>NC_037337.1:88768550-93710303 GCF_002263795.3 Bos taurus
GCTCATACCAGCAAATATGTGGGTGCTTATGATGGTCTTGAGCTATCCCTGGGCTCTTACAAATTCTTGGCCACTGTGGATGACTGCAAGAACACCAAGTTCCCCAGGACTTTTGCCTTCATCTTCATGACTGACGTCTCCTATAATGGCACCAGGAGTGGTCCTGTTAGGCTCCTTTGTGAGCAGCTCAAGGTACTGTTAGACTTTCTGCCTACGGAGGGTGGGCAGAAGAGTCAGCGATCCCCATTGGCTTCGTCACCTGTACTAAGGTGCTCCACCTGTACCATGCAGAGAGCTCACTGGCCCAACTACAGATGATGGTTGTATCTGATGTGGGTAACATGCTGGATGGCTTCCTGGTCAATGTCAATGAGTCTCGGGCAGTTATCACGGCTTATTGGATCAGATTCCAGAAAAATCTGCAGACACAAGGGAGACAGAGACAGTATTTGCTCCAATTATCCAGGCCAGAATGGAGGCTCTGAAGGCTGCCGAGTGTCCAGGGAAGCTGTTTCTGTTCCACACCTGCTTGCTCACTGCAGAGGCTCCAGGGAGACTGAATAACCGAGATGACAGGAAGTTGATCAGCGTAGACAAGAGGACTCTGTTTCAGCCTCACCCAGGTGCCTATCAGATCCTGGCCAAAGAACGTGTGGCCCAAGGCTATGGTGTAGACCTTGCTCTCTTCCGGAGCCTGTGTGTGGGTATGGCGATGCTCTCTGCAGTACCCCAGCTCACTGGTGGCTCTCTGTAACATACCTGTTTTCAGGTGGAGCATGACCAGCAATGGTTCCTTAGAGACCAAAGTCAGGATCTACAGAAGGTCATTGGCTTTGATGCTGTGCTGCGGGTCCAGACAAGCACTAGTGTCCATGCTGTAGATTTCTCTGGGGCTTTCTACATGAGTGACACAACAGATGTGGGGCTGGATGGGGACAAGATGGTGACTGGGGGGTTAGGCATAATGTTTGGCTCAATGAGGGGAGTGGAGCCCTGCAGTGTGCTCTGCTCTACCCCGGCTGTGCAGGGCAGCCACGGCTCTGCATCCACAGCCTGGGGCGGGGCGGGGGGATTCTGAATAGCCCTGTGAAGATTATTGCTGACGCTGTCATCACTCGGTGTGCCCAGATGTTGGCCTGTTACAGAAAGAACTGTGAGAGCTCCTCCTCTGTAGAACAGCTGATCCTTTCCAAGGGCATGAAGCTGCTCCCAGTATACCTGAACTCTGTGTTCAAGAGTGATGTCCTGGAGCTGAGGTCACTACTGATGGCCATGCATAAGTCCAACAGCTGGTTACCTCCACGGACGTGGCTGAGACCAATGTCTTCTCCTATCCTCAGCTCCTACCGTTGGCAAATTCTCCCATTGAGAAGACCACTAAACCAGTAGTTGGAGCATCTAGAGTGTCTAAGCAACGGGGGTATTTATTTGCTGGAGAATGAGCTCAACCTCTTCCCTGGTGGGAGCGACTGTCCAGCAGGGTGTTGTACAGAGCTTCTTCCGCATCACCTCCTTCAGTCAGACCACAGTGGTCGGATGTTCTGCCAGTTTTGGATAATCTGCTGTCCAAGAAGGTGCGAGCCCTCACTGATGGTCCGAGGGCACAGAGATGAAGCTTATCATGGTGAAATGAGAGGACAAGCTGGAGATGCAGTGCAACACCTCCCAGTGAAAGACAAGAGCCTGAGTGGGGGAGGATCCCATGGGGACCTTCTCTGTCACAGGCACAAGGAGGTTCAGACAGCGACTGGGCTAGAGCACATGGGTAAATAGCACAGGGTCCAGGCCAGCCTCCAGAGAGTACCAGGACAGCAGAGAAACTGGGACAGCTCCACAGCTGGCAAGTCACATAAGCTGACCTTAAAAGAACATAAGGGACACCTTCACTCTGGGCTCAGGTACCCGACAACTCTGCCATGCCCTGCTGTTGGAAGGGGCCCTTATCCCTTTACATTACCCTCCTGTTCCTGCTAATCCTGTTGTGAGGAATGCAGTTTCTCAGCTCACTCTATGTGATTTGGTGTTGGGGGCTTTGGAGCCACCCAGACCCTCGCAATATTACATGTCCCTTTGGACCAGCCTCCAAGAAGAGAAGGGCAGGTGAGGAGAGTAGGGATCTCAGGGAGAAGGGCGGCTAATTCAGCCGTGTTTCATCAACAACTTGCTATGCTCGGGATAAACACACACACATGCACAAGAGCAGGGTATAAACCACAGACAGTGGAGAGAAAAGTGGTCAGTCTTCTAGGGTCTAGAAGTCAACAGCCAACTCACTCACTGAGGGGGGTTGATTAGCTTCTCCTGCAGTGACTGGTGATCCCTTGGTGGAGAGAGGCACATTATCAGACACGAATGGGCCCGGGAACAGAGCTGCAAAGTGTCCTGAGACCCGGGAGAGGCATCAGCCTCCTTTCCAGCTGCAGAGTCCCCAACGCTGGACGCTTCTGCAGGGAGCCTAATCACCAACTTGCAATACCTCATGGAGCCAGCCCACATCTCACTCTGAGCCCCTGCTGGAAACACCGCTCTCCAAGCTGGAGGCTGACAGGGAGAAAAGCAGAGGTGGCTAGCCTTTCCTGCCAGGACACAGTCTCTCCACAGGCTTCGGTAACGACTGTGCCTGATGGTTATCTTCTAGGAAGACCTGGATGGGGCAGCACAAGGGCCGGGCTTGACAGTGACCAGGTTTGCCTGTTCCCAGCCTGGGATACTCCTGCTCTAGACCTCCCATTTCTCTTCATTAGTTTATTTTTCACTGCATCTTCAATTTGTAAAGAAATAAAATTAAGTAGGGAATTCCCTGGTGGTCCAAGGGCCACAGAGCAGCTAAAAAAAAAAAAATTAAAAAAAAAAAAACATTTTAAGAAAACTGATCGTTTAGAGGAAGGAAAAAAAAAAAAAAAGACACTCCAGTTAGAGCTTTTCCTCCTACCATACTGTGGAAGAAACAGCTAAGTGGCCCCTGTATACATTCTCTTTAAATTCCCTTTAGCGATGGACGCTCTTCAGTTTTCTCTGGGTACAAGGCTGCCCAGCTACGTACCACATTCCCCAATCTCTCTTGCAGCAAAAGACAGCCGTGTGAGGAATTCGGGCCAACAGGAAGTGAACAGAAATGATGGGTATACCAGGGCTGGAGTACGTCCTTTCAAACAGCAAGTGCTGCTTTCCCTCCACTTTCCCACCTCTCTGCCTGTGGCCTGGAATGTGGTGTGGTTGAAGATGTTAACTGAAGACAGCATCCTCAAAGACTGCAAGACAACAAAGATTAGATCTCACACCCTACCTACTCAGGACTACCTATCTCCCGATTGTAAAGAGATCGTCTCTACCTTATTTTTTTAAACGTCACACTTATAGCAACAAAAACAAAACAAAAAATCAAAAACAACACTGAGACTTTTGCTTCCAAGTTGGAGTTAATAGGTAGAGCCAAGCCATCACTTTCACAGAAAACCTAGATAAAACTATATAGATTACTCAAAACAAGAAGTAGTTTTAAAGACAATGAGAAACTGTTTTCCATGCAAAGAGGACAAGGTGAACTAAGATTCCAGAGAGGGAAGAGCCTTTCCTTAGTGAGCTAAAATCAGTGGTCATTTTCTCTCCTCACGGTATTCATAGAAACTGATCATGAACAGATCATAACTAGGCTTGCCATGGGCAGAAGAGCTCTACCAAGGAAGAGAAAAACCAACAGAGTTTATAAGAGCTATATAGGTTGGTGTGAAGAGTCCTGGATATGTGACCAGTTTTCTGCACAGGACATTTATCAAGAGCTGGAGAAGCTAGGGAGATGACTAGAAAGGTGATGTGCAGTCAACCACCATCTTACCATGCTACGGAGGCAAGGTCACGACAGAGGGAGGAGCCTGCAACACACACACAACGGACCCCATCCTTGAGACACTGTGCTCACAAGAGTGAACTGAATCTACCTAAAAACTGCCCAGCCCACCAAACTCAAGACCTGGTTAGACGGAGGTGCCCAGGCCCTTCCCATATCTCTAAGAGAGCAAATGGTAAAAGGTCAAAAAAAAAAAAAAGACTTTAGTCTCTGCTGGTCTTTTATTCATAACAGCCAGCAACCAATCAAAAACCCCTGCTTTCCCAGGAGGCTGGGAGAGAACAGGAGCACGACTACAAGAGAGAAGGCGCAGCACAGAGTAGCTTTATATTTCAGTACTGCTGGTCTTGGGACATGTGTTTCCCTGGTGGCCCAGTGGTAAAGATTCTGCCTGCTAATGTCGGAGATGTGGGTTGGGAAGGTCTCCTGAAAAAGGAAATGGCAACCCACTCCAGGACTCTCGCCTGGGAAATCCCATGGACAGAAGTGTCTGGAGGGCTTGAGTCCATGGGGTTGCAAAAGAGTAGGACACAACTTTGTAACTAAACAATAACAACAAAGTCTCGGGGTATCTCTCACACCTTGATCCCTCCCTTTAATTTCATGTCCCCAGAAGTATAGAATCCTCCTGTTTAATTTTTTTTAATATTTCTAAAACTGCAAAAATAATTTTTGGACATCAGACTCTGGGAACCCAGAGCCCCCTTTCTACCAATGAGCTCAAAATCATCATGATCATCTCATTCTTTTCACTCATTCAGCAAATATTTCATTTCTATTTATATGTAAAGATCTATACCCTGTATTTGATGATGCAAATAAAAGGTAGTCCTTTTTCAAGTCCTCAAGAATTCTGCAATTTTAAGAGAAAAAGAAGACAGAGATCATCATGATTTTTGAGATAAAAGAGAATAGAGAAACTTTTTTAAAGGACACTATCTAAAGGGGTTTACATATAAATATGCAGAATGAAAACTGCACACAAAGTGAGGCGCATTTTGAGCACAAGTATTTCTCAAGTTGTCTCACTTTTCCTCTTCACATGACTAATGACAAAACCAAGGAAGATTTAAGCAATCTGTCCAGTCACAGGAAAGCTGGATTGAAAGTCAAGATGAGAATACAAGTTTCTACATTTTCCACTTACTGCCATTTCTTAGTCATATTCCCTGGTGGCTCAGATGGTGAAGAATCTGCCTGCAATGCGGGAGACCCAGATTCAAACCCTGGGTTGGGAAGATTCCCCTTAAGGAAATGGCCACCCGCTCACTCCAGTATTCTTGCCCGGAGAATTCCATGGGCAGAGGAGCCTGGTGAGCGAAAGTCCATGGGATCCCAGAGTTGGCCACGACTGAGTGACTAACACTTTCTTTCACTTTCAGTCATATTCCTGAGATATTCTATGAATCAAATTTACTTTTAATTATTTCATAGATAATATAACTTAATCTGATTGTTTAAAAATTATCAGTGGCTTAAAACTTTCACTTTAAACTCAACCTTTGTGTTCATTTTTTGCTATTCATATAATTAGCTATTTTTGCTATTCATATTATCAGCTATACATGAATTGAGACAGAAGCTGAGTTTCATTTCCCCTACTAAGAAAATGTCTGTTTCTAGGAAACCAGAACTAACACTAATTAACTTAGCTATCCTGAAAATAACCTGCTTCCTTTTCCTACATACAAACCATGCCTGTACAGGAGGCGATAAAGATATCACCCTGTAGTGTATACAGCAGAGGTCTCTAACAGGTACTTCTATCACAATCATGTGTCTGTTTTAACACTGGTTTGTCTTTTTTTTTCGGCCATGCTGCACGGTGGGATTGAACCCAGGCCATGACAGTGAAGATGCCAAGTCCTAAGCACTGGACCACCAGGGAACTTGCTTGGGTTGTCTTTTTACTGTTGAGTTAGAAGAGTGCTTTATACATTCTAGATAACAGGCCTCTTATCTGCTATATGATTTGATTTTCAAATACTTTCTCCCATTCTATGGATTTTCATTTCACTTTCTTCATGGTCTCCTTTGAAATACAGTTCTTAATGTTGACCCAGGACAATTTATCTTTTTTTTTTCCTTTGGATGCTGATACTTTTGGAGTCATGGACAAAAAAAAAAAAAAAAACAAACCATGGCCTGATCAAAGTCTATAAAGGTTTACCCCTATGTTTTTTCCTAAGAATTTTGTAGTTGTAACTCTTACATTTAGGTCTTTTATTTTTTGCATGTGCCAGCTGCCCCCACACCACTTTTTAAAAAAGGTCATTCTCTCTCCCCTTGAATTATCTACTCTTGTAGAAAAATCAGTTGACCACAAACATAAGGGTTTTAGTTCTGCCCCAACCTGAGATCCCTGCACTGGCAGTGCAGTCTTAGCCACTGGAATATCAGGAAGCCCCCACAGTAAGTTTTGACATTGGAAAGGGTGAGTCCTCCAACTTTGTTCTTCTTTTTCAAGACTTTGTCTATTCTGGGTCCTTTATGTTTTCATATGAATTTTAGGACCAGATTTAAGTATTACCAAAAAATCCAGCTGATACTTTGATAGGAGTTGCACTGAATTTGTTGGAGAAGGCAATGGCACCCCACTCCAGTACTCTTGCCTGGAAAATCCCATGGATGGAGGAGCCTGGTAGGCTGCAGTCCATGGGGTCGCTAAGAGTTGGACAGGACTGAGCGACTTCACTTTCACTTTTCACTTTCATGCACTGGAGAAGGAAATAGCAACCCACTCCAGTGTTCTTGCCTGGAGAATCCCAGGGACAGGGAAGCCTGGTGGGCAGCCATCTATGGGGTCACACAGAGTTGGACACGACTGAAGTGACTTAGCAGCAGCAGCACTGAATTTGTAGACCAATCTTAAGTCCTTCGATCCCTTAACATTTGGATGTCTTTGCACTTATTTAGATCATTTATTTCTTTCAGAATGCTTTTGTAGTTTTCAGTATCCAAGTCCTGCAATTTTTCTGTTGCATTTTTCCTAAACGTTTAATTCTGTTTGATGCTGTGTGTGCAAAAGCTGTGCTTTACTGGCTTTAAGGAAATTAATGCGAACCGCCTGCCCTTCCAGTTCATGCCCACTACAAAGGCAGGGGGAGGGCACAGGCCCAGAACACGTTAGAGGTGGAAGAGAGCTCAGAAGAAAATGCAGGATTTGGGGCAGACCTGCACTGGCACACAGGTCTCCTGCAACGTCCGCCTGTCGTACCTTGGTGCTTGTCTAAGAGACAGCAAAGTGCTGCAGAGATGTGGGTGGTGAGAGACAATGATGCCTCCCGTGCAGAGCGTCACTGCCCAGAGCACACAGGCTGTGGCTGACGGAAACCAACAGTGCGTGCACACTTGGAGGCCTGCATTTCTGAATTATCAATAGGAATATGGTGACATCAAAATGTAGATTTATTTTACGGCTGGCTTTGGAAGCACTTCTTAGTCCACTCCATACGAGGTAACTTCACAAAAAATCAGGAACTTATCCTAATGGCAAGGAAAAAAATGTGGATTCCCTTCTTTTCTAAATGTGCCTGCCAAAAGAAAGAGGACACTTTTGGAAATATATGTTCAGAGTGAGGCATAGCTTGTGTGATGGGAGTAAAGCTCCAAACTATTTTTTCTAGTATGTGTGGTAGGCAGTAGTGAGAGGCTAGCTCATTTCAGGAAAAATCCAAAGAAAGATCAGCCTCTATAACCAACTCTCAAGAGATGAAATCTATTGTCATTCCTAATACCCAAAGTCCTCAAAAATTAATTTAAGTTGTGAATTGTCAAATCCAGTGGCATAACAGATTAAGACAAAACTGAATGCAACCTGGTCTTGTTAACTTATTTAAATGGTCTGGAATTCAGTCTTACTTGTAAAATGGAGATAATATTCACCTACCCAAGCTCTTGTGAAGATCAGATAGGTAAAAAAGCCGGAAGAGGCTCTGACCACAGTAAATGGTACCTATTACTATCACTTTAAAAAATTTTTTTAATTTACTTTTGGCTGTGCTGGGTCTTTGCTGCTGCACGGGCTCTTCTCTAGGTGTGGCAAGCATGGTTACTCGTCGCTGTGGTGTGCGGACTTCTCACTGCAGGGGCTTCTCTTGTTGCGGAGCACAGGCTCTAGGGCCCGCAGGCTTCAGCAGCTGTGGCTCCCGGGCTCTAGAGCACAGGCTCAGCAGCAGTTGTGGCGCACGGAAGCTTAGTTGCTTCTCGGCATGTGGGATCTTCCCAGACCAGGGATCAAACCTGTGTCTCCTGCATCGGCAGGGGGACTCTGCAACGCTGAGCTACCAGGGAAGCCCCTTATGGCTATTATTATCCTTAGTTTCTCACCACCAAGCTTGTTGCTTACCCCTCCTTACTGAAACACCCTCCATTTCCTTGGGCTTTCTCACACCACTTCCCAACACTTCTCTTCCCTCCCAATCAACCTTCTTCAACAATGGTGTGTGTGTGCATGTGTATCTTCTCCCAAGAACACTAGGATTCCCCAATATTACATCCATGGTGCTTCCTCTGCTTGCTTAATGCCCTTTTCTATCTACTTTACCAACTTCCATGGCTTCAGCCACCACCCCTTCATTCCTTCAACTAAGATCTCCTTAGTTCCTATCACAAACCAGGCACAATTCAAATAGTAAAAGCTGAGATGTTTGCTGAAGGGGCTTACTTATTAAGCAGAAAGAGGCTTATTATTTAGAATAATTCAAAACCACCACACTGGACTGGTCAGTACTTTATTTGTAGTTTCTAAAGCTTTCTAAATCATAAAAATCGTTGAATATTTTCCCCAACCTCAACGTATAGAGTAACACTGGATCACATGCATAGTCTCAGTATAACTGCATACTTTTTACTCTACTTAGAAATACCAGAAAACAGCAGACTGATTTACAACAGATCACATTCGAAAATGAGCCCCCAACACAGGGTCCCAGCCCTTTAGGGTCTTACAGTACACATGTATTATTTCTACAGTCAGAAGGAAAAACTATTTTAAAACAAAAGGAAAAATCACCACTTTAATCTTCATAATGGGTCTTGAAGGTAGTCTTAAAGACAAATGTTACAATAAATTTTCTGAGCTTGAATCAGGCAAGAGTAAAGGGTTTACTTGCTTAATTCACATTAAGTCACAAATTACAAATTATATTATACAAGTCTTCTTAGAAGCAATTCAGAAGGCAACTGGCTTTTGAGGCCACAAACCACGTATTTAATCAAGTAAGGCACACCCACTCAGAATGCGAACACAGCCTCTACCCATCCCTCTCAATTGCCTATTCTGCCAATAAACACTGCTTCTTTCTTTCAAAAATGGAATCTAATTGAATCTCAACCAATTAACTACTTGCTCAGAACACCATGAAGTTTCTAGGCCACCTAGGCCAACCTTAAAAAATGGGCAAGCCTGCCTGCCCTGAATTCCCAAGTTCTAAGATACTATATTAAGAATACTGTTGTGGCGGGGGAGGTACGGGGAAAAGAAGAATACAGTGATGTATATGTTAAATACTGGTCTCATTTCCCAAGACTTTTTATTAACGAGAATTCCTAAGTTCCTCAAATGACTCTGGAATCTTTCAGATCCAACTAGTAAGACTTGAAATGTCCTTCCTCTTGGAACAAAAAGCACTTGAAACAAACATCTAATCCCATGAGTTGTAAACAGTTACATTATTTCTGCAAAGCTTTGAGGTCTTCTGATGTCTCATCAGGCCCTGTAAAACCTAAACAGGTATATTCACCATTCTAGCTACTCCTCCAGTTCCTGTGTCATAACCAACTTCTTTTCCCTGGTACTGTTTCCTCTCAGTGGAAACAAAAGCTAGTAGCTACTTAGTAAACCACCTTTCATTAGTTATTCATTTGCCTTCTTCTAAGTAGCAAAACCAGTACCTTGTTCTTTCTACTTTATTTATCTTATTACTTACATTAAGAACATAACTTGTGCGCCAATTCCTTAAGATAAAATCTTATTTACTGGGGTAGCTAGAAGGCTGTGTCATTCTTCTAATATCTCATAAAACTATTCCTAATGGGCTGGTGATGGACAGGGAAGCCTGGCATGCTGCGGTGCATGGGGTCGCAAAGAGTTGGACACGACTGAGCGACTGAACTGATACTGAATGGGAAAAAACTTAGATTCAAACTCTCTCAAAGGCAGATCATTTTTTTCTTCTATATTGTTAACTAATTTAGGAAAGTTAAATGTGTAAATAAATCTCAAAAGTTCTTCAAAGAAATGGAAGACAGAAAAAATGTAATGTTAACAAGGAGCTTTAAAAGTAGAAACCAACAGTACTACATTTCAGGGGCAACCAAAATATGGCATTTATTTAACCAAATGTTAAATCCACAGTAATAAACTCTTGGTAATTAAGATCACTGAACACTCCAAATTGCTGCTAAGAAAATTTCCTGCAAAACCTCTAGAGGTCTTTAAAAATAGGATAGAATCATCTATCAAGATTAGTTTTAATGATATAGTTTTAATAAAGTCCTACAAATAGATAAAGGGACTGAATTACATAAACCCCTAAGGTTCCTTCCAGCTCTTAATTCTGCCAAAGCTCCCAATTCTCTTTCAAAGCTTCCCTAATACTAACTGCCACCCTTTACCTCAAAAAATCTTGACTCTCTTCTCTCACTCCCTCTGAATGGCAGAGAAGAAAAATTACCGCTTCTCTTCCTTGTGAAAACTCTTATCTACCATCGTCATTAAAAAACAGTAATGTCTACACCTTTAAGGATGGCTACTGTACAGAAAAAAAACCTAATTTTCCTGTGATATCTCTCCTTAATTCTCACACTGCCATACCACTAACACTTCTGACCACATGTGTGTGCGGGGGGATGGGGGGGACCAGTGGGGAGGGGGGCTGCTACATACCACCAAGCAATACTGTGACACAGCTGGGTGTCCTGCAATTTTTTCCCTTTTTTAAAAAAAAACTGAAGAATATCACTAATTTACAATGCTGTTAGTTTCAAGTGTAGGTGTCCTACAATTTAACTCGCTTCTACACTACCAGGAGAGAGCATCAGATCCCACAGGGAAGAGTTCGGTCCGACAAGCCTGCCCTGCTCCACCCCCAACTTCACATGCCAGTATCAAGTCCAGGCTATCACCTGTGCTTCTGACCAATCAGAGGCTCTGGGGATCCCTTCCTTGTGTTTGGTTAATTCACTAGAGCAGCTCACAGATCCCAGGAAGACTGTTTCCTCACTGTTTACCAGTGTGTTATAAAAGGAGATGATAACAAAGGATATAGATGGAAGAGAGAGGCAGGCAAGGAATGTGCGGAGGGGCACAAAGCTCCCAGGTGCGCTGCTGTCCCAGCCCCTCCACGTGGTCAGCAACCCAGCAGCTCTCTGAACCCAGTCCTCTCTGGACTTTTATAAAGGCATCATCACGCAGGCATGATTGATCATTAACTCCATTTCCAGCCTCTCTCCCCTATCTGGAGAACTGGGGGTGGGGCTGACAATTCCAAGCTTCTTTTCTGGTTTTATTATTTTTGGCTGCATCGGGTCTTAGTCGTGGCAGTGGCGTTTGGACCCCGTCGCAGTGCCGGGACTCAGTCACTCCTTTGCATATAGCATCTTAGTTCCCCGACCAGGGACTGAACCCGTGTCCTGTGCATTACAAGGCAGATGTTTAACCACTGGACCACCAGGGAAGTCCCAAATCCCAAGCTTCTAATCATGACTTGGTCTTTTTCGTGAGCGGGGCTCACATTCAGGAGCCAAATAAGAGTCAGCTCATTAGAACAAAAGATGTTTCTATTATCCAGGAAATGTGAAACTGAGTCAGAAACTGGAGGTGGAAGACCAAATATTAGAACAAAAGATGCTTCCAGGACTTTTATCACTTAGGAAATTACATAGGAGTGGGTGCAGATATATACATATTTTTCTCCTATAAATCTCATAGCTACGGTAAGAGAAAAAAAAACAAACAGAAAATAACAAGTGTTGGTGAGCACGTGGAGAAACTGGAACCCTTGCGCACTGTTGATGGAAAGGTGAAGTGGTACAGCCACCGTGTCAAACAGTAGCTGCTGCTGCTGCTGAGTCACTTCAATCGTGTCCGACTCTGTGTGACCCCATGACGGCAGCCCACCAGGCTCCCCCGTCCCTGGGATTCTCCAGGCAAGAACACTGGAGTGGGTTGCCATTTCCTTCTCCAATGCATGAAAGTGAAAAGTGAAAGTGAAGTCGCTCAGTCATGTCCAACTCCTAGCGACCCCATGGACTGCAGCCCACCAGGCTCCTCCATCCATGGGATTTTCCAGGCAAGAGTACTGGAGTGGGGTGCCATTGCCTTCTCCGCAAACAGTAGCATGTTTCCTCAAAAACATTAAACATACCATATGATCCAACAGTTTCACATCTACGTACATACCTGAAAGAACTGAAAGCATAGTTTAAGAGTTATTGGCTGACAGCGGCATTATTCACAACAACTGCAACATGGAAGCAACTGGAGTGTACACTGACAGGTGTATGGCTATGCAAAATGTGGTATATATACATACAACGGAATATTATTTGGGCTTTAAAAAGGAACGAGATTCTGATACATGCTACAACATACGTGAATCATGAGGATGCTATGCTAAAAAAAAAAACAACTCAGTCACCAAAAGACAAAAAAGTGGAACGTGGAATGGTGGTTACCAGGGACTGGAAGGAGGAGAGAATGTGAAGATACTGTTTAATGGGTAGAGTTTCAGATTTACATGATGAAAAGAGTTATGGAGATGGGTGGTATGGATGGTTGCAGGACACCGTGAATTAAGTCCATTGAACTGGACACTTACAAATGGTTAAGACGGTAAATTTTATGTTACGTGTATTTTACCACAGGAGAAAAAAAAATTGGAAAACAGAACACAAAACCAAACAATAATATCTGATTGTTTCATACTGCCCTTTCTACCACAGCATTTACTGATATTTACTTAAACTCTAAACCCAAATCCAACAAAGAGGCCAGCATACACATTCATCCCTTCAAACACAGCAACGTAGACTCCTGAGAGCGTAGAGGGATCTTAGAAGTTTCTAACTTCTCTTCTGTTCATTAAAGACAAATGAGGGATGTCCCTGACTGTCCAGTGGTTTTTTACATTCCATGCTTCCAATGCAGGGGGCTCAGGTCGATTCCTGGTCAGGGAACTAGGATTCCACATGACTCAGGGCATGGCACAAAAACAAAAAAGTGGAATATGTGAGGAAATGAACTTCTATCTCAGATTTAAAAACCACATTACATTCTCTTTTTAGTAAAAGCAAGACGCAAGTCTGTGCACTTAACATCTTAGGTGTATTTTTATGGTATAATTTGCCATATTTCCCCCAGAAACTCTAGAGTGCTCTGGGGCACCACAGCACATCCCTTCAGTTAAAACAAACACAACTCTAAAAAATATTTTAAAGATATTCTTGCTCTCATGAAATTTCTTTTGCTTAAGAAAAAACAAAGTGGGAAAAACAACACCCCACAGCCAAGTCCTCCTATTAGTATAAAAGTTAATACCTAAAGTTTTTGTCTTAAAAAAAAAAAAAAGACTCACGAGAAATTGTTTTCTAGAAGGAATAGTGCAGCCCCTAGTATTCTTTGGGCACTCCACCAAACCATTCTTCCAAATACCACCTGTGTGTCTTGAGTGAAATTTTTCACTAAGATATATTAGAAAAAGTCAAGTTTCCCAATTATATAGATTTTTAAATTTCATTTCAGCAGCTTAATATTTCTTCAGTGTATCAGTCAGCAATCTCTGAAGAAATGTCATGTCCACCAGTGCTAAACAATTCAGGATTATGGGACGGAAAAATCTTATTTACTATGAATACTAACTCCAAACCCAAGTATGTTAAGTGAAAAGAGCACTTAAACACAAAGCACCTCTAACGTGTGAACATCTTTCTCTTGATTTCCTCCTCACTCTTAAATATCATAATGCACTTGTTGGCCTGCAATGTATTTTCCGATTTCCACCATTAGGTTTCCCTGTTTGTCTGTAACACAACAATTTTATCTTTTTAGCCATTGCTAGGAAAACAACTTTTTCAATGGGCTTATAATGAGCTGATTCTTATCACTTCCTGTCTCACACAATTATTGCTTCAAAAATGGAAACAAAACTTTTTTGAGTCTGTGTATGGAGAAGGCAATGGCAACCCACTCCAGTACTCTTGCCTGGAAAATCCCATGGGCGGAGGAGCCTGGTAGGCTGCAGTCCATGGGGTCGCTAAGAGTTGGACATGACTGAGCAACTTCACTTTCATTTTTCATTTTCATTCATTGGAGAAGGAAATGGCAACCCACTCCAGTGTTCTTGCCTGGAGAATCCCAGGGACCGGGGAGCCTGGTGGGCTGCCTGTCTATGGGGTCGCACAGAGTCGGACACGACTGAAGCGACTTAGCAGCAGTAGCAGAATGCCTTAAAACTTCAGGGGAGGCCAAGACTCTTTTAAGTATTTCCCCTCTAACTGTTACAGACTTAATATCTCAACAAGACCCGGAGAAACACCTATTTTCTGTTTCATGCCAGACAGTATCAGACCTATCTATTGTATTTACTGATTGGGGGAGAAGGCTGGCACATATTTATGGTAATACCAAATTACAACAGGCACATTTCCTGCTATGGGGAACAGACTACTTCTGAAAAAAAAAAAAATTTCCTTAATTTCTTAATGAGATTTACCAGTATTAAAGTCAACCGCAAATATCACAACACTCTTCCACCAACACTGACCTTTGATCTTTTTAACCAGCTTCTCTTTAAAAACACATTTCAGTATACCTATCAGTCCACAGAACTGTAAAGTTGACAGTCATTACTGCTTTGAATTCGGAACTTTTCAAAATATTTCAGAAATGCCAGGGCTTGGCTGGTGACTCAGCCTTGGTGAATTAGTAGACAGACTCATTGCAAGTTGTGCGTTTGGGCTCAGTCTCCTCTGACTCTTTGCGACCCCATGGACTGTTAGCCCTCCCAGCTCCTCTGTCCAAGAGACTATCTTGGCAAGAATACTGCCGGTGTTGGTTGCCATTTCCTTCTCCAGGGGATCTTCCTCACCTAGGGATGGAGCCCGCGTCTCCTGCATTGGCAGGGGGATTCTTTACTGCTGACACACCTGGACTTCCCTCATCACAAGTCATCACAAGGCAAAAAAATCCCCTTGCGTGATAGCACTCCTGCAAAAGGGTCAAAAGGACCACCTGATTCAACCTGGAGCCCGGGATGGGGCGGGGGCGGTGGGGGGGGGGGATGGGGGAGGGGAGATTCTCACCTAGGACCAAGACCATCGTGCTTTTAGGACCAAGACCATAGTGCTTTTAAGCCTCTGGACTGGGTTCACTGCCAGGTTTGTGGTCCAAAGTCTTGCTTTGCAGGAAGGGGTAAGGAAGAGATTGGGTGCGTTTCCAACTGGTACCACCTCCTAACTTTTCTTTGCCTCCTGAGGATTCTAAGTGTGGTTTTCCCTGGAGGGCTTCAGAGCTTCTAGGAGGAAGCAAAACCACCTGAAAGGGCTAGAGGAGGGAGCCTCCGGAGGGAAAAAAACAAAAAACAAAAAAACCAAGAGCCCACCAGTGGACCCTCCCAGGCTCCGAGGGGCAGGGGGCACTCCCTGCCTCCCCAGGGCGGCAGCACCCACTTCTGGCGGGATCGGGGAGCAGAAGCAGAGCCAGACCTCCCGGGTGGTGTGGGGTGAGGTGGGGGAAGACCTCAGGCGCAGAGACACAGGGGAGCCCCAGCGGCCGCCCTTGAGCCTCCGGGCCGCGGAAAGGCCGGGTCAGCGCCAGGACGCGGCCGCCGGCACCCCTGAGCCCCGCGGACGGTCACTGCGACCTCCCCGCCGCCTCTCCTCACAGGCGCCGGCTCGCGGGCACCGGGCCCCCAGGTCCCCGGCCGCCCGGTCCCTCCGTACCTGGCCGGCAGCGGCTGCGGCGGCCGCGGCGCTGCTCCTCACGTACCCGTTCCGCACCTCCCCGTTCGCCACGCAGCTGTTTGCCCGCACCGGGCGACGGCGGCAGCAGCAGCCTCCGGGATCCGGCCGCATCGTCCCGGCGGCACCCAGGCGGCTACAGGCAGACGCTCTCTGTAGGCGGCGGCCGAGGGAGCGGCCGCCCCGAAGTGCCGCTCTGCGTCCCTCCCGCCTCCCCGAAACCGGAAATGGCTGCACGCCGCCGCCGCTTCCCTGCGGGCCGTCACGCGGGGGCGGGGCCCACTCCCGCCGAAGCCTGCGGCGCGCCCAAGGCGGGGCCCCCGGGAGCTCGAGACCCGGCAGGGGGGAGCGCTCAAGAGTGGCGTGCGCCCGAGGGGGCCGCTGGCCAATCAAGAGCGGGGGAGGAGGCGGACCCTCGCTCCGCTTGGCCAGTCACGGGCTAGAACGACGCGGTTCCGCGGGTGTGTCAGGAGGGTTTGTTGGAGGGGGACAGCTTGGACCTGGGAGCTGGGCTGAGCCCAAGTCTCTAGAGCGGGTTCCCGGTTCTCCTGGAGTGGTGGCGCTCTCTCTGCCTTTGCCTCCGGGGAAGTGCTCGGTTTGAGTCCCAGCCTTCTATTTAATTAGCTAATTCTTTCTTTACACGATACCTTTTTTTTTTTTTTTGACATTGCCTCACCATTCTTCAATGCTCATCCTAAGTAACACAGTTTAAGTAATAATTCACATGTCTCTTTGCCCTTCACATCTTTTCAGTTTCAGGGTTTTCTGTACAATTTCTTTTGTACAGAGAGTCAAGAAACTTGGTCTTGTTCCAGGTCTGCCAGTAACCAGAAGCTAAACCTGATTCTTTAAAATGGAGTGAATACTTCCTGCTTAATAGACTCATTGCAAGAATTCTATTAACGAGCCATTTTGCACCTTGCACCTATCACAATACTTATACTAGAAGCATTTTATATATATTTATATACATTGTTTTTCACCTATTTTTATCTATATCCCCATAGTTATTAGAAAGGAAATGGTGGTTTAGTCACTAAATCGTGTTGGACTCTTGCGACCCCATGGACTGTAGCCTACCAGAACCCTCTGTCCATGGGATTTTTCCAGGCAATCATACTGGAGTGGCTTGCCATTTCCTTCTCTGGGGGATCTTCCTGACCCTGGGATCGAACCCAAGTCTCCTGCACTGCAAGCAGTTTCTTTACCGACGGAGCTACCAGGGAGGTCAATACATGTATGATTCCAAAAAAAGTTTATGGTATTCCTTTCACATTCTACAAGAGAAAAGATGTACATACGTGAAGTAAACAAAAATGAAAGTCTGACCAAAGGCTGGAGTGATTAGGTAACAGGAGTTCTGATGAGGAAGGCTGGTTGGCTGTGACAAGTCTAGACTTTCTATATAGGAAGTTTTCAGGGCAGGAATCTGATTGGAAGCAGGGGTAAGGGGTTTAATTGGGGCTTAGACAGTGGGCTGAATGAACCTGGAGAAGGCTTGGGAGGAAGATGTGGAGTGAGCTTGATCTTTCTTTTTTAATGAACATTGGGGTGCATATATCTTTTGTTTGTTTAGATATATAACCATGAGTGGAGTTGCTGGGTCATATGGTGGTTCTTTATGGTCCAACGCTCACATCCGTACATGACTACTGGAAAAACCATAGCTTTGACTATACAGACTTTTGTGAGCAAAGTTGGACCATAAAGACAACTGAGCACCAAAGAATTGATACTTTAAAATTGTGGTGCTGCTCAGAAAGACTCTTGAGAGTCCCTTGGACAGCAAGGAGATCAAACCAGTCAATCCTGAAGCAAATCAACCCTGAATACTCATTGGAAGGACTGATGCTGAAGCTAAAGCTCCAACACTCTGGCCTCCTGATGCGACGAGCTGACTCACTGGAAAAGACCCTGATGCTGGGAAAGATTGAAGGCAGGAAGAGAAAGGGCGACAGAGAATGAGGTTATTGGATGGCATCACCAACTCAATGGACATGAGTTTGAGCAAATTCCAGGAAATAGTGAAGGACAAGGAAGCCTGGCATGCTACAGTCCGTGGGATTGCAAAGTCAGATATGACTTAGCGACTGAACAACATGGTAGTTCTATTTTTTAATTTTTATTTTTGGCTGTGCTGGGTCTTCATTACCTCCTTGGGCTTTTTCTAGTTGTGGTGAACAAGGGCTACTCTCTAGTTACAGTGCCTGGGCTTCTGGCTTCCCTGATAGCTCAGCTGATAAAGAATCCACCTGCAATGCAGGAGACCCCAATTCAATTCCTGGGTTGGGTATATCTGCGGGAGAAGGGATAGACTACCCACTCCAGTATTCTTGGGCTTCCCTTTTGGCTTAGGGGGTAAGAATCCGCCTGCAATGCAGAAGACCTGGGTTCGATCCCTGGGTTGGGAAGATCCCCTGGAGAAGGGAAAGGCTGCCTACTCCAATATTCTGGCCTGGAAAATTGTATGGACTGTACAGTCCATGAGGTCCCAAAGAGTTGGACATGACTGAGCGACTTTCACTTCATCTCACTTCTCTTGTTGCAGAGCACAGGCTCTAGGGCATGCAGGCTTGTCAGTTGTAGCCTATGGGCCCAGTTGCCCCAGGGCATGTGGAATCCTCCCAGTTGTTGTTGTTCAGTGACTAAGTCATGTCCAACTCTTTGCAACCCCATGGATTACAGCGTGATAGGCTTCCCTGTCCTTCACTCTCTCCTGAAGTTTTCTCAAATTCATATCCATTGAATCAGTGATACCATCCAACCGTCTCATCCTCTGTCACCCCCTTCTCCTGCCCTCAATCTTTCCCAGAATAAGGGTCTTGTCCAGTGAGTGGACTCTGCATCAGGTGGCTAGAGTGTGGGAGCGTCTTCCCAGACCAGGGATCAAAGCTGTGTTGCCCACATTGGCAGGTGAACTCCTAACCACTGGACCACCAGAGAAGTCAAGGGAGCTTGATCTTGAAAGATGAGTAGAATTTGGAGAGCTGCAAATGAGGAGGAAGGAGTAGGTGTTCCTAGAAGAGGGACCCTTCAGAAGCTCAGGTATAGAGGTTGGAGACAGCAAAGCCTAGAACAGGAGAGTAAAGGTTAAGGAATCTGGCTAGATTAAGGAATCCTGCTAGTCAGTCCCGCCTTCCAGAGGGTAAGACACCAGGTCCTTGTCTTGTTCTGCCACTTACTCACCATGTGTGCCACATAATCACCAAGTCATCCAACATCAGTCTTTTTTTCCTCACCCATCTCCCAAAGCTGATACCCATACTACTTACTTCACAAAGTTTTTTTGAGCATAAATGATTTTGTCATTACTGTTGTTGTTTACTCACTAAGTCATGTCTCACTCTTTGCAACCGCATGGACTAGAGCCCACCAGGCCTCTCTGTCCTTAGGCTCCCCCAGGCAAAAATACTGGAATGTACTGCCATTTCTTTCTCCAGGGGATTTTCCCCACCCAGGGATTGAACCCTGTATTCTCCCGAGTCTCCTGTATTGGCAGGCAGCTTCTTCACCACTGAGCCACCAGGGAAGCATGAAATAATACATAAAGGATCTAATGATCATGCCCACCGTTGCTAAATCACAAAAAGCATGCCTCAGAAGGCAGTAGGAAACACCCCTAGCCTCTATGCAAACAGCAAAACCACTGCTTCCAGAGGCTTAAGCAGCCTTATCATCATTTTATTGAGTTTATATGCAAAGTTCTATGCAAGGCACCATGCAAGAGTTCTATACAACTCTTTTATCCTCCAAGATTGCTCTGATCTCTTCTGCTGTGAAACCTTTTTTGAACTCCAACCTCCTAGCCAAATTAGTCACTTTCTTCCCTGTGAACTTTATACACACCTCTGTAAATATATGATACAGTGCTTTGGGATTCTTTATTTTGACAAGGAGGTTACACAATGATTAGAAGCAAGAGCCCTGTAGTCAGACAGGATTGGAGACCCATCTCCAGCACCTAGTTTTGTGACTTTGGCAAAGCCTCACAACCTCTCTGTGACTCAGTTCCTTCATCTGCAAATTGGGACATATCTTATAGAGTTGTTATGAGAATTAAACAAGAAAAGCATTTAGTTAGAGTTTCATTAGTTTCTAGCACTACTACGCAATTTATTTGAAATTAATCTGTTGCTACTGGCCTCTTAGTCCTATTCTTAAGATACTGTCCTGAGGCTGACTTCCAGGAATGAGCAAACCAGTCAAGGTTTATGTATATTATACTAGGATATGATGATTAAATCTTCTTTGCAATTTTCTTGCTTAATGGTCCAACTAAAACCCATTACATTAGACTTTGTTTGTTTGTTTTTTTATCTAGAAGAAAATAAATTTGTTTAAAGGTGTCAAGATGGTCACCCGAAACTATTGAATGTAAATATTACTAAATCTAACTCAAAAAATACAACAGGACATCCACTTATATTGACTCTGAAGCTACTGTGTTTGCTTTCCATCTGTATTTGCCTATATTTCTGATTATCAGAAAAATCTGAAAACTGCCTGGGCACAACGCATCATGACTCATTTGTATGCTTGTATGCAGAGTGGGGAACTAGAAGTACTAGTCCTGACACTGCGATGTATTAAACCGCCCTAGCAAAACAGACTGGCTGGATCGTTCAATTAGTTTTTCACCTTGGATCCGGTTCACCAGTGGTCATGTAGCCAGAGCCTAGGAAAACCTTTCCCTGTAGATGGATGTTCAAGGTAATAGGATATTTTTCAAAAATTTTAAATACATTTCCATTAAAATTGTCTTCCAAAATTTTTTAGATATTTTATTAATTTTGATTTTGACAACATATTTTGGAGTATAATATAAAGGAAAAAAAAGAAAAGCATTTAGTACTCGGGCCTGTCATGTAAATAAGTGCTGGTGACAATTAGTTCATTAAAATAAATGAACGATTTGTTAAATGAATGAATGATTGACTGAAGACATTTACACCCAAACTAGACAGAGAGCAGGCTCCTTGAATTCAGGTATTTGTCTAATTTATCTTTGTGTGCCAAGCGCCTACCACAGTGCCTGAAACACAATAAATGTCCAATAAATGGTTTATCAATGAATAAATGGATGAATGAATGAAAACCTGGTCCTACCTCCAAGGAGCCTTATATCACATGGAGATTATGAATTAAGGTTGTTTTGACTGCAGATAAGGGGCCCTCCCTGGTGGCTCAGCGGTAAAGAATTTACCTGCAATGCAGAAGACAAGGACAGGGGATATGGGTTTGATCCATGGGTCCAACACCTCAGTCGGGAAGATCCCCTGGAGAAGGAAATGGCAACTCACTCCAATATTTTTGCCTAGGAAATCTCATGGACAGAGGAGCCTGCTGGGGCTACAGTCCATGGGGTGGCAAAAGAATCGACACAACTGAGCAACTAAACAACAAAGCCAATGTTAGAAAACTTAATCAAGAAGGTATGGACCTAACAGAAGCAGAAGATATTAAGAAGAGGTGGCAAGAATACACAGAAGAACTGTACAAAAGAGATCTTAATGACTCAGATAACCAAGATAGTGTGATCACTCACCTAGAGTCAGACATCCTAGAGTATGAAGTCAAGTGGGCCTTAGGAACCATCACTACAAGCAAAGCTAATGGAGGTGATGGAATTCCCGCTGAGCTATTTCAAATCTTAAAAGATGATGCTGTGAAAATGCTGCACTCAATATGCCAGCAAATTTGGAAAACTCAGCAGTGGCCATAGGACTGGAAAAGGTCAGTTTTCATTCTAATCCCAAAGAAAGGCAATGCCAAAGAATATTCAAACTACTGCATAATTGCACTCGTTTCACACGCTAGCAAAGTAGTGCTCAAAATTCTTCAAGCGAGGCTTCAACAGTGTGTGAACTGAGAACTTCCAGATGTTCAAGCTGATTTAGAAAAGGCAGAAGAACCAGAGATCAAATTGCCAACATCCACTGGATCATATAAAAAGCAAGAGAATTCCAGTAAAACATCTACTTCTGCCTCATGGACCACACTAAAGCCTTTGACTGTGTGGAACACAACAAACTGTGGAAAATTCTTCAAGAGATGGGAATACCAGACCATCTTACCTGCCTCCTGAGAAATCTGTATGCAGATTAGTTAGAACCAGGCATGGAACAATGGACTGGTTCCAAATTGGGAAAGGAGTATGTCAAGGCTGTATATTATCACCCTGCTTATTTAACTTACATGCAGAGTAAGTAAAGTAAGTAAAGTCACTCAGTCGTGTCCGACTCTTTGCGACCCCATGGACTGTATGTAACCTACCAAGCTCCTCTGTCCATGGAATTTTCCAGGCAATAGTACTGGAGTGGATTGCCATTTCCTTCTCCAGGGGATCTTCCTGACCCAGGGATGGAACCTGGGTCTCCCACACTGTAGACAGACGCTTAACTGTCTGAGCCACCAGGGAAGTCCTTTATATGCAAAGTACATCATGCGAAATGCTGGGCTGGATGAAGCACAAGCTGGAATCAAGATTGCTGGGAGAAATATCAATAACCTCAGATATGCAGATGACATCAACCTTATGGCAGAAAGCAAAGAGGGACTAAAGAGCCTCTTGATGAAGGTGAAAGAGGAGAGTGAAAAACCTGGCTCAAAACTCCAACATTCAAAAAACTAAGATCACGGCATCTGGTCCCATCACTTCATGGGAAATAGATGGGGAAACAAAGGAAACAGTGGCAGATTTTATTTTTTTGGACTCCAAAATCACTGCAAATGGTGACTGAAGCCATGAAATTAAAAGATGCTTGCTCCTTGGAAGAAAGGCTATAACAAACCTTGACAGTGTATTAAAAAACAGAGACATTACCAACAAAGGTCGGTATAGTCAAAGGTATCGTTTTTTCCAGTAGTCATGTACGGATGTGAAAGTTGGACCATAAAGAAGGCTGAGTTGGACCATAAAGAAGGCCAAAGAACTGATGCTTTTGAACTGTGGTGTTGGAGAAGGTTCTTGAGAGTCCCCTGGACTGCAAGGACATCAAACCAGTCAATCCTATAGGAAATCAATCCTGAATATTCATTAGAAGGATTGATGCTGAAGCTGAGCTCCATTACTTTGGCCACCTGATGCGAAGAGCTGACTGATTAGAAAAGACCCTGATGCTGGGAAAGATTGAAGGCAGGAGGAGAAGGGGATGACAGAGGACGAGATGGTTGGATGGCATGACCTGTTGGGGTCCTTTATATGGGTAGATTTGAACATTTTGATAAACTTCTTGTATTTTGGTTTGAGAAATTTCTGCAGTTTGGTAAGAGATTTTTTGTATAGGCCAGGATTTGGGCCGTAAGTGTTTGGAAATAATAGTAATACCAGATCCAGTGTCAAGGAGACCAGAAAATCTTTTACCATTAATTTTGATATTTATATTTAGTTGGGCATAGTCAGATACCAATGATGTCCATAAGGATTGTTTTTGATCTGTGCTGCCGAATCTGCCTGTCCATACATTATTAGAGGAGTTAATAGAAATGTAAACTCCAGTACTTCGGCCACCTCATGCGAAGAGTTGACTCATTGGCAAAGACTCTGATGCTGGGAGGGATTGGGGGCAGGAGGAGAAGGGGACAACAGAGGATGAGATGGCTGGATGGCATCACCGACTCGATGGACGTGAGTTTGAGTGAATTCCGGGGGTTGGTAATGGACAGGGAGGCCTGGCATGCTGCAGTTCATGGGGTTGCAAAGAGTTAGACACGACTGAGCAACTGAACTGAACTGAACTGAAGGCAAAAGAAGTAACTGCACAATTTTGTCCCCCTTTTTGAATTGCCATAGAATCTGACATGACATCATAATTTGAATTTCTCCTTTATAATTTGAATCAATTATTCTAGGGTGAACAGTGATTCTTTTAGAAGCCAAATTAGATCAGCCAAATAAAAGACTGCAGGTTTGTGGGGGCAGGGGTCCAAAAAGTCCGGTAGGTACTCTAGAAGGGACTGCTTGAGGGTAAAGGAAAAAAAATCACTTAGGGCTGGTATATTGATGGCAGCATTGCCGGATGTTGAGGGTTTGCGGGAAAAGATAGAATTTGCCCCTGGTTTTTGTTGTAGGGGACCTGGGGAGTCCCCTGTTTGGAGTTTCTTGGAATAGGTTTTCCTTCAATATCAAATTTAGATTTACAGTCTTTGGCCCAATGCATTCCTCTACGGTAGCGAGGGTGAATTCTTGGAGGGTTTTTATTAGCCTTCTTAGGGCAGTCTCTTTTTAAATGGTTTTTATCTCCACATGTAAAGCATCTTTCATTTCCCTTTTTAAAGGTAGTAGCCATTGTTTCAGTTAGCCTTTGTATCTTTTGAGTTTTTGATCCTAGATTGTGACAAGCCTTTAAATAATCAGTAATAGTCCCAGTCTCAAGCATTGTAGCCATAGCTCTCTGACATTTCTGATTTGCAGTTTCATAAGCAAGTAATCTGAAAGCAAGTAATTTCTCTAGCTGTTTCTTGGTTTCTTCTCTGATTACAGTATGGGAAATAGCAGTTTCTAATCTAGCTAAAAAATTAGTATAACTTTCATTAGGTTTTAACAAAGGAGAGACTTTTGCAGTTGCGCCTGTTAGTAGAGGAGGAGCATTTGGAACAGCCGGGGCAGGGCTAGTAAGAAAATTTTGAAATATTTTATGTTGTTCTAATTAGGCCCTTTTGTAAAGTTTTATCATCTAATTCATATTCATGCAATAAGTGTTTTGTCTGTTGTTGAATATTGTGAGGGCTAGAAATCAATTGGAATATTTTTTCCTTTCTTGGTGGCTCATTCAACATTTTCTTTGACCCGGTGCCAGATTTCTAAATCAAAACTGCATTTATCAGGGAACCAAGGATTACATTTAACCACTGTTTGAAAGCAAGCCTCTATTCATTAGCACGAAACCAAAAGTCTCTGAGCGTTAAACAAATGGTGAAGTAAAGTAGAGAAATGATGGGGCTTTCCAGCTGTTTGACCCATGTCTTAGTACTTACCGACCTCAATAGGTCCTGACCTCAATAAGTCCCGAGTCCCTCTGACCAAAATGCACGTGTACCAGAGTCCCTGTTCTGGGGCGCCACTTGTTGGGGTCCTTTAATGCACGGGGACCTGGTGGTCCAGAGGCAATGATAAGAAAGTGAAAGAGAGAGGCTGATACTCCCTGGTTTACCAAGACGGATCTCTGTGCTCCAAACAATCAGCCCAAGAGAGAGAGAGAGAGAAAGATAGACACGGGGAGCCAAGCTCTGATGGAGCGAAGGTGTTTTAATGATTTCTCTGTGAGTATATAAAGGCTGTGGTACAAGAAGTTTCTTTCAACAATGATAAAGATCAGAAAACCAAATGTACAGCAACTGTTACCAAGGGAACAAGAGATTAATAATGGTCACAAGATAAGGAGACAATCCATATCTCAAGAAAGGGGATCGAGACTAAGCAGTTTTGTCATAAACAGAATTTTTACTAAAGGAGATTCAAGCGTGTGTCACATAATGACCTCAGTTCCTGGGGGCAGCGTGCTGTTCCACTTAAAATGAAACAAAGGACTGTGAGAAACAGCACGTAGGAATCCTCCTGTTAAACATTCCCTGATAATCACTGACTCAATGGACATGAGTTTGAGCAAGCTCTGGGAAATGGTAGAGGACAGGGAAGCCTGGCGTGCTGCAGTCCATGGGATCATAAATAGTCGGACACCACTGAGCGACTGAACAACAACAATCAAGAAGTGTATATTTATTAGATCTCTCCTCAAGATAGGTAAATGTTGGGACCCAGAAAAAAATCCCAAACCTTAGCAACAGAAAACTATAGACCTTTCCCCGAGAACATCACTTCTGAGGTTTAACTGTAGTCGCTTACAACTTTCACATTCCCTAGGTTATGTTTTGGAGAAGGCAATGGCACCCCACTCCAGTACTCTTGCCTGGAAAATCCCATGGATGGAGGAGCCTGGTGGGCTGCAGTCCATGGGGTCGCTAAGAGTCAGACATGACTGAGCGACTTCACTTCCACTTTTTCACTTTCATGCATTGGAGAAGGAAATGGCAACCCACTCCAGTGTTCTTGCCTGGAGAATCCCAGGGACGGGGGAGCCTGGTGGGCTGATGTCTATGGGGTCACGCAGAGTCGGATACGACTGAAGTGACTTAGCAGCAGGTTATGTTTATAAACTCCTAGGAGACAGAACTCTGATTGGCCCAGCATAAGATATCTAATGCTTGAGCAATCAGTGATGGCCAAAGCCCAAGTTCAAGCTGTTGGAGGTGAGGAATCAGTTACAGAGAAGGAGGATTCACTGCAGGGAAAGAACAAGCCTATCATTATCCACTACAAGGAATGAGAATGAAAACGACAAATAACAATTGTTTGGAGGAGGCTTCCAGTAAAGCACATTAAAAAGGGCCATGCAGGACGTAGCCTAGGAAGAGAAATAAAGTAAGAGAAACTAGGCTATATCATTGGAGGAGCAGCTGGCCTGCACTGTCAAAGAGGTGTCTCGTTTGCATGCAACACAAGTTAATGCTGCCTGACTTGCACTGTGGAAACAGTGAGAGACTTTATTTTTGGAGGCTCCAAAATTACTGCAGATGGTGACTGCAGCCATGAAATTAAAAGATGCTTGCTCCTTGGAAGAAAAGTTATGACCAGCCTAGACAGCATATTAAAAAGCAGAGACATTACTTTGCCAACAAAGGTCCGTCTAGTCAAGGTTATGGTTTTTCCAGTAGTCATGCATGGATGTAAGAGTTGCACTATGAAGAAAGCTGAGCGCTGAAGAATTGATGCTTTTGAACTGTGGTGTTGGAGAAGACTCTTGAGAGTCCCTTGGACTGCAAGGAGATCCAACCAGTCCAACCTAAGGGAAATCGGTCCTGGGTGTTCATTGGAAGGACTGATGTTGAAGCTAAAACTCCAATACTTTGGCCACCTGATGCAAAGAGCTGACTCATTTGAACAGACCCCGAAGCTGGGAAAGATTGAAGGCAGGAGGAGACAGGGATGACAGAAGATGAGATGGTTGGGTGGCATCACCAACTCAATGGACATGAGTTTGAATAAACTCTGGCAGTTGGTGATGGACAGGGAGGCCTGGCATGCTGCAGTCCATGGGGTCTCAAAGAGTCAGATGTGACTGAGAGACTAAACTGAATGGAGCTGAACTGACTTGCACAGGTGGAAATTCATTGGAAGGTTATCTGCAGCTTAGAGACCTGGCTGAAGACTGGGGGACCAGGCTTCGAAAAACTCAGGAGCCAGAGGAGAGCCAGAGGGCTAGGCAGCATGGGCCTTAGCAAGGGTTTGTGACAGAAGCTGGTGAGCGTACCACCACTGAAATAAATGAGCTCTGATGAGCTCTTCCATCCTTGAGTCACTTACCTGAGTCAGTCATGGGAGAGAGTATCTGACTGGCTGAGTCTGGGTCACGTTGGTCCACGGGGGTGGTGGCACACAACCAACCAAAAAGTGTATGTGGGGTCACAAAGAGTCAAACAACTGAGCAACTGAGCACCCACGCTACAAGGCGTTTGCAGTCAGAACTCGGAAATGAGACATGAGATTTCGGGGAGCAGGGAGCTGCAGCCTGTCTCTCAGTGGTAGAACTCTGCCTTGTGTCTCCTCTGCTCTAGAAGCACTTCTCTGCCAGTGTCTCCTCTGTCCTACTCAACCGCCACACCTGCACTGCACCCCTGCATTTCCCAAGGGCACTTGGTCCTCTGATTATTCTGATCATCTGTGGCTCTGCTTCAGGATGTGGACTTTTGCTTCTGGCTCCAGGAAGGAGGGGTGGTGCTGCAGATAACAATTATGACGATGGTGGTGGTATTACTCAAGACTCTGCCTTGCGAGTTTTGAAACTGAGTTCAAGTTCGATTAAGCATAGAGGAGGTTTGGCTCACATAACCAAAAAGACAAGAGGTAGAGTAGATCTGACTGGATCTGTTGTGATCAAGAATCTGTCTCCATCTCTGGTTTAGTGTCTCTCTGAGTTGGCTTCATTCCCGGATAGGGGGCCACCATGCGATGGTAAAGATGGCGCACGGCTGGCTGGCAAGCTTGCCTTCCACCGGCTTTAAAATCTCAACTGAGAGAGAATGCCTCTTTTTCGGGGTCTCACTGAGATTCCTAGTGAAGCTCCCACTGGCCCAGCTCAGGTCACATGTCTCAGGCAGATGGTAAGTTGATTGGTCAGGCATGAATCTTGTGCCCACCCACTCCTCCAATTCTGAGCCACAGAATCTAAGAATGAGAGAACAATAGTTTTCCAAATGGAAGAGATGGGTGCTCTTAGCAGAAAAAGGGGTATTGGGCATACATAAGCAACAGATGTCCCTTATACTGCTCATGTTAAATATAATGACAAGAAGTGAAAGGTAGGAATGCTTAGGAGACTCTCAACACTTTTAGACAATGTTAATGACATATGGGTTCTAGATACTGTCTCTTCATCAAATCTAACCTCCAAAATTTACCCCAAATTTATGTTTGATTAAAATGAGTGTCTGGAAGAAGCACAAGCTGGAATCAAGATTGCCGGGAGAAATATCAATAACCTCAGATATGCAGATGATACCACCCTTATGGCAGAAAGTGAAGAGGAACTAAAAAGCCTCTTGATGAAAGTGAAAGTGGAGAGTGAAAAAGTTGGCTTAAAGCTTAACATTCAGAAAACGAAGATCATGGCATCTGGTCCCATCACTTCATGGGAAATAGATGGGAAACAGTGGAAACAGTGGCTGACTTTATTTTTCTGGGCTCCAAAATCACTACAGATGGTGACTGCAGCCATGAAATTAAAAGATGCTTACTCCTTGGAAGGAAAGTTATGACCAACCTAGATAGCATATTCAAAAGCAGAGACATTACTTTGCCAGCAAAGGTTCATCTAGTCAAGGCTATGGTTTTTCCTGTGGTCATGTATGGATGTGAGAGTTGGACTGTGAAGAAGGCTGAGCGCCAAAGAATTGATGCTTTTGAACTGTGGTGCTGGAGAAGACTCTTGAGAGTCCCTTGGACTGCAAGGAGATCCAACCAGTCCATTCTGAAGGAGATCAGCCCTGTGATTTCTTTGGAAGGAATGATGCTAAAGCTGAAACTCCAGTACTTCGGCCACCTCATTCGAAGAGTTGACTCATTGGAAAAGACTCTGATGCTGGGAGGGATTGGGGGCAGGAGGAGAAGGGGATGACAGAGGATGAGATGGCTGGATGGCATCACTGACTTGATGGACGTGAGTCTGAGTGAACTCCGGGAGTTGGTGATGGACAGGGAGGCCTGGCGTGCTGTGATTCATGGGGTCGCAAAGAGTCAGACACGACTGAGCAACTGAACTGAACTGAACTGAAAATGAGTGTCATATTTATCAAATTGTCATCTCAAAGCAGTTAATAAATGTTTGTAGTTGTATAATAAAAATAGAAATACCAACTCTACACACAGAATTTACTCTTTAAGAGAGCATTAATTGTGACAAAGGACTCATAGATGTCCATACCAACTCTGAATACTATGTATTATTGATTTTAAATGATATAAATTGAATTGTACTCTAGGTAAATCATACCTCAATTTAAAAAATAGTTAAAAGTGACACAAATTAGAAGAGTCATTCATCCCTAGGCTATGTGGCATGTGTGTTCTATGGGGCAATGATGTTTACATATTTAAACAGAATTTGTTTATGGTGAGGCAGCCATTTCTTTTCCACTTGTATATAGAACTCTTCAAAGATTTTGCTGTCTTCCCCATCTTCTGTTTATGCTCACTTGACAATGCTACATATTCTTATACAAAATAACTTCCGTTAAAATGGCTTTTGGGGGGGCTTCCTTGCACCACAACTAACTAACACCCTTGCCTTCACTGAAGATACTGGCAGATTCTTCACCCATCGAAGCCACTTGCATCCTATCTCACGCAGACTTACATACCACATTTATTGTGAGTCTCAAGGAAGCCAAGGGCAGCTGCTCTCCAAAGTCAGGAAGTAGGAAGAAGAAAGCTGTTGCATCCTTAGGGAGTTACTCTTCCAGCCTCAACTCTCCTTCTTTCTGAGAATCTGTGTCCTTTCTTCTTTACAGACCAGTTTTCACTGATTCGACATTCAGGTGGCAAAGCCCTCCCTGCCTGCATCTCCTGCATCTAAGAGATCAGCTCAGGTTGCAATTAGCATCTTCAAAGTCTAGAAGAAAGAACGGGCTTGGCCCAGTTGTTAGTCCCGTACTTTCTGGTCCAGTTAACACCATGGAGGTAAAGATCCGGTTTAAGTGCTTAAACTCAAACATGGCTGCTGAGGGTACACCCAGAAATCTAATTCTCTCTCTGTGTGTGAAATCCTCAGAGAAGGGACAGGCATGGGCTAAAAGCTACCCCAAAGTGTCTATCTTATTGGGTCAAGAAGAGAGGAAGGGAGATTAAAAATCAGGTTAAATCTGTCAGGGAGTGGGTGCCAAGGGGCCACTCAGCCTGAGAGAGACGAACAGATTCCAAGAGCAGATGAAAAGCTGAGAGAGGTAACAGCTATCCCAGGGGGTTCTGAAAACTCCTCAGAAGAGAAGTCAAAATTCGATCTTGTAAGGACTTTTCTTCAGTCAAGAGTGGGGAAGAGAGGTGAGTGAAGAAATAAGGGCAGAAAGGACTGGCCCTGGAGAAAAACCAGCGTTGTCCCGAGAAAACCAAGAGGGTGGTTTTCTCTTCTAACCCCCCAGCCCCGCCCCGCCCCACAAGAGTGAAGGCCCGGACTGGAGGTTTTTCTAGGCTGAAAGCTCACAGGGAACTTGTGTTTGCCTGCGTTCCCTAGCAATCGCAGGCCGCCGCGTTTCTCTGCAGAAAAGGTCACAGAAACAGATTGGGGTCAGCCTTGATTCGGTTTCCCTACGGAGATCGGAACACCGCGGGGAGGTCCGGGGGTCGCCAGGCTCCCACGTGTCCTGAACTGATAAAGGGCAGCGGTGGGGGCTGTAGCTGCGAGTGGGGCGGGGGGCATTTCCGAGAAGGAGGGCGAGGGAGGGGGCGCGCGGGGGAGAAGGGTGTGATACCCAAGCTCTTTGCCCTCTCTCCCTGCGCGCTGGGAAAGGACCAACGGCGGAAGGGACGCGCTGGCCGGGAGACTGAAGCCTGTGTTTGGCAAAAGCACCGGAAGGAAATCGGGGAGGCAAGATAGCAGGGGGTTGGGAGTGACAGTGGGGACGGTTCTGGGAACCCAGAAGCCAGGGTGACTAATTGCCCCTCCCTGTTTCTCCGCATTCCTACGTGGTCCGTCCCCACCGCACTCAGCCCCCTTCCCCCGCTCCCCCACTCCTATTTCATGACTGGGCTCCTCCCTAAGAAGTCAGAACATCCAGTGTGCTCTGCACATAGGGGGCGATCCACACATATTTCTTTAATGAGTGTATGGAACTCTGTGCCTAGAACAAATATATAAACAGGTCATAAACAAACATGCGTGCCTGCTAAGTCGCTTTGGTCGTGTCCGACTGTGCGACGCTACGGTCTGCAGCCCGCCAGGCTCCTCCATCCATGATGAACAAACATACTGATCGTCTAATAAGGGAGTTCTCAGGGAGGAAAGTAAACTTTTATGCCAAATCCACTTTACTCTTTGAAATCTGCATTTGTTTTGTGCGGGTAAAGAATGAGGAGGTAGGAAAAAGATTTGGAACCACTGGATCATTTCGTAATTTCCCAGATTAATTCCAGGGGAACTTTCTGTTGAAATGAGATTTTTTTTACCTGGATGCCTAAACAAACAAACAAAAAGGTTGAAAACAGTAACAGCAAAACCAACAGCTGCTCTCCTGCCCCATCCTCAGTGAATAACTGGTTTTAATAAACGTGCATCTACTGCTACTCTGGAGTTACTGATAAAGAACTGAAGACCATGGATGTGAACTAAAATTATCATGGTAATCCTTTTACAATATATGTAAATCAAATCATGCTGCTGTCCACCTTAAACTTGTAATGAAGGCCAGTTCTATCTCATAAAACTGAAAAATAAATTTAGTGCAAAAGAAAAAAAAACCTGCTGTGGCTTAGAGAGGCTAAGTGACTTACCCAGTGTCACACAGCAAAGAAGGAAAGGAAGAGGGCCACAACTAAAAAGGCACAGGGATTTGAGTAGAAAATTCCATCCAAATTCCAGGCCATCAGAAAGCTATGGCCTACAGGCCAAATTCTGCCTGCTATCTGTTTTTTGTACAGCTTGAGAGCTGAGAATATTTTTTTATATTATATAGATAGTTAAAAAAAGATAACTTCTTTAATAGTGATCAAAAGAAAAATAATATTTTTTGACAAATAAAAATTATATGAAATTCAACTGTCAGTTTCTATAAACATAGTTTGATGGGTACACAGCCATGCCCATTCACTTACAGCTGCATTCACACAAAAAAGGTGGATCTGAGTAGTTAGCACATAAACTGTAAGTGGCCTGCAAATAAACCCTGGAATATTTACTATCTGTCTCTTTACAGAAAAAGCTTGCTGACTCCAGGTTGGGAATTCTCAGCAGTTCCTTAGGTTTTTGATGACTTTGGAAGTCTCAGATTCTGGGAGAATCTGAGATGTGAGGAAGTGAGAGGTAAAGGGAAAGAGGACTGCAGATATTGTGGTTCTTTGGATAAAGGCCCAGAAACTTAGGGCAAGTTCAGGGCCAGCTGGAGGCAGGACAAGAAAAAAGACAGGGCCAATGTAAGGTGCTCTGCAGTAATTAGGAAATCAGGACCAACCAGACTTTCTGAGACTCTCCCATAATGTGTTCTGGACCCTGATTATAAATAAGGGATTATAAACAAGTTCCTAGGATGCTGCACAAGAGGCTCCCCGTGCTATTAGGAGACTGACTACACATCGCAAATTACAAGAAGATTCTGGCAATTATGCCCGGTCATGTCAGCTTCTCACCAAGCCCTGTCCCTCCTCCTGGTATATTAGCTAACACTTACTGAACACGTCCTGTGTGTCAGGCATTATGCTTAGCCCCCTTTCAAGCATTGTATCCTTCGTGAGCTAGACTTCAGCTATGTGTTTTTATCACCATTTTGCAGATGAGGAAACTGAGCCTTAGTGAGACTAAAGTGACACTCTGGTGACTAAACCAGGAAGTGGGTGGGGTCAGGATTCAAACTCAGGCCAGTCCGATTTGATAATGTCTTAAAAAATTTTGTTTTAATTTCTTTTTGGCTGTCCTGGGTCTTCGTTGCTTTGTGCGGGCTCTTCTCTAGCTGTGGTGAGCAGTGGGTACTCTATTTGTGGCGTGTGGCTCCTCATTGTGGTGGCCTCTCTCGTGGAGCACGGGCTCCAGGGTTTCAAGGATTTTATGAGGCACATGCGCCTCGTGGTTGTGGCTCCTGGGCTCTAGGGCACGTGTTTAACAGTTGTGGTGTGCAAGCCCAGTTGCTCTGTGGCATGTGGGGTCTTCCCCACCCAGACGCATCTCGTGCATTGGCAGGCAGATTCTTTACCGCTGAGCTGCCAGGGAAGCCCCAGTAACATCTTTCTTAAGCAGCACACTGTTGTCAGTGAAGGGAGCTGAATATGTCTGAGTCCATGCAACGTCTTTGAGCAGGATGGGAGTGAGTCATTCAGGGTCTGGCCAGGAGAAAGGAAACCACGGTGAGTGCTTGAGACAAAGGGAGTTCAATGCAGACAACAGGCAATAGAAAAGCTGAGAAGCCGGAAGGAGAACAGTGAGCCAGCTCAGAAATGAGCAATGCCAGGCAGCTACCAGTCCTTCTCCGCTGGAAGGGGGTCTCCATCTGTTCAAGATGCTCTAATAAAAGACCGTGTACCGGGTGGTTCACACAACAGAACTTTATTTCTCAGAGTTCTAGAGGCTAGGAAGTCCAAGATCAAGGTGCCGGCAAGGTAGGGTTCATTCTGAGGTCGCTTCTCTAGGAAGCTACCATTTCACTGTGCTGTGCGTGAGGGGGAAGATAAAGGGGGAAGGAAAAGAGACAGAGAGAGAGCTCTCTGGTGTGTCTCCTTAGAAGGACCATGACTCTGATGACCATATTTAACCGTGATCACCTCGTAAAGGACCTATCTCCTTTACAAGGAGATACAGCTACAGTGAGGGTTAAGGCGTCAACATATGGATTTGGGGAGGGGGAGGACACAGCCATTCAGTCGATAATGAAGAAGGGAGATGGTGTTATGGAGCCCAGGGCCCGGATCAATTAGTTTTAGTCAGAACTCTGGAGGGCCTGTCCAGTAAGAGCTAGAGGCACCAAAAGCACGCAGCAGCTGCTAAAGATGCATCAAGGCAACGAGAAAAGTAGAAAATACTCTGGCCTTTCCCTTTCTCCCGCCTCATTTCTTGTCTTCCGTTGGCCAGGCCCAACAGGAAGCCAGCTGGCTCAAGAAGTACAGTCTACAGGCGTCAGTTCTGCTTTGACACAGAGGAAGGAGAAGAGGTAAATAGATCCGGACCAAAGGGTTCTGTAGAAATTCTCCTGCTCTGCGCTTGATACACATCGCTTAGGTTGTCATTACTCAGAGCTGTGGTGAATTGCCTACAAAGAACTCACAATGAATTAAAGTATAAATTCAACATACATATGATGAGAACACTTCACTCAGTCATGTCCAGCTCTTTGCGATCCCATGGACTGTAGCCCGCCAGGCTCCTCTGTCCATGGGGATTCTCCAAGCAAGAATACTGGAGTGGGTTGCCGTGCCCTCCTGCAGGGGTCTTCCCAACCCAGGGATTGAACCCAGGTCTCCCGCATTTCACGCAGATTCTTTATCATCTAAGCCACCAGGGAAGCCCAAGAATATTGGTGTGGGTAGCCTATCCTTTCTCCAGGGGATCTTCCTGACCCAGGATTGGAACCAGGGTCTCCTTCATTGCAGGTGGATTCTTTACCAGCTGAGCTACCAGGGACGCTAAAGGTGCAAAAGACATTTACATGTATACATAATATTTATATATTAAAGACATATATGATACTTATATACATAAACATTTATATACATATTTCATACATGTATATATATATATATATATATATATATATATATATATATATATGTAATATATGGGCTTCCCAGGTGCCACTAATGGTAAAGAACCCGCCTGCCAATGCAGAAGACATAAGAGACATGGCTGGGATATCTGAGTCAGGAAGATTTCCTGAAGGAGGGCATACGAAACCATTCCAACTGGAGAAACCTATGGCTAGGTGAGTCTAGCGGGCTACAGTCCGTAGGGTCCCAAAGAGTTGGACACAACTGAAGTGACTTAGCATGCATGCACACATAATGTGTACACACACAGAGTATGATCTTATTTGTGTATGTCTTACAGTAATTAACACTACAACGGCTGTAATAAATCACCCCAAAGAGGCCACAGCCTGATAGAATTGCAGTCTCATGTGGGTTAGAGGTTCTTCCAAGTGGCTCGCCCTTCAGGGATGACTCATGACGGGATCCTCCTCTCACATGACGGTATGCTTTCAGAGTCCTTCATTCCTGTGCAAACATCAAGAGCCATCCACACGAGAGAAGGACTGTGCAGAAGAGTGGGTACGTCCCTTTAGGGGATCCTTCTGGAGGTGGTGTTCCTCACTTCTGCCTACCTTCCACTGGCCAGAGCTCAGTCACAGAGTTCCAACTTAACTGAAAGTTAGGCTGAGAAATGAGGTCTTTCTGCACGCCCGGGAAGAAGAAAAGGACTTGATGAGCTACTGTGTTTAAAAAAAATAAAATAAGCTAACATATGCTTGTACATGCATGGAAATGTTTCTGAAGGATATACATAAGCAGGACCAGCAATATGATTTGGGGGCCCAGTGCAAAATGAAAATGCTAGGCCCTTGCTCAAAACTGATTAAGAGTTTTAGATGGTAATGGCAGAGCATTAAACCAAGTTCAGAATACTGAGCATGGAGATCTGGGTGACTTCGGGGATAGTGTACCCTGGAAGCTGGCCCTGATGAGACACTCCTAACAGGATTACTTCTGTAGAGTGGTACTGGGGACTGGGGCAGCGGGGGAGAGTTTACTTATCATTTGCTACTCTACCTTTTTTTTCCCCAGGTACCTGTATTACAGCAATACTTTGAAAATATTTCACTCATAATGGATTTGAGTTGAGACATACACAGCCACGTCAAGAGGCAGAATGCCTTCTACGTTAGCAGAACCTGACACAATAGGCTGATTAAAGCTATTGTCCTCTCTCAAGAAAAAATATGTCTGTTGGAAAGGGGTTTATTCTGCAACGGGTGCTTAAAAGGGGAGTTGCAAAAAAGCAAACGTTGACAGTTTCCTATCTAAGCTTTGTCCTGGGAGGGTGATTTGTGTGTATCTGGTATATATAGCTGTAATTTTATGTATCATTATATAGAGCATCTGATGGGTATGTAATTACTTTATGAGTTTAAACTTATGGTATTTACTTCTCAATCAATGAGAAAATATAAATCATTTTGATACACAGGAAAAAAATAGACAACTTTGCAATCTATTGTGTTATCAGAGTTAGTATTTTTGCTTTGTTTGCCCATGTCTTGGTCAGGATAGGTTAGATTATGCTGCCGTAACAAACAATCCTGACATCTCAGTGGCACGTGACAAAGGTTTATTTCTCATTCAGGCTCTTTATCCAGCAGGGAGTAGGCTCTGTTCCATGTTGCCTTCACCCCAGAGCCTGGCTCTCCTCATTGTGGTCCAGAGAAGAAAGGACAATGATAAGCAACTGCTGGCTATAGAGGTGACACAGATCACTTCCACTCAAATTTGATTGCCCCAAACAAATCACAAGGGCAAGCCTGATGTCAACAAGGCAAGGTAACACAATCTTATCCAAGGGAGAAACAGAGAATACTCTTAAACAACAATACGGTCTACCATCGCAAGACACTAGAGAAGCTGGATTCATTAGAAAACAAAAAGTTCAACTGACAACTTCAAGGATTATAATTAAATGAATCCCGGAGAAGGCAATGGCACCCCACTCCAGTACTCTTGCCTGGAAAATCCCATGGGCGGAGGAGCCTGGAAGGCTGCAGTCCATGCGGTCACTGAGGGTTGGACACGACTGAGCGACTTCACTTTCACTTTTCACTTTCGTGCATTGGAGAAGGAAATGGCAACCCACTCCAGTGTTCTTGCCTGGAGAATCGCATGGATGGGGGAGCCTGGTGGGCTGCGGTCTATGGGGTCGCACAGAGTCGGACACGACTGAAGTGACTTAGCAAGCTTGAGGTAAAAATGAGAAAGTTTATTTCAAAGATGAATCACTAGGCACTAAGCTTATTCTTATCATAAGTATAAAAGTCAGACTAGAAGCACCCATCTTAGAACAAATATTAAACTCTTTATATTATGTTATCACCATCTGGTACGTTACGCATTCACTTTTTATTGCCCAACTGACTTTTACCCTGTGATAAGAGCAAGTCTCTAGGAGATACGCCTGGCCTTTGCTCTGCATTCATTTGAGTGCAGAGGGCATGTTCTCCTTGGGTGTACACGCTGGATGATTTCCCATGAGCAGCCATGCCCATTTATTGTCAGGTTAGTTGCTTCTTCATTGTTGAATGTTGTTGTTGAATATGCAGGAGCTCTCTGGATATTGAGCATTAATCCCTTATCAGGAATTTGCAAATATTTTCTCCCATTCTATGGGTTGCCTTTTCATCTGTGGATAGTGCCTTTGGAGAGGCTTCCCAGTGGTAAAGAATCCACCTGCCAGTGTAGGAGGCACACGAGACATGGGTTCAATCCGTGGGTTGGGAAGATCCCCGGGAATAGGAAATGGCAACCGGTTCCAGTATTCTTGCCTGGAAAATTCCATGGACAGAGGAACATTGTGGGCTATAGTCCATGGGGTCGCAATGAGTTGGACACAACTGAACGAGTGAGCACACACACACACACACACACACACACACATATGAGAACTTCATTCAGTGTCCTGTTTACAAGGTGTTCATGCGTATTCATAGACATGCCAGGAAAACCCATTCCAAGGACTGCTGTAAAGTCTAGCTGTTACCAGGCTAGTTACCCACTCCAGTACTCTTGCCTGGAAAATCCCATGGACAGAGGAGCCTGGTAGGCTGCAGTCCATGGGGCCGCAAAGAGTCGGACACGACTGAGCGACTTCACTTTCTTTTTTCTTTTCAGGAAAATAGACCTTCTGCATTGGTGATTTTGGAGTCAGATCTGTGCTGTCTCTGTACAGTGATTCCTCGGTTCCAGGACCCCTGTGGGTACTTAAACCCGAGGATGCTCAAGTCCTCCATGGACGATGGCTACCGCAGTGGACACTCTGTATGTGGGATGCAGACCCTGTACATCACTGTGTTGAGATCGTCTCCGAAGAGGCCCATTGCATTTGAGTTGTGTTCTAGTCTCCGCACAACGCCCTCTTGGTCTGAGTCCAGATTGCAATCCGGTTTCCCAGAAGGGAAGGAGAGGCCAGGTGGGTGGGAAATTCAGAGCTTGGGCCTCAGGAGCATGAAGAACTGGGTTTGAACCATGGGTCCACTACTTATTTGCTATAAACATTTCTGAACACCCTTGCAAAGTGGGGATAAAAATAGTACCCACCGTAGTGCTGTTCAGTTCAGTTCAGTCGCTCAGTCTGTCCGGCTCTCTGCGACCCCATGGACTGCAGCACGCCAGGCCTCCCTGTCCATCACCAGCTCCTGCTCCAACTCATGTCCATTGAGCTGGTGATGCTGTGTAGTGTTGTAGAGAGACTAATTTAAGAAGATGAAGATAAAATGCTCAGCGCAGTACCTAGCACGCAGTAGGCACTCAACAGAGCAAATGGAACTGTTATCGTGCTCATTTTTCTATTTGTATTTTCATTTGTAATCATAAGCTCACAGGGAGAGAAACTGGTGGTCAGCAAACGCAAGTAGCCTATCAATCTGTTTACAGGATCTACTTCTTATTAGAAGATGATCAAACTGCTTTTCTGGTTTTACGCTTCCGTCTCTTGGGGTGTGGTGACATGAGTCAGCCACTGGAGCATGAGTCCTGCTTTACACAGTCTGGCATTTTTCTGTTTATGGAGAAATTTGCCTCCTGCCCTGGAGAGGGAGGACTGTTCCCACAGCCTGTGAGCTCCTCTGGACAGGAACCAGGTATGAAAGCTGTGCCATCCTAGGCTGAGTTCTAAAGAAAAGAGAGCAAAGTACCCCGGAGAGCAGAGTTTCCTTACTGTGAAGGGAAATACCGCATCAGTGGGCTCCCTTAGTTTTAGTGATATGAGTAAGTAGGAGCCTGGCTCTGAGGAAATGGTATAAAAAAGACTTCCTATCTATGGCTTTAGTAAAGGTCACTTTACACACAGACCTTTTATGATCAATCGGTATAAGGACCTCAGGAATCTTCTGGAACCAAAGGTTCCCTCTTCTTAACCCTTCCCGATGGAAGCTGGAAAATTTCTGTTTGGGTGAATCTGGATGGTTCTTGACCTGGATCTTATAGCAGCAGCATCACTTCAACCCAGGACTGCTGGAATGAAATTACCATGAGAAAAGTCTTCATTTACAACTCAGATTAATATGGAATCACATACACACATGTGGAATGCTAGAAACTAAACTGAAAACAGTGATTATCTTGTTCTGGTGGAAGGGCTGGCAACTTTCACTTTCTACTGTAAACATGTGTGTGCTTGTATTTTTCACCAGACTGTATTACTTTCATAATCAGGAAGAATTTTTAAACAAAATCCTGTATTTTCATTTTGAAGAAAAAAAAGGAAGACACGGTAACAACCTAGTAACTCGAGTACTTTGGGTGGACAAAAAAGTGTTTCCTTAGTGCTTGTTGCCTAAATTAGAGGACAGAGAGCAGAGAATGCCGTCGGGAGGAAGAAGGGGCCGGGGGTGGGGGGCGTGGGGACACAGGCTGGTTCTGCCGGGGACGGGGGACAGTGGGGACTGTGGGCAGCCCTCCTTTGGGAGCAGCTGGCTGGGTCAGCACAAACCCTGATGGTCCTGGCTGACTTGGGTTTATTAATTTAGAGATGGGAATTAAGAATCAGTTGTTTTGGCAACCAGCTCAAAGTTACACCCTGTTTCTTATTCTTAGTTAATCTTTAAACTGCAAACTACGCCCATGGGTCTGCCCTTCCTTATTAACAATGTGTGACTGGCTTTGAATCTGGAACAAGATGAGAGATTCAGTCAGAATCAAGATTCAGAGAACCAGAGGACCTGAGAAAAGGCGTGGGAGGCAAAGCCAACCCTTTCTGTCTGCCATTGGCTCAGAAACTAGGTTGAGGCCTTTCCAGGCAGGAGTCACAGGGGCCCTCAAGTCCATGCACAAGCCACGCTCAGAGGGGGCAGCTTGGAGCTCAAGAGCGCATGGTGGCTGCTGGTGTGTCCATGGGAATAAGACTCTCATGTGCTGTTGGTGTGTCCACGGGCGTACGATTAACCCTGCTCCTGTCAGTTTCCTGGTCTGTAAAATGGGGATGCTCATAGCTCCTGGCTTTGGGGTTCTAGTGAGGATTCAATGACATAATGTCACTAGAGGCCTCAGTGCTGGGACTGGCATTATGGCTCAGTCCGCGTTAGCCGCTGTTCTGTAGAAAAGCACTCAAAGAGACCCTCTGAGAGGTCGAGAATTCTCCCCCAGGGGAGCCACAGAGAAGCTAAGTGAGTCTTTTGGTGGGAGTAAGAGTCTGTTTGATGAGCAGAGATGGGCTGTTTGCTGCCAGCAAAAGAAGAGAGGCTCAAAAGCACTTGGTGAGTGGGGAAGAGCGAGCCCTCTGGCCTGACCGAAGCGCAAGGGTGAGCACTGTGCTGGAGGCGAGGTTGGGGTGAGGTGGTGGTGCGGATGGGGCGGGCGGCGGGGGGCGGCTGGCTCTGGGAAGGACCTTGTCCACTGGACAGAGGCGTGGGCGTTGCTTTTCCCTCGAAGATCGATGCAGGGGCCATGGAGCTGGAGAAATTTTGCTTTGTTTTTGAGGTGTCTAAGCCAAGCACCACAGGATCAGACACCATTTTTGGAAAGCAGGTTCAGGAAGGGGCGTCCATTCAGAAGAGTGGCCAGGAGCCTCTCGCTGTTGTCCCCGGACTGGTCACTAGAGGGAGGCCTGGGCTCAGAAGTGCCACCTCACTGCTTCTTGATGCTCTGCTGGTCCCTGGCTGCAAAGGGATGCTTCCAAGGGAGCAAAAGTCCGACCCACATCTGCCCTCGGCCGAGACAGGCCTGCTAGATGATAGACAAGGGCACTGGCAAGCTAGGAAGAAAAGGAACACCCCTGGTGTGCTGTGGGCACCTTGGCCTGCGTGCGTCTAACAATTGACCTCTCGTCTGGCCGCCGCCTCCCACCCCCCCGGCCCATCCTCTTTCTCTTCTTGTCCCTTCCTCACCTCCACACCATGCGTAAAGCACACCCCAGTCTGCATGACCAAGCTTCGTCCACACCCCAGCAAGTAGCCCGTGGGCCGGGGGTGCATACCTGGGTGGGAAAATGACCCTGAGGATGAGGACTGCAAGGCGCAGTTAGGAGGCTTGGGCCATTTGGGAAGCGCATTTGGGGGTCTTGGCTGCTCAGAGCACAGTCTAGAAGGGGGTGCAGTACTCTGGCTAGGCCCCTCTGCAGGGCCTGTGGATGAGTCGCCTTGAGGGGAGGGACATGGTCAAAGGAGGGAGTCAAAGAAGCGTCCGGTCTCACCAGATACTCAGTGAAGGGCCTTGTGTTATTCGTCCTTCCACGTGATCTCTAGCGTGAAGCCCACAAGCTAGTGGGTGATAAACGCTGTTTGAAGGGGGAATTCCCTGGCTGTCCAGTGGTGAAGACTCTGCACTTCCAGTGCCGGGGACACAGGTTTGATCCCTGGTTAGGGAACAAGGATCCCACGTGCCACCAGGCAGGCTCAGCCAAAAACAAAAAAACTGCTTGAACGAATGGCGTCTCCTTCTCCAGCTCTTGCCTGGCTTCTTACGTGAGACAGAAGAGTCACTTTTCCTCTGTTGAGGACTCTGTGGTTCTTAAAAGAACGATCCCTGAGTTCTTTGACACTCCTCTGGAGAGATGGAGCTGAATTCCCCTTCTGGGCTGGACTCCCTTCTAAAGAATACAGAGAAGAGTGATGGCGTCTGACTTTGGAAGCTAGGTTATAAAGGCCCGGTGATGTCCCCCACTTTGTCAGTTAGATCGCTGCCCTGGAGGAGCCTTCCCATGTCAGGGGCCCGCAGGCAGCCCTGCGGAGAGGCTGCAGCGGGAGGAGCTGAGGCCTCTGACCAACAGCCACGCTGGAAGCTGATGCTCTGGCTCTGAACAAGCTTCAGACCACGGCAGCCTGACCTGCAGCCTCATGACCGTTCCGCTAAGCCACCCCTGGGAAACATAACACACTTGTCATTTTAAGTTACAAAGTCTGCGGGGAGTTTGTTATGCCGCAGCGGATAACCACGACAGGCTTCAAGTGGCTCCCAAGTGTTAGCATTCTTATTTCCACCTGAGTTTTGCATAAGTCAAGGTGTAAAACAAAAGTAAGTATGGAAGGTGAAATAGTACCTCTATTGGCGGTCAGAGACCATTCTTTAGCCAACGGAGTTTGCTAATACTGAGCCCCAGAATTTAAGCAGACCTACCTACTCGGTCCCAACACTGACTGGAGACAGACCTCCTGCTCTTTAAGGGTAAAAGCAAGGACTCCCCTGGCGGTCCAGTGGTTAAGACTTGGCACTCCCAATGCAGGGGCCACAGGCCCAGTCCCTGGTTGGGGAACTGAGATCCTGCAAGTCTCAAAAAAAACAAAAAAACAGAATAAATAAAAAAGCAAAAATAAACCCTCTTGCCTCCTACCTCAGTTTGTGTAATAAAAGTCTTTATTGTTCTGAAATACATAAGTAAAACGCCTACTCCTTAAAAAAAAAAAAAAAGAGTAAAAGCAAGAAGGTGGGGAGAACAGTTACCCAAGAGAAACAAGATGTGGGCGGAGTCAAGGGGGCCCAAGTACTCTTTCCAAAGTTAACAGCAAGTCACTGGAGCAGTGGGGCAGAGAGAGTTCCAGAAGTTCCACTAGTTAAGCTTCCTTCTCTGGAAGAAAATGTCAGGAGTGAGGAAGAAGTTCCCTTCTCCACAGCCTTCCCTTCCACCTGTCTGTGGTCCTATCCCAGGCGTGCGACCTGGGACCTCTTCTTCCCTGTGGGTTTGGCACCCCAGGTGACAACTCATTGCTGGCATCTTTCTAATAGTCTCAGTTCTTTTTCTGCTTCTCCCTGTTGTGTCCCGGGAACTTGATGCTTTGCACCATGCTCTGCACATAACAAGACATGTTGGGAATTGTGATGCTTTAAACTTGCCATGTTAAAACGGAGGTGCTCTGTTTTCTCTTTAGTTCATCTTCTTTTTCTTTGCCTTTGTGGGCACTATTTTATTAAATCGTCAATGCCAGTGGACCAAACCGTCTTTGCAGGAATATTGTGTAAGTGTGAAATCATCACTCTTTTTTTTTTTTTCACAAAGACCTCATCAAAGAGAATCATTACATTTTACGGGTGGAAATGTGGTTCTGAAAATTACTTAATGATCAGCAAGCAGTGGCAGAGATCCAGAAGAGAACAGACAATCCCCATCATCCATTTTGATAGCTCAGTAATAATATGCACATCTATTTCACATTTGCAGCTATTTCCAAGTCTGATGACATTTTATTTCTTATCATTGGGAATCTGGTGAAATATCTATAGTTTCTTTCTTTTCTCTTTCTCTAAATTTATTTACCTATTCCTTGCAAAAGGACGTTTAGTCTGTATCTGGTTGTTCCCTGCCTCAAATAGCATTGCTATGAACATCCTTGTGCTCCCAGGTCTCCCTGCCCTGATCCATCCTGTCCACTGCTGCCTGAGTTAAGGGAGGGCCAGAAACAGAAGCTTAGCAGGTGCTTAGGGGTCTCTGGATAAGTACCTGCAGGGTTTTGGCCTAACCCCTTTCCTCTTTAGAAAATATACTGCATTTGTGCACCAGATGCCACTATTCCTCTCTTTCCTATGCTCTTGGGAGTCATTAAAGGGTTAGAGATTTACAAGGGGTTGGAGATGCATAAAGGAGATTTATAAAGGAAGACGGATGTGTGTTAGGAAGGCCGGAAAGCATAAGGATCCCCAGCAGTCTTCCGCGTGGACCTGTCACAGGGGCTCTGCACTCATCTGGCCCTCTAAATTCCCTGGAGGGCTCCGTGCCGTCTGGGGGTGCTTTTGCAGCCCACACGATTGGCCGAGGTACTGCAGGAAAGGGTGTGGGCGTGGGTGTCTATGACGGGGAGGTAGGCTCAGGAATGGGTTTCACTTCTGCAGAGGGATTTCTGCCAGAGGTATGTGTGTGCGTGTCGTGGGGGCCGCAGACAGGGAGCTGTATGTGCCTGAGTGTGGATGTGACCAAACTTGGGGATATGCTGCTGTTAAATGAAGCGAGGCATTGCCATGGCAACACAGCTCTCTGCTCCCAGCCAGATGCCAAGGCCTTAAATTATATTTTTCTGGCTGAAAGCGCCTCAGTCACCTCTGGTCTCCCAAGCAATGGAGCTGCGGGGGCAGCAGATGACTCACCCCCATCTCCCACCTTTCAACAAAGCCCAAGAGGCAACAAGCAGCAGGGATGTCACGGGGGCAACTGATGAATTTTGTCTGGGGGAGCCCTGAGAGTATAACCTCTGGTGAAGGGGCTTGGACAAAGCCATGGATAGGTTCCCCCTTCTGTTATCTCCTGGTCTAGTGATCTGGGGTTAACTTTCTCCAGCACTTCATTCTAGAAGGAAATTTGTACGATGCATGTCGGTAGAGATGCCAATCATTTCTTCCACTAATCATTTCCTTTCCTTCCACCCATTATCTTTCCTTTGATTTCTTTATTTCTGACCGTGCTGGCTCTTTGGCGTGCACAGGCTTTCTCTAGTTGCACTGCTCGGGCTTCCCATGGCAGCGGTTTCTCTTGTTGCAGAGCAAGGGCTCTGGGACACATGGGCTTAGTAGTTGTGGCCTATGGGCTTGGCTGCTCCTCAGCCTGTGGAATCCTAGCTCCTGACCAGGGATCGAACCTGTGTCCCCTGCATTAAAAGGCAGGTTCTTTAACCACTGGGCCACCAGGGAAGTCCTGTATCCTACCTTTGATTCTGATGAGGAAAGTGTCCCAGCATCTCTGGCCACTGCTGACCAGACCGGGGACCACAAGGGACCAGAAGAATATTGAGCAGATTTTCTTCCAGCAGTTTGGATCCGGGTTAATTACCTATTTGTATCCAACCTGGAAGGCTGAAGGGGCAACTTCAGGGGCAGCTCTGTGTAAGGAAAATCAGAAAAAGGTCTGCCATCCCAGGAAGCAGACACAGGCAGAGACTGGGGAGGGAGAGGAAGGGAGGAAGTATGGGAGCTGCTGTGGTCCGGGGGACTTTTCGGCCTCTAGTTCTCAGGGAAGGCAATGGCAATCCGCTCCAGTACTCTTGCCTGGAAAATCCCATGGACGGAGGAGCCTGGTAAGTTGCAGTCCGTGGGGTCGCTAAGAGCCCGACACGACTGCAGCGACTTCGCAGCAGCAGCAGCAGTTCTCAGGGAGGCTCTGCATTTCCTGCCCCTGGGTACTTTTCGTAATTTGATAGGCTTGTGTCTTACAGCGGAATGGTTCCTCATTAAAGCAGGAGGAGCACTTGGATAGGGTTAGGCTGATGACACTGGAAGTACCTTTGCTAGCCACATCCCTGCTCAGGATAAACAGTAAATCCCTCACAAAAGGCTGCCTGGGAAATTTTTCTTCCATCATTCAACAGTATTTTATTGAGCAGCTATGTACAAGCAATGGGCTTCTCAGTTCAGTTCAGTCGCTCAGTCATGTCCGACTCTGAGACCCCATGGACTGCAACACGCCAGGCCTCCCTGTCAATCACCAATTCCTGGAGTTTACTCAAACTCATGTCCATTGAGTCGGTGATGCCATCCAACCATCTCATCCTCTGTCGTCCCCTTCTCCCGCTTTCAATCTTTCCCAACATCAGGGTCTTTTCCAATGAGTCAGTTCTTCACATCAGGTAGCCAAAGTATTAGAGTTTCAGCTTCAGCATCAGTCCTTCCAACGAATATTCAGGACTGATTTCCTTTAGGATGGACTGGTTGGATCTCCTTGCAGTCCAAGGGACTCTCAAGAGTCTTAGAGACTTGGGTTCGATCCCTGTGTGGGGAAGATCCCCTGGGGGAGGGCATGGCAACCCACTCCAGTATTCTTACCTGGAGAATCCCATGGGCAGAGCAGCCTAGCAGGCTACAGCCCATAGGGTTGCAAAGAATCAGACATGAGTGAAGTGACTTAGCATGCATGCACATACAAGCAATATTCTAGATGTCAGGGAATTATCAGTGAACAACACAAGGAAAGCCTGCTCTTAGCTTTTTGTTTGGAGGACCCACATAAGAGAACAAAAGGTATGACAGCAGACATTGCTAAGGGCTGTGAATAGAATGAATGAATCCTACCGGATCATAAACTATTAAGGTGTGAAAAGGTCCTCAAAAGTTTCCAGACGCTTTTGTTCCCATAAGACCAAAGAAACAATAGAGATAATAAAAGGTCTTTAGCCGCTTGGGAGGGTAGTGAAGCTGAGGCCAGCTCATTCTTCGCCAGCTATTATGTCCCTTCCTGTAGGAAGCCTTTTCCTCCCAGCTCTGTTGGATGCCCCTCCGGCTGCACCTTTTTCTTGGCTCATCACGGCACATTTAATTACCTGTTCACGGAGGTGTTTCTCCCACTCACTGTAGCCCCGAGGGCAGAAACAGTGCCCATCACATTCACAAAACACACTGACTCATGCTGCAGAGATGCTGGATTAATAAATACCAAGGGCTACTGCTGCCTGCCTGACGGCAGCAACGCTGGTGTTTCTTCAACGCGTGTAGGCAGTTCTTCCACCACTGGAGTGATCCTTCCAAAGGCAGGACTAGTTGGTAACAGCACAGACATGGCATGGTTGTCTTCAGAGATAAGAGAAGAATTGTCCGTGGCCAGAACCCAGGCAAGGTGGTTACTTGAGTGTTTTCCAGCTGTTGAGACTAGAGCCTTTGTGTTGAACACCACCTAAAAATGAAGAAGCAAAGTGTGTAGGGCCTCTAACTGGTCACTCCGAGGAAGTGCTTGATTCCTTTTGATGGGAGCAGTGGGAGTAGCTGGCCAAGGGTTGGGCACATGTTCAGGCCTAATGTCACTTTGGGGATAGGACAGTTAACACCTAACAAAAGGGAACACGTGCTATGCCCAGGAAAAGTAGACGTGCACGAACGCGCACCAGTGTGCCCCAAACAGCAGATTTGGTCTCTCCTCCTGCTTTCCCTCACCACAGAGCTAACAGATAATAAATTTAGGGCCCTGCAGACTTCAATTTCATCTGTCCAGTAACATCCCTAGAATATAGTAATCCTTTTCAGAGGACGACTGTGGCCCTCACCAGTTGGTTCAACCTTCAGGCTGACTATTTACCGCCCTAGCAACCAAAGCCCACGTTGGTGTTTCCATGGTGGATGGAGAATAAGGTCTCCAGGTGCGATGAGCCACCTGAGCTCAGGACAGACCCAAACACGATGGAGGCTGGTTCTCTTGCCTGGATGGATAGAATCATACATTCCCTAGTCAGCCCCTGGAGAACCCAATCCAGAAATCTTTGTGGGAGTAGCTGAAACTGTGCTTTCTGCATCACTTACCAGAGTGTGTGCCTGCTAAGTTGATTGAGTCGTGTCTCTTTGCAACCCTATGGACTGTAGCCTGTGAGGCTCCTTGTTTCATGAGATTCTCCAGGCAAGAATACTGGAGTGAGTTGCTATGGCCTCCTCCAGGGGATCTATCTTCCTGACCCAGGGACTGGACCCGAGTCTCTGCACTGGCAGGCAGGTTCTCTGCCACTAGAACCGCCTGGGAAGTCCACTTAACAGAGTACCTGTTCTTATTTATAAGAGGAAACTTACAGAGAGTCTGGGGAAAAAAAGATGAATTTCCTCCATTTTTCATGTAATTACTGCATACAATTCTTTACAGGGTTTGCTATATAATTTTAAAAATTTATGAGTAGTGCACAAATATGTTCTTATATAAAAAAAAAATCAGACCACACACAATACCTAGAAAGTAAAAACTCCCTTCCCGTCCTCCTCCTTCCACTACATTTGGATGCATCTTTTTTCCCATCTTTACACACAGGTACATGTATTTACAGACGATAGTCGTGTTTAGGTTTTACATATTAGTTGGTGCACTGTACATAGAATTCTACCATTTCATGTTTTTCAATAACCAATTGAAAGTTATTGAAAATTTCATTAACCAAGATATCCAATATATCTGAGAGCACTTTTCATGTCTGTACATTCTTGTGAAGGGCTCCATAGTATTAATATTCCATAGTGTGTATGAACCATAATCCAAACAACTCTTTCCCCACTGGTTAACATTTGGGTTGTTTCCAGTTTTCCACTGTTGTGAACACTGGAATGAACATCTTACATGTATCATTTTGTGCCTGGACAGGCTTTTCTATAGGGAAGATACCTAGAAGTGCTGGCTCAAAATTGCGTGAAACACTGATGATATGCTGAAGAAGGTGAACGGTTCTAGGAAGACCTACAAGACCTTTTAGAACTAACACCCCAAAAAGATGTCCTTTTCAATATAGGGGACTGGAATGCAAAAGTAGGAAGTCAAGAAACACCTGGAGTAACAGGCAAATTTGGCCTTGGAATATGGAATAAGGCAGGGCAAAGACTAATAGAATTTTGCCAAGAAAATGCACTGGTCATAACACCCTCTTCCAACAACACGAGAAGACTCTACACATGGACATCACCAGATGGTCAGCACCGAAATCAGATTGATTATATTCTTTGCAGCCAAAGATGGAGAAGCTCTACACAGTCAGCAAAAACAAGACCAGGAGCTGACTGTGGCTCAGATCATGAACTCCTTATTGCCAAATTCAGACTTAAATTGAAGAAAGTAGGGAAAACCACTAGACCATTCAGGTATGACCTAAATCAAATCCCTTATGATTATACAGTGGAAGTGAGAAATAGATTTAAGGGCCTAGATCTGATAGATAAGAGTGCCTATGAACTATAGAATGAGGTTCATGACATTGTACAGGAGACAGGGATCAAGACCATCCCCATGGAAAAGAAATGCAAAAAAGCAAAATGGCTGTCTGGGGAGGCCTTACAAATAGCTGTGAAAAGAAGAGAAGCGAAAAGCAAAGGAGAAAAGGAAAGATATAAACATCTGAATGCAGAGTTCCAAAGAATAGCAAGAAGAAATAAGAAAGCCTTCTTCAGCGATCAATGCAAAGAAATAGAGGAAAACAACAGAATGGGAAAGACTAGGGATCTCTTCAAGAAAATCAGAGATACCAAGGGAACATTTCATGCAAAGATGAGCTCGATAAATGACAGAAATGGTATGGACCTAACAGAAGCAGAAGATATTAAGAAGAGACGGCAAGAATACACAGAAGAACTGTACAAAAAAGATCTTCACGACCCAGATAATCACAATGGTGTGATCACTCACCTAGAGCCAGACATCCTGGAATGTGAAGTCAAGTGGGCCTTAGAAAGCATCACTATGAACAAAGCTAGTGGAGGTGATGGAATTCCAGTTGAGCTACTCCAAAACCTGAAAGATGATGCTGTGAAAGTGCTGCACTCAATATGCCAGCAAATTTGGAAAACTCAGCAGTGGCCACAGGACTGGAAAAGGTCAGTTTTCCTTCTAATCCCAAAGAAAGGCAATGCCAAAGAATGCTCAAACTACCGCACAATTGCACTCATCTCACACGCTAGTAAAGTAATGCTCAAATTTCTCCAAGCCAGGCTTCAGCAATATGTGAACCGTGAACTTCCTGATGTTCAAGCTGGTTTTAGAAAAGGCAGAGGAACCGGAGATCAAATTGCCAACATCCGCTGGATCATGGAAAAAGCAAGAGAGTTCCAGAAAAACATCTATTTCTGCTTTATTGACTATGCTAAAGCCTTTGACTGTGTGGATCACAATAAACTGGAAAATTCTAAAAGAGATGGGAATACCAGACCACCTGATCTGCCTCTTGAGAAATTTGTATGCAGGTCAGGAAGCAACAGTTAGAACTGGACATGGAACAACAGACTGGTTCCAAATAGGAAAAGGAGTACGTCAAGGCTGTATATTGTCACCCTGTTTATTTAACTTATATGCAGAGTACATCATGAGAAACGCTGGACTGGAAGAAACACAAGCTGGAATCAAGATTGCCGGGAGAAATATCAATAACCTCAGATATGCAGATGACACCACCCTTATGGCAGAAAGTGAAGAGGAACTAAAAAGCCTCTTGATGAAAGTTAAAGTGGAGAGTGAAAAGGTTGGCTTAAAGCTCAACATTCAGAAAACGAAGATCATGGCATCCGGTCCCACCACTTCATGGGAAATAGATGGGGAAACAGGGGAAACAGTGTCAGACTTTATTTTTCTGGGCTCCAAAATCACTATAGATGGTGACTGCAGCCATGAAATTAAAAGACGCTTACTCCTTGGAAGGAAAGTTATGACCAACCTAGATAGTATATTCAAAAGCAGAGACATTACTTTGTCAACAAAGGTTCGTCTAGTCAAGGCTATGGTTTTTCCTGTGGTCATGTATGGATGTGAGAGTTGGACTGTGAAGAAGGCTGAGCGCCAAAGAATTGATGCTTTTGAACTGTGGTGCTGGAGAAGACTCTTGAGAGTCCCTTGGACTGCAAGGAGATCCAACCAGTCCATTCTGAAGGAGATCAGCCCTGGGATTTCTTTGGAGGGAATGATGCTGAAGCTGAAACTCCAGTACTTTGGCCACCTCATGCGAAGAGTTGACTCATTGGAAAAGACTCTGATGCTGGGAGGGATTGGGGGCAGGAGGAGAAGGTGATGACAGAGGATGAGATGGCTGGATGGCATCACTGACTTGATGGACGTGAGTCTGAGTGAACTCCGAGAGTTGGTGATGGACAGGGAGGCCTGGAGTGCTGCGATTCATGGGGTCGCAAAGAGTCGGACACGACTGAGCGACTGATCTGATCTGATCTGAATGTATGCAGGCTCATTCTCACACACCCTGTCAACACCGGGCACCCATTCAGTCAACAGGTATTGATGTACAGTGAGAAACTACTATGTACCAGCCACTCTTCTAGAGAACTAGGGAACTCAGAATCTAGTGTGGGGGGGACAATAAAATTATTTCCTTATTTCTTATAATGCAGTTTTATGTCATAAATCCTATGGAAAAGAGAGTGTGGTAAAGAAGATGAGGAAAACCAGTGGGACTGAGATTTTGAATAGGGTAGTGAAGGCAGGCCCCACCCAGGTGATTTTATTGTTGCTGTTCAGTTGCTCAGTCGTGTCCACCTCTTTGCGACCCCATGGACTGCAGTATATCAGGCTCCTCTGCCCTTCACCATCTCCTGGAGCTTGCTCAAACTCATGTCCATTGAGTCGGTGATGCCATCAAATCATCTCATCCTCTGTCGTCCCCTTCTTCTCCCGCCTTCAATCTTTCCCAGCATCAGGGTCTTTTCCAATGAGTCAGTTCTTCGCATCAGGTGGCCAAAGTATTGGAGTTTCAGATTCAGCATCAGTCCTTCCAATGAATATTCAGGACTGATTTCCTTTAGGATGGACAGATATAGTCAAAAATTTGTTTTACCGATAAAACTAATTGACAGCCAACAAACTTATCTTCATGAGGGCTCAAGTTTGGAGAGGATAGTTGATCAAAAGCAATATCAATAAACATTTACTACCCAGGCTAAGAAACTAGATCTGCCTTGCTTTTTCCACTGTAATCTTTGAAGCAGAGGAAACAGGTGAGGTGTCTTTCCTACTGATGTCTGCCAGCCCTTCACTCACACTGAGATCAATAACCATTCCTTGGACTCCTTTCCACCTCATTACCAGTCTAATTTGCCTTACCAGAATATACCTAGGGTATTAGGATTTTTATTTTTTTTTCCCCTGCTCTAATAAACCAACCTTTTAGATTAAGTGAAAACAGAAAAGGGCTTAAGACCAGGTTGAAAGCAAAGTGTTAGTTGCTCAGTCGTGTCCAACTCTTCACGACCCCATGGATTGTAGCCTGCCAGGTTTCTCTGTCCATGAAATGCTCCAGGCAATACTGGAGTGGGCAACCATTCCCTTCTCCAGGGCATCTTCCTGACCCAGGGATCGAACCCAGGTCCCCTGTATTGCAGGCAGATTCTTTACTGTCTAGCTTAGTGAAAAGTGGGCTTCCCTGAAAACTCAGTTGGTAAAGAATCCGCCTGCAGTGCAGTAGACGCTGGTTCAACTCCTGCGTCAGGAAGATCCGCTGGAGAAGGGATAGGCTACCCACGCCAGTATTCTTGGGCTTCCCTGGTGGCTCAGCTGGTAAAGAATCCGTCCGCAATGTGGGAGACCTGGATTTGATCCCTGGGTTAGGAAGATCTCCTGGAGAAGGGAAAGGCTACCCACTCCAGTATTCTGGCCTGGAGAATTCCATGGACTGTATAGTCCGTGGGGTCACAAAGAGTCGCACAGGACTGAGCGACTTTCACTCTCTTTCACTTTCACTTTAGTGAAAAATTGGGAAAATCAGAACATGGCAAGCCAAGTCTTGCTGAGTCTGTCTGTTGAACGTATCTCTGTCTCACTGTGGGCCTGGGATCCTTCAGGAAAAACCTGATGAAGGGTGCTGGAAACAAAGCAGCTCTCCTGAAATAATAAACCAAGAGCAGTGAGCAGATCCCTCTGGGCCTGATGGGTCCCTCTGAGCTTGGAAGGGCACTGATGAGGGCACTTAGCAAGCAGACACTTTACAAAGCTGCTGCTGCTGAGTGCACTGTGCACCTTGCCTGCCCCTTTCCAGAACGCATCCCAAAGCCTTCTTCCAAAGACCAATCTATGCTGCTGTAGAAAATCTGCAAGATATATTATAACCCTCCAGCCTTTTTTGTGCACATACAAAACACACTGGTAAAATGCTTGTATATACTGTTTTTAAGCCGTTTTTCAGTTAACATATCGAGCATTTCTTCTGATCACTGAAGAGATCTCTAAAACGTGATATTGTTTATATAGTATCTTATTACATAAAACAGCTTCATCAAACAAGCTCCTCTTGTTGGACAATGTTTATGTCCTAAGATTTATATTCTAATATATTTCAAGCAGAGGCAGAACTACTAGGTAAGACAGTATTTTTTTAAAAGAAATTCAAGCGTGCTGTATTTTAAAAATGATTTAAAAAGATTTTCAATCAAAAAATTAGAAATAGAGAAAAGCACAAATAAAAGAAACATCAATTATACTCCCACCATCATCCACACTTTGGTATACAAAGCCTTCCACTTTTTTAAAATAGTAAACAATCTGTACAGAATTAGATTACTATGCATGGTTTCATAACTGAATTTTCTCATTAAATACAAGTATTTCCTCATATCTCTACTTGTTCTTCCAAGACGTGAATTTTAACGGCTTTAGTTCTCCAGTGTATGGTTATGTCATTTCCACAAGGAAATAAACACCACAAAGCCAAGTGCTTTGTGGAAAGAATAAAATGCACAAAAACCATTTACTGAATACATACATGAATTTAATCAACTGACTCCTGTCTCTGGAGTTTATTTCGAACTTTCACTATTATGTTTTTCCACAAAAATCTTGCAGACAGCTCTAATTACCTCCTTAGACTCAACTAGAAGTGAAATCTACTGGGTCAGGTGGTACAGATTTTAAAACATAATTAAGACGACCGTATAATTTGTCATCAAACCAGAACCCTTCTGAGAGGAAAAGGAAACATCACTGAGGACTGCCCTGACCAAACTGGGATGCAGAATTCATTACAGGTTACAGGATGCCAAAGTGAGCCTCAGAGGTTATAGCAAGTTACTTTCCCACCTGCAGAGTATTAGCGTGGCAATTTCCCCAGACCTAACATTCATGACTCTTGACACCGCAGATATCCCAGATCACACTGAATATCTATCCTGGCATTTTTTATATAAAATAATAAAGAAAAGAAAAATCCTCCACTTGGTCTTTTCTCTTGGTTTCAGGTCCCTTTCGAGGGGTCTGGTTTCCTTTCCAGCTGTTGGCAAACTTACCACAGAGGCTGGATCCTATCTTTTAGATTTTGTAGGCTACGTGGTCTGTGTTACAATTATTCAACTCTGTCATTTGAGCATGAGAGCAACCACAGATAACTTGTAAATGAATTAAGTATGGCTGTGTTCCAATAAAACTTTATTTATGGACAAGAATTTCATATAATTTTCATGTATCACTAATCTTCTTCTAATCCGCCCCTTTTCATTTAAAAATGCAAACACTATTCATAGTTATATGACAACAGGAGGTGAGTTAGTTTGTTGACCCTTGACTTAGAAAATTTCTGGTAGACAACTAAAAATTGGGTACGAGTCATCACCAGTTTATTCCCTTTTTCTTGAGTTGTGTAATTTCCTGTGTCAAAGTGGAGTTGCATTACATACATCTTCAAGTATATGTGCCTCACAGAAGTAAATATACATAAAAACGAGAACTGAATTGTGCAAAGAGTCCTGCTGAGCCCCCTCCACCTCCCAGACGAGTCCACAGGCACAGCCTTGGAGGAAGCCTGGCTGATGAGGGGCCTGCTGTCCTCTTGGCGGGCCTGCTTCTCACAGCGCACGCACCTCACTCCATAAGCAGTCTGAACACGCGCTGTTTGTAAAATACTGTCCCTGACCACGAGCCAACACCTTCATCTGACAATCCGCTGACTAAAGAACCACCTATTCAAATGCTGAAGGGTAAGCTGACTGCTGATTTACTGAATGACATGTTGGTTTTCAGTGAGTCACACATAATGCACACAGTGTTCATATAATATATATCACGGAAAATTTAAGGGATTTTTTTTCTCGGTGGTAATTTTAATTATATAAAATTATCCTATTATGAACTAATTTTAGAATCCAGCTACACATAAAGGATGAATCTGTTAATTTTTATTCCTGTAAAAAAAACCCACCAAAGATTACAATATAAACTCAATTATTTAACACTCAAGAAAAAAAAAAAAAGGGCAGGACAGAGGAGAAATCAAAGTTTGGCAAATTGTGTCGCAAGCAGCAGGTAACAAAGCAGCTTCTGGTCAGTCATCCACACAGATAAGCTGGGGTGTTTCTGAGTCTATACAATAATAAGATATTGGCAATATCATGTCCCTAGAAAGGGGCACTAAATTTCCATTACTGTTTGACATAGCAACATCCATCTAGGAAGATGGTAGTGAACATTATCTTCATTTTATGAAAGAGGAAACTGAGGTCCAGAGAAACATAAGGTAACTTAAAGGCTCAGGATATACTGAGTAGTGGGGGGACACAGATTAAAACTCAGGGCTTCATGCATTTTCCACACTGTCTATAATCCAACAACAACAACAAAAGAGTGACTAGAATGTCAAGGAATATTCTCTCCTGTGAGACAGCTACAAAGATTACTTAGGGCAGAAACAGCTAGAGGGCTTCAATAGCATGAACAATATGCAACTGAAAATAGGAAAAAAACTAATCCCAGATACATTCACCCTCAAACACAGATACCGATCTTTAATTTAAAATTGAGTAAGTTTATTCATGGAGAAAACAGTTACAGAATACCTTTAGCATTTTTTTAGTCCAACAATTAAAATTGCATTTAAAAGCCAACGGAAGTGTTTACAGACCCAAAAGACATCTGGAGAAACTACTGTTCCTCTTTCCTTGGGTGTATGTGTGTTTACCTTTTAGGCAAGAGACATAGCTGTGATTAATCTCTTTTCTAGGAGGTGTGATTTCCAGTTATGTGTATAGGACTCTTCTGTGAAGACCAGAGAAGTCCAAAGAATTCAACGTTGATTGGAATTAAGGTAAGACTAATGGTCGGTTCATGGAACCACAATTTTACCACAAATCTCTAGATAGGGTGGTGAAAGGAGAATAATGTTTCCCATCAGCAAAACTTGAGGTATTTAAAGATTCCAGAGACATGGAAACGCACTTCTACCTCGCTCAAAGGTGATGGCAAGGCTGAGAAGGCTCTTGTGGAAAGTCAGACCTTCTCGGACTTCTCCGTGCATTAGCGCCAAAGCCTAACCAGGACTGGACAATGTCAAACGCTTCTCTAACAAAGTGGTTAATCAGCTTCCTCTTCAGGATGAGTTCTAAGGCAACAGTGTGATCAATGATGAGTTTTTCCCTGTCTCTGTTTTCGGCTTGTCTTGGTGCTAAAGTCGATGGCAATACAAAACAGCAAAGCCATTTCCCGTAGAACCTGCCGGAGTACAAGAATGGGCTCTCCAAGTCTCAGCAGTCAGGGTTTAACCTCGCTCGTTTGACTTGGCTATTGTCATCATCCAGATGGCAGGAACCTTCTGTGGCGATGTCTCTTTTATTCTCCTCCATGGGTTCCAAAGGGAAGTCCTGACCCACAGCCAGCACCTGCCGGACAGTCATGTTAACACGAGCAGTTTTCAAGTAGCTGGCGCACACCTGCCAGTCCTCCACAGAACAGGGATCCACCACCGAGTCTCTGGGGAGGTCAGCTGGGAGAGGCGTCCTGAGGCAGCCAGGCAGGCTTTCCCCTTCTGGACTGGGAAGGACCCTCGGGACCGCATGGTTCACCAGGCGGCTGAAACCTGACATCACCATGATGTCACCACTGTGCATAAACATGGGGGTGGGGGCTTCGTCTCTTTTGAGGCCACCCAGGAGAAAGATGGCAGACTGTCCGAAGCTGTGAAGTAAAACACCACGCAGTAGTAAGTTTCTGTTGTTAGCCACGGTTGGGAAAGTTAACTGCCAGCTGCACTAGTTTTCTAATTTCGGCATGATACTCATTGCTTCCAAATACTCCTTTTGGGATGGGGTGTGTGTGTGCTGTGTGGCTCATGGGGTCTTAATTCCCCAATCAGGGATCGAGACTAGACCCATGGCCATGAAAGTACCAAGTCCTAACCAGTGGACTGCCAGGGAAGCCCCAGTCCTCCTTTTTAAAGTGTGCTAAGATCCTTCTTTTCTGGTTTGTGTCTGTGAGCGACTAGTCCATGGTCTGCTATTTAAACTTATTAGAGACCACAGAACTACTGTAAAATAGATTGAAGCAATTAAACAAGCAAATAAAAATTTATTTGGGTTCTTTACTAGATATTTATCATTTCTGTTCATTTTAAAGATAAGGCAGTTAAGAAGATTCTGTTCAGGCACTTTCCTCTGGAGATGTAGCACTCTGCAAAAATATAAACTTACATTCAGGGAGACAAGCAGAGTAAACTACTCGGGCTTCTGTGCTTTCCTCTTCTCTATTTCAAAAAGATCGCTCCCTTTGCCTTATGGTCTTTACCACTCATCTATTCCACAGACACTCACAATACCTCTCATTATGAAAGACAGAATCCATGCATCTTAAACAGAAATATTAATTGTAACTTGGTCATTACCCAAAAAGTCGATGTTAATTTTACTTACAGTACATTTCTAAGATGCCCAGAAGTGAAAGATTATTAAGTTCACTCATTTAAAAAATTTAATGTTTTTATTTACTTAAGCTTAAAAATGCTTTATAAAAAAGGAATAAAATGATAAAAGGTAATTCAAAATCCCTAGACCCAACTCACCTGAATGATAGCAGGGGTCTGGAGTGATCTAGTTCAGATCTATCTACATGGATCCCCAGTGTGGAGTCTAATCGGTAGTAATTCAGGATACCTGCTTCAGCTCGGAAACCCTGAAATCCACAGGCAGCAGCTACTTGCTCTGAGAGGAAAGCCAGGTCAGAAGGGAAAGGTGTATAATGATCTGCTGAGTATCTCTTTGATAAAAGCAGGGAAAATAAGAAAAATAAACAATGATCTCAGGAAAAGAGAAAACTGTGGCATACGATTAATTACCACTTTAAAATCACCTAATTTACATGCAGTACGTTGACTGAGTGATTCACAATGTTGCGTCAGTTTCTGCTGTACAGCAAAGTGACTCAGTTATACCTATGCCTACTCCCTTCTTACCTTCTTTTCCATTACGGTTTACTGAATATAGTGCCCTGTGCTGTCCAGGACCTTGTGGTTGGTTTATCCATTCTATATACAAGAGCCTGCACCGCTACCCCCAAACTCCCATTCCCCCCTTCCCCACCCCCTCCCCCTCGGCAACCGTAAGTCTGTTCCCTACCACATGTAATATTAATACAGCCCTTAAAAGTTTTTTTTATTCAAGTATAGCCGACTTACAACATTATATTAGTTTCAGATGTACAACACAGTGATTCAAAACTTTTACAGATTATACTCGATTTGTAGTTATTATAAAGTATTGGCTATATTCCCTGTGTTGCACAATATATCCTTGTAGCCCATTTCTTTTATACATAAAGCTTTTTATACACAAAAGTAAAAGTTTGTCTTCTTAATAGCCACACATTTTTGAGGCATCCAGCAATCTGATATTGAGCCAATTCAAAACACCGAGCACCTATGATATGGTAGGCACCACGCTACGCGATGACAGATCCGGCAAATTCACCCCGCACGGGGTCAGCTGTACAGAGCAATCACACCTCTCTCTGAGAGCTTCTCGGTCGTGTCTGACTCTGCAACCCCACAGATTATACAGTCCCTGGAATTCTCCAGGACACAGTACTGGAGTGGGTAGCCTTTTCCTTCTCCAGGGGATCTTCCCAACTAAGGGATCAAACCCAGGTCTCCCGCATTGCGGGCAGATTCTTTACCAGCTGAGCCACCAGGGAAGCCCAAGAATACTGGAGTGGGTAGCCTATCCCTTCTCCTGTGGATGTTTCCAACCCAGGAATTGAACTGGAGTCTCCTGCATTGCAGGTGGATTCCTTACCAGCTGAGCTACCAGGGAAGCCCCACTCTAATCCCAAACATGAGAGTTCTCTTAGGTAAAAAGGCAACTAAGAACTCTGTCACTGCCAAGCGGTACCTATGGAAACATGCCAACTAAATGTAATGTATCCCGGATGGGATCCTGGGACAGAAGGCAGAAAGTGTATCAATTAAGAACTAGTCTGCAACATAGCTTCCTGTGATTTCAATGGTCAATCTGATGGGCTGACATGCTCAAAACATTTAAACTGACTTACACTATGGTCAAGTCAGGACCTTAAAATGGAAGTAATTTTCCGCACTTACCTTCCTGAACTGCCTCTATTTTTTGTACCTAAGGCTCACAACTCTTAAAGGCCAGAACACTCTCCATACAAAACACACACGATTTCTGAGAACAAGGCAGCAGCCGGGTCTGAGGGCTTCGTGAGCCAGCAGCAGCCGACACTTCTTGATCTGATGCTCCTCTCTCAGTCCTCCTGTTACTCAATCAACCTCAGATCTGATTAGAAAAATCAGACTTTTCTGAAAGTCTCTGATGGATGGCCAAGCCTCTTCAGTTGGAATCTGTTTTACTTTTTTCTTCTCTTTTTTCCTGTACTACAAATAAGAGCTCCTATTTAATTTCTCAAAATTATGAGTGTAGTTAGAGGTTTTGGAGAAGGCGATGGCACCCCACTCCAGTACTCTCGCCTGGAAGATCCTATGGATGAAGGAGCCTGGTGGGCTGCAGTCCATGGGGTCGTTGAGAGTTGGACACGACTGAGCGACTTCACTTTCACGCGTTGGAGAAGGAAATGGCAACCCACTCCAGTGTTCTAGCCTGGAGAATCCCAGGGACGGGGGAGCCTGGTGGGCTGCCGTCTATGGGGTCACACAGAGTCGGACACGACTGAAGCGACTTAGCAGCAGCAGCAGCAGCAGAGAAGGTTTTCTCTACCATTTCGTTTTAGTCCTTCCTTTAGTCCAAGACAAACTACTTACAGCACTGGGTCGCCTCTGCTGTAACAGAACAGTCAGCTTTTGGGCTTTTATCCTGACCGAATTCCCTGTGCACTGCTCTTGCTTCTTAATTCTCCTCCACTTTTCTCTGATAAACCATTCAGTGTGTTTTGACTCTTTTCACACCATGCTTTTCTTAGTAAGTGAGGCTAACTCTGAGGTCCTTGGGAAATAACAGTATCTACAATAAAACTAGTACCTTAAAAACCAAAAAGCTAACATTTATTGTGTTAATGAATTTAACTGCTTAGAACAGTCAGGCACTACTGTAAGCACTATAAAGGCATTAATCGTTTAATCCTCACAATCGTCTTGGGAGGTTAGACACTAGCCATATTGAAGGCAGGATTCAAATCCAGGCTGTCTAACCAGAAGAAAACCACATGGCCATTTCCCCAAATACAGATGTCTGGTTTTCCATTAAAGCTGTATCACTGAAAATAAGACTTATATCATGAATAGTTCTCAGCAACATTTATTACTGAGTAGTTAATAATTTATTCATAAGCTGGATTGACTGAAACTACAGAGCTGTTAAGTAACTGGTTAGTAGGAAGATGGTTCATGCCAATTTGATTCAGTTTATCCTCAGAATTAAGTCCTTTTGGTGGCAAACACCTGAGAAAAGTGGCACTGAGATGTCAGGGATAAAGGAGGCATTTTCCGAAGCGCAAGGGTCAGGAAAGAAGAAATTGTACCTCAAGAAAACATGGAACTTTAACTGTAGACATTCTTTCCCATCTCTCCCCTGCACAGACCTTATACAGCAGCCAAAGGAATCTAGATTTTGAAAGTTCTTTTGAGTTGATGGAAGAGAACACTGTAAGGACATGGAGCTTCTTTCACTCCAGGCACATATTATGTAAAAAATAAATAATCAACAAACACTAAATAACAATGGAACTAAAGATTATAATTGAAAACTCCTCATGAATACAGGAAAGAAAAACCTATATCCCTGAAACCTCCCCAGAGAAAGCATCAATGGATTCTGATGAAATAATATAATCTGAGAGCACATGAAAAAGTACTTTTCTCTTGATAAACTATTTATTCCTCTTCAGATTCTGTATCAAAAGGATTTTAAAGGAGGGAATATATTAAAGAAACCCTCCCACAAATGGATAATCTGATACTTTAAGCTTAGCCAGAAAGAAGTCAAACTATGTGGGCCCAAGAAGCATAAAAATGAAAATCAATGGAATTAGCAAGAAAATCTGAGTACCTTATTGTCCCAGTTATAATGGTAGCCAAGGGTCACCCAGCGTAGTTTCTCTAGCAAACTGCGGGGTCTCCGTTTATTCACTTCTTTACACCTGCAAAATTGGAGACAAAAGATGATTTATTCATTGCAAATGGCAGCAATAGTGTGTTGCATGGATTCTGGAGTCTAAATTTGGTATCTATATAAGCAGTTAGCCAAGATCTCCTCAGGAGAAATTAGAACAGATAAATGAGTTGACCAAGAATATAATACCATCAAAAATATGCTAGCATTTCTAATTCCTAATCCTTGGTTCTAAATCCTCTGCTGAATGGGATCAATTTTAAAGGGTGAGTCTCCAGAATATCAATAATGATAAAATGACAACAGAAATGTCTTTACCTGTCCAGGGCAAATGGGACAGAGTCCTACGGATAATTGAAAATCTGGCTAATAGAACATTTACAATTTCGTTGGCTGAAAGCAGGACATGATTAATTACAGCTACTTTATGTCTAGAATGATGGTGGCTTCCTGGAACTGCAGCTTGGGGGGAAAAATTTGGCAAAATACAGTATACAATAAAAAATTACTGGTTTAACATACCTTCTTTAACCCCACAAAACAACTTAAAACCTGAGGCTTAGCTAACAATTAACGGCCACTTTAATTGATTTGGTTTCTAACATTACCTTATTTAAACCACAAGAGGTTTCTATAAAATGGAGGTGTCCTTTCTGCAATTATAATCTAATCAAATCTATGGGGTTAACCACTCTTTTAGTTTTTAGCCACACAGCATCGCTTGCAGCATGTTAGTTCCCTGACCAGGGACTGAACCTGGGCCCTCAGCAGGGGAAGCATGGAGTCCTAACCACTGGACCATCAGAGAATTTCTTAACTACTCTTTTTCTAAAGAAGCCTGCTTGTTTGATTTACCTCTAAATATCTAAAAATACAAGAATGCTAAGCCTAATCATTTTAGTTTTTCTATGTAATTTACATCATTAATCAATCTTCTTTTTTTAATCTAAGAACCGCTACTCTTTAAAGCAGAAAAGACTGGACTGCTTTAAGGAGTTTATATTTTGACAGGAGATGACAGATAAGTGTAAGAAGAAATGAGGGGAAATTTTAAGGCCATATAAAATCTAGCACTAAAATGGATAGCACAAGACCACCAGAATCAGAAGAAGGAAAGTTCAAAGTCAATAGTCTAATCAGTTAAACCTTCATGGTAAAGTTGGGGAGTTGAATATGGCATTGAAGAACGGCAGGCATTTAAACAAGAAGTGACGTAGTAGGCAATATAGGGAGAGTGTGAGCAGAAGCAAAGGATTTATTATAGGCTCACAGTGTAAATGGCACTCATCTTGATGTCTGATAGCTTACAGGGTAGATGCTGTCTGTCCTCAAAGAGTTTACATTCTAAGGACATTGTAACATAGACATACACCAAGACCAGTGTGTGCTTAGTCGCTCAGTCGTGTCTTTGTGACCCCATGGACTGCAGCCTGCCAGGCTCCTCTGTCCATGGGGATTCTCCAGGCAAGAACACTAGAATGGGTTGCCATGCTCTCCTCCAGGGGATCTTCCCAACCCAGGTGTCGAATCCAGGTCTCCAGCACTGCAGGCGTATTCTTTACCAACTGAGCCACCAGGGAAGCCCCAACACCAAGATCAGTAACTAAATAAAATAAATGGATCAAATACTAACTTACTTCGCACAATTGTGAAGAAGAGAGACCTAGCAGGTCCCACTTCTATCCTTTGAAAAGACTATCTCAGGTTGGCCCTTGGCCAAGCACACTGTTCCTATGGTGTCTCTATAAACAATACAGTTTATGCTGAACACATGCCTTCCTTCTGGGAGTCTGAATTTTGGTACCTGTCAGGCAGAGATTGCCTATGTACCATCCTCCAGTAAAAATCTGGGCACTGGGCTTCTTCAAACCATGCTGATGCTGCTGATCCAGGGACCACACTTTGAGAAACACTATTCTAGCCAAACACACACACACAACCTTTTATTTCTCTCAATAAGAGATCATTTTATTCTTGACAAAGAACCCCAAACCAGACTGATCTGTACAAATAAAGGTAACAAGGCAGCTCTGAAAATTTGATGGTGTTTTAGACATTTGAGGTAATACCAATAAACTGCTTTTCATCAAAAGATGGGGTCTAATGTTCTTCAAGAACAGGGTATACATTATTATAACCAACACAGAGTTTATGGTCTTAGTAAAACAATAAAAATTATAGTAACAACCAAGCATGAAGATATAGCTTCTAACATGAACTTTAAAATTTTTGTTTTTCTAGGAAACCAAAAAGAACATCTCTTTCTACCTTAACTGATCACTATAGAAAAGGCTTTGGGTTTTGTCCTATATGAATATTATAGAGGGGCACCAGTCCAGGATGCAAAAGCAGCCAGAGAAGAGCCATACTTTCTTTTCTTTTTTTTTTTAAGAGCCATACTTTCACAGGCATTAACTCCAGTTCTCATAACAGAAGGGAAAAAAAAAAAAAAAGCTTAAAATTTGCTTAGTAAAAGATTAATTCTGAGTGTGCCATTTTGAGGAGAAAATGTGCATATGTGTGTTTATATAATGCAGGTATGAAATTCTACCCCTTATTTCATATCCTCTTTTGAAAACCTGACTTCTATTCTTGCTTTTGTATAGGATTTCTGGAAGGAAGGTAGCAACAATCACTGTAACAACTGCCTTCAAGATGTGAGAGCAGGACTGGCCTGTGCTAGACATTTCTTTTTGTAGTAGCACCTAGGGACTCTTCTCTGGAGAAGGTGGTGGCACCCACTCCAGTACTCTTGGCTGGAAAATCCCATGGGCGGAGGAGCCTGGTGGGCTGCAGTCCATGGGTTCGCTAAGAGTCGGACACGACTGAGTGACTTCACTCTCACTTTTCACTCTCATGCATTGGAGAAGGAAATGGCAACCCACTCCAGTGTTCTTGCCTGGAGAATCCCAGGGACAGGGGAGCCTGGTGGGCTGCCGTCTATGGGGTTGCACAGGGTCAGACACGACTGAAACGACTTAGCAGCAGCAGGGACTCTTCTGGTCCCCATGGGCCTCCTGGGTAATAAAGATTCCAAAAAATTCATTTGAACATTGTGAATAGTATTAGGCTCAAACCAGGTTTCACATGCTCCCACATCTTTTTCAGGCAGAAAATACTGAGGGGTTAATGAAGGGAAGGGTGGGCGGTTCTTTTTTTAAGCCTGACTTGTCCTAAAAGGAAGAAGCCAAGAAGGCTCACTGGCAATGGAGCTGCTCACCCACCCGAAGGAATGCAGGGAACGATGCCATCTAACCTAACTTTAAATCTTCACCCAATTATCCAGAAGAAGGTTTTCAAGCAGGTATGACCCTAATTATTGGTGCTCACTGCTAACAGAAACGTGCTGCCCCTTCAGGCAGCAGCCAGCAGATGACTGATGGGCAGAGCTTGCACCTTCTCCTCTGCTGAATGCCCACTCAGCACCGTGCTCAGGTTCTGTCAGGGGAAAACCCTTATGTAAGTGTTAGCATTTCTCTCAGCAGTCTCGTTCTACAGCACTGCTTTCAACTGAACCTGAACTGTGTGGAAATGAAGTCCTGTCCTGCTTGCCCGCTCTCCATGCAGTGGGTAAGCACTGAAGTCTTTTTCTTCCTTGCCTCAAGGGAGTGAACCACGTTCTCACTTAGGACAGAAATCTGGAAGTTGCTTATGACAGAAAACCTTCAATATCCTATTACAGGTATTGCTTCTCCAATCATTTTTAAAGATTTAGGGACTGTCTTTCACCACTCTGAATATCTCCCTCCACAACCACAGCTTTTGGTCCTTCTTCCTTTCCTAGTCCCTCACTTTCATTAAACCTAAAGTTGCATCTCAGGTCCCTGGAACTCCAGTTTTTCAGTATTTGAGTACTTACAGTTTTGTTTCTCTTCTTAACCTGAATCTTTCAGTAAACCAGAGCAAACGGACATCCAATTCTACTCTAACACCCTTTGGCTATCTTGTAAATGTTAGTTTTATCTCATCTTCTACCTTCTGTTCTAAACCTTCACCATTTGTCTCAAGTGCTCAGTCCTGCCCCTACTCCCTTCCAGGACAAAGAGAACACAGAGGCCCACTCAGAGGATCCAGTTAATGATTTCAACTTCCCTCTCCTACACCTCTATACTGTGTGAAGTCCTTACTCTGTCCTTCCTTCCTGGTCTCAGCAGTGGTTTTCTTTCTTTCCATTAAGGCCAGTTCTCACCTACACTCTCTCCCATTTCCCTGATGTAGCCTCTGAGGCCCTTCTCCATTATTATCTTTCTTCTCTTATTTCCAACCTTCCTTTTTATTTGTTTCTTCCTCTTGATCCTATAAAAAAATGTTCAACATTTCCACAAACTTAAGAAAAAAAACAACAAAAAACACTTTTCACACAACCTCTTACTCAGGTACCCTAAGTCCTGCCTGTCTGCTCCATAGCTCTCCTTCTCTTCACGATTAAATCATCCCAAGGACTCAATATCAGCTGCCCCCACTCTCTCTTCTCACTGAGATGTCACTTTTGCTTACACTCTACAAAAACTAGTTTCAATGATACCATTTAATCATCAAATCCTAAGCCTTGGTCCTTGTCTTATTTTGGAAACATTTTCCTACCTTGGCTCCCAATAGTAATTTTTTTCACCCAGACCTGGTGCTTCCTAGGCCCAGCTGCCTTTTCTCTATATGTTTTTCATAAAAAAAAACAAACAAAAAGCCACATCACTCCCACTGCTTTATGATGATGGTCTTCCTGTGTAACTCCCATATCCCTCTGTCTCTCACCTGACTTGGCTCAAAGTTTGCTCTCACTAAACTTTGCTCAGTTCTCCATTTCCAAAGGCAGAGACATCTCCATGTGGATACTCCACAGGCATTTCAAAAACAATAAGCCCCAAACTACACTAAGGATTATCTTTGCTCACTTTCCTCTTCCTCCAATCTTTTTTCCATTAAAAATCTCAGTATATAATGTTCCAATGAACATGGAGGTGCAGATGTATTTCTGGGATAGTGATTTTGTTTCCTTTGGATATATACTTAGAAGGTGAATTGCTGGATCATACAGTAGTTCTATTTTTAATTTTTGAGAAATTGCTACACTGTTTTGCAAAATTAAATAACTGCAGCATTATTTACAGTAGCGAAGACATGGAAACAACCTAAGTTGCTTTCTTTCTTCTGCCTCTCCAATGACAGATGAATGGATAAAGAAACTGTGATACACACAAAGTAGGGTGTATTATTCAGCCATTAAAAAGGGAAATCCTGTCTTTGTGACAACATGGATAAAACTGGATGGCATTATGCTAAGTGGAATAAATCAGAGAAAGACAAATACTGCATGATCACAGTTCTATGTGGAATCTAAAAAAATCTGATACAGAACAGACTGGTGGTTGCCAGAGGTGCTGGGGAGCGGGGGTGTGCGTGTATGAAACGGGTAAAGGTAGTCAAAGATAAAAACCTGTCATTGGAAGAGAGGTTCTGGAGGAGCGTGTGTGCTCAGTCATACCAGCTCTTTGCGGTCCCGTGGATTGTAGCCCACCAGGCTCCTCTGCCCATGGAATTTTTCAGGCAAGAATACTGGATGGGTAGCCATTCTTTTCTCCAGGAGATTTTCCTGACGCAGGGATCAAACCCACTTGTGTCTCCTGCACTGGCAGGCAAGGGTTCTTTACCACTAGCACCACCTGGGAAGCCCATGTACAGCGCAGTGACTATAGTTAATACTGAATGGTACATTTGAAAGTAGTCGAGAATAGACATGTTTTTAAAACAAGAAAAAGAAATTGTTTAACAATGTGAGGTAACTGATGTTAATGAAATTTACTGTGATAATCATTTGAAATTATACATGTATCAGATCATTATGTTGTACACCTTGGATAACACAATGTTATATGTCAATCATATCTCAATAAATCTGGAATACCCCCCACTTTGCCCAAACTTAATCTACCTGCCACTTAGAAATCTGTATTTAATCCTTAACTACTTTTCTGTTACTTTTCATAGTCTTCTGCTTACCAAGTCCTATAGACAATGTCTTTACCAGGCCTGCATTATCTTTTGCATGCGTTAGTAACCTAAATTCTTAATTGTGCTTTCTGCAATGATTAAATTTGCAGTCCATTTTCTGCACTGCCACAAAAATCCTCTGAAGTGAAAAATCTATTACTAATTTTGAATTCCCCATTCACAAGGACAAAGTCCACATTTTCTTATTGTGACAAAAATTTGTATTTTATGACAAGAAAAATTTAAACATAAAACAAATTTCTTTGCCTTTAAGCTCCCTCTCTCCCCCTTACTATGCATTGTGTATCTGTATTATGCATTGATCAAACATCCCCCATTGGCAGAAATACCTGCTCATATAAAGAGCAACATTCTCCCAACATCAGTAAGATAACTCCTTAAAAGATAACGTTCCTTTTTGATCTTATAAGGGGATGCGTAGAAACAGACTCTGTAAACTGTCAACAGTCCATCATTTCATACACAGCTCTCTGTCTCAGAAAACTTAAGCAACTATGCCTTGACTTCTAACAGCTGAATAGTTCTTGGAGCTTTCTCACATGCTATTCCCAGGTAATAATCCTCAGCTTGGTTCAAATAAAATATTTCCATTTCTTTCTTAGATCAATTAATTTTTCATCAACACTATATAGCATGGAAACCCCCTTATAATCTGGTCCTCACCTTTCTCGTTTTGTCTCCAAGCATTTCCTACAAGGACCTTTCATGGCTATGTTTCTGACCATGCAATTTTCTGAGATGCTCTCTCCTCTCCTACTCGACTCTCGATTTTTCTAATTTGCTTTTTCACGCACAGTTTAAACACTTCTTCAGGGAAATCTTTATCCTGGACTCAGTCTCTCACTCCCTTACAGAACTTTGCAGCTTCCTCTATTAAAGCATACAGTTTTAGTGCTGTAAATATGAAAGTACCTGAATTCCTCCTTAAATAGTCTCTTCCTCACAGGCAGGGGCTGAGTTTTAATCTTCATATCTATGCTAGCACCAAGTATTGCCTAAAGCATAAATACACATTATTTAATAAATGAATGAAAATAAGATGGAAAGATACTATATACATACAGTCTTTCATCAACCATTCTCAAGTTTAGCATTATACTTTTACTGGGCTAGCAGAGAAGCTAACAATTTACTTAAAATTAATATTTACTCAGCACCTTATAATACATATAAAGAACTGTGGTTGGCACCAAGGCTACAAAATTTTCACGGTCTGGGGGTGGGGCAGGGTAGACAGTGGGAGGAGAAGGGGCAGATGCCGGGATTCACTACGATACATGCTATAACAGCATCATAAACAAAGTCTTAAAGAAGAAGAAAGGGCAAGGGATTAATTCTGCTTCCGTACTGAAAATATCAATGGAAAAAAGCCTTCACATACACTGAATACAAAAATGGATACAAAGCATTGCATACGCTAACTTATGAAATAAATAAAGCAAAGTTGTTTTATTTAAATATATTTTCCCTTTGTCCTATTGTTTGAAGTTATTTTTGAATAGATAATATATTCAAAAAAATTCAAGAGGTATAAAAAAGTATCCATTAACCAATTATTTCTACAAATATTTATTTAGTAACTACCATGCACCGGAGAATAAAAACACTGGCAAAGGGATAAAGAAGGGAAATGGGGGTGGGGAGTGGTGTGCTATTTTTAACCAAATAAGGGAATCATCTCACAAGATGATATCAGAACAAAGACCAACAGGAAGCAATCCACTGATTGGTCATCTAGGAAAGAACTTTCTAGGTAAAAGGAACAGCTTGTACAAAGAATCTGGGCACGTCTAAAGTGTATAAGGAACTGAATGAAGGCCAGGACTGCTGGAGAATAAACGAAAGAGAACAGGAGCTGAGGTGGGCGAGTCAGATTATGTAGGCCTTAAAGTCTTGATAAAGACATTTGATTTTAAGTGTGATGGGACTGTACACAAAGAATCTGACTGGTCTTTGTCCCTGGTTCTTTAGGGCAAGCTTTTAAACCCTTGGAATTTCTGGAAGGGATACGAAGTGAAGTGAAGTCACTCAGTCATGTCTGACTCTTTGCAACCCCATGGACTGTAGCCTATCAGGCTCCTCTGTCCATGGGATTTTCCAGGCAAGAGTGCTGGAGTGGATTGCCATTTCCTTCTCCAGGGGATCTTCCTGACCCAGGAATCGAACCCAGGTCTCCCACATTGCAGGCAGACGCTTTACCGTCTGAGCCACCAGGGAAGGGATAGGAGTATCTGTTATTCACTATGGACCCTAAGACCACGCCTGAATTTATACTAAGGCGATGACTCGGGATGTGGGCCTGTCAAGCTAGAAAGTGTTATCAGGCAGGGAGACCGAGTTCAATCATGACCAAATCAATCACGCTCAAGGGGCGAAACTCCAATTACAACCGCGAACACTAGGCCTCGGGGGAGCTTCCTGTGAGCGCCACATGTCCTGATTCCCTGGGAAGAGGTCACGGACACTCTGTGTTCAGGATCCTTCCAGACATCACTCTGTAGTCTCCTCACTGGATGGCCCTGATCTGTACCTTTTATAATAAAATTATAAACATAAGTGTAATGCTTTCTTGAGTTTTGTTAATTGTTCTATTGAGTGAAGGGAGATCACAGGTTCCAAGACATGGGAACTCCCCTGAATTTGTATCCAGTCGGTCAGAAGTGTGCACAGACTGGGGGTCTCCCAAACTCGGAGGTGGTGTCTGAAGTGAGGGGACTTTGGCTAAGGACCACGCCTTTAACTTGTGATGTCTGTGTTGATTCTGGATGATGAGCATCAGAACTGAACTGCAGTACTGCAGATAAGAACTATAAAAGATGAGTATTGAAAACAGACTGGAGAGAGACGAGAGCAGACACAGGGCGACGGGTTAGGAGGCCACTGCAGTTGAGTGACGGTGGCTTTAGACCAGCGTGGATGTGATGGAGATACCGAGGAATGATTTTATTCATCACGACTGTCGATGCTACTGTATTTGCTGGAGGGCTGGAGTTGAGATTTCTCGGTGGCTGTATGGTGCCTGATGCTACTACTGGGGTCTATCATGTTTGATCTGCTGCTGCTGACACTCAGGTTGTGTCTCATCCCCTCCCCTCCACTGTAAAGCATGCTGTAATAAAGCTGCTCACAGAGAGACACGCAGGTGAGGTGAAATCCTGCCGACAGACAGCTGTTTCTCATCCTCCCCTCACAAGCAATGCTGCAATAAAGATGCTTACACCCAACTACTGGACTGTGTGTGAGCATCTCTAGCTACACTATTCACTGACAACAAACTGAACAAAACATAAATTGGGGTGCCCTAATTTTGTGAACACATCTATTTTTGGTTATATGTCCCAAATATTTCATTTTCTACTTAAAAGTTTCTTCTGCCCCGACCACAGAAACCTAGAAAGTTAAAATTGAAAGGATTCTTAGAGGTCCTCTAATTCAGAGGTTCTTACTGTGAATGTAACAGTAGATAACCAAAATCTCTAGGGAAATCTTTATGAACCACAGAACCTCTCCCTTTCTGACACACTCTGGGAACGTGGGAGAACCGGCATGTACTGTCTAGGTGACTCTGACCATGATTCAGCCACCCTGAATGGCTATTCCAGTCCAATCCCTCTGTTTCCCAGATGAGGAAACTGAAGCATCTATCCTGTAGTGACAGAAGGAAAAGTAGGCCCTAACTGATTTTCAGGGCTGGAAGCAATGTCTGAGCACATCAATTTCTCCCAACCCTTGACAACAGAAGGTATACCATCACATTTTGTATTTTTTCTAATTTATTAGACCAAAAAAAAAAGTATCTCACCATTGTTTACGGGATGATTTATTACAGAGATTCATCTGAGCTATCTTGGAAGATGACAACTGGCATTTCAAGAGAATCATTTGTTAGAAACAAACAAACAAAAATTAATTTTTTGAAAACAGAGGCTGGTTTAGTTAACAAACTCTAAGCTCTCTAATTTCACTCAGCTAGGATCTTCCCTTGCTGCTGCTGCTAAGTTGCTTCAGTCGTGTCTGACTCTGAGGGACCCCGTAGACGGCAGCCCATCAGGCTCCACCGTCCCTGGGATTCTCCAGGCAAGACCACTGGAGTGGGTTGCCATTTCCTTCTCCAATGCATGAAAGTGAAAAGTGAGAGTGAAGTCGCTCAGTCGTGTCCAACTCTTCTCGACCCCATGGACTTCAGCCCACCAGGCTCCTCCGTCCATGGGATTTTCCAGGCAAGTGTACTGGGGTGCCATTGCCTTCTCCTTACTTGCTCTGAATTCTACAGAAGACGTATTTAATAGCAGGATTTTCCACACTGCTTTTGTTTGTAACATAACCTACAGACCAAGAGGATTTTTAAAGGAAAACCAATGCATTTTATTGTTATTTTCCTTTCAGCTTAAGAAAATCATCTATTTCCTTGTTAGAATTAATATGACATAGTTTCTGAAAACTGTATCATTAAACAATTAATATGACATAGTTTCTGAAAATTAAGTCCAAACAACACACACAAAACTGATACAAAGATTTTAACAGGCTGTTCTAAGGAATTCTCACATATTATCTTGTTTAATCCTAACACTGTTACATGAGGAAAAGACTACTACTACAAGGCATAGAAAGGTTAAACTGCTAAAAGTCAACAAAGCCAGTAACTGGCAGAGCCAGGATTGGAACCCAGGCAATCGGACTCTCGAACCAATGCTTTACATCACTACCCTTGGCCCTAACCAACCTTTCTGGTGTCATCTCTTGCCAATCCTATTTAGGACTTTCGGGAAGCATCTTCCATCTTCAATCTAGCCACTTACTTGACCATACTCATTATCTTACAAACTCTATCCCTGTACTTTCCAAATTGTATTTAATTATATGTGCACATATCTCTGTCTATGACTAACCTACAATTCCTTGAAGGCAGGAACTGTGTCTTTTCTGTCTTGAATCTCTAACACTTAAGCACAGAATCCGACACAGCAGAAACCCAACGGACATTTGTGGAATAAACACATGAATGCATGCCTTCTGTGCTCCTGTAACACGGAACACGTTACTCTGCCTTTGTTAAGGCTGCTCTCTCTACCCCAAACAGCCATTTTACTATTCTGACGGGCAAACACCTAATTGTTTTTGAAGATTCATTTCAAATGGATAGAGAAAAAAAAAGAGGATAATGGGCCCAATTAAAAAATCATTTTTCCTTCTTTGACACCTCTTTCCTGCCTGCAAGAATTATTTCTTCCTCTGATTCCCCACAGCATTTTCATAAACATCTATTCTAACACTTTCTGAGCTCTATTATCTTATTCCTGTTGATACTGAGTTCCTGCCATAGACTATGCACTCCTGAGTGCTGAGACAGGGTCTTGTTTATCTTTGTACTGTGTATCTCCAATGTTTAGCATCATGTCTGGCACACAACTGACCCTCAAAAAATATCTGTAGAATAAATGAAAGCTGAAACAACATTAAGGTACAAAGACTAGTTTTCATGAAGAACAGCTGGTCACCATTAAACAGAAAGTAATACTGACTTCATCCTGGAGAGCAGAAGGCTTTTAGTGTTACTCTCTTCAGGATACTATAAGGCTTCAAAGGAACTCTCTTCAAGCAGAAAAAAGGGTGAAGCTGAATAAAAATGGATTATCTAATGATTAACGAGGATGAATTCATTATCTATGCTATGATAAGCTAATGTTTAAAATGGATCTCAATTTACTATAACTGTCAAAGCGTCTGTCCAAATGTTCCTGGGGGAAAGAATATAACTGTGCTGTATTTGAGTGGACATTAGAGAAAAAAAAAGCAGGTCAGTTACTTTCACTGAACTATTATAGAGTAGTTCCTTTAAAGACCTGTGATGACCTGAGCTGAATACTAATGATTTACTGTGACTGTATGACTTACCTTAGAAACTCCTTGCTCTGTTCCCACAAATCCTGGGTCTCTTCTTTAGTCATATGCTTGTCCAGGTTACACACATTAGGTTTCCGGGAATATAACTTAAGGCACTGCTTTACCCAGTGCCACTGGTAACCTGGGAGGAAGGGGTTTGAGATAAAAATAAACCCTATACAGAGATGAACGAGAGAAAAAGAAGAGGAGGAAATTCTCCGTCAGTTAATCAGATCATTTATTTTTGCTGACATCCTTCTATCCCCTACTTTATTATTTACTCCACACCTCCTTTTGCTAATGCTTCTACACATAAACATAAGTTTTCATTCCTACACTCCAGTTTTAGAGGAAGAGGTATTCCTTCAAGTTAATAAAAAGCTGTTTTGATGATGGTTGCCAGACATCTATCACTATGCAATTATCTCTGGCTTTTTGGGTTATTCTCAAGAGAAACAAGTATTACACAATTATTAATTGTGTTAACCCAAAGGAAACTTCAGAACTAAAACTGCCAAGTCATCCTTCAAATTTCACCAAGTATCATTCACAGAGGTGGAAGCTGCTTCCTGTAGTTACTATTTCTCTGATATCTCAGTGTTACCTTTTTGCCTTTTCTGTTTTCTAATATCTAACTAACTATTATTTTTTTACTATTAAACTATCTCAGTTAAAACGACTGTTGTGATTTCTGCCTCTTTTGATCTTTGACTACTATAAGAGGGAAGAAAGACAGTATGGACATCTGTCCAGTATGCAAATACCTCGCCATCTCTCCTCTGTAAAAGAGGAGTAACAATGCCAACTGGAATCATATGCACAGGTAACGGTTCACTCATCAACATTCAACAAACATACACTGTATGCACTTTCTTAAGAATTAGAGACAGATGAAAAACTCTGTTCTAAGAAGCACCTGGAGAGAGCAGTAGAGATAGTTATACAGATAATGTCTTTTAGAAGTCTGGCTATGAAGGGAAACAAAGGCTGAGAAGGAGCCATAGAAGAATAAGGGGAGAGTTTGGAAAGACCTAAGCATGCTTACAGATGATGAGCAAAGAGCCAGCAGAAAGGAACTGGCTGAATATAGGAGAGGGAAAAGGAGCACAGGGAGGTCTTGAAAGCTGGAAGGGGTAAAAGGCAGGATCAAAAGGTGAAGAGAGTGGTTTTGAACAGAAGGCACCCCTCTTCCTCTAAAATTCAGGACAGGAATGAACACTCACTGAGAAGTGCGGAGGTCACTTTTGCATTTCACGTATAAGTCAAATTCTCCAAATAATTTAAGAATGATAGAAGTGTTGATATTTTGGAAAAAAAAAAGATATGAGAAAATTTTCCAATAAATGACTGTCTGTTATCACCACTACTTTACAAAATAAGAATATTATAATATTCCTAAAGATATCACATTAAACGAAGAATACTTCCGATCTAATTCAGGTTTGAACAGTGACAGGAAATTAAACACTTTTATAGGCAGTCAGTTCCAGACAACTGCTGTTTTATGGAGTTAAAATTTGCCTAATTTTAATTTTTCATGCATTGGTCTTAGGTCTTAAAACACAGCAACCACAAATCAGTTTTCAATTCTTCTTGATAAATGCCTCTAACTATGTAGCTAACATTTACTGAGCATTTACTATGTGCCAGAAACTGACCTAAGTACTTTACATGTACACTCACATTGAATCCTATCCTTATAAAGTGGGTACTATCTTTTGACACATTTTACATATGAAGAAATTGAGGCCAAGAGAATTAAGAAACTTGCTCAAGATCACACAGTACGAAGTGGTGGAGCCAGGACATGAACCCAGAGTCTGGTGTCAGAACTTAAACCCCAGTATGCACTGCTTTCCACCTGTTTCTATGTAGGATAATGTTTGATGTTATCATGGTCCCCCTCAGGTCTACCCTACCCAAGACTCAGTCTCTGGTCTTCAGACCCATCACCTTCCTGCTCACTCTTGTAAGGACAGCTTGTGGTTTACTCAGGTTCCTTTAGAATACGCAGGATCCTGAAGTAAACATAATCCTTCTGATCAAGTCAGAGTAAAGTGAGACTCATTTCCCATGTCTTGGACGTTGTACTTCTATTAAATGCAGCTTATATGATGGCAGGAAAGACAGAATAAAGTCTTTAAGGACATAATGAGGAACCAACTCAAATGATGTGGCCTAAGTGTGAAATCCCAGAAAACTTCAAATACCAAGTAGAGGCATACCTCAGATACTTTGACTTTTAAACCACTGCAATAAAGTGAGTATTCCAAGTCACAAGATTTTTTGTTTCCCAGTGCAAATAAAATTTACACTATACTGTACTCTATTTATGCAATAGCATTGTGTCTAAAAAACAATGAACACACTTTAATTAAAAATTTATTTGAATTATATAAAACAATGCTGAAAAACGCTAACCATCATCTGAGCCTTTAGTGAGCTGTAACCTTTTTGCTGCTGGAGGGTTTGAAATATTACGAGAATCACCAAAATGTGACAGAAACACAAAGTGAGCAAATGCTGTTGGAAAAATGGTGCCAAAAGACTTGCTTAATCCGGGGTTGCCACAAAACTTCAGTTTGTACAAAAATAAAACTATCCGTGAAGCACAATAAAATGAGGTATGCCTATATTCCAACACGCACAGCAGAAAACCAAACTGGGGCTGGTAACTTTTCAGTCTGAACAATCTGGTAAACATGGCCATGAACACAAGAGCAAGGCATGAAAGGTAAAGGCCGCCTTCAGGAATAAAAGCAGCACAAAACACTACTGGTGACAGATGCTCTTTATCCAAATGCACGAAGAGCAATGCTTTCATATGTAAAAGCCACCACTCAGCTGTTTCCTTTGTGACTTCAGACACAAAAGTGCATGTGGGCTTTTATGGAAGTGTGAAAGTTGTTACCTCTTCCCACAATGGCAACATATACACTTCAGTGGTCATAATGTATTAACAGCTGTAACACAGACCTGGCTCTTGGAACAACAAAAACTAAATTTTTGAAGGAATTTCTCTTGCTTTTGACCTGCATTTGAAATCACAAGTGCAATGTTAACTTTATGTCTTCGAGGTACAGAATGGAGATATAAGATCGTCTGGCCAAATAAGGCATTATATTTATGCAACAGCATTGTGTCTATGCTAAAAAACAATGAACACACTTTAATTAAAAATTTATTTGAATTATATAAAACAATGCTGAAAAACACTAAATGGTTCATGATAATTAATCAACAATGGCCCCATGAGCCTAGAAAAAAGGTTAATAACGTTACCCACTTTTCATTATTATCTTAATTTCTCTACCTGACATCACTGAAATTCAAAAATCTAGATTATTTTGCCTTATAGGACTTTTGATTTCATTAACTGTAGTTTTCTATTCAAAAATTCAGTCTTGATAACAGCAACAGCTTTTAAGTTGTTACATCATTTGTGAATGTAGGGATTTTTGACTGGAGTGAACATGATGAGTTACTCTTATCAATTCAAAGTACTTCTTCTATTCAGAGCTGCGGCAGGGAGCCCAGAGCCACTGTTCTGATCTTTGGTTTGAACCTGGTTTGTCACTTCCTGCACTATAAGGCAGGCATTACTGACTCCTATTCTAGCCAAATAAACGGACATCTTAGACAAGGAAGAATTCAGGAGGGGTTTGGGAGCAGAACATTTGTACATTTAGTTTTCTTCTTTGTCTATTTACTCCTTCTCCAAAACTAGACAAACTTTGAGTAATTTTTGCCTTCTGAGCTCAACTGAACTCACCAGGATAGCCTTGGAGTCCGTAGGCTTGCCACTTGCTGACCGGCTCAAGTCCTGCTCTGAGTGCATCATGGTCACTGACTGAGGACAAATTTAACTGGGATTTCACCACCTGGCAGGAAGCAAACAGAAGTCAGCAGGCTAAAGCTATTTCACAGGTTAACTGTGAGAATCTCAAACCTCTAAAGGCATTTCTGATGTGGGGCAGTTAGGAGTCCTAAGTTTGGGGTCCTAAGTCAAGCCTGAATATTCACTGGAAGGAATGCTGCTGAAGCTGAAGCTCCAATACTTTGGCCGCCTGATGCCAAGAGCCGACTCAAGGGGGCAGCAGAGGTTGAGATGGTTAGTAGCATCATTGACTCAATGGACAAGAATTTGAGCAAACTCTAGATGGTGGAGGGCAGAGGAGCCTAGCATGCTGCAGTCAACGTGGCTGCAAAGAGTTGGACACGACTTAGCGACTGCACACAACAACAAACTTAGTTCTACCATTTACTTGATATAAGACTTAGATAAGTTACTTAACATCTTAGATCCTCAGTTTCCTCATCTATGTACTAACAAACACAACAGAGCTATACAAAATTGAAGTCGTTATGAGGAGCTGACCTTTAACACTATCTTCTCCTACGATACCACACCTTTGTGATTTTTTATAAGATTCTGAATTATCAAAGGTGTTTGGTATACAGACTACCTTTGGTTAGGACTAACAATAATGCTTGTGAGGAACTTGAACACGGTGTTTAAACAGGGCTTTGAGGAACACCCGGCTGGAGTGCCCTAATCAGAAAAAAATCTTTCAATACAACACTAGGAATTTTGTTTACTAAAAGCACCATAGTTGTTCTCTTTTCGATGGAACCTCTAACCGAAACTCGTAACTTTTTACCCTTGTTAATTACTTATAAATTAAACTTTTAAGGGACCTATGAAGGTTTCCTGGCATTTAAGAATATCTTAAGAGACTCCCCTAGTGGTCCAGTTGTTAAGAGCCCGCCTGCCAATGCAGGGGACATAGGTTCAATTGCTGGTCCGGGAAGATTCCACATGTCACAAGTAACTAAGTCCCAGAGCCAAAACTACTGAGCCCATCGAGACCATCGCTTCCGAGCGCGCCGCTCCTCTCTCCGTACCTTGGGGGCACCAGGTCCCGTACCGCGGGCTGCGTGGGACACGGAGAAGTCGATGACCCCTTCCAGGTCTGCAGTTCCGGGGCGGCTCTGCCGGTAAAAGCGGAAAAGCTTCCGAAACGCGTCCTCCCCAGGCTGCACCGCCAGCGTCGCCACGGAACCCACTGCCGCCGCCATCTTCCCCATCTCGTAGTCAAGCCTCCCCTGATCCGGAAGCTGATTTCCGTGCTCCGGATTAGGCAGGCTCTTCCGGGGTCGCGACCTCAGGTCACTAGACGTTTCTCGGCCTAAAGATGGCGGCTTCGGCAGCGAGGGGCGCTGTGGCGCTGCGTACAAACGTCGGCCGGCCGGTTGCGTTTGTCAGAAAAATTCCCTGGACGGCGGCCTCAAGTGAGTTGGAAATGTAGTAGGGGCAGAATCTTTAGGTCCGAGCAATCCTGAAAAGCCTTGCTTGCTGCGAAGCACTTAAATCCCCGTGGTGGCTGGATTAAGGAGGCTGAGTGTGCTCCTGAGCAAGCCAGTGAGTAGAAAGAAATTTGTCAGCAATTAGCCGTTTAAGGGATGCCCCTTGAGCTTTGGGGGCACCCATTCACGGTCTCCAGCCTTTCGGAATTTACAGCTTTAATTACTTGGAAACTTTTAAGATTTACGATTTAGAAGGGGTTGTTTTGATTGCAGCGTGGGGAAGGATTCAGAGTTACAAGAGGTAGTTTCTGTAGTTTAGTTCATAAGTGAAGAGTTCAGGGTAGTGATAGGAGGAGGAGTCAGGTTCACTTAAGCTAATCAAAGAATAATCGATAGATTTTCGTGATGACTTGAATGGGGAAGAGTACGGAATGGGGGAAAGGGAGGAATGACCTCCAGGTTTTTAATGTTGGTGGATCTGGTGATTAGAATGTAGGAGAAGCACATCGAAAGAAGATGAGTAGTTAAGTTGAAATGTGTTTAGTTTGAGAAACCTGTGAGTTCTTTGTTAGCTGGACAGAGGACGTTGTGTATAGATTGAGAAATGCACTCCAAAGCTGTTCTCCTTGGGTTACAATTCCAACTTGGCCTTTAGGTAGTTGTGTAACCTCGTTCAGTTCAGGTTAGTCGGTCAGTCGTGTCCGACTGTTTGGGACCCCTTGGACTGCAGCACGCCAGGCCTCCTTGTCCATCACTAATTCCCGGAGTCTACTCAGACTTATGTCCATTGAGTCAGTGATGCCATCCAACCGTCTCATCCTCTGTCGTCCCCTTCTCCCGCCTTCATTTTTTCCTAGCATCAGGGTCTTTTCAAATGAGTCAGTTCTTCACATCACGTGGCCAACGTATTGGAGTTTCAGCTTCAGCATCAGCCCTTCCAATGAATATTCAGGACTGATCTCTTTTAGGATGGACTGGTTGGATTTCCTTGCAATCCAAGGGACTCTCAAGAGTCTTTTCCAACACCACAGTTCAGAACCTAAGGTGTGTACCTGCTGCTGCTGCTGCTGCTAAGTCGCTTCAGTTGTGTCCGACTCTATGTGACCCCATAGACGGCAGCCCACCAGGCTCCGCCGTCCCTGGGATTCTCCAGGCAAGACCACTGGAGTGGGTTGCCATTTCCTTCTCCAGTGCGTGAAAGTGAAAAGTGAAAGTGAAGTCTCTCAGTCGTGTCCGACTCTTAGCGACCCCATGGACTGCAGCCCACCGGGCTCCTCCGTCCATGGGATTTTCCAGGCAAGAGTACTGGAGTGGGGTGCCATTGCCTTCTCCTAATGTGTGTACCTAAGGGAAGGTAATTGGGGGAAGAGGGCTCACCACTGTGCCTCAGTTTCATCAGCCATAAAATGGAGTCAATAATACCTTTCTCCTGGGGTGTTGATTATATTAAATGAATTTATATGTAAATACAAGTGCTTAGATTTGTGCTCAATACAGAGTAAGTACTCAATAAACGATAATTGTTTTCATGATTACAAAAATTGAAGTTCATGGGATAGGCTTAGGCTGGACATAGAAAGCTGGGGAGTGATGAGTACTGATTTCTGTTACCAACACTGCTTTTTGTCAACTGTAGTTTTGAGTTAAGGTTTTTACATTTGCTCACCAAAATGTAAAAATCCATGGTCATTTTTGCAGATATTCTTGAGATTGAGACTTTATTTGGAAATCTCTAATATAGCTAACAACACACAGTATTGTGATTGTTTAACTGTTTCCTGTGTGATCATCTCATGGGGATTTTAATCCATGCATTTAGCATAGTACCTGGTATGGTGAAGACTCAGTACTTGCTGGGGATGAAGACTAAGTCAGCTCAGCAGTTTATCTGCCCATGTCTCCCCCACCCCAACACCTCCCCAAAACTAGTAAATTACAGCTTTATAATCAATACCATAATGGTTTCCTGGATCTTAAAGCTGCAAGAAATACAAACTACCATTGTTCACAAGGAGTTTGGGGGCTCTAGGACCCCTCTTGGTTTCTATCTTAATCTAGGATGGAGGATAATACAATAACTAAAAAAAAAAACTCTTACTATGTTTTCTTTTCTTATACAGGTGAGCTGAGAGAACACTTTGCACAATTCGGCCATGTACGAAAATGCACTGTTCCTTTTGTGAGTATTACCTTTTTTAAAAAAAGCAATAATGTTTTCCTCTAATTTTTGATTATTCTTTGTCAAAGCATATCAGTTTACATGAATTGGTAATGGAGTGAAGCTGTTCAGTCTTTGTTGATTAAATTATGGGTGATATTGATCTAACAAAACAAAAAGCCTTATCCTAGGTATTCGAGGCATTTGTGGTAGTTTTTTTTTTTAATTGATGCATAAAATTATCACAAATGTAATGGCTCAAAACAACACATACACATGATCTCACAGATTATAGAGATCAGGAGTCCAGGCATAGCTTTGCTAGGTCCTCTGTTCAGGGATTCACGTAAGAGGCATTGCAGGTGTCTGTCTGCCGGAGCAGCAGAATCCAGGTGTGTGTCAGCTGGAGAGGCTCAGCCGGGAAAGACTGATTTCCCAGCTCCCTTGGGTTTTGGTAGAATTCGTCTTTCAACTGTAGGGCTTGGGTATCTGCTTTCTTGCTGGCTTTCAGCTGGAGGCTGGTCTCAGGTCCTCCAAACTACCTGCAGTTGCTTGTTACCTTGTTACATCTCTCTTACGGAGGCCTTCTCCCAACATGGCAGCTTGCTTCAAAGTCAGCAAGGGAGTTTCTCTAGTCTGCTACGACAGTTTTATAATTTAGTCTTCAGAGGGACACCCCATCTTCCTGTTCAAGGGAGCAGCATCCCGTCACTTTTGCTGTATTCTTTTGTTTAGAAGCATGTCATAGGCCCTGCCCACATTCAGGGGGAGAGGACTATACAGGGGGTAACATGGTGGAACACATGGGGGTCTTGGGGCCATTTTGGGATTTTGTCTATTACAGTATTATAATAAGGACTTTGAGAGAGTAGAGGTTAATTTATCGTAAAACTTAACTGGTGGAGAAAATTGTCACCTGTATCCTCACGGAGTTGAGTGCTTTTTTTGGATGTGCTGGGTTTTTGTTGCTGCACAGGCTTCTCTTCTCATTGCAGAGGCTTCTCATTTCGGAGCACAGGTTCTACGGCACGCGGGCTTCAGTTGTGGCAGATGGGCTCGGTTGCGGCTCCTGGGCTTCAGAGCACAGGCTCCGTAGCCCCAGGGCATGTGGGATCTTCCCAGACCGAGGATCCAACCCGCCTCCTGCCAACACTGGCAGGTGGAGTCTTTACCATTGAGCCACTAGGGAAGCCCAGGTTGAGTGCTTTTGGTGTGTTTCTGTTTGTTACATTTTCTTTGCTTCCTCCTGAGGGTTTAAAAATCAAGCTATGGGAATTCCCTGGCGGTTCAGTGGTTAGGACTCTCTCAACTGCCAAGGGTGTGGGTTCAATCTCTGGTTGGAGAACTAACATCCTGCAAAAATAATTAAGTAAATAAAGTAATAGAGTCCTTTACTTAAAAGAAAAAAGTCTTTAAAAAAAATCAAGTGTATAAATTTGTTCTTTATCCTGAGCTGTATTTTTCTGTGGACTTTCTTAAATGATTGTGTTTTGGGGTGTGTGACATGAGTATACTTACAGTTTATACGCATGCTTCACTAAAACTGCTTTTTTCCTCATGGCACTGAAAAGGCTGTGGTAAAATATCAACTTTAAGTAACTTAAATTCTAACTATTGGGTTAACGTTACTTGCCTTACAAAAATCTAACGGATTATGTATATCCAGCTGTAGTGAAGGTATAGGGAAACTGGTACTAAAATTGTTGAGTTTAACTGATACTGTCACTGAAGGGTAATTTGGCAAAATCTGTCAACATTTAAGGTTTGCCTTTGACTCTAGAGAAAGCCTGTGTGCTGCCACAAAGACCCAGTGCAGCCAAAATGAAAAGTAAGTTGCAAAAAGAAAAGAGGATTTGCTTTGATCTAGAGGTTCCACTTCTAGAGATTGATTTTACAGAAATGTGAGGTGAGGGATGTTCAAAACAGCATTGTTTAGTAATATAATTGGAAAGAAGGTAAGTGTTCATCAGTGGGGTTGGTTGAATAGATATTAATTCACTGATACAATGGCATTTTTATAGCTGATTAAAAGAATGAGGCATGTGTGTTACAGACATGAAAATCAGTAAGCTTGAAAAATAGTTTTACAAAGTGTATGAAATTGGCATTTTTTGAGGAATATTAAAAAAAGTTTCTTCGAAAAGTAACATTTTTCTTGGTTGCCATTTACCTCTTAAAAGTATAAAAAATAACAACTTAGGACCTGGAGTTAACAGATTTTAAACAACAGAAGTCTTTGATTCGTAGGAAAATTAATGTGTAATGTAACAGGAAAATATAGGGAAGCCAGAATCTGATGAATAAGTTGGATGATAAACACTCTTGGTTTTTGCACAAAAGTAAATAGTAGGATTGCTTAAATTAACCCAGAAGTGTAAAGTAGGTAAGTAAAGGTAACTTTTCCTTTTTCCTCAGGAGCATGTGATGATAATGGTGGTAGTCGTGACGAGGGTGATTAGTTTCAGAAATCACCATAAATGTACTTAGGTTTGAAGGCTTAATTTCCTAGTTTCTAGAAGTGAGTTAGAAACAGGAAGAGTACTTTTTTTTTTTTTTTAATTTTATTTTTTTAAACTTTACATAATTGTATTAGTTTTGCCAAATATCAAAAAGAATCCACCGCAGGTATACATGTGTTCCCCATCCTGAACCTTCCTCCCTCCTCCCTCCCCATACCATCCTTCTGGGTCGTCCCAGTGCACTAGCCCCAAGCATCCAGTATCGTGCATCGAACCTGGACTGGCATCTCGTTTCATACATGATATTTTACATGTTTCAATGCCATTCTCCCAAATCTTCCCACCCTCTCCCTCTCCCAGAGTCCATAAGACTGTTCTATACATCAGTGTCTCTTTTGCTGTCTCGTACACAGGGTTATTGTTACCATCTTTCTAAATTCCATATATATGCGTTAGTATACTGTATTGGTGTTTTTCCTTCTGGCTTACTTCACTCTGTATAATAGGCTCCAGTTTCATCCACCTCATTAGAACTGATTCAAATGAATTCTTTTTAATGGCTGAGTAATACTCCATTGTGTATATGTACCACAGCTTTCTTATCCATTCATTTGCTAATGGACATCTAGGTTGCTTCCATGTCCTGGCTATTATAAACAGTGCTGCGATGAACATTGGGGTACACGTGTCTCTTTCCCTTCTGGTTTCCTCAGCGTGTATGCCCAGCAGTGGGATTGCTGGATCATAAGGCAGTTCTATTTCCAGTTTTTTAAGGAATCTCCACACTGTTCTCCATAGTGGCTGTACTAGTTTGCATTCCCACCAACAGTGTAAGAGGGTTCCCTTTTCTCCACACCCTCTCCAGCATTTATTATTTGTAGACTTTTGGATCACAGCCATTCTGACTGGTGTGAAATGGTACCTCATAGTGGTTTTGATGGAAGAGTACTTCTTTAACAAAATTTCCCTTGACTATTGCTACGAGTGTGGTTTTTATCTCGAACAACACAAAAAGCACTTCGCTCATGTTTTAGAGAGCGTGTTAAGATTAAGAGTATTTGTATTAAAGCAGGGTTTTTGATACTTTTAAATTAAAATGTCTTATATTCCATTTCAGCAGATGAAAAAGTTGGTTTAATTTGGAACACCTGGAAACTTTCTCAAGTTCATGATTATTAATTTCTTCCTAAATTTTGAATTTTTAAGGACAAAGAGACTGGCTTTCACAAAGGTATGGGTTGGATTCACTTTTCTTCAGAAGAAGAACTTCACAATGCACTACAACAGGAAAATCATGTTATTGATGGAGTAAAGGTAAGTATTTTTCTGTATCATATCATGTGAGTTTTCTGTATACCAGTTAAATAGGTCAGAAGTGTGAAATGAAAGGGATTTTGGATGATTTGTAACTTAATGTTTGTTAAAGAACAGTGATGGTGGGAGAGTTCCCAGTTGTAAAAGGTCTGGAGACTTAAGTACAAGAAGACACTTTAATGGTTAGCAAGATACATGGAACACGGAACAGTGGAAACAGCAGGGAGACCTTGGTTGAAATACTGACTTTCCCACTTACTATGTGACCTTGAGAAGACTCTTTTGAGAGTCCCTTGGACTGCAAGGAGATCCAACCAGTCCATCCTAAAGGAAATCAGTCCTGAATATTCACTGGAAGGACTGACACTGAAGCTGAAGCTCTAGTACTTTGGCTACCTGATGCGAAGAACTGACCCATTTGAAAATATTCTGATGCTGGGAAAGATAGAAGGCAGGAGGAGAAGGGGATGACATAGGATGAGATGGCTGGATGACATCACTGACTGGATGGATATGAGTTTGAGCAAGCTCTGGGAGTTTGTGATGGACAGGAAAGCCTGGCGTGCTGCAGTTCATGGGGTTGCAGAGTCGGACACAACTGAGCTTAACTGAACTGAACTGATGTGACCTTAGGCCAGACTGATTTACAGTTTTTAATGGGAGTTCAGGGAGCCTTAAGTACAAGGAACAAATAAGTACAAGGATCAGCTCACTGGTGCTGATCCCTCATAGAACAGCAGTTTTTGGTTTTAATGTTTTTGTAGACAATGACTTTCCTTACAGTGCTGAATTTTTTTTCCCCCCAGCTCCATGTTCAACCTCAAAGACCCAAAGCTTTACAAGGAGACCAAACATCTGATGAAGAGAAAGATTTTTGAGACCCTCACTGCCTACTGAATAAAGTAAATAAAAGAGGAAGTTTTGTCTAAATGTTTTTATTTGAAACAAATAGTTGCACCAAGCAAGAGCTTACTTTCCCCACTCCAAATTAACAGAGCACTACAGGGGCAAACATCATTTGGCAGGACAGTTCCAATATGTGAACATCCTTCTTTCTACTTGCTATGATCGGGGTCACTTTATTCATAAGCAGTCATTTTTAGACAAAATATTAACCCCAAAGTACTAATGTCACTTGAAAGGAAGTGGCTTTAATTTCACGTGTGGGGCAGTATTTTCTATAAATGCCAAAAGGTGGGAGAAGCACAAACACAACCCATTTTTAAAAAAACTAAATAATTCAAAGTAGAACTTTTCCATACCCCCCTCCCTCTCCTGTAATAAAAAGTAGTGCTGGGCTCTGACACCCAGATTTGGTTTTTATCCTGGCCATGTACAAAGTGTTCCCCATATGACTTGCATCATTAGGGTTAACAATAACAGTTCGTTCACTCTGAACAAAGTATCTACTCCTTCCTCCTCTTTTTGCCTTCATGCTCATGTTCCTTGGGACGGCTGCTATCTGAGGGTCTTTTAGAGCCACCATGTTGCTTGGCTTCTTCCAAAAATTTGTCCAAACCGAAAGGATCCTCCTCAAACTGAACTGGTCCTTCTCGGCCTCTTTGTCTACGGTCTGAACCAGAAAACTCCTTATCGGGAACAAATCTAGGGAAAAAGAGAAATGACTATGAACCACTTTATTTTCACTGGTGTAGATGTTAAAACTGAGCCGTCTGCCCTGGTACCTGTTAGTCTTTATTCTGGCTTCTAGGTCATCTCCATACATGTCCTTGTCCAGATTTTTACTGGGCCTGTAAATATTCTGGGCCATATCTTTTCCACCTCTCCAGGCTTGATCATAAACATTGTAAATTTCATCTTCTCCACCTGCAAAACCACTGTCCATACCCTGTGGAAAAATAGACATTAAAAGTGTACACATTTTTATTAAAAGTTGAATCGCATTACATTCTTAAGTAGAGTAAACCCTTGCTCATTTACAGCTTACATGTTCAACAATCTGAACTACAAATTAAAAAGGTTATTAAAAAATGGTCACAGGAGGGGATATATGTATACCTATGGCTGATTCATGTTGAGGTCTGACAGAAAACAAAAGTCTGTAAAGCAATTATCTTTCAATTAAAAAAAACCAGTGTTTTTTCTTCGTTATCACCTTTGGGTCCTTACATTAAATATGGTACTCATTAATGACTGTTTTAGCAAAGTGGTCTTTAAAATTGGAGGATACCAGTATAAGCAGGCACTTGACAATCCATTTGTGCAGACATAGTGGCAAGATGAAAGAACTACAAAACATTTTATCTGACACCATTTACAGTAATAATGTTAAACCCCTTAACTGTGTGAGAACACTATTGAAGCATAACACAATATTCTCAATGAAAATCTCAAGTCAACAAGTTTGTTTTGTAATGGTTCGTTAATATAAGAATGTGCCTTTTGATAAAACTTTTCATCACAACTTTTATTTTTTTTTTTGGTTTCAAAGGTAGACTTTGTTATTCACAAAACAGTATCCCGGGGTGTGAGGGGTCATGGTCTCTGTTGGACCACGGTTATGGCCTAGAAGCGGGAAGCCAGGCCCTGACTCAGCTGGTGCAGGGTCGGGGTGAGGACCTGGGTTCTAATGTGGTTACAGTCGTATTGGGGACGTGTGTACCCTGTCACCCACCTGGTGGGTCCGTGAGTCTGTCCTGCTGTGACTCGGATACTATGCTCTCAGCATGTTTCCTGGAACAATCCACAGGGTGACTCCCAGCCTTGCAGGGGGCGATGGGAACCCTCTATATCCCAGTAGACATTTATACTTCTGTATTGTTAGCACAGTCTGCCTTGTCTTTATTGATATACATGTATCTGTCTTTTCCAGTAGACTTGCACGTTCCTTGAGTGTTAAGACGTGTACCTTTGATCTCACTGACTTACATACAGTAGATCATCAATGTTGGGTGAATGAAAACGTAAAGGTACTTCCTCAGGCCTAAGGGGTTCTAGCTTAGATACGAGAACACTAGGTGTTCTAGTCTGATACTAGAAATCAGACTTTCTGATGAATACTTTGGTTTTATAGCTTCATTTTTCAAAGATCCCAAGTTTGTGTTTTTATAGCACTAAAAAAATTATTTTTGCAAATATCGACAAAAAATAACCCAAGAGACACTTTTATAGGACACTGGCTCTGTTCTAGAAATAAAAGACTCACATACCAGAACCAAGTTTTACTACCTAATTTCTTTCATTTTCTAACAGTGTCTCAAATCCTAGCCAACTCTAAGAGCCAACTCTAAGAGCTATTCTAACTTGTTTCTTAAGTTACAATATGCAACTTCTAATTTTTTTTTCTCCATCATGCTAGCATACCTTAGGCTGATGCAAATGTCTCATATGCTAATTTTCTTTTCCCTGAAGGTTGTATTTGTATCAACACTTAAGACATGCTGTTTCTAGACTCTGTGTACCTTGGACTGGTTGAAGAGCCTTTGGTCATACTGAACTTCATTGGAAGTCCGAGGGTTGGGCACACCAAGAGCAATGACTTCACTGATGTCTCGATTTTCATTTCTCTGCAGTTTCGACCTGTTTTGAAATACCATGGCGCAAACTGAAACTTCTTCACAGACAAGCTGAATTTCAACTTCAATACAACCATTATCAGAAGCAGAGGAAATAAATATGTCCAGTTCACATCTTATGAACATATATATTCCTTGATAAGACATAATTAGGATGGCATTTCTTACAGTATTTCAGATACATGATTATTGTAAGAGATAGGGTTTTATAATTAGGCATTCCTGATACAGAAAAGAACTGCTCAGAGACTTTTTTTTTCCCCCTTGAGGAAAAATACAGGACTGCAACATTATAATTTGACATCTGTAAACACTACACAAAGTGATCACCACCAAAGTGTAGTTACTCTCAATCACCATACAAATGACCTCCTTCACCCATTTCACTAATTCCTCAACCCCCTTCTCTGATAACCACCAATTTGTTCTATGAGTTTTGTTTGTTTTGTTTTTTGTAGATTTCACGTAAGTGAAATCACACCCTGTTTCTCTTTCTCTGACTTATTACATGTAGCATAATACCCTCAAGGTTCTCCCAGGTTATTACAGACAGCAAGATTTCACTTTTATGGCTGAGTTCTAATGTGTACACACACACACACCCACACACCTTCTTTATCTGTTGATGGGTACTTAGCGTGCACACACACACACACACACACACACACACACACACACACACACACACACCTTCTTTATTTATATGTTGATGGGTACTTAGCCTGCTTCCACATCTTGAATACTGTAAATAACACTGCAGTGATCATCAGTTCACTTCAGTTGCTCAGTTGTGTCCGACTCTTTGCGAACCCCATAAATCACAGCACGCCAGGCCTCCCTGTCCATCACCAACTCCCGGAGTTCACTCAAATTCATGTCCATCGAGTCGGTGATGCCATCCAGCCATCTCATTCTCTGTCATCCCCTTCTCCTCTTGCCCCCAATCCCTCCCAGCATCAGAGTCTTTTCCAGTGAGTCAACTCTTCTTATGAGGTGGCCAAAGTATTGGAGTTTCAGCTTCAGCATCATTCCCTCCAAAGAAATCCCAGGGCTGATCTCCTTCAGAATGGACTGGTTGGATCTCCTTGCAGTCCAAGGGACTCTCAAGAGTCTTCTCCAACACCACAGTTCAAAAGCATCAATTCTTCAGCGCTCAGCCTTCACAGTCCAACTCTCACATCCATACATGACTACTGGAAAAACCATAGCCCTGACTAGACAGACCTTTGTTGGCAAAGCAACGTCTCTGCTCTTGAATATGCCATCTACGTTGGTCGTAACTTTCCTTCCCAAGGAGTAAGCGTCTTTTAATTTCATGGCTGCAATCACCATCTGCAGTGATTTGGAACCCCCCAAAATAAAGTCTGACACTGTTTCCACTGTTTCCCCATCTATTTCCCATGAAGTGATGGGACGAGATGCCATGATCTTCATTTTCTGAATGTTGAGCTTTAAGCCAACTTTTTCACTCTCCTCTTTCACTTTCATCGAGAGGCTTTTTAGTTCCTCTTCACTTTCTGCCATAAGGGTGGTGTCATCTGCATATCTGAGGTTATTGATATTTCTCCCGGCAATCTTGATTTCAGCCATTGCTTCTTCCAGCCCAGCGTTTCTCATGATGTACTCTGCATATAAGTTAAATAAGCAGGGTGACAATATACAGCCTTGACGTACTCCTTTTCCTATTTGGAACCAGTCTGTTGTTCCATGTCCAGTTCTAACTGTTGCTTCCTGACCTGCATATAGGTTTCTCAAGAGGCACGTCGGGTGGTCTGGTATTCCCATCTCGTTCAGAATTTTCCACAGTTGATTGTGATCCACACAAAGGCTTTGGCATAGTCAATAAAGCAGAGATAGATGTTTTTCTGGAACTCTCTTGCTTTTTTGATGATCCAGCGGATGTTGGCAAGTTGATCTCTGGTTCCTCTGCCTTTTCTAAAACCAGCTTAAACATCTGGAAGTTCACGGTTCACATATTGCTGAAGCCTGGCTTGGAGAATTTTGAGCATTACTTTACTATTACTTTACTAGCGTGTGAGATGAGTGCAATTGTGTGGTAGTTTGAACATTCTTTGGCTTTGCCTTTCTTTGGGATTGGAATGAAAACTGACCTTTTCCAGTCCTGTGGCCACTGCTGAGTTTTCCAAATTTGCTGGCATATTGAGTGCAGCACTTTCACAGCATCATCTTTCAGGATTTGAAATATGAAATAGCTCAACTGGAATTCTCCACTAGCTTTGTTCATAGTGATGCTTCCTAAGGGCCACTTGATTTCACATTCCAGGATGTCTGGCTCCAGGTCAGTGATCACACCATCATGATTATCTGGGTCATGAAGCTCTTTTTTGTACAGTTCTTCTGTGTATTCTTGCCACCTCTTCTTAAATATCTTCTGCTTCTGTTAGGTCCAGACCATTTCTGTCCTTTATCGAGCCCATCTTTGCATGAAATGTTCCTTTGGTATCTCTGATTTTCTTGAAGAGATCTCTAGTCTTTCCCATTCTGTTGTTTTCCTCTATTTTGCATTGATCGCTGAGGAAGGCTTTCGTATCTCTTCTTGCTATTCGTTGGAACTCTGTATTCAGATGCTTGTATCTTTCCTTTTCTCCTTTGTTTTTTCACTTCTCTTCTTTTCACAGCTATTTGTAAGGCCTCCTTAGACAGCCATTTTGCTTTTTGGCATTTCTTTTCCATGGGGATGGTCTTGATCCCTGTCTCCTGTACAATGTCACAAAGCTCTGTCCATAGTTCATCAGGCACTCTATCTATCAGATCTAGGCCCTTAAATCTATTTCTCACTTCCAGTGTATAATCATAAGGGATTTGATTTAAGTCATACCTGAATGGTCTAGTGGTTTTCCCTTCTTTCTTCAATTTAAGAAACCGGACACAATTCTGACAGAACGTGGTCCACTGGAGAAGGGAATGGCAACCTAACCACTTCAGTATTCTTGCCTTGAGAATCCCATGAACAGTATGAAAAGGCAAAATGATAGGATACTGAAAGATGAAGTCCCCAGGTCTGTAGGTGCCCAATATGCTACCGGAGATCAGTGGAGAAATAACTCCAGAAAGAATGAAGGGGTGGAGCCAAAACAGAAACAATACCCAGTTGTGGATGTGACTGGTGATAGAAGCAAGGTCTGATGCTGTAAAGAGCCATACTGCATAGGAACCTGGAATGTTAGGTCCATGAATCAAGGCAAATTGGAAGTGGTCCAACAGGAGATGGTGAGAGTGAACGTCGACATTCTAGGAATCTGAACTAAAATGGACTGCAACGGGTGAATTTAAGTCAGATGACCATTATATCTACTACTGTGGGCAGGAATCCCTTAGAAGAAATGGAGTAGCCATTATGGTCAACCAAAGAGTCCGAAAAGCAGTACTTGGATGCAATCTCAAAAAGGACAGAATGATCTTTGTTCGTTTGCAAGGCAAACCATTCAGTATCACAGTAATCCAAGTCTATGCCCCAACCAGTAACGCTGAAGAAGCTGAACCGTTCTATGAAGACCTACAATACCTTTTAGAACTAACATTCAATAAAGATGTCCTTTTCATTATAGGGGACTGGAATGCAAAAGTAGGAAGTCAAGAAACACCTGGAGTAACAGGCAAATTTGGCCTTGGAATACAGAATGAAGCAGGGCAAAGGCTAATAGAGTTTTGTCAAGAGAACACACTGGTCATAGCAAACACCCTCTTCCAACAACACAAGAGAAGACTCTACACATGGACATCACCAGATATTCAACACCAAAATCAGATTGATTATATTAGTTTGCAGCCAAAGAAGAGAAGCTCTATACAGTCAGCAAGAACAAGACCAGGAGCTGACTGTGGCTCAGATCATGAACTTATTGCAGTGATCAGAGGGATGCTTATACTTTTTGAATTAGTGTTTTATATTCTTCAGATAAATACCCAGAAATGGAAAATCTTTTGAGGAATCTCCATAGTGTTTTCCATATTGACTGCACCAATTTATACTCCCACCAACAGTGCATGAGGGTTCCCTTTTCTCTACATCCTCTCCAATGCTTGCTATTTCTTGTCTTTCTAACAGCCATTCTAACAGGTGTGTGGTTTTGATTTGCATTTCCTCATAATTAGTGATGTTGATTATTTTTTCATGTGCCTGTTCACCATCTGCATGTCTTCTCTGGAAAATGTCTATTCAGATCCTCTGCCCATTTAACTGGGTTGGTTTTAGTTGAGCTGTAGTTCTTTCTATAGCTTGGATATTAACCTCATGTCGAATATATGATTTGCAAGTATCTTCCCCAACCCAGTAGGCTGCCTTTTTGTTCTGATGATGGCTTCCTTCATCGTGTGGAAGTTTTTAGTCTGATACAGTCCCATTTGTTTATTTCTCCTTTGTTTCCTTTGCCTTTGGAGTCAGATTCACAAAATCATTGCTAACATCAAGTCAAAGGGCTTACTACCTATGTGTTCTTCTAGGATTTTTACAGTTTAAGGTCTCACATTCAAATCCTTAATTGATTTTGAGTTTTTTGTGCATGGTTTAAGGTTTTCCTTCTTTTGCATGTAGCCATCCAGTTTTTCCAATAGCACCTATAGAAGAGGCTGTCCTTTCTCAAAAGAATCATTCTTAATACAAGCAATCTTCTTGTAATACATGCTGAGATATGAAACTGCTACAGTCTGTATCTGCTATTATTATAAAGGGTTAGGGGGACTGGATGCAAATTAGGTATACCACATCAATCACTCTCAATAAGACAGAATCAATTTTTACCTAACAACATTTAGTAATTTTTGAGAAAAATATGTCTAATGACTGGATTACTCAGTATGATGTTTGACATTCAGGTGAACTTAATTCCCCTGCTGTTTTGGTATGTATGTAATCTACATCACAATGATACCATGATAACTGTCATCATTTACTTTACTAGAGGTTCAGGTCTTAAAATGATTTCTATAGACAATCTAATTTTCATCCAAGCACAAGTTTAAAGCTTTTCTATTTTATCAATTCTCAGTCACTTTACTGGTTTTAAGGGCTCAATTTATCTACAGAGCCATTTTGATTTTTACAGCTTAGGAATTTCAGACTGAGAGTATCATTAACTGTGTACTTTCAAATTTCGTTCCTTTCTGTTCTATACTGTACATTTAAACTCTAAATTCAGATTTTCTGCTTTTCCATGACTTCACTTATTCAAGGAGATGAAATATGCCATTAAACAACAAAGAATATCACCAGCAGGAATCTGTTTAAGATATGACCTAAAAAACCATAGTATTAGCTCACAGGAGGATGAGAGCATTCAAAACTGCTCATTTGGAAAGAAAATGTTTTATATTTGCATTTAACCCTCACTCAGAATTCCACCTCTTGTATTACAGCATTTCTTCAAGTTTTCATCAATTTCAGTCCTCGGCCTTTGGTGAACCACAAACTTCATGAATCCATCTCTACTTTATTCCAAGTGTTCATACATGTATTTCCTTTGTTAAGTCTGTATTAAGAGTGTTCTGTCAGTTTTCCCAAGCAATTTCATATGACAGCTCTATCTTTCTGAATTTTAAGTGAAACTGCTCATGAAGAGAGGCTGACTTTCACTTCTTACAAAAGCTGCTCTTCTCCCCCACTGTACTCACTCAGTACAGTATTCTGCATGTGAAAGGACCTCAATAAAGGTCCAGCAGCTTATTTCCTGTCTAGAGGAGCAGGCACATGATAAATCAACCTGTCTCACCATTTGAAGCAGGAAAAGAACAGATCAGAACAAGCATATTCCACTACTTTCTTCTTCATAAATATGATCTGAATTCTCTTTTTGTGTATCCCCATCCTTCTCAACCCTAGCTGACAATACAAGGTAATGGAAGAAAAGCTCACTTTCAGGCATAGTCAGTTCTTCTGCTAAGGCAGACTAAGCAGTTTAGGGCAGGAAAATAGGTGCTGGTTTATGAAGCTATCAACCTGAAGAGGAAGGAGAGAAGCAAAACTGGTTTCAGTGGACTAACACTCCTCTCTAGAAGGTTCACAAAAGTCACTCTTCACAATTCACATTGACCTCAGGGTACCCACCTCTTGTCTGGAGCTGCCCTGGAGAGGTTCCGGTCATGCTGTCTCTCTTTTCGCCGGTCATGCCGGATTTCATCCCTCTCACGTGCCTCCCCGTCCTCTGTGTGGACACAGGTGAAAATGACTTTATCACTGTACTTATCACTATTAATATTCTGAACAAGAGAATATTTCTACGTGTTTTAAAATTTTCATAATAAAATGCCAGAAAAAAGAATTTGCAAAGTTCATACTTATATTTTCGAAGACTGACTTCAAATAAAGAACCTTTTACTCATGATACGTTGGGCTGGTTGCACCTCATCTCATCTACTGTGTCTATATCTATCTTCACTTTCTCTACCCTCTCCAGGCTGAAGGGATATAGTGTAGATATAGAAGAAATATAATATAGAGCTTGAGCTTTGGAGTCAGACTGTCTGGGTTCAAATCCTGTTTCTATGACAGATCAACAATGTGAAATTATACCCATTACTTGACCCCTCTCAGCCTTTGTCGCCTCCTCTGTAAAATAGTGACAATAATAGAATCACTGCATAGGGTTGCTGTAGGGATTATATAAAGTAATATAGTGCTCAGAGCGGCACCTGCCATAATAAATGCTTAATAAATGGTAAGTTCTTATTAATATTTGGCAAGAGGATTTCTAAAAATTTTAACTACCTTCTCAAGAACCATCCTGTTTTTTTAAATCAGTTTAGAGAACTTAGATACAGAGAGGTTTTACTCTGAGTTATCATCAGTGGCTAGGTTACAACAGGTAGGTTTTTTATATTATGCCCCCTTAAGACATTTATATATATATGCAACGAAGTGGGTTACTAGCCAGAACCTTCATTACTTCCCTTCAACTCTAGACTCCTATAACCAATTGCCTGCTTGACACCTTCATTTTAAACATAACATATCTACAACTAAATTCCTAATCTTTCCTTCCCAAATCTCTCCGCAGTGTAGTCTTACCAATATTAGTAGATAGCAATTCAATCCTTCTCAATTGTTTAGGTCAAAAGTTCTGGAGTCATCTTTGACTCCTTTTCTCTCCTTCTTATGCCGAATCCATAAGCAAATTTTGTCAGCTCTACTTTCAAATCACACTCAGTACCTGACATATTTTCACTACCTACCTCCTGCTATTATCTCTTATCTGGATTATTGCATAAGTTTTCTAACGGTGTTCCTGCTCCTGCAGATAACCATTCCATTGCCTTCTAACATATGCAAGATCATGTCATCCTGCTCCAGACTCTTCAGATTGCTTCCCTTGTTACTTGAAATAAAAGCTATAAAAGGCACACAAGATCTGGCCACTTTGCCCTAACTACTCTGACACCTCATCTCTACTTAGCTTTCTAGGTCTAATCCAGCCATTCTGGCCTTCTGCTTTTCCTTAAACACACCAGATACACTCCCAACTCAGGGCCTCTGCATTGGCTGTTCCTTCTATCTGGGATGCTCTTCCCTTAGGTATCCATATGGCTCACTTCCTTACTTTCTTCAAGTGTTTTTTGTTAAAGTTACCATCTTGGAAGTGAGGTCTATTCTGACCACTCCCTCCTTCTGGCACTTTTACATACTCTTCCTCTTTTTTTCCCTCATAGTGACTATTATCTTCTAATACACTATATGATTAACATTTTTTTGTCTGTCTACATTCCCTAAAATGTTCACTGCTATATCCCCTACCTGACTAGCAGAAAACCGTGTCTAGATGAAATCCTTGCACCTAGTAGGTGTGCAACATGAACTGAATAAGTATACTAGATGAGGAATTATTACTGAAACCACCCTCATCATGTTCTTGAATTAGAATTAGTCTTCTCACTCTAACTGAATTAATATAGCACATATACCACAATATTTTTGTAGATCACTAAATAAAGCGAGAGAGAAAATGATTAAAGGCCTAAAAGAAAAACTGTGGATTAAGTTTACCATTGGGGGAGCTGAATTGTTCAGTCTGAGATCTCTTTTCTCTAAGTTTCCAGAAAAGTAAGAGAAAATTAAGCCTATCATTTGAATAATATGTGATTTTAAAAAGTATTCCACTCAGAATTTTAAAAAATTCTGGTGTAGTCTCATATTAAAGGCCACACTTAAATACACATTCTTTTCTATTACTTCCACTTAATGAGGCAGAAATTACTGTTTCATTTCTACATTATTTCTGAAATATCTATATTTTCTTTACATGTATGCACTACTTCTGCATGTAGTAAAAAAACAGCTGAGATTTTCTAAATTGAGATAAATATTATTCATAAAGTAAATTCAATTCAGTAGCGAGTATGTCAGGGCTTCCCCGGTGACTTCTCAGGTGGTAAAGAATCGCCTGCCAATGCAGGAGACTCAGGTTCGATCCCTGGGGTGGGAAGATCCCCTGCAGAAGGAAATGGCAACCCACTCCAGTATTCTTGCCTGGGAAACACCACGGACAGAGGAGCCTGGTGGGCTACTGTGCATGGGATCACAAGAGTTGGACATGACTTAGCAACTAAACAACGAGTATGTTATACCTTTTTCCACATGGGTTTTGATCCCAGCTCTTCTCTCTCTGGCTTTCTGGGCCATTTCTCTAAGTTTCTCTTCATGTTTTTCCTTTTCTTTTTGAGCCATCTTTCTCTCTACTTGAGCACGCATTTCCACTGCTTCACGAGCCTGTAAGTGAAGTTAGATGTTAAATAAGATACTATCAGGGATAAAGAATTACAGTTGTCATTTAATTTCCTGACTAAACTCTGGCTTGAAAGAACAGTTAGAAGAATTCACATTTGTTACTGCTAATTAAAACAGATTCTTGTCTACAAAAGATAACTTGCCTAGACGACACTGCAAACGGCTTTTTCACTCTGACTCCAATCAATCTTGTAAGTCAGTGTTTCACTAATGCTTTTTCACTGTTTCATTTTAGAAACAATCTAAAAAATAAAATTAAACAAGCAATAAAGCAATTCTCAACATCAATAATAGGAATTGGTAATGTTTTCAAAATCAATCAGATCAACTCAAGATATAGCCGTAGTATAGATGAGCAAGAAGTAATTTACATAAGGGTGCTCACTGTGACACAGAAGATATACTCTTGTATATTCTATGTCCACAGCCTAATGCATGTAAACTTAAAAGACACATATTAATACCATAATATTAACAGACAGCCAATACTATGAATGCCATTTTCTGTAGCATTCAATACATTGGTATGTTTATTTTCCCTTCGGTGCCATCTTTTGGAAGACAAAGAGAAATAGGGAAAAATTATGAAACCCAGGAAGAGTAGGTGCCAACCTTCCCAAAAATGGGATCAGTCTAGTGCAGCACCATTATTCTAGAACGTTGTGGGGAAGATGAATCACCAGTGGTGGGGTACGTATATGAGCTTACAAAGGCCAAGACTGAGTCAGAACTGCCACCAGCACATGTCATCTCTGGAACACATACCACATGCGAGAGCCTCTTTGGGTACTCAGCAATGTAGCCCAAATAACAGTATCTTAGGTAATTTTGAACAGATTTACAAATTATCAAGAGCATTAAACAACTTAATTACAACAGACTAACCTTTCGATCAGCAATGTAGAGGGCTTCGGCCAGTTTTGCAAAATTTTCATTGATGTGAACTGTCTGCAGTCCTCTTCCATCGGCAGCCAGACGTTTATCTAATGGAATTGTATAACCCTAGCACGAAGGCAGGCAGAAAACACTGGTCACCAAAGAGCAACTATAGAGTCTTTAAAACTAGATTTATATATGTCCATTTTGACAACCATTTTAAGTTCTTTCTCCTTACATCTCTTTTTGTAATTAAGCAACAGTAGTAGCAGCTAACAGTAGCGCTTCGTGTGGAGGACTGTTTAAGCATTTTATATTTATGGCCTCATTTATCCTTCACAGCAATTCTATAAGGCTGGTAACATTATTATTTCCATTTCACAGGTGAAGACACTGAGGTAGGAAGCCTAGGTCATACAGTTAATAAGCAGAAGAACTAGCATTTCAGAATGCAAGCTCTGGGAAAACAGATTCTCATGTTAAATTTTGGGTTATAATAAAAGGAAATCAATACCAAATAGCTAAAGAGTTGCTCATCAAGTAAATCTAACAGTTATACAAAGGTAGAAGAAGGCACTAAAATCAGAGTGCCTACAGGTAGCTTAATCTGCTGCACTGCTTTCATGACTTATCAGATTCTTGGAACCCTAACGTTTTAGTAAACAGAAAAAAGATAAAAGTTTGCTAGACAACTAAGATTCTTTGTTCTGAAATTCTGCATCCTATTTCAACAACTTAAGGAATATGCTTGAACATTTATGTAACTTCCACGCTTAGCTTTATTCTTTCAGACTTTTGAGTAGACTACTAAATAATGACCTCCTGCCCATGGTCTTTATTCCTAATTCAAGGAGTGTTACAGACAGCTCAAGATGCCTCATAGTTATACACACATAAATATGTATGGTATACCAAACGAGACTACCCAACAATCCTTTTGTTTCAGGATGAGTGTATAACTTATTTTTGGCTGTGCTGCAAGGCTTGTGGGCTGGATCTTAGTTACCCAAGCAGGGATCAAACTGGGCCCTTGGCAGTGAAAGCGCCGAGTCTTAACCACTAGACTGCCAGGGAATTCCCTAAGTTCCTTTAAGGAATAATTTGTATTTAAATCATGGATTGAGGTGGCCTTCTTCACCCATTAAAAAAAGAATCATGAAATATTTGGGAGGAAAAGGAAATAGTGATAAGGAAACTTACTTCGCAGTATTTTACAGATTATTCATGACTCCTAGATGCTTTGGTGATTAGTAGATATACATAGGATTTAAATAATTTATTCATGCATTGTTATAAACAGAAATAAATAGTTTAAAAATGAAAGCACTGAATATAGCCAAACATTTATTTTGTTTTGTCATATGATTATTTAAATTGATCTAAATCCTTTCAGGAAGAATTTCAGATATAAATTTAGGTTTTCTAAAGAATAGTATCTTTCACTGATATTGTTACTTCAATCTACTCATTCCTTCTCTATGTGTTTCCAATAATTACATTTTACCAGGAGAATCTGCATGGAACTCATGTGCCTGGAACACTAACATTTCTAATACATTAACATAAAAAGAAAAAAGTTGTATAAGTTGGGTGTTCCTTCTGGAAAACCTTCAGCTAAATGATATGCTGAGGTTTCATCAAGTAACCCAGGCTGAAGGTCCTACCTGGGTGTTTTTCAGGAGGTTCTAACACTAAGACACTAAATTTATGACAAGTTAATTACCTTTGCATTTTTCCAGTTTGAAATACATGGAGGAATCTTCCACTCTTGCTGCTCCTTCACGGTCATCTGTGTTGAGAAAAAAGAGGAAGAAGAGACATTTTTAAGATTTATAGTCTAGCAAAAAACTAAGTGCACCTTTCTCTTCAAAGATAGTTCAATATACACTGATTTAATCAAAGGTCTTAATTCCATTTGCTTAGTGGCACTATATACTATGTTCCCACATCATGGTTTCTAGTAATAACTTTAATATAAAACATGGAATATAATCTATTTTTGACAGTTACAAATGCTGGTTAATATTTTTACATATTTAAACTGATGTGACTACTTCCAGATGAGAACTTTTTCTTTTAGATGCGTAATAAAATATACCTAAAAAAAAAAAGTCACTTGGACTATCCATTACAGACCTAATGATCCCAGGAACTTACTTCCTACAACTATGATAACATCTTTTCAAACAGCAGACCCTTTCATTCCATTAAAAGCAGGGGTTAGGTTATTAATCATAAAGCTAACAGCTAACATTTTATATACATTCTCATACTATGGAACCACATGTTACAGTCTTGAGTGGGTCCCTATGTGATTTTGAAAAACAAGTTAAGAAACAATACGTTTGGTGAAAAGTAATAATATAGACATCTAGAATGTATTCTATAGGGGGTTATTTATAAATTAGTAATCATGAGTACAAAAAGAGATTTTAAACTAGAGCCAAGATTACCTTTCGGCTAGGAGAATGCATGACAGGTGCAGGAGGAGAAGGTGGTCCCCGAGGAATTTTCTTATTAATCCTGAAGGATAAACCAAAGCACAACCACAGAATGATATACATTTTTCCTTTTTAGTCAGTAACTCAAGTCTTCTTCCTCATTTTTTATTACGTAAAGCTTCAAACAGACACAAAAACAAAAGAGTGTATAATGAATGTCCATCTATTATACACCAATGTGTTGAGAAGCTAAAGCGGGTGTATTCAATCAAGAATGTGCAGATTAAGACCTGCTGAAAAAGGGGCACAAGCCACCCACACAGGGTCCTCAGATAGCCCTCTCAGCATCCAAGCTCCCAATATGGAGAAGTGAAACCCAACTGGGTCATTTCAATTTAAGATGCAGTTTTAATACATCCACACAATGAAGCATAGTCACAAGATTTATTATTACTCTGAAGAAAGCTGAGCGCCGAAGAATTGATGCTTTTGAACTGTGGTGTTGGAGAAGACTCTTGCGAGTCCCTTGGTCTGCAAGGAGATCCAGCCAGTCCATTCTAAAGGAGGTCAGCCCTGGGTGTTCTTTGGAAGGAATGATGCTAAAGCTGAAACTCCAGTACTTTGGCCACCTCATTCGAAGAACTGACTCATTGGAAAAGACTGATGCTGGGAGGGATTGGGGGCAGGAGGAGAAGGGGACGACAGAGGATAAGATGGCTGCATGGCATCACTGACTCGATGGACATGAGTTTGAGTGAACTCTGAGAGTTGGTGATGGACAGGAAGGCCTGGCATGCTGTGATTCACGGGGTCCCAAAGAGTTGGACATGACTGAGTGATTGAACTGAACTGAAAGACCCCAGAAGTGAGGAGTAAGGAGAGAGCAAAGAACTAGAGGAAGAACAATCCTCTGTCCTAGGCCACAAGTGAGCAGAAGACAGAGAGCAGGGTAGTAATACCTAGCTGGCTGGGACAGAGAAGTCTAACTTTTCCTGGGACTTAACCCTAAGTGGTTATAGTAGTCCCCTGGTATCCAAGGACTGGTTCCTGGACGTCAAGGATACATACCAAAACCCATGAATGCTTAAGTCCCTTACACAAAATGGAGTAGTATTTCCATATAAACTACACACATTCTTCCTTATACTTTAAATCATTTCTATATTATATCTAATACAATGTAAATGTTGTATAAATAGTTGTGGTGGGCATGACATTTAAGTTTCGTTTTTGAGAACTCTGTGGAATTTTTTTTTTCCTTTTTGCTACGCCATGTGGCATGTAGGATCTTAGTTTCCCAACCAGGCATCGAACTCTTGTACCCTGAGTGCTAACCACTACTCCCAGGGAAAACTCTCCTGACTATTTTCAATCCACAGTTGGTTTAATTTGCAGATGCAGAACCTGTGGACATGAAGAGCCAACTATATTTTAAAATGTTCCCTGGGAAAGGCAAAGTGGGAACTTATGACTGGCATCCTAAATGCAAGTCCTAATTTAAATGTCCAGTTTCTACATGGGAGTAGTGTCATCATACTGCAACATGCCTAGGCAGCAATTCGGGAGAAAAGCTGTTTTCCTCAAAAGTTGTTTTTCTTATCACAACTGCTTAGTTTCAACAATTATTAAAACAGCCAACTGTGTCATCATCATCACTACCCACTTCACCTCCACCATATTATCATCATTTCATCCAATAATAATATTTTGCCTTCTTAAACAACAGCTTTATTGAGGCACAACTAATGTACAACTAACTATACATAAAATGTACAATCCAATTAACTTTTGACACACGTAAACACAATTTACTTGTGTGAGCTCATCATCACAAATAAAACACTGAACATACCCATCACCTCCAAGTTTCTGCATGCCCCTTTGCCTATGCCTCTTTTTCCTCTCGTCTCCTATCCACACTCCCTCCCTCCTCACAGGCAACCACTGATCTACTTCCTGTCATTATAGATTAGTCTGCATTTTCTAGAGTTTTACATAAAAGGAATCATACAGTATGTACTTGTTTTTGTCTAGCTTCTCAGCATAATTATTTTGGGATTCACCCATGTCACTGTACGTATTAAAGTTTGTTTCTTTTTATGGCTTAACAGTATTCCATGTATGAAAGTGAAAGTCACTCAGTTGTGTCTGACTCTGTGTGACCCCATGGACTATACAGTCCACGGACTTCTCCAGGCCAGCATACTGGAGTAGGTAACCTTTCCCTTCTCCAGGGGATCTTCCCTTACCCAGGGATTAAACCCAGGTCTCTCGCATTGCAGGTGGATTCTTTACCAGCTGAGCCACCAGGGAAGCACTCCATGTATAGATGCCCCACATTTTGTTTACCCGTTTATATGCTGATGGACACTTCCCTCCTTTGATTTTTTTTTTTTTAGGAATAGTGGTGCCTTCTCATGAAACCACCTACTTACTTGAACCTTGGAGGCTCCATTGGATCTTTCTGCATTTCCACCATCCGAATAACTCTCTGTTTAGCGCCAGAGTTGAAAGCCACTCCTTGTTGAGATGGTGTGTATCTACGGAATGTAGATGAAACTACAGGTGTTAACTAGTTGAAGTTTTCAACAGGTATTTTACTTTTATTACAATCCTAAGCTGGACTACATTGTCAGTTTCTCTCACAAAGCAGTAATAGAAAATTGCAGTAATATTTAGGCAGAGCAGATAGTAACAGAGGTAAGAGAACTAACAGCAACTCAGAGTTATAAGCAGAATGTAAACTAGAGTTGTATTAGTTTGCAAATAATCCATCACAGTCCATTTTGAACCATGCTAAGTACCATGTTCAATTTCATTAAGTAAGAGGTCTAGAAAATAGAACCTATTTTGTAAGTCTGCACTTGAAGAAAAAATAATATCCTCAGCAAGCAACTTAAAATTAGTAGTTCCTGAATAATCATAGGCTATAAAGCAGAAAGAATAATGGCAGCAGCCCTACCAGCTCTGAATTTTCCCTTAATATCTATATGTGAATCATCTTTCCACATAAAGATTTAGTTGAGTGAAATTCCTCAAAATTTAGAAGTATTATAAGGATGGCTATTATTATATAAATGATATTAATACATTATTAATATTTATAGCATACTATCAAATAATTATAGTAGTACTGTATCATACAATATTTCCAATGTATTAATGTTATTATATAGATATTATACACATAATTTTAAAATGGAAAACTATAATCACTGTGGTTTACATCATATAGTCCGTGTAACTGTTAATTTCTAAAAGTAAAAAAAATGCTTTAAAATAGCATAACAGCTAATATCTTAAAAGTGGGTATCTTAAAAAATTCTAATTACCATTTGCACTAAGAATCAACAGACATCAAGTAATTACTCAAAAAACTGCATTTACAATTATGACTAAGGATAGCGAAAGAATATCAGGACCCCCAACTCTAATCACTTCCAACATGAAGCTAAAACCTCCAGGCATGATTCATACCGGATATACTGAGCAGGAGCCAGTTTATCAGCTGCTCGGACTGGCATGGCTGCTGCAACCTTCTGTGACACAGATTTTTCTAAGGCTACCCTTGTCTTTTCTGTTATCTGAAATAATAAATGCCACAATGAGTGCTTTGAAAGTTAATGAAGATGTAAAAACTCATCTAAAATAATTTCATATATCAATTCCCAGTTACCTCTTTAATGGCTTCTTCATCAGGTCTTTGAAGGTCTGGGTCATCTGCATTCATGACTTCCTTGGGAACCAGGTCAGTGTACTTGCTATAAATGACCTAAAATGTTCAAACACAAGCAGGCTTAAGAAAAGCAAAGAATGAAGAGAAGCAACCTCATTAAGTCATTTCAGAAGTCAAAATGTCCTCTCAGCACACTTATAAATTTAGGACACAGATTTTGTCTTTTAGATTTTAAAACCAAGGAAGCTTAAAATATATACACAAATTGCTGCCCTGGCTATAAAAGCTAATAATTTTCCTCTGACCTCATGCATTTAAATTATTTGAGATCTTCTAATCAAGTCAGTATCCAAATAAATTGTGCCAACAAAATCTTACGCATCAGTGATCCCTATTTTTGAGGCTCACTAGGACTTGAAATTAATGATGATATAAACTGCCTAAAGCACTATTATCTTGGATTACAAACTCACTGGAATTTAAGTCAGGTTAGTGAATAGTTTCCAAATCCTGTGGGCCTAAAAAATTTCATTGACCTGGCCCTACTTGTAATGTTTGTCTTTTATCGCATCATCTATATTCATAGATAAGAAAATGAACATATGCCATGGTCAAAAAACCCAGAACACATTCTTCCATGGAAAAAAAAAACCTATACACACACCTTATTTCACACTCATTTAGGACTGTTTTCTGATCGGTGGGCCTCTGCCAAATAGAATATTACCGACTTTCATGCTCATGTATACTTCTTGAATACTTCCATAATAACCTACATGGCAGATTTTATAGAAAAATAGAGGTATTGGAAATTTAACAAATAAGCAGCATTCTAGGTTTTGATGCTTGAGTTAGGCATTCTTTAACACACATACAGAGAAAGGACAACTTAACAACTAGCTTTCCCCCAATTCTGGACCTTTATAGAATATTGCTCCCAGTTCTTCAACTGGATTCTCAACCTGAGTCTTGATTCAAAGGTCACGCATGCAAGAGTGAGGCCTCCTATGACTACCCTTGCTACAGGAGCAATTCCTCCCCATCCAATCATTTGGTGTCACAGAACTCTATTTGCTCTCTTCAAAGCACTGCTCACAGTACAAAATTATCTGTTTTAAATCTTTGTCTTCACCATTAAAGTAATAACAAAACAGCTAACATATATTAAGCACATATTTTGTGCCACTGTTCTTTTGTTTATATATATATATATATATAAGAGATTCCTTATATATAAGATAAGAGATTCCTCATCAGTGATACAGGTATAATCGTTGTGCACACCTCATAGGGTTGATACAAAAAGTTAAATTCGTTTATATACATATATATATATATATATATGCTGCTGCTGCTGCTGCTAAGTCGCTTCAGTTGTGTCCGACTCTGTGCGACTCCATAGACAGCAGCCCACCAGGCTCCCCCGTCCCTGGGATTCTCCAGGCAAGAACACTGGAGTGGGTTGCCATTTCCTTCTCCAATGCATGAAGGTGAAAAGTGAAAGTGAAGTCGCTCAGTCGTGTCCGACTCTGAGCGACCCCATGGACTGCAGCCTACAGGGCTCCTCCATCCATGGGATTTTCCAGGCAAGAGTACTGGTGCCATCGCCTTCTCCATATATACATATATATATATATATATATACACACACACACATATATATATATGAATAAACAAATTTAACTTTTTGTTCAACCCTATGAGGTGTGCACAACGATTATACCTGTATCACTGATGAGGAATCTCTTATTCATTAAAGTACTTCCAGTGCTTATAACAATGCCTGGTCCACAGGAGGCTTTCAGTCAATAGTTTTTGTAAAAATGAATGAATGTATGACTTTTACAGATACTCTATTCTATGTTAAAGGTGTATGTATACATGTTGGGATTGCAGAATGTTTTATATAAGCTTCTGATTTCCTGGAAAAACCGCATCATGGATATAGGCCAAAATCTCTAGCTTGTCTTTCTCAGGAATGAGAAAAGGGAGCAGGTAAGAAGTACACATACTTTAACCACAAAACATGTTTACTGATATGGGAGCTACTAGTGTCACCCCTGGAGAAGGAAAAGGCAAGCCACTCCACTGTTCTTGCCTAGAGAATCCTGTGGATGGAGGAGCCTGGTGAGCTGCCGTCTATGGGGTCGCACAGAGTCGGACACGACTGAAGCGACTTAGCAGCAGCAGTGTCACCATTCTCTCAGAGTGTTCATTTTGGAAGGTGCTCTGAAGCTCACTCTAGTGAGAAAAGCAAGGCTCAGTGTGTTAAGATCACACAGCCAGTAACTGACCTCAAAATCGAATACCTTTTCAGGATGGAAAAATCTGTATCTTAAGAATTAAAAGTTACATAACAATCTCTGGAAAATACTACCAAAACTATGAAGAGTTAACTACTGTTGACAGCGATCATTACAGGAAAGGATTTTAAGTAAATGGCTCCCTCATAGTCATACATGCTCAACATAAAGTCTCAATACTAATTTAGCATACAAGAGCCATTTGCTGCTTCTTGTTTGGGTATTCCAAAGTTAATAACCCTTTAAATGAGCATCAATAAGATTCTAGCATCTCACAAAGCTGAGTGAAGGACATCTGAAGAGCGAGATTCCTCCAAGGTAATTAACTATAAAACCCCAAATTTTTATTGCCTGAGAACCAAATGTGCTGAAGAAACTCGTATCTCAGGAGACAAAGGGACTGGGGAGCATTATCTGAAAAATACAATATACTTTTGAAGGTATAAGGAGCACAAATGAGCTCTGTGAACAAGATAAAGTAGTAACTCATCTGTGAAACAGAATTTTTTTCATGACTGAAAACTGGCAAAGGACTGGATTGACTAAAAGGATAAGCCTGTCAACGTATCTATCGTTTCAGAGGTAGAAAGAAAACACTATCTTTTGGTTATATCAAAACACTATAGTTTGTGATACATTATGAACAAGGTAACAACACAAAATTTATCTTAAAGTTTGGAGGTTTTTTTTCAGGTGGGGAGGGTTGAAGGCATTCTTCTAGGTAATATCATATATGTAACATTTCCTATATAACTATTTCAGATGGAAAAATATAAACACTTTTAAAGATTTACCACTGAAGTCACCATTGGACAAAAAAGGGATTTAGTTTTATTGACATTAAATTTTTTTCTCTTTCCCAATTTTGTATTACCATTAAGTCTTATACACAGTATTTACATTTAGAGAGATCAATGACCTTAGACTTGCCCTAGAATATGATCTCTTGGAACTTTGCCTTGGTCACCTCTTATATCTAGAGCTAGCATTTTCCATTCTTTTTTTCTGGCCATACCGCATGGCACATGGGATCTTAGTTCCCTGAACAGGGGTGGAACCTCACTCCTTACAGTGGGACTTCAGAGTCTTAAACACTGAACTGCCAGGGAAGTCCCAAGCATTTTCCATTCTTGCTCTTTCACTGTTAATATTTCAGTGAAAAGTCCCTGGTTTCTGAAGAATATCAGATCCCTCTGATACAAATCAGAAATCACTACAATACAGTGCAAATTCAATAATCCAACAAACCTTTTCATCCTAGGTCAAGGACCCTGCATATCAGCATCCTGAATAATGAATTTTAAAAAATCTTATCTTGTACATTTAGTAGCCAGTTCCTATTACCACAGGAAAATCAGTGGTTTGCACACGGGGCAATGCTAACAGCTCCAACTCCCCTCCCAGGATCTTTGAAAACATGTCAAGTGTTCCTGGTTAAAACAATGGTGGGGATGCAGGTGAGGCACTACTGGCATTTAATAGATAGTGCCAGTGATGTTAAACATAATTCAACGCTCAAGACAGTCCCAAACAGTCAAGAAGTGTCCCCCTCCTCTAAATACCAATGCATAGTTAATGTTGAATTATTAAATCCATTCAAAAGCTTTATACATTAATCCATCTACTTAAAAAAAAAATAAAGCACATATTTACTAAAAGTGTGTAAGGAATTCAAATGTATATTCCAGGGGTATAAAGTCCAGCAAGAAGGAAATAAACCCATCATACAGCCCCCATCCAAGTAGTCACTCTATTCAGTATCTTTCTACTCAATTCAGGGAGTGACCCAGTCTTCTTTTTTTTAATCTTCATTGTGGTTTTTTAAATTATTATTTAAAAGCAGTTTTCAGAGCAGTTTTAGGTTCAGAGCAAAATTAAAGAGGATGTAGAGAAATTTCCTACATACCGCCCGCTCCTCCACAAGCACAGCTTCCCCCACTCGTGTTAGGGCTAGTGTGACCCTGAGAGTGGTGCCCCTGTGAACCACTAGTCCAGGGTTCATTTCCAGGGGCTGCACTATAGACAGACATGCCAAGGCTTCAACTGTGTAAACAAAAATACTTTGGAGACCTTATTTGGCCAGAATACTGAAATCTAAAAATAAACATTTCTACTCTACTTTCAATACAAAAGAATCACCAATATACATTTTAAATGGGCTAACAGCATATTTCATGCAAAATTACACAACCTGTCAATGTCAAATTATTGTCCTAAGATGTTACTTTTTCCTAATAAATAAGAGGAAAGGTAGCACATATCAGTAAAGAATAGTCACTATTCAAACAAAGAGTGATGCACCAAAATAAAGGCAAATAAAGGCCTTTTGGTACAGGATAAATTTTCAGGATGTGCTCTGCATGTATAGGGACCTACTTTTCCTTTTGTAGGAATGGACTGTGCTTCCTTAGTGGCTTCAGAAAAAGTGTTAGTGTGTTAGTCACTCAGTTGTGTCTGACTCTTTGCGACCCCATGGGCTGTAGCCTGCCAGGCTTCTCTGTCCATGGAATTCTCCAGGCAAGAATACTGGAGTGGGTGGCCATTTCCTTTTCCAGGGTATCTTCCCAACCCAGGGGTGGAACCCGGGTCTCCCGCATTGCAGGCAGATTCTTTACCGTCTAAGCAACCAGGCAAAAGTGGTTCTCCATTATTCAAAATATACAGCTATAATTCCCCCAACAAACACTTTGGAATGCCTGTGTGTCAAGGTGTCAGGCACTAAGTTAGGCATCAAAAAGGAAAATAAAGACATAATCTCTGTACTCAAGGAGCTTATAATTAAACGTCATAGACTGTTATTAGTGAAAAGATAATTACAACAAAAGGTGATGACTGCTACTAACCACAGGGAACAGGGAGAAAGGACACCCAATCCAGCCAGGGAGATTACACTGGAATAGAGACGAGTGAGTTGAAAGTAAGAGAATTTAGTTCGTAAAAAAGAACACGGAAAGGACTTTCCCTAGCATAAGAGGGCACACAGGGGAAGTTCCCAAGGTAAAAATGTGTCATAACAGGGGAACTGCAAGAAGTTCCTTATAGCAGACATATTACGAGGAATGCCTGAAAGTTTCTTCTTCTGTAACAACAACCTGTAATGTCGATAATTTTGTACTGAAGATAAACAGAATGGCTAAAACTGGACTTTCATTTTTTGGATTTCAATATTCTGGTGAAAATTGATGCTAGGCTAGAAACGTAAGCAAGAGGTCAAGTGTGTCATTAGGTGCTTGGTTGGTTCTCATCCTAAAGATTATAGAAAGATTTTAAGTGTGCGTGCTTATGCTGTGTTTGTGGCGGGGAGAGAGAGAGAAATAGAAAAACATGAACTACCGTTTTTTTCATGCAGGTAAGACAAATGCCAAGCAGAGGGGTTCAGATTTTGCTGCAGTAAATTACGCAAGAAAAGATAAGGGTCTGAACTAAGTAGCAGAGAAGGAAATACCTGAAAAATGTTAAAGAAATAAGATAAATCATGGTCACTAACAGATGGAGAGCCTGAGGGAAATACAACAGAATAGAATGAATGTTAGGCAAAGGCTTTTTAGAGAACATACTGGCATTATATGTCACATGTGAAATGTGAATATCCTCTGACCCAATATATATACTACTAAGAATTTATTTTATACAAATCTGTTGCTGTTGCTTATTCGTATCTGACTCTCTTGTGACCCCGTGGGTTGTAGCCCACCAGGATCCTCTGTCCAGGCAAGAACAGTAGAGTGGGTTGGCATTTCCTTCTTCAGGGGATCTTCCCAACACAGGGATGGAACCTGCATCTCCTGCACTGACAGGTGGATTCTATACCCCGAGCCACCAGGGAAGCCATTATACAAAACACTGATGTGGAAAAGGATGTTATATATGGATCTTGACTAAAGCACTGCTTGCAAAAGTAAAAAACTGGAAATTTTCAATGTTTAAAAACAATTAGGGCACAAGGCCACCATGAAAATCTATGTAGATTTTTCTTAATGAAGTAGACCCTCTATGTACTAATAAAAATCTTTAAAACAGTAAAAGTAAAAAAAAAAAAAAAAAAATCAAGTCTATGGGAGTTATGAGAATTAAAATGTCATTTATTTAAAAAAAAGATACATATGTTTGTATGTGTATATATATAAAGTGGGAATACATGTAAAGGTGAAGTTACAAAAGAAAGGGGAAGAGATGAGATCTAGGATACATAAGAATACACTTGGCAAGACTAGGTTTAGATAGGAGATTTGTTATAGTGACAAAAGGAACAGTCAAGACAAAAAGGCAAGTGCAAGATAAAGAAAGCCAACAATTTTCTTCCAACAGTCTTATCTGCAAATAGATGGCGAGTCACCTGTTAAACTGAGAGAGGATAGAGAAGAGTAGGAGTTAAGCTTGGAGGAACATCAAGGGAGCCCAGCTGAAATCTGAGATATAAATTTGCATGACTGCATAATTGTTCTCCCCCTAAACTAGCATCCATAATGGAGGAGCAAACAATGATGTATCATTAGTGCTGCCTTAGAGAGTAAAATGAGAATGTTTGGGGAGAGAGAAGAAGCAAAGGATAGGTATTGAAGGTTCTCAGGTACTGTCCCTAATACATTCAATTCTAAAGAGATATTTTATCTCTATTTGGAGTATTTATAAGAAAAAGACTAGGTCTTAAAAACAGTTCCTTGGCTCTGGGTGTGGCTGCTCTATGATGAGATTATTTTAAATAAATTTTATTTTTGGTCTTTGGATTACTTTGTAAGCAGGGCCATCCTAAAATGAGCAAGTGCCAGTTTTGTACTTAATCAAGGGGGAAAGAAGTTTATGTGATTTATTCTATTCAAACGAACCATTAAAATAATTAACTATGTACGTATTTTGGAAGAGAAATAGAAAAGATTATAGACAAAACTAAATTTTGGTTTTTTTAGGACTGCCAGAATTGTAGATTTTTAAAAATTTACTAGCATTTAAAAAAGCTAGTACTATAAAAGAACTGTTTTTTATATATGATGCTATATGTCAATTATATCTCAATAAAACTGGAAGGGAAACAAGAATTGTTTTTTAAATGTAAAACAAATACATGGAATCCCAAAGTATTAATATATATAAACTTATCATCAATTTGAGGAATTTCTAAGGAAAAAGGCATTGCTGTTATGAAGCCATATTATATTGTTCATACTGTTATGAAGTCATCTTCAGTTAGCCTAAGTATACTTCATTGTTACTTTTAACATAAACTAAATGGCCAAAGAGTTATCATTTTCATTTTCACACAATTAAAAAAAAAAAAAAACTTCTCACGAAATATTTATCAATGGGGGAAAAAAATCAATGAGAGGGTTACCTTGTCTTTTGACTGTCCTTGTCGAGCAATTGCATCATACTTAATTTTTCCTTCAGCATCCACCTGAATGGCCAATGCATTTGACATTTTTTTCTTTCGTCCCATATCCAGGGGATACTGGGCCACGTGGATCTCTGGAAAAGCCCCTCCATCTCCAAAATCCTATATAAATAAAGAGAAATAAAAAGAATGTTCAATAATAGTAATTTGAGATTTAAGATATAGTCACTCTTTCAGCAGGTAACTATTGAGCCCTTATGCTAGATGCTAGAGAAATGGCTGGAGAAGGCAATGGCACCCCACTCCAGTACTTTTGCCTGGAAAATCCCATGGACGGAGGAGCCTGGCTGCCGTCCATGGGGTCGCTAGAGTTGGACACGACTGAGCGACTTCACTTTCACTTTTCACTTTCATGCATTGGAGAAGGAAATGGCAACCCACTCCAGTGTTCTTGCCTGGAGAATCCCAGGGACGGGGGAGCCTGGTGAGCTGCCGTCTATGGGGTCGCACAGAGTCAGACACAACTGAAGCGACTTAGCAGCAGCAGCGGCAGAGAAATGGCAGTAAACAAAGCAGGGATCACTGATCTTATGGAGTGTACATTTTAGTGGGCAAAGATATAAAAGGCATAATTTTTGCTTGTGATAAATGCCTTGAAAGCAATAAAGGGGCTGGGAAGACAGGTTGTTTTTGATAGTGTGGTTGGGATAACCTTTGTGAAGAGGTAGTATGAGGTAAAGCCTGAATGATGAGAAACCAGTCATGGGAAGATCTGAGGGCAGCATTTTCTAGGCAGATTAAACAGCAAGTGTGAAGGCCCTGCTTCAAGACTGAGCTCAGCATGTTCTAGAAAACGAGGTCCAGTGGGGCTGTAGCTTACTAAGGGCAGAGGTGCAGACACATAAGTGATTAAGTCTGTATGGGAAGACAACAAACATCAGATCATGAAACAGCTGCTAGATCATGGCAGGGATCTGGATTTTAAGTACATGGCAGGAACAAATTAAGCAAAATGTTTAGTGTAAGTATTTTTCATTTTAGCATACATAATTTTCTTAGTGAAAGACAGGTCAAGCTACAGTTAGAGCAGAAATGTAAAGAATTGGGGAGTTCCCTGGTGGCCTAGTGGTTAGGATTCCAGGCTTTCACCATCATGGCCCAGATTCAGTCCCTGGTCAGGGAACTAAGATCCTGCAAGCTGTGCAGCACAGCCAAAAAAAAGAAAAAGTAAAGAATTATACTTCTTCTTCAGATTTTAAGAACATGATACTATTATTCACTGCTTCATGAGAAGCAAATAGGAAGCATCCAGAAATGAGTGTACATTTCTAATGATGATTATATATAATTATTTAGAAGACAGAATTAAGACTTTTAAAGGAGATAAGCTAAGTCTGTCAAATTTAAAATTACAAAAAAGATCTATCATTCAAGTTAACATATGGACATTCAATTTAAAGTTTTATTAAATTAATAATATTTGCTTCAGTTCAGTTCAGTCGCTCAGTCGTGTCCTACTCTTTGCGACCCCATGAATCGCAGCACACCAGGCCTCCCTGTCCATCACAAACTCCCGGAGTTCACTCAAACTCATGTCCATTGAGTCAGTGATGCCATCCAGCCATCTCATCCTCTGTTGTCCCCTTCTCCTCCTGCCCCCAATCCCTCCCAGCATCAGAGTCTTTTCCAATGAGTCAACTCTTCGAATGAGGTAGTCAAAGTATTGGTGTTTCAGCTTCAGCATCAGTTCCTTCCAATGAACACCCAGGACTGATCTCCTTTAGAATGGACTGGTTGGATCTCCTTGCAGTCCAAGGGACTCTCAAGAGTCTTTTCCAACACCACAGTTCAAAAGCATCAGTTCTTCGGTGCTCAGCTTTCTTCACAATCCAACTCTCACATCCATACATGACTACTGGAAAAACCATAGCCTTGACTAGACGGACCTTTGTTGGCAAAGTAATGTCTCTGCTTTTCAATATGCTATCTAGGTTGGTCATAACTTTCCTTCCAAGAAGTAAGCGTCTTTTTATTTCATGGCTGCAGTCACCATCTGCAGTGATTTTGGAGCCCCCCAAAATAAAGTCTGACACTGTTTCCACTGTTTCCCATCTATTTCCCATGAAGTGATGGGACCAGATGCCATGATCTTAGTTTTCTGAATGTTGAGCTTTAAGCCAACTTTTTCACTCTCTTCTTTCACTTTCATCAAGAGGCTTTTGAGTTCCTCTTCACTTTCTGCCATAAGGGTGGTGTCATCTGCATATCTGAGGTTATTGATATTTCTCCCGGCAATCTTGATTCCAGCTTGTGCTTCTTCCAGTCCAGCGTTTCTCATGATGTACTCTGCATATAAGTTAAAAAAGCAGGGTGAAAATATACAGCCTTGATGTACTCCTTTTCCTATTTGGAACCAGTCTGCTGTTCTATGTCCAGTTCTAATTGTTGCTTCCTGACCTGCATATAGGTTTCTCAAGAGGCAAGTCAGGTGGTCTCGTATTCCCATTTCTTTCAGAATTTTCCACAGTTTGTTGTGATCCACACAGAGGCTTTGGCATAGTCAATATTTGCTTAGTACCTTATTAAAACTTAGAAAATATAATTCACACATATATTATCATTTAATTCTTATAGTTCTTCAACACTTCATATTTTCATATGGAAAAAATAAGTTTAGAAAAATTAAAAGTTATTTTTCCAAGGTCTCATGGATAGCTATAAGGACTGGAACCCGTATCTTTTGACTCCAAAAGCCTTTACATTTCCTACTAAACTGAAGTATCTTAGCTCAAGAAAGGGCAAGAAATTAGAGGAAAAATATATTAATATTAATCATTTAGAGGGGATTTGATGAAAAAAAAATTTATGAAAATAGCCACTTTTATATGTCCTTCTCCTTCAAGAAATATCTCATCAGATCCTAGATATATGATTTTCTAGGTACAACATGCTTACTTGCAAAAAAAAAAAAAAAAGCTTACTTGCTAAAGAAAGGTTTGACATCTTTTAAAACAAATAATAGAGCTGAAGATGTTTTCTTGTAAATTAGGCAGAAAATAGTTAAAACATTTCCCAGAATGGTCCTACCTGTACGTAGGCCATCAATCTGACATATGCTCAGATTTGCTAGAGTTCTTCAACTGTAACAAGTACTTCAGGACTGTAGATGTGGCATTATGTGGTCATTAAGCTTGCCAAAAAATCACAGCTTTTACTTTAAAAACTAGAACAAAATGCTTTCTTCCACAGAATATTCACTCTCCTCAAGAAGCATTCACAGTATTTCCATCAGCTGGCCATTTTGGTTTCATTTTCAAATAAACTGGTCGGCTCCACCAGGATATAGGAACCCTATGATAGTCATGCAAGCTTTTAAAAACTAATAGTACTAAATGTTAAATGTCCTGATGCTGAAATGCAAGTAAGGATGCAATTTCTGTTGTATGTAGATGAAGCCTGCCATCCTCACTCTAATCTACCGAGAGGCCAAATGCAGAATATCTATAATCCCTTAAAAGAGACACTCCAGTCTTCTATTAGGTAACGGCAAGTACTACCTTTTTGCCCCAGATAAGGGAGCATTATGGCCTCCTTGATAATCATTTATTTTGCTCTGCTTCTTACAAATTACATTATCAGTGAAAATAAAAGCAACAACAAAAATACCTTCAGAGGTGTCAGAAGGCTGGCCTTCAGACACTAGAATTAATAAAGATCAGAGTATAGTTGAGCAAAAACCAACCAAACAAAAAAACCCACCAGGGAATATGTCAGGAGAAGACATGATTTAGCTGGGTGTTCCTCTTCGAGGCTATACAAAGAATGTGGCAGGCAGGAATAATGACAAAGGAGAGAGGCTGAGAATACAGTTGCTTTTACATAGGTGCTGAGCAACATATTTCAATCCAATGAATAATTAATTTCATGATCACCACTTGGAGGCATATGAAAAAAAGTTTAGGACTTGACCCTTCTTATTTGTGAAGCAAAATTATAAATTATAACTATGTAAAGACAGAACAAAACAAAGTGATAAAATTATAATAACTGGGTACAAATGAATAGGCACAGAGATTTTTAATAGGGCAAGTATATCCCTTGGGAAGTGGAGGAGGAAAATTTGCAGGAGTCAGAATGAAAATACAAAGATGGAGAAGAAAGAAGAGGCCTTGGGGAGGCAAGCCTCAAGTGTCTGCATTTCTCCCTAGGTAAAAAAGGTGATCAAGCATGGGCACTCTGCCCCTGGAATTAGGGAAGGGAATATGCATTGAACTGATGTACAAGATCCTGAGTAATGAGGAGAGTAAGTGCTGCTAACAATGTCTGTTCTTTGCGATCAAGCTAGAGACATAAAAAGATCATTTCAGATTCCTCCTTCTCCCTCACTGCCTCTGAATTAACCATCAAATTCTGTCTCTTATACCTTCTCCCAAATTGATCTAAGCTGTATATTCTCCTATTGAAGATAAGAAAACAGAGGAAGAGAGCTTAGGATCTGTCCAGGGTCACACAAATAGTAAGGAACACAGCTATAAGGAAAAAAAAATTAATAAAAAGAATCTTCTTGTCAGTGTTCTATCCACTACAACTAACAGGAAAGAAATCAGAAAAGCAAATGCTGCCAGTTTTCCCTGGAGAAGAATTGTTTCTTCAGGGTGATGTGGCACTGTGCACGTAGGGAAGGGGGAAGGAAAGGTACCTGAAAATAAAACCATTCTTTCATTTTTCTCTCTTACTTCCCCATTATTTTCCATACACTATAAGTCCCAATTTAGAAAGGGTCTGTTAATTTCTTCTGTACATGAGTTAACAGTTTGACATAAGAGACATACATTGGTATACTTCTCTAGTGATCACAAAGCAGTGAGAATAAGCAAGAACAAAAAGCTCAATCTTCTGAGGGAAGTACATGTCTTGAGAGCTCACAGCTAGAATCTCTATCACATTGGAACTCATATGCAACAGTTTTAGGGTTTACATTTACTTTACAAAGGTACTATAATAAATTTCAGCAAAACCGTTTACCTCTAATAACCGAGGTATCCAGCCTTTCCGGTAACCATATGGGGGAGGCTCTCTTCGGGAGGAGACCAGTGAGGTCTGTCGTGATCTCTGGGATCGTGCCTTTTCTTCAGCCTCAAGCTGGTCCTGAGACAGCTGAGTAGGTGCAGGTAAAAAGCTAGAAACAAAGACAAAAAGTAAGAATTTTAAAAACTCTTACATTTTATCATTGCAATTTGGCTATCAAACACTGTTTTCCTATTATATTTCTTCCTTTGGGCAAAAGAGCAAACTTTCCAATGATTTATGGCAGGGTTGAATATTTGTTGCTTTATTATGCCTGGAAAAGAAATAAGTACTCAGAGACATACAGTAAAAATATCTGACCAGGATGCAGGCAACCAGTGCCCAGAATTAACAGATATTTCACATAATAAAGCATTAGTTTTTATGCCTCCACATTTCTTTTCTTGTAACAAGTAAATTTTCTCAATTACCAAGGGGTCAACTCTCTAGAATACGATGTTCTTAGTGTCTTTAATACCCCTTAAAAAAAAAAAATGGAATGCCTCACGAATTTCATATTCGCTTCATGCGTGTCATCCTTGTGCAGGGGCCATGCTAATCTTCTCTGTATTGTTCCAATTTTAGTACATGTGGTGCTGAACCGAGCACTTTACTATTCTTATACTACTTATTTTTAACTCTTTTACCCTTATGCTTCCTACATTTAATTATTTTAGCATCAATACAAAAAAATAAGTATTAGCACTGAAAGTAACAAAGAGGTGGATAAAAAAAGAAAGAAAACACGAGATGCATATTTAAGTGCGTTTTCCCAAGGGTATTTAGTTTTGAATGTAATTTAAAACTTAAGAGGTTTTAACCATTCTTAACTTTTAAGTATGATACAAGTTATTACAGAGACATACCAAAGTACCACAAAAGGATTCCAGTATGTAAATAATATACCCAATGGAAAAGTTAGGGTCCCTTTGTGATTCTTGGCTAGTAAGAATATTTGAATAAGCAGCAGAGCTTATTTATTAAAAAAATATTTATTGGTTGCTGGGGTGCTGGCACTGTGCTAGGTAGGAAAGGAGATGATGAACTGAGAAAGATGGATGGGTTCTGTAGAGAGAGATCAAAATCACACAACTCCGTAATTACCAATTATACCAAGTGATCAGAAAAAGTAGAGTGTTTTGATAGCGTATGTCAGAAGAATCTAATCCAGTGTGGTGGGTCAGGTAATGTGATGGTAAGAACTCTGAGTTCAGAAGCTATCCATGCCACACACTAACTTCGATTAGTTGCTTACCTCTCTGAACTTCAGTTTTCTCATTTGTAATGATGGACCAAAAGATTATCTACCTCTCAGAGCTGTTTTAAGTATTAAATGAGACCACCCATGAACAACGAGGCACAGAGTCTGGCTACCATTCAGTGTGTGTTCCATAAATATTTGATTTCTTGGAGCTGTTCCACAATTCCCCCAGCGTAAGTTCGTTGCCCTTCACCTATGCTCTCACAAGACCCTCTGTGCACCACTACTACAATATCTGTCTTACTGGACTGCAATCACTATCGATTTATCTTTCTTTCTCTCATTAGACTGTGGGCAACTTGAGGGTAGGAATCACACTTTCTGTTTCTTTAATCCTTAACTCTTAAGGCATTGCCTAACTAGCTCACAATACGGCCTACTTAAATGTTGGCTAGAGAAATAAATTCACTCTACCCTTTGCACTCATCATTTTTCGTTCATGACAAACTTACTGCCTTTCTTTAAACAAATCATCTCTGTATCTTTACATCTGCTTTCCCACTGCCATAGGTATTCTATTTACTTATTAAGAAAACTCTTCGTCAAATTCTTTAGTGCTTGCTTCTTAGTATTCCTGTCCCTGCTCAATTATACCTCCCTACAGCTGTTACCTGACCAAAATAACATTCCACCCCGCTCTTTGTGTCACTCTCTATACCTTTATTTTATTCCTAGTACTTACTACCTGAAATTGTGTTATTGATTTGTTTACTCCTACAGTCTGTCTTCCCTAGAATGTAAACTCTGAGGGTAAGAAGATCGACTCAATAGCAACACTAGCTGGCACACAGCAGACTTTCAATCCATGCGATCCAACACATGCAATTTACTAAGCAAATGAATGGATGAAAGGAGTTAAAACATTCTGGGCTTATACCATAGCTGTTTTCAGTAAACCATGTATACTAACACATAGAGGGATACAAAGTCAGAAACAAAGAAGCCAAAATATTTATTTAGGTTTCATTTCTCTTTTAACTTCTGTTGGAAGAACTAGTCACTAAAATGATCAAAAGGCAGGCAGCTTGTCAAGGCAGAGTTTGGACAATCTAGTAAACAGGTAATCTGGCCTGGATTATAATGAGAACACAGCCTAGCCTTCCAGAGAGTCTTAATATTGCTGTTCCCTGTAACGGATGACAATTCCATGAGGTACTTTCCAATGGTAGGGGTGGGCTGCTTAAGTGAGCACAAGTCTACCTCAGTATTTCTCAACTGGGGGCAAAATAACTACAGTGCAGATATCTGACAACATCTGGAGACATTTTGTTGTAACTTGTGAGGCAGAGGGAGGAGAAGGGGTGGGGATGCCACTGGCATCTACTGGGTACAAGCTACAGATACTCATGAACATCTTAATACAGGCAGGGCAGCCCCATACAAGAATGAATTATCCAGCCCCAAATGTCAACAGAGCCACTGTGGAGACATCTTAGTCTATCCTTCCTTTTTACTAGTCTCTGCTGTTAAGAATCTCTGGGAGATCTTAGAGATAACTACACTTCACCTGGAAACTTGAGACTCTGCATAGAAACCAAATCAGCTAGAACTCCGCAAAATCAGAAAGCTATGTAAGTCCCCAAGACAAGCTATTTAATGACTGCACTCTGCTATGGCAATTTTAAGCACCCAATACTGACAAGATCTCTGGTATTTTTGCTCTGTGCCCTTTTCAATTCTATCTTTTCCACAAAGCCTTTCCTCGTAACACTACTAGTCTGTCACACTGCCTCCCACCTGGAGGGCACTCACTCCAATGTTTGCTGCCTGCAACGCTTACTAAAGAAAACGCTCCAGTTCATTCAGCCCATTCCATCTAATTCTTTTTGCACTTCAGGCTAGTACTACATAATAAGCATTCTGTATTATTCTTCGTTTCATATCTGTAGGCCTTGTACCCCAATCTTCGCTACTGCCAAAGACCGTCAGATTTCCTTCTGTATACACACAAATCCTAGGACAGAGCAAGGCACCCGAAAGAAATCTCTTATCCAAGTATTTTTAGGGTTCATAACGGTCATCAGCCAAGACAAAGGCGAACGAGGAGAATGAAGAGTGTCAGGGGAGCTGAGGCAGATGTCCTAACGCGATTCCTTTCTTTAACCTCTTGGGCACTCAACTTTTCCATTGCAGTTCGTTTGCGTGGAAACTTTTCCACTTAGATGGGGCAGCAAGCTCGGAGTTACGTAACTTCTTGGAATCTCTTCCTTAAGCATCTCTTCTTTAAAGGCGGGGACCACTTTAATCACTTGCAGTTGCCAAGGCAACGGGAACAGCAAAAATCATACGCGGTTCTATCTACAGGAAGAAATTCTAAAAAAGCCCAAAGTTAAAAGTGCGGGCAGCGGCGCGAACTAGCAGACAGCGGCCACTACTGTAGCTTTTGATTTTAAATCTCCTTCAGTACCGCTCTCCCCCGCCCCCCTTTTTTTTTCCAGGAGTCCTGGTTTCGGACAGAAACAGAAGAAAAGATTTCGGCGAAAAAACAGCCAGGCAGTCGCCGTCTCTCGCCCGCTCTACTCCGCCCAAATAAGCCCCTGCCCTCCACACACACCCATCGCGCCCACCCGAGCCGCGGACCACAGGCGGAGCCCTCCACACCCCAAGACGCTCAAACGAAAAACACGCGGGACTCCCCAGTCTCTCAGGCCAGAGACCTACTGGCCACGCCGCGACTTTCGGCCCTAGTGAGGGGGCGAAGACAACCCGGGAAGCCGCTGAGTAAAGACGCCAGCTTCGGCGAGGCCTAGCCGTTCCGGCGGCCGGCAGGAGAGCCCAGCCGTGGCCTCGGCCTACAGTTGCTCTGTGGCCCGGGCCGGTTGACGGCTCGCAGAGTGTGGGCAGAGAAATGAAAAAGGTGGGTACTCCCAGACCCTTCCGTATCGAGGAACCGAATCAACAAACCCACCTGGTGAGCGCCATCTTCTTCCGCTTCTTCCAGCGCGAGCGACAGCACCGCGGGGCGGGCCTTTCCCGGGCGGAGAGCTGTGGAAAGGAAGGAGCGCGCGGTGCGCAGGCGCCCCAGTCGAACGGCCTTCTGGGACTTGTAGTTCTTGAGCAAGACTACAATTCGGTTCCATTCTCAACCAGAGTTCTGGGATACACGGTTCAGTTAAGGAAAACCAAAACGCATCGCCCTTACACTATGGCATGATAGAGCATTCCCTAAGGAAGATACTAACGAAGTTTAGATGCCTTTTAAGTCGCGTTATTTTCAGTTCAGTTCAGTCCCTCAGTTGTGTCCGACTCTTTGCGACCCCATGGACTGCAGCACACCAAGCTTCCCTGTCCATCACCAACTCCCAGAGCTTACTTAAACTTAGGTCCATCGAGTCAGTGATGCCATCCAACCGTCTCATTCCCTATCCGTTTCTCCTCCAAACTTCAATCTTTTCCAGCATCAGGGTCTTTTCAAATGAGTCAGTTCTTCACATCAGGTGGCCAAAGTATTGGAGTTTCAGCTTCAGCATCAGTCCTTCCATTGAATATTCAGGACTGATTTCCTTTAGGATGGACTGGTTGGATGTCCTTAGAGTCCAAGGCACTCTCAAGAGTCTTCTCCAACACCACAGTTCAAAAGCACCAATTCTTTCGCGCTATGCTTTATTAATAGTCCAACTCTCACATCCATAGGTGACTACTAGAAAAACCACAGCTTTGACTAGACGAACGTTTGTCAGCAAAGTAATGTCTCTGCTTTTTAATATGCTTGTCTAGCTTGGTCATAGCTTTTCTTCCAAGGAGCAAGCGTCCTTTAATTTCATGGCTGCAGTCACCATCTGCAGTGATTTCGGAGCCCAAGAAAATAAAGTCTGACACTGTTTCCGTTGTTTCCCTATCTATTTGCCATGAAGTGATGGAACTGGATGGATGCCATGATCTTAGTTTTCTGAGTGTTGAGTTTTAAGCCAACTTTTTCACTCTCCTCTTTCACTTTCATCAAAAGGCTCTTTAGTTTCTCTTCGCTTTCTGCCCTAAGGGTGGTGTCATCTGCATATCTAAGGTTATTGATATTTCTCCCAGGCAATCTTGATTCCAGCTTCTGCTTCATCCAGCCCAGCATTTTGCATGATGTACTCTGCATATAAGTGAAATAAACAGGGTGACAATATACAGCCTTGACATACTCCTTTCCCCATTTGGAGCCAGCCTACTGTTCCATGTCCAGTTCTAACTGTTGCTTCTTGACCTGCATACAGATTTCTCAGATGGCAGGTAAGGTGGTCTGGTATTCCCATCTCTTTCAGAATTTTCCACAGTTTATTGTGATCCACACAGTCAAAGGCTTTGGCATAGTCAATAAAGCAGAAATACATGTTTTTCTGGAACTCTCTTGCTTTTTTGATGATGCAACGGATGTTGGCAATTTGATCTCTGGTTCCTCTGCCTTTCCTAAATCCAGCTTGAACATCTGGAAGTTCTGAGTTCACATACTGTTGAAGCCTGGCTTGGAGGGTTTTGAGCATTACTTTGCTAGCATGTGAAATGAGTGAAATTTTGCAGTATTATTTGCAATAACAATATTAATAGTATTAAATTGTGCACTTTATTTTACTCCCCATTTAATCTAATTTCCTTTGTTGTGGTCCCAAATGTAGAAGACATTTTCATTCCAAAATGGAGGCGACATTCCCAAATGGGAACAACAATGTTAAATGAAAGGATTGACGGGTTAAATAAGGGAGTTGACGAGTTGAATAAAAGGGAGATCTTGGGGAGATCTGGGTTCGATCCCTGGGTTGGGAAGATCCCCTGGAGAAGGGAAAGGCTACCCACTGCAGTATTCTGGCCTGGAGAATTCCATGGACTGTATAGTCCATGGGGTCTATACAGTTTGTAGATAAATACAGTCCAGAGAATTCCATGGACAACTGTCTATGGGGTCGCAAAGAGTCAGACACGACTGAGCGATCAGAACACATAGACATGTTTCTTCACTTTGCTTTTTCCACTTGTTAATATATCTTGGAGATCACTCCTTTGCAGCGTATAGAGATTACATCGGAGTTTCCGAGCAGAGAATAAACTTGGTCTGACTTATGTTTTAAGACTTATGTTTTAATACATTATGGCTACTGTATTAAAAATGGATTCCAAGAAGCAAGGAAGGAAATGGGGAGACCAGTGGGTAACTTTTAAGATAATTTGGGGAGAGATGCTGATGGCTTAGGCAGGGAGTTAGCAGTGGATATGATAAGGCGAAGTTGGAATCTGGACCTATTTCAAAGGTATAAACAACAAATTTTGATGATGGAATTGATGTTAGGTATAAAAGAGAGTTCCAAATAGGAAAAGGAGTACGTCAAGGCTGTATATTGTCACCCTGCTTATTTAACTTCTATGCAGAGTACATCATGAGAAATGCTGGGCTGGAAGAAGCACAAGCTGGAATCAACGTTGCCGGGAGAAATATCAATAACCTCAGATATGCAGATGACATCACCCTTATAGAAGAAAGTGAAGAACTAAAAAGCCTCTTGATGAAAGTGAAAGAGGAGAGTGAAAAGGTTGGCTTAAAGCTCAACATTCAGAAAACTAAGATCATGGCATCCAGTCCCATCACTTCATGGGAAATAGATGGGTGAACAGTGGAAACAGTGTCAGACTTTATTTTTCTGGGATCCAAAATCACTGCAGATGGTGACTGCAGCCATGAAATAAAAAGACGCTTACTCCTTGGAAGGAAAGTTATGACCAACCTAGATAGCGTATTCAAAAGCAGAGATATTACTTTGCCAACAAAGGTCTGTCTAGTCAAGGCTATGATTTTTCCAGTGGTCATGTATGGATGTGAGATTTGGACAGTGAAGAAAGCTGGGTGCCGAAGAATTGATGCTTTTGAACTGTGGTGTTGGAGAAGACTCTTGCGAGTCCCTTGGACTGCAAGGAGATCCAGCCAGTCCATTCTAAAGGTCCTGGGTGTTCATTGGAAGGACTGATGCTGAAGCTGAAACTCCAGTACTTTGGCCACTTCATGTGAAAAGTTGACTCATTGGAAAAGACCCTGATGCTGGGAGGGATTGGGGGCAGGAGGAGAAAGGGATGGCAGAGGATGAAATGGCTGGATAGCATCACTGACTCGATGGACATGAGTTTGGGTAAACTCTGGGAGTTGGTGATGGACAGGGAGGCCTGGCGTGGTGCGATTCATGGGATCGCAAAGAGTCGGACACGACTGAGCGACTGAACTGAACTGACTAATGAAAGAGAGTAATCAGGGATGACTCCAACTAGGACAGAGTTGCCATTTACTGAGATGGGAAAACTGAGAGAGGGCCATGTTTGTGGGGGAAGATCAGAATTGGGCTTTGAACATGTTACATTTGAAATGTCTTGTTAGATATCCAAATAAAATAGGCAGTTGATATGCAAGTTTTTAGTGTGGGGGTAGTGATCAAGGCTGGAGACCTTTGGAGACAGATGGTATTTACATACATGATACCAGATGAGATTACTTAATAGAGTGAGTGTGGGTACAGAAGAGAAGTGGTCCAAGGACAGACTTCTGGAGTTTAGAAGTTGGGGATACGAGAGGAATCAATAAAGGAAACAGAAATGCTAGAGGTTTGATCAATGGAGTTAGGAGAGAAAGCATGTCTTTCATTTGGATCAGATGCTATACGGGTGTAGGCCTGAGTTACCAGTATCTATCTTTCCTGAGGGCTTCCCAGGTAGCTCAGTGGTAAAGAAACCACCTGCCAATGCAGGAGACACAGGTTCCACCCCTGGAGAAGGACCTGGCAATCCACTCCAGTATTCTTGCCTAGGAAAGCCTATGGACAGGGAGGCCTGGCAGGCTGTAGCCCATGGGGTCGTAAAGAGTCGGACACAACTGAGCATGCATGCATGCACAGCATCTTTCCTGGCATAAGGCGAGAGCCTATGGCAGGGAAGAATGAAGGTACCATGCAAAATGGAGAGACCAGAGGATAAAGAGAGGGAGAGGAAGAGGTTGATGGAGTTGAGACGTCTGACAACATCATGGCAGTTCTTGGATACAGCAGTGCCTGAAGACCACACCACCTTGAATTTTTTTTAACCAAGTGAGCCAATAAATTATTTTGTTGCTTTCAACTAGTTTAAGTTTATTATCATTTGCAACAAAAAGGAATTTATACAATGGTTATTTTCTGTGCTCCCATAATTCTTGTTCTTCCCCTAGTCTTAACATTTACCACATTTCATAAATTTCAATGGGTTATGTGACTTCTATGCTATGCTAAGTCACTTCAGTCGTGTCCGACTCTGTGTGACCCCATAGACGGCAGCCACCAAGCTCCCCCGTCCCTGGGATTCTCCAGGCAAGAACACTGGAGTGGGTTGCCATTTCCTTCTCCAATGCATGAAAGTGAAAAGTGAAAGCGAAGTCGCTCAGTCGTGTACTCTTAGCGACCCCATGGACTGCAGCCTACCAGGCTCCTCCGTCCATGGGATTTTCCCGGCAAAAGTACCGGGGTGGGGTGCCATTGCCTTCTCCGATGTGACTTCTAGGGAGATTGAATCTCTCTCACTATTCACTTGTGCCCAAACAATTTTGGGCAAGTCCTCAACCCTCACTGGATTTCAGATTTCTTATCTGTAAAAGGGCAGCATGGGGCTAGGTAATATCAAACATCCCTTCTAGTGTCGACATCTGTTGATTCTCAGTACTTTTCTCTAGGTTTTAAACTTCTAGATAGATTTAAAAATATGCCATTTCAGAGACCTAGTGGTATATACAACAACTTAGACGAATCTCAAAGGCATCAGGATGAGTGAAAGAAGCCAGTCTCAAAAGATTACATATTATGTGATTTAATTTATGGCATTCTTTTTTAAAAAAAACTTTTATTTATTAATTTATTATTTTTGGCTGCCCTGTGTGCAGGCTTTCTCCGGCTGCGGCAAGCAGCGCCTACTCTGCGTTGCTGTGTTCGGGCTGCTCACCGTGGTGGCTTCCCTTGCTGCAGAGTGCGGGCTCTGGACGCTTGGGCTTCAGTAGTTGTGGCCATGGGTTTAGTTGCCCCACAGCATGTGGGATGTTTTCAGTCCAGGGATCTAACCCATGTCCTTTGATTGGCAGGCGGACTGTCAACGAGCGGACCACCAGGGAAGTTCCTATTTGTGACATTCTTGAAAAGAGAAAATAATAGTGACAGAATACAGATCAATGGTTGCCAGGGATGAGGGGTAGGGGAAACACGTGACCACTGTAAAGCAACATTGGGGGTGATGAAATTGTTCTATATCCTAATTGTGATGGTGATTATACACAACTATGCGTGTGCTAAAATTCGTAGAACTGCACACCAAAAAAAATCAGTTTTACTGTAAGACAATTAAAAAAATTAAAAAAATGCCTAGTCTAGTTCTTAGCACTGTACTGTGAGAAGGGCCTCTTTAGCCTCATTCAGCATCAGTAACATTTACTTTGTACCTGCTGAGATTCAGAGCACATCTTGGGTTCCTAGGACCATAGAAGTGGTTTCATAAAATAAGTGTTTTTTAAGAAGAGTAAGGGCTCTGTGGTAAAGAACCCGCCTGCCAATGCAGGAGATGTGGGCTTGATCCCTGGGTTGGGAAGATTTCCCTGGAGGGGGAAACGGCAACCTATTCCAGTATTCTTGCCTAGGAAATCCTATGGACAGAGGAGCCTGGCGGCCTCCAGCCCATGGGGGTCACAAAAAAGTCAGACACAACTTAGCAGCTAAATAACAACAAAGGGAATATTAGATGTATTTATTTTCTATTGCCATATACACATTGTCACAAACTTAGTGGCTTGAAACAGCACTACGGTTGAAACAGCACTCTGAGCTCACATCTCTTAGGTCAGAAGGCTGGCAGAGCATGCATGGATTCTCTGCTCTGGGTCTCATAAACCTGAAATCACAATGTTGAGCTGGATCCTCATCAGGCTGAGGTTCTGAAGAAAAATCCATTTCCAAGCTCATTCTAGTTGTTGCAGTTGCTGGACTGAGGTCCCTGTTTCATTGTGTGCCATTGAGGAGGACCATCCTCACTTCCTACAGTCCACCCTCAAGTCCTTCCCATGTGACACCTTGGTCAGTTTATAGAAAGTGAAAGTGAAGTCCTGTCCGACTCTTTGCGACCCCATGGACTGTAGCCTATCAGGTTCCTCCGTCCATGGGATTTTCCATGCAAGAGTGCTGGAGTGGATTGCCACTTCCTTCTCCAGGGGATCTTCCCGACAGGAATCGAACCCAGGTCTCCCACATTGCAGGCAGACACTTTACCGTCTGAGCCACCAGGGAAGAGTTGTTTTTATAGGGCTCATAGATTAGGTCAGGCCCACCCAGATAATCTTCTTATTTTAAAATCAACTTGTAACATAACAATCACAGGACTGATGTCTCATTGTATTCACAGCTCCAGGGTTATTGCAGGGTGTGTGCAAGGAGCAGGGCTGGGGAGAGGATCATGGGAGAGATCTTAGAATTCTGTCTGAGGATACAAGCCAAAAGGAAAAAAAAATTTTTGGTAAATTCTGGATCTTTGATCATACTGTATAATGTACCAAGCATGACCTGGAGTCTGAAAATATAAATTCAAGCGATAGCTTCACCAGTAAGCTGTGTTATCATGGTCAAGATACTTAAATTCTTTGGCCCCCAGTTTTACCGAATTTAAAATGCTGATCATGTTACCTGCTTTATGTATCTATCATAGAGTGATTGAGGTAATGTAAGTGAATATGTTTTACTCACATCTAAAGTACTATGTAAATATATTAGTTATTTCAGTTAATATTTTCACTGACAGTGATCTGCTTTAACCTCTGCTCCAGGAATGTATTATTTGTAAAAAGAGAATAAAAGCGGAGCAAATTAAAGTCCTGAAGACAAGATCAAGAACCTTAGATTTAACTCAGCAGATAATTTGGAGCAGAAGGAAGACTTTAGAAACTGTCACTCAAGATGACTCTTAAGGCAGAATGGGTTTCTATGGTGATGAAGGAGGCCACTGAGGAAAAGGTTAAAATAATTACCATGGGAAATCAGTAAGATATAGACCAAGATCTGGGATGTAGGATTGAAAGGAAAGGGTGGAGAAGACCTTTTACCATTATCTCATTTTTTTCACAGGCTTCCCTGGTGGCTCAGCGGTAAAGAATTTGCCTGCAACGCAGGAGACTTGGGTTAGATCCCTGGGCGAGGAAGATTCCCCTGGAGAAGGAAATGACAACCCACAGGAAGATCCCCCGGAAAAGGAAATGATGACCCACTCCAGTATACTTGCCTGGGAAATTCCATGGACAGAGGAGCCTGGCGGGCTACAGTCCATGGGTTCACAAAGAGATAGCCACAACTGACCATGCACTCACTCTCATTTTTCACAGAGGCTATCTTGTGAAGCATTTCTATCATTTGTAGTCTCTTGCTGTCCATGGGGTATATAGGGAATAGCAACTGACTTTAACACCAATCTTAGTAAAACATAATGAAGAAGGCATATCTACTGCAAAAGTAGTACAATATTATACCCTAAGTGGCTTCCTTGGTAGCTCAGCTGCTGAAGAACTGGCCTGCAATACAGGAGACCCTGGTTTGATTCCTGGGTCGGGAAGATCCCCTGGAGAGGGAACAGTCTGCCCACTCCAGTATTCTTGGGCTTCCCTGGTGGCTCAGACGGTAAAGAATCTGCCCGCAATGCAGGAGACCTGGGTTCGATCCCTGGGTTGGGAAGATCCCATGGAAGAGGGCATGGTAACCCACTCCAGTATTCCTGCCTAGAGAATCCCCATGGACAGAGGAGCCTGGTAGGCTATAGTCCATGGGGTCACAAAAAGTTGGACATGACTGAACGACTAAGCACACACTCTAAAGCCAAGTAGGGGCTTGTGTTCAGCTCTGCTGGATCTTCCTGGTAGCATTCTACCCTCATTAACACGGGTAATTAGTAGCTGCCTGCTCATTAGAGACTGCCCAGTGCAAGCTAGAATTGGTGATGCTCCAGATTACGAGAAACAATCAACTCAGCCCACTCTTGGTATTCCAGATGGAGGGAGGAATTCATCCTCAGAGAACCTTGGGCCTAATTTGATTTTTAACCAGCTGCGGCCCTGTAGCCACAAGTGACAACTTGGAGGTAGTAGGATGGAGCTGCTAAACGCACAGATTCCTGAGTCAGCTTTCCTGGGTTCCCATCCTAGCATCCTAATGTACCACCTGTAAATTAGGGCAGGTTATTTAAGTTCTAAGTTTCTTGCTGGACTCCCCCCCCCACCAAAAAAAAAAGAGAGAAAGTTAAGTAAAACCTATTTTCATAAAGCTTTTGGGATAATTAAATAAACCCATCAGTTAATTTAATCATGTAAAGTGCTTAGAACAATGTCCAGGATAGAGTAAGCACTCAGAAAACAATTATTATTTTCTCGACTTAATTTAATTGGCCTTAACAGCACTTATTAAGCTTCTTGAGCTTCAGGCTTTGCATTTGTAAAGTGAGGCAATTAAACTCAATTTTATTTCTAGGGTACCTTCCAACTAACAGTCTATTGTCCTATATGATGAATGTTTTCATTTATTGCAGTACCAGTATTTTATGCTCTGATGCCATTGTGCTTTAGATATTGCTGCTTTATTTACTGACATTCATTTCCTGGTGAAAAGTAGCAGTGTCCTACTTCACTGTTCTTCCTTATTAGAATCCTTTCATATACCTTCACAATTTTTAAACCAGTTTTTAAAATCAAAGTTCTGATTTGTACTGAACTATAGTTTAAAAGGCTAGAGTCACATATTACTTAGTAACTGCAAAAGAAAAAAATGTACCTTTCTAGAAATCTGGATGGAGGGACAATCTGATGCTAGTTTTTTCTGACAGGATGTTCTCAAATTACCTGATCAAGCCAGACTTAACTTCTGATTCACCAGAAATTCAGGCTCTAGAGGCACTAGTTAAGCAGCATGAGGAAGAAAGCAGAAAAATCCGGAATGTGGAGACATTTTATAGGACAATTGGCCTAGAATCTCCAAAATGTCAATGTCAAAGTTGCATACATTTCCTTCCAAACCCTTCGGCATGCATCAACCAAGAATAAGGAATTTTCTTTGTAACTACATTGTCATTAATAGTTCTAAGAAAATTAGCACAAGTTTTACAATATAGACTGCTGTCAGCCCATAGATATGAACAACAAGAGAAAATATAGATAAATTAGATTTCATGAAAATTAAAAACTTTTGTGCTTCAAAGGGCACCAACAAGAAAGTGAAAAACAACCTACAGAATGAGCGAAAATATTTGCAAATCATATATCTGTTAAGGAACTTGTAGTCAGAAGAACTCTTACAAGTTAACAACAAAGAGACATAATCCATTTAAAAGAATGAGCAAAGCATTTAAGTAGATATTTCTTCAAAAAGAATATATGTGAATAGCCATTAATCACATGCAAATTTGTTCACCATCATTAGGAATCAGGGAAATGCCAATCAAAACTAGAGTGAGATACCAATTCATTCTCATTAGAACGAGTAAAATGAAAAAAGAAAGACAATAACAGGTATTGATGAGGATATAGAGAAATTTGAACCCTCAGACACTGCTGGTAGTATTAGAAAATAGTGTAGGCACCTTGGAACACAGTTTGGCAGTCCCTCAAAAATTGAACATTGAGGTTACCATGTGACCTAGTAATTCTACTCCTAGGTTTATAACTAAGAATTGAAAACACATGTCCATACAAAAACCTGTGCACAAATGTTCATAGCAGCATCATTCATAACAACGAAAAAGTAGAAACAACCCAAATGTCCATCAGCTGATGAAAGGATAAACAAAACGTGATATATCCATAGAATAGAATATTATTTGGCAAAAAAGGACTGTAGTATTGATACATGCTAAAATACGAACAAATCTTGAGTGAGTTTAGCCAACTTCCAAAGTCAGAAGGAGCAGTTTGTAAGAGATTACCTTCACTTCTTAACACCAACAGCAAATTTGGGAGTTCCTAAAGGCACATTCAATTTTGACAATTCATTGTGTGTGTGTTAGTCACTCAGTCGTGTCCGACTATTTGTGACCCCGTGGTCTGTCCATGGAATTCTCTAGGTAAGAATACTGGAGTGGGTTGCCATTCCCTTCTCCAGGGGATCTTCCCAACCCAGGGACTGAACCCAGGTCTTCTGCTTTGAGGGCAGATTTTTTTTTACCATCTGAGCCATCAGGGAAGTCCTGACAACAATTTATTAGAAGGACACATAGAACTTACTGAAAGGTGTTCATTTTCTGGTTTATTACAGAAAAAGGATCTAGATGAAAATTAGCCACAGGGGACTTCCCTGGTGGTCTAGTGGTTGGCAATCTGCCTGCCAAGGCAGGGGACACTGGTTCAATCAATCCTGGTACAGGAATATTCCAGGTGCTGCTCTGCAACCATGCCATGCACCAGAACTACTGAATCAGAGCTCTAGGGCCCATGAACAACAACTGCTGAAGTCTGCGCACTCTAGAGCCTGTGCTCTGCGACAAGAGAAGACTCTGCACTGTGAAGCCTGTGCACCACAACTAGAGAGTATGCAACTAGACACAAGCCTGGTTCCAGCAGTGAAGACACAGTGCAGCCCAAAATAAATACATTAAAAAAAATCTGCCAAGGAGCACTGTTTACAATAGCTAGGACATGGAAGAAACCTAGATGTCCATCGGCAGATGAATGTATAAGAAAGCTGTGGTACATACATATATATATATATATATATATATATACACACACACACAATGGAATATTACTCAGCTATTAAAAAGAATGCATTTGAATCAGTTCTAATGAGGTGGATGAAACTGGAGTCTATTATATAGAGTGAAGTCAGTCAGAAAGAAAAACACCAATACAGTATATGAACGCATATATGTGGAATTTAGAAAGATGGTAATGATGACTCTATATGCAAGACAGCAAAAGAGACAGATGTAAAGAACAGACTTTTGGACTCTGGGAGAAGGTGAGGGTGGGATGATTTGAGAGAACAGCATTGAAACACATATATTACCATACGTGAAATAGATCGCCAGTCCAGGTTCGATGCATGAGACAAGGCACTCCGGGCTGGTGCACTGGGATGACCTTGAGGGATGGGGTGGGCAGGGAGGTAGAAGGGGGTTCAGGATGGGGAACACATGTACACCCATGGCTGATTCATGTCAATGTATGGCAAAAACCACTCCAATATTGTAAAGTAATTAGCCTCCAATTAAATAAATTAATTTAAAAAAATTGCCAAGGGAAGGTGAATAGGGCAGAGTTCAGGAAGATTCCAAGCATGGGGAATCCAGTTGTCTCCTCCCTGTGTAGACCAAGAGCATTTCTCTCCTGGCATCACTGTGTGTCCATAAGCTGGGAGGCTCACCTGAACCTTGGTGTCCAGAGTTTTTACTGAGCCTCCCTCACATAGGCATGACTGACTGCTTGTGTGGCTGATCTCAGTCTCCAGCCCCTAAGATGTTTACTGATACTGGGACCTAAAGCCCCCATGCTAAATCACATTGTTAGTCTTTCTGGCCAGCGCCCACTATAAGACTATTTGATGTCGTTAGCTTCCACCTAAATCATATTGTTAGACCATCTGGTGACTCAAAAGCTGATCACATGGATCAAAGCCTTGTCTAACTCAATGAAAAACTATAAGCCATGTTGTGTAGGGCCACTCATGATGGACGGGTCTTGGTGGACCCGTTCTAACAAAATGTGGTCCACTGGAGAAGGGAATGGCAAACCACTTCAGTATTCTTGCCTTGAGAACCCCATGAACAGTATGAAAAGGCAAAAAGATATGACACTGAAGAGAGGGAAGCCCTGCATGCTACAGTCCATGGGGTCGCAAAGAGTCAGACATGACTGAGCGACTGAACTGAACTGAATTGATCTGGCCACTCAAAGCTACCAGGAAAACAGAGGCACTCCTATTAGGCATGACCTTTCAAGAGCTTAGAGATTGCTTCCCCAAAGCCAAGGACAAAGGCCAGATTTCTATCTGGGCAAGGTTAAATCCTTTACTGCAGAAACCTTGAAAACATTATGCTAAGTGAAACCAGTCACTAAAGGCCAGATATTGTATAATTCTATTTATATAAAATTTCCAGAACAGACAAATGCGTACAGACAAAAGGTGGATTAGTAGTTACTTGGGACTAACTTGTGTGGAAATGGGGAATGGGAAAGATGAGTGAGAGCTAATGGGTACATGGTTTTTTGGGTTTTTTTTTAGTATTGAAAAATTATAGAGAATTCCCTGGTTGTCCAATGGTTAGGATTTCATGTTTTCACTGCTAAAGGACCAGACCAAAAAAAAAAGAAAAATTACAGAGTGCTGGTGTTGACACAACTCTATGAATATACTAAAAACCACTGATCTGTACACTTTGGAAAGGTAAATTTAATGAAATGTGAAATATATCTCAATAAAGCTGTAAAATCAAAGTCAAGATGTACAATTAATAAAATGTATAAATAAGTGAATAAAAGTATGATATCCCACCATTAATTTTTTTCCAAGTGAAATTTAGAATTATTTTGTTGAGTTCTTTTAAAAACGTCTATAGGAATATTGATTGTCATTGAGTTGACCATAGGTTAACTTTGAGAGCTGGTATCTTTACAATTTTATGTCTCAGGAACACTGTTTTGATGTGTTAAAATCGTCTTTTATCTCTTCAGTAACATTTTGAAGTTTTCTTTGTATAGACTGTACACATCTCTCAGCATATTGATTCTTAGGTATTTCACTTCTTTGTTAGCATGAATACAGTCTCTGTGTTTATATGATTACTAAATATAATTTTTTTTGTTGTTAAGGAAGTCAAAAGTCTTCTGAAATGCATCAATTTATAAATAGAACCAGTCTTTTGACAGTGGATGACTTAAAGCTAAGGTCAACTTGTTTGTGATTAGATAGGCTCCTATATCTTCTTCCTAGGACCGAGTGGTTCTTTGGGTTTTTGTATTGAGTTTTCCTGGATATGCAGGAAAGCAGCTTTGCTGACAGCCATTCCCTCCTCCAGCTCTGAGACTTCCTGTTTGAAAGCACTGTGAGACCTGCTGACCCCATTTCTTTCCAGATTTAATTATTCTTTTTGAAAGTTGGTTCTAACCTTAAGGGGATTTGAAACACAAGGCTCCAGTGGGGATGAAGCTTTAGACCCAAGCTAACTATTCCTTTTTTTTATTGAACAGCCTGGCAGAGGAACAGATGGCCCCTTGCCCTGAGCACTGTCATTTATTTTGATCGTTTTCATTCCTATCAAGTGTGCAGGCAGCTCAGAAGGCAACCATTTGATACCTGAAGTGACTGCTTGCCTTACTTCCTGTCTTTTCTCTTGTCTTGTAACAAGATTTCCCACTAAAATATGCCTGCTTGTGTGCTAAGGAGCTGATGTGTGTGTGGATGGCTATGATTTAGTAATCCTAAAGGGGGAAATACAGGGGCTATAAGAATAGTTACTGTGGGATCTCCCTGGTTGTTCAGTGGTTTAGAATCTGCCTGCCAATACAGGGGACATGGGTTCGATCCCTGGTCCAGGAAAACACCACATGCCACGGAGAACTAAGCCCGTGCACCACAGCTACGAAGGCCTCATACCTAGAGCTTGTGCTCCGCAACAAGAGGAGCCCCTGCAATGAGAAGACCATGCAGCACAATGAAAGGAGCCCCCACTTGCAGCAGCTAGAGAGAGCCTGTGTTCAGCAACAAAAGCCCAGTGCAGCCAAGGAAAGAATACTTGCTGTGTGTTGACGAGCTCTTCCGCGTCTGTTTATTTCATTTAACTCTTGCAACAGCCCTATGAGTAGCTAACACTTATTATCCGCATTTTACAGATTGGAAAATGAAGGCTTAGAGATGTCATACAAGTTGCCAAGATGACAAATGGAAAGTGACAAATTTGGAAAGTGACTTAAACTGCCAAATATGATTTTACCCACTCTTCTTTACTGGCTCCCAAGTGGAAGACTGCCTTTCTAAAAAATCTGGAGTCAGACAGACTTGAGTTTGAGTCCTGCCTCCCTTGCTTCCTAGTTCTATAACCTTTAGCAAGCCTTTGTTGTTTAGTCACTAAGCCATATCTGACCCTTTTGCCATCCCATGGACTGCAGCTTCCCAGGTTCCTCTGTCTTTGGCATTTCCTAGGTAAGAATACTGGAGTGGATAGCCATTTCCTTCTCCAGGGGATCTGTCTGACTCAGGGATTGAACATGTGTCTCCTGCAATGCAGGCAGATTCTGTACCATTGAGCTACCTGGGAAGACCTTAGCAAGCCTACCTACCTCATAAAGCTTTAAAGATGCTATAATATAAATGTAATGTGTAAATGCTTGGTCTGGTGAATAATAAATGAATATCAGGGGGTTTTCTTCAAAAATGTATTAAGTACTTTCTCTGTATGAGACCCTAAGCTAATCTGAAGGGACTTGGGGTTAAATGCTATACAGCCTGAATCCTAAAGGCCAGAGGGATGGTAGATCTGGGGCTGATGGGCTGAATCTGGCCTTGAGAAGTGTTCTGTTTGTCCACACATGCTTTAGCACTTTTGAATTAGTTCGAGACATTTAAAAATTGGGAGATTTTAATAAAAATCTGATTTCCAGCTCTTGAAAACTAGTCGAGGGGGCAATCCTAGGCCTACATTCTCACATGGCAGCAGCATCTAGAAGGGAGTGTGCCAATACGGGCCACAGTCCCCTCCACTCCTTATTATATCTGAGGAAGTCAGTGGCCATCCACTGCTGCAGTTGTGCACTCTTTTCTTTCTTTCTTTTTTTTGGCCACACCAGGCTGCATATGCTCCCCTGGTGGCTCAAGCGGGAAAGAATCTGCCTGCAATGCAGGAGACCAGGTTCAATCCCAGGGTCTGGAAGATCCCCTGGAGAAGGAACTGGCAACCCACTCCAGTATTCTTGCCTGGAGAATTTTATGGACAGAGAAGCCTGGTGGGCTACAGTCTATGGGGTCTCAAAGAGTTGGACATGACTGAGCAACTAACTTTCACTTTCACTTCTTTCATGCAGCATATAGGATCTTAGTTCCCCTATCAGGGATCAAACCCATGCCCCTGTAGTGGGAGTGCAGAGCCTTAATCATGGGACTACCAGGGAAGTTCCTCCACCATTTTCCTGAATAAAAGAAGTGACATGCTTCCTGTATCTATGATGCTCTTGAAAGAAAACAAAAGGTAGATCAAGGAAACTGTGTGATTTAAAATGGACGAATTTTTTGTTTTCCTTTAAAAGCCAGGACTATTAACATGTCTGACCTGCTCCACTTACTTTTGTTACCTTTCATTTATTTATTTGGCTGCATTGGCTCTTAGTCGTGGCATGTGGGATTTAGTTCCCTAACCAAGGGGAATGCAGAGCCCTAGCCACTGGACAACCAGGGAATCCTTATTTTTGTTATCTCTTTGGCCTCTGTAAGCAGTTGAGTTTGCAGCCCCTGGTGTAAAGAGGTAACCTCATCACAGTATGAAGTAAGCGCAAGTGCTGAAGGTGAGCCCAAGTAGCTTTGGAAGTATAGCCAAGCCTGGGAATTGAGAGGATGCTTCCTATAATGTCCAGTTGAGCTATTTCAAATCCTAAAAGATGATGCTGTGAAAGTGCTGCACTCAATATGCCAGCAAATTTGGAAAACTCAGCAGTTGCCACAGGATTGGAAAATGTCAGTTTTCATTCTAATCCCAAAGAAAGGCAATGCCAAAGACTGTTCAAACTACTGCACAATTGCACTCATCTTACATGCTGGCAAAGTAGTGCTTAAAATTCTCCAAGCCAAGCTTCAACAGTACGTGAACCAAGAACTTCCAGATGTTTAAGCTGGATTTAGGAAAGGCAGAGGAACCAGAGATTAAATTGTCAACATCCTTTGGATCATCGAAAAAGCAAGGGTTCCAGAAAGACATCTACTTCTGCTTTATTGACTATGCCAAAGCCTTTGACTGTGTGGATCACAATAAACTATGGAAAATTCTGAAAGAGATGGGAATACCAGACCACCTGACCTGCCTCCTGAGAAATTTGTATGCAGGTCAAGAAGCAACAGTTAGAACTGGACATAGAACAACAGACTGGTTCCAAATCAGGAAAGGAGTATGTCAAGGCTGTATGTTGTCATCCTGCTTATTTCACTTATATGCAGAGTACATCATGAGAAATGCTGGACTGGATGAAGCACAAAATTGGAATCAAGATTGGAATCCTGGAATCAAGATTGCCGGGAGAAATATCAATAACCTCAGATATGCAGATGACACCACACTTAATGACAGAAAGCAAAGAAGAACTAAAGAGCCTTTTGATGAAACTAAAAGAGGAGAGTGAAAAAGTTGGCTTAAAAGTCAACATGCAGAAAACTAAGATCATGGCATCTGGTCCCATCACTTCATGGCAAATAGATGGGGAAACAATGGAAACAGTGACAGACTTTATTTCCTTGGGCTCCAAAATCACTGCAGATGGTGACTGCAGCCATGAAATTAAAAGAATTTTAATCTTGCTCCTTGAAAGAAAAGCTATGACCAAGCTAGACAAGCATATTAAAAAGCAGAGACATTACTTAGCCAACAAAGGTCCGTCTAGTCAAAGTTATGGTTTTTCCAGTAATCATGTATGGATGTGAGAGTTGGACCATAAAGAAAACTGAGCACCAAAAATATGGATGCTTTTGAACTGTGGTGTTGAAGAAGACTCTTGAAAGTCCCTTGGACTGCAAGGAGATCCAACCAGTCCATCCGAAAGTAAATCAGTCCTGAATATTCATTGGAAGGACTGATGATGAAGCTGAAACTCCAATACTTTGGCCATCTGATGTGAAGGAGTGACTCCTTGGGAAAGACCCTAATGCTGGGAAAGATTGAAAGCAGGAGGAGAAGGGGATAACAGTGGATGAGATGGTTGGATGGCATCTCTGACTCAACGGACATGAGTTTGAGCAAGCTTCAGGAGTTGGTGATGGATGGGGAAGCCTGGAGTGCTGCAGGCCATGGGGTCACAAAGAGTCTGACATGACTGAGTGACTGAACTGAACTGAATTTCCGATAATGTCACCTGACCAAGATCATGTGCCATTAATAGGTGAGACCCTGAAGAACAATTTCAGAGGTTTGGGTGTTGGGTGGAGTGGACGAGCTGTTTAAGCAGGCAGAACAGCTTGGGAAAGGGCTAGGGGTAGCAGCAATAGCCTCTGTCTCTTCTTTGATCTATTGACCTGCCTTTAAGTGTTCCATCCAGACCCCATTCCAGGTGCAAGTGGAGTCTCTGGCTCTGTCATCACTGGCAGAGGAAAGATGACTGAACACAGCTGATGGCTGAGACTTCCTGGCTCCATAGACTAACTGCACGCATATCCCAACGTTCTCCTTGACTAACCAGACACACATGTACCCGTGGGGACCACCTGTGAGAATCCCAACACAGGCTTCTAACAGAAGGAGTCTTTACACCCCTCACTCAGCTATACACCAACAATAATGTAGGGCTCTTGTTTCGGATGAGAAGCTGAGAATATTTTAGTATTTAAAATAATAGATATCAGAGTTTGTTTGGGAGGTAGAATTTATGTCCTCCTACAAAATAACCACCCATAAATGCTTGTTCCTGACAAATGCCAATTAAATTCCTCCAGAGGCAATAAAGAAAAACCGCCAGAGGTGAGGAGAGAGTATTTCTGGAAGAATCCAGAAAAGTAGAGAGATTCTCTACTCTAGGAGAGAATTCTAGCTCCTTGCTAGATTCTAGATCCTTACAACATGAGAATGGAAGCCTGTCTAAATGGTCAGGATCAGTCTCAGCACATAGGAAAAAGAACATTCTTCAAAGTGGGTGAACTCTGAGAACTTTTTGAGGGTATCAGGAGACCATTCTTACCAGAGGTCTGGGAGACTTGGCTAATGCTGGGTGAATGCTGAGGATGGAAGAGACTCTTAAAGGTCAAGTTCAACCTACAGACAAGAAATTTGCTCCAGAGAGTTCCCTGGTTGCCTACGGGTTAGGATTCTGGGCCTTCACCTGGCCAGAGAGCTGAAATCCTGCAAGTGATGCAGCATGGCCAAGAAACAAATATATATATATGTATATATATATATATATATATAAAAGAAATTTGCTCCAAATCGCAATAAGATACCACTCCATACCCACTAGGATGATTATAATCAAAAAGGCAGACAACAAGAAGTATTAGGAAGTAGAGAAATTGAAACTCCTATATATTGTTGATGGGAAGAAAATGATATGGTTGCTTTGGAATACAGTCTGTCAGTTCCTCAAAATGCTAAACACAGAGTTACCATATGACACAGAAATTTCATTTCTAGGTGTAGACCCAAAAGAAATGAAAACATATATTTATTATGAAACCTGTACACAATATTCATAGCAGCATTATTCGTAATAGCCAAAATATGGAAACACACTAAATGTCTATCAACTGATGAAACAGTAAATGAAATGTTGTCTGTATCTTCACACCATAGAATATTCTTCGGCAATAAGAAGGAATGAAATACCCCTACGTGATAACGACTTATATGAACCTTGAAAACATTATGCTAAGTGAAAGAAGCCAGTCACAAAAGACTAGATATTGTGTGAGTCCATGTATATGAAATGTCTAGGATAGGCCTGTCTGTACAGAATGTAGATTAGCGGTTGCCCGGGGGCTAGGACAGGCTAGAAATAAAGGGAGACTGGAACCAAGAAGTGCCTGCTACTGAGTACACATTTCTTTTTGTAGTCTTAGAAAAAGTCCTAAAATTAGATAGGGCGAAAGTTATAACTCTGTGAATATAATAAAAATCACTGAATTGTACACTCTGAGAGGGTGAACTTTATGGTATGTGGAATTATATCTCAATAAAGCTGATACTAAAAAAAAAAAAAAATCTCTGTTCCAACTTTCCGCAGACTCTCTCTGACATAAATGGAAGCCACAAGGGACTTCTGCCTCTTTCCCCTTATTTTGTAAAAAATTCCTGAGCCCCTCTTTGTGTATTAACTCTTTATCTGCCCATCTTTCTTAAGGTTCTGCTTTAGACCCTTTTTTAGTTTAGCTTCCATGAAGGCCGACTCCCAACTTTTCCACTAACTAGTTGTGTGATTGTGAGCAAGTTAGTTAACTTCTTGTCCTCAAGTTCCTCATTTGAAAAGTGAAGATAATAATTGCACTGTTATTGAATCAGGTCTGGCTGCTCTCCACTGGAAAAATCAATACTTACAGAGAGGCGTATCTTGGTAGAAAGGAAAGGTGCTTTTAATCAGAATACTGGTAATCTGAGGAGATGGTGGACTCAGTGTCCCCCCAAACCACCTCCGAAAATTCTGCTCAGCCATGAAAGTTTTAAAGGAAAGAAGGGAAGTAATCTCAGTTACCCACTGAGAGAGGGGCTCAGAGCCATTGTCATACCCCGCTGTGCACAGACTCATGGACTGCTCGTGATCTTCCTCTAAAGGTTATCTTGTTCACACAGTTTGTTCTTGAGATTATGGAAGGGGAAGCTAGGGAAGAGATCTCGTCATCTGTTAATAACTTATTCTTCTTTTTGACATGCTTTATTTATGGAAAGAACCAACAAGGTAGTGGGTGGTTAAAAGATTTGAAAGATGTGCAAGGGCCAGAGAGGAGAAGAGCATGGGGGTGCCTGGTTTAAGGTTAGTGACAAGACAAACAGGGTTCCTCCTGCAGAGAGCTCTTTCCTGCAAAGAGCCTTGCCCTGCCAAAAGCTGCTTACAGGGTCTCCTTCATAGGTTAAGTATGAAGATAAAATGACTAAATATATGAAGGCTATTTAGAACAGTACCTGGCACATTGTAAATTCTGTATTAGAATTTCTAATGATTGAAAGTGTGTTAGTCAGTCGTGTCCGACTCTTTGTGACCTCGTGGACTATAACCTACCAGGCTCCTTGGTCCATGGGATTCTCCAGGCAAGAATACTGGAGTGGGTTGCCATTTCCTTCTCCAGGGGATCGTCCCAACCTAGGGATTGAACCCAGGTCTCCCACAGGACAGGCAGATTCTTTATCTTCTGAGCCACCAGGGATGCCCATATTAAAACATTAGAACAGTATTTAGCACATGGTGAGTGCCCAGTAAGATTAGCCATAATTTAGCCATACCTCATTAAAAAAAAAAAAAGATTATTGTTCTTGTTTAATTGCTAAGTCACGTCTGACTCTTTTGGGAAACCATGCTCCTCTGTCCATGGGATTTCCCAGGCAAGAATTCTGGAGTGGGTTGTCATTTCCTTCTCCAGAGGATCTTCCCGACCCAGGGATGGAACCCGTGTCTTCTGCATTGGCAGGTGGATTCTTTACCACTGAGCCACCAGAGAAGCCTGGTAAAAAAAGATTAGCTATTGTTAAATTGAAGTGAAGTTGCTTAGTCGTGTCTGACTCCTTGTGACCCCATGGACTGTAGCCTACTAGGCTCCTCGGTCCATGGGATTTTCCAGGCAAGAGTACTGGAGTGGGTTGCCATTTCCTTCTCTAGGGGATCTTCCAGACCCAGGGATCAAACCTGGGTCTCCCGCATTGTAGGCAGAGGCTTTATCATTTAAATTTTATTAGAGAGGGTTATGGCAGATGGCACCCCACTCCAGTACACTTGCCTGGAAAATCCCATGGATGGAGGAGCCTGATAGGCTGCAGTCCATGGGGTCGCTATGAGTCAGACAAGACTGAAGCGACTTAGCAGCAGCAGCAGCATGGAAGATTTAGGGCTTCCCAGAGGGCGCTAGTGGTAAAGAACCTGCTTGACAACACAGGAGACATGAGAGGCAGGTCGATCCCTAGGTCAGAAAGATCTCCTGGAGGAGGAAATGGCAACCCACTTCAGTATTCTTGCCTGGAGAATCCCATGGACAGAGGAGCCTGGCGGGCTATGGTTCATAGGGTTGCAAAGAGTTGGACATGACTGAAGTGACTTAGAACACACAATGGCAAACTTGTCTAAGACTTTGTTCTCCTGTTGATGAACATTTGAGCTGTTTCCAATTTGGTGTTATTAATGAATAATGCAACTTTGAATATTTGCACAGCAGTTACTCTAGGATACACACTTAGGAGTAGATGACTGAGTCATAGGATATGCAGATATTCCTATTTCCAGATAATACCAAACCATTTTTCAAAGCAAGTGATTCAGTTTATAGTCCCACCTCCAACACTTGATATACTCATGTAAAATTTTACATCTGGTATGTAATGACAGCATTGATTTTAATTTGCATTTCCATGATTACTGATGAGGGGAGCAGTTTTGATTTCCTCTTTTGTTAAGATCCTGTTTAAGTCTCTTGTCCATTTTCTTATGGGTTGATAAGTCTTTTTCTTGATTTGTGAGAAATTGTCATTCTGTTTGGAAACCAGTGCTTTGTCTATTGCAAGTACTTTTAAAAAAATTTATTTTATTGAAATATAGTTGATTTACAATGTTGTGTTAATTTCTGCTGTACAGCAAAGTGATTCAGTTATACATATATGCATTCCTTTTGTATTCTTTTCCATTATGGTTTATCACAGGATATTGAATGTAGTTCCCTGTGCTATACAGCCGGACCTTGCTGTTTATCCATTCTATATATAATAGTTTGCATCTGCTAATTCCACACTCCTGATCCACCCCCTACCCATGTTGCCTTGGCAACCACAAGACTGCTCTCTATGTCTGTGAGTCTGTTTCTGGTTTGTTGTATTGCAAGTATTTTCTATTGGTCTACTTTTCTTTGGCTCTAACTATGGTTTCTTTTGGAGAAGGCAATGGCACCCCATTCCAGTACTCTTGCCTGGAAAATCCCATGGATGGAGGAGCCTGGTAGGCTGCAGACCATGGTGTTGTGAAGAGTCAGACACGACTGAGCGACTTCACTTTCACTTTTCCCTTTCATGCATTGGAGAAGGAAATGGCAACCCACTCCAATGTTCTTGCCTGGAGAATCCCAGGGATGGGGAGCCTGGTGGGCCACCATCTATGGGGTCGCACAGAGTCGGACACGACTGAAGAGACTTAACAGTAGCAGCAGCATGGTATCTTTGGATGAATAGAAAATTCTAACTCTTAAGTAAGCAAATTTATGAATCTTTTCTGTAATGGCGTGTTTTTCGTGTCTTGTTTAAGAAATTCTGCCCTGTCTCAGGGTCTTGAATGTGCTTTCCTGAACTATCTTGTAAAAGCTTTCTAGTTTTCCTTTGTATACTTAGGTCAATTCCAGTTGTATATGAGCTGAGATATGAGTGCAATTTCAGGTTTTTTTTTTTTTCCTACACAGATACTCAATTTTATTAGCATCATTTATTTAAAAATATGCTCTTTCCTCACTGCTCTGCAGGCCACCTCTGTCATGTGGCAAGTATCCGTATGTGCAGGTCTGCTTGGGGGCTCTTTATTCTGTTTCTGTTACAGCAAGCCCTCTCACTTTATTCTCCTGATTCAGTAGTGTGTTACAACTTGGCCCTTTACCTTGAGAATGTGCTTATCCAGTTACACACACACACACAAGCTAAAACCTAAATAAAACAAAAACAGTTTTCTTAATCAGTATACATCTCAAGATCTAACTGGGGTTAAAAAGAATGAAATAATGCCATTTGCAGCAACATGCTTGGACCCAGAGAGTGTCAAACTGAATGAAGTGAGACAGAGAAGGAGAAACATCGTATGACGTCCCTCATACATGGAATCTAAAAAGAAGGGATTACAAATGAACTCACCACACAGAAAGAGACTCACAGACTTAGACAATGAACTTGTGGTTGCCAGGAGGAAGTGATAGTAAGGGAGTTTGGGATGGTCATGTACACACTGCTTTATTTAAAATGGGTAACCAACAAGGACCTACTGTATAGCACATGGAACTCTGTTCAATGTTATGCGGCAGCCTGGATGGGAGGAGAATTTGGGGGAGAATGGATACATGTATACGTATGGTTAAGCCCCTTTTTTGTTCTTCTGAAACTATCACAACATTGTTAATTGGCTATACCCTAATACAAAATAAAAAGTTAAAAAAAAAAAAAAACAAAACTAACTGGAGGGTGGGGGCAGGGGCTTTTTCTTTTTCCAGATGGAGGGGAACAAAGAAGCCTGTAGATTTAGTTGTGTCTCTTTGATTTGACAAACTGTCTTATTCTAGGAACATCATATCATTATGGGGTTGAAAACAACAGTCAGAAATAGGCAGACTGCTGAGGACAGAATCATTGAGGACAGTCAGAGCACATCTCCTGAATCCTTTGTCCTTCTTGATGCTGCAGCTCCATCAGCCTAACTTGGGCTTTTTTTTTTTTTGGAGGCAACCAAAAGCACCCTAACGTATCCATAAGCTGTCTTAAATTTGAGGTTTCCCAGGTGGATCAGTGGTAAAGAATTTGCCCGCAATGCAGGAGTTGCAAGTTCGATCCTTGGGTTGGGAAGTTCCCCTTTAGAAGGAAATGGCAACCCACTCCCATGTTCTTGCCTAGGAAATTCTATGGACAAAGGAGCCTAGCGAGCTACAGTTCCATGGGGTCGCAAAAGAGTTGGACATGACTGAGTAACTAAACAACAACAGCACTTCTAAAATACAGACTTGAATGCAGGAACAAGTGAAAAAGCCTCTTCATGAAAAGGAAAACAGCAGTTATAAAACTATGAGTTTTACTCCATAGAAAGGTCAGTTCAGTTCAGTTGCTCAGTCGTGTCTGACTTTTTTCGACCTCATAAATTGCAGCATGCCAGGCCTCCCTGTCCATCATCAACTCCCGGAGTTCACCCAAACTCATGTCCATCGAGTCGGTGATGCCATCCAGCCATCTCATCCTCTGTCGTCCCCTTCTCCTCCTGCCCCCAATCCCTCCCAGTGTCAGAGTCTTTTCCAATGAGTCAACTCTTCGCATGAGGTGGCCAAAGTACTGGAGCTACAGCTTTAGCATCATTCCTTCCAAAGAACACCCAGGACTGATCTCCTTTAGAATATGTAATAAAAAAATAATAATAATGATAATGATGATAGTTACCGCTAACATCTGCCAAGCCAGGCACTGTGTTAGGAAATTAACAGAAAATATATCATTACATTTATGACTTTATTCAATGGTTATGACCTCCCAGTGCTAGTCTGTTCCCAGGACAGAGATGTTAACTAATTCTCCCAACATTACACAGCTAATAGTATTCAAAGGTAGGCTTGTCTGGCTCCAACACACTTATCAACTGCTCTTTTGACTTAGAATTTTTTATTAAGTAGGGAATATTAAATGCTTCCAGAAAAGTAAGGTTTCAGGAAAAGGGGAATTCTACTTCACTATAGGTAGAAACATAAGTGGATGACCTTTCTAAAGAGTGATTTGGTAGTTGTATTAAATACCTGAAAATGCTTAGTCTTTTAAGCACTAATTCTACTTTTTAAAAATGAGTGGTACCCCCAAATAAAGATTTTCAAGGATGTTCATAGCAGCAACATTTTTAGCAGTAAAAATGGAGTTTTGATTAAATAAATGTTAGAAACTAAAACACTATTATAGCCATTAAGAACAATGCTTTAGAGTTTTTAAGGACAAGAAAGAATATACTATCTTAAGTGAAAGAAGCAGTACAAAATGATATTCACAGCAGGGTTTCTTTAATATGTATTATTTAAAAGTCAAGAAGGATATACTGTAAAATGATAGTAGTGATTATCTCTGCAGGGTGGGATTATGGATAATTTTTCTTCTTTTACTTTTCTGAAATTTTCAAGTTTCAGCCATGAACTTCCAGAATATTTTATCAATGAAAATTTCAAAGGTCTTAAAAAATAGAACAGGGAAATGCACCTGATGAATTCACCAGTGACTTTAACAATTTTCAATACAGGCCAGTCTTGTACTATGATCCTCTTTCCCACGTCCTCTGTTGGATTATTTTGACGCAAATCTCAAGCATCATATTTCATTTGTAAAACTTTCATTATGTTTCTTTAAAAGACAGACTCCTATTTAAAAACCACAGCCACAGTATCATTGTCATGCCTAAATTAAAAAAAAAAATATCCTTGATATCATCAAATATCCAGTGCTTGAATTTCCCTGATTTTGTTAAAATTAGGTTTCACGTTAAAAAAACACAAAAGTGTTCTTGGGTTTTACTTTACACACACGTGCATACTTGCATGCAATTTGTTTGTCTGAATTGAGATCCACTGTGTTAGGTTGATATATCTCATGGAACAGAACAGAATTCTGCAGAGCCCCTCCAAGCACAAAGGCCCCTCCATGTCTCCTGCCTCTTGTCTGTAGAAAAGCTGGTCTCCCAGGCTTCCCAGTGTCACAAAAGTGCTCAGTGTCAAGCAGTTAATGACAATAGAGTCACAGAATCCTTCAGCATGAGTTGTTTTCCAGATTCTGTAACTGTCATCACAGGGAAAAAGCTAACTGCACGATGACCAGACAGCAGCCGTGACATAAGCTGCTCTATCTTCGGCAGTACCGAATCTCTGGCTAGCACAGTCCCAAGAACTGGCCTTAAGAGAATGGGATTAATACTACTGCTCATAATTATCTGTATCTTTTGGGGCATCAAAATAATTATAGCTTGTTCAACCCATATATGTAAGCAGGCAGCTGAAAGTGTCAGCACAGAGAGGCTACAGACCCATGTCAACATCTTGTGCGCTGAGAATATGGTGCCCTATGTTACCCACTCCAGTATTCTTGCCTGGAGAATTCTATGGATAGAGGAGCCTGGCGGGATATGGTCCATGGGAGTGAAAAGAGTCAGACACAACTGAAGCGACTTAGCATGCACACATGCTAGCATGAAGCTGTTGTCGTTCACTCACTAAATCATGTCCGATTCTTTGTGGCCCGCCAGACTCCTCTGCCCATGGAATTTTCCAGGCAAGAATACTGGAGTGGGGTGCCATTGCTTCCTCCTTGTTATCTTTCTGCCCTAGGGATTGAACTTGAGTCTCTTTTGTCTCCTGCATTGCAGGAGGATTCTTATCTTTTTTTTTTCTTGGCTGTGCTGGGTCTTTGTTGCTGTGTGGGTTTTTCTCTAGTTGCAGACAGCAGGGGCTACGCTCTAGTTGCCGCGCTCAGGGGCTTATTGTAGTGGCTTCTCTTATTACGGAGCATGGGCTCTAGGGCACAAGGGCTTCAGTGGTTGGGGCACATGATCTCAGTAGTTGGGGCTCTGGGGCTCCAGAGCACAGGCTCAATAGTTGTGGCAAGTGGGCTTAGCTGTTCTGTGGCATATGGGCTCTTCCTGCCTCAGTGATCAAACCCATGTCTCCTGCGCTGGCAGGCGAATTCTTTACCACCATTAAGCCACCCTGGTGGCTCAGACAGTAAAGCATCGGCCTGCAATGTGGGAGACCTGGGTTCGATCCCTGGGTTGGGAAGATCCTCTAGAGAAAGAAATGGCAACCCACTCCAGTATTATTTCCTAGAAAATCCCATGGACGGAGGAGCCTGGTAGGCTACAGTCCATGGGGTTGCAAAGAATAGGACACGACTGAGTGACTTCACTTCACTAAGCCACCAGGGAAGCCCTGGCAGGCGGATTCTTTACCACCGGCACCACTGGGAAGCCCCCTTCATCCATCATTCCATAGAAATGGAATGATGTTCTGACAAGTGGGATTTATAAGCAGCTTTTTGCAGAGAAGAGCTCTCTGCAGGAGGCCCCTTTTGTCTTGTCACTTTAGCAAAGCTATTGTAACTAACCTTAAACCAGGCATCTCCAGCCCAAGCCACTATTCAAATCTTTTGATCACAAAATATTTTGCCTAAACTGTTAGTTCTTTCCATTCATCAAAGTAAAACTTATTAACAGATATTGTTAACAGAAGTAGAAGTAATTAACAGATGAACAGATCTCTTCCCCAGCTTCCCCTTCAGTAATCTCATGAATAAACTGTGCGAACGAGACAGCATGTAAAGCAGGAGCAGGAGGAGTTGACAGGCCTGCACACAAGCCCACACACAATGGGAGATGGCCATGAGTCCGATCCCCTGTCTTAATGATTAACTGAAATCACTACACCATCTTCCTTTGGAAAACTTTCATGGCCAAGCAGAATCTTCCGAGTTGGTTTTAGGACACAAGCCTGTCTTCTCCCCAGAGTGCTGGCTTTTTAATTAAAAGTAACATTTACCATTTCAACCAACACTCGCCTCTTGAATACTGATTTTCTGGTGGTGGGCAGTTGGACTTGAGTTCAGTAACATCATATCTCTTTTACTTAAAAGTTCCCCTTCCATCTCGTTTATTATTTTTTTTCCATGCAGTATTTTGTTTGCTTTGTAGAGGTTCCCATAACCCCTATTTTGTATCTTTGTAATGTTCCTCCTCTGTTTCCTATAAGTTCTTCATTAGGTCTAAAGGCCTGTTTAGATTCAGAGTTTTTTTTTTCTTTTCTTCATTTTTGTGGTGGGGTCAGGGGAGGGAATAAAGCAATTTCACAGATAGTACTGTTTACTTCTATTAGGCAGATCCAAAATTTGGTGGTCTTGCTCATGATGTTAGCTGCCGTTTATGATCATTGTTACACCCATAAATCATTAGTTATTGTGAATTCAATTCAGTTCAGTCGCTCAGTCGTGTCCGACTCTTTGCGACCCCATGAATCGCAGCATGCCAGGCCTCCCTGGCCATCACCAACTCCTGGAGTTCACTCAGACTCACGTCCATCGAGTCAGTGATGCCTTCCAGCCATCTCATCCTCTGTCATCCCCTTCTCCTCCTGCCCCCAATCCCTCCCAGCATCAGAGTCTTTTCCAATGAGTCAACTCTTCGCATGAGGTGGCCAAAGTACTGGAGTTTCAGCTTTAGCATCATTCCTTCCAGAGAAATCCCAGGGCTGATCTCCTTCAGAATGGACTGGTTGGATCTCCTTGCAGTCCAAGGGATTTTCAAGAGTCTTCTCCAACACCACAGTTCAAAAGCATCAATTCTTCGGTGCTCAGCCTTCTTCAGAGTCCAACTCTAACATCCATACATGACCACAGGAAAAACCATAGCCTTGACTAGACGAAACTTTGTTGGCAAAGTAATGTCTCTGCTTTTGAATATGCTATCTAGGTTGGTCATAACTTTCCTTCCAAGGAGTAAGCGTCTTTTAATTTCATGGCTGCAGTCACCATCTGCAGTGATTTTGGAGCCCAAAAAAAGAAAGTCTGACACTGTTTCCACTGTTTCCCCATCTATTTCCCATGAAGTGATGGGACCAGATGCCATGATCTTCGTTTTCTGAATGTTGAGCTTTAAGCCAACTTTTTCACTCTCCTCTTTCACCTTCATCAAGAGGCTTTTGAGTTCCTCTTCACTTTCTGCCATAAGGGTGGTATTATTTGCATATCTGAGGTTATTGATATTTCTCCCGGCAATCTTAATTCCAGCTTGTGTTTCTTCCAGTCCAGCGTTTCTCATGATGTACTCTGCACATAAGTTAAATAAGCAGGGTGACAATATACAGCCTTGACATACTCTTTTTCCTATTTGGAACCAGTCTGTTGTTCCATGTCCAGTTCTAACTGTTGCTTCCTGACCTGCATACAAATTTCTCAAGAGGCAGATCAGGTGGTCTGGTATTCCCATCTCTTTCAGAATTTCCCACAGTTTATTGTGATTCACACAGTCAAAGGCTTTGGCATAGTCAATAAAGCAGAAACAGATGTTTTTCTGGAACTCTCTTGCTTTTTCCATGATCCAGCAGATGGTGGCAATTTGATCTCTGGTTCCTCTGCCTTTTCTAAAACCAGCTTGAGCTTCAGGAAGTTCACGGTTCACGTATTGCTGAAGCCTGGCTTGGAGAATTTTGAGCATTACTTTACTAGCATGTGGAATGAGTGCAATTGTGTGGTAGTTTGAGCATTCTTTGGCATTGCCTTTCTTTGGGATTGGAATGAAAACTGACCTTTTCCAGTCCTGTGGCCACTGCTGAGTTTTCCAAATTTGCTGGCATATTGCGTGCAGCACTTTCACAGCATCATCTTTCAGGATTTGGAATAGCTCAACTGGAATTCCTTCACCTCCACTAGCTTTGTTCGTAGTGATGCTTTCTAAGGCCCACTTGGCTTCACATTCCAGGATGTCTGGCTCTAGGTGAGTGATCACACCATCGTGATTATCTGGGTCATGAAGATCTTTTTTGTACAGTTCTTCTGTGTATTCTTGCCACCTCTTCTTAATATCTTCTGCTTCTGTTAGGTCCATACCATTTCTGTCCTTTATCGAGCCCATCTTTGCATGAAATGTTCCCTTGGGATCTCTAATTTTCTTGAAGAAATCTCTAGTCTTTCCCATTCTGTTGTTTTCCTCTATTTCTTTGCATTGATTGCTAAGGAAGGCTTTCTTATCTCTTCTTGCTATTCTTTGGAACTCTGCATTCAGATGCTTATATCTTTCCTTTTCTCCTTTGCTTTTCATTTCTTTTCTTTTCACAGTTATTTGTAAGGCCTCTTCAGACAGCCATTTTGCTTTTTTGCATTTCTTTTCCATGGGGATGGTCTTGATCCCTGTCTCCTGTACACTGTCATGAACCTCATTCCATAGTTCATCAGGCACTCTATCAGATCTAGGCCCTTAAATCTATTTCTCACTTCCACTGTATAATCATAAGGGATTTGATTTAGGTCATACCTGAATGGTCTAGTGGTTTTCCCTACTTTCTTCAATTTAAGTCTGAATTTGGCAATAAGGAGTTCATGGTCTGAGCCACAGTCAGCTCCTGGTCTTGTTTTTGCTGACTGTATAGAGCTTCTCCATCTTTGGCTGCAAAGAATATAATCAATCTGATTTCGGTGTTGACCATCTGGTGATGTCCATGTGTAGAGTCTTCTCTTGTGCTGTTGGAAGAGGGTGTTTTTTATGACCAGTGCATTTTCTTGGCAAAACTCTATTAGTCTTTGTCCTGCTTCATTCCGTATTCCAAGGCCAAATTTGCCTGTTACTCCAGGTGTTTCTTGACTTCCTACTTTTGCATTCCAGTCCCCTATAATGAAAAGGACATCTCTTTTGGGTGTTAGTTCTAAAAGGTCTTGTAGGTCTTCATAGAACCGTTCAACTTCAGCTTCTTCAGCGTTACTGATTGGGGCATAGACTTGGATTACTGTGATATTGAATGGTTTGCCTTGGAAACGAACAGAGATCATTCTGTCGTTTTTGAGATTTCATCCAAGTACTGCATTTCAGACTCTTCTGTTGACCATGATGGCTACTCCATTTCTTCTGAGGGATTCCTGCCCACAATAGTAGATATAATGGTCATCTGAGTTAAATTCACCCATTCCAGTCCATTTTAGTTCGCTCAATTCTTTCTCTTTAATGGCCATCTAATTTATAATAATTAGATGGTTTCCTACTATTCTTTACACGTGATTATTTTTTTGAGCATCATTGTAAACTTTATGGAGTTAAATGTATTTGATGTGTGTCAATCCATTAATCATTTTGGCAGATTGATGATCAACTTGCCCCACTTTTAGCAAATGGGAGACTCTTAATGTTGACTTCTGAATACTTTCAACCCAACTCCCATAGTTTTCGATAACGTCCATGCTCTCTGGAATGATGAGATATTCCAGGATCATCTTCTATATTTCCATCCCCAGATCTGAAATGAGACACAGAAACTACCCTTTGTAGAATGCTGCTAAACAGACAAGCTGATAGAGAAAGTCTGAGGAGGAGGGTATATACTGAGAATATTCCACGGTGGAGCTTACTTCTGAGAATTAAACCCTGATTTCAAAAGGACTTTATTCTCTATGGAAATTTTAAAAATAGAAAAGCGAACAGAAGAAAACAAAACCCACCTGCAATCCCATAATCCAGAGACAATTTCCATAAAGTTGGTATATATCCTTCCAGGCTTGCAAGGGGCATTTCAATTACTCTTTTGTGCCAGCAGACACCATCAGGGACTTGCTTGGGTTCTCTCAGCAAGTAAGCGAGAGAATCTACTCTGGAACTCAGCTGCTGAATCCTGAAGTTCACTGTGCTCCACAGGAAGAAGGAACGGAGGGGCTCTCCCCTCCCCCAGTATTACTTTACACATTGTCTATATAGACTATAAAAATCCCTTTATTGAATTTGTTACAATATTGTTTCTGCTTTATGTTTGATTTTTTGGCCATGAGGCATGTGGGGGTCTTACCAGGGATAGAATCCATAACCTCTGCACTGGAAGACAGCCTTGACCACTGGAAAACTGATTGTACAATTACAAAAAAAAATCTTTTGTCTACTACCAAACTGTGGATTTCTCAGCAGTGCTGGGGCATCATTTTATTTACATCAGTGTTCTCAAAACAAGGTCTGGTGTTTGGGAGTGTCTCAGTACCTGGATCACGGCAGATCTCCGGTAACTGTTCCTTCCAGGCAGGGAGGCGGAGACAACTCCATGGCCTCCCTCGGACCCGCATTGCAGGTGTCCTAGATTTTTCTAGACTGACCTGGTTTTCTCCCAAAGAAACAGTTTGTAGCACCCCAGCATTCGAGAAACAGGATATCTTCTTCAAAGCACGATGTAGGAATCAGAGAGGGTGTAACCTTTCAGACATTCCCTGGTGAGGCAGCCCCCTTCAGCGCATCAGTGTTCCAGAGAAGGGAGCTACTGTGAGCTGTTAGCAGCCAACACTCGTAACAATTGGGTGATGGGCATACTAGCTGGTCAAGGGAACCGGACACCAACAGTGTGTATCACACACCTAAAATAATCTACCACTGGAAGCACTTAGTTTAGAGTGCTGTAGTTTAGAAACTCTGGGTATACAGGATGGAATTTTGAATACAATGTCTTAGGTGGTGTTTTGTGGAATGTTTGGAGGAAGGGGGACTGGATGGAAGTCTAGTCATGGGATGTGTGTGGAGCTTGACAATGCTTGTGGTGATACGCATGGGGAGGAAGAGAAAGATGGGAAAGGTTATAGAAGGACATGTCAAAAGGGACTTCCCTGATGGTCCAGTGGCCAAGACACCACATTCCCAATGCAGGGGGCCCAGGTTTGATCCTTGGTCAAGGAACTAATCCCACATGCTGCAACTATGACCCAGCACAGCCAAATAAATAAGTATTTTTTAAAATAATAAAAAGAAGGAAGTATCAAGAGACTGAGTGAGTAATGAGGGGTTGAGAAGAATGAAGGGAAAAGGATGACTTGGGTTAGAACTTGGGGGCCTGGGAGAACAGAAGTGCCTGGGAAGGCATAGAGATTTTGGGTGAGGAAGCCAGCTTTGTTCTTCTGTCGAGACATAGAGAGCAATTCTCCAGTGTGAATGTTTGTGTAAATATCCTCTCCTTTGCTTTTGTCTGGAGTATCCATTGTTAAAAAGTAAGGATTTGCTGCCCCCCAGATTTTAGCAGGGCCTCCCAGGTCGCAGAACCCGCTTGCCAATGCATAAGATGTAAGAGACGCAGTTTTGATTTCTGGCTTGGGAAGATCCCCTGGAGGAGGGCATGGCAACCCACTCCAGTATTCTTGCCTGGAGAGGCCCATGGACAGAAGAACCTGGTGGGGTACAGTCTATAGGTTGCAAAGTGTTGGACACTACTGAAGTGACTTAGCACGCAGCACAGATTTTAACAAAAGAAGCAGACTAGGTGATGGTCAAAACCCATCTGCCATGTCTTCCTACAGAAATGGCAACCCATCCACCTGCCCCAAAATCAGGGTAAGGCCAGGGTGTCAGGAACTCTCAGCAAAGCTGTAAGACTTTCTCCTCTTTCAGGATTGAATTAGTCCTATACAGTGAGTCACATTTCAGTGCCTTTCTGGCTAGAGGGTGCTCACTGCCTCCACTGCCCTCCCTTCCTGGCAAGAGAAGCGTGGTGTGAGATTTAATTTCTTAAGAAAACTAAAAAAGACACAAAGATCCCCAGTCTCCGTCTCACGTGAGCCAAGATCGTCTTCGGGTGAAGAGGGTCAGTGCAGACAAAGGCGCTCTCATCACTTGCGATGCTTCTCTCTCTAATTATAGAAAGTATTTAGCTATTGTTCCCTAATTGCTTGCTGAAGTTGGGTTTCAGCATTGTTTTTTTTTTTTTTTTTTGACAAAAGCCTAGTTTCTTTTTTTTTTTTTTTCCTGTCTTGGTCCACTGCTGTATCAGCCCCTGGCTATTCCGTTGGAGAACTGAAGGAGGTGGTATGGGATTTCTGGAGAAGCCACTTTAACCCATCTAATTGTTCTGATGGCTTCCTCCCTCTTCCTCCCAGTTGCCTAAGAGAGAAAGACAGTTAACATTTACTAAGCATCTCTTTAGAATGTGCCAGGAACTGCATAGATTGTCATATTCAGTCCTCGAAGCAAAGCTGAGAGGCAGATATTATTTTCCTCAATTTGCCGATGAGGACTCAGACACAGGAAGTTCTTACAGCCTGTAAGTGACTGGGTCAAGGTTCAAACCCAGTGAGTTTGAACTGGAATTCCAACCCAGGTCTGTCTGTCCTACCCATGTCGCCTCTCTCAAAAGAGCCCAAGAGTTTGTTTTTTTTAAAATAGAGTTTGGCTAATAGAATATTGATACTGATGTTGCCACCACTGGAGGAGAATCGGGGAATCTTGCCCACTCCCCTGAAAGTGCCTATTTCTAGGTCTCTGACTCCGTAAGGATGCCTGTGGGACTCTGAAAGGAGGTTTGGCATTCCTATGTCGGTTTATGACATGTGGAGAGACAGTGGCAATGATAAGGAGGAAAGCCATCCCACGCTCAGGGGCTGCAGTAGTCAGGGTCCTGTGGGAAACAGATGGCACATTGGAGGGTTTAAATCCAGAGTGCTGAACGAATGGACTGCTTTGAGGAGGCGTGGATGTTAAGGGGAAGCAGCTGGGTGCTAGTCGAGCAGGAAGCCATCGTCATTCCTAATCATCCCTAAATCTAAAGGGGTGTGGGATGGAAGTGGTGTTCCTGCAGCCCGGTGGGAACTGGGGCCAGGGCAGTAGTGCCCCATGGGAGATGTGTCAGGAGAGGAGCCCAGCTGCTGTCAGAATGGAGACAGGAAGGGCAGGTGCACACGTGGTGTGTCTGTGTGTGTGTCTGTGTGTGCAGACACAGGGTCTCTCTCTCCTTGGCCTCCCTGCCTCCTGCTCACACTTAATACTGGCTGCACTCAACTGGAAGACAGAGGGCAGGTGAGCCCTGGGGATGCAGCCTGTACTGGTCAGCCTCCTGGGCACAGCACAGGGCAGAGAAGGGTGGAGAGAGGACCTTGGGGAGGACACAGAGGCTGTGCAGCACAGGGGCTTACTCATGCCTGCCTTCCCTGTCAGTCTATAGTGATAGGACATTGCTTACAGACTCAAAGAATCACGGAATGTGAGTGTTGGAAGAGCCCTTAGAATTGTGCCCATAGAATCCCTTTACTTTACAAAAGGGGCTTCCCTAGCTGGCTTAGATGGTGAAGAATCTGCCTGCAGTGCAGGAAACCTGAGTTTGATCCCTGGGTCAGGAAGATCCCCTGGACAAGGGAATGGCAACCCATTCTAGTATTCTTGCCTGGAGAATTCCATGGATAAAGGAGCCTGATGGGGTACAGACCATGGGGTGGCAAAAAGTCGGACACAACTGAGGGACTGACACTTTGCTTTACAAAAGAGGATACTGAATCCCAGGGAGGGGGAAATGACAGGTCCAAGGTCAACTGCTAATTAGCATAGGCAAGACTGGAACCCAGCTCCCTAGCTCCCAGTCCACCATGCTTCTTATTGGAGACAGTTGGTAATAAAGGATTACTGCTGAGCCAGCTTGACTTTCTCCTGATAAAACTGCTCAAAGATCTCAGGGCGTATTTTACTTTGACCCCAGACATTTGCCTCAAATGATTCCCTTTCTAAATAGATCTGTGACCATCCTGGGTTGCCCATTCCAGAGAGTGGGCTCTGGAGTCAGACTCATGGGTTGGAAGTCCAGCTCTGCCCTTCCACATGACCTTGGTCAAGTTGCTTAACTTGCTGAATGTTAGTTTGCTCAACTATAAAATGCAGACAATAATGATATCTATGTCATGTATCATGATGATTATATGAGAAAATGTCTATACTTAAAGCACTCGGCAATAATAAGTGCTTTATAAATGATAGCATATGTGTGTGTTTATAGAATATCTATTAGAATATATAAATGTACATGGGAAATATATATATAGTCTAATAAATAGAATTGGAATTCTGCTTAAGAATTTATATGCATTTTCTTTACTGAGATATATCAGCTATTTTTTCACAAGGAATTTTTCTTCTCCCTTATGACAGATAAGAAAAGTGAAGAGTATGTCAATTAGATTTCAATAAAGCTAGAGGAAAAAAAACCTGAAGAGCCTGGGTGACGTGCTTTATGTGGGATTTCTCAGCCAGTCAGAGGCAGATAAGAAATCCCTGTTCTCCATATCACTCCAGCCCCTGGGTTGGAAATTAATTCCAGATTACTTATCTTGACTTATTTCCTCCCAGGTATTAAAGAAAATCCCTTTCATCCTTCCAGCAGGTTCAGGCCAGTTTGACCACCTCATGGGGCAGGCCAAGCAGGTTTCTGCCCTTCCACTCTACTACATAAGTTTTTATGGATTGGCTTGCTGATCCTCTGGCAAATGCTAAACTGTCCTCTGGGGTAGCTGGATCCTGACCTTCTGGTTCTGGGTCTGAGTCAACTTCCTTTGTTCTACTGGAACATTCTGTCCTGGGCGGGTGCCAACACAAGCTTCAGGCCAATAGTCCATGCCTCCTTCTGCTGCTGCTTCTGTGGACAGACTCCTGCCGGCATTGCTCCCCTCTGAGATGCTGCTGGGCGCTAACGCAGCTTTTCTGCTTTCTTTACCATGGACCTTAAGCCCCCTTGTTCCTTCCTTTGCAGTGCTCTTTTCTTGTGGCCTTAAGGAAGAACCTTGCACTTTAGTTTCTCTTGCTTTTCCTCTGCTTGGCTATAGGATGCTTTCTCACAGTTGGTCCATCTCTGGGATAAGCCACACAGCATCCTGAATGAAAACCTCTCTTGGACGGCATTCAATCAGTAAGTATGCAATGTGCCAACCCAGGTCGTGCTGCCCCAGAAATGCACCTGGGACTCTGGCAGGTTCTGGGAAGAGTTAGTTGCTTCTCTTAATGGTTTTGGTTGCTCAGTGCATTTTCCACTTAGTTTCTCTGTTCATACCTCATGTCAATTTAAAACCCTTCAATGTGGGAATTCCCTGGTGGTCCAGGGCTTAGGGCTCTGTGCTTCCACAGCAGGTGGCATGGGTTTGATCCTTGGTGGGGCATCTAAGATCCTGCATGCTGCATGGTGTGGCCAAAGGAAAAAAAAAAAAAAAACAAACCCAAACAAACAACAACCAAACTTTCTACAGCAGAAACCAACACAACATTGTAAAGCAATTATCCTCTAAGAAAAAAAAAAAAACACCCCAAACCCCACAAAGTGAAAAACAAGCAAAAAACAACCTTCAACGGCTTCCTATTGCATTTGGACTAAAACCCAAACTGTCAAGCCCTCCAAAGGCCCCCTGTGGCCCAGCCTCTGCCTGCCTCTCCTACTTCCTCCCACACCAATCTCTCTGTTGAGTTACTCTGGGTACCTTCCTGTTCCTCAAACATGCCAAGCTCTTTTCTACCCCTGGGCTTTTGTACTTATTGTTCCCTTCGCTTGGAACATGCGTCCTCATCTTCCTCATGGTTGACTTCCTCATCTGTTAGGTTGTGATTTCCTCAAAGAGACCTTGTGTGACTACTCTATCCAAAGACACAATACTGATTACATCCAGATACTCTTTACTACACCCCACCTCCCATTGCTTTCTCCTTCACAGGGTTTATTACATCATGCAACTATCCCGTATGTTCTTTGCTAGTCTATTGTCTGTCTCCTTTTCCATCTCAGCCAAATGATGCTCTGGGATGGCAAGGACCTTGCCTGTTTTCTTCACTATTACATACCCAGCACCTGTTGTGCATCACCCAGTGCCTACTGTGTATCAAGCACTGTGGACCCAAATCCCTGCTCTTATGGAGCTTATATTCTAATGGAGGAGACAGAGAACAGCTGTCTTAAGCAAATAAATGATGTAATTTCAAGTACTGATGAGTACTTCAAAAAATAAAACAGTGTAAGGGGATAGAATGTGCCTGAGGGAATGCAGACGGGTGGTGGTAGTTAGATAAAAGTGATCAGGAGAGGAGGTGTTGAAAGAGGGAACAGATTTCTGTGATAGGGCAGACCTTTGAAATTCTGGGGGGACAGCAAGTGTAAGGGCCTTAAGGCAGCAGCCAGATTGAGGGGTTGAGGAACAAACGGGAAGCTGGTGTGGCTAGAGTGTGATATGAGCTGGGGGAGAAGGCTGGGAAACAGAGGCTGGAGACAGAGGGAGTGGTAAAATAGCCATGCGGAGAAGGAAGGGTTGGGTAAAGAGTTTGCATTTTCTTCTAAGTGTGATGGGCCACATCTGTACAGCAATAGTCAATTTCCAAAGCATTCACACTGTCTCACTTGATCCTCACAAGAACCTCTGAGGTTAAATAGAACAGATGATAGTTAATATCTTTTATTAAGAAGGAAACCACCATTTGATCATTTTATAAAGAAGAAAACAAAGTTCTACCAAATTAGAACACTTGAGTCACACAGTTCAAACAAGGTTCTTTATTTTTTTAAAACAATGTTTATTTATTTGGCTGTGCCAGGTCTTAGTTGTGACATGTGAACTCAACTCTTAAGCTACTCTTAAGTTGTGGCATGTGAACTCCTAAGTTACAGCATATGGGATCCAGTTCCCTGACCAGGGATTAAACCTGTGCCTCCTGCATTGGGAGCACGGTGCCTTAGCCACTGGACCACCAGAGAGGTCCCTCACACAAGATTCTTTAAATCAGTGGTGTTTAACCTTGGCTGTGCATGGAAATCCTCTGGGGGAGCTCTCTGCAAAATACTTCTATCTGGGTTCTGTTTCCTGAAAATGGATTTAAGAGGTCCAGGAGGATTGTTAAGGCTCTACAGGTGACTCTATGGGGGCTGAAAGCACTGCTTTCAATATACCCACTTTTCACTACATAAACTGCCAGCTTGACAGAGCTTTTCCACTAAGCTGCCCATTTGCTGGGAGCCATCTCCCGGCATATTGCATATTGAGTGCAGCACTTTCACAGCATCATCTTTCAGGATCTGGAATAGCTCAACTGGAAGTCTATCACTGCCAGGAGCCAGTGTGAGGAACTCCGCCCGTGGCACAGGTCATGAGGAAGGAGGCTCGGCATACACAAAGGCGGGATCGGGCCTCAGGAGTCCCCCTGGAAATTCTCAAGCATTTACCCCCCAAACCAGAGTCTGCCTACTTTCTGCTTTGTGCTCTCACCTACACCTCTGACTTTATGGGGGCTGTCCCCCCACTACCTCTTTTTGAAAAAAGAGTTAACTAACAGCTCCAGTTAATAAAGTTCCTGGGTGTGATAGTGTTTCAACCTACAAACTCCTTTGGAAGTCCTCTAGCCTGCCTGAATAGGTTTTTCTGGCCACATGTGATTGCTCAGAGCCTCCCATCTGTGAGAGGCATGAGATGTTCTAAACTGTCTAAATACAGAGTCCTTTGATAAATTAAAAGATTGATTAGAAATTGTATTGGTGAAGGGTTTTTCACTTGTTGGGCCAATGTTTGCTGCTAAGCCTCCAATCCCTTACCTGCTGTGTCCCTGGCAGTGTATTGATTAATGTAATTGGTGTAAGTAGTAGCTTTAATGTTTGTAACCTTGGACCCTTGAGTTAATTCTTTTTTGTTGTAGCCCACCACACCTTTGCCATATAGGAATGCAACTTTAATGCCTTTGGAGGGTGGCGCCTGCCTAATCACCTTTAGAGAAAAATAAGTTTTCTGAAGAAAGGGTCTTAAAATGTTAACAGGCCTCTGGGCCAGAAGATGATGCAAATCACCTAAACTTTTGCATATGATAAGTTTGCAGGAAGAAAGCCTGGCTTACTGCATGACTCTACCCCTTCCCCCATTATCCTCTATGCATAACTTAAGGTATAAAGACTACTTTGGAAAATAAAGTGCGGGCCTTGTTCACCGAAGCTTGGTCTCCCCATGTCGTTCTTTCTTTCACCTTCTGGCTGAATTATTCAGCCTCTTTTCTCCACTGAATTTCCTCACTGAGCTATCCTCATTCTATTACTCTTTATATCTTTGATGAATATTTAAATAAATAGGTCACCGAAGCCGTCTCTCCTTCGAATACCCTGGATCAGCCGGGGCTGGACCCCGGCACCCATTAAAATCACAGGGGAGTTTTCTAAGAATTACAGAGGCCCAGACCCCAGACTAGACTCTAAAAATCAGAATTTCTGGGGTTCTGGGGACTTCCCTCTAGGCCCAGTGGTTAGGACTCCAAATTTCCTTGCAAGGGCTGGGGGGTTGGAGGCAAGGGGTGGGGGGTTGTCTGGGAACTGGGATCCAGCATGCCACCCTAAGAGGCCAAAAGAAAAAAAAAAAAGAATTTCTGGGGTTGGGGCTCAAGCACTAGCTTGTTTAAAAGCACTTTATGTCCCTATCTGCTTTGGAGCTACCCACATTTATTTTTTAATTTTTCCTGTCTGTTCTTGTCTCCTTTATTGTTCCTTTTTGGGTTTATGCCTTTTCATTCCTTTCCTGTCATTTTCATGGGCCTTTAGGAAGACATGAATTTAAATGGGTATACCAAACATACCATGTTGAACTGGAAATTTGCTAAATTAAAATAAAATAAAATTTTTTTTTCTGGTCACACTGCACAGCTTGCAGGATCTTAGTTCCCTGACCAGGGAGGGAACTTGGGTCTTTGGCAGTGACAGCATGGAGTGCTAACCACTGGACCACCAGGAGATTCACAAACAACGAAATTTTAATTATAAAGCTTATATGCACACGCAAAACAAAAAATTATCAGCACATTCACTTTAAAAAAAATCAAATACTACAAAAGGGTACAGACTACACTGAAAGTACTCCAGTCTCACCTTCCCCATTCCCATTCCTTAGGGTTAGCTGCTAGCCTGCTTGTAACAATTTCATAGTTAAAGTTCAGTTAAAGTAATTGTTTTTAGTACATTTTCTCTCTGTAGTTTAAAAATTTCCATTTTAATTTAAATGTCTTTATGCCTTTTACTGTGTTCTGCATCTTTATGCTTTTTTAAAAAACTATTTTTGTTATTGCTATTTTATTTTTTGACCATCCTGCTCGGCATATGGGATCTTAGTCCCCTTAGACCCCAGAGATCAAACCTGCGCCCTCTGCATTGGAAGTGTGGTCTTAACCACTGGCCCACCAGGTAAGTCCCCATGCTTTTTTCTATGACTTTTCCTGCGCCTCGGCTGCTCCCTAACACCCTTGTCCTGGGGGACCCCTGTTAGCCTATCAGGTCTTAGTTTGCAAAACATTTCAAAATCGCTTGGCCAAAATTAATGTTTTCTCCTTTGTGTTCTTATACTACTTTGTTCATGACTCTATCTTAATGCTTCTGATACCATTTGGAAATTATTCATTTTCTTTTCTTAGCATCTATATATTGGTACTTCCCAGGCAGTCCCGTGGTTAAGATTCTGAACTCCCAATGCAAGGGACAGAGGTTTGATCCCTGGTCAGGGAACTAGATTCCATATTCCAAAAGGTGTGGCCAAAATATTTAAAAAACAAACAAAACAACACCTATACATTGCAAACTTGAGGTGGTGGGGGCTGTATCATGCACCTCTGTGTTACTGCTAGTTCTGTACTGTGGCTTTGTACTGCAAGTGTCTTCTCCCAAGTGGTCTTGTCTTTTTCTTCATGCCTTTTGATGAGGGAGTTCTTAACTTTCATGTCATCCACATTTACCAAAGTTTTCTATACCATTTGTGCCAATGTTATTTAGTAAACCCTTCCCTGAGATAGTAAGTAGGAAATTTTCCTTTATTTTCCTTCAGAAGTTCTGATTTTACTTTTTCCTTTTAAATTCTTTAATCTATTTAGAGTTAGATTTTGTGTTGGGTGTCCAACAGATAAGCAGTTGGTTCAGCTCAGGTACTGACTAATCTATCTTTCCCTATTGTTCTATTAATATAATGCCAGATCTGTCATATATCAAGATTTCACGTATGCCTGGATTGTTTCTGAGCTCTCCAGGCTGATTCATTTCCCCCCTCAGCCTATCCCTATACTAATATCCCATGGTCTTAATTTTTATCAGTTCAGTTCAGTTCAGTCGCTCAGTCGTGTCCGACTCTTTGTGACCCCATGAATTGCAGCACACCAGGCCTCCCTGTCCATCACCAACTCCTGGAGTTCACCCAAACTCATGTCCATCAAGTCAGTGATGCCATCCAGCCATCTCATCCTCTGTTGTCCCCTTCTCCTCCTGCCCCCAATCCCTCCCAGCATCAGAGTCTTTTCCAGTGAGTCAGTTCTTTGCATGAGGTGGCCAAAGTACTGGAGTTTCGGCTTTAGCATCATTCCTTCCAAAGAAATCCCAGGGCTGATCTCCTTCAGAAAGTACTGGTTGGATCTCCTTGCAGTCCAAGGGACTCTCAAGAGTCTTCTCCAAAAGCATCAATTCTTCGGCGCTCAGCCTTCTTCACAGTCCAACTCTCACATCCATACATGACTACTGGAAAAACCATAGCCATGACTAGACAGACCTCTATAGTTTCATACTAAATGTTGATATATAGAAGGATAGGTCCTTGAAACAGGAGCTGAAATAGGTCTCTACTTTTCAAGAGTGTTTAGGTAATGCTTTGTCCTTTGTTTTTCCACATAAATTTTAGCTTAGCTTGTAAACATCCACGGAAAATCCTGTTGGAAATTTATTAGAATTGCTTTGAACTGGTGGCTCAGAGGGTAAAGCCTCTGCCTGCAATGTGGCAGACCCAAGTTCGATCACTGGGTCAGGAAGATCCCCTGGAGAAGGAAATGGCAACCCACTCCAGTATTCTTGCCTGGAGAATCCCATGGATGGAGGAGCCTGGTAGGCTACAGTCCACGGGTCACAAAGAGCTGGACACGACTGAGCAATTTCACTTTCTTTCTTTGAATTGACAGATGAATCTTCCACCCCATCTCTACCCGACATGAAGTATTAATAATAGCTCAAGAGATGTTTGGAGAAGGCAATGGCACCCCACTCCAGTACTCTTGCCTGGAAAATCCCATGGGCGGAGGAGCCTGGTGGGCTGCAGTCCATGGGGTCACGAAGAGTCAGACACAACTGAGCGACTTCACTTTCACTTTTCACTTTCATGCACTGAAGAAGGAAATGGCAACCCACGCCAGTGTTCTTGCCTGGAGAATCCCAGGGACGGGGAGCCTGGTGGGCTGCCGTCTATGGGGTCGCAGAGTTGGACACGACTGAAGCGACTTAGAAGCAGCAGCAGCAGCAAGAGATGTTTGTAGAATGAATGAAGGTCTGATGATCATCTCCAAAGTACACCTTATAAACAAACATTCCATAAATAGAGGTCAATGAATGAATGGATGAGAGACAAAGATGACTAAGATGAATCAGCAACTGTGTAAAAATTTTCCTTGCCTGTTCGAATACCTTATTTTAAATACACAAAGCCACAACTCCATCCTCTTACTGAACATAAATTTATGACCAGTTTGGAAAGACTCTTGGAGATAATTTTTTTCAGGAAGGCTCGTGTCCGCAGCGCAGGCAAAGAAACAGGCTACCTGCTACCCGCAGGTCAAGTGTCTGCGACGCCTCGGCCTCCGGAGGAGGAGCTGTCCAGAGGGAGCGCGGTCTTTCTCCCGCCCCGGTCTCCGCGGCTGAGGGCACCAAAGAACTACAACTCCCGGCAGGCCGCGCAGCGCCCCGGCTTAACCAAGCGCAATCTGGGGGGTGGCGGCAAAGTTGCCCGCGAATCCCCGCCGCCCTGGTTGCGGCTGGAAGCCTAGCGCCGCGTCTTCCTGCTTCCCTACTCGGGTGAGTAGGGGCAGCCCCACTTCGGAGGCCGAAGCCGAGCCCGGGCCGCCAGGGGCCGCGGGAGCGCGGGGAAGCCGCAGTGGACGCGCCTCCGCCGGGGCCGCCGGTCGCGAGGGGACCCCGCGCGAGTGTCCTTGGCACCCGCGGGCCCGGCGCGCGGCCACGTGACTCGGGCGACTAGCAGGGGCCCCGCCTCCTCCGCGGCCACTCCTGCCGGCTCTCCGGTGGGCGGAAACGGGGCGCGGTCCCGTGTGTCCGGTGGAGCCGGCTGGAGGAAGGCAGCCGGTGGCTCACTCAGACCTCCTCGGGCCCTGTGGTCTGTGGCCTCCGAGGCGCAGGCGTCCCGGGGCCTGAGCGCGGTCTGGATCAGAAGCAAGAGCGCGCGGTTATCTCTGCCCTCCGTTGGGGCCCGCGGCGCCCAGCAGCTCTCCTTATCTGTAGCACTGGCTGGGGCTTCCCTGGTGGCTCAGATGGTAAAGAATCTTGTTCAGTTCAGTCGCTCAGTTGTGTCTGAATCCTTGCGACCCCATGGACTGCAGCACCGCCAGGCTCCCGGTCCATCGCCAACTCCCGGAGCTTACTCAAACTTATGTCCACTGAGTCGGTGATGCCATCCAAGCATCTCATTTTCTGTTGTCCCCTTAAGAATCTTATCTGTCTGAAATGCAGGAGTGCCAGGTTCGATCCCTGGGTAAATAAGATGCCCTGGAGAAGGGGGCATGGCAACCCTCTCCAGTACTTTTGCCTGGAGAGTTCCCATGGACAGAGGAGCCTGGTGGGCTACCGTCCATGGGGTCACAAAGAGTCGCACATGACTGAGTGACTTTTTCACTTTGCTGGGCTCTGAGCTTCCAGATTGCAAGGTAAACTTGTGCTGATGACAGCCGGTGTGTGGAGAGCTTCCTCTAGAAGATACCTACTGAGTACAGCTCTCTCCCCAGGATAAGTGACATTTACTTTGTACTGACTAGGAAGTCATTCGATTCAACAGATACTTATTGATCACCTCCGTGATTCTTGGCACTTGGTGTTCAGGAAATATTTGCAGAGTTGAAAGTGAGTTAGACTTTGTCTGTGCCTTCCCACCGGGGAAGGCAATGGCACCCCACTCCAGTACTCTTGCCTGGAAAATCCCATGGACGGAGGAGCCTGGTGGGCTGCAATCCATGGGGTTGCTATGAGTCCGGCTGGACTGAGCGATTTCACTTTCACTTTTCACTTTCATGCACTGAAGAAGGAAATGGCAACCCACTCCAGTGTTCTTGCCTGGAGTATCCCAGGGATGGGGGAGCCTGGTGGGCTGCCGTCTCTGGGGTCGCACAGAGTCGGACACGACTGAAGTGACTCAGCAGCAGCAGCAGCAGTGCCTTCCCACGTTTTCATTAAGCAGTAGTTCTCAAACTTCAGCGTGTATCAGAATCACCTGAAGGGCTTGGTACAACACAGAAACCTGGACCACATCCCCAGAGGTTCTGATTCAGTAGGTCTGGGGTTCCCAGATGAAAGCTCAGTGGTAGAAAAAGTCCTCCTGCCAATGCAGGAGATGCAGGTTCAATCCCTGAGACGGAAAGATTCCCTGGAGTGGGAAATGGCAATCCACTCCAGTATTCTTGCCTGGGAAATCCCATGGACAGAGGAGCCTGGAGAGCTACAGTCCATGGGGGTCACAAAGAGTCCGACATGAGTGAGCACTCACACACGCACAGTTCTACGGTGGGGAGCAAGTATTTGCATTTCTAACATTCTGTTCTGGGGATACACTTTTGTGTATCATTGTTCTGTAGGGAAAAAATCCTGTGAACTTAAAGCACCAGCTCTTCACTCCTGGACCTGGGCTTTTCTATGCTGGTGCCTGTTTAACTTTGGTAGTGATAGTGAGCATGTACGTATTACTTTGTTCGCTGTAACTTCCCCCACATTTTATACAGATTTTCATGTATAGGTCTACACGTGTCAGTTTTCCTGAGTTACATCGTATTTTATCTTGCTGTGTCTGCTTGGCCATTTCTCAGCAGCCCTCAGGATGTAAAATTTGACCTCTGCTGGTAGAGTTTACATTTTTTTTTTCCTTTCTGATATACACATTTTCTTCTCATACAAGGGACCTGTAAGATAAGAATAGTGCTTGGTTCAGGCATCTACCCCTCCCCCCCACGACTCACTGAATAAACTATTTCAGTTTAGCTATATGCATCAGAGGCGCTCAGCAAGCCCTGTTCTCATCCACCTTGTGTGCTCTTGTTTGGATCAGATAGGCTTGTATTCAAGTTCTGGCTGCATCACTTAGTAGCTTTCCATCCAGGTTTCTTACTTTTTCTAAAACTCATCTTCCTCTGTAGAATGAGGGTATAATAGGATGCACCCCAGAATGCAGTTGTGTGAGTTACATGAGATGTTTAAGCACACTGTTCTTCCTGAGTCCGCCTCTCTCTGGATGAAATAGTGGTAAATTCTACTCCTTGCCTGGGTGAGATTTATTTTTCCTGTCTACTCCAGGACTTTGGCATCAGTTGGGGATTCATCAGCATTGATTTGAGACATCAAGTCAATGGATGGTACCATCCCCTTGGCCGCTTTTTGTCTACATCAGTAACTAAACTTCCCTGAAAACCTGATCACTCTTTCCAAAGGTATTGTTGGGTCTTTTCCAGTCCTGGGAGCAGACCAAAAAAAATACTGCTCATCTGTGTAACAGTCTTTCTAGGAAATGGGAGGGGGTGCTGTGGTCACTTTATGGGATTAATGGGATTAGAGCCTTAAATTATTTCCTCTGTGGTCATTCTCACCTGTGCAACCAAATAGGATGCAGTGATTCTAGGCTTATTGTCCTGGAATATGGCTTGGGAAAGAAGCAGCAGATGGATGGTAGTTGAAAAGACCCAGCCCAGTGAACAGTAAGTGCTTGGTTCCCTATTTAGTTCGATACAGGGGATGGAATTGCATTTGACCATTAATTTATCAGACTCTGCTCTTGCCTCGTCTCATGACTTGCTGGTATGTTTCCTGTGGTCCAGCAAGATGGATACCATTCTCAACCTTGACTTGACAGTGACATAGCTCTCCTAAACATTTCATAGCCTGGAGTGGTGGCTTATAGTGATTTTTTTTTTTTTTTTGATTGATCTTGTGACATGCTGTTGATTTCTGGGGTGCCAAGTAGCGATGTCCCTGTGCCTAGCTCTGTTTGGGGTTGGTAGAGGGTCAGAAGTCATAGTGACTGATGTAGTTACTTGAGAATGGAGGTGAGAATGATGGTGATTGGAGGTCTGCATCTGGTGATCGGAGTCCCCGATCAGGAAGGTCTGAGGTCACGTACCATAAAGAGAAAGCGCTGAAGGGATTTCCCTTGTGTGTATATGTGTTAGTTGCTCAGGGGTGTCGGACTCTTGGCGATTCCATGGACTGTAGCCCACCAGGCTCCTCTGTCCTCTGTCTACTCTGCTGTTTACTAGCTGAGCCACCTGGGGGTAAATCCCTCACCCTTTCTGCTCCTTGATGTCCTCATTTATCCCTGGGGGTGGCAGTGGTATTTGTCTCACGTCACTGTGTGCTGAGGGGGATGTGTGGAACAGGTGTCCTCAGCCTCTGAGATCTAATGCCTGATGATCTGAGGTGGAGCTGCTGTAATAATAATAGAAATAAAGTGCACAATAAATGTAATGCATTAGAATCATCCCCAAACCATCCCCACCCCTCACCCTAGTCCATGGAAAAATCATCTTCCATGAAACCCATCCCTGGTCCCCCAAAGGTTGGGGACTGCTGGTGTGGAATAACTAATGAGATAATGAGTGCAGAGGGCTGTGTGAAGGTCAGTTATTACCAGTATTATTATCTAATTGTTAGGTTTTGGGGTCCAGTGTCCTCAGGCACTCCGCCTCTCACCCTCAACTGAAAGAAAAGAAGGACGTGATGGTATAAGAGACAACTCAGGTGAAAGTCAAAAAGGCAAGTAAATAGAACAGGGCAGGTGATTCATTAGCAAAAGGTTTAATAATGAAAGGTGTTTCTCATCGACAGACATATTTCATGGCTGACAGAGTCTTTTAAAATACCCCGAGGGAAGCAACTCATTTACATGTTAAAGACTCACTGACATGTTTTGAAAAACTCCAGCTCCAGTCTATTTAGACACAGTTGGGCTCCTATATCATCTATTTTATATTTTTCAATTTCCACCTCTTTTATTACTGAGGACATTTGCATGAAAGCTGAGACTTGGGAATTGTGTCTACTTCAGTGCTGATGTCCCATTCAGAGGTGGTCTCAAGGCCGGGGGAGGCCTGTCGCCTGGAGGGCCAGGCCTGGAGGGTGGTGCAACCTCAGGAAGATGGGCTTGGGGAGGGTGGGCTGGGAGCTGGGGCCGGGGATAACTGGGGGAGCATGGCAGCCCTGGGGTTGTGATTCTTACCTGGGGACCTGTGTTGTTACTGACTCAGTACAGGTCTCACAGGGTGTAGTTTATCCATCTCAGAAGGGCTCCAAATATGGGGTGGTTAGTTTTTATGGGCTGCTGCTGCTGCTGCTAAGTCGCTTCAGTCATGTGCGACCCCATAGACGGCAGCCCACCAGGATCCCCCGTCCCGGGAATTCTCAAGGCAAAAACACTGGAGTGGGTTGCCATTTCCTTCTCCTTTTATGGGCTAGGTAATTTCATAGGCTAATAAGTGGGAGGATTCATTCTATTTTGGGGAAGGGGTGGGGACCTCCAGAAATTGGAAATTCCCGCTCCCAACAGTCAGCCTCAGAACTGTCATGGCCCCTGTGGGTGTGTCATTTAACATGTGCTAATATATCACAATGAGCGTATAATGAGGCTCAAGGTCTGCTGGAAGTCAAGTCTTCTGCCATCTTGGGCCTAATTGGTTCTAACTAGTTTATGTCATTTCTTTATGTCAGTTCTAACTAGCTATGCCGTTCTTTTAAAGGGTGTGCCCTGCCCCCTTTGCTCCTGATTCACTTTGAGTGAGGTGGGCGCCATTGGAGAGTTAGAGCACAGGAATGCATAGTTGGACTTGAGTTTCCATGTTGAAGATAGACTGGAATATTTTCACTCTTTCATTCATTCAGTGTGCCGGGGTCCAGCCCTGGTGGATCCAGGGAATTCGAATCGGGGACGGCGTTGGCGAACTGGAAACAATAGTTTTAATTAAATATTAATTAGAGACATAAAGAGTAATAGAATAAGGATAGTTCAGTGAGAAAATTCAGTGGAGAAAAGAGGCTGAATAACTTGGTTTACGTGGAAAGCTAATAAAATTCCAAAATAAGGAATTTGCGTCACCTATGTAGGCCGCAGGCGTCCTCCCGTTCTCCCGAAGGAGAGGAGACGCTAAGGCCTCCCTGGTCAGATCTTAGAAGCCCAGGCAAAATTAGTAGGCTTGACGAGCCTCCCACGCCCCAGATGGGAATTCAGCCAGAAGGTGAGAGAAAGAATGACATGGGGAGACCAAGTTTCAGTGAACAAGGCCCGCACTTTATTTTCCAAAGTAGTTTTTATACCTTAAGTTGTGCATAGAGGATAATGGGGGAAGGTCAGCAGTCCTTGATCCTTATCGAAGCCAGGCTTTCAAACTTATCATATGCAAAAGTTTAGGTGATTTACACCATCTTCTGGCCAGGAGGCCTGTCAACATTTTAAGATCCTTTTTTCAAAAAACTTATTTTTCTCTAAAGGTGATTATTCTAAAGTCAGGTGCCACCCTCCGAAAGCATTAGATAAAGTTGCATTCCTATAGGGCAAAGTTGTGGTGTGCTATAACAAGAAAAGAATTAACTCAAGGGTCCAAGTTTACAAACATTAAAGCTACTACTTACATTCCTATACACCAATTATGTTAATCAATACACTGCCAGGGACACAGCAGGTAAGGGATGTGGAAACTTAGCAGCAAACATTGGCCCAACAAGTGAAAAACCCTTCACCAATACAATTTCTAATCAATCTTTTAACTGCTCAAAGGAATCTGTATTTAGACAGTTTAGAACACCTCATGCCTCTCACGGTTGGGAGGCTCTGAACAATCACATGTGGCCAGAAGAACCTATTCAGGCAGGCTAGAGGACTTCCAAAGGAGTTTGTAGGTTGAAACACTCTTGTCACGCCCAGAAACTTTATTAACTGGAGCTGTAAGTTAACTCTTTTTCATAGAGAGGTGGTGGGGGACAGCCCCCCATAAAGTCAGAGGTGTAGGTGAGAGCACAAAGCAGTAAAGGAGGCAGACTCTGGTTTTGGGGGTAGATGCTCGAGAATTTCCAGGGGGACTCCTGAGGCTTGATCCCGCATTTTCGTATGGCCGAGCCTCCTTCCTCATGACCTTTGCCACGGGCAGAGTTCCTCACGCTGGCTCCCAGCACAGTGGGTGTTCTTTTTTTTTTTTTTTTATTAGCAGGGTTACTTATTCATTTATTTATTTGTTAGTGAATTCTGCTCTTTGCATCTAGTGGAAAAGGCAGACATTGGACCAGATTATTAGATGTAAAAGCATTGCGCAATAAACCAGAGAGGAAGGAACAAGGAAGGCTGGAAGGTTGACTGATAAAAGGCTTCATAGAAGGTTAGTAGGGGATTGACTGTGGGAGATGAAGCTGCAAAGGTGGATGGGGATGAGAATGGGGTGGGTCTTGAATGCCTTACTAGAGAATTTGGACTTTTTGGTAGATAGTAGGGAGGTGAGACAGAATGTGGTCCACTGGAGAAGGGAATGGCAAACCACTTCAGTATTCTTGCCTTGAGAATCCCATGAACAGTATGAAAAGGCAAAATGATAGGGTAGTGAAAGAGGAACTCCCCAGGTCGGTAAGTGCCCAATATGCTACTGGAGATCAGTGGAGAAATAACTCCAGAAAGAATGAAGGGATGGAGCTAAAGCAAAAACAACACCCAGTTGTGGATGTGACTGGTGACAGAAGCAAGGTCCGATGCTGTAAAGAGCAATATTGCATCAGATCAGATCAGATCAGATTAGTTGCTCAGTCGTGTCTGACTCTTTGCGACCCCATGAATCACAGCACACCAGGCCTCCCTGTCCATCACCAACTCCTGGAGTTCACTCAGACTCACGTCCATCGAGTCAGTGATGCCATCCAGCCATCTCATCCTCTGTCGTCCCCTTCTCCTCTTGCCCCCAATCCCTCCCAGCATCAGAGTCTTTTCCAATGAGTCAACTCTTCGCATGAGGTGGCCAAAATACTGGAGTTTCAGCTTTAGCATCATTCCTTCCAAAGAAATCCCAGGGCTGATCTCCTTCAGAATGGACTGGTTGGATCTCCTTGCAGTCCAAGGGACTCTCAAGAGTCTTCTCCAAAAGCATCAATTCTTTGGTGCTTAGCCTTCTTCACAGTCCAACTCTCACATCCATACATGACCACTGGAAAAACCATAGCCTTGACTAGATGAACCTTTGTTGGCAAAGTAATGTCTCTGTTTTTCAATATGCTATCTAGGTTGGTCATAACTTTCCTTCCAAGGAGTAAGCGTCTTTTAATTGCATGGCTGCAGTCACCAACTGCAGAGATTCTGGAGCCCAGAAAAATAAAGTCTGACACTGTTTCCACTGTTTCCCCATCTATTTCCCATGAAGTGATTGGGACCGGATGCCATGATCTTAGTTTTCTGAATGTTGAGCTTTAAGCCAACTTTTTCACTCTCCACTTTCACTTTCATCAAGAGGCTTTTGAGTTCCTCTTCACTTTCTGCCATAAGGGTGGTGTCATCTGCATATCTGAGGTTATTGATATTTCTCCCAGCAATCTTGATTCCAGCTTGTGCTTCTTCCAACCCAGTGTTTCTCATGATGTACTCTGCATATAAGTTAAATAAGCAGGGTGACAATATACAGCCTTGATGTACTCCTTTTCCTATTTGGAACCAGTCTGTTGTTCCATGTCCAGTTCTAACTGTTGCTTCCTGACCTGCATACAAATTTCTCAAGAGGCAGATCAGGTGGTCTGGTATTCCCATCTCTTTCAGAATCTTCCACAGTTTATTGTGATCCACACAGTCAAAGGCTTTGGCATAGTCAATAAAGCAGAAATAGATGTTTTTCTGGAACTCTTGCTTTTTCCATGATCCAGCGGATGTTGGCAATTTGATCTCTGGTTCCTCTGCCTTTTCTAAAACCAGCTTGAACATCAGGAAGTTCATTGTTCACATATTGCTGAAGCCTGGCTTGGAGAATTTTGAGCATTACTTTACTAGCGTGTGAGATGAGTGCAATTGTGTGGTAGTTTGAGCATTCTTTGGCATTGCCTTTCTTTGGGATTGGAATGAACACTGACCTTTTCCAGTCCTGTGGCCACTGCTGAGTTTTCCAAATTTGCTGGCATATTGAGTGCAGCACTTTCACAGCATCATCTTTCAGGATTTGGAATAGCTCAACTAGAATTCTATCACCTCCACTAGCTTTGTTCATAGTGATGCTTTCTAAGGCCCGCTTGACTTCACATTCCAGGATGTCTGGCTCTAGGTGAGTGATCACACCATCGTGATTATCTGGGTCATGAAGATCTTTTTTGTACAGTTCTTCTGTGTATTCTTGCCACCTCTTCTTAATATCTTCTGCTTCTATTAGGTCCATACCATTTCTGTCCTTTATTGAGCCCATCTTTGCATGAACTGTTCCCTTGGTATCTCTGATTTTCTTGAAGAGATCCCTAGTCTTTCCCATTCTGTTGTTTTCCTCTATTTCTTTGCATTGATCATTGAGGAAGGCTTTCTTATCTCTTCTTGCTATTCTTTGGAACTCTGCATTCAGATGTTTATATCTTTCCTTTTCTCCTTTGCTTTTCACTTCTCTTCTTTTCACAGCTATTTGTAAGGCCTCCCCAGACAGCCATTTTGCTTTTTTGCATTTCTTTTCCATGGGCATGGTCTTGATCCCTGTCTCCTGTACAATGTCATGAACCTCATTCCATAGTTCATCAGGAATTCTATCTATCAGATCTAGGCCCTTAAATCTATTTCTCACTTCCACTGTATAATCATAAGGGATTTGATTTAGTTCATACCTGAATGGTCTAGTGGTTTTCCCTACTTTCTTCAATTTAAGTCTGAATTTGGCAATAAGGAGTTCATGGTCTGAGCCACAGTCAGCTCCTGGTCTTGTTTTTGCTGACTGTATAGAGCTTCTCCATCTTTGGCTGCAAACAATATAATCAATCTGATTTCAGTGTTGACCATCTGGTGATGTCCATGTATAGAGTCTTCTTTTGTGTTGTTGGAAGAGGGTGTTTGTTATGACCAGTGCATTTTCTTTGCAAAAGTCTATTAGTCTTTGCCCTGCTTCATTCTGTATTCCAAGGCCAAATTTGCCTGTTACTCCAGGTGTTTCTTGACTTCCTACTTTTGCATTCCAGTCCCCTATAATGAGAAGGACATCTTTTTTGGGTGTTAGTTCTAAACGGTCTTGTATGTCTTCATAGAACCATTCAACTTCAGCTTCTTCAGCATTACTGGTTGGGGCATAGACTTGGATTACTGTGATATTGAATGGTTTGCCTTGGAAACGAACAGAGATCATTCTGTCCTTTTTGAGATTGCATCCAAGTACTGCATTTTGGACTCTTTTGTTGACTGTGATGGCTACTCCATTTCTTCTGAGGGATTCCTGCCCGCAGTAGTAGATATAATGGTCATCTGAGTTAAATTCACCCATTCCAGTCCATTTCAGTTCGCTGATTCCTATAATGTCGACATTCACTCTTCTTGTCTCTTGTTTGACCACTTCCAATTTGCCTTGATTCATGGACCTGACATTCCAGGTTCCTATGCAATATTGCTCTTCATAGCATCGGACCTTGCTTCTATCACCAGTCACATCCACAGCTGGGTATTGTTTTTGCTTTGGCTCCATCACTTCATTCTTTCTGGACTTATTTCTCCACTGATCTCCAGTAGCATATTGGGCACCTACTGACCTGGGGAGTTTCTCTTTCAGTATCCTATCATTTTGCCTTTTCATACTGTTCATGGGATTCTCGAGGCAAGAATACTGAAGTGGTTTGCCATTCCCTTCTCCAGTGGACCACATTCTGTCAGATCTCTCCACCATGACCCGCCCGTCTTGGGTTGCCCCATGGGCATGGCTTAGTTTCATTGAGTTAGACAAGGCTGTGGTCCTAACGTGATTAGATTGACTAGTTTTCTGTGAGTATGGTTTCAGTGTGTTTGCCCTCTGATGCCCTCTTGCAACACCTACTGTCTTACTTGGGTTTCTCTTTCCTTGGGCGTGGGGCATCTCTTCACGGCTGCTCCAGCAAAGCACAGCCATTGCTCCTTACCTTGGATGAGGGGTATCTCCTCATTGCCGCCCTTCCTGACCTTCAACATGGGATAGCTCCTCTAGGCCCTCCTGCACCCGTGCAGCCACGGCTCCTTGGACGTGGGGTTGGTCCTCGCAGCCACCGCCCCTGGCCTCGGGCGTGGGTTGCTCCTCCCGCCTGCTGCCCCTGGCCTCGGGCTTAGGGGCATGGGGTAGCTCCTCCCGGCCACCGCCCCTAACTTCGGATGCGGTGTAACTCCTCTCATTGCTGCCCCTGACCTCGACGCTGGGTATCTCCTCTCAGCTGCCCCCCCTGACCTCGGACGCAGGGTAGCTCCTCTCCGCCGTTCCTGCGCCATCGCAGTCTGGTACTCTCTGCCTCTGCCCCTGACCTCGGACGTGGGGTAACTCCTCTTGGCCGCCTCCCTTCGGGCATGGGGTCCTCCTGACTTCCTCCCCTGACTTCAGACGTGGGGTGGCTCCTCTCAGCTGCGCTTAGCGCGCCGGTCGCAGCCGCCTGTGCTTAGCGCGCCGGTCGCAGCCGGCAACCTGCATAGGAACCTGGAATGTCAGGTCCATGAATCAAGGCAAATTGAAAGTAGTCAAACAGGAGATGGCGAGAGTGAACATTGACATTCTAGGAATCAGCGAACTAAAATGGACTGGAATGGGTGAATTTAACTCAGATGACCATTATATCTACTACTGTGGGCAGGAATCCCTTAGAAGAAACGGAGTAGCCATCATGGTCAACAAAAGAGTCCAAAATACAGTACTTGGATGCAATCTCAAAAATGACAGAATGATCTCTGTTCATTTCCAAGGCAAACCATTCAATATCACGGTAATCCAAGCCTATGCCCCAACCAGTAACGCTGAAGAAGCTGAATTTGAATGGTTCTATGAAGACTTACAAGACCTTTTAGAACTAACACCCAAAACAGATGTCCTTCTCATTATAGGGGACTGGAATGCAAAAGTAGAAAGTCAAGAAACACCTGGAGTAACAGGCAAATTTGGCCTTGAAATACGGAATGAAGCAGCGCAAAGACTAATAGACTTTTGCCAAGAGAATGCTCTGGTCATAGCAAACACCCTCTTCCAACAACACAAGAGAAGACTCTACACATGGACATCACCAGGTGGTCAACACCGAAATCAGATTGATTATATTGTTTACAGCCAAAGATGAAGAAGCTCTATACAGTCAGCAAAAGCAAGACCAGGAGCTGACTGTGGCTCTGATCATGAACTCCTTATTGCCAAATTCAGACTTAAATTGAAGAAAGTAGGGAAAACCACTAGACCATTCGGTATGACCTAAATCAAATCCCTTATGATTATACAGTGGAAGTGAGAAATGGATTTAAGGGCCTAGATCTGATAGATAGAGTGCCTGATGAACTATGGTCTGAGGTTCGTGACATTATACAGGAGACAGGGATCAAGACCATGCCCATGGAAAAGAAATGCAAAAAAGCAAAATGGCTGTTTGGGGAGGCCTTACAAATAGCTGTGAAAAGAAGAGAAGTGAAAAGCAAAGGAGAAAAGGAAAGATATAAACATCTGAATGCAGAGTTCCAAAGAATAGCAAGAAGAGATAAGAAAGCCTTCCTCAATGATCAATGCAAAGAAATAGAGGAAAACAACAGAATGGGAAAGACTAGGGATCTCTTCAAGAAAATCAGAGATACCAAGGGAACAGTTCATGCAAAGATGGGCTCAATAAAGGACAGAAATGGTATGGACCTAACAGAAGCAGAAGATATTAAGAAGAGGTGGCAAGAATACACAGAAGAACTGTACAAAAAAGATCTTCATGACCCAGATAATCACGATGGTGTGATCACTCACCTAGAGCCAGACATCCTAGAATGTAAAGTCAAGTCGGCCTTAGAAAGCATCACTATGAACAAAGTTAGTGGAGGTGATGGAATTCCAGTTGAGCTATTCCAAATCCTGAAAGATGATGCTGTGAAAGTGCTGCACTCAATATGCCAGCAAGTTGGAAAGCTCAGCAGTGGCCACAAGACTGTGACAGGTCAGTGTTCATTCCAATCCCAAAGAAAGGCAATGCCAAAGAATGTTCAAGCTACTGCACAATTTCACTCATTTCACATGCTAGCAAAGTAATGCTCAAAATTTTCCAAGCCAGGCTTCAACAGTATGTGAACCAGGAGCTTCCAGATGTTCAAGCTGGGTTTAGAAAAGGCAGAGGAACCAAAGATCAAATTGCCAACATCCGTTGGATCATAGAAAAAGCAAGAGAATTCAAGAAAAATATCTACTTCTGTTGCATTGACTATGCTAAAGCCTTTGACTGTGGATCACAACAACTGTGAAAAATTCTTCAAGAGATAGGAACACCAGACCACCTTACCTGCCTCCTGAGAAATCTGTGTGCAGGTCAAGAAGCAACAGTTAGAACCAAACATGGAACAGCAGACTGGTTCCAAACTGAGAAAGGAGTACGTCAAGGCTGTATATTGTCACCCTGCTTATATAACTTATATACAGAGTACATCACGCGAAATGCCAGGGTAGATGAAGCACAAGCTGGAATCAAGATTGCCAGGAGAAATATCAATAACCTCATATGCAGATGACACCACTATTTCGGCAGAAAGTGAAGAGGAACTAAAGAGCCTCTTGATGAAAGTGAAAGAGGAGAGTGAAAAAGCTGACTTAAAACTCAACATTCAAAAAATGAAATCAGGGCATCTGGTCTCATCACTTCTTGGCAAATAGGTGAGAAAACAGTGGAAACAGTGAGAGACTATTTTCTTGGGCTCCAAAATCACTGCGGATGATGACTACAGCCATGAAATTAAAAGATGCTTGCTCCTTGGAAGAAAAGCTGTGACAAACCTAGACAGCATATTAAAAAGCAGAGATACTACTTTGCCCACAAAGGTCTATGTAGTCAAAGCTATTTCCAGCTGAAGTAGCTCAGCTGGAATTCCAATACCTCCACTAGCTTCGTGGTCATGTATAGATGTGATAGTTGGACCATAAAGAAGAACTTATACTTTTGAACTGTGGTGTTGGAGAAGACTCTTGGGAGTCCCTTGTACTGCAAGGAGATCAAACCAGTGAATCCTGAACGAAATCAACCCTGAATATTTATTAGAACGACTGATGCTGAAGCTGAAACTCCAATACTTTCGCCACCTGATTCAAAGAGCTGACTCATTAGAAAAGACCCTGACGGTGGGAAAGATTGAAGGAGGAAAAGGGGATGACAGGGAATGAGATGGTTGGGTGGCATCACTGACTCTATGGAAATGAGTTTGAGCAAGCTCCAGGAGATGGTGATGGACAGGGAATTCTGGCTTGCTGCAGCCCATGGGGTCACAAAGAGTCGGACAGGACTGAACAACAACAACAGGGATGGGGTAAAGGGGACACTGCAAGATGGTTTAATTTATTCTTTTTATCTACAAAGCCCTTACTTGCAGAGTTAGGAACTGATCCCAGGAGTTGGGCCAGAACATTTGTGTTTAGTGAAAGAAATGAGTTTCTTAAATTATCCCTTTAAAAATAATTGCTTGCAGTCATCCTCCTGGGGTGAATGCAGTCATCTGGGGTGTGAATGGGTAGGATAAACTTGGAAGGCTTGTTTTGGGGGCATGGTTTCACTGATGAATTTGAACACACGAAGCCTCTATTAAAAATGAAATATTAACAAGAATGGGTCTCAAACTTTGCAGAAAAATAGCCCATTATGTTTCCTATTAAAATGCAGATTCCCAAGTCCTACACCCAGTGTTGATTTAGCGGGCCAAAGAGTGGGCTTCAGAAATCTTCATTTTTTTTTTTTACTGTTACATCATTATCATTATTAATTTTTATTGAAATATAGTTGGTTTACAGTGTTTCAGGTGTATAGCTAAGTGATTTATTTTAAGCATATTTTTGTTTTTCAGATTCTTTTTCCATTATACATTATTATAAGATACTGAATATAGTCCCCTGTGCTATGCAGTAGGTCGTGTTGTTTACTTTATACACAGTAGTGTGTCTCTGTTAATCTCAAATTCCCAATTTAGCCCTTCCCAACCCGTTCCCCTTTTGGTAATCATAAGTTTGTTTTCTGGGTCTGCGAGTCTAGCAGAAATCTGCATTTTTGAAATGGCACCCAGATTGATATTTTTTGCAAGTGTTCTTCTAACCACACTTTAGAAATGTTGGCTAGGAAAAGAAGACTGCAGAGGGAAAAACAATGGGATTATAAAAAGAACTGGGTCCCAAAAAGTCAAGAAAGGAGAGAAAAAGACACAGAACAGGTAGGAAAATAGAAAGCACAGAAGATGGTAAAATTAAGTCAGAATACATAAGTGACTATATTACATGCAAACAGACAAAACCCACTATATACTATTTAGAGAGATAGTATAGAGTGTAAGTTGAAAGTAAAAGAATGGAAAAAAGCTGTCCCTGTGGATACGTTAAAAAAAATCTGTGACTATATTATAAGGCATGAGTCAAAACTGACTTTAAAGAAAGCAGAGACAGGCTATTTACAGCAATTGTCTCCATATGGAGGGGAATCAGAGGCACAGATCAGGGAGGGGATGGTCATAGACAGTCCAGCGCAGAAACACACAGGGTGATGACCTAAATTTTCCTGCTGCAAGGAAATTTCCCCCTCCAAGTCTGTGCCGGATTTGTACTTGTGGGTGGCTTGGTGGTGGCACTTCTCCTGGGTGGGTCTTCTTCACTGGCAGCTGCAGCTGTGGTCCAGGATGTTAGATGGAATATTTCTCGGAATTGAAGGGGAAGCTGCCCGTTGGGTGCAGTGGCCTCAAAGACTGTGCAGCCACTTGGTGGACTGAGCAGTACAAGTAGGGTGGGAAAGTATCAGAGAGCTGGTAGCCCACTTGGTTCAGCTGAGCGGAACTGTGAGTTTGGTTAATCGGAGCATATCTGCAAGAGGACCTTGAGCCGTAAAGCAGCCTATGGGATTGGGAGTGGATGAAGTAATAACAGCCATGGTGTTGTCTTTCAAGGAGCTTACAGTCTAGAAAAGGGGCTGTCTATATTCTATCCAAAAGAAATAGTTTGAAAATCGATCTGATGTGGAGGGCTTACCTGGCAGCTTCTGAGCACCTGTCGTTTTGGCTGTGGCCCCTTCCAACCTGGGCCGAGAGGGCTGACAATGCCTGTGCGAGCTTACTGGTATAATAATAGCTTTCAGGTAACAGAAGTTACCATGCTCTCGCTTCTCTTATCAAAAGCAGCATGCTTGACTACATATTCGTCATCCTTTCTCTTATCCACTTTGATTTTCTTTTCAGCACTGATTCCCTGCTGTTCTTCTAGTACATACCTTATGATCTGTCACCCCCTCTAGAGCGTTAAGAACTTTGTTTTCTTTGCTGTCTCCCTAGTGCCTAGTGCAGTGCCTGGTACTGTGAAAGGAAGAAGGGCTTTGAGCATTGACTTGTGCTGGATACTGTGCTCAGCATTTCATACACGTGATCTCATTTTATCCCAACTACTATTATTTTTGAAATTTATTTTTTAGTTTATATTATTTTGGCTGCACTAGGTCTTCGTCACAGCGCATGAGCTTTCTCTCATTGCGGCGTGTGGGCTCAGTAGTTGGGGCTCTAGATCACAGGCTTGGTGGTTGTGGCACATGGGCTTTAGCTGCTCCTCAGAATGTGGCATCTTCCGGGACTGGGGATCGAACCCTTGTTCCCTGCATTGGCAGGCAGATTCTTAACCACTGGACAACCAGGGAAGTGCTTCCCCAGCAACATTTGAGGTAGGTATCATCACGTTTTGCAAATGAGGCAATGTGGATGCAGTGAGGTTGAGAAAATGACCCCAAAATCATACAGTCTATTAAGTGGCAGAGCCCCGATTTGAATTTGGCTCCGTATGAAACCCTTTAACTGCTCCCCTTGCTCTGCTTTCCCGCTGCAGGGTCTGGGGACATGGCCAGAAGGGCTCTCAAGCTCGCCTCGTGGACCAGCGTGGCTCTCGCTGCCTCTGGCATCTGCCTCTACAGCAACAAGTACTTGGACCCCAACGACTTTGGTGCTGTCAGGGTGGGCCGAGCAGTGGCCACGGTAGGTTCTTCTCCTTTCGGGAGGGGCAGAGGAGCCGCAGCACTGCTTGCAGATGTTCATGCATATAGCCGATGGACTCACCAGTCACACTCATCGGCGATACACGTGTTCCGTGACCTGTGTGAAGCTCCCACTACACAGTTGCACTGTCATGGAGGTGCACCGCCCCCCTCCACCGCCCTGTGCCCCTGTTCACACAACCTCTGCCATCCTGAAGTTAAACATACAGTGGGATTGCCTGGGGTCTCTGTTCTGGAAACGTTACCTTTGCAGAACCTTCAGTATCTTATTTTAGGGACCGACTCATCAGGCGGTCTCCTTAGCAAACACACAGGGAAAGAGGCGTTTGCAGCTTTGATTAAATCCTAGCCGAAAACTTGGTCTGCCTCCAGTGGGCTCCTGGGAACAGTTCATGACGGACGCTGGGCTCACACTCAGAGTATCGGGGCCTGAAAGAACTTTGGGGATGTGCCCCAAGCCCCAGACTAAGAGAAGCTGAGCTGAATATTTGACTGTTAGAGGTTTTCTCCAGTGGCTCAGCTACATGTTCTGGTGTGATGGTGCCCTCTGTACCTCTGTTGAAGGCGGCTCCTCCAGAGAGCGCTGTGTAATTGCTCCGTGGTGGGCAGGTGGCCACATGCTTCACGCCTTCTCTCCTTCTTGGTCTGCTGCAGGATGAGCTCATGCATTCCTCCCCTTGGTGTAGATATATACTCCGAAGCACAATCTGTCTGGTCGTTTCTTTTAATACTCAGCATTGTCCTGTCTTCTCCCCAGCCTGGTTCAGACATGGGGCCTGCTCCTCAAGGTAAACTGGAACTTACCATAGCTCACGATAAGCAAATAGATACATAGACCATGGAATATGCAACGATTCCCATGTGCTTGCTAGGGGCCCTTTCTGAGCCCAGCATTGTCTTATAGGCTTCAGGGGTAGAAACGAACTGTCTTGAAAGAGCTTTTGACTGAGGAGTGTCCACACCTGGATGGGTCAGAAAAACAGTCTAAAGCCCAGGATTGTGTCAAGCTGTGGAGAAGGCAATGGCACCCCACTCCAGTACTCTTGCCTGGAAAATCCGATGGACAGAGGAGCCTGGTAGGCTGCAGTCCATGGGATCGCTAAGAGTCGGACATGACTGAGCGAATTCCCTTTCACTTTTCACTTTCATGCATTGGAGAAGGAAATGGCAACCCACTCCAGTGGTCTTGCCTGGAGAATCCCAGGGACAGAGGAGCCTGGTAGGAGGCTGTCTGTGGGGTCGCACAGAGTTGGACACGACTGAAGCAACTTAGCAATAGCAGTAGCAGTGTCAACCTGCGTGACTCAGGTGACGGCTGCTGTGGGACCTCAGACACAGGAGTGAGTCCTGTGGGCTGGGAGTCAGGATGCGTGTCTTAGGGGCAGCGGGGTTGGATGGAACCTTAGGAATTTGCATAGTTAGAGAGGAGGGATGAAGGTATAAGTCAGTGCTATATAAACCAGCCACTGGGTTGTACATTCTTTTCTTCTTTAAATAAGTGCTTTATTTGGGGGTCATTTTAGGTTTATAGAAAAGTTGGAAAGATAGTACAGAGTGCCCATATGCCCTTCATCCAATTTCCCCTAATATTAAAATCTTACATGACCATGATACATTTATGAAAACTAAGAAAGTAACATTGGTACCTTGCTATTTGCTAAACTCCAGGTTCTATTCGGATTTGATCAGTTTTATTCTGTTTCTGTTTCTGGATCTACTCCAGGATATCACATTGCATTTAGGGCACTTGAGTTTTGTTTTTGTTTGGCTTAGTTTTTTTTTCTTTTGAAATTTTTATTGAGGTTATTGTAGATTCACTGGGCTGTATATTCTTTAAAGATCCAGGCTCTGGTCTTTTTTTTGGGGGGAGGGGGAGTGATATTTTAAAAATCCTCTTATTGAAATATGGTTGCTGTATGATATTATATAAGTTACAGGTGCACAATATTGTGATTCACAGGTTTTAAAGGCTATGCTTCATTTATAGTTATTTAAAATGTTGGCTATATTCCTCATGTTGTACAATATATCCTTGTAGCTTATTTTATACCTAATAGTTTGTACCTGTTAATCCCCTTCCTCAATTCTGCCCTTCCCTATTTCCCTCTCCCCACTGCTATTGTTTGGTCACCAAGTTGTGTCCCGCTCTTTGCAGTCCCGTGGACTGCAGGACACCAGGCTTCCCTTTCCTTCACTATCTCCCAGAGTTTGCTCAACCTCATGCCCGTTGAATTGGGGATGCCATCCAACCATCTCATCCTCTATCGTCCCCTTCTCCTCCTGCCCTCAATATTTCCTGCATCAGAGTTTTTTTCCAATGAATTAGCTCTTTGCATCAGGTGGCCCAAGTGTTGGAGCTTCAGCATCAGTCCTTCCAATGAATATTCAGGACTTGTTTCCTTTAGGATGGACTGGTTGGATCTCCTTGTAGTCCAAGGGACTCTCAAGAGTGTTCTTCAACACTGGTGCTCAGCCTTCTTTGTGGTCCAGTTCTCACCCCTGTCCATGACTACTGGAAAAACCATAGCTTTGACTAGATGGACCTTTGTTGGCAAAGTAATGTATCTCTACCTTTTAATATGTCTAGGTTGGTCATAGCTTTTCTTCCAAGAAGGAAGCGTCTTTTAATTTCATGGCTGCAGTCACCATTTGCAGTGATTTTGGAGCCCCCCAAAAATAAAATCTAGGGCTCCAAAAAAATTGCTTCCTTTTTTTCCCTTTCTATTTGCCATGAAGTGAGGGGACCAGATGTCATGATCTTCAATTTTTGAATGTTGAGTTTTAAGCCAACTTTTTCATTCTCCTCTTTGACCCTCATCAAGAGGCTCTTTAGTTCCTCTTCACTTTCTGCCATTAGAGTGGTATCATCTGCATAGCTGAGGTTGTTGATATTTCTCCTTTCAATCTTGTTTCCAGTTTGGGATTCATCTAGCCCAGCATTTCGCATGATGTACTCTGCATAGAAATTAAATTAACAGGGTGACAATATACAGCCTTGACATACTCCTTTCCCAATTTTGAACCGATCCATTGTTCCATGTCTGGTTCTAACTATTGCTTCTTGACCTGCATAAGGGGTCTCAGGAGACAATAAAGTGGTCTGGTATTCCATCTCTTTAAGAATTTTCCACAGTTTGTTGTGACCCACACAGTCAAAGGCTTTCGCATAGTCAGTGAAACAGAAATAGATGTTTTTCTGAAATTACCTTGCTTTCTCTATGATCCAATGGATGTTGGCAATTTGACCTCTGGTTCTTCTACCTTTTCTAAATCCAGCTTGTATATCTGGAAGTTCTCTGTTCATGTACTGCTAAAGTCTAGCTTGAAGGGTTTTGAGCATTACTGTGTGATCATGTGAAATGAGCACAATTGTATGATAGTTTGAGCATTCTTTGGCATTGCTGTTCTTTGGGATTGAAATGAAAACTTCGCTTTTCCAGTCCTGTGGCCACTGCTGAGTTTTCCAAAGTTTCTGGCATATTGAGTGCAGCACTTTGACAACATCATCTTTTAGTATTTGAAATAGCTCAGTCGGAATTCCATCATCTCCACTAGCTTTGTTCATAGTAATGCTTCTGAAGGCCCACTTGATTTCACACTCCAGTATGTCTGGCTCTAGGTGAGTGACCACACCATCAAGTTTGTTCTCTATATCTGTGAGTCTGCTTCTTTTTTTATATTCTCTAGCTTGTTGTATTTTTTAGATTCCACATTTAAGTGATATCATTTGATTCCACATTTAAGTGATATCATTGACTATTTGTCTTTCTCTGTCTGACTTATTTCACTGAGCATAACGCAGGGCTCTGGTCTTAATTATCCTTGTGGACCACTCAGGCCACGTCTTGCTAGTGGTTGGTATTCAGTAAGTATATATGGATGGAATGAAACTTTGGGAGTGTAGACAAAGGAATGGATTTGGGAATATAGACAAAGGACTCTTCTTAATACCAGCCTTGTTAAGCCCCTTAATTTCTAAGGGCCTCAGTTGCTAAATTCTAAAAAGGAAGGTTTGGGCTCAGCAACCCTCAAGGCTCCTCTGTACCTGAGATCCCTGGGAGCCTGTAACTTTCTGATTCATCAAACATAAGGGAACCTCTTATGGAGTTTTGACCAAGGGACCTAGATTTAAAACTTATGCTGTTAGAGCAAACATAAATATGAAATGGTGTTTATTTGTGATACAGAGAGATGGGATAAGTTTATCCAACAGCATTCATCTAACTAGTATTTGTTGAGCACTCACCTGTGCGCTTGGCACTGTGAAAGATGGCGGGGATACGATGATGAATAGGAAGGATATGCCTTTGTGCTTATAGAGCTTAATTTCTAGTGAAGTGGAGACTGTCCATATACAAGGAAACCAATGAGCAAGGCAACCTTGGATGGCGGTTTGTCATGATAAATAATTGGGAGTTCCCAGTGGGTGGGGGTCTCTTTAGATTGAGGGTCTGTGCAGGGGTGGTATTTGTGCAGAGCCTTGACTGATAGGGAGAAACCAGCTAGACCAAAATCTGGGGGCAGGGGCTCTACAAGATAGGATTGCTTCTCTGGACATGCCACCTGTGTCAGGGGACTGTAGATGTGGGCCTTGGATAGTGGAGTAATATTTGATGTCTGGTGCTAAGCCTTCCTTTTTCTTGGTTCACAGACAGCTGTGATCAGTTATGACTATCTTACATCCCTGAGGAGTGTCCCCTATGGCTCAGAGGAATACCTGCAGCTTCGATCCAAGGTAAGGACCCGTGGGACCCATCTGAGCCAGGCCAGATAAGTCCAGAGATGACTGCAAAGCCAGCAAGCTTCTGGCGTGCAGCTGGAGGTGGGCAGGGGACGGGGTGGGGATTGAGGCAGGTGGCTTGGGAGGAAGGAGGGGAGCTGTTTTAACGCCCAGGGGGTGGGCTGCCAGGCTGCCATGAGGCTGGACCCCCTGGTTCTAAGGTTATAAATCTAAAAGGTGCTGTTGGGGAGGCCGGTGTGTGTTCCCGGGGAATGCAAGTGTCTGCGATGACTCAGGAGGGCAGAAGGCAGGCTGTCCCTGATAACTCAGCTGGCTTTCAAACTGCCTCGTCAGGCAAAACTGAGGTTAATTGCTTTCCTGTCCTCTGAAGGCTACCCCTGCTCTAGGCCTCTGAGTGGCGCTGTCGACCACACACTCCGGTCTCATTTGGAAAACGGTAGTTGATTTTGGTGCTCTGCCTACATGTCCCAGAAAGTTAGGGGATTAAGCAAGAGGGCACTTGTGTGGGATGTAAGTTGAGTTTGGGGTCAAGTAGAGATATCTTTGGGCTTCCCAGGAGGCACAGTGGTAAAGAATCCTCCTACCAATGCAGGAGACACAAGAGATGCAGGTTGGATCCCTGGGTCGCAAAGATCCCCTGCAAGAGGAAATGGCAACCCACTCCAGTATTCTCGCCTGGAGAATCCCATGAACAGAGGAGCCTAGTGGATCAGAGTCTAGAGAGTTGCAGAGTCAGATATGACTGAGCAACTGAGCACGATAGATACCTTCGGTTCTTCCAGAGAGAGGTGTGTGAAGGTGTGTGATAGATCTGTGTATCTTGGCTCAGCCTGGAAGGCCCTCTGCCCCTTAGAAAATTCCTCATTATCCTTCGGGACTCAGCACAGACACCTTGCCTCTGTGATGCTTTCCTCCTTAGTCATCCTAGCTGGCTGGAATAATTACTTTTAAAATTTTTATTTAAACTTTTCATTATGAAAATTTCAACCATCCAAAAGGGTAGAGTAGTATGAACCCCTGTGGAACTGTTAATCCAGCTTCAGGAATTGTCAGCATTTTGCCAGTCTTGTTTTATCTGCTGTCCCCTTTATTAATTCCTTCATTTACTTCATTCATTACTATTTTTTGCTGAAATACTTAAAAGCAAATCTCCAGCATCATATTATTTGTAAAAACTTCAGTGTCTATCTGTAATAGATAAGGACCTTAAAAAACACCTTAACTATAGGAACATGATGATTCAGTCACTCAGTTGTGTCTGACTCTTTGTGACCCCATGGACTGTAGCATGCCAGGCCTCCCTGTCCATCACCAACTCCTGGAGGCTACTAGAACTCATGTCCATTGAGTTGGTGATTCCATCTAACCATCTCATCCTCGGTCGTCCCCTTCTCCTTCTACCTTCAATCTTTCCCAGCACCAGAATCTTTTCCAGTGAGTCAGCTCTTCACATCAAGTGGCCAAAGTATTGGAGTTTCAGCTTCAGCATCAGTCCTTCCAGTGAATATTCAAGACTGATTTCCTTTAGGATGGACTGGGTGGATCTCCTTGCTGTCCAAGGGACTCTCAAGAGTTTTCTTCAACACCACAGTTCAAAAGCATTAATTCTTTGGTGCTCAGCTTTCATCATACCTAACAAAATTGATGATAATTTTTTAATACCTCTAATAGCTAGTCTATATTCAAATCGTCCTCGTTGTCCCCCCAAATTTTTTTTTTAAGTTGATTAAACCTGTATCCACCCAAAGTGAATATATTACATTTGATTGATGTTTTCTATATGTTTTCAAGTCCATAATATGTTCCCTCCCTCCTTTTCTGAGAAACTATTTGCTTGTTGAAGAAGCCAGATCATTTATCCTGAGAAATTTCCCACATTCAATATTTGGCTGATTGCATCCTCAAAGTGTCGTTAAATGGGAAGTAAATTCAGTGGTACACAATTCAAAATATATAATATTTGAACATACAAAATGATCCTCCTCTCCCCGTTTCTCAGGTACCCAGTTTTCCTGCCTGGAGGTGATCATTGCTTCCTGGATATCTTTCCAGAGATATCTTCCTATTTGGATTTAATCACTCTATCTTTGTTTCTGTATACACGATAGGTGGTTATGTGTCTTTCTCTCTCTTTAGACCATAAATTCCTTTAGATCAGGGACTGGGTCTTTCTTTTTTTTTGCAGCTTCTACCTCTATCCGTGAGGCCTGAAACTGAGTTAACATCTGTTTCAACACCAGGCTGTAACCTGCTAGCTCCCTGCCTTGGGAGACACCCCAGAAAGAGTAAGGTTTGTAGACAGAAGACCTGAGCTTGTGCTTTAAGAAGGTCTTTCAACCTTTTGGAGTGCCATGTTCCTTGTCTGTGGGCTACAGGTGGCTATGCCACTTACGGAGGATTATATGGACAGTGTCTGAGCCAGTTTTTTATAAATATAACTATAAAACAGGTATCAAAAGTCAGTCAGATGTCTACTAGAAGGTACGTTCCATGAGGACAGAGAACATCTGCGGCACCTGTTACAGTACCCAGGACACAGCAGGTCCTAAATAAAGGTTTGTTGAATGGACGAACGAATGAATGAAATATTAGCTTTTATTGGAAGATCTCGAAGTCCTTGTCTCTGAGACTCAACACCACCTGCTTTCCCTTACCCCATTTTCTCCAACTCAGCAGTGCTATGTATGGGCTTTGGAGCCCACCAGAGCCACATTCTACAGAAAATCTAGGCCATGGAAACAGGGGTAAGTCCTTTGCCTTGGGGAATCTGCAGAATGGGCAGGGGAGCAGTTGTCCTGAAGACAGCTGGCCTCCGTGTGTCAGGCATCTGGAAAGCATTGAGGCTGCAGGTCAAGGAGAAGCTGGGGGGATGCAATAAGGGATGCGCAGCCTGGCAATTGACGAAAGATCAGCAGTGGGTGGTGGCTGGCACCGGATAACAGGGTGCAGGCTGGACCCCGGGAGGTGTACCCAGGAAGGGGGAGCTGGGTGGCATGAAAGAGCACAACTAAATACTGCAGGAGTGTTTCCTTCTATCGGAACACTTATCTGTTCTGGTCTGAGAGATGATAGAGAAGTGCGTGAAGGGGAAGACATAATTATCTCACCTGTCAAGCCAGCATCCCTGGGTCCCGGAGTGTGCGGGCGCCAGATGAGCTTGGCTGGCAGTGACTTCGGGAAGCACATACAAGGTTGGTGCTCAGCTGGCGGGCACCGTGGTGACTCAGCTCTGCGTCAGGAGCGGGTGGGAGCCAGGGTGGAGGAGTGTCTTCTAGGGCACAGGGGCACTTTGCTATGCAGTAAGGGCACAGGACGGGACCCAGATACCTTGGAGAACCAGGCTTCTGACGCCCAGAATGCTTATAAACAGAGATGGCGGGTGTGAACTTGCTTGTGCGTAAAGCACAAAGAGGGCTTCTCAGGTGGCTCAGTGGTAAAGAATCCGCCTGCCCATGCAAGTGACGTGGGGTTCAATGCCTGGGTCAGGAAGATCCCCTGGAGAAGGAAATGGCAGCCCACTCCAGGATTCTTACCTGGAAAATCCCATGGATAGAGGAGCCTGGCGGGCTACAGTCCATGGGGTCCCGAAGAGTGGGACAGGACTTAGTGACTAAAACAACAGCAGCAGCAAAGCACAAAGAAGTCACTGCTGGTCCAGACATCCAGACAGTGGGCTGGAGGAGGCAGCACGGACTTCATTCTGCCCGAGGGGTCGGGTGTAGTGGACAGATGTTAATTTTGCAGTGCAGGAGTCATCCTCGTTTTAGGGAGCAGCATCTAAATTTTCCTTTGGGGAACCACCCCTATCTCATATATACGTGCCATGAGGTTTGAGTGGGGTTCCCCCCACTCTCAGGGTGGACATGTGACTTGGGCTGTCGGTGTAGTCCATTCCTCTGATTCCAGGATGAGTATCTAAGCCAGTTCTGGTTAGTGAGCATCAGTCAGCTCTAGAACTTTTGAGGGTGTCCCTCAGGGGACACTGTCTTTTCTGCTGGATTAGTTGAGAGTATCAGATGTTGGCTTAGAGCTGCTGGCAGCCGTCTTGCCACCATGAAGTGAAAGCCCATCTGTGAATGGAATCAATATTGTAGAGAGATATGTCACTTGAATCTAGAGATCTAGCTGAGCCTGATGCTAGATGACCACTGGACTTTTCATTTGTTTATGCCAGGAAATTCTCTTTTTGTTTCAGATGGTTTGAGTTCAGTTTTCTGTTCCTTGTAGCCTAATGAGTCCTGATATATTCTTGGGGAAGCATACTGGATCTGTGTGTGTGTGTGTATTTGGAGTGGGAAGAGCAGGAGAGTGAGAGGGATAGGATATGCCTTTTCCTTCCTTGATCAGAGTCCTAATATCAGGAGGGGACCTTGATTGCTCTTGTGACTGAGAATCTTTTTAGCTGAATTCAATTTCTTGTTACGGAGCCGGTCACTGGGCTCCTGTGGTTTGCTTCCTGGGATACTTCAGGTCCTCGGTGTGTGTGTGTCATATTAATTACTATAGTTGTTAATAAGTATTTGAGCTTAGGAGGTAGTGATGTAAATATTCTTTTCCTCTTGGCCTGAGAAGCAGATCTAAGGAGATGCAGGGCTCTGCCAGGTGGAGAACAGGAATGTCAGCTTTATTACTGATTAATGCGGGGTTGGAGCAGGTGGGCTTCACCTCTGAATTTGATAGACTTACCTGCCCAGGTATAGATGAGGCAGGACAAGCCTCTCAAGTGGGGTCCTGCCTCTTAGGGCAGAGAGGGGCAGGTGGACACAGTTCCAGATCCCAAAAGGGAGGAGAGAGGAAGAGGTGAGCCCAACTCACCAATCCGGTTGATGATTGCTCCTTCCACAGGGAGGGCGAGAGAAGGGAGAGAGAGGAGCTTACACCTCTGGGGAGCTCCCTCCGGGTCCTGAAGCTTGAGGACAGGAGCTTCACCCGCGCTCTTACCCTCAAAAGGGGAGGCAGCTGTACATTTGCTGTAAGACCCCTTGCTGCCCGTTGAGCCCTGTTAACCTTCACACCTGACTGTTTAGGGACACAGGCTGCTTCTGGCTGGAATATGGGATGGCAGTTTCCGCATTACTGAATTCTACATTTTAGGGGAAGGAGTCATACTTTGTCAACCTTTAGAACTACGGCGTACGGTGAGGTATTTGGGGGGGAAATGGACTCCACTTCTGACTAGTGGTTATTGGTCAGAGGAGCGGAATAAGTGTCTCAGGTAAGCCGATGGCTGTTTATACTCGATCCATTGAAAGACATCTTTGGCATCAGCCCACTCAAGGCTCCAATGTACAGATGTGGGACTGGAGACTCAGAGGCAGGCTGTGCTTTCTTCAGGACCATGCAGGTGTGTGGCAGATCCTGGACTTGCTCTTGGACATCCAGATCTTGCCGAGTCCCAGGTTCTTTGCCCTCTATACTTGGTTGTCTCCCTTTTTATCCACTTGCAACCTCAGGGAAAGCACCAAGTTGGATAAAAAGTAGAGCCAAAGATGTCTGTGTGGCTTCTCCCCTAGTGGGAGCCCCGAAGCTGTGGTTCTGCCTGGGGTGGGCTTGGGAAACAGAGGAGAGACAAGGGCAATAGAGCTTTCTCCCTGGGATCCCTTTACTTATTTAATCCACCAACCAAAGAGCTGTTAATTCAACAAATATTGGGAGGTTTGCATTCCCCAATGGAGGGGAGTGTAGACCCTCCAGAGGAATCAGTAGATGCTAGTTCTTTTGTTTTGGGAAAGTGTTTCAACTCTTGAGCTGCTGAACAACTGCTGGTTTTGAGGATAACCACATTCTCAGCTTTGGAGAAGGGAACAGCTACCCACTCCAGTATTCTGGCCTGGAGAATTCCATGAGTTGTGGAGTCCATGGGGTCGCAAAGAGCGACTGATTGAGTGACACGATTGAGCGACTTTGACTTCACTTCACATTCTCAGCTTGGTGAGGGTGTGATAATTCAATAAGCATTTTAAAGATCTTCTTGCTGTGCGAGGGGAACTGTGGCAGCATCTAGCTCTTTAGGAATATTCTCTGAAACTTGGGACTGTCCTGGTCAAACCAGTGCATGCCTTCACCATTCTTCCGTCCACCTGTTACTTTAACCGGCATTAACCGAGCCTGCTCTGTGCCAGGCGCTGTGTCAGGCTCAGGCTCAGAGGATCTAAAGGGAAATAAGGCTTAACCTCTGCCCTTCAGTTGCCCACAGCCTGGTTGGGGGAGCAGGCATGAAGTCTCCAGTTGCAGAAGATCAGTGTGTTTTCAGTGTAGCTCTGGCCCCGTACAGCAGCTAACTCCTAGCCAAGAGGTTGGGGGCAGGAGCCCTGCCTGGGAGGGGCTGCTAACCCAGCTGGGGCTGGGGGTACCTGCCTGGATTGCCTCCTCCACGGTTGCCTTTTCTAATGGTGCCACTGTTCCATGGCACGTTTGGTATCTGTCAACCTGGCATGGATGCTTTTCAGTGAGTTTTCATGGACTCTGTCCTGCAGACTCCTTTTGCTGCTTTCGTTTGTCATCATGGAATATTTTGCCTCAGAGTGTGCTGCTCAGAGCGGGAGGGAAATTGAATCCTTGCTGCCTTGATGACTGGCTTTCTCAGAGTTTGTGATAATTTCTGCAGGAGCATGAGCTGCATTTAATTTGCTCTGGTTGGGTCATCTGAGGACCAGGTCTGTGGTGTAGGGAGACCAGAGTCTGCTATTGAATCTAGCACCTCCTTTTCAATATACGCAAACCTTTCTGAGTACTGCCTTGCAAACCTCCATGACTTTCTGCAGTGGCCCTGACCCTAGCGTCTTTCTGATTCAGAGAGAATTCCACAGCAGGAGGCTGTTGGGCCTTGGTGTGAGCTGCAGAAAGCCTTTTGGGGGTCCATTCCCATTAGTGGGAGCCCTGGGGGAGAATGTGGCGTGCTTTGTGCTTCCCCTGGAGATTGGGCCCACTGCGTGGCTTTTCTGTAGTTCCCAGGCAGCTCATGCAAATGCCAAGTTGTCTTCTTGGTTGCCCTAAACTTCTCAGTGACTTATGGACCATGGCCAGAAACAGTACCCATTTTGCCATGTCTGCATGCCTCTTATCTTTTTAAAACGAGTGAAATATAGGACCTAAAAAAGATATAAAATAATTTAGTGACCACCCTTACACTCTCTGCTTAATTTCAGAAGTGATACCTTACCCTACAATTGTAGACTCCTAAGTACTTCTTCCCTGATTCCAGCCTCCTTTCTGTATAACCAGCAGCAAGCACTGTCTTGAATTCACTGGTTATCATTCCCACTCACTTTATATCCCACTATTCATGTATTGGTATGACCTTTTGCATTTTATTGACTCTTTTTTCCTTTATTTGGTTTTGTTCTAAGCAAACATATCTGTGAAATCACAGATTTGATAGACTAGCGTTCTTTCTGTGGGTCTAATGCATATGCAAATAAGATTTGTTTTTCTGGTGTTCTGGGTACCACCCCAGATCGCCTCTTGTGCCACTTTTTTGCACACCATCCCTGGTAACCAGGTCACACTTGGGAAAACACAGGCTTCACCACCTGTAGCAGATGCTGGGCCAAACTCTGGCTTGCCCCACCATTGCCTTGGTCTTTCCCCTGCTGGGCTTGGCTGCTCTCTTTCTAGCTTTTCTCTCCCCTCAGCTCACCCGGTCTATCTGTTAGGGCTGCTTCGGGCTGTAAGCTGCCTGATGGGATGGTGTTTGTTCCTGCTGCTCAGAAGCAGTGATCTCTTTCCAAAGGCCACAGCTGAAATGAAACAAAATAAACCCTTGGCTTTTGGTGACAGGAGGCCATTGCCTGCGCGAGGGCATCTCTCCACTCTGATCAGCACGATCATCATCATTAGCCAATTCCTCGTGTACAGTGTCTGCAGCATCCTTGCCTACACGGGCTGCCTTGATCCTCGGGGATGCTGCCCCGAGCTGCTCTCCAACTGCCCCTGCCCCCTGGTTCTGTGGGGGAGCTGGTGGAGGGCAGAGGGCCCTGCTCCCCAGAGATGGTGTGCTGATGGGGCAGGAGCCAGAGAAACCCCAGCTTCAGCCCGTCTTTGCTCATATCAGAGTCCCTCTCAGATTAACCACAGCTGGGCTTCTCACTGCTGATGGCTTTTTCCTCAGAAAATCTCCCTGCAGTTTCCTTTTTCACCTTGGATAGGATGCTTTCCCATGACCACACTGAGAACTGGTGCTTTCAAACTGCGGTGCTGGTGAAGACTCTTGAGTCCCTTGGACAACAAGGAGATCAATCAATCCTAAAGGAAATTAACGCTGAATAATCATTGAAGGACTGATGCTGAAGCTGAAGCTCCAGTGCTTTGGCCACTAATACGAAGAGTTGGCTCATTGGAAAAGACCCTGATGCTGGAAAAGATTGAGGGCAGGAGGAGAAGTGGGTGACAGAGGATGAGATGGTGGGAGGCATCACCGACTCAACAGTCATGAGTTTGAGCAAACTCCAGGAGATAGTGAAGGATGGGGAAGCCTGGCGTGCTGCAGTCCATGGGGTTGCGAAGAGTTGGACACGACTGAGCGACTGAACAGCAAATGGGGCGGAGCTGGAGAAGTCCCAACTTCAGCCTCTCTTTCTTCCTCTCAGAGTCCATCCCAGACTAACTGTGGCTGGGCTTCTCACTGCTGATTGCTTTTTCCACTGAAAGTCTCCCTGGAGTTTCCTTTCTCACCCTGGACTGGGTGCTTTCGGTCTGACCAAGCTGTTTCTACCTCAACAGGGAAATGGGGTGAAGCTACATGATGGGGAATTTGGCAAAAGCTGGACCTTCTTACTGTGAAGGTGGTTGAGTGCTGGAATGGGTAGTTTAGTACAGCTGTGAAATCAGCATGCAGAAGGACAGCTTCCTGGAAACAGCAGAGACTCCGTTGTGGAGGGGGAATGTGACAGCTCACAGATGGTTCCTAACCTGGCAGATAATCAGAGGTACCCGGGGAGCCTTGAAAGTATAGACTCTTAGACCCTATAGTCTAGAATTTGTTTTCAATGATTTTGGAGTGAGGCCTGGAGAACCCATTTTTCAAAATGGGTTCCCCAGGTGGCTTCTGATGCTAAGAGCAAGTGTTCACGTTGACGGAACACCACGGGACAGGCATTGTGCCAAGAGCTCTCTTTGTGTTTTAACTTCACAAGGACCCCGAGGCGGATCCTGTTGTTCTCACCCTTCCTTTACAGATGGACAGACTGAAGCACAGATTGGGTGACTTGTCCCAGGCCCCACAGCTAGGAAGCAGGTGTACTAGTTTCCTGTGGTTGCCATGACAAATGGCCACCACGGAGGTGGCCAACAGAAGTCGTTCTTTGACGGTTCCGGAGGCCGGAACTGTGAGGACAAGGTGCCGTCAGGGCCAGGCCTCCCTGGGGGCCCCTTCCTGCTGCTGCTGCTGGCTCCAGGCCTCCCTGTGGCTGCATCGCTCCAGTCTCTGCCTCCGTCTTCTCTTTTCTTCTGAGGACGCTTGTCATTGGACTTAGGGCCTATCTGGGCAATCCAGGAAGGTCTCATTTTAAGATTCTGAACTGAATCACACCTGCAAAGACCCTTTTGTCCACTGAACGTCACAGTCGGAGGTTCTGGGGGTTAGGACGTGGGCATATATTTTGGGTGCCATCATTCAACCCACTAAGAGGGTCTTTTTTTTTTTTGAAGTTTTTTATTTGTTTTGGCTGCCCCAGGTCTTCACTGTGGCATTCAGGATCTTTCATTGTGGCACGCACATTCCTTAGTTGTGGTGTGCGGGATCTAGCTCCTCAACCAGGAGTCAAACCCGGGCCCCCTGCGTGGGGAGCGCAGACTCTTAGCCCCTGGGCCACCAGGGAAGTCCCCAGGGTAGGGTCTTGAATTTAATCGCCGGCAGTGTGGCTCCCAAGCCTGTGCCTCTAACCACTCGACTCCCCGGCGCTCTCTCCTGTACCGGATGAGCTTCCAGGCTTCCTCTCAGCCAGCAGCCAAGGTGTGGGTGAACTTGCTGTTTCAGGGAGTTTGACAGTCCAGGGTTTTGCCTCTGCCTCGCTCCCATCCTCCAAGTCCTCCATCATTTCTCCTGAAACCCCCTGGGCTGTTCATCTCAGACTCTGAAATTCTCGCCCCTTGATGTGCTTGGGAGGCTTCAGGGGCCGAGGCCACACTCATCTTGGCTTGGGTGAGATGCATTTTTCTTGCCTCAGTGGCCACGTCTCTCCAAAATGGGGATCGCTGGAATGGCAGGGGTAGATGGAAGGCCATAATACAGCTAATAAAGTTGATGGAAGGCGTTCTGCAGCTGTACGGGTGATGGAGGCGCTTGTTAACAACACTAATAATCTAATAGCCTGTTCTTGATTTCCTGCTTCTCACTGTCTTGGCCCCAAGCAGCTATTTTCTACCAAATTAAAATCCACTCAACTCCCTTCCTGTTCCTGAATAAAACTACCCTCAAAGCTCTTGCCTGTTACAGCAAGACTTTTTAATAGACTTTTCCTTGTAGAACCGTGAGACATATGTCCAATTAGTGGAATAACTTCGCTTAAATATACAAATAAACTGTTGACAGATAATGGCGGGACATATGTGAGGCTGATTGAAGGCCACACGCTTCGGGAATGGGGCACTGTCCTTCTCCCACCCCCAGTCTGTCTCCAGGCCTCTCCTTCCCTCCAATTTCTTGCTCTTAGGATGTAACTTTATGCTCCACCCTCTATAGGATGAAGAAGGATGTCTCCATCCTGTGCCCAGTCACAGCCCAAAGTACCTGGGCCACTCATTACTCATACGGTCAGGTGTGCAACAAATGTGTGGGTTTTTTTTTTAGATTTTTAAAATTTGAAATGTGGAACATTTTTAAAAGTCTTTACTGACTTTGTTACAAAATTGCTTCTGCTTTATGTGTTGGTTTTTTGGCCACAAGGGTTGTGGGATCTTAGTTTCCCAAGAAAAAGTATGAAAGTGAAAATCTCTTAGTCATGCCCAGCTCTTTGTGACCCCATGGACTGTAACCTGCCAGACTCTTCTGTCCATGGAGTTCTTCAGGCAACCATGCTGGAGTGGTTAGCCACTCCCTTCTTCCAGGGGATCTTCCTGACCCAGGGATCGAACCTGGGTCTCCTGCATTGGCAGGCAGATTCTTTACCATCTGAGCCACCAGAGAAGCTCAGCCAGGGATCAAACCTGCAGCCCCTGCATTGGAAGGTGAGGTCTTAACCACTGGACCGCCAGGGACGTCCCTGCACAAATGTTTTTGGGCACTTACTATGTGCCAGGCACTGTGTGAGGTGCCAGGTGTACAGCAGTCTGCTCTTGAGGGGATAGCAGATTGTTAGCAATTGATGACACTCACAAAAGTGCGTGGTCCAGGGGGGCAGACACTCAGTCTGTTTCTCTTGCCGCTGTACCCTCAGCACTTAACAACAGTGCCTGGCATAAAACAGGCTTGGTGAATACTTTTTAGTGACTCAAGGAGGTAAGTGAATATAATGTCAGCTCTTGCTGAGTGCCCTAAAAGAGATAAAACATGGTCATGGGATAAAGAGTGACTGAAGCTGGGCTTGGGAAATGCTCTCTGACACGGGGTTTTTTTTTCAGATGAAACTGAGAAGTGCTGAAAGAACCAGCACGTGAAAAGCTGAGAGAATATGGAAGAGACAGGGCGGGTTATGTAATTCACAGGGCCCAGCGCACAGCGACCATGCCGGCCTCTGGCTGGGCGGGGAGTCAGTCTCCCTTTCCCGTAGCCCTGCTGCCCCAGCCCACAGTGGATGGGAAACTCCCAAGAGCTCACAGCCTCTGTGCTGGGAGGTGCTCAGGCCGTGGACGGGGCATGAGTGAGAAGTTTCTGCTGAGTCACCTGCTGAGCTTGTCTTGGTGATGCTGGTCTAGGATGTGGAGGGGTACTGCTTGACAGATGTATGACCTTGACCCTTCTTTTAAAAAAATTTTAATTTGTGTATCTTTTTACACTTCATTCAAGGCATGGTTCTTAAATTCATTCCATAGCTCAAGTTCACTGTGAACATGCAGAAAAACTTATGGGGAGAAAGGGAAATAGATATTTAAATGTTATACTCTCATCTGTTAAACTAAAGGGTAACCAACATAAATCATAGTCCTTTGTAACCTTAAGTCATCCTATCACAAAAAACTCCCTCAAAAAAACAGCAGCTGTATTTTACACTCTGAAAATGACTACTTGAGCATACGTGCAGGAGTGAAGCAACTCATTCCAACTTGCCCCAGTCAGCCAAGCCAGACACCTCCCATTTCATTTTGTGTTTTCACTGCTGGGATGAAGAGGAATGTAACTGGGCATGAAGTGACCCTGACCCTTCTTATGTCTATACCAAGGCCCCCAGTGGGCGCAAAGGGCAATGGAAGAAGGTATGCCTCCCCCACCAACATGACCTGGTTGCCTTGCTGGGAGGAGAGCAGCTGTAACGGTGGGGAGGAGGCAGGGAGGCCAGATGGAGCCAGGATACTGGGCTTGGGGTGGGGAAAGGGCAGCCAAGAACCCACTGTGGAGATGGGACTGTGTGTGAGCTGCGTGTGAACTTCCATCAACTTTATTAATTGCATTATGGCCTTCCACCTACCCTTGTGTGTGAGCTTGCTCCATCTTCCCATTTGGCTTTATCTGAAAAACCCACATCCAAAGATAAGATTAAGAATTTCAAGACAGCTACGCTGTATTAGTTTCCTAATTGCTGCTGTAACCAATTATTATAAACTTAATGGTAGCCTATCCCTTCTCCAGTGGATCAGGGTCTCCTGCATTGCAGGAGGTCATGCATTGCATGACCAGGGTCTCCTGCATTGCAGGCGGATTCTTTAACAACTGAGCTATCAGGGAAGCCCCTATAACACAGGTTTATTCTTTTACAGTTCTGGAGGTTGGAAATCTAAACTGGTTCTCACTGGACTAAAATGAGTGTGTCAGCATCAGCAGGGCTGTGTTCCTTTTGGGAGCTTGGGGGAGAGTCCACTGCCTTGTCTTTTCTAGCTTTTATCGGCCACCTGCATTCCTTGGCTCAAAGCACTCTTTCTCCATCTTCAAAGCGAGCAGTGTCTGGCTAGGTCCCCATGCTGCCATATCTCTGCTTCTCTTCTTGTGCCCCCCTCTTCCACTTAGAAGAACCGTTGTGATTACACTAGATCCACATGGATAATCTAAGCTAATCTATCTCAAGGTCAGCTGATCAGGGACCTCAGTTTCTTCTGCAGCCTTAATCCTTCTTTGCTGCTAACATATTCACAGGTTCCAGGGACTAGGTCGTGGACATCTTTGTTGGGGGGTGTTATTCTGTCTTTCATGTTAAACCTCGGTGTGAAGCCCTTTTGAGTGTGGGGTGCAGTCTGACTGTAGCACTGGTCACATGCTCATGAAGTTGGCCCTAGGAAAAGGGGGCTGCAAGCCTAAGAGTCCTGAGATGGGAATGAGCATGGCTGTTCCAGGACCCCAAAGGAGTCTGACATGTTGGACTAGGGTGAATGACAGGGCATGTGGCACACAATGAGACAAGAAAGGCTGGCCCAGGTCTAAAACACACAGCCTCCTGGGCTACAGTGAAATGTTAGGAACAGGTAGGGATCTGCCTTAAATCTTAAAACAAAAGCACAGACAAAAACTCTGTATGAAAAATTTCAGATGTATTTAAAAAAAGAATAATATGGTGAACCCTATGCACCTGGATCTAAAATAGTTTGCCATAATTCCTTCATTTATTTATTTTGCTGAAGACTTTTAAATTATAAAAATCAGGGCTTTTCACCCGTAATTTCAGTGGGCATCTCTAACAACTGACATTTTTGTATGTATTCATGTCATTATCACAATGAATGAAATTAGCAAGAATCCTTTAATTTCATTGAATTCATGTGTGTGTTTAGCTGTCCCTCAAATGCCCTGCTGATTGATCTTCACCTTGTACCTGAACTTTGCACCTTTTCCCCTTTCTGAGGTTAAAGTGAGACTTCCTTCCCTGTATCTCTCAGGATTTGGTTTTTTGTTCCTTCGCACTCCTGTTGCACACCCAGGTCCATGGCCTGAACAGGGTTGATGGGGAAGGGAAGCGAAGCAGGCTGGATGGATGTGTTATTCTGCTTGTTACATGACAGTTTTTTGTGTGTGCCTGTAATTGCCATTCCAGAAATGCCCTCACTATTCCAGCCACAGAGCAACTGTTGAGAACAAATTAATTATGCATCTTCTCAGTGTGTGTGATTAAGTGGCAGATGGAGGGAAGGGTTCTCTTCAGTTTTTCTGGCAACTAAGTTCCCAAATGGATGCTTTCCAGGCCAAAGAGTGCGTGTCCTGGGCTCCCATGAGCATCCGAGTTTGTCTCTGTAGTGGCAGGCTTGGTCACTGGCAGGCAGAGTCAGAAGTTGTCAGTAATAATATTATTAATCCCTTAAATTTGCAGCATATTTGCTATTTGCTGAGGGCTTGCGCACTCACGTCAGCTCATTTGTTGGGATTTCAGGGGTGCTGGAACAACTTCCTTTGCTTATTCCCTCCCTAAATCATTGCTGATGCTCGTAATTCCACCATTAGAGATTAATTCTTTTGGCCCCAAACTGTTCCCTATTAAAATGCAAGTATCCTTGGCAGCTGTGTAGCATGTTTTATTCATTAAGCTTTCTCAGCCACTCTAGTGGCTCCCCTCCCCAAATGCCCCCTCCCACAACTTTCTTTTTAGGATGACCTTCTCTGAAACAGAACCTGTGTTTGGAATCTATCCCATCCCACAGAACTGGGCTCTCGACTAGTTGCTGAAGCTGGAAAAAGAGGCAGAAACTCACGCTAAGGTGTCAGTGACTGATAATAATTTCCCGTGTTACCGTCTCTAGGGAGTATTTGTATTTTAAGTGGAACTTTCTGGAAACACAATGCTTAGCACAAAGGAACCTGCACCCCTTCATCCTATTATGTCAGCGGCTTTGGCCTTAGATCTCCTTTTTATTGGGCTCCCTTAGAGAGATAGAGGAGAGAGAGGGCCAGCACGTCCAGTTCGTCCATTGCGGGTTGGGGAGACAGTGGAGCAGACCACGTGTAACATAATGTCCATCTTGCAGAAGGAAGATGGAAGTGAAAGGACAAAATCTATTTGGAATGGGGCTAAAGTTTTGTCTTTTCAACCCCAGTAACACAGTTGTAGATTTTTAGAGTCAGAAGACACCTTAGAAACAAGCTTAACTCTGGGAAAGCAAATGCATTTCATCTGTCAATTCCAGTTGATACATAGTAGTTGAGTACAGGGTAGAGAATGAGTGAGTCTTCACCTGGGCTCAGTGTGTTGTGGTTGATTAGTGAGGCTGATGGGTGCCATGGTGATAGAGGGGAGGCATGTATGCCACACGTGTGTTCTTGATTCTCTGCAACCTGTCTTTGTATGTATGGGCCAGCTGAGGTCCTGAAACTTCAGATGATTTGTTCAGGATTACATTAAGTAGGGGCGATAAATTAGGGGCAGAATTGGCCCAAGATCCAGGTACCATGAATCCAGGTTCAAAGCCTTTTCACTTGGAGTATCCAGGTATCCTGAGAAGCTTTTCACTGTGGTTAAAGAGCAGGCAGTCTTGCAACCACACTGCCTGGGCTCAGGTCTTAGCTGAGTGCTCTGGGCCAAGATATTTAACCTTTCTGAGCCATTGCCTCTTCATCTCTGAAACAGAAGATAATAATTGTGCCTACCTTCTAGGGTGGTTGTGGGATTAAATGAGATATAATGCCCACATAAAGCGTTTGGATTAGGGCCGAAACACAGTAAGTATTAATAAGCGTTGGTAATGGGATTAAAGTGTTCATTATATCGTCCTTCTAGATTATTGCTGGATACGGACACAAACCTCCCCATGGTCAGCTCGCTCTGCAGTCTCCCGTGGAGTTGCCCCTCAGACACCTGCTTTTCTTCCTTCCCTATTAAATGCTCTGGGATTTTCTGTGTTTGATGTGCTCCTGGAATTTGTCATTGGTGATGGAAAGTCCCACAGTACTAACAACTGAGTTGTGAGATGGTGCTGGGTCTATAAATGTCCATGTTTGGGGTGTCACACTTCACACTCCACAGGAGTTTGTTTTGGTTTGGAGCAATGACAAACCCCTGGAGGCCGGGTGGGGTTCACTAAGGACCACCTGCCAAAGGGGCCTCAGTGAGACCCAGTTTTGCTGGGTGTCTCCTCTGACCAGAACATCACGACAGCTTCTCCCCAGACCACCCCTGCTCCCCTGAGCCAGTATGTGCCCCCCAAGTGCCAACCTAGTTTGTAGACTGTACATCAGTGCCCAGCTGTGCCAGCCCCCTCCCCCTCAGGCCAGCCTGTCCTGTGGGCTTAGAAAGCAGGGCTCTGGCAGAGTCCAGACCCAGAAATTGCGCTGGGGTCCTCTTTATGTCTTTGTCCAGCCATACGGACCCTTGTCAGTGGTCCCTGTGGGTGACCTTGAGGGGACCCAGGGAGGCCTTGAGAGCCAGGCAGGGTCCATGATCATCCCAGATGTCCGGCCTGGGGCGACATCCTCTAGGACAATTGTCTGCCCACTGCCTTGTTCAATTTCACCTCTTGGTAGCATGCTCAGTTCCTCGTGGAAGCAGTGCTTGGTGGCTCCTCTTGGAGTGGAAAGCGGGGGGCCGCAGCGGTGGGGTGTCTCTCTGGGTGTTGTGATGGGCACGTGGCTTCTGCTGAGCGAGTCATTGGTGATTCCAGTCCTTGGCTGTGCAGGAAAAGCTGCTGCCCTGGATGCTCAAATGGAGTCCTTCTTAGGATCTGCCCATCCGTTCCCTACAGAGGAATGAGGGGATGGGGGCTGTGGGAAGGGGGCCATCCCCACTGGAGGATGGTCACATCATCGTCCGTGACATTCGGAAGCTCTGTTGCCCTGGGCCTTTCATCTTGGATCACAGCCAAGCGTGGCTGCAACCTGGCCGAGTCTGTGGCATCTTCCTGCTTTCTGTGGTCTGGCCCCAGAGCAGGTGGTCGTACCCAGAGCTGCAGCCCACTCAGGAGCTTAGTTTTGTTTTTTTTCCAAAGGAGGTTCAGAAAATCAGAGGATGGGGAGGCTCGCTGGAGATGAAGCCCTGGTTGCTGCTGTTGGTTCTGGGCTGGTGGGCAGCAGCTGCATCTGGGAGAGGAGACAGGGAGGACGGGAGCACGGGCTGGGCTGGAGCTAGGAAGATGCGAGGAGACTGAGGCCAGGATCCAGGCTGAAAAGGGTTTTGACAGGTGAGAGAGAGGGGTGGTGAGGTTGTGAAGCTGCCTGTGCAAAGGCTCGGGGGTGGGGGCAGGGGCTGGTGCAGAACTGACCCCTGTGGTTGGGGAGGGGGAGGGAGTGGGAAGGTAAGAGATGACCCGGAGGACACCTGGGTCGCATCGTGATGGGCCTGGTAGGAGTGTGGATTTCCTACCAAGGACAGTGGGGACTTTCGGAGGATTACCGTCTGGTGGCAGACAGTGAAGAATCTGCCTGCAACGTGGGAGACCCGGGTTTGATCCCTGGTTCGGGAAGCTCCCCCGGAGAAGGGAATGGCTACCCACTCCAGTATGCTTGCCTGGAGAATTCCACGAACAGAGGAGCCTGGCAGGCTATATAGTCCGTAGGGTCACAAAGAGTCGGACACGGCTGAGTGACTAGCGCTTTCACTTCTGTTGAAGGCTGTGTCCCTGTTTCCACCGGGGCCAGAGTCCTGCCCCTTTGTGGCCTGCCTCCCGGGGCTGCAAGTCCTGTGGTCTCGTCAAGTGTCTGCAGTGAGACCTGTTATGCCTCCGGGGCCTGCCTTGTGTCCTGCTTCCAGTGGCTCCCTGATTGCGGTTTGTGTGACTGGTGTTTTCCAGGCCCCTGTGTACTCATGGGTTTTTTCCTCATCTTGGTAATAGCTGGCTTACTGGGATGACTCCTGGGGCCCCAGACCTGCCGGGTGTGGGAAATCACTGAGGGTAGGAGTGGGGGTGTTATGAGCATACAGGAGGGCAGCTTTGAGGGCCCATAGCAGGCGCTGGACATCTGGACCTTTTCCTTCTCATTCGTGAAGAATGTTTAACAGTGTGTTTAGAGGGGCAGCAAAGTCGAGCAGAAAGCGATGGGTTTTGGAGTCAGAAGGCCATGACTCAAACCCTGGATCTCCCATTTACTGGCTGAGTAACCCTAGCAAGGCCCTTACCTTCCTTTGAGCAGTGGAAGTTCCCACACCTGTGCAATGTAGAGAATGATGATACCTACCTGAGGCTCTTACCTGGACCAGGTGAGATGATGTGAGTGCTGGAAAGGATTGTGCATTTACTGCCGAGGACCAGCCATTATTACAGAGTGTGTGATGAACAAGGTTTTGTTTCCCAGCAGCTTCTATCCTATGCTGATATAGTGAATCAACAATTGAAATGAAGCTAATGATTATAGAGTATGTGAAAATTATAAATCAGGGACCTATTTGTACTTTCATTGTGCTGACAAGTCGTTTGGCATCTTGTGTGATTCTCATTTTAATATGAAATTATTCATTGAACTTGAGTGTTAGTAAAACATAATAGGAAACTCATACATACTGGGCACTCACAACCTTTATCAGCTATTAATGGGTACTGACAAATTGAATGAAGACAGACTTTTATTTCAAAGACTCAAGATAGATATTTATATAAAGTGTGACTAAAATATAATAAGAGTTTTAAAAATAAAACAATTTATATGTTCTGGAATTAGTGATGATATTAATAGTTACACTACTTAAGTGAATATAGTAAAACCCACAGAACTGTATATTTTAAAATGGTGAAATTTATGCTGTGTGAATTATAGATCAATTAAAAATAGAAAAAATTATTAAAGCAGTGAAAGTGAAAGTGAAGTCGCTCAGTCGTGTCCGACTCTTTGCGACCCCGTGGACTGTAGCCCACCAGAAATGTACAGATTTAAGAAAAAAATGTAATTTCACCAACTCACACTTATTATGATTATGATATGCTTTCTGTCTCTTTCATGTCATTTGCCTGCTCTCTTTAGCATTTTCCATGTTGTTACAATAATCTTCATGATCTTCTGTTAAAATGGCTACTTAATACTGAACTGTGTGACTGTTCTATAATAAACCCTTTTTCTGCTTTTAGGATGCATCTATTTATTATTGTTGTTCAGTTGCCCAGTTGTGTCCAGCTCTTTGTGACCCCATGGATTGCAGCATGCCAGGCAACACCCCCCTCCATCCCTCACCATTTCCTAAAGTTTACCAAGTTCATGTCCATTGCATCGGTGATGCCATCCAGCCATCTCATCCTCTGATACCCTCTTCTCTTTCTGCCCTCAGTCATTCCCAGCATCAGGGACTTTTCCAGTGAGTCAGCTGTTTGCATTAGGTGACCAAAATACTGGAGTTTCAGCGTCAGCATCTATTTACATATATGTTTTTCTAGTATAATTGGCACTGTGCTGAATGTCTCTGTTCATAGGGTTTTTGCCTATGTCCTAGATTATTTACTTAGGAGGAATTCCTGAAATGATATATATGAATCTAAGCATTGCTGAGAGAAATTAGAGAGAAATAGAGAAATACATTGTGTTCATGATATAGGACAGAGAAGCCTGGCATGCTGCAAGTCCAAGGGGTTGCAAGGAGTCAGACACCACTTAGCGACGGAACAACAGCAATCATGTTCATGGGTTGGAAGACTCAGTATTGTTAAGATGTCTATTTTCCCCAAATATATTTCAGTTCAGTTCAGTCGCTCAGTTGTGTGTGACTCTTTGTGACCCCATGGACTGCAGCACACCAGGCTTCCCTGTCCATCACCAACTCCTGGAGCTTAGATTCATAACTATCCCAATCAAAATCCCAGCGGGCTTTTAAAATAGAAATTGACAGGCTGATTCTCAAGTTTATATAAGAATGCAGAGGGTTTTAGAGTCAATTCTAGAAAATAACACTGAAAAAGGAGAACAAAGTTGAGGACTAAAACTATCTGATTTCAACACTTACTATAAATGTATAGTAATCAGAATAGCATGGTATTGGTGTAAACATAGACAAAATAATCTATGGAACAGATTAAACGATCCAGAAATAGACCCACACATAATATGAACAGTGAATTTTTTTCAATGGTGAAAAGGCAATTCAGTGTAGAAAGGTTTGTCTTTTCAACAAACAGTGCTGGAACAGTTAGATATTCATGTGCAAAATTGAACTTTGATCCATATGTCACACCAAGTAGAAAAACGGCTTCCAACTAGATCACACAACCAAATGTAAAACGTGAAAACTGAACACTTTTAGAAGGAAACGGGAAAATAGTTGTAATTTGGGTTATACAAAGATTTCTTGCATAAGGTAAGGAGCAGCTGCTGCACTTTGCTGGAGCAGCCATGAAGAGATACCCCATGTCCAAGGTAAGAGAAACCCAAGTAAGACAGTAGGTGTTGCGAGAGGGCATCAGAGGGCAGACACACTGAAACCATAATCACAGAAAACTAGTCAGTCTAATCACACTAGAACCACAGCCTTGTCTAACTCAATGAAACTAAGCCATGCCCTGTGGGGCCACCCAAGACGGGTGGGTCATGGTGGAGAGATCTGACAGAATGTGGTCCACTGGAGAAGGGAATGGCAAACCAGTATTCTTGCCTTGAGAACCCCATGAACAGTATGAAAAGGCAAAATGATAGGATACTGAAAGAGGAACTCCCCAGGTCAGTAGGGTGCCCAATATGCTACTGGAGATCAGTGGAGAAATAACTCCAGAAAGAATGAAGGGATGAAGCCAAAGCAAAGACAATACCCAGTTGTGGATGTGACTGGTGATAGAAACAAGGTCCGATGCTGTAAAGAGCAAAATTGCATAGGAACCTGGAATGTTAGGTCCATGAGTCAAGGCAAATTGGAAGTGGTCAAACAGGAAATGGCAAGAGTGAACGTCGACGTTCTTGGAATCAGCGAACTGAAATGGACTGGAATGGGTGAATTTAACTCAGATGACCATTATTTCGACTACTGTGGGCAGGAATCCCTCAGAAGAAATGGAGTAGCCATCATGGTCAACAAAAGAGTCCGAAATGCAGTACTTGGATGCAATCTCAAAAAGGACAGAATGGTCTTTGTTCGTTTCCAAGGCAAACCATTCAGTATCACAGTAATCCAAGTCTATGCCCCAACCAGTAACGCTGAAGAGGCTGAAGTTGAACGGTTCTATGAAGACCTACAAGACCTTTTAGAACTAACACCCAAAAGAGATGTCCTTTTCATTATAGGGGACTGGAATGCAAAAGTAGGAAGTCAAGAAACACCTGGAGTAACAGGCAAATTTGGCCTTAGAGTACGGAATGAAGCAGGGCAAAGACTAATTGAGTTTTGCCAAGAAAATGCACTGGTCATAACAAACACCCTCTTCCAACAACACAAGAGAAGACTCTATACATGGACATCACCAGATGGTCAACACTGAAATCAGATTGATTATATTCTTTGCAGCCAAAGATGGAGAAGCTCTATACAGTCAGCAAAAACAAGACCAGGAGCTGACTGTGGCTCAGACCATGAACTCCTTATTGCCAAATTCAGACTTAAATTGAAGAAAGTAGGGAAAACCACTAGACCATTCAGGTATGAACTAAATCAAATCCTTTATGATTATACACTGGAAGTGAGAAATAGATTTAAGGGCCTAGATCTGATAGATAGAGTGCCTGATGAACTATGGAATGAGGTTCATGACATTGTACAGGAGACAGGGATCAAGGCCATCCCCATGGAAAAGAAATGCAAAAAAGCAAAATGGCTGTCTGAGGAGGCCTTACAAATAGCTGTGAAAAGAAGAGAAGCGAAAAGCAAAGGAGAAAAGGAAAGATATAAGCATCTGAATGCAGAGTTCCAAAGAATAGCAAGAAGAAATAAGAAAGCCTTCCTTAGCGATCAATGCAAAGAAATAGAGGAAAACAACAGAATGGGAAAGACTAGAGATCTCTTCAAGAAAATTAGAGATCCCAAGGGAACATTTCATGCAAAGATGGGCTCGATAAAGGACAGAAGTTGTATGGACCTAACAGAAGCAGAAGATATTAAGAAGAGGTGGCAAGAATACACAGAAGAACTGTACAAAAAAGATCTTCATGACCCAGATAATCACGATGGTATGGTCACTCACCGAGAGCCAGACATCCTAGAATGTGAAGTCAAGTGGGCCTTAGAAAGCATCACTACGAACAAAGCTAGTGGAGGTGATGGAATTCCAGTTGAGCTATTTCAAATCCTGAAAGATGATGCTGTGAAAGTGCTGCACTCAATATGTCAGCAAATTTGGAAAACTCAGCAGCGGCCACAGGACTGGAAAAGGTCAGTTTTCATTCCAATCCCAAAGAAAGGCAATGCCAAAGAATGCTCAAAGTACCGCACAATTGCACTCATCTCACACGCTAGTAAAGTAATGCTCAAAATTCTCCAAGCCAGGCTTCAGCAGTATGTGAACTGTGAACTTCCAGATGTTCAAGCTGGTTTTAGAAAAGGCAGAGGACCAGAGATCAAATTTCCAACATCTGCTGGATCATGGAAAAAGCAAGAGAGTTCCAGAAAAAACATCTATCTCTGCTTTATTGACTATGCCAAAGCCTTTGACTGTGTGGATCACAATAAACTGTGGAAAATTCTGAAAGAGATGGGAATACCAGACCACCTGACCTGCCTCTTGAGAAACCTATATGCAGGTCAGGAAGCAACAGTTAGAACTGGACATGGAACAACAGACTGGTTCCAAATAGGAAAAGGAGTACGTCAAGGCTGTATATTGTCACCCTGCTTATTTAACTTATATGCAGAGTACATCATGAGAAACGCTGGGCTGGAAGAAGCACAAGCTGGAATCAAGATTGCCGGGAGAAATATCAATAACCTCAGATATGCAGATGATGCCACCCTTATGGCAGAAAGTGAAGAGGAACTCAAAAGCCTCTGGATGAAAGTGAAAGAAGAGAGTGAAAAAGTTGGCTTAAAGCTCAACATTCAGAAAACAAAGATCATGGCATCTGGTCCCATCACTTCATGGCAAATAGATGGGGAAACAGTGGAAACAGTGTCAGATTTTATTTTTTTGGGGCTCCAAAATCACTGCAGATGGTGATTGCAGCCATGAAATTAAAAGATGCTTACTCCTTGGAAGGAAAGTTATGACCAACCTAGATAGCATATTCAAAAGCAGAGACATTCCTTTGCCAACAAAGGTCCGTCTAGTCAAGGCTATGGTTTTTCCTGTGGTCATGTATGGATGTGAGAGTTGGACTGTGAAGAAAGCTGAGCACCGAAGAATTGATGCTTTTGAACTGTGATGCTGGAGAAGACTCTTGAGAGTCCCTTGGACTGCAAGGAGATCCAACCAGTCCATTCTGAAGGAGATCAGCCCTGGGATTTCTCTGGAAGGAATGATACTAAAGCTGAAACTCCAGTGCTTTGGCTACCTCATGCGAAGAGTTGACTCATTGGAAAAGACTCTGATGCTGGGAGGGATTGGGGGCAGGAGGAGAAGGGGACGACAGAGGATGAGATGGCTGGATGGCATCACTGACTCGATGGACGAGTCTGAGTGAACTCCGGGAGTTGATGATGGACAGGGATGCCTGGCGTGCTGCGATTCATGGGGTCGCAAAGAGTTGGACACGGCTGAGCGACTGAACTGAACTGAACTGAAAGATTTCTTAGATACAACACCAAAAGCATGATCCATGAAGGAAAAAGTGGTAAATTTTACTTCATTAAAATAAAAAAATTTCTTTTTGGAAAAATGTTAAAGGAAAGACAAGCCACAGACTGGGAGAAAATATATGCAAATCATTTATTTGATAAAGTACTTGTATATGGAATGTATACAGAATACCTATAACCGAATAATAAGAAAACAAACAATTCATTAAAAATGGACTAAAGATTCACATTTCACCAAAGAAGATACAGAGATGGCAAGTAAACACATGAAAAGATTTTCAACATCATTAGTCTTCAGATCAGATCAGATCAGTCGCTCAGTTGTGTCCGACTCCTTGTGACCCCATGAATCGCAGCATGTCAGGCCTCCCTGTCCATCACCAACTCCGGAGTTCACTCAAACTCACGTCCATCGAGTCAGTGATGCCATCCAGCCATCTCATCCTCTGTCGTCCCCTTCTCCTCCTGCCCCCAATCCCTCCAAGCATCAGTCTTTTCCAATGAGTCAACTCTTCGCATGAAATGGCCAAAGTACTGGAGTTTCAGCTTTAGCATCATTCCTTCCAGAGAAATCCCAGGGCTGATCTCCTTCAGAATGGACTGGTTGGATCTCCTTGCAGTCCAAGGGACTCTCAAGAGTCTTCTCCAGCATCACAGTTCAAAAGCATCAATTCTTCGGCACTCAGCCTTCTTCACAGTCCAACTCTCACATCCATACATGACCACAGGAAAAACCATAGCCTTGACTAGACGAACCTTTGTTGGCAAAGGAATGTCTCTGCTTTTGAATATGCTATCTAGGTTGGTCATAACTTTCCTTCCAAGGAGTAAGCGTCTTTTAATTTCATGGTTGCAATCACCATCTGCAGTGATTTTGGAGCCCAGAAAAATAACATCTGACACTGTTTCCACTGTTTCCCCATCTATTTTCATTAGTCTTAGTGAAATACAAATTTAAACCACAATTAAATACAATTGCACATAATGACTAAAATTCAAAGGACATTATGCTGAGCATGGGATAATGTAGAGGAACTCTGATACACTGTTGGTGGAAATGTAACATGGTACAACCACTTTAGAAAACAGTTTAATTTCTTAAAAAATTAAGCATATACTGCCATACAGTTTGAAAATTAAGCATATACTGACATGCAGTTTGAAAATTAAGTATATATTGCCATACAGTTTGAAAATTAAGCATATCCCTGCCATGCAGTTTGACCACTGCGTTCCTAAGTATTTGCCTGTAAGAAATGAAAGCATGTCTGCACAAAGACTTGAACAAGAAAGTTCAGAACAGCTTTATTTGTAGTTCAAAACTGGAAACAACCCAAATGTGTATCAGCTGATGAATAAATAAAGAAATTGTGATATTAATATATTTATGCAATGGAATACTACTCAGTAAGAAAAAAAGAATAAACTGTTGATACATGTAAGAATATGATGGAGCTCAGAAAAATTGTGTTGAGGGAAAAAGACTAGGTAAAAAAAATGTGATTCCACTTATATAAAACTCTACAAAATTCTAGGCTATACTGATAGGAAGCAGATGAGTGGTTTTCTGGAGATGGGAGGTATGTGGAGGGATGGGACTGGAATTATCAAGGGAAATCAAAGCTTTTGGGGGTCATGGATATGTTTAACTAGCTTGATTGTAGTGATGGATTCATAAGTGTATGCATATGTCAAAATTATCAGGTTGTACATTTTAAATATGTATAGTTTATTGTGTCAAAATATCTCAGTAAGGCTGTGAAACAAACAATGAGAGTAATGGATTATGATCCACTGAAAAAATTTAGAAATCCATGAGCCCATACTGATACAAATAAACAAATGAATAAATTGAAATTTCAGTAAAAAACTGGCTATTTGTACAATTTGAAAGGACTTCCCCATACAATACTTAGTTGTAAAAAGAAAAGAAAAAGTGAGAATGTTAGGCGGATAACCATCAAAATTAATGTTGCCTGTAGGGAGACAAATCAAAATTGTGCACTATATGATAGGTTGTAATGAGAACAGAACCTATTTATAGACTGGGCTCAATTCGCTAACACTTTTTTTTTTTAAAAAAGAATTTTTGCATCTGTGTTCACTGTGAATATTGGTATATAGCCTCTTTCTTCCCTTGTATTTTCTGTCTGGCTTTGATATTGGCATTACATCGGTTTTATAGAATGGATTAGGAGGCATTCCATCTTCATTTTTCTGGAAGAGCAATATTTCTTCCTTAAGTGGTGTCCTTTAGCTGTGACACCATCTTGAGTCAGAGTTTCTTTGTCTGTTACATACATAGTCATTCCAGCTTTATTTTAATGGATATTGGCATGGTATATCCTTTTCCATTCTTTTCATTTAACCTGTTTGTGTCTTAATATTAAGAGGACAGTTTCTTATAGATAACATATACACGAATCTTTCTTTTTTATCCAATTTGACAATCTCTGACTTTTGATTTGGGTGTTTAGCCACTTATATTTGAGGAGATTATTGACATGGTTAGATTTTCATCTTTCACCTTGCTACTTGATTTCTACTTGTCCTATTTATGCTTTATTTTTTTTCTCTCATGCCTTCTTTTGGATTGAGTTTTTTTCATGGTTGCATTTTTGTCTCCTTTGTTGGCTTATGGACTATAATTCTTTTTATTATTTTAGTGATTGCATCAGTTTATGGCATACATCTTTAACTTGTAGTCTACATACAAGTGACATTGTACTGCTTCACAGAGTGATGTGAAGAATCTTACAATGATATACTTTAATTTCTTTCTTCCCAGCCTTTATGCTATTGTAATACATTTTGCTTTTACATATGCTATAAACTTCATGTTATACTATTTATGTACTAAAAAAGAAGTCTTGTGCCTTGACCTATGAAGTTTCTGTTTCTGGTCTCTTTGTTCCTTTGTATTTCTGGTATCATTTTCTTTGTGTCTGAAGGATATCTTTTAAAATTTCTCATTGTGTAGGGAGATGAATTCTATCAGCTTTTATATGTCTTAAAGAGCTTTTAGTTTACCTTTGGTGTTAAGAGATGTTTTTGCCGGGTATAGGAGTCTAGGTTTTCTTTCAGTCCTTTCAGAGATGTTCCTCCACTAACTTCTGCTTATGTTGTTCCCAGCGAGAGATCTGCTGTCATTCTTATCTTTGTTCCTTTCTCTATAATGTGTCTTTTTCCCTCTGGATACTTTCAGGATTTTCTCTTAATCACTGATTTTGAACAAGTTCATTATGCAGTTTTCTTTCTTTCTTATGCTTGGGGCTTACTGAGATTCTTGGATCTATTGGTTCATAATTTTTAAAAAATCAAATTTGAAAAATTTCAGGTATTATTTCTTTAAGTATTTTCCCCCCATTCTCTCCCTGACCTCTCTTTTGGGGATTCCAACATTCCAATGTTTATAAAATTGCTTGAAGTTGTCCCATAGATCACTGCTGCTCTTTTCATTAAAGTTTTTTATTTTTGTTTCATTTTGAATAGTTTCTATTACTAGGACCTTTCTTCTACAATGTCTAATCATCTATTTATCCTACCCAGTGTATTTTTTTGTTGGGGGGATGCGTTGCAAGGCATGTGGGATAGAACCTGCATCCCCTTGCAGTGGAAGTGCAGAGACTTAACCACTGAACCACCAGGGAAGTGTCATCCAGTGTATTTTTCATATCAAAAATTACCATCTCTAGGATTTTCATTTGGATCTCATTCTTTTTTTAATATTGTCCATGCCTCTGCTTAACATTTTGAACATATGAAATACAGTTATAACAATTGTCCTCTTTTGCTAATATAGGTTTCAATTTTGAGTTGGTTTTGATTGATTGATTTTTTCTTTCTCATAATGTGTTGTATTTTTCTGTTTCTTTGAATACCTGGTAAATATTTTATTAGGTGCTAGACATTGCAATTTTGTCTTTTTGTCTAGATATATTTGTATTTTTATAAATATTATAGAGCTTTGTTCTGGGACAGTTAAGTTACTTGGAGACAGTGTGATTTTTTTCAAGTCTTTTAGTATTTATTGCTTGGGAATGGAATGGTGTTTAGTTTGGGATATTCCCCTCTTCTGGGTATTATAGCAAATGCCTCAAGAATTATGAAATTTTTCTAGTCCAGCTAGTAGAAATAGACCTCTATGAACACACAGGGTACTGTTAACCCTAGGCTTTTGCAGTTGTCATCTTTCTGGCTTATGTAGTTTTCTTGTGTGTACATGCTGACTGTTACTCAACCAGGTACACGAGGCAGACCCTAGGCAGCTCTTCAGGGTTCCTTCTTCATATGGCTCTCTGCTCTCCAGTACTCTGTCCTGTGAACTCTAGCTGCTGTGGTCTTCCTGGACTCTCAGCTCTGTGTCTTCAGCTCAAAGTCTTCTGGGTGCTGCCTGGCTCCCCTTTCCCTGCACTGTGGCCTGGAAACCCTCAATGCTGTGAATTGGGGCAACCATAGGTTCCCTGTGTTTGCTTCGCATCTTTCAGGAATCACTCTCCTTCCTTTCCTGATGTCCAGTTTTTATTACTTCAGACAAGGAAGGTACTTTTGTACCCTATTTGGAAAGAGATGTTAAGGATGACATCAAGATTATGGCTTTAGCAATTTCACGTTTAGAGTTGCAGTTTAACCAGGATCTACCCGACAGGTAGTCAGTCAGAGGAGGGACAGAGGACGCTGCTAAGGGGTAGGATTAAATCTGTGGTCAAGCTTCTTCAAAACTTTTATAAACTGCAACTTGTTTCCCTCCCCCCCCGCCATAAGGCATGATGAGTTTTACTTTGCTCATTAAGTAAAAGCTTAAAGCAAAGGGTGACATCCAGAAAAGAGACTTTGGAGACTGTCCTGGCTTGATTTCTTGGGGATGAAGGGGGAGTTGCAATTCCATTTTCATGATGAAAAACACACATGTGGATCATAGCACCCTGCAAAATTGGGGAAACAGTGCTGGATTCTGCACCAAGCTGGTCCAGTCTGTGTGGTAGAGAATTTGGGGCTGGATTTCTATTTCCAGAAGATGTTGAAGAAGAGATTATTTAAAAAAAAAATTCTCCTCTATTATTGATATGATAAATATTAGTTTTAGGAAATTTTAGAAATACAGAGAGACCTATAAAGAAAAGTACTCTTGTAATCTCACTGACCAGAGATAACACTGGTTGCTTGTCAGTGCATTTCCTTTGGGTGTTGAGTCTTTGACTGGGAGAATCTGTCAAGGGGCTTGTGTGCTTTGGGGTCTGTCTGTGACCTTCTCTTGTACCATCTCTTCCTGTGATGTGTGGGGTTGTATGTGTGTCTGTCTGTTTCATCTGTGTCTCACACTCAAACCCCAAAACCCCATTGGAGATACTGCCCAACTGCCCAATTCTGATGGGGGAGCCCTACTGATTGAGGCTGGCTTTGGTACCTTTCTTCCCTACTCTTTGGGATTTAGGCACAAGTAAAGGATTTCCCTTCTTGGGCCTTTGCTCCATCCCTCCCAATCAATAATTAATCAGTACTGAGTTGATCTTATTAGCTGTTCACTGCCCACTCCCTCCTCCCCCCAAATCCCAACCCAAGCTGGCTAATGACAATGCTTTTAATTAATACGAGGCAGATTAAAGCTCATTACAACAAGGTTATTGGTAATGAGATCATCATAAGGCAAGTTATTGAGCTGGGAGTGAAAACGAAGTTGGAGGAGGGGCAGAGAGATGGTGCCAGCTGTTCCTGCCCTATTTTGGCAGGAATGGAACCTGGAGTGGGAACTCTGCAATGAGGACATGCTGCAGCGACAAACACCCATCCAGCTCATGAAACCCGGTGCTGGCTCCACAGGCCTCGGGGCCAGTGAGCAAATGGGTGTGCAGTGTTTAGGGCAGTAGTGTGTGTTGAGAAGCCAGCGCTGGTGTATTCAATTAAGAATGTGCAGATTATGACCTGCTGAGTCGGGGGCACAAGCCACCCACACGGGGTCCGCAGACAGCTCTCTCGGCATCCAAGCTCCCACTGGGGAAGTGAAACTCACTGGGGTGTTTTGATTGAAGGTGCAGTTTAAACACATCCACCCAGAGGAAATAGAATCACAAGATTTATTATTACAGATCCCAGAAGCAAAGATGCTCAGTGAGCAGGAGAAGGGCGGTCCTCCGTCCCAAGTCACCAGCAAGCAGGAGGTGAATGCTCAAAGAGGGACTTTGCACTAAGCCAGCAGTTTCTTGAATTTCTGAATGAGACCTGCCTTCTGATCCTAAGGGACAGTGGAACTGTAGGAGCTGGAGCTGGAAAGGGACCCTGGAGATCAGAATGCCTGCTCTGTTATTCAGCATTTGTGTCTTTTGACCTTCAAAGAGCATTTACATTTTTTTGGTGAGTGGAATATCCCTCATCCCCATATGACTGTGTGTGTTTAAGACGCTGGTTGAAATATGGGTGCCATTTGCAGTAGATGCCGATTCAGTTTCATGGATTATGGTTTTGTGTGTGTGACCCATGGTTGTCATCAATCTACACTTACGGCTCATCATGGCTTGCCCTGGGGTACACAGAGTCTACAGGGGACACACGTGGTCTCTGTTCCCAATGGCTGGTGTGCCAGGGAATGAGTGAGTCAGAGGTAGACCAGCCTTCCTGGGCTTGTGTGACCAGAGAGGGCTCCCTGCATTGCCCAGACAGTGTGAACGTGACCTTTACTTTGTGCCAGGAGACACCCTACCTGGGACTGGCTCAGGGCACAGGAGGGAGGCAACAGAGCCCTGGCTGTGCTCCCTGGTAGGAGGCCTTGTTGGTGTGAGGCTAATGCTTTCTGAGTTCTTCCAGTAGCTGAGAGAAATGCAGATGTGAATCTAGTCTAAAGAAAATGGTGGAGCAGGTCTTATACACACACACACACACACACACACAAACACGCATGTTGTGTTATTCTCTTGACCTGAAATGCTCTCCTTTTTAATCCTAATCTATTCACATTCAATTGCAGGGGTTGTATCAGCCAGGGACTAGTCATACCTGTAATTTATTTTATTAAAAAATGCCGGGGACCAGCCCCGGCTGATCCAGGGTATTCGAAGGAGAGACAGCGTAGGCGAAGATCAGGAAACAATTGCTTAATTAAATGTTAATTAAGGATATAAAGAGTAATAGAATGAGGATAGCTCAGTAAAATTCAGTGAAGAAAAGAGGCTGAAATAAGGATAGCTCAGTGAGGAAATTCAGTGGAGAAAAGAGGCTGAATAATTCAGCCAGAAGGTAAGAGAAAGAACGACATGGTGAGACCAAGTTTCGGTGAACAAGGCCCGCACTTTATTTTCCAAAGTAGTTTTTATACCTTAAGTTATGCATAGAGGATAATGGGGGAAGGGGTAGAGTCTTGCAGCAAACCAGGCTTTCTTCCTGCAAACTTATCGTATGCAAAAGCTTAGGTGATTTGCATCATCTTCTGGCCCGGAGGCCTGTTAACATTTTAAGACCTTTTCTTCAGAAAACTTATTTTTCTCTAAAGGTGATTGGTCAGGAGCCACCCTCCAAAAGCATTAGATAAAGTTGCATTCCTACAGAGCAAAGGGTGTGGTGGGCTATAACAAGAAAAAGAATTAACTCAAGGGTCCCAGGTTACAAACATTAAAGCTACTACTTACACCAATTATATTAATCAATACACTGCCAGGGACACAGCAGGTAAGGGATATGGAAACTTAGCAGCAAACATTGGCTCAACAAGTGAAAATCCCTTCACCAATACAATTTCTAATCAATCTTTTAACTACTCAAAAGAATCTGTGTTTACACAGTTTAGAACATCTCCTGCCTCTCACAGTTGGGAGGCTCTGAACAATCACATGTGGCCGGAAAAACCTATTCAGGCAGGCTAGAGGATTTCCAAAGGAGTTTGTAGGTTAAACACTGTCACACCCAGGAATTATTAACTGGAGCTGTAAGCTAACTTTTTTCAGAGAGGTAGTGGGGGACAGCCCCCGTAAAGTCAGAGGTGTAGGTGAAAGCACAAAGCAGAAAGTAGGCAGACTCTGGTTTTGGGGGTAGATTGCTCGAGAATTTCCAGGGAGACTTCCTGAGGCTTGATCCCGCCTTTGCGTATGCCAAGCCTCCTTCCTCATGACCTTTGCCAGAGGCGGAGCTCGCTCCCCGCAAAAAAAAATATTTATTTATTTAAAATTTTTATTTAATTATTGGCTGCACCACGTAGCATGTGGGATCTAGACCCCTGACCAGGGACTGAACCTGTGTCCTCTGCATTGGAAGGCAGAATCCCAATCACTGGACCACCCAGGGAAGTCCCAATAATTATGTATTTGGCTGCGCTGGGTCTTAATAGCAGCATGTGAAATCTTTCAGTTGTGGTATATGGGATCTGGTTCCCCAATGAGGGATTGAACCCAGGCTCCTTGCATGGGGATCTTGGAGTCTCAGCCACTGGGCCACCAGAGACGTCCCCATATTTGTAATTTAAATGTAAAAATGTATTAATTAGGAAAAGGTAGTTAACTCCTAAAAGCAGTAGTAGAAGAATCTAAGGGGACAGAGGTAGTAAATGCATAAAGCACCTGCTCCCTCTAGGATCGGGGTGGTGAACAAGAACAGACCTGAAGACTTGGCTGGGGGCCTCCAAGGCTGGGATCCCAGGCTGCCCTGGAGACAAGGAGACATGGGCCATGGTCACAGCGTGCCTTGTGGCAGAGAGATTTGTAGGAGAAGACGACCTAGAACTAGTGTGTGGGAGCTGCCTGCTGGGCGGTCAGAGCACTTGCTGGAGCATATGGGCCTGAGTTGGTCCACAGAAGGGGCCCACTAGGTAGTGAGGGTGGGCTGGTCCATGAGGGCCACCGGCAGGTCCCTAAACCCCTGTCCCGCTGGCTGATGAGCTGGAAGCCGCCCAGTGGGGCCGGTAGGGAGCCTCCTTGTGCTGCTGTGGTCTTGCAATGTCCACCCCCGCCCCCCAAGCCCCGCTGTTGACCAAGCCTAATAGTGACCCATCTGACACAGGAGAAGTGGCACAGGGTCAGTGCAGTATCATAGCGCGTGGCAAGGAAGGGTGGATTGGCAGGGCCTAAGGACAGCCTCCGAGTGTCTGGGGTCCAGGGCATCCCTTTGCTATAGACGGAGCGGGTAGGTGGGCTCCCTGGCTGCTGGGACCAGGGTATTTGGGGCTGCAGCATTCTCTTTTTAATTCTTACAGTAACAGTTTTCTGTGTGGTTCACTTGGCAACTAATCATGTAGAATCTTTGAACATTTCTTCCATCTTTGTTGCCTACCGTTATTTAACTCTTCACCTGGTTTCTTGCCTCCAACATGCTCTTAATTATGTGATCATCCTTCGTAGCACTTGAGAGTGTAAGTCCATCATAAATATTCACTCTCCTGGTTGACTTACAGGAGGAAGAGGGTACCAGGTTCCCACAGAGCCCTGGGCCTCCCTTGTCTTCTGTTTGTGCCTATGGCTCCATCCTGTTCAGGAACTGTAGCTCCAGGAAGGCAGGACCCTCAAAATTCCAAGATCCTCAGCAGAGTTGGGGTGGTGACTGGGGATGTGCAGCCTGGGGGCGGGTGGGGGCCACATCCCACTCCAGAGGGATAGGTGGGCATCAGGAGGGGAGTTAAGGCTGGCCTGTCTTGCACCGCCTGGCCTGCTGCCCACCCTATGTGCCTAATGCCCCGCTGTGACGTTTTCCTCCAGTTAACAGGAGATCCCGGCTAAAGTCTGCTGAGTTAAAGAGCCCTGGGACTGAAGTGCTTTCTAGACCTTGCTTTGACATTTATTAGCTTTTTCTATAATCAAAACATCTGAGTTTCTTGTCCTTAAAGACACCTGTACTTGCTTCCCTAAATTGCTGGAAGAATTAAAAAAATAATGACTTTGGCATCTTTGAAAATTGTAGACCTCCAAACAGACAGTGTCATTAGTATGGCTGAGGGGTGGGTGGCAAATGCATGAACTTAGCATATCCTTGAATGAATCATAAATGTATCAGAACTAGTTGAAAACCTTACACATGCTTGTTTCCGTGGGAGTGGGACTCAGACCAGGTAAGTTTTAAAGGAAAGGCGATCAGAAGTGTCAGGCCATGTTGGGCCATGTCTGGAGGCTGGCTGCAGTTGGAGGTTGGAATTGACTGGTCTGGGTACCAGAAGACTGAAGGTGAATGATGGGGTGGTGTCTGTGTGTGTATGTGTACCAAGAGACTGAAGGTGAATGATGGGGTGTGTGTGTGTATGTGTGTGTGTACCAGGAGACTGAAGGTGAATGATGGGGTGTGTGTGTACCAGGAGACTGAAGGTGAATGATGGGGTGTGTGTGTACCAGGAGACTGAAGGTGAATGATGGGGTGTGTGTGTGTGTGTGTGTACCAGGAGACTGAAGGTGAATGATGGGGGTGTGTGTGTGTGTGTGTGTACCAGGAGACTGAAGGTGAATGATGGGGTGTGTGAGTGTGTGTGTGTACCAGGAGACTGAAGGTGAATGATGGGGTGTGTGGGTGTGTGTGTGTGTGTACCAGGAGACTGAAGGTGAATGATGGGGGGTGTGTGTGCGTGTGTGTGTACCAGGAGACGGAAGGTGAATGATGGTGTGTGTGTGTGTGTGTGTGTGTGTACCGGGAGACTGAAGGTGAATGATGGGGGGTGTGTATGTGTGTATACCAGGAGACGGAAGGTGAATGATGGGGGGGTATGTGTACCAGGAGACTGAAGGTGAATGTTGGGGTGTGTGTGTACCAGGAGACTGAAGGTGAATGATGGGGTGTGTGTGTGTGTGTGTGTATGTGTACCAGGAGACTCAAAGTGAATGATGGGGTGTTTGTGTACCAGAAGGCTGAAGGTGAATGTTGGGGTGTGTGTATACCAAGAGACTGAAGGTGAATGATGGGGTGTGTGTGTGTGTGTGTGTGTGTACCAGGAGACTGAGGTGAATGATGGGGTGTGTGTGTGTGTGTGTGTGTGTGTGTGTGTGTACCAGGAGGCTGAAGGTGAATGATGGGATGTGTGTGTGTGTGTGTGTGTGTGTGTACCAGGAGACTGAAGGTGAATGATGGGGTGTGTGTGTGTATGTGTGTGTACCAGGAGACTGAATGTGAATGATGGGGGGTGTGTGTGTGTGTGTGTGTGTACCAGGAGACTGAGGTGAATGATGGGGTGTGTGTGTGTGTGTGTGTGTGTACCAGGAGGCTGAAGGTGAATGATGGGATGTGTGTGTGTGTGTACCAGGAGACTGAAGGTGAATGATGGTGTGTGTGTGTGTGTGTACCAGGAGACTGATGGTGAATGATGGTGTGTGTGTGTGTGTGTGTGTACCAGGAGACTGAAGGTGAATGATGGGTGTGTGTGTGTGTACCAGGAGACTGAAGGTGAATGATGGTGTGTGTGTGTGTGTGTGTGTGTGTGTGTGTGTGTGTGTGTGTGTACCAGGAGACTGAAGGTGAATGATGGGGTGTGTATGCATGTGCAAGTACATGTGCATGCGCACTGGGGGGTGAATCAGGGTATCCACGCAGAGCGGGCAGGAAAAGAGAAGTGCGCCCAGTGGGCAATGGGCACTCACGTCTCTCTGGCCCCGTCTGTCTCCCTGCAGGTGCACCTCCGCTCTGCCAGGCGCCTCTGTGAGCTCTGCTGTGCCAACCGGGGCACGTTCATCAAGGTGGGCCAGCACCTGGGGGCTCTGGACTACCTGCTGCCGGAGGAGTACACCAGCACGCTGAAGGTGCTACACAGCCAGGCCCCGCAGAGCAGCATGAAGGAAGTCCGCCAGGTCATCCGCGAGGACCTGGGCAAAGAGGTACCCGCCTCCGCCGGGAGGGGTGGGTCCCTTCCTGTACAGTGTGTTTCCAGAAAGACCCTGCAGAGTTCTTGGCTTGGCCCCAGGCCCTGGGGATCCAACAGAGGTGGGGAGCACGGAAACTTTCAGTGTGAAATCAGAGAGGTTAGAAGGAACCTGAGTGGCCCTCAGTAAATATATTACTTGGACCATATGAAATAGTTATATGTTTAGACTGTTTTCGACCTGTAACCTAGTACGATTCATACGCTTCAATCTAATAGTTGCTGTCAGTTGTTGAGAGTTTACTGTGTGCTCCAAGCTCTGTTGTTTCCCACACATTATTTCACTTAGTCCTTATGGCAAACCTACAAGATACACACTATCAATAAGCCTGTTTGGTGGATGAGGGATGGAGGCTTAGAGTGATCAGGTAAAGCGTCCAAGGGGACTGTTAGTACACAGTTCTGGCGCCCTGCTCTATCAGTGAGCTGTCCTAATCATTCAGTGCAGTGGCTTCTGGGACATCGCTGGGCCTCTGCTTGATTGCCTCCAGTGACAGGAAGCTTATTCTCTTATGGGCTGCCTGATGTGGTCTGCTCTATTATCAGTCATCTCTAATTGTAATAAGTGCTTCCTCCTGAGGGCTGATGCCTGCTTCCTCAAACGTCTCTGATCTTCATTCTGACCCTGGAGCCACAGACAAAGGGGCTGAGGGCCATTCTGTATGTGGCCCTGGTCATGCTCCTTTGGACTCACGCCAGTGACCTGCGGGATGTGTGGAACCCAGACTGGGCCCAGTGGTGTGGATCCTTGTTGGCCTGATCCACTCATCGTGATTCTGGGGAGGGAGTGGTTGGAACAGCCATCTGCAAGGATCTACAGAGCAGGCCCAGGCTTATGGACTATGTGCTAGAATTTCATGGTACCTAAGAGAACTCTATTCAGTAAAGCTTTTCTCCCTTCACCTATTACATTTGAAATTCTCCTTTTTTTAAAAAATTATTTTTATTTCTTTTTTCCCTTTTTTAATTAATTTTTTTTTTTTTTGTCTATGAAGCAGAGCATATGGGATCTTAGTTCCCTAACCAGGGATCAAAGCCATACCCTCTGCATTAGAAGTATGGAGTTTTAGCCCCTGGTCCGCCAGGGAAGTCCCTGCAATTCTCCTCTTAGAGAGAGAATCCTTTGGATCTTCTAGGATTTTTCTGAGCAAAATAATCTTAAATGTCAAGCCTAGATCAGCTGACGCCTTTCCTGAAATTATTTTATTACCTCTGATACTTCCCAATTTCCCCAAATAAAATCTTTAGCTGGGCTTTCGAGATCCACCCCGTCCACTTTCAGCTTGCCATGGTCTTCGTCTGCTTGGAGTCTCTTTACTCCACCCTCTCCCTGTCAGTCATTCCTTGTGTTCCTAGGCCACTGGCTCATCTGTCTGTCTGTCTACCAAATGCCGGGCACTGTGCTAGATGCTGGGGGTCCTGGCCCAATCCCAGCTCTCCCATGAAGTCTTCTCTGACCATCTGCACACCTTTGCTCCCTCCACTTGTTCTTCTCGTGGGTTGGTTAGTTGTGTCTAGGTAGTTTCACCACAAATTGTGAAGTCTGGGGATGAACACCATGGTGGTCCTTTTATTCCTGTCTGCAGTTCCAGAATAGTACGTGGTGTATCGGGGGTGCCGGTGTTTGTTTAATGAACCAATGATGGATAAGTGACAGTTTCCTTAGGCCACTGAGGGCCAGGCGGAGAGTTGGGGCAGAGGGTCATAAAGCTCAGTTGTTCCATTTCTGCTGATTTGCGTGCAGCTGGCCCTGACTGTCGGTCCCTTAATGTAGAGCTGGCATCACATGCCTGGCATCCCTCCAGAGAAGTCCCACTCCTCACTGATGGCCTGGCCTGGCTTGGCCTCATTATTGGACTCTCTGGGAGAGGCATGGGCACTGGATCACCCAGGTGGGCTCCTTTCTCCTGGGCCCTGGTGCCCACAAGGTTTTGTTTGTGCCCTCCAAGAGCCTGTCTCCCCAGTCCTGTGTACATTTTGTAATCAAATCCCACTGGCCTCCGAAGTCAAATTCCCTGGGGGTTCTCAGTCCCTTTGGCCAGATCCCCAGGTTGGGAAATCTGCTGTAGGTCCTAGAACTTTCTCAGCAGCACTAGAATTTGTTTGGTATAATGGTTCTGAGCATAGACACCTCTGTGGACTTCCTTCCTATGGAGGAACATCTCCTCCAAGGGGATGGGGCGGGGGTGGAAGATTGAGTGAAGAGTAGACCTGATTTAGGGCTGAGTCAGGAGCCGGCCACAGGCTGGGCAGAGTGGGGTGAGGATGGAGGGGCCGCAGGCCGGGGGGACGGCAGCAGCGTGGCTCAGCCCTCGTGTGCCTGTTTCTTGCCAAGACGGTTGGCCTCCTGCTTCCTACAGCATTGAGATGCATCCCCAAATGAACACTAAATAAGTCACTGTAATAGCAGTGTGAAGTGCACCATTGCTGGGCACTGTGGCAGCTCAGCGGGGGTGGAGGCAGGAAGAGAAGGCAGCAGCTTAACACTTGGAGCTGGAGGGGGAGGCGAGAGCAGGGCAGTGGCTTTCCTCCAGGCCAGGGTGGAGCGAGACGGGAAGTTCGGGGCATCAGCAGTCATGGTGTGCCTGCCCGCCCAGCCGGCTGCAGGGTGTCTGCAGTTGGGAGACTCTGCCTGCGTCTTCAGGGCCCCTTCTCTTGGCAACCCCCTCGCCCAGCCAAGCCATCCTGAGCGTGGTGGCCTGTGTCTCCTGCCCCACAGCTGGTCATGAGCCTGCTGAGAGAAGGAGACTAATGTCAAGGCCATGGCTTGGAGGGCATGTCCCTCCTGGCTGGGAAGCTCAGAAGCCTCAGGGTTCTTACCCCGGCCCCCACAGACGCACAAAGTCTTGCCTCACCCCTTCCTCCCCCTCCCTGCCGGGAAGATGGCATTTGTTCCCGGTTCCACACTTTCTTAGCCTGTGGGCGGAGGGAGGGGAAAGGGGGCCGCGTGGGAAGCAGGGTAGGCGGGTGTCGGGGAGTGAGGGCGGGGAAAGTCACTCACTCTACCCTTCCCTCCTCCCCCAGCTCCTCCCGTGACACTTCTTGGGGAGCAGCCTTCCCCGCCCCCCCCCCCATCCTCCCAGGAAGACGTTTAAGCTGGCTCCTCTAATCCTGAGCACCACGCCCACCCCGGGACCCTCCATTTCATCCCTGGTTCCAGGAGTGGTTAAAGGAAGCTGAGTCTGCCGTGCGTCACTGTCTTCTTCCTAGGTCCGAGTCCTCGGGTGGACCCTGAGGTCACCTGGAGCTCAAAGACTGCACACGTGTTCAGTTGCTCAGTTGCTCTTTGTGGCCCCATAGACTGTAGCCTGCCAAGCTCTTCTGTCCATGGAATTTTCCAGGCAAGACTACTTAAGTGGGTTGCCATTTCCTTTTCCAGGGGGATCTTCCGGACCCAGGGATGGAACCCATGTCTCCTGCATTGGCAGGTGGATTCTTTACCACTGAGCCACCAGAGAAGCCCCAAAGATCGGTCACGTGGCTGCCCCTAAATCTCACACTGAGGAGAGGAGAGGGGTGACCAAAGAGGAGTTAGAGGCTGGTGTGCCCCAGCCTGCCCTGACTGGCTCCGTGTCTGCCATGTGAGCAGAGCCCTTAGCGCTCTCAGACTGATTCCTGTCCCTGGAGGATAGCACTGGCCCTGAGGGGATGTCCCCAGCCTGGGGCGTGAGGGTGAGGTTGCAGCTCTTCTGGACTCTGTGATGTACGTTTGGTGTTAGATCAGTTCACATCCCTGGACAGCAGGCAGTGCCGTCAGTGTCGAGGTGAGAGCAGGTGAAGTGATCCCATTCCCGGCATAGGGACTGGCCTCTTTCGGGAGGTGGGGTGCTGCTAGTGGGGGGACCATGTAGCTAAGGGAGCGGCATGTGAGGGGTGGGATGAGACCTCAGATGTTTTGATCTTCTGGCCAGTGCTTTGTCTCCTATGTAGCAGAACTTCTGTTTGGCAGAAACCCTTTAGGAATCACTTTTTTATGTGTCTGTGCCTTAGGAGTTTCTATCCTTACCAAAAAGAAGCTTACTTTTTTCCTTTTATTTTGAATGTTAGGCTTACGTCTTGCACGACAGGTTGAGCAGTCAGCAGTAAGAGCTCTAGGAGGTGGGGTCATTGCTTCTGCCTGGAAGTGACTTGAATCTGGAGTGGGTTGGGGTTGGTCTCAGTCTTGTCTCCTGACCACCCTTGGGGCGGCGGGTCCAGGCGCAGTGCTGATCCTGACCAGCAGATGGCGCCTGAGCTTGAGTGTCCGGGAGGGCTGTTGAAGTCCTTTGCTCCTTATGAAGGGAGCCCTGACGGCTGGATGAGACTCTGGTTCTTTCTACTCCTGGGCATGGTCCCTGCTGTGGAGCGGGGCTGACAGCTCTGTACTCTGAATGGGGCAGACGCAAGCTTAAGTTATGAGACTGTTGACCACCCTGGGTTTCAGGAGCTCTTGGCGCTATGCTGGAGGACCTGGCCGGGTTCTTTGTGCTGACCACCAACCCATCCTTAGAGCTTCTTCATTTGGAGTAGGAGTTCTCTGAGGCCCCTGTAGGCTCTAACAGCATTCAGTTCTGTGGTTCAACACCTTTTCCTTGACTATCCTCTCTCTCTCTCTCTCTCTCTCTCTATATATATATATATTTTTTTTTTTTCATTCTGTCTGTTGTCTAAGCAGCTGGTATTTAGGGGGAAAGGTACAGAGCTGGAAGTTGTAGCTACAGTCAACATGGGTAAAACCTTCCTTCTGGCCCGTATAGTCTAGGGTCAACAGGAGGTACACCCATTGCTGTAATACCTGATCCTGTGGGGAGGGGGAGGAGATGGCGAGGGAGAGAGATATTACATTTGGGTGGGTGGAAGCTTTTTGCAGCCCATTGTGTCTCATCTAGGTTCTCAAAGATGGGTGGGGTTGGGGGAGGTGGAGGTTGGAGGAGGGGGTCACCAGTTAATGAAATGGGCCGAAGATGCAGGCTGTGGAAAGCATAAAACACAGGGGAGTGCATGGTGAAGTCTTGCTGACTGGCAGAGGGAGTTCAGCCTGGTGACTCTCGGGGCCGAGGTGTAAAGCTGGGGCTGAGGTTACATTACTAAAGGTCTTTGGATGTTCTTTTCATAAGGTGAGCCTGAAATAGGAGGGCTTGGAGAGGTTCTCAACAAAGAGGAATGGAGTGGAGCTGAATTTCCTTAATAACATGGGAGATGAGGTGGGGGAGGTGAGGCTGGAGGTTTGAGGTGGGTGGAGAGCTTGGGGGCAGGAGTCACAGTGGGACTCAGGAAGAGATAAGAGAATTTTCAGCTGCACTGGTACAGTTATCTTTGGTTGTGCACACACACACACACACAAACACACACACACATCTCTCCCCCCTCCTGGAACACACATGGACAAGTCCAGTCTCCTTATGATACATTTCAGTGAGAGATCCAGTTTCGTCTGTTGTGCTGGAACATAGCTGTATCAGATGGTGTTCTTCCCAACTCTGGAACTCGATGAAAAACAAAAGGAAATTAGGTCAGGGGCCAGAGTTCAGAAACACCTTTGTGAGGGGCTGTGTTTGTGCTGGTGCTGAAGGCTTGGGGTTTGGCTTCTGTCCTCCAAAACACATTTTATCAGTCTTTTCCCTCCTGAGCTTCCATGGGGTGGGGTTTCTAGACTTGACCTGGTTTTGTAACCCCCTTGTGGCACCCAGGGACAAGTGCTCAAATGTTTCTGAGGGACCATCCAACCTGAGTGGCTGTGAGGATGCAGACAAGAACCATTGCAATTCAGTTGGGGAAACGCACCTCTCATTGTTTCACACGCACCTACAGATAATAGGTGCAGGGTGAGTTTCAGGTGTCAGCAAAAGGTCAGAGAGGAGGGAAAGAAGCCCTGCTCCCAAGAACATCATTTGTTTATTGAGTGGTGGGGGTGGCAGAGAGAAGGCCCTGCTGACAAGAGGGGCAGCGGAGGCAAAAGCAGACGGGGGGAGGTGAGGGCAGGGTGCTCTTGGCCCATGTGAGAGGTTCCTGGTGAGTGGAGCCCCAGGTGGGCACAGCGCAGAGACTGGGGCAGAGGCTTGGGTGGGTGGTGGGGGAGGGGCCGGGGGAGGGGACTTGCAGAGGGAGTGGCCAACTCTGGGGTGACCCTTATCATTTCCGCACGTTTGCATTCAGGACCTCATGCTGGCGTGCAGAGAACTTTGTGAGAACGAGGACAAGGTGCCCCAGCTGGGTCTTGCTTTCACGTGGCCGTCAAGCTCCTATATTGAGCCTTTGAGGTGGGCAGGAGCCATAAGCTGCCTGTTGGCTTTATTGGCCTCATAACCAGGACTTCCCTGGTGGCTCAGACGATAAAGCATCTGCCTACAATGTGGAAGACCTGGGTTCAATCCCTGGGTTGGGAAGATCTCCTGGAGAAGGCAGTGGCAACCCATTCCAGCATTCTTGCCTGGAAAATCCCATGGACGGGGGAGCCTGGTAGGCTGCAGTCCATGGGGTCGCAAAGAGTCGGACACGAGTGAGCAACTTCGAGACCTCGGACAAGCAACTTATCTTCTCTGTCCCTCAGGTTCCTCTTTAGTACAATGGAGTTAATGATGGTACCTTACCTCCTCAGCTTGCTGCAGGGATGAAATGAATCAATGAATGTGGAGCATGGAGCCAACGTCTGGCACAGAGCAGGTGGCCAGCAAACATGAGCTACCACTTCTGTGTTGTGCTGGATGCCTTCGGTGTGTGAGGAACCAAGGTCCTGAGGGACTTGAAATGGTGGAGTTGGGTCTTTAACCATGTTTTCTGATACAAGACTATGGTTCTCTGTCCCCGATGCTATTTTTCTAGAAGAATGGGCCTTTCCCTCCCCCTCCCCTCCCACTGGTACCCAGTGTTCCATCTAGTGGCCAGCCGCAGCCCTCACTGGTGGAAGCCTCCCTCAGGCTGCCTTGGAGCCTGTCCCCCGGGCTTCTTGAGAGCCTCCCTCCGCCCTGGGAGGCTGCCAGTGGCTCACTGGGCACTTTCCTGAGGCTACTCAGCAGCACCTGTGGTGTGGTCTTGGACTGACTCCACAGATGGGATAGAGCCATGGGTGTCCGGGGTCAGGGAGCTGGTGGCTGTGTTGTGTCTAGTGACAGCTGACGGTGAACAATGTCGGATTTGCGATATCCAAAGAAGAAGATTTAGCTTCAGGACCAGGGACCAGGCTTGATCACTCCGGAGCTTTTGTGTAGCAGAGTTTTATTAATGAGAAAAAGGGGCAGAGAAAGCTTCTGACACAGACACTGGAAGGGGGGCGGAGCGTGCCCCCCTTGCTAGTGTGAGCAAGGGAGCTATATCCTTTTTTAATTGGTTATTACAATAAATCAAAAGAATTTTACCAGACCCACTCCCACACTTACATTTTAGGATAACAGGGTTAGAACTTAACAATAGAAAGATGCTACCAGACCCACTCCCATAATATACATTCTAAGATATCAGGCTGAGCGCCGAAGAATTGATGCGTTTGAACTGTGGTGTTGGAGAAGACTCTTGAGAGTCCCTTGGACTGCAAGGTGATCCAACCAGTCCATCCTAAAGGAGATCAGTCCTGAGTGTTCATTGGAAGGACTGATGTTGAAGCTGAAACTCCAGTACTTTGGCCACCTGATGTGCAGAGCTGACTCATTTGAAAAGACCCTGATGCTGGGAAAGATTGAGGGCAGGAGGAGAAGGGGACGACAGAGGATGAGATGGTTGGATGGCATCACGGACTCGATGGACATGGTTTTGAGTAAACAACGGGACTTAGTGATGGACAGGGAGGCCTGGCGTGCTGCAGTCCATGCGGTCACAGAGTCAGACAGGACTGAGCGACTGAACTAAACTGACTGAACATATCAGGACTAGTCAGAAGGTTTTCAGGAAGGAGAAACTGTCCTCAAGCAGGATACATTATTGTTATATAACCCCTAGTACAGAGTTTAAACAGTTGTGTAATCATCAGTTCCAGGCTTAAAGAAGAAAAACTGTTTTATGTGACTCAGACTAAGGAATGTAGAGGAAAAGAAGAAGTTTGTCCTTTCCTCGTCCTTGAGACCCCCAGACCTCTCTCTCCTCCTCCGGGACCCCGGACTTCTCATCAACCTGCCTAGGAATTGACTCTCTCACTAGGGCCCCTCGTGCCTGCCTCACCTGAGGGATGGCAGCTGGACTCAACTTCCCTTGTCCTGGAGGAGTTGGGTATGGGGTGGGTGACAAACATGCTCCGGGTTGAACTGGGGCTGGAGAAGAGTGTAGAGGACAGGCTTCAGGGGGATTGCGCCTACCCCGGGGCCTGTGGAAGCTTTCCTCCTCGATGACAGCCGCCTCTGTGGTCCAGTGTTCCCCGCTGCCTTCTTTCCAATGCCGATCCAACTCCTCCCTGTGCTTCTCTGACTTCCCTCATACTTTTGATGGAGCTCTCCTCTGTGTCAGCCCCGGGGTCCCCGCCCTCAGGGTGGGGTGGGGGGGCTCCTGCCTGGTTTTTATACACCCCGGCAGGGGGCGGGCCAAGGTGGGCTAGGCCTTTATACCACCCCCAGGGCTGCTCTGCTGGCCTGGAGCTGGGCACCAGTCAAGGGCTGCAGCTGTCTGTAGACCTGCTTCTTTTGGTCTTCAGAAGAGCCTTGGAGTTTATTCTGGCGTCTGGTTCCTTGTCTCCCCAGACAGTGCCCCGCCTCCCCCAGGCTTCTGGGAGGGGAGCAGAAGGCGCTGGAGTGCGGGCAGGATCCGGTGTGCCGAGCGGGGAGACGACCTTCTCCGCCGACTTGGGCTCCTCCAGCCTTCCCAGCAGCTCTCAATAAAAAACGCATTTATATTAAAAACACATAATGAAAAATAGAAAAACATTTTTTCCCCCAATAATGCCGAACATCCAAAGGAGATTTTTATCAATTACGGGAGAGAGATTTGGGTTGGTAATTTAACGAGCGGGAGATGGATGGCGGGCAGTGTCCCTGTCAGCGGACGGACGGCGCGCCCTTAGTCCCGGGGACTGAGGCGCCGCCTGCTCTCCCCGCCCGCCCCGGGCCCGCGCCCTTCCCCTGGGCGGGGGCGCCCGTCCCGCCTGGTGGACCCGCACAGCCGGGCCGCGGCCCCCTCCCTCCTGGGCACCGAGGCCCCGGGCAGCGGGGCGCCCCCTCGCGCCCCCGTCCTCCGCAGCCTCACACAAGCGCCCTGACCGCTCGGGTGTCTCCCGCCAGCCGGCCTCTGCTCCTCAGGCCCCCCTCTCGTCCCTCCTTGTTCCTCAGGCTTTCTCCTCCTCTAAGCTCCCACTCTCTCCACCACTGCCGCTGTTACTGTGACAACAGCAACACCACACACACACACACACACACACACACATGGAGACACATACACATAGACGCACGCACAGATGGACACACACACATAGACACAGATGGACACACAGGCGCGCGCACACACACACTCAGACACACACAGAGACACGTAGACACACACACATAGACACAGATGGACACACACAGACACACACACACAGACACACACACACAGACACACACATAGACACACGCATAGATGGACACACACAGACACACATAGATGGACACATAGACACACACTCAGACACACACACATACAGAGACACGTAGACAGACACACACATAGACACAGATGGACACACACAGACACACACAGACAGACACTCAGACACACACAGACACACGCATAGACACATGCATAGATGGACACATACAGACACACACAGATGGACACATAGACACACAGACACACACACACTCAGACACACACAGACACACACACAGAGACACGTAGATAGACACACACATAGACACAGATGGACACACACAGACACACAGATACACACAGATACACGGACACACACAGACACACAGATGGGCACACAGACATGCACACACACATAGACACACACAGATGGACACATGCACAGACACACAGATGGACACACACACAGACACACGCACAGATGGACACACACACACAGATGGACACACACAGACACAAACACACACACAGACACACACACAGATGGACACATGCACAGACACACACATAGATGGACAGACACAGACACACACAGATACACACACAGATGGACACATGCACAGACATACACACATACTGACACAGATGCACACACATAGACACAAACACATAGACACACACAGATGGACACACACAGACACACACACAGATGGACACACACAGACACACAGATGGACACATGCAAAAAACACACACATACTGACACATACACAGATGGACACACACACACACATATGGACACATGCACAGACACATACTGACACAGACACACACACATAGACACACACACACGGACACACACAGACATACACACAGATGGACACATGCACAGACACACACACATACTGACACAGACACACGCATAGACACAAACACATAGACACACATATAGATGGACACATACACAGACAGACACACACATACAGACACAGACACACACACTGTGGATGCCTGTGACACACAGATGGACACAGACACACACACACACACACCTGAATGCCTGTCAGGCGTCAGGCATTGCTGTAGAGCTTTCACATGGATCAACTCACTTCTCACTAGAACTCTCTGAGATGGGTACTGGTATTCCTCGCTTTACAGCTGGGAAACTGAGGTGCAGTGTCTGGTGAAGTGGTCCCCCTGGGCCTCCCCAGGTACCCCCCCAGTCAGGATTAATGGCTCTTTTGTGTTTCCCTACTCCGGTGCCGCTCTTAGGCAGTTGTCTGTTGTGTTAAGATTGGTTGCCTCCCCATCTTATCCCCAGTGGGGCCTAGTGTGGGCTCTGCACATAGTAGGTGTTGTGATGTGGTTGGGTTGACTTCTGAGCTATTTCAGATGCCCCTGTCCCCTTGAACAGGCTGGCCTTCTCTTTCGGCCTGGTGGTCTGGTTGTCTCAGAGGGCAGTTTATGTTCCTGGGATGGCAGGTCCCTTCCCCCTCGTCTTGGGGTTTCCTCAGGATGCTGTCCATGCCCAGCACACAGAAGGTGCTTAATAATGGGTTATAACATGCGCCGAGACACTCCATCGGAGGCAGGGCATCATGGCTCGGGGTTGCGGGGCCTGGGGTTCTCAGAGAGGCCAGCTCTGCCCCGCCTCGGTCTTGGTCCCACTGTTCCCTGGGATGTTCCTGTACAAGCCTGTAGAGTGCTGTATGAGGGTGTGTCTGGGGCTATTTAAATGATGGGCTGATGGGAGGCCAGGGTTTGGAAGGAGCAAAAGGATCATTTCTGAGGCAGCATGGCATAAAGGTTAATAAAACAGGCTCTGGATTCAGCAGGCTTTGCCCAGACCCTGAATCTATCATATTCTCACTATAGCGTTAGTTCTTTCTTTAAAAAAAAGCTCTATTTATTTCATTCATTTATTTGTCTGCACCTAGTCTTAGTTGCGGCGTGCGGGATCTAGTTCCCTGACCAGGGATGGGACCTGGGCCCCCTGCATTGGGAGCTCAGAGTCTTAGCCCCGGGCCCACCAGGGAAGTCCCTCATTGGTTTTTTTTTTTTCCCCCTGAACTTTAGTTTCCTCATCTGTAAACAGGAATGATAATAGAACCTTTGCATTAATAGGGCTGTGATGAGGATTGAAAGGCTAGACCATCTAAAATGCAGTGCCCAGCTTATCGTGAGTCCCAGCAGCTGTTAGCTGTGGTTGTTGTGTGTGGGGTTGTGAGGAAGAAACAAAGCAGTAAGACAGGATCCTCACTTTATATCCATCCCCTCACCTGGGTGCCCGGATCTTCCTGGGGTTTGACAAACGCTGTATCTTCTCATTGAGCCCTCGCTGACCGGAGGCAGCTGCTTTAGACAGCAGTTATCCCAGAGTGCCACTAACTCATGGGTTATATGGATTTTGAAATCATCTTGTCCAAGCCTGGTTTTGTTTTTTGTTTTTTTTTTGCAGGTGAGGAAACTGAGGCTCAGAGAGGGGAAGTAACTTGCCCAGAGTGGCACAGTTGCTTGGTGGTAAAGGCAGGAGTGGAACCTGGGTCTCCCAACCCCTAACCCAGGGCTCGTCCTCCCGGACTCTTCTGTTCGGGGCTGGAAGCTTTGTGCCCGGAAGATGGGGGCTGGCATGGGAAACGAGGCCATTCTTGTTCTCAGCGAAACCCAGAGGGCCTCAGGTAGCTTCCACCCTGCTTGGGACCGTGGAGTCCCCTGTGGACTTCGAGGAGGCTGGATGTCCCTAAGTTCACCCCCCAAGGGGATGGGATTCTGTTCTTTGTATCCTTCTGTCAGCCCCATCTGTGGTCTGAGGCGATTCTACCCATTTGCTCACCAGTTTGCCCTCAGCCCACAGTCCAGGCTTGGGGTGGTGCCCGTCCCTGGCATCTGGCATGCAGGGATGCCCACATCCTCTGCTGAGCTGCTGTGCCCAGGCTGTTCTGTGAAGAGAGAGCCTCAGCTCATGGTGGCCACATTCACAGACTGATACTTTGCTCGCCCAGAAAATACAGGTTTGTTGAGTGACTGATAGCTCTTACCTCTGTGTCAGGGCTGTGGAGGATACAGAAAGCGTCAAAGCCACGTCCCTCCTTCCCATACCCCCAAAACCAGGCAGACAGAACAGTCCACAGGGGGCATAATTAGAGAAGAATTAAGTGCTCAGCTGTGGGGCTGATGCAGGAGAAATGCAGGGCTCAGGTGGTAAAGAATCCGCCTGCAATGCAGCAGACCCTGGTTTGATTCCTGGGGTCCGGAAGATCTGCTGGAGAAGGGATAGGCTACACACTCCAATATTCTTAGGCTTCCCTTGCGGCTCAGCTGGTTAAGAATCCCCCTGCAATGTGTGACACCTGGGTTGGGAAGATCTGCTGGAGAAGGGATAGGCTACACACTCCAATATTCTTAGGCTTCCCTTATGGCTCAGCTGGTAAAGAATCCGCCTGTAATGCAGAAGGACCTGGGTTCGATCCCTGGGTTGGAAAGATCCCCTGGAGAAGGGAAAGGCTACTCACTCCAGTATTCTGGCCTGGAGAATTCCATGGACTGTACAGTCCATGGGGTCACAAAGAGTCGGACACGACAGAGCGACTTTCACTTTCACTTTTCACTTTGTGGGGCAAGTTCAGAAGGGGGTTCTTGGATGAGGTGGGCCATGAACTGGCCCTCACAGGATGAGGAAGATTTAAGGAGGGAGATATAAGAGCATGAGGAGCTGGGCGGTGTGGTGGCTGGGGCTGACCTCAGCTTGTTTCCCACTGAGAGCAGGCCAGGAGGGCTGGAATGACAGGGAACTTGGCTGAGGGTCTGTCAGTTTGCAAAAGCTGTTGTAATGAAGTACAGAGGTCAGGTGGCTTATGCAACAGAAATCTGTTGTTATATAGTTCTGGTGGCTGGAAGTCCAAGATCCCGGTGTCGGCAGGGATGGCTCACCTGTGGGCGTCGGGGAGGCCCTGTTGCGTGCCTCTCCTCTCGCTTCTGGAGGTTTGCAGACAGTCTGTGGATTTCCTTGGCTTATAGAAGCATCACCCCGATTTCTGCCTTCACCCTCACCTGGTGTTCTCCCTCTGTGTGTGTGTGTGTATCTGTGTCTGAATTTCCAGTTTTCATAAATGCAGTCCTGTTGGATCAGGGGGCCAGCCTGTGCCACCATGATCTCATCTCAACTAATTACATCTGCAAGGACCCTGTTTGCAAGCAAGTTCATGTCCTAAGCGCTGGAGGCTAACACATGGATATTTGGACACAAATCAACTCATTATCGGTGGTGTGTTGGCTGTGAGGATCAGAATCCCAACTTGAACTAGCAGAGGCAAAAAGGCAGATGTCTTGGCTCATGGAACCACATCTTAGCAAGGGTTGGAGTGGAACTGTGCCTTCTGGGAGCTCTTCCCGGACTCTCCTCTCTGTCTCTCAACTTCTTCCTGAGTGACCTTCATGACCTTCGTGAGTGAAGGTCAGCTTCACTCGTGGTTCCCTCCATGACCACTGGCCACCAGCCTCTCTTGGCCTCACCTCTTCCCAGCTGTGGCCCCAGGAGAGACTCTGTCCTCTTCTAGTTTCACTTTACAAAATAAAGTGTTCCCCATCGACCCCCACAACTCAGGTCTATCTGGAACCTCAGACTGTGAGATGAGGTTTTACAGATGTAAGCAGGCAACCTGAGATGAGTTTATACTGGCTTAGGGTGGGCTGCAGTGACTGGTTTGTCCTTTTAAGAAGGCCATGAGACAGTGGGAGCAGAGATCTGAGTGATGTAACGATGATGAACTGAGAGACTCGGAAGATTGCGGGATGCCAGCAGAAGCCAAGAAGATGCACGAAAGCATTCTCCCTTAGAACCTGCAGAGGGAATGCAAGCCTGCCATCACCTTGATTCCAGGCTTCTAGTCGCCAGAACCGTGAAACAATACATTTGTATTGTTCTAAGACACCCAGTCCAGAGAAGGCAATGGCACCCCACTCCTGTACTCTTGCCTGGAAAATCCCATGGATGGAGGAGCCTGGTAGGCTGCAGTCCATGGAGTCGCTAAGAGTCGGACACGACTGAGCGACTTCACTTTCACTTTTCACTTTCATGCACTGGAGAAGGAAATGGCAACCCACTCCAGTGTTCTTGCCTGGAGAATCCCAGGGACAGGGGAGCCTGGTGGGCTTCCGTCTATGGGGTCGCACAGAGTCGGACATGACTGAAGCGACTTAGCAGCAGCAGCAGCAGCAGCAGTAAGACACCCAGTCAGTAGTGATTTGGTGTGGTAGCCCTAGGAAGCAAACACGGCATCCATTCCGTACAGACCAGTCACTGTGGTCAGAGGAGGTGGGTCTGTGAGATGTCACTCCCCCCGCCCCCATTCAAACCCCAATACAGTTGGGGTCGGGTGGAAGGGGCAAGGCATACAAAGGCATGAAGAAGAGGGGAAGGCCAACAGAACCAGAGATGTTCATGTCAGTGGATGATAACGGTAGTTTCTGGGTATTTGGTACTTGCGATGTAGTATATCTTGGACGGATGTTTTGTAGGTTTTATTTCTAACCCTTACAGTCATTCTGCAAGGTTTGTAGGTTTTACCATTCCAGTTTTGCATATGAGGCAGCAGAGGCCCTAGAAGGTTAAGAAACATCCAGATCACAAAGCTAAAGGAAGCAGAGGAAGGTTTGGAACTCTGTTGCCTAAGGCCCTGCCCCTCCTGCCTTCTAGCTGCTAGCCCTGAAGAGGAGCTGGTTCCTGGAGGACATTAGAATAGGTGTTAGAATGGGCTTGGGTATGTAAGCTTCAGGGAGTGGCCCCAGGTTCCAGCTCTTAGGAGTAATGTTATATCAAATCAGCTAAGTGTGTGTGTGTGTGTGTGTGTGTGCACGCGCATGTGTGCATGCAGGCATGTTTATGCACATGTGTTATGCAAGCTCCCATGACTAATGAAAAAAACATTTCAGGCAGAGTCAGTCAACAGTGCAAGATGGATGGAGTGGCCCAAGGTAGGAACCTTGGGATGGGGCAGGGACTCTGTCCGTCATTCATGCCTAACAGAGGTGAACTCTCCTTGATGTTTAATCGCTCAGTCGTGTCTGACTCCTTGCGACCCCACGGACTGTAGCCCGCCAGGCTCCTCTGTTCATGGAATCCTCCAGGCAAGAATACTGGAATGGGTTGCCATTCCCTTCTCCAGGGGATCTTCCTGACCCAGGGATCGAACCTGTGTCTCCTGCATTGGTAGGCGGATTCTTTACTGCTGAGCCACCAGCCTGTTTTAGCTGTCTCCTGGGGCTGAGGCAGGGCCACGTTCTTCCCTCACCATCCCATCCTCTTGCAGCTCCGAGCAAGTGCCCTCAGCTGAACAGTGAGTCAGATGGCTACAGGCCAGAGGATGAGTGCCATAGTCTCTGCCCTTGAAGGAGCTGCCTGGACAGCTGACACCTCATGTCCTCTGGGGCTGCTGGAGGGACTGCAGGGCCCTCATCTTCTCCTTGAATGCAACTGTGGCCTTTTGTCCCCTTCCTGTGGAAAGTGGGTCCCTACTTGCGTCTCTCAGGGCTGGGATTGGTGGCACGGGCAAGGTGGGTGTGATTGCAGTAGTTTCTGTCTCCATGTGAGCCCAACAACTGTCTTTACTGGTGATAGCCAGCATAGAAGCGATGGTTTGGAGGAGTCCCAGGTTCTGCCCCATCCTATAGAGAATGTAAATGCCAACTTTGGCCCCATGCTAAGGGAATGAGAGCTGCTCATCCTGGTTGGGGGCTCCCAGAAGATGACTCCAAGAAAAGGGTTCCAGGGCAAGTGGTTTTGTGGAAGCTTAGATGCTTGGGCTTCCCAGGTGGTTTAGTGGTAAAGAATCCACCTGTTAAGAAGGAGATGCAGGTTCAATCCCTGGGTCAGGAAGATCCCCTAGAGAAGGAAATGGCAACCTCACTCCAGTATTCCTGCCTGGAGAATTCCATGGAAAGGCGAGCCTGGTGGGCTATAGTCCATGGGGTCGCAGAAGGGTTGGACACAACTGAGCGACTGAGCAACAGGAACAAACAGCAGGTGCTTCCAAGTAGGGAAGTGGGAGTGTGGCCCAGGGCAGAGAAGGCAGTGGTGGCTGTGTGCTCTAAACCAGCTGCCACGGTGGGTGAATGAAGGTTAACTCTGTGGGGAGGCTGGGAAATGGTGCCAAACAGTCTCCTTAGAATTATCCCACCCAACAGCCAGGGAGAAGGTAGCGTGTTTATGCACCAGCTAACTTCCTGAGTGAGGGCTACTCCTGAGGGCTATTAATTCCTGTGGCTTTGGAGGCAGAGTTCTCAGGCACAGATGCAAATATGGAGAATGGCAGTCAGGCCAGAACCAGAGGAAAGACCAGAGGGAATGTGTGGGACCCTTGCACAGTTTGCAGACATCACCTCTTACAACCCTCACAGCTGCCCTGGGAGGGGGAAGTGCGGTTATTCCCATTTCACAGAGGAGCAAACCAAGACCAGAGAGGCTGAGCCACATGCCTGGGGTCACACAGAGAGTATCAGGCAGAGTCAGGAGCAAAGCCGGCCTGACTGCAGAATCCAGGCTCCTAACCCCTGAGTTCCCTTGCTCTCTGTAAGGAGCCCCCTGCTTTTCACAAGGTTTCCTATTCCGGCGTTTGGTGGCCTCTCCTAGCACTGCTGAGTGGGAGCTGGGGCAGGCAGATGGGGAACCCTGGCAGGTCAAGGAACTGAGTATTGATGAAGGGCTTGTTTTCTCCTTCCTCGGCACATGTTGGAGGTTTCCAGACGCCCAAGGTCTCATTTAGTCTTCACAGCAGCTCAGCGGGGCGGGTATCCCTTTCCATGTTTCCCAGGTGTGGACACTGAGGTTCAGAGATGCTCCGTAACTTAACTGAGGGTCACACAGCAGGACAGTGGCTCGACTGGTGACTGAACCTTAGCAGTGTCTGATTCCAGAGACCCACACGCTTCAGTTACACAGCCTGCTTCAAGGAGGAGAGGGGCTGGTTCAAGGCCCTGCTTTCTTTACATCTGTGTCTCTTTTGCTGTCTTGCATATAGGGTCATTGTTACTATCTTTCTAAATTCCATATATATGCATTAATATACTGTATTGGTATTTTTCTTTCTGACTTACTTCACTGCGTATAATAGGCTCCAGTTTCATCCACCTCATTAGAACTGATTCAAATGCATTCTTTTTAATAGCTGAGTAATACTCCTTTGTGTATATGTACCACAGCTTTCTTATCCATTCGTCTGCCGACGGACATCTAGGTTGCTTCCATGTCCTAGCTATTGTAAACAGTGCTGCAGTGAACATTGAGGTACACGTGTCTCTTTCAATTCTGGTTTCCTTGGTTGGACTCTGTGGGAGAAGGTGAGGGTGGGATGATTTGAGAGAACAGCATTGAAACATGTATATTATCATATATGAAATGGATCACGAGTCCAGGTTTGATGCATGGGACAGGGCACTCAGGGCACTGGGATGACCTTGAGGGATGGGATGGGCAGGGAGGTGGGAGGGGGATTCAGGATGGGGGACACATGTACACCCATGGCTGATTCATGCCAATGTATGGCCAAAACCACTACAATATTGTAAAGTAATTAGCCTCCAAATAAAATAAATAAATTAAAAAAAAAAATAAAAGGCTGTGCTGTTGGGCCTCTGAGATGCAGTCTGGTTCCTGGGGGCCAAGCTCCCTCCTGTGACATCACTCCAGTCCTCGCCTTTGCCTTCAGCCCCGGGCTAGCCCCATCAGGTGACGGCTCAGCAGGTGCTCTGAGGAGCCTGGGGACGGGGTTCAGGCACTGTTGGGCTCTCCTTTCCAGCTCCCCTGTGGACAAGGAGCCACTCTTCTGTGCGTGCAGGTGGGGGGCCCTCGTCTCCTTCCACTGGCCCTGCTTGCTGTCTACCCGACACCGCTCCTTGGCAGTAGAGGGGGGCAAGCCCTCCACGTCCACCTGATTTATGTTCCTCGTTGAAACAATAATGTTTAATCTGGAAAGGGCTAATCAATTTTTTATGCTGATTATGAATAGGCCAGCTGTGCCTGCTTCTTTATTCATGGAGCTTTAGGAACAAGCCTGTGTCCCAGACAAGGCACCCTTGGTGATATCTGCCCACAGGGGGCTCTGCTTCAGGGAGGACCCCTTAGGGGCCTTGCCTGTGCCACTTGGGAGTGACTCTGAGTGTGTGTGTGTGTGTGTGTGACCAGGAGGGTAAGCTGACTCCCGGTGGAGAAGCGGACGTAGTGAGTACATGTGCAGGTGTGTGTGTGTAGGAGGCGGCTGGGGGCACAGTTAGGGGCGTGTTGGCTGGAAGGTAAGTGTTCCGGGATCACAGAATTGGGAAGGATATCAAGGATCATGTGCCCTGACACCCCCTTTTATAAGCGAGGAGGCGTTGAGATCCAGAGAAGGTGAAGCAGCTTCCTCAGGTCACACTGCCGGCTGGTGGCAGGGGTGGGATGAGAACCCCGGACTTGGAGGGCGCAACACTTTCCACAGCGGAACGGGCGGGGTGGAGTCAGAGGAGGGTGCCGTGTGGGCCGCTCTCCTCCAGTTATTGACATCACACAACTGGCATCTCAGAGGAGCCTGTGTTTTGGATACAGAGTGAGCTGTAGACGTAACTTAATAAGAGGTTGAGACAGGACGAGAGGAAGTTCTCTGAAGTTTGCGCAAGTTTTCCGGTGTTCTTGGAAGCCACAAATAGGGATGCAGGGAGGGCTGAGTTAGGGCAGTGTCTGAAGGGGGACAGACGCGGGCAGGACGTCAGTGCTGTAAAAGGAGCGCGCGTGGACAGGCCCAGAGGGTGGGTGGAACAGCCTGAGCAGACGGGCAGAGGCAGGGCTGAGGACCCCGGGGAGACCTCTGAACCCGAGCCGCACCCGGGGGCCGGGGCCTCTGAGGCTGGGGCTGGGTGGCGTGGCTGGCCCATGAGCTGGGGCTCCCGTGTGGACCCTCTGCAGCCTTCCTGCCTCCCAGGACCTCACCCATCTTTGGCTTGTTCATTTATCGGCTCAGCAGATGTTTACCGAGCTCTGTCGTGTGGGCACCGGGGGTCATGTGCGCGAGCACACTGCCGTCACGGGCGCTCGCGATCCAGTTGTGGGGACCGCAGATGCTAAGCAAGCATTCGGGAAAATGAAAAGCCATTGGCACTTGTGATAAAGGCCGCAAGAGAAGAGTAGTGCTCTTCGTGTGGGGGCCTGGGTGGCCTTTCTGAGGAAATGAGAATGAAGCCAAAGCCAGAGGGACCTTAGGGGAAGGAGAGGCGGGACAGAGAGAATGCAGAGGCGGCAGGCTGGGGCAGAGCGTGGATCTGTCTGGGGGGCAGAAAAGGGGTGTAGTGGCTGGACAGAGAGACATTCCAAAAGGTGAGGCTGGAGAGGCACTGGGCATGTTCAGGAGATCGGAGGTTGGCAGGGGCACTGGCTCCCAGCAGAGAACAGCACAGCCCAGCCTGCAGGCTCACAGGGGATCGGGGTGGAACCGGATGACCAGTTACCAGGCTCTCGAGGTCATCTAGGCAAGAGGTGATGGTGGCTCAGATGAAGGGTGAACAGATGTGCTTTGGAGGCTGAATCCACAGGACTCAGGATGAATCAAACAGGGAGGCGTCAGGGAGAGGGACGCCCAGGGTTCTGACCACAGCGCTGAATGGGATGGTGGGGGAAGTGAGTTAGCAATTCAGCCTGCAAGCAGCTTGGGGAATGGTCTTCCTACAGGGCTGGGTTTGCACAGTGGCCCCCTCTCTCCTTAAAGCTGATGGTCAGAGAAGGCTGGAGAGTCCATGGGAGACTCAGCAATTTGGGGTTCAGCCTGGAGAGGCTTGGATCCAGCACTGGGTTCCTGGTGTCCAGATATTTAAAAAAGTCGTCAGCGCCCCGATCTGATGAGAGCTGTAGGAGTGTGTGTGTGTGTGTGTGTGTAAAACGGGTTTTATAGAAGGAGGGGCTGTTACTTCAACAGCGGGGACAGCTCCTGTGTCATCAGCATGATGATGATGAGGGGTCTCTCAGGGCCCGCGCTGCTCTTCCTGTCTCTGGTGTGTGAGCTGATGACAGGTGCTTCTGTATGAGGTCTGAGGCTCTTTGAGAGGAAGGGGAGAGGCTGATCCAGGTATTAGGGTTTGACCTGAGGGCTGGGAGGGAACGTCGGAGGCAGCTGGGGGAGCAGAGAGCGCCCTGCCCTGGAACGTGGGTGAGGACAGGACTGGTTCTAGGTGTGCGCCCTGGCGCAGCAGAGCCGGAAGTCGTGACGTGCCCTTCCTGGTTCACGTCTCAGGGTTTGCGCTTGACCTGGGTTCCCCACACTACCGGCGCCGCTCTTTGTCACAGTCGCCAGTGTTCTAGCCCCACCTCTATCCTGGGAAATGCAGGAAAAAGAATAAAAACTGACATACACTGAGAGTGTTACACTAGCTCTATTTCAGGGCCTGTTTTAGATTCCTATTGCTGCTATAACAAATTACCTTGGATTTAGTAGCTTAAAGCAATATACATTTATTATATTACTGTCCTGTGCGTCATGCTAAGTCACTTCAGTCGTGTCCGACTCTGCAACCTTATGGACTATAGCCTGCCAGCTCCTCTGTCCATGGGATTCTCCAGGCAACAATACTGGAGTGGGTTGCCATGCCCTCCTCCAGGGCATCTTCCCGACTAAGTCAGAAGCCCTAAAATGCAGGTGCTGGCACTCCTTCTGGAGGCTTGAGGGAAGACTCTCTTTCCTTGTCTTCTCCAGCTTATATAGCTGGTCATGTAGGGATGTGAGAGTTGGACTATAAAGAAAGCTGAGTGCCGAAGAATCGATGCTTTTGAACTGTGGTGTTGGAGGAGACTCTTGAGAGTCCCTTGGACTGCAAGGAGATCCAACCAGTCCATCCTAAAGGAGATCAGTCCTGGGTGTTCATTGGAAGGACTGATGTTAAAGCTGAAACTCCAATACTTTGGCCACCTGATGCGAAGAGCTAACTCATTTGAAAAGACCCTGTTGCTGGGGAAGATTGAAGGCAGGAGGAGAAGGGGACGACAGAGGATGAGATGGTTGAATGGCGTCACTGACTCGATGGACGTGGGTTTGGGTGGACTCCAGGAGGTGGTGATGGACAGGGAGGCCTGGCAGAAAGAGTTGGACACGACTGAGCGACTGAACTGAACTGAACTGAACATTCTTGGCTCGTGGCCCCTTCCTTCATCTTCAAAGCCAGCAGCAAAGCGTCTCTAAGTTTCACTCTCTGTCATGCTTTCACCTCATTCCTTTTCACATCTTTGCTCTAATACTGGCCCTTCTGCTTCCCTTTTATCGACATAAGGACCCTTATATCCATTGCACTGGGTCCACATGGGAATTCAGGACACTGTCCCATCTCAAGAGCCTTAATTTCATCACATCTTTGGAGACTGAGATATGGACATCTTTGTTGTTCAGTCGCCCAGTCGTATGCGACTCCTTGCGACCCCATGAACTGCAGCACGCCAGGCCTTCCTGTCCCTCCCTGTCCGTCTCCAGAAGTTTGCCCATGATCACGAACATTGCATTGGTGAGTCATCTGTCTTTAGAGAGGGGCATTTTTCTGCCTACCACAGGGCCAGATGGTAAACAGCTTAGGTTTTTCAGGCCACATACTCTCTGTGGCAGTGACTGACTCTTCTTCCATTCTAGGATGACAGTGCCTGTAGACAGTAAGGAATGAATGGGCATGCTGGGTCCCAATAAAACTTTATTCATGGGTGTGGAAATTGAGTTTCATGTAACTTGCACATGTCATGAAGTATTATTCTTTTGATCTTCCCCACTTGAAATGTGAAAGAGTATTCTTTGCTTGTGGGCTGCAATAGCAGGCAGTGGCTGGTGTTCCTAACCCCTGCTCCGGTAGCCGGGCTCAGCCAGGACTGTGTGTGGTTTCCCCCAAGTCTGGTTAGGGGCTGCAGATCCTCCTGTCTCTGGCTGTCTCCTGTTGCCATAACGTACTCCCTTTATTCATGGTTTACACAGGCTGCCCCTCTACCTAGAACGCTCCTGCTTCCTTTCTTCAGTTGATTAACTGGTTCCTCATCCTTCAGAGCTCAGCTCTTTGTCACCTCCTCTAAGAAGTTCTCCCAGCCCAGGTTTAACCCTCTGAGCACAGGCTCCTATTTCTTTGTGATTTCATAATTAATTCCTGTCTCCCTACTGGACCTGACATTCCAGTAGTGACTCCAGGGCGGGGTGGCCGTACCCAGTTAGGACTCATTTTCCCCATCGGGTCCCCAGTGACTAGTCCAGGGGCCCTGCACATGGCAGTCATTCAGTGAGCATTTGTTGGATAAACAAATGAGTGACCTTTAGGGGCTATGTTCTCCTGTGTGCAATGGGGGCAGTGATATCTCCTCTACCTAACCTCAAGAGAGGGTAGGGAATTACATAAGAGCAGCAAAGACTATGCAAATACAAGGAATTTCCCATGGTTAAACATTCAGCCCCCGCGGAGCAAAGATATTGTGACATCCCTTATTCTGGCCAAGCTTGAGTTCCAGGAAGAAGTGGTGAGTCCTCACATGAGCAGGCTTGCAGCGGAGGGCGTAGAGCTCAGCCTGTCCGGGTCTTGGGTCTGAGTTCCTGGCACCCCCTGTGTCTGGGTGCTGTGATGGGATGTGAACACTTGGCACAGCCCTAAACCCCCACCCCCACTCCCCACCCCCGCCCAGACACTTCTCATCTCCACAGACAACTCATCATCTCTGCACTCTGATCATCTAGGGGATACCTGCCCTGGCTGTGGGTTGGTGGGGGGGGTCCTCGACGTCACACTGCATTGCCTGGGATCTCTGGTCTTGCTACCCCAGAGATCTCTATCACAGGCAGAGACATAGACCTGTCACCCTGTGTGGCTGGACAAGTTATTAAGATGGGGAACGTTGAAAGATTAGATTTATGACAGCCCACGGCGGATTATGAAGAATAATTTATCAAATGTCAGCGCCCGCAGCCTACAATTTACAGAAGGTTTGCTTAAACTGAGGAGATCTGATTGGACTGCACCCTCCCCCCCACCGCTAATGAATGACAGATGTAATGGATGGCTTCCCGGGGCTGGCCAGCCACACTGGGTGTTTATCTGCTTTTTATTAATCATTATTATCACAACATTTCCATAGAGTCCCTCCACCCACAGCGCTCAAGGTGCCCAGCCACCTTGAGGGAACCGTAGCCACTTTAGCTGCCCCAGATCAGCTGGAAGGCCTGGAGACCCCTCGCCAGGAAGAGAATGGGGACATTAAAACCTCACCTCCATTCATTCTGCAGTTATGTGCCAGGTGCCTTGATGGCAATGCTGAGCAGGAGCAGAAGTCTCTCATCTGCATGGGAAGAGGGAGATGCAGCAAATATAAACTGAGGCAAAGTGCAACTGTGTGATGGCTACTGAGGAGGGCAGTGAGTTCTGAGATTGTACACGAGGTGACCGTCGAGCTGTGATTTGAAGGATGAGTAGGAATTCCCTCGAGGAGGAATTCCTATTCATTCCTTCTAGGCAGAGAGGATGGCACGTGCAAAGGCCCTGCAGTGGACAGGTGGGGAGTGCGCTGGTCATCAAAAGAGGCCTTCTGTTCAGGGCAGAGAGAGCTGGAGGGGGCCAGAAAGAGGAGAAGGGGCAGGAGAGGTAGGCAAGGTCAGCCCCTGTGGGTCATGCTGAGGATCTTGACCCTGGGAAGCTGCTGATGTGTTGGAAGCAGGGAGACATGGCATGATCAGCTCATGTTTGGAAAAACTCACCTGAGCTGTATGTGGAAGAGGGCTTGGCAGAGAAAGGAACATGAATGGGCAGACCAGTTAGGAGTCTTCAGGTGAAAGAGGATGGTGGCTTTCACTTGCTCGTAGAGCCTACTTGACAGCCTCCTTGTTCCAATGCCCTTTTCATTAGACCATGTGCTCTTTGTGGAGACCTCAGATGGAGTACCCACTACTCTTGCTACCATTACTGGGGGGTCTTCTTCGGCTCTATCCTAGACTCTTTATGTATGATGTTTCATATAATACTATGAGGTAGGTACCAAAATTCCCATTTTACAGATGAGAAAGCTGAGGCACTGAAGGGTTATGTCACTGCCCAAACTGATGCACCTTGGAGCCAGAATTTGAGTCAGGGCAGTTTGACCTTGAGCTTGTATTGAAATCACTATGCCTTGCTGCCTCTTGGATCTGACTGTCCTGGCCGGCAGGTGGGCATTCCTAGGGAACACACCATGGCTTTCCTAGGGTGTGGCTGCCCCTGGCTTCTTGCTTCTCTTTCTGTCAGCTACTTGTCACCATCCTGCAGGAAAAAAGAAGCTTAGTCTGACTTGTGATCCCCTTGGCAAAGCCCGATAGATGATTACCCTGTACCTGGAGGCTCTTCAGCAAATTGGTAAGAGTTGAGTGTTGTGCCAGCCTCCTTGCAAGAATTTCAACAGGAATGATGTTTTGTTATTTCTGGGGGTGACCCTTGTTGAGAAGGGCCTCAAGCTCTGCTGTTGGCCCAGCTTGGCAGTAGCAGTAAGTAACAGCTCTGCAGAACCGACGCTTTGATCTTTTAGAACCCCAGAGAGAACACAACTTCCATGAAAGGATCTAGGTGTCCTTGAGCTGTTATTGTTGATGTGATTTTTGTTATAATAAATTGTTCTGAGTTGGCAGCTGGAGATGGGGGTGCCCCCACCTTGAGGCAGGGCAGCTGTTGAGTGGGGAGACGGAGAGACAGTTGGATGCCCTGTCCTCTCCCCTGGCCCCCCAGGATCTGTATGGTGGTGTTGGAGGTCCCCTCTGCTTACCTTGCCAGAAGGTCCCTTGGGGTTGGGTGAAGCACATTGGGAAGGGGGCACCCTCTCCAGCAGGTCCTGCTAGAATGCAGCTGTGTTTTTCAGAGGCTGTTGCCTTCTTCCAGTAGGACATTCTGCTGGACCAAGGTCTCCTCATGGCTCGGGACTGCCTGTTTTGTTGGCCCATGTTCCTACTGGGGTTTCTGTCATGTATATATTTGTTGACTGATTGGCTTAGGCTTGTTGTTCAGTTGCTCAGTCGTGTCCAGGTCTTTGCGACCCCATGGACTGCTGCTCGCCAGGCTTCCTTGTCCTCCACCATCTCCCAGAGTTTGCTCCACTTCGTATGCATTGAGTCAATGATGCCATCCAACTGTCTCACCCTCTATCTTAGGCTAAGGAATGGCAGATGGTTTCATCTCATATGCTAACTCTGGTCAGTTGGTAGTGGCTGCCTGGAGCTCAGGGTTGAGAGAGATTTTGAGGCATCATCTGGACCCAGCAGGAGTGAAGCTGTGATTGATTAGTGATGTCTGGCAGGGTGTGCTTGGGGTCCATTAATCAGCTACTGCTGCAAAACAAATTCCCCATAAACACAGTGCCTTAAAACAACAGGGTTCTGATGTTTTAGGGTCTCTGCGGGTCAGGAACTTGGGGATGACTCGCTGGATGGCTTTGGCTCAGTCTCTTCATGAGGTTCTAGTCAAGATGTTAGCTGGGGTGCAGGCATCGGAAGGCCTGAGTGGGGAGGGAGGAGCTGCCTTCAAGATGGCTCACGGTCAGCAGGAGGCCTCGGTTCCTTACCACGGGGGCCTCTCCACAGATTGCTGGAGGGGCCTCGTGACACGGCAGCTTGCTTTCCCCCACGCAAGCATTCCAGGAGAGAAAGCAAGGAGGACATCACAGTGACAGTTGGAAACTGGACATTGTCCTTTCCTCTACGTGCTCTTTGTTAGGAGTCATGGTCATTAAGTCCAGCCCCTACTCAAGGGGCAGGAATTGCAGCAACTGGGGTAGCAGTTGATGGGGCAACTGTGAGATGTAGGGATTCTGGGGGCAGGCTCCTGGGAAATGCTGCCCAGAGGGGGCAATGGATTTCCTCTCCAAGGCAGGCTTGGACAGTGTTTTGCAGTTCTAACCAGCTAGGGCTCTGCTGTCTGCCTCAGGCTGAGGTGGGTACCGTTCACTCCTGCCACTTCATTAGCACGGGGACTTGTCCTTCTCCCCATCAGGCGGCAGCCAAAGGCTGCTGGCACCCAGCCAGGTGTGGGGTGGGCCATCTCAAGAGGGCGAGAGCCAGATGTCGTTTGCTGCTGATGCCATGGTAACCTGCTCAGGTGCCCTGGGCAGTCGTCCTGGCTCCTCACTAGGAACTGCCTGGCCCCGGCATCAAGGCCTGGATTTGCTTCTTTCTAGAGCTGGCCTGTTCAGGGTCTGTTCAACTTGTTAGCTTTATCATATGGGGATGTCGTTTCTGAATCCAGAAGGGGTCTGAGGTGAATGAGTGTGGGGGCAACAGGAGAGGGTATTTTCTATTGGACCATCCGCGATAATCTGGGACATTCCCCACCCTGTGACTGATGCACCAGTCCTCACGAGACTGGCAGGCTGTAGGCTTTGGTGGGGCTGGCTGAGAGACCCAAGTGGAACTCTCCCCAGGGATCATTGTCGAGGCTTCTCCAAAGATCCTGACTTCCTGCCTCCTTATTTTAGGCTGAATGAGGGCCTGGCCAGCACTTGGCTACTCGGTGTGGCATTTTGGAAACATTGCCCAGTAACCTGGCTTCGAGGGACTCCTCCTGGCTGATGTTCTTGGGAGTCACTCTGCCCTGGACTGGGGTATCATGTCATGTGGTCTCTCGACTCTTGGACCTCAGCTGAAGCCAGTCTGCTGACATCTTTTTCCTTCCAGTTTTATTGAGATGTAATTGATACTCCTCACTGTATAGTTTAAGGTGTACAGCGTGATGGTTTGACTTACATATATTGTGAAATGATTATGGCAGTAAATTTAGTTAACATCCATCATTTCATATCAGAGAAGGCAAAGGCACCCCACTCCAGTACTCTTGCCTGGAAAATCCCATGGATGGAGGAGCCAGCCTACCAGTAGGCTGCAGTCCATGGGGTTGCTAAGAGTTGGACACGACTGAGCGACTTCACTTTCACTTTTTCACTTTCATGCATTGGAGAAGGAAATGGCAACCCACTCCAGTGTTCTTGCCTGGAGAATCCCAGGGATGGAGAAGCCTGGTGGGCTGCCGTCTATGGGGTCGCACAGAGTCAGACACGACTGAAGCGACTTAGCAGCAGCAGCAGCATCTCATATATTCGTGTTACAAAGTCTTAACCTGAGCCTCTGGTCAGCTAACCCCCTAGGGGTGACATGTTTTTTCTGGCCTTTCTGATGTCCATAAACTCCCCAACACACACACACACACGGACACACACATCATACAAAACTAGAGCAACTTTCTTTCTGATTATTTTTCCTTTTCCAGACAGGGACATCGATGTATTTGAATCATGGGCCGACAGTAATTAAAAAGCACATAACTAGTCATTTTAAAATGTAGTTGTTTTACTTAATTGATTTTGCCGCCAGACCCAGAGGGGAAGAAATGAGAGCACAGGGGAAAGGAAGCCTTAGAAAGGGAGACAGGTTCCTGCGAGTGACTGGAGGCAGCTGAGGGCCCTGCTTGAATCTAATTGCTGCAAATGGTGCAGTTTGTTTCTGCTAATGGTTTTCTGCTGAAAGGGCTGGGGGGATGAGGCCTGATTGGAGGTGGGTGGCGTTTGTTTCAGCTGCATGGGGGGTATAATTCTGCTTTCGGGACAGGGTCTATTTTTCCTTATTCTCTATCAGCATAAAGTACTTTCAGTGAACACTTTGAATCAAGGTTCCATTTAGAGATACTTTATTCATATTTAATTACAGGCTGTAGTACCAATCTTTAATTACCTTTTTTTATAAGCCAGCTAGGAACATTCACTAGCAATCAATTAATGTGTGTGTGTGTGTGTGTGTGTTTAAGCACAGTGGGGTGTGGGTGTGTGATTTGCTTGCTGATAGAGGGGAGAAGGGTGGCTCCAGGGGCCCCAGGAGGCGGTGGGGGGCAGGGGTGGGTGGGGCGGGCCATCTGTCCAGCAGGTTCCCTGCGCCCCATGACTGGTGCACCCTCGCTTCCCTCGCCTCTGCTTCCACTGGTCAAATGGGGGATTTGGGCAAGTCCTCACAGTTCGGCCTCGTTCAGGGTGCCGAATTGGCACCTGGGCTTGGGTGGTCTTGGGATCGCCCCCCATTCCAGCCGGTGGCGGGAGCAGGGGATTGTAGAAGGCCCCCTCCCCATTCCCAGGGGCTGTGGGAGACCTGCCTTCCTCTCACCTGGAGGCTGGGCTCTGCTTGCCCTGGCCGGTTCCCCCCTCCTCCTGCCCCTCCCCGCTCTTGGCAGCTCTTCTGGACACACAGCCCTAGGGATGCCATGTCAGTCTTCAGTTGCAGTGACTCTGCAACGTCCCTGCAATGACACGGATTCGAAGACTGGTTGTCCTTCTCAGAGCATGAGCAAAATGTTCCCAGGGAGCCAGGCAGAGGCTTGGGGTGGGGGTAGGCTCGGATGACCCCCAAGACCTCCTTGTAGTGGGGAGATTGGCCCAGTCTAGCTGCCAGAGGTGAGGGTCTGAGTTCACAGCTTTTTTTTTTTTTTTCCAGAAAAGCCTTCTCCTTGGTGCTCCTTCAGGAATTACCAGAGGGCTTCCTGGGAAGTGGTGTGGTTGCCATTATGTAATGGATGGGAGCATTTCTGAAACCCCACCTCCCTTCTGTTTCTGGATTTCAGTCCCAGCAAGAGGGTGGGGAGGGGATGGGACTCACACGTACAGAGCCTCTTGGGGGGCACCGGGCACCATGCCCAGGTTCCTTTCATCTATTCCAGCTGGGGCCTGAGTGCACACTGCGTCAGTCAGGGCCCCTTCAGTTGTGTGTGACAGAAAACAACTCACACTGCCTTCAGCAAAAAAAAAAAAAAGATATTATGGGGTGGGCACCGAGGCGTGGCTAGGACCAGTGTGACCGGGACTCACTCTTTCCAGGCTTGGCTCTCCTCTTTGTTTCTACTGTGTGACCCCTGGTAGCTCCAGACTTCAAGTTCAGTTTTTAGCTTCGGGTTGAACAGCAAGAAGGAAAAGCCCTTCTACCGGTCAAACTGAACAGTTGAGTCTGATTGGACCAGCTGGGTCATGTGTCCGCCTCTGATCTAATCAGGATGGCCCGCGGTCCCCGGGGCTCTGACTCAGCAGGCCAGGGTCTCACACCCACCGTGGAGTAACAGGTGGGATGCCTGCAGGTAAATCCTCCTCCCGACACGTGCTTTTACACGTTTAGCACCGACTAGTTCCTGTCCTGTTCTAAGTGCAAGGAAGTCAGCAGCGAACAAAACAGAAAGAAGATCGCTGCCTGTTTGGAGCTGCTGTTCTAATGCGGAATGGAGGGCGGGTGGTCCCGTCGTTCTTGGTCTACGCCCAGGCCCAGGATAACGGGTTCTTGTGTGGAGAGACCCCAGGTGATTCAGGGTGACGATGTGGGGAGGAACTGGCCCTCAGGGAGCCCAGAACTCAAGAAGGAGGGAAAAAGACAGGTTGCATGGTTGGGGAAGGGGGCGCTAAGGAGAGGAACAAAGTGAGGAAGGAGGGGGACGGGAAGCCAGTCTGGACGCGTTGCCCGTGACAGAAGAGGGGAGGCCCCTCCCGCGTTTGCCTGGACCTTTGGCCCCCGCAGGATATTGACAAATGGCATGGAGTCAGTGAAAGCTACAAAAATGATGACAGGACTGGAGGGAGTGATTTATGAGAGGAGATTAGCAGAGTGATGGTGCGGCCTAGCAAACAAAGGGATGGGGTGGGGGAGGCCGTGGGTCCTGTGAACCTCCGAAGTCCAAGGAGAGGCGAGGGGCTGGGGGGCAGCGTGGAGTGGCCACTGCAGAAGGGGGACAAAGCAAGGCAGTGGGGGCCGGGGGCTACATCAACCTTGGCACGAGACCCTGGCGTGAGGAGGAGGGGAGGTGTGTGAGACGTACACACAGGGGTGTGTGTATGTGTGCGTGTGAATGTCTGGCTTTTCCAGAATTGTGAGGCTATCCAGGGGACTCAAGAAATGGAGGGGACAAAGATTTCTGCCCTGGGGAAATTCTGCAAGAGGCTTTTGGGGCCCTCCTTCCCATCTGGGAGAATATTCCTATCTAGACTGTTTAGCTGATAACCAACCACTCAAGTCAGAAAGACCTTTTCCTTCAGGAGAACTGGGATGGCATTTCTAAGAGGGAAGCAGGGGGAAGGAAGAAGGGAAAGTGAAGTTGCTTAGTCCTGTCTGACTCTTTGCAACCCCATGAACTGTAAGCCTACCAGGCTCCTCCATCCATGGGATCTTCCAGGCAAGAACATTGGAGTGGGTTGCCATTTCCTTCTCCAGGAGATCTTTATGACCTAGGGATTGACCCTGGGTCTCCCACATTGTAGGCAGACGCTTTACCGTCTGAGCCACCAGGGAAGTCCAGGAAGAAGGGAAGAGGAGATGCAAGAACATGGGGTATATGGTCTGATTCGTAGAGCAAGTGAGGCACAGAGGACGGGTATTGCCCAGGACTCCTGGCATGGCATCGCTGGTGAAGACCAAAAGCCCAGCTCTGGTCTGCAGCCTGGGAGCTCTGTCAGGGAGCCAGGTCAGGAGTGAACTTGGGGACCCACGTCGAGGCTCAGGCAGCAACAAGTGGTCATTGCTGGGTTTGGAGCCTGCAGCCCACGTGTCCTTGAGCTTTCCAAGTTGGCGGGGTTGAAACGTCTTCCATCTGATGCCCTGTCTTGAGCTGCCCTAGCCCAGGTTCTGTTAACGTTTGAGTGTATCCATATGTGAGAGCCTTGGAGGCACATGTGGTGCAAGTGTTCATTGCTTAGTCACGTCTGAGTCTTTGCAACCCCATGGACGATAGTCCACCAGGCTCCTCTGTCCATGGGATTCTCCAGGCAAGAATACTGGGATGGCTGGCCATTCCCTTCTCCAGGGGATCTTCCTGACCCAGGGATCGAACCTGGGTCTCATGCCTTTCAGGCAGATTCTTTACTGTTTGAGCCACCAGGGAAGCCCCTGGAGGTCCAATGGTAGGTGATTAAATGGATGGATGATGCATAATCTTGGACATTCTAGATGGCACTTTTTTGGCTTTAAGTGGAGATGCGCTGGGTTTCCAAGCACAGGTAAGTCACGTCCTCCACATGTGTTTTCTGTCTCACTTCCTGAGTAAGGACAGGTGTGTGTGAATATCCATGGCTGCAAAGGACCCAGGCAAAGCAGCTGAGAGAGGAGAAGTCTGTCATGGAGTCATTCGCCACTGCCGGCGGAGGCCCTGGGCCATCCTCCCCCCATCCCTCTAAGTGAGTTGAGTCCTCGTAACTGCCCTGTCCTCTCTTGTCCTCTCTTGACAGATTCATGATTTGTTCCTGAGCTTTGACGACACCCCTCTGGGAGCGGCCTCCCTGGCCCAGGTCCACAAGGCCGTGCTGCGTGATGGGCGGACAGTGGCCGTGAAGGTCCAGCACCCGAAGGTGCAGGCTCAGAGCTCAAAGGATATTCTTCTGATGGAGGTGAGAGCCTTCCTCCTCCCCTCCCTTCATCCTCGTTCTATGTTTCCCTGGGATCTGGGCAGTCCCAGTGAAACTGGTGGAAGGCCTATGGGCTGGAGTGTGGGCCTCTGAATCACAGAGCGGGAGAGGAGAGCTTGAGATCACAAAGATGTCATGACAGCGCTGCGACCCGGGGACCCATGGCTGGGTTGGCCGATTTTTGATTCATTCCTGGGAATTGTTTTGATTCATTCCTGGGAATTGTCTGTGGATGGTCTCAGAACACGTGGGCAACTGCTGGGGCCAAGGAGAACTTGTGGTGGGGGGTGGCATATTATAGAGATGAGGTGACCCAAATAGGTGATTTCCTTGGGGGTAGAAAAGGCTACATCCTAATCTGGTCCATTATAACGAACAGGAGCATGTGGTCAGCCAAGGAGTTTGAACATGACACGGAGATCACATAGAAATGTTTATGCAGAGCGCTCCTTTGCTTCCCTGATATTTGTTCTGCACGAGCAAACGCGCATGCCCTAAAGTGGCCCTGAGACAGCTCTAGTGGATCCTATGCTTCTGGACTTTTCTAGCTCCCTGCCTCGAGCAAGGGGAAAGGGAGAGTGGCCAAGGCTTGGGCCATAGCCAGCAGCCCCAGGGGAGGTCCGCAGTCTGCTAACCCTGCCAGCATGTTCCCCTGCTTCCTTTCCCTTTCCTTGGTTCCCTGTCCTCACTTTGGACACTTAGTTTATTCTTTCAGCTCTCTGACTAAACCTGATAGGTGCATAGGACACGCGAGTGAGCGACCTGCCTCTTCATCCTCGGACAGCCCGCCCCCCCGTTTAGTGGAGACCTGAACACAAACAGTCCTCGACTGTGAGTTCCATCTAAGGGGTGTTGGCAAGGTGCCGTGGAGCCTGGACTGATGGGGGGGCATCAGAGGGGCTTCATCGAGGCACCCACGAGACTGCTGGACAGCGGAAGGGTGACCCAGCTGAAGGTCTCGAGTCTTAGGGGAGCAGGGTGCACGTGGAGAGTGTCAGCTGGTTCAGATGGTTTGAGCTGGGTGTGAGTGCAGGCGAAGCTGGGAAGGTAGGCAGGATGGAACACAGAGGTCCTTGGGTTCCAGGCTCAGGTATAGGGTGGAGCACATAGTAAATATGTATTTACTGGGGAACCGAGCAGATCTGATTTTCTCCTGCAGTCAGTGGGGAACCATTTAAGAATTTTAATCAGGGAAACATCGTGATCAGACATGCCTTAGAAATAAAAGTGTGTTAACAGTCTGGAGGATGTTTGGGGGAGGCAGGAAGACTGCAGCCAGGGAGACCAACTGAGGGGCTGCTGCACCACTCTGAGAGAGCAGTGGTGTGAACCAAGGCAGCGTCATGGGGGCGGAGGAGAGGCGTGGATTCACGGGGTGGGAGCATCAGGACTTTGTGACCAGCTTGGTTTACATGGATTGAGGGAAGCTACCAGTGTGGATCAGAATGAAAACAAATTGTATGTTTCTGGCTTCTGTGATTAAACCTGGGGGCCTTTAACCATGTGTATCAGTCTGGGTTCAGTTGGGAAAAAATAACTTGTTCTAGGCATGTCAGAGGGAGTTTAAAACAGAACATGCGGTTCACCGGGGATGGAATGGTTGAGAAGCCAAATGGGATGGTGAGATGGTCACCCAAGGCAGGAAGCCACTGCCACCCTTATAGAGGAGGGACAAGAAGAGGTGGTTCCCTGGATCCCAGGTGCTGGGGCACCTGAGGGGAGTGGGTCATGGACATAGGGTCCGTCACGTGGTATTGGAGCCACAGATGCTGTTTGAGGTGGTGGGTGTTTCACTTCCTCCTGTCCCCCCGTATGCCACTAAACCTAGCTGGAAGCTGGTTTGCAAGGGAGCCTGGGGAATGTACTTTCTTGTGAGATAAGGGGGTGGCATGGATGTCAGAACAAACGGAGTAGGTGATGGAGCGACCATGTACTATAAGACATTGCTGTCCGGATCTCTCTTGTTGTTTAGTCACTAAAGTCATGTCGGACTGTTTGCGACCCCATGGACTATATAGCCCAAAAGGCTTCTCTGTCCGTGGGATTTCCCAGGCAAGAATCCTGTAGTAGGGGATCTTCCCAACCCAGGAAGTTATTCCCGAGAATCTTTCCGAGCCCGCCATCTCCTGCTTGGCAGGCGAATTCTTTAGCACTGAGCCACCTGGGAAGCCCGTCTATAATTCAGGCTGGGAATACAGGTTTCTGGATTTATCAGCAAGGAGACTCATGGGAGCTGGATCCGGGGGAGTAGTTGAGATTGCTTAGAAAATCTGCCGCTGCTCCTGCTGCTGCTACGTCGCTTCAGTCGTGTCCGACTCTGCGTGACCCCATAGATGGCAGCCCACCAGGCTCCACCGTCATTGGGACTCTCCAGGCAAGAACACTGGAGTGGGTTGCCATTTCCTTCTCCAATGCATGAAAGTGAAAAGTGAAAGTGAAGTCGCCCAGTCATGTCCAACTCTTAGCGACCCCATGGGCTGCAGCCTACCAGGCTCCTCCACCCATGGGATTTTCCAGGCAAGAGTACTGGAGTGGGTTGCCATTGCCTTCTCCATTAGAAAAGCTACATAGACTAAAACAAAAGGGAGAGGGCAGAGACAGAACCGTGAGGAACATCGTCATCTGGGGACTGTGCCCAGGAGGGTGAGTTCCCGAGGGAAATAAAGAGGCATGGTCAGAGGGATTAGAGGAGAACCAGGACTGAGCATCTGCATTCAGCAAAAACAGTGTCAGAAAAGACCTCTGTCCGCTATCTAGCATCCTAACTGATGCAACTGCTAGTTTGCACATTGAACCACCTCAAAAGGGAGTGGCTTAAGACCCCAGTCGAGTACTATGCTCCTGACTGCAGTCTGCGCAGGGCATGATAGACGCATCTCAGTTCTAAGTGGTTACAGGTGGGGAGCTGGAGGACCCACTCACATGGCTGGCAAGTGGGTTCTGGCTGTTGGCTGGGATCCCAGCTGGAGCTGTGGGTTCAGGGCCTCACGTCTTCTCCGTGGAGGCCTTTCCAAGGCCTGTGTGGGCTTCCTCGCAGCCTGGCGGCTGGGTTCTAAGAGTAAGCGTCCCAAGAACATAAGACTGAAAGTTCATCATGGTTTCATGACCTGGGTGTGGCAGTCATGTAGATTACTTCTTCCTTCCTTTATTGGTAAGAGCGAGAGTCACAGTGGTCCCCTAGGCTTTGTTCAGTTCAGTTCAGTCGCTTAGTCGTGTCTGACTCTTTGCAACCCCATGGACTGCAGCATGCCAGGCCTCCCTGTCCCTCACCAACTCCTGGAGTTTACTCAAACTCATGTCCATTGAGTCACTGATGCCATCCAGCCATCTCATCCTCTGTCCCCTTCTCCTCTTGCCCCCAATCTTTCCCAGCATCAGGGTCTTTTCAAACGAGTCAGCTGTTTGCATGAGGTGGCCAAAGTATTGGAGTTTCAGCTTCAGCATCAGTCCTTCCAATGAACACCCAGGACTGATCTCCTTTAGGATGGACTGGTTGGATCTCCTTGCAGTCCAAGGGACTCTCCAGAGTCTTCTCCAACACCACAACATCAACACCACAAAAGCATCAGTTCTTCGGTGCTCAGCTTTCTTTATAGTCCAACTCCCACATCCATACATGACTACTGGAAAAACCATAGCCTTGACTAGATTGACCTTAGGCTTAAGGGGCATGGAATAGACTCTGCCTCATGATGGGGGGATGGCATGGTTCCAGACGAGCACTAGAGGGGGAGACATTGTTGCAGTCGTTTTGGAAAACAGAGTCTGTCAGAATTAATTGATATTGCCAAGTGGAATGTAAATTAGTAAAGCTCTGAAAAGAGTATGTTTGGTTTGGTGACTTAGAGTTTTTGGGGAAGAACAGGAATGATGGGGTGAATGGGGGTGAAAGAGAATTGAGGACTCAGGGAGCGGAGACGGTTAATGGAGACTACCCTTTCCATGTTTGGCCTTGGATGGTGGGGGACAGTGAGGGTAGTGGTTAGATCTAAGCACAGGATTAGGTGGGGGTCTTGCAGAGGCTGTCACTGATGAGGAAGGGGCAGCGGAGTTGGGGGCTTAGAGATTCAGGGGAGAGCAGTAACTGATAGAGCTGGTACAGGAGATGCCTGGAGGGACTGGGCCCCAAGGACACAGGCGGAAGCGTGAGGCTTTGGCAGACTTTGTTCTGGGGCTAGAGCTTTGTTCTTGAGGCTGGGTCCAGATGAGTGAGTGGGGCAGAGGGGGAAGGCAGGGACAGTGGGCAGCTGAGTTGTACCAGCCTGATAGCGTCTATTTTTCCCTCTGAAGTGGGAGGTAAGACCATCTGCTGAGAAGGAGAGGGTAGGAGGTGGCATGGAGGCTTGAGGGGGATGAAGGTTTGGAATCCTGCCGGGTGCACTGGAGAAGGATGCTGACCGGGACCCAGGAGTGGGGCTGCTGAGTGGCACTGGGCATCCACCTGGAAACCTGGGTTTTCTGACGCATCAGTCTGTGGTATGGAGCAGCCACAGATGGAAGCACACTGCCAGTCTTGGAGGGTCCCTGGGTATTCCTGGAACCCCATGGCCACACCTGAGTTGGGCTGGAAACTGTCTCTGCCTGGTGGTACCAACAGGGCCCACGGGAGCTGGGAGGACAGCTGACATCTCTCCTCTGCCCAGAGCCTCTCCCCTCCCTAAGTAACGGTGGCCGTAAGGTCAACCGCAACAATAGCACTGGTAAAGATTTGGCATCTTCCTCCCTGAGATAAGCATCAGATGCTTTTCTTGAAATTACCAGCCGTGTGGCCGTGTGCTGAATACAGAGTAGCGGCTCCCTTGCAGTGGCTGGGGCTGGGATCTGAAGGCGGACTGGAGACCCGCACTCACCGCCTGCAGGAGAGAAGCTGGAAATGAGGCCTGAGGTCTTCCATGGACCGCCAGCAGCAGCAGCAGCAGCGCAGAGTGGTACTGCCTTCTCATTGCGCTTGGCCTCTGGTGGGAAAAGCCTTAACTTGGTCACCCTTCTCTGGTTTACAACCAAGAAGCGCCAACTGGAAAGCTCATTTTGTTTTATATCTAAAATGAGCATGACTTTTTTTTTTTCAGACCTAAATTAAGCCCAGACCTACATGGTGCCTTGATTTTAGTGATGATATATGTTTGGGTGTGCTTGGTGGGAAAGAATGATTTCTGAGAGGCGTTAGGACTGTCATACCTGCCAGAAACTTGGAGATAGAGGGGAGACAAAGCCGCTTTTCTGTAGAGCCTTCTGGTGCTTCTTTTCTTGCTAATTCCAGGTGTTGTGTGCCCTCGGACTTCTCTCCCACTGCCCACTATTGTCTCTATCTCCTCTTCAGCCCTGTGTTTGGTCCCGGCCTTGTCTTGAGAGGAAGAAAATTTGGGTAAAGTAGTTCATACTAAGGGGAGAGTGGCTCATAGGCTTAACTTCTGGATATTTGCAGTTTACGAAGTGGGCTTGTAAATCCAAACACATATCTGCTGTAAGGATGGAGGTTTACAAGAGTAAAACTTTTGAGAATAAGGAGGTGGGGACTACTGGCTATATCAGTTAGAATGCTTTTAGCTGCGTGTATCAGGAAATCCAACTGACAGTGGTCAATAGTAACCTATATTATCTCACATTTCAAGACATCTACAAGTAGGGTCAGCTGTTTCAGGGTTGACTAATCCAGCACTTCACTGAGGTTTTTAAGGACCTAAGTTCTTTATGTCTTCCACTCTGCCAGCTCAGCTTCCTGGCTTGTCCTTCTAAGGTAGTGCTCCTCGTGGCCCTCAAACAGCTGCAGGGTTCCTGCCATTACCAGTGTCTTTCCTCATATTAAAGAATAGCCGTTCAGTAGAATTTCTTTCAGTACTCATTGGCCAGAAGCAGGCCTACTCGCCCAAGCCTGAAGCAGTCTTGGCAAGAGGTTTGGGACCACTGTGACTGCCTCAGACCGATTGTGATTCACCTTCTCAGGCTAAGGTCTGCCTTCCTTGAAGGACATGAAACATGCACAAAATAGAGGTTCTTTTGGCCAGGAAGATGGGGAAATGAATGGCGTGTGGGTTGGCACCCAGGAGCATGTGCCACCCTGGTGTTCTGTGTCTCCTGTGAACCTGGGCCTTCTCCTGGGGAAGGAGACTGTGCTGGGGAGAGCTGCTGACTGGTGCCAGAGAATCAGAGACCGACTCTCAGTAAATGGTGATGAAGCTGATGGTGTCGGTGACTTTGCACAAAAGAGAAAGGCACAGCCAAGGGTGTTTTCAGCTTTGTCATCATCACCTGATATTGTCCCTTTAATAGTTGGGGCAACTCTACTTCTCGATGCACGGCCAGTGACTCTTATTGATTTGAGTGGCTGTCCGGAGCCAGACTAATTGGGCCCAGAGATTGGAACAATGATTCAGCAGCACGGGGTGAACTGACAAGTCAGAGTCTATCTGTCTGCTGGCGGGCTGGCTTTGCAGCAGTCCTTGCTTGCCCACGAGAGCCGGGAGCTTACTTAGCAGGCTGGGAATCACTGCCACTCTCCTGTCTGAGAACAGGGTGGGACTCAGCTGACCTGTGAGGCAGTGTTGAGACCACCATTCCCAGGTTTCCAGAGCACTACCCTGTATCACACCCTGTTACCTCTCAAGCTTCTGAACTTGGTAATGAACGCCCTGTGCTCTATCCTGAAGAATCTAACTCCTGACCAGGCCCTTCGTGTATCACCTGTCCCCAAGGTCTGCAACATTAGGGCGGGATGCTCAGATCTGAGCACCAGAATCCCATCCACCATTGGAAGGCCTCCGGCTCATACCCAGGGTCTCTAAAAATAAAGACCTGTGACAGTTATGTTTTTGATTTTTTTTTGAACAACATTTTCAGTGCATGCTGTCTGTCATCTTGTTTCTTTTCTGAGTGTGTTGATTGAACAGTGGGTGGCTAGGTAATGTTTGTGTTGGCACAGAATCCAACAGCTGATTTTATTTTTTTAAATACATTTTTGAAAGCCCCAGAGATGTAGATCATCCCTTGGAAACTTCTCTTCACCCTGTAATTCTGTTTTCTAAACAGTCTGCACTTTAATAACTTATCTGAACAAAGATAAACCCCATGAACGGTAAGCTATTTACATCACTCTGAATTGATTTTCGATCCTTGTCGAACATCCATTTTTACCAGCTCGGATCCGTGCAGGCGTTCTGTTTAGTGTCCTGTTTTCCCGTGGACCATTATTTCTTTTATAATATATAATAAGTTGATAGCAGTAACTCGAATTTCAGTTGCATTTTACAGTTTACAAAGCCCCTTTTATGCTTTATCTCAGGCTCTCTATTGTATTGTCCTATATTGTATTGCCTGAGAAGGACTGCGTAAAGAAAGAAGTGAAAGGAAGGAAAAAAAAAGTGGGTTCAAGCCCTGCATTTGAAATTGCAAGCTGTGTGACCTTTAGAAATGCTTTAACCTCTTGGATCCAATTTCCTTCTCTGTGAAATGGGCAAGAAGAGGAAGAAATGAGAGCATGCATATCAAGTGCCTCATGGTGCGGTGCTTGTGTCTCAATAATGATAATTCCCATTTTTTTTGCTATCATATATAGCAATCACTAATTTTCAAACTTTTATGTGACTCTCAATTTTTCCATTATGTTTCTGTGTGGTCCATAATTTAGTTTTCTTCCTGGGAGCCAATAGTCCTGTAGGAAAATGATTTCATTATTCTCCCTTGAAGGAGAGAATAATCTATTCAACTATTAATTGTTGAATATACCCTGATTGATTAACAAGGCTTCAAGTGAAGTAGAATATTCTCAGACATTTCAAAACTGTGGTTCCCCCACATTCAGAGGTAATCCCTTCTTCCACCCAAATCTCTGAGGCGTACAGATGTAATCCATCTGCGTAATGCACATGTGAGCAGATAACTATTTCTGGGGAGAAGGCAGGCCTTTTGGAATGTTCATTTATTCACTCATTCATTCACATGAATATTCAGGAAACATCTGCTGAGTGTTGAATACATGCTAGGCACTGGTGAAAACACTGGCAGTTGGAAGAATTTTATGAGAAGATGAATTTGGGAGAAAAATCAAAAAGTCAAATTGATAACAACACCTGTTTTATTTTAGTTGATTGCATCTGTTGTCAAGAAAGAAAAACATAAAAGAATCTACTTGGGGCAGGCTCTTCAGAAGGGAACTGAGTTAAAACAGAGGATGAAATGGAATTTCGTTTTCTTTTCTCAAGCTCAGAGAAGTCCAAAGTGGCAGCAGCCCAAACTGGTTTGGATTTGGATCAGATGACTCTTTTTTTTTTTTGGACCGGATGCCTCTTAACCTGACCTCAACCCTCCCTTTGAAGTTCAAGGGGTGATAAACCCCTGGATTATGTACAAAATTATGGGAGTATGTGTGTTTTCTGGGCTTCATTGCTGGCATCACATTTTCAAATCGGTGACTTCCTATAAAGGGGATGACGGCCTCTAAAACTACGAACCACTAACTTCCATGCAAACAGACCCTCTCATTTTAGAGTAACCAAGGGAGTGACTTGCCAACCACCACAGAATGGTTTGGAAACCAGTTTTATGAGTCCTGCAAAGTCCCAGGGGTTATGAATTAGTTTACTAACTTACTAGCAATTAATATCAACCAATAAAACCTTTGACTGCTTTTATGGTTAATGATATAAAGTATCAATAATAACCAATAGTATTAGTAAGGACTAATTACATAATTGATTGATAACAGAAAAATCTTTAAGGTGCCTTTCAGGGCTGTTTGGATATTAATGATAATTTAAAATTTCACAAATGACAGTGACCAGACAGTCAGCAATGAGGAGGTAGTGTGTGGCCACAGAAGCCTCATCGCCTGATGTAGACCCCACTTGGCTACATGTGGGTCTCTGTGTGTACCTACGGCTGGTCCAGGGTCATCATCTAGAAGGTAATCAGTAAATACATTTTGGCTGAAAAGATGAGTGAGACTCACTGTGGCTCCTTCCTCGTCCCTCCTGGATGCGAAGGTCTGGAACCTGTGCTGGAGCAAAACACACAAGGGCTTCCCAGACGGTGCTAGTGGTAAAGAACCCACCTGCCCATGCAGGAGACATAAGAGATGCGGGTTCAGTCCCTGGATTGGGAAGATCCCCTGGAGGAGGCCATGGCAACCCACTCCAGTATTCTTGCCTGGACAATCCCATGGACAGAGGAACGTGGCGGGCTACAGTCCATGGGGTTGCAAAGAGTCGGACATGACTGGAGCGACTTAGCATGCAGCATGCAAAGCACACAAGAGGCTTCTTGCTTGTAACTTGGAGCCTAGAGACTGGAGTTCAGGTGCCTCAGATGACAGCTGTGCCCTCGGCATGGGCCGGGCAGGTGCTTCTGTTTGCTGTGTACCAGCTCTGCTTCCCCTCGGGTGGCAGCCAAGGTGAGGGCACGGTGACGAGACGTGGTGCCCAGATCTGAAACAGTCAGGCCCTTGCCGTTGCCACCTCTCCGTTCTTGTTTCATGTGACACCAAAAGAAACAAAACATAAACTAAATCGATTATCATAAGGTCACAGGTCTAGCCCATGAAAGACTAGACAAGCCTTAAGAGAAATTAGACTGCAGCCAAATGTAATTAAAGAGGGTTTGAGAGAAATTGAGTATAATAACCCTGTGTGATGATTCTTACAGAATGGCGTCTGGTACATTGCCTCGGACATAGGATTTAAAAACAAAGCTGTAAATGCCTTGTAGTTAATGGCCCTGCTCTGGATTTATTTCACTGCGCCGTGTGTGCCTAATCCTGTGTTGGAATCATATCAGAGACCAGGGCAAACAAAAGCAGGAGATAAGGCTTGTGACTGGGACCCAGCAAGGCCTTCTGGGTGGAGTGGGTGGTGTTTTGGTCAGCTTTGGCTGCTGCCACAAAATACCATCGATTGGGAGGCTTAAATCACAGACACTTATTTCTCCCAGTTCTGGAGGCTGGGAAGTCCAGGCTCGAGGTGCTGGTTGATTCTGTTCCCAGGGGCAGCCTCTTCCTGGCTGTAGACAGATGGCTGCCTGCTCTCTGTGACCTTGCCTGGCAGGGAAGCGGGGAGCTTTGGTCTCTCTCTTCTTATAAGGACACTAACCTGTCATGTGGGCCTCACCTTCATGGTCTCTTCTAGGCCCAATTACTTTCCAAAGACTGCACCTCTGAACACCGTCTCCCTGAGGTTAGGGCTTGACATATGAATCTGGGGGGCTACATAAGCATTACGTTTCCTTAACAGTGGAGGAAGGTCTCTTGGTAGCAATAGGCCCACGGTTCTTGAGTTCTTGCTCCTTGTCCTTCTGCTCTGACCAGGGCCAGAGATGGGGATTCTCAGAGGACTTGGACCATAATCTATACCAAGAATCACAGATGAGAGTCTGTCAGTGGTTCTCCCCAGGCCTGACTTTGAATACCAACAGGAGGGTTTGTAGGAGAGCAGGAAAGTTGCCTTCTGCCCACCCCAGCCCAATGCTGGAACATTTCCCATGGCCCCAGCCTTACCCTTGCTTTGTCACTATAGAGCCATTGTTTGTGAACTTGTGAGACTATCTCAGATCCAGAGCTCCGGTGGTGGGGTAGCCTCAGAGCTGAGTCCGTGCCCACAGAGGGGCTGTGCTGTGCCCTGCAGATATCTCTGGGCTCTGGTTCTGTGCCAGTCATGTTTCTTTCACATCATTAAATTGACAACTGAAATGTCAGGTAAGTCTTCTAAAACTCCCTCTTTCATCACATCCTGACTCAAGAATCCACAGTGGGCCCAGATCACTAGAAATCCAAGCTTTTCATCCGAGTGGACAAATCCCTTATCTCTTACTCCTCTTGTCATGTCCACCCTTGGTTTCGTATTCCGATATAATTTTTTATCATGAAATATTTTGGATGTACAAAAAGCATAAAAGATATTATAAATGCTCAGGTACCAACCACTCAGCTGAAGAAATAGATAGAATGCAGTTACAGCCGGGCCCCCTCCCAAGGCCCTTTATTGACAGGACCACGAAGCACAAATCTAGGAGCTGCAAAGCCAGTAGTTCAGTGATGTGCTTAAGAGCAAGGGTTTTGGGGCTGAGTAGACCCAGGGGGAATTCTGAATCTGGGCTTCCTTGCTGGGCACATTTAGAAAAAAATCGTATAACCTCTGAGAGCCTCAACTTTTTTCATCTGTAATATGGGGCTGAAGAGTGTATACCTCCTAGAGTTGCTGTGAAGACTAAATGGAGGAATAAGGTGAGTAATAGCACTTACCCAGTGCTGGGCAAGTGGGGAACACCCAGCAAAGGATGGAAGTGGTTTCTGCTGGCGGTTGTTGGGCTTTTATATCTGGGATTTGGATTACAGAGATGGGCCCCAGGGGGCCACTTTCCCACCCATCCTTATTCCAGGGGAGGCCTGGGGACTTGTCAACGCCCTGACCAGGCAGGAGGACAGGGACTAGACTGCCCTTGGTGGGAGTCATGGACTGGCTGATGGGGTGCTTGTGGGTTTCAGGTGCTTGTCCTGGCTGTGAAGCAGCTGTTTCCAGAGTTTGAGTTCATGTGGTTGGTGGATGAAGCCAAGAAGAACCTGCCTTTGGAGTTGGATTTCCTCAATGAGGGAAGGAATGCTGAGAAAGTGGCCCAAATGCTGAAGCACTTTGACTTCTTAAAGGTAAGAAGGCAGGGCCGTGGGGGCCTGGTGGTTGGGCAGAAGAGTACAGGGGAGGACTGGTCCCAGCCCTGAACATCTCCCCTTGCAGGACCCACAGCGGGTGTCTCCTTCTTGGGTGAGGGAGGATGACTGATTTGTCCCTGGTGATGCATGTTCAAGCCCTTGAAGTCTAAGTTACAAATTACCAAAGGGGACTGTTGACCTGTCAAGCAAACTGATGTCTATGGAATGGTCTACAATTGCAAGACCCTGAGCCCTCCTGAGGGCCTGTAAGCCACAGTCTCAGCCTCCATGAATCATGGGTTGATGACACTGAGGATGATGGTAATGGTGATGATAGCTAACGTTACTGTGCTCTGACGTGTTTCCTAAAACTTTATTATATCAGCTCACTGAATACACAGGTCTGTAACACATGTCCTAGAAATCTCCACCGTTTGCAGAATGGCACAGCAGAAACAACAGGGTTTATGGGCAAAAAGGGGGTTAGGCTTACAACACTCAAAAATGTCACCAGTGATCCAGAAAATAAAAGCAGATGGGAACCTAATGAAATGCGAGCATACCTTGGCACACGTTAAATGGCTAAGAAATACAGAAGACCACAGCACACATGGCACTTTACTGGACACGGGCTTGCAGAAATGGGCGTCAGAAGATTTGCTGCTTGGGAGTTACTGTGAAGAGGTGGTAGCGGGGGTCATCTGAAATTGAACAGAAGTTGTGGGGGGCTGTGACCCATCACACACATGGCAATGTTTGTGTGCCTGCTTTGGGTGTTCCTGTTTGGATCAGCCGGATACAAGTTTTCTGCACTTCCGAGTATTTCTCATGGATAGTGCTGCACCATCAACAAATGTAAAATCTGTGTTATGATCAAATTGTTCCCTCGTGTATCTATTACATTGGAACAGATTCGTGTTTTCAGGTATTTACTAGAACTGCTGACATGATAGGTGACACTTACCTTGGGAGACAACATCCGATGACGCATAGTCCCAGCTCAGTGAGAGATCCTGCTTTAAGGATTCAGAAGAAGGGGCTTCCGGGTGGAGCAGGGCAGGGAAGGCTCTGCTGAGGAGTCGGCCTTGGAGCTGGTCTTGGAAGACTGTCCTGATGTTCCCCACAGGTCCCATGGAGATTGGAACGAGACAGATCAAGCCCATGGCACTTGCTCTTCCAACACGTTTTGTGGTGGGGTTTGGACCCATTTACCAGGGGTACCCCTTTCGTCACAGCAATGCGGGGGTCAGAAGCCTCTGGTGTCTATGTGGAGAGCTTGGCTTTCAACTCTTGGAAGAGATCCACTCTCTGCTTTTCCGCTGGAGAGGCCTGGAGATTGTGGGAAGATGGGGCGCAGGGCTCCGGGTCCTAGTTCTGGAGCAAATGGTCAAGTGGGGCTCTTCCTGGGCAGGGTGTCTCAGCACGTGAACTGGAAGGTCTCCTGCTTGGGACTGAAGTGTCCAAGTGGCTTCTAAAGACATCCTGAGAAGCCGGAGGCAGTGATTTATACTTACGCTCTCCAGTTTGATTAACAGAGGTGGGGAGGGTGTGTCTACACTAGCTGCCTGAGAATCCTAAATCTTGGTCCATGGGATGAAGACCCACAACTCGGGTGATCGGTGTGGTGTCTTGAGACACTGATTTGGTGGATGGTGTAGCCACTGGCAAAGTTCAGCTCTTTAAGTGAGTCGGGTCTGGCAAGATGCTCCCGGCCTGCTTGACGGGCTGGTCCTTACACAGCCCTACAAGGGAAATGCCACTGTGTGTGCAGACCTTCTTGTGGGTACAAATCCAGATGATCTGGTACCAATTCAATGAAAACTTGGCTTTCTCACACAAGTGATAATATTAACTGATAAGCGTTGTTGTCGGGTCTAAATGACTCTTCCGCTTACCTATTCCTTTTGTTTCATTCCGTTATTCCACATTTATCGAGCACTTCCTGAGCCTGTGGTTGTGCTAGGATCTGGGGGTGTGTAGATTAAGCCAGAGATGGTTGGCTCCTGCCTGAGAAGACTTCGCATTTGGTGGGGGACACACACACAGTGGGTTCTGTAGTTCAGATTGTTGGCACTATGGCAGAGACTGATCTCTGTTTCTGTGGGTGCCCAAGAGGAAGTATCTAATTCTGCCCAGATAAGGAGCTCAGTGGGGGCTTCCAAGAAGTGTTGATTGTGCAAGGGGATAGGCAGAAGTTACTGAATGTTTCTTCTGTGGCTCTGAGTACTAGGCAGACACAGGGACACAAGGTCCTTCCAAAAACCATCATCCCATTTTACAGATGGCAGTCTTAGAGGAGAAGAGCTGGGGTACAAACAGCATTTTCTGACTTCAGCTCTGGTGCTCGTCTAAGGACATTGTGTTGCCTCTTACCCAGCAGGGGTGGTCCTCGGCGCCAGTACTGTGAGCCAGACAAACAGAACCATCTCCTCCACTGTTCCCATGGAAACAGCAAAATTGTCCCCTGGCTGGGGCCAACTAGCATCTGTCAGACCAAGACATGTAATAATAACACAAATTTTTGAAACGAGGATGCCAAATGGGTGAATAATTAATGTAACGATTTGACCTGCTGCTTCTCAAGCCTGCACCCCGTTCCTAAGAGAATGGTGGAATTAAGGCTCCCGAGTAATTAATTTTGCCTAAACACATAACAAGTGGGAAGCAAATTTTGCGCCGCGCACCCAGTTCAGCTCTTCAAACAGGAGATAGATTGCTTTGCACACTGGCACCCCATCACAACATCTGTGCGTAATTAAGCCTCAGTGCAGAGTTTACCTCTTGGTGGGTGAGGCCTCTTCCAGTGGGTTTAATAACCTCAGCCCTGTGCTATAAATCGCCGCACCTCAGACGAGCACCGAATGCAAATGCACGTCAGGGAGACTGGGCCAAGGTGAGGGGGCAGCCAGGCCGAACGGTCAAGACCAGGGCGTTTGTGGATCTGGCATCAGAGTGTGTGGGAGGCGACAGGACAGGCAGTGAGGTCTGCGACTGACCTTGGGGACAGCTGGGCCAAGATAGAGGCAGACGCCTTAAAAACACAGGGTTTGGGACTGCAAGGGATGGGAGCGAGTCTGTATACGGGAAGGAGGGGCTTGGTGGGGGGTTGTCTCTGGAGCAGGGGCCCCTCCAGGGTTCTCTAGTGCTGGGTCAGGAACATCTCCTGGAGGAGGAGATGGCAGTCCGCTCCAGTATTCTTGCCTGGGAAGTCCATGGACAGAGGAGCCTGGTGGGTATTGCCAAGTGCATGGGGTTGCAAAGAGTTGAACACCACTGAGCAACTGAGCACACAAGGGGCCTGGGACTCTCTCGAAACTGGGGGCAAACCCTGCCAGGATGAGCATGCTTCTGGTGAAATAACTTTCTAAGGATCTCAAAGATTAAGAGGAACTGATGTCTAGTTATTAATACTGTATCCATTAATTTTTTTTTACATGGCTAGGCTGTGTTAGACATTTTTTAAAGTACTTTATGTCTGTTTACTCGTTGGTTCCCTCTTTTTCGGCCATGGGGTGCAGCACGTGGGATCCTAGTTCCCCAACCAGGGATCGAACCCCTGAGCCCTGCGTTGGAAGTGTGGCATCTTAAGCACTGGACCACCAGGGAAGTCCCTGTGTATTTCCTCCTTAATCCTTACACAACCCCACAAGAGAAATGCCATTATTAACTCCATGTCAGCCTCGGGGAAGATGAGGCCCAGAGAGATGAAGCCACTCGTCCAAAGTCATACAGCTTCCTGGGAAAGGGCAGAGGCAGCCTGGCCCCAGGCTCACCTGTTAAACCACTGTGCTCTGGTCCCTCTAGAATAATTGATGGGCAGATCTGAGTTTGTGGCTCAGCTGGTAAAGAATCCACTGGCAAGGTGGGAGAACTGGGTTCAATCCCTGAGTTGGGAAGATTCCCCTGGAGAAGGGAAAGGCTACCCACTCCAGTATTCTGGCCTGGAGAATTGCAAAGGTTTCTGGGGTTGCGAAGAGTTGGAAGCGACTGAGCAACTTTCACAAAACAATCACAACAGTCTGAGTTATGCTGAGCTGTCTGTAGCATCAACTCTCAGCCTTGGTTCTGTATCAGAACCACCTGTGAAATTCTCTGTGGCTGTCGTATGGCGGCTGCTGTGCTGCTGAGCACCAGGACCTCATCCATGCCTGTAGGAAGCAGGGAACGTTGCTTTCATTGTAATTGTCATCAGCCTTTTACAGGCAAGGGAACCGCTGCTCAGAGAGATTATGCAACTTACCCAAGTCACACAGCTTGGCAGAGGCAGAGCTGGGGCTCCAGCCTGGCCATCTGACTGCAGGCCTGTGCCCTGCTCCACTGGCCTCAGGTTCGGGGAGCTCCGTGGCCCCAGATGATGCCCAGACATGCCAGGCCTTCCTTCCCCGGTATGCTTGCCAGGCACCAGAACAAAGAGGAAGCGCAGGTCAGGGCCCGTTAATGAGGCTGAGGTCAAGGTCTTGGGCTGGAACTTTCCCTCCTCTCTGTTCTCCTTCTTGGGGTCACGATTGGCTCTCGTATGGGGGGCAGACGGGGCCTACAGGGGTGGGCCCTCCTGCCGTGAGGAGGTAGACCCCCCAGACCCAGAGGTCCTGAGGGCCGGGTGTGACCCTGCCTCTGGGGTCAGCAGGCACCTTGACTGCGAGCCTCCCAGGTTGATTTTTGTTTGGGCAGGGGACAGGGTGGTTCTTATTGCCTCTTTCAAAATTTTTCTCCTTCATTTTCCCTTCTTTGATTGAAAAAGCTGAGAAAGGAATGATGGTGAAACATGAGTGTTGGGGTGAAGTGAATTTCACCTGGTGCCCCTTAACCCTCCTGCTCACGTGCTGATTTAGGGGCAAGTCGCTTGATCTTGTATCCCGTCAGGCCAAGTGTCTCCTAACTGAGCAGGAAGCACTTTTGCATTTTGCAGTCATTTCTGTGTTACATCCATCGAGGGGAAACCGCAGCCCTCCCTGAGCTCCCACGACAAACCCCTCTGCCTTGCTTTTTTTCTGGCGGGGATGGGGGTGGGTGCTGTCTCTGCTGTTTCAGAGCTAAGCAGTGCCTCCGCAGACACACGTCTATTGTGAGGCTGGGTTGGCTGCATTTGGAGGGAGACCTGGGGGAAAGGTAGGGGATGGGGTCTCAGCACACTTAGAACCCTGACCAAAACCCAGGCAGTCTCCAGCCTTGGGGTTTTCTCTTTGCATCTCTGGCTCTTGCATGGCTGTTTTCCACGTTGCTCCAGGCAGGCACAGAGGGGTGTCTGACAGCGAGTCTCTAGAGCCCCAGGCACCCCACTGTCAAGCTTCGGCCCCAGGCATACCAGGGGAAAGACTTAACCCCCAAGTATGTCCCTTTTACTTGGAAGCCTCAAACAGCATCTTCCCTGGTGGCTCAGCTGGTAAAGAATCTGCCTGCAATGCGGGAGACCTGGGTTTGATCCCTGGGTTGGGAAGATCCCCTGGAGAAGGGAATGGCTACCCACTCCAGTATTCTTGCCTGCAGCATTCCATGGACAGAGGAGCCTAGCAGGCTACAGTCCATGGGATTGCAAGGAACTGGACGCGACTGAGCTGCTTTCACTTTCTTTCAAACAGCAGCAGCAAACTTGTACTCGTATTTTTAAAGAGACTTTTTTAAAAAATGCCAAGCGAGACCAACTTTTAAGTTCAAAGTGACATAGGGTCCCAGATTTCTCCATTGGTCTAGATTTTTAAATGGCAAAAACCGCAGGAAAGGAGTAAACAAAATGATGCCTTGGTTTCAGTAGGAAATTTGTTCCAGAGGGTTCTCCTGTATGTACGGCCCGCTTTGTCCCCAGTACTCCTTATTGAGATGGAGCAGGAAGAGTCTCCTTCCTTTTTTTTCTTTTATTTTGGCCATGCCCAGGGCATGCAGAATCTCAGTTCCCTGACCAAGGATCAAACCTGTCCCCCCTGCGTTGGGAGCCCAGACTTTTAAACACTGGACCACCAGGGAAGTCCCACAGTCTCCTTTTTAATGAGAAAAACAGAGGCATGGAGGATTTAAGTGGCTAGATTCAAACACAACAGTTGTTAGTAGAGCGGGGAGCAAAAAAAGTTTCTTGGCTCAAGCCTGCTGTCTTACTGCTATGTGAACTTTGAGAGCTGGGATGAGGGAAGAACTTATTCCCCCTAATAGCTTGAATTAGCTGCCCTTGCTTCTTTATCTGTAACTGGAATAAGCCCATGAAGTTGTTGGGGAATTGTGGCATGCTGAAAGCCTGGTCCTTCCTCCTTCCTGACATCGGTGGGACTCATAGGTGTCACTCACTCACATGGCACTCGGCAGTCCTTGGTACAGCCCAACATCTTGGCTGCTTCTAGGGAAATCTAGTATCTTTTTGGTTATTGGGTGTCCTTAGAATCAGAGGGAATTAGAGAGTATATGAGTTAGGAATGCATTTGTTTGTACATAACTGACAGCTCCATCTAGAGTGTTTTAAACAAAAAGAATGTATTTTCCTCACATAACAGGAAGACTTGCCACAGTTGCCTGTTGATATTGTCTCAGTGGTCTGACGGTGTCAGAACTGGGATCTCTGTGATTTTCTTAGAATTTTCCTCATGGTTATAAAACAGCTGCTGCAGCTCCAGGTATCACTTCACTCTCAAGGTAGGAAGAGAAGGGTAAGAAGAGTTGCAATATTTATAAACATCCCTTTTTGTTAAGAAAGTAAAAGCCTTCCCACATCCTCTAGCAGACCTCCACTTGTGACTCACAAGCCAGAACTGTGTCACATGGCCATAACTACTGCAAGGCAGGCAGGGAAAGTATTTCGTTTTTCCTGGGGAAGAGGAGGATTGGGAATAGGTGTTGGGTTAGGCTTCAGCACACTGTCTGCCACAGAAGGCTTGCAGGGAACGGTCATGAGAAAACTCAGGACTTCCTAACTGAAAAATTTATCACCCGGTTAAAATTTATTCATTCACGTATATAATAATTACACCCATTGTACAGGTGTTGAAACTGAGGCAGAGTGTTTATATTCACATGAGGAGCCTGAAATAAGCCTGGTGAGAGAGAAATAGCTTTTAACCCCAACTGTGGCTCAGATTTGAGAGGTTCCATGTACTTCCCCCTAAGCCCCACTTTTAGTGTGTGCCCTTCATTGTGTCTGGAAGGCACTGAGGAAGGCGGGGAACTTATTCTCTGGTCCCCAAGCAGGAGGGTCCCTGGGGGAGGCCTGGGGCCTTGCTGGGGGAGGCGGAGCAGCCTGCCCTTCCTTCTCGGCCTGCCTCCTGCCTTCCCTGCCCCTCTCTGCTGGGGTCTCTCTGGGCCTTCCCTCCTGTTCCCGGAAGGTGTGTGAGCTGATGTCTGGCCCACGTGCCTATCTGTAGCCCTTGCCCAGAGCCCCCAGCCTCCCAGCCCTTCCTGACCTGCGCTCTCCCACTCCAGGTCCCCCACATCTACTGGGAGCTGTCCACCAAGCGGGTGCTTCTGATGGAGTTTGTGGATGGCGGGCAGGTCAACGACAGGCACTACATGGAGCGGAACAAGATTGACGTCAACGAGGTGAGTCGAGCGCGCTCTGCTGCGGGTGGGGTCTGCCCGGTGAGGGCAGGTGTGTCCAGGGGAGGTCTCACGGCCTGGAAGCAGGGCCTGTCTTTTCTGAAGAGTTATTAAATCTCTGGAGCATGAAGCAGCCTTCCAGGTGCTCTAGGGCAGCCCTCCACCCATCTCCTGAGCCAGGCTTGGCAGCGGGCAGTGGGGTGCGGGCACGCGCTGGGCCCCTCCCACAGGCCCTGCCTGAACAGGGGATTATCACCATCTGTCTTGTGTCATCCGAGCCCCACAGCTTGCAGAAATGTGAGAACAGTGGTGCAGACTCTCAGGACTTAATCTTCCATCCTGCGGGGCCTGGACACACCTCCTGCCCTTCCTGGGTCTCCAGGTATCAGGCAGAGAGGACATAGCTGGAGCCGGTGAGTAGCCTAGAGCTGAATACAGAAGGGCTTCTGTCTCCTGCCTGCCACTCCCCGGCCTTCAGGGAGCGCTGGCTGGTGGGCTGGGGGGCCTGAACCCCATTTCCTTCTTCTTGGCGACCAGGGGGTCCCACAGATAGGGGTAGAGGGGGGGGAACCTTTTCACCAGAGTTCATCATTGTTTAGCCCCTACTCTGTGCGAGGGGTGTGGGTTCAGAGGGGAACCAGACACAGTTCCTTTTGTCAAGGATTTCCCAGCCCAGCATTGGAGTCGGTCACACAACTGCATCCTTAGCACCATCCTTCAGGCAGCGAGGGGTGTGAGCCCGTCCCCAGGGCGCCACATGGAAAAAGTGCTCACCGCTTCCCCAGGTCGGCTTCCCTAGCTGTCTGAGTGGGGATTTTCCAGACATGTGTGTGCGTGTGTGCATGTGTGTGCGTGTGTGTGCATGTGTGTGTGTGTGTGCGCGCGCACGTCTCAGGGTGGCAGAGTTGTGGGAGCAGAGGGGTGTTGCAAGGAAGGGCAGAGGAGTGGCGAGGTTCTGCAGGGCTGCGGGCAGATGGAGCAGAACTCGGCCGTGACCCCAAGGTCCTGGGGAGTCCCTGAAGGGTGAGGGGTGCAGTGACATGTCCCACGTGGCTGGTGAGGGGAAGGAATGCAAGGGACAACCAGAGCTAGTAGAAGTAAATGCTCTTCCCTACTTTATCCAGGGCAACACACAAAGATGAGCCTAGGGTCCCCGTAGGGGGACAGCCCAGGACAAAGCCACTTCTTGGCTCCGCAGATGAGCCAGGAGACGTGGCCGGAGAGTGTGCAGCTTGGGAGCCCAGGCCTCAGTGCCAGTGTGGCCTCCGTCAGCGGGGACGATGAGAGCTCCATTTGTAACGACGGTCGTGATGACCACAGGTTTGTGCACCACCGCACTTAGAACAGTGCGTGGTGTGTGCTGAGCTCTCCAGCATGGTAGCGAGATTATTGTCCTCACTCTTTGGGCTTGTCCTTTTCTCCCTTATCCCGTATCTCCTCTTACTGTTCCTGTTTGCTGAATGCCTAACACCCTGTACCAGGCCCTTTCCTCCATAAACATCTCAGAAGGGAGGCCTGCATGCCTTCATCTTGCAGGTGAGGCATCAGAGATTCAGAGAAGGAGGGTGCGCTGCCTGAGGTCAGACAGCTCATAGAGCTAGAATTAAAACCCACGTCTCTCTGACTCCAGGACTCTTCTTGGTTCATAAAAAGTGAAAGTGAAATCGCTCAGTTGTGTCCGACTCTTTGAGACCCCATGGACTGTAGCCCACCAGGCTCCTCTGTCCATGGGATTCTCCAGGCAAGAATTCTGGAGTGGGTTGCCATTTCCTTCTCCAGGGAGTCTTCCCGACCCAGGGATCGAACCCAGGTCTCCCACATTGCAGGCAGATGCTTTACCCTCTGAGCTACCAGGGAAGTTCATAAAAGAAGAGGCTGCCAAGAGCATGGCTGGGAAAGGTGAGCCACAGCTGGCCTTGTCCTCCGGGGACCAGCCGTTGGCCCCTGACTTGGGAAACAGGGCTCCTGGAATGCTTCGGGGGGCCTCTTGGGCTGGCGAGGAGGCTGGAGGGGCCTCCCTACTCCCTGCCCTGCTTCACCCGGGGGCAGCTCGGCCATCGTGAGTTGCCTGTTGGGCTTTCCTGGAGAATAGTCCTGTTCCAGTTCAGACCTCTGCTTTAGAGATAGGCGGAAGCCCAGAGACAAAGGGCTCTCCTGGGGTCACTCGGCAGGAGCAGAGCTCGGGGCTTCTGACGCCTGCTGCCCTCACCGTTGGCTGGAGGGTGTCTGGGCAGTGCTCCCTGCAGAGGAGGGTGCGGTGAGACCTGCTCGCCTTCCTCTCGCACCCTTGGTTGGGATGGGGGTACATTCCTGCCTCTAGCCAGGGCTGGTTTGTCCTTTGTCCACCAGTACCCTGAGTACAGAGTCTTTGGCGCCAGGGAGGAGGGGAGGGGAGGGGAGGGGAGGGGAGGTTACCTCTTGTTTATCCTAGTCGTAAAGGGGAGCAGGGTCTCTCTGCCTGCCGAGTAGGGCAGATCCCAAGGGCTTCAAGTTACTGGAATTTACTTCCTGCCAGCAGCAGTGGGCTTCTCGTGCCAGCTGCACCCCTGAATCCATTCATCTCTTGGGGTCCAGTGAGCCCAGAGCTGTGATGGTGTTTAATCAGAGGCAGCTCTGATTTTCAAAGTGCACACAGAGATTTGCTCTGAATTGCTTGCTCCTGGCTGAGTGAGGCTACCTGGGAGAAGGCTGGAGGTGGCTGGTGGGAGCTGGGGCTGGGTGATGTCCTCTGGGGGCCTGGGCTCGACAGCTCCGACTTCAACCCTCTTGAATCAGCTTTCCAGATAAAGCTGGTGTTCTGTGCAGAGCAGACTCTGGTGGACATCCTATGAATTAGCAGACAAATTAAGCCAGCCTCGTGCCCTGGGTTGACCTCTATGAGGCAAGGTTGGAGTAGAGTGTTGGTTTTTATTTTCTATGAACATGCAAAGTCCGGCAGGCTGATATCAATCTGGTCTGGGAAAAACAATAGCAATAATTATTATTAGCAGCTCAGTTCAGTTCCGTTGCTCAGTCGTGTCCAACTCTTTGCAACCCCATGGACTGCAGCACACCAGGCCTGTCCATCACCAACTCCCGGGGTTCACTTAAACTCCCATCCATCGAGTCCGTGATACCATCCAGCCATCTCATCCTCTGTCGTCCCCTTCTCCTCCTGCCCTCAATCTTTCCCAACATCAGGGTCTTTTCAAATGAGTCAGCTCTTCGCATCAGGTGGCTAAAGTATTGGAGTTTCAGCTTCAACATCAGTCCTTCCAATGAATACCCAGGACTGATCTCCTTTAGGATGGACTGGTTGGATCTCCTTGCAGTCCAAGGGACTCTCAAGAGTCTTATCCAACACTACAGTTCAAAAGCATCAATTCTTTGGTGCTCAGCTTTCTTTATGGTCCAACTCTCACATCCATACATGACTACTGGAACAACCATAGCCTTGACTAGAGGGACCTTTGTCGACAAAGTAATGTCTCTGCTTTTTATTAGCAGCTAATAGGAACCAAACATGTGACAACATATAATCTACTCCTTACAGATGCCCTGTCAAGGATATCTCATTAATCCCATATCTAGATGAGAAGCTGAAGCTCAGAGAGGTTAAACAGGTTGCCTAGCATCACAGAGCTAGCAGGGACAGTCAGGAGCGGAAGCCAGGTCGGCATGAGTTCCGAGTCCTTTCTCCTCCACCTTCTCCATCCTCCTCCCAGGCATCTCTGCCCGGGGCTGCAGGGGAACCTGAGTCTAGTAGGCTGACAGCCACGCCAGTAACTCCTCGAAGAAGGAGTTGGAATACTGACAGAACCTTTGCCAACTCCCAGGGCACCATCCGAATGCAGCCCTCCTCTCTCTAGCTCACGTCAAGTTCATACAAGCGTTGTTCCATTTTCTAGAGGACTAGGTTCACCCTCCTAGTGCATGGCTAAAGCTCCGAATTGGTAGCTAGTTGATGGTTGTTGCTGTTTTCATTATTATCATCATCCCTGGGGCTTGCCCTTTCTCTGTTACCTCCTTTGACCATTGATGTTTACTCACTGCCTGACTCTGGGTGCCATGCTCATTCTGTGTCACAATCTTAGGAGGGAGGGAGGTCTTGTCTCCATTCTAGGGATGAAGAATCAAGAGGACTCAGGGAAGGAAGATAACTTACATGAGGTCTCAGATCTTCATGGAACACCTCGTGTGTTGTCATATGGACATCCCATGTACTCACCAGCTGGGCAAAGACACAAGCCATTTCTAGCCCCATGGCAGGCCCCTCATGCCCCCTCAGAGTCCACACCCTTCTTACTGCCCCCAGAGCCACCGCTGTTCTGACCTCTGTCACCTCCCTGAACTGCGTGTTAATGGCATCATACCGCGTGGTAGTTTAGACCTGGCATCTTTGTCATCAGGCCGCTGCTGGTCTTTTCTGGAGGCTCTGTTCTCTTCCCTTGGTCTGTAGGTCTGTCCTTCTGATAATACCATACTGTCTTAATTCCTTCTCCTCTTAAGCCCCTGCCCCTGGCTTCTAGGGTTTACGTGACCTGGGAGGCTCTTTGGTAGTGTTCCGAGATGATGTCATTCAATCCTTGCACAGGAACGTTAGACTAGGCCGTGGGCGGTGGGCCATGTGCTCTGCTGACCATCAGTGATATTAGGAGTGGACGAGGAACAGGCCTTGCTGTGCAGAAATTAACCTGTTATTAGGTTAATTTCCCAATTCCCAGCCAACGTCAAAGCCACAGGCCTCATGGAAGATTAGTGGGGTGTGTATGTATATTTGTGTGTATATGTGTGTGTATATTTGTGAGTAGCGTGAAAGACTCCATGTGAATGGAAGTTTCTAACAAACTTTTGAGGTTCCGAAGCCTCCCTAGGACTGTGGGCCTGAGTGGGCCTGTCCCTGGCGTGACTGTCCCTGCTGAGGACTGCCTGGCTGAGTGTCGCTTGGCATGTCCTGCAGGGGACAGGGGGGAGTGACCAGAGGCAGATCTTGCCACGATCCTGGGGGGAAGGGTAGTTAGTGGCATCTTGGCTGCTACAAGCTGTTGGCTCAGCAGGAAGTGGCTCTGGAGGGGAGATGGGCAGGGCTGCAGATCCCTCCAGCACTTGTTAGTCGTCCCCACTTCCCTTGAAGAGGCCCCCCTCACCTCACAGCACCCCAGCCCAGTTGGGCCTCATATGTGAGGACCTGAAGACCAGTCTAAGTGGCCAGTTCCTGATAGACTCAGCTAAGAAAACACCATGTTAGCAGGCCAGAGACCTGGGTTCAGGCTCCATCTCTGCCAGTGGGCCGCTGTGTGACCTTGGACAAATTGCTTCCTTCTCTGGGCCTCAATATGCTTACTGGAGGTGTTGGGTTAGCTGGACTCTTAAGGGTCTGTTCTGCTCGGATACTTTACAGAAGAGCCTCTCTCGGCTTGCCAGGAGATAAGACCTGAATGCAGTTTCTTGGGCCCCATCCCAAACCGATTTATCAGAATCTGGGGTGGGAGGGCTTGCGAGAATCAGCATTTTAACAAACTCTCCAGGTGGTTCAGACACTCACTGGAGTTCAGGAGCCACCTGCCACAGGGCCAGGGGGCCCCTGGCTGCCCCAGGTGGGCCCTCAGGCCTCACCTCCGCTGTTTTGTGCATCCAGGCACGTGGCTGCCCTGCCTAGGTGGGCTCTCTGCCCAGTATGGGGCCTGCAGTGCCCACAGCCTGCAGGGGCTCTCATTCGTCTCTGCTCTGAGCCCAGAAGCGGCATATTACTGAGGGCCTGACCCAGTGATCATATTTGCCAGTCACTCTAAGAGCTGGTGACAGTGACTGTCATTGATTTCATTAAGAATAAAGGTCATGTGGGAGCGTGCTTGCCTGGGCTGGATGCAGCCTCCTCAAGCCACAGGATGACTATTGATTGCGGGACCTTTATCGAAGGTTAATTGGATTTTAGTGAGAGTGTGTTTAAGACCCTACCTGGGCCGAGGCCCTATTGAATTTGTGTGAAATTAGCCGAGAGAAAGGTGACAAAGTCAGGAGCTGGGGTTGGATGAGATGGGGACTAGAGGCCTGGTGGCCTACATGCACAGTCTGGTAAGGATGAGCTGGATGCAGAGATGAGGGGCTTGCAAGAGACACCAGCCTGTCCACTCCAGAGGCCCAGGAGCCTGCTGGGGAAAGAGGGCCGGGTGCTCTGCATGGTCATTATGTGGAATTGGGCCGGGTCCTCTGTCCTCAGGGTGGCGCTCTGGTCTGTGGTGCGTGTGGCAGAATCTGTCTTTTTACCACTCCAGAGAGCAAATCATGTCTTCCATCGGGATCAGGAGGGGACCTGGAGGTTTAGGTCTTACTTTGCACCCCAGCCTGTGTCTCAGAGGTCCCAGGGCCCTGCTGGGCTGGCCTCTCTGGTCTGAGACAGCTGTCATCCAGTTCCCCACTGTCGCCTGCCACGCCATTTCTCAGTGGCTGTCTGCTCCCCCTGCAAACATAGCCTTGCTAATCGCTTTGCCTGCTGTTGTTGGCCCTTCTACTCTCTACTGTTGCGGGGGGAGGCGGGGGGGTCTCAGCCTTTTTTGCCTTCTTTCCAGTCATTTTAGCTGGGCTGGTGAGGAAGGGCAGTCAGGGCCTGGGTTCCATCACACGTGTTTCCAGCTCCCCTTGCCATGTTCCTTCTTTCTGGTAGTCTTTCCATCCCGCGTCACTGGAGAAGCAGTGAAGAGATCTCAAACGTGTTTTCCAGCAGATGTTTCTTGAGTACCTACTGTGTGCAGGCCTGGCATGTCAGAGCCATAGGAGAGCTGTGGACAGAGTGTGGGAGAAGTGGGTTGGCCAGGTGTCATTGAGCTTGGGCGTGTGGCAGGCAGGGCAGAGGGTTCGAAGTCGGGCCCCCTGGGGGTGTGCATGGCTCTGCCATTTATTGGCCAGGTGCCCCTGGGTTTCCTCATCTATACAATTGTAGGGATAACAGTACTTCCTTTGTGGGGTGGTTGTGCAGGCTTTGCAGGCTGTGAGGTTTTGTAAAAAAAAAAAAAAAAGTCATTTATAATTCATGACATTATTAGTCATAGCGGCACGTCTTCCTCCATAGAATCTCTGAGAATCTTCTTAATTCTCTCCTGTCCACCTACCTCTGCTGTCCATGAGTGTGTCCACTCAGGGGTGATCAGTGGTCATTGGTTGAGCATTCTGTTTCTAAAAGCCATACTGCCTGGGGGGTTCCCTCTTGTTGCCCGATCCCAGCTCGCGCTGTTCAGGACTCTGCCTTAGTGCTCAGTGTCATTTCCCATTTAGGAGCCTCTCTGACTGTGTGGTGGAAGGCACTCAGAAGACCAGGGAGGAGAAGCCAAAGAGGCACAAAGACTCCGGTTACTGAAATCACAGGGCTTCCCTGGTGGCTCCGTGGTAAAGAATCCACCTGCCAGTTCAGGAGATATGAGTTTGATCCCTGGGTCAGGAAGACCCCCCTGGAGAAGGAAATGGCAACCCACTCCACTATTCATGCCTAGGAAATTCCATGGACAGAGGAGCCTGACAGGCTACAGTCCTTGAGGTCACAGAAGAGTCGGACATTACTGAGCGACTAACAACAAGACTAACTGAAATCACTAGAGTAAAAACATCTCCCCCCATCGCCCCCTCTCTGTAAGCTCTCACATCAGGTCGTTAGAAGCTCGGGGATGTTGGAGGCATCTAGGTGCACAAGTGGGCTCCTGGAGACTCATTTCCCTAACAGCAGGGGTGTCACGAGTGGGGACAGCATCGCTTTGGAGTTGGCCTCCTTGGATTCTCGCGCTGGCTCTGCTGCTTAAGAACTGTGTCGCCTTGGGGGTGCACATCATCCTTGGGAAACCTCAGTTGCCTGCTGTAAAGTGGATGCAAGAGAGCATCAGGGACTTTTCTGGTCCAGTGGTTAAGACTTGTGCTTCCAGTGGCTAAGACTCCATGTTTCCATCGCAGGGGGCACAGGTTTGATCCCTGGTCAGGGAACTAAGATCCTATACGCCCTGTGGTGCAGCCAGAAAAAAAAAAACAAGTGTTGGATTGTTTGATGATTGAAACGTGAAGCAGGTGGGGCAGGACCCACAGTCCATACTCAGCACAGCCTATTTTATTGGAACTCTGGCAATAAAATATTTGCCAAAAGAAGGGGGAAATTTAGGGAAAAACTCTTTGGTCATTTTTTTTTAAATACTGACCTCGGTAGGGTGGATGGATGTGGACACATATTTCTTCAGAGTGAATTGCTGCCCATAGTGGGGATGTCAGAGGTTGATATCTGTGTCTTCCTGGAGCCGTGGCCCTGGATCCACTCCCCGCCCCGCTGGTAGCCATGACCCTGTGAGTGTCACTAGCCAGGGGCCCTTATTGGCCTGTAGATACTCCATGCCCTTGTTCTCAAGCACTGTCCCGGTTCAAGCCGAGTCTAGAGAAGCTCTCACCGAGCTCCTGGAGGCTCCGAGATGAGAGAAACTTCCCCAGGTTCCTGTCAGTGAACCCAGTTCCTCTTTCTTCCTCACTACATCTCCCAGCCATGTGTGGCTGAAGTCCCCTCTGTCTTCACTCTCAGGGACTTCGCTGGCCGAGATTGACCACTCTGTGATTGGGAAGCAGTGAGGAACTGAGGCTTATATATCCCAGGGGTGGGATTGAGGCGGAGGGGAAAGTGGTCGGGGCAGTTGTCTGGCCCTGAAGGCTGTGGTTCTGCCTCTAGAAGCCTGGGTGGCCACCAGGGAAATGGCAAAGAGAGCTCAAATTACTAACCTTTTTATACTTAATATCGGGCTACTTGTGTGATTATTAATATCTTGGCCTTGCTTCCATGACACCCCCAAGAACATAGACTTTCCCGTGGGGGGTGGGAATACATTAATCCATGTAATTATAGAATAATTAAAGTGCTTTCAAACAACTCAAGTTTTGAGAAAAATAAAAAAATAACTCTGATTTAGATATTATTTACTAATTTAATTCTTTATTCAAACTTTAAAAAAAAAATAGATTTCTGTTCTTTTTTCCCCTCCCTACTGTTAGAAACATAAAGGGGTTACGTGATTACTGAAATCACTTATGTGAGTGGCACATTCTTTTTACATGGAACTGTTAAAAACTTGTCACTGATTTTTTTTTTCCCCTAAAAAGAGCTATACTATGGCTTTAGTTAACAGTGTATTTTTGGTTAGACAAACAGCCTTGGATTTCCCACTGTGCCTCTTTTCTCCAAATGGAATGCTTTCTTGGTTGCTGTGGGGACCTGCAGAGGATTTCTGGTGCAGTTTCTGCCTCCAGTAAGGAGCTTTCCCGTGAGTGGAGAAGCAGAAGGGGTTGGTGATTGAAACTGTGCTCCCTGGAGCCAGGCCGCCTGGATTGGACCCTGGTTTCACTAACTGCTGGCCAGGTAACCAAGCTGCCTCCTCTTTTTGTATTTCGCTTCCCTCACCTGTCTCCTGCAGAGGTGGCTGTGCATTCAGATAACTTGCCTGAAATGGTGGGTGGCACAGAGTGTCAGCTGTTACCATTGGGAAAAGGCGGGACTCCGGTCTTTATGTAGATAACTGCCCTTAACGGGGTAAGGGGCAGCCTTAGAGAAGCTGACATTTCTCCCAAGGAGATATACAGATGGCCAAGGGGCACACGAGAAGGTGTTCACCACCACTACTTGTCAGGGAAATACAAATAAAAACCACACAATGAGACATCCTCTCACACTTGCTGGAATGGCTGTCATCAAGAGGACAAGAGATAACGGCCTTGGTGAGGAGGTGGAGAAAAGGGCACCCTTGTGCACTGTTGGTGGGGATGCAAGTTGGTGCATCCACTATGGAAAACCATATGGAGGTTCCTCAAAACACTGAAAACAGATCTACCATATAGCCCAGCAGTTTCACTTCTGGGTATACATCCAAAGGAAATGAAACCCATATGAAAAGGATACCTGCTCGCCCACGTTCACTGCAGCCTCATTTAAAATTGTTTGTTCTTGAGGAGGAGATAGAACCAGGTATATGGAAGGGATGGAGAGAGGGTTTTGTACCCAGTAATGGCCTTAGGTTTCCTCTGCGACTCTCGGTGCTTCTGTGAGTAGGAGGGAGGGGACTGGCTGCCTTTCTCTCGGCAATTCACAATTTACTGCAACTCTGATAGATAAGAAAAATCACTGAGGTACTTCTCTGGTGATCCAGTGGTTAAGACTCTGTGCTCCCAATGTAGGAGGCCTGGGTTCAATCCCCGGTTAGGGAACTAAGATCCCACATGCTGTGTAGTGTGGCCAGGAAAAGGAAAAGCTACCCCAAATTTAGAGATGGGAGTGTGCAGTTTGTCCTTTCAAAGTCATCCTTGAGCATTTGTTTAAGCAGCCTACCTGAGGATTTTTTAGTATCTAAGGGAATGTACTTTTGTTTGACTTTGCTGTTGACAATTAAGGGCTTAGGCTGAAGTCATATGTCAACCTGTAGATCTTATCCAGTAGAGATGCCAATAACTCCTCCCCACTGGAAAAGATAACCCAAAGGTTATGATTTCGTTATTGCCCAGTCAGCCAATAACCAGTTTTGTATCTAATCCTGGAATCTTAGCCTCTTATTCCTGTTTAAATGCCCATAAATTCCCAGTCCCTGAAAATCTTCAATTTGAACTAGCTCTACCTTCTTGCAGAGAAGGCAATGACACCCCACTCCAGTACTCTTGCCTGGAAAACCCCATGGACGGAGGAGCCTGGTGGGCTGCAGTCTATGGGGTCGCAAAGAGTCAGACATGACTGAGCGACTTCACTTTCACTTTTCACTTTCATGCATTGGAGAAGGAAATGGCAACCCACTCCAGTGTTCTTGCCTGGAGAATCCCAGGGACGGTGGGGCCTGGTGGGCTTCCGTCTATGGGGTCGCACAGAGTTGGACACGACTGAAGTGACTTAGCAGTAGCTACCTTCTTGTGGGCTCCTGTATTGATGAGTTTCACAACCTCTGACACATGTTCAGTCTATATTTGTACCATATTCAAGTTTTTTAACTTTTTGAAAATTACTCTTTGATGGTGATAATGGGTATATTTTCTCCCAAGTTTAAAATAATAAGATACTTCATTATAGAAAGCAAGCATCTTTGTGTCATATAGTATACTGTGTAAAGTGCGTTCCCTTTTGTGCAGTCACATTTTGACCTTGAATCTCAAGGTTGCTCTGCGAGGAAGTAGAGTAGATGGGGCCAGTCCCACTTATCAGCTAAGGGAACTTAGATCCAGACTGAGAGGGGAGGTGACTTGGCCGCCAGGTTGCTTGTGCCCGCAGTGGCAGTGCTAGGGTGGCCCCAGGGTGAAGCCAGTGGCACAGGCTGGACCCCAGTCCTGTCTCTGCCTTCCCCGTCTGCCTGTCCAGGTGATATCTGGTTAAAATGAACATCAGAAACAGCCCCCAAAAGGAAAGATGCCAGGTAGGGGCAGCCAGATGGGGAAGGGCTTCCCTGGTGGCTCAGGTGGTAAAGAATCTGCCTGCAGGGCAGAAGACCCCGGTTCAATTCCTGGGTTGGGAAGATCCCCTGGAGGAGGGCATGGCAACCCACTCCAGAACTCCTGCCTGGAGAATCCCCATGGGCAGAGGAGCCTGGCGGGCTCCGGTCCACGGGATCGCAAAGAGTCGGACACGACTGAGAGACTAACGCTTTGCATTTGAGCCTCGGTCGGCAGCCTCTTGCTCTTCCTCCTCCCGTAGCAGCAGCTCAGTTCTCATGGGCCAAGGCTCCCCCAGCCTGAGTCCCCAGACCCCTCGGGGCCACCTCTCAATGTCGTAATATGGGGCCTATAGCGATCAGCAATATTTCAAAAAGCTTCGAGGAGATCATACATCTCCCCATGACAGGTTGGCTCAGACTAAATGAAATGTCATTTCTCTGCTTTGGGCTGAAATTCCGTCAGCTCCATCTGGCTGCCCTGCTTATCTTGGGCTGATCAGGAGCCCTGATTGGACCTCATATGCGTCCTTGACAAATAAAAATGAATTATGACTTAATAAATGCAATTGGTTTGGCAGATACGGCCCTTCAGGGTTCGGCTCCATAGAGCTCCCAAGAGCCTCCCTAAAAGGGGTTCTTGGGGGTGCCGAGGTAGGGACCTGCTGGCTCATCCAGGGACTGGCTCTGGCTTGGCTCCGTCTCCCAGGAAATACCCCCCATCTCAGCCAGAGTCTGAGACTTGACACGGGGCAAAGGCTGTTCCTGCTGCCAACAGACACTGAGGTACTGGGTTCCTTTCCCCCCAGGAGAAATGATGGGAGCTGGAGTGCGTGGTAGCAGGGCCCTGATGGCACAGTCGGAGCCTCAGGACTTCAGTTAGCCTCTTTAACCCTCATTCCATCATTCCTTTAAAAGGCACAAGTAGGGACTTCCCTGGTGATCCTGTGATTGAGATTCTGCCTTCCAACGCAGGGAGCTCAGGTTCAGTCCCTGGTCGGGGAACTGAGATTCTGTGTGCTGCAGAGCAACTAAGTCCACACGCCCCAGCTACTGAGCCCACACAGCTCAGAACCCGCGTGCCACAGCTCAGAACTGATGCAGCCAGAGATAAATAAGTAAATAAACTAACTTCTTAAAAAACAAACAGGTACATTGAAACCTAGTCTTCGGCCCCTCCAGGAGTATTATGAGGAATCAGGGGCACTAGCGGGCGTCATGCTGGGTTCTAAGCACCACGATGCTGTCATTTGCCCGACCGTCATCTGTGAGGGTGGCACTATTATTATTTCTGTGTTACTGAAGCTGACAGTTTGACTAACTTGTTCAAGGTCATGAAGTTCAATTGAGAAGTGCAGATGTCCCTGTGAGCCAGTATAGAATTATGGTTCCTAGAAGCCTAGGTTTCACTTGGTTTGAATCCTGGCTTTGCTTCTTTCCAGCCAGGTAGCTCTGGGTAAGTTAAACCTTTGACGAATCTTAGTTCCTAATCTGCAAAATGGGGATAACAGTTGTGCTTAGTTTTAGGGCCCTTTAATAAGGATGACAGCTGTGGTTACTAAAGTAGAATTATTCTTGATGGTTGAATTTGAGGTCAATTATCATGGATTGGGATTCAGAGGAGACTAATGGGGTTAGGATAAGCATCAGAGGCGAGAACCGTGGCATCTCAGAAAAATGTGGAGAGACCAGGGTCTCACTCATGTTGAAGGCAGAGTCCTGTATTCACATGTTTGGCCTGTTTACAGGCAAGGGGATGGATAACAGAGCCAGTCTATGATATGGAACTTAGACCTCAATGAAACTATGTAATGAAACAATCAGTTCCAGTCATCATAGGAGCTTACAACAGTGGGCTAGATGGTTGTTAATCAAATAAGAACACAAAGAGTGTGCTAGTGATTAAAAAAACAAACAAAAAAAACAAACTACAGGCCTTCCCTCGTGGCTTACTGGTAAGGAATCTGCCTGCCAGTGCAGGAGACACAGGTTTGATCTCTGGTCCAGGAAGATCCCACATGCTGCAGAGCAGCTAAGCCCGTGCACCACAACTGTTGAGCATGTGCTCTAGAGCCCAGGAGGGCCCCTCTGAGCCCGTGTGCCCCAAGTGCTGAAGCCTGCATGCCCTAGAGCCTGTGCCCCCAAGAAAGAGAGCCCAGGACAATGAGAGGCCTGCACACCACAGGTGAGGGCTACACTAGAGAGGAGCCCTTGCTTGCTGCAACTAGAGAAAAGCCTGCACAGCAATGAAGACCCAGCCCCATCAAAAATAAATAAATAAAACTGAAAACAAAACAAAAAGCAGCACCGTTTAAAAAAAAAAAGGAAAAGGAACAGTCTGCAGCATCCTATGAGAGTGTATGGCAGGAGAACCTCGTTTAATCTAGGAGGGCAGGGGAGGCATCCCCAGGGAAATGATGCTCAGCTGGGATGGGAAGGAAGAGAGGAGTGAACCAGGTGAAGGGGAAATGGAATGATGCTCCTGGAACAAACATCATGTGCAAAGGACCAGAGTAGGAAGGCACAGGGGTTATTTGAGAAGAGAAAGAGATCAATTATGGCTGGAATGTCAGTGGTACAAGATTGAGACCAGGGATGGAGGCTGGGCCTGGTCAAAGCAGACTTTGTAGGCCAAGGAACCAATGCAGAGAATGCAGGAGGTATGGGTTCGATCCCTGGGTTGGGAAGATCTCCTGGAGGAGGAAATGGCAACCCACTCCAGCATCCTTGCGGGGAAGTCCCATGAACAGAGGAGCCTGGCGGGCTAAACAGTCCAGGGGTTGCAAAGAGTCGGACACGACTAAACGACTGAACACACATGCAGGCCAAGGAAAGGACTTGAGTCTTTATCTTAAGGCCCTAGTTCCGTGTTCCTTACCCCGGGGGCCCCTCCTCTCCTCTGGCTGAGATATGTTTGTTAGTGCCCATGGGGTCCAGGCGAGGTTGAGGGATACTGAGGGCAGTGTGTGCCCTCAGGACATCAGCTTCCTGGGATGAGCATCCCTTTGTCCCCTGGAAACCTGTCAACAGACCATCTGTGGGGCTGGGTCTGCCTCTCTTCAGCAGCTGTTCCCTAGCTGGGAAAAGGCTTTTAGCTTAATAAAAAGGGAGTAGAGATAAGGAGGCTGCCTGGGCAGGGAGAGCGGCCCTGACAGGATGATTTAAATGGCCTCTCCAGTGTCATTTCTTCTGTGCAGACATCATAAATCAGATTAGCATTGGGCTCTGCTGAGGGAAAGGGGCCTGAAGGGAGAGGGGAGGCGGGCATGTGACTCCAGGTGCCCCTGGAGCTGACCTGGAGATGCTGGGGCCACCTGTCCCTGGTACTCAGCACCCCCGGCCTTGGAGGAGGGGCAGAGAGAATGATCCCTACCCCCAACCCAGCTTTCCAACCCGCATTCAGCTTTGGGGGGAAAAAGTGAAGAGGGAGTGATAAGAAAGAAGGGAAAAAGACTCACAAAAAAACAGGGAACTGTGGAGAGGTGGGTGTTACAGCCTTTAGGAACCCTAGAAGCAGCGGTTCTCCCGTCTCGCCATCCGTTAAAATCACCCTGGACGCTTAAAAAACTACAGATGCCTGGGGACCACCCCCAACATTTCTGAGTTCCAGCTGAATCGAACGTGGAGCTAAAGTTAGGAAAATCCGGATTAGCGATCAGCTTCTCTCGTCAACTCAAGAACTACAGGGTCTCAAGCCATCGCTTCCACCATGATTGCTCAGGCCTTCCTCTTGAAGGTGGCCAGCCTGAGCAGCCAGTCTCTGAGGCAGGTGGTAGCACGGTGCAGCTCCCACCCGGCTCCCTTCTCTTTCAGATCTCACGCCACCTGGGCAGGATGTACAGCGAGATGATCTTTGTCAACGGCTTCGTGCACTGTGACCCCCACCCGGGCAACGTGCTGGTGCGGAAGCGGCCGGACACGGGAAAGGTGGAGATCGTCCTGTTGGACCACGGGCTGTACCAGGTAGGAGGGCCCTTTCCCACCGGCCGGCCCCAGGCTCTGCTCCTGCCTGGTTCAGAGCCCTCTGAACTCCCCTGTCCACCACAGAAACAGGATCAGATGGCAAGGTAGCTGGAGAGGGCGCTGCCCTACACCCTAGGGCCATCGTTTTGTGCAAGTCATGCTCACATGAGCTCTCCAAGCTCTCTGAGCCCCAGCTTCCTCCGCAGAAGGGGGTGACAGAGGACAAGTTGACTGGAGGCATCACTGACTCAATGGACATGAGTTTGAGCAAACTCTGGAAGATGGTGATGGACAGGGAAGCCTGGTGTGCTGCAGTCCATGGGGTCGCAAAGAGTCAGACACGACAGAGTGACTGAACACCAACAGCAGAGTGAGAATGATAATCCCTCGTTTAGCAGCAGCCTTGAGGGGTCGATGAGATTGTACCTGGATGTGTGAATCGACTTTGTCAGCTGCCAAAAAAAAAAAAAATCCCTTTTCCCCAGGGAAACCCAGGCCAGCCAGACCCTGGGAGGTGAGCTGCTCTCAGATGAGCTTAGATGGGGCAGGGGGCAGGGTCACTCAGCTCCAGTGAGGAGGTCGTGTTTAGTGGGGAAGCATGGAGGGGTGGGAAACTCACAGAGGTTGGATGACCCTGAGTCCATCCTCTGGAACTGGGGACAGAGAGCTGGTGCCAGTGAGCCGTGTGTTGCTGCCGGGAGTTGACAAGTTCCCTGCCGATCCCAGGTCCTGGTTTGATTCCATGAAGCCAATGGTTCTGGCGAGGTTTCCCTGCTGGTCTTCCACTCCTCTGGTCAGAGCTCTGATTGCACACACATCCCCAAACCTGGGATTCCTTTGAAAGGCTCAGTGATGCTGGGCACGTTAGTTTTGGGTGGACACAGCCCCTAAATGAGTGATGGCCCAGACACAACAGACGTCTCATTGCCTGCTTACACACCAGTCCGGGGTGCGTGGAGGAGCCCGCAGGCAGAGGCTGACCGAGGCTGCACCTCCCGGGGTCTCTTTGAGGGTCTCGCCCACCAGCCCCCAGGAGTAGGGTGAGGGCTCAGAGGAATATGCCTGGGAACGTTTTCACAGACCAGGTCTGGAAGTGGAGCTTCTGGCACATCCCATCGGTCAGCACTCAGGCAGAGGGCTACATCTAAAAAGGAGGAAGGCCTGGTGGTAGCCTGTATGGGGGAAGAAAAGGGGAGTGTAGATTTTGGTGGGCTGGTGGTAGCCTCTAACACTCTCCAGGACCAAGGCTGACCCAACAGTAGCTTTGTGCTTGGATCTTCAAGGATGGCTGACGATGGCGGGGAACGGACAGGTGTCATGGTCTCCCCCGCCCCTGCTCACGGTGGTCACACCAGGTGGAGACAAGGTCTTTGTCCCCTGACCTGCCATGCTGCCCCCGCTGTAGGCGCTCACGGAAGAGTTCCGCCTGGACTACTGTCGCCTCTGGCAGTCGCTGATCTGGACCGACATGCAGAGCGTGAGGAAGTACAGCCAGCGCCTGGGAGCCGGCGACCTCTACCCCCTGTTCGCCTGCATGCTGACGGCCCGGTCCTGGGACTCGGTCAACAAGGGCATCGGCCAGACTCCTGTCACCACCACAGAGGTGGGTGCCCCCCGCTCCCGGTCCTGTCCTGTCCCCGAGGAGGCAAGGGGGCAGGGCCAAGGGTGGAACTGTGCCAACCCAGGGTCTGAGAGCACGCTGGTGGGCGGTGGGGCTGGAGTTGGGTAGAGAGGGTAGAATTAGAGAGGTCCTGCCCGAGGAGCGGGGTGGGGTGGGAGAAACAGTGTCCCCGGGGGGGAGCTGGGGGACAGGGAGCGGCGTGCCTCTGTGTCCCCCTTCCGGCCTTGTCAACCTGGAGGATTAAGTAGGTCTCGTTGACTGTATAACCCGGGCCCCGTGATGTTCACTCCGACCTGCCCTCTCAAGACTTCAGCCTTCCGCCACATTCTCCTGCAGGACTTCTGGGCATCCCCCAGAGACTTGACTCATAAGTGAGCCTGGTACTGCCTGCTATCTCCTGCTGAGGACCGTCTCCCATCACGGGGTTCATCTAGGGTGCCCTGTGGGGAGGGGGCTTCAGTTCCTCATGCCGGCTCAAAGGCTTGCTTCTGTCCTATTATGCTATGGAGTTTGTGGTGGAACAGGCTCTAGACGAGAGTCCCCAGGGCTCCAGAGTCCCCAGGGGTCAAGAGTCCCTGGGGCCAGGGTGAGGCCCGCCCTAGGAGCGCCCTTCTCTGTATGTGTCCTCATCGCTACCCCACAGCAGGGCCAGACGCGGGGCTTATTCTTCCTGGCTCAGGGTGAGCTCTTGCCCAGGCGTCTCAGTTCCTCGTGGAATCGCCTCCCATCTTCCTAGGCTGTCAGCTGGCAGGCCTGTGCAGACTTGGCTTGTGTCCTTGTGGGGAGGGGCTCACGCTTGCCGCGAGGGACTGGATTCTGCTTGTGTGGTAGAGGGCCCTGGGCTCTGATTCCAGCCCCTGTTTCTCCTGGTGGCCTGCCCTTGGAGGGTTCTCATCACCTCTCTCAGCCTCAGAGTCCTCCTCCATGAGCTGCCTTGGGGTGGGGGCTTTAGCAATGGCTGGGTCCAGAGTCTCCAACAACGTCCCCCTAGCAGGCCACGTCTTGCCATCTCTTGGCTCCGCTTTCCACTAAGTTGCCATCATTTCCCAGAAAACTTGGTGGCAAAGATGACCGCCGGTTGCCCCAGGCTCACGCAGCTTTTGGTGCATCGCCTCAGAAGAAGAGAGGCCCTCTCCCTCTTTTGCTGAACAGGGGTATGATTCTGCTTGATAACCCATGCAGAGGGCCTCCCCGTCGTCTCTGAAATTTGGTCATGGAACAAACGTTGTTTGGTTGCTGGACGCTGGACTGAGTGCCTGTGGACCCCAGTGGTGAACAGACAGGCCTTCCATTAGTTTGCAGTGTGACAGAGGGAGACAGGTAGGAGACAGATGGTACACAAACAGGTAGATGGCGTGATCACAGGTTAGAGGTGCCAGGGAGAGGCCAGCAGAGCGGCAGTGATGATGTGGGGTGGGGGGTGCTCTAGAGGAGACGTCACGGGGAAGTCCACATGTAAGCTGAGGCCTGAAGGATGAGAAGGGCACCAGGGACTGCCTTGGTGGTCCAGTGGTCAAGACTCCGCACTCCCAATGCAGGGGGCCCGGGTTCCATCCCTGGTCAGGGAAGGAATCCCCCATACTGAAACCAAGAGCCCGTGTGCGGCCACTGAGACCTGGTGCAGCCAGATGGATAAAAGAAAGGAAGGCATCAGCCAGAGGAGGGACTTGGAGAAAGCAACCAGGCAAAGGGAGGCTTAAGGGGGCAGGTTGGGGAGTCTTGAGTCAGTGAGGGGCATGCTGGGCTGAGACGCGAATGGCAGCTGGACTGGGAGAGCATCATGCAAGGAGAAGTTAAGATTCTTTCCCAGGACAAAACAAAGCCTTGGACAGCTTGTGAGCAGGAGAAGGATATGCTCAGACTCCCTCTGTTAAGTCTCTCTCTGGAGTGGGGCAAGATGAGCCATGGGGCTGAGGCAGGTAGAAAGACCTTGGGGCTGAGACTGTGCGGCGGTGGAGGTGGAGAGAAGCGGATGGAGCCAAGTTGCATTTTGTCTGTTTGCTTTTTATTTCTTTTCTTTTGGCTGTACCAGGTCTTACGGGATTCCCCGATGGCTCAGCCGTAAAGAATCTGCCTGCAGTGCAAGAGACGCAGGAGACCCGGGTTCGGTCCCTGGGTGGGAATATCCCCTTGAGTAGGAAGTGGCAACCCACTCCAGTATTCTTATCTGGAAAATCCCATGGACAGAGGAGCCTGGAGAGCTACAGTCCATGGGTTCTCACGGAGATGGACATGACTGAAGCAACTTAGCGTGCACACAGCCTATAGTTGGGATTAAAAACACAAAGATGGAAAAGATCGCCTGGCACTCAGTAGGTGCTTGGTGAATGATACCTGTTGATATTAACTAAGTTAGAGTTTTATCTTTGCAATCAGGTAGGCATCCAGCAGGGGCCAAGCTTGAAGGCTGTGCTGCTCTGAGAAATAGCCCCTTAGGGTTGCCTGGGTGGACTCAGGGGCTTCCGTTTGGGTCCAGAGGGGCTGTGGCCAGGCCAGGCCCCCCTCGCTTAGAGGGGCCTCTGTGGTGAGAGGGGCGTTGATCTGGCCTTAGCCCCTGCCACCTCGCTTAGAGGGGCCTCTGTGGTGAGAGGGGCGTTAATCTGGCCTTAGCCCCTGCAAGCAGCAGGGAACGGGAGGTGGGGAGGCAGACGGGCTCCTGGCGCCTGGCTTCACGTTGAGATGCTCTAGTCTGATAGCTCCTGCCTGGGGACATCTCAGGTTCACAGCGAGGCGGTTGTTGGCGGTGCACCCGTGTGCCTGAAAGGGCCTGGAGTCCTGCTCCTGCTGCAGAGGCAGCTTCGGGGCAAAGTGCTGGGCAGCACCGCCGGGCCCTGGTGTGACTTCACCCCGTATGCCCCCAACACCTTGCCTCTGGGGCCCTTGGGGTTCTGCTGGGAGGTGGGCACAGCATGCCCGGCTTTTAGGGGAGGACCCTGGGCTGCACGGCGCTCTGTGAGATGACAAGCAGTGTAGCCTGCTGGTGAGGGTGCAGGCTTGGGAGCTGAATGACCAGGGTTTGACTCCTGCCTCACTAGCTGTGGACCTTGGGGAGGTTATTTTACTTCTCAGTGCCTCAGCTTCCTCCTCTCGAATGGGGATATACGCTCACCTAATAGGGTTGTTGTGAAGATGAGATGAGCTAACGCACGCAAGCATGTCAGAGGGCCCGGGTTCCTTAGTGATGCTCAGTACACATGGACTCTTGTCATCACCATCGCCATCATTGCTTCCCTGGAGACTGAGACGGGATCAGAGCCTCGCTCTATACTCAGGACTCTGGCTGGAGGCAGTTATCTTCTCAGAACCATGACAGGGATGGGGAAGGCTGGGAAACTGACCCTGAAACTTACCCACCAGGATGGGCAAGGGCTAGCCCTGAATCCTGCCCCGAGGTCCTGAGGACCTTAGGCATGGGCGGGCTGATGCTGGGTCAAGCCTGGAGGACAGTGATGGGCTATGGCTGTGCAAACAGATCTGGTGGGGCTCGGGTCAGGCAGGGTGTGGGGTAGGACTTTGGATTTGGGTTTGGGGTCAGGATCTCAGAGGTCTCGACTGCACCAGCCTGGGTTTGGCTGGAGGGACGGGGGCCTCAGCCAGTACTGGTGACTCAGCCAGTACCGGCTCCCAAGAGTCATTCCTGACCTGGCCTGAAAATTGGTGGCCAGCACAGAGCCTTGGAGAATAACACAAAGGTGGACCCCTGGGCTGAGAGGCGGGACCCATCAGATAGTTGGTGAGGAGGGGAGGTAGACTCCCTGCCCCATCGGTACTGGCCTGGGGGCTTGGGGGATGGGTATTGGTGACCTCAGCTGCAAGGAGCTAGGACGGCAGAGGCAGTAGAAATGAGGCCCCGGTGTGGTGTCCGGTGCTGGGCTGGAAGTTGGGGGAGACGTCCTGACCAGGTTCGTCTGGCTACAACACCGCTTGGGCTGAGCTTCTCCCCCGGGAAGGTTCCTAGTGCTGCTGAGGCCGCTGTGCTAGACCCTCCCTCCCGGACCCTCCCCACAGCCCCTTCCGATCGCTGGCAGCCCGGATGCCTGCTGCCGCCCCAGGCCCCCCGCCCCACTCAGGCTGCCTCTTTCTGTTCAGGACTCAGAGATCCGCAACCACGCGGCCAACTACCTCCCCCAGATCAGCCAGCTCCTCAACCGTGTGCCACGCCAGATGCTGCTCATCTTCAAGACCAACGACCTGCTGCGGGGCATCGAGGCCTGCCCTGGGCACCCGCGCCAGCGCCAGCTCTTTCCTCAACATGTCGCGATGCTGCATCAAAGCACTGGCCGCGTGAGTGTGGGCTCCGGCCTCCCCCTGCCACCCCACCCCAGCTCCCTGATCCACCCCAGGGGTCTGCACGCCTCCCCTTTCTCCTCCAGCCCCCAGGGCCCGGCCTGAGCTCCCCAGTCTCCAGCTCTCCCTGCAGGAAGTTAGGGGCAGAAACCAGCTCCAGGGAACTGGCTGACACTTGGGGGCTATGTTTAAGGTGGTCCAGGAGAGCCACCTCTGCTGGTTAAAATTGTGGGTTCTGGGACCTCACCTTCCTGGGCAAGCTTTCCTCGTGACACTTACGCTCAATAAAGTCTGCAGCATTTTCTGATAGTCTCAGTCCCACCCGAGAGTCCCCAGACTTGGGATCAGTATGCCCTGGCTCATATCTCATCTGTGCCTGGTCCTGTGACTGTGTCCCCAGCACCCACCAGGCAGTGAGGCCAGTGTTCTTTTCCCTGCGAGTGTGGCTGTGACTCAGGAAACGTGTCACTAGCCGGCTCTCTCAGGATCTCAGGTCTTTTCAGATGCCTCAGCATCCTGGAAGGTGTTGATGAGGAAGGGAAGGGTGCTTCCCCAGGGAGGCAGTAGTAGAGGAATGGGGATCCCAGGCTCTTCTACTGGATGGTAGCATATACATGGGAAGGCCCATGCTCTGGCTGAGTGTTCGCACCCAAGAGGGGAGGCCTGGCCTGGTCAGCCTCAAGCCATCCTTCCATCCTAGGCAGCAAGTGGGTCATTCTGGTAAACAGGTGACGGCAGTGTTGACCACATGCATCATGCACCCGCTATCAAATACTGAGTTACAGCAAAATACACTGCCTAGGGAAGGGCTGAACACGATTCATTCTTCCTCTGAGGTTCCGGAAACGAAGTCTTGGGAGGTCTCTGGCAGCTCAGTGGTTAGGACTCGGTGCTTTCACTGCTGGGGCCTAGATTCAGTCCCTGGTTGGGGAACTAAGGTCCTGCAAGCTGTGTGGTATGGCTAAAAAAAAAAAAGCAAACAAAAGTCTTGAGTAGGTGATCCTCATAAACACCAGTTTCCATCATGTCCTTTTGTTGGTGCAGAAGGCCTTGAGCTGGGTGGAATCCATCATGGCCCCAGCCTCCCAGGACCACCTTGACTAGGTTTCCAGGTGATTCGTAGCCTCAGAAAATTAGGGAGAGCTCTTTCATTTGAGTCTGGGGGATTCTGACTTGATGAATATAAACTCTACTTTTGGAAAAAGAGAAACTTTGGAACATGATACCCAGCGGGTCCTCCAGGCCTTTGATGAGGTGTGCAACATCTGCTTTTACTTACCCCACTTACCTGGAAAACGCCTGTAGACCAGCTGAGTTCCTCTGGTCCCGGATTGGGCAGTGGTCTGATCGCGTGACCAGGAGCCGTTGTCTCCTGGGGGAGGCGGAGTGGTGACTTGGCAGAGCCACCACCTTCCGTTTTTCCAAGTGCCGCTGCTCGTCTCAACTCTGCGTCTCTTCTCTCTTCCTTCGCACCCCTCCTGTAGGCACAAGAAGCAGAAGACCTGTTCACTCTTCAGAAGGGCCCGGATCTCTCTGAGGGAGGCCGTCAGCTTATGGAAGATCAACCTTCAGGAGCTCGTTCTGCACCTGAAGGGGCTGAGGCTCACTGGCTGGGTCTGGGCTCTGCTCTGCTGGCTGCTGCCTGCTTCACACTGAGTGGACGCGCTGCCCCCTGCCCGGCGGTGGCCCCTGCCGCGGCTGAGGGGTCTCTTCACCCCTCATTCTTCCGTCGTGTCTCCACCCGCTTGCCCCGTTTCTGCCCCGTGGAGCCCCGCGATCCCTGTCATGCTCCACCTCTGGAAGTCCTCTCCTGTGAAGCCTGTGTCTCAGGGCCTCAGGCCACGTCCTGGGAGGGTTTCCAGCCATTCCCAGGGGGAAGGCACCACGGTCTGCTTTCCCGCTCTCCGTCTGTGCCTTTGGGTTGGATACCTGCCCCACCTGCTTCTGTTCACCTTTCTTGTGGTCAAGATGGACTACTTAGCCCACCGAGGGCACATCTAACTTGCCAGACGTTTGGTTTTGCTGCAGAGGGGCTTGGTCCCTGAACTGCTGGAGAAGAGTTTTCTTTCTTTGAGCCATCCCTCCCTGGAGGTGCCAACCTTCCTGGGGTGGCTTGGCCCCCGGGCCAGGTTCTGTTGCAGCTGTGAGTTCACAGCTGTCGTGGTGACCCCTTTGGTGACTTTATGTACTGTGATTCAATAAAAACCACTTCGGGGCTTCAGGGCAAGAGCGTGGTCAGCAGGCCATTTATTCCAGGTGGGGAGTGAGTCCACTCAGGCCACGAGGTAGGAGTGGCCGCGGATGCCACGTGCCATTGTGATCTGCTTGACTTCTTGTCCCCGAAATCCTTCCAGCCTTCCACTGTGCGTCCACTTTCTGATTCTTGTATATTTCTCTTCCTTTCTAAGACAGATCTTGGTTGCCACTGTTAGGAAGCTGAAGGCCAAGAACTCAGAGGCTCAGCAGAAACCTCTGACGTTGCTTCCCCTGGATTCTCCCCTCAACCCCTATGACCCGGGACCTCCCTTGTTCTGTTGATTGGCTCCTGACTTAGCCCTCAGATTCATCATTCGATATCCCCATTCCTGAGACTGTTGTCTAAACCTCAGTCATGTGGCTGGGCTTGTGCTCTGAAACCTGCTGGTGACCTGCCAGATGCTGCTTTTACCTTGCTGCCAGCCTGCCCCCTGCCCATCTTCTGTGTCCGTAGTCTCCAGGTCCCTATGACCCCAGATGCAGCAGGTCCCAGCTCTCACTGAGCACCCTGGCTCACGGTAATTGTGTCTGAATCTCTCTGATCTTACTTCACCTCATTCATGAGGGTAGAGAAAAAAAAATCCTAAATTTGAATCTCATTTTCTGTTCTCTTTATTCATAATACAACAAGCAGATTTTTCACTGACCAGAGATGGTTTGCCATCCCTTTGAATTAATTGTTCTTAGTGACCAGTTGGATGCACCCAGGGACCTGAGAGAATAATCTGCAAGATCTGCTATGAATCATGAGGATGCATGCTGCATATTATATTTTATGGTGTCTTTTATAGCCACTGAAGTAAATATAAATGTCCTTTTTGTTCAAGGTAATGGTTACTTGCTTTTCACTTTTGGTTTAATGGTTGGCTTCCTGCTGCCTTGGGATCTAAAACATCAGCATGTTGCCAGAACAGTTATCCAGAGAGCTGAGAGGCCGAGACAGTTTGGGGTACAGGGCAGTTTGAAAATAGAGGGCTTGATGTGTGAGTGCCTGCCACATGTGAGAGAATATGCTGGACCCTTTGTAAGTAAGTTGCGTCATTGATTTGTCTCATCAACTCTATGAGGGTGAAGGGTCATTAGCCTCATCTCACGGAGGTGGGAACTGAGGCTCAGAGAGATTTAGTCATTTGCTTGAAGTCGCACAGTTGCTGAATGAGGGTCCCTGCTTTGCTGTTTATTCCACAATGCTGGCCGTGTGAATTACGCCTGCTCCTTGGGCTGTCATATGCGCCTGAATAGTGACTCTAACACTGACTTCAGAGGAAGTTGGATTTTCAGTGGACTGGGCGCAGTGGGTGGGTAAAGGAGACCAAAAGCCCTGGAAAAGTCAGACTGAGTCCTGCATGTTCCTCAGGCCTAAGATAGGGTGGCCTTGCACCCCTGTGCTGCTGCAGTGCGATTCTGATGTAGACGACCTGGAGTGAGTGCAGCCTCTCTTCCCTTAAGGACGCAGTTTTCCCGTGAGCCTGCTCTCACTTCAGATACTCACTGCAGGCTTGGGGTCCCCAGCCCATGTGTACTTTTGACCAGCTGACTACAAATTTGGGAGTTTCTACCACCTGCTACCCCCCAGGCTTGATAATTTGCTAGAATGACTTACAGAGCTCAGGAAGGCACTACACTTGAGATCAGGCAAATGAGACACTCAGGGTGAGGTCTGGGGGGTCCTGTGTGTTGAGCTTCTGGGTTCTTGCCATGGAAGGACCCTCTTGGCACAGAGATGCATCACTGAACTTCAGTGTCCACAGTTTTTATCAGGGTTTCGTTGTATTAGCACAATTTATTGAATCATTAGCCAGATGACTGAATAAAATCTCCAGACCCTCTTCCCTCCACCCCCCCCCCCCCCATTACTAAGAAAGTCCAAGGATTGGGACTTCCCTGGCGGTCCAGTGGCTAAGATTCCAGGCTCTGGGGGGCCTGGGTTCGTTTCCTGGTTAGGGAACTGGATCCACAACTAAAGATCCACATGTTGCAACTAAGACCCAGTGCAGCCAAATGAAGAGAGAAAGAAGGTCCAGGGATTGAGAGGTCATCTTCCAGGAGCAACCAAGGGACAAAGACCAGACAGGTTCTTCATCATATAAGTATACCTCTGGTGTCATCTCGTCCTGTGTACTTGGCCTGAGGTGCATCTTTATCAGCTGACTGCTGGCCTGTAACTTCTCCTCCTCCGGGTGGAGCCGTGTCTGGAAGGAGAGCTCTAGGAGCTCCCATCATCTCTGTTCTGCAGTTCAGAGAGCACCCATGTGAGCTCTTATGCCAGATCTCTGCCCTGCTCCCTTCTCTGTCCTGTAGAACTTGCCATATGTTGACTGGGGTTTGGTGCTTCGAGTAAAATCCTGTGACTTTCTTCCTCCAGCAGTAGCAATGTGTCAGGAAGTCAACATCAGCTTACTTCGAAGGATGCTTTTTCTTTTAATCCTTGGATCCTAGGCCTATGTAGGTGTTGGCTTCTCTGATTTGGGCAAGATGGCTATAGTTCCGCTCCCCTCTTCTCGTCCCCGTGAGGAGAATTCCAACTCAGTGGCCCGTTTGGCCTCTCAAATATGTGCCCAACTCATAGGAAGTGCAGATGTCCTGGTTTGTAGTTCAGTTCAGTTGCTTAGTTGTGTTCGACTCTGTGCGACCCCATGGACTACAGCACACCAGGCTTCCCTGTCCATCACCAGCTCCCAGAGCTTACTCAAACTCATGTCCATCAAGTCAGTGATGCCATCCAACCATCTCCTCCTCTGCTGTCCCCTTCTCCTCCCACCTTCAACCTTTCCCAGCATCAGGGTCTTTTCTAGTGAGTCAGTTCTTAACATCAGGTGGCCAAAGTATTGGAGTTTCAGCTTCAGCATCAGTCCTTCCAATGAATATTCATGACTGATTTCCTTTAGGATGGACTGGTTGGATCTCCTTGCAGTCCAAGGGACTCTCAAGAGTCTTCTCCCATACCACAGTTCAAAAGCATCAATTCTTTGGCGCTCAGCTTTCTTTATAGTCCAACTCTCATATCCATATGTGACCACTGGAAAAATCATAGCCTTGACTAGACGGACCTTTGTTGGCAAAGTAACGTCTCTATTTGCAGTAGGTGCTCAATAAGCGTGCGAAAGTTAGACTCTCAGGTTACTTCGCTATTTTCAGGGATGTTGAAACCTGTGTATTTATAAAAAAAAGTCTCGCGTGCCACTGTCCTTCCCCTGGGAAGGCTGCCTTGTTTGATTGTCAGGTTAATTTCTGCAGTGTTCCGAGCCCACTGCCAGGACTGGGGATGGTCACTCTCAGGATAATTGGCTTAGAGACCACCGCTCCCCCTGCCCCCCACAGCTGTAAGGCTATGAGGTTGCTGACTTCTAGTGACATCTCAGAAAATGAAGGTGGCTTCAGGAGACACAGATCCTCAGGGACAGCGATTGGGAGGTTTGGGACTACCCTCCGTGTAAACAGACCATAAATCAAGACAGTCATGAAGATCCACCTCTTAAATGCCAGAGGATGGATAAAGACTTAAGAAAAAGCACAAATTGCTTCAGTCCCTTAATTGGCAATATTACCTCCATCTCCCCACTAGACGTTTGTGATAGTGAACTATCAGTTGTATGATTTCTAATATTTTAGCATTCAGTTACTTTAGTATTGAACCCTTTTGTTTTACACTAGCTGGCTTTCTTGGTGGCTCAGCTGGTAAAGAATCTGCCTGCAGTGCAGGAGACCTAGGTTCGATCCCTGGGTTGGGAAGATCCCCTGGAGATGGGAATGGCAATCCACTCCAGTATTCTTGCCTGGGGAATCCCATGGGCAGAGGTGCCTGGCAGCCTACAGTCCATGGGGTCACAAAGAGTCAGACACTACTGAGTGACTAACACACTCTGTGTAAGCAGAGGTGAGAAGGAGGGGATGGGGCCTTGCCCAGGGACACCTGGGGCTTCAGTGATCTTAGGATGTGGCCTGGTGGAGCTCAGGTCTGAGTCAGGAACTGGTGTCTGCTGAGATCTGAGTAGACAGGGTGAGCAAAGTCGCAGAGAGTTCCTGGAAGCCTGGCCTGCTGGTTTGCCAGGCTGAGTTGGGTGGGGGTGGACGGCGGGGGGCTGTATTTAATGAGAGACCTTGAATGCCAAGCGATCTGGTGCCACTGTGGTTTGCAACTGGCCAAGGGGGACTGGGGAGGCCCCATCTCCTAAGCCTGGGAGGTGAAAGTGTTCATCGCTCAGTCGTGTCTGACTCCTCTCGCCTTGGTGGACTGTAGTCCACCAGGCCCCTGTGTTCATGGGATTCTCCAGGCAGGAATACTGGAGTGGGTTGCCATTCCCTTCTCCAGGGGATTTTCCCAATCCAGGGATCCAACCCAGGTCTCCTGCATCACAGGCAGATTGTTTACATCTGAGCCACCAGGGAAGCCCCTCCTAAGCCTTATGAAAGCAAACTTTCATAAAAACTCATTTGTTCAGAAAGCCTCTGCACTCACCTCCTTCCCTCCCTGCCTGTATCCTTCCTTCCTGTTAAATGGAGCCTATTCCAAAGCTGCTCTCTGCTTTTCCAAAGGGAGGGCAAGGACAGCTCTCAGAAGAGGAAATATTAACCCTTGGGCTGTGATGTCTGTTCTGCAGCCAGGGCCGCCCAGCCTGGTTTACTTGACTGCTCCAAGGGTGGCCTCAGCCAGTTCCCTTCTTGGCCAGGTCACTGTGCCCCTGGCCAGCCCTGCTGGGGACAGAAAACATTCTTTTCTACCCAGTTATGCTTTTGGCTTAATTGACTCTTTAGCAAAGAGCCTCCAATGTTTCTTCCTGATTTTTCTCATTCCCATGTATAAAGGGAAGGCCATGCTGGTGAAGTGGTGAGGTGATGGGTACCAATAACCCTGTGATCCCCAACATTTCAGCTCCCACTTCCTCATCCCTTCTCCCTGAGCAGTGCTTTTCAAACTTCTCTGTTTAAATAAATAACCGGGGCTCATGTTGAAACACAGATTCTGCTCCTGTGGGTCTGCGTGGCACCTGAGATTCTGCATTTCTAACCAGCTCCCAGGCTGTGCTGACGCTGTGCATCTGAGGACCATGCTTTGAGCCGCCAGGTTCTGATCAGCGGTTCTGAAGGTATGGTCCCGGGACTGGCAGCATCAGTGTAACCAGGGAGCTGTTTAGACAGGCAAATCTCAGACCCCACTCCAGATGTGCCAAAGCAGAGACTCTGGGGCGGGACCCAGCGGTCTGTTCTACTAAACCCTCCAGGGAGTTCTGACGCACACGCTCACGGCTGAAGTCTCTGGTCTGTGGTTCTTAGCTCAACCTGCACATCCGGATCACGGGGAGAGTGCTGAATGCCCAAGATCCTGATTAAATTGCTTTGAATGAGGGTCGGGCATTTGAAACAGTTGTCTAAAAGCCTTTTTATTTGAAATAACTTTAGGTTTACAGTAGAGTTGTAAAGATAGTACTCAGAAGGTCCCCATGTAGTCTTCACCTAGCTCTTGCTAATGTTAATACGTTACATAACCACAGTACCTTTATTAACACTCCGCATTAACCTTAGCACAATACCATCAACTGAACTATTCTGATCTCGCTCAAGTCCTCTCCATGTCCCAGGATCCAGTCTAGGATGAAGTTTACATTCAGTAGTCACATCTCCTTAGTCCCTGCTCTGGGATACTTCCTTAAATGTCCCATGTTTTTCACAACCATGACACTTTGGAAGAGCAGTGGTTGGATAATTTTTTAAATTAATTAATTTATTTTAATTGGAGGCTAATTACTTTACAATATTGTATTGGTTCCCGCCATGCATTGACATGAATCACCCACAGGTGTACATGTGTCCCCCATCCTGAACCCCCCTCCAACCTCCCTCCCCATCCCATCCCTCAGGGTCATCCCAGTGCACCAGCCCTGAGCACCCTGTCTCATGCATCGAACCTGGACTGGTGATCTATTTCATACATGGTAATATGCATGATTCAATGCTATTTTCTCAAATCATCCCACCCTCTCCTTCTCCTGCAGAGTCCAAAAGTCTGTTCTTTATATCTGTGTCTCTTTGGCTGTCTCGCATATAGGGTCATCGTTACCATCTTTCTAAATTCCATATATACGCGTTAACATACTGTGTTGGTGTTTTTCTTTCTGACTTGTAGATTGTCAAGTTTAGCTGGACATTTTCTTGTGATGAGAATGTGGTTATGGGTTTGAGGAAGAAAATCACAAAGGAGGAGCGCCCCCTCATCATGCCACATCTGGAAAACATCACATCATCAGGGGAGATGTGCTGACTTTTTTCTTTAAACCTCTGCGGCCAGGGCAGGGAGACTGCATTAGGCTGTACCTTCCAGGTGTCTTCTGGAGAAAGAAAAAGATTGTAACTTATGAAAGTCTTCACAGGTGGGTGTTAGCCAGAGCCTCTTTAAGACTAAGGAGGGGGAGTCCTGACTGTTTCCAAATTAAAAGGCTCCCAGGAACCCGCCCCGCCCCCCCCCCCCCCCCCCCCCCCCCGCCAAATATGCAGATACACCAACACAAGGTAAGAGAAATGGCTGGGTACTTTGAATTTTACCACATGGTAGCTCTGTAAGCGGACACACAAATGTAGTGACAAATGGATGTAACATCAGAAACAGGACACCGAGCCCCTCCCTGGAAAGACAGGCCTGGCCCTAGTGATTTCGTTTCAAGTGCGTTTGCAGTTCTAGAAATGGAAGTCACTATGGTAGGTTGGCAAGAAGCCCTCTGGTCAGTCACCACTGAGTGGTGTCCTCTGCATCAGCCTGGCCTGGCAGCCACCTCCCAGTGCCCTGTGGGGAAGACAAGAGTCTCTCGAAGGGTAGTGGCCGACTGTGTCAAGTCCGCAACTGACTGCCCGAGCCACGAACGATGGAAGCGATGGTGACCTTCTCTTGGTGAGTAATGACAGACAGGGAAGGCTGGAGAGTGGCGTGCCAGCAGCGTGGCTTGCCTCCCTCCAAGGTAACACTGGGTGGGACGTGAAGTCCTTCCGGGCTGATGAATTGGGTCAGGGGCTCCGGCTATGCCCTGCCCGCTCAGGGTTTCCAGGTCTGTGTGTAGGTGGTGGATCTCCTTCCTGGTCCCTGGGTGCTAGCTCCCTTTCATGCCAAATATAAGTATATTCACATCAGAGTATCTACAAACATCTGTTGACAGTGGCTGCTGCCATCACAGAGGTTATGCCCTCCAGCTCAAGAGCCTGGACTCTGCAGCTGGCCTGAGTTCAGATTCTGTTCTGTGGGATCTTGGACAAGTAACACAACTTTTCTGGGCTTCAGTTCCTAGATTTGAATAGTGGGGATAATAATACATACCTCCTAGGGGTCATTGAGAGGATGAAGTTAGGTAATATATTCAGTGTACTGGCAGAAGTGCTTAGGGAAGAGAAGCCATATTAAGTGCTCAATAAATGTCATTTGTTTTTATGATCAGCCCCAGTGGCAGACCCTGTTCTCTACCCCTTTTCTCAACCTTGCCCTCTACTTGAGAGGCTGAAAGAGCGAGGTCTTGGTTTCCCAGCTTCTGCAGCACGTGACATGGCCAGTGAAGAGGAATCTTTTGGAGGGATTTTGGGAAATTTTTTTCTTTAGATATTGATAAGGGTATAGTTTGTTAGTATTGCCCCTTTCTTTTCATTCCAGCAGGGGAGACTGGTGTGTGGTTTTGATGTCTGGAACTTTAGCAGCAATTCTGTGGTCTTGAGATGGTAAGCAGAACGTGATGTTTTATTTGGGCATGTAGTCTCCTCTGCTGGATGCTGGGTAGTGCCCCTTTCAGGCACATGGCGATCTTATGAAGGCTAGGGACCACTCTTATCCCCTTTATACAGGTAAGTAAACGGAGGCACAGAAGGTTTAGGTTGCTTGCTGGAGGCACACAAGCAGTGACCGATATAACCAGGCTTTGAGCTGAGGTAATCTGTAGCCAGAGCTTGGGTTCTCAGCTCCTGCCTTTCCATTCTTCTCTGCTGAAGTGGCTGCATCCATCGAGCCTGCTAGAGGTTGGGCCCATCCTGCCTTCCTGCAGCCTCCTCAGTCTGGAGCTAGTGAGCTTCTGCATAGGTGGGCTTCCGTGCTTTCTGCAATGGGTGCAGCTGGGCAGTGGCACCCCAGGAGGAGTCATTTCTCTGCAGAGGATGGGCCTGTGTGGCCCAGAGCTCACTCAGCCAGTGAGGTGTCGCAGCAGGCCTCTTAGGCAACTCTGGGTTCTGGGATGAACCCCTTTCTAGGGAAATCCCTTGAAGGGCAGTTGACATTGATGGAGTTCAATTTTGCCCTGGAGTAAGTAGAAATATGGGCTTCCCAGGTCGCTCAGTGGTAAAGAACCTGCATGCCCATGCAGGAGATGTGGGTTCAATCCCTAGGTTGGGAAGGTCCCCTGGAGGAAGGCATGGCAACTCACTCCAGTATTCTTGCCCAGAGAATCTCATGGACAGAGGAGCCTGGTGGGCTTCAGTCCATGGAGTCGCAAAGAGTAGGATACAACTTAGCAACTAAGCACACTCACACAAACAAGTAGGAACATTGAGGAAGTTCTGCCTTTGTCACTTCTTCCTCTCCCCCTCCCTCACCCCCAGGTGTGCAGGGAAGAGTGATAAGACTGCCAGGGAATTGAGGAAAGAACCCGTAAACATTCTGGATGTTATGAGTTTGTTATAAAGGAATTCTGACTTATAACAGTTTATGTTCATAATAATCAGATGGCACGATGTATCCAGAGTAGGATCTGGTCTCTTTCATACCTTTGTCCTGGACCATATTCTCCGGACAGGGGCAAGTGTTGCCTCCACTGGGCCGGGCAGCTGGAGGTCAGGCCCATCATCCTAATTCTGTTATCACTGGGCAGGTTGCTTTGGTCTCTGAGCCTCTGCTTCCCCTGCTGTGAAATGGGGTGGTTTTCCACAGGTTACCCTTCTTGGAGAGCTGCGATGGATGTGAATAGAGAGTGCCAGTGAAAGTGATGGGAAAAGCAACACTAAGAAACGAACAAATAACACAGAGTGTAAGTGAACAGTTAACAGTTTATCCAGCATTCCTTGCAGCTTTAACAGAACTCCCTTCTCCTACAGTGACACCCATTTCTGCAAGCATGCAATCTAGAATCTCCCATAAGCCTTGGGAGTAGACAGATGGCCATCTCTCTGGCCACAGACATTAGTTCCAGTATGGATTCATGACTCCAAGAGCATTCCTGTGACTTTCAGCTAATACTATGAAGTATGACTATCTCTCTACAGGTTGCTAAGCTCCAGTGACTATCTTGTGTGTCTCTCTTTTGAACTTCAGGCTTCCCTGACAGCTCAGTTGGTAAAGAATCCGCCTGCAATGCAGTAGATGCTGGTTCGATTCCTGGGTCAGGAAGATCCGCTGGAGAAGGGATAGGCTACCCACTACAGTATTCTTGGGCTTCTCTGGTGGCTCAGCTGGTAAAGGATCTGCCTACAATGTCGTAGACCTGGGTTCGATCCCTGGGGTTGGGAAGATCCCCTGGAGAAGGGAAAGGCTACATACTCCAGTATTCTGGCCTGGAGAATTCCATGGACTGTCCATGGGGTCACAAAGAGTCAGACACAACTGAGCGACTTACACTTTTGAATTCCTGGATCTTGCTATTCCTACAGGCCAGGTCCACCCTTGGCTTTTCATGACATGAGACAATACATCTGCCTCCCCCTTTTTTGTATGTTACTTGAAGTTGAGTATCTTGAAATTGAGTAACCAAAAGCACCCTCATCGTTGCAGCTATTATCTTTAAGGGCCCTGGACCCATGATTGGAAGGTGTGGAGAGCCCAGAGGAAGTCTGGAGGAGAACAATAGAGATGTCTATAGGGATAGAAAATAAAGAGATGATTATAGACTGGACACTGTCCAGAGAGCTGAGTAAGAGAAAACAGTTAAATTACAGTAAGGTCTTCTTGTTCCTGCTGTTGTTGAGACAATGAGAGTAAGGGCTTCTGATTGGTTGCTTTATATGTCATTTTCTGGTCAAAACCAACACAAAGGCCATGCCATTCTGGCTGGATGGATACACTTTCTGTAATTGTCATGGCTATTTTCTGATGATCCATAGGGTATTTAGAAACTGGCTATTTGGCTGAAATAGGCTTAATTTCCCTTATCGATTCTGCTAGTTGCTGCCCACACAGGTTACCCCCCCAGAGAGCTGGCAGGAGCTCTCTCTTTAATCACAGTATTAGCTTGAAAGAGACATCCTGGGAGTATTTAAGATAAGGACAGTCTCGTGGAGGTGTTTCCCATTGGCCTGAGAGCTGAGCTGGCCAGTTCACAGAGCCCGTGTCTAACCAGGGACACATCTGGGGACTGGGACTGTGTGTGTAGAGGCTTTTCTGCTTTTCTCTCTTCTGCTATTCCTGTATCACACCCTGGTTGAGTGAGGTGAACACGCACGTGAGGGTTGTCACCTCTCTCTGCCTGTCTGGGTGGTGAGATTCCTGAACAGGCTGAGCTTGACATTTTATAGAATAACCAAGTTCACCTCATCTCTATGGTCTTGCTCTGGGTGTTCTCTGCCTCTCTCAACTCTTCCTTATATTCAAAGCAAAGTCCTTTGCTTTCTATCTTCATGACATCTCTCAAGTCCTGCCTTCTGCAGGGAGCTTCCTGAGACGGCTGCCCTAGTTGAGTTGCCTTCTCCTCCTCCCAGTTCTCCTGAGGCTGCTCCCGCCATCTGCATTCAACTGTCCACCTGCCCTGTGCAGCCCTTGGAGGGCAAGGAGCGCTTCTTTGTCTCTTGCATGCTCTTTGACATCAGGACACATGGTTGGCCTTTCATTGGTCACCATGTGGCCACTTACACATGCCTCAATTCATGTATGTCACATGCATTCCTTCGACACCCTTTTATTGGGAAGGGGAGTGGAGAGATAAAATGAATCAGACATGCTGCCTGCCTTTAAGGAACTAGGATGTCTTTCACAAGAGCACCTGACTTTAAGGAGGATGTACTTGCTGGTGGGGGCAGGGGTGAGCCCAAAGTCTATGGTCTGGAAGGAGAGAAAAAGATTTCAGCAATTCTTGGGGCAGCTCCGCCTGGAAGCAAAATTTGATGAGACCATCTCTGTGTTTCTCTTTGGGGCCAGTATGTCCCCAAATTTCATGTTTACCGAAGGGTCTGCACTCACTGCCTTAGTGGATAATGCCACTGGCAGTCACCCAGGCCTAAGAGCCAGGAGTCAGTCTTTGAAGTCAGGCTATTGACCTTCTTAGAAATGCCCCATAAACTCTACCTTCCTGTATGTCTTTTATCCACCAGCTCTTCTCTCGCTTGCTACCACCAGCATCCTGGTTCAGATCTTATCTCCTCGTTAGTCTCCTTTACTCCCTTCATGTCCCACTAAACTGGCTACTGCTCAATATACCTAAAACCAACTGGCCCATAGTCACATGACCAAAAACCTGTTTGCCCGAAGATCAGTTCTCCCAAAGACAAGTTTACCTCAAATTAAGTATTTCTGAATGTTTTCAGAGTCACTTAACCTTCCTATTATTTCTTGCTTCCCCCCTCACTTTAAATATTTAAAAAACCAATTCATGCACAGGTATTTGACTTAATTTTATATTTCTCATGAGTATTTTTTTAACAGGCAGTTTTAAATAATTGTTTTGTATTCCTAAAGCTATCTTTTCCTAGAATACCTACTTTCATTAACTTTAAAAAATAACCAATATTTAGCCATTTTTTCCCTAAAGACATTTTCCTTCAAATATAGCTGTCCTAGCGAAAAAAAAAATCCAAGACATTAATTACAATCAATCGCTATGCACTGTGTTACCTTGATCTCATAACTAAAGTGAAAGTGAAAGTTGCTCAGTCGTGTCCGACCTCTTTGCTAATTCTCCAGCCCGAAATACTGGAGTGGGTAGCCTTTCCCTTCTCCAGGGGATCTTCCCAACCCAGGGATCAAACCCAAGTCTCCTGCATTGCAGGCGGATTCTTTACCAGCTGAGCCACCAGGTAAGCCTAAGAATACTGGAGTGGGTAGCCTATCCCTTCTCCAGCAGATCTTCCTGACCCAGGAATTGAACCGGGGTCTCCTGCATTGCAGGTGGATTCTTTGCCAGCTGAGCTCCTACGGAAGCCCAATGAGGTTCCATCAATTTCAGAGGGAAATGTTGAATATTAATGTTGAGTTTTGTGTGGTGTATACTATTTTATGAATTAGAGACTTTGGAAAAGGATGATTCTTTTTTAAAAATAATTTTATTTATTGTTTATTGGCTATGCTGAGTCTGTGCTGCTGCACGGGCTTTCCTCCAGTTGTGGTGCATAGGCTTCTTACTGCAGTGGCTTCTCTTATTGTGAAGCATGGGCTCTTGGGCTCGCAGGCTTCAGTAATTGTGGCACGTGGGTCAGTCGCCGTGGTTCCCAGGCTCTAAAGCACAGGCTCAACAGTTGTGGCCCACGGGCTTAGTTGCTTCACAGCACGTGGGATCTTCCTTGACAAGGGATCGAATCATGTCTCCCACACTGGCAGGTGGATTCTTTACCACTGAGCCACGAGGGAAGTCCAAGGATGATTCTTACATGCAATGTGGCAGGTTTGCTACATCTCCCTATTGTCAATGACTAGTGCATAGAGTATGCTCAGCTCACAGGTCCTGAGGGAATGAGTGAGGTTCTGAGACGCGAGTCTAGTACTACCGCTTGTGGCAAAGCCATTTATCTCATGATCGAGCTGTGTCAACCATCAGGAAGAAGACATTTGCCTCAGATTTGAGACAGAGAAACCAGTGGTATGAACTAGGCTGTCGCTGGCAAAACCCGTGAGCTTTTGACCTAAGAAATAGATTGGGTTTGTCTAGGGTTCTAAGACAGACATAACAAACACCTGGACCCTACCTCGGCCAATGCAAACTCCACAAATGGATCCTTGTGTCCGCTCAGGTTGAACTGGGATATGGCTCCAGAACCTTTCTTAACACCATCAATGGCTCCTGACTGAGCAGCGTTGGTATGTAATGCCCAGTTGCTATTTTGGGCCTAGAAGTAGGATCCTTTCTTTCCCTGGCATAGTTTCAGGGCTTCATAAATGAAGACAGGAGGACCATCAGGTTAACTTCAGAATGACAGGATGGTCCTAGCTTTCTGGGGTGGGGAGGAGACATCCTGGGCTCATTTGGGCAGATTAATTTCAAGGTGTTTATATGTCCCTAGCTTGGAGGACTTTATTCAACACTGAATGATTATTTTCTTTTGCAGGGACTTTGATCTCCTGGGGGGCGTGGGGAGAGATTCTAAATCTGTGCATGGGAACCAAAGGTGTTCCAGCCAAGAGCCTGACCTCCTTCCACAGTGTTCAGCCTGGAAGCTGCAGTGTGGAGCTAGCAGGGATCCCAGCTTCCTGGGAGACTGAATGACCAATGGATGCTGACCAGCTAGTCACTTAGGGCAAATCTCCCCAACTCTTTTGTTTTCTTACTTGCAAGTTAAGGAGACTGAGTGGCTCTCCAGGGACATGCTACTATCCCTAGGCACTTTCTGGAAATGTGTAGGGACATTTTTGGTTATAATGACTAGGAAAAAGCAGAGACATTACTTTGCCAACAAAGGTCCATCTAGTCAAGCCTATGGTTTTTCCAGTGGTCAGGTATGGATGTGAAAGTTGAACTATAAGGAAAGCTGAGCACAGAAGAATTGATGCTTTTGAACTGTGGTGTTGGAAAAGACTCTTGAGAGTCCCTTGGACTGCAAGGAGATCCAACCAGTCCATCCTAAAGAAAATCAGTCCTGAATGTTGATTGGACTGATGTTGAAGCTGAAACTCCAATACTTTGACCACCTGATGTGAAGAGCTGACTCATTTGAAAAGACCCTGTTGCTGAGAAAGGTTGAAGGTGGGAGGAGAAGGGGACAACAGAGGATGAGATGGTTGGATGGCATCACCGACTCAATGGACATGAGTTTGAGTAAACTCTGGGAGTTGGTGATGGACAAGGAGGCCTGGCGTGCTGCAATTCATGGGGTCGCAAAGAGTCAGACACGACTGAGTGACTGAACTGAGCTGAATTGAAGGGGATTGCTACGGCACCAATTGGGTGGGGTCAAGGACGCTAGACATCTTCCTGTGGGTAGGGCAGCTTTACCTACCAAAGAATTGTCCTGTGACCAGAGTTCCACAGGAACTCTGTGTCCTAATATGTCCCAATATTCCACAGGCTATTCATGCAGACTGAACCGAATCTACAGCCTAACTGTTTTACATATAAAGGCAACCCCCCCCTTTTTTTTTCATGGTATTGGTGGTGGTGGTTTAGTCTCTAAATCATGTCTGACTCTTGCGACCCCATGGACTGTAGTCCCCCAGGCTCCTCTGTCCATGGGATTCTCCAGGCAAGAATACTGGAGTGGGTTGCTGTTTCCTTCTCCAGGGGACATCCGCGACCCAGGGATTGAACCTCCTGCATTACAGGTGGATTCTTTACCACTGAGCCACCGGGGAAGGCTTTTCAAACCCTGTTGAGTTTTCCAGGAGTGCCATTACCATGAGAATTGAGGGATGGTTGTTTTTCTTGAGGTCTCTGTTTTGGGAAAGCACATAACTGATGGCAATGCAGAGCCTGCATTTGAGTATATCTGCATCAATCAGACTTTTGAAAAGTATGGAAGTGGATTAATTTTATATCTACGTAGATAGATCATCATTTCTATGGATTTTGTTTCAGAATGGTCAGCGGCATTACAAAATATTTGTTGTAAAAAAGGGTGCATTAGGTCTGACTGGGCTAAAATAAGCATTGGTCTAAAGGTCCCCCAAAGAGGCCTTTTAGCTGTAGCATCCTCTGAGCACGATGGTTGAGAGGAGCCTCACTTGAAATGAATAATGGGAAACATGCAGCGGAAGGGATGACTCAAGGCAAGGATTAACGCCCTCAAATTCAGTGGACTCTGCTGCCGGGAGTGCCCGCTGCTGCGTGGCCCCGGCACTGGGGTGAAGTCCTTGCTTTTGGACTCTGTGTTCAGATGGAATTCAGGATCAGAATGTCCTAGTTAGGCAGACAGGTGGATCTTTTTATTTTTCATAAGGGACCCAGGTTCATGGGCACCTATTGTACCTGTGTGGAAGCTTACCTGCTCGCCTTCCATCCATAGCCCTTCCTCATGCCCCATTCCCATGATGTAATTTTAGGAGAATTAAACTTGAACAGCCCCAAATTATATAATTAATTACATTCAGCTTCAATTACAGTCACTAATTGATCCAAGCCTGCTAGCACAACACTTTCATTATTCAGCACACAATTATTGAGCGCCTACTTTGTGCTAGGAATAAAGTAGGAAATGGTCAATTTCTCCTGAGAAGCAGGGGTCTAGAAGGGAGGTTAGGACTTAAAACAAGCCTCCTGGGGATACTGAGTAGTGGCTAAGGCTTTGCTGGGAAAGTGGCAAGTGGGTACGTTCCACTGGCCTTCTAGTTCACTTTTGAATGTTTGTATGCTAAAATCTCACTCGGGCTGCTCTGGGATCAGGCAGGCTGGTTTTGGCACCGGATGTCACATGTCGTACTCTCGGTCTCTGCGGTTTTCTTTTGACTGTTGAATCATAGTTAGTTGCATCACTTCACTGGTCTCCCCAGTCCTAACTCTGTCTCTCTCTGTAACAGAAGGCCTTGCGACTCAAAGTTGAATCTGTATTCTTGTGAAATGCAGACTCTGATTCAGCGGGTCTGGTGGGGCCTGAGACCCTGCAGGTGCAACAAGCCCCCCTGGTGATGCTGATACCTCCAGTCTAGGGCCCATACATGGAGTCACCAGGTGCTGGGATCACCAGATCACCCTCCTTTCAGGTGCTGTCATTTTTGAAAGAAGCCAAAGCAAAGTTCTGAAACCCCTCACTGCAGTCAGGAGCCTCCAGAGCAGGACAATTACTGTCAAATTGCACCCAGGTTGCTTCCTCCTTTTCCACTGTGTGTGTTTTTTAATATTATTAAGGATTATAATTGTACAGTATCAAGAAGTATAGAACAAAATACAGTTATTGGAGGACAGTTGCTCTACAGTATTGTGTTGGCCTCTGCCACACATCCACACGCATCAGCCACAGGTATACACGTGGCCCTTCCCTTCTGAACCCCCGTCCCATCTCCCACCCCATCCCACCTTTCTAGATTGTCACAGAGCACTGGGTTGAGCTCCCTGTTTTACACAGCACGTTCTCATTTCTGCTGTTTTTTTTTTTTTCTTTGTGGGGCAGGGCATGTGCTTATTGTTCCTGGTAGTGGTTGTATTAAGTAGCTCACCAGGTGAGTTCAGAGGTGGTAACAGAGGTGACATGTCCCAGAAGTTGTTTAGGCATTTGTGAAGTGACTTATTCACTAAATACTTCCTGTCCACATTGGAGGAGCTGGATTTTCTAGAAAAAGGAGAGACAGAGGAAAAATAAAGATATCCCTTGGAGTGGAAGAGGCAGGCATACAAACAAGCACATGGTCTTATGATGTGATCAGTACCCCACGTGGAACAACTTGTATGGGGCTCTGTTCCAGGGGACCCTGGGGACCAGCTGTGCCCTGGCCTCAGGGTGATTGTATGTCTGCTTCACCCTGGATGTGGGCAGCCTTGTCCACTTGGGAACCTGAGTTGGAGGGCCCTCTGGGAACTAGCAGGGTGAATGGAAAGCGCCCCACTCCCCGAGTGCTTCACGTCCATCTCCTTCTACTCACCTCTGCGTTTCTCTGTGTCCTCCACCCCTCCTTGGCTTCCAGCAGTGCCCAGTCTAACTCCTGGGCAATCAGAGGAGAAAGGGGTGTTGGCTGTTGGCTGTTTCCCAGAAAGGAAGAGCTGTAGTGGTGTCTATTGTCACCGCAGCAGGTCTGATGTTGTCTCATCAGCCTGAGAACCCTGAGCCCTGGGACCCCCTTCTCCTCCTGGCTCAGCCTCTGCCAGCACCACCCCCCGCCTACTTGGGCTCCCCAAACAGCGCTCTAGATCCACGTTCTGTGCCTCTCACAAGGAGGCTGCAGTCAGGAAGGCCACGGGATTTCCCCACTTCAGGCTCGAACCCATTAAGCCAGGAGGGAAGGTTTTATTGTAGTCATTTCTTTCCTTCCTGAGGGTTTCCACAGGGCCACCAAAGCATCCAGAGGGGCCTACTTGCCCGCTGATGCTGTCTGGCTATGCAGCATCCACTGGGCTGGACCAAGGGGCTGGACCGATGCTCCTCAGCCAGTTTAAGTCACTGCTTACCTTTCTTTGGCCTTCCCTGGTGGCTCAGCTGGTAAAGAATCCACCTGCAATGCGGGAGACCTGGGTTTGATCCCTGGGTTGGGAAGATCTCCTAGAGAAGAGAATGGCTACCCACTCCAGTATTCTGGCCTGGAGATGTCCATGGACTATTCCATGGGGTTGCAAAGAGTCGGACACAACCGAGCGACTTTCACTTTACCCTTCCTGGAGACATTTATCTTTTGAACCTCAAACACCATGTTTGGCAGAATGATGACCCTCATCCCTCTCTGCTCCACCCGGCTCTGGGCAACTTTGTCAGGACTTCTGGGTGTAGCAATCCCCAGACCGCTGTGCTGGATCACAGGGAAGCCCTGAGACCATAAAACTAGAGACACCATGTGACCGCTTCTTTTCCGCCTCTTTTCTGGGGTCTTGCCTCCAGTTCAGAGGCAGCTCTACCTAGTAAATGCTCACAGGTGTCCTCTGACCAACCTCCACCACCCATCTCCTCTGGAATCCTGAGGCCTAAATCAGGAGCAAGGAACAGGACGTAGGGTCCTTCTCTGGGACCCAGTGCGGTCTCAGCTCTCATCAGTTTCCCCTGTCTCCCTTCTCACCAGCTCAGGAAAAACAAATTGTTGTCCTTGGGGTTGGATTGGGGGAGGTGGTGGAGGGTGCAGGGAGAGGAGAGAATCTTTCTTCTTTGTCTTATTGTATTCTCCCAAATCCTTTGCTGTGGTCTACTCCATTCCCTAAAGGAAAATCCAAATAGCTGGCTTTTTGACTCAAAAGCCCCCTAAAGGCTCCCGTCCCCTTGCCATTTTGCAGCCTTGAATCTTCCCTGGCAGAAAACAGAGAATCCCGGTCGCTGTCTGACCGTGGGGGTGGGGAAAAGGGAGGTGAACGGGGTCGGGGGAACCCCATCACTGAAGAGTGCAGAGTCTTAATCTGCCTCCGTACACTGAGTCTTCCCTTTGGTGAAGAATGCGTCGGGAGATCCTTCTGATCTCTGAGTCCTCTTCTGGCTTGCAGGCCTGCCCCGCTGCCCAAGGATGCCTCTCCCCTCCCTTTGGCCCTTTTTCTCCCTGAGAAGTTCTGCCTGCAGCCTTTTCTGAGCTCAGTGGAGCTCACAGCAGAGCCTGGTGGTGGTAAAGCAGAAATATGAAAGATCACTCACTGGGAACTTTGTTTTCCTTTTTTTTAACTTTCAGTGATTTTGAAGTTAAGGCATCCTCTGTCTTCTAGCTATGCCGAGGGTGTGTTTACTGGGTAGCTAAGTTTTCTTCTTGTTCTCTACTGTCTCTAGAGGAAACCTAGGGAGACACACATGAGGGTCTACCAGTGTCTCAGTAAAACAGAGGGGAGAGGAGTCCTTTGGAAGGTGGGTGGCGACGGAGGTAAGAAGCAAAGAGGACCACTGATGATCCCACAGGGTAGTTGTGGGTCAACAAGAGTTTGTTCGGCGTGGATTTGTCAGACAGAACTGGTTAATTCTGGTGCTGTTTTCTACCAGCTGTGTGAGTCCTTGGGCCAGTCATTTACCTTTTTATTCCTCTGTATATTCCTCTATAACATTAACATAATAAAGATACCAACTTCTTACCTCTTAGTGTTATGAGGATTGGAATGGAAGAGGCTTGGGGCATCGTGTGAAAGTGAAAGTCACTCAGCCATGTCCGACTCTTTGCAACCCCATGGATAGTCCATGGGGTTCTCCAGGCCAGAATACTGGGGTGGCTTGGGGCATACTAGGCACTTAATAACATTACCTATTATTATTACTGGGCTTCCCTGGTGGCTCAGATGGTAAAAAATCTGCCTGCAATTCAGGAGACCTGGGTTTGATCCTTGGGTTGGGAAGATCCCCTGGAGAAGGGCATGGCAACCCACTCCACTGTTCTTGCCTGGTGAATCTCCATGGACAGAGGAGCCTGGTGGACTACAGTCCATGGGGGTTGCAAAGAGTTTGACACGACTGAACGACTAAGCACTCATTATTATTACTACTACTGCTACTAATTTTATTGTTCATTCACTGTCTCAAAGAAACTCATCCTTGTCAAGCATAAGCTCTGATAAGAGTGGTTTAAGGAGACTTACATTTCAACATGAAGCATTTCCCCTTTAATTCTCTTAGGAAGCAGCAGTAACAAATTTCCTGTTTTGGTTTCTGATCCTGATTAAGTTCTTGGTCCATTGCCTTGCATAAGTAAGTAGATACTCAGTAAATACTTGTAGATTGAATGATACTCCATACCAACAATTATAACACAAAAATAATGGGACCATGTTTTAAATCACTCTATCTTTTTCTTTCTCTCTCTCTCTCAAATGCACTCAGGCACACCCCATTTTAAAACAGAATTCAACAAGGCTTTAAGCAGACATAGACTGAATGTTAGTTTTCTGTTGGTGTATAACAATATCACAGACTTAGTCGCTTCCAGCAGCACACAGCGTTCTCTCATTTCTGTAGGTTAGAAGTCCCACAGCTTAGCTGGGTCCTCTGCAAGGTTGTGATCAAGGCTGAACACTGAGTCAGCCTGGCTGTGTTCTTTCCTAAGGCTTGAGTCTCTCTTCCAGGTTCCTTGAGGTTGTTGGCAAAAGTCAAGTCCTTGTGGTTGTAGGATCGAGGCCCTCACTTCTTGCAGACTGCCCTCTCCACAGGCAGTTCACAAGAAGGCTTTACTTCTTCAGGGCCAGCAAGAGAGTGTCTCTCTAGCCTCAGGAAGAACCTAGTCCTGCTTTTAAGGGCTCATCTGATTAAGCCAGGCCCACCCAGGATAAGCTCCATTTTGGTTTCCTCCAACTCAAGGATGCTGTGAAATCCTTCCACCTTTTCCAAGTAATATGCCCCCAAACCACATAGTGGCATCTCATCGTAATCAGTCTCACCCACATTTAAAGGGAGGGGTTTATACACAGTGTATGGGGTGGTGTGTGGGCATTGGAGGGGTAGGAATATTGGGGGCCCTCTTAGAATTCAGTCTCACAGGATGTCTCTTTCAGCCCAGAAGATATCATGATAAGTAGAAACTCCAAAATGTGTTTCTACATTCCAGTTGATATAAACTCAAAGAAGGTGGGGACCTTGCTGACGGCCAATCCTGCCTAAGGCACCATAAAGTCAATGATGATGATGGTCTCTATACGCCGGGTGCTCTCCGTGACTTTAACATCCCTTCTTCTCATTGTCACGACTAGTGCATTTTACAGAGGAGGCTGGGATATGAACTGGGGCATTCCGACTCTGGGGCCTGCTCTGACTCCCGTCCTAAACTGAATTTAGAAAAATATGCCCTGGCAAACAAGCGCATGATAAATGATTTACAATGGCGAGCGCGATGGCGAATTTGATGCCGGTGCTTGTGTTCCTTCTCTCTGTCTCTGTCTCCCGCTCTCTCCCGGCTTCCCTCCCTCCCACTCCCTGACATTAAATGCTTGGTTACTCAAGGCCACGGTTACAGGATGTTAAGTAAACAATCCCCCCTCCCCACGCTTTGTTTATTTTTCTAGACAAGAAAATGGAACAGAACATTAGGGAAGGAGGCTTTGCGGCATTTCAGAGCGGCTGACTGCTCTGGGCAGAGGCTGTGGGGCTGCCTGGCTGGGCCCCCTCTGCCAATCGTGGCTGGGGGACCAACCCTCTGTGCTGCTCTAACCACAGGCAGCTCCAAGGGCTCCAGGAGGCCCCCGCTCGGGCACGCATGTCTAGAATATTTACTCGCAGAAGGGTCTGTGAGGACTAGGAGGTCAGCCAGGTGGGCTCAGTAAGGGAGTAAGGTGCTCAGTAAGGGAGGAAGGTGCCCCCCTCCCCCTTCCATGCCACTGTCTCCCTGCAAACCAAAGCTCAGCTTTTGACCTCCCCCAGCCTCTCCTGATCCCACTCGAGAGGCCTTTCCTGCTTTCTGCTTTTGGGGAAGGATAACCATAGCACTGTGTCTGCTCCCCAAATGTTGTAAAGTCCCAGCTCCATCACCTTAGCCTTGAGAGTACCAGTTCTGAGTCCAGGGACCAAGGAATTTACACACTTCCACGTGGTATTTGCATATTAATCCAGTAGAAATCTATTTTTTTGCTTCCATCAAGAAATACTAGCTCTCCTATTTTTTTTCTAGAAATGTGCAGCTGCATCTTTTTTTTCCTTCCTGAGTATATAGAAGAAATAGGCAGTACTTTTCCACTCAGAAAGTCATCCCACAAGGTTTAGATAGAACTGAACATCCTCCCTGCCTCCTGTCCCCATAAACTTAGGAGTGGGAACACAACTCGGGCCTCCCTAATCAGATCATCTCATTACTCTGGCTGCAGCCACTGGATGAGAAATGGTTGGATGGGCTGTGCTGGACCAGAGTGCTCCCTGAGACTTTTCTATTCCTAATTTCTGGGGTGAGAGCTCTTCTTGTGAGGCTCAGCTGGACTCCAGCTGCTGGCAGCTCTTCTTACCCTGGAAAAGCACTAGAGAAGGCTTGCATGAGAAATGGAACTACAGATAGAGCACAGTGACATTGATTGAGCTCCTGGATCCCACTATACCTGAAGCCTACCTACTGCTGCACTTTGCGGTTAAATATACACATCAGAAAATCTGCTCCCCACACATTTCTTTTTTTCTTAAGTTCGGATCATCTGGGATTCTGTCCCTTGTGACTAGGGAATCCTTATATAAGAACCAACATCCTGGAAATTTCTACCATGTGCCAGGGACTGTGCAATGCATTGTAAGTATTTACATTATCTGTTTTAATCTTCTGTTTAAGGACCTGGCATAGCAGGCCTGATTACCCCAGTCATGCAACCAGAAGAGGGAGGCTCAGAATAGGTTAAGTACATTGCTCATGAGCAAGGGATAGAGCAGAAATCTGTGCTTTCTTTCCAGAACTTTTCTAATGCTTACCATCCTTGCTGTTCCTTGGGCTCGTGTCAGCTGATAGCATTGTTTCACTACTCCCTGGCCTTACGTCTGGCCCAAACCATCTAAATCTAAGATCCCTGGTGGCAGGGACTGCATCCTGTTTGCTGGCCCCACTCTCATCACCACTACACAGGCCCATGGCCTCGGGTGAGGCAGTTCATAAATCTTAAACAAACCCTTGCTGAACTCATGACATGCCCATGGCACTTCGCAAAAGGCTTGTCATAACCCGATTCATGGGCAAGGAGCCATGGGCAGAGAGTACAAGCATATCTGATGAACTAAGCATGCTTTTCACAAGCACTGCCACCAGTTCTCCCCAGGAGCTGACCCTGATGAGTCTCCATCTTTCATTCATTATCCATCCATTCTTATATTCGACACATATTTTCTGAACACTTATTTTATACCAAACATGTTGTAAGACTCAGGATACTAAGTGAATAAGACATGGCTCCTGCCCTCAAGGATCTTATTTATAATCGCCTTTTAATTACCCAGCAGCAAATTTCCCCAATCATTGGCAATTTGCTGTTTGAATTGTTGAGCTCCTCTCTGTGCATCACTGGGGCTCAAGCCTTGCCCAGCCCCGCCATCCTGCTCTTTGTCAACTACCATGGCCCCACTTCCACCAACAGGGCTGTCACAGTGTACAACTACAGGGGACACCATTCACGCAGACACACGGCATTCTCGGAAACAGGAGCAACGCACAGCCTGTACCGCTGTACACGGCAGCTTTGATGACTCAAATTGGACCCATTAATGATAGCCCTTCCCATTCACAATCACATTTCTGGAGCACTTTATAGTTTACAGGAAATTTCACCTCCATGGTGTCAGTTGAACCAAGAAATTCTGTTTTGGTTTCCATGAAACATCCTCTCTCCTCTGCCCTTCACCCGTGGGGTTCTCTGTTGGTTGTGTGAGCTCCCCCCGTAGCCCCCTCTCAGATGGTGACAGTCTTGCTGAACTGTGACAATTACCGAGCACCGAGTTACATTATCAGCCCCAGGCTTTCTTCCACCCCACAGCACCTACCTGGAATTAGCAGTGGCCGTGGCTTGGCCGAGGTGAATGTGCTGGTGATTACGAGCGTACTTCTTGTTTGTCTTTTCAGCCCTGAAATCCTGTCAGTGAGGAGAAGCGATAATAACATGTTATTAAGTTCTTTCTGGGTAATGTAATTCAGGAGTCAGGAGGCAGTTTGGTCATTTATGTCTTTGGAAAGCTTAGAGAATTTTCAGCATCATTATCCCCCATTTTAAAGAGCCAGGCCCTAATATATAAATATAGATCTGGCCACTCCTGGGGGTATATATAGATACACATATACCCTTAGATGTTCACATGTGAATGTGTATATGGACATGTACACTTAAGCACAGGAAGTGGACAGGTATGTGGCGAAGTCAACACAAACTTCCAGTTACTTACAGATCTGTGTATGATCCTCCTTTTTAGGATCATGGCTTCTATTGTCCAGGTTTTCAGGAATTAAGTTTTATTCCTAGCCTCTGCCTTGACACGTTGTGGACTTTCTGTTTTTGCTCCTCATTATGATAATGAAAGGAAGAAGAACTCTGTAAACACACACCTCTCGGGTGTGCAGTCCCAACGTAGAGAGACTGTTTCAGTTGTCCGGTCCTTTTCTTCATGCCCCTTTCCAAGCTGCAGGCCCTAGTTACCTTCTTAGAGCTTTGGGTTCCATCAGAAGAAGTCTGTCTCAGCTTCAGTTCAGTCGCTCAGTCATGTCGGACTCTTTGCAACCCCATGGACTGCAGCATGCCAGGCCTCCCTGTCCATCACCCACTCCTGGAGTTTACTCAAACCCATGTCCATTGAGTCGGTGATGCCATCCAATTATCTCATCCTCTGTCGTCCCCTTCTCCTCCTGCCTTCAATCTTTCCCAGCATCAGGGTCTTTTCAAATGAGTCAGTTCTTAACATCAGGTGGCCAAAGTATTGGAGTTTCAGCTTCAACATCAGTCCTTTCAATGAATATTCAGGACCGATTTCCTTTAGGATGGACTAGTTGGGTCTCTTTGCAGTCCAAGGGACTCTCAAGAGTCTTCTCCAAAACCAGAGTTCAAAGCATCAATTCTTTGGTGCTCAGCTCTCTTTATAGTTCAACTCTCACATCCATACATGACTTCTGGAAAAACCATAGCTTTGACTAAACCGACCTTTTTTGGTAAAGTAATGTCTCTGCTTTTGAATATGCTGTCTAGGTTGGTCACAACTTTTCTTCCCAAGGAGCAAGTGTCTTTTAATTTCCTGGCTGCATTCACCATCTGCAGTGATTTTGGAGCCCCCCCAAAATAAAGTCTGCCACTGTTTCCACTGTTTCTCCATCTATTTGCCATGAAGTGATGGGACCAGATACCATGATCTTAGTTTTCTGAATGTTGAGCTTTAAGCCAACTTTTTCACTTCCTTTTTCACTTTCATCAAGAGGCTCTTTAGTTCTTCACTTTCTGACATAAGGGTGGTGTCATCTGCATATCTGAAGTTATTGATATTTCTCCTGGCAGTCTTGATTCCAGCTTGTGCTTCCTCCAGCTTGTGCTTCATCAGCGTATCTGATGCACTCTGCATACATGTTAAGAAAGGTGTGTCTACAGTATGTGGTAATCACCTTTGCTGCTTGTTTATAGACTGGAATTTCCCAACTGGAAGGGATTTTTGAGATTATATGAGTTGGCTCCTCTTCCCACAAGGAGGCAGGGAGTGGTCAGAGAGGGCAATAACAAGTCCCTGGTTCCTGAGAGTTAGTGGCAAAGCCTGGATAAGAACCCATGCTTCCTGGCCCTTCCTCTACCCAGAGCGCTCTCTGCTAATGGGTTTCAGCCCCCACAGACCACTTTGCCTTCCTCTAAGTGTGCCCTTCCCGTATTTCTTGGTGAGCACAGAGTTGGAGACTGGAGATGGATCGTCCACAACCCTGATGCAGTCCTAGTCAGCCCTTGTCAAGGCAGTCACGGTGCAGTGGGAAAAACATGAAGACTAAAGCCCAGCTTCTCACTGCGGCATTGTCAAATGGCCATGGCCAAGTCTCAAACCCTCTGTGCTCATTTAGTTACCTGAAAATTGGGAATGGTAATAGTATTGAACTCTTAGGGTTGGTGTAAATTAATACACAAAAAGGGCCTGACACATTTTATGTGTTAGCTATTACTCTTAACCCTCACCTGCCCTATAGCATTTTCATCTTGTTTTCACTAAACTCATCTCCAATTTAGACACTTAACTCTTTTTAGCTGAAATATAGTTAACTAGACACTTAACTCTTTTTGTTTAAATGTGTGCTTTCAAAAATATTTATGTTTTAATTAGAGTATAATTGCTTTATACTCTATATTATAATCAATAACCTCAGATATGCAGATGACACCACCCTTATGGCAGAAAGTGAAGAAGAACTAAAGAGCCTCTTGATGAAAGTGAAAGAGGAGAGTGAAAAAGTTGGCTTAAAGTTCAACAGACTTCAGCAATACGTGAACTATGAACTTCCAGATGTTCAAGCTGGTTTTAGAAAAGGCAGAGGAACCAGAGATCAAATTGCCAACATCCGCTGGATCATGGAAAAAGGAAGAGAGTTCCAGAAAAACATCGATTTCTGTTTTATTGACTATGCCAAAGCCTTTGACTGTGTGGATCACAATAAACTGTGGAAGATTCTGAAAGAGATGGGAATACCAGACCACCTGATCTGCCTCTTGAGAAACCTATATGCAGGTCAGGAAGCAACAGTTAGAACTGAACATGGAACAACAGACTGGTTCCAAATAGGAAAAGGAGTACGTCAAGGCTGTATATTGTCACCCTGCTTATTTAACTTATATGCAGAGTACATCATGAGAAACGCTAGGCTGGAGGAAGCACAAGCTGGAATCAAGATTGCCGGGAGAAATATCAATAACCTCAGATATGCAGATGACACCACCCTTATGGCAGAAAGTGAAGAGGAACTCAAAAGCCTCTTGATGGAAGTGAAAGAGGAGAGTGAAAAAGTTGGCTTAAAGCTCAACATTCAGAAAACGAAGATCATGGCCTTTGGTCCCATCACTTCATGGCAAATAGATGGGGAAACAGTGGAAACAGGGGCTGACTTTATTTTTCTGGGCTCCAAAATCACTGCAGATGGTGATTGCAGCCAGGAAATTAAAAGACACTTGCTCCTTGGAAGAAAAGTTATGACCAACCTAGATAGCATATTCAAAAGCAGAGACATTACTTTGCCAAAAAAGGTCTGTCTAGTCAAGGCTATGGTTTTTCCAGAAGTCATGTATGGATATGAGAGTTGAACTATAAAGAAAGCTGAGCACCAAAGAATTGATGCTTTGAACTGTGGTGTTGGAGAAGACTCTTGAGAGTCCCTTGGACTGCAAAGAGATCCAACTAGTCCATCCTAAAGGAAATCAGTCTTGAATATTCATTGGAAGGACTGATGCTGAAACTCCAATACTTGGGCCACCTGATGTGAAGAGCTGACTCATTTGAAAAGACCCTGATTCTGGGGAAGATTGAGGGCAGGAGGAGAAGGGGACAACAGAGGATGAAATGGTTGGATGGCATTACCGACTCAATGCACATGGGTTTGAGTAAACTCCAGGAGAGGGTGATGGACAGGGAGGCCTGGCGTGCTGCAGTCCATGGCGTTGCAAAGAGTCGGACATGACTGAACGACTGAACTGAACTGAACTGGTCATTGCTTTACAATCTTGTGTCAGTTTCTGGAGTGCACAACGTGATTCAGCTGTATGCGTACATATACCCCTTGCTGCTCAGGCTCCCTCCCCGCCCTCTAGGCCATCGCAGAGGCCAAGGTGAGCTCCTGGTGCTATGCACGGCCTCCCACTGGCTGTTTTACACTTGGTGGTGTGCGTGTGTCAGTGCCACTGTCTCAATCATCCCACGCTCTCCTTCCCTCAATGTGTCCCCAAGTCTGTTCTCTGTGTCTGCATCTCTATTCCTGCCCTGCCAATAAGTTCGTCAGGACCATTTTTCTAGATTCCCTATATATATATGTATGTGCATTAGATACTTAACTCTTAACAAGGCTTGTGACCCAGTTTCCCATCTATAGCTTTACCTCCTTTAAGTAACTTCATCCACTTTCATTGCTCCCCAGATTTATATCTCCCAGTCCCGTTTACATAAAAATCTCATAGGTCTTATGTTAGCTTCATTCATTCATTTATTCATATAGATATTTACTTAGTGCCTGTTATGTGCCAAGAGCTGTTCTACGTGCTAGGGATTTAGCAATAAATAAAACAGTTGGGCTTCCCTGGTGGCTCAGATGGTAAAGAAGCTGCCTGCAATGCGGAAGACCCTGGTTCAGTCCCCGAGTTGGGAAGATCCCCTGGAGAATGGAATGGCACCCCACTCCAGTACTCTTACCTGGAGAATTCCATGGACAGAGGAGCCTGGTGGGCTATAGTCCATGGTATCACAACGAGTCAGACATGACTGAGTGACTAACACTTTCACACTTTTTTCAAAATAACTCCAACTCCTTTATCCTCACAGAGCTTGGAATCCTAGTGGTGGTGGTGAACAGTATCTCAAATCATGATACATGCTATGCCAAGAAAGCATGAAAAGGAGATAGGGAATTCTGAAGAGAGGGTAGAAGCTACTATTTAAATAGGAAAGGCCTCCTTGATGAGATGGCCTTTAAACACCAGGAAGACATGGGACCAGCAGCTTGGCTACCTAGGAGATTACTCCAGGCTGAGGGAGCAGCAAGTGCAAAATCCCAAAGGCTGGAATGTGCTTGGTGTGTGTAAAGTACAAGGAGACCTGTATGGCCAAGTAGGATGTATGAAAGGGAAGTAGACATAAGACTGGAGAAGGACTGGCAGAGATGGCAGGTCGAAAGGGCTTTGTAGACTGTTGTCAGCTGGTTGTTACTTAGAGTAATATGGGGATCCAATGGAGAGTTTTGATTGGAGTGACTTGATATGAGGTATGTTTTCATGGAATCATTCTGGCAGGCATGCTGCCAGCAGCTGGTAGGGAGCAAGGAAGTCATTTGGAGGACACTCCGATAAGCCAGGGACTGTGAACATGGTGTTCTAGATGAATTTTTAAAGTAGCGCTGGTAATTGGGATTGACACCTATACACTATTGATGCTATGTATAACATAGATAACTAATGGAAACATACTGTAGACACAGGGAACTCTAGTGAATGCACTGTGGTGACCTGAATGGGAAGGAGGTCTAAAAAGGGAGGGGAGATACGTATACATACAGCTGGTTCATTTTGCGGTGTAGCGGAAACTAACACAACATTGTAAACAGTTATATTCCAACAAAAATTAAAGCAAACAAACAAGCAAAGCAACAACAACAAATACAATAGAGCTGACAGTTTGCCAAGGATTAGAGGAGGGGCTGCTGAGACAGAGGAGTCAAGAACATTTGCTAGGCTTTTGGCCCCAGGAAACTGGCACAAAGGTGTGGTGTTATTAACTGAGATAGAGAAGACTATGGCAGGAGATTTTATTCATTTATTTTTTGAGGGAGGAAGGGATTGAGTTTGATTTGGACATGGTTAGTTTGAGATGATGTTTAAACATCCAGGTGGAGATTTTGAATCAGGGAGGGCGTGGAGCTGGAGACACGAATTTGGGACCTTCAGTGTAGAAATGATTGAAAGCCCTGAGCTTAGGGGAGATCACACATGAGTAGGCATCGGTGGAGGTGGCCCAAGGACTGAGGCAATCCAGTGCTGCAGAGATGGGGAGATGAGATGGAACACACAAAAGGAAAACTAGGAGACTATGGGCCCTGGAAGTCAAGCACAACAAGCATCTCAAAGAAGAGCCCTGGCCATCTTTGTTAAATGCTGCTGTAATACAAATAAAACGATCAAAGATTATTTACTGGATTTGGCAATGTGGAAGTCTTTGGTGACCTGACATCACCTGGGATCCAAGCCTTCTGGTTGCAGCTAGGTGACATAGCAAGCTAGTGCACGATGCACAGAAAGAGATTCACACCACTTCTAAACATGTGGAAAGACGTTCATCCTCACTTATAGTAAATGAAATGCAAGCTAAAACTATATTAAGATACCTTTTTTTTTGAGCTGTCAGATTAGCCCAAAGACCAATAATAATAAAAAGTTTAATAATTCACTGTGTTACTTAGGGTCCAGGGTAAACAGACATTCTTCAACTTTGCTGATAAGAATGCAAATTGGTTCAAACTCTGGAAGAGTGTATCAGAAGTCAGAAGCCATCTTAGGTATTTCAAGCAGAAAGGGATTTAGTACAGGGACTTAGATGATGGTAGTAACCACTGGAGGGATTTAAGTAGCAAAAGTTAGGATTATAGGATTGTGCCTCTATTTTTTTTTTCTTTTTCCTTTTGATCACATTGCCCAAAGCTGTGATCAAGAGGTCTGAAAAGCTGTTGCTGCCACTTGGAGACTAAGGCAAAGCTGCCTTGCAGTCTGGTCACTGATGTACTGGCTACTACAAAAACTCACAGTGGCCAAAGCTCGTGTGAATGGCTTCTACCCTCCTTCAGTCTTTCGCACCTCGCATGGCAAAAACTAACTGTATTCATAGCCCAGTTGGGAAAGAAGTCTGGGAAATGTAGTTCCTGAGTTTCTAGTCCCTGTGAGCTATATCATATTTCCCATGGGAAGAGGATGGTGGTGGGGGGGGCGGATAGAAAGAGGTGCTGAGTCCCAGTTGACAGCATCTAATGTGGTCCAGCTCTCTGGCTTCTCAGCATCCATTTACACCATTTGTCCATATTTAAATTCCCAACAGCATTAATAAGGACAACATGCTTCCATCTAAAAGAAAGCAGAGTTACATAAAATAATGCAAATGAGAAGATAGCCACACTCTCCCCCGAGAGGAAAGACCCAAAGACTCATCAGTCATTGTGTCCCTGTCTGGCTGATGTTTTTCTCCCTTCCAGTTCTGTCACCTGAATAATCTTGTTTATAGTCTTTAGAATATCAAATGGGATATTCTAAAGATGATAAGATTTGCTATTCTAAGGACTATAAGATTAGCTACCACTATCATTCCTTGTATAAAATAATAGGGGAAAGAAAGAAGAAGAAAATACCTAACAAAGCAAGGAAGAATAAATGCATATTTGCTACATTTTTTGCAACCAGCCTCTGTTGATTGCAGCTTCCTTCTTCTGCTACCTGTCCCTTCTTCCTTTTGTTGTCAGCCAGCATTTAGCTGTTCAGAATTCTCTCTCTGGTAGAATGACCCAAGCCTTCCTTCCTGAGCAATGTGCTCTCTTGATGGTTCTTCTTGTATTATTGTAGTTTTCCGTTAACTTTTACTAATGGCTGTAGAAGTACAAAAAGTTATAGGAACCCAATGTTCAAAATTAGTATCATTAACTGTGGGACAACTAGATACCATTTGCCTGCAGATGTGATATAAAGTTCAATAGCAAGTTCAAAACATCCATTTATTTTGACCAATCATGTTAAATCTGAATCAAACCAAGCTTTTAGATTACATTACTGCTGGCATTTGTCAAAACACATAGAACTGTAAATTAAAAAATACGATGCTTACCGTATATAAATTATACCTCAATAATATGGCTTAAAAAAACCCAAGCCTTTAGATCTATCTTATTTCATGGGAAATTCTAGGGATAATTAAATGAAAGCATAAGAAAATAGACATATTGAGAATTGGGACAGTCTACAGGACAGCTGGCCTCTTTATAGAGTCAATGTCATGAGGGACAATTGTCCTAGATAAGATAAAACTTAAGAGCCATAATAAACAATTTTTTTTGCACGAAACATTATTAGATCCTGGTTTCAAAGAAACAGGTACAAAATTTTTTTAGGATAATTATACATATTTGAATATGAAGTGAGTTTTAGGTGATGTTAGGGGATTATTGCTGTTTTTGTTACATATAATAGTGGTACTGTTAATTGGAGAATTATCCCTGCTCCCTGGAGATACATGTTGAACTATTCAGGGGTGAAGTATCATGATGTTTTCAATTTACTAACAAATGACACAGTTGGGCCAAAAAAAAAAAGGCAAAATAAGAATGATGATTGAAACTGGGTGGATGGTACATGGATGTTTGTTATATTCTTTTCCTTTCTGCGTGTTTGAAATGAGAATTGAAATTACATTGAAACAAGCAAGGAAGAAACTGGAGAAAGCTGCTGCTGGATCCACACAGCTGCCTGGCACAGCCTTGTCTACACAGTAACAAATCATAGAATATAGAGCCTAATGGCCATCACAAAAATTTCTGTCACTGAAACTGGTGCTTCAGCAACTGCCACTGGCAAAGGAAGAAGGGCCTCAGCCTCTCTTCCATCTTCCAAATCACGGGTGTGTGATTAACCCTGTTGGCTAGGGATCTCTTACCATGCAGGTAATGGAACTTAAGCCTCAGAGCCCTTCATTTGCACAGGCATCTTCCAAGGTGCTTTTAACGGTCTTTGCAGAAATCAGTTATTTCAACTGTAAACAGCTGAGACTGCTAACTCAACTCTGACTTTCCATGTGTCACACTTCCCCTTGTGTTGGATGGTGTTGGAATGGCCAAGGGAAGTCTGGGGATCCAGCTAAGAGGAAGTTGAACTCGGGATACATTTGTGTGGGTGTTTAGTCACTAATCCGTGTCTTTTGCCACACTGTAGACTGTCACTCACCAGGCTCCTCTGTCCATGGGATTTCCTAGGGAAGAAGACTGGAGTGGGTTGCCATTTCCTTCTCCAGGGGATCTTCCCGACCCAGAGACTGAACTTGGGATTGAATAGCATTGTAGGCAATTCTTTACCACTGAGTCACCAAGGAAAACATTTAGTTGGTGTTTAATGAGATCCACTTTGGTGCTTTGCGTTTATTTGCAAGTTGTTCTGTTGTAGGAATGGCTTCCTTGAAGACCCCTTCTGCTCACTGTGACAACTCCCTGGCTTTATGATTCCAAGATGCAGGGCCAGAGGTGACATCACAATGTGAATTCAGAAGCATCCCACGGTGGAGGAGAAAAAAAGGCTGAAATGTACAAAGCCAGAAGCTAGTCTGTGTAATTTTCTTCCACTTACCAGATGTATAAAATCCTAAGTGGAGAATTTGGTACTCACTGATGCCTAGTAAAATGGAGGCTTTCTCCTATCAAGAACATGCTCAATAACTGAGCTGACACATTTATGAACATACCAGATATTTTCTGATGGACATTACAAATCATAGAGTTTATCAGTGTTCCATTTGGAGGGCAAAACCCTCAGTAGGCCTACAAACAATGTATCTCATATGTTTATGACTATTAACTATCAGCAATAGAAATAAAATTTTAATGAACCATGCTGAAAGAAAAATTCAATTATCTTTTTATTTTCCATATTACAAAATCTTATCTTATGGAAAAGTGATCAAAGATTGTATAGCACAAAAAAGTTGGAAAAAACTTACAAAAGTATCTTGGGAAGTTGAATAATTATATTTTTCCTGGATATAGTGATGTTTGTGTTATTTTAGCTTTTAAAAAGCTATGATGCATTATGATTCCCCCCCTTCATTCTAAATAACTGTTTGCAATTTTGTGTTTTGTCACTTAAAGAAGGCCCCCACAATCATATAAGCTTTAGGCAGGAAGCTGGCAGAGCAAAATGATAGAATCCTGGTCTCTATGACACTTAGAAGCCCATGACAGCTTTGGATAGCCCATCTCCAGACTCTCTTTATTTAAGGGAGAAATAAATATCTGTCTTGTTTAAGTGACTGTTGTTTTGGCTTTTCTGTTATGAGCAACCAAACAGAATCTTAACCGATATGCCCTTTGACTCAGCAGTTTCACTTCCAGGAATTTGTCCTACAGATATACTGGCTCATTTGCAAAAGGATATATGGTCAAGGTCATTAATTACAGCAATAGATGAGAAACAATCTATATGCTCCTCAGTGGAGACTGGTTGAATAAATTATGTACATCCATACAGTGAAATAATAAGCATTGTATATTAGGAGGAATTCCTTAGGAGGAATTCATACTGACATAAATTCTCTCTGACATATATATATTTTAAAATTAATTAATTTATTTTAATTGGAGGCTAATTACTTTACAATATTGTAGTGGGTTTTGCCATATATTGACATGAATCAGCCATGGGTCTGACGTATATTGTTAAGAGAAAAAGTAAGTGCAGGAAAATGTGAATACCATGCTATTATTTGTGTTAAAAAAGTATGCCATAGGTTGTCTCTGGGGGCAACTGAGTGGCTGAGGAGAGAGAGAGACCTTTTCCTGTTTCTTTTGAATAATTGTGAACTTTTAATTTATTAAAAAATAAAATTAAAATAAGAACTGGAAAACATTCTTGTAATTGATACCTGTATAACAAAATGTTTGTTTAAAAAACTCAGGTTAAAAAATAAATAAAAATTCCATAAGTCACCAAAAAATAGAAATGCGATATGCCTGGCTTGCCCAGGACAGCCCCAGTTTATGTCTCTAGTTCTGGAGTAATTACAAATATCATCTCATTTCCCTCTGTGCTTTTTTGGGTGCTAAATTGTCTGCTCAACCCATCCATGAAATACATCAGAGTCCTTAAGTACCTCAACCTGGCCAGTGATGAAACTGATCCCACCTCTCTGGCTGATGACCCAGATGAAGTAGTTGGCTTCAGTTTAGGGAACCTGAATGATGAAAAATGTTTTTAGTGAGAAATGTATGTCAGTGAGGTGGGCAATGATCATACCGAGAAAGGCAAGAGAGAATGGAACGAACTGAAGGTCTGATTGCTTTTCTTTATCCTCTTGTGCTGGTGCTGGGGCATTGCTTAGTGGGAGGAATGGTGGGTGGGTGAACCGTTGTGTTATTTCACTGATAATTTTCTCTCTTCTTACTGTGTTATTGCATGTACAAATGTTATATGCCCATGTCATGGTTCAACTCTGTAGAACTTACTACATTATACTTACTATATGATATTTGCAACCTGTAGTCTTTCTGGACTGTGAGGAGATATATGTATATACGTATATTCTTTTCCATACTCTTTTCCGCTGTGATTTATCTCAGGATACTGACTATAGTTCCCTGTGTAGGAAGGCTCCCTTTTCTCCATCCTCCCTCCAGGAGTAGAGCTGATTCACAATGTTCCGTTAGTTTCAGGTATACAGCAAAGTGATTCAGTTATACAAATACATGTTATCTATTCTCTTTCAAATTCTTTTCCCATTTATGTTATTGCAGAGTATTAAGCAGAGTTCTCTGTGCTATACAGTAGGTCCTTGCTGGTTGTCTCTTTTAAATAGAGCAGTGTGTACATTTCAATCCCAAACTCCCAATCTGTCTCTTCCCCTCACCCTTCCCCCTGATAACCATAAGTTTGTTCTCTAACTCAATGAATTTGTTTCTATTTTGTAAATAATTTCATTTGTATCATTATTCTTTTTTTTAGATTCTGCATATAAGCAATATCATATGATATTTGTCTTTCTCTGTCTGACTTACATCACTTAGTCCGATAACCTCCAGATCCATTCATGTTGCAGCAAATAGCATTATTTCATTCTTTTTAAAGGCTGGGTAATATTCCATTTGTATATATGTGCCACGTCTTCTTTATCTGTTCATCTGCAGATGGACATTCAGGTTGCTTCCATGCCTTGGCTATTGTAAACAGTGTTGCAATGAACACTGGAGGGTGTGTATCCTTTCAAACCAGGTTTTCCTGTGGATACATGCCCAGGAGTGGGGTTACTGGATCATAGTAGTATAACTTTATTTTTAGTTTCTCAAGTAACCTTCATACTATTCTCCAAATGCTTGTACCAATTTACATTCCCACCAACAGTATAAGAGGGTTCCCTTTTCTCCATAACCTCTCCAGCATTTATGGTTTGCAGACTTTTTGATGACAGCCATTCTGATTGGTGTAAGGTGATATTTCACTGTAGTTTGGATTTGCATTTCTCCAATAAATAATAATGTTGAGTTTCTTTTCATGTGCCTCTTAGCCATCTGTATGTCTTTAGAGAAATGTCTATTTAAATCTTCTGCCCATTTTCCAATTGGACTGTTTGTGTTTTTGTTATTGATTTGTGTGAACTGTTCGTATATTTTGCAAATTAAGCTCTTGTTGGTTGTATCATTAGCAAATATTTTCTCCCAGTCTTCAGGCTGTCTTTTAGTTTTGTTTATGGTTTTCTTTGCTGTGCAAAAGCTTATAAGTTTGATTAGGTCCCATTTGTTTGTTTTTGTTTTTATTTCTATTGCCTTAGGAGACTGACCTAAGAAAACATTGGCACAATTTATGTCAGAAAATGTTTTGCTTATGTTCTCTTCTAGAAATTTTATGGTGTCATGTCTTATATTGAAGTCTTTAAGCCTCAATGATTCAGCTTTTACATCAGTCATCTGAGGACCAATCTCTTTTGCTGATCATTCTCATCACTCAATGGTTGTATCCCCCTCAAATTCACGTGTTGAAGCCCCTAGCCCACAATGGGATGGTATTTGAAGACAGAGCACTGGGGGATAGTTAGGGCTAGTTTAGATCGTGAGGGCAGGGCCCTCATGATGGGATTAGTAGTAGCAGTGTTAGTTGCTCAGTCATGTCTAACTCTTTGCAACCCCACGAACTATAGCCTGCCAGGGTCCTCTGTCCATGGGATTCTCCAGGCAAAAATACTGGAGGGTATTGCCATTTCCTTCTCTAGAGGATCTTCCCGACCCAGGGATCGAACCCACGTCTCCTGCATTGCAGGTAGATTCTGTACCATCTGAGCTACAGGGAAGATCCCATGATGGGCCTGGTGGCCTGTTTGAAGAAGCTTGCACACACTGAGGAAAGACCATATGAGGACCTAGCAAGAAGGTGGCTGGTTTCGAGCCAGGAAGTGAGCTCTCCCCAGGAAGTCAACCTGCTGGCCCCTTGACCTTGGACTTCTCAGCCTCTATGATGGTGAGAGATAAATTCCTGTTGTGTAAGCCACACTGTCTATGGCGTTTCGTATGGCAGCCATGAAGATTTAGACAGGTGGCTTACCTGGCCCTGCTGTAGGACAGGAGAGCTCCCTTACACTGGTGGAGGAAGACTGCATGGAGGAGGCAGGGTTTTGGGGCTTCCTGAATGAAGACAGGGTGTGCTTTCCAAGCTGCTGGGGCCTCCCCTGGATCTCGGGGCTCTCCCTCCTCTGCCTGTAGTTTCTTTACAGCATCTCTTCCCACATCAGGGGAATATACTCTCCTGGCCACTCAGGTTTTGATAAAGTCTTAAAAAGATTGGATGGGAGAAAGTAAAGTGCGATAATAATTTCTAAATGCTGCAAGTACAAAGAATGCACAGGTCCTAATTATTCACTTGGATTGTGCCTTGTTCAAAATGGATTGTGAGTTACGCAGTTACTAGTGAACTATCTACCATGCCATCTTCTCTCTTCTCCTCGAGGATGCATATCGAATTCAAGGGACTGTGATGTTGTTTTAGGGAAGGTAATTTTCCAAGAAGTAGCTCAGTCACAAATTTTAGTAGACTCACTGTTATTAGTAAGACATTGCCTTACAACTGATTGAGACACTGTAAGCTAGAGAATGGACTATTCCTTTGTTTCAGTACTGCCTTTTTCTTTCTTTTTTAAAAAAATTTGTTTGTTGTGCTGGGTCTTAGTTGCAGCATGTTGGATCTAGTTCCCTGACCCGGGATTGAACTGGGCCCACTGCATTGGGAGCATGGAATCTTAGCCCCTGGACCACCAGGGAAGTCCTTACTACTGCCTCTTCCTAAATCTGCTTTAAAACTGCAAATATTCTCCAAAGGATAACATATCGCTGACTTGCAATCTACATCTCTATGTAATGATGGAGTCTGACAAGGTGTGCTGTGGAGTTGTGTCTGTGTGTGTGTCTGTGTGTGTGGTGTGTTAGGGGGACGTGGGGTAGGGCTGTTAGAAGGGGTGTGGGGTAGAGAAGGGGGCTGAGTGCTCCAAAGCCTCAGAGTTTTGCTTTGGGCCCTAGAACAAGGCTCAGAGGCAAGCACGGGGCCCTCTGAGGGTGCTGATTCTGAGTCCTTGTGGCAATAGTCACCATCTCTCCTGACCTGTGTGTCATCAGCCCTTATTGTCCTTGGCTCTGGGATGCTGTTTTCCGAAGGGGTGGCGCCTGGCTCACGCTGGCCTCCCTTTTGGTGTTTAGGACCACCTGGATCTCCGGGAAAGAGTGAGTGCTTTGGTGGAGGAGGGACGTGGAGGGTTCAGGATCGGATGCACTGGGCTTGAACTCCAGTTCTATCACTTATTAGCTGTATGGCCTTGGGTAAGTTACTTGACCTTACTGAGCCTCAGTTTCTTCATAAGTAATTGCATTGATAATAAAAGCTTCTACCTTATAAAGTGAAAGTGGAAGAGAAAGTCGCTTAATAGTGGTTGACTCTTTTGCAACCCCATGGACTACACGGTCCATGGAATTCTCCAGGCCATAATCTGGAATGGGTAGCCTTTCCCTTCTCCAGGGGACCTTCCCAGCCCAGGGATTGAACCCAGGTCTCCCGCATTGCAGGCAGATTCTTTACCAGCTGAGCCACAAGGGATAGATGTGCTGAATCAGAACTAATATCATTCTTGACATAGCTCTTGGCACATAATAAGCCTCCAGTAAATGTGAGCTATTATTTTTTCTGTACATGTGCTCATTCTTTTGACCGACTAAAGAAGGTATAAAAAGAGTTTGCTTGGGACACTTCCTAGACATCATTCATAGTCTACCATTCAGCTTGTCACTAGGACAAAAGCCAGAATGAGCTAGCAGGGTCTAGTGTGCTATCAATCGGGGGGGCTTGCCTTTACTTGCCTTTCCCATCTGAGTAGCATCGAGATGCCCAGAGTATCCTGTGGATGATGAGCTTCTTGGAGTTCTGAATATGCAGGAATAAAGTGAGAGGTCAACCCTGCAAGAGGTAATTGAAATCCAAAGTCCGTGTTCTAGAAAGTGGGATTTGGGGGCGGGGCGGTCTCCCCAGAGCAGTCCTTTGGTGGGAGACAGGAAGGTGGGAGTGCCAGGCCAGAGGAGAGGGGTCTGACCACCCTACAAGTCCCTGCTTGCTGATACCCGGAAGCTGTCTTTCACGGGACAATGAGCTGCTCACTGTTGACGGCAGCGATGCCGGAAGCTGGGCCTACAGCCTGGGATGAGCCTCAGATTTTAACAAGCAAGAGCAACGCGCTCTTCCTTTGGAGGCTTGTCACTAACTGTGGATCTTTCCCTAGGCCAAGGGCACCTCTCTGAGTCTTGGTTTTCTTACCTATAAAATGAGAGCATCAGTGGTTTCTGAGACACCTTCCATTGTTGACATTCTGTGGCTAGGAGATCGTGAAAGAGGAAGAAATGGTCTCTTGTGTTGGCCTGGCCTTTCTGCATCTCACTGTTTCTCCCCCTTGTTGCTGTCTCTGGGTCCCAGGAACTTTCTTGCTGTCACCCAGTGGTCTGCTGCTGCTGCTAAGTCTGCTAAATCGCTTCAGTCGTGTCTGACTCTGCAACCCCATAGATGCCAGCCCACCAGGCTCCCCCGTCCCTGGGATTCTCCAGGCAAGAACACTGGAGTGGGTTGCCATTTCCTCCTCCAATGCATGAAAGTGAAAAGTGAAAGTGAAGTCGCTCAGTCATGCCTGACTCTTCGCGACCCCATGGACTGCAGTTTACCAGGCTCCTCTGTCCATGGGATTTTCCAGGCAAGAGTACTGGAACGGGGTGCCATTGCCTTCTCCACCCAGTGGTCTAGGACACCAAAATTTGTGGTCATCTCAGTCACCAGTATTGGCGACATTTTTCTCCTTATCTGCTTCTCCTTGTCCATCCATAAGGATGAACGTCTCACGTCTCCTCCTGCCTGGCACTCGCAAGAATGGAGCCACTAGCTCATTCATTTGTTCATCCATTCATTCTCTAGGTGCCAGGCCCAGTGCGAAGGGCCTCGGCTACCGTGAGAGTGAAGCAGGCATAGTCTGGTGCTCGTGGGTGTGATGGTGGAGGAGACGGGTCTGATGACAGGAGTAAGGGGAATCAAACAGATCCGGGAGGGCAGTTCTCAGGAGGGAATTAGACTGGGAAGGGCACAAGCAGGTCAGATCTCAGGGACCTTTGAGCTGAGACCTCAGTGGTAAGTAGGAGTGAGGCAGGAGAAGCAGCACCTGTACTGGGGAGGAGAAGGGACTGGGGCAGGTGAGGGCCGGATGACAGGTGCAGGAGGGAAGGGTTTCCGGCTTTGGTTTGCTGTGTATCCTAACGTGTGAAGCAGTAGGCACTCAACCAAGAGCCGTTGAGTGAAAGAGTAGACCAGTTGTGCAGCAAAGTCCCTGTGGCCTGGAGGAAACTGCAAGGCTGGTTCTCTGCAGCACTGCCTTTAGAAGCTCGAAGCAGCTTCTGAAGCGGAGGTCCAGGAGCCAGGTAGGAGGCTCATTAGTTTGGATTCCTCCCCAAAGCAGGTGCTGAGAACGAGATCTAGGTGCTGCTAGTTTCTAGCTGGGAAGCACGAGTGAAGGGACAGGGGAACTGAGATGAAAAGAGAGAAAAATAAAGGGCGGGAGAGTGAAAGGGGGGCAGTGCAGGATTTCAGTGCGGGACCTCTGAGAACCTCGTGGAATATGCCTCAGCATGGTCCTCCCTGGGGAGGGGAACGGGTGGTCATCCGTGTCACTTACGGAGTGTCCCTGGGGGCCATCAAGTCTGTAACACTGTGGGCTGCCCTGCTCTGGGCAGCTGAGCTCAGAGGAGGCTAGGGGATCCGGGGTGGGCTTTGCAGCATCTCTAAACAGGAGAGAGTGGTGGCTTTAATTACAGCAGTGGCGTTGGGCGGGGAGAGAAGTAGGCAGGTTTGAGGTACTTTGGGGAAGTGACAGTGATAACAGTAAAGAGTCGAACTCTCTCTTTCATTCCACACACATGTGCTGGACTGCTCTGGCTTCCTGGGAAGTGGTCTCTGAGGCCGAGTTTATCGAGCATGAATATTAAGGAGCATTCTTGCACGAACACCTGGGGAAAGGAGGGAACAGCTGCAGGAGAGGGTAGAGGAAAACCACACAGCTTCAGCCAACCCCACAGGGGGCTCGGGAGCAGGACCGAAGATCCTTCACAGGGGTGTGCTGGAGCTTCAGAGGGGTCTGGGCTCAGGCCTCAATGCTGGGCCTCCCTCAGTCCAGGGATGTGGGCCAACCTGGGAAGGGCCTGTGTGACTTTGGCCCAGGCAGCTGTCTTCAGCGGAGGCCATTGCTTACACAATGCCATTAACACAACGGCAATAATCCATTGCCGTTATTGAGTCTTTTGCAGGCCAGGGATGGTTGTAGGTGTTGCATATATAGCAAGCAGTGCTTGGGGCCCAGGTGAGGGAGAGACAGCAAACATATAACATATAACATTTGGCAGTGAGAAGTACAGAGCAGAAAGCCACACAGCGTGAGCTGAATGATGGCTGGACAGGGAGGTAAAGGTCAGCATGGAGGTGATGGAACCTGGAGAGTAAAGGTAACCTGATCCTGACAGTCTGGGTGCTGGGCAGCCTCTACCTGCACTGCAAAGCCCCAAACCTCCACCAGAGCTGCCAGCCACCCCATCTCTGGGCTGCAACTCCCAGCCTTTGTGTAGGAGGTAGGGGCAGCCCCACAACCATGAGAAGTTTGCCATGGGACCCACTGTTTTCTTGTTGGCTGGCAGCCTGGGGTTTTCTGAGCTGGGGATCGGTGAGACGGGCAGTGATGGCTGGAGGTTGGCGAGTCTTGGCTGCTTCCATGTCCTTCCACCCAGAACAGCTGGCGCAGCCTGGGGCCCAATGGTTCATGTGGGGAGCAGGGTGGGTTGGCAGAATGGTGGCTGGGCCCGAGGCACGGCCGAGACTCTGTATGTGCGTGTCCCCTCCCGCACGCGACCCTGCTGCCCCCTTCCTCAGCCGCCTCACCTAGGAATGGGCCTGTGGGGGACATCACGCCAGCTGCTGCTGGGGGCCATGGATAGGGGAGGCTCCTAGACAGGCCTGCTCAAACTGCTGCCTTCCCCCTCTCTCCCAGGCCCTTGTGTTTGCAAAGGAAGGTCGAGTGTCCCCGGGAGTCTGGCTGCAGTCACGGATCATTAGGGCCAGGAGAGCGGGCACAGCCTCCTCTGCCAGGGGCGCGGCGCCTGGTGGACTGGCAGGCGGGCGAGGGCTCGAGGAGCCAGCCCAGATCACCCCGCTGTCCTAGGACACCCCGAGGCCCCTGGAGAGTGGAGATCTCTCTGCCCTGGCTCCGGCCAGTGGGGCATGTAGCATCCAGCCTGGAAACAAAACAAACCCAACACTGAGTTAGTCGGGGACCAGTCCCTCTGTTTCTGACAGCTCAGGTTGGCTTCCTGGTTATTGCCAGAAAGGAAAACCTGAATTTAGGTTGTGGCTCTGCTAGTCTTTGCCTGAGCGCTCCCGCACAAGTTACTCAGTCACGCGGAGCCTCAGTGTTCTCATCTGTAAAATGGAGGGATTCAACATGTGCTCGGAATGTTATTTCTGTCTCTAAAGCAGGATCTGTTCTGTGGTCCTCTTCCCGAGCTCCCATGTGGTTTGCTCTGCCTGCCTCCCTTGGGAAACTGTCAATCCTCAATAGCTGTGTTTCAGGCGAGGCTGTTCACTGCCTGTTCCTGCCCAGCAGTGGGAATCTGACCTAAGCTGGGACTTATGAGTCATATTCAGGGGCCTCTTTGGATGGTGAGGGAGACAGCGGCAGGCTCCTTTCTCTGGCTTCGCTAGCTGTGTGGATGAGGTAAGTCTGGAACTGTTGGGAACATCTTTGATGCCACATGGAGTGAACCTGCCTGAAAACGGAGCACACTCCAGGGAAAGCAAAAATAGAAACAGAAGGTCCTAGTGACATAATCTGAACTCCTGCCTAAATATCCAAGCCTAAAGCCAGCCCCACTCTCAAATTTTCCCATTTATTTGTACCAATAAATTCCTCCTTCTGATTATTCCAATTTGAGCTGGATTTCTACTGATTGTGGTTGACAGAGTTCTGGCAAATACATCATCCAATAAATAGAACAACACTTCAGGGTGATAAGCTAGATTTTTTTCTAGTCATAGTGGTCCAAAGACCAGCATGGACATCCCCTGGGAGCTTGTTGGAAAGGCAGAATCTCGGGTAATAGCCAAGACCTATTGAATAAAAACATGCATTTTAACAGGAGCCCAGGCTATTCATATATACACTGAAGTCTGAGAAGCGTTACTCTTTACCAGTAGCCCTCAGCTCTGAATGTACACTTAAAGTCCCAACACCCAAACCACACCCCAGACCAATTAAATCAACATTTCTGAGGGTGGATCCTGATATCCTCATTTTTAAAAGTTCCCTGGGAGAGAACAATGTACAGGCTTGGCAATGTACAGCCAAGGTCGATGATCACTGCTTTGTTCTGATTTGCTTGTTGTTGTTCAGTCATTAAGTTGTGTCCGACTCTTTGTGATCCATGAACAGTAGCAGGTCAGGCTTCCCCGTCCTTCACCGTCTCCTGGAGTTTGCTCAGACTCATGTCCATTGCGTCAATGACACCATCCAACCATCTCATCCTCTGTCACGCTCTTCTTTTGCGTTCAATCTTTCCCAGCATCAGGGTCTTTTCCAATGAGTCAGCTCCTCGCATCAGATGGCCAAAGTATTGGAGCTTCAACTTCAGCATCAGTCCTTCCAGTGAATATTCAGGATTGATTTGCTTAACAGGAGCTGAAAGTGCTCATGTTTTGTAGGTTTAGCCTACAGTCAAAGCCTGCTTCTCTTGTGGACACAACAAAGGGACCTTGATGGTGGTGAGGTCCCTTCGAAATGAAGTGGGAGGTGCCCACTTCAGTGCCAGGTGCCTGGCAGAGGGGCCAGGCTGGGCTTTATCCAACAGACAGGATGCACAGGTACCCCCACGGGGATTTCACCAAATCCTGGAATACTTTCTTTTCTTGCCACTGCAAAATATCTTCTCTTCCTTTGAATTCATAACCCAGGACTACGTAAACACCTCATAAGCTTTAAAAATTCAAGTCCCTCCAACACAGGGACTTGACCATAAGCACAACCTGAATCCCAAGCTGAACCCAAATATTATGTTTTTATTGAACCATGAACTACCCCCCAAATATGTTCTGAGTTTTTATTTTCCTTCTAAAAAAACCATCATTGTGATGAATCAATTCACTCTGAAACTAATCCGGATGCTTTCTAAAATCAGTCAACTAGAAGAAGATGGGGATATCAGAAAACTCTCTGAATTGAACATGAGCAAAAATCTTTTCATTGGAGACTTGACTCTGACTGGTCGTGGTGGGAATTTGGCCTGTGGCCTCATGTTTCCAGTGGTTGGTCAGATGCTGTATTCTCCTGCATTTCTATTTCTTTCTGAGTGAGGCCCTTGCCAGGCCCCAGGGGGCACCTGTGACCGATTATGTATGGTCCAGGTGGCATCGCTAGGATGTTAGTAGGTGGCAGAGATCAGGGTGCATGGAAGAAATGAATAGGAGGGAGGTAGCCTCCTGGGTGAGGGAGAAGAGGGATGGATGGGGGTCTGGGGCTGCTTTGTGCTTGTTCTTTATGGTTTTAACTGCTGGCAAAGAACCCTTTCCTGCCTGGAGCTCTGCTTGGGAGCAAGGAGAGGTATGGGGGCAGCTGGGGGAAAAGAGCTGGAATCTGGCCTTTCTCTGCTCACCGCCGTCAGCAGCTCATTTGGGATTCTAATCAGGGAGATATATTTTCCTGTCCGCTCATTACAGACTCTAACAAGGTCCCCGCTCCAGGTCGTGGCTGCTTTTCTCCTGCTGGGGATAGCGACGAGCAGCTTGTCGGAGCCTTTGGTAACTCATTTGTGATAACATGCGATTCCCAGCAGTGAGAGGGCCCTGGGATGCAGGAGGCAGAGCAGACAGCAGGGGAAAAGATGGAGGAACAGTCCCCTTGGTAGAGGACAGGAAGGCAAAAACACCCAAGGCTTTGGGGAAACCAAGCCAGACCCTGATGGGCACCTTGAAACTTCTGGGAATCTGGGCCCAGCTCTGTGTGAGGTGCAGACCAGCTCCAGTTGTGTGTGGAAGCAGGTAGCATCATGACCATTGTTGGCTGGGGAATAAAGGGTTAGTTTTTAACCCTGTGGAGACAGTCTTCAGGACCTCTGCTTTGCTTGCTTGCATGGCCCTAGATGTCAATCCTTGAACTGACTCACTGATTTGAAAAATATTTGCATGCCATAATTTCCAGCTCAGAACCTGTCACTGGTTCCCTAATTCTCGTCTTACATCAAAACTTTATTACTTGCCTATCAAGGTTCTCCATAAAATCTGGCCTTGTTGTTTAGTCACTAAGTCCTGTCTGACTCTTTTGCAACTCCATGGACTGTAGCCCACTAGGCTCCTCTGTCCATGGGATTTCCCAGGCCAGAATACTGGAGTGAGTTGCTATTTCCTTCTCCAGGGGATCTTCCCAACACAGGGATCAAACCCACATCTCCTGCATTGGTGGCAGATTCTTTACCACTGAGCCACCAGCTAAAGCCCTTTCCATAAAATACTCCTACTCAAACTAGCTGTATTTCAAGTATTTCTCCCATACCAAATCCTCTATTTCAAACTCTTGAAGACTTGCTCTCTGCAACATCCCATAAAAATTGTTTATTTTACTTCTGAGTTGTCCTTCGTTCCTATTCAAGTTCTATCCATTCACCAAAGCTTAACCAAAGAATTATTGTATCGTCTATAAATTCTTTCATGATTATGCAAGTGTATGGCTACAACATGGCTTAAAATGGGAGATCTGACAGATTTGGCCCACCTCTTTCTATAAAGTTTCATTGGAACCCAGCCATGCTCACACACTTACTTAGCTGTTTTATACTATATCAAAAGAGCTGAATAGTTCTAACAGGGACCATATGACCCACAAAGCCTAAAAGATTTACTATTTTTCCCTTTTCAGAAAAACTTGAACTATAAAGTTTATAACTTGAATTTATGTTCCCTTAAATTCTTTCAAAAAGCCTTTCCAGATGATTCTATGTTCTTCCTCTCCCTATCTGTACTCTTCCCATCTTCTCTTGCTCTGAACCTCCATCACATTTTATGTCTTTGTTTCTTGTGATGTGTTTCTCTTTTTTTAAAACTGAAACAGTCATGTGTTTAAATGTTTGTTCTGGTATTTCTCTGGTGTCCAGTGGTTAAGTCTATGCTTCCACTGCAGAGGGCATGGATTTGATCGCTGGTTGGGGAACTAAGATCCGGTATGTCACGTGGCATGGCTAATACATAAATAAATACCTGTTCTGTATAATCTCTAGTCTGTAGTTCCTTTGCAGGCAGAATCTCTTCAGATCCATCTCTGCAACCCCTCAACTCTTTTTTAAACATTTATTTATTTTTAATTGAAGGATTATTGCTTTACAATACTATGTTGGTTTCTGCCATACATCAACATGTGTCAGCCACAAGTATACAGAAGTCCCCTCCCTCTTGAACCTCACTCCCACCTTCCACCCCATCCCACTGCTCTAGGTTGTCACAGAGCCTGGTCTGAGTTCCCTGAGTCGTACAGCTAATTCCCACTGGCTATCTATTTTGCATATGGTAGTGTGCATGTTTCCCTGCTACTCTCTCCATTCGTTCCACCCTTTCCGTCTCCCCTGCAACCCCTCAGCTCTTAGCACAGAGTTCAATGAATGGGGAAAAACCTTGTTGGTTGCAGATCTGCCATGGCTCCTGAATGGCCTTGAAATTGCCACAAGGGGCATCAACAGTTTCAGACAGTTCTGTGTGGGGTTACAGCATCATGAGGATCTGTGTTCCTTGTGGGCTAAGGTATCTAATGCTGCCTTCGAACTAGGAGCTAGATCCTGCTTCCTCAGCAGTAAGACCACTGTTTCATGGAGGGAGGGATGCCCTGCAACTCTGGGGACAACTTACAGAGCGTTGTGGATCCTGGTTCATTTCAATCCCTCCTTTCTTTTCTAACAGGCAGTTCTATGGAGAAAAACAAAAAGTTCCTATCTTTCAATCTTTGTTATACAAAGTTACAGTGGAATCGTGATAGGCAGAATAAGATGTCCATGTCCTAATCTCTGGAAACTGTAGCTATGTTACTTTATAATGGGAGTTGGAAGATATGATTGGTGGTTGGTGGTTTAGTCCCTAAGTTTTGTCTGACTCTTGCATTTTGGGATGGTTATTATCTTGGATTATGTGCCTGGTCTACACACTTTGTATAAATGGAATCATACAATATATGATTCCATTCTGATTGGGTCCAATTTAATAAACCAAGTCCTTAAAAGTAAAATAGGCAGGGAGGAGAGTGGGTCAGAGAACTGTGACATGAGAAGGACTCTATCCATCGTTGCTGACTTTGAAGATGGAGGAAGAGGCCATGAGCCAAGGAGTAAGGGCAACTGCTAGAATCTGGGAAAATAAGGAACAGATTTTCCCCTAGAACTTCTGGAAAGGAAGGTGGCCCTGACACCACACCACACCACACCACATTGTGGCTTCCTGAGGCCCATGTCAGACTTCTGACCTTTAGAGCAGTCAGATAACATGTTTGTATTGTTGAAGACATTACATTTCTGATCATTTATTTATAGGAACAATAGAAATACAAGTACCCCCATTTTTTTTAGCCAATCATGACCCTTGCCATTTACACAAAATAGTTCAATGACTCAGGCAGACTGCGGAGGTTGAGGCAAGATGGTATTTGTCTGTCCATTCTAGAAAAAAAAGCAGTGTTGTCTAGAATCCTGGAGCTAAAACTGGCCTGGTTGTCTTGGAGATTGTTACCTTTAACCCTAGGACTTAAGTTACATTGGGAAATGTGAATGGCCTTTTGATGGCAGTCTCTTTGAGAAAGGCGTGGACTGGCCGTGTGGAGTTTTTGTTGCAGGGGTAGAGTGTACATACTTCAGGTTTTTAGCACCAACTGGTAGAACTCTGGTCCGCAGAGGGTCAGGAGCCCCAAAGTTCAGGGACTAGGGTGATTTCCCTGGGCGTTACTTTGGTTGGTTACTAAAACCATTGGATGAACTCTTATCAGTTACCTATTGACATAGTAATGCTACATAAAAAACCATCCCACCCCCCAGACCTTGCTGAGTTAAAACAATAACTGTTTATCATCGCTTATAAACCATTTAGTTTTATGGATCGTCTGCACAGCTCCTCTGGTCTGGGCTGGGCTCAACTGGGCTCAGCATCTGTGGTCAGGTTGACTGGAGGCTGATTGGTCCAGAATGACCTTAGCTGGGGAGACTTGGCTCTCTCCCCCCACCTCCAGAAGACTGGCTGATCTTCTCCTGAGGGGTAGGGGAGAAGGAAGGGGGAGGAGAGAGGCCTCTTGAGGCCTAGCCTGAGCTAAGATGTTGTGGCCCACATTCTATTGATCAGAGTAAGTTACAAGGCAGCCTAGATTCAAAGAACAGGGAAATGGATTTAACTTTTTCTTTTTTTAAAGAAACTTTTCATTTTGTATTGGGATATAGCTGATTAGCAACTGAACAAAAAAGAGGGAATCAAACCAGTCAATCCTACAGGCAGTCAACTCTGAATATTCATTGGAAGGACTGTTGCTGAAGCTCCAATACTTTGGCCACCTGATTTTACGAAGAGCTGACTTCGCATCATTGGAAGAGACCCTGATGCTGGGAAAGATTGAAGGAGAAAGGGGAAGGGGCAGCAGAGGCTGAGACAGTTGGATAGCATCACTGACTCAATGCACATGAATCTGAGCAAACTCCGGGAGACAGTGGAGGACAGAGGAGCCTGGCGTGCTATATTCCATAAGGTTGCAAAGAGTTGGACACAACTTATCGACTGAACAGCAACAACAACAACAGCTGATAAATAGCCGATGAACAGTGTTGTAACAGTTTCAGGTGGACAGTGAAGGGACTCAGCCGTGCATATACATGTGATCCATTCCCCTTCTAACTCCCCTCCCATCCAGGCTGCCACATAACCTTAAACAGAGTCCCATGTAGGTCCTTGTTGGAGATTTAACTTCTTGATGAGGGAAAGTACCAAATCACGTTGCAAGGGATGTGGGAAAGATGGAAAATTAGGGCCATCTTTGCAGTCAGTCTGCCCCAGACTCTCTGGGAAGGAAAATGTGCCCTTTGTCCCAACTAGCTCCAGTCCTCTCCTGGCTGGGGGAGTCATGGGAGCCTCTGGATCCTGTCTGCTGTTCACTCCACACCCCCCTCTCGAGGAAAGCCACAGTTTTCCCATGAACTGCCAGCCGTCAGCCCTTCCCTTCCCTGTCTCTCTGCTGCAAGCCTGAGGGATGTCGTGGGTGAGACCAGCGGCTTGATGAATGCCAGACTCTGTAAACCCTCCCCTGGCCTCTGTCACAGCATCAGCGTGAAATGAACTTGCTAATACTCTGAGAGCCACAGACCTTTTCCTCTTCCCCAGCACAACGCATCGAATCGATCTGGCTGGGTGAGCCGCGACAAACCCCACAGAAAAAGGCATCAGCAAATTTAAAGCCTCGTTCGAGGTCTTGATTCACCATAAACTAAGTTGCCGGCAGCAGGCATTGACATGTCTTCTACTGCGGTTGATACTGGGATTTATCGACTTGCCGTAAGATGTTGATATTGACCAGGACTGAGTTCCAAATGAAAAGGCCTATGGCAGTATATCTTTATTGCTCAGATAATCCTCGGATTTGCTAATCCTTCCTTGTCCCACTCAATACTGTAGCAGAAATTGTTTGGGAATGGAGAGACCACCACTTAGATACAACAAGATGCTCTTTGCCTACAAGGCCTCCTGAAACGGGGCTGGAGGTACAAGCAGCATGTTGGGAACATAACCGGTGTGGGCAGATCTATTTATGCTGGCGCCCAAAACCATAATACCTTTAACTTTTTAGAGACCCAGCTCTCTCCTCTTGGAAGACAGCCCAGGACAAAACACAACAGGACTTGGCATGGGATCTGTTCACGAAGAGTGTCCACTTTCTTTTCCCCACTGGTCCACTTCAGGGCCTGAGGCTGGCCTACCTCTCACCCAGGCTAGTGGATTCCAGTCCCAGGGGACACTATGATGTCACCCTTAGTGCTGGCTCCTGACAGTGAAATTAATGTGACATTTGGTTCTTGCTAATTTCAAGGCCCACTAGGAACACAGAGAAAGGAGGGACAATTTATTACTTGCTAATTTATTTTCTCATTGAAATACAGTTTGCAGCCCTCACTTTAAGGGAGGGTACACTTGCAATAGAGTCACATATGGTGACTTTGGAGTTATTTTGGATATCAGGGACCCTGGGGAAACCAGCAGGGAGCAGAATGAACAGGGCTAAGGGAGCAACCCAGAGTGGCTGGGTCAGGGGGCAAGGCAGAGAGGCAGACTTTTACAGCTCCCTTACCCAGCTCTGTTTCCCTTTAGAGTCTCTAAGGGCCTGTTCAAAGACGAAGATGGAGGCCAGTGGGGAGAGGCCAAGGGAGACAGAGTCACAGGAAGATGGAGATTTCACAGACATGCTTTCCCCTGCGTCAGGTAAGCAGGTTCAGGATGACCCGGACTCTGGTTCACCGTGAGCATCCTGCTCTGCTCTCTCTTCTAAGGCTTGCGTCGTCATTAGCAGTGCAATCTCCACTAGCCCTCCTGGCATGCTGCCTTAGAGAGGGAGCTGATCACAACATCACCTGCATCCCAAAGAGCAATGGACAGAGACTGAGAGCACTGGCTTGGCTGCCAGACAGTTTTGGGTTTGAGATCTGGCTTCTGCACTTATCAGCTGGGTGACCTTGGGCAGAACCATGACAGTTTATCCCCTCCTTTTCTCCTTTGCCAGTAGGATCTTCAGTTTGTTCAGGTTTCAGTTCCTGTGATCTCTGGGGAGGTGGGCCCAGGTCCTGATCTTAGAGTGAACAAGTGATCAGTTCTGCCCAATGAGATGAAAAGGGAACATGTTGGGGATAGTTCTGGCATTTTCACTCCCTGATATGAGAAGGCAGACAAAAAGTATCTCTCTATTCTGTCTGACACCTGCTTTCTTCTTGATGTGAAGCTGGTGGGTGGGTGGGATCTTCCTGTTCATCCTGCCCTCCTGCTTCCTACAGTGGAAATTCATTGATTAATGATGTGGCTTTGGCAGACATTTTACTACCAAGAGGCCAAGAAAATGTGGAGACACCTATTCGGGGTCCTTCCACCAAAGAACAGGCTTCCCAGATGGTGCTAGTGGTAAAGAATCTGCCTGTGGTAAAGAATGCAGGAGATGCAATTGAAATAGGTTTGATCCCTGGGTTGGGAAGATCCCCTGGAGAAGGGCATGGCAACCCACTCTAGTATTTGCGCTTGGAGAATCCCATGGATAGAGGAGCCTGGCAGGCTACAGTCCATAGAGCTGCAAAGGGTTGGACATGACTGAAGTGACTTAGCATGCATGCATGCAGGCACACAATGGCTAATAATGCTAAATATTTGTTTGACATCCACATATCCTCTTTAATGAAGTGTTTATTTCAGTCCTTTGCCCATTTTTAGATTGTGTTATTTGTTTTCCTCTTGTTGAGTTTTGAACATTCTTTGCTTATTCTGGATACAAGTCCTTTGTTGGATATATGATTTGAAAATAGTTTGTCTTTTCATTCTCTTGATAGTGTCTTTTGCAGATCAGAGTTTCTAGTTTGGAAGAAATCTGATTTTCAATTTTTTTCCTTTATGCATTTATACTTTGGTGTCATATCTAAGAATGTTTTGCCTAACTTCATATCTCAAAGATTTTACCTATGCCTTTGGTGAAGTTTGGTAGTTTTATTTTTTTTGTCTTTTAAAATATAGATATATTTTGTATATATATTGTAGTTATATATATTGTAGTTAGCTTACAATGTTTCAGGTGCACAGCAATGTGATTCAGTTATACAAATACACATATATTATTTTTGAAATTATTTTCCATCACACGTTATTACCAGATATCAACTATAGTTCCCGGTGCTCTACAGTAACCCTTTGGTGCTTGTTGCATATCTATTTTTTAATTAGAAATCTAGTATTCTATTCATACTAAGTCAAGCATGCTAATCTTCTCTATATTGTTCTAATTTTAGTCCTGCCAAAGTGAGCTCTGTAGTTTTATATTTAGATATATGATCCAGTTATTTTTTTTATATGGTGTGAAGTTTTTTTTTAGTGTGGTTGGGTTTTACATGATTGTTGCAGTACCATTTGCTGAAAACACTGTCTTTTCCCCACTGAATGGCTTTTGCACCTTTGTTTTAAAAAAATGAGTTTGCCATGTTTCTGTGGGGCTGTTTCTGGACTCTATTCTAATTCATCTGATATGTATATGTCTATTTCTTTGCTAATTCCATGTCTTGACTGCTATAACTTTAACAAAATTTGGGTAGTATGACTTCTCCAATCTTACTCTTCATTTTCCAAAATTGATTTATTTATTTGTCTTCCTTAGTCTGGGCTGCTATAACAGAATACCATAGAGTGAATGGCTTAAACAACAAACATTTAGTTTTCAGTTCTGGAGGTTGGAAGTTTGAGATTAGGGAATCAACATGGCTGGGTCCTGGTGAGAGCCCCCGTCTTGGTTCATAGTTGATTGCCTTCTTGATATATTCTTCACATGGAAGAAAGAAAGAGAGGAAGCAAGCTCTCTCTTGTCTCTTCATGTAAGGGCAGTAATTCCATTATCAGGACTCCACTCTCATGACCTAATTACCTCCCTAAATCTCCGTCTCCAAATACCATCGCACTGACAATTAGGGTTTCAGCATACGAATTTTAGGAGTACACAGTCAGTCCATAGGACTATTTTAGTTTCTTTGCTTTTCCATATAAATTTTAAAGTTAGCCTGCCCAAATCTATAGAAAAAATCCTGATGGAACTTTGAAATTATATGAATCTATAGATCTAGCTGGAAAAATGAATATCTTTACTACACTGAATTTTCCAGTCCATGAACATGGTATATCTTGCCATTTCAGTCAGTTCAGCCTTTCAGTCGTGTCCGACTCTTTGTGACCCCATGCTTGCCATTTATTTAGGCCAAATTTGAATTCTTTCATTAGCATTTTGTACTCTTTTCAGCACATATATCCTTTGTATATTCTTTAGATTTATGCTTAAGTATTTAATGTTTCTTGAAATATGAAAATGGTATGTATTTTTCAGTTCAGTTCAGTCGCTCAGTTGTGTCCGACTGTTTGAAACCCCATGGACTGCAGGACACCAGGCCTCCCTGACCATCACCGACTCCCGGAGCTTGCTCAAACTCATGTCCATTGAGTCGGTGATGCCATCCAACCACCTCATCCACTGTCTTCCCCTTCTCCTCCTGCCTTCAGTGTTTAAAACTATGATTGATTTTTGTGTGTTGACCTGGTGACCTGTGACCTTGTTAAACTTACTTATTGTTTCTAGGAATTTTGCTGTTATTGTTATTGATTTCTCAGGATTGTATATTTAGAAAATTATGTTGTTTGTGAAGAAAGACATTTTTTTCCTTTTCAATCCGTATTTTATTTCTTTTTCTTGCCTAGTTACACTAACTACAATTTCCAGTATGATGTTGATGGGTCTGGTGAGAGTATATCTTCTTCTTTAAAGGAGAAGAATTCAGTCTTTCTCCACTAAGTGTGACGTTAGCTGTAGGCTGTAGGTTTTTTGTAGATGTCGTTTGTTAGGTTGAGAAAGTTCCCTTATATTCCTAGTTTGCTGGGATTAAAAAAAATGATTATATATTGAATTTTGTCCAATGCTTTTCTGCATCAATTGGTATGATCATGAGGTTTTTCTTCTTAGAATGTTGATTTAGGGGATTGCATGGATTGACTTTCAAATATCAATCCATCTTTGAATTTCCAGGATAAACCTCACTTGTTTATAGTGTATTATTCTTTCTGTATTCTCATGAACTTAATTTGCTAATATATTTTGAAAATTTTGTGTCTGTGTTCATGAGAGATATTGTTTCCACTTTTATTTTTTCTTCTCTTTTCTCTTCTTTCTTTCTTTCTTTTCTCTTTTTTGAGGCAGGGAGTACTGTGTTTGACTTTTGGTGTCAGGGTAATGCTAACTTCATAAATTGAAACATAGTGTTCTCTCCTATTTTCAGGAAGAGATTGTCTAGATTATTTCTTCTTTAAAAGGTAGAATTTGCCAGTGAAATAATCTAGTCCTGTGGGTTATTTTGGGGGAAAGATTTTAAATATAAATTCTTTAATAGTTATAGTTCTATTTGGATTATATATTTCATCTTGGGAGAGTTTTGAGTAGTTTGTGGTTTTTGAAAAATTGGTTATTTTATCTAAGTTGTCAAATTTATATGTGGATAATTGTTTATAGTGTTCCCTTACTATCATTGTAATATCTGTGGGGTTTATAGTGATAGCCCCTTTTAAAATTTATATATTGATAATTTGTATTCTCTTTTTTTTTTCTAAAAAATTTTCAATTTTATTCATCTTTTCATATAACCAGCTTTTCTTTGTATTGATTTCCTTTATATTTTTCCTGTTTTCAATTTCATTTATTTCTTCAATCTTTATTACTGATTTCTTCAATTTTTATTGTTTCTTTTCTTTTGCTTTGCTCTCTGTTTATTTCATTCTTCTAATTTCTTAGAGTAGAAACTTAAGTGATTGACTTGAAACCTTGATTGTTTTCTAATATAATCACTTAATGCTATAAATTTCCCCAGAACTATGGCCTTAAGCTATGTCTCACAAATTTTGATGTGTTGTGTTTTCACTTTTGTTTAGTTAAAAATATTTTCTAATTTCCCTTGAGACTCTTGTTTGGCCTATGGATTATTTAGAAGTTTTTTGTTCAATTTCCAAGTATTTGGAGATTTTCCTGTTTTTTTCTGTTCCTAATCAATTTAATTCTTTATGGTCAGAGAACATCATTTAAATAGTTTCAGTTCTTTTAGATTTGCTGGTTTATTTCATCACCCATGATTTGGTCTATCTTTGTGAATGTTCCAAGAATGTATATTCTGCTATTCTTGAGTGGAGTGCTGTATTGAGAAGGATGAATATTCTCCTATTGTGGGATGAAGTGCTGTGTAAATGTCAATTATTGTAGATCTAGTCTGATGATGTTGTTTAGTTCTTCTATGTTCTTGTTGGTTTTCTGTTTACTGGTTTTAATTATTAAGAGTGTTGAAGTCTCCAGCTATAATTATAGAGTTGCTTACTTCTCCTTTCAGTTCTTATTAGTTTTGGCTTCACGTGTTTTGAAGCTCTCTTGTTAGATACACACTTAGAATTGCTATTTCTTCTGGTGGATGACTCTCAGTAATTTTCACATCTCTGAAATATTTTTTGTCTGATGTTGATATAATACTATGACCTTTTTATAGTGTTTGCATTGTGTGTCTTTCCTCTTCTTTTCATTTTTAATAAGTTTCTTATAGATAGCACATAGTTGTGTTATGGGTTTAAAAATGTATTCTGATAATATTTCTTTTAATTTGTGTGTTTAGATAATTTTTACTTAATGTAATTATTGGTAAGTTTTTCTTTAGGTATACAATTTTATTATTTGTTTTCTAGATTGTACTGCCTTTTTGTTCCTCTGATTCCCTTTTCTATTTTATTTTATTTTGGACTTTTAATTTGTATTTAGTTTACAGCAATTTGATTATGATGCATTTGGACATGGATTTCTCTGGGTTTATCCTTTTTTGGATTTACTGAGCTTCTTGAATTTGTATGTTTATTTCTTTTTTCTATTTAGACAATTTAATTTTTAGTGTTTCATTTACATTTCTTTATTTTTGAGTTTATCTCTTTGTACTTTACTTTTAGTGGTTGCTTTAGGGATTACAATATACAGTCTTACCTTTTCACAAACTACTAAGTCAATATTTTCCCACTTCAGGTGGAATGGAGGAATCTTGCCACATCAGTCCCTCTATTCTCCTGATTTTAGGTTGTGATTCTCTTACGTAATGTATCTGCATACACTAAAAGCTTCACCAGATGGTGTTATAATTCTGCTTTTAGTCATCAAATATATTTTAAAGAACTTAAGAGATGAAGAATAGCTTATTATACCTAACCAGATATTTACCCTTTCTGAGGCTCTTCCTTCATTCTGATGTTCCAAATTTTTCTTCTGGTATTGCTTTCCTCTGTCTGAGAAATATCCTTTAACAATTCTTCTAGAGTGTATCAGCTGGCATCTTAGTTTCTCTTCATCTGAGGAGGTCTTTATCTTAAATTCTGAAGGATAATTTTTGATGAGTATGAAATCCCAGTTGAGAGTGCTTTATTTTCAGCACCTTAAAAATGGTATGCCACTTCCTTCTGGTTTCCATGGTTTCTCAAGACAAATCCACAGCCATTGAATCACTCTTTTCCTATAGCTGCTGTGTTGTTTTTCTCTGATTGCCTTCAAGACTTTTATTTTGTATTACAGCAATTTGATTCTGATGCACTTGGGCATAGATTTCTTTGGGTTTATCCCTTTTTGAATTTTCTGAGCTTCTTGAGTTTGTATGTTTATTTCTTTTTTCCAGGTTGAGGGGTTTTCAGCCATTATTTCTTCAAAAAATTTTCAGCAGCATACTATTTTTTCTCTCTGGGATTCTATTAACACAAAAGGCTCTGTTCATTTTTTTTTCATTTTATTTATCTTGGTTCTTCATTTTGAATAAATTTATTCATCTGCCAGTTGGTTGATGCTTTCCTATGTATTATCTATTCTGCCATTGAACTAATCGATGGCCTCCCTTTCAAGGAAAAATGTTGTTTCTTGGGCTCCTTGAGTTGATTTAAGTTACTTTTTTTTTTCCTGTTCTTTTTGAAATATATTTTCTTGTTTTAATTTAAATTTAAGGGAACCCTCTTACACTGTTGGTGGGAATGCAAACTAGTACAGCCACTATGGAGAACAGTGTGGAGATTCCTTAAAAAGCTGAAAATAGAACTGCCTTATGATCCAGCAATCCCACTGCTGGGCATACACACTGAGGAAACCAGAATTGAAAGAGACACATGTACCCCAATGTTCATCGCAGCACTGTTTATAATAGCCAGGACATGGAAGCAACCTAGATGTCCATCAGCAGATGAATGGACAAGAAAGCTGTGGTACATATACACAATGGAGTATTACTCAGCCATTAAAAAGAATACATTTGAATCAGTTCTAATGAGGTGGATGAAACTGGAGCCTATTATACAGAGTGAAGTAAGCCAGAAAGAAAAACACCAATACAGTATACTAATGCATATATATGGAATTTAGAAAGATGGTAATGATAACCCTGTAAGCAAGACAGCAAAAGAGACACAGATGTATAGAACAGTCTTTTGGACTCTGTGGGAGAGGGCGAGGGTGGGATGATTTGGGAGAATGGCATTGAAACATGTATAACATCATATAAGAAATGAACCTCCAGTCCAGGTTTGATGCAGGATACAGGATGCTTGGGGCTGGTGCACTGGGATAACCCAGAGGGATGGTATGGGGAGGGAGGTGGGAGCAGGGTTCAGGATGGGGAACACGTGTACACCCGTGGCGGATTCATGTTGATGTATGGCAAAACCAGTACAATATTGTAAAGTAATTAGCCTCCAATTAAAATAAATAAATTTAGATTTAAGTTACTTTTATCATTTTGTTCTATAAATATGTGTTGAAGACAACTAGGTCTCAGATTCTTATGCTTACAATGTTCAAACAACTATAAAACAAAATGAAATTTATAAATTAAATGCAAACAAAAGTACAACCCCAAACAATGTAAACCAGCATCATTTATTTAATGTGACAGATGATGCTGTTTGCTGAGACTAGCCCTTCATACTGTGAACTGTGGTGGATGACTGTGGTGCAGGTTCTTTGGTCACATCACTGCTCCCTCGTGCTCGGTCATGACTCAGTTCTCTCACTAATTTCTCTGTTTAACCACTGCACCACTCTGAAGCTTCCTTTTGTACAGTGTGATGTGACATTACTTGGCCCATCTTCAACTCAAAGCAGCATTTACATATTAAGCATCTCTGTCTCTGTTGGTCTGTATCCCTCTTCTTTCTTACCAGCCCAAGAGGTCACTGGTGCCAACATTTGTGCAAATGGCATCAAAATGTTTGATACTGAACTTTCCCAGCAGGATTTAGTTATAAGGTAATCAACCAGATGATCTAGAATATATTAATATTATATTTTTACTCTTACTACCCAATTGAGAACTTGTACATTAAAAATATAGTTTTAGAAAATTCTTTAGATTCAGAAAATGTATTTGTGGATCACTGGAATATTATTTAGTCGAATCATTATAGTGGTAAAAAACCTGCCTGCCAACGCAGAAGACTTAAGAGATGTGGGTTTGACCCCTGGATCAGGAAGATCCCCTGGAGGAGGGCATGGCAACCCACTCTAGTATTCTTGCCTGGAGAATCCCCATGGATAGAGGAGCATGGTGGGTACAGTCCACAGGGTTGCAAAGAGTCAGACACAACTGCACCAACTTAACATGCGTGCACTGCTTCACACTGAGGAAAATGAGGCTTGGTGAGAGAGGTTAAGCAACTTGGCCAGGGTCTCATAGCTGATAAAGGGCGGGTTCTGGATAAGCTGGGAGCAGTTAAGTCTGTCTGTCTCCAGAGCCTCCACTCATAGCTGTGACTCAGTCAAGCCTACTGTTTTTCCATAAAAGCTCATGCCTTGATCCGTTTTTTTCAAAGTGGGCAGAGGCTACCATCTGTGAGGCAGAGGAACCATCCAGATTGCCTCACAGTCTCCCTTCACTCCTTTGATCTAAGTCCCGATGTTCCCCTAACTGGAAGAAAGACTTGTTTTATTATGCCCTCAAGACAAGGAAGAGTACAAGGAACCTAGAAACGCATTCATTTTATTCCTTTGAATTCTTTTTATGTCCTGTTACTGAACAGAAATGCATTTTCCTATAGGTGTCATCAGGCCCATGTTGATGACCCCTCTGAGAAGCCTCTCTGTCTTCTGAGACATGGTTAATCATTCCCTTTTCTCTTCAACATATAACTCTCTGCTCACAGGCCAAATGTAGCACATTATACATTGGATCATCTTGATTTTCTTCCCCTAAACTGTGAGCACCTTGGGGACAAGGAACTCATCTTCCTCATCTTTGCAGTGCTGAAAGAGCCCCAACACAGTTCAATACATGTTTGCGGAGTTCAATTATGTCATGAGCTATTAACTGGCCATATGTTCAAATAAAACTCATCTATGGATTTTCTCCCTGATCATTTTCCTCCCTTCACCTCTTCTCAATCACAGAAAGGGATATTGCCTCCCCCTTACTGTAAACTAGGGCTTCCTTTATTAGGAAGGTAAAGAATCTGTCTGCCAATGCAGGAGATGTAAGAGCTGTTGGTTCAGTCCCTGGGTTGGGAAGATCCCCTGGAGGAGGGCATGACAACCCACTCCAGTATTCTTGCCTAGAGAATGCCATGGACAGAGGAGCCTGGCAGGCTATGGTCTATAAGGTTGCAAAGAGTCAGACATGACTGAAGCAATTTAGCATGCACTGTAAACCACCTTCATCTCTTGCCTGAACAACAGCAATCGCCTCTGGTGAGTTTCCCCACATCCATTCCAATCTGTGGGGATCTCTGACTACCAAGTTTCCCTCTGTCATTTCTCCTTCTCTATATTTATCTGCTTCTTTCTCTTCTTTCTTCAGGGTGGCTCTCCTTTCTCCTCCTTTTCAGACCATGTATTAGTTATCTGTTGCTGTGTAACCAATTACCCCAAAACTTAATGCCTTAAAACATCATTTATGGTATCAACAGTTTTCAGGTTAGGCATCCTGGTGTAGCTTAGCTGGGTCTTCTTCTTCTTGTAGGCTGTAATCAAAGATGGCTAGCCAGAGTTGTGGTCACCTCAAGGCTCAACTAGGGAAGGATCTAAACTCAGCACATGGCTGTTGGTAAGATTCAGTTCCTAGACAGTTGTTGGACCTTAGGTCCTTGCTAGCTGGTGGCAGAAAGCAGTCCTTGACTCCTGGCCACGTGTGCTGCTTGGGGCAGCTCATAATATGTGGCGCTTACTATCAGAGCAGGCAAATGTGAAGAGCTGGAGAGAAAGGGAGCAATATGGAAGAAAATTGTAGCTTTTTATAACTTAATCTCAAGAAGTGACATCATTTTCCCCACAGTCTGTCTGTAAGAAGCAAGTCATTAGGTCCAGCCCACAATCAAGGGGAGGGGATTATATATGGACATGAATGTCAGGATGTGTAGACCATCTGGGACTCTTTCATCAGTAGCTGACCACAGAACAGATCACAGGCTGTGAAACATGGCTGTCCCTCCATTCTCACATTTATACATGTACCCAGAGCATTATGGAGAGACGCAGTTCTCATGCTCATAGCGCTAGATTTCTTAAGGAGAGGTCTCTGATTGGCTAGCTTAAGTCATGTGCTCACTCTTGGTTCAATCTACTGTGGCCAGGGTAGCTGAGTTAGGTTGAATAAAGTTTGCCTATGGGAGTCTACTAGGTCATGTGGACTGAGGGTAGGAGAGGAAAGAGGGGCTCGGTGGTTCAACTGTGGACCACCAGCAAGTATCCACTATAGATGTCTAGGTCCCTAGGCTCTGTAATCATCCTTCTTGCTTTCCCCAACTCCCTAGCTTAAACAGCATCTAAACAGGAGAGGACATTGGTGTACATTGGACTCTTGGGGATGCAGTGTTACAGATGCCCCAAGTAGGTCCCAGACAAGAGTGCTTCTGCCTGGCATCACTCAGGCCAATAGAGTGAGACTGAGCTTGGTTTAGAAGCAAAGGTAAACTTGATTCTTCCTCGGTGGTCCAGTAGTTAAGACTCTGTGCTTCCATTGCAAGGGGTATGACGTGGTATGGCCAAAAAAATATAAAATAGAGCACTTGCTCCCCGCTTTCCCTAGGGACCAGGCCAGGAGTGGTGCATGCTTTATAGGGATCTCGGCAGCAGAGAGGGAGGTGGAGTTCTCCCGAGCAGCTGTGCCTGCTCGCGGCTCCTGGTGGTCCCAGGTGTCGTCACACGGCCTGGACTGCCATCCTGAATTGCAGCGTTGTGAGCAGTGCTTCTGCACACGGCCCGCTGAGCTGAGGTGTCTGGCCCTGGGAACTCTGGTTTGAGAAGTGGGGATGGAGGCCCCTGCACAGGGGCCTAAGCACCTGTGAGCAAATGGAACTAAGACTAAGCACCAAGGGGAAAAAAGGTTAGACTTTTTTATTACCAGATTCTATTTTTATTTCCGGGGAATTGTCAGTGGGCTTTGCCAGTGACAACAGAACATTCTGGAAGGTCCTCAGAAAGAGAAATGGAGACCATTGTCTTTACATTGCAAATAAACTCCTGGCTTTGGAGAAGTTGGCATGTTCCCACTGGGCTGGGGTCTCTCGGGTCAGAGGAGTGAAGAAAGGAAGGCAGGACAGTCAGAGAAGTGCATCCTTTTGAAATGTCTTGGGTGGAATCCCTTCTCCTTTCCGGTGTGTTGGGCCCTTAGGAATGTGACTTGTGGCGGGGGCATGATCCTTCACAGGGTAGGTGACACCTGCTTGATTTTAGGACTTGAGCAAAGTCTGCATTAAGCTGGGGCAATTAGAATGCTTTGTCCCTGGCCCTGTTCTTCCCCCACCTACTGTTTCCAATTGGCTGTGGTGATCCTCAGGCTTCCCAGGTGGCTTGGTGGTAAAGAATCCGCCTGCCAGTGCAGGAGATGCAAGAGACCCAGATTCAATCCCTGGGTGGGGAGGATCCCCTGGAGAAGGAAATAGCAACCCCCTCCAGTATTCTTGCCTAGAAAATCCCATGGACAGAGGAACCTGGTGGGCTACAGTCCACGGGGTCACAAAGAGTCAGATACGACTGGGCACACACAGTTTCCAGTTGATGGTGATCATATCCAGAAGGGAGCCCTTGAAAACGCCCTCCCAAGGGTCCCTGGACCTGTCTCCTGGACACTGTTGGATTGTGGGCCAGTGAACAGCAGACTTTGCCCTGTCTCTCTGGCCCCAGCGCTGTGCTCTTTGTCTCTTGCCCCAGACCCTGCGGCTGGGATGAGACATTGGATGGGCTCTCTGTCCTCAACAGCTCACAGTAGAATGGGCAACTCCTCAGGGTGGGTCTGCTGCTGCTGCTGTTGCTAAGTTGCTTCAGTTGTGTCCGACTCTGTGTGACCCCATAGACGGCAGCCTACCAGGCTCCCTGGTCCCTGGGATTCTCCAGGCAAGAACACTGGAGTGAGTTGCCATTTCCTTCTCCAATGCATGAAAGTGAAAAGTGAAAGTGAAGTCGCTCAATTGTGTCGGACTCTTAGCGACCCCATGGACTGCAGCCTACTAGGCTCCTCCATCCATGGGATTTTCCAGGCAAGAGTACTGGAGTGGGGTGCCATTGCCTTCTCCCAGGGTGGGTCTAGGGAGCCTTTATGTCTTTTGTTTTTAAAAAGTTGCGGTGAAATTCATATAACGAGTATGTGCGTGCTCAGTCATGTCCGACTCTATGCGACCCCGTGGGCTGTAGCGCACCAGGCTCCTCTATCTGTGGGATTTCCCAGGCAAGAATACTGGAATGGCTTGCCGTTTCCTACTCCTGGGGATCTTCCTGACCCAGGGATCAAACCTGTTTCTCTGGCATTTCCTGCATTGGCAGGTGGATTCTTTACCACTGTGCCACCTGGGAAGCCCTCATATATCATATAATTAAGCATTTTTATTTTAAAAAGTAATTAACTTTTATTGTTGGCTGTGCTGGGTCTTCATTGCTGTGCTCAGGCTTCCTGTGGTTGGGGTGGGTAGGGATCACCCTCCATTTGTGGTGCATGGGCTTCTCGTGACAGTGGGATAGGAGTGTGGTATGCGTATCCATGTGACTGTGAAAGCACAGGTTGCTGGTGTATTCTAACAGACGGAGTGGTGTGGCCATGAAGAGCTGGATTTTGAAGTCAGGTGACCTGAATTTGAATCCCGATTCCATTGCTTAATAGCTGTTTGAATTAGGGCAGACTATTTAGCATCATGGTGCTTTGGTTTGTCATCTATAAAATAGGAGGCATAATAGTTTTAAGATTGTTATGAGGATTACATGAGTTAATACAGTGTATGTCTAGCATCTGGACAGTGCCTGGCACAGATCAGTGCTATTGTTAATGCAAGCTCTCGGTAAGGCTCAGCTTTTATTGTTCCTCTGGACTGATCACAAAAACCACTCATTAGGGTCAAGAGCCATAACGGCTACTACAAAAGGCCCTGGGTGATTTATATGTCGTATCATTTACCACTCTTGGTGAGGGAGGCTAAAAAGAGAGGCTTGACAGATGAGTAATCAGGCTTGGAGAAGTTTCTCCCAAGTATGCATGCATGCTCAGTTGCTCAGTTGTGTCCGATTCTCTGTGACCTATGGACTGTAGCCTGCCAGGCTCCTCTGTCCATGGGATTTCCAGGCAAGTACACTCGAGTGGGTTGCCATCTCCTTCTGCAGGGGATCTTCCAGACCCAGGGATCAAACTTGTGTCTCCTGCATTGGCAGACAGATTCTTTACCACTGTGCCATGTGTAAAGCCCTTCTCCCAAACCACTTAGCTAACAAGGGATGGAGTCAGCATTTGGACCTGGGTTTGCCTGATTCCAGATCTTCCCTAGTGGCTCAGTGGTAAAGAATCCACCTGCGATGTGGGAGACCTGGGTTTGATCTCTGGGTAGGGAAGATCCCCTGGAGAAGGGAAAGGCTACCCACTCCAGTATTCTGGCCTGGAGAATTCCATAGACTGTATAGCCCATGGGGTCACAAAGAGTTGGACACAACTGAGCCCCACTAACATGGTCCCTGCTCTCTATGTATCAGATTAATTTTGTGTTTGTCCCATAAACCCAAAGGCAGGGGAATGTCTTTCCTGGGACAAAATCTAGCTGGGCACAGGGGCCATGCTTTGGTTCTGGGGAGGGAGACGGGGCATGCCAAGTAGATTCAAACACTGCTCTGTTGTTGTTGTTCAGTCGCTCAGTCAAGTCTGACTCTTTGTGACCCCATGGACTGCAGCACGCTAGGCCTCCCTGTCCATCACCAGCTCCCAGAGCTTACCCAAACTCATGTTTGTGATGATGCCATCCAACTATCTCATCCTCTGTCGTCCCCTTCACCTCCCACCTTCAATCTTTCCCAGCATCAGGGTCTTTTCCTATGAGTCAGTTCTTCACATCAGGTGGCCAAAGTATTGGAGCTTCAGCTTCAGCATCAGTCCTTCTAATGAATATTCAGGACTGATTTCCTTTAGGATTGACTGGTTTGATCTTGCTGTCCAAGGGATTCTCAAGAGTCTTCTCCAACACCACAGTTCAAAGATAAAAAACATCGATTCTTCGACATTCAGCCTTCTTTATGGTCCAACTCTCACATCCATACATGACTACTGAAAAAACCATAGTTTTGACTATACAGACCTTTGTCAGAAAAGTAATGTCTCTGCTTTTAAGTACACTGTCAAGGTTTGTCATAGCTTTAGGTCCTAATTATACTGTAAGTGAAAACTGATTCTCAACCTGTGGTCATGGAGTTGACCCGAGGAGGAGTGGCTTTAGAAGGTATGCCAGAGGTGGTAAGCTAACTGAAGGGGCACAGCTGTCCTGTGAGGGCTGTGGGAGCATCCTCTGGGGGAGGGATACCAGCACCTTTCGGGACCCAGGGCATTTCTAGCTATTAGAGTTCTGGGTCAGGGTCTGTGGGCTCCCAAGGGTTAACTCTGCAGCCTTGTGCTGCAGAAGCTGGCATTCATTTGTGGCTGCTGCTTCTGTCTTCATCGTGATGGAGAAGTAATTTTTGCTGAGAGCTGTTAGAGTGCCTGAGCCAGTAATGGGCTGGAGAGAGTGGCTGTAACTGTGTTTGCTGCTTCTATCAGGACCTTAGGTCCTGCAAGACACCAAAGCATCCTGCTGGAGGCCTTCCCAAGTGGGAACTATCAGGAGGGGCCCGGAAGAAAACATGGCTATGCCCATCCTCCTTGTGGTCTACCGGGTATGGGCTGAGAAGGCCAAGGTCTTCAGAAGTCTGGAGATTGAATTCCGTCTATTTTGACGTTGTTGATTTTAGAATTAGAGGAGGCAGATAAGTAGGGGATCTACGAAGGAGGTTTACATCTGCCTAGAGACTTGTCTGCTTTGATGGGACATAAGCTGGGTAGGCAGTAGGTTCTTTGAGATGTTTGATGTGGGCAGTGAGGGATAAAATGCTCCTGGGCTCTATGGGGACACACATCGTCTTGGGATTCTCTCTGCAATTAGAAGCGAGAGAATAAATCATCGTTCCCTTCCCCTACCCACCCATCCCTGCCTCCCTCCTTTGCTCCTTCCGTTCCTTTCTCATTTTTTCCTTCAAGAGTTTATTGAGTACCTACTGTGTGCTAAGTTGGGTAATACACTTGTGGAGAAAACACAGCAGGGAGTTCTCCATTTAGCGGTGGAGACAGCTGACAATTACAACCTAGAGTGATGATGAAGTCTGTGCAAGGAACCAGGGGAGCAGAGGCGAGAGCAACAGACCGCTTAGAAAGGGAGGTGGGGGCAAAGGGCAGCGGGTCCACTGAGGGCCAGGAAGGGTTCAGAGGGAGCCTAGCATTGGAGAGGAACACTGGAGGAGTTTGCCAGGTAGTGAAGTGGGGAAGGGCCCCCCAGAAAGACCAAACAATATAAGAAAAGGTTTGGGAGGATTAAAGAGAATTGGAAAGGTGTTCAGGAAAATGGGAGTCTGTAGTGTTCCAATAACCTTTGCAACTCAAAATAAATGCCTCTCGTAGACCATTACTAGCAATACACTCAGGTTGGTTATGGACATTTTGGCTATTTGTGACTTTAAGGATACCAAGATCAGTATTAGTTAAGATCTTGATAAAATATGTTAATAAGCTGTGAGTGTATTTTATTAGATAACCAAGGGTTTTGGTGTATCTGGAACAGAATATGTCATGAGGGTGAGAGAAAGAAGAAAGAAATGAAGATACGTAAGGCCAGCTTAATGCTTAACTTGCTACACATTTTAAGGTTTTTTCTTTTTTTACTTTTTATGATGGAAACGTCCCACACATAAAAGTAGGGATAAGTATAAAGGAAGTCTTTCATACCTATAACCCAGCTTTAATAACCAATGACTTTTTCTATTGATTACTTCCAGTTTCTTTTTTAATTGCTGGAATATCTGAGGCAGATCCAGTACCCATACATACTTCAGTATTATTTCCTTGTTGCTGTTGTTCAGTCACGTTGCAAACATCTTTGCGACTCCATGGACTGCAGCACGTCAGGCTCCTCTGTCCTCTACTATCTCCTATATTTGGCTGAAATTCATGTCCACTGAGTTGGTGATGTTATCTAACTCTCTCATGCTCTGCTGGCCCCTTCTCCTTTTGCCTTCAAAATAATTTCTTTAGAAGAATATATAACCGCAGGAGCACAACAGACAGCTTCTTTAAAAAAAAAACACTAAAATATAATTTGCACACTCAACAAAATAAAAAACTGTTAATATAATTTAAAATCTGGTCCCTTTTCAGTTTTCCCTTATTTTTCTCAAAAAATGTTTTTTTCAGTTGGTTTGTTTGAGTTAGAATCCAGAGTCCTCATGCAGCATATAAATGACTTGTCTCTTAAGCCTCTCTTACTCTGTATTTGTTCTCCAGCCATCCACCTCTTGACTTAAAAAATCTTTTTGTAATTAAAAACATTGTTAGGGAACTGTGTTTTCTCCTGCGGTGCCCCTAATGTTTGGATTTGGCTGATTGTTCAATCCTTTGCGGTGCCCTTTAGCAAGCTCCTAGAAACCCCAGCTTTGCCTGTAAACTGGTAGCTGGAGCTAGAGGCTTGATCAGATTCAGGTTCGCTTTCTTTTGGCAAGAAGGCTTCATGGGTGGTGGTGTGTGTTTCCCAGTGAATCATTAGTGAGGTTAACTTTGGTTACTGGATTCAGTTATGCCAGACTAATCCATGTGTTACAGAGTTTGTATCAGGGTTTTAAAGGAGTGGCAAAACCAGATTTGTTTGACAAAGATCCCCCTGGTGACTCTCTGAAGAATGACCTAATGCAGTGATTTTAGAGGTGTCGAGGCCAGTTGGAAGCAGTTGCAGAGGTCTAGGTAAAGATGCAGACTTTTGACGAAGAGCGTGGACGGGAGGGTCCACATTTGAGAGGTAATGAAATATGAAGTGGGAGTCTACTGAATGTGGAGGTAAAGGAGGAGAATACAGTCAATCAGTTACCCTGTTGTCTTCCTATGTATATGTCATACCCTGGGAAATCAGCCATTTCCATGGCTTTAATATCCCTATATCAGTTGCATCTCTGGCCTTAAACTTTTTTTTATTTTTATTTTTTTTATTTTTTTATTTTTTCTGGCCTTAAACTTTTATCCTGAGCTTCACATTCTTATATCCAGTTGGCTGCTGAGCATCTCCACCGGGATCTTACGCCTCCACATCCAAACCCCTACTGTTGTCTTGTCCCCAGCAGCCTGCTTCTGCCCACGTTTTCCCCGTCCCTATAATGGTACTCCTACTCGTTCAGACAAAACCTCTGGGAGTCTCCTCGCCTTTTTCCTGTCTTTACACACTCTCATCAAGTTCTGTGAGCTTACCTTCAAAACATATCTGAGTCTGAACAATTCTCAGCAACTTTGGCCCAAGCCAAAATATAGTCCTTCCCAGGGCCTTCAGGTGCTATAAGAACCCTACTTGGTCTGTCTCTCCAACCTCTTCTTTTACTGTCTTTCTCTTTACTCATTTTGCTCTGGTGTCCTTGGCCTTGTCTGGACTCAAATTCCCAAGTTTGGATGTGCCCCAGGGCCTTTGTATTTGGCATTCCCTCTGCCTGGAATGCTTTCTCTCCAGATATAGACATGTCTAAGCTCTTGCTTCAATCTGATCCGGCCTCTAACGTCAGTTCCTCAGAGAGTCCTGTCCTGATCATTTTATCTGAAACAGACCTGTCCACCTCATCACTCATCATGAACCACCTCCTGTCCTGCTTAACTTTCTTATTAGTGCTCATCAGTATGTCAGGTTTCATCACATATGTGTCCTTCATCTATATCTGCCTTTCATCTATTTGTTCACTGCAGAATCCCCAGATCCTGGGGATTGATGATGCTAGTCAATGTTGTTCAGTGCATTTTGTTCAGAACTCTACAAATGTTCACCCTCAGTTCAGTTCAGTTCAGTCGCTCAGTCGTGTCCGACTCTTTACGACCCCATGGACTGCAGCCCCCCAGGCTTCCCTGTCCATCACCCACTCCTGGAGCTTGCTCAAACTCATGTCCATTGAGTTGGTGATGCCATCCAACCATCTCATCCTCTGTCGTCCCCTTCTCCTCCTGCCTTCAATCTTTCCCAGCCTCAGGGTCTTTTCCAGTGAGTCAGCTCTTCACATCAGGTGGCCAAAGTGTTGGAGTTTCAGCTTCAGCATCAGTCCTTCCATGAATATTCAGGACTGATTTCCTTTAGGATGGACTGGTTTGATCTTGCAGTTCAAGGGACTCTCAAGAGTCCCCACTGTATGCCAGACTGTGTGGGACTCACTGAGTTCCTACTGTGTGCCAAATACTAGATTTGATTTTGGTATCTACATGGAAGATTTTTTTTTTAATACACAGAAGATTTTATTAATACTATTTAGTGACACAAGGATTGAGATGGAGAGAATGGGGGACAGGTGGGTTAAAACTTGGGAGTAGCAGGTAGAGGTAGAGAAAGGCAGTTGTAGTCCTGGGAAAGAATTCAAGGTTTCGGAGAGATTGGCAGGAATGCATAACAGAACACACAGAATTCTGTCCCAGGACTCACTACCAGTCCAGCCAATCTGGCATTCCATCTCTGATGGTGAAAAAGGGGACACTGAGGGAAGAATAGCTGTGGCAGTCCATAATATTAACAGTAAGTTCCAGGGCCTTAAATGATATGGCTTCAGGAGCTATGAATATGTGTCTGCTTCCAGAACCATAGGCTTCTCCAGTTCCTTGTTGGGAATTCCCTTAGAGGGAAGTTGCTCACTTGGCCACTAATTGTTGTTCAGTCGCTAAATTGTGTCCGACTCTTTGCGATCTCACGGACTGCAGTACACCAAGATCCTCTGTTCTCCACTATCTCCCAGAGCCTGCTCAGGTTCATGTCCACTGATTCAGTGATGCTCTCTAACTCTCTCATTCTCTGCCACCCCTTCTCCTTTTGCCTTTCGTCTTTCCCAGCATCAGGGTCTTTTCCAGTGAGTTGTCTCATCACATCAGGTGGCCAAAGTATTAGGGCTTCAGCTTCAGCAACAGTCCTTCCAATGAATATTCAGGGTTGAGTTCCTTTAGGATTAACTGGTTGGATCTCCTTGCAGTCCAAGGGACTCTCAAGAGTCTTCTCTAGCACCACAGTTTGAAAGTATCAGTTCTTCGGTGCTCAGCCTTCTTTATGGTTCAACTCTCACATCCGTACATGACTACTGGAAAAGCCATGCTTGTGCTCAGTTGCTTCATTCGCGTCCAACTCTTTGTGACCCTGTGGACTGTAGCCCACCAGGCTCCCCTGTCCATGGGATTCTCCAGGCAAGATACTGGAGTGGGTTGCCATGCCCTCTTCCAGGGAATCTTCCTGACCCACGGATCAAACCTGCATCTCCTACATTCCAGGCAGATTCTTTACCACTCAGTCACCAGGGAAGCCCACTGGAAAAACCACAGCTTTGGACCTTCGTCAGCAAAGTGATGTTTCTGCGTTTTGATAAGATGTCTAGGTTTGTCATAGAGGAGGCCCCTCCACTTCAAGTCTGTCCTCAGAGACGGGTAGAAGACTTACACGGAAACCTTCTAGAAGCCAGGTTTTGGAAATAGAGAATGTGAGGTCTGGGGCAAAGAGCAAGAGGGAGCATGAAGACAAATATATACTGAATATTCCCCACTTCTCGCTTTAAAGTCACTGTCCACAAATTTCTTAAAGAAATTTACTCTAGTGCTCGACAAATATAATCTGCTCTTATATTTGTCTAGCACTTCATAGTTTATAAAATACTGCGTTGAAAAGTCAGGTGCTCCTAAATTTGAATTCTGTCTACCACTGATAACCTATGAGATCTTTGGAGAATTTAGGTAACCTCTACAAATGTTCTAATTTGTAAACTGCAGGTAATAATAACATGGTTACATGAAGCAAGGTATGTAAGGTACTTATCCCACTGCAGCACATACACGTTAAACATTAGTTTCTGTCTCTATTTTTTTTAACCTTTATCTCATTTGAGCTTTACATCATCTCTGAGAGGTAGGTTTGACAGAAATTGTTATCCCACTTAACAAATGGAAAACGGAGACAGGGAGATATATTCCGACTTCCCTAAAGCCACAGAGCTTTCAGGTAAGAGAGCTAGGATTTGAATTCGGGTCTTTGGTCCCCATAATTGTCTCTGCACACCATGTTACCAGTAGCTCCTTTCTGATCTTGGGGTATTGATGTTGTCACGCGGTGCTGACATGGGGGAAAACAGGGTCTAAACAGTTCCTGCATGCTCTGTTCCATGAGCCAGGAGGACGCCACGGCTTTCCTTTTGTTATAATATACTCTTGGACACATATAGAAGCAGAATGTCTGAAAGCCAGAATAGACTTAAACGTTATCAAAGATATTCTGATCAAACTATACCATCTCTAATGTCATCTTGTTTTTTAGATGTAATCTTTGCTGCTCTGTTTTAAGTCCCTTGGAATGCCTTTCATTTCAATTTTTCCCTCATGATTGAACACAGAGTTGGGTGGCCAGTCAAGGCCTTTGATTCACCTTTTCTCTATTGCCCTAAGTTTATGAGAATTTTACCTTCTTAGTAGTATCTGCTCTTTCTTCAAATCCTTTCCCAGTTATTAAAAAAATATAACAGCAAGTTCAAGACATTATTTAGACAGTTTCCAGCTAAACCTGACCGTACAAAGGGTGATGATCTTGCTGACCCTAATTGTGGAAGAGGCAGCAACCTTACGCTGTGGTTCAGCAGAGGCTGCTAGTTTCCAAAGCCTTGAAGGGGCCGTGGATGACCGTCAAGTAAGGCCCTGAAGACTGTGCTCCTGCCCTTCAGGAGGTGTGACTTCCTTGTCAACTATCTGTATTGGCCCTGAACTTGTGTCTGGCCAGGAGGTGGCGCCCCTTCTCTGCCCAGTTGGTAGCAGTTGGTCCTTACTGTGGGGAGGGAAAAAGAAGAGCTTTGCTTGGGCTGTCGTTTCAGAGGCGCTGAGACGCAGAGGCCCTTGTTTCCCTCTTCTGAACAGACAATAGTTCCCCGGACACGGGATTCTGGTTGGGGCTTATTTTCTGCAGGGTCAGAGCCACTTCTCTGTCCAGGGTATGGCCTGCACCTCTTTCCCTTTAGAGGTGCCACTAACACCTCTTTTCTTTGGGGTTCTCTCCCGTTAGAATGAGCAGTCGGTTCTGAGAGAAGGATCAGAATAGAAGACTGTTGAGGGTAGAATGGAAATGGAAAAGAGGGCAGGGTGGTGAGGGGCTGCCTTTTGCAGTGGTTTCTTCTCTCTCTCCGTGTTACAAGCAGCCCTCTGCTCTTATTCCAAGAGTAGCAAACTTGTCCTACGTTTCTGCACACAGAACCCAATCTCCAGTGAGGCTTGTCCCTTGGGCTGCTGTTTGTCCCAAGTCCTTTCTTTTGTTTTAGATGGATTGTGGAGAAACTAAGATCTGAACTGGGAAGGAAGAAGAAAGGGATTGGAAAAATGAAAATCAGAGGAGAAAAAAGGGAAAAGAGACAGTCAAACGGACATCAGAGAGAAAAAACAAAGATTAGGACAATGAGGGATAGTGACATATACACATGGGCGGGGCCATTGATTTGCAGGGAAAAGAATGGATTTGCATCCGAGCTTTGGGCTTCCCTGGGGGCTCAGATGGTAAAATTATCCACTTGCAATGCAGAAGACCCAGGTTCTATCCCTGGGTCAGGAAGATACCCTGGAGAAGGGAATGGCTACCTGCACCAGTATTCTTGCCTGGAGAATTCCATGGACCAGAAGAGCCTGGTAGGCTACAGTCCATAGCGTTGCAAAGAGTCAGACACCTAACATTTTTACTTTCACTTATCTATTTCAAGCTCTGTGAAGTTTGGAAAGTCACTTGACTGCTCTGAACCTCAGTTTTCACATCTGAAAATGGGAATAATTGCACTTTATCTACACCCCTGGGATGAGGACCATCTGGAATGGATGGATGAAGTCCATTTGTAAGTGATAAAACTTTGTTTTGGGGGGCTTCTAAATCACTGCAGATGGTGACTGCAGCCATGAAATTAAAAGACGCTTGCTCCTTGTAAGAAAAACTATGACTTTGCCAGCAAAGGTCTGTCTAGTCAAAGCTATGGTTTTTCCAGTAGTCATGTATGGATATGAGAGTTGGACCATAAAGAAAGCTGAGCACTGAAGAATTGATGCTTTTGAACTGTGGTGTTGGAGAAGACTCTTGAGAGTCCCTTGGACTGCAAGGAGATCAAGCCAGTCCATCCTAAAGGAAATCAGTCCTGAATATTCACTGGAAGGATTGATGCTGAAGCTGAAACTCCAATACTTTGGCTACCTGATGTGAAGAACTGACTCATTTGAAAAGACCCTGATGCTGGGAAAGATTGAAGGTGGGAGAAGGGGACGACGGAGGATGAGATGGTTGGATGGTATCACCGACTCAACGGGTATGAGATTGAGTAAGTTCTGGTGGTTGGTGATGGACAGGGAAGCCTGGTGTGCTGTACTCCATGGGGTCCCAAAGAGTTGGACATGACTGAGCTACTGAACTGAACTGAAAGCTCTAGTTAAAATGGATGATACCTGATGTCAACCAGACCTTAAGAGAGAGGATGCAGTCCTGACTCACACTGAACCAGGTAGGGGGCATAGGTGGTCTCAGACGCTCAGGGAGGAAACCCTAGCTCCCTGCACCTGAATTTTATTTTCTCAGAGGACTTCTTAAGAGGGGAAGTTTACTTTCTTCCAGCTCCTGGGCAGAGATACCTCCTTGCCCTGGATGGCATTGGTCTGTGTGTGTGTGTATGTGTGTGTGTGTGTGTGTGTGTAAACACTTCAAGATTACTTTTGCCCAGAATTACTTGTTGTTGTTCAGTCGCTCAGTTGTGTCCGATTCTTTGCAGTCCCACGGACTGCGGCACACCAGGCTTCCCTGTCCTTCACCATCTCCCATAGTTTGCTCAAACTCATGTCCATTGAGTCAGTGATGCCATCCCACCATCTCGTCTTCTCTCGTTCCCTTCTCCTGCCTTTAATCTTGCCCAGCCTCAGGATCTTTTCTAATGAGTAGGCTATTAGCATCAGGTGGCCAAAGTATTGGAGCTGCTGCTACTGCTAAGTCGCTTCAGTCGTGTCCAACTCTGTATGACCCCATAGACGGCAGCCCACCAGGCTCCCCCGTCCCTGGGATTCTCTAGGCAAGAACACTGGAGTGGGTTGCCATTTCCTTCTCCAAAGCATGAGAGTGAAAATTGAAAGTGAAGTCGCTCAGTCATGTCTGACTCTTCGAGACCCCATGGACTATAGCCTACCAGGCTCTTCTGTCCATGGGATTTTCCAGGCAAGAGTACTGGAGTGGGGTGCCATTGCCTTCTCCGAAAGTATTGGAGCTACTCATAGCTAATCCTGAGCTAACAATATGCTGGGTGCTTTTCTAAGTACACTCCATGGATTAACATTTAATCCTCATAACTGCCTTATAAAATAGGGACTATAGTAAGTCTCATTTTACAGATGGGGAAACTGAGGCACAGATGAAATTGCCAGAAGTTATGCAGGACGTTGCAGAGGGGATTAAAATCCAGGCCCTCTGGTACCGAGTCCTCATCCTGACCCCCCTGCTGCACTGCCTTTGCGGGTCCCTGTCCCCCACTCTCTCATCTGACAGGGAGCAGGAGATTGCCTCAGAGGAGAACTGAGCTGCCATGTGCATGCCGTGTCATCCTAGGAGCACACTCTGGGGGCTGTCCCCACACTCAGGGTACTGAGGGGTGTCAGCTTGCAGTGCCTATCTTTTGGGCCAGACGTGCTGTAATTCTTTTTTATCTTGCAGTGAGGTGGCAATTTTAGCTCTTTAAGAGACAGATGGAGAAAAGAACTTCACATGCCCTTTGTTCCTGATCAAACGCAGCACCCAGACAGTGTCTAGACACTGCCAGCCACCCTGCTTCCAGCCTTGTTTCTAGAGCTGTCTGAAAGGTCCCGGACTCCAGAGCTGGGCTTGGTCACACAGTGGCTGGGAGCAGACAGCAGGGTTTGCAGTGACGCTGTCCCCATCAAAGGAAGGGTCATCCACAATTTTAATCAGTTTCTTTAGGGCAGAAATTGTGGGCCCCGAGTAAAACCCAACGACAGCTTCATTTTGCCTTGTTTTATGTTGGAAAGTGATATGACAGTGACCAGATGAGCCAGATTCCAAACAGAGAGACACCAATTACAGGCTTTGCAGATACTCTCATTTTGCTGCCATGTGGATACACCTGAAGCCCAGGCCTGCAAACAAGGCTCAGGTTCATCAGTCTCAGTTTCCTCCAGGGAAGGGGAAACCTATACATGGGCCCCTGGGCCAGAGATCGAAGGCTCCTTTTAGGGTATTTTCCTGAGGGTTTCTTCTGACACACTCACTGCCCTGGCTTTCTGACTTCATTGAGCAGTTTTTAAAAGAAGGTGTTGGAATGCTTGACTCTTTGTTTTACCATGTTTGGGAACAGCTGACTATAACCTTAGTTTGTACAACGATCTGTGTAGTTTGTGATTATGTCAAGTTTGCTTTCCTTTAGAATTCTGTGGGCTTCCCAGGGCCAGCGGTAGAGAATCTGCTTACCAATGCAGGAGGTGCAGGAGACGCGAGTTTGATCCCAGGGTAGGGAAAATCCCCTGGAGGAGGAAATGGCAACCCACTCTAGTATTCTTGCCTAGAAAATTCCATGGACAGAGGAGTCTGATGGGCTACAGTCGGACGTGACTGAGCTCGCGTGCATGAGTAGACATTTGTGGACATCTTACTGTCTTCTGGCTTTGAGTGTGGCTGTGAGAAGTCTGAAACCAGTCTGATGTTTTCCCCTCTTTTTTAAATTGAAAATAGATTAAAAAAAATTTTAATGCCGTATCAAGTTTATTTGAATAATAATTGTATGCATATGATGTTTTCCTTCTTGCTTATTCTGTTTATTTTTATCTCTGAGGTCCAATAATTCAACTAGGATGTGTCTTCTTGATGTCTATCGTGATTTATTTATTTTGATTATTATTTTCTTGGATGTTCAATAGTATAAATAGGCTACATCTTGATGTCTATTATTCTGAAATAATTATTCTTGATATTTTATGATATATGTATCATTTTGAATGGCTGATTCTTCCTTCATTTCAATGAAATTTTCCTGTATTATATTTCAGGATATTTCTTGATTCCTATTTTTTAAAATGTAGGGGCACCAATTATTCTTACACTTGTCAATCTTTGTCCTCTACACCTGTAATTCCCTAATTTATTTAATCTCTGTTTTGTTTTCTCCTCATTCACTGTGATTACATCAGGTCTTCCCCCAAACATATAGTTCTGTTTGTCAGCTGAGTCTGTTTCATTTCCTGAAGCTCTTTCTAATTTATCTATTAGATTTGTAGAAAGTTTATTTTGGCTCACAATTTGTCTCCTCAGCTTTGTGAAATTCCTTGTAATTTCATTTTATTATTCTATCATGCACTATTTGTTGATTTTATATTTTTATTGAGTTTTATAGACTAAAACTCTCATGGGGAGCTCAGTTCTATTCCTTAGGTTACTTTTCTCCCTTGACTGTTAGATTGGATTTATAATCTTTCTTTTTCCTGTTGTCTCTCTCCCAGTGGCCATTCCTGCCTCTGCAGAGGCCTCATGGATGGGAGGGCTTCTGTTCACTGGAATTATCCCACAGCTGTTCCTAGATCTGTCTACTTACTCTCTCAGGTCACATCTCCTCAAATTATAGAGTATATGTGAGAATTCTCAGGAATCTTCGGACTCAATACGTTCCTATATTTTACTCTTGTAAAAAGTGATGTAAGCAGTCATTCTGATCACACCAGAATATCATGTTTCTTTTCTTGGCTATCATTTTGGAATTCTATGGTATAAGGTTCAACTCTTCTTCAGTGGTTGCTGCTCATGACTTTTTTCTGGCTTGTTTCACTTTTTTGCTTTATTTCATTGAGTATTTGAAGAGAGAGATTCTGTGTTCTCGCTCAGGTGATTCCACCCAGAAGTCCGGACTGTTTTTACAATCAGAAAAAATACTTTGACTTCTTTTTTTTTAATATAAATTTATATTTTTTAATTGGCGGCTAATTACTTTATATACTTTGACTTCTAAGGCAAAGAGATCTGTTGTTTCCACTGTCTTGACCAACTGTTCATGTATGCTTTTGAGTTTATTAATATCTGCCTGTATGAATAAGTTTAATAAGAGCACCCCTTTTAGTTTGACTGCTTATTTGTACACAGCTTCAGACAAAAATATAGACAGCAAGTTTGAACCACATTTTCTGTCATTACACGAGCTTTGCTTTCACAGACAATTTTGAGCTTGACCTCAGAGAGGACTTCAATGCTTAGATTTGTTAATTTGCTTTTGCTTTTCATTATATTGATCCTAGTTAGCATTCCTCTTCTTTTGGTGCAGAAACTTAGATTTTCTTTCAGAGCTTGCTTCTTGTTTTTGAATGCTGCCACAAGAGAGAAGTTTACGTGCAATCATTGCACAGGGGTTTCTCACACAAGGAACATCGAAGTTTAGATTTATTTATGTCATAATTGTGTTTTGACAACGACAACAAAACCATACGATGAGCCTATATACAGAATCCATATAATGAACCTAAGTAAATTTTACACTCTTAAGACTGATCGTTGGTTATAACTCACTGTCACCGTCAAGGTCCTCAGTGGCAGCCTAAAGGACAATACCAAGTCAGTTACCACCTTGGATGGTTTTTGGGATGTTCTGAATCTCTGATTATCAAGTTAATGTTTCAAACTTTGTTTTTTTTTCTGTCTATTCCAGTTCCAAGTTTCAACTCAAATTTCAAAATATTACACTTGGAAAAGATACATGCAAAATTCCAGAATTTTTGGAACTTTGTGTTATTGAGGAATTTACTCCAACAGTACGTGGGGGTTAGCTTTGGCTTGCTCTGGCAAATGAAAATAGTTGGCGTGGCTCAACTGGCTTATTTGATGGTAGGCAAGTCCAAAATTTACAAACTAATGCTGAGCAGGCTGGGAGTCTGGAAAACTCTTGGATGGGAATCGCTACTGCAGTCTACAGGCTGAGTTTCTTTTTCCTCCAGAAAACTTCAGGTTTGCTCTCAAGGTCTCACAACTGGTTGGATGAGATCCAGGTAATATTATAAAGGATAATCTTTCCTTAAAGGCATCTGACTGTAGATATTAACTAGATGTACATCTCGGACATCACACCTAGATTGGGGTTTGATTGGATAACTGGGTGCTATGGCCAAGCCATGCTGACATCCAAAACTAACCATCACGAATAGGAAGTGGGGGTGGAAAGGGAAATGACACAATAGCAGAGGGGTTGGTTTGGCACATTGCTCTCTCCAGAATTTAATAGGCTAAAATCACCTTCCCACTCCTTGGCTTTGGCAGATGTAACCAACAATGAGAGTCACACCACATAGCTCAGCAAGTGAGTTCTTGGAGACACGCCCCACAGTGAACTGTCCGTGTGAAGGTGCTCTGTGTGTGCCTCTGCCTGCTTATCCCCCTGCTGGAGATTCATTATGTGAGTCACCAGGCTGAAAACCACGAGAAATCCCATAGCAATCATCTTTTTGTTTTAATCTGGCTTTTCCCAAACTCATTTGACCATGAAACCTTTGCTTTCTTTTCCCCATGTAATATCCAGCAACATGCCGAGGGAGAGGCTGGTGTAAGCTTCTCTCCCTAAAGTAATACCCCATTCTACTTGGATACCACCGATGACACAAAGAACAGCTTTTTCAATCACTCGCTGCACGCACACATTACCTGCTTTCCTAGTATTCATGAAAAGTACAAGATTGGCTGACACAGGAAAGTGGAGTTTTGCTGCTTCTGTCTTAGGCACATGAAAAAACCTTTTAAGTGATAAACAATTCAAAACCCCTTTCAGCAAATCTTTGAGCAAAATGGTCTCTAGGAAAGTGCTGCTTGTATATCACTCAGCAGACCGCCAGGTACCCTCAGGGGCATCAGAGCCCGGGGGAAAGCGTGCTCTTGCACTCTTTTGAGATTTTACCCCCTGGCAGCAGGGGGCCAGTGATGAACAGTTGGTCTTGTTGTTCAGTGGCTAAGTCATGTCTGACTCTTTGTCACCCCGTGGACTGTAGCCCGCCAGGCTCCTCTGTCCATGGGATTTCCCAGGCAAGAATACTGGAGTGGGTTGCCATTTCCTTCTTCAGGGGATCTTCCCTATCCAGGGATCAAATCCATGTTTTCTGCATTGGCAGGCAGATTCTTTACCACCAAGCTACCAGGGAAGCCCACAGTTGATCTTATTGAACAACAAATTCCTCAACTAATTCTTAAGTATCTACTGGGGGCTGGACCTCAGTGTATATGTGTGTGCACAGAAGTCAAGAACTAATAGTTTAAGTTAATGGACTTTTGGGTAGGGTTTGATTTAGTTACAGAGACCCTTCAAATAGTACTTCCTTAAACAAGGCTAAGCTTTATTTGCCAGGGTTAGCTAAAACGGGGTTCCAGGGTACAAGGGACCTCGGTTCTGGCATTTGTAAGGCATTTCATTCATCACCTAAAATGGCTCATGCTACAACATCCTCATTCCAGCTAAGAAGGAGGCAGAAATGCCGCTAAGAAGGGCATGTCCTCTCCTTTTCAGGATATAACTCAGAAGTTTCATACACCACCTACTGTACATCCCATTGTCACTTAGCCACATATAGCTTCAAGGATGGGGAGGCATAGAAACATAATCCTCATTCCAAGTGACTATTAACCTGGAAATATCACAGATCATATTATTCTGGAGAACAGGAGAGTGGATTTTGGGGAACAAATAACGTCTACTTCCACAGGGCTATATAAAATACGAAAAGGCATTTATGAAGCCCTTGACTTTTCTAAGCAAGGGTGTACAATAGGCCTTCAATTACAAGGCTTGGACTAAGAGATTTGGATTCTAAGAGTTGAGAACCAGGAGGTGTGTATCATTTATACCAATGAGAAAACAGGAACCATTCTAGAATATGAAACATTTAAGGCTGACATCCCTGTTTCCAAAGTCTCCCAGAGTACTTTTATTTTTAATAGCAACTTAACTTTGCATTATAATTACTTCTGAGTGCAGATGTGTCTCTCTCCCCAATTATGCTGTGCTCCTCTGGGGCGGGGATGCTGTTCCGTGTCTGACTCATGGTAGGTCCTTAGTAAACATCGTCTGATCCGTTGTGGGGAGCTGACACACGTTCCCATTCCCACTTCTGCCTTCTTGCTTACCTGAACTCTGACCCTCTCTTTTGAGAATTCGTTAGCAGTGCTGAGGGGGAATCCAAGTGATAGCTGAGGACCTGGATTCATGGCATCAACTCTATTCTTGGGCTTCCTGACTGCTTCCTTAACTGAAGCTAACTTCATCTGGGGACTATCTGCTCTAGCTTCCGGACACCCTCTGTTCTGACTATCCATTGTCATGCAACAAACTACCCCAAAACTTAGTGGTGTAAAATAACGGCTCACAGACTGTCAGGAATTTGAACAGGGCACAAGTAGAGAGGGTTTCTTTCTGTTCCACAATGTTGGGGTCTCAGCCAGAAGACTCAGAGGCTGGGGGTGACTCAACATCTGGGTTTAGAACTATCTGAAGGTTTCCTCACTCTGGTATCTGACAGTTGATGCCAGCTGTTCGGCTGGTACCTTCACTGGGACTGTTGCTAGGCCTCCCAGGGGGCTCAATGGCAAAGAATCCTCCTGCCAATGCAGGAGGCAATAGGAGATGTGGGTTCCACCCCCGGGTGGGGAAGATCCCCTGGAGAAGGAAATGACAGCCCACTCCAGTATTCTTTTTCTGGGAAATCCCATGGACGGAGGAGCTGGTGGGCTACAGTCCATGGGGTCGCAGAGTCAGACAGGACTAAGCAAGAACACATGCGTCCTCAGTACCCAACCCTTGCCCACAGCTGCCTGAACCTCCTCCCCTGAGCGAGGTGCTCTTAATCCTTTCCCTCCTCTGATCTCCTATCCGCTTTGCCCACCTCTCTCCCTCGCCTCCTCCCTGCCCCCCTTCTCAGCGCACTCCCACCCCCACTTTTTCTCTTCCACATTTTCTGCACCCTATCTTGGTCTCTTTATCCCATTCTCTCTTAAAAAAAAAAAAATCAATCCTCAGAGCGATTAGATTTGCAAATGAGCGGGCAGGAAACGGGGGAACAAAGGGAACCAGAGCCGAAGAGAGAGCAGGTATAATTACTGTAATTAACTCAAGCAGCGGGGACACATCCCCTCTCCCTGCTGAGTGAGGCTGCGAGGCACCACAGGGGAGGCTGAGAGGAGACCCCCCCAGTGACACTCAGACCGCTCCCCCTCCCCACGGCCAGGGTGCTTGGAGGGGCCCGGCTGGGAAGCCCCTCCTGGAATAGTGCCTGTGCGAGCATCCATCTCATCTCCTGTCCTGGGCTTAGCCAGAGCAGGGAGCGGGGATCTGGGCCCCGACAGAGTGGGGCCAGGGAACAAAATCACCGCTTTCCTCTCTTACCTGGACACCTAGCTCTTTAGCTGCTCTATGACATCCTGAGAGTCTCTCTGGTTTCCCTGGGATCCACACATTTCTAGAGACCTTGGAGGAAGAAACTTGTCTCCCATCCCATGAAACTGTCATATCTATGCCTCAGTTTAGTTCAATTCAGCCGTTCAGTGTGTCCGACTCTTTGCGACCCCATAGACTGCAGCCTGCCAGGCCTCCCTGTCCATCACCAACTCCTGGAGTTCACTCAAACCCATGTCCACTGAGTCGGTGATGCCACCCAACCATCTCACCCTCTGTCGTCCCCCTTCTCCTCCTGCCCCCAATCCCTCCCAGCATCAGGCTCTTTTCCAATCAGTCAGTTTCAGTACTTCACATCAGGTGGCCAAAGTATTAGAGTTTCAGCTTCAGCATCAGTCCTTCAAACGAACACCCAGGACTGATTTCCTTTAGGATGGACTGATTGGATCTCCTTGCAGTCCAAGGGACTCTCTCAAGAGTCTTCTCCAACACCACAGTTCAAAAGCATCAATTCTTCGGCGATCAGCTTTCTTTATGGTCCAACTCTCACATCCATACATGACTACTGGAAAAACCATAGCCTTGACTAGATGGATCTTTGTTGCCAAAGTAATATCTCTGCTTTTTAATATGCTGTCTATGTCCCTAGGCACCTCACAAAACACACCTCTGGGCACTTGGGGTTTTCAACTGCACCTTTGCGACCTGACCTCTTGGAGTGCTCCTCATGTCTTCATCCTGTAGCCAAATCTGACCTTTTGATACATCCTAAACATGCGCTGCAGTCTTCTCTTTCTCTGCCTTCTCCTGTGAGATCGTCCCTTTCCTTCTGTGCTGCTCCTGCTGCTGCTAAGTCGCTTCAGTCATGTCCGACTCTGTGCGACCCCATAGACGGCAGCCCACCAGGCTCCCCTGTCCCTGGGATTCTCCAGGCAAGAACACTGGAGTGGGTTGCCATTTCCTTCTCCAGTGCATGAAAGTGAAAAGTGAAAGTGAAGTCGCTCAGCCATGTCTGACTCTTCGCGACCCCATGGACTGCAGCCTACCAGGCTCCTCCGTCCATGTGATTTTCCAGGCAAGAGTACTGGAGTGGGGTGCCATTGCCTTCTCCATCCTTCTGTGCTGCATTCCCCCAAATGCCAGGTGGTGAAACGTTATCCACCTTTTGAGACACATTTGAAACTAAAGCCATTTCTGTGATGTCTATAGCGATCTCACCCCTCTACAGAGGCCCATGGCCTTGTCTCTTTTATGGACTTAACTTACTATACTTCCTGTCCAACTCCTGTTCTTCAGAGAAGGTAGACAGACCCTGACTTTGGATTCCTGGAGTTTGTCACCTCCGGAGGTCTGTGTCAGTCAGACCTGTTTCACCTTCCAGGGACAGAAACCCCGGGCAAACTGGCATAAACAACAAGGGGAATTTACTAGTTTGCAGTCAGGCATGGCTGGATCCAGGAGCCCAGATCTTATCGTCAGATCTTTCTCTCTCCTGTCCCCCTTTCTCAGTGTGTGTCTAGGCAGACCTCTATAGAACGTGGCCCCCCAGCATCCCCAAGCTAATATCATTCCTAGAGCCAGCTGTCTTAGGAAGAGAGTTTCTTCCTCTCAAAGTTCCAGCACATACCTGATATCGTCAGGCTGGATGGGGTTCAGACTACTGAGTTGGGAGAAATGAAGCCCAGTGATTGACTAGACTGCCATCAAAACCTCGCCCCTGGAGTCTGAGGGGGTGGTGTGGTCAGGCCTATTCAAACCACATGGATTCCCAGAGGGGAGGAAACTTCAAAGGACAATGGAAGAACAGAGCAGGGATGTTGCCCAGGTGGAAACAACAGATGCCTGTCGCTCCCTGAGAATGCCCAGGTGAGGGCCCCATCCCTGGAAATGCCCCATATCCTCCCATGATTATACTCAGCCTGTCCTTCAATACTCAACCCATGTCCATCAGCTCTCTGATGCCTCCTCACCTGCTCTAGGTGCCCAGTGAAAGTCACTCAGTCGTGTCCCACTCCTTTCGATCCCATGGACCATATGGTCAATGGAATTCTCTAGGCCAGAATACTGGAGTGTGTAGCCTTTCCCTTCTCCAGGCGATCTTCCCAACCCAGGAATTGAACCCAGGTCTCCCGAATTGCAGGCAGATTCTGTACCAGCTGAGCCACCAGGGAAGCCCTAGCTGCCCAGAGTCTGTCATTTAGCCAGGTACACACCTCTATGCTGCCTTCTCATGATATTTCTGTTTTCGTTTGTTATAGCCTCATCTGAGCAACAAGATTACAGACCCACTGGGAGCAGAGATGTGACCATGCTTGCGTGCTCCCCTCCCACCGTGATACAGCCCTGGGCACCTGGACAGCAGTCTGGTGGACCCAGCCTAGCGTGCAGATGATGGCCAGGTCTGAGCAATGGCTGGGTCCCTTACCAGCTGAGTGACCTTGTGGAGTCCCCTGACAGCTCCAAGCCTCAGTTTCCACATCTAGAAATTGGTGATATGAAAACACCTGTTTTACAGAACTGTGAAAGTCTCTTCTTGGTTAAGCCCAGACTGTCGTCCTCCAATTGCGTCCTCCAATTTAATTACCACAGAAGTAAAAAAACAGGCATTCACCTCCTCCTTTCTGTGACAATGAGCTCTCCAGGCTTCCCTCTGTCTCCTAGTTATTTTTATTTTCTTGGCCAGCTCCTCTTACTTTTCCCCTAAATAGTAAACAATGTGCATTTGCATGGTCAATGGCACAGGTGTGGGTCCTACATTGCCCATATTGGGGCTGCAGTTATACCACTTGCGAGAGTGTAACCTTAGGTGTTATTTTACTTCTCAGGGACCCAGTTCCTCCGTTTAGGGATCACTCCTCACAAAGTCTTTCTGGATGTCTAACCCCTCCTCCCAGGATGGTCTAGATGCTCACCCACAGCACCCTGGGAATATCTCTATCCTAGAAATTTGTCCTTTTTCTTGTCTGTGTCCTCTACTAGGTCATAACATTAAAGACAAGGTTCTCATGTTCAAATGCCTAAAATGTTCAAATGAGAAATAGCAGTATTGAGTGAGTTAATTTGTGTAAAGCACCTAGAACAGGACTTGGTGGGGAGTTTTATAAAATTGTTAACTATTATTTCTATTTTAATGATCCAAAGTGAAATACATTATCCTTCAGCATCAAGTCCAGTCAATTCTTTCTCTGTAAAACTTCTCAAATTCATTCTTTTGCTCCTCTCCATCCCTCTTCCTAATTGCTTTTTCTAATTAATTAATTTTTTAAATTGAAGGACAATAGCTTTACAGAATTTTGTTGTTTTCTTAACTCAGGCCCTCAGCATATCCAGCATGGATTACTCCCTCATTCTTTTAATTGATTTTCCTTATCTGTCTTGCCTTCTAATCTATTTTCCACACAAAAATCTGATCATATATCTCCCCTGTATTAAGTTTTCAAATGGCATACCACAGTGATGAAGACACAAAATCCAAACTCATAGAGTGTGATGTACAATGTGCTTCATGATTTTTTTTCTTGCTTATTTCTTTAGTCTCATCTATCTCCGCTGATCCCTCATGTCTGGACACATCTGCTCTCACTTCCCTCTTGGTCTAGAATGCTCTTACTCCCCTTCTTCTTCTGACCACTTCTTTGGCATCCACTGAGGCTTCGTTTAGGGATCACTCCTCACAAAGTCTTTCTGGATGTCTAACGCCTCCTCCCAGGATGGTCTAGATGCTCATCCACAGCACCCTGGGAATATCTCTATCCTAGCAATTTGCCAATTTGCATGTCTGTCTCCTCCACTAGATCCTAAACTTATTAAAGACAAGGATCTCATGTTCAAATGCTTAGCTCTTGGCACAGTTTCTGGCACCTCATCTGGGCTCAGTGCATGTGGAATTAATTGAATAATGATCCCTACTGAATTTGTCAGGCGCCTTCTGATTGCAAGTGACAGAAATTGGCATTAGGCATCACTGGATCCTTGTGCTCAAATGACACCACCAGGACAGTATCTCTCTCCAGCTCTTGGCTTTGTTTTCTTCTGTCTTGGTTTCATTCTCAAGCTAGTGCCCTGAAAATAACCATCAGGAGCTTTGCAACCTGAGAAATCCTGAAATTAATGGCATCTCTTTCCCAACATTTTCAGTGAAAGTCTGGACACTACTGTTATTAGACTAATTTGATTTAGTTGCTATCCCAGGGGCATGAAATGTGGTGATTGGTCAGAAATAACAGAAATTTATTTCTTATAGTCCTGGAGGCTGAAAGTTCAAGATCAGTATACTGGTAGATTCTGTGTCTATACTTCCTAGATGCTCATCTTTTGCTATAATCATACATGGCAGAAGGGACTCTCCAGTGTCTCTCTCTTTCTCTTTTAATCATCAGATAATTTGTATTTGGTTTAAGTAAATCCAGTCATAATAATATATATGACCTGTTGCTTTACAGAAATAAAAAAACTACGATTAGTAATAATTCAGCTAAAGTTAGATTTAAACTACTTAGATTTCATTAACAAATCAAATTTGTTTAACAAACTAGCTTTACTTTTTTAACTTTTTATTTTACACTGAAACAGTTTATTAACAATGTTGTGTTAGTTTCATACAGCAAAGCCTCATACAGCAAAGTGATTCAGTTATTCATATACATGTATCTCTTCTTTTTCAATTTTTTATTCAAATCCAGGGGCTCTTATGTGAGGGCACTAACTGCAATCCTGAGGGCTCCACCCTCATGATCTAATCACCCGAGACCCCAGCACCTAAGATCATAGTAATATGCCCTTCTCTGGAACTGAGGGATGGTCATGTCCACCTGAAACAAAAGGACAAAATTCAATTCATCCACGAGAAACCCGAGGCTTGGAGTGTTTCAGTGATTTGCCTGAGTTTAATCAGCTTACAAGTGATAGAGCCTGATTCTCAAACAGTCTGACACTAGAGCCTTCCCTCTTAAAACACAGCTTTTTAAAAGGAATGTATATACACAGTAAAAATTCCAAACAGTGAAAAAAGTGTACAGTGAACAGGAAGCTATACGTCAAGCCCTGACCCTGGTCCTCAACTCCCCTTTTCTTCCCTGCAATCATTCATCCAGAAGGTTTCATCACTTCTATGCTTTATTATGCTGGTCCAGAATAGTCTGTCGTCTAGATCTAATATGTCCCCACTTCCAAGGATTGTACCCCACGCCCAGTTTATTATGAGGTCTTTCCATTTGGGCTGGCAGGAACACAAACTAGTTCCAGCCGGGTGTGAAGTTGAGAAGCTGTTGGACTTACTGCTTTGCAGTTATTCTTTCTCAACCTCTAGTAGCTTCTCACACGTGTACTGACCAGTTCTCGGGCAGTAACTAGAGGGAATCCCTCTGCAAGTTGCAGGAGCTCTCTCTTCTCTGACACCCTGCCTTGTCAATCTAGCTGATGTGGACACCCCGATACAATCTCTGCCTCCTTAGCTCAGGGAGGCCATAGGTTCCACCTGGAAAGGACCGCCTAGCAGTAAGCTGGGGCAACTGTACGGCCCCTTCCTTCCTTTTCCTTCTCTTGTTGTTCAGTCGCTCAGTCGCGTCCGACTCTTTGCGACCCCATGGACTGCAGCATGCCAGGCTTCCCTTCTCTTAGCCAGCAGCAACTCTTCCAGCACTGTCTGCTGCACAATGTCTTAAACTGTTATTTCCTTTTGTCATGAAAAAAAAAAAAAAAACCTGAATAAGGAAAGAGGGTAAACCTGGTTCCTATTACTGCCCCATGGCCAGAAGGACTGCTGCTTTCAGCAGGATTTATGAATCCTTCCAGAGATGCTCAGTGCATAAACAAGCATATATATCCTCTCCTCTTTTTGCTGCAGTTTTCCACCTTACTTCATTTTCTTATTATCCTGCAGATTGTTCCCTATAGATTGACCTTAATCTTTAAAGAGAGAGCCTGCACTCCTAACCCTTACTCTAGTCTGCTTCAGTGAATGACAGCTGAGTTATAGTTGGCTGTAATTGATGCTCAGTAAATAGTGGACAAGTTGAATAAATTATGTTGAAACTGCATCCAGGTGGCTGGACTCTCATGTTCTGATGACTGGAGGAAACAGGATATACCATATTCAGTTTGGGATCCTTTGTATTCCAGATTGCTCTGTCCTCTCCTTTTATTTCTCTGAAGTTTCTTCTTGCTTTCTGGCCCATTGAGGCTGAGATGCAGTAATATCTAAACCTCAGCTCTTGTCTTCTATTGGTAGTCTAATTTATAGGACAAAGCCACATCCTCTGTATAAAAAGAGGCACACGTGCCCTTTTGGGGCAGCACTGTTAGTATTGGAAGATATGGAAGTGTGCCTGGACAGTGCTTGGCCTCTAGAAGCTCAGCAAATACTGTTTAGATGAACTTGGGGCTTGTGTCTTGTGCACAAGCCTAATTACTCTTTCGGCTTCTGACATCTATTTAGGATCTATTAAGTGAGGCTGTCAAAGATGAGTATATAGAGATAATTCATTCTTACAAATAGAAATGGAAAATACCCTAAATAATCATAGCAACAGAATTTAGTTGTTAAATTTGTGAGATAAAGTTATTAAATAATGGTGAAAGATTAGCATATAGCAAGACCCTGATGCTGGAAAAGATTGAAGGCAAGAGGAGAAGGGGAAGACAGAGGATTAGATGTTTGGATGGCATCACTGACTCGATGGACATGAGTTTGAGCAAGCTCTGGGAGTTGGTGGTGGACAGGGAAGCCTGGCGTGCTGCAGTCCATGGGGTCGCAAAGAGTTGGAAATGACTGAGCGACTGAACTGATTAGTATTATCTTAGTCTGTTTGGACTATGACAAAAATACCATAGACTAGGTGCTTTGTACATAAAAACTTATTTCTTACAGTTCTGGAGGATGGGAAGGCCAAGATCAAGGTTCTGGAAGATTTGGTGTCTGATGAGAACCTGCTTCCTGATTCATAGGGGATCATCTTCCTATTGCATTCTCACATGGCAGCTGGGATATGGAGCTCTCTGGAGCCTCTTTAGTAAGGGCACTAACCCAGTTCATGAGGGCTCCACCTTCATGACTCATCACCTTCTAACAGCCTTGAAGCAGGAGATCGATGGGCCCCAGGCTGAGCAGCTGGGGTTGGTCCCCTATGCACAGATACTCCAAGATGAAGATAATAGCAGGAGTGAAGAGGAGATGAGCACTGCCCAGATGAGAGATGAATAGACCACGTATTTATCGTTCTTGAGATCAAGGAGACCTTCCCAACTTCACATGCACGGAAAGGCTCCTTGGGGGTCAAAAAGGGAGGGAGCACCACCCTGTTAGGTGACGTCTACTACTACAGGCCTCTTCGTTAGAATCCCTTTTGGCTGAGAGATGCATGTGCACACAGGGGAGGACCTTGGGATTAATTAAATATGGACTCAGAGCCCACAAGGCAAGATGATTGGCCAGAGGAAGCCCAGAGGAAACGCCCCATGTAAGTGATTCAAACTACCATGAGAGCATGACTCTTTTTTCTCGTAATAGACACTTGATTATTGTCACTACTTTCCATCTCTTTGTGGAAATTTATTTCTACAAAGTCAATGGGCAAGGCCTTGTTGCTGGCCACTGGCCTAGTGGATAGGATTCAGTGCTCACACTGCAGTGGCCTGACTTCAACCTCTGGCCCAGAACTGAAGCCCTGATTCAAGCCATTGCAGGCCATGGCCACCCACAACCAGCCACATCTCTTAAGAGCATCACACTTGGGCATAGGATTTAATATATAAGTGGGGAGGGGGACAAGCATTCTGTTTATAGCAAGTATTGTCTCAATATACAGCTCTTATAAATGTGTGTTAGTGTGTGTCTGTGTGTGTGACAAAGCTTAACATGGCCCCCAAATGCAAGTCAGTCACTTTGTCTGGGTTTTAGCTTTTTCTTACCACGAATTTGGAATCTAACACTCAACCTTAGGTACAAGTTTACTATTTAACATCTCTTCTAGTTCTCACAGCACCCCGAAAAAGTGGCATTATTTGCCTCATTCCTACGGAACTAGTCAGGGACACATAGCTAACGTATGGAGGAACTAGAATTTGAGTTCAGGTCCTTCTGACCCTAAAGCCTGAGCTCCAGCTGCTCGTGGGGGTTAAAACATTGTTCCCAAAATGTGCTCTGCAGAAATCTGCTCCTATGGATGGTTATACGCAAAAATGTGTCCTATTCTTAGGGATATTTGCATTTGTTTTTGAGGAATTTGCATTTTGGTTGTGATTTAAAGCTCACACAGTGATACACAGCTCACACAGTGTAGGCACATGCCATTTTTACTGGTATTTATTTGCAGGTAAAGTGTTTTATTTGTTTACAAATTGAAGGTTTATGGCAACCCTGAATCAGGCAAGTCTATTGGTGCCATTTTTTGCTCGCTTCCTGACTCTAGGCACATTTTGGCAATTCTCACAATATTTCAAACTTCTTCATTATTGCTGTATTTCTTATTGTGCTCTGTGATCAGTGATCTTTGCTGTTACTATTGCAAAAAAGATTAGAACTTGCTGAAGGCTCAGATCATGTTTAGCATTCTTTAGCAAGACAGTATTTTTTAATTAAGGTATGTACATAGCTTTTTTAGACATAATGCTATTGCACACTTCATAGACTATGCTATAGCGTAAACATAACTTTCATATGCACTGGGAAATAAAAAAAAAATTGTGTGACTCGCTTTGTTGTGATATTAGCTATGCTATGGTGTTCTGGAGCCAAACCTGCTCTATTTCCAAGGTGTGCCTGTATTTCCCATCCTCTGCCTGTGGTTCAGAGAGGAGTTTTAAACAGATAGTGGCTGGGCTGACACCTTGGTAAATACGGGAGCCATTTGTACAAGCTGCCCAGATTGTAGAAATCAGAATATCAGGATGAGGAAGGTTCCAGAAATAATTACTCAGGCCTACCTCTTCATTTTAAAATGAGGAAATTGAGGCAAATGGAGACTACCTTATTCAAGGACACCACTTGCTTTGGCTGAGAGTATCTAGAACTCCCTGACTCCAAGTCCAGTGCTCTTTACTCTGGTGAATAAGAGTGTGTATGTGCTATGTTGCTTCAGTTGTGTCCGACTCTTTGTGACCCTATGGACTGTAACCTGCCAGGCTCCTCTGTCCACGGGATTCTTCAGGCAAGACTACTGGAGTGGGTTGCCACGCCTTTCTCCAGGGGATCTTTCCGACCCAGGGATCGAACCCACGTCTCCTGTGGCTCCTGCACTGCAGGTGGATTCTTTACTGCTGAGCCACTGGAGAAGCCTGGGAATAAGAGAGTTCTTTGTAAACTTCCTGGCAATCGATGAGTGGTTTTATGTATATTTTCCCTCTGATTCCATTTCTCTGTGTTTTGGCTTATGTTCTTACACTTTCTGTCTCAGGCCTCCTCTTGTTCACAGTGAGAGGACAGGTTGATCTAAGGAAAAGGTGGCTAGAGAGTTGAGTAGAGGGGGCCTCAGGATGTCGGACTACAGTCTTGCATCAACTCTGATAGGGAGAATTGTGCATCATTACACCCTGGATTTATGACTGAAAAGCTATGTGTACAGGTAAGATTTTATAGGTGAATCATATTAGGGACGCTTCCTATATAAGACTATCACGCACCCTTTGCTTTATCCATTCCATCTCTAGAGATTTAACTTACAAAGATACGTGAAAAAGGATGTTTTGAAAAACACCGTTTACAATAGCAAGAGACTATAAACAACCTGAGATACCACTGATGGGGGCATGGTTATAAAAACTGTGGCACATCCAAAACAGCAGAGTATATATGAGATGCAACATGGCAGATAAAAACAGTGTATATATGTCTTGGTTTGGGTTTCTTTGAAAGAAAGCCTCAGACAAGGACTTGGGTGCTGAGTCATATACCATTGTGAGTATGTGTTTATCTTGCATTTTCTTCATCCATTCTTCTGTTGATGGACACATAGGGTGCTTCCTTATCTTGGCAATCATAAATAATGCTGCTGTGAACATTGAGGGGCATGTATCTTTTCAAATTACTGGGTTTTTGGATATATTAATATACCCAGGAGTGGGCTTGCTGGATCATATGGTAGTTCTGTTTCAAGTTTTTTAAGAAGCCTCCATATTGTTTTCACCAGTGGCCGCACAAACTTACTTCTCCACCAATGGTGTACAAGGATTCCCTTTTCTCCACATTCTCACCAACATTTGTTATTTGTGTTCCTTTTGATGACAACCGTTCTGACAGGTGTGAGGCGATATCTCATTACGGTTTTGCTTTGCATTTCCCTGGTGATTAGCGAGGCTGAGCATCTTTTCTTGGCTGTCTGCATTTCCTCTTTGGAAAAATGTCTATTCAGTTTTTCTGCCTGTTGGTTTTTTTTTTTTTTTTTGAGTTGTATGAGTTGTTTGTATATATTGCACATTAATCCCTTATTGGTCATATCATTTGCAAATATTTTCTCCCACTTAGTAGGTCATCTTTTTATCGATGGTTTTCAACAGATTTTAAGTTTAGTTAGATCCCATTTGTTTATTTTTGCTTTTTTTCTTCTTACTTTAGGAGGCAGATCCAAGAAATATTCCTGCAATTTATGTCAAAGAGTACTCTGCCTATATTTTCCTCCAGGAATTTTTTATTATGGTACCTGGTCTTACACTTAGGTCTTTAATCCATTTTGAGTTTATTTTTGTATGTACTGTTAGAGAATGTTGTATTTTCATTCCTTTACATGTAACTGTCCAGTTTTTCCAGCATCAGTTACTGAAGAGACTATCTTTCTTCATAGTATATTCTTTATTTATTTTTTTTTAGTATATTCTTTAATCATCAATGAAGTTTTGATCAATGATCATTTTAAGTTAATTTCTGTTTATACTGTAAGGCAATGTTCAAAGTATACTTATTCCTGGGATATTCAATTGTCCTAGCAACAACTGTTTAAAATCCTTTCCCATTGGATTGCTTTGGCAGTTTTGTCAAAAATTAATTGACCGTATATGATTTGGTCTGCTTCTGGACCTTTTATTCTATTCCACCCATCTATTCGTCGATCCTATGTTAATGATAAATCCAAAAGCAGTAAGAGCCAAATGTGGTTCTTATGTTGTTTTTGGATGTAGTGTAGGAGGTAGGGTAAGTCCTCCAACTTTGTTCTTCTTTTTCAAAGTTGTTTTGGCTATTTTAAATTCTTAACATTTACATACAAATTTTATTAACAGTTCATCAATTTCTATTAAAAAAAACCCCCGAGATTACATTGAATCCCAATACACTGGAAAATATTAAACATCTTAATAATATTGTATCTGTATCCAACAATCTGTAAACGTTGTATATACTTCCTTCATTTAGGTCTTAACTTTTTCTGTATTTTGTCATTTTCAGTGTGGAGGTTTAGCATATATTTTGTTAAATTTATGCACAAGTGTTTTATATTTTTTGATGCTGTCACAAGAAGTGTTTGTGGCAGCCAGCGCCCAGGCTGGCCCTCTGCTCCTTCTCTGCCAGTATTCATGCCCTTGTACAGTACCCCCTGCACACACATGCAGTGTACCAGGTCTGTGTGACCAACAGGATACGGCAAAGTGATGGAACGCCACTTCTGAGAGTAGGCAGTAAAAAAGCAACACGGCTTCTTCCTTGCTCTCTTTTGGATTGCTTGCTCTGGAAAATACGAGAACAGCTCTACCTGATGGTCCAATGGGGTGAAGGGCAGATGCCATCATAAACAAGGAATTGAGGCCTCCACTAACAAGCCATGAATGAATGATTTTGAAGGTGGATCCTCCAGACCCAGTCGAGCCTTCAGATGACTGCAGCCCTGGCCAACATCTCGACTGCAACCTCCTGAGAGATCCTGAGCCAGGCGACCTGTTAAATCTTCTCCCAGGTTCCAGACTTGTAGAAACTGTGAGATAATAGATGTTTGTTGTTTCAAGCTGATAACTTGATAATTCATTATGTAGCAATTGAGAACTACTACAGGAGTTAAAAAAATGGTATCTATTTTGTTTTGATTTCTAACACTCTGTTTTTACCATTTAGAAATTCCAATATATACACACACACACACACACAAACACATAGATATGTATATATACACATACACAAATATACACATATGTAAAGAGAGACCTTGTTTTCCATGTCCTTTCTAAAAATTAGCTTTTTGGCAGATATTTTAGAATTTTCTACATATGCAACCTGTAATCTGTGGCAAAGACAGTTTTTCTCCTTTTCAAATCTGGATACTTTTTGTGTATTCTACTACCTTATTGGTAGGACTTTTAGTATAACATTGAATAAAATGGTGAGAACAGATATTCTTGCCTTGTTTTGATCTTAAGAGGAAAGTCATTCCGTCACTCACCATAAGTATAATGTTAGCTGTGGGTTTTTCTGAGATGTCATTTATCAGGCTGAGGAAGTTTTCTTCTGTTCTTAATTTACCGAGAAGTTTAAAATTTTCTCTCTCTCTCTTTTTTTTTTTTTGTTATCAATACTAGATTTATAGCTTTATTATGGTAGGCTTCCTGGTTTTCACTTGGGAAATGTATTCTTACAGTCTTATAGTCATATATTCTTATAAGTTGCTCTGGCCGCACTTCATATTGGGGTGCCCAAAGCTCTGAATGTTTTGAAGACTTGATCAGCTTCTGAATTCACATGGAAAAGTGGCTTCTTTGTTGTTAACTCTATATGGTGTCTGTACTCCAAATGTCACCTGGAGTTGAGCAGTGAGCTGACTTCAGTAGTGCTGGAGATCTATACCAGAGTGTTACTACCTCATGTATATAGTGAAGTTGCTCAGTCATGTCTGACTCTTTGCGACCCCATGAACTGTAGCCTACCAGGATCCTCTGTCCATGGGATTCTCCAGGCCAGAATACTGGATGGGTTGCCATTTCCTTCTCCAGGGGATCTTCCCAACCCAAGGATCGAACCTGGGTCTCCCGCATTGTAGACAGACGCTTTACTGTCTGAGCCACCAGGGAAGTCACTACCTCATGTATATATATTCTAATAGACATTTCAGAAGCTCTGGGAAAAAACAGAATAAACTAGTTTAAATGTTCCTTTGTTATCGATAGGGTTGAGGTTTTAAATCTCTGTGAAGAATTCTCCTAGGCTGACAAAACACAGTCCATTGTAGGATTTGGTGCAGATAACTGTTAACAAGTGGAGAACCCATGAAGAGACCTGGAGGGATAGAGTTAAAATTCAGAGATGAGATGTAACCTGGATTCCTACGTAACCACATTTGAAGGTGGACTATATTGGGTGACTGTTCTAAAAGAGAAATTTCCTGAATTGTAACACGGGGACACTTCCTCTTTACGTTTTAGTCTGATTTTCTTCATAGTTACCACTTGATCTGTAGTTTACCCTTACACATAACTCCACAGATACCTTCTCCAACTTTCTCTATTTTGGAAAATTCATCTATGATTGCTCAATCAGAATGGTAGATCTGGATGATTATTCTGTGGTGGTGGACACTAGGGATGGAGTGTCAGAGGAGTGGTGGAGGCAGTGACAGTTACCATGTCTGTGTCACCTGTCCTCAGCTCCAAGAGCCCTGAGAGCTTTTATTATGAATAATTTTCTACTAATCTTTCTGAGTCTATTGAGATAATTATATTCTTTCTTTTTTGTTTTGTTAACATGTTGCATTGCATTGATTGATATTTGAATGTTAAACCAACCTTGCATTCCTGAGATAAAATCTGCTTGATCATCATGTATGAATTGTTTCTGAAAATATTTGATGAATTATTGTTGTTCAGTCACCCAGTTGTGTCTGACTCTTTGTGACCCCATGAACTGTAGCACACCAGGCCTCTCTGTCCTTCGCCATCTCCTGAAGTTTGCCCAAGTTTATTTCCATTGCATCGATGATGCCATCCAGCCATCTCATCCTCAGATGCCCTCTTCTTCTTCTGCCCTCAATCTTTCCCAGCATCAGGGACTTTTCTGATGAGTCAGCTGTTTGCATCAGATGACCAAAATATTGGAGTTTCAACTTCAGCATCAGTCCTTCCAATGAGTATTCAGGGTTTGATTTCCCTGAAGATTGGTTTGATCTCCTTCCTGTCCAAGGGGCTCTCAGGAGTCTTCTCTAGCAATTGGAAGGCATCAATTCTTCAGTGCTTCTTTATAGTCCAGCTCTCACAATACATGACTACTGGGAAGGCCTTAGCCTTGACTATATGGACCTTTGTTGGCAGAGTGATGTCTGCTTTTCAGCACACTATCGAGGTTTGTCATAGCTTTCCTGCCAAGAAGCAAACATCTTCTGATTTCATGGCTGCAGTCACCATCTGCAGTGATTTTAGAGCTGAAGAAGAGGAAATCTGTCACTACTTCCACCTTTCCCCCCTCTATTTGCCATGAAGTAATGGGACTGGATGCTATGATCTTAGTTTTTTTAATATTCAGTTTTAAGCCAGTTTTTCTATTATTTGAGGCACATTTGCATTTCATCTGAGAGAAACCAGGAGGCTCTGCTCCCATTGGCTGCTTTTGGGACCACAGTGCTTCCTTGGTGCTTGAAACTTGGATAAATGGGTTTTCATAACCGTTGGAGATCCTTGAGGGAAGTGTCCAGACTGAGACATATCGGAATTTTGGTTGATAATTCCCTGCCCCCTTGAATCAATATATTTGTTCAATCAAAATGTTTGTTCAACTTTAATTTGGAAGAGGAGTTGAAAACTGGGATAGTGAAAAAAAGAATGGAGAAGAAGGGCTGCTGGTAGAAACCTCAAAATAGGGAGAATATTAAGATATTAGCTACTGTAAATGACAAATATTTACTATTGAAATCATGGCCTTCAGGGATCTTAGCCACAATTTCAGGATCATTTTACATTATTTCTTTAAACACACCTTTTATTTTCCCGAGAAGAGTTTTGAAATTGCAGTTTTCCTCCTCCTCCTTAATTTCCAGCGACATACCAGCATCCGGTGATGTTTTGGCATACCTTTCCTTCTGTGCTGGTGCCTGGCAGAGCCACTCCTTATTCTGACTCTGGCCTATGTCCCTTCAGTGCTTTGAGATCAGTAAGAGTTTGAGCAGTATTTGTTGAGAGCTCAGTGTCCCCTTCTTCAAGACTCCAGGGAGAAGGGTATGAGATAGTATGATAATTTATTTTCACTCAAGGGCATTAAGACCAGTAAAAGCCTCTGTTGGCCTACTTCAGAGGCTGGGGTTAGTGTCCGTATGTTATGAGTAGGGAGACTGAGGCATGGGATTCTGAAAAGGATACTTTCAGTGGATAAAATGATAGAAAAGAGTCGGGATGGCTCCATCAAGTCCCAAACAGCTATCAACTTCTTAAGGTTAACATGCGGAGAAAGGCTAGAACCTCTCCGCTTTCTCCTGCATCCAGGCAGCTATGGGTCTTGAAGACTGTGAAAATGACTGCTGAGCGGAGCATAGCAATGCAGTCTCTCTCTGTCCTCAGTCTCATTTTTCATTCTCTCTCCTTGATCCCCTTCTAATCTAGACTGGGACAATCAGATGACAAAAGAGTTCTACTTTAAAACAAGTGCACTCAGGTATTTATAGTAAGGAAATGGACCGAATGAGCCAACTGCTAAAAAATAGAAGGTCTGATTTTATCCATTCGGGAAGATTGTGGCCCAATGCAGTTAGGGATACAATAAATCAATTCAGATCTAATATTTAGAAAACTTACCCCAGATTGGAGTGGTTGGCCTCTCATGAGAAATGCTATAGGTTTTTCCAAATCGGCAGCACTGGTGCGGATGGACTTTGCAGGGAAAAGGCTTGACATTGCCTGGGCATCAGAAGATATTCTCAAGTCTGCTTTAGTTCCCCTCCAGAAAAGTGGTCCACGTCATCTAAGCTCTGCACTACATAACCGTGAGTAAAAGTTGCTGAGTCCTTAAGGGAGGTTTCGGGGCTCTGACTTATGTTTGGGGAATTCTAATTCTACGCCAATCCTGTGGTAGATACTCATTCGATTTTCACACATGGGTAAGTTTGGTGAATGAATAAACATATGCATAGCATTTACTGGGCTTTCCTGCTGGCTCAGATGGTAAAGAATCTGCCTGCAATGCAGAAGACCTGGGTTTGATTGCTGGGTTGGGAAGATCCCCTGGAGAAAGGCATGGCTACCCATTCCAATATTCTTGCCTGGAGAATCCCATGGACAGAGGAGCCTGGGGCCTGCAGTCCACAGGGTTGCAAAGAGTTGGACACGACAGAGCAACTAAGACTTTCACTTTCACTATTGAGCACTTGCTGAGTGCCATGCACCATGCTAGGCCCTTCTCATTCTATTTTATTTAGGTCTCAGCATAACCTTGGCATATGCTCTCCATTTTGCCGATACACAAACTGAGTCTCAGCTAGGATTTTTCAAAGCCATGTTGGTTGAGAAGAGCAGATTGAGATTTATCTAGCATGCAGGATAGATGTGGAGTCTTGATTTATGCAATCCTCTTGGCATTTTATTCTGGGCTGTGCACTTAGAGGCCCTCCATCAGCATTTATAATGAAGGCTTTCTTAACTACATCTCTCATTATCTCTTCCTCCTTGGAGTTCAATAACCTACTTGTACTGAGATGGTTGGATGGCATCACTGACTCGATGGACATGAGTTTGAGTAAACTCTGGGAGTTGGTGATGGACAGGGAGGCCTGGCGTGCTGCAGTCCATGGGATTGTAAAGAGTCAGATACGACTGAGCGACTGAACTGAACTGTTCAACTTTGCATCCACGTTGTTTTCTTTTCCACTGTATCAGTTTAGAAATGCTTTAAGGCACAAGGAAAAAACCTCAACCAATGTGATGTTTAAAAAAAAAATAGGTTTTAAGTTCTTTGATAGACCTCCAACTGAGATCTAGCATCTCTGTCCCCTTTCCTTGAATTTGATAACTGCTTTGACCAATTGAATAATGAAGAAATGACACTGATTCCTACATGAAGCTGAATCATAAAAATCCATGAAACTTCTACATAGGCCTCTTGGAATGCTTGCTCTTAGAACACAGTAATAGTTCTAACACTGTGAAAAGCCTAAAGCTTAGGGAGAGGCCACGTGTGCTGGCACTTGGTCAAGAGTCCCACGTGAGCCTAGTCTTTGGTCCTTCCAGCTTGAGTACCAGACATGTGAGTCAAGAAGCACTCTTGGAATTGGATTCTGCAGGTCCAGTTATTCTAGTTCCTGGGTATTTGAGTCACTTACCTGGTTGAACCTTCTCAAGAGAGGCCCCAGATACCATGGAGTAGAGACAAACCATTGCAGATGGACTCTGAATTCTTGACCTGCCGCCTGTGAGCTTGATAAAATGACTTATTTTAATGTCACTAAGTTTTAGAGTAGCTTGTTATATGGTACAAGTAACTGGGCTATCCAGCTAGCACTGGTTTATAGCAGTTGAAATACGTGTATACCTGTATTTAATGAAGTGAGATCTAGAGGTAGGCTCTTGTTGGCGTTAGTTCATTGCTCAGCTGTGCCATTAGGGACCCAGAATCTTTCCGTACGTTCATATTGCCATCCTTAATGTTACCTTTTTTCCTCATGCTTGTTGCCTCATAGTTTTGGCATAAATGCTGTAGCTCCAGGCATTGCATCAGCATTCAAGTTAGGAAGAAGAAAGGCCAGGCAGAGTTTGCCTCATCTATATGGTTTTATTAGGAAAGCTAAACTTTTCCCAGAAGCCTCAGGTCCTTACTTATGTCTCACCAATTATAAGTTTGTCACATGGCCACTCTGATGGGAAGAGAGGCTGGAAAAAAATGAGCATTTATCTGACAGAATGCTGTTCTAAACACAGTCTGAATTTGCTTAGCAAGGACACCAGAGACCACGAGAACCACGTGGGCAAGGCCAGTGTCTGCCACATACCTTAATTGCTTTGCATTATTTTTTCTGGTTGGTTCAACTAGGTAGTGAGTTACTGAAAACAGAGATAATGATGATTACTTCTCTGGAATGCTTCTTAGCATCCAACATAGCACTGAGAATGTCATTTCTATTTAATGCGTTCACCTGTTGAAGAAAGAGGAACATAATGAAGAGGTGATTTTCCAGAGAGAAGTCTTCACATTTTTTTCTCTGCATAGCCCCTGAAAACATTTTGAGAGGCAATGTGCCTCCTTGTACATTTTTAACCTGGTATTTGCAGTTTTTGTTATAAATTTATATAAAAAATTACAAAGAATATAATTTTTGGTAAGTAGTTAATATTGAAATTTTAAAATAAACATTTATATTGCTTTTTAAAATTTCCAGTCTAAATACCATACTGATTTGATACTACTGTCTTCTGTTTTAAAATTTGCAAATGAGTTTTCCTTTAGTAGTTAGAAAATTTTACATCTTTTCTTTTTTTCTTTGTACTCACATTTTCATTCCAGTTTCCTCACAGAATTTTATTCTAATGTAATATGTTTTTAGGCTTGAAAGTTTGCTTTGTTGATTTCTTGCTTCTTATATCATGCTTCTTTGCAACAAAAACATACGTAGAGGTTGAAACAGCAATTTAAAACATTTCATGTGACTAAAAGGCTTTAAGTACTAAAACATTTCTTCTGTATTGAATTATCATTGAAATTATTATACTGTATAATTGAGAAAAGCAACATAAATATATTATACCTTTTGATATAGAATTATTAAACACAGAAGTAAAATTCATTGCAAATGTATCTGCCGTGAGATGGATGGGATTTTAAAAACTTGTATCATCTGGAGAAGGAAATGGCAATCCACTCCAGCACTCTTGCCTGGAAAACCCCATGGACGGAGGAGCATGATAGGCTACAGTCCATGGGGTCACAAAGAGTCGGACATGACTGAGCGACTTCACTTTCATTAAAATAAATAAATAAATAAATAATAAATAAAAACTTGTATCATGTATCTGTGTATGAGTATTACTTATTGCTTGAATGAAACAGTTTGGCATCAATTGCAAGCCTATTTTTGTTTATTAAGACATAAGTGTGGACGAATGTTAAGTAGACTTATTGTGGTCGTCATTTTGCAATATTTACAAGTATTGAATCCTTACATTATACACCTGAAACTAGTGTAATGTTATATTTCGATTAAATAAAGATGAAAGTGCTGAACACGTTCACGTAAGTAAATGGGAATGTAAGGAATATTATTACCTTTGAATTATTTGAACTACTTCCAAGTTGTATATCAAAAATCACATAGTGGCCTGTCATCAGAAATTATTTTTAATGATCTATCAGCTGACAGCTCAATTAGGTCCTCCTTCGATTATGTGGAAAACACCTGACTTGGAAAATAACTTGCAACCAGTCATTTGAGCTGTTCTCTTGCAAATGGATTTTCTCTGCTTATTAGAGACATTCACAACCTCAGTATTTCTATTTCCTACCTCCTGGCTGTAAGTTTGTGCTCCAGGATACATCATAGTAAGATTTGGGATGAGGAAGCCATTTGTCTTGCTGGGAGAAGGGCGGCTGTGAAAGAGAACTAGGGAAAATAGGGAGGAGAACTTGCCTAATGCCCCAGTTGCAGGCAGATCAAGTTTAGGAGAGTGCCGGGGTCCAGCCCCGGTGGATCCAGGGAATTTGAAGTGGGGACGGCGTCCGCTAGGATCAGGAAACAATTGCTTGCTGCTGCTAAGTCACTTCAGTCGTGTCCGACTCTGTGCGACCCCGTAGATGGCAGCCCACTAGGCTCCTCTGTCCCTGGGATTCTCCAGGCAAGAACACTGGAGTGGGTTGCCATTTCCTCCTCCAATGCATGAAAGTGAAAAGTGAAAGTAAAGTTGCTCAGTCGTGCCCGACTCTTAGCGACCCCATGGACTGTAGCCTACCAGGCTCCTCCGTCCATGGGATTTTCCAGGCAAGAGTACTGGAGTGGGTTGCCATTGTCTTCTCCAACAATTGCTTAATTAAACATTAATTAAGGATATAAAGAGTGGTTAAATAAGGATAGCTCAGTGAGGAAATTCAGTGGAGAAAGGAGGCTGAAATAAGGATAGCTCAGTGAGGAAATTCAGTGGAGAAAAGAGGCTGAATAATTCAGCCAGAAGGTGAGAGAGAACGACATGGGGAGACCAAGCTTCGGTGAACAAGGCCCGCACTTTATTTTCCAAAGTAGTTTTTATACCTTAAGTTATGCATAGAGGATAATGGGGAAAGGGGTAGAATCATGCAGTAAGCCAGGCTTTCTTCCTGCAAACTTATCATATGCAAAAGTTTAGGTGATTTGCATCATCTTCTGGCCCGGAGGCCTGTTAACATTTTAAGACCCTTTCTTCAGAAAACTTATTCTTCTCTAAAGGTGATAAGTCAAAAAAAATAAATAAATAAAGGTGATAAGTCAGGCGCCACCCTCCAAAAGCATTAGATAAAGTTGCATTCCTACAGGGCAAAGGTGTGGTGGGCTATAACAAGAAAAAGAATTAACTCAAGGGTCCAAGATTACAAACATTAAAGCTACTACTTACACCAATTATATTAATCAATACACTGCCAGGGACACAGCAGGTAAGGGATATGGAGACTTAGCAGCAAACATTGGCCCAACAAGTGAAAAACCCTTCACCAATACAATTTCTAATCAATCTTTTAACTGCTCAAAGGAATCTGTATTCAGACAGTTTAGAACATCTCATGCCTCTCACGGTTGTGAACTAAAACACTCTTGTCACGCCCAGGAACTTTATTAACTGGAGCTGTAATTTAACTCTTTTTCAGAGAGAGGTGGTGGGGAACAGCCCCCCCGTAAAGTCAGAGGTGTAGGTGATACCACAAAGCAGTAAAGTAGGCAGACTCTGGTTTTGGGGGTAGATGCTCGAGAATTTCCAGGGGGACTCCTGAGGCTCGATCCTGCCTTTGTGTATGCTGAGCCTCCTTCCTCACGACCTTTGCCATGGGCAGAGTTCCTCACGCTGGCTCCCAGCAGGACAGTCTGTAGGAAAACTGAGGATTTGAAAATGGATCCTCATAAGTCTATCCGTGTCCCCAAACCAAGAGCCTGTGTACCCCAACTTGAAGACTGCTGTTCCAAAAGCTGTCAGAGCTCATAGAGATGCTATCACTCTTGCAGAGGCTGAGTGTGCTTGAGTTCCCTTTAGGCAAACTGCCTGTCACTCAATGAGCTGCTCTATGCAGAGCCTTATAAGTCTTACCGAGTCTGAGAACAGTCTTCTGAGGCAGGAATCATTATCTCTATTTTGCAAATGAGGATGCAGTGGTGAAGGGAAGTAGCAGCCATCGGGCACCAAAACTGGGGTTCAGACCCAGGCGATGGGTGTACAGAGCTTGAGCTGTTTAGCCACTGTGTTCAGTTGAGCCTGGTTCTGGGAACAGGGATCCCAGCTCTTCACAGGAGCTGTTGCTTGGACGGCTGTTGCTTTTATCTGTGTTTCGTTCTTGGCAAATTTCTCTAAAGCAGTGGTTCTCAAACCCAGGTGGCTGGGCCCCACCTCTTGAATTTCTAATTCTGTAGGTATGGGTGAGGCTGAGAATCTGCATTCCTAACAAGTTCCCAGGTATAGGGGGAGAGGGCCCACTTCTCTAAAGCCTGTCCAGTCTCTGGGAGAGAATTCCATTTCTAATGTATGTAGGGACAGGACAGATGCTTTCCCCCTTAAGTTTCTTTTAGGACTGAGGTTGTCACTTGCTTGCTAAGTCGCTTCAGTCGTGTCCGACTCTTTGCGACCCCGTGGACTGTAGCCTGCCAGGCTTTTCTGTCCATGGGATTCCCCAGGCAAGAATACTGGAGTGGGTTGCCATTCACTTGCCTAGAAGTGAGTATATATGAAATCCACGTTGCATATATATTTCAGCGCCTGAAACAACTTTGGAAAATCTTGTGCTGCAGGAATTTTTGTTGGAATTTTCTTTGGTGATATTTGTACGTGGGTATACCTGCATCATTTTCACTTTTCACTTTCATGCATTGGAGAAGGAAATGGCAGCCCACTCCAATGTTCTTGCCTGGAGAATCCCAGGGATGGGGGAGCCTGGTGGGCTGCTGTCTGTGGGGTCGCACAGAGTCGGACACAACTGAAGCAACTTAGCAGCAGCAGCAGCAGCATACATGCATGAGGGGAAATTGTGCTTACACGTTTTTATTTATGTGTATATACTTTGCACACAAAGGTCCTCTGTGTTTCTGCTAAGTTGTTGACTCTGTCTGGATGGCATATTCTTTCCTGCATTCTTCACCTATTGGTTCAATCCTCAAGATTCATCTCAAAATAATGCTTTCTCTCTGAAATTTGCTGGTTAACTTAAGTGCCTCTTCCCCGAACTCCTCTAGCCTGGCATAGAATTGAATAGGCATGATCTTGCTTACATGTTTTTTCTCGCTTTGGTTGAAAAACTTGATACTAGTAAGTGCTAAATAAATAACAGCAAACATTTAATTAGCACTTACTAAATACTAAATACTTTTTTTTTTTTTTTTACTAGAAGGCAATGGCAGCCTACTCCATTACTCTTGCCTGGAAAATCCCATGGACGGAGGAGCCTGGTGGGCTGCAGCCCACAGCGTCATGAAAAGTTGGACACGACTGAGTGACTTCACTTTCACTTTTCACTTTTATGCATTGGAGAAGGAAATGGCAACCCACTCCAGTGTTCTTGCCTGGAGAATCCCAGGGACGGGAGAGCCTGGTGGGCTGCCGTCTATGGGGTCGCACAGAGTCGGACACGACTGAAGTGACTTAGCAGCAGCAGGCATTTGCTAAACACCTTACATTTACTATTTCATTAAATCCTTACGACAATTTTATGAGATACTGTTATCATCCATATTGCATAGTTGTGGAAACCAAGGCACAGACAGGTAACTTGGCCAAGGGCACACAGCTATTCAAGGGGCATTTCCTAGTTGAAGTCTCTGTGGCTTAGACTGATTCTCAAACTTGCAGCCCCAGATACTGACCTGTCAGCCTGTGAAGCTCATTGACATGAATGTACACAATTGAGAGAATGACAGTCCATTGATTTGTGTGACGAGAAATACCAAGGGGAGTGGATACTCTGGACAGTGTGTTCTGTCTCTTATGGCAGACTTCTCATGAAGCCAAAGTATAAGCCTCCATTTGACTAGCCAGCAAAACAGTTCAGACCAGGGGAGTTAGTGACACAGGTCCAATCTGTTGTGGCCTCAAGTTAATACAATTCATTGCTGCAACAAAGATATTGGGAATGATAGGGCAAGTCCTTGGACACTATTGTTTGGTGGATAAGAGCAGATATTCTGCAGCCAGACTGGATGGTTCAAATTCCAGCGCGACCAGATGCTTTGTGACATTGAGCAAGTTACTTATCTGACCAAGATATTCATGACAATGGAACCTAGCTCACAGGCTTGTTTCCCAGGCTAATATATTTGTGTATGTAAGGAACTTAGAGGTGTACCAGAACTGTGCTATTGTGACTATTAAATGCATTGTATTCTCAGTGCCTAGCAGAGGCAGGGCACGTAGCAAGTGCTCTATGCATATTTTTGAATGAATGAATAAATGCATGGATGATTAGTTTGACTGAAACTTTGTTGCTGCTGCTGCTGCTGCTAAGTCGCTTCAGTCGTGTCCGACTCTGTGCGACCCCATAGACGGCAGCCCACCAGGCTCCCCCGTCCCTGGGATTCTCCAGGCAAGAACACTGGAGTGGGTTGTCATTTCCTTCTCCAATGCATGAAAGTGAAAAGTGAGAGTGAAGTCGCTCAGTCATGTCCGACTCTTCCCAACCCCATGGACTACAGCCTACCAGGCTCCTCTGTCCATGGGATTTTCCAGTCGAGAGTACTGGAGTGGGGTGCCATTGCCTTCTCCAGGAACTCTGTTAGACTCTACCAATGTTTAGGGCTTCCCAGGTAGTTCAGTTCAGTTCAGTCGCTCAGTCGTGTCTGACTCTTTGTGACCCCATGAACCGCAGCACACCAGACCTCCCTGTCCTTCACCAACTCGCGGAGTCCACCCAAACCCATGTCCGTTGAGTCAGTGATGCCATCCAACCATCTCATCCTCTGTTGACCCCTTCTCCTCCTGCCTTCAATCTTTTCAGCATCAGAGGCTTTTCAAAGAGTCAGCTCTTCACATCAGGTGGCCAAAGTATTGGAGTTTCAGCTTCAGCATCAGTCCTTCCAATGAATATTCAGGACTGATTTCCTTTAGGATGGACTGGTTGGATCTCCTTGCAGTCCAAGGGACTCAAGAGTATTTTCCAACACCATAGTTCAAAAGCATCAATTCTTTGGTGCTAAGCTTTCTTCATGGTCCAACTCTTACATCCATACATGACTACTGGAAAAACCATAGCCTTGACTAGATGGAACTCTGTTGGCAAAGTAATGTCTCTGCTTTTTAATATGCTGTCTAGGTTGGTCATAACTTTCCTTCCAAGGAGTAAGTGTCTTTTAATTTCATGGCTGCAGTCACCATCTGCAGTGATTTTGGAGCCCCAAAAAATAAAGTCAGCCACTGTTTGCCCATCTATTTGCCATGAAGTAATGGGACTGGATTCTGTGATCTTAGTTTTCTGAATGTTGAGCTTTAAGCCAACTTTTTCACTCTCCTCTTTCACTTTCATCAAGAGGCTTTTTAGTTCTTCTTCACTTTCTGCCATAAAGGTGGTGTCATCTGCATATCTGAGGTTATTGATATTTCTCTTGGCAATCTTGATTCCAGCTTGTGCTTCTTCCAGCCCAGCGTTTCTCATGATGTACTCTGCATATAAGTTAAATAAGCAGGTGACAATATACAGCCTTGACATACTCCTTTTCTTATTTGGAACCAGTCTGTTGTTCCATGTCCAGTTCTAACTGTTGCTTCCTGACCTGCATACAAATTTCTCATGAGGCGGGTCATGTGGTCTGGTATTCCCATCTCTTAAAGAATTTCCCACAGTTTATTGTGATCCACACAGTCAAAGGCTTTGGCATAGTTAATAAAGCAGAAATAGATGTTTTTCTGGAACTCTCTTGATTTTTTGATGATCCAGCGGATGTTGGCAATTTGATCTCTGGTTCCTCTGCCTTTTCTAAAACCAGTTTGAACATCTGGAATTTCATGGTTCACGTATTGCTGAAGCCTGGCTTGGAGAATTTTGAGCATTACTTTACTAACGTGTGAGATGAGTGCAATTGTGGGGTAGTTGAGCATTCTTTGGCATTGCCTTTCTTTGGGATTGGAATGAAAACTGACCTTTTCCAGTCCTGTGGCCACTGCTGAGTTTTCCAAAGAATCCACCTGCCAAGACAGGAGACATAACAGACATGGGTTTGATCACTGGGTTGGGAAGATTCTCTGGAGGAGGGCATGGCAACCCATTCTAGTATTTGTAGTTGGAGAATCTCATGGACAAGGAGCCTGGTGGGCTACAGTCCATAAGGTTCCAAAAAGTTGGACACAACTGAAGTGGCTTAGCTTGCACACATGCACCAATGTTTACTTGAAAGCAAGTTTTTTTTTGACAGTGACTAATAGTAAAGCAAGAAAGTTCCAGAAAACCATCTATTTCTGCTTTATTGACAATGCCAAAGCCTTTGACTGTGTGCATCACAATAAACTGTGGGAAATTCTGAAAGAGATGGGAATACCAGACCACATGACCTGCCTCTTGAGAAATCTGTATGCAGGTCAGGAAGCAACAGTTAGAACTGAACATGGAACAACAGACTGGTTCCAAATAGGAAAGGGAGAACGTCAAGGCTGTATATTGTCACCTGCTTATTTAACTTATATGCAGAGTACATCATGAGAAACACTGGACTGGAAGAAGCACAAGCTGGAATCAAGATTGCTGGGAGAAATATCAATAACCTCAAATATGCAGATGACACCACCCTTATGGCAGAAAGTGAAGAAGAACTCAAAAGCCTCTTGATGAAAGTGAAAGTGGAGAGTGAAAAAGTTGGCTTAAAGCTCAACATTCAGAAAACAAAGATCATGGCATCCGGTCCCATCACTTCATGGGAAATAGATGGGGAAACAGTGGAAACAGGGTTGGACTTTATTTTTTGGGGCTCGAAAATCACTGCAGATGGTGACTGCAGCCATGAAATTAAAAGACACTTACTCCTTGGAAGGAAAGTTATGACCAACCTAGGTAGCATATTCAAAAGCAGAGACATTACTTTGCCAACAAAGGTCCATCTAGTCAAGGCTATGGTTTTTCCTGTGGTCATGTATGGATGTGAGAGTTGGACTGTGAAGAAGGCTGAGCGCCGAAGAATTGATGCTTTTGAACTGTGGTGTTGGAGAAGACTCTTGAGAGTCCCATGGACTGCAAGGAGATCCAACCAGTTCATTCTGAAGGAGATCAGCCCTGGGATTTCTTTGGAAGGAATGATGCTAAAGCTGAAACTCCAGTACTTTGGCCACCTCATGCAAAGAGTTGACTCATTGGAAAAGATCCTGATGCTGGGAGGGATTGGGGGCAGGAGGAGAAGGGGATGGCAGAGGATGAGATGGCTGGATGGCATCACTGACTCGATGGACGTGAGTCTGAGTGAACTCCGGGAGTTGGTGATGGACAGGGAGACCTGGCGTGCTACGATTCATGGGGTCACAAAGAGTCGGACACAACTAAGCGACTGAACTGAACTGAACTAAATAGTAAAGAGATCCATTCCTGCCCTGCCCCCCACCCCATAATCAGGTAGATTTGTTTAAATCAGTTTGGTACATGAAACAGATTAGTTTTGCAGTTTTTTAATGAACTGATATAAAAATTTCTAAATGTAGCAGTCTACCTGTGCAACAAATATCTGTAAGGTAAAATAAGGGATTTTTAATAGAACTACAATCTGCATGAACAAATCAGATGAAAAGTGTGGAAAGGTTTCTATATATTTTCTGGATTAAAAAAAAAACAACAACAAAACCCCAAATTATTAATGGCTCAGGATGGGGTGGGATGAGCTACAGTATGCTGAAAGGAGAGATGGGTGGAAGGTGTCCTGATGTGGGTTTAGAACTATGTAGGATCTAGACAGCCCTTCTGAAATGTGTGGGCCTGAGCATCACTTGCTACCCTGGTCCATGCTCCACTGTCTCTGGTCACTTTCTGTTTTCTCAGGTTAACAGTAAGGACAGAATCCTTGGGAAACTTTTCTAGGCATCATCTTAGTTCTTTTCAAGGCTTCTGTATAAATGCCACAGGTGGTACTGCTGCTGCTGCTGCTGCTAAGTCGCTTCAGTCGTGTCCGACTCTGTGCGACCCCAGAGATGGCAGCCCACCAGGCTCCTCCATCCCTGGGATTCTCCAGGCAAGAACACTGGAGTGGCTTGTCATTTCCTTCTCCATGTGCTACTAGTTCAAATCAAAGGAGAGGAAAGAGACAGGCTGCATGGTTAGGGGGACCTCAATGTGTCAGTAATAGTACTAACAACCGCTGGGACTATTTACTGAGCATTTCTGAGTGTTGATACAGTGAGTTCTAGCTCTTGATTCAAACTGGTAGCTGCATCTCTGCTCATCTTGCGGTTCAGGTTGATTCATCTTGCGGTTCAGGTTGATTCATCTTGATTCATCTTTATTGTTTTAACATGTTAAACTCTCTTCCATTGTTTCTCTGAAATGCTGAACTGCAAGGAGATCAAACCGATCAATCTGAAAGGAAGTCAGTCCTGAATATTCATTGGAAGGACTGATGCTGAAGCTAAAGCTCCAATACTTTGGCCACCTGATGCAAAGAACTGACTCATTGGAAAAGACCCTGATTCTGGGAAAGACTGAGGGCAGGAGGAGAAGGGTATGACAGAGGATGAGACGGTTGGATGGCATCACTGACTCGATGGACAAGAGTTTGAATAAACTCTGGGAGTTGGTGATAGACAGGGAAGCCTGGCATGCCATGCAGGCCATGGGGTCGCAAAGAGTTGGACATGCCTGTGTGACTGAACTGAAAGCTAGCTCTCTTAAATCATGGACATTTGGGGCTCTTGTTTATTTCTGGCTTAGGAGGGTGAAAATCTCCACCTGTCTCTTCACACTCTTTCTGTTGCTCTGTTTCTCATTACTTTTCAAAAATATGAGAGCCTTAGTATATTCCCACCCAAAGACTCAGTAATGCAGACGCAAGATCTACTGCCTTTGTACGTGTTCATATTTCCCAAGTATCCCCTAGCCTATTTGTCGTTGATAGTTATTTTTACAAAGTCTTCATCACTTCCTGTTTAAATGTGTTTCTTGCCCCTACTCCTTTCCTTTCCTGTACTTTCACTCTTCAAACAGTGGATTATGGATTTTTGGATTTCATGGAGTGAAAGTTAAAAAAAGAGAGGCAGGGTAACTTACGTCAGGTTGTTATCTTTTAATTTTTCCAAATAAAGACGAATACCTTTACTTTTACCATCACTTCATAAAAGAAGCTGCCCAGTGGAGTCCTAGCAGCATGGCAGTGGCCTTTGTGGAGACAGAGTCTCCCAGGAGCTCTTCTTCTTTGCTGATTCAAGTTCAGTGCAATCTCTTGGGCATCCACTGTGTGCTCAGCTTTGTGCTGGACATAAAAGAAAGACTGGACTTTTGCCGTCACGCTCAGGGATCCCATAGGAGAGATGAGACAAACAGCTCAGTAGGACTGTAAGCATTTTGCATGAGACTGTGTTCTTTTTAAAGGTAAAGGTCACGCCCTTATGTCTCTTACATCCCACTGCACCAGCACGTGTCTGACATACCATACACGTTCTATCAATGTTTGGACACTCATATAGAATTATGGGGTGGTGCAAGGTGACATACGCGTAGATCTTCAATTGAAGTCAGTCACGTACCACTACTGCATGGTACTGTATCATGAGTGGTAGGATAGCGCAGGAAGGGGGTGGGTTGCAGCTGACTCAAGTTGGCAGGAAGACTTCATGGCAGGAGATGGTGAGGTTTGAGATGGGACCTCAGGAGTGATTACAAGTCAAACGACCTGACACTAAGCAGTGAAGCTCTGTTGGAAAGCAGCTTGAAGCCCAAGCATTAATACCCAGAGAGGTGATGTCTTCGTTTTGCAGGGTAATGGCTTACTTGGGGTTTATGGTAGCATGGGATGATGATTGACACCAAAGAACATTTAGGGCAATGATTCACAATTGGGGGTGATTTTACCTGCTATGGGACATTTGGCAACATCTCGAGACATTTTTGTTTCTTAAAACTGGGGAAGGGTGCTATTGGCAAGTGGTTCTGGCATATAGTAGAGGCCAGGGAGGCTGCTAAATACACATGGTGGTCGTCTTCCCCCACTGAAGACTTGACTGGTCACAAATGTCAACAGTGCTATAGTTTAGAAACTCTAGGGAATTCCCTGGTGGTCCAGTCATTAGGAATCCATGCTTTCATTGTCGAGGGCCCAAGTTTAATCCTTGCTTGGGGAACAAAGATCCCCCAAGCCACACAGTGTGGCCAACAACAAAACTCTCTGATTTAGTGGGATTAAGAAGAAAAAGGAAATAAATATGGTGTTATCAATAGCATTTCATGATCATGAGCAGTGCCTGGAATGCAAAGATGCTCTTACAGGGCAACAGTTTCTCCTCTCCCTCTCTCTTAGGAGCTTCCTTTTCCCTCCCTTCACCCGTCTCTCTCCTGACTTGTGTTGTAGGCGTCCTTCTCTTATCTCATTACCTCTCCTTTGGTTTCAGACCTTCAGAACTTCTGCTGGCCTCCTGCAAATGAAGACCTCAGAGCTACCTGGGGAACTCTGGGAGGCTGATTGGGCCTGTCCACTGGGTCTGAGTTTCTTTGTCTTAAAAGGGAAGGTTTGGGACTGGAACATGTTTACCGGTCTCTTTGGCTTTGATAAAGCAAAACTCTGAGACATTTGAGAGCTGTGTTGAAGACAGTCTAGACTCCAGACTTTTCTATGGGTTTCAGAGACCTCAGACCAATAGTATGGGGAAAGAAGAGGCCAGTTGGGTGCTCAGTGAGAAAAAGTCATTCCAGGGAGAGGGAGAATGTGGACCATCCCTATTGCCAGAAATGCTACCAGAAACACTTACCTGGGCTCTTCTAGAGATGACCATTAAGACCCTTGCTGTCAATGAAGAAAACAAGCTTTATTTTAGAGTAATGTTAGGTATACAGAAAACTGTGAAGATAATACAGAGTATCCTCATATGCCCTCTATCTGGTTTGCTTTGGTATTAACATTTTATGTTTGTATGACACATTTATTACAGCTGATGAATCAACACTGATATGTTCTTATTCACTAGAGTCTGTGCTTTTTTCAGATTTCCTTAGCTTTTGCCTAATGCTGTTTTTCTGTTCCAGGATCTCACCTAGGATATCACACTACCTTTAGGTTCCCCTTGGTTGTGACGATTTCTCAGACTTTCCTTGCTTTTGATGACCTTGACAGTTCGGAGGTGCACTGGTCAGGTGTTCTGTAGACTGTCCCTCAGTTGGGCTTAGCTTGATGTGTTTCTTACAATCAGATTGAGGGTCGTGGGTGTTGGAGAGGAAGACCATAGAGATGAAGTGCCTTCTTATCACATAGTATCAATGTGACTTTCCACTGATGATGCTGACTTTGGCCACCTGGCTAAGATAGCGTTTATCAGGTTCCTCCAATGTAAAGTTATTATTAGTGTTTTTGTCCCTTTTACACTGTATCCTTTAGAAAGTAGTCACGCTGTGTACAGCCCACACTTATGGAGTAGGAAGTTAGGCTCCCCTTCCTTGGGAGGAATCTTAAAAGTTTTAAAAGACAAAAATTATTTCGACCCTTGTTTTCCTCCCAGGGGCAGTGAGTGAGCCCATTTTCATTTCTTCCTCCATGTTGGACAGTTAATTGAGGCGTGGGGATTTACTTAAGCTAACAAATGATTATTCTTCCCTGTAGAAGGGTTACCAGAATGCTGAATTTGCTAATTACTCTTCTCTCTGCTTCTCCCAAGCAGTGATCTTGAGAGAGATGGGACAAATCTATCTTTAGTGAGAGCTGCAACTCAGGAAACTGGGAGGCGGAGGATGAGGGAGGGGTGGCCACTTACCAAAAGTGAAGCAGGAGGAAGTGGATGAAGAATTGAGTGGCCTAAAGGGAAATGACATGACTAAGAGGGAATTAACGGGGAGTCTGGTCACTGGGCCTAATTGAACTCTCTCAGTCTGTGCTGTCCCTCAGCATTGCTTCTGGATTTCTGTTTGTGCCTCTGCTGATGGGAGGTGAGCAGAAATGTTTATTTTGGGCCATTGGCTAGAAGAAAAGGCTGCTTGGAGTCTCTCTGGCTTTCCCCCCTAACTTGTGGAGTCCACGTCCTCTACATCAGGGCTTTGTTGCTTGACGCATCAGTTTGAACCCAAAAGGGTAAGTATAGGCACAAGTGATGCTTGATCACCATTCATACTTTTGGAAGATACTGCTAACTGATCACATCTCTCTCTGCTGCCAAGACAGACATGTCCTCAGACTCTTTCTCAGCACACTGCTGTGGGTATTAATTACGTATCAGTTGGCATGGGCAACGAGTAAATGATTTGCCATTCCTGGTCTAGACAGATGCTTTTTTAAGATATTAAGATTCGGGTTACACAGTTCATTCAGTATTTAATTAACAAATATTTCTGAGTACCTACATGTGCTAGGCATTGAGCCAGAGGCTGGGTATATATTGGTGAATAAAATAGACAAGATCCTTGCCTCTGTGGAGTGTACAGATTGTAAATTCTTTGATAAATGTCATGTGTAGTGTCTCAGTAGCTCTTTGTGTGGTGTGAAGTGTTAGTCGCTCAGTCATGTCTGACTCTTTGTGATCCCATGGACTGTAGCCCACCAGGCTCTTCTGTCCATGGAATTCTCCAGGCAAGAATACTGGAATGGGTTGCCATTCCCTTCTCCAGGGACTCTTCCCAATCCAGGAATTGAACCCAGGTCTCCTACATTGCAGGTGGATTCTTTGCCAATTAAGCCACCAAGGAAGCTCTTTGTATAGGGAAATAAAAATCAGCTATGGTGGGAGGGGTAGTTAGTAGATTTCATTAAGCATCTTGGGCAAAGTTCAAATATATGAACTCATTTAATCCTCACAGCCACCTTATAAGTTAGGAAGCAGTAGTCACAATCTACAAACAAGAAAAGCAAGGCATGCAGAAGTTGCCCAAGAACCAAGAGCAGAGATTGAATCTTTGTCAGTCTGATGCCAACAGTATTGGTTCTTACACCATGCCTCACTCATCCAAGCTTTCTGTTCTTTAATAAAGAGGGGATGTTTTCAGAAAAGGAGGGTAGATTAGAGTCTATCTAGGGAGAAGGGAGGCTGGGTCTGTGTAGATGCTGACCTATGGTTGCTGGAGGCCCTGGCTGAGGTCGCTGGGTGGGGCTGAGGCAGCCAGTGGAACAGGGCTCTGGCTAGAATGATGCTGTAAATGATGCCAGCCCCGAGAAAATGCCTCATCACATCACACCAGCCTGATTTCCTCCTAGGCCTACATTGGACTTGCAGTGTAACCAGTCCTCTCCCAGTTTCTACCAGCTGCTGAAAGTGTGAAGATTTCTCCCCATGCTCTTGGGTTGCCTGGAGATAAATTGTGCTCTGAAAAGATGTGCTGCAGGAAGAGGAGGAAAGGGCAAATATTGGGCACAGCTGGGCTGAACTTGTCCTCCTGCCGGTGGTTCCGCTCCAAGCCTAGACCTCTATCCGGGCCTGAACACCCGGCCAGGCCTTGCTCTGTTCTCACATTTAGCCCAGAGCTTTCCACCAGGCCTTGGCAATGTAGCTCCTGAATGCTCAGAAGTTCATTCACAGAGATTGATGTTGTTTGGAGTCCTGGAAAGTCCTCTTTGAATAGTAGGTCCAGTGTGGGTGAAATAAAGGACTTTCCTGGAAAAGAACTAGGAAAGAAAATCTCTGAGGCTTCACTTAGTTATTTCCAGAGACTGGAAAGACCCCATGTCTCATAGAGAAGCACGCCTTTTCTCTTCCTAAATACCAGTTTAGTGGGCTGTGGGAATCTCTCCTCCCTTAAGAGTGAACTAAACCTCCAGGTTGGTCCGCATTGTTTTCGTGTCAGTTTCCCTGAGAGCAGAGTTTGAAGCCAGGACTTGAAGACAGGTAGTGTATCTGGGAGGGGTGGTGGACGCTGGACGCACCATCAGATCTCCCCTTAGGAATGAAGGGCTGATTCCCTATCTGCTGGGAGCATGGTGGCCGAGAGCCCTTGGCTGTCAGGGATGCCCCTCCTGCCCCAACACAGGCTGACCTCAGTTACCAAGGCCCACCCGGTTCAAGGTTACACTCATTTCTGGGGGTGCTTACATCCAATGACAGATGGAAGCCAGGGTACAAAGCCCTTCCCCCTTCTCAGGATGAGTTTGAAGCTGGAGGCATCATCTCAGCTTCAAAACTTCTCTGAGGGTCAGTGGAGGGTCACGTGGTGTTTCCTCCCTCTTTCTCCCCCTCCATGGGTGTTGTTGATTCCTAGAGCCCTCCATAATGAACCTGACCCATGTCTGTAGCCACTTGGCATGGTCTGGGGTAGGGGATTCTAGGATGGGATTTAGGAGCTGAATCATCACTGCCTGGCTGGCCGCAAGGGTTGTGTTACTCATGGTAGGTGGGGCAGTACAAACTTTAACTTGAGATTTGGGAGGTATACCCAGTGGAAACGATGGGTTAGCTGATGCAGTGTATCAGCATTTGAGAAATAAGGGATAAATAGTAGCCATGAGGCCAGTGAAATTGGATAGATGTTGCTAAGCTCAAATAATGCTTTGGAAGAAGATATTGAAGAGTTGAGAGTGATTGATTACAACTATAAAGCTAAGTGTGAAGACCAGAGGACTTCCCTGTGGCTATGTAAAGAGGTTCTTATCACCAGCAGAAGGAGAACAGGGAAATCTGAGGCCCAGGCTCAGGACTTAATCATTAGAAAGGAGCAGTGACTTCAAAGAAAATTAAATAACCAACATACACAAGTGATTGAAAGTGAAAGTTGCTCAGTCGTGTCCAACTCTTTGTGACCCTATGCACTATGCAGTCCATGGAATTCTCCAGGCCAGAATACTGGAGTGGGTAGCCTTTCCCTTCTCCAGGGGATCTTCCCAATGCAGGGGTCAAATTCAGGTCTCCTGCACTGCAGGAGGATTCTTTACCAGCTGAGCCACAAGGGAAGGCCACACGAGTGCTTGGGTCGAGTCTAATAAAGGTCAGGGCCTTGGTTAGGGAAGAGTGGGACCATGACACATGGAACGGGGACTTCCGGTTGATGTATGATACGTGAAAATCTTAAATCACAGATTTCCCCATACCCCCCGAGTCTGCAGGGATGACCTTTTCCTCCCTATTAAGGGCTAACACTCCCCTTACCTTGAAGACAACACAAAGATCTCTGCAAGATGGTGTGTTTCTGCCCAAGAATGCCCCAACTCGTATCCTGGTCACTGGAAATGGTATGTGATTAGGGTATGATCACAATACCTGGTTAGGAACAAATTGAGCTTATAGAAAAGAAGGGGCCATTCAAGAAGCCACAGGACCCAAATAATATATTCCAATGAGAGCCAAGAGAGCATGCCTGGGGCTGAGTTTTGAGATGCTTGATCAGGTGGGGCAGAAGGTAGAGTTGGTTGATAGAGATTTTATCACTTTGGGAGGATGCCCTCTGCCTGGGGTACACTGCTAAGATAGGTCCAGAAGGTTGGGAAAAGTGTTGGCCCACATTAAGAGATGCCTGGATTTCTCTGATGCTTGGTGGGAGGGAAGAGGGGTCCAAAGGTTGAGAGAAATGAGCATGGTAGAGTGGATATCGGAGAAGGCAATGGCACCCCACTCCAGTGCTCTTGCCTGGAAAATGCCATGGACGGAGGAGCCTGGTAGGCTGCAGTCCATGGGGTTGCTAAGAGTCGGACACAACTGAATGACTTCACTTTCACTTTTCACTTTCATGCATTGGAGAAAGAAATGGCAACCCACTCCAGTGTTCTTGCCTGGAGAATCCCAGGGACAGGGGAGCCTGGTGGGCTGGTGTCTATGGGATCGCACAGAATCGGACACGACTGAAGTCCTCGGACACGACTGAAGTGACTTAGCAGCAGCAGAGTGGATATACTATTAAAGCTAGGAAACCCACAAAGGATGGTGATCCATGGAAGACCCTGAGGATTTATGGAAGCTGTATAGAAAATAGTTAAGAGACAAACCCTCATCAGTGAGGTGGCTCTTCTCCAGAGACCAAGGACGGGTGGCAGGAGATATTTCACACAATAGGGATCAGTGAGAGAAATGGGGCAGATAGGAACCTGATGCAATAGAACCCAGGTGACGGGGCTCCCCTTCAGAAGCCAGGGGGACACAATTGTTGTAGTGTGCAGAAAGGTCGTGGGAAGTCAGAGGGGTCCTCAGCTGTGCTGAGGGATGGTTAATTGAACCTGGCATCTCTAGGGGCCGGGGCTGCTGCTAAGTCGCTTTAGTCGTGTCCGACTCTGTGTGACCCCATAGACAGCAGCCCACCAGGCTCCTCTGTCCACAGGATTCTCCAGGCAAGAATACTGGAGTGGGTTGCCATTTCCTTCTCTGAGGGGCTGCTGACAAGGATACTACTCGAACTGCATAAGGAATTGGCAGGATGATCATCATGGCTGTTTATTCAGGTAACTACATGGGGAAAGGAGAATGACCTAAACTTGTGAAGGACTGTTGACACAGGTTCAGAATTGACGTTGATACTTGGAGACCTGGAGTTGTTTTGAACTCTGGCTGGTTGGAACCTGAACTTTTTCAGTTTGGGGGGGAATTATCTTGCCTACTGCTTTTCAGAGCATCTTTCCCCAGGTCTCAGGTGGTTCCTTCTCATAAAGGCTCACTGGTGCTCTGCAGATTACTTGAGAAGAGCTTTCGGCAGTGTCTCCTCTCTGGTTCTCTGCCCCACAAATTATAGCCACCACGGGGTCCTTGAGCTTTGATTTCTGGCTCCCCAGCTCAGCGAGAGAGACCTCCAGGCTCTGTTTGTGCACCCCTTCCTTTTGTTGTGGTCAGAAACTCTCTCTCTGCAGTAAAGTAGGCTGGTGTGATAGGAGGGCTCCTCTGGCTTGTTTTTCTCTGCTCAGTGATCACAGTCCTGTGTTGCCTGTTACCTAATCTCTGAAAACCTCTGTTCCTACATTTTGTCTGGTTTTCCAAGTTGCTTAAGGCGTGAGAGTAACTCTAGGCCCTGTTATTCCTTCTTGAAAGTGAAAAGTGAAAGTGAAGTCGCTCAGTCGTGCCTGACTCTTTGCGACCCAATGGGCTGTAGCCCACCAGGTTCCCCCATCAATGGGACTTTCCAGGCAAGAATACTGGAGTGGGTTGCCATTCCCTTCTCCAGGAGATCTTCCTGACCCAGGGATAAAACCAGGGTCTCCTGCATTGCAGGCAGACTCTGCTGTCTGAGTCACAATGGAAGCTTCTTGCCCATTGCCTTGTTCCTTCTTGCCCAGAAGTAAAAGCCCTCTGCTTTTGTTCCCTGTTTGTTGAAACTGACGGCTCCACCCTAATGGCACAAAGGTTGTAAATGACAGGTAAAGTATATGGTTGGTGATTGTGGTGAGTAATTCCTTGGACAATAAAGCAGAGGTCTATAGCTTAGCCACTAACTTATCCAAGACTTGCCAAATTTTTCCGCTGAAACTGATAACTTTTCTGCCCGGTGGAAGTACATCTCCCTTTTACTAACAGATCTTATTGGAGGCTGGTTGGTGTCTTTGTAACTGATGTGAGTAACCCATTGGTTGAGGCTTGAAGACCCACCACCATACTCCAATAGGGAGCAGCTGTGTGTGCTGACGTCAGAGTGTTTCCAGATTAGGGCTGTTTGGTCTGGCTGGCAGCTACCGAGAATGTCTGACGGATGCAGGAGGTGAGGGAGTGTGTAACATTGGGGAAACTACAGAGGTGAGTGTAGGGTGTATGATAGTAGTGAAAGTGTTAGTCGCTCAGTCATGTCTGACTTTTTGTGACCCCATGGACTGTAGCCCACCAGGCTCCTCTGTCCACGGGATTCTCCAGGCAGTGGATAGCCAATCTCTTCTCTAGGGATCTTCTGGACCCAGGGATTGAACCCTGGTCTCCTGCATTGTAGACAGAATCTTTACCATCTAAGTCACCAGGGAAGCATCAGGGGAAGTAGAATTCAATGGTTGGGGAGCCAAGTAACCACACAGGGAAGGAAGAGGCCAAAGGAGATGGGGTAGCTGGGACTGAGGCTCTGTTCCCGGGCCTAGAACAACAGAAGTTCTTTCTGAATGGGAGGGAAGTGAACCAGCTGAAGATGTGGAGTCAGGAGGGTGCTGGAAGGAGCGCTGAGGAGCTAGGTTTATCGAGGACAACCTTTATTCCTTCCCTTCTGTGTCTGTCCCCTCCCAGAGAGGGGATTTTGTCAGATTTTGGTTCAGAAGCTCATGAGCATCTTGCCTTCAACAGGAGGGCCAGGAAGGATGTCCTTCCAGGGTCTAGTGCAGCCTTTCCAGAAAAGGCTTCCTCAGAGCACAGTTCTTTTTTTTTTTTTTTTTCTTTTTTTTTTTTCTCTAATTTTATTTTATTTTTAAACTTTACATAATTGTATTAGTTTTGCCAAATATCAAAATGAATCCGCCACAGGTATACATGTGCTCCCCATCCCGAACCCTCCTCCCTCCTCCCTCCCCATACCATCCCTCTGGGCCGTCCCAGTGCACCAGCCCCAAGCATCCAGCATCATGCATCGAACCTGGACTGGCAACTCGTTTCCTACATGATATTTTACATGTTTCATTGCCATTCTCCCAAATCTTCCCACCCTCTCCCTCTCCCACAGAGTCCATAAGACTGTTCTATACATCAGTGTCTCTTTTGCTGTCTCGTACACCGGGTTATTGTTACCATCTTTCTAAATTCCATATATATGCGTTAGTATACTGTATTTATGTTTTTCCTTCTGGCTTACTTCACTCTGTATAATAGGCTCCAGTTTCATCCACCTAATTAGAACTGATTCAAATGTATTCTTTTTAATGGCTGAGTAATACTCCATTGTGTATATGTACCAGAGCTTTCTTAGCCATTCATCTGCTGATGGACATCTAGGTTGCTTCCATGTCTTGGCTATTATAAACAGTGCTGCGATGAACATTGGGGTACACGTGTCTCTTTCCCTTCTGGTTTCCTCAGTGTGTATGCCCAGCAGTGGGGTTGCTGGATCATAAGGCAGTTCTATTTCCAGTTTTTTAAGGAATCTCCACACTGTTCTCCATAGTGGCTGTACTAGTTTGCATTCCCACCAACAGTGTAAAAGGGTTCCCTTTTCTCCACACCCTCTCCAGCGTTTATTATTTGTAGACTTTTGGATCGCAGCCATTCTGACTGGTGTGAAATGGTACCTCATAGTGGTTTTGATTTGCATTTCTCTGATAATGAGTGATGTTGAGCATCTTTTCATGTGTTTGTTAGCCATCTGTATGTCTTTTTTGGAGAAATGTCTATTTAGTTCTTTGGCCCATTTTTTGATTGGGTCGTTTATTTTTCTGGAGTTGAGCTGTAGGAGTTGCTTGTATACTTTTGAGATTAGTTGTTTGTCCGTTGCTTCATTTGCTATTATTTTCTCCCATTCTGAAGGCTGTCTTTTCACCTTGCTAATAGTTTCCTTTGATGTGCAGAAGCTTTTAAGGTTAATTAGGTCCCATTTGTTTATTTTTGCTTTTATTTCCAATATTCTGGGAGGTGGGTCATAGAGGATCCTGCTGTTATGTATGTCGGAGAGTGTTTTGCCTATGTTCTCCTCTAGGAGTTTTATAGTTTCTGGTCTTACGTTTAGATCTTTAATCCATTTTGAGTTTATTTTTGTGTATGGTGTTAGAAAGTGGTCCAGTTTCATTCTTTTACAAGTGGTTGACCAGAGTTCCCAGCACCACTTGTTAAAGAGATTGTCTTTAATCCATTGTATATTCTTGCCTCCTTTGTCGAAGATAAGGTGTCCATATGTGCGTGGATTTATCTCTGGGCTTTCTATTTTATTCCATTGATCAATATTTCTGTCTTTGTGCCAGTACCATACTGTCTTGATAACTGTGGCTTTGTAGTAGAGCCTGAAGTCAGGTAGGTTGATTCCTCCAGTTCCATTCTTCTTTCTCAAGATCGCTTTGGCTATTCGAGGTTTTTTGTATTTCCATACGAATTGTGAAATTATTTGTTCTAGCTCTGTGAAGAATACTGTTGGTAGCTTGATAGGGATTGCGTTGAATCTATAAATTGCTTTGGGTAGTATACTCATTTTCACTATATTGATTCTTCCAATCCATGAACATGGTATATTTCTCCATCTATTAGTGTCCTCTTTGATTTCTTTCACCAGTGTTTTATAGTTTTCTATATATAGGTCTTTAGTTTCTTTAGGTAGATATATTCCTAAGTATTTTATTCTTTCCGTTGCAATGGTGAATGGAATTGTTTCCTTAATTTCTCTTTCTGTTTTCTCATTATTAGTGTATAGGAATGCAAGGGATTTCTGTGTGTTGATTTTATATCCTGCAACTTTACTGTAGTCATTGATTATTTCTAGTAATTTTCTGGTGGATTCTTTAGGGTTTTCTATGTAGAGGATCATGTCATCTGCAAATAGTGAGAGTTTTACTTCTTCTTTTCCAATTTGGATTCCTTTTATTTCTTTTTCTGCTCTGATTGCTGTGGCCAAAACTTCCAAAACTATGTTGAATAGTAATGGTGAAAGTGGGCACCCTTGTCTTGTTCCTGACTTTAGAGGAAATGCTTTCAATTTTTCACCATTGAGGATAATGTTTGCTGTGGGTTTGTCATATATAGCTTTTATTATGTTGAGGTATGTTCCTTCTATTCCTGCTTTCTGGAGAGTTTTTATCATAAATGGATGTTGAATTTTGTCAAAGGCTTTCTCTGCATCTATTGAGATAATCATATGGTTTTTATTTTTCAATTTGTTAATGTGGTGTATTACATTGATTGATTTGTGGATATTGAAGAATCCTTGCATCCCTGGGATAAAGCCCACTTGATCATGGTGTATGATCTTTTTAATGTGTTGTTGGATTCTGATTGCTAGAATTTTGTTAAGGATTTTTGCATCTATGTTCATCAGTGATATTGGCCTGTAGTTTTCTTTTTTTGTGGGATCTTTGTCAGGTTTTGGTATTAGGGTGATGGTGGCCTCATAGAATGAGTTTGGAAGTTTACCTTCCTCTGCAATTTTCTGGAAGAGTTTGAGCAGGATAGGTGTCAGCTCTTCTCTAAATTTTTGGTAGAATTCAGCTGTGAAGCCGTCTGGACCGGGGCTTTTGTTTGCTGGAAGATTTTTGATTACAGTTTCAATTTCCGTGCTTGTGATGGGTCTGTTAAGATTTTCTATTTCTTCCTGGTCCAGTTTTGGAAAGTTGTACTTTTCTAAGAATTTGTCCATTTCTTCCACGTTGTCCATTTTATTGGCATATAACTGTTGATAGTAGTCTCTTATGATCCTTTGTATTTCTGTGTTGTCTGTTGTGATCTCTCCATTTTCGTTTCTAATTTTGTTGATTTGATTTTTCTCCCTTTGTTTCTTGATGAGTCTGGCTAATGGTTTGTCAATTTTATTTATCCTTTCAAAGAACCAGCTTTTGGTTTTGTTGATTTTTGCTATGGTCTCTTTTGTTTCTTTTGCATTTATTTCTGCTCTAATTTTTAAGATTTCTTTCCTTCTACTAACCCTGGGGTTCTTCATTTCTTCCTTTTCTAGTTGCTTTAGGTGTAGAGTTAGGTTATTTATTTGACTTTTTTCTTGTTTCTTGAGGTGTGCCTGTATTGCTATGAACTTTCCCCTTAAGACTGCTTTTACCGTGTCCCACAGGTTTTGGGTTGTTGTGTTTTCATTTTCATTCGTTTCTATGCAAATTTTGATTTCTTTTTTGATTTCTTCTGTGATTTGTTGGTTATTCAGCAGCGTGTTGTTCAGCCTCCATATGTTGGAATTTTTAATAGTTTTTCTCCTGTAATTGAGATCTAATCTTACTGCATTGTGATCAGAAAAAATGCTTGGAATGATTTCTATTTTTTTGAATTTACCAAGGCTAGCTTTATGGCCCAGCATGTGATCTATCCTGGAGAAGGTTCCATGTGCGCTTGAGAAAAAGGTGAAATTCATTGTTTTGGGATGAAATGACCTATAGATATCAATTAGGTCTAACTGGTCTATTGTATCGTTTAAAGTTTGTGTTTCCTTGTTAATTTTCTGTTTAGTTGATCTATCCATAGGTGTAAGTGGGGTATTAAAGTCTCCCACTATTATTGTGTTATTGTTAATTTCTCCTTTCATACTTGTTAGCATTTGTCTTACGTACTGTGGTGCTCCCGTGTTGTGTGCATATATATTTATAATTGTTATATCTTCTTCTTGGATTGATCCTTTGATCATTATGTAGTGACCTTCTTTGTCTCTTTTCACAGCCTTTGTTTTAAAGTCTATTTTATCTGATATGAGTATTGCTACTCCTGCTTTCTTTTGGTCCCTATTTGCATGGAAAATCTTTTTCCAGCCCTTCACTTTCAGTCTGTATGTGTCCCCTGTTTTGAGGTGGGTCTCTTGTAGACAACATATGTAGGGGTCTTGTTTTTGTATCCATTCAGCCAGTCTTTGTCTTTTGGTTGGGGCATTCAACCCATTTACATTTAAGGTAATTACTGATAAGTATGTTCCCGTTGCCATTTACTTTATTGTTTTGGGTTCGAGTTTATACACCGTTTTTGTGTTTCCTGTCTAGAGAATATCCTTTAGTATTTGTTGGAGAGCTGGTTTGGTGGTGCAGAATTCTCTCAGCTTTTGCTTGTCTGAAAAGCTTTTGATTTCTCCTTCATACTTGAATGAGATCCTTGCTGGGTACAATAATCTGGGCTGTAGGTTATTTTCTTTCATCATTTTAAGTATGTCTTGCCATTCCCTCCTGGCTTGAAGAGTTTCTATTGAAAGATCAGCTGTTATCCTTATGGGAATTCCCTTGTGTGTTATTTGTTGTTTTTCCCTTGCTGCTTTTAATATTTGTTCTTTGTGTTTGATCTTTGTTAATTTGATTAATATGTGTCTTGGGGTGTTTCTCCTTGGGTTTATCCTGTTTGGTACTCTCTGGGTTTCTTGGACTTGGGTGATTATTTCCTTCCCCATTTTAGGGAAGTTTTCCACTATTATCTCCTCAAGTATTTTCTCATGGTCTTTCTTTTTGTCTTCTTCTTCTGGAATCCCTATGATTCGAATGTTGTAGCGTTTAATATTGTCCTGGAGGTCTCTGAGATTGTCCTCATTTCTTTTAATTCGTTGTTCTTTTATCCTCTCTGATTCATTTATTTCTACCATTCTATCTTCTAATTCACTAATCCTGTCTTCTGCCTCTGTTATTCTACTATTTGTTGCCTCCAGAGTGTTTTTAATTTCACTTATTGCATTATTCATTATATATTGACTCTTTTTTATTTCTTCTAGGTCCTTGTTAAACCTTTCTTGCATCTTCTCAATCCTTGTCTCCAGGCTATTTATCTGTGATTCCATTTTAGTTTCAAGATTTTGGATCAATTTCACTATCATTATTCGGAATTCTTTATCAGGTAGATTCCCTATCTCTTCCTCTTTTGTTTGGTTTGGTGGGCATTTATCCTGTTCCTTTATCTGCTGAGTATTCCTCTGTCTCTTCATCTTGTTTAAATTGCTGAGTTTGGGGTGTCCTTTCTGTATTCTGGCAGTTTGTGGAGTTCTCTTTATTGTGGCTTTTCCTCACTGTGTGTGGGTTTGTACCGGTGGCTTGTCAAGGTTTCCTGGTTAGGGAAGCTTGTGTCGGTGTTCTGGTGGGTGGAGCTGTATTTCTTCTCTCTGGAGTGCAATGAAATGTCCAGTAATGAGTTATGAGATGTCTATAGTTTTGGGGTGACTTTGGGCAGCCTGTATCTTGAAGCTCAGGGCTGTGTTCCTTTGTTGCTGGAGAATTTGCTTGGTATGTCTTGCCCTGGAACTTATTGGCCCTTGTGTGGTGCTTGGTTTCAGTGTCGGTATGGAGGCATTTGATGAGCTCCTGTCAATGAATGTTCCTTGGAGTCAGGAGTTCCCTGGAGTCAGGGTTTGGACTTAAGTCTCCTGCTTCCGATTATCGGTCTTATTTTTACAGTAGTTTCAAAACTTCTCCTTCTATATAACACCATTGATAAAACATCTACATTAAAGATGATAAGTTTCTCTACAGTGAGGGTCACTCAGAGAGGTTCACAGGGTTACATGGAGAAGAGAAGAGGGAGGAGGGAGTTAGAGGTGACCCAAATGAGATGAGGTGAATCAATAGTGGAGAGAGTGGGCTAGCCAGTAGTCACTTCCTTATGTGCACTCCACAACTGGACCACTCAGAGATGTTCACGGGGTTATACAGAGAAGAGAAGAAGGAGGAAGGTAACTGAGGTGGCCAGAAGGATAAAAGGGGGGAATGAAAAGGAGGGAGACAGATCCAGCCAGTAATCAGTTCCCTAAGTGTTCTCCACCGTCTGGAACACACAGAAATTCACAGAGTTGGGTAGAGTAGAGAGGGGTTAGGGAGGAGACACAGGCGACCTGGTGGAGAAAAAGGAGGGTCCAAAGGGAGAGAGAGCAGTCAAGCCAGTAATCTCACTCCCTAGTGAAAAATGGGTCCTGAAGATTGGGTCCTTAAAGGTACAAAATTGGTAACAAATACATAAAAGCAAAAATTAAAAATCTAGAGTAGAGTTTGGAATTTCAAAAATACGACGTTAAAGAAAAGAAGAAGGAAAAGAAAGAGAGAAAGAACGAACAAACAAAAACAAACAAGGTCGCGAAAATTATAAAGAAAGTACAGGTACAAAATTGATAACTAATACCAGAAAGCGAAAATTAAAAATCTAGAGTAGAGTTTGGAATTTCAAAAATACGATGTTAAAGAAAAGAAGAAGGAAAAGAAAGAGAGAAAAAACGAACAAACAAAAACAAACAAGGTCGCGAAAATTATAAAGAAAGTACAGGTACAAAATTGATAACTAATACCAGAAAGCAAAAATTAAAAATCTAGAGTAGAGTTTGGAATTTCAAAAATACAATGTTTAAAAAAAAAAAAAAAAAGAAGAAGAAGAAAAATAAAGAGAGAAAACAAACAAACAAATACGAACAATGTCACAAAAATTATAAAGAAAATACAGGTACAAAATTGATATCAAATACCAAAAAGCATAAATTAAAAATCTAGAGTAAAGTTTGGAATTTCAGATATACAATGTTATATAAAAGAAGAAGAGAAAGAAACAGAGAAGAAGAAAAAAAAAAAAGTCACAGAAATTATATAAAAAAAAACTATAGGTACAAAATTGATAACATATACCAAAAAGCGAAAATTAAAAATCTAGAGTAGAGTTTGGAATTTCAAAAATACAATGTTAAAGAAAAGAAGAAAAAAACAAAGACCAAAAAAAAAAAAAAACCAAGGTCAAAAAATTATAAAATATATATATATGAAGTTTGCTGAAGAAGAAAAAAATAGGGTCTTTTTTTTTTTTTTGCAAAGTAATAGGTTATAAAAGTGAAAATTAAAGGAACAATAGAGGACTTAAAATTTTTTTTTTTTAATTAAAAAAAAAAAAGAAAGAATGATCGTAAAAATAATAAAAATATATCTAGGACTTTTTTGTTTTTTTTTTGTGGGTGTTGTGGGTTCAGTTCATTTTTGGCTAGTTCCTTGGTCAGATTTATATTTCTGAAGATCTATAGGCCCCTTCCTATGTAGTCCGTAGTAACCACAGGGTTTTGATCTATTGCCTGTAGCTTCCAAGGCGTTTCCCTCTGTTATATCTTCTTCTGTTTGCTAGTCTCTTCAGTATCTGGTTTCCGCCCTGACTCAAAGGGCACGGTGGAGGACACTTTTTTTTTTTTTTTTTAGGCTTACTTGTTCAGTCGCGCTGTGGGGAGGGAGGGAGGGATGCTGCAAACAAATAACACTGGCGTGGGCTCGCAGTGCCTCAGCCACCCTGGGTCTGCCCCCGCTCACGGCGCGTGTAGCCTCCCTGTCCACACTGCTCGGACTCTAGGTTGTTCCGCCGGGAACAATCCGAGGCTGGCCCTGGGCTGCATGCACCTCCCAGGTCCAAGCCGCTCAGGTTCAGGCACTCGGGTAGTCCTCAGAGGCACAGACTCAGTTGGGCCTGCGTTTTGGAGCACAGTTCTTTGAGGGGCATTTCCTCCCTTGTCAAATAAGCTTGGAAAACACTGTATCTGCATCCCTATCTTGAAGAGCCATTAGCATGTTGAAAGTTCTTAAAAAGCTTGAAGCAATGAAGAAAGCAGTGAATTGGGCCTAACTTTCCCTCAGTTCGCTCTGCCACGGGAAGCCCCACTATGGTAACCAGCTAGGGGGCGGTGGGTGGCATCAACCTTCAGTCTGTAACAGGAATCGTAAGAGACTGTGGGTCCTTCTTTACATCATGCTCTCGACCAGGTCCATCATTCTGGTCTTTGTGTTTCTAGAGTCTGTCTCACTCTCCCAGCTAGCCGGTGCCTTTGCATGAGTAGCCCGGCTAGTTCCTTGTCCTAATGGCACCCCCAGCCCCTCACTGCCCCTCCTCACCCCACCTGGCTCTTCAATGGCTGCCTCATCCTTGCCTCCACTCTCGCCTCACCTGCTCGCAGAGGATTTCCTGACCACCCTGCATAAAGCAGGCCTCTGCAATTGTTTTCTTTAAAAGGATTCTCCTCTCCTGAAGTTAATTTATTTACTTGTCCTTCTGCTAGAATGGATTTCTGGGAGAGCTGGGATCTTATCTCCTCTACTGTGGTTATGCCCACAGTCATCAGCTTCTTCATACAATAGCTAATGGCCATCAGGTCTATGGAAGTGACTCAGGTCCCTCCCTTGGAACAGGCACTGCTCTTAGAGCTTTCCCTGTGTTTTCTCATTTTTAAGACTTGTTAACTAGATTAATGAACACCCCCCACCCCCCCAATATGACTCTGGTCCACGGTTAGTCCTGCCTTGACTGTTCTGGCCGGCACTAGCCATCTTCCTCCATCACACCACTTACTGCTTGGGAACGTCATTCCCCATGCAGATCACGACTTACCTGTGGATTCCTTTCTTATCGACGGTTAAAATTAATTGGGTGGTATTCTAAAATACCAGCTTTACAACTTACTTTCTAATGATTATTGTAGCTTTGCTGCCAAAAGGAAGTTTCTGAACTGTGCTGCAGTGTTGCTGAGACGCCCTTTACTGGGCTGGTCACACCTAAACGGGGGCTCCTTGGCAGCAGGAATCCTCATTGACTCACCTCCATCACCAGGGGTTCACTGAGCATGTAACATGGGCCAGGCACTAGGCAGGGTGTTGAGGGCAGCGTTGAACAGACACGTATCACCCTGGAGCCCATGCTTACATCCTAGAGGAGTTTTCTGGTGGTTCTGCACATCCCGTGGTGTTAACCCACGACTGAGCGTTCATTCATTTATTCAATCAATCACTGACTTAACTCATTCATTGATGTTTAAGTACCAACCAGGTTCTAGGGATTGTGCTTGGTGTAGGCATACAACAGTGAGTGTCAGCAGATACATAACTCTCCAGACAGGGTAGAGGGGAATGGACAGAGAGCCTTAAGGCACATCAAGCTGTATAAGGGAGTTTGCTAGAGTCTGGGGTACCCGGGCAGGCTTCTGTATCTGACAGATGAGGAGATGTTCCCTGGACACAGTGGGCTGCTTTTGTCGACGTTGGGAACAGAAGTGCCCTGGTGGTAGAAGGAAGCTGTGATGCTCTGGAAACCCAGAGAAGGCCAGTGAGCTGGGAGCCGGGGTGAAGGGGCACCTCGTGGGTCTCTGTGGACAAATACGAACTCTAACCATGGCTTTTTACTGAAACACAGACTTGCTTTCAGTGTAACTCAATCCTAGGCCTGCAGCAACCAGTTCTCCTTCCTAGGGGAGAGTGAGGCTGGACACAGATGTGCCCTTTGAAAGAGGCTGCTAGGAGGCCCTGCCCTGGGTGTCTGGAAGGAGGAGCGGAGGGCTGGTGGGCGCGCTGACACTGAGCACTGCAGGCTTGGAGGATAAACACCCCTGGAATAGGCTGTTGCCCGTGGCCGCCTCTAAATCCCTCAGGCTCACAGTGAGACGACTGCGTGTTCAAGGCAAACATTGATTCAGCTGCTGGTGGGAAGGTGTTCTGGGATGGAGGGGGAGACGCGGGGAGGAGCAACCTGGCAGAGGATGGGAGTGGGGAGGCCCACTCAAGGGTTAATTCCTCCCGCCTGTGTCTCTGCCCCTCTCTGCTGGCAGGCTGTATTTATAGACGGGATAATTGCAGAGGCTTTGAAAGGAGCACACTGGAAGAGAGGGGCTGGTGGGTGGGGGCGGGGAGGTCCCACCTGCTTCTGGGAGCTGCCCCTCCCCCACCCTCCCTCCTTCCTTCTTAGGGGACCCAGCTTGGGCAAACAGGGCTGCCCACCAACCCCCTACACACCACCCCACCCCACTAGCAGTGTGTTCACAAGGTGTTTAAATGCCTCACATTTAATCCCCCCAAACTGGGGTGAGAGCAGTCATTTTCCTCCAGCTCCTTGGTAAGACCTTTCCTGAGCACGTTACCTAAAGGGGCCCTACACCTGAACCCCCACCAGCCATCCTCTAGAACCTCACCGTGGTTTTACTTCTTTCCTAGCACTGATCATAATCACACAGTTATCTTATTATTATTTTTATTTTCACTTGTTTTTAGTGTCTGCTTTGTCCACTTGATTCGAAAAACTGATTCATTAGAAAAGACCCCGATGCTGGGAAAGATTGAAGGCAGAAGGAGAAGGGGACGACAGAGAATGAGATGGTTGGGTGGCATCGCTGACTCCATGGATGTGAGTTTGAGCAAGCTTTGGGAGTCGGTGATGGACGGGGAAGCCTGGTGTGAGGTAGTCCATGGGGTCGCGAAGAGTCAGATATAACAGAACTGAAGTGCCTGCTTCATCTACCTTGTTTGCTGAATTGCCTGGCCTAGGATAGCTGCTCAAGAAATATTTGTTGAATAAATGAATGCTTATTTAACAGAATAGGAAACTGAGGCTTAGAGTGGTGAAGGAATTCTCTGGGTCACGTGAGATGTAAAGTGACTTAGCGGAAATTAGGTTTCATTCTGCTTATCTTAGGGATTCTCTGGTGACTCAGCGGTAAAGAATCTGCCTGCAGTGCAAGAGACTTGGGTTCAAATCCTGGGTTAGGAAGATCCCCTAGAGTAGGAAATGGCAACCCACTCCAGTATTCTTGCCTGGAAAAGCCCATGGACAGAGGACCCCATGGCGGGCTACAGTCCATGGCATCGCAAAGGATTGGACTCGACTGAGTGACTAAACCACCACCACCACCTGCTCGTCTTCAGAGCTTCAGGTCCTGCCAGTGGAATTTCAGACACAGGGCCCAGGCTACTAAGGTGAGTGAGTGAACAGGGATGCAAGTGTGTGTGTGTGTGTGTGTGTGTATACACCCTGGCTGAAGGGGCCAATGCTGTTTAGTTGTGGCTAATTGTTGCTGGATCTTCCGATTTTTAGAACGAGCCAGAAATCGGGATTTTTATGCAAAGTGTGCTGGATTTTAAATGCTGGCCACAAATCCACATTTAAAAAACACACCACCCAGAGCATGGCCAAGCCTAACACATCTGAGAGCTGGGTGGGGCCATGGTCTGCAATCTCTGTTCTCAACTCACCTGCCTTATGTTGAAAAGCAACATGAATAATGCTCATCCCTTTTATGGACACTGTACATTGAGCATTTCATAGCCTTTCTTTACCTGATGTTTCATTGAACAGTCACAGTGTTTCAGGAGAGAGTCAGGAAGACTGCTGTACCCATTTTAGGGATTAGCGCACAGGGTCCTGGGGGGACTCTTATGAAGGAAAGTGGCAGTGAGTTCTCACTCTTGGGCTCTTTCACCATCTAGCCCAGTGTTGTCTGTCCTGCCGAGGACCCCCTCTCCCCGTGACTTTCATTTCTCCTTCTTGACTTGAGATATAGGAGAGAGGCTCTGTGTGGTGAATGGGGATGAAGAAATCCCACGCTGTGCCTCCCACAGGTCCAGGGTGCCCCCAGCAGGATTTACTGCCAGCTCCGTGGAGAGTGGCCTATGCTGCTGCTTGTTTGGAGAGGCAGTTTTCAAAATATTGTCAGTCTGAGCAATGATACAGCTCCATCAGCATACTCTAATTCTGATGAGGCCTTAACAGTCGTCAATGAGCCCAGCAAGAGAAGGGGGACCCTTGGCTAGTCTGCAAACTCCGGTATGATGCCGTGTTTCCCGTATTCAGCTCTGGGCCACCCCAAGAGTGGAAGAGGACCAGTTGACTGCTGAAAGAAAGACAGAATGAATCCGCAAGTGCCCATGGGGTGGGCAGGGGGTGGGGAGAGGGAATGGGACCTCTAATTACACTGTCTTAGCCATGGCTAGCTCTCACTGTGCACCTACATATCCCAGATACTGCTGTAAGCCTTTTCCACGTCTGTGGGGATAATCTGTAAATCTAGAAGGGTGACTGCCCTTGGTAAGTGCTGGGAACACGTTACCCATCAATGTTTCTCGTCATCTTCACAGCAGCCCTGGGAGGGAGACATTATCATCCTGGTTTCTACATAAGGGAAGCCAAGTCACAAGGAGGCCAAGTGACTTTGTCTAGGAAACCCAACCAGCAGAGGTGCATCCCACACTTGAGCCCCCGGCTGGCAGACCCCCGAGCTCAGACTTTCACCCACCTGGGAATTGCAGAGCAGGGAGATTGCTAGAGAGACCGGAGGAGATCAGAGAAGTGGGGAAGGGCATCCCAAGAGTCAACAAGTGTGCGTGTGGGAACCAGGCATGTGGGAAAAGGCAGTGAGTGGGGCAGAAAAAAGGGCAAGTGTGAGTCGAATCAGAACCTGGTTCACGGCCCCCCTCCAGGCTGCCACCTTTCCTGCGTGAACATGATGGAAGCTGACAGATCCAGGATTAATCTAAAGGCTTCAGTTCTCTGAGTTCCAGGTGGAAATTTGCCTCCAGCCTGGCCAGAGCGTGATTTGTAAGCGGGCCTTGACCTTGGCTGCCAGCCAGGCTTTGTACCCCGCTCCACACTTCTCCACGGAGGCTGCAAGGGCCAGGGGCTTCCTGCTGAGACAGGTCAAGAGGGTTTAAAAACAAGCAAGAAACAAGAGAATGGATCAATTTTTCTCAGTGAACTTAACGCTCTGTGAAGGAAGCCTGTAATTACATGAACGTACGGGTGTGGGGAGAGACCCATAGCTGCCTGTCTGTGTGTGTCTCTCACTGTGTACTCCCCGTGGGTGGTCTGGAACCTTTTTCAGTATATGTCCCCATGGCTCATTTGGGTGAGGAAGGTGAGAGAAGGCAGGTGCTTCTGATGTCATCACATAGCACACAAACACTGGCCCTGGTCTCCGTGGTCCCCTGGGGCCAGTCCTGGGAGCCAGGGCTGCTGGTGGGTCTGGTCCGGGTCACAGCAAAGCCCGGCCCTCACCTTCAGGGAGGTTGAACTGGTGCAGTCATGTCAGGAGATGAGTTGAAGATGGTGCTTTGAGCCTTCTCCTGAGGCAAGCCAGGCCAACTAAATCTGGGAAGGTGCTTAACATGGGATCAGGGTAGGTTAACTTCAGTTCTCCTTGTCTGATGGTCTAAGGTGACTGTGACTAAGTTTTGGCCAATGAGCTGCAACAGTAAGACTTTTGAGGGCTTCTGGGAAAGGTGTTTCCTTCCTGATAAGTGAGAAGTATGGAAGGAAAAAGCCATTTGTGCTGCCCTCTTTTTAAAAGAAATTATTTTTTATATATTTTAAAGATTATTGTGCATTTATAGTTATTTCAAAATATTGGCTATAATTCCCCATATTGTACAAAGTATCCTTGGATTGCAGGTTATTTCGTACCTAATTGCTGGTACCTCTTAATCCCCTACCCCTATGTTGCCCCTCCACCCCTCGCCACTGGTAACCACTCGTTTGTTTTCTATACCTGTGAGTCTGCTTCTTTTATTGTTAAATCCACTATTTGTTGCATTTAAAAAATTCCACATATAAGTGACTTATTTCACTTAGCATAATGCCCTCAAAGTCTATCTGTGTGGCTGCAAATGGCAAAATTTCATTCTTTTTTTCATGGCTGAGTAGTAGTATTCCATTGTGTGTGTGTTTGTATCACATCTTTTTTTTATCCAATCATCTGTTGAGGGACACGTAGGTTGCTTCCATATCTTGACAACTGTAAATAATGCTACTATGAACATTGGGGTGCATGTAACATTTCAAATGAGTGGTTTTGGTTTTTTGGGCATATATACCCAGGAGTGGAATTGCTGGGTCATATGATATTTCTAATTTTAGTCTTTTGAGAAGTATCTGTATTGTTTTTCATAATGGCGGTCCTAATTTATCTTCCCACCAACAATATATGAGGGTTCCTGTTTATCCACATCCTTGTCAACATTTGTTATTTGTGTTCTTTTTGATGATATCTATTCTGACAAGTGTGAGGTGATGCCTCACTGTGGTTTTGATTTGCATTTCCCTGATAATTAGCGACATTGGGCATCTTTTCATAGGCTTGTCTTCCATCTGCATTTCCTCTTCGAAAAAGTTCAATTCTTCTGTCCATTTTTTGATCAGGCTTTTTCTTTATGTTGAGTTGTATGAGCTGTTTATGCTGCTGTTCTCTTTCTTGAATAGTGTTTTGGACACCATAGTGTGATGATAAGATAGTTGGAATATGGCAGCTATGGTACAATTAATGAGGGGAATGCAATGTTAATATAAGGAAAATGGCAGAGGATTGATGGAACTAGGTCCCAAAGATATGGACAAGCTGGGGTACTTACCCTGGGACCACCTACCTCTTCTTCTTATCTGCTGCTGCTGCTAAGTCGCTTCAGTCATGTCCAACTCTGTGCAACCCCATAGATGGCAGCCCATCAGGCTCCCCCGTCCCTGGGATTCTCCAGGCAAGAACACTGAAGTGGGCTGCCGTTTCCTTCTCCAGTGCATGAAAGTGAAAAGTGAAAGTGAAGTCGCCTGGTTGTGTCCAACTCTTTGCGACCCCATGGACTGCAGCCTTCCAGGCTCCTCCCTCCATGGGATTTTCCAGGCAAGAGTACTGGAGTGGGGTGCCATTGCCTTCTCTGCTACTTCTTATCTAGGAAGTAATATTTGTCTCTATAGTTTAAGCCACTGTTGGTCATATTGCTTCTCTTGCATCTGAAGTAATCCTAACTGATTTAGAAGCCTAAACTGGGGGGCTGTGTTTCTGGGTTTTAGGAGGTCCAGACTTTTGACCTGAGCCCTAGAAACAACACTGGGTGATTCTGAACAACGGGTTGGCTTGCATCTTACTTCTTTGGTGTGACGGAAGTTAATGTGGCCCCTTACAGCATTGCCTCGGGGTGCCTATTCCGTAGTGTGTTTTGCTCTATTTGATTTCCTTGCTGCTTTTCCATTTCATAAGAATATCAAATCACTTTGAATTGATGAGGGAATTTCAGTTTCATTTTTAATAAAGTTTCCCTGGCTGAGTGCATTGGAAGAACTTCACATAAGGACGGAGGTACCCAAGGTTGATGGTGGGAAGAGGACTTACAAATAATTAACATTGATTGCAAGCCTATATGCTTGACATAAAAAACTGAATTCTGGGACTCATTTTTATTTCATTGAGCTATATATTTATGGTTATGGCAGTGCCATACTGTCTTGATTACTGTAGTTTTGAAAGAACTTTTGAAATTGGGAACTATAAGTCCTTCAACTTAGTTCTTTTGCAGGATCATTTTGGCTATTCTGGATCCCTTGAATTTCCATATGAATTTTAGGATGAGTTTGTCAATTTCTGCAAAAAGGCAGTAGGGATTTTGATATATAAAATCAATACATACTTTCGAGGTGTTCTGCCATCTTACCAATATTAATCTTCTGATCCATGAATGTGGGATGGTTTTCTATTTTTTACCTCTTTGATTTCAACAATGTTTTGTAGTTTTCAGAATATAAGCTTGCACTTCTTCTGTTAAGTTTATTCCAAAGTATTTAATTCTCTTTGCTATTGTTAGTAAATCGTGTTGTTCTTAATTTCAGTTTAGATTGTTCGTTGCAAGTATATAGAAATGCAATTGATATTTGTATATTGATCTTGCAGTCTTGCTGAACTCAGTTTTTCTAAGTAATTCTTTATGGGACAAGTATTTTTTTTCCTCTTCTTAATTTTACTTGCTGTTGATCTCCTGCCTTATCTCCGTAAGGGCTTTTTTTTTCTTCTATTTTAATATAAGTAGACAGAATATTTGAAAAACATGTAAACCTGGTGAGACTAGACATTTGTCCATTTTTTTTTATTAGTTTCACTTTTGCTATGATTCTGAGATATGGAGCAAGATGGGGTCCAGGAAAAGCCATGCCAGTGTGTCTGTCACTGAGACTGGTTGCCCAGGTGAAGGGGTGCAGCAGCTTGCCCTGAGAGGCTCTCTCCAGTGTCGGCGTGGCTGGGAGTGAGGAACACAGCTGCCACCCAGTTCTCAGTGTTTGTATCAACTAGTGTTGCATGTCTGCTATGTGTTTGGCACTTACATTCATGACTCCTTAAGATGTTCTGGATGGTAGATGATGATAGCTCTGTTTTACAGGCAACAAAATCAAGTCTCAGGGAAGGTCAGGAACTTTCCCAGTTCAGTTCAGTCGCTCAATTGTGTCCTACTCTTTGCAACCCCGTGGACTGCAGCACACCAGGCCTCCCTGTCCATCACCAACTCGCAGAGCTTGCTCAAACTCATGTCCATTGAGTCGGTGATGGACAAAGTCAAAAGCTGAGAACTGGCTTCTTTGACTTCGAAACCTGCCTTTTTCCTGCAGAGCCACACAGCCTCTCGAGCCCTGGGTTGGGGAGGTTTGCTCTGTTCTGCCTCCTGCAGCCGGTGCCTCCCAATTGTCCTCTGAAAATTCTCTGCAGGCAGGATGCGTGTGTGCATGGTGCTCCTTGATCTGCCTTCTATCACCTTTTTGCAAAGTATCTTTACCTCAGCTCTTGCCCTGATAGCCAGTGCTTTCTGTCTTATTCAGCACTTTCCTGGGAGCTGGGAGAGCAGGGATGGGAAAGGTGAAACACACTCCCTCCTGCTCTCAAAGTCCTACCATCCATTCTCTACATAGATTGGAAGATGAGTGTTCTCCTTTGTGTTTGAGCAAACTGGCCTGTTGGATTCAGTTTTGTAAATAGAGGAGAAGCCCATGACCATCCTACCAAGACCTGGGCATGGCTGGTAATACGTGGCCACCTAGAAATGCAGCTGGGACATAAGTTGGGTCTCAGACACATCTGTTGAATGAATTCTGGTCCTGGCCCAGCACCAGGGTTATAAGGAGCTGAAACCTGTTAATGATTTTCAAAATGAGAGGCAGTCCTGTTTAGAATATGTGGTAGGACTCTGTTGTAGTAGGTCCTACCTTCGTAAACTCATCTGTCTGTTGAGTGAACAAATAATTTATTGCTTTTTGAAGAGGTGACAGGGACAGACCAGCCAGTGAGTCTGGTACTCGGAGAATTCAGAATTTAGAGGGGGAAAGTGAAGTCGCTCAGTTGTGTCCGACTCTTTGCAACCCCATGGACTGTAGCCCACCAGGCTCCTCCATCCATGGAATTTTCCAGGCAAGAGTACTGGAGTGGATTGCCATTTCCTTCTCCAGGGGGTCTTCTTGACCCAGGGATCGAACCCGGGTCTCCTGCATTGCAGGCAGACGCTGTACCATCTGAGCCACCAGGGAGGCACTTAGAGGGGAAACGGACATAAAGCAAGCAGTCTGTTGCAAGTACCCAATCCTGGGCATGGTTGTCTTCTGTCACCATGTGGCTTTCCTGGACTAGACCGAAGTCTTGCCTGCTGCTTTCTCCTCTCCTCAGCTCTCTCTGTTACTTCCTCACTCCTGGCCACCCTTGTCTCCTCAACCCTGGGCGTGAGTTTACCCTTCTTCCTGCAGCAGGAGCTCCAGGCAAACATTCCGCACAAGGCTCTTGTTCATCTCTGTCTCCAAGTCACTCCCCTGCCTGTCTCCACCCATAAATTCTGGTGGAGCTTTCCTTGGTCAGAATGGGCTCTGCAGGGCACTTTTACCACCGGAAGGGTAGTTCTGGGGAGAGATTGCCGTAGAAAAGTATAACTTTGTAAAATGTATTTATTTACTTATTGGCTGCACTGGGTCCTCATTGCTGTGCAAGGGCTGTTCTCTAGTTGTGGTTAGTTGGGGCGGGGCTCCTCTCCAGCTATGCACACGGGGTGGGCTTCTCAGTGCAGAGGCTTCTCTCGTTGTGGGGTGTGAGCTCTTGGGTGTGCAGGCTTCCGTAATTGCAGCACTCCGGCTCTAGAGTGCTGGCTGAGTAGTTGCCCTGTGGCTGGCTTTAGTTGCCCTGTGGCATGTGGGATCCTCCTGGACCAGGGATCGAACCTATGTTCCCTGAATTGGCAGACAGATTCTTAATCACTGGACCACCAGGGAAGTCCTGAAAAGTATCATTTTAGGCTTAATTCTCCCTGAGTGAATTGCATGTGACTGAGTTCCTGTCCCTGGACAGGGTAGCCTGGCCTACTGCAGTCCAGATCAGATCAGATCAGTCGCTCAGTCGTGTCCGACTCTTTGCGACCCCATGAATCACAGCACGCCAGGCCTCCCTGTCCATCACCAACTCCCGGAGTTCACTCAGACTCACGTCCATCGAGTTAGTGATGCCATCCAGCTATCTCATCCTCTGTCGTCCCCTTCTTCTCTTGCCCCCAATCCCTCCCAGCATCAGAGTCTTTTCCAATGAGTCAACTCTTCGCATGAGGTGGCCAAGTACTGGAGTTTCAGCTTTAGCATCATTCCTTCCAAAGAAATCCCAGGGCTGATCTCCTTCAGAATGGACTGCTTGGATCTCCTTGCAGTCCAAGGGACTCTCAAGAGTCTTCTCCAACACCACAGTTCAAAAGCATCAATTCTTCGGTGCTTAGCCTTCTTCACAGTCCAACTCTCACATCCATACATGACCACAGGAAAAACCATAGCCTTGACTAGACGAACCTTTGTGGTTGCAAAGAGTCGGGCACTACTGAGTGACTCAACTGACTGAACTGAACTGAGCTCCTGGTCATGGAGGGAAACATTTTTAATGCTTATTTCCATCACTGTCCCCTTCACTGAATGTGTTTTTAAGGACATTTGGTGGGTCAGATATAGGGCTGGGGGCTGGAGATGTGTGTAATCAGTCCCCACCCCCTGTTCTTGAACTTTTGGGGACATAGGAAGTGCCTATCAAATAATAGTCGATAGGCCATGGAATCATAGAATCTTAACATTAGGAGGGACCTTATCATTTATTCCAATACTTTTCAAACTTCTTTGATCACGACTAGCAATTTAAAATTTTATGTTTTTTACATGTCCCAGTAAACATGCATATACTTGTTAGTACATATGCACACACACATTAAATAAACAAATGTATAACAAACGTTGTACAAGGTCAAATTACACTTAATATGCCTGTATTTTCTATTCTATTTCATTTAAAAATACTGACCCTACAACTCACAAAATTCATTTTTATGACTCCATATCACAATATGAAGTTTCAAACTTCAGTTTGAAAAGTACTAATCTAACAGTAACCTGGACCTTACGCTTTATCCAGTTGTCAAGAACTTGTCTGGCCTTTGTGGGATTTCTCTGTGCATAGGAACTCAGTACTAACCTAGGAAGTCAATTCTACCTTTGAACACTTTTGTCTGTTTAAAAGTTTCCTTATGACTTTAGTCTTCCACATACCACTCATTCTTTTTTAAATTTTTAATTGGCAGATAATTGCTTTACAGTGTTGTGTTGGGTTCTGCCATACAGCAATGTGAGTCAGCCATGAGTATACACATGTCCCCCTTCCTCTTAAACCTCCTTCCCACCCCATCCCACCCCTCTAGGTTGTCACAGAGCAGCATTAAAACGTGTACATTTCCATATGTAAAATAGATAGCTAGTGGGAAGTTTCTGTATAATGACTCATTCATATTCCATGTAAAATCCCCTTAGAACAGTGGCTGTGCCTTCTTGCATTTCTGGGTTTTGTATAATGTTGTAACTCGGGTCAGTAGTGTGCTTGAGTCAGTGTGCACCAGCTTATGATAGCCAATTTCCAAATTTTAGGAGTTTTGTGAATCAATTATTAAAGTCTTGATTAAAAATTAAATTCAATGACTTACAGATTTATTAAAACTAAAGGAAAGAACTCATCACTTAATTTTACTACATCTGACCCTTACTATGCTCTTAAAGTTGTGTCTATTGAACTTGTACAGTAGAAAGAGCATACTGCTGCTGCTGCTGCTGCTAAGTTGCTTCAGTCGTGTCCGACTCTGTGTGACCCCACAGATGGCAGCCCACCAGGCTTCCCTGTTCCTGGGATTCTCCAAGCAAGAATACTGGAGTGGGTTGCCATTTCCTTCTCCAATGCATAAAAGTGAAAAGTGAAAGTGAAGTCCCTCAGATATGTCCGACTCTTCGAGACCCCATGGACTGCAGCCTACCAGGCTCCTCCATCCATGAGATTTTCCAGGCAAGAGTACTGGAGTAGGGTGCCATTGCCTTCTCTGGAAAGACCATACAATGTTATGCTATTGCCCATCTCTTCCCAGCTCTGTGCTCAATGACATCACATAGGTAGCTTGAAATCGGCCATGGTGGGGCCATTTACACCATGAAAATCAGCGTATATAACAGTCCTCCACCCCCCAGGAAAGCCAGCTGTTAGGGACTTCCCAGCACACCACTGCTCTGCAGTACCACTTGAGTTCCATTTCAGCTACAGCACTTGGTAGCTGTGTGACTTGAGCGAGTCAGTGAACATCTCTGTGGTAGTTTCTTTGCACGATGCCTATATTTCTAGGGTTGCTTTGAGGATTAAATGAATTCATACATATGAAGTGCTTAGAACAATGCCTCTGTAAGTGTTATCCATCATCTAGGTTATTTGCTGCTAAATTATTCCATCTTCCCTGGAAAACTATGGTTTCCAGAAATCCCTCAGCCTGGTCACCCTCCCATCTTGCTTTCACCTTTGACATATGGGTTTGTCTTCTCTTTCCAGCCAGATCACAGGGCCTCTGACATAGGGGTGGTTGCCTTTTTCTTTGCAATCTCTAGGTGCAAGCCTTGGGTTGGGTGCGGGGGGAAGCTTAATCTCCTTGACAAATGGAAGGCCTCAGGGGGCTCTGGCTGCTCCCAGCATGGTGCCCTGCTCCCAGTGGAGGTTTCTGGGCTTGGCTGGCTGGTCTGAGGATGAATAAGTGTTTTGGTGGAGGCAGCCCTGAGCTGGCTAGCAGTCTCAGACAGCCCAGCTGCCATCCAGGTGGTTGGCCTATAAATCACTAGGCCTTATCCTCCCTGCAACTTGATAAAGCTGAGGCATAAACAGCATCTTGTGTCAGTGATGAAGCAACTGGCACCTCCCTCAGCTCTGGATGAGGCCTCCTGGAGCTTGTTTAGGCCCTGATTCTTTCTTGCACACAGCTGCTGTGCTATTTGAAGAAGTCGGGACACTCTCCCGCCTCATAACAGATCCATGGTGCCTGTATTTTACCATTAGGGATTTATTTGTTGAGGGTGAACAGTGCTTCCTTTGTAAGGTTTTGTTTGAAAATGGTGGTGCCTTGGGAGAATGGTGTCTTACTCAGCCTCTAGAATCTTAGTGTGAATGTGCTTATCAGCCACCTTGCTCCTGCTCCACTTCCATCTCTTATCAAAGAGGGCGGCAACCCCAAAAATGCCGGAGGCAGCACTCTGGAGTGTTGATTCCCAAACCTGGCTGCACTTTTAGAATCACCAGGAGATGCTTTTGCTTAATGAGAACACTTTTAATTTGATAACTGTTGACCACCCCCTCAAAGTAAATGTCACCCATACAATCTCATTATTTAAATATATGTTTTCTTTAATGAATTAGAGAAAATACAGCTGTTTTTCTTAAACCCCAAAATGCTAAACTATGGATTTTCCAAAGATTTCCTTATATTCATAAACTGGAATTTTAAAGATATTATTAAGTGGGTTTTGTTAGTGCAACACATTTAAATATTTAGAAGTTCATTTTCACCACTTTCTGAAAATTAAAGGAATATTTGCCTAAAAAAATAAATATATGTTTCTGTATATTAGTTAGAAACAAAAATTTCCAACTCAGCTTTTTTTCTAACTTATTTTTGTGTTTGGCTGTGCTGGGTCTTCGTTGCTGCGAGGGTTTGTCTCTAGTTGCGGTGAGCAGGGGCTTCTCTTTAGTTGCAGTGTGTGGGCTTCTCGTTGCAGTGGCTTTTCTTGTGGAGCACGGGCTCTAGGGTGTGCGGGCTTCAGGAGCTGCAGCACGTAGGCTCCGTTGTTGCAGCTCCCGGGATCCAGAGCTCAGGGCCTGTCATTGTGGTGCATGGACTTAGTTGCATGTGGGATCTTCCCGGACCAGGGATTGAACCCATGTCTCCAGCACTGGCAGGCGGATTCTTTAACCACTGAGCCACCAGGGAAGCCCTTTTCCCTCAGCTTATCCACTTCCATCCTGGGGAGTCTTTAAAAAGCAATTATTTCCTGTGTCCTTCCTTAAACCTTAAACCTGGACTTCCCTGGTGGCTCAGACAGTAAAGTGTCTGCCTACAATGCAGGAGACCCAGCTTCAATCCCTGGGTTGGGAAGGTCCCCTGGAGAAGGCAATGGCACCCCACTCCAGTACTCTTGCCTGAGAAATCCCATGGATGGAGGATCCTGGTAGGCTACAGTCCATGGGGTCGCAAAGAGTCGGACACGACTGATCGAATTCACTTCACTTCACTTCCTTAAACCTACAGAGATGGAGTATTCTGGAGAGGGGGTCAGGAATCCTTAAAAATACTCTTGTCCAATGACTCCTGTTGTACGGACAGGTGTGGGAAGAAGTAGAGAAGTGGATTGAGGTTTCTTAGTGATAAGTACCCTATCTGATCCATTTTCACCCAGGGCTTGGTGCATAGCAGCACATAGTCAGTGCTTCATCAGTGATCTTTAAACTGAAAGAGGCTAGGAGTCGGGCAGACCTGGGTTTGAGTCTAAGCTCTGCCACTTCTGTGTACCCTGGGCGGGTGACTTCCTTTTCATCTGGGAAATCAGGATGATAATGTGCACAAGAACAGGGCCAAGGGCAGGCAGTCGGAGGCCAGGGTGAGTCCCAGGGGCTTCTGTTTTAGTTACTAAGGGGCAGCCAGAAGCCTCCTTCAAGCACTGGCCTTACCCTGCTGCCACAGGTCTTCCGGCACTGCCTGTGGGCCGTGTGCACAGAAAAAGCTATAGACACCAGCCCTGCTGGGATCGACCCCGTCACTGCCTGCCTGTGGCTGGATTGATCCAATGCCTGCTTGATATCTGCAATTAGGAGACCAACTGAAGCTAATTTCCAGCTCGACCTGCCACCCCGCTGCCGAGGATTGTGCGGGAGGTCGCCTTCGAGGAAGGCAAGAGACTAGAGGGAGCTTGCAGAGAAGGGGGAGGGCATTCCTCTGGGGGTGGGAGTGTGTGTGTGTGTGTGTGTCTCCTGCCACCTTCACATGCAAGGGAGGGATCTGGGACCTCCTTCCCTCCATCTTAGTGTGACGGGTTGACACCTGCCCTTCCAAGTGCTTTTCCATCTGGTGTTGACGATCATCGTTTCTGTGGACATCTTCTTGAACAGGGGCCTTTGACGAGCCTGGGGGAGGGACAGCACGAGCATCAGCCAGCGTCTGTGTCTGCACTGTGTGGCCTCCTCCTCTCGGAAGGAGAGGCTAGGCTTGTGTCGCTTCAGGGATTTGGTTTCCAGCTGAGATCTCTAGAACTCCAGAGCCAATTCTTGAAGTGGGGAGAGGTGGAAAAGAGTGTGCCGCTCTGGGTTGCCTATTTTGGGGCTTAGTTGTTCTAGGAATTGAGGCTCTCTAAGTTTGTTTCTTTATCTGTAAGGTGGGATGTGCCGAGTTGCTTCAGCCGTGTCCAACTCCTTGCAACCCTAAGGACTGTAGCCCACCAGGCTCCTCTGTCCATGGGATTCTCCAGGCAAGAATACTGGAGTGGGTAGCCATTTTCTTCTCCAGGGGATCTTCCCAAACTGGGGATTGAATAAATGGTAACTATTGTGGGTGTTAAATTTTTTTCTCGGTTTTTCCTCTATTATGAGACTCTCCCCCCATTTTAAAGTATCTGCGATCATGTCGTGTCTCGCAGTCCATATGTACACTTTGGGCGTGTTGTTTTGCTCCCCTCCTCCACCAAGAACTGTTATTAAATCAGTGATGACTTTTATGACTAAGAGTTTCTCAGACCTGAAAAAATGTAGTGTCAGAGTTCTGTTTCCCAGCCCTCAGTTGGATTAAAGTGATACACAGGTTTGTTTCCCCAATAATTCTTTTTTTTTTTTAAATGGGGAGATTAGCAGGAGGAAAAAAATGTGTTCATAGCTAATGAGCAAAATGAAGGTGGCATTAAAGAAAGGGGAAGGTTTGCAGAAAAGTAGGTAACTCTGTAAAGCTTCACAAGGAGAAAAGGATTTTGGAACTTCTCTGATTTGGGCATCTCCAGGACCTGTGTTTCTTGCTGCATCCTACTCACCCCCCTGCCTCTTTAGAGCAGCCCGTCTCCTCCTGTGGGGTTATCTGCCCTATAGGTCCTAGTAGAGTCTGAAGGATGAGGTGTCTGCCAATTTATGGCCAGTATCTTGGCTCCCCACACACAGGCCAGTCTACAAACACACTCAATTAAAATTAAAAAAAAAAATTAAAGCTTAATTCCTAAGACATTAGGAAATAGCAAAATGAGGTATAACTCTGGCCCGTCCATTCATAACGACCACATAAGGAATTTGAAGATGTCTTAAATCTTCCTTGTTTTGTATGCGTGTGTGCATGCATGTGGGCTGCGCAATTAGGAGACCTGATGTTCCTGAGAGAATCTCCTATTGGAATCATTCCAGAGAGTTAACACCTTGCTGCCGGCATCCAGCAGCCGAAGGAAGCTTGCAAGCCCGCTGTGGGTTCCAGGTGCTAGGCTGTGAGTGGCATCCTTTTGGGGTCTTGCCTTTCAGGTCCACATTTTCAGCAGGGTAGGAAGCGGATGGTGCTTTCACTAGAGTGAAGCCGTCTGGGCTGATGATGCAATTCTTACTGATTCTTCCACCACCGCCTTAGCTAGGAGCGGACACTTGCTGAAGGCTTGCTGTGTAGCGGGTATTTTGCTCAACATGTAACTTGCAATTCCTAATTTGATTCTCACAGTGTTCCCATTACAGAAATTCTATATCATGAACAGCATTTTGCAGATGAGGAAATATAATCCCAGAAGCCTTGCTTTTTGATTCCCAAGTCAGCCTGATGCCACATGCCCGAGTTTTCTCTGTCAAAATCATTGCCTCTGGTAGCCCGGATAAGGGTGCTGAGCATGTGGGTAGATGTACTGGGATGGGTTTGAGGGGGTCCTGAGCTGTGAGTGTTCTGTCTGAGCCTGGCTCTGCCCTGGGTAGCCCCTGCCTAGATCTCTCTTAGGGGTGCTCAGCATGTGACTCCAGGAAGCACCAGGCCCATCTTGGTCTATGGCAAAAGATGGCACACTTGTAAAAGGCCAGATGCTATCTTTGGCTTTGCAGGCATTACAATCTCTGTTGCGAATACTCACCTCTCCTGTTGTGGTGTGAAAGCTGCCACTCATAGATGAATGGACGGGGCTGTGTGCCGTTAACAAAACCAGGTGACAGGTTGTAGAGTGCTGACCTCGGGTCTGTGGCAGTCAAAGGGGTGACAGTCACAGACAACCGGGTGGAGGATGCCCCTCTGGAGGGGTTCGAGTGAGCCCTGCTTTTTGTTGACTGAAGAATACTTCTGAGGGGGAGAGAATGGTCAGCTGGATTGAATGACGCTTGTGAGTGTGTGTGTGTGTTTTAGGGCTTGGGGATGCAGGTGGTGGGGAGTATGTATATGTGTACTCACAGAAATGAATCACATTCTGTATTAAAACCATCCTAGTTTCATAATCCTTACGAAAACAAAAGCAAAAATGTCAGCACTGTCAGGAGGGCCTTGCAGGTAGGGAAGGATGGTGTAACTCAAGGGCTCCCCAAGTTTCAGTTGTCTTTGGTGGGAGAGGGGTTCCCTGTGGTCACTGAAACACTGATCCCAGGGACGCGCTATCCCTCCCTTTAAAGGTTAGGTCCCAGTGCAGGCAAACATTTTCCTTAGTCCTTCTCGATACAGCCCAAAGATGCAGAGATTCAAGATTTTGAGTGCATTCAGAGGAAGCCAAAGGAAAAAATGCATTTAAGACACAAAAGAGCACATGCAGATTCTAACCCTACCCCAGCCAGCTTGTCCTCATGGCTCTCTGAGTCTCTCCTGTTTTATACTCTCTTCTGATACCTTCTAATTAAGTCTTGCTTCAGGCCCAAGGGTACCAGCCTCCCTAGGTCATCCCTGGTATATAGGGTTTGTCATTACGAATGACCTACCGAGGGGACCTCATTCTCAACATCCAAAGGAGGGCCCACAGACGTGAGATGCCAATTAGCTTGACATGAATAAAAAAAAACATTGTAAGTCACAAAAGGAAAATACAGTACATGTAGAAAGAAAGAAAATACAAATCAGGTGCAGTCCTTCCATTCAGGGAGGACCACCGCATGTGCTGCAGCGTCATTCTCCGTGCCCTTCAGGCAACGTGCTCCTTGTATTTCTTGAAACCACAAGTATAAATCCACACAACAGTGATGACCATGCAGTAACAGAAGGGTCATTCCGTCCAAGCAGAATAAGCGCTAGGAGATGTTCGGTGAGCGGGGAGCAGAGGGGAGAGAGACAGCAGGGCCGTGCAGGGCAGTGCTGGGGGCAGGGCAGTGCTGGGGGCTTTGTGGGCGCTCTGCAGGGGAACTGGTGAGGAGGGAGCGGGCTGGGCGTGCACAGCTGTCTGAGGGGCCCTTGCCTTCTCTTCCCTTGGAAGGGAGGCAGCAACTGTGCTGCCAATGGAGATGGGCTCGGGGTGGGAGCTGGGGCCGCCCTCTCATTCTCTGCAGCTGCCCGTCCACCCTGGTCAATGATGCTTGTCCATCACTGCTGAGATCCAAGTCCAGCCATGTGCGAGGGAACATCTGTTCCCGAGGCTGCAGGGCCCTGCAGTCCTGAAGCCAGAGTGACTGCAGAAGCCAAGCATGGGATCAGTAGTAGTGTGCATGCCGTGGGGGTGGAGAGCAGGTGCTGAAAGGTGCCACGTGGAGGGCATGGTGTCTGGTGCCATTGAGGGCCCTGCCTCTTACTCTCTCGGCAGCTGGCATAACCAACCCATTGGATGCTGGGGATCACGGGTCCCCTGGGGCAGGATCTGGCAGAGGGATGTCAGCAGTGGCTCTCCTTGGGAGCTGAGCAGGCGGCGGGTAGAAAGTGGAGCATAGAAGGTGTTTGTCTCCTGATCTCTGTGCCACTTGGTGTCAGCGGTGGAACCGAGGATGAGTTTCTCCTGGTGCCACATTTTGAGGGCTTTACGGACACAGTTAGCCTCAGAGACCAGGCGTTCACAGCATGACCTGCTTCCGTCTCTTTCATTAGTTCTGCCTCCAGTGCTGCACAAACAGCACAAGGGGATGAGAACCTGTGCTCTGGAGTTGAACTACAGTGGGTTCAAACACAAGCTCCTGTGTGTGCTGGCCATGTGACCTTGCACAAGAGATGAAATCTGTCTGTGCCTGTTTCCAACCTTGAGGACGAGGATAACAATGCCTGGTTTGGGATGTGTAGGAAGGCTAAGTGGAATTAATCACCCAGCCGCATCTGTAGCTGCCAGTAGGGTATGTGTTGATTGCTTCCTTTCTCTCTTGATTTTGTTCACATCTACAGACTCTTTGAGGTACCCAGGGCATCTGCCATTCAGGAAAGGATCAAGGTCAGTGGCTTTAAGCTCCCTGGTTGATCCGGTGATGGCCATCTGGTCACTACCATTCACTGTTAACCCTGGTGGCCTATTTTCCAGGCCTTAAGGGTATGAGAGTGCTGGAAGGTCACGTGGATGGCCATGACCTGTTTCCCTTCCTGCTGCTTGACTTTACCTGTTACCCAGGAACTCAGCCCTGCAGAGTCCCTCTGTGCTTGACACGTCTGGGAGTGCCTGGGGGCAGGGGTCTTGATCTGTGGCATCAGAGCTGGTCTGCAGTCTCAGAGCTCTGCGGCTATTGCTGGTTCCTGAGTCCAAAGGCTCTTCCCTCTCCAGGCTCCCCCACTGTTTGGCGGTGGATGCCACCACCTTCCCAAGCTCTCTCCCCAGGGCTGTCCATCCTTTCTCTGAGAGTTCTTGGGCCATCAAGGCTGTCCCCTCTCTGCTGAAGCATGCCTTGGTGGGAGTAGGGTAAGTAAGTAAGTGTTAGTCACTCAGTCGTGCCTGACTCTTTGTGACCCCATGGACTGCAGCCCACCAGACTCTTCTGTCCATGAGATTTTCCAGGCAGGGATACTGGAGTGGGTTGCCATTTCTTTCTCCAGGGGGTCTTCCCGACCCAGGGATTGAACCCGGGTCTCCTGCACTGCAGGCAGATTCTTTACTGACTGAGCTATGAGGGAAGCCTACAAGGAGTAGGGTAAGAGCTGAGAATTTCTTTGAATGTAATTTTGGGGTCACCCTAAACTGGGAGGTAGTGTCCTAAAGCCATTCTGCATCTCAACTCTTTTCTTGAGATGTCTCTCTTCACTTTTTTATTTCCAACATCCCCACCGCCACCCCTGGACTTGAGACTGTCCCTTGGAGGACTGGCTGGGACTAGGTCTGAGAGCTGGACTAGATTCATCCCTTCTTCCTGACCCTGGGCTTCTGTGGATTTCAAGCTCCTCAGACCTCACAGAGGCTCTGGCAGGCCTGCCCCACTGGGCTCTGTGCCAGGCCCAGATGCCCCAGCTCAGGCAGGAAGACTTCATGCCTACATGACTATTTACCATTTGCTTGGAGACTGTCATGGGTCATCTGGCCTTCTCTTTTCCAACTCAATAATCCTGTTTCCTACAACTGTCCTCTTGTGTACTTTGTCATACTCTTGTGATCCTTTCAATTCAGCTGGGTTTTTCCTGGAGTAGGGGCTCAGTTACGGTCCTGGGGACAGTCTGAGCCATGCTGAATAGCATCGGAGGCTGCAGCATCTCCTGCATGCCTTGTGCTTTGTATTAGGTGACCCTTATGGGGACATGCCCCAGCCCAGAGGCTTCTCTGGAGTCATGGGGATATTCCCCAGGGGCAGCAAAGCTCTTTTCATTCCTCCTCCCCACCAGCCCAGATGGCCTTCCCTTCCCAACTAGTGGTAATGCAGAATCGCACTGGGGATCACTTTCCCTCCTCTGAAGGCCAGTGGTCAAGGTGTGGTCTGAGGACCACCTCTAGGGTCACCCTGGCATTCTTGTTAAAAAAGCAGAGTCCTGAGTCCTTCCTAGACTCATCATCTTTGTATCTTTTCAGCACTTTAGGCATGGCACATGATGGAAAAACGTGTAAGCTCTTCAGGGCCTTTTGTAAACATTTGAACCCCAAGGTGGGGGAAAAGAATATTGGCCACAATACATACAAAGAAAATTGCAAAATCAAAATTAATGAATTTTTAATTAAATGTCTAGAACATATAGCTATGTCAACACATGAACCACAAGTCGATTCACACTCACATAGTTACATATCATTTATATTTATCAGATCAGATCAGTCGCTCAGTCGTGTCTGACTCTTTGCGACCCCATGAATCGCAGCACACCAGGCCTCCCTGTCCATCACCAACTCCCGGAGTTCACCCAGACTCACGTCCATAGAGTCAGTGATGCCATCCAGCCATCTCATCCTCTGTTGTCCCCTTCTCTTCCTGCCCCCAGTCCCTCCCAGCATCAGAGTCTTTTCCAATGAGTCAACTCTTCGCATGAGGTGGCCAAGTACTGGAGTTTCAGCTTCAGCATCATTCCTTCCAAAGAAATCCCAGGGCTGATCTCCTTCAGAATGGACTGGTTGGATCTCCTTGCAGTCCAAGGGACTCTCAAGAGTCTTCTCCAACACCACAGTTCAAAAGCATCAATTCTTCGGTGCTCAGCCTTCTTCACAGTCCAACTCTCACATCCACACATGACCACAGGAAAAACCATAGCCTTGACTAGATGAACCTTTGTTGGCAAAGTAATGTCTCTACTTTTGAATATGCTGTCTAGGTTGGTCATAATTTTCCTTCCAAGGAGTAAGTGTCTTTTAATTTCATGGCTGCAGTCACCATCTGCAGTGATTTTGGAGCCCCCTCCAAAACAAAGTCTGACACTGTTTCCACTGTTTCCCCATCTATTTCCCATGAAGTGATGGGACCGGATGCCATGATCTTCGTTTTCTGAATGTTGAGCTTTAAGCCAACTTTTTCACTCTCTACTTTCACTTTCGTCAAGAGGCTTTTGAGTTCCTCTTCACTTTCTCCCATAGGGGTGGTGTCATCTGCATATCTGAGGTTATTGATATTTCTCCCGGCAATCTTGATTCCAGCTTGTGTTTCTTCCAGTCCAGCAGTTCTCATGATGTACTCTGCATAGAAGTTAAATAAGCAGGGTGACAATATACAGCCTTGACGTACTCCTTTTCCTATTTGGAACCAGTCTGTTGTTCCATGTCCAGTTCTAACTGTTGCTTCCTGACCTGCATACAAATTTCTCAAGAGGCAGATCAGGTGGTCTGTTATCCCATCTCTTTCAGAATTTTCCACAGTTGATTGTGATCCACACAGTCAAAGGCTTTGGCATAGTCAATAAAGCAGAAATAGATGTTTTTCTGGAACTCTCTTGCTTTTTCCATGATCCAGTGGATGTTGGCAATTTGATCTCTGGTTCCTCTGCCTTTTCTAAAACCAGCTTGAACATCAGGAAGTTCATGGTTCACGTATTGTTGAAGCCTGGCTTGGAGAATTTTGAGCATTACTTTACTAGCATGTGAGATGAGTGCAATTGTGTGGTAGTTTGAGCATTCTTTGGCATTGCCTTTCTTTGGGATTGGAATGAAAACTAACCTTTTCCAGTCCTGTGGCCACTGCTGAGTTTTCCAAATTTGCTGGCATATTGAGTGCAGCACTTTCACAGCATCATCTTTCAGGATTTGGAATAGCTCAACTGGAATTCTGTCACCTCCACTAGCTTTGTTCGTAGTGATGCTTTCTAAGGCCCACTTGACTTCACATTCCAGGATGTCTGGCTCTAGGTCAGTGATTACACCATTGTGATTATCTGGGTCATGAAGATCTTTTTTGTACAGTTCTTCTGTGTATTCTTGCCATCTCTTCTTAATATCTTCTGCTTCTGTTAGGTCCATACTATTTCTGTCCTTTATTGAGCCCATCTTTGCATGAAATGTTCCTTTGGTAGCTCTGATTTTCTTGAAGAGATCTCTAGTCTTTCCCATTCTATTGTTTTCCTCTATTTCTTTGCATTGATCGCTGAATATTTTTATAGTGAGAGGAAAATGGCTTTTAATATGCTCCTTATGAAGTAACAGTCTTACGATGACTCCATTCAGACTCTGAATTCTGCATCTGTGGGGTGGGACTGGCATTCTGCATGCTTATCAGGTTCGCCAGGTGACTCCCAGGAGTGGAGGCTTCCTGGCCCTCCTGAGATTGCCCCCGCGCTGATTGAGAGGGTGAGTACTGAGGGACGAGAGCTGTCTACTGCAGGGTGGCAGTTCCCAAACCTAAGCGATCAAAAGAACCTCCATGGAAGTTAAAAATAAAAACACAGTGACCTGGGCCCCTCCAGGCCTGTTCGATAGGCTCATCTGGGGTGGAGCCTGGGAATCTACATTTTTAAAAGTCCTGGTGGTGGTGGGGTACCTAATGATTATATAGCTAGATTTGAGAGCCATCAGAATTAAGGGAAGGAACCAGACGAGTGCGTCTCAAACTTCGATGTATGCAGAGATCAGCCGGAGATCCCATGAAGTCTTGGGTTTTGACTCAGCCGCCCTGGGTTGGAGCCCCACATTTTGCATTTGTAACAAGCTTAGCAGTGCTGCCTCTGCTTATTCACAAACTACATCAAGGGTTTGAGCATCAAGGACCCCGACTGCCATCTTGGTTTAGCTACTTACCACATATGAAAGCTTCAAATGTTTTAGTAACATCGGAAAGCCCTGGAAAAGAGATTGCCATCAGCTTACCCCGAGGGCCTGGAGTTTTAAGACGGGTCTCTCGGGTGGTGGGGTTTGGATGGTTCATTTCTCTCTTCTTGGCTCACCCCTGGATTAGAGTGATCTCCCCAAGGCCAAGGCCACCCCGTGGACTTCCTGGATTTTCCAGATTACAGCCAATAGAATCTGATTTGTGGCTGTTATTTTTCTCCTGGCTTTTTATTTTCCCAGAGAAACACTTAGGATGTGATTAGATACTGTTCTTCAGAGATTGGTCCTCTTGGAAATTCTATGAGCTCTCTAGTATCCTTTACCAAATTGCTATTCTTCTTAAGTTAATCAGAGTGGATTCTGTTATTTGCAGTCAAGAACCCTGACTACTATGTGTGTGAAGGCATCAGGGCTCCAAGCTGCAGAAAATGTTAGAAACGGCTGCCCTACCCACAGCCTGTGCTCCATCAGGCAGCTAGGAATGTCAAGTTCTCCTTTGTCTTCCAAATGCCTCTACAATTTATTTCTCTTTATTGCATGTGTCTGTGTTTCCTCTTGAAAATTTAATTGAAAGCCTCTTGAGGGTGGGATTTGTTGTTGTTTAGTCACTAAGTCCTGTTCAACTCTTTTGCGACCCCATGGACTATAGCCCACCAGGCTCTTCTGTCTGTGGGATTTCCCAGGCAAGAATACTGGAGCATGTTGCCATTTCCTTCTCCAGGGGATCATCCCAACACAAGGGTCTAACCTGAGTTGCCTGCCTGGCAGGCGGATTCTTTACCACTGAGCCACTTAGGAAGTGCTGAGGGCAGGATTGAGTGTTCTTATATATCTTCATTCACGTATTCGATCAATACACATTCATTGAATGCCAACCATGTGCCTTCCAGGTACCAGCAGTCTTAGCCTGGGTTTCTGAGAAAGCAGAACCTGAGACAAATAGCTTATGTGGGAGTCCTTTATTGAGGAGTGATCCCGGGGGGCAGGAGTGAGCAACAGGAAAAGCAAAACAAGGGAGGTGGGAGAGTCCCAACAAGAGTCATTACTGAGTTGGTTACAGCTGTGAGTACCTGGGTGGCAGACAGCACAGGACATCTGAGAAGCCGTATGAAACATATGCCAGGACCATCTGTCCAGGGTGGGCAAGGAAGAAGGATGTATCCATCCACTTCTGTATGCCGTGTGTATTAGTTTTCTTGGGCTGCCATGACAAATTACCACAAAAAACCAGAAATTTATCCTCTTACAGTTTTGAATCTAAAAGTCTGAAATCAACTAGCTGAGGAGCGATTCTCCATCAGAAGGCTCCAGGGAAGCATCTTTCCTTGCTTCTCTTTAGCTTCTAGTGGTTGCTGGCATCCTTAGCTTTCCTTGGCTTGTAGCTGCTTCATTCTAATTTCTGCTATTTCACACAGCCTTCTTCCCTATCTCCAAGTCCTTCTTTCCTTATAAGGACTCTTGCCATTGAACATGGGAACCACTCTAATTAAGTATGTCCTTATCCTAACTTGGTTACATCTGCAAAGACCCTATTTCAAATAAGATAGTATTTATAGGTACCGGGGTGAAAGGGAAAAAACTGTTTCTCCCAGGACTCAAGTGCTACTCTCAGTACTTCACTTCTGACACCAAATATTTGGTGTTTTGTTCTCACACCAAGCAATTCTACAAAACTGGGTGTCCTCAGTTTTACTCAATTCTGACACTATCTGCAGATAGCATTGGATCCCACATAAGGGTTCAGTCCTGCAAGACTGCTCCCACTTCAGATGTCAATCACAAATCCAGGTTGTCACCTGGACTTGTAATTGGGCAGCTATGAATTGGAGGTCCCTACAGCTCCTTCCTCAGGCTCAGTAATGAACTAGAGTGGCTCAAAGAACTCAGGAACGCAGAGTACTTACTAGATTACCAGTTGAGTATAAAAGAACACTACTCAGGAACAGCCAGATGGAACAGATGCACAGGGTAAGGTATAGGGGAGGGGGTGCAGTGTTTTCATGCCCTCTCTAGGCATGCCACCCTCCTGAAACCTTCAAGAGTTCACCACCCTGGAAGACAGTACTTTGGGGATCTTTATGGAGGCTTCTTTACTTAGGCTGCTGCTGCTGCTGCTGCTGCTGCTAAGTCACTTCAGTCATATCCAATTCTGTGTGACCCCATAGACGGCAGCCCCACAGGCTCCCCCGTCCCTGGGATTCTCCAGGCAAGAACACTGGAGTGGGTTGCCATTTCCTTCTCCAATGCATGAAAGTGAAAAGTGAAAGTGAAGTCGCTCAGTCTGTCCGACCCTCAGCGACCCCATGGACTGCAGCTTACAAGGCTCCTCCATCCATGGGATTTTCCAGGCAAGAGTACTGGAGTGGGATGCCATTGCCTTCTCCACCTTACTTAGGCATGATTGATTAAATCATTGGCTATCAGTGATTTAATGCAAACATTAGCCCCGTTCCCCTCCCTGGAGCTCTGGGGGGTGAGTGGGTGCAGCTGAAAATTCCAACCCTGTAATCACAGAGTTGGTTCCCCTGACAACCAGCCCCTATCCTGAGGCTGTCCAGGAGACCCCAGCCCACCAGTTATCTCATTAGCACACAAAAAGGCACTTGGGACTTCCGAAGATTCCAAGGGGTTTAGGAGCTTTGTGCTAGGGCGTATGTATTTCTTGGGTCACAGTGGTTAAGACTTCAGTATAGCTTTTTGTGGGATGCAGTTCAACCCGCAACACCACAGCTAAATTTTCTCCCCAACATGCCAGCTCCACTGTAGTTCCAGGTTGCGTTTACATGGGCGCCAAGGCTTGGGAAGAACGGACGGGCCTTAGGGTGGTTACGTGAGGAGTAAGTTATGGGCCTAAGGTGGATGGACTGTCAGGCTGTATCCGTAGGAGCCTGTCAGAAGCCACACTGGCTTGTTGGCTGCAATCAGCGCTGGAACAAGAAGAAAGGCCAAAAGGATGTCAAGTGCTGCAAAGAAGGTGTCCTGCCTGCCAACGATAATGCTGGAAGCTGACGTTCAGCCCTTTGTGTGCCAGATCCTGTGCTAAAGAGACCAGATTTAAATTTTACAACAACCCCACAAAGCTGGTGTTATTATCCTTATCTTACTGATGAAGAATCTGAAGTTCAACAGGTGTATCTTACTCAAGGTTAAACCTCCCCTGTAAGCTTCATAGAAACAGACTGCTGTAGCCTCAGCAGCTAGAAAAAGTTCTGGTATACAGCTGGTGCTCCATAAATGTTTGCTTACTGCTTAAATGATGGAGCTGCAATTTGAATCCAGGTTGTCTGATGCCCAGGTCCGTGCCTTTAACCTGACTAAGGGAATCTGTGATGATCAAAACAGAGAGATGTTCTCCCTTTCATGAGCTACAACCCCATACTAGGAGACATGCTTAAAAAAGTAATTCTAAATATTCAGTCTGAGGTTGGCCCTTGCGCGAGTGACAGGCAAGCAGTAGGTACTCTGCACACACTTGATGGGTTGGTGCTGGGCTCACACGTCACAGGGTTTGCACTTTCTGCTTGGTCTGGCCCATCCTCAGCAATTGCACTTTGGTCTCTTCTGCAAAGGCTTTGCCTGCCAGATGTATTTCATGACACTAATAAACATTCACACCAACCCAGAGCATTTAGACAGAAAATGGAGCCTAAAAGCTCCATGCAGCAACGTGCTTCCTCTCCTGCAAGCCAGGGGAACGTTAAGTGAAGCACATACGCTACGGAAACAGGCTGCATCATTATTGGACCTGATGCATACTCACTCTGACCAATCTATTTTTATTTGAAGCACTTACCTTGCATGAAACCAAGCATAATAACTACAGTCAATAGAGATGTATTTGTTTTTATTTAAACTCATAAATGTGCTAACACCAATAAAGATTTTTTTCCCTTTGAAAAGTGAGACATGTATGGAGGAGATGGAAATTTACACATCCATCAAGCCATGAAGGCCCATTTTCTCAGAAACCATTTTTTGAATTGTCAGTGATTTATGGTGCCAGACTGAAGACTGAGTCGGTGAGGTTGGGAGAAGGAGAGGGAGAAAACCCTTCAATGTAGTTAATTTATGTCACTCCGTTCAAAGAGCTGAGGACTTAAGACTGGAGAGTGGAGGACAGAAGTGAGTTATCTGAGTGAGAGTTGGGTCCTAGGAATAAGAAGGCAGTTGGATCCTCATTGTCCTCATTTTTGTTCAAATCTACTTTGGGAATTTGGCAATCAGATGGAGTGGTGAGAGTAACCTGACCTTAGAAGACCTAGATTTGCTACTATCCAGCCATGCCACTGTGACATGGGTCTTGGGCTTCCTCTTCTGCAAATGGGACATCAATTTTGGCTTTGCTTGGTGGTTAAGAGCACTGATTCTCTAGAGCCAGACTGTTGGACTTAGATCCTGGCTCTGGTGCCCCCGCTTACAGCGGTGTGGGCTAAGCAAGTTACCTCTCTAGGCTCTGGTTTGCTCCTTCATCTGTGGGGGATGCTAATACTACAGACCTGTGATATTGCTGTTTATAACAAGAAATATGTATTTGATCTTTGTCCCATTTCCAGCAGAGAGTTCCTAAAACCCTTGGAAATTCCTGTGTGATGAGAGCCGGAAAGGTGTCTTTTGTTAATGGAGTGACTTTTGGAAAGCTCCTAGGTAACCTAATGGAGGCTGTTGCCAGGGGACCCAGGCATGTGATTGGAGGTGTGGAACTTTCAGTCTTACTTCCTGACCTCTGGGAGGGGAGAGGGGCTGGAGGTCAAGTTAATCATCAATGGCCAATGGCTTAATCAACCATACCTAAGTAATGTGTGCGTGCAAAGACACTTCAGTCGCATCTGACTCTTTGCAACCCTATGGACTGTAGCTGCTCTGTCCATGGGATTCTCCAAGCAAGAATACTGGAGTGAATTGCCATGCCCTCCTCCAGGGAATCTTCCTGACCCAAAGATCAAACCCATGTCTCTTACATCTCCTGCACTGGGCGGGCGGGTTCTTTACCACTAGTGTCACCTGGGAAGCCCCTGTGAAAAATGAAAGTGTGGGCTTTGGAGAGTTTCTGGGTTGGTGAACCTGTGGAGTTGCTGGGAGCATGGTGTGCCTGGAGAGGCGTGGAAGCTCTGTGCCCTTTCCCTGAACCTTGTCCAAAGCACCTCTTCCCTCTGACCGTTTGAGTTACATCCTTTCATGATAAACTGATAACCTGGTAAGTAATGTGAGCCACTCTAGAAAATTAATCAGGCTGAAGGAGGAGGTCCTGGACACTTTCAATCCATAGCAGATTGGTCAGAATTACAGGTGACAACCGGGCTTACAACTCGTGTCTGAAATTGGGAGAGGGGGGAACAGTTTTGTAGGACAGAGCACTTAACCTATGATATCTGATGCTATCTCTTGGTAGATGTGTCAGAATTGAGTCAAATGTGAGGACACCTAGCTGGTGTCAGAGAATTGTGTTGGTGAGGATGTGGAGAAATTGGAACCCTTGTACCCTGATGGCGGGAATGTAAAATGGTGCAGCTGCTTTGAAAAACAGTACGCGTTTATGTGCTCAGTCATGTCCAACTCTTTGCAACCCCATGGACCATAGCCCGCCAGGTTCCTCTGTCTATGGGATTTTCTGGGCAAGAATATTGGGGTGGGTTGCCATTTCCTTCTCCAAGGGATCTTCCCAACCCAGGGATCGAACTTGTGTCCCGTGTCTCCTGCATTGCAGGTGGATTCTTTACCTGCTGAGACATTGTATGGTAATTCCTCAAAAAATTAAACATAGAACAACCATAAGATCCAGCAGTCCCACTGCTGCATATATGTCCCAAGGAATAGAAGTGGGGATGTGAATACTTGTACATACATGGTCACAGCAACATTCTTCACAATGGCTAAGACATGGACACAGCCTCAGTGACCATTGATGGATGACTGGATAAACAAAATATGTCATATTCATACAGTGGAATATTATTCACTTTTATAAAGAGAGGCAATCCTGAGACATGGTACAACATGGATGAACCTTGAAAACCTTATGCTACATAAAATAAGCCAGTCACAAAAAGACAAATACTGTATGACTCCATTTGTATGAAGTACCTTGAGTCATCAAATTATTAAAGACGAAAGAAGAATGTTGGTTGCCAGGAGCTGGAGGGAGAAGGGAATGGGTCATTATTGTTTAATGTGGCAGAGTTTTAATTTTGTGAGATGAAAAGTTCTGGGGAAAGAAGGAAGGGAATGATGTTTGCACAAATGTGAGTGTACTCACATTAATGCCACGGAACTGTACACTTTTAAAAATGTTAAAATAGTCAAAAAGCAAGACGAAAACAACCCAACAAAAAGACATACTCCAAACCTAGAAATGATGATAGACAGCTGTCGGTAGGGCTGCTGAGGGTCCGTGGTATGAGACACCTGTGTTCTGACTTTCCATCTCCTTTCTACCCTCTGTAGAGGCCCTGAGATACCTCCCTGCAACTCTGGAGCTCTTTGGATGGCTGTCAAGAAACACCATTTCAATCCTTGCCAAGCTCATGGAGGAAGAGAGCCTGGTCACCTGTGGCTCCTACCCGAGGCGCCTTGTTCACCCTACAAATTTTCTCACTGGAGGAAAAAGCGTTCTATCCTTGAATGGGTTCTGAGTGGCAGCTGAGGTGGAGAGACACAGGCCTGGGAGAAATGTGGGCGGTGCTGTGCCCCCAGGAGTCTGTCTTTGGGCTCCTGAAGTGACCGGCCGTGGCTGCATCGAGTCACCCCACCTCTCAGGGCAGTGAGACTCTGGGCTTTGCTGAAGAAGGGGAAGGTGAGAGAGTGTGGAACAGACTTGTGCTGACAGCCGGCCGCTTCCCTGGGTAGACCTGCCCCTGTGGGATGGGAAGCCCTCTGAGGGCCACCTTGCAGGTTGGTCTCAGAAGCGCTTCAGGGTTAAGTGGAGAAACAGCACCACAAACAGAAGATGCAGAGCATCCTCAGGTGGCCCAGGCGCCAGCTGTCTGCAGGTTACACTCCAGGGCGGCATCTTCCTTGACTTCAGCCATGAGCAGATAGTCTCAGCCTAGGTGAGAACGTGGCTTTCTCTTCCTCTGACTTTGACCTCTCCTTTCTCTCTTCCTTCACCTTCTTTCACCTTCTTCCTGCCGGCTGGTCCCTGTGGGCCAACAACTTGGCCGTACTGGCTGCTGGAATCCGAGACTCAGCCAGTGTGGGTTCTGAATGGGAGGCTGGGTCATCAGCTCAGGAGGATTGGACAGCGTTGCTCCTCCAGGGCTTCCCAGGGCTGCCCTAGCCTGTGCCTCTGACTGCTGAGCCATGGGTTGGTTTCAGTAAGTTGGGATGGAAGGGGGCCATGGAAAGGGATTGGTGAGCACCTCACCTGTTTCAAGGATCAAGAAATACCTGTCACTAGGCTATATACAGAAAGGCTCCCATGAATAATAGACATAACATTACAAGAGTTAGAGATAAGAGCCGTGGCCACATCCTGGAGGACCTTGAAGAGATTAAAATGTCAGAGATTAAAAATGGGCCATGAGGGGTATGGGGAGGAATTCCCTCTTGTTTGTGAATGGAAAAAAAAAGGTTTAAGCAAAAGCCAAAAAAAAAAAAAAAAAAAGTTATAGCCAAAACCTCCAGAGGTAGAAGTAGCTTGAGGCCAATCTTGGTTCTCGAGCAATGTCATCAGGAATCGTTCTCTGCATATCTCAGTCCTGCTTTCTCTGTGTTGGCTTCTTTCCCCCACATGTTGGCAACATGGCTTCTAGAAACTCCAGGCTTGTGCCCATCTGCTCAGCAGTGAGGCGGGTGGGCAGGCTGCTTGTGTGAGAGTAGAGGTTTCATGCAGGAGATAAATTTGGAAGATTCAAGATAAAAGTTTAAAAAATAGACTGGGTTCAGGTTGTGGGTGTTTTTGAATCTTAAGCAAAGAGTCTGGGCTTTATTGAAGGTTTTGAATGGAAAAGTAACATGGTTAAGTTGGCATCTTGAGAAGCTAGTATTGCTGCAGTGAAGTTAGACTATAGAGGCAAGAGGCTGGGGTCTGAGAGATGATTTAGAGGGGTGTCCTAGAAATCCGGGGATGAGTGGAGGGCCTGGAGTGACCCTAGAGGGCTGTCTTATTCACCACATTGCTGACCCTGGCACAGTCACCTAGATGTAGAGACTAAGGCCCAGCCAGGGGCTCAGGGAATATTAAAGTGTGAGTGGTTGGCTGGAGGGATGGCTGGGTGAGTATCCCAAGTCCTAGACCAGGCCTTGCAAATGGATGGAAGATGTGTGGAAAGAGGTATAAATGTGAGAACCTCCAGTAAGGATGCCCATGCATGAATTTTCACCTGGGGTAAGCACATCCCAGCAAGACAGAGAAGTGTCCGTTGCCTCCAGCCTGCTCTTGCCAGCACTGAGAATTCTGCCCACAAGTCAGCAGAGATTAGAAGCCAATACTTCCCCTTCTCTGACTTCCTGAGCATCTGGCATCAGGTAATTGTTTCCATGAGAAAATTGTATTTTCTTTTCAAGACTTTGACATTTATGAAGAATTCTTCAGGATGATCTCACTAATCCCAGGCAATGCAATCTTTGCAAACTTCTCTGCAAAGGGAAAAGGGTCATGCTGCTCTTTTTCTTTTTTTATTGGAGTAGAGCTGATTTACAATATTGAATTAGTTTCTGCTGCACGGCAAAGTGAGTCAGTTATACATACACATATATCCACTCTTTTTTAGGTTTTATTCCCATATAGGTCATTATACAGTATTGAATAGAATTCCCTGTGCTATTCAGTAGATTCTTATTATCTATTCTATAAATAGTAGTGTGTATATGTCAATCCCAATCTCCCAGTTTATCCCCCCTGCTGCTGCTGCTGCTGCTAAGTCACTTCAGTCGTGTCCGACTCTTCGAGACCCCATAGACGGCAGCCCACCAGGCTCCCCTATCCCTGGGATTCTCCAGGCAAGAACACTGGAGTGGGTTGCCATTTCCTTCTCTAATGCATGAAAGTGAAAAGTGAAAGTGAAGTCACTCAGTCATGTCCGACTCTTCATGACCCCATGGACTGCAGCCCACCAGGCTCCTCCATCCATGGGATTGTCCAGGCAAGAGTACTGCAGTGGGGTGCCATCGCCTTCTCCGTTATCCCCTCTATCCACCTCTTAACAACAAGTTTGTTTTCTACATCTGTGACTCAACTTCTGTTTTGTAAATAGGTTCATTTGTACGATTTCTTTAGATTCTGCAAATAAGCGATACCATGTGATACTTGACTTTCTCTGTCCAACTTACTTCACTTAGTATGACACTCTCTAGGTTCATCCATGTCACTGCAAATGGCATTGTTTCATTCTTTTCCATGGCTCAGTAATTTTCCATTGTATATGTGTACCACATCTTCATCTATTCTTCTTTCAGTGGACATGTAGGTTGCTTCCATGTCCTGGAGCTTCCCTGGTGGCTTAGAGGGTAAAGCGTCTGCCTGCAATGTGGGAGACCCAGGTTTGATCCCCGGGTCAGAAAGATCCCCAGAGGAGGAAATGGCAACCCATTCTGGTACTCTTGCCTGGAAAATCCTATGGATGGAGAAGCCTGGTAGGCTACAGTCCATGGGGTCACAGAGTTGAATATGACTGAGCGACTTCACTTTCACTTTCTTTCACTTTCCACATCCTAGCTTTTGTAAATAGTGCTGCAATGAACACTGGGGTGCGTGTATCTTTTCAAATTGTGATTTTCTCCAGATATATGCCCAGGAGTGGGATTGGTGGATCATGTACTAGGTCTGTTTTTAGTTTTGAAAGGAGTCTGTATATCATGCTCCATAGTGACTGTACCAATTTACATTTCCATCAACAGTGTGGGAGGGTTCCCTTTTCTCCACAACCTCTCCTGCGCTTATTGTTTGTAGATTTTTTATGATGGCCATTCTAACCCGTGTAAGGTGATACCTCATAGTTTTGATTTGTGTTTCTCTAATAATCAATGATGTTGAGCATCTTGCATGTGCCTCCTGGCCATCTGTGTATCTTATTTGGAAAAATGTCTATTTTGATCTACCCATTTTTTGATTCGGTTCTTTGTTTTTTTGATATTGAGTTGCATGAGCTTTTTGTATATTTTGGAGATCAATCCCTCATGGTTTGTTTGCAAATATTTTCTCTCATTCTGTGGGTTTTTTTCATTTTGTTGATGATTTCTTTTGCTACACAAAATCCACTAGAAAATTTTAGCATGTCTCCCCCTTTCAGGGAAAACCAGAAGCAGAGTCTTTATATAACTTGTTTCAGGAAAGGTTGGCACCCAAGAATCCTTTCGCATACACCACAGGACATTCTGCCATTGTTCTTAATCTCATCTCATGTAGAGTGGCAGAGGGAAATGGGACTTTCATAAATTTAAAATGAAGTTATTGAGTATCTACCATACAGTAAAATTTTGTGGTAGGTCCTGGGACTAAAAGATGAATAAAAAGAAATGTTATCATTTTATGATTCTTTTGATTGCAATTAATAGAAACTGACCCTGGCTAATGTAAGCCAAATGGGTAATTAATTTTAAGGATAGGGGTGGTGTCAGAATCCGCAGAAGAGACTAGCCAGGCCTCAGGAAGAGCAGGAAACAGGCCTGCCTAGAATTCCCAGTTGCCCCCTTACCAGGAGTCTGAGATGGCAAAGTTCCTTAAGTCTCAAATTCCTATGTGAGAGAATCTGATTGGCTCAGGCTTGGATCAGGTGTCTTTCTTGGAACTGATAAGCTGTGACAGATTCAGAGTCACAGAGCAGAGACACAGCTACCCTTGGGAAATGGACCAGAGAAAAGGAAATAAGCTATTGTTGTGAGTCAGGCAGCTACCTCACATGTCTTTACTGCAAAAGCCCCTGTTTCAAAGGCCACTAGACTAATCCCCCCTCATTTTGGTTTGGAGTGAATGGGAAAGTCTGATCCAGTATCCATCTTGATTCTCTGGTTTTCACACTTGTGCAGTGGGTTGTCCCATCCCTTGGCAGGAAATCATTTCCTCCAGACACTTGGAGATGCTCGTCCCATCTTTGAGCCAAACAAAACCAACAGACCTATTTCATTGATTTCTAGGACACTTGTAAGGCTGGAAAACCTACAGAGTGCTCTGATGCCAAAGGGGCTACTGGGCATGGTCCAAATTTCCTTAATAACTCGTCTTCAGGACATTTATAGTAGCATCAGCAGTAGTTAAACCAGTGAAGGTGGCTTCTCCATCATTCCCTCTTATTTGCAATCAGTTAAATTTGTGGTCATCTATTTTTTTTTTTTTTTTTCCCTCCTGGATAGTGTTTGTGATTGGTATTTCTGTTGTAAGTGGGTCAGAGCCTAAATAGGTCATGTTGGTTCTCTGAATATGATAATTCTGAAATGAACAGGGCAGGGGGGAGGGTGGGAGGAGTGCTTTACTGGAATGTGAAGGGAGGGGGAAGGTCAGCTTGGGGCTCAGGTTACCACTCTTAGGGTCCCACGTGTATGGAAACCTCTGGTAGTAGGGGGCTAGGGATTCCTACGTGAATGGAAGGAGAATTGGCTTTTTGGGCTTCGGACAGAGTGAATGATGATGCGTGTGAGAGCAGCTCTGGTTCCCTCTGACCTGATCTGTGAGGTTGATAAGAACTGGCAGGAGTTCTGGATCTTTCAGCTGCTGGAAATTTATGGGAGAGGGTGGAGGCAGGAAGAGTGTGAGTTGTTCTGTGCTAACCTGTGTCACCCCTAAGTTCATGTTGAAATCCTAACCCTCAGTATCTCAGAATGTGACTGTATTTGGAGGTAAGATCTTTAGAGAGGGAATCTAATTAAAGCTAGGTCATGCGGGTGGGCCCCAGTCCCATATGACTGGTGCCCTTATTAAGACACAGAAGAAAGACCCTGTGAAGACACATGGAGAAGATGGCCCTCTGCAAGTCAAGGAAAACGGCTAGAAGAAAAATCAGCTGTACTAACACCTTGATCTTGGACACCCAGCCTCCAGAACTGTGAGAAAATAAACATTTAAACTACCCAGTCTGTGGTGCTTTGTTATGGCAGATTAACATAGGGGCCTTCTGGAGAGGTTCCTCTCCCATGAACAGACGTGGCTTTTTGGATTCTCCAGGCTTTTCCGTGTGGTGTTTGCTCTTGGAACGTATTGGCCCAGGACCTCTGGGACAGATTCTGTCTTCATCCTCAGTCTCTTTTCTCCATGGCTTAAGGAACTTTCCTATTTGACAGTGAGACAGCTGAGACTGTTCAGAGTTGACCTTGACCCTGACCCTGACCCTGGGACTTTGTCTTTATTTTCTTTGTTTACATTCCCAGCATGCTTTCACACTGAATGGCCATTTTCAGCGCAACTGGAAGAGGGAGGGCAGAGGTCACGTCATTTTTGTGGTCAGAACCATGAAAGAATCACTTACATGTGAGCTAGGGACCTCACTGAGACCAGAATCTGGGCCCCTTGACTCATCTTGGTGATCTTAGAAGGTTACTCCAGCACCAGAACTTGCATCTCAGGCTCTGCCCAGCCAGGCTGTTTGATGGGGAGGCTGCAAAAAGGTGCCCCAGAACATTTCCCTTGTGAAGCCTGTCTGAAATTCCATGTTTATTCAGGTTTGTTGTTGTTGTTGTTAAAGGCTTTGAGAGCTTTATAAAATTATCTGCTCTGTATGTGGATGCTCAGTTGTGTCCGACTCTTTGTGACCCCATAAACTGTAGCCCACCAGGCTCCTCTGTCCATGGAAGTTTTCGGGCGAGAATACTGGAGTAGGTTGCCATTTCCTCCTCTAGGGGAACTTCCTGACCTGGGGATCAAACTTGTGTCTCTTGCATTTCCTGCATTGGCAGGCAGATTCTTTACCACTGTGTCACCTGGGAAGCCAAAATTATCTGGGAGGGCCACAATTTTTTTTCTTCCCTAAATATTTTCTTAAAAAAATAAAAATCAACATTTGATTATTTGTTGCTAGTATATAGAAATACAATTGACTTTTATATATTTATTGTGTTTATATTTCATGGGTGTATTGTGTAACATTGATTATTAGTTCATGTAGATTCCTTTGAATTTTCTGTATCACCAACTATGTTCTCTGTGCGTAAGTTTTACCTCTTCCTTAGTAGTTTAGAAAGGCCCTTTATTGTTATTATTATTAGCATTTTTGCCTGGTTGCATTGGCTAGGACCTCCAGTAAAATGTTAAAAAACATGCTAAAAGAGGACATCTTTTTCTTTTTCCTGACCTTTGTAGAAAAGCTTTCAGTCTTCTATTAAGTATGATGCTGTTGTTTAGTTGCAAAGTTGTGTTTGACTCTTGTGACCCCATGAACTGTAGCCTACCAGACTCCTTTTTCCATAGGATTTCCCAGGCAAGAATACTGGAGTGGGTTGCCATTTCCTTCTCCAAGTAATCTTCCTGACCCAGGGATCTAACTCATCTCCTGCATTGGCAGGCACCACCGAACCACCAGGGAAGCCCTAAGTATATTAGCTTGTGAGTTTTATATAGATCTCCTCCATCAGGTTGAGGAGAGTCTCCTCTATTCCTACTTTGCTGAGAGATTTATTCTTTTAAATCAGGAATAGGTGTTGGATTTTACCAAATGCTTCTGTGTCTAGTGAGATGATCATATAGTTTTCTTTTTTAGTTTATTAATATAATGAATTTCATTTATTTTTTGGAATATTAAACCAACCCTGCATTCCTGGGATAAATCTTACTTAGTTATGATATATTATCTTTTTATTATATTGTTGGATTCAAATTTGTTAAAATTTTGCTTAGAATTTTTCCACTTATATTTATGAGAGAATATTAGTTTCTAGTTTTCTTACAATGTGTTTATCTGGTTTTGATATCTGGATACTGCTGGCCTAATAAAAGAGAAAGATAGGAAGAAACAGGAAGTTATTTTTTCCTCTTCAATTTCCTGGAAGGTTTGTATATAATTATAGTATTTGTTTTCTAAATGCGTGGTCCAATTTACCAATGAAGCCATCTGGGCCTGAAGGTTTCTTTGGAGGAAGATTTTTCAGTACACATTCAATTTATTTAACATATAGAGCTATTCAGATTACCCATTTCTTCTTTGCTTTATTCTTTAATTGGAGTATAATTGCCCTACAATGTTGTCTTGGTCTCTGCTGTACCACTACATGAATCAGCTGTAAGTATACCTATATCCCCACCCCCTTGAGCCTCCCAGATCCCAGCCCTCCAGGTCATCGCAGAGCAGCAGGCTGAGCTCTGTGCTCCACAGCAGCTTCCCACTGGCTGGCTATTTCACACATGGTAGCGTGCATATGGGAGAAGGCGATGGCACCCCACTCCAGTACTCTTGCCTGGAAAATCCCATGGACGGAGGAGCCTGGTAGGCTGCAGTCCATGGGGTCGTGAAGACTGAGCGACTTCACTTTCACTTTTCACTTGCATGCCTTGGAGAAGGAAATGGCAACCCACTCCAGGGTTCTTGCCTGGGGGATCCCAGGGACGGGGGAGCCTGATGGGCTGCCGTCTGTGGGGTCGCACAGAGTCGGACACGACTGAAGCGACTTAGCAGCAGCGTGCATATGTCAGTGCTGCCCTCTCAGTCATCGCAGCCTCCTCTTCCCTCTGTCCCTCCCAGTGTCCCCATGTCTATTCTCTGCATTTCTGATACTGCCCTGCAGACAGGTTCATCTGACCTCTGCTATTACTTCAGTATTGTGTTGATGAATAACCTTGTACATGTGTCGTTTTGCACATGTCAGCATATTTATAGAGTAAGTTCCCAGAAATGGAATTGCAGAACTATAAGGCTTGTTCATTTATAATTTTGATGGATTTTTCACTCAATTGTCCTCCACTGGGGTTGTATGAGTTCCTATAACTACTAGAAAGGAAGAGAGTGTCTGTTTCTCTATGGCTTCATCACCAAAGTATATACTCAAACTGTTGGAATTCTGCCAATCTGATGAGTGAAAAATGTCATTGTAGTATATTTTAATTTGCATTTCTCTTATTACCATGGAGATTGAGCATCTTTTCATATATTTAATAGTCATTATATTTTCTTTGAACTCTAATACTTTTTCCTCATTTTTCAGTGGACTTTATTCTTCAGTTCAGTTGTTCAATCACTCAGTCGTGTCTGACTCTTTGCAACCCTATGGACTACAGCACACCAGGCTTCTCTGTCCATCACCAACTTCCGGAGCTTACTCAAACTCATGTCCATTGAGTCGGTGATGCCATCCAACCATCCCATCCTCTGTCATCCCCTTCTCCTCCCGCCTTCAATCTTTCCCAGCATCAGGGTCTTTTCTAAGGAGTCAGTTCTTTGCATCAGGTGGCCAAAGTTTTGGAGCTTCAGTTTTAGCATCAGTCCTTCCAATGAATGTTTGGGACTAATTTCCTTTAGGATGGACTGCTTTCATCTCATTGTAGCCCAAGGGACTCTCAAGAGTCTTCTCCAACACCACAGTTCAAAAGCATCAATTCTTCGGTGCTCAGCTTTCTTCATGGTCCAACTCTCACATCCATACATGCGCACTGGAAAAACCATAGCTTTGACTATATGGACCTTTATTCTTATCCACTCTTTTTCTTACAGATTCTGACAGTTCACTATTAGGAAGATAGGGTCTTTACCTATGATATGAGTGAAAACTATATATATATATGTATATATGTATGTATGTATGTTTGTATTTGCTGTGTCTTTTAACTCTTCATGATGTTTTTTCTGCCATGATGAAGTTATTTTTATTAAAAATTTATGTAGTCATATTCATTTATTGAAAAAAATGCCTTCTGGATTTTCAAGCATAGTTAGAAAAGATATCTTCTACTCTACTTGGTATACTTAGCTAAGCTGTTTCTGGCACTATGCTATCTAAGAAGATGCTATAATTAATAGGTTACCAAGTCCCTCCTCCAAGTGCCTTTGTTCTAAATTCTCCACTTTTCCTCCAGCTTCAAATTAGTCAGTTTGATCAGATAAGTAACCGTAATTCATACTTTGGTATGACTAACTGGTAGACTTAACTTTCCCAAAGATAACTCTATTTAAATAAGGAACTGAATCAATTAAAATAACTTTCAATTTGCTAGAAAGTTGGGCAAAATGGGAAAGAGGTCAAGGATACTGCAAATAAGCTGGAATGATGGCTTCTGTTCCCTCATTTCACTAGTCTAGAATTGCAAGAATAACTCTGCCTTGGAGGGAAAATGAGTCTTCTGCCTTGGGGCTCCATTCGGATGACAGTAGCTATAATGCTTATTGGGCTGGTATCTGATTGTAAAGTAGGAAGACTGGGCAGCACTGGGCAAAATGTTGATTGAACTGAATTTGTCTGCTATACTGATTGCTACCTTCCTGTCTCCTTCCCCCTTCCCTCCATCCTAATCCTGTCCCCTAGACCAGGGGCCCAGTGATTACAGATAAGAAGGGGCTGGGCAATAACATGGTTTTGTAGAGTTCCAAAATCACTGCAGATGGTAACTGCAGCCATGAAATAAAAAGATGCTTACTCCTTGGAAGGAAAGTTATGACCAATCTAGACAGCATATTAAAAAGCAGAGACATTATTTTGCCAGCAAAGGTCCATTTAGTCAAGGCTACGTTTTTTCCAGTAGCCATGTATGGATGTGAGAGTTGGACTATAAAGAAAGCTGAGCACCGAAGAATTGATGCTTTTGAACTGTGGTGTTGGAGAAGACTCTTGAGAGTCCCTTGGACTGCAAGGGGATCCAACTAGTCCATCCTAAAGAAAATCAGTCCTGAATGTTCATTGGAAAGACTGATGCTGAAGCTGAAACTCCAATACTTTGGCCACCTGATGTGAAGAGCTGACTCATTTGAAAAGACCCTGATGCTGGGAAAGATTGAAGGAGGAGAAGGGGACGACAGAGGATGAGATGGTTGGATGGCATCACCAACTCAATGGACACGAGTTTGAGTAAACTCCGGCAGTTGGTGATGGACAGGGAGGCCTGTTGTGCTGCAGTCCATGGGGTTGCAAAGAGTTGGACACAACTGAGTGACTGAACTGAGGGGAGGGAATCCTATGTTACCCTGGGCCCAAAGTTTGTCATCAGCATCTGTGTGATTGCATGTAAGTTCCTTGATCTCCCCACTCTCAGTTTCCTCAAGTGAATGAGAGGAAATTCATCGTTAAAGACCCTACCGTTTTTTGGCTTCCAGATCAAGTGGTTCAGGTATTTGGTTTCGTTTGGTTGAGGGTGGGTGGGAAAGTAGTTGAAAGTCCTCCGAGTTGCCTCATGCTTTTGTTCCTCAAACCTTCCTCCTTGATGATGATCTTGGTTTCAGCATCTGCTCCCACTCCCTGTCCTCCTGAACCCCTGCTGCCCCAGTTCTGCCCAGCCCCAGTGGAGCCAGACAGTCATTTACTAAATGAATAGTTTATGTAGTTCATTGCATTTACTAATTTTTTCACTGAGCTACAAGTAGTGACCGAAAGTTTTAATAGGACAATCAATTCCATTAGTATATTTTGTGCTTGAACGTTAAAAAAAAAATGAAATGATTTTCCTGGGTCTTGGCCGTTGGTCTGTCTTTCCACTGCCCCTATCTCTTGTGACCAGAGATTAGTACTGCTGATGCTGTAGCTTCATGTTATAAGACATTTTTCAGAACAGAGGGCTACATATATGAAGCACATTATAAGTCTATTTTATTGGTTCGTTTGCTCTTGAGTTCCTGGGAAGCCAGGAGTTTCTGCAGCACTCTGTGACTGCAGGGTTCACCCTCAAGAGGCTGTGAGTGCTGGTTCTCAGGACTAGCTGTAGGCTTTTTTGCTGTATAACTTGTACAGGAGAAGTGCAGAACTCAAGTTGGGTTGTGGCTGCTCTCTCTCAAGCCATGTTGGATTAGGAAGAGATTTCTGAAAGAGAAAGGATTTCTCAGCTTAGCTGATCAGAATTCCTGGTCTCGTTGCCTAAGTCCGCAGACTATCAGCCAACATGGCACATCTTCTTTTTGCAAAGCAAGGATTAGGTCCCACGGCAGACAGCCCTTTCCGAGTTTCTATGGAGCTAGGATTCTTGTCCTGGAAATATGCCCCCAGGATGCCCACTCCAGAACTGAGAGCCCGCTCTCGGGTCCCCTTCCACATCTTGGATCTGAGGGGAGAATACCCTGGTGGCCTGTCCCTTGCTTACTCAGAGAGGAGGGAGGGGGAGAGGTACCAAAGAAGGCAGATTTATGCTTAAGGGATAACAGGTCCCCAGGAAGAAGTCCCTTCCTGGACAGAAGCAGAATTATTGCCACAAGGATGGCCCGTGGCTGGCGTTTTAGTGGCCGAAAACTTACAAGTCACGTTGGGAATAGCAGAGAATATTAACACCCAACAGCCTGGTGTATAGTCTCTGACACCCATCCACATAGATTTGCAAGGCAGACAGAGGCTTCTTGGTGCTGTGTTTATAACTGCTTCCTGGATCCTCTTCAAATATTTGGTGAAGACTGGTGTTGGTAAGGCTGTCAACCTGTTGTTGAAGTGCTTCTGGCGATATTCTGGGTGCAAAGGAGTAGAGGCTATGGCAGGGCAAAGGTTCTGGGTTTCCTCCCCTGGGGAACAAGTGGCTAAATTATCCAAGGCTTTGCATGCTGGGGACCTTTGACCTTTGAGTGTTTAGAGGTCATTGAATTCCCTGACTCCTGACAATAGGGAACCTCAGAAAGCTTATAGCTCTCCCTTAAACGGATCTGTGTTTAGGGACATGTGCAGCCTGGGGTTTACTCTCTCCTGACCCAGAAGGTACACCTCACTGTGGCAAGCAGATTGAACAACATTGAAATAGGACTTTACAGGGCCTTTGCTAGCAGGGGTGGTGTACACATAAAGTAGTATTTCCCAAACCTTCTCTAGCTTGACTATTAAGTTTTTTTCCCCTTAAGGACCATCATGAGGGGTTTATAGTCTGCAAACCATATTCTGGAGACACTAATCTTGCCCATGGGCAAGATTTATGAATTAATAGTAGAGCCATGGTTTCCTAACCCACGGGCTTTCTACTTTATCCTTGCTACTCAAAGTATGGTCCATAAACCAGCATCACCTGGGAGCTCAGTAGAGATGCGGAATCTCAGGGCCACTCTAGACCTACCAAATCTGAATCTGCATATTAATAAGATCCCAGGTGACTGGTGGCACACTGCTGCTGCTGCTGCTAAGTCACTTCAGTCGTGTCCGACTCTGTGCAACCCCATCGACGGCAGCCCAAACACACTAAAATCTGAGATACCCTGCCTTGCTCCATGCTGCTTGCTAGGCAGCGACAATAACTGTGTTAGGTTTGCGTTTGGATAGGGAAGATTTCTGGGCCCCTTGATCCTATTGGGATGTCCAGGTTTTTGGCTTCCAGGTGGCAGTAGTAACCTGCAGCAGGGAGAGAGCCCAGAATTCAGAGTTAACAGAAAATATAGTCAGACCATGAGGAAAATATAAAGAGTTATTATTATTTAAAAAAAAAATTAAACCCAGAAGGTAAAGTCCCTGGGTGGGTAAGCATGGACAAAATTAGAAGGAATTCTAGGCAGATTTATGCCGAGGGCTGTGATGTGTTAGGGGTGGTGGTGGAGCGATGCTTTAAGCCCCGCCACCCCCATCCTCTGTGATGGGAGGCTGGGAGAGTAGCTCAAAAGACATCTTTTTTTGCAGCTGAATGTGAGAAGTCTCTGCCAGATCAGATGTTCAACTTTAAAACAAATGGAGGAAAAACGATCAAATGCAGTCAACTAGAAAAATCCACTTTTCCTATTTCATAAAAAGCAAGAGCCCATGTGATAATCCCTCCCTTGGCACATGTTAGAGATTTCTTTATCGTCTCTTTGCTCGCGGCCAGTTCTGCCACGCCCAGCGGGGGTCTGGGCTACAGTGACTTCATTTGCACCGGGTCAGCATGCCAGTTCCGAGCCAGTGCGTCTGGAGCTGAATTCTAGCAGTTTTTCAGGGAGAAGGGCATGCCTGTTTCTGGATGAGAGGAAGGGAAGAGGGAGAAGGGAGGAGAATGGAGGAGGCTTCACGCCTTCCCTCTCCAGGCATAGAGGAGTGCATCTTCCAGCGTGGATGGTGGACAGGGGCTGGGGCTGGGCCTCTCCTGAGCCAGAGCTCAGAGCCCCTTCAGTGCCGGGTCCTGACTTCCCTGCTATATCCCAAAGATAAACACAGCACCTGGCATGTACCCTGGAGTCGCTCAGTAAATATTTGTCGAATGAACTTTAACAAAATCAAATCACTGAGGTAGTAGAAAGCTCATGACATCTGCAGTCAGGAGATACGGGCTCTAGGACTAAACGCTGTGTGACCCTAGACAAACTTTGCATCTCTCTGAACCTTAGTTTGTGAAGTGGTGATCGTGGTGCTTACCTCCCTGAGGTGTGGGGAGGACTCAATGAGACCTCCTGTGAACAGCGTGGAACCAATATGAAAGGGGTTCCTTTCCCTCTATGTGTCATTGTCCCTACAACTACCCCAATTCATACTTAACCATACGGGGGATGAAACAAAAGTGAAGAATAAAATGTTTCCACAATGTATTCAAGGGAGCTTACATTTGAGGGCTTCATAGGAATTGAGCTGAAAGCTCAGGGTTGGGTGTGGATAACCTTGGCGTTGACCTTAACTCCTCCTCGCATTACCCTCCACATTCAGTCCTTTGGCCAATTGTGATTTAGCCACTCATTACCCCCACTGCCACCACCGTGACCCAGGACCCCGTTGTATTTCACCTGGATTTCAGCTGACTTTCTGGCCGGTCTTCCTGCTTCCTCCTTTATACCACTCACATCTTTTCTCAGCTTAAAATCCGGAATGATGCTGGCCAGGCTTAAAGCTCTTCATGTCACTCTGCCCAGAAAACTTCCCTGGCTCCCTCATCTAGAAGCCAAAGTTCGCTAATGGGTTGGGACCTCCCCACCCCTTGACCTCTCTGACCTTATCTGTTTTCTCCTTGCTCACTAGGTCCCAGACCTGTTGGCCTTGGTGCTCTTTGTCTATGCCAGGCATGTTTATGCTCAAGGCTTTTGCAGCTGCTACTCTTGCTGCTTGACAATCTCTTCCCCCCATCGCTCCCTTACCTTCTCCGTTTCTTTGCTCGTGGTCACCTTTGTGTGAGGCTTCTCTGGCTCTTATGGAAGCCACACACGGGTCCCTTCTCCCACCTGCTAGTCTCTAAGTTCCTGTTCATATGTTCACACTTTATTTCTGTCCACAGCACTGGTGGCCATGGAGCACACTTTATCTTTTACCTATCGGTCTGAATCCTCTACTAGGAGCTAAAAGGCCTGGGATCATTTTGTTCTTTGGTATATCATCAGCTCCCAGCACATTGCCTGGCACTGTGGTGTAGATGCTTGTTGAATGAAATTCATCATGAATGAATGAATTTCATGTAATCTTATATAATCTTGTTGTAGGGCTTGGGTCAGAAGTTTGGAGCCCAAAGGACTCAGGCTTATTTTGGGGACACTACAGATTGTATTCTGAATTAGCTCCTTTAAGATGTCACTAAGTAGGGATTGGTAATGTGTTTGCTCAGCTTGTCTCAAGGGCCCCTGAGTGAGGAATCTGCCACTGGGCGGAATTATTACACTGCCCTGGCAACTGCATCCTCAATTTCTGTTTTCTGAAAACTTGCCTATTTGCCTTACTTCCCTCTTACTCTCCATTATGACAGCCTCCTCCTTTCACTCCCCCTTCCTCTTTCTTCCTCCGTGTCTCCGTCCATCATTTACTGAGCATCTTCTTTCTGTCTCTCTGCCCACTCTGCTACCCAGCCTCCTGGACTGGGAACTGGAACAGGTGCCTATTTCACTTGGTTTTCAAAGTTCTGGCCCGGCAAGCTCCTAGTTTCTGCACATGGCAGGGTGCACCATGAGCTCCATTCCAAGTCTAGCGGTTCCACTGACTGATTCCCCAGAAATCTTTGTTTGGGATGGTGTTGGTCCTTGTGGGCCAAGCCAAGAATAGCTCTGAATGTTATTGGCACTCAGCAGGGACCCTGACTCTCATCCCAAGGGTCTCTGTAGGTACAGACGTGAACCCTCTCTCCATGGCTTTGTGTTTGAGTCCTGACTTTGCTTACTATTCATAGCTCTTTGTCTTGAGCAAGTTACCTTACTTCTTTGAGCTACTCTAAGCCTCAATCTCAGCAGAACCTGCCACAAGCCCCGCCTCCATATACCATCATGTTAGGGAAGCCCTAGCTTAGAAAGGATTGGAGAAGGAAATGGCAACCCACTCCAGTGTTCTTGCCTGGAGAATGCCAGGGATGGGGGAGCCTGGTGGGCTGCCATCTATGGGGTCGCACAGAGTCGGACACGACTGAAGTGACTTAGCAGCAGCAGCAGCAGCAGCAAGCCTCAATCTACCTCTGTATAGAAAACGAGGGCCCTAGAAGCTATGGGGTTGCTATGAGGAGTAATGGAGATCATGTAGGCACTTGGTGGAGAGCCTCACATGCAGGAAGCACTCACAGAATTGTTCAGTCATTATTGCCTTTATTATGTTGTTGTCATCGATAAAATCAACTTCCTGGCTTACCTTCCCTACTAGGCAGCGTGTGTGTGTGTGTGTGTGTGTGTGTGTGTGTGTGTGTGTAGGGAGATAGGTGTGGGAGGATTTACAAGTTGTCATTGTAAACTCATCAAGAAATAAATAGGAGATTTATAGCTCCAGGGCAATTAATTCTGCTGCTTTGCCCAGCATTATCTCAGTTCCGGGAACAAATACACCCCTATGATGGATTATAATCTTTAGGTATTTGGAATATAAAACAGCTCCTTGGGTTCCCTGTTGTGTTATGAGAAAACAATGACAGTTTAAATGTAACCTACAGGCGGCCCTCCGGATGGTGTTAGCTTTCTTGCTATTGGCCTGTGATGTCCTTCAAAGAAAGTTAGTGAAACAGGTATTCTTCCCTATAATGGCGCTGGAAGAGAAAGTAGAATCTAAATGCTGGCACGGATCTTGACAATGGCAGCAGTAAAAGGTTTTATGTTAGATGGAAATAGTCACTCTTTTCCCTCCATTTAACCAGTAAAATCCAGATTCAATAGCCCAACCCTCCTGGGCAGAGGGCTTCCCTTGTGGCTCAGCTGGTAAAGAATCTGCCTGCAATGTGGGAGACCTGGGTTTGATCCCTGGGTTGGGAAGATCCCCTGGAGAAGGGAAAGGCTACCCACTCCAGTATTCTGGCCTAGAGAATTTCATGGACTATGTAGTCCATGGGGTCACAAAGAGTCGGACACGACTGAGCAACTTTCACTTCACTTCACCTGGGCAGAAGAAATCGTTCTCTCTTCTGTCTTCCATAGCCCTAGGCTCATGGCCTCTCACTGCGTGTGTCATGCTGTAATTCCCTTTCTGTGTCTCTACCCAGCTCTGCAAGGCAGGGAGATCCCTGAGGGCAGGGACGATGCTTAGGTAACTTTGTATCTCCAGGGCCAACACAGGGTCTGGTACCATGATGGTGGGAGGAGATGAAACCTGCTGGTTGACTTCCTACCAGGTTCTTGGACCCTTGGCCCCTGGCACGTTACTTCCGCCTCATCACAGTCCTGCTAGGGGTGCTGTCTCTTCCACACAGCAGCAAATAGACTCAGAGATCTTGCACAACTGGTTAGTTACTTTAATGACAGGTGGTAGAGTCAGGCTTTGAATTCAGTTCTGTTTGTCTTCAGAGCCTGAGCTTACCTGCTTGCTTGTTTTCTCTATTTTTGTTTTTTTTTTACCCCCCTTCAAGTGGAGTGTAATGGTCAAGAGCATGGACTCGGGCCAGACTGCTGGCTTCAAATCTCAACCTACCCAATATCAGCTACATGACTTAGAGCATGTTAGCTAGCTTTGGTTTCAGTTTCCCATTTATAAAGTGGAACAGCAGTGGTACTTCCCTCTAGGATTGTGGTGTGAGTTCAGTGAGATAATATACATAAAGCCCTTCAGACAGTGTCCAGTTCAGTCGCTCAGTTGTGTCTGACTCTTTGCAACCCCATGAATTGCAGCACGCCAGGCCTCCCTGTCCATCACCATCTCCCAGAGTTCACCCAAAATCTTGTCCATCGAGTCGGTGATGCCATCCAGCCATCTCATCCTCTGTCATCCCCTTCTCCTTCTGCCCCCAATCCCTCCAAGCATCAGAGTCTTTTCCAATGAGTCAACTCTTCGCATGAGGTGGCCAAAGTATTGGAGTTTCAGCGTTAGCATCATTCCTTCCAAAGAAATCCCAGGGCTGATCTCCTTCAGAATGGACTGCTTGGATCTCCTTGCAGTCCAAGGAACTCTTAAGAGTCTTCTCCAACACCACAGTTCAAAAGCATCAATTCTTCGGTGCTCAGCTTTCTTCACAGTCCAACTTTCACATCCATACATGACCACTGGAAAAACCATAGCCTCGACTAGATGGACCTTTGTTGGCAAAGTAATGTCCCTGCTTTTGAATATGCTATCTAGGTTGGTCATAACTTTCCTTCCAAGGAGTAAGCTTCTTTTAATTTCATGGCTGCAATCGCCATCTGCAGTGATTTTGGAGCCCCCAAAATAAAGTCTGACACTGTTTCCACTGTTTCCCCATCTATTTCCTGTGAAGTGATGGGACCAGACAGTGTCCAGTACTATGTAAATACTTGCTATTACTGTTCTAATTTTCCTTCCTTCCATTCCAAGTCATATTGCATGTACTCTTCATAGCTGCTTATGCTATTCTTCTCATACCCCCCGGGTATGGCTCTGGTGTTGAGTGGATGGATTAGGAGGATGGCCGAGTGCATCTGGCAAGTGCCTGGGCTCTCCTTCCAGGTGGATCTACCAGGTAGATTTGGATACACAGTTGTGTGAATTTTCACCTGGCACCTTTTTCCTCTCCTGGCTTCAGAGGGCTACTGAGAACCATGACCTAACCTCCAGGAGGTTATTGTCGAAATGAGATCATTCTTGACATATAGCCATAATGTGACTCTCTAAAACATGTCCCCTGAATTGAAGTTACATCCTCAAATTGACATCCCCCTCCCATAATAGTATAACAAGAGGCAGTATAACATACTGGGCTCAGCAAGGACACTGGAACCAGACTGGCTGGGTTTGAATCTCAGCTCTGCCATTTGGTAACTGCATGACCTTAAGGCAGCTTATTTAATCTCTTTGAACCTTAATTTTTTAATCTGTAAAATGGAGATGATAATGTGTCTTATAAGATATTACTGGGGCTTCCCTGGTGGCTCAGATGGTAAAGAATCCACCTGCAATGTGGGAGACCTGGATTCGACCCCTGAGTTGGGAAGATCCCCTGGAGGAGGAAATGGCAACCCATTCCAGTATTCTTGCCTGGAGAATCCCCATGGACACAGGAGCCTGGTGGGCTACAGTCCATGGAGTCACAAAGAGTTGGACATGACTGAGTGACTAAACATGCATGCACAGGGTATTATTGTGAGGATTAAATTAATTAATGCCTATAGAACACTGAATCAGTGCCCGGTTTATTATAAGCACTCATTAGGCATCAGTTGTCGTTGTTATTGTTGCTGTCATTACAGGAGCTGAACTTGGTAAACTTACTATATGAACGAGTGACCAAGCAGAAAAGAGGCTATCTAGGGGTCAGTGCTCCCTGCCCATGAGGGAGAGATTGTGGGATGGAGAAAATGCAGTTCCTTCTCCCACATTCACATGGCTGCTTTGACTCTTCTTTTAAAGGAGGAGCAGGGAAGTGGGGGCAGAGAGAGAGAGAGGTGGGGAGTGTTGTTCTGCTGTATGGAAATCAGTTGCCTCTGGCCAGGGTCCTCCCGACGTCCGCCCAGACCAGGTGCTCTGCTCCATCACAACAGAGAGCACGACGGGGATGTGCCCTGTTCTCAGAGTTTATGTGAAATGCAAAGTTATTCTTGTTTCAAGTTATTTTTTAAACTGAGGGATAACTGACATTTTAGTTCCAGGCGTACATTGTAATGGGTCAACATTTGTCTATCAAAATGATCACCTCAGTCTGTCCAGTTAACATCCATCACCATACAGAGTTACAGTTGTTTTTTTTTTCAAGTTATTCTTGCACAAAGTATGAAGTTACTGACTTTTAAAATTTTACTTGTGTAGAGTATAATTGCTTTATAATTTTGTGTTAGTTTCTGCTGTACAGTGAAGTTAATCAGCTGGGCAAGCTGGCTGGTCACATGCTGAAGTTAGATTAGGATGTTTCTACTCAAAGCTCATAGGGGCCGGTAGGGGCCAAATCCAACTCTGCATGTTGAGGATGAGTGTTAGATCAGTGGACACCAGTGGAGAAGGCCTCATTATGGAGCTCAGGGTGAGAGGTGGAAAGAACAGGGCTTTGGATAAGTGGGGTGGAAGGTCCCAACTGGAGGAGGGTATACTATGTTTGACTTGAAACCCATCTGTGGCTTTCCATCTCAGCTGGTCCAAGCCAACTCACTCTTCAGCTCTGATTTTACTACTCCAGAGATTGGCCTCCTTGACCTCTCACTCTTTTATTTCAAAAAACCGTTCTGGCCCTTATCACATTTGTGGATATTATTTTAGTTGTATTATTTGTATATTTATCAGTCTCCCCCACTTGCCTGTAAGTGCCGTAAAGGAATGATTGTATCTGCCTCGTTCATCCACTGCCTCTCCAACACCCTGGGAGAGGCACCATGCTTGTCAGTGGTTCCTTCTTGAGTGAGGGAAGGATGAAGGAAGGAAGAGCTGGTTCTTAGATAATCAGTAGGGCTTTGGTCGAAGACAATCAGGGTGTCATAAAAGATAAGGGTTCATCGCAGCACTGTTTATAATAGCCAGGACATGGAAGCAACCTAGATGCCCATCAGCAGATGAATGGATAAGAAAGCTGTGGTACATATATACACAATGAAGTATTACTCAGCCATTAAAAAGAATACATTTGAATCGGTTCTAATGAGGTGGATGAAACTGGAACCTATTATACAGAGTGAAGTAAGCCAGAAAGAAAAACACCAATACAGTATATTAATGCATATATATGGAATTTAGAAAGATGGTAACAATAACCCTGTGTACGAGACAGCAAAAGAGACACTGATGTATAGATCAGTCTTGTGGACTCTGTGGGAGAGGGAGAGGGTGGGGAGATTTGGGAGAATGGCATTGAAACATGTGTAATATCATGTATGAGATGAGTCGCCAGTCCAGGTTCGATGCACGATGCTGGATGCTTGGGGCTGGGACGGCCCAGAGGGAGGGTATGGGGAGGGAGGAGGGAGGAGGGCTCAGGATGGGGAGCACGAGAATACCTGTGGTGGGTTCATTTCGATGTTGGGCAAAACTAATACAATATTGTAAAGTTTAAAAATAAAATAAAATTAAAAAAAATAAGGGTAACGACAGGAGGGAAATGACGCATGACGTCTTTGGGACACTTTGGGGGAAGCTGTTGTTTGGAGCACAGGGCTCCCTCGGGGGCAGAGTGGGAGATCTACTTAGGAAAGTAGACTGGGACCAGCGCACGGGGTTTGAATTTGAGCTTAGGCGATGGGGAGCCCCTGGAGCAGGGGCGTGATAAACACAGTGGGAAGCATGGCGGTCCTTTGGATGAAGGAAGAGGGAGAAGCCACAGGTAGGAAAAGCAGACAGAGGGTATTGCAGCCAGCAGCCCAGGCAGGGGGCAGTTGAGTCCTGAACCCAAGCGGTGACAGTGGGAGTAGAGAGGGAGAGACAGATGCGGGAGACATCGGGAAGGAAGAAATGACAGACTTTGGTGGCTGATTGGATGTGGGGGTGAGGGAGTTTCTCAGCCATTCATGGGAAACATGCCATCTCCCTCCTCCTGCTAACTGCAGCTCAATGGTAGGAGTGTACCAGTGACAAAGAGCTGGCGTGCTCTGAGGCTGGGAGCATCTGTAGAAAGTAATGAAGTACAGGCAGCTGAATGTGAATGGGAAAAAATTTGTGTCATCAAGTCGTCCTATTGCAAAATGCGGAAGGAAACGAGCATTATTTGGGAAAAAAAAAAATCTACTGGGAATACGATGCCCCATCTCTCCCAGTGGCTGAATTGCTCTGGAGGAATTTGCTCCCTCCCCACCTGGCTGTGGCTTTGGCTGCGTGTCCTTGAAAAGAGGGTTCAAATAATGGCGGGAAGTGGCCCCAGGAGACTTTCTTTGAGCTCTTTTGCTCATTAGATCAGTCTGAACTTCAGCCATGTCTGAGATGGGACATGCTGTTCTAATAAAATATATAGGCTTTCAGGGAGATTTAAAAAATGGCCCCGTCAGAGCTGGTGTCGGCCAGTGCCACAGCAGAGCCCCCCTAACTGCATCAAACTGCGAGTCACTAACCGCTTTGGGCCTCGGTCCCCTTTTGTTGTTGTTTAGTGGCTCAGTCGTGCCCGACTCTTTGCGACCCCACGGACTGCAGCACACCAGGCCTCCCTGTCCTTCTCTGCCTCCCAGAGCCTGCTCAAACTCATGTCCATTGAGTCGGTGATGCCATCCAACCATCTCATCCTCTGTCGCCCCTTCTTTTCCAATGAGTCCGTCTCCTTACTTGTAAATGTAAGGGTCTGGAAGAGACAGAAACCCCATTGCCTCTCTGTGGGCTGACCTGCGATTCTATGACCCAAGAGAGTGGCTTCAACTGGGGAGGGATTTTATAGATTTTTAGGTGCCAAGCATCTAGAGTCAAAACTTTGGGGGCGCATCTCTTTCTTTCCCACTGAACTCCAATATTGAACAAGGTTTTCTTCCCGCCCATCCATGCCTATCTGTTAAACAGAACCACTCACTGACAGAGTGCCTTCTTTTTCGGCTGAGCATTTTTCATCTTCATTTTCCACTGGGTGATATGTAGGGTTTAGGTAACTTTGATGTAAGTTTACATTCATTGGTGTCATTGCTGTTTCTCTGGTGGCTAGCAGAGCATCATGGTTAAGCCAAGGAGACAGGTATGTTAATAAGCATGAAACCAGGATCTGAACCCAGGAAGCATAAGTCTGGGGCCACATTCCTTTATGCTGGTGCCTTTTTATTAATCTGCTCAGGCTGCCATAATAAAATATCACAGATGGGGTGGCTTTAAAAACAAATGTGTTTATCTCAGTTCTGGAGGCTGAAAGTCCAAGATTAAGGAGCTGGCAGGTTTGGTTTCTCCTGAGGCCTCTCTGCATGGCTTGCAGATGTCTGTTTCCTCACGTGGTTCTTCCTTTGTGTGTGATATCCCTGGGTCTCTCTCCCGCTTCTCATAAGGACACTAGTTTTATTGGATTAGGGCCCAACTATGGCTTCCCTGGAGAAGGCAATGGCAAACCACTTCATTATTCTTGCCTTGAGAACCCCACGAACAGTATGAAAAGGCAAAATGATAGGATACTGAAAGAGGAACTCCCCAGGTCAGTAGGTGCCCAATATGCTACTGGAGATCAGTGGAGAAATAACTCCAGAAAGAATGATGGGATGGAGCCAAAGCAAAAACAATACCCAGTTGTGGATGTGACTGGTGATAGAAGCAAGGTCTGATGCTGTAAAAAGCAATATTGCATAGGAACCTGGAATGTCAGGTCCATGAATCAAGGCAAATTAGAAGTGGTCAAACAAGAGATGGCAATAGTGAATGTCGACATTCTAGGAATCAACGAACTAAAATGGACTGGAATGGGTGAATTTAACTCAGATGACCATTATATCTACTACTGAGGGCAGGAATCCCTTAGAAGAAATGGAGAAGCCATCATGGTCAAAAGAAGAGTCTGAAATGCAGTACTTGGATGCAATCTCAAAAACAAACTCTGTTTGTTTTCAAGGCAAACCATTCAATATCACAGTAATCCAAGCCTATGCCCCAACCAGTTACACTGAAGAAGCTGAAGTTGAATGGTTCTATGAAGACCTACAAGACCTTTTAGAACTAATACCCAAAAGAGATGTCCTTTTCATTATAGGGGACTGGAATGCAAAAGTAGGAAGTCAAGAAACACCTGGAATAACAGGCAAATTTGGCCTTGGAATATGGAATGAAGCAGGGCAAAGGCTAATAGAGTTTTGCCAAGAGAATGCACTGGTCATAGCAAACACCCTCTTCCAACAACACAAGAGAAGACTCTACACATGGACATCACCAGATGGTCAACACTGAAATCAGATTGATTATATTCTTTGCAGCCATATATGGAGAAGGTCTACACAGTCAGCAAAAACAAGACCAGGAGCTGACTGTGGCTCTGATCATGAACTCCTTATTGCCAAATAGAGACTTAAGTTGAAGAAAGTAGGGAAAACCACTAGACCATTCAGGTATGACCTAAATCAAATTCCTTATGATTATACAGTGGAAGTGAGAAATAGATTTAAGGGACTAGATCTGATAGATAGAGTGCCTGATGAACTATGGAATGAGGTTTGTGACATTGTACAGGAGACAGGGATCAAGACCATCCCCATGGAAAAGAAATGCAAAAAAGCAAAATGGCTGTCTGAGGAGGCCTTACAAATAGCTGAGAAAAGAAGAGAAGTGAGAAGCAAAGGAGAAAAGGAAATATATAAGCATCTGAATGCAGAGTTCCAAAGAATAGCAAGAAGAGATAAGCAATCAATGCAAAGAAATAGAGGAAAACAACAGAATGGGAAAGACTAGAGATCTCTTCAAGAAAATTAGAGATACCAAGGGAACATTTCATGCAAAGATGGGCTCGATAAAGAACAGAAATGGTCTGGACCTAACAGAAGCAGAAGATATTAAGAAGAGGTGGCAAGAATGCACAGAAGAACTGTACAAAAAAGATCTTCACGACTCAGATAATCACGATGGTGTGATCACTGACCTAGAGCCAGACATCCTGGAATGTGAAGTCAAGTGGGCCTTAGAAAGCATCACTACGAACAAAGCTAGTGGAGGTGATGGAATTCCAGTTGAGCTCTTTCAAATCCTGAAAGATGATGCTGTGAAAGTGCTGCACTCAATATGCCAGCAAATTTGGAAAACTCAGCAGTGGCCACAGGACTGGAAAAGGTCAGTTTTCATTCCAATCCCAAAGAAAGGCAATGCCAAAGAATGCTCAAACTACCGGCCGATTGCACTCATCTCACATGCTAGTAAAGTAATGCTCAAAATTCTCCAAGCCAGGCTTCAGCAATATGCGAACTGTGAACTTCCTGATGTTCAAGCTGGTTTTAGAAAAGGCAGAGGAACCAGAGATCAAATTGCCAACATCCACTGGATCATGGAAAAAGCAAGAGAGTTCCAGAAAAACATCTATTTCTGCTTTATTGACTATGCCAAAGCCTTTGACTGTGTGGATCACAATAAACTGTGGAAAATTCTGAAAGAAATGGGATAACAGACCACCTGATCTGCCTCTTGAGAAATTTGTATGCAAGTCAGGAAGCAACAGTTAGAACTGGACATGGAACAACAGACTGGTTCCAGATAGGAAAAGGAGTTCGTCAAGGCTGTATATTGTCACCCTGCTTATTTAACTTCTATGCAGAGTACATCATGAGAAACACTGGGCTGGAAGAAACACAAGCTGGAATCAAGATTGCCAGGAGAAATATCAAGAACCTCAGATATGCAGATGACACCACCGTTATGGCAGAAAGTGAAGAGGAACTCAAAAGCCTCTTGATGAAAGTGAAATTGGAGAGTGAAAAAGTTGGCTTAAAGCTCAACATTCAGAAAACGAAGATCATGGCATCCGGTCCCATCACTTCATGGGAAATAGATGGGGAAACAGTGGAAGCAGTGTCAGACTTTATTTTTGGGGGCTCCAAAATCACTGCAGATGGTGATTGCAGCCATGAAATTAAAAGACTCTTACTCCTTGGAAGGAAAGTTATGATCAACCTGGATAGCATATTCAAAAGCAGAGACATTACTTTGCCAACAAAGGTCCATCTAGTCGAGGCTATGGTTTTTCCAGTGGTCATGTATGAATGTGGGAGTTGGACTGTGAAGAAAGCTGAGCGCCCAAGAATTGATGCTTTTGAACTGTGGTGTTGGAGAAGACTCTTGAGAGTCCCTTGGACTGCAAGGAGATTCAACCAGTCCATCCTAATGGAGATCAGTCCTCAGTATTCATTGGAAGGACTGATGCTAACGCTGAAACTCCAATACTTTGGCCACCTCATGCAAAGAGTTGACTCATTGGAAAAGATCCTGATGCTGGGAAAGATTGAGGGCAGAAGGAGAAGGGGACGACAGAGGATGAGATGGCTGGATGGCATCACTAACTCGATGGACATGATTTTGAGTAGACTCCGGGAGTTGGATGGACAGGGAAGCCTGGTGTGCTGTGATTCATGGGGTCACAAAGAGTCAGACACGACTGAGCGACTGAACTAAACTGATGGCTTCCCTCATAGCTCCGTTTGTAAAGAATCTGCCTGCAATGCAGGAGACCCCGGTTCGATTTCTGGGTTGGGAAGATCCCCTGGAGAAGGGTTAGGCTACCCACTCCAGTATTCTTGGCCTTCCCTTGTGGCTCAGCTTGTTAAGAATATGCCCACAATGTAGGAGACCTGGGTTTGATCCCTGGGTTGGGAAGATCTCCTGGAGAAGGGAATGGCTACCAACTCCAGGATTCTGGCCTGGAGAATTCCATGGGGTTGCAAAGAGTCGGACGTGACTGAGTGACTCTCACTGTCACTTAGGAGCTCAATTAAGGTCGTAATTAATTGCCTCCTTAATTATCTCCTTAAAGGTCCTATCTTCAAATACAGTCACATTGGAGGTTAAGGCTTCAAGATATGAATTTGGGGCAGCACAATGTAGCCCATAACAACCTCCTTCATGAGTCTGTTGGGAGGATGAAAGGAGCTTGAATGTGAGGAGCATACTTAGGACTCAGTGCCTAGGAGGTGGTTAATTCTCAGAGCTACTGTTTTTATTTTGATGTGAATATAAGGAAAGTTCTAGCACTATTATAACAAGATGCTAGGAGGTCCCACGGAGAATTTTCCCTCTTCTCTTGCGTCTTCTGCCACACTTAGCACCTAAGTCACCCTTGCCCAGAGTCCTGCAGCGGCCTCCTGGTCTTTCAGGTTCCACACTTGGCCCCTATTGCATGTTAGCCACACAGGAATGGTCTTCTAAAATAAGTCAGATAAGGCCACTCATTTACTTAAAATCCTCAGACTTTTCATAAAACCATAATTAATGTCCTAATTCCTAAGCCCGACTCCCAAACCTTGCCCAGTCTAGCACCTGCCCTCCTCTCCTGCCTCACCTCTTCCTTTCCTTGTGATGGTCCAGCCACACTGGCCCCCTTTCAGTTTCTTCCCTGGGGACTTTGCACTTGCTTGTCATTTATTCCCAAACCCTCTTTCCCCAAATATCTGCTGGGCTTGCTCCCTTCTCTCATCCTGGTTTAGGCTCAAACTATACCTCCTGGCTACTCTACCTAAAGCATCTCCCTCTACCATAGAGACTCTCTACCCTATTTCCCTGTTTTATTTTCTTTATAATATATTTTATTTCTTTCCCTGTCTACATGACCCCATCTTCTTTGTTTACTTATTTACACTATTATCTTTCTTACTTGACTACACACTCTGTAAATGATGGGATCTTATATCTTTTGTTCACTATTGTTACTCCAGTAGATAAACTCAAAGTGCATCATTTGAATGAATGGATGAATACATGAATAATTTTGAATATGGAGATTCAAGTAAGAGAACTGTCCAGGATAAACATCCCCAAAGTAAGAATGAAGAGCCCAGTGACAAAGTGGAGGAAGGAATTTTTTTCTCATGGATGTCTTACTCAGAATGTCTATTTTGGGGGCAGGTGGAAGCATTAATAATTTTGTAGTGCAAAGGGTATTATACCACATACACAAAATTTCCAAAAATTTTAAGATTCAGACTACTCTTGGTCTGTATTGAATTTAATCCCAGGGCTCCAAAGCATTATGGCTACTGAAGAAGTATCCTGGCATCGGCTATAGCACCTGCGTCCTACCTTATCTGCCTTTGTATCTTGATTCAGCCCTTGGCCATGATGGATTCACCTGCAGGCTTAACCCTGCCCAGGCTCAGGGGACATACTGTCCAGACCAGAGAGTACTTTCCAAAGGACAGGAATCATTCTCCCTTGGATGATATTCCAACTATGTCACAATAGTATAGCAATGGCAGGGCTTCCCTGGTGGCTCAGATGGTGAAGAATCTGCCTGCGATGCGGGAGACCTGAGTTTGATACCTGGGTCAGGAAGATCCCCTGGAGAAGGGAATGGCAACCCACTCCTGTATACTTGCCTGGAGAATTCCATGGACAGAGGAGCCTGGTGGGCTACAGTCCATGGGGTCGAAAAGAGTCAGACATGACTGATCGATTAGCACTCCTAACTAAACTCCTATAGCAATGGCACTGACCATTCAGCTGTAAACAACCAGTATAGCTGAATTAATCTGTATTGGCCAAATGTCAACTCTGACTTTCCCATCAATCTCTTCCCCAGAAAATGGGATTTAGAGTTTTCCCTATTGCCAAGAATGAAGTGGCTATGCCTGCATGCCCATCAACCTTTCCCTTTCCACATGCAGTAGCCCAATCTTTCCTGTGGGATGCTTCACTTTTCCCATTGCATTCGAAGCCCCCTTTCATAGCTTGGAAACTAACAGCCTGCTAAGGACCCCATTCTTCGGACAAGTGTTTATTGAACAACTTTTATGTGTCCCACACTATGCTGGGTGCTGGGGATGGAGCAGTAAACAAAAAGATGCAGTCACTTTCCTTGTTGGACTTATGTTCAGGAATATTCCAGGTGCTTTCCTTAGTGGTTCAGTGGGAAATAATCCACCTGCCAGTGCAGGAGACACAGGTTTGACCCCTGATCTGTGAAGATCCCATGTGATGTGGAGCAACTAAGCCCGTGGGCCACAATTACTGAGCCTGTGCTCCAGAGCCCAGGAACCATAACTACTGAGCTGATGTGCCCTAGAGCCTGGGCTCCTCAACAAGAAAGGCCACTGCAATGAGAAGCCCATACACCTTCACTAGAGAAAAGCCAGTGCAGCAATGAAGACCAAGCACACACAAAAATAAATAAATAAAACTATACATAAAAAGAACATTCCAGTATTTTGGCCTGAAGTGAAGTTGTTCAGTCATGTCTGACTCTTTGCGATCCCATGGACTGTAGCTTACCAGGATCCTCCATCCATGGAGTTTTCCAGGCAACAGTACTGGAGTGGGTTGCCATTTCCTTCTTCAGGGGATCTTCCCAACCCGGGGATTGAACCCATGTCTCCCACATTGCAGGCAGACGCTTTACCCTCTAAGCCACTTAGGAAGCCCCAAATGAAAGTGAAAGCTGCTCAGTCGTGTCCAACTCTTTGCTACCCCATGGACTATACAGTCCACGGAGTTCTCCAGGCCAGAATACTGGAGTGGGTAGCTTTTTCCTTCTCCAGCGGATCTCCCCAACCCAGGAATCAAACCAGGGTCCTGCATTGTGGGTGGATTCTTTACCAACTGAGCTATCAGGAAAGCCCCCATAGTTCTTTATAAAATACGATATTGAATCACAAAGTTGCTGAAGTGTTAGGGATGGGAGTAATCTGAAACCACACTTTGGTTTAAAGGGGAGCATGTCCCCTGCTTAAATCTTGCCAATCTCAACTTCTGCCCCAGGAGGTGGGACTCTCCCCCTGGACCTCTCACGCTGCCTGAGTTCTGCCTCCAAGTGGATTGATGACTCACCTGGAACCATACAAATCATCTGTCTGATGGCATGTATTGCTGTGGCCTAGAGCACTTCCCCACTGAGCTGGACTCTGTAGACACTGATGCTGCCTTCAGTCATATTGTGCTTTCCCAGGACTGTGGGGCAATGGTTTATGATTTTCATCTCCTAAGTCCTGCCTTCCTTTTTACCTCTTCTGATTTTTTCTCAGTGGAACACTGAGTCTCAACACGACCCTCAGTGGAGTGGCTGCACATTTGACAGATACAGTCTCAGAAGCCTCCTGCTTTTACTTCTCGCACAGAAGACATCCTGTGATATCTTAGGATGGTGTGTCCTTGATCTTTTAAATGCAGGCATGGACCAGCTACTTTGTGTCAGATCCCTTTCCATGAGGCCTGATCTGCTAGTTTTTTCTGCTGATTTATTCACTTTGGGTCATTTTGTCTCCTGAATCATGACTGGTTCGTGTATGCACCCTCATTTGACTCTTAATGCCCCCATTCCAACAATCGGCAAACTGCTTCAGTTAGAAAGTTTTTGGTCTCAAAGAATGGAAGACTCAACCTAAATTGGCTAATGTGGAAAGGAGGACTCTTTCTGCTTTGTAACTAAATGTTCTGCGTAGGACTTGAATTAGGACTCAAATGAATCTTTGTGTTGGTCCTGTTATTAAGCAGGCTCTCCTCTTGGGTCTGAAGATGGTTGTGAACATCTCCCTGACAGTGTCTTCATTCATATCCATGAGAAAGAGAAACTTGGCTTCTTTGGTTTCAACCAAAATTTGTCTTATTGGCCCTTGACGGGCCTGATTTTTTTAAAGTGCTATTTTGGTCAGTTGAGGCTACTATAGCATAGTACTTAGACTGGGTAGCTTATAAGCTACAGAAATTTATTTGTCACAGTTCTGAGGACTGAAAGTCTGAAATCCAGGTACCAGCATGATCGGGTTTTGGTGGGCGCTCTCTGTTGGGTTGTATCCTCACATGGCAGAAAGAGCTAGTTAGATCTTTGGTCTTTTCTTATAAAATAAAGAAGGCTAATCCTGTTCATGAGGACTCCATTCTCATGACCCAATGAACTCCAAGAGGCCCTACCTCCAAATCGAATTGGGATTCGATTTCAACATATGAATTTGGGGGGCAGGTCACATTTATTCCATAATATGTACCTTTTCCTCAACCAATCACTGTGGCCAGGACAGAGGGGCCAATACAGAATAGCTTGGGCCAGTCAGGACTCAGTCCTCTTGCTGGGGGTGGGAGCAGTTTCAGCTAAACTGGCAAGAAAAGTCAGGGTGATGTTAGGAAAGGCAAAACAGGAACAGGTGTCCCCTAGAGCAAGCAATTTGACCTTTGCTCAAAATTCTGCCTTTGCCTTCAGAATTGATATGGTATTTGATATGATTTCTCTGATAGACATTTTGTGCATTTTTTCTTTTCCCATCTTGAAAGTCCTTCTAATCACCCCTTGTCCACCTCTTTTCTCCTTCTTGGGAGTGTGGCCTCAGAGATGTGCCATGGACCCCATCGCAGGTCACTGCAATAGCTTAGATATTTTAAATGCAAAAAGATACTTCCTCTGCAACAGTAAGGTGATAATCATGGTAGAAACGCTACAGGTTAATAGTGATAGGTGCATTGAAAGTGGCAAAACCAGCTAAGCTTGCCTTGGAGATATTCTTATTGGTTTTCCTTGGCTTGATATCTGTGACGTTTGTCACAATTTATATCTCCTAACTTTTAGTTTTATCCCTATAGAAGATTTCTGAAAATTATTGGACTTAAAGAAAACTTGGTAATGAGCTAGTCCAAGACTCTATTTTTCTTTATAGAAAACAGATCCAAATAGGTTATGTGACCTGCCCAAGGTCACACAGCAGTATCCGTGGTTCAGGGTCCTAGTTCTTAGTTCTCTGCTCTCATTGTCCTGTGGACAGAAACGTGGTGGGAAGTGTCCAGCAAGTGGAAGTCGACACACAGCTAAGTGATCTGAGCCCCATGTGCTGTACATGGCCTGACTTTCTCACGGTGGTTACTAAGGCTGTCATACAGATTTAGAGCTACTCTGTCTCTTTTAAAAGAAAATACATAATTTTATTATTAAAATTGATAAAGGTAAACACCGTATTTTTCTAGCGAATTAGAAATATAAGCCAAAAGTACAATCACACATTTTCTTGCTATTCATTCATTACAATTTATGGCTAAATGAATTCTAGCCATGTTTCCAAATTCTAAAATTTTGGTTTCTAACTTACATTACCATGTGTAAATTAGATAGCCAATGGGAATTTGCTGTATGGCTCAGGAAACTCAAAGAGGGCTCTGTATCAACCTAGAGGTATGGGATGGGGAAGGAGAGGGGAGGGAGGTTCAGGAGGGAGGGGACATGTGTAAATCTATGGCTGATTCATGTTGAGGTTTGACAGAAAACAGCAAAATTCTGTAAAACAATTATCCTTCATTAAAAAATAAATAAACTTAGTAAAAAAGAAAACACACACACACGCAAAATTTTGGCTTCTACATTACCCTTAGATATCTTTTTTGAGATTTATAAGATTCTTTGGGACTTTCTTTGACTGATGACATTCAGTCATTCATTCAACAAATGTTTGGTGAGGTTCCTTAAACTAGGAAGTCATTCATGTAAGTGTTTTTGTTATCAGTCTGCCAAAACATCCCCCGGGACGTGAATTTTCTTTTTCTTTGAACCCCAGCTTCTATTACATGTGACTATAGCTATCATAGTAATGGTAGCATACATGTGTGTATATGCATGTGTTATGTATATGTGTCTATACCGCAGGCCAGAATACTGGTGGGTAGCCTTGCCCTTCTCCAGGGGATCTTCCCAACCAAGGGATTGAACCCAGGTCTCCTGCATTGCAGGCAGATTCTTTACCAGCTGAGCCGCAAGGGAAGCCCAAGAATACTGGAGTGGGTAGCCTATCCCTTCTCCAGCAGATCTTCTCGACCGACCTAGGAATCGAACTGGGGTCCCTGCATTGCAGCAAGATTCTTTACCAACTGAGCCCACAACCTTCAGTAAGTATTATTATTATACATATTTTATAGATGGAAAGACAGAAATCCAGAGAGGTTACTTACCTAAGTTCACACATCTGGCAAGTGGTAGAGATGGAGTTTGAACACAGGCAATCTGGCTCCAGGGTCCAGGCTCTAAATAGCTAGAGAAACTCTGTACAGAGACAGTGTGGGACTGCACAATGAGCCGCCTTTTGAATGATTTTTCTCTAATTAGAAGAGGGCAGTTTTCCACTTTCTTTTAAAGAATAAGACCAACACTGCTATTTCTAGCTTACTCTGGGGAGACTGCTAAAATAACTTAATAAACGGTTGTTTTCAACTTCTGAGTATAGAAGCCTGTGAGCTTCATTTTTTCTTCTGTCTCTCTTTTTGAAGTGCTTGCTTCTCTTAAAAGGACTATGTCAACAGTTTTTGAGTACATCTCCATCCAGTTACGGATCCAGCTTATTCTCTCACAGAGCCACTTTTATCTGGCTATCTGAGAAATATTTCTTTCTCTAGCTCATTCTAATCTTTTTCTCTTCAAGGCAGGCCACATGGAATCACAGAAAGCACTGGGCTGAGAACTGAAGCACCAGCTTTGTGACCCGAGGCACATCTCTCGTCTGCTCTTTGGTCTTCTTCTTGGTTTAAAATGGTTTCAATTAGTTGATCTCTACAGGTCCATTCCAATTGAAACCTTTTTAAAGATACTTTCAAGCTGTGGTGCTGGAGAACATTCTTGACAGTCCCTTGGACAGCAAGGAGATCAAACAAGTCCATGCTAAAGGAAATCAACCCTGAATACTCATTGGCAGAACCGATGCTGAAGCTCTAATACTTTGGCCACCTGATGTGAAGAGCTGACTCATTGGAAAAGACCCTGGTGCTGGGAAAGATTGAAGGCAGGAGGAGAAGGGAACCACAGAGAACGAGATGGTTGGATGGCATCAGTGACTTGACGGACATGAGTTTGAGCAAACTCCGGGAGATAGTGAAGGACAGGGAAGTCTTGCATGCTGCAGTCTGTGGGCTTGCAAAGAATCAGACATGACCGAGGAGCTCAACAACAACAGCAACAGGTCCGTGCAACTCCAAATGCCCTAAGTCTTGGTTACCTTTTATTAGGGTATCCCCCCAATTAACTGGATCTTTAAAAAATCTCTTTGGTGGAAGATGATGGAAATCCTGATTCCAGTGGGTTAAATACAAGATTTTTTCACACAAGGGCAGGTCCTAGATGGGACAGGATATCCATGGCCAGCATAGATGCTCATGCACTGAACACCATGACTTCTGTTTTCTTTCCTTATCATTCATAGTACGTGACTTTAGCCTCATGATTGAAAGATGGTTGCTGTATCTCCAGGAGCAATGGTCATATTCCTGACAGAAAGAGAAAAGAAGAGCAAGTGCTGATATCAGGAAGATGACACACTTCCCAGAAATCCCCAAGGACTTCTGCATATGCCTCACTGACCAGAACTGGGTCACCTGACTATTAGCTACGAAGGAGTCTGGGAAGGTTAAGGTTTTCTGCTGGGTAAGTTGTAGCTCTGAGTGAAATTGAGGTTTTCGCAGTAAGGAGGAAGTCGAGTGTAGAATAAGGGGGACAACGCGAAGCTCTGGCATGTGTCATGGTCTCATTCTTGGTTTCTTCTAAACTTAAAAACACATGAATAAGCAAATAGCTCCTTCTTTCATTCCCCATTTTCTTCCTTTCAGGCTGGGGACTAAAGTTCTTCTTTGAATGACCTTTAGAAAAATAATGATATTGTTATTAATAATACATAATTATTCATAACATTATTAACCACTAATTTATACACAAAGACGAGCAATTAGACTTAGGAGTTCCTGACTTTGTCAAGAATGGAGGAGAAGCAAGATTTACCCAGTGGAAGGAGGAATGTGGAGAGCAAGCATGAGCTGGAGCAGAAGTTCTGACGAATGGGGCAGGGTGTGAGTCTATTTTCAGTTCAGTGTGTGACTTGGGAAATATAACTTCATCTGTGGGTCACAGGTTAGCCTACTTTGTTATATAAAAGTAAATGAGATGATGGACTAACACCATTTGCATTCCTTGGCAAAGAGCTACTGAAAATAGTCAATACAAGATAAAATGTACGGTCATTAGTATAGAGCCTACTGAGGGACCACTAATTTGGGATTTGTCATAACTCAGGCAGAAGCTGGATTTCAGAGGGACTCTCATCTTCTTAAGGGAATAAACTGTCTGCAGGCGCTGTAGAAGCACTTTAATTTGCAGAAAGTCAAAGCAATCATGAACGAAAATTTTCTTGACTACTCAGGGTTTTCACTTGGCAATACATTGTTACCTTAGGTCTAGCTTTAGTTTTTCTTAAAATGTAAAAGAAGTGAAAAAGTGAATCTTAAAAGTGAAAAGGATTGTATTTTAAAGCATTTCATAGTTTAGACTTTTTAAGTGAATTCAGATGGCTCTCTTTACATACTTCAGTGTGTTCTTGCTGTAGTACTGTGCCAGTAGGAAAACCCATCCTGATAACATGTCAGGATCCACTTATGGGTCAGTTGGAAGAATGATGACCTTCCTGAAGGCAGTGACATTTGTTTCCTTTACACTTAGGAAACATTTTGGCATGGTGTATGAAGTTAGTCCTCAGCAGATGAAAGAGTTGCTGAATTACTCATCTTAACTGCCTATGTTATGAGATGATATTCATAGCCAGCCCGTCACTGGCATGTATTGAAGTGTTCAATAGATGGTAGCTTTATTTGTTGGAAGGCAGATTGTAGGGTGATTAAGGGCACAGGACTCGGAGTCTGACTCTCTAAAGATTGGAATTCTGGTGCTAACACTTATCAGTTAGGCAGCTCACTCCTCTCAGTTTCTCATCTGTGTGATGGTGGTAACAACAATCCCTACTCCATGGGGTTGCTGTGAGCATTAAATCAGATGCTGTAGGTCAGGAGTCTGACTGACTCAGGGTCTGGCACATACTTAGTCCTCAATAAATGATAGTTATCATTATTTTGGAGAAGGGCATGGCAACCCTCTCCAGTATTCTTGCCAGGAGAATCCCATGGACAAAGGAGACCAGTGGGCTACAGTCCATGGGGTCGCAAAGAGTCGGACACAACTGAACGACTAACACATCGTTACTTTAGACTTTGTTGCCGATGTGGGCGTGTGTCTCACCCAGCCCTCGATAGATTCCAGTTCATCTGCACAATCCAAGTCTCACCAACACTGAATACACTCCTCAGTGTTCCCAGGCCAGACCTGGGAATGTCAGGAGTCACAAAGCTTAATACTGAGTCCCTCCTCACCGTAGAGGACGTTGGCTAACACTGTCCTAAGGTCGTTTGTGTGGTTTGCGGTCCGTGGAAGACAGAAAGAAAGGAGCTTTAACTGTTAACTTTCTAACACCAGGTGGTCCAGTTGTCTTGAGAAACCATGACATACATTTTGCAAAAGTCTGTGCCAGGGCCTTTTGCTTGTTCTTGGCCTCTGTATCCCTTCTAGATTTTTGTCTCTGCCCCGTCTCCTTATCGTAAAGAGCACCCACTAACTTATAGGGAGATTGAGTCCTCTTTTGATTACTACCACGGTTTTGAGCAAAGAGACTATGAGTCTTTGCTCATGCTGCTGATGGGGAAAGCACTCTATTGCACCCTGGGAACGAGTTATAGATCCGCTATTGATCACCCACACTTTCCCTTCCACATTAGGCAGTCAGCTAGGTGAGCACCACTCCCCATCTGATTGGTGTTTAACGCTGGTATTGCACTTTGTGTTTTTAAAAAGCTTCAAAAATCAATTCCTCATTAACCTGATTGAAAGAGAAGTTATGTCTCCTCTGCTATGTTTTGAAAAGGACATAGATCACTGCAGGTGCTCAATAAATATGAAGCATTTAATCCTCACCATTCCTCCCATCCAAATAGGTCACTAGAACTCACTAGAACTCATTTTCTTGGGGATGAGAATCTTCACTTCTAGACCAATGTTGCTTTCTGTAAATCTCAAACTTTCCAAAATTTGAGAACTCTCATACAGACAATGTAAAACGTGCCTCGTGGTCACCTGGGTCAGAAGGTAGTGGGGCTCCTTTTGCTCTCGGCAAGCTCACTAGTAATTTCTGAAACGAAGGCTATTGAGCCCTGAGTTACTTGGAGTTACGTGCGTGCATTACCTGTAGTTCAGCAGCATCTCACCTGAAGGAAGAAGCTTATATTAAGGTGGACAGGATCATAGGAGGTTAGAGGTCATCCATCACACCGCTGCCAGTCTGTTAAGACCATTCACATACATACACACATTCATGCACACGATGACACAGACAGGCCCTATCTTGTCTTCCAGATGGAATAACGTTTTGAACTTTGGAATATTGTCCTACATAAGGAACTATGATGTTCGTTTTATTTCTTTGAAGTTTCCAATAATGGGATCTCTCAGGTTGGAACCTCTCAGAAATTTTAACTGCAGAATAAAGATGTGCTTGTGCGTGAGTCTTCCAGGGTCCTGCTCAGCCATATTTTCTGGCCCCCAATCTCCACTTCTCAGGAGTAGGATAAGAGGGTGACTGAGCTGGTGATAAGATCCAATCTGGAGGGGGGAAGATACATCTGGATAAGATGACTGCTTCAGGCATAACTTCTCCGTGGAAATGCAAAAAGCCGTGCTGCTAAGGCGTTTTCCGGCTGTCTCTGTGGTGCAGCCTAAGCAGCATGTAATACGGAATAAGTGCTGTTCGGTTACAGCAAGAACACTGATAAATGTCTGGCCGTTAAGGTCAGACCATGGAGAAGGAAACAGCACAGAGCTCTGAAGCAGCTGGCTTAGAATTTAGCATCAGACAGGGACACTCTCTTACTTTTGGGGTAATGTAGTTTGGACAAAGCTTGATTTCAGCAAATGATATGTTACAGTAAAATATTACAATTTATTTTAAGCCATTTTTTTTCTTCGCTTGCCACCTGGGTCTACCCACCTGTTTGAAAAGAGTCAGGGGAGGGTAAACATTCTACTCTAGGAGCCCAAGAATAATTCTAGATTTTGATAATGACATCATTTCACGATGTAAAGTTTCGCATGTGAGGTTTTGGAGAACTATCTGAATGATAAGCAGACAATACCCATGAGAGCTTAGAGTTTCTTTTTTATAAAGCAGATGGAAGAAGGAAGGGGCAGGTAACAATGATCAGACTAGTCAGCGGCTCTGGATGTTAGCGATGACTTAGGACCATGACTGCTAGACATCTCTATCTAAACCTCACAGCCGTGATGGATAACTTGCCGTAGGATGGATATTTGTATCCTTCCCAAAGTTGTATGTTGAAGTCCTACCCCTCACCCCATTGTGACAGTAGCAGCAGGTAGGCATTTTGGGAAGTGATTAGATCATGAAGATATAGCCCATTTGAATGGGATTAGTGCCCTTATTAAAAACAAAAATGAGAGCTTTCTCGTTCTCTCTCAGCCACGTGAGAACACAATGAGAAGACCTGCAAACCACAAAGTGGGCTGTCACCAGACACTGGATCTGCCAGCACCTTCATCTTGGACTTCCCAGACGCAAGGATGGTGAGAAATCAATGTTGTGTATGCTACCCAGGCTTATGGTATTCTGTTATAGCAGCCTGAACAGACTAAGACATCACTCACCTCTGTGTGATTCTTTTGGATCATCCTTTTTCTATACTCTCTTATATGGGACTGTCATATATTTCATGATAAAGCTGGAGAATTTTGTTTTGTTTTGTTTTTTACCAAAGAACTCATATCTAGAGCTCTTCTTTTATCCACATGGAATAGGTGTTCACGCTGGGTCCTTGTATGGAATTAAAATTCTTAGAACCTTGTGTTCTGTTCAGGGCCAAGTCTTTTGGAGCTCAGTAATTGACTCTCTGGGCTTCCCTGGTGATTCAGCAGTAAAGAATCTGCCTGCCAGTGCAAGAGACATGGGTTGGTCAGGAAGATACCCTGGAGAAGGAAATGGCAACCCAATCCAGTATTCTTGCCTGGAAAATTCCATGGATAGAGGGACCTGCCAAGCTACAGTCTGCTGCTGCTGCTGCTGTGTCGCTTCAGTCGTGTCCGACTCTGTGCAACCCCATAGACGGCAGCCCACCAGGCTCTCCTGTCCCTGTGATTCTCCAGGCAAGAACACTGGAGTGGGTTGCCATTTCCTTCTCCAGTGCATGAAAGAGAAAAGTGAAAGTGAAGTCGCTCAGTCGTGTCTGAAGCTACAGTCTCTAGGGTCCCAAAAGTTGGACACAACCTAGCGGCTAAACAACAATTGACATTCTGGCAGTGACTGTGCAGTCACACCTTTGCTCACACTACGACACCGGGCTTAAATGCTGTTATTTCTCTCTTCTTCTACTCAGATATTTCACATTCATGAAGTTTGTCTCATAGTCTTTGTAAAGTCAGGCCCGTGGCCTGTATCACCCGTACATTTGTCACTTGTCATATCCTGAGTCACTTCTTGTGCTGTTGTTTTATATGACCTAATTATAAAACAGGGTGATTGACACAAACTTCGTAGGTATACAGGCAGGATTGAATTAATCTCTGTGAAAGTGATGATTGTAATCTGTTTCAAACAGTTTTGGGAGTATTCCGTGTTTAATGAGTAGGGCAGCTCCCCAGTGATGATCAGAAATTACCAAAGGCAGAAATCCCCTTTTACACTTAGTCTCCTCCAGGGTCTAGTACTGTGTCTCAGAAGAACATATGCTCAAAAACTGTTGGTTGGTTGGTTGATTTTTTCCCATATTCAAAGTTCTGCCATCTGCTGAACTATTACCAGGCAAATCCCAGGATGCTTTCGTGGTTTTTAGACAGACAGGGAGCCCATTGAAGTGTGGATGAATTCTTTTTAAAAGGTTAGATGTTGATTGACTGATTAGCTCCTTGGCAAGGAAAGTATTTCTCTCTCACATCATTATGGATGCACAGTTGTACCTTTCAGGAGTCTGTTTTTGAGAGGTATGGAACAGTTTAAAGTTGTTTCACAGTAGGAAGGCTTTTATTACCATGGAAGACATTTAGTGACTTCAAGTCTCCATCACATTGTCTTGCTACCCAGATTAGCTGGAAAGGGAGCGCCCACAGAGTCCCCTATGACACTCCTCATCTATGCAAGCTGCCCAGAGTGGGTACCTTCCCCTTCTTCACCAGGATTTACTTACTTGGGGAGAAGGGGAAATTTTATAGGGCAATTTTTCTCTACATCTGTGTCTCCTTTTTTTTCAAAGTCAGGTTATTGAGGTGTAGTTTATATGCAGTATGACTGCATATCCCATTTTAGGGCTTACCTTATCAGCTAAAGTATGAGATGTGATAGACCAGGTGGTTCCTATATCCCTTCTTCCTAGTCAGTTCTCTCTGCCCGTATAGTTTTCTGTGGAATCTCAGGCTTTTGTGAATTTTTAAAGAATATTCATTTCCTTATTTATCTGACTGCCTGGGGCCTTCATTGTGGCACACAGGATCTCCTTGTCCCTGACACTGCGAGGTGGATTCATAACCACTGGGCCACCAGGAAGTCCCCGTGAAGTTTTTATTGATGAAAAAAATAATTGAGTTGACAATATGTCAGTCATTCCTCTTCTTCCTCCTCTGGTTCCCCACTGACTCCACAGCTGATCCAAGCTGTTTGAAGGTCACGTCAGATGGGACAGAGGTACCCCTAAGTTCAAACTTGCCAAAAACATGTAAGGCATTCTACAACTCTGGGGTATGCTCCTTTTCTTTGCTCCATTCCCCTTTTTTCCTCAGGAGTATTTAAGACTTTTTCTTGTTATTACTGAGTGTTCCTTGTGATTCCACATTAGAATGATTGGAGGAGATGATTTAACGAATTGAGTAAATGCAAGGTAACAAGAGAGAGAAATTTTGATTCCTGTAAGAAAAGGTGATTTGCTGGAAATTTGAAGAGCTCATCTCAGGCATCCAAGTGCTCCAATTTGTTTATTGCAAGAACCTTACCTCTCTCTTGCCAGTGTGGTCAAGTCAGGCCCTACCTCGCTGCCTTTCCTCTGTCATCCCATTTGGTGGTCGGAATCAAGGGTGACATCATAGAGCATTTTGGATCTCCAAGCCGTGGTTCCCCGACAAGAGGCAGCAGTTCCATTCGCTTACAATCTTTGAAACGCCTGGACCACCTTGCCCTTACAGCCACCGTTACTGTTGCCTCTTGCCAGTGCCCTTGGATATCTTGTGTTACAGAACACTGGAGATTACATTTCAGATGGGGTCATGCCTTTTCTTCTTCTCCTTTAGAAATGTTTCTTGAGTGGGGTGCAGGGGCTTTCAAAGGAAATTCACTGGGGCCTTGCTCTGGACCATGACCCCATGTAGCAGAATGACGTTGGGCACAATTCAGGCTTGTCGTGGGCCTGTCCGTGGGGGTTAGTGACTGCACGTATTGTAAGGTCTGAATTACTATGCTTAGCTGCCACTAGCACAGATGGAATGACATTATACAGTGTGGCCCTAAGTTAATGGAGAGTAATTTAAAGAAACAACAGCAGACATAATAGAAGTTGTACATCTAAATGAGGGTTGTGCCCTTCAAAAGTTGTAGCGTGGAAGGCAAGGCATTTAATCCATTGACACTTTCCTGAGCCAAGCATTGTTATAACTTCTGATCTGAAGTTGCCTTCAGGATCGGTGGCACATTAAAACTATATTTATGAAGTATTTATTGTGCTTTTTTCCCCTGATTACAAAAGTGATATAGATTTGTTGCAGAAAGTTTGGAAAGTACAGGAAAACACAATTTAAAAAGTAGCTCATCCATAATCTTAGCACCCTAAGAAGACCCCTGTCAAAACTAATGTATATCTTCCTGGTAATTGTTTATGCATCTGCCTACACGGATGTACACACACACTGACATATACATGTTTATTCACTGAATTGAGGCAATAAGCTTTAGACTGTCATTTAGGCTGCTTAAAAATATGTTGTGGCACATTGCTTTGAACATTCTCAGTGGTCCAAATATTTTTCTTAAAAAGGATGAATTTTATTTTTGGAAACAGCCAGATGTCATTTAGAACCAAGCCTAGGTAACTCCATTATAAAAACTGGCTAATATGTTTTAGGAGAACCGACCAACTCCTCTGACTATAAAGTAATAAATTTGGTTTCCTTGGGTGGATCAATCTGACTTAACATTATATCCAAAGGCAGAGTTCTGCAAATGCGTTAAGCCACGAGAAATCATTGGGTTAAGTGTATGGATTTTAAAGGTGAGTGATTTGCAGGAGAGGGGCACTCTTTTAAACATAAAACTTCTGCTTCTATTTTTAAGGAACATGAACCACTCACTACAAAGCAAGGCAGGGAATTTTCTCCCATAAGCTTGGAGCTTATGGTGGACAAGTAGCAGCCTCACTTTTTTTTTTTTTTTAAAATATGAAGAGTACTTTTATTGGACATCACAGGTAGAACAGTAGTTTAGAGGGCATTTTTCACAGTAAATCAAAAACAGCACCAAATATGGTGTTTTTGGTGAAGAAGCATCTTCCCAAAGATGCTTCTTATATCACTGAGTTTAATAACAAAGCCTAAATAAATCATCTGCATAGTCATTAATTGTGTGTACTCGTTGCACACCATTGTGGTTATCTGGGCCATGAAGATTCTTTTTGTACAGTTCTTCTGTGTATTCTTGCCACCTCTTCTTAATATCTTCTGCTTCTGTTAGGTCCAGACCATTTCTGTCCTTTATTGTGCCCATCTTTGCATGAAATGTTCCCTTGGCATCTCTAATTTTCTTGAAGAGATCTCTAGTCTTTCCCATTCTATTGTTTTCCTCTATTTCTTTGCATTGATCACTGAGGAAGGCTTTCTTATCTCTCTTTGCTATTCTTTGGAACTCTGCATTCAGGTGGATATATTTTTCCTTTTCTCCTTTTGCTTCTCTTCTTTTCTCAGCTATTTGTAAGGCTTCCTCAGACAACCATTGTGCCTTTTTGCATTTCTTTTTCTTGGGGATGGTCTTGATCCCTGCCTCCTGTACAATGTCATGGATCTCCATCCATAGTTCTTCAGGCACTCTGTCTATCAGATCTAATCCATTGAATCTATTTCTCACTTCTACTGTCTAATTGTAAGGGATCTGATTTAGGTCATACCTGAATGGTCTAGTGGTTTTCCCTACTTTCTTCAATTTAAATCAGAATTTGGCAATAAGGAGTTCATGATCTGAGCCACAGTCAGCTCCTGGTCTTGTTTTTGCTGACTGTATAGAACTTCTCCATCTTTGGTTGCAAAGAATATAATCAATCTGATTTTGGTATTGACCATCTGGTGATGTCCATGTGTAGAGTCTTCTCTTGTGTTGTTGGAAGAGGGCGTCTGCTATGACCATGCATTCTCTTGGCAAAACTCTGTTAGTCTTTGCCCTGCTTCATTCCGTACTCCAAGGCCAAACTTGCTGTTACTCCAGGCAGCTCTCCTCTGTGCCTGAGTGCTGAATTGCTTTAGTCGTGTCTGACTCCTTGCAACCCTATGGACTCTAGACTGCCAGTCTCTTCTGTCCATGTGATTCTCCAGGCAAGAATATTGGACTGGGTTGCTGTGCCCTCCTCCAAGGGATCTTCCTGACTCAGGGATTGAACCCACATCTCTAATGTTTCCTACATTGGCAGGGGGGTTCTTTACCACCATTACCACCTGAGAAGCCCCTAGCTCTCCTCTGCTCTGGGTAAATGTCTGGTTTTCCCTTGCCTTGGGGCAGTCAAAAAGATGGGCTGAGAGAGATGACAATTTTCAAAATAGCACCAGTTAAATATATTAGCATTTATCCTTTCTGAAATAATGAATAAATAGGTTCTTAATAAATATGTATTAATAATTCAATGCAATTATGAAAGAAGACCAGATCCATCAATAATTAGGACCTAGGGTTCATTTTTCCATCACTGTCCACCCCCAGGTCTACTCTATTGATGATGGTCTCCTTGCTGGCCTCTGGGACAATTATTGAGATCCTCACAGGCCAGATAAAGCTTTATTAATGCAAACATACTGGCAGCCTCTCGTATGTCCTGAGTGGTGATTTAGCACCAGAAATTGATATCTTGGTCCCCAATCTGGTCAATCCCTATTTTGTCTCCAGCAGATGTAGATAATAACTTGGGGAAAAGGGAGTTGGGAGCTGGCTTGGTTCTGGAATCCTTCTAGACCAAGAAGATAAATTACCCTTTCCTAACTGAGCAGTCAGATTCTCTGTAGACTCCTTCAACCAGTTCTCCAGTTCCAAAACTCCTTTCGCTTCTCTTCGTGGGGCTTGTACTTTGTTGGGATCCAGATTCAACCATTAACATTTATTAAGCCCCTGTTATGTGGAGAAGGAAATGGCAACCCACTCCAGTGTTCTTGCCTGGAGAATCCCAGGGATGAGGGAGCCTGGTGGGCTGCCATCTATGGGGTCACACAGAGTCGGACACGACTGAAGTGACTTAGCAGCAGCAGCATGTGGCAGATGGTATGAAAAGCCATTTTACAAGTATTCTTATTTTGCTCCCACATCAGCCCAGTTCTACATATGATTATGAGTTGAGGTTCAGAGGGGGTTAGTAATGGCTCAAGGTCGTACCAGTGATTAATGGGGAAATGAGATGTAAATATAAAGATTGTGATTTTAAAGTTATATGCGTTTGTTTTATTTATTATCTGTCTCCTCCCATTAAAATGTAAGCTCTGCAAAGGCAGGAACTTAGTCTTGGTCACATTGTATTCCCAGCACCTTCAACCATGCCTTGCAAATAGTAGGTGTTCAGTATGTAGTGGAAAGAGACTGCCTGTGTTAAAATTCTTGTATAGCACTCTTTAGCTGTGTGACCCAGGGCAAGTGAATCAACCTCTCTGTGCCTGCTCTCTCACCTGTAAAATGGCCATAACAACATGCCTATTTCACTGGTGGTTGTGAGCATCAAGGTGTTTAGAACTTGGTTCATATGCTTAAGAAGTGTTAACTATTCTTAATATTTGTTGAATAAATAAAATGTTTGGGTGCCTATTATGTGCTAGACCTGGGATACAGCAGGAAACAATATGGGCGTGGTCCCAGTCCTCAGGGAACTTGCAGCCTAGGGAAGGACAGGCTGGAACAGAGAGGTAAGTGCTGTGAGAAGGCAGCATAGGATGCAGGGGATGCTAATGAGGGAGGTCAAGGATGGCTTCTGGGAGCCAGGACGTCTCTACCAAAACATGAAGGATGAATGAGCATCCAAGTGGAGGATGGTCGTGGAGGAAAGAGGGCCCAGGAAGAAGGAGAAGAGCACGTGCAAAGGCCCTGGAGGTAAAAACTATCTTCTGTGCCTATCATTTGGAATGCTTTCAGTAGTAAGTAATAGAAAACTCAACTAGAAGTGGTTTTAATAATAAGAAAAATATCATGTCCCTTTCAAGAATAAGAAGTCTAGCTGTAGGCATTCCAGGATTTGTTGATTCTGTGGCTCCAGCGTGTCTCCAGATCTTTTCTCTCCTTCCACCCTACCATCCTTTGTGTCTTGGCTTACCATGTTGGGTTGGCCTCTCCTCAGGGCCTCAAGATGGCCCCAAGGTGGTGTCACATACAGACACCCATATGCCAGTTTTGGAGACGGAAAGAAAGCTTCACCGAAGGGCAGGCTTTCCCCTCAGGTTGCATTGGTCAGGATGGTATCACACACCATTACTAGCAAAGGGAGTGGAATTCCCTTGTTGGCATGAACTGAAATCAAGATACATTTCCTAGGGCTTGGGCCAGTCTTCCATAAATCTGTGGTTGCCTGATAATGGAACAAAGTTGGGCTTGCTTTAAGAAGGAGGCTGTAAGGTGGGATGGGAATGCTACTGGATAGGCAGTTAGCAGGAACCCCACCATCCTCTTTGTGTCCTGAGCTGCACTGTTCATGGATCACAAAGGGTACCACTTTGAATCAAGGCAGATGCTGCTGACCTGCAAGAATCTTATCCCCCAGTGAGGGCGAAAGAATGCTCAGATGGTTATAACTGGGGGAAAGAAGACAGCCTCTGCACCTCCCTTTGGACTATGGACAATTAATAGGATTTTTATTTGAGAAGATACATCCTTGCATGTTAGTGGACTTTTGCATACTTTTGAAGCATTTCCCCTGCATCACTCAACCAATTCCTATTACTAACTTTGACTGTGTGGATTACAACAAACTGGAAAATTCTTAAAGAGATGGGAATACCAGATCACCTTACCTGCCTCCTGTGAAACCTGTATGCAAGTCAAGAAGCAACAGTTAGAACGAGACGTAGAATGGACATTCAAAATTGGACTGGTTCAAAATTGGGAAAGGAGTACATCAAGGCTGTATCTTGTTACCCTGCTTATTTAACTTATATGCAGAGTACGTCATGTGAAATGCAGGGCTGGATGAAGCATAAGCTGGAATCAAGATTGGCAGGAGAAATATCAATAACCTCAGATATGCAGATGACACCACTCTAATGGCAGAAAGCAAACAGGAACTAAAGAGCCTCTTGATGAAGGTAAAAGAGAGTGAAAAAGCTGGCTTAAAACTCAACATTCAAAAAACAAAAATCATGGCATTCAGTCCCATCACTTCAAAGCAAATAGATGGGGAAACAATGGAAACAGATTTTATTTTCTTGGGCTCCAAAATCACTGCAGATGGTGACTGCAGCCATGAAAGTAAAAGATGCTTGCTCCTTGGAAGAAAAGCTATGACAACCTAGACAGCAAATTAAAAAGTAGAGATTTCCTTTACAGACAAAGGTCTGTCTAGTCAAAGCTATGGTTTTTCCAGTAGTATAGATATGACAGCTGGACCATAAAGAAAGCTGAGTGCTGAAGAACTGATGTTTTTGAACTGTGGTGTTGGAGAAGACTCTTGAGAGTCCCCTGGACTGCAAGGAGATCAAACCAGTCCATCCTAGAGGAAATCAGTCCTGAATATTCATTGGAAGAACCGATGCTGAAGCTGAAGCTCCAGTACTTTGGCCACGTGATGTGAAGAGCTGATTCATTAGAAAAGACCCTGAAGCTGGAAAAGATTGAAGGCAGGAGAAGAAGAGGGTGACAGAGGTTGAGATGGTTGGACGGCATCACTGACACAATGGACATGAGTTTGAGCAAGCTCTGGGAGACGGTGAAGGACAGGGAAGCCTGGCTTGCTGCAGTCCATGGGGTCACAGTCAGAGATGACTGAGCAACTGGACAACAAATTGAACCAATTTCTCTTACTAACTTGATGACATGTATAGTTGAGTGTAACTATGTCTATGGGGGGTAAGGTGGGATATAGGGTGGGTAGGAGGAAGAGAAATGTAATGCAATCATGAGATCTTAGATATTCTTGTAGGATTGCTACTCCCTTGCTGTAGAAATCTCTGCCACTCAGATGCTACTTGAATACTGCCATAGACAAGGAGCTCAGTATCTCATAAAGCCTCCTTTCTATTTAGAGTTTAATCTTCTATCCCTTTGTTCTCTAGGTGTTCACTAAGAAAGCGCTTTCCTGTGCCATGATGCTCATCCTTCCGCTAGACACCTGTAGTCCCTCCAGTACCTACAATCTGCGAGTTCACTAATTCACTGGACCCACTGCCCAAACCTGAGAGTCCAGACTTGCTCCTCCCAGTCACCAAGGCCTGCTGAGTCTACTGTGGAAGGCATGCTGCGGCCTTACCTTCTGCTTATTTTTAACTGACTTAGTCCATCTGCTTGGACCCTAGAGCTTCCCTGGTTTCAGGCTCAGAGCACCACACGCCTCTTCAGATCTGTGTTTCTGGCCCTCAGCTTGCTTTAATCAGGCCACGATGACTCTAAGTGTCTCCACTCTGTTCTGCTGTCTCCCCACTCTCAGGCCAGGGAAGTTCCCATGCCCCCACTTCATTTAATCCCCTTATTTAATGAAGGGGGCTTCCCTGATAACTTAGCGGTAAAGAATCTGCCTGCCAATACAGGAGGTGTAGGTTCGATCTCTGGGTCAGGAAGATCCCCTGGAGAAATAAATGGCAACCCACTCCAGTATTCTTCTTGCCTGAAAAATCCCTTGGACAGAGGAGCCTGGAGAGCTACAGTCCATGAGGTTGCAAAGAGCCAGACATGACTTAGCAACTAAAAAACAACAACAATTTAATGGAGGATGGTGAGGGAATAGCGTGCATTTCACTCTAACTCCTTTATCAGTCTTTCTTGCCTTCCCTGTCCTCAGAGCTCACTGCAGATTCCATGTTGAACCTTTCTTGGCCCATGCAGCATAGATGTTGTTGCGGGCCCACCCTCTGGTTTTCCGGTTTCACTCCATCCCCTACCTTTCTGTTTGTCCCCTTCATGGCCAATGATGTGCCTTCCAGAGAGAGTGGGCCAGGGTGACAAGTACAGTCTGGTCCACAAAACAGAGCCAAGCTTCCACACATGGTCCTGTGACCCAGGTCTGCTGCCTTGACTCACCAGCCCTCAGAGATGAGGTAAAGCGCATCCTCCCACCCCGTGCTCTTTCCTGGGAATATCTGGTGAGTGGCATCTTGGTGCGGCATGGCAGTGTCACCAGCTAAGCCAGAGAGGAAAGAGCCCTCCTGCCACAGCCTAGCTTTGTGCCTTGTTTATAGCAATTTTTCATCTCACTTTCTTCTTTTTTCCTGCACTGCTGAAATTTAAATATTTGATGTCATTTCAGTTATTTTTATGACCATTCTCTTTCCCTTCCAGAAACAGAAAGCAAAAGAGCTGCAAAACCCACTGGGGCGTCTGTCTCCCACTTTTAATTCGCCCCCGCGCCTCTTGCATGGCACTAGTAGTAGTAACGGCAGGGGGTTTGGTCCTAACCCCACCGTGCCAGCCCCTCACTGTTATTTCCTCCCTCACCCAGGGTTCTCTGGTGCCCCCAGCCACCCCTGCATGGTTCTCCTAGGCTACGGTGGAGGGGTGGGGGAGGGCAGGATTTCAGGGAGGATCCTAAGTCCTTCTTTGCATCTGGATGGATGAAAGTCTGGTCCTGCGGCATGAATTTTTATTTTCCGTCTGTTAACTCATGGTAGGCAACCCCTTCTAATGATATAGTTTACCTTCGATGAGAACTGCCTCTAAATACTCCTCTTCAAGACCTAGATTCTAAGGGAAGGAGGCTGGATTAGAGGCCCTGGATCTGGGAGCCCCACCCTTGGTTTTTCCCTCCTGATTCAACAAGCTCTCTGTTCATCTGGTCTATGGAGGGAAGGCTGTCTCTGACCCCTACTTCGCGTGGAGATGAGAGACTGCAAGGGAGCAGCTCTGAGCTCTCTAGTGGAAGGGAAGGTGATGACGTTCAGTAAGGTTATTTTGATCACTACTGCTCTTTTTCAGAGCACATTTCCTCTTCCTCTTTGCTTCGTCTAGTAGAAGGTCTTCTGTTTTCTTTTTCACTGGTCTGCTTCCACCATACTGCCTGCATCTCCTGACCCTATGCAAAAAAAAAAAAAACCAAAAACCCCAAAGCCTAAGTGTCCAAGCCCTGGCTGCTCCCCAGTCCCCAGCTGGGCTGAGCTGAGAAGAAGGTGTTACATCTGCTGGTGGTGGGCCTTCTTGCTTTCCTATGCCTCAGTGGCCAGGGAAAGCTGAGGTCCTTTCCCTGGACTACACCCTATGGAAGGGCATACAGGCATTCCCTGGAGTTATTGTGGGTGAGTTTCCAGACCACCAAAGTAAAGCAAATATTGCAATAAATCGAGTCATATGGATTCTTTGGTTTCCCGGTGCATGTAGAAAGTTATGTTTATACTCTACTGTAGTCTGTGAAGTGTGAAATAGCATTATGTCTAAAAAACAATGTACATACCTTAATTACAAAATACTTTAATGCAAAAATGCTAACCGTTGTCTCAATCTTCCGCAAGATGTACTTAATTTTCCAATAGTCACATCCAAGATCACTGGTCACAGGTCATCATAACAAACATAATAAAAATGAGGAAGTGTGAAATATTGTGAGGATTACCAAAATGTGCCACTAAATGAGACATGAAGTGAGCAAAGGCTGTTGGAAAAACAGCACTGATAGACTTGCTTGACACAGGGCTGCTGAAACCTTCAATTTGTAAAAAATGTAATATCTGTGAAGCATAATAAAATGTAGCATGTGTCTTAAGCTAGGATGGTATGTCCTGGTTTTAATGACATTTCCTACAACCTGCCTTACCTTGGTTCTTTCTCACCATAACCCTGTGAAACAGGAATAATAAGGAGGGACATTTAGTTTTCTTTTGGAGAAAACGTAATCGAGGTTCTGAGGGGTTAACTGATGTGCTCAGGTCCACGCCTCTAGTCAGTGACTGAACCTGGAGAGACCCAGGACTCTGTCCTCCAGTGTAGACCATTCCTTCACTGCATCCCACTGGCTAACAAGCCTGGAATCTCGAGAGTGGCCTCTGCTGCTTCCCCTGGTGTCTGGCATGGCTTGGCCTTCCTCTCTCCTCATCACTGAAGTTCTGTGTCCCCTATCTTCTCAAGCCCTGAGTCGCAGGCTGGGCAGGTGGGTGTGTGTGCGGGGGTTGGGGGTTGGGCGGAGGGGGCAGGGCTTGGGTTGTTCGCTGTGTGGGTGGAAGGAGGCCGAGGAACACATGTTCCATATTAATCTTTATTTCAATGAAGTTGTTTGAGTTCATACTTTATTGCGGTGCTTTAAAAATAATGTGTTTCTAACGGTGCCCCCGGGGGTAGCACTTGCACTTTTGAGATCCTATTGCTGGAGTGGCTCATGAGACCAACCACAATAATAGAAAATGAGGCACCCCCTGGTGCACCATCTGAATTTATAATGGCAATTTCTATGATGCCCCGAGGCCAGCTCTGTTTGTATTTGAGAACACGCGAGAGCTCGGGGTGGAGGAGGGCTCCTCCCTGCCTGCCCTGGTTTGGTCAGAGCCTCTCTGTAAGGAAAGGTGCTCCTTCAGCCTTCTGCCTCTGACTCTCGTCGCTGATCGCCAGGGAAGGGGCCAGCCCTGCCCCATTTTGGTTCTGGTGTGGGCATGGAGGGGGCGTGGTCTCTTCCTATCTCTCAGCCAAGTGCCCCCTTCCTCCTGCCTCTCCATCCTGTGTGCAGAGCAGAAAGGCCCTCTGGGTTCTCCTGTGCCTTCACCGTCAGAGCGGTGAAATATGAAATGACAACATAATGAAACGAACTTGGTCTCATTAAGATTCCTAATGGCTGTCTTTTTTTTTTCTCTCTTTTTTCCAATTCAGCCAGAGACCCACACCATGGTACAGATGGCGGAAGTGGGTCAGGGCTGCAGGGGGTGAGGGGAGTGTGGCAGGAGAGGCTTGGAAGAGGGGCCACCATGGTTCGGGGGTGGGACAGCAGCCCGAGGGACAGATTGGGGGGCTTAAGAGCTGAATCATCCCTCAGAATTTCAGGCTTTGGTTTGTGAGGCTGGAAGCATCCCACTCAGCAAGCTTCCTTCGACCCCAGGAGACGGTTTGGGGTGGGGGTTGCACAAAGGCAAGGAATCCCCACTTTCTTCTGAACTACTCAGTGATTTCCCTGCAAATACTTGATGTGAAAAATGAGCAACAGCACCCCCTTCCCTCCATTCAATAAAAGTAAAGCCTCTTTTACAGAGTGCACGAACAGTATTTGCACTTCGCTCATGCGGTCTCCGTGGGGTCGTGTGTGTCATTTGGCTTCATGACAGAGGCTCATAAAGTGTCAGTGCTACTCATTCGTCACCAGATATTACTGACCATGGACTGTGTGCCACGCACTGTGAGAGGCCGGAGGGTCAAAGACGGAGGTGACATTTTCCCTGGAGCCCTGGGTGTGTGCCCTGTCATCGCCACCCCACCCCCTTGCTTGCTTTTCTAGTGCAGACAGAGTCTTAGGTCAATTTGTCTGTGAGCTCTGTCCTTCATGGAGGAGTCTTCAGTCACTGGACATTTACTCAGAGGCAAAGTCTAGCCATAGAGTTCTCCCCTTTTGCTGCCTGTTAGGATCATCTAGGTTGCTTTTCAAACATATCGATAGTCGGGCCCAGGGCTAGGGTTGACATCCAGCGTGTATGTGCAGGTAAGGCGTGCTGCCAGCATCCATCTGCCTGCCTGGGCTCATGCCTTACTGGTCAGTAGATATTTTGATCATGATTCCTACTCCAACCCAGACTAATAAAATGAAAATTTCTGGTGCTGGAAGCTTAGTCATAAATGGCTCACTGAAAAGCTTCCCAGGGACTTCTCTGGTAGTCTAGTGGTTAGGAATCTGTCTTTCAATGCAAGGAATGTGGCTTCGATCCTTGGTTGGGGAAGTAAGATTCCACATGCCCTAGAGCAGCTAAGCCCCTGTGCTGCAACTAGAGAGCCGGTGCGCCACAGCTAGAGAGTCCTTGTGCCTCAACGACAGATGCTGCTGCAACCAGCACTGGGTGCTCCAAATAAACAAACGAAAGACGAAAGCTCCCCAGGTGATACTACTGTGCAGCTAGGGGTGGTTTTGTGGGGGCAAGCTCCCTGTGTGGTATGCATGCTTTAAGGCCTGAGTGCCACCAAAGCCTAGGAGCCAATGTTGGGGGGGGGGCAGCTGAACTCCCACTCTAATGTCCCACCTGGAGGTCCTGGCTGTAAGGTGATGCCATTGCCAATCAGGGTCACACAAAGCAGAGCTGCTGCTTGGCACAGGGTGACTGAAGGAGAAGCTCTCAGCTTTAGACTGAGAGGCTTCAGAAGGAGGAAGAGACCTTACCCAGCCCTCCACCTTTTACCTACAATGAAATAGGTTCAGATGCCTTCGTGATTTCTGAGGGTGGATGTTCAACACCTGCCCTAGCACCCTGAGGCAGCCTATTTGAGGATCAGTTTTGCAGCTTGGGAATAAGAGACAAGGAGATTGTAAGGACGAGCTTTTTAGCAAGTGCCTCAAGACGGGGGCATTATCAGGCCAGAAGAAACTCTTAAATCTTGACAGTTCAGCAAAGGGTGTGAATTATATGAATAAACGAATTTCCCCCAACACAGTAGTTTTGTTGATGTGGGCTGGCTTTGTTGAGGCCAAGGAAAACCTGTTTCCAGTGGTGCGGTAGCTCTGAGAAGCCTCTAAAGGAGGCCACCCTGTAACTGCAGGTTGCCAGCCTCTCTGGTACTCCTCGGCTCCCCAGCTGGTATGGCTGGCTCATGGTGCCAGTTCTCTAGTGAAGTCTTGACATCCTGACCTCATGATCCTCATAACCCTCTTATCTCAGATGGGCCTCTCTGCACCTACCTGCTCTCTCTCCTGCATTTCCTTGGTAGAGGACCTGAGCTGTCTTGAGATGCCTGCTCTTAGAACCTGTCTCCCAGAACCAAGGATTCAGAAGACCTGGGCCTCCTGCCTGTTCTTCCAGTCCCGCAGTGGCCCTCTGCTGCCCCCACCTGCCACAAGTCCACGCTCACCATAGAAGCCTTGAGGGCTGCCCCACAGGGCTCAGAAACAGGTTTTTTTTGTCTCAAGGGCCAGGCATCATCCCGCATATTGTCACTTATGCTGCTTGATTTAGTCATCAGAATCCTGGGTTAAGTACGTTGCAGATGGGGAAACTGAGGCTCAAGATAGGTAGGCCCCAGAGCGTGAATAAGTAGAGATAAACTGAGCATAATACTTCTTCCACTAATATTGGCTTCTTCTTTAACTTCTTTAGCACTGGCAGTAATGGTGGCCACTGGGGGAAAATGAGAAAGAATCCTGGAGCAGTGGAAAACCTCAGCTTTTAGAAAGTGATCACCGTGAGATGAAAGGGTGTCATTCAGGATGCAGGACTGTTGCATCTACTAGAGCATGGTGTTACGATCACCTTTTCTTCCTTCTCGCCTCAAGTGCCCTGCCTCTTCCCCATCTTGGGCTGTTGTTCAGTCACTAAGTCATGTCTGACTCTTTGGAACCCCATGGACTGCAGCACACCAGGCTTCCCTGTCCTTCACTATCTCCCAGAGTTTGCTCAAACTCGTGTCTGTTGAGTCGGTGATACCATCCAACCATCTCATGTTCCTCATCTTGTCAGGGGCAGGAAAAGTAATATTCTTGGACTAACCCAGGAGACACAGCCCACTTATATTTCAAGACTCGAGAAGCAGATAGGTGAAAATCAAAGACACAGACCAGTGGGCTGAGCAAGATGGGAAGGTCATAATCCACCCATCAAGATTCAGCCAAGAAATCTGACAGGAACTGAGGGAAGTGTGGGGCGGTATGTGAAGAAGCTAGTGATGGGAGACACATGGAGTAGGGGGACTGGGAAGCGGGAAACAAGGCTCAACACCAGACTCTTCCGAAGGCTGCCAGTGAAGAGGTGGTTCTATCTGAGACTCGACAGCCTTCACTCCCTCCTCCCTTCGGTCAGACTCAATCCTAAGAGTGCTGGATGTGGAAGACACAGGTCTGGAGAACTGAAAATTGCTCCTAGATGGAAGGTTTATGAGTTGTGGCACGCAGGGCTTCCCTTGTGGCTCAGCTGGTAAAGAATCCTCCTGCCATGCGGGAGACCCGGGTTTGATCCCTGAGTTGGGAAGATCCCCTTGAGAAGGAAATGACAACCCACTCCAGCCAGTATTCTTGCCTGGAGAATTCCCATGGACAGAGGAGCCTGGCAGGCTATAGTCCATGGGGTTGCAAAGAGTCAGACATGATGGAGTGACTAAGCACGCACAGGAGGTTTATGAGAAAGGCAGGGGAGGCATTTCTCTGACATCAAATTTATCAACATTCTTCCTGTGAGGAGTTGAGAAATGCCCTGTTCCAAGTGGGAGTATGCTCCCACCTTTGTATAATGGCACACAGAGTGATGCTGAATGTAAACAACAATACACACGCTGCTGTGTTTAGTCGTGTTCATGTCCACACTCACACATACTCTGAGCTGATGCATGAGCACTCAGCACAGAGGTGCTTTGACGGGTCCAGGACCTGGGGTTTGGTGGGGTAGGAGAGAGTTGGTAGGGAAAAGTATGAATTTTGGGGAGAAAGCTAGAACTTGTAACATCAGAGACTGTAACTCTTAAAAGTCTAGAAATTAAGTTCAGTAAAGTCTGCTAGGGTAGGAAATTTTAAGTTAGCACCTTGGGGTTAAAAGTAGTGTCTGACCATCAGTGGGAGAGATGTCACCAGTCACACAAGTAAGAGTCACTGAGGTATGCTCTATCATGGTCATTGTCGGGGATTGTAGATATAGGCCTAGCCAGGCACGCTAGAGTCTTCAGGTCAATTCTCCCTGCCTCTCCCAGTTGCTAAGCTGGTTGGGGAAAATCAGTACCTGGAAAGACTTGGCTATTCCCAAGTTATTTATAGTACAAACATCCAGTAAAAAGTGACTGAGGAAGATATTCTGGGTTGTGCTTTATATTGTTAATTTTGTTTAATCATGCATGTACTCAAATGTATTATGTTGTACCTGTGATCAAGAAACAGGTACTGGCATGAATACAAAGATAAAAAAGACTCCTGCTCTCAAGGAGTTTACAGTTTAGAGGGGGAGAGAGATATGCAAGAAAATAGCTCTGATATAAGTTTAAAATAGCCTGTTGTGAAGACAAACGTGAAAAAGTGAATTGTGTGAGAGACAGGGGTTAGGGTCTTGGAAGAGGTGGCCTTTGATCTGGGCCTTGAAGTGTGAGTATGATTTTAATTGGGTGGGGAGGTAGCGAGGAGAAAGGAGTCAGGAGGGAATTTTTGGAGGAGGGGACAGTGTGAGTAAAAACACGGAGGTGTATACGTATGTCGCAAGTCTGAGAAAAGGCAGTTGATCCAGTGTGGCTAGAATTTAGGGGGCTGCTAAGGAGATGAGACTGGAAATACTATCCAGGTAATAACATAATCCTCTTGCTTAAACTAGTGAGTGGGTGAGAGACCTAGACGGTCTAGGTCTAGATATGATACATTATTTAAACACACACATTTGTTTCTACACATTTTCCTTTCCCTCTTCCTCTTGCAGCCATACAACTCTATTCTTTGTGAGAATGTGTATGCTTTTTTGTGCCTGTAATCGCACATACTATTTTCTTACCCAAACACCTGTATTCTTCTACCTGGCCTCCAGTGTGTGTACCTCCTCACAGCAGCATGGTGGAGAATGTAGGGGACCAAGTGACCATTAAACATCATTGAACGTGGTAGGAGGTAGCAGAAATGGATTGCAAATCAGGTGCAAAGCGATGCATTCTGGAAGTTGGCTAGAATAATTTCAGACCCCAGACCTCCTGCTGAAGTGAAAAATGACATTTATAGGAGGAAAACTTAGAATTAATCCTCCAAAATGATGGTAAAGTGAATTCTTCCCTGGCTCTGCTGTGATTGTTCTTCCTCCCACTCTGTCGCTCCTTATTATTGTAATGCGTTCTGCTCTCCAAAGTGGATAAAGTCACCATTCAGATAAGATCAGTTTTGTCTGGTTGCAGCCGCGTTGATCCGATCACAGTTTGGACTGCGGGTTTTGAATTCACCTTGGGCATTTAACTTTGGTAGTGAGGAGGGGGAAAGGGAAATAAAAATGCCGATCTGGCACAAAGTAGCTGTAATCATTAGTCAGTTGTCTTCAGGCCCACCCTGAGCCATACCGCTGGATAGTGGATTATTTGGCTATTTCTTTGACTTTGGGGCACTTTTTACCCCAGTCGCCTTTTGCCCCATTCCAATATTTGAATTGCAGTGGAGGTGGTTTACTAGGGGTCATCAGTCTGCAATTCCTGGTGGAGTTTTCAGGGACTGTGAAAAGTCAGGTCCCTCACAATGGCCGAACAGCCTGGGAGCTCTCCGTAGTGCTGAGAAATCTGAGGCAGCCTGGAGGGATGCTGTTGGGAGCTCTCCGTGGTGCTGACAAAACTGAGGCAGCCAGGAGGGATGCTGTTGGGAGCTCTCCGTGGTCCTGAGAGCAATATACTTTTGTAAGGGAATTTGAGGAGAAACTGTCCACAAACAGCTGTAATAATGATTGCCCCATGGGAGGGCTGAGATAAAACTAGAGTAGCAAGCATTTGAGGACTTGCTGAACGAATTTCCACCCTAAAAACTACTACTTTCACATTTCTCTTATTTTATGGTGTCAACTGACTGTTTTTAGAATGCTTCATTTATTTAGCTTTCTTCCTAGTGGTGGTGAGAAAAAGGCAGATGCTTATATTAATTATAGGGTGTATGTTATTGTCCACCTGAAGCACAAAACACAATGAAAGAACCAAAATTCACTTATTCCACAAATATTGTGGGTGAACCTTTTATATGCTAGACAATGTGCTAGATGTTGAGCCTAGGACAGACTTATAGATCACACAGGAATTAGGTGAGCTGTGACTCCAGAAAGTCTGCCTACCCCCCTAACAAGTACTGATATATGGCAACTGACAACTCTGGACTTCAGGTGGTGGTTAGAACCAAGAAGAAACCTGGGGAAAAGTCATGGGAATGTTGGGGCTCCTTTTGTGCTTCTATGAATTATTGTGTGACTTGAGTAGGTTCTAAAGGAATCAGAGGCCTCTACAAGTCTATATGAATCTAAATCTCCATCTCTGACTTTGTTAAAAAAAGAAAGAAAGAAAGTATCTTTAGACTGGAATCAGCTTCCTGCTGGGATCTGAATCCCTCAGTTTGCACAGGGATCTCTGTACTGACTGCCCTGATAAGTGTGCAGGGAGCATGCCTGATGCTGACATGTGCATGGGTGTTCATAAAAGGATGCACCTGGCAATATGATGACAATACTTACACAGCACATACTATATTCTGTGACTTGTTATGAGTGCTTTACATATATTTAATTGTTTAACTATCACAACAACATTTTGAAGTAGACACCCTTATTATAAGTATTTTATAAATCAGAAAAGTGGAGCACAGAGAAGTTATATAACATGCTAAAGGTCACAGAGATGGTAAATTGCAAGATTTGAGAGTAGTCTGCTTCTAGAGTCCATTCCCTTAATCACTGTGCTATAAAAACCTGAAGCTTACAACTTCCTGGGAAGTGGTTACATGTTCCCTGAGGTCAGAAAAATATTTGGGTGACTTGATTTTCCCCTGCTGTCATGTCCTTCCTCTAATAAAGGCCTCCCACCTCTTTCTATAGATTGACTTCTAAGTATGATGCACCTTAATGTCATTTCTGAAATTTTACTTACTTTTTAGCTGGAATTTTACCAAGTAATATTTGTCCTATCACTCTGAAAAAAAAAAAATTCATTCATGATGGAATACTTCTTATCAATCAAGAGTCAGACAAAAATTTTTTCAGAAAAGCCTTCCCTGACCATCCAGTCTAAAACACTCTAGTTTCCCCTAGCCACTTTTATAAAATTCTTTGATTTTACTTTTCTTTCCCACTAGTTTTCACTCTTTGAAAGTGTCTCATGTATTTGTGTGCTCTATTATTTTCTATTCCTCATCCCTACTAGAATATAAGGTACATGAAGACAGGAGATTTGTTTGTCTTTCTTACTACTGTATTCTTTCTAATTGGAATATGACATGATCAGTAAACAAATCCATGCCCAAGAATAATATGGTGGCCTCTTGGAGGAGAATCCAGAGAAAGGGAGAGAGTTAATAAAGTCCCGTGTATGAGGAGAAATTTGCAAGCACAAATTTAAAAGGAAAAAAGTCAACACACAGCTTAAAAAAAGAGACCTAAATGGAGAACCACTTCTGATCAGCAAGGGTCACCAGCTCCTGGAACACAAAGCAAAGAGGTGTTGGGAGCTTTATTTGTAAGCCTGGTGTGTCTCCCCTTCCAGTAGAGTTGCTGTTCGTGTTAATTCACACTGAAGATTGGCATGAAGGAAGATGGGGTGTGATTTAGGAGACTGAGGTAGTTAGCTTGGCCTATGAGCATTTTTTTCTTGACTTTTCCAGGAAGTAAAAGGGGTACCTTCTCTCCTCAGCCCCCCACTTTGTCCATCCCCACAACATGGTCTTCATGTGCTTCAGACCTAAGCGGTAGTACTAAGAGGAGGTGGGGGTCATCGGTTTTTGAAGTGACCTACACTTGTTACATGAATTAGAAGATAAATTAGAGAAAAGGTGATGGAACATGGAAGAGCTAAATGGAGAGTTAATCTTCAAAAACTAAAAATGTGCAGCTATCGATATATTTCAATGCTTCTGAGGTGATTTACCCAAATTTGGTTGATTTTCTAGACTTTTAATTTTCTTCCCAGTGTTTGGCATTGATAGGGCCAACTTACTATCAGAGGCTGCAAAGCAGAGAGAAGACTTGAACCAGTTAATCCAGAATTTAGAGGCTGATGCATCAGAGCATTTGGAGAGGGGAGAGGTTGATTCCCTGGTCCCCATAGTTACATGACAAATTTTTACATTTTGGGATTTTCTTAGTCAACAATTGCCTAAAATCTATTTTCACCTCCAGTGTGTATAGGGTATTAATCACTGAAATCTGTTTTTCACACTTACCCTTCACACAGGGTTCTAGTTTCCTTCCAGAGAAACCTTTGGTAAAAAACTTTTGTTTCCTAACACCTGTATTTGCCACATATCCAATAAGGAGTAAAGAATGAAAAGGGTAGGAGGGTCTTCTCAAGGAGCTGTAGACAGGGAAAGGGAGTGTCAGAGAAGGGGAGAACTACTGATTAGAACAGAGAGGAAGAAAATAGAAAATCTCTATTAAAATGAAGGATCTGGGGTTTGGCTCTTTGGGTCAATACCTTTGGGGGTGCAGAGAAGAAAGGGAAGTACACAGGTATGGAAACCAGAATGCCCTAGATCAGAATTGCTTCCCTGAATCTCTTTTTCCAGCCTTATAGGAGTCCCCCAAGTATTAAATGAGATAATATGTGGAATGTCTGGCATAGAATAGATACTAAAACAAGTGGAAATCTTTATGGGCTTCATATGCCCAAACTTAAAAGAAATAGTTTATCATGTATTTATTGAGAACTTTAAAATGCTATGCATATGGTTATATAGATGTGATCACTGCCCTCCTTTCCAGTGAGTAATGGAGCAGCAGTCATCTTCAGAAATATTTTTTAGTGACCTAGTACTATCCCTTTGCATTTAATTAACCCCTAGTGTGTTCCCAGCCCCTAACTTCTTTGTAGGAAGGGAATATACTTGTAGAAAGAGGGGCAAGAGGGCTTTATGTGATGGTGTTCAAGAACATGGGAGGCCAGGTGGGCACAGAAAAGGGGCAGAAAGTAAAAGCCTCATTCACTTATTCATCAGACATATATAGCTTCAAAGCAAATCCTAGCCTAAGCAATGGGCTGTGAAGGAATTTCTAGGTTAGTGCGGGCTTGACATGAGAGATCAAGAAAGCAGACTGTAAGCATGCAAGCTCTCAAAGCTGTGGGCTGAAGGGGCGAAGCATGAGTGGATGAGGACTGTGGAAAGAGAACAGAGAAGGGAAATCACAAGTTGCAAGGAGGGTGGCCCAAGCGGTGGGTTAGAAAACCAAGCAAAGTGCTGGGGGCGGCTGAGTGGTATCAGGAAAGCAGATGGTGATCCTTGAGAAGGAGGGTGCAGATGGCATTAGTGGTGAGGAGGCAGTGTGGGGTGAAGAACAGTCCCAGCTCGGCTACTCCAGGAGGGGAGAGGCTGGAACACGCTCCCTACGCTGGGTGAGCTCGGTGACTCATCTGGCCCCCAATGTGGCATCTGACGGGGGTACCAGGAGGAAAGATGTGGGAGGCTGTGTGATTCTCTATGATGAGCCTTGGAGGCTAGACATGAACCTCAAACACCCAGGAGCTCCTGGTGAGGAGCTTTCTGAAGCCCTTGTACCAAAAAAGAACACAAGCCCTCTGTTACACTCAAATCCAGTCTCCCAGGTTAAGTTTCCCCTGCCTGCTTGATCTTGGGCAAGTCATTCTTGGGCACGGTTTTCTCATCTGTAAGATGAAAAGATTGGGTTAGGTAATAAGTGTTATGGGGTTAGGTAAAAGATTGCGTTAGGTAAAAGATTTTAAGTAAATACTTTTAAGCTCTAAATTCTGTGATTCTGAGAAATATTTGAACCTGGACTATAGAAGACAGAAATGACGTATTAGTTTATCACTACTAGAGTTGTGTGTGAAGGATAACTATAAGAAACAAGGATCAAATCCCTGTGCACACTGGTGCTGAAGATAAAATTTAAGCAATTGTTGCTCAGGATGTTGTGAGAAGGAGGATTTGGCCTTAGGTTATGTTTCTAAATGGGCTTCCCTGGTGGCTCAGACAGTAAAGCATCTGCCTGCAATGCGGGAGACGCGGGTTCTATCCCTGGGTTGGGAAGATCCTCTGGAGAAGGAAATGGCAACCCACTCCAGTATTCTTGCCTGGAAAATCCCATGGATGGAGCCTGGTAGGCTACAGTCCATGGTGTCGAAAAGAGTCAGACACGACTGAGCGACTTCACTTCACTTCATGTTTCTAAATATAGGAGTGAGTTGGGTTGCTTTGTGTGTAGTGAGCTCCTTGCTGTGGAAGGTGATCAGTCACAGGTTGATGACATCTGGGGGAATGTTATAAAAGGAAGTCTTCCTCCTGCACCCATCTTCATGAAATACCATGAAATTTTATGCTTTCCTGCAGACTGATTGAGCAGGTGATTAAATAGTAAAAGGCAGTGAATCCCAACAAGTATTTCTCTGAATATGATGCTATTCATATTAATAGGTTTCCTGTATGGAAAAAAAAAGGAGTTTGTGGTAGAATAACTTTGGGAAACACTGTATTAAACAATGTTAAGCAAGTTTCTCTTCTGAACTACTTCTCAGAGACCTAAATATATTAATGAACATTACGGATTTTCTGATCATATTTGACAATATAGTCTTTTTCACAGAGTGTCTGATAGGTATAGCAACCTACTGAAACTACTTGGAGAAATACTGCTTTAAGAGGATGTTTTACATTCTAGGTCCTCTACACCTAGAAAGAAAGCAATGGAAATTCTCTGCTGTCCTTGACTAGGTCTGATGATGAAGCCTAATTTGGAACTTTAAGTCCTACGGGAGGGCATGGAACTCTAAATGATAGGGTTAGACTGACTCAGCTGGTGACCTTAGATGAGTCCCTCCTTGGGTCTCAGTTTCCTCATATAAATGGGGAGAAATATTTCTAACCCAACCCTTTTTAGGGTTAAGGTGCCATGATAGAGTCCAAGGTAGCACCTGTGATCCTTGAATTTGAGTTTGAATCACCTGGGCATCTTGTTGAAGTGCAGATTCTTCTTTTTTTGAAGTGCAAATTCTGACTGAGCAGGTCTGCAGGGATTGGAGTCAGGGCGGGGACTGAGATTCTCATTGCTGACCCACTCAGAGGCAACACTGGTGCAGCTGCAATCACACGTACAGTAGTGAAGGTCCAGGAAGACACATCAGATCAGATCAGATCAGTCGCTCAGTCGTGTCCGACTCTTTGCGACCCCATGAATCGTAGCATGCCAGGCCTCCCTGTCCATCACCAACTCCCGGAGTTCACTCAGACTCATGTCCATCGAGTCAGTGATGCCATCCAGCCATCTCATCCTCTGTCGTCCCCTTCTCCTCTTGCCCCCAATCCCTCCCAGCATCAGAGCCTTTTCCAATGAGTCAGCTCTTCGAATGAGGTGGCCAGAGTACTGGAGTTTCAGCTTTAGCATCATTCCTTCTAAAGAAATCCCAGGGCTGATCTCCTTTAAAATGGACTGGTTGGATCTCCTAGCAGTCTAAGGGACTCTCAAGAGTCTTCTCCAACACCACAGTTCAAAAGCATCAATTCTTCGGCGCTCTGGCTCATATCAGGAATATCTCCTCTTGTGGAGCCACAACAAGCATTCTGGTGTCACTGCTTTCCCTGGAGATCTGGTCTGTGTTTTCAAAAGATTTAATTCACATGGAAAAAGAAACCAGGCATCCGCCCTGTGTCCCTGTGGCAAGGTTTGCCTTAGGCCCCTCCGAAGGGAATCCCGTTGCCTCTTCAGCTTCCCCAGCCCCCACTGCCTACAGCTCCCCAGTCGGTTAAGCTATTTTTTGAATTTGAGTTAAAACCATTTCAGACGTATTTTTAACTGCGTCCTGTTTGAAAAGCTGTTAGCATTTGGCAATCATTCCATCTTCAGCTTGAATCCTGGGGAGGGTGTTTCTTTCTTTCTTTTCTTTTTTTTTTTTTCCCCTCCACAACCGGGCAAAAGTATATTGTTTAAAAATAGTTCTAGTGCGTGGGTCAGAGAGAATGGTTGCCGGGGATGAAGATGGGGATGGGGCGTGCTTTGGATTCCACAAAATCCTCAGTGTTGGCGCTGCCGCCCCTGCCTGCTCTTAGGCTGAGCCGCTGCACAGTTGAAGGGGGCAGGGATGATATGAACACTGTCCAGCAGAGGGAGAGGGAGATAGGATGGGAAGCAGGGGCTGGGGAAGGACATGGGGCAACAGGCATCAGAACTGGGACCGACTGACCCTCCAGGAATGATAGCAGAAGGGATATCTTTCCTGCCCACGATCCTGAGATATTCCAGAAGCAGCACATCACCACTGCCATTGTTGTGAAGCTTTTATCAAGGGCCTCCTGGGAAGTTAGGGCTCCCCAGGTGGCACTAGTGGTAAAGAATCCACCTGCCAATTCAGGAGATGCAGGTTCGATCCCTGGGTGGGGGAGATCCCCTGGAGTAGGAAATGGCAACCTACCCCAGTATTCTTGCCTGGAAACTTCCATGGACAGAGGAGCCTGGTGGAAGCTCCATGGGGTCGAAAAGAATCGGACACAACTGAATGACTAAGCGCACACACATTTGTCCCTTGGTAGCTCCAGTATTCTTACCTGGAAAATCCCATGGACAGAGGAGCCGGGTGGGCTACTGTCCATAGGGTTGCAAGAGTCGGACACGATTTAGTGACTGAAGCACAACCTGGGAAGCAGCGCCCATGGGAAGTTGTTTTATTTTTTACTTGATTAACTTTTATATAACCTCTACACCATGACTACCACTGTTTGAGTACTTTAAAAATATTAGCTCATTTAACCCTCCTGCAGACTCCATGAGGCAGGTCTATCTTGTTGCTATTACATAGAAAGGGAAACAGAGGTGCAGAAGGGTCAAGCATCTTACCCACGGTCCTGTGGCTTGCAGGCGGTAGAGTGGGATTCCAGCCTGTGTCGTGTGCAGCTGGAGTTCACACCCTTTGCCACTACACCACGCTGAATTGTGGGTCCTGCCCTCTCGACACTTCATCTAAAAGTGGCTGTGCCAGCTGTCTGCTCATATCTATCTGGTGGGAGGAATGAAGTTTAAAACACACAAGAACTTCCATCATAAATGGAGCAAATGATGATTTTTTCAAAGCAGCCATCAAGTATTAATAGGTAACTCCCTGCCACTCAAACATTCAACCCCATTAAACACTCCAAATATACCCGGCCCATGTTAAAATGTGATCCCCAAGCAGGAAATTCTAGAACTGCTCTGAAAATGATCAGTGTGGGAGGAAAGAGTTTCCTTCTAGTTTTTCTCTTGTGAAGTTTTTGGTTGAGATGTTCTGTTGCCGTGGATCTAGCCAGGTTGCTGGCTCCGGGGTGCTCAGGGGAAAGAAGGACACAGCCCAGGTGTGCCATTCCACATCCCAGCTGGGATCTCCCCAGGCTGGTGCTGGCAGCCCTGTCCCGAGGGAGGGTTCCTCTCAGCTAGTGGTGGGCTGCTGAATTCGGGGAAATGGCTGAGAGGCTTCCACTGCTGCAGGTGCCTGAGAATATTTTATTTCCATGGAATAAGCCAGAAAAGAAAATGAGAGTAGACTGGAGCTGGAAGTTAGAGACTTTTTGCCCTTCTGGGAGCTGGCCTTTCCAGCAGCCTTGTCGGGGCTGGGCTGGCAGGGGTGGCAATGGCTGATACCCCGGTGGAAGGGATGCCTGGAGTTAGGAAGGTTCCATAGGAACTGGCCCCCTCAGGGCCTGAATGCTCAGGCTGCCCGTTGGGCTTGTGTCCTCACACGCTGTGAACCTCACATTCACGTGCTCTCCCTCCCTCCCATGACAAGCGGTTCTCCACCCCAGGTGCTCGGCTTTCCGATTTGGGAAGGGTTCCTCTTGACTCCACTGGACTCCGTGCTGGCCCTGTGTCCTCTTGCTGGGCTGCAGGTTCACCTCTTTCTGTATAACTTCTCTTCTTGGATACGCTGTGTTACTGTCTGTGCTGCATAACGCATGTCTAATAATACTAATTAATAAGCAGTCACTTATTAATAACACTGGAAACCTCATCACGTGGGTGATAGAAAGTCAAATAAACTCCAGGAGGCAGCAATGCAGCACAGCTCTTGAGGGAGGAGAGGAGAGAACAGGGCAAGCGAGGTTTGCAAGGGGATGTTGGACAAACTGCTTCAAGCCAATATCATTGGAGGCTGAATTTGAAATCTGCTCAAGAGCAAGGCAAATGGGGACCTGAGACCTGAGACCTTGAAGTGCTGGCTGGGGATTAGCAGAAGTGTCTGACGTCCAATTTGTGTGACTTAGTCTTGGCTTGAGAAGCCTTTGGTTTTCCCAGGCTTGGTTAGGGTGGAGTGATGGAGACTCAGAAAGAGAGGATAGTGTTTGTGCCTACCTATCTGATGGATGAAGAAACTGAGATCATTGACCATTATCCTTGCTTTCCAAAGACTATTGAGAGAATCATTAAGTAAAAGAAAGAACTATATAATGAAGGCAAAAAACCCCCAGACAAAGCAACCTGAAATTCACATGCCAAGAGTCATTAGGGCAGTAGGAAGGTATATGTTAAGTCTTTTACCTAGAACTGATTTTATAGGCACAGTCTTATTTGCAAATATGCAATTGCATGTATTTCAATAGATAACATAATAAAGCCAACGCGCTGTGAAAATTAAATGAGATAGTGCATGCCCAGTGCTCACCTTAGTACCTGGTGGGTGGAAATAATGCTAATGTTCAGGACTGATAGCTGGTATGTCCTGTTAGGATCAAACCAGTTGCTCATGGCTGGCCTCTGAGGTGATTGGCTACTGCCATATTATCTCAGATATGGAGTATTTTAAATCTCACTCTGATGGTGATAACACATACTCTGTGGACCTTCCAAGTGCCATTTACTATGACAGGTGCTTTTGATATAATTGTCACAGTAAATGTTTGAGGATGGCATCATGGTTATTCCCATTTCACAGGTGAGAAAGCTGAGGGTTGAACTGTTAGTAAAGCAGCCAAGGTCTCGTGGCCAGCCAGTGCTGCAGCTGGGACTTCAACCCAGACATGCTTTTTACAGCATCTTGGCATTGGCTTATTGCAGGGCCACGCAGAGGGCCAGACGTTGTGGTGGTGACTGTTTAATATTGTTGTCATTATCATCATCATCTTAGGAGAAGGCAATGGCACCCCACTCCAGTACTCTTGCCTGGAGAATCCCATGGATGGAGGAGCCTGGTGGGCTGCAGTCCACGGGGTCGCTAAGAGTCGGACATGACTGAGCGACTTCACTTTCACTTTTCACTTTCATGCATTGGAGAAGGAAATGGCAACCCACTCCAGTGTTCTTGCCTGGAGAATCCCAGGGACGGGGGAGCCTGGTGGGCTGCCGTCTATGGGGTCGAGCAGAGTCGGACATGACTGAAGCGACTTAGCAGTAGCAGCAGCAGCATCATTCTATCAACTTGATTTTTTTCCCCCAAGAATGTCATGGGCAATTTATTCCTTTGATTGGTGATAAAATTCTTCTTTGTTCCATCCTGAAAGTGTTAGTCTGGTGCATTGGAGAAAAACTGGAAGAGTTCCTGTTCCATTTTGTTCCCCTCCTGAACTGGGAGTCAAGGCAGCAGCCTCACAGCCACACGAAGGGCGATGCAGGGAATCTGGGTTCAATCCCTAGCCAGGGAACAAGGTCCCACATGCCGCAACTAAAGATACTTAATGTCCCAACTAAGACTCCTGTGCAGTCAAATAAGTAAGTAAAACTAAAAAAAACAATCAGTACCATCGCTGCCTCGGCTCCGTCATGTGGGCAAACGCCTGATGTTGCTTTTTGCCTGTGGTTGCGTCACATGTCTTATCGTCTGTATTGCGGTTGTTCTCTGCTCTTTCATATGTATCCATCCTCATAAATCTGGAGCTATCTGAGGGGTTGCTGGATCACTGAGAATGAGCAGAGTGGTAGTTAGCTAAGATGCTGTAGAGGAATGGAGTAAAATGAGCCCAAAGATCTCATTATAAAAGGCAGACTAAAAGGATACACCAGAGTAATTGAAAGATAAATAACACCCGAGAAGCCCAAGAAACTACTAAAGGGAATAGAGTGATAACAAGTTTATGCAAGGTACACAGGGTAAAGTAGGGAAGAAGCAAAAGGGCTGCCGCTGCTGCTGAGTCGCTTCAGTCGTGTCCGACTCTGCTCGACCCCATAGACGGCAGCCCACCAGGCTCCCCCGTCCCTGGGATTCTCCAGGCAAGAGCACTGGAGTGGGGTGCCATTGCCTTCTCCAATGCAGGAAAGTGAAAAGTGAAAGTGAAGTCGCTCAGTCGTGTCCGACTCTTAGCGACTTCATGGACTGCAGCCCACCAGGCTCCTCCATCCATGGGGTTTTCCCACTGGAGTGGGGTGCCATTGCCTTCTCTGAGCAAAAGGGCTAAAAACAAGTAAATGGTAGTACCTACGACCTCCCAGAAGCTGAAATATTAAGCATGAAATGATGAAATAAGGGAATGCTAACTATAGGGGGCAGTCCAAAGTTAATAATTCCACACAGGGGCAGAGGCAGACCCCTGGGCCAAGCAGGCCCTCGCTCAGCATTTCTGTGGGGCAGGTGTTCTGGGTGTGTTTTGTCGCTTAATTCTTGAAACAGTCCTATGAAGCAAGTATAGGCATCGTCAGCGTTTTGCAGGTGAAGACACTGTGACTTAGGAAAGAAAAAACAATTCGAGTCACAAAGTGGTCAAGTTGGGGCTGGAATCCAGGTGTGTGTTCTAACCCTAGTTGTCCTGTGACGTGCAGTGGACTTCGTGAGGGCGTGTCCTTCCCAAGCTGGTGTTGGCTGGAGGTGTCCCGTGGGAGCCGACCTCTGCTGGGCTGAGTTCTCAGGCTCTGCCTTTGGGCTTCTACCCTCATACTCCGCGGGGCCCCTCAGACCTCTTCCTGGTGTTCCCAGGGCTGAGTCTACAGCTGCCCTGGCTGTTTCCAGGGTCCTGCTGGATCATGGTGATCCCTTTACACTGTTGTTCCCCCAGGAGCTCTAGACAGCTTGCCCAATCCCATGCACTGCGCCCTCTGAAATTCCCTTCCATATTCTGGAAACAAACAAGGTGCAGCCCTCAGGGAAGTTTAGGCAAGGGGGAATAGATCAGAGACGGGGCAGTCCAGGTCCAGCGTAAACTGGTGAAAGGTGAGGGGTCATGCATGAACCTAATCAGTTAAGACATGTTTATGTTCCTATTAAGTGCTGGGTTCCATGGAGGTATTGAAGATCGGGGACCCATGGAAACATAACCAATGACATTATTATCTAAAAGTTAAAACAGATGGAAATGTAGACCGGTAATGCTGGAATTGCATGTGTCCATTTAAGCCCAGCCCAAAGGTCACTTTAGTCTATCAAGCTTGCCTTGATAATCTCCATCTCCAAAACAATTTTATCATTTGCTTCTTGACAATCTCATAGAGCCTACCTTACCTTGCTTTCATGATTGCTATTTCCCCCTTGCTTTATAAGAATGCACCTCTGTCTTCCACCAAAGCATAGAAGACTCCTTGGGGCAGGAGACTTGACCTACTTGTTAGGTTTGCTGTGAGAACAATGCTCAGCACACGTGCTAGCAAGTTTGCTGGGATAAAGGATGTCCAGGAAAGGGCAGAAGTATAAGAACTACTATCCTCCATGGAAGGGAGGCAGTGGAAAGTGAAGGTGAGCAGACAGGCTCTGGAGTCCATACACCTTCATTTTGGTTATGTCCTGCTTGGTGACCATGGGGGACCCTCTCTAAATCTTTGATTTCCTCAACTGTAAGATGGACCTCAACAGTCAACGGGCACCAACCTCCCTGGACTCAATGAGATGACCCATGGATTGGCACGTGGTGAGTGTTCAACAGCTCTAGCGTCTATCCCGGCCATTGGTGCTAGCCTGAAGGACCATGCACTATGCAGACCTTAGAAAGGGGAGGCTGGAGAAGAGGCGGGCGGCTATTATCCCACTGCCGGGTACCAGGGCCTGATGATGAACGAAACCTTGTGTCTGGGGCCACCGACCGTCATCTCTCGTTTAGACTCTACTGGGGAAATGTTGCCACAGACACGGCCTAGTTTGGCAAAACTGGTGATGGATACTGAAGGGCATGGGGGCGCTGTGGAAATGTCTAGGCTCTGAGTTCAGGATGCTAGAGGGAGCCACCCTCCTGACCCACCACCAAGCCTGATTCTTCTTGCCCCCGTCTCTTTTAGCTTGCTGCCCCTGAGGACGGGCTGGGCTGTGCCTCTGTCTGCCTTGCCAGCAGGAGCCCTTGAAGAGGGGGGAAGCCCCATTGGTCCCCTTCCTTTCTCTGTCCCCTGTCCCTCGCTCTATGCCTTGTCCTAAGCAAGCTTTCAGAGGGCTTGCAGGAGAAATGGCTTGGTGTCCTACTTAAAGCCCTAACCCCCATCAGAGACACAGAGGTTGCCATGACTTTGCAAGGAAGAACAACTGCTTGGGGGAAACTGAGGCACACTGGTGGGTCAGGGTCTTCTCCACTCCCTCAGTCTGCAGTGAGACACGTGCATCTTCAGCAGTGAGGAAGTGGCTTAGTCTGCTGAAGCTGTAAATGGAGATTAAGCCATAGATGGGGATTTTTGTCTTCAATTCTCGCTCCAGCTCTAGTGAAGAACCTTCCTAGGCTGGGATGAGCGGAGACATGAGCTCCTGACATGGTCTTCCCGTTGCAGGGGGCTGCAGAGTGCCCCTCCCTGATGAGATCTTCTCAGCTGTTTGCGAAACAGTCGGGGAGGAGGTGGCGGAGCCCGGAACCAGGCAGCCCGCCTGTCTCTTTAAATGCTGGGGTCTGTGTGGGAGAGGGAGGGGCCGGCTCTGGAGTGCGTGAAATTCCTGGGCTGCTCCGGCAGTCTCAGGCTCAGAGCGAAGCCCTACACATCTCCTCTTGCATGCAACTCACTGAGAGGGAGAGGCGAGCGTGTCCTCCCCTCTCGCAGCCGCCAGCATCTCCAGCCACCAAGGACCTGCTTTTTGCACCTCCAACACCCACTCCCTTCTTCCCCGCCACTCCCTCCCAGAAAGAGAGAGAGAGAAAGAAAAAAGGAGACAGAAAGATTCCGGAATTTGAGCCTCTCCAAAGAGGAAACATACCCAGCAAACTCAGTTGATTAAACATCAGACAGACAGACAGACAGACCCCAAATCTTCTGTCCAACTGGAAAGGTAAGATCCGGGGGGGAGAGGAAGGCAGGCAGGGTGTGAAACAACTCAAGCTTCTTGTTCGTTCTGGGGAAGAGGTTGCTCCTGAGAGGGTAGAAGTTTTCAGTTGGGAGCGACCAACCTAGATTTTTTTTTTTTTTTTTTGAAGGCTGGATGGGACAGCCTTGGCTGACCATGGGAATGGCTTTTCAACTGCCTTTCTTTTCCTTCAGTTTCTCCTAGAAGTTGGGTCTTTTGGCTCCAGATGTTGAAAAAGTCAGAGAATGTTTTAGATTTTTAATCTTTTGAAAAGTCTTTCTTCTATTTGTGTGGATTGTTAGTCTGAAATGATGTGTACCTACCACCTCATTTGGGGCAGGTACTTTTTTTTTTTTTTTTGCATTTTATGACCACCTCCCCCTCCTATTATTATTATTTTCTGGGGAAGGGGCTAGATCAAACGAGAAAGAGAAGAAGGGAAGCTCTGAGGATCACAAGAAGACAAAATTGAATTGAGACAGGGATTTCCCTAGCTGTTGAGGAATTGAAGGGTGTGTGTGTGTGTGTGTGTGTGCATGTGTGATATTTTTTGGAAGGGGTGTGAGGAGGTAGATCTTGAGTATGAAGATTCAGGCTGGAGTCCTGTTATTTTGTTGTGGAGGTAGGCATACTCACAGAAGGTGAAATAGGGAGTGTGTGTGTGTGTGTGTGTGCGCACTCCTGTTTGGATCAGTTACAAGGGAATCTTCCTCCTCTGCCTTCCATTTGTTTATATTAATGATTTAGTAGCAGGCTTGCCTGAAAACTTCCACTCTGTGTAAGCACTGTGGGTTTTGCAAGCTCTCAGTGACCTTAAAGCCTGGTTCGATGTATTTTTTACTAGGCATTGTGTTGTTCCCAGAGTTTTAGGTCTTTCCCTCTCTCTCTCTTTTTTAACCAGAAAACTTAGCTGCTCTAGAAACATCATCCTGATGACAAGGGAAAAAAAATCTGCTCCCCCCCCCCCCCACCCTCTATCCCTTCCTAGGCCAGTGATGTAATACCAACCTATGGGCTCGCCTGCTTTGCAGGTGACTTACCCTGTGATTACTTGTTAAAAAAAATAAATTTCTCCCTTCCTCCATTAAATGCATTCTTCTTTGGATTTGGATGTAGAAATATCGTCATGCAGTGAGAAAATTATATTTTTGATAACCATTACTGGGGTTTAGGTAAAGTAGGATTCCTCTTCCCTGATCATTATTAGAAAAATTTTTTTTTTCTTTAAATACAAAGGTCAGAGATCACCCAGAGAGAGCTAGGCTAGGATGGAGCAAGACAGAGTCAGACCAACTAGGAGAACTGGGAAAAGGGGAACGGTCATTTTCCGTCTTGCTCCGGTCATTCCCGCTTGGGGAGATGGTTTGCTTTTACCCCCATGATCCACCCTAACATTCTTAATTCTTCCTTTGCCCTGGGTCCTGTGGATGGCCCTGGAGGGAGAACAATGCTCCTTGTCACACCTGGGGGATTGTGTAGTTTCGGGGGTTAGATGACCGTTTGCCTTTGTGATGAAGGTTCCAATGGAAATTTGAACTCCCAGTGTGCTGGGTGACTTAGTACCCAGGATAGTCTATCTGGGGGCACCTGGAGGTTAGGTCTGGGGAGCCCGAAGAACTAGCCCTTTATGAATTTGCGGTTCTGGGTAGAGCCTCCCTTCATCGTCCAAGGGCTTCTGCGTCGCCTTTCAAGTTAAAATGGTCCTGCTGGTTATGATGGGCAAGTTTACCTAAGGGCTACTGGGTACGTGGCTGAAGGATGGAGGGGAGAGAGGGAGAGACATAGCAAGGCTGGTTTTTCTTTTTTTTTTTAATCTTCTGGCTTAATCTGCCTAAGTCATATTGGGGCGAACGATATTTCAAATGGGTGCTGGTTGTGCAGAGACATTCCTATTGTTTGATTTTTTCCCCCCTTGGTTGGGGAGTGGAGAGTAAGGGCTCTTGGCCCATTTTCTGCAGCCTGGGGTTCATCTGGCGAGTCAGTCTTCCTTCTGGAAGAGGGGGAAAAGGCTGGACGCTGGAAGTTAGCTATTAAAGTGAGCAACAGGGCTGGGTTAATTTTTTCTTTTTTTAAACAACTGGACTGTGCGAATGCCCTTTTCTGGAGCTTTCCGGCCCTTTCTAGTGAAATAATAATTTTCCAAAATTGCTTCCTAAGATGAGGGGGGCAAGAAATCAAAGGGATTCTGGATTTTGAGAGACAACTACGTCTTTGCTTCTCTGGTAGCTCCCTGTTATTCATTATTAGGGGGTTGACGGAGGGCTGGCCTCCTTTTCTGGTTGATTTTAATGCTGCGTTTCTACTGAATATGTTGATGATTTGCTGCTTATATAAGGGAAAGGATGTATCGAGGTGGTTTGAGGCTTGGGGTTTTGAGATCGGCTACTGAGATTGGGTGGCGGTTGATGTATTTGTCGATGTGCATGGTAGGAAGGTCTTTTCTTTTGGGTGGTGGGGGATAAGGGGATGGTTGGAAAATGGTAGATGAGATGCTACAGCAAATGGGGACATGAGGCGAGACAGAGGTGAGCTCGAAAGTCACCGGTTGGCAGAATTTCTGTCCTGTATCCCCCTTTCTCTCGCTCCTAGGGGGAAAAAAATCCATTATCTCTAAAAACACATTATTCTTCAATTGGTCTTTTAGAGAAAAAAGGAGAAGGAGGGGAGGGGTTAATTTGGTGAGGGGGCTTGGTTGTAATTAGCCCACTGCTGCAAAACTGAGATACGGAAACCCATCGGCATCAGCTTTGGGGGCTCAGAGAGGCAGCAGAGGGATGGGGGACGGGTTGTCAGTCTCGGATGCACAGTGGAGCGGTGGGGTTGGCGTTTGGGTATTGTGCGTGTGTGTGTGTCTGTGTCTCTGTGTGCGTGCAATTTTTTCCACCCTACCACCAATGTCCCCTCCATCCTCCCCCAGGTCTGCCATTCTCTTGCTTCCATTTGCACACACCCGCTCTCCCCTACCCCTATTTACCCCCTCCCCCCTTTCCTGGAGTCCTTTCTGCCTGGATGAGAAAATTCTGATTCTGATGGCTCTGCGGCTCTTTTCTTTTTTTTTTTTTGCAACACAACAGTGGTGCGATGGCCTTTCCTACATGCCACACGGATGCAGCCTTCTGATAGGAGCGCTAAGTCGGCACATCTACACACGTACTTTGCACATGCTCTTGCACACACACACACACACACACACACACACACTCCCACAGTCTCAGGCGATCGAGGGCTTGGTTCCATTTGGTTTTCCGGCTCTCCCCACCCCTACCTCCACCATGGCTCCTCTCCACCAGTCTTCATACGGGAAACGCAGTCACGGTACCCCCGTCTTCTCCCTACACCGCCCTCTGCTTTCTTCTCGCCATCCTGCTTTCCCCAATACTGTGGTGTGTCGCAGTTCATGGGATTAGCATGTTGGAGACTCTTTGGGGGAGGGGACTTCATAGGAGGAGGACTGGAATGGGGGTAGATGACATTAATGGGTTTTTTTTTCCCCTTTTGCCAAATAAGCACCCGGTGATAATGATCCAATTTAACCATCCGTGTAATATATGTTTGCGGCACACTGGAGGAAGGTTACCCGGGGAAAGCGGAGTCTGGACTGGGTTACCTCTGGGGAGATTTGATGCCTGGACAATAGAGACACAGATACCTGCCCCCCCATCTCCACACACACATGTGCATGCTCCCACACACACACCCCAACACACAGCTCTGCTCGGTGGCCTGTGTCAAGTCAGAGGGCACGGCAGAATCTCCCAGGGTTGTCGTGGTTTGTTGAGAGGCTGGAGTGATGTCTTTGTCCTACCCAGCTCTCACTCTCCCGGATGATGTCTGATCTTAAATTTCTGGGTGGCCTTTGTGTGGCCTCGCGGTTGGGGTGGGGGTGGGCGGCGCTGGAGGGGTGTTTGTGTTTTGTCAAATGCCCCGTGTGCCTCCAATTGGACAACCTGGATTGTCAACATGGTGCGTGAGGTTGGAGCGGGGGGCTGCCTGCCTGTTTGTGCTGCGTGAGTGTGCTTGTGGGATGCGGACAGTGCGCCTGGCTCTGGGGAGGTGTGGGGGTGACGCTCCCTGACCCTCACTCGTGGGGAGGACGGCAAAGAGCCGAGGTGTTCGGTGGGGGAGACAGGGCGATGGAGTATTCCAGGGAGTTGAGAAGACTGGAGGGGGAGAAGGCGCTCCGTCTCCGGCGGGAAGCCTCGTGAGCCAGCCCGGCTCCCCGGAGCAAGCCCGTGGGTGGGTGTGATCATCGTGGATGACGGGTGGGCGGATGCCGACGGGGTAGGGGGGGGCAAGGGACGAGGTGGGCGAAATTGAGGGTTTCCCTCGCCACCTCAGAAGCCCCGGACAGAGCGCAGAGATCGGCCCTGCCCTCCTGGGCACCAGCCACCCTTGGGCGGCTCGGCCTTGTCGGCGGAGGCTGCAGCCCCAGAGAGCTGCAGTCGCCCTCGGCCGGGATGGCATCTGAGCACCCCCGCCCCCACCCCATAGGCTCCTGGGCTTCGGCTGCCTTGACTACCAGACGCCATTTTCCCTTTTCCTTTGGCTAAAGGTGTGTCTCTCTTTATTAGGAATTATATATGAGATGGGAAAACATTTTTCCTAAGAGAGAGAAGAAAAAAAATCCTCGGAGCAAAATGCTGGTTGTCGGACGTTTCCTATGTCCACACTCCCTTGCCAGGGCTGACCTTGAGCCGTTAGGGAGAAAGGGTTACGTCATTGCCGGAGAAAGGGGACAAATGAGGGGTAGGATGATGACTCGGGGGTGGATTCTTGGGCCAGACACCCAGAGGAGAAGGCTCTTGGGATCCCCCTGCTGCGTTCCCCTTGTATCAGCCTTGAGTGTAGATGCGAGCCTTGCAAAAGTCGAAGTGTCCTTTCCAAAGCTCACTGCCTAGAAATTCGCAGGCCTGATGCCTCGGTTCCTGCTGCCATCAGGCCCGGCCTCCCTCAAGCACCTATCTGCTGGGGGAGGGACCGCCAAGCCTCACTGCAGCTCTGACCCTGGAGGGCACCCCTGGCTGCTCTGCAGATGGCGAGGTGTGACTGGGCCGGCCACAGGTGGCAGTCCCGGGCCTGGGCAGGGCTCTGCAGGGCTCTGCTCCAGTGAGTCCTCCTCCGAGAGGCCTCGCCTAAGGGGCCGTCTGAAATAACACCCTCCCCGATTGCCTGGCCCCTTTCCAGCCCATTTTTCTGCCTTTAATTCTCATCAACTACTCACCACCTAACGCTCCAATACCCACCGGGTGTTAAGGTAATCTTGTCTGTTTCCCCATGGAAGCAGGCTCCATGAGGTCAGGGTCTCTGTCTCTTTGGGTTCGTTGCAGTGTTCTCAGTGCCTAGGACATTTTCTGGCATGTCGGAGGTGCTCAGCAAATATTCGTTGATTGGCAGAAAGAACCATATGGATTTGGCGTTGGGGGTTCTAAGCTTGGAACCTGTCTTCTGGGAGAGCCGAACTTTGCCTCTGGCTGTCCCTGCCTGCAAGTCCAGATCTGCTAGAGGGATTGCAATGTGCAATGTCCAAGTCCGATAGAAAGGTCTTTTCCAGGCCCGGCTGAGTGACGCTGTCTCCTTCATGGTCCCACTAATGCTAGTTGGTTATTGTCATCAAGTTGTAGTAACAGTAATCGTAGTGATATGGCTACCATAGCTGATGTGCTTAATATATACCAAGTTCTGTAAAAGTTCCTTCCTTCTTTTTTTTTGCATTCAGTATCTCTGTTAATTTTCTGCACAGCTCAGTGCAGTATATAGTCAGCCCTCTGTATTCGTGGGCTCTGCATCCTCTGAGATGGAGGGCCAACCATGCTGCATCATTTTATGTAAGAAACCTGATCATCCGCAGATTTTGGTGTCTGAGAGGGATCCTGGAATCAGTACCCCGCAGATACTGAGCGATGACTGTGCTGTGAAACCCTGCCTTTGACAGAGGAGGAGACTGAGACTCAGGTGAAGTAAGAAGGTAAAATGGCAGATCAGGGATTTGAACTCAAATCTTTCTTATCCCAGAGCCCAAGCTTATGACCCTTCTGTTATACTATTAGAGGTAGAAGGGAGATGAGCCATCATCTCATTCAGAACTCTCCAACACAGATGAGAAACCTGAGGCCTAGAGAGATTCAGTGACTTGTCCAGAGTCATATGCCAAGCCTGATGGAGAGACAAAGCTGGAATCCAGGTTTTTTGGCTGTCCGGGCTGTGTTCTTTCTATACCATCGTGCTGGGTCTATGGGACACAGGCTCTTTCTCAAAGAGAATGGTGCTGGAGGCTGCCTGAGATGCCCTCTGAGTTGTCCTTCTTCCTTGGACAGAGTGGGGTGGGCTTTGTGAAGTGAGAGGGAGTAGGTGTGCCTTTAATGGGGGCTGACTATTCCTGCAGAGCTGGAAGGAGAGTAGGGGGAGGCTGGGGGCTGTTCTCCAAGGTCATTAGAGTCGCTGGGTGCGGGTCAAGGTCATGCCCTGAGTGTGCTGGAGGAAGAGGCCCCAGTGGGGGTGCTCTGGGTCCTCAATCTCGTGTAGCTCTGCCCGTCATGGTCAAGCTCAGATGCAGCAGGGGCTCCATTCAAAGTCTGGATCCGAAGACCTGGCAGCTTGTCACCTTCTCCCAGACTGCTAAGCCCTTGCTTCTCAAGAAAGTGAGGTGTGGGGCCAGACACTAGCCTCGCTGTGTTTTGTCTTTGTTTCCAGAGGCTGGCTGGAGAGTGTGAGGTCATGGAATAAGGGAAAGGGCTCTTATTAGTCCCTGTACTCCAATCCTAGGCTTGGACTTGACCTCGATTCAGGAAGGGGTTAGACATCCTAGGCCTGCATGTGTCAGTGTGTGTCTGTCTGTCTGTCTCTCTGTTTGTGTATTTTGGGGCTGGGGAGTGGGAGACCAGAGCAAAGTAGACTCTGAGAAGCTGGGAAGCCTTACCTTCTGCCAGGACCTTGAGACGGGATGGGAAGCTGTTTTTGTGTGACTTTGAGATGGGGTGACCGGTTGCCCTGGTTTGTAGAGACAGGCCCATTTAGGGCTTGGTCCTAGTGTAATATTAGCTTTCAAAAGTGTCCTGGTTTGGATGATAAAATATATGGTCATCCTTCTTTGGGATGACATCACCCACTTTCTGTTCTTGAGATAAAGAAAAGGTGTGCCAGAAAGGGAAATCAAATATTAGGGCAAGAAGGTGCCTAGGAGAAGAGCCTTCCCCCAGAGGTACTTCCTCTTGTCCCCCGTTTCTAAAGGATTAAGACCTTAATCTCCTGACTACTCCTGCTACCAACATGACGACTACTAACCTAACTCCCTTACAACAACTCTTTCTGCTAGCCAGCGTTTGAGTCCTGGCTGTTTGCCAGTTACTATGCTAAGCACTTGACATGCATTGTTCCAGTTAACCTTTCCACCACGTTGTAAGATGGGTACTCTTGACATTTTGGTAAGACAAACAAAGAAACTGAGCCCTAAAGAAGTTAAATAACATGGGCAAGGTCATGCAGGAAGGAAGTGACAAGATCACGTTCAAACCCAATGACCTGCCTCCGATGCTCTGATATTCACACTGGGTCACTGCACGTCTGTGGGCCAGTCCTCTGGTCCACCCACCCACCCCTCCATGTCTGAGAACTTGAGTCTGGGAGCTGACCTGCTTGCTGGGCTGTTGGATCACAACCCTGGGACTTGCTGAAGATGCTGCTGCTGCTCAGTGGCATTAACATGGCTTAGGGACGGGAGGCTGCTGGGGGTCTTTCTGACGGCCTTGAGAGACTCTGTTTCCTGTGGTGACTCAGTTACCTTGGTCAGAAGAGAGAGCTGCAGAGGGAGGCTGTGTTGTTTGATGTATGATGGTGGTGGGTGGGCAGAAGGCAGAGAACCTGCACCCTGTCTGGCTCTGCTTTGCTCTGGGGCCCTGATCCCTGATGGGCCACACTCGTCCTGGCCCTGGCAGTGGGGCTCGCCCCCAGTGGGAGATTCTGGCGAGTGGACAATCAGCTAGCACTTGCTCTTGGCAGAGCATCGTGGTCTGCCACATTTCCTGTAATGGGTGATGTCCTCTTTTGTCTGACAAGGAGGCTGTTGATCAGGAGGGTTAAATAGCTTGTCTAGGACCACACAGGGAGAAGTCGCAGACCTCTGACCCAAGCTTGGGTCTGACCCCAGAATTCCTGCTGTTTCGGAGTCCTTGCCCTGCCTGCTACGCTGAACCCTGGAGCAGAAGTGGTGGGAGCTGGAAGGTCTGAAAAGGGAGGCAGAGGAGGAAATTCAGGTGTTCAGATCAGCCCCTGAGTCTGGGGGCTGAAGAGGGCATCTGGGGCCCATCTCCTGCTCAGCCACCCCTGGGTCTTCTCCCTCCTCCAGCCAGGGGAAGACAGCCACTGAACTCTCAGCTGGATGAGTGCTGGTTCTAGTCTGGAGGGAAGGGGGAGATGGGCCCGTCCACACCTTGCAGAAGTCCCAAAGGAGGTACCTCCTTCTGTAATCATGTCAGACGTCTGTTAGTCACTCAGTCATGTCCAACTCTTTGCGACCCCATGGACTGTAGCCCACCAGGCTCCTCTGTCCATGGGATTCTCCAGCAAGAACACTGGAGTGGATTGCCATGCCCTTCTCCAGGGGATCTTACCCACCTAGGGATCAAACCTGGGTCTCCTGCATTGCAGGCAGATTCTTTACCATCTGAGCCACCTGGGAAGCTGTGATATATGCAATGACACCTGGTTCCCTTCCTTCCCTGTATCAGTGTCTGAGGACCAAGGATTAGATGGGACAGGTGATCGCTCTGCCTAGAGACTGGAAGGGAGGATACACAGTGGTGGGAAGCTGGGATTCCCCGGCTGGAGGACTTCAGGGAGAAGGGGGAATTTTTTTCTTGGTTGAGAAGCAGGGAATAGGAGTAGAGGATTTCTCTCACTCAGGGGATGGTCTGTGGCCCCCAAGCTGAGCTGCATTAGCTTCGTTGCAGTCCCATGAAGACTGTGTTTATTTTTCCAATAATGTGTTAATTAAACATCGATTTCCGGGTGGAAGAAAGGGAATTGGATTGCCAGAGCTAAATGGAGGGAGGAGGATGGGGAGCCGGTGAGAGGGGCCCAGGCTGGAGTCAGCATTCTTCAGCATCACCCCAGGAGGGGTGGCAGGCAGGCAAGGCTGCCTCTCCCCCTGGCCCCACATTTGGAATTTTCAGCTTCCCGAGAGCCTTTAGGAGACACCTTTTCTTCCCTTTGGCTGCCAGAGCAGATGGAGTTGGCTGAACCTTGATTCAAGGGGGGAGAAGCCACCATTCTTCACCTTCTCTAGTATCCTTTTTTTTTTTTTTTTTGAGTGATCCTGTGGCAGGTCTTGTGTTTGGCACTCTACATAGGTTAGCTCATTGGTTTTTAAAGTAAACGCAGGAGTAGTATTTCTTTATACCCCCGCTTTGGAGATGAAAACTGAGGCTCAGAAAAGTTAGGTAGAAAATTCAAGACCAAAGAGGTGGGCAAGCTTGGCAAGAAAAGGGGGGCCCTAGAAGAGTATCTGAGATCCGCAGAATAGCATCAAGGATCCAAGCCCCTCTAAAGGCAAAAAGGAAAAGAATGAAGCAACAGAGAAGGACTTATTTTATCATCAGCTAAGATGGATGGAGCTTTTACTGTGTGCCAGCAACAATGTTAAATGCTTTGCATATACAGTTGTGAGGATTCAGTGAGCAAGTGTTAAATAATGATATTCCCATCATAGAGAGGAGGAAAGTGGGACTTGAAGAGGTTACCTGACTTGCTGAGGTTGCAGAGCTGGTAAATGGTGGAGCTGGAATAAAAATTGGAAGAGAACTTGGGGACCTCTTTGCAGCCTTATTCTTTTGACTCATATACACTGAGGACACGGATGCCCGGTCAGCAAGTCACCTACAACTTCTGGGAGACGGAGACTTGGGTCTTTTAGGATGCATTCTCTGACCAGATTCCAAGCCTCAGAAATCCCAGTCTTGCAATGTGAACCACACTGTCTGTTTCCTTCTTCGCCCATGACCTCTCAGGCCGAGCCTCTGGTGGGTAAAGGCTCTTCTGGGTGCTTGTGGTATTTGGAGTCTGCATTAGTGAACTGGGTGGGAAGGGTAAGTTAGAGCAGTTCTCAGACTTGCCTGCATGTTAGAATTACCATATTAAGATCCTAGACCTATGCAGTCTTAGACTGCAACTCATACCAATTAATCAATCCTTAGGGGTAAGACTCCAGGATCAGTATATTTAGAGCTTCCCAGGTGATCCATCAGACCTGTAAGCTGGTGATTCAGAATAGCTGCTTCAAAGCAGCTGTTGGTAGAATAGGCCAGTTTCTGTTTCCAGAGTTAGGTTAGAAGTGCAGAAGTAATTGGTTTCACATATCTAGTATCCAGTGGGGCAGCCGTTATACTGGTCAATTTTCTTCTCATTGGAACAGCAGCTTTTGGACTTTGGTACGCATCACAATGCCTGGGGAACTCTTACAAAATGCGCGTCTTCAGGCCCCACTGCAGATCTGATGGAAAAGTTCTAGGGTGGCCCAGGAATCTGCTTCAGAAGCAAGCACCTTCTGTGGCTGGGTGAGGTCGTGATACCCGGGGCCAGCCCTCGAGTCCCCCTTGTTTCATGCACGTGATGTCTGTGCATGTGAAGCCCTCTCTCTTTGGAGAGGTGGAAAGGTGAGGACAGGGGATGCTTGTGGTCGCCTGTTGCTCTGTGAGGTCTGGTGTCCCGGGCTCAGGGCTGCCTGTCCGTTGCTAACACGGGAAGGCCTGCTCTCCTGGCTGGGTCCCCGCTCCCCAGGTTAGTGTCCTTGGTTAATGTCCTGCATGCAAGCTGCCCTGAGGGAGTAGAGAATGGTCCCATCCTGGAAACCCTGCAGCCTTCCTTCCTGGGTTTTAACAACAAAAAAATCAGAGTAAATCTCTGGATGACTTGAGGGTTGGGGAGTCTGTCAGCAAAGTGCCCTGAGTCCTCCCCCAGGATTGATGAACAGCTTCTCTAGGGCTCATTTTAAACTTTTCTTCCAAAAACTGTCAAAAAATAGAGAATGGTAAGAGACTCTCAGAGCTGGAAGGGACCTTGGTGATTATGCATGCCAGCATTAATGTTCTCTTCATTGACTCATCCAGCAGGAGTTTATTAAACACCTACTATATCCAGGCACTGTACCAGGTGCTGGGAATACAGCCACATTCAAGAGAGACACTTGGTTTGTCCCTCGGGGAACTTAAACTTGGGTGGAGGGAGCAAATATTAAACAACACAAAGAAATATGTAATTAGAAATGATGAATGCACTGAGAGTTATGGAAATCTAATTTAGAATGATGGGATCAAGGGGTGAAATGATAGCTAAAATTTATTAAGTGTTCAGTATATGTAGATCCTGTTGTCATGGTTTCACATGTATCGCTTAGTCCTCACAATGAGTCTTGGAGGGAGGGAGGTACGGTCATTATTGTTCCCTTGTCACAGATGAGGAAACTGAGCCATGGCGAGGTGTCCAGGCTGGAACTAACACTGAGGTCTGTCTGACCATCTGAACCCTCTCTAACACCCCATCTCTGAGTGGGGAGGTGGCTTGGAAAAAGTGATGTTTGCACAGAGAGCTGAAGGATGAGTTGGGGGTGAAGAAAAACCAGAGAAGTTAAGAAAATGCTGATAATCTTGTCCTCATATGGAACTCTTAGATGCTAAGCACTGTGCAGAATACTTCATGGAAATTATCTCACTGAATGCCTGCAACAGCTTGGAATAGTAGGAATTCTTATTCCCTTCTTTGCAGGCTGGGAAACCAAGGCTTTGAGAGGTCACGTTCACAGACGGTGGACACTCTGAATCCTGCCCTGTTTGGGCTTCTTGCATCTCACCTGTTGGGTGTGCTAATCGTGAACGTGGGGATGACAAGGGGGATTCCTCCAGAGCCCTCAGATCTGCTTGTCCTGGGCCGAGGAGAACCGGAGGAGGGAGAATGCAGGTCCTAGCTGGGGCCTGGCTGCCCTTCTGTGCCGTGAGCCATCTCCAGTTTTCTTCTCTCTGGCAAGAGCCCCAGGCCGGCCTGCTTCTCGGTCTGTGGGTCCAGGAGCCCTTGGCGATGCTTGTCCTCTGTCTCCTTCCCTCCTCCACTTTCCAGCCCCCTGTTGTGATTGGTGAGATGCCTCTCACCTGCAGTTCTACCCTCCCTCCTCTGTCTGGTGCCTCTGTGAATGCCCTTCCTGTGTGTTCACCTGAGGTCCCCTCTGCCCTTGAGTCATGTGGTCCCCCTGGGCCATCTTGAGCTGCTCTACACTGGGCAGATGTGAATCCAGGTGGGAAGAAGGACAGGGACTTGGACCATAAACGTGGTCTAGGGCTACGAGAGAAAGAGACAGGGGATATGAGAAGAAGGAGATGGGTTAGTGGGTCATTGATAAAATAGTAAATTCCTGGAAAGCTTGCCAGGACATGAGAGTTCACATCTTCAGCCTGACCTGCAGGTGAGTGAGCCTGCACAGGTAGACAAGCGCCCCATGAGATGGAGGCTGGATTCACTTCTGGGGATGGCAGGATGGTTCTGGCAAAGCAGGGGGAACACCAGAAGCGAGCAGGCTGGTTTTCCTCTGCGTTTCTGCTAGCCTTGGAGCAATGGGGCTTGCCTGAATGCTGGGCTCTGACTCTGATGAGGCTAACACTTGAAGGCCATTGCTTGACTCCCCAGATGCCTGGAATCAAGACACAAAAGGGAGGGCGGGAAAGCTTTCTCTGAGAAGGGGTGGGATGTGTGGGAGGGAAGAAGTTGGCTCGTGTGTAGGTTGCGAGTTTGGATGACAGTCACTCTTCCTTTTTTGTATATGTGTAGGCCCCCCCCCCTTTTTTTTTAACAACAATTAACTCCTTATAAAAGTGACTTAATGATTTTCTTATTGCAAAATATTGTATGTTCATTAGAGAGCATTTAGAAAATACTGGGGGAAAGCCCCCTGTAAGTCCCCACTCCAAAAATAACCAATAGGAAAATTTCGATATCTATTTTTCCAGCTTAACGTCTAAGCATCCACAATCTAGAGTGTGCTGTTCTGTTTTTAAAGACGTTCATTCACTCATTTAACAAGCACCAATTGAGTGTCCGCTCTGTACCAGGCCCTGAAATCACATTTTGGAGGCTGTCATGCTAGCTCGAGATACACTTAAAGATGCATCGTGAGCACTTTCCCACAACAGCCACTCGTGCTGTTGAGCTTCCAGATTTAGATTTGGGGTGTAATGAGGCAGTTGGCAAATTCTGGCATCTCAGGTCTCATGTCTAAGAAGGAAGGGAAGATTGCTGAGCCTTTATCCTCAGCACAGAAGGCAGGTGCCGTGTTAGACTCCTTGGGAGAGAAGGTGTTCCTTTCTCTAGGCAATAAGGGAGGGACAGACAAGGTTTGGAGGGTGGGAAAAACCCCAGCCTTTTAGTGTTAGAGTCTGGTGTAGGAGCAGAACTCCGGAGGTGGGATGGAGAAGTCTCTGGATTTGGCAGCGTTGAGGGCGAGGAGGGCACTGCCTGGCTGACACTGGCTCTTCTGACCACTGAGCCACATCTAGAATGAGGTCCATGTAGGTGCACTGGATCCATCCCGGCCCAGGGCAGGCAGGAGGAGAGGCGGAACGAGACAGTAACCACAGGGGACGCAGCCAGTCTTCATCTGTTGGCACTGTGCTCCTGCAGACTTTGTCGTGTTTCAGAAAGAAGGGGCCAAGAATCTTTTAGGGAAGCCAGAGGGTTGGTGCTGCTTACAGAATACTTCAGAAGGGCCTGTAGTTTCCCAGGTAGAGCCTGATATGCAGGAACCGGTGTTCATGTTTTCTGGATTTGAGTTTTTATTCCTTTCGCAGCGTGGACATGCCTGGCGCCTCCAGGATCAGTTTTGCTTGATAGTTACCTTCGCAACATCACCGTTTTGTCAGGGACCTGATGGCTTCAGAGCTGCTGTGCTGGTTCCCATTTATGTTTAACTGGCTCTTACTGGGCTGTGACTTGCTCTGGACTGTGCTTGGAGAATTAATTTGCTTTAAGTCCGAAAAGTCAATAGGATACTTTCTGTTGCTGTTCCTTGACATGGAGGTAGAAGCCTTTTTACTAGGAGATCCCCTGTGAGCTGGCAAAACGGGACTTTTCTGACTTGGTGATTTTCCTCCAAGTGGGAGTCTGTATAGGTAGCTGAAAATTGAGCTAGAATATGGGGGATAAAAAGAGCAGGCTGGTGAGGGCGTGATGCTCTCGGGATTCAGGATGGTCTAATTGCTCTGACTTGGCTTCGGGGGGAACCCTAGCCTTGGGGCAGAAGAGCTGTGTGTGAATATTAGCTTTGTCGTTCATAGCCGCATGGCCTTGGACACGCAGCTTTGACGTTTCAGAGGATGGCTGTGAAGGACCTCCTGTATGGCAGGGCTGGCTTGGACGTGTGATTGCTTCTGGATCTGAGGTGGCCCTAAAGTAGCAGGGAGAATGGAGCTCTAGGTCTCTGAGAGGCTGCTTTGTGCTTGCACTGTGTCTAAGCTGCTCTCTTCATGTGCTCTCCAGATCCTTATATGGCCTCTGAGGCAGGTAGCAGTGTCTTCATTCCATTATTGAGATAAATGGAAGCTCAGAGAGGTAAAGACGCTTACCCAAGGCTTCTCAGCAAGTGAATGAGGTGTAAATCCAGTGGTTTCTGATTTCAAAGCCTGCAGTGTCCTGAGTATCAAGACTTGGCAAGGGAAGCATGAGCTTCGGGGTCACACATGCAGATCTAGGGTCAGTTCAGTTCAGTTTCTCAGTTGTGTCCAACCCTTTGCAACCCCATGGACTGCAGCACACCAGGCCTCCCTGTCCATCACCAGCTCCCAGAGTTTACTCAAACTCATGTCCATTGAGTTGGTGATGCCATCCAACCATCTCATCCTCTGTCATCCCCTTCTCCTCCCACCTTCAATCTTTCCCAGCATCAGGGTCTTTTCAGGTGAGTCAGTTCTTCGTATCAGGTGGCTGAAGTATTGGAGTTTCAGCTTCAGCATCAGTCCTTTCAATGAATATTGAGGACTAGGGTAACTCTCTGCTTGTTATTCACTAGCTAAGTATATCCTTCACTTCTAGTACTTCACTTGAACTTAAAACCTCATCGTGATTGCTACCCCAGGGCTACTTCAGAATGAGAAAATCCACAGGTCCAAGGCAGCCCTGGAGCATAGTAGGTCCTTTATAGTTGTTCTCTGAAGCTTCAAAGCCAAGCATCCAAGGGCATATGTGTGTTGATAATAAAGCTAATATTCAAGTGTCATTATCTATAAATCAAAGGTAATAATGTCAGATTTATAGTTGGGGATGGCTCAGAATCAAGTGACCTCTCTGAGGTCATCTAGGAGTTGGTAATGTGATTCAGCCTGGATTAGAACCCTTGTGATCTAACCCACACTGTTTCCCCCTTTCTCTACTACTTTGTGGTCCTGCCTGGTATAAAGGAGCCACAGCCACTGCAATAACCGTGCTGATACTCATTATTTTCTGTTGGTCAGATTCTGCTAATAGGAAGCTTCTGGTGATGGATCAGAGAGGCAAGGAGGTTTTTTTTTTTTTTTATCTTCCTCTTTCCCTCCTAATATGTCTCCCAGGGTTTTTTCTTGGGGAGTAGGAATTGGTGAAATGAGCCTAGGGCTAAGTGGAAAGGTGAGCTGTTAGCAAATACGGTTTGGGGGCCTGTGGGGTAAGTCAAAGCAGGAGGTGAGAGAAATCATCAGATGGCTGGGTAGAACATGCTGGAATCTTTTGTGTGTGCTGTGGATGGAAGGGGAGTCACTAGGAGGTAGTGTTGGGGAACTTGGGCTCACTGTGCGTTCTTAGAATTTTCTGAAGTTTGTATTCAGTAAACTAGTATGTCGGGAGCACCCATGTTGCATGACTGTGCTCCTCACACCCTGTAAGGTTGATATTGTCACCCTCATTTAGGGGTGGAGGGATTAAATTACTCATGACTCCAGGGCTTCCCTTGTGGCTCAGCTGGTAAAGAATCCGCCTGCAAATGTGGGAGACCTGGGTTTGATCCCTGGGTTGGGAAGATCCCCTGGAGAAGGGAAAGGCTACCCACCCCAGTATTCTGGCCTGGAGAATTCCATGGACTGTATAGTCCATGGGGTCACAAAGAGTTGGACACGACTGAGTGACCTTCACTTTCACCCCACCCAGTGAGCCTCTGAACCAGGATTCAAAACAGGGCTACAGGATCCAAAGTTTTTTCATTATAGAAAACTTTTATTTGAGAACCTTGCACTTTCTACATGTTTCACAGACTCTTAAAAGATTCTGGTCTATCCCCACCCTCTGATAGGTGAGGAAACTGAGGCTTAGAGGTCAAATGATTTGACCAAGATCCCACAGTGGGAGGAACCACTTTGAGGTCAAGGTCACGATATCTCCAGGTAATGGTTACTACAAATAAATAAATAAATAGCAGACACCTGGAGTGCCTACCCAGGCAGGAACTGACAAGAAGTGATGGGGCATTAGGGCCACAGTGCTGTAGGCTTGTGTTTAGAGCCTGATCTCAGGTCTGTAGGAAGATTTGGGACAAATCAGGAAACCAAGGCAAATGCCCATACATAAGAGCTAGACATGACTTTGGGCCCTAGATGCTGTGGATGCTCAGGCAACAAGAACAATTGCAGATCTTCTAAGGAGGTAGGGCTCAGCTTACTGAATCGGGAAGGTGCAGGGTGCCATGCATTGAGTTACTGGCCCTGTGGTTGTTATGATCTGGATTTCTTAAGGCCTGATACATGGTCTCTGGAATCAGACTGACCCATACATGAATGTGGGTGAATCTGTTCTCAATACAGACTTTGGTCAAGTTACTTCCCCTCTCTGAGTCTCAGGTTTGTCATTTATAAAACAAAGTCATAGCCACGCCACTGCTTAGTTGGGAATATTAAGTGAGGAGTTGTGGTTTGACCACTCAGTTTAGGGCTCTCAGAATTAATTATGTGTCTGGTCTGAACCTCTCACTTGAGCTCAGACTTGTATACCCACCAGCTTGATCATAAACTGCCTATTTGTTTAATACTATTTCAACTCAAATTGATATGCTTTAACATCTTTTGATCAAACCTCCTGTCCCCACCTGCTCTGCCCAGTCTTCCTCATTTTAGAAGTGGGCAAGCCCAACCTCTTAGTTGCTCACCCCGACATACTTAGGACTGTTTTTGATTCCTTCCTTGCTCTCTCATCCCATGTTCAATCTATCAACCAAGCCTGTGGCCTCTCCCTTAAAAACAAGATCCAGAATATATCCAGACTTCTTATCGCAGTGGTCCAAGCCACCAACACCACACCCCCTCACCTGCAGTATTGCAATGACCTTCCTACTGGACTCCTGCTTCCACTCTTGACTCTATACTTTATTTCCTTCCCACAGCAGGCAGGAATGATCTTTAAAATGAAAATCTGGTTATGTCATTGCACTCAAAATTCTCCAGTGGCTTCAAGTGCCACTTGAGTGAGCCCCGGAGTCCTAAGTATGACCAGCAGGCCCCACCAGATCTGAGCTTGGCGCCTTTCTGCCTTCCTCTCCTCCCGCTTTCCTTTACACACGTGCCGTTCCAGTCATACTGGTCTCCTTGCTGCTTCTTGGACTCGATAAGCCCAGTCCAGTCTCGATGCCTTTGTTCCGGCTGTTGGCTGGCTGTTTCGCTTCCCCAGGTCTCTGTGGAAGTGAACCCCATTGGACAAGCCTTCCCCAGCCACGCTTTCCAGAACGGCCCTTCCCTCCCCAGGATGCTCCTCCTCCTCTTTATCTTACTTAACTTTCACAGCACATGTTACATGTGTGTCTGCTTGGCTCCGTGTCTGTCTGCCCCAATAGGACTTCCTCACCCAAGGGTGGGCTGGAACTTTGTGTTCACAGCTGGCACCTCGCAGGAGGGAAGCACTCAGTGAACGCCCGCCGGGTGAATGAGCACCCTCCTTCCTGCTTCCATGGCTCAGGTCTCTGGTTACACCGGGCCACTTCTTGTCTAGTCCTTGAGGGTCAAATGAGAACGATTCATCATCCTTAGTTGTCTTTCATAAACGACCTTTACAGACAAGGCCTGGGACTTTGGGAAGCAACTTGATATTTTTTCTCATTTTAAAAAGGAATACATGTGGCCATGTACATTATGGTGGGGGGGGGAAGCAAAATTCAGTAGATGGAGCAAACCACGAAGAACATGAAGATCAGCTGGGATCCCTCCTCCCAGACAGAGCCTCTGTCACTGTCAGGGTACCCACCCCACAGACTGTCCTCCGATGCCCAGGTGCTGTTTCTTGCAGAGAGGATTGAACTGGGAGGAGTGGGCGACAGAGGAAGGATATTATTAAGGAAATGGGTAGCAAGATGACAATGACACCAACAGTGTTGTCTGGTGGAGAGTGGTGTGACTAGGAATTGGCAGAATTTGGCCTCATCAGTGGCTCTCTTTCATATATTAGGAAAGCCGTTTGTTTCTCATCAGATAAGGGTTTCACACAGGGAAGAGGAAGAGACACCTCAGGAAAGCTACAAGGGAAATTCATTTCCCTTTAATTTGGTTATTTTTCAAAGCATCTTACTTGGATGGAGCTTTCTTTAAGGCCGCAAGAACTGGGTGTTTCAGGGCCAGCGGCGTGCTAACTGGGGTTGGTGGGGCTGGGCTGGAGGCTGGGGACTACCAGCAGTGGAGGGACCCCTTACCTGGGGTCAGGAGCTTTACCTACAGTAGTTACTGCACTTCATTCTCATGGCAATCTTGTGCGTGCGGTGAGTTGTGAGTTGCCTTTTATGGATGAGAGCACAGAGGCTTGGAGGGGTTGAGTGACCTCTCCAGGTATACCTCTCGGGAGCAGCTTGTGATCCAAACCCCGGCTGCTGGACTCCAGCGTCTGTGTCAGTAACCACAATGAAACGTGCTCCTGGAGCAGTCGGAAATGACAGGCGGGAGGGCCAGCATGGAAGTGCATTAGATGGAGCTGTGGGAGGAGGCTGGGGGATCTGCCTGCCCCCAGAGTTGCTCTTCCATGTGGCCAGAAGAGAGTCTGCTTCTATGTCTTTGACTGGACCAGACAGGTCCAGTGTTCCTGTGATGGCATTGGAAATTTGGAGGTGGTACCACCCATGTGAAATAAAGAGGGCCATCCTGAAATGGGCATGACAGGGGCCCCAGGTGGCCATCCACGTCACTCTGCAGCTCAGGACTTTTGTGGCAAAGGACTCCCTACAGATGAATGTGGAATTCCCGAAATTTAGAGTAAACGGGGATCTTAAATCACCCCTTCTCCTCTCTGAGCTGCGTGTAAACTCTAAGTATCTGGCCCCAGGGATGGGGACTGGGGATGGGGTTGGGGGTGGGGTTTGTATTCTTGAAAAGCACACCACTGTCAGGGAACTGAGGTGCAGAATCTTAAAATCCCGGTGGGGGCGGGACCATGAGGCCCCAGCAGAGGGTCTGAGTTACAACCCTGCCCTCTTCTGCGGCTGGAGCACGGTGTGTCTGTGTGTGCGTGGCCGTGCACGCGCGTGGCTGCAGAGTCTGTTACTGTTTGGATATTGTTAGCCTGCATAAGGGCAGGAGATGGCTCCTGGGAATTAACGCTGCTCAGATGTTAAACCGATACATCCACTCAGGTCTTATCCATAGACTGAGGAGATACCTGTGGTTTCATTGCCACTCCCAAGTCTTGGGACCTGAGCAGGAAGGAGGAGAGGAATTCTTCACTCAGGCGATGGTGTGGGGTTTGAGGTGGGCTGCTTACTTGTGCTTTAGCTGAATAGGAAATACCGAACTCACGGTTGCCCTGCAAAGTAGCCTGTCTCTCAGTTCTGTTTCCCAGGGAAGAAGTCAATCCCTGGATTCCATTCATTCAACAGATCTTTAAGGAGCACCTGCTGGGTCCAGACACTTTGCAAGGTGCTAGAGACGGAGAGGGGGCAGTGGTGTGGGCGGCAGCTGGCAGACTTGAGACATGTTTTGGTGGTGCCATTGACTGGGGTTGATGATGAATTGGATCTTGGAGGCAGGGATCAGTGTGGGGAATGACTCCCAGGGCGCTGATGTGAGTAGCTGTCAGAAGCTTGGCATCGGCACTCCTCTCCTGGGGAGGGTAGAGTGGTTCCAGATTGCTAGGGAAGATTTCACATGTTTCAAAAGGGGGAGGGGTAAGAGAGGCCCCGAGAGGTGTCAGCCATGGAGCCTGGACTTCTGCATTTTTCTTTTCCCTACGAGAAGTTGGCACGCACCAGTATTTCCCAGTTCCTCCTCAATCCACCCAATGCCTCCTACCTTCCTGATCTCCCACCTCTATTTGAAATAAGAATATGAAGAGGGGAAACAGACTGACAGAGCATTTCCCCGCCTAAGGGAAACTTTGGGGAGTCTGTTCAGCTTGGGACCTGGGAAGGCAAAAATGTTCAGGTCCGATTCTGATAAAATAGGTAGCATTATCACAGATGAGTCCAGCAGATAATCTTTGAAATGACCATGAAATGGTGGAATATTCATGCTAAAATGAAACTCTGAACCTTGTTTAATTTAGCCCTGCAGTTTAAGGATATACAAGCTGAGGCTCAAAGAGGTTAAGGATAGTGTGAAGTCACATAGCAGCTTGGTATGGCTGGACCTTGAGATACAATATACTTTATGAACTGTAAAGCTAGAGAGAAGAGGTCTGAAAAACAGAAAATGAAGTGGTCTGAGAGTCAGGGCGGTGTCATTTAGGAATTGCAGGCTACTCTAGGAACCCACTGGAGTGGAAGTTAAGGACCCCTGTCCTGTAAAAGAACTTAGCTTCACCAAGAAACTGGAGTGTCAAGCGAAAATGGGACTGAAAGGGGTCAAGGATACCACTGAACTGGCTCGAAGACAGAGTTCAAGGTCATCTGTCAGCCTTTGCCCTTGGGAAGCCCCCTCCCCAGGCCCTGTGATGTGTGATGGCTTGAGAGCCACTCTCTCTATCTCTCTATCTAGTGCTTATTTTCTGTAACTAGCCCTCAGGCTAATTCTTTCCTTCTGCCTTTGGATTTTGCCCCAAAGGGATGGAGCGGAGACTCAGCTCATGCTCTAGTCCATGGAGATAATGCAAACTGGGTTTGGGGCAGGGGCGTGATGCCCATGCCAGTCTGTCTCCTCCCAGTGGCAAGGGTTTTCTGGGTGCAATGGGCCAAGTGCGACGACAGGTGAACCCCGCTGCGGCCTTGCTTTGGCATTTGACAGGCCATGTGGCGTTTGAGTGTAGAGAGCCACAGAGCTTTTCCTTGCACTTAAAACGGAGGTTCACACCTGCGTTTTTCCTACCTTGGTCCCGCAGAGTTGGGAGAGGGGCAGGGCTGTGAGTTCTGACTGGTATCCAGGGTTTAGGCTCAGCCTGTGGGGAGGGATCCCCTCTGGGGGAACCCTCCCCCACCCCCACGTTGACCTCCGATGTCTTGCCTTTCTGAATTTGTGGGGCAGCTGTGGCTCAGTCACTCACAATGTAGGTGAATGTGTGGGCAAGGTGAGGTCCTCGCCACCTTTGGCCCCTGGCAGTCAGAACCTGGCTTGGGGTGGTTGGCTGCATGTGGCAGGGGGTAGGGAAGAGAGACACATCCGCCACGCTGGCCTAGGCCCTTGGGCAGAGTGGGGAGACACCCCCACTGGTGGGTTAAGAGCAGGAGAGTGTGAGACATGCCAGAGGAGCAGAGGGGGTCCAGAGATGGATGGCAGGGGGAGGGGAACGTCATTACAGAGCAGGGTGGGGTGCTCTAGTGTCCTGGAGCGACTCTCTCAGTCCCCATCCTGGGTGACGCCCGACTGGGTCTGCATTCCAGCCCCCGGCCCTCTCGGGGGGCTCAGCCTGGAATCTACACCCTGGCTGACGCTGACCCCTTGGCACTGGTCTGAATGCCATTTGTCTTTGTGTCTGATGTGCAACGTGTGCAGATGCGGTCAGGGCTCAATTGATGACCTGTCTTCCGGAGCGCTCAGGGGATCCTGGGAGGCTCGGTTGCTCTGATATTTCAGAGGTGTTAAGAAGCTCTTGGTGGAGATTTGCGCAGAGAGGTTAATTATGGCTGCTCCCCCTTCTCTTCCCCACCCCCCCAATCTGGTAACCTTGGCTCAGTTTATGTAAGTTTTAAATCTCAAGCTGAGATAATATTTAAGGACTATAGTTCTCAAAAACTGAGTTCACAGGAAAAGCAGGGAAAATGAACACGAAGAGGCTACTATGAGTCAGGCACGGCGCTTGGCACTTTCATGTACATCATCCACTTGTATCTTCACGGTGATCCTGGAGGGTGTTCATGGGTTCATTCATTCATTCAGCATTTGTTCAGCACATTGTATCTGCAGGGTAGCATTCTAGGCTCCGGTGATGCAGCAGCAGCTGCTGCTGCTGCTAAGTCGCTTCAGTCATGTCCAACTCTGTGCGACTCCATAGAGAGCAGCCCATCAGGCTCCCCCGTCCCTGGGATTCTCCAGGCAAGAACACTGGAGTGGGTTGCCATTTCCTTCTCCAATGCATGAAAGTGAAGAGTGAAAGTGAAGTCGCTCAGTTGTGTCCGACACTTAGCGACCCCATGGACTGCAGCCTACCAGGCTCCTCCATCCATGGGATTTTCCAGGCAAAAGTACTGGAGTGGGTTGCCATTGCCTTCTCCGTGATACAGCAGAGCTGAGAGCACATCAGGTTTTCTGCTTTCATTGAGCTGAGAGTCTAGTGAGAAGAGTAATAGACAATAAACACATAAAATTAGACAATTTCAGACCAGAAGTGACTACCAGGAAGGAAATAAAATAGGATAAAGGGCTGATGGGTTTCTTGGAAGGGTTGCAGGGAAGATGACATCTGAGCTAAGATCTGAGTGATGAGAGAGCCATGGGAACTCTGTGTGGGGTGTGTGTGTATGTGCGCGCGTGTCACACAGAACAGCAAGTACAGGTGTCCTGGATGGGCGGGAACTCAGCCAGCGTGAGGAGAAACAGATTTGTTTCCTTCCCTTTCCAGATGAGGATACTGAACCTTAAAACCTAGCTTGTCCATTAGCAGCCAGCTAACTGGAGTGGCTTTCCCTTCAAGCCTGTAGTCTTTCCACTGTAACTTGCTGCCCTCAGTAAATGACTATCTGTGTTCATTTGTACAAAGTCCTTTTCATGTGTCATCTTATCCCATCCTTGTAAACTCTTGTTAGCCCTATTTTACAGATGAGCAAACTGAGACTCAAGTCTCTTATCCAAGGTCCCAGCTGAAAATCGGAGAAGCTAGGTCTCAAACTTGGGTCCATACAACTAGCAGCTGTACTTAGTCACCATAAAACTGGATGGTAGATTTGGTACCTCTGGGCCAGGGGGAAATTTCTTCCACTTTTAGAGATGAGATAACTGCCCACTCGGAAGTTTGATGCTTTCTCTATGTCACCCAGCCAGAAAGTATCGGTGGGGTGGCCTGATACTCAGCTTTCCCACCCCCTGGGTGATCTCCTTCTGCTCTAAATACTACCTTTGTCCATGCGGGGTGCCCAGGAGGGGCTGCTTGGAAGTGTCATCACCACCTGGGACCTACTTGCCACTGTTTGGCATAGAGGATTGATTCCAAGTCTTAGGTGTGGGCTCTGTGAAAGGTAAATTTTCTGAAAATAGCTGAGCACCTGTTATGGCTTAGGAATTACACTAAGCACGGTGAAGGAACATGAGGTGAGCTGTTCGGTTCATCTCAGTGATGGGAAATAATCACCCAAGGGTGCCAGAGACGCTTGACCTCATCCCCCTTATTTTTGTGCTGGAGAGAAAAGACAAGTCAGATGCTGTCCTTGCCCCAAAGGATCTCACAGTCTAGTTGGGAGGAAAGGGGGATTGATACAACAGTAAAATGGTGTAGCAGGACTCACTTATTCATTTGCTAAGTCACTGAGCGTTGAGTTTCCACATAGGCCAGGTACTGTGGCAGGTGCGGGGGCGGGGGTGCAGTGGGGAAAAGGGCGCACAAGTCCACTTCTTCGTGGAGCTTACAGTGTGGGGCGGGGAGGGAGAGTGAGAAAAGAGGTACTGAAAATCCGAGTACAAACTGGGATAAAGCTATGAAGGAAGGGTACGGGGAGCTGTTTGCCCCTAATGGGAGGTTCATCTGTGTTAAGTGCATCAGAGAAGGCTTCCTTCTCCACTGCATTGGAAGAAATGCTTTGAACTGATGGGTGAGTTAGTAGGTTCTGATGGAGGCAGCCACAGGTAATCAGAGGGGCTCCAAGGAGGTCACTCACTTAGCCTGACTTGGGAGTGATGGTCAGGCGCTGACACCCCAGTCGTCCTGAAGGGGTCTGCCCGGAGCTTTGGGACTGGAGGCTGCGGGCAATGGGAGCTGTGTAACCTACACACACATGCCTTTTGGCATCACTCTGCACCATCTCCTTAGAGACCTTTCTGCTCCGCCCACAGGAAGCCGAACAAGTGTGGCAGTTGGCTTCTGTCTCCAGCGTCTGTTCTCTAGCACTTTCCTTTGAACTCTGCCCACAGCGCTGTGAATGCCAATGTCAGGACATCAATTATCCAGTAGGCCTCGGCCCTTGCCCAGCCGGCCTGTCTGCTCAGTGGCCGCCATGCATAATCGATACAAGAGGCTGCCACGCTGTGAGCTGGGGTGCTGGAGAAGGCCTTCTGTTTCTGTGGAGCTCAGCCACACACCGGGTCACACTGCCATGCCCCTTCTCCTCACTTGCGCTGCCTTCCACCTAACTCTGTGAGGCTGCATGGCAGGATTTTGCAGGTTGGCCACAAGTTCCTGCCACGGCCCCAAACCGTCATCTCCAGCAGCTGGAGAGGTGCTTGGTTGTGTCTTGGCTCAAGAACTCCTAGGCCACTGGCAGGCCATGGCTTTCATGCAGCTCTTCCCCTTGCTGTTCTTGGCACTGCTGGGTCTTCTGACTACTAAAGTGTCCAGTTCTTGGCAGACAGGCTGGCAAAGAGATGGCGTGTGTTCCCCTGTTTCCTTCTTGGCTGGGTATTGACCAGGTGGGGCCTTGGTCTTACCTGCCCTTCTCTTGGTGAGAGGAGCTGGGTTGGCCCTCGCATGCCCTTTTCTGGGGTATCCATGACCCAGCATTATCCCTCTGAGACGTTACTGGAGTCATTTCCTTCCCATTGCTTCCTCCTCTCCTGGCCAGGTCAGGGAGGAGAGGGGAGACTTCTGAAACACCTCCAAACAGTGGGAGATGTGGTCATCTCATCTGACACCTGCTCCCCTCCATCCCATTCTATCGTCCATCCCCAAACGTTGACTGTATAGTTAGAGAAACATGATCTACTGTACAGCTCCTCCAATCCGGAGGAAGGGACAGTGTCTCCAGCTAAGGAAGAAATATGACTTAGATTCAATCTCTGACCCACTTTGAAGAGCCCTCAGACCAGGCTCGCTCTCCATACTTAGCATTTGGCTGCTGTTCTCCTGGTCAGAAATCTAAGGTCTTGGCACAACTCTGGGTGGGGAAGTGCCGGTCTGGGCGGGTTTCTGCCTGGAACAGGAATTTAATTATTTTCTTCTTTTATTCCCCTCCCTGTTTAACCCCACCTCGTTCTGAGAGAAGCTGCCCTTCCATCATCCTTGTTGAGTGGACGGAAGTCCTGCTTCGTAACCTGGGACCCTGCCCACCTCTACCCCGCAGATATGGCTTTTTGCACTGGAAGTGAGCCACTTTGGCTGCCCAGCCACATCCTGGTTTGTGATCTAGAGCTTAAAAAAGACGAGTCAGGCTGAGGGTTCTGTTCCCTCGGGAGTTTGAGATTGGGACACTGAGCTGGCGGTGGGGGGTTCCTGAGCTAAAATATCATGATTTAGTCCTAACTGAAGTTAGCAGATGGTGGCCAGCAGAGAGGGAAGATGGCGAGGGATGCTGAACGCAAAGTGGTGGTGCCGGAGAGGAAAGAAAAAGGGAAAGGAGGGGGTGGTGTAGCTCCTCCTGTGTGACAGCTTTGTGGTCCTAGCCTGCCCTACTCCTTGTATCTTCCCAACAACAATTCATCCTGACCATACTTGGAGGGAGACTTTGTTTCTTGCAAATCTGTCAAAGTGTTAGTCACTCCATTGTGGCCAGCTCTTTGCAATCCCATGGACTGTAGCCTGCCGGGCTCCTCTGTCCATTCCCTTCTCCAGGGATCTTCCTGACCCAGGGATTGAATCAGCATCTCCGGCAGTGCAGGCAGATTCTTTACCATCTGAGCCACTAGGGAAGCCCAGATCTAAGGTTTATTAACTAGTTCAAGTCCTCACAGTTTTCCCAGCACTGAGGAGAGGGCAACAGAACAGACTTGCCAATTAGTTGGCTAGGAGTAGGGCTTAAGTAGTGTGTAGGGCTTAAGTAGTGTCAAGTAGCCTCTAGTCTGTCTTTAGACAGCGGCTCATTTCCTGTAGTTTGGGAAGAATTCCTTGAAGATTCTTTAACTGGGTTTATAGCTGGCAGCTTCCTGTCAGGGTCAGGTGATGGATATGCACCAGTGAAATGGTGACTGAGGGGAAAAAAAACCTCTAACGGATGCCTGGCTGCGGGTTGGAGTTCCTGTCTCCAAGGAACCCTGGTGATGCCAGCACTAGGAGAAGCATTGAGGTCAGCAGAAGTATTCTGTCAGAGCTTGCATTGTGGCTTAAAATGGACGTTTATGAGAGGCCAAGTTGAATTATCTAGAATACTGCCAAAGAGGCCTCATGTGAGAGGAATAAGTGCACCCTTCTGGGGGCCAGTTTATGGCCAGTGCTGCTGGAGGTGAGCGAGCAACCGGGTGTCTGGAAGGCCCCCAGAAGGGTCTGGTTTGTCTACAGGGGCCTGGTTGAATCCGAGGTCACGCTTCTGGTAGCCTTTGTAATGTGGCAGTTGAAGCCAGGCAGTTGTCATGACTTCTGGTTTTCCTCAGTCAAAACAGTATTAAGAGGAGCTAACATTTATTGTACCAGGTCTCTGCCAGGCTTTAAAAATAATTACTGTGAACAAAGCTCTAAGGCAGGTACCATCGTTTCCCTGGTTTACAGATGAGGAAACTGGACAGACTTTCTAAGGCCACGTGACTAGCCCGAAGTGAGCGGACCGTGGATCCTGGCTTCAGCCCACACGGCCACGCTCTTAAACCTACTCTGCTATTTTACTGGTCAACCTCAGTTAAGGTCCCATTTTCTTGCTTTGGCTGTGTCCCACTGAACAACCCAGTGTCGCAGGGGGTTTGCCGAGCCCTGGAGGCTGGAAGACACCCATTGATACGAGCAACTGCCTGCCTTGCCCTTTCCAAAGCGGAGCCAACCCAACCTTCTCTGAGCCAGGGAGGGACTCAATGTATTATGTAGGAGTGGCTGTCCCCCTGAATGATGTCATGACTTTTGTACCTATAGCAGGAGAGTGCCTGGAGAGGAAGCAAAGCCCTGCAAGTTGAAGATGGATGAAGGAGAACAAGGAGTTACGTGGTCTTAGAAAGTCTGTTCAGTTTCTTCATCTGTAAACAAGGGAAACGATGGTACCTGCCTTAGAGCTCTGTTCACAGGAGTTATTTTTAAAGCCTGGCAGAGACCCGGCACAATAAACGTTAGCTCCTCTTAATACTGTTTTGACTGAAGAAAACCAGATGTCAATATACCTGGCTTCAACTGCCGCATTACAAAGGCCACTGGGAGCATGACCTCAGATTCAACCAGGCCCCTGTAGACAAACTAGATATTTCTGTGGGCCTCCCAGACACTGACTTGAAGGTCTCCGTCTTTGGACTGTGATAACTCCTGGGTTTCTATGATTCCTGGCAAAGCTGGTGTGATGGGAGCGTTTTAGGAATGACTTGCTGTCAAGATGGTGTCTAAAAACCCCCTCACTGGTTCATCTGCTCTGTCTGGACTGGGGGAACTGGTACAGCACAGGGCAGGCGATCTTGGGAAGGAGGCCAGCCTGAATCTTCAGCCATCTGTTAATGGGGCAATACATTATGTTGTAGCACAAGCGAGTCACCATAATTGGGCAGAACCATCAGATAAGGTTGCAGCCAGGGCAGGCGACTGCGCAGGTGCGGAGTAGCTGTGAATGTGTAGCTTGGGGGATGGAGTGGGGACTGCAAATGGAAATGTCCGTCTTGGTGACACTCGAGTACATGGTTCTCAAAGTGGGTTGTGGTGTCACCTGGGAATTTATATGAAATACACGTTCTTGGGTCTTGCCTCAGAGTTCCTGAGTCTGAAATTCTAGGGCCCAGCAAGCCGCATTTTAGAACACCTTCCAGGCGATTCTGATGCATAGTAATGGTTGAGAGTCATAGCTGTAAACTAGGGTAGGTAAACTGTAGGGTTCTGGACACAGCCTAGACCTCTGAGACTGAGAAGACCTTGAACTTGCTGGTTTTATATTGTCTAATGAAAAATAAACTTAATAAATCCTCTTTGGATTTAATCTGATTAACAACAGAGGTTCTCCAGTGATTTAAGCAAAGTTCCCCATGGTCTAGCTACTGAACCCACCCTTGATAGGAAAAACCCTTCACTGGACTTGAGTGGGAGAAAGTCTATGGTTGACAGTAGGTGTTTCCTTAAGGCAGTTCAGGTATTGTAGCTCAAGGAAAATCTGCACTGGGGTTCTTGCCCTACCTGGCATTAATCTTAAGGGCTACGGCGTGGCTTTTCCTGGCTCCTGGTCTCAGGCTTTTCATCTATGAAGTGAGGATAGGTTGGAACTCTCCAAGTTCCTGAGTGGTGACAGTCCATGGTTCTTAGAGATGTCACAAGGAAAGGACGTGGTTTTGTCATGCTGGAAGCAGAGGTGTTGATGCTGTCATAGTTTAAGCATTAATATTGGATGCGACAGCCTGCTGACCATCTGGAAGAATCTGCCAGGGTGCCAAAGGCCCTGGACCCTGATTTGAGAGCTGCATTTTTAGGACAGGTGCCTCATTAATAGAAATGACTGCCTGAGAATGTAGCCAAACAGCCTCCCTGACTTTGAACCAGGCTATATTCGCTGCACTGTCAAGCCTCTTGAGCACAGAGGCCCACGGACACCAAAGGGTCATCCCCCCAGCCCCAGGGCTCCTTCTATCTGACCCCCTTGGTGGCTTCTGCTGTGTGACTTGAACAACTGTGTGTGCTGAGCTTTGGCGCTTAAGCTTTTCTGCGCGAGGAAGGCGGTGGGAACACAGCCTGTGAGCGTCTGTCCTTCCTTGGCTGAAGACACTGTTCAGGCGAGGGGGGCGCTGGTGAAGGAGTGAGAACGGGGGTGGGAGCGGGGGTGGCCTGCCTCCAGGATGGCTTGCACTCCCGCGGCTTTCGTAGGACTCTGGCAGCAGAGGCAAAGAACGGGTACCGAGCTGACCTTTGAAGCCAAACAACCTTTACGTTTGCCGCCCAAGGGGGCTGCTGACAAGTTGGGCTGGAGGAGAACGGAGAAATACACTGCCTCCGGAGAGGAGCTCATGGACTGGTGGGCAGAGCCAGAATGGCCGTGACACACTCAGACACGCGGACAGGCTGCCTTCCGTCTTCGTCAGAGGACGCGCATCTGAAGTGTGACTCTGGGGCTGCAAGAGGAAAATGCAATTTGGACATACCCCACTGAAACCTCTCTCTGAGCGATGCCACCAGGGCAGAAGTGGGTTCTAGTGACCAAGGCCGTTTCATGTAAGGTCCGTTTCAGGCCAGGGGCCTCCACCAGGGGGAAGGATACAGCTCTGAATGGAGGCAGTGGGAGGGGAGAAACACCCATAGCATCCCCCTTTGGTCCCTCTTGGGCTTTTTTCTCCACCGTGAACTTGGGAGATGTGATGCTGCCATGGCTGAAGCTCATCATAGCTTCCAGGACCTGGGAGCAGAGGGCCATCCTGGGTGGAGCAGAAGGGGAAACAAAAGGCTGTGTGATTTAAAATGAGTGTAACTCCATTTCCCTACCTGAATATACAGGGAACACCTGTTCTTGTCTACAGCCAGAAAGGATTTGACCGAATTTTTAAATCAAAAAGTGAAATGCAGGAAGTTGAAATCAGCCTCTGCAAGAGGACTTCACGGCTTCCCTGTTGTTTAAAGATGTTGCAGCGTTATGGTTTCTGTTTCTGGGGGTGTCAAGAGTCAAAGGATGTGACATTTGTCAAGTGCTTGGGCTCATCATAGCCAGAAAGTTCCCCTGGGGATGTGTGTGTGTGTGCTCCTTTGGGAGGTCACCTGTCAGGACTGGAACGTGGGGTACAAGGAGAGTGGTAGGGGAGATTCAACTAGGTAACCTTAGAGTCCCTCCCAACTCTTAATTCTAGGATTCTTGGGAAAAAATAAATGCCAGTGGTGGACCTTCTTGTTCTGAATATGTTGATCAAGTGGGTTCAACAGAGCTCTTATATCAAGCCCAGTTCCCCTTGCTAACACCCAAAGAGAGAAGTCTTGGTTGCTGAGGGTGGGAAGCATAAGTCAATATGAATCTCTGGCTTTTTCCAGGGACAAAGGCAGGTGAAGGAAATGGAGCCAGTTTCCAAGTGTATTATTCAACTTAATCATCACAGTAACCCACTGGATAGATAGGATTACCCTGTGTTCCAGAAGAGGACATGAGGCCGCAGAGACATCAAAACTCTTGCATATAGTTGCACAGCCAGCAAGTGGAGACCCCACGACACAGTCCTGGTCGGGGCCGTGACCTCCCACCCTACCTGCCTGCCTGGGTTGAGTGCTTATCTCTTTGAAGACATACGTGAGGAAGGCATGAGCTTGCACAGCTTCATACCCGAGTCCCTGCGCCTTTCTCTTTACACATGATGATGTCTCCTCCCGTGTCTGTGTCCCCATAGAGAGGGCATTCTGAGCAGTGCTGAACCGACTTCCGGAGTGGAGCTTGCCTGGGGAGGGGGGACCGGGGATTGTGAGTTTCAGGGCAGGTGTGGGAGCCAACCACGTGTGCTGTGGGAGGCTCGCTTTGTGAGGGAGGCCACTCCTCTTTGTTTCAGCCTCCCTGAGTGAAGTGAGGCTTCCTGGGGCCTGGGGAGTATTAATGACTCATTGTTGGCGTCTTGGAGCCGGGTGAAGCGTTCTCTCGGTGTTCCCGTTGCAGGGTTAGACATCAGCAACTCGTAGCGAGGTGTTTGGCTCCGGCTCACAAGTTGGATCATTTCTTTGATCCCAGTTTTTCTCCGTGACTTGGCTCAGTTTCACAACTGGGTGGGAAATGTCTCTGCCTCACTTTCTAGTTGTTGCTTTTCTTCTTTTTCCTCTTGGGTACGGCCAACGGCGGAGAGCTTTGAGAAAGGAGACACGGTGAGTTGAGCTGACCGCCTCAGGGTCTGAAAAGCTGAGTTAGTTTTGTTTTATTTTCTTCACTGATTTCATACGTTTTAAATTACCACCTTAACATAGTATTTTATGGAATGTAAATAGGACATGATTAATACTGAAAACTTCAAAAACTTAGAAAAGCACAGAGGCCAAAGCATAAATCGTTCTTTTCCTACCATATACCATGATCTACATTTTGGTGTAGATTCACTCAGGTGTGTGTGTATGTGAGATACATTTACTTTTTATTTTTTTTTACAGAAATGAAATAACATATATGGTCTTTTTTCCCCCTGCTTTTAGTGTTATAATGTGAGTGTATTAATGTGTCAAAAAATTCTTAAATATTTTATTTAAAAGGTTGTAAGGATACGAAATATTCTATTGTATAGACATAACAATTTACTTTGTGCCCTGTTGTTAGATATTTAGGCCCTACATTTTCTATAATTAGAAATATTAGTATTTATCAAAGTTTAGGCCATATTACATTTCTGCCTGTAATATGTAAGAACATTTTCCAATACCCTTAAGATACATCTTTGCTGCTCTTTGCCTGACAGGACCAAAAAAATGCTATTTCATTGTCTCAACCTTAAGCTGTACTAAGCAAGAATGAGTACATATGTAGATGGATTTGTTGGGAATTTGTAAGGGGAAAAAGATGTCAGCCATCTCAGTTTGATTTTGTGTATTTCCTCCTTTATTTTTCCTTTGCCAATGTAACACAAAAACACTAGATCCTATAAAGAGGTATATATAAATATCTTTTAAAGGGTATTTGTCACAGTTTTATTTATAAAAGCTGAAATAGCCTGAGTGTTTAAAATGAGAAATTAGTTAACTTCATGGTGATAATGGAATACTATGCAATCATTAAAATAATTTAATGGCATAGGGAAAAGTCCGGCCATAAAATAATATGTACATTATGATCTCAATTAAATAATATGTGCATAAAAGAAAGGCTATAAGGTGAATTTTAATCATCTCTCAATGATATAACTATATATTTTTCTCTGTGTTTTCAAAAGTTTGTAACAGGTGCATGTAATACTATTGAAATCATATGCAAAACAGATGTTAGCAAGTAAACTCTGAAGTGTTAGGCATGGAAAGAAAGAGCCCTGAGTAACTGTGTTCTGGGTCACTTAGATTCTCCCAAGGACTTTATATGTTAATGAGTCTTTTTACATTTCTTTGAGGGTTGTGGGGCTCTTTGGAAGTTTGCAGGACTGCGTATAGCAGGGGCTTCTAATAAGGTTAGAATCAAATTAGGGAGTTGGAAAAGAGCATCCGTCTATTCTTCTGTCCTTTGTTGGACTTGGTGGCACAAGGTGAGGGAGGTGGGAAAGAACCTATCTTTGATGTCCACTGTCCTGGACCACAGAGTACGTAGGACACACCATCCAAGGCATCAGTGAGTCTCAGAATCATTGGGGTTGGGGTTTGGAAACTGAAAGGCAGGGAATGCCAGAGGAGTGATGTCTAAGTGTCATCTGGAGGGACTGATTTGGTTGTATTTGTGTGTTTCTGATAATGACAAGTATACTGGGGACAGAATCCTATGCTGGTCCCCTTACTCACTGATGAGGAAGTGGAAGCTGGAGGGATTAAGTCACTTGCCTGCAACAGGGTCTTTATCCCCATGACAGTGTTCCACTGGGATGGTGCAGTATGTCATGTGTTGCGTGTGTCTAATTGGCTGAGATGATTCACAGCATACTTGGGTGAGTCTTAACACATTATCGACTGGGAGATTTTTGCAGAAACTAATGCCTGTGGCTGACAATTTGTTCTGTAAGTGAATATTGAAAGGTCTCTTGTCAATAACATTTGGGTAACAAAGAAAGTATTAATATATCTCTGGTCAATATGAGTTAAGTTCTTGCTTGGTTAGAGTTTGCATGAAAGAGGATCTTTTAACTCTCTAACTAGTAGGATTGGGCACGGGACAAGGTCAGTGTCAGTCTTTCCCCCTTATAAAATGATAATTATTAAATGACATTCAGAGGAAGAGGAAGTACTGAACTTTGAAATAAAGGGAAGTGAACTGGGAGAGCTGGCAGAGAGATGAGTCAATGATCGAAAGGGTTTTTTTTTTTTTCCCCAGACTCAGGTTTCCATGTGGAGATGCCCTTATTTTCTGAGCTACAGGCACTCAGTGGCATGGGTTTTCCTCTTATGATGCCTTCCATCCTGGGTGTTTGAGGAGAATTCTGAGAACTGGAGATTTCATTCAGTTTATGACTTAAAGCCCCATGCTGTGTTACTGAGTTTATGACTTAAAGCCCCATGCTGTGTTACTGAGTTCGTCTTTGGCTGTCAGTGCCCTGGGTATGAAGACACTTGAGTTGGCTTTGGGCATCACTCTTTAAGTCTGAGAGTCTGTCCAGGGTGGGCAGTGGTTATGGTGGGAGAGCAGTGGAATTCCTGGGCACAGTGGAGCTCTGAAAACAAGTGAAGGGTATAGTAGAAGAAAAGGTCATTGAGGGGATAAGCAGGGCGTGGCAGCTGCCTTCCTATATGTGTGAAGCTGTCATAAGGAATGAAGAATAAAACTTGGTCTGTGTGACTCCTGAGAGCAGAGCTATAACTAATGAAGTCCAGGATGTTCTGAGGAGATCCACTTCAGCTCAGTTTAAGGAAGATCCTTCTAGAAAGTAGAGCCTCCCGACAGTGGTCAGTAGAACAAATGTTGAGAGCCAGAGCCTCCAAATGTTGGCCAGAGGAGATTCCTGGACTGGGTGGGAGGATGTTTCTAGATGGCCACCAAGGGTAATTTCAGGTCTGCTCTTCTAAAACTCAGTGTTTCTGTGTCTACCTGCTGGCTATACGATCTACTCATTATTCACTGCTTGTTAAGCATTTATTTTGCTTGTCATATGTTCTGCTAGGTGATGGAGATATAATAGTGAACAAACTATAAGATCCTTGAGCTTATAGTCAATTAAAGGAGTAAATGGTAGATAGATTATTGCAAATATGTGACCAATCTAGTCAAGTACAGGGTGCTGTGATCTCACCCAGGAAGTGCACCCAGCTTAGCTTAGGGTGAACCATGGAGTCTGCCAGGAAACAATGAGTTGGAAGATCTAAAAAATGACTGTGACTAGGCCAGAGGGTAAAGAAGAGTATTCCAGGGAGAGGGAACAGCTTGCACAAAGGTGGAGGGACAAGGAGGTACGTTACAGACACCAATCGCTGGCGTAGAGGCAGGTGGTGAGGGGGGTGATGATAACGAGGCAGACAGATGATGAAGGCCCTTTTCTGCAGGTCAGAGCATGGATTTCAGATTGACGGTAACAGGGAGTCATTGAAGAGCTGTAAGGAAAGGAGTTGTGTGATCTGCCTCAACTTATGGAAAGACCGCTTTGCTTCCTGTATAGAGTGGGTTGGAGAGGACCAGGACTGGCTGTCGGGAGACCAGAGTCTATTTCCGTAATTCTGGTGAGAGATGACAGTGAAATTAATCCACTGTAGTGGCTTTGAGACTAGAGAGTGCTGGGCAGGTGGGAGGGAAGTAACATATGGGGGAGCTGGGAGATTGGGGGCACATTCATTGAGCCAGAGGAATGGGAGAGACAGCAGACTAGGGGGCTGGTGGGATGCTGATGAGTCCAGTTTGGGACATGTTGTGTTTAAAGGGCTTATAGAACACAAAAGTAGAGACACCATTTCTTCCCAAATTGTAAGCTACCCCAAAGAGATTCATGTCTGTCTCCTGATACGGTGGAGGGGTTTCTTTATATACAATGGTCCTTTTCTTCCAAAACACTTTTGTGATTACCTCTCACAGATCCTCCCACCATTATTGACCCATGAAATGATGTCTGTGTGGTCTTAGTATACAGTTACTTAGCTGGTTTTTGCTCTCTGGTTGGGTCCCTCACATCTCTTCTCTAGTGTGCCCAGAGGAGAGTGACCAGGTACGAAGGAGCTCGGTGTTGTTCCAGAGGCAGAGAGAAAAGACCCGGAGAGGCTTAAAGAGGAAGCCAGGTAGGTGAGGTTGCTTCCATTCCTGGATGGTGGCCTCTCTGCTTGACTGGCCTGCACTCCCTCCATGGACTCACCTTCCTGAATATTCCCAGACTGTTGTATAGACTCCATTCGGGGGTCATCTATGGGTCATCTGCTGACCCATTCCACAGATTCATAACTGGCAGAGATACTGAAGACTATTAAGTCCAAACTGCGGCTCAAGGGATGTGAAGAGACTTCTCCAAGGTCAATGTGTTGGTCTCCCAGCTTCTTTTTCCCACTTCACCACATTGGACTTTTAAAGACTCTTACTGAGCTATAACTTTAAAAGTTATAGCTCAGTAAGAGTCTGCACCAAAGCCTTTGACTGTGTGGATCACAAAAAACTGTGGAAAATTCTTCAAGAGATGGGAATACCAGACCACCTGACCTGCCTCTTGAGAAATCTGTATGCAGGTCAAGAATCAACAATTAGAACTGGACATGGAACAACAGACTGGTTCCAAATAGGAAAAAGAGTACGTCAAGGCTGTATATTGTCACCCTGCTTATTTAACTTCTATGCAGAGTACATCATGAGAAACGCTGGGCTGGATGAAGCTTGGAATCAAGATTGCTGGGAGAAATATCTATAACCTCAGATACGCAGATGACACCACCCTTATGGCAGAAAGTGAAGAGGAACTAAAGAGCCTCTTGATGAAAGTGAAAGAGGAGAGTGAAAAAGTTGGCTTAAAGCTCAACATTCAGAAAACGAAGATCATGGCATCTGGTCCCATCACTTCATGGCAAATAGATGGGGAAACAGTGGAAACAGTGAGAGACTTTATTTTTGGGGGGCTCCAAAATCACTGCAGATGGTGACTATGGCCATGAAATTAAAAGACGCTTGCTCCTTGGAAGAAAAACTATGACCAACCTAGACAGCATATTAAAAAGTGCAGACATTACTTTACCAACAAAGGTCCATCTAGTCAAAGTTATGGTTTTTCCAATAGTCACATATGGATATGAGATTTGGACTATAAAGAAAGCTGAGCACTGAAGAATTGATGCTTTTGAACTGTGGTGTTGTAGAAGAATCTTGAGAGTCCCTTGGACTGCAAGGAGATCCAACCAGTCCATCCTAAAGGAGATCAGTCCTGAGTGTTCATTGGAAGGACTGATGCTGAAGCTGAAACTCCAATACTTTGGCCACCTGATGCGAAGAACCAACTCATTTGAAAAGACCCTGATGCTGGAAAATATTGAGGGCATGAGAAGAAGGGGACGACAGAGGATGAGATGGTTGGATGGCATCACCAGTGCGATGGACATGAGTTTAAGTAGGCTGTGGGAGTTGGTGATGGACAGAGAGGCCTGGCATGCTGCAGTCCATGGGGTTACAAAGAGTCAGAGTCGACTAAGAGACTGAATTGAACTGACTGAACTGAACTATAAACACCCCTTCTTTTTGATTCATGTCTTCTATGTGGCCCTTCAATATCTGGATTCTCCAGAGCCCTACCACTCACCCTTTTCTCGTACCTCATCCCCTTTCTGTGTGGGCTTTTCTACTCCTGTGGTTTTCACTGCTACCCAAGGGTGGATGACTCCCCTCTTGGTACTTCCAGCCTTGAACCCCCTCCTACACTGTAGATCACCAGTCCTGGTCCTCTCCTCTTGTGGGCACATCAAAATTGGCAGCTTATAAATAAGGGTGTTGGCTTCAGTCCTACTTAGGTGACTGACTACTGGTTCTTGCAGTTGAGAATCGAAAGTAAGTTGATACTACACTGTGCACACCCAAGTCTGCTTTGCATCTTTTCCTGCTTGTGCGAGTGGGCAGCATCCATGTCTGCCCAGGAATGCGAGCTGGAGAGGTGGGAGCCAGCGACAGTATCCCTTTTCCCCCACCTCATTAGTCATTGAAACCCTTTGGTTCTGTCTTTTCAGTGCTCGAGGACTCCATCTGCTCTTCTGTGTCTTTCTTGCCAGCGGACAGTCATCAGCCTCCAAGTGGAACACATTGGTTCATTCTCCCGTGGTCTCCTTACTGTCCCTTCTTTTCTTCCTCCATCTTCTCTTCCTCTCCTACATACTGTAGGAAGGAGCTAAAGGAAATACAAACCTGATCAAATCTACTCCTTGCATAAAACATTCTCTCCTCTGTAAAACCTCTTTAGTATACCAAAGATAGTGGCTAAGATCCTGGACTCTGTGAGTCAGACTGCCTGGGTTTGAATCCCATTGACTGGCTGAGTTATCTTGGGCACATTATGTAAACTTTCTGTTTCTCAATTCCCTCACCTATAAAATCAGAGAAGAATAATAATACTGGGGCTTCCCAGGTAGTACCAGTGGTAAAGAACTTAAGAGACATGGGTTCAATTCCTGGGTCAAAATAGGTAGGTGTAATAATATACCTACTTCATAGTGTTGTTATAAGAATTAAGTGAGTTAATATTTTTGAAGTGCTTAAAAAGTGCTTAGCACATAGTAAGTAAGAGTTTGTTAAATAAAATAAACATAATTGCTTAGCTTGTCATGGGGGCCTTTCAAAACCTGGCCCCTGTTGACCTCTCCAAGCTCAGGTTCTCAGTCCTTTGGTTCCTGGCATTGCGCCTCCAGCAGTGTTCAACAATTCGCCACTTTTTGTACCATTATGCTTTTCCTCGTGTTTCCTGTTATCCCTGGATTCTTCTCCTTTCTTCTTTCCAATGTCTCCTCCCCATTATAAACCTTCAAATAAATTACTCATCTTTTAAAATTTAGAATGGATGCTTCCTCTCTGAAGCATCCCCATTATCTGGACAAAGATAACCTACCTTGCTCTGAGCTACTTTCATGGGTGGGTAGATTTCATTTAGTGGTTAGTCTGGAGGCTCTGGAGCAGGACAGAAATTGTTCCCATTCTGATTTTCTGATTCAGCCACTTATCAACGGCCTGATCTTGGGCAAGTTACTTAACCTCTGGGAGCCTCAGCTGTAATATTGGAGTAGTAAGTTACCTACTTTATGTTTGTGGCTGTTGTTTAGTTGCCAAGTCATGTCTGACTCTTTTGTGACCCCAAGGACTGTAGCCTGTCAGGCTCCTCTGTCCCTGGAATTTCCAGGCAAGAATATTGGAGAGGATTGCCATTTCCTTCTCCAGGGGATCTTCCCAACCCAGGGATCAAACTCACATCTCCTGCGTAGCAGGCAGATTCTTTACCATGCAGCCACCTATTTCATAGGGTTATTGTAAGAATTACATGGTACCATGCATTCTAAGGGCTTCCCAGGTGCCTCGGTGGTTAAGAATCCACCTGCGTTGCGGGAGACACAGGTTCTATCTCTGGATTGGGAAGATCCCCTGAAGAAGGAAATGGCAAACCTCTCCAGTATTCTTTCCAGGGAAATCCCATGGGCAGAGGACCCTGGTGGGCTTATAGTCCATGGGGTCACAAAAAGTCAGACATGACTTAGTGACTGAGCAGCAGCAACAATGCATACAAAAGGCTGTGTCCAGCTCTCAGCACATGGTTAGCTGACAGCATTATGATGATATATTTCCATCAGTACAGGCATCAGATACTATAAACTAATTTATAGCTTACATATGTGTCTCTGTGAAGGGTGGGACCCTATATACTCAGCTTTACAATTCCAGCATCTCCTTTAGTAGATGATTCTAAATAATACTAATAATTATGGCTATCTGAACCCCACTTGGGATGAAGTTGGTGTCCTGGCCACCATATATTTGGTTTTGTTTTCTTGATGGTCCATCTGAAGGAGGTGAGTCTGCACCCAAAAGGTGGCAGGATGTTCTAAACTGAGCAGGTGGTATGAAGCAAGGTGTGAAGACTTGCCTAGGTGTGTGTGTGTGGGATGCATAAGCAGAGGGAGGGAGAGGGGAGCCTGGAGACCTTGGCAGGTAGGACTATGCCAGCTGTGGAAAGAAGCAGCAGCAGCAGACCAGGCAAGGAGAATCTGGAGAACTTGGGAGAATGAGCTAGCAGTCAGGATGCATAGATTCTTGGGAGGTAGCTTTGGGGTGGAAGACTGGAGAAAGGCTGAGGGAGAATCCAGAGGCCAGATGGGCTGGCTGTCATGGTGGGTATGATTATCTTAACTACTTTCCTCTCTCTGCTCACATACCTTGCTGAGAAGGGGCCCTTTCCTGAGCCCCTGTCTTAAATGGCAACCTCTCCCTCCAAAACTTCTAACTCCTCTTTCTCTGCTTAGTTTTCTTCCAGAGTACTCATCACCACAGGGCACACTATTTCTTAGATTTATGCATTTGCTTATTATCTATCTCTCTCTAATAGTGTTGTAGCCATGTGTTCTGGGAGAGAAACTCACTCAGAAGGACAGTGCAGATAGTGGAGTGCAGTTTATTACGCTGGCGGGCCCAAGGCAGAGTCTCCTCTTAGCCAAGGATCCCAACCAGTTTTTGTGAAAACGTTAATAAACCCTAAGTGTACGTGTTCAAACCCACCTCCCCAAGTTCTCTGGAACTAGTATAAACCAAGGAAAAGAAAGATACAATCAAAGTTAACCCATGACTCCTATGCCTTAAACCCATGATTCTGATTCGTATGCCTTAAGCCTAGGTAGTTAACAGTGGACAATTATCAATAGGCCTGTGATCATACCCCAATAAGCACAATAGAATGTATGATTCTATTCAGTTACACAGATAATTAGGGTATTCTTTTAGGCAATGGAGAGCCCTGGGGCTCTTCCTTCCGGGGGCCTGGTTTTCCAGTTGGTATGTTGTTTCCATAGATACTGGGCATAGAGCTCAAAGTCCACAGTCTGGCCCAAGATGGAGTCCTGCTTTCAAGATAGAGCCTGTTCTATTTCCTCCTTCAGTAGAATTTAAGTTCCACCAAGGCAAGTTTCTTAATCGGTTCACTCTGATAGGTCACCAGCACCTGGAACATTTCCTGAGATCCAATCAGTGCTTCGTATTTGTTGAATGAACGAATCTCATCACACAAGGATAACTACCCTTCATATTTTTGCATTTAGTCACTCAGTATACAAGGTAAATTTTTGGTTAGAGGTTTATGTTACATACAATAAACTGTATACGTTTGAAGTGTACAATTCAATGAGTATTGGCAGGTATATATACACCTGTGTAACCAATACCGCAATCAGGATGTAGAAACTTCCCAGCACCCTTGGAAGTTTTCTTGTACCTTTTTGTGGTCAATCCCTAGCCCTAGGTAACAACTGATGTAGTTTCTGTCATTATTTATTGGCTTTGCTTTTTCTAAAATTTCATATAAATGGACTCATACTCATGTCTTGTTTTGCTCAGCATCAGGTTTTTATGATTTATCTGTGTTGAATGTAGCGGTGGTTCATTTGATTTCATTGCTGATCGGTAGAAAATAGTTTCTTATTTTGCTTTGTGGTTTTCGTGGCCTTGAGGGAGGGTGGACTCTGGATCCAGGCTGACTGACTGGATTTCTGGCTCTTCCACTTACCAGCTGTGTGGCTTTGGGCAGGATTATTTTCCCTGTGCTTCAGGCCTCTCATCTGTTAAATGGGGTCATAATGGTACCTACCTTATAGGATTGTTAGGAGAAGCATTAAATGAGTTAAAGTAAACACACAAAGTGGTTAGAATGGGGCCTGGCAGAAGTGCATATTCAATAATTGTTACCTGTTATTACTTCCAGTTTGCAAATGAAGGGAAAAGCCCTGAGGCACAGAAATGTAAACTAGTTTGACTGGTGTTATCTGCAATGCAGGAAGGAACCCAAGTCTGTCTCATTTAACCTCTGTGTTCTACCCCTTCCCCAATTCTGGTCCTTCCCCTTCAGGCCAGAATCCTGTGTGTGGTGCACACAGAAGGAGAAGTTAGCACTCAGCTCTGGGACATCTGGCTCCCCTGTCTCAGGGTTCACTTAGGCTATCCCCATCTATGTCACCATCTCTGCCCCTCTGAGTAGAGTTTCATCCCCTTTGGCCTGCAAAGAAGGTGGGGTTGGGCTTCCTTGCCCTTTGCTCCTCTCTTGGGCTCTCTCAGGAAGCTGAACGGTGTGCATCAGGAACACTTAAACAATCATGCAGCATCAGCCCTGCAAAAAGCGAATTTGATAAACCCCACTCCAGAGCTCACTGAACCTGTCTACAATGATGCTTAATTAAAGTGCAGAAACTCTGAAGAGAGAGCAAGTTACTGCTTAATGCAATACCAGAGTGCCACTGTTCTACCATCTGCCTCCTTCTCTGCAGTAATTGCTTCCTGACACTTGTTTATTTTAATTAGGAGAGCAATCTTGATCAAGAGGGAGGGCAGGCTCTTGGAGGGGAGGAAGAAAGTGGAGAAGGGGGGCTGTCATGTAGTGGTCATGGGCTGAAGGGGAGGCATCTTTGTCTTTATGGTGCGAGTGATTCCAACTTCCCACACGATGGACCTGTGAAGCTCTCTCCCTATGGCGAAAGCATAAAGCTGACTCTGGGGTCATATGCTCAGGTTGTGAGTGCGTCCTTTAGCGGGTATGGGAGCTGAGCTTCTTGGTTAGAGAATGGAGGCGCCTACGTTGTTAGAAGGGAGATTACGGATTGGGCCAGTCAGATCCCAGGTGGTGGTCACTATGACCCAGTGGAGGTACTTCTAGTCCCAGCAGGGTCTCAGAGCTGAGGGACAGAGAAGTTCATTCGTATCTATTGCTTTGGGGTTTTAGTCATGGTTGTAAAGTCTGCCTGGTTATCTTTGATTGTGTGTTGGTCATTGTACATGAAAACCATTTATAAAGAACTGAGATGAAAAATACAGTTTCCTCTAGAGAGAAATTTTACTTTTTTTTCTGGCAGAAATTAGAAGGTATTCTAAATCTAGAGCACTCCCCCACCTCTCGAATGAAATTAAAACTTAAGATGCCCTCGTCAACAGGCAAATTCAAACCTATTCTACAGATTCTTTTCAGGGCTAGTTAATTTCTGGTTCATTCTCACCCTGAGGCTCTAGCTTATTGTGAAAAAGGTCAGCTTCTGGTTACCTCATCTTATACAGGTTCTGGGCATTGATTTCTGTCTATCTAACACTGCCAGGCTTTTAAAGAAGTGAAAGTGAAAGTTGCTCAGTCATGTCTGACTCTTTGTGACCCTATGGACTATATAGTCCATGGAATTCTCCAGGCCAGAATATTGGAGTGGGTAGCCTTTCCTTTCTCCAGGGGATCTTCCCAACCCAGGGATCAAACCCAGGTCTCCCACATTGCAGGCGGATTCTTTACCAACTGAGCTGGTCAGGAAAGCCCAGGAATACTGGAGTGGGAAGATTCTCCCATGAATCTTCCCGACCCAGGAATGGAACCAAGGTCTCCTGCATTGCAAGTGTATTCTTTACCAACTGAGCTATCAGGGAAGCCCAGGCTTTCAAAACAAAGTTCATATTTGCTAGACTCAGAAAATACTTTCAGGGCAAAAGTGATGTCTGTATTTCTCTGGGTTCCTGATTCCCTTCAGTGTTAAACTAGTATTTCCTCACTATGTAACCAGGATTCTGATGACTTTAAAAAAATATATTGCATATTTTATCCAGATTTTTAGTTGTTTTCAGTGGTAATGGCCTGCAGTTACCACAAAGTGCCTGATAGCGGTTTATAAATTACATATTTTTACTTAGGGCAGCAGAAAATTTTAATCCCCAAATGAAATCATAGTAGAATTTCAATATCAAAAACAAAGCTAAACAACAATAACAAAATGATAAAAGTGTAGCCGTTCTGGTTAAAGTAGGACTAGAGGTTGCCAAGGCCTGCCGACCTGGCCTCTCCTTTGTTAGATCCACAATAGAGTATCTGCAATACCTGGGTTGGGATTTCTTTGGAAGGAATGATGCTAAAGCTGAGACTCCAGTACTTTGGCCACCTCATGCAAAGAGTTGACTCATTGGAAAAGACTCTGATGCTGGGAGGGACTGGGGGCAGGAGGAGAAGGGGACGACAGAGGATGAGATGGCTGGGTGGCATCACTGACTTGATGGAGGTGAGTTTGAGTGAACTCTGGGAGTTGGTGATGGACAGGGAGGCCTGGCGTGCTGCGATTCATGGGGTCACAAAGAGTCGGACATGACTGAGCAACTGAACTGAACTGAACTGAATACCTGGGTATCACGGGTATCATTTGAAAAGTTCTTCTGTAAGGAACCCCTTGATTTGACTGACTTTGAGAAACCATAGCTTTGGCAAAGCTCATCTAATGCTTTTGCAAAATGCTTATTGACATTTTAGAATGGCTAGGTGGCTCAGATGGTAAAGAATCTGCCTGCAGTGTGGGAGACCTGGGTCAATCCCTGGGTTGGAAAAATCCCCTGGAGGAGGGCATAGCAACCCACTCCAGTATTCTTGCCTGGAGACTCCCATGAACACGGTGGGCTACAGTCTATAGGGTCAAGAATCAGACACAACTGAGTGACTAAGCACAGCACAGCACGAGTGCTTAGATATTGGCCAAGATGCTGTAAGAAATGACGGGGTATGCTGTCAGAGTTCCAGAAAACCCTTGTGAAAGCAAGACCAGGATAGTGAGGATCTTTTTGGTTCTCTTAGGATCACTCGTCTGAAGCAGGGGGAAGAGAACAGAAATACGGTGAAGATGGTGGGTGTGTCAGTTTGGGTCCTCCCAGGGGCAGACATCAAGATAGGATTAGATATGCAAGAATATTATTGGGGGAAATGCTTGTGAAGGATAAAGGAAATGCTGCATCAGACCTTTATGAATATCTGACAATTGTGCTGTGCTTAGTCGCTCAGTCGTGTTTGATTCTTTGCTACCCCATGAACTGTAGCCTGCTACGCTCTTCTGTCCATGGCGATTCTCTAGGCAAGATTACTGGAGTGGGTTGCCATGCCCTCCTCCAGGGGATCTTCCCAACCCAGGGATTGAACCCAGGTCTTCTGGATTGCAGGTGGATTCTTTACTATTTGAGCCACCAGGGAAGCCTGGAAAGAATACTAGGATATCCAATAAGTAGAAATAAAATATGCACAGAAACAAAATAAAAGCAGATAAGACAGCTTCCTCCAGAGCTCGGAGTGACTCTGGCGGTCATTGTTTGCTCACCCTCCTTGTCTCACATTGGAATAGACCAAGCCTAGGTGGTTGGAGAAGGCAATGGCAACCCACTCCAGTACTCTTGCCTGGAAAGTCCCATGGACGGAGGAGCCTGGTAGGCTGCAGTCCATGGGGTCGAGAGGAGTCGGACACGACTGAGCGACTTCACTTTCACTTTTCACTTTCATGCATTGGAGAAGGAAATGGCAACCCACTCCAGTATTCTTGCCTAGAGAATCCCAGGGACGGGGTAGCCTGGTGGGCTGCCATCTATGGGGTCACACAGAGTCGGACACGACTGAAGCGACTTAGCAGCAGCAGCAGCAGCAGCAGCAGCAGCAGGTGGTGGGACAGTTCACAAGGCTAGTGGGTTCAAGGGCTGGGGCTTATACCTTAGTCTTTTAAGTCTGAGTCCCCTGCTCCCTTTGCTAAGGGAGGCTGCATGTGGTCACTTGGCACATGATTTGAAGAGGGATGTCTGGCTTCCATATGGACAGACTCAAGCCACTCTCACCTTTGATCTGAACTTGACGACTCCTCTTCATCATCAAACTGTTTGCTTCTGTTTCCTCATCTGTAAAAGTGGGGATGATAATGGGTGTTTTATTTAATTACTTTATTTACTTTTAAATAAATATATATTTTTGAAGTATAGTTGACTTACAATATTTCAGGTACACAGCATGGTGATTCAGTTATACAAATAGATATATATTATTTAAAAAATTATTTTCCATCATAGATTATTATAAGATATTGACTATAGTCCCCTGTGCTAAACAGTAAGCCTTTGTTGCATGTGGCATATCTATTTTGGGACACATGTACACCCATGGCTGATCCATGTCGATGTATGGTAAAAACCACTGCAATATTGTAAAAGTAATTCCGTTCAGTTCAGTTCAGTTGCTCAGTCATGTCCAACTCTTTGCGACCCCACTAATTGCAGCATGCCAGGCCTCCCTGTCCATCACCAACTCCCGGAATTCACTCAAACTCACATCCATTGAGTCAGTGATGCCGTCCAGCCATCTCATCCTCTGTCATCCCCTTTTCCTCCTGCCCCCAATCCCTCCCAGCATCAGAGTCTTTTCCAATGAGTCAACTCTTCACATGAAGTGGCCAAAGTACTGGAGTCTCAGCTTTAGCATCATTCCTTCCAAAGAACACCCAGGGCTGATTTCCTTTAGAATGGATTGGTTGGATCTCCTTGCAGTCCAAGAGACTCTCAAGAGTCTTCTCTAACACCACAGTTCAAAAGCATCAATTCTTCGGTGCTCAGCCTTCTTCACAGTCCAACTCTCACATCCATACATGACCACTGGAAACACCATACCCTTGACTAGACGAAACTTTGTTGGCAAAGTAATGTCTCTGCTTTTTAATATGCTGTCTAGGTTGGTCATAACTTTCCTTCCAAGGAGTAAGCGTCTTTTAATTTCATGGCTGCAATCACCATCTGCAGTGATTTTGGAGCCCCCTCCAAAACAAAGTCTGACACTGTTTCCACTGTTTCCCCATCTATTTCCCATGAAGCGATGGGACCAGATGCCATGATCTTCATTTTCTGAATGTTGAGCTTTAAGCCAACTTTTTCACTCTCCTCTTTCACTTTCATCAAGAGGCTCTTTAGTTCCTCTTCCCTTTCTGCCATAAGGGTGGTGTCATCTGCATATCTGAGGTTATTGATATTTCTCCTGGCAATCTAGATTCCAGCTTGTGCTTCTTCCAGCCCAGTGTTTCTCATGATGTACTCCGCATATAAGTTAAATAAGCAGGGTGACAATATACAGCCTTGACGTACTCCTTTTCCTATTTGGAACCAGTCTGTTGTTCCACGTCCAGTTCTAACTGTTGCTTCCTGACCTGCATACAGATTTCTCAAGAGGCAGGTCAGGTGGTCTGGTATTCCCATCTCTTTCAGAATTTTCCACAGTTTCCAAAGGCTTTGTCATAGTCAATAAATCAGAAATAGATATTTTTCTGGAACTCTCTTGCTTTTTCCATGATCCAGCGGATGTTAGCAATTTGGTCTCTGGTTCCTCTGCCTTTTCTAAAACCAGCTTGAACATCTGGAAGTAAAAGTAATTAGCTTCCAATTAAAATAAATAAATTAATTAAAAAATTAGAAATTTAGCATTCTATTCATAGTAAGTCAAACAAGTGGAATCAAAATAATTTTTTAGTTAGGCAAAAATTCATAAGTTTTCTAAAATATACATATAATACATACTTATATTTATGTATACAAAAGCTTTTCTACTACACTTGAAAGAAGCTTGAGAAAGAACATAAAAAAGAGAAGTGATAGAGAAATTGGAGACCATGAACTAAATGAAACGGGAGCACTGAAAATGAAATAGAAAAAGTGAAACAAACTAGATAAGAGTGGAAGATCATCATGTAGTCCAGGTGTTTTTAAACATAACTGCTCATTAGAAACATATCTGGAGCTCTGGAGAAAAGAAGCAATACTTGAGCATTTGTAATTTTTTCAAAAATTTCAAGATAATTATGATATACATCTGGATTTTAAAAAGTTGATTACAGGTTTTTCTATTAGATCCTAGTTTTGGTGATATAGCGTTCTATTATTTTTCTGTTGACCAATCATACAATGGTATTAAGCGAGTAAGACTTACATAATCACAATAGTAAAAGATGTTTATCAGTTTTCACAATCAATAGCCAGACAAAAAATAAAAGATAATTATAATTGTAAGCCATAATGGAAACATGATTAAGTTAACAATATAAAATAATTACATTCAGTTGGTGGGGGGGTGGGTGTCAAGCAGGGGGCTTCCCTGGTGGTAAAGAATCCTCCTGCAATGTGGGAGAGCTGGGTTAGATCCCTGGGTTGGGAAGATCCCCTGGAGGAGGGCATGGCAACTCACTCCAGTATTCTTGCCTGAAGAATCCCCATGGACAAAGAAGCCTGGCAGGCTGTAGTCCTTGGGGTCGTGAAGAGTCTGACACTGCTGAGCGATGAAGCACAGCGCAAGCAGGTGGCAAGTGGAAGTGCATACATGTTTCCATCCTCCAGCCGGTCTATGTCTTTTGCTTGGTGCATTTAATCCATTTACATTTAAGGTAATTATTGATATGTCTGATCCTATTACTGTCTTCTTAATTGTTTTGGGTTTACCTTCTGTAGGTCTTTTCCTTCTCTTTTGTTTTCTGCCTAGAGAAGTTCCTTTAGCATTTGTTGTACAGCTGGTTTGGTGGTGCTTGAATTCTCTTAACTTTTGCTTGTCTGGAAAACTTTTGATTTCTCCATCAGATATGAAGGAGAGTCTTGCTGGGTAGAGTATTCTTGGTTGTAGTTTCTTCCCTTTCATCACTTTAAATATATCATGCCATTCCCTTCTAGCATGTAGAGTTTCTACTGAGAAATCAGCTGATAGCCTGATGGGAGTTCCTTTGTATGTTATTTGTCATTTTTTCTCTGTTGCTTTTAATATTTTATCTCTGTCTTTAATTTTTTGTCAATTTGATTACTGTGTGTCTCAGTGTGTTCCTCCTTGGGTTTATCCTGCTTGGGACTTTCTGTGCTTCCTGGACTTGGTTGACTATTTCCTTTCCCATGTTCAGGAAGTTTTGAGCTTTTATCTCTTCAAATATTTTCTCAGGTCCTTTCTCTCTCTCTCTCTTCCTTCTGGGACCCCTGTAATGCAAATGTTGGTGTGTTTAATGCTGCCCCAGAGGTCTCTTAGGCTGTCTTCATTTCTTTTCATTCTTTTTTTTTATATTCTGTTCTGTGGCAGTGATTACTGCCATTCTGTCTTCCAGGTCATTTATCTGTTCTTCTGCCTCAGTTATTCTGCTATTGATTCCTACTAGTATATTACTCATCTCTGTTTGTTCTTTAGTTCTTCTAGATCTTTGGTAAACATTTCTTGCATCTTCTCAATCTTTGCCTCCATTCTTTTCCCAAGATCCTGGATCATATTCACTATCATTATTATGAATTCTTTTTCTGGAAGATTGCCTACCTCTACTTAATTTGTTGTTTTTCTGGGATTTTATCTTGTCCCTTCATCTGGGACATAACTTTCTGCTTTTTCACCGTGATTAACTTTCTGTAATATGGTCTTTGTTTTAGCAGCTGTGAAACTGTGCTTCTTCTAGGTTCTTCTGTCTGCCCTCTGATGGATGAGGCTAACAGGCTTGTATAAGCTTCTTGATGGGATGGACTGGCCATGTGAAAGACTGGGTCTTGCTCTGGTAGGCAGGGCCTTGCTCAGTAAAGCTTTAATCCAATTATCTGCTGATGGGTGGGGTTGCACTCCCTCTCTGGTAGTTGTTTGGCCTGAGGAGACCCAGCCCTGGGGTCTGCAGACTCTATGGTAGGATTAATGGCAAACTCCAAGAGGGTTTTCAGCAAAGGGGACCTTCAGTGCCCCCGTCCCTGTGGTGAGCCCCTGCTGACCCAAACCTCCACAGGTGGCCCTCCAACACTAGCAGGTGGTTTTGGGTCCGTCTCCTTGGGGTCACTGCTCTTCTCTGGGTCTTGGTGCAAGCAAAAGTTTGTTTGTGCCCTCCAAGACTGGAGTCTCTGTATCCCCCAGTCCTCTGGAAGGCCTATAATCAAATCCCAGTGGCCCTCAAGTTCAGATTCCCTGGGGATTCCCAGTCTCTTTCTCAGATTCCCAGGCTGGGAAGCCTGACATGGGGTTCAGAACCTTCACAATAGTGCGAGAACTTCTTTGGTATCATTGTTCTCCAGTCTGTGGGTTCACCCACCCGGGGGGTGTGGGATTTGATTTTACTGTGAATGCACCCCTCCTACCACCTCACTGTGGCATCTTCTTTGTCTTTGGACATGGAATATCTTACTTTGGTGGTTCCAGCATCCACCTGCTGATGGTTGTTCAACAGTTAATTGCAGTTTTGGTGCTTTCGCAGGAGAAAATGTGCACACGCCCTTCTACTCTGCCATCTTGAACTGGACTTGATAATGTGTTTTTTATTTTTATTTTTTTTTAATTTTATTTTATTTTTAAACTTTACATAATTGTATTAGTTTTGCCAAATATCAAAATGAATCCATCACAGGTATACATGTGTTCCCCATCCTGAACCCTCCTCCCTCCTCCCTCCTCCCTCCCCATACCATCCCTCTGGGTCGTCCCAGTGCATTAGCCCCAAGCATCCAGTATCGTGCATCGAACCTGGACTGGCATCTCGTTTCATACATGATATTTTACATGTTTCAATGCCATTCTCCCAAATCTTCCCACCCTCTCCCTTTCCCACAGAGTCCATAAGACTGTTCTATACATCAGTGTCTCTTTTGCTGTCTCGTACACAGGGTTATTGTTACCATCTTTCTAAATTCCATATATATGCGTTAGTATACTGTATTTATGTTTTTCCTTCTGGCTTACTTCACTCTGTATAATAGGCTCCAGTTTCATCCACCTCATTAGAACTGATTCAAATGAATTCTTTTTAATGGCTGAGTAATACTCCATTGTGTATATGTACCACAGCTTTCTTATCCATTCATCTGCTGATGGACATCTAGGTTGCTTCCATGTCCTGGCTATTATAAACAGTGCTGCGATGAACATTGGGGTACACGTGTCTCTTTCCCTTCTGGTTTCCTCAGTGTGTATGCCCAGCAGTGGGATTGCTGGATCATAAGGCAGTTCTGTTTCCAGTTTTTTAAGGAATCTCCACACTGTTCTCCATAGTGGCTGTACTAGTTTGCATTCCCACCAACAGTGTAAGAGGGTTCCCTTTTCTCCACACCCTCTCCAGCATTTATTATTTGTAGACTTTTGGATCGCAGCCATTCTGACTGGTGTGAAATGGTACCTCATAGTGGTCTTGATTTGCATTTCTCTGATAATGAGTGATGTTGAGCATCTTTTCATGTGTTTGTTAGCCATCTGTATGTCTTCTTTGGAGAAATGTCTATTTAGTTCTTTGGCCCATTTTTTGATTGGGTCATTTATTTTTCTGGAGTTGAGCTATAGGAGTTGCTTGTATATTTTTGAGATTAGTTGTTTGTCAGTTGCTTCATTTGCTATTATTTTCTCCCATTCTGAAGGCTGTCTTTTCACCTTGCTGATAGTTTCCTTTGATGTGCAGAAGCTTTTAAGGTTAATTAGGTCCCATTTGTTTATTTTTGCTTTTATTTCCAGTATTCTGGGAGGTGGGTTATAGAGGATCCTGCTGTGATGTATGTCAGAGAGTGTTTTGCCTATGTTCTCCTCTAGGAGTTTTATAGTTTCTGGTCTTACGTTGAGATCTTTAATCCATTTTGAGTTTATTTTTGTGTATGGTGTTAGAAAGTGGTCCAGTTTCATTCTTTTACAAGTGGTTGACCAGATTTCCCAGCACCACTTGTTAAAGAGATTGTCTTTAATCCATTGTATATTCTTGCCTCCTTTGTCAAAGATAAGGTGTCCATATGTGCGTGGATTTATCTCTGGGCTTTCTATTTTGTTCCATTGATCTATATTTCTGTCTTTGTGCCAGTACCATACTGTCTTGATAACTGTGGCTTTGTAGTAGAGCCTGAAGTCAGGTAGGTTGATTCCTCCAGTTCCATTCTTCTTTTTTAAATGGAAAAATTTGAAGATTAAATGAGATAATATGGGAAAGAGTGCTTTTTTAAAACTCTAAAATGTTTTATAGATTCTATTCCTATATCATGTTTTAATTCTGTTTGATAAAAGGAACCTGAAGTCAGCAGTGATGGGGGAGGGTGGGCAGACCACCCAGGCCCAGTCACTGCTCATGTTCCTGAGCCCACTCTGGCCCCTTCTTCTATGGATAGGGTATTTTTATGTCTTTCTTCAAAGGAGCTGAACAAGTTAAAATTTTGGAGCATCAGCTCTATGAAGAGACGAGTAAGTCTGAAGGATGATCCAGACCAGTTGCCTGGGTCCCTTCAGCAGTGACAGGAGGGACTGTGGTAACTGATGTCTGAAGGCTTCTTTCAATAGGGAGTCCCATAGACCCTCATGAAGGGCAAGGGCTCAAGTCAGGAAGCAGGAGGCTCTCACTGGACTCCCAAACACAGGGCACAGAGCAAGAGTGGATTGGAATGGCTTGAGAGAGTTGTTAAATCCCAGAAAGAACTTTCTGGCACTGGGGGTAGTTAAATGCTGGAAATGGAGAAGCCAAACAGGTGTGCTGGAATTGCTTTCTGGAGGTCTTTGCAAAGAAAGGGCTTTTCCCTTTGGAAAAGCTGGTAAAGAATCTGTCTGCAATACGGGAGACCTGGGTTCAATCCCTGGGTTAGGAAGATCTCCTGGAGAATGGAAAGGCTACCCGCTCCAGTATTTTGGCCTGTATAATTCCATGGATTGTATAGTCCATGAGGTCGCAAAAAGCCAGACACGACTGAGCGACTTTCACTTCACTTCACTTTTGCAAAGAAAAGAAAGACCCCATTATAGTCCTATTGAAACTGGGGAACCAGACTGGGAAGCATTGAAAGTGATAACTGCCCTGCAGATCACTGACACTGCGAGAGCTGCTGTGAAGTTTCAGGGCTGAGATGCCCCTTGCACACTCTGTCCCGTTGTGCACACCTGTTTTCTGCTGCTGCACCTGTGCTCCAGGGTTTATGTACCTGGTGAAAACTCTCTGGGGCCTCCCACCACTGTTCTGATTTCTGAACTTGCAGCCCTTCCTCTCTATTTACCACTTCCTCCTCCTTGGGTATAAACTTCCAAGAAATGGTGCTGGTGTCAGCAGTTACTCCAGATAATAAAAGCTCAGCATGGTGACCAATAACCACTCTGGGTTTAAGAGTAATGTGGGGGAATTTCTCCCAAGATGACCCATGAAAGAGGAAATAAAGGAGCAAGGATGATTAAAAACTTTCAGGGAGCATGCAGTAAAAATTTTAATTGGTTTTATTTCTGATACTGTTTTCAGCATCTATCTGTCTCCGTTTCTCATCTTTAACCCTCTTGAGACCAGATAGTGGTTTCCCAAGAAGGTAAAAAAGTAATTATAGTCAAAGACATTTTTTTTCCCCTACAGGTATCAAGTTAATTGTCTTTTCTGGGGCTAATTGTCTTTCTTTTGGTCCAGGTGCGAGATGACTGCTTGGAGCTCATAACAGTGTGGCTTTGTGTTTTTCACGTACATGGTCTCATTGGGGCCTCCTGGGGTCCTGTGCGAGGTAGTTGTGTTGTTCCCATTTCACAGATGTACACACTGAGGCCCAGCTTGGCAAGGTTTACAGAACCAGTGGCAGCTCTGCTATCAGCTCTGCCCCTTTCCCACCTGATCCTACCGCCTCCCAGAGCCCTGACTGGAGGTGGCAGAGCCATAGGGCCCCTTGGACTCTAGCCGACAAAGCCCCTTAAGCTTCTTGGTGGTTGTCAAAGGCAAATCTGGGGAGATAGAGTTTGCTCTGGGTGGTGGGAGAATGAGGACCCTCCTGGGAATGCAGTGAGTTTGAAAAGGTGATGAGCCTTCCTTTTATGGAAGTTTCCTTGGACTGCTCTAACAAAGTACCATGGACTGGGTGGCATCAGACAAGAGGAATTTATTCTCTCATGGTTCTTGAGGCTAAAAGATCAACATCAAGGTGGTGGCCGGGCCATGCTCCCTCGGCAGACTCTGGGGAAGAGTCTTCCTTGCCTCTTCTTAGCCTCTCATGGCTGCTGTCAACTCTTGATGTCCCTTGGCTTGTAGCTGCATCACTCCAGCTTCTGTCCCCATACCCCGCAGCCATCTTCCTGTGCTTCTCAGTGTCCAAATCTTTCCATCCCTCTAAGGATACTAGTCATTGGATTTAGGACCCAATGGCTCAGCAGTAAAGAATCCACCTGCCATGCAGGAGATGTGGGTTCCATCCCTGAGTTGGGAAGATTCCCTGGAGAAGGAAATAGCAACCCACTTCAGTATTCTTGCCTGGGAAATCCCATTGACAGAGGAGTCTGGTGGGCTACAGTCCATGGGGTTGCAAAAGGGTCAGACATGACTTAGTGACTAAACAACAGCAACTGCTCCGGTTCAACCTTATTTTGACTTGATGACATCTGCAAACACCCTATTTCCAAAGAAGGTCACACATTCACAGCCTCCTGGGGTTAGGACCTCAACTTATCTTTTTGAGGGACCCGATTTAACCCACAACACTATGTTTTAGTCAATCCTTTCTGCTTGTTCTTTTTTTTTTTCTCGTTCGATTTTTTTAAATGTCATTCTTTTTTTTATGAAATTATGGTTTTATCAGAGATGGTAGGTTTTTATCTTATAAATGTCTAATATTCAGAAAGTAAACCTCTCATATTCTTATCACTCAAAAGAATAACAAATGACATGCATTTGATTCAAGAATTTTTTAAGAATAAAAATACAGACATAGATTTTAAAATTATTGCTAACCATCTTCTCCTCAGTGACATCCTCTCCTTTGTCTTAGCAAGGTGGTTCTCAACCAGGGCAATTTTAGGGATGATGTTACTAAGCATTCTGCCATGTATAGGACAGCCCTCACTGCCCTTAACACACAACAAAGTGTTATCTGATCTAAAAAAATGTTAATAGTTCCTAGACTGAGAGGCTCTCTTTTAGAGAGAAGCACTACCACGATATTGATATCCTTCTAGAAATGTTTTTCATACTTCTTCATACATTTACAAGCCCGAATAAACAATATGTGGTATTGTGTTTTTGTGCCTAAGTATTCCTCTAATTTGGAGAAGGCAATGGCACCCCACTCCAGTACTCTTGCCTGGAAAACCCCATGGACAGAGGAGCCTGGTGGGCTGCAGACCATGGGGTCGTGAAGAGTCGGACACGACTGAGCGACTTGACTTTCACTTTTCCCTTTCATGCATTGGAGAAGGAAATGGCAACCCACTCCAGTGTTCTTGCCTGGAGAATCCCAGGGACGGGGGAGCCTGGTGGGCCACTGTCCATGGGGTTGCACAGAGACAGACATGACTGAAGCGACTTAGCAGCAGCATTCCTCTAATTTGTATAAATAGCATCATAACATATTCTCTGTCTTGCTTTGTTTTTCCCTTCAACATTTTTTTAGATCTAGCCACATTGATATAAATACATATATAATACATATATATATATGTGTGTGTGCGCGTATGATTTTTAAACTGATCTATAGTTTGCTGTTTTAAAAAATGTCTTTGTCTGATGAAGAAAATATTGATAACCCTACGTCCCATGTTAGGCTTGCTCTCTTTCAGGGGAAAGATCATGTTTTATTTCTCCATGCTATCTGTAAGTCTGAAAACCCAAGACTATTAGATGCCCCCAGTGCTGGTTGGAAGGCAGGCCCATTATCTGGGATGTTAATTCTCTCCAAGAACTTAATCTTCCTAGAATATAACTGTATCAAGTGTCCCAGGAGTTCTTGACCAGCTGGTGGGGAGAATGGAATTGTGTCACAGCTCCAGTTTAAGGTTGGTAGGACCCAAAAGCCCAGGATTAAAATGAAGTCCGCTCAAATTTTGGTTTCCAGAAGAAATTGAATAGGGTGACAAATTTGGAGATAGGAGGCCACTTTTGAGGAGCTTCCTCAGCTATACATAGACTATGATGTAGCCAAAGTCCAAGTTATTAATTTCAAAGACTGATCACTAAAGGACGCAATGCAATGCACCCCAATCTGAGTCAGAAGACATGTGTTTGATCTTAGCTACTTCCTAGCTGTGTGACCTTGAATAAGTTACTTAGCCTTGACATCTCAATTTTCCTAGTCCCTAAAATTGAAGTACTAACATAGCAGTGGGTTTCTGTAGGAATAAAATGAGAACAGTGCTTGGTATCTGGTAAGATTTCAAAAATGTTAGTTGATCCTGGAGTCTGATTCTAAGGAGATTGGACTCTTTCCTTTTGGCAACGAAGGAGCCTTTGGAATTTCTTTAGAAGCATGGGAGTGTTATGTTTAAATGTGAGTTTCAGAAAGTTAATTCTGACTTGGAAGCAGTGTATAAGGAGAGTTGGGAGTAGGAAGAAGCTGGAAATGCAAAGATCAGTCATTAGGATTATGAAATAATCCAAATGAGAGAGATATGCCTGAACTGACTGAGCAGGGTGGGTGGGTTGGAAGGGAAGGAGGAGAGAAGGATGTAGAAAGAGGATGGGAGAGAGGAGGAAGTCAAGGGTATTTGAGTGATGGCATCAGAACATATGAAGCTTGATGGGATGTGGAGTTGTGACATGGGCTGATGGAATCACGCCCAGGTTGCTCTCTGCTCTAGTGAATGGATGAAGATATAAAGAAAGATAACAAGCCAGGAGGAACTGCTAAGGGAGGAGGAGGAGGAGGGAAATAGCATACAGAATCTTTCTTTAGTTAAGGTATGTCTGTGTTGCCTGGGGGAGATATCCCAGATCATAAATGGGTAGTTTGTGAAGGGAACTTGGGCTGAAGCATCAGGGGACACTGACATTCAAAGGCGAAGGGGAGAAGAGCACTGAGAGTGACTTTCAAAGGTGAGGCGGCTTTGAAAGAGTAATTTTCAAAGAAGGGGGTGGAGTGCAGAGCCAGGAGATTCATCAAAGCGGGCTCCACAGGGTCAAAAGCAGCTGAAGTCCCCAGAGGATGGGAACTGAGAAGAGGCGCTGGTTTGAGTACTTCCAGGGCGTACATGTGTGCTCAGTCACTCAGTTGTGTCCGGCTTTTTGTGACCCCATGGACTATAGTCCACTAGGCTCTCTGTCCATGGAAATTTCCGGGCAAGAATACTGAAGTGAGTTGCTCATTCCTGCCCCAAGGGATCTTCCCGATCCAGGGGTTGAACTTGCATCTCTTGCATTGGCAGGCAGATTCTTTACCATTGTACCACGTGGGAAGTGAAAGTTGCTCAGTTGTGTCTGACTCTTTGAGACCCCATGGACTATAGAGTCCAAGGAATTCTCCAGGCCAGAATACTGCAGTTGGTAGCCATTCCCTTCTCCAGGGAATCTTCCCAACCCAGGGGTCGAACTCCCGCATTCTGGGCAGATTCTTTACCAGCTGAGCCACAAGGGAAGCCCAAGAATACTGGAGTGGGTAGCCTATCCCTTCTCCATTGGATTTTCCTGACCCAGGAATCGAACCGGGGTCTCCTGCATTGTAGGTGGATGCTTTACCAACTGAGCTACCAGGGAAGCCCCCTGGGTATTTCCAGAGCCTCTGGTAACCTTGGGGAGAGCTTTGTGAGCTGGGGACACATGGGGGATAGAAGCCAGATTTCAGAGGATAAGGCTAGGAATGGAGGAATGGAGATTATGAGTTTTAATGGAGAAAAGAATTACCGGGATTGTCTCAAAGGTTGGAGAAAAGGGAAGATTTGTGTTTCATTTTCAGATTACTAGCATGCTGCTCGGAGAAGGCAATGGCACCCCACTCTAGTACATTTGCCTGGAAAATCCCATGGATGGAGGAGCCTGGAAGGCTGCAGTCCATGGGGTCACTGAGGGTCGGACACGACTGAGTGACTTCACTTTCACTTTTCACTTTCATGCATTGGAGAAGGAAATAGCAACCCGCCCCAGTGTTCTTGCCTGGAGAATCCCAGGGACTGGGGAGCCTGGTGGGCTGCCGTCTGTGGGGTCGCACAGAGTCGGACATGACTGAAGCGATGCAGCAGCAGCATGCTGCTAGCAGTGGGTGGTTGGGGAAGGAGTGGAGAGGGTGTGGAAGAGGGGAAGTATTGATGGAACAAGGTCCTGGGATGGGACGGCTTGGAGAGGGCACTGAGGAGGGGTCAGTCTTGGCCGGTTTTCCTTGAGAAGGTAAAGAGAAAAAAGCAGGGAGCTGAAGGGGCGGGAATTACAGGTCTTCATGACTCAAGGCCTCAATTTTTTCTCAGTAAAATAGAAGCCCCTGTAGCATTTGGTGAGTGGAGAAGGTGGAAATGGCTTAAGAGGAGCTGAAGAAGACAGCAGATTGGGGAAAAGTTTAAGGCTTGCTGAGTCACTGAGTGTGAGAGGGATGGAATTATAGTTGTACTCAGTGGCACAGATGAGCTTTTGGTTTCTGGTGCTGATCAGTAGCTCAGGGGCAAGGCACGTGCGTGCTTAGATTTCCTTCAAGGTGGAGCACTATCAGCTGGATGTGTTTGGAGTCCAGGGGGTGAGGGAATGATTGGCCATGAACTTCTAGGTAAGAAGTTGAGCAAAGACAGTGGGGAAGGGACAGCATACTGCAAGAGTGAAGACAGCGGGATGTTGTGGCTCTATCATGTTAAAGAAGAGGATTAGAATGAGATGGGAGATAGAAACAAGACTTTTCTGAGCCAGGTGTTTGGTGGAGAACTAGTTCTGGGTGAGGTCAAAGTCCAGGTGGGTATGAAGAGAATGCAGGTAAAGGTCATGGTTATGGAGCAGAAGAGAACAAGGGCTAGGAAACCAGGGGAACGTGCACAAGGGATTGTACCTGATGGTAGGAGTCAGGGTGCAGTTAAATGTCTCAGTAAGTGTGGCAGAGTAATCTTGAAATGATGTGTTGGTCAGTTTTTACTACCTAACAAATAACTATAAAAATCTTGATGGCATTTAACATATAGCATTTATTGATTTTGTTCCACATCAGGAGATAGCATATTTGGGCCAGACTCATCTGGCTAAATCTGTTGATTTCACATCCGCAGGTTGGATGGGACCTAGTTGATCAAGGTTGGTCCTGGTTGCAGGGGGCTGGCTGGAATGGCTCTGATCACTCACCTCCTGGGACTGGCAGGCTAGCTCAGGCTCCTCTTCAAATAATGAACCAGAGGTGCAAAAGAACAAGCAATTTTCAAGCCTTTGATCACGTCATGCCTGCTAACATTTCTTTGGCCAAAGTCATGGGGTGGGGAAGGACACGCTCCACTTGGAGGTAGTTGGGTTGGTAAGCGAATGTTTTCAAACAATAACCTAATCGACCACAAGCACTATGAGGATAGAGAGAGGACGGGACTGCAGATGGCACAGGAGCGTGGATGACAACAGAAGAACAAAGGTGGGAAGAAAGGGTGCTGTCCGCTCAGCTCCCACCCTGAGAGCCCCAACTAAGAGTGTTTGGGAAAGAAACCATTCGATTAGAGAAGATACAGGGTTTTGTGCTGTGAGAAGTCAAATATGGACAGCAGGAATTGCAGAAGCCACAGAAGGAAGAGTTCATAAGAGGCTGGAGAGCAATTGCCTGAGTGGGGGCAGGCCTAGCCTCGGGAATAAATTATTGCCTGAGTGGGGGCAGTCCTAGCCTCGGGAATAAATTTTAACACGCACACAGAAGCTAGAAGAGCTTGAGTGACCCAAGGTAAACCTTCTGGGAGTCTTATTATTTTGGGAAGGTGTTGTAAAGACCAGCCCCCACATTGCCTTGAATGGGGCTCTGTGCGCTGGCTCTTTCTGACTAACTGAGAAGGGCAGATGCTTCCTGGGAGGAGATGTTTCCATGGAGAGGTAGTCACAGCTCCATACTATACTTGGGATTTCACAATTGCTTTTACTCTGATGGGGTATTGGGAAATTTTCTTTTTTTTTTTCTTTTTTCCTTTCTTCCTTCCTTTTTCTTTTTTCAGTATAAATAAGGAAGTGAGAGGGTGGGTGTAGGAAGGAAACTATTTTAATGGAGATCCAGTAATAAAAATAGCATCCATCCTTAGAAAGAGAGACTCTAGGAGAAAGATGGAGGAGGCTGGAGCACCCCAAACCTACACTTGATCTTTGCGGAGCTTGTCACTACCTTTCAGGGGTTTCTGACCTTCCCTCTCTGATGTAAGCTCATTGAGGGTAAAGCTTGGGCCTCCCTTATTCACGGCTCTTTCCCACATGCTAGCAGCACACACATAATAGTTGCTCAATAAATATTTTCAGGTGGATGAAGGCGTGAATGATAACATATTTAAAGCTTGTGTATTGTTCTCCACTTAAAAGAATTCCAAACTTGCTCTTGCCCACACCAGTCAGCATATGTTTAGGGACCTCTTGAGTATCAAGCTGGTGACCAGGCCCTGGGCATTCATAGAGAATAAGGCACGGTCCTTGCACATGGTCGCTTATCTTCACTTGCAGCTTGGGGAACAGTAACCAACAGTGCAGAGCTATTAGGAGATGCTTCAAATCTCAGTTTGCCCATCTTCGAAAGAGGGAGGCTCAACACGAGTCATTCACGTTTCTTTCCTACAAGGCTCCTTGGAAGCTTTAATATTCTATTGTTCATTGGAAGTCTCTAAAATGGGGGAAAAAATCTCTAAAACAGGGAAAACAGTTTGATATCTGTCTAAGTCAGCTCAGGCTGCTATAATAAATATACCATGGAGTGGGTGGCTTAAATAGCAAACATTTATTTTTCACAGTTCTGGAGTCTGGGAAGTCTCAGATCAAGGTACAGGCAGATCTGGTGTCTGGGGAGGAACCACTTCCTGGTTTGCAGATGGCTGTCTTCTCGTATCCTCACATGACAGGGAGCAGAGACAGTGGGGAGCAAGCTGTCTCCTGTCTCTCCTTACTGGGCCCTACTCCCATTCATGAGGCCTCCCACTTCATGCCCAATCACCTCCCAAAGGCCCTACCTCCTAAAACCATCACACTGGGGATCAGGCTTCTACACACAAATGTCAATGAAGACTGACAGACGTGTTGTTTCTAGCAATGTTTCTGAAATGTATTTGATCACAAAGACTTTTCTTTCCCTTTTTGTTTTTAGAGTATTTCATGGGATTGGTTTTCTAAAGAGCACGCTTTAGGAAATGTGCTACTGCTGCTTATGGCTGCCAAGTCACTTCAGTCATGTCTGAATCTCTGCGACCCTGTGGACTACAGCCCGCCAGGTTCCTCTGTCCATGGGATTCTCTAGGCAAGAGTACTGCAGTGGGTTGCCATGCCCTCCTCCAACGGATCTTCCCAACCCAGGGATTGAACCTGGGTCTCCTGCATTGCAGGCAGATTCTTTACAGCTGAGCCACCAGGCAAACCCTTAAGGGATGTGGGCTGAGGTTAATTCTGGTGGAATAATCCTTGTAGAATTTCTTCTGAAGGTCATCCCCATCTCACCTTCATAGGAGCACTTGCACCAAACTTCATGGTGTTCTTTTTTTTTCTTTTTCTGTGCTCAGGATGGGGTTGGCTGCCTGAACCACCCAAAGGGTTCAGGCATGTGGTTATCCTTTGTCCTGGTAATGTTGGAGGTGGGTTTTCAGGTTTTAGAACCGGGTCGTACCTGCTAAGCTCCTATTTGGGTCCACTATTCCTAAAGCAGACTTGGCTCACCCCTGAGCACCCTGCACCCCAGGGAGGATTTAAGGCATCTAGGGTAGCTGTATCTCTGGAGGCCTGGGGACCTAGGCAGTGGGTTGTGTAGGCATGTGGCCAGAGGTTGAGAGGGCTGAACATTTCAATACAATATAGAGTCAGGACTTCTGAAAATCAGGCAGTTCCAGGGGAAAGCACTGAATCTGGAATGGGGCTATTAGCTACCTTCTCCCTCTGTTGGATTAGCTACATGGATAGGATGTGGTCTCTGGTGTTGGCGGGCTGTTCAGGTGTGTGGGGAATGGCCATGGATGGTTAAGAACTAGGAATAGGGATCAAGTTCAGGCTCTTTCCATATCTTCTGGATGAGAGCAATCACATCCTAATTGGTCTCTCTGTATCCTCATGTCTTTCTTTTAAAACTAGTACCTGTAATATGCAGACTTTATCTCATCATTCTGTTTAAAAATCTCTCAAATTGGGACCTAAGACCTTTGAACTCTGCCTCCAACATGGCTTTTGAGCTTTACATTTTTTCCTCCTCTTACCTCCTACCCACCCTACATTCCAGTCAAGTAGAACTTCGTATTACTTCCTGAGTATCCCATGATCTTTGACTTCTATTTGCCTTCATTCATGCTTTTCCCTCTGCTGGCACACCATCCTCATGATCTAACAAAACCCCTTAATCTCTGGAGTGCAGTTCAGAAGTCTTCTTCTACGTCTCGGCTAGTCACTGGCTCCATCTTTTTTGCTCATGTAACAGTCGTACATCTTTGTTAAAGTCCATCACGTCATTGTGATTATTGCTTGCATGCTTATCTCCTCTCACTCCCTAGGCTCTGGCTGGGTTTTTTTTGAGAGTTCAGGCCCTTATGTGGTTCCTGGTAAGTAGCAGGTGTTTATTGGAGGTTTGTTGAATGCATGAATAAGCATGAGTTGTGTTGAATGAAAAGAAGATTATGGTCTCTTAACTCCCTCTGGTCACCTTCTCTTAGGTATTCACCTTTCTGGTTATGAAAAGACTTCCTTAACTTAGAAAAACAAAAGCCCAGTCTGGCTTCAAGAGGTGGAGTATTTTAAAGAAGAGATGTAATTTTGTTATCTTGCAAACATAGCAGATTTTTTAAAGCTAAGCTGTAAATAGGTTCTAATAAGTAAAGTGGGAAAATTAATGCAAAATTAGAGGTAGTCCCAATTGTGTAATAGTGTATCATAAGCAAAAGACCATAAATATTACAGAATTATTCACTGAGCCCTGAAGTTGAAGCCACATTGACAGACTATTTAGAGCCCTGGGTTTGAAAGTGATACTGATTTTTTATTTTAGAAATTTCCAAATATTTTAAAGTTAAACCTAGAACTTTATAGAGGAAAATGCCACTGAAACTTTCTACTTTTTGAGGATGATGAAAACTTCATTGAATGATTGCAAATCTTGGATTAGTACCGTAGATGAAAAGTTCGTCATTATGTAGTAACTCATTATCTGTTGTAAGACAAAGTGTGGCATAGATGAGTCCATTTTATGCCATCCAGTGTGTTTAATTACTGCAGGATGAGCCCATAGGTTTCATTTAATAAGGATGTTGTAGTTGATGTATGGGTGGATTGTTGGGTTGAGAGGGGAGTCTGAGGCTCCATCCTCCTTAATAGAAAGGTTCTGTGATTGATTATTGAAGTGTACTGTGGACCTGTGAAGGGAGAATTCATGTAGTCACTTTCTGTATCTAACAGATCCCAGAAATAGTGATCTAATGTTAATCAGTGTTACATAATGATAGAAACATAGGACTTACTGTTCGAGGGCCTGAATTTACTGGTTCTATGAACCTTAACAAGGCCACATTCTCTCTCTGAGCTTCAACTTCTTCCATATAAAAAAGAGAGTTGAAAAAATGGATACCTTACTTGTTGCTCTAAAGGTTAAATGAGAGTGTTTTATAAACTCTTAGGTACTTTACACACATTAGTGTGTACTATTTTTAAACAAGCCTTCTGAGATTGCTATCAGCCTTCCCTGGTGGCTCAGATGGTAAAGAATCCACCTGTAATGTGGGAGACCTGGGTTTGATCCCTGGGTTGGGAAGATCCCCTGGAGAAGGGAATGTCTACCCACTCCAGTATTCTGGTCTGGAGAATCCCATGGACAGAGGAGCCTGGCAGGCTACAGTCCATGGGGTTGCAAACAGTTGGACACAGCTGAGTGACTTTCCCTTCCATAGGTACTTGGTGTCTATTTGTTTGATTCGAGCACGTTATGCGTGACAGTGTCCATGTTTTACATTCTCTGCTCCCAGCGTGCAGAAGCTGTGCTGATCCACTAACGTGACACACCACTTAGCTTGGGCACTCACCAGGCTCCCGCCTTTTGGCTTCTCTGTGGTGATGTCCTTCAGACGAGGCAGTGACGCTGAAGCTGATGAGGTTGGACCGTATCATGGGGTTCATAGGCTTGGAGGGTCCCGGTTAAGGATTCACAGTAAATTTGGAACTAAGAACTTGGACGGACTTTCTTTAGCTGCCTCAGAACTGGGGCTCTTTGGAATGAATCACTTCTATTTTACGTGTCTCATCCTCTAGGAGGTGAGCTCGGGCATGTTCTCATGGCAGAGGAACAAGAGTGAGCAAGAAGAAAATGTAAAACTACTTTCCAAGCCTCTGTTCATGTCATTTTTGCTAACATCCCATCCGGCCGAAGCAAGCCACGTGTCTGAGCTTGATGTCAAGTGTAGTAATGTTAGACGGTAAAGGGTCTAGAGATAGAGAGGTGAAGAATTTTGGCCATTAACACTAGAATCATGTGATACGACAAACAGAGAAGTAGCAGTGATGGCGATGGAACACCTAACAGGTACTGAATGCTTTCTGCTGGAAGCTTTATATGCACACACTCTGCGTTCATTGAACGCTCACAAGACTTGATGTGCATGGGTTAGTCGTTTAGTCATGTCCAACTCTGTCCAACCCCATGGATTGTAGCCCACCAGGCTCCTCTTCCATGAAATTTTCCAGGCAAGAGTACTGGAGTGGGTTGCCAGTTCCTGCTCCAGAGGAAAGTTTGTTTTACAGATGAGAGGACTGAGGTTCACAGGGATTAAGTAGTTGCCAAAGTTTACAGAGTTCCGAAGTGGTGGAGCTGGGATAAGAATCTGTTTCTGTGTGACTCTATAGTCTAGCTCTTAGAAAGAATTCCAGAGCTGGGGTTGGGGTGGGGGTGGTGTGTGTGGCTGGGACATCACTTGAAATTTACTGGAGATAAACTCAAGACAAATAATAGGCAGCCCTTTCATGCAGAGGTTGGTAACTTTGAGGAATGTGTCCTGTCATGGGCATACTGACGCTAGCCCCTGTGAGGGCTTCAGTGGTTACCGTACTCAGTCCCAAGCTAGTATGAATGAAAAGGCAAATCTGCTCCAGAAAAGTCTGTATAAATGACAGCTTCTTTGTGACTTTCTGAGGGGACAGTGGGAGCTCTTAGAGATAGCCCATTATATGTTGAAGTTGATATGGTGCAGTGGTTTTGAAACTGTTCTTTGGGACTCTACAGGTTTTGATGATAAATCTTGAGAACCACTCCATGAGTCAAGGTGGAGGAAAAGGAGATTTCACCTTCCACTTCTACAGAGCAACTCTGCATTTCAATGTCATATTTTGGGTTTTGATGCATTATGTTTTCTTCTTTTGGAAGAAATAAGGATCTTGATGATCTAAGAAGGGAAAGCTGTTGTTCTCATGGAAAGATCCCTAGACAAAGGGTCCAGAGCCTAGGGGCTAATGCCACTTCTGCACTGCCCAGTGGTGAGATCTTGGTCACTAGCTTGAACACCCAGGCTCCTTCCTCCCTCCCTTTCTTGTCTACAGAGTGAGAGGTTTGAATCAAGTGATTGTCACTGTCTTCTTGAGCTCTGACATTCTTGATCTTCAGTGGGCGGCAGCTGTGCCTGTTATACCGTCAGGAATGAAATACCAGATCTGATCTGCCAGTGGTCTGATCCAGAGGTCTCTCCCTTGAATTCTTCTAATTTCTGTCTGCTTCCTCACCTTAGTTGAGTCAGCAAACATTTAGCTCTGACTGACTCTGTGCCAGGCACTGTACCCACCTTCCTTCAAAGCTCCTAAGCTGCTAATAAGTTGCCCTGATCTGGGAGGGTCCCAGGAGTGTCCTTTAGCTGTGTCTTTTCCTTGCCACTGCCTTCCCTTCATTGCTTTCACCCTCCAGGTGTTCATGTCTCTCTGCAGGACAGAGTATGAGGGTTGGTAACAATTTATGTGTGTGCATGTGCTCAGTTGTGTCCAACTCTTTGCAGCCCCATGGACCACCAGGCTCCTCTGTCCACAGGATTCTCCAGGCAAAAATACTGGAGTGGGTTGCCATGCCCTCCTCCAGGGGATCTTCCCAACCCAGGGATCAAACCTGGGTCTCCTGCATTGCAAGCGGACTCTTTACCATCTGAGCCTTTACACTTTGGGAAAATTATTTACTCTCTTGGGGGTCTCAGTTTACTCATCTATAAAATAGGAATAATAATAGTTACTACTTGTTAGAGTTTTTGTAAAGGTGAAAGAGCTCCAAGTGTAAGGTTCTTGGGGTAGTGCCTTGCACAGAGCGAGTGTGATCCATGTGCTTGCTGTGGTTGCTACTGATACGTATAAAGTGAAGTGAGGTCGGTCAGTCATGTCTGACTCTTTTACAACCCCATGGACTGTAGCCCACCAGGCTCCTCTGTCCATGGAATTCTCCATGCAAGAATACTAGAGTGGGTTGCCATTTCCTTCTGCAGGGGATCTTCCTGACCCAGGGATCGAACCCGGGTCTCCTGCATTGCAGGCGGACGCTTTACCGTCTGAGCCACCAGGGAAGCCTACTGATACATGTAGCTGCTGCTATTATTATAAGACATGTGCACTGGGAGAATGATGAGCCTTTCCAAACTCATGGGAGGACCAATCTGCCATTGCCTTGGTCCTGAACGCCCTGATCAGCTCTGCCTTCTTCCGAGAGAGGCTGTCTTCAGCCCGCCCCAGACCTCCTGGCTCAGCGCCCACCCCATTATCATCCCGCCCTCACGTGCTCCTCCACCCCTCTCCATTGCCTTACACGGCAGGAAGCTGGTCTGCACCCCACACCTCCAAGATGTACCCCACAGATGGGGCTGTGCCAGTTTCTGCATTTGCCCCCTGATGAAGCTGGGGACCCTCTGCTCTGGGTCTGCACCTCTCGAGTCTGCCCGGAGCCTCTGTGAGTCCTTTCTGCTTTCCCCCCGCCGGCTCTGGCCCCAGTTGCTTTGTTAATGGAGAATTTGTCAAGTAATGGGAATAATTAGCACCGTGGGGGCCTCACTGTGCCCTGGAAAGAGAACAGAGAAGCGCTGTCCCAGCAGCCCAGATGTGATTGCCGGGCAGGCTCATTCTCCCTGGTCTGCACCTCTCTCCCCATCTCTTGCATGCGTTTGATTTTTTTCTCTTTGTGTAGAGAGAGTTGGCTAGGAGAAAAGCCCCATAAATGGCACTCTTGCTGGGCTGGTGCTGCGAAAGCTGGATAAGATTGTCTTCTTGGACTGAATAATTTTCCTTCCCCCCCGCCTCTGTTAGGGGGCCAAGGTCAGTTGAGCACCTAGCTGATTTCCCCCTCCCTTTCTTTTCACTGTTTCCTCCCCCCATCCCTCTCTCCCCTCTCCCCTTCCCCCTGTCCCCTCATGTAAAGAACTCACTGACTCCCAACTGAGTCCTTTTTAATGGTCCCAAGAGGCAAGGATCTTGAAGGGTGATTATCTTCATTATAAATTATTAACTCTCCCAGCAGCCAGATGGCTTCCGAGCCATGGCTTGGAAAGCTCGCTGGTTGGGAGAGGAGGGGATGGGGGGAGGGAGGAGGAGTAGGGGGAGTGACCACAGCCTCCTGAGGTCCTGGCTGCACCTGGGATGTTGGGGAACCCCTCAGCTCCTTGCAAGCCCTGAGTTCTGTGGTCAGGGGGAAGAGTTTGCCGTGCTTGGGTTTGGCCCACTAGAAAACTCAGGACTGCCCTGGCGATGGTGTAGAAGTGGTAGGTGGGAAGAGACTAATGTCATGAGTACTTTGGGTGGGAACTTTAGAGGAGTGTCCACATGGTAGGAAGGCACGATTATTACCTTAGGTTGTGTAGCTTTTACTTCCTTGGGTGTTCACACCATCCTGGAGGGTGTATTCATCATTCCCTCTAATTTAAGAGAAGAAACAAACACTGGAGAGCTCACAGAGTTTCCCATAAGGTCACTTGCCCAGTAGTGAGTGGAAAGACAGAGCCTGGATCTGACTCCTGGGCTGGTGTTCTTCCCCCACAGCAGACTTCTCTTCAGTTGCCTAAGCCCCGTGTCCTTCAAGTTTCCATGTGAGTCCCCCTCCCTTGAGAATCCTGCCCTGGCCACACTATGCCAGAGTCATCTTTTGTTCTTCTAGACTCTGCTGCACCTCATACAAAGATCTAGATAGTACTGGACACGTGACTCCAAAGAGCGTCCCATCTCTTTTGGGACATCTCCAGTGATGGGGTAGTCCACTTCATCTGGAGGTGGTCTGTGTGTAAGACAAAGACATAACCACTTTCCCTAGAACTTCCATTCACTGGACAGAGTTCTATCCTTGAGGGCAGTGGGATCTCTCTTCCAATTTAAGACTGCCTCAAACCCTTGAGGCTACTGCTCTTGGTATTGTTGAGTTGCCTCTGTACATCCAAACACTTTGGTACTTCAAAGGTTCCTCACGCAAAGAGACTCAGGTGTGACTCTTACCATTATCTGTGTCATGGGATGAGGTTTAAAAGGACATCCATCTGTCCATGCTACTCCTCCTGAGGCACCCAAATCAGCCTGCTGCTGGGAGGAAACACAAACCCCGAGGCTGTCAGTCACAGCAGCAGCAGCGGCGGTAACTAGCACGCACTTAGTACTTACCTGTGCCCAACACTGCTTTGGGGGTTTACCCTTCTTAGTGCCCCACCATGGTAACTCACTATTAACTGTTTTATAGATGAGACAACTGCGGTTCAGAGAGGGTAAGTGACTAGCTCCAGGTCACACAGGAAGCAAGTAGATTTGAACTCAGGAGGTCTGGCCCCAGAGGCCGTGCCGTTAACTCTGTGAAAGGGGTACTCAGTCGAATACCTGTATTCTATTTGGACCTTACAGATTGACCTCTGCCTTATCGAGCCCATACGAGCAGATCCAACTTCTCACCTTTGGTCTAGCTCTTCACATCATTTGGTCTCACATCTCTCCTTTCTGGGCTTCTCTGGTGGCTCAGACAGTAAGGAATCTGTCTGCAATGCAGGAGACCTGGGCTTGATCCCTGGGTTGGGTAGATTTCCTGGAGAAGGGAATGGCAACCCACTCCAGTATTCTTGCCTGGAGAATCCCATGGACAGAGGAGCCTGTCCAGTTACAGTCCGTGGGGGTCACAAAGAGCCAGACATGACTGAGTGACTAATACACATACATACATTTTCCTTTCTACTGGGTATATAAGTACCTTGCAGGGTTTGAGTTATTTACAAAATGTGTTATATCTATATCATTGGTGCTCCATGATCTTAAAAATTTCAAACAAAAGACTTCCTTCTAATTCACTACCCTCTAACTCACCTACACTTCTCTCAAAAAGTGGGGCTCAGAATAAAAATCTAATGACCAGCACCAAATTGACACAGATCTTCATGTCCTTTTTCCTACAAGTTATATCATAATTAAGGGAGTCTAAAATTGCATTTGGTTATCTGGCAACCACAAAACCTCTTGTCTATGTCATTCCTCAATTCTTGTCTCCTATATAGTTAGAAATTGTACCTTCTATCCTCATGGGTTGTTTATTTTGGAGGATCAAGTTGTCTAACTTTCCATTTATCTCCGTTAGACTTCCTCTTGTTAGACACAGGCTGTGGTTCAAGCCTACTGCGACCTCTTGAACCTTTGAAGTACCAAAGTGTTTGGATGTACAGAGCCAACTCAACAATACCAAAAGCAGTAGCCTTAGGGGTTTGAGGCAGTCTTAAATTGGAAGAGAGATGCCACATTCTAAGTTTCAGTGTCAGTTCATTCACAACCATGACCAGTTGATGAGTGGGCTTCTATTCCCATGGCCCTTCCCTCTTCGTCCAGGCTCTTGATGAATATGAATCAAGCCCTTCATCCAGGGCTTGACCTCAGATGACAGCCTGCCTCCCCAAGCCTTTAACCACCACACCGGCTTTGAATGCTGCTGTTTAGCCAGTGACAAGTCTTTGTGGTTCTGTCCACCTTACATCCCTCATAACATGAGAAACTTTCCCAAAAGATCGGCAGGAGTCCATATACAACTCCATTGTGACTCTACTGTCATTGATGAGTATTCCCAGAAAAGGAATTTATTTTAGTCTGATGTGACTACGTCTTAGTTCTTAAGAAAACTTAGTATCTCAAGAAGTGCTATAGTTCAAGACTTTAAAAAAAAAAAAGTCTCTTCTCTTCCACCTCTGTTCCCTTTTCAGCACAACATAAACTTTAATGCCCTTGATGGACTGGAATTTGAGATCTTCAGACCTTTTCCTGAAGGGCAGGGACAGCAAACCAGGATAGGGTGAGCTTGGTGGCGGAGGCACCTCGAGACCAAAGCAGCTCAGCAGATGTCACAGGAAAGGAGAAGACATGAGGAGGGATGAGACTCTTAGATGTAAAAAATCGTGAAAGAGAGAACTGGGGTATGAAGTGGCCTGGGGAGAGAGAAGGATGGTGCTCTCCCTGTCTGCCCGTATTTTCCTAGATAAGAGATTGGTGTTAACTTAGGGATTTGTAAGGAAGGAGTTTCAGCCTCCAAATGGAAACCAGTAACATGTTTCTTTAAAACTCTCCTTCAGATGACAAATAAAATAATAAATGAGCACATGCTATGTATCAGGAAGCATATTGTTTTCAGTGAAGTATAACGTAGATAGAGATGAAAGCTCAAGTCATCAATGTGCAGCCCTGTTGATGCTTTTTCCCAAACTAAGCACCGTGGACAATGTCACTCTTATCCAGAAACAGAACTACTTCACCTGCTTTGCCATCTTCCACTCATTGATTCCCTGAGAGTAACCACTATTCTGACATATATCAGTAGAGGATGATTTCTTTGCCTCGATTCGTTCCTAACGAATCCTAACACATAGGATATACGTATCCTATATATATATATATCCTATATATACGTATCCTATATAACGAATCCTAACACATAGGATATACGCTCTTCTGTGAGGCGCATCCATGTGACTATCTGGACATAGGACCAGGCATTCTCAGGGCTGTATGGCATTTTGCATGAATAAACAACAATTTACTAATTCAGTCTACTGCGGATGAACATGGGTTTTTTTTCTAGGTTTCAGGTATTATGACTAGTGTTGTTATGAAAATTTTTGTGCATGACTTGGGTTGGACATACATAAGCATTTCTGTGGGTATTGGAATTGTGGAGTCCCAGGAGGGGAATTGTGGAGTCATGGGACAGAAATATTTAGCTTTAGTAGCTGCTGCCATGCAATTTTCAGGAAGTAGTTATACTGCTATACATTTTAAAGTTTAATAAAGTCCAAAACTACCCTACAAGATAGGTATTATCATTCTCTCTCCTTCTCTCTCTCTCTCTGATGAATAAACAAAGACTCAGAGAGTGGCCCAAGGCTAAATAGCTATGGTAATGACAGTCTGAGTTTAAATCCAACTCTGTCTGGTGCCAAAGCCCATGTTCTTCATCACTACCCTGAATTACTTTGATGTCTTGGAGAGAATTCATGCCTTCACCTCCCCCACTTCCTGCAGTAGAGCCTCTGCTGTAGAATTAAGATCGAGGGTACCAAGTGTGAGGGGCTGGCCTAGTGGTGTCGTGTCAAGAGGGACGTAGTTTGGTTGACAGTGAATCTCTGACGTCGTTGTGCAAAAATGAGCCTGCAACCCCCTTCAAAGCACCTGCGGATAGAGCATGCCCACATCCTCTGCCTTTGCCAAGGACATGGGCACAGTGGGTGTAGAACATTGGTGGTAGGGGTGAGAAATCTGACACGTCTCCCAAGTTACAGGGATTCCTCACAGGCATGGGTGGCCATGTGAAATGGAAGCTTCTCTTGATATGTCATGATAGATTTTTAAGGTCTAGCGTTAGGAATGTGTTATTCAGAACTCCCAGTCACAACCCAACCCCAAATTGCTTAAGCAAAAAAGAAAAAAGAAAGTTTTGGTTCATGAGATGAAACCAGGATCCTTTGGGCTTCAGGTCTGGCTACATCTAGGTGCAGAAACATCACTGGAAATACATCTCTATCCATCTCTTGACTCTCCTTCTTTGTTGTCTTCATTTTTAGACAAGATTATCTTGAATAGTAACAGTGCTGCTGCTGCTGCTGCTAAGTCGCTTCAGTCGTGTCCGACTCTGTGCGGCCCCATAGACGGCAGCCCACCAGGCTGCCCTGTCCCTGGAATTCTCCAGGCAAGAACACTGGAGTGGGTTGCCATTTCCTTCTCCAGTGCATGAAAGTGAAAAGTGAAAGTGAAGTCGCTTAGTCGTGTCCAACTCTTAGCGATCTCATGGGCTGCAGCCCACCAGGCTCCTCTGTCCATGGGATTTTCCAGGCAAGAGTACTGGAGTGGGATGCCATTGCCTTCTCCAGTAACAGTGCTATCTCTCATCAATTCTGGATGTCACTCTAATCGTTTGACCATGAGGTTAAAAAAATAAAGAGGGTCCTTCTCCCAATATTCCAGTAAAAGTTCCAGTGTAAACTCTAATTTGACTTAGTTTGGGTGACAAACCCATCCCTAAGCTAATCACTGTGGCAGGAGTTTGCAGTGTCCTAAGTGGCTAAACTGGGTCCCAAGATCTGGGGTTGGGATGAACCCCACCTAAATGACATGGACCGAGATTGGCGGTGAAAATCATTTTACCTTCAAAGTGGGTCAAAGGCTATGGTGAAAGGGAGGCGGGTAGAACCAACAGAGAGCCATCATCAGGACTTCAGAGGGATGCTGATGGGAGGTTCCAGAGGAGGAACTGATGAGCCCAGTCTGAGGCTTTGAGGACAGCCTTCATCACGCCTTCCCACCGTCTGTGGTTCTCAACACAGGCCCCACTTTCCTTTGAATCTGTCTCAGGGAAGCAGAGGAACTATAGGGAGGCAGTGGAAGGGTACGTGGCAGCCGGATCTTTCGAGTTGTGCCAGTGGTAAATAGCCCATGTGTTGGAGTCGTGTGGGGGCCCTTCTGTCTCCCAAGCAGCCGGATCATGAGACATTTGCAAAGACGCTAACCCCACGTAAGAAGTATGCCGTTCGATAATTATGTAGATTAGCTGGCAATTAGATAATGTCATTCACTTTCCCTCTCCTGCTTGGTTCTCAGACAGCAGACAAGCATTTTGAGCTTCTGCACCAGCCTGGGCCTTCCACATAGGCATTGGAGCAAATTCCCTGCCCCTGTGGCTGTCTGGGCCCTCCTATGGCTCAGGATAGGGGAGCAGTTGGCTGACCGGTGGAGGGGGCACAGCCCACTCCAGTACTCTTGCCTGGAAAATCCCATGGACAGAGGAGCCTGGTAGGCTGCAGTCCATGGGGTCTCGAAGAGTTGGACACAACTGAGCGACTTCACTTTCACTTTTCACTTTCATGCATTGGAGAAGGAGATGGTGGCCCACTCCAGTGTTCTTGCCTGGAGAATCCCAGGGATGGCGGAGCCTGGTGGGCTACCGTCCATGGGGTCGCACGGAGTCGGACATGACTGAAGCGACTTAGCAGCAGCAGCAGCAGCAGCAGCAGCATAGCCCCAGAAGAGGGTTAAAGAAGGCTTAAGGGTGAAAGCTTGGGGCAGTTGGCTTGAGGGCTTTGATATTAAATGGAAGGTCATTTCTAGCATGGGCCACTGCAACAATTTCCCAGAGGTCACAGGAATGTCCATGGTCCAAGAAAGCAATGCAAGAGCTTTAGGAGAGAATTTTGGTGTCCATAGGGCACTGAGTTTAGGTTAACCTGATTCTGATGCTACCCGTCCTGAAATCAGATTCTGCCCAGCGCCTGTGGAGGGGAAAGAAAGCTTGGTTTTCCTGTTAGCCTTTTTGATTACCCATGATGCAGGCAGGGGACTGTCAGTATCTTCAGTGCTGGTCTGGGCAGGAGGGGAGAATGGTCAGTCTGATGGACGAGGCTCAGCAGACAGGGTTGAGTGACCACCCCAAAGCAGACGGGGTAAATTCCCATGATCCTCCGCATAGGGAGTGGTCTTGGGCAGCCTACTTCCTAACTCATATGTTAACCCAGATCACTTGGCATGTGCTGCTTTGTCCTGAGGGGTCATCTGAGCCTGGCATTCAGGGAAGCCTGGAGGTGCAGGATTGCTGTCATTGTATGAAACAGAGAGGTGTAGAGGTCACCTCATGAAACACAAATGATCCTCAAGGATGCTCTTCAGCTTCTTTTATTGTTCATTTTTTCTACACATGTGTCTCAAGCTCCCACTCCATGGGAGCCAAGGTCCTGCGGCAGCACCAGGGTGAAGCAATCTGTGCCCCCAGGGAGATTTCGTAGCGTGGACTCTTTTATTGTTCTGCTTTCTTCTCTAAAGTACACTTTGCCCCACTACTTTGTGACGCCCCTAAGGCAAGAACCCTGTCTTCTTCTGCTTAGATCCAGGAGCGACTGGATAAATCGGAGCTCAATAAGTAGTTAGATTGAACTGAGCAAGTCATTTAATTTCTGCAGACACACAAGTGACTTTCTGAGGCCCAGAGGGTTGACATCTAGATCAGTCTGAAAGCTTCTGGGGCCATCCTTTTAGAGGGACTCCCATGTGCCTGCTCATCCATGTCATCGGGCCCTCCGTCTCCATGTCCTTGCCTTCCACTAAGGGGGTCCCACTGACTGAAGCCACCTGAGCCTGGGCCTTGCCTGAGCTAGACTCCTAGGTCTAAACTGGCAGGAGGGGAAGTAGAGAAGGAGGTGTGGCAGCCAGGGGTAGTGTCACTGAGAACACACTTTCCCAAGCCTCTGGAACTCAGACACCGTGGGCTCCCACCGTGCCATGTGATCTTTACGTTCTCGGCTCATTGATATTTCCCGGCGTGGGATACTTCGTTGGAGAGACCTGGGCTTTGTGCTCATCACGTCTGCCTTGCTCCCCACTCTTCTAGATCAGATGCATGATGGAGGGAGCGATAGGAGAGCAGCTGTCCTTTGAGCACATTCCCTAAAAGTGGTCCCTTTTCAAAAATTTGATTAAAAAATTCAGGATGGGGAACACATATACACCCATGGCTGATTCATGTCAATGTATGGCAAAAACCGCTACAATATTGTAAAATAATTAGCCTCCAATTAAAAAAAATTAATTTTAAAAAATTTGATTAAAAAATTATGTACACATGGCAGATATTAGGACCAGAAGAAGCCCTCTTTGGGCACAAGGGTCTCTCTTCTCCCCTGGGATGTTGCAGTAGTGTTTGCACTAGTCCTTCTGGAACCTTCTTCACAGACATTTACATAGCTAGTTCTCTCATCCTCCTTCAAGGCTTTCCTTAAATCTCATCTTCTCAGATTCTGATTCGTGATGTTTGCCTATTTCTGTGGTGTAAATAGTCTAGCGTAGCTGATTTCTTTTGCTACCAAAGTGTCATCAACCAGCTCAAAAACTGCTGATTTTTTTTTTTGGGCGGCGGGGGGCAGCTCTAGGGCACACGGGCTCAGTAGTTGCAGCTCACACGCTCCAGAGTGTGGGCTCAGCTTTTGTGGCGCACGGGCTTTAGTTGTCTGGGGCTTGTGGAATCTTTCCAGACCAGGGATCCAACCTGCCTCTCCTGTATCCACAGGCAGATTCTTATCCACTGTACCACCGTGCGTGCGTGCTAAGTCACTTACAGTCATGGACACCTCTTTGTGAGCCTCTGGACTGTAGCCTGCCAGGCTTCTCTGTCCATGGGATTCTCTAGGCAAGAATGCTGGAGTGGGCTGCCACGCCCTCCTCCAGGGGATCGTTCCGACCCAGGGATTGAACTCATGTCTCCTGTAGCATCTGCATTGCAGGTGGATTCTTTTACCTGTTGAGTCACCAGGGAAGCCCCAGGGAGGTCCAAACATTGCTGGCATTTTAAGACTTGGTTTGGCTTGTGCGTGTGCAAAGCTTGCATGTTTTGGCACATGCTATGCTCATGTTCCAGTTAAGACTTCCTCACGCCCCTGGAGGTGCCCATGCCACACTCTGGGAACCACTGTGTGTACAGGACGTTTTATACCACAGAGGCTTTCCTTATAATGGATTTAATCAGCCTCTTTTTGGGTGGGCTTGTGTGTTCACTGGAAATAGGTGTTTGTTGCTGCTTAAGGAACAGCGTTTTCCTCTTCAAAGCATGAGTAATAACTAGCTTTGCTAATGCAGCCATCATAAAAATACTAGACAGTGGTCTGACAGCGACCATGGTAAATTATCGAGCATGCCAATTAATAAGCAGCAAGTTGCATAACTTTTAAAAATTACACTCATTGCTCTCATGTGAACAGAGAAATTTCCTCTCAGGTCTGTGACCAGAGTCTGCCTTCAGTTGGCCACCCCTTAACTGGGTGCTGGTGCATTTACAATCAGTATAAAACATGCATGATATGCTCTAGCTCTGTGACATTCCTTAACTATTCATTTGTTGTTCATTCTGTTTTTTTTTTTAATTTAAAAATGTATGTTTTAATATACTGTCCCCTTTGCAGACATACACATACTCACACGTACAGACATACACCAGCGATCCCCTCTTCTCATCCTTCCTTACAAATAAGGAAAGAGGTAGCATTCATTGTTCACCTACTGTGGCTATAGCCTCATGCTAGAATCTTCTAATACATGATTGCATTGAATCCTGTCTCCAACTTTGTAAAAAGGCTATTATTTTCTTTACTTTATGAGTGAGAAAATAGAAGCTCAAATAAGTTAAGAAATTTTCTCAAAGCTCCATATAGAAGAACTAGGATATACTCAGCCTTTTTTTTTTTAAAGGTTCAAAGCACATTCTCCCCACCCCGCCCCCCGCCCCAAGACCTTTTCTCCAACATTTAATTAAGAGATGAGTGTTTTTTGCTCATTACTCACCTCCTAGTTTATTTTCACTGACTCCTGTAAATAATTCCCTCAAAAATGTAAAGGTGAGGATCTGTCTTCGGCTGCCTACACCAGACATTGGCTTGGCAAAGTGAGAAAGAAAATCTAAAACAAACAAACAAAAATCACTATCATGTTCATGTCTTTTAATAGGTAAACAAGTTAAAACTGCATGTGTGTATTTGAGTATCTAAAATGTTAGCTGCTGCTGCTAAGTCGCTTCAGTAGTGTCCAACTCTGTGCGACCCCACAGACAGCAACCCACCAGGCTCCCCTGTCCCTGGGATTCTCCAGGCAAGAACACTGGAGTGGGTTGCCATTTCCTTCTCCAATGCATGAAAGTGAAAAGTGAAAGTGAAGTCGCTCAGTCGTGTCCAACTCTTCCCAACCCCATGGACTGCAGCCTACCAGGCTCCTCCGTCCATGGGGTTTTCCAGGCAAGAGTACTGGAGTGGGGTGCCATTGCCTTCTCTAAAATGTTAGCATGTACCTGAAAATTAAATTTTGGCCACGTGACCCTGTGATATGAACATTGTAAAAATGTGCTGATATGGCTTGGCGGGTTTGATACTTTTTTGCACGTGGAAAACCTGAGTGCATTGTTAGGAGCTGAGCTTGGGGTCCTGACATGGCTCTGAAAGACCCCAGGCCCTCCCTGCCGCTTAAAGCACCAAGCGCTCTGGGACTCACCAGAGTAGCCGGGCTCGCAGTCAGCACTCCATCAATATTTGTGAAATAGGGTGCAATATTTTCCTGACACGGGGCCCTAATCTTCCTTTCCTTCTCCCCCCCTCCTTCCTGCAGGTCTTTTCTCTGGAGTCCTGGGAGGCAGGTTACGGGCTGGACTGCCCCGAGTGGACCATGAAGCCTGAGTCCACTTCCGTTTGGCCCCGGGCCCTGCTCTGCCTGAGCTTTCAACTTCCGGCTACTCCCCTCCCCTCGGCCCTCGGCTGCTAGGAGGTCGGCCTTCAGGGCTGGTCCTCAGCCTGTTTCTACCTTGCGCCTGGCTCACCTGACTGCTCGCTCCTCTTCCATCACGGCCCCCCTGACCCCAGCCCTCTCCCCGGCCTCCCTGGCTGGGCCGTTTGGGGGTCTGCTGCCGGGAGGTGGACATTGCTGAAGGCTTCCACCCGCCAGCCAGCCCGCCGTGTACTTTTCTCCTGCCCAAATCAAGGCCTCCGGATCCACATTGGATAGCTGAGATCTTTTCTTGGAGAAGGACACTCTGCTCCCCACTCTGCACCCTCACTGTCCCCCGCCCGCCTGACTGACCTCCTCTATTGCTGCCCCGTCCTTCCCCCACTCTGTCTCTTACTGAATTTCTTGCTTGTGGGTGCCCACCAGGGGCTTTCTGGTTTTCTTTCCTCCTTCCTCATCCTCTTCTCTGTGTGTGTGTGTGTGCCTCCTCCCTCTTGTGTGTTCTCTGTCCCCCAGCCATCTCCTCTTCCTCTCTGCCTTCCACTTCAAAGGAGGTGGGGCAGGGGGATTGTCCCCCAAGGGCCGTTCCCCGTCTCCGGGCCCCTGGGGCTTGGCCAGAATGAGCTTCACCATGCACTCGGTGTTCTTCACCTTGAAGGTGAGCCTCCTGCTGGGATCCCTGCTGGGGCTCTGCCTGGGCCTGGAGTTCATGGGCCTCCCCAACCAGTGGGCGCGCTACCTCCGCTGGGATGCCAGCACGCGCAGCGACCTCAGCTTTCAGTTCAAGACCAACGTGTCCGCGGGGCTGCTCCTCTACCTAGATGACGGCGGCGTCTGCGACTTCCTCTGCCTCTCCCTGGTGGACGGCCGTGTGCAGCTGCGCCTCAGCATGGACTGTGCGGAGACCGCCGTGCTGTCTGGCAAGCGGGTGAACGACAGCAGCTGGCACTTCGTCATGGTGAGCCGCGACCGCCTGCGCACAGTGCTGGTGCTCGACGGGGAGGGCCGGTCCGCGGAGCTGCAGCCCCAGCGGCCCTACATGGACGTGGTCAGTGACCTGTTCCTGGGCGGCGTTCCCGCCGACATCCGGCCGTCTGCTCTGACCCTTGATGGGGTGCAGGCCATGCCCAGCTTCAAGGGATTAATCTCGGATCTCAAGTACGGCAACTCAGAGCCCCGGCTTCTGGGAAGCCAGGGTGTCCAGTTGGATGCCGAGGGGCCTTGCGGCGAGCGTCCCTGTGAAAATGGCGGCATCTGCTTTCTCCTGGATGGACACCCCACCTGCGACTGTTCTACCACCGGCTATGGCGGCAAGCTGTGCTCGGAAGGTAAGGGTCCTCTTCTCTACCCCTCTGAGCTCGAGCCCACCCCTGACGGCTTGGGTAAGGATCAAGATCGCCTGGAGGGAAACCAGTTCTATCATTGACCCGCCTCTTTAGCTGCCTGTTAGATAATTGGGTCTCTTTCCCCGAGGGTGTGGTAGAAATCCTTGGCTTTCTCTCAATGGAAAAAATCCATCAGATCTCAGCAAGAGAGAATCCTGACTACTCAACCATGGGCTCCTTCCTTAGACAGATGTTTGGCTTTGCTCAAAAGGCTGGATAGAGTATAGGATCTGAGCCCCAGCTCAGCTCTTTCCACCGCGGTGAAGCTTCGAAGGGTCAGTACAAGGCCAGATGTCAGATGGAAAGGGGCAAAGTGGCTGTCTATGGCCCTCTTGATCCCTTGAGAATTGGGCCCTTGTGAATACATGGGACATTCCGCATCACTTTCTCCTTATCGTCCCTAACATAAGGAATGCCGGTGCAAAGAAGAATGAGGGTTGATAGACTGTGGGTCCACACCCGGCCTTGCTGTCAACCCAGCCCTTCAGCTGTGCCCCTCCTCCCACAGTCTTCTGGAAGGTGTCTGATGGGTAGACAGGGCATTTTTGGGGGGGACTTCTCGCCTCCTCGTACTAAGACCCCCAGGTGATTTCATTGTGCAGCAAAAGTTGGGAACCAACAGGTCAAGGGAGGTCAGGTAGGTGGGGCCAGGTGAGTGTCTTAGTGCAGACTCCCACAATCCCTTCATTCACGTGCTACCCTACTGCCTTGGGATTTGTAATTAAAAATAGTGTCTGCAGACGTTCCTTACACTTTCCCTGAAACCACCCAACTCCTAAAGCTGTGGTTGATATGAATGTTATCTACTAGCAGGTATTAAAACATTTCTTTAAATCAAAACAAAGTTTATTTCACAGGTGATACATGCTGGAGACCAGGACACTCTGGGGATCTTCTTGGGAGCCTCCTTGTAGGTCAAGTATGGGCTATTGCAAGAGTGCTTCTTTCCTCTTCTGGGCCTGCCATCACACCTCCCTTCTTGTGGGTGGGTTGCCAGAGAGGGAGATGCAAGACATGCAAGAAGTCCTTTTCTGACCTCTGTTATTCCTCACTGAGTCCACTGGAGGAGGGATGGGGCAGAGGGGTAGAGGCAGCCCCAACCCACAGAGTCATCTGGGGACAGTGGTTACTGAAGCACTTACCACAAGCAGGTCCCCCTGGAGCTGACCGCTGTTCCAGAGCTTCTGGGCTTTGGAGAAAGTTCTTCCTGAAGGCTGACATGAACACTTGTTTTCTCCTTCGCCCAAAGGATCTGTTCTGTTCTCAGAACTGGCATTGGGAGCTGGCATTCTTCCTTTCTAGGGACCAGAGTGTTTGCAAGTGTGTTGTTAACTTGCTGATTATCCCTGATTGCATTTTTTGTGTTTAAAAAGAACTCATTTCCTCTGGGCAGGTTTGGATCAGCACTTTTCTGCAGGAAGAAATCTCTATACTGTATATGTATACAATTTTTTCTCTCTCTTATTTATTTATTTATTTTTTTGGTTTGGGTGTGTGTGTATGTTTGTTTGAGGTCTCCAGAGGAGTTTCTTCAGAGTAGATGATAAGCAGTCAACTTTTTAATAGCTAAATACAATATATATATTTTAATGATGGTTTTTTTTTCTATAGGGTTCAGACCATCTCGTGGCTATGGACTGATGCCTCTATCTGTAGAAGGCAAACGCGGCATATTTCATTATTCTCACGGTACATAATACAGTAAACAGACTTAGTATTAACTGCACTCCACTAACTACTAACACTTGGTTGGTCTGGAGCAGTGCAATGGCTGAGGTGAGGGTGGATGTTGGGGGAGGTACCAGCATTTACTGTTGGTGACTTGAAGCCTGTTGCTCCTGGTAATTGTCATTATGTCTAATCAATCACAAAGATGCATCTCAGGCTTTTAGAAAATATCCGTTCTCTCCACACAGTTAATTTTTAGAGTAAGCAGGGGGAAGACTCACCTGTAAAATATGAAGGGGAAAAAAAAAAACACCCACAGCAGCTGCTGAGTGTCAAGCCGATCTGCATAAAACAAGACAAACAGCCTAAACAAATACCTGCCCGTTTTCCTAAAGACAGTGTAAAGCGGGCAGTGAGGGTGCCTCTCTGGCCTCATCTCTCACCCACTTTAAATTGCAAATGTCACAGAACTGAAACCCCCGGGGACTTGGTCCCAGCAGTGGGTGCTGTGTGCCAAGCCTCTGATCATCCCGCTTTGCAGGATGGGCCGTGCTGTTTGATTGTGTGAGGGCTTCATGCTTTAGCAGTTCAAGGGCAGGAAGAGCTGGGAGGGCTCCTGCAGCTTCAGATGGATGTGGTCGGGGCCTGTTGGAGGCGCTCTCTGCGGTCCATTAGCTTCTAGCATGCTGGCGGTATTGATGTTTGCTTGGCCTGTCTGGCTTTCCATGCCTCAGTGGCTTGGAAATGTCTCCATCCTGCACCCCAGGAAGAACTCACTGCTGGGCCCATCTCTTCTATTTGCTTTGGGCGATTTTGACCTCCCATTGGGTATCTTTTCTAGGTAAGACCCACAAGACCCTGGAGATAGTTGCTGTGGGAGAGTTGGGTTTGTGGGGGACAAGTTATGGACACAGTTATCTTCTGTTTCTTGTGGCAAAAGACTTTGGCTGCAGACTGAACCCCACACAACCTACTTGGGGAAACTTCATCCCAAGACTCCCAAACCAGCTAATGGTCACATTGAACATTCTGGCACATGATGGAGAGAGAGGGGGGTGGTCCTGGACTTTTTTTCTTCTTCTTCTAGGTTGTTATGTTTATAAATCAAATGTTTGGGTTTTCAACTTCAGATTTGTTCAAGATGACTTTTAATCTTGCCTCAAAATAACTTTAAAATTATGCATATCTGGTTTGGAATATAATCCTGCTGCATGGGACATATTCATCTGGCTTTTTCTGTTTAGCCCAGTCCTGTTTTGGGGCATCTCTGAAGCTCACTGGACAATAAACAGGTGCCCCCAGCAGCCTCCAGACAGCAGCCCTCTCGTTGGTTATTGGGGGCTTGTCATTACCTTGACATGAGTTTAGCTTGATTCTTTTTAAAACATTCTCAATTGTGAACGTGCAGGTATTGAATTTCTCAACAATCTTATAGCCATGACGAACTGGTTCACTGCCAAAGTGTCTCCATTTCAGTACCAGCTTCCCTGAAGGGTTCATTTAGCCTGAAACCAGCCTGCTGCAGGTGGGGTGGGGCCAAGGAAAGGTGGGGAAGTTTCCACAGGTTGATCTCTATGATCAGATCTTAATGATCAGATCTTAATCCATGGGTCTACCTGTGTCAAAGATCATTTGTACACCCGTGTTTTTAGGTTAATTTCAGTGAGGTGACATGAGGTCCTGTTGAGTCGGCAAAAAGAAAAATCGGTTCTTTGTCTGCTATCTTTTCCTGCTAACTTAGGCAGGTGCCCAGGGCAAAAGCAGCTTGTTTTGAGTCTCAGTTGTTAAGTTTTCAGGGGTGGGGATCCCCCAGTGAGGTACAGCTGTGGGTGCAGGTAATAGGGGCCAGAGTCTGAGGACAAGCACATGGTGGTGTGGGCTCCACGAGCCTCCCATCCATCCCGCATCCCTCCCGCCGTCTGAAGCTGACATCCTACTCAGGTTGGTTGATGGATGGCTCAGTACCACCGTGTGGCCTCGGTGTGCCTTCCCGAAAGTGAATTTTAATTAGTTTTCTTTTTTATGGCGAACGTTCCGTTTCTTCTCCCATTTCTCAAAGCCAGAACTAAGATGGAAAGGTATTCCAAGAAGAGGTGCTTACCTCCGAAGTTTTACCAAGAGCCAGAGACATCCGATGCTATAGCGAAGGTCCCAGTGATTGCCATGGCTCCTCCCATGTTTAGGAGGAGTTTGGGGCACTAGTATAAAAATATCACCGTCTCTTCCCCTCGCCCTTGCCCCTGCTGCCTGAATAGTAATGTGGCTTTGTTCCTAATCTCAGTCAACCCCTATGGCCGAGGATCGGAGTGGGCAGTGGTGAGTCATCAAGAGGCCAGTCTAGGTCCTTTTCAGAATCCTTCCCCTTGGGGTGGAGACAAGCCCAGAAGCAGGGAGGACTCGATTTCCCACCCAGCATTCAGGCATTAGGACCAGCCCCGCTCTCCCCCGGCCCAGCCAGCCAGCCAGCCAGCGGGGGCTGTCACTAAATGAGCCTGAATAGGGGTCTGATTGCTCTTTCTCGTCCTCTCCTCCTGATTACCCAGCGAGATTTCCTGGGTATGCTGCATGCTAAATGACAGAGCCGCCGCCTTCCACTTGCTCCAATTATCCTTCTTTTAACTGAGAGGGAAGAACAATTTTTTTTTGAACTGCTCCCCCCACTCCCCTCCTCACAATAGCGTCTCCGCCTCCTTGTAAAGACAGGAGACCCTTCTTCCTTGTACCCTCTTCTGTGGTACAAGGAGAGCAGCCTTCTCCTTCCACCCCAGCCCGCACTCCAGCTGTGGGCTGCAGAGAGGGTGGGCCTTGGATAAGGCTTGGTTCGGGTTCATCAGGGTTGAGGGGCGGGCGGGCATTCTGCCAGAAGCCTTCCAGGAGCCCTGAACTTGCATTTGCATCTGGTGATGAGACACCACAGGCCCAGCTCTGGGGGGCTAATCATCTTAATTATCTTTAAGTCCCCTATCTCCCTTCACAGGCTGTCCCAGAGCAGCTGCCGTCAGCTCAGTCCCCTGTTCACAGGACAGAAGAGGTGGGGTGTGGGCTGTGTATTGGGGGGATGGAGCTAACATGCCCTCCCCAATGCCTCCTACTGCCCTGGGGTCACTGGCTCTAGAGAAGTGAGGCCCCAGGGGCAGGGGTCAGGGGTGGAAATGGAGTGAGAGAGACTTTGGGACAAGGCTCCAGAGATCAAGCAGCTTTCCTTAGAAAAAGTAATAGTGATGTTATTTACTATTTTTGAGCACCGCCCCAGCCTGAATCCTACGTGCTTCCTACGCATGGTCTCATCTAATTCTCACAACACTCCTATGCAGTTGATACCATTAACTAGCCCCATTTCACAGATGAGGAAACTGAGGAGCAGAGAAATCAAAAACTTGATGAAGGTTTGGTGCTATGCTTAAGAGCACAGCTTCTGGACTTACATGAAGGCTTGTCCACTTACACGCGGTGTTTGGAGATGGTTTTGGAAGCTTCAGCATCCTCAACAATAATAATAACAACAATGATAAGAGCAGCTGACAGTCACCCGGCCAGGTCTGCTCTGTATTAGCTTTTGTGACCCTCAGAACCACTCTTGACACACTATTGTTATTCTACTTTTGTAGATAAGGAAGTTGAGGGACAAAGGCTAAGTAACTCCCCCCAGGGAGAGACTGGAATGGAGTATATATCTCAAGGGTCTGGCTTCAGAGCCCACACTCTTAACCACTGTGCTGTCCTGCCTTGCAGCAAAGCAGGGATAACAAGAAATCATACGTTAGGTAGTTGAGAGCACAGGAGACGAAACATATAAAATGATCAGCACAGTCTCTGGGAAAGGAGGAGTCCTAACTCTGGGTTGTTGGCTGCCTGGTGGGTGTAAGAATGGATTTTGTGTCAATTTGGTTTCATAGAAGGTTTGAAGCTTCCCTTTGAGCTACCCCCACCTCTGTCATTTTCCTTCATCCTTGTTAGAGAGGCAGCAGCAAGAAAAGGAGGGGAATTTCGGGAGCATCTAGAATCTAATTTCATTACCATTTTACCCCTGCCTAAGAGCTTGGGGTCACTGACAGCGGTGGTGCATGCTGGACTGGATTCAGAGCTCTTTGCCCCATAAATGTGGCATTCCGGTCCACAAGGCATCCCATAGAGGGGGTAGCACAGGCCTCACTGTCCCACAGAATAGGTGAGAGCGCCATTCATCTTGCAGGTAGACAGCGTGAGGGCAAGCTTAGATGCTGCCTGTTCGGCAGGTGGCCCTGCGACTCGAGAGCCCAGATCTTCAACCTAGCATTTTATATCGCTCCTAGGCTGCCTTCATTAACACAAATGGCCTGTGTCTCCATTGTGAAATGGAGCATTGCCTCCCTGGTTGCTGATGATAAGCAAAATGTCAAACTCCCGGTGCAGGAGGTTATCAGCTTGGCCAGTCCCAGAAGATCTGCTCCTCCCAGTCGGAAAGAAAGAGAGGCGATGAGAGAATGAGAGAGAATGAATGAGTCTGAGTATTCACTTCCCACCCTGGTTTGAAATGAAGCGCCTGGGAATGGACCCATGGGTCCCGAGGAAGTTGCACGGCTTCCCCACGCTGGAGCATCACTGGATGGACCGCATGACCTCTTCAGACTCGCCTTTGATTTCCCAGGTACCAGGAAGTGGCCGGCAGCCCACCCAGGGTTGGCGGTCAAAGACGGAGCTCCAGGATTCATCCTTCGCACTTCTTGCTTTCCTGCTGTCTTCTGACTCTCTTCCCAGATAGCAAAACCAAACTCCCTTCCTCTGTGTTTATTCCTCCCTTTTCCTTTGTGTGTGTGGGAGGGGAGATTATTACAGAGGCAGAGGCGGATTTGCCACAAAATTAAACTTTTGGCCTATCTTCACTTGCATGGTCCCTTTTCAAGGCCACATGCATATTATTGTATTTGTGATTTTTGTTTTTTTTCTTAAGGCATGCCTGACCTCACGAGCTTCTGGTTCCCCCTCTGTGGATCCACCTCTGTTAAGAAGGCTTGTTGCTGTCCAGCGACAGCAATGTTGCTCTGGGTGTATGAGTGATTCCCCAGTGACCCCTGACCCTTCATCACAGACGCGTTTCCTTTCTGTTCATGACCAACAGGGCAGGAGGAGCCATGGGGACGGAGCACGGGAGGATGAAGGCAGAGAGGAACATGATTTGGGGAGGCGTGGTGGGGAGCAGGGGACATGTAGGATATGCAGTGGGTAACGAGGATGTGTTCAGAAATGTTTGCTGTAAATTTCGAGGAACAAGCTTGTGTTTAAGCAGGGGACACATCTGGGGCCCTCCTGAGGTTTCACAGCTGAGGTTGGGATGCTTGGTTTGCGCGGCTCAGCGCCAGGCCGTGTTACAGGTGGCAGGCTGCGGCTGACAGAGGGGAGGGACAAAGCGTGGCTCGGCAGGCCTGCCTCTGTGATCTGTTTGGGAACTGACAGTGCCAGTGGGTTGTCATTACTGCTGTTGTTCTCCAGAAATTGATGTCTTTGGGTGACCTATTTAAAAGCAATATGGGGCCCCTTTAAATGTGTCGTCATCTGTGTCTGGGCTCAAACCTTCACAGCTAGCCACGATATTCCAACATAATGTATTTTCCAAAAAACTTTTTTTTTTTTAACATCTAAGAACTGGTACCAGCAGCTTTTAAAAACAAATTCATCTCATCGTCATCCAGCCCAACTCTCCAGCTCCACTTACTTGGTGTGTGGACCTAAAAATCATGAATGCTGTCAGCTCTTCAAGGGAGGGAGGGGGATGCAGTTTTCTGGAAGTTTGTGCAAGGTCCTAAAAAGGCTGAGGATGAAAGGAAGGCAGGGATGCAGGCTGTGGGCAATGGGAAGCTCTTGGTTTAAGCTGTGAAATGCATTTATATCCTTTTGGTTTTACCCAGGCTCTTATTTAAGTACAGTATCTTTGCAGCTAAGAAGGTGGCTCTGGGGAGATTTTCCTTTATGTTTCTCCAGGGACCTGTATGCATCCAAGCCTTCTCTGACATTTTTTCCTCTTGCCTGTGGATTTGGTTCTCCTGAAGTGGTCCTGTTTGCTGATGTAAAGTCCTTAGAGGCCAGTGTCTTGATAATCCCATGGTTGTCGGCAGTGTTAGGGTTGGTGCCTCCGCTGGCAGGCGGGGCATTCCAGGCAACCCCATAACCTTTCCTCCATGTATGATTGGAATAGAAAAAGTGCAGTGAGAGAGTGTACAGCTTGTTTACCCAATAGGTTGCTGTCAAATAAAAATGAGCACCCATTGCCAGGAGGGATGAGCAAGGTTGACATTGCTTCTCTGTGATCCACATGGTGGGAAAGGGCCCACCCAACACTCATGGTCTCCACCTTCCTCATTCTCTCAGGCTTCTCTCCAGAAGGGGTCCTGTCTCTCGCATGGTTAGCCTTGGATGGCTAAGGGAATGAGGAAGAGCAGGCTGGGGGGTGTTAAGCCTCTCATCCGTGAGATTCTGAAAGACTAATGATCGTCCCACAGCATATTTGCTTGATCTCGGTCAGGAAAGGCAAGTCTGGAGCTCAGGCTGAGGCAGTGTGCTGTGAGTCTCTTCTTATAAGGAGTCACACTGAAGCATCAGAGGGGTGCTCTGGTGCCATGGGAGAAATCGTCTGTAAGGGATGCCCCACAGGTCCTGTGACCTGTGTAGAGGTCAGGAAGACATTTATACCGCCTTCTAGTCATGGCTCTGCCTGTGTGATGCACTGAAAACCAAGGTGTTCAAAAACAAACACAAAAATCTGCCCCTCCCCCAAAACCAAAAACCAAGATGCTTGTTAACAATCATGGGATGATACATTTGGAGGGAACTTTCTTTTAATTAAGGCATAATTGACATACTAAATTAGTTTCAGGTGTGTAACATAATTTCAAATTCAATATTTGTCTGTATTGCAAAATGCTCACCACAATAAGCCTACTTAACATCCATCACCCTACATAGTTCAGTTCAGTTGCTCAGTCTGACTCTTTGTGACCCCATGGACTGCAGCACGCCAGGTTTCCCTGTCCATCACCAACTCCCGGACCCTACTCAAGCTCATGTCCATCGCATTGGTGATGCCATCCAACTATCTCATCCTCTGTCGTCCCCCTCTCCCCAGTCTTTCCAAGTATCAGAGTCTTTTCCAGTGAGTCAATTCTTCACATCAGGTGGCCAAAGTATTGAAGTTTCAGCTTCAGCATCAGTCCTTTCAATGAATATTCAGGACTGATTTCCTTTAGGATTGACAGATTTGATCTCCTGGTAGTCCAACAGACTCTCAGGAGTCTTCTCCAACACCACAGTTCAAAAGCATCAATTCTTCAGCTCTCAGCTTTCTTTATAGTTCAACTCTTATATCTATACATAACTACTTGAAAAACCATAGCTTTGACTAGACAGGACTTTGTTGGCAAAGTAATGTCTCTACTTTTTAATATGCTACATAGTTACAACATGCTTTTTCTTATTATGAGAACTTTTAAGATCAGCTCTCTTAGCAACTTTTAAACATGTAATACTGTATTATTAATAGTATAGTTACCATGGGCTGTACGTTACTGGAGGGGACTATAAAGGTCATTGGGTCTAATTATTCATTTCACATCCTCTTCTCAACTGTGTAAGACATCTCTCCCTGACTAAAAAACCCCGGGCAGTGGCAACGGCAGGGGCTTGGTACTTTCCAAAGCATCCTGATATATCTCTGATTACAGAGTATTGTGGAGCTCTTCCTTCATCAGGCCAAAGTCTGCTTCTCAGACATTTCCTCACTGGTCCGCATTTTAATTAAAGCAATCTGACCGTTGTGATGGGCCATGTGGGTGGGGCTAATGGGTAGGTCATAACATTTCTGGATGATGCTTTGGAGGAATTAACCCTTGCACAAAGTAGAATTCATAAGGGATTCTCTAATATAGCACTAACAGTATACACACCACTGAATTATTTAGAATTAACTGCTTGTGATTAATCTTAAATGACATGGGAGGGATTGATGTGGGAAGAAATCCTGATGTAAGCAGGTGATTCATGCTCCAGTCATTTCGTTCCTGGGGAGCTTGCACTCTGAAGGATTCATGCTTAGCCCCATCTCTGGCTCTATTATCTGTGCCTAATTTGATCCCCCCTAAAATGTCCCATCTTCCTCCATATTCAGCAAGCTTTTCAGCATCTCTGAATTTCCAAGGAGCCCCCTGGAAATATGTAATGGCTCAGAAATAAGGTGAGAAGTTCCAGAATGCTATGGAATAGAGGAAAATCGAATTGGATTGGACTTGCTTGACAAGTCTATCGTGGCAGCCAGGATCAGACGCCCCAACACACATCAAGATTTTGCTTAAAAGCCTAGTAGGATGCTTTAAAAAAAAAGAAAAAAAGACAAGGGTATGATTCGATGTAGCATTGAGTAGCTATTCCTGGAAACTGGCCTTGGAAGCATATGCCCTATTCAGAAATGTTTCCGACTCTGCCAGGCTGCCTTGGGTGTCCCATGTTTTTGGCACTGTTGGGAAGAAGTCTCCCAGGGAGAGGATTAGGCAGGGCTAGAAGATGTTGCTCCTGCATTGGCACGGACTGGAAACCTGCCAAGCAAATCCCCTCCTGCACCCTAAAGGGGATGAGGCTAGTCTTGGCTCTCAGCCACCTCCCCATTGACAGTCACTTTACTGACACTGCAGCAAAGATAGGAGAATTTGTCTCATAATTCATGGTTTAAAATAGTTTGCTTTTAAGAGCAAAGCCCACAGACATCCTTTTGACTCAGAGCATGAAAATGTACTCAGAGTCACCGACTTCTACTGTGGCAGTCCCCATTGTCTGGCCCGTTTCCACCAACCACACGCCCAGAGAAGGAAATGGGCATCTCACATAGTCAAGTGGTAATTGCCACTTGGGAAGAAGATGATTGGGTTTTAGTTGCTGTGGGAACTTTGTTGTTTGCTCCTCCTGATATTGCCCTGGAGAAGGCAATGGCAACCCACTCCAGTGTTCTTGCCTGGAAAATCCGATGGACAGAGGAGCCTAGGGGGCTACAGTCTGTGGGGCTGCAAAGAGTCGGATACGACTGAGTGACTAAACCACCACCATCCTGATACTGAGTTTTCAGTCTTGTGTTAATGCAGATTGGGGCTAAATTTTTTTTTTTTTCTTTTTGCTGTGTAGAATATATAACCACTGGCTATGTTTTAATGTGTCTCTCAGCTCCCTTTGGTTTTCACATCCTTAATGCAAGTTGTAGTAGCTCCGTTGGGTTTCCTGATTCCCGTCACAGGAGTATACATGAGGGAGGAGTTCTCGTTGAGAATTCTAAGACATGAAGCCAAGGGAAGACCCTGTTTCCTTTTGTGAATTAACGCTACAGGCTGGAAGGCTAAATGGCATGTCTCTGGTATCTGACAAAAAGCAGGTGGTCACCAAATGTCTGTGGCCTTAATGAAGCCTACTCTGTGTGTATGTGTGCCTGCATTCATGTTTTACGTGATGGGTGGATGCAGGTTCCCAAGAACGTGAGCTTAATGTCTGTTTAATACATTGATTACAGCTATGGCTTGGACCACGTAGAGTGGGCCACCTTTAGACATGCCTCCTTTTAATAAGGAAAGTGGTATGGTTGCTGCGGTTTTCGTAGAATCTGAGTCACACACACGTACACTCCACTTGGCTTGATCTAGCTGAGGATGAACTAGAAAGACTTTGTTTGTTTACAACCAGTGGTTTCCTGTAACAATTATAGGCAGCAGCCAGCCTGGGACCACGTAAATGCATGTGGAATGGCTGTTGGAGGCAGGCGCGGTGTTGTCACTGGAGATGGAGAGGCTCCATCAGCTTTTGTGGATTCCCTGGAGAAGGGGAGGCTCACTGGGGACTAGATAAGTGTCCTTGGATGTGGGAAGAGCTGCCATGTGGGTGGAGGAGGGGGAGGATATTGGGCTGGAGGGTGGAAACGATCAGAGCTAAGAGGAGGAATTCTGATGCTTGGAGCTGCGGGACCGTGGAAGGCACAGTGTGGCCTTGTCTTACTGCCTGGAGGGGTGCGGAGTGCTGGAGCGATACCTGTGCTGGTGTGCACGTGCCTGTGAACCAAGGACCCCATGGTCCTGGGGTGTCATCACGTCCATCCTCTGCAGTTCCGGGAGATGGGAAGATATTCCTTAGGTCAGTGGGCTTCAGAAAGGGACACATTGGGAATTCCCTGGCCCTCCAGTGGTTAGGACTCTGAGCTCTCACTGTCCAGGGCAAGTCCAATCCCTGGTGGGAGAACTAAAATCCCACTAGCTGTGTGACATGGCCAAAAAAGCAGGGTAAGTGCAAAGACCATTTAAGGGGATACAGGTAGGAAATAGTGAATGTGTAAAGTTAACCTGTATACAAATGATTTATAAGTACATGTAATATACATCTCTCAGGAGAATATAGTAAAATGACTTTTCGTAGTGGGGAGTTGGTGCAGAAAGCTTTGGAGGTCACTGGTCAAGACTCAGATCTATGTTTATCTCTACATCTCTAGTTGAATCTCTAGTTGGCAATAGTTACTCACTTATCCCCCACCCCCACCGCTGGCTTGCAGATTTCAGGTGGGGACTGATACCCAACGTATCCCCGATGCCAGTGGGATGTGCGTTGGGTTCCTCAACTCTGTCTTCAGCTCTGTGTGTGGTGGTCTTGGTTGACCTGGCCAGGTGGCTTTGGAGGGCCCCATAGGAAGTTGTTCCAGTCACATCTTCCACTTTCAGAAGCCTCAGTGTTTGAGAATGACTAATATTATCTGCTATTGCAGAGTTTTTTTTTGCATTAAAAAATCATAGTGTTCGCCGGGGCAACTTTAGATTGTGTAAGAGAACAGAGTCTTTGAAGTATGTTCAAACAGTTGCAAAGCAATCCTTGATGTATAATCATCTGTATGTTGAAGTAGCCCATCTCTTTACTGGAATAAGTTCATTTTCTGACATTGACTGAGCGAGTGCCTATCGTGTACAAGCTTGGGCCCTGCCCTTGAGGAGCTCATGGTCCAGTTGGAAAGTCTGTTGGGCAAAGAGGTGTTGTGTACATTAGAGCTGCAAGATACCACATGGTATGTTTGTGGAGCAGCTCAAAAGGCAGCGCTCCACCTGCTTGTGGTGTGTGTGTGCTCATGGCGGAAGTCGGGCTGAAGGGCATTTCACGGTGGAAACCCTCAGGTTGGACTTGAAGCTTTAATTAGTAGACTGGGGGAAAAAGACATTCAGGGGACCCTGTGAAACAGCAAGATGCTCTTGCTAGGAGTTTGCTGTTGTTAATGTGGCTGAATTAAAGGGTTGGGGACCATGGAGGAGGAATATGGGGAGGACTTAGGTAGTGTGGGTCTTAAATGTTTGCATGTATTCAGGACATTATATTTTCCTGCCCTTGGAAACTTTTCAACTGAGCAGTGAATATCAGATATGAATTTTAGAAAGACACAGCATTGTCAATCAACTATATTGCAATGAAATTTTATTTTTTTAAAAAAGAAAGGTGGCTCTAGGAGCAGTTTGTGTGATGGAACAGTTGGTGATTGGGAGAGGGAAAGCTGGGGATCCAGGTAGAGGCTATTGGGTGACTTTGGTGATAGAAGAGTCACTCCTGGGAGGGTAGTGATGGAAGAAGGGCCAACTGCAGAGATGTTAAAAAGAGGCACTTCATACTCTGAAAGGCAATGAGCTTTAGTGGGTTTGCACTTAGACCTTGACTCTGACACACACTAGTTGTGTAAACTTGGGCAAAAGACTTTTCTGTGTAGCAATTCCACTATTTGTGAAACCAGTGTAATGATGCTGCTACCGCTGCTGTGTTGCCTCAGTCATGTCCGACTCTGTGCAACCCCATAGACGGCAGCCCACCAGGCTCCCCCATCCCTGGGATTCTCCAGGCAAGAACACTGGAGTGGGTTGCCATTTCCTTCTCCAATGCAGGAAAGTGAAAAGTGAAAGTGAAGTCACTCAGTCGTGTCCGACTCCTTGTGACCCCATGGACTGAAGCCTACCAGGCTCCTCCGTCCATGGGATTTTCCAGGCAAGAGTACTGGAGTGGGGTGCCATCGCCTTCTCCGGAGTGTAATGATGGTGCCCACCATTTCAGATTGCTTTGAAGTTTGAGATCGCACACATAGAATACTTAGAACAATGCTTGGCATGCAGTCAGCATTCAATGAATGTTAGCCATTATTACTAATTATTAATGATGATGATAATTGCAAAGAGGGAAGAAGAGCTTTGATCACATGCTCTTTTGGTCGTAGGGGTAACTAGGAAAGTCAGTGGGAGGAGCAGATTTGGGGTAAAGGTGAGAGAAGGATGATGATAAATGATTTGTCTGTATCTTGCCCACTTTCTCTTCAGCACCCACAGGACACCTGTGGGGAGATGTGCAGAGGCAGGTGGGGGCAAGGCTCATGCTGCGGAGGAGGATAGGGCTGGGCAGAGGTCAGGGTGGTGGTTGTTGTTGTAGGGGTAAGGTGCAGGAGTGAGGTTGTCCAGGCAAGGAGTCTAATTGAGAGGTAAAGGAGGATAAACTCAGAACCTTAATACAAAGGGTAGCAGAAGAAAGGAAATCCCTGAGACAGAGTAAAGCGAATGATTGGAGATGTAGAAGGGAAACTAGGGACAAAGGAGAGCTGCTTAAAATTGTTCACTGGGCACTCAATGAAAGAGTACGCCTTCTCTACCTGGTTGAAGTTGGGGCATGCATCGGAATATAATAAAACAGCATCGAAAGACTGTATAATTTAGCTTCAAAAAACCATTCACATGAACTCTTTGTCTGCCTTTGGAGAGGTCTGTTCATTTGAAAAAATGTCTACATGTAGAAACTTACGCCTCATTTAGAGATGATGATTCTGAGGGTTTTGGATGTTCTGCTCATAAACGTAATACAATTTCTGACTCCTAGAACATTAGAATCTCATGGGAATCAAGGGCTCAGTGATTCAAAAGAAACAAACCCAGAGGAGTGAAGGGACTTGCCCAAGATTAGTGAGTGGGCATTCTGATTTGTACTTTGTGTTTCTTTAAGAACTTGTGTTGCTGCTGCTGCTAAGTCGCTTCAGTTGTGTTTGACTGTGAGACCCCATAGACGGCAGCCCACCAGGCTCCCCCGTCCCTGGGATTTTCCAGGCAAGAACACTGGAGGGGGTTGCCATTTTCTTCTCCAATGCATGAAAGTGAAAAGTGAAAATGAACTCACTCAGTCATGTCTGACATTTGTGACCCCGTGGACTGCAGCCTACCAGGCTCCTCCATCCATGGGATTTTCCAGGCAAGAGAACTGGAGTGGGGTGCCATTGCCTTCTCCTGAGAACTTGTGAGCTAAACATAAAATGCTTTCAGTTCAGTTCAGTTCAGTCACTCAGTTGTGTTTGACTCTTTGCGACCGCATGGACTGCAGCACAACAGGCTTCCCTATCCATCACCAACTCCTGGAGCCAGCTCAAACTCATGTCCATCCAGTCGGTGATGCCATCCAACCATCTTATCCTCTGTTGTCCCCTTCTCCTCCTGCCTTCAGTCTTTCCCAGCATCAGGGTCTTTTCCAAGGAGTCAGTTCTTTGCATTAGGTGGCCAAAGTATTGGAGTTTCAGCTTCAGCATCATTCCTTCCAATGAATATTCAGGACTGATTTCCTTTAGGATAGACTGGTTTGATCTCCTTGCAGTCCAAGAGACTCTCAAGAGTCTTTTCCAACACCACAGTTAAAAAGCATCAGTTCTTTGGCACTCAGCTTTCTTTATAGTCAAACTCTAACAGCCATACATGACTGCTAGAAAAACCATAGCTGTGACTAGACAAACCTTTGTTGGCAAAGTAATGTCTCTGTTTCTTAATATGCTGTCTAGGTTGGCCATAGCTTTTCTTTCAAGGAGCAAACTTCTTTTAATTTCATGGCTGCAGTCATCATCTGTAGTGATTTTGGAGCCCCCGAAAATAAAGTCTGTCACTGTTTCCGTTGTTTCCCTATTTTCCATGAAGTGATGTGAGTGGATGCCATGATCTTAGTTTTTTGAATGTTGAGTTTTAAGCCACCATTTTCACTCTCCTCTTTTACTTTCATCAAGAGGCTCTTTAGTTCTTTGCTTTCTCCCATAAGGATGGTGTCATCTGCGTATCTGAGGTTACTGATATTTCTCCTGGAAATCTTGATTCCAGCTTGTGCTTCATCCTGCCCGACATTTCACATGATGTACTCTGTATATAAGTTAAATAAGCAGGGTGACAATATACAGCCTTGACGTACTCCTTTCCCGATTTGGAACCAGTCTGTTGTTCCATGTCTGGTTCTAACTGTTGCTTCTTGACCTGAATACAGATTTCTCAGGCAGGTCAGGTGGTCTAATATTCACATCTCTTGAAGAATTTTCCACAGTTTGTTGTGATCTACATAGTCAAAGGCTTTGGCATAGTCAATAAAGCAGAAGTAGATGTTTTTCTGGTATTCTCTTGCTTTTTCTATGATCCAATGGATGTTGGCAATTTGATCTCTGGTTCCTCAGCCTTTTCTAAATCCAGCTTGAATATCTGGAAGTTCATGGTTTACATACTGTTGAAGCCTTGCTTGGAGAATTTTGAGCATTACTTTGCTAGCGTGTGAGATGAGTGCAATTGTGCGGTAGTTTGAACATTCTTTGGCATTGCTTTTCTTTGGGATTGGAATGAAAACTGACCTTTTCCAGTTCTGTGACCACTGCTGAGTCTTCCAAATTTGCTGGTATATTGAGTGCAGCGCTTTCACAGCATCATCTTTTAGGACTTGAAATACCTTGACTGGAATCCCATCACCTCCACTAGCTTTGTTGGTAGTATTAATGCTTCCTAAGACCCACTTGACTTTGCATTCCAGGATGTCTAGCTCTGGATGAGTGATCACACCATTGTGGTTATCTGGGTCATGAAAATCTTTCTTGTATAGTTCTTCTGTGTATTTTTGCCACCTCTTCTTAATATCTTCTGCTTCTGTTAGGTCCATACCATTTCTGTCCTTTATTGTACCCATCTTTGCATGAAATGTTCCCTTGGTATCTCTAATTATCTTGAAGAGATCTCTAGTCTTTCCCATTCTATTGTTTTCCTCTTTTCTTTGCATTGATCACTGAGGAAGGCTTTCTTATCTCTTCTTGCTATTCTTTGGAACTCTGCATTCAGATGGATACACCTTTCCTTTTCTCCTTTGCCTTTTGCTTTTCTTATTTTCTCAGCTATTTATAAGGCCTCCTCAGACAGCCATTGTGCCTTTTTGCATTTCTTTTCCTAGGTATGGTCTTGATCACTGCCTCTTGTACAATGTCATGAACCTCTGTCCATAGTTCTTCTGGCACTCTGTCTATCAGATCTAATTCCTTCAATCTATTTGTCATTTCCACTGTATAATCGTAAGGGATTTGATTTAGGTCATACCTGAGTGGTCTAGTGGTTTTCTCTACTTTCTTTAAGTCTGAACTTGGCAATAAGGAGTTCGTAATCTGAGCCACAGTCAGCTCCCAGTCTTGTTTTTGCTGACTGTATAGAGCTTCTCCATCTTTGGGTGCAAAGAATATAATCAGTCTGATTTTGGTATTGACCATCTGGTGATGTCCATGTGTAGAGTCTTCTCTTGTGTTGTTAGAAGAGGGTGTTTGCTGTGACCAGTGCGTTCCCTTGGCAAAACTCTGTTGCCTTTGCCCTGCTTCATTCTGTACTTAAAGGCCAAATTTGCCTGTTACTCCAGGTATCTCTTGACTTCATACTTTTCACATTCCAGTCCCCTATGACGTAAAGGACATCTTTTTTGGGTGTTAGTTTTGGAAGGTCTTGTAGGTCTTCATAGAGCTGTTCAACTTCAGCTTCTTCAGCATTACTGATCAGAGCATAAGCTTGGATTACTGTGATATTGAATGGCTTGCCTTGGAAACAAACAGAGATCATTCTGTCATTTTTGAGATTGCACCCAAGTACTGCATTTCAGACTCTTGTTGACTATGAGGGCTACTCCATTTCTTCTAAGGGATTCTTGCCCACAGTTGTAGATATAATGGTCGTTGGAGTTAAATTCAACTATTCCAGTCCATTTTCATTCACTGATTCCTAAAATGTCATTGTTCACTCTTGCCATCTCCTGTTTGACCACTTCCAATTTGTCTTGATTCATAGACCTAAATTTCCAGGTTCCTATGCAGTATTGCTCTTTATAGCTTCAGAGTTTACTTCCATCACCAGTCACATCCACAACTGGGCGTTATTTTTGCTTTGGATCCATCTCTTCATTCTTTCTGGAGTTATTCCTCAATTCTTCTCCAGTAATATATTGGTAACCTACTAACCTGGGGAGTTCATCTTTCAGTGTCATATCTTTTTGCCTTTTCATACTGTTCACTTGGCCATTTTTTTTCTTGGAGTTGGGCATTGAGCTCATAGGGTACTAGCAGTCATACTCAGCTCAAAACCATTGACCTTCTCCTGGGCTTGGGGAAGAGACTTCTCTCATTCTGGCTCTTGTGAGCTCAGGCAAAGATCCCCCAAACTGGAGACGCTAGAAGCCCCTGGCTCACCAGCCAGTGATGGAAGTGCTGGCAATGAATTCACTGTGGTTTCTCTCTCTCTGCCCCGGGTGGGGCCCTTGGAAAGGAAGCACAATACTTTCAGGAAGTCAAGGCTCAGTTCCAGTTGCTTGCTGCTGCCTTCCTCCCATCTCTGACTCTAGGCCTGGGGGTAAGGATCCTGGGTCCATACTCTAAATGCTTGTTGTGCATTATGGTTTTCCAGGAATTTCAGGACACAGGAATTTTCTAACAGCTGTGTTGTATATTGCTGTTCAGCAATCTGAAGTTGCTTATCTAGCGTAAGTCAGAATGGGGTGCCTAGGGAGGAAGGGGAACGCCTTCGAACATTTTTCAAAGCACAAGAAATTGAGGTGTTAGGGGCCCAGCTGGCGTGTGATGAGAACCAAGAAATGGAGCCTACGTGAGCATGCATGCTCACATGAAATCTCTTATACTGAAATCCAGGGATGTTATTTGAAAGGAACTTCTTCCCACCCCGTGTAACAACACACGCTTACTGAGGGCCCACTGTGTGTTAGGGGAAGTACTGGGCGTAGAGTGATGAACAAGACAGTCATGCCTTCAAGCTGTTTAATTAACCAGGCAATTATCAAGTGATGGATGCTTTGACAGGAGAAGCATAGCGTAGCAGTGGTCTCTGTGCTTCCACTGATCCCTCTTCAACCCTGGCAGAGCACAGACTCAAGTTCAGGGTGTGATTAAGACACTCCAAGGAATTACAGGAGCCCCAGGGCTTTTTTGGACCCAGTGGTCAGGCAGGCTGCTGTAGCCTGAGTCTCTGGCCAGGAATCGCAGTTCAAGCAAGTGGATTTAGGGCTGAGTTTAGCTTTGTGCCCAGTTCTAATCATTTTTGCTAAGTATCATTTTTACTAATATCATGGAAATCTTATGATTTATCAGTTGTCTATTTTGATAGACTAAATTTAATAACAAGGGTTTCCCTGATGGCTCAGTGGTAAAAGACTCTGCCTGCCAGAAGGTGGGGGTTTGATCACTGGGTTGGGAAGATCCCCTGGAGGAAGAAATGGCTACCCACTCCAGTATTCTTGCCTGAAAAATCCCATGGACAGAGTAGCCTGATGGGTTACAGTCCATAGCATCGCAAAGAGTTGGACACGACTGAGCACACACTCACAGATTTAATAACAATGGTGATGATGAACTAATTCTCATGAAATGCTTTCTATGTACCAGATACTGGTCTATGCCTGGTTCTCAGTCACTCAGTCATGTCCAATTCTTTGAGACCCCATGGATGGTAGCCCACTAGGCTCCTCTGTCCATGGAACTTTCCAGGCAAGAATACTGGAATGGGTTGCCATTTCCTACTCCAGGGGATCTTCCTGACCCAGGGATCAAATCTGTGTTTCTTGTGTCTCCATTGGCAGGCAGATTCTTTAGCACTGTGCCACCTAGGAAGCCCTCAGACACTGGGCTAAGTGCTTTCAAATGTGACTTCCTTTGATTCTCCCAACCACCCTCACCAGGAAGGTTCTGTTGTTTCTCTGGTTTTATAAATGAGGGATTCATATTGAAAAGAGACAGCAATCTATCTGCCTGAGACATGAGTCTGGCAGTTGGCTGATCTGGAGTTTGCGTTCCCATCGCCTCACTCTGTCCCCCTTTCAATCTGAAACTGAATGATGGCTTCTTTGACCATTGAAGACCCAGTCCTATGTTCTGGTGGCCTAACTGGGGTGCCTCTAGCATGGAGGGGGACCGCCTTTCTTCTCCTCACTCACCTGTCTTACGACTTCTCTGCCTTCTGCACTTGACTGACTTTGATCCCAATTCAGGCACAAACAAGCTGTCCTGGAACTCCTCCCCACCATCCACCCTTTATCCATGGTGTCTTATTCCATCCTGTGGGCTGTAAGTGAACCAGGAACTACTTGAGCTGGAATCCTGTATTTTCTGTCTTTTATAACCCATGATCTCCAAGTCATTTCATTGTCGTTCACATAGTCTTACTATCCAAGAGGTCTTTGGTCAAGTTTCTGTGGAAATCTTTTGCTTGGCTCAAGTTGTAAGATGACTATTGTTACGATTTGCATATGTACCCCCGACACATACATCTTATCACCCCTTCCCCACCTTGAACATGACAATCGAACCTTCTTCTTATATGAAACTGTGACCTGGAGAGGCAAGCTAACTTAGAATAGGCCAGCAAGTGGCCAGGGGACTGGGACTAGAGCCCAGGGATCGTCACTCTCAGGCTAGCATACATTCCCCTACATCATGCTGAGAAAAGAGAATTGATTGATTCAAAAGGACATTGATTGCCAAGCATAAACCATGGAGATCAAAACAGCTGTGGCGCCTGTCTTCATGGAGCTTACACATAAGAGCTGTGGACAACATAAACCCATAAATGTACGATTACGATTGTGATGAGTGCTGTAGGTGGAAAGAATAAGGTGAGGGGGATCTAATGAGAAAAGGAGGGATCAGGGAGGCCCCTCTGAGGACTGATATCTAAAGATGAGGACGAATAAGGAGAAAGCAGTGGAGAGGGGCTGCCTATGTGTGTGGTCACTTGTTGGGTCCAAAGACAAGGTGAATCAGTCTAAAATTCTTGGCAGGAACTGTGTCTTTTACGTATTTCTTTGGGATATGGTTGATGGGTAATACTGGTGGATGGATGGATGAAGAACTGTCTGGGGCCTGAGAGAGAGGCCTTCAGTGTGACAGCATCAGGGTGCTGATCTTGTCTCATAAGCGGCATAAACATGAACATTTCCACCCAGAGTTCAGAATCCTACAGCGGAGAACTGGGGAATAGAATCTCTAGCTAAAGGAAGCTCTGTGCGGAGAAGGTGAAGGTGAGGCTGCTGGAACAAGAAAGCCACAGCAAGTATCATTCGCTGCCAACCTTAAGAGACTTGTTCCCCAAATAGCCGCACAGCGTGAGTCCCGCCCACAGTCCAGAGATCAGCTGTGCATTTCCAATAGCGGCTCTTTCTTCCCAGTCTCACTTGCCCTCCCAGGTCCTCCTTCCGGCCACATGTGTTTTCTTGGTAGGTGAAGAGGAAGACGGGGTTGTCCCAGTCAAACCACACTTCATGGCTGTTCTTACCATATATATTTATATTTCAGAACATCTAAAGAATTTTCAGCTTGAAGTAGTAGGGGTACAGTCTAAGGCTGGGAATCAGCTAGATCCTTATGCTTCCTGGGTTTTAGACTAATGTTTATTGAACACTTAGTATGTTGCAGGCACTGTGTTGAGTAGTTCTGTCTTTTATTCCCATTTTATGGATGAGGAGGCTGAGCTACAGAGAGACTACCCATCTGCCCTCCACTCAGTAGGATAAAAGACACCCAAAAGAGTTAGAATGGAATTTCATCTTTCTTCAGGAAAATGAGAAAATTAAACATCATGTAGAAGTTTATTTGTAAAGATGCATTCAGATTTTTTTTTTAATTCTGAAATTAATGCCCTTTTATTTTTAGGGTGTTAAAATGCCATTTTCTCTTTAAGAAACTATGGTTATACAAAGTGTCAGGTTTTTGTTCTTTCTTGGAAAAATGAAAATACAGTTATCCATTGTTAGTTTCTAAAATTGCTTTAAATTGCTTAAAGTATAAATAAATAAAATCTATTAGTGTGAGAATCATTCTTGCAGGAAAGCTGGTTCTCATGCTATCATCTTCCAGTAAATTATTTGTATAATTTTGTTCACATTCTATTCTGATCTTTTATTGGGGAAAAAATTGCAGCTGGATAGGACCACTGAGATAAATATTTTTCTTCAGCATTTATCAAGATGTTTTGATTGTGCAATTTGACCCTGAAACCTTTTAACTCTATGTCAGTATAATCAGGATTATACAAACACTAAAACAGTTTTATTAAGGGAGTGTTTTTTAGAAGTAAATGAGTTTGTGCAATTCTTCATTTTTTTTTCTTCAGCATAGTTAAACCATTTCTTAATTTTCTAATTCATTTTTATTTCACTTAACTATTTCTTACAAGATCAGTTCTGCTCCACGTGTCTTCTGTAGCATAGATTTGATTCATCGATCAGTTACTTTTTTGTGTGCCTATCAAATTTTGCCCATGTAGCTCCTACCACTGTGAACATTCTTTTATGGTCATCATTTCTACCATACCCAGTTTTCTCACATCAGATCTGCTGGTTTAAATTTTGTCAAGAATGTTTGATTCCTCCTTCAATTTTTCAGTCAATAACCAATTTTGCCACGTGAATTTTTAGCCGCTGTCAGTTCCATTTTGTGTTGATTTTTTTCTGACAGGTCTAATTTTTTTCCAGGTCAGTTTTTCCAGTTCAAAGTACTATATCTTCTTCCTAAAACTAAAGTCAGTCTCCTTCCTGACAGGTGTTTTTTTTTTTTTTTTAAAGCAGTTGCACAACATACTCGAGGGGTCCTAACACCCGGGTCAAAATATCCTTTGTCATTCATTGAGGCCACTGACCTAGATGAATTAAGAAACTTACCCCAAATCATATATAAGGCAGAGTTCTACTGGCCCGTTTTAGAATATATAGCACCTCTAGTTCAGAAAAGGGCAGAGTAAGAATGTAAAATTGGGCTGACCTTGATGGTGTGCCTCTCTCCTTCCACCTTCCACTCCCCACCCTTCTGAGGTTCTCAGACTTCTGTGACCCTCCGCCCTGAGGAACAGCAGCTGGGACCACGGTTCGAAGCTTGGCGTCTCCGGGCTTCCTAGCCAGGTCCCGCCTTAAGCTGTGTGCGCACTCGGGTGGCATGATTTACAAACAAGCAGGACCGAAAAGGAAAAAATCCTCTCGTGGAGAATTAGGTCAGTGGCAGGGCTGGGGAGGGGAGGGAACACAGACCATCAGTTCTCCCATCCTTCAGTTCGCTCCACTTGCCTGAAGCGACTGGGGCAGAAGCCATAGGTGGTGTTGGGAGCAGACATCTGGGCGTGGGGGCGGGCAGGCCGTGAGCGCGCACGTGCTCTCACGTGGACGCACGTGCTCGTGAAAGCTGCCTGCTCTCAAGCCCCTCGGGGCTCCCCCGCTGCCCCTGCTCTCTCGATGTCTTTGCCTGGATTACTTGAAGGGGGCTATTAGTGTTGTCTAATAACGGCCTCGGATTTATCAAGGGATTTGTGTGATTAATTCTCAAGCAAAGTGCAGCAGAAAGCTTGGCGATCAGCCTCCGCGGTGGGTCTACACTTCCCATTCTCTGCCCTTTCTAATGGGTTTTGGAGGAGGCATTCCTCTGTCCTCTTCATCGTCCTGACTGTTGAATGCTCAGTGTCCTGGCCCTCACCTGAGGGTAGCTGAAGCATCTTCCACGGCTGCCTTGCGTGAGGGAGTGTCTGGGAAGACAGTGAAGTCTGCAGGCTCCCCGCTCTTGTTCTTCTGTGAAAGCTGCAGAGAAGAGGCCACTTGCTTCTCTGCCCCAGCTTCCCACCACCATCTCTTAGTCCCGGATCCTTCTCCCAGACTCCTATCAGGGCACTGGTCCCCCCGCTGTGGCCCAGTGGGGACCACAGTGACAGGGGAGGCAGATGACCTGAATTCAGGTTTCAGCTTCAACACTGTCTAGCTGAGTGGACACGGCAGATCCCCTGTCTTGGGTCTCCTCTCATCTGAGCATCAAAGGACCCATAAGGATCGTAATTAGGGCACTGATCATAATGATAAATAGCTAAATGTCTGTTTGGTTATTTGTGGCCCATCTCCCCTCCTAGACTTTAAGAGTGCAAGACCCACATCTGTTTTGTTCACCAGCCGTCACCCCAGTGCCTAGCACAGTTGCTTGGCTATGGATCTGTGCAGTGAACACATGTCAGTGGTCAGTGGAATGAACTTGTAAAATAACAGGGATGGATCTACTTGACATCCTGGAACTCTTCCACTTCTAAAATTTAGTGTGGCTCCTTTACGCTGTTCTCTCTGAAACCATCAGATTTTAATGTTTTTACTGTTTTTTATTTTTTAAACTGTAGTACCACAGAAGCTACAAGATAAAAATGGTGATTAATAATAATTATAACACAGCAAGTGTATTATCAATATGTAACATGTGGATTTCCCTCTAGGGGCTCGCTCTGTTCTTGCTCCATCTCTGTACTTCCTGGCAGTGGAATGCCCTTTACCCAGGTTTCTGAGTTCTCTCTTGAATGGCCTGCACAATCCTGCCGAGCTCTTTAGAAGGGGACTGGTACTCATTAGTAGACTATGTGCATGTTTTTCAGACTCAAAAAAATTTTTAAGTTCAGAGCAGATACTGTACTAGTTTCACATCACAGCACACCCTTGCTTGACATAGGCAAAAGCTCAACCTTGGTCATTCTCTGAAAATGAAAGAGTATGAAGGATATATGGGAAAGCAGAAGAGCTGACAGGGGCTAATAGTGAGAAAGCCTTCTGTGAGGGCTGCTTGCTTTCTTCTGAGGTCCCCCAGGTCGTTAGAAACTCCTTTTTGAGGGCAAGGACCCTTGGGAAAGCACTCGGTTGAAAGTCTCCAGCTAACTTGAGCCAATTTGTGACCCCCTCCTTCTCAAGTCAATGGCAGAAACTGCTAATCAGTCATGACCCTCTTTTCTCTCTAAGCCTATATGCAGCAGCCTCAGACTCTTAACACATTACTCCAGGATGTCACCAATTGGACGAAACTGAGCTAAGCACTGTGCCAGGCAGGTCATTAGGCGTTGTATTATTACATACAATTACCTCTTTTGATCTTCTTGACAACTCTGAAATTGATGTACTGATCCCCATCTTACAGATGAAGTTTAAGTAACCTATCCAAGGTCACATAATAAATAGCAAAGTTGGAATTTTAGCTCAACACTTCCGGTCTTTTCAGAGGACTATATGCCTTGCACGGAGCCCATCCCTCGGGGATATCAACCTGACCAATGGCCAGTTTTGGTAAAATGTTGTTACAAGATTTCTCTCCACTTAATTGTTACCGTTTATCCTCTGAGGGCCACTTCAAGGTTTCTCCAGCAAAAACCTTTGAAGCATTCTCTGTCAACCCCTAATCCCCCATTAATGTGAAGTTCGATAATAGATGGCCATGTATGGCCACACTATCGTGCTTATACACTCTCTTGGTTTATTAGATTTACTATAACTGCAACCCCGGCAGTTATTTTGAGTCTCTAGTGCCTAAGTCAGTGTCTGGCATGTAGTAAGTGGTCGATAAATGTTAGCTATTTCAAACAGAACCAGATTCTAAGGCTCACGATGGGGACGAAAAGGGTGAGGATAAAGACTTGTGATGAATTGAAAGGCTTCCCAGCTGTTCTGAAAGCTGCAAAGCCAGCCTTTCTCAAACTATGTTCTGTGACATGTTCCCAGGTCTTTTATAGAAGGAAACATGTCCAGTCTACCCAAAACATTGGGAAAACTGTACAATATCCCCTCTCAGACTTCACAGTGGTATAGGTGAGGCTTTCTGAAGTCTTGGTGTTCAGATATTTGATTACCTTTCTTTATCTCACTGTTTTCTAAATTTATTTAACCACAGATTTTTTTTTTTTGGCAAGGAACTCCTATTCACATCTCACTGGTTGTTGTATTTTTATGGAATTCAGTTTTGGATATATTGCCCCAATTCATATTTCTTTCTCTGAAATATGGGTCCTGAGATCCTGCCCAGCAACAGATATTGGGTATAGTCAGCAGTTTCCATCATTTTTCCACACTAATTTCTTGAAATTTGCCCCCGTGTCTTATAGGGTGATAGATTTGAGTGGTCAGATCAGTGAGGGAAGAAATAATGGGGGATGGATGAGTGGTACTGTGGGGAGAAAAAGGGCTTTAAATTCAGAGAAATCTGAGTTCACATCATGGCTACAACTGATGGCTTAAGTGGACTTGGGGATATTAACTTCTCTGAGCTTTGGTTTCCTTGTCTGTAAGTGGGAATAACAACAGGATCCACAGTAGGACTAAATGAAGTCATATACCTACAACTCTGCTGCAGGTACCTGATACGTAGGAGGCCTTCAGTAAATAGCAAGGATTATAATGAGAGACCCAGCTTCGATCCCTGGGTCCAGAAGATCCCCTGGAGGAGGGAATGGCTACCCACTCCAGTATTCTTGTCTGGAGAATTCCATGGACAGAGGAGCCTGGTGGGCTACAGCCCATGGGGTCGCAGAGGGTCGGACACAGCTGAGCGACTTTCATCATTTCATTTCGTCATCATAATGAATGACGATCCCTGCGTTTGTCTTCTTTTAAAATGTCTGGTGTAATATCACTGTGGACAGGGACTCTACTTAATCTTTTCGATACCAGAATCTAGATTAGGGGCTAGTAAGGAATTGCCGTTTAATTAATGTTTCTGGAGAGACTAGATGAATGGCATAGCACTTTATTGTGTACAAAATGCTTCCCCATTTAGGTCACATTAGGTCAACCTCACTGCAACCTCGTCACATAATTGGTGTCATTATTCCTGCATGTTATAGATGGGAAAGCTGAGGCTTGGAGAGGCTGTGAGCTGCCCAAGATCATAACAGCTAGTAGTAGGCTGGAAACTCGGGGCTCAAAACCAGGGCTTCTAAACAAAATATAGTGTACAGTAAGTTGTCCCCCCTTACCCATAGTTTTGCTTTCCATGGTTTTAGTTGCTCGTAATCAACCATGGTCAAAAAATATGAAATGGAAAATTCATAAAACAGACAATTCCATAAGGGTTAAATTGTATGTTGTTCTGAGTAGTATCTGCCATCCTGCTCTGTCCCACCTGTAATCCCCAACCATTGATATCATCTGATCCTGACATCCAGCCATCGGCGTCATCAATGATCTAGGATCATCCTAAGCAGATGATCCTTCTTCTGACACATCACCAGAGGGTCAGAGGTAGCCCAATGGTGCATCACAGTGCCTACATCATCCACCTCACTTCAGCTCATCATGTGGGTATTTTATCATCTTACACCATAACCAGTAAGATTTTGGGAGAAAGAGAAACATCGCAGTCACATGACTTTTATCACAATATAATTCTCCTATTTTATTATTACTTATTGTTAATCTCTTACTGTGCCTAATTTATACATTAAACTTTATCATAGGTATGTATTTACGTATAGGAAAAAAACATAGTATATATAGGGTTTAGTACTATTTGTAGTTTTGAGCATCCTGTCGGGGTTCTTGATAGTTGCCCACATTGATAAGGGGGGAACTGCGTAAACAGTGGGGTATTCTTCAATCTTGAAAGGAAGGAGATTCTGACACATGCCACACATGGATGAAGCTTGAGGACAGAGTACCAAGTGAAATAACCCAGTGAAAAGAGAACAAATACTGCATGGTTCCGCTCATATGAAGTTACTAGGATAGTCAGATTCCTAAAGACAGAAAGTAGAATGGCGTTGCCAGGGGATGGGGTAGGAGGAATTGACAATTGTTTAATGGGTAAAAGCTTTCAGTTCTGCAAGATGACAAGGTCTGGAAATGGGAGACGGTTGCACAGTATGAATGCACCTTATGCCCCTGAACTTTGCACTTAAAAATGGTTAAGTTGGTAACTTATGTGTATTTTATCACAATAAAAAATTAGGAAAACAAAAAAAAAAATCCAAGACTGCTGATTCTAAACACAGGGCTCTTTCCCACATTCTACACAGCTACCCCTACAAGAGCTTACAGAGCCCCCTTGCAAGGGTCTTTGAATTGCAGGGTTTGCAGAACTCACCTCCACCGAAACCCTTGCTTCTTCTAGACAGTTTCTTCAGTTTGGCATATGCCCCAAGGAGTTAGTCTTTCCAGAGAGCAAGGAATTCTGAGAAAGAGGGCAAATCCTGTCTCATGGAAATTGCCATTGTGAAGAAATGTAGTAATTGTGATTAACCAGCGCTGATTAGTATTTCCTCAGTGCCAGACACCCCGTCAACCCTAACATCAGTCCTACAAGATAAATAGGTTCTTCCCATTTGATAGGTAGGGAAATTGAGGCTCAGGTTTAGTTAACATGCTTGACCTCATATACGTGGTGTGTGGAGGAGCCAAGATTTTCAATCAAGTCTTTCTGGCACTAGAAAAGTGAAAGTGTTAGTCACTCAGTTGTGTCTGACTCTTTGCGACCCCGTGGACTGTAGCCCACCAGGCTCCTCTGTCCACGGAGTTCTCCAGGCAAGAATGCTGGAATGGGCTACCATTCCCTTCTCCAGGGGAACTTCCCGGCCCAGGGATCAAACCTGGCTCTCTTGCACTGCAGGCAGATTCTTTACTGTCTGAGCCACCTGGAAAGCCCCCTGGTTCTGCTGCTGCTGCTGCTGCTAAGTTGCTTCAGTCGTGTCCGACTCTGTGCGACCCCATAGATGGCAGCCCACCAGGCTCCCCCGTCCCTGAGATTCTCCAGGCAAGAAACTGGAGTGGGTTGCCATTGCCTTCTCCAGTGCATGAAAGTGAAAAGTGAAAGTGAAGTTGCTCAGTCGTGTCTGACTCTGTCCAACCCCATGGACTGCAGCCTACCAGGCTCCTCCGTCCATGGGATTTTCCAGGCAAGAGTACTGGAGTGGGGTGCCATTGCCTTCTCCACCCCTTGCTCTAGAACCTGCCTTTGAACCCCTCTCCTCTCTGCAGGAGGCAGGGAGATTGAAAATGTCTGCACCTAGGTTGTTTTTCTCACATGAGAATTGACTTATTTCTTCCCCTCCTGGATCCACTCTTCTCTGTCCTGCCAGATGATGGGCTGTCCTCTCATGTGGGTCAGTTACTCCTTTGATTTCCTGGTGTTCTCAGAGACCCAAGTGGGTATTCTTCTCCCTGTGGGTCTTGCTCATTTGGGGAGGACAGCAACCGTTTCTTTACCTAAGTAGCTGGCATTTGAATCCTGTCTCTAGCAGTGTCCATCTGATATGAGGATTTTTCTAAAATGCATGTCTTGTTAGGTGGGAGCCTACAACCTTGTGATCTCAGGTGGGGAGTAGGAGTTAGCTAGAGATGCCCTTTGTTGCAAGGCTGACTGGATAGACGCTCAGTCTGATACTATCAGTTTACCAGGGGAGGTATCAACAAGCCAGCAGGGACATGAGTAACCGTAGTGTCAGTAAGTGTTTATTGATGTTTACCCTGTGCCTGGCATTGTGCTGTTGTGCTGAGCATTTTGTATGGATCATCTCATTTGGTCTTCATAACAGTCATTTAAATTAAGTACAGTCAGTTCTGCTATAATGCTTGTTTTGAAAATGCAAATTTGTTCCAACGCGATTGATATATTAGGGAACGATTTGAGCATAATAATTTTGCTTTTGCTTATGCATGATTTTGCCCATGAGAAACTCGAGGTGAAGGCAGAAAACTGCAGCCTGCTGATCTGAGTTGTGTATGAATGCAAACACCTCAACCTGTGCCAGCTGCTTCAGTTACCAGGGGTGTTATGAGCCACGCCCCTCCACATCTGGGGTTACAACTTCCTGTCCAATCTGCGGTGACCCTTCTGGCATTACTTCAAAGCGACTTTCAAGCTTCCCATTTCCAGAAGCAACCCCAGGTGTTTTCCAAGTGCTATACTCACTGTATTATTTACGCATTCCTTAACCATTTAACACATGTAAAGCGGGTTCCTATCCTTCCTTAAGTGTCGCTGATGAAGTTTAGGGGCACTGGGCCCTAATCCTATTTTCCCTATAAGCCCTGTGGTTCCTAACTGCATGATATTGCATAGCACATGACTTGTAGGCATGCATGGGTGCTTCTAGCAGAACTGAGTTGACTGCCATTATTCCCACATGGCTGAAGAGGAAGGTACAGTAAGATCCTGAACAAAAATATTTGGAATAACAGATAGCAAAGACAGGATTTAAACCCCAGATGGCTTTACCCCCATGTCTGCACTCAGAACCTTTAAAGCATTAAAACACACACATACACACGCATAAAGAACAAACCTCCGTTTGATCTCCCGTTGTCTCTATAACGAGGAAATTCCCTCTCTTCCCACCTGTCATTCAAGCTTGGGCTCCTCAAGCCGCAGCCTCTACAAGGTGTGGCGGCCCCTACGGTGTTCAGGCACAGCCGTGACCTGGCCCAGGGGAGGGCCCTCCTTCTTCCTTCCTGCCTCGCATCCTCCTCCTCTCCCTGCCTCTGCCTTCCCAGGCAGGCTAGCACCGGACACAGCAGCTACCCCTGCGCTCCATCTTGCAATCTGGAGTTATTAGCAGCAAAGAACAAAAGCAAACAGCACCAGGGCTCCGTCTTCTACAAAGGCGGATAAGTGGGCACTGTGTCGGGGATGAAGCTAACACCACCTGGCCTTTTGTGGAAAGACAACTCTTCCTGTGTTTGAAGAGCTCAGACACTGAGAGCCGGAAAGAGCCCCAGGACGCAGGAAACCCAGCCTCTTCGCTGCTGGAAGTTTGCTTTAGCTCTCAACCTAAAAAAACACAAAAAACAAAAAAACCTTCTGTATATTTATTCCTGAAATGGAGGGAAGACGCTTATGCTCATTCTCTCCAGGGGCGAGAAAAGATAGGCTATTGGGGAGATGCTGTCTTTACCTTAACAATTTTTTTTTTATCCTAATGTTAAGTTGGTTGTAATCCTGAGTTGAAACCCTGCCCAATGTTGGTGGGCCTGGGATAAGAATACACATGGACACCCAGTGGTCAGCTTCCCTTCTCTCCACTGCCAGCACTGCAAAGACCCTTATGTACTTTGTGGGTGCCCCAGCCAATAGAAGTCCGCAGCTTCTGCAGATGGCTTCCCATTGGCTGTTTCTTGACATGAGAGTATATGCATCTGTGAATAGCTCTGCTTTTGGGAGAATGGACCCAGAAAAGAGGCCCACGTGGATTTGGGGCAATTTGGGCAAAGGGTTCAGAGTACCTGAGTGTTCTCTACAAGGAGGCTCACGGCAGGTGTTGCTGGTTCCAGAGGCAGGGAGTCCAGCTGGCCCTGTAGATGTCTCAGTTCTGGGGTGGGCTGTGGCTGCAGAAGGGCCAGAGCAGGCTCCTATAAAGTGTGCAGCCCCGGCAGGAACTCCAGCTGTCCAGGCTTGTGGTCATACTGCACTTGACCCTTTCTTCTACCTGGGCTATGCCTTTTGCTCACTCTTGTGAGATGCCCAATACTCTTATCCCTAATTTATACCTTGATAGGTTAGATGGTACCTATCCTGGTTTGTTCTTGTATTCAGAAATAGAGGTTGACTCTCTTCTGATGTGGCACTCTGAGTATGAGAGATATGAATAAATGATGGAGCCTCTTCACTGGGTCTTAGTTTCCTTATCTGTAAAATGGGATGAATAATGTTCCTACCTGTTAGGGTTGGAACATAAGATGTGTATCAAGTACTTAGGACACAACCCAGTATACAGAGAATCCTCAATGAATGTGAACTTTATTATGATTAGTATTGCTTTGTGCCAGGGACAGACAGGCATTATCCCATTTTATCCTGAAATTCATCCTCTGACGTGTGACGCTGGACACAGCAATTGGCTCAGGAATGGACATGTGACCTAAACCAAATCAATGACAGTCTTCCCAGGGAATTTTACTAGAATTACCAGGAAATAGATTCCCAGGTGGCGCTAGTGGTAAAGAACCTGCTTGCCAATGCAGGAGACAGAAGAGATGCCATTTTGATCCCTGGGTTGAGAAGATCCCCTGGAGGAAAGCATGACAACCCACTCCAGTATTCTCGCCTGGAGAGTCCCCATGGGCAGAGGAGCCTGGCGGGCTACAGTCCGTGGGGTCACAAAGAGTCAGACATGACTGAAGTGACTGAGCACACATGCACCAGGAAATAGGCTGCTCTCTTTTCTCTAGAATTGCCAAGTTCCATCTTTGTTACTATATGGAGACAATTCACCTGATAATGAGGCCAACATGGAAGAAAACAGTGCTCTTAACAGTGTAAGAGCATTAAAACAGAACCAGAGTCCAGTCCCTGCTCTGTCTTTTTATCCATAGCCACATACCTTAACTTCTCTGAGCCTCAATTTTCTCAAGTGTAAATGAAGATACCAATAGTATCTATCTCAGTGAGTTGTATCAATTGAGATGATCTAGTCACCATTCATGGAGAAGGCAATGGCACCCCACTCCAGTACTTTTGCCTAGAAAATCCCATGGACGGAGGAGCCTGGTAGGCTGCAGTCCATGGGGTCGCTAGAGTCAGACACGACTGAGCGACTCTACTTTCACTTTTCACTTTCATGCATTGGAGAAGGAAATGGCAACCCACTCCAGTGTTCTTGCCTGGAGAATCCCAGGGACGGGGGAGCCTGGTGGGCTGCTGTCTATGGGGTCGCACAGAGTCAGACATGACTGGAGTGACTTAGCAGCAGTAGCAGCAGTCACCATTCAAGGCATATTGCAAGCACGTATTGTAGATCAGATCCTCCTTAAACACTTGGGACATAAGTAGTGAATGAAATAGATAATATAGCTCTCATGAAGCTTATATCTTAAGGGAGATATAAACAATAAAAACAGACCCATCCTATAATGTCAAATAGTTGTTGTTGTTCAGTTGCTAAGTTGTGTCCAACTCTTTGCGACACCATGGACTGCAGCACGCCAGGCTTCCCTATCTTTAACTATCTCCCTGAGTTTGCTCAAACTCGTGTCCAGTGAGTCAATGATGTCATCCAACTATCTTATCCTGTCATCCCCTTCTCCTGCCCTCAATCTTTCCCAGCATCAGGGTCTGTTCCAATTAGTCAGCTCTTCGCATCAGGTGGCCAAAGTATTGGAGCTTCAGCATCAGTCCTTTCAATGAATATTCAGGGCTTATTTCCTTTGGGATTGAGTGGTTTGGTCTCCTTGCAGTCCAGGGGACTCTCAAGAGTCTTCTCCAGCACTACAGTTCAAAAGCATCAATTCTTTGGCACTCGGCTGGTGATTAGTGCCATAAAAAAAAGAAAAACATAAATGGAAGAGGAGGCTTCCTATTTTAGAGAAGGTGGTTAAAGAAAATCCTTCTAAGAAGTAACATTTGAACTGATATCTGAAGAAAGTGAGGAATAGTCTTACCCATGTCTGACAAAGACTGTTCAGGCAGGCAGAAGAATAACAAATTCATAGGCTGTAGGCAGGACCGCCTCAATTCATGTTAGTTACTTCTGCTGTTTGACAAGAGCACTGAAGGTTGGCCTGTCTCCTGTCTTCCAAGCTCTAGCACTCACACTGACCTTGGTGGGTAGCAGGTGCTTGAGAAATAATTGGGGGCAGGGGATCTTGATAAAAAGGATCCTGTTCCAGCCTGGGGCCACCTCTGTTCGGGGTGCCATGCTCAAACCAGGGATGGGCGAGGCACAGCAGAGGAAGGATTTGAAAGCCATTGCTGCCCTTCACCCACTCTCTTTGGCATCACAACCAGGGAAGAAATAAATGAGGCCAGGCCCACCTCTACTCAGTGCCCCCACGGACGCTTATTACGTATTCAACAATAATCTCAGCTACAAGTGCATATGCTCAGCATGGTTATTTTAAAGTTCAAAGGAAACAATTTCCTGCAGTTTGGGGAGCTCAGGTTCTTGTAACCAGGTAGGGGAATGAAAGGACCCTCCATCTGCTGCTGTTGCAGAAAATAGCTCGATGGGGGTGGGGGGAGCCCTCCCACCTCACCTCTCATTTGGGCTAGGTCATTTCAAGAGTGAAAGTCCAAGATTCCCCCACTTGCTGCTTTTATACCTCCCAACCTCCCACCCCAGGCCCCTGGAGGAGCTTTGGGGAGCATGGGGCAGACTGCCCAGCCAGGTTCCTGGAGGCGTGGCCCAGCCAAACCTCCTGGGACCCCACCTGGTGAACTCTGCCTTGGGTCTGACCTATTTTCTAGAAGAGAAAATAGAATATAGATTTAAATGCAGTAGTGCTCTGGAAAACTACAGGCCCAGCAGTGTGAGGAAATAAAACAGCAGGAGGCAACCGAGGAGGTACTGGGACGGGAGAGGATGCCACCTTTCCTAGAGCGATCTCATCTGGTTGTCAGCTGTCTTCTCTGCAGCCATTTGCCCCCACTTTTTATCTACCAAAAAAACTGAGATACACATATTTACATATATGTATATTTCCTCTGATTCGTCCCGGGGCCCCACGTTGCTCCTTCACACGCAGACTCCAGGCTGTGACCCATAGCAATGACGGACAACGGGGCTTTGGTGATGATCACCTTGGAAGTGGGGCAGGAGCAAGGCATGGAATTTGATGCCCCAGCTGTTCCAAGGTCAACCTTCCTTGCTGTGTGTCCACAGAAAAGTTTGTTGCTTTAAAATAAAATACCCTTGAAGGTAGTAGTATTACCAGCTGACACTGACTGAGGGCTTTCTGCAGGCTAAGCGCTGATCTGAGCTGCTCATCACAATCCTGGGAAGTAGGAACTATCGTCACACCCACTTTACAGATAAGGAACAAGCGCAGAAAGCTCTAACTGGCACAAAGTCCACGCCACCTGAAGAGCCTGAGCCTGAATCCCAGTAACTCAGCTGTGGACCCCTTCTCCCTCTGCTAATTCCTATGACCTGGCCTGAATGGCATGCCTACCCTGGATGGGGGTGGGGGTCATCTTTTACCAAACCACAGGGATTAAGGGTGGGAAACGAGGTTTCCCAGAAGACAGTTGGGACTTGTTACAAAAAGGAGGAGGAAAGGATGCTGGATGGACCATGTAACAGATGGATACTGTTGAGGTTCTCAGTTCAGTTCAGTTCAGTCGCTCAGTCGTGCCCGACTCTTTGCGACCCCATGAATCGCAGCACGCCAGGCCTCCCTGTCCATCACCAACTCCCGGAGTTCACTCAAACTCATGTCCATCAAGTCAGTGATGCCATCCAGCCATCTCATCCTCTGTCATCCCCTTCTCCTCCTGCCCCCAATCCCTCCCAGCATCAGAGTCTTTTTCCAATGAGTCAACTCTTCGCATGAGGTGGCCAAAGTACTGGAGTTACAGCTTTAGCATCATTCCTTCCAAAGAAATCCCAGGGCTGATCTCCTTTAGAATGGCCTGGTTGGATCTCCTTGCAGTCCAAGGGACTCTCAAGAGTCTTCTCCAACACCACAGTTCAAAAGCATCAATTCTTCGGTGCTCAGCCTTCTTCACAGTCCAACTCTCACATCCATACATGACCACAGGAAAAACCATTGCCTTGACTAGACGGACCTTTGCTGGCAAAGTAATGTCTCTGCTTTTGAATATGCTATCTAGGTTGGACATAACTTTCCTTCCAAGGAGTAAGCGTCTTTTAATTTCATGGCTGCAGTCACCATCTGTAGTGATTTTGGAGCCCAGAAAAATAAAGTCTGACACTGTTTCCACTGTTTCCCCATCTATTTCCCATCAAGTGATGGGACCGGATGCCATGATCTTCGTTTTCTGAATGTTGAGCTTTAAAATCACCCCCTATTCCCGTCTCCCACCACCACCCCTGCCTGCCCAAACCTTTGCTGTTTCATTCTGTTGGTCAGAATCGAATGCAGAAATTCAGGTCACTCATTGCTTCTTGAAACAGGTGCCAGGTGACACGATATCTCTCTTTTCTTCAAGTTGGACATAAATTCTTAGAGCTGCCTGCAGTGTGGTGTCACGGCCAAGAACTGAGCTTGGACCCTGACCGCCCACCTCCCCCCGCCACCCCCACAGCTAAAGGGGTTTTTCTTGGTGGCCTTCTTGCTCCTCTTTTGCAAGAAGGGATGCTGTATTTTTTATGCAGGACTAGAAGTGCGCCGTATTAAGGCTTCACAAGGGAAAACGAAGTAACAAAGGCATTTGTTTTGATCCCTGCTTATTCTCACCTAGAATTTCTGAACTCCCCTTTGACCCACTTCTTGCTGGGGGTTGGGAGGGAGGAAAGAGATCCAGGAGGGGAGGGCTGCGGCAAGGTCTTCATTCACAAGCATAAGTTGAACCCAAATCACTAAACAAAATACACCTTAATTCCTGTGGTCTCTTGATGTTTCCAGGGAGCCATCTGGTCAACATTTTTGGGTAATTCTGTCCCTGGTAATTCAAACTGATAACAATCAGCGCAGCTAACATTTATGCAATGTTTGCCTTGTCCTGAGTTAAGTGGTTTACAAGTATTTAATCTCTTTTAATTCTAGTAACACTTACATGGGGAGGCTTTGTTATCTTCCCATTTTATAACTGAAGAAAACAACTCAGAAGTTCAATGATTGACCCAAGGTCATCGAGTGGGTCGGGATCTGAACTTGGACTATCTGTCTCTGTAATTTAGGGTTGTAACTATAGTGCCCAAATAGGCAATTTAGTGTTGAATGAACTTTGGGGCTCCAAGGTATCCTATCTCCCTTGTGTCTTGGTGACCCCAGAGAGCGTGTTTCTATGATAATAGTGCTGACCCTTTCACCACTGAACTCTACCACGTTGAAATAGTTCGATACCCTGTTTAATGATGGGGTATTCTAACGACCACTGTTCTAGGCAGTCCATCAGTCATAGTTAATGACCTTGCTTAGTTATTTATGCAGCATGTTTCCCTTCCCACCTCTTCTATTTTGGCTCTTCCTCTTTGCTGCTACTCCACCCCTGAATCTAACAAGTCACCAGAAAACCTGGAAGGGGGTGTGGCGGAGGAATGATTCAGAGCTCTCTATAGTCTCATTGGGAATATACAGTCTTCAGGAAATGCAGAGTGTGGGCTGGAGAAATGCCCAGCTGTTGCTGTGGGTTAGGTCAGTGCCTGGATTTTCCTGGGGGCAAAAGCCCTAAAGAACCTGTTGCCCAAAGAACCTGCTGGAATTTAGCAAATCTGTTAGCCACAGGTTAGAGGTACACAGGATAATCCATGACCCCCTTGTAGGGTTATCTGGGAGTCAGTCTCTCACCACCTTCCCTGTGGCTTCAGGGGCTCACTTGAGCTTGCAAACTGAATTGATGTCACATGCAGCCTAGAGGGACCTGGATTTCAGTCGAATGAAGTATGGATTGGGTGGGATTCACGGGATCCAGGGCCTCTCCTAGGATCTGTTCCCTGAACTAGCTGTGTGACCTTGGACAAGACTCTCAGCGTATTTCATCCTCCATCTTAATGAAAAAGAATTAAACTAGACAGCATCCATGGATGTCCCAGACCCACCGTTGTCAGTGATTCTAAGGGGGTCACCCAGGTTGGCCTGGATGGCCAGTGGTTTCCTGAAGTAGCCCCGTTTCTTCTCCCGAGCCGTAGGCTATCTTACCAGGTCAGGTCTAGGGATTCTGTTAACAACAAGGCTTTGGCTGCTCTGGGTTGGGCTTCCCCAGCATAATTCTATTTTACATTTGAGGGGAGGAGGAGGAGATTGTGTACATGGAGATGGTGGGCATGAACCCGTTCTTCATTTTTTGAAAGCTCATTGGTTTAATTCAAATGTCAACCTTCCCAGAGCTGGATGTTTATTTGTAGTTGTCAGAAGTGATTTCCAATGGCAATTTCTGTCATTAATGATGGGGTGAAAAGCAAGGAGAAAAATGAAAGGGAGAGGCAGAATTTCAATTTGTGTGGCAAATGACCTACTCACACGCAATCTCATACACACACACTGCTGTCTGTGATGAAGAATGGTCACTGGGAATCCTGGGTCGGGAGGGAATTATAAATGTTTTGTGACCTTGTGTCCTTCAGTACTATGAGCTGAACGACGCTGCAACTTGCTGTTAACTCTTATACCTCTTTTCCTATGTTCCTTAAGGGAGTGGTTTATCACTGTTTTTCTCTCTGTGCAGAAACCTTGCTTGACTTCTTGTCCAGTGTTCTGCATCCGGAGGGGAGGAAAACTGTTTGGGTGTGGGTATGCAGAAATCAACCAGAATATTTTAACCAATATTCTTGCAGGATCCCGGTCTGCTTGGCTCTTTGTGGCCCTATCTGATTCCTGGAGGATGTCTTTCCGGACAGATGAGAAGTTCAGCTCTCTTGCTACATGCATAGTGGAAAGGGAGCTTGGCCCCTCGGCTTGCATGGGTGGCTTTTGGGTGAAGGTAGAGCTAAATGCTCAGAGTCTGAGCATCTTTGAGGTCTTGCATGAACTTGATGGTCATGCAAGGGCACGTTGCATTGTGTGTGCGTGTTGCTAACACTCTTCTTTTTCTCCCTCTTTCTCGCCTCTCTGTTTCCCTCCCTTTGAAAATGCTGCCACAGATGTCAGTCAAGGTCCAGGTGAGTCTTTGTGTTTGCACAGCTGCTGTGGAAATTTCCCCTCTGCCAGATTGTGCATGGTTTGACTCTGAGTGAGACCTTTTTCTAGGGACTCTACACAGAGCAAAAATCTGAACACGTTGCATTTTCATTGATTTAGGTTTATGAGACGTGCCTTCACGTCTTGATGAATTTGTATTGGCTACAAATTGATGAATTTGTATTGGCTTTGAAGAACCATTTTCAAACCAAAGGAATGTGGTTCCCATACTTATACAATTACTATCTTCTGATTAATATTTCTGGGTGAAGAAAAGAAGTGGAAATTGAGCATTTTTTGAAAATATTTTAAAAATATATTATTAGGATATGTATTCTCCAATTTAGTAAGCATTTTTGCCTTGTCTTCAAAAATCTACTTATCTTTAAGCTACTATCTTATAGCTTTAAGTGGTTAAAGGTTGAAAATATGACATACGTAGCATGGAAAATACAATGTGGGTAAAAGAAGGTTTCTTTCTTTATATTGTAAGAATTGACTTTACTTTTCCACAATGGAAAAAGCAATATTTTTTTCTAATGGTTATATAACTAGTACATGTTCCCTGTTTAAAAAAAAAAGAATAAATGAATGAAAAATAGAAGAAAGAATAATGATTCTTGTCATTTTCGTCAATGGACAAATGAATATTCATCCAGAGTCCTAATTGTAGGCAATGTGTGTTTATAGACAGATGTATGTGTACACACAAACATAGACTCATAGGAGAGGAACAACCATTTATAGATAGATGATAGATATCAGGTGATATCTATAAATATCTATCTGTAGATGATAGATGATCAGGTGACTTCTGATGGTTTCCCACCACACTAAATGGTATAGAACTTTGGGTTAAGAAGAATAACCCTACCAAATAAGAAGCGGGTATCATCTTTCTTAGGTATTTTCACATATATTTTCTTATTTAATCTTTCTAACATTTAATTCTCATAGCATCAATAGAGGAGGAGTATTGTTAAATACATTTTAGTGTGAAGGAAATATAGGGCCTGATAGGTTAAGCAGCTTGTCCAAGATCATAGGGCTTGTCAGAGGACTGGAGTTTGAACTTGGGGCTTTCAGACTGCAAAGCCATGCATACTCCATTGGAACATGTGGGGTCTCATCCCTGAATTTCTTCACTTGAAGATCTCGTAAGTATTTCCTAATAGGACTATCATTTATTTTTGCTCAGAGGTAATGTGACTTTATCTGTAGCAGCCTTTCCAAAGGACTTTATCCTTTATTGATTTTGAATATGTAAAAGAACCACCCAGACTTAAGTGGAGTTTCTGACCATTGGTCTCCATGCCATCTTACACAACATAAAAGGGTAATACTGTCATCCCTAGCAAATACACAGGGCTTCCCTGCCTCTGTTGTCGTCTGCCTGTCACTCACCTTCGAAAATAAGCAGAGTTTGAACCAGAGCGCAGGACAGAATTTTCTAGGAAGATATCATTTAATTTATTCTATATAATAATATTTTAATTCAACCATTCACTGAGCTAACATTTATCAAGAACCTACAATGTACCAGGCACTGTTCTAGGCACTAGAGATGAAAAAGTGAGCAAAACAGAAGCTCATCCCTGTCCTCATATATCTTTTACTATAGATACTATAGTAAAAGTATCTATAGACAGAGGAAGACAAAGAACTGAAAGGCTTCCCTGGTAGCTCAGCTGGTAAAGAATCTGCCTGCAATGCAAGAGACTCCGGTTCAATTCCTGGGTCCAGAGGATCCCCTGGAGAAGGGATAGGCTACCCACTCCAGTACTCATGGGCTTCCCTGGTGGGTCAGATGGTAAAGAATCCACCTGCATTGAGGGAAACCTGGGTTCCATCCCTGGGTTGGAAAGATCCCCTGGAGGAGGGCATGGCAACCCACTCCAGTATTCTTGCCTGGAGAATCCCCATGGACAGAGGAGCCTGGCAGGCTGGAGTCCATGGGGTTGCAAAGAGTTGGACACGACTGAAGCGACTAAGCACAGCACAGCACAGGCAACTAAAAATATGTGTGTGTATAGTATATATGTACATGTATATATATATCAGCATATCTATTGTATCACGTGGTGGGTAATGAGCGCTGTGGAAAAAAAATGAAGCAGGTAAAAATGAAGTTGCTAATTTAAAGAGGGGGGTCCAGGGAGGTCTGTCTCTCTGCTAAGCTGATGTTTTCTAGGATACTTCAAATGAGGGAGTAAGCCCAACACCAAAATTTTTTGAGTGCCATTTGGCTGAACCCCTTCTCTTCCTGGTTCATGGCAGAGATGACCCAGGGTCTTCACCTAGACCTGTGTGTCTTATGTCCTGTGTAGCGGCTCCCTGCTCAGGTAATGCGTGGAGGCCAAACCCCAACCTGCGTTTTGCCACGCCTGCACCCAGAGGGCAGCCTCTGATCCAGGGGCACCTTTCCCTAATTCTCACAGGAGGTGCCACACTGGCCCTGGTGGGGTGAAATGCCGTGGACCCATAGGTGCCCCCTCCATCTCTCCAAAGGGGCAGAGGTCACCCATGAGCCTACCTTAGAAATAGCGGCGATCGCCAGCACAACACCGCACTATCTCAGCCTCACAGCCACTATCTCGTCTTGCTCTCTTGAAAACCCTCCGAGGCACACTGCCTGAGCCCCATTTTTCTGTTGAGGGAGTTGAGGCCAGGAGGTGAGGTCCTGAGCCGAGTCCCTTGGCCAAGTGGGGGATTCCAGCCTAATTCTGACCCTTCTCCATTCTGCCCTTGAGGCATCAAGAGCGGATTGCCCATTTTGTCTCCTCACTGACCTTTGGCCTTGTGTGTGTGTATGTGTGGTTTCTGAGCCTGAAGCAAATCGCCGGTCCAGGAACTTCCCTGCGGCCCTTGAGGTGGCAGGAGGCAACCTGCACTGCCCAGCCCTGGCTGAGGTCAGCGGGCCGCCTCCCGCCTCTCGGCGCTCCCGGCCAAGCAATCTGGAGCCAGTGGGGCGGCGGCTCTCAAATGAGAGGCCTTTAGTGGTTCTCTGAGTTTCTTTTTTTTTTTTTCCCTTCCCCTCAGGAAGACAAATTGGGGATTTTATGACCTAATGTAACTATTTATCCAGGGGCCGCTGGAAGACTGTAAAGGGACGATTGATTAATTGATTAATTCTACATGATGAGGAGATTGGTTAGAAGTAACCCTCCTGTAAAATACAGCTGGAGAAGGGGCCTGGCACTTCTCCTAAGGTCCGGGAGATGGGCTGGGGACTCAGCGATAGTGTCCTGGTAGGAGAAAGAGGCAGGCGGTATTCAGATGGACTTCCATATGGGAAAATGCACAGCCCCTCCTCCTAGTCCTTGGGAGGGAGGTTCAAGATAACGAAGTGGCAAGAGGCGCTTGTGGTGCGCTGACCGGAAGGAGGGGAGGGACCCGCAGCTCTGATGCCTGCCATGCATTCTCTGGTTGACTCTTCACATCAGCCCCTCTGGGTCGGGATCCACACTCCAGAAGAGGACAAGGAGACGCAGAGAGGTCCAGTAACTGGTCACAGTCGCCAGTTGCCGGGACCAACCAGGATCTCAGATCTGTCTGTCTCCAAAGCCTGCGCCTTCTTCTTTAAAAACTCTGGTATTTTCAAGGCAGAGCTGTGTGCATCTTGGGCGTTTTTGCATTCCCAACTCTGCTCGGTGGAGCATGGCACCATAGGAGGGCCTTGGAAATATTTCTCGAGCAGAAAGTATGGCCACAAGCACCAGGGGCATTGTGGGTCTGCAGGGTCTCGAGACACGTTGGAGCTCCAAGGGCATCCTGTCTAAGGACTGCAACTCTCACTTTTCAGAGGAGGAGACGCAGGCCCAGGGAGGGGAAGGGGACATCTCCGAGGCCACGTACCCCATCTGGGGCCCTGAAGGGATTCCTATCAGATGCTGATCCCATGCTCCTGGCCGATAGGGTTTGTCTTTGAGCTGCCCTCCCAGCTCTGCCAAACTCTTAGTCCTCTCCCCACTTCCTGTGTGTTCCAGAACTCTCTGCCAAGGGGAGAGGAAGTGCTTTGGAGGCGAGGAAGAAGACGGGGTGGATGGAGGACCTCGGAGGCAGGAAGCAGGGCTGGGGCCTGTGGATGGGAGACCCCCTCAGGTCCTCTCCCTCCCTGGGGCAGGCGGGGGGCTCTGGCTGGGGGGCCGCTGTTTATAGTGCTTCACTGACAGCATCTCTGCTCCGAAGGGATAATTTCTCCAGCTCAGCCTGCTGATTAGAGCTGGAATTTAAATGAATGACGGTGACCTTGTGGAAGTGCCCTAGTTATTCAGAGGCCTGATGAGGGAAATAGGCCTCTTGCCTCGGTCCATCAGAACCCTGGCAGGTGCGGGAGGAGGGGCACCTGTCTGCCTGGGGCCCGGGGGACCGTGGTCAGCTATGCCCGGAAGCAGCTGACGGCTTGTGCTCAGGCCTCCCTGTGCCTGCTCTGGATCTCTGCCCCTCCTTGTCTTCCTCCTCCCATTTAAGTCATCTCACTGCTGCCCTTGGAGAGGGAATCTGCTGACTTGTCCTGAACCCTGCTATGTCTCCAGGGAGTCCCTCATCTGGCCTGAGGGGCGCTGTTCACAGAAGACAGTGCCTGACACAGCTGACTTGTGTTTATGAACACAGAGGGTTTGCTCTCAAAGCTGGCTGCTCCTAGAGGAGACCCGACCCACAGACCCAGTAGCATTAGCCTCACCCAGGAGCCCATTAGAAAGGCAGGATCTCAGGCCTCTCCCTAGACCTCTGCGTTTGACCAAGGTCCCTGGGGTCTGCCTGTTAGCGCTGGAGAGACACTGACCTAAAATCCCCAGTCTCCTTGGGACCAACAGGGCCGTATTTATTAAGGAGAGTGCAGTACTCTTTTTGCTAAAGCCCTATTCCTGGTTTCATCTGCTGGGGACAGAGCAAAATATCCACTTTCTGGGTTGACAGGAGCTAAGAAGAAGAAGGTTAGGGAAAGAAAAGAGAATGGATGCTGATCCACCACGTGGTCTGCACAGGTCACTGTTTGGGCCCTTCTCATGTATGTGAGGCAAGATAGCTCCCTGCTTTCATATGGCCTTTGAGTTGAGGGCGATTTTTCACTTTTTAAATAGTTGGAAGCAATCAGAAGAAGAAGAATTAGTGATGCAAAACTTTTATAAAATTCGAATGTCAGTGTTTACAAAGTTTTTTGGAACATAGGCCCACTTGTTCATTTCTGTATTGTCTGTAGCTGCTTTGCAAAAGCAGAGGGGAGCTGCTATGATGTAGACACAGCTCTCTGAGCTGCAGAACCGAAAAGATTTAGCATCTGGCCCTTTACAGGGGAGGTTTGTCACCTCTGGCTTAGGGCATAGGCTTGGAGCCAGAGGCAGGTTGACACCCTGTCTCTATCCCAGCACAGCATGGCCTGTTCAGGTAACTTTTCGTTTGTGGACCCTACATTCCTCATCTGTAAAATGGGGACAACAAATACCTATCTCATGGGACTATTGTGAAGATTAAATAAGCTCAAGCAAGTCAAGTCTTTAGAGCAGTGCCTGGCACAGAGTAAGCAATGTATTAATTAGCTACTATTGTAAGTTACCGCATTTGGTTCTTTCCACATGTGTTTCCATTTTACAACTGAAAATACTTAGAGAAGTTTAAAAGCAAAATAAAACATTCTTTTGCCTGTGTCTTGCTGCCCCTCACTGTTCAGAGGCATGCTTCCTCAGCTGTGGTGGTGTTCAGTCACTCAGTCGTGTCTGACTCTTTGTGACCCCATAACTGCAGCACGCCAGGCTTTCCTGTCCTTCACTATCTCCAGAGTTTGCTCAAACTCATGTCCACTGAGTCAGTTATGCTATCTAACCATCTCATCCTCGGCCACCCCCTTCTCCTCTGCTGTAGACCCTTCTAAACTGCTGTCTTCTCATCTCACACTTTCTCGCATCCATCCTGTTCTTTATGCTTTCAGTAAAGAGGTCCCTAAAGAGGTCCCGCCAGCTTGGATCCTGGCAAGCACCACTTTCAAGTGAGGCCAAGACATCCCAGTAAGAGGGTAGAAAGTGGACTGATATGTAGAGAGGGCCCCTCACGTGCCAGGCCTCCACCACTTCACAGATGATAAATATTGGTCTTTAAAACATTATATCCTTTGCCCCAGGCCAGAAGCAAGTATGGCAGGCATCAGGATTTAAATGCAGTCTGGGATCTCTGCTTTGTCCTTCTGACTCTCTTTGCCTCTCACTTTCCCCAGGAATTGTGTGGCCTTAGGTAAATCATAAGCCTCTCTGGGTATCAGGTTTATTTAAATCAAATGCCCTCTCAGGCTTCTTCCATTCTGAGGATCTGTGATTAGGCCAGTAACTAAGCCCCCTTGGAAAGAAGGACTCAGGAAAATGTCATATCTTCCATTGCCAGAGACTGGCGGTTCCCAACTCCAGTGCTGCCCGGTATATTTTTTGTCTTTTCTTTCCTGTTCCTTTGGGCAACAGTCCCATTTGCTTTTCTCTCTTACTTATTAGGAAAAACATCTGACATTTATTGAGCTTGTATTTTGAGCAGGGCACTAAAGTACTAAGTTTTCATGTCTACCAGTTAATTCTTTTGACGTGTCCAAGATCCTGTTATTAGACCCACTTCACTCAAGGACAAACTCTCAGGAATGCTAACTCATCAGCCCCACCCAGTAAAAAGTGGTGGAAGCAGGATGCAAATGTTGATGTGTCTGGCCCTGGGGATGTCTCATACGGAGTTCCATCTAGAGCATCCGCTCCACGAAGGTACACTCCCCTACTGTATGGTCTCGGCCTGGAACAATGCCAGTACATCATAGGCATGGAGTAAATTCTTGTTCAGTGAAAGTGCTCCAGAATCAGCTTTTCACTTTACCCCACGTTCCTTTGAAAGACAGGCTGCTTTTTATTGGGGCTTACCCGAGACAGAAGGTAACTCAGCCTTCTGTGTTCATTCAGTGCCCATCTCTTGGGCTCAGCTCAGTGGAGCTGCAGGCTGTAGGAAATCCAGCACTGCTGTGCGTAATTGGATTGGAAAGGGGCCCTTGGCTGGGCTAACAGCGCTCAGCTCCCAGCCAATTGCCCGGCTGGGGCCCGGGAAGACCCCCTTGGCTCCCGTGGCCGTTCTTGATGAGTAAGTGTGAGTAAGGAGCCGCGTCCCAGCGTGCCTCCAGCTTTGGCTAACTCGAAGAAGCAGATCACTTGGCCCTGGTGCCTCTTTGTAGAGCCTTTTAAAGTTGCCTCCTTTACTGTCGTGGCAAGTCTGACTCACCAGCATGCTGGCTGTGGTCCACTTTGTTTCTCTGTTCTGGAGGGCAAGGTCAGAGCTGGAAAAGGCCTGGAAGCGATCCTATAGTCTCAGTGGGTTAGTACTGTCCCTGCCATGGGTGTGGTATGGATATTTGCTGTGCCAGTGATAAGGAGCCATTGGTTGCATTTAGGAGGAAGGACCAATCAACGCTAAATGTGCTGCAATATATGGGAGAGTCTCACTTGAAGACTGTGCTGCTCAAAATGCCATTGGTGAGACCAAAGAGAAACTATTCTGGACCAGTTCTTCCTTGTGTAGGAGAGAAAATGGAGGCCCCAGAACATCCATGTAACTCAGCTGAGTCACCAGCCTATTTATGGCAGCCTCGGAGACCCTCTCATTCTGACGACCTGCCTCGAGAAGTCTAGAAAGGACTTGGGCTAAGCTAGTCAGTGTGTGGGGCTGGGCCTCAGGAACTAGCAGCTGAGTGTTGAGGACAGTGGGTGCCCTTGTGGGGTCACTTAGCCGACCGTGACCGTGGAGGCAGGCAGCTGAGGATGCCTGGGCAGGTGGTCTCCTAGAGCTGCCGGCTTCCTGGAGAAGTGCTGTTGGCAAGAGACGGGAGGGTGGGGGTGTGGAGGAGACAGGGCCTAGATATGCCAGTCTCCTGAATAACAGCAGTGGCTACAAGCTTCCCAGCCCTTCCTGTGTGCCATGAGCTCTCAGAAGTGCTCTTTGTGTGTGGTTGCGTGTGACTGTCACAGTGATCCTAAGATACTTTACATGTGACATGCAGATATTTTACAGGAAAAGGCACAGAATAGTTAACTTGCTTAATATCCCAGTTAGCAAGAGACAGGGCTGGGATTTGCATTCAGATTTTGGATTATTTAGAGCAATGGTAAACATGAAAATTACCTGGGGACTTCCCTCGTGGTCCATTGGCTAAGACTCCGCACTCCCAGTGTGGAGTGCCCTGGTTCCATCTTTTGTCAGGGAACTAGATCCCTGCAGCTAAGAGTTTGCCTGCTGCAACGAAGACCCTGTGTAGCCAAATAAATAATAAAACAGTTAAAGTCACCTGGAAAGCTAATGAATGCGATCCAGTCTAACTGAAGTAAGACGTTGCTCCTAGGTAATCTGATAGGACCAAAGTTTGAAAACCATGTTTTCAAGGAAAGTGAAGGGACTTGAAAGCAGCAGTATTAACCACTATTGTATACCTCCCATGATGGAAGGGAGGATGGGATGAATGATCCCCACTTCGCCTGAGTTCCCATGGCACCTTAGATCACAGAGCTAGTGGAGCCTGCCTCATAATACCCTATTCAATAGCCAGCTGTTTATTGTCCCCCACGTGTCCACACTGGCCACTGTGGGCTAGAAGGACAGGGAGAGCCATACTCTTGAGAACAGAGTATGCCTGCACCCCACTACCTGGCATCCTGTATGCGCTCATAAGCTTTGTTATTAGAATCAGCATTTCAGACATGGAAAGGACCCAAAGTTGCTGAGCTCTCTGGGCACCTAAGTTTTGAATCTCTTCCATATGAGCTTATTCAGACCTGAACCCCTGCAGTGATGAGGAACTCGTTGCTCCTTTAGCCATTCCGTTTTAGCAGCACTGAATGTTCACAAGCTCTTCTTTATTCTGAGTCACTATAGCTTTCACCACCTGTATTGCTTCCAGCCCTTGGAGACGCACAGAATAGATCTAATTACACTCCCAGTGTTTGAAGACAGGGCTTTTGTCTTTAAGGATTTTCTTTTCTAAAGGCCAAAACATCTCTAGTTTCTTTGGGCATTCTCATACAAGGGTTTTAAGTTCTTTCATCCAGGTCATTGTTCTCTGAAAAATGACAGTTTTCTTTGCATCCTTGCCCACACCACATACAGGTTCATGGACACGTTGCAACCAGTTCATGTTACACTGCAGCTTTTTTCTAGACTTCCTACATCTATTAATGACCTTACTTTTATATAATGACTACAGTATTAAATTGAACTTAACATCACTGAGAACTTCTACTATTTCACGTGTACTGCTGCTAAGCCACTTCTTTCCCTTTTGTATGTGTGCAATTGGTGTATTTGACGTGGGGCCATGCTTTAATTTTGTCAAATTCATCCCTGGATTTTTAAAATCCAGAACACCATAGCCTAGTTGGACACAATTATTTCATTTAACATATCCGAAGTCCTTTCCAGCTTCATGTCACTCTTGAATAAAGAGCTATTTTAGAGAAGTTCATAACATTTGGAGAGCAAGGACTTTCTCTTCTTTGGGAAGAGTCTTTTCCAGAAGCCATAATTGCTGATGCTTTACCCCTTAGGGGCTTCCTTGGTGGCTTAGATGGTAAAGCATCTGCCTGCCATGCAGGAGACCCAGGTATTATCCCTGGGTTGGGAAGATCCCCTGGAGAAGGCAATGACAACCCACTCCAGTACTCTTGCCTGGAAAATCCCATGGATGGACGAGCCTGGTAAGATACAGTCCATGGGGTGGCACAGAGTTGGACACGACTGAGTGACTTCACTTTTAACCCTTGGAGTGACATGCTTGACTTTCTCATTCTTTCATGGTATTCATGAAAAAGAAACCCCACCCCACCTCCATCACCCTGCCCCCCCCCACCCTGCCCTCCCAGGTAGACCAGATTGAGAAGGTGGCTGCAGACATTCTTTCTTCTTCCCTGTGGCTATGCCATATAGATGCCATGGGTGACTCATGGATGCCTCTGAAGAAATATTTCCTGTTCAGTCCAGGCACCATGCTGTAAGAACAGAGTTGGTCTAGAGGCAAATACTGAGTGAGCTAATACAGTAACATCCTGCACAGGGCTTAGTGCTGAGGATGGAGTGTGGTGGCATCATGGAGGGACCAACCCAGAAGCACTTGCCCTAGAGAACTAGCAACAGGTGTTCCTCTGGACGCCATCACGATCATCAGCCCAACTATTCACTCTGTCCCTAGTATTGTGCAGGGCTTGTGGAAAAGCCAACATCGTGAATGCAAACGGTTGAACTTCCCAAGTGTCAGTGTCAGTTCACGACTGCTGTTGGGTGATTCGGCAAAGCCTTGTTTCATGACTACCTTTTTGATTAGGGGTGGTGGTCTCTGGATATCAGTTTGGACCATTGAAAATTGTCATTTTTGTAGGTCAAAACCAGTCACATATCAGCAGGTTCATATGGTTCATCTCAGTAAGGAGTTGCTTGGCCTCTTCAGAGGTCAGCTTGGTTCATAGAAACTCTATGTCTTGGAGTGGGAATAGTTATTAGTTATCTTCTAAAACCTCACTGTGACTCTCTTCTATGGCATTCTGGCAAGTGACGCGTCCCCTGTCATTCCACCCTCATCTTGCTGAATGTACTTGCTCTTTTAACTTGCATGTGCAACTTTAAAAATGTTTGAAGACAGCACTCATGTCCTTATCTAGCTCTCATGTTTGGGCTGTACACAGCTGTTCCTTCAGCCATTCTGCATGTGACGTGCTTTTGGAACTCCCACCATCCGATTCTTCTCCCATGGACCTTCCCACCTCCTTAATGCCCCTCCTAATATATGGCAATGTTCTCTGAACCCAGACCCTAACTTTGGTAGTCAGTGCTGAGAAGAAGTGGAACTGGTGCCTTCTTTTTACTTGTGATTTTTTTGAGGGTTTGTGGGGAGTGTGGGAGGTTGTGCTTAAGAGCCACAATTTCTATTTACCCTCTTAAAATTAAATTTTGCTTTTGTCCACTCACATCTTTGGGACCCTGATTCTCAAGGCTAACGGGTTAGATATTTCTTTCTGCTCTGGTTCATTACAACATCCAGACAGCATGTCATGGATGTTCTCAGCCAAGTCATTTGTCAAAATGCTAAGCAGGTCAAGGCTCTGCTGTAAGCCACCGGAGAACCCCAGGTAGGACAAGGAAACTGAAGTCCATGATGAAGGTCATGATGCCGGTCAGGGAATTGCCTGGGGAAGGGATGGTCTGAGACACAGCTGTGGAGGTGGGTGGAGTTTTCTTTCAGGCCCCGCCTCCTTCCTTTTAAGCTTCTCCCTCTTGCCCCGGGGCAGTAGACATCCTCAGCCTGTGGCTGCGTGTCTTCATCCTTCCTTCTCACACGTCCTTGTGCCATTCCTGTCTCTGAAGAAAGATCTTAAGCTTGGCTTCCTGATGGCCTCAGGAACAAGGCAGTGCAATGACAGGGGCCTGAGTGCAGTTTGTGTTCAGAGTTGAATTTTAATGAGGGAAGTGGCTTCAGTTCAGTTCAGTTCAGTCGCTCAGTCGTGTCTGACTCTTTGCGACCCCATGAATCGCAGCATGCCAGGCCTCCCTGTCCATCACCAACTCCCGGAGTTCACTCAGACTCATGTCCATCCAGTCAGTGATGCCATCCAGCCATCTCATCCTCTGTCGTCCCCTTCTCCTCCTGCCCCCAGTCCCTCCCAGCATCAGAGTCTTTTCCAATGAGTCAACTCTTTACATGAGGTGGCCAAAGTACTGGAGTTTCAGCTTCAGCATCATTCCTTCCAAAGAACACCCAGGGCTGATCTCCTTCAGAATGGACTGGTTGGATCTCCTCGCAGTCCAAGGGACTCTCAAGAGTCTTCTCCAACACCACAGTTCAAAAGCATCAATTCTTCGGCGCTCAGCTTTCTTCACAGTCCAACTCTCACATCCATACATGACCACAGGAAAAACCATAGCCTTGACTAGACGGACCTTTGTTGGCAAAGTAATGTCTCTGCTTTTGAATATGCTATCTAGGTTGGTCATAACTTTCCTTCCAAGGAATAAACATCTCTTAATGGCCTAGTAACCCCCAGAAAGGACCCAGGAAGGGAAGAGCTTCATATTTTAGTAGAAGCTGGGGATGGAGATGGAGGAGAGGGAGACGGTGACCAGTTATTTAAAACAGTTGCCCTGGGGGCTCCTTCAGTCATGCTGTACCAGGATCATAAATGAAGTTGAATTCATGTCCAGGCACTATTTTCTGGTCCTGAATTGTTCAAGATGTGTCTTCTTGCTTCTCCACCAGCACTGAATTAAGACAGGGTAGCTAGTAGTTATCACAGTTATCATGCAGCCTGGAGAATCCATCTGCTGGTTTAGCATCTGCATTTCACTGCTTCCTAAGTAGTGAGATTTTGGCTCTAGGTCTTAGCTTCCTTACCTGTAAAATCTACATTACAACAATGCCTTTCCCACAGAGATGTATTTAATGTTACGTGACACTTAGCATGTCTGGTATATGTTAAACAGTCAACAAATACTAGCCACTGTTACAGTTCTGTCCTTTTACCAAGCTAACTGAATTTCCTCTCTTTTAAGTGCTTAACATGCTACAATGCGTATTTTTTTCTATCCCCTTCCCTCTTTTCCAAATTCACGGTCACTCCGCAGACACAGGGTCACTGAGGGCTTCTCTTTTTGTCAAGCCCCACCCCTTGCTACCTTCACCATCTCCTTAGCTCCTCCGGAAATATTGGGGTGGATGTTTCCATTACCTTCTGATTTTATGTAATTACTCTTTTTAAAAGTCCTTGTCGCTTCATAAAAATTCAACATTGGCACTTGGCACTTACAGCAATTAGTGACATTTCATTTCTCCACTTCAGTATGGAAAAAGAGATGATATGTGTGGATTTTACAGGGGGAGAAAAGTTATCCTGCAAGTGAATGAGAGAGAAGTCTTGGCAGAGATAACTTGCTTTTTTTCCTTCCCGCATCTTTTCTCCTCCCCCATGAATGACTTCCTCCCTCCCCTGAAATACTTTCTCCAATTACTCAGCCAGAATGAAGGAAGGAAGAAGGATTAAAAACCATCAGAGGGGAGTGGGTTATTACAGGTTTAAGGGGGAGACAGTATTAGCTTCAGTGATGGAGGCCTTCCACTTCTGGCCTGCCTCCTGAACAGTGCATCTTCTTCGCCTGTTCCAGTAAATGGTCTCTATTCTCTATATTAGTCATTTTCATGACAGGCTTCATAATGGCCACAGCCGCTTACAGATGACTGCTTTTGTAGCCATTCCATTCTCTCCAGCTGCAACTACCTCCACAGGGATTTTCCCAAAAGGTGTAACATAGTTTAGAGGGCCATATGTGTATTTTGCATATAATCTACATAGGATTTGCAGCCTGTTCTAAGGTACTTTCTACTTCGTATGTCTTACCTATTGGCAGTCTTTTTCTCTTCTTGTTCTTGACCCTGTGGACCATGATCCATGGGACTCCTCTGTCCATGGGCTTCTCCAGGCAAGAATACTGGAGTGGGTTGCCGTGCCCTCCTCCAGGGGATCTTCCTGACCCAGGGATCGAACCCATGTCTTCTGCATTGGCAGGCGAGTTCTTTACCACTAGCGCCACCTGGGAAGCCCATGAACCACAGATAGATAGGCACAGAAAGTGAGGTAGACAGCACTAGAAATTGCCATGTCCTCCTCCAGGGAGAAAGAGTGAAAGAAAGAATGAAAAATATCAGACATCTTCATGGGATCCAGAATGGTCCCTGAACCCAACTAGGTAGCACTTTGACAGAGTGTGACATCTAGCTAGGAGACATTTCAGTTGCTTTCTAATTTTTATAATAATTTTTTTTAAAGGCATTGTAGTTCCATAAGAACTCTGTATAGAAAATTCTCCATATTCTGATGATCAAAGGCTCGTCCTAGGCCAGTCCCTATTCCTTGCCCTCCTTAGATGAGATTTTATGGAATTGGCTTTCGAAGCTTTACTGAAGGTCTTTTGAAATCCACAACCCATGGTGGGATTGTTTTGGACAAACATGGTGGGTTTTCCTTTGCTTCCCTGAGCCCCCCATTCCAACCCATGTCTTGTCTTTCAGCATCCCTTGAATATCAGGCTCAGATTAAATGCTGAGCTCCAAGTCCAGCTAGGTGCTAGTGCCAGGGCCTGATGTGTGGTCTGAGGGGCTGCTGCTGACCTTCTGTCTCTGAGATTAACAAGAAGCCCCCCTCCTCTTTTTCTCATCAGCCACACACATATCACACAGCTAGCATAGATTGCTTTTCCTTCCTTGTTAATTATATCCTCAGTGAAGGCTTTTTTTTTTTTTTTGAGCATTATTTTTCTGTATCTATATTGGAAAGCCATATAGTTCCTTTTTCTTTTTGAATGTAAAATTTTACTTTAATGTTGGAATATGCATGAAAAAAAAGAAACTCTGGGGTACTTTAATAATCCCCATCCCTCCCAGATTAAGACTCAGGGCTCTGGCCCCTTTTTATTTGAGGCTTCATTCACTTATATGGGCACAGACTCTTCTCTTTCAAGAAGGGGAGATGATACACTTTTACATTTGTTCTGACTCTCTTGCAGAATTATTCCTGTAATGTTAAATGCACCTTAGACTTTTTGCTTCAGTGATTCTTCTGTTTCTCCAGCTTATCATGCCTAAAACAGAATTCATTATCACCCTCATTCCAGATCCATCTCCCAACTCCATCCCACCTTCCTGTCTCTGACTGCGCCTCACTCAGTCTGCCATCCATTCGTCCCCTGAAGCATCTCATCGGTCACCCAAAGCCTGTTGAATCCTTTTCGCCTTTTCCTTCCTGCTGCCTTGATACTAATTTCGGCCCTCTGCCTATGACAGATCTCTGTGCCTCTCTCTCTTTCCCCTCTAATCCATCCTGTCCACACCATTGCCAACACGATCTTCCCCAACGTCATTTTCCCAAGGGCATTCTCCTGCCCGTGAGCCGTCGGTGTCTCCCATCAGCTGCAAGATCAAGTCCTTTCTTCTTAGCCTGGAAACTCCAGGCCTTCATACAATGGTCCTTAAGATCACCTTTCACTTCTTCCTTCTGTGAACCATTTGTGTGTGTTCATTATTATTTTTGATTTAGGTCATACCTGAATGGTCTAGTGGTTTTCCCTACTTTCTTCAATTTAAGTCTGAATTTGACAATAAGGAGTTCATGGTCTGAGCCACAGTCAGCTCCCGGTCTTGTTTTTGCTGACTGTATAGAGCTTCTCCGTCTTTGGCTGCAAAGAATATAATCAGTCTGATTTCAGTGTTGACCATCTGGTGATGTCCATGTATAGAGTCTTCTCTTGTGTTGTTGGAAAAGGGTGTTTGTTATGACCAGTGCATTTTCTTGGCAAAACTCTATTAGTCTTTGCCCTGCTTCATTCTGTATTCCAAGGCCAAATTTGCCTATTACTCCAGGTGTTTCTTGACTTCCTACTTTTGCATTCCAGTCCCCTATAATGAAAAGGACATCTTTTTTGGGTGTTAGTTTTAACACCCAAACAGTGGAAGTGAGAAATAGATTTAAGGGCCTAGATCTGATAGATGGAGTGCCTGATGAACTATGGAATGAGGTTCGTGACATTGTACAGGAGACAGGGATCAAGACCATCCCCATGGAAAAGAAATACAAAAAACCAAAATGGCTGTCTGGGGAGGCCTTACAAATACCTGTGAAAAGAAAAGAAGCAAAAAGCAAAGGAGAAAAGAAAAGATATAAACATCTGAATGCAGAGTTCCAAAGAATAGCAAGAAGAGATAAGAAAGCCTTCTTCAGCAATCAATGCAAAGAAATAGAGGAAAACAACAGAATGGGAAAGACTAGAGATCTCTTCAAGAAAATCAGAGATACCAAAGGATCACTGACCTGGAGCCAGACATCCTGGAATGTGAAGTCAAGTGGGCCTTAGAAAGCATCACTACGAACAAAGCTAGTGGAGGTGATGGAATTCCAGTTGAGCTATTCCAAATCCTGAAAGATGATGCTGTGAAAGTGCTGCACTCAATATGCCAGGAAATTTGGAAAACTCAGCAGTGGCCACAGGACTGGAAAAGGTCAGTTTTCATTCCAATCCCAAAGAAAGGCAATGCCAAAGAATGCTCAAACTACCACACAATTGCACTCATCTCACATGCTAATAAAGTAATGCTCAAAATTCTCCAAGCAATATGTGAACCGTGAACTTCCTGATGTTCAAGCTGGTTTTAGAAATGGCAGAGGAACCAGAGATCAAATTGCCAACATCTGCTGGATCATGGAAAAAGCAAGAGAGTTCCAGAAAAGCATCTATTTCTACTTTATTGACTATGCCAAAGCCTTTGACTGTGTGGATCACAATCAACTGTGAAAAATTCTGAAAGAGATAGGAATACCAGACCACCTGACCTGCCTCTTGAGAAATCTGTATGCAGGTCAGGAAGCAACAGTTAGAACTGGACGTGGAACAACAGACTGGTTCCAAATAGGAAAAGGAGTACGTCAAGGCTGCATATTGTCACCTTGTTTATTTAACTTCTATGCAGAGTACATCATGAGAAATGCTGGACTGGAAGAAGCACAAGCTGGAATCAAGATTGCCGGGAGAAATATCAGTAACCTCAGATATGCAGATGACACCACCCTTATGGCAGAAAGTGAAGAGGAACTCAAAAGTCCCTTGATGAAAGTGAAAGAGGAGAGTGAAAAAGTTGGCTTAAAGCTCAACAGTCAGAAAATGAAGATCATGGCATCTGGTCCCATCACTTCATGGGAAATAGATGAGGAAACAGTGGAAACAGTGTCAGACTTTATTTTTGGGGGCTCGAAAATCACTGCAGATGGTGACTGCAGCCATGAAATTAAAAGACGCTTACTCCTTGGAAGGAAAGTTATGACCAAGCTAGATAGCATATTCAAAAGAAGAGACATTACTTTGCCAACAAAGGTTCATCTAGTCAAGGCTATGGTTTTTCCTGTGGTCATGTATGGATGTGAGAGTTGGACTGTGAAGAAGGCTGAGCACCAAAGAATTGATGCTTTTGAACTGTGGTGTTGGAGAAGACTCTTGAGAATCCCTTGGACTGCGAGGAGATCCAACCAGTCCATTCTAAAGGAGATCAGCCCTGGGATTTCTTTGGAAGGAATGATGCTGAAGCTGAAACTCCAGTACTTTGGCCACCTCATGCGAAGAGTTGACTCATTGGAAAAGACTCTGATGCTGGGAGGGATTGGGGGCAGGAGGAGAAGGGGATGACAGAGGATGAGACGGCTGGATGGCATCACTGACTGGATGGACATGAGTCTGAGTGAACTCCGGGAGTTGGTGATGGACAGGGAGGCCTGGCGTGCTGCGATTCATGGGGTCGCAAAGAGTCAGACATGACTGAGCGACTGATCTGATCTGATCTAATTGTTATTTTTACACCATCTGTTACATACCTACCATGTGCCTGGCAGTGTCCTAGGTATTCCAGAAAGGCAACAGGAGAATCCTTACAAAAGCAGTTAGTGGTCTTGAGAGCTAGTGGTGTTACCAGGAATGTCCTTCATTGCTCTCAATCCTAAACTGTCTTCCAAGATGGATTTTAAATCCCACTTTCCTCCAGAAACTCTTGCTGTACACCCAGGGCCCTCCTCACAATCCTTACGGATCTTATTGTCTGAATCAGTTGTTTGACACTTAACAATTACCCATCAATCGTTCCTCATTCACTCACAGAATACACACTGAGCACCTCCTGTGTGTCAGGCACTAGGCTTCACGTTGTCTCACACATCAGTATATTTTTACAGTCTAAAAATAACAGCAGTAACTCTTATGTAGCCCTTAGCATGTACAGGCCCTGCTTTACATACATTCATTTATTTAATCCTCAAAACAAACTTTGGATCTGGCATGATAATTATCCCTATTTTACAGATGGGAAGTCAAGGAACAGAGACGTGTAGCAACTTTCCTGGTGTCACAAACTAGAAAATAACGAAGGTGGGATTCAAATCTGAGGCCCTTGATCTTAGCCCCTATCCTTCACTGTCAGGTACCCTATGTGCATATATGTCTCTGTATGACTTTGTATGTGTGTGTAAATGTAAACACGCGTGCACACACCTTCCCAATCAGACTCTAAACTTTTAGAGGTTGGCAACTTTGTACCACACTTGTTTGCGTCTCACTGCCTTATGCAGTGTTTACCTACAGTAGGTACTGGACTCGTTTGATGGTCATTTCTTCCATTCACTTTTGGCGGGGACTTGAGGCCTTTTTCCAGCAAGTAGGAGTGTTTGGGAGTGGAAGGAAGGGGAGAAACAGAATTTCATAATAGACCTAGACCCTCCGGAATTCCTGGTTTCCAGTTCTTAATTCTGCAATCCTCGGGGGTAGATTTGTATAAGAGGAGATACTAATGTAAAAGCTCATGAAAGTGGATTAAAATCCCCTTCTCAAAAAGCAAAATAAAACTCAAACCACATTATGGTTACAGTTTTCTCCCCTGTCTTGTGCTATTTCTTCTTACACTTGATTCTGTCTGTTTTGCTTTGTTGCCTACAACACATCAGGATCCCAGATTTACATTCCTGGCCTAATATTTCTAGTTCAGATTTTTTATAAGTTGAAGAATATGTACATTTATTTTAATCACAAGACTGCAACTACATATGTAGCTTAATAAAACCCAATAAGTACATAGATCCACCATAGGGTTCCATTAAATATCCGGTTCCTCTTAGTGCATTTATCATACAGTTTAATTTACCAAAATTTGATTTATGTGTCACTCTAAAGGGGTAGCTCGCAAGTTCTAGTGAGCATGAGAATCACTAGTGCAACTTACTCAAAATTCAGGTCCTTCCCCAACTCCTCCCCGAGATTCTAACTCATTCGGACGTGGGTGGGGTCCAGGAACGTTGCTGTTAGTAAGTATCCCCAGGTGGTTAATGCAGGTGTCAGTGAAACGTGCTCTGGGAAACACTGCTTTAAAGATCCACATGTGGTACATAAATGGGACCCGACTCTAGGGGTTTCTCCTTGGCTTTGAATACCCTCTTGCTATCAAGTATCCCATTTCTTCTTCAGTTACAGGTGTAAAATATTGGTCTTTTCTTTTAAAAAATATCTCCTCAGTGGATACATGTATATGTATGGCTGAATCCCTTTGCTGTCCACTGATGTCTATTAACATTGTTAATCTGCTATACTCCAATATAAAATAAAAGGTTTAAATGGAAAAAAAAAAGTCCCATTTAACAGAATAATAAAAAAAAAAGAAATATCTCCCCCGGCTTTATTGAGATAATTGACATATAACTTTGTGTAAACTTAACATATAAACTGTGTTAATTAGATACAGGTTGCAAACACCTTCATTTCATCACATAATTACCATTTCTTTTTTATGGTGAAGACATTTAAGATCTACTCTCTAGCATTTATACTTCAAGTGCATAATATAGTACTGCTGCTGCTGCTGCTGCTGCTAAGTCACTTTAGTCTTGTCTGACTCTGTGCGACCCCACAGACGGCAGCCCACCAGGCTCCCCGTCCCTGGGATTTTCCAGGCAAGAACACGGGAGTGGGGTGTATTGCCTTCTCCGACTATGGTCCTATTGCCCTTTTATTTTTAACCTGCATCTTAGGGACCTCTTTAGATCTTCCTATTCTCGTTTCTTGCTCTTGACAACTGCCCTGTGAATTCACACACCTATTCTCCTCCTCTTCCCCCTCCCACATGCCCCACCTGTCTGCCTCAGGCCCTCCCTCTTAGTGTGCTTGATTTGGATGCTGAAGGCAATGGCTTGCTCCAGAAACTCCAGGCATTTTATGAACAGTCACTTCTGCCGAGGTTTCTTAATCCTTTCTTCTTTCTTATTATGGCTTCCCTGGTGGCTCAGACGGTAAAGCGTCTGCCTGCAATGTGTCTTTCTTATTATCCCCTCCCAAAAATGACCAATAGTTAATTTTTAAAATAAAACATGAGAATGACTTGCTTTGGCATGATTCCATTCCTCCATGAGTACTAATATGCCAGGCCTTGAGAAATGAATGTCAGAAATGTGCATTTAAAATATGACTATAGTTTAATGAAATTTGTTGAAAAAATGCCTCCATGACATTTATGGCACATGGTATATCTATGTATTTAATATATCATTGATCTTTAAAAAGTCAGTTGCTTGACCCATATTTTGCCTCTGATTACTTTTCTAAATCTCTAGTAATCTCCAAAAACATTTAGAGATTTCCATATTTTAGAGATTTTTCTCCTTTATTAATCCCCTATATCCCTGAATTTTACTCTGGGGAAAGGATCTCCAAATATCTCCAGCAATAATAAAAACAGTGGAAGAGCAGATAGCCAGCACAGTTGGCTACTGGTTGGAAATCTTTTCTTTTAATAGGTTTATCAGGGCTTATGCTTTCCTTGAAGTAATGAGTTCTTAAGAGCCTTGTTGGACTTCAGTAAGAACATAGCAAGAGGTTGTGCTATTTATTGGGACTTCGTGTACCTTCTTTAATCCTTTCAGTGCTCGGCTAGGCCTCTGTGATCAAACATGAGGGACTTTCTAGGAAAAGTTGGTGCTGGAGGGAAGGGATGTGGTCGTCGCTGGGCGAAGGCCAGGATCATACGGAGATGTTTCAAGCTGTCTAACTTGAAAGCAGACACCCATGTGGTATGTTCAGTGTGGTTCAATTTTTGTAGAAAAGACAACTGTATCTAGGGTGGACAGTGTTGGATGGTAAACTCTGGATGCGAGACTACAACTGATTTCTTTCTCTTCTGAATTTTCCAAAGTTTCTACAGTGATCACTGTATGAATTTCTATTGCAAGCTATTTGAAAGAAAGAAACCTACTTTGCCCACATCTGGAGTCTCTTTCCCAAGGGACCTAATGTCTCATAGATTTGTCTCAAATCCTACCTACTGCATAGATCAGTGGCGATGTGGCCCGCAGGTTCAGCAAACAAAAGACTGTCCTTGAACTGGATGGCCCTGGACACCCTGCCCTGCGTCTCAGGGCTCGTTGCATGCTCCTGCGTACATGTGGGTGCCCCCCGCCACTCCTGCTCGGGCATTAAGGGGAGATGGCCTTCCATGTGGGGTTCTAACTTTGTCTTCTTTCTTTTCTCCTTCCCCTCTCTTCTCCCCCTCCTTCAAGGCCTCTCCCACCTCATGATGAGTGAACAAGGTAGGTGCTCTGGGCTCACGGTGCTGCAGCTGCCTGAACTGCTTGCCTTCATGCCTCTGGCTGGTTGCTGAGAGCCCGCATCATCCCCTGCAGGCCGTTTGCTGCCTGTTTCTCCTGCCAGGGGCCAGGCTGGGGGCCGGGCCACCCTGTGGTGGGGTGGGGTGGGGGGCACCTTTCCCATCGCATCGAGGTTCCCCCTGCACCCCCATCATCCCCTTGGCTTCTCCATTCCACTCCCCCATTTGTCATCCTGGGCGCTGGCCCTGCTGGGCTGCCTCCCAGAGAGAAGCATGAAACAAGCCATGACGGTGTCGATAATGGGGGTGAATGAAGCTAATTTCAGAGCACCAGAGCGTTTAACTTCTTCCCTAAGCCTCATGCTGGGGCCCCAGGTTGGGGGAGAGGCGTTGGGCTTCTCTGAATTTCACTCTTGAGTAAAGGTTTGATTTTTGTCTTCCCCTCCATCCCCCTGCCCATTGTAATGACTTTCAGCCCTAGCCACTATCCCCACCCCACCCCCACCTCGACCTCCAGTGGTCAAAGGAAGCCCTTGGGGATTTGACTGTTTTCAGTTTTGTATAAAAGCAAAACCACTGAAAGAACATGCTAATGTCCTGATGGCAGGGTTCTAACTCATTATACACCCTGAAGAAAACGGCATATAAAGATCTGTAAATTCCGCATCTGCAACCTAAAATATTCAATTATGCAGGGAATGAACTGAGCAGGAAATTCAGCTCAGCTAAGCACAGGGTGGGCTGTGAATGAAGCCTTTTTCTCCTAAATAAAAATTTTCCATATTATCAGCCTAAATCAGGATTCAAGAAGTGAGCCTACTTCAAATTGTCTTTTTCGTCACTGTTCAATTGCTACTATTGTGTTTCTTCTGCGTTTTGGGGTGATTGCAAGATTGGTCTACCTGGCCTGGCCCTGACTCCGAAAGACTGTACTTTAATTTCTCTTGTCTATTTCTTTTCAAAATACACATGGGACTCACTGCCTGTGTTCAAGGACCAAAGAGAAGGGGAGGAGGTGTATTTCCATGTTCTGCTGATTTTCTTGGTCTTTTGAGGAGGGTGGGGCGGCACTGAAGGGCAATTGCCCCGTCCCCGACACCCCCATTTTCTTACACAGGATTCATCAGACAGTGTTGCCATAAAAAGGAGTATATGATCAGAACAAGGAACCACCCAGGTCTGAGGGAAGTTTTGTCCAGGAAGCTGCGGAGGTGGACAGTTGAGGGCATTTCTGACTTGATAAGGCAGGACAGAAGGAAGCACACTTTCCCAATAAAACTGTATCCTCTAGACCTGAGCCACGACCTGTGATGTGGATATTGGACATTTCAGTGAAGACACGATCTCGTATAGAGCAGATGTCAAGGAACAGAGCTAGAGGGGTTGGTTGAATTCTCCAGCAAGAGGTTGGGGTGAAGCCTCTCCATTCTTGTAGGTGAGTGAGGGACGCTGTCTCCCCACAGCAGGTTACCATGAGGTGAGTATGAGCAAGGAGCGCTCTTTATGTCGCCCAAGTATATCCGGATAGTTTGAGAGAGTTACGCATATCTCTACAGAGTGTGATAACCCACTCTCTAGGAATGCTAGAATTCAGCGGCCCCACTTTGATAACAGGTTCCACCAGGAAAAGCAGGCCCTCAGAGTCCCAGTGAGAAGATGCTTCTACATTTCCTTGTCTCGTCCTCCCAGCTGCCCTTTAAGAGTTCTAGATTTTCTAGTGGCTTGGAGGTCTGAGGGTATTCATACGGCTGATGTCATAGGGTAGAGTCTAGGTTGATGAGACAGGCTGGTGGCGACCTCTTTAATCCTGACTTATTTCAACCCACTGATACAGCATGGGCATTTTGGAGGGCTAAATTCCAACCCTGGTGTGAAAAGTATCTGGAGAACCTCTGGTGTGTAACTTCCCCACTTTTCCACCTACTATTCAACTTCTTGCCCAGCACTGAAGCATTTAAGAGTAGAAAATTCAGACACACCCATGGACGCGTGCTCTGGGGGGCAGGGGTAAGTCAGGAAACTTCTAGAAAAAGAGTCTTTAGGCAATGACGTAGTGACAAACATGGGTATTGTGAATTCCCCTTTAGAAAGGCTTTCAAGAAAGGATGCGGAATTCTTCTGGGTCGTCAGTGCCACTAAGATTTTAAGGTGCAATTTTTCAGTTCAAGTTTTTAAAGAAGGTCCTTTGACCCCATCCCTCCCCCTCTCATTCTTTTTCATTTCCCACCCCTTGTCCATTCTTGCCCTTATGATGATTACCTCCCTTCCTTTTCCTTATTCCTTCAACGTGAAAGAAAGAGAAATCTGTCTGGTTCTCACTAAGTCTCCGCGATTTGTTTTTGATCCCTATAAATGTATGTGGAAAAACTTGTGTGTGTACTACCTGTACATGTACGTTACACTCTGGATCCTCATAACTCATATTAACATTGAGAAGATACAGGAGAATTTCGCTTCTCTGAAACGTGGCCCAAACAGTTTTAGTCTGGTTAAGTGCATACGATTTCACACACACGAGGCTATGCATTGCTTCTGCATGCAGACTTGTCTCTAAGGATGGGACTTGAGAAGAGGCTGACGGGAAAAAGCTTAAGCATGTGCTGGTCACACTGTTTAAGCTTCACATTGTGCATTTGTCTTGTGCTGCCTTCTCAAGGTTGTACTGCTGTTGCCACTACTGTTGTGGGGTTTGTTATGTGTGTTACATTTCTCTGTGTGTCTGCAGCATGCTGATGTTTTACTCTCCCTGCTCTCTCTTTCTCTCTCCTGCCGCCTCCATGGTGGACACCATGCTTCCTCTACTTAATTGGACCTTCATTTCTGTAGGTAGAAGTAAAGGTAGAGATCATTTTATTTTTATCATTATAACTATCAATTTGCCTTCTGAAATATTCATATATCCCTGGGAAATTGTTGATTCTGATGAATACAGTCCAGATTATAATGGTGTTTTAAACAACAACATAAAGAAAAAAAATCGAGGGCTCTCCTTTTCCTTCAAGGTATTTCATGATTGATGGTTGGGGATTGCTCTGAGTTGGCCTGCCTTCCTCTAAATCCGGAATGAGCCTCCCCATTATGGTGTGCTGTTTCTGTCTGAATGTGCTTGTGCACTGTGGGGAAGATATATTTTACTTAGGGTATTCTAAGATCCCCTCCTGTAAATGTATTAAGGGCACAGGAAAGATGCGAAATGACCTGCCAGTGTTTCCATGACCTGGCAATAGCTGAATTCAGGGTGATAGATGAGAATGGGGAGAGGATTGGTGAATGACTAGAAATTGTATAAAATTTGAAATTTGGGTAATATCTGTGGCTCTTTTATCTTCTGTGTTGTATCTCCTGTATTTTGGGGGGAATAAAAGTTTTCTGATTCAGTATGATAAGCTAAGAATGGTGGGACTAGGGGTGTGGAAGAACATAGGGATCCATTGACAGTGGACCCAATGATAATCCATTACGTCATAAAGAGAAAGTGGAGAGACAACGCTGGACTTTAACTTAGCAGGTCCACCTTTTGTGGGATAAGCTGGGAAAGGGAGGGGCGCTGAGTCGGTGCACTCTCTCCGATGCTCTGACATGCCTTTCACTGCTTCACACCTTTGGGTACCACAGTTCACTCATCCATTCCCAATCAAAGCTGTCAGAGACCCGAGCCCAGAGAACCTAGCTCACCAGCTCAAACTGGATTAGCTGTTCAGAACTGAAGGGAGAGGCTAATTGATAAATTATAAATATATATTTGCATTCAGTTCTCCTCTTTTCCCTTCCTGACTCTCCAGCCCCTATCTCTCTGCAGGCGTGCGCCACTGCTTCCTGTAAAGATTGGCAAATAACAGAAGTAGGGAATGGGAGTTCCGGCATGAGGATGTTGCAGAAAGATGGGACTGACAAGATACTGAAAATGTTAATTTGATGACTAGTCTGTGAACTGGCCATCTCATTTGAATTTCATGCCTCTCTGGATTTTTTAAAAGTTACGTATGGTTACCTTGGAAGCAGTTCAGTCCTTTCGCTTTGGGATTGGTTGATTGCCTATTTCTTTTCTGCTAATCACAGGTGGATTCAGTCTCAGAAATCTGCTATGGGGAACCTTACCCTCTTAGGAGCTTAAGGAGGTGGGAGAGGGGCACAAGGAAGAGGAATAATGATTGAAAAGGTATATCTAGCCACCCCTCCGCTTCTCTACTTACTGTATTCAGCCAAAGGCTTCTAGTGATCTCTTCACAGTCAAAGTCAGCACTCTGTGCCCAGGATACAACCTTTATGAAGCACATGGTCCTGTGTCCAACCCCTAGACCTCTCTCCTTTGCTTTGTCTAATTGCCTAAAACAGGGGTCCCCAGCCTCTGGGATCTAATGCTTGATGATCTGAGTTGGAACCGATGTAGCAGTAATAGAAATAAAGTGTATAATAAATGTGATGCACTTGGATTATCCCAAACCCCCACACAGTCTGTGGAAGCATTGTCTTCCATGATACCTGCCCCTGGTGCCGAAAAGGTTGGGGACCACTGCCCTGAAACATCCCATCAGATAGATGTCTTTAGTGTTTTTATATTTTGCACATAGGTATCCTTCTCTAGATTGAAGGCGGGAGGAGAAGGAGACGACAGAGGATGAGATGGTTGGATGGCATCACCGACTCAATGGACTTAAGTTTGCGTAAGCTCCGCGAGTTGGTGATGGACAGGGAGGCCTGGCGTGCTGCAGTCCATGAGGTTGCAAAGAGTCAGACACAACTGAACGACTGAACTGAACTGATCCTTCTCTGGCCCCTGCTGCTAACACTGATCATTTCCTATGTGGCCAGACATTGTGCCTTGAGCATTAGATGCTTTTCCACAGTAAATCCTTGCAACTGTCTTATGAGGTAGACGATGGTTATCCTAGCTATATGGGCAAGTAGAACAAGGCTCAGAGAGCTAAATAACTTAAGTCAGGTGGCTGTAAGTGGCAGTGAAACTCAGAATCTGAGTACCTAGCCACTGCTTTATATGGCTTCTCTTGATCCAAGGATGACCTCCATGGATATGCCTCTCAGCTACCTCCCTGGCACCAACCTGGCTTATGTTCCAACCGGCCACTTTGTGTTCATTCTCCGTAACAGGTGTCCACAGAAATGTTCTGTAAACTGAATATTTCAAGTCAACCTTGGCACCATCTGGCCACAAACCAGATTCTCTAATTTTGTTAATAGTTTCCCCATCTTCCTTATCACCTGGGCTTGAACTCAGCAATTGCTTTTTTTTTTTTTCCTTCTTGAACTTTCTTATTCCCAGCTGATGTTAAGAGAGTTTTTTTGAGATTCTTTTTCAGAATGTCTCTTGCATCTCTGTTTGACACACTAGCTCGGTTCCCAGCTAGCCCTTATTGGATTGTTGCCCTAATCTAATTAGTCTTTGTTCTCCCCCAGTCTGTCCAGTAACTGAGAACTGCTCAAGTTCTGCTGTCCTCCATATGGAGTTCAGGATTAACTATCTCACTTTCAAAACCATCACTGATATGGCCTTGTTTACCTTTAACCTGCTAATCTTTGATGCACAATTGCCAAATATAGTGTACCAAGTAATCTTACTGGACCTTTCCTTGTCTCTTAGTTTTACTTATTTTTCCCTCTCCTCTATAAGAGCTCCTCCTCTCCTGTTTCTGCCCATTGAAATCATACCTAGATTTTATTTCCAGTTGATGTTATGAATGCTCTGCACACTTAGATAGGCTAAGCTCTGTTTAGATATGAGCTCCCCTTCCATGTATCTTTCTAATATCTTACACTAAACTTATTTGGAAATTGGACTACTACACTCTACTAGATCACAAGTATGTTGAAGACAAACATATTCATTTTTAAATGTCCAGATGGGTCCAGCCTGGGAGGTTATACCGTGAACAGACTCAAAATCTCTAATCCCTCTTATCCTGCTGTCCGTCATCTTCCTAAAAGTGAAAATAAAGCAAAATTAAAATTAAATCGGATCATGTAGCTCATCTGCTCAGAAGCTTTTGGTGGATTCTTGTTGTGTAATTGTCCACGTGCCTTCCCAGCTTTATTTTCCACAGTAACATAGCCCACTGTGCTCCCACCCCTGCCCAGCCCCCTGTCTCCTAAAGTCAACAGCTCACTCTGCCTGAATCCACATTATGGTCTCCTGCCTCAGGCTTTCACTCAAGCTCTGGTCTCTTTTCCAAATGGCCTTGGATCACCCTTCTCCCCCATCTCCCTTTAAGGTTCAAGCTTCCTAGGTCCTCCAGACTTTGTGTTTCCATTACAAAGTACCTGCCCTAAATCAAACTTAATGTGGGTCAGTTATCTCATCCCGAAAGAACCTTATACCCATACTGCAGGCAACTCAGTACTGTGTCCAGAGCTGTGGACAGAACCATGGCCCTTTTCATCACCCTCTTACCCCACCAACAGAGCGAAGGAGCTCCGCGGGTCATAGAGTCTAGGTCCCTCCTCACCCGGGCCATCTCTTGGCCCTGTGTGTGCAAAGGGCATCAGAATAAATGTGGGAGAGGTCTTTGGACTTTTTCTCAGGAGTTTAAAAGAGAAAAGAATGCCTCAGATTTTGTCATTGTTTTAAAACTGAGTGATGAAGCAGTGACCGTGTAGTGGAAAGAACTATGAAGTTAAATCTACAAAACTGAGCAGGATGTTTAGGCCAGAACAATGTTTGCTACATTCAGGAGGTCGCTGGCTGCACTGGGCCAAAAGCTAACGTGACTTTTAACTAGAAGTAGCTGATGGAAGGAGTTCTTCAGCAACCTTGGTCAACTTTTTGGACTGGATTTTGACTGCCTTTGTTTAAATGTTTAGTGTGTGTTTTGGCCTCTATCCCCCTTTACTTTTTAGTTTGGGGATTGTCTATCCTGGGTCCGATTGCCAAACACTTTCCCTTGAAAGTGAACTTGGAATAGGTGTAGTAGATTCAAATGCTTACAGGGGCTTGACAGGTATTATCAAGGAGCAGATCGTATGGTAAGGAAAGTCCTAGTGTTAGATGAACAGGAGAGAGTGGTGGGGATTGCAGCAAAGCGGAAACCACAAATCCTGTCACATCTTTATTCCGCTCCAGCTGATTGCTGCTATGCAAGAATGTGTGCCCACTGTCACCAGAGCCTCAGGATAAGCCAGAGTAGATTTTATAAAAATGTCAGCTCATGGCATCTTTCTCTCTGTGTGTGTATAGATGTGTGTATGCATATACACATATACTCACTTGCGCCAAAGGATTTGACCTTTGACTTGGTTTTGACCTTTGACACGAGGGGAAAAGAGAAGTAAAATATTCCTCCAAAGTTTTTTCCTGAACGTCAGTAGTGGGAGGTGTCTGGCCAGCATGCTTGATTAATTTTCTCTCAGCCCATAGCAGTGGTCAGGGCACCAGGAATAAATCCTACCCTTAACACTGCTGCCGGGGAGCCTGATCCATTTTGGGGGAAGTTGGTTTTGTAGAGTGGAGTGGGCATGGGTAGGGAGGGTGTGGAGAATGCCAAGAACGACCAAGAAAAGTATGTCACTGACACCTTCAGCAATTGCCAAGAACCAGCACAATTTGTAAATAGTAAGAGTGACCGTAGGGTATTTTATTCCTTTTTCCTGTTTCTCTACAGAGCTTCTTATCTGCTAAACTCGGTGGTGTTGACCCTAAGGTGTACTTTAATCCATCAGAACTTAGAGACCCCCTTCCAACTTATTTACGTGTATTTTTCCCTGTAGATTTGATCATTGGCCTTTTAATGCTGAACTAATCAAAACTGGCCAGACTGGAAAGAGATAATCAAGCTACATGAACTTGAACATGATTTCATGTAGATTATATTTTGTTGGTAATAACATTTAAAAAGCTGATTTCAGGAGCTGAGGCCCTTCTTGTTCCTGCTAGGGCTCAGGAGCCCTGCAAGTAAGTTACTGTGTCGATAGCCAACTGTTTATGCAAATTAGTAAATGCAACGCCAGCTACTAATTATGAAAATAAACTCATCTGTGGTCTATAAATATCTAATTATAATAAAATAGGGGCAATATTATATTTCCATCTCTTGCCTCATCTGTTTCTCATCCACCACTGATTTGTCCTCTTGACAATGAATAACATCACTTTGTTTTTAAAAGAAACTTGCTTTTCATGCTTTTCTTCTTCTTCTTCTTCTAATGTTTTGAAAGTCTTCAGGGGAAAAATAGATTCATTTTAAACACAAGAAGTAAAATTGCCTGATTTTAGCAACTCTGTGTTTTTGACAGTGATGTCTAAAATGGTACTTGAAAATATGAAGAGGGCTTTTTCCCTCCTTCCCTGTTTAGAAATTTTCATTGGACATTGAAGAATTTTTTAAGAGCAGTTGTTATTTGGAGCATTTTTTAAAATGGATAAATGTGAACAGATTTATTAATAAACTGTACAATGGATTAATGAAATGCTTCAATTCAACTCCAGTTGGCATTACATGTAAAGGAAAATGTTTCTCAGATTTCTAATCAACATTTCTATTTCTTCTTCTCAATTATCAGTTTGGATTTAGTGTTTACGCATAGATTTTGGATCTGTGTATATATCATAAAACACTTTCTCCCCAAAGATGAATGGTGATCTACATACTTGTATAGACTTCTGCTTATCAAGGCAAGTTGGTTCATCTTAGATGGCATAGAATTTTCAACTGAAAATCTGTGTGTATACACATACAAACCTATAAGCCTAACTTTGATCATATCTATAGGATGTTTTTTTTTAATTTATTATCTTTATGACTCATCTCATTTATAAAGAATTCAAGCATTTTCTTATGTGCTTAGGCTTGGATATGCCATGGTCTGGTCTATTTTTCAGGTGTGCAGGGCAGTGTATGTACATCTGGGTGTAAGTGCAATTGGTCCGAATATTTACTAATAGGTTTATTATACATAGCTTTTATTTGTAGAATTCTAAAAATAATTTATTCCAGTGTCATATGCATCTGAATTTAGCAGATTGTCTACGTTAACATTTGAAAAGCAGTGGTTTTTCAGCATTCCACATAGATGGACAGAGTGCCAACAGTGGGCCAGGTCAAGTGCTAGCTATTGAATACATAAGCCCTGCCTTCTGATATCTTGCTTAGTCAACAGAGTTAGAAAATGGTTTTCAAGTGTAGCAACCACCTCTCCTTCTAAAGCCTTGAATAAATTCTTTCAACGTGTTATATATGTAGTCTTAAAGTAATTTTGTTTGTTTATCTTAAAGGGAAACCATCAGGTAACAACTCAGTTGACTCATCCACTTTTTACTCAGAATCAGAAAAGAGAAGTTGCTTTGTATATTAAAAAGTTGGCATTTTTCATTGATTTATTTATCTTTATTGGATGATGGAATACATAGTGTCAATAAAACATATGAAATCCATGCTCTTAAGCATAGAGCTTAAGTATTTTTGACATATATATATATATATTTATATGGTGCATATATATATATGCACCCCTATAAATACTGTCTAGATTGAGATATAAAATGTGTTCATCATCCCATAAGTTTCTGTCCTACCACTTTCTATCACTTATTTTTAATGAATAAATTTTATTCTCCATACTCCCTTTAAAACTATGTATCCATGTAGTGATCAGCAGGCAGTCTCCAGGTTGCTTTAATTTCCATTAACAAGGGTTAACCTTGCAAGACAAGGAGGTATTGTGGTTTTCCCTGTGTGTAAATAGAGGCAGAAACCTTGCCCTCTGGTGAGGTGGAGCTTTGCCCTGTTTTTGATGATACGCAGGTTTCCCTCTGCACAAAGAGAAAATCTAATTGATATCATTGGGGTTTTTCTCTTTTTTTTCCTAAGGCATTTAGTGGTGAATAGAACAGCAGAGGTAGAAAAGACCATATGCTTTGTAAAAAGCCAGACTAATAGCACTTTTTGATGGACGTCTGATTTTTAGAAGTGCCACATCTTTCATTAAAATTTACATATAAAGTAAGGGCAGGCGCGGTGACATGAAAGCTAATGCAACTTGCCCATCCTGACATAATAACAATCACAAGGAACTGGAGATCCCAGATGGCAGCTTGGCCTTTGCCACCCTTTTAATAAGCTACTAACTGCTAATTATTTCACTCTTTTGGGCAAGTTAATTTACTATTGACTCTTAAAGAGATACTGCTCTTTTTTTCTCCCCCAACGCTGCACAGAACAGCTCCTTTTACCTGGAGCTGTGACATGTGCTTCTGTGCAGGTTGGAAGCTTTCCAGCTAGTTGGACCAATATTGGCAAGCACTGGTGTGGAAAATGTCACTGAGTAAACAATATTTTCTTGGATCCTTTGAATATAGGGCATTAAAAAAATTCATTTGTCTAAGAATCCATTGTGAGTGCCTGTGTATGTGTGCATGTGTAAGCGTGTAATAGCAGCCAATACAGGGAGAGAGATCTGAAATTTGGAGCCTGTTTAAGAGTGAAAGAACAGCTGCCTTTTAAATGGTTGCTAATTCTGACAATTAATAGTGTTTTGGAGTGTATGATTTTCTGTGATAGCCGTTAGGAGGGATGATGGTGTGTAATAGCTCATTTCCTCAGCTTTATGGTAATGTGGCACAGCAAAGAACAGAGAACTGAAAGAGAACCAGGTCCCACAAGCTCGGGAGCCCTTTTAAATGAAAAGCCTGCAAAACATGCTTTTTGTCTGTACTTGGACTTCCTTAGGATGATTTTATATTTTAGCACAGACGCAGATTCCTGAATGAATGATGTGCAAGCGGGCTTGGATGCATCAAGAGCGAGTGTTTGGAAAAGAACCTTGTTTGCAATGAACTGTCTGACAATCAAAATATTTACTTAAAGATAAGCTAATGACTGTTTCTTGCAAATGCTGGCAGATCCATTATTGAAATGCGAGTCAGTACTTTGGCTTGATACTGTCCAAAAATAAATCTCAGTCCTCAAATACTTGTGCTTGTGTGGTGTGTGTGTGTGTATTACACTTCTCCCCAAACAAAATGAAAGGTGTATCAAAGGTCGGAAAAATCTCTCAACCCATTTTCTTGAAATATTTAAACTGAACTTGGTGTATTACTGTGACCAGTTGCTGCTTGTTTCTGTTAAGAATCAGTAAGTAGCTTAAAATATGCATTGAAAAAACACATTCTTGAATTATTGGTGACATCTCTGAACATAAACTGATAATGTGAGTTTCATAGTCTAATATATCTATGTTGTTTTTTTGTTGCTAAGTTGTATCGGACTCTTCTGCAACCCTGTGGATGACTAGCCCACCAGGCTCCTCTGTCTATGGGATTTTTCAGGCAAGAATATTGGAGAGGGTTACTATTTCCTTCTCCAGGGAACTTCTTGAATAGGGATCAAACCTGCCTCTCCAGCATTAGCAGGCAGACTCTACCACTGACCACCTGAGAAGCAATGTATCTATAGTGACCAGCATTTTACACAGTTGATTGGAGAACTGTGCAACTCACTCAGTACTAACCATTTGCTTATTTAAGTCTGAAGGAACTAGAGATGTTTTAGAATGTTATATTTCTTTAAAACTAAATACCTGGTTTCAAAATAGCCCCAAGGAAAACTCAAGTGTGTGTGAATTGGGGGAAAGTTTGTTCTTTCAAAATCTTGGTATTATATAGTGTGTTCATCCAGATTGCCATTTCCCAAAAGAATTTTGAGAAATGCCAATGGTGTTTCAAGAAAAAAAAAGGTATGGGAAAAATAAATTCTCAAAACACAGGTTTAAAACAAAGTTAAGCAGGTTTTTGACTTTAGGACTTCTCAGAGTCTTTGTTATGACAATTCAAAAGTTGAATCTCTATGAAAGGAAATATAGTTTTCAAAGTTATCCAAATTTATTAGACATGAAATCCTTTTTTTCTAATTTACATTTTGGATGAGGATAGCTAGAATTAAAGCCAATTTTCAGCTGAAAAACTTTGGAAACCTTAATGTGTCTAAATTTTGAAAGAGGCTTTTGGATTTCCTTCACCCCCAAATCCTTTTAAACTACACTTTCTGTTTGGATTTGGAATAGTTTTTTGGATGGGTTAGCTTCAATAGAAAAAATATTGTTTCCTGGTAAAATACATAACACAGATGTTAAAACAACTGCAGTTTTAAGAACAGTAGTCTTGTTAAAGTACTCTCAGTTTGTATTACCTAAGTACTCTAATGGGTATCCATATAGTGTGTGTAAGCAGTGCTTCTGATAAAGGGTTGCTTTACTCTGGGAAGAACTGGTCTCAGCAGAAGATGGGAATATTTCTAGGAACTTTACGTCTTATTTGCTTTGAAATCTGGAGCAGGTTAGCAGTCACTGTGGTTATTTCTCTACTGTATAGCTGAAGAAGTCATTCATCTTCTGTCTCTGAGAGTTTGGCTATCTAGAGCTTTTTTGTTTTTTCCCCAGACAGTGAACATGTAAGTGAAGGAAATTCCTTCTGGTAAGAATGACTTGTATTTTATTTGGAAATCACTGGCTCAGCTGAGGATCTTGTGGCTCACTCACTGCAAGGCTGAGGACCTTGTCCTGTTGATGTGCTATCTGTTCAGTATGAAGTGGCTGCCTTTGATCCATCTGTAGTAGACAGTTTGCCTGGGGCTCTTAATCTGGCCATGGGGATGTAGTTTGCTGAGCCATTCATACTCTCCATTTCCCCAAGTGACCAATAATGGGCCTCTACAGATGCATTGGCCAAAACTGTTATAAGTGAGATTCCCAGTTTTAAACTAATTGATCCATGTGGCAATTAAGCCACACCAAATAATCAGGTGTGAATACTTCTAATGCATGCCAGCACTATGGAGCAGAAAGAACACTGAGGTAACTGTGAGGAGACCTCGTTCAGGGTGCTGAGGAAGAAAACGTGGTAGATTAAAGCACCGATGTTAGTGCTTGACACTTACGTTATATAAATTCATCAAGCCTTATACCCTAATAAGTAAAATGAAAACAGTGGTATTACCTACTTGGGAGGGCATTAAGACAGTGTATAGAAAAGGCTTATGCTAGAGTTTGGATCTAACATAAGTAAATATTTTTTATCATAAACGTTAGTTATCATCATAAATAATCTTGTTAGTATCACCAAGGATCTGGGAACTTTGAAAAATTAATCTTTTTGATCTTCTAATCTTTACCTGTAAAATGCCTACTTGGTAGGTTTGTTCTGGTTAGTAATTGATATTATGCAAGCAAAAGTGCTGTGCAAATTAAAATGGACTACATTACGGAATTAGTAGTCCATGAGAATAAATACAAGCTCCACAAAATCAAAAATAATATCTGCAGTGTTCATCATAGCATATTCAGTGCCTGTAACAGTGCCTGCCTCAGAGTGGAAATGACTCAGTGTTTGTTGAATGGGCACTAGGAATCCCTGAACTGATAATGCTTAGCAGAGTTCAGGCCATCAGTTCAGTTCAGTCGTTCAGTCATGTCCAACTCCTTGCGATCCCATGGACTGTAGCACGCCAGGGCCTCTCTGTCCATCACCAACTCCCAGACCTTACTCAAACTCATGTCCGTTGCATTGGTGATGCCATCCAACCGTCTCATCCTCTGTCGTCCCCTTCTCCTCCTGCCTTCAATCTTTCCCAGCATCAGGGTCTTTTCAAGCGAGTCAGTTCTTAGCATCAGGTGGTCAAAGTATTGGAGTTTCAGCTTCAGCATCAGTCCTTCCAATGAATATTCAGTACTGATTTCCTTTAGAATTGACTGGTTTGATCTCCTTGCAGTCCAAGGGACTCTCAAGAATCTTCTCCAACACCACAGTTCAAAAGCATCAGTTCTTCAGCACAGCTTTCTTGATAGTCCAAATCTCATATCCTTACCTGACTACTGGAAAAACCACAGCCTTGACTAGACCGACTTTTGTTGGTAAAGTAATGTCTTTGCTTTTTAACATGATGTCTAGGTTGATCATAAATTTTCTTCCAAGGAGCAAGTGTCTTTTAATTTGATGGCTGCAGTCACCATCTGCAATGATTTTGGAGCCCCCCAAAATAAAGTCTGTCACTGTTTCCATTATATCCCCATCTATTTGCCATGAAATGATGGGGCAGGATGCCATGATCTTAGTTTTCTGAATGCTGAGTTTTAAGTCAGCTTTTTAACTCTATTCTTTCACTTTCATCAAGAGGCTGTTTAGTTCTTCTTCACTTTCTGCCATAAGGGTGGTGTCATCTGCATATCTGAGGTTATTGATATTTCTCCTGGCAATCTTGATTCCAGCTTGTGCTTCATCCAGCCCAGCATTTCGCATGATGTACTCTGTATATAGGTTAAATAAGTAGGGTGACAGTATACAGCCTTGACATGCTCCTTTCCTGATTCGGAACCAGTCTGTTGTTCCATGTCTGGTTTGAACTGTTGCTTCTTGACCTGCATTCAGATTTCTCAGGAGGTAGGTCAAGTGGTGTGGTATTTCCATCTCTTGAAGAATTTTCCACAGTTTATTGTGATCCACACAGTCAAAGGCTTTGGCATAGTCAATAAAGCAGAAGTAGATGTTTTTCTGGAACTCTTGCTTTTTCCATGATCCAATGGATGTTGGCAATTTGATCTCTGGTTCCTCTGCCTTTTCTAAAACCAGCTTGAACATCTGGAAGTTCACAGTTCATGTACTGTTGAAGCCTGGCTTGGAGAATTTTGAGCATTATTTAGCTCGTATGTGAAATGAGTACAATTGTGTGGTAGTTTGAATGTTCTTTGGCATTGCCCTTCTTTGGGATTGGAATGAAAACCGATCTTTTCCAGTCTTGTGGCCACTGCTGAATTATCCAAATTTTCTGGCATATTGAGTGCAGCACTTTCACAGCATCATCTTTTAGGATTTGAAATAGCTCAACTGGAATTCCATCACCTCCACTATCTTTGTTTATAGTGATGTTTCCTAAGGCCCACTTGACTTTGCATTCCAGGATGTCTGGCTCTAGGAGAGTGATCACACCATTGTGATTATCTGTTTCATGAAGATCTCTTTTGTACAGTTCTTCTGTGTATTCTTGCCACCTCTTCTTAATATCTTCTGCTTCTGTTAGGTCCATACCATTTCTTTTATTGCACCTGTCTTTGCATGAAATGTTCCCTTGGTATCTGTAATTTTCTTGAAGAGATCTCTAGTCTTTCCCAGTCTATTTTTCCCCTCTATTTCTTTGCCTTGATTGTTGAGGAAGGCTTTCTTATTTCTCCTGGCTATTCTTTGGAACTCTGCATTCAAATGGGTATATCTTTCCTCTTCTCCTTTGCCTTTAGCGTCTCTTCTTTTCTCAGCTATTTGTAAGGCCTTGTCAGACAACCGTTATGCCTTTTTGAATTTCTTTTTCTTGGGGATGGTCTTGATCATTGCCTCCTGTACAATGTCATGACCCTCCTTCCATAATTCTTTAGGCATTCTATCAGATCTAATCCCTCGAATCTGTCCCTTCTTCTATATAAGCATAAGGATTCAGTACCATGGACAGCTCCAATCCTACCCTTGATACTATTCTACTTTCAGTAGGAGATCCTCTGGCAACTCCATTGCAAAAGGAAACCATTGGCCTCTTCCTTCAGAACTTCCTGTATTATGAAAAAAAAAATGTAATCCTGTTAAAGCCTGATTGTTCTTTAAATCTTCAGTGGACGTGCTTGCTGTTTTCTGTGCATATTGAGCTTTGGGATTTCCTTATGTTACTTGATAAAGCTATTTGAATGATAAAGAAAACAAAAACATTTAGCTGACACTTTTTTTTAAGCTGATTTACTTCCCTAAATTTTAGAAGTATATAATTTCAGAGTTGAAAGGGGACTTAAAATTCCTATAGTCCATCCTACTATAATTTTATGAATGACAAAACATGCCGAGAAGGCATAGGTGCTGAGTTTGTTGCTATACCAATAGTTCATGCGCTGTTGGGATTGGCCAGACTTTCTGACTCCTAGAGCTGTTTTCTTTCCCCTCCCATGAAGTTAAGTCTAAGAGGCCACCAAGTTGTCCTAGTCATCTTCGTGCATGAGTGGCGTTTGTTACAGACCCTGCACTGGCTGCTGAGATCGTAACCAATGATGCTACGCAAGGAAGACCTTGATCAGAGTACACCCATACTAAGCGAGGTTGTCTCTTAAATTACTTGACTGCCCTAAGAACTGATGCAACCCGTCTTTGAAGTTGTCAGTAAATTGCTCTGTCTTTCAGGATTTTATAATGCCTTACACCACTTATGGACTTGCCTTGTTGACTGCTTCGTCTTGGCTGAAGTCAGATGGTGACACCAGTTGACTTTAAAAAAGCTTTTATACTCTTTTTTCTTTTTACTGTTCCCATGTTGACAGTTTATAACAGAGTATATGCCTATGAGGAAATCCAGTTGGGACTAATTTTCAAACTGTTACTTAATAATTTTCCACTTCCTTTCTTCCTTTAAGAATAGTAATTTTAGTTACAATTTTTTTTTAACTAAAAAGTAAAAAAAAATTTTTTTTCTCAAGTAAGAATGTATTTGCCTTTGTCGATATCATTTCTTTGTTTTCTTTTAAAAATGTGGTTTCTCCTTTGGTGTTAGCCATGTATCTGATGGGTTAAGTTTAGTACCCTTCCATGAGGCAACTTTGGGGGGTGCTGATCAGTGCATGAAATCAGCTCTTAAATTGTCACAAAATTGCCTTCCTTCAGACTGTGTTGATCACAAGGGCTCTCAAGTGTCAAAGTCATTTGGAGAACTGGATAGATAAAATGCATGAGCACTAAGCTTTTTTTCCAGTATAGAATAAATAAATGTGTTTTCTACTATGTGCTCAGCTTTGATAGTGATTTGTTAAAAGGCAAAAAGAAAGGCCATGATATTAAATATTTACAAGAGTGATTTAGTTGTATTATCTTGTGCTCTGCATCTTTGTTTAATGGTGAAATCAGCTACTGTTGAAATAGAGGCCATTAAACCAGTGGTAGTGTGAAGGTCACTTCCTAGGCAAGGTTAAAGTAATTTGTGGAGAATATGATTTTTGTCAACTTTCCAGATCCCTTCCTATTTTGGTCAGCTTTCCTCCAAAAATAATAGGAAAAAATGCATTTGAGAATTTACAGGCTCACTTTCTCTTTTGCATCCTTTCTGCCCTTTCTGGCCAACCAGATAGCTGGAAGTCTTTTGTCTATTTTTTGTTTCATCCATTCAGTGGACAGAGGCAGGTCTGTTCTCCCTGGAGATGAGGGGTTGTATTTCCATTTACTGGCTCTTCGGTCAGTCCTTGCTTGGCAGTTTGTTTTAGAGGTAAAGATCATTGCCTCTTCTTTCTTGGCAATAGTTTATCTTGTCTGAAATGATTCTTGCATTTCTCTACCAATTCCTCTTCGACCTAAAGCAAAGATTTGTTTGCTAGTTTATTTCTCATTTCACTTTAAAGAAGTCTCTGAATGAATACATGGCATTATCACCATTTACACTGACAAGAAAACAGAAGTCCAAGCTTACAAAACTAATTACAGAACTCCAGTTGACCCTTGAACAACATGGGTTTGAACTATGGAATCCATTTACATGGGGATTTTTTTTTTTTTTTTCAAGTGTTGGGGACAGGATAAAACAGAGAGATACAGGAAAGTAATGGTGTGTATTAGGATAGGCTAACTGCTGTAACTATAATTTCTGAATCCCAGTGGCTTAATGCTGACAAAAGTTTCTCACTTACATCAGAATTCAGTGCAAATTAGTGGGTGGTGCAGGGGGAATCTCTGCTCCAAACAGACATTCAGGCATTCCCCGTGGCTTTGTCATTTTCTAGAACCTTGTCCTTCACTGAATTCAACTGGCAGATGGAGAGAGATGAGATGATGAGATGATACAGAGATGGAGATAGAGAAAGAGAGGAACTTGAAGGATTTTTTTTTTTAAAGATCAAGCCTGGAAGTAATGTGTGGCACTTACTGTTGGCCAGAACTCAATCACTTGATCCCATCTAATTGCAAAAGAGTTTGAGAAATGTAATTTAGCTGTGTGCCCAGGAGGAAAGGGAAAGCAGTTCTGTGGATACCGTGTGAGTCCCTGCCCAGGGGGTGAGTTGTGTTCTGTTCTTGCATCATCTGTGTCATGCCTGTTAGCCTTCTCAGTTTACCTTTGTTCAAACACACAAACCAACCAAATGCCTCCATGATTTCTATGAGTTAGTGGGTTCCTGTCCATTCCCTTTTCTATAATACATACACCATTTTTATTTTACATAAAACCCTACAAAGTTACAATAATGTTTCTCAAATTCATAAGAACCACTCAGGCAACTTGTGAAGCTAAAGTCTCTTAGTTTTATTTGGACCACAGAATCTGCAGGTCTACATTATTCTTATGATCAGACAAGTTTGAGATACACAGTGTTATACCAAATTCCAAGGAATGTAGCAAACCTTAAAGGAAGTATATGAGACTTTACTAAAAGTATTTTGCAGGATTTTATGTAGTTTAAAACAAGTTTCTCATTTATCTAAGCTTTTAAACCTATTCATTATACATGAATTTTTGTTGTAATTTTTGTTTTAAGGGGTTTAATCTTGAGTTGGCATCCATAAACCAAAAGCTAGAAGTGTGTTTGAAATCTTAGCCTGAGTTGATAGTGGGGCCAAATGCATGTTTCACAGGGTTTTATTTTATTCTTATCACTGGATAGGAATATCTCAGCATGTTTTTCTCCCTGTTTATCACCTAACAAGGGACACCCTCGATTAAGAGAATTCTTGTGTTACATTAAGACAATAGATAGGAGCCCATTTTCGATAGACCTGCTTATTTTCTGTGTCTGACTTGTGTACGGTTAAATGATGACAGCCCATTTTAACTTTTCGATGTGTATTATCTCACTCTATGTGTGGGAGCCATACAAACCATGATACTGTGAAATGCACCCCTTTTCTGTAAAGCTGTGCCTTTATTCCTTGTAGAGAGTGGTTGGCCACACTGTACTTCTAGAATGAGTGTCAGAGTGTGGATAATTCTGGGCTTGTGAGTTTTTTCTTTCTCCCATTTTATCTGCCTCTTTCTGTGTCTTTGTGTGTGAGTCTATGATTACTATTGAGTTTTTCCCCTAACTGCCAGCAATTATCTCACAGGTGGAGGGCTTAGGAAAGAGCTGAGAGAATTGCACTGGGATTAGAATAAGCCACCCCCCCCCTACCCGCCCCTGCTTTAAATGTAGTGAGGGAGGGAGTAGAGTCTTGGAGGGCAAAGGCAGAGCTGGGGGGAGGGGTGGACAATTTGCTTCTGATATTTAAATCCCTAGATGGAGGGAACAGGAAATTCCTGATGAAAGAAAGCAGAAATTCCTGATGAAAGAAAGCAAAACCGAAGCTGGTCTGGGGTTGTTGTTTTGTAGAGCTGGGGATAGAGGAAGGCGAGGCTGTGTTTCTGTTCCATGCCAACCTCTTCATCCAAGAGATTTTATTTATTTATTTGATCTGACAATTTATTTGGAGAGGAGGAAGGGAGCCAGGAGCATCTAATATATGCTCAGACCAAGAGAGTTTTTGTGAGACATTATCTTCCTTCCCAGCCGGAAATGATTTATTCACCTGATATGTCAGTTAGGATGCTTTCAGCTGCAAATAACAGAACTTTGAGCTCAGCTGCCTTAAACAACAAAGGGAATTTATGGGCTCAGTTCTTGAAAAGTGTAGTAACTCAAATAATATGACCAAGAACTGGTGTCTCACTTCACCCTTTTTTTTTTTTTGGCTTTGCTTTCTGGGTGTTGGCTTCGTTCTTGGCAGACTACTGCCTCTGGGAACTTGACACGGCTGATGGCCATTTCCAGGATGACTTGCTTCTTGATTCCTGTAAATAAAGAAGGGTAACTCTCTTCCCTAGCAATTCAACAAAAATCCTGGAATTTCAAACCAGTTGGACCACCTAGGTCACATGTTTATTTCTGAGCCTATCACTGTAATCAGAGTGATCACAGGGATGGGATTTGTTGGTATCTTAGGCCTGACTCACATTCTCAATTCCAGAACTGACAGGAAGAGTTGGCTTTTCCTATAGCACATGGGATTCAGGGGGATTCTGGATATGCCACCCCAAATTTTGGGAATAGGGGAGTGGAAGCAGAAGCCTACTTCTGCTCCTGGATAAAATTTCAAAATCAGAAGCCAAAGCCAATTAAGTCCTTAATCAAAAAATCATGAAACTGGGTGTGTATCATTCACCCTCAGCCTTTGGCTGTCACGTGGTCCTGTCTCATGAGGAGGGGATGTCAATGGGGGTGTGTGCACCAGCAGAGGCTCCATCTGGAAGCAAAGAGCTGGGAGAGGAAGGCCACTGGTGACCTGGCATTGCATAATCAAGATGTCAGCGTTTTGGGATCTTGATGTGAAAAGAGTCAGGGAAAATGTCCATGGGAATTGAGTGAATTCTAGGCCCAACTTGCTTTAGGCGATACTGATGTGGTGGAGTCTTTTCCTCCTGCTTTGATATCAGGCTTCTGCTTAGGTCACCTGGCGTGGATTGCTATTGATGGATAGCTGAGTGAGACAGCCCTCTAATCTCAACTGTGTTTTCAGCAGAGTGGCTCTCAGTAAATATCTCTTTCTCAAATGCCTTGTCTCATCCACGGAGTCTTTCTCTTTAACTGCTGCTTAATCAACTGCTGCCCCCATAGCACACCGACCTAATTCTTAGCCACACATTTTGTCTAGGTTTTGGAGGCAGTGCCTCTTCAGTGTGACTGCTGGCATTAGCTCCACCTTGACCTGGGGCCAGCGTTCTCATCACCTGCCTGACACCCCACCGTAGCAGGGACCTTTGGCCAAAGCGAGCTGCCAGTGTGGCAAGCAAAACAATGAGTCTTGAGGGGCTGTAGCTGGATGGACCTGGTTATTATGGTCTGCAAACCAAGCACCATGAGGGCAAAGCCCCCTCGTTAATAGGCTGCTGCCCCTAGTAACGAGGGTGTATTTGACCTTCCTCAAGCTTCTTTCTAGACCAGTCCTTCTCACAAATTAATGTGCATGTACATCATCTGGACATCTCATTAAAATGCAGGTTCTAGTTATGGAGGTTTGTGGTCGATGGAGACTGAGATGCTGCACTTCTAACAAGCTACCAGGAGACGGATGCCCATGACACTGCCCGTGTGTGGATCATAGTTTGGAGGAGCAAGTCTTTAAGGTCATCACCTTGAGTGATCTTGCAAGTGAGACCATCTGGTTCTCTGATAAGCCTGGATGCAAAGGAGGAGACCAGCACTCCTTTGGAAGTAGTAGGGAGACCTGCGACTTAAATTCCTAGAAATCATTTGTTATCTTCTGGCACCTGAGCAGGTGACTGATAAAACTCAAGCCTTCTCATCCTCCTTGGGTGATAGACGTGGAGTGATAATCCTGGGCTCTGTCTCCTGGTGTGATGGGGTATGATGACATTGGCTTATCTCCCAGGAGCTTAGGGAACATTCAGTCATGGCATTTGTGATCGGTATTCAAGTGCTGTTTCATCAGTCCCACAAGTTGAGGGACATGGAGGGGGATAGCATATAATTCAATCTCCAGCATACTCCACTTCATGTGCCTAAAGGAATCTGTATCAAGTTACCTCCCAGACTTTGCACAACTCACAAACTCCTGTTCTATGGTGATTGTAATTATCAACAGGAAAGAACGTCAAATGTGTCTCAGTCTCAAGTCCCGCTCCCTTGCCCAAATTCCCAAGAGTTCCCCTTACCCACGAATGGTTGCCGTGGGTCTGTATTCTTGCCAATGGGGGGCTGAGGCTGCAACCCCGCACATGGGCTGTCCTCCGGGTATGATCTCAGTCAAGTCTGTTTCACAAATGCAGTCTTCTGTTGCCTGTGCTCAGCCTTATTTAATCTCACTCTCCCTATTTCCTGTCTGTATAATCCCCCAGTAGGAATCAGATCTAAACAAAACGTAAAGGAGAAAATGTGTAAGAAATATAATCTGACAGTATAAGAAAGCAGGATGCTTAGCTGTCCAGTTGATTCCATTGCTTTATTTGGACTAGAGGGAGGAGGAAACACGCTGCTGGAGGAGCAGAAGTGAATTAGGAGGCTTTTATTGCACAACTGGTTGCTTGTGCCTGCGTTGGCTAATGGATTTATGACGAAGCTTGGCTCCGATTTTCAGCTGGTAGTTGCCTGGATTCAGGTGTTTACCTGGTGTCTTTAGGGCTGCTGTATAACCAGCTGTAAGTGGAGCTAGTTATTCAATCTGCTCGGAGAACGGTTACAGTGTGGGTCTTCGGGCTTCCCTGGGGACTAATCCAGCTGCAGGAGAGTCAGAGAAAACACACACCATGTGGGTGGAAGGGGGAGCCCTCGCTGGGATTTTGGTTACAAATGAAACTGTTTGAAACTTAAATCTGAATTTCGGCAGCAGGAGGAGAAACATGGATGGAAATGAATTATGTATTCCATTACTGGGGTCCCGGAAGCGTGGAGTGGATGTTAATCTCCTTCGCACAGGAGCCTCTGAGCAGCTTGAGGTCGTCCGTGTAAGATCTGACCTTATCTGCTCCTGGCCAGACACCTCGGCTTCGATTAATTTGCCTTGAGAATAATCCAAATAAGACCCTTTACCTTGCTGTTCATATTTGCCTAGCATGTGGTCAGAGGAACCAAAAGTGCTTGTGCCTGTGATTTCTTCTAATCCTGTAGTTTCCAGGAGGTCTGGAAGGGAGAGGGAGAAGCAGGCAAGAGGCAGCTCATGCTGAGTGCTGGGGATGCGGTGTGGATTTCCCTGTGACACGCTCCAGCTGAATCTGCACAGTAACCCAGGGACGGCACTTCTAGTGTTCCCAGTCCACTGATAGGCATGTAAAGAGATTCAGCATCTCACCTAAGGTCACCCAGCTCTGAATTATCCTTCCTGGGACTCAAGTCCAAGCTGGTGTCGCACCCCTATCTTGCCTTCTTTCCGCTGCCCCAAGGTGTCGGATACAGTGACAACATTTAAAAACTTTCCCCAGGCTAGGAAGGGATAATCAGAGAGTTCAGTAAAATCACCAGTAAAAACAGAGCAAAACCCATTTCCCCATAATTCACAGCCCCCTCCCCCACTCCATCCTGGTCTCTATTTCCTTCTGTGTTCATAAATATTTGTACGTGCAAATTCCATTTTCCTTTCTTTCCCCATCCCCTGCTTTTTTTTTTTTAGTGAGCACAATGACTTTTATTAAAAGTTTCCCTCAAGGCTGTCTGCTAGATTTAGCTTATTCTTGTTGATAAAACGTTTCTGAGACAGCTGCCTAAAGGAAGGCATGGCAGATCTAGATGCCTTGTACGTTTCTGTCCTCGGTCATCAAGGCAGGGAAGCTGGTTCGATGGTAGAGAGACAGGGAGGAGGGCCCCGGCATACTTCTTCCCTCCATAGTTTTGAAGTTGCAAGGTGTCTGAGCCAGTGCAGACAGGTATGCATGTGACGGGGCTTTGTGCCTTCATGGTTTCCATGGCTTTCAAAGCATCGCTTGTTCCTCTTCTAAATCCATTTGCTCAGTGTCAGAGATTTGTGGATCATGATGTTGGATAACAAAGAGCTGCCTACCTAAAGGTGCCCGAGCACAGATGGAACGGCTCTCTGAAGGCACATCAGGGAGGGGCTTTCAGTCCATATTTTCTGCTTTTGACTAGTCACTTTCTTCACTGAACTTAAGATCAAACTCTGGTTTCTTACACACTTCTCTTTCCTTTTCACCACATTCCCTGAATCCATACAGCAGCCTTACTTAACTGGCTCTTGAATTCCCCTTTAATACAAGCTGAAACTCTTAATCGAGCCTCCATGGGTTATTAGGGGCTGAGTAGACAGCATGAGAAGGCAATGGCACCCCACTCCGGTACTTCTGCCTGGAAAATCCCATGGACGGAGGAGCCTGGTAGGCTGCAGTCCATGGGGTCGCTAAGAGTCGGACAGGACTGAGTGGCTTCACTTTCACTTTTCACTTTCATGCATTGGAGAAGGAAATGGCAACCCACTCCAGTGTTCTTGCCTGGAGAATCCCGGGGATGGCAGAGCCTGGTGGGCTGCCGTCTATGGGGTTGCACAGAGTCGGACACGACTGAAGCGACTTAGCAGCAGCAGCAGACAGCATGAATAACCCACTCCAGTATTCTTGCCTGGAGTGGAGAATCCCCATGGACAGAGGAGCCTGGTGGGCTTACAGTCCATGGGGTCACCAAGAGTTGGACACAACTGAGCAACTAAGCACACAGCCCAGATAGCATGAATAAGATAGGCCTGGCCCTTGCTTCTGAACGCTTACAGTTTGGAGGGGAAGACAGCTGTCACACGCATAACTGCACAAGCCGTGGATGTTGGGAAAAAGCATTGCCAGGTGAGTGCACTAGGGAGGGGGACCTAGAGAGCAGTGATCATTTCCCCTGGACTTCAGCTCTGCTGGAACGTGCAGCTCTAGAGTCCTCCTCCTTGCCCTGTTACTGTGCGGTAAAGCACTCTGGAGCCTGGGTGTTCCAGCAGCCATACTGCGTTATATCATGTAGCCTTATTAGATTTCTCTTTGTTCTCTGGTTGTCTCTGTTGTGATGCCGGCCTTGATATACGATCTTTTGTAAGAGTGCAGACAGATCTTCCCTAAACTCTGGGCTCCAGATGTCACGCTCCCAATGAAACACTTTTTACGTCTCCCACTCGCCCCCTCACCGTGATAGGATACCCTTACAGGATAATGTCCAAGCTCCTTAGTCTTGCACTCAGGACGCCACAGTTTGGCCTAACCTCAGCTCCCTTCCCATGTGTGAAACCCTTTGCCAGCAGCAGGACCTGCTAACTCAGGACCCTTCCATATCCCAGGTGCAGTGTTTTCTCTGGGGCTCTGCTCATTTGCTTCCCCTTTAGCGTCCATAACTTCTCCCCAGCTCTTGCCATCTGTGGGAGTTTAATTCAAGTCTCAGTCCCTCTGGCACCCTTTCTCTGACTGTCTCAGCTCTTCAGAATGCCACAGTGCTTTCCAGAACCACAAACAGATCCCTTACCCTATATTGTCCCTGTCTATAGTTTATATCTCTCTTTCATGTCTCCCCAACCTGTCTAAAACTATCAGAAGCTAGGCACCCTCTTTTCTGTTCCTTGTGATGTGGTCACCATGGTGCCGCTACAGGCTTGATGGTTATAGGGTGGTAGGTTGGCTGCATCTGATTAACTGGTGTTGCACAGAGTTTCTTACAGTGGCAGGCATGAACACACAGCCAGCAGATGGGGGATAGATGGAAAAAAATTAAACATGAATTTTCAATTGTTGTATCTTCCCAAATTGCAACCTAACATTTTTTTAAAGTAATTTTTAAAATTTTATTTATTTATTTATCTTAAGCTCTACTGGGTCTTCGATGCTGCTTCATTGCTGGGCTTTTCTATAGCTGTAGTTAGTTGAAGCCACTCTAGTTGCTGTGTGCTGATTTCTCATTGAGGTGGCTTCTCTTGTTGCAAAATGTGGCTCCTGGCTCTAGAACACAGGCTCAATAACTGGCACACAGGCTTAGTTGACATCTTCCTGGACCGAAGATTGAACCTGTGTCTCCTGCATTGGCAAGCGGATTCTTTACCACCAGGGAAGCCCTCAACCTAATGTCTTATGGAAAAATTGGAATGAACTTTTTGGCCAACCCAATACATAGTCGATTTAGTACTTCCTTTTCATAGCGGGTGAGGTACGCTGGCTTTGTTGTTCAGTCACTCAGACATGTCCGACTCTTTGCCACCCCCATGAACTGCAGCTCGACAGGCTTCCCTGTCCTTCCCCTCGGGGATACAGAAGCTGGGAGTGGGGGTGAAAGAGAAAAGCAAAGCTGAAGGAGGTAAGTCAGAAAGGAATGGAGTGAGCTCACATCACAGAGCCCCAGGATCCCTGCTTAGCGTCCTGGCTGTGTTTCTCTCTGGGTAACCTGGATCAGGCACACCTGGAGCCTGGTCTGTAGAGGGCAATTAGGACCCTGCCTTGCCTGCTCCTGGTCTGCTGGGAGATCAAATGAAAGCAGTTTGTAGACTGTAAGGTGCGCTGTGAATGCAAAGGAGGGTTGTTACTATAAACGGCATCGTCATCACTTATTGTCTGAATGCTCCCAAAGCCACACTGCGGCAGGGGCATGGATCGATGGAGAGGCCTTTGTGACTGGAGGGGAGAGGCCAGACTGGAAGGAGCCTGTGGTCAGCTGCTGCAGGCCCCACATCTGTGCAAACGTTCTCCTGACTGGGAGGGTTTCCCCCAGGCCCGTGAAGGTGAAGAAGGGTAAGGTGTGTCGGCCCTGACCTTGCCTATGATAGGCGCAAATGGGGTATCACTTACCACCGTTACGAAAGAGAGGTGCTGGAAGTCAGTGTGAGCCACAGGACTGGCTGAAGACCTGGGCTGTAGTCCCCTCTCCACACTTGCCAACCGTCACTATTACGTTCTAGAAACGTGGTATTAGCCAATCAAATGCCAGAGACTGAGTGCTTTATTGAAATGACCTCACTTCATCCCGGATACAAGTGAGGGGACAGGTTCAGGGATGTTAATAGAGCAGCTCAAGGGAACCAGCCAAGTGAAAAACAGGAGCTGGGGTTGGATCTCAGGCCTCTGCCAGTGCTGAACACTTAACCACTATGCTTTGCTGGCTTCAACCTCTTGGAACCGTGGTCTCGCCATGTGTATCCTGGGGATAATGATATCTACCTAGCTCACTGCATGTGTGTGAGGATATGGCGAGTGGCTGGATATGGAAGGACTGTGTGTACTGCACTGTAGATGATATGCATGGATATCACTGAGCATCCAGGATACGCCTGGCGTTGCTTTGGGTCTGGGATAATAAGATAGCCAGGGCATCAGCTCAGGCTGAGGGTCCTTCTAGTAATAATCTCTTAACAGTTGGACCTGCCACAAATTAGGGAGGGGAGGAAAAAATGTAGCCATCTTAGAACAATTGTGTTTTCAGAAAGGAAAAAGCCATGTTAATGGGTAACCATTGCCCTTTAAATCCACCTTCATTCCCAAGTATAAATACCAAAATCAAGAGATTTAACCAAGGTGGGCAATTTACAAAGACAGTTAAACAGAGAAAAGCAAAGACAGTGCATTTATAAAAGAAAGAATCATGTCAGGACATTTTGATCAGTTCTCGAAGGTGAGAAGTATGCAGTGGATGTAATATATCTAGATTTTAGTAAAATCACTCGAAGGAGAAATGGCCTGAAATCTTGCCTGAGAAATTAAATCAAATTGGCTAGGAAGGAAGCCATGCCATTCAGAATGAGAACTGGATGGGAGATGGGAGGGAAAGAGGGGTATGATGACAAATGACCATAGCTCTCTGGGTATGATGGGGTCAGGTGAGAAGACCCAATTTAGCCATCAACACTTAATGATCTGGAAGAACGACTAAGCTCCTGGTAATGACGTTCATACATGATGCTAAATTGGGAGGTGTCACCACGATGGCTTGTGGAAGAAGCACAGAATAAGGGGATGGCAGTCAAGGTCAGGAGGCCACAGCGATGCAGGCTGGAAAAATGGGGGAGGATGCAGGCAAGGACAAGTGGAGGGAATTTCCTTGAGGACAGTCTGCAAATGTTTAAAATACATATATATATCTAGTAACATCAGGACAGGAATGAGCTGGAGATCTTAAGCTGTCCAGGGATTTATCCTTCCATGATTTAAGCTGAACACGAGCTTAAATCATACAGGAGCTGAATCACACAGGAGGTATGTTGGGGATCAGCAAGGTACCTGAGCCATGGTGGGTATTTTAACAGCCGTGACCTGCCAGGTAGAGTCCCTTCCTTCCTCTTTGATGTGATGATCTTAGAGGCAGAACTACTGGCTTTTACAGTGTCATTACCTGCTTGGGAGTTAGTGTTCTCATGTCCCACTGTGCATATCTGTATCCTGGCTCTATCGCTTAACCTGCAAAACGGGAAAATAACCTGTAAAATAGGAAAGTAAGATGCTTCAGGAGTTTTATGAGAACTAAATAAATGGAATAGGTAGCACCATGCCTGGTATGTGCTAAGTGCTTAGTAAATATTACCTATTCTTATCATTACTATTTTTATCATCATCATCATGGCCTGGAGTGCACAGTCTATACCTGTGGTGGAATATACCAGCTGAACAGATAATGGCCTTTCTGGTTAAAGTGGGGGAAGAAACATCCAGAGAATATGATTTGAAAACCACTCATAGAGTAAAAAGAGCATAAGTTCAGGCATCCAGATTTTTTTCCAAACTCTGCTATGGTGGTGGTGGTGGTTTAGGTGCTAAGTCATGTCCAACTCTCTTGACCCCATGGACTGTAGCCTGCCGGGTTCCTCTGTCCGTGGGATTCTGCAGGCAAGAATACTGAGTGGGTTGCCAGTTCCTTCTCCAAAACTCTGCTACAGGTGACCCTGAATGAGTCACTTTACCTCTTTGTTCCTGTTTCCACCTTTACAAACATCTGGGGATGAACCTGGCCATCTCTGAGGCCCCTTCCAGCTCAAAAGTTCAAATACAAAGTTAGTAGGGTTTTATATTGTACAAACTGTCAGGTTTTAAGCATATTTTCTGAACATACATTACTCTGCAGACCTATGCCAGCAGTTGCCACCCATGGGAAAGTTGACTCCTACACTCTTAGCACTGAGCGTCTTACATCCCCAAACCTCCTCTGTCCCCTTAGTCCTGGGCAAACAGGGATGGTTGGTCAGCCTACCCATGGAATAATTGTCCAACTGTAGGAGTGTTGGATGACAGTCTAAATACACATCTGCAGGAACTGAGTAGTTCTGTTGAGCCACGGGAAGCATCCTTAGGAAGCCATTCAACATTTTTCATGGGGCATATCTTAGCTTGCACTGATATCATAAAATTCCACCAACGGGGTGGCTTAAAGAATGGAAATTTATGTCTCACATTCTGAAGACGGGGAAGTCCAAGATCAAGGTGCAAGTCAATTCTGTTCCTGGTGAGGACTCTTCTCCTGGCTTGCAGATGGCTGCCTTCTTGCTGTGTCTTCACATGGTAGAGACAGATCAGTTCTGTCTCTGCATATAGTGGTTCTACTCACATGAATTAGTAACCTCCCAAAGGTGAAATGAAGTGAAGTCACGATGTCATGTCTGACTCTTTGTGACCCCATGGACTGTAGTCTACCAGGCTCCTCTGTCCATGGGATTTTCCAAGCAAGAGTACTGGAGTGGGTTGCTATTTCCTTCTCCAGGGGATCTTCCGGACCCAGGAATCGAAGCCGGGTCTTCTGCATTGTAGGCAGATGCTTTATCATCTGAGCCACCAGGGAACCTCCCAAAGGCTTTGCTTTCAAATGTCCTCACGTGGGGGTTAAGGCTGACTCTATGATTTTGTGGAAGGGAACACAGTCTGTCCATAGCAAGATGGGCTGACCAAAGTTGAGTCATCAGGAGACGTGTTGCCATGGAGGTGCCAAAGGGTCCTTGTGCCTACTCCTCATTTCTGCACCGACCCAGTCCCACTTCATGCTTTTACTTGGACCTGCTTGGCTGCTTCCCATCTTGACATTGGGGCTGACAAGAGAGAAGTGAGTCTTCAAAGGGCATCGCTTCACAGACTCAACACGTGTGAGGCTTCCTCCATAGAAAGAGTGAATCGAAAGAAGGAGTCGGTCTTGTTTTACAGAGCTCTGTCTAGAATAACATGTTCACTTTTGGATCCTTCAGGGACTGGAAAGTGACAGATTGAAGGGTGCTGTGAGGGAGTCATCCAGATGATTGACGAGGGAGAGGAAGTAATTGATAAGAAGGAAGAAAAAGAACAAAAGCCCATGCATCTAGGCAGGGTGCATGTGTGTGTGTGTGCAGGGCAAGAGAGGGTAACTAGGAGAGGAAGGAGGAGAGAGGAGGCTGGGGCCAGGCATCCACAGGGGAACTGTGGATGGAGGCAAAGCCGCTCCAAAGCTGCACCCTTACACTTTGCGTTTTTTCAGCGTCGGCTTACACTGTGCCATCAGCTGCTCCAGCTGTGCTGTTGGTACTGCTGTTGCTTAGTCACTCAGTTGTGTCCAGACTCTTTGCAGCCCCATGGACTGTAGCCCACCAGGCTCTTCCATCTGTGGGATTTTTCAGGCAAGAACACTGGAGTGGGTTGCCATTTCCTACCCTATGGGATCTTCCCAATTCAGGAATGGAACCCGCGTCTCCTGCATTGGAAGGTGGATTCTTTACCACTCTGCCACCTGGAAAGCCCATACTCTAGGTGTGGGGAGTACACAAAGATGGTACCATCCTTTCTTTGGTCTAGTGGAGGTGAAAGGCAGTGTGTGTAGTTGTGAAAAACAAGGGTTTACTTCCTAGCTGTGTTGCCTTGAGCAAGTTACAAAACCTTTCCGTGCCTCAGTTTCCTTACCTATAGAAGGAGCATAGTCATAGGACCTACTTATTAAGTGTGAACATTGTATCAGTTTGTATATCAAAAGCACTTAGAAGAATGCCTGGCATGTAGCTCATGTTACTGTTATCCTTATCAAATGAAGTAATGCATTCCCCGTGCTCAGTATATGGCCTGACAGGTACTAATCACTCAGTGAATGCTGGCTATTATTATTGTTGTTGTTGTTGTTACTATCATCAATAGTAATATATCAAAATGAGGCATAGAAGAGTTATGTTTATAGCACAAAGGTAACACAGCCAAGGCAAAGCCAGGTAAGAGCAAAGAATGAAGATCATCAAAATCTACTGTCGACCTAAAGGTGGTATTTGAACGGTGGGGAAAGGATCTATAGAGGTTTGCCTGCTGGGGGAAAAGGGATCCGAGTTGAAGTAAATAACCAGAAGAAGGGGTCAACGTCTGAGGCTGTAGCTGGCAATTTGATCAGCCTAAAAAGGCTGGCTAGAGCTTTCCTTGGCTTTTTAGGAGATGTGCATAGCAATTCCTGCTGCATTTGCTGATTAACACAGGAGCCAACAGAAGATGCTATGTATTCCTGCTTATTTTGTTATTTACAATTCAAATCTTGGGCTTGAACTGAACACATTACGTTATTGTTCTTCAATTACAAGGTTTTTTTTTAGTTGGTAGATTCATTGATTGATTCAATGATTTATTCATTTAACAAATATTCATGGAGTATCTATTACATGCTTTCTACTCTTATAGGTACTGGGCATAAAACAGTGAGACAAGAAACTGCTACTCTCATGAGACTTCCATTCTAGTGGAGGAAGCAGGCAGCAAAAGGAAAAATGTATATGAAGCAGTGATAAGTGCTCCGAAGAAAAATATTAGAGCAGGGCATAGCGATAGCAAGGGTTGTAGTGTTTTAAACAGAGTGGTTGGAGAAGGTGGAGACATGACTGGACTGTGGACGATGTGAAGCATAAGTCACATGGATGGGTGAGGAAAGAGTGTTGAAAGTGAGGGAACAGGAGGTGCAAAGGCCCTGAGGTAGGAGCACTGTCATTGTGTTTGAAGAATATCAAGGATGCTAGTAAGGCGGGAGCTAAATGAGTGAGGGGAGGCCAGTAAGGAATGATACCAAAGAGGAAGCAGGGTGTATCAGTCAGGGTTCAGCCAGAAATGCAGAACCACTAGGAGGTGGAATATATATCTGGATAAATGTATCTCTGCATATATGGGTTTGTTGTAGGGATTTGGCATCATGCAAGAGTTAGTGGGAGCTGGTTACATGTGTGAGGCTGTCACTGTGTCTGACGGAGCTGTTAGTCCACCAGGCAGGTAGTCAGGAAGGGAATATGGGTGTAAGTAGTGGTTTCAGTTCAGTTCAGTCCAGTCCAGTCGCTCAGTCGTGTCCGACTCTTTGCGACCCCATGAATTGCAGCACGCCAGGCCTCCCTGTCCTACAGCAACTCCTGGAGTTCACTTAAACTCATGTTCATCGAGTCTGTGATGCCATCCAGCCATCTCATCCTCTGTTGTCCCCTTCTCCTCCTGCCCCAATCCCTCCCAGCATCAGGGTCTTTTCCAAGGAGTCAACTCTTCACATGAGGTGGCCAAAGTACTGGAGTTCCAGCTTTAGCATCAGTCCTTCCAATGAACACCCAGGGACTGATCTCCTTTAGGATGGACTGGTTGGATCTCCTTGCAGTACAAGGGACTCTCACGAGTCTTCTCCAACACCACAGTTCAAAAGCATCAATTCTTCGGCGCTCAGCTTTCTTCACAGTCCAACTCTCACATCCATACATGACCACTGGAAAAACCATATCCTTGACTAGACGGACCTTTGTTGGCAAAGTAATGTCTCTGCTTTTGAATATGCTATCTAGGTTGGTCATAACTTTCCTTCCAAGGAGTAAGCGTCTTTTAATTTCATGGCTGCAGTCAGTGGTTTAGGGGAGATCAAAGGTGGGTTGGCCCCCATGGCATGAGTTCCACGAGGATGGTCTGAAGCCTGTGTCAGTTCTGGTCACCTCTGGTGTTAGTGGTATGGATATCCTGTCAAAGCTGGGGCCCTTCTTTATAATGAAGACACATACTTACCCAGGATCAGGAGGCAGAGACACTGAAGGGGAATCCAAGGGGAGGGAGGAGCAGTTATAGGTTCGGTGCTGCTTCATGTGAATGAAGCAAACCAACAGATTGGTAACACTGTGTACAAGCTACCGCTGTTCCTCCATCATGCAGATCCCTCAAGAGTCCTACCTGGGGCCCACCCAAGTTGGAAACATACAAGAAAGGGAATTCTGGGAAATGTAGTTCAGCCTAGCCAAGCTGATGCTTTACAAAGCCACCACATGGGATGTGTGGATGGGGCTTCCTAGGAAATCTAGGAAAAGATCCTCATGAGACTTCCTTGACTATTTGCCCAATAGACAATGATTCCTTAGTTAAAGCTGTTTCTCACGTGAGGTGCCTTTGGTTTTCCAGTAGTTTACCCAAGTGCCCAGATGGTAGCTAATAGGGAGGAGATTTGATTCGCATTCCCTGGGGAGGATGACTTTAGTTGCATCAATCATCATTAGCCACAGCATCATAGTCAGCTATTTGATGCAACAGAATTTGATTGACGTAATTACTAGACAAAAAAGAAAAACAATTAAATAAGAACTTGGCTCTGGGGAATTAGAAGAAGCGCTAATGCAAATGAGGAGACGACTATCCGGTTCAATTTGATCATTCATTTGTTTAGTCATTCATTCCCCAAATATTTGTGCTCAGCACAGGCACAGTAATGGGCTGTGTTTGGATGTGAAGCATAAATTCTGTACTAGCAAGTAAACTTCCATTATGCTAAACGCCAGGGATACAGAGATGGACGTTGATATCAGGAATTTCCCAGATATGTAATTTTAGTAGAGGTATGCCCAGGGATGAAGATGCCACCAGCAGGAAGTCTGTAAGTCTCTCTGGGCAAAGGGGCATAATGTCCTACCTGCATATACGATGGTGTCCTCACTCTCAGACTGCTTATGGTCCAGTTGAGGAGCCCATGGGTACACAAGGGAAGGGACTATCTTATAAGTGCAAACCCGGGCTACAGGCCAAGCACAGCTGGAACTGGGTAGAGGGTGAGGAGAAGACCACCTCAGGACGCGGTCAAGCTTTGAAAACCAGAGATCTTTTCGTGCTCATCCCAGAAGCTGCACAGCTTTTAGAGACTTGTCTTTTCACAGGAAATAATCCCACTCAAAAATAGTGTGTTTGGCAGAGGCCTATTCTCCTGCAATCTTTGCCTTTGTCTGCAGTGTGTTAAAATAAGAGAGCTTCTGATTCAGAGGAGTTATAAAAATAATATAGTAATTACAAAGTTCACTTTCGTGACTCACTTTGCTCTAAATCATGGCACTCTTAGGGAAACCTTCTTGGAGTTAAAAATCCCACTTGCTGTTTTTATTTCGAAAGTGCCAATGGATCTGAAATTTCGAGATTGAATCATTTGACAGCCTGGGGGAAGGGGCGGGTCCTGGGATGATGACAGTTTTCAGTGTTTGTAGATGTCTCTTTAAAAAGGCAGGAAATAAATTGGCTGATCTGTCGTGCTTACATCACGTGCTTGATCACAGAGTACCTTGTTTCGGATTTGTATTTATTTTTTCCTCCCTCCCCTCTTGTCTAATTGCCCACTCCAGATCGGAGGCTTCCACTGCCTTTTGGCTTCATTAATGGCTTTCATTTTCATTAAGAGCTTTGTGCTAATGGACTGTTATAAAACGCACAATTGTTCGTAGCAGTCTCCGCCAAATGACTCTCATCCTGCTGACAGTTTCTTGCATCAGGCTGAAAAGAAGGGCCCGGAGCTGGGGCCGGGCGCAAGACAGTCCGAACGAGAAGTTTCCAAACAGGAGAGACACCTGCTTCTGTCCTTGGGTTTCTTCAGGCAAAGTGGGATCGGCACCTGGAATTCCATGAGTGTTTTCTATTCACTCGCTTTGAGATGCCTCTTGGTCGGCAAAACGTACTGAAGGAAGAAACTAGGAAGCCCGTTTTTCTCATGATGTTTTAGAATTTGAGGATGGTTGGGAGTACAACTTGCAGAGGTCTCTCGAGAAGGAACACTGATGATGTCAGGATGTCACCAACCTTGCTCCAAAGATGCACACATTGGTTATTACTGCTGTTGTAAGCACCTAAAATAATTGGTGCTTGCTGGATTTGCCTTGAGGTGTGCCATTCCATATGCAGTGGAAGGCCTGATGTTGTGGAATGGTTTCAGAATTTGATTTCTTTGTAAAGTAGACTGGGCTCTGTGCTCCTGGTACCATAGCTAAATAGACACAATTTTAAAATCTGCGAGCTTTAAGTAAGCTTGCTGCTGCTACTGCTGCTAAGTCACTTCAGTCGTGTCCGACTCTGTGCGACCCCATAGACGGCAGCCCACCAGGCTTCTGCATCCCTGGGATTCTCCAGGCAAGAACACTGGAGTGGGTTGCCATTTCCTTCTCCAATGCATGAAAGTGAAAAGTGAAAGGGAAGTCGCTCAGTCGTGTCTGACTCTTAGCGACCCCATGGACTGCAGCCTACCAGGCTCCTCCGTCCATGGGATTTTCCAGGCAAGACTACTGGAGTGGGGTGCCAACGCCTTCTCCAGCTAGATGCTAGCTGGGGCCGATCTGACACTAGGAGGTTTGGTGAGCTTGAGAGTAGCTCCCCCAACGTGGTCTTCTGAGCATCACTTTTGATTTCACCCCTAGTCTCTTTCCTGGTCTCTCTTTCTGAGCCTGTCTTCTCCAAAACACCAGAAGCATTCTTCCTCTTGTCTCAGATGGAGTGAGCCCACCTAGCTTCAGGTCGCCCCAGTACACTTGTCCTCCACTCCAACCTGTTTCCCAAACAAATTCAAAACTTTTTCAGGGCACTTATAATGAACAAAATTTTCTCTATCATGTTACATTAATCTCAGATCTGGTCTAAAATGCAGGTTTTTAATTTTCAAATCTCTGTACTTTTCACAACATAATGTATTTGCTTTAAATAAGAGATTCTGTGTGAGTAAGGCCGTCATCATGTGGTGTTACTGATGACATACTTCTGTTTCATTTAAATTTGTCACGTGTGTTGCCCCTCACAGGAGGAAGCAAAGATCAGTTAACATTTTAAAAACTTTTATAAAGTTTTTTAACACCACAAACATTTTGTCTTGGGGAATAGCCGATGAACAAAGTTGTGATGGTTTCAGGTGAACAGCGAAGGGACTCAGCTGTAAGACCAGTTAACATTTTGATGGGCTGAAACCTAGAATCTAGGCTTAAAGTCTTTACAATAACTAATTATTAAAATCTTTGCAATTAGATATTTTGAGTATGTACTTAATATAGATCATATTAGCTGATTGACACCACTGCAGATGGAATGATAGCATATACAAGTGTGCAAGCCATTGTTTCTTCTTCACTGATACCCATTTCCTCTTAGGAGATAAAAAGATACTGGTAAATTTCCTAGCATTTTTCAGTTGTATGTTCTCGTATAGTTTAAACAGTGGAGCCAGAATCTGCTTGCTTGCGTGTTTGAACATGCAAATTTTGAAGGGTCAGAAGGCTGGATCCTATATTTTATGCAAGGTATTTGGCTTGGCATGAGTCTATAATGTCAAATAATAACCACATGGATTTACAAAGCCCAGTTTGAGAAAGGTCACCAAAATGTATAAGCTGACTTTGAGAGCAGATACTGTAGGCTTGAAATGAGGATGATTAAATCTTAAACCTTCACTAAAGTTTGGAAAAGTCTGGCCGGATGTGAGTTTTTAAATGCCGAGGAGTGATCAGCCTTCTTTTCCCATCATGACCTTAAACTTACTTCTCAGTTCAGCTACTGAATACTCTCTTCAGAAGGACTGTTCTTTTAAAAAAGAAACATAAGTTGTACCTCGCCAGTGTTAGAGTATATGAGTGATAGTCGCTTAGTCGTGTTCGGCTCTTTGCGACGCCACGGACTGTAGCCTGCCAGGCTCCTCTGTCCTTAGAATTCTCCACATATGATGGGATGGAAAAGAGATACATGAAATGAAAGGACAGATGTGAAAATATTCCAGGGTCCCAGGATGCAAAGCATCTAGAATACAGAGAGCAAGATGAATGTGGTGCCCTCAATCTCAACTACAAAAAAGGCACAGTGTTTACCAAATCTTTGAAAAAGCTTTCTTCTCAGAAAAGATCAATTTTAGCTGAATGCAATCCAGAAATTTGTGCTTGAAGGCTGCTTCCTGGAACAGGTAGCCCAGAGTTCCAGGATTCGTGGCCTGAGAAGGAAGTACTCTTCACTTCCTGGGTATGGCTGGCACCTGAAGGGTGATGCCTGGCATGCCTGGAAATTGGAGAGCATGTGCAGAACTAGCTGTTTTTGTATGATGCATCTCAACATGAGTGCTTGATCACTCCACATAACATAAATTTGTCCTGAGATCCAGAATTTCGACATGGTGCCCATGTGTCAGTATTCTGTACTAGAGGTTACCTTAAAACATGGGCCACCTCATTATATCCAGGAAGGCCACTCAGAAGGGAAATCATAAAGAAGTTGAATGTTAACTCTCTCTGGACTTTGTTCTTGAGTAATGACCGTGACTGTTGGAGCTACACCAGTCTAAAGTCAGAACTTGGACTCTGTCCTTATTAGCTGTGTGACGGGATGAGTCATTAACCTCTCTGAACCTCTTCTAAAATGGGAGTAATAAAGAGAAAACTATCAGGGTGTCTTAGTGCATGTGTTCACGTATGTAAAGGCGGTGGCAGAATACCTGCTTCAAGGCAGACCCTCAGTGTTTGTTTTTCTTTACAGGGGCTTCCCTGGTGGTTCAGATGGTAAAGAGTCTGCCCGCAATGTAGGACACTTTGGTGGTTTTGGTTTTTTTTCTCGTTATTTCTCTTTAATTCATTTTCTCCTCCTCTGCCGACTCTTTTCTTCTCTATATCAAACCCCTATCCTATGCTACATTTTCACAGAGTTATGCTATCATGCTAACCCTGCCATGGACCTGGCTGAAAAGGCTTTAAGGATCATCTTGGATCTGGGCTTCCCTGGTGGCTCAGATGGTAGAGAATCTGCCTGCAATGCGGGAGACCCAGGTTTGATCCCTGGGTTGCGAAGCTCCCCTGGAGAAGGGAATGGCAATCCACTCCAGTATTCTTGCCTGGAGAATCCCATGGACAGAGATCCTGACGGGCTATGGTGCATGGGGTCACAAAGAGTTAGACATGACCGAGTGACTAACACTTATAACCCATAACACCTATAACCTTTTAGAGGCACCTTAGAACTTTGAAAACTCATTTTGACCCAAAGGAATGAGTCTCTAATGGTGAAATTTCTGTTTTCTGGCTTGCTGATATGAGGGTCAGTTTTGTCTGGGGCTGGTACCATCTTGATATCACAAGTTATAAATTTCTGAACTCTCTTTTTTTTCTTAAACCCTTTTCTTCATGTGGCCTTGCCTACCTACCTGTAAAGCCAATCTGGCTATGAAAGGGGGGGCTCCTCAGGACTGTTTTAATCAGCAATTAAAAAAAACAAACTTACAGTCACTGTGCCAGTGCTTGTGTGCCAGTGAGATCGTGCACAGCTCCATTAGTAAGTTTACTACACCGGGCCTTTCCAGAGACTGTGCTGCTTGATTCAGTCCCTGAATAAATTTGCAAGTGCTAATCTAGTCGTTGCTGGAGAGCATCCAAACGTAGGGCAGGACTATTTTCCCTAGATTGGTAGGCATTCGATTGGCAGGGTCTGGGGCCCTGGTAAGTTCTGCAGGCCTGGAGGGAGGTTGGCCATGCAGCCAGGTGCAGGGGGAAGGAGCTGCTGGGGAGCACGTGGCAGGGGGGCCTCTGAAATCAGTGCCACGAGGGATTTGCACTATGACTTCCAGGTCCAAATTCAGCAGAGATTTCCCGAGTGCCTACTGAGAGCCAGGCACCATGGTAAACATTAGGGATGTCTAATGAGAGAATAAGACCAACGGAAACATTCCTGCTCACTTTGGGTCTGATGATAGGGGTCGGGGGGAGGAGCAGCACAATAGATCAGTGAAGTGTGGGGTTGGAGTGTGTGCAACAAACAGGACAGTTTGATATGAGGTCGTTAGAGAGACATTGTGGAGAATGCAACACTGGAATGAAGACTACATGTGCCATCCTGATACAGATACAGGGGGAGGCGGGACATACCTACCAGGACTTGGACTGCAGAGTGGTCCAGGTAGAAGGAATAATTTGGCAAAGTCTCTGAGGTCGAAAGCCTTCCTGACCTGCCTAGGAACAACCAGGAGGCTTGTATACCTGAAGCAGAGTAAACAAGAGAGGGAAATAGAAGATAGTTCAGGAAGTAATAGTACAGGCTTTCCTGGTGGCTCAGAGGGTAAAGTATCTGTCTGCAATGCGGGAGACCTGGGTTCAATTCCTGGGTGGGGAAGATTCCCTGGAGAAGGAAATGGCAACCTACTCCAGTACTCTTGCCTGGAAAATCCCATGGATGGAGGAGCCTGGTGAGCTACAGTCCATGGGGTGGCAAAGAGTCAAACATGACTGAGCGACTTAGGAGGCTCCCAGGTGAGAGTTAGGGCTTGGGGCCAGGGTGGCCATAGTAGAGAGGATGAGAATAGTCAACGGTGTGTGAGTGCTGAGTCATTTCAGTTGTGTCCAACTCTATGACCCTACGGACTGCAGCCTGCCAGACTCCTCTGTCCACGGGGATTCTCCAGGCAAGAATACTGGAGTGGGTTGCCATGCCCTCCTCCAGGGGATCTTCCTGACCCAGAGATCGAACCTATGACTCTTATGTTTCCTGCATTGGCAGGTGGGTTATTTACCACAAGCGCCACTGCTAGAAGCCCGAGGATAGTCATATTCTGGGTTTACTTGGAAGGCAGAGTTAATAAATAGGGTTTGCTTTTAGATTAAGTGCAGTGAGTGAGAAGACAGGGGTCAGGGATGACTCCAAGGCATTTGTCCTGAGCGACAGGAAGAAGGCAGTGCCCTTGACCAGAGGGGGAGACCAGGCTATAGACAGGGCTAGTTTAAGGGGAAAGAGCTGGAGCTGAGTTGAGTCACATGAAGTCTGAGATCTCCAAACCTGGATTTGACATCCAAGGGGAGATGTTGAGGAGTCAGTGGGTTTGAGGTTGAAGTTCAAGGAAGAGGTGGGACCAGAGATGTAAATCTGAGGGTCATCAGCATATGGACAGCCATTAAAGCCAGGACACTTTCCAGAGTCACTTCCTTTTAGTGAGATTTCCTGTCCTTTGACAGAACTCACATTCCCTAGGGTGGATTTGAGATGGCTATCTGCCAGAGCTGCCTTCTCCCTTGTCCATGTGTCTGGGGTTTATACCTGGCTGGATTCAGGTGTCTTTGAAGTGAAGGGTGTGCTTCCCAAGGAGGATAAAAAGTGATCTATCGAGATGTTAGGATGAACAGGCTAGAAATATTTATCTTTGATCCTGTCTTAATATTCTTCTCTGTGAGTGTGTGCATGTTCAAGTGTATGTGTGTGCTCTCTAATACATCTACTGTGTGGTTATAGCATATGAGAGACGTTTATGTTTCTTGAGAATGTGTGTTTATAAACTTTTAACAAAGTGGGAGATTAAAGAAGTTTACAGACCACCACCTGGATGAAGCAGACAGGGGACATCTGTTGATTCAGGAGCTCTAGAGGGATGGGTGGGAATCAGGGAGTCCTGTGTCTTTGTTCCCAGTGGAGTGAGAGGGACACCCAGCTTGCCTCCAGTAGAAAAGATCCTTTTAAGGGAACATTCTGGTGCCACCAAGACTTGTTGAAGCACCTTCTAGGTCCAGACAGCACAATGGGCATTTTCACCTTTTGCTCTCCTATCCTCAGAGGAAGCCTGGGAGGTTGAACCAGAGAATCACTCCCCATGAAGGAACAGGAAAGGGAGGGCGAGTTGATGATGGGCACAGGGTGGCAACCTTCTCAGGACCCCCGCAGGCCCAGGAGATAGCCCTTACTCAGGTAAAGAGGGGAGGTATCCTTCCAGGATTTCACCTCAAGAACTGCTGTTTTCTAGACCATCATTGCCCCCAAGGCATTCCTGATGGGAAAAAGCTCAACTTTATTTTCTCCAATTTCTTTTTGAGTTGGCTCAGATGTTAATGAATCTGCCTGCAATGCAGGAGACATGGGTTCGAATCCTGGGTCAGGAAGATCCCTTGGAGAAGGGAACGGCAACCCACTCCAGTATTCTTGCCTGGAGAATCCCATGGACAGAGGATCCCGGTGGGCTACAGTCCACGGTGTCACAAAGGAGCCAGACGTGACTGAGTGGCTAACAGTTTCAGAAAACACTCTTCTAATCTCAGGTCTACACTTGATGAAAATAGTCGGGAAATGCCAAATGGTGAGCAGTGTTCCCCCGGGAGGGAAGAGGCTGTTGCATTTTCCAAATCTTTCTCTCTCTCTTTTAGACTTCTTTTTAAAGAAAAGCTTCAAGTTCCAACTATTGTCTATGGTCCTCAGGCTCTTTGGTCAGTTCTTTTGCAGTTCTCTTTGCATGGGTTTATGATTATTTCTCAGGCTAGACTGCACAGGCCTCGAGGGCAAGAACCCTACCCAGTTCCTGCAGCTCCTTTTCTGTTATTCTTAACCTTTCGGTGCCCTGCACCTTGTGGGTGTTGGATGATGACTTGTAGACCGATTACTCTATCACGGGTGTAAGAGTCTCAACAACAAAATCAAGTGAGAGCAGTGATTAAACAGTTCACAATAGCCAGGATCCAGGAGGAAGGCAGCCATCACCTGCTCACCTCCATCCCCACCTCAATGCCCTTTGGCTGGCATGAGGCTCCTGGAGTTTGTTGAGGTCTCTGGAACAGGACAGAAATGATTTCAGAAACAGAAGCCTCTCTCCATGGAAAGCCTGTCTCCAGCTTCATGAGACGTAAATCGGGGAGCCGGTGGGGAAGGTGCAGGCGATCACGTGAGGATCATGGGCAATCACGAGATAGAACGTCATCAGGAGACCCAGAATCCCAACTCGGATGGCTTTGTCTGTGTTCTCGGGTGCTCCCTGCTTTCCATATAAGGAGATTCCTCAAAGCAGACTCAGAAGAACATGCTTTGGATCTGGGTCTTCAAACTCCAGAGCTCCTCAGAATCACTGGGGAAGCAACTGAAATCCAGATTCTTGGGCCTCCTTTCCCAGAAAGTCTGATTCAGTAGGTCTGGTGTGGGCCCAGGTATCTGCCTTTTATATATATATATATATATATATATATATATATATAAACAAATCAGTGTGGGTTGTTCTGGAGACCACACTTAGAGAATTACTGCACTTTTACTTGGAGTTGTGGGTGAGAAATGGGTCTAGGTTCTTTGAATTGATCTGATTGTCTTGAATGTGTTAATTATCCCTTTGCCAGGAGCTGCCTTTTCTCATGCAGCCCTGGTCCTTAGTTGACTTTAAACTGTGGCTGCTTTCCCAAGCCTGAGCTTGAACTGGTATTTTAGAAGGCCGAAGGGACACGCCAATATATTAATTTATTTAGTAAGTGTTTACTGAGCATCTGCTTTGCTCCAGGCCCTGTTCCAGGTACTTCAGTTAAACAGGGTGAATAAGACCAAGGCCTTGGTCTCTCTCCTGAAGCTTCTGTCCCAGGAGGCTTCTGGGTCTATATTTGTGTTCACAGAAGGGGTCTCTTCTCTGAGGCTCTAAGACAAGCCAGGACTTTGGGTTAGCCTGTGTATGCTTAGTGCTCATGCAGAGGTGGGTGTCCCACTCCTCAGTTTATGGATGAAGAGGAAAGGAAGAGCCTTAGGGGACAAGTTTCATAATGGAGGTGCAACAGCTATGGTGTGCTTTCAGTTCCCGGCTATTGTAAGCGCTTCACTTAGTGTTTAAAAGGGTAAATATTCACGTATGACCACCCCAGGGCTGCCTCTCATCTGCCCTCCCGAGATCACCTTTTGGGGAGACGGCTGGGGGACGGCGTTCTGTTTGGGAGCATTGCACTGGGACGGTGGCTTTCTGCCAGGGTTAGGGCAAGTCATTCAGCCCGACAGGCGTCCATCATGGCATTTGGGTTGGGCGGGTGTTTATAGCCCAGGTCCTGCTCCAATTTTCTAGAATTTCTAATTTCTAAGAATTTTCTGGAATTCAGTCCAAGCCCTGACTTTTGTCTCTTTAGCGTCTGTCTCAGTGGGATCTTGAGATGTGAAGTTGTAGCTTGCTATAATTTTCCAATTTCCAGGTATCAAATGTGCCTGCCAAGCAATGGAACATCCTTGGAAGTGGAGAGCCAAGAAGCAAATGGAAGAGGGAGATAGTGGGTTCCCCGATGGTACAGAGGGACGGACATGACCTCCCTCTCCTTGACCTTGAGTTCAGCCGTTTTCACACCCCTTAGATTCTGCTGTCTTGGAGAAAAGCACTCTCACTCATCCTAGTTCTGGATCTTGCTACGGTGGAACTACCAAGGATGATTAGTGAAGGAGGCGATGGAGGGTACAGGAGAAAACGAGGCAATGGAGAGAGTAGGGGCAGAGGGAAAGCAAAGCTGCTTTGGGGATGACCAAGTGAGCAGTGCGCTAGGCCGAGGGGCACCTTCCTGCCTCTGTCATTGGGAGGGAGTGGGCCGTCTTCAGCTGACTGGTGACTGTGCCTCTGTACACGGCCCGCTCTGGAGTTGCAAAGGCCGTCTCACACCATGTCTTAGACAAAGTGCTGGAGACTTTCTCTAAAGGATTAAGATCTACATAAAACTTCTTTCTGTCAAGCATCTTAATTTATTTTACACTCCTGGAGCCCTCCAAAGGCCACACTGTACAGTATTGATATTATTCTCCTAGGAAGTTGGCATCTTTATTTTTTAACTTTTTATTGTTTTAACTTTTTAACTTTTAATTTTTATTGTTTAGAGCATATTCAGACGAACAGATGAAAAAGGAATGTTTAGGGCAATAAAGTTGGTAGGAAGATGGGCTCACAGTCAAAGTCTAAGACCCTGAGGGTCATTTCTGACCCAGTTGAGGCTCTTCTGGAGCGCGTGGCTTGAGAGTACTCTGTGGGGGTGGTGGCTGTGGGGTGAACACCTGCAGGTGGATGAAAAGTGAGGGCGAGTATTGTATATTCCTCTCCTCCCTTTGGTGATTAGGTTGTTACTGCTAAGAGTTGAGCCAGACCTTTCTGCCCTCGAAGAATAAATCATCCCCAGGAGAGTAAATGTCGTCCACAGACATATTTATGATTCCCACCAGCTCTGCCCTTTAAGCTGCTTCTCTGTAACATTTCCCTTAAAGCTGCACCATCCAATACAGTGGTCGCTAACCACATTTGGCTATTTATTTTCCAATTAACTAAAATTTAAATTTCTGCTTCCCCCTCTCACTAGTCATGTTTCAAGTGCTTACAGCTACATGGAGCTGGCAGCCGATGTCACAGACAGAGCAGCACCGCAGAACATTTCCATCATCACAGACGTTCCTATTTGACCCCAAAGTCCTTGAGGGGCTAGGACTCCCTCGGCCTGTGTTTGCAGGTGGGCAGATGGGTACCTTCCTTCTCAACGAGCCTGGTCATTGCCACAGACTGAGGGCCACCTGATGGCCAGTCCACGAGTGGAAAAGACAGACTCTCAGGGCAGCAGGTGGCACAGAACCTGTGGGAGCTCAACAGTTGGTAAAATGAGCTACAGTGAAAGTATGAGGACTAATCAACTCAGGGGTGAATTAGATTGAAAGGAAATAGGAGCAGGATGCAGGCCCAGGAAAATACAGCTATCAGGACTTTTAGGTTAAAATCTGGGACTTCACAGTTGAACACCTGAAGGTGTCTTTGTGGTGTCTCTGCTGCTGCTGCTAAGTCGCTTCAGTCTTGTCCGACTCTGTGCAACCCCATAGACGGAAGCCCACCAGGCTCCCCTGTCCCTGGGATTCTCCAGGCAAGAACACTGGAGTGGGTTGCCATTTCCTTCTCCAATGCATGAAAGTGAAAAGTGAAAGGGAAGTCGCTCAGTCATGTCCGACTCTTCACGACCCCATGGACTGCAGCCTACCAGGCTCCTCCTTCCATGGGATTTTCCAGGCAAGAGTACTGGAGTGGGGTGCCATTGCCTTCTCCGGTGTCTCTAGGTCCCTTATTATAGAGATGAGGAGTTAGAGTTAGAGTCATTTGTGCAAGGCAGTGGAAGTGGTTATCCTGTCAGTAGGATCTAGAGCATGCTAATTTTGAATTCTTTGCCTTTTTGTATTGGAGCACATTGCTTCTCAAAGAAAAGACCAAGTCCTAGCCTGATTGGCCGTAATGAGTTGCTTTTCTCTTCTGATGAAGACCCCTATCAAGGCAAGTGGACTAATTGTCGGGAGTGGGGTGTCTTTGGCCCTGCTAAGCTGTGTGACACCCTAGCTGGGAGGGGAGAGGTAGTTACTATTTTTGAATATCGTATACTAGATACTGTGCCAGGTCTTTTCAATATATTGTCACCAGGGTAGCAGATATTGTTTTTCTCATTTTTAACAGATAAAGAAACTGAGGCTCAGAGAAATTTTGAATCTTGCCCAAAGTCCCAAAGCTTGTAAGCAGATGGGATACAAATTTAGGTGGGTGCTATTCCAAAGCCTGGTCTTTGCACCATTCCACAGTGCTGTCATGCGCAAACCCGGTGGTAATGAGGTGAGAGCCCTGGGACCCTGGAGAGGAGGTGCACATATGGCATTACCTGTGTCTGAGCATGTGAGTTGGGAGGGATGCCAGCAGACCCCGGGTCAGCCCCTTCTCATATATAGGATTCTCCCAGCCATGTATGTGAGGAGAAAAGAAATAGTTTTGGAGTGGGATGGACAAATGAGGCTGCCAGTTTCTTCGGAGTCCAACTGCGTGAGTCAAAAAGGGATGCCTTTTTTTAAACTGGTGGCAGAGAAGACTGCCCACCTGATCCCTGCTCTGAGCACGTGTGAGCCCTGGATGCTGAGAGCAGATAAAAGCAAATATCTTTATGCTACCACGTTGAGTCCAGATACTAGTGCCAGGGACTTGCTTAATGAGGATGCTAAGGGGCAGGGTTTTTGGAGTTTCTGAAGAAGGAAAACATAGATGGAGAGCAGTGAGATGGCAAGTGCCCACAAAGGAAGAGAGATTTTAGACTTCTCCTTTTAACCCAGAATCTTCAGTAGCTGAGAAGACAAGTTGCATTCATTCTGCCAACAGCTTAAATTCATGGAGGCAGCGGAGGGGAAGGGAAGGCAGAAAAGAATGCTGTTCATAGCTTAGAAAGCAGTTCTCATCCCGTGGATTGTACTGGTTCTGGGAGAGAAATACCAGCTCATCAAAAGCTGGGTTTGCAGCTGTGAGCCCAAAGAAGAGCTGAGAAATTCAGCCACCATTGTGGTAGAGAACAGAATTGCATCCTTCAATAATACTGAGTGGGGAAAGAAAAGCCATCTTGTCCTGAGAGGACTTATCCAATCCTTCTTAGGAAGGCTTGGATACTCTGAAGATGGCTGTTTCCTTTGCCAGACTCAGCCTTAAAGAACAAGGCTCTTCAGAGTGAAACCAAGTGTCTAATCTGGGGACAGGGCAGGTTTATCAGTTAATCACTGCTGTGGAACAAAAAGATTGCTTGCAATAGTAAGTAATTTGTTAATTCTCATGATTCTTTGGGTTGACCCATTAGTTCTGCCTTGAGTACTACTACTGGGGTCACCTGTGTAGCTTCATTTATTTGGCAGAAAGTCTGAGCTAGAAAAGCAAGGTCATTCTCACCCATCTGGCACCTCAGTTTTCCGTGTGACTTCTTATCTTCCAGAGCCTCTCTGCACAGCCCCTCTCTGCACAGCCCCTCTCCAGCAGGGTCGATAGCCTGGGCTCCCTTGTAGCATAGTAGTTGGGTCCCAAGATAATAAAAGTGGAAATTGTCAGTGTCTTTTGAAAACACTCTTACTGGAGTATAGTTGAATTAAATGTTGTAATAGTTTCAGGTGTGCACAAAGTGCATCTCATACTTGTATACACATCCGCTCTGTTTTGATTCTGCTCTCATATAGGCCATTACACAGCATAGAGTTTCCCATTTTATACAGTGGGTCCTTATTAGTTACCTATTTTGTATATAGCAGCGTGGGGGAAGCCTGGCATGCTGCAGTCCATGGGTCGCAAAGGGTCGGGCATGACTTGGCGACTGAACAACAAAACGGCAACAGTGTGTGTGTGTGTCGGTCCGAACCTTCCAGTTTATCTCTCCCCGCCTCCACTTATCCCCTGGTAGCCATATGTTTATTTTCTACATCTGTAACTCTATTTTTGTTTTGTAGATCAGTTCATTTGTACGCCTTTTTAGATTCCACCTGTAACTGATATCATATGATATTTGTCTCTCTCTGTCGGGTGTCTTAAAGGCTGACCTTGTAACTGGCAGAGCATCACTTCTGCCATTTCCTGTGGATCAAAGCACGTCTCAAGGCCAGCTGAGATTCATGGGACAGAAAACAGGCTATTCCTCTCGGTGGGAGGAGGGACATGTGGTCATCAGAATGGGACAGATTATTGGGAGCCATATTTGCAGGCAAAGTGCCTTAAGAGGTGTGATAGGATATAAGAAATCACAGTAAGAAATATATATTTGTCTTCACCCCCAGTTCCTGGCCCTAGAGCTTCCAAAACCCTTGACATTTCCTGAATGACTGGAGTGAGAGTATTTTTTGTTGTTTATAATAAGACCCTTTCAACATAACTGAGTCTGTGCTAATGAGATGTCTCTCCGCAAACAGCTTCAGGGTGGGTACAGGTTGCCAGAGGAACCAACCAAGTGATTAGAGTTGGAACTTGGAGCCCCACTTCTCAACCTCCTGGTAAAAGAGAGGGGATGAAGATTGAGTTAGTCCCCAGTGAGCAGTGAGGTAGCCAATCTTACCTATGTAGTGAAACCTTTATAAGAACCCTAAAGGACAAGTTCAGAGAGCTCCTGGGTTGCTGAATACATTGAAGTGCTGGGGTAGCGGGATGCCCTCCCCTCATAACTTGCACTATATACTTCTTCCATTTGGCTGTTCCTAACTTGTAGCTTTTAGAATAAACCAATAGTAAGTACAGTTTTTTCCCTGAGTCCTGTGAGCTGTTCTAGTAAATTATTAAGCCCCAATTGATAGGTTGCAATATTTAGCACATAAAAATATAGGACATCTGGTTAAATTTTAATTTCAGATAGATGAGTCTTTTTTTTTTTTTTAATTAGAGGTATATCCCATGGAATATTTGGTACACATTTACACTAAAGTACTTGTTTTTACAGATTCAAATTTAACTGGGCAGTTTGTATATTTTTTAAAAATTTTATCTTTAATTGGAGGGTAATCGCTTTACAATGTTGTGTTGGTTTTGTTGTATAACAGCATGTATCAGCTGAACGTATCCATACACCCCCTCCGTCTGGCACCTCCCTCCCCTGCCCGCACCATCCCACCTCCGAGGTCATCACAGAGCACCGAGCTGAGCTCCCTGTGTTACACAGCGCTTCCCGCTAGCTAGCTATTTTACACACGGTAGTGTAGAAATGTGGACTCTACTCTCTCATTTCGTCCCCATTCTCCTTCCCTTGCTGTATCTGCAAGTCTGTTCTCTACATCTGCATCTCTATTCCTTGGGCACTTTATATTCTATTTTGCAACTCCACCCTGTGGGAATAGTGGCTCTCGAAGGGATAGTCTCACGGGGTGACAGGTGGGGGTCTATAGAAGTGAATTGGTGTCCTGAAGCTAGTCCAAGACATGAATATTTGGAGAAATCCTCCTAGGCCAGTGCTTCTCAAGCTTTGGCATGCATGTGAATCACCTGGAGATTTTGTTAAGGTGCAGATTTTGATTTAGAAGTGTTGGGGTGGAACCAAGTCCTGCCTTTCTAATAAGCTCCTGGGTGATGTGCATGCCAGCCCATGGACCACACTTGGAAGAAGCTTGGTCTATAACGTTCAGGGTGAAAACGTTTTTGGCTTTGCAGACCATAGGGTCTCTGTTGCAACTACTCAACTCTGGTGTTGTGTCAGAAAAGCAGCCACACACAGGATATAAACAAAGGAGCATGGCTGTGCTCCAATACTGTTTTCTTTACAAGAATAGATGGTGGATAGGCTTTGACCAAGCAGGTTGCGATTTGCTGATCCCTGGACATGATGATTCTGATGTGCCCCCTTCTCTAATGAGAATTCTTGGTGTGAGGAAGGGAAGGCTTGCTTCCCCTAGAGTGGAAGTCTATAATTTCAGGGGTTCAGCGAGGATTGCCCTAAATCCCTCACCCTCAAGTACAAATCTCTCTCTGCTCATAATTACTTTGAGTCTTCAGCTAATATTTGGTTCTCTATTGAAATGTAAATTGCCTGAACCAAGAATCCTTTTAAGCTGATAAACAGCCTTTACATCTCAGAATAAATGTATTTAGGATCCCTCTTGAAGGAGAATAGAAGAGGACCCTGGAACAGGAAAGCTGAGGCTGTAACTCATGTATACTTTTGACTAGGGTAAGACAGGTGGTCTTTACCTTGCTCTCCACCTTTAAAATGTGCTCGCCAATGCCGATAATTAAAACATTCATCTTACTAAAGAGTATTCAGGTGTGTGAAAGAGTAGTCCTTGATCGACCATCCTGTTTGCCTGGGAGAGACAGAAATTTCTCAGGGTGTGAGATTTTCAGAGCTAAAACCAGCATGTGCATACGTGCTAAGTTGCATCTGACTCTTTGCAACCCTATAGATTATAGCCCACCAAGCTCCTCTGTCCATGAGATTTCCCAGGTAAGAATACTGGAGTGCGTTGCCATGCCGCCTCCAGGGGATCTTCCTGACTCAGGGACTGAGCGCGTATCTCCTGTGTCTCCTGCATTGGCAGGCAGGTTCTTTACCACTAGCGCCACCTGGGAAGTCCAGGACAGTTCCCTGGGCTTTTCCCAGGATAGTTCCTGGCAAGCCAGGATAGAGAGAGGGAGAAAGTCAGTGAGCTCTCGATGATCCATTCCCACAATAATGATTTGGTGACAATACATCTCCCCTAAACTCAAAGATGATTGAAAGAGTCTCAAAGGAATATTCATTTTATTTTACTTGAACTTGAAATTGAAGTCACTGCTACAAGTGAAAAATATGGAGCCCTCACTTCTGTACAGGTTGGGAAATGCCCACATCTTGCAGCCCTCTACATTATTAGAGGCTGTTCAGTTGGTGCTTGCTGGTGGTGAGAGTGGTTTGAATGGTGACAGTAGTAACAGTAATGATTATAAATAACAGCTAACATTTATCGGGTGCTTAATGTCAGATAAACTGTATATTTCACATTCATTATCTTACTAAATGCTCTGAGACATAGGTTCTCTCATTTTCTCAGTTTTACAGGAAATTAAATTGTGGTTTAGAGAATTGTTTTGATTTGTCCAGAAAGCTGATGTGCTGTGCTTAGTCACTCAATCGTGTCTGACTCTCTGCAATCTCATGGACTGTAGCCCACCAGGCTCCTCTGTCCATGGAGATTCTCCAGGCAAGAATACTGGAGTGGGTTGCTTGCCCTACTCCAGAGGATCTTCCCAACCCAGGGCTTGAATCCAGGTCTCCCATATTGCAGGCGGATTCTTTACCATCTGAACCACCAGGGGGTTCAAACCCTCTAGACCCTTAATGATTCATGAGCCCATAGCACCAAAGCCTTTCCTGGTATTTTTGCCAGCTTCTATGAGCCCTTTCCACGCCTCCTTGCCTGGTATTGTGGGACACATGTCTTTTGATAGGCCATTTAGCTTCACTGAGCCTGTTTCCTTACACATTTAAAAAAATAGAGGAGGTGAAGTTAGACTGTCCATTTCGCTCCCCATTTCCTCCCTGCCCCCACTTTTGCCACAGGTGCAGTTGCTTCATTCTCTAGGGCGATTCTCTACCATCAAAGAAGGTTTGGTGGTGTTCAGTAGTCCTCCCAGTGTGGTCAGTGAACGAACAGCATCACCTGGGAACTGTTAGAGATGCAGATTCATGCCGAATCAGAAACTCTGGGCTAGGGGTCCCTACAGGCTGCTGCACAGGAAGGTTTGAGAACCTTGGGTGTAATGGAAAGGACTTGGGGTCGCAAATCAATAGAACCAAGTTGAATTTTGCTGCTGCTGTTTGAGTGATGAACTTTCTGAGCCTTTTTCTGAGACTTTCTGAGCTGCTTCTCTAATATGGAACAGCATAATCTCAGAATTCTACCTGGGGTGGAGTCAATGGTGGAAAAACACACTTGAAGCATTAAAGCATCATCCTTGTCACTAGTATCTGCCCGTGGGGCCTGCTTCCTCATAGCACAGGCTCTCCCTGCCTGCTGAGATACAAACCCTGTAGAATCTTTGTTTTTTTGGTCTAGGAAAGGATACAGTGATATTTATGTAGCAGATCACTGTTTTTTGAGTGCTTTCAAATTTTTTTTTCAATGTAGTTTTTAAGATTGTTTAAAAGGTGAACTATGGTTGAAGTCTTAATTGAATTTGTTATGATATTGTTTCTGTTTTATGTTCTGCTTTTTGGCCTCAAGGCACGTGGGATCTTAACTCCTTGACCAAGGACCAAACCCACACCCCTGCATTGGAAGGCAAAGTTCTAACAACTGGACCAGCAGGGAAGTCCCTCAAATGATTTTATTTAATTCTTACACCAGTTTTGTGAGATAGGATCAAAATGAAGCTGGGGCCTAGAGGGTTAATGACTTGCTTAAGTTGCAACAGCAAGTTTCTAAGAAAGTTAAGACTTAAATTCAGTCTCTTGATTCAAAATCCAGTGCTTCCCACTAAGTCAGTGTTAAAACCCGAGGCAAAGGACAGGCAGCCGTCAGCATGAAACATCTCCCAGCCCTTCTCTGCCTCTGCTGCAAAGTGCAATCACCTGGGGGAGATTTTGGCTTCCCGGGTAGCACAGTGGTAAAGAACCCATCTGCTAATGCAGGAGTCACAGGAGACCTGGGTTCAATCCCTGGATTGGGAAGATCCCCTGAAGTAGGAAATGGCAATCTGCTCCAGTATACTTGCCTGGAAAACCCCATGGACAGAGGAGCCTGGCAGGCTACAGCCCATGGGATTGCAAAGAGTCAGACATGACTGAGCACACACAAAAGCGAAAAAAAAGGAGGGGATTTTAAAAGAATCCACACCTGTTATTCTCTGAGATGGGACCCCAGTAATGACACATTGTGAAGTTTGCCAGAATGTCCAACTCAGCGCAGACTGAGCATCGAGCTTTAAACTCCCTGGAAGTTCTATTAGTCTGAGATGACTGACTTCTGCTGCGTGTTGGAAACATCTGAGGAGCCCTAAAAAAATACCTGTGCCCTGCCCCACCCCAGATCAGAGTTGGGGTCTCTAGGGTTAGTATTTCCTATTATTTTTAAATTCTGCAGATGATGCCACTATGTAGCCAGGGCTGAGAATCCACAGCGTTATGCCATCTCTTTGGCTCCACCAGGCTCACTTTCCATCACGGTGGATTCTGCCACCCCGACCCCATCTCACCTTCCTTCCAGGCTCATCACTGAGTAAAGAAGCACATGTTAAAAACTTCAAGGCATGCTGCATAATTCACCGCTTGTCCAGTGTGGTTCTGTGTTCTTTTCATTATTCAGGAGAAGCAGCTGGGTGGGTGAGGACCACACCCGACAGTCCTGCCTCCGAGTGTTTTGAAGTCCCTCAAGCAATGTGAGCCAAAGGATCGGCATTTACTGCCAGCCACTGCGCTTCAGAGTCTCTCAATTGGTAAAGTTTCTTAAATAGGTAGCCAGAGGAAGAGACGCTGCCTTTATTAATATTCCTATGGGCGTGTCCACAGACTGACAGCACGTGTTCATCAATATATGGAGCGAGCATCCACCCTTCCTCCTGCATGTGATACACACACCTAGAACCTGGGCTGGCACCTGCCTTCAGGAAGGCAGAAGCCTCTGTTCTGATACGGCTGGTTTGATCTGAGTCATTTTGGGGCATACGGATGACCAGATCTTTTGAAACAGGGTCTGAGTTGGCCTTGAAATGCATTCTTCACTCAGCGTTGGTGCAGGGACAGGTTCCTGTTTGTTATGCTGACCACTCAGCACCTGCGAATACAGCGGTCGTGAGTCCAGTCCCCTTGACCCTTCACGGGATGCTTGTTAGAAATGCGGGTTCTCAGATTCCATCATCCTGTTCTCAGAATCTCTGGAGGGATTGGGGGCTGGGAATTTGAATCCTCACCAAGTTCTCTGGGCGTTTCCTGTGCCTTCTGAATCTTGCATGGTTTACAAAGCCTAGATCCATCCGCTTTTAGGAATAAGCAACTGCGACTCTTGGACCCAAGAGCCCTGGGTTGGGAGGAAATGGCTCACAGAGCAAGAAAAAAGGTGATCGTGGCCACAAGGGAAAGTGACATGGGAGGGCGTGCGCGCGTGTCTGTGTGTGTGCAGACCCGCGCATGCCTGTGGCCCAGCCTTGCGGGCCTCTGTCGTCTTTGCTGCTTAGGTATTCATAGCCAATTGCTTTCATCGTCCCTCACTTTATTAGCTTTTGCCAAGTAGTTCAGCTTTTACTAAGGGCACCCAGGTTTATGGCAGCAGTATTTCTCACCGTGTCAGAGATAAAATATCAAGCTAATAACAGACTCCCCACTAATGTAAATCGCACGAGGAAGGCAATCTCGTTCGGGGAAGAAGTCCTACCGGAGAATGCTACGTCTTTTAAGGTTTTGAGAAAGCAGTTGGTGGGATTGGGTACACTTTGCGCTTGCTAAGAAGATGAAATAAATGATTTGTGGTAAGTGGTAGCAGCTGCAGAAAAGAGCGTTTTCCTCCACCTGCCTCTTCCTAAGGGACTAGAGGCTCCCAGGGTCTCAGGCATTGGGCCAGAACTTAACTGGGGGGTTTAGAGACATCTCTTCTCTGCTTCTCCTCCTCCTCATTTTAGTGCCACTTCTCGGCCTCTGTGGATGCAGGAAACCAGTTGGTTTCCCCCACGTGTTATAAAGAGAAACCCATCAGGGGGTGATGGGGGACCTGGGAGGTCTCTTGGCATTCTCTCCGATTTCCTTTCCCTCTTCTCAGTTACGTTCAGGTACCTGCTGAGCAAACCTACTGCTGCCACTTGTTGTGGGGAATTTTAACAAGAAGTGGGGGGTGGGGGTGTGGGCGGTGCTGGGACTTGAAAAAAAAAAAAGCCGGGGTCGAAAAGATCTGCTTTTCTGTGCGGTCAGCTGCCTGGAGACAGGCCCTGCATGTGGACTTCTGAGTCCACACAGGAACTTCTGAGAGGGTGGGAGCATTTTCTTCTGGAAAGCCTGTTAAAGGCTGGGACTCCATCCTTCTGTACATCTGGGGAGCTTAAGAGGTGATATGCAGGAGAGGAGAGACCGGTGCTGGCCGCTCAGTAAGGAGGCTGGAAACTGCTGATGCACACTGAGATCTGAACAGGGGCAGGGGGAAAGAAACATCATCTGATGCATTATCGCCCAGTGCCCGGAAGACCTCAGAGCCACTGGTTGGAGCCCAGCTGCAGCCTTGAGCTCTGCTTTTGCCATCTTGGGGTCACCAGAATTAGATACCCATCTGCCCAACACCAAACAATTGGACTGATTCTAGGACTGACTCTAGTATCCTTTTTATCTGCCCCTAGAAGCTGTGTCCCACCCTCCATGACCTCTCTCCTTGCCTGATCCCCTGGTTCCAGATCTGCCTCAAGAACTCAGATGATAACTTGCTTTTTTCCACTGGGGAAAACCTGGAAGGGAATGTCAGACTTTGTGTGAGTCAGAGTCAGCCTGAGAAATAATCTCATTGTCTCTGAAACAGTCACTGGGTCCTGTGGAATGGAGGGGGTAAGTTCACAGCCTCCATTTTCTAGGTGAGGAAACAGGCTCAGAGAGGTTAAGGGGTTACCTCCGCTTGCACAGAAGTCACAGTACAGCTAGGATGAGAAGTCTCCTGACTTTCAAATCTGTGATCCATCATCACCCGCTGTTCCCCAGGAGACCCTTTTGCTGCCATTGCATTGTCTGCACATGCGCAAATAGCTCTGCCCAAACCACCAAACCCTGCAAACCTCATGCCACAAGACACATGGTTGAGACGCAGATAGCCTGAGACTAAATGTCAGCCATCGAGTGGGAAGGCGCCAGTGGGGTCCTCCATCCAGCTTGTCCACTAGCTGTGAGAAGAGAAGCAGTCCCATGTTTGTGTGCCAGGCAGGAAGGAGGGCCGTGCTGACAGCTGGGGTGATGGATGGTGGGGGAGCGTGCACGGGGCGTGAGCAGTAATGTGATAGAGGGTGCACATTACAGGCAATTACAATTTGAATAAATTATCAATGGCAAGAAGTAGAGGAGTAGAAAGCTGTTTTATTAACCCCCTGAAGTTACGTTCACAGCATTTTGAAAAAGTTTATGAATTGCTGTGAATTACGAGCTCGGCAACAAATGCGGATGCCGAGAGAATCCCTGATCGCAGCTTCTGTAGCAGGCGATGTTTTATGGGGATGATTTAAAACAACAGTCTTAGGTATTTTCAAACTTCAAAGGAAGAAGAAAAAGGAAGCTCGGGGAGCCTAGTGAATTCACCTGGCTGTGAGCAAACTTTGCCATAAATCCTACCTATGATTTTTTCCGTTTTATCTGTTTTCCTTCTTTTGATATTGTACATTTCTCGGGGCTCCCTGCCTGGGGCTAAGAGGTGTCTCATGTGTTATCCCAGGGGCTGTTTTACCAAGTCACTCCCTGGATGAAAATAGAGCTCCAGCTAGAGATAAGACAGTGTCTACTTTCTGGGCTGTTGCTGTGCTGAAATCTGCACATTTCCCCCCTACCCCACCCCACTCCCACTGCCAATATTTCTATTTCCAGATAACAAAAGATGAGTACGGAGCCATTCATTTCTTCTTTAGGACTCCTGCAGAGCTATGCTAATTCTGGCTGCAGTGGTTCTGTTCTTGTGTTTGCTCTACGGGCTGAGGCTTCAGTCCCTAGGGCATGGGAGACAGCATTCAGTTTGGGATCAGGAGCCCTGGGTTGTATTTGAGACCCAGCACAGCCTGGCTGTGGACTTGGTCTTTCAGAAGCCTGTGATTGCCCTGCAGGTAAACCAGATAAAAATGTCCGACCTCCCTTGCTCATAAGCTTGGGTGGGTAGGAAGTGAGAGAAGGGAGATTTCAAAGAGGGTGAAGTAGTTGCAGAGGGGTTTTTGTGGAGAGGGCAGGAGGGTGCTAGAATGATAGGTGCTTTTCACATGTTATTTATCTCGTAATCCTGTGGTGCGTGCTAAGTCGCTTCAGTCGTGTCCGATTCCTTGCGACCCCATGGACTGTAGCCCTTCAGGCCAGGCAAGAATACTGGAGTGGGTTGCCATGCTCTCCTCCAGGGGATCTTCCTGACCCAGGGATCGAACCCCTGTCTCTTATGTCTCCTGCATTGGCAGGCTGGTTCTTTACCACTAGTGACACCTGGGAATCCCATAATCCTGTGGGGGGGAGGGTATATCTTATTCCCAGTTTAGAAATAAGGAAGCTGAAGTTCTGAGAGTTCGAGTAAACTGTTTTAGGAAAAATACCTTGGGAGTGATCGGAACCTAGGTGCATTGGCTCCCAAGCTCACGCCTCCCACCATGCCAGGTCCTCTGTGTCTACACAGAGCTAACCGTCAGCATCCCCTGGGGTGTCACCTGGAAGCAGGGCAGCACGTGCTGCTTCTGGGCACATCCTAGACCTGTGCCTCCAGAGGCTGCAGGTTAACAAGCTCCCCAGGTGATTCCTAGGCATATTAAAAGTTGAGAAGTACCAGCCTAGTAGATGAGAACTGATGTCAAAGCAGTCAAACTGAGGTCAAAGCAAAAAGGGGTTGTGTGCTCAGTTTATGGGGAGGGAAGAACTTTTGACCGTGTGTGAAGAGAAAAAGAGTATATTCTGGTGCGGTTCTGGTAATTTGCACCATCTACGTGCTTGCAGAGGATCCTCTCCGCCTCGCATCCCATAGTGGTCAGGAGAGCCCAGGGAAGGGGAGAAAACAGGCTCTGGGTGAGGAGTGAAGTGGCCCACACTTACCCTCCGGTCACGTCGTTTGGGACAGTTGTGATGACACACGGGACTGGAGGCACGAAACCTTTGTTTAAATTGGAATCCTCCACGTGTTGGCCAGGCTGCCACCGGACAGTCCCGGGTCTTCATTTCCTCTTTTGTCCCATGTGGTGGTAGCACCTCCTTCACCGGGTTGTGGTGAGGATTAATCAAGATGTAGAGGTGCCCAGCACAGTATCTGGCTCAACACATGTTCCATGAAGCCCACCGCCGGTCTTATTAGGTGTGACCCGGAAGTTTGCTCAGGGAACAGGGAAAAAACTGAAGTCTTTTTCTCAATCTTCACCCTTCCCGGGTGCTTCTTGCCGATGGGGAAGGTGTTACCTTGGAGTCCGGCCTGGGTGTCCTCCTGTAGGACAGTGCTTCTCAAAGCCTGGTCCCTGGCCCAACAGTGTCTCCATCACTTGGGAAACTGTTGGAAATGCAGCGTCTCAGGCCCCTTCCTTTTGACCTGCCAAGTCAGAAACTCTGGGATGGGACTCACCAGTCTGTTCTTCACAAGTTCTCTCGGGATCTGAGAACCAGCATTTTAAGGGGCTTGGAGATCAGACATCTGAGAAGTGCCTGCTGGTGGTGGGGTATTGGCTTGTTCTTGACTCTGGAGCATGTCCTTTGCAGCAGACCCCAAGTACTCCGGTGGGCCCTGAGGCCGTGTTACAATTAAATGATCACTTAGAGGCAGTCACTGTGCGGAGGGCACACAGGCAGCCAATTCATTAACCGAGAGCAACTTCTTGCAAATTAAAAAATGTTAATGATCAGTTTTGAAGCATTGAGAGCCTATCAGGGACCACATGCCTGGAATGAGCATTTACCATATGGTGACTTTGAAAGCTAATATTGATTCTCATTATTTTAAACGATTACAAACATTGCAGGTGTTTTGTAATAATCTCCATTGTCTAATTAGAACATGCGTGAAGCGAGCCCATTCCGCCCGCTAACGAATACTGATTTGAATGGCAGAGCCCTGGGGCAGGGGAAGGACTGGGACTGTCTGGCCAAGTTGCCAGCCAGTGCCAGGCCCCCCTTCTCCCTAAATTATTCATCCTGAGGATACAGGGTATCTTGACAGGCAGGCACCCCTGGGGGCCCCCAGCCTGGTCTGGGCCCGTCCCCACCTTCAGTGTCTACTCCCATCAGGCAGGAAGCCGGGATGTGTGGAATGAATGTGAGGACCTCTGTGGCCTTTTCTTCTTTTCTCATTTCCCATCTCTCTTCTTTCCTGTTTCCTACCTCTTGTTCATTGTAAAGCAACTCTATGCCTAAATGCTTTACGGGAAATCTGCTGGGAATGGGTTCTACCTTAGGTTTGAGTTGCCCATGTCATACCCAGATCTGGTTATAGGCTTCAGGTCACTTCATGTCTTAATGGTGTCTCTCTGCAAGACTAGAAACTCCGTGAAGACCAGGCCTATGTCCAGTCTTACTTTACGTTCTCCCGCAAGACCCAGCAAGTGCACTGTAATACCCAACAAGGGAGGGCTATGGTTATTATTGATAATCCTAGTCATTACAGAATGAATGAGTAAAACCACACTTAGGTTGGTACTTTGTGCTCCATGGGTGTTTCCTGTGTGCTGGGATGTTTTAATTTATTAATCTGACACAATTTAGTGAGCATTCAGTAAGGCACAAGGGAAAGTACTTCATGAGACTTGGTTCCTGAGACTGGATGCATACAGTCTCCCTGGGGAGAGGGCGGTTAGGATGCAACGTGCTAATTGCAGAAACAGTTTGCACAGGGCTCTCGGAGGCTGGGGAAGGAGCCCTGAATGCAGGTAGGAGGTGATGTCTTGAGCCCAGCGTTGAAGAGCAAACCGTAATGAAGTGGGGAGATGAGGAGGGGAAGAGTGTTCTACAAGCTTGTGAAAGTTGAGGCTCTTGAACGGCAGTGGGCCAGAGCCCCAAATGTGCATGTGGCGAGGGGCAGGGACTGTGGCGTCTGGGGCCAACAGACGTGGGACCTCAGTCATGGAGGACTTTGTCTGCCATGCAAAGAAGCGAGGGTTTTATCCGAAAGCTAAGGATCCGTGTGAAGAAAGTTGGATTTGAATTTCCTTTTATAGATTTTGAAGATTTATATTTCAGAAAAATCACCCTGGTAACATTGTAGAGGTGGAAACTGGAAACAGGGAGACCAGTAACAGCCTGTTGGAGAAGAGACGAGAGTCTGAGCTGAGGCAGAGATGGAGGAAATAGAATGTAGACATATTTAGGGTGTGAGGGTTTACATTTAATATAAGAACATTGTTTGCTTTTCTTTTCTTGGTTATAAACACATTAAAATAGAAAAGCCTGGAGAATACTCTTAAAAACACCTGTATCCATTACCCAGCATGGATGGATATTTACATTTTGTCATATTTGCTTCTGATCTGCTTTTTATTAGAAACACTTTAAAATTACAAATTAAATTTCTCTGTTTAGTTCCATCCACTCTCTCACTGCCAGGGGCATCCATTGTTAAAAATCTGGTACGTGTTCTTGTCATCCAAGCTTTTCTATGTTAGTCTCATACTTAAGTGTTCATAAACACTGTATAGTATTTATGGAAATGGTTATCATTGTTTTCTGCAAAGTGGTTTTGTGTGTGTGTGGATACATTTAGCTCTAGTTTATCCATTTTGTCTGCTGAACAGTATTTCACCTTATGACTATGTATTCATTCTGTTCTGGTGGACATTTAGAATGTTTGGTTATTTGCTTTGGGAAGCATTTCAGTTAGGAGAAGCAATGCATGCTTCTCCTGTGCACGTGTTTGAAGATCTTTCTATGCTGTGTGCCACAAATGGGATTGCTGGTCTTAAGGAACACCCATTTCAAATTTAGCACATGTTGCCAAAGACTCTCAGGTTTGATGGTTCCAGTTTAAACTCCCACCATCAGCCGACAGTCCATTTCTCCATTTCCTCTCCAATACTTGTTATTATGGGCCTTATGAAGGTTGCCACTTGGATGTGACTAGTTTTTCTTTGCATTTCTTTAATTATCACATGTAGTCAGAAACTTTTCATGTGTTCTTGCCTGGAGAATCCCAGGGACAGCGGAGCCTGGTGGGCTACCATCTATGGGTTGCACAGAGTCGGACACGACTAAAGTGACTTAGCAGCAGCAGCAGCTTTAAAGCTTCCTTTTCTATGTGTTAGTTGCTTATATTAATACCATTTGCTCATTTTCTTTTGGGTTGCAACTTTTTTTTCCTTTTTGTTTTATTGAGATATAATTGATGTAAGCACTGTGTAAGTTAAAGGTGTACATATAATGATTTAACTTATATACATCATGAAGTAATTACCACGATAAGTTTAGTGAGCATCCATCATCTCATATATACATAAAATTAAAGAAATTTAAAAAAATTCCTTATGGTAACTCTTAAGATTTACTCTCTCTTTTTAAAAAAACTTTTGCTTCATCTCTTTTTGCTGTGCTGGGTCTTCATTGCTGCACGTGGCTTTCTCTGGTTCTGGCGAGCAGGGGCTATTCTCTAGTTGCAGAACATGGACTCTAGGGTGTAGCTGTGGCCCGCGGGCTCAGTAGTTCAGGCTTGTGGACTCTAGAGTGCAGGTGAGTGGTTGTGGCACACGGGCTTAGTTGCCCCGTGGCATGTGGACTCTTCTGAGCAGGGATCGAACCCTTATCCCCTGCATTGGCAGATGGATTTTTAACCACTGGACCATCAGGGAAGTCCAGTATTTACTCTCTTAACAACTGTCATGTATAACATACAGCAGTGTAAATAACATTTATCATGTTGTACATTACATCCCAGTACTTATTTATCTTAAAACTGGAAGTCTGTACCTTTGATGGTCTTCATCCATTTTCTAATTGGTACTTTAGAGTTCTTCATATATTCTAGGTATCAGTCTCTCTCTGTGTATACATACAACAGATCAGTTCAGTTGCTCAGTCGTGTCCGACTCTTTGCGACCCCATGAATCGCAGCACGCCAGGCCTCCCTGTCCATCACCAACTCCCGGAGTTCACTCAGACTCATGTCCATCGAGTCGGTGATGCCATCCAGCCATCTCATCCTCTGTTGTCCCCTTCTCCTCCTGCCCCCAATCCCTCCCAGCATCAGAGTCTTTTCCAATGAGTCAACTCTGCATCAGGGGGCCAAAGTACTGGCATCATTCCTTCCAAAGAAATCCCAGGGCTGATCTCCTTCAGAATGGACTGGTTGGACCTCCTTGCAGTCATAGAAAATATGTGTGTGTGTGTGTGTATATATATATATATATATATATATATACACATACATGGAGGTCATGGCTCCAGTGTTCTTGCTTGGAGAATTCCATGGACAGAGAAGCCTGGTGGGCTACAGTCCATGAAGGCACATAGAGTTGGACTCGACTGTATGACCATCATTCTCACTTTCATGTGTGTGTGTGTATAATAATAATAATAACTTCTCTCATTTTATCTCATTTTTAAAGTTCATTTATGATATTGTCTAAAAAGATGTTGCAGATGGATTAATTTGGCCTTCCATGAGATATTTTTTATGTCTAAAAACTCTTTTACTATTTCAGTGTCATAAAGCTTGTAGGCATGACCCTGTATATCCTTCTAATAGTCTTAAAGTTTTGTTTCTGACCATTAGGTCTCTAATGCAACAGGAATATATTTTGCATGTGGTCAGGGACATAGAGACTAGAATTCTATTTATTTACTTTTCCTTTAAAAGCCAATTACCCCTCCATATTTATTGAACAATCCATCCTTTACCCACATAATTATAGTGCTCCCTTCATTATGTACCAGGTCCGCTCTGGGTCCTTGTTTGAGAGATTTCTTTTCAGTGCCTTGGTCTATGCGTTTAACCCTGAAAAGACAGCACAGTGTTTTAAAAAGCCATAACTTTAATGCTCTTCGCTCACTGCTATCCCAAGCCATTAGTTACCTTCTCCAGGTGATTCTGCAGAATCAAGACTCTCGGACTCAAGACTACCATAACCTTTGCTGGTGAAGCCTGGTTTTCTGGCTGGGCTCACTGGGGACATTTTACCATCTGCACTTTCAACCAGCTTTGTGTGAAAATCAGAACACAATCCCAAATTCTGGCTTTTTCACCATCTCAGATATCATCTTGAGATAAGAGAGGTTTGCATTTGGCTGAGGATGCAAGTGAAGATATAACCAGAAAAAGTAAATTTTTGGAGATTGCAGCGCTAAAGAATTGATGCTTTTGAACTGTGGTTGTTGGAGAAGACTTGAGAGTCCCTTGGACTGTAAGGAGATCCAACTAGTCCATCCTAAAGGAAATAAGTCCTGAATATTCATTGGAAGGACTGATGCTGAAGCTGAAACTCTAACACTACAGCCACCTGATGTGAAGAGCTGACTCATTGGAGAAGACCCTGATGCTGGGAAAGAGTGAAGGTGGAAGGAGAAGGGGACGACAGAGGATGAGATGGTTGGATGGCATCACTGACTCAATGGACATATGTTTGAGCAAGCTCCTGGAGTTGGTGATGGACAGGGACGCCTGGTGTGCTGCAGTCCATGGGGTCGCAAAGAGTCAGACACGACTGAGTGACTGAACTGAACTGATGACACCACAAACCTAGATGCAAGCTGAGAGCACGCAGCTGGCCACTGGGCCTGTCTTGGAGAGGGAACGGGCATCAGGAAGGCTCCGGGAAGCTGCAGAAGTCAGGCATCACCTTTCTGTAACTCAGGGGAGAGGAAATGTTGGCCTCCTCCAACCTCTGTAGCCCGCCAGGCTCCCAAGGACAGAGGAGCTTGGCGGGCTACAGTCCATAGGGTCGCACAGAGTCAGATGTGACTGAAGCGACTTAACATGCATGCATGCACCGTGTATGTGCCTCTTCACACCGTCTTGGTTTGCACTGACAAGACCTCCTGGAGTGGCCACTCCTTCCTCCTCCAAGAGGGTGGACGTCTTGCCTTTTCCTCCTCGCAACCCTCCCTGCTAAACACAGCAAGCTGGGTGCCCAGGCCATTGGAAGGAGGCTGTGATCTGATCTGGCTGGGAGTTTTGACTCGCATGACCAGGGAGGCCGGATTCCCACTCCCCATCAAAAGTATAAAATCCTAGATTCGTAGGTCGGAAGGACCTGCTGGATGATGGTGCCTGTGGTGTGTTTGTGTCTTTGCAGAGGAGGAGACTGAGGCGGGGAGAGCTTCAGTTGCTCACCCCACTTACAGTGCTGGGGAAAGCTCCAGAATCTAGGGCTTCCACTTGAGTTTGCTTTTCACTCTGTGGCTCTCCTGACTGGAGGAGGGGAAAAGGTTTTCAGGAAGAAAACATCTGCAGAACTCTTCTCGTGTACTCCCCTCCCTGTTGTGGCCTCGAGAGTGTGGAAGCCGTCATGCTGTGGGACTGAGGAGAGACCATATTTGCAGAGATGTTGGTTCCTGGAAGTAGGCCATTTCTGTATCCTCAGAGATGGCCCCAGGGGAGGTAGAGAATGCAGTTCAGAGGGGAATTAAAAAACCTGCCACAATCCAGAGGTCTGGTTTCTCATACGGAAAAAAGCATCGCGCGTCTCCTGGGGGAATTTGTGGAGGTAAAACTCACTTTAAGGTTATGTTTCTTTAAAAGGTCATTTGTAAATAAGACCTTAAAAATAGTCTTTTTAGTCTCAGTGACCTGGGAAAAGTCTTCTAGCTTTATTTCTGATTGATATTAACTTGTTAGTGACTGTTCACACTATAACTTTTTCTTTTATTTCAGCAGATGCCATCTAATAGTCACAAAAATCATAAAGAAATTCAGAGAAAACTGTCTGAAATGGGAAGGATCATTTGATATAAGAATAATCATCCCACTTAATTATGTCCGTATCTTCAAAACAGGAAGCCTCTGTAGACTTACAGGGTTTTGAAGAGAAACTGGTGCAGCGTCGTAGCCATTGCATTCTCTTGTACAGGCATCCCTTGTTTTGTTGTGCTTTGATGTATAGTATTTCATCGTTAGTGTGTTTTTTACAAATTGAATGTTTGCGGTAACCTTGTGCTGAGCGAGTCTGTTGGTGCTGTTTTTCCAACAGTGTTTGCTCACTGCGTGATTCTGTGTCACCTTTTGACAGTTCTTGCAATATTTCATACTTGCTCAATATTATCACGTGTGTTATGGTGACCTGTGATCTGTGGCATTACTACTGCAGAAAGATTATAACTCGCTGAAGGCTCAGATGATGGTTAGCATTTTTAGCAATAAAGAGTTTTTAAATTAAGGCATATATGTATTTTTTAGACATAATGGTATTGCACACTTACCAGACTACAGCAGAGTGTAAACATAATGTTTATATGCACTGGGAAACCAGAAAATTCACGTGACTCAGTCTATTGCTATATTCGCTTGACTGTGATGTTCTGGAACCAAAACTGCCATCTCTCTGAGATCTGCCTGCATTCTACTGGCCAAAATAGCCTTAGAGCCCAGAGCCAACGGCGGAGTGCTTAGACCCTGACTCTCGGGGGAGAAATATTAGAGAATGTGTGATCTTCACCCTTCCCTTTCTGCCTCTTTCCATCAGAAGGGCTGTCACCCTGGACTCTCCTGTCCAGTGCCCCAATCTGCTGAAAGCAAATCACTCATATTTGACAGATGCAGAGGTCTTATCATGCTTCTCTCTGTCCCTGCCTGTATGCTTAGAACTCAGTTAAGACTGACGCGATCTCAAATGATCCCCGGGACAGTTTTTAAAGGTGGTGTTCCTCAGCTGTTGTAGTGCCTGGGGACACACGAAGGATTCTAGGACCAGGTTCCTGTGTTTCTAACACAACTTACACTGCCTTTTGGCATTCGGAGATAAGAAGAAGGGATTATTTTTGTTTTGTTTCTTTTTAATCTCACCATGCTAAAAGATGTGTGTTTGCTGAAGACTCTCTCTTACTGCATGTGGCTTGTGAGATAAAAATGTGACAACCAGTCACAAAGTTTATGAGCTTTCCGAGGGAATAAGGACTAGACAAGTCTCCAGAGAGTTTCAGGCTTCCAACCGAGTAAGGTGTCAGTGCAAAGTAGGAGGACGGAGGTGGTGGCTATTGAGGGGCAGGGGAATCCACTCTCGACGACGAGACCTTAACAGTCAGCATGCGATGCCAGGAGATGACGCCAAACGAGGTGAAATGGACAAACCAGGAGACCTTACCTGGAACCGGGGGTGGGGGCAGTCTGAGGGCTGCACCCACCACTCATACAGAAATTGTACTCCTCTTTTGAAAATTATCCATCTATCCAATAGCATCTCTTGCCTGGGTTATGACAGTAGCCTCCTAATTAGTCTCATATGTTAACTAAATATTTTCAAAATAAAATCCTGTCATATTACCTCCACTTTCCTCCCCTGCTAAGAGCATCTAAAGCTCTTAGAATAAAAACAAAACCGTAGCCACTAACGAGACTTGCGTGGTCTCACTCTTGCCTGTCTGACTGCCTGCCCTGCACATACCCCTTAACTCCTCCCCACCATTCAATATACTTATCACTCTGGCATTTTTTTCAGGCCTCATAAGAACCCACTTTCATCACCCACATAGCCTTTACATATGCTGTTCCCTTTAGCCGGAATGCTTTTCCCTTTCTGCTTCTCTGAGATCCCATGAATTCATTGTTCGTCAATCGTTAAAGCATGCCTGGAGAGGGTGAGCCATTCAGAGAATCATAGCAGCTGCTCCCAGTTCTTGGGCAACAGTGGAGCATCTTCATCCCCACATAGCATTCAGATTTGTCCCCCTTGTGGTGGAAATTGACCAGACTGATGGGCACCTTTCTCTTCTAGGCAACCTTGGAAACAGGTGGCAGAGAAATCTGAATTTCATCCCAAAGAGTTAAGCCTGAGACAGGAGAGGAGAGTTAGAAAATGTAAATGCAGAAGGAAAGAACAGTTGTTAACACACAGAAACTCGATCTCACTGTCATGGGCTGAGCTGACCCTCTCTCTCCTCATGTGGTCTTAGCTAGACTTAGAAAAATCACTTAATCCTGACTCCCTTGATTTGACCTAGGTGTAATTTATCCAAGGTCACCCAGTGAGTTAATCAGAGAGCTGAGACTAGAATTCACGCCTTCTGACAACCAGGCCAGTTTTCCTGATAAAGAATGTGGGCAAGTCAGGAGTAGATGGGATATTCCAACTCTAGGCCTCCCCTTAGAAGTCCTCAAGTCTCCAGACTGACATGTGACTTTCCTCCATCTCAGGAAGGGAAAAGCTTGGGACCCTCTCCCGGGTTTTTCGTGACTCCTGCACCCCTTTGGACCCTGCTGTACCCCTTCCAAATTCCCTGCTTTTGCATTCACCCAGTCTCCCTCCAAGTGGAAACTCACTCCTCGGGGTAATCAATGTCCCTCTCAGCCAGCACCTTGTTACCAGGGAAACCATTCCAGGCAGCTGACTTGGGCTCATTGAGATGCAGCTGCAGAGCCCAGGGCTTGCGTAAGGGCAACTGCTATCAGAGTGGGCAGTTTTTGGCAACTCTGGAGTATATTGTACCAAGTGGGACATAGTAATTACGTATTTGTGGCTTTCATTATGTGCCAGCTTAATTGTCACGGATTCATTGTTGTGTTTTAAATTTTTATTTTTTCCCTTAGACCACTCAGCAAAAGAGGGAAATTGATGCCATAGGGCAGGTTTCTTTCTGGAAGAGGCATTTACTTGGGTGGAAAAATAAATCTAATGACTTAATGCCATTTGATTGGTCAGGAAGTTTTCTCTCAAATGTGGGGATACAAACTCAACATAGCTGCTTCTGGGCCCTCAGCAAGGGCCTGGGACTGTGTCAGTGTGACTCTTTACAACAAAAGGTGAGTTGGGCTTGGCTTGGTGGTATACAGTTTCTCTTGAAGAGAAGGGAGGACTTAAAACTTCATTTCCATACTGGCCAATCCCCAGCTGGGGGACTGGAGGTTTCTTTTCTAAAATTATACCTTTGCTCTATCCCTTGCTCGGGACAGCTTGGCAGTATGGTTTTCATTATTTTCCGCATAGCCAATACAGGAGGCTCCTCGCATAGGCGTGGGATAATTTGCTTGGGGGTGATTTTAATCGTATGAGCAGGGAGAGTTCTGTTTTCATCTGTGAGTTGTATACTAGGTTTCTTTAGATACCCAGCTCCTTGAGTCTCCACTATGGTGGATATGGTCAATTACAGGACAGTTTCCTGCTGGTTCATCAGTTGTGTGGTGTCAGTGCAACAATAACAGTAGCTAACATGGAATGCGTCCTTCTGATGTGACAGACAGCTCTCCCTGATTTAAGCTACATCACCTCCTTCAGTCGTCACCTAGAGCAAGTTGTGGCGAAGCTGTATGCGACACCAAAAAGGCTGCAGAGAGAGTCGCTCGGTTCTCAAGTTGGGTGACATCAGGAGGTAACGTGGCCCTGCTCTCACTGGCTTGTGGAACCTGAAGCCAGCCTCTTAAGCCCTGTGCACCTTAGTTTCATTTTGAGCAAAATAGGGAAGATGTGAGTTGTGTGTGTGTCGTGGAGTGCTGTGGTGATGGTGGTAATGGCGATGATTGCTAAGTTACAATTACCTTAGTAATGGTATGCTCACTATGTATTAAGTACTGTTATAAGGACCATGCTTGGATTATCTCAATCCTCACAGCAATTCTGTGAGGATTAGCTTATTATTAGCTCCACATTTTTTGATGATGAAACTGAAGCACACAGAGGTCATACAGCTTATAATAGGTGGTAGAGCCAGGCTTCTAAGCCATAAAATCTACCGCCACAGCATTTCCTGTTATTCTGTTGCTGGTAGGATCCAACTGAAAGACTTAGTCCTTGCTCGTATCCTGAGGGGACCCCATTGGAGGTCTCCGTGATTTGCCTCAGCCTGTGTTGCTTGTGTAGAGACCACTGTAAAGGAATTGGCCTCCCTAATACATTTCAGGTCTAAGAGTCCTGTGGGGAGCCCCACCTCTCTTCACTATGGCAGCTCTTTTCTTGAGGTGGCTGGGTTTGTGGCGAACAACTATTGTTTAGCTTTGTATCCAGCTGGAAGCGGCCCAGCTGTGCTGCTTGGATCGTCATCCTCAGTTGATCCCTTCTCCTCGGATAAATCTCAGGCTTTGCATTTGGTGAGGGTCGGATCCTCCTGCCTTAACGGAGCGTTCTGTCCAAAGCTCAGTGTTGCCTGGAAGGACCTTGTGTCATGCATTATTCAGAATGTGGAGGCGTTCTGGGCCGGTGCCCAGACCCTGGAAGAAACCACCTAGAAGAGCCAAGAAAATTCAGGCAGTGGCCTTAACAGAATTCAGCAAGGTCTCCATTGCTCAAGTGTCTCTTATTTTTGGTCTGTATAGAAATACATGTATTTATTATAGGAAGGGATTTGTATTCTTCTCTTTTGTACTAATAATTTGAGCCAGTGTATGGGAATGAATAGGTCGAGAAATGTGACTCAGTAGTATGTAAGTAAGGCCATCGTCCATTTTGTGGGACCAATATATTTTTTCCAGATGGAATCTCCTATTTAAAGAAAATAATTTAAAGCTGGCATTGTCAGATTCTGTGACAAAAAACCAGTGGTTCCCAAACTCGACTGCACTTTGGAATCAATGGGGAGCTTTAAACATTCTAGTGTGGTTCTCACCCCCAGAGGGTCTGGTTTTAATTGGTTTTAGGTGTGGCCTGGGCATTGGCATTTGTAAAGCCTCCCCGGGCGGTCCTCATGTGTAGCCAGGCAGGGCCGGCTTCATGGTAGGCAAACTACTCAGTCACACAGGGCCCCACGCTTAGAGGGGCCTTGCACTTGGCTTAATGCGCTGCTGTTACCATCTTGGAATTCTTAATACTTTTTGAACAAGGGATTTCACATTTTCATTTTTCACTGAGCTCCATAAATTACGCAGCCAGTTCTGCAGCCAGGCTTGAGAGCATCCTGTATGGGAGAAGATGGATTAGCTGCATCACATGTACTAGCTCATGGTCCTCTTAGGAGCAGCGCATCACCCCAGTTTGGCGTTAGTACTCGCGAAGGTTTGGACATGTCGTGGTGATGTTATACCTTATGGTATATTTTTTTCTTTATTTTCTCAATTTATTTCTTTTTTAATTGGAGGATAATTGATTTACAGCATTATGTTAGTTTCTGCCTATTTTTTAAGAGGCTTTGATAAAGTGTTCCTGAGATAGCTATCCAGTCCTGGTTGGGAAATACACACTTGTACTTGAACACGGTGCCAAGAGGCCTGGCGTAGCCCATCATTCTAGGAGCCCCTCTTGCGATGGACACTTTGGTAGGTGGACTCGGTGTAGTCGCCGTGTACCCTCCTGCCTTCTCCAGAACCTTGTTCCATCACCAGTTTCCCTCTATCTTTCTTGAATTTTTAATCTCTCCTTTTTCTTCTGGCACTTTCCATCCTTCTAAAAATAATTTTCTTCAGAGTACTATTCTTCACCAAGAAGCTTCTTGGAAGACGAGTCACCCTTCACCAGCTCCACATCCTCAGAACTATTTTTTAACTCTTTTAGCTTAGCTTCTGCCACTCCAGCTGCCCCAAAGGACTGTGTGCAAGGCTCCCAGTTCCCTCCTAACTGCTGAAATTGGTATATCTCCATTCCAGTCTTGAACTTCTCTGGTGAGCTTGAAAGTGTCAGATGTTATAAGAAATGCAAGTTCATGCCCACCCCACCCCCACCCCCAGTTCCCCTTGGCAGACTGCTGAATCAGAATCTCTAGGGAAAGGGGACCAGCAATTGTTTTTAAAATCCCTTCCAGTTATTTCTATGCATGATTTGAAACCACTGCTTTATGGTTAATTATTGAAGAAATTACACCCTAGGCCTTATAAGACAACGTGTGTGTGTTAGTTCTTAGTTGTGTCCGACTCTTGGCACCTTCATGGACTGTAGCTCTCTAGGCTCCTCTGTCCATGGGATTCTTCTGGCAAGAATACTGGAGTGGGTTGCTGTTCCCATCTGCAGAGGATCTCCAGGGAAACTGGAGTCTCCTGCATTTCAGGCAGATTTGTCACAGATTTGGCACCATCTGAGCCACAAGGGAAGCCCCATAGGACGAGGTACTACCTGTCATTTCTACCTTCAGGTGTGTGCTTTCTGTTGAAATTACACAGTGCTGAGAGGTAGTTGACGTTGATGATTAAAAGCATGGAATCTGGAACCACTCCACCTTAGTTGGAATTTCACCTCTGTCTCTTGATGGGTGACCCTAGATGCCTCTGTTTCTTCATCTCTACAATGGGACAATAATAGCCCCCACCTCACAAGGATGTGGGGAGACAGATGAGTTAAAGCATATAAGACAGTTAGAACTGTGCCTGTAATGAGGATTCAACAAAAGCTAGCTTTTAGATTGCATATGTATGTATTTTTGTGTTCAAAGCTTATGTTGATCAACAGAGGAGCACCAAATTGGATGTGTTTCCGTCTTTGGTAGCTCTCCATGTGGTATGTATGCTCATTTGTTCATTTGTGTCTGATTCTTTGGCAACCCCATGGACTATAGCTCATCAGGCTCCTCTGTCCATAGAATTTCCCAAGCAAGAATACTGGAGTGGGTTGCCATTTCCTCATCCAGGGGATCTTTCCGACCCAAGGATTGAAACTGCTTCTGCATCTCCTACACTGGCAGGCAGATTCACTACCAGTTGAGCCACTGAGGAAGCCCCCTCCCTCGTAGTTCAAAGCTGTTCAAAGTCTTTGTAGAAAGTCTTTGTAGAAAGTCTTTGTAGAAATGTAGTACAACCATTCCCCCTTCTCAGGAACCCAGTCCACCTGAGGTTAGGTCCTGCTTCCATCAGTGGCAGTGATTTCCCTGCAGGGTCCCCCGCTGGTGCTCTTCAGCCAGAGGGGATTCACTGACTTACTGTCATCTAGGACCTTACTCCCAGTCTGGCAGTATTGAGTTAATTTTAACATGGTCAAGAAGAAAGCATTCAAAACCTGGACAAGAGATAAAACTGTTGAAATTAAAGAGAACAGATTCTCAACTTTCTCTGAATGGTAGAATCATTTGGGTATTAAAAAAAGGAATACCAGCAGGGCTGAGGTCTTATCTGAGATCAAGTAAATAGACATCTCTGGGCATAAGGCCTGGCACTGGTATAGTTCAGAAGCTCCCTGGGTGAATCTAACGTGCTGCCAGAGTTGAGACTTGATGCAGTGTACAAAGTGGGTCTCAGTTTTGGGAGATAGGGGATGGCAGTAGTTGTTTTTGGGAAAAGGAACGAGACCTCATACCTGTTGAACTTTACAACTTATTTGGAAAGCGAGGCTCAAATATATGGGAAGAGAGCAACGTACAAGGGGCCAAGAGGGAGATGGAGATGGACTGGATGATTTACTGGGTCGTCTCTCCTGTAGTTAATTTCTCTAGATCTCTTGCTCTGTATTGATTTTGTAAATTGCTTTTGTCACATCTGCCCCTTCTGCCTGTGGGAACTGGTGGGTCTTAAAAATTGAATTGGGGGGATAGATTAATCAATAACAAGATTTATTGACTTGGGACATTTATATTAACTTTAGTGAAGTCAGGATTAATTTGAACCTTTTCCGTACTTGATTAAGTGGCATAGTTTGTATTATCTACGGGGTATTTTGCAAATATTATACTTCATGGATTTGGTATAGCTCTCACCTCCACTTCCTGAAATCACTCCCCTGTTTGTGAAACCACTGGGATTCATACTATCATAGAAATTGAATTGAGATACTTTTCAAAGGCCAAGTCAAAACTGTAGGAAGAAATTCTAGGTTCTACTTGCACATTACCTCTTTCATAAACACCTGTATTTTTCACTCTGGGGTTAAATTTTCAGCTATTTTATCTTCAGGAACTAGAGAAATATATACTTAAAAGAGTCTCTTTTTTTATGGAAAATTTGCCTATTGCTTCTAAAAAGTCAATAACTACTTTGTTTAATTAAATAATTAACACCTTTCCTTTTACCGAGGAGGATTTACCCTATCTTTTTCAAAGGGCATACATGAGAACCCTTCAGACACAACCTGTTCCTAATGGGGATGTTGTTCATATCATTATGCATGAGCAGGGCTTACTATTGAGAAGGAAAGAATTTTGAGTTGTCTAGTCATGGTGAGGGCAATGCACGATATCAACCACTTCCCTATCTCTCCTGGTGCTCTTGTGAAAAAGAATTAAATGTGTCCATAAAAATTACAGCCTCATTTTGTGGGCTATAAGGTGAATCCAAAGTCGGGATTCTTCCTGGGATCCGTACACGATGTTGGACTTGGTTAACAGCTTACAAGACCCTCCAAAATGATGAAAGGATACAGTGTTCACGGTGGGATTGTGGTGGTGCTGAACACTCATGAGGGAGGCCTTTTTGTTGTTTCTCCAAGGACAGAGTCTAGTGATATGTGAGCTTCAGAGAGCCAGTTGGCTGGGGCATGGCTTGAGGCCACAGCTAGTGCACGAGAGAGGTTGAATTGGTCTCTACTGACTTGGGCCAAAAGCATCCTCTTTCTTAGTAAAGAAGTGAGATCCTCTTATTAAGGCTTTCTGATTCCTCTTTGCTCTTCACCCACTTGACTAGGGTGTCCTTGAGTCAGTAAGGTCATTTTTGCTGCTGGCTGCCAGCTGCCTACCCGCTGTCTCTCCTCCAACCTGGAGGGTTTGTTGCTTTGTTTTCACTGCTCATTACCTGTGACTTCTTGGCACGGACTTTCAGGGCATGAGTATCCACTCTGTATGACCCACCATGAAGCACTTCTCTAACCTCTGATGTTGATGAGCGCTTGCCAAGCCTAACTCTTAAGTACTTGGCAAATGTTAGCTATGCCTCATCTATTTCCTTTTTAAGATGGGCTAAGTAAGCAAGGGCAGGAAGATAATGATGGTGAAGAAGGTAACTATTTATTGAGAACCTATTATGTGCCAGGTCCTGGATTACATCAGGCATGGCTACTGTTTCTTTAAAACTTCATAAACATAATACAAGCTTATCATTATTGTCCTTACTTTACTGATGGTGAAACTGAGGCATATACAGGTTGATTAAGTCACCTGAAAGTTGTCAGTGTTAGAGCCTCAGCTTGAACTCAGCCCTGACTTCAGAGCCTAGTGTCACGCTCTGCTCAGATCCTGACCTTTCTACCCCTGGCTAGGAGCTCTCTGCCCGGTTGGAGAGTCCACTGAGTGTTCTATACCTTGCAGGCATAGGGGGCCTTACTCTTTTCATTTATCCACTGTGACTTATCCTCTCAAGGCCCTTGATAAAAGGCATGAAAAGTCTAAAATCTCTTAGGACTGTTCTCGTCCTGTGTTGTCCTAAGCTGCTCTCAAGTTTTCCTGGAAGACAGCATAGATCACAGACTCACTGTTGTGGAGAATCTCCCATCTCATATTCTTGCCAAGTTTCTCTCTATGGAGTGCTCATGCAGTCTACTCAAGTTAGGGCTGTAAGGAGCCTCTTCACCCACAGTTCTTTCACGGCCCCTAGGATGTAGGTAGGGCAGGCATTACTGTGCCTGTTCCATAGGTCAGGGCGCTGAGATACAAAGGGCCATGCTGACTTTATTGAAGAGATGGTCCTGGCTATTGTAACTCAAAGCCGGTGGTCTTGTCCCCACATCACACAGCCTCCCGGTCACCTTCTTAAGTCATATGTGTTTACTTGAGTGGGTAAAGTAGGGTTTTGTTTCGTCTATAATTTGTCTTAGGGCACACCACAGAGAGCTTAGCTAATATCTAGGAGACAAGACCAGGTCTTCTAGCCCATATTAAGAGGAAGAACTCTTACCTTGGGGTAAGGTAGGGGCTCTAGTATGAAAGGAATTAGTGGAGGGACGTCAGCCATCTGACGCACGTCCAGGAGACTGGATTTCAAGCATTGAGAGCATTAGGATTTGAGTGTCCGAAACACTTGCCAGAACAGTGCTTTCAAAGATAGATTGTGCCCATGCAGGGTTCATAAGGGCTAAAACATCAATTTATTTTATAATGAAAAAATAGAACGTTAAGTTTAATGTATTTTTAATATGTGGATTGCTACTAGCATCCTCAAATAATTTGATGACACATGGCTACATGTATTATATGTTATTTACATATCCTAAAGGAAGGCAGGCTTCCCACACATCCTAAAGGAAGGGAAGCTTGACATTGGTACTTTTATATGTTCATTTGTCCTCCGTGAACTGGGACATAACACTTTTCAGTTGTGTCTGGTAAAGTGGATTTATGGATTATCTGATCTAGTTTTTATGAAAACAGCCTTCACAAAATAGACAAGTGGCTCTACAGATTCCTGTAAGGAGTCCTTGGATGGAAAATAATACCACTGTTATAAGTGAGCAACAATAAAATGGCAGAACTGTCACTTCTATTCCTAATTTGAGTTCTTTTTCAGCAATATTATGATGTAAGAACAATAAAGGTATAGTCAGGACTGATGCAAAGTCAGCCACCAAATAGTCATCAGTCAGGAAGACCATTTGAAATACAAATTTATTTCTATCATTGTTAATGACAAGCCTTTTCCTAAGCCCCAGTGTGCCTTGAAATGTTGCCTAGTTACATAGTAGAACCATCATGATTAGTAAGAAATTTAAGAATATTTTAATTTTATCTGTATCCAGCCTTTTTCAAATTTTATGTTTTGATGTAGGTTTTATAGTATATTTTATCATTTACATACTGTTACAGTATGCCCTGCATGTAATTTATCAATTATATACACAAATACATTTATGATATATATAAATACTTAAAATATATATATGTTCATTGCATGTTCAAACAATTTTTGACTGATATGGTTTTTTATTAGTCAGGAAGAGTAACTGCTATATAAAAATGACTCCAAGGTCTACTGGTTTAATAAATAAAGGTTTATTTCTTGCTTATGTCTAAGCCCAATGTACAATGTAGGTCAGTTGAGTAGAGCAAGGCTCTAGTCTGTGCAGACATTCGGATCCTGGCTTCTTCTGTCTACTGGGTGTCATACAACCAGCTGGCAAATGAAAGAAGAGAGTATGGAAGGTTGGGCTTTCACAGGTCAGCTTTGGAAGTGGCTGCATCACTCCTACCCATATGTCATTTGCTAGAACTCAGTCACAAACCACTGCCAACCGCAGGGGCAGCTAGGTAGTCTCCAATGTAAAAGAAAACTGTTTGGACAACAGTCGAACTACCAGCTCGTGCAACTCTGAAAAACTTATCATAGTAGGAGACTGAAAGAGCATGGAGACTGCTTTTAGGAGTTGGACAACTGCAAAGTTACAATATTGTGGTTAGAATTTGATGTATTAGAGTTAATTCATCAATTCAGCTAATGTTTATTGAGTGTCAATTGTGTGCCAGGCTCTGCTCTAGGCTCAGTTCAATAACAGTGAACAAAACAGGCAAAAATTTCTCCTGCTGGGAAAGTCACCCTGGAGAGGGTGTCCTGAACAAGAGAGGCTCAAGTATAGGAACAGTAGAGTGGAGAAAGGGTCAGAAGTGATGTTTGAGCAAGTTATTTTAATTTTTACCAAGTGGTTTATAACCGTGGACTTGGGTCTGGCTGCGTGTCCTGGTCTTGGTAGTCACCTGCTTGCCCTGTGTTCTGTAGCCACTTACCTACCCTCTCAAGCCTCCGTCTCCTCCTCTTTACATGGGGATAACGATACAGCCCAGTGGGTAAAGATGTTCTGAAAACTAGACAAGAGAATAAATAAAGTACTTAATGTCATACCCTAACCCAGAGTAAGCTCTGAGAGTGCGGTAGAAAGAAAACAGTCATTAGGAAGACCGGGACCCTATGCCAGTCCTGGGCTAATGATTTGCCAGAACAAATTGTGTCTGAAAGAACTTTTCTCTTCTTTTGCTGCCTAGCTGGTTATCAGGTCATTGACATGCTTAGGATTTTGTTTTTTAAATACAGTGCATATTTCACACAAAAAAGTTTAGATTAATGCCTACCTATTATTGAAAATATGGATACTGTGTGTGTGGGGTAGGGGGAAAACTGGTAACATCCAATGTATTTCCTTCCTGTCCTTTTTTTTTTTTTTTTCTACATGGGCTCAAGCTTAGAAAGACACAGGATGAGTTCCTCAGCTTGACAACCCGTTATTTAGGGTCCACAATCAAAGTTGTCTCTTGCCCCTCCACAGTCCTCTGAGTAAGAAGTTCCCTAGAGCAGTAAGAGCAGCTCTTCAAACAACCCAGTGGATTATTTGCCGCTGTCGGACTCTTAACTGCTGATGCTCTCTGACTAGACAATTTCAGCTCCTTTAGTTAAAGTGTGCTGGAAAAAAAAAAAAAAAATGTGCTGGAAACTTTTGTACCCTAAATACTAACCAGCACGTTTCTTTATATTGCTACTCTGTACTTCTGGGCAGTTGGCAGAACCAGGTATACTTAAAAAAATATTCATATCTCAAAAAGACAGAGGTGGTGTCCCAGCTCTTTTTTGCTTAGTTGATAGTGGTCTGAGACCTGCCTTAACTCCTGAAAGGTGCTGACTTCCATGGGCTAAAAAAAAATCAATCAGTAAATCACTCTCCATCCTTTGAAGGATGATGAGGCTCAGTCCTTACTACCACATTCTTCTAGTCACTTCATTCCCATCGTCCAGTAATACAGATTGTGCTTACAATTCACAGTCAAGAGTCTTTTATTTGGACGTCAGCTACTCGGTGCTCCAGTTTTCCTACCTGGAGAATCCCATTGTTGACTGAAAAAAGATATACAACTTGAGAGTTGTGAGTTAAGTTTTATTTGGGGCAAGATGAGGACTGCAGCCCAGGAGGCAGCATCTTGGATAGCTCTGAGAGACTGCTCCAAAGCGGCAGTGGGGGAAAGTCAATATATAAGGTTTTGGTGAAGGGGGAGTTCAATACCAGAAAGTGCTCATTTTATAAAAGGCTTTTTGCTAGTCATGAGGATCTGATGTCACCATGAAGGGATTTAGTGCTTCTCTAGATAGAGGAGATGCAAGGATCCAGATCATAAAATCTGTTCCTAAAAACCTCCAACTATCTAAAGGTCTGTCCCACCAGATTCCCTGGAGCACAGAGCGCCTCACTCCACCCTGAACTCCCTCGGGGGTTGTTGAGGGTCAACAGCTGTAGTGCACGGGGTTCACTCTCTGCGGAGGCAGATGGCAATGCCTTTGTTGTTCAGTCGTTGGCAGCGCTCTTGGTAAGTGCCAATGTGTAGTTGACACCATGGACAGAGGAGCCCTGCAGGCTACAGTCCAAGGGGTCACAAGAGTTGGACGTGACTTAGCGACTAGATCACCACCACCACCACCACTCTGTGCTGACGCTGTATGTGATGTGTGCCATTATCTCTCACGAGAAACAGACCCGAGCAGAAAGGACTGGGTTCAATTGAAACCAAGCTTTAGGTAAGGGTTTAATTTTGGAACTAGAAAGAAATAAGCTAGCAGCTTTGCATTTGGAACTTCTTGGTATTTTTCGGATTCTGGTCCTGATTTCTATTGGGTTTTCCCTAAATTGAAGCTTACTTTTGCCCCTCAGTGGTTTTCTTCCAAAGTCTAGATTAAAATGCAAATGGATAAAGTAAACAAAGCTGTTGGAGAAGGTGGGTACTTATTGCAACACTAAGGACAAATATTTCCTTTATCTCTAAGACTAAGTTTTCAACCAAAGTCTGGGAATAACTGTAAAAGGTGCCTATTTCTTACAAACAATTGACTTGCTAATTACAAGCCTCTCCTACCTAGTCATTGAAGCTGGTGCTCCAGAAATTTTACTAGGTAGCCCTTTGGCAGATTTAGCTATGGGAAAGTAAGAAAATTACCACTTAAAATGCCAATATTTAGTCTTTTTACTAAATTGTTAGCCTTCCTTATCCCTTATCCTATTAGGATTGCTTGGGGATTTTATAATTGGACAGGCAAATGAAACATGTTTTACATGGGAAAAATTCAAGAGTACTTACAAAACAATCTGGAAAGAACAGGAGCTACTAGGGTGCAAGCAGGGGGATATTGTGAGCCCAGCCCCAGTTTATGACCAGAAGGACCTAAGTTAAACATTCACATGCTTCCTAAAGTGGGATGTAAAAATGCTATGGATATGGTCATCTGCTTATGACCAACCTAGACAGCATATTAAAAAGCAGAGACATTACTTTGCCAACAAAAATCTGTCTAGTCAAGGCTATGGTTTTTCCAGTAGTCATGTATGGATGTGAGAGTTGGACTACATAGAAAACTTGAATGGTGAAAAATTGATGTTTTTGAACTGTGGTGTTGAAGATTCTTGAGAGTCCCTTGGGCTGCAAGGAGATCCAACCAGTCTATCCTAAAGGAAATCAGTCTTGAATATTCATTGGAAAGACTGATGCTGAAGCTGAAACTCTAATACTTTGGCTGCCTGATACAGAGAACTGACTCATTTGAAAAGACCCTGATGCTGGGAACGATTGAAGGTGGGAGGAGAAGGGGACGACAGAGGATGAAATGGTTGGATGGCATAACCGACTCAATGGACATGAGTTTGAGTAAGCTCCGGGAGTTGGTGATGGACAGGGAGGCCTGGCGTGCTGCAGTCCATGGGGTCACAAAGAGTCAGATATGACTGAGTGACTTATCTGAACTGTTATGAGTTCCTCAACCCAAGAACATTTTTCTGAGGTTTTAGGGGTTCTAAAGTGAAAGTGTTAGTTGCTCAGTCCTGTCCGTCTCTTTGTGACCCCACGGACTATAGCCCTCCAGGCTCCTCTGTTCCTGGGAGTCTCCAGGCAAGAATACTAGAGTGGGTAGCCATTCCTTTCTCTAGGGGATTTTCCTGACCCAGGGACTGAACCTGGGTCCCCTTCATTGCAGGCAGATTCTTTACCACTGAGCCACCAGGGAAGCCCTCTTTAGGGGTCCCAAGAAAGACTTAAAATATGGTCATGAGAGATGACATCCTGACCACTAGAACTAGTTGTGCTGCAAACTCGAGCAGGGCCACAGAGTGAATGTGATTTGTTCATGTTCTACAAATGACTGTCTACCTGGGATCACATGCTGGTCTCCCAGGTTGGATGAGCCCTCCAGGTAAACAGAAATACTCACTGAATTGGGAGTCAGAAGAGCCTGACTCCAGCCCTAGTTCTGCAGGTTCTAGGGACCTTGGATCAGTCACTTAATCTTCTGTGCATCTCAGCTTATTACCCTGTGAAATTGATTCTCTTCATGCCTCCAGGCTTTGTAGATGAGAAAACCGAGGCACAGAGAGTTTAAATCCTGTGTATGACATGCTGCTGCTGCTAAGTCGCTTCAGTTGTGTCCGACTCTGTGTGACCCCATAGACAGCAGCCCACCAGGCTCCCCTGTCCCTGGGATTCTCCAGGCAAGAACACTGGAATGGGCTGCCATTTCCTTCTCCAATGCGTGAAAGTACAAAGTGAAAGTGAAGTCGTGCAGTCTTGTCCGACTCTTAGCCACCCCATGGACTGCAGCCCACCAGGCTCCTCCGTCCATGGGAGTTTCCAGGCGAGAGTACTGGAGTGGGTGCCATTGCCTTCTCCTGACATGACACAGCTATTAAGCGTAGATGTAGTAGTAGTAGTGCTCTGTCAGTAAAGGTTTATGAAAAGAAAGATGCTGTCATTATATGTGTGAAGGCAGTCTTCAGGATCCAGCTAGACTAGGCTTCTTTATATGTGGCCTCCCTTTCCCACTTTTAGAATTCCTGGTATCTGGTGTGCACTTGCTGTTCTTACCCTTTTACCCTCCTTACGTGTCCTCTCTTGGTTCTGCTGCTTTGGACAGTTTCTGATTTCTAATTATGCCAGTGAACCCTTTCTGTGCGTTCCTTCGAAATATGTCCTCCTAGTCTGCTCTCTGTTTTTCTGATACTTTGAGTTAGTTTTAAAGTAAAGTGCCCAAAGTGGGCTGTTTGTATTTTAACAGATGTTTATTGACATTACTTTGACCCAGAGTCTGAGACAGAGCAGTGTGTTTGGGAAGCTAAATTTTTTTGACTCAAGTCAAAGTTTATAAGCTTATATAGCTTCTGTTAGAGAAGGTGTCTTCACTTTGGTGTAGGGTCTAGTTAAATGTAACTGGTAATGTTATGGGAGTAGTTCAAAGAAGAAAGATGTTAAGCAGAATACAATGACATTATTAACAGAATAAAGCTCAATAATTTCAATAAGCAAATTTAAGTGAGAATTGGAAAGGAGGTCTCTGTCCTTACTATCATGTTTAAAAAAAGAAAGTCACCCTGTGACTTTAAATGTGTGTAACATTAAAGTCATGTTAAATATATCATAAGCAAATGAAGGTACTTGGGGTCATCTTTTTCCCCTTAATACTCGTTTGTCACCAATCCAGCCAATGCTACTTTCTGAGGATCTCTTATAGCTATTCCTACCTTCTATCCACAGTGCCAAGGCTGAGATCATGCTATCATCCTGACCGTCTTTCTTGGGTCTTCAGTGTCCATGTCTGCAACCCTTCCTTTTTCCAGTCATCCCAGCATAATAATCTGGACTCTAAATTTCATTTTCCTGTAGCAGCTCTTGACACCATCCAGGATACTCATGAGAGTGGTGTAAAGTCAGTCAGTGCCGCATAGAACTTGCTGGTTTTACTCTGACTTCACTAGTACCTTTTTGTGTGTACTACGAGGAAGGTTCCCTCTTTCTTTACCTCTCTGGTTTATAGCTGCTTCCTCGTCCTTCCAGATGTCGCTCAAATGTTCCCTGCTTTGGCTGCTTTCCCTGAAATGGTTAAGTGGCTGTTGCAGCTTTTATTCCATTCGTTATAGCTCTTACCACTCTGTGTTGTGATTCTTTGCTTTCCTCATCTCTACTCACCTCTGGACTCTGAGTTTTCCCTGGTACCTATCTCAGTGCCTAATGAAAAATGTGTCTTGTGAATAAATGAGCAAAGGAAAGAGTGATGAACAGATCTCAGCTTTCCACCATTCTCATACTCTGAGCCACATCAATCATCATCCTAAACTTAAAGTCTATAACCTACATACAGGAAGAGGAAAGTAATGGGGAGAGAATCACTGGTCCGCCTTGATTCCCGACAGAAGTCTAAGACTGGACCTGACTGCAAACTTTGGGAGCCATGCTTACAAGTGCGAGGTAAAGGTGTAGATAGACAAAGCTCCTTCCACACTGTGCTGGAAACAATAGAAAGAGCATCAGTCAACAGAAGAATTAATCCAGCCTATTACAGAGTTGCTACTTTTGATACCAGTGTAAAGGCATAATTTAGGTTACCCTAAAGAGTCGGACACGACTGAGCAACTGAATTGAATTGGTTGATTGATACCTGGAGAGCGTATACTCCATCTGGGAAGTTAGATTTACAAAAATAACTAGTACTTACATAGTGCTTAGTATATGTAAGGTATTATTCTAAGCCATAATTATGTTAATGTAACACATTTGATACTCGTTGAAACCGTAGATAATGGGCACTGGTATTATTCTTCATTTGACAAGAAATATAAACCCACTGGGTGACTGGCCTAAAGTCATGGGTGGTGATGAATAGGCATTCTGCCTTTGGAGTCTATCTCTTAATTAATACTGTGACGTACACACAGTGACATAATTGCACTCCACAGAATTGCAGAACAATGTGAGAGAATGTGGCATAGAGGAAAGCATATGTTCTTAAAGTCAGATGGTCCTAGATTTCATTTCTGGTTTTATCACTTGCAGGATATTGGTGCCATACATGTTTGTTAGAGTTCTTTGATATCATCTAAAAATTAAGGATATGATAAGGTATATTTAAAACATTATGCCTAGCTACTCACACATAGTAGGTACTCAAATATTTATTTCTGCTTTTTTCCCCTCAATAAACAGTTCTCTTGCTCTTGAATAAAATTAGATAAAACATCTGTGTTATAAAAAATAAATGGCCATGTATCATAATGCAGAAGACATTAGAGGAGGCAAGTAGGAAAGATTAGGGCAGGAAGCTTAGGTAGAATAATGAATCAGTTCTTGGTTAACGCACCTAAGACTCTTATCAAATATTCATGGCATCACCATGGCTCTGGGCTTCCTGAAAAGGAAGTGTCTAAACTGGTGTGCAGACTCAAGACCCAGATAACCTTGTCCTGTTTCAACCCTGAACTTTAACATCTGCAGTATCCCAAGTATATTAGAGGTCAGGGATGCTAAGTGCAAAGGAAAAGGGAGCCTTCACAGTGGAGATGGGTGTTTTTCTGAGATCCGAGGGGACGATGGTTGTCAGGGGAGTGTGGGAGCAGGAGGGCTAAGATGGGGAAGGTGCTGCTTAGAGAGCAGCAGCCTTAGGCAGTTAACCGTGAAGCAGGTGCCACAGAGGAAGCACAGAGACCAGGGCAGCAGCCCACGGAAAGAAACTGTCCTTTGCTTGGTCCTTAATGTCCTCCTCTTTTTGAGCTGATGAGCAGATATTCCATCAGTGTGGAGATAGCTTAAATGCAAAACAGCTGTGTTTTAAATGCATAAACACTCACCGGAAATCTGTAAACAGGGACAAAGCCATGTGGCTGTGTATCTTGATGCCTGCGAGCTGACAGCTGTTGATGGAGACAGCACTCGTATTATGTATATCTCCTGGATGAAACAGGGTTTAAAAAGTATTCGGTCTTCCTTGAATGTGGTGCTGCAACAGCAAAGGAAGGACTCCTGAGTGTGAGGGAGTGGGAGTGGGAAGCCGTGGTGTGATGGAAACGCAAGCTGAAGGAGGGTAGCTGGTGCCATCTGCAAAGGAGAGGAAGCCCTCCTGCATTCCTGGCAGAACCACTGAAATGGAATTGATGAGGAAGGCGGGAGAACTCATCACCCACCTTTACTGTATTATTTCTATAGAAAGAAAAGAACTGTATGTTATAGGCTTTTAGTTTGGAACTGAAGGAAACTGCTAACTAGAGCTGCCAGAATAATAATTGCAATATTTTTTAAAAAAATTCTTTTGGCTATTTAGTCAGTGTTAAGAATGCGAGTTACCAAGCTCCTGTGATTTGCTTGAAAAATAAAACATGGACGGTTTGAACACCAAGTAAGTATGAAAATGGAGTGGTGAAAGATAGATCCCTAGTGAGTCCTAAGGCTTCCCACATATTGATACATATTTAATTACAGTGGGCATTAGAATTATAAAATAATACTTAAATATTAGATATGAAGACCTTGGATTCTTTGATCACATACCAGGTTAGAGAAACAACTTCACAGGTGCTGGAGGTTGAGCCCGAAGTGTTTATATGCCTAAGGAGGCTTTGGCTCCAAGGTAATCTTTGGTATGAATTTTGTTTATTGCTTAAAATAGGAAAGCATAGTTAATCAGTGGTTGTTAAAGTGAGTAAGAGCATATCAAATTATACCTAGAAGTTTATAGTTAAGTCTTATCTATATTGTTCTTTTAAATATGCCATATGACAGAGTCCATAATTATTTTTATGCATTAAGAATCCTTGTTGACTAAAAAACAAATTCTGTAAATACTGTACTACAACTAGTATAAGATTATAAGATACTTATTTGAGATATGGTCTGTAATTACATTTACCACCAATTAGTAGTTGCCCAAATCAAAGTCATACTATCTGAAAAAATAGCCTTAAACATGCTAATCATTTACAACTCAAAATCATATAGGGAAAATATTTTTATTAATTATAGAATGTTACCCATCCTGGTTACTAAAGAAATCTAACTTGTTGTTGAGTTTCAACTGTAACACACTCAAGCAAAAATCAATTATTTCCTATTTTATCCTAGGAGAGACTTAAACCTTTTCATTGGTTTACATTTTGTTTCCCAAACTCTCTGTGGTTAACCTTCTTAAACTAAACCTCTAAACTCAGCAATATTGTCTGTTGTATCTCCTGGAGTTGTGAAAAGTGAGAACCCAGCTTTATGGCCCTTAAAACATCTTAAAATTGTGGAGGTGGAGGGGCTTTGTAAGTTACCCAGTCAAAATAAAGAGTTGGAATTTGTTTTACAACTGACCCTTAAGATGGTACCTAGTATAGCTTAACCTATTTTAGTAATTGGGAACTTGCTATACTTCCCTGTTGAAGAATTTTTAGTTTTTAGAAAAGTCTTCACTGTGGGGGCAAATTTGTCTCTTTACAAGGTGACTGCAGGGGTGCCATTTGAAACAGCCTGGGATATGTTTCTCTACTCCCTCTCCCAGTAAACAGAACGTTATATATTTGAAGAGAGTGATCATTTCATCTTTCATCATTTCATCATCTTTCAATGATCATTTCATCATTTCAATCTCATATCCTTCAGTTGTTCAGCCATTTTATGGTTATAAACATTTCACCACCCTATTCCAAACACTTTCTGATTTATCAGTCTTTTCATTAAGATGTTTCAAGACATGGTTCATCCATTCATTACATGCCTATTTAGCTCCTATTATGTGCCAGGAACTGATGATATAATGAAGAATAAGACAGTCAAGGTCTCCATCTTCAAAGATATTGGCAATAAAAAAAAGGAAATTAATAAATTTATAATAGTTTCAGGGCAATGTTAAGTGCTGTAAAGAAAAATGCAGTAAAGTATAGACAGTTTTTACAATGGAAAAGGGCTATTTTAAATAGATAGGGTAGTCAGGAAAGCTCTCTCTAAGTGATGTTTGACCTGAGACACAAGTGCAAGGCAATACATGTGCAGTAGTCTTGAAGAAGGATGTTCCAGGTGGGGAAAGAGCAATTCCAAAGGCCCTGAGGTGCGAATGAAATGACAAAAGTTACTAATGGATGCACATTCACGACTTTCCCCTCTTGCCATGACTGACAGTTCAGTTCAGTTCAGTTGCTCAGTCATGTCTGACTCTGTGATCCCATGGACTGCAGCACGCCAGGCCTCCCTGTCCATCACCAGCTCCCAGAGCTTGCTCAAACTCAAGTCCATCAGTTTGGTGATGCCATCTGACCATCTCATCCTCTGTTGTCCCCTTCTCCTCCTGCCTTCAATCGTTCCCAGTGTCACGGTCTTTTCAAATGATTCAGTTCTTTGCACCAGCTGGCCAAAGTATTGGAGTTTCAGCTTCAGCATCAGTCCCTCCAGTGAATTGGAGGGACTGATGCTCCAATTGACTGGTTGGATCTCCTTACAGTCCAAGGGACTCTCAAGAGTCTTCTCCAACACCACAGTTCAAAAGCATCAATTGTTGGCACTCAGCTTTCTTTATAGTCCAACTCTTACATCCATACATGACTATTGGAAAACCATAGCTTTGACTAGATGGACCTTTGTTGGCAAAGTAATGTCTCTGCGTTTTAATATGCTGTCTAGGTTGGTTATAGTTTTTCTTAGAAGGAGCACGCGTCTTTTAATTTCAATACTGTGGTCACCATCTGCAGTTATTTTGGAGCCCAAGAAAATAGAGTCTGTCACTATTTCCATTGTTTCCTCATCTATTTGCCATGAAGTGATGGGAACGGATACCATGATCTTAGTCTTTTGAATATTGAGTTTTAAGCCAGCTTTTTCACTCTCCTCTTTTACTCTCATCAAGATGCTCTTTAGTTCCTCTTCGCTTTCTGCTATAAGGGTGTTGTCATCTGCATATCCAAGGTTATTGATATTTCTCCTGGCAGTCTTGATTCCAGCTTGTGCTTCATCCAGCCTGGAATTTCACATGATGTACTCTGCATATAAATTAAATAAGCAGGATGACAATATACAGCTTTGATGTATATTCCTTTCCCAATTTGGAACCAGTCTGTTGTTTCATGTCCAGTTCTAACTGTTGTTTCTTGACCTGTATACAGATTTCTCAGGAGGCAGGTCAGGTGGTCTGGTATCCCCATCTCTTGAAGAATTTTCCAGTTTATTGTGAGCCACACAGTCAAAGGCTTTAGTGTAGTCAATGAAGAAGAAGTAGATGCTTTTCTGGAATACTCTTGCTTTTTCTATGATCCAACGGATGTTGGCAGTTTGATCTCTGGTTCCTCTGCCTTTTCTAAATCCAGCTTGAACATGTGGAATTTCTCGGTTCACATACTATTGAAGCCTAGCTTGGAGAATTTTCTGTATTACTTAAAGCTAAACTGGCGTGATTCCATCTCATTGAAATTCTCCTTTCTGCCTGTTCAACTTCTCGCCTCCTCCTCAGACACTTATATCCATGTACATACACACATGTACATATTCTCCTGAGGATAATATCAACTCTTCCAGATCATTTTTTTTTTAGGAGTTTTGTGATACAGAATCGAAAGGCTGAAGAGAGAGAAAGAATTAGAGTGGTAGAAGGAAAATGTGTATGCTTGGCCAGGGAGCCAGCATTGGAGGTTGTAAACTCAAATTCTTATAGAGGCTAAGGGTAACATAAATGAATCATGCAGGTTGGGTGTAATGCAATGAAGAGGCATGGTTGCCATCATGACATACCCTAAATAAACAGGTCAGCTTCTACTCTGCTAAAGAACATTGTTGGAATGTATAATATGAGCTTGGTATTGCCAAATGTTCTAGTTTTTCAAGAACAGTATAGATCTGTTTTTTATATGAGATTTTCCAGTTTTAAAAACATTGCCGTAGGAACTTCCACTTCCAGGAAAATGGGGTAGAATACTTGTCACTGTTCTATCTATTAAGTGTAACTTAATTGGGTATTATTTTTGTTGTTGTTCAGTCACTCTGTCATGTCAAATTCTTTGAGACCCCATGGACTGCAGCACGTCAGGCTTCCCTGTCCTTCACCAACTCCCAGAACTTGCTCGAACTCATGTCCATTGAGTCAGTGATACCATCCAACCATCGCAGCCTCTGTCGTCCCCTTCTCCTCTTACCTTCAATCTTTCCCAGCCTCGGGGTCTTTTCCAATGAGTCAGCACTTCACAATCAGGTGGCCAAAGTATTGGAGTTTCAGCTTCAACGTCAGTCCTTCCAATGAATATTCAGAATATTCCAGTGAATATTTCCTTTAGGATGGACTGGTTGGATCTCCTTGTGGTCCAAAGGACCCTCAAGAGTCTTCTCCAACACCAAAGTTCAAAGCATCAGTTCTTTGGTGCTCAGCCTTCTTTATAGCTCAACTCTCACATCCATACATGACTACTGGAAAAACCATAGCTTTGACTATATGGACCTTTTTTGGGGAAAGTAATGTCTCTGTTTTTAAATATGCTGTCTAGGTTTGTCATAACTGAGTATTATATATAATTGTAAAAAGACTCTGAAAGGTAGAAAGAAAATGGCAGACATGCTAAGGACCTGGGACCCAAGGAAATACACACACCATGGTGAGTTATTTGGATTTCCTTTTTTCCTCCTGTATTCCAGATTTGTAGCTAAAGAAGATGAAAAACTAGAAACACCAATGGATAAAAGAGCCCCAAGAAAAGTCTATGTTATTTAGCCTCCAAATAGGAAAAGAGAAGCTGAACAAGACAGAAATAATTTTGTGAGTAACTGCTCTCTTCTAGTCAAATAGCAGAGAAATATTTAAGACAATTATGTAATAAATAGAGGAGGGTAAAGGAAGGTCAGGTTTGTGATGTTAGATATATTTAGTGTAATACCTAGCACAACCACTAAGAAAGCTACCCAAAGAGAGATACTCCAAAATACTATAGGTAAATCAGAATACCATCCTAAAATAGTGTCCAAATAATCAGAAAAGCAGGAAAAGGAAACAGAGAAATGAAAGGGAATGGAAAGTAGAATGATAGACAAGACTTAATAGGTCAATAATTGCATTAAATGTAAATGAATGTAACTGGTCTAAATGTGCTAATTAAAAAATATACTGGCAGGATGGATTAAAAACATGGCCCAATTATATGTTATCTATATGTATAAAGAAACTCACTTTCAGTATAATAATAAAGGCAGGATGAAAATAAAATGATGGGAAAAGATATATCATACCAACATTAATCTAAAGAAAGTAGGAGTAGCTATATTCATATGAGATGAATTAGTCTTCAGCACAAAGATTGTTACAGAGGACAAAGTGGGACATTATTTAATGATAAAAGAGGAGTCAATGCAATAATAATACATAGCAATCCTAAAGGTCAACGCACCAAACAACAGAGCTGCCAAATACGTGAAACGAAAACTTGTAGGACTGCAAAGAAAAAAATCACAAATCCAGTTATATTTGGAGACAACTGGAAGGAAATCAAGAATATATGTATTAATCTGCTAGGGCTGCCATAACAAAATATAATGGACTGGGTGACTTAAACAACAGAAACTTATTTTCTCCCAGTTCTGGAGGCAAGTAGTCAGAGACCAAGGTGTCGTGAGGTTTGGTTTCTCCTGAGGCCTGTCTTACTGGCTTGCAGAGGGCTGCCCTCTCACCCTATCCTCTGTGTGTGCACATGTCCTAATGTCCCTTCCTCTTCTTAATAAGATATCCTTCTTAATAAGATTATCCATCGTATTGGATTAGGGCCCTACCCCTGTGACCTCTGTTAACCTTAATTACCTCTTTAAAAGCCCTATTTCCAAATACAGTCACATTGTGGGTTAGGGCTTCAACACAAGGATTTTGTTAGGAGGGGACACAATTTAGTCCATGACAATATAGAAGAACTCAAGAACATCATTAACCAAGAGGATCTAATTGACGTTTATATAACACTTAGCCCAACAGTAGCGGAACAGACATGGCTTTCACTCAGTTGTTTTCAGGAGTTCATGGAACATATACTACGAAAGACTGGGACATAGAACACACCTCAACAGATTTTAAAGAATTGAGATCATATAGAGTATGTATGACTGACCAAAGTGGAATCAAATTAGAGCACCGAAGAACTGATGCTTTTGAACTGTGGTGTTGGAGAAGACTCTTGAGAGTCCCTTGGACTGCAAGGAGATCCAACCGTCCATTCTGAAGGACATCAGCCCTGGGATTTCTTTGGAAGGAATGATGCTGAAGCTGAAACTCCAGTACTTTGGCCACCTCATGCGAAGAGTTGACTCATTGGAAAAGATTCTGATGCTGGGAGGGATTGGGGGCAGGAGGAGAAGGGGACGACAGAGGATGAGATGGCTGGATGGCATCACCGACTTGATGGACGTGACTTTGAGTGAACTCCGGGAGATGGTGATGGACAGGGAGGCCTGACGTGCTGCAATTCATGGGGTCACAAAGAGTTGGACACAACTGAGCGACTGAACTGAACTGAACTGAACAAAAAGACAACAGGAAATCCTCCAAATACTTGTAACCAAAATTCTTCTAACTAACCCATGAGTTAAAGAAGAGGTTTTAAGGAATCAAATAATATGTTAAACTGAATGGAAATTAAAATATAACAAAATTTGCAGGACACAGACAAAGTAATACTGAGAGGCACATTTATAGAATGAATTGCATGTGTTAGGAAAGAGAAAAAGTCTCAGGTTAATAATATAAGCTCACACTCAAAGAATCTATAAAGCAAAGTGTAAAATAAAATAAGGAAAGGAAAGATAAAATAAAAAATCAATGAAATTAAAATCATAAAATATAATTTAGAAAAATCAGTGAAAAAATAAATTGTTCCATGAAAAGATCAAGAAAATTGACAAACCTCTAGCTTGGCTGATGAAGAAAAAACGAAGACATGAATTACTAATATCAATAATGAAATAGGGTCCTCTCTGATGGCTCGGTGGTAAAGAATCTGCCTGCCAATGCCAGAGACTCAGATTCAGTCCCTGATCTTGAAAGGTCTCACATTCTGCACAGCAACTAGGCCTGTGTGCCACAGCTTTTGAGCCTGGGAACCACACCTACTGAGCCCGGGTGCTACAAATGCTTAAGCTCAAGCAGCCTAGAGTTCGTGCTCCCCAACAAGAGAAGCCACCGCAGTGAGGAGCCACCACGACTACAGAGTTAGCAAGTAGAGCAAAGCCCACACAGCCAAGAGCCCAGCACAGCCAAAGATAACTAAAATACAATTAAAAAGTGAAATATAAGATATCATTATAGACACTAGGTAACAAAGGATAATAAGGGGATACTATAAATTAACCTCACACATATACATTTGACAACTTAGAAGAAATGAATCGCTTCTTAAAAAAACACAATCTACCGCAACTCAGCCGATATGAAATATGCAACAAGAATAGCCATGCAACTATTAATGAATTAGAAAATTACCGGCAGGCAGTCACAACATGTTTTCAGACCCAATATTGCCTGCTCAGTACTATTTTGTGCTTTTTGATTTACATAATAAGTAAATGAGGGCAGAGAGAGGAGTAAAGAAAAATGTTGGGTATGCTGAAATGGGAGAGGAGATTTGTGGACTGGTGGATAGAAAGAGTCCAGAACACCCATGGAACATGATGCAAGTAGACAGGAAAAGAGGGTTTTTGTTAGTGATATATATTGTGATGTATTGAGTGATCGTTTTCGTTTTAAAAAACTTCAGGAAAGAAATTAACCATTGCTTTAGTTGGTTTAATTTTTAAACTAAGGCTTTAAAAATCAATATCTTTAATTGTAATATTGCAGTGAGACCAAGCCATGTAAGATCTAGCTTTATAAGGTTTACAAGTCAGTGTTAGGAGGTCTTGAGGTTGTGGTTAACCCTTGGAAGAACTTGAAATATGTGTAAACAAATAGGTAGGAGAGTCAAGGAGAAATGGCTAAGTGTGCAATATGCATATTTTAAAGTAGTGGACATTGCTTGCCTTGCAGACCCTTGCGGTCCATTTTCTCTTGGTGTATGGTCATGGTTGGGCTTCCCAGATGGCTCAGTGATAAAAAAAAATCTGCCTGGAATACAGGAGATGCAGGTTCGATCCCTGGGTCGAGAAGATCCCCTTGAAGAGGGCATGGCAACCCACTCTTGTATTCTTGCCTGGATAATCCCATGCACAGAGGAGCCTGGCAGGCTATGGTCCATAGGGTCACAAAGAGTTGTAGTCATGGTTAATGGTATCTTTTCTCAGTAATGAAATACTTAGGTCTGAGGAGGTCTGTGTTCACCCTCCTTCTCTCTAATTGGTGCCCAGAATTCTTAAATAACTGTTTGGAATACCTAAGGAGACATTGTCTCCTAGAACTGGTTAGTTTGTGAAAGTCGCTCAGTCCTGTCTGACTCTTTGTGACCCCATGGACTATACAGTCCATGGTATTCTCCAGGCCACAATACTGGAGTGAGTAGCCTTTCCCTTCTCCAGGGGGTCTTCCCAACTCAGGGATTGAACCCAGGTCAGTTAGTTTGGATCGGAGTGTTTGATGAGGTGCTACAAGATCTCTCTAACCTAAGAGGGAACTGCAGGAGGAGGGGGGCCCCTCTCTGCATTTGCTTATCATAGTTAATCTGGGTGTTCATGTGCCATTTAAACACTGCTGGTTCTGGGCAGAGCATGAATGAGCTCAGGTGCACGGAATTGAAAGGTAATGAGAATGATTAATCAAATTTCTCCCAGCAAAGGGTGCCATGTGCCAGACTCTGTCCTGGATAACCCTCCTCCATGTGAATCAGGGGCCATGCTCTGCCCTGAGGTGTCTGGTATATCTGAGAGTGGACATCTGTGTTTGGAGCAAACTGGGAGGGATTGGAGGCCACTTTTGGCTTGGTGTCTTTGCTTCATCAACCGCTCTGCCAAGGTTTGTTCACAGTCTCCTCTGGCCATGCTCATTTAGTTATGGAAAACATGGTGAACATGAGTAATGGGAAATGTAGCTAGCTGTTGGGGCAAGGGGGCCCCAGGGTTAAGCCTCCTGCACAGCATAAAGCACCCTGTGGTACCTAAAAAAAACCCAAAAAACCATGTGGTCTAAAACCAGTGTAGAGAAATACCTGGAGAATAAATCATTCTGTTTTTCCTCATATTTATCTATCTAATTATATCTAGCTATCTGACTTACCTTTTATCTAATCTAATTTAAAATAAACAGAATGACTTGATCTGAGAAGACCTGGGTATAGAACTTTTGGGAGTCCTTGATAAGATCTCCACGGTATGTGTAATAACCTGTGTTAGGGGACAAATCTTATCTGCAATGAAAATAAAATCCAATAAGACATATGAGCTTCAGTCTCTCCATTTTGAGGTCAGTAGCTGTTTGAGTTCTCCTCCTGACTCTGAAACTGATGAATTACTTACTCTTTGTGATTAATTTTCCTCACCAGTAACAATAGGTTGTTATATCTATTTGCCAGAGGTAGATAGGGTGGAAAAGGATACCGGAGCATAGTAGGTGCTCAGCAAATGTTAATCTTCGCCTTTATCCAGCTTCCCACTTAGAACAATTTTTATATCTTGATTTATAATATTCCCCAATAAGGAGTCTCTCAGAGAAGGCAATGGCACCCCACTCCAGTACTCTTGCCTGGAAAATCCCATGGGCGGAGGAGCCTGGTAGGCTGCAGTCCATGAGGTCGCTAAGAGTCGGACATGACTGAGAGACTTCACTTTCACTTTTCACTTTCATGCATTGGAGAAGGAAATGGCAACCCACTACAGTATTCTTGCTTAGAGAATACCAGGGACGGGGGAGCCTGTTGGGCTGCTGTCTATGGGGGTCACACAAAGTTGGACACGACTGAAGCAACTTAGCAGCAGCAGCAGCAGCAGCTGAGTAGGGATACATTTTTCCTAAAGGAAAAGTAATGGTTGCATGGGATCTACATGGCAAAGTGCCAAGTGGTTAAAGACAGTGATTCCTCTGTGATGTAGAGGAAAAAGAAGTGGGTTAGCAGGAAAGAGCTCTGGGTCCTAGCACATGTTCTGTGTGTCTGGAAGCGCTGTCTGTCTGAAAACCAAGCGCTGATTTACTGGAAGAGGGCTGAATCACTTGGTGCCTAGAAGAGGAGGCACTGAATGAACCAAGGAGGCTTTGAGAGACTAGGAGCAGACCTCTGCCTCTCTGCGTATATATGAGAATCATATGCTTGAGACTCAGAACTGGGTGAAGACCATCTTGTCTTGTGTTCAGGCCTTGGCTGCTTGACTATGAAAAAAGGGTGGGGGGGGTTCTCCCCAACTCTACTTTCATAGCCTACTGTACTCAACAGGGGTTTCCTCCAAGATGGGAAGGGGACAGAATATTGGAGACCTACCTCCCCAAATGACAAATATCTGCTAAGCTCTGATATTAATTAGGTATGTGACTGTGGGAAGTAATTCCATATTCCTGACCCTCATTTTATTTATCTGTAACATGAGAGTTCTGTACCACACCAGCATTTTTCAACTTTTATTTCTTAAACAGTTGATCAGTTGTATCAGGTGAAACCTTGTTTAGATACCTAAGCTGTAGATCATGCAAAAGTAGACCTGCTCTGGTTGGAGGAGGATTGAGGGTGGAAAGAGGGAACTATGCTCAGCCTCCCCGTTCTCCATCCTCTCTCCCCCTGCCTGCCACTGCCCTCCCAAGGCTTGGAAGCTCCTGGGGTACTTTGAGGGTCCTCCAGGGTTCCCTGGAGCAGCGTTTGAAAACCACTGAATTCTGCAATTGCTTGGATCTCTTTCAAATGTAACCTTTGGATATTCGCTAATTCCAGGATTTAGAGTGCCACTTCATTTACCTTATTTGTCAGTAACCATTCTTAGGTAGATTAAAGGCTGGTTATCTTGGTTTAGCATTTAGCAATTTAGGTAGTTTGATTAAACTTGATTTTCTTTCATTTTCAGAAAATTTAAACCAGGGAAATAAAATCTTGTGGAAGTCCCTACATTTTTCTGTTTGTCACTATTTATTAGCCAATTGTTACTTTATCACTGATTAGAGGAATCTGCTAAAGAACTTAGCAGAACTGTGATTCAAGTAACACAAGAACTTCCCCCTAAAAAACACCATACTGCATATACCATATAGTTTTACTCACACATACACATAAAAGGAGCAAAGGATAGAAAACAAAATGTTAATAGGGGATACTTTTGGATAATGGAGTGAAGGGCAAGTTAATTTTTTTTTCTTTAACTTCTCTGTATTTTCTGAACATTAAGCAGCACATGTGTACGTAACTCGTAATCATAAAAAAGTTATTAAAAATGAACACATTTTCATTCAAAAGTAATTAAGTTAATTAAAAGATTATTAAGTCAGCACAAAAATTGAAATTAATAGTGTTTAAAAATAGCGTTTTATTGACTTTAAACTCAATGAGCCAGGACAGATTATAAATTTAAGGACCCACATTTCCTGAACTTACAATAGAAGCCCTCTTACCCCTTCATATGATGAATGTGCCTCATTCCTCCAGGGACAGAAGACCCAGTGATTGGAAACTGTTCTGTGTATGAGGTGGCTGGGGGCCATTCCACATGGAAAAGATGCTTTGTTTTGGATACTAATGTAAGCTCCATGCAGATGTTTGGATCAGTGACAGATTCAGCTTAGAGATTTAAGAATCAATCTCCTTATTTCCTGGTACCATGTCCTAGGCTGTCTTTTAAGGCCTAGAAGGCAGGACACACTCTTCGTCACTTCCAGTTACCATAGTCTTGGCTAAATGACATGCACCAGGAGCACTTGATAAATGCCATGAGATCTCAAGGTCAAGAATAAGCCCTCAGAATTATCTGCAACAATCCTTAAAACACAGCTTGACTTGAAATCCTGTGAAAATCAAGGAAGGGGAAGAGCAACCTAAGAAAAGTCCTCTGCCTTTTATTCTTTTTTCTCCTCTATAAGGCATTTTAAGGTAATTAGGTTTAACTGCACCAGTAAAAATGTGAAAAGTCTCATTTTCAGTATCTGACTGTCTCCTTAAGAGAGATGGGAGGATAACAGATGGATAGATAGATAGGGGCAGACAGAAATGGTGCAATAGTCAGACAGATCTATGTTCAGTTTATTATTTTTGATTTTCAGAGTTAATTGAGTGTTTTTTCGTAAAAGTATCTTTTTCTTCCTCTTCCTCTTGCTGTAATTTAAAAGCAGATAGACAAAGGCAAAGGAAAATCAGTTCTAAAATTTGCTTTCCAAAGTCGTTTCATGATTTCAGTGGTCATTGCTTCAAACCCAGCACCAGATAGTTACGGGCAATTGGCTTCATTCTGGCTCCTATGATACTACTGGCTCTTTGTGGCTGTGGGTGGAGGGAGGCAAAGCAAGGTGGGAAAATGTAGCCTGCTGCTGCTACTGCTGCTAAGTCGCTTCAGTTGTGTCCGACTCTGTGCGACCCCATAGACTGCAGCCCACCAGGCTCCCCCGTCCCTGGGATTCTCCAGGCAAGAACACTGGAGAGGGTTGCCATTTCCTTCTCCAGTGCATGAAAGTGAAAAGTGAAAGGGAAGTCGCTCAGTCATGTCCGACTCTTTGCGACCCCATGGGCTGCAGCCTACCAGGCTCCTCTGCCCATGGGGTTTTCCAGGCAAGAGTACTGGAGTGGGGTGCCATTGCCGTCTCCGAAACGTAGCCTAGAGCATCTCATAAGGAATTGAAATTCACATTGTAGTTTTCCATGGGACTTTTTCACGTCGATCTCATGTTTCTGCCTAACATGTTTCTGACAGTGCCTTACGTTTGCTTACAGAACTCATTTGTGTGTTTGTCTTATGTACATGTACTCTTCACTTACCTGCAAGTTAGAAGTAGCTATTCTCATTTTATGGGTGAACATACTAGAGGCTAGAATATATAAGTGGCTGACTTAGCAGCAGCAGCAGCAGTGGCAGAGATAGAACTTGAAGCTTGGACTTCATACTCTAAAGAACGTGCTATGCTTGCTGTGCCTCTTAGCTGTAAGGACTAGATTATATTAATATTTTATCTGGTTTTTGAAGTTCTCTGCCATGTTTACCCCTAGATCCCAATACCAATGCAGTACTTTATGTATAATAAATGTCAATAAATGTCATTTTCTTCTTTAAGTGCTAACTTAATACTAAAGGAAATAATGATTTACTTAGTTTGGAGAATGTGTCCTGCATTGCGGGCAGATTCTTTACCTTCTGAGCTACTAGGGAAGCCCCAGAGGGTGTCTTTCATCCTCATCAAAAAAGCCATAACCAAATTATTTATTGCATGAACTTCTTTTTAAATTATGCTAGGAGTGAGGTTTATGGGAAAGATGATCTTGATTACCTAATGGGAAAAAATATTCAGATAGAAGACCCCACCTGACCTTGAAATGACCTTAAGTAAATGACTTAGCCTCTTGTAATCTCTTCTCTTTTCCATAAAGGGCTTGATAATACCTGCCCTTCATTCCTCATGGAGGTCTTTAGAGGATCTCAAGTTATGGATGTGATTGGCCAACCATAAAGCCTTGCTTTCATGACTTGGCGGCGTGACTGATTGCGGGGACTGGCGCTCCTGGCCAAAACACGGTCCTAGTGGCTTCTCTCCTGGGAGTGAAGGCAATCAGTCTATGAACAAAGAGTTCCTGGGCAATTCTTTGCCAGAAAACTCTTGCCATCTTCTACTCACATCCCCCCATCTTCTGCCTACTCTCAGATCTTTGCCCAAAAAGGGCTCTTAAACAGTGATGTGGGTAGTGCTGGTGAGCCACTCCCTACTTTTTTATGGTGTAAATGTTTATAAAATAGTCTTAGGTATTTTGTTGCAGATATAAATTATTTGGCCAGTTGAGTGAGAAGCAGTCAACCCATGGGTATTATAGCCAGAACTGTATTCTTAGGTCAGTTGATAGTTAAGCAGTTTGCGTGAAGTAGAAGGTTTCTAAGACTTTTCAACCTGATGCTTGCAACATCCTCTTTCCTCATCAAAATATAATGGATTCTCCAACCAGAGTTCATTCTATACCTTCCAAAGGGAAATTCCACTGATCTCTACTGATAACATGTGTCAGCCCAGAGCCAGATACTCTTATACATGACCTCTTTGAATAATTGACTAGGTGTGGTGGGTACTGCATTTATTTTGCAGTGGAAGAAACTGAAGCTCTGGTTAAATAATGTACCTGAAATCACCTAGCTAGTAAGGGACTGAGCCAAGATTTACACCTTGGGTGTCTGACTCCAAGCGTAGGGCTCTTTTGACTGCACTTTGGCTTTTGGGGTATACACAAGCCACAGTGAAACAGAGCCCACAAAGCTGTAGTGAATCTGCATTAGGCACAAACATGAAACCAATTTGTTACCAACATTGTAATTGGTATTATAAATACATACTTGTGGCAAACACTTTTTTCTTTCAATTTTATTTCTTAATTTTATGATGTTCTTTGAGGGGGCAGAGATATGTGTTTTCTTATTTAGTAAAAACTATTGATTTTTCTCCTTTTATGATTTCTCCAATTGCTTTTTCTGTGTTCAGAAAGACTTTCCTGATTCAAAGATGAGATAAACATACCTTTGCATCCTCTCTGTCTTTTTGTGATTTAACTTTTTAATCTTTATGGAATTTATGTTAGGGGTAGAGTACTAAACCAAATTACTTCTTTTTGGTTTTCAAATTGCAAACTTTCCCAGCACAATTTATTAAGTAATTCATCTTATTCCTTACTGATTTGTGGATTTCTGTATTGCATAAATTTTCATATATACTAGGCTGTCTACTGTGCTCAATAATTTTCCAGCAATGCTTATTCCAGCTTTACATTGTTCCAGGTGTTATAGCTTTAGTGTTTAGACTAACAATTGGTCAGTCAGTTCAGTCGCTCAGTCGTGTCCGACTCTTTGCGACCCCATGAATTGCAGCACGCCAAGCCTCACTGTCCATCACCAACTCCCGGAGTTCACTCAGGCTCACGTCCATCGAGTCAGTGATGCCATCCAGCCATCTCATCCTCTGTCGTCCCCTTCTCCTCCTTCCCCTCATCCCTCCCAGCATCAGAGTCTTTTCCAATGAGTCAACTCTTCACATGAGGTGGCCAAAGTACTGGAGTTTCAGCTTTAGCATCATTCCTTCCAAAGAAATCCCAGGGCTGATCTCCTTCAGAATGGACTGGTTGGATCTCCTTGCAGTCCAAGGGACTCTCAAGAGTCTTCTCCAACACCACAGTTCAAAAGCATCAATTCTTCGGCGCTCAGCCTTCTTCACAGTCCAACTCTCACATCCATACATGACCACAGGAAAAACCATAGCCTTGACTAGACGAACCTTTGTTGGCAAAGTAATGTCTCTGCTTTTGAATATGCTATCTAGGTTGGTCATAACTTTCCTTCCAAGGAGTAAGCATCTTTTAATTTCATGGCTGCAGTCACCATCTGCAGTGATTTTGGAGCCCCAAAAAATAAAGTCTGACACTGTTTCCACTGTTTCCCCATCTATTTCCCATGAAGTGATGGGACCAGATGCCATGATCTTCGTTTTCTGAATGTTGAGCTTTAAGCCAACTTTTTCACTCTCCACTTTCACTTTCATCAAGAGGCTTTTTAGTTCATCTCCACTTTCTGCCATAAGGGTGGTGTCATCTGCATATCTGAGGTTATTGATATTTCTCCCGGCAATCTTGATTGCAGCTTGTGTTTCTTCCAGTCCAGGGTTTCTCATGATGTGCTCTGCATATAAGTTAAATAAGCAGGGTGACAATATACAGCCTTGATGTACTCCTTTTCCTATTTGGAACCAGTCTGTTGTTCCATGTCCAGTTCTAACTGTTGCTTCCTGACCTGCATACAAACAATTGGTAGGACATCGTAAATCCTCTTTTAAAAAATGTAAGTGACCATTGGGCTTAATCAATAAGCATCTAAAGCAAGGGTTGTTAAACAATGGTACATAATCCTTATGTGTCCACCACCTGTTTTTTGCAAATAAAGTTTTATTGGCACACAGGCACATTTATTTGTGTGCATTTCATTGTGTATGTATTTTTTGCACCACAATGGCAGAGTTGAATAGATTTGACAGAGATTTTAAGAAACTGCAGAACCTAAAATACTTGCTCTCTGGCCCTCAGGTCTGAAAGGCTTGGGATAGGAAATAGATGGAAAATAAGGGCCACGAGGTCTAGACCCACTTCTTGGGACATGCTACAGATTCCAAGCCAGACTTTGGCCATATGCTCCAATATATTTTATATCTGCCTTTACTTCTTTAAGAAGGAGAAATATAGAGCTGATCCTCTGTCTGCAGTTGGTCTTTGCAGTAGCTTTATTGCTGTTTTGATCACAAACGTTTCTTCCCAATCTGACTTCGTCCTACAATCTTAGAGACTTCTCTTGCAGGGGAGGGGCGGGGTTGGGGGAGGTATCAGTTTACAGTGATAGCCTAAGCAAAATAATGCAACCACATAACTTGACTGCTTGAAAGATCATTTCATAGCCAATGAAGTGAGTCTTTTAGATAATCCACAGCTTTCATGATCTCATCACATTCTTTCTCCATTTGCTCTGGGATGCAGAAGTTGACTTTATGCGTGGATTAGCTAAGAGCTCAAGATAGGAGAGTTCCTCCTTTGATGGAAGGAACAAGAAATTTGGACTCATGAAAGGCAAAAAGGGTCTCTTGGAAGGTTAAGTCTTCAAGTGTGTGGGTATATCTATGAGATCCTTCGTGACCCTTCTCTGGGGCAGGTATGGGCAGGCATTCATGAAGTGCTTGAAGGATGATAAAGTGAGACTTCCATGGATGTTTAAAAACTGAATAGTGATATCTGCACACAGACCCCATAGCAAAGGCACACAAGTCTCTGATTGTTTATTTTTCTGACAACTTTGAAACTCTGGCTTGTCTCAGTGGGAAGTGCTAGTTTTCTCTGTATGGTCCGGAATGAGTTTTTATGCACTCAGCAGTGCGCTGTGGATTGCTGTAACTGGTCAGAGGTCCCTGAGAGGCTGACGAGAATGCCTAAAAAGTTGTGTGTGCAAACGTGCATGTAAGTGTATGTGTGAGCACGCATCCACATGGAGCCGAGAAAGAAAATTAAAAAGAGAATAAAAAGTATGTTTTTTTAAGGTCACATTTTATTTTTGGTATAGTCTCAGAATGCTGTAAAGAAAAAAAATTGTTGGTGCAGGTTTGTACTGAAATAATTATTTTCACAAGTACCAAGAGCTAAAATTTTGTTTTAAATATTATTTTTCACCATCTCAGAATGGAAGGATAGGATGTGGTTTCTTCAGCCTCAAGACACGTCCTTGTTTTAAACTGGGCAAGGATTACATAGGGATGTGACTTCTCCTCTGCTGAAGGGCAGAAATCAGGGAGAGGGGGAAGCCAAGAAGAAGGAAAGAATGAAGGTAAAGAGGGAAAGAGAGACCAATGAGAATGGGAATAGGAACAAAAGTGTTGCAGACCCACTAGGGAGAGAGATGGTTTGACAGTCATCTTTCAAGAGAATTGTGGTCTTACAGAAAGTCACTGGCTGCAAGTTATAAATATATTAAGAAATGCAGTAGAGACTGAGCATAGTTATCCAGAGCTCCAGGGTGGCGATGTAGACAGAGGTTTTATTTTGTTGAATATCTGTGCTCAATGGTATGTAGATACTCTTAACTTTGCCATCCACTCTTATTGCAATGCATGCACACTCCTCAGACATCATAAACCCTAAGAGTTGATCAGACTAACCCATCACCCAGTGTAGGAATTCCATCCGTGATATTTTTGACAGAAGGGACTTATCAAACTCTTAGATCTTGAAAGAAGCTTAAACATTACAGTAGCTGTTAAGATTGTGGGCTTTAGGGTCAGAAGGTCTAGATTTGAATCTGTGTTGTCCCATGGCCTGGCTGTGTCCTTGGGAAGGTTAGTTCAGCTCTGTAAGCCGAAATGAGCCTATAGTATGGATGATAATAGCATCTACCATTTTGGAATGTGGTTTGATGAGGTTTAAGTGAGATGATATAAATTGCTTAACATAATGCTTCACACATGACAAGTGCTCAGTAAATGTAAAAGCCTCTTGATGAAAGTGAAAATGGAGAGTGAAAAAGTTGGCTTAAAGCTCAACATTCAGAAAACGAAGATCATGGCATCCGGTCCCATCACTTGATGGGAAATAGATGGGGAAACAGTGGAAACAGTGTCAGACTTTCTTTTTCTGGGCTCCAAAATCACTGCAGATGGTGACTGCAGCCATGAAATTAAGACGCTTACTCCTTGGAAGGAAAGTTATGACCAACCTAGATAGCATATTCAAAAGCAGAGACATTACTTTGCCAACAAAGGTTCGTCTAGTCAAGGCTATGGTTTTTCCTGTGGTCATGTATGGATGTGAGAGTTGGACTGTGAAGAAGGCTGAGCACCGAAGAATTGATGCTTTTGAACTGTGGTGTTGGAGAAGACTCTTGAGAGTCCCTTGGACTGCAAGGAGATCCAACCAGTCCATTCTGAAGGAGATCAGCCCTGAGATTTCTTTGGAAGGACTGATGCTAAAGCTGAAACTCCAGTACTTTGGCCATCTCATGTGAAGAGTTGACTCATTGGAAAAGACTCTGATGCTGGGAGGGTTTGGGGGCAGGAGGAGAAGGGGATGACAGAAGATGAGATGGTTGGATGGCATCACTGACTCGATGGACGTGAGTCTCAGTGAACTCTGGGAGTTGGTGATGGACAGGGAGGCCTGGCGTGCTGCAATTCATGGGGTCGCAAAGAGTCGGACACAACTGAGCGACTGATCTGATCTGATTATTAATTTATTATTATCATTATCTTAATATTATTTTGGATTTCTACTATTATTATCTATTTTTTTGGGGGGGAGGAGCTGCACCTCGAAGCATATGGGATCAGTTCCCCAACCAGGGATTGAACCTCTATGCCCTGCCATGGAAGTACAGAGTCTTAAGCACTGGACTGCTAGGAGAGTCCCTACTATTATAACCTTTCATAGTCTCTTCATGTTAGAAGCAAGGATCAATCTGGCAAACATGGTCATCTACAGTAGTGGATTATAGCAAGAAGACTTTCAATCTAGAGAAGTTCACTGAAAGTGTTTCATGCCAGAATTAAGAGTTCAAAGTTGGTTGGGAGTATTTTATCCTAATTTTAGGCTGTGCTTTGAGACATGTAGGATCTTAGTTCCTTGACTGGAGATTAAACCTGTGGCCCCTACAATGCAAGCATGGAGTCTTAACCACTGGGTGGTCAGGGAAGTCCCTGGTTTGGTGTATTTTAGATATGATCTCATTCTTCAGACCAAAAGTGTATTACATAGTATAAAAGAATAATATTTTGCTAAATGTGGTACCCCATTAGGATTTGAACTAATAAAAAAGAACTATTTACTCCTGGGAAGAGTGAGGCTGAATATTAAAGCAATTTTATTTATTGAAAGAATAATTGTAATTCCTAGAGTACCATAAAGTGGGTAAAAGGAGAGGAGATTCAATTCATTTTATCTTTGAGAATCTGAGGCCTGGTAATGAGTTAGAAGAGAGAAAGTTCTGCTTTTCAGAGCCTTAGACTTTTCATTAATCTGCTAGAACAGAGAAGATTGTGATTTAGTGATAATGACTTGTAAATAGGAGCAAGGCTGACTTTATATCTAGAAGGTTCCAGGGAAAAGACCTAACCAGGAAATAATCAGAGAATATATGGTACTTCTTCCCCCAATCTTTAAAATTAAGCTTCTTATTTTGAGATAATTGTATGTCACATGCAGTTGTAAGAAATAATACAGAGAGATATGAGTACCCATTACAGAGATCCCCTCTCCAGCAACATCTTGCAAATCTATTGTTTGATGTCACAGCATCACAAAGGATGTTGACTTTGATATAGCCAAGATACAAAATATTTCCATCACCACTCAAAGATCCTTCAGGTTACCCTTTTATAGCCAAACCCACTTGCTTCACACCTCACCGCCTCCTTCAACCCCAGCAACAAATCTCCAATGGAAAACAAATCCGTTCATTTGTGTAATTTTTCCATTTTAAGACTATTATGTGAATGGAGTTACGTATTATGCAACCTATGGGATTAACTTGATTTATTTAGCAAAATATATGCCACAGTTTGTTTAACCACTTACCAATTGAAGGACATCTGGGTCATTTCCAATCTGGTTATTATGAAAAAAGCTGCTATAAATATTTATGTACAAAATTTTTTATGTGAACATGTATTTTTATTTTGTTGAAATAATATTCACTAGTGCAATTGCTAGGCAGTCTCATGTTTAGATTTTTATGAAACAGCCAAGTATTTTCCAGAGTGCCTATATGATTTTATCATACCACTAGCATGATATATATATTTTGCTTTCTCCCTATCTTTGCTGTATTTTTTTTATTTCAGTCATTCAGACAGGTGTGTAGTGCTCTCTCATTGTGGTTTAATTTGCCTTTACATAATTACTAATGTGTTAACCATTTTTTCATATTCTTATTTTCTATATGTATATTCTCTTTGATAAAATATCTCTTCAGCTCTTTTGCCCATTTTCTAAATGGATTTTTTAACTGTTGAATTTAGATTTTTTTTTTTTTTTTTTACATATTCTAGATACTAGTCCTATGTCAGAGACACGGTTTGCAAATATTTTCTCCCACTCTGTAGCTTGTGTTTTTGTCTTCTTGGTCTTTCACAAAGCAAGAGTTAATAATTCTGATGAGAACCAATTTATCAAGTTTTTCTTTTATGAATTGTGCTTTTGCTGTCAAACCCAAGAACTCTTTGCAGAACCCTATATCCTGAAGACTTTCTCTTACATTTTTTCCTAAAAAGTTTATATTTTCGCATTTTGCTTTTAAGCCCATGATGTATTTTGAGATAATTTGGGGGTAAAGAATGAGACAAGTTGAGGTTCAGTTTTTGCTTGAACATATGGATGTACACTTTTCCAGCACCATTTTTTGAAAAGGCTATTTTTCCTCCGTTGAACTGCTTTTGTACTTTTGTCAGAAATCGGTTGAGCATATTTGTGTAGGCCTGTTTATGGGTTCTCGATTCTGGTCCGTTGGTCTGTATGTCTGTCCCTCCACTAATACCATACAGTGTTGATTTCTATAGCTGTGTAAGTTTTGACACTGGACAGACCGATTCCTCCTACTTCATTCTTCTTTTCCAATATTCTTTTAGCTATTCTAGTTGCTTTTCCATTTCATCTAAATTAAATTAATCTCCGTTATATCTATAAGAAATCTTGCTGAAATTTTGAAAGGAGCCATGTTAAAAACCTGTGTATCAACTTGGGAGAATTGAAATCTTTATCAGGTTTTCTAATTCCTGAACATAGTATATCTCAATTTATTTATTTATTTATTTTGTTAGCATTGTGTAGTTTTCAATGTACAAGTTCTGTTAGATTTATATCAAGCACTGAATTTTTCTGAGTAATTTATAAATGGTATTACCCTTGAAAGTTTCATGTCCATGTGTTCATTGTTAGTATACAGAAATACAATGGATTTTTTTAATCTTTACCTTGTGTCCTGTCACCTTACTGAACTCACGTATTAGTTCTAGGCGTATGTATGTTATGTGTGTGGATTCCTTGGGATTTTCTACATGGAAAACCATTTCATCTGCAAATAGGGACGTTTTCATTTCTTCCTTCGCTTCTGTATTTTCTTTCCTTTTCTTGCCTTATTTCATTGGTGAGAGTTTTCAATATCATCTTGGGTGAGAATGATGACACATTCTTGCCTTGTTCCTGATCTTCAAGGGGAAAAATTCAGTCATTCACTATTGTTAGCTGTAGGATTTTTTTTTTTTAAATCAACCTGTAGGTTTTTGTTTTTTTCTTTATAGATGTTCTGTATCATGATAAGAAAGTTCACTTCTATTCAAATTTTTCTGAGAGTTCTAAAAAAAATTGTGAATAGGTATTAAAGTGTCTTTTCAGATGCTTTTTTCTGCATCAATTGATATGATAATGTGATTTTTCTTTGTTAGCCTGGGGACATGGTGGATGCACTGACACATTTTTTGAATATTGAACCAACCTTGTATCCTTGGAATAAACCCCAGCTAGTCATGGTTTATAGTTATTTGTATGTATTGCTAAATTCTATTTGCTAATTTGTTAAGGTTTTTGTGTCTTTTCATGAAGAATATTGATCTGCAGTTTTCTTTTTTGTACTGTCCTTGTCTCATTTTGGTGTCAGAGTAACGTTAGCTTCATAAGATGAACTGGAAAATTCTCTTCTTTGTTTCAGAAAGGTATTATAGAGAATTAGTGTTAATTATTTAAATGTTTGGTAGGATTTTCTAGTGCAGACTTCTGGGTCTGGAGGTTTCATTTGGGGGAGTATTATATTCATCGATGGTTGAGTGACTATTCAAATGATTTATTTCATGTGGAATGCTTTGTGGTAGATAGTGTTTTTCGAGGAACTGGTCCATTTCGTTTATATTGTCAGATTTATGTATGTAGAATTGTTTGTAGTATTCCTTTATTATCCTGTTGGTGTCTGAGGGTTTATGGTGGAATCTCATTTTTCATTTATAATATTGGTAGTTTGTGTCTTCTCCCTTTTTTTTTTGTCAGCCTTGGCAGGAAGCTGTTCCAATTTTATTGATCAGTTCATGGCACCAACTCTATTTCACTGATTTCTACAGTGTTTTTTTTTGTTTGTTTCGTTTTGTTTTTATTAGTTGTTACTCTTTCTTCTCCTTGCTTTGGATTTATTTTTCTCTTTTGCGAGATTCTTGAGATGTGAGCTTAGATGATTGATCTGAGACTTTTCCTCTTTTCTCTGTATCCAGTTACTGCCATAAATTTCTTTCTCAGTGCTGCTTTGACTCTGTCCCACAAATTTTGATATGTTGTACTTTTATTTTCCTTCAGTTTAACATGTTATTTTATTTTCCTCAGATTCGTTTTATTAGTTGTGTATTATTTAGAAATGTCCTGTTTAAGTTTACAGGTTTTTGGAGAATTTCGTGTTACGCTTTTGCTAATCTCTGGTTTATTTCCATTTTGGTTGGCACACGCATTCTATATGACTTCAGTGTTTCTACTTTGTCAAGGTTTGTTTCACGGCCCAGGATGTGGGCTGTTTTGGATGTGGGTTTTCCATGGATATGTGAAAATGTTGTGTATTCTGCTGTTGTGTGGAGTGTTCTATAAATGTCAGTTAGACACTGTTGGTTGATGGTGTTGTTAAGCTCGTCTACATCGTGTGATTTTCTATTTTGCTTGTTTCGTCCATTGAAGAGAGGGCTTATGTATTTTCCAAATATAGTTGGATTGGTCTACTTTTCCTTTCAGTTTTAACAGTTTTGCTTCACATATTTTGCAGCTCTGCTGTTTGGTAGAGTCACACATAAGCTCATGTGTTCTTGGAGGATCAGTCCTATTTTCATTATATAATAATTTTTCTGTATATTATAGTTTTGCCTTGGAGTCTAATTTACTTAGTATTAATAAAGCCACTCCTACTTTTTATTGATGTTGACATCGTATATATTTTCCATCCTGTTACTTTCACCCTATCTATATTGTTATACTGGAAGTGAATTTCTTGTAGACAGCATTCAGTTGGGTCATGTTTTCAATCCATCCTGCATTCTCTGTCTTTTAGTTCATATATTTATATGCCTTTTATATTTAATGTCATTATTTATACGTTAGGGCATGAGTTTACCGTTTTGGGTTTTGTTTTGTTTTCTCTATTTCTTTGTTCCTCTTTTCTTTTTGCTTTATTCCTGTTGCTTACATGAATTTTTTCTTTTTTTTAGATTTAGTATTTCGATTTATCTGTAGTGTTTGGAGTGTATTTCTTTGTATAGCTTCCTTTAGTGCTTGCTCTACATATTTCACACACACGTATATGAAACCACAGTTTACTGGTATCATCATTCTAAAAGTTTTTGTGAAATGTAGAAACCTCAAATAAACTTCCCTTTATGTCTTTTTATCCTTTCATAATATAATATTAAATATTTTCTCTACATGTGTTTAGAACCAAGTCAGACAGTCTAGTATTTACTTCAACTGTCATACATAGTTTAGAAGAATCTAGAGGAGATGAAAAGCCTACTTTATTACCTGTATTTTTTGCCTACTGTGTTGTTCCTGCCTGCCTGATGCTTTAAGAGTCTTTTATCATCTCCTTCATTTAGAGAACATCCATCAGCTGTTATTTTAAGGTAGGTGAGCTAGCAACAAATTCTTTCAAGTTTCTTTTATTTGAAAATATTTTGATTTCCTCTAATTCCTGAAGGATATCTTCACTAGATGAAGATTCTAGGTATACAGTTGTTCTCTTTCAGTATTTGAAAACTGTTGTGTCACTTCCTTCTGTCTTCTATGGTTTCTGATGAGAAATCCACTGTCATTTAAATTACTTTTCCATTATTGGTAAGGTGTCGTTTTTTTCTGGCTGTTTTCAAGATTCTTTCTTTGTCTTTCATTTTGAAAGTTTGACTGTGATAGGTTGTCTTAATCAGCTTGGACTGCCAGGACAAAATACCGCGGACTAGGTGGCTTAAACAATAGAGATTAATTTTCTCACAGTTCTGGAGTCTGAGAGGAGGGTGCAAGCATATTTGGGTTCCAGTCAGAGCTCTCTTCCTGACTTTCAGATGGCTGCTGCCTTCTTGCTATGTCCACGCAGGGCAGAGACAGAGATCTCTTTCTTTCTCTTCCTATAGGACGCTAATCCTGTAGGATTAGAAGCCCACCCATATGAACTCACTTAACTTTTGTTGTTAAGTGAGTTGCTCTTAAACAGCACTTCATCAGTTGCTCAGCCGTGTCCAGCTCTTTGTGACCCCATGGACTGCAGCATGCCAGGTCTCCCTGTCCTTCAGTCTCCCCTGGAGTTTGCTCAAACTCATGTCCATTTAGTCGATGATGCCATCCAATCATCTCATCCTCTGTTGCCCCTTTCTCCTCATGCTCTCAGTCTTTCCCAGCATCAGGGTCTCTTTTCCAATGAGTCGGCTTAATTACCTCCTAAGAGCCTTATTTCCAAATATAGTCACGATGACTGTTGGAGCTTCCACGTAGGAATCCAAGGAGCATCATTTAGTCTATCATATGTGTCATGGTGTGGATTTTTAAAATTCAATCTGCTTGCAGTTCATTCATCTTCTTGAATCTATTGGTTAATATCTTTGACCATATTTGGGAAGGTTTAAGTCATTACTCTTTTGACTTCTTTTTCAGCCATGCTTCCCTTCCCGTCTTCTCCTGGGACTTTAATAGCATAATATATGTTACTGGGACTTTAATAGCATAATAAATGTTACATCTTTTGTTTTAGTGCCCAGGTCCCTGTGGCTCTGCTCATCTTTCCTGTCTCTTTTCTCTCTCTTGCTCGGATCAGGTAATTTATGCTGTCCTGTCATCCACTTCACTGACTTTTTTCCCTCTGTGTGTCCTCCATTCTGCTGTCGTGCCATCCACTGAGCTTTTCATTTGGTTTAATTACTGTGTTCTTCAGTTCTAAAATGTCCATTTTGTTCTTATTTATACTGTCTTTTTATTTGCTGATACTTTAATTTCTCTGTTGAGACTCTTTAATTTTTCATTTGCTTCAAACGTGTTTATAAGTGCTCACTGAAGCACTTTCATGACAGCCACTTTAAAATCTTCGTCAGATAATTCTAACGTTTCTATCGTCTCACTGTTGACATCTACCGATTTCTCCTTTCATTCAGTTGTTGGTTCTTGCTGTTACTCCTAATCTTCAATTGCAATCTGAGCATTTTGTTTGTATGTTTTGAGACTTTGGATTTTATTTAAACTTTCTGGTTTACCTGGCTATGTCTGACATTGCTGTGTTAGGGAATGGTGCAGGAAGCCACCTCTTTACTGCCCAGTCCAGGTGCAAATCTAGGTTCTCTTCTCACCCTTGATACTTGAGGGTGGGGCTCCTTACTCTTGGGAAAGGTTTGGAGCCCCGACTCCCCACTAGCCTCCACTAATACTGAGATGATAGTGAAGGAGTTGCTTTCTTACTGCAAGATATGGTAAGAGGTCTCCTCTTACACAAACCCAGAGGGGCTAGAGAGTGATTGCTTGTTATTGTAAAAAACTTCAGGCTCCACATGCAGCTCTCATTTGCCACCGTGATGTTGGGGGATTTTGTTACTGCATGGCAGAAGTGAAAGTTTCGTCTCCCACTTGGCCTTCTCTGATACCGCATGGATGGGCAAGTTGAGATGCCTCATTACGGCCTGGCATGGGTGGGGTTTTAGATTCTTCACTTGCTCTTTGCTGATCTGGGTAGGGGTGAAACCACTCTTCTTTCTTACAGTGTTTGGCTAGAGTACAGCAGTTACTTTGTCAAAGTTTTCTGCCTCGCCAGACCTTTTCTGGTTCTCTGGCTTGATGGTTTTTGGTTTTTTTTTTTTCTCTTTTTTTTACTTGCACCCTCTGGTGTTTCTATGTCCAGTTTCCCCAGCATCTAGTCTGTAACATATGAGACAGAAAGAAAACTCAGAGAACTCACAGACAGGTCATTCTTTAGATCCTCAACTCCCTACTCATTCTACCTTCTCTCTACCATTCAGAGTCTATTTATGCTTATTTTATATATCATGTATTGGGTTTTAATTGTACTTAATAGAAGGAATGGAGAAGGAAATGGCAACACACTCCAGTATTCTTGCCTGGAGATTCCCATAGACAGAGGAGCCTGGTGAACTACAGCCCATGGGGTCACCAGAGTCGGACACGGCGTAATGACTGAATCACCACCACCAAAGAAGGCATAGGAACAGGGGTGTCTACTCCATCTTCTCTGAAGTATAAGTCTGGAAGTCTGTGCATTTGTTTTAAAAACACCAAAGCACTTGATAAATGTCTAATAAGTGAAGGACCATCTGATGGCCAGTTATAGACTGACTCTCTAGGGACTCAGGGTAAAGCTCCCAGGAAGCTATTTGAGATACTGGACTCTCCTTAAAGTCTCTGGCTCAGTGGATGTGAATTTTCCATCTCTGTGTCTTACTGCTCCTAATGGCCTTAAACCTCTGTCCTGTTTTCACTTGTTTTGGTACCAGCGTCTAACTACTCTATACTACCCTATCTATACTCCTCTCACACTCAACTTTTAACTGCTGCCTTATGAGCCCGTGCTTAATAGGGCCTTCGTAGCTGGCTATGCATTGCCTATTTTTGATAAAAATTTGTATTTGTTATCACTCTTATTTGACTAGATCCTTGGAAAGTTCACAGCACTGTCATGGTCTTTTTTTAAAAGATTTTTTTTAATGTGGATCATTTTTAAAGTCTTTATTGAATTTTTTACAGTATTGCTTCTGTTTTATGTTTTGGTGTTTTGACTGAAGGGCATTTGGGATCTGAGATCCCCCACCAGGGATCAAACTTGAACCCACTGCACTGGAACTCAAAGTCTTAACCACAGGAGCACCAGGGACATCCCCTGTCATGGTCTTTACTGCTCTTGTCAGCGTTACCTCTAGCCATTGAACTGCCCTGTTTGTGGAACAGTAGAAACAAATCCTCTGCAAAAATGCAGAGCAGAAGAGAGGCTCTTCCCTCAAGACACTAATAGTTTCAGAGGGAAACTAGAATTAGTTACAACTAAGGGAAATTTTCCAGAGCCTTTCCTCTATAGTGCATTCACTGTTTTTTACTTTTAAGGCATAAGGAACAGAAAATAAAATAAATAATTGGCTATATTGAATTTTGTTTTTTTACCCTTTCCTCTCAATTTTGAGTATTTACAAAGAAATAACTGCAAAACATTTTTGTATATTCTACTAGGAATATTAAAAGGGGATGATGTAGTCATGGTTGGAAAGATATTTTTCTTCTTTAAGAGAAAATTTCCTCAGAAACAGGAATATAGCAGTCTCTTATTGTGAGTTGACCTTGGCTCCAGTGATAGTTTTCCCCTCCATCCATTCTATTCCTAATATAATAGATAAAAGGCAGATAGATGAAGTCTGAAAATTTCCATGACCTCTAAAGAAAGTTTGTGCTTCTTCCTTTATCTGATAGTAATTTTACTGTGTTTTTAGGACCTAACATCCTCCTCTGCTAAAGAGGTGATGGTTTTTTCCTACTTGAGCTTTATGAGAATCTTTTATAGAAATTCTACCTAATGGTCAATCTATTAACTAGCAAGTACTTAGTTTATTTCATGGGATTATAGACATTGGGAGAGGCACTAAAAAATTACACAGGTCTAAGGATCCTTGAAGGGCTTGGATATCAGTGAGAAGGTGAAGGGTCTGAAAGCTTTTCACCTACTCAATCCCTGGACTGCACATTATACTTTATAGACATTTTAAATTAAACCTCATAATTATTATAAATTTAGTGTATGGTTGTATGAATTTAGTGTTGGTCACTGTCTTCAAACTGGAGATACTGTCTCCACTGTTCCCTTCCTCAGATTTTTATAATGAAAGGCAGAAGTTATGTCTCTTTGCTTGTACAAATAGCCAATGCCTGGCCATGGACCACTTTCTACCTTCTATGAAGCTAACTGGCCCACATAAGGATTAAATCTACAAGTCATACTTAACTCCTTGGTCTGACAAGCCGAGCTAGTCAGCACAGTTCAGAAGGCAATGCTTGACAGAGGAACATAGTCATCAGTTTACCGGTAACTAGTTTTAGTAACTTTCAGTGCCTTGGCCAGATTAAACTAGTAAGTTTGAGAACCTGGTTTGCTGGATTCCAAAGCCACACAACTTCAGAGAGTTGTGTTGCTCTTTAAAATGGTGTTTTTGTCTTCCTGCATGTAGTGAGTAATGGATCTGTGAGTGGATGTTGAATCGTTCAGAGCGATCTGGCTTACTGTACATTGTACATTGTACTCTGTGTGCCGCTGCCTCGCAAGGGCCTCTGTGTGTTCTTCTGAATGTCCGTAAAGTGAGAGAACTGATGCTTTCCATCTTCTCTGAGGATATTATGTGTATTAAACATCTCTGAAGAAAATGTCTACAAGCACACCTTTATCATTTGATAACAAAAAAAGTCTGAATTAGTGAAAAGTCAGAATAAGTGATTACTTAAAAAAATCACATTCAAGAATTTAGTATTGACAGCAATGATTTATTAAGTGGATTTATATTTTTTTAAATTGAGTATGTCATGATTCTTAGGAAATTTATATTTACATGAATTATAAGCAAGAAGGTGCTGCCCAGGTGCTTCAAAGAAGTTTGTTCTTTTAAAAAAACTTTGTCATTCTCTCTGAGATCTCCAGCATATGATGATATTCTTTAACAGATCTCTTCTGTAACAGAAGAGTATCCTGAAGGTGAGTAATGCATAAATGGCCACAGATTTCAAGTATGAAGGATATGAATGATTCCGAGCTTACTCTAAATGCCTCCTCAATGTGGTGGGACAGCGCAGTGTTCTGAAGTTAGAGGGGACTGGATATCAGCCTTGAAACCATGCTTAGCCATGTGACCATGGGCAACTTGCTTAGCAGCTCTAACACCAGGCATTCTCATTTCTATAATGGGGAGAATACTGGGTACCTGGGTCTCACAAAACTGGTAGGACATTGCATGAGATGATGCATGAAAAGTGCTATGAACAATACTTGCAATATAACAAATGCCAACTTCTATTATTAATGTTGTTGTTAACACTATTAATAAGAAGTAATAAAGAGGATGCCCCTTCCCTCTGAGAGATTTAGGTAATAACCAAGTCTATATTTGTTAAGAACACAAGATGAGAAATTCATATATAGTGCCATATCCCCCTCATTTCTGCTTCTTGTCTAAGGTAGGAGCAAAGACATGACAGATACAATCTAAAATATCCTTGGGAGCTCAGTGAACCCTGGGGTTAGGTTAGAGAGGAGGACTGCTGGGGCATAGGTCTGAAACGAGAGAATTTCAAGACCCTTGTATTTGCTGTGGAGTATTCCAGATGTTTGCAGCTGCCCTGAAACTCTGAACCAGCCAATAGGAGGTAGGGGCCCCAGGAAACGGTTTCCCGTAGGAAGCATGCTGGCTTTTGCCCTGACTTCTTTTCTGCTCACTGCAATAGCAGCTTCACTTCACAATCTCCTCTCCAGTCATGCATTCTGATCAAAATAGTTATTTAAAGGCTGTGGCTAATAGGAGAGTAGATACCCCCGGTATTTCCCAGCACAGAGCTCTCATTCTGGGAATCTTGGGTCCATGTGACTTCCCGAGTAGGTGATTCACACTGAGCAACGAGACAGGTTTGGCATGACACAATCTGCAGATTCAAATAAATCCCCGGAGAGAGGACGAGGCTGCGAGAGTCCCCCCGTGCTGGCTGCAGCTTCCAGTGTATGCACAAAGCACCCCGTCCCAGGCCCCAGATGTGTGCAGGTTTCTAATTGCCAGCACTGCACTAAGATTTGAAGGGTGAGAGAGTTGCAAAATCACGAACACCGAGGGCGGTGTTAGGAAGGCAGCTTCCTGCACACTGTTGTAGGTGTTAGTGAGATTATCAATTGCTCCGGGAGAGACACAGGACTAGAGGGCTTAGGCATTGTGGTGGTCCCTCTCTTCGCGGTTTCGGCTCCCCGAGGTGGTGCGTTCCTAGAGAAGTGTACCCTGCACTTCCGTTTCTGCAGTGAAATTAACTCAAGCTTCGCAGGTGAGTCTTTCAGGTCACCTTTAAAAGACAAGGATCTGAGAGCTGCGGTGGGGGTGGGCTGTACCCTCTTTGCTTTACATCAGACATGTTTTATTGGTGCAGAAGTGGTATCTGAAAGCTTAAATGTGGAGCAGAGGTTTGCAGCAGCCAAACGAACTACGTGGCCCTGAGGGAAGGGGTAGAGGGATGAATGAAAGAAAGGGAAGGGGACTCAGGCATTTTCTCTCTATCAAATCTCCCATTTTGCTTGGAAATTTTGCCTCCAGGCTGGTGCCCAGCTCCAGGACAGGGTCTCTGGCATGAGTGAGAGCTGTGATCTTCCTTGTTTTTCTTTTCTTTTCTTGTTTGTTTGTTTTTTTTTTTTTTCCCCCTGCTTGTTTAGTTACCACTGCATGGGAGCAGGCAGACAGAAGCAGGGTTGCACGCTGTCAATACAGGCTGCAGGAGTCAATAAGCAGCCAGACAGGGAGTGAAATTGGAGGAGGCAGCTATAGATTTCTTAGGTGATTTCTTGTGAGTTTTTCAGAACTTGTGTGATTCAGGCTTGTCAGATACTATTTTGAGCTGGGCTGAGACAAACATTCCCCTGGTGCACCAGATGTTGCCTACAGCCTCCCAATTTCCAGAGGCACCTGGGTTGACTTTCTTGGGAGCAACGGAATGTCCAGGCAAGGGATAGGAGTGAGGGAATAGGAAATTACAGGGGAGAAAGTAAATGTTTTACTGTTTTGGAGCTGCGTAGAAATCATAATATGACTCTGGAGATAATTATTAGGATGTCAGTGACTGGCTTGAGGGGATGAGGAACAGTGCCTCATTCAGTGTGTGGATCAGAGTCAATACTCCATAAATACATGTTGATGGAATATTAGTGCCAAGATGTGTTATTTTGGGGTGAATTCAGATTCATATGCTAGGTGATCCTTAGAATGTCAAGATGGAGTAATAAGGAAGGATAATGCTAATTGCTAAGTGATGAAGATATGAGTTCTGCTGGACAGTAGAATGATATTCTCAAGTGGAAGCATGGGACAGGGAGATATAAACACGCAGAGCCTGTGTGCATACCTATCTGTCTATCTGTCCATCCTCTATGTCTGTCTCTTGTCTATTAGCCACCTGGTTCCAGGAGAATTTAAGGCAGGTTATGAGACAGACTTCATGTAAAAGCACATCATTAGAGATAAAAATGACAAAAGATAAGCCTTCATCCACAGGTCGATCTGTGATTCAGCGGTGACATTACCTACAGATGGCTGAAATTTAAGAGTAACTATAATTCTTGATTTAAGCATTTATTTCGACTTCCTCTTCCACCAACCTCATACCTGATACTGCAGACATGCTGGGAAGTAGACAGACGCTCAGCCCTCCTCTCAGCAAAAGGCAGGTAACAGGGGCACAGGTGATTGAGTCATCCATGGAGGGCTGGTTGAAGTTTGCCCTTGGGAAGTGAAAAAGCAGCTGACTGAGTGGTCCTTCATCCTTGAGCCTGGGCTGCTCTTTTATAGCCGCAAGGTGCTTTGCTTACGTTTTCTTCCTGTATTTGAAACAGGAAAAGCATGGTCTCCCTTACCATGGTCTCCCTACTTAATATAATATTCTATTATTTCTTTTTCGGCTACTAAAATATTCTATTATCTCCGATCACTTCCTCCTCTGCTCAGTGTGTTTGTCACTGGCCACAGTTTACATGAAACAAGGGGAGCTGCCTGGAGCTTGAATTGCCTTTAGTGTGAGTGCTGCGGATGGGGAGGGGGACTCCAGGTAAGCTGATGAATTCCTGCAACTGCCAGGGCTGGGAGCCTGGCTGGAAGCCAAGCGGATTGTGGACAGATGCTCCCCATGCTGGGTCGACTTGGCTCAGCTCATATTCCCAGGTTCTGACCTGGAGCTGGGGGAGGGATACAGTTATTCTCTCAGCCTGCGCAGAAAATATTGACTTAACACCTGCTGTGTGTAGGGCATGGAGTCCTTGTGTGCTTGGGAGTCAGTTGCAGGGGTCCCTTCCCCCAAGAAGTTCACTCTGCTTCCCACATAGCAGGTGCTTTCCACAGTCTCTTTTATTTCTCTTGGGAGAGAAAAGAGTTTTATCCCATTTCACCTACAAGGCAACTGAGACACATGTCTTCACCTTACCTAAGATTACATAGCTAGTGAGCAGGTGATTCATAATTGAAACTCTGTTTACTTTGAAGTATGGGTATGTTTCAGCACACATCTTGTCAGGAAAGGCACCTTCAGAAAAGACTCTTTTATAAGACATGTTAAGGGTTGAAAGGTTTACTTACAGAGTAGAAATTAAGGTGAGCCTTGAGCAGATGACAAAGAAGCTCAGTCCGGACTAGTTTAAACAAAAAAAGGTTTATTGGCTCATGTAATTGAGAAGGTCAGATAATGTGACCAAGGTCTGGATTTTTCTCAGTCTGGTCTTGTCTCCTGCTGTGTTGGCTTTATCCTCAGGATCTGCCCATCGCCTCTGAACCTTCCAGCCAGCAGCATAGGCCCCCTTCCCTCCTGGCTGTGGGATGAGTTTCAGGACTCCCCACCCACCCTCACCATGGTTCCTGAGCTCATATTCTCTCCTTGGATCCAACCGTGGTCGGGGAAAGACAGACTAACAGATCATTCAGCAGCTTCCCCCAGGGTGCCTGGGGGAAACGAGCAGAGAGGCAAATTCCTCAGAGGAAAGTCAGGGTGGGAGACGGGAGGATGGATGCCCGGCAGCCTACCAGCATCCCGTAGCAGAGGCCCTAGAGAGGCAAGGGGGTCAGTGGTGGCAACTAGGGGTGGGGGATCTGTGTCAGTGCTCAGGATGCCAGCCCTGAAGCTGTGCCTCTGCCAGCTGGGACCTCTTACCACTGCCCTCCCACCACCATTTTGCAACTTGATAGTTCCCTCTCGGGCTCCGTGGGGGTCTTAGAATAATGAGGCAGGAGTAAGTATACCTAGAGAAAGTGTTGGTCGCTCATTCATGTCCGACTCTTTGGGACCCCCATGGACCGTAGCCCGTCAGGCTTCTCTGTCCATGGAATTCTCCAGGCAAGAATACTAGAGTGGGTAGCCATTCCCTTCTCCAGATGTCTTCCCAGCCCAGGGATCGAACCCAGTTCTCTGCACTGCAGCCAGATTCTTTACCATCTAAGCCACTGGGGAAGCCCAAGTATACCCAGGAGGGTGGGTCATATCAGTGGATATGGGTGGTGGTCCTTCCCCTGGTTACTCCCAAGATTCCTCCTCTCTGCTCTGGGGCTGTATAAACTCTGTACCCTGAAGGTCCTCTGATGTTGGTTCCTGACCACCAGCTCCAGTATAAGTTGGGTTGTATAGGTCACCATCTGCTCAGGGATAAAGCAAGCTGTCAGGAGAGGGAGAGAAGGTCTCAAGAATTGGGAACCTGTTGAGTGTCCTAGGAGGATACGACATTTATTGTTTCACTGACCCTCTGTTAACTAATGCCTAGGTTTTCTCAACGGGCTTATGCATCTGGGGGTTTATGCTGAAGTCATGAGTAGGAAGTTCAGTAGTTGGCCCATCAAAACATAGAGCTCATGTGTTTTTCCTTTCTCAGAGAAGCTCCACGAATAATGAGAAAGAATATTGTCAAAGCAGAAATCAGGAGACATGACTTTGGTCTGGTCTCTGTATCTACTGTTCTTCACTTCTTTTAACAAATCAATTTCTGAGCCTTATCTGTAAAGTGTGGGGGGTAAGAGTTCCTTCCCCATTTGTGAGGATCAAACAAGAAAGCAGGCAACCCCATGTCTGACTGCTAGTAGCCCCCAGCAGAGTTTTTCTTCTCTTTCTTCCTCAGATAGAATTATTTTACATTCCAGCTTTGTTATTCTAGTGGAGAAACCAGGTTAGCCTTTGGAAGGCCATTCCTGCCCGAGTTTGAGTCAGATTAGATTTAGCAGGTGCAAAGGGCTGCAGAAGTGACTTGGCGGTTGATAGAATTACAGCCAGGAATCAGACGGGCATCAGGAGTTTTGAGTGTTGACTCTTTGTGCTCCAGGCTGCAGTCATCCTCTGAGCTTCTTCCATGGGGACTGCGCTCCTTTGCGCAGGGAGCCACACCCGGTCACACCAGGGGATCATCCTGGCTCCCGTGTCTTTGGCTCTCTTTTCTTTTCTCTGATGCTTAGCCCCTCTGTGCTGCCTTTACACATCCCATCAACCAACAAAGTCCAATCGATCTTATATCCAAATCCCTCAAGCCACACCATCCTGTTCATCCCCCACCTCCCCCCGTTCCAGTGATGCCTCATCCCTCTCTGGACTCGCATGATTGCTGCCTTGCTGTGCATGGCATAAAGAGTACTCTATCAGTGGTTTTTGTGAATGAGGACTGAGATAATGAGACAGCTGAAATTTAGTGAAACATTTAAGCCCTGAGTTCCTAAACTTCTTCTGTTTGTGACATAGGCATGGATCGGTATTTCTAGGAATATTTATGGGAAAGAATTAGGTCCACTTCCCTGCCACCTACCATGAAGTCACTTCCCCCAGCCCCACTGCATTTTATAGAGATGCTTAACAAGCACTCTGCATATAAGTTAAATAAGCAGAGTGACAATATACAGCCTTGATTTACTCCTTTTCCTATTTGGAACCAGTCTGTTGTCCCATGTCCAGTTCTAACTGTTGCTTCCTGACCTGCATACAGATTCTCAAGAGGCAGGTCAGGTGGTCTGGTATTCCCATCTCTTTCATAATTTTCCACAGTTTGTTTTGATCCACACAGTCAAAGGCTTTGGCATAGTCAATAAAGCAGAAATAGATGTTTTTCTGGACCAACCAGTCCATCCTAAAGGAAATCAGTCCTGGGTGTTCATTGGAAGGACTGATGTTGAAGCTGAAACTCCAATACTTTGGCCAGATGCGAAGAACTGACTCATTTGAAAAAAGACCCTGATGCTGGGAAAGATTGAAAGTGGGAGAGAAGGGGACGACAGAGGATGAGATGGCTGGATGGCATCACTGACTCGATGGACGTGAGTCTGAGTGAACTCCGGGAGTTGGTGATGGACAGGGAGGCCTGGCATGCTGCGATTCATAGAGTCGCAAAGAGTTCGGACACGACTGAGTGACTGATCTGATAGGGAAGACTATCTCCAAGTCTTCCGATGTCTTGAGGGAGATACCCTCCTCTACTTTTCTGAGCTGTCATTTCACCATCCACATTTAGCTGGCCTCTGGGAAATTTAATCTAAGCCCATGCAATGCTAGAAGTGAAGTGTGAAAGTGGCTCAGTTGTGTCTAACTCTTTGTAACCCCATGGGTCGCAAATTTCCATACAGTCCTTGGAATTCTCCAGGCCAGAATACTGGAGTGGGTGGCCTTTCCCTTCTCCAGGGAATCTTCCCAACCCAAGGATCGAACCCAGGTCTCCCACATTGCCAGCAGATTCTTTACTAGCTGAGCCACCAGGGAAGCCCATGCAATGCTAGAAGTGCCCACTTAAAAGCTTGGCAGGGAGGAGAGGCAATTTACTTACCCAATTGAATTACCTGTTCATACTCCTGATTCTCCAAGCACATTTCAGAACAAAAAGATGATAGAGGAGATTGTTAACCCTGTATAGGACTAGTAGTCCACATGCAAGAGAAATTTAGCACCTGAAAATGCTTTCTTTGGTGGGGAATCTTTTTCTCCATCAGAACTGCCTCCCTCCCCTCAGTAGACTTGTGACTGATTTTCTTTTACAGTATCTTTGCTCAAGGTTCCTTTCCTCTAAAAACAGAAACCCCTCGCTGACAGCTCACAACTCTCTACTGGTTTGCTGGCAACTGAGGGACTGAAGAACAAGCCTGTTCTGTAGGTGCCTCTAAGGAGCTGATTTTAGGATGCTGCAAGACAAACATCAGAAAATTCTCTTGAGGGTGACAGTTCTCAAGGCAGGAAGATTTCTGGATGCTGGAGAAATGAAGAAACACATTAAACCATAGTCATAAGCCAGGTTAAGATGGAGGTTTCTGGAGTGGGATGGGGATTCCATCACAGGCTCAGAGCTGTTCCTGTGCGTCTGTTCCAACCAACTTGTTTGTTTCTCAACCATTAATAGGAACTATCCCAGTGAGGATGGGTGACTTGCCCAAGAATCTCTTCCACAATGCCCTACTTTAGGTCTTGGAATTCCATTATTAGAGATCCATTCATAAGACCATGAGATGAAACATACATACAAGAATCTCTTTACAGCACCCCTGCCAAGGGCCACTCAGTTAACACTTCTAGAGCCAGACCCTGGGCTGATTATAATAATGCATAGAAAAGTTAAGTCATATCATCTGCTGCCCAGGAGTATGCAATCTAGATGGTAGCGTCCATCCTAAGAATAACGAGAACAGGAGCTGACATAGATGGTCCTTACCCTATGCCAGGAACCGTCCATGCACTCCATGTGATTGAGTCATTACATTGTCATGACACCTCTGTGAGACTCTTGTCCCTATTCACAGGTGAGAAAACAAACAGCAGGTCACTTAGTGCTTTGCCTCAGATTTGCAGAGATAATATGTGTACCAGACACTGTGAGAGCAGAGAGAAAAGTGTGGTCAGGGAGGTGCTTGTATCTGAACATCTCTACTGGTTGTAGACTCAAGCTCTCCCTAAATGGACCTTTACTCCTCCTTTGAAATAAGCACAATTTTTTCCCTCTTGCCAAATTTAGCAACCCCAGTGAAGGGACAAAAGTCTCTAACATCATGCTATGAATTTAGCATTCAAACATTTGGCACCTGAGGTGGGAAAGAGCAGAGCCTAAGGAAGCAGAGCACTGAGGATTCTCTGGACTTGCTTCTTGATTTTCCCGAAGTCAGTTCTGCTCATGAGGCTGCAGGGCAGCAGGCAATAAAATGGCGCCCAGATGGAGGGAGAAGTTAATAGTTGGGCAGATAAACCTCAGTCTCCCCTGTTTTGACTTAGACATGGTGACCCGGAGACATTTTTTTATTTATGATACTCTATTAGGACTGTTTTGATTGTAAGTGTCTGGGCCAACCCAAACTATTTTAAGTCAGAAGGGAATATTAGTGGAGTCCATAGAGGAAAACATTAGAATGGGAAAGACTAGAGATCTCTTCAAGAAAATTTGAGATACCAAGGGAACATTACATGCAAAGATGGGCACAATAAAGAACAGAAACAGTATGGACCTAACAGAAGCAGAAGATATTAAAAAAGGTGGCATGAATACACAGAAAACCTGTATAAAAAAGATCATAATGACCCAGATAACGATGATGGTGTGATCACTCACCTAGAGCCAGAGATCCTGGAGTCCCACATCAAGTGGGCCTTAGGAAGCATCACTGCAAACAAAGCTAGTGGAGGTGATGGAATTCCAGCTGAGCTATTTCAAGTCCTAAAAGATGATGCTGTTAAAGTGCTGCACTCAATTTGCCAGCAAATTTGGAAAACACAGCAGAGGCCACAGGACTGGAAAAGGTGTTTTCATTCCAATCCCAAAGAAAGGCAATGCCAAAGAAATTTCAAACTACTGCACAATTGCACTCATCTCACATGCTAGCAAAGTAATGCTCAAAATTCTCCAAGTGACGCTTCAACAGTATGTGAACCAAGAACTTCCAGATGTTCAAGATAGATTTGGAAAAGGCAGAGGAACCAGAGATCAAACTGCCAACATCCTTTGGATCATCGAAAAGGCAAGAGAGTTCCAGAAAAACATCTACTTCTGCTTTATTGACTACACCAAAGCCTTTGAGTGTGTGGATCACAACAAACAGGAAAATTCTTCAGGAGATGGGCATACCAGACCACCTGACCTGCCTCCTGAGAAATCTGTATGCAGTTCAAGAAGCAACAGTTAGAACTGGACATGGGACGATGGACTGGTTCCAAATTGAGAAAGGAGTACATCAAGGCTGTATATTATCACCCTGCTTATTTAATTTATATGTAGAGTACATCATGCGAAATGCTGGGCTGGATGAATCACAAGCTGGAATCAAGATTGCCAGGAGAAATATCAATAACCTCAGATACGTAGATGACACCACCCTTATGGCAGAAAGCGAAGAGGAACTGAAGAGACTCTTGAAAGTGAAAGAGGAGAGTGAAAAAGCTGGCTTAAACTCAACATTCAGAAAACTAAGATCATGGCATCTGGTCCCATCACTTCATGGCAAATGGATGGGGAAACAATGGAAACAGTGATAGATTTTATTTTCTTGGGCTCCAAAATCACTGCACATGGTGACTGTAGTCATGAAATTAAAAGACAGTTGCTCCTTGGAAGAAAAGCTATGATCAACCTAGACTGCCTATTAAAAAGCAGAAACATTACTTTGCCAACAAAGGTCTGTCTAGACAAAGCTATGTTTTTTCCAGTAGTCATGTACAGATGTGTGAGTTGGACTATAAAGAGGGCTGAGCACCAACGAACTCATGCATTTGAACTGTGGTGTTGGAGAAGACTCTTGAGAGTACCTTGGACTGCAAGGAGATCCAACCAGTGAAATCCTAAAGGAAATCAATCCTGAATATTCATTGGAAGGATTGATGCAGAAGCTGAAGCTCCAATACTTTGGCCACCTGATGCAAAGTGCCAACTCATTGGAAAAGACCTTGATACTGGGGAAGACTGAAGGTGGGAGGAGAAGGAGACGACAGGATGAGATGGTTGAATGGCATCACTGACTCGATGGACATGAGCTTGAGCAAGCTCTGGAAATTGGTGATGAACAGGGAAGCCTGGCATGCTACAGTCCATGGGGTCAGAAAAAGTCAGACACAACTGAGGAACTGAACTGAACTGAGTGGAATCGATAGGGAGAGAGTCTAGGAGTTGTTCTGGATTGAGGTACAGCTTGATGAAGAGTCTCCTGTGACATTGCCAAGTTTCATGTTCTCATCTTTCAAGTTGGTTCTGTTCTCCTCTTGCTTTATGATCACAAGGTTAATGCAGCAGCTCCAAACCTCACTCTGCTTAGCTTCTGTCTGGGGTCGGGGGGAGGGTGATAAAAGACCTCCTTTCATAAATGATCAGAAAAAGAATCCTGTGCTTTTGTTTTATTGACGCTTCTAGGTTGCCTGCTTCTTCCTGGAGCAGTCACTGTGCTCAGCAAAAGAAGTTACACTGATTACCTTTGGCCAGTTTGGTATAAGGATGGAAGGAGAGAGGGTGACCAGTGAATCCTCAAGGCAATTCAGTTCACCCTGGAGAAAGGTGATGACTCCTTCACTGGAAACTCCTGATGTGATGACTTACATCTTAGCTTCTTCAGACAGTATTTTCTCTCTCTCCAGGGACAACAGCACCCACAAGATACACACCCCCTAACTCTCCTTGCCAATCAATATGTGTCCTGTAGGCTCAGTGGCATGGAGACTAGGAAGGAATGGCTAAAGAGACTATAACACATAAATTGGCTCTTTCAATTGGCCCTGCAGTTCTTTCACTCCTGAGTCAGGGTTCTTATTTAGAGCAGAGGGACCCAGAACATCTTTAGTCCTACAGATGGTGTTGGTTGGATATCAGCATATGGGGAGATATGTGGGTGGGAGCAGCTGATGTCAGGAGGGCTGAGCTGGAACATTGGATTCAAGTCAAGAGAAAAGTCTTGAGGTTTCAGTTGGTGAAGAGAAGCCTCCTAAACTGAAAGATGTGAATTTCTGGCAGCCTCTCTGTAAGAATGAAGAAAAGGAGGCCAGGAATGGTTAAAACTCTACTGGACACAGAGTTGAGATGTATGAAATAGGGGCTGCTAGACGAGGAGTCAGGGCCTCCTGCCCTGAGTAGCACCGATCACTGATTCCTTCTCCTTGACCAAGGCACAGGCTACTTGGTAGACAAAGCTGACACTTCCTCCTTTTGTGACTTTGGATAATTCACTTAATCTTGTCAAGTCGAACTTTCCTAATCTGTAAATGGGGATAATAGAAATAGCTACTTCAACAAGAAAGTGTAAAAACAAGCTTAGCCCATGGTGGGAGATTTAATATCACCGTCAGCTTTTTCCTCCCTGTCTGTAAACTCTACATACTCAACAACTTGGAAGTTAGTCTCTCAATTCATAATGTGATTTCATGACACTAAGCATGTTGATAATAAGTGACTGAAATGAACTTGTTGTTAGTATTTCTTTCTTTCAATTTTTCGGGGATGAGGTCTTTTTTTTGAACAGTTGCCCCAGACCACAGAAAAATGGAGGTGTTCTGGTTCAGTGGGCCCTGCCCTTCCTTCGGTCATTGGATCAGAGCCACCTAGGTTGGAATCCCTGTTCCACCCCTGACTAGCTGTATCATATTTGGAAGTAACTTGAATCTCTCATGTCAGAATCTTGCTCAGTAAAATGAGGATAATGATATTTGCCCACAAAGTTAATGCTAGGATTTGCGACAATTCATGTAAAGCCTGGCCTTGTTACAATTCTGTATGTCATTAGTGCCCATTCTGTGGGATTTTACAATTCAAAATGTTACAGCATGGCAGCTCCGGAAGGAGACAGCCCTGGGGGATCCCATATGGTGTTGGGGGAGCCCCCTAAAATGGCCAAACATATGTACATGTGTGTAAAATCCAAGTGTCCCAGAGCAGTTGCTCCTAAGGTGCCCCTGTCCAGGCTTGGGCTCAGGGTGGCTGCCAGGTTGCTTTTGCTAGAAGATGACCCTGTTTTCATACTTCTGTGATGCATTTATAGAGCTGCTGCTGCTGCTGCTCAGTCACTTCAGTCGGGTCCGACTCTGGGCGACCCTGTGGACTGCAGCCTGCCAGGCTCCTCTGTCCATGGGATTCTCTAGGCAGGAGTCCTGGAGGGGGTTGCCATGCCCTCCTTCAGGTGATGCCATGCCCTCCTCCTAGTGATGTGGCCTTAAGTGAGTTACTTAACTTCTCTATTCTTTAATTTCTTAATTTTGTTGTTCTTCAGTCTCAAAGTCATGTTTGACTCTTTGCGACCCCACTGACTGCAGCATGCTAGGCTTCCCTGTCCTTCACTTTCTCCCAGAATTTGCTCAAATTCACATCCATTGAGTCAGTGATGCTATCTAACCATCTCATCCTTTGCCACTTTCTTCTCCCACCTTCAGTCTTTCCCAGCATCAGGGTCTTTTCCAATGAGTCAGCTCTTCACATCAGGTGGCCAAAGTATTGGAACTTCAGCTTCAGCATTAGTCCTTCCAATGAATATTCAGGACTGATTTCCTTTAGAATGGACTGGTTGGATCTCCTTGCAGTCCAAGGGACTCTCAAGAGTCTTTTAGCATCACAGTTCAAAAGAATTACGAAGTTAGAAAGATGGTAACAATAACCCTGTGTATGAGACAGCAAAAGACACACTGATGTATAGATCAGTCTTATGGACTCTGTGGGTAGAGGGAGAGGGTGGGGAGATTTGGGAGAATGGCATTGAAACATGTATAATATCATGTATGAAACGAGTCGCCAGTCCAGGTTCGATGCACGATACTGGATGCTTGGGGCTGGTGCACTGGGACGACCCAGAGAGAGGGTATGGGGAGGGAGGAGGGAGGAGGGTTCAGGATGGGGAACACAGGTATACCTGTGGCAGATTCATTTCGATATTTGGCAAAACTAATACAATATTGTAAACTTTAAAAATAAAATAAAATTTAAAATGTTAAAAAAAAAAAAGAATTACTTCTTCAGTTCTTAGCCTTCTTTATGGTCCAACTCTCACATCCATACATGACTAATGGAAAAACCATAGCTTTGACTATACAGACCTTTGTTGGCAAAGTAATGTCTCTGCTTTTTAATATGCTGTCTAGATTGGTCATAGCTTTTCTTCCAAGGAGTGAACACCTTTTAATTTTATGGCTTCAGTCATCATCGACAGTGATTTTGGAGCCCAAGAAGATTAAAATCTGTCACTGTTTCCACTTTTTCCTTGTATTTGCCATGAAGAGATGGGATGGAATGCCGTGATCTTAGTTTTGTGAATGTTAGTTTTAAGCCAGTTTTCTCAATCTTCTTTTACCTCATCAAGAGGCTCTTTAGTTTCTTTTTATTTCTGCCATTAGAGTGGTATCATCTGAATATCTCAGGTTGTTGATATTTCTCCCAGTTATCTTGATTCCAGCTTGTGAGTCATCCAGGCTGGCATTTCACATGATGTACTCTGCATTTAAGTTAACTAAGCAGGGTGACAATATACAACCTTGTCGTAATCCTTTCCCAATTTTGAACCTGTCCGTTGTTTCTTATCTGGTTCTAACTATTGCTTCTTAACCTGCCTACAGGTTTCTCAGGAATCAGTTTAGGTGGTTTTGTGTTCCCATCTCTTTAAGAATTTTGCACAGTTTGTTGTGATCCACACACTCAGAGGCTTAAGTGTAGTCAATGAAACAGAAATAGATATTCCTCTGGAATTCCCTTGCTTTCGCTGTGATCCAGTGGACATTGGCAATTTGATCTCTGGATCCTCTGTCTTTTCTAAATCCAGCTTGCACATCTGGAAGTTCTTGGTTCATGTACTGCCAAAGCCTAGCTTGAAGGAGTTTGGGCATTACCTTGCTAGCATGTGCATTTTAGAATGAAGCTGTGCTAATCCTGACATTTTAGGATGGCTGTGAGACTTAAATGGAAAATGTGGGCACCTGCTGAGCACAGGCTCGTAGGACCTCAGTGCTGCTCAAGGTGACCAGTTGTCTTCTCGCTTGGGTCATAGTAGAATGACACTTCCTGGATCCCTTGTTGTAGGATGGTGCTGTGTGACCAAGTCCAGCCAATGAATTGTGGGTCAGAATGAGGTCTGTAACTTCTGAATCAGAGCATTTAATTGCTGGTGTGTGACTTTTAGCTCAGCCACCTTAACTTCATCTTAACATTTGGGATGATGGCTATTTAGTATGCCCGAACTCCGTACCCTAGGCCAGTGTAGTGTGAGGAGGAATAACTTTGGGTGTACTGAGATTTTGGAGATGTTTCTCATAGTACATAACCTGGCCTGTGGTGCCCAAGATAACAGACCGTGTCATGGGCACTTGCTTTAGTGCCAGACACATGTTGGTCTACACTTCATAAGGATACCCTAGAAAGATGTGTCATCATTATCTTCATATTTATGTGGGGAAACCAAGGTCAACAATGTTAAGTATCTTGCCCAGTCACCCTGCTAGTAAGTGGTAGCTTGAGGATTTAAACCCACATTGTCTAACTTTAGAGCCTGTGCTCTTAATCACTATTCTGCAGACTCCATAGACCAGGCCTGTGGTTTCCTGGTAAGATCGGCCGATATTAATTCTGCCTTCCTTTTCTCTTGAACTGCATCCTCCATAGTTTCATTTGGAAATGATTTCCTCTGTTGGCTTTTACTCTTCAGCCTGGTGGTGAGGCTGAGAAACCGGCAGAGTGGCCTGTTGTGGTTATCCAGCTCTCAAGTTGTCACAGGAAGTCTCTCATTTGCTTTGCTTTGCTTGACCACTTTTGGGTTTTTAACCTCTTATTGAAACCAAAATCTTTGATATGGGGACAAGAAACTTCTTAAGAAAATGGAAGGCTTTTTTTTTTTTTTTCCATCTTTGCTTAAAGGCCTCAGAGTGATTATCTTGAGTCCGCTTCCTAGAAACTGAGCCTGAGATGGGGGTCTTGGTGTGTGATTTATTTCGTGGAGTGCTTTGTGGAGAAACCTGTAAAGAAGGTTTCTTTGAGGGAGGTGGGATAGGGCAAGGAAGGAAGATGGGTGGGATCGGAGGATGGTGGGGCAGGGAGAGAGGTCCCAGGAGGAGGGGATATATGTATACATACAGCTTATTCACATCATTGTACCACAGAAATCAGCAAGACATTCTAAAGCAGCCACGTGTGTGCACATGCTAGGTCGCTTCATTCGTGTCTGACTCTTTGTGACCCTATGGACTGTAGCCCACCGGGCTCCTTTGTCCATTGGATTTTCCAGGCAAGAATACTGGAGTGGGTTGCCATGCTGTCCTCCAGGGGATCTTCCCGACCCAGAGATTGAACTTGCATCTCCTGTGGCTCCTGAATTGCAGGTGGATTCTTTACCACTGAGCCAACAGGGAACCCCCCCAAACTACTATACCCCAAGAAAAAAAAGAAGTTAAGTAAAGATGCAGTACAGCGGAGGCCTGGCCTCAGCCTGACTCCATGGGGGAGCTATGGTGTATGATTGTACTATAGAGCTTGTTCTGTGTTGAGTCAAAGAGACTGAGATTTTATTCCCCTGAGACAGTTGGTCATCGGCCTTGGATGTAACCTCCCAGGGGCTTCCCAGGTGGCACTAGTGGTAAAGAACATGCCTGCCAATGCAGGAGACATAAGAGATGTGGGTTCAATCCCTAGGTCTGGAAAATCCCCTGGAGGAGGGCATGGCAACCCATTCCAGTATTCTTGAGTAGAGAATCCCATGGATAGAGTAGCCCGGCCCATAGGGTCACAAAGAGTTAGACATGATGGAAGCAACTTAGCACACACGCACATAACCTCCCAGGCATCTCCAGGTGAAGTGGTTCCCATTGGCTAAAGGCAACCCACCAAGAAAGATGCTGGTGTGAGGTCGCTACAGCCACCACCTGCAGCAGCTGGGGGATGGGTGCACCTGCCAGGCAAAGGGATCTGGAGGATGCACCAGTAGCATCTGCTGCAGTGTTTGAGGTCAGTGGCTCATCTTTTTTAGATCTGTGCTTTATCTGGGGGGTGATAGAGTCAAGCCAAGGGGACACAGCAAAATGTGTAACACAGTAATGGAATGTGACCACAGTGATTCCTCATTACAGTGCTTTTTGTTGACACCCAAGTGTGTGTGTGCCCATGAGAGCCGAGTAGGCAAAGAACTCTGTCTTGACCTTTGGACCTGGAACTGATATGTGTTGTCTATCACCTGGGAAAGTTCTTTCTTTACTTTCTAAATGGGCACAGTGACTACCAAAAATGTTTTGGCAACTCTTGGGATGTTTTCCTTCTTAGTGAAATGTGTGTGTGTGTGCTCTGTTGTGTCCTACTCTTTGTGACCCCGTGGACTGTAGCCCACCAGGCTCCTCCGTCCATGGGATTCTCCAGGCAAGAATACTGGAGTGGGTTGCCATTTCCTCCTCCAGGGGATTGAACCCCTGTCTCTTGCATTGGCAGGTGGATTCTTTACCACTGAGAGCCACCTGGGCAGCTTCAAACTCATAGACCCAGAATCAGCAACTCAGAATAATAATATTAATAATGGCACCAACACCAACACAATTTATTAAATGCCTGCTATGTGCCAGGGGCTTTGGTTGTATAACTATTTCATCTAATTCTCTCTATGAGCCTGCAAGATAAGAAGTTAGAGGATCCATTTTATGGTCCAGAACAATAAATATCAGGTAATGTTAGCAATTTTTCCAAGGAAACACAGTTAAAACAGTTCAGATGGGAATTCCCTAACTGTCCAGTGGTTAGGACTCTGCACTTCTGAGAGGGGCAGAGGTCCAATCCCTGGTCAGGGAACTAAGATCCTTACAAGCTACCACACAGAAAATCCCCAAAACAAACAAATTAAAACCAGCTTGCATGTAGTAAAACAAATCACAGCATTAAAGAATGGAAGATTAAGGAAATTCATTAAGAATTTAGATGAAAAATGATGATTAATTCTTAATTTAGAATTAAGAAAATGATGAAAAACCACATACTCATCAAAGAGCAGAAAACGTAATACAAGAGGGAAGTCTCACTTTTTTGATTAATATCAAAATCTTGCCATGCTGAGTGTGGAGGAGACTTAGGCAAGGCTGACACGTCGGAGATAGGATTTGGTTCCAGAGGTGTTGACTCTCTGACTCTAAAGGGGCAACGTCTTACTTTGCCAAATTGTTTGAATAAATATAAGATTTTAAGATGTCTGCCTACTCAGTTCTGAACCATGGATTCCAGTATAGAAGAGTGGTTAAGCACTCAGATCTTGGAGGCAGACAGACTTGAGCACTGGCTTTATGACTTGGGGCAAGTGATGTATGTAACCTCTCTAAGCCACAGTTTCCCATGTATCCAGTGGGGTAAGAACACTGAGCATGTATAACTCCTATGTGGACTAAATGACAAAATGCCTGTCATATAAAATCACTTATTCTCTACCAATCATTATGCTACATCCATGAGAAGCTTTCAGTCTAGTTGGGGAGAAAAGACAATTTCAGTTTCTATTAATAATAAACAATTGAGCCACCAATCAGACATTGGTGGGTTGAAGCAACAATGATTTATCATTTAGCACAGTTTTATGGGTTGGCCAGGTAAACTACCCAGTTAGGTTGCGCATCCTGTCAGCCTGGCTTCTCGTGTGGTTGCGTGTAGCTGGGGGCTTAGCTGAGCTCTGACAAGGGGTGTGCAGGAAGGGCTTTGGTCCTCCTTCACTTGCTTCTTATTATCAGTAGTCTAGCTCAAGCTTCTTATATGGCAGCTGGACTCCAGGAGCCTCCAGACCGAAGCACACTGCCTTTTTAAATGTTAGGATCAGAGTTAGTACCTTGTCACTTCCATAGATGAAACAAATTACATGGATGCTCCAGATTCAAAAGGAGGGGAATCAGACTCCAAGTCTCATTGGGCAGAGTGGCATTGATGTGTTGGAAGAGGAGGAGTTATTGGCAACTGTATTAGGGTTCTCCAGAGAAATAGAACCAATAAGAACATACAGATGTGTGTGTGTGTGGGTGTGTGTGGGTGTATGTATATATAGAGAGAATTTCATGGCTCTTGGGGTTATGAAAACTGAGAAGTCCTACAAGCTGCCATCTACAAGTTGGAGAATCAGGAGAGCTGGTGGTGAAATTCAGTCTGAGCCTGAAGCCCTGAGAACTGGGGGTGGCATGGGGTAGGGCTAATGGTGTAAGTGCTGATCTGAGTCTGAAAGCCCAAGAACCAATGTCCAAGGGCAAGAGAAGATTGCAATCTCAGCTCAAGCATAGAGAATGTATTTGCTTTTCCACCTCCTTTTTGTTGTATCCAGGCCCTCAATGGATTGGATGAGGTCCTCCCATACTGGGCTCTCTTTACTATCTACTGAATCAAATGTTAATCTTTTCTGGAAACACCCTCATAGACACACCCAGAAATAATACCTTTACTATCTGTCTTGGCATTGCTCAGCCCAGTTGATAAATAAAGTTAACTGTCTCAGTGGCCATATTTGGAGACTATCTCTCGTGGAGGCATTCATTCTAGACCTTACTGTCTGACAGCATGCTACTTTTGGGCTACAGATATTTACCATGAAGGGGAATACCCTGTAGAGCACATTAAAATTTTTAGAGATGGCTTCCCAGAGCTCCAGGGGGACCCTGCATGAAGGATTGGAAATAGCTATGCAAGGAAAAGAAGGGTCTTTCTGCTGTTTTGATTTTTCACCCATGTGAACCAGGACAAACTCTGTAAGTTGGGAAGAGTGGGACCCTGATTTTAGCTGTCAAATTGATCTACAGTGTCAGATGGGATTATTTAACCCTCAAATGAGGGTGATTTATCCTGTGTATTGTAATCAGATCGTCGTCTAAGTTGTTCCCCATGAGCTCTGGTAAATCACTTTTAGTACATATTGAAAGTGACAATATTGTATTTTATCACCGAATTGCTGTCTTACAGTAATAACTAATGCATGTCATCGACTTTGGCTCCAGCGCTGAATTACACTCACTTGGAGGTGCATAGATCCCGATGGGAGCTGTCACTTCTATCTGCTCGTCCGTGGCCGGAACCAAGGCTAGTAGGGAAACTGTACCTTGTTGCATGCAGCCTTTGCATATCAGCTGGCTCAGAGATACTTATGGTCTTGGGAAGCGTGGAACTTCTCTTCAGGGCAGCTTGGGTCAATATGACCTAGGGTAGGCCTCATGATTTTATTAAATGAGTGATGAGTGTCTTGATGACTAAAGGTAAGGATCTTATTTAAACGGAGAAATAAGGACTGGTGAGGAATCGGGCTCAGATTCTAATGGTGGGATGGTATCACCAACTCAATAGACATGAGTTTGGGTAAGCTCCAGGAAATGGTGAAGGACGGGGAGGCCTGGCATGCTGCAGTCCATGGTGTTGCAGATTCAGACACGACTGAATGACTGAACAACTGTTTCAACCTTGGAAGTGGTCTTACCACCAGTCATCTCAAAATTGTCTTGTCTAGAAGCCCCATAGCAATTTTCTTGGGACTCAGAGACAGCCATGCCAGGCCCCTGGCTGGAAACCATCACAGCCCACCATTGCCCGTGGGATGCTGTCCCTGGTCCCTAGCCTGCAAGGCTCTCCCTTGTCTGGCTCCTGCCTACCTGTCTAGCCTCAGCTTGTTCTGATCCACATCTTCAACTTTCTGTCCCCGCTGCACACACCGTGCTCTGCTTCTCTGCACCACCGTTTGCATCCTTCCCTTTTCCTGGAATGTGCTCGCCTAGTTACCCCACCAACTCCCCTAGTTGGGGAAGATGTGCTGCAAACATCCCTCCTGGAAGTACATGCTCGTGTAGTCCTGGGTGTCTCATTCTCACTGTTTCACTTGCCACACCACATTGTCATTACTTATTTATGCTTCTAGCTCTACCACTAGACAGACTGTGAGCTCCTTGAAGCCAGGAACTTATTTTAATCCTGTAGATAACCCAACTGACGAGCACAGAACTGACTGGCACAGAGGAGATGCTGAAAAAATGTTGTGGAATTAATGGATTTGTGAAGATACCTCTTTGGGTTGTCATGGAAATTCATGCGTGGTGGAGACTTGGAATTTTCACCCTGAATCTGAGTTCCCTTTAGCCAAGGGGTTTCCTGTTTTGATATTACATATCTGTACAGGAATCAGTATGAGTATTTACTGCAAAGGTGAAATTTTTATGACTCTGAGACAAAAGCCTGGGCAAGAGCACAGAGATGGATTCGTCCAGATGAGTTTGGAATTGTTTGTACATTTAGTATTACGTGAGAAATTAAGTCCTCACACTGATGAATTTGAGTTCAGTTTTATGTCTGGAGATGATCCTGTGTTAGAAATAAGGTTGTGTATGTGTATGCTAAGTCACTTCTGTTATGTCTGACCCTTTGTGACCCTATAAACTGTAGCTCGCCAGCTCCTCTGTCCATGGGATTCTCCAGGCAAGGGTTACTGGAGTGGGTTCCCATGCCTTTTGGATGATCATTTTATTCATGTTGGTAGATTGGGGTGTCAGATCGCATAAAACATCCCAAACCATTTGCCTTCAGTTATTTTTTTCTCAACCTGCCCTTAGAAATGAGGACTCTGAGAGTAAGTTCCAGGGATGGTAGGAGAAGGGAGAATGCATTCCCACATTTCTAACCCAAGTGCATATGCTCCTTCTTTTGAGAGAAGTGAAAGGTCTGAGCCTAGGAACTGGCTCTCCCCTTTCGAACTGCAATCTGTAGGCATATGGGCCAAGGAACCCCATGCAGGCCCAGAGACGGACGTCATAGTGTGCCTTGCAAGGAAACAAGACAAGTGTAGAAGGGACCAGGTAGCAGGAGCCTTCAAAAAGAAGCCTTCTGCTACATCTCTTATTCTAGGTGCATCCCTTATGAAAGGTATTCTGGTTGTAATGATAATAGCACTATTAATATAATAATAACGATAATGATTTATATGCATTGAAAGTTTTCTACAGGCTAGGCACCACACCAAACATTTTACTTGGCCTACTTGATTTCAACTCACAACTTTATGTGCAGATAAATTTAATTTCCATGTTAAGAGACAAAGAAATTTGCCCAAGGTTGTATAGCTAACAAATGGAGGAGCTGAGATTTGAACCCAGGTAGTCTAACAGAGCTCTATAATCCTAACCTTGGCACTATATTACTTTCCAAGTAATAACAACAACAACAATAGTAACAGCTGTGGCTATCGATTATTGGGGGCTAACTCTGTGCTGGACCCTTGCCAGGCTCTTTACAAAGAGAGCCTCAATTTCTCTTACCACAGCCTTGGGGCAGGTTATTATTATTGTCCTCATTTCTAAGATGGAGTGACTGAGACTTAGAGATTCAGTACCATGTCTGAGGTCACACAGCTAGTACGCCATGGATCTGGATTCATTCTCAGGCTCTGCCTCTCCTGAGACCCCAGTTCTATTTTTTACTTTGGTTCAGAAAGTGTTCTCTTTCCTTCAATCCAGATCTCTTTCTCAGCAGTCACTTCTCATCTCCTTCCTGAGGATGAGACCAAAGAGAATTTCCATCTTCTTCGAAGGCAAAAGCCCTATGTCAATGAAGAGGGTGCTAGACTCTGTCCGGGAGTGGGGCTCCAAAAACAGTAGCACTGAGGAACAGCTGGATGCTTATCAGAGAGCTTATGAGAGGGAACAGTTCTAGAGACTGGGTGCATGGGAACTTGCTTCATCTAACTGTATTTGAAGCCAGGACACCATGTCACAGCACTGACCTGCATTAGGGGCTGTACTGCTGACCAAGGACAAGTGACCCTCTCTAGACTTTTAGCTCCACTGATAGGATTTTACCTGTGTGTGTTTATGCATTTGTGTGTGTGTGTGTGTGTGTACACGTATATGACTACCGATGGTACCACTACACAGTTTGGTTCGGTAGGAGAGATGCCTGTTGTGTATGGAGCACTCAACTCAACGCTATAGGCAGGGGAGATTTAAAAAACGCCACAGTGGTGCCATTCGCTTTAAGCTGCCCTGGAAGTCTAAGCAGAGAAGTAAGACAGATATGGATGTGGACAGTATTTTCATAGATTAACTTGATCAGTGGAGTTGCTATCTTTTTGAAATTATAAAACCTAGAAATATTTTTAGTGACAAAACTTTTATCTACATAATGTTCTCATAATCTTTGTACAGGAAAGCTAATTGAGCGAAGTTTGTATCAGTTTGCAACTAGCGATTCATGTCTCTACATGTGACTGTCAGACTTTTGAAATAACATGATTAATAACATTAAGAGGATATTGTTGGGAGGGGTGCAATACAATCATTCTGTCCTTTTCATCATGTCTTTATCTGGATCACCGCGAAACTAACGTGAGTGTTCTCCACCTGCGCGTGGAGCGCTTGCTCTGCTCTCCTTTTGATCTGGATCGCCGCGAAACTGATGTGATCGTTCTCCACCTGCGCGTAGAACGCTTGCTCTGCTCTCCTTTTGATCTGGATCACCGCGAAGCTGATGTGATCATTCTCCACCTCCGCGTGGAGCGCTTGCTCTGCTCTCCTTTTGATCTGGATCACCGGAAGCTGATGTGATCGTTCTCCACCTCCGCGTGGAACACTTGCTCTGCTCTCCTTTTGGTGATGTTATCGTTCTCCACTTCCGCGTGGAGCGCTTGCTCTGCTCTCCTTTTGATCTGGATCACCGCGAAACTGATGTGATTGTTCTCCACCTCCGCGTGGAACGCTTGCTCTGCTCTCCTTTGGGCGCTGTCATTTTTGCATTTGGGAGCGACTGCGCAGATGCAGGGTGTGATTGCAAGAATAATAGGCAGGCGAAGGAATTGCTCGGAACTAGATTAAGAATGGCTGTTCTTACCTAAACTATGAATTTTGAGATCACACATAAGGTCCACCTGAATTTAAGGAATGTGCAGTAGACCTGAAAATTGGTAATTGTAACATCCTGGGCTTCCCAAGGGTGCAGTTGTAAAGAACTTGCCTGCCAATGCAAGAGTCATGGGTTTGATCCTTGGATTGAGAAGATCCCCTGGAGGAGGGCATGGAAACCCACTCCAGTATTCTTGCCTGGAGAATCCCATGGACAGAAGAGCCTGGCGGGGTCCATGGGGTCACAAAGAGTTGGACAGGACAGAGCAACTTCACACACACACATGGCCTGGCTGAAACAGCATCCATGTGGTCTGGTGTCCCCTGACTTTGATCCACTGTGGTAGGCAGAAGCTCTAGGTCTTTGGCTCAGGACCTTCCAAATGGGTTCTGCAAGTTAATGCTGGTGATGGAGAGTGGAGGCATCAAGACAGAGCAGCCTCTACCCCTATGGGCTGTGTGTGGCCGATGATAAAAAGTGGAAAGGACAGCACAGTGTGGGGACTCGGCACTCCCACCTTTATGACTTTTCTTAAGAAATGTGATCACATTTAGATGCTGGAGAATTATTACTGCATCATTCAGAATAGTGACCAGTTAAAAATATCCTAAAGGCCCAACAAGAAGGACATACATAGATAAATAATGATGTCTAATATTGGGGATACTAGGAATATTTTTCAGCCATTAAAAAACATGTTTTTTAAAGAGTATTTGATAACATGGATAAAGTTAGATAAATATAGATATAAATGTATTTTGGTAAAAATTGCAAAAGATTTCTTTCTATAAAATATGAGTTTGACTTTTTCAAATATCTATATCCATCCCTAGAAAAAATTCTCTAAAGAAACATACATTTTTCAGTAACTGTCTCTGGGTACCAGATAATTTTAATTTTCGTATTTGAACTCATCTGGCCAAGTTACTTTCTACAATTACATACCATCTTTCCAAACGTAAAATGGGAACAAGTACCAGGTGTTTCTACTGTGGCATGTCCATCCCATGGAAACTGCAACAGGGGCTGGACAGACTGGCTTCTGGATGCTGCATGTATTAGTCGGGTCATAGAGGGTAAGCCTTCGCTTCTGGTTGCAGAGTAAGCCAGATGCCCTGCCTTCCTCATGGGTCGTGGAAGGTTGGGAGGAGTGACTCAGTCTCCAAGTGGAGGTCTGGAGCCAAGGCGGTAACTCTGCTCCTGCTCCGCCCTCTTTCCCAGGTTACCTCTTTTCATCCTTCAGGGCTTGCTTACCTGGTGCTTTCCCAGGTCATTTTCCCTGGAATAGGGGATCTGTGTTCCCTCTTTGAATATCCTTGCAGCACTTTAGAATTCTTATCGTGTAATTTTATGTCTATTCCTGAGATTATTAGATGAATGTGAGGTATCTACTCTGACTTTCGTGTTTGGTCATTTTGGACTATCCCTCGTTGTCTTCCACAAGTGTTCATTAATGAATAAATACACTCTTGCATGCAAAGGTTTGAATCAGCTGGTAGGAAGACAGATCTAGGATTTTGAGGTGGATTGGAGGGATGATGGTCTTGAGAGAAAGCTTCCTAGCAGAGTCACTGTACTATTTCTTTCTTTCTTTCTTTCTTTTTTTTTTTTTCTGGGAAAGAGTATATGATTCAACATGCGGGAGAGCTAAGGCTTTGTATTCTAATCGGGCCAATCAATCAAGAAATCAATCAACACCCATTTAGCCAGTGCCGACCATGTGCCCAGCACAGTTAGAGGCCCTGAGACCTTTAGGAAGCAGCTTTGCCTCTTTTCTTCAGCTCACGCATGAAATGGGGTTATTAAGACTTGCAGAATTCAGAAGGCAGGAAGGGCCAGGGGTAGGAGTGACTGGAAAAGAACCATGAAACGCCAGTGGCACTTTAGCTTCAGCGTTTCACTGTGGGTCCAGGGAAACACAGGAAAGACGTGGATGCAGAAATGCCTCTGATGATTATTGCAAAGGTGTCATCTTAAACACAAAGATCAGGAGACGCCTACCTGAACTTAGAAGCATGAAATAAAAAAGGAAACGGTTCCCAATAACTGCGGAGTTAGTGTGTTGGTTTAGCAGTTTTCTGCCTTTCAGGGATGAGGTTGTGGGGAAGTTTGGTCTGGCTTAATTAGTCCTTCCCTGTTGAAATGTGACAAAATAGCTACCCTGAAATGTTGCTCTGTAAAAATGCAAAAGGAGAATTCCTCAATCACCTCTGTATGGGAATCAAGGATAGGAACAGAAATAAGACATGAGCTGTTAGGGGAAAGAAGATGTGGGAAATGGATACATTTAGATACCAAGCAAATCCCGCTGTTTCCTTTCAGTCTCTGACCTAACCTTTTTTTCCCTCCTGGAATCTATGAAGGAAGTTCCTGTTTAGGGGCGGGGAGGACAATGGGCTTTGCTCATAGCCTACTAGGAATGCTTTATAACTCCCTCCCCTCCCCATTGCCCTACCACCCTAGATTATTTTAAGTCTTCAGAATGACAGGACCTCCTCCATGTAACATTAGTAACAAGCTTGTCCTTGGGTGGGCTAGAGTTTATCCATACAGTGGATGGAGCAGGGAGTTGGAGGAAGGGAAGGAGTTTGTAAATTAAGACTAAAGGCCAACACTGCTCACAAGCAACAGCTGATTCCTATCTCCTGGTGCAAGCATTTATAGGTTTGCCAAGACCTTTTGCTAGCTCCCTGCCTCGACTCTTGATTCTCTGAGCTAGACCCTAAGAAGAGCGCATTTATTCTTAAATGTCCTTTAATGCCCACTTCATTAGAACAGTCCAGTTAGGGCCCGTGAGCATGGTTTTATTGCATTATTGTTGGAGAAAAAGGTATGTTAGCAGGTAGAGGAAGGCTTTCCGCTTAAGGAAATATTACCGCCCCCCTCGCTTCCCCCAGGGGCATGGATACATGGACAAGCATATGCAAAAACTTCCGCAAGGGATTCAGCGTATCCTCAGTGAATTCCAGGAAAGGTGAGTAGTGGTCTGGGCTCAGGAGAGAAATGTCCAAGAAATGAGGGTTCTTGAACAGAACTAAAGGCCCTATTTGGGTGAGGGGATTCTGTGCTATAGCATTGCTCGCGTGGGCTTTCTCTGCTGCGAGTGGGAGCTACTCTTTGTTGCGGGCTTCTTATTGCGTTGGCTTCTCTTGCTGCTGCGCACAGACTCTAGTGCGCGGGCTTCAGTAGTTGCAGTGTGTGGCCCGTGTGGGCGTCCGTAGTGGCAGCACATAGGCTCATTACTTACGGCTTGCAGGCTCAGTAGTTGTGGTACATGGGCTGAGTTGCTCCACTGCATGTGGAATCTTGCCCGACCAGGGAGCGAACCCGTCGTCCCTTGTGTCGGCAGGTGGAGTCCTATCCTCCAGGGAAGTCCCCTGTGCTGCACGGTGCTTTGGTCTCCTAGTTGTATCTTCTGCGTTTGTCTCCTGCCTCTGCCGCTTCCTAGACCTTTGACCTAGCCAAGCCACCACCTCGTTGCTTTGCTCCCACATGGGCATTGCATCGGTCCTGCAGGGGCCGCTCTCAAAGGAAGTCTGTCTAGCTGTCTTCTTGCCTGTCAGTCTTCATGTGTGTCTCAATTTGAGCCCCGTGTTGACCCTTGGACCTTTCCCTTTACATCTCCAGTGTGAAGGCTCTTCACAGTGGGATCTGTGCTCCTCTCTTTATCCCCCTGGGCCCCAGAGGGAATCAGTAAGTGGCTGGACAGACTGTCGGGACAAAGCCCCTACTGTCCTCCCACTGTGGGTTTTGATCGTTTCTTCCAGTAACCAGTTTAGTTTAATTATTTATGGAAGAACATTCACAGTGTGAGAGGAAAGGCATCAGTCTTCATAATCTGAGACATCCCCAGAGCAAAAGCAGGGTATCTGTGTGATGTTTCAGGTGTTACCCCCGGGGAGAAGCAGGATGAGACATCCAGAGATGGTGGGGTTTGAATCATTGAGGTTGACTCAGTCGATGAGCCTAGAATCTGTGGGTGATCCAAAGTCTTGTGCTCCCTGCATCCTCCCAGCCACACCAGTGCAGTGCTCATGGCTGTTATCATCAGTATTACAGTGGGGAAACGGAGGCACCAGAAATAAGCTGTCTTGCCCAAAGTTTCTAAAGTGGAAAGTGGAATGGGGTCTAGATTTGGAAAGAGACACTCAAATGCCATAGCTGCATTCTTAATGCTCTGGAATCTGGTCCTATATAAGCTGATCACTCATTTGATCACTGTCCTATACCTCCGTCTTATCTGATCCTCTCCAGCTGAAGAGAAGACTCAGCAGTTTTTCAGGAGTCTCATTGGGTTGATTTGGTGAAAGCGGAAGAAGATGTCTTTAGCAAATAAACACGGTATCCAATGTGCTGAGAATGAGCCCTCCTGCTCCCACCACCTCCTAGATCTTTGAGCCAAGCCACTTGATTTTTGAAAGTCTCAGCTGTCTCATTTAAAGGATAATAGTGGCCTCCACTTCTTATAGGGCTGTAAGAACTAAAGAGAAAGGGGAGTACGTGGAAGGTACTTGGTAAACAGTTACCAAATTTATAAACAAATGTTTACAAATGTTAGCCAAGGCCCTTTGACTCCTCATGGCCCAGAAATCCCAGAAACCTTTGGATGATGTTTCCCTGATTCTCATATCCCTAGGGATGACCAGGGGTGGGGGTGTTAAGAGTGCAGATTCCCAGATTTCACCCCACGTGATCAGGCTGAACAAGGTGAGGCTGGTACACAGGTCTGGAGACTGGCACAGAGAACCACTGGCTCAGAGGGCGAAGAGCCCCCATTTTGCTCCTTGGCTGGACCCGCCACGTTCCTGCATTCTCTTCCGACCCTGAGAAGTAAGTGTTAGAACCATTCTCAGCCGAATGTCTTCTACAGGCTCGATAAGGCCAACAAGTAACAGCTTCACGACTGCGGAAGCAGCCCTCGGCCGAGTCCCTTGTCTCCCCCTCCCCCCGTTTCCCAGGCTGGCTCCCTGCCCCTCTCTCCCCATCCAGCTTCTCTTTGTACCACAGTCCATGGTATTTTTGAACTTCAGGACTCCTGTCTGTCTCATTATTCTTTTAGCTGAGGAACTGCAGCATCTAATTAATAGAAAATTAGCTGCGAATGTAACATTTGGACCACAGTCAAGGCCCAAGAAATGATAAATAACCATGTGAGTGGCCTGGGAACCTGATTCCTGGTAGTCCCAGAAGTGGCACTTGCTGTGCTTTTCCAGGAAGTGACATCAGAGGGTAAAGGCCGCTGGCCGCTGGGGTCACTTGCCCCGTGGGCCTACTTCCTATCACTTCCTCAAGTTAAATGTCACTTTAAAGACCAGGCTGGAGAGGAAGCAGAAAGGAAATTGGAACAGGGACTGGGCAGGACTTGGAGGAGGGCTTTGGGGTCCCTGTTAGGGTGTGTTTGGGGTCCCCCAAAGATACTGCAGGTCTGTGGTTGTTCCAGGCACATCCATTTGGCTTCTTCCAGAATTAGGGACTTTGTGATTGAAGGCCATGAGCTGAAGTTGAGAGGTTGGAAATCTTGTCTAAGCAGCTAGGAGCAGTGCTGGAATTTGAACCACAATTTTCTAGCCCTCAAGTCTGATGCCTTTTGCAGGACCTCAGAGCTACCTAACTACTTCAGGAGGAGAAAATGATTTTTAAAAAGTGCCAGTGAGGAAAAAGGATTGAGGAGGGGAGGGGGAAGCAGAAGGGTCAAGGGCAAGGTGAGACGCCCCCAGGGGTCTTGTAGGGAGGCTGAAGGGCCTCCACAAGGGAGAAGAGTTGTCCAAATATCAGAGCTGCAGCAATTTTTCTCTGGATTCACCTGATTTAAATTATCTCACTTTTCTTTTTTTTCAACTTCCCCAGCAGGAAAATAGAAATCGAGCAAGCTGCCCTTTCCCTCCTGAGAGTTAAAAATCTGCTGATCAAAGGACCTGTTCAAATTCTAAGTCTGTTTGTCATGAGCCAAACCACGGTGGGGAGAAAATGCTGGGTTCCTTGGCCAAGCAGGCGGGGCCAGGAGGAAAAGCCAGTCTGACTACATTAGGGAACAGAAAGCCCACAGTAAGTGCAATATTTTGCCAGCTTTATTTAAGAGATCGATCGAAGCCTCGTTAACACTGGCCTCTACCTGAGAGTGATATAATGAATCCAGCATTTATGTGTCTCTGGAAGGAGGCTTCTGAAAAAGGAGAAAAATATAAAACAAATTGCATCTCTGGGTAGGTCCCAAAAGGGGCTGCTCTGGAGGAGGGCAATAACTCATCGACGTTGTCACCGAGTGGAAGATAGACAAGGGAGGCTGCGTGTCGCTGAGGTTGAGGCAGAGACAGTCCCCCTGGAAGGAAGTGTGCCTCCAGCCTTGTTCAGGGAAGGGGCTTATAAATCAGAGTCCAGGCTGAAAGCACAGCTGTCAGGGCTACCCTGAAAGAAAGGTAATACAGCCTACTCATCCCACCACTCCCCACTAGCCAGAGGAATTTCCTGACCCCCCACTGAGGAAGGGACCCATCCTGTCTGGTTTCTTATCCTCTGGGGGGACAGGGGTGTTACCAGTTTGTTACCACCCCAGCTGGAGCTTTGGCACAAATTGGTTTTGGAGTCAGAAAGAGTTAAGTTCAAACATCACATCCTCTACTTAGGAGTTTCCTTGTCTTTATGGGCCCTCAGTCTCTTGCCCTGCTAAAAGTATGGTGTGATAGCTCTTAAAGGGGTTTTTTAGAGGATGAAATGAGATAAGAGTTAAAAAAAAAAACACACAAAAATACAGTTGAGCTTTAAGAGCAATTTTGGCCATTTGTGATCAGTCACTCAGTTGAGTCTGACTCTTTCTGACCCCATGGACTGTAGCTCTCACAGGCTCCTCTGTCCATGGAATTCTCCAGGCAAGAATACTGGAGTGGGTTGCCACTTTCCTACTCTAGGGGATCTTCCCGACCCAGGGATTCAACCCATGTCTCTTGCCTTGCAGGCGGATTTTTAAACCACTGTGCCACGTGGGAAAGCCCATTATTGCCCACAGAGTTATCAGCAGGCAAGTAGGAGACTCAGTAGTAACACTTGTTACTTTATAGTCACTTGATAATCAGTTTCTGATCACTTTTCAAGGTCATTTTGGCAATAATAACATTAGGAAAAGATGTTTGCTATTTTGTCTCCCTCATCAATCTCTGTTCCCCAAACAATCCTACTCTGCAGGCTAGGCCAATGCCAACTCCAGCCCTCTTCCCAGATTTACCTCCAATCCTAACTAGAATCCCACCCTAAACCTATACCAAACTGTAACCCCAACTCTATGCCCTACCCTATTCCGACTGCATTAGTCAGCCTCTTTCAAAGGAAGAGAACCAGCAGGATGGATGAAAGAGCAACAGACAGGTGTTTTAAGGAAGTGACTTGTGTGATGATGGAGACTGGCAGGTCCCAAGGTCTGCAGGGTGAGTGGTGAGCTGGGGACCCAGGAGAACTGGTGGTGAGGTTCCAGCCTGAATGCCTGAAACCCAGGAGACCGATGGTATAGTTCTGGTCTGAAAGGCCCACACGCTTGATACCTGATGAAAAGCTGCTACTTCATTGAAAAGTCTGAAGATAACTGATGCCCTAGTTCTATGACCGCAGGCAGGAAGGATTCTCTTTTACTTGGAGGAGGGTCTGCCTTTTCATTCTATTCAGATCTTCAGCTGATGGGGTGAGGCCCACCTACATGAGGGAAGGCAATTTGCTTCACTTAGTCCAGTGATTTAATTGTTAATCTCATCCAAAGTCACCCTTACAGAAGTACCCTGAATAATGTTTGAGCAGTTGTCTGGATAGCAAATGACTCAGTCAAGTTGTTGCATAAAATTATCTATGGTATTATCCTCCTCCCTAATCCTGTCCGGAACCCTGGCTCCAGGCTCAAGACTAAACCCAACTCCACTCTGATTAACTACTATTAAAGTGTGCTTTGCGTTGCTAGAGCCTTAGTATTCTTCTTTGTGGTGGGGATATAAATCCTATCTTGACCACCACAATTTGCTAATCAGTGTGATGAGTTCAAAGCTATGGTTTTCCCAGTAGTCATGTATGGATGTGAGAGTTGGATCATACGGAAAGCTGAGCACCAGAGAATTGATGCTTTTGAACTATGGTGTTGGAGAAGCCTCTTGAGAGTCCCTTGGACTGCAAGGAGATCCAACCAGTACATCCTAAAGGAGATCAGTCCTGCATATTCATTGGAAGGAGTGATGCTGAAGCTGAAACTCCAATACTTTGGCCACGAGATGCGAAGAAGTGACTCCTTGGAAAAGACCCTGATGCTGGGAAAGATTGAAGGTGGGAGGAGAAGGGGATGACAGAGGATAAGATGGTTGGATGGCATCACCAATTCAATGGACATGAGTTTGAGTAAACTCTGGGAGCTGGTGATGGACAGGGAAGCCTGGCATGCTGCAGTCCATGGGGTCAGAAAGAGTCAGACATGCCTGAGTGACTGAACTGAACTGTGATGAGTTCACACCATAAAGAAGTTCAACTGGATATTGTATCTCTGGAATATGGAATTGTAGGGAAAGAACATTGAAAAATAGATTCTCACTCAGATGGCCACCCAATACGATTAGCATCTGCCTTTGGCCTGAGGCAGACACTCAGGGTGATTTCCATTCATTGGTGTCAGCTCCTACCCCATTCTCTGGCTAAACCCTATTAAAACTTAGAAACGTATTACTTGTTCATGAGTGTGCTGGGTCTTCACTGCTGCACAGGCTTTTTCTCTAGGTGCAGCCCGTGGAGGCTGCTCTCCGGTTGTGTACGGGCTTCTCACTGCAGGGGCGTGTCTTGTTGGGGAGTAGTGTTCTAGGCACACAGGCTTCAGTACCTGGGGCCGTGGGCTCAGTGGTTGCGGCTCCCAGGCTCTAGGGCACAGGTTCAGTAGTTCTGGCGCCTGGTCTTGGTTGCTCTATGGCATGTGGGATCTTCTTGGATTAGGGATTGAACCCACGTCTTCTGCATTGGCAGGCAGGCTCTTTACCACTGAGCCACTGGGGAAGGGAAGCCCCCTAAACCCTATTTTGGTAAGGTCTCTGTGTGGTTGGGATGGCCAGGGACAGAGGCATGGAACCAACCCCCGAAGATGCCTTATTGCAAAGATTATAGGTTTATAGACAACTGTGAGATGGAAAATACATTGTCAGTCTTTCACTCAAAGAGATCACTCTGCCAGATTCTTCTCTCAGATTGATCCCATATGATGAAAAGGGAAGCTGGCTTACTGGTTTCTAGAAAGATTCCTATAGAATCAAAGAGTGTTAGAACTGAAATGGATAGTGGTGTAGCCCAGGGGTTCTCAACTTTAAAATCACGGGTGCCTGGGTCTCATCCTGTACAGACTGCTCCCTCTCTGGGAATGAGCCTGGGCATTGGTGTTTTTAGAAGTGTGCTGTAGCATGCCATTGCCAAGTGGTTCCACCAACCTAGCCCAAACCCTCTGTTTTACAGGTGGAAAAAGGAGACTCAAAGAAGTCCAGTAATTTTCATAAAATCAGATACCTAGGGGCAGAGCCATCACCCATAGTCTCAGGACTCCTAGTCCAGTGCTCTTGTCAGAGCACCATACTTCACTCATTTTATTTCTTCAGATCTGCAGCCAAAAACAGCAGGGCAGTGTAGGACCCATCCTCGTGACGAGTGGTCCTCCAACTCAGCGAATGTGAAGTTTTTCCCACCACACCAGAGGGAAGGCTTTCATTCCTCTGCCCTGAATAGCTCTTGTTCAGAGGCATACATGCACTGTGATGGAAACAATTTTCTACTAAACCATGTGGGACCCTAAACAAATAAATCCGACTCCCCCAACCTTGACCAGACAGCCGAAGGTTGTACTCACTCGGTACTGACCTTGTAAAGACAGATTGCAACTTTAGGGAGTGGATTTTGCTGTTATTGTTTTCCTTCTGGGCACTCAGAGTTTGTGTTCACCGACAAGAACTTTGGGAATTGTAGGTTCACTGTTATTAAGATCTGCTTCATCCCCGGCTATTGTGGTCAACTTCTTTCTTTACTGAATTTTAAAAAAAGTTTTAAAATTTTTAGTGAACTCATACTAAATAAACTGTTATTTTTAAGTGGGTGACTGAAATCTACCATAAGTCCAGACTTGATGTATTTAGAAGACAGAAGCCTCTGAAACAGACCTGCAAGGCAGCATGTGCATTTCCCCCAGGAACCCAGAGGGTCCAGAGGAGATGCACTCATTTGGTTAGTCATTCATTCAAATGATGTGTATAGGTTCCTCCTGGGTCCAGGGAATTTGACTGACATTAAGGGAAAATTAAGGTGAATTGGACTCAGTACTTGATCTCAGTTCAGTTTCAGTTCAGTCGCTCAGTCGACCCCATGAACCGCAGCATGCCAGGCCTCCTTGTCCATCACCAGCTCCTGGAGTTTACCCAAACTCATGTCCACTGAGTCAGTGATGCCATCCAACCATCTCATCCTCTGTCATCCCCTTTCCCGCCTTCAATCTTTCCCAGCATCAAGGTCTTTTCCAATGAATTAGCTTTTTGTATCAGATGGACAAAGTATTGGAGTTTGAGCTTCAACATCAGTCCTTCCAATGAACACCTAGGACTGATTATCTTTAGGATGGACTGGTTGGATCTCTTTGCAGTCCAAGGGACTCTCAAGAGCCTTCTCCAACACCACAGTTCAAAAGCATCCATTCTTTGGCACTCAGCTTTCTTCACAGTCCAACTCTCACATCCATACATGACCCCAGGAAAAACCATAGCCTTGACTAGACGGACCTTTGTTGGCAAAGTAATGTCTCTGCTTTTGAATATGCTATCTAGGTTGGTCATAACTTTCCTTCCAAGGAGTAAGCGTCTTTTACTTTCATGGCTGCAGTCACCATCAGCTTAAACAATAGACTTATTATCTCACATTTCTGGAGGCCAGAAGTCTGAAATCAAGGTGTTGGTCAGGTTGATTCCTTCTGTGGGCTAGAAGGGAAGGGTCTGCTCCAGGCCTCTCTCCTTGGTTTCCAGCTGACATCCTCATGTTCACATGGTTTTCTCCCTGTGTGCATGCCTGTGTCCAGACTTCCCCTTTTTATAAGGATGCAAATCATCCTGGATTGGGGCCCACTCTTAGGATCTCATCGTAGCTAACTATATCTGCCATATCCCCTTCCAAATGAGATCACTTTCTGAGATACTGGGGGTTAGATCTGCATCATATGTGTTTCAGGGCGCAGGGGACACAGTTCAACCCGTAATATCATCTAGTATATATGTCATGATACTGACAATGCATCCTGTTCGCGGGTTCTGCCTGCACTCAAAGGGGAGGGAAGACAGAGTTGAAGGTCATTCCTAGGATTTTGCTTGTCACTGAGTCCTTGAACCAAGAGAGTTGCTCAGTGGTTGGGATGTGAGGACAGCCGTTAGTAAAAAGGAGATCACTGGTGGCCAGGGTGAGAGCAGCTTCCACGTGATGGAGAGTGTGGAGCCTGCTGCCATCAAGAAGCAGCTGTGACCAAGAGGAGGCCAAGTGGTGAGAAGAGAAGAAACGGGTTGAATAAAAGAGACCTGGACATGTGTGTTGTTTGGAAATAACCAACAGAGAGGAATCTGCAGCCAGCTAAACAGCCAGCTACTTCTGGTCGTCTCCATGCCCCTTCTATGGAAACTTGACTTATTCTCCCATATGGATTTTGTAAAACTGCATGTATTATTACGTGGCCTTTGTAAACAGAGATGTGTGCCATCTGACTGAGTTACAGTTACTTTGGAGACACATGTTTGCTTACTTGTGACCTGGTAAATCTCAGTCTTAATATCACGGGAACGCTTTTCTATTTGGTCTCCCCTTTCTTGATTCTTTTAAAATAAAATTCTTAAAAAATTTTTTTGATTCTTTTAAAATAAAATTCTTTAAAAAAAAATTTTTTTTTTTTTTTTCGGAAGGAAAGTTTTGATAGAACCTGGTAATAGCACTAGCTGTTGTTGATGGAAAATCTACCACATGACAGGTCTTATGAGAATTGAGAAGTGAAAAGTTAAAATGTTAGTTTTTTAGTCATGTCCAACTCTTTGTGGGAGAAGGCAATGGCACCCCACTCCAGTACTTTTGCCTGGAAAATCCCATGGACGGAGGAGCCTGGTAGGCTGCAGTCCATGGTGTTGCTAGAGTTGGACACGACTGAGCGACTTCACTTTCACTTTTCACTTTCATGCATTGGAGAAGGAAATGGCAACCCACTCCAGTGTTCTTGCCTGGAGAATCTCAGGGACGGGGAAGCCTGGTGGGCTGCCGTCTATGGGGTCGCACAGAGTTGGAGACGACTGAAGCGACTTAGCAGCAGCAACTCTTTGTGACCCCAAGGACAGTAGTCCAGCAGGCTCCTCTGTCCATGAAATTGTCTAGGCAAGAATACTGGAGTGGGTAGCCATTCCCTTCTTCAGGGGATCCTCCCTACCTTAGGATCTAACCTGGGCCTCCTGCATTTCAGGCAGATTTTTTACCATCTGAGCCACCAAGGAAGCCCTAGAGAAGTGTGTGTGTACATTATTACTCACCCGCTTCTACAAGGCAGACTGTTGCCTCCATATCACATGTGGGGAAACTGAGTCTCAGAAAGCCTTCAGGGCTGTGGCCAAGGTTACAGAGCCAGTAAGTAGTGATGCTCTGTCTCCCCAGCACTTTGTCACTATCCTCACATCAAATCCTTCATTTTCTACAGTTTGGCAAGTTTCTTCTTTTGGAAATGGTCACTATTTCTTTAGGATGCACAGAGAGCAGCAGATATTCTGTGAGAAACAGCTGTAGTGCTCACCTTTTATCCCCCTCCCAGTCGAAACTCCTGGTCTTCCCAGCTCAGCTGTTTGAGAAATTACTCAAGGAAGAATGTTCATCTCTACGCAGCATGATTCATTGCCGAGCAAAGAACAATACAGAGGCATTTCAGCCAATGTGACTTTGCAAAGGTCATGCACGCAGGAGCCCAGGGGTTTGTGATGGACACGGTGCCTAAGGCACAAGATCACATTTGCTTCTCTTTCTGGATACATTTTATCATAAGAGGGTTTGCAAGGCCTGTTCTCATTTCCAAAGAGTACTGTGAATCTTAGAAGACATTTCAAAGGAGATGTCCGGAGGAAGAACCTAGAGCAATTGGAAGTCAGGGTCTTGGAGTGGAGAAGCAGCAGGGGTGGCTCCAGACTTGGCACGATTGAGAAGTGATGGGTTGTTCCAGAAGTGAGGTAGCTTTGGGGGAATGCAACAAGCTAACTGGGTTTTGGAGGAAGTGTAGGAGTTTGTCAGGTGAGTGGAAAGTAGAAGGAGGGAAAGAAGGGCCTCTCCTGCCTGAAATGCAGGAGGCCCAGGTTAGATCCTAAGGTAGGGAGGATCCCCTGGAGAAGGGAATGGCTACCCACTCCAGTATTCTTGCCTAGACAATTTCATGGACAGAGGAGCCTGCTGGACTACTGTCCTTGGGGTCACAAAGAGTTGCTGCTGCTAAGTCGCTTCAGTCGTGCCCGACTGAAGGGCAGAATACAAAGATTCCAAGATCAAAGCTTGTCATGCCAATGGCTCAAGTCTAAATGATAACGTTAGTAATGATACCACTACCTGCATACCAATACACAAACGCATATATGTTACCTATTGTATTAATTATATTTTAGGTGCGGGCATGCTAAATCACTTCAGTTGTGTCTGACTCTTTGCCACCCTGAGGATGGTAGCCTGTCAGGCTCCTCTGTCCATGGGGATTCTCCAGTCAAGAATAGTGGAGTTGGCTGCCATGCCCTCCTCCACGGGATCTTTCTGACCCAGGGATCAAACTCATGTTTCTTACATCTCCTACACTGGCAGGCAGATTCTTTACCACTAGCACCGCTTGGGAAGCCCATATTTTAGGTACATTGGTTACATTAACTCATCTGTTGCTCAAAGCATTCATATGAGGTGGGTGCCATTATTGCCCTTGTTTTAAAGATGAGGAAACCAAGCCTAGGTGAGTTACCTTTCCAGAGAAACCTCAGCTGTCAGAGTCAAGTTTTTAATCCAGCAATCTACATCTAGAGCAGTGTTACCATTCAGTTCAGTCGCACAGTCATGTCCAACTCTTTTGCGACCCCCTGGACTGCAGTACTATCATTAGAACGTTCTTTAATGATGGAGATGTTCTAAATCTGCACTTCATTGAAGGAGTCACTAACCTCATATGGCTGTCAGTGTGCCTGGTGTGACTGAGGATCTGAATCTTACATTGTCTTTAATTTTGATGATATGCACATTTAAATAGGCACATTGGCTAGAAACCACTGTATTGCACAAGGCAGGTTGCTAGTCTACGTAACTGTAACACTCTGTTGCCTTTGAAATTGGAGTGTGCAGAGCTGACTCAGTAACGACCGTGGTGGTACTAACAACAGCCACAGGAACAAGGGCTGCTATTTGTTGAGCTCTTACTGTGTGCAGGGCATTGTGCTGAATGTTTCCACGAGGTTGTGTCCTGTGATCTCCAGGAAAACCTCGTGCGTGAAGGCTACAGGTAAAGATTCTGGATCCAAAGTTCCGCTGCTAAGTCGCTTCAGTCGTGTCGGACTCTGTGAGACCCCGTAGACGGCAGCCCACCAGGCTCTGCCGTCCCTGGGATTCTCCAGGCAAGTCACTGGAGTGGGTTGCCATTTCCTTCTTCAATGCATGAAAGTGAAAATTGAACGTGAAGTTGCTCAGTTCTGTCTGACTCTTCACGACCCCGTGGACTGCAACCTCACAGGCTCCTCCGTCCATGGGATGTTCCAGGCAAGAGTACTGCCTGAATGCAAAACCCAGCTCTGCCACTTGTTAGCTCCGCAGCCTTAGGCACATTCCTTCTTCTCTCTGTGCCTCAGTTTCCTCATTTGGGAGATGGACTTAACAGCAGCATCCACTTCATATGCTTGTTATGATGATCGCAAGAATCTATGCATTTAACACATGCCGCATGGTGCCTGACGTGTGATAAGCATCGGACACGTGTGTGGTATTGATGTTACCACCCTTACACATTAGATGAAGAAACCGAGGCACAGAGAGAAAGGCTTCAAGCTGGTAGGCATGGCTGACTCTGGAAGAGTCGGTATTCAACCCACAGGTAGCTTGATTTCAAAGTCCACATTGTTAACAACCAGCTGTGGTTTCCATTCAGAGTTTCTGGAAGTATCATTTGTGGAGAATTGGTATTGAAATCCTCTAGGGTGCTTGTTAAAAATACAGTCTCTTAGACTTACTGAGAATAAGTATCATAAATTGTTTAGGGTGAAGACCAGGAATATGCATTTTAGTAAGTTCCCCAGGTGACTTTCGAGTACAATGTAACCAATGAGAAGCCACTGAAAAATTGTAATGGGGAGGTAAGTAGGAGAGCACAGGTTTGAAGCCTAGAGAATATGCAGAGGATAAAGTAATTCTGCAAACAGATCTATTTTTAGAAAGCTCTTTCTCACTGAGAACTCCAGCTGAAGCCTGGAGAGAGGTCCTGGGATAAGCTTGACAAGCTGGACATGTTTGGAACCTTCTGTCACCAGCAAAGTGATGGGGCATGGGACCAGGAGAGCGGATGAAAGTTGTAAGAGAGAGGCAAGGAATGCAGATTACTATCTTCAGAGGGAAAAGCAAGAGGAGGGATGCTGGCTTATGGACAGCCAAGACTGACAGAGGGTTGTTTGCAGAACGCATGAGGCTTGAGCATGTTTATAGGAAGAGCGGACCCAGTGGAGTAAAAGGATCTGAAGACAGGGAAAGGACTGGATCATTTTGGATTAAAATCCCGGCAGAGGAAAGAAGGACTCATGTCCTTGGGAAAAGTTGAAATACTTTCTTTAGGATAGGAAGGAAAAATAGAGAAAAGCTTAGAGGTTGAATTTACAACTGGAATTCTTGGAAGTGTAATTCTAGATTGTTCCAAATGACAGCACTGGTGAAGAAGAAGGATAAATATGGTCACATCTGCAATACTTTGAAGGCCTTCCCCTCTCTGCAAGGCATTGTAGAGTGCTCTTGAGGAATTACCTTTTTTGTAATCCCAAGAGGTAAATGTAATGGCCATACCCACTCTACAGCCCACAAGAAGGAATTAATTGTCTGTGCTCCTGTAACTATTAGGTATTATAGTAGAGCTGAGATTCAACCCCAGAGAGTCTGGATTCAGAGTTTGGTTTCTCATCACACAGCTATACTGTGTGATGAAAAGGCGGCAATGACAACATGCATTCTCATGGTACTAAAAACACTCATCTGCCCATTTTACAGATGTGGTAGCTGAGGCAGAATTTGCCAAACTTGTCACATATGTTGGTAGGGCCAGAGCTCTGGCTGGACTTCGGGTCTCTTGATTTCTAGTTGTGTTTTCTTTCCCAGGATGTGAACACCCACACACAGCTCCTGAATAACTGGTGTTGCATTTCTGGGCAGTCTCTTTCCCTCTCTCTTCTTCCATTCCAACCCCTGCCCTCACCCCTCCTCCTATCCTAACCCCAGCCCTGAAAAGGCCAGGAAGGTGGTCCAGCACCTGCTCCCTCCTTCCGCCGGAATCCTTGTCCTGGCCAGGTGCCACTGCCCTGCTCCAGTGCGAGAGGCCCCATGCAGGCAGGCAGCGGGTGGGAAGGCCACGTTTGTTTTGCTTTTATTGTTAAATAACATAAATCTCTTGGCTGCACCACCCGCCGGGACGTGTGTCGTGTGTCTTCCCGCACAGTCGCTAATGAGACAGTTAATCATTTGTTTATTCTGTATGAGAGAGGTGGCGGCCATATCTCTCAAACCAGACGCGGGGCTGAGGACCCTTGGGGGAGCTGCCCAGCCCTGACACGTGAGTTGCCCACGTCCCAGCACGATCCTGCCCTGTAGGCCCCCATACCTCTTTCCCTGAAGTCTTGGCCAGGGTGTAGGCATCAGCTGATGATTATTATTACTGTTATTGGAGTTATTATTTTTTAAAATACTCCCTTCCCTGAGGAAAAAAAAAAGTAATTTATGAAAATGCTTTGTTGGGAGATAAGTAGGTTTCCTCTTGGGCACAGGGGGTTTATCTCACTTATGCAGGGGTTCCTAGAGGTCGTGCAATGCATGAGATAAAGCTCTGGGATTCTCCCTTGGGAAGACGGTCAGCATTCGCTGTCTTCCTAGTTTCAGGGTTAAAGAGGTGAAATCAACTGTGTTCCTCCCCCAGTCTCCCTGGGGCTGAGGCCACTTTTATTAGAGCAAATCGGGCTTGTCCAGGAGGCATGGGGTGGGGAGAAGAGAGCCCCGAGGATGTGAGGAAGGGGTTAGAGTGGGGGTGCTGCTGCGGGAGTGACAGCTGTCGGTCCCTGGACCGCCCCATCTGAATGATGGTCTTCAAGGACTCCCCCCTCAACCATTTGCATGCTGCCAGCATCCTCCTGCTATTTTCTTGCTGTTTGGATAAATCCTATTGCCCGAAGCCTCTATTTCAATTAACTAGGTCCAACTGTCTGTGTCCTGAGGCATTGGGATCGGCTGGAGCTGCTGCGTTTTCTGCAGGGCATTGCATGCTTGACAGTCTGTCTCTCTGTCTGACTTCAGTGTGGCGGCTCCCATCCTTGAGGCTGTGCCTCTCTACAGAACTGTTTGCATCCCCAAGGGGCAGGAGGGGGCGGGGTGGTGGTGTGTGCGAAACTACCCAGGGCAGGGCTTATGTTTCAGGAGTAGCTTGGACAGGCAGAATAGCTATTCTTTTAGACCACTGGAGCGGGGAGTTAAGAGAGCAAGGGTCCGCCACAGAAACAGGGAAGCAGGTCGGAGCGGGCAGTGAAGTGGAATCAGCCCCCTACTGTGGTTGCTCTTCTGCTTTCTCTCTGCTTCACCCTGGGGCCCTGGGTGAGGTGCTTCTACCTTTAGTCTCCCACCTAGATATATTTTCCCTCTTCTCATCCATTCTTCTCCCTGTTTTCTAGCCCCAGGACTCCTTGGCAACCTGTTTATCTTTGCTCTTGCTGTTTCTTCCATCAGAATTTCCTTCTCTTTCCTTTCCTACTACTCTTTATCAAAACCCACCCTTCAAGGCCCAGTTCAAATGCTTCCCCTCCAAGAAGCTTTCCCGCTGTCTTCCCTGGGCAGATTGAACCTTGCTTTCTGTGGTTGGGAGTGCTGTTTCTCACATCCTCTCCCTTCTTTGGGTCAAGGGCTATCTTCCCATCTGTGTGTCTTACACAACATGGCATCACACAATCCACGTGGTTCTGTGTCTTTGGATTTGTTTGGTTTGGCTCTTTAGTGGGTTTGATGGTGATTTCCCCAAAGATATGGTGCATTCTAATTTTTGAAACCTATGAATATTACCTTATTTGGTAATTGGTCATTGCAGGTGTGATTAAGCTAAGGATCTTGAGATGAAGAGATGATCAGATGAGCCCTAAACCCAGTGACAAGTGTCCTTATAAGAGAGACACAGGGGAGATTTTTCAGACAGGAAGGAAATTGGGATGAAGATGGGGGTAGAGATCTCAGTGATGTGGTCACAAGCCAATGAATCCAAGAAATTCTGACAGCCACCAGAAGCTGAAAGAGACAAGGAAGGATCCTCCCTGAGAGCCTCCAGAGGCAGTAGCTCTGCCAACACCTTGATTTCAGACTTGTGTCCTCTAGAATTGTAAGAAAATAAATTTCTGTTGTTTCAAGCCACGCAGTTTGTGATAATTTGTTATAGCAGCTCCCGGAAACTAATAACAGGCTGGTGGGCCTGGGAGAGCAGGAGGAACGCATAAAAATACCAGTGTGGGGAATCTGGACCCTTCCTACCAGACTGTTGTTTATGACCCCTGATTCCTCTTGCTTCTATTTCACACAGTCCAAGTCCTGTTACTTCTGCACCAGGCCCTTTGTGGTTAAGCGCAGGTGTCGCCATAGTTGGAAGGTCAATACTGAGTAAATATGCAAGGGTCTTTGTTTTAAAAGGACTCTCTGTGTGCCTTACTCGTCTGTTATTGTTTGGGTAGGCTACTAGAGAAATGTGTGTGTGTGTGTGTATGCTTTTCAATGCATGAACGCACATGCAGCCTGCACTTTGCCAGCTGTTATCCCCCTCTGGTGGTCACTGGCATAAATCCATCACCTGAGCATCTAAAATTCCAACGAAAGGAAGATCACTGGGTCAGGAGGACACAGGGAGAGTCAACCCGTTTAGCATGGTTTATGTTGGTGTGCTCTCTCCTTAAGAGTTTCAGTGGATGATTCTGCTCCGCAGCTAAGAGTGTTGTGTAAATGGAAAGAAAAACGGCTTTGGAGTCTCACAGATAGGTTCACTTCTTAACTCTGATGCTTAATATCTACGCTGGTCTGAGTTTATCTAACCTTGCCAATCCACATCTGTAAAATGGAAGAGTAACAGATACCCTCCCAGGAGGAACACAAGATTATGTTAAATAGTGTGCTTCAGATGCCTGGTACATAGTAGGCACTTAGTCATCATTTATTTCCTTCCTCTCACCCACACATGATTAATTCTGCTATTCAAGTTATGCTTCTGTTGTAAATCATACCTTTATCTCAGAAAAATTGAGTAGTTCTGTCACATTATTTTCTGGAGAATAGGAAGATGTTCTTTTTACAAAGGGGAAGCTAGGGATTTGAAAAGAAGAAATGAATATTCAGATGCCAGTAAACCAATATTTAACTCCAATATAAGCCAGGGCTTCTCTGATAGCTCAGTTGGTAAAGAATCCACCTGCAATGCAGGAGACCCCAGTTCGATTCCTAGGTTGGGAAGATCCCCTGGAGAAACGATAGGGTACCCACTCCAGTATTCTTGGGCTTCCCTTGTGGCTCAGCTGGTAAAGAATCTGCCTGAAATTTGGGAGGCCTGGCTTCGATCCCTGGGTTGGGAAGATCCCCTGGAGAAGGGAATGGCTACCCACTCCAGTATTCTGGCCTGGAGAATTCCATGGACTGTACAGTCCATGGGGTCACCAAGAGTCAGACACGATGTTCACTTTTCAATATAAGCCAGTTCCTTTACTCAAATATATTATTTGATTCTTACAACAACCCAATCAGACTGGTAAACTGATGAGGAAATGCTGACCTAGGGAGTTCTACCTGCTGTAGGTTACATAGCTGAGAAACCTCCTTCCTACCCAGGATGCCTGACTCCTGTGCCAGTCAGCACTCTATGCCCCACCATGCTGCTTCCCTAGGGGCCCTGGGGCAAATATAGCTTATGAAGAGCCCAAATGTAAGGATTAATCAAGAAGAGCAAAACTGTCATTCCCAATTGCCAACAGAGAACAGAATATGCAGTTCCAGGGAACAGGTTTTCTCCCAGTCATTCAGCAATAAGGGATGGAGGAGTTTGCATAGAACCTGACCAGCAGTGTAGTGCTAGACCCAAGAGCTTTCCCCTCTGTCCTACTGCTTATGGATATGACACCCACTATTGTTTCAGGAGGCTTTGATAAAGGCTACATACACTACCACGTGTAAAGTACGTAACTAGTAGGAACCTGCTATAAAGCGCAGGGAGGTCAGCTCGGTGCTCTGTGATGACCTAGAAGGTGTGATGGGGGGTGGTGGGAGGGAGGCTCGAGGTGGGGGGATATGTGTGTGCAAATAGCTGATTCACATTGTGCAGCAGAAATTAACACAACATTGTAAAGCAATTATATTCCAATGAAGAAAAAAGACTACCTAGGATATGTAATACACTGCAGGTTGGTGTGTCTCCTTAGTCGAGTTTGTGTTTTGTCTTCATGTCTCATTAAATGGTGTTTTTCCCCCATAGCAGTAAGTTTGAATTAGCGTATCACTATGCAGTTACAGGAGAAGGCAATGGCAACCCACTCCAGTACTCTTGCCTGGAAAGTCCCATGGATGGAGGAGCCTGGTAGGCTGCAGTCCATGGGGTCGCAGAGTCGGACACGACTGAAGCGACTTAGCAGCAGCAGCAGCAGCAGTGTTAGAATACAGACAGAGGAAATTTCTTCAGTACTCTTTGAATTAAAACCCAGAGCTGAGTCTCAGCCACCTAACGCTCCTGGGCATCTTGTTCAGCTTTGCAGACTAGTGGAGGGACTTGTGGGGACATGGGTTTACAAAGGAGACAGAAATCACCAAGGAGGTCAAAGAACCACATATGAGATATGAAAACACTTGAAACTTACCATAGTTTCCTGCGTGGTTATTGGGAGACCTGTGTCCTAGTTCTTGATCCACCAGCTTTGCAAACTAGAAGAAGTTATTCCCTCTCTGGAATTCAGTTTGTAAAATGAAAAGGTCAGGCAAGATGATATCTAGCTTTCCTTTCAGACATAAACATATGTTGTGTTTTGAATCGGAGTGCAGTCAGAGGTCCTGGGGTGTGAGAAGAGGTAGAGATCCTGATCACCCTGGACAAGTAGAGTTTCAGCAGGGTACAGAGGAACTTCAGTGGTTCTATATAGATAGCTGTGCTATCTATATATGCAATGGGTCAAGAACTATTCCTGGATGGGGCTGGTTGGCATTAGACTTCCCCATCATCATGCACAGTGCCATGGGAACATTTTTATTAAAGCATTCACCAGGCTCTAGTGGCATGTCCCTCACTAGTTGCAAATTTCTTGATGTGTGGGTAGACTTTTAACTATTTCTTGTGATGATCAGTGAGTGGTGGTGGAAAGAATGGATGCAACAGCTAAGCTCTTTTAGATTCCATTTCTCCAGAGATATTTCCTTCTTGCATCAGTTTTGTTTGGAAGAATCTCTTCTTCTCAATGGGACAGTAGATTCTAAAGCTTATATTAGGAAGGGTCGGTGAAGATGAGTTGAGGTTTGCAGATATGGGTGAATGTTGGAAGTTGTGCCTATGGTTCTGGCAAAAAAAAAAAAAAAAGTCCTCATTTTTAGCCCCTTCCCTGCTTAGGTTGTGAAGTTACATTGAAAATGATATGAGTGGGAGGCAAAGGCAGGAATGATGTTCACTGGCTTATAGCTTTGTTATAGTCTCTGTTTCCATTGCTAGTCTCTGGTCAGACACGGTAGGTTTGACAGTGTATATATAACTGACTTATAACCATCATACACATTGCACCCACTGTCTTTCCCTTCCTTATACCCTGAGAGACTCCCATTAGAGGCATTATCATTTTTTAACTCAATACAAGTCCTACTCTCTTCAGATCTGTGAGCTGAATTTCATTTAACATACTCTCTCCCCTTTCCCAAATTTTATTTTTATCTTGATACCAACTCAAGGAGTTGGAGGTAATCCCTGGGAAGAGGAGTCTAAAGATAAACCAAAGGTACACATACAAGATAGAAAGAGGGAAAGAACTTATACAGTAGTGTCTGTTGAATAGTTACTATGTGCCCAGCTTAGTGCTCTGGGTGTTATGCATATTATTTATGCACATAAAGAGACCCTATGAAGAGAGTATGATTCTCTAATTTTACGTAGGCAGAGGCTTAGACTCAGGACAATGAAACAAGTGTCCAAGATCACACAGCTAGTGAAAGGCAGATCTGGGACTTGAAGCAGGACTGTGTGACTCCAGACTTGGTCTGTCTTTCAATCTAGCATCTTTATTTTCCCAAATACTTTCCTTACAGCCTCTATATCCTAGATATATTTCATGCATACCACTAAAAGGATCAAATGGTGACATAGTATTTAGGTGCCTAGCCCATGCCCTGACATAAAAAAATAACTCTGTAGACATTATTGATATTGCTATTATTTTCACATTTGATAGTTTGGGTTGTGAAGAGGGAAAACAGAGTTACTTAATTGGAGGAAGTTTGGTATTTGGATACTAGGGTAAATGTTACTGATTATTAATTAATTTCAGGCTTTATGAGGAATGAGTAGCTGCTCTGTTTAAAGGTTGCATTTGCTTCAACCTAGGTAAGCCTTTAAAGATCTCTGTTACAGACTCTGACTTGTTTCTAAGTGATTATTATTGCCATCACTTTTAGGCACCCATGCAATATTCCTGTGGTGCATGACATGGTTCAACATTCCAGAATTCAGTTTGTGAACTTTGGAAACTAGCATTGTATGCCATTAAAGAATAGCTCCCAGCCTGGGCGCCTCTGTCCATGGTGCTGAAATCACAGCTCCAGGGAGGCAGAAGCAGATGGTACCACATGGTACCACTCATCTCCATAGCCTGCCTGAGCTCAGAGACTGAACTACTGTGAAGAGCAGGCTGGCTTGGGAATTGCAGGATCTGAGTAAAGTTCTAATAACTTGCTGTGTGGCCCCAGGCAAACCACCTAGCCTTTCTGTTTCAGCTTTCCTGCTGGTAAATCTGGATTGCTACATTCTGTCTTTCCTGTTTTGCAGTGCTGCTGATTTTGTGTGAGTAAATGATATAACAGATGCTGAGTAGGATATGAATGCACAGTATGATTATGCTGTTATTATTGTTGCTCAGTCTTTTAATCATACATTTCGACTATATCATCTTAATTTACTGAGGCACCCTAAGGCCTAATAAAATACAAAGCAGTGAACAGAAAATCAAACAAACTGATAAATTCACTGGCAAAACAAAGAAATAAGTTTTCTTTGTGTTTTGCCAGCTCCTGTGTAGTCATATAGCTCAGGGTGTGTCTCTAAGAAGAAGAAAGAAAATGACCAGTGAGGAGTCAGCCTCTTTCTGGAAAGAGGTAAGACAAAGAAGATCATATCTTGTTACCTCCACCAGTCCCTCAGGGAAGCTCTATTCTACTGCCACAGGGCCTGAAACCTCACCATTAGCCTGATATTCTAGCTTGGTATTTCTTGCCCTTTGCAGAATGGTTGCATTCTCCCTTTTTTAGTTAATCATATTTGCTATGGGCTGGGAGATGGATATTGAATCCTTGAGTCTAGGTTCTCTCTCTAGCTATAGAATTTTCATAAAACAAATAATTTAATCTCTTCTAAACTCAGTTTCTCAATCTGGAAAATGGGCTCAATAGTACTAATACCAGCCTTAGGAGATGTTTGAGAAGATAAAATTTCTTAAAAGAGGCTTTCTAAAGTCATGTAAACATTAGTTGTCATTATTCTCTGACATGCTGTGGTCAAAGTACCCCATGAGTGAGTCTTAACTTTTTGCTGTTCTGTACTTTGTGCTATGTCCCTTTCAGGTATACCTTCTTCTCCATTCTCCTGTTAAAATCTTCAACTATCAGGTCAAATAAACTGTGTATTTGTTTGTTTTGGCCACGCTGGGTCTTCGATGCTACGTGTGGGCTTTCTTTGCTTGTGGTGAGCAGGGGCCACTCTTCGTTGTGGTGTGCAGGCTTCTCATTGTACCAGCTTCTCGTGTTGCAGAGCGCAGGCTGCTGAGCCCACATGCTAGAGCCACAACTCCTGAGCCCACGCGCCACAATCATGGAAGCCCGCACACCCTACTGCCTGTCCTCCACAACAGACATACCACCGTCTTTAATTACCCCAATCATAAGTGCCTTTTTTGCTTCCAGAATTCCTAGAGACTCTGTTGTCTTTACCATTCATCTAATTGTTTCCTTTAACTATGGTAGGGTAGTTATTTCAGTACATTTTTTTAACTTTCCTCAACAGATGATGAGATTTTGGAAATGGAATCATATCTTGCACACAGTTGAGGCCCAACACCCATTTGAATGCATGTATAAGGTGGATGTTATGCCCATTCCCTTAGGTCTTCTGTCAAATAGAAATGCTGGTGGGGAAACTGACCTGGTGGGCATGAGTGCAAATATAGGAATTAAGGGCACTGGGCTCAGGTGGAAAATGAGGGTAGAAGGGAAAACCTGGAGAACACAAATTGAATAAGAAAGTGGGAGCTGCTAAAGACATGTTTCATCATTGGAGTAGTTTTTCCTGGCCTGCTTTTGGTCTTGGAGATTCCATGGAACCAATAAGGTAAGATACCTTATAAGCTCTGCTGCTAAGTCGCTTCAGTCATGTCCGACTCTGTGCCACCCCCTGACGGCAGCCCATGAGGCTCCACCGTCCCTGGGATTCTCCAAGCTCTGCTGCTGCTGCTGCTGCTGCTGCTAAGTCGCTTCAGTCATGTCTGACTCTGTGGAACCCCATAGACGGCAGCCCACCAGGCCCCGCCGTCCCTGGGATTCTCCAGGCAAGAACACTGGAGTGGGTTGCCATTTCCTCCTCCAGTGCATGAAAGTGAAAAGTGAAAGTGAAGTCACTCAGTCGTGTCCGACTCTTAGCGACCCCATGGACTGCAGGCAATGGCACCCCACTCCAGTACTCTTGCCTGGAAAATCCCATGGACGGAGGAGGCTGGTAGGCTGCAGTCCATGGGGTCGCTAAGAGTCGCTAAGAGTCTCCAAACTCTAAACAGGGACTAAAGTTAGAATTCATGGACACAGGAAATTGTGCAATATCTAAGCCCACCAGAAGGTGGCTCACTGTCACTGATTCCACGGTCTGGCAGCTTTGCTCCTGGGGATCCCCCAAATTGACGTGTCCTGGAGAAGGGAATGGCTCCCCACTCCAGTGTTCATGCCTGGAGAATTCCATGGACCGAGGAGCCTGGTGGGCTACAGTTCGTGGGGTTGCAGAGAATCTGATACAACTGAGCAACTAATATACACACACTCTGATGGGCAGGTCTCATCTGTGTTTTACATGGTTCAATGCTGTCCTCTCTTTATCCTCTCCTCCGTCCCTTCATGATGTAAAAGCATAAAGCAGACTCCATTCTGCAGGCTGGAGAATGTCACCCTTTGGGAAGGTTTCCACTAAGATGAAATAGATGTCCTTCAACTTCCTCTAAGCTCCTGCTAAGGTGCAGAACCAAACTCAGATCACACCCTCCACATTTGTATCTCCTACCTGGATTCTTAGAGGGTGAGCAGCTGGTGCCTTTTTAGACAAAGTGGGCTAAAAGGAAGTCACTGTCTTTTGTATTCTTTCATTCCTTGCTCTCTCTGCTCCCCCTCTATTTTTCCAAATTTCTTGTCTGAATTGCAGAGATAGCACCTCTCTCTCTGTTTCTTTCCTGGATCACCTCATCTCACTATCCTTGTATTTTCACAAGATATGTGGCTCAGCTATTTTTCTCTTTAAAAATCATAACGATAGCTTTCCTTTTTTATTGTTCTTCAGTTAGCAAAGCCGTTTTTATGCACCATTTAATTTGACCCTCACAATAGCTATGAGAAGTTTTGGAGCACAGCTATTGATATTCCCATTGTGCAGATGAAAATACTCATATATAGATAGAGGAAGTGATTTTCTCAGAAAATATAAGAAATACAAGGTCTCCTAATGAATTCTTCCTTATATTTCTTAATATGGATGATGCAAATAAGGCCAAAAAGGAACACAGAACATACCCCTGGTCCTACAGTCAATAGTGGTAGAAATGCGGCTGGAATGAACATGTCCCGACTCACAGTTTAGTTCTCCTTTTTTCCCACTGTTGTCCTTCTCCATGACCTAACAGACCACTGGATAGTAATCCAGCCAATCAATTTACCATCCAGCCTCTTAGAACTCTTGAGTTTGCATCAATCAGAATCTTGACAGAAGGTCCCAGAGGTGAATGCCTGAGAAATTTTGGAAAGCTCATCAGGAATCATTTTTTTTTTTTAAGCTAAAAATGGATGAAAACAAAGACTGAAAGAAAATCCCTCAGAACGTTAATGATGACTATGCTTGGGTGATGGAGTTGTGGACAATTTAGTTTTCTGTGTTTCTGTATTTTCGCATTGTCTTGAGTGAGATTTTATTACTTTTGTAATGGAAAATAAGCATTAAAAAGTAAAAAGAAAAAACACATTTGGGCATAGGTATTGCATGTATATGTGTATGTGTGTGTGGGATGCTGTTACCACCTTGCATTAGATTCCACTGAGGATGAGTGAACGAAGCAGACACGCTGATCTCCCCCATCAGGGAGATCTGTGTGTTCTGTGCCTCTCTGGTTCCCGTTTCTCCCCAGAGCCCCAGCTGATGGTTTTGGCAGGCTGTGCTCACACCTTCTTCCTCCCTGGTGCTGCGGTTCACCCCCCAAAGCCACCGCCCGCAGCAGGGCAGGCGTGGAGGCACCAGAGCCCCCCTCTGTCTTGGCAGGGCCCTGGGCTCTTGCCCTCCTCACTCTGGCTGCTGGGGACTTATGTAACACATTCCCAGGACTTCATTTTCCAGCAGATTGAAAGCAAAGCCACTGTTGATTTTCTCCAAAAAAGATCTATTTGGAAGTGCAATTGCCTTGAATTACATGGTGGCGCGAGAGGCCAGACCTTGCTGTAAATAACTTTCCTCTCAGCCACACAGGAGCCTGGCTGGCAGGCAGCGCAATCCAAGCTTCAGATGACGGTGCTTGATGGAGGGGGAGAGAGGGAGGCAAAGAGAAAGTGTGTGCGTGTGAAAGAAAGGGTGCTCACTCTTGGGGCTTTGGCTCAGCTGCTGCCACTCTTTTCATCTCTGGAGTTCTGCATCTGCATGAGTGGTGAGGGCAGAGAAGGGTCCAGAACTGGGGCTGGGCTTCTGGGCTCTTTCCTCAGCTAGTTTATAGGACCTCCCCCTTGGTCTCCCACCCTGCCACCCAGGAGTCCTGGGGCTGTGTGAGGGCCAGCGGCTCGTGCGTGCAGTGTGGGGTGGCACAGAGAACAAGCTTCAGAATTGGACACATCCCAGTCCTAGTCCCGGGTGTGCCCATGACAGTTTATGGGGCCTCAGCAGATTGCTTTACATCTCTGACCTGTTTCTATTCATTAAAAAACCAAAACAGGTGATGGGTGTGGGAGTGGAGAATATCTATGTTTCAAAATTACTGTGAGGATCAAAGGGAGAAATACTGGAGAAATCACATTGCCCCATGCCTAACACTTGATCTGTGTTCTATAAATTTAGTTCCCTTCTGGGCTCTGCATTGCCTTCCATGATAGACTGAAATGAGAAGCAAAATCAATGGGCTTGAAACCAGGATGGCCCAAACCCAAGTTGTGAAACAAGCAAAGTTTAAGCTGTTTTACTTTTTTTTTTTTTTCATATTCTCTTTCTCTATAGATATCCATAGCTCACACATGCGATTCTCCCAAAAAAAGACTGCAATGAACTGACTTATTATTGTGGCTGCTGCTGCTGCTAAGTCACTTCAGTCGTGTCCAACTCTGTGTGACCCCATAGACAGCAGCCCACCAGGCTCCCCTGTCCCTGGGATTCTCCAGGCAACAATACTGGAGTGGGCTGCATGGGACTTAATGCAGGTTTTCTCCTGGTGGGCATCTGTATTTTAAGAGCCTTGCCTGGGCAAGCAGAGGGCAATCCTTAAGCCAAGATGGCAGCATTTCAGACAAGGTAGTATCTATAGAGATCAAGGTAGTATGAAGGAGATCAAACCAGTCTTTCCCAAAGGAAATCAACCCCAGATACTCATTGGAAGGCCTGATACTGAAGCTCCAATACTTTGGCCACCTGATACGAATAGCCAGCTCACTGGAAAAGACCCTGATGCTGGAAAGGATTGAGGGCAGAAGGAGAAAAGGACAAGATGGTTGGTTGGCATCACCGACTTGATGGACATGAGTTTGAGCAAGCTCCGGGAGTTGGTGAAGGACAGAGAAGTATGGTGTGCTGCAGTCCATGGGGTCATAGAGTCGGACACAACTGAGTGACTGAAAAACAACAAGAGTTAGGTAGGGAATCTGGATTTAGATCAGCAAGTTTTTCCACTTTGGCTCTTCTTAGGACTAGCATTATCTTGCAGGCATCAGAATGGGATTCTGCACCAGTTCAGCTGGGTATATTTCTCTGAACTTATGTGGTATTGTCCCTCTCACGTTTCCCCATCAAGTCGAGGAAATAGTGGAAACCTGGTAAACTCTGGACAGCATCCTCAGGAAAAGACTCACAGATGCCTCTGGGGAAGTTATCCAGCCACCCACCTACTCAACATTTATTAACATTGTACTCTAAGATATCGTAAAACAGCTGATGTTTGCTAACTATTTTGCCAAGTTCCCAAGTACATTATCTTATTTAATCTTCACTACTTCTGGGGAAGTAGTTACTGTTATTATTATGCCATTATTAGAGCATCGTGGTTAAAGGGCGAGAAGCTGAAGCCAGATTACCTGGTTCAAATCTCAACTCATTCATCACCAGTAGTGGGAACACAGCAACCTAATTCTATGGGCTTCAATCTTCTAATATTTAAGTAGATGTTTAAATAACAATACCACTTCTAGGGATGTAAGGCATTTAGAAGTGTGCCTGGCTATTATTATCCTCATTTAACATCTGAGAACACTAAGGATAAGGGGAGTGGAAGTGATTTTCTTGATGATACCCAGCTGGTGACAGATCCAGGTCAAAAATCCATGTCTTAAGACTCCTCGTCTAGTACTTTTTTCTTGCTCTGAGGAAGATCTACAGGATCATTTATATCTCCCATAATATCATCCTCCTTGACAGCTGTCAGTCATAAGAACAGGGGCTGAAAACCTTGGTGAGAACAGTTGAAGCGTTGATGCTTGTTTAGTTAAACTCTAGTCCCTGAAAACATAAAAGTACTCACAGTTTGTATGCCCACCCCAAGTTGGCAGCTGCAGCTTCAGGGCAGTTAGTGGACTTACTGAGTGGCACTGGGGCTAATACCCAGGCTAAGGACCTAGTGGCAGTAGATACAAGTAGGTGAAGTCCAGAGAAGATTTGCTGTTAGGTGGAAACTCAGGAAGAGAGTCAACTTGTGTGGTGAGCAGAGGTCAAGCTCTGAGGTTCTGCTGGGAAAAACAGCTACTTCACAGAATATGGTAATGATCCACTGATAGGATCAGGATCAAATGTGGAATGGAGCTTATATTTGCTAAAGTTTTTCTTTTTTCTAGATGGACCTAGAATAAACCTTTCCTTGGCCAAGTCCTGTATGGCTCCCTGTGTTACAGACCAGAGAAGGCAATGGCACCCCACTCCAGTACTCCTGCTTGGAAAATCCCATGGATGGAGGAGCCTGGTGGGCTACAGTCCATGGGGTCGCTAGAGTCAGACACGACTGAGTGACTTCACTTTCACTTTTCACTTTCATGCATTGGAGAAGGAAATGGCAACTCACTCCAGAGTTCTTGCCTGGAGAATCCCAGGGACGGGGAGGCCTGGTGGGCTGCCATCTATGGGGTCACACAGAGTCGGACATGACTGAAGCGACTTAGCAGCAGCAGCAGCAGCAGCAGCAGCAGTGTTACAGACAAAGAGGGTGGGTTGGATGAGGAGGGTGTTACCAAGGAGTCTACTTTTTCCCTCCCCCCTTTTCTCCCTATGGCTTCCCCAGTGGCTTAGCAGTAAAAGAGTCCACCTGCGATACAGGAGACCCGGGTTCAATCCCTGGGTCTGGAAGATACCCTGGAGAAAGAAATGGCAACCCACTCCAGTATTGCCTGGAAAATCCCATGGATAGAGGAGCCTGGCAGTCTATAGTCCATGGGGTCACAAAGAGTTGGGCACAAGTTAGCAACCAAATAACAACAACAGTTCTGTGTACCTCCCCTGACAAAATACCTATATTTCTATCCTTAGGGATTTAGCCTCTGAGGCATTGCTAGTGTGTGTTTTTTTTTTTTTTAATGAATATTCAGTTAAATATCCAGTGTCCCCAAGAGGGCAATACATTACACTAAATCACGCAATAGTATTTTATAAAACATTCTATTCCTTCATGTTTGGATGCAGCAGACAGCTGAATACCTTCGTCCAATTCAGAACTGAACATAGGCAAGGTGCCTTGGGAGGAGAGAGGGCAGACAGTCTTTGCTAACTCACATTTTTCCAAGGGGCAGCCCACTTTGTGCCTTTTTCGCTTAGCAGAGAGCTGCTGGAAGAAGTTCTGAGTGCAGACAAATTAGAACAGGGAGCTGTGATCCAGGAGAGGACAGCATCCCACTCAACCAAGATAATTAAGAGTGTGTCCTCCTTTCTCTCCTTCTCCGAGCTTAAGAAAGAGCATCCCACTTGCTATGGGATTTGTACGTCCTCCCAGAAGATGCCAACGTGCTAACCCCTAGTACCTGTGGATGTGGCCATATTTCAGGATGGTCTTTGTGGGTGATTGAGTTAATCTGAGATCATTAGGTGGTCCTGATCCAGTGTGACTGGTGTTCTTATAAAAAGGGGACATTTAGATCCAGAGACAGACATGCAGTCAGGGACAGTGTGGCTTTCGGCCAGATGAAGCTGAAAGCAGAGATCAGGGTGATGTACCTACTGGCTTAGGGATGCCAACTGTTACCAGCATACCACCAGATGTTAGGAGAGAGGGAAAGATCAGATTCTCCCCTGCAACCCTCAGAGGGAACCAAGACTGACGACACCTTGATCTCAGGCTTCTAGCTTCCAGAACCGTGAGACTTCAGTGTCCCCCAGTTTGTGGTACTTGCTATGTAGCGTCCTACACTTATATACCACTGAACCAGGATATTTAAGAGTTTGTCCTTCCTTTTTCAAGCAAATATTTACTGATTCCCTACTGTGTGCCAGGTACAATGCCAAGTACTGAAAACAGTGTCTTAGAGAAGATCCTTGCTTTTATGGAGCTCATAGATTAGCAGGGATGTAGGTAAATGAACAGGCCATTCTTAGCAGTAGGATAAGTATTTAATATCTATTCTTTGCTCTAGCCTGTTGCCTTTCAGCTCTGGCCAAATATTAGAATCTTTTGGGAACTTAAAAAAAAAAAAGTATGTCCAGTTCCTACTCCCAGATATTTTGATCTAATTGGACTGGGATGAGAATACATATCATTAGTATTTAATCGCAAAGACTGCCATTGTTGAGAACTACTTTTAAAAAATACTATCAGGGCCCCACTGCAGACCAATTAAATTGCAGTGGTCAGTCAGTCAGTTCAGTCACTCAGTCATGTCCGACTCTTTGCGACCCCATGAATTGCAGCATGCCAGGCCTCCCTGTCCATAATTAACTCCCAGAGTTTACTCAAACTCATGTCCATCGAGTCGGTGATGCCATCCAGCCATCTCATCCTCTGTCGTCCCCTTCTCCTGCCCCCAATCCCTCCCAGCATCAGGGTCTTTTCCAATGAGTCAACTCTTCGCATGAGGTGGCCAAAGTATTGGAGTTTCAGCTTTAGCATCAGTCCTTCCAATGAACACCCAGGATTGATCTCCTTCAGAAAGGACTGGTTGAATCTCCTTGCAGTCCAAGGGACTCTCAAGAGTCTTCTCCAACACCACAGTTCAAAATCATCAATTCTTCGGGGCTCAGCTTTCTTCACAGTCCAACTCTCACATCCATTCATGACTACTGGAAAAACCATAGCCTTGACTAGACAGACCTTTGTTGGCAAAGTAATGTCTCTGCTTTTGAATATGCTATCTAGGTTGGTCATAACTTTCCTTCCAAGGAGTAAGTGTCTTTTAATTTCATGGCTGCAATCACCATCTGCAGTGATTTTGGAGCCCAGAAAAATAAAGTCTGACACTGTTTCCACTGTTTCCCCATCTATTTCCCATAAAGTGATGGGACCAGATGCCGTGATCTTCATTTTCTGAATGTTGAGCTTTAAGCCAACTTTTTCACTCTCCTCTTTTACTTTCATCAAGAGGCGTTTTAGTTCCTCTTCACTTTCTGCCATAAGGGTGGTGTCATCTGCATATCTGAGGTTATTGATATTTCTCCCGGCAATCTTGATTCCAGCTTGTGCTTCTTCCAGCCCAGCGTTTCTCATGATGTACTCTGCATATAAGTTAAATAAGCAGGGTGACAATATACAGCCTTGATGTACTCCTTTTCCTATTTGGAACCAGTCTGCTGTTCCATGTCCAGTTCTAACTGTTGCTTCCTGATCTCCATATAGGTTTCTCAAGAGGCAGGTCAGGTGGTCTGGTATTCCCATCTCTTTCAGAATTTCCCACAGTTGATTGTGATCCACACAGTCAAAGGCTTTGGCATAGTGAATAAAGCAGAAATAGATGTTTTTCTGGAACTCTCTTGCTTTTTACCATGATCCAGCGGATGTTGGCAATTTTATCTCTGGTTCCTCTGCCTTTTTCTAAAACCAGCTTGAACATCTGGAAGTTCACAGTTCATGTATTGCTGAAACCTGGCTTGGAGAATTTTGAACATTACTTTACTAGCATGTGAGATGAGTGCAATTATGTGGTAGTTTGAGCATTCTTTGACATTGCCTTTTTTCGGGGATTGGAATGAAAACTGACCTTTTTCAGTCCTGTGGCCACTGCTGAGTTTTCCAAATTTGCTGGCATATTGAGTACAGCACTTTCACAGCATCATCTTTCAGGATTTGAAAGAGCTCAACTGGAATTCCTTCACCTCCACTAGCTTTGTTCGTAGTGATGCAGTGGTAGTGATGGTTTTAAAAAGCTTCCCAGGTGGTTCTAATATTTAGCCAGGTTTTGAGAACCACTTTCTCTGATGAGGTAAGAATTGTGTACGTCTTATTTAATGACATATCCTTTCCACAGTGTCAAGCTCAAAGAAGGCCATCACCAAATAATTGTCAGGATCTATAATGAGAAATTGGAAGGACTGATGCTAAAGCTGAAATTCCAATACTTTGGCCACCTCATGTGAAGAGTTGACACATTGGAAAAGACCCTGATGCCAGGAGGGATTGGGGGCAGGAGGAGAAGGGGACGACAGAGGATGAGATGGCTGGATGGCATCACTGACTCGATGGACAGGAGTTTGAGTGAACTCTGGGAGTTGGTGATGGACAGGGAAGCCTGTTGTGCTGTGATTCATGGGGTCGTGAAGAGTCAGACATGACTGAGCAACTGAACTGAACTGTACTGATAATGAGAAAAGTATAAGATACTCTTGGTGCATAGAAGATGAGTATTCAGGGCAACTGTGGGATAGCTGAGACTTAAAAGAGAAGTCTATTTAGTCAGGCAAGAAGGAGGAAGAAGACTGTTCCTGGCAGAGAGAATAGCATGTATGTGCAGTCAAGGATCTGGACATGCACAGCTGGAGTCATCTGTGGGTGGTGAGCGGTAAGGCTGGAAACGTAACATGAATCCTGAAGAGGCCTGTAAGCCATGGTAAGGAGAGTGTGTCCTGCCAGTCTGGGATTTGGGTTGTCCTGGGGGCATAGCCAAGGCTCTCAACGCTGAGTTTTGCTCTTTTGGCGTTGATGCTTACACAGGTCAAGCTATGGGCTTAGAAGCTCACACTTTTTCTCTTGGAAGCCAGGGGTCCAAGCCAGGATGTGTGTCTTAGAACCCAGGCCTGCAGGCCCAGCTCACAAGAAGGGGGAATCCCCAACTTTCCGAAAGATTCCCAAGTCATGCAACTGTGTCATGTCCCTAACTATGACCCCCCAGTCCCTAAGATCTAGGAGTGAGGTGTTCTCAACACTCCTGCCACAGGTCTGCATTTTGGGTGGACCCCAGGACAGCTTTCGCATCCCTCCATTAGCATCCTTTCCGATGTTCATTGTCATCCGATTTTACCTGGATAAACCTGGGGGTTGGATTGGAGATGGTTCAACGTGATTTCCCCCAGCCACCTCCCAATCCATCCCCGAAGGCGGGCCCTTCAGCCCGGTGGCTTGACGGCTGAGAGACTGACCGGACCTGCCGTCCTGGAGGTTTGTGTTCGTGGTATCTCTTGGGTGTTTACTTGTCTGAGCTGCGCTGTCACCCGCGATCCCTAATTTTGTACTCTCTGCAGATTTCATTAACAGCCCGCCTGCCCAGCTCTATGTCCTTAATGAAGACGTTAAATAAAATGTGGCATTGTTGTTGCCATTTGTACAGCACTTGATATTTACCGAGGGCCTTCTGAACGTTTTTCTACTTCTCCAAGCAGTAGCCCCACAAACTCCATTAGCACCGCTGACCCCATCCTACAGAGAAGGCCCTTGGGAGTTCATGGATCTCTTGAGAGCCCTATGACCAGCCACCCCCTCCTTCCAAGGGGGAGACTCTTCTCCTTCCTTTTGCCCAAAAAACCCAGCTCCTGGAGCTGTACCAGCTTCTTGGGGGCCCAGCTGACCCCTCAGGCCTGCCTTCCAAATTGTAGGTTTCTCTGTCTGCACCTCGTTCCTCTTCTCCTGTCTGACACATTTGTGTTGCAATTCAGGAAAGCCTTTGTCTTCTCTTTAGTCCGTCTGAACGAATTTGCAAGTACAATTTCCTGATGGGCATCAAATGTGTTGCTGAATGTCCAAACACACTGATTTCAGCGGGGCGTCCGCTGTCCGCCCCCCCACCCCCGCCTTTTCTCAGAGGCCCGTCAGCGGCTCTGTGAACCTATCTGGCACAATCTGTCCTCTGTAAACATGGCAGGGTAAACAGCACTGTTGTCTTTCCGCATGTGACAACCTCCCCCTCTTACTGCGGGAGACCTCACATCCGAGGCTCCTAGTGACAGCATCCCGGTAAGAATCGGGAGAGAAAACAGAGCTCAGAAAGACAGACTCAGAGAGCCACTCAGGATTGCTTGTCCCGGGCTTGTTGGAGTGACTGAATAAGGCGTGTTAATAGGTTTGCTTAGTTCTCTGTGCCTTGGCGTTCTCGTATGTTAAATGGGGACGTGGATAAAAATGTGAGCCTGTAAAGGGTTTCCTGCTTTAATGACTCAAGCATTTGGGGATGGATTTTTTTTTTTTTTAACAGCACTATTTTTAACTTCACACTTTTAAAATCTACCTTACCGACTGATTTCCTCCTTAGTAACATACTCTTCTATCTCCATGTCGCCTTCTCTGCACAAAGTTCCTTTCTAGCTCATTCTTTTTCTAGCTAACTTTTCCTTTCTCGTCATCCCTCTCCTTTTCATTCATGTTTTTCTTTCCGCTGCTGCACTGAATGCCATCACCCTCTTGTTCTGCTTCTCCTCTTAGCCTGTGGAAGGGGCTCTGCTAGTTCTGATGGCTCATCCCACAGGACAGCCTTTCCTCTCTGTCCCCCCCAAAATGCCTGTTGGAGGATTTATGGTGTGGTGTGGGCCCCCCGGGGATGGGGGTGGGGGAATGGTGAAAAGACCCCGCGCCTCCTCCCCTTGTGACTGGCTGACAGGGTGGTGGGCTGTGGTGAGGTTATGGTAACTGAGGGAACTCTGGCTCCTTTGGCTCAAGGAGCTGCTTTCTGGTAGGAGCAGGTGGCACTGAGGTGTGAAGCAGGGGTCAGAATCGGGTCTGGCACCAGTTGCGGTGAGGGGAAGGAATATTGAGGTGAGAATTATTTAAAGTGAGAAGCTGTGAAGAGTCTGAGACTGTAAGCTACTTGCAAGCTAGCAAGTTAGTCTGCTTCAGGTATATACGTGTGTGTGTAATTGTATACATATATATGATAAATGTATGTATTTGTATACATATATAGTATATGCTGCTAAGTCGCTTCAGTCGTGTCCGACTGCGCGACCCTATGGACTGCAGCCCACCAGGCTCCCCCATCCCTGGGATTCTCCAGGCAAGAACACTGGAGTGGGCTGCCATTTCCTTCTCCAGTGCATGAAAGTGAAAAGTGAAAGTGAAGTCGCTCAGTCGTGTCTGACCCAGCAACCCCATGGACTGCAGCCTTCCAGACTCCTCTGTCCATGGGATTTTCCAGGCAAGAGTACTGGAGTGGGGTGCCATTGCCTTTTCTGCTATATAGTATATAAACATGTGCATATATACATGTATATACATGCTGCTGTTAGTATGCATACGTACACATGTGGATATATACACGCATAATACACATATAGTATATAAACATGTAAATGTATACATGTACACACATGCTATTGTCAGTATGCAGACACACATACACGTGAATATATACACATATAATACATATGTAGTAAATACATGTATACACACATTACTGTTAGCATGTATACATACATGCATATATATATACATGTGAATATATACGTGCAAACATGTACATGCACATTACTGTCAGTATGTTTACACACATACATGTGAATATATACACGTATACATGTATGTGTACATTACTGTCAGTGTGTATACACACATATATACATGTGAAAATATATACATGTACATGTACATTACTGTCAGTATGTATACATGCACAGATACACACACACACACACACACACGTGTGTATCTGGGTTACTTATGCCAAAAGCAGCAAGCAGAGCAGTCCCTTGTCTCAGTTCTCTGAGTCCCAGTGCCCACGGGATGGTGGCGGGGGCTGGCTGAAGCCTGCATGTGCCATGGGAGTGTATCAAGAAGACCCTCCTAAGTTAGGAAACTGATTTTGTCTAGGGCTGCTGCTGACCTCTCCTGCCTTACTCTGGAATGTAAGCCAATCTGCTCGCAGATGCTAGGAGTCCTTATCCTCTTGGAGTGGCTCCGGGGAGGGAGATGTTGTCTATCTTTGTGTATTTTTATCGATCTTTTTGTTTATCTTTGATTGGTGAAACAAATCTGCCTTCAGACATGGAGAGATGGCACGGTCTTAGCTTCCAAGGATGATTTACCTTGCAAAACACACTTGAAAAGGTTGATGACGCCCTTTGCCCAGTCCATGCAGAAAGGTGAGATATTCATAGGGAATTCTCTCCTAAGGAAGACCCTCAGGTATCAAATGAGGGGCTAAGACAGATTTAGAGATGCGGACAGTGGGGGCATGTGTGCCACGGCTCTCAAGCCATGCCCAAACACGCATCGCTAATAGCTGTGGTTTTCTTCCTCAGCTCCCCCCACCCCTCAGCAGTCTCTACTGTGCTGATCCTTTCCTAAATTACCCTAACAGTGTGAGATTACGTATTTTCATGCTTCCTCCTCGTGTTTCATTTTTCTCCTTTTGTGAATCTGTGTGTGTATTCCCCTCTCTCTATGTAAGGGAGAAGGAGAACATGTCTTTTGCAGCAGTTTTGTGATCTGAGATTTTCCTATGAGGCAAGATCCCAATCCTACCAAACAGCACTCAGAGTTTAATTTTCATTCTGGCTCTCATACTTCTTCTTATTACTGGGAATAGTATTCTTATTTTTAAAAACTGAGGTATAGTTGATTTATAGTGTTCTGTAAGTTTCAGGTATACAGCATAGTGATTTGCAGTTTTTAAAGGTTACACTCCATTTATAGTTATTAAAAAATATTGGCTATATTACCTGTACTGTATACTGTATCCTTGCAGTTTGTTTATTTTATGCACAGTAATTTATACCTCTTAATCCCCTACCTCTGCCATGCTCCTTCACCTTGCTTCTTCCTTCTGGTAACCACTAGTCTAGTCTCTAAATCAGTGAATCTGCTTCTTTTTTGTTATATGCACTAGTTGGTTTTATTTTTCAGATTTGACATGTACATGATACCATTCAGTATTTGTCTTTCTCTCTCTGACTTATTTCACTTCGCATAATACCCTCCAAGTCCATTCATGTTGTTTCAAATGGCAAAATTTCATTCTTTGTTTCTCACTGAGTAGTATTCCATTGTGTATATTCATATGTACCATATCTTCTTTATCCATTCATCTGTTGATGGACACATGTGTTGCTTCTGTATCTTGGCTATTATAGACAATGCTTCTTTGAGCACTGGGGTGCATGTATCTTTCCAAATTAGTGTTTTTGTTTTCTTTGGATATACACCTGGGGTGAAATTGCTAGATCATATGGTATTCTAATTTTAGTTTTTTGAGAAACCTCCATGCAGTTTTCCATGGTCACTGCACCAATTTATCTTCCTACTAACAGTTTGTAAGTTTCCCCTTTTGTCCACATCCTCTACAACATTTGTTCATTGTGTTCCTTTTGACCACAGCCATTCTGCTAGGTGTGAGGTGATATTTCATTGTGGTCATAGTTTAATCTTTAATCCATGAGAGCCTAAGCTATTAACCTAGAGATGCTTCTCTTCTAACAGAGTTTACAAGCAGAATGTCCATTGCAACATCTCCTCCTCACCCGTGACTATAAAGGGGAGTCTCCAGATCCCATTAGAGTGCTATGTGTAAACGCTCTGACTACAGAGAAAACTCCAAGAAATATGGCACAAGGGGATGTGTGCTTGGAGAAGGGACTTCTGCATCAGAAGAGATGTAGCCTGAGACTTCTTCCAACTTAGAAATTGGGCCAATGATGCTCCTTGGCCACTTGGAAGATGCCTCTACTCCTTTTAGTCAAGTTGAGCTCTTCTATCAGGACAGGCAGCTTCCCCTGCACCCCCATATCCTGTGCTTCACCTTCTCCGTTGATTCAGTGGATCGATGCAGAGCTACGTGGCTAATGTACTGAAGTTTCTGCTCGTGACCTGGTTGCATCTTATTGTTGCTAAAATGAAAGGAATCATGAGAATGATGGGGAAAGTGTTTGAACTCCGAGCGGGGCGTCAAAAGATAGAAGATGCTGATTGACTCTGTGACCTTGGACCGGTTACCTAACCTCTTGGTGCCTCCAGTATCCTTCTCGAAAATGAAGAAGATAATGCCTTCTCGGCTGTCTGTCTCATGGGGATATTGGCAGAGCAAATGAGTTCATGTTCAGTGTATGAGGTTCTCAAAGGAAAGATGCTGGTGGAATGTAAAGTTTGCTCTCGCCTTACTGAGAATGTCATCACCCTCTTGTTCTGCTCCTCATCTCGGCCCATAGAAGGGCCTCTGCTCTTTTGGACAAGGTCGTCGATAGGTTAGCCTTTCCTCCCTGGCCCCTGTAGGATTGCTTCCTGTTAAGTACCTGGTGGAGGATTTTTGGTGCAAGGTGGGACATCTGTGGGGGTTGACCCAGGGCCCCTCGAATTTTTATCGGGTGATGGGATTTTGGGTGTGGGGAGGTTGTGAATAACTGGGGAGACTGTGGGCCCTTTGACTCAAGGAGCTATTCTGAGCAGAAGCTGGTGGCAGTGGGTTGTACAGAAAGGACCAAACTAGGGCTGGCTGGGCACACAAACCAAGTGTAACGAAAGGGCCAGAGACTGGGTCTGAGATTCTGCCCCTCCTGGGTCACTGATTAGTAGAAATATGCTAGGACTATGCCTGGTGATCTGTGACATTGGGGATCTCCTTCTTTTTGCATCCTGCAGACATCTGAAGATGGACTAGCAGTCAGCCCACCTGTTCCTTTTCTAACTCCTTTCTTCCCTCTCCCCACAAATATTTGTTTACACTCCTTTGTAACAGAAGATAAGCACCTCTGAAATCAGGCCCATTGGCACATGTCTAAACATGCTTTAGCTGAGAGACAGATAGTCACGTAAACACTTGTAAATGTCCACAGACTAACACATGGATTGTCAAATCCTAGTCACAAGGTTCAAATCAGGATTCTGACACTAATGTTTTAGAACATTCTAGTATTGATCAGCATTTTTCCTGGCAGCTCATCAGCTTCGTGTGTATGCATGTGTATGTGTGTGCACGTGTGTGTGTGTGCATAGCTATTTGAAAGGTTTTATTAATTAACAATGCAAAGCTAAGCACTCAATGAAAAGGTCCTGGAGAAGGTATATGTGATTATTACAGAATGTTTAGGAACATAATCAAATAAAACCTGTATCAAAAGAGGTAGACCTTTTTCCAGAGATGTGTAGCCAAACCCCTCCAGCTATAGGGGTTTTGCTCTGACTGTCCTGGTGGCCATGTGGGCGTTCCTTTATTCTCTTCCTTCAGTACAGAAAGGCTCTTGCAGAGATGCTTCAGGTGAATGATTCTGCTGCCTTGGCCAATACTCAGCTCATTCCACATGAGTGTCCTCTCAGATTCTAACCTAGTTTGCATTCAGGTAATTCTGGTAATGGGGCGTTTGCCTCTCCCCTGAGGGACTGTTCCCAGCATCCAGCCATCCAGCCGTTTAGCCAAAGTACTGAGCCCTGACTTAAGGAAGGAAAGAGGTATTTGTAGAACAGTGGGGAGAAGAGAAATATGGATCTGACACGTTGACCTATTTTAAGAACGCAGGGTGGCTTCGAGGCTTTTGAATTTGTTTTTCCCAATTGTCAGGGAGAACTGTAAGCTGTGACAATGGCTGAGGCCCAAATCCTGAGGCTTTTTTTTCACCTTGGAAAATTCGATTAGCAAATCAGAATAATCAAACCACCCATTCCCAGGCAGCTTCTTAAATAAAATACATATGCGTGTGAAGTAAGACCTGAGCTAAGATCCGTTTGTCTTCTGTTGAACAAGCAGCGCTTTGTGGCTGGAGAGAGCTGGTTCCCAGCTCCCGTGTTGCACTTAACAGTTGTGTGATCTTTAAATTTCCTTCTAATAAAATGAGGAGCGTAATCCTTTCCCCACGGGCTTGCGTAAGAGATAAATGAGATAAAGCCCCAAGTGCGATGCCTGTTGCGTGGCGCTCAGCACGTGGTCATTTCTCTTTCTAGGAAGTAGGCTCAGCTGCAGATCCCCTGTCAAAGCTCCCCCGAATTCCCACTGATCCCTTCAGATGCCCCGAAGATCCACGGATGCCCTCCAGATGGGTGTGATGCTGTCGGTCTCCCCAAAGAACCACTTCCCCTACTTTCTCTTGCAGAGGCCAGGCACTTCCAGAAGGGCAGAGGGACACGTCTCCCTGGGTGGCTGTCACCAGGTGCCACATCACTGCGTGTTTGTGGGGTTGCTCTGAAAAGCAGATGGGAGATGTGTCTGCTTTTTAAAATTCAAAACAGTAGAGTTCAGCATATGAGACAAGAGTGGTGATTGTCCCATCAATTGACCCAGACTGCAATGAGAAAAGACCTTCTGGACTTCTGCTGCTTCAGCCGGCACATCAGAATGTGCTATTTAAAGCTCCTGTCTCTCTCCAGCTCCTGTTATCAGACATCTTAATTTATTTACTTATTAAAAAAATAAGAGGAGTCTTTGTGCTTTCTTGTTTTTCCCCTTTATTTTACCTTCGTTTTGCATCAAATGATCTTGGCAAAATGAATGAATAAGATGACTATAATTAAATATAGTTCGTATAGGGGAGGGTACTTTTCTTCTCTTGGATTGGCGGTTTTTCTAATGACAATGACCTTGTAATTCAAAGCACATCCTAGGGATGTCTGTTCTTTATTTTGAACTGCTTTGAATGCACACTGGCTGAGCAGTGGCGGTAACGAGGAGGAGAATTGTTGGCTGCTGATGCAAGCTTTTCCCATGGGTTAAATTAAGAGCAGGATGCTTTTCCCAGGACAAAGTCTCAGTGCCTCAGAATGTGTCATGTGTCATGGACCTTCTCCTCTCAGTAATCGTCTGGAGTCAACACATTGCTTCTGCTCCAAATAGTATCACGAGTCCCAGCCTACAGACCCAGAACTTGGCGCTGATTGGAATCCTTATGCCTTCAACTTGCTGAGTGGTGTTGCTGTTTAGCTGCTAGGTTGTGTCAGATTCTTTTGCAACTCCAGGCTCCTCTGTCCATGGGATTTCCCAGAAAAGAGTACCGGAGTGGGTTGCCATTGCCTTCTCCAGGGGATCTTCCTGACCCAGGGATCAAACACAGGTCTTCTGTGTTACAGGCAGATTCTTTACCACTGAGCCACTAGGGAAGCCATTAACTTGCTGAGAGCTGTTCATTTATTAGTCAACTTAGTAAATGAGCAGAAAGAGTGAATGAAGTCTCTGGGAGATTAGCAGTGAGGGAGAAGGAGGCTGGATGGGTGAGAGTCATGGGGCTCACTGGTGAGATCGGAGGGTTGGTTTGGAGAGAAAGTGGGGAATAAAGTGCAGGTATAGTACTCTATATCTATCAATCTATCTACCTATCTTATCTGTCTATCTAGCTAGCTATTCCTGCCCATTTCTACTGTTTCAGAGTAATCAGAAGCTGGCTTTTTATTCCCCTCTTGGGACAAGCTCATCTTATAGGATAAAGGGTAGGGTGTAAAAGGCCTTGGCTTTGAGTACTTATGATGTCAGGGCCTATACGTCTACAAACCAAGCATCTTACTTTTCTTCCACCCTTCAAACAACACCTCCTTGCCCCTGGGGCTCTGTCCCTGAGTTGACTATCTACTATTCTGTTCTGCACAGTCTTCCCACTTTCCGATGGTTGGTTTGGAACATGATTTTTTAAAGTTCACTTTTTTTTTTAACCTGTCCTTCTGAAGTGTCAGTATACACCATTTGCATCCCAGGGGTCTTTATTACCCTTGGTTATAAGTCTGTGGAAGTAGTTTTGTAGTAATTTCATTGGGTGATGCTCTTCACGTCTGTGACAGAAATGCAGTTGGCCCCGTGGCTCTGACCTACAAACCATGTTTCTGTGGCCTTGAAGGAGTGTTCCTGTGGCCCGCTCACCCTTCTGTGTGAAGGATGGTCTAAAAGTGGAAGAACTATGGGCTTCTGCTGGAATTCTCTGTCCTATGTCTTTAAGCAACAGCAAACACACATCACATATAATGATTCTTATCGCTTACGTCTATCACCTGGCGGGTCCTCAATAGAGGAATTTTTCTGTCCTTTCTTCCATGATGGTGGACACAGGATGTGCTCAATATGCTCAGTATTAATTATATTAAAGGCACAGAGGTACATTAGGGGCAACAGAGATAGAGGTGCCTCATTTCTGTCTCATGGAAATGAGAGACAGACCAGCGGGGGTCACAAGATTCTCTTCCTATCTGATAATCGTTGTGGCCACTAGGGAGGTTCTTCTAGACATAGCAGGTACTCAGTAAATGTTTGCTCAGGACCAAAGGACATTTCCCACCCAGCCAGCCTTTACACATTAGTTTGTATAGATGATTATGCAAAATAGAGGTGTATTCAGTATTGCCCCTTTTACAGAATATTCCTTGACCTTTATCTATAGGGATTTGACTGTTACTATTAATTTCCCATTTCTTTATGATGCCTACTCGTTTATGTGTTTATTTAATTATTATTTTTTAATTTGAAAAGGAAAATGTTTGATGAAGTACAACTGGTGATGGGCATGGGGGCAAAGATGATGGGATAACTGAAAGGGGAAATTAAGGATGTCTTATAATCTTAGAATCACATGGGAAAGAAATTCAGAGGTCATTGCCCCTTATCTCCTGAAGAGATTCTCGGAGGACTTAAACTAGACAGTCTGGTTTAATCTTTCTTTCTCAAAGTCAAAAGGCTAATTATGTTTTTGTCCTTAGTACTTTTATATTAGAAAAACAAAATTTATAAAAGCAATATGTATATACTGTAAAAAAAAAATATTCAGATGTTTACAGAAGCAGCCCAAATGAAAATGATCCACCCTGAAGCGCCATCTCCAGTGGTAAAACTAATGTTCTGTTCTACCACCGGGATTCGTATATACTTTCTTGATATATGAAATGTAGACACTATCTTTTGACTTTTTGCCATGAAGGATTTAGAGCTGCATCCTTAAATGCTGCCTTCCATTCATCATTCCTTCGCCAGAATTGTCAAACTATTACGTATCCATTATTCAGCTATAGTAATGTGCATATCTATTCTCCAAATATAATTGGGTTTTCCATGCCTTGCTGTTGATTCTAAAATGCTCATTTAGATTGAGTGACTGCTATTCATTTTTTTCTTCACTCATTTGTTGATTCACTCAATAAATACTGAGTGCTTGTTTGTGCCAAGCCAGAGGCTATGTGCAAAGTATGTGCAAGTATTCACAGTATTGTGTGCAAGACATTTGAGTACGTTTTGGGCAGGAAGAGACACAGAATGCAAACCTCAACTCTGTTTCTAAGACTTGATTTAAAAGAAAAATCAAACAAGTTAAAGATTAGTCCAAGGAACTCAAGCCTGGGTGACTGAGAAGATAGTGAAGTTTCTAACTGAAGAAAGATATTCAGCAGGAATCAGTCAATGGAGGGTGATGGGAAAGCAGAGACATCAAAGGTGAAGGGGAGAGATTTGAGTTTAGAGTTTGATTTGCTGGAGTTCTTTCCATAAGGAGAATTTTTTTCCACCTGGTTGCAAATTAAAATCATGTAAGCAGATTTTTACAAATCATATTTATTGATTCTTAATCTGAGACAAATTAGGATTAAATTTCTGGAAATGAGGCCTGGTGTTATTTTTTTTAAAGTAATCACAGAAAATTCTAATGTACAGCCAAAATTGGAAACTTTTTCTAGATCAGTGTTCTCCTTCTGTGCATACATTAGAATCATCTGGAGATCTATAACAAACAGTGATGCCTGAGCTAAAGAATCTATTTCTTTGGCTTAGGAGAGAGCCTAGGCAACTGTATTAAAAAAAAAAAAAAAGTCTTTCTGGGTAAATTTAATGTGCAGCTACAGTTGAGAACCACTGACCTAGATAGCTAATTTTCACTGTGAATAATCAATGTTTTCAGGTTGTAAGCCATGGCAAAGGGGCACTGTAACAGAGTCTCCTTAAGCTCTGGGCGAGTTCAGAATTAGCATGAGATTGTTGGGTGCCAGTCAGGGCATGGGGACAGGAGCAATCGGAGGATGAGACCAGAAACTTTGAGGACCCAACTGGGAAGTTGAAGCACTTGAAGTTCAAGGGCATCTCAGGGTTAATCCTGCTTCCAGGAGAGATGTCGGGAAATCTCCCTGGAAAGGCGCAGAGTGTGAAATGTCATCTAAGGCCCCTGTTCTCTGACTCGAATTAGTTTCCCCTGTAGTAGCACCCAGCCTTTAGCCATACCACCTTGAAGGCACTCAGTCTTGTCTGTAGTAGCACCCAGCCTTTAGCCATACCACCTTGAAGGCACTCAGTCTTGTCTGTAGTAGCACCCAGCCTTTAGCCATACCACCTTGAAGGCACTTTCTTGTCTGTAGTAGCACTCAGACAATGCAACTTGCATCGTGTTTCTTTGAGGAGGGGAATTCAGAATGTCTTAGGTCTCAATATGTGTGTGTTTTCCTTGATTGCAAACCAAACCTGCCTCTTCCTTGGGTTCATCCCATTAATCTGAACTTGTCACATCTTAGATAATTCCAGACCTTGTTGTTAATATTAATATAAATATTATATATATATATATATATATTTATAAATATAAATATTTTTAGACAAACTGTCTGTCTATAGGCAAGTCATTGAGTCAACAACAGAGTATTTAGAGTTTTTTTCCTGGGTTCATAAATCATTCCTGGCAGAACTTTAATCATTTGGGTTTTGGGTTGCCTTCCTGACTTTCGTCTAGTTTATTTTTGGCCTCTGTAAGCCTAATGTATTTGGAGAAATATTTAATTGCATAAGAGCAGAGTGGCCTCCTGTTAGATATGCACTGATTATGTTCTGGGTTCAGGGTTCCTCAAAGTAGGCAGCAGAATCCCCTTGGGGTGGGGGCAGGCTTGTGAAAAGGGCACATTTTGGAGTCCCACAAAATCTCTGAAGGTGGGGCTCAGTCATCTGTACTTTTCACATGTTTTTGGATGATCTTTATGTAGTTATAGAGTCTTTACTATAGTTACTGCTTCAAATATGCTTAGGGGAGAAGTCAGACAAGTTTTTTCTTTTTGGTTGGTTGGAGAAGGTTTGCTCATTTATACAAACGTCATTTATAATCAAGACATAGAGCCTTCCTTAAAGAATTTCCAAAAAGCTTCTGCATTAGGAATTGCCATTGCCCTCCAGTCTTCCGCTATCAGTGTGGAGAGTAAGGCTTTATCTTATTTTTTAAGGTCAAGAAGCATGGACGAGGGGACGTCCCTGGTTGTCCAGTGGTTAAGAATCCGTCTTCCAGGGCATGGGGACACGAGTTTGATCCCAGGTTGGGGAACTAAGATCCTACATGCCATAAGGCAACTGAGTTCATGAGTCACAACTAGAGAGTCTGTGTGCCATGGCTAAGACCTGCAGCAGTTTAGATAAATCAATAAAGGTAAAATATTTTTTTAAGGTTGTATTCAAGGAAAGTGGACATGACCCCTCAGCCTGGAAGAATTCAGCATCAAGGGCCGGTGGGCTAGTTTCCCCTCCTCCCTGGGCAATGCCTGTGGGGTCTGGAGGTCTTAGAGGGGTTGGAGGGAGGGCATGGTAGCCTTGGGGTCTAGGGTCCAAGCAATATGTCTAGTGGTGCATTTGTGCTGTGAGGAAGTTGAGGGTCAGGGAAGTTAAATCATTTACTCTCCCAAGGTCATTTCTTTTGTGAGTGGAGGAGCTGCGATTTGAACTCTTGAATTGGGGTGACAATCCCTCATGATTTTTCTATTCTACTCCCTGGCCTCTACCAGTCGTCTTATTCTTATGTGGAGAATCAGTTCTCTTCTCCTGGGCTTCCTCTGGCTGGAGCATTGTCATTAGGACATGAGAAACAATCCCCCAAACATATTCCTTACATTTTGCGTTTGCCCAGAGAAGGCATCAGTGTCCATGGTGTGGTCTGGTTTGTTGTTTAGGAAGCTTCTGGTTACAAACGGGGATAGTTCTGTTAGATGGAGATTATATTTTATGTCCAATTTATCTCATTGTTCCACCTTGAAATCTTGGAAGAACCAATTGCCCGTGATATTCCCTAAAAGCAGAATTGCGGTTCATTTTGGAGAAGGGGTCTATTTTAAGCTAAAGGACAGGGGCTCCCTGTTCTGATGCTGTGCTGGCTTATTTGCACTCTGCACTCAGCAAAAAATTTAATATTCTCTAAACAATAGGTGACTCAGCCTTTGCTCAATCTTAGGTGAAATGGATTTAGCAAGAAAAGAGACAAAATGTCTTTTTTCCCCCCTCATTTTCCCTAGTCCCATTTGATGATAATTCTTAGTGCTCGGTTCTCCTTTCATCCAAAGATCTGTAATTAATTAAGCCTCACAACTCCCCTGACAGGTAGAGAAGTACAAGAATGTTCATTTAAAACCAATCCTGTTTGATACAGTAGGGCTGTTTCTAAGGCTCTTTAAAAGGAAAGCCTCTATTGTGAAACTTCTTTTTAGTAGAGTAAATTAAGGGAGGAAGGGATGAAGTAATTTTGCCTGGGATGCCTGTTCAATTATGGCCCTGGAGAGAGCCCTGAGTTTGGAGCTCTGATGCCATCTTGGGTTAGACTAGGGGTATAAACTATTGTTGCATAGCAAATTGCCACAAAATGTAGTGGTTTTAGGTCACAGCAAACATTCATTGTCTCATATAGTATCTGTGGATCAGGAATTCTAGTTTCTGTGGATCAGGAATTCAGGTGTGGCTTGTATGGCTGGTGGTTTTGGCTCAGGGTTTCATAGGTGGCAGTGAAGACAATGGGCAGATCTGCAGTCATCTTCAGGCTTGATTGGACCTGGGGAATCTGCTGAAAGGATGGCCCAGTATGATGGATAATGAGTTGGTGCTGGCTCTTTGTGGAAGACCTCAGTGTCTCATCACGTGGACTTTTCCAGAGGGCTTCTTGAGCATCCTAATGACATGGCAGCTACATTACCACAGCATGTGATCCAAGCAGGTGAAAATAGAAGGGGCAGTGTCTTTATTATCTGGCCTTGTAACACTCTACCATCTTCTCAAAGTCTACTGACTACATGACTCGACTCTTCATTGTGGGAGGGAATCATACAAGGGCACGAATACTAGGAAGCTAGAATCATTGCGGAGTTGCTGCTTGGAGGCTGGCCGATATTAAGAATATTAAGCATGAGTTCATCTGAGGTATTAAGGGAATGCCCTCTGAAAAAAACAGCGTCTGTGTTGACCAACCCCACTGATAGTCAACGGAGTGAGAGAGAGAGAATAACAGTTAACTTCCCAGTTATTTATAAATTTAGAATAAATCAGTTGCCATTACTCATAGTCATGGTTAAGTGATTAAGCCTATATTGAAGTATGCATGACTCTGGTGAGTCCTCAAATATGTGGATATTTGTCCCATACTTTATACTGGATCCCTAGATCCTCATGGTTGGTCTGCAGACCTGTGTCATGTTAACTGAAATGTTGTTAAAGATTTGGAGACCAGGTTTCTACTCCTAGGGATTCCACGTTAGTATCTTTGGGACCCACTGTGCTGGCTCTCCTTATCAGGCAATGGTAGGCTCAAATTTTGTTGCGTGAGAATCATCATTAATGGCAGTCATATTTGTTTGCATCATATCTATGCATGATCTTTTTCCTGGTCTCAGAAAACCAACTCAAAATTGGGCACCCACTTGCTCATGGCTGGAATTGATAGTTACCAATGTTGTTTCCATGCCATACTGTTAAAGCTGGCATGTATATTAGAAAACTCCCATATTGTAAGGACTGACTGAGAGAGAGAGGGTGGGGTTGCTCTCCAGGGGTGACAGTTTGCAAGGGCATCAGATCAGATCAGATCAGTTGCTCAGTCGTGTCCGACTCTTTGCGACCCCATGAATCGCAGCACGCCAAGCCTCACTGTCCATCACCAACTCCCGGAGTTCACTGAGAATCACGTCCATTGAATCAGTGATGCCATCCAGCCATCTCATCTCTGTCCTCCCCTTCTCCTCTTGCCCCCAATCCCTCCCAGCATCAGAGTCTTTTCCAACGAGTCAACTCTTCGCATGAGGTGGCCAAAGTACTGGAGTTTTAGCTTCAGCATCGTTCCTTCCAAAGAAATCCCAGGGCTGATCTCCTTCAGAATGGACCAGTTGGATCTCCTAAGGGACTCTCAAGAGTCTTCTCCAACACCACAGTTCAAAATCATCAATTCTTCGGAGCTCAGCCTTCTTCACAGTCCAACTCTCACATCCATACATGACCACAGGAAAAATCATAGCCTTGACTAGACAAACCTTTGTTGGCAAAGTAATGTCTCTGCTTTTGAATATGCTGTCTAGGTTGGTCATAACTTTCCTTCCAAGGAGTAAGCGTCTTCTAATTTCATGGCTGCAGTCACCATCTGCAGTGATTTTGGAGCCCAGAAAAATAAAGTCTGACACCGTCTCCACTGTTTCCCCATCTATTTCTCATGAAGTGATGGGACCGGATGCCATGATCTTCATTTTCTGAATGTTGAGCTTTAAGCCAACTTTTTCACTCTCCACTTTCACTTTCATCAAGAGGCTTTTTAGTTCCTCTTCACCTTCTGCCATAAGGGTGGTGTTATCTGCATATCTGAGGTTATTGATATTTCTCCCGGCAATCTTGATTCCAGCTTGTGTTTCTTCCGGTCCAGCGTTTCTCATGATGTACTCTGCATATAAGTTAAATAAACAGGGTGACAATATACAGCCTTGACGTACTCCTTTTCCTATTTGGAATCAGTCTGTTGTTCCATGTCCAGTTCTAACTGTTGCTTCCTGACCTGCATACAAATACTGTGTGGATCACAATAAACTGTGGAAAATTCTGAAAGAGATGGGAATACCAGACCACCTGATCTGCCTCTTGAGAAAGGGCATCACTATACGACTATATTGGCAGATTCAAGGACTGGTCTCCTTAGATGTATGAAAATACTGTCAGATCTTGTCCAGTGGTTCTCAAATATTAGTATCCAGAAGAATCACTTGGGGAGTGTGAAAAATTTCAGGTCTTCAGGCCTACCCCTGGGACTCTGATTCAGAGTGTCTAGGATACCTGGGATGCTTTTGAAGTAAGTGGTCTGAGGACCACACTTTGAGATGTACCATCCTAGGCAGGACTTGGTTTAGCTGCCATCTATTGATTTCGTATCTGTTTGACCCCTGGCATCAACAGTTCAGTCTGTGGATTAAGCATAGCATAGCACATTGACTTCATATCTATTTAACCCCTGGCATCAAGGGTTCATTCTGTGGAATGGTTTGCATGTAAGTGTTGCTTTGTAGACTTTGCATGGCTGACATATACTAGGTGAATTGCTGACATGCATGAGGGAGGTACAATGAGATGTCGACGGCATTTCAGTGGAGAAGGGCATTTCATTAGCATTATTTTTGTAGACATTCACTTTCCTCCCAGATGATAAGCTGTTGGAGGCAGGATCTAGATGCTGTGTAATGCCGCACTTCCCATGGAGGCTAGCATTGTACATTACTCGCTGCAGTCTCTCCGTAGGTGTATTATTACACAGGAGCGAGTTCATGTGAAGTGTCCAGGAATTGCTGCCAGAGCATGTTGTGGGGACTGCTTTAATACTTCTCAAGTTGAGTTTCTCTGGAGTATGGCCAAGCTCTCCTCTCATTTCCTTCTCTTTTCCATGTGTCTCAAAGGAGATAGCAATAATTATTGTTGTTATAATAATTTTGATGTCATTATGACAGATCTATCAATTAATATTTATTGAGTAGCTGGGCAATGGAGATTGAGTGGTAAGACAAGACACATTTCCTGATTCATGGTGGTTTTTTCTTTTTAAGTCAGAAAAGACCCAGGACCCTGACCCCAGTGCCCTCCCAACTCAGTCTAGGATGCTTAGCTGCACAGCTGGCACCTCCTTTATTCAGATATCACTTTAAATATCCCTTCCCTGGAGAGGAATTCCCCCAACTAGAGTAGGCTACTTTCTGATTTCTGCAGGTCGGGGTGCAGAGATAAGACCGGTGTGACTATAAACCTGAGGAGATTGGGAACCTGGTTAAAGGAATTAGGAGAAAAATAACCCTCTTTCATAGCTATGACTTTGAAAGCCAATATAACTCCTTCAAAAACTATTTTTCTTTCCAGTTAAATCATGCTTGGTTCTTCCATCAGAGATAGGTATAACATCTAAATCCATTGATTTATAATATGAATTTCCTCCTGTAATTAGTTCTCTTTGCTCCAGCGCCCCCTGAGAAAATCCAAAATGCAGGACAAACATTATTCTAATAAAACTTCATCAAGTAGTATAATTAAAAAAATATCATACAGCAATGTACAGCAAGTTATTAAGTGTATTGACTCAGGTAGTAACTGGGAATTTGTGGTTAATATTAGTCTGCAGATCCATTTGTCTTCTGAAATACCTTTGATACGGAGCTTCTTTGCTTGGCTGTGTGTTTGAGATCTTGGGGTGTACTTTCTCTGTGACTAGCATCCTGGGCTACCAGACCTTTGGAGCATCCAGGGAAGTGCTCTCTGCCCTCAGCTGTCTGCTTCTGCATCCTGGGTGCTGCCATCTCTCCATTCCTGTCTAAGCAGTAGATGTATGTACCCATCTAGGGTGCATGCATCGCTTAAATTCTCTCTGGTGTCTCTACAGAGGAAGACAGTACTTTTTGTAGGCGATCATATTTTTCCTTTCTCTGTTGCTATTCCCGTGCTGTCTAGAGAAACACTCTCCGTACCACTGGGTCCTCTTTTCCCCAGTTAATCATAGAAGATATTCTGCTCACTCATCCTCTACATTTCACACATCTCTAAAGCTCCATTCTATTTACACTGGTTATAGAAGTAAATGTGAAGACCGAGGGGATAGATTGTGTTTGCATAGAAATTTACTTACATGCTAAGAATGCAATGAAAATCTTTAATGTAAAGCTCACTATATATTTGAGTGCAATGTATACTTATTTCCCAAAATATATTTAGTAACTTTCCCATTATGAATCACCAAGCCTTATGCTTCCCCAAAGAAGGAAGCGTGGTTTCTCAAAAATACAGTATTGTTTTTAGAATGAAAATTTAATATGCTTCATAACCAATTCAGATCAGCTTTGAAATTCGACTACCTCAGCCTTGACCAGCTTTAAAATGCAAATGCCACCCATAAGGAACAAATGTCTTTTCAATTATAAAACTTGAATTTCAAGATTTGTAATGGTTTTTAAGATAAAAATGTTTAAATATGTCTCAGAAATAGTTCTTAAATTTCAATAATAATTAAACAGGACAAAAGCAGAGACTTTAAGGCAATACCAAGAACAAAGATTGAGTTACAAAAACTAAAATATATTTAATTTTCACAGAAATTTCAAGAAGCATTAGCACGCGGACAGTGGCACACTCTCTCTCTCTCTCTCTCACACACACACACACACACACACTTACACTCACACACACACACAAGTCAGTATGCTCTCTGATCTTTGAGAATTAGGCTCAACTTAATTATTGAAGGGCTTCCCTGGTAGCTCAGCTGGTAAAGAATCTGCTTGCAATGCAGGAGACCCTGGTTCGATTCCTGGGTCAAGAAGATCCCTGGAGAAGGGATAGGCTACCCACTCCAGTGTCCTTGGGCTTCCCTTGTGACTCAGCTGGAAAAGAATCCGCCTGCAATGTGGGAGACCTGGGTTTGATCCTTGGGTTGGGAAGATCCCCTGGAGAAGGGAAAGACTACCCACTCCAGTATTCTGGCCTGGAGAATTCCGTGGGGTTGCAAAGAGTTGGACACAACTGAGCGACTTTCACTAATGATTGAAATTAGAGATAGGTTGCCAATCTTAGTTTTGCTTTTTAACTTGTAGAATATATCTGAGAAGCCAGAATAATGGTTAAATGTTTTTGATGTTTTATAAAATAGGTGTAATGAGAGTCAAACGTTTATTGGATTTTTGCTCAGTGCTTTTTGCCCAGAAATGTGCTGTGCCATGAGGGACATAAAAGAACTAGAAGGTGTGGTGCCTGCCCTTGGGAAGTTTAGCAGAGAGCTGGAAAGGAAAAATGACTTTATATGACACGACTTGAAACCAGTACATGCCATTATATGCACTTAAGGACTAGCTTGTGCAGTACAGACACACAAATAATTGCAGGAGTCAACAGAAAGAAATGTTATTAATATTGTGAGGGGCTAACAAGGAACGCTTCACGGAGGAGGAGGTATTTAACTGGACCTGGAGGAAAATGCAGGATTTGGCATCATTTTCTTTTCAGTGTGTAATGATAATAACTCATTTTTACTATAATAATGATTAGCTGTCTGTCGGCTCGCAGATTAGAGGATGGAAAAGCATGACAAATCCACAGGGTAAGGATGTTTTAAAGGTCTTTTTAAAAGGAGTCAGAAAGGAGAAAGAGAAAAGCTTTCTAAGAGCCTAGGCTTTGGGGAAAAATGTGGGAGGTGCAGAAGAGAATTAGTGGGTAATGCTTATCATTTTGTACAAAGTAACCTTGACACAAATGGGGCAATTCAAAGGAGGGTAAGTGACTCCCAGCCCACTCACCCAGGTTGATGGAGGGAATAATCATGGGGTTCGTGGCAGCTTGGAAAGAGAGTGCCCGGGGTAGCTTTCCCCTACCATTATGTGTCTCTCATCTAGAGGCAGGGAGCTCAGAGCTGAAAGAACGGCTCAGAAACTCAGCTTTCTACATGCGGATCATCCTGGGTAAGTCACTTGATCCGGCAACACATTAGACACACCTCTTTTCCCTCCTCTCCAAGCTCAATGCAGAGATGTGAGTGTTGTCATACCACTGACATCCGAGAGCTTGTGGTGAACAGAACAGGTCAGAGAATCCAAGATAATGGTGAATAATGTTTCGATGACAAAGCAGTGTGTTACAATGGGTGAGCAGGGATGTGACTATTCTTGTGCTTCATGAGTAAGTAAAATAATATTGTTCTAAGGTGGTGGTTTTTCAACCATGGCTACCCATTGCGATCACTTGCATACATGCTAAATTGCTCCAGTCGTGTCTGATTCTTTGTAATCCTATGGACTGTACCCCTTAAGGCGCCTCTGTCCATGAGCTTCTCCAGGCAACAATACTAAAGTGGGTTGCCATGCCCTCCTCTAGGGGATCTTCCTGACCCAGGGACCTGTGTCTCCTATGTCTCTTGCATTGGCAGGCAGATTCTTCACCATTAATGCCACCTGGGAAGTCCTTGAAAAGTGAAAGTGAAGTCGCTGAATCATGTCTTACTCTTACAGACCCCATGGACTGTAGCCTACTAGGCTCCTCCATCCGCAGGATGCTCAAGGCAAGAATGCTGGAGTGGGTTGCCATTTCTTCTCCAAGGGAAGCCCCTGGGGAGCTTTAAAACCTACTGATGCTCAGCCCCTCCCTCTGCCCCAGAGATGTGGTTGAAGAGCAATCTCGGCACTGGATTATCTAAAACTACCCCTAGGTCTTCAAAGTTGAGAACCACCCCTCTATGTACTGATGTAAATGAATTGCATCTGGCCAGCTTGTTAAACCACAGACTTCTGGATCCTACCTCCAGAGTTTCTGGTTCAGTAAACCTGGACTTGAACCCAAGCGTGTGTAATCCTAAGATGTCCTCAGCTGACACTGATGTTGCTGTTCTGGGGACCACACTTTGAGAAACCCTGTTATAAGCTATCGAAGTCAAGTCAGTCCAAGTTATGCTAAACATTTCCTCAAGTTTGGCCCTTGAACATACTGGTTAAAATGCAGTTTCTGAGTACCTCCGTCTACCTGCTGAACTAGAATTCTGAGACCCTGCAATTTTAAATGAGATCTTCAGGTCTTTATCTTGGATTCTATCATTTGTGAGCTACTGTGTAGCTTAATAGTTTTGTTTCTTGCTTCCAATACTGTTTTATTATGTAAATTGAATGCCTGGCAATATAAGGATTTTGGTCATTGTTTTATGCTATTTTTATGAGAAAAACTCTTATAGACTGAATTGTATTAGGTACTCTGAAGTACTAACAGAGCAAACCTGGAGGAAAAGGCTTTATCATGGGGCTTGTGGTGTAATAACAGACCCACTGTTCATGTAGTGGCAGTAATCCCAGTTGTATGTGAGAAATAACTTCATCTAGTCGTCTATTGATGGGCGCTTCGTATGCTTCCATATTTTGGCAATTGTAAGTAAAGGTGCAGTGAACACAGAGGTACATATTATCTTTTGAAATGGGTTTTTGTTTCCTTTGGAGACTCAGGGGTGAAATTGCTGGCTTGTATGCTGGTTCTATTTTTGTTTTATTTTTTGAGGGATCTCCATACTGTTTTCCACGGGGGTGGCACCAGTTTACATTCCTACCAACGGTGCATGAGCATTCCTTTTCCTCCACATCCTTGTCAAAAGTTGCTGTTTGTAGAAGTAACTTTTAAAAGCATGCTTTGCAAATTCAGTACAATTAGGTAATTGTACTCAATGCAGGTAGTGTAAAGTTTCAGGAGCATCTTTCAAATGTTAGAAGATATTAAAATTACCAGAGGTGCTTGTTAAAAGTTCAGGTCCCAAGTGACAGTTCCAAAGAGTCTTAATCCTGAGTGGCATCTAGGAATCTCTAACAAAAATAAGTGATTCTGGTACAGTGGATCTAAGAAACCCATTTTAAGAAATAGTGGATTAGGGACTAGGAAGGATCTGAGTTGCTGTTAAAGAATTTTCTATATCTTGACTATTTTTTCAATCAATGTCCTAAGCCTCAGCTAAAATACTAAAGTTCAGGATGTTGATTTTCAGCTGTGTGATATATTCCCCGACTTGTCTTTTTACTTTCATTGAGGTATTATGTAATCTGCTTTTATTTTGTCCTCCTTCATATAGTATTCCTCTTTTTGAAGAAGAAATGGAGGGGACATGGTTCAAATGAGGACTGGGTCAAATTTGCATTTAGCCGGATTTTCTTCCCCTTTATCCCACTTTTTTCCTTATTGTTTCCTCGTCTCTTGCTCCCCGTTTCTAGCGTGGGTCCATGTTCTGTGTTCTATCCGGGGCTGTCTTTGTGGCCATTGCAGTGGGCAGGAAGTAAAGGAGGGCCCCCGGACACCAGTCAGTCTCTGGTTTTCTCCCCAGCAGTGGGTGGGAGTGGCAACGGGTGAGGAGGCTAGAAGGAGACCTTCACAGCTCTTCTGTGCCATTTTGGTTTGTGAGTGTGGGTTTAATAGAACCAAATAAAAGAATTTTTTCACCAAACCTTAGGGTTCATGGGTGAGAGGGAGACAGGGTCAAGGGATGGTGGTGAGGAAGTCCTACGACAGTCAATGTTTTGTTAGTAAGTCAGGGCAACCTGTGCAAAGTGAATCTGAACCGATTTACAGTGTAGTCAGCGAGCCCTGCCAAGTGAACTCAAGTGTTCTAAATCACTGTGGCCATGAGAAGAATACTTCTTTTTCTTTCATGTTTCAGACTTCTTTTACCTCCACCTACTAAAATGTTAGCTTTCACCCTGGAACCCTGTCCTGTCAGATGCAGGGAAGGACTTTGATTGATTGAGTCGCTGGCCGAGGTGTGGCAACAATGTCTGTTGTGGTTGGCTCATCTGTTGTCATGGAAATGTACCACCCTGGGAGAACCAGGGTGAAGTCCAAGTGTTTGGATCCTTCAGAATGGATGGCCACACAGTGTTTCAGTGTTTTCAATAAGAGGAGAAGTGATATGTATTCTTTACACTTTTCCTCTTTTATTCTGGGTCTCCTACAAACTGTGATAAGAGGTCTAGAGCTTGGTTAATTAAAGCTGTTCTATCTCTCTGTTTTTTGCTTTCTTTCTTGAGGCAAGTGTTGAAGTGGAACTGCTGAATCTGAACTAGGTCAAAAAGCAGAGAGTGGACACAAACAAGTTCTGTATATAGCAACCCACTCCAGTATCCTTGCCTGGAAAATCCCATGGACGGAGGAGCCCGGCGGGCTACTCTTTGCAAGATTCAGACATGACTGAGCGACTTCACTCACTTTTATGAGTCCCTTATCGGGGTGGGAAAGAGAGATTCTCAAAGACTAAGATTTGTTATTTTGTTGAAATGTGTGCACACACGCACACACACACATCCAAACTCACCCACCCACATACACACACACACACACACACCACAGAGAGCGAAAACAATATAGAGAATGAACTGGAGTGATCAGTTTTATGGTAGATGAAGAGGAGAGCGAGGAAAACAGCTAGAGAAGGGACAGTTTGAGGGAGAGAAAACAGAGTCACACAGAGATGGTCACCTTCCAGGTGTCTGTCTTGATAGCAAGACGAACACGGGGATTTTTCTATGGAGGAAAACTGTGGAAACGTTCAGTTTAAGTTGCTGCCACCACCAGAAAGGGGGTTTCTTCCTAGAACCTTCGACGGCATCTGGTATTTTGCTTGTCCTGCCCCTGAGCTCAAGACTTTTTTTTTTATTAAAGCATTCTTTTGGGAAATATTTGTTTCTTGAGGTTTTCTTTACTTTTTTTAAGGCATCCTCCCACCCTTTCCTCCCAGAGACTGAATCGTTTGTGTAAAATGTATTATCTATGTAAACAAGATGATAAAGTGATTTCTTATATCAAGGATTCAACCGAAGGTTAACTGACGCCTCATGAAACAGATAATCACATATTGTAAAATTCCAATAAAAATTTTGAGTTTTGACCAAAGATCTCATTTCATCTCCCATAAATGCAAAGCTTTGGATGTATTTCTATCAGTGGACTATTTCTTTTCCAAAAGTCTTAAGTTTGAATAGTTGGTATACTCTAGTTAAATTGGTATTTCCATTTTATAGATCAGGAAACCCTACTAAACTTGTTGTTTTAAGGTTACTGAATATGCTGTGTCTAAGTGTTGTGTATATACCTGTTTATCATTCTCTTGTTCTGATTGAGGCAGAAAGTGAACCTCGCTAATTCTTGGCTTTCCTATACACCCAGGGCTATGCCTACTTTATAACAGAGGCTTGAAACTATTGTCAAACTAGATCAGTTGTTTTGTTTGAGTTCACAAAAGGGGGCAATGAGATGGCTGCGGCTAGACCTCCCCCCTCTCCCAAGCTTTTTGACTTGCAATCAGGAATGGCAGTGTTGGGCACATTGTAAGCCCTCAATGAATACCTGTCAGTGGATTGACTGATGAGCTGACTCCAAACCCTATTACATTCTTTAGTACTTGTCCCATATGCTTCAACAAGGACTTTAGACCTTGCTGACTTGATTAGTCACATTTTAGACTTGTTATTTCTATTTTACAAAAAGAGTAGACAACACGACCACAAACCCAGTGACCTTCTGCATTTGTTTCCGTGGATAACCTTGAGATAAGTGAATGAAGTTTCTTAACTGTCTAATGAGACTAGTGATAGAGTGACAGTCTTCCTAATTAGTCAGCATTGCCCCTTCCCTCCTTTTAATGTCATTTTAAAGCTTTGTGTTGGTTACTAATCAATCTAGACTGTTACCCTGATTTAGCTGTTATCTTACGGTCCATTTGTAGGTCATCTGTGGGTTTTTGTCCTTCTTTGGTGTATCCTTATTACCACTCACTTCCTGCTTCCATCCCTTACCCTCCAGCCTCTCACCCCTTCTCATTTCCCCATAAACTTACTTTTTTTTTTTTTTAAAGTTCCTAATGTGCTAATTCCTATTTTCTGATCCCTGTAACAAACAGCATTTCTAGTTGTCTGAGGAAGACTGAGCTCGATAAAAGACAGTGAACAAACACTCATTAAAAAAAAGGATATTCAGCGTTGGCTTAAGCAAAAGGACCGAAAGTATCTAGAACCCCTCTTCTCTGTGACTCCATCTGAATATTTAGCAGGAAAGTTACATTTCCAGTTAACCTGCTACTCGACTTGCTGGGAATGAATTGGTTAACTCTTAAATTCCTCTGTGTTTCGTGTTTCTGGTAGCCAGTTCTGTGTCGCCGCTGAGGTTTCCTTCCTGCCTTCAGCACGGAGACTTGGCTATGGAAAGGATGAATGAGAACTTTCTGCCAAATGTACATCATTGGTGAATCAAAAAAAAATTCAAAAATCAACTAACTTGGCTATTTAAACTGTGTTCTCTATTTTCCAAGAACTTGGCCCTCTATTATGTCTTTAAAAAAAAATTAAATACCAAGGTATTTAATTCTCACAAAGAGGGATTCTGATCCATGCTATACAGATGAGAGGCAACCAAAGTTTTTCTCCTTTCCAATGAAATAGAGAAATTAACCAAATTCAGGCAGAATTAGAACTCAGAATGTTCAGTGTTCTCTAGCCTTGAGAAAAATCCCAGGTGAGAGAGGAGGGTATGAAACTCACTGGCTAAACCCTAAGTAGACAGAACTCAAGGGCTTTGGAAAGAGGGCGGAGTTCATCTCATCTAACAATTTCATTTTGTAAATGGGGAAATCAAGGCCCAGAGAAGTATAGCTGGCCAAGGAGGACGTGAACTAAATGATGGCAGTTTTAGCTCCTGACTTACCTAGACTTACCTAGACTGCCAGGGTTCATTTTCCAGTGCATGCCTCCTTTTAAAGAAAGACCAAGTTACTCTTTATTTTTTCTCCCATACTTTAAACTTTTTATTTTGTATTGAGGTATAGCCAACATCTGCTGGATCATGGAAAAAGCAAGAGATTTCCAGAAAAACATCTATTTCTGCTTCATTGACTATGCCAAAGACTTTGACTGTGTGGATCACAATAAACTGTGGAAAATTCTGAAAGAGATGGGAATACCAGACCACCTGATCTGCCTCTTGAGAAATTTGTATGCAGGTCAGGAAGCAACAGTTAGAACTGGACATGGAACAACAGACTGATTCCAAATAGGAAAAGGAGTTCGTCAAGGCTGTATATTGTCACCCTGTTTATTTAACTTATATGCAGAGTACATCATGAGAAACGCTGGACCGGAAGAAACACAAGCTGGAATCAAGATTGCCGGGAGAAATATCAATAACCTCAGATATGCAGATAATACCACCCTTATGGCAGAAAGTGAAGAGGAACTCAAAAGCCTCTTGATGAAAGTGAAAGTAGAGAGTGAAAAAGTTGGCTTAAAGCTCAACATTCAGAAAACGAAGATTATGGCATCCGGTCCCATCACTTCATGGGAAATAGATGGGGAAACAGTGGAAACAGTGTCAGACTTTATTTTTCTGGGCTCCAAAATCACTGCAGATGGTGACTGCAGCCATGAAATTAGAAGACACTTACTCCTTGGAAGGAAAGTTATGACCAACCTAGATAGTATATTCAAAAGCAGAGACATTACTTTGCCAACAAAGGTTCATCTAGTCAAGGCTATGGTTTTTCCTGTGGTCATGTATGGATGTGAGAGTTGGACTGTGAAGAAGGCTGAGCACCGAAGAATTGATGCTTTTGAACTGTGGTGTTGGAGAAGACTCTTGAGAATCTCTTGGACTGCAAGGAGATCCAACCGGTCCATTCTGAAGGAGATCAGCCCTGGAATTTCTTTGGAAGGAATGATGCTAAAGCTGAAACTCCAGTACTTTGGCCACCTCATGCGAAGAGTTGACTCATTGGAAAAGACTCTGATGCTGGGAGGGATTGGGGGCAGGAGGAGAAGGGGATGACAGAGGATGAGATGGCTGGATGGCATCACTGACTCGATGGACGTGAGTCTGAGTGAAGTCCGGGAGTTGGTGATGGACAGGGAGGCCTGGCGTGCTTCAATTCATGGGGTCACAAAGAGTCAGACACGATTGAGCGACTGATCTGATCTGATCTGATAGCCAATTAACAATGATGTGATAGTTTCAGATTTACAGCGAATGGACTCAGCCATACAAATACGTGTATCCATTTCCCCCCAAACTCTCCTCCCATCTAGGCTGGCACATAACATTGAGTAGAGTCCCATGTGCTATACAAGAGGTCCGTGGTTACCCATTTTGAATATAGCAGTGTGTACATGCCAAGTCATTCTTTGATATGAACCAAGGCATTCTCTTTGACAACCACCTTCCCCTCCTCCACCTCCCCAAAACCATCATGTAGGTACTTCTCTGTCTGGATTCACTGGGCAAAGTTATTAGTACAGGTAGACTGTCAGGAATGCAGAGTGTTAATATAGCTGCTGAATAATACACTAGTACCAGAGAGTATAGTAACAGATAATAAATAATATCTATTATTATTAGACATTATTAGGGCATCAGAGGATGAGATGGCTGGATGACATCACATGATCTAATGCACATGCTGCTGCTGCCAAGTCGCTTCAGTCGTATCCGACTCTTTGTGACCCCATAGACGGCAGCCCACCAGGCTCCGCCGTCCCTGGGATTCTCCAGGCAAGAACGCTGGAGTGGGTTGCCATTTCCTTCTGCACTAATGGACATGAACTGTGGGCAAACGTTGGGAGATGGTGAGGGACAGGGAGGCCTGGCATGCTCCAGTCCATGGGCTCGCAAAGAATCGGACACGACTGGGCAACTGAATAGAACAGCAATAATAAAGACCACATTTGGGGACTGATGTAGTTTAGTTGTAGAGTAAATGACAGGGGATCAAATACACATTCACAGGAGCGTCTTTCTAATGGGAACACGTAGGCAATTGAGTTTAAATTGCCTCTTTCGCCCTTTGGCCTCCCCATTTGAAAGGCAGGCAGGACACTCAGAGATGTGCTGAACTAGGGCTTCAGGGGGTGAAGTTGCGAGTTCCAGAGCCTAAGCTAGAACGTACAAGCTGTGCTCCTCGGGGCTTGTATCAGCTGGTCCTTTTTGTGCGTTTATTACTTTCCTCTGTGTCATGACTGGGTATGAACGAGGGCAGGAAGAGGGGCCTAAGTTTGGCTGTTCTCTCCCGTCACTACTCCTTGTAAACCTGCATGTCAGGGAGTGGGGTTGGAACACTGAGCTTGAGGAGGCCTGGGGTCTGGGCGTGGGGCTGTGGGTTGAGGGTGGAGACAGGAGGTGAGAGGTGTCGTCTCGGCCACGGTCCAGCAAGCTCGACACTGAGCTGGCTTGCATTTCTCTTTCTCATCTGCACCAGAGAAAGCCAGCTGCCACCCATTATTAAACCTGCATTCTCTCGCTCAGAGAATGGGATATTTCCCTCCTCGTGCTTTTAAAATAAGGTAGAGAGCAGGGGGTGGGGAATTAATTAATGTCAGTAAATGAAGCATGGGGTGCTTGTCCGGGTATGATAATGACTGTGAATTAGTGCAGAAGAAACAGAATAGTATAGAAAATGAACTGCACTGGCACACTGCTTTGGGACAGGACTCGGCCACCCTGACAATGCCTTAACCCTTCCCTTGCCGCATCCTTTGTCACTCTGGGAAAGCCCGCACCGCAGTCTCAAGGCTACAGTATTCTAGCTAGATGTTCCTCAGTGGAGCCCTGCCGGCTAGTGATGGTACACTTTTAGGACGTAAATAAAACAACTCCGTGTTTACTTATTAAATTAATGAGGCCCTCCAGAAAAGAAGCAATTGCTTTGTATTGGCTGGTTAGGGGAATTGCACAATGATTCAAGAAGGCTGTATGCCCACCAGAGGAAAGAAAGGGGAATAGTTTCTCAAAATAGGTTGCTCCCTCCTCCCAAAGCCAAGGTTTACCTTAAGACTGCGATGACTAACCTCATCCCCACCTCTGCTTTTTCATATGTGCTCCAGGCTGTATGTTGTTTGAAATTGACTGGACATTCCCGTGTACAATGCCCTAAGGAGTGGACATAGCTGAATAGTACCTCTATGTTCCAGGAGATTCCTCCTCAAGGGCATGGTATAGTGCTTGGTATGTAGTAAACATGCAACAGATCATTGCTATTATCAGGATCATTTCACTGAATTTAATTCATAGTGGATTTTTCTTCGGGACAGAAGTTTCAGAGGTTCAGAGAGTCCTTGACCACTGTCCTTGCTTTTTGTTTCTTTTTTTCCCTTTCTTTTCTTTCTTCCTTCTCCTCTCTGCTTTAAAGTTCTTGGCACACTGATAAAATGAAGAAACGAAATAACATAGTCGCCATAACCTTTAAATGTTAACACTTAAAAAATTATTTGTTCACACAGAAACCCACTGAATGCAGTGTAGTCACAAACCAGGAATCTCTAAATTTAGAGAGGATATTAACTCACAGTCTGCTATGGGCAGGTGGCCCAGGGATGGAACCCCAGTTTAGAATTGTTTGTTGATATTTTACGTTTTTTGTACCCTCTTTAGTGGTGGCTCTATATGCAGAATCATTTGGAAGTAATACCCAAAGACTGAATTATATTATGTTTGATATTTTCTTAAATATACTCCAGAACAACAAAAAGAGAGAATTGAAACCACATTGATAATAACTGTTGAATTGAGCAATAGACTGTTAGTGAGTGTTTGAACATCACTGTAATGAAACCAATTTCAAAAGCTAAAATGTCGAGGAGTGCTTTGGAAATACAAGCCTGGGTGAATGTCCTCTCTGGGTCCCCCGCATTGCTCTTCTTTCAAGGCCATGTGGGTGAATGGGGATTGCTGTGTATTCCTGAGATGGGTCAACACACTTCTTAAGGGCATGGAGTTAACATGAGATGCCTCCTGTTTTCCTGGGAAGTCTGTGAGCCTTTTCTTACGAGACCAGCTTGTAGCTTGAACAGGTGTACACTCTGCCCCATTCAGTCTTCGCCTTTTCTTCAAGCTGTTGATGTAGGAGGCAAATGGAGAGATACTTCTTTCTGGGGACAAGGGCTCTCCCAGAGCAACGCAGAGTCCATTTATGTGAACAGATTTGTTGAGCTCCTTGGTGGCCTCCCTCTGGAGGCAAGAGCTGCTTGTGAGATTTGGGGCTTGTCTGGTGAAAGAAGGGGCTTAAGGAGAAATGAGAAAAATAGGATCACAAAGGAGATCCCCATGTCTGGAATTTTCCTTTTCCTCCCTAGTGTATTTCAGATAGCTATACCACACAAATTCTATGTACACTTATGTCTGTGAGGTTTTGTGGGCTTGTCTGTTAGAGGGTGATGTCGGTGATATAATCTCTTGTATCAGTGATTTGTTTGGGCACAAGGAAGCTCATAAAAGTGGGTGGAGCTTTGGTTATAATCAAGAGAGGAGCTATTCATGGGTCATTCAGATTCTGTTTCATTTATTAACCTCCGAACAGAAGGGCTTCTGTATGCAGACCTCAAGACAATGTAGTAAAGGGGCTTCCAGATGAATTTACAATTTGGCTGGGACCCATATGAATATACGGGCTTCCCAGGTGACTCAGTGGTAAAGAACCCGCCTGCCAATGCAGGGGACATAAGACATGCAAGTTTGATCCCTGAGTCAGGAACATCCCCTGGAGGAAGGCATGGAAATGCACTCCAGTATTCTTGCCTGGAGAATCCCATAGACAGAGGAGCCTGGAGGGTTACAGTCCATGGGGTCTCAAAGAGTCAGACACGACTCAAGAGACTTAGCACCGCGTGCACAAGAGTATGTAAACGGGCGAGGTTCTATAGGTACCTAAGAGTAGACTGACGTCTAATCAAATCGGATCAGATCAATCGCTCAGTCATGTCCGACTCTTTGCACCCCATGAATCGCAACATGCCAGGCCTCCCTGTCCATCACCAACTCCCAGAGTTCACTCAGACTCACGTCCATCGAGTCAGTGATGCCATCCAGCCATCTCATCCTCTGTCGTCCCCTTCTCCTGCCCCCAATCCCTCCCAGCATCAGAGTCTTTTCCAATGAGTCAACTCTTCGCATGAGGTGGCCAAAGTACTGGAGTTTCAGCTTTAGCATCATTCCTTCCAAAGAAATCCCAGGGCTATCTCCTTCAGAATGGACTGGTTGGATCTCCTTGCAGTCCAAGAGATTCTCAAGAGTCTTCTCCAACACCACAGTTCAAAAGCATCAGTTCTTTGGCGCTCAGCCTTCTTCACAGTCCAACTCTCACATCCATACATGACCACAGGTAAAACCATAGCCTTGACTAGACGAACCTTTGTTGGCAAAGTAATGTCTCTGCTTTTAAATATGCTATCTAGGTTGGTCATAACTTTCCTTCCAAGGAGTAAGCGTCTTTTAATTTCATGGCTGCAGTCACCATCTGTAGTGATTTTGGAGCCCAGAAAAATAAAGTCTGACACTGTTTCCACTGTTCCCCACAGACTGAGTTTTAATAATCTTCCATTTCTAATAACTTCCATGGTCTAGCTGACCTCCTGAATCTATCCAGTATTGCCTGGCTTTAGACCTATGATGTAAACTTTTTTTCTTATTAAAATTTTACAGTTTTGTTTGTTTGTTTCTCAAATGCTTTCTTTTTTTTAGGAGGAATCTGGTTGATATTTTGGGGGTATGATTATATCAATTCCACTCTGAAGAATTCTTCTGATACACAAGTGTCACTGTGCCATGCCTGCATTTGGGCAGGGCAGGGCATTCACAACACAAGCGGCCTTGGGGTGATACCTCCATCTCTGGGCTATGCTACTTGTCATAGTTTTTTTTTTTTTTTTGGTGGGGGGTGAGGTAGGGGTCCTTTTTGCTTTACAAAAGAGTTCTCCTTAAACTCAAAGAGTAACAGCTTGATAGGCATCGAGTTTCTGTCCAGATTCCCCAAATGCAAGAGAAGACAGGCAGATACCTGTATTTACTTCACGAATACCCTATTTACTTCACAGAGCATGTTGACTTGCTAGGGCTGCCATAAAAAAATACCACAGACAGGGTGGCTTAAATAAGGGGCGCTTATATTCTCACAGCCCTGGTGGCTGGGTGAGCAGGGGCAGCAGGTTCCATCTCCTCCGAGGCCTTGGTTCTCAGCTTGCGGATGGCCGCCTCCTGGCTGTGTCCTCACGCAGCCTTCCCTCCGTGTGAGGCCTGATGGTCTGTGCATCTGAATTTCCTCTTATTATGATGACACCAGTCATATTGGCTTAGAGCCTCCCCAGATGGCCTCATTTTAATATAATCACCTCTTTAAAGAGCCTGTCTCCCAATAAAGTCGCATTTGGACGCACCGGGTGGTTTAGAACTTCAGTGTGTGAATTTTGGAAGGATGCAAGGGTGGGTGTGTCCTTCATACAGGGACACAAGGGTGAGGCAGGTCTTAAAAAAAGCAGTGACTGATCCCTGTGCTACCTCGGCTCTGCCTTCTAGAGATTCCTTCAGAAGCTTGCATTTGGGCATATCTGTAACGTCTTAGACATGGGAAATTAATTACGAGAACTGCCTTTATAACAACCATAAAAGAGGTGAGCGGAAAGGATCATGGCTCCATAAACTTTTATCTTGTTTGGGTAGCAGAGGGCAACACTAGTAGCCTTCCCCACACATTGTGGAGGGAGAAGGGGATTTGGGAGTAGGACAGGAAAGAGCGGAAAGTTGAAGGAAAACTGTCATGTCAGTGGAGGAAAGGAGGGGAGAAAAAAGAGACGACTGGAGAAGAAAGAAAGATAAGGGAGTGGAAGCATGGAAGAAGAGAAGTATGAGGAGAGGGAGGCGCAGGGGGAGAAGGGGCAGGAAGGAAGAAGGCGTGATCAAGGGAGAAACGGAGAAGAGAGGGGAATTAGCATGGCCAGCGTTTGGAAAGAGAGTTCGGGAGTTCCCTGGTGGTCCAGGGGTTAAGGTTCTGGGCTACCAACGCAGGGGATAAGAGTTCAATCCCTGGTCAGGGAACTAGGATCCTGCATGCTGCATAGCACAGCCAAATGAATAAATAAATACTCACCTGCTTAAAAAAAATATGATAAAAATGTGAGAGAGTTTGTGCGTTTCCTCCTCCTAGGAGATCCAGGTCCTTCCATGAGGACAAAGTGTGTAGATCAGATGTATGCAAACAGGAGCAGAAATTAAATGTGGCCCTGGAGGCGGGGAGGTGCTTGTTTGGTGCGGATAGCTGAGGACCGTCCAGCAGTAATGAGCCCGGATGTGTGCACAGGCTGGATATGTCTCTCCAGGGACTCGGATGACTCAGGCTTTGTTGGTGCCGTTGGAAGCCGTGAATGAGAAAATAACTGAGTCGGTCTTTCAGGCAATTTGGTTTATGGGCCCGAAGCTCTTAGTAGCTGCCAGGCCATCCATCTCCCTGCGGCCCCTGTGAGATTCTCTAGAAACTAAAGCCCGGTTCTGTCCTCCTTGCTAAAAAGCCTTGGCAATGGTCTTTACTTCATTACCACATTCTAAGACAGGGACACATTGGGTGGTGTGGGTATGTCCGGTGGATGTATAACTTAAGAACAACGCAAAAGTGTGTTGTGCACACCTGGGGACCTCTATGTAGGTGAATATTCACCCACCTCTCTCTTTTTTTGAAGGTCCTCCTGGTTTTATGATTCCCCAGCCTCTTCCTGGAACCCTAGAGTCAAAGCTCAAGCTTAAACATGTATTGCCCTCCCTTTCCTTTGGTAATAACAAATTATGTTGACAGACAAACGCAGGATTAAGTGGGGAGATTTGTGAGACAACAGAATTTTGGAAGCTCAAGCAAGCAGACGGCAGCATTAGGCCGAGAAGGGACAATTCAGATGGGCCGGGAGGTGACAGGGATGAATCTATGCAGAAACGAGGCCTGACCTGGATGAGACGGGGGTGTGAGGTGCAGGGAGAAACAGTGTCTGAGATGCCACGGGTGCTCTCTGTTCAGACGCCTGCACTTTCAGATAAAGCTCTTTGGCTTCAGACAAGACATTTGGCCTATCGGTGCCTTGGTCTCATCTTCTGTGCAGTGGGCCTGATACTTACCCTACTTACTTCCCCTGTTGGCTTTGAAAGAAAAATTCAGGTGGAAAAATATTCTGAAAGCACCAAAGAGCCATAAAACATGTTACTACTTTTTAAACATTCCCCTACCGATGTAGGGGTTTTTCCTGCAGCATCTCTGCATGGGCTTGTTTCTATGCCCCCATGTCCTGCCCAGAAGACTGTTGTTAGTCATGGGGAACTTACTAGCTTATCACTGCCTTTAGCACAAGTCACTTTTTTTAATGTTCATTTATAATATTTAGAAGAAGATTTTGTACTGAGCCCAGATCTGCCTAATTTTCATCATCATTGAACATTCCTATAGTGCTTACCTGACCCACTTATATATAGTGATATATATTTGTTACGTTTATTCCTCTTAGCAATCCTCTAAGGTGGGTACTGTAATTATTCCAATTTTACCTATAATAAGAAAACAGAGGCACGGAGGAGTTAGGGGGCTTATCTGAAGTCACGTGACTAATTTTTATCCTTGAATCCTTGTTTCTCTGGCCATAGCTGACCCATAGTATTGGAAGACTGCTGTTTTGCCCTCTCTGAGCTCTCCATTTGGCAGACTGCTTCTTAACTGTCCCACACTCTCTTCTGCACGTGCCTCCTCTTAAAGTGTTATTCCTCAAGGAGGGCCTGTTCTCCAAGAGTGCTTTGACCTATATGGAGAAGAGTTGCATTGCTGGGTTTCCCTGGGTCTGGTCTGCGAGGGGCATCTTAAGGAAGAAAGGATGTATTCAAGTTGGGCACCCCTGCAAAGGGGTTGGATTGCATGTGCTGGCCCACTGGCCCCAGCTGTCGGATGAAGGGGACTGGGATCAGCTGTGACCTAATTAAGAGTCTCATGAACCTGCACTGTGTCCTTCATTTTCCAGCTCATTGGCCACCCAGAGGGGGAGGGAAGATGGATCGGATCCTGGTCGAGTCCTTCCTGCCGCTACCGTGTGGCCCAGGCCACAGGCCAGTGGCGTCCAGTGGGGGGTGGGGAGGCGGGCTCTTTGTTGTCCCCTCCAAGTGAAGCTGGCGGGGAATGAGGCAGAAGGAGAGGAGGATTAGCAGATTCAGGCCTCACAATAGCTCATTGAATGGGAATGTCTTCTCATGTCCTTTGTAGAGACAGGAATCCCTGATTTGGCATTCTGTGACTGTCGAGATAGCAAATGAATAGGACCTCATGCAACTCCCTGATGGCTAAGCAATAAAGAATCTGCCTGCAATGCAGGAGATGGAGGTAGATGTGGGTTCAATCCCTGGGTCGGGAAGATCCCCTGGAGAAGGGACAGGCTACCCACTCCAATATTCTTGCCTGGAAAAATCTCATGGACAGAGGAGCCTGGCAGGCTACAGTCCATGGGGTTGCAAAGAGTTGGATACAACCGAGTGACTGAATACACATATGACTCCATATATATGAATATATATATATATATACATACATGAAGCTCTCAATATCTGGCATATATTGTGTATTTTACGGTTCTTTAGGAACAAAGACTGAGTTGAAAGTGAATGCAGCTTTATGCTGCCAAGGAGCCCCAGCTCCTTACTCCAAATCAAATACATAATCCCTATGCCACATAGGTGTGTATGCTTTTCAAACTTCCTCCTGTGGAAAGATTGCATCCTCTATGAATCACTGGTAAAGTCTATGGAATTCTCAATTGGGAATGTGTCTGAAAACGTTTCCTCCTTTCTCATCTTTAAGAAGAAACTTACTAGTTTCTCTGAAATCCAACCACGGGAGCCCAAATACCAGTAGGATGTGACAGAAAGAATATGGCATTTGGGACCTCACAGGTGCTAGATTTAAATCCTGCCTCTGCACTTTTATCTGAGCAACATTGATGCTGGGTAACTTACTGATCTCTTTAAGCCTTTAAGTCTGTTTACTCATCAGTTAAATTATGTATAACAACCCTGTGAGGTTGCTTTATATTGAGGAGGAAGTAAAATAGTATATTTGACATAAATTATTGAAGGCCTCTCACTCTGTAACGCATCAGAGAAATGCCTCCCACCTCCCTCTGATCCAGCAGGTCGAGTATGAGACAGGTGTGACCAGACGGTGATAAGATCTCTTAGTGCAGTGATCCCCAGATTTTTGGATTCTTAATATTGGGAACAAATTTAGGACTGCTAACATTTTTGTGAAACATTTTAAAAACAACTGCCACCTAGTAATATACTTCAAAAGGCATGTTAGCATTCCCAAAGTAAGGAATTCAGCCTCTGTCCAAGGGGTGTGTGGAAAATAAGGTTATGCTTATCAAGTACTTAACTGACAAGCACTTAAACAGTGCTAAGTATTGTGTTTTGTATACTAGTTTTAGTACTGGTGTAGTATAAATGTTGAAAATCAGGTCCAAATTCCCTAAAAACATGAAAGAAAGTGAAAGTCGCTCAGTCGTGTCTGACTCTTTGTGGCCCCATGGACTATACAGTCCTTGGAATTCTCCAGGCCAGAATACTGGAGTGGGTAGCCTTTCCCTTCTCCAGAGATCTACCCTACCCAGGGATCGAACCCAGGTCTCCCGCTTTGCAGGTGGATTCTTTACCAGCTGGGCCGCAAGGGAAACCCAAATTCCCTAAGGTGAGGTATAAACAGGCTTTTATACACAGATATACCATTTCTACCATCCCCCCTCCAATATACAGCTACTTATAGACAGAGCCCAACTCCAGCCTGGGGTTGGGGGGGGTCCCATGCATAAATTTCCCCAGGGACCAAGTGGATACTGTCATTCAGTAAGAGAGCTCTGGCATGCCGTCAGCCTACCTTTTGTCTTCCATTGTTGATTTAGACATGGACTGAAGCTCTCAATAATAATCAAAGTCAGCATTTAAATGTCTAAGAATAATATTATTTTGTTATACATCCAAGAATGTGTGAAGGCATAAACTCTGCCAAGTGTAAAAAATAGTTTAGAAAATCTGTACAGGACTCACCCATCTTAATTATTGTATTTCAGCCCTGTGGGTTTGCCTTTGTGTATATCTGTGACTGGTTCTGGTTCTGCACAGAAATCTTTAAAGGGAAGTACTCTCAGATGAGGCTTCCAGAGCCATGGGGTACTTAGCAGGTAATGGAGAACTACGTCACGTGGTTGACCTTAATACATTTGCATGTGTTTTTCTGGGGGTGCTGTGCATTTTATGTCCCAGTCCCCTGCTCTCAGCACTCTAAGCTTTTAAAGACTGTCTTCCAACCAACCTGATGAGTAATTAGTTGGGAGAAATTCCAAACGAATCTCATCTTTGGATAATCTTCTTTTGGAGGAAAGCTGTAGCTCTTCCTTCTGCTGATAGGAAGGGAGGCAGCCTTAAGTAGGAGGTAACATCTTGGAAAAGGAGAAATCTGACGCATAGAGCTGAAATGACTTTACGTGTTGTAGTAAATTTCTTTTATTTCAAAACCTCTAAATCATGACAAAATAAAAACCAAAATCAAATCAGGTTAATATAAAAACAAAACTGACTTAAAATCCAGATTTGTTAAGTCAGAATTTAAGAATGGTGTCAGCATGGATTGAAGTTTAAAAAGCTGAAATAACTTTTCAGCCTGTGGGATTGTCCTTTTCTAAGTGTAAGATGCCTGCAAAGGGAGTAGAAAGATACTGTTCTTTTCTTTTGCTCATTCTCCTAGGAGGTGGGCCTCAGTGCTTCTGTCTCTAAGTTCTGGCTATTTTGCAGCGATTACTACCAGGACAGTCACTTAGCACAAAGGTGCAGAACTAGTTTCCATCCATAGTAGCAATATTTTCCATTAAGCGATTCTTTTTGAGATATAATTGACATCCATGTTTAAAACTAGCCTTCATGTAGCTATTGCTATGAGAAAGACATTGTCCTGAGGTTGCCTCCTCCTAGTCTAACAGAGGTTTTGGGCAGGTGGTTTTTAACCTTTCTCTTTAATTCTGTTGAAACCAGGGTTAGAAGAAATGCTTAGCTCCTAATCACATAGAAACCCACATCCAGCCTGTTTGGCTGCTTGGTAAAGGGAGTCAGACCACACTGACATGAAAAAAGTCTTCCAGAGATTTTTGTTGTTTTTATTTCCATTGTTCAAAGTTAATGATAGGGGAGCAGACCAAAAAAAAAAAAATGTCTGAATAATCAGAATGGTTTAGCTGTACTCTTAGGTAAGCGTTGGAGGGTGGGAAAGAAAGCAATAGATTATGTGGCCATAGCTACTGAAAGAACACTTGCGGCCCTGCGAACTAACTCCTTGACCATTTAGGTAATATTCCTCTTATGTCTAGAGCCAACCTAATAAAAGATATGTTTCCTGCCCTGAGATGCAGATAGAGGTAACTCCAGGCTACCATATGTATTTATTATGAAGTACATGAATATATCACTATCCTAATAGAGCAAATGCATTGCTATTAAAAATTAACATAGACTTCTTGTTTTCTGTTATGCTTATCATTTTCCTTTAATGAAACAACACTCTGGAATACTACCTGATAGCCCAAGGTCATCTGAGGGTGAGGTGTATTTTGCTAGTTCTTTAACTTAATCAGACTGGCCTCTGTGTAGGGCACCCAGCTCTTCCAAGTAAGTTGCTCTGAAGTGAAAGCCGGATGGATTGGTCCATAGAATTTGGAATCAGTTGTCTAGCAGGATTCTTTTCTCAGGTAACCTTTATGAGGAGCTCGGCATTCCCTGAAAAAAAAAAATTCTTGTTTTTTTTCCTGTGGATTCCTCTTCTTTATTGTGTGTGTGTGTGTGTGTTTTGAGGGGGAAGTGGCTTGTTAGTGTACCCTTAAATCACTGCAGATGGTGACTGCAGCCTTGAAATTAAAAAACGCTTACTCCTTGGAAGGAAAGTTATGACCAACCTAGATAGCATATTCAAAAGCTGAGACATTACTTTGCCAACAGAGGTCCGTCTAGTCAAGGCTATGGCTTTTCCTGTGGTCACGTATGGATGTGAGAGTTGGACTGTGAAGAAGGCTGAGTGCCGAAGAATTGATGCTTTTGAACTGTGGTGTTGGAGAAGACTCTTGAGAGTCCCTTGGACTGCAAGGAGATCCAACCAGTCCATTCTGAAGGAGATCAGCCCTGGGATTTCTTTGGAAGGAATGATGCTAAAGCTGAAACTCCAGTACTTTGGCTGCCTCATGCGAAGAGTTGACTCATTGGAAAAGACTCTGATGCTGGGAGGGATTGGGGGCAGGAGGAGAAGGGGACGACAGAGGATGAGATGGCTGGAGTCAGTCCATCACCGACTCGATGGACATGAGTTTGGGTAGACTCCGCGAGTTGGTGACGGACAGGGAGGCCTGGCGTGCTGCGATTCATGGGGTTGCAAAGAGTTGGACACAACTGAGCGACTGAACTGAACTGAACTAAACTGAGATGTCACTATGCTTTCTCTTGTCAATTTCACCCCAGTTCTACTGGAAGGAGCAAAGCTGACAACCTCTAGATACCCAGAAGGAGCCTTTAGATCCCAGAGAGTGAAGTACATGTTGTGACTCATTTTACTTAGGGAGATAGGTAAGAAATTCCTTAAATGCTAAAAATAGACTCCCATGGCTTGCTCTCCAAAGCAAAGTGCCCAGATCTCAATAAGCAACCTTGTTTCTACCACCTGTGTCCCAGCAGGAAAAAGGAAAAGAGATGGAATGCCTACTGTGTATCCGGTCTTTTTACTATTATCTTGGTTAATTCCAGTGAACAAGAAACCGGTATTTCCAATAAATGGCAACAGAAACTTCAAATCTGGAGAGTTTCTTTAGTGGCACGGGTGCCCTCTTCTCAGAGAATGATTGAAGGGACTCTTGATTCCTTGTATCAGGGACTAGGAGCAAGCCCTGGATGGGAAAGCTGTTTGGGGATCATTCAGATGCTCTCTGGAGAACACGGCGGGCACTGAGTGCTTAGGGGTTCCCACTACTCACCCCTCACCCCTCATTGGGGGTCAGTTGCCTGAATCCCCGAGTGGCATCACTGTCGCTGGCCCGTTCCCTACCCCATCAGCCTGGGCAGACTTTTCTCCCAGAGAACTTTGGATGACTATAAGGCAGCTGTTACAGGCAGTCAGACCACCCACTGTGTCCACCCATCCCTCTGCTGTACTCATTTCTGCCTCAGCCCTGCATTTTTCTCCCATTTACTGATCCCGCAGTCTTAACATGAGTGACACATCGATTATGGCAGTTGGGAGGGTCTGAGAAGGCCATGGCACCCACTCCAGTACTCTTGCCTGGAAAATCCCATGGATGATGGAGGAGCCTGATGCGTTGCAGTCCATGGGGTCGCTAAGAGTCGGACACGACTGAGCGACTTCACTTTCACTTTTCACTTTCATGCATTGGAGAAGGAAATGGCAACCCACTCCAGTGTTCTTGCCTGGCAAATTCCAGGGACGGAGGAGCCTGGTGGGCTGCCGTCTATGGGATCTCACAGAGTCGGACACGACTAAAGAGACTTAGCAGCAGCAGCAGCAGAGCCCTCATCAGAACAAATGGAGGGGCAATAAATGAATACAGTTTTCACCACTGACCTTGATCAAATCTCCAGTATTGCTTAGGTATTTAATTTTTATTCTTGCTTTTTAACATGTTGTACAACAGAATGCCAAAACACCAACCATCCTGGCCTCTTCAGTGTTGTATATATTAGCCAGAGGAAGTCTACCTCTTCAGAAGATATTTAGTTGAAATTGTGGGGGTTGGGGCGTAAGTCAGTCCACAAAATTTCCCCAGGTTTTAAATTAATACAATTGTAGATTTTTAAAATATTTGTTTTGTTTTGGGATTTTTTACACCTGTGTTTTGGAGTTTTGATGTGAAATATTGTCTTTTGACAAGGGCAGCAGAGGATGAGATGGTTAGATAGCATTACTGACTCAATGGACATGAGTTTGATCAAACTCCGGAGATACTGAAGGACAGGAAAGCCTGCTGTGCTGCAGTCCATGCAGTTGCAAAGAGTCAGACACAACTTAGTGACTGAACATACATGCATACATTTTCTTTTGAATTTGGGGAACCCCTTCTCTAAGAATGGAAAAAATTAAGCTGGTGATTTTTTCTTTCCCGTTAAAAATATAAACTGCATTCATTTATTCGACAAATATTTATTGAGTATCTGCTGTGCCACACATTGTTTTAGGGGCCTAGAATACATCAATGAACAATAAGAGAAGAACATTCCTTCATTTTATAGAGCTTACATTTTGGTAGAGGGAGGGAAAGGCAATAAAAAATAAGCATTGCAAGGAATTTACTTCTATAATATGTTATATGGGGATAAGCACCATAGAAAAAGACAAAATATATCAGGTTAAGATATCATGTTAAGGAGTGCTAGACAGGAGAAGAAGGGGACATTTGGTCCAAAGATGAGAAAGTTAGCCTTGTAGACATTTGGGGACGACAAGGCCAGCACGTCTGGAGCAGACTGAAGAAAGTGAAAGTCACTCAGTCGTGTCTGACTCTTTGTGACCCCATGGACTATACAGTCCATGGCATTCTCCAGGCCAGGATACTGGAGTGGGTAGCATTTCCCTTCTCCAGGGAATTTTCCCAACCCAGGGCTCAAACCCAGATACTGGAGTGGGTAGCATTTCCCTTCTCCATGGGATCTTCCCAACCCAGGGATTGAACCCAGGTCTCCTGCATTGCAGGTGGATTCTTTACCAACTGAACCACAAGGGAAGCCCAAGAATACCAGAGTGGGCAGCCTATGCCTTCTCCAGTGGATCTTCCTGACCCAGAAACTGAACTGGGGTCTCCTGCATTGCAGGCGGATTCTTTACCAACTGAGCTGTCAGGGAAGGCCTAGAGTGAAGAAGGGGGGAGTTAACTATTCGGAACCAGGGCAGGTAGGGTCTTTTCAGCCACTGAAGGGACTTCAGGTTTTTCTCTGAGTTGACAAGGAGAGCCATCACAGAGTCTTGGTGAAAGTGTTAGTTGCTCAGTCATGTCTGATTCTTTTGTGACCCCATGGTCTGTAGGCCACCAGGCTCCTGTGTCCATGGAATTTTCCAGGCAAGAATACTGGTGTAGGGTTCCATTCCATTCTCCAGGGGATCTTCTTGACCCAGGGATCAAACCCAGGTCTTCTGCATTGGCAGGCAGATTCTTTACCATCTGAGCTACCAGGTAAGATCCACGAACAAATGACTAGTGTGAGTTCACATGAGAGGCTTTCTTTGGCTTCTGGGATCTTAATGTACCAAAACCAATTTTCTTGCTCCATGGGTCCAGTGTTCTTTGTGCACTATATCACTAGGTCAAACAGATCTCACTGATCTTGCCACTGAGCCATTGCTATACAAACCTGATGCGGTGTTGGAACATCTAGGTCTACCTGCTATTCACTCTGAAGTTCCTTAAACCAAGTTTTCTTGGTAAAATGCAATAGTGTATGGTGCCTAGGAGAAGGCGAGGGGAAGGTAATACATTTTTCCCCGAAACCCAAGGTTTGATTACCTTTCTCCTTGCTTCCCGCCAACACAGCCACAAACATAAGTAGTGGTTTCACAATTATATAATCACATTGTCTGGGGCCTCATTGCCCCTTCACTCATAAATCTGCCTTTCTGTTTTTCCATGACCTTCTTCAAGAATGTACCTACCCACCACCTACATAATGAACGAAGCCACAAGCCCAAGCCTTGGAGGACTTGTATTGATTTGTAAGAAGAGAGAAGCTACCACTTGCCCTTCTCTCGGATCTGGAAATAGACACCACATTTTTAATGCCACTCTGTTTCCTTTTGTAGCTCTACATAGTAAATCCATTAATTTATCTGTCTGTTCATCCGTTCACCCATTCTCCGATCTTCCCATTCATTCATCTGCCCATCCAGCCATCTGCCAAATTTCTATTCATTGAGTGACTATTTTGTGCCAGGTACCATATTGGGAAGCAATATATTTCATGGTTAGATACATGGACTGTAGCCTCAAACTGCCTGGAGTGGAATCCTGGCCATGGCTTTAGCCATAAAGTCCTGGGTAAGTTATATTGATTGAGCTTTAATTTCTTCATCTGTAGGTGTAGGATGAGAGCTGCTAAAGATGTATCACAGACTTGTTATTAGAATCACAACATTAATTTATCCAAGGCCCTGTCCTTTTGTCCTGAAGGAATACCTTTTTTGTTTTGTTTTGCATTTAATCCTCTCTTCTTTCCTTTTTTTATCAGTTCACTCCTTACCAGTTCATCCAGCAGCTTATCAGAGACCCACCTTGTGTTAAGTGTTAATGAGAGAGTTGTTTTTTCGGGAGAAATGGGCGGGGTAGATGCATCCCTAGCATCTAACACAGTGCCTGGCACATGGCGCTGTACCCAGTGTATGTTCCGTGGGACAAATGCAAGTGCCTGTCCTTGAGGAGTGTTCAGCGTGTCTACAGAAGGCCAGTGCCAGGTGTGAGTGTCACCAGGGCAGCCAGCCAAGGACGAGGAGCAGAGCAGGGGCGATCGACAGACAGAGGGAGGTGATCCTCCAGCTGCTTCTGCCGGCATGGAAATGTAAAGCCGGTTCTCCCTGCGATTGGCTCTTGTATTCTGTGGCTTGATTTGTCTTTATGTCAGTGACTTGTCTGACATTTCTAGGACTCCATCCTGATACATGGTCTAGGCAGGTGGGGATCCCAGTGGGGAACAAAGTATGTCTCTGTGTGTATTCCAGGAAGAGTTTAACCTTAGACAAACAGAGCTAGTTTTTGTTTTTTTAAACTTCAAGGTATGTTTGATATTGGGCTTCTATGGTGGCTCAGTGGTAAAGAACCCACATGCCAGTGCAGGAGATGTGGGTTTGATCCCTGGGTTGGGAATATCCCTGGAGAAAGAAATGGCAACCCAGTCCAGTATTCTTGCCTGAGAAATCCCATGGACAGAGGAGCCTGGTAGGCTGCAGACCATGGGGTTGCAAAGAGCCGGATACGACTTAGCGACACTGCAAGAACAACAAATGTTTGATATTAACTCTGGGTCATTCCTCTTCACATCTGATTGGAGTAAGGATAACAGCACTTGGTTTACAGGACTTGTAACTTTGCAAGATACGGTGGTGGCACTTACGTTTACACTTGCTGTGACCCATCTTAGTGCAAAGGCATGGGAAAGCATTAGAAAAATGTCACATTTAGGATGATAATTATGTGGTGACTTCAGTGCCTGTGTGGACTAAATATGGGGGACTATATAGCCAGATAAAGACTTCCCTGGTAGCTCAGTTGCTAAAAAATCTGTCTCCAATGCAGCAGACCCCAGGTCGATTCCTGGGTTGGGAAGATTCCCTGGGGAAGGGAAAGGCTACCCACTCCAGTATTCTGGCCTGGAGAATTCCATGAACTGTATAGTCCACGGGGTCGCCAAGAGTCGGACACAACTGAACGACCTTCACTTCCCTAGAGCCTGATTGCCTGGGTTCAAATCATGGCTCTGTGTTTTATTAGTCATGTAACTTTGGGCAAGGCTTCTCTGTGCCTTAGTTTTATTGATATAAAATGATTTTTAATATTTATAAGCTACTTCCTTGGATAGTTGAGAAGATTAAATGAGATATTTTTAAAGTACTTAAGCTATCAGCTCCTAAGAAGTATTGAATGAATGTTTGCTATTTTTTCTCTTCCTCCTCCTTCCCCTCTCCTATTCTTCTCTTAGTACTACCTCTGTTGCTATTGAGAACAATGTTATGATGAAGATTCACTTAGATAATCTTTGTGTAGGTAGGTCATTGCCCAGCACAGTGCCTGGCACAGGTAAGCCCTTGACAAGTGTTAGTTTTCTTTCATATGGACCTCTCAAGTCCATCTTTAATCTCTCAGGGATGTTCTCACCAATTTCATTAAACCTAATGCAAAATGACTGCAAGGAGATCCAACCAGTCCATCCTCAAGGAGATCAGTCCTGGGTGTTCATTGGAAGGACTGATGTTGAAGCTGAAACTCCAATACTTTGGCCACCTGATGCGAAGAGCTGACTCAGTGGAAAAGACCCTGATGCTGGGAGGGATTGAGGGCAGGAGGAGAAGGGGATGACAGAGGATGAGATGGTTGGATGGTATCACTGACTCAATGGATGTGGCTTTGGTGGACTCTGGGAGTTGGTGATGGACAGGGAGGCCTGGCGTGCCGTGGTTCATGGGGTCACAAAGAGTCAGACATGACTGAGCAACTGAACTGAACTGAAATGCAAAATATGGACTTCCCTGGTGGCTCAGCTAGTAAAGAATCCACTCGTAATGCAGGAGACCTGGGTTTGATCCCTGGGTTGGGAAGATCCCCTGGAGGAGGGCATGGCAACCCACTCCAGTATTCTTGCCTGGAGAAGCCCCGTGGACAGAGAAGTCTGGTGGGCTACAGTCTGTGGGGGTCGCAAAGAGTCAGACACAACTGAGCGACTAAGCACCATGCAAAATTTTCACATTTCTGCTAAAAGAAAGATCTCAGTTCACATGGAAAAAAATGAAGTCTCTCTTCTCTTCCCACTGCTCCTTGTGACAGAATGGAGAACAGGTACTTGTTCACGACTCTATATGATTTTGTATTGAGTGAAAATTGTAACTGCATTGAAGGTCTCAGTTCCAAGTGGGTGTTAGCTGGTGACTGCCCTCAGTTCCTTGTCATGCAGCTTTCCCTGCCATGGCAGTTTGCTTCATCTTAGCCAACAAAAAGTTGGGTGGAGAGGTGGAGGGGCAAGCAGGAGTGGGGGAGAAAGAGAGAAAGAGAGACTGCAACAAGGTGGAAGTTGCAGTCTTATGTAATCACAGAAGTGACATCCCAAAATGCTTGCCGCATGCTGTTAGTTAGAAGTAAGGGACCAGTTCCACCCACACTCAAAAGTAGGTGATTATACAAGGCTGTAACTATTAGGAAATGGGGACCACGGGGGGCCACCTTGTCTCTGTCACAACACGCCTGACCTGTTGGTTGTCTTTCAGATGCTTTATTTTGCTTAACTTTAGCTTTTTTTGGTTGTTGTTGAACTTCAGTCCACAGAATCCAGTTTATCAGGACAAGTCTAAGTGGTATATCTGGCCTCGAATTTTCCAGCTGAATTTTGGAAACTTTGTTCTCTAAGAAATTATAGTTTTGCTATACTTTTTGTTCCCTATAAATAAAAAATTATGTTTCCATTAGTGAACGTTGCAATTTCAGGCATGCTTTGTCTTCCTTCTGATTGATTGTCATTGGGCAGCCACTGGTAACAAAGAGAACAATTTTAAGTTTGTTTTCCTCCTCAGCCTCTCTGTTAAGTGGTTAATGATCTGGAAGCAAGTACTCAGAGGTGCTAGGGGAGCTTCTATTTAAAGGCACACTTTATAAAGAGAAGCAGCTATCTACAGTGATAAAGTGAGGATGGTTAACCCGTATTTAACTGTTTAGTAAATCTGGATATTTAGACTTCCAATTTGTCTGTTTTTCCCCCTACAAATGGATAAGCTGAGAGAAAAGTACAGGGTAGCACAGTGTTATGAGCCTCGGACTGGGAAAGGCTTTCTCTGCCTCCTCTTAGTATCAAGGGAAGATAAGCTGTATAGGAACATAGATGCAAATTGACAGAGGTGTCAGGAAAAGCTTCCCTTATAACTGTTTCTGTTCACATGGTTCTAGTCAGTGTCATTCAGAGTTAAATGCAGAGTTACTCACTCCTTTAATTTATTCATCAAATATTCTTGAACATTTTCTCTGACCCAGCTCCTGTGCTAGGTGATGAAGTTATAATTATATGTATTTGCAGCCCTCAAAGATTTATTTGCTCAGACACTATCCTTCAACTCTTAATCTGTTTTCCTTCCACTGTTAATGGGAGTAAGTAGCTCTCTATTTTCCTTCTCCTAGAGACTAGAGAATACAGGCAAATGCAGATGATCAAGCCTCTCGTATTGCCCTATGTACGCATGCACACCCGGTCCTTTCAGCTGTGTCTGACTCTTTGCAACGCTATGGACTGTAGCCCGCCAGGCTCCTCTGTCCATGGGATTCTCCAGGCAAGGATACTGGAGTGGGCTGCCATGCCCTCCTCCAGGGGATCTTCCTGACCCAGGGATCGAACCCACGTTTCCTGTGTCTCCTGCATTGCAGGCAGATTCTTTCCCTCTAGCACCACCTGGGAAGCCCACCACGCCTAGTTTATTCTCCCTCCCTTTCTTTACCACTTCTACGGAGGCAATTAGATCATTATCTGTGGCTGAGTGATGGATTAACCCAGAAATTAGCAGCTGAAAATAGCATTTCTTATGTCACAATTCCTGTGAGTTAGGAACCCAGGCATGCCTTAGCTGGGTCCTCTGGCTCAGATCATCAAAGTGCGGCTGCAGTCACTCAAAGGTCTACTGAAAAAATATCTGCTTCTGAAGTCACTCATGTAGTTGTTGGCAGGATTTAGTTCCTTGCAAGTTGGACTATGGGCCTCAGTTACACACTGGGCCATTGCCCAGAGGCTTCCCTCATTGCCTTACCATCTAGACCTCTCTGTAGGGCAGCTCATGATGCGGCAGCTTGCTTTATCTGAGGCAAGTGAGAAGAGCCAGATCTCTTCTGGCTTTTCACACAGAGAAAAGCCAGTGTGAATAAGACTGGAGCTACAGTCTTTGGTAATGTAAACTTGGAAGTCGTATCCCATGACTTTTGTTGTATACTATTCATTAAGAGCAGTTCACCAGATATAAAAAAGTAGAGATGATTACCCTTGGGCATAAATAATAGGAAGCAGTCAAAGCTAAGGTCCTTATAGTCAAAGCTATGGTTTTACCAGTAGTCATGTATGGATGTGAGAGTTGGACCATATATGAGTTGGACCACCACATTTCAAAATGTGGTATTGAAGAAGACTCCTGAGAGTCCCTTGAAAAGCAAGGAGATCAAACAAGTCAATCCTGAAGGAAATCAACCCTGAATATTTACTGGAAGGACTGAAGCTGAAGTTAAAGTTCCAATGCTTTGGCCACCTGATGTAGAAGAACTGACTCATTGGAAAAGACCCTGATGCTGGGAGGGATTGAGGGCAGGAGGAGAAGGGGACGACAGAGGATGAGATGGTTGGATGGCATCACCGACTCAATGGACCTGAGTTTGAACAAACTCCAGGAGATGGTGAAGGACAGGGAAGCTTGGTGTCTGCAGTCAATGGGGTCACAAAGAGTCAGACACAACTTAGTGACTGAACAACAAAGAACTGTTCAGAAGACCTAAAGCGGAGATAATTACACTTGGGCATAAGTACTAGGAGGTGAGGATCTTTGGGAGTCATTTTATAAGTCATCTCACATGGACAGAGTGATATTTTAATTCTAGAAGTTAGTTGTTATGAGCAGTTTAAGATTAAGTGAATTACCTAACAGCTACCCCTTACCCATTCATAGCTGTCAGCCCTTTTCATATTTTCTGTCTGAGCACATAGAGAGGTAGGAAGATGGAGTTAGAGAAACAGATTGACATGGGCTAGGAGTTAAGAGGCCTAAAGAATGAATTTTTTTTTTTTTACAAAGAATTATCAAATATTGACTGTGGAAAGGACATTAGAGGGCCTCATGTAAATGCAGAAACAGTGGCCAGATTTTGGATAACCCCACCCTGGATCTCTAAGGAGATCCACATGGCCCAGAGATGTTTTCCCAAAGACGGCCTCCTCCTTCTTCCAGTCCCTGCCAGAGCCTCACGGGTCACATGACTAGTATTTACGTCTACTTCCTCCGGCGCAGAAGCACTTGCCATGCCGAAAGGCTCACTCAGGAGCATTGTCATCTGCATGCTACCTGCCTAGCAATGCCTTTGTTACATAGATTGATTCTACTTTGTGTCTACAAAAGACGTGATGCTTACGATAATTACTAGTTTATATAATTAACATATCTGCCACACTTTGTTCAGTCGCTCAGTTGTATCCGACTCTTTGCAACCCCACGGAGTGCAGCACAACCAGGCTTTTCTGTCCTTCACCATCTCCCGGAGCTTGCTGAAACTCATGTCGCCTGAGTCGGTGATGCCATCGGACCATCTTGTCCTCTGTTGTCCCCTTCTCCTCCTCCTTTGGGTCAATAAGCTTCATCATTCATCTGCAGGGCCCTTTTCCTTCTGGAAACTATCAGATCTGGAGCTGCAGGCTGAGCATGCTGGGTAATAAGGCTGCGGGTCTGCTTATAGAACAGTGTCCGATAGTCTATGAGTATTATTTTCTGTATTTGAATAGCAGTGGTTGAAAAATGCATAAAGACTTGATCAAAGAACTTCACATTTGTTATTTTCACTTTCTTCTTTTTTTACTTTTTGGAGTAGCAGCCTACCTATAGAAGCACCAGTTTTTACTTTTTGTTTGCAATCTAAATGGACTCCATTGCACAACTACTTTGATAGGATGTTAACCATTTAGGACAGTTGCAAGAAATGGTACCCAGCGGTTAACTCTCTTGCCTCTCCATTTGTTTTTGATGTTGGAAATCTTGAACTGCTGCTGCTGCTGCTGCTGCTAAGTGGCTTCAGTCATGTACGACTTTGTGAGACCCCATAGATGGCAGCCCCCCAGGCTTCCCTGTCCCTGAGATTCTCTAGGCACTAATCACACAGAAAAGAGTAGGCAGAGGATAAATGGCCACAGGGATATTTGGTGAAGGGAGCAATAATGGTTCACTGCTCCCAGGAACTATCTTCCATGGCCTGACACCATGAGTTTCTGTCTAGTATACATCTGAGAAATTGGTAGACTTAGTGTATAATTGTGAGGGAGGTCTGTTTTTGCACCAGGCAATATCTAAGAATAAATGATGTATTAAAGCACTATAGTTACTTGAGAAGGGAACAGCACCATTTTATTTTATGTTTAATGTCACTGGCAGAAACGTGAGGTTGGGTAAATGTCTATTCATAACTTGTTGGCTCTCACCTGGCTTACTGACATTATTTGCAATCTGTTTATTTAGTTAAATAACTAAATGGCATATTAAAATAGCACCTGCAGGCCCAATATTAAATTGTTTGTTCACTCTTTTGGTTATTTTTTACTTTTAGAAATAATAAAATAGAAAAAAAAAACTTGATTGATAACAGGATGGTGGGATACAAGGGGAGATGCAAATTAAAAAGGTTAGAAGAAAGGCCAAGAGAGCAGGAAGCAATAAGTGAATATCCTGGAAGCCAGCATGTCCTTACAAGCAGGAGACAGAGGCCCTGAAGAAAGAAAGAAGAAAGATGGTTGGTCTCAGGGACATCCGGCAGGGATGGGGGGTTAGTCTTTGGAGCGGATCACCACGGAGCAGGCCAATATCAACAGCTTGAGGTCAGATCAAGATACGGGAGAATGATGAACTCTGAAGTACAAGCGCTTGGGCAGGTCAGGACCACAATCAGCAGGATCATGATTAAGACCCATGGGTCTTGAGCTTCTTTTATTCTCCTCGACCAGAGACAAGGATGGTCCCAGGGCCTGGGACACTTGTTTCAAGGTGGGGTTTATGTGACATCAAATGGAAGGAGGTACATTATTCTAGAGCCATCATATGTTCCAGTTTCTCTCGCATGGGCTTACCTTCTACTTGTTGCACTCTAATAATTAATCATGCTCCCATTTCACTTAAAAGAGGCTGGTTGTGGCTCGTTTAATGATAAATGAGAAGTTACACGGTTATGCTAATCATTTCCCAAAATGTATTCCCTAGAAAATCAGTTTTGTAGACTGTTACACAGAAGCTTCCAAAACAGAATTCTTTGGTCATATAAGTGTGGGGAAACCAGTATTAACTGGAGTGAAGTGGAATTCTTCACTGCAGACTTCTCACTGCCTTTAATGTGCTGGTGTAGTGTGTGAATCTCCAAGAGGGGGAGAGGGTTAGTTTCCCATCCTAAGTTCATCTGCAGGCACACTTTGGTGTCTCTGAAACTGCTATTCTATGACGCACATTCTGGGGAAATTTAGTTAATTGAATATGGGGTCATAGAAGGAAATGAACATCACTCTTCATGTATTGGGGTGCTCAGTGAAGTTAGCAGCCATTGGTTAAATAAATAATGACTTGAGAGAACAAGAGTAGACTGTGCCAGAGTCTTCAAGGTTGCTGATTATTGACTAGTAGGAACAGCATTATATGTGGCTAACTGGAGTAACAATCTGAAGAATGATTCCTTCTCAAGCCCTCGGCCAACGCCCCTACTAGTTAGGACGTGGGAAGTAAGAGAATTTTCTGTGTTTATTGTTTCACTCCATGACATCCTTAAAGGAAAGATTATTAAGGAGATCATGGGTCAGCAGGTGTGTGTGTGTGTGTGTGTGTGTGTGTGTGTGTGTGTATAACTCTGTGGAGAAGTGACCTCAGGAAATAGTATTTTTCACCAGAATTTCCAATAATTCTGATAAGGGTGGCCTTTAAACCATTTGCTGAGAAACATTTCATGGAGGGACTCATTTGATGATAAAACCTCAAGTGGTTCTTCAGTGATCTGAGGCCTTAGATCGGGTGAGCTCCTACTGCTCTGTGCTTTCGACATACATGTGCCTAATGTTCTGTGCTAAGTAATCATTCACAATCACCCTGACATCCGTCATTATTATCCTGAGATGGATGAGTGAATGAGTGAACGTCGCTCAGTTGTGTCTGGCTTCTTTGCGACCCCATGGACTATACAGTCCATGGAGTTCTCCAGGCTGGGGTCTCCTGCATTGCAGGTGGATTCTTTACCAGCTGAGCTATCAGGGAAGTCCTTTGATGGGTGGGGATACAGAAAATATTTAAAGATGGACCTTTAGGTGAGCCCGATCTCCTTATATAATGCTGTCCCTATCAGACCCAAAGAGAAGGTCTTGGCTCTTATACCTACCCCTCAACAACTCTCCAGGATACGGATGCATGAGCCAAGATACCAGTATGAGTCTTGGCCCTGAGGTTGTTACACAGACCTCATTTGGAGCCTTAACAAGCATGAGACTATTCCATTACACACAGGATCATATGCTGACACATCTTATCTGTCTGCTTGGTAGACTGGGTCAGTATCACACAAGCTAATCCAAGGAGAATGATGAAGCATTGATCTCCTGGGTCTTATCAGGTGGGCAGGCTGAAGTCAACTGACTCAGAAAAGTTTTCTTAAACTAAGGTAGGGCAAGAAAAGGAGAGAAAGGTTTGCTGGGTTTCTGTGACAAAAATCACAATCCAGATAGGTAGCACAAGCAGCTTTTTGTCTTTAGCTGGGTCAAAGAACGCCTTTTAATTTGACGTCTTTGAAAGACCCAGGCTCTTTGTGACCGTGGCAAGAATTTTATTAGAAGCCTGCAGAATCTTGGAAGAGGCAGAGAATGAGGGCTGTCTGCAGCGTGGGGTTTGCAGTGGTCACCTGAGGAAGACATGCCCCCTCTGCAGGGGACTGTGCTTTTTAGGCTTGGTGGGTGAACTGCCTCAGGGAGATAAGGTCATATGGCCAGAAATTTCTATTTTTAAAGAAAAGTTGAAAATCTGTATTTTTATCTTAGTTTTTCCGTTTTTGCGATGTTGCCTTTAATTTAAATAAATAAATAATAAATAAATGTTTAAAGCGTTGTATTGGCCAAATAAGACATTATAGACTCCTGGTCAGTGACCTCTGTTTTACTACTACAGAAGGGAGAAACTGACACTCAAATAAAGGGACAGGTTTTCAGGGTGTGTGCAATAGTTTAGACAATTTATAGCACCTCATAAAGTTCTCAAAACAACTCTGGGTTTAGAAATCCTCATGCCCGTATTACTGATGAAAGTGCGGTTTAGAGAAGTTAAATGATTGCTGAGTTCACATGGAGGAGTGGGCTTGTGTCTACATGGTTGTCTTTAGACAGAGATGAAGGTTTTTACTGCATTGTCTATAAATGGGTGTTTAATAAAGGCCTTTTGATGAGGTATGGAAGTAAATCTCTTGAGATCCCAGCGTCTGCCTGGATTGCTTGCCTCTTTAGGGGAAGAGGGGCTGAATGTGGACGCTCATAGGAATGTGGATCGCACTCCAGAAACCGTGGGCGCTCCTGGCTTGGAACACAGGAAAAGTCAGAAGGGCGTGACTAAGACAGAAATTCTCTTGATTGACACTAACACCAGCCTCCATTTGGAATCCGGTGATGCGTCTCCTAGGCCTCCGATTGCTTGACAAATCACAGCAAGATTTACTCGCAGTCACTGCTGTTATTATGTGTAATCACAGGTACACCGGGGCCCAAGAGGGGTTACGGCAGAGGTTAATGGCTTTCTTTATATTTGCATTATTACTTGAACTCTGGCTTTTGTGGTCAGATGGGCTTTACAAGTTCTTCCCATCTACCTTTCTGAAGTGTTTTCAGGTTTTCTATCTCAGGGCTGTTTTACAGTTTCCTTTTCTTTTATCTGTTCTGTATGCTAGGAAGTAAGGAAAGGAAATTCAAGATATGAGCTATTGATACTACGATGCCTGCTAAAGTAAATATTAAGCCTTTTGTTGAACTTTCTAAAGGTCACATTGCATTTCCTTTTTATCTAAAATGTTTAAAAAATATGGCCAATTCTAGCTGACTGCCCTAAATGTATCAAAAGGCCCTTAGACGTTTTCTTCTTCGCCACCAGGGTGAATTCTTTAAGCCAATTGATTTTGAGCTTGCAGGTCAATGTGAATATACCTACCGGCAGTGAAACGTACACTTAAAACGTTAAATCCTATGTTTTGTATATTTTATCACAATCAAGAAAAGTTTGTTTTAAGGATCTAATCAACCATTGAAATTGTCAGATTGATCCATATATCATGGGCAATATTTGTATGCAGTACTGTAAGTGTTGTAGGTGGTTAATATTACTGTATAACACTCAAGCACAGGCCATATTATTTTAATTCCTCTAAATCAAATTAGCTTTAGTTCTGAGCTCTCATCTGGTGGAAAGCTGTATAAAAAAATCTATTGCATTCTGTTTGAGGAAACGCATTTCCTAGGGTTCTTCAACAATTTTAAGTGACACTCTCATGAGGTTAGGAAGATAGGAGTGGAGGGTTGCATCCTTCCCAGGGGACCCTGCTGTGATTATTTCTCTATCTGCCACGTGGCGCAGCTCTCCAGTTTGGTCCTTCATTATCTGTGCAGGTCATAGGCCTGCTGGTCACAGAGAGGGTCCTCACAATGGCCCTCTACTGACCACCAACTTGGCCAGAGAAACACTTTCTACTCTTCTGCAGGGTTTAGTGTTGGTTGTATAGGAACCAGCGGGAATCCCTTTCATCTTGGCCATTACTTCAAAGGGGACCTGGGACTCTGTCTTTCTTAGAAACTCAGTAATCCCTTATCCCTTTTCTAACTCAGAAAAGCTCACCCCTTCTGGTTGGGCTCTCTACTTCCTTTAGCCCCAGCACTCCTTCAGTCCAGACTCACAGACAGATTTTTGTATGAGGGAAGTTGGCTTCTGGGTTCCTGCTCATTTTGACTCTGTGCCCTAAATCACAGAAGTTGTTCATGATCTGGAAAGTAAAGGATCTGAGGCTCAGAACAGGATGATCTCGTATCTTTTTGGTATGGGGGTAGGGGGTGGTAAAAATGCTTCTCTATTTTCTGAATATTCAAGACAGCTAGAACGCGAGATGATTATTCCAACAGTATTTTGTTTGTTTGCTTTGCAACCATTAGTATTAGTAACATAATAGTTGTAAGGTTGTAGGGGTGGCTTTAGAGATAGAGAGCTTGGGTTTGAATCTTGGCTCTGCTCACTCACTGGCTATGTGACTTTAGGAGAGGTATTTAGTTCCCCATACCTCAACTTCCTCATCTATAAAATGGAAATAATGATAGTATTTTTATAATGAGCTTATTATAAGAAACGAGTACATCAATGTGTGTGAAGTCCATTAAAACATGACTCTGGTAGGTAGAAAGTGCTCAATATGTGGAAGCCGTGATGATAAAGATTGTTGTTGTTGTTTTCATTATTATATAACATCACCAAGACTGGTCACTCAGTTTTAATCCTCTGGAACTTTGTTGTTAAGTCCCTCAGTTGTGTCTGACTCTTTGTGACCCCATGGACTGCAGCACATCAGGCTTCCTTGTCTTTCACCATCTCCCAAAGCCTGCTCATACTCATGTCCATTGAGTTGATGATGTCATCCAACCATCTAGTCCTCTGTTATCCCCTTCTCCTCCTGCCTTCAATCTTTCTCAGCATGTGTCGGACATTGTGCATTTAATTCTCACAACCACCCAGTGAACAGATTATTAAAATTATCCTTTTGCAGAGAGTGTAACTAGCTCAGCTCCCAAGTGGTGCAACCAGGATTTACACCCAGCAGAGGTTGGGAAGATCCCCTGGAGTAGGAAATGGCCACCCACTCCAGTATCCTTACCTGGGAAACCCCATGGACAGAGGAGCCTGGTGGGCTAAAGTCCATGGGGTTGCAAACACCTGGACATGACTGAGTGTCCAGGTGCAAAGACCTGAGCACGCACGAGTGACAAATCCCAGGGCACTGTTACAGGTGTGTGTTCTATGTGAAGGAAGCACATTAGCTCACCTTGGAGCTGAAAGTCCCGAGTTCTAGAAATAGATCTCCTGGGAGTAGGAAGGCAAGCAAGTTGATTTATAGACACTTTTCAAGTCTAATACTCTGTGATTCTAAGTGATGAAGGATAAATAGAATAAAAGGAAAGCTTCCATCTTTTTAAGCTCTTTTTTCCACCATGTGAAAGTGAAGTCTCTCAGTTGTGTCCGATGGAGCCCATGGACTGTAGCCCACCAGGCTCCTCAGTCTATGGAATTTTCCAAGCAAGAGTACTGGAGTGGGTTGCCATTTCCTTCTCCAGGGGATCATCCCAACCCAGGGATCGAACCCGGGTCTCCCGCACTGCAGGCAGACGCTTAACCGTCTGAGCCATAAGCATAATTTCTTCTGAAGCTCCATCTCACCTGTTTACTGTAACTTTTTTGCAAAACAAAAACAAGCAAACAAATTAAACTACAAAAAGTTCCTTATTTCTTCATCTGTGGATAAGTGTCCACCCTGAGGGCTTCCTTTGAAGCCACTGGTTGAAGATGGCCAAGCCTCCTTGGGTCTGGTTCTTCCACTGTCTACCTACAGCTGGGCTTCATGTGCATTTATAAGTGGAAAATTCACATCTATTTTGTTAAGCCACTGAGATTTTAAACTTTATCTGCTAATCAACTAGCATTAACCTAGCTAATATAAGCAGATATCTTTGAATAATTTTTTACATGCTCTCTAAGAGATGACAGATGAGGAAACTGAGCAAGACATACCACTGAGTCATGACACAAAGGTTATGAGCCAATGGCTTAAGGCATGCCCAGTCTGTTCATACACTGAATTCTGGGAAGAGCATGAGTAAGTGTTGGCCCTGTAGTTAGATGTTTTTCTTAGCTCTCTGACATGTAAGGCAATAAACCTTTCAGTGACATCAGCGTAGGAGACATTGGAAATGAGAAGATACTGGAGTGTAGAGGGAGCTACAAGTCAGGGACATGCTTTATTGCTCTTTTCTAGCCAGAAGGAAAGCACTTCTATAATTTATGAGATCCTAAGACATTCAAGAAATACAATTTTTTTCTAAAGCAACCAATCACACATAACCATAGGGAAAGGCAAAAAAGTAGTGCTTACCAGCTGTCACATCAGATTGGAAGTTATTATCGAGGTGTAAAAAAGTCAATGCAAACAATGGGACACTGTTACTTAGAGAAGCTGGCCCTTTGCAGCCTCTCCTAGCTGAGAATCTCCAGGAATTATACCTGAAACTTAGTCAGCAAGACTTACAGCAACCCTGGAAAGAAGTGAGACCAACACTTCAAGGCCAGGGATTAAACAAAAATAAATAATAAATTACCCAGATCTAGTGAGGAACAGGGCTTGGCTCAAACTGTAAGTCATGTCTCAGTTTCAGACAGGCTGATTATTTTACACAGAAGTAATTTGCTTTCTGTGGTCCAGATAGAATTCTGATAGCAAAAATATCAGAATTTCACAAAATGATAAACTTGAAGCATATTTCAGAGATATGTGAATATGTTCAATTTCCCAACAGGGACTCCTTCAAAAGATTCTTTGGAAGCATCTCAGAGCCAATACCAAATTTAGTAGTGAGTACTCCTCTGCATTCTCAGATTCCTTGAAATTAGAGCGAAGCCCAGAGTGGTGTTGGAGAAGACTCTTGAGAGTCCCTTGGACTGCAAGGAGATCAAACCAGTCCATCCTAAAGGAAATCAGTCCTGAATGTTCACTGGAAGGACTGATGCTGAAGCTGAAGCTCCAAAACTTTGGCCACCTGATATGAAGAACTGACTCACTGGAAAAGACCCTGATGCTGGGATAGATTGAAGGCAGAAGGAGAAGGAGATGACAGAGAATGGGATGGTTGGATGGCATCACCAACTCAATGGACATGAATTTGAGTAAACTCTGGAGTTACTGATGGACAGGGAGGCCTGGTGTGCTGCAGTCCATGGGGAGGTTGCAGAGTTAGACACGACTGAACAACTGAACTGAACTGAAAGGAATCACATTTTAGAGGTTCATATGGGCCAGATCTAGAACTGATACTCCTTGTTTCACTGTCACCTGGTCCCATCTAACTTCAAGGGAGACTGTAAAACCAGGGAAGCCAGAAGAAAAGGAATGAGGCTCAAAACAGCTGGTCAGTGTCTGGCACATCAGTGTCTGATACACTGATTTACCTTTATTTTGTACAAAGAACCCTGAGGTAGTAATTGGTGTGTAACAACTTCTCAGGCAGGTTCCTTGGCCCAAGTGCCTAGACAGCTCCTTTTAGTTTATCTGTTTGCCACAGGGGGACAGGGAAAAGGGAACAGGACAGCTGTATTATCCTCCCGGGAGGTAGTCTGATAAACCTATTTCTGCCCAAGTTCCTCTGCAACTCTGAGAAATAAAACTAGGGACCTACAGACAAGTACCACAAGGTAGGACGGGATTTAAGCCATGATCTCCGAGAATAAGAGATTTTTCTTTCTTCTTACTGAGAAGGAAGTCAGGGCATCTATCTTTGAGAGTGTTATTGATACATTTTCACCTTCTGCCCTATAGGGTTTGTCACATGGTCCCATCTAACTTCAAGGGAGGCTGTAAAACCAGGGAAGCCAGAAAAAAAAGGAACGAAAAGTAGAGCAGGCTACCCCAATTCTCTTTGTTCCAGTGTGCCTCATCCCAGAGAATTAGTCAGTAAGACCCTCTTTAAAAAAAAAAAACATTTATTTATTTTTGGCTGCACTGGGTCTTTGATGCACTGGGTCTCTAGTTGCGGCAGGCAGGGGGCTCATCTCTGGTTGTGGTGCAGAGGCCTCTCACGGCGGTGGCTCCTCTCGTTGTGGGGCACAAGCTCTCGGTGCCTGGGCTTCAGTACTTGTAGCGCACAGGCTCGGTAGCTGTGGCTTGTGGGCCCTAGAGCCTCGGCACAGCAGTTGCAGCGCACGGGCTCAGTTACCCTGTGGCGTGTGGGATCTTCCTGCACCAGAGGTCGAAGGATTCTTCACCACTGGCTCACCAGGAAGTCCCAGAGAGACCGTCTTTCTTTTCATCTCCCTCCGCCATGTGGATCTCTGGGTCTGGGGACAGGACTGTCAGAGCCTGTGAATCTGACAAGGCAGGCAGCCTGGCGGTTCACAGAGCACCCTGCTTTGGAGTCAGACTGTCCAGGTTCCCAGGCTGCCTCCACCACACTCATTAGCTCTGTGTGATGTTATACAGCTTCTGGAAGCCTTCATTATGAGGATCAAAATGATATTTATAAGGAGGGTGGCATACAGTTGGTACTTATTAAGTGTTTGCCATTATTGTTATTATCTGATTTCCTTTATCTTCTTCCTTTTCATCTTGCCCAGTAGTCTAACAGAGAAAAGATCGCAAATGGAGGTAGAAGGCCTAGAGAGAAAGGGTGGATGAGGAGATAGTGAAAAATTGAACTCATTTCCCCATTCAAATCCTAGCCCACATTGGTATGGTAAAATAGTTTGGAAAGGGTTTACCTAGAAACCTCATTTAGTATGAAAGTTCTAGGGGATCCATGGAATATGCAGTCTACTTGAGAGACAAATAGTAAATACTTGGGGAGTTAAGTAACAACTGGGTTACTGAGAGTGCAATAACTTTTAAAACTTACTACTTATGTATAATTTTTAAAAAATAATTTGGAATCAAATGTGATGGAATCCACCATCAGCTAATGGGCTGATAGACCAACCTCTCCCAACAACTTGTGTTCAAGATTATCGATATAAATGTTGGTTTAAGATCATTATCTTCCAATTAAATTTTTTTTTTAAAAAAAGATCCTTATAGTGCATTTACTCCCATTCCCTGACATTAATGTCTCTAACCCTACTGCTACTGAGTTAGCTATTAATTAACTTGCCTCTGTCTCTCATATCTAGTCTATTTCCACAAGCCTGGCTTTCATAGTGTTACTTTCTAGTCTTCCTTAAGGCATGTGTTGTCCTGGGTCAGTTTTCCTTCCATCTGTGGGTAAATTCTTACTCAAATCTAGGCATGTGCCCCTCATGTGCATCTCTGCTCTAAACTGAGCATTATTTCTCAGTGCATTTGATACCCATGTTTTCTCTGCTCACCTTGATATTTGTTTATGATTTGCAGGGCTAGAGAAAACCAGAGGGTGGCTTTAGTAACCAAGTGTCCAGGGTCTCTAGGAGTTCAAGGTCTCTTTAGCCAACAGTCCCAAGGCGTCAATAGAAGAGATGTCATAGAGTAGCATGTCATTAACTACCATTGAAGTTATTATTGCTAAAGGAGACTAGAGAAAAGAAAAGTCACTTTGGGTTGAGGGGTCAGGGAAGACTTCATAGAGAGTATGAGATTTGAGCTGGGTTATGTTGGTAACAAAGAAGTAGAAGATGCCATAACCGAAAGAGCAGTGGTGTAAATGCTCAAAGAGGTTTTGGTGGGATGATCATTTCCCACAGATAGTATCTACAGATAGACAGAGGATGAGATGGTTGGATGGCATCACCAGTTCTATGGACATGAGTTTGAGCAAACTCTAGGAGATAGTGAAGGACAGGGAAGCCTGGTATGCTGCAGTTCATGGGGTCGCAAAGAGTTGGACATGACTTAGTGACGGAACGACAACAGATAGTGAGTACAAGAAAGTAGCCCTTTTGCTCTAAGAAATAATTTTGAGAGGACGCTGGAAATAATTTTGCCCAGAATGGTTTCTGCATGCCAGTTACTGGATGTGTGTTTGTTGGATGTGCATGCCTACTCATCCAGCAGATATTTGTTGAGTACATGCTCAACAAATTCTAGGCATGTTTCAACTCCCCAAATCCAGCAATGAACAGTACAGGAAAGGTTCTTCCCTCCATGCTGATTATATCCTAAGTGTGGAACAAACAAAAATAAGATTAATACATATAGTAATGTCAGATAGCCAAAGTGCTAGGGAAAACTAAAGCAAGGGAATGTGATAGAGCCTAATTGGAAGGATTAAACACCATTTTAGAGAGAGAGGTCAGAGATGGTCACTTGGAGTAGGCGACGTTTAAATTGAGAGTTGAACGAGGGGAGGGAGCATTTGTGTGAAAGATTTGGGAGATGACTATTCCTGGCAAAAGGAATAGCTAGCATGAAGCTTCTAAGGTGGGGATGAGCTTGGTCAGGTCAAGGAAAAGCACATAGAAATGGGATGGGAGGTCGGGTAACTGTAGGCTGCTTGGATGGTATGCTCAGGTCTGGTCCTACTGTTGATCAATTGAATCAGAATCTCTGAGGTGAGGTCCAGGCCACAGTCCTTCAAGTGATTCTAATGGGTAGCCAAGGTTGAGAAGCACTTCATTAGCAGGAAAAGCCAAAAGGTGGACTTTTGTTTAATAAGCAGGCAGATCACCCTGCGGATGTGATAGAGAAGGAGCGATGTAAAGGGAGTGATCCTGCAGGAGTGTGCTGGGGCTGGAGGGATGATTGTCCTTGATGTGGCGGCCAACTGGAGCCCAGGGGGTACTGTTCCAACAGTGAGGTCCCTGTGATCTTTAGTGAGTCTCCCTTGCCAGTTTGTGGAAATTGCTTGTGCTAGCTATGGCAGGAGCCAACAAGTTAAGGTTTGGCTTATTCATTTTCTGCAGATCACAGAGATCCAGCTCTCAAAGCCAGGGAACAAGGCAGCTGATCCTGAACTGGAAAGACTCCCCAGGGACCCCCTTCTGCCTGAGGAGGGACCTGGTGGAAATCAGTTTAAATAATTACATTCTAAACATAGTTCTACATGCCCAATTTTTTTTTCTTTAAAAAATAGATGTTACCTTATATGTTCTGTATAAAAAAGTAGAGGATTTCAGTAATAGGAGAATACAGATCCTACAGAGGAAAAAGACTGGCTTCAGTCTCAGACGGGTGAGAGCTGGGTGGAGAGCTGCCACCAAGACTGAGAGAGGATGAAAGTCTTACAAGACAGAAATCAGAAAAGGAGGCTCTTGAGCTTACAGAAAATGTGAGGGTGACGAAAAAGGTAGTGCGTGATTATAAGGAATAGAAGAGGAAAAGATACACGATGCAGACAGACTTTATCTCTTTAAAGTCCTAAAACAGAACATCATAGTGAGGCATTGTAGTCAAGAACAAAGGTTCCAACATCCAAATTGGATGAATTCCTTAAACTCCTTGAGTCTTCATTTTCTCACTCGTAAAATGGGGAATAATAGTACCCGAGTCGTCAACTGCTCATGAGGATTCATGAGAAATTGCATGTTAAAAGGCTTGGTGCAGTGCCTGGCATTTACTAAGGGCTTGCTTTATTGTAGCGCTCACTGTAGTGTTTGCCACTGTCGGCAGAATTATCATTTAGCTTGTTCTTGGGTCTTCCCTGGTGGCTCAGACAGTAAAGAATCTGCCTGCAATGCAGGAGATCCAGGTTCGATTCCTGGGTTGGAAATATCCCTTGGAGAAGGAAATGGCAACCCACTCCAGTATTCTTGCCTGGGAAATCCCATGGACAGAGGAGCCTGGCGGACTACAGTCCGTGAAGTCACAAGAGTCAGACATTACTAAGCGACTAACACTTTGACTTTTTTAAACCAAAATATTGTGGAAATTATTTTGGTGTTGATGTTCAGTTGCTAATTCCTGTCTGACTCTTTGCTGGCCCATGAACTGCAGCATGCCAGGCTTCCCTTTCCTTCACTATCTCTTTGAGTTTGCTCAAATTCATGTCCATTGATTTGGTGATGCTATCTAACCATCTCATCCTCTGCCTCCCTCTTTTCCTGCTGCCTTCAATCTTTCCCAGCATCAGGGTCTTTTATAATGAATCATCTCTTCGCATCAAGTAGCCAAAGTATTGGAGCATCAGCTTCAGTCCTTCCAGTGAATATTCAGGTTTGATTTTCTTTAGGATTGACAGGTTTGATCTCCTTGCACTCCAAGGGACGTTCAAGAGTCTTCTCCAGCACCACAGTCCAAAAACATCAATTCTTCAGTGCTCAGCCTTCTTTAGGATTAGGAGTTTAGGATTAATAAATACACACTACCATTTATAACGTAGGTTATCATCAAGGTTCTACTGTGTAGCACAGGGAACTCTACTCAATAGTCTGTAATAACCCATATGAGAAAAGAATCGGAAAAATAATGGATATATGTTTATTTATAAATGAATCGTTTTTCTGTACACCCGAACTAACACAACATTGTAAATCAACTATAATATAAAATATTAAATAAAAGTTTAAACAAGAAATTACCTTTTAGTTTTTTTAATATAAAATATTAAGTAAAAGCGTAAAAAAGAAATTACCTTTTTAGTTTTTACCATTAAGTTAAAAATATCAAGAAGTCAAACTACAGTGCCCAGGTATTCGAAGATAATCAGAATGTGACTAAATTCACAGTCAACTAACATTTATCTGGTGTCTGCTGCTGCTGCTGCTAAGTCGCTTCAGTCATGTCCGACTCTGTGCGACCCCATAGATGGCAGCCCACCAGGCTCCCCTGTCCCTGGGATTTTCCAGGCAAGAGTACTGGAGTGCGTTGCCATTGCCTTCTCTGTATCTGGTGTCTACTTCGTGCTAATCAGTGGTTTCCCTTTATCCTGTTTAAGTCTGTGAAACAGAGGAGAAGGAATGAGATTGGGCAGAGCTGCAGAGGGGAGACTGGCTATAAAGTCTATGAATGACAAATGCTGGGCATGATGCTCTCTGAGAAAAGCTCCGATATAAAAGATATAGATAAAAAAGTTAGATATAAAAGTCAGATGGTCAATCCTGAAGCCTAGAAAATCTGAGATGGTTTCAGAGATAGCGACGGTGTTAGTAAACAGCGATGGGTGACAGAGGGTTTCAACCTGTTGCTTGGGTGTCAAAGGGAAGTACAAGGCCAGCAGCTACAGGTAGAAGTTTAGGTAGCTACAGGTAGAGTGTAGATTCAGGATCTGTGTCCCTGGAGAGAACACTGATTGGAGCTGGTGTAGAAGGTCAGGGGAGGGCCTGTGTCATGTGACCCTGAGAACCAAACAAGCAGTCGGGTTCTCTGGGTGGGTAAAAGTAGAGTATTGGAAAACACTAAGTTGAAATTCAGGAAATAACTATAGTCAGTGGATTGTAAAGAGAGAAATTAGCAGAGGAGAACACAAAAATCTTATCACTAGCTTTATACATAATAACAGTAAATTGGGAATCAGGAGACCTGCCTGCCAGACCATGTTTCACACAAGAAATTGGAATTATTGAGGCCTCAGTTTCTTTAGTCTGAAAAATGAGGGCTTTGGATTAGATGATGGCTAATCCACATTTTTGTTTACAGTTCTATGCTGTGGAGTACAGAGAGGCTTATGATCTGGGCTTTAGTGGTATCAAGCTTAAGGCAGCAAGTGAGAAATTATTTCACGTTCCCAGGTTTTCAGGCCATGTCCAGTTTTGTTTTATTTGAATGCAATTTCAGGTTTCTTTCTCTTGGGGTGAATGAATGTAGATATTGTAGAAATGTTTAAGTTGGTGTGTGTTTACTGAGGTGTGGGCAGTGGCTTCATGAATTGAAGTGAGAAGGGTTATTAGGTTATTTAATATGTTGATGTATGTGATGCTTGGTTTTGAGTGGTGGTGACCAGGCTGCTACTGGGACATCACATTAATAGATTCTGTCCTAACTGTGCCTTTGCCTAGTACATGTGGGTGACTCGAATTTGGTAAGAGAGACCTGTCTGCTGAGCTACCCCACTGTGTTAAAGCACAGGCACAGAGATGGAATTTTGAGTATATCTGTTTTCCCTGTCATCATTTTTGTCATGGAAACTGACTCCCTACACTTGTTAATGAAAAACTCATATGTTATCTTTGGTTCACATTTTGTTCACCTGTTTCTCTCCATTGCATTAGTCAAGTTTAGAAACTAGTTGGTCAGCTGCCAGACAGGCTGCTCTTCCTCTTTAGAGATAGGTGAAAACTGAATGTTCGGTGATTCATTGTTAAAACTTACAGCCCTAGCAGGTGTTTGGACCTTCAGTTCAATTACTCTAAAAAAGCAAGCAATGAAGAAAAATGCCTGGGACAATCAGTTGGGCTATTCAGTTATCCAAAATCAAACTTTCACCTCTAACAGTTCATTTTCTGTTAAGTCAGCAGAGGGAAATACAAGATGTTCACTGTCAGTTTAGACTGTCAAAAAAACTTGTTCAAAACCTGTAAAGTTGTCATTCCACATATGTTCTCACTGCAGAAACCAGAGACCCAACTTTCCATGCTTAAACTTTCTGGCTAGACAAATGGGCCCTCTGGGATGATGTCTTTGATCAATATCTGAGCCGGAGTTGCAAACAGAGAAATATACTTTTGTTAAGTTATTGGAAACCAGGTCATCTAGAAGATTAGTCTATGGAGTGTGGAAAAAAAGATCTAAAACATGGTGTCTCCTCACGAGGCCTTTATACCGAGTATCCCAATGTGATGCTGAAGTGAAGCAAAAGGAGGACAGGAAAGAGACTGAGCGTCTGAGGAAATGGCAGTTTATGTGGAGTTTCGTCCACCTGGAAAAATGGCAGGGACATTCTTTGTTACCTGAATTCCTCTCCAGATGGTGATCTCAGTCTGGAGTTCCAGGGGCAAGAGTTGCTTAGGGGGGGGGTGCTTTCTCTGACTTTTGTTTTATGTGTGAAGTAAAAGAGAAAAAGTGAGGAACATGGTTGGATGGCATCATTGACTCAATGGGCATGAGTTTGAGCCAACTCTGGGAGATGGTATGGGCAGGGAAGCCTGGCTTGTGCAGCCCATGGAGTCATAACGAGTCAGACATGACTGAGTGACTGAACAACGACAGCAGTAAAGCAAAGGTGACTTGAGACCCAATGAGAAGTGGTTCTCTGGACTCTGAGCCCTCAAGAGATCCAGCAGAAATAGGGGGGTTTGATTTAGGATGTAACCAGGGATAGGCATGATAGCCCTTATTTGTTTTTTATCCTTGATGCATATGGGAGCAAGCTTTACCAGGAGCCAAATTTCAACCAGAAGTCAGGCTGTTTTGAACTGAGCAAAATTTCACCCAGGAGCCGGGCTTTTTGAAGGGCATTGTCTCTTCCTCTCCTAGAAAGTGATCAGGTATCAGTCCCTGTCCTGATTGGTTCACAGGTACATACATCCTGAAGTTGGTGGAAGTAATTCTTGTTTTATTTACTAAAGCACACCTCAGAAAGAAAAACAATCCATTCTGGAGCATTACAGGAGGTAAGACCGGCCTGTGATGGGTTCCCTTTAGATCACTGATTTTTCTCTCTGTGATGTATTTTTCACCAGGAGCCTAGTCATGGGAAAAAGAGCCATAACCCATAACTGTCATTCTTCTCCAAGGAGTCAGCCAGCCAGCTTCCCTCTACCCTACACAGAGCTTGGCTCTGGTATATAATTTACTGAAGCGTGTCAGAGAGTGGTTCAACAGTTCTCCATGCAACTTGACTATGCAACAGAGTAGACAAAAACCAAAATCTTGAATATAGAAAAACCTCACAATTATATTGAGTATTAATAGTAGCAAAGAACCTAGGAGGATAATTTTGGAGCCATTTATGAAATATATACCTTTGTTAAAAACCATCTTGGCAAACCAAGGGGTGTCCTTTATCCACCACCCAGACTCAGGAAAACTAGGGCTCTGATAACCATGAGTGTATGACTGAAGTCCCCATCTCTGCCAGCCTACTGAGATTATCATGGTGTCTTCGCAAGAAAATGGTTCATTGTGTTCCATCCCATGGCTACCTTCATTCTCTGTATGATTACTTAGGAAGCATTTTGTTGAAGTGGTTTTTCATTATGTGTAATTTAAGACCATTTTATTCATTAGCTCATTTACACAGCACACATTAATTGAGCATATATAATGTGCCTGACACTAGAAAAACAGAATAACAAATCACTATTCTCCTCGTTGCATTTACCTTATTCTATTTGTAAAGGTTAAAAACAATTATAATGCAGAGTGAGAAATATCAAGTCACACGTGAATTGCTTAAGGAGATGGCAACTGTTTAGGCTGGTTGGAAAGATGCACAGAGAAGATGACATGTGTTCAGGGCCCTGAAGAAGGAGATTCACTAGGAGATTCCTAGTGAGCCAGGAGAAGGAGAGGCCCTTGTATCAAAGGAGCTGCGTGCATGAAGATGCAGAAGACGTGGCGCAAGTTCAAATCTGGATTTTACCACTTACAAGCCGGGTAAAGTCATTTAGCTTGTGTCGAAGCCTCAACATCCTTATTTGTAAAAGACAGACATATTACTTCCGGGCTACTCACAAATTTATGCCGAGACTCAGATAGCCCTTGTTTTTGAAATCAGTTTGAAAATGATGAGGCTGGGAATGGTTACAGGATAGGTTGGATGGTTGTCCAACTGGTGCCCTTGAAGAGGGGGGAGACGGTACGCTGCCCGTCACCACAGTGAAGGTTCGGGGGTAAGAGGACCACAGCAGGTTGGGGAGACAGGCGTTTCAGCGATGGTGCTGAGAAGTTAATCTGTTTCCCTTTCTAAATAGCTCTGCATGGAAGTTGTCAGTGGGGCTCTCTCCCCAGCCAGATTTATAGCTTCTGAATGACATTGTTTTACTTTGTCATTTGGAGGCTAAACAAGGCTGGAGGGAACAAGAGTCTCATTTTCCTATCAGTGGCAGATGTATATCAATCAGTGTGATTGGGGTCCAGAGGCAGTAATTTAGGGGAGACCCACTGCATACTCCCTTCTGCACCTGTTTTCTTTCTCTCTTTCCTCCCTCCACCCCTTTCCCCCCAGTTCTCTCCAGCATCTTTTCTCTCTGCCCCTTTATGGCATTCAGACCTGTCCACTTGAAAAGCAGAAATCAGTTAGAAAATAGCACTCTCTCACTCCCTTCAGCACGTTTCTTTTGATGTTTAGGTCAGTTTGGCAGCTGTTGTTCTCCAAAGGGCACATCTTAAAAAAAAAAAGAAAGAAAAGGCATCTATCACTTTAATGAGGGCCACTTAGATATTAGTCAACAGCAGTAAATAAAGAAGAAAGATTGACTCTTCTTGAAAGTCATATACAAAGAGAACTAATTAGCCAATGCTATGCAGGAAGAGAAATGCCCTACGTATAGCCCAGGGTTGACTTTTCCAATAACTGTTTAACCATCAGTAATAGGAAGTAAGCAACACTTTATAGGCTCTTGTATTAACTATTTTGGGGGATGGATGTAGGTTTTCGGGTGGGGCAAACACTCCCAGAGTATTCTTGGGGAAATGGGTCATATATTTTAATAAAATCTGATAAAAGCTTTAATTACAGTGCGTGGTAAACAGTGTAAGGTATAATGATATAGCTGGACAGGAGGCTGTCTCTCTGAGTGGAGCTTATGTGTATATCGTGATGAAGTAGAAAGGATGGAACGTACATTTTTTTGAAGATACACAGAAGAAAACTTGGGGGCCAATAGAAGAGAATGGTGATGTTTAATTGTTGACTTTTATTGTTTGAAGACTTCTTGTGAAAGAGGATAGCGGTCCGCTAGTTTTTAGTCTCACTGATACGTGAGCAAGGAGGAACAGATAAGAGATGCAGGGGGCTGATGTAAGTCGAACTTCAATAAGATATCCCTGTTGTTTATTTCCTGTATCATAGGGTTTTCAAGGTAAGGTTTTTCTTATCTGCTTGGTATGATTTAGATATCATCTTACCACAAGAAAGAGGCTGTAATGGTAGAGGGAAAGTGTATTCAAGTCAGAGGATTAATATTTATAAGGAATCCCCTGTGAATGATGTACTATACTTTTTTTATATACCATATCTCATGTAACCACCAATTCTATAAAATAGGTTATCTCTGCATTTATTTTGCAAACAAGAAAACTGAAAAGAGGCTAAGTAACTTGACCAATGTTACATAACCATGATAGATCAGTCAGGATTTAAATCCAGGTAATGGCAACCCACTGCAGTACTCTTGCCTGGAAAATCCCATGGATGGAGGAGCCTGGTGGGCTGCAGTCCATGGGGTCGCTAAGAGTCCGACACGACTGAATGACTTCACTTTCACTCTTCACTTTCATGCATTGGAGAAGGAAATGGCAACCCACTCCGGTGTTCTTGCCTGGAGAATCCCAGGGACAGGGGAGCCTGGTGGGCTGCCGTCTCTGGGGTCACACAGAGTCGGACACTACTGAAGTGACTTAGCAGCAGCAGCAGCATATCTGACTCTAAATTCCAGATTCTTCATATTTTACTATGAAGCTCAATAGATATTTGTTGACAGATTCGTCTTTCTTTGAGGTAGAAGGGTGGACACACTGTTTTCTCTTAGACTTTTCCATTAATCTATTATCAGAAATAAGTTGACTATAATAAGAATAATTCCTAGTATTATTTTAGCAGTAGACATCTTTGTGTTACCTAACTAGCATCTTTGCCCTTTCTTTGGGCAATGGAATTTGTTTTCCCAATGAGTATTAAAAACTACATTTTTCTGATGGAGGTGGGAACTTCTTCTACCCCAATTCACTTCAAGTTATAAGGCTGGGCACATAGTTTGGGCCTGATCAGTCAGTGTAGCCTGTTCTGTCCACAGCTATTGAGATTTCATGTTTTCCAAGCTGACTTTACCTTTCTGCTGGAGTCATCAGGGAAGATGCTCTCTTTCCACTGGAGTTGTTAGGCATGTAGGCTGCAAGGCTGAGACTACTAGGAGGATTCATTCTCATTAATTTGAAATAAAAGAGTTTGTCTGAGTTATAACGAAGAAAAAGAGAGTCAAGCCCTATTGATACTCTTGAAGATCCTGGGTCAAGCCACTCCTGAACCCCAATTTTTAAATTCTTTAAAAGGATGTAAAACTGTAGTGTTTTTCTTTTATCTTGGTTTATGTTATTTGCAACCAAATTAATTTTTAAATACATAAAAATCTGGCAATGATTCTTAATTTGTGTGAGTGGCTGATATATATCTATAGTCAGTGAGATAGCACTGATTACATTCCATAAATCTGATCAAAACTTTGTGAAAACTTTGGCACCTGCCCTTGTTTCCCAGATTATCTTTGAATTGCTCTCAAGGATAAATTGGTTGCCCAGCAAATATGTTTAGTGCTTTAGGCTCTGTGTAATGCTTGGGGGAATGCCTGGATTGGCCTTGATTGAGACATCTCTCTTCCCTGTGAGGTCCCAGAGGCTGCTGTAAATTCAGGGAATAATGCCAAATGAGAAATGAGGTGCTGACTTATTATCAGTTGTATGTATGTTCAAAACTCCCAACAGCTTTCTAATAAACTTGTTTGGAGCATAGGTTTTCGGTTCAAACCTCAACCCTCTAATTCAAATATTAACTCTAGCCGGTGTTAAGACCACAGTGCCCAGTAGTGGTTAGTATGAAATATAAAAGGTGATCAGTAAATCAGACTTCAATCAAGACTCTAAATGTGGGTCAGCTTCCTGCATAGCCAGGAAGAGAGCCACACACAAATGAGTGAGCTTTCAATTTCAGTGCATGCTTCCATTAGAAAGCATGGCCCAATCAAGGTCCTTTTCAATCCAGGGAATCAGATTGAGAAAACGAAGTACATCATTCACAGATTTTGGTACTTTATTCTCAACATCATCATCACCATCATCATGTATGGCTAGCAGTACACTTCCTACGTGATTTCTGACATTAAATGTGCTGCAAACACAGGGCTTGAGAACTGGTCAGCATTCTGTGAGTCACTGCACTGTCTTCTCGCATTTTGCTTCTTTGTCTTTACCGAATGTGTTTATATTTCCAGCTAGATGTGGCTCTGCTCTCCAGGGATATACCACCGTGGGAAAAACCTCTATGCAGTGTCACAGTGATCTACTGAGGAGGAGAACCACACATGTGTGTTTTCAGGAAGTCATGCTTCAGGATGTGTGTGTCTATTAATGTAATCACTGAACCAGAGCCAAGGTCCTGAGGGACTATTTGAGATCATCTTTCTAACCCAGTAATTCTCAAGCTTAGCTGCATGACAGAATGCCTGGAGAGCTTATTAAAAAACACTGGTTACTGAGTTCCACCCAAGGCCTACTGAATCAAAATCTGTTTTGGTAGGAAGGTAGGGTATATGAATACATATTTGTACAACTTTCTCAGGTGATTCTTATGCCAGTCCACAGACTAGCCCTTGGGGATTCCTTTATCTTTTGCCTTCAGGTTATTTAATAAAAAACATCACTCTGAAACCTCATGAACCATATACAAATCTAACCTATATTCAAACATGTTAGAAAAATGTATTTGCAACCTCTGTCAACAATAAATTCTTTGGTTCAGTAAACCTCACTTTCAAAAGCTGTATCTCATATCTCACACAAAACCCTGGCATTGCAGAGCAAGTCAGGTTCCAGTCCCCTGCTTACTGTTGCTGATGTTGCTGTTTTGTGCCGCTACAGAAACCACGTGATTCAGATTGGGACTTACGTGACCTATCATCTTTTTTTTTTTTAAATGTACAGTCTTTTAACTGATATCACACACTTGGTTTCAGGACTTAAGCTCAGGTTCTTGATGTTTCATTGCAGAAAGAATTCAGTGAGACACAAAGTGATAGATAAGAAGTGGATTTATTTAGAGAGAAACACACTCCACAGTTAGAGTGTGAGCCATCTCAGAGAGTGAGAGTGGCCCCAGGGTACTACGTTGTCAGCTTTTATGTGCTAAGTGGCTTCAGTTGTGTTTGACTGTTTGTGACACAGTGGACTGAAGCTTGCCAGGCTCTGTCTCCTAGAAGTTTTTATTTTTTTTTCTTTTTTCTTTTCTTTTCTTTTTGAACTTTACAATATCAGTTCAGTTGCTCAGTTGTGTCTGACTCTTTACAACCCCATGGACTACAGCATGCCAGGCCTCCCTGTCCATCACCAACTCCTGGAATTTACTCAAACTCATGTCTATTGAGTCAGTGATGCCATCCAGCCATCTCATCCTCTGTTGTTCCGTCTCCGCCTGCCCTCAATCTTTTCCAGCATCAGGGTCTTTTCAAATGAGTTAGTTCTTCACATCAGGTGGCCAAGTTTTTATAGGGATGGTTAATTTCATAGGCTAATGAGTGGGAGGAGTATTCCAGCTATTTTGGGAAAGGGATGTAGATTTCTAGTGGAAGTCGGCTATCTGCCCTCCCGGATCTATTTGGTTCCAATCGGTTTATGCTGTGTCCTCCAGCTGTGTGCTAAGTCGCTTCAGTCATGTCTGACTCTTTGCAATGCTATGGACTGTAGCCTGCCAGGCTCCTCTGATCATGGGATTCTCGAGGCAAGAGTCCTGGATTGGGTTGCCATGCCCGCCACCAAGAGATCTTCCCGACCCAGGAATCGAACCCACATCTCTTATGTGTCGTGCGTTGACAGGAGGATTCTTTACCACTAGTGCATATGTCGCTCTTTTAAAGGGGGTACCCTTTCCCCTTCCCTCCTGTTTCACTGCTGAGGCCCAGGTAGAGAACAGGTTCAGTCACAGACATGCTTTCTTAGCTTCTTCTTGGTTCTTTGTTCTGTTTTATTTGACTCCTGATGCCAAGGTGTCCATGCCTGGGATGTTTCTGTTTCTCTCAGTAAGATCCATTACTTGAACGTCCTCTGGACCTAGGTAAAGTGGCTGAAAATGGCATCAAAATGAATCAAGATTTGCAGGAGCAGAGAAAGGGGTTAAGAGTCATGAAAGGACACAGAGAGAGGGTCTGGGAGCCTGAATGTGAGTTTGTCTGAAGAGGAAATGATAATTCCAATAAGTGTCTTTATTTTTTCCCCCTTCTGCATTCTCCCGGTAGCTAATCTGCTTGGCATAATCCTCTTATCTGTGTGTGTTCTATCAGCGTTTTATCTGATCTACTTCTGTGACAATCTTTCCTAAGGTTTGCTAGCTTCCTCCTATTTCTGAGAGCCTCCCAATATTACATGGAAAAATCAACACTCTTCCTATATTTTTATACAAATTTGAGTTCTGGGGGATGCTTAGAAATTGAGAGCCCTCTGTATAGTTTGGAGTTATGTGAAAAGTCTGGGAGCAATGTTTCCAGCTTTCAAAATTTGGTAGGGAGAGACCTGGACAGTCTTTGTCCTTTGTCTGCAAGCTGACTCCTAGTTTGTACACTGTTGGTATGGGTCAGGGGGTTCTGGGCTGAATCAAAGGGTGGAGGGAGGGTAAAGGAAACCTTGCAAACATATTAGCCTACATGATTAGGTGCTGACAACAGTAATTAGTGCCATTAAAAGTTCTTTAATAAGCTTGACTTTGCTTTTGTTTGTGTCATCCAGGAAATGAGAACATGATGAGACTCATCCTTCATTTACCATGGATAAAGTCTGCTTTTTCTTCTTATAGACCCAGCTCAACTGTGTTCTGCTAGAGAATGACCTCAGGGCTAAAAAGGTGTGAGCACTTGTCCCAGTACTTCAGAACCTCTGCTTACAGTATACAGTAATTACTTCATCCAGTTGGTCGGGAATTCAAATCTCTCTAAATTAAAATACTCCTGAGGGAGGTCTAACCTTAATCCGTTTATCAGCTTACTCTGTAATTATCAATTAATACTTTGGGAGAGATTAAGTTGCAACCAATGGACATCAAGACAGTGGTGGTGTAGTGAGTTCTCCAGGTTTGGGCACTTATTAGCAGTGTGACCTTGATTTATACATTTCTCTAGGTCCTTAGTTCTTCATTGTTTTAAGTAGGATTAGGTGATAAATTCTCCAGATGCATTCCTGAAATGGGCCCTGAAAGAGGGCTAGTAAAGTACTTCCTTCCTTCATGGCTTTCTGCATCTGGTTCGTAGAGCTCAGGCCACACAATTGTGCAGCTAGTGAAACAAAAAGATAGTGTGGTTAGACAGAAGCCATGGGAAGCCTAGATTGCCATTAAATTGCTTAGTTGCAAACTCTGAACAGCTGCATCCCAGAGATGAGTTTGCAGAGGAGGAATATCTTATGGGATGTCACAGCTCAACAACAGAAAAATAGGCTGATCTGATCAGAAGGCATGCCAGGACATTGCAGACATCTGCCGTGCAGGGTGACATCAACTGTCTGTCTGAATACGCACTGCGATTCCTCTCCTGACTTGAAGAGACCCCTGGGCCTCAAACTTCAAACCTGCACAGATAGCACAATAGCCAGGAGGCTTGGCTTTCTCGTGTCAACACAATACAAACCTTTCTGCGGATACAGGGTTTGGAGTCACGAGAACTGGATTCCAGTGTGATCTCTGCCCCTCCCCCTCCCTTATTATTAACTTTGAGGTTCACTGTATCCTAAACCCTGAGCTGCTTTACAAGCTTATCTCATTTAGGTTGTGACCTTGGGGTCTTGATTTCTGTGGATCTTCATTTTCTTATCAATAAAACTGGAACATTGCTGCCTTATCCAATAATAGTAATTAACACTTACTGAATGCTTACTATGAGCCCCACACTGGGGAGAGCACTTTTTATGCATTAGTCTCTTATTTAATACTTTCAGTAATTTTAAAAAGTAGACAGGAGCTATGATTTTTTCATTTTTACAGAAGGGCAAACTGAGTTGAGCTAAGTGGGATAAGGCAGCTCTGAATGGAATCTGTAGAAAGAAAGGGTTTCATGTTTCCTGATCTTCCTGAATATCCAACTCAGGTGACTGCTTTTTACTGATATAATCTAGAATTACCCACCAAGGCGGCTTTCTGTTTTATGTCCTGGCTGTATGAAGCCATTTCATCTCAGTAAGGACCAAACGGAAGGCTGTGCATGGAAGTAGTGAGGTGGTCATGAGAAATAGAATCCAAGGGATCTTCTAGGACTGAACAAGAACTGCTTGTTTGAGAGTACATGTGAATTCCAGAGTCTACTTATGTTGCAGTTTTATTGGCAAACTTCCAAAAGTCACCAAGGATAATGTCAATACACTGAATCCATCCCTTTACTTCTCTCTGTACCTTCCTTTCTGCATCATCTTCCAGAGTTGAGCCTCATTGAATGTTCTAAGCTCCAGTTTTCCTGATCTGAAAAATGGGATTAATAATACTTGAATTGGTTAGTTGGGGAGGGGACAGGGGAATTAAATAAGATATCAGGCATGAAAGTATTCTGTCAGTGATGAACTAATACAGCTGTTAGGCCTAACAGCCACCGTGTTGATGGCTGATTTATTATTTGTCACTGACTACAGGACTAAATCTTTCTTATCTGGAAGACATGCTGTCCAATATTTATTCTCTTCTTTAAAAAGATTGTCATTTGCTAATTTTCTTCCTTCTCTGTGAAATAAAATTAGATCAAGGAGAATTTAAATTTTTTTAAAAAATATGCATTAATTGGTAGGAGAAGGATAATAAGAAAATCAGACAACTGTCTGCTGTTTAGCATATCTGTGAGTGCGTTAATTTAATTAGAACTGCCCTGTATAAATATTAAACTCAATTCACTTTCTTTTATAGCTTCTTTGCTTTTCAAAGTATTCCCAGTTACAAATTATCGTTTTAAAATTCTTCTGTGAGTTTGAGGGAGTTAATGGCAGAAAGACAACTCAAATTTAAATGAACTGAGAGCTTTTCATCTTATCACACTTCGTCTCTCTCTCTTATTTTGGTTTGCCTCGCTGCTGGCCCAGAGACAAAGGGAATGCTTGCTTTTTTTGCCTTCCTCAATGGAGGCGATACCACATTTCCATTCAGTGGAATGCTCGTCTTGTGTTGCTTTCCTAGGAGGGGGATTGTATTATTTTATGTTTCCACAGTCTCAATCATCTTTAGACAATCTGTAGACAATCACCCAACTTTTCTAGGTCATTGCCAAAATATGAACTCTTTCGTGGCTTGTTCTTTCTTATGATCCTCCCAGCAACTCCCTGAAGGGAGGTTGACATAATCCCCATTTTACGGGTAAGGGTGGAGTCAGTATGTGAGAGAATCAGGCATGTTTGACCTTCAAGTAGAGTTCCTAGTGTAATAAGTGGTGGACGTAGCTCTTTCATTAAACTTTTGATAGATTTAGGATAAAGGTAGTCAAGAAAATTGCTCATGGAATTAGTGTGAATTGAATTCATGAGAATCACAGAATCCCATAGGCAGGCGGTCCTCTCTTACAGGACCAACCTTGTAGGATGAGGTGATGTCAGGGAGCATCATGCAAGTTCAGAGTTGCATCCTGTCTTTATTTAAAGTTTTGATTTTATTCGTCATGGACTTTTGCATCCATGTACTTTCTTCAGTGTTGCATTAAAATAATTTTTATCTGGAGGTGTTTGGGGCACCCCCTTGCATTTTGTGCATGAGATGAGTTGAGGGACTTGATTTACCCTAGTCTGAGCCCTGTAGAGCAGGCCCACTGCTCGGTAGGCTACTAGTCATACCCCTTCATTTTCCACACAAAGAAACTGAGGTCCAAAATCCCAAAGCTGGTAGCAATGACTCAGGTCTGTTGAGTCGCACTTCAGTGCTTTTCCTGTCACACCAAGTGGAACTGACACAGCAGATGAGCGTCAGGAGGGTGTGAGCTCGTCATAAAGCCTGACTAAATGTGCCAGGGCAGAAAGTGTAGAGGCCTTGAGCTGCACATGTCTGTTTAGTACCACACCCTCCTCTGACCCATCAAGTTGCAACAGGTAGCATTTAGATTAGGTATAAAGAACTACTTGACGGTGTAGAAAGTGAGGTGTTGCTCTGGTTCCTAGAAAAGGACATAAAATAGAGTGGCGAATGCCAATGCCTTGGTGTCCGTAAGTGGTGAAGACTGTAACAAACTGGGGAGAGAGACCAGTGTGACAAGTAGAAATGAGTTCTCCAATTCTGTTCATCCCTGAGAGAAGCAGTGTCTTGCTTTCTTTCTGGGTCTTGGGCACCCCTTCAGTTTTAGGTTAAAATTATTTTTTTGAAGTAACTTGAACCCCAGTTGGGTAGCATCCTCTTCTCCCTCCCCACAGAAATTCCCTCATCCTGGTTCTTCTTTGTTTTATCTTTGCAGCTCTAATCAGCAGAAACTGCTTCCTGAGTTCTCTATCCTTCCCTCACTTATCTGCTCCTATAGCCCTGGATTCTGGATTACAGCATCTGCTAGCCCTTGAGTTGACTCTCCTGCTCAAGACATTGGCTCTTTCCCAATTACTGTCCCCATGAAGGCATTTCTAGCCTCCCATGCTGGGCCATCACATCGCTCATCAACAAGTCATCTTGCAACCACATTGCTTTTTCTTGAAAGTGAAATGAAAAGTGTTAGTCACTCAGTCGTGTCTGACTCTTTGTGACCCCATGGACTGTAGCCTGTCAGGCTCCTCTTTCTATGGGATTTTCCAGGCAAGAATATTGGAGTGGATTGCCATTTCTTTCTCTAGGGGATCTTTCCAACCCAGGGATTGAACCCAGGTTTCCTGCATGGCAGGCAGATTCTTTACCATCTGAGCCACCAGGGAAACCCAGGGAAGCCTTTTTATGGGGTCACTTTTATTGAGGACACGTGCATCTAGATCGGGTAAGAGAATCATGTAGGCAGAGTCTTTGCTTTGCTCTGCACTGAATACTCAGCATCCGGCGTGGTTCTCTGCTGCACAGGTAGGAGGCCAACAATACTTACTGAGTGAATAAATAATTACAGCAGCGCAATTCAATTCACTCCAAATTGGGCATCTCTGAAAACTCACAGAGGAATTTTCAAAATGACCAAAAAGCAATACATTTCATAGCAAAACTGCAGCATGGGTAATCAAGGAGATGAAAGAAATTTTAAAAATCTGTGACATTTTGCATGTGGACTGGTAAATAGCCATGTACTCCACTTATCAGGATAGTGGATCCTGCCTTTTTAAAAAGGCCCAGCATTTGCTGATGTGCCCTGGGCGCATTTGGAGGTTTTCAGCGCCATGGTTAGAGGCATGTTTCCTTTTATCTGTAACGTGCTGAACATCAGAATGAAGAAATACTGAAGACCTGGGACAGGGATCTCAGTGACTGTGGTGGAAATTACCCCCTTTTAGCAGAAGAAAATTCACTTAGAGCCTTTTTATTCCTCTTTTCCCTTGGCAGGCTTGCATTTTCCAGCTGTCAAGGCACTTAGGCTTCTACAGGTTGGTTTTCAGGTTCCTGGAGGATGGAGAGGGGTTGCTATGGAAATTGCTATCTTCTGAGTTTGATGCTCCACGGCAACCAACAATGGTGGGTGTCCTGCTGATGGCTGAGGTGTCTCCTGTGCTAGGCCTGGCCCTCATCCAAGTGACCAAGTGTATGTAGGAAGCTGACACGTTTGTTCGTAGAGTATTGGCTTTAGGTTTTGACCTGTGGTCATCCTGTTGCCAGAGCAGAATTAGCAAAACAAGTAAAGTCTGCCGAGGCTCAGCTGATGAAATATACACATTTGTGAGAATAAATCCCTCTCAGACTTTCAAGTTTTATTGTATTTGGTTGTAAAATCCCAAAGCCAGATTGACTAACTCTTAGATCCTATTAAATCCTTTTTAGGGAAAAGGAGATACACCCTCCCCACCTCTGCCTTTCCTAAAGACTCCTTTTTGTCTTCTTATTAGCTATATTCAAAGCCATGCAGGCTCCTTCTCTGATGTTTACTGATTTCCCATCATTAGGAATACCATGGACACTTTGGAACACAATATATTTTATGCTTCTTTTCAAGAAGGTGAATCTTCTGGGGAGAAAGTTTTATAGATGTGGCAGTGGTCTCACTTATATTAGCTGAGGGTACTAAAATGAAGGGCTCTCCCTTGACTCTGTGTGCATGCTAAGTCGCTTCAGTTGTGTCTGACTCTTTGTGACCCCATGGACTGTAGCCCACTAGGCTCCTCTGTCCATGGGGATTCTCCAGGCAAGAATACTAGAGTGGGTTGCCCTTTCCTCCTCCAGAAGATCTTCCCAACCCAGGGATCAAACACTCATCTTCTATGTCTCCTGCACGTGGCAGGTAGATTCTTTACCACTGAGCCACCTGGGAAACCCCCTTGACTAGGGGTAGCCTAAATACATGTCATTATATATTAACAGCCTCAGCTCATCCTAGGATTCTATCCATCCTCCCTTGTTCCTAGTTAACTATGATAGCAAATATTGGTCATGTCTGGGCTCAGAGGATGGCCAGCATAGCCATGGAGAAAGGCATGGGATTACCATGAGAACAGGAGAACCTTATGAACATGGAAGAGCTTTTATATTAATAATCATTCTCAGATTATTAAAAATCATTCTCAGGCTTTTACATATAGCCAGTTACTTCAAACCTTCGTCGTAACCCCATGAGATGATGAGGGTTATCTTCAACCTCAGCAGGGATGTCAGCATTTTCAGTCAACTCTACTAGTTTGTGGTGGTCTCCCCACTTCATCTCCTCAATGATGATTCCAAAATATCACCAGTCTCCTATTTCTCTAATTCAACCCTCAATTTCATTGGGGGTTCCTCTACATCATGGGGGAAATTGATGCTATTTTATGGTATGTCCTTCAATTCTTTAGCCGTCTCTTAGTGATAAACTTTCTTTCTAATTTATTCTATTTTCTTTTCTTTGGGCTTAGAGGTTCCTTCTCTGGTGTAAGACCAGTCCCTTCTGTCTTCCAGGATTTTTCTCCAAACACCCCATCCCCTCCACCCACTGGATAAAACCTCAGCCTTTCCCTTTCTACTTGGCTTCATGCTCTGAGAGTAGCCTTTCCAATGACCCCACTTATCAGATATCCCTCTCTTAATATCTCATCCGTTTAGCTCCCATCTTTAATCTTTTTGCTTTCTTCTTCCATTCTTCCTTCCTATTTTTTTCTTTATTTTTTTTAACCCAAATCACCATTAATTATTCAACTCACTGAAATCTGAATTATCTTTTTTTTTTTTTGGTTCCAATGAATCCTTCTTAGGCCAATGATTTGTCTTCTCACCAAGCTTGCCATTTGCCAAATAGCAAATGCCAGTATTTGCCACTTCTGAATGTGGCAACACTGTCATTTAGCTAGCTAACCCAGAAGTTTCACCCTGCCTCTTTTCACATCTTCTACAGTCAACCAAGTTCAATTAATATTTATTTGTTTCTGTCTTGACAGCTCTCACTGTCACCTTGCCCTTGGTATTCCTGCCCCCACCACCATTGTTCAGATCTCTGTAGTCTGCTGTTCCACTACATCCTCCACCTCCTAACTAACAGCCCCTCCTCCAGACCTCATCTATTCAAGCCCCTCCTCCCATATCGAAAGAGGAAATCCGTCCACATTCACCATGTAAAATGGAAAGCTAATCTGATTAAAACCCTTATTACCTCCCTGTTGCTATAGGATAATGTTACATTATCTGTACAAGGCTTTCCACAGTATGACTGCCAGTTTTCCAGTCTTCGTGCCCACCAAGTCTACCTTACTCTTTACCCTCCAGCAACACCCAGTCATTGATTGTTCCCCTTATTTAAAATCAGATCAGATCAGATCAGATCAGTCGCTCAGTTGTGTCCGACTCTTTGCGACCGCATGAATCGCAGCACGCCAGGCCTCCCTGTCCATCACCAACTCCCGGAGTTCACTGAGACTCACGTCCATCGAGTCAGTGATGCCATCCAGCCATCTCATCCTCTGTCGTCCCCTTCTCCTCTCGCCCCCAATCCCTCCCAGCATCAGAGTCTTTTCCAGTGAGTCAACTCTTCGCATGAGGTGGCCAAAGTACTGGAGTTTCAGCTTTAGCATCATTCCTTCCAAAGAAATCCCAGGGCTGATCTCCTTCAGAATGGATTGGTTGGCTCTCCTTGCAGTCCAAGGGACTCTCAAGAGTCTTCTCCAACACCACAGTTCAAAAGCATCAATTCTTTGGCACTCAGCCTTCTTCACAATCCAACTCTCACATGAGCACAGGAAAAACCGTAGCTTTGACTAGACGAACCTTTGTTGAATCTGTGGTTTACTTGGGCTTTCCCTTCTGTTAATATTAGCCTTTCCCTATTTGCTTAGTTAATTCACACTCATCCTTGAAGAATCAGCCCAGGCATCATCTCTCCAGCAAGCCTCCTGGGTGTTTCTCCCACTCTCTCCATCCATCCCTTACCACACTGGGTTAGTTGCCCTGCTTTCTTTTGGTGTAAAATGTTGTGCATATGGACTACTATTGTACTCAGTATAGTGAATTATGGTTTTCTTTTCCTATATTTGCTTTCCTCAATCTGTCTCCATACTTCCTCAACATATCATTTGCATCTATAGCACTGAGCAGAGTTCTTGACACACAGAAGGTGCTGAATCAATGTTAAGTTTAACACATTTATGCAGAATTTAGAGCAGTTTGAAAAAAAAAAAAAAGCCAGCCTTTTCCCCATAGAGTAAGGGGGAATTTGTGGGGCCACGCATTGAAAACTTTTGGAAATTGTTTCTGTAGCCTATTTGTCACTGTTGTGGAGATACTCAGTTCAGTTCAGTTGCTCAGTCGTGTCCAACTCTTTGCGACCCCATGGGCTGCAGCATACCGGGCCTCCCTGTCCATCACCAACTCCCGGGTTTACTCAAACTCATGTCCATTGAATCGGTGATGCCATCCAGCCATCTCATCCTCTGTCATCCCCTTCTCCTCCCTTCTTCAATCTTTCCCAGCATCAGAGTCTTTTCCAATGAGTCAGTTCTTCACATGAGATGGCCAAAGTATTGGAGCTTCAGCTTCAACGTCAGTCCTTCCAATGAATATTCAGGACTGATTTCCTTTAGGATGGACTGGTTAGATCTCTTTGCAGTCCAGGGGAGTCTCAAGAGTCTTCTCCAACACCACAGTTCAAAAGCATCATTTCTTCTGTGGTCAGCTTTCTTTATAGTCCAACTCTCACATCCGTACGTGACTACTGGAAAAATCATAGCCTTGACTAGATGGACCTTTGTTGGCAAAGTAATGTCTCTGCTTTTTAATATGCTGTTTAGGTTGGTCATAGGTTTTCCCCCACGGAGTAAGCATCTTTTAATTTCATGGCTGCAGTCACCATCTGCAGTGATTTTGGAGATACTGATGTTAGTCAGATGACTTCTAGAGACTGTTGCCTTTTCTCCACCACAGGGAGACAAGGAGGTAACATGAAGTTGATCTTCTCTCTTTTGAATAACTTGGATTCCTCTTGGAGACTTTTAAGCATATGGTGGTATTTGCTAGCAAAACTGAGATGAACAGGAAGAAATGTTCACTGACAATAATGACTGTAGATAAATCCTGTTAGCTGGAAGAAAATCTTAATCACAGATTGTCACTGGATCTGTGAAGGCCATACTGAATTTTATGCAAATGTAAATTTTCTAAAGTAAGATTTTAGAGGAGGTCATAATCACATTCAGAAAGTGAGGTAAGAATGTAATGTGCATTTGAGTGGCTGCCCAATCCATAAAGAGTACTCTGTAAGGTAGTAGGGAGAAAGACAGTGCATAAGAGCTAGATAAATGCAGTCGTTCTCATTGAAATAAGCTTAATTTCTAGATCCTGTTTTGAATCTTTATTTTCTTGCTTTCTCTTTAAAATGTAAAGCTCTAGACCAGGTTCTCATATAGAATTCTGAGATGGTCACTATGCCACAGTCATGTTCAGTATTCCTAGATCACACTTTGCTTTATAAAGGGTAGTGTTTTTATTTTTCACTAGGACCCCTGGATTCTCCTCTTTTTAAATATTTGCTTTTCACCAGAAACAGGTGTGCTCCAGCCTGTATTTGTGTAGTATGTTTTGTAGCAGGCAATTTTATGTACTTTTAGTGATAATAGTTGTTTTTATTTACATTAACAATAGTTGTACTTTAAAAATTAGTTTCGCCCCTTCCCCCTACATGTATGTACACAAACAAATGCAAACAAGGGCAGGCTTGATTGTTCCTTTGTTATAAAGACCATCGATTGTAATAAAGCACATTTAATAATTGTGTATAATGAGCAAATTAGAGCAATAATGCAAGAAAATGAGAGCCAGTTCCTTGAAATGTTTGTCTTGTCTTGTAATTGAGAAGAGACAATTTCCCCTCAAGTTGGAGAGACTGCTGAGCTGCCTTGCTTCTGCCAAATGTGAGGGTATCTGAGCCTTTGCTGCCCTCGTGTTAACTGGGTGGAATCCTGGAGGGAGGGTGGGAAGTGGAAGGGAAAGCATCTGTTGAATGTGGGGCTTAGTTTTACTCTGGAGTATATGGCAGGTTGATTTCAACAGACACTCAGCAGCAGGCACTCATTCATTCATAACTGTGTGACTTTTAAATTGAACACAAAATAGTGTAAGGATCAAGAGCTGGAGATCTGGTGGTAGAAAGACCTGGTTTCTGGCCCCAGCTTTGTCACTTGACTAGTCTGTGATCTGAGGAAGTTGGTTTTCTAAGATCTAGTTATTCCAGCAGTAGAAAGGGGTTACTGAGGGTGCATGTGTCATGGGATTTCTATGAAGTTAATGTCCTGGGGTTTACTGTAGCACCTGCTATATAGTCAGGGTGTGGTAAATATTTTCTATGAGGAAAAGGAGGGGAGGAAGCCACTAAGACATCCAAAGGTTAGTATGATGTAGTTGAAAGAGGGTAGACAGTTGAAGCCTTTGTTCATTTCTTTTTTCTAGCTGTATCATGTTGAATAAAGCGATTTGAACTTTGAGGGCCTTCATTTTCCAAAACGGTCTCTCTCTAGATGTATAAAAAGGAATGTGAATGCCTATTTACAGGTCAGTTCTGAGGATTAAATAAGTCAGTGTGTATGTAAGTGCCTAGTTGGTAAGTGCTGTTACCTTTTTGCTGGAAGGAGCTAACTAAATGCTAACTGTGGTGATATGCTACTGATGCTGAATGGCACTTGGCTCTGATTTGTGTCATTCCCAGATGACTTTCTGCGGCATGCATCCACACGTCCTGTTCTGCTTAATGTTCCCATCAGACTCGTGATTCCCAATTTTCAGAGCAAAGTTGGATACCTGAGAGTATTTTATGGTATAGTGGATGCTGTCAGTCTCTCCATGTCCCCTTATTCTTACCAGCTCAGTGCCCAGCAGCCCAACTTCTAGCGGCACATGTACTTCTCTGCCTAATGTCCTTCGTGTACCCTCTGTGCATCCTGTGCTGTTGGCAAGAGGAATTAACGGCCCCCTTCCTCAGCATCCCTCAATCAATAGCTGGCAGCATTTTTCATTCACTCTTAGACTTTCCTCTGTGAGTTTAAGTTCCCTTTGCCCCTCGTGGTAGCTGGATTGATAATATACCCTGCAGTGGCTGCTGGCTTCTCCTTACGTCACATCCCACAGCATCTTACAAGTAAGTGGTTTGCATTTCAACTCTGCTCTCAAACTTTACTTCTGAAGAAACTCAAGCTAAGACACACAGCCAATAAGCCAGCATAAGTGATGCTTATGGAGAATTATTGTACCTAGATCTTGATACCTGGATTATTACTGTAGGAAGCTGGTTAGAACAGAACTAGCTTCATCAGATCCAAGGCTTAACATGTAGTTTGGAATAAAAATGGGGCTTATTAAATCTTTCCTATAATGATCCCTGTCAATGTGCTTAGGTTTGTAGGGGATATGAGAATTTTATTTGACCTTCTTTATCAGAAGGATTAAAGTAAAAGACACTTGCTCCTTGGAAGAAAAGCTATGACAAACCTAGATGGCATACTAAGAAGCAGAGACATCACTTTGCTGACAAAGGTGTAGTCAAAGCTGTGGTTTTTCCAGTAGTCATGTACGGATGTGAGAGGTGGACCACAAGGAAGACTGAGAGCTGAAGTATTGATGCTTTCGAACTGTGGTGTGGAGAAGACTCTTGAGAGTCCCTTGGACTGCAAGGAGATCCAACCAGTCTAACCTAAGGGAAATCAGTCCTGAATATTCATTGGAAGAACTAATGCTAAGCTGAAGCTCCAATACTTTGGCCACCTGATGCAAAGAGCCAGCTCATTGGAAAGGACTCTGATTCTAGGAAAAATTGAGGGCAAGAGGAGAAGGGGGTGACAGAGGATGAGACGGTTGGATGGCATCACTGAATCAATCAATATGAGCAAGGTCTAGGAGATAGTAAAGGACAGGGAAGTCTGGCGTGCTGCAGTCCATAGGGTCTCAAAGAGTTGGATATGACCAAGCAACTGAACACCAACAATCAGAAGGATGTTGCAGTTTTAGGATAGGAGTGAGCTAAAGAGGATCATCACATGGATTCCAGGGCTAAACGTGGGGCTTGAGGTTGTTCTGGGGAGGTCTGGCTTTATATGAGATTTTGAGGGCCCTGCTATCCTCAGGGGCACACAAACTTCAGTGTCCTTCGAATTAGGGATTCTCTAAAACTGGATGCCCTGAGGTAAGGTGATCTGTCTGTGATTTGCTGAGGACCAGATAAACCTGGAAAGGGTGGAGACAACCTGCCTGGATTTCCATTTCCTATAATCTCTCTAAATTTAGCCAGTTGGGATAATGCTTTTGTGACCTGATGTCATGAATGGGTTGCACAGGGTCCACGAGCCGACCTCCTGGTGTTTGTATCAAAAACTTTGTGCTTTTAGTGAATTATTTTTCTGGGGAAGAAGTCATGAGCCTGGTAATAGGGATTCTCAAAATATTAAAATTATATTGCTAAGGATAACCCAAAGGGATGTGTTTGAGCACTGATCACATCAATTGTGCCCTCTGGCGCCCCACCTGGGCTCAGACCTGGAGCCTGTCCCACCTGTGGGACCTGGAAGTCGTCAGTTGCCTTGAGGGACACTCATTTTCTCATACACCGTGGTTTGCTCCCAGGCCCTGCAGGTTACTGTGCTGGTGGCAGAGAAGCCCCAGGGCACAAAGTGAGGGAGAGAGGATGTTGTGAAGCGGAGGTGAGATCCCTAAGCACAGCTGTTTGCAGGAGAGTCACTGGAGTGTCACGGCAGGCAGAGAGGACCGGAGGCAGGGTCAGAGGTGCCTGATACACCCCAAGCACCTCCCCAGACTGAGACCATGCTCATCTTCACATTGTTGGCACATAGGGATCTTAAGGATAAGGAAATGGGGTAGATAATTCAACTTGATCATTGGGAAAAGTGCATTCCCTACAGGCTCTTTTATTTGATTCTCAAATAGTCCTCTGGTTATATAGAGTGTCTAGTGGAATTCCTGGTTTTTCTTCCAGACAAGAGAATTAGGACTCACAGGGGCTATCGATGAGAACTGACTAGGGTCCCATAGTGAAAACGTCATGGAATCTATTCCTTCTTTCCCGAGTTTTCTGAGACATCATTCGGCTCCCTGGCAACACATCAGCCAATAAGTAGCTTAGGGAACGATATGCTGAAGGGGCGCTATAGTTTCACCATCTGATTGAGAGGATACACGTGTATGACCTGACAAATCTTCCCCACAAGGCACTTGGGTTTGCAGGTGGTTTGAGCTGCAGCATGGGCAGAGGTGGCAGCGGAGAGATGACCTGGGAAGAGATCACCGAGAGACTGCAGGGGCAGCTGAGTGTAGGTGTTGGGGTCCCAGGTTGGCAGCCAAGCATGCATTTGCTGTTGCACTTTCATAGGCTGCACAGGAGCCCAGTTGATTTTAAAAACTAACTTCCACTGTTTTGTCCCTTAATAATAGTTTTTAGATGATGATTTATTGGCATTGCTGCAGATGTAATTTAACCCTGGTGATACTGATGAATTGGTTCTTCCCTTGTGAAATTTAGAAGGAAGATGGAGTCTGGAAGAACAAGGATGCGCAGAAACAATAGGCTGCACTGCTAATAGATACCCTGAAATCAAAAGAAAACATGAGCAGGGAGGAGGTCTCTGAGAATAAGTCTATGAAATATTCCTGCCTTCATGTTAAGACCCTTTGGCTGCAAGCAAGTGAACTCAGTGCAACGACGGATATTCTAGGAGGCTAGAGACTAGGTGGAAGTGAACTTCAACTGTTTTCTTCCTTTCTTGCACCCTCCTTTCCTCTCTTCCTTTTACTTTCTCTTCCAAATCCTAGTTCTTAATTACCTATGCATAAACATACACAGTTTTACATAAATGTATAAACATGATGACTTAATTAATATTTTTATAAGTGCAGTTTTCCTTTCCATTTTTGTGTGGTTTCCCTCTCTTCTCCTTATTGCCTATACTGGTCCCCTAATTTCCCTCCAAGATAGTTTATATTAATAACCTTTTATATACCTGCCATATTTTCCTCTATACTCATATAATTTATCCATATAGACATCTATACATGTTTTTCAAGTCAGTGCTTTATAAAATGGGGTATTACCTGCTAATTTGGTATCCTGATTTCCTTTCTAGAGAAAATTTTATTATGAACTATAGAATAAATGTAGAGGAGGTTTTAAGATGTATTTAAAAGGTTTGAAGAATAGTAAAGCAAACACTCATGGTGCACCTGTCCCCTTAGATTAAGAGACAGAAAATTACAGGTGCTTTAGAAAGTGCCTCTGTGCTACTCTGCAATCTCTTCTTTCTCTTTCCCTTGAGAACATTACTCTCTGGAATCCATCCTGTGCTTCTCTTTAAACATTATTTTCTTGCTCAGCTTTGCCTCCTTGAAATCCTTCTGTCAAAAAACAGAGCTCTGATTGGCTCCCTTCAGTGGGTGCATAATGTCCCATTGTGGGCGTTATTACACATGTGGCATTCTCCTACTGACTGTAGGTTCCTGTCCAGCCTTCCCTCTGGCATGTACCCTGGACAGTGTTGCAGTAGGTCCCAGTGCATTTGCACTGGCGCTTGATGAATAGAAGGGGATGTGTTCTTGAAATCTGAATGGATGCTTTCCAAAACGGCAAAAATGTGACAGTCATGGGTTGCTACCTCAAGCAGGGTATGGTGCACCCTTTAAACTCGTCCCTGAGAACAGTGGGAGCCATTGCTGTTTTTAACTATGCCCGTCTGAGGAGTATCAAGCGCCAGCTCATTGTCATTGTAATCGTATTTCTCAGACTCTTAGTGGATCTGCACATATTTGCTTGTGTTTGTAGGCCATTTAGCTGAGCATGTCTGTGACAGGACTATTCATGACTTCTGCTCATTTCTTCAGTGGAGATGTTTGGCTTTTCTCTTGTCTCTCCAAAGTCTATTACTTATTCATTTTGTTTAGGGTATATTTTACCATCAAATGAGTTGCTTTTTTATGTAGCTAAATGTCTGCCTTTTAGAATTTTATAGCTTCTGGGTCTCCAGTCTTGGGAGAGAATGTTTCTCCCATCTCTATCTCTAAAGCATGTGATTTGCTTTTAAGATTGTAAAGAATTTTTTTTTTTAATTTGGCTTTACTTTTTACAATTAAATCTTAATTCTACCAGGAAATTTATTTCTGTGCTTAGTGTAAGGTGGAGTTTCACATTAATTTTATTCCTATGAGAGTTTACTATGTGCTACATTGTTACATGAGTACTTTACACGTGTTACCTATTTTAAGCCACGCTTGTCACAATTCAGAGTTTCTTATTTATACCCAGTTTTCCAGATGAGGAAAATGAGGCACAGAGAGGCCTAGTAACTCGTTTAAAGGTTTGGCTGTTGTTGTTGTTGGGTTGCTGAGTCTTGTCCAACTCTTTTGTGACCCCATGGATTGTAGCCTGCCAGGCTCCTCTGTCCATGGAATTTATCAAGTAAGAATACTGGAAAGGGTTGCCATTTCCTTCTCGAGGGGATTTTCCAGACCCAGGGGTTGAACCTGTGTCTCCTGCATCGGCAGGTGGATTCTTTATCACTGAGCCACCTGGAAAGCCCTGAAAGTTACCTTGTAGATAAAGTGGTGAGACTGGGATTTAAATCCAGGGACTGTGGCACTGATGTCCACACTCTTACTATAGTGCTTCTTGCTTGGCTAACCAGTGAACCAGTACCATTTGTTAAATAATTTATTCCCTAACACTGAATTCATGACTTATTTTGTCATTTACTAAATTCTAATATATAGCAAAGTCTTTTTGTAGATTCTCTGTTCTGTTCCCTGATCTATTCATCTATTCCTATAATAATTCCTTATTGATTTGATTATAGTAGTTTTATAATTATTATCTTATATTCCAAGCCTCCCTTCAGTGATTTTTTTCATTAATTTATTGACTGTTTTCAGGCATTCATTCTTCCTGAAGTTATGTTCATTTTAGTCACTTAAAATATCTGATGGGAGTCTTATTAAAATTATATTGCATTAAATATTAATTTGGGGACAACTGGCATGCTTATGTTAACTATTCCCATTTAAAACATGGTATGCTTTCTTTTCTTCTTCACTGGTAAATGTAATTTTTTAGTGGCAAATGCCATCAATAGTCAGCATTTATTTATTTTCTTCTTTTTTTTTAAATTTTATTTTATTTTTAAACTTTACATAATTGTATTAGTTTTGCCAAATATCAAAATGTAAGTTTTGTTTTCCTTTTTTGCCGGGTCAATCTTCTGTACGGGTGTATAAGTATATGTGTGTGTAGTCCATTATTTTAATTATTACTTGCCTGATTTTGTAACTACCAGTTGTCTGGGGTTCATCATTGGTTTCTCATTTTTGTATATTTGTTTTAATCTCACTTAATACCATAACAAACCACTTGTGGAATCTTTGTTCCTAACCAGAGATCAAGCCCTGAGCCTCTGGAGTGGGAGCACTGACTCCAAGACCCTAGACTACCAGAGAACTAACTCTAGGGAGTATCAAATAGTAAGCACTCACACAGAGGAAACCACTTGAATACAAGACCCAGCCACCAGTAACACCCTGTGCAGGATGCCTCATCTAAACAACAAACAGAAGAAAAATACAAACCCAATCATCAGCAGACAGGATTACAGCCTCACTCAGCCTTGCCTATCAGAGGAGAAACAAACAAACAAAAACTCAGCACAAATCTCACCGTATACAAAGCTTACACAAACCACCGTACCAACATTAGGAGGGAAGAAACCAAAAGGAAGAAAGAATTCAACCTTCTTCAAGGAAAGAATTCAACTTTCCCACAATAAGTGGGGGAATAAAAAAGTCAGAGAAATACTGCACAAATGAAGGAGCAAACTAGAAACACAGAAATCCAAATAAATCAAGAAGAAATAGGCAAACTATCTGAAAAGGAATTCAGAATAATGATAGTAAAGATGACCAAAAACCTTGAAAACAAAATGGAAAAATTCAAGAATCAATTAACAAAGACCTAGAAGAATTAAAGAATAAACATACAGAAACAAGCAACACAATTACTGAAATTAAAAATACTCTAGAAGGAATCAATAGCAGAATATCTGAAGCAGAAGAACCAATCAGTGAGCTGAAAGATAAAATGGTGGAAATAAATTATGAAGAGCAGAACAGATTAAAAATAATGAAAAAAACTGAGGATTGTCTCAGAGACCTCTGGGAAAATATCAAATGCACCAACATTTGAATTATAGGGGTCCCAGAAGAAGAAGGGAAAAAGATAGGGTATGAGAAGATTTTTGAAGCGATTATAGTTGAAAATTTCCCCAGCATGGAAAAGGAAATAGTCAAGTTCAAGAGGCACAAAGAGTCCCATACAGGATAAACCCAAGGTGAAACACACCAAGACACATACTAATCAAACTAACAAATACTAAACACAAACAAAGATTATTAAAAATAGTGAGGGAGAAGCAACAAGCAACATACAAGGGAAACCCCATACACTTAACAGCTGATCTTTCAGCAGAAACTGAAGGCCAGAAGGGAATGGCAGGATATATTTAAAGTACTGAAAGGGAAAAATCTACAACCAAGATTACTGTTCCCGGCAAGGATCTCATTCAAAATTGATGGAGAAATAAAAAGCTTTTCAAACAAACAAAAGTTAATAGAATTCAGTACCACCAAATCAGATTTACAACAAATGTTAAAGGGACTTACCCTTATATAGTCAAGAAATATAAGAGAAGAAAAAAGATCTGTAAAATCAACCACAAACAATTAGGAAAATGACAATAGGAACATATATATCAATAATTACTTTAAATACAAATGGATTAAATGCTCCAACCAAAAGACACAGACTGGATGAATGGATACAAAAACAAGACCCATATATATGCTGTCTACAAGAAATCCACTTCAGACCTAAAGACACATATAGACTGAAAGTGAGAGGATGTAAAAATATATTCCATGCAAATGGGAAGCAAAGAAAAGCTGGAGTAGCAATCCTCATATAAGACAATTTTGACCTTAAAATAAAAAAGATTACAAGGTATAAGGAAGGACACTACATAATGATTATGGGAGCAATCCAAGAGGAAGACATAACAGTTGTAAATATCTATGCACCCAACATGGGAGCACCTCAACACATGAGACCAGCACTAATAGACAGAAAAGGAGAAACTGACAGAAACACAATAACAGTAGGAGACTTTAACACCCCACTCACACCAATGGGCCGATCATCAAAACAGAAAATTGCTAAGGAAACACGAGTCTTAAATGATACATTAGATGAGATGGATCTCATTGATATCTTCAGGACGTTCCATCCAAATGCAGAAGAATACACCTTCTTCCCAAGTGCACATGGAACATTCTCCAGGATAGACCACATCTTGGGTCACAAATCAAACCTCAGGAAATTTAAGAAAATTGAAATCATATCAAGCATCATTTTTAATATAAGTTTATTTATTTTAATTGGTAGCTAATTACTTTACAATATTGTAGCATCTTCTCTGACCGCAACGCTATGAGACTAGATATCAATTACAAGAAAAAAACTGTAAGAAACACAGACACATGGAGATTAAATGACACGTTTCTAAATAACCAACAGGTTACTGAAGAAATCAAAGGGGAAATCAAAAAACTTTCTAGAAATAAATGACAATGAAAACACAACAACTCAAAACCTATGGGATGCAGGAAAAGCAGTTCTAAGAGGGAAGTTTATAGCAATACCCTCTTACCTCAAGAAACAAGAAAAAAATTGAATAGACAACCTAACTTTACACCTAAAAAAACTAGACATAGGAGAACAAAAAAATCTGAAAATTAGTTGAAAGAAGTAAAGGATAAAAATCCGAGCAGAAGTAAATGAAAAAGAAATGAAAGAAACAATAGTAAAGATTAATAAAACTAAAAGCTGGTTCTTTGAGACAATAAGCAAAATTGACAGACCTTTAGTCAGACTCATCAAGAAAAAAGAAGAATCAAATCAACAAAATTAGAAATGAAATAGGAGAGGTTACAACAGAAAGTGCAGAAATACAAAGGATTATAAGAGACTGTTATGAACAACTATATGGCAATAAAATGGGTAACCTGGAAGAAATGGACAGATTCTTAGAAAAGTTCAATCTTCCAAAACTGAACCAGAAAAAAATAGAAATTATGAACAACCCAATTACATGCACTGAAATTGAAGCTGTGATCAAAAATCTCCCTAAAGACAAAAGCCCAGGACCAGATGGCTACACAGGAGAATTCTATCAAACATTTGGAGAAGAGCTAATGCCTATCCTAACACTCTTTCAAAGAGTGTATCTGTCAAAGGATAGGCAGACGAAAGAACACTTCCAAACTCATTCTGTGAGGCCGCCGTCACCGTGATACCAAAACCAGACAAAGACAACACACAAAAACAAAACTACAGGCCAATATCACTGACGAACATAGATGCAAAAATTCTCAACAAAATTTTAATAAACAGAATTAAGCAACACATCAAAAAGTTTATACACCATGATCAAGTTGGGTTTATTCCAGGGATGCAAGGATTATTCAATATATGCAAATCAATGTGATACACCATATTAAGAAATTGAAAGATAAAAACCATGTGATCTCACTAGATGCAGGAAACGCATTTTTCAAAACCCAGCACCCATTTATGATTAAAATTCATCAAAAAATGGGCATAGAAGGAACCTACCTCAACATAGTAAAGGCCATATATGTTAAGCCTATAGCAAACATTATTCTCAATGGTGAAAAACAGAAAGCATTCCCCCTAAGATCAGGAACAAGACAAAAGTGTCCACTTTCACCACTGTGAAAGCATAGTTCTAGAATTCCTAGCTACAGCAGTCAGAGAAAGAAAAGAAATAAAAGGAGTCCAGATCAGAAAAGAAGTAAAGCTCTCATTGTTTGCAGATGACATGATATTGTACATAGAAAACCCTAAAAACAGTATCAGAAAATTACTAGAGCTAATCAGTGAATTTAGTAAAGTTGCAGGATACAAAATCAATACACAGAAATCACTTGCATTTCTATATACTAACAATGAAAAATCAGAAAGAGAAATTAAGGAGTCAATCCCTTTCACCATTACAACAAAAAAAATTAAATATCTAGGAATAAACTTACCTAAGGAGACAAAAGAACTGTACACAGAAAATTTTAAGGCTCTAATGAAAGAAATTGAAGATGACATAAACAGATGGAGAGATATTCCATGTTCCTGGGTAGGAAGAATCAATATTGTGAAAATAACTATACTACCAAATGCAATCTACAGATTCAGTGTGATCCCTATCAAATTACCTATGACATTTTTCACAGAACTAGAACAAAAATTTCACAATTCATATGGAAACACAAAAGGTCCTAAGTAGCTAAAGCAGTCTTAAGAAAGAAGAATGGACCTGGAGGAATCAACCTTCCTGACTTCAGATTATACTACAAGGCTATAGTCATCAAGACAGTATGGTACTGGCACAAAAACAGAAATATAGACCAATGGAGCAAGATAGAAAGCCCATAAATAAACCCATGCACATTTGGGTACTTTATTTCTGACAAAGGAGGCAAGAATATACAATGGGGCAAAGACAGCCTCTTCAGTAAATGGCGCTGGGAAAACTGGACAGCTACATGTAAAAGAATGAAATTAGAACGTTTCCTAACACCATACACAGATCTAAATGTAAGACCAGAAACTGTGAAAGTCTTAGAGGAAAACATAGGTGGAACACTTGATGACATAAATCAAAGCAATATCCTCTATGAATCAACTCCTAGAGTAATGGCAATAAAAACAAAATAAACAAGTGGGAGCTGATTAAATTTACAAGCTTTTGCACAGCAAAGTAAACTATAAGGAAGGTGAAAAGACAACCCTCAGAATGGGAGAAAATAATAGCAAATGAAACAACTGACAAAGGATTAATTTCCAAAATATACAAGCAGCTTATCCAACTCAATACCAGAAAAACAAACAACCTAATCAAAAAGTGGGAAAAAGGCCTAAACAGACATTTCTCCAAAGAAGACATACAGGTGGCTAACAAACCCATGAAAAGATGCTCAACATCACTCATTATTAGAGAAATGGAAATCAAAACTATAATGAGATATCACCTTACACCAGTTAGAATGGCCATCATCAAAAAGTCTACAAACAATAAATACTGGAGAGGGTGTAGAGAAAAAGGAATGCTCTTGCACTGTTGTTGGGAATGTAAATTGATACAGCTGCTATGGAAGACGGTATGGAGATTCCTTAAAAAACTAGGAATAAAACCACCGTATGACCCAGCAATCCCACTCCTAGGCATATACCCTGAGGAACCCAAAATTGAAACAGACACATGTATACCATTGTTCATCGCAGCACTATATACAATAGATAGAGCATGGAAGCAACCTAGATGCCCATCGACAGATGAGTGGATAAAGTTGTAGTACATATACACAATGGAATATTACTCATCCATAAAATGGAACATATATGAGTCAGTTCTAATGAGGTGGATGAACCTAGAACCTATTATACAGAGTGAAGTAAGTCAGAAAGAGAGAAATAAATATCATATTCTAACCATACATACAGAATCTAGAAAAATGGCATTGAAGAATTTGGTTTAAGGGCAACAGTGGAGAAATAGACATAGAGAATAGACTTATGGACTTATGGGGAGAGAGGAGGAGAGGGTGAGATGTATGGAAAGAGTAACATGGAAACTTACATTATCATGTATGAAATGGATAGCCAACGGGAATTTGCTGTATGGCTCAGGAAACTCAAACAGGGGCTCTGTATCAACCTAGAGGGGTGGGATGGGGAGGGAGATGGGAGGGAGGTTCAAAAGGCTGGGGATATATGTATACCTATGGCTGATTCATGTTGAAGTTTGACAGAAAACAACAAGATTCTGTAAAGCAATTATCCTTCAATTAAATGATATGTTTTCTCTTCATTTAGATATTAGTTTACATTTTCCAATAAGATTTTGTATTTTTCTTTGTTTTGCCCTCTGCATTTTAAGTTAAATTTATTGATAAATATTTTGAAGGTTTTATTGATATTGCAAATAAAATACTTTTCTCATTTCTATTTTTTGTGACTATTACTGAGGTAGACAAAAGGTATTGATTTTGTATCTTTATTTTATATACGGTCAATATGAAGCGAACTATCAAGATAATCTTTTCCATTAACTAGTTAAAAGAGAAAAAATGATCATATCAATACAGGCTGAAATGGCATTTAATATATTTCAGCAGCCATTCTTAGTAAAATCTAGGTAAAAGGTATATAAGACATGATTGCTTAGCTACATGGAGATTGACTAAAACAACAGCAAATCTGACAAATATGGAAATCATTTCAATTAAAATTAAGAAGAATTCATGGATGCCCATGTTAACAATAATAACCATTATATTTGCTGGAATCTCCAAGGTAATAAAACAGGAAAATAAAATAACTGATATAAAAATCAGAAGAGTTAAGATTATCTCTTTTTGCTGATACTGTGATTATATACTAAGAAACTTAAGTACTATAGTTAACTTGTAAGCTGGATGGTTATAAACTAAGTAATATCAATAGCTTTTTCTATTCTATCAATAATTAACAATTTGTAGTTCTCCAGACTGAAATTCTAGAGAGGGAGTATCTGATCGCCGTAGCTTGGATCATTTCCTGTTCCTCAGTTAGGGAAGTAAAAGACACTGAGGACAAGCTCCACTAGACTTTCCTCAGTGGAACAAGGGTGGTTCCTTAAGGTGAAAGATTTGAAGGTCAGGGTTTTTTCTTTTTTTTTTGTAAGCTGAGTGCATTTTATTTTTTTCATTCAGAGAAGCCAGGTCCAAGCTATCAAGTTTCATCCTCTGTCTTCTTCACCTAGTAAGTAGGTCTTTGTTCTCCAAACAAAACTGTGTTGAGTTCTCACCTTTATGCCTTTGCTGTTGGTGTTCCCTTTCTCCAGAATGCCCTTCTTCTTCTCTCTCTGTTCACTTTCTCACTCTTATTTTTTAAGATCAGGTGTCTTCTCCCCTGGGAAACCTGTCCTGAGCCCACACTCCAAGTCTACATTAGATGTCTCCCCCGAAAACTGCCACCAGCTTCCCACATCGATTCATATGATTATCTGTTCATGTGTCTGTTGCCTCCACTGACCATCAGTGCCTTACCAGTGTGCCCTAGAACAGTGGGTGACCCCTGTGAGTCTTCAGTGGGGTCCACTGTAACCCCAGGGAGTATTTTCTAAATTAACAAAATAACGTATGAATGCAGTGCTTTGATAGCAGTGATGCTGGTCACATCTTTTTATAATTTGCTGTCTAATTTTAGCTTTTCTGATTCCACTAGCCTTCTAGCCCTCGTCTGTGAATGGGGTTACTGTGTGGATGCTTGGTCAACTTTTAGACTATAATACATTTCTTCCTTGCATCCTGGGCCCCATTCCTTTCTCTCATCTGTTATTTTGGTCTTATTTGAACATCAAGCTGCTCCCATTGCCTTGACCATATCACCCTCATTTCTCCCTGTTGGACAAATACAATAGGAACTTCTAAGAATCCTTTAAGTTACTAAAGAGGACTCCTAAAGGTGATGACTGAATTGTTCCTGCAAGCTTCTTCCTCCGTGACCTTCTGTTTCTCTTGGTTTCTCCCTGACAGTTAGCCTTTTGTGCATCTATGATGCAGCTGAGGTGTGATGCCCCAAAGGAGGCTACCTACTAAAGTCACACACACACAGTTATTAAGGATGTTCAGAGAGGTCTTCTACTCTTTAGATGGCAATTGTATTTTAAAAGAAAACCAGAGGAATCATTTGTGTGTGTGTGTGTGTGTGTGTGTGTGTTTAAAGTATGCCAGACCAGGTAGCCAGCAGTTGGAAGATATTTTGGGGTGAGCAGGCATTTACTAGTAAGCTTCAGATTGCTCTATGGAAGGAACGGCAAGCTCTGTCTGAGACACCTAAGAGAGCTTAGCATGACTAGGGAATGAGACTGGGGTAGCATAGGACATCAGGATTTGGAGATCTGGGGTACAAGTCTAACCTCCATTCATGTACCAACCATGTGACCTTACGCAGTTCACGTGACCTCTCTGGGCTTCAGTGTCCTCCTTTGTATAATGAGGAGGGCATTATGTATCTTATCTACACTGTCCCTTTGTTATAAGAAGCAAATGAGATGAAAGATATAAAACCTCTTGGAGTCAGTGGTGGGGCGTGAGAGTTGCAGGGTCTAAATGGGTGGGCTCACACTCTGGTCTTGACACTAATCAATGTGTCAATGACCTTGTGTAAACTGTCAACGTCTGTGTGCCTCCATTTCTCTATCTGTGTAGTACAGATCAGATAGAACCTACCTCCTAAGATGGTTAAAGAGAGATGAGAATTTATATGAGAGCACAAACATGTATATCACATCGCACTCAGTTAATGAGGCTCTTATCCATGTTACAGACCAACAGAGACAAATGGAGGGCCCAGTGACACCAGGGAAGGGCTAGTCTAAGCCTCTCTTGGTTTTAGCTGGAGGATCAAAATTGGTTTTATTCCTGTTTATGAATGAATGAACCTATGAAATTAAAACTCCCTCCCAGTTTATTTTCTCCCCCTTATACCTGTGTATGCTTTCTTGCTTTTCCCCCTTTCCAATCCAAATGCAGAACTTGGCTTCTTCTTGGTTTCCGCAAGAAATTTCACACTCTCCCTCCCTCTTCCATATTCCCTTTACAAGCCTCCTCCCCCTCTCCCTGCCCCCTACCTTCTTCCCCTCTTTCGTAGTCTGCCATCTTTCCTCTCCCCTTCAGTCTCTCCCAATTCTCTCTTCCCTCCTCTGTCTCCTTCCATCCCTCCCCGGAGCTGCTTTCGCTTCTTTCTTTTCTGTAAGCAGGCTCATCGAAGCATCTTTTTGTTTTAACAAAGGCAAGTCTGTCCCTAAGTGGGGAAAAAAATCAGACCAGCTGCTAAGAGAGTGACATTTTCTTCTCATTATAGAATTCTAGGGCTGGAAATGCCCTTGGAGCTCAAGCGTCTCAGAGGTTCCCAGACCCAGCTAGTTGGTGATGATACCCTGGGCACCATTTAAAAGGCCAGGCTCTGCACCTAGGGATACTGGATTAGAAGGTCAGCGTTGGGCCTTGGAGTAATATTCATGCGGGCTGCCCCAGACTATATATATTTTTTAATTCAGGCAAACTTGGATATCAGTCCTAATTTCACCACTTACTCATCGGCTCATCTTGGCTGAGCTATTAGAACTTGCTGATCCTCTGTTAGATGTGTTACATGTGGGAAATTATACCTTCCCTAAAGAGCAAGCAGCGATTGGCAGATTGGTGAGCACACAGTAGGTGTTAATGATTGTTTCTTTTCTTCCTTCCTCTGGGAAACAGTACAGAATCCTGACTTCCTCTCTAAACACACAGAGTGATGATTGAGGGAAGGGGAGCCTAACTATTCCTGGGCCTTGGAGCACGTGTCGAAAGGCAGAAGTGCTAGCCAGCATCCTTGTTTCTACTCAACCCCACCTGCCGGCCTCCAGACTTGATCAGGAAGTCCAGGACACTAGCAGGGAAGAATAACCATATACAACATTTATTGTGAATTCACTTTCTCAGGACCATCGGAATTAATTTCCACAGCCACCCTATGAAGTAAACACTATTATTATTCTTAACCACAAAGACTGTAAAATGTCTGTAGGCAGAGGCTTTTTGTGGGGAAGGGGAGCGGTGGTGGCTACTATTTATGTCTGAATTATTTATTCCATCCTTTGTCTATGGTTGCAGATCCCAGGTAAGTATTGAGGGGTCTTGGATTCATTTCAACCACAATATATTGAGCAGCTGATATGGAAGAGCTAGTAGCCAGTGTGGAGCCCCAGTTATACGGAGTGTGAAGCTGTGACGGTCTCGGGTTCCTTCTCACCTACTTCTCCAAACACCAGAGCCCTGGCTGGTGAGCCCCTCTGCAGTCCCCACAGGTTTCCAGGTCCGCTCTTCTCAGGGGTCCCCAGATTGTATTTGCTCCCAAACCTTAGCTCCAGAAGCTTTGCTTCTCCTACTGGGGGGCTCAGTCCTAGGTACCTCTCCCCTCTCAGGCTTCTATCAGCAAGAATCCAAGAGGTTATTCATCCATGGGAGGCTTGACAATGGTGCTTATTTTTTCAAGGAGGAAGAACATTTGTGAGTTCACGGTAAGAAGTTCCATTTTTGGTACATCCAGGGAGTTGAGTGGCTCTGTCACAAATCCAGTCTCTCTACCCTTCCCCACCTCCCCCTGCCCTGGATAATTTATCTAAATTTCACTCCTTTTCTTTCTTCATCACCCATTTAATTTTATCCTTAAACTCATGGTCCAAATAAGACCCCCAAATTAGCTGGGCCCACAGCGACCAGCTTATCAACTGTTTCTAGCAGGTGATAAGGTCAGGAAAGTGTGGGTAAATGCAACTTCCTTGGGATTTATCAGGTTTCAAAAGAGAAGGGAAAAGACATGTGTTACATTTTTTTAAAAAAAAGAACCAGAAAGACAGAGGAGACTGTGTGGACCTAGATGAAGGGTGCTCTTGGATGGGAACAGCTTGCCCAAAAGTCAGGGGGGTAGCAGAGAGTAAAAATAACAGGGAGTGACCAAGCCTTCGTTTTCTTTGCAACCCTCAGACTGTAGGGAGATGTTGAAACTGCTAATTTTGTTGGCATGTTGACGCATCCTCCTAATTAATGAAAGGCCTGTTAGGAGGGCGACCAAGCTGCTCACAAGGAAAGAAGGGTGGACATGTTGAGCTGACTCAGCTTGGCAGTCACGACCCACCGAGGTGCTGCTGGATGTGTGGTGACCGTGGGCGAGCAGGGGCAGGCGCCGTCTGCTGGCTTCTGTTCCTCTTGACTCCACTGGCTGGCTGCTGCTTCCCTGGCCCACCCGCAGAAAGGCAGGGCCCAAAACAGGCTGGGGCTCTGGGAGGACAGAGGCTCTGCGATCTGGCCTTCCAAGGAAACGAAAAAAAGGAAAGTTCTCCTGACTTCTACACACTCTGTCAAACAGAAGCTCCCACACTTTTGAATCCTTCAAGGTGGCCACCCTTGGGAGCAGCAGCAGCTCTGGCTGCTAGTGTGTGATTCCAGGTCCCCAGCATCATCTTTGACTGTGAACCTTTTTCACCTTCAGGATGCTCTGAGCACCTGGAACTTGAACAGAGGGGAGCTGGATGCTGGCATTTTAGCCTTTATGGGCCAGTTTTCTGACATCAGCCGAAGGAGGAGTCTGGGGGATTATCTTCCAGTATTTTTCAGACTTGGAACAACCTAGCTTCTTTACTGGGGGGATGCTAGTCTACTTAAAGTCTCTGGATCTCACCTTCCAGTCATCAACTGAAGCCACACGTGTTTCTTTAAAATTCTTTAGGCAGCCTTTTATTAATATATATACAGCATAGAGCAGTCAAGAGCACAGGCTCTGGAGCTGATGGGGGCTTATCCCTTCACTCTGCCACTCCCCAGTCTGAGTGGTCTTGGGCAATCACCTATCATGTCTGTGTCTCTTTTTCCTCATATGTAAAATGAGGGCCCTAATGGCATCCATCACAAAGGACTCTTGTGAGGGTTAACAAGAAGATAAAGTGGCCAGTGCCTTGCCTGGTACATACCGAGCACAAAATAAATAGCACTGGAAAGATTAGCTTAAAAAAAATTCTTTATATTGTAGCAATATCCCTATGCACTGGGCAAGGCAGAGTTTTTAAGATCATTCTTTTATAAGCTGGAAAATTGGGATTGGTGATGTTCCCAAGGTTTACAAATAAGAAGGGACAGTTGGCCGAGAGCCCAGGACTTCTGGTTCCAGTTTATTTATTTATGTTTTTTGCTTTGCCATGCAGACATGCTCATACTGTCCCTTAGCATCCTTCATCCTCTGTCACTAGCGCAGCAGGGTGCAGAGGAGGTGGGAAGTGGCACAGAGCTGCCCTGTTCCAAGGATGTATGGCTCGGAGGAAAGAACCCTTGACTTGGATAGTCACCATCCTTTGTGATCTTGGGAAGATCACTTTATCTGGCTGAACTTTATCTCCTGTTACGTGTACATCTTAGGTACATATTATGTAGCTAAACTAGAAACTCAAAATGAAGTATCACTAAGGGCCAATGATGGAATGTTGTTGATCCTGGAGAAAGAAGAATATTCTTTTCAGTGTCATGTAAGGAAAACAGACCTGTGTCTTATAAGAAAGCAGAAGAAGTTATGTCTTTAACTATTCTTTTGTTGTTTCAGATTTGGAGGTTGTCTTTAACGAAATGAATAATGCAATTGGCTGTTATGGGAAGACGTGAAATTTTGATGTTGTTGACATGAGAGACTGGGAACCTGGATGTGAACTCAAGAGCTCTTTCCAAGGGGAGAGTTCCTATGTGTGTGTCCACATGGACCTGCCCTGCACTCATTGGCTAAAAACTCCCTTCCAGCCCAGACTCTTACTGATTAGGTGGGTAGAGGCCATTTCCCAAGGAGAATGCAGAGGAAGTGATGATTTTCCCACACCTGCCTAGGCTTTCTGCCATCACTAATCCATACATCTATTCTGTGATACATGCCAAGAGGCTGGTTAAACTGGAAATTATTCTTTAATTTGCTAACAAATGATAGCATAATGGCCTTTCCATTTTTCATCTTGAAACTCCAAAATTCTTGAAAACTCAACGAAATCTTACAAGGTTTCATATAAGGCACTCTGTTTGGGCTCTAAAGGAAATGGGAACATGGGTGTGAGCTTCCCTGGTGTTTCTTAAACTAGCAGGTATCAGTCTTGGTGCTGGAACATGTTGGTGTGTCATAATCAATCATGTGTCAAATGTTAGTAAATACTAATTCACGTTCTTAAATTTTTCCAAAGATTAACGAGAAATTTAAATTAGATCAGATTCGGGGTTACTGCTGAAACAGCATCGCTTCCGCCCACCCGCATTCTGATTGTGCTCTCTGGAGAGTCTTTGCCATGGGAGTGCGCCTGGCATATTAATATCATTCATCATCTCGGTTGCACTAGGAACAGAAAGGGATAAATCAACTTTAACCTCCTCTGTGCTAACAAATGCCTGATCTTCATTTTCAAAGACCCTAAGGAGTAGAATTATGGTGATTGAGCTTCTCGTCAGTAGATGATAGCAAGAAAAGGCATCAGGGCGATCTCCCATTTTAATTTTCCTCTTGCACCCCCACCCCTGTGTGCCTGGATAAGAAAGGGGCGGTATAATTTAGCGGAAAGAGCACAGGACTTGTTTTGAGCCAAAGTGATGGACATGTTCTAGGCTGTGGGGCCTTGAAGGAGTCCTCTAACCCCTCTGAGCTTTAGCATTCTCATTGGTAGAGTAGGGATAATGGTAGTGCCTGCCTTGTTTCCAGGAAGAGACCTGAAAAGCAGCAAAGTCCTGGCACCACGTGGCCTTCAGTTATGCTGGTTATAGGATCACCATGGTTGCGGTGATTGTTCCATTTCTCTCCAGTGTCTGGTAAAAGGGGCATATTTTATATGTGTGAGGATACAGGCTCAGTGTCTCTCTGTTCACGGGAGACCCCTTTGCCTCCCTCTCGGCTGATACTTAAAGCATCAAAGAGTATCTGCGCTCCAGGTACTTGTTAGGTAATTCAGTCAGAATGGACTGCAATTCAGCACCTTTCCCAGGCTTGCCTACCGCATCTGACATTTATTTGTCCATTTACTTAGCATGTGCCCATATAGCTCATGCAGAGCTTGCCATGTGCCCTGCCCTGTTCTAAGTGGCTTAAGAAGACTCATTTAACTCTCACAGCTAGGCTATGATTTAGGCACCTGTCACCCCCGTTTTACAGATGGAAAAACTGAGGCACAGAGAGGCCAAGTAAGTTCCCCAAGATCACAGAGCTAGTAAGTGGCAGAGCAGGATTTGAACCAGGTGGTTTGGCTCCGGAGCCTGGGAACTTGACTCTTATACTATGTGGGAAGGATGGTCTTAATGGTCATGTTCAACAACTGTTCTTCCAGAGTCATCACATTCTTTCCCTGGATTTAGTTAGACTCTCAGAAAGCAAGAGACCCAAGCATAGGGTTTTAGCATCTCTCCTTCCCCCTTCCTGAACAGTTTATGGCTCAGCCTTCAATGCATGAAGTCACCTGCTCAGGTGGAACTTTCTGTGTCTTTGGCATACCTGTTGCAGGTGTTACATTGCATGTTATCCAATAGTCCTCATGTGAAAACCCAAGTGATAGAATATATAGGCAGAGTCTTTCTGCAAAGGCTTTTGTCAGTTTCACTTGATATTAAATGAAGACTACGAAGCCCATACCATTCCCTTTCTACCTTGGCTTCCATGGCTCTTGGGCCCAATTCTGTGCCAAGGTACAGTCACCAGCTCAGTGCAGGTACTTGCTGATATTTACTTTTCCGGCTGCTTTTAGAGGACATCTGCTCTGTTTTTATCCCTGTCATTCTGTTTTTCTTATTGATTAATCATATATAATTCCTCCAAATCTCTTGGATGTAGGGAGGGTATAAACCATAAGCCAATAAGAAGCTTATGATGATTTTCTTACCATGTAAAATGTTTCAAGGTGTGTGCACTAAAGTAGAAGGGAGATAGAAAAAAAATAATGATAAATTACATTACCTATTATGAATAGCTACCGTTTACTTATTGCTTGCTTTGCAGCAGGCACTGTGATAAGTGCTTTACATACATTATCTCCTCTTAATCCTTGCAGACACGGTTAATAAGCGATAGGGCTTTAATTCAAAAGCAGGTCTCTCTGCCATCACTGCCTGATCTCTTAAACCACTACACCACACCATGTACAAATTTAGTTCAGACACAAATCTCATAGTTTGCCCAAGTCAAGCAAAATATTTTTTCTCCTTTTGACCTCTGGTAAAGAAAGTGAGTATATAATACACAGTCACCAGCACTGCGAGGCTTCCCTGGTTTTATTTTTCTCCTTCATCTTTAATCAGACTTTCTATTCTCTGTTAGATACAGCAGAGAATTAAAGCATGTGCGCGTGTATGTGTGTAGTTTTTAAATATGTGTGAAGTGAAGTGAGAGTCACTCAGTTGTGTCCGACTCTGTGACCGCATAGACTATACAGTCCATGAAATTCTCTTTGCCAGAATACTGGAGTGGGTAGCCTTTCCCTTCTCCAGGGGATCTTCCCCACCCAGGGATCGAACCTATATACTTGAATAAGCTTCTGTCTCTGTAAGATATGTCATGTGATTTTGTTGTTATATGTTTTAAATTTATGTTAATAGCAATTGGTTCTACCTCTTGATGCGCTCATCAACTGAACTTGACGTGCTTGTTATTTGATGTATTTTGTTTTCATTCAAAACTATATATTTAAGATCTTCTCACGTTGCCATGTTTTACATTTAGTTTCTCCTTTCCCGGTAGCAGCACAGCGTCCCCCTATATGTATCCACTGTCTTCTCACTGTTCAACTCTGCTTTTACCAGCTGTTCCTTACAGGGTGCCCAGTGAGATACTGAGTGCTGAATCACTTCAGTCGTGACCGACTCTCTGCAGTGGACTGTAGCCTGCTGGGCTCCTCTGTCCATGGGATTCTCCAGGCAAGAATACCGGGGTGGGTTGCCTTGCCCTCCTTCAGGGGATCTTCCCTACCCAGGGATCCAATCCCCACCTCTTATGTCTCCTGAATTGACAGGCAGATTCTTTACCACTAGCGCCACCTGGGGAGCCCAGTGAGAGCTTCTTGAGGTTTTATTCCCAGGAGTGGTGTTGCTGGGTTAGAGGACCTACCCATGAGGCTTCCATATTGCTTTCCAGAAAGGCTATACCAATTTTAACACCCACCAGCTCTGCCTAAAGAAAAGTTCCACACTGCCACAACCTTGACAATAGTTGGCATTATCCATCTTTTTCTTTTCTTCTTTAGTTCAGTCGCTCAGTTGTGTCTGACTTTTTGTGACCCTATGGACTGCAGAACACCAGGCTTTCCTGTCCATCACCAACTCCCGGAACTTACTCAAACTCATGTCCATTGAGTCGGTGATGCCATCCAACCATCTCATCCTCTGTCGTCCCCTTCTCTTCCTGCCTTCAATCTTTTCCAGCATCAGGGTCTTTTCTAAGGAGTCAGTTCTTTGCATCAGGTGGCCAAAGTTTTGGAGTTTCAGCTTCAGCATCAGTCCTTCCAATGAATATTCAGGACTGATTTCCTTTAGGATGGTCTGGTTGGATCTCCATGCAGTCCAAGGGCTTCCCTGATAGCTCAGTTGGTAAAGAATCTGCCTGCAATGTAGGAGACTGCGTTCGATTCCTGGGTTGGGAAGATCCCCAGGAGAAGGGAAAAAGCTACCCACTCCAGTATTCTGACCTGGAGAACTCCCTGGACTAAATAGTCCATGGGGTCTCCAAGAGTTGGACAGGGCTGAGCAACATTCACTTTTCTTCTTCATTAATCCTTTATTACAGGTCAGGCTCTTATAGACATATACATGTGGACTTAAGGTGAAAAATTCAATTGTATCAAGAATAAAAAACACAGCACAGAAAGTGATGGATGCTTTTCTGTGTTGGTGGCAGAGGCAGCGGGTACTGAGGAAAAGGCTAGTCTAGAACAGTTGGCTCCAGGCAGCTGGGGCCCCGGGTTCCAGCCACTGGGGTGGGTCTCAGAGCCAGTGGAGGGGGGCGCAGCACGAGCCCCTGGGGTCTCAGGCCAGAGGGCACCCCAAGGCTCAGGGCACTGCTTCGGCCAGGGTAGGGGCAGCCACACCTGGCCCTCTGGGAGCAGCAGCCATAACCTCGCCGGTCTCTCGGGCTTAAGGGGCATCCAAGGGCACCCTCAGAAGGCCTCGGCGTAGTCAGCCTTTTCAGGAGGATCTCGCTCAGAATGACCCCCACGGGGGAGTCTGTGGACAGAGAGGCACGATGCTTCCAGGGGGTCCTGACATGGGGCTGTAGAAGGAGCCGAGGTGGAGGGCCCCTAGGGCCCCGAAGGTCCCTGGTGTATTGGGACCTTCCATCAGGCTGGGGTTCCCAGAGCGATGCTGAAGGCCTGCCTTCTGGGTGCTTGGCGCTTAGGGTGCACAAGAAGCGCTGCCCCAGACGCATCGGAGGAAGCCGAAGAGGGTGGAGCCCGGGGCACCACGTGAAGGCTCCCAAAGATGCCCACGCAGGTGGGCCTCCCCCTGGGGAGAGGCTGGAGGTCCTGAGGCTCCTCCCGAGGCTCGTGCTCACCCCAGCCTCACAGCCCACTTCCCTAAGGCCTTGTCCATCAGGGTCCAGATCTTGCTAGCCAGTTGGGGCACCCACGTGCCGGGAGAGGGCGGCTTGTGGCAAACCCGCAGGTTAGCCTTCTGCCCGTCTCAGGGCTTCCTTACCCACTCTGGGCATTGCAGGTTTTCTCCCGCAGAATGTGGTACCCGAGCCAGTGGATGGGCTTGTCGGGGTAGTACATTATCCACTTTTGTAATAGATGATGCTGCGTACGTTTTACTTACACAAGTAAAGCCTTCTGCAAGTTTGGAGAACTTGAGCAGGGTCTGGAGGCATCTTGGAGAGCCTTGGTGGGATGTGGTTGAATAAGGAGCAGGGGAGCCCAAGCCTTTGCTCAAATACATCTCCTCCAGCCCCGATCCCCTCCCCCCAGCAACTGGTTTATGTGTTTCTTGAAACAGAGAATATTGCAGTTGCTTCCTACAGTAGCTATTTGTGACCACCTTATGGGCTGTGAACTTTCTTCCTCACTTTTGCATGTCCTGCAATGCTTCAGAACAAGACCCTCAGGAACTGTTTTTTGGAAATGAATTATCTGAGTTTCTGAAAGTACTGCCTGCCAATAAGAGGCTGGGGAAGGGTGGGGTGGAGCTAGGCTAGAAAGCCACAGGTAATCTTATTCTGCTCTAGAAAATGGTGATTCAGTCTGTCTTTCCTTTCATGGACTGTTTTCCCCCATACTTGAACCAGAGGTACCTCATCTATGAAACTGCTCTGGTAAAGCCAGACTACGGCTCCTGCAGAGTGTTTTCCCCTAACTGACAGCTGAACAATAGGCCAGGCTATTGACTCATTGTCCTTTCTGGTGACCTCTGGCTGGGCTTGAGGAGGGAAGTTCCCAGAGATGGAAGATCCTTTTTGCCCAATCAGGGACTCAGGTCCCAACCTTGCTGTGCAGAGTGGATGGTGTGTTTCATAATGCATGAATGTTTATTTAACAAACAGCAGCATTTTCTAATTAAACTCTTGGCGAAGATATAGACAGTGTAACCTCTCCCTCAGGGTTGGGTACTCACTGGCTTTTCTAAGATGCTGACCCTTCACAAGCCCAGAGGCGTCTGGGCTAAGCACATGCTGTGGGAGTTATTAAGAGCAGGCTGGGTCAGTGTGGCCGCTTCTGTTGAATCATTCAGCAGCTGAAGTCTGGACTCCGGTGTCGAGTTTGTCTTCTTCACCTTGAACTTCTCTTTATACATAATCTCTTGGAGTGCAGGTAAGTGTGGAGACCCTTATACTGGAATTTTTGGGGAAAGGAGAACGCTGGGTAAGCTCCTGGAGAAAGCTCCTTCCAACTTCTGGCTTTCAGGGGTAACTCGTGATTCTTGCCAATTGCGTCTAATCACTTCAGAAACTACTCTGAAATATAGTTGCATTTAGGTTTCAGGACTTCCATTAGAGAGCTGAGTCCCTAAAAAATTAAACACATTTCTGAGTTACACTTTCAGGATGATGCTTTTTCCCAAGATGGTGATTCTATTAGTCAGCATAGACTTGATTCTGCTGCAGTGACAAATTAGCCCCCAAATCTTGGTATCTTAAAAGAGCCTAGGTTTACCTCTCATTCATATTACATATTGAATACTGGTAACAATGAGGCTCTGTTCATCATTGATTGAAAAGCTCCTTTTTTTTTTTTTTTTTGGTGGGGCCATTCCACAGGAGGCTTTAGAAGGGGAAGAGAACAAGGAATATTTGCACTGGTTCTCAAATGCTTTCATTGGCCAAAGCAGGTCACATGACCCTACTTAATTACAAGGTGCTGGAGAAGTGTAAATCTGTCTTTCCAGAGAGAAAAAAGGACTGGAAATCATAAAGAATATTTTTAATGTTCCCCACCGTGGGAAAATGGGGACAGCTTTGTTAGATGCTGGAAAATTTTATGCAGTAAGGATCAAATACATTCCCTTGCAGAGAAGAGAACCAGAGACTTAGAATGTAAGTATCTTAGAGGGGACCTAGGCCAGTGAGTTCAAACCATATATCTATGTGTGATGTGAGTCTCCTAGGGGACACAGAAGGGAACATGTGAGAAGCTCAGATGAGATCCTGTCCATAAATCTTCTAGTAGAGTATTGTTGCTTTTGCAACACACACTTCTAGAATGACATAATTTTCAGTTCTTGATAACACTGATCACTCTCCCTAGAACATGCCCTAGGTTTTTTCAGTGGCCCTTTGTAAACTTAGTACTTAGCCATGAACATACTTTTCCTTCCATATGTGATTTCATCAGTGCAGAAGCCAGAAGACCTGTTGGTTTGCCTTGTTTTGGATTTGTATTTTGGCAGTTAACATTTTTGTTGGTCTTTCTGACCATTATATTATACCTTGGGCTGATTATAAGCATCATATATGTTTTCTAACTCAAGGAGGGATATGAGTTTTTTTTTTTTTTTTTTAAGTAGTAGGTTGTGGTAGATTGTATTTTTTCAAAGATGTTTACAGTAATATTTCCTGTCCCATACACTCCTCTTGTGCTGTGTCTTTGACACTGTCTCATTGATTTCAGGAGGTAGAGCCTCTCTCCCCATCTTCTTGAATCTGGAAAGACCATATCATGGCTTGATCAGTAGCACATGGTGGTTTAATGCTGCTGCGGTGCTGGGAGTAGCCATTCCCTGGCCTGGTGGCTTCTACGTTCTCACTTGGAAGCCAGCGAAGAAGCATAACTGCCAAGAGAAGCTCAAGTTTGGCAGCGAGGCCTTGGAGAATGAAATGCAAACTGGAGAGAGAGAGGCCAAGGAGACACCAGGTGCGTGAGTGAGGAGGCTGTCTTGGATGCCTGCTCGGTGGAGGCTTCGTCCTGCACCGGCTCCAGCTGCAGTGACTTGGAGCCACATGGGAGAGCTCAAAACTAAATCACCCAGCTGATCCGAGCCAACACATAGGGCCATGAGAAATGCTACATTGTTTTGAGCCATTACATTTTGATATAGTTTCTTATGAAGTAATACGTAACCAGAATAGAATTTGTTACCAGAGGCAAACTCTAAGGTTCTTAAAAGTCATTTTGTCTGAAGAGTGTTAGAAGATAGAACCTTATGGTTCTAAGAAGTCATTTTTTTAGTTAAGAGATTCTGTAAGGCATCACCTTATTCTTTCTTAGGTGTAAACAAAATGTCTTAGGTTGTACCTTTGATCAAAATGTAATCTTAAGGCTACATTTTATAGAAAGGTCCTGAATTTGATCTATACTATGAGCCTATCTCTATTTTTAGAAACATTTGCTGGTTGGAAAGACTGGGGATGAAAAATTCTTCTATTTTCAAACACTTTTAAGTCCTGACTCCTCTATATTTCCTGTAAATTATGTTTGAAATTTTAACAGTTCTTTCCTTAGCTCATTTCTGTGTGTACTTTGTCAATAAGAAATAAAAGAAACTTAGCTAGCACTTTTGATAATCTGTGTGGAAAGTTCCTTAGCCAGTTCCACTGGTTCGGAGAGTATTTTTTCAATGTTCATGTTACTGCAGGTGACAGTTTGGCTAAACTTCCTGCCACTTCATAAGGCTTGTCCTCTTTCCTCTAGCCTCTAGTAACACGTTTCTTCCTATACTTACGGAGGCCCTTCACTCTGCTTCTTGCCTGGTTCCAAGGCTAATGCGAAATGTTTTAGATTTTTGTTTTGGCAGCACCCTACTCTTAAATCATTTCTGTTCAGATTATTGTGACAAAACAAACTGCTCTAAAACTTGGTGGATTAAAACAGCAGACTTTCTATTCTGCATCACAGACCTGTGGCTTGACTGTGACCCGTTGAGGGTTTTTTCTGCTCTGTGATATGAACCAGGGTGCAGTCTTCTGGTGTCTCGATCAGCTGCAACTTCAGAAGTATTTATTCACATTCGTGGCTAGAGGTTGATGAGAGAACCCAGCTGGGGAGAACCTACGCATGACCGTGTGACCTCTCCAGGTGATCTAGGCTTCTCAAAGAAGGGTGGCAGGGTTCTGAGGGTGGGTACCCTAAGAACACACATTCTCATAAAGCCAGATGGAGACTATAAGACTTCTTAGGACCTCACTTTGTCCTGTTGATCAAAAGCAAGTCCCAGGGCCAGCTCATATTCAAGGCCAGAGGACTATACAGACTTAAATACTGTAAGCCATGGTTCATTGGGAGCCCATCCTTGGAGACCAGCTACTTAGGTGTGCAGAGACATGTTGGAAGCAGCTTTGATGAACATTTGGCTAATAGGAATTGTACTGGGTCTGACTGTTGGTTGGCAAACTGTCTTATTTGGAGTCTTAGGTGAAGAGAATGAGTGGTGAATTAGCCTGTGTCTAGATTCATCGTTTGGGAAGTAACAATATCCAATTAGCAGTGGACAGGGCTTGCTGGTCATTAAGCTCAGATAACCTTTAGTCTCTTACCATGTTTCTTGCACAGTGGCATAAAGCAGAGTTTTAATGAGACCTGTTGAGATGTGTTGACAGATCTTTTCCTTTCCTTTTTTTTTTTTTTTTTTTTTGTGGTCTTGCCTATCCATTTGCATGTATCAGGAAACAAGACCTAGGATTTTGAGATGGCTATGTAAGAGCAAAAGAGAACTAGAATGGTTTTCTTTTTCAGTCTGCCCCTCAGGATTCCCAGTGGCAGGGGGGTGGGATTCTAGAAGCAGAGCAGAGATGGTTTCGAATCCTCTGGCAGGGGGTCTAGGGAGCAGGGCCATGGGGAATCCAGGAGCAGGGAGACAGAGCCGGAGGATGTTTCCATCCCATGAAAGTGGCTTTTGCTTTTGAGGCAGCAACAGTAATATTTCATGTCTTCCGTGGTGTCTCCTACCTTTAAATGTCAGTCTCTGCGCTGCCTTATCTCTTGTAGCACATTTCAATTAGGTATTCCAAATCATACTCTTTTCTTCCAGGACAAATACGCTGGAGGGGATATTTACCGTTACAGCAGCATTTTAAATACTTAGGGCAGAGCGGGGGTAGGCCTGTGAATAGCAGTTTTTCCCTTATAGTAACAATGAAACACAATAATAATGGAGAGAAGAGGTGAATTCTGGGTTTGATGCTTGTAACTGGCTAACTGAACATCTTTGGTCTCCACCCTTTCTTGTTCCCCTCCTCCTATGCCTGCCTCAGTGTGAGGTTTGGCAAGTTTGGGTCTGGAAGAGCAGCTTCCCACCTTGTCTTCCCGGGAGGTTCACGAATGTCTCCTCGAAGCCCTTGTTTCAAGAGATAGCTGGACTTCTGGTTCACCCACTACCTGTTCCTTCCTTGTTTTGAGGAACATTAACAGAAAATTAGAATCCTGTTTCTTTAGTAATTTTCCAGGCTCTATTACCTACTCCTTATTTACAGGCATTTTCAACTCTCAGTGGAACACCATAAACCCCACCTCCAGGAAGCAAATAGTTGGGAAACTTATGCATTGTATGTTTCTGCTGCTTAGAATCCAGCGTCAGTTCCTTGACCTGGTATTGAAGATCCTTCAATCCGGTCTGCATTTCTCAGCCCACCTCTTCAGTTCAGTTGCTTAGTCGTGTCCGACTCTTGGCAACCCCATGGACTGCAGCATTCCAGGCCCCCCTGTCCATCACCAACTCCCGGAGCTTACTCAAACTCATGTCCATTGAGTCAATGATGCCATCCAAGCATCTCATCCTATGTTGTCCCCTTCTCCTCCTGCTTTCACTCTTTCCCAGCATGAGGGTCTTTTCAAATGAGTCAGTTCTTTGCATCAGGTGGCCAGAGTATTAGAGTGTCAGCTTCAGCATCAGTCCTTCCAATGAATCTTCAGGACTGATTTCTTTTAGGATGGACTGGTTGGATCTCCTTGCAGTCCAAGGGACTCTGAAGAGTCTTCTCCAACACCGCAGTTTAAAAGCATCAATTCTTCAGTGCTCTGGCTTGATGTTTTCATTGCCCCCTTGGTAGGTTTTGCACATTCCTTCATGCAGAACTCCTACAGGGCTAACACAGTGCTGGGCGCGTGGTGGTAGTGGGGGTTCTTGGTCATTGTTCTCCCCCACTTTGGGAATCCTTCTACTAGATCTCTTCTCTATACATCTGATTCCTGCCCACACTTATGAGAACAAAGTAGGTCAACTTCTTCCATTAGGCCTTCTCTGACCTCCCTTAGGATTTGGGGCTTCCCACCCACCTCTTCCAAGATTTTAAAGTGTTCTTTATTGTCACTGCTCATTTGGTACTTGGCATGTACTGTTTTATGCTGTTTTGAATGTCTTTATTTTGTCTACCCAATTCAATTATAAGTGCCTTACAGGCAGGGATGGGCTTCCCTAGTAGGTCAGCAGTAAAGAATTCGCTTGCGATGCAGGAGTTGTAGGAGATGCAGGTTCGATCCCTGGGTTGGGAAGAGCCCCTGGAGGAGGAAATAGCAACCCACTCCAGTATTCTTGCCTGGAGAATCCCATGGACTGAAGAGCCTGGCAGGCTACAGTCCATAGGGTTGCAGAGTCAGAGCTGACTGAAATGACTTAGCAGGCAGCAGGCAGGACAGGCAGGGATCAGTTTGTTGCTGTTTAACGGCTAAGTCATGTCAGACTTTTTGAGACCGCATGGACTGTAGCCCACCAGGCTCCTCTGTCCATGGGATTTCCCAGGCAAGAATACTGGAGTCAGTTGCCATTTCCTTTTCCAGGGGATCTTCATAAGAGAGGGCTCAAAGCCACATCTCCTGCATTGGCAGGCGGGTTCTTTACCACTGAGCCACCTGGGAAACCCAGGGATAACTTTACCCCGTGCTTATTTTACATCCGTTCAGAGTCCAGGATAGTCCTTTGTACATAGAAGGTATTCAGGGGACTTTCCTGGTGGTCCAGGTCTGGTTTGATCTCTGGCTGGAGAAGTAAGATCTCACATGCCACTCAGCGTGGCCAAAAGATTTTTTTTTTTTTAATTTAAAAGAAGGTTTTGGTTAATATTGTTTGACTAAATGGACAAAGTGAAAGTGAAATGTGCTCAGTCATGTCCGACTCTTTGTGAGCCCATGGACTATACATATTCAGTCCATGGAATTCTTCAGGCCAAAATACTGCAGTGGGTAGCAGTTTCCTTCTCTAGGGGATCTTCCCAGCCCAGGGATCAAACCCAGGTCTCTTGCACTGTAGGTGGATTCTTTACCAGCTGAGCCACCAGGGAAGCCCCAAGAATACTGAAGTGCGTAGCTTATCCCTTCTCCAGAGGATCTTCCTGACCCAGGAATTGAACCAGGGTTTCCTGCATTATAGGTGGATTCTTTACCAGCTGAGCTGCTAGGGAAGCCCCTACATGGACAAATCAAGGAGTAAATGAAAGCCAAGGTTCTAAGAAGCCTGCCTTTTGATGCCAGTCTGTTCAGCTTGGAAATCATAAACGTGCCTAAACAAGACCTTTCATTTGAATGTTTCCCTGTACATATAGGTCTACTACTTGGATTTCTCAGAGGTAAATACTCTTGCCCCAGTTCGATTCCTGAAGCTAATTGTTTAGGTGAAGAGTTTTCGTAGTGTGCGAGGTCCTCTAACTTTCAGCTCACATTCATTGGGGCTTACTCTGTAGGCAGTTCTGCATCGGGTCTCCTTGCACAATAGTTGACTGACTGAGGGATTTGGCGTTCCATAGGGCCTGAACACCAATTCACAGATAGCGACAGCTAGAAAAAGGACTGCAGTCCCGGAGTTACTTGTAAAAGTTTAGCAGCCACAGGTTGACCAGGTAAGCTGGGAGGCTGAGTGTGTGGCAACATTTGACTTGAGTGTGCCTGGAACACTTTGGGTTTCAGCAGAGTCTACCCTTTACACATTTCAGAACACTGATTTTGTTCCATTCACTGAAAGTTCTGCCTCTGTGAAGAGTTTTCAGTTTCTTGGTTTCAGTTCAGTTCAGTCGCTCAGTCATATCTGACTCTGCAACCCTGTGGACTGCAGCATGCCAGGCCTTCCTGTCCATCACCAGCTCCTGGAGCTTACTCAAACTCATGTCCATTGAGTCGGTGATGCCATCCAACCACCTCATCCTCTGTCATCTTCTCCTCCTGCCTTCAATCTTTCCCAGCATCAGGTTCTTTTCCAATGAGTCAGCTCTTCACATCAGGTAGCCAAAGTATTGGAGTTGCAGCTTCAAAATCAGTCCTACCAATGAACACCCAGGACTGATCTCCTTTAGGATGGACTGGTTGGATCTCCTTGCAGTCCAAGGGACTTTCAAGAATCTTCTCCAACACCACAGTTCAAAAGCATCAATTCTTTGCACTCAGCTTTCTTTATAGTCCAACTCTCACATCCATACGTGACTACTGGAAAAACCATAGCTTTGACTAGACGGACTTTTGTCGGCAAAGTAACAAAGGCAAAGGACCTTTGTTGGCAAAGTTTCTTGGCTAATCTGTTGCATTTAACTTCCTAATCATACTTATCTCTCCAAAGTAACCCTGGGAGCGTGTGCTCAGCCTGGTTCCTCCCAAAGGATGCTCTGAAAGCCAGACGCCCCTGCTAGATCTCACACGGCTGCTGGCTCTGGGGGCAGCCTCGTAAGGACAGGAACAGTGACAGGAGGGGGAACAGTGACTTTAGATGCCGGGAGCCTACCATCCTAGACCCCATTTTCATGTAAATGTCGCTGCCACAAAAGGAATCCAATGTAGAAAATATCTGCTGTGGAAGCAGAACCGTCTCTGACTCAAACATAGTTGGGACTTTTTTTTCTCCTCTCTTTTTTCTTCGTGTTTTCCATGTGGCATCAGCAGCTGAGTAAGGGAAAGCTAAGAGGTTTAAGCGTGCTGGTGCTAGCTGGCCAGATTAATAACCCGGAATCTTCCAAACCAGCCATTCGGGGTGAGACAGATTCGCCAGAAAGCACTGGGTTGTGGGGAGCACTGGCTGGAAAACCAGACTCCGCCAGAAATGCGAGCGGACGGCGGCGTGATGGGGTGGCTGGCGCTCCGTGCTTCCTCCCCGCCCCCAGCCTGCCTCCTCCCCTGCTTCTGTTTCTTCCCATTTTTAAGCCGACCTGCTTCTGAGATGGCTGCATACCCAGTCTCTCCAGCCTCTGACAGCTGCTGCCCTCTGCTGGGGAGAAAGCGTCACTGGGGTGGGAAGTGCTGAGCTGGACCAGGAAAACCAGTCTCCAGGCGGACCAAGTCCAGTCTGCGGTTACTGTGTGATTAGCCTTGAGGGGAGGGCAGAACCAGTCAAAAAGGTCGTTGCACCAAAATGTTTCCCGAGGAGTCTCAGCTGCGTACTGGGCTTTGGAATGCAACTCTCAGGGATTCATTGCTTTGTGTCCTTTGAGTTCTCTGTTCGAAAGGTGCATTCCTGGGAATGGTGTTTCCTGGCTTCTTCTTGAGTCAGACCTTGTGATCTTGGGTTTCCCACTATGGGTAGCCCCTGAACACCGTCAGTCACTTTGGTTACTGAATTAGCTAGACCCGATCCTTTCTTCAAGGAAGGTGATGGAGGAAAGTGGTCTTCAGGGGGCTGCAGAAGGAGGGGTCTAGAGGTGGCCTCTTGGCTCACAAGGATCCCTCAGAGAGTAGGGGTTCTGAGTGTCGAAGAAGCAGAAAAAGAGTAGGAAGAACCAGATGGAAGTAGAAAACGCAATCCATAGTGGGGAAAGAGTGCACAGGAGAGGTGGTGATGAATGGCCTTTGTCATTTCTCGGGCTGTCCCCAGAGTGGGCTTTGCTGTCAGGCTGTGGCCAGTTGGCTTCAGAAGGTATAGAGCCAGGAGGATTCCTGTCTCCAGCATAACTATAGAGTGAGCCTGGTGCATCACTGGGACTTCAAACTAGAGTACAGCGCTGCCAGACAGGAGCTATGACCTCACTGACCGCACAGTAATTCTACTTGAGGGATTTATTTTTCCTTCCATGAGCTGCTGCCAAGACTCCTGGTTAGAGTTAATGGGGCTCCCCTGCCAGCAAGTGTCTCCTAGTGATGTGCGTAAGCAGTGCCAGGCAGGAAATAGCTTTCCTGTTCTTAATGGGCTTGTTAAACCTCTTATTGAGTGGGGTTTAAATGGCTTTATTATGAATAATAATAATAGTAAGTAAGCATTATTAGTCGTAGTAGAGAAAAAATGATGATGTCAGCTCTGACTGCCCCTTCGTTTTTCAACCTTGCCAGCCTGCAGGTCCTTTTGCCAACAGTGTCCAGAGATGGGTGGCCGGTGAGACTGGGACCGGTAATCGGGGTAGATGGCAGGCTTCGTTTCCTGCAGCTTCCCAATTCTGAGCCCCTGTCCACTCTTGTAGAGTCATTCCTGCTCGCTGTGTCTTTCAGGGTTTTTAGGCTCTTACCCTATCAGATGAAATAGAACCACAAACTCCTCTCTCTTAATTTTAATTTGGGTTGAGCCGTGGACAAAGGTTCCAAAGTTCAGTCTGGGCATCACTTAGAAGAGATTTTCGAAAGGGTAGTGGGTCCTGTTCTCCGTGCTACTTTACAGCTGGGACTGGAGCTATGAAGTGTATCCTAGACTGTAGTTGTTTATTTATCAGGTTCACTGATCTTACCGTAACTTTCTGCAACTGTATTGGTTTTCTGTATACTGATGCTCTTATTTGCCTTAAGGAGATTTGACATCTCCTTAAGCAATATGTCTGTGAAATCAGGGGTTTAATGTGTGGGCTGTTTTGTTCTTTTTTTTTTTTTTTTAACCAATCCATATTAAAATGGATACGTCGCAGTTACCTTTTTAAAAAGTTCATCCATGTGGCAAATGTGTCATACCCTCAAGGGAAATCGTGCCACGCTTCTGCAGACACTGCTGTTTGAGGTGTGGGTCTCATGCTTTAGTGGAAGTCAGAAGCACAGGCACAGCTGGTTTAACTACACATTGCTTCTCCCCTCCCTCTGAGATTCTGATTCAGCTGGTCTGAGGTGGAGTCAGTGATCTTGTACTTCTAATAGTTTCTCTGGAGATGCTGGTGTCCAAGGACCACACTTTTGGTCGCACTGGCCTGGAGGACTGGGGTCCAGGCTCCAGCTCCTCCTCTGACAGTGGGCATAGTACCCGTATTCAAAGGTTTGTCTTAGTTCATCCAGACTGTACCATTGACTCACTGACTTAGACAGTAAACGGTTGTTTCTCATGTGTCTGGAGTCTGGGAAGTTCCACATCAAGGTGCTTGCAGGTTAGGTATCCTCACATGGCGGAGAGAAAAACCAACTCCTCTTGTGTTTTTTATGAAGGCACTAACCCCGTTCCTGAGGGCTCACTATCATGACTTCATTACCTTCCAAGGGCACCACCTCCTGCTTTTATCATGTTGTGGTTTGGGATTTCAAAAATGGGAATTTTGGAGGGCTACAAACATTTAGTCCGTGACAGTGTTTGTTAGCCTTAAATGTTACCTACCGTGTGTAGAATTCCTGGCGCAGACTGGATGCTGTACCAGGCAGCATGGTTTTTCTTGCAGCCATTCTAACCATTTGTAGTTTTATTTATTTTTTCAAGCTTTAGAGCTTTTTATGGTTCAGTGTGAAGCTCAGCTAGGAAGTACAGGAAATCCTGTCAGGTTAATTCGGGTTCTAGGTTCTAGTACTAAATTGAAGTCCGTTATGCAACTCTGGGTGGCCAGGCAGTCCCCCAGCAGCGTCTGGCCAGTCTTCCGTCTTCCAGAGCCCTGGCAGAGAGAGTCGGGGGGGTCTTCATCCCTCTGTGTGTGGCCAAGAGCTGTGCTGATGGAACAGAGTTGCATGAGAGTTCATCCTTGTTGTGCCTACCGCGTCCGCAGACAGAGGTTGGCAAAGAGGAGCTTAGGATTTGATGAATGTGTGCACTTGTGATTTTTTTTTTTTTTTTTTGAGGCTGCCTAGTAGCTGAGCTCCCTTTCTAGGCTTGAGCAGTTTGCTGAAAGGCAGATGGGCCCCTTATTCTGCTCCTGAAGCCCCCAAAGGCTAGTTTTGCTTTCCCTGGCTTCAAGAGAACCCTGCAAGCCAGGCTTAGTGGGTGGGAAGAAGAACTCATTCTGGTGATGCCCAGGGAGGGGGGCAGTGGCCCATGGCAGTGGTCGAGTGGTAACTGGGACCCCATCAGGCTGTTCCCAGGACATTACCCTTGCTGCTGGAGCAGCATCCTGGCACCTCTGGTCATCTTCCGTGTATGGTTCTCAAGTTCCTTCATCAAGTCCGTTTCCACTTCACCTAGTAAAGGATGCTGAGCCAGTGACAGTTTTTAGAGCAGTAAAGTGTCATATCACAAGTCATTTTAAAAATAACTGACCACCATCTGGAACATGGATTGGAGGACACGTGACCAGGTGAGGAGACAATGAGGAGGCAGTCACCTGAGAAAGTGAGGATGGAGATGAGAGGAGAGAGAGAAAGAAACATTTAAGACGCAAATTTGACCAAATCTGATGATTGGAGGCCTGATTTTTATCTTCGAACTCAAAAGATAAAAATGAATTTTCGGTTTTGTGTGCAGCATTAGTTGCCTTTTAGGGATAAGCAGTCATTTTGTTGTCAAGATAGATACCTCCAAGTGAGTGAGAAAATGAGATAAAAGGTTATTGAACAGGGTTGTGTTTGGAATACTGCTCAGCTGTGGTCATCTCCATATCAAATCTTTTCAGTTCAACAAATATCGAGCATTTACTGGATGTTAGACATCAACAGTTATTTACCAGATACCATTTCTTTTGATTTTGATGTTGAAAAGGGGTGGGTGTATAGAAGAAAAGTCACATGACCTTACACAAACAGACACGATTGTACAACACGGAGAGCAGGCACGTGTTGGTCTTGAGGTTTCTCTGAGGGCCCAGATGAACCCCGAGTGGAGTCTGTACTAGAACTTTATACAGACTGCTCTTGGGGTCTGTATACACCTGGCGGGTCCTTAGTGCTTTTACAAACCTTCTCTCTTCTTGCCTCTCACTTACAAGTCACCTCCCTGAATTACCGCCCCTGTATGTGTTGAAGGGTTCACAGTCAGATGTTCCACCACTAAATGGATATGTGCCCTGCCAGAGCTGTGCACTCCCTCCTTGCCATGTGAGTGCATTGAGAAGCTGCCACCGCTGCCTCTCTGCTCTTCGGAAGAGTCGATGGTAGCTCCAGGGGCTGGCTCTTGATGTACCTAGCTCCTGCCTGCCTCTCTGGGGCTTTTCGTTCAAGTGTCAGTGCTGGTGTGTACAACGTGAACCAAGCTGAGTGGAGAAAGGCATTGCAGTTCACCTCTGGTGTTTCTCCGGGCACGATGCTAGGCTGCCTGACCACGCTGCTTGCCTCTGTCGCTTCTCTCGTTCTGCCTTCTCGGTTCCAGGCTCACCCCGCTCCCCTCTTCTCTTGCACTTGCTCGTTTGTGTGTCCAAGTGACACTCGTCTGACAGCTGCCTGGCTTCTCATGGCCACCAAGGAGCCTTGTCTAGAGAGGCTGCTCTCCTTTAATGTGTCGATAGGCCCCGGCCCGGGCTGACTACTCAGGGACGTCTCTGGTGTGTTCGGTTCCTAGTGTCCCGATGGGCTGTCCTCTGCATCTAGATCTGAAACCAAACCTCCCCTTGGATCAGACCAGTCCAGGAGCTTCACACAGTTATTTCAGATTGTGGAGACTTTGAATCTCCCTGAAGGCCTGTTTGCTCTTTAGCTGATATTAATCTCTGCCTCTCTGTGTAATGATGTAATATATCAGGACTTGGCGACAGGTACATCCATAGCCATATATCCTGAGACAGAGGATACATCAGCCTTTCCCTACGGCCATGATGCCACTGTTGGCGGCGGAAGGAAGCCGAGAGTGGTGATGGTCTGACTTTTGAGTTTCAAAATCACATTGTAAAACTGGAACTTCTCTGGTGGTTCAGTGGTTAAGACTTCACCTTCCAATGCAGGGGGTGCAGGTTGGATCCCTGCTTGGTAAGCGAAGATCCCACGTGCCTCGTGGCCAAAAAACCAAGACATAAAACAGAAGCAATATTGTAACAGAGTCAATAAAGACTTTAAAAATGGCCAACATCAAAACAACTCTTAAAAAAATATATAGTCATGATGACAAACATAGTATTGTCAAACTAAGGATCCTTTTTTAAAAAAGTTTTATCAGCTATTATTGCCACTGTGTCATAAAAGAAAGGGACATTTTAGCTCCTAAATGTAGGAAAGATATTTTTTTAGTATAAAGGGAGGTTCTTTATAATAAACAACTATAGAAATCTTAGCGCCAAAGATTGATGATTTTGAACTGTGGTGCTGGAGAAGACTCTTGAGAGTCCCTTGGATTGCAAGGAGATCCAACCAGTCCATCCTAAAGGAGATCAGTCCTGAATATTCCTGGACGGACTAATGCTAAAACTGAAACTCCAATCCTTTGGCCACCTGATATGAAGAACGGACTCATTGGAAAAGACCCTCATGCTGGGAAAGATTGAAGCCGGGAGGAAAAGGGGAAGACAGAGGATGAGATGGTTGGATGGCATCACTGACTCAATGGACGTGAGTTTGAGTAAGCTCTGGAAATTGGTGAAGAACAGGGAAGCCTGGTGTGCTGCAGTCCATGGGGTTACAAAGAATTGAACATGACTGAGTGACTGAACTGAACTGATAGATTCATTTTTAGAAAATCTGATCTGTCTTTGAGAGGAAGAATACTCTTTATTGAAATAATAGAAATGATGTCATGTGGCTTCCCAGACCTGGGAAAGGGACAGCAGGGAATGTCTGCTTTTTCTGTGTCTTCAGTAAGTTCTGGCACAGTGCTAGGCATCTCGTGGCCCATCCTGGTGCTTCTCCCTTCCTGTTTGCTTCTCAATTCCTTCAGCCCTAGGGGCTTAGGAACTGTTGCAGTTTATCCATTGAATTCATTGAACCTTTACATACATGGATATATACACATTGTCTTTATTTCTTAATCATACAAAATATAAAAGCTTTTGATTTCCTTACTGGTGAAAAATCTTGAGTTCTCTTTTTGTGTGATTGCTGGGGTTATAATCAATGTAACCATCTATAAAGTGTCACTTATTAAATAATAATGACATGCTTTTATCAGTTAATATTACTAGCCACATGCCATTTGCACAGGAAAATGCTAGGAAAGAAGTTTGGCAGATATATAGGAAGTTCATTTTGTGGCATAGCAAGTTTGAAGTTACAGCCGCAATTGCAGATGACATCACATTCAGAGTTTTTCTTTTCTATCATTTTCGTATCTGCCATCTGAGCCTATGTTGTTCCTCCTTTGTTCCTCCCTCGTGATGTGTGATGTGATGAACACAGTGTGAGTTATGAATAAATGCTTGTTGATCATCATTTTTAGGAACTATGTAGATGGAGGCTGGTGAAAATTTCCAGGAAACGTGGCGTCTGAGAATTGGTGACCAATGAGTGATTATGATAGCAATACAATAGACACATGGCAGGGCGGGGAGTGCAGCTGAGGGTTTTCAAGAGTAAATATGAAACTGGAGATGAAAAATGAGTGCTTGAATGATGCAGCTTTTTGAAAAGTCTGTTTTGTAATGAGTCATTCTGTAGGTCACTAAGAACTTGGGATTCAGAAAATTGTATGGTTTAAATGTGGTAAACTGGCTGGAACAGTTCACCTCTGAGGATTCTGAGAAGTCCATTTATGTGAAGTGATTCTTGCATTCAGCATTTACTGAACACAGCTTAGTTGGTAAAGAATCCACCTGTAATGCAGGAGACTCTGGCTCGATTCCTGGGTTGTGAAGATTGCTGGAGAAGGGATAGGCTACCCGCTTCAGTATTCTTGGGCCTGTCTTGTGGCTCAGCTGGTTAAGAATCCACCTGCAATGTGGAAGACCTGGGTTCAATCCCTGGGTTGGGGAGATCCCCTGGAGAAGGGCAAGGCTGCCCACTACAGTATTCTGGCCTGGATAATTCCATGGACTTTACAGTCTATGGGGTCTCAAAGAGTTGGACAAGATTGAGTGACTTTCACTATTATATGAAAGATTATTCTAGGTGTTGGTAATATAGCAGTAGATAAAAGAAAAAGCCAAGATGGTTGGCTGGCATCACCGACTCAATGGACTTGAGTTTGAACAAGCTCCGGGAGAGGGTGAAGGACAGGGAAGCCTGGCGTGCTGCAGCCATGTGGTTGCAAAGAGTCAGACACGACTGAGCGACTGAACAACAACAAAACAGAAATTCCTACCCTTAATAGGGAGTGATAGGCAGTCAACAAGTAGGTGAATATACCATATTCTGGGTGATGGTGAGTGTTCTGAAGAAAAATGAAACAGAAAGTAGAGACAGGGCAATCCAGGGTGGTGGTGATGATTTAAAATTTAAGTAGGATAAAGAAGAGGGCAAGGATAGATGGGCAGCCCTGATGTAGTATTGTTTTCCAGGGACCAAAGAAAGATGTTCAGGCAGCCAGTGGCCTCAGATTCTCTGAGTGTAATCTGACTTTGCATCCCAATTAACAGTGACAGCTTACTGCTTTAAAATAGGAAATAAAATGGAAGGAAAGCAAATGCTTGATAGTTGACCTGACATTCACTGTTGCAAGATTGGGAACGTACAATAAATGTCACTGACGGAGCAATATTCATGAAGTAAAAATGTCAGTTTTCAATTTGGTATGAGGATGGTTTGACATGTATTAGTCGCGCACAGAATATTATCATAATTAATGCATTAATAATGCAGCTGTCCTTTTCCTTCCCATTCCAGATTTAAAAAGGAGGAAATGGAGAGAGTCAGGTGAAAGAGCAGCTCTCGCCCTGTTCAGACCTTTCCTGCTAGCTTTTCTCTCTTCTGGTGCCCTCCCATCTCGGTGGCCTTGGCTCCTGATTGGTATCGGTCCAGATTTATCATCTCCATTCCTCACTCACATTTCCAGGAACAATACCAGTGGCCTTGTCTGCTGAGGTCTTGCTTCTTAATTTTCAGTACTTTTAAAAGTATTTCGAAAGTACACATGTTTTCTGTAGAAAAGGCATATCGGCTAAATCAGAAATCTAAAAATCTCCCATAAGCACACCACCCAGACAAAATACTAATATTTTGGTGTTTATGCTTCAGCCTTTTTTTTTTTCATAATCATATATATTTACAGATACAACATCATTCTATACAGCTTGATGATTGACTTAGTGCAGAGTAAATATTCTTTTTCATCTTAGGAACTGCTTTTCTGCAGCGTGACTGGGTGGTATTGCATTATACAGATGTAGCATGATATGATTAACTAGTCCTTTTAATTGTCATGTGAATAGTTTCTATATTTTTGATAGTATAACCAGTGTTACGATGAGCATATATGTGGCCAGGTCTTTGTACGTATGAGTGTATATGTTTATTTTGGACAGATTTTTAGATGTGGAGCCGATGGAAGTATTAGTTATCTATTGCTAGAGTAATGCTGCAAAGCAGGGCTTCTGTGGCACAAATGATGAGCATTATTCACAAGACTGGGATCAACTAGGGGTCCGCTAGGGGGCTCTGCTGATCTTGGCTGGGCGGCTCTCTTACCTGAGTGTCAGTTGGCTGGCTGTTGGCTGATCGAGGCTGTCTGGGACCCAGTGCCTGGGGGAACTTGACTCTATTCCATTGCTTCCCATTCTCTGGCAGGCTGGCCCGGATGTGTTCTCATGTCATTGGCAGAGACATAGCAAGCTTGTTCTTCCACATGCTTTTCAAGTTTCTGCTTAGATCACATTTACGAACATCACAAAGTAAGTTATATGACTGAGCCCAGCATCAAGGGGCAAAACAGTTGAAGGGGACTGAACAGTTGAAGGGGACTGCAGAATTATACAGCCAAGGTGTGCATTGAGGAAGGGGTGAAAAATAGGGGCCAAATTTGCAATTTCCCCTACGGGGTCACAAGGCATCCCCTACGGGGTCACAAGCCTGAACCAGCTCCACTAACTGTACGAGACTTCTCGGTTTTCCAGTTCTCTTGACTCTTGCTGCCTCTGGGCGTGATTTATGACTCTCGATCTTGGCTGTTTCGATTGACCTACCTCCCTGTCCTGTGCATTTTTCTCTTTGGGCTGACTCTTTCCCTGCAGAGTGGCTCCAGAGCTGCCCCAGGCTCTGGTCCACACATCCCTTTCATCCGGTCTCCTGCCCACGTTACCTTGTACATGTGCTGACCACATCTCAGCTCTCTGGAATGTTCAGTGATCCGAAAGAGCGCTTTTCCAGCCGTTCTGAGTCAGCAGGCATCTACTGCATGTCTCTGCCACCTACACCAGCAGCAGGGTAATTGTTAGTTCTCTTTATTCCCAGAATCTCCCAATTTTGGGGGGCCAGAAAAAAGCTAAGAATTCAGTCTTGTTTTTTTTTTTATACAATATTGTTCCAAGAAGATAGCTATTTATATGGGTATGTGTGTGGATAAGGACATGAATGCAGATAAAAACTTGCCTGGAGAAAACACTGTTAATATTTTAGTATATCTGCATGTAGAGGAATTATGGTGAATTAAAAAAAAAAAAAAAAAAAAACAACCTAACATGTGTACAGCAACTGAAAGTCACAGGAGTTAAATGACTTGCCTCCTATCCTACAGGTAAATAATAGCAAACTGACTGCAGCCCAGTTCTGCTGATTCCTGGTTTAATGCTCCCTCGAGATGACACCACAACATGAACTCTGGGGCCCAGCTGTCTTTTTGTTTGATTGTTTGTTTCCAAGCAGCATTGGTGGTTTGGTTTGGTTTGGTTTTGCAAGAGTGCTTTGCTTTCTGTGGGTTCATAGGGAAATTAAGAATATTTTTAAGGGATTGAGTCATCTAAACCAGCTATGTGAATGTTGTGTGCATAGACAAATGTCTGGGTGCATAAATTATCCTGGCTTCAAAATTTGACAGGTGATTCAGGTAAATAGTGGATTTTATCTGTTAAATCACATTAAGGTTCCCAAGCAGATGTATCTTGAATTCTGAACACATAATTTATCGGAGGTATGCAGCTATATTAATTATTTAGTACATACAAAAAGTAAGCTTTTCAGATTTAGAGTAGAATCAGATAAGCTTTCAAGGGACATCTCACTTGGTTAGATTGATTAAATTTCTTGCTGTGAACGAACTGAGGTGGGTGACTGTGATACAGGGTTGTTTTTTTTTCCCCTGGAGCTTACTTTCACTAGGGCGATTCTGAAGACCTGGAGATTAGTTAGGAGACCAGGGCATGTACTTCTTTCCATGGAAATGGTGGGTTAGTCTGCTTGGAAATGAATCTTTGATTTGTTTTCTGCTTGCCCTTTGTCTTATTTCCCTTTTATCCAAGCTCTATGATATCCAAAAAGAAAAAGAAAGCTTTATTCCTCTGGAGAGTAAGGATTGGCTCCAGTATTACTGTAGTGATGAAGAGAGAGACATACTTTGAAGAGCTCTTGACCTGGAGAACACCCAGGAGATGTTGGTATTTTGAATGTATTGTTTGAGTCAAAGCCAGGTGTTAAATTGAGGCATTTGGGGCTTGGAAACATGTTACTGTTGCTGAATTAACACGTTTTACCCACTTAGAGCTTTCTGTAAGGCTTCTTAGATCACAGAGGGTGCACATACTCAGAAATGGACACCAACCAGTGGGGACAAAGAGACTGGGATCTGAGGTGCCTTCACCAAGCAACAGGAGGAAGAATCCAAGCCTCTAAAAAATAAGTCTCTATAGGTTCTCTTTCCTAGTGCTTCTGTGGGGTTTGTTTTTCTTTGTGCCAGTTGACTTGCAGAGAAAGACTGCCCTGGAAGCTGAGTTTTTGCAAGCCTGTTACAGGATTCAGACACAGGCTTCAGCCAGTCAGTGCGGGTCTAGTTATTCTGTGCCTGGATGGACTGCAGTGACCCCTGCTTGTTTATGCTAGGACTCAAGCATCATACCCCTGTCACTGTTAGCCCCCCCAACCCCACATGTACCCCCGCACCTGCTCCTGGGCTCCAGCTACTAAAGTGCTTTACTTAAGAGTATCTTGGAGGTACCCTCACACAGTTGTTGGCTGCTTCTGGTTGGAAAATGCTCAATTAGAGCCAAACAAGCATGCTGCTAGAACTGAATAGATTTTGATAAAACTGGTTCAGTTAATATGTCCCTTAGGGTGAAGAACATCTCCACTTTCTCCTGCTAAGGACGTCAGTAGCTTCGTTTCCAGTCTGGGTTCAAACTCAGATTGAACTGTTAGAAAGTGTTTAAGACCACAGTGAGATCCACCTGTGTGCTCATCAGTGTGTGATTAAGACATGCATGGGGAGGGATGGAGTAAAATAGGAAATGATGGGGCAAAGGGCAAGGAAACAAGCTCGGGCACAGGCCAGTGAGAGGAGGGAACCAGCCGTGGGCACCTCGTCACCTTGCTCAAGGTCAGCACGGCGGCCCCCAGTGTCTGTGCTCCATTATCTCAGTCCCCTAGAGGATCCTGCTAATGAGGCCAAGGGAGGCACACGAAAGCTCACCTAAATTGTTTTGCTCAAGTCTTGCTTGCACTATAACTTGTAACTCTGGCTGGAAAATCACTAGCCGGGGACACGAGAAGGAATTTGAATGATAACGGTGGGCACTTGTCAACAAGTTCTTCCAAGTCAATCCCCAGCTTCTTATTTCACCTCTGTATGCCTGTTTCTTCTTATGAAAAACTATGGTAATATTGGAATAATAATTTCAATCTCATAGGCTCTTAACTTCTCCTCTACAGGTTTATAAAAATACTCTTTTGTCTTTTAATATTCTTTACTACTTTTCTTGCTTGAGCATTTGTTTTATTCTCTGGGGACAGGGACCTTTTTTTAAAAAAACGTTTCTTCCTCTGCTCTCTGATGTTGTACTGATTTCACTGTGCACATGTGGGCTCTGAGATGGTACAACTGGCTAGCCCTGTACCCCCACATGATGGCTTACTGGGAGCCCGGTTACTCCAGAGCAGGTGGAGCTGAAGAGAAAGAGCAGGAGTCACCTTGACATGTGTACATACCTGTTGCAATTTATACTTTGCTCACACTTGAACTCAGCCCATCCTAGGACCAACTCTGGTAGGGGCTCCAAAGGGCTCAGCATCCGTATCTCTTCATGACGGTCCTTTTGTATTTTCCTTTGATCCAGTATCTGTCTTCCTTCAAGTGCTTATTAATTGCCACAGCATCCTGCTGAATGTTCTTAGGTCTGTTTTCTGTAAGGCTGGAGTTAAGGAAACAGGTGGCTCCCTGGCAGCGAGGCATAGTTCAGGGTGTTTGTGGATGACCCCGTCGCTGCTCCCATCTGTAGGGCTGGAGTGAGACGCTTCAAGATTTCTGGATCTTTAGGATTTTGGAGATCTGCGATTTAGGAAACTTGGGAGGCCTTGAGCAGCTGCTGGTCAGCTCACGCTGCATTTTAAAGCACATCTGTAGTTTTATGGTGTGCCCAATCGCACATCGCAGCCCCCTTCTTATTACTGCTTTGATGTGTGAGAAGCACCTATGCTGATTCTCTGTCTTATCACCAGGCAGTATCTGGTGCTTATTATCCAGATGCTTATTTAGATGCTTATTATCCAGAGAATAATACATAGGTATGCATTATTATTAACAGATGATCTAGGAAGTGCTATATAAATATTTGTTATATAAATTTTTAAAAGTAAATGCAATGCAAAGAAAATTTCATATACCCCAGACACTCAGTTCTCTTCTGTGGAGGTAGCAACCATCATCAATTTCATGTAGTTCCTTCTAGAAATTGTCCAGGTATACACAGACGTGTCTGCATATATGCATACCACCCCGCTTTGCCTTCACATGTGCAATAGGCTGGGAATGTGTAAATCCCACTGTTTACCCTCCTGCAAGGAACCCTGGGGTTCTGAATGGGGCCTCAGGGATACAAGCATCCGCACAGGGAAACTCCTTTCCCTTCCTGTTGTCTCTGGGGCCCACCCAGGGTCACCAGGGAGACCAAAGCTTGGGAGGTCAGTTCCCTTATCGATCCAGAGCTCTGGTGTTCTCAGAAAGATGACAAGGCAGAATATGGAGTTAAGATTTACTCCTCTTGAAGCTCACCAAAATTTTAATAGTGTTGTGGGATGGAGGAGGGAAGGCTATAATTATTTTCTTCTTTTTACATTTCCTTTTAATAGTGATCACATATTAATAATGAAACATTATTTATAATGAAAAATCCCAATACCCTTAAGTATTCCAGTTCCCCCTGAAGTGGAATCTTAAACTCTGAATTTATTAAATGTACTAGTGAAGTTTTTATTGGTTACAAGCAGGTAACCTCTTTTACAAACAGGCAATCTCTTTCTAATCTATTTCTAAGAACACTCAGAGTACAGCTGCCGTTGTCTTGGTATAATAGAAGTGGTTCTTAATGAGCTCAGCTTACAGACTCTCGGAATGAAATAGAGTTGGTTCCGAGTGTATCTGTAGTGAGTGAACACAGTACTTTGAAAACTCTCCTGGACCAAGATGCTGGTGGTGAATGATGGCATCTCCCACGGCGCTTTCGAAGCTGCCCCTGACTGCCGTTCTCGCCTTGCTTGCTGAGAGTCAGTGCTGTAGGGCAGAGTTTCTCACACTGTGGGCTTGGACTCCTCTCGGGCTGGGAGATTGCAGCAAGTGGACCATGGACCCTTTCAAGCATAGCACACTGTTTGCCTGAAATAATACAGTTACCAGTTTTTCCTTTTTTTTTTTTTAATTGGGGTATAGTTACTTTACAATATTGTGTTAGCTTCTGCTGTACAATGAAGTGAATCAGCAGTATGTGTCCATATATGCAGTTATCATTGATTGACAATTTCTCATGTGCCAGGCACTGTTCTGGAAACTTTCATATATTTACTTAGGCAATTCAGTGACCCCGTTGAAGCCAGTAACATTTCAATCTCCTTATTGAGGAAACTGAGCCCCAGAAGGGTGAAGTGAGCTGTCTCAGGTCTCTCTGCTGCTGCTGCTAAGTCACTTCAGTTGTGTCTGACTCTGTGCAACCCCATAGATGGCAGCCCACCAGGCTCCCCTGTCTCTGGGATTCTCCAGGCAAGAACACTGGAGTGGGTTGCCATTTCCTTCTCCAATGCATCAAAGTGAAAAGTGAAAGTGAAGTCGCTCAGTCGTGTCCGACTCTTAGCGACCCCATGGATTGCAGCCTACCAGGCTCCTCTGTCCATGGGATTTCTATTATTAATAAAGTCATGGTTCAAATCCATGCCATCTGGCTCCAGAGCCCCCTCCTAATCACTGAACCACCATCCTTCTCAGAGAAGCAGATGAGGTTTCATGTATGTGGGCTCTCTGTATGTTGAGAATACATAGGTCAGTAATGATTGTGGCCTGGACCATGGTATTAGTGGTGAAAGAGGTGAAAGAAGAGGTCTGATTGGAAGGTAAGCCTGGTAGGATTTATTGCGAGAGGGGCAAAGTTGATACCAAAAACCTCAAGGTATTAAATATTTGGCCTGAGCCCCTGGAGGGATGAATTATTACTCACTGAGATGGGAAGAGCAGAGAGAGAGGCAGATTTGGGAGGAGGGTGGAAATTAGGGATTCAGTTGTGGACTTGTTGAGTTTCAGTCTGAGACACCCAAGGGGAAAAATGAAATAGGTGGTTGGATACAAAAGTTAATGAATTCAGGGAGAAGTCTGGAGTTCAGAATTTGGGAGTCATTAGCATAAACATGCCACTTAGGGGCCTGAAATTTAATGGGGACACAGACTTGACTGTGGATAATTAAGAGGTTGAAAGGCTGATCCAGAGGCAGGCTTGGAGACTTGTTGTTTAGAGGAGGAGATGGTAGACAGCAGCTGGATTGTTTTTGCTTTGAGTAAATAAAGTTTTATTGGAACACAGCTCTTTGCCTGTCTTTGTCTTATGGGTGCTTTTGAGCTACAGTGGTGGAGTTGAATAGTTGTGACAAAGGCTTACAGCCCACCAAGCCAAGAGAATTTACTGTCTTTATACAGGCAGGTTTGTTCAACCTGGGTTAGAAATCAGGGGGATCCAGCAAAGGAGACTCGGAATGAATAGCCAGGCAGGAGGAAGGGGCCGCAGGAGCTCTGCAGCATAGACCAGGTGGGGTAAGGCTTTGGGAATGTGTGACCTGGGCAAGTTACTTTACCTGTGCGGACGGCAGTCATGCAGAGTTATTGTGAAGATGAAACAGGATGATAGAGGTAAAACCCTCAGCTGTGCCTGACCGACAGTAAGTGCTCATATGTAAGTAACTATCTTACAGCACCCATTTTCCTTTGCTTAGTCTGGGGTCCGTGGCCTCGGCTCTGGGCTAGGGTGGTGACTGTCCCCAGCCCACTGGAGTAAGCCGTGTGACCTGTGCTCAGGCCCTGAAGAAGTCGGAGGAAGTTGGGCCAGCCCCGCTCCAGGCTCTGCATTTACCTTCCATCTTTGACAAGCAGTCTTTACTGAAAGCTTTTGAGCAAATCCGGTTTCATGTGTGTTACTGACCAGTGACAACACATTCTGTGTTTCAGGATTTGATAGGCTCCCGGGGGGCTATGTCCCTGACAACACGGGTTGGCAGCTCTCGCCTGGGCAATTAAACCACATACCCCTAATGCTGGAGAAGGGCCTAGATATCCCATCCATGCCTGGGACATTTTCTCCCAGGAAGAGCCTTGGATGAGAAGCTTGAAGAGGGAGTGAGACCTGTTGTTGTTATTCAGTTGCTCAGTCATGTCCAACTCTTTGCAACCCCATGGACTACAGTGTGCCAGGCTCCTCTGTCCTCCACTGTACTGGGGTATACTCAAATTTATGTCCATTAAGTCGGTGATGCCATCCAACGGTCTCACCCTCTGCCACCCACTTCTCCTTTTGCCTTCAATCTTCACCAGCATCAGGGTCTTCTTCAGTGAGTTGGCTCTTCACACAGGTGGCCAAAATATTAGAACTTTAGCTTCAGCATCAGTCCTTCCAATGCATATTCAGGGTTGATTTCCTTTAGGATTAATGGGTTTGAGACCCACTGGGGCTTTTCTAAAGACCCTGGCTCCAAGGCTTGGGTCAGGAAAGAATTACCTTGCATCATGTTCTGGTTTGGCATTCAGCACCCCAGCTTCACCACTGGCCCCCTCTGGGTCCAGACTCTCAGGAGCACACAGAAGTGGCTGTCCTTTGGGCAGCTCCTGAAAGAGAATCTGGCCTTTCCCATTCACTTGTTCTTGTGTCTGTTATAGGTCCTCTTCTTTCTGTTATGGCTATATTCCCTGGTTAGTCTCTAAAGCAGTACTTCTTCAAGTGATCTGTGGACCATCAGTATCACCTGGAAACTTGTTAGAGGCACCAGCCCAAGCCATGGAATCAGCAGCTTCTGGTGTATGACCTTGGGCAGGTTAGTTAGCCTCTCTGAAATGTGGTGCACCCCCTGTGGAAAATGGGAATGATAATGGCACAGGATTGTGGTAAAGGTTAAATGAGATCAGCAACCACTGAGCTCACCAAGCCCTCCAGGTGATTCTCATCACGCTAAAGTTTGAGAACCACTCCTCTAAAGATGCTGCTAAAAGATCCCCATTTTGAGACAGATGTTCTTGCCAAGAGAATTTTTCAGATTTTATCCCTTTATACACCTCAGACCATTTTTACTCTGAGCTAATCTGCCAATTATCTTTCCAAAATGAATGCTTTCTCATTTTCTTAAAATTGTTACAGGATACCAATCATGGTTTAGCTTTTCCTTAAAGACTCAGGGCATAATCATGAGTGTAATTATTGCTGTGTTGGGTATAGGGCTTTTAGTATCATATGTCTGTGTTTGTGTATTCTTTACCGTTTTTTTTAGCTTAATTTTTTTTTTCAGTTGTATGTGGCTTTCTTCTTCATTGTCTGCATATCAGCTGTTCCTACCATAAGTAAACTAATAGGACCCCTGTCACTTTCTAATTTTATTTTTAAATTGATTTTTTACAGGAACTGAAATAATCAAGATGGTTAATAGGGTGTGCAAAGCAAGAATACATGAGTAAAAAATAAGAGTAAATAACCAAATGAAAATCTGAGGGAATATTTTTTTCAAATATAAGCTTCTGTACCTGAATTCTCTAGGGTAGAATCTGGATTCTTGCCTGCCTTGCTGTTTATTTCTGATACTTTCTCAATGATTGGTGTTTTGAATGACAAAAGTTGTTGTACAATACTCACCACCCCATCCTTCTTCTGAACATTTACCCCCAATGTTATACTTTCTCTTGTGTCTTTCTTCATTATTGATGTATTTTCCTAGAAGATGTAATTCATAATGTATCATTCATTCACATCTAAATTATTGCTCTTTGGAATGAAAAGTGAAGTCGCTCAGTCGTGTCCAACTCTTTGCAACCCCATGGACTGTAGTCTACCAGGCTCCTCCGTCCATGAGATTTTCCAGGCAATAATACTGGAGTGGATTGCCATTTCCTTCTCCAGGGGATCTTCCCCACCCAGGGATTGAACCTGGGTCTCCCGCATTGTAGACAGACACTTTACCATCTGAGCCACCAGGAAAGTCTTGAAAGGGAGTATTAAATGTGAGGTACCCCCTCTTCCTTTCTCCTTTTTTCTTGTATTTTACTTTCTTTGGGTTCCCAAGTCAGCCTGGGAGAGAGTGCCCAGGGCTGATATGTGAAAAAACATCTGCATTCTAGGTTTGGTTCTACCACTAAGTGACTGGATGGAATCAGGCACATCACTTGGCATCTCTGGGCCTGGAGCTACAGCATTCTAAATGCAGATGATAATAATAATGATAATAATCCTCCCCCCTGGAGCAGTGTAGCAGGAATCCTAGTAAATAGTGTAAGTGGAAATGTAACACCACATACACCTGATCTGCGTGGTGGTCAAGCTGCATCTAAGACAATTGGGCCGCATGGAGGCCTTAAGGGCGTTTCTTCAGTTTCCCTTGCCCCAGTATCCAGCTGCCTTGGCCCAGAGGCTTTGGGACCTTGCTCTGTTTTTTTATCCTATTTCAGAGTATACCCGATCAATAGAGACGTAAAATAAAGTCACAGAGTGGGAGCTCATACTCACTATAGAAAATGTTGGCAGGAAATACAGCAATCATGATAGTTCCACAAAAAAAACCCGGACTGTGGAATGCACAGTGTATGTGGATGGCGGTGTTTCAGCTGTGCTCACTGCTTTGAAATCTGGTGCATTCTAAGATGTGGGACGTGCTGAGGGTTTAGACAATGTGCCTGCTTGGCACCTGCAGGTTCTTGGAAGGGACTGGAGGGGGTCTTTCAATGCAGGCCTGCCAGCCAAGATTATCTGATGGGGCATGCCTTCCACTGATTAAGGCCACTCTGGACCTCAGCAGTGAATAGATCCAGGGGCCCAAGAAGCCCCCACCTCTGAGATGCAGAGGGACACCCCCTTTCCTGAATAGCCGGTTCCCTTCTATTCAGTCCATTTATGTGTCTTTCTCTCCCGGTAGAGAATGCTGACAGCTACTGTCCCTGAAGACAGCCAAGAAGGCTTCCAGCCTATGCAGGGAACTTCTGAAAGAGCGAACCCAGTCCACCTCACTTTTCTGCCAGTCCTAGCCCTACCCTCTCTTTAAAGCCCCATGTAAGTCTGACCTTACTGGCATCAGCAAATCCTTCAGTCTTCAAGACCCTCTCAGCTCTGGCCTCTGCCAGCACTTATCACATGAGATTCCCTTTGGCACTTATCGTCTGTTGCCCGGTTAGTAAATGTATGAGGGATGTGTCTCTCGACATCTTGAGAGTGGTGCAAGGTCTTTATACTAGTTCTGCTCTGGGCTTCCCCGGTGGCTCAGACTGTAAAGAATCCACCTGCAATGCAGGAGACCCAGGTTTGACCCCTGGGATGGGAAGATTCACCTGGAGAAGGAGAAGGCTACCCAGTCCAGTATTCTTGCCTGGAGAATTCCATGGACAGAGAAACCCGCTGGGCTACAGTCTGTGGGGTCCCAAAGACAGGGACATGACGGAGCAATTACTACAACTCACACCAGTCTTCTAATAAGCAAATATACTAGTTCTGGTCTTGAGCCAGAGGCACCTGGAGCAGTAGGATGGCTACCCTGGCTAGGCTGAGAAACTGTCTCCATGGGGCTAGGCTGGATGCTTCAGGAAGTTGTTTGGGGGCAGCCAAAGACAGCAGAGCGAGAGGGAGGAATTGAGTGCCCTTAAAAGCCTGGACTTCTTGTCCAGAGGAGGAAAGATGTCAAAGGCAAGGGTACAGGCAGGGTTGGAAATCAAAGGATGAGGAGTCACGCAAGTGGCTCAGGACCAAGGCTGTGAAGAGTCCCCTGCCAGGGCTAGGAGGCCTGGTTAATTAATATTGCCTCATGCTCTTTTTGATGTGGAAACAGGCCATTTCTTTTCAAGAACTGCTCCCAGGTATGTGGCCTGTGGAAGTATCACTCTTACTTCTGGCCCCTGTCCGCAAAGACCACAGCGTCCCACTCCTCTCACCTGAGATGGAGGAGGTGGACTCAGTCCTTTCTTGCTCCCTGGCCTTAGCATACGTGTCGAGGGAATGTGGAGCAGACCAACCTCTTATGTAATGAATGAATGTTCCAACAAGTACCTTTTTAAGGCATTATGGATATAGAAACATTTCCTTTCCCAAACACTGGAGACTTGAGACCAAAAGCTGGACCAACCCTAAAGGGAAGTTAAATGTCTTCTTCATTGAGAGTGAACATCCTGTACATTTAAGAGCAGAAAGAGAAAGCTTGCTGGGGTTTGGGGATGGGGGATTGAGCCTATTTCTTCTTAGGATAATGAATTGCAATAAATTAAGAGGAGATGGAACAAAATGGTGGATAGTGACTGTTATCAGAGAAGTAAAATGCTGTTTATATTAGAAGGCAATGTGAGGGGACCGTGATATGGACAGAACTCTGGCTTTAATTAGCTGATACCTTAGTGCTATTGATACTAGGGAATCTACTTATTGCCAGGAAGAGGTCTGTTTTCAGAGGTGGTGAGCTGTGTCTGCATAAAAACATTTCAAAGACCAGTGCAGAGCAGGAGGGCCAGTGGGAGTTGAGTTGGTCAGTTGCCATGGTGAACAGAGTCCCTGCTGAGCAGTTGCCCCGTCTTCGCACAGAGTCAGGGCTGGGTAGGATGATGCTTCTCAAACTCTAATGTGTGTATTTTTCAGCTGGGGGGTCTTGGGAACAGTGAATTCTGATTCACAAGGTTTGGGTGGGCTCAGGGCTTGTTTCTAACTAACTTCCAGGTGCTGTTGATGCTACTGGTCTGTGGACAGTGTTTTGAGTGGCCACGGGCATAGTGGCCATTGGATGAAGAAGCAGTAGATCTTAATTTCAGCCCCGTGTGTGGCCCTGGACAAGTCGTGAACTCCCTGAGACCCAGTTTCCTCAATGGTATCGAAGGAGGGAAATAGACTAGCCTTCTCCAGTTCTGCAGTTCAGTGTTTCTGTCTTAGTGCTTGAGAGAAGGAAATGTGCATGCGTGCTCAGTCATGTCTAGCTCTTTTGCAACCTCATGAACTGTAGCCCGCCAGGCTCCTCTGTCCATGGAATTTTCCCATGGGTTGCCATTTCCTCTTCCTGGGGATCTTCCTGACCCAGGGATCGAGCTCGTGCCTCCTGTGTCTCCTGCCTTGGCAGGCAGATTCTTTACCAGTGAACCACCTGAGAATCCCCAGGGAGAATGGAAACCTCTGCCTTATTCTTCCTTAAAGTAGCCTGGAGGTTGTGTCCATTGGTCTTGCAGCCTGGAAATTTGCATGGTTCCTTCACCCTCTGTGTGGGTGGTTTGGTCACTGTCTGGTCAGTGCCTCTGAGTGGATACCAGATTCTATTGTTCTCTTGAAGGAAAAGAGAACCAGAGACTACAGTTGAGTGACTCCTGTCCCACATCCATCCTCGGTTCACAGGTGACTTCCCCTCCCCACGTATCACTCATTTAGATTCAATCTGTGACCTCTAGGAGTCTCCTGTCCTTTCTGCCTGGGCAGCTGGCTCATTCGGAGAAGGCAATGGCACCCCATTCCAGTACCCTTGCCTGGAAAATCCATGGACGGAGGAGCCTGGTAGGCTGCAGTCCATGGGGTCGAGAAGAGTCAGACACGACTGAGCGACTTCACTTTCACTTTTCTCTTTCATGCATTGGAGAAGGAAATGGCAACCCACTCCAGTGTTCTTGCCTGGAGAATCCCAGGGACGGGGGAGCCTGGTGGGCTGCCATCTATGGCGTCGCACAGAGTTGGACACGACTGAAGCAACTTAGCAGCAGTAGCAGCAGCAGCTGGCTCATTGGACACCTTGAAAGAATACCTAGGCCTCAGACCTCTGAATCCCTTTCTCTGAGATGAGATGTCCAGTTTGTTCATGACAACAATAGCTCCCAGGCCTATTACAGTTATGCAATAGGTTTCTTTTTTTAACCAGGTCTTGAAAATGTGTGCATTATGCTTTAGGTAATAAATGAAATAAAAAATGACTGAAAATAAATCGGCTTTGCAAAGTGGGACTGAAGCCTTTCTCCTAACTCCACCTGTTTTTTTGTTCTTGTTGCTTTTTAGGGAGCTGATGGCAAGTGATTTCTTATTAACCCTTTTTCAGGGCCCACTTCATCTTTCACAAGTGGTTGTTGGAACTTTGGCCTGATGCTGGAGGGGTCCCCCATCAGTTACTCTGCGAATGGGGCGGCGACTTGAGGAGACATTATCGTGTGTCTTCTGACGTGGGGTGGCTTTTGTTCCTTCCTGGCCTGCTTCCACCTTGAAGAATCACTTTCCAACTGTCATGGTGGTTGTATTAAAGCAAAATATGTCTTCCTACCCAGATTTTTCAACTGAGGGCTGGGAGGTGAGAGAATAACCCTACTGTCTAAGCATGACATCAGGATCAATTTCCCGTGGATCCTCTCAGGCTGCTGCCTCTTTGCCTCCATGACATGTCGTTAGCCCTTCATGACATCAGGATCAATTTCCCGTGGATCCTCTCAGGCTGCTGCCTCTTTGCCTCCATAACATGTCGTTAGCCCTTCATGTCTGCCTGTGCTGGGGTCTTCGTTGTTGTGTGTGGGCTTTCTCTGGTTGCGGCGAGTGGGGGCTACTCTTCGTTGCGGTGCATGGGCTTCTCATTGTGGTGGCTTCTCTTGTTGAGGAGCACCAGGCTCTAGGCTGGCAGGCTTCAGTGGTTGTGGCACGTGGGCGCAGTGGTTCTGGAGCACAGGCTTAGCAGCTGTGGTGCATAGGCTGAGTTGCTCCGTGGCACGTGGAATCTTCCCATCCCAGAGATCGAACCTGGGACCCCTGCATTGACAGGCAGGCTCTTCACCACTGGACCACCAGGGAAGCCCTCATGAGCACTCCAAGTGCAGCCCATTGCTTTAGGAATGGTGCAGTCTGCTCCGAGTGTGGCAGACCCATTGTTTGGCTGTCATCTGTACTTGTGATACCTCCCTTCTGGGCATGGGATGTGACACCTGGGGGCTGGATAACTGGCAAGATGGTCTGGAATGTGGATCCCTCTCCCGAGGGAGACGCTGACAGAGTCCCTACAGTAAGTCTAACTGGAGATGCCCTCTTGGTTTGCAAGTGGGGAGGAAGACCACAGGGGCAGGAAGTGACCCCTGCCCCTTGTGTGCGCACAGAGACTTGGATTGGTTGAATGGCGGTTTTCTTGAGTCGTCTGATTTTGCTTCTCATTAGTATCTCTCTCCTGTGTTCCCGGCCACACTTCCGTCCTCGGTGTGTGCAGAGCTATTAACCGTGCTCACAAGTGGCACATCCATGGAAATGTGGTTGCTGCTGAAGAGCTGTATTTGTGTAAAATATTGAACACTTTGTAAAGATTTATCCTGGCTTCCCATCCTGTCCCCTACACTTCCCTCTTTTCTTTACTTAAAGATATGTTAACATCTCTGCTTCTATCTAGAGGAAAAAACCTTTGAAGTGAGACAGCATGAAGATAAAATGCCCTTCTCTGACCATCTCCCTCTAGAATAAGCTTGCAGACCTTCCAGGAGGCCACGGGGTGGAGTGGGTGGGGGGTGTGTGCAGCCCAGCAGTGGGTGGTACAGCTTCACTGCAAGCCTGCCTGCCCCAGTCTCTCTCTTGTCCCTGTCCCCTGGGAGCCAGCTCCCCTGAGCATGGGCTGGGTACATGGGAACCCACCAGTCAGCCAGCTCCAAGTCCCCCTTGCTCATTCAAATCCCAAGATCCAAGCCTCTAACTTCAACAACTTGGGTCCGTCTTGGTTGTAAGGGACCCTCTGATTTCCTAAAATATTAGTCTCTGCTCCTCTGTTTGGTCACTGGAGATGCCAGGGGCTGAAATTTGGTCCTGGACACAGGTGAGCTGGGGCTTGGGTTAGGAAGTGGGCAAACAGTCATCCTCACCCCGGGCATAGCTGGCAGGGGCCTGGCTTAAAGGGGTTTGCAGACCACTGACCTCACCCGTCCTCTTGACGGTGGCTTAGAGCTCAGCTTCTTGTGAGTAGGCTGAAAGCTCTCCTCACCCTGTCCTACCCTCCTGCCACCTGCCTCCCAACTGAGAGGGGCCCAGGCCTGTCAGCTGCTGTACTCTGTGGTGCTCACGTGGCATGCATGGTGGAGGAGGGCCCTGGGCTTGGGGCTGCGGGTACCCAGTGGGGCTGCGGGTACCCAGTGGCTCTGGTGGCCTCCTCTCTCCTTCTGCCCCCTGACTCCCCCCACACACCCCACCCCAGCCCGCCCCCCCCCCCAGCCGGCCCTGGGCGCTGCACGCTCCAGGAGTGGACAGGGACATGAGGCGATGTCTGTGGCCAAGGGGAGGACGTGTGCTGAGCCCCAGGAGGCACCGATTGGCTGGCGGTGAGGTAATGCGATGCAGTCTAAATGTGGAAACGGCAGCCCCGGTGTCCAGGGCATGCCTGCTCCCCGACCAGCCCAGTTGGCCGCTGGCCCTGTCTGAAGGACCAGGTCTCCGAGGGGTTCTGCAGACCTCAGGGGCCCTCGCTGGCTCACAGGGCAGGGTCTGTGCGCCAGAGACCAGAGGCAGCATCTGTGAGGTCATGACGGTTCCCTGCCCCTGAACACACTGCAGTTCCGACCTCTGCTCTTAAACGGGGACCTCCTAGCAAGGGTGTGTGACGGGGCCGGACTGGGCTGCCCGCACAGGTCATGGTGAGTGACAATCAGGACGGCTGCTGAGAACCTGGCTGGTTTCCAGGGCAACCGACAGTGTAACTCCTTGGATGATGCGAACGTCCCTTAGGTCCTTCTTGCGTACCCATGTGGGTACATAATTGGGCCAGGAGTCCACACCCGAAATCCCCATTCCAGCCCACTTCCTAATGCTAAGTGTCAGCGCCAGATTTAGCCATGAAGGATTGAGGAATTCCAGAGGACACTGTGGGCTATGCTTTCCATCCTTTTTTTTTTTTTCTTTCCTCTTCAAGGACAGAGCTGGCCTCTCAGGAAAAGTTTTCCGAGGTTTAGCAGCTTCCAGAGATCACAGTTGGTGCTCAGTAAATACTGCAGGGCGATTGACTAGTCCCTGAGCATCTCCTGTCAACCAGTGTCAGGTGTTCTGGGAGCTAAAGGGACGTGGGACTTGCCCTTGAGGAGGCCGTTTAACTATTTATCCAAAAAATATTCTAGACTATTTGCCCTGGGCCTGACCCAGTTCTAAGTGTTTAGGCTATGATGGTGGACAAAGGAAAGCCCTTGGTCTCTTGAAACTAACATTGTGAGGGGAGATGCAGACGAAAAAAGCAAGAGAGTTGAGACGAAAGTGAGGGAGGGTAAGGAGACTGAAGGTGGCTAGAATAAGGCTACTTGGAGGTCAGGGGTGAACTCTGTAAAGAAGTGACATTTAAGCCAAGAGCTCAGTGAAGCCACAGAGAGAGAGCATTCTAGGAGCAGAGTATTCCAAGCAGGAGGCTCTAACTGTGAGACCAACACCAAGCCAGGGCCAGCTTGGAGATTCAGGAACAGAAAGATGAGCAGATAAAGGGGAAAGTGGTACGTGGGTAAGGGTGGTAAAAAGGGCAGTGGCCAGATCTTGTAGGCCACAGCAACTAATCAGAATGTCAGACTTCGGGCAGGTCACAGAGATGCATATCCAAGGATAAACGTTCTCGCCATTAATGACAACTTCTGCTGGGTCACCCAAGGAGAGGCAGAGCCTGTTAATGGGCTACTGAGTCCTTTGTACTCACAGTGAAGTCACTGCTCTTCTCCTGCATGCACAGTAATTCTTCTGGGACAGTGCCTTGTAGGAGGGGGCAGCTGGAGCAAACTGTACCTGAAGGGGTCATCCTCAGTTATGTATCATCCAGTCCAAATCCTTTCTTTTCTCCAAAATAATACTGGCTATATATTCTTGGATGCTTGGTTTGATTCAGACCTCATGCTCAGCCTGTATATACATCATCTCATTTAGTTCAGTCGCTCAGTCGCGTCTGACTCTGCGACCCCATAGACTGCAGCACACCAGGCTTCCTCATGAAAGTCGTAGAACGTAGGTGGTATAATTTACATTTGACAAGCGAGGAATCTGAGGCTCTAAGAGATAAGAGAACTCTCCCAAGATGGCTCACTGAAGAAGAGATAGAAGTAAGCTTCAAACTCTTAAGTATGGACTTTTGGCCATCTTGGCTGGGGATGAATAGCCCAGGAAATACCTCCTAGGGCAGGAGTAGGGGTGGGGAGAGGAGGAGACAGAAAGATTGAGAGAGAAGCTATATATATCATAATATCATGGATTCAGCCAAGAGGAATTTTGCACCCCGAGGGGATGACTGGCAGTAATATCTGGGGATAGTTTTCCTTGTCACACCGGGAGGCGGAGAGGGAGTGCTACTGACACCTAGTGGGCAGCAACCAGAGGTGCTGCTCGAATCTCTTGATGAACAGGACAGCCCCACAACAAAGAACTGCTGGACCCAAATGTTCATAGCACCGAGGCTGAGAAGCCCTGAGTGAGATCTTACTGGGCAAACTGCTCTTTCCTTCCTCCCTCTTACTTATATCAGTATCTCTGCCCTAGGGGTTACTGCCACACGGTATTTCCAGATACTGAACTAACATCCACATGGTTATTTGGGGTTCCAGTGGGATGGTGTTTCCCCCCAGCTCTCCTTGCTGTGTAAGCTGTTGTTTGGGCTTCCCTGGTGGCTCAGATGGTAAAGCATGTGCCTGCAGTGCAGGAGACCCGGGTTCGATCACTGGGTTGGGAAGATCCCCTGGAGAAGGAGATGGCAACCCACTCTAGTATTCTTGCCTGGAAAATCCCATGCATGGAGGAGCCTGGCGGGCTATAGTCCATGGGGATCGCAAAGAGTCGGACACGACTGAGCGACTTTACTTAGAGAGAGAAAGAGCTAGGTCTCAGGGTGAGCGGCCCCGGGGCAGTGCTGCAACAAGCCTGTAGTTGAGGGAAGGCATCAGTTAACTGCCTCTACTGTGGTTTTGCCACCTGTGAAGCGGAGGTGACGAGACCTCCTCCAGCTACCCTTCAGGTTTGTCGTGAGAATTCTACAAGACAACAGATGTGAAAGTGTGTTCTTGAAAGTACTATATAAGTGTGTTATTACTAATCCTTATACCACTAGTCAAATGAAACATCATTATTCTGCCTCTGACAACACTGATCTGTGGAACCATTAGAGTTCTGTATGTTATATTCTAAAAGAGCCGGAGAGAGAGCTGTCAGGGGCCTGAAGAGATGGCTTGCAGGAAAAGAGCCAGTGAGACACCTGGGAATTATTACAGTGAGGTGGGGAGACATGTGGTCTCTTATTCAGTTACTCAGATGTCCTTTGTTCGCTTTCTTGCATCACGATTACCTCTAGATGTAATATAGTGACTTTATTAATAAAGTTGTTGCCCTCTTCCCACCCCTGTCAGAGCTCTGAGGGCGCAGTCGAAACAGAATAATTAATTAATGGAAATGAAGAGAAAACAGCTCCTGTAATGGCTACGGAGATCACATAGCAAGGAGGCAGCTGCAGAAATTTCTGGTCGTGTTTGATACTGGCCAATGCAGAGGAGGCTGGGCAAGTCCTAGGATTTCAGATCAACAAGCAGAATATCTTGGGAAGACCCTCTTGTTTCTCTTTCACCCTGAAAGGCATAGAAGATGGGAGGGCAGCCTCTGGACCTCTCTGAGGCAGCCAGCATGTTGCTAAAGAAGACTGGGAGCAGCTGAGGCAGTCTGGGATGCTGTAACCTGTGTGGGATCAGTCTCACAGAGAAGGGCAGAAAGAAAAGTTAACTTAGTGGTCTGACTTCAGAAGTATGTAGATGAGTCCCCTATAGAAAAATCTCCCTTTGACCTGTTCACTGTATCTGAAATTCCTTTAAGAGCGTGTAACTCTTCCCTGTAATTAAAGATAAAATAGAGAAGTTATAGTCTTAAATTTATCCTAAAATGTACTGTGTGATTTCAAAAACTAAGGAAGTTTTTGTACTTTCCCTAACTCCATGGTTTGAGCCTAAATAAAGGCTGCTTTGCCTGAGTATCTAAATTAAACTGGCTATAACCACACACCTTCCTTGGGATGTCACTGGTTGACATCATTCTCATGACCCTAAAACCCTTTGCTGTTTCTTTTTGGGCATCTGAATCTGGTTGCATAGGACTTGTGGAGAAGGCAGTGGTACCCCACTCCGGTACTTTTGCCTAGAAAATCCCATGGACGGAGGAGCCTGGTGGGCTGCAGTCCACGGGGTCGCTGAGGGTCGGACACAACTGAACGACTTCACTTTCACTTTTCACTTTCACGCATTGGAGAAGGCAATGGCAACCCACTCCAGTGTTCTTGCCTGGAGAATCCCAGGGACGGCGGAGCCTGGTGGGCTGCCGTCTATGGGGTCACACAGAGTCGGACACGACTGAAGTGACTTAGCAGCAGCAGCATAGGACTTGATGAATTCCTTGTCTTTTATCTCACCAAGAACACTTCAGAGGCTCCCTGGGGTAGGGGAAAGAATATGTCAGGGACCAGGGGTAGGAGAAGGCCAGCCTTTGTCATTAAGGAGGTTGACCCTGGGCAAGCCATGAAAACTCTTTGGACCTTAGTTCCTCTGCCTGTTAAGAGGGAAAGAAAGAAAGTGAAGTTGTTCAGTCGTGTCTGGCTCTTTGTGACCCCATGGACTATAGCCTACCAGGCTCCTCTATCCATGGGATTTTCCAGGCAGGAGTACTGGAGTGGGTTGCCTCTACCTTCTCCAGGGGATCTTCCGACCCAGGGATCAAACCCAGGTCTCCCACATTGTAGGCAGACGCTTTACCGTCTGAGCCACCAGGGAAGTCATTAAGAGGGAGACTGGGATTAAATATCCAGGGGACTTCCTTACTCTAAGATTACAGATTGACTTTTCTTCATTTTGCTTAGGGAAGCCTCTCCTTCATTGCCACCATCTTTCAACCCAAGTCAGTATTTTCTCATCAGTCTGAGTCCTTTCTAGAGAATAGAAGGTGTACCCATGATTCAGGGAGACGCAAGGAGCATTCATGGCCAAGGGTATGTAGAGGGTGGCTGTGATTCAGGGGGATCCAAAGGGTGCCTGTAGTCCAAGGGGTTGCTGAGACAAGGAGGGGCAACAGGGTCCATGAGTCAAGAGGCCATGGCTGATCCTTCTTGGCAGATTACTGTCATCCCAGAAAGACTCTGACAGTGGGTTACTGATGTTGACTTCCATGGAATTAGGAGTAGGACCTTAACACTTACCCTTGGAGAGGCAGAGCTCCAAGGGTCACTGGTTTATAGCTGTGAGCCAACTTGCATAGACAGGTTGACAAGATAAAGTAGAGGCTGGACAACCGTACAGAGTAGCAGACCTTGAGTTCCACGTTTTCATGGATAATTACCGTAGCCTTCAATTTTAGGCACATCGCAGCGTATCTGTATACAACTGACTCCTCTTTCAGGTGATGTAACCAGAGCCCCTGGAGAGCACAGGACTCTTGCCCTCTAGTGGCTGGAGCAGAGCTGAGTGCACAGCTCCTAACCCACAGTTAGATTTCTGTTGGCTTGGTGATGCACCTGAGCTTGAGCCAGGGTTCACAGAGCCCCCCCCCCCCGCCCCGACCCCGGGAACACAGAGCATCACAGGGGAGCTCAGGGAGCCCTTTCAGCACCCCTCCTGACTTGAGATGATGCAGAGGGCATACCACCCCTCCTATTTCTGCAGGCGAGATTGGCTGCACAGAAAGGTCTTTGGTTTGCCCAGAGTCAGCTGCAGAGCTGCAGTGTGCCGGCTTCTTCCGAGGTCAGGTGTCGGTGTTTGGGGTGTAGCTAAGGCACCTGGAATCTTCTCTTAACAGTCACACATTTGCTTGTGTCACTTCTGCCTCGGTTAGATGTTGTCTCCAGCAAACGGATATCGTTATGTGGTTTTCCAATTAACACTTCCCAAGGGGAGCTGGTTAATATGGATGAGGCTTTTTAACATTTGGCTTTGAAAAGAGGGTTCTATGCAGTGAGAGCAGAAGGAGCCAGCATCTTAGTAATTGGCTAAGGATTGCAAGGGAGAAAGGCAGTCTGGGGGCACTTGTTATTGGGGGCATTCAGGGTCTTTGCAGAATATATTATCATGGTTCAGATTTTAAATGCTTTTTCAGGTAAAATTGAAGGTGAGTCTAGGTGGAGATTATTCCAAGAAGGCTAGAACTCTAGACACTAATTGCAAAAAAAGGAAAGAAAGAAATGAATTGCTGAAGGTCATATGCATCTTGTTGACCTGGGGCTTAGGTAGAGGGTTCTCAGTAGGGTCTCCTTACTCTGACTTTTGCGCTTGGCAATAGGCAATTAAATAAGAGGATTGATTTATGGAGAGGCCAAAGAGTATAGCGGGGTGAATAGATATGCAATATGACCTCTACTCCCAGGAGAGTCCAAAAGTCCACAGGGCATGGTCAAGGTGACATTTGGTATGCCAGCACCCCTATCCTTTGGGAAGGAATGCCCAAGGACCTAGCAAAACTCCTCTTTGACTTCCCCCTCAACAGTATAAGCCAGGGAAAGGGAATGGGTAGAAATAAGACATTTCATAGTGTTGAATAAGAGTTCTATGAAAGCACGGTGGCGGCTTTCCATCAATGAACTTTGGAGTGTAGTTTATACTGGTAAAGTTATTGAGTCTTCAAATGATCCTCTTTCAGAGCATGTTGCAATTCTTCCTTTGTAAATGAGGAGCTTGGATTACCTTTATTACTTTATAATAGAAATTCAATCTTAGTTTTCATTCCCTACTCTTGCCATTGCACAGTTAAGGTACCTTCTAAGGACACTTTACCTACAAGGATGCATTTTACACTGGAGCCTGTGCTCCTTGCCTGCACACTTTGTGTCTTACAAGCTTTAGAATCACCATCGGCTATTCCTTTTATCCACATTTTTCCAGCCCCCATTGCCACCCCAAACAGCACCAACCTCCAATTCAGTCATTCACTCAGCCCTGCTGACTTGTTTTTACAGCCTGAGATTAGGATTTTTTAGAACTTATTTTACTGAAGTATAGTTGGTTTACAACGCTGTGTTAATTTCTGCTGTACAGCAAAGTGATTCAGTTATCCATAAATGTATTCTTTCACATATTCTTATTCTATTATGGTTTATCACGGAGAATTGAATCTAGTTCCCTGCGCTATACAGTGGGACCTTATTGTTTGTCCAACACATACTAGTTTGCACCTGCAAATCCCCGAGTCCCAGTCCATCCCTCCCTCCCCCTCTCTCCTGCTGGCAGCAAGTCTGTTCTCTATGTCTGTGACTCTGTTTCTGCTTCGTTGCTAAGATCATTTGTGTCATGTTTTAGATGTCGCTTGCAAGTGATATCATACAGGATTTGTCTTTCTCCTGACTTACACTTCTGGTGATAATCTCTAGATCCCTCCATGTTCATGCAAATGGCCTCATTGCCTTCTTTTTTATGGCTGAGTAGTATTCCATTGTGTATAGGTACCGCATCTTCTTTACCTGTTCATGATATTAGTTTTTAACCAGATCACTCCATTTTCACTCTATGCAAACATCTCTTCAACTTTGGAAAGCCCTTGTAAGCTAACACACCAGGGAGAACTGTGGTGATTCTCAGGTGTTTGCTGGGACAAGGTTAGATGATGGCGAAATAGAGATGGAATGGGCAGGGGGGGATGGGACCCCATGTGGGGAGGCTTGATGGGTGGTGGTGGGAAGATTGTGCTGCCAACTGCAGGCTGGGCCAGGCAGTGGACGGCAGGAGGTGATTTATGGGACTTCTGGAAGCTCTCCACTGCATATCATGCTCTCCCTTCTCAGCTCACAGATGGCTGAAGTAACACCTTTAACTAGATTCAGTGATGGGTACTTTAGGGACAAGAGAGGGAGAGCACATAGGAGGAGTGTATGGGGGTTGGTCTTAAAGAGAAAACTTGCTTATTGCTCAGTTTTTCCTGCATTGATCATGGTCCTGGGTGCATGGGAACCACTAGAATTTGCCCACTTCTTACCCAGCTTTCATGCTCCCGATCTTGTCATACAGCAGCACTTGGAGAGCGGGTGGCTCCTACCAGCTGGTGCCAAAAAGTGCCCCAGCTTCAAGATATTTATATTTCACTCACGACCTTCCCAGTCACACACGTTGTGACAAAGTCGAGAATGTGATAACTTGTGCTTTCGGGCCTCCCTTCCTCTCCTCCAGGTAACACTGGCCTCCGTGTTCATACCTGATGACAGTGCTGAGCAGCTTTACAGGGGGATCTGCTTCCTCTGCCTTTGGCTTCTGGGCTGTCTGATTGCCCTCCGCTTCTTTTATCCCCTGTTAGAGCTTCACTCCTTTTGGCTGCTTATGAAATGCTGGTGCTCCTGAAGGTTCTTCCCTTGGGTCCCCTTTCCTTCTCCTGTAATCCTCGTTCTGGACAAGTTCAAGCATCCTCTCGATGCTGATGAGCCTCAGCTTCAAATTCCTAGCCCTTATCTCCTTCTCCTGGGCTTCAGAACAGCTTCCTATTAAACATTTCAACTGATTTGCCCCACAAGTACCTCAAATAACACATCTAAATCTAAACTCATTCTCTGCTCCACAAAAGTTGTGTCTCTGTTTCTCAGTAAAAGAGTAGAACTGAATGGAGAGAATGAAAGACTTCATTGACTCTCACCTGATCATTACCTACACTTCTTCCCTTGCTCATCCCATCTACCCCGCTGCCTGTTACCTCTAATTTGCCACCCAGTCTTGGAATTCTACCCGCTCAAGTATTTTTGTAGGCTGACTCTACACTGCCCTCATTCAGGGTTTCATCAGCTTTATTTGTCCTCTGACATTTGCCTGCCTGTGTCCGGGAGCGGTGTAAGGTTTGTCTCTAAAAGAAAATCTGGATACAGTTTGTAAACAAAATGTTATTTTAATAGAGTCTGGATTCTTACACAAAGTCTTCAAGCACACTCTTCCAGTATCATGAATGAGTACAGGAAAGGCCAGCAAACACCTTTTAGTGGGTTCCTACTTTAAAAGGGGCTTCCCAAGCGGTGCTAGGGGTAAAGAATCCACCTGACCATGCAGAAGATACAAGACATGCGTGTTCAATCCCTGGGTGGGAAAGATCCCCTGGATTAGGAAATGGCACCCAACTCCAGTATTCTTGCCTGGAAAATTCCATGGGCAGAAGAGCCTGGCAGGCTACAGTCCATGGGGCTGCAAAGAGTCGAACACGACCGAGTGACTGGGCACGCAGTTGAAAAGAAATCCATCTGTGAGATAACACACTTCCTGAGGCTCTCAAACAACGCCCAGGGCCATTATTTTTGGTCCTACGGTAACTTTGTGAATAAAATACAGAGCTTCTTCATAGTAATTTCCTATTATGGTCAGCTAATGAGCTAATGAAGGTAGTCCTTCATGAAAGTCTTTTGTCTGTCTATAACCTGAAGAGTATTGATACTTTGATCCTTTTGGCGCCCTCATCTTCTTCCATCTTGGCCCCTTCCACCAACAGGTGTAGATTCATGGATTTCTTTTAAACTGTGTGCTCAGTCTCTCAGTCATGTCTGACTCTTTGGGGCCCTATGGACTGCCCCATGCTGAAAAGGTTTATTCCACTTGTGCTCCTTCCCATCTGGGTTCCTAACAAGCTTGGCTGAATTCTCCCCTCCTTGGGTTTCTCCTTGAAGACTAAGATCCTATCTCAGAAAATCTGGTCATTGAGAAGTTTGGGAAAATGGTAGCAGTTACTTGGGAGTTCCCTTGCCCTAGCTCGGGATGGTGTTCATAGGTGAACTCAGCTTTAAGAGCTGCTGTTCTGCGTGAATCACAATGAAGTCACCTGAGATGAGCTGCCGACCTGCACAGCTCATGAGGAATCTCAAGGTCTCCTGTCAGCCTCCTTTCAAACGCTCACAGTGATTAATTCTATAGAAATCATTCTTGGTGCTTCACCTTCAGAAAACAATTTTCTTGTTGAATACATATGGGATATAGAGGCTTCTCGCAGGGAAGAAAAAATCAGGTTTGCTTTTCATATCAGCTACTTTTTTTAATTCCAAAGAAATCTACCTCCAAAAGCAAGCAAAGAGTCCTTCTCCCACAGAGAAGGTTGTGCCTTAGGTTTTAGAGCCTCGTGGTTTTATCAGGCCTGCTCTCCTCTCTTCTTGCTTGGCCTTCTATTCAGGTCACCTGGGTTCTTTCCTCTTTGCTGGTGGCAGGGACTGATCTGAGTGAGCAGGGTTGACATGGGAAAGAAAAGTGAACTGTGCAATTGTTCTAATTCTTCATGTCTGATGTATCATTGTGGGTCAGTACAGCTTTTGTTGAGAGAGTAGTGAGCTGAGGAGGAACCACAGGAGCTCTAAGGGGTCTCTAGTTTTAGGAAGATCGTTTTCTGGTCTGTAAGTCGTGGTCCCATCTGTGTGTGTCTGGGGGGAAGGTTTAGACCCAGATGGAGTCAACCCCTTACTCTGATCTCTCATCACCTGAACCTCTGGCTACAGCTAGGAGCATTGAGTGCCATTCTGAACCAGCCTGGTGCCTTTGGAGTCCTTTGAGTAAAGATAACTCTGGTCAAGTCATAAACCCACTGTGGTGCTCAAAGGGGAGAAACTCTTTCAGAATGACCTTAGCTGCAGAAGGAGTCAGATGACCACCTCCCTTCATCCATGGCCTCAGGTCGGGAGTTAGGGTCAAGGGGCGTCAGAGCCTCCAGGCCTGTTCTGTTACTCAGCCTGGGGTGACAAGGCAGCAAGTTGTCACTCTGGAGTCTTCCAATTCCAATTCAACCATTCATTTGCAGTTTTTCGCCCCCTCTTTTGAGGGGTAGTGGGCAGTAGACTTAAACACACACACACACGCACACACACACACACGCACACCAGAAATTCCAAATAAAATTGCTAGAAGTAGCATGCCCTTTGCCTGTCCCCAGGATGCCCAGAAGTTTTCTCCATTGCCCCTTATTGCTTTCCTTTAGCCCTGTTTGTTCTTATGACATTAAAGCGCCTGACTACCTACTTCACAAGGATCCTCATTTCTTTATCCATCATATTTTCTTTCTTTCTTTTCTTTTTTTTTTAGTCTTAAGGTCTGCAATCGAGAGCACTTTAACTGAAATCCTGGGCTTCCTGCAGCAGCTGTGGGAGTTCCCAGCCAACTGTCTTGTCCTCTGAAGAATAAATTCCCTTTGACAGTGCCACTTGTGAGAAAAACAGAGCCAGGGTGGAGGATCTTACCGATAATTTAGGAAGCGAGAGGAGTTATTGGCGGGTGGTAAGGGAGGACAGAAGATGGATTAATATTTTTTGCTTTATCGCTTGGCATGTTAAACTTAATTATATTCCTTGGGAGACCTCTAAACAGTCATAATTAGGAATTATGATAATAGCCGCTGTGGCCTTACACATGTTCATTTTACTGCCTGCCTCTTTGTGACTGTGGGCTGTGATTAATTCCAATCAACATCACCAGGACAAGACCTCTCCCTGTCTCCTGGGACCTTTTTGACTTTGGATGGCCAACCGCAAGGGTCAGAAGCTCCTAGACTAACCCCATGAGCTAAAAAGAGTGACCTTCACAGACTGCATGCAGTCATAGGAAATGCTGTTGGCGGTGTCAGTCATGGTGATGAAAATGAGAATTTGGTCCCAGATTTTATACTTTGTCTTCTTCTGCCTTTGCTATGAATTTCTTTCCTTTTGTTTCGTGGTGAACTTGAAAATATCATTTCTTCATTTGTTTTGTGTAGAGAGGAAGGAGGGTTCCCGGGATAATCCTTCGTGCTTGTAAGTTGATGGGACAGAGGGATAACCCCAAGAAGAGTGTGAGAAGGGAACCCCTAATCAAAGGTCTCAGCTGCATATCGACTACTGTAATAGGAAATTTCGTTTTAAATCGAGGCAACATCCTCTTTAGCATTTTTGAGATCCGTTCTCCTTTTGATCATGAAGGCAAAAAAGTGAAAACTTGCTTGCTTTTAACACAGCTGCTTGTCATCCCTAAAAAGGATTTGAGCGATCCTTTGTTCTGTTGATTTTATTGGAGAGGAGTTTGTGTCTAGAGGAGATAAGGCATTAATTGGGCAAAGAGTCACAGCATCTCGAGTGCCATTCAGAGGCCTGCGACTGGCCATCTCCAATGGGAGTATCAAAAGAAGCCCCTTTACCCTTAGGCTGGTCAGCCTCAGACACTTATAAGAACCCTTCACTAGCCCAGTTTAGAATAACAATATCCACGTTAAAAGTCAGCCCTCAGCCCTATTTTTAGTACCATCCTTACATCCTGGATGTTATGACAGACCAGAGGCTTGAATACCAAGTCCTACCTCTCAAGACTGTCATCTCAAAAGAGACTCAAGATCAGATTCTGAAACCACATGGTCCTGAGCTTAGGAAATTCACAATCAAAGGCTTTTCTCAGAACCTTTCCCTAAAATCATAAAGACACAGTATCAGGCAAAGGATTTTGATTTTCTTTCTTCTCCCTCCTCACCTTCCACCCCACAAGTTGACTCGGAGTTGTCTCTGCTTCTTTTAAGTCATAATCTCCCCTGAGGCTCAAGAGGAACTCTGCTGTATTTTGATGAGAAGAGTCACATTCAGTGCCACTGTCCTTACTCTCCAAGAACAAGGAATCATTAGTATCTTGATATCTAATTGTGTAAATTATAGCACTTCCTTGGAGCTCTGAGGAAAAAGCTGGAATCTCGCACACAGATTCTGCTAGAAATAGATGGCTGTGCTCTATAAAAGGAGAGAGAAATTCTGTTTGAGTGATGCCATTGGAATGTTTAAAAGAAATCCAGAGGGGAAAAAATAATCCAAGTGAATAATATGTATTGGGTCTCTGGCCTCTAATTTGACATTCAGGTCAGATCAAAACTAACCCTGTCAGATCTTGGAATATAATGTCATATAAAAATGCTACCAGGCAAGCAGCTTTATTATACACAATAGTGAAAAATATGGGAGACGCCATCTCTGGGTATTTTTCTATAAAATCTTTACTCATTTCACAGCCTTTACAAGCCCAAGCTAGAAGTGCCATGTTTAAACACCTACATTTGTTGGGATTTCTTTTTAAAAAATAAACAGAAGAGTCAGATTTCACACGTGTTAAGTGGTATAATAGTAAATTGTATTTAACAAGTTGGGAAACCTTCAGTTTTCATTGGTGTACAAAATGTCTACATGTAAATACTGTACTGACTATTAAATGAAGGTGCTGCCATCAGCTTTTTAAAAATAACAAAATCATCATGCAGGTCAGCATATGGAATCTTCATGTGACTGCAGATGTGTGTGTGTGTGTGTATGTATGTATGTGTGTGTGTGTGTGTGTGTGTGTGTCTGCATGCTTTTAATTCCTCAGGATTAGTGGAATGACAAAATGTGTGAAGAAAGATAGATGGTGACTATTTTAAGCAGCACAAAAATGTGAGGAGGAGGTGGAGGATGAAAAAAAAAAAATGATCAAGCGGGAAGAGGGACACGGGTATAAGACTAGAAGAAAAGATGAGTTTCTTTAAACTAGAAAAATCAAAGGGATGTCTTTTCCCCTTACGGCAATAACCACTTTTTTCTAGGGCTTTATGCATTAACACCTAAAAAATAGATTTGCGCTTTAAATACAAGCTGTCTCCAATGCATATCTTTGGAATTATTTTCCCCTCTGATTCCTTTGTGGTCTTATGACAAGGCCATACCCTCATCTGACATTTTTAGTTAAGAAATACCAACCTAAGTTTTCTTTGATCATGCTGTTTTCCCTTGCCTGGAGACTCTCTTTCTTTCCTCACTAGCCAATTTTTACCGCTCTTCCAGACTAGCTCAGCTGTTTCACCACCCCGTCTGTCTTGACCCTCCTCTTTAGCCTTGCTGTGTTTGCCGGCTCTGTATTCTCAGATGACATTATATTTAAATGAATACTTACTGTCTCTCCCATGAGGCTGCTAACTACGAGCCCCAGAGGGGTATGGCCATGGCTTGTTCCAGTCTGTATTCCAGTAGTCTAATGAGATGTCCTGGGTGCTCAATAAATCTTCTCTAAGCTCAAGCATATTAGCAATTTAATGTTCCAGTTCTCAGTGAAGCTGAGGCTTACTTTCAGAGGAGACAGTCAACTAGGGGTCATTTCTTATCTAGCTCCTGACCATGTGTTTACAAGGGGCTTCCCTGGTGGCTCAGTGGTAAAGAACCTGCCTGCCAACGCAAGAGATGCGGGTTTGATCCCTGGGTCAGGAAGATCCCCCTGGAGGAGGAAATGGCAGCCCACTCCAGTATTCTTGCCTGGAGAATCCCATGGACAGACGAGCCTGGAGGGCTTCAGTCCGTGGGGTCACAGAAGAGTTGGACACGACTGAGCGACGAAACAACAACAGCGTGTTGACAGCCATTGTACGCTCTCTGTTGCAAAACATGTCCTTTTCCACAAATGGAGTAAGCTCTTGTTGGGGAATAAAAAAATTACAGTGACTGTTTTCCAGTAATGTGTATGTGTGAGTGGGAGACTAACGCTGTGGTTCTTTGTGTATTGAGGAGGAAGCATTTTCCTTAAGGCTCCATGGCTTTAGGTAATTCTCATCATTTCCTGCTTCCCATCGTCCGAGGATGGGTTCTGTGAGATTCTGGTTGGCGTGGCTAGAATTTTTACGATCGTAGTCACGTGGTCTGCTGGGTCTCAGACTGTCATAAGCTTTTGTGAGGAGGCTTTGATAGGTTTCTGAGGTGTGTAGGTAGAGCTCCCTCTCAGCTTGTGGGGAGCACTGCTTTCCCCGCACCTCAGGGTGCCCAGTGATGTCTCTACTCGTGCAAAGCATTCACTGCAGTGGCATAATTTTATTACAAGAAGATCAGTAGTTTGAGGCTTCAGAGATGATTCTTAAAATAGGAATTCTCCTGTTAAGCTTCCGTGGCTAGCACCCTATCCTCCTTGCCTGTCTTTTTTTTTTTTTTTTCTTTTTGAACTGGCTCCTTTTGTTAATCCCAAGGGACCAAAGTCTAAGCACTCAGGACAACTGCCTCTTTAGGCAAACCTGAGCTCTCCCCACTGTCCTGAGATGGGGAGCTTACTTCCTGTCACTCAGTCCCCATCATCCTCCTGCAGCCACGAGGAGTCTGCAGGTCCTCCTAATTGCCTCTTTAGGTCAGTTTTGTTATTTTCCACTTTCCTATGTGGATTGTGCTAGAGGCTGAGGATCCAAGCCTGTAGAGCCCTTTCTTAGTCCTGATCATGGAGCGCCTTCCCATCAAATCTGTTCCTATCAAATGTACTTTGAGATAAACTGGATAGTTCCATCCTGGTAAGTAATGGTGGATCCAGGCATGCTATGATGCTCTTCTCCAGTTCAAGCGTTGGTTTGTGTTGAGGTTTCTGTGACTGTGTGTTTATTTAAGGACATGGCAAAGGAAAGTGAAGTCGCTCAGTCTTTGCGACCCCATGGACTGTAGCCTACCAGGCTCCTCCAGGCAAGAATACTGGAGGGGTTGCCATTTCCTTCTCCAGGAGATCCTCTCAACCCAGGGACTGAACCCAGGTCTCTCACATTGTAGGCAGACGCTTTACCATCTGAGCCACCAGAAGGACATGGCAGTCGATCCTTATTCATGCCCTCAAGTATCCATAGCCCCTCTTCTATGAGGGGACATCTTTGGGCTAACACTTGTAAGATGCTAAAGAGCTGGCTTGCCAATAGTCCCAAGTGTTTTCTGGGCACTCTGAAGCTAGTATGAACATGGGTATTAGGGGAAGCTTGAAGTTGGTTACTATGTAAGTAATGTGGGAAGATTTTGCTTTTAAGCCTTTGAAATGAAAATAGAGACAGGAGGGGAAATGGCCCTTTGCTAAGAGAAAAATGTTGAGGCATAAAAGGCACCAGAGACAAGAAACAAAAGTTGTAGAATGTTGTTGGAGATGCTAGTGGTTCTGTGTACGTTTCAGATGGGAGTCACACTGGAGTCCTTGATGTCGGTCTGAGATGTCAAAACTCCCCATCTAGTTGTATTATGGACATCCTGACCTAGAACCCACCTTCAGCCCAAAGAGATGTGCTACCAATGTTGCCATCCAAAGCCACTGTGTGGAACCAATATATCCCAGATGTGTCTGCGTATTCAGACATTTCTCTTTCCTGTTTTTAAACAAATAGATCCACTTATTTATGTATGCATGTATTTATGTGCATACTCATGTACATACCGCTCTGAATTCTCGCTAGTTGGGATATGCTGATTGACAGGGAAGCACTGTTTTAGGAAGTCAGGTGTGAGGTGTCGTGTGGGCAAGGAAACTCTTCTTATTGATTCCTTTGTCACTGATCAGTTAGTTGTATTGATGTCTGGGAAGGAAGTCAGAACAGATTTAGAAGATAACCTTATTTGTTTGTCAACTGAGATGGGTAGCTCATTCAATCAGTAATCAGTTAAGACAACTGACAGTGTGCTATGATATAGAGGTGAATGGCCCAGGCATGGTCCCTGACCTCAAAGAACACCACAGCATGGTATGACAATACTACCATAAAGGTATCGGGGACCAGGAACACTTGGAGAAGACGCATCTGACTTAGACCCGACTTCACAAAGGCGGCCTGGAGGAGATGGGGCTTGAACTGTGTTGTGAAGGATGAGGCGAGCACAGAGGGACAGGGCAGGAGGGAGAGGAATTCCAGGACGAGGACTGAGCATATGGAGGCAGGCAGCCATCAGCATATTTGGGGGCTGTTGCTGGATGGGGACCGCAGCATTAATAAATTCACAGCCCTGTTTACCTTCCACTGTGTAATGGGGAGAGAGGGAAAGAAAGAAAGGTGAGAGGAAGGAGGGAGACAAATTATGGAAGTGCAAGTTATATTTGGGAAGACAGAGAGGTGGATCTAGTTTCTTAGCCTTTTTAAGCCTCATTTAAAAATCACATTCAATTGCAAATTGACAGTCCATGTATCTAGCACGCAGAAATATATATTTATTAAAGTTGAGCCAACATTTAACAATTGGAGATTTTACTCAAAAATAGAGATGCCTGGATTGAAGATCTGGCCAACCAGGTTCCTGTTCTTCCAAGGGCACAAGAGCTGTTGCCCCTCTTGGGTGAACAGTCACGGTGATTTCTAAAGTCCTACAGAAATTTACAAATCCATCATTCTGTGGAAAAAAAAAAAAAAGTTCTTGAAGAAAATATACAGATTCTGCAGCGCCCAGGTCTGAATGTCTTATGTGAAACTGGCTTTTCTCTTCTGAATGGAGACCATTCAGGGGTCGAAAACTGTTCTCTAAGAAGGCGGGCATCATGGGGCAGGTGAAGTGGTGGGTGGGGGGAGAAGAGGATGGAGCCTGTGATGCGAGGAGGGATCTGTGATGAGCTCAGGATGTCTGCCGAGCCCCTGTACAGCGTGGAGGCCCCGGGCGGAGGGTCTGCGGCCTAGTGAAGTGAAAGTCGCTCAGTCCTGTCCTACTCTCTGCCACCCCATGGACTGTGTAGTCCATGGAATCTCCAGGCCAGAGCACTGGCGTGGGGAGCCATTTCCTTCTCCAGGGGATCACCTCAGCAATATAGATGGCGTTTTCGAAAACGGCTGACGCGTCAGGCGCAGGCCAGCCCTGCGCTGGCCTTCCTTCGTCCCAGCCCCTGCCCCCGCCCGCCTCTCTCTGCCCCTGACACCCCATCCCCCAGCAGCACTTGCTTCCCCTCCACCTGCCTCCCCCTGGCTTCCCTGGCAGGTTCACCGAGAAACAACCGGGTCTCCATGGCAACGTGAAGACAGCTGAAAAAATGGCAGCTACATGCAGCTGCCCCTCATTTAGTATCGACTCTGGCACTGACAGAACAGATAATGGGCAATAACACACCATTATGTTGTGGGAAAATGAAATGCTTCAGCAGAAGGCTGTCGTGCTGGGGGATTTATTTGTTACTGTACCGGCACAGATTTCTCGTGACTTCCCTTCCTTTCTTTTTATTCCTCCTTTCCCATGGCAGAGGTTTTTTTCTCTCTCCCCTTCAGTTCTTTGCCAGTCCTCTCTTCTGTAGCTTCTCTTTTTGTACTTCTTCTTTCCATTGTCCCTCCCTCTTTTCTTCCCGCTTTGAATCACTTATGAGTGTATATGAAAGCATAGTATACAATAGTCAGATCAATTATTTGCATAATGACTTATAAGTTACAAAGCATTTTCAAATACCTTTTCTTTTTTCATTTGGATGATGAGTCAGCCGTGTGAGATGAATAGGACTTGGGTGCTGATATTTATTTTCCAGATTTTTTTTAAAAAGGGCTCAGAGAAGTTGAATGATGTGCACGAGGTCGGATAAGCAAGGTAAATGTCAGAACCTTCACTTCAACCCAGATTGCTTGGACCCTAAAGAGGATTCTTTCCTGTTTACTAACTGGAAACTTTAGAGTTACCAATCCCTTCTCACGTTATCGGGGTTTTGTTTCTAACTAAATAATCCTCAGTCCCAGAACAAGTCCCCCAGGCATTGGGATGTAGAAGGATGGTCTTTAGATCTTTACTTTAAAAGCCTCTTGCAGATCTTGCCTGCCTGCCAGTTGGCCTTGAGTTGTAATAAATGTGGATCATGTTTGTTTTTGTTTTGATTTTTTAAAATCCAGTGTACCTCTATCTGCTCATTACCTATCATTGCATCATTATGTAATCATGTAATCTTGGCACACAGAAGGGACACAGTGACCTCTTTGAGTTGAAAGTAGGGGCATTTTGGGGGTGTCAGCTTGCCCTTTTACCAGAAGACCACATGGTACATTGAGAAACAAGGGGCATGGCTGATGGGCTTGGAATCCTCCTCTAAGCTGTTGCCATTGCTTAAGATTTCTTTCTTACATCTGCATACAGTGTCCATCTTGTCTTGAACATTATTTAGTGGACTTCAAAGTGTAGAGAGATCCGGGATCAAGTTCCTGCGTTCATTTGGTCTTGAAAGGTTTACAAATAAAATATAAATGGATATTCCAATTATGTTTTTATTTATGGTAATTGTGACTGAGAACTGAATAACATAAAATGTCTATGGGCATCTAGAGGAGGTATACTGTAAATAATACAGTGGCTTTTGAATCCTAGGAAAGAGTGCTTTGTGCTGATAGAGAGCAATGCTTGTATTTCACAGCAGAGGTTTTTAACCTAGGATCTCTAAACTCCTTAAAAACGGATGCAAAACTTTGCATGGACAAGGTGATACAGGGTAGTGGCTCCTCCCACAGCTTTGGCCATACCGATGTCTTTGCTGTGCTGCTTGCTTGGTCTGTAGCTTTGGAAAAGTTACACTCTGGAGGTTTTGGATTTTTCAACTTATCTGTGACTCAATGGTTGCTGTTGTGTATTGTTTCTATTCTATGATTTTTCTTTTTTTTTTGCTTTTAAAAAAATTCCTGCACCCCGAATCTCTTCCTGCAGTTTCTCTTCTCTGGCAGGCATACCCATTTTTAGCTATGGAAACTCAAATAGGCCTCTGGCAAAATGCTTTCTAGGTGGTGAGGAAGCTAAGGAAACCAGGCTGCTAAAATTATGACAGTCCTGGGTTGCTGCTGCGTGGTTTCAGGGCCTGTGTAGTTATCTTCCTGTGGATAGTTCCTTAGAGATAGAACCTGTGGATAGAACCTTCCTGTCGTATCATGCAATCGTGGACTGTTAGAACCGACAGGAGCCAGAGGTTTTTCCACTTCTGCAGCCTCTCAGGCCAGGTCCTCCCTGCATGTAGAGCAATGCTATGGCTGAAGACCTGCTTTGCTAACCAACCCCCTTGCTGTCTTGTCTCTCTGCCCCCTTTAATTTGCTTGACTGTTTGAAGTTGTTAAATGGATTTACTGCCATCCTTCATCTAAGGGTGGTATAATCTAACAATAGAAAACATTTATTTAGTGTTCATACTATTCCAGTCATTGCAATTTCTTTTTAAAAAGCAAACATGGCTGGTTCGTAAGATGAGTGCCTTGGGGATTCAGAAATATTTGTAAATGTTTTATCACTTTAATAAATTTTAAAATTAGATTTTAACATTTAGAAGAGTGTTCAGAAATTGCTCCATTATCTGATTTTTTTGTTCATTATTCAAAGAAATGTGAGAATAATAAGCCTCTTATCTAGCTATTGAAATTTGGAACTTCAAGACAATCATGAATCTAAAGTTAGCAAGAGATAAGGGGACACAGTCGTTAAACCAGAGGGAGAGTTATCTCATGGTCCGTGTGCTTTCTTTCCATAGGAAAGACCTGGAGTTAGCCAGAGAATTTGGATTTAGTTTTTTTGTTTTTGTTTTTTAAATTTTAATTGGCAGATAACTACTTTACAATATCGTGTTGATTTGTGCCAGACATCAAGGATATGTCCCCTCTCTTTTAAACCTCCCTCCCACCTCCCATCCCATCATACCCCTCTAGGTTGTCACAGAGCATCTGATTTGAGCTCCCTGCATCATACAGCAAATTCCCAGTGACTGTCTGTTTTACATACGGTAATGTATGTTTCCACGCTACTCTCTCAATTCATCCCGCTGTCTCCTTCCCCCACAGTGTCCACAGTCTGTTCTCTATGTCTGCATCTCCACTGCTGTCCTGCAGATAGTCTCATCAGTACCATCTTTCTAAATTCCACATATATGCATTAATATATCATGTTTGTTTTTCTCTTTCTGACTTGCTTCACTCTGTATAACAGGCTCTAGGTTTATCCACCTCATTAGGACTGACTCAAATGTATTAGGACTTAGTTTTTATATCAGGCAGAAGAGCCAAGAGCTGGACTGGGACAGCAAATAGAGTTAGTGGAGAATGTTGGAAGAAGTCAAACCTGCTGTGAGCTAGTGGAGCAACAGCAGGGACAGAAGTGCCCTGGGGGAGGCCATGGAAGGAAATCCTAATAGATTCAGGATTTAGGATGCTGGCCCAGGGGACCAGGTCTGTTGGCCTTAAGCAAGAGCATCTAGAGAACAGGAAAATCAACTGTATTCTTAAACCAGAGAAGCACACTCAGAAATCAACATTTCTTAGGGAAATCAACATTTCTTAGAAGCTTCATTAAAGCATCAGTGAAATAACTGATCATCAAGATCCTAAAATCCTAGACTCTTTGGTTTGAATGGATCTTAGACATCATTCAACTCTGGGCTACTCAAGGTGTTTCCTACAGATCCGTGCTGTCCATGGCTCTTTATTACTCATCTACGAGAATAAAATATGGAAGCTGAGAGGAACCGTTGAGACACTTTGATAGTTGCTCCGTGTTGGGGCATATCCAGGTCATTGGACTGATTTTGTTGAACAGGGTATCAACCAGTCAGTGTTTTCAAACTCATTTGGTGAGTCCCACGTGGCATGAGCTGCTAGTTTTTTGTGTTCCCATGTCCTGGTCTGGATTGATTGGGAATTAAGGACAAGCAAACAAAAACAAATTTGGTTCCTCACCACAAAGACTTTGCAAATCCATGATCTCATTAAAGAGCCTGTTTTACATATGAGAAGATAGATGATTTATCCAGTGAAGTCTAGAAGGATAGCTGCAGAAACACAATGATACTCTAACAACAGTTTTTTTCAATTAAGCAAATTATGTCCAATACACTCTATTTTCTAACACAGGGAAAGCATACAATATGTTTTAACAATATGTCTTTAAAAATATCAAACATTTGAAATCTTTGGGCTTTTAAAGGTTTAATCTATCATCCACAGAATCCACCAAGTGAGGTTTTGCCTTGTATACAGACACAACTCTCTCACCCCACGGAAAATGGATTTAACACTCAGACTTTATTGTTCTCTTGAGGCATTGTTTTATTTCTGGGAATTATTAAAGACTATAGGGTCGTGCTAAATGGCAATTTTATGGGTCAGTTTTGCCCAAGGCTCTCTCTAATAGTGAGCTGGATACTGAAGGAACTCTTGTGGGCCCTTATGAGGCTGTTTAGGGCACAATTTGTAATAATAGTCTAAATGGGGGTTCCACAGCTAATGGAACTCTAGGGGCCTTGCAGCATGTCTGAACCTCCTTCAGTGCCCAGTTTATTCCATTGAGGGGTGTGGATCCAGGGAGAGCAGAGCGTAGGTGTGCCCTTGGACACCCCTGTACCCACTTCCATGAGGTTCAGAGACAGATCACACAATAAATACGGACACTTCTCCCACTGCCCTGCTTAGGTTAGGCTGGTTCTCTCTTATGAGTTGAAATTTTGAACCAGCTGCAAGTAAATAATATCATGGTGGTCACAGCACCACAAGGATAACCATACCTCACCTGTAAAACATTATGCATGTATCTCATTGGGTCCCCACCATAATCCTATAGGATTGACAAGGCAGCTACTCTTAGATCCTTTGTTAAGAGGAAGGACAATAAAGGGCGCAAAGGGATGGAACAGATGCTGATTTTATCCCTCAATGCAAACTCAGACCCACCCACACGTGTCCTTCTTCATTGTCACTGTCCGCTTCTCTGTCACCATCGTCTTGTCACCTGGGCATTCGTGGAAGCCTAGCAACAGTCTCCTTGCTTCATGATTAGCCCCTCCAGTTGATTGTTTACAAAAATGTCAGAGTGACTTTTTTAAGTATAAATCATACCATATCACTGTAAGTTTAAAAGCCTTTCATGGTTCCTATTTATTTTTTTTTAGAATGAAGTCCAAACTTTGTGACATGGTTTGCAGAGCCCACCATGCTCTAGCACTTGACTGCCTCTGCAGCCTCATCCCATGCTGTTCTCCATTCACTCTGATCCGTCGGGGCCATTAGATTTCAGGCTCATCAGGTTCTCTTCTGCCCTCGCGAGTCTTTCCCCATCCTCCCCATGGCTAACTTGTGGTCATTTGCGGACTCCGCTTTTAATTCTGCTTCCTCAAGAGGGCATCCCTGCAGCTTCAGTCTCAAACAGCCCCGCTCACTTTCTCTTTGTTCATGCCCCAGCCTGATCTTGTCGAGCTGGACATCATTCACGGTTATGTCCGCCTGTGGGCCTCTCTGAGCGTGGTTTCCCTCACCTGACTGCAAGGTTGCTGAGGACAAGGCTGCTTCCCTGGTGGTTCAAATGGTAAAGCGTCTGTCTGCAATGTGGGAGACCCGGGTTTGATCCCTGGGTCAGGAAGATCCCCTGCAGAAGGAAATGGCAACCCACTCCAGTACTCTTGCCTGGAAAATTGCATGGACGGAGGAGCCTCATAGTCTACAGTCCATGGGGTTGCAAAAGTCGGACACGATTGAGTGACTTCACTTTCCCTCACCTGGCTGCAAGGTTGCTGAGGACCAGGTCCAGGGAAACTTGGTTTACCAGTGACTGTTCAGCCCATAGCTCACTGCCTGCCTCAGAGCCAGACCACTAGACATATTTGTTAAGTAGGGAGGGGATGATGGACCCGAGAAGGCGCAGATGGGCAACAGTGGTGTGAGATGGTGCCGCTCTGCCTCTGAAATAATTCCTGATTCCCTCTGGTTTCGTTCTTGCTGAAAACATGACCGAGGGTTTCTGGCAGAGCCTGTAGCTGGGCACATAGTGGGAGCTTAATGCACATCTGAATACATGAACCATTGTGTATTGAAAGAGCAAGTGGTAAGCATGCATCATGGCAGACCATGGCCCGGCTTGCTTTGTGCAGATGGTGTTAGAATGTCCCAGCCCTCAAGTTGCACTACCCTCCTCCCTGCTTTAGTGGCTGGATAACCGCCCCTTCCCCCCGCCACCTGCACACACTGCTGCCCTTGAACCAAAGAGCCTCTGACCAGTCATCGTCCCTTTCTCTCGCCACTGCTGAAGTCTGTTCTGAGTGAGGAAGCAGCTTGGTTATAAAACAAAAGCCCCGGTGTTTTTCTTTTCCTGAAGAATACCATCAGGGCGAAGGCTATGATTAATACACGTAATTGAAACAAATGGCAGCTAACTGCAGAAAACCATCTCCCAGCTGTTGGAGGAAGGAAATTGCTGACAGCCGGTCCCCATTGAGTGGCTACTAAATGAGCGGAGCTGCTAAGAGCATCGAAGAATACACATCACCCTCCACGGCCCTCCGGGGCTGCTGCTCGGGCCAGAGAGGCCCCAAGGACTCTGGCTCGTGTGTGAGCTTCGCCATCCAATTGTGATGTCATCGGTTCTTGGGGCCGGGGCTCGGAGCAGGGTGTTCTGTGTCTGGGGAATGACTCGGCAGGAGGTGACTCTGTCCTGCAGGACGGGCTTATCCTTCTCTCCCAGGCAGCACTACTGCAGATTTAGGGATGAATCTCCTTATGAGGAGAGAAGATGCTTCTTGACCTGTTTGACACTTCTTCTCCCCTTCCCCTTGTTCAGCCATCCTCTGGTAGTGGAGTGGGGAGACCGGTAGGCAGGAAGAGGATTTGGGTTCTTGCTTTCATTCTGCTTCTTGATCTTGATCAGACCTTTGACCTTCTGAGGCTCAGTCTGTAATGTGAGATAGCAGACTGAGAGATCTCTGTCTTCTCAAGTTTTAAGAATCCGTGAGAAAAACAAGGTGTATATATATGTATGTATGTATGTACATATAAGTGTATATATGTGTTTATATATTTTATCTATGTAGATATCTATCATCCTTCTCTGCCCACCATTTGACAGCACCCCAAAAGTTATATGGTCCTTGTGTCAGGGTTAAGATGTGTCTGGCTAAGCTCATACCTAGTTCAGGTACAGGATTTTGTGAACACATGAATCAGAAGCCAAGAAACCTAAGCCAGACACACTCAATGCATGCAAGCTTCTTTATGCTACCATGCCAGGAGTTAACACATGTCCTTTATTTTGTCCGTGTCATAATTCACTCATTTATTTAACAAGTATTCAATGTGTAGAATTAATATATGCAAGATGGAGGGAATCCCAGAATCAGCAAATAAAATTGGTTTCTACGTGATACAGTAAGTACGAAAAATATCCATCTGGAAAACTAAGTATAGTAAAGAGATGAGGAACACGCCCTCCCCTGCGCTCTGTCAACTTCCCTTCCGCTCCACATTAACAAGTGTTCCGGGGCAGCTTCTGCCGATGACACACGAGCTGAACGTCAGCCACGTCTTACTTGCATGTATACTTTTGCTTTGACAAAAGCAAAACATCTCAGACCCCAAACAAGTGAGAAGCAAAGCCTTGGGCTACGGTGTGCTATGGTATCTGATGCAGCTCTTTCCTCTGGGTCTTTGGCAGTGAGAATTGTGTCCTGTGGCACACCCACACCAGCATTACTAAGAAAGTGAAAATGTTCATCACTCAGTCATGTCTGACTCTTTGCCACACCATGGACTGTAGCCTGCCAGGCTCCTCTGTCCATGGGATTTTCCAGGCAAGAATACTGGAGTGGGTTGCCATTCCTTTCTCCAGGGGATCTGCCTGACCCACGGATCAAACCCGGGTCTCCTGCACTGCTGCTAGTGCTGCTGCTAAGTCGCTTCAGTTGTGTGCGACCCTGTGCGACCCCATAGACGGCAGCCCACCAGGCTCACCCGTCCCTGGGTTTCTCCAGGCAAGAACACTGGAGTGGGTTGCCATTTCCTTCTCCAATGCATGAAAGTAAAAAGTGAAAGTGAAGTCGCTCAGTCGTGTACGACCCTCAGTGACCCCATGGACTGCAGTCTACCAGATTCCTCCGTCCATGGGATTTTCCAGGCAAGAGTACTGGAGTGGGGTGCCATTGCCTTCTCTGCTCCTGCACTGCAGACAGATTCTTTTCCTGAATCTGGCGCACGTCTGAGCCACCAGGTATGATCACTAAGAAGGTGAGTGCAGAACTCGGGCCTGGACCTGCTGGGAAGTCAGCCGAAGGGCAGTAGCAGCAGCAGGCCAGCTTTGGGATTGAGTCCACCATAGCCCCCATCCCTCTGGAAGCCCGTCTGCTCTCTGAGTGCTGACTCTGGAAGTGCACGCTCTGAGTGAGTATCAGGGCCTCGGAAATAGCCTGGAGAGAAGGTTCTCCCAGAAGAAGTCACCTTAGTGAGCTTCCTCCTTGTTCTGTCTGCTGTTCATCATCTCTTTTTATCCTCAAACAATCAAGATGTAATGCTCTCTTCTTTGTATGACTAAGAAAACTGAGGATCACAGAAATTAGACGTGTTTCTTCAAGGTAACCCTGTTAATTGCAGGCATCAATAGTAACATTTTTTTTTTTTAGTGCTTTGGTGGCGAAGAATAAAAAAACAATTTCTCTCTTCAAATAGAAGGGGACTTCGGTAGGGATTAAACGGGGAAAGAGCATTATTAGAGCTTTGGGAGTTTCACTTCTATGTCTGCCCTCTGATTATTTCTGTGACTTTTATGTGTGACTCCCTAATGGGGTAGCCAGTCAATTTTGGAACCTTATATAAGTGACCTTTAGACCCGTTACTGTTTGCAACCAAGATCATCTCCTTGAGGAATTCCATCTGGGAGGGAGGAGCATTATCCAGAAGCCAGAAGCCTTCACGTGTGGCTTTCATTTTCTTCAGGGCACCTCCGCTACCTCAGGGAGAGTCACAGGATGTGACTGTGACCAAAAGCCACTGAACGTTGGGAAAAGGTGGAGGAGCCGTGCCCTCTTGTCACACTGTCACTTTTCATGTGGATAACCTTGCTTCTAAAATTATATTTTGCATTTTCCATTTACTCTCCCTGCTATGGAGTGAATGTTTGTCCTTCCCCAACCCCTCGAATCCATATGTTGAAGCCCTAATGCCCAATATGCCTGGATTTGGAGAGGAAGTCTTAGACAGGCATCAGGTTTAGATAGGATTATAAGGGCAGAGTCCTTGAGATGGGATTAGTACCTTAAAAGAAAAGGAAGAGAGGGAATTTCATGGTGGTCCAGTGGTTAAGAATCTACCTGCCTGTGCCAGGAACATGGGTTCAATCCCTGTTCTGGGAAGATCCCATAGGCCACGAGGCAACTAAGCCCTTGGGCCAAAACTGCTGAAGCTCATGCAACCCTTGAGTCCACACTCTGCAACAAGAGAAGCCACAGCAATGAGGAGCCCACACACTGCAACAGAGAGTGGCGCTCACTCACTGCAAATGAAAAAAGCCATCACACAGCGATGACGACAGGCACAGCCAAAAAGGGAAAGTCACTCAGTCGTGTCCTGTCCCACTCTTTGCGACCCCAGGGACTGTAGCCTGCTGGTCTCCTTTGTCCGTGGAATTCTCCAGGCCAGAATACTGGAATGGGGAGCTGTTCCCTTCTCCAGGGGATCTTCCCAACCCAGGGTTTCTAACCCAGGTCTCCCGCATTGCAGGCAGATTCTTGACCATCTGAGCCACCAAGCCCAAAATACTACTGATAAAGAAATCGATAAAACTTACATTAAAAAAAAGAGGAAGAGAGACGAGAGCATGGTCATTTCTCTCTGTCTCAAGTGAGGATTCAGGAAGAAGACTGCCATCAGCAAACCAGGATCTTACCAGGCACCTGGTAATCCGCCAGCACCTTGATCTTGGACTTCTTAGCTGCAGGACAGAGAGAAACACATGTTTGTTGTTTACGCTACTCAGTCTATAGGATTTTGTTACAGCAGCTCACAGTGACTAAGAGACCTGCCTACTAGGCGAAACAGGGCTAGGCGATACCTTCCAGGTGTGTGTGTGCGTGTGTGTGTGTGTGTGTGTGTGTATGGGGGGCGGGCCTTAATTTCTTCCCTTGGGAATCAATTAGCAAGTTGGCATACTGATGGTAGGATCTGATGAAAGGAGTAAGACACCAAGTGCATTTGAAATTATTCCAACTTTGAGACACTTTTTATCATTTCAGACACACACAGATAGAATGTTTACTGAGGTGTTGCCCTGGCCCTTTGCATAATATTTGGATAACACAGTCCTTTGCTGCATGCAGATAACATGTTAGATGGCTAGAAAAATAACCCGCTTGAACTGCTTCTGATTTATTCCCCCTCCCTCTCGTATCTTTGTTCACAGTAAACACATCAATATAGAGCAGCTAGAAAATGAATACTTCTCCAGCAAAGGTGCATGTGGGTTTCTGTGGGTGCTGCTGCATCAGAACAGCACATATGGCAGAAGGGGCAATCACTGAAAAAGCAGGCACACCTTTTCCTGGAGTGGATGGTGGTGGTGGTTTCTGGTGTCTGGGCATCAGAATGTGGAGGAAGATGAGAGGACCATACTAAGTTTATGGTGCTGGAAATGACGTTGAAAGCCAAGTAAGAAGACGAGGATGGTGATTTGTCAAGTGCTTACTATATGCCAGGCTCCGTTGTAAATGCTTTCCATGTGTTCATTTATATCTCACTGCAGCCTCAGGTGAGACTGGCTGTTATTATTCTTATACCCATTTTATAGATGGGGAAAAGGAGGCTTAGTGAGTTTAAATAACCTCCCCAGTTCACATCAGGTAACCATGAGGGTCAGTGTAAGAGACCCGCAACTCCCCACAAGATATCAAACAAGGTAAGGGTTCCTGTTAGTTTGGGAGGGATTGTGATTCTGGAAATTCTAATCTTTCAACTTCAGAAGCACCTGCCAGCATTTTAAAGGAATATTTAATTCCTCTGCGTTATCAGCTGTCAGAGTAAGGAAGAGCATGGACCCGGGTGAAGATTGAATCGGAGCCACGTGCCGTCTAGTTCCAGAACTAGAATGGCAAAGAACCAGCAACATTCAGAGCATGAGGAGATATTTTTGGAGCCCTGTCTGCTCTTGCATTGTCCCCCAGTTATGTGAAGCACCTAGAAAAAATTTTTTCTGTTTTTCAGAAAAATAGATTTTTTTCTATTTTCATGAAGAAATAAGACACTTAGTATTTTCTCCTCCTTAATAAAATCCCTTAAATGTTGACTTCACTAAGTATATAGTTTCCTAATTTAGTCATGTTAATCTGAAATTTACCTTTGAACATTGTAGATTGGGGAGGATTTATAAAACCACGTGAGAAAATGGCCATTCTGTTTTGTGGGGTCAAGTCAGTGAATTAGTACCTATCCCCAGTATTCAGGGCAGTTATTTATATTCAAGTAACAAGTGCGCTGATTACGAAAGAAAATTCATTTTTAAGTTTCCTGCAAGATTTCCACACACATATAGCAGAGATCTTTTTTCCTTTATATCCTTAGAGATAATAAAATCAGCATTTCTTTCAAAGTGCATTTGTTAATTTTTAAAAATTGTCGTATTGACCTTTCTTCCAATTAGGATGAATTAGTGAGACTTTTGTTCTGTTAAGTTGTATGTTAAGTACCATTGTCCTTGCTTGAATTTTCTACCTCAGTGCCCTGTTTTGGTTGATGTAGTTACTTGCTTGCATCTATTATTTGGGATAGCTTTTTAAAAGCTGCACTTTGGAGCAAGGTGGACTGATCTCTGAAATGAATTTGGACATTTGGACACTTATGACAGGTTGGCAATAGGTGGGTGGTAGACTCTTACAGATTTAAGTACAGAGGGTATACTTACAGCCTATTAGTTCTAAAGCATTGGTGCTCTGAGAGGAGACTTTTCTGGGTGGCAATAAAATGTCATTTTGCAATTTAAAGTTAAAAGGTGAAATGGAATGGAGCTGGGTCAGTGCCTTGTGATCCTCTGAATTAGTGATTACTTGGAAATTCCACCTCCCGCCCTACGGGGGGTGAACAACCTTTGAGACACCATCCACTGCCCACAGTTGTCACCCGAGACAAAACCCATGTGTGACTTAGGACAGTAAAGAGACATGTTGGAAAATGGTGATGGCAGAAGTATTGCAAGGATGCTCTGGTACATCTCATTCGCTTGCTGCAGGCCTTTTGTTCTGTGATGGTTTTGTGATCATGTAAAATTCAGCTGAGTCGTCTTCTGGTCCTGCCGAACCTTTTCACTATGGCCAGAGAACATGCTTGGGAATTTGGGGCCTGGGAATCCCTTAGAGGATTTTTCTCTCTTCCCTTTGGCCCCTGAAAGTAATCTTGAGTTTTGGGGGAAAAAAATCCTAGGAAAACTGAATAGTCTTCTGTTGATTTTCATACTCTAATAGGGCTTACAATCAGCACTGCTTCTTTTTTTTTGGTTTAATTAATTAATTTATTTTTATTGGAGGCTAATTACTTTACAATATTGTAGTGGTTTTTGCCATACATTGACATGGATCAGCCATGGGTGTACATGTGTCCCCCATCCTGAACCCCCCTCCCACCTCCCTGCCCATCCCATCCCTCAGGGTCATCCTAGACCACTGCTTCTTAATGTGGTACAAAGATACCCCTCACACACTCCCCCTCCCCCCCAGTGAGTGGAGGGTGATTTGAGCAGAGTAGGGAAGGTACTCGGGGTTATTAGCAAGTGCTTCTCTTCCAGCAAGACCATGAGCTAACGTAATTTGTGGGAGAAATGTTCGGGATTGTGTATTTCTTGACCTTTACATATTTTCATTTCTTAAACCTTGCAAGGCAGAAGCTTTGTCTTAGAAATTGCTGTCCTCTTGCAATAAGGTTCTTTGAAGTGACTGATGTGACTTGTTTTAAGATTTAACGTGTAATTTTTCATAGGCTATTAACAGTGAGCATTGTTGCTGTTTGGTCACTAGGTCGTGTCCGACTCTTTTGCAACCCCATCGACTGTAGCCCACCAGGCTCCTCTGTCCATACAATTTCCCAGGCCAGAGGAAGTGCTGCTTTAAAATAGGTGGCCATTTACTTAAGAAAGGGCTTTGGCTGCCTCTAAAGTGTGGGAGATTCTTTTTGTCCAGCAACACGTGAAACTCTCAAATTGTCAGTTGACTTGTGTGCTGATGTATCTTAGTGCCCCTCTCTTTAGGCAGAGCGTATAAAGGACTGGCTGTAGTGGATTGCATTCTCTACGCTAGCACACATGCCCCTCCCATGCAGCCAGGGAAATAACAAGGACCTGATTGGAAAGGAGGTTCATGGCTGTAGGGCTGGACACCCAGTGGCCGTTTAATGAATCCTTTGATTATTGTGTCTTCTCCTTGGCTTTCAGCCCAGTGTAGATTTTCTCTGGCCTGTAGCTGAGAGCTGATACCTGCAGACTTGTTTGTTTTACATACGTAGCTAGTAGTCAAAATGCTTCCTCCACTCATATGAAGGCGGGACAAGCATTAGGCACAGTCAGAACTGGCAGTTGCTAGGAGATGGGATATGAGGGACTCCGTGGAGTTCCCCCAACCAAAGAAATAGCCTTTCTAATCCCTGAAATATTACAGTTATGGGTTGATTCCATTGGGTTGAGCAATGCCCCTTAAAGAAATGCAGTTCTCACATGGGGGAATAACTATGTGTGCTTAATATAATCTTTGATGTGGCTTCCCTGATAGCTCTGCGGTAAAGAATCTGCCTGTGATGCAGGAGACAAGGGTTCGATCCCTGCATTGGGGAGATCCTCTGGAGGAGGAAATGGCAACTCACTTCAGGATTCTTAACTGGGAAATCTAATGGACAGAGGAGCCTGGCAGGCTACAGTCCATGGGGTCACAAAGAATTGGACATGACTGAGTGACTAATCATGTGCATAATCTTTGGTACCCACAAAGGGTATTAATATAAGTGAGATGCACTGTGCTTTGTCAAGGAAGGTTAGGGTTGTGTTCTTGTTTGTTATTTGATTTTTTTTAAAAAAATTTACCCTTTGATTGATGGAAGACCAAGGATGCCAAATATCCAATGCCAAGAGAAGGTCACTGGCAACCTCTGTGCACTTTGCAGGGAGTCTAGCTTGTTTTGAAATTAGCCTAGCTTGCCTGCATCTGGGAAGGACTCTGGCAGAGAAGGCCCTGCATGCAGGAGCTGAAAGGGAGCATTTCTTACCTCCAGACCCACAGGACACAGGTTATCCCTGCCCCCCACCGGGAAGTGAGGCAGAAATGACTCTTGGCCATCAGCCACAGTTTTAGAACTTCCTTCAGCCTGAATCCTTGGCAGACTGAAGTGGGCTTTGAGGCTTCAGAGGAGAGATCAGTGATTGATCTCACTCCACGTGTGTGTGAGGTTTGAGGTTGCCTGATGAGGCAATACAGGGCGGTGGTGAAAAGTGAATTTGGGTCAGCCAAACCTGGGTGTGAGCCTTGATGCTGCCTCTTACCAGCTGAGGCACCAGGGACAGATTACAGAGCCTCCACTCTCATGTCTGGAGAACACAGACCATGATGACCATCCTTGCCTCTTGGAGTTGCCTACGACCAGTCAAGGAGGTGAGTACAGTGCTCAGTGCGTGGTCAGATCTCCAGAGCCAGTTACTGCCATTATTATTAAATAGTGAAAAGCTAACAAATCAACGTAAGGGGACAAACCACTCGGAGCTACTGCACCAGAGGGTCCATGTAGACCTTGACCTCCAGCAATACTCAACTTCACCTTTCTTTGTGTAGCTTGTTAGAAGGAGCTTTACTTCACTTCTGTAACCAGGGTTGGGTAGAGCAGGGTGGTATTGAGACCCACCTGTGTCTGAAAAAGCATCCTGTCAGCATGGTTCATGGCATATTCAATTGGACAGAGAAATGAAATCCATCTCTCAGAGATCTGCAGAAAACTGTCATCATGGGTGCTCCCTAAACTGTCCAGAGGTGAAGGGGTGTAGCATTATTTTTCCCCCTTCAAAATCAATGTAAAACTTAGAAAAAAGAATTCTCTTTTGTCTTTAGACATGTTTGTTTGTTCTGACCTCTCTGTGAAAGAGAAGGTTGCTCAGTAATGTCTGACTCTTTGCCATCGCGTGGACTGTGTGGCCTGCCAGGATTCTCTGTCCGTGGAATTCTCCAGGCAAGAATACTGGAGTGGGTTGCCAGTCTTTTCTTCGGGAGATCTTCCTAACCCAGGGAATAAACCTGGGTCTCCTGCATGGTAGGCAGATTCTTTACCATCTGAGCCACTGGGGAAGTGGTTGGATGTATATATTTATCTCCCCAGATGTGGTCTAAGTCAGTGTCAGATAAAAGTTACCAGTGCATTTCACATGAGATGGGGAAGAGATGCTGTTTTCCAGGTGGGAGTGACACAAGGCGTGTGTTCTTGGGGTCTTCGGAGGGCCTTGAAGGATGGATTTGAGGCTGTTGACAGGTGGTAGGCTCATCTGTGTTATTGAGACAAGGAGCTTTGCATTCAGGGTGTTCCTGGGCCACTTGGCATGCTTGTCAGGGATGCAGGGAGCGGAGAGCCTTTTTATATGTCACCAGCTATTGCATGCCATTGCTGCTTTCTTTCTTGTCCTTTTCATTTTCCTTCACCAGCATGGTTCTCAGATTTATTAACAGCCTTTTCATGACTTCTGCAGCCATCAGGATAAGCAATAAAGAGAATCCAGTCTTCTCATGCTTGCCCCTCCTCACTGTGTTGGCTTATCTTTTGTTTCCCCTCTGTTTTTTCTTTTAAAGAAAGTTATGTGTTGCTGCTCTGCATCAGGCTAGAGTCTCTTTGCCCCTCCTTCATTCTCTTTCGCCGCTTTTAATTGTTTTGGTGCTTTTGTTTTTCCCTGGACTTGAGCGCAATGGAAAAGGTCAGCTGTCAGAAGAGGGGCTGAACACGGCTGATAAGGCTTTCAGGAGATTGCAGGGAAGTCATTCAGCAGTGTTCCCTCCCTGAAGTCCTAGAGTCTCCACTGATGCAGGGGGGAAAGAAAAGGAAGCTCAGAGTAGCAGAGGTAACCCACATCGAGGGCGTGGCTTAGCCATGTGAGCTCTGGGCAGAGCACTGCTTACCCAGAGCCCTGCTTACCCAGAGCCCTTTTCCAGGGAAAGGCGTTGCCCAGTGCCAGCCTTGGGGACTCTGGGACATGAATGTAATGTGTATCTGGATGTGCCACATGTGCAGGAGGCCTTGGAGAAAGAACTCAAGTAAGAACTAGGCATCCAGCATCTTAGAGATCAAACTTCTGGAGTTGGCCCTTCAGTTACTGTGTTCACGTGTCCACCCCGTTGTTATTTTGCAACTAACTCACTTACATAAAAACCAGAAAGCCTGGGTTTTGGTCTTGCCTCAACTGCTAATTCATTTGGACAAATGCTGAGCTGTGCTAGGCTTGTATAAAGAAGTAGAAAATGATTTTCAAAGTACCTTCCATCACTAATGGCTAAATTTCACTTTACCAACTCTACCTGCAAGGCATCAGTGAGACGCATATCCTTCACCGGACATGGATATGAAAACGTGTTAATTCCTTTTTCCCTCAGTGCCTTGAGGTAAACCCTAAATCATGGTTCTTGGGATTCGTCCGTGTAGCCTGTCCATTACGATATTCATGGTGAGCATTTAAGGAAATGGTACACATCTTCTGCAATGGAAAAAAAGAGAATAAATTATATGAATAGTAATATCATCAGGTTGCAATAATTCTCTGTGTTTTTTCAAAACCTGGTCACAGTTCAGGATGACCCAGTTTGAGGATACTCTCCACTTTAGCCTCCCCTAGAAATGTGATAGGGCTCTTCTGTTTTCACTCTTAACCTCCCACATGACTAGTGCTCTCAAAATGTGGTGTCTGAATGGATGGCTAAGTGATCAAGTGAGTGACTTACAGGCTTCAGGTAACACATTGTCAACTCTCTTTCTTTGACTGTCAGTAATGATTACACGAGGCTTCTCAGGTGGCTCAGTGGTAAAGAATCCATCTGTCTGCAATGCAGGAGACCAGGTTTGATCATTGGGTCGGGAAAATCCCCTGGAGTAGGAAATGGCAATGCAGTCTAGTATTCTTGCCTGGAGAATCCCACGGACAGAGGAGTCTGGCCGGCTACAGTCCATGGGGTCCCAGAGAGTCAGACCTGCCTAAGAGACTAAACAACAGCATCAATGATTGGATACATTTGGGTAGATAATGCCAAATGTGAAAGGTGTGTAATCTGGTTATATTGGTAGGTCTGCTGTCTTGCCATAGAAACCAGCAGGAGATGAATAAAACTTAGCTAGCTTGAGAGAGTCATCAAAGAGGGTTCCTATCCAAACTGGCTACTCCTGATCTCAAGAGAAGGACTTTTATATAAAACCTGACTTTTTTTTTATTGAAGTATAGTTGGTATATAGTATTACATCCATTATGGGCATACAGTATAGTGATTTATAATTCTTAAAGGTTATGCTCCACTTAGTTATTGTAAAATATTGGCTGTGTTCCCTGTTCTGTATAATATATCCTTGTAGCTTATTTTATACATAATTGTTTGTATCCCTTACCCCTCACCCCAAAATTGTCCGTCTTTAGTTCCCTCTCCCCACTGGTAACCACTCGTTTGTCCTGTACATCTGTGAGTCAGCTTCTTTTTAAAAAAGATTTATTTATCATTTGGCTCCACTGGGTCTTAGTTGGGATACTCAAATCTTTGATCTTCATTACCGCATGTGGTATGTCTAGCTGTGGTATGTGAGATCTGCTGCTGCTGCTGCTAAGTCGCTTCAGTCGAGTCCGACTCTGTACGACCCCAGAGACAGCAGCCCACTAGGCTCCCCCATCCCTGGGATTCCCCAGGCAAGAACACTGGAGTGGGTTGCCATTTCCTTCTCCAATGCATGAACGTGAAAAGTGAAAGTGAAGTCACTCAGTTGTGTCTGACTCTAGCGACCCCATGGACTGCAGCCCACCAGGCTCCTCCGCCCATGGGATTTTCCAGGCAAGAGTACTGGAGTGGGGTGCCATCGCCTTCTCCGATGTGAGATCTAGTAGGGATCAAATCCAGGACCCTTACACTGGGAGTGCAGAATCTTAGCCACTGAACTACCAGGGAAGTTCCTATATTCACTAATTTGTTGTATTTTTTAGATTATACGAATAAGCGACGCCTTACAATTTGTCCGATTTATTTTCCTTTAGCATAATGCCCTCTAAGTCCGTCCGTGTTGTTGCAGATGGGAAAATTTCATTCTTTTTTTTATGACTGAGCAATATTTATGTGTGTATATAAATATATGTGTGTGTGTGAATATATATACACACTTAGCAATGTAAGTATTTCTAAGTCCCTTCAATCATGTCTGACTCTGTGCGACCCCATGGACTAGCCCACCAGGTTCCTCTGTCCATGGGATTCTCCAGACAAGAACACTGGAGTGGGTTGCGTTTCCTTCTCCATATTTGTGTGTGTGCATATGTATGCACACACACACAGCATTCCATATTTTGGCAGTTGTAAATAATGCTGCTATGAACTTTCGGGTTCATGTATCTTTTTGTATTAGTGTTTTTAGGTTTTTTGGATATGTATGCAGGAGAGGAATCACGGAGTCATGGTAGTTCTGTTTTTAGTTTTTTGAGAAACTGCCATACTGTACAAAACCTAACTCTTGTTGCAGTAGAGGAAGCGATGAGACTGAAGTTAGCACCAAGTCTACCTTCATTCTAAATGCCTTTCTTGTCAATTATTGTTATTCTACTTGGATAGCCTTGAGTCTGTGAACCTCAGTCCCGCCTTTGAAAACTGCAAATAATAGTACCTGAATAGATTATTGTGAAGATTGTATTAAATGTCATGTGCATAACAGTTACACCACAGCTAAAGCCCCTGAAACACAGTAAGCTTCAAAAATGGTAGTTGTCTTCATCATTATCATTATCACCATCACGTTCAACTCAGGGCCTATGGACATCTTCTTGTATTTATGCAGTGATAATGCCTACTCTCTAAGGCATCGTAGGATTGTAAAAACAATATTTGCAAAGGGACTTTCACTATTCCAGGTACATCGTAGAGGAGCAGTTGAGTTATAGGTTCTTTCCTTCTCCTGTCTTTGATGCCATCATGCTTTTCTATTTCATTTGACAGTGGGGCACTACTGCTCTTTTGTAAAGTGGTCCAGTGTCATTGCGGAGAAGGCGGTGGCACCCCACTCCAGTATTCTTGCCTGGAAAATCCCATGGACGGAGGAGCCTGGTAGGCTGCAGTCCATGGGGTCGCTAAGAGTCGGACACGACCGAGCGACTTCACTTTCACTTTTCACTTTCATGCACTGGAGAAGGCAATGGCAACCCACTCCAGTGTTCTTGCCTGGGGAATCCCAGGGACGGGGGAGCCTGGTAGGCTGCCGTCTCTGGGGTCGCACAGAGTTGGACACGACTGAAGTGACTTAGCAGTAGCAGCAGCCAGTGTCATTGAGGAGTGGTCCAGAGGCCCCCATTGCTTGGGAACCCATGGTTAATTACGAATCTGTGGACTGCAGGATATTTTGATGGTAATTTAAATTGTGATAATGACGTTCTGCTGTCTGCCTTAGTCCCGTGTTGATTTTAGTTGATGTAGTCCATCTGTCATGAGAGGATCACTCCTGAAGAGAGAGAAGACCACATATCTGGTCCTTTAAATCACAGAATGAGATTCAATCAGCTTCCTCTCAGCCTTCAATTGCCACCATATCCAGATTCATCTTTGCTGATAGCTGTGTATGGGTGTCACCATGTCTGGCAGGAATGAGCCAGCAGTTCTACTTGTTTTTTTGTGGTTTTTTTGAGTCTTGGATGGTGTTTCTGTATGTCTTAAGTTTCCTCACTTTCCATTGTTCTGATTCATTCACTGAAAAATTGTGGTCAGAAGCCTTGATCAACTGGGGATAATATGCAGATATGTCTGGGATAGCCTGTGTAGCCTCTTCATATCATAGTTGGATATCTACATCATTCCTGATTGTATCACAACCCATGGATAAAAGATGCCATTGACAAATCTTACCCATTAATTAATGTCTGAAGAGGATTACCATTTTGGTTTTATTGACATCATGTTTTTTAGTCACTAAGTCATGTCTGACTCTTTGAGGACCCATGGGTTATAGCCCGCCAGGCTCCTCTGTCTGCGGGGTTGGCCAGGCAAGAATACTGGGGTGGGTTGCCATTTCCATCTCTTGGGGATCTTCCCATCCCAGGGATCAAACCTGCATCTCCTGCATTGCAGACAGATTGTTTACTGCTGAGCCACCTGGGAAGCCCTTTTATCCACATCATGGGAACTGTAAATATCCATCATAAATGGCTACACAAGAAAACTAAACCAATTCGAGCATCTCTTTCAGAGTCTTATAATCTCAATTTTGTGTGCCCTTTCTAATAACAAGTCAAATAATTTTTCCCTCTCTGGGAAACTTGAGCACACTTCTGACTGTACCCTCCAGAGTCAGAGTCCAGCTGTTTGGCCCTGGAGCTTCAGTGAGCTTGCTGAAGTGATACAGCATCTGTAAATGGTTTATGAATAATCTGACTTAGAAGGAGGGTTGCCATTTTAGATTCAGTGCATCAGAAGGGGATTTCCTTTTTATGCTTTCATAATTAAGGGCTTTTTTTTTTTTTAGCATTTATGTATTTGCAGTGTTTCAAATTTAGAGAATTCTTACAATTTTCTCTATCATTCTAATGATCTGTATTCATATCCCAGGGTATGTGGTTAATACATCTAAATGTTGAAAATCTACCCTTGTTGAACAGATAGAGGTTACTATAAAAGCTGCAGAAGGATGCTTTACCAAATTAGATAATGTATGTGAAAGTGGCTTGGAATATGTGACAGAATGTGCAAGTGTGTGTGTGCACACGTGCGCATGTGCACGCACACACATGCACATGGATTTAAATTAATAGTTCATCTCCCACAGGAATACTGTTGACAGAGGCCTTTGCAAAATATACCCAACCCTCAGCAGGAGACAGCATGATCTGAAGGAAAGCATACAGTGCTTAGAGGTTGACCTTGGCGTGTATTTTGAATCTGCTTTGTACTAGCTATAGTGTTGCACATGTATTTCACCCCTTGTGAATCTCAGTTTTATCATCTGTGAAATGGGGCTAATCAAACTTTATTTCATAGGGCTTCTATGAGAGTTAGATAAGAAACATACCAAGTATTCCAATGAAAAGGCTCTCCTTCCAGATGACATATGAACACACAGGAATGTTATTTCTGTTAGTAATACTTTGGTTCTGGTGGTTAGTGTTTTGAATTCTTGTAGCTCCAATCACCAAAAAAGTCTTGGTCAATTCTTGTCAGATACTATGTGTAGTGTTAGTTTATTTAGACTCCCTCTGTGTTAAAGCCTGGACCATAATACAAATTCAGTAAGTATTAATACCTGTCCTTTTTACACGATGGCAAAAAAAAATTATACCTGTTAAAAAAGCTCTACTAATAATCTGAGGTGAAGAAATGATGCAAATGAAATAAGCACTTTATTTGAGTTCTATTTAGTTCAATTTATAATTGAATTTGCAGTCACTGAAGATTTTCTCCTTTATTTAGGTTTCCTGAATTAAGTAGCTGATTTGTAAGTCTGCCTGCATTTTAGAGAACTTTCCCTCTCCACCCCCTTTCAGCATACCCCATCCTCATCCACCTTCAGGTTCACTAAAAACTAAACCCTTTTGTTCAGTTACACTGGACCCTGAGCATCATCTGTCCCTTCCTGAGAGTCCTGGCATGGGACAGTTTTCATTTTTGTCAGGATCAGACCCCATCCCTACTGGCACCGTTATTTCTACAGGAGGAAAAGGAAATGCACACTTCATCATAAAAGAAGATACAGCCCGTGTCTCCAGGATTTGCACCTCTCCATCGGCAAATTTCCGCAGTTTGTGTCTCTGAACAGGGTTTTAATCACCTTGGCTCGAGTGCTCAGCACTGAAAGCTTTAAGGGTACTGCAGAAATGGTAGATTAGCCACATTTAACAAAATAGAAAGTTTTCATTGTGCCATAAAAAGCCTTATTGATCTTGTGCAGGCATTGACTCCAGGGCCTTTTAACCAGCCATTCTGTCTAGACTTGCAGGCTAGCGCCCCCAGTGCTAACAAAGGAGGGCTGGGCTGCCTGCTGCCCTGGAAGGCCAAAGGGGTGGGCAAGGATTCAGGTTTCTCAGTGGGGATTTTCTTAAAGAACTAGAGTGATTTTATTCTGTCGTTGGGAGGCCTGTGCAGAGACTTGTCCCCCAGACCCCAGCCGGCTTTCTCTACCCCCAGCATTGGCTGCGGGGCCGTCACATGGCGGTAAACATAGGTGTCTTCTTCTCCCCTCACTTCCATCAGTTTTTCCCCTCTTTCCTCCTAAGAAGCCAGGCTGAACCCTGGGATGTTGGGGCACTTTGCAGTGGGTCTTCAGGAGTGGGCAAGGCAGGAGAAGAACCGGTTACTTTAGCATTGCTGTGATCAGTTCAACTTCATTTCAATTCAGTCTTCATTTAACACATTTTGGGGTACATGGGAGATTTTGAAAAGCTATGAATATCTGCCACTCAGAAAGATACTGTGGAGGAGTTGACATCTACCTGTAAATAGCCAAAGGATTGTTCAAGATTTATCTGGTGATTTAGGTATTTTATCAGAATCATCTGCAGGGATTTAACTTTTAAAAAATGAATGCTTATATTTCAAACATAAAAGAGAACAGACCCTGTAGTAGAGGATATTATAAACATTGGCTTAGTTATCACCCATATGGAACAAATCTTAATGTTTTGCCATTTTTGCTTTATGTCCTTTCATAAAGACAATCCTGTTGAATATCTCCCTGTTTCCCTTTCTTCTCTCCCTCCCCAGAAATAAACGCTATGTGAAATTGATGGGTAGATTTTTCCTATTTTTGTTGCATATGAATAGTGCTGTAATATATAATGATTAGTGATTATTATGTGTGCGTCTGTGTGCATAAATCAGTGGAAGTAAACATTTATTGGCTACACACAGTTTATACTTATTATTTTCTGTTTATCCTGGGCTGAATGAAGGAAATATTTGGTAAAAGTCTTTAATACCTTGTATTGATTAATTCTTCCCTGTTGATCACCCAAATGAAGCTTGGCAGTCTCTCAGTATCCTGGAGTCATTTTGGACTAGGAACCATTTGAGCTCCTGAAATGTCTGTAGGAAATTTCACATAACACCAAATCATCTTGGTTTTTTGGGGTTTATTTATTTTTTTTGATATTTAAAGGTGGAAAAATTCACCAAAAAGATGATTTAGATGTAGACTTATTAAGCTAGGAAATAGATTAGATCATCTTCCAAGGTTTCTTCTGATGCTACAGTGATGATTTATTATGGAGGACTTTTTACTTGTTTTCATCTTGAATGAAAAGAGAAATTTTACAAAAGTATTTTAAAATTCCATGTGAACTTAAAAACCCACGTATTGCTTCTACATATCTTAATGTCTGTTTGAATTTTCCCAAATTCTGTGAACTTTTGTGACATTTATATTCCTTCCTGAACATTATGTGTGAATACAGTGAGTATTTAATTTAGTTAGCAATTAGGGTTAGTACCATTGTTTTAAAAAAGTCATTTTAGATGATCTGCTTCTTGTTCTAGGATAATTCTGGATGCATTTCATTGTTATTAATTTTGTTTTTATCAAAATTACAGTCTTCCATCCTCTTCTCTCCTCCTCTGTGTCCCTAGTAATTTTCTTTGTCCTCATCAACTCTGTAGAATATAGTCTCACAATGAGATGTTAGGTACTCTGTACAATTGCGTTAGTTGTTGTGGAACTTTGATAAAAGATGCTAGTTAAAAAAAAATAAACATGAAGATTATTCTTCGAGGGCTGGGCCAAGGGTGAATGCTTATGTAGGTCTGTGGGTGTGTGTACTTTCTGTATTTTTTTATTCAAAAACATCAAAACTCAATCTAAAATTTGTCTTCAAGTTTGTGACCCTGGTTAAATTTTTACCATTCTATTCACCCATATCCTCGGTGTAAGTTCAAGAAATGCATCTGAATAACACAGTGGCACAGAGCTGGCTTTAGTATTATTGATATAATCATTGTATTTACTCATCACTGCCCTGATACAGTTCCAGGGATGTCTGTTATCTTCGAAATCGGACTGTGAAAGCAGTCCAGGTGCTGGTTATCTGAGGTTGACAACCGGCAACCATAGTGTCCTGAATTAATTGAGGAACAGACACAAGAGGGATGCTGGCAGTCAGGTCAAGGATCCAGACATCAGTTCCAGTGCTGGAAGAGCTGGGTTAGAGAATGTGGCTTTGATCTGCAGTCCTACTGGGCCTCCTGGTAATTTTCCCCCTGAATTAAACTCAATCGTTCAGCCATAGGTTGAAGACTTAGAAAACCCCAGGCGTTCTCATGTAGGGGCAGAGTCTACCTTGATGGATTTCACTGCGTGGGGGAGCCTAGAGGAGAATGCATAATTATCTTAGGAGAGAGAGAGAAGTCATATGGAAATAGTGACCACCAAATTAAGAAATATGGATCTATGGGCTTCAGATCGAGCAGACGATTGACTTCTCTCCCTGGAGGATTTGAATGGGTAAAGGAGAGAAGGTCCATGTGTCATTCCAAATGACTGCCTTCTGGAGAGTCCCTTCTGAAGGCATGGGACAGGAAAATGGAGTTCCCTCTATAAGAGAGAGTGTGTTGTTGTGTTCAATGATGGTCTGACCCACAATTAAAATGATAAGCCGGTAGTGAAAGAAGTGTAGATACAGTTTAACTCATGTAGATCTGGTGGTTATGGGAAATATAAGGCACAACATATCACATAAATTATTATCAGTGGGCGGCCAGCAGGGAGATGCAACACAATTGCTTCAGGCCAGGGCCCCACAGTCATCTCATTCTCTCTTGGCAGCGTCTCCAGGATTCCTCTTTACCTCTCTAGGCCTTAGTCCATCCACTGGACCTGCTGATGCAATGCACTCACGAGCTGAAGCTCTCCTCTGCAGGTTCTCCATCCCCATGCCCCAGGAATATGACTCATAAGGCTCCTGCCTGCAGCTTGAGCCTCATGCACCTGCTACTCTACCCACACTGAATTTCTCACCATCCCCTGGGCACCCCATGCTTTTCTAATGATCCTACCAGTGAATGCATTGTTTCTTTTAAGTAGAACGTCATCCCTTCTTTTGTATGGTGAACTCTTACTCATACGTCAAGACCCGTATCACCTCTTAAACGTTTACGACACTTGTAATCACTTTTTTATATGTGCATTATCAACAACAACAGCGATAGCTAATGTATCTAGTGTGGGACCTGGGCCAGGAGCTTTATCTGATTCATGTCTCGCAGTGAATCTGTGAAATATGTACTGTGGTTTTTCTCATTCTGTAGACTAGGAAAGTAGGAATTAGAGAAGTTAAGTAGTAAGCTGAGGTTCCACAGAGTTAGGTAAATTCCAGGGTTGGCTATAAAACCCAGGTCTGTCCATTTCAAAGCCTTATTTTTAAATTCCATGTTATCAAGTCCACGGTTCCCCTGCACTGTGAGCTACAGGAGGGTGCCCTGAGTAATGTGAGTCCATGGCAGGTCTGGCATTCTAGTTTCTTCAGCTTTATAATTTCTCTTCTTCAGTAAAATGGAGGTGAATTATTCCTACTCACATGGTACCTCACCTGATGCATAATAGGTACCTGGAAATACTTATTCCTTGAATGAATAAACAGAAATTTAACTTTTATTATAATACAATTGAGAGCCATGCGGTCTTCAGGATGCTGTTAGCTTTCTAGTGATTTCAGTACAGCGTGATTTTCTAGGCCATTCTTTTGGGACGAAGATTTCTGCTTTTCCCTCATTTTTTGCAGATATGGTCCTCTCATAGCCCAACCGCTAACTTGGGTGTCTACACATAGCTTGTAAGAAGCCCTTAGGGGTGGAAGTTGTTCTGTATGTTGGATGCTTAGCAGGTTGCATGGAAAACAGAATTGTGTGTGAACAGACTCACACCCATCCACCTTAACTTATTCCTTTGCCAGCAAATGACTCAGACGGGCATTTTCCCTCAGGGTGACTTTAAAATGGAGTGGAGATGTAGCCCCTATAGTAACGAGTAGAACGGTTGTGGAATCGTGGCCTTCTCAAGAAGTTTATTTCTGCTTTCTGTAACCCCCTGACTTGGGCTCGTGCGTCTCCCATCCTCCTCAGGGCTTCTTCCCTTGGGTAGAATTGGGTGATGTGTTAGTTTCCAAAATAAGACCCTGAAACCTCTCATTGCAACTGCACCCATGGAGGAAGGACAAAACCCTGCTGAATCTGTGGATCAGAGGAACAGAGTCAGCATGTCAGCCTCAGGACCACCTCCCTTTGTCTGCCAGGGAGGGCAGCAGTAGCTCATATTGTGTTCTGTGGCTCATTAGCTCCAGGGTGGGCCAGGCCAGGATTGCCAGCTGGGGTTATCTTTGCATCAGTGCAGAATAAAGTACCATGCTGCTGCGGAGGCCTATTGAAGAATGAAGAATTCAAAGATGAGAGTAGTGTTTTGTTTTTTTTTGGAAAAACATTTTATTTTGGGGTACAACTGATAAATAATGTTGCAATAGTTTCAGCTGAACAGCAAAGGGACTCAGACATACATATATCTGTATCCATTCTTCCCCCCAAACTCCCCTCCTGCCATCCAGGCTACCACATACCACTGAGCAGAGTTCCATGGCTGTACAGTAGGACCTTGTTGGGTATCCATATTAAAATAAAGCACTGTGTACCTGTCCATCCCAAACTCCCTGACTATCCATTTTCCCCATCCTTCCCCCACCCCCAAGCAATCATTGTGAGTCTGTTTCTGTTTAGTAAGTTCCTTTGTATAATTTCATTTTAGATTCCACATATAAGGGATGCCATACAATATTTCTTCTCCTCCATCTGACTTATTTCACTCAGTATGACACTCTCTAGGTCCACCCGTGTTTCTGCAAATGACATTATTTTATTCTTTGTTAATAGCTGCATAATATTCCATTGCATATATATGTACCACATCTTCACCTATTCCTCTGTCAGTGGACACCTGGGTTGCATCCTTGTCTTGACTATTGTAAACAGTGCTTCAGTGAACACTGAAAAGTGACAGTCAAGTCGCTCAGTTGTGTCCAACTCTTTGGGACCCCATGGACTGTAGCCCTGCCAGGCTCCTCTGTCTGTGGGATTTTCCAGGCAAGAATACTGGAGTGGGTTGCCATTTCCTTCTCCAGGGGATCTTCCTGACCCAGGGATTGAACCCTGGTCTCCTGCACTGCAGGCAGATGCTTTACCCTCCGAGCCACCAGGGAAGCCCTTCCTGGTGAACACTGGGGTGTGGTAAAAGGGGAGAACAGTTTTGCCTGTGTCTCTGGAATCTGTCCTCAGAAAGCTGGCTCCTGCTTCCTTTTCTGGAACTAGCAGGTGTTCTGCTCAGGCCCAGTAGTTACAGCCGCCCCACAGGGGTTGGCATTCTAACAGGCTCTCCTAAGTGGTATCTAAACATTCCATTTCTAAGGCTCTTTCTCTGATGAGGGTGAAGAGTGTGATCTCGGTCTGGCTTTTTCCAACCTGCTCCTACAGGGGACTTTGAGTTAAGCTGGCCCCGTTCCCGGATCCCCTGCTTGGGCTCCTGCCGCCTGAGTGGGTGCTCACCTGTCATTCATTGTCAGTGGTTTTTCCTTTTGACAGAAGGGACTTCATGCAGTTTCAACACATCAGATACAGGGTCAGGCACCTTCTCCTCTGGGAATTTGAATTCCTGGCGAGGGTGGTGGTGGGCTATGTGGCAAAAGTGATGGAATGAGAATCGGAGTTCTGAGGTTTGGGAACTGCTCTAAATGCTTCCAAGGGCCTTGGATAACCTATGGAAACCGTGTGTCCCTCTTCCTTGCATTGGTGTAATCATAGCCAAGCAACCTCACAGACTGTGGAAGGAATACAAAGGATGATTAAGAAAGCATTTGGAAATATGTAATATTTTTAAAAATGGTGACTAGAATCCCCCTTTACCCATTCCTGGGTTTCCCTGGTGGCTCAGTTAATAAATAATCCACCTGCAATGCAGGAGACCTGAGTTTGATCCCTGGGTCAGGAAGATCCCCTGGAGAAGGGAACGGCACCCCACTCCAGCACCCTTGCCTGGAGAGTTCCATGGACACAGGAGCCTGGTGGGCTACAGTCCATGGGCTCGCAAAGAATCGAACACGGCTGAGCGACAAACTTTCAGTTTTCACTTTCCCCATTCCTGACCCGTTCTCACCTGAGCCCTTTCTTGCCTAGTGCTGTGTCCTTTTCCTCAAATTTTAACCTCTGGCCCTTGGCTTTCCATGGCTGCATTTGGATCTAAAGTAGCCAAACTTTGGCTTCTTCCTATGGTCTCCAGGTTTTTAGAATCTCTGTTTCTCAAGTCCTTAGGCTGTCTCTTCTAGGAACTTTTGCTTCCGTTCTTATCCAGTGAAATGCAAACCCCACTAGGCTGTATCAACATTTGGGTTGAAGCAGTTTCAGGCACCCCCTGGAAGAGTAGTTCAAATGTGTTTTCTTATTTTCACTGGGCCCTCTGCCTTCAGCTCTCATTTCTTTCCAGTTCACTCTCAACCCAACAGAAGCTGGATTGCATAATCTTATATTTAAAAAATGCTAATCAGACCTTCCATCCTCTCAGTAAAGTTAGGCATTGGTTCCTCCCGACCTTTAGAATAAAGTTCCTATTTCTTAATCTCACAGCCTAAGACATCAAGCTATCAGTAACCACAGGCCCAATTCAATAGAGATATGTATTTCTTTATACTTCTTAAGTTCCACAGTAAAAAAAAAAAAAGACTATTTTAATCTATTTTGGAATTTCTCAGAGAAATAGTTATTGATATATAAGTCAGTAGTTGGATTTTTTGGGGGGGCGAGAGAGGAAAACAGAGCTGAGTAAATGCCTATTAATGCTGTGTATAGATCAGTCCTTGGATTAATAAGTCATTTGAAAGATCAGTGCTTTATATGTCTATACGAACTGATTCAAAACCTCGAGTTATACTTATCTTGATTGCATCTAGTGTTTAATCAATTGGACACTTTCAAGTAATGGGCAAACGATTTGTTGTCATACAGGGTTGAGCTCTGCTTTTCACGCAGTGAGAGTCACATTTTTATTTTAACACTTATGCAATTGATTGTCAACTTTGGAGTGATATAATCTAAATGAATCTACACAGTCCATTAGCCATTTCAGCACCTGCCCTCTTGCCAAGCTGTAGCTTTACGCTAAGCCGTTGTATGCCGTGTTACATAATCCCTGCATTCATTTTCTCTACCTATTTAGCCTGAATACATACAAGGTGACTGCATTGTCTCTGCAGCCTCCTCCTCGGTGTAGACACTCACTATAGAAAGCAGATTTGGGGGCAGTATTAAATCTTTCTACTGGCGAGTTTGGAGAATTGAACTGGCTTAGAAACGTGTTTGTCAGTATTTGGCTTTGCAACCTTTAGTTATATTCACTATCAACTTAGTATGGTTTTCAAGGTGATAAGAAAGTGCTTGAGCTTTAGCCACTGGAAGGAAATTTAGACAGTTCAGGCTCCTAGGAGAAAAATGTCAGTGGTGAAAGTATACAAAGGAACAATTTCTTCCAGGTCCTCAGGCTTTCTCCTGGCAAGCCCCTTGTTTTCTCTTTTAAAGACTGGGTCATGCACTGCCTATGCCTCTCCTTCCTGTGACAATGAAGGGGAAAGGAGCCTATGAATTAAAAATGATATGATTTTGCTTATCTAGAGTACGATTCAGGGAGTAGCTTTCAGTGGTCTACTTTTCACTGACACGTGAAGGAGATACACGACATCTGGAGTGACACTGCCTTCTCCAGCCCAGAGAAAGGGTTAAACTGGGGAAATTCATCATTGAATGAAGAGAGTTAGAGGGTTGTGAACGGTTGCAGCAGTTTTCATTGTTGTTGTTTAGTAGCTAAGTCCTGTCCAACTCTTTCTGGCCCCTCATGGTCTCTAGCCCACCAGGCTCCTCTGTCCATGGGATTTCCCAAGCAAGAACACCGGAGTGAGTTGCCATTTCCTTCTCCAGGGGATCTTCCTGACCCAGGGATTGAACCCACCTCTCTTACTTGGCAGGTTCTTTACCACTGAGCAGATATTTGCGAAGTAATATACTCTCAAGGATGCATAAAATCTTCATTGATGAATTTGCATGGGTATTAGCATAAATATGTGTGTGGTTTGCGTAGTTTTTTCTCTCATTGGTTTTATTTCTGATTTATTTACTGTGGTGGCCTCTTAATGATGTCATTTTTCTCCTGTGGCCTTCTACATAAAATCAGCTCTTTAGTTTTAAATACACTGATTCCAGGAGGAAAAGAGAAATATTTCTTTTGGTGAGGAAGTGTGATTTACATGGGGGTAGGAGGAATAGGCCTCTGGCTTAGTTTATTCAAAATTTGGGATGGTTTGTAAATCAACACATGGCTCAGTGGAACCATTCCTTCCCTTTAAGCAGCAAAATAAGGGCAGGTGGTATATCCAGAATGAAGGGCGAAAGGAAACTGGTATTTGGAGAAAAGTTTAGAGGCAGCAGAAGCCCAGAGTAGGACAAACTGTCTCGTCTTGGGCAACTCACTTATTCCTGGTCATCAGTTTCTACCTTAATGAAAAAAGAATGTTTTAAGTCAGGCAATCTCTAAAATCCTTTATAGCTCTAAAATTTATTATTTTGACAGACTCCTTGGTCTAATTATGTGAAAAATATTAAGCGCCACATAGTATATTAAATCATATCCTGGGGCCTTGCTGTCCTTTGTCAGGCCTTTCCCCTTTGAAGGGTACTCGATGATTAATTGAAGCTTCTCTTTAGAAGCCCTCCTTTCCTTGCTCGTCTGTCTCGGTTCACTGGGCACACAAGGTGTAACTAAAATGTTTATGGAAGACACCCACTACTACACCATGTTGGGCGCCAAGGACAGGCATAGTAGCTGGTTGTACGCACATCCGTGTTGTTAGGAAGAGAGCTTAGCGGTGATAACTGCATTGGGTTTGCCATCTTCTGCTGTAAATCAGGGTCACCTCCGGTCTACTGTACAAAAGAGCTTGTCCAGTTGAATTCTGACAAAACTATTTCTGCAGAAATGGGAAGAGAGCTAATTAAAGTAGGGCACTAGGGGATTGGATGGATGGACCTGTTTCAAAGATGTAGTGCCAAATATCTACTCTGATTTTGGGGGGACTCATTTTGGTAAAATACATCTGGCATGGTACGTGCTGAGGAGTACTCACTACTTACCTGTGTAAGCAACACCGTGGTCACTTAGAGGGGGACGAGTCCCTTTTGCTTATAGCAGTGTGTGTGCAAACAGACATGTGCGGGTGTATACATGTCCCTGAGGCCCTCTGGAAGATACAGGACATACTTTATCTCTTTTTTCATTCTTTGGACTGTGATGTTGAGGTTTACGTTTTAATGATGTGGTGATGCTATGATGAACTTAATACTATATATTGGGTGGTCATCTCTTCACATTATGAGAGTGATGATTATCTCATGATAAGAAAATATTTATTTGATTTTCCTTAAGGAGCTTACCAAAGGCTATGATGGTTGATAAGGATTTGAGTTAAGGTGGATTGGCTTTGGTTAGGTCTAGAAGGAAAAATAGAATTTCCTCAACTTTATTTTGTAGCCCCACCCCACCCTACCCCTCTTTAAAGGGAAACTGCATCTCTAAATTGTTTTATCGCTCATTTCCTTTTATCGAGAGGTACTTTTGACCAACCCTGATACGAAGTTGTTGTATAGTGGCTAAGTCGTATCCCACACTTTGCGAGCCCATGAACTGTAGCCTACCAGGGTCCTCTGTCCATGGGATTTCCCAGGCAAGAATCCTGAAGCAGGTGGCCATTACCTTCTCCAGGGGATCTTCCCCACCCAGAGATTGAACTCTAGTCTCTTGCCTTGGTAGGCAGATGCTTTACCACTGGGCCACCAGGCAAGCCATCTACTCTAAGTGGGGTTGCCTGACAAGAGGACAGATGGGAGTGTGCATGCAGAGTGTCTAAGTTATAAATCAACAAATAATTAAGTCAAATACTTTCTATCCTCTTGCCTTAAAAATAGATTGTCTAAACTACTCGGTTAAGTCAGGTTCTCATGTAGCATTTCCAGATTCCTGGGAGTTCTGCTTTGGGGAATATCAGCATAGGCAGAGCTAGCCCCTCTGGTTGGCTCTGTGGCCCTTATCCCTCCTCAGCTCCATCGCTTATCACGGGGTCTGGTACAAATGCACATGGGTTCCTCCACCCACATGGCCAAGGTCTGTGTAGACCTGTACAAATAGTCCCCAGGGCTAGTCCACTGACAAGCATGATTTGCCTTCAGAAAATTGATCCAGAGAAGAAGCCTGCACAAGCCCTGGGAACACACTTGGGGCTCTTTGGGTAGCAAATTATAGTCCCCCAGGGTCTAGAATATGGTCTTGAAAGAGAGTCTGGGTCCCCGTGGGATACCATGTTGGCTCTGTGGACCCCTGGTCCTGTGGAGAGCTGTTGCATAGGACGGTCTGCTCAGGCCATCTCAAAGACCTTCAGGGAGTGGTCCCTTGGGATAAAAGGGAGGCATTGCTGTCTAGTATGATATCAAAGCATATTATCAAATTCCATTCTGTTCCCTTTTCCTCATCTGCTCAGTCATTTCCTTAAGTTCAACCTCCTTTTTAGAAACCCAGTCCTGTTCCACTGGGCGCAGGACTGTACCATGGAAACCAAACTTAGCCATGTTACCGATGGATAGAAATTAGAGCCAAATCTTTCAGGGTAATTGATTTTTATTTATTGGTCAATAAAAGGTACCTGGAGCTAAAGGACGCTCTGTCAGAACAGTTAATTATCCATTCTAAACCAGCCCTTTTACAGGCATTTAAAAGCCGATATTGATGCAAAAGCAACAAAAGCCTCACTTTACTGTTTTGCATGAATTTTCCCTTTAGGTTTTTCTCTGGGAAAATTTGAAGGCAAGGCAGCAAGCCTTCCTGCATCATCGTTTCAGTCTTCTGCCCTTGTGTGAACACACAGCTTCTCAGCTAGTTTCCCTGGCCCTTAGATACAAGCCTGTGGAAGAGGTGCACGGAGTGTGGTGCTGGCATCAGGCCCCTGGCAGGGCCAGTGCCCTGTAGTTGTGTGTGTTCTCCTTGGTATTTGACTTGGCTCCTGCCAGTCAAGTGTTGACCGCTCTCCCCTTTTCTTTCCCTGCAGCTCGAGAGGAGAATGTGGCCACTTTCCGAGGCTCAGAGTACCTGTGCTACGACCTGTCTCAGAACCCGATCCAGAGCAGCAGTGATGAAATCACCCTGTCCTTTAAGACCTGGCAGCGGAATGGCCTTATCCTGCACACGGGCAAGTCAGCTGACTATGTCAACCTGGCTCTGAAGGATGGTGCGGTCTCCTTGGTCATTAACCTGGGGTCCGGGGCCTTCGAGGCCATTGTGGAGCCAGTGAATGGAAAATTCAATGACAACGCCTGGCACGATGTCAAAGTGACGCGCAACCTCCGGCAGGTAATGGCTGAGGGCAGAGAGCGCCTGGAGGCTCCTCTTAGGGGGCTGGGGAGGGGGTGTGAAGTAGGTGATGGGCTAGGTTACATGGAGAAGGGTAGAGGTACCATATGGGTGAGCATTTGTCAAGCTTTCTCCCAGCCTTTACAATTTCACAAGGATAATGATTAAAATATGTTTCTCCTCTTACTTCAATTCTCCATGTGTGCTTGTTATTTAAGAAAAAAATTCAGTTGTATAGATAATAAAAGTTATAAATACTTTTTTATTCTGCTTTCTTTTTTTTATTATCTTCTTGATTACATTTGTACCTTGTATTATTGTTAAATTCAGTTAGGGACAGCATTTTATTTCTATAGCTTGGTAGATTTTCCTCCTTTGAACGCATGTTTTGTTTTTTAAGTAAGTTAGCCATTGCCCCGATGCCATGATTTTAATTTCTTCCAGAGAAAGTCTTTCTTTTTCTCTTCCTTTTGATTCACCAGCCCCTCACTGATTTTTTTATTCTTTTATTTTATTCTTTTGGTTGTTGTGTTAACCTCTAGCCTTGGAGTGAATTAGCTGGAATCTTTCTGAATTCCTTTGTTTCTCTGTTCCTTGCTGCTACGTTATTGCCCCTGTCTCTACCTCCGAGACTCTTCAGTTGACTAGGAGGCCTGGAAAGTGGAAGGACCCACATTAAAAAGTCAACTTTGGAGCAGCCTTTCCTGGTTCTGTACGTGCTTGAGAACTCCCATCGCTTGCTGATGCTATGCAGGCGACTCCGTCAGGTGACAACACTCTCAGAAAACCTTAGCCAAGTGAGGTTGCTTTCTGTTCATAACTAATAATAATCAAACAACAGCAACAATAATAATATTTCAGCAACCCACATCAGGAAAAGATTAAAATCACTTCCTGTAAAAGTCAAGGTCTGTCCTGAGACTGCCTTTTCCAGCTTCTGTTTTCATTTGTTTTTTCTTCTTGTGAATTTGTCATTAAACCCAGTTGGACAGCCTTCATCCTTTATTAATCAGAAAGCATTATGTAAATTTCAAGAAGGTGCTTATCAAATTTTCTTCTGCAGTATGATTGATTTAATGCCTTCTGTAAACATGAAGGCATAAGAAGTGACAGGTATTTGCATATGTTTTCTGTTTGATAAAAGTGTAACTCCTTCATAATGCTAAATAAATGGAGAAGGCCCACCCACAGCAGAAACACACAATTTTCAAAATACCCATTTCTACACTTAAGCATGTCAAGGAAGCCCCAGGTTGGCTATTTTATTATATCTATGGTGCAGTTGCCAAATTGTAAGAGTTAGAGTCCCCAGACATCCTAATACACATAGATCGAACATTTTTGAATTACCATTTTATATTTCTCCTGCAAGGCCAAAGAATTCTATTGCTGACATTTTCTCTCATCATTCCTCACCTGCACTTATAGGAGAGACCCTCTCAGCTGCCAAGAGAGCCCAAGTGAAATGTCCATTCGCTAACATATAAGGGCTTGAAATGTTTGAGTTGCAGAGTCTAGACCAAAAAGTAAAATATGACCTTTTGTTGGTTTCCACTGGCTGGTACACAGTAACACCCTTCTGGCATCAGTCAGTGGAGGGGGAGATTTTCCTGTCCTGGGGAACAGAATCTGGTTGTGTTCTCACCAGCTGCTCTGCTTCTATATCTCTCTTCCACCCCACATGCTTCCTTGCCATTCTAGAATGATTTCAAATAGCCAGAAAAGGCTCACTTTGATTTCTACTAAAAACACTTCTCTCAGATAGAGTTGAGCCCCAATTCAGTCCTTTACACTGAAATGGGGACAGACCAGACTGTGATTCAAACACGGGTTGTGCTGTTTGAGTCTCAATAAGCAGAGGAAAGCCACACTGGAGGGTTTCTCTTCCAAGTTCTGAGCCCCAGCTCCACTCTGTGCCCTTGGACAAGCCATTTAACCTTCCCACACCAATTTCCATTTGCGAGATGTTGATTACAACCCTCCCCAGCCATGTGTGGTAAATACGCAGAGCACCTTATGTTCCAGGAGGGTTATGAGCTCATCTGTGGTCTGGGTGCTAGACTCGCTGGGACACACACATGATTTACAGGCTGAGTGTTCTGTCCGAAGGTGACTGCCTCTGTCTGTCCCTAAGGATGCGGCTAAGAAGAGCTCTCAAGACAAGGCTAGTGAGGCCCGAGGGTGTTGGGGCCATTTCTTGGCAGAGGGAGTATGAATCTTTTTGAGAAAGTGCACCTAAATTCAGACCTCGTTGAAATTTGGACTGAATTTTGCATCCAAATGCAATTTATTTAAAGAGGAAATACCTCAGAAAAGCAGAGTTGACTTTGCAAAGAGAATCTTTTCAACCCTGAGTCATCTCAGATGATTATTTTTCCCATAAAATACACTTATAACAACTTTTTGAGTTCCCTAGGATACGTTTGAAGGAGTGGGAAGCCCTCGTCTATTTCAATTAAACTTAATCACTTCATGAATATTTGATAGGCTGATGGCAGCCATGTCTGCGTTTTTTGTAAGGGTGAATGGCTTCTGTGGTAAAGATTGACCTGAGGAAATTTTATTGGAATTTCCTTACCAAACGGAGCAGAGCTTTTCCCCTTTCTTCCTTCTTGGTCATCTACTCATGGTTCTGCTTTGGGGCTAAAGTCAGTGAAAGTGTTGGTTTGTTCAGTAGCTTTTAGGTTAAGTAGGGCCAAATTTGGGCTTCCCAGGTGGCCCTAGTGGTAATCCGACAACCAATACAGGAGACATAAGGGATGGAGATTTGATCCCTGGAAAGATCCCCTGGAGGACGAAATGGCAACCCACTCCAGCATTCTTGCCTGGAGAACCCCATGGACAGAGGAGCCTGGTGGGCTACAGTCCATAGGGTCGCAAAGAGTTAGATACAACTAAAGCGACTTAGTGCACAGGGCAAGTTCAGACACTTGATTGAGGGTTCTGAGTAATGGAGAGAATGTGGATTATTTGTTCCAAACCATCACCAGGATTAGCACCAAGGTAGTAAGGAGTTTTTGTGGGGTTTTTTTTTGCTTTGGTTTGGTTTTTGGTCCATGACCTTGAGCCCAAGGTCATGACCATCACAGGACTTGCTTGACGTCGATATGACACTTTAATCAAACCACAAGCATAAAACTGGGTTGCCCGTCTTTATCCACCTCCAGCCCACTAATTTAACATTTGAAAGCTGTGAAGAAGAGACTAATCGTAGGGTTCTGTAATCACTTTTGACCTGCCAGTCCTCTCTGCTACCCATGCAAAAAATTGCTTCAAAGCTTGAAAGACATTCCTAACGAGGAATGAGGGGAGCACGATGCCAACAGCAGGCATTCCAGCAGAGTAAACCAAATAATGGCATCATTGGATAATGACGAAGACTCGAACTATTTTGGCACATTCTAACGACACAGTTCCTGTAACCCAAGAAGGCAGAAAAGAGAAGAAAGTTCCCCTCCTGCCTCACAAAGTCACCCCAAGTCAAGGCAGTTGTGGATCTTTAAATTACCTCTGGAAACGCAGAGTGAGCTACATTATCTGGCCTTCATCTGCCCGATGTGAACAGGAAACATTCTAAGCTCTTTTTGTTCTAGGAGAAAGTCATGATTGTCCACGCATGTAGTCAGAGTCGGATGTGAAAAATAAAAAGTCCCCAAAGTACGGGTATTTTAGCTCTATTTATCGATTTACCGAAGTTCAATGATAAACTTTGGGGGTCTTTTCTTTCAGGAGAGGTGGATTGTATATGTGCTGAGGGTGGGAAGGGCGTGGGGGCAGTGTTCATTCAGAAGAGCCCTTGGAAAGTAAGTATGATGCTACTTCCGACCTGGGTGAGGTCCCGTCTGGTGGTGTTTGGGAGAAGCGGGAGTTACGGACGACAAGGTGGGCTGCAGCTCCTTTCCTGGCTGCGAGCCTGGCGCCAAGGTTTTCCATAGAGTCCTGGTCTCATTGTCTTCCCCCACTCTCTTTTTCTGTGTCGGGTGCCTTTTTTTTGAAAAACTAACCCAAGATCATTCATGCGATGTGTCATTTTACTAACCGACTAATGTACTAACACCCTAACGACTCATCTTTGTTTTTAGTTTTTTTAATTAACAATCGTTCTGTTCACAATTTTTTAATTTCCTTTCTTCCCCCTTTTCCGCAAAGCACTCAGGCATCGGACACGCTATGGTAAACAAACTACATTGTCTGGTAGATATCATTCTTATTGTCTCTTTTTTTGGGTTTGCCGTGTGTTGCCCCCCTTTTCCTCCCCAAACCCCCCTTTTATCCTCTTTAGACTTGTTTCTTTTTTAAATTTTTTGTTGTTGGTGTTGAATGAAATACAAGCCTTTCTTTTTCTTTAAAAAGAAAATGGAAGGGGATGCATCTGTCCTGACAACATTTGGATGACTTTGGTTGGGACAGTTTCCTTTTCTCCACTATTTTTTTTTTTTTCCTAAAAAAATTTTTTTTCTAAATAAATATTCTTTGTTTAGCTAAATTCATTTTGTTTTCTTATTTTGCAACTTCCAAGTTACAGACTAGGGACAACTGAGATTTCTATTGAGGACTTTCTTCTCTCCGTGTCTTCCTACCCCCTCACTCTTCCAACTTTCTTCCTCCCCCACCAACCCCCAAACTCCTGAATCCCCCCTTTTTCATTCCCTTTTGTGTGGCCGTGGCGGCCACAGGTGATCTGGGGAGGAAAGTACTCTGCTTCCTGTGTTCTTCCTTTCCCTTCTTGCTCCTTACTTCCCGCCTCGGCCAAAGGGAGCTCCGCCAATTGTGTTCTCCATCCAAACTCTGCATGGCATGTTCCTGTCTTGTGAATCCCCCATTAGCATCAGAACCTGTCTCCTCATTTTCCTCCTCGCTACTAACAACCTACCAGTCATCAAGCCTACACCACTTTCTTTTCTCTCTCTCTCTCTCTTTTTTTTTTTTTGTCTCCACCCTTCTTCGTTCTCCTCTCATCCTTCATATATTTTGGGGTTGGGTTTGGACTCTTTCTTTTCTTTTTTGTGTTAGTAGGGGAGGTGGCAGGTAGGGGAAAGATGACCCTTTGGTGTTGAGTGTGTTTTCTTCCCTCACTTCCATCTTATTTTTCAGTTGATTTAGCGCATGTAGGTGTGAAGTGGATTTTGGTTCTTTTCTTTCATTCTCTGCACCCGGTCCCATGTCCCTCCCTTCTGTTCTTCTGCCTTCTCTCTTGGCTCCAGATAAGTTCCGCATGGGTGTGTCAGCGTAAGGTGCGTGCATGCTCTGGGGCCTCATCTTTTCTCTGCACCCTCTGCTCCTTTCATGGATGTTGGGTGTATGGGTGCTATTTCTTTCTGGTGGGCATTATTATTATTATTTTGGCTCTCATGCCTCATCATTCCTTTCTTTTTGTTAGCATTGCCTTTTTGGTTTGGGTCATTTCTTCCCTGGGTGGTGGTGATGGCAGTCAAGGGAGGACAGGGGTTGATGTCCTGGGTAGTCCACAGCATGTATCACCCATGACTCATCAAACTCAAGACCCTTTTCCTTCCCTCCCTGAATGCATGTTTGTCAGTGTGGTGTGAGCCCGAAAGGAAACAAATTAAAAAAAAAAAAAAAGAAAAGAAAAAAAGAAACAAAAACCATCAACAACCAAAGACCAACCCCCTAACAAACCCCATCGTCTAATGTCTCCTTTGCTGTTTCTCACGACCACTGTAAATTACAATAGTTCAAAAATAAGCCATCATTTTACCAATGAACCGAGACAAGTGGTGTCGTCTGAGGATAGTTCCATTTTCTAGCCTGACTGAAGAGGGCATTGGGTAGAGCGAGCCGCTCAGCTTGGTAGTTCTGAGAAACTCTCCCGGGGGTCTGCAGGCGAACATTGGAGGCTTGGGCCACAGGGAGGCAGACCAGAAAATGGAACTTGGCTGCACATATCAAAATCAAACCAAAATTAGAAATAATACCTCACCCAAATCTTAAGAAAGTGATGCCACAGGTAGGGCAAGCCCCCGGATTTTGACAGGACCTTAAGGTCATTGTTGGGATTTCTTTTGTCCCTGTGTCCCTCCACCAGGTGACCATCTCTGTGGATGGGATCCTTACCACGACAGGCTACACTCAAGAGGACTACACCATGCTGGGCTCAGATGACTTCTTCTACGTGGGAGGAAGCCCAAGTACCGCTGACTTGCCAGGCTCCCCCGTCAGCAACAACTTCATGGGCTGCCTTAAAGAGGTGAGTTCACCCATTCCGTTTAATACGCTGACTGTCTAAGCACAAGTGAAATTTCCAGTTCAGTGACTGACTCTGTCGTCTGATCTATGAGGTCAAAAGTTGTAGCAGAAAAGACTCTGGACTTGGAAGTGGAGGCCCCGGGTTTTGATCCCAGCTTGGCCCGGTTACAGGACCATGGGTTTGCCACTTAAATACCCTGTGATTCTGTATGCTCATCTAACTAATGAATCACCTGATCCCCACAGGTAGCTGTGTTTTATACATGAAATTAAACAACTCAGATGAAAGGACTTTGAAGTCACGAGGATATAGACCCGTATAAAGTTTGATTTTGTACTTTCGACTCGGCAAGTCAGGAAGCCTTAGCCAAAAGTGGCTCCATTTGCAGCTGTGTGTCTTGTCTAAAACATAACATACGTATTACTTTACCTTTGCTGAGCTTGGTGTTCCCAAGAGTCTCATTATTGAGATCAAGAAAAATTCTTGGAATGTAATATTAAGGCCCAGAAAACTGGTTTTCTTTTTTTTTTCCCTCCTGGAGAGCTAGTAGCAGCTATGAGAAAGCAGTGGGGTTTTGCCATTACTCATTTATTACTATTGTAGCTGATATGTTGAGACCTCTGTCTGAGAGCAAGGGAGCTTGAGTCAAGTGTAAGTTCAATCTCTAAGGTCAATTGTTGAGGCAAAAGAAATCAGACTTGATTTGCTGGATTCTTTCAGCAAACAGTGTCATCAGCACAGGGCACTGCCTTTTCTTTTGTTTAATCTAAGCTAAGCTTGATTGCCTAAGATAGCTATACCATTCCCCTGGGGAAATTCCTTGAGATGCTAACAGTGTTCTTTCTTGTAAATAAAGATCCCTTGTGACATGTTATGAGTCTCCTCTCGGAGCACATGTTTCATTCTTATTCTGGTTACTTGAAATTGGTTGCATATCAGTCACATATGAGACAGCATCATGCATGGACTCGCTCATGCCCCTCAGCTGTGAGCCGTGTTAGAGGGGAATTATGTCCGTCATGTGCGGCATAGAGCAAGTGCATAGTAAGTACGCATTAAATGGATGAACTTATCAAATAATCATTGGGTACCTTTTTTTTTTTTGGCTATAACTAAATATAAAGGCTTTTTGTAAACCATGATCTGCATATTTGAGGAATTTATAATGTGGGAAGAGAGATGAAACTTCTCAGGGAACAGTTACAGTTCAGGACACTGTGTGTGCAGTGCCACAGATGAAATGCTCTAACTGAGCAGAGGAAGTGATACATTTTAGGTGGGAGTCAGTGTTGGAGAAGAAATGGTGTTTGAGCTGGGCCTTGCTGCAATAAACCATGTGTACATTGAGAGGAAGGGGTAAGACAGAGACGTGCCAAAGAGGGGAAAATCCAGGTACAGCTTTGTATTGTTCTTGGTCTGAAGGAGAAATGACAGGAGAGAACTCATAGTATGTTTTCCTCTCTGCTGGGTATGACCTAGCCTTCTGCTGACCACGGGGACCACACAGGTCATTCCTGATGTGGTTGCGGTAGACATAGCTCGCTTCTTCCCTGGGATTTACTTCCATTTGAGGAGGATAAAGGTATAAACTTCTCAGTGACTAATGAACCTTGAAGGAGTCTTAAACACTGTTAAATCACACTCCATTGGAAGTGCCCTCTCATCAGAAATAGATGGCCATGTTCTGTTTCCTCGCTGGTGGCTCAGGAATGAATGAGGCATTGAACACTGTGCAGAGCGCATCCATTTATGTAGTGAAACAGCCCTGAACCACCTGGAGTCTCTCCAGGACAGCATCTGGGGGGTGGCCTCTAGGAATCATCAACCCCCTCCACTGCCGCCCCCCCCACCCCAGAACACAATTATGCTTTTTGAGACAAGGAGACAATTTCCCAACTGCAAATCTATCAGTCAAGAAGGATGCCCCTGAATATTTTGAAACAAGACTCATAAAAGTATGAAGATATCTCCGATGGTTTTATCCATGGAGAGCCTAAAGTAAATAAAATTTACACACACACATACCACTCTCTCCATGTAGAGAGCAGACAGCTTCAAAAGTCTGTGAAAAGTAGCACATAATAGCTTAAAAATTAAAGATAGTTCTGAAAAGCAGTGTCAATGACAGAAATAAAAATAACATCTTTTATTTATGTGTAAATAAAAATATACACATCTTAGCTAGTAGCTAAACAGAACTTAAAGCCAGATCACGTCAGACGGAATTCTAAAACAGTTAAGGAAATGGTAAGCAAAACTAGAACTTAACCTAAATTTTTGGCCCATCTCTCCTTTACATATATGAGATAGTCTTTCTAAGGGACTTGGGAGGCTTTCTCATTTGTCTGAATGTTTTAAACAGATGACTTTGAGTCTCATGAAATCCTAGCATATTATTTCTTTCCATTTAATCATTGAAATTCACTTTTCTGTGGGCAAATGTAGTAAATTCTTGTTCTTGGCATTTCTTCCTGACAGTTTAGTAAACAATAAAAGCTCCCAACTCTGTTGGGACTTTGCTCCTTGATAAATCCCACTTACCCACTTCAACCATTTCCCTTTAGGACAGTCTGCAGTTATTTTCCAACTTCTTCTTCCCTTCTCTCTCTCTTTCTTCCCCTTCCTGTCATCTCTGGCCATTTGTGGTTCTAGGAGCTGGGTGCTTTTATGTGTTTTTGTTTGTTTCAAAACGGGGACCTGGGGAAGACATTATGGGATTTATATTTTGGACCATTGATAGTTTGTAGCACAAAGTTGTTTTTATCTTTGGAACTACACTTACTTTACTCAGAGTTAAGTTCTGGCTCCACACTTGGGTCAAAGCATCTGTGGATTTCACCTGTGTGCACAGCTCCTAATTTGATACCAGTGTAAAAGCATGACATGATCCAATTATTGTGTTCTACTTTGCACGCCCTAGTTATCAATTCAAGGTTTGTATCCACTTAAACATCACAAAATCCATACTTGTTCCTCTTCGTGTTTTTGTGTTTTAATGTGTCTGTCTGTCTTTTGTTCTTGCTGTGTCCACAGCTCCTAGAATGGTTCTTAGCACCTAGTGGGCTCTCAATAAATATTTGCTAAATGAAATCTCATGTTTGTAAGTAAAGAAAAAAAAAAACAAAAACCTCTAGATAAATGCTCTTAGGCACACTTGCCTATGTGACTTTCTTGGAATCATTAAAGAACATCCTGGCATGGCAATAGTTGAATCTTTCAGGAACTTGCCAGCTATCTGATATGAGAGAGATGTTACATAAAAAGACCCAGCATGGCTAAAAGAAATATGTTGGCACCCCTTCTGGGAAGAACAGGATTGAAAAGACTTTGAGGAGGCATCATAGTATAAATGAAAAGAATGCCGAGTTTAAAAATCAGAAAACCTGGTTAGGAATTCCAGCTTTCTTACTTCCTGTATGGCCTGGAGTAAGCCACTGATCTTAATTGAGCCTCAGTCTCCTAACCCATAACATGGAGATAATAAGACGTCTGTTGTGTTCTTAAGAACGAATGGAATAATGTACGTACAAGTGGAACCATACATAAATATACAATGAAGTTTTGCTACAATAATTGTGATTAAGGATTATGTAATGATTCTTATAAAACAGTTTGTGACTATAAATGTAAGCATAAGTGAATATTCATTATCACATGCAGTGTCTGCATTTCCCATATTACCAAGTCACTGTTTGGGGGGAGAACAACTTGATTCTGAGATTCGCCTTACTAAAATTCTCTTATTTTCACTGAAATAGGGATCGTCCATCTCACCCACACTCAGTCTTTACCTAGTCTGTTGCCTTTGGAAATTTCTTTGACACCTATCAATCTCCCTTCTATTAAAATGTGAGCTCCATGAGGACAGAGGCCACATCTGTTCACAGGTGTTTCACGAAACACCTAGAAGAGTTCTTGGCTTAAAATAATGCCTTCAATAAGCATATCTGGAATGAATAATTAATTAATGAGCAGACCTCATGGAGCTCTAAAATCTGAAATTTGGATCCACAGGTATGTGCTGAAAACCTACAATATGCCAAGGATATGCTAAGATACAAAGATGCATCAGAATCCTTACCTCAGGGGACCTCACAGTTAGTGGGGGACACACATATTTTCAAGAAAAAGCATTTAATGCACAAAAAGAGGCATTCCCAGGTGCAGTGGGGCTGCTGAGAAGAACTTAGAATATCACAGGGTTCAGGAAAACTCTGGAGGCAATGATGCCCAAGAAGAAGACAAACAGAAATGAACAGGGAAAAAGTGATGCTCTGGGGTGATGGGGCAACATGAGCAAGGGCCAAGAGACAGCAGATCGTGGTGTCTGGGCAAAGAACTTGCAGACGGTTTGCCAATGTCCAGGAACAAAACACAAGATCTGGAGTTTTGACGAAGTATCAGCAGAGTTAGTTAGGGGCTAAGTCATGCTCTACCCTTGGACTTTAGGTAATGGGGAGCCATGGAAGGATCTGAAGCAATAGAATGACATGGATTAACAGGTTGTCCATCAGGCTTTAAATTCCCTGACAACTGGTTAGTCCTGCTGCTGCTTCTACTTGTTTTATCTTTCTGTCCCAGGGTGCTGAGGAGCAGTCAGAAGGCTAGTCCATTGGCTTTAGCCCTGGGCGAGGAGAGTGAGTCTCTGGATCGTCAGGTTTCTGCAGAAAAGTGCTTCCTTCTGACTCCCATTTCATTTTCCAGTGATCTTCCCTGTCAGGACATATGTTTATCCTTTCCTCTGTCCTTGGCATTCCTGAGCTCTTGTAGGATGAAGCACGGTGCAGGAGAGGAAAGCTAAGTTCAGTGCTGAGTTTCAGGGTCAGCGTCTCTATCATCAGGACCAGGGGGCCAACTCAGGCCCATCAGAGTTTCCTCCTGTGTTGTGGGATCCGGTCCTTTCTACCCCATCCTCAAGCTGTTACCTCTGCACTGGTATATTGCTTCTCCATTTGCCCCTCATTTGCCCAAGGGGAAGCTCATGCACTGCTGAACCCTCTGAGATTAGCCAGTCTAGCTCACTTCTCCTTTCTGACGGCATCTCTAGTGGGGAGGAAGGAAAGCAGGAGAACGGGGGGAAGTTAACACATATTTAAAGGCAAAAGGATTGGGTAGACCATCATTGCGCATATTACATTCCACATCCCTTTGTGATTATTAGCCATTTAAAACTGAATGGGATTTTGCAGCCAGAGATAGTCTCTGAACAGATGATTAATGGTTTAATCTGTAATAACTTTACATTTTATAGAACCCTGATAGGAGTCCACATCTGGTGAGCCAAGCTATTTAAGGCGGTGTTAATTCTGTTAATTGCTATACGTTTATTTGAATTGCTAGCACCTGCGGGCTTTGGGATAATGTGTTTGTTGTTGCTTTTGAAAAAAAAATACTTATTTTATCTAGTCTCACTGTCTTTTGCTGCTATCTATTATTTGATCACAATTTTTCTTCTGGTTTTTCTTTTGTATTGTCCTCTTTTTACTTCCTATACCTTTTCCCCCTACCCCATTCTCATTTTCCTTAACCTTATGCTTCTCAATCTTTTGTTTTGGTATCCTTCATGATTTCTCCGGTGATGCTAAACCATTCTGTCCATAACCAGGTAAATTTAGGCCATGGCATTGGACCTAAAAATTCCCTTTTCCCTAGGGTCAGAAGAGGTTGGAAAATGGGAGGAGGGTTGGCTTTAGGAAGCACAAATCCAGGTTTTGAGTCTTGCCTAGACTTGTTCCTTACCAGCTGCAAGACTCTCAGCATGCTACTCGACTGCTCCCAGACTCAGCTTTTTGTCAGATAATAATAATTCAGGCATTTTTATATCAGATCAGATCAGTCGCTCAGTCGTGTCTGACTCTTGGCGACCCCATGAATCATAGCACGCCAGGCCTACCTGTCCATCACCAACTCCCAGAGTTCATATGGCGGCGGGTGGGGGGGGTCGGGGCGGGGGGGCAAATGTGGTAAAAAGTGGAAGTGCTTAGTAGACTGTAGAGCACTGTGCAAATGCCAATGTAGCTGTTTATGTTATTAAATGAAACCAAACTGATCTGTTTAAGGAATCACTTGCTGCTCTTTGCTGTTTCTGCAACTAATAATAATAATAATAATAATAAAGATAGCAGAAGATGCGAGAGTCCAATTACTTTAATAAAAAGAGCATCTGAATTAGAACCTGGCCACCAGGTCCATTTCTGGTACTGATTAGAAAGCCGTAACTCCTCTGTGGACACCCATGTCTTGATCTGTCAAATGAGGATTGTTATCACTGTCACACCAAACATACCCTACCAAGGAGCCCTTCTAACGTAGAAAGACAAATTGGATAGCAACACATAATTTATTTCTCTCCTGTTCGGAAGATATGCAGAAAATCAGGGTATGGGTTTGGAGGAAAGAAGGCTTTGGCAGAATGGAAGGGCCGATAACAAAAAGGAGACAGAGAGGAACAAGATTCCAACAAGGTAGAAAGAATTAGAGACATGAATCAGAATCTGGGAAACGGGAAGAAAGCAGCAGCAGAAGACACAAAAGAAGAGAAACTGTGTCTCAGAAGCTGTCTATTGTGTTGACCATAGAAATTGCCATTTTCCTGGGTTAAAAAGTCCAACATTGACAATGTCATGTGACCCAGTTTAAGAATAAAAGTTTTGGACTTCCCTGGTGGTCCAGTGGCTAAGAAGCCGCCTGCCAATGCAGCGGACGTGGATTTGATTCCTGGTCCGGGCACATCTCACGTGCTGCGGGCAACTAAGCCCGTGAGCCACACGGACTGAGCTCACACCCGAGCCCACACACCGCAAGGAAGAGCAGCCCCCTCTCGCAGCAACTAGAGGAAGCTGTGCCCACCAAGGAAGACCAAGTGCAGCCAAAATAATCAATAAATACATTGAGAAAAAAGAATGAAAACGTTTTTTAAAAAAGAGAATTAATTGGATCTTCTTGAATTAGGGCTTCCGTGATAGCCCAGTTGGTAAAGAATCTGCCTGCAATGCAGGAGACCCCAATTTGATTCCTGGGTTGGGAAGATCCTCTGGAGAAGGGATAGGCTACCCACTCCAGTGTTCTTGGGCTTCCCTGGTGGCTCAGCTGGTAAAGAATCTGCCTGCAATGCAGGAAACTGGGGTTCAATCCCTGGATTGGGAAGATCCCCTGGAGAAGGGAAAGGCTACCCACTTTCTGGCCTGGAGAATTCCATGGATGGTATAGTCCATGTAGTCGCAAAGAGTTGGACACAACTGAGTGACTTTCACATTCACTGAAAAGAGATTAATTTCTGGATTACCAGAAGCTGAAACGGGCAGGGGAGAGAATGGCATTCAGTGTCACAGAGTAGGAATTGAAACCCTCAGCTACTGAGGATTCATGATGAATGTGGGGCTTATGTCACAGAGGAGCAAGGTGTGAGCACTTAGCCCAGGGTGGCTGTAAGAAAGCAGTGAGAGGCTGAGAAAGAGTATCCAGAGGGTGAGCCTTCCTATACTCAGTACTGCAGCGCTGTCACAAACAGGGAGAGGCTCTTCAGTTAATGCTGGAAGAAAATGTTAAAGGGTGGTTTGCTCCTTATAATTGATGGGCTATTGGTGGAGAACTAAGATAGGAAAAACATTTTTTTAAGAGACCTGATACTCACTTTCCCTCATTTCAATGACCGTTTTCTTGATTTTCATTCTCCCTTATGTTCAGTCCAGTGATTTAATGTCATTGATTCCTTCCTGGCTCCCTTGGTGAGCCTGTGAGCTCCCAGTCCATCAGGAACTTCCATTCCTCTGGCTGTGCTTATTTTGTTCATTGCTGGACACCTAATCCAGTTTGTATCAGGGACAGATATTCAGTTTCAGGACTTTGTATCTTGTAGGGAAGTACTTCTCCTTCTTTTGAGCTGCAACTTGGGATGGTATAGGATTTGAGCTTCTGGCCACCATCTTGCCACCCCGTTGGAACTAAAAATGAAGCTAGAATGGAGCAAAGCAGAGCTAAAAGATGGGGAGAAACTAGGTTCTGGTGTCATTTTTGAGGCCCTGGATAAAACATTGTTCCACCTAGACCATCCCTGACTTTCCAGCCATGGTTGAACACATTCCTTCTTTTGTCTAAACCAGCCTGAGCTCGATTTTCTATCATTTGCAACAGACCTCTAAGTTATGTGAAAGAATTCCTTATTGCTATTTACCCCTGTCTTCTCTGATAAGAAAATAGGTCTTTGGCCAGGAGAAGATTAAGTTAAGAAATTTAATATCAGAGCTTGTTAAGTAGCACCTAATTGCCGTGCATTACTTTAAATTTCTTGACTTAGATGAATGATACAGAGAGAATTTGAAAGTAAGATTTTTGAAATCCAGTTGATAGTTTTTGAGAAACTGTAGAGAATGGAGGAGGTTCCTAATGACGAAAGATGGAAAAAGTGTAGATCCTGCATGCTATGGGCTTATGAGCTTCGGTGGTATCTGAGGAAGATTTTGAATTTCATAATGAACAGAAGATATGAGCCCACAGAAGAAAAAAAGAGAACTGTAGTAATTCACTAAAAACAAACCTAGAAAACTAAACTCACAAACATTATTCAAAATTGTTGCTATCCTTAAAGCTCAGAAAAGTACTGTGGACCTAGCATTACTAAATATCAGCAAGGCATTTGACAATACACTTTGTGATATCCTCATCAACAAGATGGGGAAAAGGGATTGGATATAAGAGCTATTCAGTAAAGGAGTAACTCTTTAAATAAACAACTGAATCCTGATGAATGGGTCTTACATTCACTGGGTGAATGCCCAGTGCTTTGTCTTACTCAGCATTTATATTAGGAGCTTGAGGGAAGGTAGGAGAGAATGCTCATCAACCGTGCCAGTGGCACGGAGCTGAGAAGGATAGAAGTTATTTGCCTATGTGTTCTGAGTCTGAATTAATAAAAGTGTGAAAACAAAAGAGATTACGGCTCTATAGTATAATTGATTGGCTGAGAGAGTAGAGTCTGTAGCTAGGGTTCTGATCCCACTAGCTGTGGCATGCTGGGCAAGTTCCTTAACCCTCTTTGCACTTTACTTATTTTTTGAGTGGGGAGAATATACCTACTTGATAGGGTTCTTGTAAGTATTGACTGAGATGATAATCGTAAAATCCTTAGCACCATGCCTGGCATACAGAGAATGTTGGGTAAGTTGCATTTATCAGCATCATTGTGATCAACATTGTGTGACAATGTGGTTACTGGGAATATTTCTCTGCAGTTCCAGATGATAAGCACTTAAATGTTTAGCTGACTAATTGACAGATTAGAGCGTGTTTAGAGCTGAGCTATGAAAAAGATAACAGTGTACTCAAGAGTCTGACATCAAAACGAGTTGACTGATGGATCCAGAAACACTTAACCTGAGGGAAGGATGCCTGAGCCCATGGGTTGAGAGCTGTCTTCATACTCGAAGGACTGTCTTATGGATGTGGATTTAAATGTGGTTCATATATCCTTAGGCAGAAGCATTAGGGCAAGTGAGTGGAAGCTGGTACTAAATACAAGGCAATCATTTCAATGAGAGCTAGTCAAAGCTACTTTTAAAATAATGTTTTCTCTCTTACTCAAGGCATCCAAGCAAAGCACCAAACGAGTAGCCAGTCTTGATTTTTCTAGCTTCCTTCTAAACATAAGATTCTATATACATACATATATATAGCCACTAATTTTTAGCTTCTGTTCCCTTTAGGCCACTGTGATGACCTGTATTGAGTATTGTGTAGAGTTCCCTGTGCTATACAGTAGGTTCTTATTACTTATCTGTTTTATATGTAGTAGTGTTTATATGTCAATTCCAGTACTCCAATTTATCCCCCATTTCCCCCCTTGGTGGGCTCCCCTTGTGGCTCAGCTGGTAAAGAATCCAACCTGCAATGCAGGAGACCTGCGTTCGATCCCTGGGTTGGGAAGATCCCCTGGAGAAGGGAAATACTCTGGCCTGGAGAATTGTATGGGCTGTATAGTCCATGGCGTCACAGAGTCAGACACTTTCCCCCTTGGCACCTAGGAGTTTAGTTTCTACATCTGTGACTCTGTTTCTGTTTTATAAATAGGTTCCTTTTTACTGTTATTTGTAGATTCCACATATAAATGATGTCATGTGATATTTGTCCTTTTATGTCTGACTTTCTTCAACTCAGTATGACAATATGTGTATCAAATTATTATATTGTACATTTTAAGCTTATACAGCATTAAATATCAATCATATCTCAGTAATGCAATTCCTGAAAAATATTTAAAAAATCCCCCAAACTCACATAAGATCCTATAGCTCTATAGAAAGTGAGCCTTCTGAAAAGAATGAGACTAATTAGACCAGATTGACTGAAGACTTTCCTGATTAATCTCCAAAGCAGTTGACTACACGTGTCCCACAGAGACTCAGTGTTGCCCTTGTGGTAGGATTTGAGGTTCCCAGCCACTGTCATCATTTATTAGTCACTTACAATTATTTCTCTTTCCTCAGACCTTCCTGGGCATCATCTCCGTAACCATGATAACCACAGCAATTATAATCATAATAACAATAAAGAAAAACAGTTACTGAGCACTTAACAATGTGAATGCCTGTGAAGTATGGGTCTTTGTGGTTAAGTGCTTTGTATATATTTCCTAATTTAATCCTCACAACAAACTTCTGAGGTGGATTCTGTTCTCATTGCTAATTTGATTGGAAAGATAATGGGTGCTTGGTCCAGGGTCCCTCCTTTAGCAAGGCTTGGAGCTGAGATCTAAACACTGTTGCTTTCTGGACTCCTACTTTCTCGTCTCTACCAACTCAGTCGAGAGACTTGGTGAAGAAGGAAAAGAAAAGGCTTTTCAGGAAAAGGTTGGTAATTCTGCGGCTCACCCCACTCTAGGGAATGGCCTCTCACTTCTCTTTAGAGGCTTCACTTCAGAGGAGAGAGAGGTCATGTAATTTGGCAAAAACGTCTTGCTGGGAGACTGGACACAATTGCCTATTTCTTTTACCTTGCCACTGATTGTTCTGAGCAGAAGGCAGTTTTTGCTTGATTTCCAACTCTGACTGGACAAATTGATATCGCTTAACCTGTTAATGGAGGAATGATTTTCATTATGGGACATGAGTGGGAAGTGGCTCCTCTTGGCATAAACGCCAAGCGACGGAACACCTTTGTCTTGAGATGGGAGCACGTCTGTCCTTTTATTCCTTCCTAATATGTTCTGTGAAGTTGGACTTATTTGCTTCCAATGCCCTCAGAAAGCCAGAATGAGGAGCTTTTTAGGCTTATGATGAATTTTCAGGCTGATTCTGGGCATCTCTCATTTAGTTTTGCCATTTTTTTTTTTTTCCCCTCTTCAGGATAAATTCAGTGGAACTCATTGCTTTCTAAAAATGTCACTTATTTACAGCAAATGTAATCTACCACAACATTCCCACTGAGACAAAATCTCTTGTGTCTTCAAATGCCTCAGAGGAGACAGAAAAAGTAGTCTTTGTACACATACACCTACAGGGATAAAGTCATCATTGAGCTTATTAATTAGCTAATGCTTTTTAAAATTGCTTTGCAAACGCTGAAATGACTCTGACATTAACATTACGTGCTTTTGTAACCTCGTGTTCCAATCCCCCATATGGACAGAATGCCACGACTATTTTCTGCATAAATTTCAAGAGAGGTAGTGGGACACATTTTCTATTTGGCACATCAGTGGCGATGCAGCGGGATGCACGCCAATTATTGACCAATAAAATTCTCCATCTTCCCCCTCCTCCAGCTTCTCCCTCACAGCCAGTACCCACAGATGGTCCATCTCATACACTGGGGAGAAAATGGGAATGCTTTCACTTTTGCTTGGTCAGTTCCTCTCTCTCCACTTGTAGATTTACCTTCAAAGATAGTGGCTCAGTTGGTAAAGAATCCGCCTGCAATGCGGGAGACCTGGGTTCTATCCCTGAGTTGGGAAGATCCCATGGAGAAGGGAAACACTACCCACTCCAGTATTCTGGCCTGGAGAATTCCATGGACTGTACAGTCCATAGGGTCACAAAGGGTTGGACATGACTGAACGACTTTCACTTCGCTTCACGGCAAAGATAGTCATCCCTACCTTCTCTTCTCCTGTCTTATAGGATGAGCTCTCCTTTTCTCTGAGTGTAACTGCTGTTCTCTTCTGCCTCTTTTGAGATTTAGCCCTTTTAGGGAATCTCTCCCTTTTGGTTACCTTAGCTCTTCTCTACACCTTTTTTCTATTCCCTCAACTAGATACATGCTCAAAATCATTTTCTTGATCCTGTCTCCTGCTGAACCTGTACCTTAGCTCATTCCCTGTTACAAGCAAAAACTTCTTAGGAAAATTGCATATGTGTTCCACCTTCTCTACCTTTTGGTTACTCTATACCCTCTACAAGTGCATGCCGTACACTGAAGCACTACACTTGTCCGAAACACTTGAGCAGAATTATCTCTGGCTTTGTCTTGCTTAAGCTAGGAACACTTTACTGTATGATCTATGATGCTCAGTTCTTAATTGCATTGTGTTCTAAGTGCTATTATACTTTATACTACATTGTATTGTATTTTAATGATCCTCTGCTTGTAAGTTTCCCCAATAGTATGAGCTTCTGGAAGGCAAGGACTAGGATTTCTACAGATTGAGTACTCACTGTAGCATTAGACATAGGTCCTGGCACATGAGTATCTGGAAAATATTCTTCAAAAAATAGATATTTGTGAATATTAGTAATAACACTATTGCTTTACATTTGCAATGTCTGCTATATCCATTTTCTCAACAGTGTATCATTCACTCACTTTTTCGTGACTGCAGTAAATACTCATGGAGTGCTCCAAGTGTTGGAGTTTGTGGTAAATGAGACCCTGTATGAGATCCCTGAGCTAATTAAGATACTTTAATGATATGTGGTATGAAGTAAGTAAAAGAGAATGTGATTGGACATCAGGCTTCTCTTCAAAGGTCCAAGCTAGACAGTATCAACATATCAAGCTTACCTCCACCTCGGGGTCTTCATGAGTGGCAAGGAGATCGGGTCTCTGTTTTTAGACTGAGTGGTTAGTGAAGGACTCCCTGAGGAGGTGACAATTAAGCTGGGACCGAGGATGCAGGAAAGAGCCACACAAAGATCTTCGAGAGGCTCTTTCAGTCTAAGGAAGCTGTGAGAATGAAAAGGACTCCAGGGAAGTAGAGGGCTGTGTGTTGCAGGCATGGCAGGGATACTGATACAGAAAGCAAACTAGCGGTTACCAGAGGGCAGCGGAGAAGGTTTGGGGCAAGTTAGGAATATTGCTTAAGAGATACAAACCACAATGTATAAAGTAGATAAGAAATAAGGATATATTGTACCGTGCAGGGAGGGTTGTAGCCACTCTCTTTTAATGACTTTCAGTGGAGTGTGTAATCTGTATAAATACTGAATCATTATGCTATATACTTGAAGCTAGAATAGTTTTGTAAATAAAATACACTTCAATTAAAAAAGAGAAGTAATAAGGCAACCACTGTGACTGTGTCTCAGAGAGAGGTGGGGAGAGGACAAAGTGTTTGTGATTAGACATCAGGCTTCTCTTCAAAGGTCTAAGCCAGGCAATATCAACAGATCGAGCTTACCTGCACCTTGGGGTCTTCGTTTGCTGTTTGTCTCCTGTCTAGGTTGACTTTCTGTCTCCCTTTACTCAGGAAAGCAGGGTGTCTCTCCAGGTTTCTGAGCTCACCTGTGCAGAATGTCTCCTCTCCTGTCACCACCTGGCATTTGCTGTTATTCCCCCTTTCTCTTGTTCCTTTGACCTTTGCCCGTCTATTTGTTTTTCCTTTGCAGGCTACAAACATGTGCTGCTCTAGCCTATCCTTGCACGAAACCCTTGCCTTTACTTGTACCTTCGTAAACTCAGAGAAAGCATATTTCTTTCCCAGAGATTGTAGGTAAGGAGAAAAAACATAGAATGGCTTTGAGATTTGAGAAAGGACTGATGATTGTGGCTCAGGTCCTGAGCTCCTTATTGCCAAATTCAGACTTAAATTGAAGAAAGTAGGGAAAACCACTAGACCATTCAGGTATGACCTAAATCCAAATCCCTTACAATTATACAGTGGAAGTGACAAATAGATTCAAGGGATTAGATCTGATAGACAGAGTGTCTGAAGAACTATGGACAGAGGTTTGTGACATCGTACAGGAGGCAGGGATCAAGATGATCCCTGAGAAAAAGAAGTACAAAAAGGCAAAATGGTTGTCTGAAGAGGCCTTACAAATAGTTGAGAAAAGAGAGAAGCTAAAGGCAAAGGAAAAAAGGAAAGATATACCCACTTGAACGCAGAGTTCCAAAGAGTAGCAAGGAGAGATAAGAAAGCCTTCCTCACTGATCACTGCAAAGAAATAGAGGGAAACAGTAGAATGGGAAAGACTAGAGATCTCTTCAAGAAAATGAGAGATTCCAAGGGAATATTTCATTCAGAGATGGGCTCAATAAAGTACAGAAATGGTATGGACCTAACAGAAGCAGAAGATATTAAGAAGAGATGGCAAGAATACACATAAGAACTGTACAAAAAAGATTTTCACGACCCAGATAATCATGATGGTGTGATCACTGACCTAGAGCCTGACATCCTGGAATGGGAAGTCAAGTGGGCCTTAGAAAGCATCACTATGAACAAAGCTAGTGGAGGTGATGGAATTCCAGTTGAGCTATTCCAAATCCTGAAAGAGGATGCTGTAAAAGTGCTGCACTCAATATGCCAGCAAGTTTGGAAAACTCAGCAGTGGCCACAGGACTGGAAAAGGTCAGTTTTCATTACAATCTCAAAGGCAATGTCAAACAATGTTCGAACTACCACACAATTGCACTCATCTCACACGCTAGCAAAGTAATGCTCAAAATTATCTAAGCCAGGCTTCAACAGTACGTGAACTATGAACCTCTAGGTGTTCAAGCTGGATTTAGAAAAGGCAGAGGGGCCAGAAATCAAATTGCAAACATCCACTGGATCATCAAAAAAGCAAGAGAGTTCCAGAAAAACATCTACTTCTGTTTTATTGACTATGCCAAAGCCTTTGACTGTGTGGATCACAACAAACTGGAAAATTCTGAAAGAGATGGGAATTCCAGCCCACCTGACTTGCCTCCTGAGAAATTTGTGTGCTGGTCAAGAAGCAACAGTTAGAACTGGACATGGAAAAATGGACTGGTTCCAAATAGGGAAAGGTATACGTCAAGGCTGTATACTGTCACCCTGCTTATTTAACTTCTATGCAGAGTACATCATGTGAAATGCCAGGCTGGATGAAGCACAAGCTGGAATCAAGATTGCCAGGAGAAATATCAGTAACCTCAGATATGCAGGTGACACCACCCTTGTTGGCAAAAAGTGAAGAACTAAAGAGCCTCTTGATAAAAGTGAAAGAGGAGAGTTGGCTTAAAACTCAACATTCAAAAATGAAGATCATGGCATCCAGTCCCATCCCTTCATGCAAATAGATGGGGAAAGAATGGAAACCATGAAAGATTTTATTTTGGGGGGGCTCCAAAATCACTGCAGATGGTGACTGCATCCATGAAATTAAAAGACACTTGCTCCTTGGAAGAAAAGTTATGACTAACCTATACAGCAAGTTAAAAAGCAGAAACATTACTTTACCAACAAAGGTCCATCTAGTCAAAGCTATGGTTTTTCCAGTAGTCACGTAGGCATGTGAGATTTGGATTATAAAGAAAGCTGAGTGCCGAAGAATTGATGCTTTTGAACTGTGGTGTTGGAGAAGACTCTTGAGAGTCCCTTGGACTGCACGGAGATCCAACCAGTCCATTCTAAAGGAAATCAGTCCTGAATATTCATTGGAAAGACTGATGCTGAAGCTGAAACTCCAGTACTTTGGCTACCTGATATGAAGAACTGGCTCATTTGAAAAGACCCTGTTGCTGGGAAAGATTGAAGGCAGGAGGAGAAGGGGACGACAGAGGATGAGATGGTTGGATGGCGTCACCGACTCAATGGACATGAATGAGCAGGGTCTGGGAGTTGGTGATGGACAGGGAAGCCTGGTGTGCTATAGTCCATGGGGTCACAAAGAGTCGGACGTGACTGAAGTGAACTGATGAGAAAACTCACATGGATGACCCATGTCCTCACTACACTAGAGGCAGGTCACAGTGTATTAAGTGTGAGAAGAATGCATGGTTATATATAATCCAGTAGGTTTAGAATAGCTGACACTACTGTCATCAGAGTGAAGTTGCTCAGTTGTGTCTGACTCTTTGCGACCCCATGCACTATGGCCTACCAGGCTCCTCCATCCATGGGATTTTCCAAGCAAGGGTACTTGAATGGATTTCCATTTCCTTCTCCAGGGGATCTTCCTGACGTAGGGATTGAACCCAGGTCTCCCACATTGCAGGCAGATGCTTTACCATCTAAGCCACCAGGGAAGCAACAGCCCTTCACTCAAATTGGAAACATCTGGGTGAATCCTGATCTTTCCTTCCCACTCCCCTTCTTCTCTCTGCTCTCATGGCATCAGCCAGAAATCCCACTGACACTCCCCGTGTGCTATTTCTCATTCACTTCTTTCCTTTCTGGGTGGTTGGCTCCCTCCTTTCCCCCTGCCCTTGCCCATTGTCATGGTGTCATAAGGAGTCTTCCCACCTCTGGTCTCTCTGCCGGTTTCTAATAGCCCGCATCCTGCCCCACCGTGTCTTCTCTGCTGCACATCAGCAACATCCACTGCCCACTGAGAGCCCGTGTTCTCCAGCTGCCCGCTCACAGCCTTCTGTAGTCTGGCTTCAACTTTCTTACCTCTGCTTCATACCTCCTCTCCCTGCCGAACCAGAGTGACTAGTACATGTTATTCAGAATATATGTTTTGAGTTCTTGCTTCTAAAACTTCTATATTTGGATCTCCTAGTCAAGGATTTCACCTTTTATCTCTGCCATCTGACTCTTACGCATTCTTCCAGGACTCAATTCATGGTTGCCTGCTTGACCAGTCACCTTGGTCAGCAGTGTTATTTCTCACTTCTGAATTCTCCGCGTGTGTATATGATATGTATATGCCATCTGCATATGTATATATGGTATGTCATGTGAGAGCTCAGACTTTGGAGGCACACTTCCAGGCTTTAAATTTCTGTTCTGCCACTCACTATCTACGTGTCCTTGGACAAGTCAGTTAGCTTCTCTGCGACTCAGTTTCTCCATCTATATGCTTTTTAATTGACATATAATTGATTTGCCATGTTGTGTTAGTTTCTGGTGTACAGCAAAATGATTTAGTTATATGTATATACGTATATATATATATATAAAATATATTCTTTTCCGTTATGGTATATTATAGGTTAATGAATACGGTTCCTTGTGCTATACAGTAGGACCTTGTTGTTTATCTCTTTTATATGCTGTAGTTTGTATCTGCTAAACCCAAAGTCCTAATTTATCCCTCCCATGCCCTCTTTCTCCTTTGGTAACCATAGGTTTGTTTTCTGTGTCTATGAGTCTCTTTTCTGTTTTGTAAATAAGGTCATTTGTGTCGTGTTTTAGATTCCATATATAAGTGATAACATGGTGTTTGTCTTTCTCTTTCTGACTTACTTCCCTTACTATGATAACCTCTAGGTCCAGCCATATTGGTATAAATGGCCTTATTTCATTATTTTTATGGCTGAGTAGTGTTCCATTTTGTATGTATACCATATCTTCTTTCTCTTTTCATCTATCAGTGGGCATTGGTGTTGATTCCATCTTTTGGGTATCGTGAGTCATGCTGCTACGAACAATGGAGTGTGTGTATCTTTTTGAATTACGTTTTTCTCCAGTTTTATGCCCAGGAGTGGGATTGCTGGATTATATGGTAGATGTATTTTTAGTTTTTTAAGGAACCTTCTTACTGTTTAGTATTAGTAGTTGCACCGATTTCAGTTCCCACCAAGAGTGTAGGAGTGTTCACTTTTTTTCTCACATCCTCTCAGCATTTGTTATTTGTAGACTATTTAATGATGGACATAAAATGGATTTTTTAATAGTACCTACCTCATAGAATTTTTATGAGAATCAAATGAAGTGATACAATACCAGTACATCATAAGTGCTCAGTAAATATTGGCTATTATTGCCATGTATTTGGTCCTTAAAATGCCCTGCATTTGTTAACTTTTCTGGCAGACATATAATTCCTTTGAGACAGAGAGGTTTTTGTAGTTTCAGCAGTAAAGTTTATACTGTAGGTTTATTCATTAAAGAGAGTAGGAAGTAATATATATCCCTTGAATGGATTTCTTGATTGACTGTAAGGAAGTTGCTTTTTCTCCATACCACAGTTTGATTCCAATTAAAATGATCCCATCTGCAAAATGAAGATAATAATTTCTTCTCTATAGGTAGTGCAAAAAGCAACTTTCATTCAATAAAAGGTATGCACATGTATGGTATATGAATTCAGTGATCTCACATTTTTTGAATTGCTGGTAATCAAATGATATTGTGATGGTATTAGCATGCTTTTTAATTCATAGACAGTTTTAACGAAACAGTTCTGGAAGTTGATGTTTAAAATGTTAAAGGAAATAAAACTTACAACATCAGATATTAGCTTGATGCTCACTAAAGTCCCTTTCAAGTCTAAAATTCATATAAATTATTAATTGCTTTAAAATGTCTTACAATCCCTCAGTTACCATTAAAGGACTGATTAGATGAGCCTCTGTTATGTTCCAGGCATAGTGTCTGGACAAAGTGAACTGGGCACACATCCTTCCTTGGGAGATCTTTGAGTTCAGAGGTTGGCAGCCTTTTCTGCAGAGGGCCAGGTCAATGGTTCTCCATTGGTGGCAGTTTTGACCACAGGGAACATTTGGCGGTGTCTGGAGACACTTGGGGTTGGTAAGAGTGAGGGAATAGATGGAGTGAAGCAAAGGGGTAGTGAAGTGATAGAGTTGTAATGCTACTGGCATTTAATAGGTGGAGGCCAAGACTTACGTTACCCATCCTGCCACACAGAGGACAGTCCTTCTATGGCAAAGAAGTGTCCAACCCAGAGCCTCAATAGCGCTAACATGGAGACTCTGGACCAGATAATAAATAGTAAGTAGGTAGTAAAGATATGGTTTTGTGGCCCAGGGGTCTCTGTCACAGCTACTGAATTCTGCCTTTGTACCAGGATAGCTACAAATAATAGGTAAACGAATGGGTAAGTCTGTATTCCAATAAACTTTCTTTACATAAGAAAGTAGAGAGTGGGTTGGATTTTGCCCTAGGACAGTAGTTTATTGTCCCCTGCTCTAGGTGACATGGTAAACAAAACCATGTAATTATAATATATTAAGCTGTGTGGTGCAAGTTTTCACAGGTTTATAGTAAAGCTAAAAATATGGGCAGTTTGCCTAACCTGAGATATTAGAGATGGTTTCTTGAAGGAGAAAGACTATAACAAAATTTTTTGTTTGTTTGTTTTCTTGAGTGGAAGTGGGAAATTGAAAATGTTAGTCACTCATTCACGTCCAACGCTTTGCAACCCCATTTACTGTAGCCCACCAGGCTCCTCTGTCCATGGGATTCTCCAAGCAAGAATACTGGAGTGGGCTGCCATTACCTTCTCTGGGATATCTTCCTGATCGAACCCAGGTCTCCTGCATTGCAGGCAGATTTTTTACCATCTGAGCCAACAGGGAAGCCCCAGAAGAGGGAATAGCATCAGCAAAGGCATAAAAATGTGAAACGTGGAATAGTGTGGCGAGTGTGGGAAACTATTAATAAGAATAAAGGAAGTAGGAGAGGCAGGAATAGCAATACTAGCAGCTCACACATAGTAGGTGTTACTGTGTGCCAGGAACTCGTAGTATTTCACATGTGTTGATTCCTCTAGAAACAGAGCTCATTGTGGCTGGGGTGATAAGATTAGGTTGAAGACGTGAGTATGTTCTGGAGCTAGGATTTTATTCAACACTTGGATAAAACTAAGAATGAGAAAAGCACCACGGAAGCGATTAGTAAGACTTCTCAAATTGATTGAACCTTAAGAGTCAGAATAGAGAGAGGTCACAAGTTTCTGGTTTGGTGAGATTAATAGAATATAGAAGTACTGGGGGAGAGGTAAGCTTAATGGGGAAAATGGTAAGTTTAATGTTGAACGTGTTGGAGATATTTGTATTCTCTGGAGTTCACAGTTAAGTTCAGACAGTTGGAGCTATAAGTGTAACATTATTTAAAATTGATGAACTCAGGTAAGAAAGCACGTCAAATAGAACAATGGATTAAAAATATGAAAGAATCCTGAGGGTCATTAGTATTTAAAAAAAAAAGTGGATTTAAAGGAAAAATCAGGGAGGTAGGAGAAGAATCTGAGAAAGTGATATCATGTATGGCAATAAGAAGAAAGTTTCCAGGACTTAGTGCCAAAGCGAGCACTGGGAAGTTGAGAACCGAAAGGGACATTTAGAACTGAAAGGGCCATTGTAGCTGAGAATTCAGAGTTCGAGGGTAATTTTATTTTGGTTTTGAATCAGTAATACTTAATCGTTTTGAAATTCAAAGGCAAAAAAACCAGTACAAGTGGAGAAGCTAAAGATATAAAAAACATAAATGTTGAAGCAATATTCCAGGAGAGAATTCCAAACTTTTCTTAAGTATTCATTAAGTAAAGTATGTACAAGAAATCTTATGGAGAAATACTTTGTGGGCTTATTTTGAGTTGCGATACATTTTTTAAAAAATGCATTTTATGAAATCTTTCAACAATTTATATTTTGTAGTTACAGTCTCCTTCCCCCTAATTGATTAGATCTACCATTAGATTTTACTGAAGTTGTGGGCTTGAGGGACTCAATATCTATGTGCTATAATAAAATTTAAAAGCCACAATTGTAGAACAGCAAAACTTCGGGGATATTATTATGTGATTAGCAAATAGGACACCAACGTCATGGATGTGAAATTTTAAGACATCAAAAATTACGTAGAGCACAGTGTCAGTTTAGTTGAGTTCAATTCACTTTAAGTCTTTCGTTGAATGCCATGCATTTTTATTAACAGTGATGTGACAGAATGTTTTGCTCTCAAACAGCTTGCCATCTTATCTGTTTTGTATGTTTATTGCACAAAGAATTTACAGCAACTAAATGTGTAGTTGATGGGATAAGATTTACATACACAAAAGCACTTGAATTCTAATCGAGAAGAAATGTAATGAAATGCTGTTATCACATGTAGAATCAGTGGTGCAAGCTCTGTGTATTTTCAGGAAGGGAGAGGCTAGAATGTACTGGAATACTGGAAGGTAAATCATCTCCGTTTACCAGCTTGTGTGATGTTCTTCTCTGGAGAGAATTGAGTTAACTAAAGTACTTTTCTAACAGAAAAACAACAGTGATAGAGAACCAAGGGGTGACCCAAGCTACCTTGGCTCCTCGAGGACAGACTGTGTCTTACCTGTGTGTTCCCCTGGGGCAGGGCGCCATGGCTACCATGCATTAAGTGCATTGATGACCTTTGGCCATTGGATTAGTGCCTCAGAGGCAGGTTGGACCGTGTGCTTTGTGGATGCTCTCCAAATAATTGTGCTAATGACAAAGAGCTTAAAGATCAAGAGAAAGTGAATTGTGAAAACTCCATCTGTAGAGGACTGGGAGTGAAAATGTCTTTGTAGAAGAAGAGAAGGCTAAGTGTTGGATTCATTATCAAGTGGGAGTTGGCCACACCCACTGGGTTCTTTCCTCTTTTATAACAGCACTGGTTCATAAAAATGTGCTTTCTGTATGAATTGTGCTGTCAGTTGTGTCCCACTCTTTGCCACCCCATGGACTGTAGCTCACCCCATGACTGTAACTCATCAGACTTCTCTGTCCATGCGACTTTCCAGGCAAGAATATTGAAGTCAGTTGCCATTTCTTACTCTTGGGGGTCTTCCAGACCCTGGGATTGAACCAACGTCTCTTGTTTCTCCTACATTAGCAGGGTGATTCTGGGAAGCCTCAGAATCTATAGAATGAATGAACCAGTTCTAGCTTAAGATGGACAGATAAAAAATAAAGGCCCAGTAATTCCACCATAGCAGTTTCTTATGAAAGAAATTTAAAGTTAAGGTAAAAGTGAAAGTCGCTCAGTCATGTCCGACTCTTTGAGACCCTAGGGACTATATAGTCCATGGAATTCTCCAGGGCAGAATACTGGAGTGGGTAGCCTTTCCCTTCTCCAAAGGTTAAGGTAACATTTTGTTTAAAAAATCTAATGAAATCCGTAAGACTTTTCGTTCTCACCTCTAAGGGTTAATCACATTGGCTGTTTCACAAAATAGCACTGAGAGTGACTGCACTGTGATTTTTGCTAGCTTTTAGTCCCTATAGGCAAAAAAGCCTTTCTGGAAGAGATTTGAAAATTGTGGAGTCTGATAACACTGGTAGTTGTCAGGTTTTTCTCTAATGAACAGCTTATCAGTAAATGTGCTCAGTGGTTAATTACCACATTAGGGCTTATTGGTGTGAAGTGTAGTAGAATGCCCATTATCCTTATGCAAATGGGGATTTACTGCAGGTTAAATCCTGTGACCTGAAATCTAAGTCGCCTGTCATAAATGAGAAGACCTATGTAGTAGCCGGGCTGGGATTGGCAGTGACAAAGGACCCTGGGAGTGGGGTGAGTGAACCATGACTGGGTGGGTGGGACTTGCTCTTTGGAATATCTCACAAAGGCTAGTGGAGCTAATTGTGCTGCAGAGGCTGTTGGCTGTTTTTGTTTTGCTTTGATTTTGTTTAATTTTTCAGGGCAGCCAGGTGGCCCAAGCCATTCGTGATGCCAAAGGGTGTCCTTCACCAGATGACCTGGGACATTTGGGATGGTGGGAATCAGATAGAGATGTGTTATGCTTTCAAGAGACCTGCCCAATTTGGGTGTGGGTCCTCAGATAAAAATTCGAGATTCCTAGGTGTTTCCATCAGCTTTCAGGTCAGTTCAGTCAAGCCACTCAGTCGTGTCTGACTCTTTGAGACCCCTGTGGACTGCAGCATGCCAGGCTTCCCTGTCTATCACCAACTCTTGGAGCTTACTCAAACTCATGTTCTCGAGTCGGTGATGCCATCCAACCATCTCATCATCTGTTGTCTCCTTCTCCCGCCTTCAATCTTTCCCAGATCAGGGTCTTTTCCAATGAGTCACTTCTTCACATCAGGTGGCCAAAGTATTGGAGTTTCAGCTTCAGCATCAGTTCTTCCATCAGCCTAGATTTCTGTAACAAATGTCACAGACCGGGTGGCTTAAGCTACAGACTGCTTCTCCCAGTCCTGGAGGCTGGGGAATCTGGATCAAGGTTGCCACAGATTTGTCTAATGATTTCCTGGTTTGTCAATGGCCATCTTCTTGCTATGCTCTCACGTGGTAGAGAGATAGATCATCTGTCTTGTGTATCTTCTTATGAGGACACTAATCCCATCGTAAGGGCTCTACCATCATGACCTCATTACCTTTCAAAGGCCCACCACTAACATTATCACTCTGGGGATTAGGGCTTCATCATATGACTCTGAGTTGGGTGGACACAAACATTCAGCCCGTTGCACCTGGAAAGGCCTGGGACTCAAAGCGGAGAAGGCCAGACTCAGCACACTAAGCTTCACAGCCGTCTCTGATATTTCAAGAGGAATGGAGCTCAAGGCAACATAGTCAAGAGAAGGCAGGTCTGCAATAGAACAAGGTGAGTGTCACACAGTGGCCACTGGGAGCCCAAGCTCCACAGTGCCCCTGGGTTTACAGATCTAATCCCACACCCTTACTCGAAGCTGGGACGGTGGTGGCTATTAAGCCTCCTGTCCCTCAGGACAGACTCAGGAGAGAAGGTCACTTGGGGCCCCGTGGGTCTCTGAAGTTCCACTCTGCTGACTTGAGGTTGAAACCAGGCAGGAGCTGGTCTGACATAGTCAAAGCCACATTCAAATCTATTTGCTATTAAAACGAGGTTGGTGTTTAGGGACTTCTAATACATTTTTGGGCACTGATTGATATTTCTGCAAACAATAGGGGCCCTTTGTGAAGCTCTGGAACCCTGGCTAATATCCCCTACCTCTGGCCTATTGAAATCCATTATTAAGAAGAAGAGGCTCTCAGCATCTCAGGGACAGGAAAATCTTTATTTCAGAGGTCTCTTAAATGAATCATTAGTGCCCAGAAAGGAAACTAGAGCCTTTCGTGCCTAGGGCTTGTGTCCAGGTAGTTTGGGTGGGGAACAAGATTTCTTACCACACCGAGAGTGTTTGTGCGGCTGGCCAAAGGAGTTGTGGTTTCAGTACTCATCCATTAGCAGTGAGTGTGGTGGGTGGAAGTTCTTTAATTGGTCCCCCGGGTGAAAACAGCCTGGTATTTATAGGTTATCAGCAAAAGGAGGTTGTGGAGGCTCCAGGTGACTTGTCAGCTTTATACCAGTGACTTTTATCTCTTTCAGGTCACATTAAAATATTTTGCTTGAATCAGGAAATCTGTTGTCCTTTTCAGCCCTATCCTGAATTCATGGTCTTAGTTGTTAGAAGCATCCATAGAAAGCACACTTCCATCCTCATAATTCTACATTACAAAAGAGTAGCATGGCTTTCTCATTTAAGGACAGTACAAACTGTTTTCGCTGTAAGATGTAATCTGTGAATTACTGAGGCAGAGAAGGAACATGGAGCAGCGGTGTGTTTTCCACACAGCAAGTACTCAGTGGAGTGATGAACAGTTAGAGAGGCAGCCAAGAAGTTGGGGCCGGGCCCAGGAGAAGCACTTACTCACTTGTTCAGAAAATGTTAGACCAAATGCAGCTTTGAGGTACCAGACACCCTATCTGGTATCTTTGTCCTACAAACTGTCTTAAAGTCTAGGTGAGAGGCAGAATTGAGGGACCTTTTCCTTGAACCTCACCTTCTTGACTGTTTAGCCTTCTAAACATTGGAGGCAGGAGGGGTCTCCCAAATGAGAATCAGCCCCAAATCATTTTATAGCAACCAATGCATGAGACATAAGAAATAACACAATGAAAGGAATCTAATTCTCATATAAAGGAAAGACACAAGAGGTGGTTCTCCTGAGAGCCCATTATTTAGAAAAGAGACTCAGGAGGAAAGCTTTGTGCAGAGATCCAGGAGAGTAGCTGACCCACTTTATTTCCATTTATTAAAGCTTTATCCCTCTAAAAGGGCTTCCTGGGTGGCACAGTGGTAAAGAATCCACCTGCTAATGCAGAAGAAGCAGGAGATGCAGGTTCAAGCCCTGGGTCGGGAAGATTCCCTGAGTGGGAAATGACAACCCACTCTGGTATTCTTGCCTGGGAAATCCCAGGGACAGAGGAGCCTGGCGAGCTACAGTCCATGGGGTTGCCAAAGAGTAGGACACGACTTGATGACTAAGCACACACATGCCTGTTCAAAAGCTTTCAGTCCTTCTTAAGTAGGTACTGGGTCACTGATGAATGAATTTTGCCCTCAGCCATTTCAGAGCTTGGAGAAGGGGTGAGAAGAGAAGCTCTGAGCTATCCCTAGTGAAACTGTAGGATGAAATAAATTTTATCCTTATGCCAGCTCAGACATGTTGGTGGTAGAGTTACAAAGGATTCTGGTTTCGCAGGAAACAATTTTCTTTGTATTGCTATGTTGCTTTCTAGTTCATGTTTTACCATTTTACTGTACATGTTTATATCCTTAAGCAAATTTTCTGTAATCTGTGTGTTTAAAATTTATACAAATGATGTCTTACTATACATATCTTTGTACAACTTGCTGTTTTATTCAATATAACATTTTTAAGATTTATCTTAGAAGATTCCCTTAAAGATAGAAGATGGTAGACTTCAATTATACATGTTAACTTCTGTTTAGCATCCCACGGTCGGAACATACTTTGTTTTGCTTATTTCATGCCATTTTCTAGTGTGGCTCAATATTTAAGTTGTTTCCAGTTTTCAGCATTTCAGTTAAGGCTAGAGTGAATGCCCTGCATGTGTTTTTATTCATGTTTCTGCCAGAAGTGAAGTTGTCTATGGGTATATCTGTAAGTTTACCAGATATTGCCAAATTGCTCTCCAAATTAGTATGCAAATTTGCACTCCCACTAGCAGCAGGTAAATGTCTCCTTGATCCTTGACAATATTTGGCATTGACTGTAAGTCATATAGTATAAACCAACTCAATAGAGGTTAAACAAGATTTACCCTATAAAATACCATATAAAATATGTACCAACAGCTTTCTCTCATTTTAAGTTCCTCACTCCTACTGAGAATCCACAGACTTTAAGGGGAAATAAACTCTGTGCTTCCTGTTTCCTTCTTACTCTGCGAAGCCCCAGTACGAAGCTTCCCATTCAGTTCTTAGTTTGGAGCCCGTCTCTTTATCAGAAGAAACTTGTTGTCTTTCTGCTTGAAAATGATGTAGTTCTTCTGAAAAGTGAAAGTGTTAGTCACTCAGTTGTGTCCAACTCTTTGCTACCCCATGGACTGTAGCCACCCAGGCGCCTCTGTCCATAGAATTCTCCGAGTGTTTTTGCCATTTCCTTCTCTTCCTCATCCAGGGGTCGAGCCTGCGTCTCTTATGTCTCCTGCATTGGCAGGTGAGTTTTTTATCCTTCGTGCCACCTGGGAAGCCCAAGATACACACTACATTATATAAAATAGATTAACAACAGAGAGCCACTGTATAGTACAGGGAACTATATTTAATATCTTGTAATAAATTGTAATGGAAAAGAATCTGAAGAAAGAAAAAATATATACATATGTAAAAAAAAAAAAACTAAATCACTTTGCTCTATACCTGAGACAATGTAAAGCAACTATACTTCGTTAAAAAAAAAATAAAGATAAAGTAAAACACAACAAAATCTCCAAAGCAGATAATTATTACTGAGCAACCAAAAATGAAGGCATCAAAACTGTTAAAAAAATAAAAGGATGTTTTCATGGAAAATATTATTCCCCAAATATGTTCATTCTTTCCCACTTTAGGATTTCCTTTTCTGGGGTGTTGATGGGTAGTTAGGAAATGCTTGGGTTCTCCCTAGAGTTGAGTTTAAAATGTGTGAGCAGCATTTGAGTCTCTTGGAACTATGGCTCCCAACAGTTCCTTCCATAGAAAGTCATAAATTTATGTCTTAGAGTGGACTATGTAGTTGCCCTCATCTGCCATTACTATTACTGTGGCCCCCTTCATGTGTCTTTTTCTTGCATTTTCTACAAAAGTTAAAGCAAAATATTTATTTTGGCTGTTATGTGACAAAGAAACAAAACAAAACTTCATCATGTAGTTTAGCTTAAAGACTCAGATGTGTGAAAAGCAGATTCCCTCTCTCAATTATTAATTTCAATTTGATAAAGTTAATTTTAGTAGCATACCAATGTATAGAAAGCTATCTAATCTTTTAGGATCATGGTGCTGAGATTTTTCTACCAAGAACGGTGTCAGTTTTGCTTCAGTTTTTTTGTTAATAGGAAGTGAAATTTGATGCTACAGTGTTCTTATCAGTTCAGTTCTGTCACTCAGTCGTGTCTGACTCTTTGTGACCCCATGGACTGCAGCACGCCAGGCTTCCTTGTCCTTCACTATCTCCCAGAGCTTGCTCAAACTCATGTCCATTGAATCGGTGATGCCATCCAACCATCTGATCCTCTATCATCCCCTTCTTCTCCCACCTTCAATCTTTCCCAGCATCAGGGTCTTTTCTAATGAATCATTTCTTCACATCAGATGGCCAAAGTATTGGAGCTTCAGCTTCAGCATCAGTCCTTCCAATGACTATTCAGGACTGATTTCCTTTAGAATGGACTGGTTGGATCTCGTTGCAGTCCAAGGGACTCTCCAGAGTCTTCTCTGACACCACAGTTCAAAAGCATCAATTCTTTGGCATTCAGACTTGTTTATGGTCCAACTCTTACATCCATATATGACTACTGCAAAAACCATAGCTTTTGCTAGATGGACTTTTGTTGGCAAAGTAATGGCTCTGCTTTTTAATATGCTGTCTAGGTTTGTCATAGCTTTTCTTCCCAGGAGCAAGAATGTTCTCATAGACAACTGAAAGCAGTTTGACGAGGATGGAAAGTTTGAGATCACTGAATTATTGGGCTTGAGTAAACTGAGTATTCCTTGATTAATTTATCAAGTAACTACTAAATGCTTCTCTGTTCGTATATGTCAGGCACTGTGCTAAGTGTTGATGATAGAATGATGATCAGAGAGAAGATATCCCATACCTTTTTGAGATCTGAGGTCTAGCTTCCATCATCTTTTTATAAATGTGGTTTTTAAGGGTACAGAATTCCATAGCCAAGTGGAAGGATCTTTGATCTCTATGGCTTTAACATTTAACTTGAAAAGTAACATAAAGGATGTGTAATATGTGACTTAAGACTACTTGTGTATGTGTTCTTCTATTAGGTTTTAAGTATTTTGACTGCAGTATGAAATTTTATTATAAATGTGTTTTTTTAGTCAATGGTAAAAAAGAGGAAGATGGAGAGAGAGACATACAGAAAGAAACCATAGAATGAAGTGACCATTTTTAATACGCAAGTGCATAGAAAGGAGTAGAAGCAAGGGCTGAAAAGTGTGATAAAGTGTGTAATTTTTGTAAGAAAAAATTAATTTATCTTCATTTAGCATTAAAAAGCTAAAAAGACATTTTTTCCTTAGTGATACGCTGACGGTATCTTTCTCTGGTTTAGTTTTGCTAGACAAAGGGATACAGAATTAATATAAAATTGTTCCTTCCTTCAAGGGGCCCAAATAAGAAATATTGGCAAACATGTTGGAAATAATTGTAGTAATTATGATGAAGAATAAAAGATGCCAAATGGGAAAGATGTTTAAAATACTAGGTAAGATTTCTGTTTCTGGTGGATAAGCTCGTATCAAAGTGACCCTGTCGCTAATAGCAGCTAGAAAAGCCAGACAAAGCCTGAAAATGATCAATCTGTAGACATCAGAGATCTACCAAGAGAGAGAGGGCTCAAAGGGCCAAGGTCCTGTAAAAAGAGGAGAAAAGCACAGAAAGATGAGGCAAGAAGTCTCGCCAAAAAGCATGTATTTTCCCCTCTAGACATTCCCTAAGAAGCCAGGCAGAAAGTGGCATCCCAGAGGCTGAGAATGTGAGCAGGACCTTCAGTAGGAACCTTCAGTTTCATGGAGCTGGTAGACAGAAATTGAGTCCAGATTTATCAATAAGAAGGAGCCTTGACAATATTCCATTCCTGAGTATATGCCAACGGAAATGCAGACATATTACATCATAGTCTCTACACAAAAATATTGATAAACACATGGTTTAAAATAACCCCAAGCTGGAAATAACCTACATGGCCATGGACAGTGGACTCAGTAGACTGTGCTATATTCACAAGATGGAATACATTTGATGAATACATTGTTGACGTATCTACAACAAATAGATACATCTTATAAACAGAATATTGAGTAAAGTAAGTCAGATGAGAAGGATACAAGTTATAATTCTCCCTTACATAAAGTTTTTAACAGGATAAACTATTCTATTGTGTCATAAATCAGTTAGTTCTCTTTGAAGAAGAATGGGGTGAGTGGGGGGCAGGAGGGAGGCTTCTGTCATGCTGGTGTTTTTATATTTCTTGGTCTCGACGTTGAGTACATATAGGTGATCACTCTGAATGTTATGTTAGAGCTCTTGATTTGTGTACTTTTCCAAATGTATGCTTTAACTAAATTAAAAATGTGTCAGCCAAGAGATAAACAATGTGTTTTGCTTGAGAAGGCCTGAAACAAATTTGAAAATTGGCCATGATTATTTTGCAGAAATAGATGGAAGAGATAGGGAAAGAATGTTCCATTAAAGGAACAGTCTAAACCAAACATATGTAAGTATAAAGATTTATGTTATTCTCAATTAACAAGTGTTTGAGTGTGCCTACAAAATTCAATATGTCTGGGGAAAAGGGTAGGAGATTAGGCTGAAGATACAGGTTGGATCCTGTTTGTAGAGTGTCATAAATTAATGGCAAAACATAAAGAGATGACGGGTTCTTGAGCAGAAAGTACAACACAGAATTTTGGATTGGACTGCATTTGAAATACTACCAGCTTGAGCTGGTTTTGCCAGTGAATTTTGAGTTTGGAATTTGACTTCCCATTTCCCACAGACTGCTTCCTTCCCAGAATATATGTGAATGCAGAGTCTTCTGTCTCATTTTAATTAAATCTTTGACTTTTAGCAACACAAAGTAGAGTGGTTTGGTTTTTATCAATTTGCATAAATGACTCCTTTTATGTAACTCTTGCCTATCGTGGTCTCTCTCCTTTGTAGATGTCATTAAGTGAACTCCCTGGCTTTAAGAGGGCCCACCCCAAGGATCACAGTGGCCAGTCCACCTTTTGACCCAGATAGTCCACATTCTGAGGAAATGCACCCTAAACTATACTCTATTCCAAATGGTCTATGGATTTGGCGGGAAGAGACCATAAACACACATTTCATTTAATTTCTCACTTATTTAGGAATAAAAGTGTTGGGTTGCCCAAAAAGTTTGCTTGGACTTTTTCCATGGATGTTATAAAAAACCTGAATGAGCCTTTTGACCAACCCAAAATTATCCCAGACATGGTGACCACAGAAGACAGAAACAGGTTAGTGTCTCCTAATACAGTTTTGCTTGACACCCAGAGTCCTTTATAGCAGCAAGCAGCAGCAGGAGATACTGTTCATTTGGGGTTGAGTCCTTCAAAGTTTCTGGAACACACAGGTCTGCCTTGTATGCTTGGGACTTCTGTCACATTCTAAAAGAATTGGTACCAATAGTCTATGCATGTCTGTTTAAAAGAATGTTTTTAAATATTGGAATCCCTTGGCTCTTTACCCAAATGAGACATATCAAAGCCACTTCATCTAGAGGGGAATCAGCATCTATGTGCTGGACAGGCAGCTTTGCTTCTAGCTTTGAGGTGTCCTGCAAGACACTTTTCCACATTGAAACCAATACCGTTCGTACGTGCTAAGTCACTTCAGTCATGTCCAACTCTTTGTGACCCCATGGATTTAGCCCGCCAGGCTCCTCTGTCCATGGGGATTCTCCAGGTAAGAATACTGTAGTGGGTAGCCATTCCCTTCTCTAGGGGATCTTTCCTATCCAGGGATCACACCAAGGTCTCCTGCATTGCAGGCCGATTCTTTACTGTCTGAGCCACTAGGGAAGCCCCCTTTGGGCCTTGGGCATGTTTCAAAAATAGGCTATGGCTGTGTGGAGTGATGGAGGTCTCCAGAGGGGCGTGGCACAGAAGAGTCACAGTTTATGTGGAGATTACATTCTAAAATTGATGCAGTGGGTAGAAAAAAATGCTTTTAGTTAACTTTACCCTTAACAAGGCTTTAAAATCACCCCCTGAAGTCCAGGATCCTTGAAAGTTTGAAAACCAAGACTTAGGATCCTGACGTCTCTGTGCATTTCTGTTAAGGCAACTCTTGCCAGAAGATACCAAAGCCAGCTAGTTGGAATGAGGCCAAACATCAGGTGGTAAATAGACAATTCTCTCACCTCCTCTCATTTCCTCCTGAGTATGGGCACCTGAATTTGAGTGAGTTACTGTTTACTTGTGCTAAGAAGTAAATTGACTTGTATTATGCTTTAACTGTTTTAGGTTCATTGATTCACTTTTTTGTAGGCAGCGCGTGGTGACAAAGGTAAAAATGCAGTGACGATGTCTTATTGAAGAGATCTAATGCTGGTCAAGGAAACTGAAAAATAAATAAATGCTTGTCGTGCAGTTTGATAAGTGCTTTAATGAGACACTCCTTCAGGGTTTCAGGATCATAGCAAAGGGGCCAGTAAACCAATCTGGGCGTCAGACAGGGTATAAAGGGGGACATGCTGGTCCAAGCCACCCTCTTTTCTCACGAGATTCCTGCATCAGCCTTCTAAATGCTCTTCCCACTTCTGTTTTCTCTTCTGGTTTTCCCCTTTCCCCAAGTCTATTCTTGCTCCCTAGCATCCAGAATTTTCCTCCTAAAACATTAAAGGAACACACACCTCTCTGCTCAGAACCCTCTGAATGCTTTCTGTCTAGCTCAGCAGCCGGGCTCAGGTTCTTGGGAGGCCTGTGAGACCCTGCAGGCTCTGCCCTCACCATCCCTCTGCCCTCGTCTCCAGTTTACCCCTCACTGTTCCCCCTGATCAGCCACACCAGCCTCCTTGATGATTCTTGAATGTCATTTACTTGACTGCTCAGAACTTAAAGAGCTACTGTCTGTCTGCCTGGAATTTTCTTTCCTTAAATGAGAATTAGGGCCTGAGCCCCAACATTTTCAAGTCCTTGCTGAAATATCACAGGATTTTAGAGGCCTTTCCTGGCTATCCTGAATAAGTAGTAGAAACCCTGCATCCCATCCTAGCATATGCATTCTCTTTTAGCTTGCTTATCACCATATAATATACTGTATGTTTACGTATTTATTTGCTCCACACACTTAGATCGTAAGGTCCATGTGGGTAAGATTTTATTTTGTCTACTTCAGGACCATGCCTGTGCATACCAGTATTCACTCAATAAATATTTTTTGAGTCAGTAATTTATTTTCCGTCTCTTACAATGTCTTCCACATATGTTTACCTAATAGGGATGGATAGATGAGTGATGAATATATCCTCTTGGCACCAGCAGAAGCAAATATTCCCTAGTGGACTGTTTCTCTGGAATGACATTAACAGTTCTTAATGGGAACAGAAGATTTAGTCAGAACTTGTCAGGAACTCTTAGCTTCTGCCGAGATAACATCTCAGTCACAATTGGAAATGCCGTTTAATCATTTACAATGATTGAAAGCAGGGTTTGCTTTAGGCGAGTGCTTTTGCTGGCCAAAAGAGCCTCTCTCATATTAAAAAATTTGGTAATACCTGGTTAGCTGTTAGATTAAACATATGTGTATATATGGGCTTCTCTGGTAGCTCAGCTGGTAAAGACTCCACTTGCAATGCAGGAGACCCTGGTTCAATTCCTAGGTCAGGAAGATCCCCTGGAGCAGGGGTAGGCTACCCACTCCAGTATCCTTTTGCTTCCCTGGTGGCTCAGATGGTAAAGAATCTGCCTGCAATGCATGAGACCTGGGTTTGATCCCTGGGTTGGGAAGATCCCCTGGAGGAGGGCATGGTAACCCACTCTAGTATTCTTGCCTGGAGAATCCCCATGGACAGAGGAGTCTGACAGGCTACAGTCCATGGGGCTGCCAACAGTTGGACACGACTGAGCAACTAAGCACAGCATAGCACAGCGTGTGTATATATGTATGTGTGCATGGGTGTGCACCCATCTACTTTTCTTTGTGTATATTGTGTGTTTAATATGTACTTTTGTATAGGTAAGCATAATATGTATATGTATGACCTATGGGCTTCCCTAGTAGCTCAGATGGTAAAGAATCCGCCTGCAGTTCAGGAGACCTGGGTTTGATCCCTGTGTCAGGAAGATCCCCTGGAGAAGGAAATGGCAACCCACTCCAGCACTCTTGCCTGGAGAATTCCATGGACAGAGGAGCCTGGTGGGTGACAGTCCATGGGAGTGTCAAAGGATCTTCAAAGTCAAAAGATTTGACCACCACAAAGAACTCTGAAGGTTCAGCAGAACCCTTGATGCTTGACGAGCTAGAAATATGAGGAAGGCTTACAGAATTGCCCTCATGCACTTTCAGCTTACTAGCTACTACTTCCGGCTAAGGCTAGACCTACAGCTGTGAGCAGCAGCAACAACAAAAGTCCCTGTTTTCATATAGCTTATGTTATGGTAGCTGGAAACAAGGAGTAAGACAAGAAACCTAAAGTATTACGTATGGTGATACAAATGCTTTGAGGAGAGGAAACAAAATATAGCATGGTGAGGGAGTGCAAGATGACGGAGTACCATTTTAGAGAGTTGGGTTGATAGTGAGCTGATGTTGCTCGACAGGAAGTCAGAGAATCAGTAATTGCACAGACCTAAAAGGAAGTGATTGTCGGATTCAAGGGATATACAAGAGAACGCAGTAAGCAAGACCGAGTTGTGTGGAACCTTTAAGCCATGATAAGGGATTTGGATTTCATTCTAATTACAATGAAGAACCACTGGGCACTTTTTAGCAGGGAAGTGATTGATCTGAGTTTAGAAGCATCCCTCTGACTGGTCTATGGGAATGGGTCATAGTATGCACTAATAGAGACAGAAGATGGTCAGGTGGCTGCTGTTACCAGGCCGGCAAGAAAATAGAGCCCTGTGAACAAGAATCGTTAACAATGAGATGGTAAGAAGTGGATTGATGAGGGGTGTCCTTTGGAGATGGAGTCAATAGGATTTATTGATGGATTGGGTATTGGGTATGAGAGGTGAGTAATTGAGGATGTATTTATTAGGATAAGCTAAGTTGTGATATGGCAACAAAATACTCCAGAATACCAGAGGCTTACAACTGTTCACCAACACTATATCCTTTGTGTGTTGGCTGGAGGCCTTGGTATTTTTATTATTATTCTCACTTTGGAACATGGGATGACAGGGTCACCACTCGTGGGAACATTGGTGGTTGACACTGAAAAGGGAAAAGAGAAATTTAGAGGATTTCAAACTTGGAACAATGAAATGTTTGGCCTGAAATGACACATCACTTCTGCTCGAAAGGAATTGGTCAGAAGTAATCACACAGCTCCACCTACCACAAGGAGGCCAAAACATACAATCCTATCTCACTCGAGGGAGGTAAAGAGTCAGAATTGCTCAGATGGCAGCACTGTGACTCCATGATATCGTCCAGGCTAGGATAACTGTTAATAACATTGTCTAAGTGGGGATGCTTAGAAGAGTGAGCTTGGGAAAGGTGAAATCAATATTTCTCTTTTAGCCATGTTTAATTTAAAAGCCTGTTCAGTGGAGATGTCAAGAAGACAGTGGGAAATGTGAGTCTGTTGACCAGAGGAATGCTGTGGCTAGAGATGTAACTGAGCATCAACCACATAATTATAATATTGAAAATAATAAGACTCACAGATTGTAGTTGGAATCAAAAAGAGGGCCAGAAGCAGAACTCTGGGGCTCTCAGCAGATAGAAGTCTTACAGAGGAGTAGCCAACAAAAGAAACAGAGATTATTTAGGTAGACAGAGACACAAGAGAGTATGGGAATCTTAAAAGAACTTGCGACGCATATCTTGCAAGAAGAACGCTGAGAGGTCAAGGGGCGTGAGAGTGAATCATTGGTTCTGGCAAGGTATTGCCCACTCCTGGGGTGTGCCATGGGCAAGAGACTAATTTGAAGTGGATTGAGGAGAGACTAGTAAGTGTGGAATTGATGAAAGTAGGAACAGACAGCTTTTGGAAGAGTTTTCTTTAATCAGAGAAGTTACACAGGGTCTGTAGTGAGGAGGGACAGGGCATCAAGAAGAGAAGGGGTGAGAAGGGGGAGGAGATGTGTAGACAAGAGGGTGATTTTGTCTCTTGAAATGCTTTGACCTAAAAGAAAGGCAGCTGGATGAAAAATCCTCAGATATTAGTTGGAGATGCGAATCTGAACAGAGAGAGGAATCAGCTGCCATGAATATGGCATAAATATTTAGAAGCCCTCTGTCTAGGGAAGAAGTAAAACTGGGAATGTAGATGAGTTGTGATAGAAAATGTGTAGAGAATAAAGAGTGGGGAGATGAAGGTTGTGCCTTAGGGAACACGCATTAATAAAATTAGGAGAAGAAGCAGTAGCTAGTACGAAATGGGAGAAAATAGGTTGACTAGATTATGTGTCATAGAAATCAAAGAAAGAGAGTTTCAATACCTTTTCAAGCTGTTTTTCTTCAAGTTGCATGGTCTCATAAATATATAGTCCACACTTTATACCTTGTTGCCAAATTCTCTGTAGACACTATTACAGTTGGTTAAATATATCGCTAAGAACTGTGGAGGGCTTCCCTGGTGGCTCAGTGGTAAAGAATCTGCCTCCAATGCAGGAGACGTGGGTTTGATCCCTGGTCGGGGAAGATGCCCTGGAGATGGAAATGACAATCCACTCCAGTATTCTTGCCTGGGAAATCCCATGGATAGGGAAGCCTGGAGGGGCTACAGCCCATGGGGTCACAAATAGTAGGATATGACTTAGTGACTGAACAAAGAACTGTGGAACACTTAGGTTAATGTTTTTTTTGTGTGTATCAAATACATGGGATTGATGCTGTTCTTTCTGCTGTTGTTTCCTCTCATTGTCCTGACATTTCTCTAATGAAGTTGATTTAAAATATATTGTTAGTACCATACTTCATCTAATGAAGTTGATTTAAAATATATTGTTAGTACCATACCATTCTTTTCCTCTTTCTCTTCCATCTTCACCATCATCACTTGTCACTATCATCATTATCAAAATAATTATCATCACCATTAAAACCTCATTAAAGTAATTATTTTGGTATTTTAATAATTGGGCTAGAACTACTGAGAGGCATGCATTTTAGAATGGCAGGGTATATTGACAGCACTCTTGATTATATGTTGAGTACTTATTGAGTGCTTATTTCAAAGGTGAACTTGATTCCTGTCCTAAGTTCTTTCAGTTCAGTTTCCTAGGAGAAATAACAGAAAATCAGGAAAGAAAAGAAGTGCTCAGACAGGAGGACAGGAAATTAAGGCCTCAAGCCTATGGTGTAGCTAGATTACTTGGGAGAAGTTTTTTCACATGCTCAGGTTGTTGTCATTGAGTCACTTAGTGATGCCCAACTCTTTGCGGCCCCATGAACTGCAGCACAGTAGACTTCCCTGTCCTTCACTGTCTCCTGGAGTATGCTATGAGAATCATATGTAATAGTGCTAGAATGTAATTGCAGAGCAAAGTGCTGACTACCTATCTTAATATCAAATGGAGTCAAAGTGACTTATCTTCTTCTTCAAGCTAGGGATAATGTGGCTTTAAAACATGCCTTCTCTGGAGTATAGTTTGGTTCATTTTCAGTTCTGGTGGTTTGTGGGGTTTCTTGGTCTAACCATCTCCTCCCTCCCTCTTTCTTTTTCCATTCCTCCTTCCTTCCTCCCCAGAACTTCTTACTCCTCCTGTTGAATTTGTTCTATCATTGACTTGATATCTACCTAAATTAGCCAAGCCAGAGACCTGAAAGTCATTATTGTTTTCCCTTTCCTTAAACACTCCTCCAAGAGTCTTCTGTCCCTAAGCCATGTTGACTAGACTCATGTCTATCTTACCTCTTGCCACTGTCTTGGTTCAGCTGTTCATTCTCTTGTAGATTATTGTCATGATGTGGATCACAGCCAAGTGTAGGACAGCAGTATGAAGAATAGATTGAAGGAGGAGACACTGGAGTCGGGATCGGGGCTCATTAGGAATCTGTATCATACAAGTCCATCTGAGATTTAACCCAGGCTCCATTTCTCCAGAGCTGAATTGACCATCCAGCCTTAAGAATCTAGTGCATCCATACATATTCCTCTTCTAACATAGCTGCACATACATATGTTTACACGTGTAACACTTCTAGTAAAAAGTTCCTTAAAGTCAGGGACCCTGCTTAAAGCCTAACATTTAGTAAGTTCTCTATGGTTGTTTACTGGATGATTAAAGAAAACGGGGGCCTGAACAGGACCAGTGGAATGGAGTAGAGAAAATGAATGTGAAAAACTTGTCGGATATGGAACCAAATGGGCTTGGTAACAAATTGATGCTAGGGACCGTGAGGAGGGGAGGATCAGATATATCTTCAAAAATTTGAACTTGGGGTGACTATTAGCAGATGTAGGGGACCTGAGATGAGGAATCTGTGAGTTTGTTTTTAAGCAGGTTGATTCTAAAGTTCTTCAGAGAATTTTAATTTTAGGTGAATGTTTCAGTGGACAATTCATTTAGGGTTGTGGGGCTTTGGAAAGTGTTTGGTCTAGGGATAAATATGTGTGAGTGGAGGATATTACCAGTTGAGATAGAGTCATGAAAAAAGGGGAAGAGAGCCTTGTCAGATGCTTAAGGGAAAGCCTCTTTTTAAGGAATTTGGAAAAGATGCTGATGACAGGAAGAAAGTGAGTCATCAAAGAGTTACTTGGAAAGTGTGCAGTCAGGAAACCCTGGAAAAGAGAATTTTGAAGAGAAAGTTATAGACAAGAAATAGCTATTTCACAGATACTGACTGTTCTGAGCCTATTTAAATTTAGTTAATTGGACGTTAGTAATCTTGCTTTTTTTCATTAAGAATAATTTAATAATAAGTTAAAAATGATTTCTCTTAGGAAGCCATTAAGTTAAAGCATAGTATTTTGAATGCTGCAACGACAAGGTGGCAAAGATTCTCTCTTCTTTCATCCATGATTAAATGAAATACCTGTGATTGATTTTTCTTGGAACTGTGTCCTCTAGCCATACAGTCAAGTGGATAGCGGTACAAACCAGAGATAAAAACTAAGTGTCTTGACTTATTCAGCTGCCACTTGTGACTGTCTATGCTCACTGTAAGGTGTTTAGCAGTAGGTTTTGGTTTTCTGATAGAATTCAAGTTGATGTCTTGCCTTTTCTTTGTGCTGGATCTAGGGGCATTCTAGTTTTCTGTTGACATTTCACCTTTTCTGTACCTTCATAGTTGGAACAAGAGTAAGAGAGCCCTAGATAGATCCAAACAGTCTTTTTGGTGCAATAGTCCATGGCATCAGCATTTTCTTCAGGTCATCCCATAAGGAGACCAGGGAGAAAGATGCCATTCTCATGTCTTTATCAATCCTTGGATTGTCATAAATACAGAAGACATTAGTTGGTCAAAATTATGTCAGGCAGAAATGTTAAGTACAGAAGTTTTTGTTATTTTATTTTCTATAAATTTGTGTGTTTGCAGTATTTCATAATAAAACATTTCTAGCACCTAGCAATAGTCAGTTAATATTTTAACATTAACTGCTGTAAAGTTCCAGATGTCTACTATGCATATAGAATGTATAGAAGAACTATACAAAAAAGATCTTAATGACTCAGATGACCACGATGGTGTGATCACTCACCTACAGCCAGATATCCTGGATTGTGAAGTCAAGTGGGCCTTAGGAAGCATCACTATGAACAAAGCTAGTAGAAGTGATGGAATTCCAGATGAGCTATTTCTAATCCTAAAAGATGATGCTGTGAAAGTGCTGCAATCTGTGTTCTGGCAAATTTGGAAAACTCAGCAGTGGCCACAGGACTGGAAAAGGTCAGTTTTCATTCCAAACCCAAAGAAAGGCAATGCCAAAAAATGTTCAAACTATCATGCAATTACATTCATCTCAGTTCAGTTCAGTCACTCAGTCGTGTCTGACTCTTTGTGACCCCATGAATTGTAGCACCCCAGGCCTCCCTGTCCATCACCAACTCCCAGAGTTCACTCAAACTCAGGTCCATCGAGTCGGTGATGCCATCCAGCCATCTCATCCTCTGTCGTCCCCTTTTCCTCCTGCCCCCAATCCTTCCCAGCATCAGAGTCTTTTCCAATGAGTCAACTCTTCGCATGAGGTGGCCAAAGTACTGGAGTTTCAGCTTTAGCATCATTCCTTCCAAAGAACACCCAGGCTGATCTCCTTCAGAATGGACTGGTTGGATCTCCTTGCAGTCCAAGAGACTCTCAAGAGGCTTCTCCAACACCACAATTCTAAAGCATCATCTTTGGCACTCAGCTTTCTTCACAGTCCAATTCTCACATCCATACATGACCACTGGAAAACCCATAGCCTTAACTAGATGGACCTTTGTTGGCAAGGTAATGTCTTTGCTTTTGAATATGCTATCTAGGTTGGTCATAACTTTTATTCCAAGGAGTAAGCATCTTTTAATTTCAAGGCTGCAGTCACCATCTGCAGTGATTTTGGATCCCAGAAAAATAAAGTCTGACACTGTTTCCACTGTTTCCTCATCTATTTCCCATGAAGTGATGGGACCAGATGCCATGATCTTCGTTTTGTGAATGTTGAGCTTTAAGCCAACTTTTTCACTCTCCTCTTTCACTTTCATCAAGAGGCTTTTGAGTTCCTCTTCACTTTCTGCCATAAGGGTGGTGTCATCTGCATATCTGAGGTTATTGATATTCCTCCTGGCAATCTTGATTCCAGCTTGTGCTTCTTCCAGCCCAGCGTTTCTCATGATGTACTCTGCATAGAAGTTAAATAAGCAGGGTGACAGTATACAGCCTTGGACGTACTCCTTTTCCTATTTGGAACCAGTCTGTTGTTCCATGTCCAGTTCTAACACTCATCTCACACGCTAGTAAAGTAATGCTTAAAATTCGCCAAGTGGGGCTACAATAGTATGTGAATCAAGAAATTCCAGATATTCAAGCTGGTTTTTGAAAGGGCAGAGGAACCAGAGATCAAATTGCCAACATCCATTGGATCATAGAAAAAGCAAGAGAATTCCAGATAAACACCTACTTCTGCTTCATTGACTAGGCTAAAGCCCTTGACTGTGTGAATCACAATAAACTGTGAAAAATTCTTAAAGAGATGGGAATACCAGACCACCTGACCTGCCTCTTGAGAAACCTGTATGCAGGTCAAGAAGCAACAGTTAGCAACTGGACATGGGACAGACTGGTTCCAAATAGGAAAAGTACTATGTCAAGGCTGTATATTGTCACCCTGCTTTTTAACTTATATGCAGAGTACATCATGCAGAATGCTAAGCTGGATGAAGTACAAGCTGGAATCAAGATTGCCAGGAGAAATATCAATAACCTCAGATATGCAGATGATACCACCCTTGTTGCCAGAAAGTGAAGAGGAACTAAAGAGCCTCTTGATGAAAGTGAAGGAGGAAAGTGAAAAAGCTGGCTTAAAACTCAACATTCAGAAAATGAAAGTCATGGCATCTAATCCCATCACTGCATGGCAAATAGATGGGGAAACAATGGAAACAGTGGCTGACTTTATATTCTTGGGCTCCAAAATCACTGCAGATGGTGACTGCAGCCATGAAATTAAAAGATGCTTGCTCCTTGGAGGGAAAGCTATGATAAACCCAGACAGCATATTAAAAAGCAGAGACATTATTTTGCTGACAAAGGTCCATCTAGTCAAAGCTATGGTTTTTTCCAGTAGTCATATATGCATGTGAGAGTTGGGCCATAAAGAAGGCTAAGTGCCAAAGAATTGATGCTTTTGAACTGAGGTGTTGGAGAAGCCTCTTGAGAGTCCCTTGGACTGCAAGGAGATCCAACCAGTCCATCCTAAAGGAGATCAGTTCTGAGTGTTCACTGGAAGGACTGACACTGAAGCTGATGCTTCAGTTCTTTGGCCACCTGATGCAAAGAGCTGACTCATTTGAAAAGACCCTGATGCTGGGAAAGTTTGAAGACAGGAGGAGGAGGGGACGACAGAGGACAAGATGGTTGGATGGCATCACTGACTCAATGGACATGAGTTTGAGCAGGCTTCGGGGGATGGTGAAGGTAGGGAGGCCTGGCATGCTGCAGTCCATGGAGTTGCAAAGAGTCTGACATGACTCAGCAACTGAACAGCAACAACTATACATATAAATACAAATATCTAAATTCATGTTTTAAACAGTATTTAGCTCATAGACTTCATCGTATTTTTTCTACATTCTATTTTCACTCCAAGAATCATAAATAGCTTTTATGTTAATGCATATATATTTAAAATACTTTAATGGCTTATAATATTTCATAATATATTTGTATGAAGATTTTAAACCAGTCTTATATTGTCACATATTTGCTTCTAATATTTCATTGTCATAATCAGAACCACAATAAATATTATTTAATAAAAAATTATGTCAGGCAGGAAAATAAACATTTTCTACCTTTGGGATGAAAGAAAATGTAGACAAGGGCATGGTCAGTTAAATGGTCTATTAGAAATGGGAAAATGGTCAGTGCTATGGAAGTTCCAGGAAAGGTCTTTGGTAAATTCTGCAACCATAATTTTGTGTTATCTGCTTTGTTTACAGGTAGAAACATCCTTTTTTAGTGCCAGGATGCCCTTGCTAATGCTAAGTCACTTCAGTCGTGTCTGACTCTGTGTGACCCCTTAGACGGCAGCCCACCAGGCTCCGCTGACCCTGGGATTCTCCAGGCAAGAACACTGGAGTGGGTTGCCATTTCCTTCTCCAATGCATGAAAGTGAAAAGTAAAAGTGAAGTCGCTCAGTCATGTCCGACTCTTCACGATCCCATGGATTGCAGCCTACCAGGCTCCTCTGTCCATGGGAGTTTCCAGGCAAGAGTACTGGAGTGGGGTGCCATTGCCTTCTCCGCAGGATGCCCTTAGGAAACTTTTAAAGAAACACCTGATAATAGTTACTTTCATGCTAGTCCAAAAATAAACTCTAAAGACTAAAGAGTTAAAGGTAAAAGTGGGTAGGCTTTTTTCCAAAGTCTTAGCTTCTTTCAGGATATCTATTAGACCTTTGGTAGTAGGAAAGTCCCCCAAATACCATGTATTCCCTAGGATCCTCGCCTGTTTTTTGTTTCTTTGACCATTCTAGTTTATCCTGATTAGATGGTACTAAGCTTTCCAGCTACTGATTTGGATTTCAAGGGGCATTGGTAATGGAGTGATACACCGATTTAAGAATGCAGCAACAGACCAGTCTTTGTTGAGGTTTTGTGTATGATCAGAGGAGTCCCAAGATGGGGATAATTTTCTGATAAATAGTAATGGCATTGTGGTTGAATAAAGGATGTTTCTAAACTGTTTCTTCCAAAGTAATTGGAATATAGGAGTCAACCATGGAGCTTAATGGTTTTTTGAATTCATTTGGGAGTCAGATGGACTTGAGTTCAAATCCTAGCTTTGCCACTTGAAAGGTTTGAGAGCCTGGGTGAGTCATTTAACTCTCCAAGTCTCAGTTTTCTCATCCATAAAGTGAGATTGTGATGTTACCCCATAGAACTGGTGTGATTATTACAGGGAGTTCTAAATATAAAGCATTTATCACCATGCTTGGCACCTAGTATATATCCTTCATTATCAGTATTAGATGGATACAACTGGATGCCTTAACAGAACAGTCCAGTAAAGACTTCCCCTGTCTTCCAACAAGTCATCAAGCCCTCTGAGCTTTATTTTTGAAAATTTTCTAGAATCTTTCCCTCCTATTTTTGTCTTTACCTCCCTAAACCTGGACATTACTTTCTATTATTTGGACTTTTTTTTTTTTTAATATGCTGCACACAATTGCCATGTTGATCCTCACAAAACTTGTTTTTGATTATGCCTTTCCTGCTGTGGATCCTCAGTGCTTAACTTGGTTTTTAAGACTGTGATTTGGCATGAACTTATTTTATCAGCTTGATTATCTCTTTTTCATTTTCTTGATGCAATTCTCTTCCCTGACACATACATCATCACCAAGCCATAATCATTATATTCATTGTACTTTTTATACTTCTGATCTTATATATGTCATGCTGCTGTAGATTTTCAAATTGTTTTTCTGCTTTTTAATTAATTCCTGTGGCCATCAGAGTAATCTTTTATGTAATGCCAATCTGATCTCATCACTCTCCCACCTGAGTGATTCCCCACTGCCTTTAGGACCAAGTTCAAAACTTTGCAGGGTTTTCTGGGGTCTTTCACAGTTCTTCTTCTCTACCTCCACCCCTCCCACAACTCTGTGTAATTCAGCCATACTGATCACTCTCCCTTCTGTGAATACACCAAGATTTTTCAGTCTTGTCTCTCTTTCTCCATGTTGCTTCTCTGACTTTCCTGTTTCTTCTGGCTGATGTAAGTCATATATCAAGCTTCACCTTAGACTGACCCTTCCTCCTACTCACAGGTTGAATTAGGGCTCATCCTTACTTTATGGTGAGTAGGAATACTTTTAAGACTTCCCAGGTGGCTCAGATGGTAAAGAATCTGCCCGCAGTGCAGAGGACCTGGGTTTGATCCCTGGGTCAGGAAGATCCTCTGGAGAAGGGAACGGCAACCCACTCCAGTATTCTTGCCTGAAGGATCCCATGGACAGACGATCCTTGTGGGCTACAGTCCGTGGGGTCACAAAGAGTCAGACACACCTGAGTGACTAATGTACAATAGGAATACTTTTCAAAAAACCCTTTGTCATGCACATGGCTAACTTTTCCATCTCTCCTTCTAACAGAGGACTTCTTTGCTGTATCTCCTTCATCCTTGTGTTTCCATGGAGCATGACACTGAATGAATAGATAATGAGCATGTGGCTAACTGAGTAAATGTGTGTGTATCTGTTTCCTTTAATAGAGTGAAATCTTTGAGGGTCGAGTCAATTCTCGTTCTTCTTCAGACACTCCACATTTCCCAGCATGGTCCTTTATAGCAGTTGCTCAATAAATGCTCAGTGAATGAATAACAATATGCAAGCCTGTTTTCCCCCAAACATGGTGAATTCTTCAGGAAAGAGATTGTGTTGTAAAAATAAGATAGCTTCTAGCACAATGAATCGCACATAATCCATGCTTTAATTCTTCTGTTTCATTTTTTTGCTTTGAACTCTGGCTTTGGTGGCTTATGAGAATCAAGCATCCTCTCTTATCATATAAGCACATACTTGATTGAACTGTGGGATCAAACACCTGATGGCTAAGTACAGCTGGTCATTTAAACTTCAGAGACAGTGCGTCCTAGGATCTGAGTACTCGTGTTGATAGGTCTGCACAGCTTTCCATTCTTATTTGATTCTTCCTTGTCAAACCTGTTACACAAAGTAAGTCAGAAAGAGAAAAAAATATTGTATGTTAATACATATATATATGTGTGTGTGTATGGAATGTAGAAAGATGGTACCGGTGAGCCTCTTTCCAGAGCAGGAATAGAGATGCAGACGTCGAGGATGGTCCTGTGGACACAGCAGGGAAAGGAGAGGGTGGGAGAATCACGAGAGTTGGACTGACATACATTCACCACCAAAGAACTGATGCTTCTGAACTGCAGTGTGCAGAAGACTCTTGAGAGTCCCTTGGACTGCAAGGAGATCCAACCAGTCCATCCTAAAGGAGATCAGTCCTGAATGTTCATTGGAAGGGCTGATGCTGAAGCTCCAATACTTGGGTCACCTGATGCAAAGAGCTGACTCGTTGGAAAAGACCTTGATGTTAGGAAAGATTGAAGGCAGGAGGAAAAGGGGATGACAGAGGAAGAGATGGTTGGATGGCATCACTGACTCAATGGACATGAATTTGAGCCAGCTCTGGGAGCTGGTGATGGAAAGGGAAGCCTGGCATACTGCAATCCATGGAGTTGCAAAGAGTCGGACACGACTGAGCGACTGAAAAGAACTGAACTGAACTGAACTGATGTGTAAAATAGCTAGCTAGTGAGAAGCTGCTACATAACACAGAGAGTCCAGCCCAGTGCTCTGGGACCACTTAGAGGTGTGGGATAGACAGAGACATTGGCAAGGAGGCTTCAGAGGGAGGGGGAATATATTGACTCATGGCTGATTTGAATTGTTGTATGGCAGAAACCAACACAATATTGTTAAGCAATTATGCTGAAATTAAAAAAAAATCCAAAACAAAAACAAATCTGAGGAATCTGTGTATGGCAAGCATCAAAGCAGGTAGACCTTGCCCTGGGGGGAGAATTGCAATTCAGACTCTAACAGGGGCTGGGGAATGAGAAGAGAGAGTGTGTATGTTTCCTTTGGCTACTGTAAAAAAGGATCCTGAACCAGTGGCTTAAAACAGCAGCAGCAGTTTAATCTCATATAGTTTTGGAGGTCAGAAGTTCAAAAATTAGTTTCACTGGGCAGAATTCAAGAGGTCAGCAAGCCCCTCCCATGACTGCACCCCAGAAGCTGCTGGGCAGAACCGGCTCCTCTTTCAGTTTCTCTTGCTGCTGATAATCCTTGACCTGTGGCTGCATGTCTCCAGCCTTGCCGTCACCTTTACATTGTCTTCTCTCTGTATGTCTAATCTCCCTCTTCTTATTATTAGGATGCAGGCAATTGTATTTAGGGCCAACCAAGATAGTACAGAATCATCTCATGTCAACAGCCTTAATCACATTTGCAAAGACCCTCTTCCAATAAGGGAAAGGAAGGAAATGGGAACCCACTCTGGTACTCTTGTCTGGAAAATCCCATGGATGGAGAAGCCTGGTGCAGGCTACAGTCCATGGGGTCGCAAAGAACCGGACATGACTGAGCATCTTTACTTTGACTTTTCCAATAAAGTAGTATTTTATAGGTTTTTAGCAAATAAGGCCCATTATCTTGGAGAAAAAAATTTCAGCCTTCTACAGAGACAGACTTTTTTCCCCTTTGCAAACTCCAAGTGCTTATTCTTCCAGGATCTTGGTTTGCTTACAGACATCTCTCATGAGTAAACAGCTTTGAAACTGAGGGCCCACATGAAGGAAGCCAGGGAATACTGTCAGGAAGGGGCTAATTTAGGTCAGTCTGACGTCACTGGACAGGTAGCTAGGGTAACGTTCCTTATTTTCATTATGAAAATAAACAATACTTACTGAGGAGCTGAGTAAGAACTCAAAGAGCTGGCTGGAGGCCTGGGCAGGTCACAGTGGTGGCCAGGTCCTATGACCTAGCCCCGTTTTGCATGGATCATGGTCTAGTTCTGGGGCTAGCCTGGCACTCGCTCTTCAGTGTCCAGCAATCGCTTTTGCCATCTTTCTCATGAGGAAGGTCACAGGGGATGTAGGTAGTCACTGGGAGGGGAATTCAGGCCTGGTCAAGAGAGAGGAGCTCTGGAATGGGCTCTCATACACAGTCAGAACGGGGTCTTCACTAAGTTTTGAATTAGACGGGGGAGTCTGGTGGGCTGCCGTCTATGGGGTCACACAGAGTCGGACACGACTGAAGCGACTTAGCAGCAGCAGCAGCAGTTGAGTTTTGGAAGCAGACTCACCTGGCTCCTGCACACTTCCTTTCCTCCTCTCGCATATAGCCGGGGGAGAGCATGGCCCCCAGGAGAAATCTTCCACAGGGCTCTGATGGGAGCCTTGAGCATGCTTCATTCAATGCACCTACTTGACCATAACCCGCTAAACTAAACCTCAGGCAGGAGAGCCTCCCATTTCTAGCGATTCTCTTGTGGTCCAGCTCATTGGAGAAGCTGGATTACAGGAGAGATCTTAGGGAAACATTGTTTTGTTCTGTTGTGTAGAGGCAGGGTAGTCAGTTACTGAGCATAGGTTCTCAAGCCAGGCTTGCATTTGATTCTGGTTCTAGTAATAGCTCTGTGACCTTAGATGTTAAAATCTCTGATTCTCCTTTTCTCTTCTGTAAACTGAAGATAATAGTAGCCAACACTTATATTACCAAGAGCTAGTCTAAAGCCCCTACATGTACTTAATCTTCTATTTTTCACAACAATCCTACAAGATAATCATACTATTATTATCATCGTCCCAATTCAAAGATGGGGAAGCTGAGGTACACAGAGGTGCAATAACCTGTCCAGGTTATGCAAGGACAAGTGCAAAGCAAATGTTTGAACCCACATAGATTGACTTCAGCAAATGTCTCTTAACTCTATGTATGGTCAGGCCACTCAAGATGGCCATTCTCTTGCACTCTGCACATCTCCTGCTTGACCCGGCCCTGTTTCACTCACAGAAATCTCCAGTCCTCTTAATGATAGGGCTTAATCTGTAACTGCCTGCAGGTTTGGCCCCTGCCCCAGCGGCTGGTTTCCCTGGTAACTCTAATGAGCCAACCTGACGCCAGTTCCCCCTATAAATGGCAGCCCCCTCCTCCCCTGAGTAGGGAAGGTGGCTGCCGTGTTCTGTCTTCTGCACACGGTGAGTGTGTCACTCCCCGAACTTTTCTGTGCACAGGTAAGACCCAGCCCTGTCCAATAAACCCTTGGTGTCTCTGTCACTGTCTTGGGCTCTTTCTTTGGTCCCCAGGCTGGGCAGCTGCAAGGCTTGATGGCCTGTGGGGTGCCACCCAACAGTGAAGAGTGCTTCAGGAGGCTGAGGGAATGCCTGTGAATGCTGCATTGTCAAGAGATAAGGACGGGAATGGGAAATGGCAGGGGTAATCCCGAGGTGGCCGTCCACCAGCCTGTGGGGCCGTGGCAGCTGACCAACACAGGAGATATCTTTCTCTTCTTTTATATTGGTGGCGTCTTGTTGAACCTCAGAGTCTCTTTCCTGTTGAGAAGTAGCAGCCCCAAGCTTCTGGCTCATCTGACTGCACAGGGGAAGCTGGTGAACACAGACAGAATCTCAAGGACTGAGGTTATCTGTCCAACACTTAGGTATTATCTGACCCCTCAATAGTTATGGACACAGGCTTTAGGGATATTAACTGAGGGGGACAGACTTGTGAGTTGGATGTGGCCAGTTACCCAGAAGGGCTTGCTTGGGGCCTGTGGCAACAGCAAAGTAGTAAGAGTGTCCTTGGGCCTCTGGGGCAGCTATGCATGTGGGCGGAGCTGCCATACAGTGTGACGGACACCAGCCCCGTGCATCTACAGAGCATTACAGCAGGTGGAAGACCTTACTAATGGTCTACCTGGGTCATCCAGTAATGCAGAAAAATCACTATTCAGTGTCTGGAACAGCTGTGTATGATATAAGGACCCCCCCATCACCAATGGACATTGGATAGTGACCCAGGAATCCACTTTACCAGCCACGAAGTTCAGGAATGGGCTGATAAAAATGATATATGCTGGCATTTTCACCTGTCCACAGCCCCACTGATCTCTGGCTAATTGAAAGGATGATCAAACTACCTTAACAGTTGAGAGGGAAACCCGCTCTGTCAACACGAGGGCCAGGGGGCTGACTGGAGCCCTGCTGCTGTAACTGAACATCCCAGGAGCAGTCATCCCGGTGCCTGTGGCATGTTAACCAGCTGGGGTCAACCGCTAACCACTGAGGGACCCCTGCCAACTATCGGTCAGGACAGGACAGTGGCTCAGGTTTGCCCTGGCCATAGGACCCACCCAGGGGATCACATTATAAAAAGCCATGGGGCGGGAGGATACATCCCCGATGGTTTGGGTTTGCACCTCGTGGGGAACAGGAGTAGAAGAGAATTTAGACTTCACCTGTCTTCTACCTGCCCCACTTAAGACCATTAAGATGATTAGTCCGGGCCCTCTACTGGAGGGAGGCACCATCATGTTAACCCTGGGCTCTGCTGTTAATCCGCCTCTCCAGTACTTGGCATCAGCTGTGGGGACTGAGAGTGCCGGCCAGGACAGAGACCTCAGGGAGGGGTGGTGTGATCTCAGAGTGCTGCCGTGGCTTGTATTTTGCTTAATGCTCATAATCTTCCCTGCTTTGTGCCTGTGAAACACCGTTAATTTCCATTTGCCTGCTAAACTTCCATTTCACCCCTAGTCTGAGCCAAGGTTATCTGTTTGCAGACTGGGTGACAGTGGTGGCCCCACTGTGAAGTGAGTCTGATGGCTGGGTCTGCAGTGAGATGCCGTTGTTTTCCTCTTCTGGACTTGCATGAAAAATTGGCCAAATAAGTACCTGGCTTCCTCTTTAGCTGCTGTTATTGTCTTGCATTTGTGGTCTTCGGTTACAGTGTACCTCAACATGCCTGACCCCAGGGGTACTGCAGAAGAGGGGTGACCAAGATTATAAGGGTCCTGCAGGGTATGTAGGGGTGGAATGTGTGGTCAGGCAACTCAAGATGGTTGCTTTCTTGCTCCTTATATATCTTCGGCTCGACCAGTCCCTGCTTCGCTCACACGGCTATCCCATCCTCTTAATTATCGGGCTTAATCAGGAGCTGCGTCCCCTGCCCCAGCCCTGGTTTCCCTGGTAACTGGTGAGCCAACCTGGTGTGAATTCCCCAGCCTCCTCCTCCCCTGAATAGGGAAGGTGGCGGCCATGTCCCGCCTGCTGTCTGCCGTGCACAGTGGGATGTTGCTCCAGGACCTTTTGCTGCAGGTGTGTAAGATCCTCCGCACAGTGAAGTGGTCTTTCTGTAGCTTTCTCTGGGCTCTGTCTTCGGTCAGGAAGCTGGGCGGCTTCAAGGCTTGCAGTCCCGAACCCTAGTTATGCTACCTCTCATTCCTCAGGTTGTCATGAGGCTCCAACAGGGCAGCCATCCACTGCAGGTAGACTTGGGATGTTCTGGGTTACCTGTTGTCCGGGTGAATTATTGCCCTCTTTTACTCTCAAAAGTAGTGTTGTGTCTTGGTTTGGATATTTGCCATATGAGGATTAAATTATTTTGTGTAGAATACTGAGAACAAAACGTGTCCCACGAAAGGCCTTCCATTAAGGTCAGCTGTGGCTATGTTTAGTACTTCTACTACTGCCATCATCCTGTTGTCCTGGCCCATGGTCATTCTGAGTCTGGGAGGCTTCGAGCTAGGGGGTTAATTCAGGTTCTGCAAGAGCAGCATCATGGGAGTCACCATTCCCATTTTCACAAGCCTATCAGGCATTGTCTGTGGGTCACAGCCCAATAATCTTTTCCATTTTGTGTCCTAGGCAGCCTCTCTTAATTGATCAAGCTTGACATGTGAAATTAAAATTATTTGCCATACCTAGTTTCATTGAATCTAAGATCCTAATGTACGGTAACTGAATTTAAGCTGAGCTTGTGGGTTACTCCATGTATATTGAAGCTTATTTGATTCCTAAAAGTGATAATGAACTTTGAGTCCTTTAGGCACCCTATATTCCTTTCCTGCAGTACTCTTGCCTGGAAAATCCCATGGATGGAGGATCCTGGTGAGCTGCAGTCTGTGGGGTCCCTGAGAGTCGGACACGACTGAGCGACTTCACTTTCACTTTTCATTTTCATGCATTGGAGAAGGAAATGGCAACCCACTCCAGTGTTCTTGCCTGGAGAATCCCAGGGATGGGGGAGCCTGGTGGGCTGCTGTCTATGGGGTCGCACAGAATTGGACACGACTAAAGCGACTTAGCAGCAGCAGCAGCAGTCCTTTCCTGAAATATTCCTTCTGCCTATTTCTCTATTATTTTTTCCTCTAAAAGAATTTTAATTCATAATAGTTCTCTATTCAGTTCAGTTCAGTCGCTCAGTCGTGTCCGACTCTTTGCGACCCCATGAATCGCAGCACGCCAGGCCTCCCTGTCCATCACCAACTCCCAGAGTTCACTCACACTCACGTCCATCGAGTCAGTGATGCCATCCAGCCATCTCATCCTCTGTCATCCCTTTCTCCTCCTGCCCCAATCCCTCCCAGCATCAGAGTCTTTTCTAGTGAGTCAACTCTTCGCATGAGGTGGCCAAAGTACTGGAGTTTCAGCTTTAGCATCAGTCTTTCCAAAGAAATCCCAGGGCTGATCTCCTTCAGAATGGACTGGTTGGATCTCCTTGCAGTCCAAGGGACTCTCAAGACTATTGAAATGCATAGAAATGGACAAAATATAAATAAGGAGGAGTAAGTAGTGATAGGAATTATAGTTGATACCTAAGATCCAAGACTTAGAAAAGCTTTCTTTAAATGTGATTTGTGTGACTGGTAGTGAAATTCATTTCAGGTTGGTTTTATGTGGCGTAAGGGACATCTAGTGGTTGTGTGGGTCTCTGCAGATGTACTAAAGGTAAAGTGCCAGGTGTAAATCCTGGGACTAAGGGCCATCACCTTGAAAGGGTGCCCTCCAAAGGAGGTTGGCCTCATTTTTTCCACAACTCTTTATTTTGACGTTAACAAAAGGTACCGACACCTGTTTAGAAAAGAAATCAACTTGAGTTCTAGCATTTCTGTCTATATTACTGTCAGTTTGAATTCAATTCTTATTTGCTGCCGTTTGCACAAGGTTAGAAATGGTTCTGTTATCAGGCACCTGCCAACCTGGCATATTCTTCTTATACTCTCCTCACCCCTTCTGCTGATTGCAGAGGGGCTCCTCTGGACCACTTTGAAAGGCCATCTGATTAGAGCCTTTATTAGACTAGTAGCAGAGCTGCTTAGCAGGCCAAGCAAGAAACAGCTGATAATTGCTTCTGACAACAGAGCCCCTTTTTAGAAAGGTGGGGGACCATCAGGAAGCCATGCATCTCTTATATAAAGCCCATATGTACTTTATACAAATGAATGGGCTGCAAAGCCCCTGTGTGAACTTGCCATCTTGGTCCTCCTGGAGCTTGTGTGTTGATCAGCATCTCTTGGAATTGTCTGTCACTATCCGTGGTTCTGAACCCACTGCTTCCATTTTTCTGGGCTGCGTGGAATTCATGGCTTTCCTGATATGCTGCTATTGTTGCCAGCCAACTGTGTTAGACTTCTTCAAGGTTCTGTTTCACTGAGTCCTTTATAGTAGTTCTGCCTTTGGGCCTTTCATAAAATCTTTCTTCAAAAGCTATTTGGCATTCCTCTTGCAATCTATATTTTTGCAGGATAGTTGGTAGCAGCCAGAAGTTGCTAGCCATGGTCGAAGGCTTCACTGTTGGGGATTCATTCTTGTTCCGTTTTTTTTTTTTTCTCTGAGTGCAGGGGATAAGGGCTCTGAGGTATTGTTTCAAAATCTGTTCTCTCTGACAGTCCAGGCTCCATGGTCGTAGAGGTGAGCAGTCATCTCTTAGCAGGCTGCAGAGTGAGAGGCAGTTCTGGTGCTGAGCTTCATCAGGCAATCTCCTAGAGCATCTTGCTAGAATTTGCAGTTGGGCTTTTTGCTGCTGCTTCTCTTAGTGTTCTGCCAAGACGCACAAACTAATGACAGCTGCCATTCGAGGGTGCGGAACTTTCCATATTTATAGCTTAAAATATAAGCACATTTCCCAAGCATACACAATAGGGCAAGCAACTAACTATTCAGTGGTTCCACCAGATGCTTTTAACTGTGTGATTCTTCAGTTTTCTATATTCTTGTCTCCTCACTTATTGTCAAGCAGAATGAATGTAGAGGCTTCTTTTTGCCTTACAGTCCTCTTTGACTTAGAGGCATTGGGATATAGACTATGATTTTCCTTGCCCTTCTTTCTCTCCATTCTTCCCCATCCTCCTAAAATATATATACTGACTTTGTGCCAGGCACTGGAACAGACCTTGGGAAACACAGGAAAAACACCAGGTCTTCCACCTGAGAAACTCCCAGTCTACTGGGGATAGACAGACAGTTACAGCACAGCATGATAAATTCTATAATAGCAGAAGATGGAGCTATGGGAGCAGAGGGAAGGGAATCAGCTGTGGGTGGAAGTGGAATGGGCAAGAATGTTGGGAAAGGCTTCTGAAGTAGGTGATACTCTAACTGTGCCTCTCATGTGAGCAGTAGTTATTCAGATGGAGAATCTAGGTGAGGCTTATGCCAGGGATGGTTTATTGGAAGAACCACAGAACTTTGGCAAGGTTGGTGATGATGAAGATGGACTAGATCAGGAAGACTTTAATGCTTAGAAGTCTGCATTTGATTCTGAAGTTGGTACAGAAGAACCATTGAAGAGTTTCAAGCAGGAAAGGACATTTTATCCCCAGAGAAAACAGTAAGATGATCAGAGTTATTTCTAGTCCTTGGAATAAAAATAACAGTAGATTCCTAGTGATTCAGGAAGGCACATTTTAAATTTTGTCACCTTTCTAATCAAACTGCTAAAGGCTTCCTTTCTACCCTAATGGTTCCTTTTCCCCCAACTGCATAATGACTGTATTTTTAGAGCTTTTCATAATGAAGTACCACCTACTCATCTGATCTTAGTTCCCCTCTTTGAGACATGTAACTTTCACTGTAGTCACGTGGGTGCCCTCATCAAATATTCTAAGACAGAAAGAAACATAGGCATTCATGGGGGTAGATCTGTGTAGTACTTAAGAAAATATCAGAACAAGAATTAAGAGTGTATTAAATTTGTCGAGCCTCAACTGTGTGCCAGACACTGGGGATCCATTAGTTGCCCCATCAGAAATGCACAGCCTGTTTATTATGTCATTCCTAAAAAGCAGGGGGAAGAGAAATACAGTCTGGGCCAAGTTTCTGATTACAGACCCTGGCACACTCATTAGCTGGAGCGACAGGTATCTCATATAAAGCATCCTCCAAGATTTCTAAGCCTTGCATATCAGATTGTACTTCATGTTACCTTTGTCTTCCATGGTCTAGAGCTTAAGTTAGTTAACATATTTACATGGATTTTCTTTTGTTTCCAATATTCTTAATTTGCATTAGTCAGTGTTAGTCGCTCAGTCATGTCCAACTCTTTGCGACCCCATGGACTGTAGGCCGCCAGGCTCCTCTGTCCCTGGGATTTTCCAGGCAAGAATAATGGCATGGGTTGCTGTTCCCTTCTCCAGGGGATCTTCCCAACCCAGGAATTGAACCAGGTCTCCTGTATTGCAGGCATATTCTTTACCATCTGAGCCTCCAGGGAAGCTTACTTTAAGTTGGCTTAATCTTCATTTACATTATGTTGGCTTTCATGTTAGAAAGTAACCAGAGCATAGGTAGGTTCACCTCAAGTTTCAGCTCTTTGGTGATAACTTCATAGAGCACTGCCTTGAATTCTGAGGCTTCATTTGGGTTCAATGAGAAAGGGAGTAGAATAGAATTAGACTAGTTAGCAATGCCATCTTCCAGAAAGGAAGAAGAGAAATGTGTATTTGCCAACATGGTGCTAAGAGATGGGAGAGTTTTCTGTCCAGTTGTGGCTTAAAGGGTCATCTCGAAAACTTTTCTAAATTATCTAGAAACCTTTTCACTATTCACTGATAAGGCCTATCTCGGAGAACTATGGCCCATATATGGATTTTCACGTCTTATTTCTTTGCCTGGTTCTCGTTATGCCAAGTTTATGGTTTGTCTATGCCATGTTCTTGGTTCATTAATTCAGTAAAATCTTAGAAGGCTCTGGAAGAATGATAAAGCCTGAATTGGCACATCTTACCTCTCGTGATAGACTGGACTTTTATGGTATCCTAAATACCCCACAGATTTGGTTGGCTGAAAATCTTTTCTATGGAACACATAGACATATGTGCCTAGTCAACCTTTTAGCTGAATAAAAGTCCTAAGACTTCCTGGTGGTCCAGTGGTTAAGAATCTGCCTGTCAATGCAGGGACACAGGTTTGATCCCAATCTGGGATGATTCCACACGCCACGGGGCAACCAAGCCTGTGCAACTATTGAAATCTGCATGTTGTAGAGCCTAAGAAAGTTCTCCTTCCTGAAGAATAAAATTGAGACCTTCACTATGCCAGAGATTGGAAGTCTTAAACAAGTTTATGTCTGCAGTTGACCACAGACTTACATGGCCATTGCTTTCTCTTAAGGAATCAGTCAAGGGAATAAATGCTTGCCTAAGTCTTCAGGCTAAGTGGTGATGACTTGCGTCATTCGTGCGGCTCTGGAGCTGGCGCCCATGGCCCTGGGTTTATAAGGTCAGACTAACTGGTTGCTGCACAGTGCTTGCTCATGTGTTCCTCTCTCTGCGTCGGGCTTTTTTTTTTTTTTAAATGAGGAAGGGTCTGAGGACTTTGCTGGTTCAATTTAAGTACTGAAGTTTGTCTGGATTCTTCCTATGACTCCAGCTTGCTTTCTGTCCCTTTTATTTTTTCCTGTCAGTCTCTTGCAAATGGAACCTTCAGTTCAGTTGCTCAGTCGTGTCCGACTTTTTGCAACCCCATGGACTGCAGCACGCCAGGCCTCCCTGTCCATCACCCACTCCCAGAGTTTACTCAAACTCATGTCCATTGAGTTGGTAATGCCATCTAGCCATCTCATCCTCTGTCGTCCCCCTCTCCCCCTGACTTCAATCTTTCCCAGCATCAGGGTCTTTTCTAATGAGTCAGTTCTTTGTATCAGGTGGCCAGAGTATTGGAGTTTCAGCTTCAGCATCAGTTCTTCCAGTGAATATTCAGGACTGATTTCCTTTAGGATGGACTGGTTGGATCTTGCAGTTCAAGGGACTCTCAAGAGTATTCTCCAACACCACAGTTCAAAAGCATCCATTCTTTGGTGCTCAGCTTGGAACCATGGACCAGGGATTATAAACTGGTAGTCTTTGAGATCCAGCTTTCAGATATGTATTGTTTGACCCACAGAGTGTTGGATCACCAAGCCTTTTTAAATTTTATTTTTTTTAATTCATCTCTAATGGAGTATAGTTGCTTTACACGTTGTTAGTTTCTTCTGTACTAACACAACAAGTGAATGAATGAATCAGCCATACATATACATATATTTCCTCCCTTTTGGATTTTCTTCCCATTTAGGTCACCACCGTGCATTAAGGAGAGTTCCCTGTGATAGTATGTTCGCCCAACCTTTTAAAAATTTTTTTAAATGTATTTAATTTTTAATTGAAGGATAATTACTTTACAGAATTTTGTTGTTTCTGTCAAACCTCAAGTTAGTTAATCGCCAGTATTTCTCCTACAGGTTTCAACTTTATCTGGAGTCTTTCCGGCCTTTACTTTGAGTCTCAGGACTCTCATATTTCTTGGCTCTTGCCTGTGATTCTGAAACTCCATTCCCATTTTCTATTTCTGGGGCTCGGTTTTTATCTTTGGCAGACCCTGAGTGCTGTGAGCAGAACAGCAACCTGGAAATGATGTCCGTGGTATGCAGTGGCGGGGGCTCAGGGCCTCAGCCTGGGTGTCAGCTGCAACTCAGCAGGCGAGTGAGTCTGCTGACCCCTGTTAGCCAGACCAGGGGTGCAGATGTGGCCTTGGCCATGCCAAATATCAGCTTCTCTGGCTTTGGAAGCTAAGAGGACCATCTGCTGCCCCATTTGTGCTAGAAGTTCACTGTTGGAATTTGGTCAGTGGTACACTGCGGCAGAAAATGATGTTAAGGATCATGAATCCTAAATCTGTACAAGGGCCTGGTGTGTGAGAAAGACAAAAAATAGATACCACTAGGCGTTTTCATATCTTATAAATGCCACACTAGGCAACTATTTATTTATTTTTCCTAATTTGCTGCATCAGGTTTTAGCTGTGCGTGGACTCTCTGCACACGAGCTTTAGTACTTGCTGCCCAGGGGCTTCGTCATCCCAAGGCTTGTGGGATCTTACTTCCCTGACCGGAGACCTGCATTGTAAGGCAGATTCCTAACCACTGGGCCACCAGGGAAGTCCTGATTTTGTAATTTGTAATTTTTTATTCTACCTTCAGAATTTGTTAAATCCAGAGTCTGTCGTTAGACTCTTGAGTGGACACGTGGCTTAGAACTTACCCTCACAGGGAATCTTCCCTTTTTTTTTTTTAAGTAATGTATTTATTTTAATTGGAGGCTAATTACTTTACAATATTGTAGTGGAATCTTCCCTTTCTAATGACTCCATGTCAGGCTCTCCTCTCTGTTGATCTAGTTATGGCTTCTCACAGAAAATAACAAAATGAAGAGAAGCATCAGAAACTGCTAAAGCATTTTGTAGCTATGACACATTACCTCACAGGCCTCTTACGGCCCTGTGAAAGGAGACGCGTTACCTGTAAGTCTTCGACGTGAAGAACGTTAACCATTGTCCAAGGTCACACAGCCGGCAGGGGAGGAGCTGGACTCGGACTGTACTTACTGAGGCGGGACGTCCGTGACCTTGACCTCTGCCTTGTGCTGCCAACTGAGTCCAACATCAGATTTAATGAAGATATGAGCATTTATTAAGCACCGCTACAACTAGGTGCTGGTTCAGATTTTTAAAGCTGTAATGCATATGTTTTGCTGATAAGATATTTGAGGTTTACTCAAAACAGTAAGACCCGTGCTTACTGAAAGGTAACAAGGTTGAATGTTTGAGTGACAGATGAGTTGAGTAGACGCTCCTCAGGAAGGAAAATCACCACCAACCAGAGTCATCAGTTGCATGAAGGGTCGAGGGGGAAGTAATATAGAGAAAGTAGGATATGGGAGTCTGTGACTGCCCCAGACGCAAGGTGCTTTCCCAGGGCTTCTTATTTATTTACACAGGGTAGAAATGTCACACAATAACAAGATTACCCCCAGGTTTATCTAGAAACTGCACAATCCTGAAAGCTGAAGAGAAAAAGCTCATTTCGTTATTATCTATTGTCAAAGGATTATGTTGGGGTAGGGAATGAATCTTTGTCCGTTGCTGGTCATATGTAAACTGCTCTGCACACAGGTATAAAGTCAAAAGGCTTTACTGGGATTTGTTGTCAATGCTGTTCCACCCCAAGGCCCCTGACATTGGCTTTTCACCACTCTGTTTCGTCTGGCCCACATACTCCAGAGGATGTCCCCCAGAGTCCTGACTTCAGACACCGTCCACTGACCTGGGTCGGAACAGTGATGCTCTGTCATCAAGTCACAGGCCTGTGAGTCACAGTCCTATAAGACGATCTGGTTTTTTTTTTTTTTTTTTATTGAGATTGTCCTATATGTAGACACGTAGAGGATTACAGACACTTCAAAAACAAGAGAAAAGAAAGGCCGTGTGGTAAATCTGCTCTTCCTGGACAGGAGAAACAGAACCACAAGGCCATCTGGGAACCGTGGGGAACAAACTCACACTCCCAGATTCCTTCTGGGTCCCTGGCTGGAGAGCCCAGGGATGTGGCATTTATCACAGAATATGTGGATGTATATTCCCAGAAAGCTGAAAACAGCGTCCAGAGTGTCCTGGGATAAGATGGAAGAGAGAGGAAAATACTCCCATGCGTTCTTGATAGATGGTGACTCTCTTTATTGTATTGTTCTTGCTATCATAGCTTGTCTTGCTCCTGGTATTGTTCCTGTGTTCCTCTGTATCAAAGATTGGGGAGACATACACAAGAGGTGGTGTTCTCAGTTCAGTTCAGTCGCTCAGTCATGTCCGACTCTTTGTGACCGCATGAACCACAGCACACCAGGCCTCCCTGTCCATCACCAACTGCCAAAGTCTACCCAAACCCATGTCCATTGAGTCAGTGATGCCATCCAACCATCTCATCCTCTGTCATACCCCTCTCCTCCTGCCCTCAATCATTCCTAGCATCAGGGTATTTTCAAATGAGTCAGTTGTTCTCAGAGAGTATTTTAATTCTGAGCTTCTGTCCAAAACTATTTTACTATCTGACCTTCTAAATACTCCCATGAACTACTACCCCTTAGATTCACACTCCTGGGCTTGCCATATTCCTTGAGCATCATGGAAGAGTTTAAAAAGCACAGCATATAGATTAGAATAACCTGGGGCTTCCCAGGTGGTCCAGTGGTTTTGAATCTGTGTGCCAGTGCAGGGGACATGGGTTCAATCCCTGGTTCAGGAAGATCCTACAGGCTGCGGAACAGCTAAGCCCGCGCACCACAGCTACTGAAGCCTGTGTACCCAGCCTGTGCTCCACAGCAAGAGAAGCCACCACAATGAGACGCACGCATCCCGCAACTAGAGAGTAGCCCCCACTCGCCACAACTAGAGAAAGCCCACATGTTGTGATGAAGACCTGGCACAGCCAAAAATAAACGAATATTAAAAGAACAGCGGTTTCTTTCCCAATCAAGGCCAGCGGTCTGGGCAGGCAGGCAGACAGCTCCGTCATAGGTAGGCAATGAAAGGCTTCCAAGCAAATGGTGGGTATCAGCAAGAACCAGAGTAGTCCAAGAGGGCCTGGAGTGGGTTTGGGGGTAGATCCTGGCAGGGATGAATCATCATTTAGAGGTTGGAGAGGAGAGGAAGGCACTGTAGGCTGGGAAACCTACGTGATGAGCAAGTATGCAGAAGCTTTGACACCAGAGTTCACACTGAAGCCTCCAAGTGCCTCAAAGTGGGGAAGGGAAGGGTAGGGATCCATTAGAGAGGGCAGCCCAGGTAGGAAGGGCTTAATAAGTCTGGATGGAGCTGGGTGTGTTTTTTTGTGCCTGATTTAAGGAGTTTCTACTTTATGGGTAAGCCTGCACTACTAGAGAGCTTAGGAATGGCCACCCCTGGAACATGACCTTGCCCCAGTACAGTCAGAGAGATCTGGGTTCAAGTCCTGGTTATGCCCTTAAGGGACTGTGTGATCTTAGACAAGTGCCTATCCTCTCTGAACCTCATTTCTGCAAAGTGAGGCTAATGTTACCTGTTTCACTTCCTTAATGTGGAAGGTGCACATTAGCATTTTTAAAGTGTCTGGCACATAATAGGCTCTTGGTAGGTGGTGACTGTTTTTACTGTATTGCTCCTGCTCATAGCTTGCCTTACTCCTGGTATTGTTCCTGTGTGCCTCTGTATCAAAGATTAGGGACATTAAGATTAAGACAAGAGGTGTTGTTCTGAGACAGTGTCTTAGCCCTGAGATTCTGTATACCACTGTTTTACTATCTGACCTTCTAAGCATGCACTGCAAGTCCAGTTCAGTTGAGTTTAGTTCGGTCACTCAGTTGTGTCCAACTCTTTGTGATCACATGGACTGCAGCATGCCAGGCTTCCCTGTCCATCACCAACTCATGGAGCCTGCTCAGACTCATATCCATTGAGTCAGTGATGCCATCCAACCATCTCATCTTCTGTTGTTGCCTTCTCCTATTGCCCTCAGTCTTTACTAACATCAAGATCTTTTCCAGTGAATCAGTTCTTCTCATCAGATGGCCAAAGTATTAGAACTTCAGCTTCAGCATCAGTCCTTCCAATAAATATTCAGTACTGATTTCCCTTAGGTTTAATGGTTGGATCTCCTTGCAGTCCAAGGGATCCTCAAGAGTCTTCTCCAACACCTCAGTTCAAAAGCATCAATTCTTCAGCGCTCAGCTTTATGGACCAACTCTCACATCCATACATGAATACTGGAAAAACCATAGCTTTGACTAGATGGACCTTTGTTGGCAAAGTAATGTCTCTGCTTTTTAATATGCTGTCTAGGTTGGTCATAACTTTTCTTCCAAGGATTGGGTGTCTTAATTTCATGGCTGCAGTCAGCATCTGCAGTGATTTTGGAGCCGAAGAATATAAAGTCTCTCACTGTTTCCTTTGTTTCCCCATCTATTTGCCATGGAGTGATGGGACCGGATGCCATGATCTTACTTTTTTGAATATTGAGTTTTAAGCCAGCTTCTTCACTCTCCTCTTTCACTTTCATCAAGAGGCTCTTTAGTTCCTCTTCACTTTATGCCATAAGGATAGTGTCGTCTGCATATCTGAGGTTACTGACATTTTTCCCGGCAATCTTGATTCCAGCTTGTGTTTCATCTAGCCCAGAATTTTGCATGATATACACTACATATAAGTTAAATAAGCAGGGTGACAGTATATAGCCTTGACATACTTCTTTCCCAATTTGGAACCAGCCTGTTGTTCCATGTCTGGTTCTAACTGTTGCTTCTTGACCTGCATGCAGGTTTCTCAGGAGGCAGGTGAGGTGGTATGGTATTTCCTTCTCTTTAAGAATTTTCCACATATTGTTGTAATCCACACAAAGGCTTTGGAATAGTCAATGAAGCAGAAATAGATGTTTTTCTGTTTTTCTGGAATTCTCTTGCTTTTTCTATGATCCAATGGATGTTGGCAATTTGATCTCTGGTTCCTCTGCCTCTTATAAATCCAGCTTGACCATCTGGAAATTCTTAGTTCACATACTGTTGAAGCCTCACTTGAAGAATATTGAGCATTACTTCACTAGCCTGTGAGATGAGTGCAGTTGTGTAGTAGTTTGAGCATTCTTTGGCATTGCCTTTTCTTTGGGATTGGAATGAAAACTGACCTTTTCCAGTCTTGTGGCCACTGCTGAGCTTTCCAAATTTGCTGGCATATTGAGTGCAGCACTTTCACAGCATCATCTTTTAGGATTTGAAATAGTTCAACTGGAATTCCATCACCTCCACTAGCTTTGTTCATAGTGATGCTTCCTAAGGCCCACTTGATTTTGCATTCTAGAATGGTTCTAGGTGAGTGATCACACCGTGTGGTTATGTGGGTCATGAAGATCTTTTTTGTACAGTTCTTCTTTGTGTTCTTGCCACCTCTTCTCAATATCTTCTGCTTCTGTTAGGTTCATACCATTTCTGTCCTTTATCGAGCCCATCTTTGCATGAAATGTTCCCTTGGCATCTCTAATTTTCTTGAAGAGATCTCTAGTCTTTCTTATCCTATTGTTTTCCTCTATTTCTTTGCATTGATCACTGAGGAAGTCTTTCTTATCTCTCCCTGCTATTCTTTGGAACTCTGCATTCAAATGGGTGTATCTTTCCTTTTCTCCTTTGCTTTTCACTTCTCTTCTTTTCACAGCTATTTGTCAGGCCTCCTCAGACAGCCATTTTGCCTTTTGCATTTTTTTTTTCTTGGGGATGGTTTTGATCACTGCCTCTTGTACAATATCATGAACCTCCATCCATAGTTCTTCAGGCTCTCTGTCTATCAGATCTAATCCCTTGAATCTGTTTGTCACTTCTACTATATAATCGTAAGGAATTTGATTTAGGTCATACCTGAGTGGTCTAGTGGTTTTCCCTACTTTCCTCAAGTTAAGTCTGAATTTGGCAATAAGGAGTTCATGATGTGAACCACAGTCAGCTCCCAGTCTTGGTTTTGCCGAATGTATAGAGCTTCTCCATCTTTGGCTGCAAAGAACATAATCAGTCTAATTTTGGTGTTGACCATCTGGTGATGTCCATGTGTAGAGTTGTCTCTTGTGTTGTTGGAAGGAATTGTTTACTATGACCAGTGTATTCTCTTGGCAAAACTCTGTTAGTCTTTGTCCTGCTTTATTTTGTACTCAAAGGCTAAACTTGCCTATTACCCCAAGTACCTTTAGACTTCTTTCTGTTGCATTCCAGTCCTGTATGATTAAAAAGACATCTTTTTGACGTTAGTTCTAGAGGGTCTGGTAGGTCATCATAAAACCGTTCAACTTCAGCTTCTTTGATATTAGTGGTTGGGGCGCAGACTTGGATAACTATGATGTTGAATGGTTTGCCTTGGAAACGAACAGAGATCATTCTGTCATTTTTGAGATTGCCCCCAAATACTGCATTTTTGACTCTTTTGTTTGCTATGATGGCTACTCCATATTTTCTATAGGATTATTGCCCACGGTAGTAGATACAATGGTCATCTGAATTAAATTCACCCATTCCAGTCTGTTTTAATTCACTGATTTCTGAAATGTCAATGTTCACTCTTGCCATCTCCTATTTGACTACTTCTCATTTACCTTGATTCATAGACCTAACATTCCAGGTTCCTACGTAATACTGTTCTTTACAGCATCAGACTTTACTTCCATCATCAGTCACACCCACAACTGGGCGTTGTTTTTGCTTTGGCTCTGTCTCTCCATTCTTTCTGGAGTTATTTCTCCATTGATCTCCTGTAGCATATTCGGCACCTACCGACCGGGGGAGTTCTTCTTTCAGTATCCTATCTTTTTGCCTTTTCATATTGTTCATGGGGTTTTAAAGGCAAGATTACTGAAGTGGTTTGCTAATCCCTTCTCCAGGGAACCATGTTTTGTCAGAACTCTCCACCATGACCCATCCATCTTGGGTGGCCCCACATGGCATGGCTCATAGTTTCATTGAGTTAGACAAGGCTGTGGTCCATGTGTAATCAGTTTGGTTAGTTTTCTGTGATTATGGTTCTCATTCTGTCTACCCTCTGATACATAAGGATAAAAGTCCTAAGCACATCTTATTTGATAATTCAAAGTCAAAACACTTTTAAAAGGATTCAAATTTGTACAAACATACTTACACATGGTCAAAGAATAAAAGATAGTGTGCAGAAGGAAAACGTCCACAAAATTGTCAGAATTATGGGGGCCATTTTGTCAGAAAGGATTCCTCAAGAAAGTAGCATCTAAACTGAGACCAGAAGGACAAGGAGTGTGTACTGGATGTAAATCAGAGCAAGAAAAGTGTTTAGCAGGGAACAAATGGCTCAGATAGTTAAGAATCCACCTGCAATGCAGGAGATCTGGGTTGGATCCCTGGATTCTGAAGATCCCCTGGAGAAGAGAATGGCAACCCACTCCAGTATTCTTGCCTGGAGAATCCCAGGAACAGAGGAGCCTGGAGGGCTACAGTCCATGGGGTTGCAAAGAGTCAGATGCTACTGAGTGACTAACACACAGACAGACAGACAGACAGACACAGGGGAGAGAAGAGGATCATTAAAAGAATCAAAGAGCTTTAAGTCGTCTGGATTAGAGAATGAAAGGATGGGGGAAAGAAAGGGAAACAAGTGGGGAGAGAGACAGGGACAGATCATCCTTGTCTATGTTGAGGGTTATTAAGCAAGGAAATGCCTGATCAGATTTAATGGTTTTGGAAAATTCACTGTGGAACTATGGAGAACATGAGGGGAAGGATCAGGGGGTTCTGTTAGAAGGCCATTGCAGAAATCCAGAGGAGAAATGGTGGTGGACAGAGTCTGGCACTGCGGGAGTAGGCGAGGGGCTGGTTTGAGCGATCCTTAGGACTTGACAGCTGGACAAGCTGCAAGTCCAAACAGCAGCTTTTATAAGCCCGAGGTTGGAGTTGTCACTCTTTGGCACTCTGCCTCTGTCACCCCAGGCTGTGTGACATCTCCCATTAGGAGCTGTTTCCACTTTGTCTCTCATTGCTCCTTGAGGCTAGTTGTCAACCAAGGTGCTCACTGCCACATCTTTTCCTAGTTTGGTCATCAGGCAGGGCTTTCCATTTAGATGAAAGTATGAATTTACAGAAAATACTAAACCAAATTAATGCTTTCGAATTGTGCTGGAGAAGACTCTTTAGAGTCCCTTGGACAGCAAGGAGATGAAATCAGTCAATGCTAAAGGAAATCAGTCCTGAATATTCATTGGAAGGAGTGATGCTAAAGCTCAAGCTCTAATACTTTGGCCACCTGATGCGAAGAGCCGACTCATTGGAAAAGACCCTGTTGCTGGGAAACGTTGAAGGCAGGGAAAGAACGGGGCGGCAGAGGATGAGATGGTTGGATAGCGTCACTGATTCAGTAGAACCTGAGCAAACATCTGGCGATAGTGGAGGACAGGGAAGTCTGGTGTGCTGCAGTCCATGGGGTCACAGAGAGTCAGACACTACTTAGTGACTGAACAACATCTAGTATAGCAACTATACTAGATACTACTTTGCCTTGTAAGGGAGTCCACTGGGGTTTCTTGCCATCATGCCCTCCCCAAGGTGCTGCTACACTTTTGCATGGCCATGCCATTGTCTTGCAGTGGGCAGGTTGGCAGGGGTTCGGGTAGGGAGGTGAAGATGCCAACCATGGAGCTTCTTAATTGAATATCACTGGGCTACAAGGTGCTCTCCTGTCCCTTTCTTATTGGTAGGAGATCCTCAGAAGAACATCAGTTCAGGCCCCTGCCAGTTTTCAATAGTACCCCAGTACTGCTGGAAAACATGGTGTACTATTGTGTTCCTAGGCTTACGTACTATTTAGGATTCTCTACAGTCTACCAGGTATAATATCCCATTTAATCTTGATAATTGCTCTGGGGCTGGAGGGAAAGGGGAACAGTTCTGGAACAGCTATTGAGTCTCCTGCCTTTGGAAATAAATACAATGGGACTCAGAGAGGTTACTCAGCTGTCAGTGGTAAAGGTGTGGAAATTGCAAATAAATAGACAAGTAATTTCAGGGCCATGGAGTAGCTAGAGAGCTCATTTTCAAAGAGCTTTTGAGAGAAGTCTTTGTCTTGCCAGTTCCCAGCTGGGATTCTCTTGTCTGTGTCTCCAGAAATCTGCATTCTAGTTATTCACTGTCTGTCCCAGTCGCGGTTCTGTACCCTTCTCACAGAAGAGTTCCTCTTCATAGGATGCTGCATTCTTTTAAAAGGCCCTTTTCTTTTTATCCTTCTGCCTCCTGTAGAGATATTTGAGTTCTTTTTCCATTTATTGTCTGTCCCTGTGGGATCCCCTATTGTTCTACGTTAATAATTAACCTTTACAAGAGCTCTGGTCATAGGCGTTTAGCCCAAATGCAAAGAAAGCTGCAGTTAGGTTATGACAGAGAGCTCTCACAGGTTGTTGCATGGGGATTAGAAAGGAAAAGCTGCTAGCCATTAAACATTTTTCATTTCTTTTCTCACTCACTTGAGTGATTGCCTAAGAATCTTGCAGTTTTGTTTTTTCTTTTTTTCCTTTTGCACATGGTCAGTCCACTAGAATTAAGAAATTTAGCTTTTGAACTGGGAAGTTGAACATACATGATTTCCAGTGTGTTATTGAAGATGAGCTCATGGGTGCTGGAAGTATAACCCTGTGCTGAATGTCCGTAGGTGTCGAAGCACATGGACTCTGGAGCTAACTCCCTGGGTTCAAGTCCTACTCGGGCACTTAACTGGCTGTGTGACCATGGGCTGGCTCCTTAACTACTGTCCATGTCTGTTTCTGCATCTGTAAAATGGGAGAACGATGGTAGACACGTCAAGTGGGTGTTGTCAGGATCTGATGGGGTGCTAGACTTCAGATCCTGAGTACAGTGCCTGGTAGGAGGTGCTCAGTAAATATCAGTATTGTGACTGTTCTCAGTGTGACTATGATTTCACCCATGACGAAGGCTATATGGTAGGCCTTTTCAATTCTTTGTTGTTAATCAATATGAAAAGGCATACATCTTTGCTTGATTTTCTCCTCATGTTGGGAGAGAGAAGAGAAGCAATTCTACAGGTAGATGTTTGGGATTAAATGATATATACTGGAATGACTCACTCAATTAACTTTTTATCACTGAGATGAGGTGTAAGAGTTTAGCACTTAAGTCTTGTTATTTTACTGAAAATGGAGATAAGACAACTTTCTCAGGGCTGCAGAAAGGACCAAGTGAGTTAACAGTCACCCTCAAAAGAGCTGAGATGTTTGTCCCCATACTCAGTGAACATTCTAAGTGCTTCCCATATAGTAACTCAGTCCATCCTTAAGAAAGAGTCTGTTCCTATATTCCCATTGTCAAAGGAGGAAGCAAACCGGAGGACGTTAAATAACTTTGAAGTTCACACAGCTTGGAAGTAGTGGATGTGGGATTGGAACCTAAATCGAGGTCCTGATTTAGAATTTGAATAAGACAATGTGAAGGACATAGCAAAGCGGTCTACATAATCAGTACTCAGATGCTAGCCCCTTTGCCCTCTGTTTCCCCCTGTTTATTGTTTCGGTATGGATGTGACATTGCCTAGAGATCAAAGGACCAAGACCTATCTGAGGGCGCTGCATCAAAATTCAGTTTTTTTTTGTGTGTGTGTGTGTAATAAAGTTTTATTAAAGTATAAAGGAGATAGAGAAAGCTTCTGACATAGGCATCAGAAGGGGGTAGAAAGAGTACTCCAAAATTCAGTTTTAACAGCAACAAAACCTCTTTAAAATTCTAGTTATGGAACAAGATTAATCCCTACTCTTACATAGGTTATATGAGGTTTAGAAAGTCATAATTTTTTAAAAAATGTTTTAGGGTGTTTCATTCTCTTACTTTATGTGTATAGAGGATACATGCAATGTGGAGAAAAATATAGGTCTTCCCTCCCAATGCTTAACACTCAGTCATCTTAAAAAAAAAAACCAACCTTACAGCAAGATATAGTGAAAAGTAAGTCTCTCTCCACTCCTGAATATTAATTCTACAAATCCTTTCCCTAGTGACCATTTTATAGTCTCTTATGTGTTTCCTTCCAAAAATGTTTAATGCATTTGCAAACGTATATACATAAAATGCACACTTCCTAACACACACACCCACTTTGCATAATGATAGCATAATGCACATGGTTCTGTTCCTTGCTGATTCACTTAACAATATTACTCAGAAAATCCACGTCAAAACTGGGAGCACTACTTTGTTTTTGAGGGCTGCCTCATATTCCGGTATAAGGGTGTGCCAGTCTGTCACTGATGGGCATTTAGGTTGTTCCTGGCCTTTTACTGAGGACACTTCAGTAAATATCTCTGGAAATATTTGTGTCTGCGCAACTCAGTCTCTTGATTTCTGCTTGCATTGTGTAACTTTCTGATGCTGCAAAAAATCAGCCAGAAGGAAACAGACCAAAGGAACACAGTGGAGACACAGGGGCTTCTTCAGGGCTTGTGTGCACCTCAGAGGTTTGTGCAGCTGCTTTTCAAGTGCTGTGGCTCATGTTTCTCATATTATTTCAGACTCTTGTGTCCTGAAGCTTCTTCTCGGGCCTTTTTCCTGAGTTCCCAGTGAGCGATGGATGGTTGCAGCTTGCAAGATTGATTCATATGGCACTTGTTTGACTTTTGACAGGTTGTTTATAAGAATAATGACATCCGTCTGGAGCTGTCTCGCTTGGCCAGGATTGGGGACACCAAGATGAAGATCTATGGTGAGGTAGTATTCAAGTGTGAGAATGTGGCCACACTGGACCCTATCAACTTTGAGACCCCAGAGGCTTACATCAGCTTGCCCAAGTGGAATACCAAACGCATGGGCTCTATCTCCTTTGACTTTCGCACCACTGAGCCCAACGGCCTGATCCTCTTCACTCACGGCAAGCCCCAAGAGAGAAAGGATGCCCGGAGCCAGAAGAACACCAAGGTGGACTTCTTTGCTGTGGAACTCCTCGATGGCAACCTGTACCTGCTGCTTGACATGGGCTCAGGCACCATTAAAGTGAAAGCCACGCAGAAGAAAGCCAACGATGGGGAATGGTACCACGTGGATATTCAGCGAGACGGCAGATCAGGTAGGAAGAGGCAGGGTGTATGCAAACTTCCCTTTCCTTATAGGTTTTTTTTTTTTTTTTTAATGTTTGCACTTGCTGATTCTTCTGCTATTCTCCTTAATGCTTGTTGTAAGATGATGTTACCGAACAAGACACCTGTCTTATCAAAGGCTGACATCCCTCTCCTCATCTCCCTTGTCACTCACTGCACAATGGCTTCAGTGATAGCTCTGAGACCCTGGGACTGAGGATGGTTTTACAAGGAGCATTCGCACTGCTACCAAAGTGACTGTCATGTCACTGGTGTGATGGGTTTTTTTCCCCTTCTCTTCTTAGTCTCCTTTTTCTTATCACCATAGAAACCAATTGTGACATCACAGATGCTACACTATGTGATTACTCTTGGAGAATAAGCCGCACTGTGCAAGGGTTTATGCAACGATGCACCCTTCAATAATTGTCAGGAGTCATATTGCAGGGGAAATTATGACAAGAAAGGAAAAGACAAATTGATTTTTCCTGAAGTCATGTTCAATTTAAAGCCTTCCTTTGGTGTGAAAGCCTATATATTTCACTGTTTGCTCAGACCTCACTAACTCTCCCTTCCTCTTCATAACCTTCTGCATTTGCTTCAAATGGCTTTGTTTCTGCAGCCATGGATCAAACAAGCTAGCCCCAGGCAGTACATAGCCACCCTGGAATAGTAACAAAGGATGGGAGTGGGGAAACACACATAGAGAAGCTGAGGCTTTGCAATGCCTGAACAGTCTGCCTGCTTTCTGTGGACATGTGGCGTTGAAGGTCACATCCTGTGCCATCACAAAGGACATTTCACCCTGAGTAATAATTAGAGCATTTGAATTTCACATTTATTTCCGGATTCTCCATTTAGGTAGTATCATACTCAAGAAATGTCTCTGCTCTGTTTGCCATATTTTGAAGGTTTTACTCTCCTGGTGAACACAAAAATGCCTTCCTTTTGGACATTTCTTTTCTGGGTACATTTGGCCAACAATAGAAAGCAGTAGGTTCCCCGCTGTAGCCAGGGATGGCTGGGCATGCGCGGATGGCTCTTCCGCATCCTCCCAGAGCTGGAGGGATGGCGGAGACGAGCAGTGTTGCCTTTAGGAGGAGCCGCTTAGGTTCTGTGCAAAGGGCAGACGGGTGGCAGATTGCAGATCTGGATGGTTTATTGCCCAGCAGGCTGCCTTATTGATTGCCTGAAATTTGATCAGAACCAAGAGACTTCAAATGAAACGTGCTTGTTGGGCAAGAATAAGCATTTTGTTCTTTTTAAGCAGAAAGCACACAAACTTAATTTCTTCTGAGGCCAAATCTTTCAAAGTTTATCCGTAAATATGTCGGCCGGGGTGGAGCGAGAAAGCTATCTGAGAATTATAAAGGAAACACTCCTGCTAGTTTTTTTTTTTAATATAAATTTATTTAATTGGAGGCTAATTACTTTACAATATTGAATTGATTTTGCCATACATCAACAGGAATCCACTACAGGTGTACACGTGTTCCCCATCCTGAACCCCCCTCCCTCCTCCCTCCCCATACCATCCCTCTGGGTCATCCCAGTGCACCAGCCCTAAGCATTCAGTATCATGCTTCGAACTTGGACTGGTGGTTCGTTTCATATGTGATAGTATACATGTTTCAATGCCATTCTCCCAAATCATCCCACCCTCTCCCTCTCCCACAGAGTTTTTAAGACCATGCACATTGGGTCTTTGGACTGGTCATGGTTGATGGCTTTCATGATTGACTAACCTAGACCTTGGCACAGCTTAAATGTCACCTATCTGAGTCACAGGCAGGCTAGAACATGTAAAATTGCCCCGTATCTGTTTCTGTTTATTCTCAACACTAATTGCTTTTTCAAGTAGGTTGTTATTTTGTCTGGTTAGAACCATCAGACCCATTTTTGACAAACAAGTTTTGATTACAAAACACTTTAATTTTATACTTGGATGCTATGGCATTGGTTAATACTTTGACATACTGATAAATCTGATCAAGACCTATAAAAATTTACTGAGTAAACAAGGTGGCAACAGAAGATGAGATGGTTGGATGGCATCACCGACTCAATGGACATGAATTTGAGCAAACTCCAGGAGATAGTGAAGAACAGGAAGCCTGGTGTGCTGTAGTCCATGGGGTGGCAAAGAGTGGACATGACTTAGCTACTGAATACAACACACACTGATAAATTTGATTAAACCCTATAAAAATTTACTGAGTAAGCAAGGTGGTGATAGAGGATGAGACGGTTGCATGGAATCACCAACTCAACGGACACGAGCTTGAGCAAACTCTGGGATATAGTGAAGGACAGGGAAGCCTGGCATGCTGCTGTCCATGGGGTTGCAAGGAGTCGGACATGACTTAGCAACTAAACAACAAAAAAATAATTTTTATATATAAGCAGCATAACAACATTTTAATATGTTTTTAAATGTATATTTTTATTCAGAAATACTTTCATAATCACTGTTAATTAGAAGTTTAAAAATTCAAAAGGGACACAAAATAATTAGTCTTAGAGACACAAAAATGGGTCTTAGATGTTATGTCAAACTTACAAGTTTTAAAAGTGACATTTATACAGTGTAATTTAGCTCTCATAAGTAATTTTTTATAATCAAATTATTTCAGTAAGAACACAAATTACCATATTGCTTTTTAGATTTTTTTTGTTTTACAATATGTTCTTCTCAATAGATTATTTAAAAATATTTAAACCTGATAGAAACTCATTTTTTAAACAACGTACCTTGGAAGAAATACAGTATCAGAGACACTCCTGTCCTTTACATGCTGTAGAGATGGGAAATACTACAATTGAAAAGGAAAAAAAAGGCTCTTAATGCATTTCCTGGGGAGCACTTTCTGAATATTTACACTTGGGTCTATTGTTCTTTAAACAAGTTTAGATTTGAAGAAATTTCAGAGACGGCTTTTTTAAGAAATGAAGAACTTCATTTCTTCCTGAGAGTATTTTCCAGTACGTTGTTCTTATCAGTTCAGTTTAGTTGCTCAGTCATGTTCAACTCTTTGCAACCCCATGGCTTGCAGCATGTCAGGCTTCCCTGTCCATCACCAATTCCTGGAGCTTACTCAAACTCATGTCCATTGAGTCAGTGATGCCATCCAACCATCTCATCCTCTGCCATCCCCTTCTCCTCCTGCCTTCAATCTTTCCCAGCATCAAGGTCTTTTCCAATGAGTCAGTTCTTTGCATCAGGTGGTCAGCATATTGAAGCTTTAACATCAGTATTTCCAATGAATATTTCAGGTTGATTTCCTTTAGGATTGACTGGTTTGATCTCCTTGCAGTCCAAGGGACTAAGAGTCTTCTCCAACACCACAGTTCAAAAGCATTAATTCTTCGGTGCTCAACTTTCTTTATGGTCCAATTCTCATATCCATATATGACTGCTGGAAAAACTGTAGCTTTGACTGGACAAAACTTTGTTGGCAAAGTACTGTCTCTGCTTTTTAATATGCTGTCTAGGTTGGTTATAACTTTCATTCCAAGGAGCAAGGGTCTTTTAGTTTCATGGCTGCAGTCACCATCTGCAGTGATTTTGGAGCCCCCCAAAATAAATTTTCTCACTGTTTCCATTGTTTCCCCATCTATTTGCCATGAAGTGATGGGACCAGATGCCATGATCTTAGTTTCCTGAGTGTTGAGCTTTAAGCCAACTTTTTCACTCTCCTCTTTCATTTTCATCAAGAGGCTCTTTAGTTCTTATTCACTTTCTGCCATAAGGATGGTGTCATCTGCATATCTGAGGTTGTTGATATTTCTCCCAGCAATCTTGATTCCAGCTTGTGCTTCCTCCAGCCCAGCGTTTCTCATGATGTACTCTGCATATAAGTTAAATAAGCAGGGTGAGAATATACAGCCTTGACGTACTCCTTTTCCTATTTGGAACCAGTCTATTGTTCCCTGTCCAGTTCTATCTGTTGCTTTTTGAATTGCATGCAGATCTCTCAAGAGGCAGGTCAGGTGGTCTGGTATTCCCATCTCTTTCAGAATTTCCCACAGTTTGTTGTGATCCACACCATCAAAAGCTTTGGCATAGTCAATAAAGCAGAAATAGATGTTTTTCTGGAGCTCTCTTGCTTTTTGATGATCCAACGGATGTTGGCAATTTGATCTCTGGTTCCTCTGCTTTTTCTAAATCCAGCTTGAACATCTGGAAGTTCTTGGTTCACTTGAAGAAGACTGGCTTGGAGAATTTTGAGCATTACTTTGCTAGCATGTGAGATGAGTGCAATTATGCAGTAGTTTGAACAGATCTATATTAAAACAAATAGTTATAAAAACATTTCGTTGTTGTTGTTTCATCCCTTAAGTCTTCTCTGACTTTTCTGTGACCCTGTGGACTTTGGCCTGCCAGGGTCTTCTGTCCATGGGATTCTTTAGGCAAGAATACCGAAGTGGGTTGCCATTTCCTACTCCAGAGGATATTTCTGACCCAGGGATCGGACCCGCATCTCTTGTGTCTCCTGCATTGGCTGGCAGATTCTTTACCACTGAGCCTTCTGGGAATCCTTATAAAAAGTTAAGAGTATCTAATTGTGGTGCCTGCTGCCCATCCTGAAGAATATGACTGAGAGGTGATCTTTGGGAACCTTTTATTTTCACTCCCCAACTGGAGGACTGACTCTCAAAACATTTGTGGTCACACACTTAGAGGAGGATTTTGCTCAGGACGGATTGCTTAAGGCTCCACTGTTTAAATCGGTTCCGGGTGCTGTTCTTCACTTGGCAATAGAAGCTCCTTGCTGTTAGTTGGTGATCAGATTATTTCAGTGGAATGTGGTGGGTAAAGAAAGCAGACTGTGCAAGAGAGAGGATGTTGAGGCTTGAGTCCCTTTCTTCATTTGTAAAATAGGGGAAATACGAACGTCAGCCACAAGATTATTCTGAAGCTTGAGTCCAGAAAAGCACAGAAAGTACTAAAAATGGTGGCCGGGACAGTTTTACTGTTATGTAGGGTTTTTTTAAAAAAGATTTAAAAGTGAAAAGGCAAAGCTGGTTTTTCCAGGAGAAAATTTGCAGGGGAGAGCTGGGGGAGCGGGCCTAACTGAGCGCCCCAGTGGCTCCTCTGCTCTTCCTGCCTTCCGCTGCTGGGTGTGCTTTGTGATTTCGAGTGTGCTTCACTTTCTTGATCTCATCTGATCTCCCAGGCCCTGCCTGCTGTCCTCTGTCATAGCCGAGGGAACTGAGACTCAGATGAGGGAAAGCTGGCTGATGGATGGCCCTGTTATCCTGGTACTAATAAAGGACTTCGAGAAGACTAAATTTTTGAAAGTTTTGGCATGACGTTCAGATATCAGTTTGATTTTTCAGTTAGGAAATTGATCTGTAACTGGGTTCAGGGACTGGTGCAGGGTTAGAAAGCCATTTAAGACTGGCAACCTGGTTCCCAAGTTCCCAGGTCAGGCTCAGGGTTCCATCTGTGATCTCGTGTGCCCAGTCCAGCTCTGATCTCACCTCTTGTTGACTTCCTCTGGCAACCTCGACTCTAGCCACACTCCTGCCTACCCGAGGCCCTTTGTGAGTGCCATTCCCGGTGCCAGACACATTCCTCTTCCCCCTGGACTTGGCATGCCTGGATCCTTCTCAGCATTCTGGTTTCAGCTTACCTGTCACCTGCTTAGAGAAGCCTTTACCAACCGTCCACTTGAAAGCAGAACCCGTCTGCTGGGGCTGCTGCACCCATGTAACTGCCTTCCTCCCACTTGCCATTTGTCCGTCTCTTTTGTTTATTTAGTGATTTATTTATTTTGTCTTCCTCTGCTCTGGAACATCAGCTTCATGAGAGCAGGGGCATGGCTGTCAAATTCGTGTCTGTGCCTAGAACTATACTAGAGATAGAACAGGTTCCAATACATACTTGTTAAGTGAACACATGAAGAAACATGTTCCAGTTAAAATTTATCAAAAGCAATGAGTGTTGAAAATACATACTGGCTGGACGGGTACCTAAGACAAGTACAGAGGATATCAGCTCATGGAGAGAGAGGAGAGTGAGACAGAAGAGCAGGTTCCATCCTTCTGGCAATGGTGAGCCAGAGGTGAAGACTCAGGCGGGACTTATAGACTGTCCTAGGTACAGAGTAAAAAGCGCCTTACATATATCAGCTCATCTGCCTGCAGTCCAAAGGGTTGCAAAGTTGTATGCGACTGAAGCGACTTAGTATGCATGCACGCAGCCATCATGCCAACCTGTGAGGTGGGACAGTTCCTTTCCCATTTTACAGATGAGGAAATTGAGGACCAGAAAAGTGAAGTCACGTCTTCAGGGTTGTCTAGCTGGTAGGTGGCAGAGCTAGGATTTAAACACGGGAAGGGATGGTGCTGCTGTCAGCCTATATGGCATGCAACCTTTCAGCCAAGACTTTTAGGTAGAAAAAAAAGTATTTTCAGCACTGGCCACTGGGATTTTCCTGGGTCTTGCTCTGGGCTTGGCTGTCTTAGCTGCAGGGACCAGAACCAAATGGCCTGCGTTGTCCTTTTTTACCATTTTGTGGCCTTTCATTCCCCACTCACAAGGTTCTCTCCTGGCCGGGCCACGCTGGTCTCCCACCTCACCCGCTAGGTTCCTTTCATTCAGTTCATCAACTGGGAGGCTCACCTGGGATGCCAGGAGGGCCATGAGCTCATTCTTTGTCTCCATCCTCCCATCCCAGGTACCATATCAGTGAACAGCAGGCGCACGCCGTTCACCGCCAGCGGGGAGAGCGAGATCCTTGACCTGGAGGGGGACATGTACCTGGGCGGGCTGCCGGAGAACCGCGCTGGCCTCATCCTCCCCACCGAGCTCTGGACCGCCATGCTCAACTACGGCTACGTGGGCTGCATCCGCGACCTGTTCATCGACGGGCGCAGCAAGAACATCCGGCAGCTGGCGGAGATGCAGAACGCTGCGGGCGTCAAGTCCTCCTGCTCGCGGATGAGCGCCAAGCAGTGTGACAGCTACCCCTGCAAGAACAACGCCGTGTGCAAGGACGGCTGGAACCGCTTCATCTGCGACTGCACGGGCACTGGCTACTGGGGACGGACCTGCGAGCGGGGTGAGTGGTGTGGTGATGCGCTGGGTGAGAGTGGGGGAGACGTGCCTGGGCTCCCTTTGCTATCGCGGACACTTCCTTTGGCCCTCCCTGTGCTTGCGTGCTTCTGGGGGAGAATTTTTTGGGTTCACTGCTTTCCAGATGACACCCTTTCTAGGTCTGGATGTTTGTTTCGATTTAGCTAGGATTGGATCGTAGAGAGGGAAACTAGCATAAATTGGAGCTAGGTCATGATGCTTTTTTGATGGAGTGTTTGACATCGTCTCTTTGAGAAGGCCAGTACTTTTTCTTTGGGGATTCTGGGTGGGCTCACCAACAGGCTGTTTCATTTGTTCCTGCTTTTTGGGTGCTTTCTCTGAGCTAGCTCTCAGATTAAGCTTTAGAAATACACTGTAGAATAAAATAGCCCCAGCCCTGTTCTTTGTGACTTGCTGCCTAGTGGAATAGTTAGCTGTTAAATAATCACTTACATGTTGAGTTTTATGAGGCAATGGTGTGTTGGTTAAGAACATGAATTCTGGGGCAAGACTGGATGAGAAATGTGGCCTTTGTAGAGTGATATGAATTCAAGATTATATCTTTGAGACTTGATTTCCTCTTCTTTAAAATGGAGATAACCAGGTTCCTTCCCTCATAGCTCAGTTGCTAAAGAATCCACCTGCAATGCCAGAGACCCCCAGTTCGATTCCTGGGTCGGGAAGATCCACTGAAGAATGGATAGGCTACCCACTCCAGTATTCTTGGGCTTTCCTTGTGGCTCAACTGGTAAAGAATCCACCTGCAATGTGGGAGACCTGGGTTTGACCCCAGGGTTGGGAAGATCTCCTAGAGAAGGGAAAGGACACCTCCTCCAGTATTCTGGCCTGGAGAATTCCATGGACTGTATAGTCCATGGAGTCTCAAAGAGTAGGACACGACTGAGTGACTTTCACTTTCACTTTCTTTACCTGCTAAGTGAAGTGAAGTAAAAGTTGCTCAGTCATGTCTGACTCCTTGTGACCCCATAAACTATACAGTCCGTGAATTCTTCAGGCCAGAATACTGGAGTGGGTTGCCCCTTCCCTTCTCCAGGGGATCTTCCCAACCCAGGGATCAAACCCAGGTCTCCAGCATTGCAGGCGCATTCTTTACCAGCTGAGCCACAAGGGAAGACTCCTACCTACTATTAATCATGGTTAAATGAGTCAATAGATTCCTGCACTATGGAAAGTGTATAGTCAATGTCAGTGATTGTTATGGTTGTAATGATTGTCATCGACATCATTAACGGGAAAGTACAGAAAAGCTTGGGATTCCTTTTCCAGGAGATCGAACATACTATAGAGATTCATAGAAAGCTCCCGCAAGAAAGAAATGTGTAGGTTGAGACTTGAAATATGAGTAGTAGCTAGCTTGGCAACAAGGTGGGAGAAAACCGTGTGTCTTAGATTGGAAGGACGTTGTGTGCCAAGAGGTAAGAGACCATGGCACAGTTGAGGAACCAAACAAAGTCCATAACTAAATGGAGTGGGGAGTGCCGGTGGGGGGAAGGGTGTGAGAGGTGGCTGAAATGTTGGGGAACAAAGAGTGGGGGCTGACCCTTTAGAAGAGACCGTCTACCACTTTAACTTCTTACATTTGCACTGAATTTACAGTTTGGGTAAAAGGCAGAGATAAAAGTAAGCAAAGAGATAACATCAAGGTACAGAGATGCCAGTCTATAAGCCATGTCCAGATTGCAGCTTGGTTAGTTGTTTTACATGCCAAGGACACACAATTCAGTTGACTGTCTATGAATTGTCTACCATGATTTTATATGAAAGGATACTTTAGACAGTTAACAAATTTTTGCCGACAGCGTAGCTCTCTAGAGCTTTGAGAATACTGTGTCTGGAGTAGACATAATATCATTTACTTAGCTGAGGAGTTGAGACATCTATACAGGAAGCATAGATGTTTGCTTCTTGTATAGATGATGCAGGACAGCAGCATGGGCTGGACTATTAGGAGAACATGGAAATTCAAAGAAGACTTTCCTGATTAGAGACATACAGGGCCTCATCTATTAAGTGTACCAGTGGCCAAATTTGTTCAAGTTTCAGAAGTCTGGTGATGAGAAGGGATCCTGGAACAGGCTTGGGTAACCAGGCAAGTGTTTTCAAGGACTCATTTTTTGAGGTCAACCATATAGCTAGCTAAAGTGCGTTTCAAGAGAACTGTAAACCTTCACTACCACTGGACCAAAAAAGAGGACACAGGATATTGGAATAAAGGAAAAGGAGCTTTCTTGGGGCTCATGGAAGTTAAATTCAGATTCAGTGAATTTTCAGAGCAGCGACTGCAGAACATGAGCTGAGATGAGGAGGTGGCCATCTGGAACAGAAGTGGGCCTCATTTGGCTGGCCAGTCTGTTGAGCTCCTGAATGCTTTCCAAATCTCTCTTTTTGGGTAGACGATCTCAGTTGCTGGTTTGGGGAGACAGAAAGGTCATTTGACCACTGTAATACATGAGACCATTTGGGTAGAAGTCAGGATATTGTGGATGGTCCACCATCAAGGAAGGTAGTGTAAGACATCTACCTTAAGTGTAAGATGTCCCATCAGACCTCTCTTTCCAACTAAAGGGCCTTGTGATTACTGAAGACAGCTGTGCAAGGTGTCCCCGGGATCACCTTTCCATGGGCAAATCAGTGGAGGTTGGTCCAAGGTTTGCCAAATACAATGAAAGTCATTGCACCTTTTATGTTGTCACTTTCGACTAGTCATTAAATGGCAGCTGATTGGGGATATATGAGGGACAATTATTCGTGGTACAGTGCAGCCAAAAATCATCCATTGTGGCCAAATGAGAAGGCGCTAGCAAATTAAAGACATTTGATCTATACGTCGCTCAAACCCCAGACGGGTCCACTGATTGTTTTGTTCCCCGGCTAATTGTTTTCTGGTCCTGTATTGTTCCCGACACCGTGTTCAGAATGAGTCAGTGGAGTGTAAAAATGATGGGACTCTACTTTGCTGGCAAAGAAAATAGTTTCCCTGTGACATTGTTTTTCTTTATTGAAACTGATTCATCAGCAGGGATGCTTTTGAGTCTCTTTTGTTCATTTTTTCATACATGCAGCAGACATCTGTTGAAACCTGAATTCGTTCCAGGCACTGTGTTAGAGGCTGGGAATGAAGGGGAAAAAGAAACTGACATAGCCCCTGATTTTGATCATGGGGTGTATAGTCTTTGGGGAGAGGGAAAGATGGGGAGTGTGCTAATGTGTGACAGATATCAGGCCTGATGTCTTAGGGGATCAGGAGGGCAGACAGATGGGAGAGGCCACACCTATATGGGTGAGTGGTTGGGAAAGGGGGATCTGAGGTTACTTGGATTTTTTAAATCTCCTCTTAATAACAAAACTATGGCCTCTCTCTGTCTCTGACCCTCAAGATCCGTTACAGGCACTTCTGAAGAGTGGTAAAGGGTGAGTGTTAACATTCCTTATGCAAGACCGTCATCCTCTTTGGCAAGGAGTGCTGCCCCACCCACCATAACACCATCAGTGTGTTCATTCAATTTACAGTTCTCTAATTTTTTTTTCTAGAAGCAGTACTAAGCCTGAAAATCATTTGTACCAAAATTGAGACGACAAAGACAATCCGTAAGGCAGTGTGTCCCATCTAACCCCAACTCTTCTATATTTGGGCTTCATAGTAGTGTCAGTCCCTTGGTGCTGTGGGCCACACAACAGAAATGGTGGTTGAAAGAGCCACTTGTCTATATAAAATGTAGAAAGCATAGGCAAGATGCTGAAAACCAGTATTCAGAGAAAAAGCAGAGTTAAGGATGGCTCTGGGAAGACGCCAAATGGCCAGGAACCCAAGCAAAGTGAGCAAGCACACCCGTCTTGGATACAACTCCCAGGTTAAAGTTGTCAACCAGAGAGAAGGGAATAGAACAAGGGAACCAGGAACTGTATGAGTACATGGACGTGTTAGTCACACCGTCCTGTCCAACTCTTTGTGACCCCATGGACTGTAACCCTCCAGGCTCCTCTGTCCATGGAATTCTTCAGACAGGAATACTGGAGTGGGCAGCCATTCCTTTCTTGAGGGGATCTTCCCAGAGTCTCCAGGAGATCCATCCTGGGTCTCCTGCATTGCAGGCAGATTCTTTACCACCTGAGTCACTAGGGAAGCCCATAAGACTAAAGTTCATTTGCATGAGTCTCTTCCTCTGGTAGTAAAAATGGATGACTCTTGCTTATACCCTCGAAAGAGTACTTCTACTACATATGAGGATTAGCAACTCTAAATTTTGACATATAACAATTGGCTTCATATTGCATTTAGATTTTTTTTTTTCCTGCCATGATCTGATACTATTCTAAGGAGATGTAGATAGATTGACCCATCCCAGTTGTTCAACTGTGGCTGTTCTGGTTCGTTCTTTGTTAATCATAGTGTTGTGGGAAACCTGTCCATGACCTAAAAAGCTAAGGCCTGCTGTAGCTATATAATGCCTATTTGATAGAAGCGCATCTGCTGGAAGACTGCTTGCCATTTTAAAAGTCCTACTGTACAGAGGAAACATTCTGTCTTATGTATTGTAGGATGATCAGTTGACGTGGGACAACATAGGCATCTTCTCCTTGTCAGTGTAGCCAGACTGTAGTTTAATTAGTGGGGACCAAGTGTCCACAGGCAAGGCTGTGGGTTTATTTGTGGACCATCAAACTTCAGTTTGAGGCTGCTGCAGATTCTATCCTCTTCCCTAGATGGCTTTTTCTGAATGCATGCCATCATTTATTTAGCAAGAAATAAAACAGGACTCAGCACAAGCTCATTTCTATGACAAAAATAACCTGCACTCCAGTACTTAGATTTGGGATGACCTAGTGGTTAATGGCATGGATTTTAGAATCAAATGGACTTGCTTCCTAAAGTCACACTTTGGCCGCCTCATGCGAAGAGTTGACTCACTGGAAAAGACTCTGATGCTGGGAGGGATTGGGGGCAGGAGGAGAAGGGGACGACAGAGGATAAGATGGCTGGATGGCATCACTGACTCATTGGATGTGAGTCTGAGTGAACTCTGGGAGTTGGTGATGGACAGGGAGGCCTGGTGTGCTGCGATTCATGGGGTCACAAAGAGTTGGACATGACTGAGTGACTCAACTCAACTGATACAACATATTTCTTATTTTTTCCAAGTCTGTTTCCTTATCTGTAAAATGGGGAGACTGATACTTACTAGATAAGGTTCTCTTGGTTGCAAGCTTCAGAACTGACAGTGGCTAACAGAGTCAAGGAATGAGACTTACCACATGATTTGTTGTTTAGTTGCTCAGTCGTGTCCAACTCTGTGACCCCATGGACTGCAGCACATCAGGTTCCCTGTCCATCACCAACTCCCGGAGCTTGCTCAGACTCATGTCCATTGAGCCAGTGATGCCATCCAACCATCTCTTCCTCTATTGTCCCCTTCTCCTCCTGCCTTCAATTTTTCCCAGCATCAGGGTCTTTTCTAATGAGTCAGCTCTTTGCATCAGGTGGCCAGAGTATTGGAGCTTCAGCATCAGTCCTTCCCAGAAATATTCAGGACTGATTTCTTTTAGGATAGACTGGTTGGATCTCCTTGCAGTCCAAGGGACTCTCAAGAGTCTTCTCCAACACCACCATTCAAAAGCATCAGTTCTTCAGTGCTCAGCCTTCTTTATTGTCCAACTCTGACATCCATACATGACTACTAGAAAAACCGTAGCTTTGACTATATGGGCCTTTGTTGGAAAAGTAATGCTTTTGCTTTTTAATATGCTGTCTAGGTTTGTTATACATGATTACCTAGAGAGTTATTAATCAAATGATGATCTCACAACCTATGTCTTGAAAAAGAAGCAGAGTGGCTCGGGGGAGCCCAAGGCGCTGCAGTTGAAGTGATACATCTCTCTTGACCTACAGTATCTGGAGTTTTTCATGCAAATTGTCATTTTTCAAAAAGAACCTGATTGGCCCAGTTTAGTTCATCTGTCTGTTCTACCAGTCAGCTCTGTCCAGGTGGGCAGTCACCTTGACTAAATATAAACGATCACCTACTGTGTAGGTATGGGATCTTACTGAACCGCTTTCTTGGTGCCCTTTCATGGTTAAGCCTGGGGTATCCTGACCCATAAGGCCACCCACCTGGACTACTTCTATCTGATAAAATATCTCCTAGGGTCATGGAAATTGGATGCCTTTGAGAATATTAATTTGTAGAATCAAGAAAATGTGATAGAGAGGGTAAATCTGCTCTTCTCACTGGTCCCTGGGATTCCAGTGATCTGACATAAACTCCAGTTGAAAACCAAGAATGCAGATATTTTGAGTTCTCTCAGATGACCCTGTTCCAACAGGAAAAGCTTGCAGGCAGCAGCTGTTTGGGAACTTCGCTTTCAGCCATCCCCTCTGATGGCTTCTGTGCGCTTCTGGAGCAGCAATGAGTGGTACCCTGCCTTTCGAGGGACCTGGAGTGTGTCACTTGGATGCCACATGGAAATTAGGACATTGGGAAATAGTAGAGCTGGCAGAGTCAGCTAATCCTTATTTCTGTGAGTGAGGAATTGGAAACCCTGAGAAGTTAGTCATTTTAACTTGGGACAGCTGTAGAATGGTTAAAGTTCATGGTTCCTGACTCCTAACTCTCTGTACTTTCCATTACGTTGAGTAGGCTTTCCTTTTCTTACACGTGAAAGAGGATGTATTATAAGGTCATCGAAGGAAAAACAGTGCATTGGGCATTTTTGTTTGCCACGGTTTCCAGCACTGTGTCACACACATACCACGAGGTTATTAAATACTGGAGGGAGGGTCCCAGTTCCCTATCCTGGGTCTCCTGATCTGCACATTGCCCTTTGTATCCTCATCCGTTGCTATGGTTACCTACATGTTGGTAATTCCCAAATAAGTTCTCTAGCCTAGAACTCTTTCTGGAACTGCAGATTTCTATGTCCAGTTGTCTCCTTGATGTTTTCATTGGGATATCTGATAGCTATCTTAATCATAACATTGAAAAATAGAAATCTTAAGTTCCTCCTCCCTAACTTAGACTGCTTGTTTTTCCTTGTAGTTTTTCCCTTCTCAGTAAATGGCATCACCACTGTCCTTGGCCTTTCCCTTGGTTTTGTCTTCTCCCATCTCATTCAGACTCAGCAAGTTCCTTTCATCTCCTCATCTAAACCCATCCTACATCCGTCCACTCCTTTCCCTCTCTACCACCATAATCTTAAGTCAACCTACATTGATATCTTCTTTGGAAAACTGGATAGCATGTCATATGTTTTGAAAAACGCAAATTGATTTTGTGCCTTCTTTAGAGTATTGAAGTGAGATTGTTAAAATGTTTAAATATTCAACACATTCTTAAGTAGCTTTAGTTCCAGTGGCTTTTGGTCCCTCAAGTTATAGGAAACGTAGCTGTGATACTTCTTTGGAATGAACTACAACATCCATGTAGTTAGGACTTCCTGACAGCTCAGTTGGTAAAGAATCTGCCTGCAATGCAGGAGACCCCGGTTTGATTCCTGGGCAGGGAAGATCTGCTGGAGAAGGGATAGGCTACCCACTCCAATATTCCTGGGCTTCCCTTGTGGCTCAGCTGGTAAATAATCCACCTGCAATGTGGGAGACCTGGGCTTGATCCCTGAGTTGGGAAGATCCCCTGGAGAAGGGAAATACTATCCACTCCAGTATTCTGGCCTGGAGAATTCTGTGGACTGTGTAGTCCATGGGGTTGCAAAGAGTTGGACATAACTGAGCAACTTTCACTTTCACTTCACTTTCACATGATGATTCCATACCTTTTGTCTCCACCAGGCTTAGTGAGTTAAGTTGTGAGGATAAAAGTTTGTAAAAGACCTGGTTTTACTTCTTCATGAGCTTACAGTCTAATGGAGGGGTTGGAGGAGTAATCTGCAAATTGTTATCAATCCACCAAGGGCAATGATCCAGGAATAATCACAGGAAAGAATGAGATAACAATTAGAAAGCAAAATAGGTCCAACATGATATAGTACTGTAAAAACAGCTCTGGATCTATTGGGGTCTGCTGAGACTGACTCACTGACGTGGGAACAGAAGAAAACCTGGCCTCCAAGGTCAAATATAAACATGTTTGTTGCTTTCCCTTGTTTCAGTACCATTGAGGCCCTGCCCTATTTCCCTAGGAACACCTAGGCCCTTTATTTAGATCTGTGACTTTGAGATTCTTACTTGGATCCTCTGGCTTCCTTGTTCTGAAAAAATAAAATGAGGCAATTGTGTTTCATGCTCTCCCAGGGCCCATTCAATTATAAAACTCTGTGATTCTCAAATGTCATCAGCTTGGCAATGTCTTCCCTTATCCTGAGTAGAGGGGTAAAGGTGAATGAAGGGCAGAGCAGGGATGCTAGTCCTTGTTCCTTGCAGTCTGCAGTACTTTCTGGGTTAGGAGGCTAGGTTTAGTTATATCAGCACTGCAATGAAGTTGTCACCTCTCTGATTCATTCATCTAAGAAAACAAGTACCTTGGTATACTGGGGATACTTCAGGTCTATAACTTAAAAGTTTTAATTGATGGATTAATGAATAGACTCTTAGATTTCTTAAGATCACTAAAAGGCTGTCTCTTTTCTAGTTCATTTTTTACCCCCTTTCAGTGAGTAAATACAAGTATTAAAGAAAGGAGGCCCCCATGCAAAATATAATTCATCAACCAACATGGCCCCCCATTTTTTAATCCATTGATGCTTTTTATATTTTTTATTTTATATTAAGAGTACAGTTGATTAACAATGTTGTATTACTTTCAGGTGTGTATAGCAAAGCAATTCAAGTATACACCTACATGTATCTATTCTATTTCAAATTCTTTTCCCATTTAGCTTATTACAGAGTATTGAGCAGAGTTCCCTGTGCTATATGGTAGGTCCTTGTTGGTTGGTCTGTTTTAAATATAGCAATGAATACATATTCATCCCAAAGTCCCAATCTATCCCTGCCCATCCCACACACTTCACCCCTGGTAACAGTAAGTTCCTTCTCTAAGTCTGTGAGTCTGTTTCTGTTTTGTAAATGTGTTCATTTATATCATTGTGTTAAATATTTTGCAGATAAACTATATCATATGATATTTGTCTTTGTTGCACTAACTTCACTTAGTATGATTATCTCCAGGTCCATCCAAGTTTTTGCAAAAGTGGCTGAGTAATATTCCATCGTGTACATGTACCAGATCTTCTTTATCCATTCATCTGTGAATGGACATTTATTTAAGTTGGTGAAAAAGTAAATATGGTTTTGCATTGTTGAACTTTGCTCTTTTATATTGGAATACTCTTTAATAAATGTGGTTATGTTATACATCATTTTAATGTGCATTTCTTCCTTTACATTCTTTTACTAATGACTCATTACTTGCTGTTTATATTTATTTTAGATTAGGGAAATGATGTTAGGCAAAAAGCAAATTTGAGCAGTTTTCTTACTTGGGTTCAAATTGGGTCATAAAGCAGCAGAAACAACTTGTAACATCAACAACACTCTTGGTCCAGGAACTGCTAACAGGCGTGCAGTGCAGTGGTGGTTCAAGAAGTTTTGCAAAGGAGATGAGAGCCTTGAAGTTGAGGAGCACAGTGGCCAGCCATCAGAAGTTGACAATGACTAGTTAAGAGGATCATTGAAGCTGATCCTTTTATAACTACATGATAAATTGCTGAAGAATTCAGTGTCTACCATTCTGTGGTCATTTAGCATTTGAAACAGATTGGAAAGGTGAAAAAGCTCAATAAGTGGGTGCATCATGAACTGACCACAAATTAAAAAATTGCTATTTTGAAGTGTCATCCTCTCTTATTCTACACAACAATGAACCATTTTTTGATCAGGTTTCAACAAAAGTGGATTTTATACATCACCTGAAATGACCTATCAGTGGCTAGACCAAGAAGAAGCTCCAAAGCACTTCCTAAAGCCAAACTTGCACCCAAAAAAGGTCATGGTCGCTGTTTGGTAGTCTACCAGCAGTCTGATCCACTACACTTTTCTGAGTCCTAATAAAACTGTTACATCTGAGAAGTATGTATGAGATGCACCAAAAACTGCAGTGCCTACAGCCAACATTGGTCAGCCCACCGGAAAGGGCCCAGTTCTCCATGACGGTGCCCAAGTGCACATTGCTCAACCAATGCTTCGAATGTTGAACAAATGGGGCTACAAAATTTTGCCTCATCCTCTATGTTTACCTGACCTTTCGCCAACTGACTACCACTTCTTCCAGCATCTCAACAACTTTTTGCAGGGAAAATGCTTCCATAACCAGCAGGAGGCAGAAAATGCTTTCTAAGAATTCATAAAATCCTGAAGCATGGATTTTTATGCTACAGGAATAAACAAACTTATTTCTCATTGGCCAGAATGTATTGATTGTAATAGTGCCTACTTTGATTAATAAAGATGTGTCTGAGCTTAGTATAATGATTTAAAATTCACACTCTGAATTCGTTTTTTCTAAAACGTATATATTTTATTGAAGTATAGTTGACTTACAATGTTTCAGGTGCACAGCAAGCTTATTCAGTTATACAAATACACATATATTAATTTTGAAATTATTTCCATCATAGATGATTACAAGATATTGACTATAGTTCCCTATGCAGTAAAACTTTGTTGCTTGTTGCATATCTATTTTTTAATTAGAAATCTAGCATTCTATTTATGCTAAATCAAACAAGTAGAATCAAAACGTCAATTGTTTTTAGTTAGGCAAAAATTAATGTTTTCTAAGACATATTTATATATGTATATTAAAGCTTTTCTACTACACTTGATAAAGGCTTGAGAAAGTACATTAAAAAAACAAAGAAATGGAGAAATTGGAGAACATAAACTAAATGAAATAGAAGCACTGCATATAAAATAGAAAAGATGAAACATACCAGATAATAAAAGTAAAAGATAATCATATAGTCCACTTGTTTTAAACATGACTGCTCATTAGAAACATATCTCGAGCTCTGGAGAAAAAAAAGCAATATGTAAGCATTTGTTGTTTTATTTTTTCATTATTGGGAGAATTTTATTTATTTTTTTAGCTGAAGGATATTTGCTTTACAGAATTTTGTTGGTTTCTGCCAAACATCAACATGAATTAGCCATAGGTATACATTTTCCCCTTTTCCTCTTGAACCTCCCTCGAGCATTTGTATTTTACAAAAAATTTCAAGATAATTCTGATATGCTTCTGAATTTTAAAAAGTGATTACAGGTTTTTCTATTAGATCCTAGTTTTGGTGATATAGAGTTCTGTTGTTTTTCTGTAGACCAATCATGATGCAATAGTATTAAGTGAGTAATAGTTACTTAATCACAAGAATAAAAGATGTTTATTAGTTTGCAGTCAATAACCAGACAAAAATAAAAGATAATTACAATTGCAAGCCATAATGGAAACACAATTAACTTAACAATATAAAATAATTGCATACAATTTGGGGAGGTCAACAGAATGATGTGGTAAATGGAAATGCATACATGCACATGTTTTCATCCACCAGCCAGTCTTTGTCTTTTGGTTGGTGCATTTAATCCATTTACATTTAAAGTAATTATCAATATGTATGATCCTATTACCGTTTTCTTAATTGTTTTGGGTTTACTTTCTGTAGGTCTTTTCCTTCTCTTGTGTTTCCTGCCTAGAGAAATTCCTTTTAGCGTTTGTTGTAAAACTGGTTTGGTGGTGCTGAATTCTCTTAACTTTTGCTTGTCTGAAAAACTTTTGATTTCTCCATCAGATCTGAAGGAGAGTCTTGCTGGGTACAGTGTTCTTGGTTGTAGGTTCTTCCCTTCCATCACTTTAAATATATCATGCCATTCCCTTCTGGTTTGTAGAATTTCTGTTGAGAAATCAGCTGATAACCTGATGGGAGTTCCCTTGTATGTTATTTGTCATTTTTCTCTGTTGCTTTTAATATTTTATCTCTGTCTTTAATTTTTGTCAGTTTGATTACTATGTGTCTTGGTGTGTTCCTCCTTGGGTTCCTCCTGCTTGGAACTTTCTGTGATTCCTGGACTTGGTTGACTATTTCCCTTCCCATCACTGGGAAGCTGTCAGCTATTATCTCTTCACATATTTTTCAGGTCCTTTCTCTCTCTCTTTTCCTTCTGGGATCCCTCTAATGTGAATGTTGGTGCATTTAATGTTGTCCCAAAGGTCTCTTAGGCTGTCTTTATTTCTTTTCATTCTTTTCCTATATTCGGTTCTGCAACAGTGATTTCCACCATTCTGTCCTCCAGATCATTTATCTGTTCTTCTGCCTCAGTTATTCTGCTGTTGATTCCTGATAGTGTATTATTCATCTCTGTTTGTTTGTTCTTTAGTTCTTCTAGGTTTTAGGTAAACATTTCTTGCACCTTCCCAATCTTTGCCTCCATTCTTTTTCCCAGCTTCTGGATCATCTTCACTATCATTATTCTGAATTCTTTTTCTGGAAGGTTGCCTGTCTCCACTTCATGTAGGTGTTTTTCTGGAGTTTTTATCTTGTCCTTTCATCTGGGACATAACTTTCTACTTTTTCATCATGATTAACTTTCTGTAATATGATTTTTGTTTTAGCCACTGTGAGAATGCTTCTTCTTGTTTTGCCCTCTGATGGATGAAGCTAAAAGCCTTGTGTAAACTTCTTGATGGGAAGGACTGGAAAAAACTGGGTCTTGCTCTGGTGGGCAGGGCCTTGCTCCGTAAAGCTTTAATCCAATTATCTGCTGGTGGGTGGGGTTGTACTGCCTCCATGGTAGTTGTTTGGCCTGAGGATACCCATCCCTGGGGCCCTATAGTAGGGTTGATGGTGAACTCCAAGAGGGCTTGTGCCAAGGGGAACCTTCCAGTGCCCCTGTCCCTGTGGTGAGCCCCTGCTGGCCCACACCGCCACAGAAGGCCCTCCAACACTAGCAGGTGATTTTGATTCAGTCTCCTGTGGGGTCACTGCTCCTCTCCTCTGGGTCTTGATGAGAGCAAAATTTTGTTTATCCACTCCAAGTCTGGAGTCTCTCTTCCTCCCAGGCCTCTGGGAGTCCTGTAATCAAATCCCGCTGGCCCTCAAGGTCAGATTCTCTGTTGATCCCCAGTCCCTCTGTCAGATCCCCAGGCTGGGAAGCCTGATGTGGAGTTCAGAACCTTCACAACAATGCTGGAACTTCTTTGGTATTTCTGTTCTCCAGTGTGTGGGTCACCTGTGCAGTGGGTATGGGGTTTGATTTTGTCATAATTGCACCCCTCCTACCATCTCACTGAAGCTTCTTCCTTGCCTTTGGACATGGGGTATCTTATTTTGGTGGATTCCAGTATCCTCCCGTCGATGGTTGTTCAACAGCTAGTTGCAGTTTCGGTGCTCTCACAGGAGGAGATGAGTGCATGTTCTTTTACTCCACCATCTTGAACCAGAAGCTGAAACCACAGTTACTTTTTAACAAACCTAGTAGGTTGCTTGCATTGTCTTGGGTACTGTAAATAGTGATGTAGTGAACACTGTGGTGCATATATCCTTTTGAACCATGTTTTTCTCCAGGTATATCCCTGAGAATGGGATTGCTAGATCATATGGAAGCTCTATTAGTTTCTGAAGGCCCCTCCATACTATTCTCCAGAATAGCTGTACCAATTTACATTCCCACCAGCAGTGTAGGAGGGTTCCCTTTTCTCCACACCCTCTCCAGCCTTTACTGTTTGTAGACTTTTTGTTGGCCATTCTAACTGTGTGAGGTGATACCTCATTGTAGTTTTGATTTGCATTTCTCTAATAATTAGCATATGATTTAGCGACTGAACAACAACAAAGAATTAGCAGTATTGCACATCATTTCATGTGCTTCCTGGCCATCTGTATGTCTTCTTTGGAGATATGTCTTAGGTCTTCTGACTATTTTTGGAGTGGCGATGATAGCACTGCTCAGATTCAGTCTCTTCTTGTTTCTCTTCCTGTTCTCCGAGTTTCCCTTTCCACAGGCGCAGCGTTGTATGATCCCAGGAAATTGTCCCAGAGTCCATGAACCCTTACGTGTTATTCTATCAGGTTGGGATCTGAGATACCCCTGATCATGGATCTTTCTGTTACTCTAAAGAAGACAGCAAGTAAAGAAAGTTCTAGCTGTTTTAGAAGCTTGAAACTCCTGGAGTCTCAGAAGGACAGGCTGGGGACTCTGGAGATCTTCAGAAAATCTACAGCTAGGCCTGTGTGCAGCCTGAGAATGTGTGGGTCAGTACTTTGAGGCCGCGTGTCACAGCTGCTCAGCAGTGTGACACATCTGCTGTTGGCTGGGATTCTGTCAGATGCAGAGATATACACGGCGGTCACTTACATTGCCACTTCATACCTTTATTACTGCCTTTGCTAAAAGCTGCTTAACTGCCAGAAGACATCTGCCCATTATGGAAGCAATAAATTGAGATGTCACAAAATTATGAGAAACAGGTGCTTCAAAATACAACACAAGGGGATTGTCATAGACTTTTCTTTTTTTTTTTTTCTTTTTAGAATCTCTGGTTTCATGTGTCTTTTCACAGATAGATGAATCCTTCCTTGCTCCAGTCTGATAAAAGGAAAGGAAAATTAACTTTATTTAGAGAGATTATTAATATATGCCTGCTCTGTATTCTTAATATATACTGGGCCATTTAACCCTCACATCCATTCTGCAAGCTGCATAATCTCAACCTCATTTTCTCAATGAAGAAAATAAGGAAGGCCCCAAGTCATTCATTCAGAGGCATCCATTGAGTACAGTATGCCAGTGACTTCATGGATCACTAGAGATACGAGAATTGATCGTAATATATTTTTCATAAACATATCAATAATGCAAGGAGAAATATTATGCACAGTGTTAGAGATTGGGCGACACTTGTGCTGAGGCTTGGTGGTGTAGCAGGAATCTCCTAGGAAGATTAGGCAGGGTAAGTATTCTAGGCAGAAGGAACATATATGTAGGGATGACTTCTGGAAACAGTACATTTTCCTCATGGATGAAATCTAAGATTTAGGGAGTGAAGAGAAGGGATTTGAGGGGATGTTTTAGAAGGTGTGGCTGAAGGAGTGGCAAGACCAGTTGTAAAGTAGCTTGTTTTGTTCTCCCCACAAATTTGGACCTTACATTATAGTGGGCATGCCATTTTTAGCAATCAGATAACTAAGACCTGGAGAAAAAAATGGCAACCCATTCCAGTATTCTTGCCTGTGAAATTGCATGGACACAGGAGCCTGGCAGGCTGCAGTCCACCAGGTCACAAAAGAGTTGGACACAACTTAGCAACTAAACAACAAAGTCAGATCCCTCTGGCAAGTGATGAATGAAATGTGGGAGATAGTAGGCCAACAGACCAGTATAAAATAGTTCAGTTTGCATTTATATTGGGCTTCCTTGGTGGCTCAGATGGTAAAATGTCTGCCTGCAATGTGGGAGACCTGGGTTCAATCCCTGGGTTGGGAAGAACCCCTGGAGAAGGCAATGACACCCCACTCCAGTACTCTTGCCTGGAAAAGTCCATGGACTGAGGATCCTGGTAGGCTACAGTCCATGGGCTCGCAAGGGTCGGACACGACTGAGTGACTTCACTTTCACTTTTGCATTTATATTAGTTCAGGGTGGGAAATAAGAGTCTGAACTGTGATAGGAGAGTGGAGGTTGAATTTTGGGGATACATCCAATAGATATTTAAGGGACAGTGTTGATAGGACTAACCCTAACCCTAACCAATCATACACAGCTAAAGAGTGACCAAGACTGGATAAGAACAAAGGTTTGGTCTTAGAAGCCTGTTTTGTTTTGTTTTCCCTGAGCTACTCAACCATCTCAAGTGAGTTGGAGGGACTTAGGACGAGTGGGGAAGAGTGAGGTAGCAATGAAGGGGATATAGTTAGGAATCACCTACATATACTGGTCCCACTCTGAACATGTGTAATTTATTTTCTCTCTGTGCATCAGTTCCCATATTTACCCCTGAGAATTATCAACGGCGGTTTCATTAGCTTTGGGGGAGCCTCTATTATAGAGTCAAAGTGTATGTTGTACTCAGAGATCATAAGCCAGTGTGTCCATTTCTGAATCTAGAATTCAGCGATTCAAGAATGAAAAAAAAAAATGTGTATTTTCCCTCTAATGTCCCCATGGATTACTAAGCAATAGAATGATGCATTGTAACACAAACATTCGGTTAGTCTCCAGTCTTATTCCTGTTGCTAAATTTATTTAGAATGTTGGCAATTGATTTGGAGGAAAGAAATATGGAGAGAAAAGGCATGTACATTTCTCTTCTTTCATCAACCAATCCACATTACCCCATATGACAAATAAATCCAGCTCAACAGTGAGAGTTTTGAAGTGACAAGTGCAACTGGGACTTGGGGCCAAAACCCTGGGTGTGCAGCTCTTTAAAGGCCCCCTTCTGTGGGCTATTGGGCAGCTGTCTCCCTGGCAAGAAGATATAATCTTTCTTAGAGATCACTTCATGCTGCTTAGCATGTTTAACCTTTACAACAAGGCTTTCTCATCAAAATGACAAACCCCCACAGAGCCATCTGAGAGACTAGTAAATCAGAAACCTCATGAAATCTGTGGGATTAGCATGCCCCCTCTCTTTTTTTCCTCCAGGGAAAGAAAGCCCTGTGCCTTTCAGATTTCAATCTTCTCTGCCAGCCCCTTGTCTGGAGCTTCCTGCTGGGGCCCAGTGGTATTTGAATATTGTTTTCATATGGCCTCCGAGGGTCTCAGACTGACACCAGCTAAGGCTAGCACATTTTTTATCTCCATCAGCAACATGGTAAAGGAAAGATAACTGCTCTGATATTTGCTTAGTTGAATTCTCCCTACTCCTGAAGTCTTCCTTTCTGGATCTGAAAATAGTGGCTCACTCATTTAAAAAAAAAAACAACAAACTTTTTATTTTGTTTTAGGGTATAGCCGATGAACAAACCATTCTGTGATAATTTCAGGTGAACAGCAAAGGGCCTCAGCCGTACATACACATGTATCCTCTTTTCCCCAGGCTCCCCTCCCATTTAGGCTGCCACATAACCTTGAGTAGAGTTCCATGTGCTGTACAGGAGGTCCTTGTTGGTTACCCATTTTAAATGTGATAGTGGCTCACTCTTAGTCTTACCACATGTAGTGGCAGGCTGTTGCTGACAGCCACCTCATCTCCAGCTGACTGTCTCTGCTCCCCTTGTCTCATTTCTCAGGCTTTCATGAAACGTATTTCACAAGCAACTCAGTTTCTCCAGCTACTGTAATATGAAGCCTCTTGTGGAAATCCACAGTCAAGTCTATGTTGAGAGTAGAGGTAGAAAGAGAAAGGATGGATGAGCAAAAGTCATGTGTCTGTACAGGTTTTCTTGTTCTTTAGCCACTAAGTTGTGTCTGACTCGTTGTGACCCCATGGACTGCAGCACGCGAGGCTTCCCTGCCCTTCTCTGTCTCCCAGAGTTTGCTCAGACTCATGTCCATGGAGACAGTGATGCCATCCAGCCATCTCATCCTCTGTTGCCACCTTCTTCTCCTGCCCTCTTTCTTTCCCAGCATCAGGGTCTTTTCCAGGGAGTCAGCTCTTCACATCAGGTAGCCAAAGTATTGGAGCTTCAGCTTCAGCAATAGTCCTTCAAATGAATAGTCAAGGTTGATTTCCTTTAGGATGGACTGGTTTGATCTCCCTGCAGTCCAGGGGACTGTCAAGAGTCTTCCCCAACACCACAGTTCAAAGGCATCAATTCTTCAGCACTCAGCCTTCTTTATTGTCCAACTCTCACATCCATGTGGAAAAAAATCATAGCCTTGACTATATGAACTTTTATCGGCAAAAGGGTGTCTCTGCTTTTTAATATGGTGCCTAGATTTGTCATAGCTTTCCTTTTGAGGAACAAGTGTCTTTTAATTGGATGACTGCTGTCACCATCCACAGTGATTTTTGAGCCCAAGAAAATAAAATCACTGTTTCTACTTTTACGCCTTCTTTTGCCTTGAAGTGATGGGACCAGATTCCATGATCTTAGTTTTCTGAATGTTGAGTTTTAAGCCAGCCTTTTCACTCTCCTCTTTTACCCTTACCAAAAGGCTCTTTAGTCCACTTTGTTTTCTGCCAGTGAAAGTGAAAATGAAGTCACTCAGTCGTGTCCTACTCTTTGCGACCCCATGGACTGTAGCCTATCAGGCTCCTCTGTCCATGGGATTTTCCAGACAAGAGTGCTGGAGTGGATTGCCATTTCCTTCCCCAGGGGATCTTCCCAAGCCAGGAATCGAACCCAGGTCTCCCACTTTGCAGGCAGATGCTTTACCATCTAAGCCACCAAAGAAGCCCCTTATGCCATTAGAATGGTATAATCTGCATGTCTAAGGTTGTTGATGTTTCTCCTGGCAGTCTTGATTCCAGCTTGTGATTCATTCAGCTTGGCATTTTACATGATATACTCTGCATATAAGTTAAATAAGCAGGGTGACAGTATACAGCCTTTATGTACTCCTTTCCTCATTTTGAACCAGTCTGTTGTTCCAAGTCTGGTTCTAACTGTTGCTTCTTAACCTGCATACAGGTTTCTCAGAAGAAAGGTAAGGTGATCTGGTATTCCCATCTCTTTAAGAATTTTCCATAATTTGTTGTGATCCACACAGTCAAAGGCTTTAGCATAATCAATGAAGCAGAAGTAGATGTTTTTCTGGAATTTTCTTGCTTTTTCTATGATCCAGCAAATGTTGGCAATTTGATCCCTGGTTCCTCTGCCTTTTGTAAATCCATCTTGTACATCTGGAAGTTCTTAGTTCACATACTGCTGAAGCCTAGCTTGAAGGATTTTGAGCATTACCTTGCCAGTATATGAAATGAGTACGATTGTCCGGTAGTTTGAACATTCTTTGGCATTGCCCTCCTTTGGGATTGGAATGAAAACTGGCCTTTTCCAGTTCTGTGGCCACTGCTGAGTTTTCCAAATTTGCTGGCATATTGAGTGCAGCAGTTTCACAGCATCCTCTTTAAGGATTTGAAATAGCTCAGCTGGAATTCCATCACCTCCACTAGCTTTGATCATAGTGATGCTTCCTAAGGTCCTCTTGACTTCACATTCCAGGGTGTCTGGCTCTAGGTGAGTGATCACACCATGTGGTTATGTGGGTCATTAAGGCCTTTTTAATATAGTTCTTCTGTGTATAATTCTTCTGTGTATCTCTTCCAGCTGTACAGGTGGTAAAGACATTTATTGGGATGATGGTGGGGTTGATTCTGTTATCAGAACTTATAGATTCATATTTAGTTAGAAAAGACCTCTGAGATTTTTGAATCTAATCCAACATCTGATGCATAAATACCCTTGACAAAATCTCTGTTATGTGGACTGTATGGAAACATCTCCTGTCTCCATATGCTGTGCTCTGTGCATAGCAGTGGATAGCTTATTTAATCACTGCAAAGTTGTATGCGATAGATACTATTTCATTCTCAATTTACATCTGAGGAATGGGGGTCACGGATAGCTTAAATAACTTGCCCAAGGTCACCTAGTTCTTCTAGACCTTCCACTCCAGGGCCTACTCTTTTGTGATCAGTATACTCTACTGCTCCCCATGATAAGGAAGCTCACTTTTCAAGAAGCAGATGTATTCAGTTTTGAAGATACTGTAGGTTTGGTTCCAGATTGCCTCAATATAGTGACTATCACAGTACATTGAGTCCTGTGACCTTTTTCCAGTGCATGTGAAAGCTACGTTTCTGTTCTGTGGTCTCTTAGGTGTGCAATAGTGTTAAGTCTAAAAAATGCATACGGTGCTGTGTGGTTGCTAAGTCATGTCCGACTCTTTGAGACCTTGGGGACTGTAGCCTCTCTGGCTCCTCTGTCTGTGGGATGTAATTTAAAAATACTTTATTGCTAAAAAATGTTAACCGTCATCTGAGCCTTTGGTGAATTGTCATCTTTTTGCTGGTGGAAGTTTTGAAATACTGCAAAATGTGACACAGAGACATGGAGTAAGCAAATCCTGTTGGAAAAAGCGGTGTTAATAGACTTAACTTGACACAAGGTTACCACAGATCTTTGATTTATAAAACATTCAATATCTGCTAAGCATAATAAAACAAAATGCAATAAAATTAAAAGTGTTAGTTGTTCAGTCACGTCTGACTCTTTGTGACCCCATGGACTGTAGCTCATCAGGCTCCTCTGTCCATGGAATTCTCCAGCCAAGAATACTGGAGTGGGTAGCCATTCCCTTCTCCAGGGGATCTTCCCCACCCAGGGATTGAACCTGTGTCTTCTGAATTGCTGGCAGATTCTTTACTGTCTGATGTGCCTTTATTGTAAAAATCCCCCTTTTACCATAAATTGAATTCTCTATTCTTCTAATACCTTTCTTTTGATCTTGGTTCTGGCTTTGGGAACTATACAAGATTTAATCTCTCAGTTAATATTTACTTGGTACTTACTGTGCCATGAACACCTGGGTTATATAGAGGTACAAAACCTAAACCCTCTTCTATAGTAGACCTTTAGATAGCTAAAGAGGACTGTCAGTTTCCCAGTGAAATGTGGTGAGTCATTCTCAGGATAAACATTGTTCGTTTCTTGAACTAGTCCTCATCTGCTGTGGTTTTGTAAGGTTCTCTCAGACAACCACTTTGCCTTCTTACATTTCTTTTTCTTGGGGATGCTTTTAGTCACTGCCTCCTGTACCATTTTATAAAACCTCTGTCCATAGTTCTCCAGGCACTCTGTCTATCAGATCTGATCCCTTGAAGCTTTTCATCACCTCCACTGTAAAATCATAAGGGATTTGATTTAGATCATCCTTGAATGGTCTAGTGATTTTCCCTTCTGTCTTCATTTTAAGCTTGAATTTTGCAATAAGGAGCTCATGATCTGAGCTACAGTCAGCTCCAGGTCTTGTTTTTGCTGACTGTATAGAGCTTCTCCATCTTGGGCTGCAAAGAACATAATCAATCTGATTTCGGTATTGACCATCTGGTGATGTCTATGTGTAGAGTCGTCTTGTGTTGTTAGAAGAGGGTGTTTGCTATGACCAGTTCGTTCTCTTGGGAAAACTCTGATAGCCTTTGCCCCACTTCATTTTGTACTCCAAGGCCAAACTTGCCTGTTACTCTGGGTATTTCTTGACTTCCTGCTTTTGAATTCCAGTCCCCCATGACAAAAACAACATCTGTTTTTGGTGTTAGATCTAGAGGCCCAAGATTATCAAACTCACTTACATGCACACATAAGATGCCTATAAGATATCCATCTAACCTATGGATATCTTATAGGTATCCATAGAACCATTCAACTTCAACTTCTTTGGCATTAGTGGTTGGGGCATTGACTTGGATTACTGTGATGTTGAGTGGTTTGCCTTGGAAACCAACCGAGAGCATTCTGTCGTTTTTGAGACTGGACCCAAGTACTTCATTTTGGACTCTTTTGTTGACTGTGAGGGCTACATTTCTTCTGAGTGATTCTTGTCCACAGTAGTATATATGGTCATCTGAATTAAATTTGCTCATTCCCATCCATTTTAGTTCACTGATTCCTAAAATGTTGTGAGTTCCTAAGATGTTGAGTTCTTAAATGTTGAGAACCTAAATGTTGAGTTCCTCCATAATCTAGAGGTCATTGAAGGGAATGGAGGAAGGTGAGGAGGGGCTGAGTGCAAGGATGACTTCCAGGACCAGAGACATTTGTGGTGTTCCTTGTAAAGGTGTCCCTTTAAGCAGCAAGCATTTGTTACTAATGTAGTAACCCATATGATTATTGAACATTGTGACCTCATATGGAATATGGATTTGTGAGGCCAGTGGGATTTGCTGATATATTTCTGAGGACTGATGGCAGTTTCATATCCTGATAAAAATATCTTGAGCCCACAATAGGCAGCATCACATTTACTTCTTAATCTTATCACTGAAAACAGTCCTAGACTGAGTGTGGTTAAATCAATTATTTCAAAAGCAAGCCTGCATTTATCTTTGGCAGTAGGACCATCTCAGGGCATCACTTGACAGGAAAACCATAGTTTTGCCAAATATCAGCTGATATAGAATCATTGGATGCTAGAATTGGTCAGAAATATACAAGTTATATATTCTTGTGCTGATAATTTAAAAGGAAAAACTTAAGTTTATATGGTTATGTGTCTAAATGGTTCAAAGTCACACAAGTAGTCATGATGGACTTGTAACTCAATATTTTGAATCCTGGACCAGAGTGCTGTGTCCTAAAGCAGTGTCAGGAGCTACTCTAGCTTTGTGCCTTTGGGGTGGTCTGACAGCTGGATCCTTGTGCAACGCAGCTGAGAATCTTTTTGCATGAGCTCAGTAGGTCCTTTGTGATTTTTGTGTGTGTGTGTGTGTGTGCATGTACTAGTCCCTTTATTTATTGCAAATAGGCTAGATAGTTAATTCACAATTAGCAACTTATGACCTGGAAAATCTCATTACCCAAACCATACATTATCAACACATCTGTTTAAAAAGCAATGTTTAAAGAAATGCTCTAAATATTCAGATTCCTGGTCATCTCCAAGAATGGGGAGACTACTGAAAGACATCTTTGGAGAAGTGTAGGGTGTAGGGTTGTGCCAAGATTATCAAACGCACTGACATGTGCTGACACTGACATAAGGGGGTATAAAAAGGTAATTCACATTTATTGAGTATCTATTATACACCAGGTGTAACTTGATGCTTAAGGTGCAGAGGCTTTGATGTCCAACAGAGCTGATAGAAATCCCAATTCCATCAGTGATTTTTATATGACCTTTGCTGTGTTTTTAACCTCTTTGAATCTCTGCTTTCTGATCTGTAAAACAAACCTCTTTGAGGTTTTTGTGAGGCTTTAAGAACATGATTATGTAAAAAAATTTAGCACAACACCTGTAACTTTCTAAGTGTTTAATACCTGGAGGAGGAGTATTCTCATTTACATTTTAGAATAAGTTTATGAAGTTTGTGGTTTCTGAAGTTTGTGGCATCACTGACTCAATGGACAGGAGTTTGTGTAAACTCCAGGAGTTGGCGATGGACAGGGAGGCCTGGCATGCTGCAGTCCATGGGGTCGCAAAGAGTTGGTCATGACTGAGCGACTAAACCTAACTCATATTTTTAGATGATGAAACTAAGGCTCACATAGATTAAATAACTTGTCATAGTCATAAAATTAGTGAGTAGTGGAGGTAGTACTTTTAAAACCCATTGTATCAGATTTTCTATTCTACTTTTCCATTCCTTAAAATAGGAGGTCTTGGAGGTGGGGTCTGGGATCCCAGGAAGGGATAGAGCTGTAGGAAATGGAGAGATCCTTGTTTATCTTCCAGCCCTGTCTGTTCTCTACTTCAGGACATTCTGGAGGTGAATCTAAGGAATAAGCAGAGATGGAAGCTGCGCGTTTGAGGTAAAATTCAGAATTTAGAAGAGTCATCAGCATCTTCCACGTGCTCTTGCCTACATTCTTGATTCCTAAGTAAAGGAGAGGAACTCTCTGGTCCAAAAAACACAAAATCTTTACACTTAGGACCAGTGAGATAGACTTTGCCATATGACAGTAAATCCAGGGCCACCATGTACCCAAAATCACACCTACATTCATACCCACGCATACACACACATGTACAGACACCCTTCACTTTTCAGCCATAAACCTGGACCTTGCTGTATTTTGTTTTGTTTATCTGCCCCCTGCCATCACGCATGTATTGAATATCCCACTGCCAAGGAGAGAAAAGAAGCTCAGGCTGTGACTGTGGAAGAAAGAAGAGGAAAGGCTGAATAAACACATAAATGAGTGGGTCTAACCCTGTTATTCTACGGAGCCTAGAATTCTGGCTTACTATCTGACAAATGTTGAGAAACTTGGGGCCTGAATGTCCCTACCCTCTACCCTCAGATGCACACAGGTTGGGATTTTCTGGTGGGCGGAGGTGGAGATAGGCCTGGAGGAGAATCATCTAGCAGCTCCCTTAGACCGGGGCCTAGTGTCTTCCCCCTATAAGCTTGTATTATCTGTAGAGAGGCAAGAGTCAGTGTTGGCTTAAAGTGGACTGATGGGCGTGGAAAGAATGAAGCTCAGACGGAAGGAGAAGCAGGCCTGGGCAGGCACTTCTGCCATCTCAAACAGGGTGCTGACCTTGCCGCTGTCTTGGTGAGAAGAGCTCCTGATGAGTGATGCCCTTTTGCTCCTTCCCACTCTCTTGTCCCTTGCCCTCTTCTGTCATCCTTACCCTCACCCTTCTATTCTCCTTTATTCCCTCTTCATTTCTTCCTGAATCAGTCTCACAGTCCTTTCTTCCCTTGTCTATCCATCTTGTAAGCTTGATACAGCAATGTGTGCATGCTCAGTCACTTCAGTCCTGTCTGACTCTTGGTGGTTCTGTGGACTGTAACCCACCAGGCTTCTCAGTCCATGACATTCTCCAGGCAAGAGTACTGGCATGGATAGCCATGCACGCCTCCAGGGGATCTTCCTGACTCAGGGATCAAACCCACATCTGCATTGCAGGTAGATTCTTTAACTGCTGAGCCACTGGGGAAGGCTAGCCATCATGTCTACCTTTTAATAGACAGTTCCCTCCCAGAGGGATGAAATTGACCCTTGTTTATTCAGAATGATTGGCATGGGGGCTGCCATAAAATGTGGACTGGCCCCTAGGGGCTGCCTAGACAGGTGCCAGAGGCAGAAGGGAAGAACCATCACCCAGAGCCCCTGCAAGCATGTTGTCTAGCCTGAAAGGCTTCTCCTTTTGAACTGTGATAATGAGAAGGGGTCTTGGCAAGAGGGAACCATGACTCTGCAAAACCAAATGGCTAAGATGTTCATGGGGAATGCAGAGCAGTGCACTGAGATATCAGTCCCTACTTGAGGATCTGACTTAGCTGCTGCAGGAGAGGTCCTTTCTGCCTCATGGTGGCTTTGCCCCCTGGACTGTCTATAAATGGAGATTGGCAGTGGTGTGATGGTGAAGTAACATGTCCTCATGGGAGGCTGATCAGAGTGGTTTCTCTGTAAGTTTTCTCTCCCCCTTTCTTCCTTGTTCCCTCAATTCTCTCGCTCCGTGCTCACCTTTCTTTCACCTCCTGCTTTCCTGGCCCTCAGTCCCTTCAGAACGCTCGTCCTTTGTCCCCTCTGTGTGACTTGCTTGACCTGTCCCGTTTCTTTTCATAGAGAAGTGTTCTGGGGGCTCTGCTGGGACAGTTGATAAAGTGAACCTTGACTTTGGTAGAACTCTTATTCTGTGTTTATAAAATGCTAATCAGTAAACCATCTCTAGGTCGTAGTTCTGTCAGGAGCGTTTACCACTGTTGGGAAGAAGCCTCATAAAGAATTGTCCCCACTGGATTATCACCAATATGCTAGGTGGTGGATCTCCATTTTTAAAAATGAAACACTTTTATGATTACAAAAGTTATATACAGTCACTGTAGAAAACATGAATATATGGAAGTTTACTTGTTCAATTTTTTACCTGGATAATATCGAGTACCTATTTCCATGACAGATAATAAAAAGTAAAATAAAGCACAGCTATACCAAGTAAAAATGGTCATTGTTAACAGATTGCTATACTTTATTTTATTCCTTTGGGACATGTATATAAAATATATTTTAACATCATTTTATTTAATTAATTTTAATTTTTAATTTTTTTGCCATGTGGCTTGTGAAATCTTAGTTCCCAGACTGAGGATTAAAGCCTGGGTCCTTGGCAGTGAGAGAAGCAAAGCCTTAACCAGTGGACTGCCAGGTATTTCCCTTAATGTCATTTTAAAAGTAATTTTCTGCAAAGTAATAGGTTATAAAAGTGAAAATTAAAGGAATAGAGGACTTAAAAAATTTTTTTAATTAAAAAAAAAAGAAAGAATGATCGTAAAAATAGTAAAAATATATCTAGGACTTTTTCTGTTTTAACTTATGGGACCTAATTAACCTTAAAACCTTCTGCACATCAAAGGAAACTATTAGTAAGGTGAAAAGACAGCCTTCAGAATGGGAGAAAATAATAGCAAATGAAGCAACTGACAAACAACTAATCTCAAAAATATACAAGCAACTCCTACAGCTCAACTCCAGAAAAATAAATGACCCAATCAAAAAATGGGCCAAAGAACTAAATAGACATTTCTCCAAAGAAGACATACAGATGGCTAACAAACACATGAAAAGATGCTCAACATCACTCATTATCAGAGAAATGCAAATCAAAACCACTATGAGGTACCATTTCACACCAGTCAGAATGGCTGCGATCCAAAAGTCTACAAATAATAAATGCTGGAGAGGGTGTGGAGAAAAGGGAACCCTCTTACACTGTTGGTGGGAATGCAAACTAGTACAGCCACTATGGAGAACAGTGTGGAGATTCCTTAAAAAACTGGAAATAGAACTGCTTTATGATCCAGCAATCCCACTGCTGGGCATACACACTGAGGAAACCAGAAGGGAAAGAGACACGTGTACCCCAATGTTCATCGCAGCACTGTTTATAATAGCCAGGACATGGAAGCAACCTAGATGTCCATCAGCAGATGAATGGATAAGAAAGCTGTGGTACATAGACACAATGGAGTATTACTCAGCTGTTAAAAAGAATACATTTGAATCAGTTCTAATGAGGTGGATGAAACTGGAGCCTATTATACAGAGTGAAGTAAGCCAGAAGGAAAAACACCATTACAGTATACTAATGCATATATGTGGAATTTAGAAAGATGGTAACAATAACCCTTTGTACGAGACAGCAAAGGAGACACTGATGTATAGAACAGTCTTATGGACTCTGTGGGAGAGGGAGAGGGTGGGAAGATTTGGGAGAATGGCATTGAAACATGTAAAATATCATGTATGAAACGAGATGCCAGTCCAGGTTCGATGCACGATACTGGATGCATGGGGCTAGAGCACTGGGACGACCCAGAGGGATGGTATGGGGAGGGAGGAGGGAGGAGGGTTCAGGATGGGGAACACATGTATACCTGTGGTGGATTCATTTTGATATTTGGCAAAACTAATACAATTATGTAAAGTTTAAAAATAAAATTAAAAAAAAAAGAACTGCGTTCAACTTAAGACAAATAGAAAAAAAAAAAAGTAATTTTCTACCCTCGGTTTTTCAGTTAGTATTCATAAATTCAATTATATCATAATTTAAAAATTATATCGTAATTTCAATTTAGCATTATAACTTCTGTCTCAAATAATTTAAAAATTCTTAAAAATGTTTTTTTGTATGACTTTACAGTAGCATTTAAATTTTATAATTATGGATCTGTAGCTAGGTTGGGGTGGCTCTCCTCTGAGCTGTGAAATGACTGGACACAGCCACAGGTTTTGAAATTAGATTTGAGTCTGCTCCATGGTCTCCACATTCTCCTTGGACCAGAAGCTACCCAGGGAATATTTTCTTGGCGAGATAATATTTATGACCATTATTGCAGATGGGCTTAAGGAGAAGAAGCATGAGACCTAGCAAGGTCAGTTCAGGAAAACCATCAGCTTCAGCCTTACAGGGGAGGTAGTAAGATTTGGTATCTGCTTTAAGGGTGGTTCTTAACTTCCCTGGTGACTCAGATGGTAAAGAATATGCTTGCAATGCGGGAGATCTGGTTTTGATCCCTGGGTCAGGAAGATCCCCTGGAGAAGGGATTAATTACCCAGTCCAATATTCTTGCCTGGAGAATTCCATGGACAGAGGAGCCTGGCAGGCTACAGTCCATGGGGTTGCAAAGAGTCAGACAGGACTGAGCGACTAACACTTTCACTTTTCACTTTGAATGTGGTTCTACAAAACATGATGGAGGCCAGGACAGGGTAAGGTGCTCTGGGGTGTGGGCTCTCTAGGAATAGTAAGAAATGATTAAATCTCATTTTTGTTTTTAGTTTTTAAAATTCAGAATCACTGAATTTATGCTCTTGTGATCTGTGCTGGTTTCCTTTTTTATATCTAGAATTCTTCTCATGCTTGAGGTTTCGTCAGGGCTCTGAATGTGTGCTGCTTAGGGTTCTGGTATTCAGGCTGCTGTTTCTGGTACTGCTCTGCCCTTAATGCTTGGTATCCTGGTTCTCTCCTGATGGACCTCTTAATTTTGTTTCTTTTGTATCTGACCTTCTGCTTTTAGTTGGTGTGTATTTCTTGAAATACATACTCCATTTTGCACATTAGATAACATGCTCTGGGAAGGCCAGACCATGCCTTCTCCACTGCTCAGGGCCTGGTGTGTAGTGTGTGCTCAACACACGCTTGTTGATAATGGTAGATTCAAGGCACAGGTACCCTCAATCTTTCCATTGAAAGACTTGATGGATCTTTTTTTTATCCATATATTCTTCCTCCTGTGCACACTGTCTTGCTCTAGGCTTATATTTCATGCTTAAAATCAAAAAGTGCCTGTATAAAACCTAGTTTAGGTTCTTATTTCAAATATAATTTTCTAAAGAAGGAGCAGGATTATATAAGCAAAATTTGACAGTGTCAAGGCATCAGTCAGTGCTAGAAGAACTAGATGGTCAGTGGTAACAAAGAGACTCATTAAATTGATGAGGCTTAATAACTTGTTTTCTCTCCAAAGAGAAAATTTCCTAGCCAGAATTTCATCAGGAGCTCGTTGCCCTAAGTCAGCTATATGACATCAGGACATGTGCGTGTGAAGGAAAGGAGATATTGATTTGGGTGAAGGGGAGTGGAAGGGATATTGTGTGGTTAAGGCTAGTGCCATAGAACGTTAGCAGAAAACCATCTATTACCACTGTGGTTTACTGTCATTCAGCAAATATTGATTGAGACCCTATCACATGACAGCCACTAGGTTAAGAACAAAGGATGCAGAGGGTAAAAGATGTCTCCAGTCTTCAGGAAGCTCAAGGTCACCACGATAATAGGTGACCGCTTCCAGGAAGACAGATCAGACATAAAGCACATACAACCAAGATCTCATTTTTACTGTTGCATGAATGGTCTTATTTAAGATCTTATTTAAGAATGATCTTATTTAAGATCTTATTTAGGATGGATTGGAGGTGGAGAGGGGAAGAGAATGAGCCTAGATCTGAGTCAGAACAGAATTCCAATTTCTCTACTCCCAGAATCAGTGAGTATGGTAAGACTTTTCCTCTAAGGTGGCAGAAAGACTTATGCTAGGTTAGGATCAGGGTATTAGTGTAAAATATTAAAAGAGACTCAAATAATACACATCTGTAAAGATCAGTGAAGCACACACACACCCTTTCCAGGTTACTAGTTCATTTATATGTTATTTCTTGGCTGATAAAATAGTCACAGATGCAGAATCAAAATAAAGTTATTTTAATATGACTATATTTAATACATCAGAGCTATGGTTTTTCCAGTAGTCATGTCTAGATGTGAGAGATGGACCATAAAGAAGGCTGAGTGCTAAAGAATTGATGCTTTTGAACTGTGGTGTTGGAGAAGACTCTTCAGAGTCCCTTGGACTACAAGGAGATCCAACCAGTCCATCCTAAAGGAAATCAGTCCTGCATATTCATTGGAAGGACTGATGCTGAAGCTGAAGCTCCAATACTTTGGCCACCTGATGCGAAGAACTGACTCATTTGAAAAGACCCTGATGCTGGGAAAGATTGAAGGTGGGAGGAGAAGGGAATGACGGAGGATGAGATGGCTGTATGGTATCATTCAGTGGGCATGAGTTTGAGATAGTTAGGGAGACAGTGATGGACAGAGAAGCCTGGCGTGCTGCAGTCCATGGGGTCACAAAGAGTTGGACACGACTTGGAGACTGAACAACAACAACAGTAGTTAATACTTCTGTATGGTATATTTGAAAATGAGGGCAGTAGATCTTAAGATTTCTCATAACAAGGGAAAAAACACTTTTTCTTTTTGGGGAGGGTATCTATATAACATGATGTATGTTAACTTACTGTGATCATTTCACAATGCGTGTAATTAAATTCGTTATGCTTATATTCCTACAGTGTTATGTATCATGTATATCTCAGTAAAACTGGGAAAAGTCATTTATTCCAAAGATGCACCATTTCAAGATTGTATCCTGATATATAAAGAGAGCTCTTGCATGTTATACTGTTCTTGATACTGTCATTTAAAATGATATTCATTCATATATTGCTTAGTGCCTATAATATGCCAGAGAGAATCTGACAGCCTCTGAGTAGGACAGTGGTAGGCAAAAATTGACCCATTCTTGGCATCATAGAACTTATGTTCTGGAGACAGAAGAGAGACATCAAATAATCATCAACTAAACCTAGAATTTCAAACTTTCTTAAACTTGAGAGGTGTGAAAAGCCTGTCCTAGTTGAGGGTGGGGAGCAGAAATATTTTCCTGAAGTCGTGATGCTTGAGCTGGTATTTGAAAGATAAGCAAGAAGCGGCTAGGCAGGCGTAGATGTAGTCTTCCAGGCAGAAGGTTGTTGCTAGCCCAAGGGCTGAAAAGGAAAATGTCAAATTAGAGTTTATGGAACAGAAGCTGGGTTGATGGGGCTGGAGTGCAGAGAGGGAGAGTCTGGAGGGGAAGTCAGTGGTATTGTCCTATGCTTCCCTGGTGGCTCAGATGGTAAAGAATCTGCCTGCAATACAGGAGACCTGGGTTCGATCCCTGGGTCAGGAAGATCCTCTGGAGGAGGAAATGGCAACCCACTCAAGTGTTCTTTCCTGGAGAATTCCATGGACAGAGGAGCCTGGTCTGTACAGTCAGTCCAGGGGTTGCAAAGAGTTGGACGTGACTGAGTGACTAACTTGCTGTGCTGTGCCCAGTCACTCGGTTGTGTCTGACTGACTGCAACCCCATGGACCCCACAGAATGGGTTGCCATGCCTTCCTCCAGGGAATCTTCCCAACCCAGGGATTGAACCCAGGTCTCCCACATTGCTGGCGGATTCTTTACCAATAGCCATTAGGGAAGACCAAGAATACTGGAGTGGGTAGCCTATCCCTTCTGCAGGGAATCTTCCCAACCCAGGAATCAAACCGAGGTCTCCTGCCTTGCAGGCAGATTCTTTACCAGCTGAGCTACCAGGGAAGCCTGGTATAACACTGCTACTACTACTGATTTAAACTTTATCCTAAAGGCAAATTGTTGAACAGTGGTAAGCAGAGAAGTAACGTGACCATGACTTATAAAGATCACTTTGGCTGTGGGATGGAGAATGGATTGGAGGGGAATAAGAATCGATGTTAACATTTTCATTCTCTAGGAAAGAGTCAATGGTGGACTAAATTTGGCCTAGGGCAGTGGCTGTGAATGTGAAGGGAAGTGAGGGAATTTGAGATATATTTAGAAAGTTGTATATTCATAGCAGTTGAGATGTCAAAAAAAAAAAAATAAGGCTTAGTAAGGAGAGACTTGTTCAAAAGGATTATTGCAAGGGACGGGAATGCACTCTTCAATAGGGAGAATGCTATGGCAGTAAGGTCTGAAAGCATTGGAAAATCAAATAAAACAAAATAAGAGGTTTTCTTTTCTAGGGTAAAAAAGACAAGCAGGAATAAGCACAGTCTTTGGAGGGGATGTTGGACAAGCAGTGGGAAATAACCATTGGGTCTGAGAGCAACAAGGTCTCACTATACTTGGCTAATTCCCAGGAGAAGCTGACAAGGGGCTATGTTCCACTTTTGGTGTCTGTAGTCAGGCTTGGAGACAAGCAGAATTCCAGGTCAGAGACCTATAGGAGTGATTAATTTTGGTCAAGACAAAGCAGAGTATAAGGAATGGCAATTGTGAAGGCTTGGCTCGAGAGTGCCACCATGACCCAAGAGCCAGTGAGGGGCATATGGGAGAGGCTGAAGCTGCTCAGTGGGTCAGTGAATCCTTTCGCCCCTCTCTAGGGGAGAGTCATGTGTTCATTTTATGTTAGGGGTTGGCTTTTCATAGCCCTGAGTTCATTTACCCTCATAACACCCAAAGAAGTAAGTGTGTTAGAATGGGGAGGATTGGATTAGCAGTCTTCCTGTCTGCCTCTTTTTCAGAAGAGAAACCATAGTCTAGAGAGGGAAATTGACTTACCCAAGGCATCACAGCTAGATGGTAGAAAGGCTGTGAACTGGACCCCAAACTTCCAACACCCAATCTGGGAATGATCCTTCTTTATGGGCCTGCTTCACTTCGCGTCAGTGGAGCATTGCAGGTTCCTCCCAGGGAGTAAACTGAAGTGCTTTCTGCCTTCCCCATCTGCTATACTGCTATATCCACAGATATTTACTACATACGCACATATCTTAATCTGAAGGATCCATGACCTCACTTTGAAATTTGCTTACTCGAGTTTTCAGTTCCTGTCATCATGTTCTGTTCTGTGCTTAGCTTGACTGTCCTGGAATTCAGGATGGACCTGAAAGGCAGGTATGACTTTGGCGTGATAGACTGATACGATGTGGCAAGTAGACTGTAGACTTTGGAGGCAGGCAGAACCTGGTTGGAAACCTATGTCTGCCATTCGCCAGCTGTTGTCACCTAGGTCAAGTTATTTATGTTCTCTGAGCCTTATTTTTTTCATTTGTAGAGTCAGATAATACAGTCGCCTCACTCGATTGTTGCAAGAACTCGATGGGGTGTGGTAATGTTAGCCGTCGTTTTTTTGGGCTTGTAATATGTGTCAGGCATCGTGCACAGTGCTTTACAGAATTATCTTTTTTATTCACGTATTAAGTGCATAGTATGTTCTAGGTATCCTTCTAAGGACACAGAGAAAAAAATCTGATAAATTTCTTGCCCCCAGGGCAATCTAGTTAAATTTGAAGCAGAACACATTAAAATATGTGTATGTTTTTGTCAGTTAAGTGCTCTGGAGAAAAGTAAAACAGAAAGGGGATGGGAAAGTGCCTGGGGGTTGCTGAGTGTGGTGTAGCAGGGGGTCGGTCGTGGTGCCTGCGGAGACTGTAGGCACAGTTGAGCTAATTTGCTTTTTGGTGCAATATACCAGTTGGTAGGTTTCCCTTCCTTCCCTTGCCTGCTTCCCTCTCCCTACTTCGCTTCATCCCTTAATGCATTGAGCATCTGTGGTATTACCTAGTTAGTCCCTAGGGAAATGAAGATGGATGTTTCTTTTAGTCCTGTCTCCACCTACCCTTCTACACACTTAACCCCCAATTTGTTCTACAAAGGTTTAAGATAAATAAATAGGAAGTGGTCTCATCTTTTAGTTCCTAAAGATCTGCTGGCATGGTTTGGGATCTGGGAGCTGAATTGTCCCATTGGTACCCAGGGTGCCAGTGCGTTTCTCAAGGGCACTGTAGGACATTGTTGATGGCGCTAGTCTGTACCTTTGCCTACACCTCTGGGATGATCCCTAAAAAATCTGCCTGGCCCGTTGTGGGCCTCCTGTCGAGCTGACCCAGCCTGTGTTCTTTGCAGATGGTGAGTGCCCTCATTCAGACTGTAGGTAGTCTTGAGGCTTGGAGCTGTAGCCGCATCCTGGGAGAGCTTTGCTCCCAACATCCACCCATCTCGACCCCCAGGAGAGAGAGGGAAAGGACTGACCAGGATACGGTAGAAAAGGGCATAAGGTTAGGAACATTTTCAAATTATTTTCAGAAATCCAGTCTTAGCTATTAACGACAGCTGTGCGTTTAATCACTGAAACTCTTTCCATTCTGGAGCAGCCTGTGTCCCCTGCGGAGGGGCGCTATTATCCAGCAGTTAAGTCGTTAGAGGCTTCTCTGGGGCTGGTAGGCAGTCTGCTGGGAAAGGAGGGGACGAGTCCCTTTGTTACAGTGACCTGAGTGTTGCAGTACCCCCTGCGTCGGGCCATCCCCCTAATCCCGCCGTCTCTGAGGATTGCTCTGATAGGTCTGTCACTGAGGAGGGTGGGAGGTACCGTCTCTCACAAGGGAGACTAAAGGGGCCAGGAAAAGCCATGCTTCTGCGTCGCCTTCAAGCACCAAATGGGCTTCTTGATTTTTAAGGATTGCGGATTCGGGAAGGAACTGTCTGTCTTCTGTCTCCACCACCACAATAACAGCAGTAAGGAGCCACATGACAATTGATGTTGCTTACATGATGGCGGTGTTGGCTTCGTTGCCAAGTCGTGTCCAACTCTTCCAACCCCATGGACTGCAGCCCGCCAGGTTCCTCTGTCCATGGGATTCTCCAGGCAAGAATCCTGAAGCGGGTTGCCATTCACTTCTCTGGGGTTCTTCCTGACCCAGGGATCGAACCCGGGTTTCCCACATTGCATGCAGAGAGTGGCTGGAAGACAGTGGCCAAAAGAAACACCCTTTGCCTCCTCTTCTCTCCTTCCTTATGGCTTTCTCCTTCTTTGATTTTTGTTTTATGTATTTTGTGGTTTTATTTTTCATTTTAACATCATAGGTGAGCTTTTAAGTCAGAGCCAGAAACACCCAGGCGTTGTATCAGGAGAATAATGAGAAGGCAGACGGATGAAGGAGCTCTGAGTAAAGCAACGTGCTGGGTGGAATCAGCGTGGACTGTGCCATGCTCACGGGGCTAATGGTCCCACGGAAGAAGTGAAAGCGTGCAGCCACAGAGCGAAAGCCCTGCCAACTGCGAATACAGATTAGAAGTTAAAAGACGTGCAGTTGCAGTAGCACCACGACGCGCTTACTACATCCTGTCCATTCCTCTCCTGGAGTCTGCTTGCAGACACCAAGCCTCCGCTCTCCTCCCCAGATCCTGTTCTCAGTCAGGAATTCTCTGTTAGATCCTCACTTCTTCCATTCCCATCTGGCTTAACAAAGGAGGCAGGCATTGTCCTTTTTCATCATTTTCCTTCTGCCAGGACCTTTGCTTCTTTCTGCTTTCCTCCTGTATGAATTTAGAAATGCCTCCAGCTAAAAGTGGTAGAAAAATGGTGATTTGGACAAATAAGGAAGCTTTTTTCTTACGTATCCATGAATTCCAAGCTCGGCAGTCCAGGGATGCTCCCACAGTCTGACAAAGCCATTAGGAAATACATTGTTTTCAGTCCATTCCATCATATGTTGACTTTTATCCTCAGGTTTGTTGCCTCACGGTCTCACTATGGCTCCTGCACATCCAGGCATTGCGCCCTCATTCCAGGCTGGAGGAAGGAAGGAGGACAAAGAGCCTTCTCTGAGTGAGGCATTAGTGGTCCTTCATGGCAAACCTCTCATATCTGATGAGCCCACCTGCTCATCCCAAGACCAATAATTGGAGGAGGGGATGCAATTACTCTGCCTGGTTTAAACCAACCATGCTTCATTTTCTCATGGGGATGTGGAAGTAGGGGCCTACTTTCTCTGAGAACAAGGGTCCTCCGCCCCTGCCTGAACAAACCAGGGTTCTGTTGTCAGGAAAGAAGTGAGGTGATGGCTCTTGGATGACTTCTGCCACCCTTCTTTTCTGAGGTCCTCCTTTTGCCTAACTTTGGTGGCCTGGAGTCTCTGAATTTGAGGGTAGATGTGGGAAGGGGTGTTTGTTAATGCAGGTATTTTTAATGTCCAGAAGAAGCTCATGTGTGCTTTCTGACATACCATTGCATTTTGGAATCCTCAGAGCCCTGCCTTGGCCTCTGACTTGCAATTCTAGATTTGGAAGCTTCTTTAAGCTTGCTTTTCCAGAGGAAACCATCTGATTTTTGTGGCTGTGTTTGAATGGATCATCTCTCACTGGTTAAACTGACCCCGTTTGCTTGAATGAACATCACTCCATGTCTTGGGGCTTCAGAACATGGACAGGTCTTCATTCTTTTCTCCTAACAGGTAGTGACAAAGCATTTGCATGTATAGAAAAGCACTGGGAATCTGCGTCCCCCACCAAGATAACCAGGCTACATTTAGAAATTGGCAGTGGCTGCTGTGGATTTCACAGCAGGAGGAAGGAGATGCAGTGTTTTCAGCTTAGAAGTCTGGGAATCCTTATTTTCCATCCATACTGAAGAGTTCTAGGGCAAAATTCCCTTCCCAAGTTCTAGAGGCCTTGTTCCTCTGCCCTCTCTACTCTTTAACAGTAAGTGGCAAAATATGATGGAAGGGAATGAACTCTTTTCCTCAGTGGAAAAGCATCAGCACTTAATTTGGTTTGGAAGGCAGAGCAGAAGGTGAGAAGCTGACCAGGATTTCGAGGAAGTGATGTAAGTGTTGTTACATCTTACTTTGTACATCTCACATCTTATGTTGATCTCTACAGAAACATAGGACACCCCTGGATGTGTGTGCTGTGGCCTCCTTTCAACACACCAGGTTGTCAAAGAGGCTAATTGTTTTTTGTTTTCTCGTGTTAATTTTTCCCTGTGAGAATTATCTTTTTTTTTTTTAGGAACGATGGCATCTGGCTCTTATTTACTTCTAAGTCTTCATCTAGCAATAGAATGGTGCAGGAGTGGGGGAAGAACATTTTTGGAGAGACCAAGACCACACACACACACACACACACACGCACGTTGGCAGGCAGCCATCCCAAGCCCATAAGCTTTCTCCAGGGCTTGGCTCTGAACGTGGCAGAAGGTAGTCACGCCACAGTCCAACAAAATGCTGCACGTTACATTCTGACAGTTTCAGTATTTGTCCCCAAGAGCTTGCATTAGACACTAAATGATAATAATGAGCAAATTCAATTAGAAATGACTTCAGAGCTAGAAAACTTGATGACTATAAATAAGAAAGGGAATAAGCCACATCACCTGCTGCATGTAAACTGCGTAAAGAGCTTGTTTTAGTTAAACATTAGTTAAGCAACATTAAATTTGAAGGGGTTTCCATTAGCCAAAGCTATGTGCTGGGTGACACAGTGATTATTACAGATTTGACCAGGCTTTCTGTCTGGTGTAAGAGGAATTCTGGCTAGGGTATGGCTGACAGGTTCATTGCAAATTTCTGATGTCCCTCAAAAGTGGAATTATGACTTTTATAATGAAGGCTTGCCTTTAACTATGTAATAACTACACTTATATAAGTATATATATATATATATGTATATATATATAAGTGTATAAGAATAACTACGCTTATTTCATTTTACAGGTAATGAAAGTTTATAGGCAAATGAAATTTTAAGCTTTACTCTGCTTAATTACCATGGGAACTGCTTGCCCACAGACTCTGGGATGACGCACTCTTCTTTTAGCTCTAACTCCTTAATATTTTACTTCTTGCAAATAAACCATTTAGTTAACTAAACTTAAGGAACCACCATTAACCAATTCATTGGGTGTCTATGCTAAGTTGCTTCAACTGTGTCCGACTCTTCGTGACCCTATGGACTGTAGCCCATCAAGCTCCTCTGTCCATGGGATTCTCCAGGCAAGAATACTGGAGTAGGTTGCCATTGCCTTCTCTAGAGAATCTTCTGACCCAGGGGTTGAACTTGCATCTCTTACATTTCCTGCAAAGGCAGGTGGATTCTTTATTACTAGTGTCACTTGGGAAATCCAACTGATTCATTAATTAAAGTGTAATAGTCCTTTTATTATCAATCATAATCACTTCTTTATTTACATTGAGCTTTATTTAATTTATTGCTTCTAGCATTGCCTGCAAGAGATGACAGGTGTTTTGTCATCAGGCTTATTCAGGAGAGTGTAATTTTAAGATGATGAGCTTATGTTAAAAAGAAAAAAAAAAAAGTGTTTGGATATAAGCCCCAGCTTCATCATTTACCAGCCTGACCACCTTTCTCAAATGATTACAGCTTCTTAAAGTCTTAATTTCTTTTTCTGAAAAATGGGTTATCTCTTCTGTGTACAGTCATTACCGACATGGAAAGATGATCTTCCCAACCTTTCTGCCCTGTCCGGTGTTCACCCTGTAGAATGTTTCATGAATTGGGCTAAAATGTGTGAAGTCTTTAAATGTTGGTATTTGTTTAACCAACATTCTGCCATCAGCCTGTCACTGTTTGCTCTCTGCATAGCTTCCTAGGTGATCACCTCCACTCGCATCATGGGGTTAACTTTTGTCTATTCAGCTGACTTCAGAGTTTATTTCTGTAGCTGAAATTTCCCATGAGCCTCAGACACACAGGTCTGCCTGCTTACCTGACATTTCTAACTAGATATTTCACAGTCAACTCAAAAGAGAATTCTCTGCACATATCAAGGCCTCAACACCAGATATCTGGGGACCATCTGTAGCAGAATATCATTTCATAAGAATAAATCACTAAGTATGTATGGGGGAGAGATAGGAGAAAGAAGGCAAAAGCCAGATTGTGGCGGGAGGAAGCTTTATGAGACAAGCAGAACATATTTATTTTTATTTTGAAGGCAGTGAAAGGCTCTTTCAATGTAAGCCTTCTTAGAAAATATGTAACATGGTCAGACTTAAATTATGTTACAGTTGCTCTGAGAATCATACAGAATATGGTTTGAAGAGAGCTTGACTGGATTCTTGCCTGGAAAATCTTATCGATAGAGGAGCCTGGCGGGCTACAATCCATAGGGTCGTAAAGAGTCAGACATGACTGAAGTGACTTAGTGTTACTTGCTCAGTCGTGTTCAACATGACCCCATGGACGGTAGTCCACGAGGCTCCTTTGTCCATGGGATTTTCTAGGTAAGAATACTAGAGTGGGTTGCCATTTCCTTCTCCAGGGAATCTTCTTGACCCAGGGATTGAACCCATGTCTCCTGTGTCTCCTGCATTGCAGGCAGATTCTTTACCAGCTGAGCCATCAGGGGAGTGGACTTAGCATTAGCATTGCTGAGTTCAGGCAAAGCAGAGAGAAAGCTGTTGGCTGTGATCTGAGCATTAGACAAGCACAGTTCATTCTGGACAATGAAATCCTGATTACGTTAGATTCAACACCTCAGAGTTGGCAGAGCCTTCTTATGTAAGATGTAATATTTTCTTTTACAGGCAAAGTAATAGATACCCCAGAGTTTCTCAGCTTGCTCAAGGTCGCTCTGCTGGCAGATGGCAAACACCAGACTGGCATCCTGTGGTCCTGAGAGAGAGTTTTGTGGGTTTGTCCTGGAGAAAAAGAGAGTTTCAATTGTTTATCTTCATACATTTTTATATGGCAGGTATTTTTTTTTTTTTTTTTGAAAGGACCAAAATTTGAACAACTTTATTTTGGCAACATTATACTGCCTGTTTTACAGATGTGGGGTTTTAGGCTTGAGGAGATAAGACTTTTCTAATGTCACACAGTGAATTGGCAAACCTGTCACTTAATGAACTCCAATCTCTTAATGTAACCTCCTGTGCATTTTCCATATTACTGCACTGAGGTAAGTTCCCTCTCTTCTGTGCTACAACTGCACAGAGGCCTGCAGACTGAATGGAAGATGAGAGGCATTGAGTTAAAGGGCCACCTGGGAGATACAGGATGTCCATAGGATGCCTTATCATGATGCCTGCCTTGTGGCTTTGGCCTGGTCAGCAGCCTTGCAAAGTCCCAACAACTGTTCTGATTAACAGTCTTGGTTAGTACATCAACAAGAGAGACTTCACTTCCAAGCCGTTGACTCATATTAGTCAAGCTCCAAGAGACTGATGTAGAAAACTATAATGTACTTTTACTAAAGTATAATGAGAAATAGAATCTCAGATAGACCTAAGCGCACCTGTTGGCATGACTTATACTTTAATTGTACTTTCTTTTTCTGTCGAGATGCTAAATTTTAATCACAAATTTGCTTGGTGAACTTGGAATTCAGAAAAGGAGTTTAGGTCTTCTTGAGCAGCTTTCTTCTGCTAAAATAGCTTATCGCTGCTGTTTTTCTGCACTTTGTCAATAGTGCCAGAATACTCATTCTGCTCATCAAGATGCTGTCTCCTGCGAGGAGAGAAAGTCCATCAGAGCTGACTTTGCTGACTCTCCCTCCACCCGCTCCATCTTCCATTGCTGACTACCTCCCTTTCTGATTGACGCATCATTTCTGTGGATACATTAATAAGCTCCATAATATTATCATTGAGTCTAGTAGACTGGGAATCATTCTGTTTCTTTGATCTACTTGGTCTGTCTCTGCATTGAGTCTTTGTGCGTTAATTTATAGTTGGTTTTTTCATGAAGAATCTTATTTCCGTTTTATCTATGTGTCCATGTTTATCAGGAGCCCTCTGCTTTTACCCCCCCCCCCACCTGTTTTATAGGACTGTACAGGGTTTGGTGCCAGGCACAGTGTTTTCTTCAAATGATATGCTTTATTCTCATCCAGAGTAACAGGGGCACTTAGGAGCTCTTCTCAGCAATTGATTTTGTTTTGTTTAGATGAAAACATACTTGTTTTCCAAGAATGTTTATGTTAGAGTGAAATTAGCAGAAGTTATTGAGTCAGTTGGACCTGGGTTCAGATCATAGTTCTAGGATTTCCTCAACTTCTCTGTAAAGATTGATTTAACTGCCTTAGTGTGTGTGTGTGTGTGTGTGTACTCAGTTTTGTCCGACTCTATGTGACCCCATGGACTGTAGGGCTTCTCTGTCCATGGGGTTTTCCAGACAAGAATACTGGTGTGGGTTGCCATTTCCTACTCCAGGGTTTAATATATTTTGTAGGAACTCAATAAATGTTAGTTTATTCCTACTTAAACTCAGATACTGATTTATGAAAACGGATTAAGTGCATTGTGGAAAAGGAAAGGTATTTATAGGCTCTGATTCTGACAGCTCAAACCATAGGCCAGTACATGCTAGAGAAAATGAAATGGTGCCCAAGGCTCATTAGATTAAAAGGCTGCTGGTATCCTCTAAGCTGTAAGCTGCTTTTTGCCCACATTTCTGAAGGTTGGTTTCTAATGGGGTCAGAAATGACTTAGGTTGATGGCACCGTCTCTGTGCCACAGGATTCCCAGGACACCCATCAGATCATGTTGGGTTGCTCGAAGTGAGAACACGCAGAAACCTTTACAAATCTCACAAAGGCATGCTCTTTGCCTGGAGCGTGTAGCTCTGTGTGTGTTGACCTTTAGCAGGACAAGTTCTTACAATGGAGCTACTCTGGGGACAAAACCTCATGACTTTATTAACTTTAGCAAGATTGCACCGTTGATTGACTTTACCAGTCCACTCTGGGAAACGATTTGTCAAAGTGGGAATCTTTGAAGACAGGAAATATGTCACACCCTAAGTATTTGTACCTGATGACCTTATCTAAAAGACAATGGAAGGAGTCCTTTCAATTTAAGGAAAATAGGAAACATGAACTAAATAGGGAAGTCTACAGTATAGAGCTGCTTGACCGCTCATGGGTGTGCTTACTTTTATTATACTTGTGCAGCGTACTTGCACAAGCCCATCACTTTTGCTCCTCATACCCTCTTTATTCTCCAGAGCTTAGTGAGGAAGGGAAATGAGGGAGCATATTTTCCAATAGGAATGCCTGCTCAAAGCATCTTCCAACTAATGCTGCTGTTAAGACTATAATTGAAGAATCCAGACCTAGATTCACTTGCAAAGTAGATAAATCCTGACCTTCACTCATGTCGTGGTCCCTGAATGTTAAAATCTGGTCGTGTCTCTGCTTATAAGGAGTATATGTGGGCAGGCAGGGTAGGTGTGGGCATTCCCATTGTAGAGAAGAGGAAAGCCAGTGCCAGGAATGATGTTCAGTGAGTTGTCAAGACACCAAAACTCATAAATGGCAGAGCTAGGACTAGGGGTTGAGAATCCGGTGTTCCACACTCCCCCACCATGGCCTCTTGGGCCCGTGTTGTGGGTGAACTTCAGAGATCAACAAATGAGCTCAAACCCTTATTTAAACGTCAGTTTCTTAACCCTGCCTCCTCCCCCCACAAGCCTCACTTTTCTCATCTCTGATGTGAGTATCGTAAATCTACTTTTAAGGTAGATGAAGTGAAATAACATACGCAAGTGAGGTATCCAATAATTGTTATTATAGTTCCTTCTTTCCTCACCAAGGAAACCAAGGTGCATTGAGCTTCAGTGATCTGATAAGGCCACATGACTGTATGTAGTAAGAGAAAAGATCAAGATTCAACCTGATTTTGCTGAGCCCAATTTTATATATGGTGGTGATAGAACCCAGTGCATGAGTTTCTCTTGTTCTTGGAGTAGATTTTCTTTTTATAAGATTCCTCCTTAAACTCAAACCAGAGACCCTGCTTCTCTCCTTCCAGTCTCTGAACTTTCAAGTTCTTTTATCATGAGTTCTAGTGAGAATGGGCCTTACATCTGGGCTTAATTATAGTTTTGAGGGCTCTTTGACTTTCTGCATGATAATTGTCATCTTTCCCAGTCATCTCCTGAAACATAGTCTCACACTGTGACCCTCTCCCAACTTGCAGACCGTTTCCCCTTCTGCTTGGAGAGCTCTCCTGATTTAGTTTCCCTCCTGATACATCCCGGTCTCTTCTCCTTGTACCTTGTCCTGTATGTTGGGGGACTTTCTCCCAGTCTGCTTCAGAGTCAGGCACTTTTCTACTATACATGTAAACACTTTGATTTTTCACAGTAAGAAAGCTTCTGGTAGCAGGGAAATGATTGATAAAGCCCACTCTGGGAAGACACAAATGAGGGGGTGTTGTACATCTTATCTTTCCCTCTCACTCTTTACAATTTAATTTCATATAACAAATGTTTGTAGAGCACTTACTCTGGGCTGGAGATGCTGTGGCCCATTCAGGGGTTATATTATATAACTGAATAAGACATAGTCCTTTTCTTAACAATTGTGATGGTATTACCAAAGGTGGAATGTGGGGGTCAGAGCAGATCTACCTGGGTATAAAGTGAGGTGTGAAGGCTAGTAACAGCTGTGGGAAGGAGCTAGAGGAGAGGGGAGTATTCAGAGCAAAGAGAATAAAATGGTCACCAACCCAAAGCCAAGAAAGGGCATAGCACATTTGGAAAATAGAAAAAAGTATGACCTGAGGATTGAGGTCAAGGGAGGGAGACAGACACAGGGATAAAGTAGGAAAGGTGGACAAGAGTCTGAGAGGAATTTGGGGCTTTTCATCCTAAAGACGATACAAAACACTGAAAGGTTTAAATGAAAAGTTCAAATTTATGCAGAGTACATCATGAGAAACACTGGGCTGGATGAAGCACAAGCTGGAATCAAGATTGCTGGGAGAAATATCAATAACCTCAGATATGCAGGTGACACCACCCTTATGGCAGAAAGTGAAGAAGAACTAAAGAGCTTCTTGATGAAAGTGAAAGAGGAGAGTGCAAAAGTTGGCTTAAAGCTCAACATTCAGAAAACTAAGATCATGGCATCTGGTCCCATCACTTCATGGCAAATAGATGGGGGAACAGTGGAAACAGTGTCATTCTTTATTTTGGGGGGCTCCAAAATCACTGCAGACGGTGACTGCAGCCATGAAATTAAAAGACACTTGCTCCTTGGAAGGAAAGTTGTGACCAACCTAGACAGCATATTATAAAGCAGAGACATTACTTTGTCAACAAAGGTCCATCTAGCCAAGGCTGTGGTTTTTCCAGTAGTCATGTATGGATGTGAGAGTTGGACTATAAAGAAAGCTGAGCACTGAAGAATTGATGCTTTTGAAGTGTGGTGTTGGAGTAGACTCTTGAGAGTCCCTTGGACTGCAAGGAGATCCAACCAGTCCATCCTAAAATAGATCAGTCCTGAGTGTTCATTGGAAGGACTGATGTTGAAGCTGAAACTGCAATACTTTGGCTACCTGAGGTGAAGAACTGACTCATTGTAGAAGACCCTGATGCTGGGAAAGATTGAGGGCAGAAGGAGAAGGGGATGACAGAGGATGAGACGGTTGGATGGCATCACCAACTCAATGGACATGAGTTTGAGTAAACTCTGGGAGTTGGTGATGGACAGGGAGGCCTTATGTGCTGCATTCCATGGGGTCACAAAGAGTTGGACACGACTGAGCCACTGAACTGAACTGAACTTTAAAATGACTATCCTTGGTGCAGTGTCCCAGTAAGGGCGGCAAGCAGAGAAAGACGAGAAACACGGTTAAGAAACCAGCTTCGTCTCAGATAGAGGTAGGAGAGCTAGATACAAGTAAATGGATTGGAAAAGCAGGGGTTGAAGTGGGATACCATGCTGATGCCGCAGCGATAGGAGATGAGGGCCAGAAAGGGAGCCACATTTCTTCCTATCCTTGGGGACAAGGCAGGATTGAGCTAAAATGTGAACACACAGATGCTGTGGCTGGAGCGGCTGTAACTAGTAACTAATGGTAGCCTTGGCCCACTCTTCTGAGGTAGCAACTGTGCTGGGAATATCAGACACCACAGTAGAACCAAAGGCCAGAAGCAGGTGGGCAGAACTTCCTGGAACCACAGATTCTAATTCTGCTCACGTAAAGGGCAGCGTGCAAGGCATAGCCGCCCAGCTCAGAAATGTCTTCTCTCCGCTAGAAGTGGTTGCTCTTTGCTCACAAAACCCAAGTGAGAGAGTCAGGCCACATTCTGTTGATTTCTCTTAGAAACCTAGAGATGGGGAGGAAAATAATTTCCCAGAGGAAGTGAACCAATTACATTGTCAGGTGGGCTGAGCAGCGACTCCTTCCTGGCTCTGCCGCGGACCTCCTGATGGATGTACGTGGGCCCTGTGGTAAAGAGATGGCTCTAGAAATGCACAGAAGCTATTGATTCCAAGTTGACAAACGAGGAAGAAATCCAATCTAAGCAGCCAATCAGAACTTGTCGTTTGTCCCCAAACAATACCTAGAGTGCTTGGCGCTATTATTAAGAAAAGCTTTTATGTTTATTTCACCTTCAGTGCCCTTCATCCAAGGTCTCTGGTTTCTCTTGATTACATTTTCAGTGAAGTCCTGATTTGGTAAAACAAATCGACCCCTCAGCTGATTTGTTGAGACAGCTTGTTAGTTTGGTTTGCGTGTGTGAGGTGTAGTTTGCTGTAGTTCAAGAAATAGGGAAAAGTAAGAGGTGCTGTTTTAACAAATCACAAATCTGAAGCTGATGGTCTGGGAAAATCGGAGCCATTAGTTTAGTTCATTGGACTGCTTTTATTTCGTTGGTTCACTTTGAATCCTAGTGTGTATACCTCTCAGTTCTGATTGGAATGTGAGATGGTTTCCAAGCAGATGTAGGAATAGGAAGGAGGAAAAAGCATGCAAGCCCCACCCCTCTGGGGTTCCATCTTTCTGGGTTTCCTTTCTTCCCCAACTTTCTGTTCCTTTGGGCTTGGGAGCTGGTGCAGAGTTTACCAGAAACACAGCTGCATGGCACCCCGCTCCTGTACGTTCATTTCCCCATCACTGTTGTGCCAGTGCTGTTTCTAGGATTCTCCTATCCTGTCTCACCAAGAAAATCTTCTGTAGGTATGAACTCCCCTTGTCATCTTCTCTGCACTTAAGTTAGGTTGAAGTACTGACCTCTCGCTACTTCCACCTTCAAAAGCCCTGCCCGGTCCTTGGTTTTTGAGAACAGCCCCTTTGTAGATGGATCAGAGGAATTCTTTGTCTGGAATGTCATGGAAGGCTTCGTGAATCCAGCTTCAGTTAATGCTTCCTTCTCTACCTGGCGGTCACCAATCAGTTGATCTGAGGAGTGTTTACAAATCTATGTTTCAGGTTGGATCAGTTTTTGATGAAGGTGGGTTTTATCCCCTGTTTTTCTAAGCTTTCCTCTCTGGTGTCCATCTATGTGCATACGTACTCTGCGCATCACTCCCTCAGTCTTGTCCGCTAGCCCCAGGGTCTCTGTGTTGTGATATGGCATGCCTTTTAAGAGACCCACCAAGTTTCTTGCAGAATGACACCTTTAGCTCCAAACATTTGCAGAGTAGATACAGCTGATGCATCCTGGGTGCATGAATTAGCCAACCTTTCCTTATGCCAAGAAGGGCCAACATCACGAATCTCAAGTTTAGAGGAAGAGGTTGCAAATATAGAAGTGCAGGTGACCTTGCTATGCTTAATGCCTGGTGTGATGCTGGAAGAAGGGCAGCCACAGTGAGATGTTGGAATAAAGTCTGGTGGGTGTGTTCTCTCCATATTTTTAGAGGGTAATATGCTGACTCCATGTCATTAAAACTACAGTGGTAAAGCGATTGAGGAACCGGTATTAAAACTAGGCCTTGAGATACCCAGCAGAGCTAGACAAAGAAGAAGAAAATGTTCCCCTGTTCTCTTCCCCTTCTGATCTCTACCAAGAAAGAACACAGGCTCCATCCCAGACTCTCCATCTCCGCTGTTAGCACCTGGCCAGGCATGCTGGCCTTAATCATTAAGGCGCTTGTGTAGGCACAATCCAAAAAGCAACTTTTTCAGTTGCCTCATTGTATTTTCATGTCTCTCCATGTTGATAAAGGCCAGGGACATTAAAAGCGTAGGTTGCTTCCTCTCTCTCTGAGGACCAGAGTTCCCAGAGCTCAAGTAACCAGCGCTGACCCTCTAATTTTTTTTTGATAGCTCATTACTCAAGAACCCCAGAGGAGCAGTCTTCCAGAATCCTACCATGACAGCTTCACTATGTTGAGTATATTTTAAACTGAGACTCAGAGTGACAGTTCCTACCAAGGAGGGGCACACTGTTCTGTCCTGCAGCTTAGCATAGGGGAGAGAACGAAAGCTATTAGGCTCTCCGAAGCCTCTTAAAAAAAACAGAAATCCTCAGCTTTGTGTATAATTCTAGTTCTGCTTTTGCCTTTTTTTTTGGTAATACATTCTTCACAGTTTCACAGTTAATGTCTACACTGTGGTCTCTGTGACCCAGAACACCCTGCAGACAGGAATTTAGCGGAAGCTTGAGTTAATTTGATGGGTTTAGGTGTTAAAGGGAAGTCAGCTACTCTCCAGGGCATCCCTGGTGTTCAGAGCAAAGGAAATAGGACAGATTTTTCACCTGCAGATAAATTCCCTTTCAGCTAATTAATTGTAAGTTTCCCTCAGTGTGGTGATGCACGTTTGGGGGTAGACTAGCTGAGAGTGTGAGTCTGGCTCCTGCTTAGCTCCTGTTTTTCCCTCTGTGTGCCTCCTGGTGCCACCTCCTTCTTCACCCTCTTCATTCATGTAGACTGTGTCTCCTGTCGCTCTGTTTTTACAACCAGTGCTAATCTAAAAATCACAGTTATTAGGCCACATTAAGCTTCTGAGAGTCGGTGGAGTGGCTGTGAGTGTCTCATGAAGTCCTGGATGGTCCTGCCACCCCTCTCCTCTATTTAAGGGATCTTCTCTCTTCCTCTACCCCTGGCTGTTTCTGGGGAGTGTGCGCCTGCCCTGGGGGAATGGAAGTGGGTGAGGAGAGTGCTGTGGAAGCTTCTCCATGGATGAGGACCTTGTCTAAAAGCACGGCCCCCTGAGCCACTGCAGCACCTGGGAACTGGTCAGAAATGCAGACTCTGGGCCCCACATAAGGCCTATTTGGTTGTATTTTGTAGTTTGATAAGATTTCCAGGTGATTCATAAACACTGTTTGGGAAGCAGTGGGCAGGAAATAAATAGATGGGTGTTATGGGATGCATGTTTGTGTCCCTCCAGAACTCAGAGGTGAAATCCTAACCCACAGTACTAGGACGTTGAGGCTTTGGGAGGTGACTGGGTCATGAGGGAGGAGCCAGTCATGACTTGAATGGGATTAGTGTCCTTCCAGAAAAGGTACTAGAGAGCTCCCTTGCCCCTTTGCCCTGTGAGAATACAGTCAGAAGACAGCTGTCTACAGAAGCAGGCTCTCACCAGACACTGAATCTGTTGGCACCTTGATTTGGGACTTTCAGTCTTTGGAACTATGAAAAATAAATGTTTGTTGTTTAAGTCACCTGGGACTTAAATTAGGAGAATCCCAGGTGTTAGGAAAATCATGAGCTACTCTGTAGAAAGAACTCATCTCTGTAGAAACTGAAATCACTAATGACAAATAAAGAGTAGGTATTCATGACATTCCTTAGGAACTGTGTGTGTGTGTGCGCATGTATGCATGTGTCTTGGCCTTGTGAAAGAATAATAATGTCATTGGAGGAATATTTATTTAGAGCCCCGAGCAAACCTGGTGCCCCTCTTAAGGAATTTACGGGGAAAATGTATACTGAATAAGTATCCCTGTTCTGGGCTCTGGGGGGATTCTTAAACACTGAGCTCACTTCTAAGAAAAAGAGGTGTTAAGCTGAGACTTGGTAGATGGACAGGGGTAGGGGTCAGAAGGGTGTACCAGGCAGAGGAGGCAGCGGACAGAGGCCCAGAGACTTGGAGGAGCCCCGTATTCAGGGCCAGCTGAGGTTGGCTGGAATGTGGAGCCCATCAGGGGAAGGTGAGAAGAGACCGGAGGGGTGGGCCAGGTCACTTGGAACAGGGGTTTGTAAGCTTGGTCATTTACAGCTTTATTCTGAGCATGCTGGGAAGTTGTTGAGGGGGTTGGAACAGAATTTTGAGCAGGAGGGGAGCCAGTGAGAGAATGTCCTGAGTGTAGTCCCCAGGTTGGCCATCAACTCAGCATTCGAGGCACCCGGGCCTCCTGGGCTACAGGGAGTGGTGTGGTCACTGTAGCTTTCAGGGAGACAATGTCCCACTGATTGTGCTGTTAGGTACAATGACCCCAGCCATCAATTCACAAGCAGCATGCTCACACATTCCTCACTCCTTAAGTGATGGGAGGGAAATGGAGGAGAAACAGAGCCGTGAGTTTTCGTGATGGTGATGGAATGAACTGCCTGCGATTGACCGTAGCAACACTGAAGGGTTCTCATTCTCACTCAGCAGATAAGAGATGAGTTAGAGACACTCTTCTAGGTACCTGGGGTGTGGCAGTGAGCAAAACAGAACAAATAAAAATTCAGTATCTCTGGAACTTGTATTTGAAGGCGGGGTGGGGAACGATATCGATTTCTGCCATTAAGTTCTTAATTTCGTGGATGCTGAAGCTGCTTGGGTTTAGGGCTGTTTAGAGACTCTCCTCTTCCTTTGTGGTTTAAGCTGCTGTCACCTTTGCAGTGAGATAAGTTACCTGCAAGGGCTTTTAAGAAAGTGAACTGTATTTTCTCCTGTCCTGTGGATGTAACATTTGGGAGGAGGTGTCCTCAGTGAGGAATGGTGATCATGGCAGCTAACATCTGAATGTTTACTCTGTGCCCGACATGGGTCTAAGTGTCGTACTTTAATTCAGTCATTCACACAAAATTTACTAGAAAGGAGTTGCCAGCATTTTCCAGGTGAGGAAACTGATGCTTAGAAGAATGTGTGACCCACCCAAGCTGTAATGGAAGAGCTGAGGTCGAAATGAGAGACGTTGAGTACTGACGGTGGGCAGTGATCCCCGGAGGAAGTCAGGAAAATGTCTCAGGATTGAGTGATCTCATTGTCACTGCACAGCGCACCAACAGCCTTCCTGGGCTTCCCAAGGCTCTCAGAGTAAGATGTCTCTGCAGTGGGCCTCTGAGGCCCTGCACCCAATAGCCCCTGTTTCTCTCTTCAGCCCTGATCCTGGGCATGCCTCCCACTCTATCCCCTCTGGGCCATACAGACCTCCTTTTTTTCAGTCCATGGTTCTTCCCCTGGTCCTTTGCCCTCAGGGCCTTTGCACAGGCTACTCCTGGTGCCTAGAATTGTCTTCTTCACTCTTTTCATTGTCGTGTATTTTCTCTGACACCAACTTAGATCTCAGTTCAGAGGCCCTTCCCTAACTAGATCAAACGCCCCCTGTTACCATTTCTGTTAATCCCACATCCCTCTGCATTGCAACACTTAGGGAAATCGCCGTCTCATATCCACTAGTATAGCAGTTCTCAAAATACCATCTTCACATCAGCGGCAGCGTCACCATCTGGACACTTGTTAGAAGTGCAGATTCTCCCACCAACCCCCAGAGGCTCTGAGGATGGGGCCCACCAGTCCACGTTTCTCTAAGTGTCTGGATGATTCTGGAAGCAGTGTTTCGATGTCCTTTTTTAATCATTGTCTTTATGGGGAGCCTCATAGGCTCCATCAGACTAGAACTTGAGTTGTTATTGTTTTTCTTCACTTTCTGTATGGCCCATATTAGCTATTGAGTTAAGAGTTGTTTAGTGGGTAAATGAAGGACCACATTTGATTTTTGTACTAACATTTAAAAGTGGTGGTATTTTCAACTTTACAGATAAAAACTGAAGCTTTGCAATTCTAGTGGCTGCTAGACTTGTCCAGTGAATTTGCAAGTTTTCCCTTTGGAAGAAATATCAAAGATGTGGCAGCTTTAGGTACAAAACTTCAAGCAGATTCCATTGATATTTAAGGGATACAGGAAGGAAGAGATGACGGTGCCCAGACTGAAATGAACGTGCTTCCTTCCTTCCTTACTCAGGTGTTTGACTGCTCTGTACTTGGTGCTCTTGGGGTTACCCAATAGAGTGCTGTGCTAAAAGAGCCTCTGTTGTCCGTGTGTCTACCTGTCTATTGTGTTTATATACGCTCTGCATGCATATTTTTACATTAAACTGGTAGGTAGTGTTGTGCTCTGAAAAAAGTGAAAATGTTAGTTGCTCAGTTGTGTCTGTTTCTGACCTCCTCTATCCATGGAATTCTGCCGGCAACGATACAGAAGTGGGTAGCCATTCCCTTCTCCAGGGGAACTTCCCAACCCAGGGATCGAACCTGGGTCTCCTGCATAGCAGGCAGTTTCTCTACCATCTGAGCCAGTGCTCTAGAGAATGATAAGCAGAGGACAAAATATTTTCAATTAAAAAATGTAGTTTGCCTTATGGATTTGCATGATGTTTTTGGACATGGAAATGATGAGAGAAATTTCTCACAAGGCTGATTTCAGCAAATAAAAAGATGTTAGAAATATTCTGTTTCTCGTTGAATTATTTGCTGTATGCCGTTGGATACCCTGGACAATATTTATGCATTTTGGGTGGGAAATATAATATCCAAGGGAAACAATTTCCTCATTTAACACTTCAAACTGATTGGACATAGAATGAGAGTTTGGTTGTACTTGCTGGTCTAAATCATTTATGCCATTTCTCCCTTGCTCCCACTTTAAAAAATTGCCTTTGTTTAAGGGAAAAAAAATAAAACAGCTGTACTTGGCAGCTGGTATGGACTCATGGCGTTGAGGAACTGGGGAATTTGCACAATTCAGAGCTATAAATAGACCCCAGCTCCAGGATGAGACTAACCGTGTGCCACCAGCTCTGGTCTGTAAGATAGACTGATTAAAATCTTATTTACATTTCTTCTACGTTCTTACAACGCCTGTTTTTCTTCCTTAATTTTTCATTTGGTGGGTTGTCAGATTTGGTGGAACGGAAAGCTGATGCAGTTTAGTGTTTAACGGACTGTTTCTCTTTCCAGCTGATGTCTGTTATATTTTGTATTTACTCTGCATTTGGAAATTAGTTTTGCTGTGTCAGCCAAAGGTGTTGCTGTGTTTTTGAACATGCTGCCACTCTACCTTTTAAAAATATATATATACTCACCTAGATTTTAAGGTTGATGGCTCAGATTTTCATAATGATGATTAAATTGGGGTTTTGTGTAGCTAAAGTCATTCACAGACATCACGCACCTCCAGCGTTCTGGGCAGAACTAGGCACCGCGAGAGGCATGGGGTTTGTCTTCAAAGCAGTGAGCCTCTCAGTGGCACAAAGAAGGCACAGAGGACAATCGCTAAATAACATGGTCCATGTAGTGGAGCTTTCAACGCTCTGCGGTGTCCTAGGATGGATCCTGGAACAGAAGGAGGCCATTAGTGGAAAACTGCCGAAATCTGAATAAAGCCTGAAGTTTGGTTTGTGGTAACGAGCCAATGTTAGTATCTCCGTTTTGACAAAGACGTGAACGTTAGGCAAAACCAGGAGAACTGGCTGCACTAGATTTGCAGTTTGTTTTATAGGTCTAAAATTATTCCAAAATAAAATGTTTATGTTTAAATAAAAGTACTAGGATTCTGGGCTTCCCTGGTGGCTCACACAGGAAAGAATCGGTCTGCAATGCAGGAAACCTGGGTTCAATCCCTGGGTAGGGAAGATCCCCTGGAGAAAGGAATGACCATGCACTCCAGTATTCTTGCCTGGAGAATTCCATGGACAGAGAAGGAGCCTGGGGGGATACAGTCCATGGGGCTGTGAAGAGTCAAACATGACTGCGTGACTAACACTTGCACTGGGGTTTTAGTAGGAACTTAAGTGAAAATTCCTGTGATATTTGTGGGATATCATAGCACCCTATTCTTGTTCCCTCTCCCCCAGGGTCTTAGAAGATGTGTGAAGAATTGACTGACCATTGGGGAATGAACTGGCCTTTTGTAGGTCAGGGTTGAGCAAAGTGATCGTGGTCTTGGGAAGCAACACTAAGGCTTGACTTCATGACCCTGACACCTCTTTGCCGCTCTGTGTAATCTAGGGGCAGTGAGTCCATCTGAGGCTTGGGCTTTTGGTCTGTATAATGAACATACCATTTTGCTTGTGTGGATGCTGGGACTACTGTGCGTAGTGAATTTAAAAAAAAAATATTTATTTATGATTGTCCTGGCTCTTTGCTGCTGCACACGGGCTTTATCTAGTTGCGTGGAGCAGGCGCTACTCTAACTGCAGCGCGTGGGCTTCTTGCTGAGGTGGCCTCTTTTGTGGAGCGCAGGCTCCAGGGTATGCGGGCTCAGTGGTTGTGGTGCATGGGCTTAGGTGCCCAGCAGTATGTGGGATCTTCCTGGACCAGACATTGAACCCATGTTTCCTGCATCCGCAGGCTGATTCTTAACCACTGGACCACCAGGGCAGCCCTTAAACAGTAAATTTAAAATGAAGTAGTGCCTCGAAAGTGCTCTCGTTACTGTGCTCTGGAAATGTGGGAGAGGTATTGGAAGACCGTCCAGCCATGGCGCAGCTGTCTAATGACAGACGTGAGTGGTACTTCCCAGACTTGCACCTTCAACAGCCTGAAAGCTGATTCTTTATCGATGATAGACAAGGCCTTCCTTGGGAAAATGGTGTGTGCCTTATTCTCTCCTGGGGATTGCATAAGTATCTCTGCCTCCTCTCCACCTTTGGCGAGCCTGCGGAGGGTTCCGGACAGCGGTCTTACGCATTTCAGTAGCTCTGCTCTGGAAGTTCCACCTTGGGGCAGCTCCATCCCTTTATTTTCCTTTCAGTGCCTCAAAGGGTCTCATCACTGTGCTGTACTGTTAAATGTGTCCTTGTCTGAGAATGCTCCAGGGCTCTCCTACCTTATGCCTCCAGGGCTCACTTTATCACTCCATCCCTTTTTGCCTTGTTTCAGCATACTTAGCATAAAGCTTGTAGCCGTGGGGTGCAGAGACTTCACTTAGTTGACCTGTGGCCTGAGCAGCGTCCTTCACAAGGAGGGATAGCCCTGGACTTTCCCTTGAGGAGAAACCCATCTAATGTGCAGTTGTGGTTTCTTTCACTTTGCTGTCTGTGTACCAGCAAAGCAGCAACGCCGGCTCAGGAAAGAGGAACCTCCCAGCAGTTCATTTCTCGCCCCACCCTCCAGTTTTGAATTTCCTGATGTAGGAGAAACTCCTGGTGTTGGTCAGCTTCACCTGCAACACAGGTGCACTGTGAGGGCCTGCTTCTGTAGAGTCGGGGTGGCAGTGTCCAGCACTGGAGGGTCAGTGGGTTGCTGCCCACATGACAGTTATTACCTGGGGAGACAGGGGTCATGCATTCCACCTTCGCACACTGTCAGGCATATGTAAATCAGTGCCCAGTTGGTATTATTACCAATTGGTGATATGGCACCCCACTCCAGTACTCTCGCCTGGAAAATCCCATGGACGGAGGAGCCTGGTGGGCTACAGTCCATGGGGTCGCTAAGAGTCGGACATGACTGGGCGACTTCACTTTCACTTTTCACTTTCATGCATTGGAGAAGGAAATGGCAACTCACTCCATTGTTCTTGCCTGGAGAATCCCAGGGATGGGGGAACCTGGTGGGCTGCCATCTGTGGGGTTGCACAGAGTTGGACATGACTGAAGCGACTTAGCAGCAGCAGCAGCTAATGATATTAATAATTTAATATTATTAATATAATATTTAATAATTTAATATTAAAGCCATTAAATAAATTCTTATTGCGAGCCAGTTTCTAACTAGGTCTTTTTATAGGTAATATTTGGTATTCCCAACAATACTGGAAGATACTACTCTTAAAAGTATTATTTACAAATGAGGAAACTGGGACTAAGTTACATAACTTAGCCAAATATAACCCTAAGCTTATAGGAAGCAGAAGAGAACATGATTTTGGTTTAGCGAATACATAGATGCTCACTGACATGCTGCTTTTCCTAATTCATATCGCACATCACTCATCAATCTTCACATGCAATCCACCGCCCACCCCTCCCCAGCCCCCTGCCAAAGATTCTAGAATTGACCTCACATTGTTTCTTAAGCCTGACTCTAGGCAACTGTCATTTATTGATCAGGGTTGACATAGAAGATAAATCCTATTTTCCATCCAGGAAGTAAATGTTTGTTGAAAGGAAGGAGCATACAAATACCTGGGTGGAAGTAGTCAAGGAAGATCTTCACAGAGGAGCAGAAGTTCAGCTCAGTCTTGGAAGGAAAGTTAGGACCTGGATGAGTAGTTAATTATGATAGTAGTTTAATTATTGAGTGCTTACTGGCTGTCAGCTCTTGCCCACGGCTGCTGTTAAGTCACTTACAACCCATGGCGTTTCTGGAAGATGCTTACCAATAGAATCCCCACTTCACAGAGGAGAAACTAAAGCATAGAAAGATGAGGAAGCTTGCAAAAGATCCCAGAGTCCACTGAAATCAAGGCCAGAATTCCCACCCAGGTGGTGTGGATCTGGAGCCTGTCCTTTTGTAAGTGAGCAGAATTACCTAATTACTGGTGTATCCTTAGTGTATGGCACAGAGTTGTTATTGTTCAGTCGCTCAGCCGTGTCTGACTCTTTGCGACCCATGGACTGTAGCACACCAGGCTTCCCCGTCCTTCACCATCTCCCAGAGTTTACTCAGACTCATGTCCATTGAATTGGTGATGCCATCCAACCATCTCATCCTCTGTCATCCCCTTCTCCTCTTGCCTTCAATCCTTCTCAGCATCAGAGTCTTTTCCAGTGAGTCCGTTCTTCGCATCCGGTGTCCAAAGTATTGGAGTTTCAACTTTAGTGTCAGTCCTTCCGATGAATATTTGCTGGTGATTTCCTTTAGGGTTGACTGGTTTGATCTTCTTGGAATCCAAGGGACTCTCCAGAGTCTTCTCCAACATCAAAGTTCAAAAGCATCAATTCTTCAATGCTTAGCTTTCTTTATGGTCTAACTCTCACATCTGTACATGACTACTGGAAAAAAACATAGCTTTGGCTAGATGGACCCTTGTTGGCAAAGGAATTTCTCTGCTTTTCAATATGCTGTCTAGAATTGAAATAGCTTTTCTTCCAAGGCTAAACATCTTTTAATTTCACAGCTGCAGTCACTGTCTGCAGTGATTTTAGAGTTCAAGAAAATAAAATCTGTCACTCTTTCCATTGTTTTCCCATCTATTTGCCATGTAATGATGGGACCAGATGCCATGATCTTAGTTTTTTGAATGTGGAGTTTTAAGCTAGCTTCTTCACTGTCCTCTTTTACCCTCATCAAGAGCCCCTTTAGTTCCTTTTCACTTTCTGCCTCATCTGCATATCTGAGGTTATTGATATTTCTCCCAGCAATCTTGATTCCAGTCTGTGATTCATCCAGCCTGGCATTTCACATGATGTATTCTACATATAAGTTAAATAAACAAGGTGACAATATACAACCTTGATGTACTCCTTTCCCAATTTCGAATCAGTCTGTTGTTCCATGTATGGCTCTAACTGTTTCTTCTTGTCCTGCATACAGGCTTCTCAGGAGGCAGGTAAGGTGGTCTGGTATTCCCATCTCTTTCAGAATTTTCCACAGTTTGTTATGATTCAGACAGTTAAAGGCTTTGGTGTAGTCAATAAAGCAGAAGTAGATGTTTTTTTCTGGAATTTTCTTGCTTTTTCTATGATCCAGTAGATGTTGGCATTTGATCTCTGGTTCCTCTGCTTTTTCTAAATCCAGCTTGAACATATGAAAGTTCTCAGTTCACATACTATTGAAGCCTAGCTTGAAGGATTTTGAGTATTACCTTGCTAGTATGTGAAATGAGTGCAATTGTGCTGTAGTTTGAGCTTTCTTTGGCTTTGTCTTTCTTTGGGATTGGAATGAAAACTGACCTTTTACAGTCCTGACTGTGGAGTCCTTAGCAGCTCGCAGCGGCCCTGCAGACTGCTATTGCCACTGTGGCCACAGGACTGGCCTGGCACATAGTAGGTGCATAATATATAGTGAATGAATGAGTACCTTTTTCCTTTGGTTAAATAAGGGATGAAAGGCATTCCAGTTAGAGGGGAGAGCAAAAGCAATGACACAGAGGAGGAAATACCCATGATGTGTAGTGATAAATAGGTTTCTATGTAGGGCAGGGATTGACCATGCAAATGACAAGGCCAACTGAAGCCAGCCTAAGGCATTTGGGCTTTGCTTGGTTTGCTTGTTATCAAGGTCATCGCTCTGTCCCTGTGCAGGCTTGCACATATTGTCTCTCGTATATTGTACAATTTCATCTGGTGAATATTGTGTGACTACCTAATGGTGAAATGCAGTCTAAATAAAAAAAATCTATCCGCAAATTTTTTCTCAGAAGCTCTTTGACTAGCAAGTCAAGACTAAAGGAATGACGTGCTTGTGGAGGTGGAAAGGGTTAGAATTTTCTGAGGAGAATATCAGCATGAGGAAGTGGGAGGCATCCTGGCCTGGAAAAGAGGAGGTGAATGTCTGTTTCAACAAGGTGTTACTCGTTGACCTCTATTTCCTTTGCTTTTCAAAGTTCTAATAACCAAACCAGAGCAGTTTAGATCACTTTAACAATATATTTGGAATTTTCCGAGCAACTTTCTGTTTCATGTAAATTGAAGGTATTTCAATGCATTTCATTATGATATTACCCTAGAATGCCGTATCTGGAACTAGGGGAATGTTAATAATCAAAGAGAATCTTCCCTGAGAATTCAACCGCAGGAAAGGACAAAAATGAACCCAAATCCTTCAACATATCATTCTTCTCCCTCCTGACTGTTTACGAGGTGTATTTCTTCTTAAGTCCTGGGTATCCTAAGAAAAGTCCTCTGTCTGAGAAAACGGAAATTAATCCAGCTAGTATTTGAATTCTTGCTGATATTAAAGTCAAGAGAAATGATTCTTGGGTTACCAATAGGCTGAGAGTGTAGAAGTTAAAATCCATTAAAAACGAAACAGAACAGGGGGATTGTCCATGAAAGAAGGTGGCTTTGTGAATGCATGGGTGGCTTTGGTTTCCAGGGGGATTGTGCAGGCAATCAATCTCTCTGAAGATATTTGGCTTGTTTAACTCAATGACATTTTCACTCATCCTGCTTTTATTTCCCAGCTCAGCCAGAGGAGACCATATCAGTTCTGAACAATACTGAGCTTGGACCTTTATTCTGTTGTGTTTTCCCATCTGTAAACTCTTATCAGGGTGATCAAATTGTGAATGAAACCTAGCAGTTTGAGAAAAAAAATAATCATTTTGTTAATGAAAGTCTGTGGCTGGTGAAAAATACACAATGGGACCTCATTTGAAGAATTACCCAGGATTAAGGAAAAATTGCCCTTCATAGAAACTACTCTCAGGAATATCTGTGTGTAAGCATGTGAGACACGAGGGCCCATGGGTATTTTTTGGACAGCGTTTGATATAAACCCTGGGAGAGAAATGAAATAACAAGGATGTAATGGCTTGTAGAGTTTATTCAGATATGTTTGTGTACATTATTCCATTGGAACCCTCATAAAAATTCACATCAAATTGGGGGGTTGTTATCTTCATTTTCATATGAGGAAATTGAAGTTCAGATGGGTTATATGCCTAGCCTTCAGTCACACATAGAGAAAGTAGGAGCAGGGAGTCAAAGCCAGATCTATCTTTCTCCAAAGACCGTTTTCTTAACCACTGAACTATTGATAAATAGTGGTTCTCAAAGGTTTGTTTCCTATAAAAGCATCATTGTCTGTGATGGACCAAGCCTTGCTTCTCAGGAAGTCGTGATGGGTTGATGGCTCCTAACTTCTAGTATATTAACATATCTCCCTGAGCCTGCCACCTACTGCAAAATGTACTATTCATTCATTTTATTCTTGCAGTGTTTAAAATTGGAAAACATTCCAATTTAGGAATAAAAATATCCAACATGAGGAACAGAGTTGGATAAGGGAGTGGACAGGCATAGGCCAACTGACTCTGCCTCTGAGAAAGTTAACCTCATCTTTTTGAGCCTCAGCTTCCTCACTTGAATGATGGAGCCTACACTAATACAAACCACATATTTTTTGTAATTATAAGTGTGGTAATGTCTACAACCTAGGCCATCGGAGATGTCAACAAGTGGCTATTGGATGAAAAGAGAGATGAGTAAGACACAGTCTCTGTGTCTTAAGAAAGTTAAGAACTCATTGTCCAAGGGACAGGGAAACAGACACCTAATCAATATCAGTCCACTTTCCTTAGATGAAAAATGAAGGAAATGATACTGTTTATCTGTTAGGGTAATGGTTAGATGGGATAAGGCATGGAGAACACTTCGAATATTGCCTGACTATGTAGTCAGTGTTCAGTAAATTCTAGCTATACTAATTATTGTTAAAGCTAACATAGTCTTGCACCAGTGTTATGGTTGTTCAGAAGAGGGCCACATTGTCAGGTCAAGCACAGGAGGCTTTATAAAAACAGTAACACCTGAACTGATGTTTTGATGACTGTCTAAGAGCTTGCTACACTGTCTAATATTTTGCTTCCTAATGATTCATTTTCTAAATAAGCTGTGGTTAAGTGGAGTGAAAGTTGGTAAAACAGGAGTGTCCGCATGTGTTGGTTTAAGGGTAGAAGGAAATGTGGTGTCATTGCAAGCAGTCTTGAAATTTATGAAAACAAAATATACAGAAAAATGCAGATTAAAGACAACACTGATCCCTTTGCTGCTAACCCACTACATAAACAGGAACCTTAGCACATGTTTAGGAGCAATATTCTTTGGGTTTTAATTGTAAAGAAAATACATATAATAGAACAAAAGCAGTCAGATCTTGGTTTATGACTTACTAACTGGGTGATCTTGAAATAATTACATGCCTTTCTGAGGCTTCACTTCCCCAAATCTTCAAAGGAAGTAATGATTACATACCTTGAAGTATTGTTGTAAACATTTGGGATAATACACATACAGTGTGCGATGTATTTGTTGTTATTGTTGTCCAGTCGCTCAGTCATGTCTAACTCTTTGCAACCCCATGGACTGCAGCATGCCAGGCTTCCCTGTCCTTCACTATCTTCCGGAGTTTGCTCAAACTCATGTGTATTGACTCAGTGATGCCATCCGGGAATCTCATCCTCTGTCGCCCCTTTCTCTTCCTGCTCTCAATTTTTCCCAGTGTCAGTGTGTTTTCCAATGAATCGGCTCTTTGCAGCAGGTGGCCAAAGTATTGGACCTTCAGCATCAGTCTTCCCAATGAATATTCAGGGCTGATTTTCTTTAGGATTGACAGTCCAGTGGACTCTCAGGAGTCTTCTCCAGCACCACAATTCAAAAGCATCAATTCTTCAGTGTTCACCCTTCTTTATGGTCCAACTCTCACATCCATACGTGACTACTGGAAAAACAATAGCTTTGACTATACAGACTTTTGTTGGCAAAATGATATCTTTGCTTTTTAACATGCTGTGTAGATTTGTCACAGCTTTCCTTCCAAGCAGCAAGCATCTTTTAATTTCATGGCTGCGATCACTGTCCACATTGACTTTGGAGCCCAAGAAAATTGTCCCTGTTTCACTTTTTCCCCATTTGCCATGAAGTGATGGGACTGGATGCCATGATCTTAGTTTTTTTAATGCTGAGTTTTAGCCAGTTTTTTCACTCTCTTCTTTCACCTTCATCAAGAGGTTCTTTAGCACCTCTTCACTTTCTGCCTTTAGAGTGGTATCATCTGCATATCTGAGGTTGTTGATATTTCTCCCCACAATCTTGATCTTGGCATATTGGTAGATTCTCAGCAAAAAGAAAAATGTTATTTATTTATGTACTTATACATAGAATTATAATTTATTTTTGCATAAAAATATGTAGTTATACACTTACATAATATATAATCTGTGTGTGTTAGTCACTTAGTCATGTCCAACTCTTTGTGACCCCATGGACTGTAACCCACCAGGCTCCAGTGTCCATTCTTATAATTCTCCAGGTAAGAATACTGGAGTGGGTTGCCATTTCCTTCTCCAGGGGATCTTCCCGAATTTGGGTCTCTTGCATTGCAGGCAGATTGTTTACCATCTGAGTCACCAGGGAAGGCCATAATATATGATACATAATATAGTCATACTTCTATTTATAATTATAGCTAAGTGCCTAGAACTGTGCTGAGGACTCTATAGGAATTGTCTCTCTTACTCTTCTCAGTAAGTACATGGGTAAAAAATAATACATGAGTACATGGGGATATTATCCTTGTTTTGCAGGAAAGAAAATTTAAGCTTAGAAAGTGTATGGCTGTCACAATGGGATAGTGACATGATTGATGGAAAGATGCCAGTAGGCTCAGTCGAGGATATTAAGTGTCTTTAATAACAAAGGACGCAGCAGCACACAGAAGTGGTATAGTGGACAGCTCTTAAAGCAGCAGCTCCAAGAGAGAGGTGTGGATTCTCAGGTCTCCCAGCGCGCCCCATGGGGCAGGCAGCTGTGGATGCATTACCTGTCTGAGACAAGGATTCTGCTGGGTACAAGACGCTGCCTTATAGTTCTCCAGGTGGGGGTTCATTTCCAGGCACTTCTGCCTCTACATCTCCCTGTTCTTGAAATAAATTCTGTCGATCTCCTGGCTGGCCTGTTCACCAGCCTCGAGTAATGAGTGTCAAGCAACTCCAGAACGTTTCTCAGAGTTGACTGTGACACCAGATGTCAGTTCCCCAGGAGCATTCCTGTGGGGAATGGGCATTAGATCCATCTAAAGTTTACTACTGCAGCAGTCCCCAACCTTTTTGGCACCGGGGACTGGTTTCATGGAAGACAACTTTTCCATGGAGCAGGAGAACGTTGGGATGGTTTTGGAAGGATTCAAGTGTGTTGCATTTATTTTTGTGCTTTGTTTCTATTATTATTACATCAACTCCACCTCAGGTCACCAGGCATTAGGTCCTGGAGGTTGAGGACCCATGCCCTACTGTAGAGCTTGCCCAAGATCATACAATCAGCGCATGGGAAAATTAGAGCTCCCAGGGGATCTGTGAGACTCCTGGGTGCTCCTAATGATCACTCCTATTCACAGTTAAGATATGGATTGTGCATATAATTTGCAAATTAATGAGCAGAAGGAGGGAAGCAAAAACATCAAAAACAACAGAAATTAGATATTCTATAAGAAAATTATGTATTTCCTGGTGTTGTTAGAAGTAAGGATCCAAATTGTTAAAGAAGAGAGCTGACCAGGGTCTGGAGTAACTGCTGAGCAGAAGGTACCTTCCAGGGAGGCCAACAACTCCTTTCAGGAGGGCTTACTGCCTTCCTGACACCACCAGGCTTCCTGTGTCCCAGCTGAAATGTCCTCTGAGCTCATAGTCCTCTGAGCATGAAGCTGCCTATCAGATTTCAAAACAACATATGGGAAACAACAGCAACTTTTCACTTTTTTCTTCATTTATCTTTTATTGTTTAGTTTAGCTGTATGCAATTGATTTGCTCTGGCTCCATAAAGAATAACAAGTGCTAAGCCTAAGACATGCTGTAAGAATGTGAGGAATTTTTCTCCCGCTTTGCCAAAGTGACTGCTGGCTTGGGGAAAAGTTTAGAATGAGTGCTGAGAAGCAACTTACAGAGGAGGACGTTGTCATTTCCTGAGCATAGAAAATTGTGAGAAAATACTCAGGGTTGAGATAATACAAAAGAAGAGGTGGTGAATTAGATCAGGCTCCCAAAAGCTTTCCTGAGGAGCACACCATAAGACCTCATTCAGCCAGCTGCCTTCCATGGTCCCTTGATTGACTGACTGGCATCCAGGTGATTGTACCAGTCTGCCCCGCTCTAACAAAGGGCTGAACAGTTAACACCCGGGAGGTACTTGTATAATCCTGTCATGACTCCCAAACTAGGAGTAAGACAAAATGTGTTTTGCTACTGAAACACAAAATGTGTTTTTGCTACCTGTCATCTGGTCCCATCACTTCATGGCAAATAGATGGGGAAACAGTGGAGACACTGAGAGACTTTTTTGGGGGGGGGGCAGGGGGGGCTACAAAATCACTTCAGATGATGACTGCAGCCATGAAATTAAAAGACACGTGCTCCTTGGAAGAAAAGCTATGATCCACCTGGACAGCATACTAAAAAGCAGAGACATTACTTTACCAGCAAAGGTACATCTAGTCAAAGCTATGATTTTTCCAGTAGTCATGTATGGATGTGAGAGTTGGACTATGAAGAAAGCTGAGTGCCAAAGAATTGATGCTTTTGAAGTGTGGTGTTGGAGAAGACTCTTGAGAGTCCCTTGGACTACAAGAAGATCAAACCAGTCCATCCTAAAGGAAATCAGTCCTGAATATTGATTGGAAGGTCTGATGCTGAAGCTGAAACTCCAATACTTTGGCCACCTGATGCGAAGAACTAACTCATTGGAAAAGACCCTGATGCTGGGAAAGATTGAAGGCTGGAGGAGAAGGGGATGACAGAACATGAGATGGTTGGATGACATCACTGACTCAATGGACATGAGTTTGAGTAAACTCTGGGAGTTGGTGAGGGAAGCCTGGCGTGTGGCAGTCCATGAGGTCAGAAAGAGTTGGACATGACTGAGCAACTAAACTGACTGACTGAAGGGACTGGGTGGAAGATTATTCAGCCTTCAGTTGGCTGCTCACCTGGCTGTCCAGCTAGAGAGAAGGAACTGAATTCATGCTAAGGTCACCTCCACTGGGAAAGAAAGGGTGGTACACTGTACCTTCTTCCTGATTACTCTCCCCCTTCTGTTTGCCTAGCATACATTTAATCAGCCATAAAGAGCCAAATAACTGCTCCTCTTGGAAATGGTCTTCCTCAGGCATACTTCATAGTTCCTGCATGCATGTGTGCATGCTCAGTCACTTAAGTTGTGTCTGACTTTTTGTGACCCCATGGATTATAGCCCGTCAGACTCCACTGTCTGTGGGATTTTCCAGTCAAGAATAGTGGAGTGGGTTGCCATGCCCTCCTCCAGGGGATGTTTCCAATCCAGGGATCGAACCCAGGTCTCCTGCATTGCAGGCGGATTCTTTACCGCTGAGCTAGCGGGGAAGACCATAGCTCCCACATTAGTCCTTAAATGGACTCCATGTGTTACAGTGATTCCCTGACAAGTCGATTTCCCCTACCAGAGTCAGCGTGAGATGGGGAACAGTGGTTTCCTCATCTTTGTACTGCTGCTGCTGCTAAGTTGCTTCAGAGGTGTCTGACTCTGTGCGACCCCATAGACAGCCCACCAGGCTCCGCCATCCCTGGGATTCTCCAGGCAAGAACACTGGAGTGGGTTGCCATTTCCTTCTCCAGTGCACGAAAGTGGAAAGTGAAAATTGAAAGTGAAGTCATTCAGTCATGTCTGACTCTGTGCGACCCCATAGACAGCCCACCAGGCTCCTCCATCCTTAGGATTTTCCGGGCAAGAGTATTGGAGTGGGGTGCCATTGCCTTCTCTGCTTTGTACTGCTACTCACTAGTAAAGTGCATTTATTGACAAAAGTGTTTTCAATAAATGTTTACTGGATGAATAAATATTGAAAGCTATTGCCTTTACTCCACTCATTGATTCTTTGCACAAGCTCACCTGACTTTTCTTTGTTTTGGTCTGCATATCTGTAGCCTGCTGAGACCTCTTACCTACTAGGCTGTATCAGTAGTTGAAGTGTTCTCTGAATGTCTCAGTGATTATGATGAAAATAAGTTTAACAGCCTGAAAAAATGAAATTAAATCATGAATAATTTTTATTAAAAAAAAAAAACTTTAACAGTCTGTAACTATGAAAGTGAAAGAGGAGAGTGAAAAAGTTGGTGTAAAGCTCAACATTCAGAAAACTTAGACCATGGCATCTGGTCCCATCACTTCATGGCAAATAGATGGGGAAACAGTAGAAACAGTGGCAGACTTTATTTTGGGGGGCTCCAAAATCACTGCAGATGGTGATTGCAGCCATGAAATTAAAAGATGCTTACTCCTTGGAAGGAAAGTTATGACCAACCTAGATAGCATATTCAAAAGCAGAGACATTACTTTTGCCAACAAAGGTCTGTCTGGTCAAGGCTATGGTTTTTCCAGTGGTCATATATGGATGTGAGAGTTGAACTGTGAAGAAAGCTGAGTGCCGAAGAATTGGTGCTTTTGAACTGTGGTGCTGGACAAGACTCTTGCAAGTCCCATGGACTGCAAGGATATCCAAGCAGCCCATTCTAAAGGAGATCTGTCCTGGGTGTTCTTTGGAAGGAATGATGCTAAAGCTGAAATTCCAGTACTTTGGCCACCTCATGGGAAGTGTTGACTCATTGGAAAAGACTCTGATGCTGGCAGGGATTGGGGGCAGGAGGAAAAGGGGACGACAGAGGATGAGATGGCTAGATGGTATCACCGACTCGACGGACGCGAGTTTGAGTGAACTCTGGGAGTTGGTGATGGACAGGGAGGCCTGGCATGCTACAATTCATGGGGTCGGAAAGAGTCAGACACAAGTGAGCGACTGAACTGAACTGAACTGAACTATTGCCTGGGAGCCATGACGCTGCCTGAAATACCTCTAGCTGAAGGAGGTAGTATTTACACAGAGACTCAGGACCCAGTCCATGAAACAGTGCTTGGTTTGGTTTAGTGCCAGAGGAACTTCCAGTGAGAGGTAACTCAGTTTTGGGTTTGAGATGTTCTTCCCCAGCTAAAGATACCATCTTAATATAAAGGATTTTGTCATTAGTAATGTTCTTTGACAAATATCTGTTGCTCTAGGACCTCTAGTTGTCTTTACTTAACAGAACAGCTTCTGTTAAACCAGAATAAGAGCAAAAACCAGCGTTGGGAAGGGAAAAAGTGTATTGAGCTGCATAAGCAAAATCATTTATCTAGCTTATACACCTATAATTTAATTTGCAAAAGCAAAATATTTACAGTAGTCTACCTAACCAATTACATTGCAAAAAAATTTACTTAAAAAAAAAAAAACAAAAAAACCTTCCAAGTGTCTTACCCTATCCATTGCCATCACCCTTATGGACAATTTCTACCTTGAGGCCTAGGTCTGAAAGATAGGGGTCTCCAGAGTTGACTGCCGATTTCTGAATCAAATTTAGTTCCATGTGATGAACCAGCTCTTGAACTCCCACATCCCTCTCACTGTCTTCTTCTTTGGCTTCAATGCCTTGTCTCTGTAGGTTCTGAAATGTAGAGGAGCAGTCACATGAGAGGGGCCACGGCCCCAGTAAAGGGAGCTCATTATCCAACACAGTTTTGTGATTTCAGGTCAGCAGCATGTAGCGTCTTAGGAAGAACATGGGCTTTGCAGTCAGGTAGACCTAGTTGAGTTTGAAACCCAGCTTGTCACTCCTTCCCTTCTTATCTTGGGCAGGATTTGTGCGTGCTGTCTTCCCAACTCTCCTCATCTGTCCTTCCTCCTTGGGCTGCCATGATGGCTGTCTAAGAAAAGATCCTCCACACTCAAATTGTACTTATCTTCCAACATAATTTCCTAGCAACTCTCTTATTAGCTCCCTTGTTGCATAACTAATTACCATGGACCTGACTGCTTAACCCAACTCAGGTTTATCACCTCACAGTGTCTGGAGGCCTTAAGTCCAGTCACGGGTTGGTTGGAACCCAACTGCTTTAAGTGCTCACAAGGCTCAGTCCAGGTGTCAGCGAGGGCTGTGATCTCATGTGAGACTTGGAATCGTCCCCTGAACTCACGTGGTTGTTGTCAGTATTCCGTTCCTTGCGGTTTTAGGAGTGAGGTTTTTAGAGGTTGCCCACAGTCCCCTGGGCTTCCCTTGTGGCTCAGCTGGTAAAGAATCTGCCTGCAATGCAGGAGACCTGGGTTCTATCCCTGGGTTGGGAAGATCCCCTGGAGAAGGAAAGGCTACCCACTCTAGTATTCGGGCCTGGAGAATTCCATGGACTATACAGTCCATCAGGTCACGAAAAGTCAGACACGACTGAGTCCCTTGACATGTGGATTACAGTCCCTTGACATGTGGAACTTTCCATAGGTGGTTCACAGTTCCAAACCAACCTGCTCGTTTGAAGCCCAGTAAAGAAAGCCCAGTTTTTATGTATTTATTAACATAATCACATGAGTTAGGCCTCATCACCTTTGCTGTAATTTGTTGTTGAGAAGCAAGTCACATGCAAAGAGAGGAAATTACACAAAGCTGTGACCATCTGGAGGCAAGGAGGAGCATTGAGGGTCACCGCAGGACCTGCCCATCATACTTTCAAAGTCCAGCAAGCCACAGTGCGTCCTGTCTGTGTCTGTGTTGGTTGCCAATTGTTTCAGTGAAATTCGTTTCATCTTCCCAAAGAAATCCGAATTGGCAGACACTTGGGAACGTGAGAGCTGTTTTCGCATTCCTCCCCAGTGTAGAAAAAGATAGCTGATGCAGCGTTTTTGTTTCCTGAGACTCCAGACTCAGTCTCAACATTCTTTGAAGGACAGTGCAGAAGAGAGAAACTACAGTTTGATCAGTGTTGGGAGATGTTATGAAACACATTTGCCACCTTGAACTAGACTGTACATCCTGATGAGCTAGGGACATGGGTTTGCCCAGCATCATATAAAGGGAAGTGATGTCAGCCTGGCGCCTGCAGTCCTTAACACACATTTAGTAAGGACAACGATAATTCATGTGGAACTAACAGAAATTTCCACATATAAAGTGTGTCTTTTACTCTGTTCCCTAACAGGAAACATCAGAGAAAAACCTTAAAACTAACTAGATGACAATGCAATAGAACACAATTATGCTTGCAAAGGTGGAAAAAAAGTATAGGTTGTGTAACTAGAGAAATTGTTAACACAATAGTTAAGAAAGTATATGAGTTTGAGTCCCTTGGGAAGGAGAAATGTATCTGTAAATAAGTTTATTCCTCTGGCAGTATTTGCTTTTCTTTGTGTGCATCTCCATGTGCTGAGAGTTTCCTTATCTTGCTTTCATGATTGTATGAGTGAATTACTAGGAATACCATTAGTTTCATTATATTTTAAGCCTTATAAGAGATAAAAGAGCACCCATCCTGTACCTGTCCTTGGGCTCAATTTAAGTTAGAGAAAAACAAAATTCTCTGTACAAGAAAAAGTTCTTATACGATGGCAGAGCCATACTATTGATCTAAGGCTCATTTATTTTAATAGAGAACCTTAGTCATGGATTATCAGTGGAAAGCATTATATAGTAAGTGCAATTTTAGCAAGACCTTATTCTTATAGTTGCATAAGGGATCTCTACAGAATAAGAAAGAAGAAAAGGTTACTTTACTGGCAAAAATAGAAGAAATATATATAGATCTATTTAGATATAAGTACATAGAAACATATGTAAATAGGTCATTATGGAGAGCAACCAAGCTGGAATATATTTTCTACCTTTAAAGAGCTGACACACTGCAGGTACTTAGTAAGCATGTAATTAACATTTACATATTTCAGGAACAGGGTTTGGCACTGAAATGACAGTATTTGTCTATAATCATTTGAATCAGGGGAATGTAAATGGTCAGAAAGCTTCCCAACCAGTGCTGTTAAATCTATAGCCTTATTTTAACCCTGGAGACTATGGATAGTGACTCTACAGTCTATTCTATGGAACAGAATGTATAAAGGGTTTGTAAATAAATATTTATGAACTTACTTTATATAATTTCAAGGGTAAGAGTGGTGGAATGTTTCTCAGGATCTAACTATGAATAAGAGATGAACTGTTAGATGTTTCATCTCATCTCAAAAAATATAATGATGTAATACTGAGGTAACTTTAGAAAAATACACTTCAAGGAGGATATTGTCTTTTGAGCATGTGGGATATGGTAAATGTTGGTGGCTCAGGTGGTAAAGAATCTGCCTGCCATGAGGGAGACCTGGGTTTGATCCCTGGGTCGGGAAGATCCTCTGGAGAAGGAAATGGCAACCCAATCCAGAATTCTTGCCTGGAGAACTCCAGAGGAGCCTGGCAGGCTATAGTCCATAGCATCACAAAGAGTCAGACATGTCTGAGTGACTACCTACCAGTTACATATGGCAGTTGTAATACAATATTTAAAGTTAATAAAGTGGGTGACTTAAAACAACAGAAGTCAATTATCTCCCAGTTCTGGAGGCTAGAAGTAAGCCACTCCTGGCACTGGCAGGGCCATACTGTCTTGGAAGATCTAGAAGAGTATCCTTTCTTGCTCCTTTCCTAGCATCTGCTAGTTTCCAGGAATCCTTGGCATTTCTTGGCTGGTAGAGGCTTCACTCCAGTTTCTGCCTCCATCATCATAGAGCTGTCTTCCTCTGTGTGTGGCTATCCTGTGTCAAGATTCCCGCTTTAGGGCCGAACAGTATCCAGTATAACTTAAGTTAACTTGAGGTTAACTTAACTTTAACTTACATCTATAAAGAACTCATCTCCAAGTAAAGTCACATTTATAGGTACTGGGAATTTGGACTTGAACATATATTTTTAAAAGACAGTTAAACCCACAGCAATCACTAATTGGCTTCTCTTCTTCTGAGCTACCCTGTGATTGAAACTTAGTCATTCTCTCTAGGGAGAAGCACTTTGAAGATAGAGGCTATAATCAGAATGCTCCAGTTGCTTTTAGGTCTAGTCTACTCACTTTAGTAGAGTTCACCTCCATGCATTATACTGAACTCAAGGCATAACTCCAGAGAACTTCAGAAAGCAGTGAGAAGGACACGCATGATTACACCCAAAGGCAGAACAGAACGAGTACAACACAGAGGAAGTTAGGTGGAGATCTAGAAGAGGGAGATGACCAAGCTACTGAGAAGGTGATCGTGGGAGGGCAGTGGCAATTTGGGGGCAGAAACAGTGTTAGCAGATGCTCAGAGATTTAAAAACAACAATAACAACAACAACAAACAAAACCTAAGGACATGCTGATTAGTGTCCAGAATACGGAATCACAGGTTTTGGACTGTAGGTCTTCATTGTTTCAGAAAAAGAAAATGAACTTCATGAGATTTTCCTGTCTGTTTTTATTGCTAGGTGATGAGCAGGCAGGGTGTCTCCAGGTCCACGTGTGCATCTGTGTTGCTAAGGGATCTATATGTGTACAGGTGTGATAATAGGATGGATTAACACCACTGGATAGTGGGCTTTAGTATTAAGATGTTAACTCTTAAAGCAACACTGTGATTTGGATTGTGTTGATATCCCCATTTTTTCTGATAACTAAACTGTGACTTAAAACAGTAAGAAATGAATTCAGGGTTGCACAACCCTCATAAGTGTTGGGTGTATGTATTACGGTTCTCCAGAAAAGCAGAACCCATAGGAGAGATACACACATGTATAAACACATACACCCAGAGAGATTTATTTTAGGAATTGGCTCATACTATGACTGTGGAGTCCAAGAAGTGTCATGATTTACCGTCTGCATGTCAGAGAACTGGAAAGCTGGCAGTGTAATTCAGTCTGAGACCAAAAGGTCAGAGAAACAGAGAGCTGATGTCCAAGGGCAGGAGAGGATGGATGCACCAGTTCAGGCAGAGAGAGCAAATTGCCCCGCTCTGCCTTTTTGTTATGTTTGGGCCCTCAGTGGGTGGAATGAGACCCACCCATCTTGGGGAGGTTCATCTACTTTATTTGGTTCACCAATTCAAATACTAACCTCTTCTAGAAACCCTGTCTCAGACACACCCTGAAATGATGTTTTACCAGCTGTTCGGGGATTCCTAAGCCCAATCAAAAGTTCACACAAAATTAATCATTACAGACCAGGAACTGAACCCCATTTTGGCTGGTCCCAGAGCACACACAGTGTGCTGGGCTCCAAAATCACTGCAGATGGTGACTGCAGCCATGAAATTAAAAGACGCTTACTCCTTGGAAGGAAAGTTATGACCAACCTAGACAGCATATTAAAAAGCAGAGATATTACTTTGCCAACAGAGGTCCGTCTAGTCAAGGCTATGGTTTTTCCAGTAGTCATGTATGAATGTGAGAGTTGGACTGTAAAGAAAGCTGAGCACCGAAGAATTGATGCTTTTGAACTATGGTATTGGAGAAGACTCTTGAGAGTCCCTTGGACTGCAAGGAGATCCAAGCAGTCCATTCTAAAGAAAATCAGCCCTGGGTGTTCATTGGAAGGACTGATGTTGAAGCTGAAACTCCAGTACTTTGGCCACCTAATGCGAAGAGCTGAATCATTGGAAAAGACCCTGATGCTGGGAAAGTTTGAGGGCAGGAGGAGAAGGGACAACAGAGGATGAGATGGTTGGGTGGCATCACTGACTCAATGACATGGGTTTGGGTGGACTCCGGGAGTTGGTGATGGACAGGGAGGCCTGGCGTGCTGCGGTTCATGGGGTCACAAAGAGTCGGACACGACTGAGTGACTGAGCTGAACTGAGAGCACGCACTGTTAACTGCACAGCATAGCTTGTGGTTGGGCTTGGGGAAACCAGCACTTTGGTGCTATGCACTTAGCTGTATGTGTTCTCAGAGTGAGTTCTCTCCGTATCATCTTGGGACTAATGCCTGTGTATAGGGAGACTTTTGAAGATAGCAATAATATCCGTGCACTTTAGATGAAATGTGTCTTGGAACAAAGATGTACAAAGATGGCTCGTGCTTCTCCATTCTTGTTTATAAAAATTGGCGAATTTGCTGACAAGGGAAATAATGGCCAAATGACTCCGTTAGATAAGATAATTTGAGAGTAAAAAACAAAATGCCTTAGAGACTTTTACATTGTTTGTTTTCTAGATAAAGAATAAGAAATTAAGAGACTCAAAGTGATTTTTCTTTAGTGTATGACATTTAGTTGTTGATCAGTAATTTTTAAATAAAAAAATAAATGTACAAATCAAAAGGAAAATTAGTGGCCAGATAAAGACTATTTGAGGCTTTTTCACTCCAAGTTCAGTTTATTTTCTACTATATTTTTAAAAAAAGGAAATTGGCAAGATTTGGAGAGAAGGAGCAAAGTAAGGTGAGGACAAGTGAGACAGAGAGATGGAGGGAGATGTCTGTTAAGTGTACACCTTTGGGGAGCGAGGTGCTGAAGGGAGCTATTCTGAATCCTGGTAAATCCACTCTAAAAAGTGCAGTGACTTTAGTCATTGGAGGCAGTGCTTTAGAAGGGCAGTAGCAATCAGAACAGTGCAGTCTCAGGGATGACTATTTACAGAACCCTCCCATGGGACTGGGCTTCGTAAATGGTTTGCACCACTTAAGGAAAGCATGGTTGCTAATTGAGCTGAACTCATTCAGAGGTGGCATCATGGAGCAAGACTGGGCAACCCCAGGCCTAATGGGCTTGATTGTGGTCTCTGGAGTGAAAAGCCGTCTCTCAAAAGCTTCTGCAAGACAGCTATTGGGAAGCTTGGTAGGAAGATTTAGTGCTGCAATTTGAAGGGTCGATGTCTAAGCTTTTCAATGGCTCCTGACACCTCAGATGGATTCTAGGTGGCTCCCCAAGGGGTACAAGTCTAACCATCATCCGCATAAATTTACCTCTCTCTGAATAGGGGCCCGTCCTTCTCTTATGAGAGCTCAGCGCCAAGTTTTAGGGGTAGGACCAACACACCACGTGATGAGTGAACATTCACTGCTGGGTTGCATACCTTTGATGGCCTCTTCAAAGTACAGAGAGAGAAGAGATCAAAGCGCGTGACAGTGCTTAGAACTGAGGAGGGGAGAGTGGCAGAACTTGAAGGCACTTGGCTTGCTCTGGAGAAATCGACAGTTGGCATCAGGATGGATTCCAAGGCTTGAGAGCAGCCTGCAGGGGCAATGGGAGTGCACACACAATGGCTTGAGTGGAATAGGAAATGTGTGTTCCATTTGATTATATCAAACTGTTTTAGTTTGTCTTTAACACACCCTATCTCTTACTAATTTCCTTTATTTGCAAAAAAAGATATTAAGCCTCAGGCTCAGTTTTTAGAGCTGTTACTAACATTATTTTATTTCCATTTTATTTTTATGGCTAACTTCTATAGGCAAATGATAACTCATTTTCCATTTTTAGTACTAGTATAAAGTTCTTTTCAAATACAAATATGTGGAGTAAAAAGAAGTGAGGCAGTTCACAGAAAAAGCTAAAGTAAATAAGAATTCAGGATGTGTCTGGATTTGGGCTTCTCTCATAGCTCAAAGAATCTGCCTGCAATGCAGGAGACCGGAGTTCAATCCCTGGGTGGGGAATATCCCCTAGAGAAGGAAATGGCAACCCACTCCAGTGTTCTTGCCTGGAGAATCCATGGACAGAAGAGCCTGGCAGGCTATAGTCTATGCAGTCACAAGAGTCGGACACAGCTTAGTGACTAAACCACCATATAGATAGATAAATGTGTGCCAGTGCTGTATCACTGACCAGAGTTTGGGAAGGGCACTGTTGACAAGGGGCCATTGTGGGATGTTGATCCTGGTCTTTCAGTTTCTCATCCTCTTTCCGTTACTCACCATGGATATTCCAGCAAAATGGAACCGCTGTTTGTTCCCCATAAACCATCTGTACTTTCCCCTTTACTTATCCCTGCTGTCTGTCTGTCTTCCAAGTGAAAATGTTTTCTTTGGAGCACTCAAACTGGCCTAGAACTAAGTACGCACCAGTAAATATTTGACAAATAAATGAGTGTAAGAAGGAGTCCATAAATAAATCAGATGTGACTTTTGAAAAAAATTGTCTTGTGATAGGATCTGAACTAGAGTAATGGCAGTGAAAAGCAAGAGCAAGGGCCAATCCAGGTGACACTTGAGAAGTAAGGGATCAGATTTAGGTCACTGCTCCTTAGACTTGACTCTGCACACCAGGCATGTGGGCATCTTGTGGAAATGCAGATACTGATTCAGGAGGTCTGGCGTGAGGCCTGAGGTTCTATATTCCTAACGGGCTCCCCAGGGATGCTGATGTTGCTGGTGGGTGGATATATGTTGAGCTGTGAAGTTTTAGTGATATTAGAGGGGTGGGTAATGAACTCCTGTTTTTAATATTAGTTTATTTACTGATTTGGCTTCATCGGGTCTTAGTTGCACATGTGTGATCTTCATTGAGTTATGGGTCTTTCTTACAGTGGACAAGCTCAGAAGGCATGCGGGTTTAGTTGCCCCCTGGCATGTGGGATCTTAGTTCCCCGACCAGGGATCTAACCCATGTCCCTTACATCACAAGATTCTCAACCACTGGATGACCAGGAAAGTCTCTCTTGTGGTACTTAAATTTAAAAAAGAAAACAAATACTATTTTAAAGATGAAGTGTGAAAGAAAACCTCCTAAACATTCAGGGAGATTCTTTTTTCCTGTAAACGTTCACCATGTTTTTCAATTCTACAGTCTCCTGTTTTACTTCTGTAACTCATTTTTGGTCATGTTTTGTCCTTGTTTCTCCTACGTGTAGAGGCCTGATTGGCCCATAATAACCACTGAGCAGAGGAACGCTGTGAAGTATTGCATAATCATGATCTCAGTAAAGCAAGCTTGTTTGCACTTGAGTGCAGTTACCCAGGGTAATGCAATAAAGGGCAAAGCTCTTCCACAAACTCAGGTCCTCTACATGGGCACTTTTCCCCTCTTCACTTGTTGCCATCCAGTAACAAAAGCTCTCAACCTGAATTGTTCCTCTAGCTCCTGGGACTGTCGGTGGGAGATTCTGTGGGTCAAGGTGGAGACTCTGTAGGTCACGATGGAGACTGTGTGGGTCATGATGGAAATTCTGTGGGTCACCATGGAGACTCTGTGGGTCATGGTGGAGGCTCTGTGGGTCACGGTGGAGGCTCTGTGGGTCACGGTGGAGACTCTGTGGGTCAAGGCCATTTGAGTGTTGCAGGGGTGCCGGGAGCCAGCGTGAGGAACTCCGCCCGTGGCAAAGGTCATGAGGAAGGAGGCTCGGCATACACAAAGGCGGGATCGAGCCTCAGGAGTCCCCCTGGAAATTCTCGAGCATCTACCCCCAAAACCAGAGTCTGCCTACTTTACTGCTTTGTGCTCTCACCTACACCTCTGACTTTACGGGGACTGTCCCCCACCACCCCTCTTTGAAAAAGAGTTAAATTACAGCTCCAGTTAAAGTTCCTGGGCTTGACAAGAGTGTTTTAGTTCACAACCGTGAGAGGCATGAGATGTTCTAAACTTTCTGAATACAGATTCATTTGAGCAGTTAAAAGATTGATTAGAAATTGTATTGGTGAAGGGTTTTTCACTTGTTGGGCCAATGTTTGCTGCTAAGTTTCCATATCCCTTACCTGCTGTGTCCCTGGCAGTGTATTGATTAATATAATTGGTGTAAGTAGTAGCTTTAATGTTTGTAACCTTGGACCCTTGAGTTAATTCTTTTTCTTGTTATAGCCCACCACACCTTTGCCCTGTAGGAATGCAACTTTATCTAATGCTTTTGGAGGGTGGCGCCTGACTAACCACCTTTAGAGAAAAATAAGTTTTCTGAAGAAAGGGTCTTAAAATGTTAACAGGCCTCCGGGCCAGAAGATGATGCAAATCACCTAAACTTTTGCATATGATAAGTTTGCAGGAAGAAAGCCTGGCTTACTGCATGACGCTACCCCTTTCCCCATTATCCTCTATGCATAACTTAAGGTATAAAGACTACTTTGGAAAATAAAGTGCAGGCCTTGTTCACCGAAGCTTGGTCTCCCCATGTTGTTCTTTCTCTCACCTTCTGGCTGAATTATTCAGCCTCTTTTCTCCACTAAATTTTCTCACTGAGCTATCCTTATTTAACCACTCTATGTATCTTTAATTAGCATTTAAATAAGCTGTTGTTTCCTGATCTCCCCTTCGAAACCCCTGACTCCACCGGGGCTGGACCCTGGCACAGGGATAAGACTTCTTCTCCCCTCCTCCTCTGTCCTTCCTCCCCAGGAGCAGAGGGAAGAGACCCTATGCAGTGTCAGCCAGGCACTCCCCTGCTGCTGGGGGCTGCCTTCCTGGCCAGAACTTGGTGATTATTTTGGGGATGGGCAGATCCCTGACAGCAGGCTAAAGTAACAAACACAGAATCCAGTTCCCTCCCTCCCCCTTGGTTACAGACCTTACTTGGCTTTTTCTTTTCTTTTTACATTTTTATTTTAGGTTTAGCAGCTTCAGTCAAGAACCACAAATTAAGTTGTGTACCACAGTCTTCCGGCTCCTATGCTGTCACTAGGCAGTAATTACCACTCAACATCCTTCCCCAACATTGACGTCTTCACCAGCCTGAAAAACCAAAACACGTTTATTTGTTTTAGGTTGGTTTTCTTCAGTTAATTTTAATAATCCATGCACTGTTATTTCTTAATTTCTTATTTGCATGTTTTATGTCTGTTGTTACTTAATTTTTGTGGTGTTTCTCAGAAATGTGAAATTAGCTATGCCAGATACTAGGTTCAGAAGATTCAGTATGTCACACAGCATTATAGTGGTTAAATACCAGGACTGGAACCTAACCTTGCTGGTTTAGAGATAATTTGTGAGAAAGGATCAGGACCTGAATTCCCTTGGGAGAGAGTGTTGAATTTTAAGCCAACTTTTTCACTCTCCTCTTTCACTTTCAACAAGAGGCTCTTTAGTTCTTCTTCACTTTCTGCCATAAGGGTGGTGTCATCTGCATATCTGAGGTTATTGATATTTCTCCTGGCCAATCTTGATTCCAGCTTGTGTTTCATCCAGCCCAGCATTTCTCATGATGTACTCTGCATATAAGTTAAATAAGGAAGGTGACAATATATAGCTTTGATGTACTCCTTTCCCAATTTGGAACCAGTCTGTTGTTTCATGACTAGTTCTAACTGTTGCTTCCTGACCTGCATACAGATTTCTCAGGAGGCAGGTCAGGTGGTCTGGTATTCCCATCTCTTTCAGAATTTCCCACAGTTTGTTGTGATCAACACAGTCAAAAGCTTTGGCATAGTCAATAAAGCAGAAGTAGATATTTTTCTTGCTTTTTTGATGATCCAACAGATCTTGGCAATTTGATCCTGGTTCCTCTGCCTTTTGTAAATCCAGCTTGAACATCTGGGAGTTTATGGTTCACATACTGTTGAAGCCTGGCTTGGAGAATTTTAAGCATTACTTTGGTAGCATGTGAGATGAGTGCAATTGTATGGTAGTTTGAACATTCTTTGGGATTGGAATGAAAACTGACCTTTTCCAGTCCTGTGGCCACTGCTGAGTTTTCCAAATTTGCTGACATACTGAGTGCACCACTTTCACGACATTATCTTTTAGGATTTGAAATAGTTCAACTGGAATTCCATCACCTCCATTAGCTTTGTTCATAGTGATGCTTCCTAAGGCCCACTTGAGTTTGCATTCTAGGATGTCTGGCTCTAGGTGAGTGATCACACCATCGTGATTATCTGCATCACAAAGATCTTTTTTGTATAGTTCTGTATATTCTTGCCACCTCTTGATATCTTCTTCTTCTGTTCAGTCCATACAATTTCTGTCCTTTATTGTGCCCATCTTTGCATGAATGTTCCCTTGGTATCTCTCATTTTCTTGAGATCTCTAGTCTTTCCCAGCCTCTTTCCTCCCCCCTCTATTTCTTTGCATAGATCACTGAGGAAGGCTTTCTTATCTCTCCTTGCTGTTCTTTGAACTCTGCATTCAAATAGGTATATTTTTCCTTTTCTCTTTTTCCTTTCACTTCTCTTCTTTTCATAGCTGTTTGTAAGGCCTCCTCTGACAACCATTTTGCCTTTTTGCATTTCTTTTTCTTGGGAATGGTCTTGATCCATGCCTCCTGTACTATGTCATGAACCTCCATCCATAGTTCTTCAGGCACTCTGTCAGATCTAATCCCTTGAATCTATTTTTCACTTCCACTGTATAATTGCAAGGGATTTGATTTAGGTTATACCTGAATGGTCTAGTGGTTTCCCCACTTTCTTCAATTTAAGTCTGAATTTGGCAATAAGGAGTTCATGATCTGAGCCACAGTCAGCCCCCAGTCTTGTTTTCCTGACTATATAGAGCTTCTCCATCTTTGGCTGCAAAGAATATAATCAGTCTAATTTTGGTATTGACCATCTGGCGATGTCCTGTGTAGAATCTTCTCTTATGTTGTTGGAAGAGGGTGTTTGTTATGGCCAGTGTGTTCTCTTGGCAAAACTCTATTAGCCTTTACCCTGCTTCATTCTGTACTCCACAGCCACTGTCGCCTGTTACTCCAGGTATTTCTTGACTTCCTATTTTTGCATTCCAGTCACCTATAATGAAAAGGACATTTTTGGGGGGTGTTCTAGAAGGTCTTGTAGGTCTTCGTAGAACCATTCAACTTCAGCTTCTTTAGTATTACTGGTTGGGTATAGACTTGGATTACTGTAATATTGAATGGTTTGCCTTGGAAACGGATATAGATCATTTTGTAATTTTTGAGATTGCATCCAAGTACTGCATTTCGGACTCTTTTCTTGACTATGAAGGCTACTCCATTTCTTCTAAGGGACTCTTGCCCACAGGAGTAGATATAATGGTCATCTGAGTTAAATTCACCCATTCCAGTCCATTTTAGTTCACTGATTCCTAAAATGTTGATGTTCACTCTTGTTATCTCCTGTTCGACCACTTCCTATTTGTCTGGATTCATAGACCTAACATTCCAGGTTCCTATGCAATATTGCTCTTTACAGCATCTGACTACTTCCATCAGCAGTCCCATCCACAACTGGGTGTTGTTTTTGCTTTGGCTCCATCCCTTCATTCTTTCTGGAGTTACTTCTCCACTGATCTCCAGTAGAATATTGGGCACCTACTGACCTGGGGAGTTCATCTTTTCAGTGTCCTATCTTTTTGCCTTTTCATACTTTCCACGGGGTTCTCAAGGCACAAATACTGAAGTGGTTTGCCATTCCCTTCTCCAGTGGACCACATTTTGTCAGAACTCTCCACCATGACCTCTCTGTCTTTGGTGGCCCTACTTGGCATGAATCATAGTTTCACTGAGTTAGATAAGGCTGTGGTCCATGTGATCAGTCTGGTTAGTTTTCTGTGATTGTGTTTTTCAGTCTATCTGCCCTTTGATGGAGAATGATAAAAGGTTTATAGAAGCTTCCTAATGGAAGAGACTGATGGAGGAGGAAACTGGGTCTTGTTCTGATGGGCAGGGCCATGCTCAGTAAATCTGTCACATATAAATGAAGTAAATAAAATTTAATCATTTCTAACAACTGAATCATATTACATATTACTTTATCTTTTCCACTTAATTTTAAGCATCTTTCCTCATGTTCATAAGCATTCTTTAAAATGATTTTAAATGCATAATATTCCAACATGTGTTACTAGTAAATCATAAGGTTCTAATACCCAATGAACAAAGCTAGTGCAGGTGATATAATTCCAGCTGAACTATTTCAAATCCTAAAATATGGTGCTGTTAAAGTGCTGCCCTCAATATGCCAGCAAATTTGGAAAACTCAGCAGTGGCCACAGAACTGGAAAAGGTGTTTTCATTCCAATCCCAAAGAAAGACAATGCTGAAAAATGTTCAAACTACTGCACAATAGCACACATTTCATGTACTACCACAGTAATGCTCAAAATCCTTCAAGCTAGGCTTCAATAGTGTGTGAACCAAGAACTTCCAGATGTTTAAACTGGATTTAGAAAAGGCAGAGGAACCAGAGATCAAATTGCCAACATCCACTGGATCATAGAAAAAGCACAGGAATTCTAGGAAAACATATACTTTTGCTTCACTGCCTATACAGAAACTTTTGTGTGGATCATAACAAACTGTGGAAAATTCTTATAGAGATGGGAATACGAGACCAACTTATCTGCCTCCTGAGAAATCTGTGTGCAGGTCAAAAAGCAACAGTTAGAACCAGTCAAATTGGGACTGGTTCCAAATTGGGAACAGAGAAGGCAATGGCAACCCACTCCAGTACTCTTGCCTGGAAAATCCCATGGATGTCTGAGCCTGGTAGGCTGCAGTCCATGGGGTCTCGAAGAGTCAGACATGACTGAGGGACTTCACTTTCACTTTTCACTTTCATGCATTGGAGAAGGAAATGGCAACCCACTCCAGTGTTCTTGCCTGGAGAATCTCAGAGATGTGGGATCCTGGTGGGCTGCCTTCTGTGGGGTTGCACAGAGTTGGACACAATTGAAGCGACTTAGCAGCAGCAGCCACATTGGGAAAGGAGTACATCAAGGCTGTATATTGTCACCCTGCTTATTTAACTTATATGCAGAGTACATCATGCGAAATTCCAGGCTGGGTGAAGCTCAAACTGGGATCAAGATTGTGGGAGAAATATCATAAGCCTCAGATATGCAGATGACACCACCTTATGGCAGAAAGGAAGAAGAACTAAAGAGCTTCTTGAGGAAGGTGAACGAGGAGAGTGAAAAAGCTGGTTTAAACTCTACATTCAAAATACTAAGATCATAGCATCTGGTCTCATGCTGGTAAATAGATGGGGAAACAATGGAAACTGTGACAGGCTTTATTTTTTTCAGCTCCAAAATCACTGCAGATGGTGACTGTAGCCATGGAACTAAAAAACACTTGCTCCTTGGAAAAAAGAGTCAAAACAAACCTAGATAGCATATTAAAAAGCAGAGACATCCCTTTGCTGACAAAGGTCCATAGAGTCAAAGCTATGTTTTTTCCCGTAGTCATGTATGGATGTGAAAGTTGGACCGTAGTGATGGCTGAGCGCTGAAGAATTGATGCTTTTGAACTATGGTGCTGGAGAAGACTCTTCAGAGTCTCTTGGACAACAAGTAGATCAAAGTAGTCAATCTTAAAGGAAATCAACCCTGAATACTCATTGGAAGGCTTGATCCTGAAGCTGAAGCTCCAATACTTTGGTTACCTGATGCAAAGAGCCAATTCTTTGGAAAGATCCTGATGCTGGGAAAGATTGAAGGCAGGAGGAGAAGGGGACGACAGAGGATGAGATGTTTGGATGGTATCACTGATTCAATGGACATGAGTTTGAGCAAACTACAGGAAAGTATGAAGGACAGGGAAGCTTGGTGTGCTGCAGTCCATGGAGTCACAAAGAGTCACACTTGACTTAGCGACTGAACAATAGCAACCACAAATGAGTTATAGTTCATTCAGCTCATGTCTACGTCTGAACAAAGAATAGTTTGAGAGTTTGAGGGATATCATAGTTCTTTTCAAGTTGTGTGACTCAAATATCAAAATATATCTTAAACAGATCCTTTGCTCTAATTATCATTATCAATAGCTATCACTTATTGATCTCTAAGTATTAAGCAACAAGTACATTTTCTGGTCAATATTTACAACTTTTTGAGATGGATACTGTTGTCTCTGCTTCATAGTTAAGGAACCAAAGTCAAAAAAAAAAAAAAGTAACTCATGAGTGGCTAAGCTTAAGTTCCAACTCAGTTCAGTTCAGTTCAGTCACTCAGTTGTGTCTGACTCTTTGCGACCCCATGAATCACAGCATGCCAGGCCTCCCTGTCCATCACCAACTCCTGGAGTTCACTCAAACTCATGTCCATCAAGTTGGTGATGCCGTCCAGCCATCTCATCCTCTGTCGTCCCCTTCTCCTCCTGCCCCCAATCCCTCCCAGCATCAGAGTCTTTTCCAATGAGTCAACTCTTCGCGTGAGGTGGCCAAAGTACTGGAGTTTCAGCTTTAGCATCATTCCTTCCAAAGAACTATCTATGTCTAATTCTGCCATCTATGCTCTTAGCTACTACAGTGTGCGCTTTTAATATTAGCAGTAGATTCATTTGTTCCTTTCCTGAATGTATGTATTTTCACCCCATGTATGTCCCAAATAACATGATTTTTCATCAGTATTTTTATTCTAACCTAATGTGTATGTACTATGCTCAGTTCTGCTATGAAATACACAGAAGCAAAAGTCATAGTACTTACTGAAGAGCTTCAAAATCTCTTTAGGAGTGTACTGTCTGTATATGTGCAAGTTTTAGACTCATAAAATACTTAAGTATCCTTACAAGTTAGTAGGATAAGAGCTATCCCATAGTAGTATAGAAATAATTTCCAAGTTGGTATTGTGGTTTAGAGGAATGATATATCATTGTAGGACAGAATAGCCTGGAATATTCTACTGGGTGAATAAGTATCTATGATGCAGACAAAAGATTTTTGCTGGTAAAAAATAGAATATGTTTTTAAAATGTGAAGACATGCTCCTTTAACTTTGGTATTCCTGGATTTGTTAAACAAGATCATATTTGGTGTCTTTATTTTAAAATGATTCTGTTGGCGAGTTATTAGATTGTGTTAATCTCTGGGGATTAATTTACAACCAATATGTATATAATCCAATAGTCCATTTTAGCTAGTGAGGTACTTATATCTAAGATTGCAGATTCTGGTAAAGTGTAGCCTGAACATTTTTTTATGGAACTTAGTCATGTGCCTTTGTTTTATGAATAGTTCTTCAAGCACATGTAAATATAATGCCAGTTCTTTTTGAGTGCACCAGTTATCTGCCAGACCTTCCACATTTTAATTCTGATTCTCAGACCAGTACTGAAATCAGAATTCCCTTTCATCACTCTATTCTGCTTCTGATTAAATATCTTTTTTGTATAGATGCTTATATAGCACAGAGAAAGATATAATCCTTTTAATGGTCTTACAATTTTGTGTAAACCCAACCAGATAATCACGTAGAGGGTGTAGGTTTTAAGGAAATTCATTCCAATAGTTATGAGAAAAAAAAAGTCTAGATCAGTGTGGCATTATATTTAATCTATTTTCATCTTATTACCAACTTGCCTTAGGATATAAAACATGTACTGACATGATATCTGTGCATTACGTAATTATTTATTTTCTTTGAATGCTCTTCTGTAAAACAAAAAGTTGTTGTTGAAAAGCTAGATGGTTAGTCTCATTTGCCTAGATGGTTAGGCAGTTCATGACCTGCATTGTGAAGGACTTAACTGTATTAGGAACATTGAGCTTTGGAGCTGAAAAAAATATCTGAGCTTGGTCAAGTGTGGTTCTCAAACTTCTGTGTGTGAATTTGCCTAAAGAACTTAGCCAAACATAGCGTGCTGGATTCCCCCTCAAAGCTTGTGATTTGGGTGAGGCCTGAGAATATGCATTCTAACATGTTTCCGGGTGAGGCTGATGTTGCTGATTTGGGAACTATAAGAACCACTGTTCTAGTTTAAGGCTTTCTTTTCACCAATGAGAAAGTTGACAACCCAAGAGAGGTCATCCATGTACATGTATAAATCAGATCCTGTCCCTTTGCTCCTAAAAGGGACCCTCCAGTGGTTTCAAGAAACCCTTCCTGTGGTTTCTTATTGTACCTGGAATAAAATTCCCTGTCTTTATTATCCAGAATATCCGTCATTCCTGGTTCCTGCCTCTCTCTCCACACCTTGGTCTGTATAGAGACTGCACTTCATTCCAGTTATTCAAGGGCCACGTTCTTATTTCAGCATGCTGCTGCTGCTGCTAAGTCGCTTCAGTCGTGTCCTACTCTGTGAGACCCCATAGACGGCAGCCCACCAGCCTCCTTCATCTCTGGGATTCTCCAGGCAAGAACACTGGAGTGGGTTGCCATTTCCTTCTCCAATGCATGAAAGTGAAAAGTGAAAGTAAAGTCGCTCAGTCGTGTCCGACTCTTAGCGACCCCATGGACTGCAGCCTACCAGGCTCCTCCGTCCATGGGATTTTCTAGGCAAGAGTACTATTTCATCATAAAAAGCAGCTAATATAGCAACATGGCACAGAACAAAGAGTGGAGGTTTGATATGTAGAGGCTTTCAATACGATTTTTAAATGCTTACTGTTTCCTTGGGGTTCCAAATGTAGGTAATATTAGCCACATGCTTAGTGATTTTTTGGTCTTCACTTCCATGCAATGGGTCCATCTTGATTTTTCTATAGGTTTAATTTGACAGAGAAGTTGATTTGCATTATAATAATGGCTAATATTTATTGGTTGTGTGCCATATACTATGCAACGTATATAACAAACTTTATCATATTCTATCTTCATAAAAGCCATATAAAGTAGGTATTACTTATATCTGTTTTACTAGTGAGGGAACTGAGACTTAGAGGGTTAAGTAACTTTTTGAATGTCAGAAAGCTAATAAGAGCAGTATTGAGATTTAGACTCATTTCTCTGTCTAGAATCTCCATTCTTGGACTGTGAACTATACTGCCTCCATTACATAGTGAAATAACCACTGTGTCTGTCTAAAGAGCCTCAACTGGTCAAATGATGACAACCTCTTCTTCTGGATGCTCTTTTATCAGAAAAGCAGATGGTACTAGGAGGGGAGAATGGAGGGAAGGGATGGTTAGAGAGTTTAGGATGGACATGTACACACTGCTGTATTTAAATTGGATAACCACAAGAACCCATTGTATAGCACAGGGAACTCTGCTCAATGTTATGTGGCAGCCTGGATGGGAGGGGAGTTTGGGGGAGAATGAATATATGTATATGTATGGTTGAATTCCTTTTCTGTCCACCTGAAATTATCACAACATTGATTGAATTGACTGTACTCCAGTGTAGAATAAAAAGGTAAAAAAAAATATTAAAATCAGGTTATGCCTTCGGAAGGAGAAAGGGAACTTTTAGCTTGAAAGGGACTTTACAAAGACATACTAAAATAATTAAATTGGGGTTAAGTATGGTCATATTACGGAGAAGGCAATGGCACCCCACTCCAGTACTCTTGCCTGACAAATCCCATGGATGGAGGAGCCTGGTAGGCTGCAGTCCATGGGGTTGCTAAGAGTCGGACACGACTGAGTGACTTCACTTTCACTTTTCACTTTCATGCACTGGAGCAGGAAATGGCAACCCACTCCAGTGTTCTTGCCTGGAGAATCCCAGGGACGGGGGAGCCTGGTGGGCTGCTGTCTATGGGGTCTCACAGAGTAGGACACGACTGAAGCGACTTAGCAGCAGCAGCAGCAGCAGCAGCATGGTCATATTAAAACAAAGCTCAGTACCTCAAAGTGTCATGCCTTTTATCTCGATAATTGAAGAGTTTATGTGTGAGTCAATAGAAGAAAGACATTTGGTCTACTTTACAGGCTATATCTCAACTGTTTTTGAGAGTGGTTTATCCCTCATACATTCTCAGTATTGCAAAAACCTAATACACTGAGACTGCTTTTAAAGCTAAAGGCTTTTCAGAAGCAATGGCCCATAGGCTGAGAACCATAGAACCTCCTTTAGTCTGAAGTTACAGAAAGACATCAGACAAACACTATTTCCCTCAAAAAGTTATTTGTGATCAGGACTTAATCATTGGTCAAATAAACAAATGCTCTATTTCTGAAGGGTCAGAAAAATATTGGAGCAATCTGAAGTTAGTCTGAAATAAGATAAGTTTTACAGAAGCAAATTCCTTCAGTGTTTTTCATCTGTTTTCTCTTAACTAACTACTTTACTGCAAAGTATCAGCACTTTTTGCAATTTTGCCATGAGACCTTCTGCCTTCTTTCCTTTCTTGTTTCTTTTCTCTTCTTATTGAATTTAAACATGAATTTCTTTATGCATTCTACACATTGTTTCTTCACACGTATTTTGTGCCTGCATATATTTGTTTTAAATATTAAACCCATTAGAACTGAAGTCTATACATTAGACCTTTGTAGAGGTCTTTATTTCCTGTCCTAAAGACTTTGATGTAAATCAGAAACTAAATCGGCATGAATGGAAACCAACGCAGGCTCAGTTTTATATCATTATAATAATCTTCCATTCCAAAGCACAACTATGTGCATGAAATATATGCTTTTAATACAATTTCTAAGTATGCTTGGTTGCTCAGTCATGTCTGACTCCTTGTGACCCCATGGAGTGTAGCCCACCAGGCTCCTCTGTCCATGGGGTTCTCCAGGCAAGAATACTGGAGTGGGTTGCCATTCCCATCTCCACACAATTTCCAAATAAAAAAGCCAGCAAATATAATTTCATATTTAAAGAAATACATCATAAACAAGGAGAGACTTCCTTAGCAATGTAAAGATGATATAACATAAAGAAATAAATTAATTAAATTTAATATAAAATACTGATATTATATTAAAGATAAAGAAGGAAAAATAATCACAGAAATATTTGATAGTCTATATATTTATTATTTAAAATAATCAAAATAAGCTTAGATTAGAACTTTTAATCTTCATAGTAGGAAGTTATCAAGAACCTACAGCAAATATCATATTTATTCAGGTTAGACAAAAAGCAAGGATGCTCATTATCATTCCTAGTTATTGTTGAAATAGAGAAACCAATAAAATAAGAAAAGAAAATCAGATGCATAAAGATTGGTGAGGAATATACTGAAATTTCCTAATTGGTGAAAAGCCCATGAAGGTCCATAGGTAAACTATTAGAACTAAAAGTGATTTCAGTAAGTTTGCTGATTAGAAGATAAACATGAGAACCTAATTAGCTTTTCTATCAGTTATAATTACCAATTACAATGTAGAACAGAAATTTTGTATACAATAGCTACAAAAATATAAAGACACTATGAATCAATCTAAAAAGAACCATGACCTTTATGAAAACATTGACAAATATCATTTGAAGATATCAATTGATATCAATTGACAGAATATCATTGAAGATAATAAAGTTCTGAAAAAAATCATTGATAGCATTTCATGAGTATACTCAATAATATAAAGATGCCAATTCTCCCTAAATTATTCCATAAATCTAATACAACTGGGCTCCCCAGGTGGTGCAATGGTGAAAATCCACCTGCCATTGCAGGAGACTCAGGAGACATGTATTTGACCTGGGTTGGGAAGATCCCCTGGAGTAGGATATGGCAACCCATTCCAATATTCTTCTGGCTTTAAAGAATCTGCCTGCAATGTCAGAGACCTGGGTTTGATCCCTGGGTTGGGAAGATCCCCTGGAGAAGGGAATGGCTACCTACTCCAGTACTCTTGCCTGGAGAATTCCAAGGACAGAGTAGCCTAGCGGGCTATCGTCCATGGGGTTGCAAAGAGTTGGACACACCTGATCATGAATGTATGCAATACAACTTTACCCAAAATTCCAACAAATTTTCAAAATTAATTTTTTTTAGCTGTTCTGTGTCTTAGTTACTGTGCACAGGCTTTCTTTAGCTGCGGCAAGTGGGAGATACTCTAGTTGTGGTGCACGAGCTTCTTCTCATTGCTGTGGCTTCCTGTGGAACACAGGATTTAGGGTGCAGGCTCAGGAGTTATGGCAGACAGGCTTAGTTGTGGCATATGGAGTCTTCCTGGACCAGGGATCGAGCCCCTGTCCTCTGCTTTGGCAGGCAAATTCTTAACCACTGGACCACCAGGGAATTCCAACAATTTTTTATGTAACTTGACACCGATGATCTCATAAAACTCATGTGTACATGCTAGGTGTCCAAATAGCCAAGATATTTCTGGGGGAACAAGTAGAAATAAATAATAGAAAAGGCTTGCCCTACCAGATATCAAGACATAATTTATAACTGTAATAATTATGTGAGTGGGACATAGGCATATAGACATGTGGGGAAGAATAGAGCTCAGTAACTGTCTCATGAAATATAGGAAATTCATACATGACCAGACTGATGGTACAAATCAGTGGTCAGTGGACAAGCTAGTCAGACATGGCACTGAGATAACTGGTTACCTATATGGAAAAAAATAAAATCAGTCTTCATCTTTACATGAAAATAAATTAAGTACCCAAAAGTTAAATTTAGAATGCAAAGCTTTAGCATTTTTAGAAGAAAATACAGGTGAATAGCTTTATGATCTATGTGTGGAAAAGATTTCTTTGAAAAGAGCAGAAACAAAGCATAGACCATAAAGAAAATATTCATAAATTTCACTGCAGTTTAATGTAAATCTTATGTTCAAGGAAAAACATGATAAAAAATTAAAAAGGAGTGACTGGGAGAAACTGTTGGCAGTGTATATACTGTAATATGGGCTTCCCAGCTGGTGCTCGTTGTAAAGAGCTGGGCTGCCAGTGCAGGAGGCGGAAGAATGTCGGTTTGATCCATGGGTCAGTAACATCCTCTGGAGGAGGGTATGGCAACCCACTTCTGTATTCTTATCTGGAGAATCCTTATGGACAGAGGAGCTTGGAGGGCAACAATCTGTAAGGTCACAAAGAATTGGACATGACTCAAGTGACTTAGGACAGCACATGTGGTAATATACAAAGGATTGGTATTATAAGTTCTATAATCAACCTCTACAAGTCATCAAAAGAAAAGGAACCCAACAGAAACACCGATAAGGGATATAAGTAAAGCAAATCACAGATGCTGAACCAAAATAGATGGTAAATCTATAAAGGGATGTCCAGTTATGCTACTAAGCTTGAGAATGCGAATAATATTGTGATATCACTGCAAACCACCAGATTAGCAAAAACATTTTATTGGCATATAATTGATTTAAAATGGGTTTCGGGTGTACAGCCAAGTAAATCAGTTATACATATACATGTATCCGCTCTTTTTAAAATTCTTTTCCCGTATGGGCCATTACAGAGTAGTGAGCAGAGTTCCCTGTGCTACTCATTAGATTCTTACCAGCTAGCTCTTTTGTAAATAGTAGTTGCGTATATGTCAATCCCAATATCCCAGTTGATCCCTCCCTATATTACCCGCTGGTCACCATATGTTTATCTTCTACATCTGTAACTGTTTTCTATTTTATAGGTAAGTTCATTTAGACCCTGTTTTTAGATTTCACAAGTGAAATCATGTTATATTTTTCTCTATTTGACTGACTTCACTCAGTATGACAATCTCTGGGTCTATCCATGTTGCTGCAAATGGCATTATTTCATTCTTATTTAAGATTGAGTAATATTCCATTGTATATGTATATGTATTAGAGAAGGAAATGTAACCCACTCCAGTCTTCTTGCCTAGGAAATCCCATGGACAGAGGAGCCCAGCAGGCTGTATAGGCCATGGAGTTGCAAAGAGTCGGACAGAACTTAGTGACTAAACAACAGCAACCATGTGTACACATATACCACAACTTCTTTATTCATTCCTCTGTTGATGGACATTTAGATTGCTTTCATGTCCTGGTTATTTTAAATAGTGCTGCAGTGAACATTGGGGTGCCTTCATCTTTTCAAAGTATGGATTTCTCTGGATATATGCCCAGGAATGGGATTGCTGAATCATATGGCAGACTCAGTCCAGTTCAGTCGCTCAGTCGTGTACGACTCTTTGCGATCCTACGAACCACAGCATACCAGGCCTCCCTGTCCATCACCAATTTCCCGGAGTCCACCCAAACCCATGTCCATTGAATATGGCAGATTAGCAAAAATTAATAATTCTAATATTAAAGGTTGGCAAAGAGGAGGAGCATTGAGAATCTTCATATCCTAAACAGTGAGAGTGAGAAATAGGCAACCACTGTGGAGTGCGGTTTAGCATTGAAATTAAGCAAGACATTTGACTTAATTAGTGTACATCTACATAAATGCTTTAGAGAGACTTTCAAATAAGTGCATGCTTCAGATAGCTGGACTTCCCTGGTGGCTCAGATGGTAAAGCATCTGTCTACAATGCGGGAGACCTGGGTTCAATCCCTGGGTGGGGAAGATTCCCTGGAGAAGGAAATGGCAACCCACTCCAGTACTCTTGTCTAGAAAATCCCATGGACAAAGGAGCCTGGTGCCCATGGGGTCACAAAGAGTTCGACACGACTGAGCGACTTCACTTTCTTTCTTTAGGTAGTTACGAGAAGGTACATTGGAACATTGCTTGCAATGTAAAAAAAAAAAAAAAAAAAGCAATCTAAATCAATGTGAGAGAACATAAATGAATAGTAGATCTCAGTACAATTGAATCCCATTCAGCAGTGGAACAAAACAAACTAGAGCTGCACGCAACATTGCTGATCCTCAAAGTCATAGCATCAACTGAAAACAGCAAGTGATACAATCAGGGACTTCCTCAATGGCTCATCAGTAAAGACTCTGCCTGCAATGCAGGAGACACAGGAGTTGAAGTTTCAATATCTGGGTTGGAAAGATCCCTTGGAGGAGGAAATGGCAACCTACTCCAGTATTCTTGCCTGAAAAATCCCCTGGACAGAGAAGCCTAATGGGTTACAGTCCATAGGGCTACAAAGAATCAGACTCAACTGAGCACACAGTTCAGAGGTAACAGAATGATACCTTTATATAAAATTTATAAACATGTTCTATAATCCAAAATACTTTACGTAAAGATGTATGTGTGCGCTCGGTCATGTCTGACTCTTTGCGACCCCATGGACTGTAGTCTTCCAGGCTCCTCTGTCCGTGGGATTCTCCAGGCAAGACTACTGGAGTGGGTTGCCATGCCCTCCTCCAGGGAATCTTCCTGACCCAGGGATCAAACCTGTGTCTCCTGCACTGGCAGGCAGATTCTTTACCACTGAGCCACCTGGGAAGTCCTATGTAAAGATCCACATACATAAAAATTAAAACAAGCCTGGATATGATGAACTTCCCAGGACAAATGCTACTTCTGGTAAGAGAGGGAAATGGGACTGCTATAAGGGGTCTTACCTGTGTTTGTAATATTTTATTTCTTCAAAAAGAATCTGAAACAAATACAGTAGAATATTAGGGGGGTAAAAACTAAATTTAGGTACATGGATATTTATTATTATTTCTATTTGTTTGAATGAAACATTTCAAAATTAAATAAAGACCACTTAGCGCCACTGAGCCCATGGATGCTGAGTGATCAGGTTTATTCATTAAGTTCCTGCATTTCCTGCTGTCAATGGGACTGATTAAAATTCTATATGACCGAAAAGCATAACTATTCAGACTCTTTGAGAAAATGTCAAATTGTGAATGTTAAATTCTGAAATGGCAAGGGCCAACTCCAGACATGCAAAACCAACCGAGGACTAAAAGGATACAAATTAAAATAAAATAAATGCTGTTTGATAATAGAGTTCAGAAGATTCTGTATTCTCTCCTTCCCCCCTAAAATCAGACTAGAGAATTGGCGTTCGCCCTCCTGAAGGATTATCTGTCTATATGAGTGGCTGCCAGCCTGAAATACCCTGCAGGGTAATATAAACCAGAATAAAGCAAAACCTGCTCATGTGAAGGGAAAAGAATACTCCACAAAATGGTTACACCTTCCCAGATACATCCTTCAGCTCCCCAAACAGCTTTTCCATCCTTGACCTTCTCATTGGAACCCCCTCCTTAAGCAGTTCATGCAGCTCCGCAAATGTTAGGGTGACATTTGGACTGGGCTCGCGTGATCAGTTCGCCTGAGTGTCTGTGCTCCCTCAGGGGCCTGCCAAGCTCCAGAAGAGCGGTATTAGCCTTGCAGGCCTCACCTCCCGGAGCTAGCAATAACATTTACCAGCTACAGTTTTCTCCATCTTCAAATATTTCCTCTGGCTCACGTGATGGCAATCCAGCTCCTCCATAGACTGGGACCTAAAGAGAGTGGTTGAGAGAGAGGGAAGCCCTCCTTTAAGAGCTTTTAACATTTACCTTTCATTAAAGATTGTACTTGTGTTTTAATTGAGCTTTCCTCCTAGGATTTTGACATGTTTGCAGAAAACTCGTTACTAAAATTGCATACCTGGTGTGGGTGGGGGCACATCCCTTTGATTTTTATCATGTCAGTGGAAACTGAAAAAAAACTGCATTGGTGAGGAGTGGGATGTGAGTGTCCACCTGAAATCTGTAAGAATCCAGACTTGGCAAGGAAATTATACAATTCTTAATCATAACTTAGAAAACAACTTTGGAGCCTTGCTATGCTTAACACACACCTAGGACTGGGCTAGTCAAGACTTAAAATCAGAGTGGCCTCTCTTGTTTGTCGTATAAATGCCTCAATGGATGATGGAATTGACTAGGAATGAATTGACTGTGTTCCCAACAGCCTAATGAGCCATGTACTAATCATCCTATTTCATTATTGAGGAAACTGAGGCTCAGAGAGATTAACTTGTTGAGTTGCCATGCTAGCTCATGTCAGGTCTTGTATACAGAGCATAATTATGCTGCTATAATCTGTACTGATAGACGCACGTGCATGTCGGAAATGTGACAACAGGCACTAGCAGGGAAATTCAAAATGAATAAGAATACAATAGAATTCCAATTAATAAATGTAGAAGGAGAGTGGGCAAGAGAGGATCACCATTAGGCAGATACTGCAGTAATGAATGTTGCAGATAAAATCCATCAGTAATGATGACCTTATATGCAAAACAGCAAAAGAGACACAGATAAATAGAACAGTCTTTTGGACTCTGTGGGAGAAGGTGAGGATGGGATGATTTGAGAGAATAGCATTGAAACATGTATATTACCATATGTGAAACAAATCGCCAGTCCAGGTTCGATGCATGAGACCGGGTGCTCAGGGCTGGTGCACTGGGATGACCCAGAGGGATGGGATGGGGAGGGAGGTGGGAAGGGGGTTCAGGATGGGGGACACATGTACACCCATGGCTGATTCATGTCAATATATGGCAGGAACCACTACACTATTGTAAAGTGGTTAGCCTCCACTTAAATAATTAAAAAAAAAAATAAACTATTTCTAGTTACATACCACACACACACACACACAAAGATCCATCAATGGATGCTAAAATTAGTGGGTGAAAATTTGAGAAGAATCAGCATTTGCCTAGGCTCAAAGTATCTTCCATGAGATATTTCTCAAGTATGAAGGAAAAGGCAGGTATATAACTGTTCTTTTTACTAAAAAGACCTGGGAGATACCAACTTAACCAAATAACCAAGAAAACATCACCAGTCAAAAGACATGTCAACATCATGAACTCCTTGATATAATGCACTGAGAAGGACACAAGGTCAATTTCATGATAGTCTTTCCAAAATGCATAACCTCACACCAATCACAAGCAAACGTTCAGTTCAGTTCAGTCGCTCAGTCGTGTCCAACTCTTTGCGACCCCATGATTTGCAGCACGCCAGGCCTCCCTGTCCATCACCAACACCCGGAGTTCACTCAAACTCTCATCCATCGAGTCTGTGATGCCATCCAGCCATCTCATCCTCTGTCGTCCCCTTCTCCTCCTGCCCCCAATCCCTGCCCGCATCAGAGTCTTTTCTAATGAGTCAACTCTTCGCACGAGGTGGCCAAAGTACTGGAGTTTCAGCTTCAGCATCATTCCTTCCGAAGAACACCCAGGACTGATCTCCTTTAGAATGGACTGGTTGGATCTCCTTGCAGTCCAAGGGACTCTCAAGAGTCTTCTCCAACACCACAGTTCAAAAGCATCAATTCTTCGGCGTTCAGCTTTCTTCATAGTCCAACTCACATCCATACATGACCACTGGAAAAACCATAGCCTTGACTAGATGGACCTTTGTTGGCAAAGTAATGTCTCTGCTTTTGAATATGCCATCTAGGTTAGTCATAACTTTCCTTCCAAGGAGTAAGCGTCTTTTAATTTCATGGCTGCAATCACCATCTGCAGTGATTTTGGAGCCCAAAGAAATAAAGTCTGACACTGTTTCTACTGTTTCCCCATCTATTTCCCACGAAGGGATGGGACCAAATGCCATGATCTTAGTTTTCTGAATGTTGAGCTTTAAGCCAGATTTTTCACTCTCCTCTTTCACTTTCATCAAGAGGCTTTTGAGTTCCTCTTGACTTTCTGCCATAAGGGTGGACAAACCCAAATTGAAGACATTTGATAAAATATCTGACTGGTACTCTTTAAAAGGACATGAAAAACAGGAAAGATGTAGGGATTAGTATATAGTGGAGAATACTAAGGAGAAATAACAACTAATGCATATAAGATCCTGAAATAGAAAAAGAACATTTGTGGAAAAAGTCATAAAATTGAAAAAGATCTGAAGTTTACTTAAAGTATTGTATCAATGTTAATTTCCTATTATTTATACTCAAACAATGGCTATGTAAGGTATTAGCATTAGGGGAAGTAGGGTGAGAGGTATAAGAGAATGCTTGGTGTAATTTTTGCAACTTTTCTATAAGTATTTAAGTTTGAAGTAAAATATTTGAAAAAACAACAGGAACAGAAACAGAAAAATGAACAGGAAGTATATTTGCCTTCATATTTGCTTACCCCGTGATGAGAGAAGCTAACAGGTAAATTAAAATAAAAGGCACACAAAAATAGTCTTGCAGGAACTGCCCATAATATGTGTGTACACTGCAGAAAGGGGCCATGGAGGCGTGGTTGATCTCCACTGGAGTGGGAGTGCAGGAAGCCAGGATAGACTGCATAGAGAAGGGGATGCTTGAGGGGTGTGTGTGTGTGTTAATTATCTGTTTCACTGAGAACCTATTCTGGGTCAGCCACTCATCTAGAAAGTAGTTACTTGGTAATAAACACAAAAACAGTACCACTTTCATGGAGCTTGTTTTATAGAAGGAGGTGTCAGATAAACACATGAACAAAAAACTGATATTTTCAGTGCTGGGATTAAAAAATAAATGAGCTAATATGATAGAATACACGTGGAGAAATGAGGAGTTAGATAGGATGACGGGGAAATATCTTTCTGAACCAGCAGCTAGTTAGGCTGTTAAGGCCAAGGTATGAATGAGAAGGAGCTAGCTGTGCAAAAAATTTAAGGAGCAGGTAGTTCTATGCTGAAGTACAGGTTGGCTGGATTCTTGAGCACAAGAACAAATTGCTGTGTCCTATTTATCAAGACAAAGAGAGGACAGTGTGCTGGGCTGTAATGGACAAGAGGATAACAGTGGAAGTTGAGCTGCAGAAGTAGATTGAGCAGTTGACTTTAAGTCCAACCTGGCAGACTTTTGAGTAAATGGTGGTTTCACTGATAATCACACCAGGACAATAGAAATAAAATGGAACTGTCTGGGCTAAACCTAGACATATGGTCACCTGATAGAGAAGAAACAAGTCATGTAGGACTTTGAGTCAAGCAGGGAGTACAAATGTATTCTAAGTGCATTAGGGAGGCATGGGAAGGGATAGCAGGGGAAGGAAGTGATTTCTTTGACTGCCAAGTGGAGCATAGATTATTGAGAGCAAAGAACGGAAGTGGGGGAAAAATTAGAAGTCTGGCTAGCAGAGAGAGAATGGAGGCTTGAACTAAGGAAGTAGACATGGAAAAGGAGACTTGCTTACTTTTGATAGTAGAGTCAGTGAGTTTTCTTACTCTTGGTTGATAAGCCAGGACTAACTATGATGGTGTGATCACTCACCTCGAGCCAGACATCCTTGAATGCAAAGTCAAGTAGGCCTTAGGAAACATCACTATGAACGAAGCTAGTAGAGGTGATGGAATTCCAGTTGAGCTGTTTCAAATGGTAAAAGATGATGCTGTGAAAGTGCTGCCCTCAATATGCCAGCAAATTTGGAAAACTAAGCAGTGGCCACAGGACTGGAAAAGGTCAGTTTTCATTCTAATCCCAAAGAAAGGCAATGCCAAAGAATGTTCAAAGCGCTGCAAAATTGCATTCATTTCACATGCTAGCAAATAATGCTCAAAATTATCCAAGCTAGACTTCAGCAGTATGTGAACCGAGAATTTCCAGATGTTCAAGCTGGATTTAGAAAAGGCAGAAGAACCGGAGATCAAATTACCAACATCCGCTGGATAATAGAAAATCAAGAGAATTCCAGAAAGACATGTTTCTGCTTCATTGACTACGCTAAAGCTTTTGACTGTGTAGATCACAACAAACTGGAAAATTCTGAAAGAGATGGAAATACCAGACCACCTGACCTGCCTCCTGAAGAATCTGTATGCAGGACAAGAAGCAACAGTTAGAACCAGACAGGAAAAAATGGACTGGTTCCAAATTGGGAAAGGAGTACATCAAGGTTGTGTATTGTCACCCTGCTTATTTAACTTATATGCATGTAGTACAAGCTGGAATCAAGATTTCCAAGAGAAATATCAATAACATCAGATATGCAGATAAGCAAGTAAGTAAGTGAAAGTCACTCAATCATGTCCAACTCTTTGTGACCCCATGGACTATACAGTCCATGGAATTCTCCAGGCCAGAATAATGGAGTAGGTAGCCTTTCACTTCTCCAGGGGATCTTCCCAACCCAGGGGTTGAACCCAGGTCTCCCACATTGCAGGTGGGTTCTTTACCAGCTGAGCCACAAGGGAAGCCCACGACACCACCTTTATGACAGAAAGTGAAGAGGAACTGAAGAGCCTCTTGAAAAAAGTGAAAGAGGAGAGTGAAAAAGCTGGCTTAAAACTCAACATTCAAAAAACTAAGATCATGGCATCCGGTCGCATCACTTCATGGCAAATAGATGGGGAAACAATGGAAGCAGTGACAAACTTTATTTTTTGGGGCTTCAAAATCACTGCAGATATAACCATGGCCATGAAATTAAGGTGTTTGCCCCTTGGAAAAAGAGCTATGACCAACCTAGACAGCATTTTAAAAAGCAGGGACATTACTTTCCTGACAAAGGTCTGTTGACAAAGCTATGGTTTTTCCAGTAGTCATGTATGGATATGAGAGTTGGACCAGAAAGAAAGCTGAGTACCAAAAAACTGATGCTTTTGAACTGTGGTGTTGGAGATGACTCTTGAGAGTCCTTTGGACTACAAGGAGATCCAAACAGTCAATCCTAAAGGAAATCAGTCCTGAATATTCATTGGAAGGACCGATGCTGAAACTGAAGCTCCAGTACTTTGGCCACCTGATGTGAAGAGCTGACTCATTGGAAAAGACACTGATGCTGGGAAAGACTGAAGGCAGAAGGAGAAGGGGATGACACAGAATGAGATGGTTGGATGGCACCACTGACTCAAAGGACATGTGTTTTAGCAAGTTCCAGGAGTTGGTGATGGACAGGGAAGCCTGGAGTGCTGCAGTCTGTGGGGCTGCAAAGAATCGGATGGGACTGAGCAATTGAACTGAACTAAATCAGTTAGTTAGGAATCGTAGAACATTCCATATGAAGGGAGTGGCAAGAAGAGACTCATAGGTGTGGAGCATATTCTACAAGCCCCTAGTGTTTTTACGGGAAAATTAAAGGGGTGCAGAAGGACAGGCGACTCTGTTGGAGATATGACTGGGGCCAGGTCATCAAAGACTTAGAATCCAATGGTAATCAGTAGATATTGTGATGCCATTGAAAGCATTTGACTTGAAAGTGGTATGGTTTGATTTGTTTTTTGAAAAGTGACACTCACTCAACTATCAGGAGAATAAAAGGATAAAAGAGAAAAGGAACCCTGAAAACAGAGATACCTTCTGATAGTTAGAGAAATAAACAAGAAATCAGAAACATTTCCAGGGTGGTATAATAAGATGAGGGACCTTTTATTTTTACTGGAGATTGTCTATGCATTCATCAGACACACCCTTGAAGTCTAGTAGTTTTTACAGTATAATTAAGTGTTGACTCAGGGACTGCAAGATAGTGTCACTGAGTCATAAAGAAGTTCCAGGAGGAAAACTTTAGGGACAAATTAATGTCATGTACCATGTAACTTTCTTCTGCTCCAGTGCTATTCTTGGCCGACTTGTTTTTAAGTTTTAGCAATCTCTCTCAGACTAGTGTGCCTCACATGCAATTTTGGCAAGCTAAGCATGGTGGCGGAGCCAGATAACTTGTTCCCTGTAGACTTATAAACTCATGAGCTGTGGGCTGGTAATATAATTTACAGTACAGTTTGCCAGCCCTGTAAAACAGCTTTCTGTTTATAGGGGATTGGGGGCCTGACAAGAAAAAGTCTTTATAGCTTAATCATAGCTGTGTTCTCCATAGTTACTGCAGCAGCTGCCTGTTCATGATGCATCCTAGTCATCTGTCAGACAGTTACAACTTCTTTAGAAAATTTGGCAAACTAGGCGTAACATCAGTCTTTGCTCAACAGCCACAGTGATAGCCTCTTACCTTAGGAAGTAGTAACCCTAGCATGCACCTTCATCTTTTGTGACAAAGGAATTGAGACATACTCGTTAGGTATTCCATAGCTGTGGCTTTTCCCTTGGTAAAAATTATCTGAGATTATTCTTCCAAAGTTCTTATAAAATGATATTAATAGAAGGCTTGAGAATAGACTAATCAGAGCGATGCCAGCCATGAACATAGTCAAATGATTATCTTCCTATAGATTTTTTTTTCTCCCTAGCATGTGACAGTAGCTACTTGACATTTATATCACTGGGCCAACAGGTTTTCTTCTATTCAGCCATTGCCCTCAGGAGACTATAGCTAATGTTAAAGCTGTACAGAAGGGAAGTTGGTCCATTTCTAGATCCCCAGTCTAGAACAATGCTGGAAAACATAATAGGCACTAAAATACTATGTGTTAAAAATAAATAAGCGCAACTATTGACTTAAAAACATGCTGTAGTGATCTCGAAATGAATACCACAGATGATGTAGAAGAGCATGTTCTACTGAGCAAGAATTGGCAGAGGTGTCAATGGAGCGATGTGTCAACCTTAGACATTATGTAACATTATGTAACATTATGTATGTTAACATTTGCTGTAACAGCATTCTAAGTTTTGTAAAACTATGTGGAACTTAATTCTAAGGGCAGTTTATTAACCTTGGAATAAACTAGTGACTCTGTATTCTACTGTACACGGATGTGGGGCTGTGAGATGGCCCTCTGTTAGCTCTCTTAGTTACATCCATTAGAAAAAATATCTTTTAACTCATCTTCATCGTGACTTGGGCTTGCCAGGTGGTGCTAGTGGTAAAGAACCTGCCTGCCAGTGCACGGGGCCGTAGACGCAGGCTCCAGCACTGGGTCAGGAAGAGCCCCTGGAGGCGCGCGTGGCAACCCACTCCAGTATTCTTGCCTGGAGACTCCCATGGACAGAGAAGCCTGGTGGGCTACAGTCCATCGGGTCACAAAGAATCAGACACAGCTGAGCAAGTTAGCATGCACATGTCATCATTGTAAACTGGGTGTCATCATTGCACAGTTCTTTTGTATTTCCATTATGTAGATAACTCTGCTTAAGTAGTGTTGGAAGTATAATAGCTTGTATGTATGTCATATATGTCATATATATATATATATCCTATATACATAGGACTTCCTTGGTGGCTCAGACAGTAAAGAATCCACCTGCAATACAGGAGACCTGGGTTCGATCCCTGGGTTGGGAAGATTGCTTGGGAAAGGAAATGGCTACCCACTCCACTCTCCTTACCTGGAGAATCCCATGGACAAAGGACCCTGGCAACAGTGCTTGGGGTTGCAAAGAGTCTGACACGACTGAGAGACTAAGCATGCACCACTATATACATATGATATATGCGTATCATATATAGTTGTCAACAGTACTGTCAACCAGGTGCTTCAACAGATCAAGTATTTAAATACACACACACACACACACGTGTGTCTATTGATTCAACTCTTTCAGATCATTGCTAATTTTGTACAGTCTCATTTTGGAAATAGAGTCCCAAACAGGGGAAAAAAATAAGGTTATGAATGAGCTTTTTAAGAAAAAAAGGCAAAGCTTTTCAATATTGCTTCAGTTTCCTCAGTTTTGAAATTAAGATTTGAATGCAGGTAAATTTAAGTTTCTGACTCTAAATTTTGTGCAATTCAAAGGAATAATCTTATAACTTCTGTGCTCTTTTTTTCTGATAAAATCACAAGAGACTGATTCTACTTTAATCAGTTAATTAGACTTCTGAAAATTTCACTGGTTTGACTCTTTGAGATGTATTTTATAGTCCTAGCCAATTTGACTTTGGTTCTTGTTGAAATACTGTCTCAGTATCAACTTACAAATTTCCATACATAACTGATGTTTGTTGAGTTGGTTCATTACAGAACAGTTGACAGGTAGAAAGTGTCTTCTCTTTTGCTGCCCTGAAAAACTGGTTCCTCTGGTCTGACTTTAGGCAGTAATGGAGCAGTCACACTCCAGTGAGCCAGACCTGTGAGCGGAACAGTTCTCTGCAGCTTCAACCCAGTTAATTGGAAATGAAAACACCAAAGCTAGCCTGAGAAACACAGCAAGGACATGCATGCAAGTTGGCCGTTAATCACTTAACTGTGTCTGCTCAACACTGTTGTCTAACATTGTTCTAGATAAACTAAACATGATAAGTATACAGATCCATCCCATGCCTGCAAATCAGTCATCCCCACTGATGGATCACAGGTGAAATTTTTTTATTCATATTTTTAGTAACCAAATATCACTAGTGATGACGAGAGAGCAGATGTATTCTCTGGAATACTAACAGGAAGAATATGAGAGAGGGAGGCTACAAGCTTTGGGCAAAGATGAAAATCTACAGAAATAGAGCTGTCTGATTTTCAGGATGGAAAGCATAGCTGGATGGCAGGTTCAATCACTGAACATAGTCTGCCTATGACTGTTATGAACCATGCTTATTATCTACAGTAACTAATACTGTAACTAATACAGTAACTAATACAGAACTCGGGGGTTCTTGAATGCAGTCTCTACCATTATTATGAAAGTGGACCTGGGCTTCCCTGATGGTCCTGTTAGTTAAGAATCTGCCTTGCCATACAGGGGACACCAGTTCAATTCCTAGGCTGGGAAGATCCCACATGCTGTGGAAGCCCATGTGCTGCAACTACTGAGCCCACTAGTCTGTGAGCTGCAGCTGCTGAGGCCTGCATGCCTACAGCCCATGCTCTGAAACAAGAGAAGTCACTGCAACGAGAGTCCTGAACATTGCAACAAAGAACAGTCCCCGCTCGACGCAACTAGAGAAAGCCTGTGTGCATCAATGAAGAGCCAATAAATAACATATATTAAAAAGAAAGTAGACCCATTGTATAGGGAATCTGAGATCAAAGGAAGGCAGAATGTCTACCTTATTTCTGTATTTAGCCAAAGTAGACTGTGTAATAAAGAGAAAGATTAGTAAAGCACTATATTTAGCTCTTTACTTACAAGGGAAGCCTTGCGTGCTTGGGGTCACAAAGAGTTGGACATGACTGAGTGACTGAACTGAACTACACTTCATGGAGCTCTTTAAAATGTATTTTCTTATATGATTTTTGGAAATGCTTGAAGATTTACATAAAGGAAAAGGGAAGTCTGAGAATGTGTGACTTTCCTAAGGCTGCATGCCCATGAGACGTGGAGCTAGGATGGAATGTTGGCTTCTGGACCCCTAGGCTCTTTCTGCTGGTTAGCGCTGCCTCTGATATGGAAGTATGCACATGTGAGAGCAATGGGTCATCTCTAGACTTTAGGGAAATTAAAACACATGTGCATGCACATATGCATGTAACATTCATTGAGGACCTGTTAATATCAGATGTCTGGATCAATTAGTAGTGGCCACCCCTTTGTGATGAGTAGCTTTTCTTTGAAACCCTGGATCCATTCTCCCATCTCCACCATACTTTCCCACTGGGCTTTGTACCCTGGAAGGTACCCTATAAGGGACGACATTAACAGCCTCTCTTAACCATCTATTCTGGTTGAGTTTGCCCAATGGAAAGCAGGCAGTAAAGATGAGGAGAAATGATGAGAATGAGATCCAAATAGTTACTTTCTTACCTCTGCCCCTCTGACACGATCACCCACTGCTGTGCCCCTGATGTAAGCCCACTGTCTTGTGAGGCACTCAGTGCACCCTTGTTCTTTCCTTCTACCCCTCCTGCATCAGGATTCTGGCAACTGACTTTCCCCTTGCTCTGTCAGGCCTTAGGGTAGTCAAAATAGTAATTGGGGTTTGCTTTTAATAACCCTGAATACCATATTACCTCTGGAGGGTTCATTCTTCCCTGTCTCTACCTTAATAAAACCTTCATACCTTTATTAAACCTTCATCAAATGACCTAATTTGAGTGGGGCATCTGTTTCCTCTTAGTATCCTGGCTGATTCAGTTTGTTATTATATATGTTACAGATGTGGAAACTGAAGCTCAAAAATGTTTCACTGTGAAATAACTTGCAGATCTAGGACTTCGCTGGTGGTCCAGTGGTTAAGACTCTGTGCTTCTAAAGCAAGGGGGCCTGGATTTGATCCTTGGTCAGGGACCTAAGATTATCTCACATGCCAGCACAGACAAAAAATAAAAAAAAGTAACTTTCAGATCTAGGATTCTACCCAGGTTTTTTAACTCCAGGCTTACATGCTCATAGTGACAGCCCACTGAAAAATGATTTTGAAAAGGTGTAATTGCTGTTGTTTCATCACTAAGTGGTGTCCGACTCTTTTGTGACCCCATGGACTGTAGCCCACCAGGCTCTGCTGTCCATGGGATTTCCCAGACAAGCATCCTGGAGTGGGATGCCATTCCCTTCTCCAGGGGACCTTCCCAACCTAGGGATGGAACCCGAGTCTCCTGCATTTATTGGCAGGCGGATTCTTTACCACTGAGCTACTGGGGAAGCCCATAGGTATAATTATGTATGTGCAATTATAGTCCTGCACAATAGAGCTTTGTTGAATTGACTCAGAGTCAGATCAATTCTGAGAAACACACCACCATCATTTATAAATACCGTGTTTTGAAATTTCATAATATGCTCGCAAAATAAAGCAATGGCAGTGGTATCTGGAGGAAAATTAAGTAAGATTGCATCTAGTCTCTCACCACACCATCCTGCCTTCCCTGCATCACCACAGTTAGCCTAAAAAGCAAGTCCTATCAGATCGCTTCTATCCTAAAAGTCATCTCTGTTGACTAACATCCGAACTTCGTAAGTGTGGTTATTTGCTCTGCTAGGATAGACCCTCTCTATCTCCCTTCAGTCTTAACTTTGCCATTCCAATCCATATCCTCTAGCCCATATGGAATCAATGTGGTTCTCACTGGGTGGGGGCCGGGGCAGGTGCCGATTTTTCCTCCAAGAGGCTTTTGGCAATGTCTGGAGATACTTTGGTTTGTCTTGACTAGACAGACTGCTGCCGGCATCTAGTGGGTGCAGGCCAGGGCCACTGCTAAGCATCCTCCAATGCACAGGCCAACTTCCACAACATCTGGTTCAGTATTATCACTGTTGAGAAATCCTGTTCTACTTGAGGCATGTTGAGTTCCTCCTGACTCTTGAGTTTGCTGCATTATAATTACCATTTAACAGATGCTATGTCAAGCAGTGTGTTTAATATGATTTCATTACATGCCTTTATCTGCTTTGCACCTGTATGTATGTTCCCTCAGCTGGAATGCCTTTTAATTCCTCCCTTTGTGGTTCACTCTTTCTCATTCTTGAAACCTAAGTGATATACTCCCTCCCTAATGATGCTAGGTAAAGCTATAGACACAAGGGCTAAATTCCCACAACACTTTGTTCATTATTTTTTTTGTTTCAAATTAATTTTTTATCTTTATCTTAAAATGTAAATCTCTAAAAGAAATGATTTATGTTTTAATTGGAGAATAATTGCTTTACTATGTTGTGTTGATTTGGAGTATAGTCACTTTACAATGTTTTGTTGGTTTCGACTGCTCAACAGGATGGATCGGCCATATATATATAGAGAGAGAGAGAGAGAGAGAGAGAGTTACCTGTGCTAACCAGAATGTTCTCATTAGTTATCTGTTTTATACGCAGTATCAATAGTGCATATGAATCAATCCTAGTCTCCCAGTTCCTCCCACTACCTCCCCTTTACCCCTTGGTATCCATATATTTATTCTCTGTATCTGTATCTCTGTTTCTGCATTGCAAATAAGATCATCTGTAGAATTTTTTTCCAAATTCCACATGTATGCATTAGTATAAGACATTTGTTTTTTCCCTTTCTGTCTTACTGCACTCTGTATGGCAGGCTCTAAGTCCATCTGCGTCTCTGCAGATTGCCCAGTTCGGTTCCTTTTTATGGCTGAGTAATATTCCATTGTGCGTATGTACCACATCTTCTTTATCCATTCATCACTGATGGATATCTAGGTGGCTCCTGCGTCTGGGCTGTTGTGAACAGTGCTGCTGTGAACATGAGGTTTCTCCATTCTGTAGTGTGACAGTTTACCTGTTTGTGTCTGTAACTCACGTTATTTGTGATCCTGTCACCCCCATTTTAGCACACTATCTGGCGCACGTTAGATATTAGTCATTGAATGAATGAGCGAATATTACTGCAAGCAGTGGCTATAGTTCTTTTGAAGATTTGTGTTATGTTAAATTTTTATAAATTAAGTCACATTTTGAATTCAGTGGGAAATTTTAAGATAAAGCTACATGAATTCTCTGAGCAAAGGAACATTTTCTTGAAATTATGCATCCTACAAACCAGGATTTCTTTTTTTTTATTTTTGAATTCTAAAATATGTAGATATACCTGCTTGCTTTTCTTAAAGTAGAAAACCTCCATCACATTTTCTGTCATGGCTTTAGGGTGCTTTAATTGTTTGGGGATGGGAAGGCCATTGGACTATCTATAATGGCAGCATGATGTCGAGAATGTGAAAACTTAGTTCTTCTCAGCCTTGTCCTCCAGAGGGAGGAGATCACCTCGTAACAGTTATGGTTCCCTGGAACTATCGGCTATTGTTGGGTCTGCTCAGAGCTAGAGATTTGTGTTGCTCCTGCTGCTGCAAAATACAGAATTAGAACCTGGCAGGCATTCCCGCATACATTTGCACACTTTTTAAGATCGGCCCAGTTTGGTTAGAGAGGAAGCAATCTGTGTATTTTGGAAGCTTTGTTAGAATAAAACATACTTGGGGAGTGTTTGAGGCCATTCGCTGCAGGAGTGAGCAGGAGGAGGTCTTGAAGGTATGAAAAGAGAACCTGGTGGGGAAGGTGATGGTTTATTGGCGCTTCGCTTACAAGGCTGACCATGAACATACTTTCTTTCTACAGTAGACAGCTTAAGGGCCACTGGGTAGTACTAGGAAGTCTGCTTGATATGCTAAGTGCAAAGTGAGACCTGGGAAGTCGACTGCATGAAAGCACATTTTGCTAATTATTTATAGGACTGTATTGATGTCAAGGGGCCCCTTGTATCTGTCTGTGGCCTCACATCAATTGTATTGTCTAGTACTTTTGTTTTATCTCTTCCCTATCTGTGCCTACCGGTCTGGCTTTCTCCTTTAAGACTATAGGAAATGTAAGTGGTGTCACTTCCTAGTATGTGTAAGCAAGAAGGTCTTCTGTACCATTCACTTCCTACAGTTTATTTTCCCTATAGTCTTCACTTTGCCTCTTAAGACCTCATCACATCAAAACAATATATACTATAATAATACTAAAGAATGCTGCTTCGATTATTTCATATCGTTTCTTTGGTGTTAGATGTAATGATTTGATTTTGAAAAAGCTCTAGGAGGATGGAGGGGAAAGCTGCCTGCCATAAACTCCCTCTTTCAAGTTAAACAGGAATGAGTATACTAGCCAAATCATCATTAGCTCCAAGTAACGAAAGAAGCTCAACTCCGTGTCATAGATCTCAAACAATAGGAGCAAGAGAAATGATTCTGAAGCCAAGTCAAGAGAAATGGTCAACCATGATAAGGCTGCAAACCCTGCTTATGGCCCTCAGGTGTAGTACTGTTTAGATCATAAAAAATAAAATAGTTGAGATGTCTTTCTAAAATGCCTTTAGGGGGAAGGAAGTAGACTGAGCAGATGTTCTTATCTGGTCCTGCCTTTAAAGAATAATGGGAATGGCTGTGGGAGGCAAATGCATGTAGCCGAAACAGAAAGTAGGACTGAGGATCAAGAGAGAAGTCACCAGGGCTAAAGGGATCAGAAGTCGAAATGTGTCATCCCCCAACCACCCACCACCACGGCCTTGGGAGGCGCTCTTCAAGTAGGTGGTACAGGACATTAACCTCAGAAACGACACACAGCCCTGCAAGCTAAATGATGGTTACACACAGTCTTGACTGAGCCTTCCATTTCTCCCATCCACTTCCTTCCACATTGCCATCTCTCAACCTACAGGGGAAAAAAAAAGTACATAGAACTAAAATTATGAAGCCATTAAACTGTATTTGATTTTGAGAAGCACTAAGTTACTGAAACTATCTCTGAACAACCAGAAACTCTGGACAGAGCCACCTGAGTGTGAGCAAGAAAGACAATGATAAGACAGTGCAAATACAAAACAGCAGCAAATATGATTTTTAAACATAGATATAGCTTAGAAAACTGAAGGAATTTGATCTAGAAGAAAACAAACCCATGGGCAGAAAAATTTCTCACAGGCTGTATACTCTGTAGCTCATTTGCACTGCAGAATATTGTCAGACAACTTAATTAATCCTGTAAGAATTCATCTCCCATGCTAGTAAGGTCATGCTTAAAGTCTTGCATGCTAGGTTTCAGTATTATGCGAACCAAGAACTTCCAGATGTCCAAGCTGGGTTTAGAAAAAGAAGATGAACCAGAGATCAAAGTGCCAACATTATCTGGGTCACAGAGAAAGCTAGGAAATTCCAGGAAAAACATCTACCTCTGTTTCATTGACTACACCAAAGCCTTTGACTATATGAATCTTAATAAACTGGAAAACTCTTAAAGAGATGGGAATACCAGACCATCTTACCTGTTTCCTGAGAAACCTGTATGTGGGTCAAGAAGCAACAGTTAGAACCTTGTATGGAACAACTGATTGGTTCAAGATTGAGAAAGAAGTATGACAGGGCTGTCTGCTTTCACCCTGTTTGTTTAATCTATATGCTGAGCACATGGTGAGAAATGCCAGGCTGGATGAGTTACAAGCTGGAATCAAGACAGGTGGGAGAAACAGCAACAACCTCATATATGTGGGTGCTACCACTCTAAAGGCAGAAAGCGAAGAGGAACTAAACAGCCTCTTGAGGAGGGTGAAGGAGGAGAGTGAAAGGGCTGGCTTAAAACTAAATATTAAAAAAAGTAAGATCATGGCATCTGGCCCCACTACTTCATGGCAAACAGAGAGGGGAAATGTGGAAGTAGTGACAGATGTCCTTTTCTTGGGCTCCAAAACCACTGTGGGTGGTGACTGCAGCCATGAAATCAGAAGGCATTTGCTTCTTGGCAGGAAAGCTATGATAAACCTAGACAGTGTGTTGAAAAGCAGAGACATTACTCTGCTGACAAAGGTCTGTATAATCAAGGCTATATGTACAGTTATGAGAGCTGGACCGTAAAGAAGGTGGAGTGCCTAAGAATTGAAATGCCTTTGATGTGTAGTACTGGAGAAGACTCCTGAGAGTCCCTTGGATGGCAAGGAGATCAAACCAGTCAATCTTGTGGGAAATCAACCCTGAATGCTCAGTTGTAAGGGCTGATGCTGAAGCTGAAACTGAAATATTTTGGCCATCTGATGCAAACAGCCAACTCATTGGAAAAGTCCCTGATGCTGGGAAAGATTGAGGGAAGAAGGAGAGGAGGGCATCAGAGGATGAGATAGCTCTATGGCATCACCGATGCAATGGACATGAACTTGGGCAAACTTTGGGAGATGGTGAGGGAGAGAGAAGCTTGGTGTGCTGCAGTCCACGGGGTCATGAAGAGTCAGACATGAATGGGTAACGAACAACAGCTTAAGAATTTGAAGAAAATGTACAAAACAGAGTGAATGGAAAAGGGGATTGTATGTGGCATATCTGAGAGCCAAATGTGATCACATAACTTAATTGAAATAATTAGTAACAACATGAGGGCAGAGGATACATGGCTAAATATTGATGTATTGACAGAAGGAAAAGCCTCAGATCATCACAGTGAGTGCTGATGAAAAGTCAAAGAGATTAAATCCATCATAAAAAAAACTAAGAGATATGGAGGACAGACAAGATAATTCAATCTCTGAAATAGAAAAACAGGGTACTTCAACAAAGAGATTACCTAAATCTCAAACCAAAATTTTGTTCTTAATATAAAGAACTAACTCTAAAGTTCAAAAATAGCATGATGGCACCTAAGAAAATCAGATATAGTGCATTTAACACTGAGATGTGTATTGATTATGTTATTCTCCTGACTCTTTAGAACAAGGCTTAGAAAAGTTCATGGGTAAAGGACTTTTGAAAATAGTGGTGATCTTGGTCACTAGCAATTCTGAAAGGACAGATAGATTTATGACACTAGTAGCAATGAGTGAAAAGGCAGACCACCCAGACGTTTAGTGAAAAGAATCAGAGGTGGAGAAAGCCATGAGGGTCTAGATGGTTATGCATATTTGCAACACTCAGATTAATTAGAGGAGGAGATGGGAAGGACTTGAAAGTATTCCTAAAGTACATATACCTCCATCAGTAAGGGGAAGAGCCTACTGGCTCAAGGGGCTTAAGTACAGCTTCTCAACTGGCTGAATGATAAGCTACGTTTATCATCAGGGGAAAATCTTTGGGAACTAGGCTTAAAGGTAAAACCACATTTATCCTTGGTGGGGTTAGCCGGAGGAATGTGCATGTTCCCAAGACTGACAGGAGGGGCAGCTTCCAAGTGCTAGTCCCGGGCTGAACATGAGACAAAGTCTTAAACTTCCTGAACTGTGAAATCAGCCTCCAAGTCACACAAATCCAACAGACAATGGATAAAAAAAAAAACTGACCAGGGGGGCTTAGGTATAATAGTTGAGCAGTAAGTGACTTACACTGACCCAAGAAAAACACCTAGGAAGACAGGCTAAAAAATAAAAAAGGGAAAAAAAAATATCTGAACAAGGACATCAGAATCTTCACACTGCTGAGAAAATATGTCACAGAATTAGTTTAGCCAGTGGCTCAGATGGTAGAGAATCTGCCTGCAATGCAGGAGACCTGGGTTCAGTCCCTGGGTTGGGAAGATTCCCCTGGAAATGGAAATAGCAACCCACTCCAGTATTCTTGCCCAGAAAATCCCACGGACAGAGGAGCCTGGAGGGCTGCAGTGCGTGGGGGCTGAGCAACTAACACACACACGTCATTGAACAAACAAACTAATGGACGAAGAGAAGGAAGTAACCCTGGTGGTAGTCAAGGAGGGGGCAGTAGTGTCCACACTGGCTACAGTCTGTGATGTAAAATGTCCAGTTTTCAACAGAAAATCGTGAAACATACAAAGGAAAGGGAAAGTGTGAGCCATATACAGGGATACATACAGGCAATAGAAACTGCTCAGATGTTGTGCTTAGCAGACAAACTACACCAAAGCTATTATAAATATGTTCAAGGGGAATTTGGGGAATTAAGGGAGCCTGTGCAAGATTTAAGATGACAGTGATTTATTAAATAGATAATGTTAATACAGAGATTAAAATTATATGTGTATTTATTTATATATTTTCCAACTCCAAAATTTCCCTCGTTTGGAGATTGTTTCTCTCCCTCCCTCCCTATCTACATGTATTTTCTAACTATCTAAAAGTACAGTAATCCAAATGAAAAATTCACTAAGGGGCTCAACAGTAAGTTTGAGTTAGCAAACTTAACTAAAGAATCTGCAAAGTTGAAGATAACTCAATAGAGATTATAAAGTCTAAATAGAGGAAAGAAAAATAATTGAAGAAAAAGAGCATCAGATAAATATGGGACATCATTAAGTGTACCAACATATCTATGATGGCAGTCATGGAAAAGTGAGAGGGAGATAAGACAGAAAAGATATCTAGAGGATTGATGATTGAAAATTTCCCAAATTTGAGGAAAAACATTAATTTACACATTCAGTTCAGTTCAGTCTCTCAGTCATGTCCAACTCTTTGTGACCCCATGATCTGCAGCCCACCAGGCTTGCCTGTCCATCACCAACTCCGGAGTTTACCCAAACTCACGTCCATTGAGTCAGTGATGCCATCCAACCATCTCATCCTTTGTCGTCCCCTTCTCCTGCCGCCAATCCTTCCCAGCATCAGAGTCTTTTCCATTGAGTCAGCTCTTCACATGAGGTGGCCAAAGTATTTGGAGTTTCAGCTTCAACACCAGTCCTTCCAATGAACACCCAGAACTTATCTCCTTTAGGATGGATTGGTTGGATCTCCTTGCAGTCCAAGGGACTCTCAAGAGTCTTCTCCAGTGCCACAGTTCAAAAGCATCAATTCTTTGGCACTCAGCCTTCTTCACAGTCCAACTCTCACATCCATATATGACCACTGGAAAAACCATAGCCTTGATTAGACAGACCTTTGTTGGCAAAGTAATGTCTCTGCTTTTTAATATGCTGCCTAGTTTGGTCATAACTTTCCCTCCAAGGAGTAAGTGTCTTTTAATTTTGTGGCTGAAGTCACCATCTGCAGTGATTTTGAAGCCCAAAGAAATAAAGTCTGACACTGTTTCCACTATTTCCCAGTCTATTTGCCATGAACTGATAAGACCAGAGGCACAATTTTAGTTTTCTGAATGTTGAGCTTTAAGCCAACTTTTTCACTCTCCTCTTTCACTTTCATCAAGAGGCTTTTTAGTTCCTCTTTCTGCCATAAGGGTGGTGTCATCTGCATATCTGAGGTTATTGATATTTCTCCTGCCAATCTTGATTCCAGCTTGTGCTTCATCCAGCCCAGGGTTTCTCATGATGTACTCTGCATATAAGTTAAATAAGCAGGGAGATAATATACAGCCTTGACGTACTCCTTTTCCTATCTGGAACCAGTCTGTTGTTCCATGTCCAGTTCTAACTGTTGCTTCCTGACCTGCATATAGGTTTCTCAAGAGGCAGGTCAGGTGGTCTGGTATTCCTATCTCTTTCAGAATTTTCCACAGTTGATTGTGATCCACACAGTCCAAGGCTTTGGTATAGTCAATAAAGCAGAAATAGATGTTTTTCTGGAACTCTCTTGCTTTTTCGATGATCCAGTGGATGTCGGCAATTTGATCTCTGGTTCTTCTGCCTTTTCTAAAATCAGCTTGAAAATCTGGAAGTTCATGGTTCATGTATTGCTGAAGTCTGGCTTGGAGAATTTTGAGCATTGCTTTACTAGCTTGTGAGATGAGTGCAATTGTGTGGTATTTTGAGCATTCTTTGGCATTGCCTTTCTTTGGGATTGAAATGAAAACTGACCTTTTCCTGTGGCCACTGCTGAGTTTTCCACATTTGCTGGCATATTGAGTGTAGTACTTTCACAGCATCATCTTTCAGGATTTGAAATAGCTCAACTGTGATTCCATCACCTCCACTAGTTTTGTTCGTAGTGATGCTTTCTAAGGCCCACTTGACTTTACATTCCAGGATGTCTGGCTCTAGGTGAGTGATCACACCATCATGATTATCTGGGTCATGAAGATCTTTTTTGTATAGTTCTTCTGTGTATTCTTGCCACCTCTTCTTAATATCTTCTGCTTCTGTTAGGTCCATACCAATTCTGACCTTTATCGAGCCCATCTTTTCATGAAATGTTTCCTTGGTATCTCTAATTTTTTTGAAGAGATCTCTAGTCTTTCCCATTTTGTTGTTTTCCTCTATTTCTTTGCATTGATCACTGAGGAAGGTTTTCTTATCCCTCCTTGCTATTCTTTGGAACTCTACTTTCAAATGGGAGTATCTTTCCTTTTCTCCTTTGCTTTTCGCTTCTCTTCTTTTCACAGCTATTTGTAAGGCCTCCCCAGACAGCCATTTTGCTTTTTTGCATTTCTTTTTCTTGGGGATGCTCTTGATCCCTGTCTCCTGTACAATGTCATGAACCTCCGTCCATAGTTCATCAGGCACTCTATCTATCAGATCTAGTCCCTTAAATCTATTTCTCACTTCCACTGTATAATCATAAGGGATTTGATTTAGGTCATACCTTAATAGTCTAGTGGTTTTCCCTACTTTCTTTTTATTTATACATTAGTGAGCTTCAAATAGGATCAATGCAAAGAAATTCATTCACATCCATACTCATGATGATAGAAATGTTGAAACCCAAAAAGAAAATCATGAAACAGCAAGTCATCATATACAAGGGATCACAGTAAGAATGACAGCTGATGTCTGTTCAGAAGCAATGGAGCCCAAAGACAGTGAGTTGACATTAAAAGTGCTGAAAGACATATATCAACAACCAAGAATTCTATAGTCAAAAAAAAAAAAAAAAATCTGTCTTTCCAAAGTGAAAGTGAAATAAAGATCTATCCAGTTAAACAAAAAACAGAGACTTCATTGCTAGTATACTTGCCATATAAGAGGTACTAAAAGAAGTTCTATAAACTGAAAGAAAGTGGCAGCAGACAGTAATTTGAATCTTCATGGAAAAAAAAACAAAACAAAACACAGAGTTCCAATAAAGGTAACTGTGTTGGTAGTGATGAAAAGTATAATTAAGCATATCTTTTTCTTTCTTCTTTTAACTGATTTAAAAGGCAGTTACATAAAATAATCTATAACATTGTGTTATTGGGTCTATCACATATAGAATTGTAATATATTTGACAATAAAACAAAAATGAATGAAGCTATACTGGAGAAAGGGAATGACACCAGATGGTGTCATTTGAATCCACAAGAAGAAAGAGAGACAGAGATGGTAAATAAGCTTAACTTTAAAAATCTCTATAAATATATCTGAGAACTCATTGCTTCACTTCGTAAAAAGACAGAAGTTTTTATAAAGCAATAAGTATAACAATGTATTTTTGAGTTTGAAACACATATAGACATCACATGAATAACAATAATAACACAGAAGGGAGGAATAGATGAGAGCATGTAAGAGTAAAATTTCTATGTCTTTCTGGAATTAAGTTCATATAAATGGGAAGTAGATTCTCATAAACTAAGATTTATGTTGTAAGCCCTAGACCAACCACTAGGAAAGAAGCTTTTAATTAGTTAATTATATAATTGTTGCTGCTAAATCTGACTTAGTTAAGTCTGACACTAAGTCAAGTCTAACTCTTTTGCAACCCCATAGACTGTAGCCCACCCGGCTCTTCTGTTCATTGGGTTTCCCAGACCAGCATACTGGAGTGGGTTGACATTTCCTTCTCCAGGCGATCTTCCTGACCCAGGGATCAAACCCACATCTCCTGAATTGGTAGACAGAATCTTTACCACTGAGCCAACTGGGAAGCCCAATTATATAGTTAAGAATCATCAAAGAAATTAACATAATATGTTAAATATTCACTTAAAACAAAGGGAAGTTATAAAAGCAGAAAAGAGGAAAAAAATAGAACTGTATAAGTATTGTTATCTCAGCATTTCATGATGAAGTCTTTCAATACTCAGTAAGCTGATAGACTTTAGATCAAATAGCGTTCTTTCTTTAGACTCATTTTCCCTCAAATTAGTATTCCATTCATGTACCCCTTTTATTTGAAATATTTTGAGCAAGTTAATATGAATTCTGAAGCAAATTTATTTTCAGCTGATTTCTATATTAAATTAGAACACACTCACCAAGATACACGCAAAGGTATGCGCTGAGATCCATACTTCATTTTGTACCACTGGATGCTTAACTACACACTCACCTTATGTTTATTCTCCGACACTACCAATATTGACATAAAGATGCATATTCTCTCACTGCATATATCTAGAGGGATCAAGTTGGCCATTAATTTTGGAATTACTAAAGTTGAATGCATCCAAACAACCATTTCATGGCTCACCAAATGCCTTCGCATCTCTTGAAAAGGAGTGTGCTTGAGTGTAGGTATTTATAGTAGAAAGTCATAGTAGTAATTAATGGTGTTCATGGCAATGGCACCCCACTCCAGTACTCCTGCCTGGAGGATCCCATGGGTGGAGGAGCCTGGTGGGCTGCAATCTGTGGTGTCGTGAAGAAGCACGCACGACTGAGCGACTTCACTTTCCCTTTTCACTTTGATGCATTGGAGAAGGAAATGGCAACCCACTCCAGTGTTCTTGCCTGGAGAATCCCAGGAACGGGGGAGCCTGGTGGGCTGCCGTCTATGGGGTCACACAGAGTTAGACATGACTGAAGTGACTTAGCAGCAGTGGCATAATCATAAAGCCACGCAGAGCATTGTGCATAGTAATGTATAACAAGATATCATTTAGAAATTTGTATCATTGGACTTCCCTGGCAGTCCAGGGCTTAAGGCTCTGCAGTTCCGCCACAGGGGGCACGGGTTTGATCTCTGGTGGGGAATTAAGATTCCACATGCTGCACTGTGTGATAACAAAATATACTAGGTTTCAGTGAACTTCTTTAAAAACAAACAGAAATTTCTGTTTATGTAATTCTATATGGTCATAAAATACAACTTTGAATAATGGCATTTATGTGTCTGTGCACACATGTACATATATGCACAAATACACAAGCATACCACACTCTGCCATGAAGCATTATAGATGTACTTTGGGTGCTAAGAAACATGGGTGTGATTCTGGTATAACTCTCGAAATGTGGCAGAATCATCAAGTGTACAGCTATGAGGATCAGACTGCCTGCATTTAACTTCTAGCTTTGCCGTTTGTTAGATGTGCGACCTGGTATCTATAAACTATAATAATAGTGTCTTCTTCATGATGTGCTTGTGAGGATTGAATGCATCTTAATGCATGTAAAGTCTTAGAAAGCGCAAGTAAATGGTTTAAGTGCTCAGTAAATTTTAGTGATCATTATTGATCTTTTGATTCTGCTCTTTCAGGAGATAGAAGTTTCTTTCGCATCTAGAGTGTGTGTTAAATTTAGATTATCCTTCGCATCTAAGAGCAGATCTTCAAAATATGTTTTCAGTTTGATGGTGTCTGTTACTGTCCCACCTTTATTTGTGACCCTTAGAGTTTGCAAATTGCAATATACAGCTATTAGCATGTCACGGATTTTACTGGGTGATGGTCGATTCCCAGGGATGACAGGTGTATTTATACTGTTCTTCATGCACCTTGTGTGTTGTGAAAGTAAGGTTGGGGGTATGATGATGACACAGACTATTTTGAGAACCTTCTGTGTGGTCTGCCTCGTCTCACCAATCTGTTCCTGTTCCTTTTATACAGGAAGACAGAAGATGTTTATCTCTTTGTTAATCATTCATTTACTTCTCAGTATCTACCCAAATCTGTTGATTTCATTGTAATGTCAAAGCACCTTTGTGTAACTATTCTCAAAATATGCTTGATGCTTCTGGTGAAGTTTGCTATTATCTGAGCATTCCCCTATTTCTTTCTTTTTTATATATGGAGACACTGTTTTGTCTACCTATCAAATCTGATGGCATCACTTTTCATTAAAAACTCCACCCATCTACCAAGACCAGTTTCAGACTACCCCATGTACTCCACTCACCTGCGTGCTATAGCCTCTGTCTTCTGAATGTGCCTGGCTTTATTGATGCACCTTTGCTGGGCCATTTAGCCATTTTTAAATTCTAGTTCAGTTATTTGTGTGCACTGTTTCTGCCTTCAAGACAGGGATCTTGTTTGCTTCGCCTTTTGTACCCTCCATAGTGCACATGTGCTCAGTCGTGTCTGACTCTTTTGCGACCCCAAGGACTGTAGGCTGCCAAACTCCTCTGCTCATGGGATTTTCCCAGGCAAGAATACTGGAGTGGGTTACCAGTTCCTTCTCAAGGGGACAGTGTATATAGGAAAGTAGCAAATATTGGCAACCCACTCCAGTACTCTTGCCTGGAAAATCCCATGGACAGAGGAGCCTGGTAGGCTGCAGTCCATGGGGTCATGAAGAGTCGGACACTTACTGATTGACTTCACTTTCACTTTCATGCATTGGAGAAGGAAATGGCAACCCACTCCAGTGTTCTTGCCTGGAGAATCCCAGGGATGGCGGAGCCTGGTGGGCTGCCATCTGTGGGGTCGCACAGAGTTGGACATGACTGAAGCGACTTAGCGGCAACAGCAGCAGCAAATATTTAGCAACAGCAAATATTTAATAAGGACTGCTTCAATGCCAGAAACGGAGCTCAGTGATGACTGGCTTCATGGGAAAGTGAGTGATGCTCTTGTCCTGTGTTCTGTAAACATATTTGCTCAATGAATGATTCAACAAATTCACATTTTGAACGACTTGATGCTACAGAACAGGCCCTGGACTTGCTATTGGATATACTGGATTAAAATCTAGACTATGTGACTTTGGGATGATAATACCCATCCCCCACCATGAGCTGTGGTTTTCTGTTTGAAAGTAGGAATAATAGACCCACCTTGTGGCATTAAGTGAGCTAACATATTGGAGGGGCTGGAGGGCTCATAACCAAAGTGTTGTTTGGATTGGCAAAGAGGTGAGCTGCTCCTTTTCTTATAAAGGTACTACTGGAATAAAAATAAAATGGCTGGTTTTCAAAGCTGTCCTTAGCTTTTGTTGTTCTAGCCCTGGCTCTTATCAGTCTTCTTTGAATGGGCCAAGCAGACTCTCACAAGGCCTGGCCACTAGGGATGCTCTGAGGCCTGGCTATGCTGCTGTTCTCTTCCCAGCAGCACTTGGCAAGTATGTATGTGTTTGCTACGGTGCTTATAAACTGCGCCTACTCTCAGGTTCTTCATGAAGTGCTCACAGGACTCAGGCTTTGTTTAGTGTCTTTGGCTTTGTCGTATCTACAGTGTAAGAAAGAAAGTGAAGTCGCTCAGTCGTGTCTGACTCTTTGCGACCCCATGGACTGTAGCCCTGCCAGGCTCCTCTGTCCATAGGATTTTCCAGGCAAGAGTACTGGAGTGTGTTGCCATTTCCTTCTTCAGGGGATCTCCCCAACCCAGGGATCGAACCCGGGTCTCCCACATTATGGGCAGATGCTTTACCATCTGGGCCACCAGGGAAGCCCAGAATTACAATTACTACCATCTGTGAGGATATTTTCACTTCTGCAGAATGACTTCACATCCATTACTTCATTTGATGCCATTGGCGAGTCGGTGAGCATGGTAGAGCAGGGACCAAGGCTACCAGATGTCCTTTGCAAAAGAGGAAATAGACCCTCAGCATTTAAGGGGCCTGCATCTAGCTTAAAAGTGGCAATGGAGATTGAGCAAATGCAAGCCCATGTTAGTTCCTCAGTCGTGCCCGCCTCTTTGTGACCTATGGACTGCAGCCTGCCAGGCTCCTCTGTCCATGGGATTTTCCAGGCAAGAGTACTGGAGTGGGTTGCCATTTCCTTCTCCAGGGGATCTTCCCAACCCAGGGATTGAACTGGGGTCTCCTGCAATGCAGGTGGATTCTTTACCAACTGACCTACCAGGGAAGCTCCCAAACACAAGCTACCTGTCTACAAAGTTGGTGCATCTCCATACTATCCTGCTTACCCTGGAAGTGAAGGCAAATGCTGAAATGCTTCCTCCTAACCATCTCTTCCTTTCTTCTCTGCAGAGGCGTCCATCCTGAGCTATGACGGCAGCATGTACATGAAGATCATCATGCCCATGGTCATGCACACCGAGGCAGAGGACGTGTCCTTCCGCTTCATGTCCCAGCGAGCTTACGGGCTGCTGGTGGCTACCACCTCCAGGGACTCTGCTGACACCCTGCGTTTGGAGCTCGATGGGGGGCGTGTCAAGCTCATGGTTAACTTAGGTATCGTATGAAGTACCCTCTGCCACTCCGTTTGGGCTTGTCTTCCCTTTCTTTTCCGATTTTCATTGGTTTGATTGAATTCTTCGTTTGTTTCTTGAAAGTTAGCTGCTCACCTCTTGTTTAATAGACTGAGGATAAAACCCAACAGCAACAAACACCTTCTCCTTGTTTCTGCATGAAGTTTTTGATGTCAATTTCTGGTTTCTGACAGTGGTGGTATTTCTTTACTAGAAGATTCGTTTTCTAAGTTTCCTTTCTTGGTTTTTTGGAATCGTTTAGCTTTGTGTGAAACACGCTACTTTGGTCCATCTTTTGATCAATTCCATTCTCATTAAGTCCAACTCCTCGGTCACCACTCAAAACAGTCAAAGTTAGAGAGCAGGGCCAGGGCAGGAGATAGAAGCAAAATGGGAGGGTGGTATTGGAGGGAACAGAGCCACATAAGTGGGATGGGGAATGCAGTTTGAAGCTCCACAAGGACCAATCGCATGGGAAATTCTAGTGGCCTTGACAACACTACTATCTCCTTATACTTTCTCCTAGTAGGGAGGACCAGGCTCATTGTTTCCATGATCCCACTGTGGGAAAATTCTCTGAGTTTAGAGTCTGACACATTGAAGGACAGTGTGTCTCCTGATACGTATCTCCTTCTTCCTTCCTGACATTCCTACCCTCATTCAGCAGCCCTTTTTATAAAGATCATTAAGTCACACTGCTAACAGTTACTCTGTTCTCATATAATACATATCCAGTTTTCCTTCATGTTGAAAAATTGGCGATTTCAAATTGTAACTTTATTGAGAAAGGACCTCTTCTTCTACTGTAATTACTTATAGTAATACTTTGGAAATTCCTCTTTTTATGGCCTCACATTCTTTTGGGCTACTGACCTTGACTGAATTCTAATCAATACACTTTGGAAAGTGGGGACCTCTTGGTTTTTGCAAGAAAAAAAAAAAAAAAAAGCAATCTGTGTTTCTGTTGATTCTACTCAATAGAAAGTCAATGCCTGTGTTATCACAGCTGAGTTCAAACTTTCTAAGCCTATGATTGGTTTGAGGATGTAGAATATGTTTAGATACACAGCTCCTTCCCAAAGATGTCAGTAGGATGGCTTGTCAGAGGTGTGGGGATGACATGGTGGACACATGTAGCAGATACAACATGGTCCAGAATCCTAGATGGCCTGCTGGGAAGGTGGGAAATCCATACCACTCTAATCTGCTGTCAGGTCAACTGGTTACATTTGAAAAGTGCCTGTACTACAATCCTCAAATGCTCTAGGACACAGAAGACTGTTTTGAGCAGTGGCTTGTTTAGTTGTGTCTCCTTTTTTTTCCAGTTTGCAGCTTTTACAATACTATGCCCTTTTTCTTTTCCAACCACATTGGATTTCTGTTGTCAGTGCGTCTCTTGGTTTTTCTTTTGTGTACGTGTGTGTTTGGTTTTTTTTTTTTTTTTTTTTTCTTTTGCTGGATCTTTGTGAGTGTTCTTGAGTTTCCAGTCCTCCCCACCATCAGCCATGGTAAATCAAAAGATGGTATTCAACCCTTCAAAGGCCCAAAGCCTGCGGCCCGCATAGCAAACAGCCTTGCGAACAGAGTGTACTGAGCAGCCTACAGGGGCTGGCATCCCCCTGTCCCCTCCCCCTTCCCCTCCCTGCATCGTGCTCCCCACCTGAAACCACCCAACCGGACTGCATACCTGAAACCAACCACCAGGAGCCGGCTGTCAGCTTCTCTGAAAAACAGCAGAAAAGATTAAAACCAAGAACAACCCCTCCCCGAACCCAAATGAAAACAAATATGACCTCCTACTTAGCTCCCAGAAAAGAGGATTTAGTGTCAATTTTTAACCATCTATTTTAAGGTAAGAGAGAGCCAGAGACATAAGAAATACTCAGCCCTTTGGGGTTCTAGGGAAATGCACATTGGCTTTAAGCAGATAACTTTTTTTTTTCCATTTTAGATTTTGTTTTGTAAGATTAGAAGGCCAACTGTGACAGGTCTCACATCTTAAAAGGAAAAATGGAAGTGGAGGGAGATAAAAGGGGATGATTCAGAAAGATGAACAGTTTCTCTCTCTCTCCCTTTCACACACACACACACACACACACACACACACACAGAGTCATAGATTCCAGATGTATTCCTAGAAGCATTATTTTTCCATTTTAAACTCTCATGAAAATCCGGGCAATGTGAATTTTTAAAAGACTCTGCTCTAGCCTCCTGGCTCCTTTCTGCATGTGATCAATGTACCTCCTTCTAGACCGAGGCATCATAGGCAAAACAGAGTGAGTCTACCCTGAAGAGCTCTGTGCTTCTTTAGAAACAATGGTGACTTTTCTCTGAAGGGTATGGTTCACCACAATTACTGGTTTCAGTTACATAGCTTTCTTTCAACCATAACTAGAAACTGAACTTAAATTCCTTGAAGTGTATGTACACACTCCATACTCATGTTTGTTTGAAGGTTCTGTTGCCCTCCCTGCCCAGGGTCTACCCCTTCATAAATGCTTTCTTTCTCCCAGTCATGAATTCATCGTACCCTTTTTTTGATTATAGTAGTAAACATCTCCAAGCAGCGTGTTCATTTATGTACAAAATCCCCATCACTAATTTTAGATGATCCCTCCCTCCATTTAAGTTATGTCTCTTTTCTAACACAGGCGCTAATGACACTCCTGTTTATTTCAAATTGTTCACACATATAAGCCCATGATATACATGTCTGTATTTTTCTGCTGTAGTATATCTTCTAAACGTCAAGGAGACTAGGCTTTTCCAAGGGTCTTTCTTCCTGAAGATGGCAGCTGTGGCGATAGCAGGCATGGACAGTGTCCAGCTAAGCATAGCATGTTTTTAAAGCTGTGAGGTTGACTATTGACCAATCATATTTTGATCTCTTACTATTAAAAGCTATAATCACAATTTTAATATTATAGTATTTTTAAATATTAAAAAAAAACCCTTATTTTAATCCCACAGTAAGTTTGTGAGATAAATCAGTTACCTGTTTTTATGATTGCTTGATAGACACGAAACAAAGAAAGTAGGTCTCAGAGGTGGGACTACCCATGTTTCTAAACTACTGGATCATCCTGGGTTATCCATTACCTCCAAAGATCAATCCTGTGGATCAGTGATGTGACGGACTTAACGACTCTGGCTGCTTTCATGACGGTCACCTTTTACACACGCGCAGAAGGCATCTTTTGCCATAGTGCTGGTGTGAGTGGAGCCAACAAGTCCATCAGGTTGGTGCAGCCTCGTTCACGGGCCTGTAGAACCCTCAGCAAGATGCAGGCCACCCTTCCTCAGTGACGGAGGCTTGTAGGCAGTGTCTTGCAGCTTGGTTAATTGCATTCAGGGTCTCCAGATGCTCTGTCTCTTTGGAAGCAGAGAAAGTAGGTCACAGTGGTGCGACTACCCATGTTTCTGAACTACTCAGTCATCATGGGTTCTCTGTTACTCAGGCAGAGAAAGTACTCCTGTCGACTGTATCCATTATTGAAGACCCACAGCTCCTAGGAACGTTCATCTCTTCCTTGCTCAAACCAAAGCTCATCAATATAGAAAATAACATTTCTCCTTTTAACTAAAATGAAACAAACAACACACACACAGACACACAAAAAAAGAATGAACATCATACACACACATCCACATCCCTCAAATACATGCCAAGGCTCAGGCAGAGAGAGAACTTCAGCTGTTACTGGAGCTCTAAAGGAGATTGCCTTGCCAGGACAGTTCTTCTGATTCATTTCTCATTAAAAAGTACATCCTCACTAGCAAGACCACTCTCTCAGACCCTATGAACAAGGGCCTGGGGTAGATTTTTCTTCCCAAGTATGTGTTTCAAGTAAGGTAACAAAATCATTCTCTACTTCTCAACTGAACATACCCAGCTGTTTGCTGTCTTGAAAGCTCCAAGTCCTCATGTTGACTTAAAGACACCATTCAGTTCATGGGACCATGTGGATGAACCCAGAAAGATGAGCCCGACCCAGCACCTCTGCCTAGATCAGATCCTTGACAGAGACGAGAGCCTCAGCTGCACAGAAACCCAAGCAGAAAACCACTTCTCCTTTAAAGTTCTTGGGTTTCTTGCTTTAGGTTCCCTCTTTCCCTTTCCTTCTCTGAAGCGTGCCCGCACACCTGCTTCCCCTCCTTCTTGCATCCACGAGGGAAGGGCATTTCTCCAGCAGCTGAGACCTTGCTTCTCCCCTCCCCCAGCCCTCCCCTCCCCGTCCCCACCAGGGGCATAGCCTCCTCTGTCCGGCGATCGTACCAGATGCTCCAGGGCTGTTTGCTCCCACTTTTCTGTTGCGGTTGACGACACATGACAAACCTAACCGCATGAAACCAAACCCAGATTTTTCTCAAGAGATGTTCTGGGGAACAAATTAGCTTCCCGCCCCCACCTTCCTCAGAATGTTTGGGTGTTATAAATTGCTCCTGTCTGGATTCACGTAGTTTTATTCTGCCCCGTCACTCGCCACTCATTTCTTTCACACTGACTTGCTTAAAGTGATTTACTTTGGGACATTTAAAAGGTGGCATTATCTTTCCATAAACCCTCCAAAACTACTGGGTTAACTTTAGCTAGAAGAAGAGCACAGTTTCTCGCTGTATTTTTTTTTTTTCCTGTAATTTTCTCTCTTTCCTTGATCATTTTCCTTTTACCTTTTAATATCTGACTTTAAACACATTCTTATGTGAATTCTGATCATAATAAAAAAAAACAAACTTAGGTTCAGGTGGGCAGCCTGCTAACAATGCGCCTGAGACACATCTCTGACCTTTCTGCCCCATCACCTGCCCGTTAACTCTTTGCTTGACCTCTGGGCCACGTGTCCATGGCGCCAAACAGATGCTAATAAAAGGATAGATGCTCTGATCTCTGACCCAAAATACCTTTTCTGGTGACCAGAACTGGAAAAAATAGCCATCTTTTTATTCCCTCTATTCCATGCCCCCCCTTTTTTTTTAAAAGGGACTTTTCTCTTCAAGATGCAGGGTCACAGGATGGGATAGGTCGGATGTCAAAGGTGCCCAGGACCACCTCCCCATGCACCCAACTCACCTTCTCCTCGAATGCTGTGGGCGCTTGATTCAGTCTGAGCATTCAGGCAGGAAGACGGAGATGGGCTCCATGAGGGGTTGGTCTGGGGGCCTTTGAAACCGCAGCAGAGACCCTAGTCAATTGGGCTAACGTCATACAACTCCTTGGACCCAGCACCCGGCCCCGCCTCTCTAAAATCTGGGATGGGTGTTTGTGCGGTTAGCTGTTTGCAAGTGGCCATTTTATGACAGGAAATGACCAGGTGGTGTTAACCCTTTTCTTACCTCTGAAGACAAAGGCAAGTCTGCCTATGTGAATTTCTATTGCATTTGGGGCCTGACTTAAAGAGGGCGGAGGGAGTTTGGTTTTAGAAAAAGGGAAAGGGTTAAATACTGCTCTGAGAAACAAAATTTGAAAAAATGATATACTATGTCAGACTGGTGATATTATCTTTAGAATATTAAAACAAAAATTGTATTTTTGCTACTTTTAAAGAGCAATTTCAAGAAAAACAAATTATAGAGGGAAACAAAATATAAGCTGCATTTGGTGGGGAAATTTTTGCAGTATTTTCCAAGTTTAACAAAATTAATATTTCAAAGTCTGGGTTTGAAATACATTAATAATAATGAACTGGATTTTTGAAGGAAAAAAAAAGCAGCATACTTGGTGTCTATTGTGGATATATATGTATACCAGTATATATCTCTATACATATGTGTATATATATGTGTGTGTGTGTATATATATATGTATCCAACTTTACAAAACAATATACTGTACATATACACCCACCCTTGAACTTGTGCCTACTGTATATATATATATATATATATAAAATGGCCACATTTCTTGCGTGTGTCTGTCCCCGGAAGGGTGGACTGATTGTTTTGGATGTCTGCAGCTGTTACCTTGAAGGATGCAATTTCATCTTTCATTTATTTTTCCCCATCTAGACTGTATCAGGATAAACTGTAACTCCAGTAAGTTTTCCCTCAAGTTTCATTTTGTTCTTTAAAAAAGAAAACTGACTTTATTTTATTTACTGTTTTATGAGCTGTTTTTCATTTGAATTATTTTATTTTTTTGACGATGGAGTTGGGGGGAACTGGGGTTGACAAGCTGAAGGGCTGGGGTGATGATTTGGGCTGAGTGTGGCCCAAGATGTGGTTTCTAGATCAAGGCAGGTCCTTTCTTCTTTCCTTGCATTGGTTCTATATGCAGAAAAGGAGGAAAGGGCACCTGGCTAATGAAATAGCTTGAAAATGAATTGAAATGGTAATCTGTTGTTTTGGGAAAATAACTCTCAGGGCTGGACAAAAAAGTGTTAGAGCAACCATAATGCACTTCTCCACTACCGAAAACTTCAGAAAATGAAAGCAGGTTTCATGACCCACAAGGTGGCTGCCAACTCTGACATTTCTTTCCTGGCATATATTGCTACAGGGTTGAACTTTCTGTTTTTTTTTTTTTTTTTTGTAGGAGGGCGGGCACAGCATTGCTCTTGGTAATAATGCAACGTATTAACCAAAGACTTGAGACACGTTCATTTTAACCAAAGACTTGAGATGCATTCTAGTTCTTCTGAATAAAGAATGGCAGATTATTATTTTTACCTTATCCTATTTAAACATTCCACCTCTTGAAGAAGGATCTTAATGAGGGACAGGCTGAATACTACTCACACATTTCTTCCTTTGTCTGAGAAATGCACATTAACTTGAGTCATGAAGTAGGAGAATAGAAGGAGAAAGAGGAAAGATGGATGTGAAGGAAAGATAGGACCAGTTGATAAAAGAAAGAAAGTAAGAAATATACTTTTGAGTCCTACAGCATGTCATATAGGCAAGGCAGTTAAGTAATAATTAAGCAACTTGGGTAATCGGTTAGGGCGATTAGCTACAACAGGCAGTCCCAACACTTCAGTGGCTCAACAGAAAGATTTCATTCTTGTTCGGTCAGTCTCATACCAGTTGAGCAGCTCTCCTGGTCAGTTCTCTTCAAAGAAATAATTCAGGCATCTAAGATTCTTTCATGACTTGGGTTCAACTACCTTGGAGTTATTTCTTTACTTCCAGTTGTTCCCACAGGGAAGAGAGAGAGAGAGCTTGGGTGGTTACGCAGCGTGTTTTATTGCTTTGCCTAAAAATGCCATACATCCCTTCTGTTCATATTTTGTGAGATGTAGCTCCATCTTAAACTCAAAGGAAGTTGAGAAATACAGTCTCTGTGTGAAGCAGGAAGACAAAGTTGGATTGATGAAGCATCTCAGTTCAGTCGCTCAGTCGTGTTCAACTCTTTGTGACCCCATGGACTAGAGCACACTGAGCTTCGCTGTCTATCACCAACTCCTGGAGCTTGCTCAAACTCATGTCCATGGAGTCGGTGATGCCGACCCGACGTCACCAACTCAATGAAGCATCTAGCACATATAATTCTCAGTATTATGTCCTCATTTTTTGCTTCTTTCCTTGCTAGTTTGTTGCTGTAGGAACAAACTCAAAAAAAGGAAGTAATCGTTTACATTTCATTGACTTGTTTATCTCATCCTTTAAAAAATTTTAAAGGTGTTAGCTGGCTTAACCTTCTTTCTTGGGAGATACACTATTAAGATGACCAACTAATAAAGCCCAAATCCATTTCTTAGAGGTAAATGTTCCATACAAATGAATAACAAAAAGAAATGTAAAAATAAAAAATCGATATAAACAACAACTTCTTAAAGTAGAGTGCTTTCTGCTTGTCTTGGCATCACTGTCAGTTAATTTAAGCAATATCCTATTTTGCTGTGTTTAAACATTTCTAATTAGCCAGAAATTTCTCCTGATATTTAGATCATTACAAATCTAATTGAAACATCCATTTTCTCCAAAGACTGGCATTTTCTCTTTAAGTAGCTTTATTGAGATATAATTTCTATACCGCAAAATTCATCCATTGTAAGCCTGCAATTTAGCGATTTTTTTTTAATTTCTAGGATTGTCCAAATATCACCATAGTCACATCTTTAGAACATTTCCAGCACTCCCCAAATTTCTCTTATGTCCTTTTGCTGTTAATCCTTGTGCATTCCCATAGTCCAACACAGCTGTTGGTCTGCTTTTGGCTCTATAATTCTGTCTTTCCTGGACATTTTATATAAGTTGAATCATATAGCATGTAGTCATTTGTGTTTGGACTAAATACAGTGTATCTATGAAAAGTTTTGTCTTTTCATTTTGCATTAGTTTCCAGAAGGAACTAAAATGAAAGTTGAGCATGAAGGTAAAAAACCTCATCCAAAGTTGAAGCTGGCATCTTCTGGCTGCAGGGACTTATTTGCAGAGCAGAGAACCGAGGGAGCTATTTGATCAGGATATCAGGGCTGGCTTTTTGTGTTCTAGTCAAACTTTATCTTACATTTAACTCCATATATTCCATCTGTTTAGCCATGGAGAGTCATCACAAGACAAGTTCCTGGGTTCTTTCTCCTGGGAAGATGATGATTATTCTACAGATGTCAGCAGATTTCCTAAGCCAGACAAACAATTTTCTATTCAGAGCCACTAACACCAGCATTGAGAGGAAATGCAGGGAAAGATGTGTTTCCAACTTTGATCACAGAATAGAAACAGTAAGACTGGTTTAAATCAATATTTAGGTAAAGAGCCAAGACTGGATTTTGAAAATTTGATTTTGAATTCTCATGATAAATCTGTAACATACTAAGGAGGTTACTTTTGTTGAAAGCATGGAAGAAAGAACACATAGTGCTTGCTCCTGGCATCCAGGCTGAAGAGAAACACACACGCACACACACACATACACACAGACACACACACAGAGACACACACACACAAGTTCTTCAAACTAATCTAAAGATCTTTACTACTAAGATGGGTAGATATGTACCCAGGATAATGTAGAGTTATAACGTAAATGTGATTCATTTTCTTGAAGTTAATTTTAATTGTTGATTTGGAATAAATACTTGAAAGCAAAGTGAAACAATGCAGAAGAATGAAAATAAGCATGAACCTTATTTAATATGTAAATCTCCTTTTATGTTTTAAGAAAAAGAATAAGACTTCAAAGACATATAATTTTTATTGTGTATTTTATTTTATTGTGTATCTTCTCTATTCCATTCCCAGCTTTATTGGCACTTGAGTGGAAAAGTTTGAGAAGATTACACAGCTAAATGCTGAGGTAAAAGAGACAAAGGGGACTAGAACTTCTAAACCCCTCTTTTTAATCACATGATATCAAAATTCATAGTTCAGCCTGTTACAGAATGTCAAGTTGTTTCTGTAATAGGTGTGCGGATCCTGTCTCTTACACAGTTTTTCACTGTAACAGTACAAGAAATAAGATTGATTTCCAGCTGAGTGTGAGAAGGAGATTCTTACCCCTGAGATCCAGCTGCCATTTCAATAGCAGTCTTAAGGGGTAATGGCTCAAGTTTCTAAACAAATTTTTTTTTCTCTCTTGAAGTGACACAGTAAATCAAACTTTAACTAAGTTTAAATACAAGTTCATAAGCTCTTCCCGTATTTCTTTTTAGAATCCCTGTCCTGTAAAGAAATCAGGTAAAATACTCAATGACATTAGCAGTTTTTCTTTTTTTTAATCTGCCTCAAAATATTGTTTGTTCTGGGGAATGGCTACCTCTAAGGGTTTGTGTGACTGTCTTTTTAACAGAGAGAGAGAGCATGAAAAAGAAGGACCGTCTTCCAATGTGAAGAGAAAGCCACTGAACATGAAAGAAGGCGGTGGTCTCCAAAGCCTTTTCCTTTCGGCTTTGGTGCCGGGCGCTTCTGTCAGTACCTGACCGAGCTCCCTGATGAGGGTTTCCAAGTGGCAGAAACAGTCAGGTTCTCTGCCTTTCTCCCTTTCTTACCTTCTCTTTTCCAGTACTTTGTCTTTCCCCATAATACCTATGATAGCATTATTCATTCCAAATCTTCCTAGCCCTGCTTTCCCAGTCCTGCAAGAATACCACACCATGAATTCTTCTCCAGCTGCAGTCATTAGACATTTGTTAGAGAGTGTGCCAATCAGTCTTTGGTTGAACTGGGGACATTGCTGGGTTTGATAGATTCATCTGACAGGGATATTTAAAATTAAGTAGTAAAGAAATTTCCAGTGTAGAATTGACTTTAAAATTGCCAAAGAGCAACAGAGTTGGCAGTCATCACGGTGGGTTGAACTCCAGGGTGTCCTGGAGCGCAGCTAAAGAAAACAGGGCTGCTTTCTGGGAATTTCTGGAGGAAGTCACCATCCCCTATGGTTCCAGTTCCATGAGGCTGGCTGTACCTAGGAGGCACGTGGTTCTGCAAACAGGTATGAGCTTCTTGTTGATTTCATGGGTGTTTGCTTGGATGAAAGTCTGGAAAATGGTTTGTGGCCTTTCACCTCGTCTGATTGGGACTCTGGCCTCCAGGTTCCTAACGCTTCCTTCATCCCATCCCTTGTGAGTCCTGTGTTGTCTGAATGAATGCAGTGACTTCATATGGATTAAATATGAGTGTAGCAAGAATGAATATGTGTGTTGTGCTAAGTCGCTTCAGTCATGTCTGATTCTTTGCAACTCCATGGGCTGTAGCCCGCCAGGCTCCTCTGTCCATGGGATTCTCTGGGCAAGGATTTTGGAGTGGGTTGCCATGCCCTCCTCCAGGAGACCTTCCCAACCCAGGGACTGAATCCACATCTCTTACATCTCCTGCCTTGGCAGGCAGGTTCTTTACAACTAACACCATTTGGGAAGTCCAGCATGAAATAATATAGTGGACACAAATTAATGAATACCAATTCCCCCCTCCTTTTTTTTTTTTTTCCAATATTTCTCTCTCAAAGGCTAATTCTTCTGTGATCACTTTTTCATTCTTTCTGAAAAGGGGGGGCATATCTCACATGAAAATTGTGAATTCCATGCATATGCCTGATTATTTAGGTATATGTAGACCTCCCCCTAAGTTGCTTTCAACTTGAAGACTTAACTGATTTATCTGTGACAAGGTTAATTTTTTCTTCTTCGACATAGAGGAGAAAAGAAACAATGTCACGCAAAAATATACTGACCTGAAATCACTGAAGCACCGCATGTAGTCATTTGTGTCTTTTATAATCTTGTCCACGTCCCACAGACTGAGTCTGTTGTCTTTGAATCACAGAGACGCACAATAATGTAAGATCTGAAAGAAAATAACATCACAAGGATATGGTCTCTCCAAATCATATCTCTGAAAACTACTAGTATTTATCAATACTAAATATTCCTTCTCTTGCACCTGCTCGCCTAGCACCTGTTCTTTGTTTTCCGCCCTTGCTTCTTGGCCTTGAGTTTCCAAGCAGACTCAATGCCAGTGTTTTGGCAAAGTCAACAAGGTGTGGGTGGCTTTGCTTCATTTAGGCATGGCTTGGTGAACTCCAGTTTATTACACTTGACTTCTGGTTTTCTCTTTTTCTCTGTCTTCCCTGCCTAGGTACTAGAATAAATTGCATCATCTTTAGGCCTGGTTTATCTAGAAATCCCAGAGCTGACTTGCTCAGCTCATCCCTTCAACTCAGAAATACTTCTCTCGCGTCCACCAGGAAGGCTAACCTCTTCACTCTTAAAAGTTTTCTCAGAGGGAAATTGTGGTCTTTTTGGTATCCATTCCAAGGTTTGGATCACCTCTGCTGTGAGCCTGACCATACCGCTTTTCCCAGTAGAGTTTTAGTGGAGACAGAAAAATCACAAAGCAGAATCTTATGTACAGTAATGTGTTATTATCTACCAAACTATCGGCATCACACCAGAGACTTTCTATTTCTATAATAAATGGTTGTGCTGTACTTCAGCATTCATCAAAACCTGAGTTTTAAAAGATAACACATACTTCTGTTTCTCTTTGGAAGGTTTTATGTTTCTTGTGACATACAAAACACCTCATATGTAAGTTTACTAACAGTATCAATAGTAGGTGGATTTGAGTATGCTCATAGGCTGCTTCCTAAATATTTAATAGGAAACGCTTAATAAATATTCAGACTGCATTTATTTTAAAATAGTTTAAACATTGTAGAGGGAACAAAAGGCAATGTTGCAAAAATTCTCCGTCGTATCCCTAATTTTAGTCCCCCAGTTTTCAGGCGCAAGCTAAATTATCAGTGCTTTAACATTGTTTCAGAGGCAATCGATATGAGTGTAAAATGTTATTATCATGTTCTCCATAGTAATTACCACAGCTATTACCACATTCTCCCCTCCTCTTTGTCTTCCTTCTGCTTAGCACAATGGTAACACATTTTTCTGAATCTTGCCTTTTTCCCCCCACAAAATGTCTTAGTGACTATTCCCTATAGGAATGTAAAGACCTACTTTATTCTTTTCAATAGTCACATAATGTCACATTTTATGGAAGTATTATATTTGATTAAATCAGTACCTTACTGTTAAATGTTCAGATTTTTTCTCGGCTTTTTACCACTACTAAAAGTGAGAAAATACACGCTCTTGTTCACCAGTCTTTGAGTTCATGTACGGCAACATCTGTTAGTTAAATCCCTAAAGGTAAAGTTACTAGGTCAACAGGTAAGTACATAACAAAAATATTGATAGATATTGCCAAATTGCATTCCCAAGAGGTTGTCCAGATTTATATCACCCTTGCCAAATACTTCATATTATCAAATTTCTTGTTCATTTTCTCCAACTATTTTACAATGTGGCTGTCACATATTCAAGCAGTGACCCACTCACAGACCTTTACCTTCCATTCTTTCACTTCTTCAAATACCTGCACGGACAAATGGCATTCAAAGTCTTGGTGACCATTTATACCAGAAATATTTTAATGGAAATCTGCTGCAGCAGCATTTGATAATTTGCTAATCTTTTTTTTTTTTTTTCCTAGTAAAAGGGATGTTGTAGAAAAGTGGTAGTATGTTACAGTTGTTTTGTGTTATTTCTTCTTGTACTTCTGCTTGTCTATGTTGGAATCCCAGCAAAGAGAGGCATTTAAGTACCATTACAAAGAGCAAGAAGGACTCTGGAGCTAAATAGCCTGGGCTCAACCTTTTCATTCTATACCGCTAATGAACTATGTGCCTGTGGACAACTGACTTTAACCCTCAGTTCCCTCATTTGTAAAACGGGCATGATTACCGTGCCTACGTCTTTGAGTAAGCCCAGAACTAATGTCTGGTGTTGATGAGGATGACTAATCCTGTCAGCGTATACTCCTGTAATAAAAGGTGACCTTTTTTCTTGAAGATATTCTATTTTATCCAAGCCATCTTCTACTTTATTTTTTATCCTTTTAAATTTTATTATGGGTGTATAATTGCTTTGCAATGTTGTGTTAGTTTCTGCTGCCTAATAGAAAAGATGATCTGTTGAGAACTGTTTTTGTTTAAGAATAGATATATATGTGTTCTTTTATATATATATATATATTTGTAATTATATATATATATAAATAATTTTATGTATTTATTTGTGTCTATGCCGGTTTGATGAAAGTGAAAGAGAAGAGTGAAAAAGCTGGCTTAAAGCTCAACATTCAGAAAACTAAGATCATGGCATCTTCTCCCAGCACTTCATGGGAAATAGATGGGGAAACAGTGTCAGACTTTATGTTTTTGGGCTCCAAAGTCACTGCAGATGGTGACTGCAGCCATGAAATTAAAAGATGCTTACTCTTTGGAAGGAAAGTTATGACCAACCTAGATAGCACATTAAAAAGCAGGGACATTACTTTGCCAACAAAGGTCTGTCTAGTCAAGGCTATGGTTTTACCAGTGGTCATGTATGGATGTGAGAGTTGGACTGTGAAGAAGGCTGAGCACCGAAGAATTGATGCTTTTGAATTGTGGTGTTGGAGAAGGTTCTTGAGAGTCCCTTGGACTGCAAGGAGATCCAACCCGTCCATTCTAAAGGAGATCAGTCCTGGGTGTTCACTGGAGGGACTGATACTAAAGCTGAAACTCCAAATACTTTGGCCACCTCATGCAGAGAGTTGACTCATTGGAAAAGACCCTGATGCTGGCAAAGATTGAGGGCAGGAGGAGAAGGGGACAACAGAGGATGAGATGGCTGTATGGCATCACCGACTTGATGGACGTGAGTTTGAGTGAACTCTGGGAGTTGGTGATGGACCGGGAGGCCTGGCGTGCTGCGATTCATGGGGTTGCAAAGAGTCGGACATGACTGAGCGACTGAACTGAACTGAACTGATGCCGGTTGTTTGTTGCTGGGCTGGCTTTTCTCTAGTTGCGGAGACCAGGGGCTGCTCTTGGCTGTGGTGCCTTGGCTTCTCGTTGCGGTGGCTTCTCCTGTGTGGAGCACAGGCTTTAGGGCATGCAGGCTTCAGGAGTTGCGGCGTGTGGGCTCAATAGTTGCAGTTCCCAGGCTCTAGAGCTCAGGCTCAATAGTTGAGGTGCATAGGCTTAGTTGCTCCACGGCATGTGGGGTCTTCCCAGTCCAGGGATGGAACTTATGTCTCCTGCATTGGCCGGTGGACTCTTTACCACTGAGCTACCTGGGAATCCCTGAATATATTCTTGAAACCATTCTTGGCAGCTTAATAGATGCCTGTGAAATGAATATCCTACTTCCTTTAGTCTATTGCTCAGGGAAATAATAAACTCAAGTTCATCAGAGTTGAATTGGATTCTGCATCAGTAACATTACTAATATTGTTGATGAGACCATCATATTGGGTTCCCCACCCCCACAGTGCATAATGATAAAGAAATACTTGATGTTAATCCAGAACTAATGAAAATATTTTGGCTTCATGAGTTCCTCTGTGTTTGTTTTGGGGTTTATGATGCTATTTTAATAAAAGCTTAATAGTGTTCTACAATGAAAATATTATCTTTTTAAGTGCACAGATATGATTCAATGATATCATATTTGTGACTTTAATATCTTCTAATATCAATTTGTATAATCTAAACAGGAACTAAAATAAAATAGAGTCAGGGAAGTAAGACTTTTTGCAGCAAGGATCCAGACTTCTGGCTAAGAACATTACTGTCTGCTGGGCTTCCTTGGCACATTTTCCTGTATCATGGTTTTAAAAGTCATCAGGTTCATTCAGACTATTAAGGGAAAGGACAGCCAGTTCCCAAAAAGGTGAAGAGAGTCATCTTCTTCTTCTGAGGTCTTGTATTTTGGTTTCAACCAGTTTGCTGAAGCATGGCATACATCCTTTTTTTGTTTTGTTAAGAGATTCACATGTGGACCTTTGGGTAATTGAAATTACACATATACCATACAAAGGCTGATGGTTCGTGCCTTATCAATCCATGCATGATGCCTTGAGAAGTAGAAACTTAATGAACATTTAGCAGTTAGGATTACAGTGCCATCCATCCCAGCTTCCTTTGAGAACAGCTTAAGGGAGACACACAGAGAAGCTTCTTCTCCTTTAGCTCAGGCTCCTTTTCTGTGATTTCAGGCTGATCCCTGCACTCTAGTATGCAAATCGTCACCTTTTGGTTTGTTTCTCTTACCTACAGTGAGTTCCTGGTATGGAAAAGTCCACTTAAGAAAGTATTTTAACCTTTGTGATTCATCTGGCTTTTAAAAAGATAAAGGGATTGGGATCAAGCACCCAATTAAAGAGCAGACAGAGTGAAATTGAGGCATTAAATTATAGGTAAGTGTTTTCTCAAAAAGAGTGTTTTGTCTCATCAAAGAAAGGAACAGAGGAAATAGCAAAGGAGATGGAAAAAGCAAAGGAGTTAAAAACACATGACCTCACAAAGTATATAGGTATAAGCCAAGGTGATAGTTATTAAATTCTAGGAAAGGTTGATAAATAAAGGGGTAAGGGACTTCCCTGGTGGCCCAGTGGCTCCTTGCTCCCAATGCGGGAGGGCCTGAATTCAATCCCTGGTCTGAGAACTAGATCCCACGTGCTGCAACTAGGGGTCTGCATGCCACAGCTAAAGATCCTGCATGCTGCGACTAAGGCCCAGCGTAGCCAAATAAATAAGTTAATATTTTAAAAATTAAACAAAAATATAAAGGGGTAAAAGCTCTATTGTAACATTCTAAAAATAAGCAAACAAGATGCCAGTTTAGGAATGATCTGTTGTGAACTGTCAGGCAAGAGCAGCCATATGTAAATTAGAACTGTTTCCCAATCACAGTTCAAGCCATTAAACTGTATTAAGTTAGTGTACATAGCTTGGAGATATATACATGTGCTGTTCGAAATCTCCTCAGTTGTGTCCGACTCTGCGTTCCTGTGGACCGTAGCCTGCCAGGCTACTCCGTCCATGGGATTCTGCAGGCAAGAATACGGGAGTGGGTTGCCATGCCCTCCTGCAGGGGATCTTCCCGACCCAGGGATCGAACCCGAGTCTCTTACATCTTCTGCTTTGGCAGGTGGGTTCTTTAATACGAGCACCAGCTGGGAGGCCCAAAGATCCATACATACCTGTAGTGATTCCTTACGTCAGCACAACCTGAACTTTTTATGCTGATATCTGGCCACTGTAGGATTTGCATGACCTAAAACTACCTTGGATATCGTGTACTCAAACAATACTAAGTCACTGAGGTAATGAATTGTACCCACTCCTTTCCCTTAATTTACCATTTCTACAGATACTCTTAGGAATTGATACAGAGACGCAGGCCCCAAAAACACATTACAACTTTTTGTTTTGTTGTCATCCTAAAGGGAAGAAAGTTAACTGAAGAGTGAATTTGTTCTTTTTTCCCTAATAATCTGAAAGAATAAATATTTCTCTGTAAAGCAAGGAATTGCAGAGAGAATGAAGGTCTCCATGAAATTCTATTTGGCTGGGTTGTGGTTGGAGTCAGCATTTCATGAAGGAGGATAAATGTGTATCAGTAAATATCATATGTTGTCACTCTTCATTCGTTTATTTAATGAGCATTTACTGGGAGTTAGCTGGGTTCCACGTGTTGATGTCAGTTTTAGGGATTTACACTATGGATTTCCAAGGGACATACAGTAGGGATCCTCATAGTCTAGGCACGTCCCCACTTTCCTCCCATTTTCTGATTCTCATAGATCCACTGAAGCTCGGACATATGTATCTTTGAAATGCAGATGAGCTTCTCATAGATTTCATTCAGCAGTGGTTCATTGCAGTATTCTGTTCAAAATAATGGTTCTTTTTTTCACAATGTGTGTGTGTGTGTGTGTATATATATATATATATATTTCACTATATATAGTACCTAGTTATAATAATCTATATCTTCCTGAATGATGATGCAATAGAAAAATGTTAAAAAGCATATGTCCTAAAAGAGAGACAAATGTTAATAGAGATCATATCCACTGAAGCAAAGCCTTCTAATGGGTATGAGTTCAGGGTCCTCCAAAGAGGCCTGTTGGGTGGGTGGGTGTGTGTGTGTGTGTATGTATGTGTGTGTGTGAATCACTCAGCCGTGTCTCACTCTTTTGCAACCCCGTGGACTGTAGCCCACCAGGCTCCTTCTGTCCTTAGGTTTCCCAGGCAAGAATACTGGAGTTTGTTGCCATTCCCTACCCTAGGAGATCTTCCTGGCCCAGGGATTAAGTCCGCATCTCCTGCTTTGGCAGGCAGGTTTTTTTACCATTGCACCAACTGGGAAGCTCAGTTAAAATATTCACATATCACAAATGGGGAAGCCAAGGCTTGTGGAAAGGACATGCATTGCCCAAAGCCTCAGGGTGATTAGTGGCAGGCATAAATCTTCAAAAAATTTAATTTCCTGATTCTTAATCAAATGAACACTGTTCGTCACCCAAATTGTAGTCTTTTAATGATGACACAGGAGAAGACGGGGACGACAGAGGATGACATGTTTGGATGGCATTGCCAGCTTGATGGACATGAGTTTGAGCAAGCTCCGGGAGTTAGTGATAGACAGGGAAGCCTGGTGTGCTGTAGTCCATGGGGTCGCAAAGAGTCGGACACAACTGAGTGACTGAACAGAATGATGACACAAACATTATTTTCTTCAGAATTATCTTAAAAGGGGGAGGGCACTAAAAGGTACCAAATTAGGAAGGATATTATGGCCTAAACTCCTGCTTGTGGGGTGAGCAGCCTTATGAATAGACTGAAATTTAGTTCTGGAGTTGAGATGACAGAAATGAAGTCAGTGTCACCCACAGGTGTGGGCAGGATGAAATCTAAAGCAATAAGCATAGGGGGCTATGCCTCTATTCTTGAGAAAATGAAAATTCAGAATGCTCAAGATGGAGAGAGGAAAGTCTGTTGTTTCCTTTGAATGGTTTTCCTGACAGTCTATCAGGAAGGCCTTTTCCTTCCTTCCCATCTCAGAACCCTAGGAGAAGGAACTATCCTGCTGACCAAAAGGAGGATGCCCTCAGGAGTAGGGTGGTGAGAGCAGCAGAGAGAAGGCAGCATGGGAGCCGAGCAGTAAATGATGATGACAAAGGTGTACAAGACAGGCAAAGACCGAGAGAAAGGACATGCGCGTCTTTGCAATGGCACAGCGTGAGAGGGGAGAAGGCAATGGCACCCCACTCCAGTACTCTTGACTGGAAAATCCTATGGACGGAGGAGTCTGGTAGGCTGCAATCCATGGGGTTGCTAAGGGTCGGACACGACTGAGCGACTTCACTTTCACTTTTCACTTTCATGCATTGGAGAAGGAAATGGCAACCCACTCCATTGTTCTTGCCTGGAGAATCCCAGGGATGGGGGAGCCTGGAGGGCTGCCGTTTATGGGGTCGCACAGAGTCGGACACGACTGATGCGACTTAGCAGCAGCAGCAGCAGCAGCAGTGTGAGAGGAGTGTGTTTTATTGCCACAGAAAATGTCTGTATCTTTCCAATCTCACGAAGAAAAAGAGAACCCAGTGGAAGATGGATAAAGACAATATGGTGAGGCCACTGGACCAGGGGATGGCCTGAGAAGGCTTGTCGTCTCCTCGTGAGAAGAAATTGATGGTTGAAAGTAACCAGTGAACCAGTGAAGTCGCTCAGTTGTGTTCGACTCTCTGTGATCCCATGGACTGTAGCCCACCAGGCTCCTCCATCCATGGAATTTTCCAGACAAGAGTACTGGAGTGGGTTGCCATTGCCTTCTCCAGGGGATCTTCCCAACTCTTTGCGACTCTATGGACTACACATTCCATAGAATTCTCCAGGCCACAATAATGGAGTGGGTAAGCCTTTCCCTTCTCCAGGGGATCTTCCCAACCCAGGGTTTGAACCCAGGTCTCCCACATTGCAGGCAGATTCTTTACCAGCTGAGCCACCAGGGAAGCCCAGTTGAAATTAAAGTCACCCTGTATACCTGTCAGTAGTTGGAATGTTTACCCGATTCACTGATGGTGATTTATAAGCAAGCTCCCTTTTTGATAAAGGATCCAATTAAAAAAAAAAAAAAAACAAACTTGTTAGAAACGCTAGTTGTTATGTTACCCTATTGACTAGGTAAATTCCCAGATATTTATGACTGATTTTTCCACACACCTACATACCTGGAAGAATGAGACTCTCATGACTGACATGTCAAAGGCATGAAAATTAAACACTAAGACCAAATCCATTATTTCCCCTCTACAGATCTTCACTGAACCCTATTCCTCTTTTTTTTTTTTTTTTATAGCAAATAATGGATGCTGGTAAGTCTGTATACAAGAGAATTTGTAATACAAAGTTAAAAATCTTTTGCTATTGTTATATAATGTGATTGACTTCACAGATGGTTACTAGTTACAGTAAAAATTATAGCCAAGAATGAGTGTTTTCTGCATGCCAGGCACCAAGATGAGCAGTTTGTTTGTATCATCTTGTTTAATGTTCATCATAGTCTTACAAGGTGTTATAATCCTCATTTTAGAAATGAGACTTAATCATATGAAATGCTTTGCCCGGTCTCACATTCAGTATATGCTGTGCATAGTCATTCAGTCTTTCTGACTCTTTGTGAGCCCATGAACATTAGCCCACCAGGCTCCCCTGTTCATGGAATTCTCCAAGGAAGAATACTGAAATGGGTTACCATTCCCTTCTCCAGGGTATTTTCCCAACCCAGGGATCGAACCCAGGTCTCCCGAATTGCAGGCAGGTTCTTTACCATCTGAGCCACCAGGAAAGCCCCACATTCTGTATACCTGACCCTAAAGCTGTGCTCCTCACCACAGCACATATTGCTTCTGCTCAGATGCTCGAATGAATTCAGCTAGCACTCCAGGACAAGAGCTAGTGGTTCCCATGAAAGATGCTGCATCCAGTCACTAGTAAGTCCTGTTTCTTTAGCGTGCCTTTCTGTAACCTTGACCTTTCCAGAGTTAGTCTTCCTCCGCTCAGCTTTATAGGCATATTGCTTAATTCTATGACTGAAATGAAGTTGGCAGTTAGGGATGCCTAGAGGATGAATTAGGAATTATCACAGACAATGGGATGACTAAGCAGAAGGTAGTGTTGGAATGCCATAACTGCTAATTGCTGAGCCATCCTCCGTGCTTAGTTTCACATCATTAGGATTATAATTAATTCAGTAAATGTACATTAATGCCAACAATACATCTATCAAAGATACAATGATGACACTGTCTTAAGAAGTACAGTGTTAGTTGGTATTCCCTGCCTTTTGTGTCTTTCTATTAGACCCTAGTGCTGTAGTCTCAGCAAACAGATTATGCGTCCCTGAATCCCCCAAGCTCTCTTATACTCCTCTTTCTGCATCTGTGCTTTGCCTTATGCACTGTGTACCATTTCTCTCTGTTTCACCATCACCAACTGCTTCTCATCCTTCATGACAGCTCAAGGGTCACCACTCATGTGAAGCCTTCCCTTCCCTAGGCATGTCTAGGTTTCTTCATCTCTGAAGTTCCAGAGCACCCTGAATGCACATCTTTCAGAAGTCTCATAACATTTGTGTCGCTTTATTTGCTTACATGTGCATCTCTCAAACCAATCTCTGGATTCCTCACAGTTTAGGAAAATGTCCTCTTCGGCATTGTATCCTTACTGTCTAGCACAGTGCTAGACATATGGTTGGCATTAATGCACATTTATTGAATTCATAATTATAAACCTAATGACTTGAAACTTGGGATGACAAGAGAAATCTCCATAGATGAATACATATTTCTTAATAAGAGGAAAATTGTCCCACATTTACAAAGAGGGAAGTAGCAGCAGATCCCGTTCGATTATCAAGGGTTTACCATGATATAGGGTCTTTGCCCAAGTCTTAAAGAGAAATCCTTACTGATATTACTATGTTAGAAGGCTAACATTTAACATGAGGAAATGTGATTTCAAAGTGATATGACTCTTCTTTTGCCTACATGATTGTTCAAAGAAACATCAAAAGCACAAGTTACTTTTGGGCAGTATTGTTCTGTACATGTCAAACTGAGTAGATTCTATGTCTTACCCACTCTGGATAGAAATATATGTCCTGTATTATTTTTATTGGCCTCTTTAAACTTCAGACTGATCCTGAAGAGAAGGAGGAAGATTACTCACAACAGGTAAACAAAACAAGCAACAGCAGCGTGAGCGGCAGCATCTCCAGGTGGAGAGAAAGGAGCTTTCAGGTTCGGTTCCACCTGCTCTGTGTCTCATTAGCCGTCTCCCTGAGGCCGTTTCTTCAAGCCGTCATTATGAGTAGTAATAACTATAGCATTGTCTGATGAAGACGAAAATAACTGCCTTGCTCCCAGCCACGTGATTTCCATTCCAGCATGGAAATAGGCACCGAAACCCACAGTCACTGCCATGGCCCTCATGTCTCACAGCCTGGATTGCTCGTTGATCATTTGGACTTACAACAATGGAAACATCAGGAACCCCAGGCCTCCTGGGTAATTGCCTAACCTTTGAGATTTTTCAAAGGAAATTGCACCTTTTGTAAAATATCTCACAGGAGGACAGGAATCAGTGTTTGAAGAAGCTGAGTGTGCTCACGATAGCTTTAATGGAGCAGCTGGTGTAGAATCTTCTGTGAAATGAATTCAGGGCTTTTTGTCTCACTCCCAGTAAGGTCAGGTGTAAGAATCCTCTTCTACCAAAGTCACAGGGACCGAGGGTTCAGTTTAATGCCAAAGGGATTAAGCTGGCCCTGATAAAGTTGAGTGCTACAGATGCCATGCGTTTATGTTTGCCCATGAAGAAATACATGCAGAAGAAGCAAAAACAACACAAATGGGCCAGTATTTAATGGGCATTTATTTTGGGCCAAGTAATATTTTCAGTTGTACGTACATTATATCCCGTAATCCCACCGTAATTATACGCAGTTGGCAGGACCATCTATATAATTTGTGGAGCCTAGTGCAGAATGAAAATGCGAACCCCTTATTCAAAAAGCAAGAAAGAAGCTTTCCTTTTTCTTTCACAGTCTCTTTCTCTCCACCTGTCATGGTGTTTTTCTTTCTCCTCTTTTAATTTGCCATCTGATGTGCTCCCTGAAGCAGGAGGATACCTATAGGGCGAGTGCAGACCCTCACAGGCACCCAAGACTCCACCGCATGGCTCTACATGGTGTTGGGCAGAAAACAGCAGTGGCTGTTTGCTGGGTTAAGGCAGAAAAGGGAGGTGTGAAGAGCACCATAGGGGCTGAAGAGTATGTTCCCTTTGAATGTCACTTATCAAGCATAAATTCTAAGATAACATTGTTAGGAATTTTAAGATGGCAACTAAAAAGCACTGAGCCCGAAATGCATAGCTCTGTGTGACTGTACTGGTTGCCTACTTGTTAAGCTGGCCCTGGAAATAGATAAAGTTATTATTGGAATTTTACAGCTGAGAAAACTTCAATTAATCAGAAAGAAGCTTTGTTTTCTTGGCATAACTGTCCACTATATAATTACTAAAACATGGTATACCTATTATTGACAACTTGGCTTGTTCTGAATTTTGGCAGACTTTTAACACCACATCTTGTAAATCCTAATTGCTCCTGGCTGGCTTTGCTCATGGCCAAAGACAAATCATGAATCATATTAACTATCCTTCCTAGAGACGTTTGCACAATGGCATACAACTGTCCATCACTGTTTCCTGGCTAATGGAACCATGCTTTATTTTTTCAGTGTCAGTGTTTAAAGAGTCTTGGGCATAATTATGTTAGTAAAAATCAGTTCCCCCCGACTGGCCTTGATTGGTGGCCACACATGCCCACACTATGGTGTCGTCACTTCCTTTTACTAAGGATTATCTTCCACTGGTGCCCAGTTGTGAATGGAAGATCAAACTACCTTTATTTATTTACTTTATTATTATTAATATTTATTGAAAGTCAGCCTTTAAAAGCCTAAATTACCATTTCGTGGCTCTGGTGCATCATCAGGAACTAGCAAACAGAATTTGGACATTATTTCAGTGCACCATTGTTGTGGAAATCCCTTGGACTAAATGAGAAGGAGAAAAGAGAACTGTTCTAGGAGTAATTGACTATTTACCATCTTTAGAACCATGCTCCCGGTGCCTTGGTTTTAAATTTGTTATTCTCTGTTCACCTTTACCTAATTTAAGATCAATCAAGTAAATCCCCTTCAGTGGGAATGGATGATGAGAAAGCTATCAGGTCCAATCAGAATATTTTAAAGGAAAAGCTCTGTCCTTTCCAACAAATACCACAGAATCTGTGGAACAGAGCAGAGCAAATTGGTTGCAAGTTAATGAAAGTGAAACACTTGCTGTGGTTATAATGACAGCTGTCCCTGAGGGCCACCAAGCCATACTATTTTTCAGTGTCTTTCTGAAAAGAATAATCTATGTTGGCTTCCACTGAGCAGCCATTAGCTTGCCTCGCCCCCGTCTTCCCTGTTGTTAGGCGCTTGGTGGTGGGAGCTGACATCCTGAGCTATTCGGCTATCTCAGCCTCGTGGCCACCTCTTACTCAAAATGATGTCGGGGGAAAAGACAGCATCCCTTCAGGGGTGGAAGCTGGGTTTCCTGTAACATTTGTATTCATGGAGGAGCAGCATCTTCTGTTCCATGTCACAACATACTTAGTTGTGTCTGAGATTATTGTCACTGCCTTTGAAGGCACACATTCACTGTGCTGGGAGTAGTAATATCCTTCTGCTCAGATTGTTTTGTTCAGACGTCTGGTTTACTTGGACCCTCTGTATCCAGACTGATGGTTTATGTCACAATTACCTACATGTAGCAAGTGTTTATTGGTGAGGATTTCATCACTTTTTTATGTGATTATATGTTGGTCTTGCTTTCTGTTCTAAATGACCACTTAATTTATAGTTCAGTTATTATTGATCCAAGTACAGGTGGTGTAGTCACTAAGTCATGTCCAACTCTTGTGACCCCATGGACTGGGGGGCTGGCAGGCTCCTCTGTCCATGGGGTTCTCCAGGCAAGAATACTGGAGTGGGTTTCCATTTCCTTCTCCAGGGGATCTTCCCAACCGAGGGACAGATTGGCTCACTTTTTCTATAAATGGCCAAATAGTGAATATTTTAGGCTTGTGAACCTAGTAGTCTCTGTCACAACAACTCAATTCTGTCACAACTCTGTTTTGCCAGTGTAGTACAAAAGCTTCCCTAGACAACACACAAAGTAACAGGCAAGGCTGAGTTTCAGCCAAATGTTTATTACTATTGATAAAAGAGGCAGCAGACCAGATTTGAACCAAGGGTCATCGTTTGCCAATCCCTGGACTAGGACTAAAAGAGAGGAACACTTGGAGAAACCATATTTGGGAAGTAGACGAAACTATCTGAGATTTCAAATGGCAGGGCAAATGGAAGTTCGAAAAGCTATCTGTTTAAATCTATTTTTATTCTAGATTCTGGTGATGCAATGCTAAACAAGACCAATGCCCTTATGTCGTGAGGTTTGCATTCTGTTTGAGTTGTTTGTGAATATGTATATATCTAAATTAGTTCAGATAATGCAAAATGCAATAAATAAAGTATATAGGGTAAAGTATAAGCCTAGAGGTGGGAGGAAGGGCACCTTTAGGTAGGACTGTCCTGGAAGCCTTTCTGAGGAAATGATATGTGAAACTTGAATTATGAGAAGGATCCAGTCTTGGGAAAGTTTAGGGAAAGAACCTTCTGTGCAGAGGTATTCACAAAGGTTAAGGGCTTATGAAAGGAAAATATTTGGTGTGTTTGAGGATCAGGAAGACATCTCTGTGGTTAAATTGTAGCAGTGGGTAAAGGACTCTGTCTCTATCTTTAACTATCTTCCTTAGACAGACCTATAGTCACAATTTTGCAAGTTAAAGAACTCACCTTGTAATTCACAGTCATTTTTTTGCCTTATTATTATTTATTTCCTTGGGGGAGGCAGAATCATAGGTATATAGATTAAGTGTTTATTATCAAAGTATAATTTTTAAAAATTCAAACCCACAGTTATTAGAAGAAAGCCAGTGATCCAGTTGAGAAATAGATTGACATTTGAACCATATTTAAATAAATGGTGAAACCAGGATATTAGAGGTAAGACTTGTGGAGTCAAGAAAGCTATGCATCAGTTTCATAGGTCTAATCATTTGGGCAATATTGACAGTTTCTCAGTAGTTGATGATGTTTGGGTGATTGGGTAAAACAGCTCAACAGTTGGGGGTTTCAGTGCATAAATGCTCCAGACTTGCTAGTTGGTTGGATTCTGTGGCCTGTAAAAAATCTCATCATACCCTAAAATAATCAAATCAGTTTGTTTCACAGAAAATACTGCATCTGCTCTTGTGCTATATAGTCATTTTATGATACTTTGGGAAAAATATTTTTAATCCATTATTGTTTGGGACTGTAAAATGCTTATCTAGGGAGAATTGCTTGTTATCTAAATAAAATGCCTTGAGTTAGTTTGACTCAAAATCAAGTCCTTTGCCACAATCAAGTGGAATTTGGGGAAATGGTTCTGAAAGAATTAAGGCAAGCTCAGGGAAGTTAATTAGAGTGTCTTGCCTTGAAAGACAAGTTAGTTTTCCAGGCAATGGTGTTTGATAACAATGCTTCAGATGAATGCTAAAGAGTTCTGTGTTCTGATAAGAATTATTAGAAGGCTAAAACACTATGAGCAGTAACCTATTACAATTTCAGACAGCCAGGGGGAGAAGCCATTCTGAATTAATGAAAGAGTATGTCATGGATTTTTTTTAAAGACATACAGTTCCTTTCAAAAACATGTTTTAACTAAATGAAGGTGTGTGTGTGTATGTGTATATGTGTGTGTGTTGTATACTTTCATCCTAACAAATGATTTTAGGGAGTATATTCAGTTCAGTTCAGTCGCTCAGTCGTGTCTGACTCTTTGCGACCCCATGAATTGCAGCACGCCAGGCCTCCCTGTCCATCACCAGCTCCTGGAGTTCACTCAGACTCAGGTCCATCAAGTCAGTGATGCCATCCAGCCATCTCATCCTCTGTCGTCCCCTTCTCCTCCTGCCCGCAATCCCTCCCAGCATCAGAGTCTTTTCCAATGAGTCAACTCTTTGCATGAGGGAGTATATAAGCCTGACTTATTACTGCCATTTCAGTTGATTAAAATATTTCTTCCAAGTTACTTAGCATGTTTATAATTATTTTACTTTGTAAGAAGACAAATAGGCTCAGCAAAATTGGTCTGATATCTTAATTGGCTTCACATAGCTTTTTTTCTTTTTTGGATTCTATAAAGGAACATATTAACCTAGATTCTGTTGCAAATTCTAAATTTGTGTTTGATTCTGAATTAATGAGTTTTATTGAAGGTAGAAGTCTAAATGCAGTATCTCCACTAACATAGTATAGGATTTCCAAATTGGTGAGGAGAATGAAGGTAAGAGATTATATTTTGTAACAAAAGTGTTTTTTTCTACTTTGTCTTAGCACAAGATATTGTAAGGATTAAAAAAAATAATTTAGATCAGAATTAATATATTCACTTTTCCTGGTGTTTCACATGTATAACTAGAATTAGACAAAATATTAAAAAAATTATTTAGCCATAAAATAGTATTTGGAGGTTCCATTTAATTTTTTCCTTTTTCTATGAGGATATAATGTATTCCTTTAAGCCTCCCGAATCTCTTCCTTGGGAGTTGGCAGCAGCAACTGTTATAAAGGGAACATTTTGAAATACAGATTATAATCACATCTAGCACCATATCCATCAGAGTTTCCATTTATATAGCACATTCAACTTCATTCATCTGACAACGATGAAATAATGCTACTTCAGTCATCTATGGGGTTTTATTGAATATCATCAAATGCTTAGCAAATATTTAAAGCATTTCACCTATTCTTACAACCAGAAATCACATATTGAAGAATAATTCTTGGTTTGGGAACTTTAATGTAATGAAAACTGAAAAATATACATGACATTGAACTCGAATAGGCTGATAACTTTACCAAGTGGCCTGATAACTTTCTATAGAAAAAAAAAAAAAAAAAGTAAAAACAATTATTTTTCCTCTAAACCATTTGCCAGGGTAGGTGACTTACTTTTGTGGCTAAAGCTGTTAATAAGGCTTAGACTTCTGCTTTTCGATATATACCAAGAAATTATTGGAAAGCAGGTAAAGCAAGCCTCAGTTCTCATTGCAAATGGACAGGACACTAACATTTTCAGTTATTTGCAGTTTTAGCAGAGTTTTCATGGGTGAATATCAGCATATTCACCACATGTCCTGAAGTCATGTGATTTGGGATGCTAGCATCTTCACAGATCACTTTTTCTTATGCTTTAGTAATCGTGCGCAAAAAATAAGTATCATTCACATTCTACATGTTATTGTTTCGCAAATAGTGAAACTGTCACTTATGTAGGTAAAATTGTTGTGTTTCATTCTTTGCCTTTGTTCAGAACTGCATGGAATTGTTTTTCTGCAGGACCGCTTTTCATACTGTTTATGGGGTTCTCAAGGCAAGAACACTGAAGTGGTTTGTGTTTCCCTTCTCCAGTGGAGGTCTCTCCCCCATGACCCATCCATCGTGGGTGGCCTGCACAGCATGGCTTATAGGGAAGCCTGGCATGCTGTAGTCCATGGGGTCACAAAGAGTCGGACGTGGCTTAGCAACTGAATAACAACTACGAAATAACTTTTCACTTACCTCGGCCTTGAAATGAGAAATTCCTTTGAGAAATATGTGTGTATGTGTGTGCATTAGAAAATTGTTTCTAACTCAAAGGATACTTAGCTTTGTGTCCTGGATCAAAAACCATTATCAAGTTTTCAGTTGTATATACCTCTCAGAGAACTAGTGAAGGCTTATTTAGGAAGTTGACACAAGGCTTTGATGCAATCAGATGTTCTGTTGTGTGGTTCTTGCTGTGAATAGACAACCCTTCCAGGTTCCAGGTGTTACTACTTAGCTGATGTTTTACTTTATAAGGAGGCAGTCGCTCATGAAAAACAGCTGTAATTATGCAGCGTTCAGGTATTTCATAATTAAACTAACAGCTGATTATAACATAGTACATGGCATGGGAATTTGCAACTAGGCTAAGCAGGAAACAGGCCGTAGCTTAATCCCTGTTCTCCTTTTGCCATTGTTTGGGACAAGTCCTTTCTGCCTTGATGTCCAACAGTGGGCAGAACCAGCCTTCTTCCCAGAGGAACAGGAGAGGTGGGCAGAGGATTGATGGACATGTGATAGCACCTACACCAAAGGCAGGCAGTCCTGTAACAAAAGGCATCTCCTTGGACACTTCCCCCAACTTTTGAAAACTAACCAGTTCTCCAATGTGGTTTCAATTTATGTGATGTCAAATGCTGGGATCAGAGAAAACTGAGTGTTCTTATTAGTAGCCCCATGACTCAGAGGTTTTAGTCCTTTAGAGGACCAATCTTGTTAGATAGAACTTTGGAAAAAGGAGCCCACCTGTCCATTAGAAAGTGTTGATTTTGTTGGATCTGCACCAGGCACCGTATAGGATACAAGAGCTGTAGAGTCATCTCCAGCTGGAACTCCATCTCACGGGGAACTTTCAGTTTAGTTTCATACATGAAGAGGTTAAAGTTTTGCCGCTGAAAGTTGGTAACCAAGGAGTTGGAGATGAGCTTCTGTGAGGCTTATCCACCACCAGAGCCCCTGTCCCCAACCTTCATGCTGCAGAGGAGCTGCTGAGCTAGAAATGTCTGTGTCTCTGCTCATTTCTCTGCTGCCCTGCCCTGCTATTGTTTGGTGACTAAGAGGGTTTAATACTCTTCCACCAATTCTGTGATTGTTGCTGCTGCTGCTGCTAAGTCGCATCAGTCATGTCTGACTCTGTGCGACCCCATAGATGGCAGCCCACCAGTCTCCCCCATCCCTGGGATTCTCCAGGCAAGAACACTGGAGTGGGTTGCCATTTCCTTCTCCAGTGCATGAAAGTGAAAAGTGAAAGTGAAGTCACTCAGTCGTGTCTGACTCTTCTCAACCCCATGGACTGCAGCCTACCAGGCTCCTCCGACCATGGGATTTTCCAGGCAAGAGTACTGGAGTGGGTTACCCTTGCCTTCTCCGAATTCTGTGATTAGTATACTATAAATCTTACAGTTCTCCTTGTTATCTTTTCATTTTTGCCTAAGACCTCATGCTTTTGAGTGACCTCCTCCTTCAGTAAGTCTTGGAACTCCAGTCTTGCTAGCTTATAAATGTCAGGAAGCCTCCAAGAATTCAGGTCTTGGAGGAATAATTGTTTGCTTGGTTTCCTAGCACCACTTCTAGATGGATCATCTACCCTTCAGATGGCTTTTACTTGGCCTGGACAGTTGGCTTTGTTCCCATACGTAATTGAAGAATTTCAAACAATTATTTTCACTTGCTGCTTCTCTTAGAGTATTTTAATAAGAAAACATCAGAGCAGCTTGATCAAGAGGAGGAATCTTGGGTCAGGAAAATTTATAGACATACTTGGAGTCAGCTTTTGAAACGGATTGAAAGATTTTGAGTTATCAGGGTAAAAGAAGACTATTTCAGGTGGTAGGAAGTGGCCTTCAAAATCTGAGAAGTGGGAGACTAATACCCCACTTACAACAATGGACAGATCATCCAGACAGAAAATTAAGAAGGAAACACAAGCCCTAAATGACACATTAGAGCAGACAGATTTATTGATATTTATAGGACATTTCACCTAAAAGCAGCAGAATACTCTTTCTTCTCAAGTGCACATGGAATATTCTCTAGGATAAATCATGTCTTGGGTTACAAATCAAGCCTTGGTAAATTTAAGACAATTGAAATCATATCAAGCATCTTTTCTGACCACAATGCTATGAGAATAGAAGTCAGTTACAGGAAAAAAAGATGTAAAAATACACAAATACATGGAGGTCAAACAAGATGCTACTAAATAACCAAGAGATCAATGAAGAAATAAAAATCTGAAAAAATCCAAACATTAAAGGCTTACTGTGTTTTAGACACCGCAGCCAACACTTTGCTTGTTTTCTTCTCTTAACGCTGCCAAAGAGGTGGTATTACTCCTCTTTGAGGTGAGGAAACACGTATGTTAAGTAATATTCATCCAATATTTATTGAGTGCCTATATTTCTAAGTGCTGATAATGTAGCTCTGAACTGGACAGTTTATATTTTAGTGAAGGGAAGAAAGTAATTAGTATGTCAACAAGTGAAGTGAAGTCAAAGTCACTCAGTCGTGTCTGACTCCTGGCGACCCCATGGACTATACAGTTCATAGAATTCTCCAGGCCAGAATCCTGGAGGAGGTAGCCTTTCCCTTCTCCAGGGGATCTTCCCAACCCAGGGATCAAACCTGGGTCTCCCGCATTGCAGGCAAATTCTTTACCAGCTGAGCCACCAGAGAAGCCCACGAATACTGGAGTGGGTAGCCTATTCCTTCTCCAGTGGATCTTCCCGACCCAGGAATCGAACTGGCATCTCCTGTATTGCAGGCAGATAGATTCTTTACCAGCTGAGCCACCAGGGAAGCCCAAGTAAGCAGCATGACTTTCCTGGGGGATATGTCTTGAAGAAAGTAGGGCTAGGCATCAGTTTTCCCCATGAGTTGGGAGAGGAGGGTAGTCAAGAAGGCCTCCGCAGCAGACACACTGACCTGAAAGCAGAGCAGGAGGCTGCCTTGTGGGCTTCTAGGGAGAAGGGTCCGGCCAGGAGTCCTGTGAATGTGGGAACTCAGTAGGTGTTTTTGCAGGATAGAAAGAAAGCCTAAGAGGCTGAAGCATGAACAAGTGAGGGCAGGTGGTGAGAGACCTGAGCCAGGCAGAGGTCTTGTAGGTCAGGGGAAGGAGTTTGGATCTTATTCTAAGGGGCACAGGAAGCTTTGGGGATGTTTAAGGATATGAGTGATTTGATTCAGTTTACATATTTCCAGTGTTCCCTGAAGAGGTTTGTTCCAGGGGATGTAGGCATAGAGGGAAGAGGGAGCGGTTGAATTGCTCACCTGGACCTCAAACCCAGGTGCCCCTGCCTTCAACCCCCCTTCCTGGCATGCTGTACTGTTTTACTTGCTCTTTCCCTGGTAGCTCAGCTGGTAAAGAATCCCCCTGCAATGCAGGAGACCCCGGTTCTGGCAAATTCCTGGGTCTGGCAAATCCGCTGGAGAAGAGACAGGTCACCCACTCCAGTGTTCTTGGGCTTCCTTTGTGGCTCAACTGGTAAGGAATCTGCCTGCAATACGGGAGACCTGGGTTTGCTCCCTGGGTTAGGAAGATCCCCTGGAGAAGGGAAAGGCTACCCACTTCAGTATTCTGGCCTGGAGAATTCCATGGACTGTACAGATGCTGGGTCACAAAGAGTCGGACAGGACTGAGCGACATTCACTTTCACTTGGTGTTAAGAGACTGAAAAGAAAGAGTGTAGGCAAGGATAAAGGGGAAAACCAGGATGTAAACATGAAATCCAAAGTTTCTGTTATTTCCGGAAATTTTAACAGGGCTGTTAGTGTCTGCTCCTGCGATCTGGAGGTCAGCTTGCCCTTCAATGCCGGGTCTGTGTGTCCCTTGCCGTGTTGATCTTCAGCCCCTGTGACCAGGTAGTGGAGAGGAGGCTCCTGTCTGCTCATTCCACCAGGAGGAGCGGGGCTTCGCCTCTGAGTCCTCGGGTGCAAGGGCTGGGATCTGCGGAAGCTCCGTTGTTGCTGAATTTTCTCTTCCTTGCTCTCAACTGTCTAGCCACTCTTATGTTCAGCAGCACGTACTACGTATAGAAAACAGCAAGCTATGGGCCGTCAAGGGGGCAAGTTGCTCATTAAACTCTTTACCCTGCCCTGCTAAATCAAGAACCCCATGCAGGGGAGGTTGGCGGGGTGGGGAGAGAGAGACAATACTCCTTGAGAGTTTCTTGTTTTGCAGCCTCCTCTCCCCAGCTCGCCTCCTGTCATCCACCTCCAGCCCATCTGTGAAGCTGAATTCTTACACAGGGTATCCATGTACACACGCCCCACCCTCAATCATGTGCTCTGTATTGGGTATCGCCCCTGCATCTATCTGCTCCTGTCGGTTGTTCGCCGGTTTCCTTCAGCTTGTCTGCTCTGTATCATAGTCTTGATCAGGAAGTCCTGGGCGTCTCCAGTTGGGAAAAAGAGAGAGAGAGGAGGGCTGGAAAAGGGACAGCAGGAGTAGAGTTGCCCAGAGGACCATCAGTTAAGATGGTTCCAGAAATAGCCCAGCCAAGCTGATGGTGGCTCCGCTCACAGCCACCCGCCCCTATGGGATTTACGCTCTTCGCTGAGCTTCCCTGCTGAAATGTGTCCCACCAGCTGTGCCTGCAGATGGTGGGAGCTGGCGGTGGCAGCAGCAGGCTCTCCACACCTTTGGGGAAGGAGGAAGTCATAGGTTGGGGGTGTAGGACAGGCTCCCCCACTGAGAGATGGGGTTTGGTATAGCCTGTGAGAACGCCCCAGGTGTGAGGCATCTGTGTTCTTTTTAAACTATAATCTGGGCAGTTGGCATCCACCCCTCAATCTTTTTTTAATGAGACTGAGAGATGAGTTATGAGAAGCGGTTACATGCCCACTGTATACCTGTTATTTCATTGTTCTTGCTACAGTTTACTGTGTAGATAGACTTTGTTCTCTATTGCATTTTCTCTTGGGAGATCCAGCTACACCAAGCTCTCAACCTTTTAACACTTGAGTCTTATCTAGAATCTTCCTTTACACCAAGACACCTGGGCACAGCTATGGGATCTAACAATGTAGTAAAAATAGGGGCGACTTTTATAAAGGGCTATGCCGCTCGAATATGCCAAGCCTGTGGCATGTAGAAAATGCTAGTGTGTCTCACCTTGATCTGATCGGGCAATATGACCCCTTCTCAGAATGAAATGACCTTGCACGGGCTTTCAGAATTTTGTAATCATCTTCCTCCAGCCACTATACTTTGAATTCTAGTGTTCTTTATTTTTTTTTTTCGAGTCCAAGTTCTCCCCTGAGAACTGTGCCGGTAACCCTATAATTTGCCATCCTGCAGTCTTGCTCTGACACACAGCACGCCCTAAACCAGCTTGGAAGATCTTTTGTAAAATTTGTTTACTTCATCCAAAATCTGTAAGTATTAGAAATTGTATACACTGGAAGAAGTGAAGATGTTTAAATTTTCCAGACCACAGAGTCTCAGGAAACAGGCAAGACATAAAATAAAAGCAAAGAGTATGTTATTTATTCTATTATCTGTCACGATGTGGTGGGGATGGGGGCAGAAAACAGCTTGCCGCTTAGAAATTCCAGCTTCTGCTGCTGCCCTGAAGATAAATATTGTTATTCAAAAAGGCTTTTGCCTACTTTTTGGTAGGCTATTCAGCGAGGTATAAGATATGAAGAGCAATTTTCTTGCCTAAGTGAGGGTCTGGTAAAAATGTGTGTCTCCTCTGCTTTAGGCTCTGAACATCTGATTTACTAGGTCAAGCTGGGACCGAGAATCTACATTTTAATAAGCATGCTCAGTAATTCTGATGTAGATTCTAGTCTGAATTTCCATAGAATGTTTTTCACAGGTGAGGGTTATAATTTGGAGCTCTTGAGAGGACATTTAGGGGAAAATAAATTAAAATCATCTGTGTTTTCCGTGATCGTTTAAAGGGCTCCAGTATTAGTTTATTTCATGACATGTATTTTGCTTTAATTTGTTGCAAAAATCACTGCCTTCTTATGTATAATCCATGTTAAGGTATGAACAGGACAGTTTCCACTAGTGGAAAGGCTTTTAGCATGGGCAGAACGGAGATAGAGGGACTTCCCTGGCTAAGACTCCATGCTCTCAATCACCGGACCTAGATCTCTCATGCTGTAGCTGAAGACCCCACGTGCCCTAAGACTTGCAATAGCCAAATAAATATTAAAAATAAAAAGCTGGGAGAATGTAGATTATGAAGGAGGAGGTGTGGGGCTGAAGTCCTCCTTGAAACCCAGGTCAGGGCCACCTTGGCTTCTTTTGTGCAGCTGAAAGTTGTGTTGAACCTTAGAGTGACCGGGAGACCTGCGGCCTCCCCGCCAGTGTGCTGGGATTCTGTGAGGTCCATGTTCAAGTTCACTTAACCTATATCGCCACCTACTGTCCACCCCATCCGCACCTAAGGAACTTTGCTTGGGGTTGGTTGAAAAGGTGTGAGAGGCTATGCCTTGAGTGCAAAGGCAAACTGTGAATGCACCCCATGGACTCCCACTTAGGATGCCTGATTGACCACCGTTTGTTCAGAATCAGAGCCTTTCTATCCTTATTTCTAAGGTCTCCCTTTATTTCAATCCAGAAGCAAATTTGGAGTTAGGAATAGCAGCCAAGTTCTGATTAAAATGAAAAGGAACTTCATGTCGAAGGCCCTCTTTGTTGGTTTTAAAATTTTTATTGATTTGGGGATTTACTGTGAGCTACAGCTGTGAGTAACTTGGGCCTTTTGAGTGCTCCTGGCAGTTGTCAAGCTCATTTATGGAAGGAAATCTGAAAATGCTTAGCCCCACTCCTTTGTTTATTTATTTTGGTGATTTTTTTTTCCCCCTCCTTGAGATTCTTTTCTTGTTAAGTCGACTGGGGAATATTCTCATATAGTGGTACCCTTCTCTGATTCCCTTAGAAAGAGTGAGCATCCTTTGATAAGTTCCTACTGGGGAATTTTGGCCCCTGGCTCCTGTCCTGATCTCTCTAGAGCTGGAGAGGGAAGTCATCCTGTCTGTTTCTCTGGTCTCATGCTTTAGCTTTTCTCTTCCATGAGTTCGTGCTTCACTTAATCTTGTATTGAATTCCATTCATTATCTGAGTTTATATCTTTAGTGAAGACCCACTTAGGCATGCTGTTATGTCCCAGGATGCTATTCCAGAAAACAGATATTGGCACAGATGTAAAATCTTATTTTTTTCAAACTTTAGACTCAGGTTAGACAGCGTTTTCAAGTAGATTTCTTGCAATTTAAGGCAAGATATCTGTATTAGAAGTTCAAGGAAGCCTCAGTGGAGTTTTTGTTGAGCTGTACTAGATATAGAATAATGTTAGGTCTTGACGAGACTTAGTGATATAGATTAGACATTTGATATTTGGGATCAGATACATAGTGATTACTAAGGAGAATAAAATAGGACATGCACAGCTCTTTTCTTTTTTCCCCATAAACCTTTATTATCTAGGATTAGAACAGAGGTTTTATAACCAAGAATGAAGTCTTTAAATGTCTATTCCTCTAGAAAATTTTGTTCCATTAAAAAAGTCATTAAACTATCTCTCTATATTAGATGTTCTTTGTAAAGTCTATCTTAAACCATGCAATGCTTATAGATCATTATAAGATTAATTAAAAGAATTTTTATAGTCTAACAGCCTTATTTAAAAATATTGCTTCATTCTTGTAACAGGAATTCTTATAGACCTCTTTATTGTCTAGGAGAATGTTGGATGTATTGATATTCCCGATAACTATATTTATAATATGAAATTGAATTCATACATATTAAATTATTTATTAAATACCTATTAAATTATAGTATTAATATTTTCTATACAGCTATTGTTTATATAGTGCCTTGTGTCAACTAGGACTTCGGCCAGTGCTGTTGCATCCATTATTTTACTTAAAATAACAGAGGCCACTACCATTCTTTCCATTTTATAGATGAGGAATTTGAGACACATCGAGATTGACTTGGCCAACAACACACACTTGGTAAATGGCAGAAAATGAACTTAAATCTAGGATCTGCCTCCTTCCAAAGCTCACATTCTTAAACTTGTGGCTCCAGTTTATTTAGTGCTAAGTAGTTCTTTAATTCACAAGTTTATCTCTGTTCATTTTTGAGCACATTTTGAGACCAAGACAGGCTGACCACCCTTGTCCCTCTGGCCACTGGTTTGCCCAGATGAAGCAAGACATATAGCATGTCTTATGACATTGGAGGGTTCTGCAAAATGAAGAGGGAGCCGTATACCCACATGCATAGATGCTCCTCAGCCAGCTCCTGCTCCTGTGAAATGTACAGATAGTCTTTAAGTATTCTTATGAGTCAGTGCTCCCATAAGGAAAACTTGTATAAAGGCTAATTGTTTTTATGTTTCCTTTATAGAACATGAACACTTTTGTTTCTTTTTCTGAAACATTAATGCAAGGCTTGGGAATATCAGCTTTACAGATGTGTCTTTCTCTTAGAATAGGTTGAAAACAGAGGGCAATGTGCCTACCTGCATCCCTTCATCAGCAACACATGTTTTAAAAATACATTAGTTCAGTTCAGTTCAGTCACTCAGTCGTGTCCAGCTCTTTGCGACCCCATGAACCGCAGCACACCAGGCCTCCCTGTCCATCACCAACTTCCGGAGGTCACTCAAACCCACGTCCATCGAGTCGGTGATGCCATCCAGCCATCTCATCCTCTGTCGTCCCCTTCTCCTCCTGCCCTCAATCTTTGCCAGCATCAGGGTCTTTTCAAATGAGTCAGCTCTCCTCATCAGGTGGCCAAAGTGTTGGAGTTTCAGCTTCAACATCAGTCCCTCCAATGAACACCCAGGACTGATCTCCTTTAGAATGGACTGGTTGGATCTCCTTGCAGTCCAAGGGACTCTCAAGAGTCTTCTCCAACACCACAGTTCAGAAGCATCAATTCTTTGGCACTTAGCTTTCTTTATAGTGATCTTCCCTGGTGGCTCAGATGGTAAAGCGTCTGTCTACAATGCCTACCATATGGGAGACCCGGCTTCAATCCCTGGGTTGGGAAGATCTCAAACTATTTCTTTATAGTCCAAATCTCACACCCATACATGACCACTGGAAAAACCATAGTCTTGACTAGATAGACCTTTTTTGGCAAAGTAGGTCTCTGCTTTTTAATATGCTGTCTAATTTGGTCATAACTTTCATTCCAAGGAGCAAGTGTCTTTTAATTTCATGGCTGCAGTCAACATCCACAGTGATTTTGGAGCCCAGAAAAATAAAGTCAGCCACTGTTTCCACTGTTTCCCCATCTATTTGCCATAAAGTGATGGGACCGGATTCCATGATCTTAGTTTTCTGAATGTTGAGCTTTAAGCCAACTTTTTCACTCTCCTCTTTCACTTTCATCAAGAGGCTCTTTGGTTCTTCTTCACTTTCTGCCATAAGGGTAGTGTCATCCGCATATCTGAGGTTATTGATATTTCTCCCAGCAATCTTGCTTCCAGCCTGTGCTTCCTCGAGCCCAGCGTTTCTCATGATGTACTCTGCATAGAAGTTAAATAAGCAGGGTGACAATATACAGCCTTGACGTACTCCTTTTCCTATTTGGAACCAGTCTATTGTTCCATGTCCAGTTCTAACTGTTGCTTCCTGACCTGCATATAGGTTTCTCAAGAGGAAGGTCAGGTGGTTTGGTATTCCTGTCTCTTTCAGAGTTTTCCAGTTTATTGTGATCCACACAGGTAAAGGCTTTGGCTTAGTTAATAAAGCAGAAATAGATGTTTTTCTGGAACTCTCTTGCTTTTTCCATGATCCAGCGGATGTTGGCAATTTGATCTCTGGTTCTTCTGCCTTTTCTAAAACCAGCTTGAACATCTGCAAGTTCGCAGTTGACATATTGCTGAAGCCTGGCTTGGAGAATTTTAAACATCACTTTACTAGCGTGTGAGATGAGTGCAATTGTGTGGTAGTTTGAGCATTCTTTGGTATTGCCTTTCTTTGTGATTGGAATGAAAACTGACCTTTTCCAGTCCTGTGGCCACTGCTGAGTTTTCCAAATTTGCTGACATAGTGAGTGCAGCACTTTCACAGCATCTTCTTCTGGGTTTGAAATAGCTCAACTGGAATTCCATCACCTCCACTAGCTTTGTTCATAGTGATATTTCCTAAGGCCCACCTTACTTCACATTCCAGGATGTCCAGCTCTACGTTAGTGTAACACCTTCGTGATTATCTGGGTCGTGAAGATCTTTTTTGTGCAGTTCTTCTGTGTATTCTTGCCACCTCTTCTTAATATCTTCTGCTTCTGTTAGGTCCCTATAATTTCTGTCCTTTATTGAGCCTGTCTTTGCATGAAATGTTCCCTTGGTATCTCTGATTTTCTTGAAGAGATCTCTAGTCTTTCCCATTTTATTGTTTTCCTGTTTTTCTTTGCATTGATCGCTGAGGAAGGCTTTCTTATCTCCTTGCTATTCTTTGGAACTCTGCATTCAAATGGATATATCTTTGTTTTTCTCCTTTTCTTTTCGCTTCTCTTCTTTTTACAGCCATTTGTAAGGCCTTCTCAGGGAGCCATTTTGCTTTTTTGCATTTCTTTTCCATGGGGATGGTCTTGATCCCTGTCTCCTGTATAATGTCACGAACCTCTGTCCATAGTTCATCAGGCACTCTGTCTATCAGCTCTAGTCCCTTAAATCTATTTCTCACTTCCACTGTATAGTCATAAGGGATTTGATTTAGGTCATACCTGAATGGTCTAGTGGTTTTCCCCACTTTCTTCAATTTAAGTCTGAATTTGGCAATAAGGAGTTCATGATCTGAGCCACAGTCAGTTCCCCGTCTTGTTTTCGCTGACTGTACAGAGCTTCTCCATCTTCAGCTGCAAATAATATAATCAATATGATTTCGGTGTTGACCATCTGGTGATGTCCATGTGTAGAGTCTTCTCTTGTGTTGTTGGAAGAGGGTATTTGCTATGACCAGTGCGTTCTCTTGGCAGAACTCTATTAGCCTTTGCCCTGCTTCATTCTGTACTCCAAGGCCAAATTTGCCTGTTACCCTAGGTGTTTCTTGACTTCCTACTTTTGCATTCCAGTCCCCTATAATGAAAAGGACATCTTTTTTGGGTGTTAGTTCTAGAAGGTCTTGTAGGTCTTCATAGAACTGTTCAACTTCAGCTTCTTCAGCATTACTCGTCAGGGCATAGACTTGGATTACTGTGATATTGAATGATTTGCCTTGGAAACAAAGAGATCATTCTGTTGTTTTTGAGATTGCATCCAAGTACTACATTTTGGACTCTTTTGTTGACTATGACGGCTACTCCATTTCTTCTAAGGGAATCCCCTTCCACAGTAGTAGATATAATTGTCATCTAAGTTAAATTCACCCATTCCAGTCTATCTTAGTTCGCTGAGTCCTAGAATGTCGACGTTCACTCTTGCCATCTCCTGTTTGACCACTTCCAATTTGCCTTGATTCATGGACCTAACATTCCAGGTTCCTATGCAACATTGCTCTTTACAACATCGAATCTTGCTTCTGTAACCAGTCCCATCCACAACTGGGTGTTGTTTTTGCTTTGGCTCCATCCCTTCATTCTTTCTGGAGTTATTTCTCCACCGATCTCCAGTAGCATATTGGGCTACCTACCGACCTGGGGAGTTCATTTTTCAGTATCCTATCTTTTTGCCTTTTCATACTGTTCATGGGTTTCTCAAGGCAAGAATACTAAAGTGGTTTGCCATTCCCTTCTCCAGTGAACCACATTCTGTCAGACCTCTCCACCATGACTCCACCATCTTGGGTGGCCCCACATGGCATGGCTCAGTTTTGTTGAGTTAGAGAAGACTGTGGTCCATGTGATCAGATTGACTAGTTTTCTTTGATTTGGTTTCAATCTGTCTGCCTTCTGATGCCCTCTAGAAACACCTACTGTCTTACTTGGGTATCTCTTACCTTGGTCTTGGGGTCTCTCTTCACGGCAACTCCAGCAAAGCTCAGCTGCTGCTCCTTACCTTGGATGTGGGGTAGCTCCTCTCGGCTACACTCATGCGCCGTCACAGCTGCCGCGCTCATGCGTCATTGCAGCTTTCTTCTAAGAGAGTTGTTGAGTAGTGAAACAGTCAGTGGAGACAGACATTAAGGGATTATCATGAAGACAGCTTTATGAGCATTGCTGTCATTGCCACTGTCAAAGAGGCATTTATTAAATGGCAGATGCTGTTTAGTATTGCTGCTGTAAAGAGAATTACAAATTCATAGCCTCTGTCCTGAGAAAATCTCAATCTATGAGACAGCCTTTATTTATAAACATTTGAAAAGAGCCATGAAGGTATCAGGAACCAAAACAAGAGATTGTAAAATATTGGATCAGTATATAAATGGACTTCAGGTATTTATATTACTTATAAATTGAAGGTCACACAATTCTGGGTTGCTCTTCTATTACTCAGGATAAGATAGTTTGTGCTGTGGAAACAAACTCCATACCTGGTAGCTTAATGTGTGGAGCTTGCTTCTCACGCCACATTTTATATCCATCACGGAATGCCAGGGGCCACTTCCTTGTGTCATCACCATTCAGGGAACTAGGCTCATGGGTTCTTAACCATTTACAATGTTGCTGGTTCCCCTGAACAGAGAAATAAGGGATATTGTGACTGGCCTTGAAATGTTTCTGTCCTGAAGTGAGACCTTATTTCCACGTATATTCCTTTAGCTCAGGCAAGTATGTGGTGATGAGTAACTCCATGGGAGCAAGAAACAGCAATCCTCCTTTAGGAGGAAAACCAGCATGTTGATGAAACAATGAGAAGCTTCTGGTCAAATCTAATAATTATTCTAGCCACAGTAATTGATCAGTAAACCAATGAAATGATAATAACACAACTGCTTATCCATAATGGAACACTTACTATGTACCAACATCTTTGTTAAACAATTCACATAGATTATTCCATTTAATTCTTTACCAACCTCTGAGGTGGGTTTTATTATTATCTCTGCTTTCCACATGATAAAATTAAAACTAAGAGTCTTTAAGTAACTTGCCTAAGGTTACACAACTAGTCTTTAGCAGAACTGCGTTTCAAACCCACTTCCTCCTAATTTAAGAGTCTGAGCACTTCTCCAAGATTCCTATCAGGTAATTGAAGTCTACTGACTTACGTTACATAGTGCTTGAAAGAACAGAGTCCAGTGATTTCTGACCTGGTCACTTAGAATTGCTTAAATGTGTCTCTGCTTTGCTCTGCCTGTGTTGGTCTTTAGGACCAAATGGATTATTTTTCTTTTTTAAAACTATTCTCAGCCATTTTCTGCTTAGTTTTCTGTTTTTATGGTTGGCAAGATCATTTTTCCTTTCCATGAGTTCTTCAAGCTCCTTGAGAATTGCCTTCACGGGCACTTTCATGTTTTTCTAGCTCTTATAGGATTATTAAGGCTTCGAACATCCTGTGATCATACTCATTAAGACAGTGTTAGGGAAGCCTTGTCATTGAAAAATTCTTAGAAAACTTAGCCACTTTTTTCAAATTCGCTTTATAAGCATGTTCCCCAAAATCACTTTTAGCGATTCTCTTTTACTTTTCTCCTATTTGTGAATTATCTCCCTTTTGTTTTAGAACATTTTGTTAGTTCATTACTTTCTTTTCCATTATATCTTCATTGTCTAGCAAATTGCCTGGCACGTATATCTTAAAAATAAAAGAATAAGTTAATGAATTGATGGATTTCATGTTAAGAATTCAGGTTCTTCTTCAACTACTCTGACCTATCTCTTTCACCAATGTTTTGACAGATAGCCATTCTGCCTTTTAGTTACCTTATGGTTTACTGACTGTGTGATTTTAATAAATTTTTTGTAAACTGTTTTCTCAGCTATAGGATGTGGATAACGGTGTGCCCTACCTCAGACTTGCCATGAGTATTAATTTCGTGCTGCAAAGTACTTAGAATACTGCCTGACACAGAGAAAGTTCAATAATGATGTCTTTAATCTTTGTCTTGGGAGTCAACATTTTCCTTCAGATTTCACTTTTCAAGTTCTTTCTTATACTGCCTTATACCTAAAATTTCATGTTCTCTCTATATGAATTTATCCCAGGGATCTAAGTTCTATTATTGTCATAGAGTTATTTATTCCCTTTAATCTAATCTTTTATAATCTGTTCAGGTTATTTCCCCAGAGAGTGATATTTTTGTAAGACATTCATTCTTTTTGGCTTAAATATTTGTTATTGAGACACAATGGGGCTTGATTATTTTGGCTCTATGCATAGCAACATTTTCATTCATTGATTGATTCCTTTATTCATTCATCAAATATTTATTGAGAAACAGTAAGATAATTATAGAGACTTTTAGGGATAGACAGAATGTTAAAATCTTTTAGACCAAATCTATCCTCATTTCTACACATTTAATACTAAGCATGTAAAAGGATCTGTGGTCGAATGGGCTCTTCAGTATCAAAGTTGACTCACTGAGGACAGCAAGTGAGGGAATGTTTCATTTTCTTCTACCTCTTCTTGAGCCTCAGGAGAAACACATCCATGAAATCATGAACTTGTGCTCTTGTGTTTTCTTTGTACTAATTGAAGCGGTTTGACTCAAATATGAAGAAGCCTAATTGTTTAGTCTAAACAATTAGTCTAAACACTAGTCTAAGAACCTCAGTTTCAAATCTGTTATGGCTGATCCCTAGTCTGGTGCTGACCTGGGGAGAGCCTAGAGTACCGTGTTCTTCACTCTGGCAGTTTGACGTCAGGGAACTTGAGTGGGGTTGCAGAGGGGATACAAGAAGACCTCTTGTCTCCTGTAGTTGTCATGCAACTTGCCACCAACTGGTTGGCTTACAGCTATATATATACACACATACGTACATATATATGTACGTATGTGTGTATATATATATGTATGTATATATGTATGTGTCTATATATGTATATAGCTCACAGTTCTGGGGGCCAGGAGTCTGAAGTCAGGGTGCTTCCTGGAGGCCATGGTCCCTGCAGAGGCTCTCAGTGGGCCCCCACTCTTGTCTCTCCCAGCCTCTGTGGCTGCCGGCTGTCTGCACCCCTGGGTTTGTGGCTGCGTCCATCCACTCTTTGCCTCCATCTTTGCAGGGTCTTTTCTGCTCCTCTTTGCATCTTAGTTATGATGATACTTGTGATTACATTTAGAGCCTCCCTGACCAATCCAGGACAAGCTCCTCTGCTCAGTCACATCTTCTGCCATATGCAGTAATATTCACTCTTTTGCCATATAAAGAAGGTAGTGACCACAGGTTGTAAGGATTAGAACATGGCATGTCCTTTTGGAGGGGCTGTCTGTCATTCAATCCCCCATACCTAGGCTCAGGAACTTGTGCTTTGATTATCTACAGTTAGGCAAGTTATCACATCTGTCTGAAACTCTGGTTTCACATCTGTAAAATGAGACTATCAATGCCCAGTTTACAGAGTTTTAATGAGAAATAAAAGAGATAGAGTGTAGATGATGTTTCTAACTCAGTTCTCTGGACAATGTATTGCCTTAGTCCCAGGTGCTTAGATGGTAGAACAGATTCTAAACTGTTTTACTTTAAAGAAAAAGGTAAGATTGACCTCTGTTTGGTTAAGGATTTGTTAAAGTTTTATGATTTGGTTGAGAAAATGTTATTGAGCAACCAAAAAAAAAAAAAAAAGTTTTATATTTAGTTCACCATTATGCATAAAGCACCCACAAACGGGTTTTATATTCAGATAACCATTCTGTGTTGGCCATGCCTCATTTAATAGTAATTTCTTTCTGTTTTCTGCAGCTTCCTATCCACTAGCATGCTTTGTAATGTGTTATGATGTGATGTCAAACTCTTTAAATAATAATGAGTGATAGTTGGAGTAACAAACCAGTGGTGTCTCAGCATCACGGGCCTGAAAAAAATAAAAAAATCTTTTCAAACAATCTTCTTTGGCTGAGCATAAGGGCAGCATAGAATTTGTCATCCACACTTTACAGAATTCTTATTTGAGGTATGTGCTTATCGATTCATATTCTAGGCTCTTTCTCAAGCTATAATTTCTACTTCTAGAAGTAAAAACGCTCATCAAAACATGACTAAAATATAATATCTGAGTTTTGTAGTAATATCTGATGTGATTTTGTTGAGCTGCTTGTGATTTGGAGTAGCTCTGTGTCTCTGAATTGGGAGACAACTGAATAAGTTGTGCCAGCTTCCATAGATTGGAAGGGCATAATTGAAATCAGAGCATGCTTCAGAATTTGACCTCTTAATGTGTTCCTCTGTAAATTCTTATTTTTAGTAACTTAATTCCTGCCATTCCACTTTTTCAGAATCTTCTGGTCTCATTCTCTCTTTACCCTACTCACATACCTTGCCCCTCCTGGCTACTGCGCCTCCTTCTGGCCTGTGGAAAGACTGTTGACTTTGAATATGAATAATGTCCGATTTAGTGAACTATAATCAAGTTGATGTGTGTGTGTGTGTGTGACCACTGAAATAGGCAGGAGGCAAAATAATGAGCCAGATGCTTTCCAGCTCTAAAATCCCATGAACTTACAATCTTCTGAATTTAGCTCCTAAATTAAAATCTCCTACTCTGTAGCTAAATTCTTTCATTATCTTATTTATCTCCTTTTTCCAATCTAGATGGAAAAAAAGGTTATTTCATATCTTTGTTTTCTGGATTACTTTGGGTTGTTAGAAAAAATAAAAGCAGTGACGATACTAAGTTTAGATTTTCCAGGAGAGCGTGAGAATGTTACATATGTGTGTTTGTGCATGTGTGCAAGTAACTGAGATTTTTGCTTTTACTCAACTGACTCTTTGGAGATCTTCAGAGTTTCCAGGTAAGTTTGTTTCTTTAAGACATGATTGCTTTTCTTCATACAACCATTTCATATCTTCCAAGAAATGACTCCGAGAACATCTGCTTCAGTGCTCATAAACATCTTATCTGTGTGTTATTTCCACTTTTTTACAACCCCTATTCCCAATCACATCTAAAATGGCAAAAAAATAAATAAATAAATAAAGCTGATATCACGTTAGATTCCGGTTGTGTTCTCTCGATGAGTGTTTTCCATGTTTGAAATGGCTGAAGAATTACCTTGCCTCCACCCACAGTAATTGAGAATGAGAGGGATCGGATGAGTCGTTTCCTCCATCTCCTGAGATTTCAGAAGCTCTGTTTTCTTTTGTACCTGATCGGGTCCGCCAGTTGCAAAGCTGCGCATGTAGTGGAGATGTGCATGTGGTTAATTATGACAGTTAGCGTCAGTTCTTTACAATCTTTGCTGCTCTGATGGGGTTTAAAGGCTATTAGGGATGTCAAGAGGACAAAATAATGTTTCTGTGCTTTCTGCTTACAGCGGCTTTTATGACTGAGTTTTGCTCATAAACAGGTGGTTTTAAGATGCAATCCTTCCATGAGTTCATTTGTCTTATCTGTCTCCTACCCCGGGTTCCCTGATGTGTTCTTAAGCACAAGTGTTAAGATTCTCAACAGTTCTGAGGGAATCTCAGGTGCTGGACAGAATTCCTTCAAACTGTTACAGTGAAACCACTTATGGTCAGTGGAAGGAGAGAGAATGCCATCAGTTAATTTTCAGAAACTCCTTTGCTGCCCTTAGGCCTCTGCGGTCTGCTTTGCTGCTCACCAGTCCCCCCACCCCACCCCCCAGCTTTACCCTCTCTCCACTGGTTTTTTGTCCTTCCTTAATCCCCACTCTTTTCGGCTTTGCCCCAGTGAAATCTGTGTCCAGCTTCTTCTCACCATTTTGGTCTCAAGGTCATAGCATGTTGTGAAGACGATTGCATGTGGAGACGGGTTTATGTGCTGTTGACGCAGTTACTTTATTTCTGGTGCTGTGAGTTGAATCCGCACAGCGTACAGGTTGTCGCCTCATCCTTGCTGAGGGCAGCTGGAAAAGAGGTAAGACGACCTTTTTCCGAAGCACACCTTCCTTCTCTGCAGCTCTCACCTCTGCCTGAGAGGTAGGTATGAAGAAGTTCCTGGCAAATGAAACTCTGTGAGCCTTTCCCACCCGCCTTGAGTGTATCTTGCTTAAACAACACATTTCCAGTTAATGACCATCTGGTAAAGCTGACAGCCTCAAGTCCTCCTAATTCTTAACTGTCTGAAAAAGATGTGCCCAACCTGCCATGGCTTATGACTGAATTATAAACCATGAAGCATAATAAAGTCATTCACTTTCAACATGTCAGGTTTGACTTGAATTGCATCTTGCCCAGAGTTTGATGGCCGTTCCCCAGCACTTGAGAGCAGGCCTGTGTACTGTTCAAAAAGCACTTTGTCATTTCTCAGAGAACCATTAGCTTTGCGTGGCTGTGGGACGTGAGCATCAGCGGGCCTGGGAGAAGCGGGCTGCCTAGTGAACTGAAGAGCTTGGAGGAGCAGGTGTGATGTGTCCACCAGGGAAAAGCAAAGCCGTCTCTTCCCAGGAAAAGAGGAGAAATAGTCTACATTTGGGTACTGTGCATCTAGCCCGAAAATAACAATTCGCTTTGCTGTGGGGGAATGTTGGATGAAAGCGTGTGCTTTACAATTCTGCTTACCCTCCCCGCTTTGCTTCCTACTATCAAAAATAATCATAGTCTATAAATGTCAGTAGAATGTGGTTAGAGGGAAGCTCCACTTTTGGAGAACCAGGTGTCAGCTCTGGAGGAGTTCTATGAATAGGTACACTTATACACACTTTTTCAAAGAAAGAAAGGCCACTCGCCACCCCGCTTGTAAAATTGTCAGAGAATTTAGAAAAGAACTATGGTAGGCCGTCTTCATGTGGGAAAGGAAATCTGGTTCTCAAGATATTTGGGGCATTGCAGTGAATAATGGATATTAATAGAATTCCTCCCCCAGCCTTTCTGGCTAAGAAACTGACCTGCCTAGAAATTGAGGAGAGGCGTCTACAGGCTTGGCCATGCTCAGCCCTGCTGCCGATGAAGATGTCGCACTCAGTGTGGAGGGTGAAGGGTGGGCTTTGGGGTGCATTGCAGGTGTCCCATCCCCCCTCTTCCCATCCTTTCTTGTCCCCAGATTCCCATCTATTGAGTGGGATGGTGTTCAAGGCTCCTCTCCTTTCCAGAGACTAGAATAACGTTGGGGTCCTTGTGTTGTGGCATGGATGGTTGGGTGACAGAGTGTCACCAAGGCGTTTTTGCAAAAGTAGATTTTCAGATTTCTGAAGGCTCTGAGTCAGGGGCTGGAGAGCCTTGAAAAGAAAGGAAAGTGAGCTCTCTGGTGGTCAGCATGCAGAAATGCATCTGCTAAGCCAAAGATACCTTCCAGGCCCCGCTATCAGGCAGAGAAGATGTCAACATTAGTTGAGTGAGTTTCAGAATTATTTATTTATTTCAGAGTAGAAATGAGGTTATTGATGAATCTGTCACAACAAAGCATTTTCAAGAAAAAAAAAAAAAGAGTCCATAAGGTATTAGGGGTCATGTTCTGACATTGTTCACATGTTTATTAAACCCCTACTATGGGGCCAGTGGGCACTAGTGAAAAGTAAACTTTTGCTTATGTTGTATGTGAGATTACAAACTGAGGACACAGATATTAAGGATAATTACTTAGCAAGAGTGAGTAAGCCATTTGTTTCTGTTGGCAGAAGAATTGTTGAATTGAGTGGCTGGGAGGAGTCCTTGCAGGTGGTAAAATTAAGCCAGGCCTCGAAGGGTGGGAAAGATTGGAATAAACAAGGAGAATGAGGTGAGCATTCTCATTATAGAGGCTGAGGGAGCTGGAGTGGGTTTGTTTTTGAAGTCAGTAAAGTGGAGAGCAAGAGTGGAGAGTTAGCAGTAAATAATGATACGCAGAAAACTTGGTGAATAAGAAATGAGTTATGTACATATTTAGAGTGGTTTAATAAACTGAATATTCAGTGGAAGGACTGATGCTGAAGCTGAAACTCCAATACTTTGGCCACCTGATGCGAAGAACCAACTCATTGGAAAAGACCCTGATACTGGGAAAGATTGAAGGTGGGAGGAGAAGGGGACGACAGAGGAGGAGATCATTGGATGGCATTACCGATTCAGTGGACATGACTTTGAGCAAGCTCTGGGAGATGGTGATGGACAGGGAAGCCTGGCATGCTGCAGTCCATGGGGTCTCAAGGAGTTGGACACGACTGAGCAACTGAGCTGAATAAATTGAATCAGGGGCACATTTTCAGTACTCATTATGAAGATAGAGACAATATAACCTCAGGACTTAAGGGATGGGTCTTGGTTCAGATCCTAAGTCTGACACTTATGTGAGTCCTTAGGTGAGTTACTTGTCTGTCCCCATTTCCCCAATCTGTTAAACTGGGATGGAAATAGAATATGTATATATTTTATATATATATATTTTAGACTCAGAGATACACAAACGCTGGAAGGTCTGAGACGTAGAAGTTGAGAACTAGGAAAGTCAGTTGTCCCAGAGCAGTCTGCCTCCCTCTGGTGTTAAGTTTCCAGCTGCTGGGTGGGCACATGCAGAAGCGGTAGGACCCATTGGCAGAGGCATCGTGGAGATTTATGGGTCAGACAGCTAACTGGACCAGGGGGCACTAAAGGGCCCTCCAACCTAGAGATCTGATGATTCTAGAAAGCCCCCGAGGACCCACAGAAAACCTAACTCAGAGGTGTGGATAGTAAAGACACCGGTTTACATTTTATGTTTAAAAAACCATGTTTAAATTTGGTTCACGATGTTCTGTTCTATGTAAAAAATACCACCAGTTTAATTAATGCAGCCTATAATTGAAGCAACTATCTCAAGCTGTTCCTCTCCAGCTCATCAAGTGGAATGGGGGGCTGGGGGATGGGGGGGGAGAGAGGCAGAGGGTCTGGAGCCCGTATGTCAGCTCTGCAAAGTGGCTGTAAGGAAACTGAACAAAGATCCCATCCCGCGTTTGAAAGGGGCGGAGACTTTGGAGGCGAAGCAGAATTCACCACCTTCTAATTATCTGAGATGTGAAGGGTGGGGAAGAAATGTTGACAGCGAAGATTTAGGGAGAACAGGCGCAATCATGCCTTGTACCCTAGCTTGGCACTTTTTTTAATGTACCGCATGTGGAGATGGGAGGCAGAACGTGGAGTTCCGAAAGTTTTAAAAGGCGAAATGCAATCAGTTCCCTTTAATTAACTCACACAACGCATGGCAGGTTATGTTAACATGCCTGGAGCTGAGACAGAGGTGGCAGGCCACCGCTGAGACCCTGCAGAGAGGGCACCTGGGATGCTGGAGCAGGCAGAGCCCAGAAACCTCACGGAATAGTGGTATAGATGAGGGAGCCAGCCTGGCACGATAGGAACTTCCCGGCGGTTCGATGGTTTCTCAGACAGAGCTAGGGTAAACACTGAGTCTACCTGTTCAGTCTTCTCTTCAGGATACGGTGTGTGATGGAGTTAATAGTGACTTCACGTTAGGCCCCAGCTGGTCAAATTAACCATAGTGCATTTGCATACAGGTTAACATTTGATGCCTTCTTTTAACAAAAGCTTAACAGAAGAATGGTAAAAAGTAAGATAACTATCTGTATTTTGGTCAAGCTTTGCTTTCAGTGCCTTAGAACTATATGATTATTAACACCAGTGGGTGTTTCTATGCAGGTATTTTAATTAAAATGTTATTATTATTATTATTTTGTAAATAAGGTGATGGGAACTTTGGGTTACAGCTCTGTAGGAGGCCGAGTAGGAAAGCCTTGAGCATTACAGGCCGAGCAGGTACTCTGTAATTTAGATCTTGTGACTGAAATACCACCACCGCTGTGTCAAGTCTGCTAAAATTGCAGCTTCAGATTGTTCAGGGGTGAATAAAGCTTTTATAAAAAAAAAAAAAAAAGGAGGCTACGCATTAAAGTATAAAGTCACATAAAATGTTATAGGCAAGAATGAGAAAGTTAAGAAAACTAGCATTTTTCTCTTGTATTACATATTTCAAGGACACGAGTTTCATGAACCGTTTCTAAAAATTATTAAGTGGTTGTATGTTTTAATGCTTTACAATTTGGCTATTCTTCAAGGTTTTGTATTTAGTCTCTTTTTGAGCTGATACATATAGAACTAGACAGATACCCTTTAAGAAAAAAACAAACTTTTTTTTCCTGATGATTAGTAGAAAAAGGAAGTAGACAGTCCTCGGGAGACTGCTGGAGATGGGGACAGGGCAGTAGATAGTACCGCCTACTGAGTTCATTATCAGTTGAGATGAGCACAGGGGTTAGATAGGTAAAGATTAAACGATTAAATGTGTTTTCCAGGACTTCCCTGGTGGTCTAGTGGTTTAAGACACTGTGCTCCCACTGCAGAGGACAAGACCTTGATCCCTGGTTGGGGAACCAGGAAAAAAAAAAAAAAAAATATATATATATATATATAATGTTTTCACTCAGTGGTATACTAGTAAATGTTTAACATTTGTAGGGGAGGGTCTGATTTTTAGTGTTTATAGATTTCTGGGGTGAAGTTCTCTCCCCGTGGTCAGCTTCAAGCTGCCAATATGATGTCACTGAGTTTGAAACTGGGCAGAGATTTACACATTTGGCTCTTACAAGCCAGCCCAATCTTTATATGTCAGTGCTTGAGTCCATACCCATGAAGACGGTGTTATAGGGTGAAGCTCAGATCTCACAGCTAAGTAGGCTTGTTGATATTACACTTCAGAATTAGGCAGACTGAAGCCCCAGCTCTTTCTCTGGGGGCCTGCCAGGAATGTTGTTTATATGCAGCATCTCTTCAAATGGGAGGAAACAATGAAAATGGATAACAAACCTTACCCTGAGCAGAATCCAAATTCAGAATGATTCTTAGAAGACCTCATGGGATTAGTGTCAACAGGAAGATTGAGGCATAACTTTATTTTAAATTTTTATGATTTTGGTGTAGAGATATTCCTAGCAAAGTCATTTTTGCTGCTGGAAAGTAGCAAGAATTGTGTTGCTCAGAAAAAGGAGTTTGGGGATGGCATTTAAAAATAGATACAGGAATATACCATAATGCCTGTCTTTATTTTGTAGGAAGATACAGAAGAATAGATTCCTATTTAGTACCTTGAAATTAAATTATTTTTCCAGCTGAGTGCAACTGAAAAAAGGCAGGGCAGGCATAGGAACTTAAACAACTTCATTGCCACAGAGCGGGTGATGGACTATTTTAGTGAATATGTGAAATGGTATCTGGCGAAGCAGAGCACTTGATCATCTCAATTCCTGCTAGTTGATGTTCAAGAGTCTCTGCCTCCAGATTTATACCTCTTTGCTTACACATCCATCATTGTTAACATGCCTGTGTTCTGAGAGTGAAAGCCTGGAGTTGACTGCATGACTCTATTTCTTCCTGGTATGGCATGGTTCATCTCTGTTGCTATGGTATTGTTATTTAACATGCGATGGTTTTATAATTAACAATGGCTATAAATTAGCTCACTGTTACAACAGCGTGGGCCAAAGTAGCCAAGTCGGTAGGTTTCTTTTGGGTGTGAAACTCCTGGTTGTAAGTCAGGTGTCTGCAAGCACTTCTGTTGCTGTCATCATTCTAGAAGAGAAATTCTCAGCTCAGTAAGAACCTACCTGCTCATTCTGTTGCCTATGACATTGTATAGAGATGGATCTCAAGTTCATGTATGTCTCCATTTTCTCCCCTTTGCCATAATATCTGACTAGAGTCCCGACTCTATCATTTAACAGACAAATTAGCAAATCCATCATAATCTAGGATGGATAACCCAGGGTTTCTTATAAGAAGGATAACAGATCTACCTCATAGGGCTCTGAAAGTGAAAGTAGCTCAGTTGTGTCTGACTTTTTGCGACCCCATGGACCATACAGTCCATGGAATTCTCCAGGTCAGAATAATGGAGTGGGTAGCCTTTCCCTTCTACAGGGGATCTTCCCAATCCAAGGATCAAACCCAGGTCTCCCGCATTGCAGGCAGATTCTTTACCAGCTGAGCCACAAAGGAAGCCCGAGAATACCAGAGTGGGTAGCCTATTCCTTCTCCAGCGGATCTTTCTGACCCAGGAATTGAACCTGGGTCTCCTGCATTGCAGGCAGATTCTTTACCAACTGAGCTGTGATAGGGAAGCCCCTCACAGGGCTCTAAATCGCTCCAGTCGTGTCTGACTCTGTGCGACCCCATAGACAGCAGCCCACCAGGGTCCCTCCTCCCTGGGATTCTCCAGGCAAGAACACTGGAGTGGGTTGCCATTTCCTTTTCCAATGCATGAAAGTGAAAAGTGAAAGTGAACTTGCTCAGTTGTGTCCGACTCTGTGTGACCCCATAGACAGCAGCCCACCAGGCTCCTCCATCCATGGGATTTTCCAGGCAAGAGTACTGGAGTGGGGTGCCATTGCCATAGGGCTCTAGTGAAGAATAAATGAGCTAGGATGTAACACATTTGGTATAGGACAGATTGTCAACAAATGTTTCCAATTTTGGCAATCATTATTTTAAAAGTATATATATTGTAAAATATGTGTAACTTTACATTTAATGCACAGCTACTCTTGGTCGATGTTTGAGGACAGACTCTCAAACTTGGCAGTACTATGCTTCCTAAGGAAAGTCCTACTAATGAACCAAGCCATTTATGGTTCCAGCCTGAAGACTCTGAGGTCCACATCTATTTCCCTCATTTGTCACTCCCTCCCCACTGACTTATCTCCCCTCTGTGTCCCTAGTACCCAAGGTCTTCCTTTATTCCCCATTCTCCCGCATAAAAGTAAGAGTCTGATCTAGGAAAATGATTTGATAAACTATTTCATAATAAAACATGCATTATTAATATTCAAGGCACTATAGCAGAGATGTCATCTAAGAGTATAATTTCAGCCTGGGTGAGAGAGGTATTTACTTGGCAGTGGACTCCTTTTGATGCCTCCGAAATTGCGGTCATATTTGTAACTACCTACTCCGCAGTCCATATGGCAGCCTTTAATTATACCTGTTGGAATAATCCAGTTAGCCAAGGTCAAGCATCCTCTGATTACATGTTCTGTTGCTGTTTCCAAGTTGTCATATGTCCTTGGCAGCTGTCATCACCCAAATTTGGTCTTTCTGATTTTTAGTGGTGCTCATCCTGTCCCAGGTTTCCACAACACATGCTTCCTCCTTGTCAAACGTGCTTTGCTTCCCCTGAGTTAGTCATTCCTCTGTGGTCCCTGGCTAGCAGCCACTTTCTACTGCAGTTGGTCTCCACAAGTGACTTCAGCTCCCTCTCCTAGCTTTGCTTTTTGCTTCCTTTCACAGGATTCTCTGCAGCATATCAGTCAACACAAGCACCTGATGTCTTCCTCCACCATAAAGGGACACATTTCAATGGGAGGTGATTTCCGTCCATTTCAGTCTAACAGTTATGTTTGGAATGCCAGCAATGAATAAATTCACATTTTTTGAGCACCTACAGTGTTATAGTCTTAAAGTATTTTGCTTGCTTATTTGATGATATACATTAGCTCATTTAATCTTCTCAACTGTCCTGTGAGATACGCAATCCTCATAGTCTTTTCAGATGAAGTCATTGAGACTTGTAGCTCTTGAACAGAATATTTAACTTGTACAACTAATCAGTGGCAGAGCCAAGAATTAAACTAAAAGTTTCCTGGCTCGAAATATCTTGTCATTCAGTCACTTAGTCGTGTCCAACTCTTTGTGACCCCATGGACTGCAGCACTCCAGGCCTTCCTGTCCCTTACTATCTCCCAGAGTTTGCCCAAGTTCATGTCCATTGAGTCGGTGATGCTATCTAACCATCTCATCCTCTGCATCTCCTTTTGCCTTTAATCATTCCCAGTGTTAGGATCTTTTCCAATGAGTTAGCTGTTTGCATCAGGTAGCCAAAGTGTTGGAATTTCAGCATCAATCCTTCCCATAAGTATTTAGAGTTCATTTTCTTGCTTTCCTCCAAAACTTGTTTTTTTTTTTTTTTTTTACTGAGCATTAGAATTGATAGTGGAGAAGGCGATGGCACCCCACTCCAGTACTACTACCTGGAAAATCCCATAGATGGAGGAGCCTGGTGGGCTGCAGTCCATGGGGTCGCTAAGAGTTGGACACGACTGAGCGACTTCACTTTCACTTTTCACTTTCATGCATTGGAGAAGGAAATGGCAACCCACTCCAGTGTTCTTGCCTGGAGAATCCCAGGGACGGGGGAGCCTGGTGGGCTGCCGTCTATGGGGTCACACAGAGTCGGACACGACTGAAGTAACTTAGCAGCAGCGGCAAGATTGATAGAATGAAAAATACAATAAAGTATATAACTGCAGTTCCTATCTTTACATTGGGCTTCCCACATGGCTCAGATGGTAAAGAATCCACCTGCAATGCTGTAGACCTGGGTTCCACCCCTGGGCTGGGAAGATCCCCTGGAGGAGGGCATGGCAACCTGCTCAAGTATTCTTGCCTGGAGAATCCCCATGGACAGAGGAGGCTGGCGGGCTACCATCCATGGGGTCCCAAAGAGTCAGACACGACTGAGCAGCTAAACACAGCACACTGTTCCTATCTTTACCTGGTTTATAGTGTCTCAGGTTACAATGATCTTTATGTTTTTCTACCAGATAATTTAAAGTTCTGTGGAGACAGATGCTTATGATATTATTATTTTGGTAAGATAAGTAAAACAAAGGAGACAAAAACCTACCTGTTGAAAGTTATCTTTCAGAGATTTGTTAATCTCTTCTGGTAAAAGTATGAGTTATAGGAATGTGTCAGAAAATTTTCAGTTTTAGAGTAAAAAAAAAAAAAAAAGTCATCCCAAAGCCTTTAGTGTGTGTTGTTCCTGTGTTTTCCTGATGTGTCTGTGAACCAGCATTTACTGCTAGAAATTGAAATCATGAAAAGAAACAGTTTTAGCACAAAACAAAGCCAGTTTTCTACCAAATTCTAAGATCCCAGAGACAATTAATGTTGCTGTCAAAAATCATTTGAATACAGCATATCAGGAACTGTTTTTCAAATTTAGCAACAATCCACATTTAAGTTTGGAGTATTGCTACACTGGAGATTCATTGACTATTACATATATTCCTGGAATACACAGGTATTTCTTACAGGCCTTCCAAGGAGATCTTGTTATTGAAATGCCATGAAACTGATAGCTTACAGTGAACGATGTTGGATTCGTGATCTCTGAAGAAGATTTAGCTTCGGACCAGGTTTGATCACTCCAGAGCTTTTGCGTAGCAGAGTTTTATTAAAGTATAAGAAGGGGCAGATAAAGCTTCTGACACAGACATCAGAAGCGGGGAGTGGAGCATGCCCCCGTCGCTAGTGTGAGCAAGGGAGCTATATCCTTTTTTAATTGGTTATTAAAATAAATCAAAAGAATGTCTCAAGGTTGTAAAGGTCTTACTAGACCTACTCCCATAATATACATTTTAAGATAATAGGAGGTTATCTTAAAATTAGTCAGGAAGTTTGGAGAAGGCAATGGCAACCCACTCCAGTACTCTTGCCTAGAAAATCCCATGGACGGAGGAGCCTGGTGGGCTACAGTCCACGGGGTCGCAAAGAGTCCAGGACGACTGAGTGACTTCACTTTCACTTTCTTTTCAGGAAGGAGAAACTGTCCTTAGGTGGGATACATCATTGTTATATAATCCTTAGTGCAGATTTTAAGCTCTGTTGTTTTGTTATAATCATCAATTTGGCTTTAAGAAGAAAAAAGAAAAAAAAGAAACATTTAGTGAAACTAAGACTAAGGAATGTAGGAAAAAAGTTTGTCCTTTCCTCCTCCTTGAGAATTCCAGACCCCTATCTTCTCCTCGGGGACCCCGGATTTCTTATCAACCTGCCTAGGAATTGACTCTCTCAGAACTTTATAGTCATGGTATTTTACCTCTAATCTTTCTATGGACTAGGTCCAAAGATTGTCCTGTAAAAAGGGAAGAGTCCAGAGATGGTGTTTCTAGTCATGACTCAGTAGTAAGTATCTCTATGACCTTGGTCCGGCTTCTTAACCATCTCCCTGAGTCTTGTTTCCTTTTTGGTACAATAAAAGGGTCAGAGTATTTCAACCCTAAGTCTCTTCATAGTCCCACTCATGTTACTATGCCAGCCCTGATCCATAGCTTAGGACTGTTCTATAAACCTCTCCAACCATGTTGTACCTTCACACCTTCCCTAGGTTTTTCACAGTTGCAAAATCATTTTTCGCTTGTAGAAAGTTGGATTGTATACCATTTTGGTTCAGCATGTTTTTCCTTATGCTGGTGACAAGACTGAGGGCATATATATATATACATATATATGTATATATATATATATTTTTTTAATAGTGTTGATCTCAAGAATTTAGAGGATACAGCCAAAATATAACTTCTAAAATTAATAACCACTTTTGAAGTAACTATAAATTTCCATCAATTAATCTAAAGTCTTAAACCTCAAGTGAATTTATGATGCATGTTTTGAGTACTTGAAATATCAGTTGTTTTATAGATCCTTAATGGTCCACAGCAAAGGAAGAGTCCTGATGCCTGTGTTTGCCTTGTGTCTCTTTGACCATCTTGAAAGCTGTCTTCTCTGAAGTTTTTCCAGAGGATGAAGTTCACTATAGTAACAAGATGGCTTATGTCTATCTGTAGACTTAAGGAATTCTGGTAGTCATTTAATATTATCTCCAAAGGTGATACTCAACTCTCCTTGTGCTATGCATATTTCTTTTCCAGACCCATGTCTACATATGTTCTGGAATAAAATATGTCTCCATGTCATACATTAGGTGTTAAGCTGTTTAGGCAAGACTTGTACTCCTACATAGAATTATGGTAACATGAATTGCTTATCTTCAAAGGAATAGGTTAAGCATATTTGTTGTCTTTGCCAAGCCTTTTCTCACTTTGTAGACTTCTGAATATGTAGATTCCTCCTCTTTATTAACATTCACATTATAAAATGAACATAGAATGAGCCAAAAAAATGCATGTAGCAATGCTGATGGTAATTATTCAGACAGTTTTAGGGCTAAAGTTCATAATCCATTAGAAATGTGGAAGCTGTAGAGCCTTGAATGAGGCTCTACAGTGATTAGAATTTTTAGAAATCTGACTAGTTCATACTTGTAATTACTTGAAGAAAATTTAAGTTCTCTGAAATCTTAAAGGTGTAATTAACAACTCACTGAGTCTGTGTGTGTAGCTCTTGCCCACAAATGAGCACCTACTCTGTGCAAAACATCTTGGGGTATATCATGATTTAGTCACTCAGTTGTGTCTGAGTCTTTTGCGACCCCATGGACCATGGCCTGCCAGGCTCCTCTGTCCATGGGATTCTGCAGGCAAGAATAGTGGAATGGGTTGTCATTTCCTCCTCTAGGGATCTTCCTGACCTACAGACTGAACCCCAGTCTCTTGTGTCTCCTTCATTGGCAGGTGGCTTCTTTACCACTGGCACCAGGCATAAACGAAACTAATTCAGGCAGTATGAGGAGAGAAGGAACAATAATTTAGATTGTTGGGATAGGGCAGTCAGAGGGATATGAATGGGAAAGCACTATTTCCAACAGAGATACTGTCTTAAAATCTCCAAAGAGCAAGATTCCATGTGTGCGTGAAAAGAGTGACTGCAACGTGACATGTGTCATAGGTCATGGGGGAAGACACAAGGAACATGCCCAGGTATCAGCATAAGGTAGAAATATCAGAAAGGTGGATGGAGCTCTGACAAACCTAGTCAGTGTGTGAAAAAGCAGAGACATCACTTTGCCGACAAAGGTCTGTATAGTCAAAGCTATGTTTTTTCCCTGGTGGCTCAGATGGTAAAGCGTCTGTCTATAATGCGGGAGACCTGGGTTCGATCCCTGGGTTGGGAACATCCCCTGGAGAAGGAAATGGCAATCCACTTCAGTACTATTGCCTGGAAAATCCCATGGACAGAGGAGCCTGGTAGGCTACAGTCCATGCAGTCACAAAGAGTCCGACACGACTGAGCAACTTCACTTTCACTTCTATGGTTTTTCCAGTAGTCATGCATAGATGTGGGAGTTGGGCCATAAAGAAGGCTGAACACTGAAGAATTGATGCCTTTGAACTGTGGTGTTGGAGAAGACTCTTGAGAGTCCCTTGGACTGCAAGGAGATAAAACCAGTCTGTCCTAAGGAAATCAGTCCCGAATATTCATTGGAAGGACTGATGCTGAAGCTCCAGTACTTTGGCCATCTGATGTGAAGAACTGACTCATTGGAAAAGACCCTGATGCTGGGAAAGATTGAGGGCAGGAGGAGAAGGGGATGACAGAGGATGAGATGGCTGGATGGCATCACTGACTCGATGGACATGAGTTTGAGCAAGCTCAGGGGAGATGGTGAAGGACAGGGAAGCCTGGTGTGCAGCAGCCCACGGGGTCTCAAGCAGTCAGACATGACTGAGTGACCGAACAGAAAGGTGGAGGATGCAAGGGGGAAGTATAGAGGGGGTTACTGAATGCTGAGCCAGGAGAAGCCAACTCTTAGGTTATTCTCTTACCCAAGATTCAGAATTAGTTTCTTCTACTCAGCCTTTTCTTTTGGATGATTGGGACTTCTGTGGATGGGAGGTGGGATGTTGTAAAAAGGAGATAAGCTTAAGAAAGAATGTGTCTGAAAATAAACTGGAAAATTGGCTTGCTAGAGGACTTCTTCTGGTGGTAGAGAGTGTGTCGCATGGGTCAACCTTCCTTTCTGTATAAGGTAGGTAGGGAATTCACCTGCAGGAAGCAACTGGCAGGCCAGTAGTGCTGGGAAATCCTGTGCAAAGTGATGAGAGCACAGGTGTCCCTGATGGGGTGCCCTCTGACTCTGGACATCTGGGGGATTTTAACTGTAGAGATGGTCTTCAGCTTGTCATGTGGACCTGTTATGACATTGGAATATTTCTGTTGGTTGGGGGAGAAAATGAAGAGGTGGGTTTTTGTTTGTGGGTGTTTTTTTTTGGGGGGGGTGTGGTAGGGGGGTTGGTGCGGGAGGAAGTGGTAGGTAGGTAGGAAGGCATGTGTATATGTAGGTTTTCAGCCTGGTAAGTAGATGTTAGAATCACACTCCACCTTTGGCAGAGGAATTGAGTCCCTCCTCTTCTGAAAAGAGAGACAGGGGTGAAGATTGTCCGGGGAGTAGGGTCTCGGTGTTGCCCTTTGGCTATTTACAATCTTGAGACCAACAGGACTTGAGTGAAGCTGATTAACAAAGGGTACTATCAACTTAGTGGTGGTGGGGGCGGGGCTTATCAGTTCCTTAGCTACTTAGGAATTTACCCTCCCTGACCCTGACATTGGGTCTTTGTGTTTTAGCTGTGGTTTTAGACATGTTTAAGCTCTTGATTAAGTCAGGTCTCTGGAGGACAGTTTTTGTTCACTTCTGATTGAGCCTTTATTTTTCTCCACAGTACTCCTTGGCTAGCACATTAGAAGTGTTTGTTCCCAGGGGAAAGCTACAAGTCAAATATGTGAGCTTGTTTTCTCTCTATTAAGTAAAGTCTTCAGAGGTTGGAATTCCAGGTATTCAGTGATTTGTGCCTTTGGTTCTTTTTTAGAAATCTATGTATTTTCCTCCATTTTCCGTAGACATGGATGATCCATAGGATCAAATTTGGATTCTGTAAGTCTGGAATAATGAGAAAACCCACAAGCTGAAAACAACATTAAGCCACCTCTTACTCCCATCTGCAATGTGGCTCTTCACATGTTCTGTGCTGCTGAAGCGCGGGGAGCCCCCTGTTTACCTGCATTTTCCTGAGAGAAGACCCGTGTGCTTGAGCTGCTGTAGCCAGGTTGAGTTGACAACAGAAAGAAGAGAATGAAATACCCCTCACCAGACCACCTCCTACACTTCATAATACTTCACTGTTTGCTGTTTAGTCACTAAGTCGTGTCTGACTCTTTGAGACCCCACGGGCTGTAGCCCACCAGGCTCCTCCGTCCATGGGATTTTCCAGGCAAGAATACTGGAGTGGGTTGCCATTTCCTTCTCCAGGGGATCTTCCTGACCCAGGGATGGGACCCACATCTCCTGCCTTGGAAGGTGTTTTCTTCACCGCTGAGCCATCAGGAAAGCCCGCTTTGCTGTTTACCACTTTCTTTGCTGATGCAGGTATTAGGATTTAGCCCTCAGCAAAATAACAAGCTTATTTAGGGACTGTGATCCTACCATACATGTATCATCTCCCAAAGTGCAAGAGTAGCTTAAGAACCCCAATAGTGGTAAACGGTAAACCCAAATGTTTACTGTTGTATTTTCTTGACAAGGAGTATAGAATGTCTTCCTTTTTTCACATTTTCATCTGTAAAGAGCATGGAAGGAGTAAAGACACAGGGTCATTTCAGACACATTTCCTTTCCTCATTCTTATCCTTGCCTCCATCATCAGTCACCCATTTCTTGTTTTTCCTCTAAGTATCTTGGTTCTGTGAGAAGCAGAAACTGCTGAAGATCATATACTAAGTTTAACATCCTAAAACTCAGAACCTGTGGCAGGGAAAAAATGTGTGCACTTAATTGCTTTCTCTTTGACTGTCTGACCCAGTTGGATGTTGAGGAGTCCTATGCTGTTACTAGTCCTGAGATGAACATCTCAGAGCTGAAATAATACTGTTAGTAAAGCATTTAACATTTGTTGTTTTATGTCTAAGGTGCTTTATGTGTAAATGTTTCATATGCAAAGTATTACAATGAGTGTTTTACATGCATTGTTACATTTAATTCTCATTATAACTATGTATTAGCTATTTTGCAGGTATTATTATCATCCCTTATTATATACATGAGGAATGAGGCCTAAAGAAATCAACTTGCCCAGTGTTCCCTGCTCTTAAATGGAGAATTCAGGAGTAAAATTCACGCTTAACTTCTACCCTAAACTGCCTTCATCTTCTATAACTCTTAACCCTAGGAAAAGTCAATCCCCCATGTACTAATTGCCATGTATTTGCTAGCTGAGGCAAGCAGATAGTTTTCCAATTACAGCCTTTCGGTACCATGTTGGAATAAGTTTTAGAGATTGGAGCTACTATCTGCCAACTGCACACTGATTTCTTAGAACTGTCATTTTGGGTTATGACAATTACGATGCATGTCTTTTCATAAAAGAAAGGGAACTGGTCAGAACATTACCACCATTAACATTTTCTGCATTGGTGAGATTCTAGGTAATCATTATATGTGTGTGTTGTGTGTATTATCAGATATTTTCTTGTCAGTAGTTCCCACCCATTTGCAGAAAAGTCAGGGATGAGAACATCTATAACAAGATCATTCAGAGCCAATGCACACACATCAAGAGTACACTCAGTAAAGTATGAATAAGTTTGGCACATCTGAAGAGCAGATTGACCAGAGACGTTGAGAGCGTGGATATTTGCAGACAAATATTTATTAGTGTTGATAGTTGTGTAATTGCCCACATAGCTTTAGGAGAGAAGTGAATTTAGCTTAAAATCAGTAAAATATTCTGTGCCAGCAATATACCCCTTGGGGATTCTTTATGATTTTAGAATTTGGATTAATGGCTAATTGGTCAACAAAGACATGCCAATTAACTTTGTCACATGGTTTATTTGATTATATCTCTAATCTGCATTTTATAATGTGCCAATGTGCCTTTATAATATTTACTAGTTATATAGAATGGCCACCCATTCATTTCTTCATTCATCAAGCATTTACAAGGGTCCTACTATATGGCAAGTCAAGTCTTTGGTTCTGGGTAAGGAAAAATGAATAAGATCCTGAAGTTATGAAAATAAATATAAAACAGGATCCTAAGATATTTACTGGGAAATACATTTTCTCAATTTTAAAAATATGAAAAATAGCAAAAGGAACTTTAGAGGAGAGTGAAATTGATCAATAAAGGTCACCACAGCTGTTGTGTAGAAGATTAAAAAGTACTTTTTGAGTCTAAAATACCTTCTGATAATGTACTTATAAAACTGGGTTAAGGCTTTCTGTGATTTCTGTTATCATGGAGGAGTTTATAATTTTAAATTAATATCACTACTAATGCATCTCTCTGGATAATACGTACTTGTGATTTGCATAGAGGGCCCCAGACCTGAGCTAAACTAGTGCTCAAGAGGCCAGATAATGAAGTCTTTTACTCGACTCTCCAGCTCTGTTAAAACCATGCGCATCCCCAGGGGTCTCCAAGTCAGGCAGGTTGGCAGCATCTTTCAGTCTGAAAAGGAAATAAATAGATTTCCTGAATTTATATGAATTACTCCTGGTTTTAAGTAGATTACCTACTTACTATAAGCCCCTTGATTCTGCGGTTTCAAGGTTAGAATTCTACTCTTAAAACGTTATCTGTTCGGCTCCCAAAGAGCTATCCAAGGTGCTGAACATATACTGGAGCATCAGCATCCTTCGTCTTTGTACTTGAAGTACTGTTTCGTACCTTTTGCCTATCCAGGCTACCTGTCCTGATTACTCTTTATGTGATCCTAGCAATCATGTGCCAGATTATTGCCCTGACTCCTGCTTGTCTCGCCTTCTAATCTACGGCATTTTCCAATTCATGTTTAATCAGACACCAATTAAATTTTGCACATAGAGCCTCCCACACAAGTACCTTGGCTCACTGTTCTATTTGCTGAAAGAACATGATCACTGATTTTATCTTCAGTTATGAAGTATTGAAAAATTTTGTATATGTCCATAAAAAATATAGGTACTCTAAAAATAGCCTTATAGGTACTCTAAAAATAACCTTGAAATCATTTTCCAATAATCCATAAAATTATTTGAAAATATAAGCGTGATCTTTTTCCTCTTTCCTCTTCTTCCTCTTCCCCCTGTTCATCTCCTCTTCCTCCCTTCTCCTCCTTCCTCCTCCTCTTTCTCCTTTTCCTCCTCATCATTATCATCATTATTATAAATGTAATGAGTAAGGATATTTTAACTGGTGAAATATTTATTTTAAATGTAGGACCTTGCTAAAAAGAAGTGGGTTGTAAAACAATTTTGTGATGGCTCAGGCTTAATAATTGACAAATAGAACAAATATAAACATAAGTAGTTTCCTGTGAATGTATTACCTTTGCACTTGGTAATTTAATTGTTCTCATGAAGACAAATGCAGACCAGTTCTTACTAGATACCTCTAGATTCTTTTAGGAAGGATCTCTTCCTTGCTAACTGGAAAATTCAAAACACATTTAGTCAGAGAGTCGGGGTTGGTGTTGTCAGTCAATAATTAGGACAATAATTTTGTACCATATACCACCTAAACATCATTCTAAAGTTTCATTCATTGTAATTTAAGAAGAATAACATGACTAATGGTGGTTTAGTCACTAAGTTGTGTCCGACTCTTGTGACCCCATGAATTAGTTAATAATCGAGGTATTTTGATGAAATGGTCTAGGTTGTTATCTTAGATCTAAAAATTCTCAGCCGTATGATCTTGCATAAATATCCAACTTATGAATCTATGTTTTTTCTCCTGTAAACTGGACATGATAGAACATCCTCACACTGAAGATTGCTACTAGCATTATATGAGATAGTGTATACTTAAAGTGTAGTAAGAAGTTGGCATCTAGTAATCATTCCATAAAAGTGAGTTATCACCATCACTACCATAAATTATTAAGCTTAACGTTTTGTGCTTTGCCTGATCTTAAACTGCATAGAAAATTAAAAGTACTCTATTCACTATGCATATTTGACATCTGTTGAGAGTAAGTTGGTAGCAATATCATACCTGGCACCCATTTAATGTCTCAAGTTGTGAGCTGTGAAGAAAGACAGAGAGGGTAGTGGTTACTCATTCATAAACAACCATTCTTATCTCACAGCAGCCAGTTGATTACAATTGACTTTTGCCCATGTTATCATAGTGACATTTAGAATATATTACATTACCATTTCTCTTAACATGATGGTTAAAATTCAGTAGGCAGATAATGTAATATTGACATAATGAGTAAAATAATGATTGATAGTGAAGTTGTAAAAGTAAGAAGGTTCAATGTGATTGAAAGTCACTAAACTTTGAAAAGTGTAAGAGATAAGGAATACTGATGGATCAAATGTGACAATGTGACACTGGCTGTGAATGTAGAAATGAACCAAAGAATCTATTAAACGGGTCATTCTTAAAGAGTACAGCCTATAGAAGTGTAAATATAGCTAATAAAAGTACCTTTTAAATTTAAATATGTATCAAAACTTCTATTGGAAAATAAAAAAGACTAGATTTATGCTGCATGACTTTCTCAAAATCATTGCCTTTCCTAGCATTGTCTATAGTAAAGAAGTTCTAATTTAAAGTAAATTAAACTGGATACCTCTAAAATTAGGTTTTTCTGGAATTAAACAGAAGGGACTATGCTTTTCCAGGGACTGCTGTAGATGTCAGTTTTTAACAAGAGATAGGCAGTCGATATACAGAGCTTTTATTTTACAGCCCAAACTAACATTTATTCAATCAATGAGAGATGTCAGATTAGCACAATTTAGGCCGTGGGGAAATTTCAGAGCCCCTAAACTAGAACATTAGCTTTACATTATCAGAGAGGTTACAGATGCTGCTTCCATAATGACCCTTGCTTTTTAATGCAGTTTCAGAATCAAGAAAGAAAAAGACAAATGACAACTAATTTATCACTAGATTTATTGCCAGATTACCAAAACTTGGAACTTATCAGGTCTGTTTTTCAAATGAATAATGACTTTCAGGGACTCTGGTTATACAAATGCTTCAATGGCCAGTGTCCTAAGAATTCTGTAGTCTGTGCCGGCTTTAAATTTGAGATCATGCTGTGCTTGTGTGCCTAGGGTACTACCGCTCTAAGACGAAGGTGTTCTGGGGAAAGAAAAGGAAAAATAAGATCATTTTTTATCTCCACACTGAGAAAGTGCCAACAAACCCTCAATAATTTAATGTTGATTATACTAAATTAGAATAGTGATAGCTATAATCATTTGATCCCTGAGGCATTAATGAAAATTCAGCATTATTTTGTGTGGAGTATGTATCATTACCCTTGAGCTGAGGAATGATTATTAGTAAGTCTGATTAAATCTGGAAGCAGTGACACAAGCTATCTTTAACCCAGTAATGACAGGGCCATATTGTAATTTTATGATGAATGAACATAGTTTAGCATTTTTAGCACTTGGTGGGGAAAATAGGAAGTCTGCATTCATTTTCTTGATTAGACTGCAAAGTAGTACAGAGAGGCTCATAAGGAATGCTACTTAATGAAATAGTGTTCCTGCTGATTGATTAGCCTATCATAGCTTCCAATACCCACAGGATTGGTTATCTTTATATGATCAAAGATAGTATTAAGCCACATTCTAGAGATCATGAATTCCTAGATGCAGGAGTACAACAAAGAAATAAATAAAAATGCTATCACTTTGCATGTATCTATTCTGCTTACCTTTCCAAATGCTTTTATGTGTAGTTTATGGTTAATATCATAGTAACTGTTAGAGTGAGTTAGACTTTTTAGTACTTGTTTTATGAGTAAGAAAAGCATGATACAGTTGAGGTACTTCTTAAAGTCCCATAGACTGTCAGAAAAAAACCAGCATGGGAACCCCAGTTTCTTGGATCCAAGTGTAATATATTTTTTTGCCTCTGTGGAAAATTTATGTTATAATTACAAATTATCATTATTTTGATTTTCTCTTTTTAAAAAATATCTATTTTGTATGTTGTTTTGTTGTTTAGCTGCTCAGTCTTCTCCGACTCTTTTGCAACCCCATGGCCTGTAGCCCTCCAGGCTCCTCTGTCCATGGGATTTCCCAGGCAAGATTGCTGGAGTGGGTTGCCATTTCCTTCTCCAGGGGATCTTCCTGACCCAGGGACAGAGATTCTTATTGATTAAACGGGTCACAGCCCTGGCTTAATTTTTAGTGCTAGGCAAAACTGTTTCTACAATCCCCAGGCAGTTTAAGACAAGTTTCAATCCCAACATAGCATCTGACACTTAGTGGTAGCTTGGTAAATATTAGTTCTGTCAATTGAAAAGAAGAAGAAGAACAAAGCACAATGTGAGAGTTATGAATTAAGTTTTATTTGGTGCAGAATGAGGATCGTGGCCCAGAGACAGCATCTCAGATGGCTCTGAGGATCTGCTCCAGAGGTAGGGGAGGTCAGTACTGCAGGTGATTTTAGTGAGGGCGGCACCTGCGGGTGAGCATGCATTTTGGCAGAGGCTTGCTGCTAGTCCAGAGGAGTAGACCTCACTGACGGCTTCAGTGCTTTTTAGATAGGAGGAGAGACAAGAACTTGGGCTCATCAAATCTCCTCCTGAAAATATTTCACCACATGAAGGCCTGTTCTGCCAGTTTTTTCCCAGAGCACAGAGTGCCTCATTCCTGATCTCTACACTGAATTCTTTTCAGGGTGTGTTGAAGATCAGTGGCTTTGGTGCCTAGTGACTTAATCTTTGCAAAGGCACATGGGGAACACCAATTTTTAGTTGGCAGCTCCTTTTCTTTTAATTCATTGTGTGGCCTTCTGTGGTCTAAAGAAAGAACTTTTCAGTCTTGGTTGACCTAAAAACAATGTTGCTGGCCTATTTGATCCTATCTTTAAAACTCTGTTCACAGGCAAACGTTAAAAAAAAAAAAATTAGTGACAATAAAGCCAAACCCTGTTTTAAAATGCAGAACTAGAGGAGATTAGTATTTAGTTTCCCTCAAAGACATCACATTTCAAAGCTTTGCAAGTGAATGAAATCCGCCTGCAATGGAGGAGACACAGGTTTGATCCTTGGGTCGGGAAGATCCCCTGGAGAAGGGAATACCCACTCCAGTATTCTTGCTTGGAGAATTCCACTGACAGAGGAACCTGGCCGGCTACAGTCCATGGGGTCCCAAAGAGTTGGACACCATCAGACTAGTAACAGTTTCTCTAAATATTAATGTCGTAACGGCATTCTGTTGAATAGCTTGAGTTTAGGACACTCAGAGTCCAAAATTTAAAGTTACAGATGTCCTTCAGGTCCTGCTTGACATGTAATAAATTGGGCTCTTTGGGGAAGATACGTGGAGAAGTAAACCATTGTAATACAGTGAAATACATGTTTAAAGAAATGGTTTGGGTAAGGGACAATGATAATGCCTAGGATAGAAGGGAAAAAATGTCTTGGGATTGGGTGAGAAAAATGATGGTGGGAGGGAAAAGTATGAAAGGAACATTTGAATACCAAACCAAGCAAAGCCAGAAACCTTGGAATTACCCCTGACACTCTCTTTCCCTTACCCTGCAAATATTCAATTAATGATTGCCAATTTTGCCTCTAGTCGGTTCTCAACTCCATATCCTTTTCTTTATCCATCACTGAGCTACATGAAATGTTTAGCATTTTGATTTAAAATTGGTTGGCTTATTTGGTATTCCCATATCCAGGCATAAAACCATCATCCAAACTATTTAAAACCTCAAAGCTTAGCACCATCTCCCCCTTGCTTGAAATGCTGCAAGGGTTTCTTGCTGGCTATAGGATAATGTCTAAGCTGATGATTCTCTGTGTTCTGGCCTCTCCCTACCTTTTGTCAACTTTATAATAATGCACAACTTGAGAGTTGTGATTAAGTGTTTTGAGGGGCAAGATGAGGACTGCAGCCTGGGAGACAGCACCTCAGCGCGGAGAAACTGCTCCAAAGAGGTGAGGGAGAAGGACAGTATATACGTGATTCTGGTAAAGGGGAGTACGTGCAATCAAGCACGTATTTTTTTGTAGAAAGTTCCTGCTGGTCTCATGAAGCTTCTGCTAGTCACGAGAAGCAGTCATCACCAGGAGGGATTTTAGTGTTTTCCTAGGTATGAGGAGATAGGAGAATTGAGCTCAAAAAATCAGCTGCAGAGAATATCTATGTGAAGACCTATCCTGCCAGTTTCCCAGGAGCACAGAATGCCTCATTTCTGCCCTCCACCCTGAACTCCTTCAGGGGGATGTTGAAGGTCAGCAGCTGTAGCAGCACATGATTTAATCCTCATAGAGGTACCTGGCAAGTGCCCATTCGTGGTTGATGTGCTCATGATATGTTTATGCTACAAAATTGTTTGTCCTTTCAAGCACATTACACTCCATTTCAAGCCTTCATGCTGGTTCCTCTTTGTGTAATACCTTTTCGTATTCTTTCCCAGCTGGGGGAGTTCCGTATGTCTGTCATTCAGTGACCCTAATCTAGTAAAATGGTGCCATTCTCTCATCTCGAACCTCCACTGGATCAGTTGCAGTTCTGTTTTTAGAGCACCTGTGTGTACCATATCTCACTCATCTTCGTGTCTCCTGTTAAGCATAATCCTTGGCACATAATAGTTGCTCAACAAATGTTGGTTGGTCTCCATCATAAGAATAGCATGGATGGGTAAGTAGGTAGTTGCTAGGACAACTGTAGAAATGACAAGGCGGTATATAATCAAATGGCACAGCATAATCATTTTCTGTTGCTGAGCAACAAATTAACATGAATTTAGCGACTTAAAATAGCATTCCTTTATCTCATGGTTTCTATAGATCACAAGTGCATGTGGACTTGGCTAGATTTTCAGCTCACAGTCTCACCTTGATCTTAAGGCTGAAGTCAACTTGTTCATTGGACTGAATTCTCATCTGGAGGTTGATGAGTTAACATCTGCTTTAAAGCTTCCTTGGATTGTTGGCAGAATTTATTCCTTCCTGGATGGTTGGCAGCTGCAGAAACCATGCTGCTTACTTCTTTAAGACCAGTGGTGAAGAGTGTCCCTATTGCTTCAAGCCTCTGCCTCCAGGCAAGGCTTAGGCTGTCTTTAAAGGGGTAGCCTGGCTAGGGGTTGGGCTTATACATGATATTCTTTCTTTATTAACTCAGTCTTTAATGAGGGATTTTAATTATATCTGCAAAATTCTTTTGCCTTTGCCATATACCTTAATACAATCATAGGAACCAGGTTCCCAGGTGACTCAGTGGTAAAGAATCCACCTGCCGAGCAGGGGATGCAGATTTGATCCCTGGGTTGAGAAGATCCCCTCAGGAGGAAAATGGCAGCCCAGTCTAGTATTCTTGCCTGGAAAATCCTATGGACCTACGAGCCTGGCGGGCTACAGTCCATGGGGTCACAAAAGAATCAGACTAGTGACTAAAGAATAACAACAATCATAAGAATGATAATCCTATCACCCTTGGCATATTCTGTGTCTAGAAGTAAGTTCAGGTTCTTCCGGAACTCAGTGGGAGGAGCTTATCTTAGGGCCCATCTCACAGGTAGTTAGTTTAGAATGACTTGAAAGGTAGATTTATGAGGATAAGTGGAGGAATGTGTAACTAGACGGAAAGGTAAAGACTATGTCAGGGAATGCCTTATGTGGCCTTTAAGAACTGTATACTTTATCACGTGGTGAATCTGCATGGGGTTAAGAAAGAGGATCCTTTAGTACTAGGATTAAGAAAGACTTGGCAGAATTAGAGGAGGAAGACGGCTGTGAACTTGGACGACAGGAAATACTGAGCAGGCAGATGGAAAGCAGGGAAGGATTAAGACTCGACAGGATTTGATGGCTGTGAGTGAGGAAATAGTCAAAGCCAATGCCTCTAACTAGAACCCCTGGGTGACCAAAATGAAGTTGGTCTTGAGTATTCCTGAATGACGCCGAGGCGGTAACTATTTTTGGTGTAGACAGTGAAGCTCAAACTCTTGTGTTTCTTCTCATCTTTGCCTTCTCGCTCACTCTTCTTGTTCCAGAAAGGATCTAGAATGGCTCACCAGTAGAACTCTGCTATATAAATACCAGTTTGCAATGACTTGGCTTTCCTCCTTTAGGGAGGAATGTTTTATTTTTAAATAGCTGGTGACCTAGACAGAATTATGTTTTCTAAAGTTATCTGAATCCAGGAGGTTGGCAGCAGTTTGAAAGGACAGTGACCCAACTTGCAGCTCTGAATTCTAATTTAGATCTATTATCTGACAGCTCAGACTGTTTTAAATCTAGCCTGTCTGTGTGTATAATGCAATTAAATAAGGAAGGAAGATACAGGCAAGTGAAAGTATCTTTTGTTTTTCTCTCTACATCCTCTAAATAAACTCTGCACATCCCTTGTGATCCATAAGTTAATATTGCTGAAAATACCTCATTCATCTTTTGTCAACCTTTAGATGGGAAAAATTAATATAGCAGACCACATGTTATCTTTTCTTAAATAATCACATGATGTAAAATCCACAGCTTTCCTTTTTATGTTTTGTCTTCAAAATATTATATTTGTCTTTCTTATGCCCCATGGAAATCTCCTTTGCTTAACATAAGCCTTTAGTTCAGAGATTTGAATTTTTGCCTGAGGTGTGACGAGTTGGTTTTAAAATTTGCACTATCATTGAATTCAGTAAAACAATAAAATTTGTGTGGATTGATTTATGCCCTTTGAATATTATAGAAGCATCTAAGTCTATAAGATTTACCCAAATAGAACTGAAGAATTTTGGTAATTGGAAGTCCAGTCTTCTTCTTTGTTAGAAATATCGGCTTGGTTTCATGGACATTCAGTTCTACTTAATCTGATACACTCCTCCACTGATCTTAATCCTATGATATACTCCTCTACTAACTTTTCCATTGTTAGGTCTGAAAAAGAAAAGCATTTCCTCTACTCTACAGTACTTCTGTCACCAGATATGTTGGTTTTTCTCCCCACACTAAGCAATTTTTTAGATCTTGGTGGACCTCAACTGGGTGTCCTACAGTTTAACTTGGGGCTTCTCAGGTGGCTTAGTGGTAAAGACTCTGCCTGTCAACTCAGGACTCATAGATTCAATCCCTGGGTCAGGAAGATCCCCTGGGGAAGGAAGTGGCCATCCACTCCAGTATTCTTGCCTGGGAAATCCCATGGACAGAGGAGCCTGGCGGGCTTCAGTCCACGGAGTTGCAAAAGAGTCGGACACAACATAGTGACTAAACAACAACAATATCACTCACTTCTGAAACAACTTCCTGGAGTTAATGCAGACCCCGCAGGCTAAGGGCCCCACCACACACGAGTGCCCCCTACTTCAGATGCTAGCTACAGGTCCCAAGTTGTCATCTGCACTTCTGACCATCCGGCGCTACGTAAATCAGGAGTTCAACGGTCCTCTCCTCAGATTGGTAATTTGCTATGATGGCTCACAGAACCAGGTTATTATATTTATACTTATTGGTTAATTAGGAAGGGTGTAATAAAGGATACAGATGAAGAGAGACATAGGGCAAAATATAGGGGAGGGGTGTAGAAATTCCACTCTCTCTCCAAGTGTACCACCCTCTCAACACCTTGGTGAGTTCACCACCCGGAAGCTCTCTAAACCCCACTGTTTAGGGTTTTTATGGAGGTTCTGTACTTAGGCATGATTGATTAATTCACTGGCCGTCAGTTAATTCAGTGTCCACCCTAGTCCCCTCCCTAGAGGTATGGGAGTGGGGCTGAAAGTTCCAACTCTCTGATCATATAGGGCTCCACGTGGCAGCCAGCCCCCATCCTCCGAGTCACTTCATTAGCGTAAACTCAAGCATAGTTGAAAAGGTTTGTTAGGAATAACGAAAGCTGCTCCTCTTACCCCATTACTCAGGAAATTATAAGAGTTTCAGAAGCCCTGTACCAGCAATTTGGCACAAAGATCAAATATATATTTCTTGTTACATCATGGTGTCACCAGCCTCTACAATAGCTACTTCCATTTGCCTGCAATCTGTTGACTGTCTCACCCAGGTTGCATATTGCTGGGCTCCACTAAATTTCTACTGTCTTTTTTTAAGCTAAATTTTCATGTTTTAACAGACTATCACATAAATATATAAAAAGTGTTCCTGTAAAGCTTATAATGAAAATAGTGAGAGAAAACTATTGACCTAATTCTTCCACACATCAATCAAAAGATATTGCATCTAATACTTTTAGTTTTTTCCTTCTGGTTTTACATCCATATTTCTGAATTACATGCATTATTTTTTTTGTTTTGGCTTATTTACATTTTATACACGAATGCTCATTTTAGACAACTAGCATTTTTTTCTAAATATCCTTGACTTTATCTTCCAATCCTTCTGTTTAGTAGATCTCTGCTAGCAAATATACATAAATATTTATGTTTTTTATTTTCTAAGAGCTTCATGGTTCATTATTTTTCCTTTTAATAGCATTCAGTTTGTGGTTTTTAGTAGATGTAAGTTATCTGTGAACATTATTAAGGATGAAGCTTTAAAAATTGTTTTTCTATTCCCTGCACTGTCTTTTTGAATTCTTTTTTCCCCACTCTCTATCTTCATCTCTGGGTTTCATGTTTCTGTTAGAGGCTATCTTCCAATGTCGGGTGAATGGTGGCTATTTATTCTCCCCTAATAATAAAATTCTAACAAGCCAATTAGAAGCTGTAATTATGGGCAGTCTGTTTTTTTTAGATCAGTTGGTAAAGTTCACTAGAGTATAAATAGCTGAGGGGCTAGCCTCTTTGTCAAAGAGCTGCCCCTTAAAGATAACTCTTATCTCTGTATCTTTTCTCTCAAGCCCTTTAGCTTCTCCAGTAATTCGGTTTCTTGAGTCTAAGTCAGTTTCTCTGTATATGAATGTTTTCTGTATGTAGGTGAGTGACAGTACCTTGAGAACTGAGGAGGAGAGGGCTCAGGGTATGTGGACTGGTCTCAGGTCAGTGGGTAGATTTACATGTAGCCCTTTTATTTTTGCAAAGAGTCAGGCACGACTGAGCGACTAAACACCACCAACTCCTGTTTTTATTCTGACTTCACACACCTGGAAGGGCCTGAACCTGGGTCCCCAGATCCAAAGCTCTCCTCATTCACTTTTTCTGGGTGTCTGGATTTCCTTGCCACAGTGGAGAGGATATCTATGGATCCATTTAATCCTCATACAACTTTCAACTACTTCTGTTTTTAGCCCTGCCCCTCACCTCTGCTTTTAGAAATTGATGCCTCCAATTCAGACAACCCTGATGTCTTTCCAGGGTTCTATATAGTAAATGTCTCTTTATTTACTCTTGGCTTCTTCCTTTGAGCCGCTTGACTGTCATTTTTATTATTATTATTTATTATAATTATTATCTTTATCATCATGTGCCTCAGGCACTAAATGTCTTCCATTTACCACTACTTCCTTCCTCCCCCTCCTCCCACCACTAAATTACTTCCCACTAACCTTTACTGATGATCTACCATAACTTTCCATCTTTGCTGCTGTTCATTGTTCAGCTGCTAAGTTGTGCCCTACTCGTCGAGACCCCATGGACTGCAGCACGCCAGGCTTGCCTGTCCCTCACTATCTTCTGGACATTGGTCAAACTCATGTCCATTGAGTTGGTGATGCCATCCAACCATCTCATCTTCTGTCACCCCCTTCTCCTCTTGCCCTCAGTCTTTCCCAGCATCAGGGTCTTTGCCAGTGAGTCAACTCTTTGCATCTGGTATCCAGAGTATTGGAGCTTCAGCATCAGTCTTTTCAGTGAATTCAGGGTTGATTTCCTTCAGGATTGACTGGTTTGATCTCCTTGAAGTGCAAGGGACACTGCAGAGTCTTCTCCAACACTGCAATTCGACCTCCCCTCACCAGATCACATCTACTTTTGAGTCTGATCTGTTCACTTAGCAGTTTGCCTGCCTTGACCCTGGACAACATCCTTGTTTTTGTTTTTCCTGTTTGCTCTGTGCCATTGCTCACATCCACGCTTAAATCTCCAGTTATCCATTTGCTGTCAGGGAACATGTTCTGACACAAATCCTGGGTCAAGTCTAGGGTTCTGAATCAAGAGGCTGGGCATGCTGGAGGAGAAATGCCAGAAGGCTCTGATGAGTGAAACATTGCAAGGGAATAAAGCAAGAAGAGTCAACTTCTGGAGAAGCTACACGCTTGATGGTTGGTCCACCTGGCTGCAGAGGTCAAGAGTGAGAATCTGCCAACCACACTGTGGGATAGACTTCAGAAAACAGAGACTTGAGCATTGGGGTAGAGGGACAGGGTGAACACAGTTGGAGGAGGTTTGCACAGAGTAGGGAGTTGCCTGAGCTTTTGTTGAGAACAGGAGATAGGAGCTGAGAATCCTGACCCAGTTCAGATAACATTGTTTTGCTGAAGAGTTTAAGCCAATTGAGATATCTGTTATTACGACAAACTTTAAAAGGTTCTAGAACTGGCAAAACCAACTAGGCCTGAGCTAAGTTAAAAGACATAGCATGACCAGCTGGGACAGCAACATAGCAAACTTGCTAATTAGTCTAGAGGAAGCCAATTGCCCACATTTTTATGGACTGCTAATTGCTAAAGTAGCAGCTTGCTCTGAAGACAAAAATAACAGCATGGTAGTTTCTTGAATATGGTATAAAGTGGCCTCTGAGATATAGTCTACATCAACTTTAAAAATATTCTATAGTTCTTAAACTTTAAGTGTGCACTGTTATTATTAAAGATATACTTTGGAAGTCAAGTTTTTTATTTGTTTGTTTTTGTTTTTCCTTAGACTGTAAGATGAGAAATGGAAGAATATGTGAGACTCTAGTTTGAGCATCTGTAAAAAGGATTTTAAAGGCCTTGGGTTTTCCATTTGAATATCATTCCTCAGCCCATTTTAAAACATTTCCCAATAAAAGAGCTAAAGAAGAAATGTAAAAATGTGCTTTATTCTCAATAGTGTGAGATTTTTCCTAAAAATGCTCTTGAAACCCCGTTGTATTTGTGAAAAGATAATGTGTTTAAAGAATTTACCTCTACTTTTTGCGACATTGCGAGCACAGTGAGTATTGGTAGAAATATGCATCTACAAATAAGTATTGGTAGAAAGAAAGAGTGAATACATGAACAGAGGCATAAAGCTTTGTGTGCATTAGAAGGATAGAATCTCACATTGTAAAGAACAGTGGAGAGCAGTTCCTCCCTTTCCATTACTTTGCTGCTGCTAAGTCCCATCAGTCATATCAGACTCTGTGCGACCCCGTAGACAGCAGCCCACCAGGCTCCTCCGTCCCTGGGATTCTCCAGGCAAGAACACTGGAGTGGGTTGCCATTTCCTTCTCCAATGCATGAAAGTGAAAAGTGAAAGGAAAGTCGCTCAGTCAAGTCCAACTCTTCGCAACCCCATGGACTGCAGCCTACCAGGCTCCTCCATCCATGGGATTTTCCAGGCAAGAGTACTGGAGTGGGGTGCCATTGCCTTCTCCCTTACTTTACAGACAAGGAAACTGAGGTAGAAAGGTGAAGGTGGGGGGCTGCTCTCGGGTCTCATTTCTGGTTAGTGACACTCCAGTACTCTTTGCTTCTAAGTTAATTTTCCTTCAGCTTAAAAATGAATGACTTCTGCAGGGCTGATTCTGACCCAAATCAGATGAAAGCGGTAAAGCCTGGCTTTGTTAAAAGGCTCAAATGGCAAATGACAAAAATAAAGGATCTTTTGAAACAAAAACAAAACCAAAGTGATTGGTGTCTTTGGTTTTATTAAGGGGTGAAGCTTTGAAAGGCAAAGAGGGGGAAAATTTGGAGACTTTGTGCCAGCGACCTAATTTGAAAGTGTGCATGTCAGACTCAATACAAAGGAGAGGTAAGCTAGCCCCAAGGAGCTATTGCATAAAAAAGAAAAAGTGGACTTCGTTTTCCAGTGAATCATTAGAAGTTTGTATATCTGCAGATTTATTTGTCAGTTGCATTGGTAACTGAAGTCCCCTAATAAGACTGACAGCATACTTAGATATTTTGTATATCTGGCAGAACAAATTTGATGAAGATGCAACTAATTTGTGGATGAACATTTAGACCCAGCAGTCTGACTAACGGCTCAGATACCAGGGAACATTTCTTCACAGGTAGAATTTATTACGAAGTAGAAGTGAATTGTTTGTCTTCTTAATTAAAGGTTTGGTTGCATTTCCAAAGGGCCGTTAATAATAATAATGGTGCAGTGATTTATCAAATGTGTGACTCTGCCTAAGTGATTAATTATTCTGAGCATCGTGTTTCTCATTTGTACCAATAGGTTTATAATGGCACCTACCACATGGTGTTGTGAGTATTAAATGAGAGCAAATAAGAGCATGCATGTAAGATTTTGCATAATGCATTCCACATAAAAAGCACTCAATAAATGTTAGCTATTATTATTGTTGTCAGCCACTCCAGGGGAGCTATATTGTAAGACACCATACTTTCACTGCTGCTGCACTGAAACCTCAGTAAATCATTTGTTTTCTCACTGGCCTACTATGTAATTTGTGGATATTTCTACCTCAAGATCCTCCCCAAAAGGGCAATGCAATGTAGTTGAAAGATCTGTTACTTGGGATTCAGAACACTTGGTTAAAATCCAAAGTTTCCACAAGTACAATTTGTGCCATCTATTCTAGAACTTTCAGGAAGATGAGATTCATTCATTCAATCACTTTCTGACTGAACAAACACGTCTCTTAAACTTATGTCTTTTAAGTCATTTGATGGTCTCTAAGGGCTCAGACGGTAAAGAATCGGCCTACAGTTCACGGGACCCGATCCCTGGGTCAGGAAGATCCCCTGGAGAAGGGAATGGCACCCCCTCCAGTATTCTTGCCGGGAGAATTGCATGGACAGAGGAGCCTGGTGGGCTGCAGTCTGTGGGGTTGCAGAGTCGGACACGACTGAGGGACTAACCTGTCACTTTCACCCATCCCACTGGGAGGCTGTGAGGATGCGATGAAGGTATCTAGTGAGTGTGCTCATTTGCAGACCGCGTGGTGTCGAGTTAGTATCAGTTATTGATATTCTCTGAAGGTCCACATCCAATGACTCTTTTAAGATCCAGGATGGAAGCCACCTGTCCTCTGAAGCCTTTCCTGAGCTCCCCAACCTCCAGATGTCAGCACTCCTTCTGTGCCCACCCACTCCATGTCAGCTGATCTCCCTTGATATTCAAAGAAAGACTGCTTCGTAGAGCAGGCATTTGTATTCTTCTATTCCTGCTAGTACGTCTTCAGAAGAAAGCACCCATATCTAACTGCCCTCATGGTCCCCCGTAGTGTGTCACATTTCCTTATAGTAAGTGCTCAACAAATATTTGATTAGAGTAAACAAGCTTTGGTGAACTCATATGCAATACTAAGTTCTGTAAGTTAGGAAGAAATAGTAAAAGCAAATAAAGACTTAATTACAATTTTATCTCTTCAACAGGGTGCCCAAATCCTGTAGGATTTGAAATTCATTAGAAATTAACTCATCTTTTATCCATTCATCCTGTTATTCAATCAATAAACATATGTCGAGCATGTTCTAGGTGCCAGGTACTATGGTGGTGGGTAGTAGGAATTCAATTCAACAAAAATAAATAGTTGCATCGCAGACAGCTTGCAGCTTATAGATAAAAAGAAGTAAGAGGGGAATAATATCAAAACTTGCTTTGGCAGACTAAACATTTAGACCTTTCTGTGTTAAAAGAGGTCAATAAAGCATTACAAGCTACTTTTTCTATCCATTATTAATTCCAACAATTTGGTCACTGTTCATTAGTAAGATTAAATTTGGCTACTGAGAATAGGTCAGGCAAATCATTTTTTTCTGGTTAAAAAAACTATAGCTGCTGGGTGAAATTTGCTTTGAATTGTTTTTCATAATCACAAGTAATTGGGCATGTCCTATTCAGTTAAAAATAAATATACAGAAGTACATTGATCTACTTTCCTTGATAATGAGTTTTGAAAACCATCGCTATATTACTTAAACTTACTTTTCTTCACTTATTAAAAAGTCCAGAGAACACAAGTAACCTTTACAGAGTATTTCCATAAAACAAGACAGAATTATTTAGTGAAACTCCTGGACATATGCTTTAACTGAAGAAGTAAAAGCAATTCTACACTGACATGGATCCACCCAATAGGATGCAAGATGAATTTTTCAGTTATTGTATTGTCCGGTAGGTAATCTGAGTGAAAGGAAACCTTTCATTCCCACGGAAGCCTGTGGAATATCACATTTTGAAGATGAGGAAGGGGTCTTCTCAGGGTAGCTTAAGTCTCCTTGCTGCTTCTTCATCCTTCATCCCACTCGCCTACCACCCTCCCACACACACACACGCCCCCCCCCCCCCCTTCCACCAACTCTAGGTTCTGCTTTCCTATAGCTGTGGGGGCTTCTGAGCAAAGCAAATGAAGCATCGAGTGCCTCTGTGCCACTTTTCCACATCAGATCGAGGAGTTTAAGGGTAGAAAACACCCCAGCTGGTTTCCCTCGTCTATCAGTCAGGATCCTGCTGGGAAGACTGGTGCCACTCAAGTGAGTAGTATGACGACGGTTGACCTATTTACAACTCCGAGAGTTGGTGATGGACAGGGAAGCCTGGCGTGCTGCAGTGCAGGGAGTCGCAAAGTGTCGGACCCGACTGAGCGACTGAACTGAACAGGGCAGGACAAGTCTGTGGTCAGAGATGCTAGTGGGGTTGTGGAAAAGCACCCGTATAACTGTTATCACTGACAGGCCTGGGAGGGGTGGGTGGACAGTTACTGGAACCGAGAGAGAGAGGTGTGACTGCAACTAGGGGAGGGTCTGCACTCTTCAGTGAAGAAATCCAGCTGCTGCCAACCTCTGAGGACTGACTGAGGAGGAACCAGGGATATTGATCCCATGACTCACTCCCCCAGCTTCCTGCCAATGCCTCCCACTTGGTGCAACCCAGAAAGATGAGCTTCCCAAAGGGCAGAGTTCGGGTGGAGAATGATCCAAAGGACCAAACAAAATATCATGTACACTCTGTGTGTAGTGGGGAATGTATATGCATTATGGCTATAGTGCATGTACTCATGAAAAAGCTCTCACTGCGTTCTGGAAAGTTTATAGATATTATCTGTTTAATATTCCTAAAACCCTTAAGACGAGCATCATTATTCGCACATGATATAGCAAACAAACAAATGTGTGTGTTCACAGACACCTTTCTTATTCCAGCTCATCAGCTCAGTTCCCTCTCGTTTTTCTAAAGAGGAAGGATTCTTTCTTGCTGGAAAAGAGACGAAGTTAATCTGAATACTGAGTGAGAGTGTGTGTGTCAGGGAGCTTTTCAGCAGTGTGAAGAGCTAAAAAAAAAACCACCGTAGCAGTTTAAGATTGCGAGGGAAGTAAAGGAAGGGTGGGAAAAGAGTTTACCTGTATTGGATTACCTTTAATAGCTTTCAAGAAGCTTAAGGGAGAAATGTAATTACTTTTAAGATTTCTGTTGGCTATTGGACTGCACTTTGGAAGGAGACAACTTAGAGATTGGACCACGTGGTTTCTGCATTTACTAGGGTCCCACTCACTTCACATTTCTTTAAACTGAGAATTAGAGCGATTAAGTGTCCTGCCTAAGATCACACTCTCAAAAAGTGCAGTTGTCCGGGTTTGTGGATTCCAGGTCCGTCCATCTTAATTCAGCTTTGGCTGAATTTACTTTGGCTAAATTTCTTGAGTGATAAAGCTCTCTGGAGGAAGGATTTCCTATAATACCTGGTAAGTATATGGTACACCCCTAAGTAGTTGCAGAGGTTGGACTCTTGTACTCCTTCTGTAAAAAGGCTGCATTAGGAATGGTCAAGTATTGTTGAGTCATTCAGATGAATAGTTCCATGATTAAATCTTACTCGCTTCATCTATTTATTTCTATAATGTCAATCCATCCTTTAAAATAAGGACTGGACTTACTGTTTCTTCAGTCCATTTAGTCATGACATTGTTATTTTAAGAATGGCATTCTAATGCTTTCTAATTGCTCTTAAAGTCCTTTTTGAATCCTAGCACAGATCTTTCTGTTACATGTCACCTGTGAGACCTACCTGTGCTTTCTTTGATTCTCTGCCTGATGTAATCAGAAAACACTTAATGATCAGGCAATTTTGTATATTTAAAAAAAAAATAAAGTGAGTTTTGTTCCTGGGATATGAAATATAGATGAAAGAAAAGAGTGTAGGTAGGTAGGAACTACTGAGAGCAGAATATCTGGTGGATATATGACCTGTGAGCTTTTTTCACACTTCTGCCCCTCTGAGTTCCTGGTGACCCTTGCAACTCCCTACCTGAGACCAAAATCAGACATTTCCACTGCTGCTCATGTTTCTAATCCTGTTGGGGTTGCTCTGTATTTGATTTCTTGTTAAGACAATTTATTAATACTTATCCAACTTTCATTTTTTGTACAATATTTTCCTATTCTAGATTCAGGGATTCTCTTAAAATTTGATTGCATAGTGATGACAATAATTCTGACCACACCCAGCATCATTCTGAAATAGAAACAAGTTTAAGTGTTATCTTTAATTAAAGACATATTTGCATACCTTACTGCAGTTAGTGGAGTGGTTAAGGAAACAGATTTTGAAACCAGGAAGCCTATATCTGAATTCTGGTTCACCCACCAACTAGCTGTGTGATCTTGGACAAGTCACTGAAACTCTGTGCCTCAGTTTTCTTATCTGTGTGAAAGAGACAATCTTAGTGCTTATTTATTAGAGTTGTGAAGATTTATAAATTAACCTGTAGTGTTTAGGAGAGTATCTGACACAAAGCAAACATTCAGTAAATATCGGATGCTATTGTTATACCCCTGACCTAACATGATGCTGTAAGCTTAATATTATTTTCATTTAAAATTCATCTTCAGTTAAGATTTACCTGACACAATGAAACTGCCTTGGGCTTTAGTATCAGGAAACCCTAGTTCAAATTTCAGTTCTTCCACTTAGTAAGTATGTGAACTTGGTCAGGTTATTTGACTTTTAGTAACACTAATTTTCATATTTGTAAGATAGAATGATAATATATCTGTCTTAGAGGGTTGACATGTGACAAGTTGAGCATATGTAAATTAGATAAATATAAAATTCATGTGTGAAAAGTACATAACCAGGCTTTGACTCATAGAAAGCATTCATCAGATGTGGGTATTATTTTTAGGAGAAATTATCAGTAATGTTATTAATAAGACAAAGGCACAGAAAATAGAAAAGGAGAGTTTCATGTTCTGCAAAAGAGGTGTTGATGAAAAAGTCTTTGATTTAAATCTGTAAATGAGACTAAGTTCAAGGTGTTTGGAAATGATTTTACCCACTAAACAAATTGCATGTAATACATAATGATTGCTTTATTCTACCGTTAAAATAATTATTAGCAAAGCAATGACATTGATTTTGAGTCTTCTGCATGTGTTGCAGTAACCATCCACCACTCTGTCTCCAGATTTCTATGACATCATTGGCAGTTTGATAGAGCAGCAGATCAGAATGTGCTAAAGAGCACTGCTGTGCTGATGGGGCATAATTCTAGTTCAAAAGCAGGGTCTCTTGACAGCTTATTATCCATACACATAAGATATATGTCAGTTTGATTTTATTATCAATACACGTAAGATACATCTCAAGCTGCCTGAAAATTAAACTTAGATTTTTAACGTGTGTTAGCTAGAGTAAACATTAACTATATGCTGCTGCTAAGTCGCTTCAGTCGTGTCAGACTCTGTGCGACCCCAGAGACGGCAGCCCACCAGGCTCCCCCGTCCCTGGGATTCTCCAGGCAAGAACACTGGAGTGGGTTGCCATTTCCTTCTCCAATGCATGAAAGTGAAAAGTGAAACTGAAGTCGCTCAGTTGCGTCCAACTCTTAGCGACCCCATGGACTGCAGCCTACCAGGCTTCGCCATCCATGGGATTTTCCAGGCAAGAGAACTAGAGTGGGGTGCCATTGCCTTCTCCGTAACTATATGAACAACCCCCAAATCTCAGCACAGTAGCCAAAAAAAGCTTTTTATTTTAGTATTAGTTTTGCTCATTGATGTGTAGAACAAGCAATTACGATCAGCGAAGGGAAGTGAGATTCTGTTCCACACAGTCACACAGGACCCAAGCAGTCAGAGGCCCTGCCCTGCAGCCCATATAGGGCTACCAAGGTGGTTCTAGGTGTCGCAAGGGCCGGGAAGTGGCAAACGTCACTTCCGGTCACATTTCATTGGCCAGAAGCTAGTCACAAGGTCTCCCGTAGTTGCAGAAGAAGCTGGGAAATGTAGTCTCTGGCCGGCGTTGGTTGGTGAAACAGCTCAATGCCTGTGGCAGGGGCCCAGGTGTTTGGTAGACAGGGATGATCTGTGCCAAACCCTTATTATGGGCTTCCCAGGTGGTGCTAGTGGTAAAGAAGTGATACGACTACTCAGTCGTGTCAGTAGTGACCCCATGGACTACACGGTTCATGGAATTCTCCAGAATACTGGAGTGGGCAGCCGTTCCCTTTCTAAGGGATCTTCCCAACCCAAGGATCAAACACAGGTCTCCCGTATTGCACGCAGATTCTTTACCAGCTCAGCCACCAGGGAAGCCCTCACCTGCCTGCAAATGTGGGAAATATAAGAGATGCAGGTTCGATCCCTGGGTCAGGAAGATCCCTTGGGGGAGGGCATGGCAATCCACTCCAGGATTCTTTCCTGGAGAATCCCATGGAGAGAGAGCCTAACAGGCTGCATTCATAGCGTCGCACAGAGTTGTACACGACTGAAGGGACTCAGCATGCCAGCACACGTACCCTTATTATAGTAGAGCTATGGCAATAGACTTGGTCCCGTTTTTCATCCTCCTCTTCCTTTATTAAAAAGAAAGAAAGAAAGAACAAACACTAAATTGTGTGTGCTTGTTCAGAATAAGAACCCTATTTCACCTATCATTGTCCCTAAGGTGCTTGACTCAAAGCTTAGCATGTATCAGATATTCAACAAGCATTACTTGAGTGAACAAATGAACATGTGCTCCCAATCTTCTTGCCTCATTCTTCCTTTAGTTCTCCTTTCCTTCTTTCCTTTTTCTCTCTCTTTCTTTCTCTCTGATCTCAGAGTTTCAGAGGCTTTATATTCTACCAGGCACTGTGATGAGTGATAGGGAATCAAAGACAAATTTCATCTTGGGGAAAAGCTGTATCAAAACAAGAATAAAGAAGAGGACATTAAAGTTTTAGTAAACATTTCCAAATTGTTGATTTCATGAAAATGTTTACTGGTCTTATGAAGGACTACAGTATCCTCTTGAATTCATGTGTCAAGTATATATATGCCATTCCACAAAATTTACCCTCAGCCACATCTTTAACTTGTGCTAGTGAGACCTCCGGGAGAAGGCAATGGCAACCCACTCCAGTGTTCTTGCCTGAAGAATCCCAGGGACGGGGGAGCCTGGTGGGCTGCTGTCTATGGGGTCGCACAGAGTCGGACACGACTGAAGTGACTTAGCAGTAGCAGTAGCAGCAGTGAGACCTCCATCATAGCAGAATGCCACCCTCAGGGCCCCGACTGTGGAATCCTGTGTAGGTGAGACCCTTCCCATGTCATAGTGAAAGCTCTCTCATGGTTTGTTGGAAATGGTAATATAACCTAAGGTCTGTATTATGGTAAACTGGAGATTGTAGAGGTGGGGATTGTCTAGACTGGTTTGTTTTTCATAGATTTTCAAGTTTCCCTATATGGCTCTTGGTGTCTTTTTGGAATTGAATATGCTTCAGAACTACCTGCATCCCAACTCTGTTCTTTTTGATGGTGAAGGTGATGACGGCACCAGCCATTTAATCAGCATTAGCAATTGTGGTTTGGCATTGCATCAATCACATTATAGATATTATTTCTTTTACTGATAAGTCTCACTGTACATATTTAGAGATTTGGAAAGTCATGTTCAAATAGATTAGGCAAATTGTCTGTAGTCATTCATCTTAGAAAGGAACAGAGCTAGAGTCCAAATATCAGCCTGACCCCAAGCCAGGACACTCAAGCACTCTGGCTGATGATCATTTGTTTAAGATATTAAGGGTGAAAGATAATTTTGTCCTCTTTTTCTAGAAAGAGAGATTTATACAGACATTAGAGTAACTTTTTCAAAATGTAAGATAAGGACTAAAACACAAGTGTATAGACTCTTGCATTTTTTGCCCAGAGTTCTAAAACCCCAGGGTGTTTCTGAAGGTGCTACAAGAATTCCAGGGACCTCTTAAATTTAGGACAGTGTGTTATTATTATGAAAATTAGGCCCATAGGGTATAAAATTTTCAAGGCCTATAACCTCAAGAAGATTAAGCACTATGTACTCTTCCTGAACATGCAAAGATACACTTGTTTGATTAAAGGCTAATTTTCTGATTTCACAGATATGGTAAGAAATAGATTCCCACCCCCACCCCATAGATGAGTGGGCATTCACAGAAATTATACAGACTCATAGAATATGAATAAATGTTTTCGGCAAACAAGATTTATAGCAAACTCCTGGCCTCTGTGGAGCCTCGTCAGAAGAAAGGGTTTATATGAACAGAGAGGGGAGTGGGTTCCCAGCTTCTTGCCGATTCAAGCTGAGTGGAGGGAGAAGCTGGTGGCAGAAGCAGGGTTGCTTCCTGTCTTTGTGTCCTGAGGGACCCAGGGACAGGATCCCGCTCCGGTGGCTGAGGGCTCTGCCCAGGGTCTCAGGCTGTGTACCAGCAGCCTCTGGGACTGGAGGCACCTCTCACTGCCTCTGGCTTCCTGGGGGCACTTTAGGTCTCCTTATTCATGAAGTCAGATGCTTATGGCCCTGGTTCCTATTTCTTGGCACTCAGGAGCAGACCGACCAGGGCTAAGTAGCCTGCAGTCCTTTAAAAGCCAGTTACGTACTGACACTTCAGAAATGCCATCTATGCCTAAATTCCAGCTACTACAGTACAGCCCCCTTTCAGTGTCCTAGTTCAGGCTTTGATTATTTTAAGGGGAAAGGGGACCGTGATGCACCCCGCCATGGCAGATGTCATGGAGCCCATGTCCCCAAAAGGAGATTTCCTGGGGACTCCTAACAATCAAGAGCATCTCTTCTCTTTCTAAATTGGTGGCCAGTTACTGAATTTTGAGTGTCCAGCATGTGAGGGTAAGCTGGGAGAAATGTGAACGTTGACTGTTTACTCTGGTAAGACATAATTTCTGCCCTTTGGGAACGTACAATTGGTCAGTACGGTTAGTACCAACATGGAAACATTACAAAACAGCTTGTTAACAACATGCTAAGTAGTATTTTGATTTAGTGAAATTCAAAGTGACCCATTTTTAGAACAGTGCTTTTCCTGTTTGCAGGAAAAGTGAGTTTTCCTCTTCTATGAAGGAACAGACAAATTCTAAGTGGTGTGTTACTTTTTCTTCCTAATCCCCACTCCTTCCCACACCAGGGTTTAATTTTCTTCATTTTGCTCTTTATTGGAATCCATAAAGGTTTTCCAAGATTATTCTCAGGCAGACTTGGGAAGAAAGTTAAATCTCTATGAGTCAGATTTTAAAAATATTTTGTAATGTAATTATACAACCAGACATAAGAAAGTGCCTGGTAGAATCACTGTGGCAGAATCACCAAGGGAGGTTGCAGTTGAGTGGAGAGGAGACTTATTCTTGTACACTCACTCACTCACACACACACACACACACACACATGCATATACCAGATATGGAACCATAAAAACAACATTCATTAGGTGTCTACCTGTTGTCACTCACATCACCTTGAACAAGTCTCTGAATTTCTCAACATGTGTTTTCTTATATGACAGGGGAGATACCTGATTTCAGGAGGCTATTGCTTATGTCAGATGGAATCACATGAAAATACCTTACCCACTGTGAAGTATGATTAAAATGTTAGTTTTCATGATCTAAATCATATTTGAGATGCAGGAAGACTGGCCTATTCTTTCAGTTTTAGAATCCGATTTTCATATAACTGGTTTCATTTTTTGTGATGTTTAATCTGACAAGCAAAAGATCTTGTTCAAAGGGGAAGGATAAATATGATTAACTTTCTGTAAATCTGTTAAAAGTTTTCTTATCCGTCTTTTCATTGGGGAAGTGTCTGAATGTGCTTCCCTCTGTTGAGCCTTCTTTCTGTAAGTGCCCATTGAGCTGCAGAGAGCCATTTGCTTTCTGACAAGTGTTGTGCTTGGTGTGTGGTTTGAATCTGGGATCATGATCTTATTATCGTTTTTTCTACTCTATTGCTTTACTTCACCAGCTGCATCTGGGCTCCTGACGTGAACTGTGGCTAGCCCTTTTGATGGGTTTTGGACTGGTATGCCTCCACTTGAGAATATTTCCCCAGTATTTTTCTGGTATGGTGTAGGAGTTGTGATGATATTCATTCATCCACTCAACACACCTTAAACGAGCATCTCATATGAGCAGGTACTCTGACTACTGAGCCTGGTGGAATCACGGATACAGAAAACAGATCTCTGGCCTCAGGGAAGCTGCTGCAGAGAAATGAAATACATACTCTCTGTACAACAAGTGTACGAGGTGGATGGTGGCCATTGCTCAAGAGATAGGTCCCCTAGAACCCATGGGTGTGATTTATTTGAAAGAAGAGCCTTTGCAGGTATAATTAAATGAAGCCTCTTGAGATCAACCTGGATTATCTAGCATTAGTCTCTCAGTTGTGTCTGACTCTTTGCGATCCCATGGATGATAGCCCATCAGGCTCCTCTATCCATGGGATTTTCCAGGCAAGAATACTGGAATGGGTTGCCATTTCCTTCTCCAGGGTGGATTATCTAGGTGGGCCCTAAATCCAGTGGAGAGTGTCCTTCCTTATATAAGACATAGAGACACGTGGAAGCCATATGAAGAGATTAAAGAGAGGCAGAGATTAAATGATACACTGTAAGAAATGATGACAGACACCAGAAGTTGAAAAAGGCTAGGAATGGATTATCTCCTGTCATTCAGAGGAGTGCTGGCCTGTTGACTTCTGGATTTCAGACTCCTGGACTCCAGAACTATGAGAGAGTAAGATCCTGTCATTTTAAGCCAGCAAATTCTTGGTCATTTATTACAGCTGCCCTAGGAGTCTAATGGCAACTCACTCCAGTACTCTTGCCTGGAAAATCCCATGGATGGAGGAGCCTGGTGGGCTGCAGTCCATGGGGTCGCTAGGAGTCGGACACGACTGATCGACTTCACTTTCACTTTTCACTTTCATGCATTGGAGAAGGAAATGGCAACCTGCTCCAGTGTTCTTGCCTGAGAATCCCAGGGACGGGGGAGCCTGGTGGGCTGCCATCTGTGGGGTCGCACAGAGTCGGACACGACTGAAGCGACTTAGCAGCAGCAGCAGCAGCAGCAGGAGTCTAATACAAAATGAAACAGGATAATTTACACAACCTATAAAATGACACGAGACAGCCAAGGTTCACTTCTTTTTATGATAACTTATTTATTTTTAAGTAAATTAACTTTTTTTTTTGGCTCTGCTGGGTCTTCATTGTAGCTCATGAGTTTAGTTACCCCGTGCCATGTGGGATCTTAGTTCCCTGGCCAGGGATCGAACCCATGTCCCCAGCATTGGAAGGTGGATTCTTAACTGCTGGACCACCAGGGAAATCCCCAAAGTGCTCTTCTTACTGGAAGGATAGTGTTTATGTACAATCAGTCCAGAAGCATTGAATTATGAAAATACCATTGCCTGCTATGCATCAGTTATATTGCAATAATAAGATGATTATTAAACACAGATTATTTCCTATAATTTTAATTTTATGGCAACATCCTATATTAAAATTTAATTTTAAATTTCCGTCTCAAGAAACAGTTGCCAATTTCTCACAGAACAGTGTTCTTCAGACAGGAGAAATGCAGTCCCCTGCCCACATCAAGCTGCAGGATACGTAAAATCACAAACAGAAACGACCTCCGCATTTTTATGTTTCTTGTGAACTTATCAGGTGATGTATGTGGGTAAACCTGACGAAATTCACGTGGTCACTGTTCTAACGCTGTTGAAACCTTACAGAATGGCAGGCCCACACCTGTAGATCCACCAATAATATTAGACAGATAAAGAAATCTGGATGAAGTGATATCTAGTCTCATAAGCTGAAAAGCCAAAATGATCTTTGCATGCATGCGTGCTCAGTCACTAGGTCATGACCGATTCTTTGCCACCCAGGGACTGTAGCCCACCAGCCTCCTCTGTCCATGGAATTCTCCAGGCAAGAATATTGGAGTGGGTTGTCATTTCCTTCTCCAGGGGATATTCCTGATCCAGGGATCAAACCAGTGTCTTCTGCATTGCCAGGTGAATTCTTTACCACTGGGCCACACGGGAAGCCCCAAAATGATCTTTGTGTGTGTGTATGTGCTAAGTTGCTTCAGTCGTGTCCGACTCTTTGCGACCCCTTGGACTGTAGCCCTCCAGGCTCCTCTGTCCATGAGATTCTCCAGGCAAGAATACTGGAGTGGGTTGTCATTTCCTTCTCCAAAGTGATCTTTGCTGCTGCTGCTAAGTCACTTCAGTCGTGTCCAACTCTGTGTGACTCCACAGATGGCAGCCCACCAGGCTCCACCGTCCCTGGGATTCTCCAGACAAGAACACTGGAGTGGGTTGCCATTTCCTTCTCCAAAAATGATCTGTAGGCACCCATAATTTTAGTTTCATGGGTTAGGGAGTTTGGGATCAGAATGGATGTTGTTTGCTGGTGCTGGCTATGGGATTTGAGTGGTGATATCAGTTAGTCAATAATGGAAGCCACAGAAGCAGCTCTGTACTTCCCAGTCAAAATGTGGCCACTATATCCTTTCAGTTCTCAAAAGAGCTGAATGAACATAAGGCACTAACATTAATGAGCAGTGCAGGTAATTATTAAGTACCTGTGAAAGCTTAAAATATTAACATTTACATTTATCCGTTTTGACTGGCTTAGTTGATGATGACTCTGTATGACAATTGGGTGAAATAAGATTTGGGGCCTCAGAAGATACAGGGCAGTGGGAACCTGGGGGGAGGCTGGGTTTATATTCATACAACAGCTCCAGTGGTGTGCCAGAGTAAATGTTGCCCAAGTATTAATACTTCCTCCTCTCTCTTCATAACAATCAGAAAATAGTAACTATAAGGTTATTGTCCATATTTATTTCACTAATGAGATAATCGAAGTTTAGAGCTGTTAAGCAATTTGTGCAAGTTCAGACTCTAGACATGTGCAGAGCCAGGATTTGAGCCCAGGCAGGATGACTTTGGAGAAGGAAATGGCAACCCACGCCAGTGTTCTTGCCTGGAGAAATCCATGGACAGAGGAGCCTGGTGGGTTGCAGTCCATGGGTTGCAGAAGAGTTGGACACGACTGAGCAACTAACACTTTCACTTTCAAGATGACTTTAGCATCTGTGCTTGTATGTACTGTTGGTGGGTAGACATGGTCTGCTTCAGAATTATTAAGTTATCTGGAGTAAGAGTCACATCTGCAGTGATCTCAGGGAGTTGCCTGGAATCCATAGAATGAGAAATGAGTATCCCACACTTCCTTGTCTTGAAGCTGAGGCACTAGATGGCAGGGGTTAACGGAATATGCAGGCAGAATGAGAGATTCATTACATTTGCCGCAAATGAACACAGATGGACACTCTTCAAACAGAGATTCATATTGAATTTTAATGGGACTCTTCTGCGGAACACATTTGCAAGACAGATCATAGCATATTCATACTTCCCTTTAGTTTGCCAAATGTGAGATGATTAAGAAACCTGCTTGTACTTTAAATATTCTCACCATATAGATGCATATTTCAAATGTATATGTCTGCAATAAATATTTGTTGAATGAATATGAATGTATATACACAAACATATATGAAGCAACATGAACATGTACATTTAATTTGACAAATATTTGTTGCGTACTTACTGAATGTAAACCTGGGATGAAGAGTGGTAGGAATAACAGGTTTATTTTCTGCTCCCAAGGAGCTTTTTGAGGGAAGGTGAGATACTCATTGTTATTCCCAAAGTGTGGTCTCTGGCCCAACAGCATTTGCATCAAGTGGGGTGGGGGCTTCTTAGACATGCACATTTTCACCCCATCATAGACCTCCTGAATCAGAGTGCTGCAGATGGGGGTCCAGCAGAGATAGAGATTGTTTCTACAACCTTCTGAAGGAGTCTGATGCACATGAAGGTGTCAGAACCATTGGGCGCAGGAAAGCGCGACTGTGCTAAAGGACGCTAGAGATCACGTTCCACTGGGAACGTTTGCAAGGACTCGAAGGAGGTGGTATTTGACCAGAGCCATGGAAGACAAGTAGATTTTGGCTGATAGAAATGGGTAAGAAAGGGAATAAAGTCAAAGAGAAGAGCAGGAGTCAAAATGTGCTTGTTTCGGTCAGAGTTGTAGGCTACCTGTGGCTGAAAACCTGGATTGAAATCAGGCAGTGACAGGCTCTGTCATATTAGCATTACTTTGCTGAGTGGAAGAGAAAAGCATATTGTACTGAAACAAAAGTACGTTTGACTTCTCAGTGCTGTGCTTAGTCACTCAGTCATGTCCAACTCTTTGCGACCCCATGGACTGTAGCCCACCAGGCTCCTCTGTCCATGGGGATTCTCCAGGCAAGAATACTGGAGTGGGCTGCCATGCCCTCCTCCAGGGGATCTTCCCAACCCAGGGATTGAACCCAGGTCTCCCACATTGCAGGCGATTCTTTACCATCTGAGCTAACAGGGAAACATCTCTAGTGGACAACAAATATCCTTTTTTTAAAAAATATGTATGTATTTGGCTGTGTTGGGTTTTATGACATGCAGGATCATTTAGTTGCAGCATTTGAACTCTAAGCATTTGAATGACTTGCATGTGTTTAGACATTATTCTGAAAGTAATGGGACTCATTGAAGGATTGATGGTTTCTGAGTGGGAACTGAAATGTGACCAAAGCTCCTTTCCATACCCAGTGAATGTAATTCAACAGATGTACTGAGTTGGTAGAACTTCAGCGGTCTTAAATCAATCCTTTTTTCCCCATTAAGAACATTTACACATTAAGACTTATTTACACATCCTGGCTGGAGCCATGACAGTCTTTGTTCTTTCTTGACTACTTTGACATATGCAACTTAATTTGAATAACTCAGCAATGCCCATGTCGCGTGTGTGTGCATGCGTGTGCATCACCACATGCTTACACGTGCTCTCTTTGCTTGTGGAGAGTCACACAGCTGCTTTTGAATTCAGCTGGGCTTTAGGAAGCTGCATAAAGACAAAGGAAAATGTTGCTGCTTGCTTGTGCTTCCTTTGTTATTTGGCAATCAGAGGGGTGACTGTGCTCTGAAGTGGTGCAGGTGGCCTCTTCCGATACTAATTCCAGCATCTCAACCAGCATCACAAGAGAGTTCTCTGGAAGGGAAATAATTTTGTCCCTATTCCTGATTACTTCTATTTGTCCGGTATTGTGGGCACCTGCTTGGCCACCCACCTTCCTTTTCTTCCTTATCCACTTACGTCATCTTTCTCCTTCCCCGGGTCAGCCTGTATATTTCAATCCATCCACACCCTGGATGAGCTCATTCATTCACTGGCTTTCTCTTTACAGTCCTCATTGTGTCTTCTTTTGTTGGCATAATTGATCCTCCGCTTTGCAAGAGCAGGTGGATGAATCGGTTTATTACTCTGAAAAAAAAAAAAAATTTCCTCTCTCTTTTATTGCACCAATCTGTAGTTGGTCTTTGGTTCAGCAGCTTGTTCTCTGTCTAAAGACTAATCTCTTTGTGTATCCATTGTGCCGGTGGTGAGGGAGTCCATGCTGGGTCTGCTGTTGATTGAAGAAGGTGAAAACCCACTGTGTGAATAGCTGTGATTCACGGTGTTAGAGCTGGGCAGTGATTGAGTCTCAAAGGCCAGAATCCGGATTTCATTGACCTCATCTGTGGAAAGGTCGTTTTATTTTAGGCTTTCCTGGGACCATTCCATCTATCCCTCCCACATTTCTAATGGAATTGCAAGAATTCGTGGCGAAATTGTTGAGTCTTTTGAAGCACATTTCATATAACACTCCAGGATCCTTGTTTCCACGGTTTTGGACTTCTTAGGGGTATGAATTTACTTAGTCCAGGACTTTAGAAGTCGTATATCCAGTCTAGTTTTTAAGTGATCCAGATATTAGATTTCTTTTTTGTCCTTTGAGTAGGCATTTAGACTATAGCTGAATGGATGGCCCTGTTTACTAATGTCTTTGTTAATTACGTAAAATTACACAAGGTCTCAAAAGGACATGTGGGGGACTTCCCTGGTGGTCCAGTGCTAAGACTCCACGCTTCCAATGCAGGGGGTCCGAATTCAGCTCCTGGTTGGAGAACTAGGTCCCACATGCCCCCACTGAGAGTTTGAATGCCACAACTAAATGATCCTGGATGTCACAACTAAAACGCGGCACAGCCAAATCAATAGATAAATGTTTTTTTGAAAAAGGACATTTGCTGTCCACTAGCGAAGCCCAACCCACTCCAGTGTTCTTGCCTGGAAAATCCCAGGGACGGGGGAGCCCGGTGGGAGGCCGTCTATGGGGTCGCACAGAGTCAGACACGACTGAAGTGACTTAGCAGCAGCAGCAGCAGCGATATCAAACATATGTTTGTTTCAGTACTATATGCTTCTCTCTTCCATTCAGTAAAATGATACTCACAGCAACAATGATAAAGACAGAATCAGATAAATAGGATGATTAATGATTACAACATTTTATTATTCTGATAATTTAAGCAAGGTGACCCTCATGTGTTCTGAACTCAACGTCTGTACTTGAGTTTCTATGTTGGATGCTCTGCATTTAACAAAGGTGAATGGGGTATGATTACTAGCTTCTAGAGGTTAAAAACTGAGTGAGGAAGAGATAGAATGTGTGTGTGTGTGTGTGTGTATTATTTGTAAATATATATGTTTCTAAAATCTACAGAAGCCCCCTGGAGGAAGTATGAAGAACTGAGGATATTGATAAGTAGAGAAGAGCAAAGAGATTCTAGCAGAGTAAAGGACATGGAGAAGGAAGAGTCCAGGGTTCCTACCTCATGGCTGGAGGGACTGGTGATTCTGAGTAATGGTAGGTTGTAGTCTGGAAAGGTAGGCTGGGAAGGAGAGGTGACATAGGATTTGACTTGGTAAGCAGTGGGGAGTCATGAATGATTTCGAACAGAGGTTGACAGACTATGGCCCACAGACCAGATCCAACCCACTGTCTGTTTCTGTGAGTAAAGTTTTATTTGAACATGACCGTACTCATTGCTGCATCTCTGTATTGTCTGCAGCTACATTCATGCATCAATGGTGGCATTGAATGGTTGTGATAGAGACTGTCTGGCCACAAAGCTGAAATATTTGCCAGTGGCCCTTTATGGAAATCTGAATGATCCCTGATTCACTTCCATAAAGTACAGCGTTCTGTGCCAGGATAGGCAACCCAAAGGATGGTGGTGAAATCTTAGATGCTTCTTAGAGTAGCAGTTTTCCACTTAGAGGCTTAAATATTGGGTTGGTCAAAAATCCATTCTGATGTTTCCATACAATCTTGTGGAAAACCCAATGAACTTTTTGGCCAATACAATATTTGAATGAATGAAGGAGTGTATATATTTTCCTGTTAAGATATCATGGTAACAGGAGGAGGTTTTGCTTTTTTCAGGCTTCCCTTGTGGCTCAGCTGGTAAAGAATCCACCTGCAATGCAGCAGACCTGGATTCGATTCCTGGGTTGGGAAGATCCCCTGGAGAAGGGAAATGCTACCCACTCCAGTATTCTGGCCCGGAGAATTCCATGGACTATACGGTCCTTGGGGTCACAAAGAGTCGGACACGACTGAGCCACTTTCACTTTCGCTTTTTCCTGGACGAAGGCCGATGTGAGAGTAGTTAGAGGACGGTGTTCCTTTTGGACCACCTTCTGTTTTTCTGGGGAAAGATACCTGAAAATACCTGGGCAAGTTTGTCACCAGAAGTAACTCACGGAGAGCAAAGCTACAGTCTTGATGGACCTTGGCCATGACACCTCTCAAACATTCAAGGCAGGCCTTCCCCTGCTTGTATTAACTTGCCACCTTCTCTCTGTCCTAGCTAACACCTAGTCCGCAAAGACGACATGTTTCTCTCAAGTAATGTACTCAAAGCTTCCTTCTGTGCACTTTTCAATTTATTTACCAACTGTAGATGGGGGTGGAAGGAGGAAGTCCCAATTAATCCAAGGTTATTTGACATATGCAAATTCCTTGTTTGGTTTTGTTTCATCATCAGCAACTTCTTTGGCTCTCAGTGGATGGCTTGTACTTTATTAGTTTGTGACCTTTTAAAAATAATTTCTGCATGGTTAACTCACATAAAAGTCATAGCATTTAGCTCATGTAATACGGCTTTGTCAATTTTCAGTGGCAGAGACTATATTCTGACTTTATTTAATGCAGCAGTGGGATCAAGGTGCCTCTCTGAGGTGTACAAGGGCGGAGAATGAGCACCTGTCCTCCCCTCCCCTCCTTTGCAATAAGTATAGTATTTATAGCTGGAATAATTACAAAATTTCATAAGGGCATCAGCATAGCACAGTAAAAAAAAAAGTGGTGACATATTTATCAAGTACTTAAAAGTTAAACTTCTAGAGAACTCTCAAGCTCATCAATGCTTCTTGTACAGAACTAGAGACTTTCAGTTGAGAGAATTCAGAAAAAATGTTTAGGCATCTATATAAGTGCATTAAAAAACATCTAGTCTTTAAATGAGGCCTTTGAAGAATGATAGAAACATGGCTAAACTTCCCAGGGAACTTGCAGCCGTGGCGAGAACTCTCCAGGGACAGTGAAGGCATGAATGATGTTGGATTTCTATTACATGTATCTCCACTTTATCGTCCAGGAGTAAGGACCAGAAAGGAAAGGTGGCAGGAACTCTTCACATTAAGCAGAGGTGCATAATCATCTTCAAAGGGTGCTATCCAAACCACATTTGGTGTGTCACACGTGTGTGTGTGTAGATCTGGCTGATATATCTTCAGTTCAGTTCAGTCGTGTCCGACTCTTTGCAACCCCATGGGCTGCAGCATGACAGGCCTCCCTGTCCATAATGCACTCCTGGAGCTTACTCAAACTCATGTCCGTAGAGTCGGTGATGCCATCCAACCATCTCATCCTCTGTCGTCCCCTTCTCCTCCCGCCTTCAATCTTTCCCAGCATCAGGGTCTTTTCCAACTAGTCAGCTCTTCACATTAGGTGGCCAAAGTATTGGAGCTTCAGCTTCAACATCAGTCCTTCCAATGAATATTCAGGATTGGTTTCCTTTAGGATGGACTGGTTGGATCTCCTTGCAGTCCAAGGGACTCTCAAGAGTCTTCTCAAGCGCCACAGTTCAAAAGCATCAATTCTTAGGCGCTCAGCTTTCTTCACAGTCCAACTCTCACATCCATACATGGATATATCTCACTGTAGGTTATATTCGGAGGAGTCACATTTTTGCCCTCTTTGGTTTTTTCCGTATTCCATCGCTATTATCTTTCTAACCAATGACTCATTTTGCCCACCTGTTTTTGTAAGCCTATTGTTCTGATTGAAAATAATTAGAATGATTGATAATTATGTAACAGCTTCAGTGCCTTTGCCTGCTCATTTACCGTAGGCTTTCAGGGGAACAGCTTAGTTGAGTGTAGGTGTTCTCAATTAAAATATTGAGAAAAGTTGTGAGGTATCTTGCAATGTTTGAAAACGACTTTTAAAAAACTACAGTAAGTTCTCCAAATGCTCCTCCTGCTCTGATATTCCAGCACACTTCTTGGAGAGGGAGTCACAGGGTCAGAGGGGGGGACCAGCCCAAAGGCTGGCTTTGTGTGAGAGCGCAGGGCCTCTGAATGAGCAGCATCTCTCTGCTGGGAGCCGGAGGAAAGGCGGTGAGATCTTTTCCTCGAGGAAATACAACTTCAAAAGTGAGATGGGATGAAGCTGCTTTGGAGATGCAGGGATGGGCCAACAATGACCCCTTGGCAGCCACTTCTTTTACCCTTTGTTCTGAGGAACCAGGGAAGGGAGAAAACGCAAGAAGAGAGGGCAGAATAAGGGGGAAAAGGAGAATATGGCACAACGGCGTGAACTCCCTGAGAAATGAAGAAATACATCAGACGCTGAGCCCGGGCCCCCGGTGATGCCCAGCCCCAGCATCAGGATCGGCTCTTCCTTAGGCTTTAGGTGGTTTCACCTGGGAAGATTTTACTCACCTGTAGCACGTTTACCAGATGGGAAGTGTGACATCTGCCACGTGGCATGCAGTAGAAATTCATCCGAATGTGTAAGTTTGCTGGTGTGGGCTCCAGGGTTGATCTCGGCCCCACCAGCCCAGGTTACATTTTTCTTATGGGGATTTGCAGTCTCTTTTAGTATTTGACACACTGGATTTGGGAGCTTGAAGGGTTATTATGGTTTATGGATGCCCATCGTTTTAAGGTAATCTTCAGTCTTTACAGGATTGGTTAAACATGTTCACATTTATGAGAACAAAGAGGACATTTTAGCTGATGCAGTACCATTTTGCATCTCATATAAATGCTTATTGCTCAGCATAATCAGTTTTGCGAATCTAAATCAAAAACCTCTGAGATGTCCCTGTAAAAGTACTGATGCACAAAGTTTTATTTTGAAAAGAAAATACATCAAGTTCTTCTCTACCTTGATTTTGATGTGTCGCCCTTTAATCTTCCTTTTTGTTTTTAAAGAAGTGATGTCATTCCTTCGAATGAGAAGGGGTGAACTTTGTCCGTACTTCCCTTGAGTTCAGACCTGTCATCTCCTTTTCCTCCTGCCTTTAAGGAACTCTAGGAAATCAACCTGGAAACATTCTCTTCTCTGTAATTGTCATTATCTATTTTCACTTTGATTTCCTTCAATTTAACTGGTGAAGTACTTTGTCTTCTTCCCTCTAAAAACAATTGAAAAGACCACCATGAATATTTTGGAACATTTCTTCTATGCCAGCATCCCAGCTTAGTTCTCTATGTGGTCTGACATTTCTTCATTTTCATCGCAACAACCAAGGAGTGAGTCCTTGTATCATTTCCATTTTTGCAGATGAGGAGACTGAGGCTTCAAGCAGGTCCTTGGCTTGTGGCTAAGATCTCAGGAACCAAAGAGCCTGGGTTAGAAGCCTGAGGAATTTAACTTCCTGAGACCTTTGCCTGCTTCTGAGTCCAGTGGGCTCATGACTCAGGCCCACCTTTCACTTTGGATTTCTGTCCTCTTTCCCATTCATGAAGTCTCCATCTTTTTATTGAAGATGGCATGCACTTTCATTTCTTTCTTTTTCTCTTTTTTATAACTATCATTATTACATGTTTGGTGCAGAGTTGGGGATCACCAAAGATGAACTTTGCCTGGAAATCTCATGCTCTTTCTTCTGCAGGGTATCTGTCAGCAAAGCCCTGGGACGTAGGTAAATCCTTGTAATATCATTAAGAACTTCATTACTCTGCAAAAAATGAAACAATAGTATCTATGTTTTCATAGATATTACTTTATGAATGTTCTTTACTTTAAAGAAACAGTTCCTGAAACCCAAGAATAAAATTAGCGCATCCCCACATTTGGATTGACCCAGGAAGAAGGGAGAAAGTCCGGGAAGTGGAGGGATGAAGACGTTTACTCTTGGCATCACTGTGATCCATTATTTAAACTGTACCATTTCTTGGTGCCTGTTCTTGCTACACTGTTCCTCAAAGCAAATTTACTAGGTAGATTTGAAAAGTCCCATTTTACAGATGCATAAGACCAAGGAGATCCCATGACTTGCCTAAGGTCCCAGAGGCATTGTGGGCTGGGTGGAAATTTCCAGCAGGTCAGGTCTGAACCCCCGGTTCTTTCCCCCATGCATGGTCACATTGCATCTTGCAATTAATATTCTATCCATTCTCTCACCCACCTCCCAGATCCACCTCTAAAAGAATGACTTATGATATTTGTTTCCATCTGCTAATAATACTTTAAAAAGTAATCTCTTTCTCAATCAAGGCCAACTCTCAAGCCTGGGTATCCTTCCAGGGAAGAATTTGTGTCTAATTTTCTCTCCATTTCGTTCTGCACAGGCGTCCATGTTTATGGACCCAACCTTGCAGCTTTATTGATACATTCGTTTATTCTTCTTTTTTTATGCCGTGTACCATGGCCCTAACCCACAGCTATTTCTTTGTATTTCTATTCAAATATTTTGCATGTCTGTATTTTATCCTACCAACTAAACAGTTTGTGTTTTTAAGAGACAGCCTATGAATTTTCTGTTCTCTTTCCCAGGCTTGATGATATAGTTTATGAAATGAGAGTCTAACTGTGGGATCTGTGTAAAATGTAATTATTTTGAGAGTTGATGATACAGTCCCCACCCCCACCATGGGCTTTCCAGGTGGCGCTAGTGGTAAAGAACCTGCCTGCCAATGCAGGAGATGAAAGAGACCCAGGGTTCAATCCCTGGATTGGAAAGATCTCTTGGAGGAGGGCATGGCAACCTACTCTAGTATTCTTGCCTGAAGAATCCCATGGACAGAGGAGCCTGGCAGGGTATGGTCCATGGGGTTGCAAAGAGTCAGACAGGACTTTAGTGACGTAGTATGTACACAAAGTTAAGTGCAGCTTGTGAGTGTGAAAGTCGGTCACTTGTGTCGGACTCTTTGCACCCCCATGGACTATACATTCCATGGAATTTTCCAGGCCAGAATACTGGAGTGGGTAGCCATTCTGCTTCTGTAACCTGGAGGAAACCAGGAGTAAATTTTGACTCCTCCATGCTAGATGTGTGTCTTTGGCTACTTTTGTTATCATGAAAGTGAAAGTTGCTCAGTCGTGTCTGACTCTTTGTGACCCCGGGAACTGTATTATACAGTCTATGAAATTCTCTAGGCCAGAATACTAGAGTGGGTAGCCTTTCCGTTCTCCAGGGGATCTTCCCAACCTAGGGATTGGACCACTTCTCCTGCACTGCAGGTGGATTCTTTACCAGCTGAGTCACAAGGGAAGCCCAAGAATACTGGAGTGGGTAGCCTATGCCTTCTCCAGAGGATCTTCCTGACCCAGGAATCGAAATGGGGTCTCCTGCATTGCAGGTGGATTCTTTACCCACTGAGCTATCAAGGAAGCCCTTTGTTATCATATATATATATCACTCAGTCGTGTCCGACTCTCTGTGACCCCATGGACTATATATATAACCCACCAGGCTCCTCCATCCATGTGATTCTCCAGGCAGGAATACTGGAGTGGGGTTGCCATGTCTTTCTCCAGGGGATCTTCCCGACCCAGGGATCGAACCCGGGTCTTCCGCATTTTGGGGCAGACGCTTTACCCTCTGAGCCACCAGGGAATAATCACACATAATGGCCTGCCATAGAGAACCCTGCCCCCTTTGCCTGACCCTTAAACTAAAGTGCCTTTGTTAGGCTCACAGGGAGATAATCTGATCCTCTCACCTGTTAATAACTGTAAGAAAAAGAAACACATCCCCCTGCCTGAGGCTTGCCATTCTAGGAGATATTTGCAAGAATTAAATGGTCTTTTACTTTGTTTCCTCACCTCCCGCATCTCCAATCCATCAAAGAACCTGGCATCCAACCCGGGCAAGATGGTTATTTTGAGACATTAATCTGCCATCTTCTGTGTCACCCAGCTTTTTGAATTAAGTCATATTCCTTGTCTTGACACCTCGTCCCTCCATGGCTTGCAGAGCAAGCTTGGACTCGGTAACACTTTCTTACCTCTAGCTAATGTGTGGGTTCCTCACCAATATTAAAAGTCTGAGCTAAGAATTTTCCTCTCCCTAGTTTGTTAACTTCATCTTCTTCTTCTCCTTTCCCCATCCTCCCCTCAGATATGCAGGATGGAGGTGACACTTGAGTCTGAGCCAGCGATCCATCTTACTCAAGGCCTATTTGAAGGATGTCTCAGATATAAAGAGGCTGGAAATAGGGACTGAGAGTTTGATTCCAGCATGAAAACCGGGCATCAGTAATGATCCACCTTTTGGTGTGTTAAATAGACTCTGGCATCAGCTAAATTATTTCTGCAAGACTGAAGGATTTTGATCAAAATAGACAAGCAGACAAAGGGATTTGCAAAGAATTCTATTTCCTGGTTCACAGGCTTGCTAGCAAGGAGGCCTTGTTTAGAACCTCACACTCTGGCTCTCTCTAGTGGCGACATCTAAACATGTCTCACTTTGTGCAGCCATTACTCAGTGAAAAAAATACTCTTATTTGACATTAAGACCTTATTGCCAATTTATGTTTTCACCTAGAATGTGTTTGGCCAATTCTTATATGTATCTCATATGTATTTATATGTTTTCTATGTTTACCTAATTTTGAATTATCTGTGATGCAGTGATAAGTATAATAGACATAGTTATTTGACAAAATCAATACAATATTGTAAAGTTTAAAAATAAAATAAAAAATAAAAAAGGAAAAAAAAAGATATACAAAATAAAATAGACTATTTAAAAATTCCATTCAATGTTTTCTTAGAGGCATTTAAAATAGTAGGAGTAAAGAAAAAGGAGAAACAGAAAAGGGAGGAGGCAGAAGTGGAGAAGGAGAGGTTCGAATGCCGAAACAAAGCAAATCAATGTTTTATTCTAAAGCATTCTTTCTTAATCATAATACCTAGACAATGACCTCCAAATTCTTTCATGGTTTCCTGTGGACTATAGAATGAAATTTACTGTTTTTACTTGATGTGCAAGGCGCTTTACTGTCTAACATTTGCCTGCCTGAGTCCAGATTCAACCTTACAACTGCCCACCTTGAATTTTATGCTCCAAAAACACAAACCATTGCAATTCACTGAACGGATCAATGCCTCTCACAGCTGTGACTGTGTGTTCTGTGTACTTGATCCGTCTGGATCCTGGGCGCTGATTCTTACCCTCCTGTGAACTCATGCTCAGCCTTCAAGCCTCAGCTCTCCTGCCTCTCACTCTGTGAGGTTGTCCTTGATTTCTCTGGCAAGGCTGAAACTACTCTCTGCTCATTTTCCATAGTACTGTCTTATACTGAGTTCTTATTTTGTACTAGCCATTCCCTTTCTCCTCTCTAGACCTACGTTTTGAGAACAGAAACCATGAGGTCTTATCTTTCTTGTCAAACTTTAGCATGGGGGCCTAAGAAATGTGTATCAAATGGTATCTTTCCCAATTCCTGAAATGTTGAACTAACATGAAGATTAAAATCTTTTTCAGGTGATGCTGAAATTTCTGTTGTTGTTTAGTCGCTAAGTCGTGTTTGGCTCTTTGTGACCCCATGGACTGTGGCCTGTCAGGCTCCTCTGTCCATAGGATTCTCCAGGCAAGAATACTGGAGTGGGTTGCTACATCCTCCTCCAGGGAATCTTCCCGACTCAGGGATCAAACCTGTGTCTCCTGCATTGGCTGGCGGATTCTTTACCACTGAGCCACCGGGGAAGCCCGCTGAAATTTCTAACTCACCTAAAAAGTGACTTTTTATTATGCCTTTTAAGTCTTTATATACTTCAGTCTTTCTTTTAGAGAAGAATTGGTATTACTGACATTAGTGAAGAACGTCGTGACCTGTAGGACCCTGGGGATGTGGGACTGATGTTTAAAACAACATGTCATGATAGGCACCATTTGTCAACTGGCTCAACTTTATATTAAGCCTTGAATGAAGTGCTATTTAAAGAAAAACATGCATTTCTTGCCTTGTCAACAGTTATTGGGCTTCTCTGCACGCCTCAGTGAATGGGGAATGACCTCAGGGACAAAGTCTAGGTGATGCCTGTGCCTATTACAGCACAGTAATAGGTCCCATTTCTTGTATACTTGCTTGATTCCAGGCACTTTATCTGCATCATCCCAGTTTACCCTTTACCGCCCACCATATGATATACGGACAAGAATTACGTATGTTTATTTGCAGATAAAACTGTGCCTCAGAGATTAAGTGATAAATTCAAGATCATTTGAATAGTAAAAGGCAGACTGGGACTCAGACACTCTGCTTATAAAGGCTGGTCTCTTCTTAGGACAGTGGTTCTCAACCGTGGGTGACTTTGAGTCTCAGGGGATATTGGGCCTTGTCCGGAGATGTGTTTGATTGTTACAGCTAAGGGATGGGGTGTTACTGGCATCTAGTGGTAGAGGCCAGAGATGCTGCTAAACATCTCGAATGTATAGGATAGTCATCACAGCAAAAAATTACCCAGCCTGAGATGGGGCTTCCCTGGTGGTGCAGTGGTAAATCATCTGCCTGCCAGGACAGGAGACACGGGTTTGATCCCTGGGTCAGAAGATCCTCTGGAGAAGGAAATGGCAACTCACTCCAGTATTCTTGCCTGTAAAATTTCATGGACAGAGGAGCCTGGCGGGTTATAGTCCATAAGGTCACAAAGCGTCGGACATGACTAAGCACACACACACATCACATCACGAGATGCAAATAGTCCTCAGGTTGAGAAAGCCTGTTTAATAGGAACAAAGCAGGTAGGAATTCACGGCAACTGAGTTTACAGGCTGTAGAGATAATTTCCAGAAATCATCTGTAGAGATGGTTCCCAAAAGTTTATGAATGGACTCCTGACCTCTCAGTAGAATCTTCTTACTTGCAGCTCTCAGGAGGTCACTTTGATTTGAATGATTTTGCCCTCAGTTCCAACCCAGGATCTGTGAATTCAGAGTGCCTGCCACTCCTTACTTCTCCCTTGGCAGTTTCATCCTTTGTATCGGAAGCTCCATTTCCCCTTGGCCAGACTGGGAACTTGGGTTCATTTCCCCTTCTCTTTTGTACTCTTCTTTCCACTTTCCCCATCACTGCGTCCTCTCCAAATGGTAACTGAATACTGATGACCATTTTCTAAGCTGGTTTTCAGTTTCTATTTGCCCCACCCTAGCCCTGACCTAAGGGGCTTCCCTGGTGGCTCAGCTGGTAAAGAATCTGTCTGCAATGCAGGAGACCTGGGTTTGATCCCTGAATTGAAACGATCTCCTGGAGGAGGGCATGGCAACCCACTCCAGTGTTCTTGCCTGGAGAATTCCATGGACAGAGGAGCCTGGCGGGCTACGGTCCGTGGGGCTGCAAAGAGTCGGACACGGCTGAGCGACTAAGCACACTCAGCACAGCCCTGACCTCAGGCGTCTCCATGTCTTGTGACATTCGTGTAGTAGTCTCCCAGCTGATCTCGCTGACTGCATTCTTTTTCTCTTTCTAGATTATCTTGCACTGTCATCAGGTTAGCTTCTCTAGACTAACTCTTTGGCCCCACGTCCTTTAGTATCATCTCCTGTCACTGATACTGTGCAGAATGGATCTAGCATCGAAGATCCCTCAGGATCTGACCCACCTCTGTCTTCCCAGCTCTGTTGTCCTCCTCTGAATTGCCACCCAACCTTTTCTTGAGCACCCCAGGGTCCTTCCTCTGTCCATACTGTGGTCTCCAGATGGATGTGCCCTAATTGTCCACCGCCTACCCTTAAGACCTGATATGATCATTTACACTGCCTTTAATTCTTCCTCTTTTCCATACCACTTATGTTGGCTATATTCTTCCTTTGAATATTAAATTGTTTATGCATTTGTATTGCATCATTCCAACTGGACAGCCTTATTTTGTTCCAAAGGAAAACTTACTAATTTTTCATTTTCTTTCCCAGTGCCTGATATCATAGTTTGTTGAATTAAAATCTTAACTGTGTGATCTCAGTAAAATGAAATCATTTTGAGAGTTAATCATCTATAAAATGGTAAAAAAAAATGACTTAATGTGTCATTCGTCTACAAAGCCTATTAATATTCTCCCCATCTGAAAGATAATCCATAATCTGGAAATAATTTTTTATGGAGAATACTTAGAAATAGTGAAACTAAAGTTGATAGAGTTTATGTGTTATATTAAAAATCATTGCATTGGGGGATTTTTGTAATTGTTACTTAAGCCAACATTTTTTTTTTTTTAAAGCAAATGTTTGGTGAAAGAGGAAATTGAAAATATGAAGGGCAATGGGAAAAATAGGATCATTCATATATTTTTTAGGATTTCCCTGGTAGCTCAGATGGTAAAGCATCTGCCTACAATTCAGGAGACCCAGGTTCAAACCCTGGGTGGGGGTGATCTCCTGGAGAAGGGAATGGCAACCCACTCCAGCATTTTTGCCTGGAAAATCCCATGGACGGAGGAGCCTGGTAGGCTACAGTCTATGGGGTCGCAAAGAGTTGGACATGACTGAGCAACTTCACTGTCTTTTCTTTCTTATTTTTATTAGGGGAATGGTTAGATAAAATTAAAAACAATTATTGTCAGTTTAAAAGAGATAATCGTTTAAAAACAGTTATCTCTGTCATTGATAGACAATTAAGTCATAAAAATCAGATTGTTTCATTAATTTGACTGATTTGTTGAACTTGATTATGGCACAGTTCTATTTATTATTAGAAGATAAAACTTCAATGATAGTAACACTGGGGCAGGGAGATATGTTACGTAATCTGAATGATTGTAACCTCAGTAAACCAAATTCACACTCACTGAAGGCTGTTCACATTTTGGCCCTGGTCAAATTTTCCAGTTTATTTCCCAGGATTACTTTTCACACTGTGCCCTGCACACCAGCCAAACCGGACACCGACTAACTCTCCCTGTGTTCTCCCATCTCTACTGCTTGCTTCCGTTGTGTCTTGCACCCGGAATGTTCTTCCCCAAAGTTTCCCTGATGTCGAAACCCCTTCCTGTACCACTTACTTATCACCTTTGCCACCAACTCACTTTCCTTGATCCTAGTAATAATCAGACCTTTCTCTGAATCCCCTTACTCATTACTATTATTAATTCTTTACCTTTCTATGATATTCAGTTGGTGCAAACAGACATGATTCACTTTTCCCTCAAACAGAGTTTCTTTAGGGAAATAATTGTCTCCAATGCCTCTTATTCCCCTGCTGCTGCTGCTGCCAAGTCGCTTCAGTCGTGTCCGACTCTGTTCGACCCCATAGATGGCAGCCCACCAGGCTCCCCTGTCCCTGGGATTCTCCAGGCAAGAACACTGGAGTGAGTTGCCATTTCCTTCTCCAATGCATGAAAGTGAAAAGTGAAAGTGAAGTCGCTCAGTCGTGTCCAACTCTTAGCGACCCCATGGACTGCAGCCCACCAGGCTCCTCCATGTTATCCCCCTGACCCCATGCAAATCCATGGCCTTAACTACAGAAAGGGTAGGAATTGCCCTGGCCTCAGTGCCTAGATTCAGAAAGTTTAATCACTCAGAACCCAGTCATTCATTTTCTCTGGCCCTCTTGTCCCCTCTTCTTTTCTCTTTGCAGTTTGGTTTCTTTCTTTCAGAAATACTGTCCCCACAAGGCTGGAGCCATGGCCTTGGCAGATACAGGCTTACAAACTTATAAACGTACTACTGGAGAGAAAGGAAAAACATTTCCTGCTAAATTCACTTAAAAACAAATAGCGAAGGACTTTGATAACCTTGGTCTGGGACAAGCGTTTATTCCTGGAACAATACTTGTGGCCAGGGTTCATTGATTGTCTTGGCCTGGGTTACAGTCCTCTTCACAGTCAGGGAGTTGTATCTGGTAGAAACAGGAAAGGTGGTACCAGGCAGACAAAAGCTTGTATCTCCCCTAAAAGTAAAAAGAAGGAATCGGTCATACTCTCAACACACGAACAGTGATAACAGTTAGACATCTTCTTTGTCTTTTTCCTGCTCATCTTTATTGTTGAAATTGGACTACATGCAAACTACATGGGATACTACAGGCATCCCATCGTATCTGTGGAAGATTGGTTCTAGGACCCCCTGTGAATACCAAAATCCACGGATGCTCACATCCCCATGTAACCTACACACATTCCTCTATACTTTAAATCCTCTCTAGATGAGCTATAATACCTAATACCATGTAAATGCTACGTGGATAGCTGTGAATACAATGCAGATCCTATGTAAATAGTTGATGGTTCACAGCAAATTAAAGTTTGGCTTTTTGGAACTTTCTGAAATTTGTTTTCAAATATTTTGGATCCATAATTGATTCAGTCTGTGGATGCGCAGCCTGCAGATACAGAAGGCCAACTGAATCTGATTTTGGATCTTGTTTTCTTATCACTATGAAGTTAACATTGCTCCATAGCCTTGTGAACCCTCCATCAAGCCATGGAGGGCTGGGGGTCGTATTTCTTCAACATGGCCAGGCTGTCACCAGGGAACACGTTGGACTCTTCTGTCTCCATCACACTACAGTTCCTGAGCTACTCAGAGATTTAAGGAAAAACTGAGTAGTGTGTTAACTTTGAACTATGTGATCGTACGCAGCATTTTCCTAGGCTGTGTTTTCTAGAATAGATTTTGTGCATGTGCTTTCCAACCTGTGTATGTGTTTCCCACGCTGTATAGACTTCAACATGTCACTATTTAAAGATTGCATTCCAATTAGTTTATTCAACACAGAGGGCATTTAACACATGTCTTAAGAATTTTAGCCACATATATATATTAGAAATACATATTTTGGCAAGGAAAAATGTAATACAAACAGTTATGAGCATTTCTTTTTTAATACCCTCTATGGCTTAACATTGTTATTAATAACATTTTCAACGAAATCCAGTGTGTTCTTTTATGGCTTCCATTATAGAAAGCAAGGAATGTAGAGTTGTAAGAGGAACTTGACTTCTAGTCAAGTGCTCCAACTTTGCAGAAGTCCAATGCTCTAACTTTGCAGAAGTCCCTTTTGCAAGCCCATAAAAAATAAGTCTTGTTTTCTTAGTTAATATGTACATTTACAGGCTATGAGGACCTTGCAGTCTCACCAGAAGCTTCTTCCATAGTTAGGTAGCTCAGATTTCTGGATTGTTGAGACTCCTGCCCTGACCCATCTTTGCCAGAATCTTCCGTCACTTATTGTCCTTCTGTTGATCATATTTTTTTTTCTTTTAGAATTATATAAAGATATGTTTGCACACCCCTCCCTCCCTTTTCCCACCTACCTATCATTTATTCATCTATACAAATTTTATCAGACACCTGAAGAAAGCCAGCCCACCTTCCCCTTGCCTTCTCTTTTCATGTTGCTGGCCACATTCAGACGTTTTAGTCATTTCTGGTGAGATAGTTTTCCTACTCTTGACCATTCCTATTCCATTTTCTGTATATTTAGTTTCTTTTTAAAATATGCCATCCAAAATAAACTGTCCCTGCTGTAGGAGAGGGTCTCTCCGGCCTTTCCTCACTGTGCTGTGGGCTTTACTTCCATTCTGAATGGGGCAGGAGGAATCCAGCAACCAGAGCCTAGCTGAGTGCACTCACGCTCTGGTTCCACCTCCTTCTGGCTGTGAGACTCTGGACAACCCTCCCTGCGTGTAGGTTCCCCTCTAAGCGCGGGTATCAGTCGGTGGTACCTACCTGGTAGTGTTATGAGGAACATTGCATCCTTGGCCGACAGGGAGTCCTCTGTTATGAATCCTTTTTGCCATCATTGTCACCTAACTTTTGGTGCTGTTTTAACAACCCGATCATGACTGTTGTCACTTCCAGGTCCGTAAACCTGTGGCTTTCCTAATCTAGAACATTCTTTCCAGGACAGTCTTAGGGCTGGCTCCATCTCACCTTTTCACAGCTTGACTATCATTTCTCAAAGACTGCCCCCACCCCCCAACCATGACTGCTGTTTCAAAAAGTCTGTACTTGCACTGATCACTGGCTATCCCTGTGCACAAGTCCACTTTCTTCTCTGATCGCCTTTCTCTCTGACAATTCTTCATTAATCTGCTTGATTATTAGCTCATTTTGTCTCCATTGGGATACATGAGGCTGTAAATCTCTTTTGTCTCATTTACTAATTGATGTTCAGAGTCCCTAGAATCATGTCCTGCACACTCTAAACACATAGCCAAACTTTGTTGTGTAAGATTTTGGGGTCTAGGAAAACTTCCAGATACTCCTCAGATGTCAGTTTTTGTTTTTTTGTTTTTGTTTTTTCCCTAAGATAGAACTCCTCCATCCCATATAATGCATTTTGAAAACCTGAATCCCAAACCTGTGTTTATCCTTAATAAATATGACTTGTTTCTTTCCAGAGTTCCAGTAATCCGATGGTGTTTTGAATTTATTGCTGGACTTCTTAGCAACTATGATAATTTTATGGCAAAAATAACATCATGACTGTGTTGACTGCTTACTGTATAAAAAACACTCATAAATCTTGACATAGTATTTAATTTAATACTTAACCCTCTGATGCAAATATCATTTTATTCCCATTTAAAAAATGTGAATGTCAAGGCACAGTGAGGGCCAGTAACTTGCCAGAGTCTCACAGCTAGTAGGTCATAGAATGGAAATGAACCAGGTAGTCCGACTTTATAAGCTACATATTCACCAGTGTTAAAAGTAACCTTCTTCTGAGTTTTGTATTATTTGCAAATTTAATACATGTTTCATCTGTACAGGGTCCCCCCACTAGCCCAAAGTGGGGCATTTCTATGAAATCATGCATAAGCTGAAATGGTGTGAAGTGAAGAATCGGTTACCTTAGGATGCATCTTGCTAACAGTTGTACAAAATAAGTCGAGATAAGGCACAGATGCTCAGAGACACAGTTCAGAGCTGTGGCCTCTTGATGCTGAGATGCTGAGGGTTATTCTGGGGGAAGGAGCTTGGTGGTACCATGTGGGCTCAGCCATTCACTGTGTGTGCTGCCTCTATAATAGCAAAACGAATGCTCAATGCTATTTTCGCTTTTCTCCTATTTTCATAAAACCTAAACCATTTTTGGATTTCTTCTAGTTAGTGAAAACAGGTACTAATGTAGGTCTTTTTTTAAAAGTAAAGTGACATAGACTGAACTTTCACAAAACAGGGGAGACCTGTATCTATGTTCAACTGATGATAAGATGCATAAGGCAAGACTAAGCCTCTGTGACACTCCCTACCTTTCATCCTGCTTAATACTGAGCCAATAGTTCAGTACATTTTGGTCAAGTTGTCAATCAGCTCAGTATCCATAAGGCTAAACAGATGATGACGTTACTATGAGAAAGAAGTAAATTATTAATAAAAGGAAAGATATACTGCATGGCATTTCTATGACATGCTAATTAGTGTTTCCAGCAGAAATAGTTTATCAAGCCTATTTTGCCATAGTTTGAAAAGCATATTCTCTTCTGCATGTTCACATTATATTTCCCAGAGGATTTTTCAGTACCTTGCTATAATAATATATTGTAAAGTAATGACAGGAATAAAAAGTCAGGTCAGCAAAAAATAAGAGTAAAACACTGGACTCTGGGGTAAAGGGTGATCTGAGAGGTGTGTAAATGTTCAATGTAAAGGGACTACAGATAGTTGTCTTGGTTGAACCTCAACTTTCTGTTTTTAAAGTTTTCTGATAGCCAGTTAGTAAAAGGAAACATGGTCAGTTCTTATTGTCAGTAAGGAAGTTTCATGCCAGATATCTAAGGAAAACACAACTTTCCTGTTTCACAGCTTGGTAATACATTTCTACCTGAGCCTTTTCTGATGAACGAAGACTTCCGCCACACGCATACCATGAGCTGTTTAGGTTCACATGGCTCCTCCTTGTCTTGTCCTTTCGCAAAAGCTGAGAGTATGATACTGAGGCATTGTTCAAGGAAAGCAAATCTAGAAGGAATGGAAAACCCGTAGTCAAAAGATATTCAGAACTTAGAAGGCTATGTCTTCTTTCAACAGTTCTCCATTTACACTTGTCTGCCTGAGATTTTGAATAAATTTGGGCGGAAGGCAATTCAAAATAGGATTATTTGCAGAGTGTTTAAAAAGTGTTCTAGGTGGTTTACTGCTGGGTTCATATATTTTAGGAAATGGATGAGAAAATGTAGAAAATAATAGTCTTTTCTGGAAATTAAATATCTGAGCAAGTTTTGTAATTAAAACTCCCTTTTCATATCTATATGTAAGAGAGATATTAGCTATACCTATTGTCTCTGCTGTTTAGATATTCATCCCTTATTCCTTTAGTCATTCTTTCAACAAATGTTAACTGAGCACCTATTATGCCTTTAGAATACTGGGTTGTAGCATTAAATAAGACAGATGTGGTCCCTCCCTCAATAGAGTGTACATCCTAGTGGGGAAGGCAGATGTTAAACAAGACACCAATTTAGTTGCAATTTTGGTAAGACAGTTGCAGATTAGAAAGTAAGCATGTAAATGACAGTCCAGCTCAATACAGCATCTCTATATTATGGAAACAGCATCTCTATATTATGGAAACAGCATCTTTATATTATGGAAACAGTTGCCTCCAAGACAGTAACAGCCTTCTAATCACAAGTGGCCTGTTCTCATCTTTACAGACTTTAATGTTCAGCAGCATGGTGTACTATGATAAACAAGACACAAATAAAAATCTGAATTGCCCTCATTTGGGGGTGGGAGCTCTGTATCCTTGAGCTTTTCCTAGACTTGCCCGTCCCAGGATCACCTCTCTATGACCCTGTAGCACTAGTTTGAAACCATTGTTCTGGAAGTCTCAGCGCTATCTAGCTTTTTCTTGTTCAGTGACTCCCTAATAAATAAGGGGGCAAAAGTAAGTTCTGCAGACAGTACCTAAATTGCCCAGTTCCAGCATTGTTACAAGTTCTGTGCTGGACTCTCTGAATGCTTTGTGTACTGACCCAACCCAAGGCAGAAACTCTGGAATTTTTGGGGGGGGATTCCTGCAACCAAAACTAGCCTTCTTCAGTTGCTGTTGCTGTAGTTCCCAGCAGTGGTTGCTGTTCACCTTCCTTTTCCTACTCAGGTTTCTTAACTACCCACTTATTAACCCAGCTACTTTGCAGGTATAGATTGAGGAAGGAAATTAAAAAGGAAGGAACTGCATCCATCAATTCAGTCAATATATTTTGAGCTCCAAATACGTGCCAAGCATTGTCTAAAGAGCTTTGAATAAAACAATGAACAACAATAACCAAACCCTCCCTCTTGGAACTTATACTTTAGTGAAGATTATAGACAAAGAGGGCTGAGTGCCAAAGAATTGATGCTTTTGAACTGTGGTGCTGGAGAAGACTGTTAAGACTGTTAAGATCCAAGATCTCCTTGGATAGCAAGGAGATCAAACCAATGAATCCTAAAGGAAATCAGCCCCAAATATTGATTGGAAGGACTGCTGCTGAATCTCCAATACTTTGGCCACCTAATGCAAAGAGCTGACTTATTGGAAAAGACCCTTATGCTGGGAAAAATTGAAGGCAGGAGGAGAAGGGGGTGACAGAGGATGAGATAGTTAGATAGCATCATCTACTCAATGGACATGAATTTGAGCAAACTCTTAGACATAGTGGAGGACAGAGGAGATTGGTATGCTGCAGTCCGTGGGGTTGCAAAGAGTTGGACAGGTCTTAGTAACTGAACAACAACAAACAATAAACCAATACAGAAGAAAATAAGATTGTAAGACACATGGTGATAAACTCTTTGGAGATAAAAGAACAAAGAAGAATAGGGTGCAAGGGGCGGGTGGCGGGGGAGGTAAAGGTTTACTCTTCCAAAGAATGAGGTCAAAGAACACCTCTCTGAGAAGGTGACATTTGAGCAGAGACAGGAAGGCATTGTGATATGGCTGTCTTGGAGAAGAATATTCCAGAGAAAGTAGCAGGTGTGATGTTACTTAACCAGGGGCGTCGCAGGTTTGACAAATGACCAAGGGACCAGTGTAGCTAAAGCTAAGTGAGCAAGATGTAGTCAGAAATGTAGCTGAAAACCAGGTCATGAGTGATCTTGCAGCTGTAGTTGAGAGTTTGGCTCCCACCATGAGGGAAGGCTGTGCAGAAGGGGAGCGTGTTCTGACTTCGGTTTTGAAAGGATCACACTAGCTGCTCTGTGGAAAATAGAATGAAGAGGGGAAGGGTAGGTGCAGGGATGTCATTCGGAAGTGGTTGTCACAAGCGAGGGGAGAAATAAAGATTGGATGAGGGATAATTTGCTCAAATGGGTTTCTTGCCTTGTTCCATTTGATAAATGAATGGAATAATTTAGTGAATAGAGTGTTAGTATAGACAAAAGGAAAAAAAGATGTCAGAATGATCTGAGAGAGTAAACAGGTGACGATGTCATAATGGAAGAGGAAATATGGGAAAGAGATGTTTGTCCAAGAGCAGCGTGTAAAAGATGATTTTGAGACAAAGCAAGTGTTTTTCTACTGCCAATTGGATATGAAAATGTAAATTAAAGATGTCAGAATGAAAATAGCAGGAAATTTCAAGGATAGAGTTTTCAATTTGCGTTTCAGGTATGTAGAGTTCTGGATGGTTTATAAAATACTTCTTATCTATTTTATAACCATATGATTGAAGGCAGGAGGAGAAGGGGATGACAGAAGATGAGATGGTTGGATGGCATCACTGACTTGAGGGTCGTGAGTTTGACCAAACTCCAGGAGTTGGTAATGGACAGGGAAGCCTGGCGTGTTGCAGTCCATGGGGTCACAGAGTCGGACATGACTGAGAGACTGAACTGAACTGATAACCATATGAATGTCTGAGCTCCCTTTTCCTCCACCTTTCCTCAAATCCTACTGTACATGAAGCAGAAAAACAACACGACTTTATAAGAGTTAGAGAGCACTCAGGGGTCCATTTAGTACCATTTATTGGGCATCATCGAATGTCCACCATGTTAGAAATTCTCTAGATACTGGAGATATAAACATGAGTGAAACAAAATCATTCTCAAGGGAAGCCTATAATCCAAAGGGAAGTATATAGAAATAAGGAAATTACACTGTAGTGTGATACACGGGAGTGAGTGAGTGAGTGAAGTCACTCAGTTGTGTCTGACTCTCTGCAACCGCATGGACTATAGCCTACCATGCTCCTCCATGCATGGGATTCTCCAAGCAAGAGTCTTGGAGTGGGTTGCCATTCCCTTCTCCAGAGGATCTTCCCAATCCAGGGATTGAACCCAGGTCTCCCGCATTGTAGGCAGACACTTTACCATCTGAGCCACCATGGAAGTTGCCTAATTCCCACTGAACTGAACCAAAGAGTTTCCCCCTGTGCAGTGTCCTGAAGGGTGAGGAGGAGCACTCGCATTTGAGGGTTCTGGGTACGAAGGAAGAGGATTCCAGGCAGAAGAAACTTCACATGCAGGGGAACAGAGGGTGAAACCACAGGGCTTATTTAGTGTTTGAAAGCAGAGATGCACAGAACTCAAGAGCCAAACTATGTCATCTAGTGTAGAAAACAGCTCAAACCTTTTGATGACTTTCAGGATGTATTTTTATCATTTTGGGGGGGTGGTTTCCAAATCAGGACAGTTTTGACAGTGAGAGGGACAGCTTTTAATAATTACACTGAAATAGGTATAAATTAGGACTGTGCTGGCAAACCCAGGCATATGGTCACTGGAATGAGATCTATTTTTCTGCACAAAGTGGTTCATGATTATACATATTGATGATGGTGCAAGCTAAGTTCTCTGGTTTGGAAAAAAAAAAACTGTTACAGTGAAAGTAAACCAGGAAAGTAGACAGAGTTTTGATAGGTTGGTAGAGGAGATAACTGCTTTTACATGGAAAGTCAAGGAAGGCTTTTCTGAGAAGGGTATTTGAGCTAAGATCTGAATGACAAGGAGCCATCCCTAGGGAGATACACGGCCAGCATGCTATAGACAGAGAAAACTGCAAAAGTCCTGTCCTGGGAGTCAACATGGCCTGGGAGAGGAAAGCTTTCTGGCTGGACAATGAACCGTCAGGGGAACTGGGGAGGTGACAAGATCCGAGATGTAGGGAGAGGCTAGTTCACATCGGGCCATGCATGTAGGTATGGTGAGAAATTTTGGACCTTAAGTGTCCCCGTCTTTAGTTTTTACTAGAGCTGCTGTTATAAAGCACCACAGCCCGGGTGGCTTAAGCAACAGAAATTTATTTTGTCAGAGCGCTGGAGGCTAGAAATCTGAGAGCAAAGTGTTGGCGGGGATGGTTTGTTCCGAGCACCAGAGGGAAGACTTTGTTCCAGACCTCTCTCCTTGGCTTCTCCGTGATTGTCTCTTCTTACTGTTATTGTCTTCTCCCGTGTGCATGTGTGTGTCCAGATTTCCTCTTCTTTTGAGGACATTGATCATGTTGTACTATGCCCTGCCCTAATGACCTGATTTTAACTGAATTGCCTCTTTAAAGAACTTTATCTCCAAATATGGTCACATTCTATGATATTGAGGGTTAGGACTTCAACATGTGAATTTTTCAAAGAGAAATAACTCAGCTCATAACACCTTAATAAGTCTGAAAAGAGATGAAGGGAAATTCTATCAACTGAATAAATGGCGTTTCAACTCAGTTTTAAAGGGAAGATGGGAGAGTTCCCTGGCAATCCAGTGGTTAAGACTCTGCACTCCCATTGCATGGGGAATGGGTTCAAGCCCTGGTTGTGGAACTAGGATCCTGCATGCCACCCAGCATGGCCCAAAATAAATGAATAAAAAGTAAAGGGAAGATGGATCAAAACAGTTAACATCTCAATTTTCAGTTAGTATAGCAGTCATGGTGTAAAATAGAAGCTTTGTGTAGAGAGTAATATTAAAATCTCTTAAGACATTATTCAAATCTAGACATCAAGAATCTGCATAACAAAACACACAATCTTGAAAGGTTGTCTAAATAAGATGTATGGGAGTTCCTGGTGGTGCCAAGGTCTGGAGTAGTAAGATCTAGGAATACCCAACAATGAGTTCATGAGTGATCGATAAAACAGAAAGAAGAAGGAAGGCAAGTCATGGAGGCAAGTCACCTGCTTGTCCAGATCTAGGTACTGGAGTCATAAATCACAGACACGGGAGCATCACACCCAACTTGGTGGGGTGATATTTACGTGATATAATTTCCTAATGTCTGTTACACAGTTGGTCCAAGAGCAGAGCGTAAAAGTCATGGTCATCTTAAACCGTCTGAAAATTTTCTGATATATGATTCTACCAAGTATGTGTGTGTATATAAGGCTTCCCAGGTGGCGCTACTGGTAAAGAATCTGCCTGCCAATGCAGGAGACATGAGAGACTAGGGTTTGATCCTTGGGTCGGGAAGATCCTCTGGAGAAGGAAATGGCAACCCACTCTAGTATTCTTGCCTAGAGAATCCCATGGACAGAGGAGCCTGGTGGGCTACAGTCCATAGGATTGCAAACAGTCAGACAGGACTGAAGCAACTTAGCACAGCACAGCACATGTGAGTATATATACACACACACACACACGTATCTATATCTATTTTACTATATATATGTGTGTGTGTGTGTATATAAATTAACCAGACAATTTGCTTAATTTCTCAAAAGAATCTTGAAAGCTATGTTCCAGTCATTCCGTGAATCACGAAGTACTGAGGGAAAAACTGCTGTTCTAAACAAACTTTTGATGAACGTGAGTATGGGTTGGGAGGTGGAAGAACAGATCAGAGATCTTGGAGAACAGTAACCATGACATCTTGGCTTATAGTGAAGGAAATATTGACATCTGTGCCTTAAACTTGAAGATGTCTGAACCAGTTTAGGGAAAACAAAGACTATTATGACTGAAGTCTGTTAATGAACTAATGCGCATACACATACCATAAACACGTTTCTTCTCTCAGAGTTGAGCTGATTCATGCTCTTTCCCTTCTCTGGGTTCCTCTTTCTACTCAGGGTCTCAGTCTGTTTCAGTTCACTTGTGTTGACCCTTTTGAACTTGATGTGTGGGTTGCCCCTTTACTACCTAAGACTCCTTCACCAAGAGTACATCCTCACGTTTCCTTTGCTCTGGCTCTGCCTCCTGTGTCATCCCTAAGCCATTCCATGTTCAGCCTTTGTGTCCTGAAGTTCCAGGTCACATGGAGTTATGCACTCTCTGTTTGAATAGAAGTGGAATCTAGATGAAGTAGAGGAAGTCCTTCTAGAGTCTGGCTTCCGACAGTATGGTTGGTGGTAGATATGTGCACTGAAAAAGATGGTGTGATTGGAAAACTGATGGTGAAACAGGACTGAAGAAGGAAGAAGGAAGCATGCTTTAGTAGTGCACAAAAGCAAAAGAGAAAGGTCTGACTGTTCAGCTAAGATCAGAAAAGCTGTAATTCTGAATGGGCTGGCTTTTGAGAAGGCAAAAGGGAATTAAAAACCTAAAGCATAAGTTGTGAGCAGCTCAGATGGTAAAGAATCTGCCTGCAATGCGAGAGACCATGGGTTCAATCCCTGGGTTGGGAAGTTCCCCTGGAGAAGGGAATGGCTACCCATTCCTGTATTCTGGCCTGGAGAATTCCATGGGCAGAGGAGCCTGGCAGGCTACAGTATGGGGTCACAAAGAGTCAGACATGATTGAGTGGCTTTCACACACTTTTGAGCAATAAAAAATGATAAATTGAAGGTTAAATAGATAGTTTGAAAAGATGACATGGGAGATAATATAGAGCAGGCAATTTATCAGCTATAATTTTCTTTTGAATTCACTGTATGATATGATCTTACCAACAGATATCAAAACTTTACAAACAAGATTTCATGGAGTAGGAGGTGGAGTAGGAGGCTTTGGGATAGATGCTAGTGGTGGGGTACAGGGAACAGAGGGAAAAAGCCTGAACAGAAGTGTGTGAGTTAATGCCATGAGGAAAAGATTAAAGGGCTGGTTTTGGAGGAAGGGTTAGGTATATTGGAAGGAATTATGATAATCAAGGTGGCTGCTGGCTTGGGAGTATGTCTTCTTTCTCTTGTCTCTGAAGAGTCCTCAACTAAGTATTCGCACTTGGTACAAGATGCGGCTCTCCATGCCTCCTCCTCCTGAGTTCTTGTTTCCAGTCTAAGGGATACATCTATTTCGCAGACCATTTACAGAGGCCAACTGGTGAACTGGCCCAGCCCTAGTCCAGGGATTGCACTGGGTCTTCCTGGCTCTGGAGTCACCAGCACCCCCTGCTTCAGGGCTGTCTCATGGAGAGTGATTAGCAGAGATTTTGGACAAGTTTAGGTTTATAGGAGAAATGATGAATCTAAACATTTGGGACATGAGCCAAGAGGTGGCCACAACTGAGCGACTAAGCGCAGCACAGCATTCACGTAATATCCATTAAGGGGAAACATGTTAATTCCAGATATAATTTGGAAGACTTCTATTGAATTTAAAAATGTAGTCTTCCTCAGCATCTATTATATGAGAAATGCTCTTGTTTCACATCAAATAAAACACAGCAATTGCTGCTGCTGCTGCTGCTAAGTCACTTCAGTTGTGTCTGACTCTGTGTGACCCCATAGACGGCAGCCCACCAGGCTCCCCCGTCCCTGGGATTCTCCAGGCAAGAACACTGGAGTGGGTTGCCATTTCCTTCTCCAATGCATGACAATGAAGAGTCAAAGAACACTCCATTATTTTTTTTTTTTTTTTGTCTAAAGGGAATTGAAATAGATGACCTCTAAAGGTCCACTCAGTGCTAATGCACATGCTTCTGTGTATTACTGATCATTGGCCAACTTCCTGGAAGCCGGGTAATGTTTTTTCAGTTCATAACAGCACAGACATTTTGGAATACAATTGTTGAAGTATGGCACCAAAATACTAACTTATCTTATGTCACTCTACCTTAGTATTGGCAATTAATTTTAATGTCTATTTTCCAAGGAAGGAGATAAGTTGATGTTATCAGATTAGACAAGTGAAAAGAATTAGATTTTAGGTAAAAAAAAAATGTTTTAAAATATCAAATGGGCATTTAAACTGAGGTGGGATAAGATAATTCCTGTGAATTTTGCTAGATGGAAATCATAAACGACAACCCTCCTTTTCTTCTGTTCTCATCACGATAAGCTAATGCTTCCGTGTTTACTGCTTCTGCGTGTCATTTGATTTTCACGTGGGTTTTTTTCTAATATATGATTTTCATGTTTGACAGATGAGCAAACAAATGTTAGGGAGGTTAGTGACTTGTTCAGGGTCATATATGTGAACACATGTCAAACATCTATGTGGGAAAAGAAAATATAACTTATCTGACCTTATGCCTGTATTGCTCATTAGAGTATTTTAAAAAATCAAACTGTTATTCATGTGTATTACATAAGTTAAATTTGGAGTTTTCAATTTTAACTCTGTTAATAGTAATGATGATAATAGTTTATTTTGTTAAGCACTTATATTTTAATCACAATATGCTAAGTGTTCCATATTCATCATTTAATTTACTCAACTTGAATGCCTGCCATTCTCTGAAAATGTCAGTGTTCAGTGATTGGCAGTATAGCGTTCAACTTTTTAAATGAGGGCGTGCAGAAGTGGGAAATGTTCTGTATCAGGATGGGCTAAGATCTTCCTTAATCACAGACAACCAGCAAGTCTTAAAACCACAAAGTGTATTTCTCATTCATGTTGCATCTCCGCCTCTGCAGTGCAGAGAACTGTCCCACGTCTTTACTTCGGGACCAAGGCTGACAGGGGAGCACCATCTAGAACATGACTGACCGCTGTGACAAAGGGAAAGAGTGGTGAGTCATGCATTGTTCCCTAACACTTCTGCTCGGAGGTGATGTAGCTCTTGGGACCAAAGCAAGTCACACAACTGTACCCGGATCAAGGAAGTGAGAGTGCAATCTCATCACATGCTCAAAGGTACTAGACACGTTTGGTTGCAAACACTGATACCTGCCACAGAGAGCAGTAGGATAACGAGACAGACAGCCCTAGTCATTCCTAGAATCACCTTCTTTACAAGAAACAGGCATTTACTTTTTCCTTTTTTAGAATGTCTTTTTTCACTCAGCACTGAGGGCCCACTATGAACAGGAAAAAACACAGCAGAGTGTCAAGGCATACAAGAAAAAATAGATTCTTGCTCCATTATTCTTAACTTGAAACTGCAGTTTTATTTCTAAAAGGGCATAGATTCGATTTTACTTACTGAGGCAGTCATTTGTTCAACAAGTAAATATTGATCATCATTGTATTTTTTTTTTTTTTTCTGATGACGGCCAGTTTTCCAATTCTTCAGCACCACCTGGTTGTCCAATAATTTTATTCAATTCTGACAGTACCTGAAATGGGTGCAGACCCCATAGGTCAAGGGCTCAGTCCCTCAAGACAACCTCACCCCTGCCTTTAGACAGCAGCTGCCTAACGGGGTATCTGGACTACTCATGCGTCTGCCTAGTCAGCTTCATATTGGAGGATCCCATGATCCTCCTGCTTTGGTTCAGTAATTTGCTAGAACTCCAAACAGATACTTCACTTGGTGGTTTTTGGTTTATTTTAAAGGATTTGATTCAGGGACAGCTACATGGAAGGGATGCAGAGGGCAAGGATTTGGGGGGAGGGTGCAGAGCTTCTGTTCTCTCTCTGGGCAGGGCATCCTCCTTGCAAGTTGCAGTGGTCTCCCACCCAGATGCTCCTATCATTTGGGGGTTTATTGGGGTACCCTTATGTTGACATGCCTGGAAAATCCCATGGACGGAGGAGCCTTGTGGGCTGCGGTCCATGGGGTCGCTAACAGTCAGATATGACTGAGCGACTTCACTTTCACTTTTCACTTTCATGCATTGGAGAAGGAAATGGCAACCCACTCCAGTGTTCTTGCCTGGAGAATCCCAGAGATGGGGGAGCCTGGTGGGCTGCCGTCTATGGGGTCACACAGAGTTGGACATGACTGAAGTGACTTAGCATAGCATAGCATAGCATATGTTGACATGATCTATTGAATTATTGGCCATTGGTGATGGAACTCAATCTCTAGCCTGTCTTTCCAGTCTGAAGGTTGGAGGTAGAACTGAGAATTCTAACCTTGTAATCTAACAATTTTCTGGCAACCAGCCTCCATCCTGAAGCTCTCTAGCCCCACCCCCATGGATCATTTCATTAGCATACAAAACAAACAATAAATTCTGAAGGTTTTGAGTATTCTATGCTGGGCACCTGGGTGAAAGACCATATATCTATTTTGTTTGTTTGTTTGTTTGTAGCACAAACACCTACATGCCAAGCTGGGTACACTGGGGATACTGTGATGAATGGAGTAGGCAGTTTCTGTCCTCCTGGACTTCAAGTCAGGCAAACTCATGGAAGAGGAGATCAGCCTAGAGAAGCGTTAGTGAAAGTTGACAACAGATAAATAAAACATGACCTCTATTCTCAGAAGCAATTACCTCCATATGTGAGTAAGGAGTAAGCTGGGAGCAGGGAGGAAATGCTGGCTGTGGGATGGTGATGAAAACTGGAGAGGCTCACGCTGAATTTCTTATGACCTGAATCACTTTTAATCCCATCTGTTAGATGTGGTCTAAGGTTGGCACATTTCTCTTATCAAAGCACAGACACACGCCAGATGGAGAGGCCAGGAAAGTGTAGGCAAATAGAGATGATGCTTTGAACTGCTATCCCAGGGTGTAATCTACGTTACATGGTTCACACAGAATAACACATGCATGGGCAAACGCACACATGGATGAACGAGCGCATGAATGCATACGTTCTTTAAAAATATGAACTAATAGATTATTGCGTATAAGCTAGTTATATGTAGAGCTATGTTAGATTGCTTACATTTCTTTCTTTGGATTTCTTATGATTGTTTTTGATGTGGACCATTTTTAGAGTCTTTATTGAATTTGTTACACTATTACTGCCTTTTTTTTTTTGGCCACAAGGCTTTGGGGTCTTTGCTACCCACCGGGGATTGAACCTATACCTCCTGCATTGAAAGGTGAAGTCTTAACCACTGGCCGGCCAGGGAAGTCCCATTTCTTTGAATTTTGAGTTTAGGAGATTTGCAGTATGAATTCTTACAGATGTCTGAAAAACTTCCTGTGAGACCCACTCAAAAAAAAATTCCCAGATAAGACATGCTTTTCAGAATGTTCACATCCTGTTTCTTTTGTCCTGGTTCATCTCATCTCAAAATAGGAAGTTACTTATTTAGTTCTGCTAAAGTTGTGACCCTGATTGTTTTACTGAAATTGATCTACTCACAGTTAATTTTCTCCTATAACCACACATGTTAAAACACGGAGGTTTCCTTTTCACTCGAGAAGGATGTGTACATATAGGCTATTTCACTGCCTTTTCAGGCTTTTTTACACCTTTTGAGTGAACGCTTCCCTCATAGATCAGTTGGTAAAGAATCCACCTGCAATGCAGGAGACCCCAGTTCAATTCCTGGGTCAGGAAGATCCCCTGAAGAAGGGCTAGGCTACCCACTCCAGTATTCTTGAACTTCTGTTGTGGCTCAGCTGGTAAAGAATCCACCTTCAATGTGGGAGACCTAGGTTTGATCCCTGAGTTGGGAAGATCCTTTGGCGAAGGGGAAGGCTACCTACTCCAGTATTCTGGCCTGGAGAATTCCATGGACTGTACAGTCCATGGGGTCACAAAGAGTTGGACATGACTGAGCGACTTTCACTTCACTTCACTTCCCTCTTATAAAAATATCAGTGGTCATAATGAGGTTGACTCTAATTGAGTCAAGCTTGTGAGTAAAATAAGGTGCTCCAATCTCTGGTTCAAACCTTTTGAATTTTCCAGAATATAAGTAGGTTTACAATCTATGTCACATACAACATACAATCTATGTTGAGTTATAATTTTTCAAATATTGCCTCCATTTTTGAGGCCAAGATCACAAAACCAAAAAAAAAAAAAAAAAGAAGCAAACATAGTCCATTGGATGGCTATGCTTCAGATCAAGTTCACGCTGTTCACGGGCCGTCAACCAATTTAGATGCAGCTGCTGTAAGCAGCTTTGAATATATTCTGTTACAATTCAGCTGGCATCTTCAGTTAATAATCATGTTCTCTGCCATCTTTCACATAAATGGGAGTTTTGCCAACACTGTCCACGGCCCCTCTTCCTGTAGGCTTTCACTGATTGGCGCTCTCATCCTGTAGGCAGTGAAACAGGGAGAAGTGCGTAGAGTTGCCCAGGTTATGGAAGGGTGAGGTCAGTGTTGACTTCCGCACAAGATGGGCCGAGCTGGGCCGCACCGGCTCTCTCAGGTGTGATTGTGTGACTTTAAAAAGCATTTTTAAGCTGAATGTGTTGGCTTTTAACTAATACTGGAATAAGAGTTTAAATCTAGTCACTTTACTCTGTGGTGAAAATCCTCATAGACACATATAAGGGATTTTTTTTTTCCTTTGGGTAATGAATTTATTATAGAGTCTCAGCTCTTTGAGGAATATACATGTTATGATTTTCTTCTGTCTTTTTCACAGGAGTCTCTTTCAACCATACCGTGTCCAGTATCCGCTTATATTACTTAAGCTCCATCTTGAGTAGTTTCCCCAATTTCTCACTCACTTCATCTGTTAAAATTTAGTCCAGTACCGTCTGTGTCCATGTCTTTCCTGATGTAAAGCCCCCTTTACCTCTCATAAATTAGACTTGTGACTTAGAGATGACTCGATTTCAAAATCAAACTCCTCATGTATGCAGTGCCTTAAACTCAAAGAGGTCTCTGTACACAATCTTCATAGGTTTCATACTGCTTACGAAAGACACCTCGTCTTACTCAGCTCGAACCTGCTCCATACACTGTGACTGTGGTGATCTCTGCCTCGGTGGTATGTGTGTTTTTACAGAGTCAGGTTGGTCTTGACCCCTCTTCTTCTGCAGAACCCCTGAGAAGGGTCAATCTTGTTGACCCTGAGCCCTGCTACAAGCCCGCCAGCACCTTCTCCTGGTTGGGCGTACCTGGTTGCTTGACCTAGTGACTCTCAAGGGCATTTTTCTCCTCTCGTCTTCCCACTCCTTAGAGTAGAAATACAGGAATTATTGAGGGTCTCTCTGGGACCCTCAAAGTCCCTGAGGAATTGGAATGGGTATGCCTCATCCTTTAGACTTCAGGCTTGGCCTCTCCAAGCTCCACTGGCACAATTTACTATGGTTACCTCAAATCTTTTAAAATTTCTAGACTGGAAGTAAGCTTCAATCATAAATTTTACATTTCACTCCATATTCCAGGAAACAAATGCTGAGCTCTTTAAGAAGCCTCCTATTATGGCTATTCCATATCCTAGACAGCATATTAAAAAGCAGAGACTACTTTGCCAACAAAGGTCCGTCTAGTCAAAGCTATGGTTTTTCCAGTAGTCATGTGAGGATGTGAGAGTTGGACTATAAAGAAAGCTGAGCCCGAAGAATTGATGCTTTGGAACTGTGGTGTTGGAGAAGACTTGAGAGTCCCTTGGACTGCAAGGAGATCCAACCAGTCCATCCTAAAGGAAATCAATCCTGCATATTCATTGGAAGGACTGATGCTGAAGCTGAAACTCCAATACTTTGGCCACCTGATGTGAAGAACTGACTCATTGGAAAAGACCCTGATGCTGGGAAAGATTGAAGGCAGGAGGAGAAGGGGGTGACAGAGGATGAAATGGTTGGATGGTATCACTGACGCAGTGGTCATGAGTTTGAGTAAACTCTGGGAGTTGGTGATGGACAGGGAGGCCTGGCATGCTGCAGTCCATGGGGTCACAAAGAATCAGACATGACTGAGCAACTGAACTGAACTGATGACTACTCCAGGGGTAGCAATGGGTACGGTTTCGGGACCCAGCGAAGTGTTTTGTCAGGGGATGGGGCAAAGATGATTGCTCCATGAGTGACTGGAATTGGAGACTACCACTGCTCCTTACTCAAGCCAAGTGTTAATTGGGAAAATGAAGGAAAAGAACTCTCTTCATGAAAGCCACGTTCCCCATAAAAATCCAGTTTCCTTCCATGCTTCTCCAGTCTGGTATTTTATAATAGTTGGATAGACTCTGTCACCTTCCAGTAAAACCTGGTTATGGGAGGTGTACATCTCCAATTTGTAGCAGTTTATTAGTGGTTCTTGGGCTTTTCAGATGGTGCAGTGGTAAAGAATCCACCTACCAATGCAGGAGTTGCAAGAGATGTGGGTTTGATCCCTGGCTTGGGACAATCTTCTGGAGTAGGAAATGATGACCTACTCCAGTATTCTTACCTGGAAAATTCCCTGGTCAGAGGAGCCTGGCAGGCACAACTGAGCATGCACGCATATCGGTGGCACTGTCTGAGTGTAATCCTCAGATACCAGAGAAGTTTTCACTTAGCATCCTGTTAGATATTTTTTTGGTTATACATCTCTGTTCTCAGACGAGCAACAGAAAGAAAACAAAAAGAGACAGAATCCATTTTTAGATTTCCTGTTCTTGATGTCCAATATGGCGGTCTGTTTTCTGAAGAGCTGTTTTTAAATTTGAATACATTTGATACACTACAAGTATCAGCATAAAAATGACAGGGGATGTTAGCACATTCCATTCTGATCTTCTTTTAAAGCTTGTGAATGATTTTCATGGTTTTAACCTTTTAGTGGCATCCCCTGGAGGCTAAGATTTCACCTGGAGAGAAAGACTTTGATGTGCTATTTTGAATATAATAAACAGCTTCTTAAAGGTTGCATTGGTTATTCAATACTCCTGCCCCACAAATGAGAAGAGAGGAAATAAATTCCAAGCAGTGGAAGAACATCCGAGATCTTTGGTGGAGTTCTTGCTCTGCCATGTTTCCTAACTTTAGGTATTTGATTTGTGAATGCAGCCGATAGTAGGTAATGTCTGTTGAGCATTTATTATGTACCAGATACTGTGATAAGGGTATTAGAAGCTCTGTGTTGCTCAGTGCTCTTTGCAGTCTCATGTGGGCGGTGCCTCAGATGGAAACACTACTGTAATCTTTGAGTCAGGCTGACATTGATACCTTATCCCGTTCCTTCTCTTTCACCCGTTATAATCTATCTAATTGTCCCATACTTCAGCAAGGATATTCTAAGGTATTATTTTCACATAGTTTATTAAAATCTTTAATACATATGGGTCTGAGAGCTGACAGTTACCATGGGCTTACTATGTGCTAGTTTTTAAGCTAAGCAATCTACACGCAAATCTTATATAACCCCAAACACTCCTGTAGATTAAAATGTTATCAGCCTTATTTCAAAACACTAAAGAGAGCGTTAGAGACACCCCCAAGCTCACACAGAGACTACAGACACTAGGATTTGAGCCAGGCCTGTCTGACTGCAGAGCCCAAGGATTTAACCCTTACTGTGCCAGCTTCCTTCATGGCCCCTTGTCAGAGCAGAAATAATATTCCCCATGAACCCAAGTGTGTTCACATGTTTATTTCTTCTTCTTCTTGATAATAAAGAAGTATAAAATTCTGGTATAAAATTTTCAGCCTATTAATTTTATTAGATTTCCAAAAAAGGTAAAACAGTAACATATTCCATTCTATGGAATCAAAGGTTTGGACTTAAACATTTTTCAGGCTGAGAATTGAATTTGATGCAGTGTCTGTAGGTGAAATAGTACTTGTTCAAATTAGATGCAGCTGATAAACAAGCCAAACGTGATTTCCTAGGTCCTAGAGCTTAAACTAAACTGAATCTCAGAAATATGAGGGTTTCTTATGAATTGAGGAGTTGACAAAATTTTCCACAGAGGAGATTCCTGGTAAGAAAGTGTTTTCCTATTTGAGTTACCAGATCAGCACTTCTTGTTAGTGTTTAGTTGCTAAGTTGTGTCTGACTCTTTGCAACCCCAGGGACTGTAGCCTTCCAGGCTTCTCTGTTCATGGGATTTCCCAGGCAAGAATACTGGAGAGGGTTGCTATTTCCTTCTCCAAGGGATCTTCCCGAGCCAGGGATCGAACCCCTGTCTTCCTGCATTGCAGGCAGATTCTTTACCTCTGAGCCAACAGGAATGCCCCTATGGAACTCACTGTTAATTTGTCTCCTCAATGCTAAAATTCTCAATAAAGGTTATTAGATATTTTAAAGTATCTTTAATTTTGAAAATGGATGCTAGCAGGACAAAAGAAATATTTCACAAATATTATTTTGAATTAGCTTTGTACTAATAAGTATGTATTTTCACAATTAAATGAATATACAATGACTATAATAAAGTACAATGCATATTATTTCCCATCTATAGTCAAGGCTGAATTGTGAGTATGTATGTGATTTTTTTACATTCATGTTCATAGTGACTTTCAGAAAATTCTAGCATTTTCTCTCAGTCTCTGGTAAACTGAAACCATGTCCTTTTGTGATTTTCCGCTCGTACTACCTTTGGGATTCTGTGGTGCTTCTTGTGCCCAGTTTTCGAGGTAAATTTCTTGCTCCGTGGAGACCCAGCTTTTCTTGTCAGGTGAGTGCAGCAGTCTTGCTGACTTGCCCTTGAGGTTTGAGGAACATGTTTCTGATTTTTCTTGTGACTTATTGCAGAGAAGCAGAAGCTCCTTGCTTAAAAAGTTGCAGAGCTGAGCCTGAGGCATTCACAAAAATGAAGCATTGGCCAAGCCTCATCTTTTTTTAATTCGAATAGCAGCCATCAGCAAACAAGACTGGGCATTTACCTTCAGATTTTGGTGGAGAGATAAATGTGTTTACAGTCAGTTGGCTCATACGTGTTTATTGGTGGGTCTGGGTTGTTTCTGGATCTCTTAGGTTGTCTTTTAAATGCGCAAAGTTTCCAGCAAAGTCTGATAACACCCTCACAAGATGGGAAAGTCTTTCTAGAAATAAATCAGTTATTAAGGTACTGCTGCTAAATCGCTTCAGTCGTGTCCGACTCTTTGCGACCCCATGGTCCGCAGACTACCAGGCTCCTCTGTCCATAGGATTTTCCAGGCAAGAGTACTGGAGTGGGGTGCCATCGCCTTCTCCGTATTAAGGTACTAATAGAGTTTAAAAGAAGGAAATCTGACATGAAGTCAGTTTCTCTAGTAGCTTCTAATGAGAGGGTGTGTGCCCGGAGATGCACTGATGCATTGGACCATTGAGAACATTTCTTGTGTAGCCCTTGAACACACCCTACTGTAGGAAGGAAACAAAACTCAACTTTAGCCCTGTAGGTACTTAACTGCTGGAGAATGATTGAAACTCTACCCCCCGCCCGGATACACACAAACAGAAACATGGTTTATACATGTGCAGCACTGGGAAAATAAAGCAATGTGAAAACATAGTAGTTAAATATAATGGTTTGGCTCTTTTACTTCTGTTTTAGAGCACCACTTTTGCCAAACCCTACCCAAGTGAACACAGGTCACTTTCTCTGAAAAGAACATGCTAGTAATAGTGGGAAAGGGACTTGGCAAAATCCTGAGAGACAACCTTAAATTGACGTCAGGACTCAGATATCCTCACTGAAGCAGGATGTACCAGTTGGATGGCTCACAGCTTCCGTCTTGAACCTTCTGTGTATGCTAAGTATGAGGCCGGTCCTTGGTAAAGGCCTCCAAAGATTGAAGTCCATACCACTGTTACAGGCTTCCCTGGTGGCTCAGATGGTAAAGAGTCTGCCTGGAATGCAGGAGACCTGGGTTCAATCCCTGGGTTGGGAAGATCCCCTGGAGAAAGGAATGGCTACCCACTCCAGTATGTTTGCCTGGAGAATTCTTTGGACAGAGGAGCCTGGAGGGCTACAGTCCATAGGGGTGCAAAGAGCTGGACACAACTGAGCGACTAACACTTTCACTTTCACCACTATTACTAACACAAGCTCCTTAATTTACTAGCTGTGTGGCCTTGAGGAAGTGATATATACTCCATTTCTTTATCTATCCAAAGAAGATAATAGTCACTGTTTGGTGGGAGGTTAATTGGATCATTTTATTTTGTAAACATAAATCATATTATGCCTGTTTTATTTACACAGGGGGTGTTAAATGCATGTTAAAAATTTCAGTTATTATAATTGTTAGAATTTCCCTCTATAGTTGAAGAAACTGAGGCTTGGAAGGGTTAAGTGACTTTCTCGAGATCACAGAGTTAGTAGGTAGAAAAGCAGAAATTTGAACCCAGCTTTTTCTGAGTCCATATTGGGTATCTCTCTATTGGGTCATCACTTGTAACTGTTGAAAGTGTATTTTCTGAGTTCTGACTTTGTAAGTATTCCCTTGAACACTAATCTCCTAGACTTAGTCTCTTTCCTTGTGGCATCTACATTCCAGCTGCGTCTATAACTGCTTCTCCCTGTCCATGTGGTCCCTGGCATTCAGGACCAGAGTAACTGAGACCCCACCATGCTCCAGGCCAATCCATGACTTGGAGAAAGTATGGCTGGCCCAGGCTGACATTGTCGGGAGGACAATTCCCAAGTGCATGATTGGCTGGATGTCCTTCCTGCAATGTGAGAGGCAGTGACCATGATGAGCACCAGCTGAGTGGAGCGCTGTGAAGGTCATGCCAACCATGGACGGAAGAACCCTGGCCCCTGCCCCAGATATCATCCTGCACAGCACCCACTGTGACTGAGTATAGTGCTAAGAATCTCTGGATTCGATCTCAGCCTCTGCTGCTTATAAATTAAATGGTCTCATGTAGGTTATTTAAGCTCTCCATGCCTCAATTTCCTCACCTGCAAGATCAGGATCATGAAAGGACTGATCTCATAGGAAGTTCATAGGCAGGACTGCTTAGCACACAGAAAGTACTCAATTAACGCCAGGAGTTAATGTTAATATATGTGCAGAACTGTGTCATCTCATTTCATCCTTCCTTCATGACTGGGAAATAGATGCTTAATATTTCCGAAGAACCAAGTTTGCAGACCCAAACAATAGGAGTTGAATGTAAACCATCTAACTGAACCTGTGCTTTATTCCCTGTGCTGAACCCTCTCTTGAGTAGCTGGAAGAGTCTGGGCTCATGTCTAGAAAACAAAAATATGAATTCAGTCAATCTCTAGGTCCACAAGAGTTTCTTCAGTGTCAAATGTTCTAAAGGAGATATATCAATCAAGTGCCTTGGGACTTGGGTGGGAAATAGTAAACAGCCAAATATCTCTCTTTGTGGACTGGGGACAAAATTAAAGAAATCGCCAACTGAGTCGTGAAGTAGATGGTGAGAAGTTCACGGTTTTTAGATTCTGGAGAGAATTCCAGCTCAAATCACACGTTAGGTTTTACCATCCGGGTGGCCTGGGCTGCAATTGATAAATATACTAACCTCTGAGCCTCAGTATTATACACTGGAAAAAAAGGGGGAGAAAAAGAGGGAGAGGAGATGGGGGTGGTATTGGTTGATTGATTATCGTTGATTGTGCAGAAAACAGACCCTGAGAGACACTTGATCGCTACAGCACAGTGCACAGGGCTAAGGTCAGTTTCCACCCTTTTCCCACGGATAGCAAAGAGAAGTCAGCCTTAATTTGGTGGAGGAAAGCAGTCTAGACTCTAGAGAGTGGGAACATGATCAGCAGAAGTACAAAGGTAGAAATCACAGCTGTGGTTGGGAAATTGCAAATAACACCAACCTATGCAAATACAAATCACACGGTTGACACAGTCTGTGTTTAAAGAAGAGATGTAAGGTGAGAATGGCAAAGAAGGTAGCTTTCATACCCTGCATGTTCTTCTGAAAAGATTTATTACCTGTAGGATCCACTGACAGTCTTTGAGTGAGGAAATAACAAGTTAGACACTGGGTTGAAGGGACGGTGATGAATTGTCCATATCTGGGGCAGACTGATAATGGAGACAAGGGACAGGAATATGGAAGGAGGTGAAAATAAAGAGAACTATGGGGACCATGTGATTAAGGTTAAATTAAAGCAGTGGCGCTGATAATAAAAAGAAAAAATCAAGTAGCACAGGTAGTTAGCTAACCAGTTAGCTAATGCTGGGAGGAAAGAACTTTAAAGACAACATAACTTTATGATTCAGAGGTTTGAAAGCTCTTTTCTAAAGCTTTCCAATACAGTAGTCATGTCTGTAAGAATTTGCCCGAGGAAACCAGGTTTCTTTGGAGAAAAGGCACAGTATAGTTCGAAAGAAGATTGTGTGTGTGCTCAGTCACATCTGAATCTTTGTGACACTATGGACTGTAGCCCGCCAGGCTCCTCTCTCCATGGAATTTTCCAGACAAGAATACTGGAGTGGGTTGCCATTTCCTACTCCATGGAATCTTCCTGACCCATGGATTGAACCCACATCTCCTGTGTTGGCAGGTGAAGTCTTTACCACTGTGCCACACGGGAAGCCTAAAAGATTAGGTAATCCATAACGCTTCTATTGGGCTTAATAGAAATTAAGAAATTAAGTCAGCTATTAACCTGATTCTTTCCCTTCCCTGCTTCCCCCACTCCCCTTCCAAATAAACTATCTGGACCCAAATCCTGTGTTAGGGTCTACTTTTAGTAAGACCCCCAGATCTGCTTTTAGGTGGAACCCCAGGTGAAGACAACTATAGATTTTAGAGCAGGCCTGCCTTGTGGCCAGTTCTGCCCCTCTTTCAGTTTTAAGGAAATTAGACATCTTGTTATTTCAATCCTCTCATCTCTAGAAAGGGTATAGAGATAATAACTAAGTCAAGCTTCTGTGAAACTTTACTGACATAATTCCTTTCAAGTGCTTAGTATGACATTATAAGTTTTCAATAAAATTAGCCTTATTATTATTATTGATGTTGGTTTACTTCCCATCATCTCTAAATAGATGGAGTGAATAGCTGTAGACAACTACGAGTCTTAACAACTTCTGGAAGATTTCTCACATCTGTGCAAACTTCTGGAGCTTGAAAGTTCTCCTAGTTCCTGCTGTCTGATGAGTTATAGACTCATGCTGGAGAAGGAGATGTGCAGACTTTAAAAAAGGACCAAGTCAGTAGGGTGAAAGGCCAGGCTTCCTGAGATTCAGGGACCAGTCCAGTGTCGCTGAGTGAAAGCCTCATGAGACGCAAGTGAAAGGAACTGACAATGAAATCCATGTCCACAGCACACCAGAGAGAGAGGTGCTTTCCAGAGCTTTGCTAAAATGTTGAAAAATTCAGTCAGCAGCGCCTCTACCTAAGTGTAACATGGTCTGTTAACAAGGGGTGTTTTAACCACCTTCTGCTGAGTGCCTCTTATGTCCCAGGCATTCTGTTTGCTACCCTGTGATTAAGACAAATGTGACCTGGTTCCTGGTTTCAAGTCCGGTCAGGGAGATACACACATAAGCAGATAAACTACAACACAGAGTGCCATGGCTGTAGTGAGAAGGGAAAAGAGTTTATTTAGGCTAAGACAGGGAAGAAGGAAGGAAGGAGACCTTTAATATACTTTACTGTGCAAGGGAAACAGCCTGCAGATGAGGAACTGAAGCTCGAAGAACAAGTGCAGGTTAACTAAGGCCATGCTGCTGCATTTGAACCCAAGGTTTCCCTCTCCAGCGCTCTTTCCATTGTGCTTGGCGCTAGTGGTGATGGGTAGAAAGGCACAATATTTCTGATCACAATCCCTTCATTTTATGCTCTTGATCTTGCTTGCTGCTGCTGCTGCTAAGTCACTTCAGTAGTGTCTGACTCTGTGTGACCCCCTAGATGCAGCCCACCAGGCTGCCCCGTCCCTGGGATTCTCCAGGCAAGGGTACTGTATCTTGCTTAGGAAAACAGATTTCTCTTTTATTACTGTTGTAAACAGCAGGTCATCCAGATGACTCATCCCTTTTTCTCTTTCTAAATTACATAAGTATGATTATCCCAGTTTCATATATATATATATATATATATATGCAGATGGTAATAAAATTTATATATTAATCATATAAAAACATGATTAATATATAAAATATAAAATCATTTGAAGGTGGTCACAAGGTATAAGCTTCCAGTTATAAATAAGTCCTGGGGATGTAATATACAGATGGTGACTAAGAAAATTATTATCTCATTGATTTACAACTTGAAATTATCTTTTTTTTCCCCCCTCTTAGGTGACTTCCACTGTGAGGCAGAATTAACCAACCCTTGGGATTTATCAGGTTATTTGGATATAGAACTAATGAGGTTTTTATTTAAAAAAAGTCAAGACCTAGGGGTTTTAAAGCAGGATTTGGGGAGCAGGCTGATTGACGGGGGTAGTGATATAAAGAATCAATAGCATCTGGGGTCTAAAATATGAAATAGCTTCCTGCCAGAAGTAAGTAATGGTCTCTGCTCTTAGAAGATGGAATAAAAGATAGATATGGATGGATCTAGAGCCTATCATACAGAGTGAACTAAAACAGAAGGAGAAAAACAAATATTATATATTAACACATATATGTGAAATCTAGAAATATGGTGCAGATGGACCTATTTCCAAGGCAGAAACAGAGATGCAGACATAGAGAATGACATGTGGATCAAGCAGGGGAAGGGGAATATGGGGGTGGATTGGGAGATTAGATTGACATATATGTACTACCACATGTAAAATAGATGGCTAGTGGGAAACTGTGAAACGCTGGGCTGGATGAAGCACAAACTGGAATCAAGATTGCCGGGAGAAATATCAATAACCTCAGATATGCAGATGACACCACCCTTATGGCAGAAAGTGAAGAGGAAGTAAAGAGTCTGTTAATGAAAATGAAAGACAAGAGTGGAAAAGTTGGCTTAAAGCTCAACATTCAGAAAACTAAGATCATGGCATCCAGTCCCATCGCTTCATGGCAAATAGGTGAGGAGACAGTGGAAACAAAGACTTTATTTTGGGGGGCTCCAGAATCACTGCAGATGGTGACAGCAGCCATGAAATTAAAAGATGCTTACTCCTTGGAAGAAAAGCTGTGACCAACCTAGACAGCATAGTAAAAAGCAAAGACATTTCTTTGCCGACAAAGGTCCATCTAGTCAAAGCTATAGTTTTTCCAGTGGTCATGTATGGATGTGAGAATTGGACTCTAAAGAAAGCTGAGAACCGAAGAACTGACGCTTTTGAACTGTGGTGTTGGAGAAGACTCTTGAGAGTCCCTTGGGTTGCAAGGAGATCCAACCAGTCCATCCTAAAGGAAATCAGTCCTGAATATTCATTGGAAGGACTGATGCTGAAGCTGAAACTCCAGTACGTTGGCAACCTGATGTGAAGAACTGACTCATTGGAAAAGACCTTGATGCTGGAAAGGACCGAAAGTAGGAGGATAACGGGATGACAGAGGAGGAGATGGTTGGATGGCATCACCAACTCAATGGACATGAGTTTGAGTAAACGCCGGGAGTTGGTGATGCACAGGGAAGCCTGGTGAGCTGCACTGCATGGAGTTGTAAAGAATCAGACACGACTGAGCGACTGAACTGAACTGAGTGGGAAACTGTTGTATAGCACAGGGAGCTCAGCTTGGTGCTCTGTGATTTCCTAGTGGTGTAGGATGGGGGTGGAGGTGGGAGGGAGGACCAAGAAGGAGGGGATATATATACACATATAGCTGATTCACTTCATGATACCGTAGAAACTGACACAGCATTGTAAAGCAATTATACTCCAATTTAAAAAAAAAGAAAACATATTTTTTTAAATGGGATATAATCAATTTACTTGCAGTAATTATAGGATGTTGTGATACTAGATAAGAGAGTGAATGGGGTTAGTCAGAGAGGAAGTGCAGACAAGAAACCGTCATTTATTAAATGCTTACTGAAAGTGTTCATGTTGTAGGTATGGATAGTCGCATTTCACAGACGGGACACTGAGAATGAGATATTTAGTGTTAAGTGCATTACCTAAAGGGGCAGAAGTGAAACAAACACAGGTTCACTGCTGAGCATGAAGAAAACCATTTTCTTCACTCTAGAGAAGTGCTGTTTAGGTGAAAATGTCCCATAGGAGCTGGTGTTGGGCTGCAGTGTCCAAGGAGGAGAAGAAGGTAATGCTTCAGTTAGGTGATGGAAGACTGTATCAAGAACTGTAAAGTTCATAAGCAAATTCTTGGAAGTAGAAGAAAGTTGCAAACCAGGATGCCAAGAAAACCATTTGGCTCGAATGGAGAGTTGTGAGCTTGGGGATTGGATAGAAATGAAAGAAGTCAGGCTCTGTGGTTCTGGCTAGTGGAGGAGTTTGCAGTCAGAAGATGATTCTAGTTGAATTCGGTGAGGTTTTTGAACTCATGTTTTTTTTCAGAGACAAGTCCTAGAGAAGGAAAGTAAGGCAGGTCTCCAGTCTAAAGACCATGTCAGTTTAGTGCCTGAGATTTTAGCCCCAGGCCGTGTTGAAAAGTGGTCTGATTTTTCTGTTTGATCTAGTAGAGTTTTGAAGGGTGAGATGAAACAGTGGCTTTATTGAAGTAGTAGGTATGGAATTGGAGTCTGATTACAAAGGATAAAATATTGCAAGATCACTTGATGATACAATTCCTGCAAAAAGAATGCTCTGGTAATGTAGATGTAGGGCAGCCAGAGCAGGAGGGCCTTTGAGAATAGGAAAAAGGAGTGAACAGAAGTGGAAAGTAGTGCTTGAACTTACCAACTGAGTTGTGACCGGGAGAGGCCAGCAAGGAGTATATACTCGTAATTCTCAACGTTGAGCTCTACCTTCCCAGGCAGTAGGCAGTGAAGGAATATTTTTTGACATACGCTTCATATTTTCTTATTGTCAAATGAGGTAGAAACTAATATAAGAAGAGTTTAGTGAATCAGTTAAAAATCCTGGGTGTCTTCTTTTTTTTTATTGGAGTATAACTGCTTTGCAATGTTGTGTTACTTTCTGCTGTACAATGAAGTGAATCAACTACATGTATACATATATTCCCTCCGTCTTGGACCTCCCTCCTACCCCACCCCCACCCCACTCCTCTAGGTCATCAGTAGCACTGATGAAGCACTTCCTGTGCTTTACAGCCGGTTTCCCACTAACAATCTGTTTTACACATGGTAGCCTATCTTCTATGTGCTAATCAGAATTCTTGGAGTTGCTGATTTGTACAAATATGAAATACCAACTCAGCCTGTAGGGATTCAAAATCTAGACACGGGCTGGAAAGTTAGCCCACAGGCAGCTCCAGAGTTTGCACCATGCAGCAAAAAATATTTGTGATCCAGTGACTTGTCCCTCCCCTGTGATCTTAGATAGCCGAAGCATTTCTCTATCATAGTGGGTTTTACTTGTGCTGAACTGGTGGGGTTACTTTTCCGTCTTTACCACTAGACTGTGTGTTTCCTGAGGGCAGGAACAAGGTCTTCCTTTTTGACTTCCTGGCACTTAGAACAGAGAGCAGTTCACAGTCCAAAGTCAATATATATCTGATTGAAGGAATGCCTGAAAGAATAAATGGTGGACTCGTTTTATGGTTGTTGTAGTTTATAAAGTAGGTACAAATATAATCCAAGCTAAAGGTATCAATTCAGCAATTCTCTATAAATTTGCTGTAATATACCAAAAAGGCTTAACAGACTTCCTTACTTAACTCTATAGCTAATGGACCTCCCCGGTGGCTCAGTGGTAAAGAATCCACCCACCAATGCCGAGACACAGGTTCGATCCCTGGGTTTGAAAGATCACCCGAAGAAGGAAATGGAAACCCACTCCAGTACTCTTGCCTGGGAAATCCCATGGACAGAGGAGCCTGGTGGGCTATGGTCCATGGGATGGCCAAAGAGTTGGACATGACTTAGCTAAAAAACACCAACAATTAATGGACCTTCACTCATTTGACAAATATTTTTTGAGCTTCTACTTTATGGCAGTCAGTTTGTCAAACATTAGAGATTGTCTTCTACTTCTTTAAAACAGTTTTTACATGGAAACATATTTGTTGAAACAAACTGAAGCCTGTAGTATAAAGTCATGTGGTCTTTTTATGCTTTCAAAGAAAGAATCACTGTTCCTTGTTGTTCTGGTGCTAAGTCATGTCTGACTCTTTGTGACCCCACAGACTGCAGCCTGCCAGGCTCCCCTGTCCTTCACTGGCTCCCGGGGTTTGCGCAAACTCATGTCCATTGATTGACGATGCCGTCCAACCATCTCATCCTCTGTCTCCCCCTTCTGCTGCCTTCACTGTTACTTGAGCTTACTTCAAATCGAGTGTTGTGGATCTTGTAAATCAAGTGTTATCTGAGAAGAGAACGCAGGGGGGCACCAGAGAACCAGAAACAAAACAAAGCAAACCCCTGCACTGCTGCTTTGAATCGGGACCTTGCTAAATTTATTGTTAATCTGCAGTCTATTTCTAGCTCAGGCAGATGCCAGCGCCTGACGAGAAGGGGACACGTGCGATGAGAACCCAGCGAGTGCTCTTGCACACCTGATGCTCTAAGATGTTTTAGGTCCCCCTTTGGCCCAGCAGAGTGCTATTTTCTGGAGAGGATGCTCCCAAGTAGATTCACAAGCCATAGCAGCTCCATCTCCTCTAGAGATGCCTTCACTCTGAGCCCGTCAACCCCCGGTAGGTCTCCCTGGTGGTGGAGATCTAAGGGTGCTGGTTTAAGAAGGGAAAGGCACTATCTTTAAATATTGACTCACTCCCGTGTACTTCCTGTGCCGAAGCAGATGGCTTCCAGGCCCCCGGCAAGGGCAAGTCAGTCACTGTAGTTTGGAGACGCAGTGCTTATCAGTTTCTGGAGTGGGGCCTCTGATGAGAATATGGAAGCACCATCCAGAGCTCCTATGACATCATTAGGCACAGCTCATGATGTCACTGGGTGGTGTTAGCAAGCTGTAGGTGACAGTGATTAATGAAAACCCATTCTCTACACTCGAAGGGCTGTGGGTATATGTATTTGAGTACGTAAGCCCTAATCTTTTCCATCTGAGTCTTGCATTCTAGGTCCACATTTCTGATTACCTTCTAGTTTTTCCCACCTGTATATCCCACAAATGCAGGACATTCAAAATAGAATTTACCAGTGTTTCTTCCAAATGCAGATCTCTCTTTGTTTCATCTAAAATAAGTGGCAAGACCCAAGTTAAGCAGGCTGGAGATATGAGGTGTTAATAATCCTGCTTCTCCCCCTGCCGTTCTCAATCCTGTCACCCAGCTGATCATCTGGCTCCCTCTCCTGTTCACATCCTTCATTTATTTTCTCTCTGCTAGAGAGTATTTTTTTTAACTTTATTTTTAATTGGAGGATAATTGCTCTACAATATTGTGTTGGTTTCTGCCACACATGAATGTGAACCAGCCATAGGCATACAGATGTCCCCTCCCTCTTGAACCTCCCTCCCACCCCCCACCCCTCTAGGTTGTCCCGGAGCCCTGGGGTTGAGCTCCCTGCCTCATGCAGTAAGTTCCCACCGGCTGTCCATTTTCCATATGGTGATGTGTAGTGTGTGTTTCAGTGTTACTCTTACACTTCGTCCCTTCCTTTCCTCCCCGCACTGTGTCCACAAATCTGTTCTCTTTCTCTACTATAGAGTATTTTAAATTCAGGGTTATTTACCTCTTTCCTAAATTCAGTGGTCTGTCTGTAGTCTATCTGTTCTGGTCTTTGTCTCATCTAACTGCCCCACCTCATGCTTTCTTAAACATTGTTTATCAGTTCTTCAATTATTCTTCAATAATTCTTCAATTATTAACAGAACATCCAGTTCCTTAGCATTCAGTTCAGTTCAGTTGCTCAGTCATGTCCGATTCTTTGCGACCCCATGAATTGCAGCACACCATGCCTCCCTGTCCATCACCAACTCCCAGAGTTCACTCAAACTCACATCCATCAAGTCAGTGATGCCATCCAGCCATCTCATCCTCTGTTGTCCTCTTCTCCTCCTACCCCCAATCCCTCCCAGCACCAGGGTCTTTTCCAAGGAGTCAACTCTTCGCATGAGGTGGCCAAAGTATTGGAGCTTCAGCTTTAGCATCATTCCTTCCAAAGAACACCCAGGGCTGATCTCCTTCAGAATGGACTGGTTGGATCTCCTTGCAGTCCAAGGGACTCTCAAGAGTCTTCTCCAAAACCACACTTTAAAAACATCAATTCTTCAGCGCTCAGCTTTCTTCACAGTCCAACTCTAACATCCATACATGACTACTGGAAAAACCATAGCCTTGATTAGATAGACCTTTGTTGGCAAAGTAATGTCTCTGCTTTTGAATATGCTATCTAGGTTGGTCATAACTTTCTTTCCAAGGAGTAAGTGTTTTTTAATTTCATGGCTGCAGTCACCATCTGCAGTGATTTTGGAGCCCAAGGAAATAAAGTCTGACACTGTTTCCACTGTTTCTCCATCTATTTCCCATGAAGTGATGGGACCAGATGCCATGATCTTCATTTTCTAAATGTTGAGTTTTAAGCCAACTTTTACACTCTCTTCTTTCACTTTCATTAAGAGGCTCTTTAGTTCCTCTTCACTTTCTGCCATAAGGATGGTGTCATCTGTATATCTGAAGTTATTGATATTTCTCTTGGCAATCTTGATTCCAGCTTGGGCTTCTTCCAGCCCAGCGTTTCTCATGATGTACTCTGCATAGAAGTTAAATAAGCAGGGTGACAATATACAGCCTTGACGTACTCCTCTTCCTATTTGGAACCAGTCTGTTGTTCCATGTCCAGTTCTAATTGTTGCTTCCTGACCTGCATATAGGTTTCTCAAGAGGCAGTTCAGGTGGTCTGGTATTCCCATCCCTTTCAGAATTTTCCACAGTTTATTGTGATCCACACAGTCCAAGGCTTTGGCATAGTCAATAAAGCAGAAATAGATGTTTCTCTGGAACTCTCTTGCTTTTTCGATGATCCAGTGGATGTTGGCAATTTGATCTGTGGTTCTTCTGCCTTTTCTAAAACCAGCTTGAACATCTGGAAGTTCACAGTTCACGTATTACTGAAGCCTGGCTTGGAGAATTTTGAGCATTACTTTACTAGCGTGTGAGATGAGTGCAATTGTGCAGTAGTTTGAGCATTCTTTGGCATTGCCTTTCTTTGGGATTGCAATGAAAACTGACCTTTTCCAGTCCTGTGGCAATTGCTGAGTTTTCCAAATTTGCTGGCATATTGAGTGTAGCACTTTCACAGCATCATCTTTCAGGATTTGGAATAGCTCAACTGGAATTCCATCACCTCCACTAGCTTTGTTTGTAGTGATGCTTTCTAAGGCCCACTTGACTTCACATTCCAGGATGTCTGGCTCTAGGTGAGTGACCACACCGTTGTGATTATCCTTAGCATTAGCCACAATCTACTGTCTTTCCTACCTCCTCTCTCACTGCATAGCCTACATTCCATCTGCTCCCCAGTGCGCACAAACACAAATGCCCTCCCCGCTTTGCCTGTCCTGCCACAGTCAGTCATATTCGCCCTCCAGTACCCTCTGGTGGATGGGGCGTACCACAGAAATAAGCATGTGGGGTCTACAACTAGAGCAGCTGCTGACAACCTACAACCTGCAGGCCAAGTATTCCCACCATCGCTTTTCATAGAATGTTTATTAGAACAAATGAATGAACGGTGCTCATGATTAAAGATGTCAGACAAAAGGAGTACGTATTGTACAGTTTCACTTATATAAATCTAGAAAGTGCAAATGAACCTGTAGTGACAAAGTAGATCTTTGATTACCTAGAGAGAGGCATGAGAAAAGGGATTATAAATTGATGCAAGGAAACTTTTGGGGGTGAAGGATATTGTCCTTATCTTGATTGAGTAATGATTTCATTCATCTATTCGTATGTCAAAAGTTGTCAAATTGATCATCTTAGATACGTGTGATTTATTATTTCTTAATTGTACCTCACTTTAAAAGAAAACATTGGTTACATTCCCAACAGGTGTTCCCATTGTCTCAGCCTCGGTTACTCTGAAGAGTTGTCTAGTTGCTCAGTTGTGTCCAACTTTTTTGCGACCCCATGGATCGTAGCCCTCCAGGCTCCAATGTCTATGGAAATCTCCAGGCAAGAATACTGGAGGGGGTTGACGTTTCCTTCTCCAAGGGATCTTCCCAACCCAGTGATCAAACCCACGTCTCCTGCATTGCAGGCAGAGTCTTTACTACTGAGCCACCAAGGGAAGACCATTCAGTTCAGTTCAGTTCAGTCGCTCAGTCATATCTGACTCTTTGCAACCCCATGGCCTCCAGCACACCAGGCCAATTAAAAGGGAAGACCATTACTCATGTCATAATAGAGAGGCCACTGGAGTGATTTCCCAGAGTCCCAGACTCCCACTCTGTTACTAGTTCTAGGAATTTGGTCACGTCACTTAACCTTTTCCTGCCTTTTAACCTTAGTCAAAGATAAAACAGGACTGGACTTGATCATCTTCAAGTCACCTTCTGAATTTCTAGAGTTCTCTCATCTCCATTTTACGGGTTCATTGCACAGGTATTTTGGGGGTACCTGTGCTTACTCAGGTAGTATGTTAGTGGTATGTGTCTCCCCTTCCTTTGTTGTAGGTGATGCCTTGCCTGTTAAGCTTGCTTCTTTCCTGTGTGTTTCATCCTTCTTTGAAACTGCAGGGGCTCATCTGATACAATATTCCTTTATAGAAGCAGAGCACGGGCTGCTCAGTTTCTTTGTTTGGCTAAATTACCCATCTGAAGTGCACATCATATCATTAGCCTCGCAAATTCATCTTCTCCTTTTCCACATCTAACAATAATAGGATGTTTTTAGTTAGGTTGAAAAATTGTAATTTTAGAAAAGAAATGCCAGGAGAAAATTAGAAATAGAAGCATGTTTTATGAGACTGTGAGAGACTTTAGAACAGAAGATATCACTGGGAAATTTTCCATCTCTTAGGCCCTTGTAAACGACACTGGCTTCACACAGTGGTCTTAAAGTTGAATTCACTCTGAGAGGAATTTGTAAGCTTCTTAAAGCACCCCAAGGTTTGTGGCTGAACAATGTTCCCTGGAGAGGAGAGTTTGCTGGAGTTTCTCTAAAGCTCAACTGCTTAAATCTAAATGACCCCAATGCTGGTTTTGCTTATCTCTAGGGAAGTTTCCTTAGTAACATACCAATGGCGTTAGGATGCTTAAAGGAAAACATTTTTAGTGTTGGGATAAAACAGAGACTGGAGAAATAAGAGGATGACAGTCACATTTAGACAAGCTGGACACATTTGTTATTTATCTCACGTATCTCTTAGCGTAGCTCCTAGATGAAAGCAGTGGTTTATACCAGTTTGCAACTCTGAGACATTGAAAGTTTGCTCAGAGACGTTTAGGTGTGTGCCCAAGGTCCCACAGCTAGTACTTTCCAAGCAGGAATTTGAAGCCAAGCTTGGCTAGTTTGAAACCAGTGTTCTTTCATGCCCTCCCGCCGCCCCATTCACTACTCATTGTGAGGCATTTGGATTATCATTCGACCATTTCCTCACCCTGGTGTTTTTAGCGTGCCATTTTCAGTTTCTTCGGGGTATCTTGGCAGCCCTCAGGAGAGGTTATAGAACTGTGTTGTAATTGCTGTGGGCCATTAACTCTGCAAGCTGTCCTGACACCATCGGTGTACAGGAAGGGTGGACCCTCTTGGTTGGATGTGGAGGAATCTCAGCTTTTATTTGACATTAGTTGTTTTTTTTTTCTTCCCTCCTAAGTGGTTTTTGCATGGACTTTGTGGTATTTTTAGGAATTGAGTTTATTTTGGTTTAACAATAAAGAATTGTGGTCTTCGGGACATTTTCTCTTGTGTGGGACTAGAGCTTTTATTTCCTGTCTAACCTTTCCTTTGTGAAATCTGAGTTGCATTTCATTGGCTGGAAAAGGGATTCAGGAATTGGTCTTTGCCTCCAGCCTTGCTCCCCTTTTAAACTTTACACTTGAATGGCCATACAATTTTTCTAAAACTATTGTCTAATCATATCATTCCCTGCGGCATGTGGGAATCACTCCCAGTATACTCAAGCAGGCTGCCCCAAAGGTCATGGAGCAGAATGCTCATAGACCAAATTAAGACGTATAATTATGTCGTTCATTAAATCACTTAAAGTGCACAGAAGGAAGGGGAAAGAAATCAGGCAGACGATTACACTTAGGATAATAAGTGAGACGATAAGACTGCTATGCCCGGATCCTTGGTCACAGTGTTTATATAGTTCGCTGTCTGCCGTATCATCCTTTCCTGGTGATGACTGGTTACAAGGACCAGACTTGAAGTTAATAGGGGGGTTACAGCAGCTGGAAGGCAGCTGAGGACATCACACACTTGTCCTACTGGAGAGCTGGGATGGAGATACAAGAGCAAATAGATCTGGCCACAGCTGTAGCTCACCCATTCGCCTAGTAACCGCATACAGGTTTTATCTGTGTGTCTCAAGCAGAGAAAATATGGGGTCATAATGAGTGTCACTGATGAGCTGATAAATTTCGGGATGAAAACTGTCAATCAGGCTTGGTCTAAGCTTTATAAATGTATTTGGTTTACTGGTCCTCGCATTCCTTTCTATGACAAGTACCTCTCTGTTTGGTCCAGTCTTTTTATCTTTATTTAAAATACATATACTCTTGTTGGGCTTCCCTGGTGGCTCAGACAGTAAAGAATCTGCCTGCAGTGCAGGAGAGCAGGGTTCAATTCCTGAGTCCTGGAGAAGGGCATGGCAACCCACTCCAGTATTCTTGCCTGGAGAATCCCACGGACAGAGGAGCCTGGCGGGCTACAGTCCATAGGGTCACAAAGACTTGGACACGACTGAGCACCTAACACATGCGCATGCTCTCTGTAGGTTCTGTATGTTTGACAGGGGTCAGAGGTTTCCATTTGCTCCCTATACGTAACCCATTGTATGAGTTTTATTCAGCCCATTTGCCTTTATTGTAATCCATAGGAAAATGTGCAAGTGAAAGTCGCTAGTCGTGTCCGACTCTTTGCAACCCCATGGACTATATAGTCCATGGAATTTTCCAGGCCAGAATATTGGAGTGGGTAGCCTTTCCCTTCTCCAGGGGATCTTTCCAACCCATGAGTAATCCTAAATATTACAGCATTCACACACTACAGCCTATTTAAGATATTTCAAGAGCTCTTTTTTGGTCTAGAAAAGAAGATGCAAAATAGCATTTTATTCCGTATGTTATATGATCCAGTCTGGTACTCTTTCAGTCTCATCTCCCAGTGCTCCTCACCAGCGCCCTCCACTTTCCTGTCACATAGAGCAACACGTATTCCCTGAACTTGCACACCTCTCACTCGTCTGCATTATGGCCAGAATGTTCTATGATCTCCCTGGAGCACTAGTTCCTGTTAATCCGTTCAGAAGTGTAAGTATGGCTTTTTCTAGGAAGTCTTACTTGAACACCACTATCATTTTAATCCGAAATGCAGGCCAAAAGGCAAACGCATGTGCACACACATTACACACACATGCACAAATACCTCCTCCCTCTCACTGCGCTCCTAAGGTCAAGTATAAGAAGCACATGCTAGCTTTAGAGCACTTAAAACACTATTGCATTTTTTATGCTATTCTTTCCTACATTAGACTCTGAACAGCTTTTATTCAGGGATTTTAATAAATTTCTCCTATTATCCTCAGTCACTAGCCAAAGCCTCACATGTTATAAATGAGCAGTGTTTTCTGAGTTATTGAGTTAATGAATATTTAATAACAAATAAATGAATGCTACTGTGCTACCATTGGGGGGATATTTATTCTTGGAGTAAGCAGGATTTTTACACTTGTCACTTTAAAATTCAGTCCTTACGGGACTTTCTTTCCCTTCATTTTTTTCCTTTGAATGTTTTATACAAAGTACTATTTATTCCTACTACTTGATTTTAAAAAATCACTTAAATATGCTTTATAAATGAGTAATAATAGCAAGTAGCACTAATCTATTGGGCATGTACTGCGTGTGAGATTATATTAGAACTTCTTTTTCCATTGATCCCAAGGGAACTGGATTAAATGACAACATTGTATGAATCACAACAAAGATTTGAGGCAGATGGAGCGTGAGTAACTTCAAACAGGATAATTAGTTGTAATAAGCACCTAACTACTGTGCCCCCCGTTTCCATGTTAGAGCGTGGTGGTTCATGCACTGTTTGAATTTCGGTGTCCATAAATGCGTTTGTGTGCATTCATATCAGTGCATTTTCAGTCATGACTATGTCTCAGCCTTAGATGAGAACTTAAAAAAAGATTGGCACAGTCTCTGGCCACATGAAGTGTGCAGCCACCATGACCTCAAAATCAATGGGAAATAGGTTATTGAGTCCCGGGATGACCCACCTCAACTCCACCTGGGGTACCCTTGAATTCCCACAAAGCAAGTCCTGGTCCATGTAAATTCACTGAATAATCAAGTACCCCAAATAAGCACATGTCCCTCCCCCAGAAGCATGATCCAGAGTCCACAGGAGTTTTATCTTATGTCATCCATACTGCTCCTGAGGACTTTTCTGCTGCCTCACACACCCACCCTCATTCTCACCCAGCCTGAGAATCAGTTCAGAGAAGCATCTCTGGTTCCCCTGCCAGAGTGCGTTCCCCCACCTCCACTCCTGCTCATCTCTGGTTCCCCTGCCAGGGTGCGTTCCCCCACCTCCACTCCTGCTCCCCACTGCGGGGGCAGCACCGGTGCCTTCACCTGGTCCTGCCTGCACACTCATGCGTTGAACATCCATCCAGAAGGCAGTTTAATATAAGGCTGAAGGCTTGACGCTCAGAGAGACTTGGCTTTGGATCTACGTACTAACAGTTTGCCCTTGGACAGGATAACCTAGTATCCCTATGTGTTAATTCCATCATCTATAAAGTGGGGTCAGAGTGCTTACTTCACAGTTCTTCCTTCTCAATCCCAACACAAACTGTAATGGTTAACTATCCTGTTATGGTGTAAGTTAAGTATAAGACAGTTATGTATTAAGCCCAACGCAAAGTATAACAGTTATTTCTTGTTCCATCATCCCTCCTGCTGCCCCACAGCCCTTCACCCTATTCATCCTATGCCATCTCTGGGACGAATTACCCTCTGGAATGGGCGAGGACTCCATTTTAGTGCCCTACATTCTGAAAGACCCACTATTAGCAAAAGGAGTGTGGAAAGAAAGCACTGTTTAGAGTCTTAGAAAATCTGAGCTTGCTTTTGGGTTAGAGAATAGTAGAGGGAGCTGTGAGGTTGTGTTCCGACTCCAAGGGACCCATGCTGGGTTGAAAGGTCATCTGAGTAGATAGTGTAATGAGCCATAAGCAATATGATTTTAACAGCCACTGAAGTTGATCTCAAATGCTAATATGTTGTCTAATGAAGATATTTGGCTCGTGGGAAGGTTGAGGTGTATGAAGAAAGCGCTGCTGTTGGAGTCACAGGGATAGAGGATTGAATCTGGTTTCTGCTACTTTCAATCTAAATGGTCTTATCCACGTTGCTTAAGCTCTCTGAGCCTCAATTTTTCCCCTGTAAAATAAGAGGAATTCAAAACTTCATACAGTATTAGACAGCTTTGCTCATGAGAGTAAGTGGGATGTAGAAAACCGGTGCTTGGTCCATCTCCTGTTTTTGTTTTTAGTGGCTCAGGCATGTCCCACTCTTTGTGACCCCATAAACTGTAGCCCGCCAGGCTCCTCTGTCCATGGGATTTCCCAGGCACAAATACTGGAGTGGGTTGCCATTTTCTTCTCCTGGGACTCTTCTTGACCCAGGGATCAAGCCCATGTCTCCTGCATTGGCAGGCAGATTCTTCACCTCTGAGCCACCAGGAAAGCCCTTGGTCCGTATTAGGTAGCCTGTAAACAGCAGATATTTTTGGTTCTACCTCCTTGTTTCTTTTTCAACCAATAGTGGAGAGGGAAGAAGGGAAGTTGGGGAAGAGGAAGAGGGGAGAGGAGAGGAAGGAGAGAAGAAACGTTCGTGAAAACTATCATTTTCGTGCAGATGTCAAGTTTCAAGTTGATTTTGTGATGTGATGGTGTTGCATTAAGGATGTCTCCCATCATACAAAACTGTTCAAGTATCACTTTGCTGTGGGCTTCTATTTCAGGCCTTGAATGAGGGTTTCCTAATCATATACATGGTAGCAAGAAAGATACTTAAACCATCACTATAATTGGTAATATTCCCTTAGCATGTAGTAGCCACCTGTCACTCTGAAATTTTACACACAGTATCTTGATTCATACTCAGAAAACCTTGAGAAGTAGTTCCTGTTCTTGTTCTCTACTATAGAGTAGACAAAAATAGAGTTCTAGGGAGTTTAAGGAATTGGTGTGGAGAGTTTCAAAGTGGCAATATTTGAATTAGATTTTGAGAGCGCACAGGGTTAAGCTATGATGAAATAACTGGGAGCAAGCTGGTGCAGTTGGAGTGCTATATTTGGTAGGAGAAGTGAGGTTATAAAAATTTATGCTGGGGCCAGATCCCCAAGGACTCTGGATGCTTTCATTGTACCTAAACATTTAGTGCCCTTTGGAGAGTTTCAGTGGGAACTGTCATGAAGACATTTCTGTTGAAGGATAGTAGTTCTGACCACTGTGTGGTTGATACACAGGTATTGCTAGAGTTGTGCTCACACAGAGAGAACAGACTCAGGCAGAACACGGGAGGTCGAACTGCCTGGCCGGGCTCTGGTTTGGGTGCAGGAGGTGTGGATAAAGAAAACTCCAAGATGACTGCCAGCTTAATGGCCTGCAGAACTGGGTGGACATGACCTTAAGAGGTCATTTCTCTTTCCTGGAGGAAAGAGAGGGTTGGGAAAATAGAGTGTGTCTAGGAGAAAACCTGGGAAAAATGAAATAGGAAAACGAGAGTTGAGAAGTCAAGGTTGGCAAAAGACCCCTCTGGAGTCCCAGAATCTGAATTCTTAATGTTATCCACAGATGCTTCTTATCAAGTGTAAAATGTGAGATCTACCGGCCTAGATTACTTCCTAACAGCTCTGAAAAATCTGAAAAGTGATAATACCGTTCCATGCATGTAAATGGCAGCCCGCTGGGTGAGATGTGCTTCCTGTCAGCCTATACGAACTGAGGAGTATATTTTAGTAAAGTGGGAAGGAAACCCAGATAATTTCCAAAATGCATACTTCTAAACATTTTGATTTGTTCTTTGTTCTGGCAGCATTTTAGAGATTAAAAATCTTAAGAGTTTTATTATTTTTTTCCAGAAGAGAGATTTGCCTCTGAGCAATTTGACAAACATTGAGGTTCCTCTTAATCTGTTGCTTTCCCCTGTCATTTTCTCTGTGTGTCTCTCTTCTCCTGTTTTATTTTGCCTTCTGTTTTTTCCCTCTGCCTTTCTTCATCTTCTCTCCACCCAGAAATGAAAAGTGTTTCCATTGATTTAGTAGTTATGCATTTTTCCCTTGAGGGCATGTGTAGAATATTTCACTGTGGGGATTCATCCTTGTTTTTTTTGCTCAGTTGTGTCCGACTCTGTGGCCCCATGGACTGCAGCACGCCAGGCTTCCCTGTCCTTCACTAACTCCCAGAGTTTGCTCGTGTCCATTGAGTCAGTGATGCTCTCCGAGCGTTCGTCCTTAGCCATCCTTAGTCCAGTTCAGTTCAGTTCAGTCGCTCAGTCATGTCCGACATTTTGCGACCCCATGAATTGCAGCATGCCAGGTCTCCCTGTCCATCACCAACTCCCGGAGTTCACTCAAACTCATGTCCGTCGAGTCCATCCCTTGGCTAAGAGCGGCTGTACAGCATAGTCTTTAAGGGCCAATTGGAACCGGTTGCCAGTTTCAGATCCCAGCAATGATTACTTACATGGCCCTAGAGAATTGACTGAACGTTTTTCTGCCTCGGTTTCCTCAAGTTCAAGTGTGGACATTGGCAGCTCAGCTCTGCTCAGTTGCACTGCAGTCAGAAGTGCCTGCCCATATCTTCTTGGTTCTGCCCATCGTGGTTCTGCTGCAGCCCAGCTGTGTGTCCTCTTCACTTCTGGACCCGGGCTGAAGAAGAGGCCCTAATATGTCACCTCGAAGATTGCGGCAAGGGGAAAAGAGAGCTGGATGTGACTTGATGGCTCTTAAACCTTCTAAGTGGCCTGAGACACTTCTGCTCACCTTTCTTCGGTTATGAAGCAAGCCACACAAAATGTGTGACTTAACAGGATAGGAAATGCAATCCTCCAGAGAGGACAGATTCATTTAGGAAAAGATTGGTAGGAAGGGGCAGCACATACTGTCAACAATACAATCAACCTCTATAACTTTATGGGATTAATCTATTAATTAGTTAGTGAAACACTTAGAATGGTGTCCAGGGACTAGTGTCTGGTAAGTAAAATATATGTGTTAGCTATTTTTAATAGAGTCTAATATGAGTATAAAAAGAAGAAGAAATGTTTTCATTCACCCTTCAACTTTGAAAATCCACTGTACTTGCCAAGGACAGTACTGTTGAGAGTTGAGAACAGTATAGAAATGAAGGCCTTGGTCTCTGCTTTATATGAACTGCATGCGCTGTGCTTAGTCATTCAGTCGTGTCCGACTCTGTGACCCCATGGACTGTAGCGCCCCAGGCTCCTCTGTCCATGGGACTCTCAAGGCAAGAATACAGGAGTGGGCTGCCATGTCCTCCTATAGAGGATCTTCCCAACCCAGGGATCAAACCCAGGTCTCCCTCATTGCAGGCCCATTCTTTACTGTCTGAGCTACCGGGGAAGCGTATGCACTATATGGTCCTGTGTGAAAAATAAATATGAAGAGAAAAGGATAGTTGATGACTCTGATTTCTTTTAAGATCCCCATCTCCAGGGTACTAAGAAAACATCTATACCCAGTGCTGCCACACATTGGTCTTTATTTGCTCAACTCTTCCAGCAGCCTGGGAACTGCTGGCTTACAGTAAGCTTGTCTTTTTTGTCTTTGTACCTCCAGAAACTTCCACAGTGCTGTTATAGCATGAAGTGAACCTCTCCATTAAACTGATCTTCCTTTATACAGAGTGGAGGTGGGATGGTGGTTTTGTCCTCTTCATTAGGAACAGTTTCCTTTTCCAAATCGAGTCAGGAATTCAGAGTCCATGGATAAAGCACTGAGCAGTCTGAGGTTAACTTCCATACTGTACGCACCCAAAGCGTTGCACAGAGGTATGAAGACAGCACAAGGAAAGGAGTCCTGGTGGCCAGAGAAGCTTCTTTGCATGGCTTACCCAAGGCCACGCTTCGCTGCACAAGGAGCCTGTTGCATTTATATTACTTAAGGGAGACAAATGCATTTGAATGAAAATACTTGATCTATTTGTGTTAATGCTCTGGTTTTAATGTTTTTCCTCTGTGTGCTTGCTTTGAAGTTTTATTTTGGTAAGGACCATAGAGAGATGATATTTCTGGTGAGATGGGGAGCTATAATGTCTCAGGTTTTCAAACTGACATGCACATTAGTTTAGTATGGAGAAGGATCCTCGTCTCAGTGAACTAAGACCAGAATAGAGTGATGGTTCTGCTAATCCAGTCTCCCGGATCCCCCGGGTGCACAAACCAGACCTTAATGGGATAAGAGGGTCCACCCAGGTGACAGCATCCTTCTGTGTGGCAACCGCCTGTGTCCGCGGTGGGTGATCAGCTAATGTCGTCAATCTCATAAGCCAACAGACCTTGTGATTACCATCCCAAGAAGACAGGCTAAGAAATGCCATTCCTTTCCTGTTCTTACCATAGATTTAGTACATTCTGTTTTGGGAAGGAGGTGCTGCAGACATGGGTATTGATATGGAAATGCCATTTCACAGAACTCTTTGTTTGGAGTATTCTTTTTTTTTTAAAGCCAGTGACTATATCTTTATATTTAAAATAAAGGCCCCCACCTTGGATGTGGTAATTATTAAAAACATAGAGCCTGAAGGGACTTTGGGTATGGAGACCATATCTCTTAACTTTGGTCTTGAATCGACCTAAATTAATTAAAAATGGTGGTTGAGCTTCCCTGGAGGTCCTGTGGTGCAGGCTCTGTGCTTCCAGGGCAGGGGGCACAGATTTGATCCCGGGCCAGAGAACTAAGATCCCACATGCTGTGTGGCATGGTCCAGAAAAAAAGAATATACAGAGAATAAATAAATAATAATAGATCTTACATTAAAAAAATAAAATGATGGTGATGGCACTTTCTCAGCAGCCCTCCACAGTCCTCATGGTCCTCGTGGGTCCCCGGGGTCGACAGTGCAGTGGTTGTTCTAAAAGACCTGGGCCACTTTCTCCCCATCTCAAACTGCTAATTCACGGCCGCAGCCCCCGCGTGTGCCCTTAGTGCTGATTTCAGACCACGGTCCCCAGTCCTCCGTGGACTTCATAGACTTCAGGCAGCTAGAGGTCAATAAGAAGAGCACTCTCTGTGGAGTCAGAAGCCTGGACTCTTGATTTCCTGCCATGATATAACAGCCTTGTGACCTCGGGAATGTCGTGTAACCTCTCTGGATCTCATCAGACAAGTGGTACAACCCATCTCACAGGGTGGTTGTTCCGTGTAAGTGACTAGGGAGGAAGGGAGCACGTGTCACCTGTTTCATCACAGTCTTCATCCTCTTGGGAGCACAGAGGCTGAGACAAAGACTTGGGTCAGGCGCTTTGCTTGGCAGAGATCCCATAGGTAGGAATGCAGGAGCAGAGAGAAGGAGCGGGAAGAAGACAGACCGACGTGAGCGTCCACAGTCAAGGATTCTGCCCTGAGCCAGGTGCAAGTGGGGCAGATGGAAGGTGCCATGACGCGCACCTCCGAGAGCTGTCTGTCCCATGGACGGGAGGTCAGGACATTTGTCCTTCAGCTCCGTCCCTGCCCCTGTGGGCCAGCCCCCACCCCATTTGTACCTCTTGTGTGTAGACAAGGAGAAGGTCTGGGAGCTGGCTCTGCTCGAGGTGGGAACGGTCAGACTGGGTGGGAGGTGGTGTGTCACAGTAACTGCTCACTGCCCTGTGGCTGAGATCTGAGCTTGGCTGAGTGGACATGATGTGGGGCCTTGAAAGTGTCACCTGCTGGGGCACCAGCATGTGGGGGTGTGTTTACCCTTCATGTGCATTTCTAAGATTAGCTTTTACCTTCTGGCTTTATTAATAAGTCCTAAGTGCTGGGACTAGGAAAAGGAAATGGCAACCCACCCCAGTATTCTTGCCTGGAGAATCCCATGGACAGAGGAGCCTGGTGGGCTGCTGTCCATAGGGCTGCACAGAGTCGGACATGACTGAAGTGACTTAGCATGCATGCATGCATTGGAGAAGGAAATGTCAACCCACCACAGTGTTCTTGCCTGGAGAATCCTGTGGACAGGGGAGCCTGGTGGGCTGCCGTCTATGGGGTCACACAGAGTCGGACACAACTGAAGCGACTTAGCAGCAGCAGCAGGTGCTAGGTCTGGATCCTAGTCTCTGGAATTGAAAAGGTGAAGTGAAATCAGGTGCTACTTTTCATCGACCGCCCCCCTCAGATTAGATTTTCTGTTTCGAATTAAGCAGTGTTCCCCATTTCCTCCGTGTTCTTTACCTGGACTCACCTGGACTCACTCCTCCTCATTCACCTGGACTGGGACAGTCTAGGGGCGTGACCCTGATGGAGCCACGAGAAGCAGAGATTTTGCAGGTGGACTGACTGGGGGTTGAGTCCCTAGCTGTGTGACCTTGACCTTGTGGTGCTTTGCTCTACTTCTTTGTTTGTAAAATTGGGTAAACTGTATCAGCCTCATAATATGAACCTAAATAAGATCATGTGTGCAATGTACTTGGTACCTCCTTCATTCCAGTTTGAGTTTCCCAGAAGGATACATTTTCTTTTGGCTGGGAAAAAATATATGTATGTTTTGTATATATTTTTACTGTGCCTATATGAATACATATGGAGAAGGCAATGGCACCCCACTCCAGTACTCTTGCCTGGCAAATCCCATGGATGGAGGAGCCTGGTAGGCTGCAGTCCATGGGGTTGCGAAGAGTTGGACTCAACTGAGCGACTTCCCTTTCACTTTTCACTTTCATGCATTGGAGAAGGAAATGGCAACCCACCCCAGTGTTCTTGCCTGGAGAATCCCAGGGACGGGGGAGCCTGGTGGGCAGCCATCTAGGGGGTTGCACAGAGTTGGATATGACTGAAGTGACTTAACAGCAGCAGCATGAATACATAGGTAGTGTTTTGATTTATGTCTGTTGCCTGGTGTCATTTAGTTTCAAATGTGTCTAATTCACTCAGCTGCCAAAAGGCAACATTCAGGTATCTCTGCTCTCCTTCCGTTTCTTCCTCCATCTTCAACAAATTTACTATCATTTATTTGTTCTTCTGCTTCTGTGTATTTACTTCTTAATTCAATTATATATATTTATTACTATATTTAGTATCATCCTGGATTGGTTCAATTCATTCTGTTGCTAAAATACTGCTTGTAACTCTCTTTACCTCCCCTATCATTTCTTCTCCTTTCCTCAGTCTATCTACTAATTTATTATTTAATTTCTTCAATTCTGTTTATTCACTTGCTGCTTGAGGTTTTTTTTTTTTTTTTTCTATTACGTTGAGTACCTTCTTGGTATAAGACACTCTGCCTCATTGCTAGGGATTACCAAGGTAGCATGTTCTTTCTTAAAGGGCATAAAAGTGGAGGCATAAGAATTAAAAAAAAAAAACAAAAAAAAACCTGTAATGCAAGGAAGAGAGTGATGCCTGACAGTATAAAAGTACTGATGAATTAGTGAAGAGGTGACCACTTCCGGCTGGAACGGCCGGAGAAGGCTGAGAAGTGATGGATGGAGGTAGACCAGTCATGAGTGTATATGAAAGTGAAAGGTGTCTTCTGGCTTTCTTAATCCCTGTTTCGAGCACAATATTAATTATTAGTAATGAACGAGACCTTTCAGTTCATAATTGGACAGTTTAAAATTCTGTTTTTTTCCAACACAAAACGGTCAGTTTACAAGTAAACACTAGTTGGAAATGTATTAGAAGGATGTTAGGAGAGCATATTCTAATGTATAACCTGCTTAAAGTCTCTTTAGCTGAGTCTCTGTCAGCTTCCAAATCTGTGTCTTCAGTGCTAAACAGCAAGATTGCATAGCGAGATCCTAAAGCATAACATTTTTTAAAGCCTTTATTGAATTTGTTACAATATCGCTCCTGTTTTATGTTTGGATTTTGGGCTCTAAGGCATATGGGATGCAAGGGGTGCTCCCAGACCAGGGATCAAACCCACCTCCCATATACTGGAAGGCAGAGTCTTAACCCCTGGAACTCCAGGGAAGTCCTGGAATAGCATTTTAAATAATCAAAGGAAGACTAATTTGTATTAGTTATGTCCTGACAGTGGTAGGAAAAATACTAGTGTATTTTAGAAAGCTCTTTTTAAAAAAAAACAAGAGTAGAATCAGTATCTGCAAAAACATCATTCTGTCTATCCCTGCGCAGATTGCTCTCATCTCTTGAAAAGTGGCTTCATGGAGAGAGATTATCATGAGAAATCCTGAGATTGTCCTCTGCTCACCCCTCCTAAGCAGGGCTGTAAATTTATGACTTATAGGAGAGATTTGCCAGGAAATTGTGAGCGAGAATTTTTTTCTCATTCTTTGTGGAGTCCTTTGTTCGTTTATCTGCCCTGGATTCATTCCATTTCAAAACTGTCCTGCTCTGTTCTCCTGGGGAGGATGAACGTGTCCATTTTACGCTGTGATCACCATGCATAAAGATCCTATTGAATGAGTTGCCAGTGTTTGCTTTGTCGTGTTAGGGCCACTCCTTGTTCAATTCCTAAGGGTGGGCTGGAGCATGTACCTGAAACCATGCTGGGAAAAAAATTTAAAAAGGAAGGAACGGAGGGAGAGAGGCAGGGGGCCAGGGAAGGGGGAAGAAAGGAAGTAAGGGAGGAAGAGGGGAGAGACAGACAGAGGCAGAGACTGGAAAGAAAGCCAATAGAAACTCAGCGACTTTGCGCCATTAGTAGCAGTGGTGGCTTAAGGTGCAAATTAGCCCTGTGCTAAGACAGTCACACAAGCAGTGAACTCAGCCACACTTATCCCCAGGAGGCTTCCAGGAGATGGTACCAAGTGTGACTGATGTTAGGGAGAAAAGACACAAATAGCAGAGGCACGCTCCCTTGGCTAATAGGATCAGTCGTGTCTTAACTTTTCCTGGAGTCTCTCTCTTCCATCCCCCAGGCTCTCAGCCCAAATCTGGGAGTCATCCTGATGCTTCTCTTTCTCCCTCCTGCTTCCAGTTCACCTCCCAAACCAATCTCCAAGTACTGCTGACCCCACTTCTAAAAGTATATCCTAACCTCACCACTTCTGTTTCTACCGGCGGCCCCCTGGTCCAAGGCATTTTCATTTTTTTTGCCTTAAAGGCAAAGCTCTTTAGTACCTCTCCTTGTCCCGCTGTTGATCTCTTCTGGACCAGTGCATCCATAGCATCTGCAGTGAGTTTTAAAACTTAAATCCAGTCTCGTTCCCTTGTTGAAAACTTCCCAAGGGAAGGAGAGGATTTAAAGCAACATGTAGAGCAGCATTCAGATTCCATAGGGGCTTCCCTGGTGACTCAGATGGTAAAGAATCTGCCTGCAATGCAGGAGACTGGAGTTTTCATCCCTGGATCAGAAAGATCCCCTGGAGAAGGAAATGGTTACCCAATCCAGTGTTCTTGCCTGGAGAATCCCATGAGTAGAAGAGCCTGGCAGGCTGCAGTCCATAGGGTTGAAAAGAGTTGGGCACAACTGAGTGGCTAACACTTTTTAGAACTTTTAGGTTCTAGAGATTGTGATCTGGATTCTGTCTGTACTGCAGCCTTCTCTCCTGCGACACACTCGCCTTTGGGCACAAGCTCCAGACATCATGGGCTTTTTTCTGTTCCTCCAACATGCCAGCCTCATTTTGGGCTTCTCCTCTGGCTGTCCCCATCGTCTCATGCGTTTGCATGCTTGGCCTCTTCTCCAGTGTACCGTCTCACTAAACAGCTCTCTGTCCAACCTGGTACAGGGCCTGAATAGAGTCGTCACCTCCGAGAAGACTTTCCGGAACATTCTGCGCTGTAGCCCATCCTCTATTCCCACTCCCCACCCCAATTAGTCTCATCGTATTACCCTGTTCTGCTGCCTTCGTAGAACTCAGCCCTGTCTGAAGCTTCTCATGTTCTTTCATTTTAGTTTTACTCTTCATCATCTCCCACCCCAAAGTCGCCTGTGAGCTCTATAAAGGCTGAGGGCCCGGCCTGTCTTGTTCATTTCCACATCCTGCACACCCGGGATGGTGCCTGTGCCAGGCTGATGCTCCACTGCCTGTGTGCTAAGCTGTCTCAGTCGTGTCCGACTCTGTGTGACCCTGCGGGCTGTAGCCCGCCAGGCTCCTCTGTCCTTGGGATTCTCCAGGCAAGAGCACTGGAGTGGGTTTCCATGCCCTCCTCCAGGGGATCTTCCCCACCCAGGGATCGAACCCCTGTCTCTTACATCCACCTGCATTGTCAGGCTGGTTCTTTACCACTAGTACCAACTGGAAAACCCATGACCGTTTGTTAAGTATGTGGATAGACTCTCCGATGTGTGGTCAGGGGTCACTAGCAGGACGCTGTCAGCACCTGGAAGAGCAGAGCAGAGGGTGAGCACAGGAAAGGAATGGCAGCCCAGAGATGGGCATGCTGCACGTGGTGGGTCTGATGGGGTATATGTGTGCACGCGTGTGTGGATGGGCACATGCGTGTGCACGTGCGCTCAGTCATGTCTGCCTCTTTGTGATCCCCAGGACTGTAGCCTGCCAAGCTACACTGTCCATGGAACTATTCAAGCCCCATAAGTATCAGTGCTGGGTTTTGACTAGAGTCCGGCCTCCAGGAGTGACCATGGGCTCACCCTGGATGACTTGGTGGCTTGTCTTTCTCGAATACTCACGGGAAGACCTCCTAATACCAGGCTTCCGGAAGGCCTCCTTTGCTTTTCAGATCTGTTGCAGGAAGTACGGCAGTTCTTCCTGAGTCCTGAGGATTCTGGTGAGGATGAAATGATCTTTTTGAAATGTTTCGCCAAACTGGCTCTAGAAGTAAATATGATTTAAGCTTTTTCCCCCCAAAATGAATTCTTTTGATTAAAAAAAACAAAAACAAAAAACATGTTTCAAAACAAAACACCTCTCACACTCTGTTGGGTTGTTAGCCCAAAGAAAACAAGCAGAAACTGAAATTTGGGGGGGAATGAATAAAATACTGTTTTCCCTGCTTCCCTGTCACCCTCCTTATTCTTTAGTTCCTCCCTTTTCTTCCTCACCCCTGCTTTTACTTGCTGAATCTCTCCTCTCTGGAGAGGAAGATTCATAAAATATATGGTTCTCTAGGCTTAGTAAAGTGTGTGTCATAGCTCAGCTAGCCCAACCTAAGGTGCCAGAGGAAATAAGGTAAGTTTTTGGTCTTTAAATACTTTTTGGTGTTCATTAAACCTAATAGAGTCCATTTTGTGTATTTGTCATATCATTTAGATGTATAATCACATGCATTTCACTATACCTTTCTAAAGGAGTGAATTTCATCTTTTTTTACTCATTGTAAGAGTCCTGATTCATGTGAAGCAAGTTCCAAGAGAAATCAGGTTGGCGTTCCTTTTCCCTTCCTGCACAAATAGTAAGATGTTCAGTGCGTGTGGTGCAGGTGTTCGTCCCTCTTAATCCCTGCCCTCCTATCCCCACAAAAAGTTCCTAAACGCTACCCACCCACTTTCAGAAATAGCACTTTGTGGAACATGGAAGGAATTTCTACTCCCTGCATATGAGCAAAACCGTCTGGTTTAGTTGGTTTGGACAGGTCTTAGAAGTATATCGACAAATTATTGAAATACAAAATATTTGGATATTTTGTAGTTTTTCTGGTTATATTGCTCCTGGGGGGAATAACAAATTCATGTAATGTGAATGGTCTGTTAAAAACAACAACAACACACAACTAAATAGATTCAAAGTAATTAAAATCCACAGTCCACTTTGTGAAGAAGTGTGCCTTTAGTAATGCTCACATGTAGATTTCCCCCACGCACTTCCATTCCTATCTTCCAATAGAAGGAACATTCTGCTAATATCTGAGGGTCATCTTCTTTCAAGCCATCAGCAATGATTTCTCTCCCAAAGGGTACTTTTCTCCTAATTTTCACTCTCATTTTATTCTTAGCTCCGGCCTCCTTGAGGTTACTGTAGGATAGGTCGAGAAAACAGTCTAGTTTGTGTCCTTCATCCACAATTTTCATTCTCTGTCCCCTGCTCATCAGAGAATCTTCTGTGAGACCAGCCTTAACTACAAGAGAGGATGCTACCTGAGTTTGCAGTGAATTTGTACTGAACGGGCATTGGTATGGCATTACTCAAAGGATTCATGGAAAGCTCTCTGGTCTGCAATAACAAACGGATTCAGTGCTCCAATTCGCTGACTGCTACAGCCCCACCATCTCCATCTTTGTTTTGCATCTTTACTCCAGTCATGGGTGTCATTACCTGGAAAATTCAGCTAAGGGGTGTCCGACAACTTGTTAGTTTCCTGTATTTAGATAAAACATTGATGATCTCAGCAGTCTAAAGGGCCTCAAAAGATTGCTTTGTGATCAATATTTATTACGTAAACTATAAGAAAAAAAGGAGATGCATGTAATATGTACCCAACTGCAGATCATACTTCTCCAAATTACTAAAAAGAAAAGGACAGTGCTGGAAAATCAATAGCTTTTAATAAATATATATAAATACATATATATAATAAAATATATATATAAAAAAAATATATATATTTTATGTTCTCACCAGTTACGTTTTAAAGCTCAGCTTAAACAATGATTTCTTCCCTATCTGGACCATCGTTTACTTAACAGTAAAGAGCTCTTTCCATTTGTTGTTTTACTGACACTTTGCACTTGAATCTGCCAGAGAAGTTGTCCCAGACTAACTCCTCTTATTACTGAAACCTGTCCCTTGGTCTGTTTCGATTTTCAGCTGGTGTCTGCTTCTTGCATCACTTATCAATCCATTTTTATGCTTAGGCTACCAGTTAGGCGTGCTCTTCCCCTCTATTTGTGAACATTTCCAGCTGAGTTTAAACCTCACTTTCCTTCTAGTAGGACAAATTGACCTTTTTGGCTTGATTAAAGATAAACGCCGTTGACTCTCCACTTTGGGAGGCCAAGCATTTTCCAGAAGCCCACTGAGATTTCTCTATTTATTGCTTGAAAAATAAATATCAAACAGTACTTGTTTCTCTGCCATTTTAAGGAGATGAGCGTCAATCTTTTTCCCCCACTCTTAGAGCAGTGAGGATTAGGGGGGTTGGAGATATCAAGTATAATTAAACTGCAGGGCATGGGGCAGACACGTATCACTCCTAGACCTGTACTTGATGAGATCACGAACAGTGCTACCTAACCAGCTAAAATGTAGGAAAAAGCCTGTTACAGTGTATAGATTTTAGATAATATCAAAGATAGGCATACTTAATGGAGGCTAAGATTGAGTATTAAATAGTTTGTTATAGAATTATTTTTTTTTTCTCAAGATTCACTGGTCTCATGGCAGCATCATTTAATTCTGGGTATATGTGATCCATTCTAAGTTTCTTCACTGAATTCTCAGAATTTTTATAAATATGGATTGCCCTTGGAGTATAGGTACCTTCTGAAAAAAACACAAATTACCAGCTGAAGACCTTGTGATTAAAAGAAACCTTTGCACTTTGAGAGCCTGTTTGCTTTTCAAGAAAGAAATTTCAACAAACTGCAACTACTATCATAACTCTTAATAACCAGAACTTAGTGGAAATGCTAATTACTCAACATTAAAGGGTCTAGTTTAAAATTACGCATCCTAAAAGAGCTCTACTCAAGTGATACTCTGTTTTTTTTTCTCCCCTAAACAACAGAATATCTTCAGTCTTGGAGGTAGAGGAGTGGGAAGACTAGCTAATGAAAGTTATATAATAAGTTTCAAAATGACTTAGATAAGAGTATACTGACCTTATTTTGATTGTTTCCGAAGAAATAATGATCTAGGTAGACATCAGTTATTCAACAAGCACTCATTAAAGCTCCTACTGTGTGCCTGGCCCTGTGCTCCTATATGCTGGAGCGGAGTGTGTGGTCTTCTGAAATATTCCAAATGCCTACTATCCATAGATGCCAATCCGTGTGTTGCCCAGTTAGATGTTTCATCTCTTATTTTTTTGCAAGTTATTTCCAGAAATAAGACTTTCCATATACTAAGACTAATGTAGGAAGATTGAAGCAGCATCTTTCTGCAAGGGATCAGCTATGTATGTAGAGAGAGCAAACTTTTTCTAAAGAGTTCTGGTTCTATGCAATCTTCTTTGCCTTTTCAACTTACATCTCAATTCTGTAGTGAATGAAACATGATATTCTTCTCCCCTTCATCTGTTTTGATGCCTCAATGTTTGTCTTGCCAACTCCTGCCCCTAAATACCATAATTTATCACAATACCTGATTCTTCCAAGGATTCACTTGAATGTCATCTTGAGCGTCTTGATTATGAATCCTCTGGGATAGTTTGGTTTGTTCCTTTATTTAGTGGCACATTTTACTGAATATTCTTTTCACCTAAACAAGTTCAGTTTTGGAATTTGCATTATTTCATTTTTTAGGTCTTTGTATCTTTTTGGAAGATGATGAACAGTGAATAAGTCTGAGGCCCATTGTATTCCCTTCAGGAGCATTATTTATAATGGAGTTTAGACCTTGACATTATTATTATTGTAATGATTACCATTGCGATTCATATGGTCACTGAATTCTGGTAAGACCATGGGTTAATGGAAATGTCAAATTAAAAACATAGATTGTAGAGCTCTTTTCTCAACCAACTCTGAAAGCCAGACTGGTGTATTATACCTGAGTGATCAAATGGTTCTAAAAGAATGTATAATGAATTTCCTGTTTCTTCAAGAAATTCACCTGAAGTCTAAGACTTTGGGAAACAGAATGACAGCTGACTACTATTTCCTGTAAATATTGCATTGCCATTTAAAATGTCTTGTACCTACAGATAAAAGAGGATACTTATTTGTTACTGTCCATTATGATTCAGTTGAAATTTTGCATTGGGGACTTCTGCAGAATGTCCCTGAGACTCACATGGGCTCTGGAGGGGGTTGACTGCCTGAGTATTGCTGGGTCATATGCACCAGTGTGGCTTTGACAACTCTGATGCCATGAACACTACTTTTAAGACTGATCCTAACTTTGGCACTTACCACTGCCCTTAGGCAAAGGCCCAGAGACCCTGTACGCGGGGCAGAAGCTCAATGACAATGAATGGCACACCGTCCGGGTGGTACGGAGAGGAAAAAGCCTTAAGTTAACTGTGGATGACGATGTAGCCGAGGGTGAGTAAGCTCTGCGGAACTTTGTCTCTCTCTTCTCTCAGACTCTTCTCGGTCATTCAGTGAGTAAAGGGTTTTTTGTTTTGAAAATCTTGTATTTTGCTAAACAGAAGTCACATGTCTTGTTCTCTATTGACAAGCTCAGGTAAGACTAAGAACATCTGCTTCTCTATTTTCAGAATCCCTTTTCACTGATCTATATTGCCCAACGTCTCCACTACTGTGGTTACATATTGATGGGGCTCTCTCCTTAGGCATGGAGTGTGTGTCTGGAGAAAGAACATGAAGTTCTTGAGATCCTTCTATTGTTCAGTTACTCAAAACCCACTTCTTAGGCATCCCAAGTGCTAGTCCCTTCCCTTCTGAATGAGTCACTCTCTAGTAGAGGGAGATGGGTAAACAAGAAATTCAAAACTTTATAGGTACAAGTAAGTATCAAAAGCAGTACATGACACTTAGTACATTAAATAAATGAATAATTATTCATTTATTTAATGATTTATTTAGTCATTATTAATTGACTGCCTACTGTGTCCCAAGTCCTGCTTAGACGGTGCTGGGAATGTGGTGGTGGGCAATTAGGCAAGTCCTGGGTCTGGTGGAATTTACATTCTAGGAGGGCAAGGAGTAAGTGAATGAATCTTTACATACATAAACGAATATTCAGAGCCTCACTCGAGCAGGAAGCATTTCTTGATAGCCTGGTGTATGTCAGGAATATGCTAGGGATTGTAGAAGTTATAAAGGAAGCACACAAGATTACCTGTTTCCTTCAACAGTGAATCAATTTTGTGTGTTAGATAAAACTTGGGAATTTGAAAATAAGTCAGGGAATATATAATGAGATGATAATTTGGGTGAGCAAGATTATAATTTTCAATCTGGAGAGAAAAGTATCAGTTTGAGCTGGAAAAATCTGGAGTGGTAGATCTTTGGGCAGAATTTGATGGATCATTTAGTAAGATCTAGGACAGAAGAGAGAAGGCATCTTTAATGCATCTTCAGTTCAGTTCAGGTCAGTCGCTCAGTCCAACTCTTTGCGACCCCATGAATCGCAGCACGCCAGGCCTCCCTGTCCATCACCAGCTCCTGGAGTTCACCCAAACTCATGTCCATGGAGTCGGTGATACCATCCAGCCATCTCATCCTCTGTCATCCCTTTCTCCTCCTGCCCCCAATCCCTCCCAGCATCAGGGTCTTTTCCAATGAGTCAACTCTTCACATGAGATGGCCAAAGTATCGGAGTTTCAGCTTTAGTATCGGAAGTCCTTCCAAAGAACACCCAGGACTGATCTCCTTTAGAATGGACTGGTTGGATCTCCTCGCATCTTACATGAGGCATTTTAAAATTTATACTCTCCAATATTCCAGAGCAGTGCATACCTTCTTGTCCATGTGGGAAAGGAAAATGTCAGGCAGGATGGGGTGTTATGTGGAGCTCTGTTGGTGTCAGGAGACCTGGGCCCTAATGCTGATTCTCTGCAGGATTTTGTGAAAGTCACTTACCCTATCTGGGCCTGCGAGTTAAAGTCAGGGGCCTAAGCCATATTTGCAATGTCTTTTATGAATATGACAGTCAAATTCGAGTCAGGATCCTTTGGTTTAATAGTCACTGTCACTAAAATGCCTTATACCTTTGGGAGAGAAATAATGCTAAACCTCCCTTTCCTTATTTCCTCATTTTGAAATTCTATTAACACTTCAGACTTCTAAACTTGAAATTCTACTATTGCTAAGGCTGTCTGCAGTATTAAGTTTCTGCCATGTTTGGTTCTGTAATTTAGTTTTATAATTATAAGCCTGAGAGTCTATGCTTATGGAGTTGGGCCTTGTGGTGAGCCGTGTGTGTGAGAGTCAGGAATGAGAGCCTGGGTACAGGCAGAAGATCCACATATATCTAGTACCCAGCTGGCATTAGACGCTGGCTTAGCTGTTTTACACACATCAGCTCCTTTAATCTTCTAAAGTACACCATCGCCTCGCAAGTCGAGTGTTCTTCTTGTCATTTTACGTAAGGGGAGCATGAATTTAGAGGCACGTGTAAGATTAAACTCTAAATTCATGTCTGTGTGATTTGACCCAATCAAACTGCTTGTTAGACGTCACAGTTCATCCTAATAAAATGATTTGTCTTACACCATAGGTGCAGTATAGTGGAATGGATTGGGGTGAGGTGAGGAATGCATTTCAGAAGGTAGACAGTGGTACCCACCTCCTTCCTTCCCTCTGGGAAGAGAAACAGAACGCAGCAATAAGCCGTTACCCTCCAATTGTACAGAGACATAACTGAGTATTGGGGGTGAAGTTACTGTTCTATATGCCTGAAGGGTAACTGAGCTTTATGTAATGAATATATCAAAGAGATGTAAAATGCTCATAAGCTTTAGAACCCATAGCCAACCTGAATTAATTATTCAACAACTCCCCATGAGGGAGTGCAGAAAGGAGACCTCAAAGAGAGCTGTGATACACCCCTAGTCCCTCGCTGACTTCTCTGGGTTCAGCCCAGTAAAGCCAACAGTGCTCTTTGCAGCGTGTTTTGAATAAACAGCCACTAGATGGCGACCTCACCCCTCTCTGCAGACAGTGCGTTCCATGTATTTCCATGGGGAAATTATATACCCTGAAATCTAAGAACTGCAGGACTGAGAATATAGTAATGTATATTGTCTCCCTCAGTCATTATTCTTTTATAGAAATTTTAGAATAAAGGTAATTATAAATTGTGCTCTCTCTTAACCACTAATAATTAAACTGCAGGATTAAACCATGGATGCCCAAGTCATTCAGTAATTTGATATTAGAAATTAATGAACCCCAACATACCCCCTACTTTGCTGCTGATGGGGAAAAAAAGGAGCCATGTGGATAAAGAAATTTTGGAGAAGAAAAGAGCTATTTTGCTTATGAGCTGCAGCCTTGGGTTGCTCCTTACAGTGATAAGGGGTTTGGGAATTTTAATTTTAGCTCACAGAAGTCATAAAATCAGGCAATGAAACTAAAATACCACACGGTCTTCAGGTTATTAAGTAGTGTCTTACTGACTTATTTAGAAATGCCTTTCATGCTGTTTAAGGTCCCCCAGGATGTCAGACTTTCAGCTAGTTTGTAGAAATGGATGCAAAGAATAGGTCAGACTCATAAGAAATCAGAAGCTAGGAAAGAAATAATCCTTAGCCTGGTGGTTTTAATTTATTGTAATATACTGTGTTCCTGGAAAAATACTAAGTTCAGTTGACAGTTAATCAGGATTGATTGATTGATTGGCTGGGCTGGATTTCTATTATTAAGAATAAATTAGGGACTTCCCTGGTGGTCCAGCAGCTAAGACTCTGTGCTCCTGATGCCGAGGGCCTGGGTTCAATCCCTGGTCAGGGAACTAGATCCCACATGCCCAAACTAAGATCTAGTGAGGCCAAATAAAAATAAATATTTTTAAAAATCTTTAGAAAATAATAACAGAATACATCACATGAGTTATGCTCCTCAGCATGGGGACCCAATGCTTCAGGAACTGCCCACTCCACCTGGAGCTTCTTTCTGGTATAGAATTTCACCTTTTCTTTTCTTTTTTAATTTTACTCCTCTGGTCCACGTTAGCTTTTTCCTTTCCTTCCCTCACCCTGTATATAGCACATACCATACCAAGCTGTAGAGCATCATTTTCCAAGAAAAATTTTTCATGTTAATAAAAGAAATGTTGAGATTAATTTGGATACAATAGGTTAAACAAAATGCAGTAGAATTCTTTATTGAAAGACCTGTTAGGAGCCTTTAATATGCTAATATCCTTTGCTCATCATCAAAAATTGCATACGCAGTGTTTGCCCAACTTATTCGGTACCAGAACTTTTTAAAATTTCTAAAGCATTTTGCTTTACTAGCTTGTGAGATGAGTGCAAGAAAGCAAAGAAGAACTAAAGAGCCTCTTGATGAAAGCGAAAGAGGAGAGTGAAAAAGTTGGCTTCAAATTCAACATTCAGAAAACTAAGATCATGGCATCTGGTCCCATCACTTCATGGCAAATAGATGGGGAAACAGTGGAAACAGTGACAGACTTTTTTTGGGGTGGGCTCCAAAATCACTGCAGATGGTGACTGCAGCCATGAAATTAAAAGACGCTTACTCCTTGGAAGGAAAGTTATGACCAACCTAGACAGCATATTAAAAAGCAGAGACGTTACTTTGCCAACAAAGGTCTGTCTAGTCAAGGCTATGGTTTTTCCAGTGGTCATGTATGGATGTGAGAGTTGGACTATAAAGAAAGCTGAGCACCGAAGAATTGATGCTTTAGAACTGTGGTGTTGGAGAAGACTCTTGAGAGTCCCTTGGACTGCAAGGAGATCCAACCAGTCCATTCTAAAGGAGATCAGTCCTGGGTGTTCATTGGAAGGACTGACGCTGAAGCCGAAACTCCAATACTTTGGCCACTTGACGTGAAGAACTGACTCATTTGAAAAGACGCTGATGCTGGGAAAGATTGAAGGCAGGAGAAGAAGGGGACAGCAGAGGATGAGATGGTTGGTTGGCATCACCAACTCAGTGGACATGAGTTTGGGAGTTGGTGATGGACAGGGAAGATTGGCGTGCTGCAGTCCATGGGGTCACAAAGAGTCAGACATGACTGAGCAACTGAACTGAACTGAAAGCATTTCACAGCATATACTATTGAAAAATGTTGATATAACATGGAGAAAAGGATGTGAGAGTGGTAGAGCTGGAGGATTGTGGGCAAAATGTGCATTCTTTACTAAGCTTTATAAGCCTTTGTTTTCTTAACTTCTCTCTCCCCATCTGTGGGCGTGGATGGTCAAGCCTCTCCCATTATTTCTTTGCTGTCAGTGTTGGCCAACTCTTAAGGCTGACTCCAAAGCAGATATCTCACATGCACCCTCCTTCCCCAGACGTGAGGCGTGCTTGCTGTGTTCCAGCCCCTCTGCCAGTGTGGGGCACACGGAAGAGGCAAGGAGTGGCCCCTACTTACAAAGAGCTTGTGTTCTGGTAAAAGAGAGAAAGCAATAAGTGAGGTCTCCAGGAAATTCTTAGTAGACGTCAGAGAAAAGGGAAAAAGGAAAGATGCGTAATTAGTTCATAGCTAACGGACTGTGTTCTGTCCTTTATACGTACTGATACATTTCTTCCTGATAACTTCATGCTGATTTCACAGGGAAACTGAGCCACAGGAAAGTTATGTAACCCAGGCAGTCAAGCCTCAGAGCTTACATGTTCATCCACTTATGGAAAGTTACAGCTTGAACTTGGCTAAAATTTTCAGTAGGTTTATGCTCTCAACAAACTCCTGTACTCTGAGGGCTGGTCTGTAAACTGCTCGCTGGCCAATGGTGAACTATGGCAGTGAGTACGTGAACAGGAGCCAGGGAAGCATGCCTATCCTGGGAAAGGTAAGGAATACATTGAGCTCAGTTCAGTTCAGCTGCTCAGTCCTGTCCGACTCCTTGCAACCCTATAGACCACAGCATGCCAGGCCTCCTGTCCATCGCCAATTCCCAGAGCTTACCCAAACTCATGTCCTTGAGTTGGTGATGCCATCCAGCCATCTCATCTACTGTCGTCCCCTTCTCCTGCCTCTGTTTTCCCCACTCTTTTCCAATGAGTCAGTTCTTCGCATCAGGTGGCCAAAGTATTGGGAGTTTCAGCCTCAGCATCAGTCCTTCCAATGAGTATTCAGGACTGATTTCCTTTAGGATGGACTGGTTGGATCTCATTGCAGTCCAAGAGACTCTCAAGAGTCTTGTGAGTTAGATGGATGGCGTTACAATTTTTGGCCCCTGGAAAGGAGTTTGAATTCATCGCAGCAACTTCTGTGTGGAAATTTTACCAGTTAAATTCCATCTACAACTTTTCTTGGACATTGATGTGAGGAATGAGTCAAGTGTTTTCTCCAGAAACAGTGTATCTGTACAAGAGAAGATATGGGCTTTGGGAAGCATGATACACACCTGTGTTCAGTTTGGGGGGTCTACCATTTACCACCTATATGACCTGTGATAAACTCCCTCTAGAACGCTAAGCACAGTGTCCTCACCTCTGAAGCAATATAGCAATGCCTATCTATAGCTTTTTTGTGTGATTGTGGCATTTGATGGTGGTTACAGAGTGCCTGGCATATAGGGATTCTTCAGTAGTCTTGCTTTTTCCCTATTTTTTTTTTTTCTCCCAAGTTACTCCTCTTTCCTCTGAAATTTGAAAGCAGCTGGTGTGAAGTATGCATGTATTCTCACCTTAAGTGGAGGGAGTTTCAGTTTGCAGACAGCATTCAAAAGAGATGAGTGAAAAGTTTCCTAGCTATTAGTATTGATTAGGTGGTGGAAGGACTGATGCTGAAGCTCCAATACTTTGGCCACCTGATGCAAAGAACTGACTCACTGGAAAAGACCCTGATGCTGGGAAAGAGTGAAGGCAGGAGGAGAAGGGGACGACAGAGGGTGAGATGGTTGGATGGCATCACTGACTCAATGGACATGAGTTTGGGTAAGCTCTGGGAGTTGGTGATGGACAGGGAAGCCTGGCGTGCTGCAGTCCATGGGGTTGCAAAGAGTCAGATGCTACTGAGTAAGTGAACTGAACTGATACACAGATTTTTTATAAAGCATTTATTTGCTTAGTTTGGCCAAGTTTCAAACTTAAGCTATATCCTCAATGCTTTTTCCAGGTGCAGCAGCATACACTCTTTTTTTTTTTTTGAATATCCATCTGTGGCCAAGTGAGTTCTTTTAGCATATGGTAAAGCCAGTTCAATTTTTAAAAACTTTTTTTTTTATTGGAATATAGTTTATTAAAAACGTGTTAGTTTCATGTGTATAACAAAGTGATTCAATTATACCTCCACATGTATCTGTTCTTCTTCAAATTCTTTTTCCAGTTAGTTACCTAGTATTGAGTGCAGCTCCCTGTGTTATATACTAGGTTGCTGTTGGTTATTCATTTTAAATACAGCAGCAGATTTTCTAATTTGGTCCCATGTCACCTTCTTCACTCCCTTGTCTCTCCTAACCCCACCAACTTCTAGCTGAAGCTCTCTGAGTTATCCTAAACTTTAAATCTGTTTGTATCCCTGGCCTAAGCTCTCAAAGTTAGCCTCCTTTTCCTTACTTACAGGGTTTCTCTGGTGGCTCAGATGGAAAAGAATCTGCCTGCAATGTATAAGACTTGGTTTCAATCCCTGGGTCAGGAAGATCCCCCTGTTTAAGGGAATGGCTGCTCACTGTAGCATTCCTGCCTGGAGAATTCCATGGACAGAGGAGCCTGGTGGGCTATAGTCCATGGCGTCTGAAAGAGTCAGACACAACTGAGCAACAAACACTTTCTTACTTATGCAAACCTTCCTTCGGTCTCTCTCAGGCAACACTGTGTGATTTTCCTGCTTTATGATATTCATGTTTTGGAGAGTAGAATTTCCTAACCCCTCAGTTCTATAGGCTGATTTATCCATCAGTTCAGTTCAGTCACTCAGTCGTGTCCGACTCTTTGCAACCCCATGAGCTGCGATTTATCCATACTTCTCTAAAAACTCCGAGTTGACCTTGTCATCGTCTCTTCAGATTCCTTTCGGAACTCCAGTCTTCACTAGGGATCATCCCTTTATCTCTTCTTAGTTCTCATCACTGATGTTTCTTGTTCTAAAGTTTTACTCTAAGAATGAGCATGAGGACTAGCATCATCACTGTTCATTTCCCGGGCCCTCATCGAGATTGGCTATGGTTTCCCTTCCGCATCATCATCCAGCCCCAGCTCCCCGCCTCTAGCCCTGGTGTGAACAGCTGTGGCCACACTGACATTGGGTATTTATTTCATCACTTCATAGTTTTATGTCATGTGAATTTAGATTATGCTAGTTGCATTTTCATGACCAGTCCAGTTTTCAGTACTAAAGCATTTTATCCAGTAATTCCTTCTTCTAGTTATTCAATTGTTAGCAGGCTTATGTTGCATTTTGATTTTTGTCCTATCACAATTTTATAGTTAAGTTAACCAACATCATCATTTTATTTTTGCTTATATAAGGAGAACAATTTGTCACTAGTTGTCAAAACACCACACAGGAGCTCATAAAATGTAAATTTGATTTTTGTGCTTATGAACAATTCTTTCAACTAGGTCTGAGGATGCTCCCAAAGAGTTGAAATTAATATTGAGCATCCAAAGGTGTGATCTGGTTGAAGGTCCCAGATATTGAAGTTTAAGGACCCAAGAAAATATGATCCCCTCCCCTGCTTTTATCTTTGCCACCTGAGTTCTACACCAATTGAGAAAAACAAATGCTAGTCTGGCAGAAATGAACTTTGATTTTTATTAGTGAGAGCACTGATGTTGAAATATGTGGTTTACATGTACTGGATTTCAGAATTAGAATTGCCCTCTAGCACGCTGATTCAGGACTGGAGTGGGAATCTCCCCTGAAGCACGTCTGCTCCTCTAACAGCCATGCAGCAGATGAATGAGTGACATAAACTGATGTTTCCCAAGGCAGCGTGTTCCCATAAAGCGCATGCCAGGGGCTGAGCTATGGACATATGGTTTCTCTTTGCAGATGGTCCTTATATTTCAGATTTTGTCACTCTTTTTTTCTGGAAAGCTATAAAAGAGGGAATAAAGAGATACTAGTATGTCTTGCTAGTGAAATTTCTTCAAAGTGGAAGGTCATAACAGGAGAAAGAAGGAAGAGGGAATTCCCTTTCCCTTCCTTCTGCCTCTGGGGTATTACAACTTGGTTTGTTAAATTTTATTTTATTTTTGTTTTTTTTAATGGCATGTCAAATATCCTGAAACATACATATAGTTTGATAGTCCTCTAATCCCAGTTGAGTTCAAATATTAAAGTAACACACACAAGCTAAGAGAATTCAATATTGTTCCAAGGCACTTACTGAATCTCCATGACTAGATGAAAACAAAGACAATTAGGATGGACAATTAGACAGTATATAATATAAAAATTACTTTTTGCTTACAATTTACAAAATGTATTATTTTTACAATCTGTGATCTCTGATAACCGGTAAAGCTGGCTGCATAAATCCAACAATTTTAAAAATCAGAAACTATTTTCTAAAACTTCAGGGCAAATAATTTACAAATAAGGTACACAAAGATTTAGACCATGCAGAAATTTCTTACATCTTCTGTTAATAATATTTTATAACTGCAACTTTATCAAATTGTATACCTACTTGCCCTGTACATATACAAAATAATGCATACATGATAAAACATTAGCAAAAAAGAGTAGTCCTTAAACTCAATTTATCATAAAATGTATTACTATATTAACATGTCTACAAGCAGGGTGTAACAGGGTTAAGAGACATTAAGGCAATAATACTTGAAGTTACAAAATAAACCAAATGTAATACTTTTCCTAAGTGTAACATAATGCAGGTAGATGGTCCCAGCAAAAAAAAGAAAAAAGAAAAACCCACTAAGGTAACAATCTATACTGCTGTTAGTCCCACATTTTTAAGATGGAATACTATAAATCTGGCTTTCACTTTGTTAAATTTTGATATGATTTACCCAAATAAATGTTGAGAGAGCCACCTTCTAGTTTGACCACATTAATGTTGTTTTCCTTGATTTTGTTACTAAAATGTGCTGTCTCTTTGTATTTATTTCAAGCCCTCCTTACTGCCCTTGCCCCAGCCACTCACTCTTTCTGGGTAAACCAGGTAATGAGAGGGCTAAGAGATTATTTGTATCAGCTGGAGAGTCTTTAGTTGCACGTGTAAGACACCCAACTCAAATGTTTTAAGCATAAAGGGCAATCTATGGCCATATAGCTTTTAAAAGCCCAGGTTTGGTTGACTAGATCCAGGTCCTAAAAAGACATCACCCTGCAGAAACCATCTCTCTCCATTTCGTGATATCGTCTGGGTCGGCTCTCTCACCAGGGAGGCCCTCTCCCCCCAGTTATCGTGGCCTCCAGCAGCCCTGGCTTTTCTTCTTTCCCCTTCAGCAAGCCTTGTTTGCCAAGAATCTCTCTTTCCTAAGTGTTCCAGCAAAAACATGGGGGTGAGTTGGGTTGCTGCTAATTCAGTGTTCTAAGTATAGTCCCTAGACTGATCACAGAATCAGCACCTTGAAACTTGTTAGGAATGCAGATTCTCGGGCTGTACTCCAGAGTTTTGAATAATAAACTCTAAGGGTGGGCTCAGTGAACTGTGTGATTGAGATGCATGCTTTAGAAGACCAATTTGTTAGTCCATTGACCACACTCTATGTCTAGGGGGATAGAATACCTTGAGTGGTTCAGACTGGGTAATTTGATTATTTCAGGAGCTGCGATGGGGTCACCTTCATCCAGCCCCAGTGGTTTAAGGGTGGAGTGGGGAAGGTAGCTTCCCAAAGGAAAATTATATGTAATTATCAGAAAAAGCGACAGTTGCTAGTCAGATAAAATTAATATGTTCTACAATAGAAACTTTTCCCCAAGCACTGGGTGACGAATTAGGATACCAAGAAATATTTGGTAATGAATGACTAAGGCTTGCTTATTTTATCTTTACAAGGGTTAGGGTAAATAAAACCTTTTCTTCTTATAGTATGTTTTTGTACTCCATTGTTTTCCTGAATGGAACAAACGAGTAGATTCATCCTTTAACTTGAGTTGTCCATGATCTCATATCTTCCTCTATAGATGGTACTTTCTGTGCAGCTGCAGGAGGGCATGGAGTGCAGGGCATAAAACTTGGACTGGCCCGGTAATCAGCTCGCCCACTGCAGCCAAGTCAGATATCTGCTATACTGAGTATTTTGTTTTCTGGAACTGAATGTTTGTGTAGAGATGAATTAGATCTACACAGTATCGTAAGGATGCTATTGACAAAACAGGGTCACTTTTCCCGTTTGCATCTCATCTTGTGATTTTTTCACAGGTACGATGGTGGGAGACCACACCCGCTTGGAATTCCACAACATCGAAACCGGTATCATGACTGAGAAACGTTACATCTCCGTGGTCCCCTCCAGTTTCATTGGCCACTTGCAGAGCCTTATGTTCAACGGGCTGCTCTACATTGACTTGTGCAAAAACGGAGACATCGACTACTGCGAACTGAAGGCTCGCTTTGGACTGAGGAACATCATCGCCGACCCTGTCACCTTCAAGACCAAGAGCAGCTACCTGAGCCTGGCCACCCTCCAGGCCTACACCTCCATGCACCTCTTCTTTCAGTTCAAGACCACCTCCGCTGACGGCTTCATCCTCTTCAACAGCGGTGATGGCAACGACTTCATTGCCGTTGAACTAGTCAAGGGGTAAGTGGATGACAGCGCCTAGGGATCTTAACACCAGCCCTGCAGAAACTATGGATATGAAAAGACTGTCCATTCTACTTTCTATTCCTGATACATGCTCTCACCCCCATTGATTAAAAATGTCTGTGTAATGATTAAGGCAGGAAGGGAGAGAAATTCATGAGTTTATTGAAAGATCCTCTGCTAACTCAGTACTCTCAAGCTTTTTATAATGAAATGTAGTCCTTTAAACCTATGGGAAAAAAAGGAATTATTTTTGCAAAACAGGGATATAGGCTGTGGGGCAGTAAAATCTGTGCCACCAAATTCATGGGAAGAAGTGAAATATAGATATTTTCAGTACTAACGTTATCCCATATATGCAAATTTTATAAAGCTGTTCTTGGTCCAGGATATTTTACTACTGAGTGTTAGGATGTAGTTAAAACAAGAGCAAAAAAAGAGACCAAAACCCAAAACACAGATCCATAAATGACTGTGAATTTCAATGTCGCCCCCTAGTGTTTCGCAGTGTACCAGCCGCTGTGCTTTGCGACTCGGGGTTTTTACTTGGTAGTGTTAAATAGATTTAATGAGTTAGAACTAAAATGCAGTCTGATGGAATATGATCTGACTATTCTTTAAGATCCCCTGGAGAAGGGCATGGCGACCCACTCCAGTATTCTTGCCTGGAGAAGCCCATGGACAGAGGACCCTGGCGGGCTACAGTCCTTAGAGTCGCAGAGAGTCAGGCACGGCTGAAGTGACTTGGCACACATTCTTTATTCTTAAATCAAGCTTTAGTTTTCCTTGCATGATGCCAGTCTCTCTTGGGGCGTTTGAAGCCCCCCATGTCAGTTAGGTACACGTTACCATTAAACTTCATTAAACTACTCCAGGCAATCTCAAGTCATTGGGTGCTTGTGATCTCCCCCAGGTACATACACTATGTGTTTGACCTCGGAAATGGCCCCAATGTGATCAAAGGCAATAGTGACCGCCCCCTGAATGATAACCAGTGGCACAACGTCGTCATCACCCGGGACAACAGTAACACCCACAGCCTGAAAGTGGACACGAAGGTGGTCACTCAAGTTATCAATGGCGCCAAGAATCTGGATTTGAAAGGTAAAGCTTGTAAAGACGTTTATCCTCCTTAGAGCTTTCAGTGGAAAGGCTGTTCCTGGCAGTAAACTGCAATTTAGGAGCACCGTGCAGTTTTGATACATTATGTATATCCTGTTTTAACTACACTGAATTATACCAGAATGCAGTTTATTCAGTTTTTACTTTGCCCACTCCTTAGGAATGCTCTGTTTTCCCTGTAAACCTTGGGCGTGTGGGAACTGAGTGATGAATTACAAAACGTGGAGAGGTCATAATGCAGAGGAAGGCACATAGGTTTTGGAATCTCAGCTAAATCATTTACTGCCTGTGTGACTTCAGTAAAATTTTTTAGCCTTTTTTCAGCTTCTATACACTTTATTTTTTCAAAATGAGGATAATAATTGTTACTACATTTATGGGCTGTTAGGAGTTTTGATGAAATAATGTCTATAAAATTCTCAGCATATTATTCATAACAAGCACATAAAAAGGACTCAGTAAATGGTTGTTTTGTTGAAAATGTTGTTAATCTTTACTTCATCATAAAATGGAAACAATAGCTACCTCGTGGAATGGATATGGTGATTACAATTTGTGAGATGATGTGTATAAAATGAATGACACTTAAGAAATGTTAAGTTTCTTTTTTATACAGGGTGGAAACCCTGTCAATAATTTTGTGGATGCTGTTTCCGCCAGCTGTGTTACCGTTACCTGGGTAACGGCGAGTGGGCTTGGCTTTCGTTGACACGGCTCCCTTTACCCATTTGCTTTTCCTACCCGTTTTCCTTTCCAGGTGACCTCTACATGGCAGGTCTGGCCCAAGGCATGTACAGCAACCTCCCAAAGCTCGTGGCCTCCCGGGATGGCTTCCAGGGCTGCCTGGCATCAGTGGACTTGAATGGGCGCCTGCCAGACCTCATCAACGATGCCCTCCATCGCAGTGGGCAGATCGAGCGGGGCTGTGAAGGTACCCTCTGTCTTTTTAAGCTGCAGCCTTGTTGCAAGCCTCTTTGCTGCCTCTGCCAGTGCTCCTTCCTCGGTTTACCTTCCATCCCCTTCCCCGTCTGACCCTGCATCACCATCGGTGTCCTCTTGTCTCTGGCTGAGTGTGTCAAGACATGTGCCTCAGGCTCCGGGAATGCATGTTGGCACATGTCTGCTCAGTGTCACCTTGCCATAGAGGACCGTTCCTGGCACAGACATCAGGCTTCTCCTGACTCGTGTCTTTGCTTCCTGCATGGCTGAAAAGGTATCAGGGACTTTTACTTGATATCTGAGTACATGAGGAGTCACAAACCGGGGACTTCTGTATGGGTTTCACCGTGAATAAAACGTATGTCACCAACAGTGGCTGCATTATTTAATGCAGACTGAGCGGGAGGTAGGAAAATGGTGTCAGAATGCCTCGATGGGGGAAGGGAAGGAACAGTTATTGAGTACTTACTAGGTGTCAGGCATCCTTAGGCAGTTTCTCAGTGTGGTGGAGTGGAACAGCATGGGCTTTGATGTTGTAAAGATCTGGATTTAGGTCCAAGTAGTAGTTCTTGTCAGCTGTGTGGCTTGTGGCACGTTAATTAACCTTTCCGAACTATGTCTCCTCATCTGTAGAATGGGACAATAAAACGTGTCTTGGAAGGTAATATATGTAAGTCAGAGTTAAATGTAGAATGCCTGGTACATACATAGTAGGTACTCAATAAGTGGTAGGATTATCATTTACGAATTTTATCTCATCTGAGACATTTAATAGCATTGCATGCCCACCCATGCGGCACAACAAACCATGCTCAGCCTATTTCTGTAGGTAATACACTGTCTCTTGAGATATTAACAGAATTTTATAGGTCTTTTGAGTCCAATCAGTTCTTGGCAATAAAATCCATCTCATTTTAACCAGCAGGGGATAGCAGACATTCTCAGCCTTCCCCAGCCTCCTTGCGTAGGTTGAAAAGGTGACTCAAATCTAACTTAAGAGTCCAAGAGGATGATCCGACCAGTCACCAGGGCCCTTGTATTCTTTTGTCTGGTTGAGCGACATGGTCTTTTGTGCCCTATATTGTGTTTTCTTATATCCCTCATTAATTTACCACATCAAACCTGTCCGTTCATCTCCTAACTGTTCAGCTTCATTTATTACTCCTGTTTTTCATCAGCTTCAATCCTTCACTTGCCGTCTAGAAGCACCTTTAATAAGAAGCTCCTGATCAACTTCCCAGACTGATCTGTGGCATGGAAATCGTTTCCCTTCACCTGAGAGTCAGCTTCTCATTGCCATTTTGCCTAGTGATAAGGCTTATTGTCCCTATAACCCTTCCAGTTTTCTTTTAGCCAGAAATATTTCTTAAATTCTGTTGGCCAAATACAGTGTGTGTGTATGGGCAGACAAGAAGTTGGGTATCACCAACCATTTAAAGTAGCCACTTTGCCTTCTTCTCCTGAAAATGCATAATTTCACTCAAGAGTTTTTGTCCTGTTGGCCTGCTCTTAGTTCCTTTGGGTATTAAGGGAAATCCTGAAATAGATGCCCTCTTTGGGAATTGAGTATCTTAGTTTAGGACTTTGGAATGACAGGAATTCCAGTTTTTCTGGAATGATTAATCATATCCAGTCAAATCATGATATAAAATTACATGTTCAGAAGCACAAGACACTCTTCAAATGTTAAATATGTTTATCATGCCATCAGTTCTGCAGATTTAGAGGTTAACAGAAATCATCCATTTAGCTCCATAGCAACATTGGCTGATAGAAATATAATGTGTCACATATGTAATTTTAAATTTCCTGGTAGTTACATTTAGAAGAGATTAAAAGTAACAGGTGAAGTTTAATTTTACAGTTTAACTTATCCAAGAATATCCAAAATATTATCTTTACAACATATAATCAACTTAACATTTTTAGTAAGACATTTTAAGTTTCAAAATCAAATGTGTATTTTGTACTCAGTGCAGACCACATACCTTTAAGGTACCCAATAGCCATTTGCATCTATGGCTACTGTATTGGAGGCATGGTTCTATAGAGTATAAAAATTGGGGTATGAGGAGGTAAAGTTGTAGCACTGGATTAAAAGAAAGTCTAAACCAACCTTTATAAAAGTGGATAAAAATATATAGTGCAAAGGTGGAATGGACCCCATGTAAGGGAGCTTTAGGGGAAGTCGTGGGAACATTAGGGAAAAGAAATTGCCCATCTGATGGGAGAAAATGCTCCTGACCCTACCTACAGCTCGAGGTGCAGTTTGGCATGACTCATCACAAGCATGATGATGGGTTCTGACCTTCCTCTGCGTATGGGTGATTGTTCAAAGCTGAACACTGTGGCTTGATGGCTGTATCACCCACATCTATGGCAAGTCCTATGGGCCTAATAACACTGCACTCTATTGCCATGGAGATAATTATGATGGTTACCCATGGTGCATTATGAGTGCCCCACTGGGTGGCGGGAAGTGGAGAATGAGCGCTCAGGGAAGAAAGCCCTTGTTTATTGTACACAGATGACTGAGATAATTAGCGTAAGGGGCCAGGAAAAATGGCCAAAAAGTGGGTTAAGGCATAAATTACTGTCATTGGAAGTTTGCACTATTGTGAATAAGACCTTGTAAGAGATCCCAGGCGCTTTTTAGAACACTGTGGAAGATAATGGGGAGTGAAATGAGGGGCACAAAACCTTGGAAAGACTCCAGAAAAAGAACCATCCTCACCCTGAATCTCTGTACTTAGTACGGGACCCTCAAGAAGGCCTTTGACAACTAGGCAGTCATAGGAAACAGAACACATTTCTTGATGTATCATTTCTATGCCTAGAACAGGAAACAGGTAGGGGATAAGGATTCATTACTAAGGAACTAAAACCTGAATCTCGCCAAGATGGTGGGTGCGTTTTATTCTTACACAGCTGGGATACACAGGCTAGGGTATATTGTGTGTTCTTGTCAAAGTCATTTGTAATGACCCTTCAAGATCCCTAAGTAGTAGTTGTATTACTTTCCCTATCATATCTAACCCAAGAGAGTCCAAAATTACTTTAAAGATTCATCAATCCACTACTCTTTGGCACTCAATTGTTTATAATAAGAGAGAAAAACAAATCCTGAATTAGATTTTTATTTTATGTTTTTAATATATGCGGAGTGCATAATTTAAAAGTTGAGTGTGATTTCTGAACAGCTTAGCCAACATCTAACTGTGACCTGCAGCCTCTCAGTTTGGGCTAGGGATTTTTGATATTGTCTGATTCAATACTTGGCTGGTAAATATCTCTATCTTGAGGCCAGCTTTGCTGCAGAAACCAAGGCATGTATTGGCTAGAAATTCGACCCCACACTTGCAGATGGTAAACATCTGAGAGAAAGCATGTGCTTCATTTGGAGACTGGCATAAATAAATAAAAAGGGCATTGGGTTGGGTGCCATTTTGCCCACCGCCATTTGGGTTTGGCTCCATTTTTTATAAATTAAGCCAGTTGAGATGGTTGGGTGTCCCCAGATCACTTCCCTAGCAATGCCCACTTCTGGTGCCAGTTTCCTTGGTGGCATTTTCAGGAGTTTACAAGGGACGCTCCCCGGCAGCTCTTCCATGCACAACTCCTCCATGTGCAGAATTATTTTTGTGGGCTCCGTTTGGTTGTGCACACGTGTCTTTCAGTCTGGCCACGTCCTGTGCCTCTTTCTTGATGTTCATCCTGACCGATGGGCAGTCGTTTCTCTGGGCCATCTGCCTTGGGGTTGCTGTGTGGTTGTGGGAAGGCTCCTGTGCCACTGCTTGTGCCCTGTCCCGTCCGGCGTTTCCCCCGCCCCCGCTCTGCTGTCGTGGCTCTGATGACCGAGGCCTGCTCCACCCCTGGTCTGTGCATTCCCTGTCTGTGCTGTCTCTGGAGAAACCTGTGGAGCATCTCAAGTGTCTGTCCGAGTGATGTTGGTTATGCCGATTGTGTGTTCATTTCTGTAATGTGACCCCTCGTTTACTCCACCTCTTACTAACCTCTGGTTATTGTTTTCACCTCTTCTGTTCTTTCGCTAACAAAGTTGCGTTGACCAAAGCTGACCTGCAAGGTAGAGAAGGTTCTTGTTCCCATTACCACTTTGGACTGAAAGAAGTCCTGTGTCACCCTTGGGATCTTTTCTCTAGAGGCCTTCAAGCTGTCACACCTCTTGGACAGCGGTGGTCTTGGGGAGGGGGCTGAACCCTGTGTTCTTTACAGACAGTGGCAGAGAACCCAGATCACTGCATGAAAAAGAACTGTATGGGCGAGGAGTCTTGGGGATGGGAATATGCTTCCATTTGGGGGTGATCAAAGAGGTTTGACAGCACCCTATGTGGTGATGACCCACAGACGTATTAATCCATTTCTGGAAGTGCCTCTCCAAGTAGTTGTCATGGAGCAGGTAGGCTCCTTTTAATTTACTCATTCCAGACAGAAGACAGCACTTGGAAAAAGAAAATAAAAGCCCATTTGTGTTCTTAATTTATTATTTTCTGGGTCAGGGAGGTCATTTCTCAGAGCAGGAGTTTTGAGTGCTTGGAACTTATGAAAGAGAATGCCTTTTTCTCTTAACTCATTTTAAAGACATCTTTTAGGCATTCGGGATATATTAATGTTATTAAAACATTCTAGAGATTTGTGTCCCCAATTGGGGATTTTGATGGAGCACTTTAATTTCCTGTTTTGTGATTTCACAGGAAAAAAGTACTCTTGGGGAGGAAGAGGTCTATCGATGTATCGATTTTATCCTGAATCCCCTTGATAATGTCTGCATGTTAGATATCAGTGAATATCTACTGCAGAAACTGCTTCTCCTACCATTCAAAGAGGCACCTTTCAAAGTCTGTAATGGTTCACCTGTCCTGTCGTGTCAGAACTTTGATGCGGAAGAGCCAGACAAGACCCAGCCTTTTAGCCGTCTTTCAGCTGAGAGTGAAGATGGGTGGGGCGATTGAGCCTGGGATGGCTTCTGTGAATTCACAATCAGCACCAGTTGTTAAAATTAGGTAGATGGAGTTAGCTTTAACATAATACTTTTGGGGCTTCCCTGGTGGTCTAGTGGTTAAGAATTCATCTGCCAGTGCAGGAGACACGGGTTCAAGCCCTGGCCCAGGAAAATCCCACGTGCTGCGGAGCAACCAGGACCATGTGCCACAGCTACTGAGTCAGGGCTCTAGAGCCTCTGAGCGGCAGTTACTGAGCCCAAGGGCCACAACTGCTGAAGGCTGTGCCGTATAACCTGTGCTCCACAAAAGGAAAAGCTAAGGCAATACGAAGCCCATGCACCATAGTAGCTGGCCACAACTAGAGAAAGCCTACGCACAGCAGCAAAGTGTGGCAAAAAAAAAAAAATTACTTTTCACCTAAAAGATCATTTACTTTGCAATGAGTTGTTAAATGTCGTGTCAGTAACCAGCACAAGTGTCTGTCTCTTGGGTGGATATCAACTAGCAGAAGTCTCTCTTAGCCATTTTACTCTCACTCTTTCTTCTTCATCTCAGCTTAGCAGATTCAGCAATATGCTAATATGTTATAAAATTGACGAAAAGAGCATGCACTGGGTTAGTACTTTGAAGTCCTAGGTAGCTGTACAATAGCTTTCCATTCCATATATATATATGGCCCTTTCAGTGATACAAAAGGCTGTTGTTTTTAGACATTCTATTCAGTTTTCTAACTAGGTCTACTCCATGTTACTCTGTAAATGAATGGGAGATAAAAGAGAGCGGGATTTGATCTAGAAAAGAGACGATTCAAGGTTGTCAGAGCTTCTTGTGACCAGATACTTTTAGATAAAACTAGACAGCTGCATCTGCCCCTAGACTTTATGGTTTTTCATGGTAAGAACTCTGGATTTTGAATTCCCAGAAATTTACAAGAGGACTTCATATGTAGCAAAGTGATCTGAAAGTTCCCATTCAAAGGAGAAATGGTTTATAGGACTCATAGTTCATGTCTATGCCGTACAATAAATTGTTGACCAAAGTGTAGATATGTATTTGGGGACATAATAGTTTAGAGTGTCCTAAAATGCTCATCTGTAGAAGCAGTCTAGTCATCAGTATGGTTTTTATGTTACTACTCCATTGACCAAATTCTCTTCCATTCTTGTGATGACTCACCAGTCTCTTTGTGGCAGGAGACTGTTATTCTTTGTAATTATTTTGAGTCATATTACTCTTTCTGGATATTATGGCAAAAGACCTTTTAGAATGCAAATGCCTGTCCTTTCTGTTTTCCTGACATTGGGGTATGGGCCGTTACTCATACTCGCCTTTTCAGCTACAGCCTGTGGACACAGATAGTACTAACTACCCTAATTGTGAAGGACAGTAAAACCATTTGACAAGGAAAGGAGGCTAAAAATGAGTCTAAAAAGTAAAGGCAAATCATATTCAGAAGGAAATATAATGGTGGATCTAGGAAGTGGCACAAGTGTGACAAGTCAGCAGCTTGAATCCTCTTGTCCTTGTGTTGTTGGGGTGTTTTTTAAAATATGTGTTTATTTGTTCGTTTGTTCATTCATTTCATTCATTCTTCTCCACAACAAAGAGACCTGCAGGAGATCAGCCAAGAGCTACACTGCAGAGTGAAAACCCCTACGCTAGAGTGAGCATGGAGCTGGCTGTGTGGTCTGGGAGAAGGGCTGCCGTGCTGCCTGGGCTGATGGTGGGTGCTCAGGAGAGATTTTCTAGGCAGACTTGGAACTGAGTCTGAAGTAGGACATGTTTTAGGTAGATGAGAGGTGGAAGCTCAAAGAGCTTGGCCAGTTTGGGCACCTACCAGAAGCTCTGTTTGGCTGAAATAACGGGCATGTGGGGATGTAACTGTGGATGAAGTGGGCCCAGTTGGATGGAGACAGGTGACGTCAGACCTTTTGTGGAAGTCATTGGTCTTTACTCTGGGGGTGCTTTAAGGAGGACAGAGACTCGGGTCAGATTTTCATCTTTTCAAGTTCACTCTGACACCCAGGTGCAAGATGGATGAGGAAGACAGGAAGTAGAAGCAGAGAGTGGTTCAGAGGGAAGTAGCATCTTCCAAGACAGAGGGAAGAGCTGTGAAACTGACACTTGGTACTGGTGTGGGCTAAGAAGACAAGTATGTGTCTTTCTGGGATTTAACCTTTGACGAATGAGGAAGAAAAGGAACTTTCTCTCCTGTGTATTTCCTTCCCACCCCACAGTGTTGCTGTGTTTCACAGCAGATGCATTTGCACATCATGACCGAAAGTGTCAAGGAGGAACTTGATTGATGGCTCGGGTTCAGATCAGACTTTGCACCCCTCCAGTTTAAGAGGGAGTAAGAGTTCCCTTGAGACCCCTGTGAGGTGCTGCCTCTTGGAGAATTACAGTCCCTTGAACTTCAAGGTCCTTTGAATAGAATAACAATGTCTATGGGCTTTTCAGGGGTAATTTTCTGATTCCTTTTTATTTGTAAGAGGGGTATTCCTAGAGCAGGAAAGATTCCTAAAAGCTTATCCATAGAAAGAAGCTGCTCAACTATAAAAGCAGTATTAAGTTTGGTCTGTTGGGAGTGAGGCAGATGAGTCATAATCACCAGAAATAAAGGAATAGCTCTTTATTGGCTTAGGTGATTAATCAGAATATCCTCTCCCCACTTTCTATCACATTGTCCTCTTAGCAACTTCTATTTCTGGAGATTAATAGCTTCTTTTATGGAATGCAAATTATCTCTCTGCTTAGATGATGGACAGGTGGGTAGGAGGGGCCAAGGATTGATCAAATTTGGTTCCAAGTGCTGCGTGTCTTGAGTCGGTCAATAAATGTTTTTGGTTTGGATACCTTGAAAACCTAAACATGCCTTCGGGTCATTCTATAAGAGTTGCCATCAGCCAAATACTTTTAGTGAGTAATCCTCCAGCTTTCCTTACCACAAGAAATATAGTTCTTCACTTCATTTTCTTCAAAGCTAAGAGCTGTATTCCTTTCTCGATTGTATTTTATGTGATTCAGTGTTTGACCTAATAGAAATCAGGTCCTCAAAAATGGTTTGCATTATGGGCAATAATAAGAGAGATAGGAATTACATGGAACTTCCCACAGTGGTTTCTGTCTTGTCTCTCAACATTGCATGACAGAGGTTTTTCACGAAAGAACTGTAACTGTGACTTGCTGCCTCAGTGTGTCTCATTTCTGCACTCCTGACTGATTTACCCAACTAAAACGGGTAGAGAGAACTTAATTTTCTTTTTCAATGGAATTGATAATACCCTTTATTGAGGGTCTCCTTTGTGCAGGCACATGCTAAGGACTTTCTATCCTGTGTCTCTACAATGATAATGACCTTGCATAGTAGATGTTTTTATTCCCAGGTCAAGGATGACTTTATAGGCTTTGCGTATGTTGCCTAATTCAATCCTTACACCATGTACAGAATCCTTACACCTTACAGAAATGTTACAGATCGGGTTTTCTTATTTCTTTTTTTTTTCTTATGGTTCTAGTTATTAACACCTTACACCATAGAAACAATTTCTATCTCTTTTATACAAATGGGGAGACGGGGGCTCAGAGAATTGAGGTAGCTGGCTCAATTTCACATTACTAGTAAGTCATAAAGCTGGATTTTGAAGCTTATGGCCTTTCCCATACTATGCTATGGGGGTGTGAATCCAGATTTGCATACTTCCAAAGCAGAAACAGAACAGAGATGACCGGACAGTATCCAAGAGGGTCATCCAGCTGAATTTATGGTTGATGGTTTTCATGGCAGTACTAGGTCACTAAGTTCCGGATGATACTGGTACAGTGTTCATTAAAGCAATTGAAACTAGTCTTCTCTGTCATTGTGCCGACCTTTGAAATCCCTTCTCTCTCTCTCTCGCTCTTAAAAACTACCCTCTACTACTCCAACAAGTTGCTCCATCAGTGCTGAGAAAAGAAGGAAAAGCAGAAAAATGAGGCCCCAATTTGTATTTTCTGAGGCAACATTGACTTTTGAGGACCTGTTCATGGTTGTTAAAAAAGAAGGGGTGATCTGATCTAATCATTTGACCTTTATTACCCAGACAGCCTCTGAAAATAGGGTGGGTTGAGCAAGCATTCTTGGTTTTATGACAATATCATTCTCTCACCTTTACACACACCCCATTCCCGTGACCTCTCCATTGTCTAGAAGCGTCCTGTGGGTAAATCGCTTTTCTCACCAAGTATAACTACTCTGTGTTGTTTATTGGCCATCAAGGGAAGTACTGTGCTAGAGCTGGCATCAGCACAGGAATTTTCAGGAATTTTCCCAGCTGATCCATATCATGTAAGACGTATTATGAATACCTTGAGATTGGCTATAGAGAAAGTATTTTATGCTATAAAAATCAGCTTACAGAAATGTTACATATCAGGTTTTCTTTTTTTATAGTTCTAGTCATTGAATATTTAACAGTGCAGAGAACCAAAGGCCATTGGAAATAAAGAACTCATGAGGGCATCTTGGTTTCCACCAATTTTCATGTCCCTCTTGGCTAATTTATACTCAATGTGTGATGAGAGGGTAAAAGTTATTGAGGAGAACGAGGGTGCTACTGAACTGTCCCAGTGTCCCCCCAAATGCTCGATTTTATCCTTAGTGTTTTTCACTCATTGTCCTAACCAATGGACTGTTTTGAACCCTTGATCGAGGAGAAGGAGCCTGAGCATGCTTGATGGAACCCTTCTGATCATAAGCTAAGGCAGAGGTCCAGCCTTCAAGACAAAAATGTAAGAAGATCTTGGGAACACAGTTACTCTTAGGTCTTTCTGCAATGAAATTTGATAATAACATTTAGGACCCTCTTCTCTGGTTTTGCTTAATCTTCCGTGAAATGGGAACCAGAGTGTTCACTCTCAGCTGTTTCTTTATGAAGAGGGATGCTTGACACATTTAAGGATCATAGCTTTCTTACTTTAAATAGAAATGAGCTTGGTTGCTGCCACTTAAAAGGGATGAATGGTATATTGCCTGTAAATGACTCTCTTTGGGAAAGCCAAGAGGACACAATACTGTAAACATAGATGTACTTTGAGAGCGACGGCAGCATCCTTGCTGCAGGGACCTAGACACACATGCAGCTCAGTAAGGATAACCTTATCCCTAACGTCATGATGGAGGACGGTTCTGACAAAATGTGGTCCACTGGAGAAGGGAATGGCAAACCATTTCAGTATTCTTGCCTTGAGAACCCCATGAACAGTATGAGAAGGCAAAAAGATAGTACACTGAAAGATGAACTCTCCAGGTTGCGAGGTGCCCAACATGCTACTGGAGGAGAGTAGAGAAATAGCTTCAGAAAGAGTGAAGAGGCTGTGCCAAAGCAAAAACAATGCCCAGTGGTGGATGTGACTGGTGATGCAAGTAAAGTCTGGTGCTGTAAAAAACAATATTGCATAGGAATTCGGAATGTTAGGTCCAAGAATCAAAGTAAATTGGAAGTGCTCAAACAGGAGATGCAAGAGTGAACACTGACATTTTAGGAATCAGTGAACTAAAATGGACTGGAATGGGTGAATTTAACTCAGATGACCATTATACATACTACTGTGGGCAAGAATCCCTTAGAAGAAATGGAGTAGCCTTCATAGTCAACAAAAGAGTCTGAAATGCAGTACTTGGGTACAATCTCAAAATGACAGAATGATCTCTGTTCATTTCCAAGGCAAAACATTCAATATCACAGTAATCCAAATCTGTGCCCCAACCACTAATGCCAATGAAGAGGAAGTTGAATGGCTCTGTGATGACTTACAAGACCTAGAGCTAACACAAAAAAGGATGTCCTTTTTATCACAGGGGACTAGAATGCAAAAGTAGGAAGTCAAGAGATACCTGAAGCAACAGGCAAAGTTGGCCCTGGAGTACAAAATAAAGCAGGACAAAGACTACCAGGAATTTGCCAAGAGAACACACTGGTCATAAAAATCACCCTCTTCCAACAACACAAGAGATGACTCTACACATAGACATCACCAGATGGTCAATATCAAAATCAGATTGATTATATTCTTTGCAGCCAAAGATGGAGAAGCTCTATACAGTCAGTAAAAACAAGACCAGGAGTTGACCTGGCTCAGATCATGAACTCCTTATTGCCAAATTCTGACTTAAATTGAAGAAAGTAGGGAAAAACACTAGGGAAAACCATTAGGTCAGGTATGATCTAAATCAAATCCCTTACGATTATACAGTGGAAGTGACAAATAGATTCAAGGGACTAGATCTGATATACAGAGTGCCTGATGAACTGTGAATGGAAGGTCATTATTGCCCAGAAGGTGGTGATCAAAAACATCCCCAAGAAAAAGAAATGCAAAAAGGTAAATTGGTTGTCTGATAAGGCCTTTCAAAAAGCTGAGAAAAGAAGAGAAGTGAAAGGCAAGGGAGAAAAGGAAAGATATACCTATCTCAATGCAGAGTTCCAAAAAATAGCAAGGAGAGATAAGAAAGCCTAAGTGATCAGTGCAAAGAAATAGAGGAAAACAATAGAATGGGAAAGACTAGAGATCTCCTCATGAAAATTAGAGATACCAAGGGAACATTTCATGCAACGATGGGCTCAGTAAATGACAGAAATGATATGGACCTAACAGAAGCAGAAGATATTGAGAGGTGACAAGAATGCACAGAAGAACTATACAAAAAAATAATCTTAATGGCCCAGATAACCATGATGGTGTGATCACTCACCTAGAGCCAGACATCCTGGAATGCAAAGTCAGGTGGGCTTTATGAAGCATCACTATGAACAAAGCTAGTGGAGGTGATGGAATTCCAGTTGAGCTATTTCAAATCCTAAAAGCTGGTGCTGTGAAAGTGCTGCATTCAATATGCCAGCAAATTTGGAAACGCACGAGTGGTCAGAGGACCAGAAAAGTTTAGTTTTTATCCCAATCCCAAAGAAAGGCAATGCCAAAGAATGTTCAAACTACCACACAATCGCACTCATTGCACATGCTAGCAAAGTAATGCTCAAAATTCTCCAAACTAGGCTGTTGAAACAGTACATGAGTCAAGAACTTCCAGATGTTCAAGCTGGATTTAGAAAAGGCAGAGGAACCAGAGATCAAACTGCCAACATCCCTTGGTTCATAGAAAAAAGGAAGAGAATGCCAGAAAAACATCCACTTCTGCTTCATTGACTACACTAAAGTCTGTGTGTGGATCACAACAAATTGTGGAAAATTCTTAAGGAGATTGGAATACCAGACCACCTTAGCTGCCTCCTGAGAAATCTGTATGCAGGTCAAGAAGCAACAATTAGAACCAGCCATGGAACAACTGACTGGTTCCGAGGGGAAAGGAGTATGTCAAGGCTGCATATTGTCATCTTGCTTATTTAACTTATATGCAGAGTACACCATGCGAAAAGCCAGGCGGGATGAAGCACGATCTGGAATGAAGATTGCCAGGTGAAATATCAATAACCTCAGATACGCAGATGACACCACTCATATGGCAGAAAGTGAAGAGGAACTACAGAGCCTCTTGATTAAAGTGGAAGGAGAGAGTGAAAAAGTTAGCTTAAAACTCAACATTCAAAAAACAAAGATTATGTCATCTGGTCCCATCACTTCATGGCAAATAGATGCAGTAACAATGGAAACAGTGACAGACTTTATTTTCTTGGACTTCAAAATCACTGCAGACGGTGACTGCAGCCATGAAATGAAAAGATGTTTGCTCCTTGGAAGAAAAGCTATGACCAATCTAGACAGCATATTAAAAAGCAGAGATATTACTTTGCTGACTAAGGGCTGTCTAGTTAAAGCTACGATTTTTCCAGTAGTCATGTATGGATGTGAGAGTTTGACCATAGAGAAAGCTGAGTGCCAATGAATTGATGCTTTTCAACTGTGGTGTTGGAAAAGACTCTTAGTCCCTTGGATTCTAAGAAGATTAAACCAGTCCATCCTAAAGGAGGTCAGTCCTGAATATTCACTGGAAGGACTGATGCTGAAGCTGAAGCTCCAATACTTTGGCCACCTGATGCGAAGAACTGACTCATTTGAAAAGACCCTGATGTTGGGAAAGATTGAAGGCAGGAGAAGGGGAAGACAGAGGATGAGATGGTTGGATGGCTTCACTGACTTGGTGGATATGAGTTTGAGTAAGTTTCGGAACTTAGTGATGGACAGGAAAGCCATGGCTTGCTGCGGTCCACAGGGTTGCAAAGAGTCGGACATGACTTTTGGACTGAACTGAACTGAATGTCAAGAATACTTCTCATGAAGCCTTGACACTTTTAGTTCTTTTATTTAGCAGTAGCGGCTGTAGATTGATCAGGAAGCTGGTAAGAGTCTTTCATATACACACACGCATACATACACATACGCACAAGTATGCAATTGGTTGGAACCAAGATGCCCTCATGAATTCTGTATCTCCAGTGGCCTTTGATTCCTGGCGTTGTTAAATCTACATGTCTTCATCTTCCTTTTCTTTGTTCTTTCTTTTTGTTTTTCTTCCCACTCAATTACTGCTTGGTCAGCCTTCCTCTGTGAAGCAAATTAAAACTGTAAATTGGAAATGTTTATGAACTTACAGAAGTAGGAAATAAAATTGGAGCTGGATGATATCATTGTAGGCAGCCCATGGCAGCTCCCTGTGGTTCCCTCCCATGTCAGTGCTTTATATGGGCCAGCAAATCCTTTGATTGGCACAGTGTTTTACTCTTGTGATGCTTCACATTGAGGTTGTAATCCCACTGTGCAGATGCCTTATGCTGTGTGATTAAAGATGATGAATCTTGTTAAACCAACTGCTCCAGGTGCCCACTAGTGGGCTACCAGCCTTAGCCCTTGAGAATAAATGCATATTGGGAATCAGACCAGATGTATCATCACCAAGCCCACCTTTCCATTATGGCCAGGACCAGCTAGTGCTGGTTATTTACCTGTTTTAAAATTGGAATGTTTGAGGCATAGATTTGGTTAAGTCCTCCTCGGCAATAACAGAAATTCACTCCAATACGAGTGTCCTGTGCTTCCAACAGCAGTTCTGTCTCAAGGACCTGCAAGTAGTAAAAGGCAGTCTGTCAACTTTTCATTTTCTGGACCGTGAAGAGGAGGTGACTGAGTAAGTTTGTATTTACAGCAGAGGTAGATTTTAGCAATAACAGGCATGAAATGACTGTCTGGGACAGTTCTTAAAAAGAAAATCCCAGGTTCAAGCAGAATGATGAGAAATTTGTGGCAGCCATCAGAGTTTTCACCTGAAAAAAATAAAGAACAAAGACATAATGTGATGCTTCTCCATAAACTAAAAACCGAGATGGGAATTAAAACCGGAGTACCTACTAACATCATTGACAACTTGTTTAGTCTTTTCATGCATCTCTCTGTCGCCTTGTCACTTTCCCTACTGCACAAAGAAAAGTCACTATCTTTTCTCTAAAGAATATGTGACTATTTTAGTGAGCATTAATTACATATTAAATGCACCATCCCTATGCAGGGGTTCCCTGCAGCCTTAGCGCAATTTGAAGTTATTGTTAATAATAATTGAAAAACTTTCTAAATGTATAATTTCAGAAGTTTATATTATCCTACTGTATCTTAAATTTTAGGTTTATTTGGAAGAATGTCTTAGATAGGATTATTGTCTTTAGGAAGATCTATTATCTTTATTATTATATGCATTTGATACAGATGTTTATCCGTATACTTAGACAAAGCTAGATTGTCCTGTTTATTTTTAACTGAATTTTGAATTGAAATAGGAGTTGAAAATTTTTGTTGTTAAAACAGCCACATGCTTACATTTAAGAAGTTATCTTTCTCTGGTTGTAGGTTAAAAGTACCTTAAGTTACTCTTGTTAATCTAATAGCAACACACACCCACACACACCCACACACACACACAAGTTTATTGATGTCCATAGAGGTCAGTTGTGGTGTTTGCACACTTAGGTTTGAGACCTCATCCTGCTTCTTATTCCCTGTGGGACCCAGCACAAATCAAAACAAAACAAAACACACGTAACTGGATCTGTGATTTAATTCACTTTTCTGAAATCCTTGCCTTCCAATTTGATCAACGGTCAAAGAATTCTTTTATTTTTGAAGTTCTGGGTGTCTTCCATGAGAAGATCATTCCTGTTTTTTTTTTTTTCTTTCTGATTCTTTAATACTTATAATTGCTTTATCCTGTGTTTACAAAGAATAAATACGTGAACCATTCTACGTAGATAAGTGCTGGGTAATTGCCCTACTTTGTTATTGTTATATCCTTTGATTTGCATAAGATTGAATTATTTCAGTGGGTGTGCAATTGGAAGCATTGTTCAAGTTTTCTCTTTTCCTTTATCTGTTTCTTCAATGTTTCTTTCTTTCTTCTTCTCTTTCTGTCTCTCAATTTGGAAGACACTGTGAGAATATGGAAAACAGATACACATATAAGATACAGTCTATTCAGGAAAGGATGTACATAACGAGTTTGAAATAAAAGGAGCTTATATTGCTATTCAGAAAGTATTTTTCAGTCTAGTCTCAGCTCACACTCATTCAGCACAGTTACCGCATGCTTTTCCTGGGCACTGGCAACCCAAGAGTCTGTCCCAACATCTGCTGAGATTGAATGAGTCTAATAGTTAAATTAGAGGAGGAAATGTGGTCAATTAAATACCACCACCGCCACCACCACTACCCCCAAAACATTTGGTTCCAAATAGAAAATTGCTTATATGAGTTGTTAAGTTTGGTGGATAAATTATTAGTTAGGAAAACCACAGGTTTTCTTTAAGTCACGAAAGAATTTTAACCCTTTATTTTTTGATTCTCTTGTTCTTCCTTTCATTCAATAATATTTTTGAGCCCTTATTTTATGCCAAATACTTTATCAGAAATTAGAGAAATAAAAAGTGAGCAAGACAAGCAAGGTGTCTGCCTTCAAGGGACTCATATTCCACCAGGATGAGACAGACAGGAAAGAACGTAATAAATAATTTATTACTGTCCATGATGTTGTTGTGAATTAAATAAAGAGGGAAACAGGCTGGAAAGTAAATGAAATCCTGATGGGGACTTCCTCAAATAGGAGAGTCTGAAGAAAGCCCATTTTGAGCTGCAACTTAAAGAAGGAAACGAGTCAGTTATCTGAAGTTCTGTAGGAAGGACATTTCAGTCTGTGGGTTGAGCAACAGCGGCAGACTTGAAGGCAGGGGTGGTCTTGAAATGTTCGGGTTGGGGGTGGGGGTACTGTGTGGTCCTAAAACTGAGCAACCTCAGAATGACCCAAAGGACTAGTCTTGCCTCTGATTCCTGAGCCCTGCCTCCAGGCAATAGGTCTGGGTGGGGTCTGAAAACATGCATTTCTCACAAGCCCCCAGGGCATGCAGGGGCCACTGACTAGGTGCCCAGACTCTGAGCATCATTGTGTGGTGAGAAATCAGAAGGAAGAGAGCTTGGTGTGTGCCGGTGAACGAACAGTAGGAAATGAGGCTGGAGGAGGAGGTGGGGGACCCTGGGATCTCACCCAGGAAAGAAAGTAGGACTCAGACTCAGATGAACAAATCATTGCGGATCCTTCTGGTCCTTGCTGAAACCCTGAAATCTCCCTGGTTCTTGAGAGGATTACCATGCAGTCAGTCTTTGAGGATTATCTGATTCTGAATAGCACTTGCCCCTTAATGCATCAGCGGGTAAAGAATCCACCTGCAATGCAGGAGACCCTGGTTCGATTCCTGGGTTGGGAAGATCCCCTGCATAAGGGAAAGGCTACCCACTCCAGTATTCTGGCCTGGAGAATTCCACAGACTATAGTCCAAGAGGTTGCAAAGAGTTGAACACAACTGAGCGACTTTCACTTTCACCTAATGAATGCAGAGCACATTCTTGTGCAATTTGGAAATGACCAGTAATTCCCTCTGTATGGAATTCCTGACCAACCTTTGACAAATGGAACTTTTTTCTCCCTTTGCAGAGCTGCATTCCCCCACACTCCAGTTTTGGAAGTATGGATCAGATCAGTTCCACATTTACTGAAACATATTCTCTGCATTGGGCACCACACTTGGTGCAGCAAGGACATAACCAAAAGCATAGAATGCGCTTTATAACTGTAGGTAGCATTCCATCTTTTGGGGACAACTAGTAAAAAATGGGAAAGAGTTAGAGGATTGCGTAAGTGAGTACAGCGCCATGTGCAATAAAATGTTAAATATTGTCATATATAAACGGTAGTGATGTACATGATACGTGCCATGGCCACTAAGAAATGGGAGAATTGTTGTCTAAAGTTACTGGGGAATATTCAATATCCCAGAGTCATTTTAGCTGATCCTTGGAAAATGACTAAAATTTGGCTAAAGGGAAAGAGAGAGGCAGGGGAAAACTTTTGTCTTCAGATTCAATGAACCTGCAAAGGATTATTGTTTCCCTGAAGTTTTTGCTGGTCTGCTGTCTTTCAAGGCAAAGCCTTCCATGTGTTTCTGATTCTTGAGCACAATTGAATTACTAGCCCATTGTCTGGTGAGAGCTGTTTGGTCAGGGAGCCCCGAGGACTTCTCAGAAGCTTTTATCCTTTGAAAGAAGCCGTCCTGATTTGCTATTGTTAATAGGCCTTGTCCTACACAATGCTCAAGTTGAAGACCCACTGAGAACATGACCATGAACCTCCTTTCATCTCCGCATGGGGGAACTACATGGCATTTAGGAGCTGCAGAAACCCAGCAGCCACGCTGCTCGCCCAGTGCTAGTAATTGTCTTGAACTTTCTTATGTCGTATCTTAATAGCTTTGTGTTAGGAGCGATGGTCTGTACTGCATCCATTCTTCATGGATAAATACAAAAAGTCTTGCCACCCAGAAGACAAACCCTCTGTAGTCATGCATCTCTTTTGGAACATGCATCCTTGGACCCGATATGTTTACATTTCAACATTCTGTGCCTGGGAACTGTGAATATGCATTTACCGCAGTGGATATATTTTTACTGGGTCAAGTGGATTTTTGCATCAGATCCTGATTAATACATTTGATGAGTCAGTGGGCTCACCTCCCTTGTGACTTTCTGGAAAACTCTTGGATATCCTGAATAGTAAGGTATTTCCTGTTGAAAGAAAGTGAAAGTGTTTGTCACTGAGTCGTGTCTGACTCTTTTTGACCCCATACACTGTAGCCTGCCAGGCCCCTCTGTCCATAGAATTCTCCAGGCTATGATACTGGAGTGGGTTGCCATTCCCTTCTCTTAAAGAGCTTTGCACCCCCAAATCCTAGAAGCTTGTGCAAACACAGTTTTCTGCCACTCCCTCCATGCTATTTCTAATTCAGTAGGTCAGGGCTGGGGCCTAATAATTTGCATTCTTCCAAACAGTCCATGGGGTTGCAAAGAGTCAGAGGTGACTGAGTGACTAAGCACAGCCCATCAACTTCCTAGGTGAAGCTGGTCTGAAACTATGCTTTAAGAACCTATGAGGTAGGTAGTCTCAGAGTTAATTTCCCTAAATTGAACATCAGGATCCTTTAATAATCAAATGTGTGACCTTGGGTAAACTCTTTTACTTCATGAGCTTAGTTTTTTAAATCTGTGGTATGGAGGTAATCACCATTACTTACATTTTTAGGGTCACTGGCAAGCTTTGTGAGATAATGTAGACAAAGTGCTCATTATCCAGTGCTTATAACCCCCAAAACATCGATGTATGTTGGCTGCTGTATCCTCCTCCTTCTCTTCGTTCTCATCAAACATCTTCCTAGCGTCACGGGGTAGGCTGTAAAGAACTTTCATGCCTTAATTCACAAGGATCATGGGAGTGCATCTTTCTGCTTTAGCATTCTCCATTTAGAAAGACCATGCTCCGAATGAGGTATCTTTCTAGTTGAATGGTAGAGACGAAGCTCTTTTGCAGAGTCTGCCAGAAAGAGAACAGTGTGTTCAGCCCTCTCCCTTCCGTGTGTCACTGTTGATACTTTGTGGCTAAGTGTGTGTTTGTCGTCTTTTGTAAATATACAGTGACTTTTTTCTTGCATGATATAGAACTGATATTCTTGGCAGTGGTGTCTTTGAATGTTTTGGGGCTTGGGAAGAGTAAATTCAGGTGATGGCTTTGAATCTGATTAGTTTGAACACCTCTCTCTCTCTCTCTCCTTTTTTCTTCTTCCTTGCTCTTCTTATGAATTACTAGGACCAAGTACCACCTGCCAGGAGGATTCATGCGCCAACCAGGGGGTCTGTATGCAGCAGTGGGAAGGCTTCACCTGCGACTGTTCCATGACCTCCTATTCTGGAAACCAGTGCAATGATCGTGAGTACAGCTTTTTCATATTGGGATATTTTCAAAGAGTTCAGAGGTTTGGAGAAACCTTAAGGAACATTAGGTAAAAGAATGACTCTTCTGAACAATTCATAAGCAGTTTGCTCATCCAGAAACTTGGAAAATAGAAAGCTAATTTTCTTGTGGAAGAGCAGAGACATTTCTTGTTCAACCATACCAGATGTTTATCCATACGTCCTCCCTATTTTTCTTTAGATTACCTTTGACAAAACAATTAAGACAATATTTTTGTTCTAAGGAGTTCAGTTTTCCATTAATTAAATCATCTGGGTAACAGTTTTGAGACTCTCTCACTAACATAACGTAGAGGATATTAAGGAATACAGCTATTTTCTCAGAAAGTCTGAGTTTAGGGAATTTCTTAGGCCTTCCAAATGATGAAGACATTAAGAGTTTATTATTTTTTTCCAACTAGAAATGTTTAACACATTCTGAAGGGTCTTTCAAATGTAGGCAGAGATTCCTTCTGGATAAATGTATTGATATCTGTTTAGTTTATATGTGCATAGTCATTCTGTTTATATATGCATTTCTATTTTGCCAGTATGTTTATATGTATGTATCTGTGTATTCACTTCATATTGGAAGACAGCCACTTGCTATTTTTGTCCACTAGTGAAGCTTTGGGTGCATCAGCCGTTTTCATTCTAGGAGAAGACTGATTTCATAAAGGCAATTCTAGAGCTTGTGGCGGAAATATTCATACTTACGTTCTGTGGGAATCTGTAACAGGTATCTCTGCTTCCTTCCAATGTGGCCACTGATGAGCAAACACTGGAAATTTCTGCATCTCTATTGCAAAGAGATTTGTTGAAAAGCCCTGACTTACTAGGTCCTGCTGACCTGCTTTTCTAAAGGCAGCCTTCATGGTAGGAGTTTATTTTTATAATCTGAACTCATAGGTGCCGTTAATTGGTTTGGTAAAAAAGATGCATAATGCGATATGAACAAATACTAAAGTTGTATTACAGTTTGTGCAGGTGGGAGTGGGTGCCAATCACAGTGCTGTCTCTAATGTGTCTATTTGGTTTTCCTGGATTCCTCACATCTCAACTTTGATCAAGTCTGTAGTAATCTCTCGTCCTGGTTTCCATTTTTGTTTTTTAGTAGCTGTTTTTTTTGTCTGTGTATTCTGTCAGTCACTTAAGACACACTAAGGAAAAATAAGTGGGGAATCTGGATATGTAGAGAGAAAATTTTTTGAAACTCGTTGATCTAGATGTAAGCGTTTGCCTCTGTATTTATACTTCAAAGAACACATTCTTTGCAGAAAATTTTGGCATTAGATGGCTCTCCAATTATTTGGTGTTATTGCAAGTCCTATTTCCATGTTTATGATTTGGAAATACTGTTCCACTCTGAAACAGGCAGCGATAGACCCATCCAGGGTCCCTGAGCAATTGTGCTGTATGCTCTTTTTCCTCCAATTTGTCTGCATGGGAGACTTTTTTCCTAAGTGGTAGCATAATGCTTCTTTATTCCTCACAAGTTTATTCCATATTACACATACATACATATCACTTCCGGTAGAACGTGATCAGGAAGAGACTGCACACAGGAAAGGGTGAAAGGTAAGTTCTCTAACGGCGGTGAATAGACACAGTCTTCAGAAGGTATGTATGCATTTTTCTCTTGCTGACATGTTCCTTTCTGCCACCTGCACCAGGCATGGTTTGCTGCTAAAAATCAACCAGGATCCTCTCCAGTTTTCTATGATTGTTTTTGACTTTGTCAAGAACAGATTGTACCTCAGTCTGGGATGAGGACTATTGCATTATCTGACCTGAGCAATTTGTCAATGTGTCGTGAAGTACCAGAACCAGTCCTGGGAAAGGTCAGTGTTTCTTTTGTGGCAGTAGATCCTCATCCTCCAAAAACGTTTTAAGACATCCAGGCTGAGGGTAATGTATTTTGAATTTTATCCTGTAAACAATGCAGTGGAATTTTTGATTGTTAAAGACTTCTGAGCCCAAATCCTTGAAAGAGTCTTCTTGCCTGTTCTCCTCTTGGAGAGTGGACCAGACACAGCATGTCAGTAGCTCAGAGAAAACTGGTCCAAGGAACCAGGAGGGGAAATGGGGCGTTGTCATCAAAGGTCAAGTATTAAGTTAAGGAACTTGGCGTTCTCTGTATGGGGACACGCAAGCCTCTGGGCTCACTGAATCCATTTCTTCCCTATGGAGCTCAGCTATCTTGGGTCAATCCTCTTTCCTTGTTCACCTTGGTGCTTGCATTCCCCTGGCTCCTCAGCAACCACCGTTGGGAGGTGGTAGCATCCGCTGGATTGTGACTTTGGGAGCCCTCATTCACATTTGGAGGCCAGGAATCGCTGGTCGCTGTGACATTTCTTGTTTGTTGGTATGGCAGGAGATAGTTTCATTTCACAGGGGAGATGTTTGAATAAGTTTCCATGAGTGGTTTCTCAGGATAGCAGATAGAAATGAAAACATCTCAATTAGTTATTGCAAATCCAAGAATCGAAACTTGTTCAATAGGGAAATGACTAGGCTAAGATATTTTCCAAAGTAAGATGCTCAGCTCATCATATGTAGAAAAGTTGATTACATCATGTTTGCATTTTAGAGTCTCACTCACTTCTTCTCGCGTTGGTTCTATCACTTGTAACTTTTGTTATTTCTTGCCTGTTTGCTCAATTTGACATTTGCTTGACAGTTTCAGGGTGCTGTCACATAGAAATGGCCTCCATAAGTAGAATTTACATTTAAAAACTGTGCCTCCTTTAGTATGAGTAGACCAAGCCTGGATGGTTTTAACTTTATTCTCTCATTCTTTGTGAGAGCAATGTGGATTGATGGAGGCCATGGGGTAAATTTCTGGTTCATCCTTATAAAGATAGCTGTAAAACTGATATAAGTGGTTGTCAAAGAACGGCATGTGTTCTCTGAGGCTGGTCAATTCAGTTCAGTTCAGTCACTCAGTCGTGTCTGACTCTTTGTGACCCCATGGACTGCAGCACACCAGGCTTCCGTGTCCATCACCAACTCCACAGAGTAAAAATAGAAATCGTCTGATTGAAGACGCAAGTATAATTGATTTATTAATTGTCTTATCTAGTTTTAAGGCATCTGCCATTTCACAGAATGGTAAAATCATAGTTTTGTTAGGTGATGTTTCAGGCTGTTCTGAAACTACAGCAGGCACACTCATCCCAGATGCAATTTTGAGTTCCTGTAGGACCCAGTAAGATCTTTGGAAGGACACACAAGTAACATGCTCCAAAGAAAGTCTTCCGTTCGGAAACATTCAAAGCCGAGGGGGCTGATTGCCCTGAGAGTGAGCACCAGCTGCATCCAACTTGATGACACGTTGTAGGGGCTACATTTTAAAAACAACAAAAGATAGGAACCTTTTACAGGTCCTGGTAAGGAGATTCCTTTTGGATATTGGGTTCTTATTGGTATTTTTCAATCAGGGCTGAGAATCAGGGCAGTTCTAGTATCCTGCAGCCCTTGCACCATCAGGAGAATCCAAAACCCCTTTCCCGTGTGGAGTGGCAATGCCGCTTCCACTGGCAGCCTGTTGTTGGGTTCCTGTCTCCTTCACGATGCCACACAGTGTCACACAAAACCCAGCCCACTCGTGCATTCCCACACGTGTGCAAAAAAGTGATCACTGGGGAGGGCTTGTTGAAAACACCAATGTTGAACACCTCACATCTATCCTCACCGCCTCGTTACTTTTAGGCCTGTTCATGACAACTCTTTAGCGTTGTCTGCGATTTTGGAATCTCGCAGTTGCGTCTGTGCCCCGGAGAAGTGAACACGGGGCCGTCTGTGTCACGTGAGTCCCCAGTCAAGTTCTTGGATTTATAAATTGAGTGTTTATAATGGTTTTGTGGGGGTGAAGAGAAAGGAATGAACATGGGTTCTCAGCCCACCTTCAGCCAGCTACGTGTACGATGTTGCTCAAGGTAGACTGAGAGTTACTTGGAGAAATGGTGGGTTCACACTGGCATGTGATAATAGATGTTCTTTGCTTGCAACAAATCAATAGCAAGCAGCTATGGATCGTGCAGACAGTGGTGTGTGAGGCACCTTTTCAGACAGTTTTCTGCTGGAGTGGCTGTTGAGCAGCACTGTTGGCTATCGATTGGCCTTTTTATTTATTGTGTGGGTTTATTTATTTTTTAATGTAGGTGGGTGTATTGACTACATCTGTTAAAAACACATTTCCCATTCAGGCTTCTGAAAAATGAATAATATACACATAATTTAGTGCACAAACAAGGGGACAGACGTGTGTGTGTTAGTTCTGTCTCTTGAGTTCATATAGGTACCCTGGCATTGTGTTACCAGCCTATGTTGTATGTATAGCACTAATTTCCACGGATATCATACTACAATATGTCCATGATTTTGGTGATGTGTTTGCTCCTTGCCTCTGTTTTCAGGCTTTGCCTGTCCAGCAAATAGGCCATATTTGAGAAGTTCTCAGTCAAGGCCTCTATCTTCTGCTTAGAACACACTTTATCATTTATTCATTTATTCACTCACTGGACATTTCTAATTTGCAGATAGGATCATGAATAACATCCATCCTGTTCTTAAAGACATTACAGTCTAGTGGGGGAAGATACGTATGAAAGTGCTTGAATAGAAATATGAACGGTAAATAGAAGTCATAAAGTGGAAGGGGATCAACCCTCCCTGGGGCTGAGACTCCATCTTGGAGAGCTACTGCCTTTAGAAAAGTTTTCATTGACAAATGAGTCTTGGAAAATATGCAAGTGCTTCCTAAGCAAATATGACATGAACTAGGGTTGGGTAGGTAAGGCCGCATTCCGCCAAGCACAGAGAAATAAAGTACAGTCACTGTTAATGTTCTGGCTATTTCCTCCCATGTTTTTTTCTCCCCCTAACCTTTTGCAAATACATGGGCCTCCTCTTGCGCAGGTATTCTACCTGTGAGTAAACCCGTGTGCCTACACCTGTCCCCATCAGAGCACAGGGGACTTTCAAAGCCCCGACCTTTGGTTGGGAGAAGGCTGGAGCTGTGTGGGAAGGACACCCTCCTTGAGCTGGAGGAAGTTCTGGAAGCCTCTTGGGTCAGGGATGGGGCTTGGCTGGCCCTTCTTCAGTGGACTCCAAGGAACCTGGAAGGAAGCCTTCCTTCCCTTTGGTGGTTAAGCCTTCAGAGTGTAGTTCTAAAGGGTGGGTGTCTGGGTGGGGTGAGCTCTCTGAGATAGGCTGGCTCCTACCCTCTGTCTCCCTGTGGGACAGCACAGAGCCTGTAGCAGTCAGCGTGTGCTGAGTAAAGAGTCGGCATGTGCTGAGTGAATAAGAGAGTGACTGATTCTCCTTGGGGTCTTCAGCTGGCTGTCACTCCTGCCACAGATCTCAGGGCTCCCATTCTGAGACAGTCATTTTCTCCCAGAGAATCTCTCCTTCAATTCCTGTCTATTCTGGCACCAGGTCAGAAGACAGTATTCCGATATTATGTGGATTCAGCTCCCTCTATTACCTCTATAGAAAATGCTGTTGCCAGATTTCTTTCCCGTCTTTATTCTAAGCATTTGTGTGGGTAAACTTACACTCAGGTTAAAGTTTGTGCTCTTATTGCACAACATGCATTTTCAAAGTATAAAAACAATTAGATTTCCTAATTTCCTTTAGTAGAATGTGTGTGATGGTGCCCAGGTCATTGGAAAAGAAGCCCCTGGTGTGTTGAATCTCTTGCTGAGTCCTGGGTATAAATAACCCTAATAGGGTCCACATCGTATTTCACTGAACCATTGGTAGACCTTTATCTTGGAAATTTAATTATAATAAACCATATTTTTAAAAGGTTGATTTGTAATGTATATAACATTGCATTATAAAAAACTTCATAGCATAGTCATTAGGTTAATCAGCTTTAGAATCAAATTGCTTTAAATGCCAATTCTAACTCTATCATGATGAAATTGAATTAGTCACTTAGCTTCTTTTGTTACAGTACAAGGGGTGTGATCAGTACTTAGTAAACAGGAGCAGTAATAGGTTTTAATATATCTAATAGTATTTGCTACTTGTCAATTCTTTGTTTTGTTCCTGACATTCTGCTGTGACCTTTAAAGATGTCATCCCTTTGGTCATCCCAAGTGTGTTAGTCGCTCAGTCGTGTCTGGCTCTTCGTGACCCCATGGACTGTAGCCCGCCAGGCTCCTCCGTCCATGGGATTTTCCAGGCAAGAGTACTGGACTGGGTAGCCATAACCTTCTCCAGGGGGTCTTTCCAAATCAGGGTTCAAGCCCGGAGCTCCCGCACTGCAGGCAGATTCTTTACTGTCTGAGCCACCAGGGAAGCCCTAGTCACTCCAAATTCCTGAAGAAATACTCTTCTTCTCTGGTCCTGATTTCTACAATGGGAAAACTGCAGTCACACAGGAACTGGCTGAGTCAGCACTTGAACCCAGGTTTGTTTGACATGAAAAGTCACATTATCATTAGATTTGCTGCTACTTAGTCCTTATTAGAAATAAGCACAGAGAGCATCAGCACTAGTTGCTAGACTAGAGGACTTAAAATTTCAGCTGCGCAAGTCTTCTCAGACAACTGAATTATATAAGAATATAGACTTGGAACGGAGAAGGCAATGGCATCCCACTCCAGTACTCTTGCCTGGAAAATCCCATGGACGGAGGAGCCTGGTAGCCTGCAGTCCATGGGGTTGCTAAGAGTCGGACACGACTGAGCGACTTCACTTTCACTTTTCACTTTCGTGCATTGGAGAAGGAAATGGCAACCCACTCCAGTGTTCTTGCCTGGAGAGTCCCAGGGACAGGGAAGCCTGGTGGGCTGCCATCTCTGGGGTTGCACAGAGCCAGCACGACTGAAGTGACTTAGCATAGCATGGCATAGACTTGGAAAGGGCTTCAGCTCAGACGGAAAAAATCCACCTGCAATGTGGGAGACCTGGGTTCGAGCCCCCCAGAGGAGGGCATAGCAACCCACTCCAGTATTCCTGCCTGGAGAATCCTCATGAACAGAGGAGCCTGGTGGGCTGCAGTCCATGGGGTCGCAAAGAGTTGGACACGACTGAGCAGTAGAGCACAGCTCAGCACATAGACTTGGAAAAGATAAGCTCTGTGTTCCTGGTTATTAATTTTATCCTATTCTGAAATTTAGAACACTTTAGTTGTTTCTAATACTCAGATGAGGCCATGAAGTTAGAAGATCTTTAGGTATTAAAGATTTAGACTTAGAATATCCCCTGTAGCCTCTGATATTTATATTTTCATTCTCTGTTGACCACCTTCTGATTTCCATTTTCTTTTTACTTTATTACAGTTTTAGTTTATGTCCTATAGCAGAGTGGATGAGACAGCTGATGTGGAGTGGATGGCATCTATTCAAATCTGGACTGTGTTGTTTAATGGCTGTGTTACCTTGGTGCTACTTAATTAATTCCTTTGTGTCTCTAGAATGTAGATATTTTTATGTTCTACCTTATTAGAGTGTTGTAATGATAAGTTGAATTCATAATTGTGAAGTTCCGGACATGGCATGTAATAGTCCCTACAGAACTATTAGCTACTCTTCAGTCTAGTTTTCAGAAAGTTAAAAACATGACTCATACAAATGTAGTTTTCATAAAGTTAAAACATAACTCATGTAAATATAGAATGAATGTGTGCCCAAATTTATTTAACTCTTCAATGAGGGAAGCAACAATATGGTTAAATGTAAGCAACAAGATCACAAAAGATTATTTGAAGAACTGGATATTTATAGGCATTAAAAAGAATATTAAAATACAAATTTAGGTTCAGTATAAAACTGGTGAATGTCTCACAGGGTAAAAGGCTCTTAACTTTTGATGTTATTTATTCTTCTGAACAGGATTTCCCTGTTGGCTCAGATGATAAAGAATCTGCCTGGAGATTCTGGACTGACCCCTGGGTCAGGAAGATCCCTGGAGAAGGAAACAGCAACCCACTCCAATATTTTTGCCTAGGAAATCCCACGGACAGAGGAGCCTGGCCGGCTACAGTTCGCGGGGCCACAAGAGTCAGACATAACTTGGTGGCTAAACCACCACCACCACCACGTTCTGTTGAACAGTTGATCTCTGCTGAATAGAATCTACAGGTTAATTATCATCTCATAGACTCTGGGCTTCAATTAATAGTAAATATCTATTTCAAACAAGGATACATTTTCCCATAAAACTAAGTATTTCTTGTGTGGATATGTTAAACAACATCCCTGTGGTGGTGGTTTAGTCGCTAAGTCATGTCCGACTCTTAGGACCCCATGGGCTATAGCCTGCCAGGTTCCTCTGCCCATGGGATTCTCCAGGCAAGAATACTAGGTGGGTTGCCTTTTCCTCCTTCAGGAGATCTTCCTGACCCAGGGATCGAACCTGGGTTTCCTTCATTGTAGGCGGTCTTCTGCATTGCAGATGGATTCTTTACTGAAAGCCCTATAAGGCATTTTAAGGACATGTCTCTCTCAGTCTTTTTTTCTAAGTTTTGGATAATTTTTCTTTCTATGTTCTGTTAAATTACAAATCCTATTTACCTTGAATATTGTCCTTATATCATTACTTTTACTTTTAACTGCTTACACTGTGTGCCAGTCATGGTGCTGAATTTATGTCATTTTTGTCATCTACACAGCATGAGAAAGTAGATGTTCTTCTGATCCCTGTTTCACAGATGAGGAAGCTGAGACAGGCTTGGCAGGTTTAGGCAGGCAGAGACTGAGTCCAGAGAAGGCAGGAAGGCTGGGAGAAGCAGCCTGGCACCATGATCAGCAAGATCCAGAGGGAAGGCAGATACAAAAGAAGCATTCACCAGTGAGCAGCACCGAAAGTGATGCTCCCATTTATTAATATTTCTCCTTTGCCTCTGTGTTTTATTCCTGGGCCACAGATATTCAGTGTTGCTGAAAGAAGGCCAGGGGATGCAGTGAAACCCAAAGTCATCTTCGAGTGAGGAGGATGGTACTGGTACTCTTGGGAACAGTTTTGTAGATGCAGCTTGTGGCTAGCTTGTGGGAATCATGGGAATCACTCTTGCTTATAAACACCCCTGATATCAGGAAGTGACTATTTTGTGCCTAAAATCTACTGTACTGCTGGTATTAATACATGGTGTCAGATAGATTCAACAAGAGCCAGGACTGCTTACAGCTTTTGTTTTGCACAACCATCCGTAGAAACAAAGCTGGGTAACATTTGTTTCTACAAATTCCAGTTGATACTTGGACCTGTGGTTCAAGGAGAAATGGGCTCCAGAATTCAGGGATCTGTTGCTGGTCAGGAATTGTTATGAGTTGTAACAATCTTTGGCCTCACTAATTTCATTTCAGCCGTCTTCAGCATGCTGTATTTGTAGGCCATTTTTATTGCTTATGTTTAATTATGATCCATTTATTTCTGGTGTGCTGGGCTAGTTACTTATTGATGGTGACGGCAGTAATCCGCTGAGAGCCTATTGGTCCAGAGAGTGTAATTTTATATTATCTTGTTAGTCATATTCAGATACAATTTTAATGTATTTTTCAATATAGACTTATAATTTCCTACATTTCCATTTATTAGCATTTACATGCAGAGGCAAAAGAAATGCAAATGACTTTATCTTTTCTTGTAAAATAGAGCTAGTAAATATAATTTGGTTTCCTTCCCTTATTTTTTCCTGTTAACATTTTTTTTAGAGGGGATATTTTGGGGTATACAATTCACATTCAGCAAAATGCACAGATCTTAAGTGCATTATTATAAACATTTATAACCATATAACCAGCATTCTGGTTAAGATAATGGACGGTTCCATCTTCCCAGAGGGATCCCTCGTGCCTCTGTCAGTCATTCATTCTCCTCCTCTGCGAGGTCACTACAGCTTGGATTTTTATCAGTGTCCATGAGTTTTGTCTGTTCTTCAGTTTAGTACAGTTCAGTTGCTCAGTCGTGTCCGACTCTTTGCAACCCCATGAATCGCAGCACGCCAGGCCTCCCTGTCCATCATCAACTCCTGGAGTTCACTGAGACTCACATCCATCGAGTCAGTGATGCCATCCAGCCATCTCATCCTCTGTCATCCCCTTCTCCTCCTGTCCCCAATCCCTCCCAGCATCAGAGACTTTTCCAATGAGTCAACTCTTCGTATGAGGTGGCCAAAGTACTGGAGTTTCAGCTTTAGCATCATTCCTTCCAAAGAAATCCCAGGTCTGATCTCCTTCAGAATGGACTGGTTGGATCTCCTTGCAGTCCAAGGGACTCTCACGAGTCTTCTCCAACACCACAGTTCAAAAGCATCAATTCTTCGGCGCTCAGCCTTCTTCACAGTCCAACTCTCACATCCATACATGACCACTGGAAAAACCATAGCCTTGACTAGATGGACCTTTGTTGGCAAAGTAATGTCTCTGCTTTTGAATATGCTATCTAGGTTGGTCATAACTTTCCTTCCAAGGAGTAAGTGTCTTAATTTCATGGCTGCAGTCACCATCTGCAGTGATTTTGGAGCCCAGAAAAATAAAGTCTGACACTGTTTCCACTGTTTCCCCATCTATTTCCCATGAAGTGATGGGACCAGATGCCATGATCTTCGTTTTCTGAATGTTGAGCTTTAAGCCAACTTTTTCACTCTCTACTTTCACTTGTCTTGGATATGTATAAATGGGATCGCCCAATATGGGATCATCTATGTCTGCTTTCTCTAGCTCCATGGAATATGTTTAAGGGGCACACATGCCCCTGTGCCTTCTGGTTGCCTGGCTCTCTCCTGACTCTCAGCTCCATCTCCTCACCTGAAGGAGTCTTCAGGACTGCACTTAGGGTTCTCACCCTGCTGCTGCTGCTGATGCTAAGTCGCCTCAGTCGTGTCCGACTCTGTGCGACCCGACAGATGGCAGCCCACCAGGCTCCCCCGTCGCTGGGATTCTCCAGGCAAGAACACTGGAGTTGGTTGCCATTTCCTTCTCCAATGCATGAAAGTGAAAAGTGAAAGGGAAGTCTCTCAGTCGTATCCGACTCTTTGCGACCCCATGGACTGCAGCCCACCAGGCTCCTCCGTCCGTGGGATTTTCCAGGCAAGAGTACAGGAGTGGGGTGCCATCGTCTTCTCCTTCTCGCCCTGCACCATGGTGCAAAACGTCCTCCTAAGGCCATAAAGTGAGCACTGGCGGCTCACCTTGTTTGTCTTCCCCCTTTCGGGAATCACTGTCCTTTGCCTGATGTCCAGCGCCTTCCATAGTTTAACATCTCTTGTCCTTGTCTTGGTTGTTTCAGATCATTCATTTCAGATCCAATTACTGTTACCCTGTTGAGGTTGGAAGTAGGTGTCTGCTTGTTTTCTCTTTCCTTGACTTCGTCTCTGCACTTGGACACTGGGGCAAGCGGAGAGGGAAGGATGTTGACCTGACATGCAGTGTGCTGTGATTTAAACCGCAACCTCTAGGGATGATGTAAGGCTTTGCATTAGCTCTGGGACAGCCCTGGTAGCCTAGAATATTCTAGGACATTTATTTATTTGGTATATGGGACTATCCTGCAACACCGGTTACAGGCCCTCTGCAGTCAAACAGTCTTCCCTGGCAAAAGAAACTGTGCCAAGCTAGTTGCACATCTGCAAATGTGTCTCCATCGAGCAGTTCTTCATCTGAGTTTCATTTGCAGGGTCCCCATTGCTTTTCCCCTGCAGTCTCCCTGGTAGCACTTGATTAAGCTCAGTGGGTACAGGAATTGATTTGGCTCTTGCAGCCAGCTGTTCTTATTTTCCTTACCTAGGATTGTCATTTGTTTTCTCACCTACCTTTGTCCTGTGGATCTTTGCCGCCTGATCCATATCTCTTGGCCAAATGAAATTAAGAAGTGTTTTCAAACAAAAATTTTGGAGTCTTCAGGGAAGTGGAAGTATTTCTGTGCTGGGGACTGTTCTGACTGTTGGCGCTCCTTGTTTTGGTCGTTAGATGCTTTTGTAGATGGTTTTGTGCACTTATCTTTGATGCAAATCTCCAAAAATATAAACAAGAGGGGACGTTGCATGGTTGATGCTTTTTAGTTTTAACATTTTTTTTTATAAGATTATACAAGCTCACTAATGAAAATCTGGAAAATGCATAAAAGTATAAGAAAAAAACATGCATAATGTTACCAATTATATGACCTTGTTTCAGGCTATCCATGGTGTCCAGCACATACTAGATGTTCAGGCAATATTTGCTGAGTGAACAACTGAGCCTTGCCTATTTTCAGAGTCTGAGTTGTGCAAAGGTCCTAGCATTCTTTTCATGAGACGAATAGCATTTCTACCAGGGCTAGGTGTTTTCTTGCCAGAAGGAATGCTTTTAGGCATTCAGGAATTATAATTAGCATCCCAATATGCAGTTTTCTTCTTTGGATGAAAAATGAAAATGTCAAGATGTGTTTATTTCTTTTCTCTCTTGACCTTGTCCCTTCTCAGTAGAAAGCCTTGCAGTTTCTAAACTGTTATACTTAGTTGAATCTATCTAGAAGTAGAATAGTTTTGCAGTGGATTGCAGTTTGAAGGAAAGAGCCCTTATCATAAGTATGGGGAAGGAGCCTCCCGGGTCCCAGTTTTTTTTTCTGTGGCATTTGCTTCTAGAGAGATGTCATGGTTTATTTCACATGATGAGATTTCTTGTAACACTCTAGTCCTCTAGAGGTCTAGTGAGACAGAACTCTTCTGCTTTAATATCATTCGTCAATTTCTGCTGAGTTTTAGGTGACCTAAACTAGTGCATAATATATGATTGGAAAATGTAAATGCACCATGTACTGAAAATGCAAAACACAAAGGTTTCTTGATTTTTTTACACCACGGGTTTCAAGAGTTCTATATCTCTGTGGGAGAATTCATCCAATCTTAGTAAACTCTTTGTAACCACTCTTGGGAGCGTTGATGGATACCAACAGTATGTGGCTATGGGCATTATTTCCTAGTCAGTTCAATGGATGCTTTTTCTAATCAGTCCTCAACTACATGTAAAGCTGCAATTTTACCCAGATATGTTTATATGAGTAAAACCAAATCTGTTTGCTGCTGCTGCTGCTGCTAAGTCGCTTCCGTCGTGTCCGACTCTGTGCGACCCCATAGACGGCAGCCCACCAGGCCCCACTGTCCCTGGGATTCTCCAGGCAAGAACCCTGGAGTGGGTTGCCATTTCCTCCTCCAATGCATGAAAGTGAAAAGTGAAAGGGAAGTCGCCCAGTCGTGTCCGACTCTTAGCGACCCCATGGACTGCAGCCCACCAGGCTCCTCCATCAATCTGTGTTTATATAAATACAAATAGGTACCTGTGCATATATACACATTATGAATAAATACAAATTTCTTTTAAGTTTTTTTTTGTTTGTTTCCAATGGTTCTGAAATATTTTTTTCCATCCATATAACTTTGTTTCTGAGGCTTAGGGGGTCGCAGATCAGGAATCTGTCCGCTCTTCAGGATATTTGGCAGAAAGTCCCTTTTATCTGAACTGAATACTCAATATGTGGGGTATGATTTTATCTCTGAAAAATTATTTGGGGAGGGCAACCTCCCCTGGGATTTATTTTTCCTTGAGAGCCATCTTTCCAGCTCCTCTCCCTACCTGAAACTTCCAGGGGGCTCCCTCATGCTGGCGTCAATTGTGTCATCTAGTTAAGACTCACATCAGGGACCTGCCATTAGGATGCCTTTGGTAAGGGGCCTGCGGTTCAACACACCTATCGTCACACATGCCTGTTGTCCCTGACTCATGAAAAAATCACGAGGACAGAACACATGGAAAAGAACGAATTAGAACAAACGGGTTTAGCCACACACACCCTCAGTGTTATTAAAGGCGTTATTCCAGTCACCCCAACACATCCCATGTCTTTCCAACATCGAACTTACTTTAATTTGCATTTGGATTCATTTAGCCTATTTTCCTATTATATAAAGTTTAATGAACAATAAACACGGCTCTAACCAGATCTCACAGCTATTTCCCAGCGTGGGGTAACATTTTGCATCTAGTCATATTTGGTTTCCTAGGTAATGTTGGGCTGTGGCTGCATTTCCTAAAGCCGCCTTGCTTGTCACGTGGAATACTTTGGTGGCAGATTCTGCAGACACAGAGCAAGGCAGGGAGGAATGTTCCACTGGAATTCTTGGGAAGCCATAGTACTGAGCATCACCTGGGGAACACAGAGTGTGTTAAGGCCAGTTCTCTGGCTGCTTCCCATGGCAGGTTTTGAGCTCTGCCTTGCTAGCCTCCCTGCTTTTATTTCTGAAATCTACCCTGTGTACCAGTTCCAGATTTATCTTCCCAGAACACTGTCTTTGTCTTATCACTCCTCTGCTCATGAAATTTCGATGGCCCCCTCTTGTTGTAGTTAAAAATGCCACACTTGGTTTTCAAGGTCTTTATTTATCTGCTTTTCAACATTTGTCTCTTGATCCTGTTTCTGACATGTTCTTGGCTTACTGTGCCCTCCAATAAGGTCGGTGTCCTCCCCGTCATAGCATATTCTAAGGTCATTATGCCCTTCCTCCCTACTGAGTAACTTCCCTCCTCTTGACCTGGATTTTCAAATCCTGTACAGTTTTTAGTACCAAGCCCAAGTCTCACCTCTTCCTTGCATTTTCTCTGGCCACGTTAGTCCATATTGATCACTTCTCCCCAAATCCCACTGCATTTATGTTCAGAACTGAGAGACAGCAGTACTCAGCAGGTAAAGGAGATTAACGTGGACCTGAGAGAGAGTGGTGGGTTCAAATCCTGTTATTCTCCTTCCTAACTGGGTGGCCTTTGGAAATGAGTGTGACACAGCCTCACAATATGTACCTTGCAAAAGTCCCACTTTTGCTTATAGAGTTAGAAATAATAGATGTAGGGCAGAGTGTTGGATTTAAAAAAAATAGTCTTTGAAAAGTTCAGGATTGCAGCTTAAATTAAAAATGTGGAACTTCCATTGGAGCAAAATGCCACCAGGGAATAAAACAAGTAAAATTGTGAGTAGATTAAGGGCCACTTTTGTTGTGTGTTCATTCTCTTCTCCAGAGAACCAATTGCTTATGGTGGTGATTATAGTTTCCTCTTGAGTAGATGTGACTGTGTGTTGAGCGGATGTAGGTGGAAGGGTTACTGGGATAAAATTATCCAAATAGCAGTGATGTTCTAATTTAAAATTTGAACATATTCCTGATTTGGGGGCTGTAAAATTCGACCAAAAACCTAAGGAAGTTTCAGAGGACCTACTCTCCTTCCTGTAAGTATCCCAGCTTTTAAATGCAATATTTGCACAGGCTTCCAAGAGCATGCTGGAGGATTCTGTGACCTTCAGTAATCTCATGTCCTACTTTTGTTTCCTTCCTGGAATACGAAGAATTACTAGCCAGGGCAAATCTTTGTGTCTTGTCATTTAAAGGACTGAGGGAACCAAACCACAATCTTTGCAGTCTCTATCATTATCAGAATCTCAATACATAATCTTAACTTTGCAGAAATAAACTCATTTTTAAATCCCCTCACCTACAGTCATAAAGTATAACCTAATTTTAGCATTCATGATGGACTATTTACAGTAGATGACTCTGTCGTTATCTCTCCCCAATTCAAAACTCTTTGAGCCTGAGGCTGTACGATCAGGCCAGGCCAAATTTGACAGTGATCTGCTTTAACTCTGAACACGAGGCCCAGGTTGTAGAAGAACTATAGCCGATCTCTCATTCCATCTTCAGTCTGGATAGAAAAAGACCCAGAGAACTATAGAGTCCTAGGTTACCATGTGAGTGGCTTAATGTGCTAATTACTGCCTGCCGTCAGAGAAGGCAATGGCACCCCACTCCAGTACTCTTGCTGGAAAATCCCATGGACAGAGGAGCCTGGTGGGCTGCAGTCCATGGGGTCGCTACAAGTCAGACATGACTGAGTGACTTCACTTTCACTTTTCACTTTCATGCATTGGAGGAGGAAATGGCAGCCCACTCCAGTGTTCTTGCCTGGAGAATCCCAGAGACGGCAGGGCCTGGTGGGCAGCCGTCTACAGGGTTGCACAGAGTCAGACAGGACTGAAGCAACTTAGCAGCAGCAGCAGCAGTGGGAAGATGGCTGCATATTGATCTCCACTGGAGTTTAACTGAACGAGAAGCCATGTCTAAGGAACATTATTATATTTATCCAGTTACCCAGGGGTCCTTCATAATGGACTCAGCTGTGAACATTAGGAGATTAGACCAAAATCTTAATCATGGTGATTTTGATCATGTTGCAGTGCCGTTAGCTCTTTGGAACCTACGAAGCTGGTAGTATTTGAGGAAAGGAAGTAGATAAGTGTGACTGCTTAGTGTCTGGGAGGAAGATTGGTGGAGAGGGAATCCAAAAGATAAATTTCAGTCATCTTAAGGACTGGCAGTAATGAGGATAATTATGTGGAGAATTTGCACTTCAGATTCTAGTTGTTCTTGAGAACATGATTCAGATTAATAAAACGCACATGTTCAAAGGAAATCCAGTGCTCTGTGACAACCTAGAGGGGTGGGATGGGGTGGGAGATGGGAGGGAGGTTCAAGAGGGAGGGGACATGTGTATACCCATGGCTGATTCATGCTGATATATGGCAGAAACTGACACAGTAATATAAAGCAATTATCTTCCAATTAAAAATATATAAATTTAAATTTAAAAAAAGAAAAATAATTTGGTTAATTTGATGGAGATTTAAATTCTTTTCAAAGTGTACTCACATGGAAATGATTTTTCTCTTTATATTCAGTCATTAGAGGAAAAGGTGATTTATTTACTTCTCAGCCTTTGCATTATAGAAATGTGTTTATGTAAGTACTGTTTATTTCTAATGACAACTATGTGATGCCAAGTAAGTAGTAGACCACAGATGATTAAGTAATTGCCACCACCTGGGCACACCGCTGTTTCACATGTATTTTCCTAATGTGAACAAAGTCTCTTACCATCTCAACATCTATGCCTTAGCTAAAATCTGGATATACTACATCGCTGTAACATCCCGTGAAGTCTCCCTAGATGGAGACTATTTTCTTCAGTCCTTTTATTCCTGGAGTCGGGGCATAGCTCACCATTATCATTCCATGATGCCTCTTTCTTTAAGGTCCACGTGTCTTTAATGCCATTTTCTCCCATCCTCATCATAAACTTCTGACCTTCGAGATGTGAAGAATGATCTGAACCAAGCTCCTTGCTCATAGCCTTCATCTTCCTGCATCCTTTGCATTAACCTGGGTGACTTCAATTTTCATGTTGTGATTTTCCTAATAACCTGACTTGCTCAAACATCTGGCTACCTAGCAAAGAGAATTTCTCTTGCTGTTACCCCTTCTAAGTTTTCACTTCTCTCCTGACCCGACCTTCTGCCCTCCACAGGGTCAAAGGTTTCTCTTGCCTTTCTACACCACCTGCAGTTCCTGGTCGCTGATTCGAGTGACATCCCCACCAATACTCCAGAGAACTTGCCTTGTGAACTAGCCACACCACCCAAATTTCAAGTAAACCCCTCTACTTGGTTTCTTGGCTGCTGCCTTGTGAATTAGGGAAAGTCAGGCACCTGGCAGTGACTGCACTGCGAATCCGTAGCCTCTTACTCTCTGTGATAACTTCAGCGTGTTCCTCTTTGTGGCCACCCAAGCTGGGACTCTCAATTCTGACCACTCTGTCGTCTCTCCAGTGATATCCTGTTCTCTACTGTGCTAGTTAGCATTCACCTATTAGGAGCTGTTTGTAAGTCTTCTTATTTCTTCATAAGCTTTGTTGTTGTGTTTAAACACCTCACATCTCTATTGCATGGCAGTGAAGACTTTCCTGGAGTTTTGTTTAAACATTATTTTCTGTTTCAGATTTTCTAGGACTCACTTTCATAAATCTGAGCACCGGTGGGAAGACTCCCCTCCAAATGTGTCCAAGCTCTCTTTATCGATTTGACTCATCTTCCTTACTTTACTCACCTGTATATGTTGAATGGGGCCTTGTAGTGAATGAATATTTGTGCACAATTTCCATGTTTATGTGACATGCTTACGTATGTGTTTGTATGTGTGTGTGTGTGTATATATATATATATATTTTTTTTTTTTCTAATTTGGATCCAGACTATGTGATTATCTTTCCATTTACATTGCTTAGCACAGTGTCAGCCAGTGGAAAAAAAAGACGTTTCCTCACTCTTTCATTGCACTAAATATTTCTCCATTATAGTGCCTATCACACAAGTGTTTGTTAACTATTCTGGCTCACTAGTAAACTGTCAACTCTATAGAACAGGTACAATGCCTTATTTATCTTTCTATTCTCAGTATTTTTGAGGAACATGACAGTTTATAGATGTTCAGTAAATTTTTGATAAGTGTAGGAAACACTGGCTACCAATTACAGGTAGCAGTGATAATCAGCAGCTTACTTTGAAAGTATGGAATGTGGATTAGGCTACTGTCATGGGCCATGCAAGGCACAAAACTATTAATTTATAAGACATATTATTATTTGTGGATAAATGATTTATCGTTCATTTGTAAATAAATAGCTCATTTATTTATTGTTTTATGTATGTATTAAATAAGATTCAAAAGAAAGTACTTGCTTTCCAAGGTTACATGGCTAATGAGTGGTAGAGCATAAGAACCAGGACTCCTGACTGTTGGTTCTCGAGCCAGTGATCCTAAGTCAGTATTTTCTAAATGGTGTTTTGCGTAATAACATGTCCCAGGAGTTTTCATTCTCATTTACATACACTGACTGGACTGAAGGGAAGGAGCTGGGGAGTAAAAGGCAGAGGTAATAGATGTCCATGATGTAAAGAAAGGGAAATGATAGAAGAAACTCTATGCTCTTAAAGAGGCAAGTATATGACCCTGCTGCAGAAATTATTGTATCCCAAAGAGTAAAAGCAACTTAATATACATGCTAAGTTACTCTCTGTCACTTGGAAGAAAATCATTTTATTCTTGTAGAGGATTTCATATTTTGTCTCCTCTCTTCTTTTCTTCCCTAAGTTTCTCAGAAAACTAGACCCATTTCAAGGGGGCCTGCATAACTAGTGTATCTGGATGTAACTTTTTTTTTTTCCACAGAGTCCCATGTATATATTTCTCTTTCATCAGAATATAGGCCCAGTTCTGGTCAGGCTCAGTGTTACATAGAAAGAACAAGGTAAGCAGGGGTAGGAGTGGGAAAAGTCAGGGACTTTAGGGGAGTAAAAAGTCTGATTGGAGTAAAGGGAGGGTGAAGGATGGCAGGAGGCAGCCTGGATGAAGTCAGATTATGAGCTCCCAGAGGCAGGAGATTTTGGAGGAAGAGGAACAGTTGACGTTTTTGAGCTCATATGTGATATGGGCAAAGAATGTCTCAGAAAGAGCCCCCTCGCAGAGTGTTGGGGGGTGAGTTGAGAGAAGGCAGTAATCAGACCTTCGAGTAGAGTATGATACGCAGTGGAGATTTGATGAAAAATTGTCGGACTAACTAGTGAAAACAAGAAAGCCATTTGTTGTTGTTCAGTCGCTAAGTCCTGTCCGACTCGTTACGACCCCATGGACTGCAGTGTGCCAGGCTTCCCTGACCTTCACTATCTCCCGGAGTTTACTCAGATTCTTGTCCATTGAGTCAGTGATGCCATCCAACCATCTCATCCTCCTCTGCCCTCTTCTCCTCCTGCTTTCAATCTTTCCCAGCATCAGGGTCTTTTCCAACGAGGTGGCTCTTTGCATCAGGTGGCCAAAGTATTGGAGCTTCTTAGGATATTCTTATAATAGCTGGGGTACATGGCGAAATGGCATGAGCTAGTGCTGGCAGTGAGAATTTTAGGGTTAACCACAACTGAAAAATGGAATACAAGCTGCATAGAGACAGAAACAACTAACTGTAGTATTCAAAGAACTAGTGAAATGGCAAGGATTTAAGAAATTGACTCCATTTGTAATCTTCAGTTCAGTTCAGTTGCTCAGTCATGTCTGACTCTTTGTGACCCCATGGACTGCAGCACACCAGGCTTCCCTGTCCATCACCAACTCCTGGAGCTTGCTCGAACTCATGTCCATTGAGTTGGTGATGCCATCCAACCATCTCAGCCTCTGTCGTCCCCTTCTCCTCTGCCTTCAATCTTTCCCAACATCAAGGTCTTTTCACACGAGTCAGTTCTTCGCATCAGGGGGCCAAAGTATCGGAGTTTCAGCTTCAGCATCCGTCCTTCCAGTGAATATTCAGGACTGATTTGTAATCTTACAAGGACTGATTTGCAATCTTACAAGCTTTAATTACTTTTCCTTTTGACTTTAACTTTGTTTTTATATTTGCAGCTAAAGATTTTTCTTTTTTTAAGAAGAATCCACTTCTTGTATTAAAACCTCTTTCTCTGTCACTCAAACAGTGAATAGTATTGTATTTCAGAGATACATTGGTTTAAAAACTGTTAGATCATATTTGTTGTATGATTTCTAATGGAATGAACTGTTATGGCCTCTCTGATTAAATTATAATTTTAGTACACTGGGCTGTGAATGGCTGGGACCAAGTTCATTCCAAGTTCATTTTCCCCCTGATACAGGCGGAATTGTGGTCAGCTGAGTTCTATGCCTGCCCAGGCTCCAGGCTTCTTGCTAATAGAAATACCAGAGGCCTCTGACTCTTCCTCCCTCAGCATCCTCCCCATGCTCCCTGTTGCTAAACTAAAATGCTTGAAGCTTTCAAAACTCATTTCCTGCCTCAGATTGAAATGTGTGCAGACTTTCCTGTTTAAAAGATACAGTCTGAACATTTAGAAGGTTGAGAAACCTCCCATGCTACAGGAAAATCTTTTGATACTTAAAAAAAAAATCTTAACAGAATTCTGGTTAAAAAAAATTTCTTGTAGCAAAGGAATGAGGTACATCAAATATTTAGGTTTTCCTGTGTTTTGTGGGGGGACACCATTTGGTGTGAGAGTGATCAAGGCATCTGTAATGCATATGTTAGAATGCAAATTCTAACAGTTTTGTTCAGGCTGTGCACAGTGAAACATGGAGCTCCATGTCTTCACTACATCTTTGCTTCATTTACTGTTGCCAGTTGATTGTCTTTTCTATCAACTGTTGTTGTTCTTCAGTTGCTAAGTCCTGTCTGACTCTTTAGACCCCATGGACTGTGGCATGCCAGGCTTCCCTGTTCTTCACTATCTCCAGGAGTTAGTTAGACATGCTCAAACTCATGTCCACTGAGTTGATGATGTTATCCAACCATCTCATCCTATGCTGCCCTCTTCTCCTCCCACCTTTAGCCTTTCCCAGCATCAGGGTCTTTTCCAGTGAGTCAACTCTTCACATCAGGTGACCAAAGTATTGGAGCTTCAGCTTCAGCATCAGTCCTTCCAGTGAATATTCAGGGTTGATTTCCTTTGGGAATGACTGGTTGGATCTCCTTGCAGTCCAAGGGACTCTCAAGAGTCTTCTCCAGCACCACAGTTCAAAAGGATCAGTTCTTCAATTCTCAGTCTTCTTTATGGTCCAGCTCTCACATCCGTACATGACTACTGGAAGAACAATAACTCTGACTATATGGACCTTTGTCAGCAGAGTGATGTCTCTGCTTTTTAATACTCTGTCTAGATTAATCATAACTTTCCTTCCAAAGAGCAAGCTTTCAATTTCATGGGTACAATTACCTTCTGGAGTGATTTTGGAGCCCAAGAAAAGAAAGCCTGTCAGTGTTTCCATTGTTTCCCCATCTATTTGCCATGAAGTGATGGGACCAGATGTCATGATCTTTGTTTCTTTTTTTTTTTTAGCTTTACAATATTGTATTGGTTTTGCCATACATTGACATGAATCTTCCATGAGTGTACATGTGTTCCCCATCCTGAACCACCCTCCCATCTCCCTCCCCATCCCATCCCTCTGGGTCATCCCAATGCACCAGCCCCGAGCACCCTGTAACATGCATCAACCTGGACTGGCAGTTCATTTCACATATGATAATATACATGTTTCAATGCCATTCTCCCAAACCATCCCACCCTCACCCTCTCCCACAGAGTCCAAAAGACTGGTCTATACATCTGTGTCTCTTTTGCTGTCTTGCATACAGGGTTATCGTTCAGTTCAGTTCAGTTCAGTTGCTCAGTTGTGTCCAACTCTTTGTGACCCCATGAATTGCAGCACACCAGGCCTCCCTGTCCATCACCAACTCCCGGAGTTCACTCAAACTCACGTCCATTGAGTCAGTGATGCCATCCAGCCGTCTCATCCTCTGTCGTCCCCTTCTCCTCCTGCCCCCAATCCCTCCCAGCATCAGAGTCTTTTCCAATGAGTCAGCTCTTCACATGAGGTGGCCAAAGTACTGGAGTTTCAGCTTTAGCATCATTCCTTCCAAAGAACACCCAGGGCTGATCTCCTTTAGAATGGACTGGTTGGATCTCCTTGCAGTCCAAGGGACTCTCAAGAGTCTTCTCCAACACCACAGTTCAAAAGCATAATTTCTTCGGCACTCAGCTTTCTTCAAGTCCAACTCTCACATCCATACGTGACTACTGGAAAAACCATAGCCTTGACTAGATGGACCTTTCTTTGCAAAATAACGTCTCTGCTTTTGAATTTGCTATCTAGGTTATTGTTACCTTTCTAAATTCCATGTATATGCATTAGTATACTGTATTGGTGTTTTTCTTTCTTGCTTACTTCACTCTGTACAATAGGCTCCAGTTTCATCCACCTCATTAGAACAGATTCAAATGTATTCTTTTTAATGGCTGAGTAATATTCCATTGTGTATATGTACCACAGCTGTCTTATCCATTCATCTGCTGATGGACATCTAGGTTGCTGCCATGTCCTGGCTATTAGAAACAGTGCTGCGATGAATATTGGGGTACATGTGTTTCTTTCAATTCTGGTTTCCTCAGTGTGTATGCCCAGCAGTGGGATTTCTGGGTCATATGGCAGTTCTATTTCCAGTTTTTTAAGGAATCTCCACACTGTTCTCCATAGTGGCTGTACTAGTTTGCATTCCCACCAACAGTGTAAGAGGGTTCCCTTTTCTCCACACCCTCTCCAGCATTTATTGCTTGTAGACTTTTGGATAGCAGCCATTCTGACTGGTGTGAAATGGTACCTCATTGTGGTTTTGATTTGCATTTCTCTAATGAGTGATGTTGAGCAGCTTTTCATGTGTTTGTTAGCCATCTGTATGTCTTCTTTGGAGAAATGTCTGTTTAGTTCTTTGGCCCATTTTTTGATTGGGTCATTTATTTTTTTTGGAATTGAGCTGCAGGAGTTGCTTGTATATTTTTGAGGTTAATTCTTTGTCAGTTGCTTTATTTGCTATTTTTTTCTCCCATTCTGAAGGCTGTCTTTTCACCTTGCTTATAGTTTTCTTTGTTGTGCAAAAGCTTTTAATTAGGTCCCATTTGTTTATTTCTGCTTTTATTTCCAGTATTCTGGGAGGTGGGTCATAGAGGATCCTGCTGTGATTTATGTTGAAGAGTGTTTGCCTGTCTTCCTCTAGGAGTTTTATAGTTTCTGGTCTTACGTTTAGATCTTTAATCCATTTAGAGTTTATTTTTGTGTATGGTGTTAGAAAGTGTTCTAGTTTCATTTTTTACAAGCCGTTGACCAGTTTTCCCAGCACCACTTGTTAAAGAGATTGTCTTTTCTCCATTGTATATTCTTCCCTCCTTTGTTGAAGCTAAGGTGACCATAGGTGTGTGGATTTATCTCTGGGATTTCTACTTTGTTCCATTGATCTATATTTCTGTCTTTGTGCCAGTACCATATACTGTCTTGATGACTGTGGCTTTGTAGTAGAGCCTGAAGTTAGGCAGGTTGATTCCTCCAGTTCCATTTTTCTTTCTCAAGATTGCTTTGGCTATTCGAGGTTTTTTGTATTTCCATACAAATTGTGAAATTATTTGATCTAGTTCTGTGAAAAATACCATTGGTAGCTTGATAGGGATTGCATTGAATCTATAGATTGCTTTGGGTAGTATACTCATTTTCACTATATTGATTCTTCTGATCCATGAACACAGTATATATCTCCATCTATTTGTGTTCTCTTTGATTTCTTTCCACCAGTGTTTTATAGTTTTCTATATGTAGGTCTTTTGTTTCTTTAGGTAGATATATTCCTAAGTATTGTATTCTTTTCGTTGCAATGGTGAATGGAATTGTTTCCTTAATTTCTTGTTTTCTCGTTGTTAGTGCATAGGAATGCAAGGGATTTCTGTGTGTTGATTTTATATCCTACAACTTTACTATATTCATTAATTAGCTCTAGTAATTTTCTGGTGGAGTCTTTAGGGTTTTCTATGTAGAGGATCATGTCATCTGCAAACAGTGAGAGTTTTACTTCTTTTTTTCCAATCTGTATTCCTTTTATTTCTTTTTCTGCTCTGATTGCTGTGGGCAAAACTTCCAAAACCGTGTTGAATAGTAGTGGTAAGAGCAGGCACCCTTGTCTTGTTCCTGAATTGAGGGGAAATGCTTTCAATTATTCACCATTGAGGATAAGGTTTGCTGTGGGTTTGTCATATATAGCTTTTATTATGTTGAGGTATGTTCCTTCTATTCTGCTTTCTGGATGGTTTTTATCATAAATGGATGTTGAATTTTGTCCAAGGCTTTCTCTGCATCTGTTGAGATTATCATAATGTTGAGTTTTATACCAGCATTTTCACTGTCCTCTTTCACTTTCATCAAGAGGCTCTTTAATTCCCCTTTGATTTCTGCCATTAGAGTGGTGTCATCTGCATATCTGAGGTTGTTGATATTTCTCCTGGCATTCTGGATTCCAGCTTGTGATCCACCCAGCCAGCATTTCGAATGATGCACTCTGCATTTAAATTAAATAAGCAGAGTGATAATATACAACCTTGAGGTACTCCTTTCCCAATTTTGAACCAGATAGTGTTGAAAAGAAACCTCCAAGGTAAATGTTGGGTAAAATTCAGCAACATTACACGCCTGAGATTGTCTCTCAAAAAGAAGCTTTTTTTTTTTCTTTTTTAAGGACAATACAAAACAAAACAATTGTGTTGATGATAGGATTAGGTGGGAGAAACTGCTAAACCATGGTCATATTACCACCCCTGAGGAGGTGGTGCAAGGTCAGCTATTATTTGCCTCTGTCTTAATCCTGTGATTTTCTGGTTCTTTGGCTTAGAAAGTTTAGGTTCTGACAAGTAACTAAATCAGGACAACCCAAGGTTGCTCATATTCTCTGTGATTTTATTTTACTTTTTGAGAAAAAAATCCTACCACTGTTTTGTAAATTGTTTAGATATCCACAGAAGAAAGGGTTATTCAGTATTTCAGGAGCTCAAGATGGAAACTGTCTCCCTTTGAGAATTAGAAACTCATTCCTAAAAGAATCAACACTGTTACATCTTCTCACCTAAAACTAATTTAGGTGAAAAGCAGCAGTGTGTGATTTTTTTTTTTAAGCCGAATTTAATTTTAAAATTATAAAAAATTTCAAGCATATGGAAAAAACAGAAAATATTCAACACCCTTGTACCCACCATCCTTATTTAAAAATGTTAGCTTTTTACCAAATTGCTAAAGACTGTAGTTTACTTTTTTATTTCTTTTTAAAATACTTGTCATGTTTTTCTTAACTGTTGAGCACATGCAAATGATATTTATAATATGTTAATGTGTGTAAAGTATCAGATCAGTCGCTCAGTCGTGTCCGACTCTTTGCGACCCCATGAATTGCAGCATGTGGGCCTCCCTGTCCATCACCAACTCCCGGAGTTCACTGAGACTCACTTCCATCGAGTCAGTCATGCCATCCAGCCATCTCATCCTCTGTCGTCCCCTTCTCCTCCTGCCCCCAATCCCTCCCAGCATTAGTCTTTTCCAATGAGTCAACTCTTCGCATGAGGTGGCCAAAGTACTGGAGTTTCAGCTTTAGCATCATTCCTTCCAAAGAAATCCCAGGGCTGATCTCCTTCAGAATGGACTGGTTGGATCTCCTTGCAGTCCAAGGGACTCTCAAGAGTCTTCTCCAACACCACAGTTCAAAAGCATCAAAATAACAAATGCTCATGCACCTACCTCCCGATTTAAGAATTATAAACTCATTGTATTAAAAAAAAATCACAATTACTGTGAGTTTACTAATTTAGGCTTTTCTGCATCCCCTGCCCCCAAATGATGTTCAAAAGGAAACTCCTGGGGTTTAGATTCTGATGTCTGCATTGAATCTGAACATCTTCCTATTGCTCTTCAAATTGGGTGGCATGAGAATGATGTTTGCTAGAAAGAGATTTGAGGACCTAATTGTTACAGTCTTAAGCTGTTTGGGTCTCTTCTATTCCCTCATTGTTCCTACCTGCTTATCTCTGGGAAAGCTCTTTTCTCTATACATACTTAAGACCTTGTTAAGTATGAATGTTTTAAGTGCTCATCAAGTATTGCTTCACACTTGTTCCTCATGAGACTAAGGGGGAAATCATCAGTATCTGAAAATGACACCATTCTTAGCGATACTGGTTTTGAGAGCTACCTGGACAGAAAAAAAAAAAAAAAAAATCCCATAAAAAAGAAATGGTAATCTTACATGCAGATCTGGATTGAAATATACCCAAAGGAATATTGAAAAAGGATGTATGTGTATATGTGTGTGTGTGTGTGTGTGTATATATATATATATAGAGAGAGAGAGAGAGAGAGAGAGAGAGAGAGAGGGGTTGTTTTTACTGGAAGTACAGGGACCAAGCTGAATTCACTTACTGCTTCTGAGTCAGTGTGATGCTGCACCCCAGGGGCATCTTCCTTCCACACACCATTAAATCCAGTTGTCAGGTTTGGACAGGAGCGAGCCCTCCTTCTCCTCAAGGAGGCCAGAGGGAGGTGCTTTGTGGGGGAGGTGACTCATTTTCCTGAGCAGGGAGGAGCGACCATCCATCATGATCAAATGGGAGGATTTCATATCATCCATCTCCAGTGAGGATGGTAGTAGCAATTATGGCCTTTCCCCTCCAGCTTTTTTTTTCTTTTTTTTTCACTACTCTGATTAAGATTCATGTTTGAAACAGAAAGAGTAGTTTGAGGTTATTAGAAAACATACACACACATAGGAATTATTTGTTCTCTGCTGCTCTTTTTCCTCTCCATGAATAATTTCTGCGACAGGTGACCAGTTCAACCATCTGTCTCTTTGTTATAAATGCCTGTGGTTGGTTCACTCTCTTTTGCCTTGCAATTCAGTGAAGGCTTCTTTTGCAAACGAATGAAAAAGCCAACAAATAAGATGAGCTAACAATACATTCTTGGGTTGTCACCTTTTCTTTTGAGGAATGTGAGAAATGATTCCTTTCCCCTCCAGATCAAATGTACAGATTCCTTAAAGGCCCTGATGCAAGCATATTATTGGGGGAAAAACAGAAAACAAAAAACCAACGATTCTCAGTATTCAACAAATTGAAAAACACGAATGGGCCTTCAGGATTTATAATATCAGTTTTTTCTATCCTTCATTTAGCTTGATCCATTTATATGTTTTATTTTTAGCCTATGTTGCAGTAGAATGTTTGATTGATTCAAGGAAATTGCTAAATTCAATTAGGGAAAATAAAATTTAGGGAGCATGTTGGCTGTGAATTTGTGCATGATGACTTTGGAATACTTTTGTCCTCTCTTGCTTGGTTCTGAGTGATTTTTGTGCCATAAAAGCAATCAAGCAACCAACCAGCATTTGAGTCATATCTCTGTATCACACATGACTTCTGCAGAAGCTTATCTAGTACTCATTGGTGTATAATTCATGCCTAGATTGATAACAAAATCCTAAAAGTTGTTTGTTGACATATATTCAGTTCAGTTCAGTCGCTCAGTCATGTCTGACTCTTTGTGACCCCATGGACTGCAGCATGCCAGGCCTCCCTGTCCATCACCAACTCCTGGAGGTTACTCAAACTCATGTCCATTGAGTCGGTGATGCCATCCAACCATTTCCTCTGTCATCCCCTTCTCCTCCTGCCTTCGATCTTTCCCAACATCAGGGTCTTTTCCAATGAGTCAGTTCTTCGCATCAGGTGGCCAAAGTATTTGAGCTTCAGCATCAGTCCTTCCAATGAATATTCAGGACTGATTTTCTTTAGGATTGACTGGTTTGGTCTCCTTGCAAGTCCAAGGGACTCTCCAACAGTCTTCTCCAACGCCACAGTTCAAAAGCATCAATTCTTTCATGGTCAGCTTTCTTTCTTTATGAAAGTTATTATAAAAAATTGTGTAGTCCAAAAAGAGGTTACTATTTCATCTTAGTGCAATTCCACTCCATGAATTTTGTTTCGTATCATTGAAACATTTAAGTTGAAATTAGAATAAGCTAATAAGTAGAATGATAAAACTTTTCAAAAATCTTTGTGGAGTGCTAGGTTATGTTCTCATGGTTTATTTTTATAACAGTCTCTCAGTTAGATATTATTTCCCCAGCAAGTAGGCGTTATTTATTGCTCCATTTATAACAATGATGAAAACTGAGATACAAGAATTGAGATGTCTGGTCCGTAAGCCACAGAGCTAGAAAGTAGAAGGTTGTGAATCAAATCCAGGTTTGTCTCTTAGGAGCCCATGCTCTTAATGTCTATACCATATTGTTTTTCCACATGCTGAGGTACAGAACAGAACTTTGGTCTCACCACCTTCCCAGAGAGGGACCCCAGACAAAGTCCAGAGAAGATATAGATGGCCAGGTACTCCGACTGTAGGGATGCTAGCTAGTTGCTATAAGAGGATACTTGGCAAACACATCACACCCAGATGGTGTGCAGCCCACACATCTCTATTTACGTCAGGCCCCGAGTGTTTGTGTTAACAGGTTTGAGGGATAATAAAAGAAGTTGTTGTTTGTTCTGTCTTTACAAGTCTGCAATTAATTTTTAGCATAAAATCAAAAGGGAAGAATTTGTAAATTCACTAGACACTGAAAGACTGGCGATCCAAGAAAACATTTGTTGAGTTTAAAAAGGAGAGCCAGTGCAAGAGCAGTTGTTTTTCATTTTTCCCACTAGGTGGTGCTTTAGTCCTGTGGGTCAAATGTAATGAGCTTGGCTTTCTTTGCTTTATTTTTCCTTTCCTTTTTTTTTCCCCCTCCTAGATGTTTGTTGGTCCAGGAAAATAGCCCAACACAAGGCTGATTAAGGGGATTGTGCCAGTTAGGTTTGTTCCATTTGGGTTTTCTCCATCATTATATCTGTTTATAACCAAGATAATTAAACCCATTGGAAAATTTTAGATACTGCTTTTTCAAGTTTTTTGTTTTGTTTTGTTTTATAAATTGCATTCATGCATTTTGGGAAGGAGCATCAATAGTTGGAACTAGCTCAGTTATCTCATCAGCATATTATCTCAACCGGCTATATTTGCAATGAGTCTTTCTTCCTACAAAGCAAGTCATATAAGTGGCTGAAACTGTGCTCAACCAAGTTTGCCATCTGTGTGTACCTGTGGAAAGTAAACTGACTCCTGATGTTGTTCTGGGACCCACACACACCCTATATTTGATTTTCTTCTTTACATTTTAATGTTAGTGGAGACGAAAAAGGGAGTGGACAATGAGTTAAACAGATTGACATCAAAGAGGAGTGGGGTGGGAAGGAAGCAGTGGAATGGGAAAATAGCATTAATCCAAATCCAGCAAAATCAATCCATCATTTGACCTAAATACCCTGAATTCACCCATTTCCATCCCATGAAAGGACTTTATTTGTTAACTTGTCTTTCCTTCTGTCAGGGAGTAATTTTCCAGGAAAAGACCAGAGTGTAAGATAATAGTTTGTGAATCAGAAAGTTTCCTTAAAAGGTTTGGCTATGACATCACTTATCTATCTACTCACTTCCGAATGTCTACTATTATACCAATCAAGGTGCTAGGTACTGAGGATACTGAAATTGTGCTCAGTCCCTTAAGGAGCCTCAAGTCTAGTGAGAAAGGTAAAGAGACAGCTGAACTGTTGTGTGTGCAGTGACTGGTGGCCTTCTGCACAAGGTAGGAAGTCTGGTGACCGGGGAGAATGCTGAAGGGCTGTGTAATGGAGATGGCCTGACCAACAGAACCCAGGCAAGCCGAGTCTGCAAGGATGGCTAGATTAGCAGGAGAAGAAAGGAGAGAGGCGGGCAGAGGGAGGAGAATGTAAAGAAGCTTGAGACCCTCAGTGAGTGAGGGGAATGATGAGTTTGTAGCCTTGAGCACAGTGATGTCACCAAGGACACAGGTGGAGCCAGAATTGGGGAGATTTTGAGTGCTAAGCTGAGTGTGAGCTGTTTTTCTGAAAGCTATCAGAGGGCTTTTGAAGATGCTGTGTTCCCCACATAACCCTGTAAGAAGGGTGGGTCATTCATCCACGGTTTAGAGAAGGGGATCCCAGAGAGCAGGTGAGGAGCTCCAGGGGACCACCCAAATTCAGAGACTGTGCAGACGGACCAACCATCACGGTCTTTACTTCATGGGGATTTAGATCCTGACTCTCTCCAGCTTTCCAAGCTACTGAAGAATTGATTATACAAGAGTGGATGAGCTCCTGGTTTAATTATTTAAAGACTGCTTGCTATTTTCAACATTTTCTTTTTCTTCAAACTGTAGACAGAGCAGTCTTGTTGCAGTTTAACTATCATCATACTCATTTACCCTCTGGTAAGCATGTTTCCTCAGCATTTTCAAGCAGAAATTCATAGGGATGGTTTTGACACCAACTGTGGTCCAACATTCTCTGCCTGTCTTCCTGTATTTAAAGGTGGTGGGGAAATACAGTCTGTATGTATGTGTATGGTGGGGTAGGGGAATGGAGTGGCTGCAGTAGCAAATATTTAGTTCAGGAAATTTTCAGCTTTGCCTGTATTAAATTCATCTAATAAGAATATGTGGCTTCTTTGATGGTTCAGTGGTAAATCTGCCTGCAATGCAGGAGACACAGGTTTGATCCCTAGGTGAAGAAGATCCCTGGAGAAGGAAATGGCAACCCATTCCAATATTCTTGCTGGGCAAATCTCATGGACAGAGGAGCCTGGTTGGCTATAGTCTGTGGGGTCACAGAATCAGACATGACTGAGCATGCACAATAAGAATGTGTATAATCAAATTTCCAGCAGGTCAGTGAGGGTTCCTAAATTGTTTTAAAGCCCACCAACGCTTGTGAATTCTTCCCAAATTAAAATATTATTTTAGAGGAGGTTAAAAAAAAATCTCCATATTGCATGAGTAAGATGCTAGCTTACCAAAAACTCCTTGGATCATAAAGATGGTGAATTTGTTCTTGCATTCTTGATGTATCTATGAGCTGGTTTTCTTTGCTTTGTTGGAGTGGCAGGATTTACAGCAGACCAGTTTTTGCCTAATTCTATGTGTACCCAAGTTACTTATAACATGTTGGTATTCAGTACCCACTAAAACAAAAACACAGTCCCAGGAACCGCCCACTCCACTTCCTGTGGGTGGGCAGTGCTCTCAAAGGGATTATTAACTTCTTCTAAAGAAGCTTTTGTTCCTGAAATGCTGAATGCATTTCTATTCATGTTAGATTTTGCCAACCACCTTGCTGACTATAAAATACTAGGTCAGGATCTTCATTAACTCTGTTTGCCCCAAACTAGTTTAGTAGTTAGAGAATTTACCAATATTTCCAAATAGGTAAATAAAAAAATCTCTAAGCAACCACCTCACATGACTTCTGTGTCTCTAAATGGGTATTCATTTTAATGCATTCGTTCATAAATATTTTATTGGTATACAAAGCAAAATGTAAGATTCAGTGATCAGTTTGCTCATCCACTAGTATTGAAATTCCTCTTGTGTAGCAGGTACTGTACTTGGCACTAGAGATAAAATAGGAAACCAGACCAAAAAAAATTCTTTGCTCTCATGAAATTTACAACATGTAAACTATTCATGCTTCACTGAATCACAGGTTTTTCTCCATGACTGGGTATGAAAGCCCAGTTGGTCGGAATTAGTGATGTTGGCACCATCATTCACTGTTGTGAGCTGAGAAGTGAAACCCTCCCCATGGCCAAGGGCTGTGGACCTCCCTTTGCCCCTGAGAATCCCTTTCTCCATTGCTGCCATCCTACCAGCGACAACCCGGGTGTGGGCAATGAATGGCCCCTTTCCTCGATTCTGTATCCACAGCTGAGACGGCTGCAGAAGTTACGATGCTCCCGGTGGATTTGGAATCATGGGTGGGGAGGCACACGGGCTGCTAGCTGGGGGTGCTCAGAGAGGGACCACAGGCCACGCCCATCCTCACGGGGTCCCTCAGGATTTCCCGAGGCTGCCTTTGCCTTAAGATCCTTAAGCATGCCTAGAATTCTGAGTCCAAAGCAAAGAGAGGCCAGAGAAGAATGTCCCTTGTTTTTGTTCTAAGGCTTACCTCCTCTGTCTTTAATTTCAGTCTCAAAGTCTAGCTCATCCCAAGATGATTGGCACTTGGACTCATGACCCAGAGGAGAGGTTCTGCATTCCGTCCAAAGGAGTGAGGCCTGGCCTTGCCCTGCCTGCTGCAGAAACACGTTTAAGCACAGTGGTCCCACACAAGGGCCTGCTGCATCCTGCAGCAGACAGCCATCTTGTTCTGGTTCTCTTGGCTTCTCTGGGCAGGATGTAAATCCTCTCCAAAGCTCAGGATTTCTGGATCTCTAGTGGGAATGGTTGCTCTGTCCTCCGCATCTCATTGCTGTCTACCCCTTCCTCTTAAAGGGTATCATCACCTCTTTTCTCAGTGTCTGGGACCACAGGAGAAAAGGTGGTCATCTCTGGCTGCTAGTGATTTTCAAAGCAAATGCCTTTCTCCATCTCACCTCACCCGTGTCCCCTGGTGCCCTTTATTTGCTCTCTCTGGATGTAGAAGTCTGGCTGACACAGCAGCCACAAGTCGAGGGAGCTTGTTATGAAGCGATGGCAATTGAGTGGAAACATCTTTGTGCACTGGGGAGGCAATCTTTGTGTTAGTACTACACACCCAAGACCTCCTAGTCCACCCTGGTTCCTATCAAGATCACACACCCACTGTATCTGCACTTCTGGCTCATATATACTTTTGTTTTGGTTTAGACCCCCATCTCTCTAAAATCTGCCTTGGGTGCCAGGCCCTTTTGGTTGCGATACGGGATGTCCAGGCTCAAGCATCTGGTGTGAGGGAAATGTTTTTTAAGTTTGAGAAATTCTTTTATAATAGCTAGTAGGAGTGCCTGCAAATTTACAATAAATTCAACAAATACTCTTGTCCACCTACTTTACGCCAGGAGCACACATATGCAAGGGCCACCACGGTGAGCACAATAGGTATGGTGTCAGCTCTGGTAGTGCCTGAAATTGACGAGATCACAGGCCTTCCACAAACAGTTCCAAGAGCATCGGAGGCTCCAGAAAGCAGAGTCAAGTTTCTGTAGATGTGAACAGTGGAAGGGGCTAACCTAATCTGGGGAATTTGAGGATTTGTTTTGTTTGTTTAGCGTTGTCTGATTGAATGACCCTGAGCAAATGATTTCACCTTTCTGTAATAAAGAGGGGTTCTCCCCCTGCCCCCCGCCCCCCCCCCCCACCAAGCCCTCCCTGCTCCTGCCCAGACTCCCACGTCTGTAAGGACAAGGAGGATGGTGCACATGCAGTAAGCTGGGCTGTACAGAGAGCAGACATACAGAGCAAATGACAGAAGAGGCATCAGATTCACTCCGGAGCCGCACATGAAGAATGGAGAAAAGACTCTTGGGCCGACAGTGACCTCCATGACAGACGTTGCATCTGTCTCGCTTCTTACGATACGTCTGGCCCTTAGCTTGGTGCCCCTCACATATTCGTGAAAGGAGGTGGCTGACCACTGTCTCTGTCACTTTCTGTGCCTGACTCTCAAGGTTAGGGTCAAGCTCTGTTGGGAACAGAGTCAGAAGTAGCTGACTCCATAAATGGAGTACATCCGGGGGTGGATCCGATGATCACTGTCTCCCTGGTGTGGACCACCCCATGGGCCACATCCATGCTTTGTACCAGAACTTCTTTAGTTCTCCAGCCTTGATACGCATCTGGCCCTGTCATCCTGCTGTGTGGCCACAACTCAATATACAGCAGCCTCATCCACTTAGAGAAACTCATCTATGATGAAACTCGTCCTTCGTACCCTCTCATTCCCCAACCTCCCCCCTTCCTAAGTTGTTCGTTTGCTAAGTGGCATCTGACTCTGCGACCTCATGGACTGCAGCACGCCAGACTGCTCTATCCTCTGCTGTCTCCCAGAGTTAGCTCAACTTCATGTCTGTCGAGTCGGTCATGTGATCTAACCATCTCCTCCTCTGCCGCCCCTTCTCCTCTTGCCTTCAGTCTTCCCCAGCTTTGGGGTCTTTTCCGACGAGTTAGCTCTTCGTATCAGGTGGCCTAAGTATTGGAGCATCAGCAGCAGTCCTTCCTGAGTTACCTACTTGTAGGTATGCTGGATTCTACTGTGGGGCTCAGATTCCACCAGTCCTGCTGGGTGTTGGAGTTAGGGAAATTATCCAGGTGGCTTGGAGGGGAGATGGGAAGAGTCATTCTGACCAGAAGTGTTCAGGTGACATATAGGACTAGGGTCAGCCGTAATACTCCGAAGGTTACTGAAGAAAATTGTCACGGCAGTTGGTGTAACCTACATGTTCTATGCCACGTGTGTGTTGAGGGAAACAGTTTGTGTGCAGGATTCTCTGTTAACAGGGGGCTGTGGCTTTGGGTATTAAATGATGGGCAGCAGGAAAAGGATGAAAGGGACTGGAACTTCTCTCCACAGAAGCCCCTGGAAGCTGGTCTGTGGACGTCTGCTCTCAGTATCCGGTGAAGCTAGCTTACCACCATGTGCGTGCTAAGGTGCTTTAGTCATGTCTGACTCTCTGCGAACCCATGAACTGTAGCCCTCCTAGCTCCTCTGTCCTTGGGGTTCTCCAGGCAAGAATACTGGAGTGGGTTTCCATCCCCTCCTCCAGGGGATCTTCCTAATCTAGGGATCAACCAGCCTCTTCTATACCTCCTGCATTGGCAGGCAGGTTCTTTACCACTAGCACCACTTGGGAAGCCCAGCTTGCCAGGATACACACAGCAAATCGTCTTCTGTGATAAAGAATCAAGAAAACAAGAGTCCTTAACAATCAAAGGGAATCCTTTGGGCACTTCTTATAATAAAAGGGTTTGTTAATATAATAGAAAGTTAAAAGAAAAATAAAGCAATAAGAAAAAAAAAACAAAGAAGCCCTTATGGGAGAAACATTTTTTTCTCTGATCCCACCCACTTCTCTTACTCCTTCTTTGTATATCAAAAGAAACGATCTCTTCAATTTCTGAGATCCTAGACTGCTTCAATTCTCTGATAATAATTCTATCATTATGATCATTTTATACTATCGGCCCTTTACTCATTTTAATTCTTGTAGGATTTTGGGCTCCCTTTGGACAGCTTTTTATTCGTAGTCCTATCTCTATTTTTTTTTTCTCGCTATTCTTTATAGAGGGCATGATCCTGATAAATAAGTGCAGAGTGAATAAGTGAATCAACAGATTAATATGTACTACATATATTCATCCTGATCTCTCTGATACTGACTTAGATTTTTCTCTTCCCTGCCTTAGACTTTTAAATGTAGTCCAATAAGCCTGTTCATTGTGTTGTTCATGGAGTTTATTAGTGTCTCACTATTTGCCTCCAGAAGGATAAATCATGTGGTTCAGAATAAAAATTATCTTTCTCTAGCTCAAGGGTGATTAAAATGTCCAGGTGCTTCCAGGTCACTGAGCACTCCTGCCCTGGCTCTCAGGAATTATAACTGCTGATCAAACATCTGTCTCCCCATCTTTCCTCCACTTACTAAAATCCTGTTCGTCTTTCAAGACGAGCTTAATTTTTTAACTCCTCACTCAGTAAAGGCTTTCTTTATCTACCAGAGCTGGAAAAAATATTTTGCTTCTCTGATCTATTAGAACAAACTGCTGCTCTCGTTCATCTAGAGTCAATAATATCGAGATAAGCATTTTGAAGAGAGTGCTCTGGCTCAAGTCCTACCTTTGCCACGCAGTGGTGGTCAGTTACCTTCCTTGACCCTGAGTTCCTTCTCACTGATAGTAAACTTCTGCAGTAGGACATCTGGCCTAGAGCGTGCGATGAGGACCTATGTACCAGATGCCTGTTCTGACACCTGGAACTTGTCAAGGGCTCAGTAAAAGCCAAGTGCTCTTATTATCTGCACATATGTTACTTCACTCTATAGGGTAAGTTTAAGGATTGCACATCTTTTTCAGTCACCTAATGTCTAACTTTTAGAAAATTTGTAAATAAGTATGTATTGTAAGATGAAGATAATGATTAGTGCTCAGAAGACAAAGCAAGATAAGGAGAGAATGTGTAGGGCAAGCGATAATGTGGTTTGGGAAGACTTCCGACTCTTTTGTGACCCTATGGACTGTAGCCCTCCAGGCTCTTCTATCCATGGGATTCTCCAGGCAAGAATACTGGAGTGGGTTGCCTTGCCCTCCTCCAGGGGATCGTCCTGGCCCAGGAACTGAATCCACATCTCTTGTGTCTCCTGCATTGTCAGGCAGATTCTTTACCACTGGGGTCCCTGAGAAGCTCCTCTGTGAGGAAGGGACATTTGATTACAGTTTGGATGAAACTGAAGGAGAGTCCCTGGCTTGTGCTTGAGAGGAAGCAGTGCCCTTGATGAATTCAGGGAAGGAAGATTTGAAAGAGCATCTCAGTGAAACGGAGGTCAGCAGAGTTTTACAAAGAAGGAAGTAATCCTTAGTGTCAAATCCTAACCATCAGAATCCTGTCCTCCTGAGAGGTCTAGGAAGGCAACTGCTGAGAATGCCTCCTGGGTGTGGCAGGCGGGAGCTCACTTTAATTGGAGGGTAGGAACAGGGACCGTGAATGGTGAGAAGAGGAGGGTGAGGAATGAAGGGGGTGTCCTGAGGTCGAGCAGTGAGGGAAGACCAGACTGCGCGGTGGCCAGAGGGTGAGATAGGTCAAAGGGGAGGCTGCAGTTTAACCTGAAACAATCTGTTATGAGCCTGGCAGTGAGGAAGGAGATAGCTGAAAATTTAGGAGTGAGACGATGTCTGATGGAGCATAGTTTTGGAGGAGGCGAGGGACTGAACAACAGCAGGTTCTGGGTAGGGCTAAAGAGTTTCCCTTTCTAATCCATTTCAGGTGAAGCAGATGCTGCTGGCCTGACACCACACTTTGATAACCAACTGCTGTAATCTAACCCCTTTTTCTAAATATCATACTTTTTCATTATTTGTCTTCATTGCTTTTTATCCTGCTTATAAAAGTGGTAATGCTTGTCAGTTTTTTCAACATTGTAGAAAGATCACTAGCTTCTTTTTTAGCATTTATTTATATTTGTTTATTTGGCTGCACCAAATCTTAGTTGCAGCCCCTGAGATCTTCATTGCCACGTGTGGGATCTTTAGTTGCGGCTTGTGGGATCTAGATCCCTGACCGGTTTGAAACCAGGCCCCCTGCAGTGGGATCGATTTGGTCAGAGGAGCAGTGCTCCGTGCGGAGCAAAGGGAGGAGGGTTGAATGTGGGTAAAGCCAGCGGTAGCTGCAAGCTTCCTAAGGAAACACACTGAGGGCGGTAGGTGGTGAACCTGAGTAGAAAGGGGCAGGTCTGAGTTAGGTCGAGTGCAGAAGTAGGACATTCATCAGGAAACATTGAAGAACAGTTTTTAAAATTTTGTTTTATTTATTTGGCTTTTATTTTTGATATTGGGTTAAAGTAAGCCATTTAATCCTTTTAGTATGCAAGGACATGACCATGGAAACAACCTCTAACTACATTTTCCAAATGGCAGGGTTTTCTGTATAAACACATCATTGAACCAAACTCTGCTTAAAAAAGCCTTCCTACACACACACACACACACACACACCTCTCTACATCCCTGTCAGTTCATAACCAATTGAATATAATAGTAAATAGTCTTTAAATTCTGGAGTCTTAGAGTCTTTTTTAAAAATATTGAGTTTTTAGGTATGTGATCTTATGTTGTGCTATTTAAATAGTATAAAGTTTAGATTCAGGTTCCCCTGCTGGCTCAGCAGTAAAGAATCTGCCTGCAGTACAGAAGACCGGGGTTCGATCCCTGGGTCAGGAAGATCCCCTGGAGAAGGAAATGGCAACCCACTCCAGTATTCTTGCCTGGAGAATTCCATGGACAGAGGAGCCTGGTGGACTATAGTCCACGGTGTCACAGAGTCGGACATGTCTGAGAGACTTAATACCTCACCTCACCTCATACCACCTTGGAGCTTAATTCTAGCTATAAATTGTGTCTGGTAACTCTTATAGAAAAACGTATGCTGATTGTGACCCAGAACTACACTGGACCCTTGGTATATATGTGATCCCATTTACAGTCCCTGCAGTCACACTGTGAGCTGATGTGGGAGGAAACTGAGGTTCTGTGATACTGAAGCATTTGCTCAGCCTCACCCGCCTTCTTATGGGACATTTTTTGATTGCAAATGCAAGTCTTCTTGGCCCTAACCACCACCCTGTCACCTAGTTACAGCAAAAGGACTTGAAGAACAATACCAGTCTTTAGTTTGGATCCTGAAGATGCTCTCATGCTGGCTTGAATATCCTGTGCAGTGGAAGGAGAGGAGAAAGTGCATTTTAATAAGCTTCAATTGAATTAATTTCATTTTACTTCTTTTGATGTATGGTCTCTTGAAAAAAAAAATTCAATTCTACTGATGTTTATTAAGTGCCTCTATTCACTTGGAAAGCACCAGGCACTTCAGGGGATCTATGGATGAGCGTGATTCAGCCCGTGCTTCAAGAGTTTACAATCTAGTGGAGAGGATGGGAGTGCGTAATTGGCTCTAATGCCAGATTGGATGTGATAAGCACCCTAAGAGGTGGTGCAGACAATGATTTCTTAATTCAGAAATGCAAGGCTATGTGAATAACTAGAAAACTGGCTTCGTTCCTGTGCCTAAACCCAGGAACCATCACATAGTAGAACTCTTTTTAAGGTCTTTGTTTTAAACACCATGGCCCATTTGTTTGAATATTTGTAAAGAATGTATAAGATGGCAATGATGTCATCTTCAGTGATTGCCCAGTTTGTGCTGTAGGGGATGTAGGGCTAGTTGATTGAAGATGCGGGGCAAGGAGGTAAGGATGCAGTAATCCCAGTGATGGGGAGTGACCCACGGCTGTTCTTGATTCTTGGTGTGTTTGGCAGACAATAGGTGTTCAGGACATTGAACTGCAGCTGTGCAAAGGTATATGTTATGTAGAGTTTTGGGGGTTTAATTTTTTATTTTAAGGTGCTTTTTGGGATTTAAGGAATCTGAACTCCAGAAATAACTGTGAACCCAGAATAGGTCAAGTCCTACATATTCTGGGTAAAGAATCATGTAATACATTTTCATGGGGATTTAGAAGGAGGGACCTAGACACCTCACTGCAGTTCCTGTTCAGGTTTCCTGCAAGCTTTTGGAAGAAGGGGATCAAAACCAAAGAACACGAGTGAGTACAGTGTACTCTGTACACACAGGAATTTAATAAGTGTGCCCCGATTCTTCACTTACTGGTCACTTATGTGTGTTGGGTCCTGTCATTTCTGAAACATGCAACTGGAAGAAACACAGCTTCTGCCTTCTAAGAATTTATTTCTAAGTAGAACAACTCCAGGGTATGGTTGCTAAAAGGTCAGAAGCCAGGTAGCCTCTGCCATGTTCCTGGAACCACACACCTGACTGCGGGAGCTGTCATTCCGTAACTTTCTCCGCACTCTGCACTGCTCTGCAGCGCCGCGGGGATGCTTGTCTCCATATTCATCTGGACACCCTTGCGGTTTGCTTGCCACCCTCCTCCCCCGCCCTGTGCAGTTGGTCACTGCCTCCCTGATGGATGGGCTGCGGCCACATTTGGTGTTGCTTGGATGAGGTGATGGATGCCTCTCTCCGGCTGCTTGGAGCCAGAACACAGAAGTGCTGGTTAGAAGGTGATTAATCTTCCCTAATGGTGCTGTGCGCAGCAAACCGGGTTTCGGCCCCCGTGTCTTCATTAGCCTTGATCAGAGTCTACATTACCTCAGATTAGGTAATCGGTTATTTGTTATCAAGCCGAGGATAGGGGCTTTTGGAGAAAATGCCAATTGCATGAAGTCTAGGAAAGGAAAGGGAAAAGAGTGGGACCCCTGTTGCTTAGGGGCCCATAGGGCAGAATGAAAGCTGGTGTGTGGTCCCCACCACCACTTTGCTCAGCACTCCAGTGGATGCAGGGCCGCAGGAAGCTCTGATGCAGTCAGCGTGGACCCCCAGGAACGACCTCTGGCCATTTCTTGGTTTCCTGGGTGACACCGTCTGATCCTAGGGATGGGAACTGTTTGGGAAATGTCGTTTTCCAAAAGTTGAGGACAGATTCTTAGTATCTTTGGGAGTTAGGTATATTTCTTTAAGTAGGAGTTTAGAAACTTATTCTTTGCCCAGTAATCAGAATATTGGGGAGATGGGGAGCATACACCAGACCAAGCCCTGAGCTCCTGAAACTCTCACTGAGTGAGAGAGAGACAATAAACAAACAAACATACACCAGGTATGAAAAACAAAAAAGCATTCTAAAGATAAAGAAACTGAGTAAGGAGAGAAAGAATGGGACGGGTGGTGGTCGGGGAGGTCTTCTCCTGGAAGAGCCATTTGAGTCGAGATGAAGTGAGAGACACCTGTGGTTATAAGAAAGGCCTTCCAGGCAGGGAAGACAGCTCATACTTCAGGTGGTATATCTTCATTTTATTTTAACTTGAGCACCTACTAGGAATCATTCAGTGTGCACAAGTAATGTTAAATGACCTGGAGGAGGTAAATATATATCACAGTGTCTAGTACATTACTGGTGTGCAAGAAGAAAAAAAAAAAAAAAAGTGAGCTTCCTCTCCATTGGCAATGCAAGGAAATGACTGAAGAGGAATTCTCATACCAGAGGGCTGCTACCATCTAGGCAAGTCACTGGGAAACATCTTCCTTCCCTCCCCCCACCCCTGTGCCTTGATTTTTTTTTCCCTTCCACTACTCTCCTTTCGACCTCTCCAATCCACTCCCTTCCTTTCTCAATGCCCCTCTTCCCCTCCCCTTCTCTTCTCTGTCTTCTGAAACACAAGTGCCTCAAATTCAGGTTTCAGAATGAATGACATGTAACCTCAGAGGTCACAGTGAACGAGTGATTGCTCCCTGTGATGGTGTCATGCCACACCACGTACCATGCCACAGTGTGCACGCGCACACACACACACACACACACACACGCACACGCAGTGAGAAGCATCCCAATTAGGTATTGCAGTGGGGTGAAAATAAAAAGGGTAAGTTTTCTGGGCAGCTGAGACCCTTGGAGCACTTGGCAGTTAAGAGTACCATTTTGCCACGGGGGCGTTGGTGCTCACTAATCTGTAGAAAGAGTCATGGTAAGGATGCCTTTTCAGACGTAGGTGTAATGCTGTAATCTGCATCATTCTAGAACTGTCCCCAAAGCTGTCCCTACAGGATTTGAAGTCCTGATATTGTTATCCTGTCAGTTTCTTAAAAATCCTGAAAATCATACTCATGAGTGAAGTTCTTCTCTTACGTACAAAATAACTCATCTACTTTCTCCACCTGCTAATAATGATGATGATGGAAGTGAAAGTGAAGTCGCTCAGTCGTGTCCGACTCTTTGCGACCCCATGGACTGTAGCCTACCAGGCTCCTCTGTCCATAGGATTTTCCAGGCAATAGTACTGGAGTGAATTGCCATTTCCTTCTCCAGGGGATCTTCCCAACCCAGGTCTCCCACATTGTAGACAAACGCTTTACCGTCTGAGCCACCAGGGAAGTCCAATGATGATGAAGTATCTACTAAACAGCTGCTAAATATGTCATGTCTAACACAGTTATCCATAGAACCTAGTTCTCTGTACAGAATAAAGAGACTGAGACTCAGAGGCACAGAGAGCCCCGTCGTATAAATGGGCAGCTTGGGTGAGCCCTGGGTCTGATTGCCTACAAAGTCAGTGCTATGCTCACTCTCCCTGTCAATTAGCTCTCGAAACATCCCACCATTCTCCTCCCCTTGAGACTTCACCATCATTCTCTAGTCTTCCTGTTCCTTCCTCCTCAAGTCCTGTGGAATCCTTCCTAGAAGGTTCTTTATACTCTATCCATTTGCTTGCAGCCCTGCTCCTTTCTCCCCACAGAGCCTTTATCCTTTTATATCTAGACTATTGTATTTTGCTGCCTTTCAGCCTCCAATCGTTTGCCACACCAACCAATTTTGTGCGCTGTTGTCTGATCTGCTACCTTAAGTACCACTTCGCCACGTTGCTACCGTCTTACCATTGTTCGGGGCTCTCCACTGTTCTCAGTATAATAATAGGCAGGTTCTGAATGCTGACTGCACAGTACTGCATAACGACTCCACCTTATTTTTCTCACTTTGTTCCATGAAAACATTTTTATTGGCTTAGAGAAGAATATCTCTTGTGTGTATATTTAAAAATCAGAGGCATCTTGAATTATCAAAGAAAATTTTGCAGAACACTGAAACATACTAAAAATAGACTGGGGGGAAGTTAAAAGGAAAGCAGCATCTGATTGATGGCTAAATTACATAGTGCTCTCACTTCCTTCTTTGCCCATTTTCTTATTGGTGCTTTTATTTTTCTTGTGTACATCTTTTAATCATTTGTCTGCCATCTATAACTATAAGTACTTCCTTGGTTTATATTATCATTTGAACTTGCTTATTATTCCATCTTATTGTAACCAACCTGATTTCAGCCATGTGACTGAGTTCATGAGATCCCTGGAATTTGCCAGATACATTCTTCCCTTGATAACCTTGCTCACACTGCTTGCCCCACTCAAAGGGCAGCCTCCTTTTTTATATTCTCTAAAAGACCCAGATCAATTTCTGTCTCATTCATGAAATGCATCCTCCCTTTTCTAGCCATATTGATCTCTTCCTTCTTGAACGGTTTCTCTAAACTTCAAAGGTCTATAAAATGGTCCTATTTTAAATACACCTTCAGTAGAAACTGCTCATCTTACATCAGATGCCCCTTATTGCAGATAAAGTATTTTCTTTATTGATTTGTATTATTCAGCTTCAACTCACAGAAACACAACTGACATTGTCTTAACCGGTAGAGCTTGATGGTCTTAAGTAACAAAACATCCAGAAAGTGTGAAGTCCAGGGTGGTACAGCCACTCACTTATGCCATCTGGGACCCATGTTCTCTCTGGTTCAACATCTTCTGTATGTTGGTTTATTGCCTTTAATCATAATATAAGTACTGTACCTTCAGGCAGGAGGAATGGAACAGCAGAAAGCCAGGTATACCTCATTGGTCAGCAAGGTTAAGATTATGTGACATGCCATCTCTAGCTGCAAGGGAAGCTGTAAAATTGAGTTTGGGACTTCAAAGTTCCTAGGGGAGGCAAGACTAGAAAAATGTGGTCAACAATTGGTCTTAAGTGAACTAGCCTGTAGTATCAGACCCAACAAAGCTAAATGCATAATTAATCACTTTCAATGCTTCTCTTTTAATGGGAGAACATTGCAGCTAAAACAATGGGAACAGATAGATTAGCTTGTTATCAATTAAATGGCCTGGTGGTCATATGGCCTTAAGTTATTTATCTTTCTATAATGGGTTCCTCATCTGAACAATTGGATTGACAGTAACACTTGCTTCTTTGAGATATTGCAAGGACTAAAAGAGGTAAAGCCCACATGGCAGATGCCAAGTAAATGCCTGTGTCTTTTGTCTCTTCCAATTTGAGGCCCTGGCTGGTGTAGTGAAGAGTCCCAGAGATAGTAAATAAAATCAAGAATGGAATCAAGGAAGAAAGAGTCTCCTGCCAGCTAGTCCCCATAAACTTTCCTCAGTAGGGAAAAGTAGTGGCCCACTAACAGACGTACAGAAGTGTTGAGATTCGTGTATCTTATCATTCAGATAAGAAAGGGAACCTCTGGATTTTTGTAAGGCTGTTGACCTGTGGATACTGAGCTATGTGACAATAACTCACAAGTCTCAGGTGTTTAATGAAGATCAACCGTTTGTGGGCCCGTCAGCTGTACAGTCCCATCACCTGAAATCACACACAGGAACCCTGCTTCTGAGAAGTGACACTTGGTGGGAGGGAAGGGCAGAGTGATATCCAATTAGCAAGATTGTGAAGGCGGTGCATGTGCAAAAATCACACGTGATCCCAGAAAAAAAGTGTGCTTGTGTGTATGCCATATATATATATGGCAGAGCGTGTTCTTAACTCCCTTTGCGTCCCCTCCACTCAAAAAGCAGAAGGAAATTCACCATGTAATTTATTAAAGTTCTTAGGGAAAAACAACAACAAAAAAAACTTAATAAAACTTTATAGTATAACAACCTGTATGTATGCATTTTAAATTATCTATTATATCTATCTCAAATGCATTGAAAATCCATAGAATTTTTTTTTTTTTTAATTTTGATCAAATAAAAGCAGAACCTGCCAGATGTTGGGGGGCATGGTAACCAACTGATTCAATCAGAATTCTCCTGTGGGGATGTGGACTCTCTTGGTCAATGTCACAGGATGAAATAGTCTCAGATTCACCCAGCAGTGAGTTATTCCATCTGGTTGTGGCAATTAGGAGCTGAAGATGACGGGAAGTTAAATGACTATCTTTATGAAACAAAGCAAAACAGAAAAGGGAACAGCTGGAGGACTGGATGGCTCGGGGATGCAGAATTGGATCAAGAATAAAGAATCTGTTACCTCCAGTTGCTGGTTATAATGCTAGTGCAGGTTAATATGAATTGAAAGTTATTGCTGTGTGATAGCAGTTAGCTGTCACTTGCCTGAAATATGACCATGGCATATATAGCACTGTATGCGTCAAGGTTTCTAGGATATCATGTCCTCTTTAGTTAAGGGTCAATCATGAGCTTGACTACGTAGCCAGGGAGTCAAGCGTGAGAATCACAGGGTCGTAGAACTTAAACCCTGGAAAGGACATTGTTGTTATGTCCAGAGTCTGTGGTCTCTTTGAAGTTGTATGTGCCATTTCTTTGCATGTGCTGTATTTATTCTAAGGAATGGAAAGCAAAACTTTTATCATATCCCAAAGAAGATATGGATCCACCAGCCCTCTACCTCTCTCCTTTCAGATATTAAGAAGTTGATTTAGATCTTGTCTTTGGAGTTGGGTAGAACTGAACTTAAGTTTTTGCCTTACCACTTAAAAGCTGTGTGACCTTGGGCAAGTCACTTCTGTAAGAGTTATTTTTCTAATTTATATCATGGGGACAATAATTATGATCTATATCATAGAATTGTTATGAAGAACATTTGAGATCATGTTTATGGTAAAATTTTTACCATAAAGTATATTAGTATTACTATCATCATCATGAAAAATACTGAGCCCCAGGAATGTTCAAATTTATTCAAGATTAATGGCAGAAACAGGACCAGAATCCTGATGTCTAATTCACTACTTTGGCCATTGGAAAACACGATGACCCCATCTCTCTTCCTGTTCATTACTCCTTTCATTTCTGGCAGAGTTAGGCCTGTAGAATAAGATGCTGAAATCAAATGATTAGTTCTCCCATTGCATGGCCAAATGGTCTATTTCATTTGAGAGCTTTCGCTCGATATTCCTTAAACATCTTAAATTGGAGTCTGAAAAGGGAAATCACAAAGAGCAAGGAGGTCATCTTGTGGCTTTTAGCATCCTCCACCCACCCCACCCAAGAACAAACGGTGAACAAGGTTAGAAGTCTGACTCTTCATTAGCAAGGGGAAGTCTCTTTAAGCAGCTCCTCTGTTGAACAGATAGAGTGGATCTAACAAAAGGGATGACAGATTAGGAACTGTCTGGTGGCTAATGTACTGTTTACTGCAGTATAAATGACTGGTGTTTGGGAAATGACAGATGAGAGGGAACACACGTACAGATGTAAATGATTTCCAGGTTTCTGCAGTGGAAGAGAGTCATGGTTGACTGAGGTGTTGACTGGCAGCGGGGAGTCACTGGTGGGAGTTTCAGGGGGATGAAAAGTGCATGGAGAAGACTTTTCAATTAGCCCGTTGATCCACAGTTTTGTGCCATAGATGGAAGGAACTGTAAAGGAGTCTAGTTCTCTCCATCTTTTCTCACTGCCTCATCCACTCAAACATAACTCTGGGTCCAGTCCAGGCAGGTGCAGCCATCTCCCCAGAGAGACAGCATGAGGGGTGAGCATGGAGTGATGCTCAGCCAAGCTGGGAGGTCCCTACGGGAAGATGGCAGAGGAAGAAAGAAGAATACATGTGGTGGAAAGAAGGCGAGAAGACAAAACAGCAGGCGAGCAGGGAAGCAAGCAAAAAAGTGGAAGAAGGAAGGACACAGGGGACAAGAGAAGAAGGGATGAAGGATCTAGCATATTAATCTATATCTGATATATTTGAGTTGAATGAACTTGTGATGTCTAACTTGTCCCAGGAGTCACAAGGAGCCTACAGTTAATCTGTAGCTATTGCGCACATCTTGCATGCATTTTCTTACTTTTAATAATAATAATGATAATATAAGCAGGCTGTCAGACAGTATTTGCAAACGCGTCACCATTGTAACGTGTCTTTACCCTTTGCTTTGTCAGAGGTTTTACGTTCATGCATTCATTCACTTGCTAACAAATGCTGAGGGAGCATCTATGTTGTCCCAGTTCCAGGTACATGGGGTGCATAAGTAGACAAAAATATCTGCCCTTGGGGAGCTTCATGTAAGTAGGAAAGAACAAACAGTATTTATGATACCGTATCAAATAATATAAACTCACGATAGTCGGTGTAAAGGTAACTGACTCATGGTACAGGGTTACAGAGTGATAGGATAGGAGGAAGCACATGTATATTTTAGATAAGATGCTTAAGCAGGCATCTTTTAGGAGGTGGCTTTGAGTAAAGGGCAAAATAAAAGAAATGATCAACCTGTGTATATATCTAAGGGGGGGCATTCAGTCTGAAGCAAGGTGCCCGTGCAAAGGCCCTGAGGTCAGAGTGATGTGTTAGAGGGATGTCAAGGAGATTAGTGTGTCTGGAGAGAAGGAAGCAAATGGGAAGACAGGAGATGAAGATGGAGTGTGTGGGAGCTGGGCAGTGCAGAACTTTCAGGAGAGTAAGTTATTAGAAAGTTTCAAAAAAGGCAATACATTAATGTAGTATTTATCTTAAAGTATGGCTCTGGCTGCTGTGTGGCAGTTTGGTGGGGCAGGTAAATTTGGGAGACAAATTTGAAGGGTAATAGAATAGCCAGGGTCGAAATGCTGTTGACTTGGACTAAGATGGTTTTCTTGGATTTGGGATATATTTTGAAAGAAGATGTGCTTGACTATAGAACTTGACTATAGATCAGATGTGAGTGGTGAGAAAAATAGAGTTTATGTGCCCTGATATTTAAAAAAATGTTGTCTTTTAAGTTCCATGCTTGGTCGTTGTTATTTCATGGCTTGTCTCTTTAGGGTTTGAGGCAGTCGTGCTAAATTATAAATTGTAATTACCCAGATATCACCAAATGGCCCTTTTGTGGACCAAATTCATTCTACAGAAATGCTGTTTTGGCTCACAGTATTTTAAACCTTTTGTAAATGGATTTGAGCAAGCTCCGGGAGACAGTGGAGAACAGAGAAGCCTGGGGTGCTGTAGTCCATGGGGTCACAGAGTCGGACATGACTGAGTGGCTGAACAACAGTAACAACGACGGATTTTAAATCTTTGAGCCAGTGCTGAAAAACCCAGAAGTCTGAATTCTTCGGAGAAATGGAAAGGTTTGGAGTAAGGTAAGTCTTCCCATGAAGGGTATGCTTTGCTGGAGCTGCATAGCACTTGCTGTCTTTAAAGCAAGCAGTTGTTCAATTCTTCAGTTCTGTTTCTTTCTGAGCTTGATCCCCACCTCGGTGACACGAATGGCCCTGAAGGTTTCCATTGCCTGCTTGCTCCCCCTGCCCTCACCACGTAGTCCATTTTGAAAAGAGACATTGATGAAATCATCTTAAGTGCAGTTCCATTTGAGTTAAAGGGTCAGGGATCTCAGGATTATTGTAAGTGACCTATAAATCCATATGTAATCCACATATTGCCTGTGCACCATATTTATAATAAGTAGTCTGCTTTGTGTGAATATATATTATTGGAAAACTAAAATAACTGCAAAAGATAATGAATAAAATATGTAATTGAATCTCACTAAATGTTAGAGGTCTGTATTGTCTCAACTGAAGACTCTTGCGAGTCCCGTGGACTGCAAGGAGATCAAACCAGTCAATCCTGAAGGAAATCAACTCTGAATATTTATTGAGAGGAGTGATGCTGAAGCTGAAACTCTAATACTTTGGCCGCCTGATGCCAAGAGCCGGCTCACTGGAAAAGACTCTGATGCTGGGAAAGATGGAAGGCAGGAGGAGAAAGGGACGACAGAGGATGAGATGGTTGGATGGCATCACTGGCTCAGTGGACATGAGTTTGAGCAAACTCTGGGAGACAGTGAAGGACAGTGAGGCCTGGCACACTGCAGCCCATGAGGTCACAAAGAGTTGGACATGATTTAACAACTGAACTAAAGCAAGAAAAAATGCTAAAAGTATGATTGCTTTCAAGTAGTGGTGTCCTTTCTGTTTTAAAAGGAACCCTTGAACCCAGAAAGTGAACGTATTAGTCGCTCAGTCGTGCCCTCCTCTTTGTGACCCACGGACGGTAGCCCTCCAGGCTCCTCTGTCCAAACTCAGAACGGTTGGAAACGATTGTTCTGGTCTGGCCTTCCACTTCGCCGATGACAAAAGAAAATCCAAACAGGGCTGGTTTTGTGAGTCGTTCTTTGTTTGGTGGAGGACTGTGGTGCACACTGTAGGGTATTTGGCCATTTCTTGGCCTCTGCCCACTAGATGCCTCTAGTTAACCTCGCTGTTCCCCAAACACACACTAGTTGTCACAATAAAAGATATCTCTTGACATTTCCAAGTGTCTCGTCCCAATCCAATTCTTATTAAGAATTTTTGCAGTTTTTTTTTTTTTTTTTTTTTACTTTCAAAGGACACTTACTGATGTCCAGTACCTCAACTGCAGAAGTAAGGGGCTTTTTGTCTATACCTCATTTACCTCTGTTATTTTTAACTTTCCACCGTGGAGTTTCTCACTTTTATTTTTCCTTTCCTTTTGTATTGCTTTTTGTATCTCTCTTTATGGCTTCTCCATCCCTTTTTGGTGTGGAGCCTTTTCCTGCCTGTATCAACATCTGTCTTTCTACCCAGATCTCTATTTCATTTTAGGGCTTAGCCATTAGGTATTTATCTCCCAAGTCTGTATCATTCTTTTAATGACTGTGTTTCTGGATTCTTCCTTGAGTTTTTTCAATGACTGCTTGTCTCCTTCTCCTTTTCTCTTTTTGTATCTCTCCAACTATTTCTCATGACCCCCTCACACTTCTGGAGGATGTTGGTATGTTTACATGGTATTTCCACTTGTGACTGTCTTTTTTTTTTTTTTTATCATCCTCTTTTTCATTTCTGCCTTTCTTTGGAAATGATCCATCTGTACCAAGCTCCTATCAAGGTCTTTTTCTCTGAGTAGGAAGTTCTTTAGGCATGTTCTTTCTAGAAACCTTATACTTCTATTGAACAATAAGCTTCAGGGAATGGATATGGAATGGATTTTTCAGTTAAGTGCTCAGAAGCAACTCTTTGTTTTATTTTATAGAATTGAATTTTTGCAAATTATACATTTAGAATATTAAATCCAGCAAAGTTTAAATATTTAACCTTTCACAAAAATCATTTTAAATGATATGAGTTCATAAGCAATTATCTTAGAAAACTAATAGGTAATTCATTCTTGAGATTAACTCTTTTTATAATGCTAGATGAAATCAATGATTTGTAGAGATGTGTAAGTTGCTTTAGGCAAAGTTTGGGAATAAAAAATTTTAAGAATAGGATTTGGCTATTTGCAAAGTACTACCTTTTTGCTTGGTTCCTAAGGAATGTCCAAACCAAGTATGAGAGTCCCGTGGGGTTCACAAAGATGGTGAAAACTATTCAATTTTCTCATTTTTGTGAGAAAATGAGAATCGTAATAAACTTGCAAAACAGATTGGAATCCATCTGGTGTAGCCAAATTAATCCTCCTTTAATGATTGTTTATACTGTGTATCTAAAATCAAAGCCAGTATCAAGAGTTAATCAATTAAAATGTGTAATCATTTGGTTCACCAAAGCAAGAAGAAATTGTAAACTCAGGAAAAATTTATTTTATAGTAGAAACATGTTAAAAACATGCAGCTTAATTGGACCATATGTAAATGAATCAAGTTATATCTCTCAGTACTTTTATTGTTCATGTTGTTTGTTTAATTGTGGCACAAGGAAAAGTGACAGCTGCTGAGAGCAGAATGGCAGGACTGTGTGAAGAGGGTTGTTAAGGTTTCTGAAACTTTAAACAACCCTCCACCCTCAACCCGCCGAGAAAGTCAAGATAGAAATTTGGATTTGACAGAGGCAACCGAAACCTAACAAGGGAAGGAGACATTTCTTTTCTTTCTAGTTTAGGATACATTTCTTCAGTACACTGTCTGGACCTCAATAAATTCAGTGATACAATACTACATCATTAAAAAGTCTACTATGCTGCTGCTGCTGCTAAGTCACGTCAGTTGTGTCCAACTGTGTGTGACCCCATAGACAGCGGCCCACCAGGCTCCTGTCCCTGTGATTCTTCAGGCAAGAACACTGGAGTGGGTTGTCATTTCCTTCTCCAATGCATGAAAGTGAAAAGTGAAAGTGAAGTCGCTCAGTCGTGTCCGACTCTGCAGCCCCATGGACTGCAGCCTACCAGGCTCCTCCGTCCATGGGATTTCCCAGGCAAGAGTACTGGAGTGGGGTGCCATGGCCTTCTCCAAAAAGTCTACTATAGGCAATGATATTTGGAAGGTGTTTGGTATTTTTCTTGAGCCATTTGTTTTCTCTTAGAAATCACACAAATATCCAAGATCTTGAAGTTTCCTAAAATTTCTAGTACATAAGTTTAGTTCCATCAAATGCTTTGCCTCCTGAAATTATTGAGTAGTTATTTCCATGGTCGTTGTGCTGGGGTTGAGGAGGAGGGATCACTCTGACAGAGCTCTCAGCTATTTATTGTCAAACATCACTGCCTTGGCTAGTAATGTTTCCACCATAAACCAAGGTGGCCAAAAATACGTGAGTGCGTGAGACCATGCTCTAACTTGAGGATGTCCAAGAGAGGAAGGTGACGTCTGCAAGTCTCTCTGTCAGTTCCACTTGATATTTCTTACGTCTGTCTACACAGTCACCAGGACTGGGTGGCACCGTGACTGGTTTCCATGCCTTCACTCTCCCTTCATTTAAGTGCCTTCTACATACTACAGCCAACTTGTCATGATATTTGGTGAGCATTGATCGCTCTGAAAACTAGTCAGCGGCTCCTGACTTCTTTCAGGATAAAATCCGTGCTCTGATCCATGACATTAGAGGTTTTTGTCCTTCCCTTCTTATCTAACCGTGTGCCCCTGAGCAAGTTCCTTTACCTCTCCAGAGCTCAGTTACTTCATCTGTGAAATGGGAATAATAATATTACCCACTTTGCAGGATCACTGTTCGTGAAAACTAGTTAGTGCCAGGGAAGTGATCTGTAGCGAAAACAGTAGCCTTCAACACATGCTAACTGTTCTTATTGTTGCCACGCGTATAGACTCAGCCCCTGACAGTGCCCCTCTTTCCTTCTCTACCTGGTGGTTTTGAGTTCCTGGACCCTAGCACGCTTTCCATCTGTCCCCTTCACCCAGCTAACTCTTGCTTGACCTTCAGGTCTCAGACTTTGGACTCTGCTGGGAATCATTTTGACTACTTTCCTGCCCTGCAGGATGCACACGCTTCTTATGTGCTGAATTTTTTTTTTTTTTTTTAGTCACTCAGTTGTGTCAGACTCTTTGCAACCCTATGGACTGTAGCCTACCAGGCTCCTCCATCTATGGGATTTTCCAGGCCAGAGTACTGGAGTGGGTTGCCATTCCCTTCTCTAGAGGATCTTCCCGACTCAGGAATCGAACCTGGGTCTCCCACATTGTAGGCAAACGCTTGGCCATCTGAACCATGAGTTTACCCGTGTCATAATATATTATACCTTGTATCTTCCTGTATCTCTGTTCTTATACCCACAACACACATACCTTGAGGGCAGAAACCCTGCGTTGTTCGTCTTGCAGCTCTAGCCCCGACACAGTGCTTAGCTCATTGGAGGGGCTCCGGAATGCCCTGCCTCCACTGAATGAGCAAACCTAGAGTGAGAACCTAGAAAAAGGATGAAGGTTAATTACCAAATATCTGAGTGTTCAAGGCATATGTGATTAGGAGTAGGCAGGTGTCTCTGTGGAGCACTGGTATCCTCCAGAGGCTTATAGGTAAGTTTGAAATGATGAGTACTTGGTCATGTACAGGGAATTGGGGCTAGGTCTCTCCTGAAGCCTTGCACTATGGATTAGCACAGATCTAATTGCAGGGCTGTCTGCTGTCACCCTGTTTGTTTAACCTGTATGCTGAGCACAGCATGAGAAATGCCCGGCTGGATGAGTTACAAACTGGAATCAAGATAGGCAGGAGAAACATCAATAACCTCAGATATGTGGATGATACCACTCTAATGGCAGAAAGCAAAGAGGAACTAAAGAGCCTCTTGGTGAGGGTGAAGGAGGAGGATGAAAGAGCCGGCTTAAGACTAAATAGTAAAAAAAAAAAGATCATGGCATCCAGCCCCATTACTGCATGGCAAATAGAAGAGGAAATGTGGAAGTAGTGACAGATACAGCTGTGATATCAGACAAACCCAAACAGTGTGTTGAAAAGCAGAGACATTACTCTGCCAACAAAGGTCCGTATAGCTAAGGCTACGGTCTTCCCAGTGGTCATGTACAGTTGTGAGAGCTGGATCATAAAGAAGGCAGAATACCGAATAATTGATGTCTTCAGACTATGGTGCTGAAGAACATTCCTGAAAGTCCCTTGGACTGCAAGGAGATCATACCAGTCAATCTTAAGGGCGATCAACCCTGAATACACTAGAAGGACTGATGTTGAAGCTGAAACTGCAATACTTTGGCCACGTGATGCAAAGAGCTAATTCATTTGAAAAGACCCTGATGCTGGGAAAGATTGAAGGTGGGAAAAGAAAGGGACGACAGAGGATGAGATGGTTGGATGGCATCACTGACTCAATGGACATGAGTTTGAGTAAACTCCAGGAGTTGGTGATGGACAGGGAAGCCTGGCGTGCTGCAGTCCATGGGGTCACAAAAAGTCAGACATGACTGAGCGACTGAACTGACTGATATGATATGCATGTTGAAAGTTATAAGGACTTAGATATTTTGTGAGAAGAAAATTGAGCATGTCTGAGCTTCACCATAATCATCTATGAAACGGGAATGGCGCCATCTGCTCTTCCTCTGTAAGAGGGGTAGAGAGGAGTATGCGGGAAAGAGAAAATCAAGTGTGAAATATAAAGTGCTATGAAAAATAAGGTATTATGATGCATATATGCAAATTTGGTGAAATGGTAGTCTTGTTACATGTATAATATTTTTGTAAGTAGCCTAGTTTGGTTTGCTGTTCTGTAGGGTTTAGAAGTACATTTAAATCACTTAATTTCAGATTTATTAAACACTGAACTTGATTGTTAAAAGTAAGGGGAACTTCTGAGATTGCATAAAATAGGAATTTTATAAAGCATTCACTTTGATTCTGACAATAGTTAAATATTAAGAATCCTAATGCTAAACTCTTAAGTGAGTCCACGTTATAAGCACATGCTATGGAAAGCAAATAGGGCATTCATTTATGAAGTTAACTTTTTTCTGATGCTGTGGGAGCAAGATTATAATCATGTCATGTCTAAGAATCCACCTCAAGTTTACATAGCACACGAAAATAAATGTGGGAAATTCACAAAGCCTATCATCGTTAGTTAGGTTTGTATACTTTTAAGAAAAGCTCCTTTTCCTTCTATAAATGTAAACCTTTTAAAAAATGTTAACAAATTTAAGTTCAGTCTATCAAAAGTACATTGCAAAATGTTAACAGACGAGATACATTTGACAGAAAATGGGTAAAATCAAAGTTTTATTCATGTATGGTAGTTATGAAGCTACTAAGATAAGTTATTTGAAATGACTCCTGTCCTTTTAATAGGTCTTACTCTCTAGTCTTGTCTCATTTTTCACTTTCACAAGGATTTTGATGTATTCTTTTCATTACATAAAACATGCCATATTTGGCCTTTTCATGAAAATGGATCTGATATTCTCCTTTGACAGTCATTCCTGTGAAAAGAACAGGTCCTATTTCTGTCCATCGCCTACATGTACATATTCATGGAAATCATAGATTTTTTTTAGTAAAATATACTTTACACCTATGGAGCATCTTAACCCCAGAAATTTAAAGTGTTTCAGTCATTAGCTATATCGTATCCCCTTTCTCTGTCAAGTGGCATTTATGGTCAAGAGTTCTCGATTCCAAATCCAGTTCAATCTAAGTTATGTGATTTCCATTTTCTATACTGAGGAGTAGGAATACAGGAAATACAGTCACCAGCCCAGGGGGCATAAACCCCAAATTAATCTTGAAGACTTGCTATACTGTTTTATCTCTCCAATTACATATCTAAGTTTTGCTACTTTTAATTTCAAGTAACATTTGTACTTTTAGATTTTTTTGAGGGGGTATAGAACTAATAATTTCTCTGCTATTTTGTAAAGAAATATTAAGTGTGTGTGCATGCTTATTTTTACTCTGATAGTGGAATTTTAGTATCTGGTCACTATCCTTATTAGCCTGAAATTCTATCTTTCTGGGATATTGTTTATTTCAATATTATCATTTCTTCTTGAAATATGAAAAGCATTGCAAAGTTTTTTTACATGATATTCTTTTCCTGTTGAAGGACAGTTGCGTTTTGCTCAGCACTGTAAGCTGCTTTTGGACAAGAAGGATATACTTGCAGAGTTACTGATTTCAGAAATCAGTAAGTTGCTTATATAGTATTCAACAAGATACATCTCCCACCTCCAACTTATAACAAAACTCTAAATCACCAAATGGTGTTCCTTATTTAAACACTGGGAATAATTGTCTTAAATTTAATATGATCACTTTCTGATATTTTTTCTGAACCCAAGACAAAAAATTTCCCCAACTAAAATGACATGCCAGCTATTTTTACAATATTAGCAGGAGTGTGGTAGAGAAAGGACATGAGAAGATGTATTCTCTACTTATCCTTAGTTCTGTACCTTGGATAATAATCGATAAATACAATGACAGAAGCAAAGCAACAGCAAAAATGGAAAAGTTACAGGATTGGATGGAAACCAGGGCTCAAACTACTTTGTCATTGTTTTGTTGAGTCCTGGTTTCTAAAAACTCAAAAAAGTTGAGTCTTTTTTTCTTTTTGTGATTATTTTATTTTTGAAAATTATTTTAACTGAAGGATAATTACTTTATAATATGGTGATGTGTTCTGCCATACATCAACGTCAGTCTGCCACAGGTATACATGTGTCCCCCCAAATCCTGAACCCCCTCCCACCTCCATCCCCACTCTATCCCTCTGGGTTGTCCCAGAGCACCGACTTTGGGTACCCTGCTTTATGCATTGAACTTGCACTGGTCATCTATTTTACATGTGGTAAATATTGTATATATATATATATATATATATATATATATATACACACACATAGAGAGAGAGAGACAGAGAAAGATGGTACTGACGATTTTACATTAGTTCAGTTCAGTTGCTCAGTTGTGTCTGACTCTGTGCGACCTCATGGACTGCAGTATGCCAGGCCTGCCTGTCCATTGCTAACTCCTGGAGTTTACTCAAACTCATGTCCATCAAGTCGGTGATGCCATCCGACCATCTCATCCTCTGTGGTCCCTTTCTCCTGCCTTCAGTCTTTCCCAGCATCAGGGTCTTTTCCAGTGAGTCAGTTCTTTGCGTCAGTTTCAGCTTCAGCATCAGTTCTTCCAATGAACACTGACGATTGATGTCCTTTAGGATGGACTGGTTGGATCTCCTTGCAGTCCAAGGGACTCTCAAGAGTCTTCTCCAACACCACACTTGAAAGGCATCAATTCTTTGGTGCTCAGTTCTCTCTATAGTCCTATTCTATATGCAGGGCAGCAAAGGACACACAGACTTTTGGACTCAGTGGGTGAAGACGAGGGTGGGATGATTTGAGAGAATAGCATTGAAACATGTACATTATCATATGTGAAATAGATGACCAGTGCAAGTTCAATACATGATTTTGTTTGTTATTTTAAAGGAAGTTACAACAAGGTGCAGCTGAGAACATATAAACTCAGGTTGTTGTTTATGATAATGATGGTCCCAAAGTGACTTAGTTTTCTTGGAGACATTGAAGTTAACTGCACTATTCAAGATATATGCTAAGAAGGGTTGATGTTGAGCTGTATGGAGAAGACATAGTGGTTTGCTGATTTTATGTTGTTGTTGACTGTCAAAATGAGTGGAAGGGAAGAGGGGGACAAGTAGAAATACTTGTGTTAATTTTAATATACATTATGAATGACAAAATTTCTATTTGTTTTAGAGGGATAAAGACATATAAAAGTACCTCAAATGATTACTGGCAACTATTTTAATCCATTTTCTGACTTTCAGTACCTTTGATTTACTTTAAATTTTAAATTTCTTTTTTCTTTTAAATTTCTTATTAGGTGACATCACATTGGTTGTTATTTACTTGGGTTGAAAATAGCATTTTTCTTTTTAGATGAGGAAGGAGGCAGGGAGTGGTATAGCTTCCTCATCCAGAAACAGATGTAGCTTGTGATAAAATCCTTTTCCCAACAGATTCCATGAACTCTTGGGTTAGTTGCATCTAAAGAGTGGGGCTTTGGGGGCTTGACAGATCTCCCAATCTGAATGCTTTGTTTTTAACTAAAGCCATGATAAAAAGCACGTGTGCGTGTACACACAAATGCATACACAGCAGGAAGCTCTCGCAGCTACAGAAGGACCTACAGCATTTCAGCTATTTACAGAGCACTAAAGCTGCTGGTTTCCGAGTTCCTTAGGCAAATCTTTGCTCTGTGGTCTCTGTTAGCCACACCTTCTCTCGTTACCACTCCCTCCCTTCTTAATTCTATGCCACTCATACCAGTTAGAACAGAAACGACAATGCAGGATTTCCGGTCATTTTAGAATTGGGGTGATACAAGGCGGGGAGCGTTGTTCTATGAGAGTGTTTTAATTCCAGAGGGGAAGGAGGTGAGTGCCCTCTACCTTGATACAGAGCAGAGTGTCCGGGCGGCTCCCTAATCTCCCTGGTCTTCTGCGGTTTGCTTCTCCCTGGTGCCACATTGAGGGGAGATTCACTCCTAAAAGAGTGTGTCATTTTCAGTTGACTTTCTCAGAGCTCAGCTGAGAGCCGTAGCCAAGGCCAGTGGGCGTAAATTCAGTCCTCCTGAAGGGAGGTGAAGGGCTGCGGGATTTATGACTTCTTTGAGTTCCCATACATCACCCTCCGTGTCACTCGCTTATGATGGCCCTGCCAAAAGATAAAGAAGTGTAGGACGCTGGGTACGGTCTTTGGTGACAGGCCAGGGACAAATGTCTCTGTTGGGTAAATTGATTTGAATGGCTCCAGTGAAATATCAGGTTAGACTGAAAATATGATTGGGTTTAATGATCCTGCTGACTTCGTAGACTGTCGGGACTCCAGATCCTGGACAAGTTAATTAAGGAGGCTTTATGAAGGGGGTGTGTATGGCTGTTTATACATCCATATAATTATTGTCAGTAAATACCACCATGTAAAAATCTAGTCCTGTTTTTCAGTCTTAATATATTGAATCTCTATTGAATACCAGAAACATTGCTTGCGATTTATAGAGTATTTATCTGGGAAAAACTGGTGAGAATATTATTTCTTTCTCCACACTGCGGAGTCAAGAAATAGAGACCTGCAGCCATAAAAATATGTAATGAAAAGACAGAGAACTGATAAACAGTTATACCCTGCTGGTACAATTCAGTAAGGCTTACATTTAATAACACAGTGGTGGGAGGACTTCTGCTTTGTGTGAAAGTGCAGTTGAGTGAGGCCACTAAACCGAAGACAAAATAAATGGGTTACTTTTTCAATTATGAAGAAAAATAGTGTTACTTTTTGTTTTGAGTGTGGCTACTCAGTTAAAAATAATAAATTTAGATTCTCTTTGTAGGACCAACATTTCTTAGCAGATTTTTTGTTTATCATTTAAAATGGACTTTACATTTCCAAGTTTCCTTCCATGCTTTTTTTTGTTTTTAACTGTTCTTACCTCCAGGTAATTATTATTGATTGATTATGGTTTCATTTTATTTGGGGGCAGGAGTGATTGGGTTCATCTTCCAAAAGTGTTACAAAATCCCAGTTATTTCTTTGTGCTTTACATTTTTTTTTCTCCTTTGTAGCAGGGAGCCCTGGAAGTGAGAGTGTTAGTCCCTCAGTCATGTCTGACTCTTTGGGACCCCATGGACAGTAGGCGCCAGGCTCCTCTGTTCATGGAATTCTCCAGGCAAGAATACTGGAGTGTGTAGCCATTCCCTCCTCCAGGGGATCTTCCTGACTCAGGGATCGAACCCAAGGCTCCTGCATTTCAGGCAGTTCTTTACTGTCTGAGTCACCAGGGAAGCCCCAGCAGGGAGCTCTACTCATTTCAAGATGAATTCCTAGGAGAGGCTTCCTTGATTCCTGCTGGTCAGCAGAGCCACAGGCAAAGGAGATCTCTGGCTGCACCATGTTCCCTTTCCTGATTCAATCTTGATCTTGGGACACAGTTTCCATCTTTTTTGGCATGAAGTGAGATTTCTTCATTTCAGCAAGTGGCTGAGGACCCGCAGTATCAGCTCTAGTGGGTGTGAGGAGGGTAGTAATTGGGTGTAGGAAAGAATGAAACATATTGTCAAATAGGTTCTAGTTTTAGAAACTGGAAAAACAGAGTCAGCACTTGAGAGTGTCCTGCTCATTTGTCAATGCGGTGCAGAGCGACAGTGCAAACGCCACTCGCCATTCTGAGCAGAGGCCCCTGGTGCGCTTGCAAGCCTTCAAGCCATCTCCGTGGAAGATCGAGGTGCCTCTGTGTTAGAGTTGAGCCTTAGGTAAACCATGCCGGTATCCGCTTGCCTGTCCTTCAGTTTCAACTGACTGCAGGTGACCTACCTACTGAGAAAAATCCATTTGCTTAAACCTCATTTTAGATAATTTCCCTTTATCTACACTGTTGTCGTTTAGTTGCTAAGTCGTGTCCATCTGTTTGTGACCCCAGGAGCTGAAGCACACCAGGCTTCTCTGTCCTTCACTGTCTTCCGGAGCTTGCTCTAACTCATGTCCATTGAGTTGGTGATGCCATCTAACCATCTCATCTTCTGCTGCCCCCTTCTCCTTTTGTCTTCAATCTTTCCCAGCTTCAGGGTCTTTTCTAAAGAATTGGTGGCCAAAGTACTGGAGCGTCAGCTTCAGCATCAGTCCTTATCCAGTGAATATTCAGGGTTGACTTCCTTTAGGATTGACTGGTTTGTCTCCTTGGTGTCGAAGGGACTCTCAAGAATTAGCAGAACCCAAAGCTGGTTTATGAGTCTCATTCTTCCTCAGTTTTACAACTCAGGACTAGATCAAGACCGTTCCTATTCAGTGCATTTTTACTGATTTCTTTCTTCATCTCCAGTTTCTTCATATGAGGACATTAAGAATCAGAGAGATTAAGAGATTTGTCCAAGGTCACACAGTTTGTAAGGGACAAGACAGTTTTTGGCTCCAGTGGTGCGTAAGTACAAAACATGTCTTCTGCACCACACCATTGCTTCAGGCAGGAGATGCACATAGTCTGTCCAGCTCTCTTCCAAGCTCAGGTCTTGGCATTTTCACTCTGAAATCTCCAGGCATTCTGATCTGTTTCACTAGTCTGGACTCACTCAGGTCCCTGCCTGTAGTGCCTTTTCCATGATCTTCTCATAGCCTTTTGTTCCCCTTCTTCAGCCTCAGACCATATGTCACTCCCTAGGGGGTGTCCTGTTCATCTCAAGTGGCCTTCCCAGTTATTCTCCATCTCCCTACCCTGATGATTTCGTTTACAGAAGTGATCACCTTTTGTTATTATTTTTGCCTGTCTCACCTCTGCTCCCCATGTAAACTCCATGAGAGCAAGAATCCTGCCTAACTTATTTAGCTTCTACTTTCAGGGCCAGACACAGAGTAAGCCACAATAATGGTTTCATAAAACCAGTGACTACCTGTGTGAGTAAATGTTCTGGGAGAGACAGAAATATAAGCAAGCAGTTATAATCCCAGGGAAGGTTTGTTGGATATTCTAACAAGGATTTGAGCAGGCTGCTGTGAGTACAGAGATCACAGGCTGCTGTGACTACCCACTACAGAGTGGGTGAAGAAGGGTGAATGGATAGTAGGGGAATATTAGGATGTTCTGGGAGGAATACATGAACTAAATCTGGTGGATGAGTGGAGTTTCAGTATACAAAGCTTGCAAAGATAGCGGGGAAGGCATTCTTGGAGCAGCCTAAACAAGCTCACACGGATAAACCTGTGTGGGCTAAACATTAATGTAACAGAAGACCTGAGTTTTGATCCTGACTTTTGCTCTATAGCTGTTAATTTTGGACCCTTTGTTTAGTGACCATTTTTTGAGAGCCCTTGAAATTTCAGGCTCATGCCTGTTACCTTTTCTCTTTGAATCTGCTTTTTTTTTTTTTTTTGCTTGCCAAGTGGGGATCATAATCTATGGTTCAGAATTTTTAATGAAACAAAATAATCTCATTTTTAGCTGGTACTTTCATCCATGGAGATTCTCACTGAGTACTGGTGACCAGCTACATTTAGAAAAGCGTTATTTCAAGTCAAGGAGCAGCTCTATTATAATGCCATCATAAGAATGGATAATCACACTTGCAGAGAAGGGACTATACTGTGAGTAAATGTTGCTTTTTCATAAAGGGCTGGACCTGGGATTTGGGGAGCTAGGTTTTCATCTCATTATAACCTTGGGTTCTGCTGCTGGTGCTGCTGCTAACTTGCTTCAGTCGTGTCCGACTCTGTGCGACCCCAGAGATGGCAGCCCACGAGGCTCCCCCATCCCTGGGATTCTCCAGGCAAGAACACTGGAGTAGGTTGCCATTTCCTTCTCCAATGCATTAAAGTGAAAAGTAAAAGTGAAGTTGTTCAGTCGTGTCTGACTCTTAGCAACCCCATGAACTGCAGCCTACCAGGCTCCTCTGTGCATGGGATTTTCCAGGCAAGAGTACTGGAGTGGGTTGCCATTGCCTTCTCCTACCCTTGGTTCTGGGGTCTCTAAAAATCAATTTATAGTGTTTCTGTATTCTTGTCCTTAAAATGATTGTTTTTATAAAAAATACCTTAATGCAAACTTAGCTTCTTCTTCTTAAGGGTTTCGATAAAGAAAGTAAAGATCACTTCTCTCTAGAGCGTTAGGCTTGCCCAGGAAGGTGCCATGTGCTGTATGATAATGAAGGTAATATGAAAAGAGGAGCAGCCTCTAAATCATGTTCACAAATGCAGAGGTGCTAGCTCAAGTCTTAATTTCAATACAAAGATGTATACAAACTAAACAATTATTCTGGGATTGGCCAGATCTCCTAATGTTCTGAGGTTTATCATGTTGAATTGTGGTGTGACTTAGCAAGTGCATCCTTAAAAAGAAGCATGGAAAGCCGGTAAGCTTAGACAAATAAGGAACAGCTAGGAAAACATTAAAAGGAAGCCTGGATGTGAAAACAGAAGAAAGAACACAGAAGAAAAGCTAAGTGGTGAAACAGATCAACTTCGCAAGAGGAGACCAGAGGAGGGAAATCTTTGCCAAAGGGAAGGGAGCCTTCTCATTTTTTTCTAACAAAACCTTCCTCTCCTCTTCACTGTGCGGCTGCCTCTTTGAAAAGTGAGCAGTTGTTTGGGGGCCTGTCAGGCTTCCTCACAAGCAGATCCCGCTGGATTCCCATTTTCTGTAAGAATACCTGCAAAACTGGGAGGCTTAGCAGATCGATGGCTCGTTCTCCATGCAGCAGTAAACTTGGTAGCTGAGCCTGGGCCCTTACAGTCAAAATTCCAGAGTCTTGTCCCCCTCACAGTCACTCTTATTGGATGAATACTTAATCCATAGTTTCCCTATTATCCCTGTATTAGAGATGCGAAAAGTGAGACTAAGACTAAATAATTTACTCAGGGTCAGAAAAGTCCTGAGTGGTAGAAATAGATTTAAATTTCATTCTGACCCCAAATTCATACCGTATTTTCTAATTTTTAAAAAAGTGTGTATATATAATGTGTTAAAATGTAACACTTATTTTATGTGTATATAAAATAAGTTTTACTAAGGGATAATTTTGCAATATAGATTATCTTTGGAGAAAGTATCCTTTTCTTTCTTTTTGTCCTTAATGTTGCTTGGGAATTAGAAAAGCTATGGTAAGTGTGCCTTTGTTCTGGGAGTAGCTGAAACTGCTCCCTTGAACAATAAAGTTCTGCCATCTGGGTTATTGCACATTCTCTTAGATTGGTATGGTCTGTCCTGTTGTCTTGGAAAGGGAACAACTAGTACAGGGGAAAGGATTCAAAATGCAGCTAAGGGATTTTTTTTTTCCCCTTTGGTGAGAGTTTGTTTAATTATCACTGCGGTAGAATGGCTGGCCATAGTCAGAAATCTTTTATTTCCACTCAGTGAGCTGCCCAATAAAGCTGCAGAACGTGTGGCATAAACAAATGCTATTTCACTTTCTTTCTACCTCCTAAAAAAAGTTAATCAAGGATTTATTTTTCCGAATAATCCTGTGTTAAATCAGGCAGCCAGACAATGAAATAGGAATTAAAGAAAATGAAATGGTGGGAATTATCAGAAACAAAAATATTAGATTCTGTCACAAGCCCTACCAAATGAATTGGTTAATAAGCACCTAAAATCTCTTGCTCCCTGGGTTCTGTTTTCACCGACATCTTTACGGTTCATCGATTTGCTCCCCTCAACACTGCTGGCCTACAATCCTTGACAAATATCCACCTTAGATACTGGGAGTAGCCTGTAGAGTTGAGAACAAAGCAAGACTGTAGCGTGAGCCAAGGAGTCTGGAAGGGTGTGGGTTAAGATGGATTAGGATCACAGATTTTAGTGGGTGACTATTTGCTTGACTGAACGAAGCCAGTTTGCATTGTGACCCTCTGTGGTATGCCACCTGGCAAGGATTCCTGCTAGAGAAACGTGCAGGATTTGAAATCGCACACGTATCCAGTTTTCCCAAATCCTTTATTTCTGAGAGGTACCAGGGCTTGGAGATATGGCAGGAGACTTGATGAAGTTCACTCGGTCCTGCCGTCTGGGGAGCTGTGGGCTGGGACAGCCCCTGCTGTGTTGGCCACGGGCGGGCAGGTCTCTCCTGAGGCTGCCGCCGGGGATGGACGGCTGCTCTCTCACACAGGCGACAGAGCCTGGCGTGGCTCTTTGTGACGATGTGCTGGCTGCCTCACCTGCAGATCCCAGTTCTGTAAAGCGTAGTCAAAAGGTCTTTTCTGCCTCCGACAGCATGGCAGTGTGAGGCTGAGAGCCCATTCATTTCCACTGAGAGAAATTTCAAGCTACTGCCTGAAAGATCTTTTCTGCTTACAGCATGACTATAGGAGGCCTCCATCTTGGCCCTCCTGACGTTTTGGACTGGATGATTCTTTGTTGTGGGGCTGTCTTGGGCCTTGTAGGATTTTTAGCATCCTCTGCACTCTACCCGCTAGATGCCAGTAGTACCCTCCCCGAGTTGTGACAACACAAAATATCTCAGACATTGCTAGTTGTCCCCTGGGGGGCATAATCGCTCCTGACTGAAAACCACTGCCTTAGATTTTGTGTCCTTTGAAATAAGTTGAAATAAGGCCACTGTTTCTTCTTTTTTTTCTTCTTCCTAATTATGCTCAGTAATGCGAGGCCTTCTTTTAAGACAGACTTCCAACATAAATCTCTGATTCTTTTTGAGAAAACATATTGCGTTTTAATCTTTAGCGGCTGATTGTCCCCAAATGTGAAATAGGATGTTGATGAAGGCAGTAGTTACATTCACATATTTTGAGCCAGAATCCCCTGAGTTTGAGTTAATGATTTGCTACCAGCTAGCTCTGTGACCTTGGCCGCGTGACTTCACAGTTCTAAGTCTCCCTTCCTGCGTCTGTGAGATGAGGGGGATGACGACTGTACCTTTTTCATTGTGTCGTGGTGGTGATTAAATGAGACAACGTGGTGAAACCATGGGACACGGCTCCCGGCACAAGTTGAGTGCTTTATGCTTCCTGGAATTACTACCGTCACTAATGAAATTTTGGAAGAATTAGTCAGCTTGTTGTTAGTAAGCCAATGTTTGTTTTTTCATTTTTTTTCTTTACAAAATACTTTCCACATTTTTTAATCTCAGAGAATAGATTCACAAATGTAAACACACGCGCACACACACAGTCTGATTAACTACACACTATGTTTAGACAAATTCTGGACACTCTGATTAGCTCTTCTAGTTTCTTTTTTTCTGGTTTTGCTCTCACTGTTCCCTGCTCTCACTGTCTTTCCCTTCCTATGCTTTCCTTCTGAAACCATCATCAGATGGAGAGCAAATCATCTCCTTGATTTGCAGCCCTTGAACCAATGAGAAAACTCCTATAGTGACTTTTGATTTTATGCTTCATTGGTTAAGCCTCCTCATAAACACTATGGCATTTTAAAAAAGAAACCAGAAAAGAAAATCCCAGCAGCTTTCTTTCGGTCAGAACTTTATCAAGTCTGTGTCTATAATGGTGCAGAGATGTAGGAAATGGGAAAATTCTTTTTTTTTTTTTCTTTTTGCTGCAGAAGCAAAGTGACCTTGAGGGAGCACCAGCTCTGCATTAGCTTTTCATGGCATTGCCCACATCCCTCCTCTGTCACCTCCTCCTGCCCCGCTTCCAGCCCCAGAACAACCTGCAATCACTCTGCCCTCTGGCTCCAAATTTATGACCGGGAACAGGCCGTAAACAGAGAAGGCCAGCCCTAATCCCAGGCACTGCAGCTTCCTGTTTGCTGGAGGTACGACAGCTTGATGGGACCGTAAAGAATAAGCCTGCATCCCACTCGTCTCATGAATCACGCCCTCGGAGAGGGAGCTGCCGTGAGTACAGGTGACTCAGAGCCCCAAGGCAGGGCTTCCCCGAGCCATGTGGGGCAGAGTGTCCCCGAGGATGCCCTCTCCATGATGTGGCCTGACACGTACCAAGTAAGCTCACACCGAGAGACCTCACCGGCTCACAGACCCATAGAGGCGCTTTAGGGGATTCGTGTGAAATGGCAGAGGCCACTCCACTACTGATGCTCAGAGCTCGACAAAGGTACCACCTGGAACAGCACTCCTACAGGAAACATTTGGGGGATAAGCACCCACCTTTCACAGATCCCTTCTTCCTCCTCTAGTTACCTCTCAGGGAACGTGTGTGGGACTCACCAGGGTGATCTTGTTCAGTTTCTGATCCAGCTAGTCTGGGTGGGGCATGGGAATCTGCATTTTACAGCCTGCCGCCCACCCCCCACCCCCGCCCTGCCTCCCCCAACCCAGGTGAGGCTGACACTGTTCATCTCTTAACACATTTTGAGTGGTGAGATCCTAGTGTGTTTCACAGCTTTCTTTTTCTCCCAGATCAGAATTATTTCTTTCAGAATGGCACTTGCTAGCTTTTACAGGAAGCAATAGTCATCTCCCCAGTTGGTTTGGGGCAAAAAAACCCTTACTTTATGTTTATGAAATATCATCAGAAACTTGAAGAACTCTAGGCATATAGTTATTAGTGGGTTTGGTCTTCTTCCCCCCATATGATTTTTAAAAAGTCTCCTGGTAAATGGCCTTCCAGGTTCTTTGCAGACCACTGCTGCACCTGAGGTATCTCAAGCCAGTGCTGCAGAGAACAGCTCATTCTTTTGTGGTTCAACTCCAAGTGTAACAGAATGCTGGTGGCCTGTCAAAATCTGTTTCCACCCATCGGTGTAGGTTTAGGTAACAGCAAAACACAGCTTATGTTGCACCTCTCTACAGTTTACAGAAACTTTCTTTTCCAGATCTGACAGGATTAACTGTAGTCTGTGCTTTGAGTTCGAGGGACACATTTGGGGTCTATCATGGTCCCTGCGAAAGAACAGTGAGTGGAAGAAGCAAGAGAAGCAGATGGTCTGATAATTTGTCCATGTGTGTGAGGTTTGGATAGGGCTTCCCTGATCGCTCAATGGGTAAAGAGTCCACCTGCAATGCAGGAGATGTGGGTTTGTTTCCTGAGTTGGGAAGATTCCCTGGAGAAGGAAATGGCAACCCACGAAGCACTCCAATATTCTTGCCTGGGAAGTCCCATGGGGAGGCTACAGTCCCTGGCAGGCTATAGTCCAGAGGGTTCACAAACACTCAGACGTGCTTGAGGAATAAAGCTCGTGTGAGTGTTTGACTGCAAGTTGAACTAGTTATGCTTCTTTTCCAAGAAATGTAAACTCTGGTTGTTCAGACATGGAAATTGGCTATAAAAATGTTTTCTTGAGAATTTCTTAAGAAAGGGAGCCCGTCACTTTAAGGAAAACAAGTTATGTTTGTTGTTCAAGATAAGATTTGAATGGAAAAATGAGAGTTCTGGGGAAAAAAAAAAAAAAAAAAAACACGACTGAGCAGCTGAGCACCAAACATTTATGGGGGTAATTTTTTCTCTAAGTAAGGCCTGCATGCTGATATGAGCAAAGAGTGTGCTTATGGCTCAAACATTTACTCTTAAGACTTTCTCCAAGACAGGAAACACTCTGCTGCTCTGTTTGCTTAAGTGAAACACACTTTGCTGCTGCTGCTGCTGCTGCTAAGTCGCTTCAGTCATGTCTGACTCTGTGCGACGCCATAGATGGCAGCCCACCAGGCTCCGCCGTCCCTGGGATTCTCCAGGCAAGAACACTGGAGTGGGTTGCCATTTCCTTCCCCAGTGCATGAAAGTGAAAAGTGAAAGTGAAGTCGCTCAGTCATGTCCGACTCTTCACGACCCCATGGACTGTAGCCCACCAGGCTCCTCCATCCATGGGATTCTCCAGGCAAGAGTACTGGAGTGGGTTGTCATTGCCTTCTCCAGAAACATACTATAGACCTAACTCAAATTTACCTTCTCTATCAAACCCTTTCCTACATGCTCTTTTTCCAATGATATGTGACTTGGTTCTGTGGAGACACAGAGTCTCTTAGTGGAACAAGCATGGGGTCTGAGTCTGATAACCTGGGCTAAATTCTCAGAGTCACCGGTGATTGCGCAGCCTGACTCTAGCCACTTAAATCTGAGCCTACATTTCCTCCTCTGTGAAAACCTGATAATAGGGGCTTAAGTGGGTATTTTTGACTATTATATGAGCTGAAATAGAAAAGCCTAACATAATATCTGGCACAGTAGTCGCTCAATAAACTTTAATGCCATCCTACTTGAAGCATGTCGTTTATATTCAGTGGACAGAGTTATATGGTCCGTGGTAGACCGCGTCTGAGGGCTCTGAGTCCACTTGTTTTGGGTTGGAACCTGACTCAGCTACTGCATGGCACTCATATTTTTACTTTATCTAGATCTCATTTTCCTGGATTTTGAATATTAAATAAGTTACTACATGAGAAACAGGTAGAAGAGTTTCTGGCACATAGTAAGTATTCCTGACATTGTGATACAGATTTTATTTCTTCTGGTTGTACGTAGGCAACCAACATCAGACAGTAACTACCCCCTCTGCCGACCACCAAAACAAACAAACCCAAACAAAACAAAACAACCAAACAACAACAAAAATCAACCACTGCCTACTTCTATCTTGGGGAAATTTGTTGTTGAATCCCTCAGTCATGTCCAACTCTTTGCCACCCCATCAACTGTAGCATGCCAGGCTTCCCTGTCCATCACCATGTGATGCCATCCAACCATCTCAATCTCTGTCATCCCCTTCTCCTCCAGCCTCCAATCTTTTCCAGCATCAGGGTCTATCCCAACGAGTCAGGTCTTCACATCAGGTGGCCAAGTTTTGAAGTTTCAGCTTCAGCATCAGTCCTTCCAGTGAATATTCAGGGTTGATTTCCTTTAGGATTGACTCATTTGGTCTCCTTGCAGTCCAAGGGACTCTCAAGAGTCTTTTCTAGCGCCATAGTTTGAAGGCATCAGTTCTTCAGCACTCAGTCTTTTTTATTGTCCAACTCTTACATCCATACATGACTACTGGAAAAGCCATAGTTTTGATTATATGGACCTTTGTCGGCAAAGTAATGTCTCTGCTTTTTAACATGCTGTCTAGGTTGGTCGTAGCTTTTTTTCCAAGGAGCAAGTGTATTTTAATTTTCTGGCTGCAATCACCAACTGCAGTGATTTTGGAACCCCCAAAAATAAAGTCTGACACTGTTTCCCCATCTATTTCCCATGAAGTGATGGGACTGGATGCCATGATCTTAGTTTTCTGAATGTTGAGCTTTAAGCCAACTTTTTCACTCTCCTCTTTCACTTTCATCAAGAAGTGAAATGATGATACCACCCATAAGGGTGGTGTCACCTGCATGTCTGAGGTTATTGATATTTCTCCTGGCAATCTTGATTCCAGCTTGTGCTTCATCCAGCCTGGCATTTCACATGAGGTACTCTGCACATAAGTTAAATTAGCAGGGTGACAGTATACAGCCTTGACATACTCCTTCCCCAATTATGAACCAGTCCATTGTTCCATATCTAAATGTTATTCTCCTGGACCACTTTGGAGCAGTTCAGACCTGGCAAGAGTTAAATGTTTTGAGTTATAATCTTGAGAAGAATTAGTTTGGCATGGATCATAAACCTAAATGCATAGCTAAAAATCTAAAGAAGAAAATGTAGGGAAACATCTTTGTGACCTTAAGGTGGACAGCAATTTCTTGGAGAGACTACAAAAAGCATGAAGTAATATATCGGTGTTGATCAAAATTAAAATTTTCTCCTCTTCAAAAAATATTCTTAAAATTAAAGTGTGTGACCTGCAGACTGGGAGAGATTATTTTCTAGATATATATCTAAAAAAAGTCTGTTTTCAGAATATATAAAGATCTCCTGCAGATCACTAATAAAAAGACAGTGAAAAGTGGGCAACAGAATTGAATAGATATATCATAAAAGAAAGTACATGCATGTGTAATAAGTTGCTTCAGTCGTGTCTCACTCTGTGTGACCCTATGGACTGTAGCCCTCCAGGCTCCTCTGTCCATGGAGATTCTCCAGGCAAGACTGCTGGAGTGGGTTACCCTGCCCTCCTCTAGGGGATCTTCCTGACCCAGGGATCAAACCTGCATATCTTATGTCTCCTGCTTGGGCAGGCAGGTTCTTTACTACTAGCCCGACCTGGGAAGCCCAAAAGAAGGTACACAAATGGCCACTAGGCCTATGAAAGGATGCTCTGCATCTTGAGTAATCAGGAAAATTAAAATCACAATAAGATGTCCTTTTATACTCATGAAAATGATTAAAATTAAATATGCTGGTGACACCACATGTTGGTGAGAATGAGAGCACAAGAATTCTCATACAGAGTAGGTAGGGAGGAAAAATGGCATGACCACCTTCGGAAAGTTGTGTGACAGTTTCTAATAAAACCAAGCATAGTCTATCTATAGTAAGACCCGGCAAGTTTCTTTATCCAAAAGAGATGAAGATACATAGTCACAAAAATACTTGTGTAAAAAAGCATTAATAATAGCTTTATAGTAGTCTGGAAATGGGACAGGTGCCTACCAGCAAGAGAGTGAATAAACAAAATATGGCATGTTTCTATGATAGAATATTAATAATTGATAGAATGAGCTACAGATAAATACAAGATATAGATGTCTCAGAAATATTATATGGAAAGAAAAGCCGCAAACGTGTCCAGATTATGTAATTCCACTTAAGTGAAGTTCAAGAAGAGGCAAAACCAATCTGCATTCGAAAGCGTAACACTGGTCAACTCTGAGTGGTGGGGATTGCCAGAAGGGACACGAGAGAGCTTTCTGGGATGGCAGAAATGTGCGTATCCTGATGAGAGTGTTGGTTTCATAGAGTTTTGAGTTGTTAAAATTCACCCAGTGATATACTTGAAATCATGTGTGTTATCCTGAGCCCAGATTATTTGTTGTATTCTTTCCCACCATCTGAATTTCTGTTCAGCAGTTGACCATCATCTAGAAAATAGAGAAAGAGTGATACTGACCAGGGCTCTTGGCCTTCTCCAATCAGTAAAAATTGACTAGAGACCAGACAAGAAATTCAGGCAGGGCATTATCGAGGCTCCTGCTGCAGCAGGGGTGGGGGTGGGGGGCGGGGCAACAGCACTGTCTAAGGTGGAGGCAAGATGGTTCCTTATATGGATTGAGGGTAGGGGTCTCTTATATGGTAGGGGTAGGGGTTGGGCTAGAGGCGCGGCTTAGGTGTTTTGCCCAGGCCTTTGATTGTGTTGAGTGCACGAGGCATGCACAGTACTCCCAACAGTCTGTTTTTGCTCCCAGTTCTTCACAAGTGTTGGTCATTGGAAAAGACCCTGGTGCTGGGAAAGATTGAAGGCAAAGGGGAAGAGGGTAGCAGAGGATGAGATGGTTGGATGACATCACTGGATGGACATGAACTTGGGCAAACTCCGAGAGATGGTGAGGGACCGGGAGGCCTGGCGTGCTGAAGTCCATAGGGTGGCAAAGAGTCATACATGACTTAAGTGACTGAACAGCAATAACAACTTCAGAAGTGAGAAGTGACAGATGGGGTTTTTGTTCTTTTTGCCCAGAATTTGCCCCAACCGGGCACGCATACAGTTATTTTAAATCTCATATAGTTTCTTTGTATTTTGTTCCTCTAGGAGAGATGTGTCCAGGTGCAGGCTTTGCAGCTCTGCAGCAAAGGGTCTGGGGTCCCAGGTTCCAGCCTGCCTCAATGGGAATAGCTTAACAGTAAACAAAACACCTTTGATTAATTATGTGCATCTCTTAAAACCTTGTACCTTCCCCTCTAGATAAATTATTCTTTTGTGAAGCTTCTCTAGGGGGAATCTTTTACAACTGCCCTTCATTTCTGGGCCTCTGCACTTTGGCCTTCCTGTCCCTGTCCTGTCCTGGATTATCTGTTGTAGAATAGAATTGATGACCCTTTCCACTTCGTTTGGACTCTTCATTCAGATTTTTGCATGCACATTACAAACGCTAATTCATTAACATCACCATAAAATGGTAATGTCCTGTGAAAAAAGAGAGGTGATGGCACCAATTAAAATAATCTTCGTGTAGTCGCACTTCAAATCAATGTCAGTGCAAACACTTGAAGCAAGAATTGATGCACACCCCACCCCGCCCCCGCCCCCACCATTCTTCCACCAGACTGAGAGCAGCACAGTGGTTGAAACAGAGATCAATCCCCAGTCCACACTTACAGAATGTACCATGCTGCCCTTGGCACATGGATCTGCTAAGAGCAGGGACAAGGAGAGAGAAGAAATGGCCCTGGACTGGACAGGGATCTGATAAGCAGTACATATGGCTATTCATCTTGAAATAGGATATCCATAAGGATATCTATTCAAAATATTCTTGCCTTCATTCATAGAATTTCAGGGCTGGGTTGCAACTCAATCATTTTATTGTTGACTTAATTGAAACCCAGATCAGTGAAGCCCAAGGTCACATAGCTCGTTCGCTCTGAGATCTGCTGACTGCCAGCCCTGAGCCATGGCCACTGCAGTCTTCATGGGTTCCAGATTACATGAGAGATTCCTCATGTGAGGGAAATGAAATTATGAAATTTGAAAAAGAAAAAATGAAATTATGCCTTGGACTCCTACATTTTGAGTTACAGCCTTGAAGAAGCATTTAAATGCATTGCTTCCTTTGGGCATGGGGTATTAAATCAATAATGCAAACATCCTCTCACAATGCAAGGGGTCCGATAGTAACTGACAGTCAGGGAGTAAGCATTCTCCTTGTCCAGGACTCTTTGGGATGTTTTACATGCAAGAGTTCATTTAATGGTCACGATATCCTGCTGTGTTGCTATACTATGGGGGTTACTATTGTGACCCCTCACTTTACAGTTGCAGAAGCATAGGGGAGCTACAGACCTGCCCCCCATGCAGTTTGCAAATGAGAGAGCCAGCCTGGGGGTGCCACACCTCTCTGCCCTGCTTCCTGTCTGCAGGAGAGGAGGCAGGGAGGATGTATTGCCTCTGGAAAAAGAATGAAAATCTCAATGAAGTAAACCTGTGAGTGACCGATGAATGGGGGTGATCTCCGCTGATACTAGACAGACAGTTGCCTCCGTGCGAAGTGGTTTATTTCATTTGACTTTTCACAAGTTCATGAGCAAGTGCGATTTTTTTGCATCCCTCCATTGCACATGAAGGAACCGGTCGTGCAGTGTTAAAGGAACGTGCCTGTGGCCACACAGCTGGGAAGAGTGTGAACCCCGATAGACTGGTTCCGGAGGCTGTCCCCCGACTGGAGGACTGCAGATAAGCTGAAATAAAAGGGCATTTGTTCAGTCTGGTTCTAATAGAAGAGGTACTAAACAGAGAATGCACTAAATAAAATTTTGCTGGAGGAACACTTATACTTAGCTCTTTCTGAGCCGGAAAGTCTCTGTTTTTTTTTTTTTTTTCCATTCAATAAATATTTATTGAGGAGTTGCTATGTACAGGTGTTTTATTTTATTTTATTTTTTTTCAGGGTTATCGTTACCATCTTTCTAAATTCCATATATATGCGTTAGTATACTGTATTGGTGTTTTTCCTTCTGGCTTACTTCACTCTGTATAATAGGCTCCAGTTTCATCCACCTCATTAGAACTGATTCAAATGTATTCTTTTTAATGGCTGAGTAATACTCCATTGTGTATATGTACCACAGCTTTCTTATCCATTCATCTGCTGATGGACATCTAGGTTGCTTCCATGTCCTGGCTATTATAAACAGTGCTGCGATGAACATTGGGTTACACGTGTCTCTTTCCCTTCTGGTTTCCTCAGTGTGTATGCCCAGCAGTGGGATTGATAGAGACTGCCTTCAATTTTATGAATCTGGCACCAAACCAGTTTTAGAAAGAACTGGAAAAAAAAAAAAAAAAAACAAGAAAGAACTGGATTTTCTCCAAGGTCCTCCTGGTCAGTGTGACCTGACATATTTCGTGGTTTAAGTCAGTAATTCTCAAGAAAGGGCAGCATTGGGAGGGATGGCAGTGCCCTGCCAGAGGAGGTGTCAACATATGGAAGGCAGGGGATGAGGGGAATTGCTTGTTTCAAAAGTGAAGCTGAGCTGGAGGACTGATTTTGAATTTGACCTAAGACTTGTCTCTTATACTTCCTCTAGCTTGGATGGAAATGTTTGCATCAGGCCAGCAGACTCAGCAATCACATTGGTACCTTATGATTAGAGTTAAAAAAAAAAAAAAAAAAAAAAAGGTTCTTTCTCTAAAATTCTTTTGGTTTTGATTTGTGTTGAGTCACAATTTTTAAGCTATTTAATTTTTAATGCTTTGTAAGAGAGTGTGGGGATTTTGTTTCTGAGGAACACACTTTTTTTTCTTTGAAGAAAGTTGATTTAAGTAGATAGAAGAGATAGAAGTGGCTGCCATATTCCTGTCCCTGGGGTGGGTAGATTGAGAATAAGTCCTAATGGTGGCTCTAAGGCATTTTGAAGAACTTGGATTGGCCTCATCCAAAGTGAATTCTCTACATTTTTTATGCGTGCGTGCATGCTTAGTCCTGTCTGACTCTTTGTGACCTCATGGACTGTAGCCTGCCACGGTCCTCTGTCCATGGGATTTTTTAGGCGAGAATACTGGAGTGGGTTTCCATTTCCTTCTCCAGGGGATCTTCCCAACCTAGGGATTGAACTCACATCTCCTGAGTCTCCTGCATTGCAGGCAAATTCTTTACCACTGAGCCATGGGGGAAACCTTCAAAATTATGGCAAGTGTGTCTAGGGAATCTAGTCCCTTGGGAGGAAGAGGAAATGATTTCTAGGCTAAAACACAGATAAGCCTTGGGCTAAAAACTCAGAGTTTACGTTGTTAAAAAGAAATAAGGCTGTTTTTTTTTTTTTGGACTACCAAATTTCCAGAACACCTGAGATTTGGGAGTTCTCATTCACAAAGTCCTTGAACTCTTGTAGTTACCAGAGTGATTTTTGACTTGTCGAGAGGGGTGGGCTGCACTCCGCACAGGTTTGTGTCCTAATAGGCTGAGACAGAAAACTTAGCCTGGACCTCTGTGTTCCCAGGGTTAGAGATGAGTGTTTCTCTTTGTAGGGTTCTTTTTTCACTTCCAGATGGCACATGGCTTTCCTAGGTTTTAGACACCAAAGGGCTATTCTGCCATAGTTTTATTTTAGTTTTGTCTCTTAGACTATTACCTTATGAGTAATTATCCCAAATGAATGTCTTTCATTCTCCAACCAAGATGCAAAAATTTGTTAGGTAAGATACAAATCACCTTGCCTCCCCATTGGGATCAGAGGTTGCCTGTTTGGAGCCTACGTCTGCAGTGTTTTCTGGCCTTCCTTCCTTGTATTGGCTTCCCTGCCCTGATGTCATTTCTTGAGAATGCACCAATGTGGTTGCCTAACAGGGATACCCAGAAGCAGTTGGACTTTGAGTACCAGGTAGTGAAAAAAATAGAGAGGAGGATGTGATATATAGTATTTTTTTCAGAAGAGGCTAAGATTCTTTTTCTCCCCATGTTTTACTTATCAACTTTAATTAAATGTATCCACTCATTCAAAACTAGCCATGTTGTCACCATGTGCCTTTTCCTGTACTGATTGCTGGGGATCTCTGAATGAACAGGAAAAAAGAAGGATGCTGCTCTTACATGGTGGGCTGCATCTCACTGTGGATATGAAATTGAAAGTAAGAATAAGAGTCACTGAGAATAAGAGTTAGCATCTACTGAGCAATTGATACATGCCAGCTGCACTTTTAAGACTTTCTATATATTAACTTGTTTTGCTCTTCCAACCAGCCTATAAAGACATATGCTACTATGATCTCCTTTTTGAGAAGAGAAGACTGAGGGACCAGGGGCTTTGGGTATTGAGACCAAGGTCACAAAGTTGGCAAGTCACAGAGGCAGGATTTGAACTTGGGCAGTCTGCCTCTGGGGTTCATGGTTTTAGCCATGATGCATTGAATAATAAGGGTTCACTACTTTGTACTGGATGGTCAGGAGGTAACTCTCAAAAGTAAGGTCATTAAAGCTGAAACTGAAAAGATGAGAGTCTTGCAGGTGAAGTGAGTGTGCGTGTGTGTGTATGGTTTTTATGTGATTAGTGCGTGTGTGATTTTATGTGATTAGTGTGATCTCTTCAAGAAAATTAGAGATACCAAGGGAACATTTCATGCAAAGATGGGCTCAATAAAGGATGGAAATGGTATGGACCTAACAGAAGCAGAAGATATTAAGAAGAGGTGGCAAGAATACACAGAAGAACTGTACAAAAAAGATCATCACAATCCAGATAATCACAATGGTGTAATCACTCACCTAGAGCCAGACATCCTGGAATGTGAAGTCAAGTGGGCCTTAGGAAGCATCACTACGAGCAAAGCTAGTGGAGGTGATGGAATTCCAGTTGAGCTATTTCAAATCTTGAAAGATGATGCTGTGAAAGTGCTGCACTCAATATGCCAGCAATTTTGGAAAACTCAGCAGTGGCCACAGGACTGGAAAAGGTGTTTTCATTCCAATCCCAATGAAAGGCAATGCCAAATAATGCTCAAACTACCGCATAATTGCACTCATCTCACACGCTATGAAAGTAATGCTTAAAATTCTCCAAGCCATGCTTCTGCAATACGTGAACCATGAACTTCCAGATGTTCAAGCTGGTTTTAGAAAAAGCAGAGGAACCAGAGATCAATATCCACTGGATCATGGAAAAAGCAAGAGAGTTCCAGAAAAACATCTATTTCTGCTTTAATGACTATGCCAAAGCCTTTGACTGTGTGGATCACAATAAACTGTGGAAAATTCTGAAAGAAATGGGAATACCAGACCACCTGACCGGCCTCTTGAGAAACTTGTACGCAGATCAGGAAGCAACAGTTAGAACTGGATATGGAACAACAGACTGGTTCCAAATAGGAAAAGGAGTATGTCAAGGCTGTATATTGTCACCCTGCTTATTTAACTTATGTGCAGAGTACATCATGAGAAACTCTGGGCTGGAGGAAGCACAAGCTGGAATCAAGATTGCTGGGAGAAATATCAATAACCTCAGATATGCAGATGATACCACCCTTATGGCAGAAAGGGAAGAGGAACTAAAGAGCCTCTTGATGAAGGTGAAAGAGGAGAGTGAAAAAGTTAGCTTAAGGCTCAACATTCAGAAAACTAAGATCATGGCATCTGGTCCAATCACTTCATGGGAAATAGATGGGGAAACAGTGGAAACAGTGTCAGACTTTATTTTTTGGGCTCCAAAATCACTGCAGATGGTGACAGCAGCCATGAAATTAAAAGACGCTTACTCCTTGGAAGGAGACTTATGACCAACCTAGATAGCATATTAAAAAGCAGAGACATTACTTTGTCAACAAAGGTCCATCTAGTCAAGGCTATGGTTTTTCCAGGGGTAATGTATGGATGTGAGGGTTGGACTATAAAGAAAGCTGAGCACCGAAGAATTGATGCTTTTGAACTGTGGTGTTGGAGAAGACTCTTGAGAGTCCCTTGGACTGCAAGGAGATCCAACCAGTCCATCCTAAAGGAGATCATTCCTGAGTGTTCACTGGAAGGACCGATGTTGAAGCTGAAACTCTAATACTTTGGCCACCTGATGTGAAGAGCTGACTCATTGGAAAAGACCCTGAGGCTGGGAAAGATTGAGGGCAGGAGGAGAAGAGGATGACAGAGAATGAGATGGTTGGATGGCATCACCAACTTGATGGCCATGAGTTAGAGTAAACTCTGGGAGTTGGTGATGGACAGGGAGGCCTGGTTTGCTGTGGTTCATGGGGTTGCAAAGAGTCAGGCACGACTGAGCAACTGAACTGAACTGAACTGTGTGCGTGTGTGTGCTGTGCTTGGAGTAAAGCAGGAACCTAACAGTGTTCCCAGTGGGGGAAGCAGCATGCCTGAGGGTCCTGAGGAGAACAAGTTTGGGAACCAGAAGAGAGATACGGAGCTTGGACAGTTCAAAGGGAAAGGCCTGTAGGCTGAAAAGCTTATGGTAGAACTGGGGATACGTGTGAGGTTGGGATGGTGTGGGGGCAGTATCAGAACTGCAGGGTCTTACGGGCCAAGTTTGGAGTGTAGAGTCATTGGAATATTTTAAAGAAGTTACCTAATTCAGTTGATTAAAAAAAAACAAAAAAACACTCTTGCTGTCAGAATGGCAGGGTCCATGGCTCTTGCAGTGGTCCAGGCAAGAGATGAAGGAGGCATGGCCTTGGATGAAGAGCAAAGCTTTGTGTGTGCTCTGTGGGTACAGAGTTTCCTTGATGGCCATGTCTGACTTCATTGCACTTGAGAGCTTCCCTTCCCTACGAGAGGATTTCTGACTTAAACAGAAGCTTTTCGCACCAGTGTTTCCTATTTGCAGCTTCCCCCTCTGCAAGGAGCCCTGCTTCAGCAGGCTTTCTGGTCAGAATATCCCACTGGAACTGCTGAGACTCACGAGGTCTGGACTGAGTCTAGGAAGGATGAGCTGGAGATTTTGGGTGTGAAGCATGAAATTTTTGTCTGAACACTTGGAAGTAGGGCCAGTGCTACTGACACATTTTCTTTTAGACACCCTGAAACTTTGTTTTAATGGTGTCTTCTGCTTAATTGCCTTATCCATGGATATCTGATTGCAGCTGTCTACGGTGGTACAAAAACGCGACTGGGCCCTTTTTGAAGCAGTCTCCCATCTGCTGGAGGCTATTGAAGTAGAGGACAAAATATAGTAGTTGCTGGAAATGTAAACAGACGTTGTTTTGATTACATTCCGTGAGCTGCAGGTTTCCATTGAAGTAGATGTTTTATGTCAATACAGCAGTGGCTCACGAGCTGCGGTGTCTAGCAGCCCTCCAGATGTACCGTGTTGCTCTGGTATGGGGAATTCCATGACCCTCACCACCCCCGTGACTGACTTCTCCAACCCCTTCTGTTTCTGCTCCTGCAGGACACAGAGAGGAAGCTGAGGTGTTAAGTGCCCCTGCGTTTTCATTTCACCAGAACAGAACTTTGCGATCCTTTCCCTTTCTTTCTGATGCATAAGAAGACTACTATTTATAGGGTTCCAAGACAGGTGAGAGAGTCATTTCCTAGGCAGGTTGATAAGGAGTCTAGGGGTCCCCAAGGAGAGAGGGGTCTGGAATTCTCAAGGAGGAAGAAAGGACAAACTTTTTTCCCTTCTCTACATTCCTTAGGATTATGTAACAATAATGTATCCTGCCTGAGGACAGTCTCTGGATTAAACCTTCTGGCTAATTCTGTCATTTTAAAATGTAAATTATGGGAGTAGACCTGGTCTTTACAAGGATGTATCCTGCCTGAGGACAGTCTCTGGATTAAACCTTCTGGCTAATTCGGTTATCTTAAAATGTAAATTATGGGAGGTCTTTACAACCTCCAGACATTCTTTGGATTCACTGGAGAGTATATAACTTCATTGTTAACACTAGCAAGTGGGTATTCTTTCTGCCCCCTTCTGATGCCTATGTCAGAAGCTTTGTCTATCTCCTTTACACTTTAATAAAACTTTATTACACCAAAGCTCTGAGCGATCAAGCCTCGTCTCTGGCCCCAGATTGAATTCTTCTCCTCCCGGGGCCAAGAATCCCTGTGTCTTCGCGTGATTCAACAACAACCTTTCACAGGTACAATGTGGTAATGCTGTACTCCATTAAAATAATAGTTGTTATTCTCTGAGCACCTCCTGTTTACCGGGATTGGGCCCATTGCTATATTCATTGCCTTATTTAGTCCTCAGTCTTCAAAGCTTTAAAGGAAGGTATACTGTTCCTACTGTACAAATAAAAAATTAAAGCTAAAACCAACCTGCTAGCAATTGAAGCAAGTGATGTAGTTTCTTCATTGTACCCCACAGAAGTCTAACCATGTGGGGGGATTGGGCTAAAATCTGACTAACACGTTTTAAGGGAAACATTGGCAAAAAATGGTCGAGGGAAAACATCCAAGATGATTTAATCATATCTATATATGTTTCTCACAGACAATATAACAGGCCTGAAAAATCACATTAAGGGGAGCTTGAGCAGTATTTTGATGTTAACATTCTTACTTCTGTAGGAGAAAAAAAAAGATGCTATGGGAATAAACGGAAGAACCATCATAGCTAGCCCAGGAAATGAACGGTGTCCTGAGTAAAGAGATTTTGGTGAGTGAGAAGTAGGCTGGCATTGGGGGCACTTGTATGAGAAGTCAGAGAAGGCAAACTTGGGGGCCTCGGGCCATCTAGGGTGATTGGAGCATAGTGCCCCAGGGAGTGCAGAGATACACAGCTACAGAGCTGAGCAGAGAGTGGATCCTGATGGGTCCTGTATCTTATCTGAGGGCTCTGTAGAAGGGAAGCATTTAGAACAGAGGAGTAGTATGAGTTCATTTGACTTCATTGTAGGAGAAAGTGTAGATTTATGGAGAGAAGTTGGAGGGTTTTTTTTGCAGCAATCCAGGTGAGAAATGATGGTGGTCCTAACTTAATGTCATGACAGTGGCAGTAGATAAAACAGCACAGGTATAAAAGATTTTAATCAGGCAGACACCTGGAGCAAGGGTCTATGGGGACCCTTGCTAACAGTTTAAAAAGTATTGGGAGGGCTGTCTGGTGGAAGATGGAGATTATTCTGTTTATTTATAGAGGGCATAGTAAGGATTCATGGGAGAAATATATTTTAACTTCAATACAATAGGGTGGTCCAAAAATTGAAAGCCTTTGTTTACCATCCATCATTGAATGTGTCTGAGCATTTTAATTTGAGACATATTTTTAAATGCTTTATACATGCTATAGATTGAGTAACGATGCACAAGACACTGAGCCCACCCTTAGTGAGACTGAGATCCTGAGATAACTAACGGCTAATTAAAGTCAGTGAAATACATATTATTGATGTGAACAAAGAACTATGGAAATTCATTCTGTCCAGGGTCGAGTGGAGGTATTAGCCAAAATGATGGAAACTGGCAGAGGAGTTGATTAGAGGGAAAATTTTTATGGTACTTGAAGGACAGCTGCATGGAATTGTCCAGGAAGTGTTTGGAAATATGAATCTAGAGCTTAGAAAATAGTCAGGGATGGGGGAATGTATTGCAGAGTTTTCAGGACAAGCAAGGATCATCAAAGCAAAAGTCCTCAAAAGATAGGCAGATACCATAAATAAGGTAAGTAGACAAGGCATAAGACAATAAGGAGTAGTGGGGACTGTGGCAAATCAGAAAGTAAATGACGTTCCCAAAAGGCACTGATGCTTCTCAGCTCTAATGAAATGTTACAACGTAGGAAGATTAGCCTGTATTGCCAGTATGGAGATGCGTTCTAAATGAAGACAAGCATCTGGATATTGGTTACTTTTTCAGTTAAAAATTTTCCCATGTAGTCTACATTTGATTTAATTATGTTCCAAAGACTATCAGATTTTGCCTTGTATGCTTTAAGGTGATTGTTGAAGCTATGAATACAAATCTTCCCACGGGAGTTGAGCACTGGTCTATATACACTGATAATCCTTCTCTAATGAATAAATCACATCTTCCTTGATGTACAGCCTTTCCTTCTTCTATACCTGAGGATTCATGCTCCTGTGGTTATGTCTAAGGAGGTGAAGCAGTACATTATCAAACAAGGTGCAAAAGACAAGAAGAGAGAAGAACATAATATTAACTGGAGCCCAGTGAAGATTTGGTTGTTTACAAAGAACAGCCATGTATATAAGGTGATGACTGCAGCTGTGTTTTCAGACCTCAGGAAACATTGCTTTTCTTGTTGTCATACTTGTGTTGTAATTGATGTGAGTTTAATACCTCAGATGTGCCGCTTGGTGTCCTTGCACCCAAGATGGGACTGAAAACAAAATGGTTTAGGAGTCATTGAAAGAGGACAGGGATCAAAGATGGTATCCTAAATAACAACATTAGGGATGAGTGAGGAGGATGACCAGAAAAAGGTAAATTTTAGGATGAGCCGAGAGGAGTGTTACCAAAACCAAGAGGGGAGAGAGCTTTAAGAAGAAAGGTCCATTTTGACACATTATGCAAATGAAAATTGGCGAGGCCATTGGTTCGAAAAGGTAAGAGGCTTCTGATGACCTCGGAGTAGGCCGAAGAGCTGTCAAGATTCCAGGTTGCTGTGCCCTGGGCCGTGAGCGAGATCCCTGTGCAGAGCAAATGCAGACTGCTCCTTCAGTAAGCTTGGCAACACATGGGGAGGAGAGAAGCAGTCGTGTTCCAAGGATGAAGCAAGGTTAGAGAGAGGTTGTACTTTTTTTTTTTTTAATGGAGTAGAATTGATAATATATTGAGATAAGGAGAGTGATCATTGATGAAGCAAGGTATGGAATGAGGCATAAAATGGAAAGATCAGAATTGGAGCAATTGAGAATTGTCCTCCTTTCACACAGGTAAAAATATGAATCTGTGGAGGTAGCAGAGAGGAAAATTGAGGGAGCTGATGCCTGATGACTCCACATTTCCTCTGAAATAGAATATGAGGGAAAGGGTTTGTAGAGAGAGACGGGCTACAAAAGAAAAAAAAAAAAACACCACAACAACACACATTTAGAACAGCTGCTGTAGGAAATTTAACAGGGGTAAATAAAAGGATTGTTAAGGTTCAAACCAAGGCTGGAAGCCATTAAGTAGTAATGATCAGCACAGCTGTGAACATTTCTCCAACAGAACCCAGGAAGTGAAGAAAGGAGGCATTAGTTTGTTCCAGCATTGGAGGATGATCAGTGAGATTCAGCAGAAGATCAAAGGGTCAAAGGGGTGATAAGTGGGTGGGCAGATAGATAAATGGCCAATGCAAGACAGGCTGTGGGGGAAGTAAGAGGAGTCAGGTGAAAATGCATTTGATGAGAGAAAAGAGAGAGGTCCTAGGATGACTATTTTGCTTTGGATATTGGAATGAGCGACTCCTGCGCTAGGTGAGACTTGGATCTGAGTGACCGCTGAGGTTCCTTCTTATTCCAAAATTCTTTTATTATTCAGTTCAGTTCAGTCACTCAGTCATGTCTGACTCTTTGCAACCTCAAGGACTGCAGCATGCCAGGCTTCCCTGTCTGTCACCAACTCCTGAAGCTTGCTCAAACTCATGTCTTTCGAGTCACTGATGCCATCCAACCATCTCATCCTCTCTTGTCTCCTTCTCCTCCTGCCTTCAATCTTTCCCAGCATCAGGGTGTTTTCCAATGAGTCAGTTCTTCGCATCAGGAGGCCAAAGTATTGGAATTTCAGCTTCAGCATCTATATTTTATTCTCTTACTATAGAAAGTGCAGCCAGTTCCTGTGCTGTTGTCGTAATTGTCATAGTAAGTACAGAAAAGTCCTGGAAACGCTAGTGTCCTGGGTTTACCTCTCTGGAATGGCCTCAAGAAAAATCATAAAGTAGATGATATTTCTCATTTGTACTCCTCTCCTTTGGTAATTTCATCTTCCTTTCCTTCATCATATCCCTAGTGGATCAAGCCAATGAGGGCCATTGTTCTATGACAGGAAGGCTGTCCTTAGGTCCTGCACAAGTCAAAACCTCATGGTAGACACTTGTTCTCATTCTGTGTGGATCCAGATCTGGTCTCGAGTTACTTATTTTCATTTCAGTGCAGCTACAAGGAACTGTAGTCTCAAGTTGGCTTTTCGGGCTTTCTGACTCAAGTCACAAGGCAGGCTTCCTTTTGTTTTATTCTTGTTAATTCTCATAACTTCTCCTGGATGGTAGGTAATGTGAAGAGAAGGGGGAATTAAAAGAATGGAGCGATTAGCCTAGTGGACTTGAAATGAACAGACAGGGAGATTCAATACCAGGTGCTTTCCTGTTCCAAATCCTACATCTTGACTTGGACGGCTCTTCTGTGTACTTCCCAATTTCTGTACAAGTGCCAGTACCCCGACTTCGCTTGCCTCTGGCATTGGCTTTCAGTTTTAGGAAACACAGAGGTCAAACATGGGTTATTTCTTCAACGACCCTGCAGATTTTGCCCTGGGGACCAGCTCCCTTGCTGTGGAGGCAGCTGAAAGCACTAAGCAACAAATTTGAAATATGCACAGACTCTATCGAGCCAGAGGGTTTGAATGCCAGCCAGGGCTTTAGTGCCTCCTGGTGTACTTCTGAGGTTGATCAAAGTCCCACACAAGTTCTGCTGGAGGAGAGAATCTTTAGGGGGATCTCAAGAGCAAAAATAGCCTTGAAACAGAAGCAAGAAATTCAAACAGCACGGACTGTCTGGGAGGAACTTTGATTGCATGGCATTTAAGCTTCTTTCTCTGAGCTATCTCTACCTGAACAGTTCTTGAGGATAAATGTTGTGTCTTCTTTGTCTCCAGCTCTGGCTTAGTACAAACAGTGCCCTGTGTTATATGCTCATTCAGTATGTGTGTAAATCAGCCACATGTCAGGATGACAGTTGCCCATGCCCATCTCTGTTCCAGTGGTTTGTGAATGGTAAAGGGACTTCTTTCACTTTGTACCTATAGCCAAAAACTTTAGGTTCTTTCCAATGTCAAATGCTAGGGAAATCCTACCCCCAAAAGGAGCCCCACTGCTGTGATGGAAAGGATTTGGTTTTGAGAATCTGAGAAACCCAATTTTGAATTCTCACTCAACAACATGTTCATTTTGTGAGGCTAATTTCCTTAATCCTCTCTCTACCTCAGTTTCCTATAGGATTATGAGATCTCTCTCAGATTTGTACTAGGGTGAAATTTCCTCTTTTTCCTTCCCCTCTGACTTCCCTGGTACCTTATGCATATATCGCTATGGGTATGCTGTGTTATAACTTCACATAGGAGAGGCTTTGACTCTTCTACTAGGTGATGGGCAGAGACCACGGCTGCCCCCTCTCACAGAGGACCGGGAGGAGAGTCTGAGCTTGCTGTCTGTCAATGATTACCTGCGATACTCTGTGACGTGCTCTGGCCTTTTTGGTCTCTCTATCCCAGTGTCCACCATAGGGTCATGATAATTTGCGATAGACAATCAAACGTCGATTCGATGGCCTACATGTACAGCTGCACTCTCTTTTGTTCAGAAACCAGAAAATTAGAAGTGGTCTCCAACCAAGAGGCATTCTTTATTTACTCAATAAAAACCCATTACGCATCTCCTATGTGCTAAGCTCTGGGGACACCACAGTGCGTAAAGAGAGACACTGTCTTTGTTCATGCAGGGCATGTATCATCAAGGGAGAGATGTGCATTAATCAGATACCCTCACAAGCAGAGGTACAGCTGCAGCAGTGATGAAGACCCCACGGTGATAGAACTTGGTGCTGCTGAGATGCGATGGAATCAAGACGGTCAGGAGGCAATTGTCTGAGGAAGTGGCTGTGGACAATGATATGAAGGATGGGTAGAGTTGACCAGGAGAGAGAGGAAAGAGCCTCACAGCCGTAGGGAACAGGGTGTGCAAAGCACTCATAGCGTGAGGGAGTATGATGAGGTTGTGAGATGAAGCCGGCATGGCTGGAGTCCAGGGAGAAAGGTTCAAGGTAAGACTTGCCCGGGGGAGCCTGCTCAGGAGTTTGGTTCTTGCTTGAGCTGTAGTGGGCAGCTGTGCAGAGGTGAGGTCATCTGAAGGATCGGGCCCCTGCACGTGGGCCCAGCCTTCTCTCTTGAGGACATCTACCCTCCATGCAAGACCTGTGTCATCAAGAATTAGCCCTTTTTTTTTTCCTCTTGGCTAACCACACTGGGTTATACATGAGTTGTGCGTGTCCTTGTCTCAACTCACCCTGTCGCCTTAAGAGAAGGATGACGCGTGCCCTCCCCATCCCATTTCCCCTTCCCACCACCATGGACCAGCACAGCCGGCCGGATGCCAGAGTGGGCCGGAGAGTAATAGCTGTTGTTTCAGTTTTCTCAGGCTAATCTATCACACCTCACCCAGAGACCCCAGCTCTGCTCGCCCAACGTTCTCTGTCCTGAGGTGAAACACACAAGCAAATAAACAAGTAGGGAGCTGTTTGGAAATCCTCTTTGTCACCACTGAAGCATGCTCATTTATTTAGCAAAATGCCCATAATTTTTAAATTGCCTGATTTAGCCGCTGGCTACTTGGTGTCTTCAAGGGGTCCCATCAGCAACAGTGCTTCCCCATTACCTGGAAAAACCAGGCAGGCTTTTGATCCCTGGAATTAATTCCCTGCGAGGATTTTCATTGCTTGGAGCAGCAAGCCGCTGGTTCCTGCAGGGGCAAGGCTGAAGTCTCCTGCCAATTACCTATCCACGCTTGTCCCTCCCTCCACACCTACACCCTTTCTTTCTTTCATTATGCTCAATGGGTTCAATTCAATGGGAAATTGCAATTAAAACGTTTACAAAGCTCCAGTTTTCTCTGTGACTGCCCTTAAGAAGGCTAAACATCCACAATTCACTCTTTTTTTTTTTTTCCAAATAAAGCACAATGACAAAGTTTCCAGGAATGTCTTTCTTACTGACACAGGCCCCCCCCGAAGGGTATTAATACATTTGAAAACAACTCCACAATGAATTATAAAACCGGGGGCGAAAGGGAGAGAAGTTTTGGTCTTAAGGCATGGGGGAGAAAATGAAATAAGGAGTAACTTTTTCAGAGCCCAACACCTTTGTCTGGTGGCCCTGCAGATCAGCTCTCAGTGGTTTGCAGCTTTTCTATCTTCCTTTCTTTCCATTAATTATTTATACCTCTGGTACCAAGAGAGGGGTCTTGTTTTCCTTTTAGGTGTAATTAGAGTAATCAAAGGTTTTGTAATGCTCTTCTGTTTTATTTCTCTGTTTCTATTCAGTCTCTTTTCCTGTGCAAGAGAAAAATATAAAACACAAAACAAAACAACAAAAAACCCGTTTTGTGAATTCTTGCAGGGAAAATTGGTTTTACCATAATAGCAATTGGCAGCAATAATTCTGAGGTGAACAACCTGGAATTACTCCCTTAAAGGCAGTAATTTGTATAGTGTGTATTATGAGAAAAGAGGGGAGGACTTGGTGACAGTTTAGGTGAATTTTAACACAGCTTTATCTTTTTATTTTGTGATAAGTGAGGAAGCAAACTGTTGGCATATTCAAGGAAGGGTGTGTATTTGCATTTGATTTTGTTTCTGTTGAATAGATTCTGGTTTGAATGTCAAATTAAACTCCCAGCTTCCAAACAAATTCTTTTGTTGAGAAATTTACACATTCTTGAAAGGAGAGGAGTCCAAATGCAGTTATCCTTTAAAGGTAAGGAGGTTAGGCAAACAATGAATTGACAATTTTTCTACCTTTTATATTAACAAAACTTACTTCCTGCAGTTTATGATGGGAATCTTGTTTGTGCCACATCACCACAAGCATTTCCAAGGTGACAAAGCGATGTGCCACCAACAAGGCTGTTCCATCTTTGAATACAAGCTGATGGGAAGAGAAAAAGTCAAGAGCAAGAAACTGTTTTAGGGTTTTCCAACCTATTATATTTGTGTTTGCTCAAGATAGAGGGACCATTAAAGAGTCAAATAAAACAGTTCAACATTTCTTTAAAAAAGGAGTAAATGGATAAGGAATAGTATTACTGAATTTTTTTCACTTAAATCCACTCTTCAAAATATGTATGTTCCTTTTATTTACCTTGGCCAGTATATTTATATTTCCTTGTTTTTTGAATCAAATATATGCAGAAAAGCCTGTGTTTGTGTGTGAAGATATATACATGACTCTGTAAATATTCTGATTATTTATATAAAACTAGAGGAAGACAAGATGAATTCCTAAAGAATTAAAAGGTAGCTTGTTAGTCTTTATATGGGCTTATGAAGCATCTTAAGTGACTTAATGTCTTATGATCCTTGTTGTTTTTCATCTGGGAGAGAGCCCCCAGGTTCTCTCTCTATAAAATGTGGAGATAGTGGTATGGCTGTGAGTTCAATCCAGGGTTTCTCTTTTCTACATGACAGTTTCTTTCAAAGCAGCACCACAATGCCAGCCAGGAAGTAAAAGTAAATTCTTTATAAAAACCAGGTTTAAAAGGGTACCATGTTTCAAATTCCTCAAGGTGTTCCTCGGTCTTCAGCTGGCTTCCTAATGTTGAAAGGTGAATTTAGGCATATTAAAGTTTTTAAGAGTGTTTTTGAACACAAATCAACTCAAATTGGGTAGCATCCAATCTCGTGGATACAAAGGAGATCCGAGGATCTATACAAAATGAAAAGCTAATAGGCACAAAGGAGCAGGAAATAGAAAGTTATTCTAGACGAAAAAGCAGGTTGGTTATTACAGAGTTACTTTCCTTTAGGGGTTGCAAGGTCTATCAGGCAGTTCAGTTCAGTTCAGTTCAGTCACTCAGTCATGTCTGACTCTTTGCCACCCCATGGACTGCAGCACGCCAGGCCTCCCTGTCCACCACCAACTCCGGGAGTTTACTCAAACTCATGTCCATCGTAACTAATGCTGATCTGGTGATTCCTGATTGACTGGTTCAAGACTCCATCTCTGGGAGAACCGAAACTGTAATTAATGTAAGTCTCTGCTGACATGGGGCTTAGCATGAGTGACTCCCTTTGGGGTCTATTTTCTTTTTTAAAAACACACCAAACATTTTTTATTCCTTTATCTTCAAGGACTGGACTTATTATTCCAGTTTAAAAAAAAATTAAAAAGAAAAATCACTAAAGTACAAGCAGGGTAGTAGTTTTTATATGCATTAATATGTTCCCGTTATCCAGAATCAAGCAGTATTAATAGTGTGTCATCCTTTCCTCAGTCTTTCATAAATTATAAAAGCAGCGTATAGATATATTTTTCTGCTCTTAAAAAAAATATGAAGTTAAACTCTCCTCTTGTACTTTGCCCTCAGCTAGATCCTATCCTCCCAAATTTCTCAGAGAAATCAGTCTTTTGAGTTTGGTGTATATGTTAGTCAAGGTTCTCGAGAGAGACAGAACAAATAGGAGATATGTCTTTAAATCTACATATATAGATCTGTAACTTGGAATTTGTGATTATGGAGTCTGAGCAGTCTCAAGATCTGGAATCTGAAGTCCTGAGAAACAGCAAAGCCGAAGGTGTAAGTTCCAGTCTGGGTCTGAAGGCAGGAAGAGATCAATGGCCCTCGCTCAAGACTGTCGTGTGCATTCATGCATTCTAAGTCACTTCAGCCGTATCCAACTCTTGGGGAACCTATGGACTCTAGCCCTCCAGGCTCCTCTGCCCATGGGATTCTCCAGGCAAGAATACTGAAGTGAGTTGCTATGCCCTCCTCCAGGGAATCTTCTCAACCAAGGATCAAATCCAAATCTCTTGTCTCCTGCATTGGCAGGCGGATTCTTTACCACTAGCACCACCTGAGAAGCTCCCAGGACTGTCAGGTAGAGATAGTAAATTCTTTCTTGCTCAGGCTCTTGTTCCATTTAGGCCCTCGCCTGATTGGAGAAGGCTCATTGTCATTGGGGAGGGCAACCTGCTTTATTCAGTCTACCAATTCAAATGTTCTTCTCATGTAGAAGCATCCTCACAGACACACCTGGAATACTGTTCAAACAAATAATGAGCTACTCGTAACCCAACCACGTTGAACATACAATTAACTATCTCAGTGTGGTTACTTGTGATTTTTAAAATACGCACTTCTGTGCACATACACATATCTAGAGAAAACTCAGCATATGACATTTTACATAGTTTATCCGGTTGACTTACACAGTAGAGTGATGTTTGCCTCCTTCTGCATCATGCTTCTTTCTTTCAACTTTGTATTTTTGATGGCTAAGTTCCTGATAGGCTTGATGTTCTGTTGATGGGTGTCAATTGATGTGAATCCTGAGAGATGGGTAAGATTGTGCCAGGTCAGGAAAGGAATGGGGCACAAAGAACAATGTTATATGCATAGGTACTGAGTTTTGTAAGGACATGGGATAGACTGTGGAAAGTCAAAGTTGCTAGAACTTAAGGGGTAGGGTCTCATATAGAAATTAAGTAGTGCAGATATAGAGACTCTATAGTCTAGACCAGAGAATTTGAATTTTTACTAAGAGCCAAGGGATGTTATAAGTGGATTGTTGTTTTCTCTTGCTCCTTGGAAGGAAAGTTATGACCAACCTAGATAGCATGTTAAAAAGCAGAGACATTAATTACTTTGCCACCAAAGTCTGTGTAGTCAAACCTATGGTTTCTCCAGTAGTCATGTACGGATTTGAGAGTTGGACTATAAAGAAAGCTGAGCACTGAAGAATTGATGCTTTTGAACTGTGGTGTTGGAGAAGACTCTGGAGAGTCCCTTGGACAGCAAGGAGATCCAACCAGTCCATCCTAAAGGAAATCAGTCTTGAATATTCATTGTAAGGACTGATGCTGAAGCTGAACTCCAATACTTTGTCCACCTGATGTGAAGAAGAACTGACTCATTGGAAAAGACTCTACTGCTGGGAAAGATTGAAGGCAGGAGGAGAAGGGGATGACAGAGGATGAGATGGTTGGATGGCATCACTGATTCAATGGACATGAGTTTGAGCAAGCTCTGGAAGCTGGTGATGGCCAGGGAAGCCTGGCGTGCTGCAGTCCTTGGGGTCACAAAGAGTTGGACACGACTGAGTGACTGAACTGAGTTGCTAAGTCACGTCCAGCTCTTTGTGACCCCATGGACTGCAGCACGCCAGGCTCCTCTGTCATTCACTATCTCCTGGAATTTGCTCAAATTCATGTCTACTGAGTCAGTGATGCTATTCTAACCACAAATAAGGTCATGTCCTTAGGTACTGGGGCTTAGGACTTCCACATATGAATTTTGGAGGGGCACAGTTCAATCAGTAGCATGGAGTGACAAAAATATTTCTTGCAGAAGATAATTCTAGCTCTGTTCAAAGTAGACTGAAATATAGAGAAATGATGGTGGAAGAACAGACATGAGGCTGTGAACTTATTGAAGGATCGAAAGCCACTCAGATATAGTCCAGCCCGTCTCAAAGTCCTTATCCTCTCTGGGCACCATACTTTTCTTTAAAAAACCCAAAGGGAAACAGATACTTGGAAAAACTATCTATAGATTCCTCAAAGTTATGTGTGATTTCTCATTTACCCCTAGTTCTTTTCTTTTACTTTCTAATGCAGGTTTTTCATTGTTCAAAGCACACATATTTTAGAATGTCCATTTAATTTAATCACGTAGGAAATGATCTTGTTACAAAGATACTTTAACTATATACCTGTTGGACAAAACGGTTTCTAACTGCTACAATTTCTGAGTTTAATATCTTCCTGAAAAAGAAAAATTGAGGAGAAGAAAAAAATGAAACTCTCGACATTGATAGCATTTGGTCATAGTCGCATGCTGAGTCAGAGACAGTACTGCTTTCTAAGTTGCTTGTTTAAGTCTCAATTATGTCTGCTACCTTATATTTATGTCTTAATAAAATGTGCATGTGCAGCCTAGCTGTTATGGGGACAGTGGGGAGCATAAATTTGATTTTTGTTGACTTCTTCACATTTAAAGTCTCTACTTCTTGGTTGAATTAACATAGTAATTTAGCATTTAATTTCCTGGGGGGACCAGATGTTTTATTCCGTGTGTTTGTTTTATTTGTGTTATAGTTGTTGGGTCGTTTAAAATGAAATGACAAAGAAGAAAGAATGGTGCATACCAATAAATATGTAGTTTAATAATATTCAGAACACACATGCACAGTGAGAGTATATCCAAATACACATACTCCAATGAAGAATTATTCAGCATTGCCTATTTTTCAGCTGGATTCTCAGTTATGCTATTCAAGTTGATGGGAGATTCCAGAAAAAGGGCTGGGAAGAAGACACAGGAGGAACAACCTATGGGGTGTAGGTTCTTAAAGCCTTTACATTGATTGCTTAGCATTTTAATAATAGCAGGAGAGTTACTGTGTTATATTTTAAGGACTCTAACATGGCATAATTTTCTGTTTTGTGGTTCCCACCAATAAAGGGAGAATGAATAGACCAAATTGAATGTATTTCTTAAATTGAAAGTGTTAGTTGCTCAATCGTGTCCTACTCTTTGAGACTCAAGGACTGTAGCCCACCAGGCTCTTCTCTTCATGGAATCCTTCAGGCAGGGTACTGAAGTAGGTAGCCATTCCCTTCTCCAGGGGATCTCCCCAACCCAGGGATTGAACCTGGGTCTTCCACATTACAGGAAGATTCTTTACCATCTGAGCCCACCAGGGAAGCCAAGCATAGGTCAAATTTTCCTGAAGGGCACAGAACTCCTTTTACTGGGGCTGTTGGCTAAAAATGAAAGTGTTAAGGCTGTGAGAAGAAATGGTATCAAGAAAACAGAAGAGGAAAATGTCAGACAAGGATGGGAAATCCATGTACAGTTTGTGTGCCTGACCAACTCTTCTCTATCACTGCTTTAATTATGTCTTCTTCATCTCTCTTCTCTGTCTCTGTCTTCTCCCTTTGTCCAAATTAGTTTAGCTCTGTAAGCCCACAGTTAGTTGTATGGTGAAGACAGTCATTAATTAATTCTGTAACTATTGGCTGAGCTGAACAAGATGGATATAATTCCCTATCTTTGTGGAATTTTCTCTTTGAGTGAAGATTGGGAGTGGTTAACAAAATCATAAGTTATACCACGTATTTGTTATTTCTGTTCAGTCGCTAAGTCATGCCCGACTCTTTGTGACCTCATGCACTACAGCATGTAGGCCTCTGTCCTTTACCATCTCCCAGAATTTACTCAAATCTATGTCCACTGAGTCAGTGATACTCTGTATTCATCTCATCCTCTGTCACCCCCTTCTCCTCTTGCCTTCAATCTTCCCTAGCATCAGAATCTTTTCCAGTGAGTTAGTTCTTTACATCAGGTGGCCAAAGTATTGGAGTTTCAGCTTCAGTATCAGTCCTTCCAATGATCACCCAGGACTGATCTCCTTCAGAATGGACTGGTTTGACCTCCTTGCAGTCCAAGGGACTCGCAAGAGTCTTCTCCAACACCACAGTTCAAAAGCATCAATTCTTTGATGCTCAGCCTTCTTTATGGTCCAATTCTCACATCCATACATGACTATTGGAAAAAAACATAGCTTTGACTAGATGGACCTTTGACTATTATGACTATAACCTATCACTTATTACATAGTGTTAAATTCTACAGAGAGAAATAAAACAGGGAAAAGGGATAGAGTCTGAGAAGTTAAAACTTTACAAAGAATGGTCAGAGAAGAGACTGCTTTTCTGATAAATTTTAAAGTTTTGACTCTGTTACTTTTTAGTGTTTATCCTGTGGGAATTGAATCTTCTAGGAACTTTCTGTGAAAGTGACACAGAAAGTTCCAGTATCTGGATCCTGGTGATTAAATTGCGCACATTATGGTCATTTTTAAAAAATGCATCATAATACTACAAGTAGGAGGGCATTTTGCTTCCAGCCTGAAGAATGTGATAGATTTATAATTCTAGACAATGACTGCAGGACGTGTAACCTCAGGACCTCTTCTATGCCTGTGTTTGGAATTGTCATGGATGGAAGTGCTTTGACAAGAGAAAACAATATGACAATTTATAAGAGAGCTATTGAGGATAAGCGGGATGTGATCGTCAACTTCTTTTTTCTGTGTGTTTCCTTGCAGCTCTGCCTCTTTGCCTTTGCTCTAGACTGAGTGTTTTGCGTGTGTTGGATTTCATTCATTTGGAAAATCACTGTCACAAGTTCAGAAGCTCATGATGACCCTCTAGGTGGCCACTGCATTGTGTACAAACCTCCCGTGTTGTTCTGAGTGACACCAGGCATCCTGTAAATTGGCAATTTGTCTGTCAGTTTCCATAACGCCAGTGACAGTAAAACAAAGACAAGTCTCTGTGATTCTAATCTGAAACGTTGATCTTCAGATTGTATGGTAAAAGGAAGGGGTAGTATTCCTCTGTACTCTTTGAAGAGGAAGGGAGAAAAAAGGAAATATCAAATTTAGGAATACTCTTAACACAAGTCGCCATTCCATGTCAGCTTAACGTGTAAAAGCAAACGTCATGGCTGTATGATGTTTGATAGCCCTGAGTAATGAAAGGCTGTTCAATAGCTTTTGGAAAACTTTGGACAGCACTCCCGCCACAGTTAGGGCTTCTTAGTAACCTGTTAACACATTGTTCTCCCCTTGTGTATGTGTGGTTTTTTTAATTTTCCCTTTTATAAATATTTGCATGTAATCAAACAGTTGGAATTTAAATATTTGCTTTTCCTTGCTGTTATTCCATACCTGAAGACCCTTTCCCCTCTTTTTTTGTCTTTCTGTTTTCTGTTAGGTGAAATAAGTTTACCAAGCCTCGAATGGAAAATAACAATCACAAAACCGATCCAGTTTTAAACAAATTGTCCTAATAATAGCAATTATCATAGCTTTTTCCACATGTGCATTTACTGTAGAATATTTAGGTTATGTCCTGGAAAAAATAAATCATAATCATTTACAAAGGTCTTCAGTATCTTTCTTGAAGGTGTATAGATGTGTCAGGAAGTCTCAGGGACACAGTAGAAACATAGGGTGAAACTCAGTTTGATGGTTTAACAGCGTTGCATTAGGCCCATGTATAGGAAACCCTCTTGCCCTAGAACAATCAGTGTTAAATTCTTTGTACATTAACATTCTAAGCTGATCTATTTTAAGTTCTATGGCTTCTTAATTCTTTTCTGAAAGGACTTGAGAATCTTTGAAAAGTCGAGTCTTTGAAAACCCCATCAAATATCTCTGAGTATGTTTCTTTGGTGGCTTCTCAGATGCCTTATTTTCGATATTGAATTTTAACACTGTTCTGGTTCAACACTTTTTCAATTCAGTAGGAGAAATAAAATTTAAAAACGTCAAATAAATAAAAAGCATTTCTTTTTTTCCCATGTATTGTCATTAGCAGTTGGCCCCCTACCACTGAATTAACAGTGCAATAAAATTTGGAAGGATGAGTGGATGATGGATGGGTGAGTATATGAATGGATAGATAGATACATAGATAATAAAGAACTACCTTATGATTTCTCTCATTTCAAAAGGTCTTGGCAAGGGGCTTGATTATCATTCATCCAATAGGCACCCTTAACAAATTGTATGGGAGAAGAGTTATTGCCATTCTTGAGTGATTGGTGGTTCCTGATTTTTCTTTTAAGAGTCAGACCCAATGCAGGATAGTAGGAGAAAAATGTTTCTCTGACTTTTATGAATGTCTATTAAGCTGGTAAATATTTGTAATATAGCTACCACTATATGCTTCTACAAGCCAGTGTAAACAGGCTACCCAAAGACCCTATTGAGGAAGAAACTTGGCAGCTTGCATTTGCACTCTTGTTAAGGTGGTCATCAGTGGTGTCCTGATCTTTGCTAACACTTACCAGGATGTGACTGGGGAATAGATGGCACTGACTAGAGATACTGGTTTTGTTTTGTTTTTTTTCATAAAAAAAATCATCGGGCACATCAAAAATCTCCAAGTCCGAGTAAACACTGAGTGGTTTGGGCTGGAATATAAAAGTAATTTCATAATGTAGTGTAATGGAAAGAGTGCAGCTGTGGTTTGAAAATACAGAAACAAGCCTCTCTTCTAACACAAAATTATTTGCAACCTTTGAATGTGTCAACCAGTCTGACCTAACTGATAATTAGGCTAATTTTCTAACAAGGTTGTGAGAACCTCATATGATAAAGCATGAGCAAACAGTTACTCTCAAGGAATGCCAGATACTCATATTGTTGTTGCTGGGTCACAGTGTTCATTCTGGTGATACAATTTATTAACTAAAATGGTTGTTCCTTTTACTCTTGTCTCTCCATCTCTTCTCCCTCCCCTTTTGTTCCAGTGTGGTCAGTCCCTGTTGACATCCCACGATGAGCCATCTGTATGTGGCTTTCTTTCTTTCTTTTAATTTTTATGTAGGTATTTGTTTGTTTTTGACTCTGCTGGGTCTTCACTGCTGTGCACGGGCTTTCTCTTGTGGCAAACAGGGGCTTCTCTCTAATTGTAGGGTGTGGGCTTCGCATTGCGGTGACTTCTCTCATTGCAGAGCATGGACTCCAGGCCACGTGGGCTCATTAGTTGTGGCACACAGGCCGTTACCCCATGGCATGTGGCATTTTCTAGGACCAGGGATTGAACCCATGTCCCTGCACTGGCAGGCAGCCTCTTTACGGCTGGGCCACCAGGGAAGTCCTCTGTGTTGAGGAAATCAGCATATTTCCACACCCCTCTTTTAGCGATACTATGGACCACAGAAACAACTTTAGAGATCCTGAATATTAATTCTGCAGATAGATTTCAGAGTGCAAAGAGAATACTGACATGCCTTTAACTATCTTCCATAGGCACCTGCTGCAGATATATATCTTAGAGACAAATTAGCCTTTATTCTTACAGACATCTCACTGGACTATGTAAGAGAATTGCAGATTAAATCAGCATTTTCCTCCCGCTGGGCATGAATTAGATCAACGATGAAATGGGAGTCCTAGTTAATCTCTGTGATAGAGGTTACTAGACCTCTATGTTTGGTGGCTTAGGTCCTTAAAGAACCTGGAAAACTCTTTGCACTACAGACAGTACTAAGGGAAGGCTTTGCTTCTTAGTCCCTTCCTGTTGCAGCTATCACCAATCTTTCTTTAAAAGCTAAGCCGGCATGTATTGAAGGACTCTATTTCCATTCCATTCCTTCCTGTCCCCACAGTTGCTATTGACACTCATTCCCTCTGGTCCTATCAAAGGCCAGTCTTAGTAGTTTAGCACAGTAAAGTGGTTAAAGAATATTTTCTACAGCCCAACTGCTTGTCTTCACCCTGCAGCTCTGCCATGTACTTGCTGTGTGGCTGTGGGCAAGTTGTTTAACCTCTCTGTGCCTCAGTAGCCGCTTCACAGGAGGCTTGTTAGGAAGATTAAATGAGTTAATCTAGGTAAAGTGATTAGAAAAATACCTTGGCACGTTATGTGAGTTTTGTTATATAAAATAAGGCTTAGTGGATTACTTACATCGCTTGCATTAGCTAGCTTATTACCTTCCATACGGACTGTGATAAATACTGGTGACTAAATAAATCAATAAATTAGAGTGGGGAAGAGGACACATGTGCATTCCATTTTTCTACTAAATAACTATGTGATCTTGCACATTTAAACTTTTTTTGGAGCTGTTTTCTCCTTTGTAAAATATAAATATTATTTATCCAACGTATTTCAAAGGATAATCATAATTATCCAAGTGATAATGTACTTATAATGAATTTGGTATATACATGTGAAGTGTTATGATGTTTATATTTGATCAAGTTACTGAATTAATTTCAGAGAGAACTGTGCTGAGTTAAATAGTTTTGACAGACATCCCTGATCCAGAGGTTGGCTGTCCTACGACATGAGTATCAGGACCTAGACACCCACAGCCTATATCAATTCTTGGGAATATAAGAAGTATTTCAGAATCCCCCATATCAGTCAAGAAGGAGGCTTCTCATTTACCTACTAGCCCACTTGAATATGTTTGGACACTTCTCCTTGTGAAAGTGTAAGGCGGTGAGAGACACCCTTAGCAAACCTTGGGAGCTTTTATCTTTTTTTCTCACATCCCTCCACACTCTTGGGCCATGTTCCAAGGACAGCGGTTTGGAGCTGTTTGTTTTTACGCTGATGGATGTTGCGGTCTGTAATCCGTGAACCGGAGCCGGGCTCTTCTTCCATTGCTGCCGGCGTGCCTTGTTGTGTTTATGAGCCTGACAGGCAGACATATCTGAGGCGTATCTCATATGCTGATCTGTGAAGGAGATAAGCCCCTCATTTTGCTTGAGTGCAGACAAAAGAAGCAGGTGGCAGAAAAGCCTGCATTGATTTCTGCTTGGGCCAGAGGGGCCAGGATAAGATCAAGTCCTCCTTGGACACACTTCAGCCTCTGCCGTTGGATCATGTGACTCAAATTTGCAAAACCATTTAAGGGGGGGTGGGGGGTTTCTTCCTGCCTCACTATACCTATTTTGTTTTTTGTTTTTTTTTGATGTGGGCTATTTTTAAAGTCTTTATTAAATTTTAAAGTCTTTATTACATTTGTTACAGCATTGCTTCTGTTTGATGCTGTTTGGGTTTTTTTTTGGCCCTGAGGCATGTGGGCTCTTAGTTCCTTGACCAGAGATCCAACCCACACTCCCTGCCTTGGAAGGCGAAATCTTAGCCACTGGACCACAAGGGAAATCCCTCAACATACCTACTTTTATTTTTGCTTTTGTAAGCTGCTGCCGCCACTATTTTTATGGTAGAGGAAATTGAAAGCCAAATATATTTTCAGAGTTTAGAATCTCTTAATTTGTGTGATCTTTATGCATTTTATTTTTAACCCTTTGATTCAGGTTTTGCAGGAGATGCAGGTTCGATCCTTAGGTTGGGAAGATCCCCTAGAATAGGAAGTGGCAACCCACTCCAGTTTTCTTGCCTGGAAGAATCCATGGACAGAGGAGCCTGGGTGGCTATAGTCCATGAGGTCGCAAAGAGTCAGACACAAGTGAGCATGCATGAAAAGAGAAAGCCCCACCTATAAATTGCTCCATTTCAGTTGACCACCAGATTTTTCGGGGTAAAATTATTTTTTTGTTGAAGAGAGATGATATAAATGTCCACGTGCACTGATAGATGGGGGTTGTTGTTCCTTGTTCAGTTGCTCAGTCGTGTCCAGTTCTTCACAACCCCAAGGACTGCAGCACACCAGGCTTTCGAGTCCTTCACAGTCTCCTGTGTCCTTCACAGTCTCCCGGGGTTTGCTCAAATTCATGTCCATTGAGTCAATGATGCCATCCAACCATCTCATCCTCTGTCATCCCTAACTCCTCCTGCCTCAGTCTTTCCCAGCATCAGGGTCTTTTCTAAGGAGTCAGCTCTTCGCATCAGGTGGCCAAAGTATTGGAGCTTCAGCTTCAGCATCACTCTTTCCAATGAATATTCAGGCTTGATTTCCAGTTGAGGAACTTCAAAGTGATCAAATCCTGACTAGAGCCTGTGTTTTGATGCACACAATGTTATTTTTTTTTCATATATATGATCATGGTTTACATGTCATGATTTCCCAGTGAGACCATAAGCTTCTTGAGGGCAGCAGGCCACTGATAATGAGTAATTACTTAGAGGATATAAAATAATTGCCTCTTACCATTCGACTGGTTCGGAAAGTGTGGATGGGATTCCTTCTCTCCACTGAAAACTCTGACTTTGCCAGCTAGTTTTAGTACTGTCCTCTCTTTTATGATTCCTTGATGATTGTTAATTGGTTCCAATGGTATACATTTCAGAACTTTAATTAAGTCCTCCTTTCTGTCTAACTCGCAGCCAAAGCGTATTTTTCACTTATCTTCCTGCAATGCTCAAACATAAATTGATGCCAAACGCACTCTGTTTGATTACATTCCATCCAGATTTGCTTGCTTGCAAAGAGTACTAGGGCAGTAGCATTTACTTCAGGTGGTTTTTTGCTTTGGTCTATTTTTGTTTGTTTTTAAAGTGCTTCTTAGCCTTTTGGCTAAGATTAAGTGTATTTCAGGTAGTTTTACAAAGAGCCGTCCCTGGCCTTCAGTGCGTATGGCAGTGGGGGTGGGGGCAGGGGCACAAGAGGGAAAGAAGTTAGATGTCTTCCCCAGGCATTAATTAATTTATGGTGGAAATGTAAAGGAGGTCAGATGCCACTGGCTCTTTGCCAAACTGAGCTGTAGAAGTGTTAGCTGAGACATAATTGATACGAGGGGCTTCCCTGGTGGCTCAGCTGGTAAAGAATCTGCCTGCAATGAGGGAGACCTGGGTTTGATCCCTGGGTTGGGAAGATCCCCTGGAGAAGGGAACAGCTAGCCGAGTCCTGGAGAATTCCATGGACTGTATAGTTCTTGGGGTCACAGAGAGTCGAATACGACTGAGTGACCTTCACACATTTTCAATGCATATGAAGGCGTGGTCTGCAGAGTCGTCCTACCTGTACTGCTGCGCTAGCCAAGGGCATCCTGCAGCTCTGTGGTGAGAGAAGCCCTCAGGGTGTACTCTTGTCTTAGGGAAGAAGAGCAGTCTCCAGAGGAGAGGTGTTGGCAGTGTTGCAGTTGCCTGGTCTATCACTTGATTCTTGATTCTGAATGTTTGATTACTCTTCTTTCTTGTGGTTACTTCTTAGATAATGGTGACTAGCAAGGAGGAAATAATGTTTTGTGGGTTATCTATTGCTGATAAACAAATTACTCTAAAACTGAGATCCTTCAGTAAATAAGAATACATCACAGTTTCGGTGGCACAGAAATCCAGGTGTGGCATAGCTGGGTGACTTGCTCAGTGTCCTTCAAAGGCAGCAGTCAAGGTGCCAGCCAGAGCTTCAGTCTCAAGGTTCAACTTAGGAGGGATCTTCCTCTAAGCTCCTTTGTATGGCAGTTGGTAGGCCCTAGATCCGTGCTGACTGCTGGCCAAAGACATCAGCTCCTTGGCATGTGGACCTCTCTGTACAATAGCTTACAGCATGGTGGTTATCTTCACTCAGTGAAAATGGGAGAGAGAGATGGCATAACCAAGCTAGAAGCCACTGTCTTTTTCAATCTGACTTTGAAAGTGATTCCATCACTCCTGCTATATTCCATCCATCCCTTAGATGTGATGCGTCCAGTGCATATTTAAGGGGAGAGACTTCCCAGGTTGCTCAGAAGTAAAGAATCCACCTACCAATCCAGAGGTTCAATCCCTGGGTTGGAAAGATCCCCTGGATAGGGGAATGGCTACCGACTCCAGTATTCTTGTCTGGAGAATTCCATTGACAGAGGAGCCTGGCAGGCTACAGTCCATGTGGTTGCAAAGAGTTGGACGTGACTGAGTGACTGAGCAGGCACCAATGGTGACATACGGGCATGGCTACTAGGACTGGGGATGACTGGCATCCATGTTGCACACCGCCTTCGGCAGGCGTAAATAGCGTGAAATGGATATGAGCAAGCCTGCACTGCAGGGCTTACTGAGGAGTCATATACCACAGGAACTGCCTCCGAATAGAGCATCATTGTATCCTGTGTCCCATCACCCCCTACATTGCCTGGTGCATAGCAGTCACTCAAGTACCAACATGCCTTTGAAATTCTGTAGAGTCTCTGTTACATGGAGATTAGTGTTTGATGCTATCCTTTATAGACAATTTTCTTCCTGTGTTTCACTTCTTCGGTTGCTGTCAAGGGAATGGATTTAAATATGAAATTCAAAAATAAGGACTAACTGAAGCTGATCTAGAGTCACCTTGCCTGAATTATCCTTTTAATCATAATTAGGAGCCTCTTCTTTCGTGCAGGGATTGCTGTTGCCAGTCTTCCACAGTAGATGATAAGAATTAAATTTCCTCCGACCTTCTCTGTCTAATCTGGTCTCACCTGGAAGTTCAGTCGCTGGAAGGCAGAGCACACTGTGTGTGATCTTAGCCACATGGCCTGAAGCTCTGGGTCGATGGTCTCACAGTGCCCTTTGTGAATCTGGAAGACGAATTTTGACTATACCTTCTGAATTCTGCTATAGTTAAAACCTTGATTTCTCCTACAGAAGATGAGAAATTAGCATCCTTATCAATCCCATTATCAAAGGTATTTATTAGATTTCTGCTTCCACATGGGTAAGTACAAAAATCACTTCACATTCCACGTGGCTCCTGACCTTTAGGGTGATTATAAGGAGAGATAACAATGGCCCAGGTATAAAATTGAAAATTAAACTATAACTGAAATGAAATGCCCCATAGAACTAGACCTATCAGATCTAATGCAGATCAGCCCCTTATAATTGGTGATATGGTGCGAGACAAATTACATGCAACTACTTCACAAGGCATAAACTATGGCAATCACGCAGTTCAGTCTGTGATGTAATGCTGTACTCTATGGCGGGGTTCTGCTTCCATTTCATTATAGTCAGACAAGAGGGTGAAAATATATGTCAGAGAGTTTGTTGCCTGTTTGATCAGGGAAACCTATATAGGGTGTGTTTGACTTGTATTATAGACAAGGATGATTACTTCAGGGAGGTACTTAGAAATGTATATAGACCTATGTAGACACTCCAGTAAAGCTTTTAGATAATGAAGCTGGCTTTTATATTGGTTGAAATGACAAGATAATGAATCTAAAAGATTTTTTCCCTTCTGATGTGCTTTGTTCAAAATGACACTTGAAATATGCCCAGGGTGTCTATTGCTACAATTAGAATCTCAGGGTTGGATCAAACCTTAGAGGTCATTGAGTTCTTTCAGCCATAAAGCTCTTTTTGTTAGACTTCTGACCACTAAAGCTACTCCAGTGTTCTAAGTAGCTTCCAGGATAGAGCAAAGCGCAAGTGTGCTGACCGGTGGGAGGTAGATATCCTGGTTTTTCACTGCTTCATTGGAAATGAGTGGCAGAGGCCTATTTCCACTGTAAACATTGCCCAGTGGCCTTATATCATAAAAATCTGCCTAAGCTTGCTCTGTATACCTTCCAGAACCCTATGAAACATGATGCCTACACCATTTTATTTTAACTGATCCATGCAGGAGGAGACTTAAATAAGATGAAGCTTGTTTCAATATATACATTTTCTAAACAGGAGAACAAGAGGTGGTAAAATAAGGTATTCTTCTATTCATTGAGTGTATTAACAACTTCGCTCTTGCTTGTTCCTGCTCTGTAATATAGAGTTTTGTCAGAGTAAAAACCCCCTTGGATATAATTTTATTTACACCTACACATATATTTCTAAGAGATGAACGACCGTTTCTGGGAATACTTACAAGAATTTGAGTTCTTTTTGCGGCAATACTACAGGTTAAGCAAATGACTTCTTCTCTTTGGGGCTCACTTCCAGTGCATGTAAAGGTGGGAGGTCATGCTGGATGACGATCTATGAATTCCTTTCAAGCTCTAACACCTTATTAGTGCCTTATTCTTATGTAGGGGTACTGGGAGACCCCTACATATAAAAGAGAACACCTCGCTTCTTTTCTGTCGCCAGTCTTTATAATTAGTGTTGTGACTCGTGTTGTCCTTGAGTCAGCGCTGCTGCTTTTAGTGACAGAAGCAAGCCTGTGTTCCTCTGCATCTTACGGATGCAGCTGTGCTGCTGAAGATGAATTCGCATCCAGCTCTGCTCTGACTCTTGGTGTCTGTGCACAGTTCCACGGTCCCTTGCTTGTCAGGGATGTCTTCAGCTATAGAAAGACCCTTTAGCTAAATTACCAGGTGAATGTTACCAATGCAAAGCTAAGTGATAAGGGAAATCTTGAAATCTGGGGAAACACATCAATCTGCTATGAAATTGCAGACTGATTTGAAATCCATTTCATAGTAATACAACCGTTAATACCTTTAAAGCAATCCTTTTCTCCACTGCAAAGTAACAACTGGAAAGATTATATGTTACTGAAATAATTGTTTCTCTGTGAAGAAAAAGGTATTTAGACAAACCAACAGTATATTATTTGATGTTGTACATTGTTATATTAAGGTTAAAACTTGAACCAGTCTTTCAGTGAGATCAAAGATATTATGGATAATTTAAACTTTCAAAAACTGTTGACCCCTGAACAACACAAAGGTTAGGGGTGCTGAGTCTTCCTGCAGTCGAAAAAAAATCTGCATATAATTTATAGTTGGCTCTCTGAAACGCCAATATTTTGGCCACCTAATGCGAAGAGCTGACTCATTTGAAAAGACCCTGAGGTTGGGAAAGATTGAAGACAGGAGGAGAAAGGGGACAACAGAGGATGAGAGGGTTAGATGGCATCACCGACTCAATGGACGTGAGTTTGGGTATACTCCGGGAGCTGGTGATGGACAGGGAGGCCTGGCGTGCTGCGGTTCATGGGGTTGCAAAAAGTCGGACATGACTGAGCGACTGACCTGACTGACTCTGTGCCTGCCCTTCCTTTATATCTGTGCTTTGCATCTGCAGTTTCAACCACCTTCATGTCATAGAATCAGGCTTCCCGGGTGGTGCTAGTGGTAAAGAACCTGCCTGCCAGTGAAGGAGACATAAGAGATTCAGGTCCCATCCCTGGGTTGGGAAGATCCCCTGAACCCACTCCACTCCAGTATTCTTGCCTGAAGAATCCCATGGACAGAGGAGTTGCAGAGCCAGACACGACTGAGGTGACTTAGCACGCAAGTCATGTAGTACTATAATATTTACTATTGAAAAAGTGGGTCCATGCATTTAAACCTGTGTTGAGAAGGACCAAATATATATGTTTTTAAGTCCCGATACAACTGCTTGTTTCAACATCCTACACCTTAAAATCTTTCCCAGAGATATCTGAAAAGAATTACACATGAACTGTAATGTTTCTGGCTTTCTCACTCTTTGGAATAAGTTCCAGTAGGCAGGTGAAGAGATTGAAAGCTACAGGTGAGGGAGAAAGAGAAAGTCAAATTGGATCATCGTTCGCTAAACTGAGAGCTGTTTGTATGTTATGATCACTGTGCCATTTGGTCTGAGGAAGCCACCAGAAGCAAAAAGGGCACGTCCTCCTAATCAGCTCATACTTGACACTTCTGGATTGACAGCTGGAGGATTCCAGAAGTCATGTGAGGTTGTGGTTTGGTTTGTTTGGAAATCTGAAACTAGACCCTTTCAAATCTGAAATTAAACCCCTGAATGTCCTTGACTCAACCACTCAGGAACAAAGTCATTTATGCTCTTTTGCCTAAACATAAACATGAAGAAGGAACAGATATATAAAGGATTTGAAAAGTGGCTTTAATGAATGTGACAGATGTAGGTAAACTATTTTCTATGAGCTACAGTAGCCAAATGGAATATATTATTTTAAGATAGATGGTTTCACAGGTGCATACTTATCTTCAAACTCATTAGGTTGTATATATTAGTTATGTGCAGCTTTTTGTATGTCAAAAAATAGATGGAACCTCTCTGAGGAGTTTTGATTTGGGACCCTTATCAAAGTATTAGCAGTGTGCTCAGTAAGGCTAAAGTCTAATCATTTTAGGATGGGTGGCTAAAGGGAATCTGTTTATATCCACATTCGAGCAGTTTCTGATTCCTGCACTAGTTTTCCCCCATTTGTGGGGACATTTATACCCCTTTCTCATCTGTTTTCCCAGCTCCCATCCTTTTGAAAGGTGAAAAGTGTTAGTCACTTCAGTTGTGTCCGATTCTTTGTGACCCCCATGGACTGTCGCCTGCCAGGCTCCTCTGTCCATGAAATTCTCCAGGCGAGAATATTGGAGTGGGTAGCCATTCCCTTCTCCAGGGGCTCTTCCTGACCCCGGGATCGAGCTTACATCTCCTGCATTCCAGGCGGATTCTTTACCATCTGAGCCACCAGGGAAGCCCTCCAAATATTTCACGTAGATGTTTCCTCCTCTGCCATGCCTTTCAAGATACATTCCTCTGCTTTCTTCTCAAGGCCCATATTCAACAAGAGCTTTCTCAATGAACAGAAGAAAGCCTGTGACAATTTTTGGATTTCACATTCCCAAAACAGAGCCTTCTCAAACGCCTGTCCTGCTTATGTTCTATGCGTTTGTCACGGCCTTTTCTTACTCTCTTCCAGGAATCCCCCCAACTGCAGCTGGACCTTCCTGATTAGTTAATAAGACTAGTGACCCAAACACAGTTGTCTTTTGGCCGAAAGGAAATACTCATCCTGTAATTTGGTGGTTTCTCTTCTATCCCTCTGCCAGCAACTCTTGTTTTTGTGTGCTTTGTAAATCTCTGCTTCCCTTCTCCATTTCCTAAGCTAGAGAAGGGTCAGCTGTTCTTTTAACATTTTATGAATACAAAGTATTATGCTGCGTGCTTTGTATTTGTTATCTCATTAACACTTTAGAACAATTAGTAAAGTTGGTTTCTTTATCACTTCCATTTTTTTTTTCCTATGGTAAAACTGAGGCTTACAGGTCCTATAGTTAGCAAGTGGAAGTACAGGATTTAAAAACAAAATGACTGACTTGTGATCCCGGATGGTTAATGTTTAGAATATTTCCATATTCTGTCCTAGGCATTATGCTAATTAATAGAAGCTGAGCAAAAATACATGATTCTGTGCGGGCTGTCCATCTCATAAAGAAAATAGATGTTGCAGGTAAAGTAAGGAAGAAGATATGTGTTTTCCTTATTGCAAACTGAGAATGTCCTGAAATAGCCCAGGTTATCACAAAAGCAGGCTTTTCATGGTTACTGTCAGATATGATAGCTTGTCCCATAGGTTGTTGATATGGATGGTATTACAGATAGGAAAAAGTGTCTGAAAAGATGTGAGAGTAAAACTTCTACCATCACTGCTGATGGATCAAAATAATACCCTGAATTTGGATTTGATGCTCAAGAGGAAATATAAATAATTTAGTATATATATTCACACATATTTATGCATACACATATACATAAATATACATATGCCCATAAACATATCCATATGTCATAGAAAACATGCATAAATATCCATGCATACATATGCATACACACAGATATAATATACATGCATACCTCACATTTCAAGAAGCTGTCTTCTGCTAGCTTAAGGCCCATTAAAATTTAGGTGTCTAATAAAGTTGATTCGACACAGCACCGGAAATCTTTTATTCATACCTTATCACATCTAAGTACTGTGTGAGGCACTGGCTTTATACTTCTGCCTTAGAAGAGGACATAAAATGGTTGCAAGCGTCAGACTCATGGTGAAGGCATCATCAAAATTAGGGCTAAATGGATTTAGTCCTGAATGAATGAATGAGCTGAATGAAGCTCTCTGATCTGAGTCTCTGTTTTTATGCATGAAAACTAAGGCCAGGAGAATTTAAATGGCCTGACATAGGAGCATAGGTGGAACCGTACTTAGGGTCAAAGCTCCTGACTCCCAAATAAGTCCTCTTTCTATCTCACCATGCCTTTTGCATCAGGAAGAGACTGGAATTCTGACGAATGCACACTAATTGAAAAGAAGTTCAAGCTCAACAAGTAGAATATATAGGCCATATAAAGCCTAATGGAAATTTATACTTTTGGAAAATTGATTTAGGAATTCAGATTCAGCTGAGTAATTTTTACAGAAGGGCCAAATAAGGGCCAGATATACTTTAGCATGGATTCTGTTGTGTATTCACAGCCCTAAATACATGAAATTTTGTTTGGGGGCTGGGGAGGGCGGTGGGGACCGCCCTCGTATATGAGGATTCTTATACTCCGCAGTTGCTATTTAGCATTCATAGCATGGTAGGGCAGGAGGACATTGATGGAACATTTTTTTCTGCCTTCTTCATTTTTAAATGGATGTTGACATGCTTCACAGCAGCATCTCCAAACAAAAGATGACAAATCTCCATTTATTTCCCATCAGTGGCACTGTGCGAGATGTTTTACTCAGTCTAAGCTTGGCGCTCCTGAGACACAGAAGTTTTATTCCTACAGCAACATGGATCTCCCATAAAAATAACAATTCCATTGCCAGTCACTCTGTCAGGAGTATTGGCAGATTGAAGAAGACTTAGCTGATTTCACTACAGCTATTCGTCTGAAACTCTGATCTATAAATCTGGATGGGAACCACACAAGGGGAAACAATGGCTCTTGGGCTTTCTCAAAAGCAAAGGTCATGTAAAAACACTGGATTGAAAATAGAGCCTTGGAAGCAAAGCAGAGGATGAATGGAAATTGTACTGAGCTCACACAGTGTTCCGGGCATTCTGCTAAGCTTCCACTATGTACTTGAAATAGTGAACTGATTTTGTCTCGTTTTTCCTTTTTAATCATCAATTGATGTGTGTATGTGTGTACGATGTGTAAAAAAAAAAAAAAAGTTCTTCATGATGTTGTTTTTCCCTATGTAAAAAAAAATAATAATAACATGACATCTGCTCTAAAGGGATATTTCTTCAAAATCCTCATAGAATATCTGGTGGCTGAAAAATTTCTAGAATCTTGAAGGCAAAAATAGTAAAAGTATAGGAACATATAGGAAAATTCGTTACAGGTTTGATATAAAACTGTTTTAAAAAATCTTAGTATGGGGATTTACAATTGTCAGAGCCAAGTTTTATTTGATGTAAAGTATAATAAAAGCAAGAGAGTTCCAGAAAAACATCTATTTCTGCTTTATTGACTATGCCAAAGCCTTTGACTGTGTGGATCACAATAAACTGTGGAAAATTCTGAAAGAGATGGGAATACCAGACCACCTGACCTGCCTCTTGAGAAACCTATATGCAGGTCAGGAAACAACAGTTAGAACTGGACAGGGAACAACAGACTGGTTCCAAATAGGAAAAGGAGTACGTCAAGGCTGTATATTGTCACCCTGCTTATTTAACTTCTATGCAGAGTACATCATGAGAAACGCTGGGCTGGAAGAAGCACAAGCTGGAATCAAGATTGCTGGGAGAAATATCAATAACCTCAGATATGCAGATGATACCACCCTTATGGCAGAAAGTGAAGAGGAACTAAAAAGCCTCTTGATGAATGTAAAAGAGGAGAGTGAAAAAGTTGGCTTAAAGCTCAACATTCAGAAAACTAAGATCAGGGCATCCAGTCCCATCACTTCATGGCAAATAGATGGGGAAACAGTGCAAATGCTGGCAGACTTTATTTTTTGGGGCTCCAAAATCACTGCAGATGGTGATTGCAGCCATGAAATTAAAAGATGCTTACTCCTTGGAAGAAAAGTTATGACCAACCTAGATAGCATATTCAAAAGCAGAGGCATTACTTTGCCAACAAAGGTCCATCTAGTCAAGGCTATGGTTTTTCCAGTGGACATATACGGATGTGAGAGTTGGACTGTGAAGAAAGCTGAGCACTGAAGAATTGATGCTTTTGAACTGTGGTGTTGGAGAATACTCTTGAGAGTCCCTTGGACTGCAAGGAGATCCAACCAGTCCATCCTAAAGGAGATCATTCCTGGGTGTTCATTGGAAGGACTGATGCTAAAGCTGAAACTCCAGTACTTTGGCCACCTCATGCAAAGAGTTGACTCACTGGAAAAGACCCTGATGCTAGGAGGGATTGGGGACAGGAGGAGAAGGGGACGACACAGGATGAGATGGCTGGATGGCATCACCAACTCGAAGGACATGAGTTTGGGTGAACTCCAGGAGTTTGTGATGGACAGAGAGGCCTGGCGTGCTGTGAATCATGGGGTCGTAAAGAGTCGGACACGACTGAGCGACTGAACTGAACTGAATAATGACTATTAATGACAGTGAAAAAGGTGAGTGAAAAAGTCGGCTTAAATCTCAACCTTCAGAAAACTAAGATCATGGCATCCGGTCCCATCACTTCATGGCAAATAGATGGGGAAACAGTGCAAATGTTGGCAGACTTTATTTTTTGGGGCTCCAAAATCACTGCAGATTGTGATTGAAGCCATGAAATTAAAAGACACTTACTCCTTGGAAGGAAAGTTATGACCAACCTAGAACGCATATTAAAAAACAGAGATATTACTTTGTCAACAAAGGTCCATCTAGTCAAGGCTATGGTTTTTCCAGTGGCCATGTATGAATGTGAGAGTTGGACTATAAAGAAAGCTGAGCGCCAAAGAATAGATGCTTTTCAACTGTGATGTTGGAGAAGACTCTTGAGAGTCCCTTGGATTGCAAGGAGATCCAACCAGTGCATCCTAAAGGAAATCATTCCTGAACATTCATTGGAATGACTGATGCTGAAGGTGAAACTCCAATACATTGACCATGTGATGTGAAGAACTGACTCATTTGAAAAGACCCTGATGCTGGGAAAGATTGACAGCAGGAGGAGAAGGGGACGACAGAGGATGAGATGGCTGGATGGCATCTCCAACTCGATGGACATGAGTTGGAGTAAGCTCTGGGCATTGGTGATGGATAGGGAGGCCTGGCATGCTGCAGTCCGTGGGGTGGCAAAGAGTCGGACACTACTGAGTGACTGAACTGAACTGAACTGATAATGACTCTTAAAGGATAGATTGGGAGAGTTTCAGGGACTGATGGAAATATTCTTTATTCTAATTATGGTAGTGATTACATGGGCCAATACATATGTTAAAATTCATGAAACTCTTCACCAAAGGAAAAACTCATTTTATGATGATTTTAAAAATAAACTGTAAACATTTTGGTAAAAGGTTGTCCCCTTTACGTTGGCAGATGTCAAACAGAAATGATGTGGTTTGACAATATTGTCAACTATTAAGCCTAATTAATGAGACACAGAAAAGAAGTATCATCATTTTGCACACAAAATGAAACTATGATCTTTACATCTAGTTCTTAAACTTCTTTCTTCCCTGACATCTGTAATCACTCATGGCTATTTCATTGCCTATGGCTTCATACTGTTGGGAAAATCAGGAAAACAGAAGGCTTTTAAGGATTCTGGGTGAAAGGTATATGTCTCTGTTGCATCTTCCTTCCAGTGGGTCCAATGTGGTGACTTTGGTTAGTTCTTATCTTCGTCTTTCTCCCTGCATCAGTCATCAATTCTCCTACTGATTTTTTTTTTTAACAAAGGTCAAGCGCATATTTGTAGGTGACACCAATTGCTTCAGAGTTTGTCCCTGCTCCTTACTGTTCTGATTTAAACCCCTTGTGGCACTTTCTACTGCATGGGTAGTGATAAATGGGGTTGAGAGTGACATGGAAATGAACTCAGAAGTAAGTTTATGGCACTGCTGGGGACCATCTGTTAATGTAAATGTTTAAGGTAAAATGCATTAAGGCTTAAGAGCTGACGAGACATTTTATTTGCATCCTGCCTTTGGGATTATGCCTGGGTTCCTGCCTAGTTTTACTCTTTTATGTGCTGCTATTCATTTGCTGGGATGGAATCCTAAACATATTTGAAGTGTATTTTTTTAAATAACTCGCTTAAACAAGAAAAATTAGGAGTTGTGTTACGGGTTTGGGGGAGTTTCCAAGTGTTTAAACACATTTATATGGTTACTTCTCATGTATGGTTACCTCCTGTTACATGATTGGTGGATGAAATTTGTTGTCTCCAGTCTTGAAATATTAAGTACTGTCTTTTGGGGCCATCAGTGTCAACCAAGATAAAAATAATTTATGAAATGAATGACTTGGTATTAAAATTCACCCTTAAAGCTATTTGTATTATATTGTAATGTTCTGGTGAACTCATAATAAAATAGAGAAGTTTGAATGTACCCATTTTACTTTTAACACTTTAAAGTGTTTTATCTGAGGGGATATTCAAGTAACCCATCTTTATGGTTCATAGGAAAATGGTCCTCCTCAAAAGGGAAAATAAAATCCAGCTACTAGATGTAAATCAAAAATATTCATTTCCAGCTTCTACCAAGTAAAGTAATGGCTTGGGCTTTTAGAGTGGGTTTTATGTGCCACGACAGTCCTACCCAAGTGCAAGAAGGCACAGAAAAGAGGGAGCGGTGAGGCGAGCTAGAGGGAGTAGACGGAGAAAAAGAATTTGAATACAAGATGATTTCATTCCTTTTTTCTTATTTTTAAATTTTAAAAAAATAATTGCTTAAAGTTTATTTTTAGTTTTGGCTCTACTGGGTCTTCACTGCTGCACTCAAACTTTCTCTAGTTGCAGAGAGCAGGGGCTAATCTCCGGTCACAGTGTCCGAGCTTCTCATTACAGTGGCTTCTGTTGGTGAAGGGCATGGGCTTTAGGGTCCACGGGCTTCATTAGCTGCAGTACGTGGGCTCAGAAGTTGTGGCTTCCAGGCTCTAGAGTTTAGGCTCGGTAGTTGTGATCTGCAGGCTTAGTTGCTCTGAGGCAAGTGGGGTGGTTCCGGATCAGGGATCGAGTCTGTGTCTCCTGCATTGTCAGGCAAAACTCTCTCCCACTGAGCCACCAGGGAAGCCCTGAATACAAGATGATTTAAATAAATAAGAGTTTTCTGGAAACCTCTGAACATGATGAGTGAAAAGTGATTAGAAATTTTGAATGGTTTCCCTCTGGGTGGATAAAACTACCTGTTCAGCTGTAATGATTCTGATGATCTTGCCTCTTAAGCCTGTCCTTTGAGATCAGCAAAAAAAAAAGAAAAAAAAAAGTCCCATTTTCTCATCTCCCAGTTGAGCTGGGGTTGATTGATGCATAATTAAGATCACTGAGTGATGATGAGAGCGGCGGAGTCTCAAAATTTTTCCATGATGATTTTCTTTCTCTTTTTTAAAAAGTCACTTCTCATGGTTCTTATACTGCACACTTTTGATAGTGTGATATTGGGGGCAGAGAGTTTGTGTTAAGTTTATGGGAGATAGGATATGATATGGGGTCTGCAGATTTGTAAGCTGCAATGAAAAGTCAAAAGAACCCATATGAAATCATAACGTCTTAGACTGGACGAAATCTCGCAGGCCACTTAGCCTGTGTCCTCTGTTACACAGAGTAGGTGACTCCTGAGTGTTTCTGAGGCAAAGTTGCTTTTTTAAGGTTATACATCTGGTCAGGGGTGGAGGCGGGAAGGTGGCCTGAACCCTCCCATTCCTAGCTTACTTTCCTCTCCACTAGGACATCGCCCTTTCACATGACTTAGGATCTTATGCTCTCTGTGTAATGCTGGAGATGTACGTTTTACTTTCCCTCTGCTGAGAACTCTATGTCTGGAAAGATGAAGTGAGTGACATTAACACCTACCTTTCAATCACTTGCCCCATTTTAAATTGAGGGTGCGCACTGCAGATGGACATTTGCATAGAGAACCTGGAAATTCTGTGGCCCAGTGGCCCACTTAGCACTTGATCTGTTGGACATTGCTGAATCATCACACATTCTTGAGTTATAACGTCAGCCTTAATGAAATGTGTATAACTTGAAAGTTTTTCCACCACTTTGAAGGACCACAGTGGTAATTTATATTCAATATTTCTTTCATTTATTTTTCCAAAATAGTTGAATTTTAACAGTAAAATTAGAATGTTAAATTGGCCTCCTGTATGAAAAGTTTAATAGTCTATCCATAGCTCTACGCAAGGTTAGGTGATCTCCTTGGAAATGAACAGGTATTTATTAAGATATAGTCAAACGTGTTTCTTGTATTTCTAATGAAAAAAGTCTCATGAAGATTTGAATGTAACCAGGGAAAGAGTTGGATCTTAATTACATAAATTGGCTATAAGACTTCTGATGAGGAAGAGTTTATACAACTTCCCTGGAAAAACTAATCCTCTGGAGGAGGAGGAACACATTTATAATAACAGCTTGGCAAGTCTAATGTCTATATGAACACAAAACCAGTTACGCCAGCTACAGGCAGGGAAGGCTTCACTGCTCTTTCAAGGTCAAGGTCAAGGTTGACCTTGAAAGAGATGAAGAATGCAGAATACTTGGTGGAGAATGGGGAGGAGCGTGTTCTGGTGGAAGAGTAAGAGGCAAACATAGACCCCTACATGTTTTCACAGCCCACTTTAGTCCCAATTAACCCCATCAAAACTGATGGCCACATCTCGACTACATTCTTTTAAGGAAACCTATGCATTACTCCTTAGACAAAAATATCAGGCAACCATTGCCACCGTAACTAAAAAGAAAACAAAACTGTGTTTGAGAACTTTCCTGGACAGAAGATAAGACGATGCTTTCAGCTGCATCTGGGAAGAACTTGAGGTGCTGAGTCACCTGAGTGTCTGAGGAATCACAGTTAACCATTCCCCAGTTACAGCAACAGCAGGATTCAAATCATCTCAGAATAATCTGCAATCACCCAAGGCCAAATGCACTTGAGTGAGTTGGTGAATTTCCTCTGGAGAAGCAGTAGCGCTCTCCTTTGTTGTTCTTCAGTCGCTCAGTTGTGTCTCTTTGTGACCCCATGGACTACAGCACGCCAGGCTCCCCTGTCCTTCACTATCTCCCAGAGTTTGCTCAGATTCATGTCCATTGAGTTCATGATGCCATCTAACCATCTCATCCTCTACCACACTCTTCTCCTCTTGCCTTCAATCTTTCCCAGCATCAGGGTCTTTTCCAATGAGTTAGTTCTTCACATCAGGTGGCCAAAGCATTGGAGTTTCAGCTTTAGCATCAGTCCTTCCAATGAACATTCAGGGTTGATTTCCTTTGAGTAATAGCATCTTATAGGTCAGAGAGGAGAGGATTAGCTAGATCATTATAAACTTCTGTCAGTCTGTTTCAATATTTCAGATAAATCTCTTTCACTATCTGAACTTTAGGGATCACCGTGGGGCTCAGCTGGTAAAGAATCCACCTGCAATCAGGAGACCTGGGTTCAATCCCTGGGTTGGGAAGATCCCCTGGAGAAGGGACCAACTACCCACTCCAGTATTCTGGTCTGGAGAATTCCATGGACTGTATAGTCCATGGGGTTGCAAAGTGCCGGACATGACTGAGTGACTTTCACTTTCATCTGAACTTTGAAGTATCTTGGCTTCCACTTCATAAGAAAAATTGCTTGATCCATCTTCACTCTGCTCACCATCTTACCCTTCTCCCCAAAGAGCAGCATCAAGTAAGGTGACTTGAAAGCCCGGGTGAGACAGGAGCCCTCTACTGCCTCCTGCTAAAGGCGGTGATATTGACTATGCTCTGCCTCAGCCTCCCCCAGTTAGCAACTTCACCCCAGATTCTGTTGGGATAAAGAATGACAGGAGAGAACAGAGGCTTGAATGCTTTTAAGATCCTCCCCCTTTCCCTGAAGCTTTAATATATTCATGTATATGTGTACACTATTGTTGCTGCTGTTCATCTGCTGAGTCACGCCCAACTCTTTGTAACCCCATGGACTGTAGCATGCCAGGCTCCCCTGTCCTTCACTGTCTCCTGGAGCATGCTCAGATTCATGTCCATTGAGTCCATGATGTTATCTAACCATCTCATCCTCTGCTGCCCCCTTCTCCTTTTACCTTCAGTCTTTCCCAGCATCAAGGTCTTTTCCAGTGAGTCGGCTCTACACATCAGGGGGCCAAAATGTTGGAGCTTCAGCATCAGTCCTTCCAGTGAGTACTGAGGGTTGACTTCCTTTAAGGTTGATTGATTCGATCTCCTTGCTGTCCAAGGGACTCTCAAGAGTCTTTCCAGCATCACAAATTGAAAGCATTAATTCTTAGGCACTATGCCTTCTTTATGGTCCAACTCTCACATTCGTACGTTACTACTGGAAAAACCATAGTTTTGACTATACAGACCTTTGTCAGCAAAATATCATCTCTGCTTTTTAATTCATTGTCTAGGTTTGTCGTAGCTTTCCTTCCAAGGAACAAGCATCTTTTAATTTCATGGATGCAGTTACCATCCACAGAATGATTTTGGAGCCAAGAAAATAAAATCTGTACAGTATATTCTTGAATATTCCATTATACTGTAAGCAGTTATACTCTTTGAAGAAAACAAATTTCTTGAATTTTCCTTGTGATGGACTTAAGTCAAAAAGTCTCTTAATGGTTCTTCAGATGCAGTGCCTGCGGAAGGGAAAGGTTAAGTGAGAATTACTCAGTCCGTACAAGAAAGAGGATAAGTTCATCATTTAAATGCAAACAACTTTTTATTTTTTACTATATTGGCTTTCTTTTTCTTCAATTTCTCTTTGTCTTATTAGGTCATTTTTGTATGTCATGTTAAAAATATGCCTTGTCAATAAAGGCTGGGTATTTAGAAATAAGGCAGCTTAAATCATGGTGCAGCTGTTCAGTTGTAAGATGGATCTCTTCTAATCTGTGTGATTATTATCCCAGGCATAGGATATTTCAGTGAAACTTAGAAAGCGAGGATATTCTGCACAGCAGAATATTGATGATCATATGATGACAACAACACTGTAAAACAAAAATACCGTGGTTTTATGGCTTGAGTATCTCTATCAGGATCTGGCAAGGGAAGTGGGGTGTGGTATTTGTGGCAGACAGAGGCATAAGAATTCAGACATCTTTTGTAATCCCCCTTATCTGTTCTTCCTCTAAGAGAATCAGTCAGTGGAAGCTCAGCTGAGCAATTGCCACATGCAAAGCCATGTGGGGGACATGTTGAGGTAGGTACACCTGACCTCAAGGTATTGTTAATAAACTCATAGGAAAACTATGATCTGAACACTTAACAATATGTTAACAACTTAAATACTAAATATGTGTAGTAAAAATAACTGTTTTTAATTTCCGACAAAGTCAGTTGGCAACAAAGAAGGAAGTTGCTTTGGTAAGGTTATTTGCTTTGAGCTTCCACCAGTGAGAAGTAATCAGATAATTACAGAGGAGGAATAAAAGCCTTTAGATGAGAACAGCATCCTAAGCACAAGCATGTGAGTGCAATTCCCTGTAGATAAGGAATTCTGCGTCTCTTCTTTAACTGACAGTTACTTCATACGTGAGTGAAAAAGACCAAACATAGTTATAGAGCTTGCCTTTTGCTTTCTGTCTTTTCTTTTTTTTTCAAGAAACACTAAACTTGCACCTCAGAATATTTTGACAAGCTTAGAAACCTTTTCAAAAAATAACTCATGTGCATGGCAAGACGTTACTAAACTCAGATTTTTTTTCCCCCATGGATATGACGACTACAGACTTTCTCATTCACACCTTCAGACTCGTGCAGAGAGCAGTCAAGATCTCTCCTGTGCATTTTGGCACCACTTAGGGGGCTTGAAAGGATCACGGAGGACTCCCTGAAGGGAATCTCTCAACCTTCTCATACCTCTTGGCCTGTTTCAAGAACACTTAATTGACCTGAATTAAGATTGTGATTTCTCATTTCTCAATTTGAAGCATAAGTCAAGTGGGAATTTTGCAGTATATTTTATGTTTTTGAAATAATCACAAAACCATATCTGAGTACTGCCTTGAGTCAAGCTTCTGAAATAACACACTTTGGATTGCTGTGATGATGAAGCCACCTTCCCTTTGATATCTCAAAGAATATGTAGCTAAGGTACCAGTTTTGTGGAGGACTGGTTACACTCTAGCTTCAGAAGCACTTTCTCTTTTAAACATCAAGAAATGTTGGCTCAGGGGTTAATTCTCTCCCGGTTATAGATTGGGTAGAATAATACTCATCCTCTTATGCAGAAAGGCTATTTTTAGACTTCTAATTGCTTCCCAGTTACTGTAAAATAGTGACTGTTAGGATTTCAGCATATGCATCTCTTGGATGCCTAGCATGAAATGAGAGTACTCAGGCACTGCAAATCCTTGCCTGCCCTTTTAGAGAAGACGATAGCCCTGGCCACTGCAGGCAGCAGCCCTTAGGTTAGAACCTTTAGATTCCCTCCAAGGAATCCCAGGCTTCCAATTGCGTCCAGATTCTGGGTGATGTCTTTGTCTTGTCTCATCTTCCTCATCGGCCTTTCACTCCCCTTAATGGACTTACCAGGTACCTGGGATCTCATGCACCCTGGCCATCTTCCCCTATGTGTCTTTCCTTGCGGTTCCGTTCTCCCTGCCAGCTTCTCAGATTGCCATGGTCTCACATCTTATGCCTCCCCTTAATGCCCACTCACTTTCCATCACCTCTTCTTTTTATTCAATCTGCTGTTCAGAAATCCTCCACCTCTTGTCAACAGAGGAAAGTCCAAATTCTTTAGCCTCTTTAGGAAGTAGACTGTCCACAACATTGCGTGACATCTAGTAGCTGCTGCTGCTAAGTCACTTCTGTCGTGTCTGACTCTGCGTGACCCCATAGACGGCAGCCCACCAGGCTCCCCCGTCCCTGGGATTCTCCAGGCAAGAACACTGGAGTGGGTTGCCATTTCCTTCTCCAATGCAGGAAAGTGAAAAGTGAAAGTGAAGTTGCTCAGTCATGACCCCATGGACTGCAGCCCACCAGGCTCCTCCGTCCATGGGATTTTCCAGGCAAGAGTACTGGAGTGGGGTGCCATTGCCTTCTCCAGACACCTAGTAGGGAATGGCAGAATATGAAGCTTTAAGAATCAAGCCTGTAGCACTGCCCAGACATACATGGTATTACAAAGGAACAAAGCCTTTCGTAGAAATGGACTGGTAATTTCCCAGCACTCAAAGCCTGGGATTTTTAGCAAGGACATAAACCCCAAGATTTAAAAATAAACGACATGAAGAAAAAAAAAAAACAGAAATCCCTGAGAACACAAGCCATGTCACAAAGAACCACCTGAGACCCCTACAAGGTGGTTCCTGCCTTACTCAGGTTTGTCCCAGATGACGTTTTGGTGGAAACAGCCTCCCATCCTAGTAAGGAAGGTGAGCCAAAACAAACAGAATGAAAGAAGAGCTCTCCCTCCTTCACCCCTGACAAAATTCTGTCTCGATTAGTGTCATTTTTGTGTTTGGATGTACATTTATGAAAGCATCTTTAATTGCCCGGTGTATAGTAAATTGTTTTTTCAAAAACTTTGTGGAAAATGCCGTAGAACGCTAAGGCTACGATAAATGTCATTGGATGTCAGGATGAGAAGTTTGCACTGGTACAGTAGGTGATCGGAAGCTCCATCCACATTCCTTCACATTCCATGTTCTTTTTCAACTCTATGTGAAAAGCACAGAGGAGTAATAATAGTAGCGTTTTGTAACAGAAATGTAAGTTGCATCTGGCTCACATTCAACCTCTGATTCCTCAGGAGGTTTTCCACGCCCCCTCCCGATTCCCGCTTTCCAGCTGAGCTGACAGAAGGACAGAAGGATTAAGAAATCAAGTAGCTTATCTTAGAGGTTCCCCACAGGGCACTTTGTCCCAGGTGTTCCTGCTTGCAGCTTATATAATCAGGAGCACTCTGCGTGCCCAGGGTATTACTATAAGGGTGATTGTTTGAGCCAGTGGGTGATGGTGTCAAAGCAGTTATATTCAGGTGATGTGTGATCTTAAAGACCTAGTTAGTGCCCCAGGAGACTTGGAGAGCCGGCTGCTTCCCATACCTTTGCAGCCGCACTTTCTGAAGTGAGGTGGCACCACTTCCCAAAGGGGAACAAAGGTGAATGATTAAGGAGGGGGCAGTGTGTTCCTCCAGGGCTTTGGGGGAAAAAAAAACACTCCAAGTTAATCTTTTCTAATGGGCCCCTTTTTGTTATGTTTATGTTTTCGGTTGGACTTCTTTGTTCACTTAAAATGGAACTAAGTCAAAACTGTGAGAATTGACCACGGCTTCCTCTGATAACCTGAAAAACTACTTATTTTTAAAAAGAGAATGAAAAGAATAATAAATCAGCTTTATTTTTATTACATTTTTTTTTTTCTTTCATAAGGTTATCTGGAGTAGGAAATGGCAACCCACTCCAGTGTGCTTGCCTGGAGAACTCCAGGGGCAGAGGAGCCTGGCGGGCTACAGTCTGTAGGATCGCAAAGAGTCAGACATGACTAAAGCGACTTAGCACACGGGCAATGATATTTGTATTAGATAATTCTCCATCAGACTTGAAAGTTGCAGAAGGCTTATGGTTGTGCTCCAGTTGCTGCCACCAAGCCTAATTTATAGGGAATTCATTTCAAATTGGATCTCAGTTTAATTAGGACCATCCCTGCAGAGCAGGTCAGAAACTCCACGTTATTTTCTCTCCTTTGCTTGTATTTTTAACTGCATGGTTATCACACACTATGGAAAAGATTTCAAAATATCCTGGAGAATATCAGGAAAAATCAAAGTCCGCTCTGACCATCCCCAACCCTCCTCTTCTCTCAAGTGGAAATCACGGTTGACATTTCAAGGTGCAGCCATCCAAACCCGTTGCTCTGCCTTTACCAATAGAAACATGAGTACGTGTGCACATACATACCTGTCCCAAAAGATCATTCCGTCTTCATACAGAAGTGAAGTTGCTCAGTCGTGTGCAGCTCTTTGCCATCCCATGGACTGTAGCCTACCAGGCTTCTTTGTCCGAGGACCCTTCCAGGCCAGAGTACTCAGAGTGTGGGTTGCCATTTCCTTCTCCAGGGGATCTTCTGGACCCAGGGATCGAACCCAGGTCTCCTGCATTGCAGGCAGACACTTTACTCCCTGGGTCACCAGGGAAGCCCATACAGAGTCATACGATAAATGTATCTCTCCCGGATACCGTGCCCTGTTGGTACATGTAGAAGCATGTAATTCTTTCGAAAGTTAAAGTACAATAAGAGGTGACGGTTTGCTGGAGCTGCCGCCTGGATGTGTGGCCTCAGGCTGGAGTGAACGGGCTGTGGCTGAATTGAGCCAGCCCGTTTCTGCGACTGCTGCAAGCTGGCTCCGCTCGGTGAATGGAGGAGCCCTCTGAAGGAGTGAGTGCAGTAGCTCCCAGCCTACTGCATTGTTCGTGAAGACCCCTGGCAGTGACAGACCCTTGGGGCTCCCTTCTTCTCAGTTTTAAAAGCAGAAAGGAAACACTTTCCCCCAAGGACCTTGTCCCATTGATCCCCACCCTTTTCTGAGACGTCTCGCTGTGCTTGCACTGGGCTCACAGGGCCTGGGCTTGAAGGGATAGTGTGCCTTTATTTTTTCTTTTAATTTATTTTATTTTTTAAAAATGCTAATCTTAAAAAAAATTATGTATTATTTATTTTTGGCTGCACTGGGTCTTCATCGCTGCACATGGGCTTTGTCTAGCCGTGGTGAACAGTGGCTCCTCTTATCATGGAGTACAGGCCCTAGGACGTGGTGGGCTCGGCCGCTGTGGCTCATGGGCTTCAGTTGCCCTGTGGCGTTTGGGATCTTCCTGGACCCAGGATAGGTGGAACGGATGTCCTCTGCATTGCAAGGTGGATTCTTTTGTTTGTTTCATTTTTATTTATTTTTATTGAAGGATAATTGCTTTACAGAATTTTGCTGTTTTCTGTCAAACCTCAACATGAATCAACCATAGGTATACATATATCCCCTCCCTTTTGACCCTCCCTCCCATCTCCCTCCCCATTCAACCCCTCTAGGTTGATACAGAGCCCCTGTTTGAGTTTCCTGAGCCATACAGCAAATTCCCGTTGGCTATCTATTTTACACGTGGTAATGTAAGTTTCCATGTGACTCTTTCATCTCACCCTTTCCTCCCCTCTCCCCATAAGTCCATAAGTCTATTCTCTATGTCTGTTTCTCTGCTATTGCCCTATAAGTAAATTCTTCAGTTCCATTTTTCTAGATTCCGTATAGATGTGTTAGAATATGGTATTTCTCTTGCAGACTCACTTCACTCTGTATAATAGGTTCTAGGTTCATCCGCCTCATTAGAACTGAATCAAATGTGTTGCCGAGTGATATTCCATTGTGTATATGTACCACAGCTTCTTTATCCATTCATCTGTCGATGGGCAAGGCGGATTCTTCATCACTGGACCACCAGGGAAGTCTGATGGTGATGTGCTTTTAGACGACTAGAGGCCATCCTCTGGCTTCACTCATTCATGTGCTTATTCATTCGTACTCACGTGACCATATGGTAGCGATACCAAGCACAGGGCTAGAGATAGAAACCTGAAACAGACACAGACACTGACAGCCGAAGGACGTTACAAATCAGGGAGGGACACAAACGAGGACCCAGACAGTTACAGGAAAGCCTGAGCTGTGCATTGACCGGTGCGGAGCAGAGAAGTTTCTGGCATACTTGAGGGTGTAAGGAGAGGCTTCCTGGACAGGAAATCTAATCCGAGTACCGGGGATGATGATAACTTAGCTAGGTAAAGAGAGCTGAGAAGAAAAGAGGTGTTGGAAAGAGAGGAGGCCTCAAGTTGAAGTCCAAGAGTGCCTAACAGGGCTGGCAGGTTGGGGCAAGTGATGCCCGGGGCACGGAAGCAGGGTGGGTCTCTTTGACCTTTGACCTTAAAGGCCTCCTACCTTTGGAAGGACTGATGCTGAAGGTGAAGCTCCAATATTTTGGGCCTCTGATGCAAAGAGCCGACTCATTGGAGAAGACCCTGATTCTGGGAAAGATTGAAGGCAAAAGGAGAAGGGGGTGACAGAGGATGAGGTCGTTGGATGGCATCACTGACTCAGTGGACATGAGTTTTGCAAACTCAGGGAGATGATGATGGACAGGGAAGTCTAGTGTGCTGCAGTCCATGAGGTTGCAAAGAGTTGGACAGGACTTCGTGACTGAAAAGCAACAGCAACAGAAGGAGTTTGACCCCTTATTCTGAGAGTCATGGGGAACACCTGGAGAATTTTAAGAGGCATCAAGGTGTGATTTATAAGCTGTGTAAGGTGGGAGGCAGATGAAATGGGGCAAGGTGACCAGTAGGATGCTATTGTGGATGTTGGAATAGGAGGTGATGGGTAGCTTTAACTGGAGCAGAGGCGGTGGCACTGGAGAAGTGTGCTGAGTTTGGGGAGGCATTTCTTGCATCCTGAGAGCAAGTCTGTGCAGTTGCAGAAGTACAGGTTGAGAAACTGCATAAACCACGTGCAGAGCAGTTAGCTCTGACATTGCAAAGTCGAATGTGTGTGACGCGGAGGTTAGATAAATATCTGTCTCTGAGGGTATATATATATATATATGAGCGCATTTTTTATTTCGTTTTGTTTTCAAGAGATAATTGCACCCGAGGCTGGAGCTTGCTCACCCTATCTTTTGGACTCAGACTACAATGCCTGGTCTATTTTCTACACGACTGGGCTTTACTTCAGAACTGACGAGTCATACATCATTCTGATTGATTTTTTTTTCTATGTTTTTTCCTGCCCCCTACTCAAAGAAAGGGAAGGGGGTAAAATAGAGATTGTGATGGGACAGAATCAGGGTAACTCAGCCCAAATATGTAACTGTCAGGAGCCCCCGAGTCTGGCTTAGTTGACCTCATCTTGTTTTGTCCCTCAGAGCTGAGCATGAGGGGTGGACAGTGGAGCAAGGTCAGGCAGTGGCTAAGGAAGAATAGCTCCGTAGCCCAGGCTTGGAGTGTCTGGTCTCTGCCAGAGGGGAGTGGTAAGAAGGGGAGACCGACAGTGTTCTGAGCAGTGGGGTATAGCTAAGCTCTAAATTGCCCACTAATTTGTCCTTGCTCCCAAAGACTGGACTTTGCTTTCACCCATCTCTTCTGTTTTTGCTTCCTTTATTCTTAGTGCCAGTCACCCCAAAGGCAAGGACTCCAAAGCTTAAGCATCCATCTTTATTAAACGAGAAAGATGTGGACAGAAGGGCTGTGTGTGTACAGTTTTAAAAATTCTTTGTAAAGGTAAGTGGATTGCAGAAAGTGGGTAGGATTGTGTCACAATGAAACACACACCAATTCTTCAGCAGACAGTCCCTTTATTCTGCAAACATTTTATTGTCTTTGCAGATTTGATACAACTCGGACTCCATCCAGTTCATAATTACAGTTCTAAGGAATTAGGATCTTTGGACAAAACAATCTTTCCAGTATATATGCATCCTCCACCCTCGAAGGAACACATATCTGTTAATGTTTTAAGAGAATTCTGAGTTTTTTTAAATGACAGTTAATGCCCATTAGAAAGCTGTAGAAGCACGTGCCATGATCATCAGCTTTCTCTTAGACTCCAGCATAACTCTGGCTGTTGAATATCAAGGGGAAAAGTACTGGGCTGGAGTTGAAGGCATAAGTGAGGATCATGGACAGTTAAAAATGAGTTTTTGTTTTTTTTTAAAAAAACTCTGACCCATACATTTTGGCTTCAAAAAGATGGTGGAGTGTGTGTGTGTGTGTGTGTGTGTATAATAAAATGGGAAGAAATACCAATGCCTCAAAATGGACAGGTCATTTTGTTGAATGTAACCGAACTCCTGAGCATTCAGAGATTAGGAATAGTCATAATTCCTGGCTGCCGTGCTTTATGCTAATGAGGCTGTGCTCTTGTGGTCTTCTGCTGTGACAGCACTTTACTCCTGCTTAATTTCCTCTCTAATGGTGGTGGTAGAGGCCTGGGTATCTATAGTCAGCTTTTACCAATGTAACTGCCTGCCACCGCAAGCGATTATAAATTATTATTCTTATTTAGCACTTGACTCTACAGTGTATTTCTTTCCTTCACGTTTTGTAAAATACAGTTATAGACTTAGGTCTAAGTTAGCTATGATTCTTTGTCCCTATAAATTCAAATCTGTCATCAGCAATAAGCTAAACTTTTTCAGATGCTAAACATTTGTAACCCTTGCAAGACAGACTGGTGATTTATCAAGGAGTTTCATTCATTTATGCATGCATGTCATATTTACTGAATACTTACTTTATACTAGGCAATGCTTTAGGCATTGAAGATAAAGCAGTCAATCATATGCATTATAGGGGAGAGATATTACCAGGAATTTCTAAGAAATACTGGTCAGATTTGAGGAAACATGCATGTCTATGTTGATAGTCTCAGTATGGTTTTCATCCTTGATTATCTATACAACTCCATGGGAAACTTCTGCAAAGTTTTATTTTCATTATTTTTTCATCTACCCTCTGGTTTTCAAGGAGTAATTTTTGCCTTTAGTGGGGTGATATTTTATTACTTTCTCTCTAATATCCTAGGAAAATTATTTCCTTATCTCCTACTGATGGTTACTTTGGAATGTGTAAACAATTCTTGGAAACCTATATATGAAAATTTTGTTGTAAGAATTCATATACATCTGGACAAGCAAAAGCTATTACCTTCTGCAGTCTAGATTCTAGAAATTTTTTCACATTTTCTTGCCAACTTTCTCCGTTGTGGTATTCGCAGTTGGTTGATTGATTTTCTGTCTCTCTGTTTTTTTCTTAAGTTCTCCTCCTCTCTCTGGAAAAATCCACGCTTCAATGTGCTGGCAGGAAAGAACAATCGTAGATTGTGTCAATTAGCTTACAGGAAATTATTTTCCTTTTATCTCTTACTTGTGTTCTACCACTACTAACTATGTGACTTCAGATACTTGTTAACATCTCTGAGTCATATTTCCTTCCCTGTAGAATCATGCAGTGCTTCCTGTAAAAGCTGAGATGTGTTTGCTCAGTTGCTCAGTCGTGTCTGACTCTGTAACCCTTTGGACTGTAGCCTGCCAGGCTCTTCTGTCCATGGGATTTTTCAGGCAAGAATATTGGAATGGGTTGCCATTTTCTCCTCCAGGGGATCTTCCTGACCCAGGGATGAAACCCTTGTCTCCTGTATCTTCTGCATTGCAAGCAGATTCTTTACTGCTCAGTCATCAGGGTAGCCCCAAAACTGAGATATTATGTGAAAAATATAAGCACCGTATCACACACCTTGTCTGTTTGGTTCTCCCCAGTTTTCTCTGTGAATCTGCCCCTTTTGTTCTTGAGCCTGTTCCACACTGTTCCATTTGGCTTTCCACACCTGGCATATTTAAATCCTCTCCAGGTAAGTCTTGATCTCCTATGTTGACCCTGTTATGCCACGGAGAAATCGAGTTCCATAGTAAGTCAGCGTGCTTCTGAGAAATTGAGCTTTTGAAATGATTTTAGTATACAGTGATGCTAGGCTCAACCTTAAAGCAGCCTGTAAGTGTTCAGTCAAGTTGCCTCTCTGGTCAAAATGATCTTTTCTACGCTTTGCTATGGTGCTTGGAATTTCTTCAGTATAGACTCCTTCCTCGGCCCTTTAGAGTTTTTTAGCTAGACTTTTCTTCCCAGCTTCAAATCCTCCTGGTGAGTCCCTGAAGTCAACATTGGCTGGCACTTGAGATGGGTTAATCCGAGATCAAAGTCTTGCTGAAACAAGGGGTAGCCTAAGGTTGGAGAGCAAAGGAGACAGAAGAAGAGAAGCATCAGAAGCAGAATTATCCTTGTGCCACAATGTTGCCACATTCTCTGTAACCCCGGGAGTTGTGCTGCCGATATCGAAAGAAGCCCTGGCTCTGTGTAGCTGGGTGAGAAGAGAAAAAGCCATTTCCTCCTGCTTTCCAAAGGTAGGCATGCCAACTGAGTATCCTGGTGTGCATCCTGAAGCATCATCGGGTGAAAATTAGGGAGTGAATTTGCTTAGAGCTTTGGGAAAGGGTTTCTGACTCTGTTGGCTGAATTGATGAGTCCAGAAGGAAGAGGGAAACACATTATTGAATGAGTAATTTGTGGGTGAACTGAATGAGCTAGAACTCACTCCCTGACTAGAATTTGTGGCCTGAGTACTTCTGTCCTTCCTTTTATTTGTCACATTTGCATTCAGTGGATAATGTGAGGAATAAATTACCCCCTTATCCTTTATTTCAGTAAATCCCTTCTCACTGTAGAAAGGGAATCGTGTGCATATTTTTCACGTTAATGCAGTGTCCCCCTGCTCCTCAGTGCAGTAAATACCACAGTGCTAATACACAGGGGTCTTGCAGCCTGGGCCCCACGTCAGAAAAGCTACACGAGGTCCTGGTAGTTGGCTGCAAAGCCGGCCCTGAAGATCAAATAAAGGAGACGCATATGTGTTCTCAACAAGGGCTCTGCAGGTTGTTTGGGGTCATACTACTCTCCTGCAGCAGCCTCTCCGAAAGGGATCTCTCCACCAAGTGCTCCTTAGTGCCTGGTACCTTTGGAGAACTCCTCCAGGCCATCTAAACCATGTGGCCATCTAAATGGGCCCTTGGCAGAGTCACCTGGAAAGAGGACAGCCCAAGAGGCTGACTTTATCTGGGATGTGAAATGCTCTACTATTACTGGATTAAAGCATCTCAGCCATCCTGCTCTGGGTGCACCCTGGCTGAGTTGATCTCTGATTTACTATGTAAGAACAAACAAACTTATTTGTTTAATGAACCCATACCCCCCCCCCCTTTTCAATGTTTACCCTACCCCCACTAGAAAGTACACGCATTACTGCATATGCCTTAAAAGCTGTTTACTTTGCAGTTCCATCCTGCTTGTAGCCTCATTGCATTTTCTTCTCTAATTAGTAGATATATGCATCATCTCTTGGCCATAGGGCGAGTCCTCGTTGGGTAGTTTCCTAGGGAAGAAGCTCATGGCATCGCTCTGATTCTGGGTGTGCGGCCTGTCTTCTCACACATTCTCACCCCACCACACTTCTCCTGTGATGTTGCCAAGTCTGGCTAATTTAGATCCTTTCTCTAATTTAAGTTGCTTTCATATAACTCACCTTGAGGATGTCGCTCTAATGCACTTGATCACCAAGCTGTGGAGCAGCAGAGCTCAGAGAGGTGCTCCCTGTTGAGATTTCTGGATGCTGCAGGGGTACCTAGAATAGGAAGCCCGTCAGAGTCCTTTTGACAGCAAGTCACTGGGAGCCCTGATCGGTTGTCAAACAGGATGACCATTGCGGCTCCAAATACGTCACAATTTGGCATTCAAGGTTAAAAGGGAAATGGATTTTTCTCATGCATCCCACTCTTTTTTCAGGGAGGAAAACATTTTCCAAAAACCTCCCCACCCAACCCGCAGTAGAGATTTCCCTTGTGTCTGATTGGTCAAAACCTATGGTCACTCCTAAATCAACCACTAGCACAGCAGACCAAGATTTCCCAATTTCGGAGCCAAATCAAAATCCATTAAGGTAGAGAACCGATGTGAAGGAGGTGACCACACAGTAGTGTTTGCCATGGGAGGAGTCATGGATGGGTTTCTTGGTATTTTGCATGTCACGTTCAAGGGTCTAAGCAGAATCTTCTATCTTGTCTGAGATATTTTCAAGTAACTGTTATTTTTTAAAATTTTGTTTATTTACTTCTGGCTGGACTGGGTCTTTGTTGCTGCAACAAGTAGGGGCTGCTAGTTGCAGCGTGGGGGCTTCTCGCTGTGGCGGCTCCTCTTGCTGTGGTGCGCAGGCTCCACGGCATGGCCTCAATAGTCACGGTACCCGAGCTTCATTGCCCCACTATTTCCCAAGGAGGAAAACACTTTCCAGAAGCCTTCCCACTCAACCCCCAGCCGAGTTTCCCCCAGCATGTGGAATCTTTCCGGACCGGGGATCGAACCTGAGTCCCCTACATTGGGAGTCAGCTTCTTAACCACTGAACCGTCAGGGAAGTCCGAGTAACTATTATTTCTTTTTAGATTTCATCCTGGATCTGGATTCTCACACTGCATACAAAGGGAAAGGCATGAGAGAACGCATGGGGTCTTGGGGGGAAACATAAACAAATGGCTACCTAAAAAGGTCCCCTATAAGTAGGCTGAAAGTATAATTTATGATTTAAATCAGGATGATTTTGAGCGTCAACAGGGATGCTATAAATAATCCTACCATGTCAACAGGTAAAATCATCCTAGGCAAAGTAAAATGTATGCCCAAGCCAGGTCTATATGAGGGAGTCTTTTTTATTTTTAATGTGAGGGAAAAAGCAAAAGTTTATTTTTTAAAAAAGTTTCCTTAGGTGGAGAAAATGCCACATTTATTTAAGATCATGGTAAAGTCCAAATTTATATGCAAAGTTCATGTTTAATTTTACTTAAATCCTAAATCTTATGAGACATTAGAAAGACTATTATAGAAGATACTGTTTTTACCCCTCAGAACTTGTAAATATTCTGGGATGAATTTGGAAAAAAAATATTAGCATGTACAAAATCAAAATATTTCATATTGGAAAACTATAAATGTTTATCTTTTATTTTATCTTGTGTTGGTGCCAAGTGTTCCTCTAATTTCTCCTAACCTGCCAAGGCTTAGCTGTTACTGAGGATCTTTTCGGTCTTGGCTGCTGATAGAAGCTTGGAAAACAGCTTTGTATGAGGGAATAACTGAAACAGAAGAAGGCTAATCTCCTACAGACACAATGTGTTCAAGCTTGAATGAAACATATGAATGATCTTTCTAAGGGAAGGGGGACACCAGTCATCTGCCCTCCAAGAAAATATTCCAGTTCTTTCTTTCCCATATGTTGTTTAGCTTTGCATTTTGCTGCTGTGCTCACAGAATGTTCTCTGCCCGTCAATATCCAGAAAGGAGGGCCTTTTCATTGAAACAGGCCACTGAATCTGTTTCAGGGAGTACCGCTGATAGTCTGAGTGTATCTGAAAGAAGGAGAGGGGCAAGAGGAAGCCTAAACATACATCTTGGAAAGGTATTTTCAAAACTGAGTGTTGCTATTGAAAAAGTGAGAGGAATTATTTTGAAAGCCCCAAATCACCCCCTCTTCCACTCCGTTTCAGCTAAATACTAACATAAAATGTTATGAATAGTAAAAAGACTCCCCTACATTTGTAAACTTCAGTCTTTCACATTTCTTAAGAAGACGATCTAGTTTCTTGCTTTTTCTTATTGGTCCCGTGTGCCCTTTATTCAGTAATCTCAGAAAGTATGATCACTACGAAGATGCTGCTTTGATTTCTGGTTTATGTGATTAGATCTTGGATCTTAGAAATGAATAGGTTAAAAATATCAGCTTTCTATCAAGGGTTTAACAGAAACCTCATATTTCTGAACAAACTTCTCCTGCTTTGGAAAGGGGCTATTTCTTGGTCTGCGAAACTGCTAATCCATGAGTTACGTTCAGTCTGGGCTACCAAGAAGAATAAGTCACCCCTGGGCCTTGATGGCAGTGTTGTCATTTAGATGGCAAACAAGGCATGAAACACCCTGTCACAGAACTCAGCACCCTTAAGTGGGGACAAGAAACCCCTCACCTTTGGGTACTATCAGGGGTCACTGTGAAATCGTCTCACGTTCCAGTATCCAGGCTCATGACTTCCCAGTGGTTTGTTGTTTCCAGGGAGTGTTCTGTTTCATCCAAAACTGGATGAAATAGGTGGCTCTGGTGGATGCATGTGAATGAATATTGAAACATCAGCTCTGCTGCTAAAATTTCCCAGCAGCCCATAATTAGTTATCTCTTTGATCTTTTTTGAAATTAAAAAATATATATATAATTTCAGTTTGGTTCAGTCATGTCAGACTCTTTGCAACCCCATGGGCTGCAGCACGCCAGGCCTCCCTGTCCATCACCAACTCCTGGAGCTTATTCAAACTCATTTCCATTGCGTCGGTGATGCCGTCCAGCCATCTCATCCTCTGTCGTCCCCTTCTTCTCCTGCCTTCAATCTTTCCCAACAATGAGTCAGTTCTTTGCGTCAGGTATGTGTATGTGTGTGTGCGTGTGTGTATTTAAGGCTGTGCTGGGTCTCCATTGCTTCTCCAGTTGAGGCGAGCAGGGGCTACCCTGTAGTTGTAGTGTGAGGACTTCTCACTGTGGCGGCATCTCTTGTTGCAGAACATGGGCTCTAGAGAGCTGCGACTTCAACTGTTGTGGCACACAGGCTTAGTTGCCCTGAGGCATGTGGGCTCTTCCCAAACCAGGGGTCGAACTGGTACCCTCTGCCTTACAAGGAGGATTCTTAATCAGGGACCAGAGAAGTGCATGTCTCTTTAATCTTTACTTTTACTTCCTGAGGGGTAGATAAGAACATGGGCTTCCCTGGTAGCTCAGCTGGTAAAGAATCTGCCTGCCATGTAGGAGACCCCAGTTTGATTCCTGGGTTGGGAAGATCCCCTGGAGAAGGGATAGGCTACCCACTCCAGTGTTCTTGGGCTTCCCTGGTGGCTCAGATGGAAAGAATCCACCTGCAATGTAGAAGGCCTGGACTTGATCCCTGGGTTGGGAAGATCCCCTGGAGGAGAGAGCATGGCAACCCACTCCAGTGTTCTTGCCTGGAGAATCCCCCTGGACAGAGGAGCCTGGCGGGCTATATAGTCCATCGGGTCACAAAGAGTTGGACACAACTAAATGACTAAGCACAGCACAGCACAGATAAGAACATACACAGAGAACACACTATTCAGAGGATTACAGAGTCAACTCTCTAGAGCCTTGTTCTGGAAGAACTGGCTGTCTCCTCCACCTTGCTCTTGACATACAGCCAGCAGCCCACCAGCAGCTGCCTACAAAGCAGGGGAGGGATTCAGAGGCAATTGTCTTCAGTAGCTTCACTCCTTGTAGTGATGGTATCATGCTGTCACACTTGGGGAACGAGACTGACATTTAGCCACCCTATTTATATAATTACCCTTCTCTTTATTTTCCTGATCCAACCTTCAATCATCCCCACCTTCTGGACTGGCAGGAAATTCAAAGATTTGCTTTTTGGATAAAAGGGTTGTACATGATTCTCTAGCAAGTGGTGACGGAAGAACTTGGAGAATAGTTTTTAGTTTGCTGTGGGGTCATCTTTATTTTCATTCCTTTTGGCTCTGGACGCTTCAGGGTGTGCTTCGTCTCAAACACTGTCATTCCCCTTGTGTTTAGTGGTATGTGGTCAGTAGTGCTCCCGCCAGCCATCCGCCAGCTTCTGGTAAACAGCTATCCTTGTCTTTTGCAGAAGCTGAGTGCTGGTTTTTCCTCCCTTGATATCCTGGTCATGGGTTGACTTGAGTCCCCAAAAGATATGTTGAAGTCTTGACCCACATGGCACTAGTGGTAAAGAACCATCTGCCAATGCAGAGACATGGGTTTGATCCCTGGGTCAGGAAGATCCCCTGGAGGAGGGAATGGCAACCCCCTCCAGCTTTTTTTTTTTTTTTTTTTTGAGTTAATGTTTTTATTGCAGATAAATACCCAGAAGTAAATTGCTGGATCAAATGGTAATTATTTAATTTAGTTCTATGCAGTCTACATGTATAAAACTGCATAGAACTAAATAGAGAAATCCACCACCCCCCAAATACATGGATGCCCAGATGAGTTAAGTCAGAACCCCTGATGATTGTGTATTTTTAATGCTTTTTGTTGAATTTAATTGATTTAATTTTGGCTTTGCTGGGTCTTTGTTGCAGCGCTCTGGCTTCTCACTTCACTGTCTTCTCTCGTTGGGAAGCACGGGTTCTAGAACCCATAGTTGCAGCGCTTGGGCTTTGCTGCCGCATGGCATGTGGAATCCTCCGGGAGCAGGGATTGAACCCATGCCCCCCGAATTGTCCATGTTCCCTGCATCATCCATGTCCCCTGCATCGTCAGGCAGATTCCTAATCCCTGAACCACTGTAAAGTTCGATTGTGTATTTTTAAACTCTTCAGATGATTCTAACATTCTGTCAGGGTTGAGAGTCCCTGCCCTAGGCATTTTCACAGAAATACCTCGACAGGAATTTTACAGCATATTTGCGACACTCTGCTAGAAACAGAATTTGGTTGAAAAAGACATTAAAATCTCCAAATGATTAATTCTTATCTACAACTAAATAGTGTGCACATTTATCATATCCCTCTGAGTATTCTGCTGCTGCTGCTAAGTCGCTTCAGTCGTGTCCAACTCTGTGCGACCCCATGGATGGCAGCCCACCAGGCTCCCCCGTCCCTGGGATTCTCCAGGCAAGAACACTGGAGTGGGTTGCCATTTCTTTCTCCAATGCATGAAAGGGAAAAGTGAAAGTGAAGTCGCTCAGTCATGTCCAGCTCTTGGCGACCCCATGGACTGCAGCCTACCAGGCTCCTCCGTCCATGGGATTTCCCAGGCAAGAGTGCTGGAGTGGGTGCCATCACCTTCTCTGCTGATGTTCTAGATCCTCGCTATTCAAACATCTTCCATGACATCATCCGGGAGCCTTTTACAAGCACAACATTTCAGGCCCAGAGAAGCCCATGGACAGCGGAGCCTGGTGGGCTATAGTCCATGGGGTCGCAAAGAGTTGAACACGACTGAAGCAACTTAGCATGCACACATACGTAAATATAATCTTATTTAGAAATAAGATTTTTACAGCTGTGATTAAGATGTAAGTTGAGGAGAGCGTCCTGGAGGAGAGCAGGTCCCCAGCCCAATAGGGCTGATGCTCTTATAAAACAGGACAAGAGACACAGGCAGACACACAGAGAAGTGACTGCCCCGGGAAGACACAGCACACGGAGGAAAAGCACTGTGACAGCCGAGGCGGAGACGGCCGTGATGTGTCTGCAAGCCAAAGAGCGGCGAGGGTTGCCAGCATCCCCAGGACCAGGAGAGAAGCCTGGGGCACAGTCCACCCTAGAGCTTTCCGGGAGAGCTCGTCCCTGCTTATGTTTGGATTTTAGACTTCAGGTCTCCAGAATAGTCAAAAAATAAACTTTTGTTAGTTTAAGCTACCCAGTTTGTCATGGCAACCTTGGGGACATAATGCAGTCCCCTTCTCTCCCTTCCCTGATACAGATCCTGTGTTGCTCACCAAGTTCTTTCCTCTGTGTCTCCCCCTCCCTGGGGTCACAGAGTATAATCCCTCTCCACTGAGCATTCGGAACCACAATGTGCTCACTCTTCCTGGGGTTGCAGAGGATAAAGAAAATGGTAGGACAATTTAGTCACTTTGTTGATAATTTTACTCTGGTACACTTAAATTTTCAGGAGGCAGGTTTTGTGGGGGAAAGATACAAGAAGCGAGAGGTTGTTAATAGTTGCCAAGGTCAAACCTGCAGCTCTCTTGACTGTTCCTCTGGCATCCTCTTCCCAAAGAGTGTCTCTTACAACTTTGACTTGTCAGTTTTTTTTCCGCACAGATGTTTTCTGAGTACCACCCATGTGCCAGGCAGTGAGGAGAGAGTCCTAGTCTTCAGTGAGCCAGCAATCCAGAGGGACACAAAGAGGTGTGTAGACATTTATAAAGCAAGTATGAGAAGCTATTCAAGAAGCTGAGAAGAGGTGCGGTTTGTGTAAGGACTGCTCGGTCATCATAAAAGTCCTTACCTAGAGACTGTTTCTGAGCTGTTTCTTCAAGAATGAGCAGGATTTTGTCAAGCAGATTAAAAAAGGACCTTCTAGGATGTAGAAGTCCTATGGGAAATTATATGATAATTTTGAAAAGAGGGAATTAGTAGGCACAATTAGATCATAGGGTGGGTGAAAGAGTGGTAGCAGATGAGGAAAAGGTGGCTGAAGGCCAGACTGTAAAATATTATGGAGTGCTTCCTACGGGCTAGGTCCTGTACCAGTTGTTTTCAATAGGTTATCAACTCTGAGAGGTGACTACTGGCATTACTTAATGGATGAACCTGAAAATTAAGAGATGTAGGTAACTTGTTCGACACAGTCAGATGGTAGGTGATGGAGGCCAGAGTTCAAGCCAGGCCTAAATCCCCAGACCCCGTTCTTCTCACTACACTGTGTTGCAGAGAGAGGTGGAGAATGTCTGGAAGCCCTTGAGGAAGAGTGGCAATTATATAGCCTGGGTGGAAGATTCATTGGACTTTAGAGACCAGAGGCAGTGTGGCCACGGCAATCCAGGAAGGAGATGGTGTGAGACTGAAAAGAGGGAAAAAGGGGACTAATTTGCCCAATGATCAGTTTATCAATTGATGGTTGGAAGGAATGAAAAAGGAGAGTATTGACTCTAAAGCCCTTGCTTTGAATCATGATTTGAGGATGGTGCCATTCTTCAAGGTGAATTAGAGAGAGGAACAAGATATTCTTCAAAGAAATACTGGTTTTGTTTTTAGCTGCTTTGAATTTCAAGTGCCTGGTGGAAGATGTCCAACAGCCAATTTTAAATTTTGGTCTGAAGTCCGGATGGGAAGTCAGGACCAGAGATCCACTTGTGATTCATCAACAGGGTGGTCGAGCCAGAGTGACCTTTCTTGAAATGTAAATCTCATTTCTGTCACTCCCACTGCCTAAGTCACTTCAGCAATCATGTGGTGCTCTTAGAGAAAGACCTGCAACCTTAGCATGACTGGCCAGGCACTGTGAACTGGCTCAGCCTGTCTCCAGGCTCGTCCTGAGGTACGTTCTCAGTCAGGCTCAGGTTCTGGATTTCAGCTCTCAGAGACATAGGTGAGACCCCTTTCCACCTCAGGAAGCACCCCCTCAACACATGCTCTCCTGCGCACAGCATATGCGTGCACCGGCATGCGCATGCAAACATGTGAACACATGCATACGTATCCTCATAGTACGCACACACACACGTATGTGTACATGCCCATAGAGTCATGTGTATGCACTGTGAACACAGATGCTCCTCCATGCACATATGCACAGGCATGCTCACAAACACACGCAGACCTTTCACCTAGTCAGTTCCCACTCACTCCACACACACTCAGCTAAAACATCTTTTTATCCTTGTTGCTGTTGTGTTCAGTTGCTCGGTCATGTCCCACTCTTTGGGACCCCATGGACTGCAGCACACCAGGCCTCCCTGTCCTTCACCATCTCCCAGAGCCTGCTCAAACTCATGTCCACTGAGTCAGTGATGCCATCCCACCATCTCGTCCTCTGTCGTCCCCTTCTCCTCCTGCCTTCAGCCTTTCCCAGCAGCAGGGTCTTTTCTAAGGAGTTGGCTCTTCACATCAGGTGGCCAAAGCATTGGAGCTTCAGCTTCAGCATCAGTTTTCCCAAAGAATATTCAGGACTGATTTCCTTTAGGATGGACTGGTTTGATATCCTTGCAGTCCAAGGGACTCTCAAGAGTCTTACCCAACACCACAGTTTATCCATGACCTCATACTAAAACAGGGTTTCCTTCTTTTTTTTTTTAATGCCATAGCACTTACTGAGTTGTATTGAGTAATTCATGCTCTAATGTTTTCTTTCCTGTTAGAATGGGAGTTCCGTATTAGAAGCAGTGATCTACATATTTCTGTAGCCTCTAAGCATAGTTTCTAGCATGAATGGGTAATTTAATTTATAGACTATGGGTGCACACTGAGGATGGATGGATGAATGATGGATGGACGGATGGACAAATGAAGGTGTGAGTGTTAATGAGATGTAGAGAGTGAATGTGCACTCTGGAGAAAAGAGACATGACTTGGAGGATCCTCCCCACTCCACAGTGAACCTCCAACCCACGTAATCTCTTCTCTGATGAGAATCACTGCTCTGGTAAGCTTTGAAGCTTTTCTTGAAAACTTCTTGTCCTCCAAGAAGATGCAGTTTACCACATGTGCTCTGGGTCACAATGTATGGAATATACAGGAGGAAAACGAGGCCGTCCTTTTCTGTCCGTGTCTGAACTATCTCATTAGTTGGCACCGTGTTGCAGTAATCAACTTCTCATTAAGCCTTCTCATTAGATGGTGTTTTTTCCCTTTTACTGTTGGCACAAACAGGACATTCAATTTATCATCACTTGCCTATTTATCACTTAAAGGAACTTTACCTTCCTCCTAGTTATCGCATCCTAATTTTTTTCTGAGTTTTGTAAAATCCTTAATCTTGTGACAGGGTTTTATTTTTTTTTCTTTGGTAACCCTTTAGCCATTGCTTCATCTAGCATTTCAAAGCCATGTTTTAGTGAAATGAGATATCCTTTTATTAAGATTTTATTTTGCCAGCACTCATTTACTGCATGGAATACTTCCTCAGTTTTCATGGTATTTCATGGTTAGATCCATTTGCTCATTTGGTCATAACACATTAATGCCAAAATAGTGGTTTAATACTTACTTAAATAGTATGGTTTTTCTTGTGATCATGGGACCCTCTTATTTAATCCTAGGCAGCCACTTCTCAAGTATATGCTTTTAATTATAAGGAAAACTGGATTAAAAAAAGTGACTTGATCATGGCACAGACATGCCATCATCACAAAAAATAATCTGCAGTCAGATCCACAACATCACTTTCATTGATAAATATAATTTTAATGTCTTATGTACAAATATTCTCTTTACAAATCATCTCCAGCCAAAGAAAGAACTTGTTTAGTCACAGATGGGCTGTCTACCTGCCCATAAAAATATCCTACAGAGAGCTTTCTAAACAGGAGAATAGGATTTTTCAAATGACTTTTTGTAATTTTTAAATTTTCTATCTGGTATCTGTGTTTAAAAAAATAGTGTATGAAAGCAATATGTGCTGTTGAAATGAGAATGGCCATCTATTTATACTTTAAAAAGCTCAGAGGTAAATAATCTGCCTGTAATGCAGGAGACCCAGGTTCGATCTCTGGCTTGGGAAGATCCCCTGGGGAAGGGAATGGCAACCCACTCCAGTATTCTTGCCTAGACAGAGGAGCCTGGCAGCTACAGTCCATGGGGTGGCAAAAGAGTTGAATGTGACTGAGCAACTGACACTTCAACTTTCACACATGAATATACTTCTCTTGTTGCAGTTTCAGAGCGATCATTCATTCCATTCTCCTGGCTTCTCTGAAGGCCACACTATTGATAAAGTTGTTTGAGAGTGGGTTTCTTTAGCTTCCATCTTCTTTCCCAAATACTTCCCAGGCCTCCCTCTGCTACCAAATTCTTAATCTCAGGCAAAGCTGGCAAACAGAGCTTTCTCTCAATGGAGAAAAATTAACTAAGAAAGAAAAGATTGCCAAAAGGCTAAAACTATTTAAGGAGTTAACAGAAAAAGCTGCATTGGAGAAACAATAGAGGAACATAAGTTCCCAATTATAACAGGCACCAACAAAAAAAAAAGTCAAAGATCAGGAGGAAATCCACAATGAAGAGGATAAGGGATTTAAAATAAACCCTTTCCTCTTGATTATAACATGTGCGTGCATCTCTTTGCTCCAGTGTTTTGCTTTGTTTTTTTCTCCTATTATATATGATTATTTTTCCTGCTTTTTCTCTTTCTAGCCTACTGAATTTTAAGCCTCCTGAAACAGGTATAGTTCTGTCTTGATCACCACTATATACCAATAATTAACACATAGTTCAGTTCAGTTCAGTTGCTCAGTCACCTCCAACCCTTTGCGACCCCATGGACTGCAGCTCACTAGGCTTCCCTGTCTCTCACCAACTCCTAGAGCTTCCTCAAACTCATGTCCATCAAGTCAGTGATGTCATCCAACCATCTCATCCTCTATCGTCCCCTTCTCCTCCTTCCTTCAATCTTTCCTAGCATCAGAGTCTTTTCCAGTGAGTCAGTTCTTTGCATCAGTTGGCCAAAGTATTGGAGTTTCAGCTTCAGCATCAGTCCTTCCAGGACTGATTTTCTTTAGGATGAACTAGTTGGATCTCCTTGAAGTCCAAGGGACTCTCAAGAGTCTTCTCCAAAAGCACTGATTCTTCAGCACTCAGCTTTCTTTATAGTCCAACTATCACATCCATACATGACTACTGGAAAAACCATAGCTTTGGCTAGACAGACTTTTGTCGGCAAAGTAATGTCTCTGCTTTTAAATACATAGTAGGTACTTTAAACACATAGTAGGTACTTTTAAATAAATATCCAGAGACAGACAACGCTTCCTATAGTTTTAATCATTTTGAATTAGGCTCTCGATTTTCTGACCTCCAATTTCTTTTCTTTCCCCTCAATATGGCACCATGGCCTTTCTTTACCTGTGTCCTCAAGGTTAGTAAACTTAAGGTCTGTCATCTCCATATGGGCATCAGAGAATGATATGATGTCATAGTTCATAATCTTCTAATACATTTGCCCTGGACAGCTGTTTGTAGTAGAGTGAGGAGAGATGAAATGTGTTGAAACCTAACTCAGGAGTTGAAACCTGTTTGGTGAGCATAGATTTTATCTTGGGAATATTCCTTTTAATGAAATGAAAGAGAATAAGCCAGAAGAACTGCTTATACTGAAGCCCAGGTTCTTCAAATGTGTTTTCTCTTCTTTAATTCCTATAGGAAGATACTAGTTAGGAGATTTGCCTTTTAAGACTAGGAAAAGTTAACATGAGAAAAAAGCAAAACATACCCTAAAACATGGGCTGGAAGGGGAAAATCAAGCGAATAAAAAAGGACATTTTCATTTAATCTTGCCACATGATTTCTTCACCCTACACACCTTTGAGAACATCCAATAATTTAAACAAAGAAACTTTAAAGTATTTAATGTGTTGGAAAATTTCCATTAAATGTGAGAATATCTTATGAAACTTAGCATAATTGATCATGTATAATAATTTAACTTAAAGAGCAGTTTTTAAAATAAGGACTATTGAAAGGCTGATAAAATTCAATAAATTTAGAATCACTTTATGCACAATATACAGGGGCTCAAGAGAAGGTATATAGGAGTGATTTCTTATTAGTGAATATAATTAGTTAATACAGTATATTTTTCTCTTTCCAAATAAAAATGAATGTTGAAGTCTGACTTAATTATTTATCTTGTTATAAAAAACTACAAATGCATAGGTAGATAGGGATAAAAATAGCTAGCTTAAATAAATAGAGAGAGAGAGATACCTATGTATAGAGATTGTTTCCCTGTACAGAAAAAGGAAATGAAATATAAGCATAATAGCTAATGAATAAAAAAGAGACTGATGACCTTTGCATTCCGTGAGTGACTCTGCTGCTAATAGCTTATATTAATATTATTCTCCTAACATGAATTAACAACTCTCCTCAGCTAATAGACATTGTAAAGATCATTTAATACAACTATCTTATTTTATTGACGAGGGTACTAAGTACCTTAAGGAGCAGAGAAGAGTACCTCTACTTTCTAAAGCCAACACGAAGGTGATTCCCAAGGCCAACAAGACAAGAGGAGGAATTCGTTCATCCTTTGAACTCATATTTTTCCTTTACCAGTGTTTTATTGAGGGCCTTATCTGGGGACAGGCACTGTGCTAGGCATTAGGGATACAGGTGAACAACCAACAGACTTCCTGATGTCATGGAACCTAAATTCTTGGCGTGGAGTCTAAAAATAAGTAAACAGATATGCAAAGAAAATAATGTGATAGGTGATAACTGGCTTGGAGGAAGAATATGTAGGTTAGGCTGCCATCTATGGGGTCGCACAGAGTTGGACACGACTGAAGCGACTTAGCAGCAGCAGCAGCAGCAGGGGCATCAAAATTGAGACATGAAGGCTGAGAGTGGCAAGACGTGCTCAGTGTGTGGGCTTTGAGGGGAGTTCATGCCTGGGAAAGAGGAAGGGACTGGTGGGCAGAAGAGTAAAATCAAACTTGACGAGGTAGCCAGCCAGATCCCGAACAGCACTGACGGCCGTGGGATGCGATGAAGACGTAATTCTAAAAGCAACAGAGAACATTGGTGGGCTTCGCTTGAGAGAATGACATCATCTGATGTATATTTTGAAAGGTCACTCTTGCTGCTTTATGGGGAATGGATTGTAGGAGAAGGGGGCAGAGAGGAAGAGGAACATTACTCAGGAGGCTTTTAGTGGGAAGTGTGGAGAACGAGTGGATGTGTTGGAAGTATATTTCAGGAACAGTGATAACAAAATTTGCTGATGGCTCATGGATATGGAAGTAGGAGGGGGATTAATGACAAGGGAGAAATTGGGATTGCCTACTCTTCTGGACTCAAGAGGCTGAGTAGACTATGGTGGTATTTACTGAGAAGGGGAAGGCTGGGGTGGAAACAGAAATATATTTTATTAGATTAGTACTTATATTTTATTTGACTTGGGTTATCTAATTCAAATAAAAAAATATGAAGTCTCACCTAAAGCCAAATATATTTCATTTTGATCAGGACCAATGTGAATGTGCCAGAGGAAATAATGAGATATGGATAATATCTTCTCCCTATATCACAGACAATACAGTCATTAATTTTCAGAGTGGTTGAAGGCCATCTTTGGAACGAGATGTGAGTTGGAAGAATCTGTAAGTGTGGAAACAGCAGTGAATTGTGTGCCTGTGTATTGGAAGTGGTGTGTGGCGTGCCTGTGTGGTAGTGTGTGAGGAAAGGATGCCACTGTGAGCTTATCAAAGTGGATGCCCTTGGGTTCAGTTCTGTTCAGTTCAGTCGCTCAATCATGTCCGACTCCTCGTGACCGTATGGACCACAGCATGCCAGGCCTCCCTGTCAATCGCCAACTTCCGGAGTCTACTTAGACTCATGGCCATTGAGTCAGTGATGCCATCCAACCATCTCATGCACTTTCACAGCATCATCTTTCAGGATTTGAAATAGCTCAGCTGGAATTCTATCACCTCCACTAGCTCTGTTCGTAGTGATGCTCCCTAAGGCCCACTTGACTTCACATTCCAGGATGTCTGGCTCTAGGTGAGTGATCACACCATCGTGGTTATCTGAGTCGTGAAGATCTTTTTTGTACAGTTCTTCTGTGTATTCTTGCCACCTCTTCTTAATATCTAGTGCTTGTGTTAGGTCCATACCTTTTCTGTCCTTTATTGAGCCCATTTTTACATGAAATGTTCCCTTGGTATCTCTGATTTTCTTGAAAAGATCTCTAGTCTTTCCCATTCTATTGTTTTCCTCTCTTTCTTTGCATTGATCACTGAGGAAGGCTTTCTTATCTCTCTTTGCTATTCTTTGGAACTCTGCATTCAAATGGGTATATCTTTCCTTTTCTCCTTTGCTTTTTGCTTCTTTTCTTTTCACAGCTATTTTTAAGGCCTCCTCAGACAGCTGTTTTGTTTTTGGACTTCTTTTTCTTGGGGATGGTCTTGATCCCTGTCTCCTGTACAGTGTCACAAACATCCATCCATAGTTCTTCCAGCACTCTATCTGATCTAGTCCCTTAAGTCTACTTCTCACTTCCACTGTATAATTGCAAGGGATTTGATTTAGGTCATACCTGAATGGTCTGTTGGCTTTCCCTATTTTCTTCAATTTAAGTTTGAATTTGGCAGTAAGGAGTTCATGTTCTGAGCAACAGTCAGCTCCCGGTCTTGTTTTTGTTGACTGTATAGAGCTTCTCCATCTTTGGCTGCAAAGAATATAATCAATCTGATTTCAGTGTTGGCTATCTGGTGATGTCCATGTGTAGAGTCTTCTCTGATGTTTTCAGAAGAGGGTGTTTGCTATGACCAGTGCGTTCTCTTGGCAAAACTCTATTAACCTTTGCCCTGCCCTTGGGTTAGGCGGCAATTTAAGGTATTTTATGGTTGATCTTCAGAAAACTCTAATAGTTCTTTCCAAACCATTTTCAGGCATAGTGCTTTGTGTGAATATTCATAGAGTTACAGGCAGACACATTCTCTTTTGCCTAGAATGAAAAGTTATGCATTCATCACCAGCAAATATTTGGGGGAAGTAGAAGACTATATTCATTTTTGCTTGTCTTTCATTTTGCTACCCGACAGATACAGTTAAGCACCCCATCAGATCAGATTAGTCACTCAGTCGTGTCCGACTCTTTGCGACCCCATGAATCACAGCACGCCAGGCCTCCCTGTCCATCACCAACTCCCGGAGTTCACTCAGACTCACGTCCATCGAGTCAGTGATGCCATCCAGCCATCTCATCCTCTGTCGTCCCCTTCTCCTCCTGCCCCCAATCCCTCCCAGCATCAGAGTCTTTTCCAATGAGTCAACTCTTTGCATGCCAGATGTGTAGGACATCAGGCTGAAAGATTACAGAGAAACTATGAAGGGCCTAGTTGCTTTATAGTTCCAAATGTTAAGAATGTCAGCCTGAATCTTGAAATCAACACTAATAAACGGAAGTCTTAAACTACCCACACCCATCATAATCACACTGTAGCACACGTATTTTTTTGAATAGTATTGAGAGGGATACCTTTGTCCCCAAAATGAATCAGTTCTCTGCTTCTAGCTTAATACTGCACAATAATGCCCACAGACTCCAAACTCATTTAGAGGAGGAAAAGAAAGCCTTTTATTTTGTACTTTGAGGAAGGAGAGGTAATTTGCAATGGAGGACAGAAGGAGGAAAAGTGGGAGAATTAAATTCTTCAGTTTTCTCTCTCCAGCTGGGATAAAACTGGGAAGAGATTTGGGGAGAACTCAGGTGGTGGCATCATTTTTAAGGTAAATAAAAACTCAAAATCTCTAAGTTTTTGAAATTGGTGTGATTGAGGCAAATTTATTTCCGCTGTAATCACTTAGCAAAATAAACTACCGGCTCGGATGGATGAGATGACAGTTTCTCTTCAGGCTTAGCATGGTGTTTCAATGCCCCAAAACATACTCCATTATATAAGAGATGCTCAGTGAGTGTTACACTGACTTTAATTGACTTTTCCCTCTTGGTGGCTTATTTCTCAGTCTCTTTCTGTTGTATATTCTATTGTACAATTTTCCCGATCCTTGTAGAGTGTCTGTCCTTTGACTCTTTTAAATGGCATTTGGGATTGCAGTGAATTTTATAGCTTCAGAAAATCAACCTCATCAGTTTATCCAGAGATGATGATTCATTCATGAAACTTACAATAACTAGATAATTATGTCTCTTTCTGATGTATTCCTTTATGTATATTCTATAAACAAAGCTCCAAGAGTAATTTTCTTCAAATTTGGGGGGAAATAAAGGGGATGTCTTTAGCCGAAGCAGAAAGGTTTGAAACTTGGCAAGGACAAAGCCAGGATCAAAAATGTTAAACACAGCCCCTTTTTAATGTCATGCATGAAATAGATGACCATTTAAATAGATTTTGCCTAAGTTTGTGGGGATTTGGCAACTCCTTGCTCTATGTGTGCTAAGATCTCACTGACTTTAGAGCTCCCCCTTGATTTGTTAAGAATTTCTTTCTTTAGACAGAAAGGGATCTTTCTCTCTTTGAGATCTGTGTTGCTTTCTCTCTTTCCCATGTTATGTATTTTTCAGGTGACCATTTTAGCAATTGCATCCAATATTTTTAAGCCACCTAGCCTCAGTTTCTTGTAAAGAGGGTTTAAGGGGATTATCAGGTGTGTTTACAAAATCAGTTGATCATATAACAATTGACTTGACCTTGAAAACAAGCATTGACCTGTATTACTAGTACTTACAAAAAAGCAAAACAAAACAAAACAAATTCTGAACTAGTTTTACAACTCTTCCATAGATCAGAAATTATCTAAAAATGTGAATGTAGAATTGAGAATGGAGGAGGAAGAAAGGAAGTTGGGATGTGAACAGATGAGAACCATCAACTTTGGAGCAGTGCAGTGAGACAAGGGTGGGTTCGAGGCAAGAGATGACTGATGTGACTGCAAGCAGCTGCCTCTGAAGGACTAAGCAGAATTCGGCTACCTCCTAACAGTCCTTGACATCATAAGACCATCTCGGTTGAAATCTCAGGTGTTCACTGTCCAGTGAAGCTTCGCCACTGGCTCTCTTCCGCTTGTACCTCTTTGCCTGCCCCCGGATGGTGGCCAGTACCAGCTTCTCACAGCTCTGAGTTCTAGACTTACCCTCACTGCTTAAAATTGCATTAACAAATGTTAAGATATTAGGACTTAACTGTGTAATTTATTACGTAATCGAGGTCTTAAGCAAACATTAGAAAAAAAAGAGTTTGGGTGAGAAAATAAATGGGCAGCCGTTAGAATGACTCAGAGATGTGGACGCAGAGAACATGTGGACGGCAGGAGAGGGGTACGTGGAGGATGAGACAAATTACAAGGTTGAGACTGACGTGTCTACGCTGCCTTGTGTGAAATAGCTAGCTAGTAGGAACCTGCTATAAAGCATGGGGAGGTCAGCTCGGTGCTCTCTGATGACCTAGAGGGCTGGGATGAGGGGTGGTAGGAGGGAGGTCCAAACGGGGGGGACATGTGTATACATACAGCTGACTCACTTTGCCGTGCAGCAGAAACTAACACAACCTTGTAAAGCAATTATACTGCAATTTGGGGGAAAAAAAAAAGAACGATTTTGTGATGGGAACGGATACAAGCTCATCTACCTACAGTGTTCTCAGCAACCTTTTTCCCATAACAGAAAAGTAGTCCAGTGTGTGCATGACTAAGTTCTCTGCTCAGAACTTTCAAAACCAGAATCCCTAAGAAGTTACAGTCCATTTTCAGCAATACCCACAGAACTTAATATAGTCCACTTCTGAGTAATCATTTAATTATGGTGTTTTATCATTTTATTTTTAAAAAATACGCTGAGTACATAAAATGACTAAAATATCAACAGATTCTTTCTTCCTACGCGCAACCATTAATCTTAAATGTTCTAAGAGGAGATGTTTAAAAAGTAACTCTTTGCAAAACTAGTGGTTCTTTCTGGAGCAGCAGGCCTTGCTTCTTCCCAGTCCCGACTCTCTGTCTCTTATCTTCCTCATCACCTTGCAGTTGTAAGAATTCCAGCATGTAGGTGTGGACTGCTGGGAGAAGGGTGACATTCTGCATTCACTGGTTCTTCAGCCTGGAAGCCTGGCTGGCAGCAGTATTGTGAACCATGGATCTTTCAAACAAACAGAACGTTGTCTGTTCCTTCCTTCTGTAATTTTTGGCAGAGTTCTCTGTTCTGTCTGGCTTCTTGAAACTTTGGATGAATAGACTGGGACGTGGAATTAATATAAAGAAGTGGCATCTTTGTTGACTTATTCAACAGACTATGTGTACATAAAAAAAGTGAAATAAGCACTTTCAGAAGTGTTGTCTGCACGTGTCTGAGATTTTAGAGTTTAAACAATGTAAACTGCAGTACCGTAGAGAAAGCTGGGCTAGTCTCTGGATGCTTTAAAGTTTACTTTCTGAATAAAGATATCCCGTTGGCCCCAAGTGAATAAAATATCAGCAACTGTGTGTAGCCTTGCACACACTGTTAGCATAGGAACAAAGATAGACCACGGTACACAGTGATAAAGTTAAAAGTAAATTTCTTGAGCTGAAATGTCATAGGATTTACAGCCAGAGTGAGTGAGCTCCTCTATGTAGTAGAATAGCAGTGATGAAAAAGATAAGGCAAGAGTTGGCATTGAGATGCAAATTTCCTACCTAGAGAGGCAGGATTTCGTTACATACAGTTCATGCAGTATAACCATAAAACAAATTTTTCCCAGTAGACTAGGGTTTCTCAACTTCAGCCCCCTTGACATTTTGGGTCAAATAATTATTTGCTGTGAGGGGCTGTCCTGTGCATTGTAGGAGGCTTGTGCCCACGAGATGCCAGTAGCATCTCCCTCCACTTATGAAAATCAAGGCTTTGCCAAATGTAACCTGTAAGTTAGGGGAAGGAAGAAAACATGCCTGGTTTAGAATGATCGCCATGGCCCTTATTGACCAGAAGGGAGTTCTGTACTCTTACAAAAAGATTTATTCTTTGTTCCAAATCCATAAGTAGTATGGTGTGTATGTGTGGTCGGTCGTATCCGACTCTTTGCGACCCCATTAACTATAACCTTCCAAGCTCTTCTGTCCGTGGAATTTTCCAGGCAAGAATACTGGAATGGGTTGCCATTTCCTACTGCAGGGGATCTTCCTGACCCAGGGAATCAAATCTGTGTCTCTTATGTCTCCTGCATTAGCAGATGAATTATTTACCACTAGCACCACCGGGACTTCCTCCAAGTAGTATGGTAGGTTAGTTTAACTTGGGGGAACTCATTGTACAGAGTAAGTAAATAGTGGCCAGTTGCCCAGCAAAACAGAATTCTTCAGTCAGTTAATTATCCTCTTTAGCCTCTGTATCTTGTCTCTAAATCTTCACTGAGCGTGGAATTGATCGTCTCCTGTATTCTAGAGGCGAACAGAATGTCTCTTGACAATGCAAAGGTTTAAATGACTTTATTTTCTGTCTTCACATCACGACTAACTTAGAAAAGTAGTTTTCAGTGTCTTTCTCCACCTCCTCACAGCCCACTTTCTGGAACACATCCCGATTTGCCTTTTTTTTTTTTTCTCTTATAACACTACTAAAAGTGGTCCCCCAAATGCTACAATCCAATAATATTTCCAATGATCACATTAGTTGAACTTTTCCTAAATTCATCTCTTTTGACTTCTGTGAAACTTTTGCTACTCTTGATCAGTTCTTAAATGTTACCGTGCATGAGAATCCCTGGAGGGCTTGTGAAAACAGATTCCTGGGCTCTGTACTCAGGAGGCTCTGGGCCTGAGAATTTGCATTTCCTACAAGTTCCCCGCTGATGCCCATGCTGTTCATCTGGGGATTAAAGTTGCAAAGCCGTGTCTTGATCATTCTCTTCTTGAGTGCTTTGGTTTGGCTTTCATGAGCATGGTTTCCTAAGACTGACTCTCCTTGACACTTTGGGTCTCATTTTCTAGTCCCCTCTACTTCTCGGTGACTCTCAGCAAGGGTAAATTCACCTCCTGCCCCAGAGAACATTTAGCAATGGTACTAATAATAACCACTATCTTTAAGCACTTTCTAAGCACCAGAATAAGTACCTTGCATTCCATCTTATGTAGAGTAAGCCTATTGGTAGATTCTGTTATTGTACCTTTTATGATCCCATGGAAACCAAAGGTTTAAAAGGATAAGGAACATACTCAAAGTCACCTATATCATAACTAGTAGAATTAGGATTTGAAGATGGGTGGCTGCCTAGCAACCAAACTGATGCTCCTCTAATAGCACACATTTCAATTGCTGCAGAACATGACTCTCCGAACCTGGTCTTCGTGAAAAGCCAGACCCATCCTCCTGAGGATCTAAGACCTGGGTGCAAAAGAACTAGCCATGCAATTCAACCTTTGTACCTCCAGGGGATGGTGGAGAAGGTTCCCCATTAGTGAGAAAAGCAGTGCAGCTGGCTAATAGAAGACACAGAAGAAAGCATTTCTTTGTGGGAGTTTATTACAGAGACACCTGCAGACCTCTCACTCTCTCCTAATTGCCCTTCCCCTTTCATACATAGCTTCCATTTCTAGGCTGTAATGGATGCAAGATTACTGCAGCATTTTGTTCTGCCAGGTTGACCCCATTACATGTACCACAGTTGTAAAGTTCTGGCTTAGTTACTGTCTGCATGTTCAGGATTCCTCTGAGTGGGGGCGTATGAGGCTTGGCCCCAGTTCCAGAGGGGCTGCCTCATTTAAAAAAAAAAGGAAACCTGCCTCATTTTGGATGGATACTATGTTGATCACTGATGTTGATGGAGTAACTCCTACTTCTGTCTCCCTTATCGATGCTTCTCTGGTATGTAAAGAGTCTTTAAGTGAAAGTCAGGTCAGAGATATCAGAAACTCAATAACTTCAAATGCAATAATTACATAACTTTGGGGACACTTCATTTGCACACTAGCATCCCTTTGTATACATACTATTTTGTTAAGGAACAGCAAAGGATCTACCAGGATGGAAAAATGATGGTCTTATCATCCTCAGCTTGCCTTTCTCTTTCTTATCCAGGTCTTCCCAAAGATTTCTGCAATTCCCATCCCACCACACTTAGTGTTAGTCTTTACTGGAAAAAATGAACCACTTGGTTTCAGTAATAATTCATATACATTTATCTACTGGAGATTCTCGTATTCATTCAGTCTAAAAATATTGTTTGCTATATTTACGTATAAGGGGCTTCCCAGGTGGCTCAATGGGTAAAGAATTTGCCTGCAATGCAGGAGACATGGGTTCGGTCCCTAGGTTGAGGAGATCTCCTGTTGGAGGGTTTGGCAACCCACTCCAGTATTTTTGCTTAGAGAATCCCATAGACAGAGGAGCCTGCCAGGCGACAGTCCATGGGGTCGCACAGTCAGATCTGACTGAAGGGACTGAGCATGCATGCTTGCACCAAGCACTGTAGATATATTAAGCAATAAGGCAAACAAGATTCCTATATTAGAACATTACTTATATTAGTCAGAAAATAGCCACGTGCTAAATTGCTTCAGTCATGTCCGACTCTTTGTGACTCCATGAACTGTAGCCCGCCAGGCTCCTCTGTCCACGGGATTTTCCAGGCAAGAATACTGGAATGGGTTGCCATTTCCTTCTTCATAGAATCTTCCTGACCCAGGGATCAAACCCACGTCTCTTATGTCTCCTGCATCGACAGTGGGTTCTTTACCACTAGCACCGCCTGGGATGCCCGCAAGCAGCAACATGTTTTCTAAAAGTTTGCTTTAAAACAGAAATGATTGAGTGAATTCGATGTGTGACATTGTGTAAGCTTCAGGTGTATAATGTGTTACTCTGATGCATTTACATGTCTTAATACAGTTGTCATTGTAGCTGTATTTATCATCTTACATAATTATGCTAACTGCTAAGTCACTTCAGTCGTGTCTGACTCTGTGTGACCCCACAGACAGCAGCCCACCAGGCTCCCCCGTCCCTGGGATTCTCCAGGCAAGAACACTGGAGTGGGGTGCCATTTTCTTCTCCAATGCATGAAGGTGAAAAGTGAAAGTGAAGTCGCTCAGTCGTGTCCGACTCTTAGTGGCCCCATGGACTGCAGCCTACCAGGCTCCTCCATCCATGGGATTTTCCAGGCAAGAGTACTGGAGTGGGGTGCCATTGCCTTCTCCTTTACATAATTGTAGTGCAGTATTATTACCTATAGTTATTATAATGCACTTTAGGTCTCTAGGACTTATGTATTACTCGTTACAAGTTTGTATCCTTAAATAACATCACTCTTATCCCTCCCTGTACCATCACTGGGTAACTACCATTTTATTTCGTTTTTCACAGGTTTTACTTTTTTAGATTCCATGTATAAGTGATATCATATAGTACTTGTCTTTGATTTATCTTGCTTAGCATAATGTTCTCAAACAACAATCCCTGTTGTTACAAATGATAGGAAATCCTTCTTTCTGCTGGTGGAATGATACTCCATTGTATATATGTACCACATCTTTTTTATTCATCCATTGATGTTCCCCCTTCATTCATATACTGTGTATTCATGTATTTCTTATATGAAACATTGCATATATTGTGTATGTATTCATGTCTCATTTATAAATTTCTTATAAATTCTCTACTTTGCCCTACATATCTCTCGACTATTCCACGTTTCATAAGATGTATACATTTTTCATAATATGTGTATATTATATGTTTTGTTGTTGCTGCCTGTGAATGTCTGCATGGAGGAAAGGACTTAGATGGAAGTAAGGTCACTACAGATGGATATGGGATATCTTTCCTTTTAATGTATTAATAATTGTAAAAAATAGTAGTGATATTAGCCATCAGAACATATTTATATTTCACCACTAAGATATTAGAAAGACCCATGGGCATGTGAACCCATGGTCTGGGTTCTAGATTCTTTAAAAAAAAATATCACCATTACTTTGTCCCTAAAGGATTTTATTACATTTCCTGAAATCATGGAGTTTCTTTTTTTGAGATATACCCTCCAAAAGTGTATGCAGCAACACATTTATAAGATCATTTTTAAAGAGACACCAACAAATGTAAGGAGCAGAGGTAGCTGTTAGATGGGAGAGAGGAAGGGCTGGTGGCAAAAGAACAAACAACAACAACAAAAAGCGTGTTTCAGGTCTTAGACAGCACTTCTGTCTTTTTAGGCATTTGTCATATTCTAGCTATTAACCTGTCAGCATCAGATAGATTGAAAGAGATGGTTCTTCTCAAGGTGAGCCCTTAAGAAAAGGAAAATAAAGAAAAAAAAAAAAAAAAAGAGCCATTGCTGGAGCTAACAGAGAAGTGATCCCACCAGGGTCTGGGTTGTGCCTAGAGAGGAAATGATATGACCGCCTGCCTGTGTGCTCAGAGAGGGACAGGTATTATGTGGTGGGGTCAGGATGTAGCGGCTGTGACCGCAGTGAATAAGGAGAGGTTTTTCTTCAAACCTGATCAAAGATGCAAAACCAATTCAAAGATGCAGGGCACGTGTATTAGTGAAAGAAGATGGGGCTGACTGGTGATGAGACCCTGGAAATTCAGCAGAGAAATGGTGAATTCCCTTCCAGCGGGGACCACAAATCACCCTCAGACATTGGCCGGGGGGCATAGTCATTCCAAGTCCCTATCTCAGAATTTGGTGGGTCACTTTTTTTTGTTTGTTTTTCAGAGAACACAGGTAGCTTTATAGCCTTATTTTGCTCATGAAAATTCTAGCACAACACAAAGTTCATCATATATTTCTGGCTTTCCATTTGGGCAACGTGATGGACATGAGTTTGAGTAGGCTCTGGGAGTTGCTGATGGACAGGGAGGCCTGGTGTGCTGCAGTCCATGGGGTCCAAAGAGTCGGACACGACTGAGCGACTGAACTGAACTGAGGGCTTCCCAGCTGGCTCAGTGGTAAAGAATCCACCTGCCAATGCAGGAGATGTGGGCTCAATCCCTGGGACAGGAAGATACCCTGGAGGAGGAAATGGCAACCCACTCCAGTATTCTTGCCTGGAAAAATCCCATGGAGAGAGGAGCCTGGCAGACTACAATCCATGGGGTCGCAAAAGAAATGGACATGACTTAGTGACTAAACACCAAAAGTGTGATACCCTCTGCAGCTCTTTCTCCTTCTCCAAGCCTGTGGAAAGTGAAAGTTAGTTGCTCTCCAGGCCTATTAGTGATCTTCAGATAGTACCCCTTACGTTTGCCTGGCTCCTGGAGTAAGCACTCTGACAACTTAACAGCAAAACCTCCAGTCCACCCACAGTAGACAAAAATAGACCATTTTATCTTTATGTTAAGCCATTGAGGTTTGGGGCTTTTTTGTTACAGCAGCATAACCTGGCCTGTTATAATGGGCACATTTGATTAAAGTATAGATGTTTTATTTTCCTTAATGAAGAGAGGCAAAAAGTTTGCATAATGTTATAAACTCTTCTCACAACCCAAATTACCACCTCATTATACCCACAGCCCTATCCATAGGGTAAGTTTCCTTAAAGGGGTTTTGTTTATTTTAGTCCTGGAAGATTTAAAGCCATCTTAAAAAATGCAATGCTTAGGAAGATGACAAAGTGGAGACACTGTGTTGGTGGATGTCTTGGTATCTAAACGGCCTTTGTGGGTTAAGAGCAGTCATTACTCTCTGTGCTTTGTTTGATGCTCCATTTATTTAAATTATGCATCTAAAATGCAAACTTTTAAAAACTAAATTTTCTTTATAAGATGATTGTGTGTGTGTGTGTGCACTCAGTTTCTCACTCACGACCGACTCTTTGCGACCCTATGGACTGTAGTCCGCCAGGCTCCTCTGTCCATGGGATTTTTCCAGGCAAGAATACTGGAGTGGGTTGCCGTGCCCTCTTCCAGGGGTCTTCCCGCTTCCCGACCCAGGGACTGAACCGGTGTCTCCCGCGTCTCCTGCACTGGCAGGTGGCTTCTTTTACCACTGACCCAGGTGGGAAGCCCTATAAGGTGCTTGCGGTGGTGGTTTAGTCACCAAGTCACGTCCGACACTTGCCACCCCGTGAACTGTAGCCTGCCAGGCTCCTCTGTCTGTGGGATTTCCTAGGTAAGAATACTGAAGTAGGTTGCCATTTCCTTCTCTAGGTGAATTTCTTAACCCAAGAATGGAACCTGGGTCTCCTGCATTGCAGGTGGATTCCTTACCAACTAAGCCACCAATTACTCTTAAATTTTAATTCCATATTTTGTATTGATTTTTAAGAACATTTTAAATACCTTAAAATACCTTTTACACTTAAACTTTTAAACTTAAATCTATATCAGTAAAGTTTGACTCATTTATCATTATTTCTGGACTCATTTTTATGTTTTCCAGGAGGATTAGAGATTAATATCCAGCTAATGTATTACATAGTAGTTTCTTCTCAAGGTGAATCGAATCTCAGCTGCTGGTCAGTTGGCTGAGCTTATTTCTTTAACCATTAATTAGATTTATTGTCTCAAGATATAACTGCTTTTACAAAAGTCTAATATTTTTCTTGCAACTTGCTATCCTGCCCCCCAAATAATATATATACGCTATGCTATGCTAAGTCGCTTCAGTCATGTCCAACTCTGTGCGACCCCATGGACGGCAGCCCACCAGGCTCCCCCATCCCTGGGATTCTCCAGGCAAGAACACTGGAGTGGGTTTCCATTTCTTTCTCCAATGCATGAAAGGGAAAAGTGAAAGTGAAGTCACTCAGTTGTGTCTGACTCTTCACGACCCCATGGTCTGCAGCCCACCAGGCTCCTCCATCCATGGGATTTGCCAGGCTCCTCTGTCCATGGAATTTCCCAGGTAAGAATACTGGAGTGGGTTGCCATTTCCTTGTCCAGGGGATCTTCCTGACCCAGGGCTGGAAGCTGCATCTCAAGTCTCCTGCACCGGCAGGTGGATTCTTTACCACCATGCGACCACTTGTGAGCAACTTTTAAAAAAGCCAAGGACCATCTGGCAGTTTCATTTCCCAGGAGATGAGAGTGAATGTGAATAGTTATTTCTCCTCCGTTTATAAGATTAGTGTGTCATCCTAGAAAGCTCTGGTGAATCGTTTTCTCTGGGTTTGTTAGATGTGAAGCCCAGAGCTGACCAGGCTTATCAGTTCGTGGAAAGGCTCCTCCTTTGTTCTTCAAGACTGTTTGATTTATTTCCTGTTACTTCTGTTCGTATTCTCTACTTATCCAGTAGCAACATGGCCACACCAATACTCTAAAGACAGGCACCTAAGTAAAAGGTAAAGTAAAATGTAGTTGCACATATTTTTTAGTACTCTTTTACTTATTGAAATCAATAATAATTAAATATATTTTATTGTTATTATGTTCATACGCTTTGTATATTAAAACTACCCGTCATATTATTTATAGAAAACTTTTTTAAACATCACTGCGAACTTTCATGGACTTGGCTTGTTTCAATCAACAACAAAAATTATGAGTAGTTTTGTGGTTATTATTTAGCGTTCAAATTATCACCGACTGGTTAGTAGGGTCTCCTTTAAGTGGACTCTTTGTCCTTTCAGTATTTCCTTTGATATTTTTGTGCATAGACTTGTGTTGTGGCTGCAGGAGTAGTTCTAGACTCACGGAGATTAATTCTGGTCCCAAGACATGAAATCAGCAAGACTGCAAAGAATCTTGCCTATGCGAGCGTGGATGGTGGGCACGAGCCCTGGTTCTTAGTACTTGAAGTAATGGCAAAGCTGAAAAAAATGTATTTCTTGCTGAAGTCATAAGTTCATACTGATTTTTTTCCTTGAGAAGGGCATAATTTTCTGTAATTTCTCTCCAACTGGTTACTGATTTCCAGTCACAGTTTTCATCTAGATGATCAGTACGCTATAAATATCAGGGAACATTCGTAACAGAGGCTGGTAAAAAACAAGTAGAGTGCAAGGCTGTATTCACTATGTATCCATGCATGCCCCTGAGGAAAAGCCTAGGGACTTCCCCAGTAGCCCAGTGGCTAAGACTCATGCAGGGGGCCTGGGTTTGATCCCAGGTCAGGGAACTAGATCCCACATGCCGCAACTAAGGCCTGTTGCAGCCAATAAGTAAGTAAAAATAAATAAATAAATAAATAAAATAAAATTTAAGACAGAAAAGCCTGAAAGGGTCGTCTCTAAAGTTGATTTATCCTATTCATCATGCTTTTAGTTCAGTTCAGTTCAGTCGCTCAGTCGTGTCTGACTCTTTGTGACCCCATGGATTGCAGCACGCCAGGCCTCCCTGTCCATCACCAGCTCCCGGAGTTCACTCAGACTCATGTCCATTGAGTCAGTGATGCCATCCAACCATCTCATCCTCTGTTGTCTCCTTCTCATGCTTTTACATTTTTTCTGTTATCCAACTTTTGTTTTTTAAGCACATTTTATTTTGTAATGAGAATGCAAAAATATTTTTTTTTCTAAATAGCTAAAGAAAAATTTCCAGCCAGAAATAGCTCTATGTATTTTTCATCAAGCACACTAAATCTTGTATACACAGCATATTCATGAAATCTCAGAAGTTGCTTACTCTTTATAACTAGGTGATATTTTGCTTTTTGTGTCCATGCATTCCCTTTAGAAGGAGGAAAATTCTAGATAACCTTATTGTATCATACTTCTGCCTCCCTGCATTGCTCTCTGGGTGGAGGGCAGGGGCGGGCGGAAATTAACAGCAAAAGACTTGTCACTTGCGTTCTATTCATGACCTCTCTTCTGCGAGCCTTATAAGTGGGATGCAGCAAAGAGGAGATGCAATTCCAGGGGAATACGGGCTCATAGATCTTTCAGAACAATGTCACGAAGAAAAGCTTTCTCACGATTGCTGTACCAAGTGATGCTTTTAACTGCTTTAGAGTCGTCATTGTGAGAGCAGTGAATCCAAAAGTGAGGAACAGGACTGTATTCAGAGTGTCTTTTCAAGACAACAGGGAGTCTGTTCTCAGGCCTTCTTCGGCCACATTAATACCTCTGTCGTAAAAGCGTGGGATCATGAGCCCTTTGGGGTGACATAAATCAACAGTAAACCATGCACCTCTTTGGTGGTGTAAGGGATAGAGCTGTAAGTACTCACTTAAGAGGGAAGGATCACCTCTAGATTTTAGGGAGATCTTTCTGGCTGTATGCAGACCTTGAAACCTCTCGTGAGTGGCAGTTGCAACATTTTCACATGGTTGGCTACTTCTTCCATAATTTCATTTACATTCAACTTAAATTTGATTTTCAGCCTCTTCCTTGTTTTCTCTGATGGCCGGTTCTCTGCTTTGACTATCCAGTTTTATGACAGAATGTCACGTGGGTGCATGGCTGAGAGAAAGGAGGTGATACCTTACCTGTCTTGCTGTCTGTGCATAAACTGAATAATAGACATCTTGCGAACATTCACTGTCAGACTTTGAAAGAACTTACGTGATTGGTCATGGATCGTAATGTACATCTGTGATTCATGTAGCGATTGTGAACTGAAAAGCTGGCAGTGACGTTTACACTCCTGTGGATAGCCACGGTTAGTATCCTGTAGTTCAGACACACCTTGTTTTATTGCACTTCTCTCTGTAATGCTTTCCAGATAACTGTGCTTCTTATAAATTGAGTTTGTGGCAACCCTGTGTTGTCAGATTATGTTTAGCATTTTTTAGCAATACATTATTTTTTAATTTAGGTAAGTACAGTTCCTTTAGATGTGATGCTATTGCTCTACTATAGTGTCAACATAACTTTTATGTACACTGGAAAACCAAAAATTAATGTGACCCACTGTAATGCAATATTCCTTTATTGTTCCAGTCTGGTATTGGACCTTCAGTGTCTCCCACCTATGCCTGTAGCTGAAAATTAAACTTTTATCAAGATGTTGAAGTTATTTATTGCTGCTGCTGCTGCTAAGTCGCTTCAGTCATGTCCAGCTCTGTGCTACCCTATAGACGGCAGCCCACCAGTCGCCTCTGCCTCTGGGATTCTCCAGGCAAGAATACTGGAGTGGGTTGCCATTTCCTTCTCTGAAGTTATTAATTCAATCATGGTAAATTAAATCTACACATGTCAGAACTATGCAAAATAAGGCTGTGTATACGTGTGAGTTTAGTATTTTTTGCTTTGTAGCTTCAGCACACCATACCACAAAGTTGGTGCCTTTTAACACCTAGATTCGTGTGTTTTAAGACAAATACTATTCATTTTATCTCTCTTGGCCCATTTTTTCCAATGCGGCTTTTTGTATCGTAGTGTATTCTGGGTTCTGGTGAAAAGTTTGACCCATCATAGCTGACAGGTATGTGCAGGTGGTCATGCACAGAAGCAAAAATGAAATTTCAATCTGGTTGTTATCAAAAAGATTTCCCAAGGGTTCAGGGGTACTGGCAGAGGAAACAGAGTAATGAGAAGCAGATAGGGGTTGACTGGAGCTCTCTGACATTTTGAGGAAAACCCTACGCATCACCGCAGCCTGAGGGCAGCTTGGCTGAAAGAAACTGGCCAGAGGCATGTTCTGATTTTGGAGGACTTGGAGAGGAAGGAGGCACAGTTAATAATATACAGATACTGGGAGACTTTCCCCCACGGGAATTGGGCTATGATGGTCCCCTATTTCCAGATACTACATGGGATTAGAGAAGGAAAACAATTGAGAATAGCTTTTGAAGAGAGATTTTAATGTTCTTTGTAAATTCAACAAAGATCAGTATCTTGTTAAGATAGTAGACTCAGGGAATTCCCTGGAGGTCCAGTGGTTCGGACTCGTAGCTTTCACTGCCGTGGCCCTGGGTTCAGTCCCCGGTTGGGGAACTAAGATCCTTGCAAGTTGCAAGGCACAGCCAAGGGGGAAAACAAAACAAAACAGACCCAGTGTTAGTATGAGCGTGTAGAGCAGAAATAGCTTTATTTGGAATGTGCAGTTTAACTCATGGTCCTGATGTTTCTAGCCATGGTTTGGCCATTCATTTATTCATTAGTATTCATTAATTTTTGCCAAGTTTATTTATTTATTTATTTTTACCATGGCCTATTGTGTCCCAGGCACCACACCATATTTTATGTCATTGGGGTCAAATCACTTTACTTCTTCAAGTTTCTTGCCTGTGAAATTCTTAGACTTCTGAAATCTATTTAAACCGCTCCCCCACACACCTCATTCAAGAGGCAGCTCTGTAGTATGAAAATACCTATTTTTCTCCAGTTTCTCTTTGAAAGCCAGGAATAAGTATAACCTAATTTCACGGAAGGAATGAAAATACAATTTCAGTGACAAAGTTCACAGTGGAGGAGGGAGTAAAGTAGTTTTCAGTTTATCTTCAGCTTCTGTCATCGCCCCACCAAGTTCAGAAATAATGAGTGCAATAATTCACCTTTATTTAGGATGCCGATGAGAGGGTGGACTCGTCGTGGGAAAAGCCCTCTGGTGGCTCCTCTCCCTTCACGTGGGGCTGCAGCTAAATGATTCCGTATGCCTACTTGTGCACGTGCGTGTGTGCGCCTAGAAAAGAAAAGTCCGCTTCTTTCTTCATTATTCATCTCAATGTTTACTGTCAAGATGGGTTTTCCAATTTTCCATTGTTTCTTCTAAATTGAATCTCTCATGTAGAGTTTAGAGCTGGTCTGTCTGCTAGGAAATAGCTGGGTAATAAAACAACCATATGATAGTGCTACAGTTCGCCCAGTTAGTCATTCCCTCCCTCCCTCAACGGAAGGACCTAAAATGCATCGTTATTTGTGGGTTTCAGTTAAATTCAGAGGACAGTTATTGAGTGGCTGCTGGATACGAGTTCTAGGCTGAGACGATTGTGATGGGTAAGAAACCATCTCCTCTCAAGGACCTTGCAATCTAGAGAGAGAGACCGATGGATAAATACAACATTGAAAATGTTTCGTGTAATCTCTAACAGAATGTCCTTGGGACTGTAGAAGTGGGCAGGGCTACACAGTTCTGCCTTAGAGGCTGGGGTATAAGTCAGGGAAGGTGTTTCAGTGGTGATTCTGTTTAAAGAAGGTGTATAAGGAATGAGCAAACAGAACAGACCAAGGAAGCAAAATTGTGGATGGAGAAAAGTGCATTCCAGCCAGCAAATTCTTTTTCTTCTTCTTTTCTTTTTTGAAAGATTTATTTTTCTCATCCTTAGTTCCCTCTGCTAATTTCTCTCTCGGTTTTTCACTATTTCTAAATTGTGTCTTAAGGATCTAATCCGAATAATGGGACAGCTCTCTATCCCACTTGCCCCACCCCTATGTCACACAGCTGTGTGAGCAACACATCTTTTCTCCTGAACACGTTAGCATCTGGCTCCAATCCGAAGTCCTGTTTGCAGCTCTAATGTAGGTCTGGGGCTTTCCCATGGTACTTGAAACCGGTGTTGATTGCTTCAGCTCTAAACACAAGGCTCAAAGGGTCATGCTGGCTCTCTTAGTTGAGGAACAAAAAAAAAATAAAACCAAGCTAAATGAAATGAAGAGGTAGATGTAGAATCAACAAACCCAGGAGTCTTCAGTGCCTGCTATCAGACGTTATCAAATCAAGAAGCTTTCTTTGCTGAGAAGGTCAGGAGGCAGGCAAACGAAGATGAGGTTGCTCGGAGACAATACGTTATCCTGCGTTAGGGCAAGTAGTAGTGCTTAGTATAAATCAGACTGTTTGCTTATCGTTGTCATTATTTATCTTTAACCTCTGGCAAATGGAAACTGGCTAGGAGCACATAGGGGTGCAGGATACTCCCATGCGTGCTTATGTGCCAAAGGATGCAAGGAGAGAGCTAACCTCTGGCCTCCCAGTATAATCACGGGGGTAGCATTTAGAGTGACCATACACAGTTTATCTCCAAACTAGGACACCATAAGGGGTAAAAGAGGATGCTGCTAATAATCATACTGGCCTAATAGTGGGACACCCGTAAAACAGAAACTCTTAAGGCATATTTGATCATCTTGCCATTTGTTCTGCTGGAAGGGAAATTTCCAAGGAGAAATACAAATAATACTTGGATCATGGCTCTGGAAGTAGGTAAAGACTTCAGAGAATCAGTCACTGAGTCAGTCTATAAGTTTGTACGTTTGGGAAAATTTTAAGCAATCATTCCCTAAAGTTTTTAGTGAGATGCATGAGATGGCTGTCCTTTTCCTGCTTAGTACACCCCCACAGGAATATGAGTTATATGCAATGCCTAAAAAGTGACTGCAATGATTTTATTCAAGAAAACATTGCAATTCAGGCTAAAGCATACACATACAAGGACAATTTAAAACTGTATATTAAGACTAAGTACTTAATCTATTACAGTCAAAGCCTTACTTGGCACACTCTTCCCCATATCTTCCTCTGGCTGCCTTTTTCCTCTTGTAGATCTCATCTCATCTCAATGTAGCCTTCTTAGAAAGGCCTTTCCTGGTCACCATAGCCAAAGTGACTCATAGACTCCCGTCATGCTTTATCATATTGTTTTTACCTCATTACCTCAGCACTTATCAGTATAAAAAATTGTCTTGCTTATTTACCAGTGAATTAATCGTATACTTTTCTAACTAGGATGTAAGCAAATTGAGGACAGTGAAAGTGAAAGTGTTAGTCACTCAGTCATGTCCGACTCTTTGCAATCCCAAGTACTCAAAGAGTCCAGATCCATAGCCCACCAGGCTCCTCTGTCCATGGAATTCTCTAGGCAAGAATATTGGTGTGGGTTGCCATTTCCTTCTCCAGGGAATCTTGCTGACCCAGGGATCGAACCTGGGTCTCCTCTGTCCATGGAATTCTCTAGGCAAGAATACTGGTGTGGGTTGCCCTTTCCTTCTCCAGGGAATCTTGCTGACCCAGGGATCGAAGCTGGGTCTCCTGCACTGCAGGTTGATCCTTTACTGTCTGAGTCACCAGGGAAAACCCAGCACTTTAGTGATATTGTAGATATTCAAATATGTGCTTTTCAGATGGACTGATAGAAAATAGACCATATTTTTTTTCTTTATCAAACATCTTTTGTAGTGGTCATTCCCCTCTTTCGTGATTTTTGTGAACAGATAGGCATCTTCTTAGCATCTCCAGTTCCTGCCCTCACCACTTCACTAGCAGATTGATGCTGCATGATCCCCATATGGTTAAACTTGGACTCATTGCATAAACTGCTTGACTATGGACTCTGCCACATCTTGCAACCAGATCTTCACCAGCGTCCCTTTTCCTATGCTTGACTTTTATGTTCTTTATTCTTAGCCATCTCCTGAATTAACCTCAGTATAGTAGCATGCTATATGATGTTAATCTAGTCATATGAATCGATAATTTTTCAATTTCCACTTGTCCATCTCTTATTGAAGATTGGCAACTGCCAGACAGCACTTTAACGAACTGCGTGATTTATACTTTGTCATTCAGATTTTTTCTTATTGTCAAATGAACGATTTCATATACTTGAGTAACCACTTTCATTAAAAACATGTGTTGTACTTTTGTTTTTATTGTTAACATAACCCTTCTTTCAATAATTTTATTCACTACTTTTGCATTGATTGGATGTCATAGCATTCAAAATATCCATTCAAGTACTTAAAGAAAAAAAAAAAGGCACACAGCCTGTATCTACACTGCATAAAAGCCACTAGCCACAATGGCTGCTAAGTACTTGAAATGTGGTTCCTGTAACTGAAGAACTGGATTTTTCATGCAGTCTAATTTTAATTGATTAAATTTGACTATAAAAACCAGTGTTCAGTTCAGTCATTAGAAAGTGTTTAAGTATGTATAGAAAACTTGGGCATGTGAATCTGCTTTTACAGTAGTAAATTTTATGGAATTCCTATGCAGATCATATATTTTTACTAAAAATTGTTTCTGAAATGAGATGTGCTGTAAGCATAAAATATACATTGGAATTTGAAGACTTAATATTAAAAGTAGAATGCAAAATATCTCATTAATATTTAAAATTTTTTATTATATCTTAAAATGATAGTATTTTGACATTGGGGTTAAATAAGATATACTATTAAATTTATTTTTCTAATTTTTCTTATTACTGTTTAATGTGGCTACTAGAATATTAAAAAGTATGTATTTGCTTTGCGTTGTATTTCTATCAGATGACTCTAGCCTATGCTCTTTATTATGTTAGGCCAGGTACTTTAAGTTGGTTTTGTTTGATATCTATCATGTTAATAATACTCAAAACAAAACAAGAAACCAGCAGTTGCTAAGAATCAGAGGTTGGGTTCCCCAGGGCAGAGTCGGAGCTGGAGTTTAGTGTGCCACAGGGTTTATAGAAGATCCCTGGGGGGCTGCCAGCTGTGGATGGGAGGGGACAGAAGTAGAATTTTGCAGTCAGAGTTGCTGAGCGGTGATGCACACACAGCAATAGCCTCATCCCACCCCATGAGGAGCTCTGGAGCTGAACTGGCTTTCAGATTATCCTGTTATTGATGGCCAGGCCTTTATACTTGTGCATCAGTAAGTCGCTGATTCATCCTGGGAAGGGCATGATCTGGGATAGGCGCTCTCTGTACCTGAGGCTAACCCTGAAGGGGCTGACACTCAAGGCCGTCTGTAGATAGCACTCCCAGCAAGTTGGACAACGTGGCCTTAGTTGCACGGAGATCTGGGCAGTACATCTCAGTGTCCATCATATTGACAGTTTGATTAAAAGTTTCATGTTAAACATCTTGATGATTGTCTTTTTTTAATTAAATGTATTTATGTGTATATGTTAGGTGCTCAGTCGTGTCTGACTCTTTGCGACCCCCTGGACTGTAGCCCATCAGGCTCCTCTGTCCATGGAATTCTCCAGGCAAGAATACTGGAGTGCATTGCCATATGTATTGACTAACACCAATTCATTGCTGTTGTTCATTGCCATGTTGTATCCAGCTCTTTGCAACCCCATGGACTGCAGCACACCAGGCTTCCCTATCCTTCACTCTCTCCCAGAGTTTGCTCAAACTCATGTCTACTGAGTCAGTGATGCCATCCAATCATCTCATCTTCTGCTTTCCCCTTCTCCTGCCTTCAGTCTTTCCCAGCATCAGAATCTTTTCACAGTGAGTCAGCTCTTCACATCAGGTGACCAAAGTATTGGAGCTTCAGTTTCAGCATCAGTTCTTCCAATGAGTATTCAGGGTCGATTTCCTTTAAGATGGACTGGATTGATATCTTTGCTGTCCAGAAGACTCTCAAGAGTCTTCTCTAGCATCACAGTCTGAAAGCATCAATTCTTCAGTGTTCGGCCTTCTTTAGGGTCCAACTTTCACATCTATAATGATTACTGGGAAAACCATAGCTTTGGCTCTACAGACCTTTGTCAGCAAAGTCATGCTTTTTAATATGCTGTCTAGGTTTGTCATAGCTTTCCTTCCAAGGAGCAAGTGTCTTTTAATTTCATGGCTACAGTCATTATCTGCAGTGATTTTGAAGCCCAAGAAAATAAAATCTGTCATGGTTTCCAATTTCTCCCTTTATATTTGCAGTAAAGAGATGGGAACAGATGCCATGATCTTAGTTTTTTGAATGTTGAGTTTTAAGCCAGCTTTTTTACTCTACACTTTCACCTTCATCAAGAGGCTCTTTCATTCTTCTTTGCTTTCTACCATTAGAGTGGTATCTGCATATCTGAGGTTGTTGATATTTCTCACAGCAATCTTGATTCCAGCTTGTGATTCACGCAGACCAGCATTTCACATGATGTGCTCTGCATGTAAGTTACATAAGCAGGGTGACAATATACAGCCCTGACATACTGCTTTCCCGATTTTGAACCAGTCCATTATTCTATGTCTGGTTCTAACTGTTGCCTCTTGACCTGCAGGTAGGTTTCCAGGAGACAGGTAAGGTGGTCTGGGATTCCCATCTGGTTAAGAATTTTCCAGCTTGTTGTGATCCACACAGTCAAAGTTAATGACGCATAAGTTTTGTTTTTCTAGAATTCACTTGCTTTCTCTGTGATCCAACAAATTTTGGCAATTTGACCTATGGTTCTTCTGCCTTTTCTACATCCGACTTGTACACCTGGAGTTCTCAGTTCACAATCTGCTGAAGCCTAGCTTGAAGGATTTTTTAGCATGACCTTGCTAGCTTGTGAAATGGGCACAATTGTACGGTAGTTTGAACATTCCTTAGCAGTGCCTTTCTTTGGGATTGGAATGAAAACTGACCTTTACTGGTCCTGTGGCCACTGCTGAGTTTTCCAAGTGTGCTGATGTACTGAGTGCTGCACTTTAACAGCATCATCATTTAGGATTTTAAATAGGTCAGCTGGAATTCTGTCACTTCCACTAGCTTTGTTTGTAGTAATCCTTCCTAAGGCCCACTTGACTTCACACTCCAGGATGTCTGGCTCTAGGTGAGTGACCACCATCATGGTTATCCAGGTAATTAAAACCTTTTGTACAGTTCTTCTGTGTATTCTTGCTTCTGTTCTTAATCTCTTCTGCTTCTGTTAGATCCTCACCATTTCTATCCTTTATCATGCCCATCCTTGCATGAAAGGTTCCCTTACTGTCTTCAGTTTTCTTTAAGAGGTATCTAGTCTTTCCCAATGTATTGTTTTCCTCAATTTCTTTGCATTGTTCAGTTAAGAAGGCTTTCTTATCTCTCCTTGCTATTCTTTGGAACTCTGCATTCAGATGGATATATCTTTCCTTTTCTCCTTTGCCTTTAGCTTCTCTTCTTTTCTCACCTATTTGTCTAGCCTCTTCAGACAACCACTTTGCCTTTTTGCATTTCTTTTCTTTAGGATTGTTTTGGTCACCACCTCCTATACAATGTTATGAACCTCCGTCCATAGTTCTTCAGACACTCTGTCTATCAGATCTAATCCCTTAAATCTATTTGTCACTTCCACTGTATAATCATAAGGTATTTGATTTAGATCGTAGGTGAATAGCTTATTAGTTTTTGCTACTTTCTTCAATGTGAGCCTGGATTTTGCATAAAGGAGCTCATGATTTGAGCCACAGTCAGCTCCATGTCTTGTTTTTCTGACTGTGTAGAGCTTCTCCACCTTTGGCTGCAGAAAATAATCAGCCTGATTTTAGTATTGACCATTTGGTGATGTCTGTATGTAGAGTCTTCTCGTGTGTTGTTGGAAGAGGGTGTTTGCCATGACCAATGCATTCTCTTGGCAAAACTCTGTTAGCCTTTGCCCTGCTTCATTTTGAGCCCCAAGGCCAAACTTGCCTGTTACTCCAGGTATCTCTTGATTTCCTACGTTTGCATTCCAATCTTCTACGATGAAAAGGACATATATATATATATATATATATATATTTTTTTTTTTTTTGGTGTTAGTTCTAGAAGGTCTTGTAGGCTTTCATAGAACCATTCAACTTCAGCTTCTTCGGCATTAGTGGTTCGGGCAAAGACTTGGATTTCTGTGATGTTAAATGGTTTGCCTTGGAAACAAACCAAGATCATGCTGTTGTTTTTGAGATTGCACCCAAGTATTGCATTCTGGACTCTTTTATTGACTGTGAGGGCTACTTCATTTCTTTTAAGGGGTTCTTGCCCACATTAGTAAATATAATTGTCATCTGAATTAAATTTGCCCCATTCCCACCAATTTTTAGTTCAATGATTCCTAAGATGTTGATGTTCACTCTTTCCATCTCCTGCAATTTACCTTGATTCATGGACCTAACAATCCAGATTCCAATGTAATATTGTTCTTTACAGCATGACACCAATTCATCGCTGAAACCAAGTCTGTCTTCTTAGGCCGTGGCATAAATTGTGTGTTTCTCATTGATACTGTCTCTTCCTCTTGACTTATCTCTGTCTTAGCTCTTGTTTCATTACTGCCTGGCCCCTCTAGATGTTGGTGTTGGTTTATAAGCTCAGACCAGACTGACTTGAGCCCGGCCAAGACTGGGGACTATGTTTAATACCCTGTGATGGTTGCAGACCACATTGACCAGACTTTATTCTTTTCCATGAAAGTTTACAAGAAAAGGAACTTTTGTATTTGTCTAACTCTCATCACTACTTGTTAACTCCTTGAAGATAGGGACTATATATATATATATATAATTTCCCCAAAGCCTTGTTATAAGATTGGTTTGAGATTTTCCAAATATATCAGAGGTTTTCCAAAGAAGGTATTTACTGAAAGAATAAAAATATGTATGACACCAGTCATATCCATATTTTTTATCCACATCCTCAGTGAAAGCATGTACTATCATATCCTGGTATGAAAGGTATCATACCTTTCAGGAGTAAAGAAATAGAAAATGGAAGTCTTTACTGGAAATTTGGATATAAATTCAGTTGTGTTGCATATTTTTGGACATTAAAAAGGATTTAATGAATTGACTGTGAGTGTTAGCCGTGGAGGATCTGAAAGAGAATATCTGAATGGAATGGGGGTGAATGCGTACTGTCAGGAAACCTAAAAGGTAGGCTATGTATTTGTTATGATGAGAAAATGGGGAAAAGGTCAGAAAGACTTAAAAAAAAATTATTCCTGCCTCTTTCCCCAATTCTTTATACTGCTATGTAATTTTATGGAATATGAGTCTCAATTAGAAAATTTTAAAGCAGATAAAAAAAATGGGAAGAATCTGTCTTCTAAATATATCCTCTGTTCTTCAGGCAGCAATTTAATTTCAGTTAAAAGGAAGAACAAAGCCCTGCCAGTGTTTGGAAGGAGGCTAGCTAGGTCCTTCAGTGGAGCTCTTTTTAGAAATGGACCATCAGGGCAGATGCAGTGTTACATAATACCTTCCTCCTCATTCCCGCAGAGAAATTGCAGCTGCTTTGAGGCTTTAGAGAGGGAGCAGTAGCTTGAATTCTGTGCTGCTTGTGTGTAGAAAATTCCAGGCAATTTATAATTTTCCCCCATTTTCAAATGATCTTTTTGAAGGAGATATAAAGGAATCATCTCATCATCATCATTTTAGAGATAATTAAACTGGGTTTCAGGGAGGCTTGTTGTCTTTGCTTCAAGTTACCCATTAGCAGAAATGAGAACGAACTCTGGCTTTCTCTGTTCCTCAGACTCGTCCTCTGTTCTAGCTTCTCTTGGACTGCTGATAACCATTGCAGATATTTTGTGTATGTGATAGATTTGGTGCTTTATCTACTTCACTGTCGTTGGTGGAATCCCTGTCTTGCCCAGCTGCCCAGGGTTAGGACTGGTTTTAACATGTTTCCTTCAGAATGCCTAGTGGATAGTTTCTGCTGTTCAGGCTAAAACGCCACTGATAATTCACTTCATCTTGCATATGTGTCAGCGACTGAGACAAGATAGAAATGGATATGAGTAGTGCATGATATGGAATGAGGCACCTCTTGGGGAAGACGTTTCAGTTCTGGGCGAGTTTAGAACAGATTTGCTCCTGATCACGGTTATCCAAAGATTTACTTTTTTCACTGTGTGGTATAGTGTATGTATGTAGCCCTATGAAAACATAAACAACTTAGGAAAAAGAAATGTGACTTTTAGTCTTACCTCTAGTACTTTTTTGACTTTGGAAATGTCACAAAATCCCTCCTTCCCCTGGTTTCTCTCTTTATCTCTGTCTGTCTGTCTGTCTGTCTGTCTCTCTCTCTCTCTCTATATATATATATATGATGAGAATAGTAATTAGTTTGATAAATCCTACTGATTTCCTCCAGGGAGATTTGAAAGATAAAAAGTCATACAAATTAAGAAAGACAGCAGAATATAAATGACAACTGGTATTATTATCCTTGTTCACTTAGGGGCTTGCTAAAGTAAATTTCTAAGGTAACTTTCAGGCTTACTTTGATGTGAATGTCCAGATCTCTGAAATATAAGAGTAACACAGAGGACTAAGAGATGTGTTTTCTGGCAATCCACATTATCCCCTTTCCTCCTATAAAAAAGAACTTAAAAAAAATAATTTACTTATTGATTTGGCTTCTCCAAGCCTTAGTGAAGCACACAGGATCTTTCGGTTTCACTGTGTCACGTGGGATGTTTTAGTTGCAGCACGTGGGATCTAGTTCGCTGACCAGACATCAAACCTGGGCCCCGTACATTGGGAGCTCAGAGTTTTAGCAACTGCAAGTCCCAAAGAAACCTTTTTCTTTTAATATTAAGAAGACAGTTGGTGACTCTGCATTTGATTTATAAGCCAAGTAAGTGGTTGTTAAATTCAGGGAGCAAAGATCTAAATAAACATTAGGTCTCCAAGCTGAAACTCCAGTACTTCACCACCTGAGGCAAAGACCAACTCATTGGAAAAGACCCTGATGCTGGGAAGGATTGAAAGCAGGAGGAGAAGGGGGCGACAGAGGATGAGATAGCTGGATGGCATCACTGACTCCATAGACATGAGTTTGAGTAGGCTTCGGGAGTTGGTGATGGACAGGAAGGCTTGGCGTGCTGCAGTTAGTTCATGGGGTTGCAAAGAGTCCGACATGACTGAACAACTGAACTGATCCTTTGAGAGATACTTTAATTGTACAGGTGACCTACATCAATTATTTAGTTTCTATGAAATATTTTCGAGATGAGAAAACAGAGATTCAGTGAAGTCAAGCCAGCTCTCCAAAATCACACAAGTCATTGTCGACGGAGTCTTGATAGGAAACTGGAGCTGTATTCAGAGTTAGAGCTATTTCCACCCGGTGGTACTGTCCTGCCGCATTGTAATTACACAGCAGCAGCACCCCCGCAATGACTACGTACCTACTGCTACTTCTCCTCATCCTCTTCTTTTACCCCCTTTATCAGGTACTATCTGTTTGTCTTTGCCTTTTTTTCCTCCAAGGATACATTCACCAAGTCCTGTCTGGAGTTGAATTTATAGCCACAGGGCAGGATAAAAGTCTTTGTTTCCAAGCCAATGAGCTGAGTTTCCAGAGGCATAAATTCTGGGAATTAGTAATATCCCATATAAAATCACTGAAGGATGGTGTGCGAGGTTATTTCATTGGTCTGTGATACTCCCTAAAGGTGCAATTCACTCCACAGTCCCTGGACACATGTATTCATACTTTTTGGAACACACTGTTCTTGCCTTTCCCATAAACCTTCAACCAGATAGGTCCAGACATGGATCAAGGTCGTCAGGCCACACCTAAAGTGTCCTCTGCAGACATGTTGCTGCTACACTAGAAGCAGACTGTGGTATTTTGTGTTTTTCTTTCTTTTTTTTTTTTTCTCTCTCTCTCTCTTTAATGACCAACTCTGTAAGGACTCAAAATGAATAAGCGATGGAGTTGTTCTTCCGGACTCCTCAGATTCCTGTGGTAGTTTGCACATTGGAAGGGGAAACCCATTAGGAGAAACTGAATGGATTAAGAGATAATAGGATTTGGAAAATGGGACTTAGTGAATCACAGATAAATCTATTACCTTCACAGCTGTTATAGTTGCTGAGTCTAGGCTTGCTCCTTTCACCATGCGGCCAAGATACTTACAACTTCACAGAGTGCTTGGTAAGAGCAGGTGAAAAGAGAAAATAAGCTTTGTAAATACAAACTGTAGATTTAATACAGCCGCCCCTCCTTATCTGTGGAGATGTGGTTGCAGGACCTCAGTTCAGTTCAGTCACTTAGTCGTGTCTGACTCTTTGCAACCCCATGGACTGTAGCACGCCAGGCTCCCCTGTCCAGCACCAACTCCCAGAGTTTACTCAAACTCAAGTCCATTGAGTTGGTGATGCCATCCAACCATCTCATCCTCTGCTGTCCCCTTCTCCTCCTGCCTTCAATCTTTCCCAGCAGCAGGGTCTTTTCCAATGAGCCAGTTCTTCTCATCAGGTGGCCAGGACCTCAGGGGATACCAAAATCCGCAGATGCTCAAGCCCTTATAAAAGGTGATGTAATATTTGTGTATAACCTATGCACATCCGCCCGTATACTTTAAATCATCTCTAGTTCTAATACCTAATTCAATAGAAATGCTGTGTAGATACTTGCTGGTGCAACTGAAGTTTTACTTTTAGGAACTTCCTGGAATTAAAAAAATACTTTCGATCCATGGTTTTTTTTTTAATTAATTTTTATTGGAGTACAGTTGCTTTACAGTGATGTGTTCATTACTACTGTGCAGCAAACTACATCAATTATATGTCTGCATATATCCCCTCTCTTCGGGATTTCTTTCCCGTTTAAGTTACCGCAGAGCTCTAAGTAGAGATCCCTGTGGCCTACAGTAGATTCTCATTAGTTATCTATTTTATGCATAGTATCTATATTTTATACATACTATCAGTAGTGATCCATGGTTGTTTGAATCCCTGCATGGGGAACCCTCAACAGAGTTCTGACTGTACTGTCTTCTCCAGGGGCTGTCCATGCTTACTTAGCCAAATTACAAACAAGAAGTTTATTTCCAGCTTTATTGGAGTTGATTGACAAAATCCTAGGATGTTAAAGTATACAGGGTAAGTATAAAGAAATTCTTAGGATAGAAAGGCAAAAATGAAGACTGTAAAAGACAAACCAAAGTGTTCAAAAGATCTATAGAGTCCTGCTCCCAGAGTCTGAGCACTAATACTGTTGTGAAATACCAGGAATTAGGATATAGAAAAAAAATCTCAGAAATCTCAGGAGCCATCCGATAACCACAGAAGAATTACATGCTGGGACACTTTGGCAGGGCCGTGTTCTCATCATACTCCTTAACCTGCTTATATTCCTCATCATAAACCCTTTACCCCTTGGGGTCATGTAGGTGGAAAAGATTCTCCCCACCCAGTGAGAAGTAAGTCTCTTTTGCTCTGTATGTCCCGGATTCTGCATGCTGCCTGGTTGGCGAGGAAAGTCTGACCTTGGAGCTCTCAGGCGTTTGCTACTCTCAATAGGTAGATCTTCAATTAGGTCCCAGCTTGTCTCCATCTGTTATTTCTGGAGTATTCTGGCCTTCATCTGGAGGAAGGTGATGGGAGAGTGTTCTGTTCCTGCAGAAAGCTTGCTTGTCATCCAAGTAACTGTGTACTGTCGAAACAACAACTGCCTACATACATCGCTCTGCCTCTTGAAAGCTAGCATTTTGGTGTGAATCAGTTATGAAAAGTGATGCACGCCACCCCTACACATATACACTCCACCTGAAAACCCAAGACATTACACAAATGTTAGAGTTGTGAACACTCATACAGAGCACTCCAACTAATGTTAAATTTCAGCCACTTGTGAAGAGTGAGTAATAACAGAAATTTGGGGTTATACAAACTGGTTCTAATAAAATAATTCAGATATTTATGGTACTTTACCATTTTATAATAATGCTTTCACATTTATTTTCTCCTGTCCCTCTGCAAAGACCTTGCAAGATACTTACTACTCATTTCTTAGACAAAGAAAGCCAGGCTCAATGGTTTCGCCTGGGGTGTCATAGCCTGCTTTCCCTTTTTTCATCTAAATATCTTCCCTCTGGAACCATGGTATAGGCCAGGAGAAGGTAATACCTGAAGTCCCTGAAAGGATTAGTTCAAAAAGGGACCATGAAAATTCTTCCCTTGGAAAGTCACTTTGGCATTTTGCTCTCATTGGATGCCAGTCTCTCTCCCTGGCATGTTTTGTGCCAGGAAAACATCCTTTGGATCATTGGATGGAAAGCAGTGAGGTAACATTTCTCAGAAGCTAAGTTCTTTGCTAAACACTTAAAAATCTGGAAAATATTGATTATTCTTTTAGAGATATTCTTTTAAATAAAAATGTATCTGGATAAAACATAGGAAAAGAATAAAGCTGGGACATATTGCATTGTTTTTTAAGGGTCATAACTCATATTCCCAAAGTTACTAGGGTTATTGAAAACATAAGATGCTCTGAAGTAGAATGGTTCTTGGCAAAAATGTGAGACTTTGTAGGCTAAATCAGAAGGTCATTGGCTAGTTGAGATTTATAGAACCAAGACCCCATCAAAGTTGTAAATTATCATTGTTGGACAGAAAGTGAATGACTGCGTATCATGTTAAAATCACTAGGGAACTTAAGAAGGCAGGAGGTAGTGATTAACATTAGAACTTTACTGAACCATCAGAACAAGAATAGTCCTAGATACATGACTGTGGTTTGAAATAAACAAAAGTGATATTCTAAAACTGCAACTCAAGCTCAAAACACAACCTTTTTTTTTTTTTTCTTCATAAAATAGTGTACAGAGTTGATGAGAATGAACAAAGCCATTGAACTGGCCCCAAAGTGGAAAAAGATAAGATCAGCTACATAGGGAGTGAATTTCCATAGGAGAGGGCAAGGGATAGTGAGAGGTGACTTAATGGACACTTCACAGGTAGTGTCCTTCTCGAAGTCGTTTGTAACTCTGCGATTTCTTATTTCTTTCCAACTTTCAGGGCTGATGGCTCTGTGATTGTTTTCTAAGTTGCACCTTCGAATGAGAAATGACATAATTAAAGTGAAAACACTAAAGAATTCTAAAATATCTGTCCAGTAACCTTTCCATATGGACGTAGTTTGAGTGGTGAATGTGTAACCACAGATCTCCATGGGTGGTGTCAGCTAATGACTTTCATAAACAAACAAACAACTTAGTTTCATTTGGCTTTTTGAAGAAGTACTTTCTTAGCTCAGTTGGTAAAGAATCCGCCTGCAATGCAGGAGACCCCGGTTCAATCCCTGGGTTGGGAAGATCCCCTGGGGAAGGAAAAGCTACCCACTCCAGTATTCTGGCCTGGAGAATTCCATGGACTGTATAGTCCGCGAGGTTGCAAAGAGTCAGACACGACTGAGCAACTTTCACAGTCACTTTCTCTGTCTTATATCAGAATGCTTTAGGGGTTCCTTTGGTTAGTAAGCCAGCAGAGACCTGGACATATGGGCCTGTCTGTATGCATGCATCCTGCCATGTGACCCAATTAATGTATTCTGTTGCGAGGAAAGGAAGAAAAATCCTCGTAAACAATACATCCATATTCTAGGCATTGGTTTTATAGATTCACTTCCATAAATCAATTAAATTTATAAATGAAATTTTCTTCTCATGTCATGCTGAATATAAAAAAAAATAAGGTTCCAGTGTTGTATCTGTTCTGTAAGTTCACACGTATAAATGAATATATAGAAAATCTCTGGTACTACCAATGGATCATTTGAGCCCCCTTTTAGCTATATGAATTCTACTTTTGTTTCAAAACCTACTATCTTCACAGTATTTTTAAAAGTTTTTAATTGATGATTGAATTTCAAAGAATTTCTAGTGGTGGTGGTGGTAGTGGTTTAGTTGCTAAGTTGTGTCAGACTTTTGCCACCGCAAGAACTGTAGCCTGCCAGGCTCCTCTGTCCATGGGATTCCCCAGGCACAAAATTGGAGTGGGTTGTCATTCCCTTCTCCAAAGATCTTCCCCATCCAGGAATCAAACCCAGGATCTCTGGCATTGCAGGCAGATTCTTTATCAACTAAGCCATTAGGGAAGCCCCTTAAATATCCCAAGTTTATTTTTTTTTAAATAAATATCTGATTAGCCTTCAAAATAAAAATTAAAAAAAAATCATTACCATGACTTCAGGTCATAAATCTGCATCTAAGTCTAGCTTAAAATTAAATACTATCAGTGTTGCACAGTCAAAGATTTTCCTAGAAAAATGGCTTGTGCAAATTCCATATGCATATATTCACAGTTGGCAATAGAAACACAGATGTGGGAAAAGGCAAACTCTTTTGTTCGTATTTGGAAGCTGTATCTGTTGTCATCTTTAAAAAGACAGTAAAATTGTTTGTCATTCAAACAAAACCCATTTGTTTCATTATGTATTAGTTTCTATCTCTTCACCCGGGTTGGAGACAGGGAAAACAGGCCATGAAAATGTCACGGGAAAATAATTTTTGTGCAGACTGTATCTAACAGAACTAAGAAATTAATGACAGATGCTTGGTTTGGACGTACGGTGCTTACATGAACTGGAAAACCTTGATTTGAGCTAGTCTGAGTTTTATCCCTTCTCCTTGCATACATATGTTTGGACAGGTATAGTGGGTTTGAGAGATTTAGAAAGCTTGACCTTTTCCTTGCCTTTTGTGAGCAAGTGGTGCCATATCCTATTTGCCTCTCTTCCCATCTAGGATGTCCTCTAATGAGGTGAGAACAGTTGCAGCCACTAGGGACATTCTTAATGTTGGATCATTCCCATTATCACTTCTGAGGATTAAGTGGATAATAATTCCATTTCACCATAAGGATGCCATGTTGCAATTGTTATTATCACATCTGAGTGTGTGTCTGTGAAGTTAAATGATCTTCAGTACTGGTTTGTTGTCAAAAAAGCAGAGTGAGCACAAGTCACCTATCGAAAGAAAACTGCTACAGGAAAGAGATAGATCTACAGAGTAGAAATATAGGAAAAGTTGATGTTGACTCTTCCTCTCCTTCCACTCTACCTTGGACAGCTAGTTTTAGTAAATATTAATAGAACTATTTTTAAAGGACCTTAACTTGTCCTCCTTGTGTGTCCTGAATGAAAATATGTACTGACAGACCTAGAGAGAGAGAAATACACAGATGCATATATTTTGTATATAATATGTGTATATTGTTTATGTTTTTGTGCTTAAAATATAAATACTTTAAGAGAAGCATTAGTAGGAAAAAATTAACAAATTGTGTAAAATGCAGCAAATTTCCCTTTTATCAAATGTGACAGGCGTATCTTTCAACTTTACTGATGCCTTCTGTGGAGGTCAGTTTTCTGAGCGTGGAGTGCTGAATGATATGTAATATGGCAACAGAGCTCACCCCAGCGGTACAGCCCTGCAGCCATTGGAGTGTCTAATAGTCAAGCTGTCTGTGCTGATTTGGAAATAGATTATACCTTCTTTTCCCAAGAGCCTTTGCTTTTCTATCCTCCTCTTCTGTCAATAAGCGTCCCCTTGTTCCCATCTTACTGTTGCCTGACTTGCTCTTGGCACTAATAAATGGGATTATTTGTGGAATGCAGTTAGCACTGTGTCTGACTCCTTGTGAGTATTCAATAAATGTAAGCTACTATCGTTATTACACTTTGATCCTTTATACATCCCCTTGATGCTTTTAGGGCAAATAATTTAATCCCCGTTTTATTAAAAGAAAACAGACTAATAGAGGTTAGGAGGTTATCTGACTTGTCTCTGGTCTCAGGGTTAGTGAGCAGTATTATAGGTACTTGAACTAAGAACTCCAATATTTTAGGCCAGTGCTTACTCTTCTATACCAAACTTTTAAGTGACTCTTTTTTCGTTTGAAATGTTCTTAAAAAAATAAAACATCAGATCTCTCTTGTATCTTCTCCCTGATTTTGAACTCATGCCTTGTCTTAAAAAGAAGGCATTTACTTAATATTTTAAAATTGATTTTCTCTGAAGTGACAGCCAAAGTGTAATTCTAAATAGCCTCTATTGGTGGTCTCAAATGGCTGTATATGTTTAGGATGGTCCATTAAGCACAATTTTATTAATTTTTCATAAATCAATCTCCCTTGCTTTAATTTTCAGCCAACATCAGTATCTGTTAAGAATATCGTAACGTATGATAAGGTACATATAAAGTACTATGTGAGTACACATGGAGAAGCAAAGGAGTTCTTCCTGGGATTTCAAGGAACACTCCTGTGGAGGGGGCGGAGGTGCCATTTGAATTCAGTATAAATGGTGGCTAGGCAGTTAATACAGATAAGAGGATACCATTTCAGCAAAAGCATTAAGGAACAAGAAACAATGGACGAGCCAAGGTGGTCAAACTGTGTTGGTGGCGGAAGTGGCCGTTGTCTGGCTGTGAAACGCCCCGTGCCCTCGGCTAAGGAGTTTGAAGATGACTTGGTAGCATGTGAGCTGCAGTGGATGTTTTTAGGAAGAAGAGTACCATGGCCAGATTTGTGGTTTAGAAAGATCACTCTGGTGTCAGTGTGATGCAAGAACAGCTAGGGTTCAAACTGCAGTCAGCCATTGCTTAATTTCAGGAGTGACAGGAAGGGGACTGAGATGCAGGGAGTGGCCATGGGGGCCAGGGAGAGGGAACGGATGTCAGAAAGAATGACGTGGATGTATTCAACAGAGCTTAGCACCTGATGAAATATATAGAATAAGAGAAATGGAGAAGACTGGCTTAGACACATGCGTGGATAACTGTTGCCATAGCTAGGATAGCACTAAATAAGCTCCTTTTGAAAAAATACAGATTAGATTTAATTAGAAGAATGCCATCTATTCATTTGCCATATTTGTTACAGGAACACTTCTTGTATTTTCACATAAAAGTAGTTATAATAGCCTTTAACACTGCATTTTAGTAGTTTACCTAGACTGCAAACCCCTGGAGGGCAAAGACAGCCAAAACCACATCATTCATCTATCAAATACCCAGCCCACTGGTGCCTGACACTGAGTAGAACTCGACACATGGTTGACGGATTGGACTGAGGTTGAATGTACTTAGGACAACGAAGAAAAGTACCTGGAGGATGTTCTCATCTCTATTCCAATTCTTGGGTTTATTTCAGCCTTTTTCATTTTGGCTCCTATGAGCTTTTTCCAGTGCTGCAAACACTTCTAGTTGACAAGAAGAAAAGGAGAGTGAGTGAGTGAGAAGGAGGAGGGGGGTGTATTGCAGCATCGAGATTGAACTCCACAGGTTTGCCTCTCATAATTTTCACCTTTGATGGGAAACTGTCCCAGATTTCATCCACCAGGCTGAGGTTCTGACACGGTACCTGCTTAAATCAAGCTTGAAGGGAAATTGATTGAAAAGAAAACACCATTATGGGAAAACAATTCATTCTCTTCCCCTGACAGGAGGGAGACTTTTGTCTATATTGTGGAATAAATATTAGCTGGCTGATTGCTTTAAGATCTAGAAGCCTAGAGGAGTTATGGTGACTTTGCTCCCCTTTTACAGGGAGATTTCCTTTAACTTTAGAGGCATTTGATACAGTGGGTTTTCATTACCTTTCAAAGAGTTGTATTTTTTCTCCCTATGTGATTATTTGTATTAACCAGATATAGGAGTCAGAAAAGTCATGCAGATACCTCTGTATGCAGTTGTATTCCTCTTGAAGTGTATATTCCTCCAGATGGGGTGAGCAGATATTTTCAAATTTTCTATGAAGGTTTTAAATATCACAAGTTTTTTTTTGTTTGTTTTCTGTGTTGAAAGAAAATTAATTTACAGAAAAGCAAATATTGTGTATTAATGCATATATGTGGACTCTAGAAAAATGTTACTGAAGAACCTATATACAGGGCAGGGACAGTGATGCACACGTAAAGAACAGATTTGTGGACACACTGGGGAAGGAGAGGGTGGGACAAATTGAGAGAGAGGCACTGAAACATATCCATTACCATGTGTAAAATAGCCAATGGCAAGTTGCTGTATAACACAGGGAGCTCAACTCAGTGCTCTGTGACGACCTGGAGGGGAGGGATGGGGTATGGAGTGGAGGGAGGTTCAGTAGGAAGAGGGCATGTGTATACTTAAGACCAATTCACATTGGTGGATGGCAGGAACCGACACAGCATAGTAAAGCAATTATCCTCCAATTAAAAATAAAAGTAAAAAAATAATAATTTAACAAAGGAAATGAATTTGAACTCCTAAGGGTGGAGTGAAGGGAGACGGTGGAATAATAGCTATCTGATGCTGTTGCTGGTGATAGAAAACATTCCCTCATTCTTTAGGAGCCTGAAAGATGCCTATATGACTCATCCTTTCAGTTGATAAAAGTTGAGTTCATTTTACAGAAATTGCAGACTAGCATCTCTAGGGGCAAAATCTAGCCCTGAAACTATATGTTTGACACACATTAAATGATCCTAGGCTGAGCATGACCTTTCCATTTTAACACAGATTCCCATCACCTCTAGTTCACACATTTATCAACCTCCAACTCCCAGAAGAGCCAAAGCTCTCTTGTTAAAGGTTTTTAGTGTAACCGCACTCTGATGGAAGGTAGGTTCATCCCTAGCAATGAGATCAGACATGTGCCTCCTGGGAGAGGAGTGAACAAGTGGCAAACATCCGTAAGTGAGGGCGCTCCTGGACTGTTTCCTGACGTCACCCTAAAAATGCCACAGGTCTTCTCAAAAGTAAGATGTTTGCAGTATATTTTCCATCTCCCATGCCACTCTGAACCGCCAACCCTGCTAACTGGGTAGTTTTTGCTCTGCAAGATGACAGTGCCTGAGCATACTGGTGGAGCCCTGGCCAGGAAAGATGTTAAGGTACAAAGCTAGTATACTGTATTGGTGTTTTTCTTTCTGGCTTACTTCACTCATGGAATTTAGAAAGATGGTAACAATAACCCTGTGTACGAGACAGCAAAAGAGACACCGATGTATAGATCAGTCTTATGGACTCTGTGGGAGAGGGAGAGGGTGGGGAGGTTTGGGAGAATAGCATTGAAACATGTATAATATCATGTATGAAACGAGTCGCCAGTCCAGGTTCGATGCACGGTACTGGATGCTTGGGGCTGGTGCACTGGGACGACCCAGAGGGAGGGTAGGGGAGGGAGGAGGGAGGAGGGTTCAGGATGGGGAACGCGGGTATACCTGTGGCAGATTCATTTCGATATTTGGCAAAACTAATACAATATTGTAAAGATTAAAAATAAAATAAAATTTAAAAAAATACACACACAAAAAAATAAAATAAAATAAAAAAGCAAAAAATAAATAAATAAATAAAAGGAGTAATTAAACATTTTTGAAGATTTAGGTGCTAATTTCACAAATGTCCTTATGATTCACCATGTACCCCAACTAAAGTAATTGTTAATGTGAACTTGTTTGGGTTTCAACTAGTGGAGGTAACCACTGTTGTCATTGATGTGAAGTCAGAAATTTGCATAAACAATACTGTAGGTCCCATTTTTTTGTGCACAGATTATTACCCCTCTGGCTGGAAACTTTGTTAATAAAAAATATATAAAGGCTTGACTTTAAAAAAAAAAAGGTACAAAGCTAGTAACGTTTTTTTTCTGAAAAAGTCTCCTTTTGAGCAGTCTTGGAAGCATGGCGTTTCTTGATCCTTTTTGATCTAATGGCTCCTTTTTTCTCCTGATCTAGGAATGTGTTGCCTCCTTGGTCTTCTGTTCTCTTTCTTCTCCCTCCTCTCCATCTCATTCTACTTCCTTCATGTCTCGCTCCCTTTCCCTGCTGCCTCCCTTCCTCAATCCTCTTTTTTCCTTCCTTCCTTCTTTCCTTCCCTCTCTCTTTCTCCTCTGTCTTTCTCTTTTTCTTTCTTAATTTCTTTCGAAAATCATAGCAAGAGTTAATGGACTTAGAATCTCAAAATCAGGTTATTAGACATTTCTGCCATAAAGCCTAGAGAATTGATGTTTGAATTCTCCTTGGCTTGAGTCAATCCTTTGTCCTTTTTAGGTAAATGAATTAAGTCTCATGCAATTTCCTGTGTGGGAGACTCGTTTCAGATGAATCATTTAAAATTGAAAGCCCTGTCTGCTCATCAAGGGGGCATGATTCTAGAGTTCTCTTGAGTATTTTGTGACTACTTAGTACAGCCATTGAGATACATAAGGCAACCCTGCACGTTAATCTTAGTCTTGATTCATATGTGGTTATTTGGGTAAAGCATATAACTGCAGTTTTGAATCTTCAGATCTCTTTTCAAAATTTCCCTTGTGTCATTTAAAAATAACCTCTTTTTGTCTCCTTTTATTGTGAAACTTTTTATTGGAAGGTCGCAGGCCCAACTTCAGCATCCGAGACCAAAATTCACATCCCCTTTAGTTGTACAGTCCCTTGTCCATTGTCGATACTGAGAGTAGATGAAACAGTAATGATGCTCTTTTTTACCCCCCAGATGACAGCATGTTATGAATGCTGTGATCCCCATGTAGTATGTGAAGTTTTTAATGGGCCATTTCAGATCCTACAGGGATACATTTACATGCTAAATTGTCTTTATAACCAGCATCAAATGATTCGGGGACTTTCCTGGTGGCTCAGTTCGTAAAGAATCTGCCTACGATGCAAGAGACCACCTGCAACACAGGAGAGGCAGGTTTGATCCTTGTATGGGGAAGATCTCCTGGACAGGAAATGGCAACCCACTCCAGTATTCTTGCCTGGGAAATCTCCATGGACAGAGGAGCCTGGCGGGCTACAGTCCAGGGGGTTGCAAAGAGTTGGATATGACTAGGCAAGTAAACTACCATTAAATGATTCTAGAAAAAGCCAGGTAGATCTTCCTCACGAGGAAAATCTAGTGTCTTTACCTTTGCAGTTGTTCTAGGATACTTGTTAAAGCTATTCACAATTCTCTTCTACTGTAAAAGGCAAGTCTCAGTTAAAAATCATGAGTGCCATTCTGTTTTGTGGTCCCAAACTTTCTCCTGAAATTGTGTGCTAGGAGGGCGAGGAAAAGCCAGCCAAGATTTATTTATACCTACATGGTGCTAGTTATCTCAATAAACTAGTGAGGTGGTTCCCAAATGTTACCGATTAGGACATTGAGACACAGTTTAGTTACTTAACTGGTGCGAATTCACACAACTAGTAAACACTGGAGGCACGGTTCCAATTCAGCTTTTCACGAAAAATGTGCTTTCTTTCCACAGGAAGCTGCCTCTTACATCTCACATGCATCTTGCAGCTCCCACGTGGGGCGGGACTACCAGGTACAACTAACGGGTGGTTATCGCATGTAGGGGTCTCACATTTCTAGAATACTTTTCTATTGTCACAAGATTTCTATTTAGGTTACTTATGGAGATCTCAGCAGCATTCTCTGCAGTACTTTTTGTAGAGGAGTTCTTTTGGATTGAAGAGGGTTGGGAAATTATCAGGTCTTTTCTGAGAATGAGTCCTTGCTTGTGTGTGTGTGTGTGTGTGTAAAAGAGAGAGAGAGAGAAGGAGAGAGAGAAAGTTTGAATCAAACAACAGATATTTAATTTCCAGTGTGTGTCCTTCATTAAACTAGGCACATGAGTGATACAAAGTAACAGCTACAGTGTTTAACATTTATTGAGTTTTGTTATGGTACTTATCTTACCTGCATTATTATTTTTTTTAATCCTCATAACCCACTTTTTGCTGGTGTAGAAACTGTGACTCAGAAAACTCGAGTAACTCAACTGCCATCTCACAGTTTAGAAGTGGTAGATTCAAGACCTGAACCCAGGCTGTTGACCTCCAGAGCCTGTATTCTTAACCACTACAGAAGATTACAAAATCACAGAGCCTGGGTCTCCCTCGTGGGGTCAGAGTATAGATGGCAAGACAACACCGATACAGGAGGGAAGGCTGACATGGTTCTTGAAGAAGGATCTGGACTCTGGTCTAGGGAGGGGAGAAGGAGCCGGTGATCCAGTCCTGGGGAACGAAGTGACAAATCCAGAGACACGGGAATGGCATGGACATTCACTTTTTATTTTATTTTCATTTTGCATCGAGTTATGATATGTGACCTGATCATACGAGAAGGAAAGGATTTGACTCTCCTGGAGTGTGGAGTTGGCAGTGACAACCGTGAGGTCTGAAAGTCTTTGGAGAGCAGGCTTCGAAGAGTCTGGAGAAGTGAGTGTGCTACCCCAAACCCTGAGTGGAGCCCTCAGCCCAGGTAGACGGAGGCTGCAGTCTCCTCCTGGAAGGACGGAAAAGTTCAGGACAGCAAAGCAGGGACCATGCTTCAGGGAAGAACAGCCCGTCTGAACCCAGATCGCTCATCTGGATGCCAGGAAAGAGGAAGGGCATTTATAGAGACAGGAAGAGAGGCAGCCCCAGCTCTTAGGAACTCTGCGGGATGTTTGTTCCTCACATACTTCACTGAACACTGCTCTGAGTCGAACACCAGTGAGCAGCAGTTTCGGAGATAGAGGGGAGCAGAGACAACTGAGCAATTAACCTTTGGGGGTGGGTGTGAAACTAATTAAGACCAGACTCCCTTCCATTGTGCAGGAGAGGGAGCTGCGAAAAGCCATGTGAGGGGGTCTGAGGGAGTGACAGCTCCGAAAGGACCAGTGGGTTAGCAAGCCAGATGGAAATTAAGTCCAAATGGGTGTGAGAGGTGGGAGTAGCCAAGGGGAGCCCTGGCTGATTTTCCTCATCCAGGCACTGATGATTGTGCCCCGAGGTCAGCCGCTCCATGGGGACCAGAAGTTAGACGCTCATGCGGCTCGCCGTGGTAATTCCCTCCTTGTGTGTTGAGTTTCCTTGGTGATTTCCATGTAAATTTGCTCAGAGTTGCAATTTAGCAGCTTTTCTGTTAACAGATGAAGGATATCTTAATAGTCAACTGACTGCATTCCATCATTGCAGGGGTTCGGAAGCGGAGTTGTAAAGGTTGTGGGGATTGACTCTGGGAAAAGAACTTGGAAAAGCCTGTTTCTGCAGCACCCTAATGTATTTTGCTCAGTTCTAGACAGGAGGAAAGACACTTCTATACGTTGTGAACCTGGTTTGTTGTGAAGACTTACTGCTCTGAATCTTCTCTCTTTTATCACTTGGTTAATAAATGCCTTTTCAAACAGAATTAAGAGAGACGGTTGCTGCAAAGTGACGCAGAAGACTTCAGATGCAGAGACGTATGTTGTTTTGTGTTAGATGCTTTTCCCTGTCCATCTTCAGGAGACAGGTAGCAGAGATGACTTTTTTGATGTGACCAGGGAGGAAGTCGCCTTTGCTGTCCAGATGCCACCTTTGCTTCACTATATGAAGTGCAGAAGTTGGTACCTTACAAGTAAAACATGAGAAGCTCCAAATCCACTGTTCTCAATCCCCACATCCTGTTCCGTATTTTCCCTGACCTTGCCACATTAGCAGATGAAAGCCTCACATATATGTTTTATAATAATGCACTGTAATTTCACAAGTGTCTCTGTATTACTTCCTGCGATTCTTACAAAAACCTTGGGAGCTCATCAAGAATTGGCAGAACACTGCCTAAGGAGACACGTTGGAGCTCAGAGAGGTCAGGGTATTTCCAGAGTCCCGAACCTCAAGCCCAGTGTGCACCCACCTGTGGTCTGGTAGCACCTTTCCATAGCCATTTGTTGGTGTCACTATCTTGGATAAGGGTAAAAAGGGAATCTTTTAAAAAGTCTTAGCATGATGACTAACAGAAAGAAAAGGTAGATGTGAGTAAGTACCAGCTTTCTTAGGATTCTGATTTATTTTGGGGAAGAGAATGGATTAGGTCATGGGTGGCTATTTATTTCTAGAATTTCTCTTGTGGGTGCGGGAGGTGCCCTAAAATAACACATTGCTTTCATTAAACATAATTGTTCTCACATGAGATGCAGACAAGCAGGCCTACTGTGAACCATTCTAAACCTTGTCCTTCTGTACGTTGAAATGACTATGGAGTATCTGCATCACAAACCATGGGTTCTGGCTTGCTCACAGAGACTCCTGATGGTAATTGCTTAATTTTATTCCTGAGCCCTATTATTCAGGAGTGGAAACCAGTTCAGTATTAATCAAGGTCAGGTCCAACTCTTGAAACGGCATTCTGAAGAATGAAACTTGGGACGCAGGTTCTTTACCACTCGCGTCACCAATGCTCTCAATGAATTTATGCCATGTTATGTTTCTAATTGGTGTCTTTTGGAAGCCAATGTGCTTTATTTTTCTTTCAAAAATATTACTTTATGTTTTCATACTAGAAAAGAAGCACACTCATTATATATATTTTTAAATGAGTAATAGAGAAAACTAAAAGGAAAGAAAGTAACTACTATCCTCTCAAAACAACGTTGCTAATAATTAGACTTATTTCATCCCTATTGTTTTTTCTCTAACCACTTTTATTTTTCCGTAGTGTGTATTTGGGTCTATTTTCAGCTCTGAGTGACCTGCTGTTTTGAACAGGTATTTTCTACAGACACTGTGCTCTTTTTCCCTTCTTCGACTAGATGATCATTTATTGTGCTAAGGTACTGAAAGGATGGGGATAGAATGTTTTTGAAGTTTATTTGTAGTCAGCTGGCTGGAGACCAGTAACAACTGTCTTGGATCACATTCTTTTCTTATTTGTAGTTCAAATTCCTTCTCTGAATCTCACACTCTGCATTTGGTAACCAAATGGAAATACGGTGAACTTTTATCAGTGTGTTTGTTTGGAATCAGCTTGGAATTTCTAAACTTCCCCCTGCCCCCAATACATACATACACACACACACACACACACACACACACACACAAATACCGATGCACATGTAATTTTGTGTACATGTAGGAAAGAGGCCTGTTGGTCTAGGTGCTGCATTCAGGTCGCAGTCTCCCCTGTAGGCATGGGTTCGAATCCCACTCCTGACAAGCCAGCCTTTTGGGCTTCCCTGGTAGCTCAGCTGGTAAAGAATCCACCTGCAATGCAGGAGACTGGGGTTCAATCTCTGGGTTGGAAAGATCCCCTGGAGGAGGGCATGGCAACCCCCTCCAGCGTTCTTGCCTGGAGAATCTCCATGGGCAGAGGAGCCTGATGGGGTACAGTCCATGGGGTCGCAAGGGTCAGACATGACAAAGCACACCACAGGAAAGAGGAAATTTTGCATAAGAAATGCAATATCAGGGTCATGCACTGGGGAGAGATAGAAGACCCTGAAATGACACCTGTAGGCTTACATTTTACTCTTGACTGCTCTTAGATCATTTCCTGAGCGTCCCATACCTAAAAACCTAGAGTTCACAAAGCCTTGAGATTGAGGAAGCCAGCTGATTACCATTTAATACAACCTTTTCTGATTTGGCAAGGATAATGTGGAGGTAGAAAATGAGTTTCCGGGGCAAATTTTCCTGGAAATATCAATAACCTCAGATATGCAGGTAACACCACTCTTATGGAGAGAACTGAAGAGGAACTAAAGAGCCTCTTGATGAAAGTGAAAGAGGAGTGTGAAAAAGCTGGCTTAAAACTCAACATTCAAAAAACTAAGATCATGGCATCCGGTCCCACCACTTCATGGCAAATAGATGGGGAAGCAATGGAAACAGTGACAGAATTTATTTTAGGGGGCTCTGAAATCACTACAGATGGTGATTGCAGCCATGAAATTAAAAGACACTTGCTCCTTGGAAGGAAAGCTAATGACTAACCTAGATAGCGTATTAAAAAGCAGAGACATTACTTTGCCAACAAAGGTCCATCTAGTCAAAGCTGTGGTTTTTCCAGTAGTCATGTATGGGTGTGAGAGTTGGACTGTGAAGAAAGCTGAGCACCATAGAATTGATACTTTTGAACTGTGGCATTGGAGAAGACTCTTGAGAGTCTCTTGGACTGCAAGGAGAGCCAACCAGTCCATCCTAAGGGAGATCAGTCCTGAGTGTTCATTGAAAGGACTGATGTTGAAGCAGAATCTCCAATCCTTTTGCCACCTGATGCGAAGAGGGGACTCATTTGAAAAGACCCTGATGCTGGGAAAGATTGAGGGCAGGAGGAGAAGGGGACAACAGAGGATGAGATGGTTGTTTGGCATCACCAACTCAATGGACATGAGTTTGAGTAAACTCTTGAAGTTGGCGATGGACAGGGAAGCTTGGCGTGCTTCAGTCCACGGGGTCACAAAGAGTCAAACATGACTGAGTGGCTGAACTAACTGGGACATATTTTGATTTGCTAGAAAAGTTTATCTTCTTAACTGATTATCCTGACGACACACAGCCTAACAACTACATGTTGGCTTGTCTTATCCTGACCTCGGCTTTTCTCTCTAAAGCTATTTACCTGCAACCATTTTCAAAACACTTCTCCATCTTCATGAAATGATTTTTGAAGTTCTAGTTAGATTTTTCTTCCTTTATTTAAAAGAAAAAATGAATGTGAAAAAATTAGAAATATGATTATGAATGCTTCTAAAGATGAGAGAGCCCTGTCTTGGCACTTTCAACTGAAGTTTATCGGTAACTTTTACTGAAATTTTACGAGGAAACGCTAAACATCTGGTTAGCTCACCATTGATCCTTGGGTTGTGCTGATGTTTTAGAGGAACTTGCAATGAAAGAAAGCCTCTAACGTGTTGTCTTTGGTGGATCTCTTCTTCACTTGTCCTTCTTCGGGCTATCATAATAAACTACTTATTGTGACTTGTCAAGAGATTTTTCCCTTCACTCCATTCTTCTCAAGGCAGGTTTTATTTTATCTTCTATGTGAAATGCAGAGGCCCAGGCCTGGTGGAAACCCTGAAGAGAAGAAGATGGAAGGCTAAGTCAGTGTGAGGTCAAGAATCCAGATTTAGAAGGAGTAGCAGATTTGCAGGGCTTCCCTGGTGGCTCAGATGGTAAAGAGTCTACCTGCAGTACAGGAGACCTGGGTTCAATCTCTGGGTCAGGAATATCCCCTGGAGAAGGAAATGGCAACCCACTCCAGTATCCTTGCCTGGAAAATTCCATGGATGGAGGCTGTAGTCAATGGGGTCGCAGAGTCGGACACGACCGAGTGACTTCACTTTTTCAGTTTTAGGAGACTCACAAAGGACATCTGAATGACCCTGCTTGCCTTGCCTGGGACTCTGTGAAGTGGACTGTGGTCAGGCAGGGTTGGCCACTGTGCCCAGGGCATGGCGTTCACCACTGAACCGTAGAGTCTATGGTTTCATGCCTTTCAAACCCTTTCATGCCTGTAGCACTTAGTACTCTCTTGTGCCTCTTACCTCACATGATTATCCTGTTTTCTTATACACCAGGCTGGTTTCCAGACAGTGTACAGTACGACTCATTTCACTGGATTTGGGGTGTGAATGGCTCTGCTAATGGATGCCAGCGTGACCTGCATAACCACCTGATGGTCTTACTGCCAGTGCCCAACTAGGATGTAAATGATTAGGGGGCTGATGTCATGGAATAGGAAATTTTCAATAAGTATTCAAGTGAACTGACCAAGTCAGGAGACCAGCCCTAACTCTACTGACTACTAGAAGGAATAACTTGCTTTCCCAAGATTAAAATCTGCCCTGCAAAATCTGTGCTGTTTGGTAACATTTTTCTTTTTAAACATGTGAAATTATGTCACGTTTCTGGTGGGTCATAGGCGCTCAGGTTTTGCCTGAGGCCACATCGCTCTGTGTTTTCTTACGGCAAGCTTACTCCCACATTTACCTGCCAGGCCCCTGTAGGAATTTTGATCTGTGGCTTGGCCTTTCTGGACCCCATTTAACCTCTCTGGACGGCAGTTTTTCCATCTGTAAAATTGTCCTGCTACCTGCTCTGCCTACATCATGAGACCTTCCGATGACCCAAAGAGGTAATCCAGGAAAAGGACTATAAAGTTCACAAAATAAAAAAATAAAATAAAATAAAAAATAAAGCTCACCAAATATAACATAATAGAATGTATCCTCATTAAATTCATTAGTAGTGTTATGATTATTATTTTTATGGTATTGAAATGTGATCAAACCCAACATCTAGTATCTGCAAGTAAAGCTTCTTGACTTTCATCTAATTAAACTGAATCTTCACCCATTGGTCGGCAGACCAGCCTAAAATCTGTGGAATGTTAAATTTCTGGACACGTTCTCATTCTCTTTTTATATTCCCCTGTGGTTTCTTGTGACTTTACAAAGATCAAGAGGCCACCTCACAGGTTACCTTTCATTCAGAGGTTGTGGCATCCTATTCATTGTCAGGTTCTGGACATTTTCCTCCTCATCATAGAAAATTGATGTCACGTGGAGTGTCCTTTCCTCACTCTTGCCCTCTGCTTCCTCTTTGGTGAATGTCCACCTAAAACTAGAAAAAGGAAATCGGAAACCATGTGTGTTAGCATGGAACACCCGTCACAGGACACTTCGAAACTTCCAGACATATTTAGCTCTTGAATATTATGGATCTTTCTTGTATCCTTTGGTAAAATATTAAACAAAATGATAGACAAAGTGTAGACTCTCTGAAACCCCATGGAGCTGCGTGATTTGAGTACTCGTTCAGAGATGAGCCACGAGGAAGGTTTATGCCGTGTTTGCTGTGCCCGTGTCACCTGAGTGCTTCCCTGTGGCTCAGCTGGTAAAGAGTCCGCCTGCAGTGTGGGAGGCCTGGGTTCGATCCCTGGGTCGGGAAGATCCCCTGGAGAAGGGAGAGGCTGCCCACTCCAGTATCCTAACACCACCTTCACCATTTTTGTCATGCCCACTTATGACTTGTGCCATTATTTGTCTTCTTTAAGTTGATTGCTTTGACTTAGAAAGAAATACATTTATTTTAAAAGAAAAATGTATAACCATAAGATACATGGAAGGTCAGTATCACTTCTCATAGATAAAAGATAATGGTAAATATAAGAGCAATAAGAAAAAAAAAGTATTATATATTAGCAATATATTGTAGCCAGCCAAAACCAAGGTCTACTCTTTGCTTGTCCAAAGGAAAAAAAAAGAAAAGAAAGGAAGTCTGTAAGTACCAATTTTCTCTATGAGGAAATAAGGATCAAAGGAAATTTAAAAGTTAATACTTTTGCATTATGTTTTAGTATTTTCTTTATTATGACTTCAATCATTTAACATTAAACACGGTCACAAACATGGTATAATCATATATTCTGATGGTATATGGAGATTTTGTCTTTATGGATATTTTCAGTACTGTGACATAAATTGCTGGGGAGTTACATCTTTTGAACTTCATTAAAAAATCTATTCTTTACCTCATTTCTTAATTAAAGGAAAGAAGGACTTTATTTCTTTAAACCAAAGTCTTCACTGTATATCATAAAATCACCACCACATCAGTAAACTAGTAAATGATTATTTATTCAAATACCAGTGAAGTGCTTTGCATGGTATTCTGATTTGGTCCTCACAACAGCTCTTCAAGTACTAGCGTTAGTTGCTCAGCTTTGTTCGTTCGACCCTTTGCGACCTCCCTGGACTGTAGCCCGCCAGGTTCCTCTCTCCATGGAATTTTCCAGGCAAGAATACTGGAGTGGATTGCCATCCATTGGATCTCCAGGGGATCTTCCCAACCCAGGGATTGAACCTGGGTCTCCTGCATTACAGGCAGATTCTTTACAGGCTGAGACATTAAACACTATTAAAGAACCCATTTTGCAGATGTGAAAAATAGGCTTTATTTTTATTAGTTTGACATGATCACAGAGCTAACAGATCAGATAACTCAGACTGATTCTGGAGCCTGCAATCTTAACTCCTCCTGAAATAATCTTACTTATAAGAAAAAAAAAAAAAAAAAGATGGCTAAGTATAGTAAGAGGCCATCAGTTCAGTTCAGTTCAGTTGCTCAGTCATGTCTGACTCTTTGTGACCCCATGAATCGCAGCATGCCAGGCCTCCCTGTCCATCACCAACTCCTGGAGTTCACTCAGACTACTGTCCATCGAGTCAGTGATGCCATCCAGCCATCTCATCCTCTGTCGTCCCCTTCTCCTTCTGCTCCCAATCCCTCCCAGCATCAGAGTCTTTTCCAATGAGTCAGCCCTTCGCATGAGGTGGCCAAAGTACTGGAGTTTCAGCTTTAGCATCATTCCTTCCAAAGAACACCCAGGACTGATCTCCTTTAGGATGGACTGGTTGGATCTCCTTGCAGTCCAAGGGACTCTCAACAGTCCTCTCCAACACCACAGTTCAAAAGCATCAATTCTTCAGTGCTCAGCTTTCTTCACCATCCAACTCTCATATCCATACATGACCACAGGAAAAACCATAGCCTTGACTAGATGGACCTTTGTTGGCAAAGTAATGTCTCTGCTTTTGAATATGCTATCTAGGTTGGTCATAACTTTCCTTCCAAGGAGTAAGTGTCTTTTAATTTCATGGCTGAAATCACCATCTGCAGTGATTTTGGAGCCCCCAAAAATAAAGTCTGACACTGTTTCCACTGTTTCCCCATCTATTTCCCATGAAGTGATGGGACAGGATTCCATGATCTTAGTTTTCTGAATGTTGTTAATTATTATTACTTTTTCTTAAGTATGTTAACCATCTACCTCACTGAAATTGACATTCTGAAGTTTCTGTATCTTTGAAAGAATGAACTTTGCAATTTGGATTTAGGTTCAGGATGTAAAGTAAATAAGCAAATATCCAAGAATAACAAAATACATTTTGCTTATCTTTCTTGTTTTAGTTCATTTTCAAATGAATGTCCAACCTCCCTCTCTGTCTTCCATTTTGTCCCCTCTCTCCTTCCCTCCCTTCTTTCCTTCATATTGCTTTACTTAAATTCCTTATTACGATGTTATTTTATTAACAAAACTTGGAAGATGAATTTAAGAGGAAGTTTCTGAGGGCATTCATAGAGCCAGGAAAGAGTAAAAATTCCAGAAGTCTGCAGAATCCAAGTGGAGAGGATTTTATTTTAAATTGCCAGCAGTGGCTCCCGCCACTATTTCACTCCATGCCCTTTTATCATTACTTCATTCCTATTTCCACATCCTTTATGGCAGGGTTTCTCAACCTTGGTACTGTCGATATGGTAGGCCAGATCATTCTTTACTGGAAATGACTGCCTTGTACATTGTAAGGTGTCTAGCAGTATTCCTAGGCTTTGCCTACTAGACGCCAGCCCTACCCCTTAACTATGACAACCAAAATGGTTATCAGGAACTTCCCTGGTGGTCCAGTGGTTAAGAATCTGCCTTCCAATGCAGGGGACATGGTTTCGATTCCTGGTCAGGGAACTTAGACCCCATATGCTACGGGGCAACTAAGCCTGTGCCACAGCTAGAGAGGCTGGGCATTCTAGAGCCCTGAGCACCTCAACAAAGACCCAGAACAGCCAAATAAAAACAGAGGACTTTGCAAAATTCATCCTGATGAAGAACTGTGGCTAGGGATTACCTAAGCTTGTGGTACTTCTCTGCTCATTTTGCTGTTAATTGATATCTATTATTGTTGCTGTGGTGGTTTTATTGTCGTCGCATCTACCTTTATTGAAGCTCCTCTCTCTGCTTAGAAAGAGGACAGACTTAGAACTCTTTAGGTCATAATAAAATCTAGCTTGATTTTCAAGGCATAGCAGTGGAGGTTAAAAAAAAAAAGATGGCATTATAACATGTGTATCTAAATGTTTTTACTTTGATTTCAGTTAGTGAAACTAAATTTCTAGCAGATTGTCTTCCCAAAGAAGGATAGTTCTGAAGGTACTGATCAAGCACTGTGACTTTTGGAAGTGAATGAAAGCCTTATCAGCCTGAATGGGCCTGGGATCACTGTGAAAATCAGAAAAGGAATGGACAACACTGATTGCTTTTTGGCTAATCTGAGGTTTCCAGGATTCCAGGGGCATCTTTTTTTCACCAGCATAAGCTGGTATTATGCTTCACTTGTTTTGTTTAATTAGAGAAAAGAACAGATCCTCATCTTGCTATATGAGGTAGTGACATGAATCAGAAGACATGATACTCAGAGATTCCTCATTTAGATTGTAAGAGTTGCCCTGTCACTACTGGGCAAACTCTCCTGAAGCCTTTTGGAGCCCCAAGACATAAGTGTCATCATTTGATGGATCATTGACTCAAAATTCACATCAGCAGCACCATTTCTAATTCTTACCTGTTGGATCAGTAAAACAGCCTGGTGTCCTTTGTTGGAAAAGATGATGGAGCAGAGGAAAGTGAAAATACAGTGAAGGACTTAGAACAAAAACTTGAGAAAGATTTTATAGGAGAGGGTGTTTGCGATGGAACCTAACAAGCACAGCTTTTCTCTCACTGTCACTTGGAAATTGCCTATATTCATAATATTTTCCTGAACAGTTGCTATGCTAAGGCTAAGTTTCAGAAGAGTGTAGCAATTATGTAAAGACTCACCCTTGGAAGCAGGTCTTCTTTTGTAAGCTGTGCCTTTGGTTGCATTGAAAAGATAACACTTTTTGTTTCTGTTTCCATCATGTCTACTATTGTCCGCTTCTTACTCTACTCTTACTCAGATCCTGTTAGTTTATTCCTCCTTTTTATGCCTGGAGACTCTCCTCTAGATTTATTCTCTCTCAGAAATATTCCATTATACTTCCCTATGATCAAAACCAGTATTCAAAGAAAAATGTTCAAGTCATTTAGGAGAGGCACTGATAAGGTACCCTGCACCTTTCTAAAACACAGAAGTTAATACTAATTGATCCTTTGATATATTTGCTTTAAGGCACTGCTTTTGCATATTTAATAGTGAGATTAATGTATTAGTTATGGTGGGATAAATTTAAGGTGTAAATTATTTTGAGAACCTCACAAACACCTGTCTGTTTTCATGATGAATGAAACTGATTAAGGCTTTTACTGCTACAACTCAAACAAGCACACAAAATTCACTGGAACATAAGGTTTAATGTTATTATTAATGAAATTTCCTTGTTTCACCTACCTACTTCATAAGTACCTTTCTTTTCTACTGTTACTTGTGTCTGTGTCTTAGATGTGTTGATTTAAGATTCCTCAGTGCCCCGCTTTGAGGATAGATAGCAGCATAATTAAATAGGTGTATTCATCTGCATGCATGTCTTATGCTATGCTCTAAAATTTATCGTGGAGAATGTGGACATAGTATGGACTCATGCATGGGTTATTTTAAGTGAATTGTAGAGTTCAAGACTGCAGAAACTTTCAGATGTCATCTACTGGAGGCTTCAAAATAAAATCCCTTAAAAAGAGATAGATTATAGGCTATAATGCTCCCAGGAATCCTAAGTGCTGTCAGCACGGACCTCTTTAGAACCTGTTGAGACTCAGTGGAGTGAAATGACTTGGAGTAAATTCCCATCGCTGGTTAAAAGAGGTTGAGGCAACAGCTTCCTTTCTTGGGCTCCAGCATTACCCAACACTTTTCTTTGTCAACTTTAACTTCTGGTGCAGTAGTATTCCTTTGAGGGTGCTTGTGAAATTGGTTTCATTTCAAACAGTGAAACAGTTCAAGTCTTCTTAAAATTAAGCAGTTAAGTCAAAGCTGGACTTTTTAAGCCCAGAACTTTGAAATAAACATATATAAGGGTAAAAAAAAAAAAAAAAAACTTCTTAAATAAATTCTTAATCTTAGACCCTGAGTAAAAGTGTTTTGCCATATTGACCTCAAGCCTTTCCTTTGACTTGGATCTCCCCTCCCCAGCTTTTTTAATGAGTCGGTTCTACATAGGGCCTAGCATAAGTCAGCACGCTGGAGGTGCTCCACCAATTCTGTTGTTTTTTTCACTCACATTTTCACACATAGTTTCTGATAGTGCTTACAGGGCACACTGAACTACACACACTCTCTCACTCCAAAATCTGTCACCTTAAAGCAAAGCAAAAGCCTTCTCTCCTTGCTCAATGGATGACTGGGTAGTTAGCTGTTCTTTGCACATATTCATGTTGAGTAGGTGCTGGATAACATCACTTGTTCTTTTTTTAATGTGACTCATGACAAAATTACCCCAGCTTTCAGTAATATCAAGGGAGAAAAAAAAAAAAAAACTTGCCATCTGCAATTTACTGCTTTTAACCCTGAAAAACAGGATCTAAAATGATACTCAGATACTTTGGAGGCTTCACGTGTTATAGGCAGAAACTGGCAGATGGCACAGGGTGGTAGGCTGGGCAACACAAGAAGAGAAGGCGGAACCGAGTAGGCAGTGGTGTGGAAGAGCTTTGGAAAAGGTCATGACCATTTTTTAAATCAGAGAGAATTACTTCCTTCCTTTTGTCTCCAAATAGCCAGTATATGGGTTTTCTCAGTAACACTTTGTGGTTGGTCTCTTGGGAGGGAGACTAAGTAGTGATACAAGGGGTATCAGTTATGTCTGTGGATAAGGAGACCATCCTAACCTTTAATTTTAAGCCATACAACTTGAAAAGCTTACTCAATGTAAGATTGTTGTTTCTCCTCTTTGTACAATGCATTTACTTGGATTTCTATAACTAGAGATTAACAGCATCATAATTTACTTTGGAGACGAGAACATAAAAAGGGATACATGGAGCAATTCCTAAAACTTTATTTTCTTTGGACATATTCTTATGCAGCTGTAAGCATAACATAATAGATTTTCAGGAAATATTTATAAAATACTGACACAGGGAAGAATTTATGTATGCCCAGCGTCCAGAAATTTATACAGTCTAGAATTTCAAAGAATTTGTGCTGAACATAAGAGACTTTTGACATCCAGTTGCTTCCATCAGCATTTTCCAATGTAGCTCACAAGGCAGAAATATCCTGATGGGCATATCTTTGACACATAGTGATAATTTGAATTGATTTTAGTAGTATCCCATTTAGAAAGATTGAAAAGACAAATGTAGCTGTATGTGTGGTAAAGAATGTGCAGTTTGTATTTTGAAATATCTTTAAAATCACAAGGATGTAGATGATACCATTAACTCACTGCTGAAATCCTCTCAGTTGAACAAAGACCAGTATTTGCTGTGTTCTGGGATACATTGCATGTGTGATTTAAGGTGGCAAAGCTAAGCCTCAGGTTGATAGCCCATCTCTACATTGTGAGTCAAAGAGCTGTCCATGGTACTGAATGACTTGAGCCTTGATGAGAATGGACACAGGATGCAAAGGAAAATGACTGGAATCCCTTGACCTGTCCTGAAATAATGGCACTGAACTAATATAGTAATAAAGGCACTGGGATAATGGGATCCCATGGGATTTAGCAAAATAAGAGTAGAGACAGTTGGTAAAGAGTAGCCTATAGTTCAAAGTCCAGGAACATCTAAGTTTCAGGTTCAGCTGTACAATTTGAGCCCTGTGGTTTATCTCGAGGCAGTAATTGTCAAAGATAGTTTTGAATAATCGTACCCAATGCAACTGCATTATCTGAGGTGATGAGTTTGCCTCTCCTTTTAAGGCAAGCAGTTTTGGGCTTGATCATTACTTCAATTACCAAATCAAAAGACAAAGCCAGGTGCTGAGGTACCGAGACTGTGGCTCCTTGCCTATTCTTTTCTCTCCCCTTCTCTCCTTACCTCACCTCCCTTCCCTTTCTCCCTTCTTTTTGCTCTCCCTTCTACCCCTCCCATCCTTTCCCACTGTCTTCCTTTCTCTCTTCCTTTCTTCCTTTCTTCATCTGTCTGCTGGTCTCTGTCTGACTCTCTTTGAATATTGACTCTTAAGTCAATATTCAAACTTGATAAATCAGGGATATGTATCTTTATGAGTTTCATCTTTGAGAGGACATTTCAAAGAGAGGTCCTGATCAATGGTGGACCTAGTTATTTTTGACAATTTTTTTTCCTCAAATAAACTTATTAGGACTTTGAGAGGATATCCTTTGAGCAATTCTTGTCTGCCTCCACTGAGACTTGGTAGACTTTCAACTGTCTTCTCAACTACCATCCTTACTTCTTCATCATATCCCTGTTTCATGAAGCAGTTTCTGTGCTTCTCTCCAAATGTAGATGAATTGTAATTTCCTGGGAACTCTTTGGGATCATAAGGAAAATAATTCCTTTTATGAGAATGGAAAACTTGGCATCTTTTGGTCTCAGGTAGATTACTAACCTTCTTTCTCAAGGGAGATGAATCAGCATTCATGGGAGTCACAGTCTAATGAAGCCAATGGCCACAGTGTTCTCTCCCTCAAAAGAGATGCAAATAGCTAACTTCCTGACCTGGTGCCAACATAAGAAATACAGTAACGGCCTGTCACATCTGAATTCCTTCTTGCCCTTGATACACTCTCTTTATCCCCATTTTATATGACCTCTTTCTCATCTCCCCATAGTTTAGTGAGCAGACATCCCCTGGCATGAGCTATGTAAATACTGTAACTGAATTACTGCCTGTTTACTTAACTCACTGTAGAAAACCATGATAAGCTATTTAATTACAAAATTAGCTCTGCCAAATCAATTTCTTTCATTTAATGAACTGAAGAAAATGGCAGAACGAGGATAAACCATGCCCCTTTCCTCTTCTTTTTAAGAGTAGATTTTGTCTAAAAATAGTTATTATGTAAAATAACAAAAGCAACAACAGCAGCAACATCACTGTTATCCCTGTCCAGTACTGTGTGACTTTTTTTAAGCTTTTAAGCCATACTAGATCCATTCAGTCAGTACTACATGAAATACTCACCTTGAACCTACACATTTCAGCCTTGTCCTGACCCTCCCAGCTCTTTACTTACCAGTTTAGTTTCATCTTATGAGCAGGTTCCCTGTATAGTGTCTTGCATCTCTCTTTACATATGTCACTCATCACTTCTAGGACACATCTCTCAACTATATATGTCTGCCAATGAAACACAACTTTCGATCCTTTAGTGTAGGTACACGTCTCTGATAAACCAAGACCAAGGATAAGGACTTTATCTAGTCTGTAGCCAACAACCTAAGATCCCCCTGGATTCTCCAGCAAGGACTGAACAAATCCTAACAGTAAAATAAGTGACTTATGTATGTCCTTCTTTGTTTTCTCCACTTTCATTGGAAAGGTGGATGTTTAATCAGTTTTGTTTATTGGTGTGGCTAAATCATTTTAATTTTACTTTATTTAACATAATCACTTTGAGAGATGTTTGGGAATAAGGCCACTTGTGAAATCATTATAATTTCCATGGAGAAACTTCAGGGATATTTTACCAAATTGCTTCTGAATTGCTACACCTATGGTTAAACCTAAAGAGGAATATCAGGGGGAAAGAAGTTATCACTTATGAAAATGAGAAAGAATACCCATGTGGGAAGTTCTTCCCATTCTCCATCCCTTATCCAAGCATATTTCTCAAAATTAGATTATTTATGCTATATCTCTAATTAGACTTATTTCAAAATCTCAAGCTAAAATAAATAGAGTTGTTGTTCAGGAAAACACATAGTATGTAATCATAAGATTTCTAAGACTATTGCAACATTTGACCAACAGTGTCTTTACTGAAGTTTTTATGCTTTCTTTGTCTGGATAAGACCAGATGCATATGGAAACAGACTTAAAATATTTTTGCCTATGACTAGAAAATCAAGAAAAAAAATTGAAAGCTATACATTATTTATGTTGCAGCATATAACTGGGGAACTATAAATCCAGGGAACTAGACAATTTTTCCCCACTAATGTTGCATTAAAATAGAATTCTCTTAATATGCATTTACAAATGCATTGCCATTAATTCTGTAAGTTCTTTCTTTTCCCATTCCTCATTTTTGGCCAAACATTTATTGGCTGAGTTGACAGTGGTTATTGTCTAGTAAGAGATAGTTTGTGAAGAATAACTTATTTCATTGGATCCCTCAGCTAGGAACTCATCCCGTGTTTGCTCCGCTCCTCATCTGTTGACCACAACTGTTGGCTCTTGCTAGTGCCTAAAGTGACATAATAATTAATTAAGGAGTTTGTGTCTTTTCCTTGGGATGCTTTAGGGCAGTGTAGGACAATTAAGTCTTTAGAGGAATGAGAACTGATCTTTTATCTATTTTAAGTCTACAGATGTCATAACTGTGAGTCACAAAGTTGTGACATGACACACTCATCTCAGAAAATTGTCTTCATGGAATCTTGACTCGAAGATCTCACTCTCAGCAATGTTGTGTTGATATGTTCTCATTAAAGCAAAAGACAACTTCCTGATTTAGTTTCTGGGAATCTCCTCCAAAAAAATTCCAATCTTTGGGGCCTATTTTGCAAATAGCCTTTATGTCATGAATTAGGGCACGGCATGAGGAATTTCTCCTTGAAAAGAGATCACTGTTTTTGACAGTTAGAGTCTCCCAATGCAGTCATCAAACTGCACATGGCTGATGTGTGTGCATGTGTGGAGAGGGGTCTCCATTCCCCGGAACCATAATGTCGGGTTTCATATTGTCTGAGATTAGCATCTCTTCAAAATCAACCATGTACTGCTTTCTCTCCAAATCGCCTTCCCTGCTGACCATAACTGGTTATATAATCCTGCGTCTTCCATTATCCTGACCACTGATCCGTGCCCGATGGCTGTGCCAGGTCTCACAACGCCACAAGCTTTTGATTGCTGTACTCTAAGCTGCTTAATAAGACAATTAAAAATGATTTACAAATGGCCATCACAATACTATTGGGGATCAGGCAGAGAATGTTCTGTGTGCTGCAGTATTAAAAATGCATGCCCTTCTACAGCTTCTTTTGCAGCTGCCTTTAATACCAGTACTGGTTTACTTCTGTCCTTCCCCCCTGCCCCCCTGAATTATTATATTACAGTAGTCCTTTCTAAGTCATGTACATCTGGAAAGAATCCAAGGGCTATGCCACTGATCCTGGGTTGTTCTGAAAGCATTTCCCCATTTCCCTTGTAGTTGGGGGGTGTGGCGGGTTGACAGGAACTGCCTAGAACTCTATGGAGTTAAAAGGTATTACAAATAGTCTTTCATCAAGCAGGTTCATTCTCAGCTTGAGGGTCACACATCCATCCTAATTTGTTTCCTCTTTCCTCTTCACTCTTATTGCTACATTGTTTACAATGGGCAGATTTCCCAAAGATTTTATTGTGAGTCATACAAAAGTTTGTCTATAGAAAATGGAAATTAATCAGAAATATTGGTGTTGGTGTTGTGAATACAATAATTGAGAAATTGAGACAGAATGTCATCTTATCTTGTAAGATGCTTTTTTTTTTTGGTTTTATTAAGTTGAGTTTTTCTATTCTAGAGAAGTTAAAATTGATATTGACCCAAATTTTAAGAAAATTCTCTATTTTTAATGCTGAGACCTGAGGATTAATAAAATTGGCATTGACTGGCTTTTTGTAACTTTTCTTATGAAGAGTATTTGGAATGGACTTAAAAAATAAAAAAAAAGAAGAAGAGGGAGGATCTTTGAAGCCAGGTATCCCTGTATTTCGGGCTTCCCTGGTCACTCAGCTGGTAAAGAATCCACTTGCAATGCAGGAGATCCCAGTTTGATTCCTTGGTTGGGAGGATCCCCTGGAGAAGGGATAGCTACCCACTCCAGTATTCTTGGGCTTCCCTGGTAGCTCAGATGGTAAAGAACCCGCCTGCAATACGGGAGACCTGGGTTTGATCCCTGGTTTGGGAAGATCTCCTGGAGGAGGGCATGACAACCCACTCCAGGATTCTTGCCTGGAAGATCCCCATGGACAGAGGAGCCTGACGGCCTACCATCTTTGGATCATAAAGAACTGGACATGACTGAGTGACTAAGCTCAGCACAGCATAGCGGCACACCCCTGTATTTCATTCTTGCCTCTGCTATTTAGTACAGTGTAGGACCTTGAGAAAGGTGCTATAGTCATCTGCGATTCCATTTTTTCATCAATAAAATAAATATATGCATCCTGACATCTCAGGTTTACTGTGACTGTTGCATAAAGTAATCTACGTAAAGTGCCTGGCTCACTGATTGAGCACACTTTGAAGCATCCTTTGTAAGCATACTTTGAAGTGGTGGAGATTGAAAATATTTTTTTTTAGGGTTTCATCTAATAACTGTGGATGTCATGGAAGGCCACAGTCCCAGAAGGAAAGTAAATAGAGATAGGGAAAATACACCAGTGAGAGGCGGCCAATGTGTTCCAAAGTGTAGTAACTGCAGACCCATCAAGTGTTCCGAACACAGCCATTGCACACCCATCAACCCATGAGATTGTGATTTAAGGATACACCCTTCCTTGGTTAGAATTGGCTTACCATCCAGTAGAGACCAGTCCTAAATGTATATAAGACATCCATGACTCTAGCCGAGGTAGACATAGCTGGAACATCATATCTTTTAGGCAAGATTTCAAGCTCTCTGAGAACAGTAGAATTCTTCACTTAACCATACTTTTTATATTACATATTCAAGAGATATTTTTTGGTTGCACCAGATTAAATTAAATTTGCTTCAAGATTAATGTTAAACCTTCAATCAACACATATTTATTGAACATCTATTATGAGAAAGTGACTGGAATAGGACCAGCAAGGGTCGATGGAATATATGGAGTATAAGACTCTCATTCTGGGATAGAGTAGCATGGAAACATATACACTAACATATGTAAGATAGATAGCCAGTGGAAATTGGCTGCATGATTCAGGGAACTCAAACCCCGGCTCTGTGACAACCTAGAGGGCTGGGATGGGGAGGGATGTCGGAGAGATGCTCAAGAGGGAGGGGACATATGTACACCTATGGCTGATCCATGTTGATGAATGGCAGAAACCAGCACAGTATTGTCATTATCCTTCAATTAAAAGTAAATAATTTTTTTTAAAAATAACTAAAGAAAAAATACTTTTATTCTGTATTCTGTGAGTCTGCAATATAGTTGGGGGGAAGAGATACCCAGTTACAGTTCTCAATGTGTCTTAGACAGATTATTTAACATATCTAACAAGTTTTTAATATGCAAAATGAGGGATTGGGGTTGGTCTTTTAGTTTCCTTATTATTTTAGAACTCCAAGTAAAGTAGCCATTTTCATTTATGTCAGATGGATGTTATTCACAATAGGTCCCATGAAAGTTTGAAAGTGAAAGTCACTCAGTCAGGTCTGATTCTTTGCGGCTCCATGGACTGTAACCTGCCAGGCTCCTCTGTCCATGGAATTCTCCAGGCCAGAATATTGGAGTAAGTAGCCATTCCCAACCTAGGAATCAAACCCAGGTCTCCAGGATTGCAGGAGTATTCTTTACCATCTGAGCCACCAGGGAAGTCCAACAGGCCCTGTAGGTATGAGGAAAACAAAGATCTCTGGAGGCTGGGTAGACAGATATTTGTGGAGGTGTTGAAATTTGAATTGATTCTTAAAGGATAGACTGAGGTGAAAAATCACTCTTCATCACCAAATAGCATGGGAAAGTTATGCAGAGAATCCACTACCTGATTGTGTGTGTGTGTGTGTGTGTGCGCGCACGTGCGCGTGCACACACGCAGTACAAGGTTCAGCAAGAAGTACATTTAGAATTACCCTGCTTTTTCCCTTGTAGATTTTTCCGTCTCTCCACATTTCTTTCTACATTTCCAGAATCTATTAATAGCTGTTTTAGTCATACCAAATATCTGAAAAGAATGTGTGTTCTTTGTGATACAGAAATTTGAGATAGTTAGAATTTCAAGAGAAGATTATGCTTTCTTAATGTCTGAATCAACCCAGTGGCTTGAGTTTGGGATATCAGTTGGTGACTCCTTGTATCTGCTGTCACAAATCAAGTACTGGAACATCTCAAAACAATAATATTCCAAGGAGAGATTTATTTTTCCTTTAATGTATATTTCTGAGGAGGAGGGGGAATACAAATAACCCTTACAGGAGATGTTTAAACATATGGACTCCTCAAGTAGGGCCCAATTAGTAGGAAGAACTCTACAAGGTTCTACTCTGCTCTTGAAATTAAACTTCAAAAAACATGCACTGACTTCCCCCAGGCACAGAAGCAGGATCTGTGTTTTAATCCTGACCTTAATTAAGCCTTTACACATACTCTTTATTTTGCTGTCCACTGAAGAAGGGGCAGGTAGAGGGAAGAACTTGAGTACATTTGTTCTTCTCCTCTCCTTGAAAGTGGTATACCCAAAATGTTCTTTCTTTTGGAACAGAGGAAAATTGGATTTCCAAGTAAAGTCACAAGGAGTTATGATAGTAGTACTTATAGAAAGTAGTTGAATGAGTGCCCAGCAATGACTAGGCTTTTCCCTTACCTGTCACTGGAGTTTAGCTATGAAACCGTTAGGTATCATTTCAGGGGGCTCCAAAGAGGTCCAGTCCTTTATGTCTCAAGGCTGAAAGAATTCAGCGAGTGGCAAAGTGATGGATAAAAAGTGGTTTATTTGAATCAGCGGCCTGTGAAGCCTACAAGCAGACAGACAAAAGGGTGCCACACCCAAAAACTTAGTGGACTACAGTTTTTCATCAAAGGAAAAGTGGGGAGTGAGGAGAAGACTTTCTTTGCCATTCTTTGGTAGATGTCATGCTTCCATCATCATTTCCTCCTCCAGGTTGGGCAGGGAAGTTTTTTTGTCTCTACATGGTCAAGCTAGGTCCAGAAATTTGTGTGTGTGTGTATGTATGTGTGTGTGTGTTTTATGTGTGCTTTTGAACTGTGATGTTGAAGAAGACTCTTGAGAGTCCCTTGGACTACAAGGAGATCACCAGTCCATCCTAAAGGAAATCAGTCCTGAATATTCATTGGAAGGACTGATGCTGAAGCTGAAACTCCAATACTTTGGCCACCTGATGCGAAGAACTGACTCATTTGAAAAGGCCCTGATGCTGGGAAAGATTGAGGGCAGGAGGAGGAAGGGACGACAGAGGATGAGATGGTTGGATGGCATCACCAACTCAACGGACATGAGTTTGAGTAAGCTCCGGGAGTTGGTGATGGACAGGGAGGTCTGACGTGCTGCAGTCCATGGGGTCGCAAAGAGTCAGACACGACTGAGCAACTGAACTGAACTGATGTGTGCAGAGAGCGTATCTTAACACACTGAACTCACTGGCGGGTTGTGGGGTTCAGGCCCCGCTGCCTTATGCCACAGTTTCAGGGCATCTCTCATGCTCCTGTTGCATAATCTTGTTGCTAAGCAAGACTGCTTGGTTTTGTGGTTAAGCAAAGCTGCTTTCTTGAATAATCATTAACTTGGAGGGACCTCACATATTTTTTCAACGTATTGTCCCCCTGGTGGCATTAACTATTTAATCAGCTACTTTGTCCCTTTATTCGGTCCCTTTCAGTTACATTCCCTTGCACTTAACAAAAGCAAAGTCACTGAAAGATACCGCCTATACTTCGCGGTATAGTTCTGTAACAGTTCTGTAACTAGTTCACTATCATGCATAATGACATCATCCTATAGAACCCGAGGGAAAGCTCAAAATGATCATTCATCTTACATTTAAATGTAGACAAGGCTTTTTGATGCATTTATATGGGTGCAGATGTATCAGATAGTTTTGCTTTTGTATCTCTTTTTGGCTGTTGTTGAAAATGTATGGAAACAAAATTATAATCAAGAGAGATGGCCCTGCATCTGAGTTTTAAGTTCCTGTTCTTTGGAGAAAATAGTTTTTTGTTCATTTAGATTTTTTTTTTTTTTGTCCCACTGGAAAAATAATCCCAGTTGTGGTGAAATCTAATGGGTTCTGCAATGTGCAACTGTAACTTACAGGAGTAAAAGAAAGGTCAATGTAATATCCAGGTACATCTAAAACCAGGAAAAAAATCTTTTTCTTGCAACAATCCTACAAATAAAAGGACACAATCTAGATATACAGTGAGAGTAGGAAAGAACTCTTTTACTGATGGGGGCATATTTTAAGTTATCTTCTCACCTTTAATATCTGAATTAATTAGTCTTTGTACATCTATGTAAAAAGCAAGTATAAATGAAACAATATCTGTGGGAAATTGCTATAGAGAAGCAATATCATGGTAGGAAAAGGGGGACAACTCTGGAAACATACAGCCCTGAGTTTGAATCCTGACTATGATACCAGACCCCTAACTTTGAGCTTCAGTTGCCCTTATTTGTAGAATGGAGAGGAAAACAACAATGCTCAAAATATAAGTAAAAATAGATAAATTTATCTTTCTTGCCTTATATTTGTTCTAATTCATCTTTTTGTTGTTGTTCTTGTATTGTATTTACTTTTAAAAATATTGAATATCTCCAAAAGAAAGAAAGGAAGGGCAGGAGAAAGAAAAAAGGAAGGATTTTTTTTTTTCCTCTTTCCCTTGTGCTTTCCCTTCTGATACGGTGAGAGTAGGAAAGAACTCTTTTACTAATGGGGGCATATTTTAAGTAATCTTCTCACCTTTAACATCTGGGTTAATTATTCTTAGAGAAGAATAATTATTTTTGTAGAAGAAAATTCCTGTAGAAGGGAAAGAGGAAAAGAAAGATATGTATTTGTTTTTTTGCCTGGGACAACTAGATATAGACATCTCACAAAAGATAACCGAAGTCAAAAATATCTAGAGATATATTTAACAGAATGTGAAAAAAAAAAAAAAACATATATTTTTTAGACTATAGAAACGAGCAAGCAGCATTTGGCCAAAGAAAAGGCTATGACCTCGGTGGGATGATTTAGTATCAGTGATCACCCACTACAATTCCAAATCAAATCTCCTGCTGGTGGCTTTTTGATGACCCAGAGTGATCTTAAAGTTCATATGAAAGCGTTTATATCTGAGAATAGCCAAAAAGAAATCTAAGAAAAGATTTTGAGTAAGGGCTATACTTTATAAGTCCAGTATATAAACCATTGTAGTAAAAAAAATGTAGTTCTGGCATAGAAATCGGCAAGTAGATTATAGAAAGTGAAGAGTAGCCAAAAAAAGTCCCCAGCATACATGGCAATTTAATTGCTTACCAAGCTGTTATCACAATTCAGTGGCTAGATCCAAAGTGTTTGACAAATGGTAGAAGGACAGCCCACCATCCATATGGAAAAAAATCCATATGGGTATCTGTCTCACTTCATAAACAAAATAAACTCCTAATGAATTAAAGCCTTAAAGTTGTTTTTTTTTTTTTTTTAAGTACCAAACATATTGGAAGAACGTGTATACTATCTGTATGAATGATTGGTTGGAACATTTCTAACCAAAACAGGAATCCCAGATGCTATAATATAAAAAGAAAATAGTCAATATATAAGAATTTTAAGTAAAAACTTAGAGTAAAAGATTCCATTAATACTTTTAGTATATAAATGATATATTTGGGAAAAGCTGTAATGAAATAAGTCCATAAGGATTATAAACAGTTGTAACTGAGAGCATAAATAACCATGCTTTAACAAGTTAGGTGTCTGAATTTTGTTGTTGTTGTTGTTTTTTACATAAGAAGTCAAAAGGTGAGCCATTCAGAGCTCATACAACAGCCCTGTGCAATAATCCCTAAGCAGCTGTCCTAACCATGGACGTTCATCCTTATGTTTGTCTCTTTGTGTTCTCTAAAAGGCTGTTGAACATTTAGTATTTGACCCAAATTCTAGGAAGGAAAAAGTTGGAAGGGTGAAAGCAAAAAGTATATACCAGCCAAGTTTTCAGTTTTCAGAAGAAATTGTCAGCAGTGTCACCTTGTGATGTCAGCTTGTTTTTCTTTCACCATAACTGTGTCTGTCCCAACTGCTACGTGAGATTGGTTCAAGCAATTTGGTTTTGTTTGTTTGTTTGTTTTGTTTCTTTAATCTGGGCGTATTTCAACATTAATATTAGAGTTCTTTTATGGGGAGAAGGGCAATAATAATTCCGGATAGGTGGCCAGCAGTGCCTCCCACAAACAACAGCAGATTATACATAGAAGTTTTGCAAATTGATAACTGAAGAAAAGAACCTCGGAGACAAATGGGTGATGAATATGAATAAGCACTTTACAAAAGGGAGCATTCTGATGGCCTTTAAACCTACGAAAAAGCGTGTGATCTCCTGTGTGATCAAAGAATTGCAAATTTAGGTAACAATGAGATATCACTTTATATTCATCAGATTAGTACAAATTTTAAAGTGTGCCAACTCCTACTGCTGTTTAAAATACAGAAAAAATTTAAATTATTATAGCTTTTTTTTTCTTTAAATAAAGATTAACTTCTGCATGGCAGTTTCTGTTAAAATTAAGATACGTATACCCTTTGCCTCAGGAATCCTAACTATGAGAGTCTATCTCATAGAAATAAAAGTATCAGTATTCTAGTACATACATGTAAGAGTTTTTTGTGACTATCTACAGTGGTTAAAAAAGGAAAAATATTTATAAATAGGAAAATGGAGTTGTCGAGTGTATTATAATAGATTTCTTTTAGAGATTGTTCCACAGTCCTTAGAAGAATGAACCTGATCTATCTTGATCTAAACCACATTTCTTAGAGGAATTTCCACAATCTATTGTTAAGTGAGGAAATAAGATAATAGGGAGAGAAAAGAATAAAACAAGTTGTTAATCTGGGTTGTCAAGAGATGGAGAGAAGAAGAGAAGCTGTAGGGAAATTTGGAATGTGAAAGAGGGAAATAAATCAAACTTTAGATATGTATATAAATAAAATAACTTAGAATTTAGGGTTTTTTTTTTTTTTCTTTTTTAAAGAGCTGAAACAAGATCAAGAAATCACAGCAAATAAACTGGGTACAACAGGGCCAGTGTAGGATAAAGAACAGAAGATTAAGGTTTCACTTGGAACTGTTTCTGATGAGATGTTATCACCCATTCTTTTAAGAGGAAACTTTATAAACTTATAGAGAATTTACTGTATGTGCTTTATATTCTATTTACTATAAACACGAATAGTAAGTTTTATGGAGAAGGCAATGGCAGCCCACTCCAGTGTTCTTGCCTGGAGAATCCCAGGGATGGGGGAGCCTGGTGGGCTGCCGTCTATGGGGTTGCACAGAGTCGGACACGACTGAAGCGACTTAGCAGCAGCAGCAGTAAGTTTTATAGAGTTCTCCTTGCTAATAACGAGTCCAACTCTTTGCCACCCCATGGACTATAACCCACCAGACTCGTCTGTCCATGGAACTTTCCGGGCAAGCATACTGGAGCAGTTTTCCATTTTCTCCTCCAGGGAATCTTCCTGACCCAGGGAATCAAATCCATGTGTCTTGAGTCTCTTGCATCGGTATGTGTTTCTTTACCACTGTGCCACCTGGCAGGTATCCAGTAAATTTTCATGTCCATGTATGGCCGAACCACTACAATATTGTAAAGTAATTAGCCTCCAATTAAATAAATTAAAAAAATAAATAAAAACTATTTTAAAAACCTATATTGTTTTTAAAAGCAGCACGTTCATATATTTTCTCGCTTAAGAAAACAAGTCCAGCCCCTTACCGGGGGAAGCTGAGAGGACTACATAATGCCTCTTTACTCTGATGCATGACTTGCGTACTTGAAAAGTGTAGGCCGCTTCCGAGTAGGACAAAGTTAGCAGTGCTTGCCATGGAGTCCCAGAATTTCCCCAGCCAGCTCACTCCCAAGCCCAGAGCTTTGGCTTCTGGGCTGTGTTGCTGGCAGTGAGGAAGTGGGATGGCGTGTTGTTTGAATCACAGTACTTCTGTTTCCTGGCTAAGTTACAAAACAGTGTTGCAGTCGTGAAACTGAATGTCATCAGCACACATTTGTGGCCCGCACAGAGCCCTGTAGTAGCGCTCTAGGCGAGCGCATGAGTGCATTTAAAAGAGGTGTTGCTGCTGCCTGTAAGAAGTTTACCAACTAAAGGGAGATGCAAACAAAAACAACCAACAACAGAAAGCAACCCAGTGGACTTTCTGTTAAGATAATTCCATGATCTGATTCTGAGCTTAGCTTGGTGGGGTTTTGCGTATCTTAAGAACTTAGCAATATCAGTTGGCCAAATGAGTGAATGAAAGTATTAACAGGAACCAGGTTGTTAACAGCTGTTCTATTTTGGTTTGTTTTGTTTTGATTTGGTTGCACTGGGTCTTAGTTTTGGCACTTGGGATCTTTAGCTGCAGTATGTGGGATCTAGTCCCCTGTCCGGGGATCGAACCCTGACTCCCTGCATTGGTAGCACAGAGTCTTAGCCACTGGACCACCAGGGAAGTCCCACAGTTGTTCTTAACCAGTACGTTTGCTCTCTGCCTCTCTCCTCTAATATCTGTCTGCCACACAGCTAAATGCAAATCCGATCCTATGACCCTTTTAGTTTTTTCTCATACTTTCCAGTTAGCTTTAGGAATCAGTAAGAGGCACTGAATCTGAACCTGAGAGTGTGCTTTCCTGAACCTGCTTGATGTTTTAAATGAATTGAATTAGAATGCCTTGAAATAAAGCACACTCCCATAGGAAGCTCCTGGCCCATGGTGTTAAGCTGGTGATCCCTCAGCCTCAAGAGGCTATGCCTCTCCGTGCCTTGGAAACTTCGCTCATGTTACTTCTTTGGACTGAGTTGCTTATTGTGCCCCATAACCTAACCCTAAAGGAGATCAGTCCTGGGTGTTCATTGGTAGAACTGATTTTGAAGCTGAAATTCCAATACTTTGGCCACCTGATGTGAAGAGCTGACTCATTTGAAAAGACCCTGATGCTGGGGAAAATTGAAGGCAGGAGGAGAAGGGGATGACAGAGGATGAGATGGTTGGATGGCATCACCGACTCATTGGACATGGGTTTGGGTGAACTCTGGGAGTTGGTGATGGACAGGGAGGCCTGGAGTGCTACAGTTCATGGGGTTGCAAAGAGTCGGACACGACCGAGCAACTGAACTGCACCTAGTGAATTCCATTTTATCCTTTTACATAAAATTAAAACACCACTGCCTTCATGATGCCATTTAAAACCATATCTGGAATAAGTTAAGTATTTCCTTCTTTATTACTTCATCCATTTATCATTTTTGGGACTTTTCATATTGATATAATAACTTATATACCTATCATGTAATCTCAGATAATTTATGTACTCTTAGCTGAGAAAGTTAATCTGTTATTAACTAGCAGGGATTCTCTGCTTGTATCTCTGTAGCCTATCCTTGACTTTATCATAGCATCCTTGTAATGGTATTTGTTGACTGACTGGTGGATTACTTGTTGGGTGGGGAGATGGATGGATTGACTGCCTGATGAATGAATGAATGATTATTAAGTGAAATAATAGTGAATGAATGATTAGTAAGTTGGTGGTTATTAAGTAAAATAGTGAATATTATAAACCTAGAAAAAGGAAAGTGGAAAGTTACTGTTGAAAGTGCTGTAGAGAAAAAAATATATTATTTTTAATGAAGCCTTTTGTAGAATAAGATGAAGGTGAGGAGGACTTCTCTATTATTTATCTTTGAAAATTGTGAGTTCAAATTTGTAAAAAGAGTGGATATTTTGGACAGAAAGTGCTACATAACTACAGCACACTTATTTATTATTCTCTAAAATAGTCCCTTTCTTTGGCATGTTTAAAACCTGAAGTCTGGTTGGCGTTATAAATATGCATGAGCTGTTGGGGGGAGAGAACATAAAGTGTGAATCACACTTCAAACAGACCCACCAGCTCACTCCTGACTTCAAGATTTTCAGAAGTGTGAAATGAAAATGGTTTTAAAATTAGAAAATGTGCCATCAGAACTTTTATCAGCCCTCAGAGAAAATAAATAATCTCTTTAAGTGTGGGGAATGCTGGGGATATTTATTTGGTTAGCTTCACAGTTAAGATGCTTTGATAAGTTTTCGTGTCATAAAATGCACAAATTAATTTTAATGAATGTGGGGGAAAAAAACCTTCTAAAATAGCCAAGTACCTAATGCTGCAATCTAGGGTTTCTGAGGGATTATTTAAACTTAATCTAAGAGTAAATTGTTTCACTGGAGGAAAGAAACTCTCACAGGTGTCTTTTCCTCCTGATGCATTTACATTTAAAAAGTAATCTTCAAGCATTTGAGGGGTGGGTAAACTCTGGGAAGAGGCAGCAGATCTCAACTGCTAAATTGTAATGACAAAAATGAGAGAAAAATAGTATAGTCAGTTGTTTGCTTTCAAATTTGTGGCAAATGGGTTTATTAACATTGTTATCGTTGATTTTTTATGCATATCAAGATTGAATTGAGTGTGAACAGAGGGGAAATCATAATAAAAAATGTCATAAAGGATGGTAGAGATCCTTATTTTTATGAGTGATTTTTTTTTTTAATAGCCCATTATTTCCAGAAACTGAAAAATGACTGTTTGGCCGTGCTCTGTAGAGTGTGTCATACCAGGCCCCTACCTGAGATCAGGGACAAAGAAAGGAACACTCTGTGCATGTGCTTCTGAAGCTTGGGTACATCAGGATCGTCTCTTGGGCTTTGTGTAACCCACATTGCTGGGTCCCACTCCCAGGGTTCCTGATGAAGTGGGTCTGTGAGCAGGGAGGAGAACATGTGCATCTATGACGTTCCCAGGTAAAACTGAGCCGCTGGTCTAGGAACCACAATTTGGGAAACATTATTCTGTTACCATACTTAGGTAAGAGTAAAGAAAAGAAAATCTACTGTAATGATTATCTCTGGTTAATGCTGGGCTCATTTTGTGAACCTTAAGTGTCTCAGTGAGTTCCTCTTTTCTTTATCAAAAATTGGATGATATTTTAAAATACCATTTTATCAACCTACAATCGTGAAAGTTGAAATTCCACTAAATTCACGTTAATGTTAACTGCCTTACATTTTCCATGGCAACATGGGACAGACATTATTTTAAAGGAATGGAAAAACAGCATTTACTTTCATAAAATTATGTGGCCTCTTGACTGAGCTGTAGATTTTGTCACTAATTTACAGCTATTACTTGAAACACACCCCTGGTTTTTCACCATGTATCAGACTGAGCATACTCTGAATAAATGAAACCTGATTTAAATAGATGCTGTCAGATCCTGTCCTTTGGAGAACAGTAAGCATCAGGAAGAACAGTAAAACACCATCATTCCTTAAGAGTATGTATACATTTCAGGGCATGTATTTTATCAGTACTTGTCCAAAACATACATGTTCTGACCGTACCACACACTGGAAAACAAGAGATAAAGTGACTTTATTCTGTGCTGTGAAGGTCATTAAGTCAGCAGCTTTCTGCCAAATCATGAATCTCTGCCTAGGTCCAAACCACATCAAACATTTCCTACCACTCACCTTTTTCCTCTTTGAAGGACCCTCCCAACGCCAGTCTTCTGGCTTTGTTCCACTTACTCTTTACTAAAAGGAAGGCTTTGTCTGAGCCACTACTCCCAAAATGAGGCTGGAGGTAAGGGTCAATGGGTCAAGAAACCCATCTGGGTGGTGGGGGGTACTTCTTGTCTTCTTTCACCCAAAGGTTGTACTCCTCACGTCTCAAGCTAGTCTTCATGTCTAAAAGATGTATTTCTCTCTGACTTCACAGATTTCCTATGATTTCATATATTCTGGCATACCTGGTGTTCTTCTTCCTTAAGCATCTTCAGCGATGGTCAATCTATCTCAAGGTCCTAAGTAAGACAAGTACAAAAGACAAGAAAACAAACAAATAAATAAAAGTCCTATCTAATTTTTTTTCTTGAGTCAAGTTTATTCAGTGTTAATGCAACCTTCTTAATGCTTCTTCCTTCCAAAACATACATATTTTAGTTGCATTGTGACTCTACTAGAATAGAGATTATTATGATTATTTACAAACAGTGAAACCCCTGCTGAGATAAGTTTCAGGCAGTGGTTCTCAAAGTGTGGCCTGGGAACGAACAGTGTTAGCAACTTCTCAGAACCCACCTCAGACCTACTGCGTGAGAATTCTGAGGGAGGCGCCTTAGCCATTTGAATTTTCTCAAGCCCTGCAGGTAGTTCTCACACACACTGAAGGTGGGCAACAACCAGTTTAAGGATTTGAAAAGAAGGGCAGGACTGGGTAGAAAACATGGAAGAGTCTGGTCCTCTTGATGATTGCTTTTCTTGTATCCTTGGCTGAAATTGGTGTCTGCATGAGGCACTTTTATTTGGTCGCTGCAAAATATAACTGGCAGCTTGGCAGTGGTGAGGAGGACACCCAGGGAACACCGTGCACACATACTCTGTTCCCGCAAACTCTGCACTCTATATTTTATTCTAAGCTCTGCAGGGGTGATTCCCTTCAGAAGGGGAGCTGGTTGTTTTCAGAAGCCCCATCCACATTGCATTCTGTGCTGTTTCCTGCTCCATCAGGGCCCCTGACCATTTAAGGCTCATCCTCCCTGACTGTGGGTGGTATTTAGTCCAGAGAGTGCCATTCAGGTTTGTTTTCCTTCCCCTTCTAGCAAAACTTATAGATTGCCGCAATACGTGTGTCAGTCTCAGACCACGTGTATAAAAATAATAATAAATCACCTCGCTTGCTCTAGGTTTTCTTTCAGACTCAGAATGTGTTTTCGGCTTATGGGGTATTGATTGTGTATTATCAGTTTAGCTCACACACTGACAATTACATGTAGCGCCAAGGTAGCCGTGACAATGCAGCACGGTTGCCATAGCAATGAAAGGAGGCCCATTGCTGCTACCTACAGCCTGCTCTATAGTGATAATTGTGCCGCTCATTTCATTTTAATTGAAATTTGAAATCGTAGTCTCTAGGAAGAAATAAATGGGCTCTCTCCCCATTTTTTCCCCCCGACCACACAAATAAGTGCAAATGGGAAAAACTTGAGCATTTTTGTCAAGGTAAATATCAAGGTTTTTAACAGTATGTCTTCCCGCATTTTCATGAGCACCAGAAATGAAACAATTTTATTTTGCCAAATAAAAATTGAATTAGCTCTTATGCTTTTGGATTTTTCATTAATGGCCATCTATCATTTCTGGAAGCCTCTCATCTTAACAGTCTTCCCTGCATGGTATATCTTACGTAGTCCAATCTTTAATGGATACACTTGCTGAGTTTCATTGGTTCCCCCAAACTCACAGCAGATAGCATAAGATATTTTAAAATTAGCATCATAAGGCACAGTGGAAGCTTTTAATTGACAAGTATACACTGTTGATAAACTTTAAGTTGCATAGACCCCAGTTCTATGCCAGTGCCTCTTCTACTGTGCCTTCAGTCCAATGATGTGTATGCGGTACCATACTTGTAAGCTACACTCAAACAGTCCACAGTGCTCATGTAGCAGAGAGAGAAACACTGTGAGATGTAGTCAGGGACAAAGAGCTTCTTTGTCAGCAGACTTTCCAAAAAGGGGTAACAATCTAATATGGAAAACAAAGCAAACAGCAATCAAAATGAAAGAAAGATGGTAACTAAAAGGATAGGCATGATGATCCAAACTATAAGAGTAGGAACTTGGTCTAAAATGAATAAACACGTCAGCGGAAGAATGGGGCAAACCCTAGATTCCACTTTGACCTTTTGGCCTTTCTCTAATATAAGTGAAAGTGAAAGTCACTCAGTCACGTCCGACTCTTTGCGGCCCCATGGACTGTGTAGTCCATGGAATTCTCCAGGCCAGGATACTGGAGTGGGTAGCTGTTCCCTTCTCCAGGAGAGCTTCCCAACCCAGGGATTGAACCCAGGTCTTCCACATTGCAGATGGATTCTTCACCAACTGAGCCACCAGGGATATATTCTTTCCCTAAGCCAATATCTTCATCATAATAATCCTTTTCTTATTTTATTTTTCCTACTTCCTATTTGAAAACTAAAACTCATGCTTAGATGACTCCTACTTCATTTTCCTCAGTCTAAGCCTTCTCTGAATGAGGTCAGATGATTTCCCTTTTCCCAGCACAGGATTTTGCTTTCTTGGATCATAGAGGATGTAATAGGTGTTTAGGATAGAGGAATGCTTACAACAGTGGGTTAAGATTTAACCAATAGAATAAGAAATATTTGTTTTCCCCCTTAAAGAAGTTACTATGAAACGAGGCTTATTTTTTATGAAGTAATCCCAGAAAATGTGCATTTACATTAATTAGGGTACACACCCTCAGGTATTCTCAAGTATTCCTGCCTTGAGAACCCTGAGAACAGTATGAAAAGGCAAAAAGATAGGACACTAAAAGATGAACTTTCCAGGTTGATAGGTGCCCAGTATGCTACTGGAGAAGAGTAGAGAAATAACTCCAGAAAGAAAGAAGAGACAGAACCAAAGAGAAACAATGCCCAGGTGTAGATGTGTCTAGCGATGGAAATAAAGTCCGATGCTATAAAGAACAAGATTGCATAGGAATCTGGAATGTTAGGTGCATGAATCGAGGCAAATTGGAAGTGGCCAAACAGGAGATGGCAAGAGTAAGCATCAACATTTTAGGAATCAGTGAACTAAAATGGACTAGAATGGGTGGATTTAACTCAGAAGACGATTATATCTACTACTGTGGGCAGGAATCCCTTAGAAGAAATGGAGTAGCTCTCATAGTCAACAAGAGTCTGAAATGCAATACTTAGATGTAGTCTCAAAACTGACAGAATGATCTCTGTCCATTTCCAAGGCAAACCATTCAATACTGCAGTAATCCGAGTCTGTGCCCCAACCAGTAATGCTGAATAAGCTGAAGTTGAATGGTTCTGTGAAGACCTACAAGACCTTCTAGAACTAACACCCAAAGAAGATGTCCTTTTCATCATAGGGGATTGGAATGCAAAAGTATAAAGTCAAGAGATACCTGGAGTAACAGGCAAATTTGGCCTTGGAGTACAGAATGAAGCATGGCAAAGGCTAACAGAGTTTTGCCAAGAGAACACACTGATCATAGGAAATACCCTCTTCCAACAACACAAGAGACAACTCTACACATGGACATCAGCAGATGCTCAACACTAAAAGCAGATTGATTATATTCTTTGCAGCCAAAGATGGAGAAGCTCTATACAGTCAGAAAAAACAAGACCAGGGCTGACTGTGGCTCAGATCATGAACTCCTCATTGCCAATTTCAGACTTAAATTGAAGACAGAAGGGAAAACCACTAGACCATTTGGGTATGACCTAAATCAAATCCCTTATGGTTATACAGTGGAAATGACAAATAGATCTAAAGGATTAGATCTGAGAGACAGAGTGCATAAAGAACTATGGACAGAGGTTTGTGACATTGTACAGGAGACCATGATCAAGACTGTCCCCAAGAAAATAATTGCAAAAAGGCAAAATGGTTGTCTGAGGAGGCCTTATAAATAGCTGAGAAAAGAAGAGGAGCTAAAGGCAAAGGAGAAAAAGATATACCCATCTGAATGTAGAGTTCCAAAGAATAGCAAAGAGAGATAAGAAAGCCCTCCTCAGCGATCAATGCAAAGAAATAGAGGAAAACAATAGAATGGGAAGGACTAGAGATTTCTTCAAGAAAATTAGAGATACTAAGGGAATATTTCATGCAAAGATGGGCACAATAAAGGACAGAAATGGTATGGACCTAACAGAAGCAGAAGATATTAAGGAGAGGTGACAAGAATACAGAAGAACTATACTCCCCCCCCCCCCCCCCAAAAATCTTAATGACTCAGATAACCGTGATGGTGTGATCACTCACCTAGAGCCAGACATCCTGGAATGTGAAGTCAAGTTGACCTTAGGATGCATCACTACGGAACAAAGCTAGTGGAGTTGATGGAATTCCAGTTGAGCTATGTCAAATCCTAAAAGATGATGCTGTGAAAGTGCTGCACTCAATATGCCAGCAAATTTGGAAAACTCAGCAGTGGCCACAGGACTCAAAAGATCAGCTTTAATTCCAATCACAAAGAAAGGCAATGCCAAAGAATGTTCAAACTATTGGACAATTGCACTCATCTCACATGCTAGCAAAATAGTGCTAAAAATTCTCCAAGCCAGGCTTCAACAGTACATGGACTGTGAACTTCCAGATGTTCAAGCTGGATTTAGAAAAGGCAGAGGAACCAGAGATCAAATGGTCAACATCTGTTGGATCATTGAAAAAGCAAGAGAGTTCCATAAAAAAAAAAAAAAACCTACTTCTGCTTTATTGACGATGCCAAAGCCTTTGATTGTGTGGATCACAACAGACTGTGGAATATTCTTAAGAAACGAGAATACCAGATGACCCCATTTTCTTCCTGAGAAATCTGTATGCAGGTCACGAAGCAAGGTTAGTATCGGACATGAAACAACAGACTGGTTCCAAACTGGGAAAGGAGTACATCAGGGCTGTATATTTTCACCCTGTTTATTGAACTTATATGTAGAGCACATCATGTGGAGTGCCAGGCTGGATGATGCAGAAGCTGCATCAAAATTGCCAGGAGAAATATCAGTAACCTCACATACACAGTTGACACTACCCTTATGGCAGAAAGCGAAGAACTAAAGAACCTCTTGATGAAAGGGAAAGAGAAGAGTGAAAAAGCTGGCTTAAAACTCAGCTTTCTAAAAACTAAGATCATGGCATCAGGTCCCATCACTTCATGACAAATAGATAGGGGAACAATGGACACAGTAAGAGACTTTATTTTGGGGGGCTCCAAAATCACTATAGATGGTGACTGCAGCTATGAAATTAAAAGAAGCTTCCTCCTTGGAAGAAAAGCTATGACCTATAGACAGCATATTAAAAGCAGAGACATTCCTTTGCCATAAAAGGTCCTTCTAGTCAGAGCTATGATTTTCTCAGTAGTCATATATGGATGTGAGAGTTGGACTATAAGGAAACCTGAGCACCAAAGAAGTGATGCTTTTGAACTGTGGTGTTGGAGAAGACTCTTGAGAGTCCATTGGACTGCAAGGAGATCAAACCAGTCAATCTTAAAGGAAATCAGTTCTGAATATTCATTGGAAGGACTCAGGCTGAAGCTGAAACTGCAGTACCCTGGCCACCTGATGCAAAAAAGTGACTTGTTGGAAAAGACCCTGATGCTGGGAAAGATTGAAGGTAGGAAGAGAAGGGGACAATGGAGGATGAGATGGTTGGATGGCATGGCTAACTCAATGGACATGAGTTTGAGGAAGCTCCGGGTGTCGTGATGGACAGAGAAGCCTGGCATGTTGTAGTCCATGCGGTCACAAAGGGTCGGACATGACTGAGAGACTGAACTGAATCTAACTGAACTGAGGGTATACACAGTGGGTAGATATTTTATTTGAGAAATATCTTAATCATGGATTCCATAGTTCAGCTTTTAGGAAGAATAATATGACCTAAAATTTAGATGGCCCTCTCTTCTATGAAAATGGAGAAATTTGGGGATTGGTTTAGTTGTGGTCCAAGAGACAGTGCTTCTATTGATGTTTTCAGTCTTTGCTGTTGCCCCTATTTATAATCGGGTCTTCCAAATATTTATGATATTTGTAAAGTGATCAATACAGTATTTATTTATTCCCTTATTAATAATTATTTGAGTATATTTGATACATGAAGGTAAAAATGCCCTAAGTGCTAAACAAAGCATGGAATACAATGGACACCGTCAAATTGATACAGCCACTATGGAGAAAAATACGGAGATTCCTTAAAAACCTAGGAGTAGAACTACCATATGATTCAACCATCCCACTACTAGGTATATACCCTGAGAAAACCATAATTGAAAAGACTCATGTACCCCAATGTTCATTGCAGCACTTTTTACAATAGCTAGGACATAAAAGCCACCTAGATGTCCACTAACACAGGAATGGATACAGAAATTGTGATACATATATACAATGGAATATTACTCAGCTCTAAAAAAGGACATATTCAAGTCAGTCTTTGAGGTAGGTGAACCTAGAGCCTATTATACAGAGTGAAGTAAGTCAGAAAGAGAAAGACAAATATCATATATTAATGCATGCATATGGAATCTAGAAAGATGGTAATAATGACCCTATTTGCAGGGCAGCAATGGAGATGGAGACATAAGAGAACAGACTTGTTGGCTCAGTGTGGGGAGGTGAGGGTAGAATGAATTGAGAGAACAGTACGGAAACATACATTACTGTATGTGAAATAGACAGCCAGTGGGAATTTGCTGTGTGACATAGGGTGCTCAACCCAGTGCTCTGAGACAACCTAGAGGGTGAGATGAGCGGGGAGAGGGGAGGGCGGTTCAGGAGGGAAGGGACATATGTATCCCTGTGGTTGGTTCATGCTGATGTATGGCAGAGGCCAACACAAGTAAAGCAAGTATCCTCCAATCAAAAAATAAATAAAAGATGGATACTGTCCCTACCTCACAGAGCTTACATCCTAGTAGACTCACACATTAGGCAATTATTTACACAATACATTATTTAAGTTCAATTATGATGAGAAATAGAGTCTACAAGAAATCTCTTAAAATTTATTACAAAATTATTGTTGTCAAATAAATTTACTTATCATTGAAATCTATTATTGATTAAATCAACTGTTAACAAATAAGTGACTGGAAAACATTCACTATAAATAGAAGCATAAAGAGAAATCTGAGACATATTAGAACAAGAGAAGTATTGCTATATAATCAGACTAAATACTATAAAAAATCTGCATTTCAATTCTGCCATATGTTAGGTTTGTTAAACATGTATTTTTAAGATTATTTTGCTCTGAGCACACTTTCATTTTTCATATCCTTAATTCTAATCTTCTTAGATTTGAATAAACTTCAAGATCCATATATTTGATTCATGTGGGCTTAAATAATTGAAATTGTTAGCAAAAACTCATCAATATGCTTAAAATAGAGGGTGCACTCTACTATAATTTTTTTCCATGAGTTTTAGTAAGATTTGTCCTAGAATTTGCCCAACCGTATCTTCTGTCCCATCCTTGCCTGATCCTCACGTACTACCAGGGGCTCTTTTTATCCTGTATGGGCTTTCTTTCTAATATGTTTTCATTTAATTGTAAGGTGGTTTAAAAGGGGTCCAAACCCTATGTGAATTCCATAGCAACATGTAAAATGCTATGCATCCCTAGTCCAAGATGATAGTAACCAAGAAAAAAAAAAAAACTGAGGACTGGGGACTAGAGAGAGTCCCAAAGTTCAAAGCAGTATCAAAGAAGCCAGGGAAGCACAAATGATGAGAGAGATGGGCTTCTGTTTGCAAGGAACTCTGACAATCTACCTTGCATGCAGAAGCCTCTCCCTGTTTTAGGCTCCAAATCCTCAAAGACAGACAGTCCTTAATTAAGTGTCAAAGAATTGATTAGGAGGGTTCTTGCAATGCAAGCTCATTGATGAAACCATTTTGGCAGACTGGATGATATAATTAGCCCAAACAGGATGTGAAATCTGTAATGTTTTGGGATACAGGGCAATAAGTTTTAATTTTGTAATAAAAAGACAAAAAAGGAAAGGAAAAAGCAAGAAACAATGATTTATGCTTATCTGTGGGAAAAAAAAAAAGGAGAAAGATTTCAAGATCGCATTTGGCAGATATGGATTCTGGATTTAGATGTCTGTTACCTTATCAGAGAATATGATCTGGGATACCCATGTTGTTCGACCTTTAGCACTGCACTAGAAGGCGATGGCACCCCACTCCAGTACTCTTGCCTGGAAAATCCCATGGACGGAGGAGCATGGTGGGCTGCAGTCCATGGGGTCGCTAAGAGTCGTACACGACTGAGCGACTTCACTTTCACTTTTCACTTTCGTGCATTGGAGAAGGAAATGGCAACCCACTCCAGTGTTCTTGCCTGGAGAATCCCAGGGACGGGGGAGCCCGGTGGGCTGCCGTCTCTGGGGTCGCACAGAGTCGGACACGACTGAAGCGACTTAGCAGCAGTGTTGCCTTTATTGGAAACAGACGTATTCCTAAAACCAGTGCCTTCACATGTTCCTGGGCCATCATAGACATAAAAACCTTCTCCTGTACGTGCTGAGTTCTCTGGTGGACAGTGAAGGAGATGATCTGAATCATGTAGGACTTAAATCTTGCTAATGGCTAAAACAAGAGCAAAGGGTATAGGGATGAATGACTGAGGGTAACTATCAAAGAAAATGTGGTACTTGGGACATCACTGTTCATACTATACCATTTGGGGCAGGGGGGCGTTTAGTTTTTTAACTGAAGTATAGTTGCTTTGCAATGTTGTGTTAGTTTCTGCTGACCAGCAGCATGAAGCAGCTATAAGTATACATATATTGCCACCCCTTGAGTTTCCTTCCCCTCCTTCCCAGACCAGTCCTCTAGGTGCTGAAAAACACTGAGCTGAGCTCCCTGTGCCACACTATTTACAATAACCAGGACATGGAAGCAACTTAAATATTCATCGACAGATGAATGCATAGGAAGATGTGTTGCATATATTCAATGGAATATTACTCAGCCATAAAAAGGAACAGAGTTAGGGCATTTGTAATGATGTGGATGAACCTAGAGTCTGCCATCCAGAGTGAAGTAAGTTAGAAAAAAAAAATCACTTATTAAGGCATATATATGGAATCTAGAAAAATAGTTGTAGTACCATAACATTTTTTCCCTATTAGGGACAGTGCTTCATTGGCAAATTTTTCATTGTGTATAGCAAGATGATATACATAGTTAAGGATGCTGAACACATATTTTGGCTTCTCAAGTTTCTATATTTGTGTCAATAAAATGGTGCTGTAATTTTGTCCATGACTTGGTCATTTCACCCGAATAGGGCTGTGTTGTGTTCAGTCGTGTCCGACCCTTTGAGACACCATGGACTGCAGCCTGCCAGGCTCCTCTGTCCATGGGATTCTCCAGGCAAGAATATTGGAGTGGGCTGCCATTCCCTTCTCCAGGGGATCTTCCTGACCCAGGGATCGAACCCAGGTCTCCTGAACTGCAGGCAGATTCTTTACTACTAACGCTGCCTGGGAAGCCATCATCTCAGGTTATTTTGCAGAGGTGCAGCTCACATAGCAACTTCTTTATAGAGTTTTATCATCTTAAGAGGTGATTATTATTATTTGTGCTCCTGAAGCTTCATTTTCCTCATAGTCCTAATAGACTCATTTCTCAGGTGGAAATATTAATACCCAGGAAATTTGCTGTGGACTGGCCCACTTATAATGAAGTGAAGTCACCCCAGACTCACTAAGTGTTTTCTACCCACTTCATATGAAATCAGGCATGCTTGCATGTTCATGAGGGTCTAGGGATTATTAATCCAATTGCTTTTAATAAAGACTGTCCTAAGAGGTAAACATGGTGAAAGATTTGTATTTTAAATAATTCAGAGAAAAAAAAATATTTATGCAACTTCAACCTCTACTTTCTCTACTACTTCAGCAATTTTATTCTTGGGCAGTGTTTCCTGTTAATTTACTTTTTTATTTGAAGCCTATATTACATATGAGAATATTATTCTTTCTTTTTAGCATTCTGCTTTCTAGATGGAAAAAAAGCATTTTCATTATCTGTCATTTTTCTAAAATCACCTTGAGTTTTCTGCCTGTATGCAGGTTTGAGATGATTTGCAGCCAGACTGCCTGGGTTGAAGCCTGGCCTTACTGTTTACTATCAGTCTACCCTGAAAAGTTTAACCTCGTGGTTCCTCTGTAACAACAGTAAATACATCACAGAGTTTCTAGGAGGATAAAATTATACATGCAAAGTATTTAGAATAATATCTGACTGGCATATTACAAGTACTTAGTACATATTAACTATTTTATTTTACTTCATTTTGTTTCTGTAGTTTAACATGAAATTGATAAACTTACCAATAAATAATTATACCAGGATGCCAAAGGTGTTAATCTGAAAAAAATCCTTACATAAAATAGGGTGATGTACACATTTAAAAATTTTGCTTTACTCTGAAACTTAGACATTTAATGTATAGATATGAATTGTGCATATCCATTATAGCTCATGGGTATGTTTCTAAAATTTAAATTGTTTTATCAGACTAGCTTTCTTTTCAATGCACCTACTAACATCTCCAGTGAATTCAGTTTGGAAAGCAGTGGTCCAGTCATGATAAGACATATTTCTGAAGATCCCAAAGTTGTTGCTAGATCTTTTGATGTTTCAAAAGTTATTTATTGAAATTGTCCTAAAAGCAGAGAACAGGAAAGGGAATAAACTCCCTGAGACTTTTCTACTCTTTAAAAAGAACCTTGATTTTAATTATTGGTGAGTAGTGAAAGCTTTCCCTTTGATGGTAGTTATATTTTATGATATAAGAGCATCAAGTTTCTCTGTAATGACTACTTTGCAGGAAAGGAAGTGTCACTCAAACCTGGTATAGTTTCTAGCCATCTCTGTTGGTATTGCAGATTCCTTTCCTCATGACTCTATGGGGAATCCATGATGTGGAGTTTTCTGTATCTGAGCTGGCAAAAGATATAGATCAAACGTTTAAGACCATTAACAAGAAGTTAAATCAGGAACAACGCTGATCTAGAAGCATTAATTCGGGGTAAGCACAAAATGCGTTGCAGCATCGATTCTGGCATTCTCCTCTGCTCCTAATAGCTCTGAGCATTTGATCTATATGTTTTATGGATCTAAATGAAGGGAGATAAACATTTGGACAGATTTCTTCCTATTGAGTTTCCTTCTCACCATTTTTCTGCCTTGGTAGTAGACTTAAGGCCATGAGTTTCATTCACCTGGCATGCTGGCCAGAGCACCAAAGTTCACAAGCATGTAAACAATTTCTTTTCACTTGTTTCTAAATGTATGCACCATAAGCGGATTTGGAACACATCCTTAAAGCAGGCAGGCAGGGACTTCGTGGGTGGTCCAGCCATTAAGACTTCTTGCTTCTATTGTAGGGGGGCCCGGGGGGTTGTGGTGGGGTGCTGGTTCAATCCCTGGTCAGAGACCTAAGATCCTGCATGCTGAGCAGTTAAGCCATAAAAGAAAAAAAAAAAAAAAAGATTGCCTGAAGCTGGTAGGTAAGTTTCAGAATAACTTAGCAGTTTTCACAGGTGGCAAGACACTATATTATTATTTTTATTATTCATAAGAACCAAAGTTTATTTTCAGAAATTGGACTAAGTGGTTTAAATTTCATTATTTCACTTCTTAGTGAGGTAAAAAGTATTACTGTATACAGTTTATAGAAGAGGCATCTGGAGCTAAATCAGATTAAATGACCCTTTCTCTTGGGTTTTGAATAGATGTAATAGTACCCCCTAGAATAATTCAATACTCACTGTAAAGATTTACCCTATTAACAGATGATGCAGTTTTCAGGGATTAATCATTCTAAAGAGTGTGTAGGCATGGGGGGAAAAGGCATATGCTATTTTCCGGGATCATACTAGATTTTTATAGGTGATATGTTATTTCAACAAGATCCTTCTGCTATTTTCAACAATGAAACCTTCCTGAGTGGGGCTGAGAATCATCTCAGTGGGTGTTACTAAAGCGTTTGTTTCTTGAAAGATCATGCCCTGTGTATACACCACTCTCCATATCTCTTACTGTGGTGTGGTACTTCACTTAAAGCAGGAACTTGGGAAATATCAACCTAGACAGCATATGAAAAAACAGACATTACTTCGCTGGCAAAGGTCCATCTAGTCAAAGCTATGGTTTTTCCAGTAGTCACGTATGGATGTGAGAGTTGGACTATAAAGAAAGCTGAGCGCCGAAGAATTAATGCTTTTGAACTGTGGTGTTGGAGAAGACTTGAGAGTCCCTTGGACTGCAAGGAGATCCAACCAGTCCATCCTAAAGGATATCAGTCCTGAATATTCATTGGAAGGACTGATGCTGAAGCTGAAGCTCTAATACTTTGGCCACCTGATGCGAAGAACTGACTCATTGGAAAAGACCCTGATGCTGGGAAAGATTGAAGGCAGGAGGAGAAGGGGACAACAGAGGATGAGATGGCTGGATGGCATCACTGATTCGATGGACATGAGTTTGAGTAAGCTCTGGGAGTTGGTGAAGGACAGTGAAGCCTGGCATACTGTAGTCCATGGGGTTGCAAAGAGTCAGACACGACTGAGTGACTGAACTGAACTGAACAGGAAATATTTGTTGAGCATACAGGGTTTCCCAAGTGACGCTAGTGGTAAAGGACCGGCCTACCAAGGCAGGAGACATAAGAACAGAGGTTCAATACCTGGGTAGGAAGTTCTTCTGGAGGAGGACATGGCAACCCACTCCAGTATTCTTGCCCAGAAAATCCCATGAACAGAAGAGTCTGGCAGGCTACAATCCATAGCAAGAGTCAGACACGACTGAAGCAACTTGTGCGCATGAATGAATGAATGCCTAGTTTTGTAATCCAGGATTTTGTGTCTTGGTAGGTTTTGTTTGCCTTTGTTGGGCATAAGGTTTTCACCCTAAGAGGTCAGCTGGAGTTTCTCTCTTGTGTGCTCAGTCACTCAGTTGCGTCTGACTCTTTTCGACCCTTATGGACTGTAACCCACCAGGCTCCTCTGTCCATGGGATTTTTCAAGCAAGAATACTGGAGTGGGTTGTCAGTTCCTTCTGGGGATCTTCCCAACCCAGGGATTGAACCCGTGTTTCCTGTGGCTCCTTACATTGGCAGGTAGATTATTTACCCCTGAGCCACCCACAGAAATAATTATATATTTCTCTTACACCTTCATTCAACATTACAAAGTAAATGCTTTGAGTCACTAATAAGGGGTGTTAAATAAAGCAAGAAAGTTGCATGAATTTATTAATTCCAGTACTTTGGGTGATTCATTCAAAGTAAATATTGTACAATTGGTGGTGGTGATAGTTACGGTGATGTTTCTTTCCAAACTACATAGCCTACCTTTAAGAAGTATTTTCAAGTCCCCTATTTCAGACATCCTGGTATTAATTATCTAAATTAGAGATATGTGAAAAAGTAGGGTTTTTAAAAGCAGCTTCGTATTACTGCTTGCCCTTTAGCCTGTACAACATAAGATTCCTTTCCTTAGACTGTACGAAGATATTTCTAGTGAACATCTTTTGGGGACATAGCCTTCATAGGAAGGTGTCATTTTCACAGGATATCCATGCACACATGGTTACTGAATCTCTGTGAAAAGACAGTTGCTTCTCCAGAGTGAACCCACCAAGACTATTGAGTCAAATGATTTTAAACTCCCCATGGGGAGCCCCAGCCACTCTTAAATCCATCGCACGTTGAATAGCTAATTGATCATTCTCTTTCAGCCGGCTTTGGTAAGTGTTTAGATGTTTGCCCTTTGGTCCTTGTTGGGAGGTCATGTGATTTTTCTTGGGCTGCACAATGAAAAGAGGGAGGAGAAGGAGAGAAAGAAAGAGACAAAGGAGGAATAACCAAGCAACATTCCCAGGAATCTGAGACTGAGAGATGGAAAATTTCCAAAGCAAAGTTCAAGTCATCTAGCAAGGAGTATGGCTTTTACATCTGTAGCAAAGACTACCCCCAACCCTGCCCTGTACCCACCCCTAGCTCCTTTCTAGAAAGATGTATGCAGTGGGGACCTGTGAATGGAACTTTTGACAGTGATGTAGAACAGTGAAAACTAAGTCACTCCATACCGAATGCAATCCCACATTATTTCTTGCATAAAAACAGAGTCATACAACTGTATACATATGTAACCTATTTCACGGTAACAATAAAAACATATTTATCGATTCGTCAAAGGGTGACAGGTTTGTTGCATCTTTTCAAGTGTATTATACTGTGATTTTTGTCTTCCTTGAGAAAGATTTCCCTGAAGACAGTATTTATAGCAGGGGTAGGAATTTACATTACACTTGGGTATGAGTTCTGAATAGGAAACACATTGCATTTTGGAGTTGGGTGATATTGGACATTCCTTGAAAAATCCCCTGAAGGGAAATAATGTTTTACCTACTCATTTTCTCAGATTTCCCTATAATTTTAAATGATGGATATTGCCAGCAGTCTTTATGGATCAGAGATTGCATCAAAAAGAAGAAAGGAATGCAGGCATACCTCAGAGATATTGCAGATTCTGTTCCAGACTACTGTGATAAAACAAGTATTTCAATAAAGCAAGTCACACTTTTTTTCATTTTCCAGTGCATGTAAAAGTTATTTTTATACATAGTCTATTAAGTATAATTGACTATTAAGTATAGTCTATTAAAAATACAGTAAGTAGCATTGTGTCTCAGAAACAATATCTATACCTTAATTAAAAAGTAATTGTTGCTAAAATATGCTAACATCTGAGATTTTCGTGAATTGTAAACTTATTGCCTGTGGAGAGTCTGTGTTGTTTAGTTGCTCAGTCATTTCCAACTCTTTGCAACCCCATGGACTGTAGCCCACCAGACTCCTCTGTCCATGGGATTTCCCAGGCAAGAATACTGGAGTGGGTGGCCATTTCCTTCTCCAGGGGATCTTCCCAACCCAGGGATCGAAACTGTGTACCCTGCATTGGCACGTGGATTCTTTACCGCTGAGCCATCTGGGAAGCCTGTAGAGAGTCTTGCCTCAGTGTCATGGCTGACTGATCAGGATGGTGGTTGCTGAAGGCTGGGTGGCTGTGGCCATGTCTTAAAATAAGACGACACTGAACTGTGCTGCACTGATTGACTCTTCTTCCATGAATGACTTCCCTATAGTATGTGATGCTGTCTGATAGCATTTTACCCACAGAACCTCCTTCAAAGTTGGAGTCGGCACTCTCAAGCCCTGCCACTGCTTTATCAACTAAGTTGGTGTAACATTCTAAATCCTTGGTTTTCTAAATTTCAACTGTCTTCATAGCATCCTCACCAGGAGTAGATTCCATCTCCAGAAACCACTTTCTTTGTCCATGCATGAGAAATAACTCTATAGAAGGTTTATTATGAGATTGCAGCAATTCAGTCACATCTTCAGGTGCCACTTCTAATTCTAGTTCCCTTGCCATTTTCACCACATCTGCATGTACTTCCTCCTCGTACCTCTCAAAGTCATCCGTGAGGGTTGGAATCACGTTCTTCCAACTCTTGTTAATGTTGATACGTTGACCTCTTCCCATGAATCCCAAATGTCCTTAATGGATGACATCTAGATTGTTGAGTGGTTTCCATAAGTTTTTCAACTTTCTTTGCCCTGATCCATCAGAGGAATCACTATCTACAGCAGCTGTAGTCTTGTGGAATGTATTTTTTAAATAGTAAAACTTGGAAGTCAAACATTACTCCTTGATCTATGGGCTACAGAGTGGATGTTGTGTCGGCAGGCATGAAAACATTAATCTTGTTGTACATCTCCATCTGAGCTCGTGGGTAAGCAGGTGCATTGTTAATGAGCAGTAATATAGTGAAAGAGATTTTTTTTTCTGAGCAGTAAGTCTCAACAGTGGTTTAAAGTATTCAGTAAACTGTGCTGTAAACAGATGTGCTGTCATCCAGGCTTTGCTTTTCCACTTATAAAGTATAGGCAGAGTAGATGTAACATAATTCTTAAGGGTCCCAAAATTTTCAGAATGCTAAATGAGCACTGGCTTCTGTTTAAAGTCACCAGCTGCATGATCCCCTAACAAGAGCATCAGTCTGTCCTTTGAAGCCAGTCATTGACTTTTCCTCTCTAACTATGGAAGTCCTAGATGGCATGTTCTTCCACTGTGAGGCTGTTTGTCTATTGACAATCTATGGCTTAGGGCAACCACCTTCACTGATTATATTAGGTAATCTGGGTAATTTACTGTAGCTTCTACATCAGTACTTGCTGCTTCACTTTGCATGGTCTTCCTGTAGTGAAGACAGCTTCTTTCCTTAATCCTCATGAACCAACAACCTCGGCTAACTTCAAACTCTTCTTCAGTTGCTTCCTCATCCCTCTTTGCCTTCATAGAATTAAAGGGGTTAGGGCCTTGCTCTGAATTAGATTTGTGGCTTACAGGAAGGCTGTGCTGACTTGATCTTCTAACCAGACCACTGAAACTTCCTCCAAGTCAGCAATAAGTCTGCTTAGCTTCCTTATCATTCTTGTGTCCACTGGAGTAGCACTGTTAATTTCCTTCAAGAAGTTTTCCTTTGCCCTCACCATTTGCATAACTATTTGGTGCAAGAGGCCTAGCTTTCATCCTGTTTTGGCTTTTGCCATGCCTTCCTTGTTCAACTGAATCATTTCTAACCTTTGATTTTAAGTGAGAGACATGTGACTTTTCCTTTCACTTGAACACTTAGAGGCCCTTGTAAGGTTATTAACTGGCTCAATAAGGTTCAATATTGTTGTGTTTCAGGGAATAGGGAGGCCTATGCGGGGAGAGAGAGATGGAGGAATGGTCATTTGGTGGAGCAGTCAGAACACACACAACATTTATCAATTAAGTTCATCATCTTATGTGGATACTTCAAAACAATACAATAGTAACATAAAAAAAATCACTGATCACAGATCACCACAACGAATATAATGATATTTTTAAAAAAATTGAAATACTGCAAGAGTTACCAAAATGTGACACAGAGACATGAAGTGAGACAATGCTATTGGAAACATGGTGGATAGATGTGCTCGACGCAGGGTTGCCACAAACCTTCAATTTGTAAAAAGCACAATGTCTGCCAAGTGCGATAAAGTGAAGAGTGATAAAATGAGGCTTGCTTGTGTGCTTGTCATGGAAGCATTTTCAGATTCCATGGAACAGGTCTATAATCCTTACTGAAAATTTCCTTTATTGTCATCATGCTGTGCTTGACAGTCAGTAAAATATCAGCTTTTCCCTACTGAACTGACATAATTCCTTTCTTTTTCTCTGTCTCCCTTCTATACCCTTGATCTCCCCAGTGCTCATGGTGCATTATAAATATTAAATAATTCTTACTGAAAAAGTGAATTGGATTCAAGTCTAATTTATACATAAAAAAATTCTTTATTTTAAAGGCCCACTCTTTGCAAAATGCAGTATTAACCAGTGGTCATTTTCTAATGGACCTTTAATTGTTCTGTTTTCTGGAATTCAAGATTCTGCTGGCACTGATTTCTGGTCCTGATGTGCTCTGAAGGTGAAAGTTCAAACTCTGATACTCTTTGATTCCTTTCACTTCTCCAAAGTTTAGATCCAAAGAGGTCACAGCCATTCTTGTCCTAATGCAGAGAATCCCTGAGAAAGGAAATTACTTTAGAGGTCCCCTGGCATTCTGAATACACTGGTGGAGATACAGGGATGACAAAAGGGAACCTCGATCTTGTTTATTCAGAACCCGTTCTGATTCTTATTTACTTTTCAATTTTTATTGACATGTAGTTGGTTTACAGTGTTGTGTTAGTTTCTGCTGGGTAGCAAAGTCAATCAGTTATACATATATTCACTCTTTTTCAGATTCTTTTCCCATAGAGTTGATTACAGAGTATTGAGTAGAGTCCCTGTGCTATGCAGTAGGTCCTTATTAGTTATCTGTTTCATATAGAGTAGTGTGTATATGTCAATCCTAGTCTCTCAATTTATACCTTCCACACTTTACCCCTTTGTAACCATGGGTTTGTTTTCTACACCTGCAACTCCATTTCCTAGCTTAACCTTCTATTGTACTAAGTCTCTTAGAAACTGTTGAAAATGAATTCACACTGACATTATGAACTTATTAAGCCCTAGCAAGAGTCTTCCTGGTTTCAGGGTTTACCCTTATAACTGTGCATAATCTAAAGCATGGTAGGAACAAAGATTCAGCATGGATCAGACGTATACATGCTTGACTGTTCCGTGGAGAGTCCCATCTCCAGTGAATCAGGGTCACTGTGTGCTTTGGGTGTAGCGACTGGAAGCCAACAGAGACCAGCAGAGAGCTCCCAAGCAGGAGATACTCTCCTGTGGTCTTTGAGTGAAGGCCTGTCAGGGTCAACCAGAGCAGAATTCTAAGGAGACTGGTACACACATCAGTGAGACATGTGAACTATGGAGAAGTCATCACTCCAGTATTTCAGAAATGAAACTGAGTTTAGAACACAGGCCAGACACCAGAGCAAATAAATTAGGAGAGTAGGGAGAGAAAACTGAAATGCAAAGACACACCTGGTAGCCAAATCAGGGCAGATCAGTGAGTCATAACAGGGAAAGACTCCTAGTACAACCACTGGGTCTGAGGACTACTCTTCAGGGAGGCAGCCTTTTGATGGTGGTGGATCAAAGTGCCTGAAAACTTCTGCCCATTGCCGTAGAAGTCATAAAACCAGGATGCCAGGGGATCTGCCCAGGTTCTGACTTACTGAATCACCATGTGTCCACTTACTATGGAATCTTGGCACAATGTGTCCACTGACAGAAAATAGAAAGTGCCCAAAGTTTGTAACATCATGGCAGAGACGGACAAATATAAGAACTTTCCATTTAGCAACAGTGATAACAGATGCTGTTCATTGACAGCATCCTATTTGCCAGGCATTTGACGTAAGACTTTGAAGCCTTGTAGCAAACTACTCTTGGAACAGCCTACTGAGATTCAAGAAGTCAAGTTTGCCTGAAACCACTTAGCAGATAATTGACAGAATATGGATTTGCCTGCTAATTTCTCTCAATTTAAAGTTCTGAGCTTTCCACTTTATTAAATGCTTTCAATGCATATGAATACTCCAATGGCAGTGTGTTAATCTGTCTTACCATTTAACAGAAAAGTGAAGGATCTCACATAGGAATGCTTAGGCAGTTATAGAAACAAAGGAGATCGTGGAGCAGGCAATAATCACTAGCTCCTGGTCACTGTCTACTTTATAACACAAGATATAGTTAGTAGGGAGTGCTGCAGTTAGAATGGAACTGGGATCTTGGTCCTTCCATTCATTAGTTGGGCCACTGAACCATGTTACTAAGCCTCTCTAGGTCTGTGATTCTTGGTCTATAAAATATGATAATCTGAGGATGATAATAGTATGCATTTTAGATACAGTTGTCAAGATTAAAGCACTTAATATATTTAAAATGAACCAGCAACAAGGACCTATTGTATGGCACACGAATGTGTGTTCAATGTTATGTACCAGCCTGGGTGGGAGAAGGGTTTGGAGGAGAATGGATACATGTATATGTATGGCTGAGTCACTTCACTGAAATGACCATGACATTGTTAATAGGCAATACCCCCAATTTACAATAGTTACCAAACCAACACAGTTTAAACCAGTATAGCAAAAGAATACTGGAAGATAGACAAGTGACTTCATTTCTTTGGCTCTCAGAATCACTATTTAGATGTTCCCAAAGATCCCTTCCAACTCTGAGAGTCTGACAAATGTGGTTGAGCACCAATTATGTGCTGAGTTTGTCTCTGGGAAGAATGGGGTTGATACGCTCAGAGAAGCAGGATGTAAAAGATCTGGTGATCGTTCTACTAGAGAATCAGCCAAACAATAAACCTACTCTTTGGCTTTGTCATAGAAGGATTTTGAAAAGAATAGAAAGATATATGTGAAAAGAGTTGAACTTCTGGGAGGAGTGGTGATAATATAAATATGCTGTAGCCTCTGAATAAGAATAGTGATGTTTAAAGGAACGTAAATTAAAGAGAACACTAAAGGGGAAAGAGAGATGGATTTCACCCTCTGGATCTGTCTCTGGTTTTAAATTGCATAGGTGAGAGATTGGTAAGAGAGATTTATTTCAGCCTTTAGTAGTGTATTAGCAGTGTCACAGAACAAGGGGTATGGTTAAAAGAGAGAGAGGGAAAAATAGGAACAAGCATGAGTGTCTTGGAATCTCATTTATTTAAATTTAGATTATTTTGCTTTTGCATTCATCTTTGTGTAAATCATTGTTCTAAGTACTGTAAGCATAAGTTACAGTTTAATTTTGCAAATTTTTAGCAATGTTTATTCTGAATATTGTTTTTAACCATTGAGAAGACTCTTCTCAAATGAAATTGAAGTTCCAAGTGGCCAAAGTAATTGGTGGTGGTGGAGGTGGGGGGAATCTGTTTAAATACTTGGTTCAATCACAGTTATATGGAAGATTCTTGAAGATATTAGTATAAAAAAGAAAAAAATAATATGGATGGGAAAATACATTGGAGGAGAGTCTTAAATGAATAAAAAGTTTTCTATTATGTTTTCCACTGGATGAGAGTACCTTAGAATTCCTACAATAAATGGAACGTATTTTTTACTTCTGAGCAACACTGCTCCATAGAACATTATCTGATGATGTCAGTTAGTTCTAGGACAAGATTTTTCATAATGCAGATATAATTAATGCAATCCAAACAAGACAACCCCATAATGTATTATCAAGAATAAATACATAAAAATTTAAAATTGGAAGTGTTTTAAATTTCTTCACTTATACAATGACATAATTTATTGTTCTAAGACATTAACACAATTTTAAGAGGATGTGTTTTATTTCAACAATATTTCCATGGTAAAACAAATTTTTAGGAGAGGTTTCCAGGATCCTTGAGTAACCAGGATTTCCACTTGACTTAGATCCTGATATTGTATTTTCTCTGAGTTCCTCTAATCTTCGCTTTGTTTCCAATGATGGCTTAGATTATTTCAACTGATTTCCTTTGACGTGCAGAAGAAAAGAAAAAACAACAGATAAAAGAAAAAACAAAACAACAAATAAAAGAAAAACCCAGAACCTTTTCCTTCCCTCTGTTCCCAGAAATGACTAGGAACTTCCTAGCCTTGGGTTACATTGTCAAGCTGACAGTTTGTTTCGGGGACTTCTAATGAACAGATCTGGCATTTCACTGAGTCCTCCCAGAAATGGAATTCTCTGACCTAAAGGAACAGTTCTACTTCTGGGAGTTTCTAGCACACTGGAAGGTAGTTGGGGGGCATTTCTTCCCCCCTGGGTAGTGTGGAGGCCAGTTGACACTGGAAGAAAAGTAAGGAATAAGAATCCTTTATAGCAGTGTGCCCCAACCTTTTTGGCACCAGGGGCTTGTTTCATGGAAGGCAATTTTCCCACATACTGGGCATGGGGAGATTGTTTTGGGATGATTTGAGCACACTACATTTTTTGTGCACTTTATTTCCATGATTATTATATCAGCTGCACCACAGGTCATCAGGCATTACATCTTGGAGGTTGGGGACCCCTGCTTTTGAGGATTACCAGCAAAGAAACCAGGGATTCTGACGGCTTGCTTCCAGGAGGGGTTAGGCAGTAAGATCTGAGCGACCTCGGTGTCTCTGCTTATTGACGGCCATTGCCTTTTTTGTCAACACTGAAAAGCAAGGCACACAGGAGGCAGAGGAAATAAACTCAGGTACAGAAACCTGGCGTTGGTTTTCAGAGATCGTTGCCCCCTACCTTCAGGTCTCCTGGATGTGCAGGACCCCCCAGAAAATGCAAGCCTTGAGACGTATTTGTTTATTTATAGTTTCCAGATTCTCAGATTCTGACTATAATACATTTGATGTGATTAACTGATTTTTCTAATTTAAGATACAGTTATTTTCTGTGTAGGAGGCTATAAAGTTGCTTTTTTTTTTTTTTTTACCTTTCTGCTCTGTTTTTTCACATTCCTGTCACTGTCAAGACTGGTAATTAATCAACAGTCATGGATGGCACCTTCTCCATCCTCTTTTACCCTTCTCTTTCCTGCCTGGGTGATGAAGAATGATGTCTCTTCTGCTATGAGCCTGGCTCCCTGTCCTCAGAGTACTGAAGCCAGGCCCTGTGAAAACAAGATACCCCTGAGAGGAAAGCACTGGGAATGACAAATATGACTCCCAGAGCCCAGGCATCAAGGGGTAGACTTCCTGATCCTTGTCACTGGTGACTGTCCATCTCTCCAGGTCAGCAGGCCTTTGGAAAAGCAGAAACAAAGAATAAACTTCTCATCCTTTCCTTGCATTTCTTCTAATGCCCTAGGTTTTAATACCATGAGAAACCCAGGGAGGAACAGCTTTGCAACAGTGCTAGAAAGGGTTGAGTCTCGAGTCTTTCCCGAGGTTTGGACACCAGGCCTCCTCTCACTTACCAACCCACAGGAACCCTTGTAGACACACTCGTACCATCTACTGTTTCTCTAGTTTTGTTTTTCCCATGTCTACAGGAAACAAAAGCAAACAAGCTCTGTTAAAAAAAAAAAAAATAATGACGTTTCCCATTTATTGTATTGGGCTTCCTTTGTGGCTCACTTGGTAAACAATCCTCTTGACCTCATAGTCAACAAAAGAGTCCAAAATGCAGTAATTGGTGCAATCTCAAAAATGACACAATGGCCTCTGTTCATTTCCAAGGCAAACCATTCAATATCACAGTAATCCTAGTCTATGCCCCAACCAGTAATGCTGAAGAAGCATAAGTTCAATGGTTCTGTGAAGACCTACAGGACCTTCTAGAACTAACAGCCCCAAAAGATGTCCTTTTCATTACAGGGGACTGGAATGCAAAAGTAGGAAGTCACGAGATACTTGAGGTAACAGGGAAAATTTGGCCTTGGAGTACAAAATGAGGCAAGGCAAAGGCTAACAGAGTTTTGCCAAGAGAACACACTGATCATAGCAAACTCCAACAACACAAGAGACAACTCTACACATGGACATCACCAGTTGGTCAACACTGAAATCAGACTGATTATATTTTTTTTGCAGCCAAAGATAGAGAAGCTCTATACAGTCAGCAAAAACAAGACCAGGAGCTCACTGTAGCTCAGATCATGAACTTCTTATTGCCAAATTCAGACTTAACTTTAAAAAAGTGGGGAAAACCACTAGACCATTCAGGTATGACCTAAATGAAATCCCTTACAATTATACAATGGAAGTGACAAATAGATTGAAGGGATTAGATTTGATAGACAGAGTACCTGAAAAACAGTGGATGGAGGTTCATGACATTGTACAGGAGGCAATGATCAAGACCATCCCCAAGAAAAAGAAATGCAAAAAGGCAAAATGTTTGTCTAATGAGGCCTTACAAATAGCCGAGAAAAGAAAAGAAGCTAAAGGCAAAGGAGAAAAAGAAAGATATACCCATCTGAATGCAGAGTTCCAAAGAATAGCAAAGAGAGATAAGAAAGCCTTCCTCAGTGATCAGTGCAAAGAAATAGAGGAAAACAATAGAACGGGAAGGACTAGAGATCTGTTCAAGAAAATGAGAGATACCAAGGGAACATGTCATGCAAAGATGGGCACAATAAAAGACAGAAATGGTATGGACCTAACAGAATCAGAAGATATTAAGAAGAGGAAGCAAAAATACACAAGAGAACTATACAAAAAAGATCTTCACAACCAAGATAATCACGATAGTGTGATCACTCACCTAGAGCCAGACATCCTGGAATGTGAAGTCAAGTGGGCCTTAGGAAGCATCACTACGAACAAAGTTAGTGGAGGTGATGGAATTCCAGTTGAGCTATTTCAAATCCTAAAAGATGATGCTGTGAAAGAGCAGCACTCAATATGCCTGCAAATCTGGAGAACAGCAGTGGCCACAGGACTGGAAAAGGTCAGTTTTCATTCCAATCCCAAAGAAAGGCATTACCAAAGAGTGTTCAAAATAATGGACATTTGCACTCATCTCACATGCTAGCAAAATAGTGCTCAAAATTGTCCAAGGCAGGCTTCAACAGTATGTGAACCATAAACTTCCAGATGTTAAATCTGATTTTAGAAAAGGCAGAGGAACCAGAGATCAAATGGCCAACATCCACTGGATCATTGAAAAGTCGAGAGAGTTACATAAAAACATCTACTTCTGCTTTATTGACTTTGTCAAAGTCTTTGACTGTGTGGATCACAATAGACTGTGGAAAATCCTTAAAGAAATGGAAATACCAGACAACCTGACCTGCCTTCTGAGAAGTCTGTATGCAAGTCAGGAAGCAACAGTTGGAATTGGACTTGGAACAACAGACTGGTTCCAAATTGGGAAAGGAGTATGTCAAGGCTGTATATTGTCACCCTGATTATTTAACTTAATATGCAGAACACATCATGAGAAATGCTGGGTTGGAAGAAGCACAAGCTGGAATCAAGATTGCTAGGAGAAATATCAATAACCTCAGAATGCAGATGACACCATCCTTATGGTAGAAAGCAAAGAAGAACTAAAGACTCTCTTGATGAAAATGAAAGAGGAGAGTGAAAATTTTGGCTTAAAGCTCAACATTCAGAAAACTAAGATCATGGCATCCGGTCCCATCACTTCATGACAAATAGATGGGGAAACAATGGATACAGTGAGAGACTTTATTTCTGGAGGCTCCAAAATCACTGCAGATGGTGACTGCAGCCATGAAATTAACACACTTGCTCCTTGGAAGAAAAGCTATGATCAACCTAGACAGCTTTTTATTATTTTTTCTTTTTTTTGAATATAAATTTATTTATTTTAATTGGAGGCTAATTACTTTACAATATTGTATTGGATTTGCCATACATCAACATGAATCTGCCACGGGTGTACACGTGAACATCCTGAACCCCCCTCCCACCTCCCTCCCCATCCCACCCCTCTGGGTCATCCCAGTGCACCAGCCCCAAGCATCCTGTATCATGCATCGAACCTGGACTGGAAATTCATTTCACATATGATAATATACATGTTTCAATGCCATTCTCCCAATTCATCCAACCCTTTCCCTCTCCCACAGAGTCCAAAAGACTGTTCTATACATCTGTGTCTCTTTTGCTGTCTCACATACAGGGTTATCATTAACTGTTTTTCTAAATTCCATATATATGCGTTAGTATACTGTATTGGTGTTTTTCTTTCTGGCTTACTTCACTCTGTATAATAGGCTCCAGTTTCCTCCACCTCATTAGAACTGATTCAAATGTATTCTTCTTAATGGCTGAGTAATACTCCATTGTGTATATGTACCAAGCTTTCTTAACCATTCATCTGCTGATGGACATCTAGGTTGCTTCCATGTCCTGGCTATTATAAACAGTGCTGCGTTGAACATTGGGGTACATGTGTCTCTTTCAATTCTGGTTTCCTCGGCGTGTATGCCCAGCAGTGGGATTGCTGGGTCATTTTTGGTGGGAATGCAAACTAGACAGCTTTTTAAAAAGCTGAGACATTACTTTGCTGACAAAGGTCCGTATAGTTGAAGCTATGGTTTTTCCAGCAGTCATGTATGGATGTGAGACTTGGACTTAAAGAAAGCTGAGCACCAAATAATTGATGCTTTTGAACTGTGGTGTTGGTGAAGACTCTTGAGAGTCCCTTGGACTGCAAGAAGATCAAACGAGTCAATCCTAAAGGAAATCAGTCCTGAATATTCATTGGAAGGAGTAATCCTGAAGCTGAAACTCCAATAGTTTGGCCACCTGATGCGAAGAGCTGACTCATTTGACAAGACTCTGATGCTGGGAAAGATCGAAGGCAGGAGGAGAAGGGGATGGCAGAAGATGAGATGGTTGGATGGCATCACTGACTCGATGGACATGAGTTTGGGAAAGCTCTGGAGTTGGTGATGGACAGGGCAGCCTGGTGTGCTGCAGTCCATGGGGTCATAAAGATTCGGACATGACTGAGTGATTGAACTGAAGTATTGTTGATTAAAAAAGATGCGCAACTTGAGAGCTGTGTATTAAGGTTTTGGTGGCATAAAATGGGGACTGCAGCCTGAGAGACAGCACCTGAGTTAGTTCTGTTATGTAGTTAGAATAGGAAAAAGGTGTCTAAATGGTGGTGACTGAAAGACAGACAAAGAAAGGGAAAAGCCAAGGAAAAAGGCACAAAGGAAAACTCTTCAGACCTGAGTGAGAACCTCAGGGGAAACAAACATGTGTTCCCTTTCTGGCTAGCCCTAATTTGCATAAGACAGGCTTGGGGGGAGGAGACAAAACTTACACAAATAGGGATCTCAGATGGGTTGAGGCCTCTCCTTTGGGGTTGGCTTGCCCTCATGCCTCAAGGGTGTACTGTCCTTTGTTTACCAAATAAAACTCTGAGCCATAACTGAGTGTGACACTGGTCAGCTGTTTCAAGTTTTTATTGTGGTGACACAAAACCCAGGAAATTACACACACTCCCAACAATTCTAAGAGACTGCTCCAACGAGGCAGTGGGGGAAGGTCAATATATGAATTCAGTGAGGAGTTCAATGAGGAGTCAATATATAAAAGTTCAGTGAGGGTGAAGGAGGAATTCAATGCCATCAAGTACTCATTTTAGAAAAGTCACGAGGAGCTGATGTCATCAGGAAGGGATTCAGTGCTTTTCTAGATATGAAGAGATGCAAGGATTGTGATCATGAAATCAGTTCCTGAAAATATCTATCTAAAGTCCTGTTCCACCAGATTCCCTGAAGCACAGAGTGCCTCACTCCACTGTGAACTCCCTCAGTGGGTGTTGAAGGTCAACAGTTGCAGTGGCACAGGGTTCAATCTCTGCCAAGGCAGATGGCAAATGCCCTTGGTGTTCAGTCACTGGCAATGCTCTTGGCAAGTGCCGGTCTGTAGTTGGCAGTATGATTGGTTTATGTCTCTGGAAATCATTAGACTCAGTCCATACTCTTATGTAATTGAGGAGACTGGGGAGAAAACTTCTCCACCCATTGCAGGGCTGGAAATTCTGCTTTTAGAAATTCATGCCTTTGGATAAAGATGTTACTTCTCCATGGGTCTCATGAAACAGAAGTGATTCTAGGTATAAAAGATGATAGAGTATGACCTAATTGATCATACCCTCTTACAAATTTCATTAACAGATCCATGTACTATGGAGACCACTAACTCATAGCAGGAGCCCTGAAAGCATGGGAGATGGAATAGATTAGTGGAGAAAATAAGTTCTGAGAAAGAAGCACTGCACAGCCTGGGAGTAGGGTAGATGTAGAATGGTTTAGTGAAGGGAAGGGACAGTTAGCAGATTTAGGCAGGCTTGGATCATCTGTGATGATCAACTTGGATCATCTGTCTCTCTGTTTTGTACAGGAACCTCCACCTTAATAGGTGTATAGAATATTGACCTCAGTGTGTTGTGGCATTTTTTTTTTTTCCTTTCTAGTGTGTTTTAGTATATTAGATCTTGCTTGCTTGCTTGAACTGACTTATTCAAAAAAGGAAATGTATTATAAGAATACAGAGGTATATTGAGAAGCTCAAATTAGGTTAGGAATGTCATTAATTTAGTCAGCTAACTGCATAACAACCATGAAATCTCAGCAGCACAGGAGAGTAAGTGTTTTTGTCACCAAACATTTATTTATTTGGTTGAGGGTCAACAATGAAGCTTGAGATTGGCTGAATAAGTCTGCTACTCTCAGCTGGACTTGTTCATGGTCCTGGAGGTCAGATGAGATTCAGTGCTATGGGCTTTACTTGGCTGGAGTGAGTCAGCTCTCACTATACATCTCTCATCCTTTTTCTGAGTCTAGCCACCTGGCTGGGGCATATTCTTGCAGATTAGTCTGTGCTGTTTCCTGGGCCAGATGACTAAGATGACAATTCTCATTTTCATGTGTGCCTCACCCTCATTTAATTTGTTTGTTCAGTCACTCAGTCATGTCCAACTCTTTGTGACCCCATGGACTGCAGCACCCTGGGCTTCCCGGTCCTTCACCAACTCCCAGAGCTTGCTCAAACTCCTGTCCATTGAGTCGGTGTTTGACTCAAACTCAACCAACCATCTTGTCCTCTGCCATTCTCTTCTCCTCCTGCTTTCAATCTTTCCCAGCGTCAGGGTCTTTTCAAATGAGTCAGTTCTTCGTATCAGGTGGCCAAAGTATTGGAGTTTCAGCTTCAGCATCAGTCCTTCCAATGAATATTCAGGACTGATCTCCTTTAGGATGGACTGGTTGGATCTTCTTGCAGTCCAAGGGACTCTCAAGAGTCTTCTCCAATGCCACAGTTCAAAAGCATCAATTCTTAGGCACTCAGCTTTCTTTATAGTCCAACTCTCACATCCATCCATGACTACTGGAAAGACAATAACTTTGACTATATGGACCTTTGTCAGCAAAGTAATGCCTCTGCTTTTTAATATGGTGTTAGGTTAAGGGAACAGCCAAATTAACATCTTCAAATCCCAATCTAAATTCCTGGGGAAGGAACTTTCTAGTCAGTAGGTGTGATTATGTTTGGTAAGGTGGTTGCCTCAGCTGAGGGAACCATCTAGAAAATAAAAGAGTGGACAAAGGACAAAATAGACATGCCCCATTAATGACATTATTTGAATTCCTTAATTTTTCTGTGAGTAGGTGAACAAGGGATTGTTCTCAACCATTGCTTACACATAACAAGGGTCTTAGTAAATCAATCAATTTAGTCACTTGAACCTGATTCTTGATGGGGTTCAAATCTTTGAAAAATTTGTTCAGAGCTTCTCTTGCTTTTTTCTATATCCTTGCTATGTTTATAGTTTCTCTTTTTTCCTTGTTCCATGATTTATTGGAAATCACAAAGAATGCTCAAATGAACTTTGGTTATTCATTCCTTTTGTTGTCCTTGGCTCCACAGTCACAGATCCAAGCCAGGCATCCCATTGGTGTCCTAACCACATGCAATGCTGTATTTCAAGTTTCTATTTATAAGACCATCTAAAATTGGCTTATCAACATTGAGTGTTCTCTACTGCACAGACACAGCCTCCTCCCCAGTTGAGGTGGCCTCCTCAACTGCTCCCCATTGATCAGTAGTGTTGCTGTCATGAAGATGCCTATTGAGACTGTCTCCTCACCACTTCCAACCACTGAGTCAAAATGTATTAATTCCTGAGGCTCCCATCTCATTCCCATTTTCTCCCTGACTCCTTTAAGAAGCCACATGGACTATTCCATTATTCAGCTCTCTGTCCCTTCTCTGAATTGGTGTTCCTCTTCTAGTCGATGCAAAAGGCTTACATTTAACACTGTGCTTTTCGCATTGCTCTTATACGCCGCACTAGATTACTTACTCCTTTGACAGAGGCACCAAATCTTGTGCCTCTTCTGTGTTTCCCAAGAACCAGATACAGTGCCAGTTGCATTCTAGGGGCTTAATAAACACTTATCTGATTCTCGAGTTCCTATATCAAAATGATGGTTATACTATCAGAAGGCCATATGTCATCATACTCTGAATTATCTTCTGTTCAGCTGTTTGTACTTAATCTTTAATCTTTCTTTCTAGAGATTATTGTTTTCCATTATATGGGCAATATCTGGGAGGAGGATGCTCTTACACTGCCATCCATTTCTCCATGAGTCTGCTAGAAAATGGATGATCCAAGTAACTTCTTTCTAATATAATTTATATGAAGTAGAAGCATTTTCTATTTCTCCCTTTTGTGTTCTTGTTTTGAATTGCAAATATTCACTTTCACATATATTTAAAAGTTATTTTGACAGTATGTAATGTAGATTTAAAACACTCTGAACTTGGCTGTTTTCCCTTGATCAATTCTTTTTTTAGCAGAAGCACTGTAAATACTCCAACAAGTGTCAGAACATACAGTATAGTGAGCAGCCAAGGACAATCTGCTATGATATTCTGCATTTTAAAGGCTGGTTTGTTTATGCCACCAGGGGGAATTCATTTTTAGTATTTGGATTTGATGGATTAGTGAGAATGATATAATTTGCTCCACTCAACAACAGTGCCACAGCAGAAGGCTAGGCATTAACTTTGACTTAATGCTAAAGGGAAAAAAATAATCTTAATGACAGAAAACACTAAGATAGCCAAAGAGGCAATATTCCTAGAATTAAAAGAAGGAAATTCAGCTGCGATACCCAGAAACTGACTGGCAATAATTCCATTCAAGTAGGTAAGACTCAGCATTCAAAACATGAAGATTATGGCATCCAGTCCCATCATTTCATGATAAATAGATGGGGAAAAATTGGAAATAGTGACAGATTTCATTTGGGCGGGGTGGGGGGGGGTGGTGCTCCAAAATCACTGGGAATGAGAATTGCAGCCATGAATTTAAAAGATGCTTATTCCTTGGAAGAAAAGCTATGACCAACCTAGACAGCATATTTAAAAGCAGAGATGTCACTTTGCCGACAAAGGTCATATAGACAAGCTATGGTTTTTCCAGTAGTCATGTATGGATGTGAGAGTTGGACCGTAAAGAAAGCTGAGTGCCAAAGAATTGATGCTTTTGAAATGTGGTGTTGGAGAAGACTCTTGAGAGTCCCTTGGACAGCAGAGAGATCAAACCAGTCAATCCTAAAGGAAATCCATCCTGAATATTCACTGGAAGGACTGATGCTGAAGCTGAAGCTCCAATACTTTGGCCACCAATACTTTAGCAAAGAACTGACTCATTGGAAAAGACCCTGATGCTGGGAGAGATTGAAGGCAGGAGGAGAAGGGAATAAAAGAGGATGAGATGGTTGGATGGCTTCACCAACTTGATGGACATGAGTTTGAGCAAGCCCTGGGAGTTAGTGATGGATAGGGCAGCCTAGTATGCTGCAGTCCATGGGGTCTCAAAGAGTCAGACACAACTGAGTGACTGAACTGAACTAATTTACTGATGTTAGAGTTGGACCATAAGGAAGACAGAACCAAAGAATGGATGCTTTCAAACTGTGGTGCTGGAGAAGACTCTTGAGAATCCTTTGGACTTCAAGGAGATCAAACCCATCAATCCTAAAGGAAATCAACCCTGAATATTCATTGGAAGGATTGTTGCTGAAGCTCCAATACTTTGGCCACCTGATGCAAAGAGATGACTCACTGCTAAAGACCTTGATGCTGGGAAAGATTGAGGGCAAGAGGAGAAGGGGACAGCAGAGGATGAGATGGTTGGAATACATCTCCCACTCTATGGACTTGAGTTTGAGCAAACTTGGAGAGATAGTGAAAGGCAGGGAAGCTTGGAGTGGTGCAGTTCATGGGGTCGCAGAGAGTCAGAGATAACTTAGTGCTTGAATAACAACAACAAGATAAGTTGGATGGCCAAGAACTTGCTTCATAGTAGGAGAAGTGAAGCTGTTAGTTGTTTTACTTACATAACTTGAAACTGAGAAATAGTCTCCTGACAGTAATTCATGTGAGTTATAATCTTCCTGACTGATTCACCAAAATGGTGATTGAACTGTAAGAAGGTTCACAAATAATTTCTGAGTTGTCAAACTTGGAGGAAGCAAAACCATGGGGCTTTCTTTCTCTTCTTATTTTTATCTTTCCTCACCTGCCGTCTTTCCTTTCCACTTCTTCCTCTTTTCCCTCTAACTTATTCTCTCCCTCCTGCTCTTTCCTGTTTTCATATGAAGGATTAAATAGGCCTTAGAGTGAAATGATGGATTAAAAGCTACTAGTTTTATGAGAAATACTAAAGTAAATGTGGAAGGCCTTATTTATAGTTCTCCTGGTGAAGCAGAAATAGAAGCAACACTTGGAATCAAGGATGAGCAAAATCAGTTTAATCAATATTCATTCACATCTATTTAAGACAAGGAATACAAAGTCATATAAGAGTTTATGCTTTCAAATTGTTTGCAATGCATTGAAAGTTGAAAAAGTTATGAGTTGGAAAAGATATATGAGAAAAAAATTAACAGTTTAAGACCACAGGTATTAAGAGCAAATGAACTATTAAAGAGAGAAGTGTAGATGAAGAGGTAAATGCTGTTTACTGGGTGGTCCAAGGTAGGTACCTTAAGCTGGATTTTGGACAACACCGCATAGGCTTCCCAGGTAGCACTGCTGGTAAAGAACCTGTCTGCCGATGCAGGTTCAATCCTTGGGTCAGGAAGATCCCCTGGAGAAGGCAATGGCAACCCAGTGCAGTATTCTTCCCTGGAGAATCCCGTGGACAGAGGAGCCTGGTGGGCTACAGTCCATGGGGTTGCAAAGAATCAAACACAGCTAAAGAGACTAAGCAGGCATGAATGAGATTCAGACAGACATACCATGGCTGGGTCTGATGAGCAAAGGGTGAGTGGCAGCTCTGGATAAGTTTGGCTCTCGTAGAAGGATTTTGAATTGTTGATAAATGTGGGAAAGTGACTTGAAGTCAGCTTGTGAGGGGCCCTGAATGTCAAAGTAGAGAACCTATAGTCTAATCAGTATGTGCTTGAGAATTACGGATAGTAACTATGGAAAAGAAAGTTGAGAGCAATGTAAGAGAACAGGAATTGAGAGGCTGGGACACTGATTGGAGGTGGGAGAAGATGGGTGGGAGGTGCCTGCATCAGAGATGGAGAAAAAGACACACATTTTGAAGGTTAGCACATAGAGTGACTGAAGGAGGCATTGGTGAGAAATGTTTAAAAAGTCAGGGAAATGAGGTGCCTTTGTGAAAGTTTGGAGGTTTTGATGACTGTGTGACTATGCAATAGCCAAATGAGAATACTCACTAATCAGTAAGGAAATCCTGAACTACAGTTTGAGAGATAATATAAAGATAACCTGGCCACCTGAGTTATCCACCTAAAGATGATGGTTGAATCCATGAAAATGGATGACATTTTCATAGAAGAGGTGTTCAGAGGGTTTGGCCTACCCATGATGAGTGTCTATTAGACGTGTGAGGAACCACTGGAGAAAGGAGGAGCGGCTAGAAGAACAGGAGCACCCAGGCAGTGGATGGAATAATGAGAGTTTCAGAACCAGGGGGGATCACTTAAGTCCAGCTCCATATTATATGAGACTAAAGGGAAGGAAAATGTGGATCACCTGGGATGAAGAACAGAAAGCGACTAACAGGTCTTTAGTAGTGATCCTATGTTTGTCTGTGGATTAACATCCCTGGGAAGGAAAGGGTTAGCTTTTTCTTGTCCTTCTTTATTAATACAAATAGTAAAGCAAGCGGTGAAACAAATTGGAAAACAGTGTAACACAACTAACACTCCTAGAGGAAAAGATCTTGCACTGTCTCTTGCTAACCTCTTCTGATACTCAATGGCACTCTTTACCCAGGAGTTCTTTTTAAAACCATTATCCAAAATCCCTATTACTCTCATTTAAGCTGTATTTTTTTTTTTTCTGACTTTCTTGTTTATCCTCAGGGGACATGAAGAACATACAGTAACTATCTCTCAAATAATAATCTTCGTATTTTTGAAATAGGTATTGCACAAGATTTTTTTTTTCCCTCTTTAGCCTTCTGTTCTTCAGGCTAAGTAATGCTCAGTTCAGTTCAGTCGCTCAGTTGTGTCCGACTCCTTGCGACCCCATGAATAGCAGCACGCCAGGCCTCCCTGTCCATCACCAACTCCTGGAGTTCACCCAAACTCATGTCCATCGAGTTGATGATGCCATCCAGACATCTCATCCTCTTTTATCCCCTTCTTCTCCTGCTCCCAATCCATCCCAGCATCAGAGTCTTTTCCAATGAGTCAGCTCTTCGCATCATGTGGCCAAAGTATTGGAGTTTCAGCTTTAGCATCAGTCCTTCCAAAGAACACCCAGGACCAATCTCCTTTAGAATGGTTGGATCTCCTTGCAGTCCAAGGGACTCTCAAGAGTCTTCTCCAACACCACAGTTCAAAATCATCAATTCTTCGGCACTCAGCTTTCTTCACAGTCCAACTTTCACATCCATACATGACCACTGGAAAAACCATAGCCTTGACTAGACGGACCTTGGTTGGCAAAGTAATGTCTCTGCTTTTGAATATGCTATCTAGGTTGGTCATAACTTTCCTTCCAAGGAGTAAGCGTCTTTTAATTTCATGGCTACAGTCACCATCTGCAGTGATTTTGGAGCCCCCCAAAATAAAGTCTAACACTGTTTCCACTGTTTCCCCATCTATTTCCCATGAAGTGATTGGACCAGATGCCATGATCTTCGTTTTCTGAATGTTGAGCTTTAAGCTAACTTTTTCACTCTCCTCTTTCACCTTCATCAAGAGGCTTTTTAGTTCCTTTTCACTTTCTGCCATAAGGGTGGTGTCATCTGCATATCTGAGATTATTGATATTTCTCCTGGCAATCTTGATTCCAGCTTGTGCTTCTTCCAGCCCAGCGTTTCTCATGATGTACTCTGCAAATAAGTTAAATAAGCTGGGTGACAACATACAGCCTTGACTTGATGTACTCCTTTTCCTATTTGGAACCAGTCTGTTGTTCCATGTCCAGTTCTAACTGTTGCTTCCTGACCTGCATATAGGTTTCTCAAGAGGCAGATCAGATGGTCTGGTATTCCCATCTCTTTCAGAATTTTCCACAGTTTATTGTGATCCACACAGTCAAAGGCTTTGGCATAGTCAATAAAGCAGAAATAGATGTTTTTCTGGAACTCTTTTGTTTTTTGATGATCCAGCGGATGTTGGCCATTTGATCTCTAGTTCCTCTGCCTTTTCTAAAACCAGCTTGAACATCAGGAAGTTCATGGTTCATGTATTGCTGAAGCCTGGCTTGGAGAATTTTGAGCATTACTTTACTAGTGTGTGAGATGAGTGCAATTGTGTGGTAGTTTGAGCATTCTTTGGCATTGCCTTTCTTTGGGATTGGAAAGAAAACTGACCTTTTCCAGTCCTGTGTCCACTGCTGAGTTTTCCAAATTTGCTGGCATATTGAGTGTAGCACTTTCACAGCATCATCTTGATTCCAGGATTTGAAATAGCTCAACTGGAATTCCATCACCTCTACTAGCTTTGTTCAATGCTAATTATCCTTTCTTTATGGACATTTCTTCCTTGGACAATGGCTCCGACTGAGAACCATAGTGGAGTCAAGTTTGCCTATTGGTAAAAATTCAAGAACTAAATAATGATGATTCCTTTTGAGAATAACTCTATGCATCTTTTTTAGCCTGAGAGCACTTATCAAAACTAATGGGTACATAGGAAATCTTTCAAAAAATAAAATTTGTGGTCAGATAAAAAGAAATGTAGCTTTAACCCCTATTCCCACAGGTAGCAGTATATCAACTTACTTCCCATTTGAATGAAAGTAAGGGTGAAAAAGATACTAATATACAAAGTCAGGAACATCATTTTTAGAAGGATGTTAAATGTCAAGGCTAATTTGTTGGTCTGTTTCTTAGGGACATGATGTCTGTGTTAGTTGCTCAGTTGTGTCCGAATCTTTGCAACCCCGTGGACTGGGATCCTCTGTCCATGGGAGTTCCCAGGTAAGAATAGTGGAGTGGGTTGCAATTTCATTCTCCAGTGGATCTTCCCAACCCAGGGATTGAACCTGGGTCTCCTGCATTGAAGGCGGATTCTTTACCATTTGAGCTACTAGGAAATAAAATATATATTTTAAAAATATATTCAGAAACACTTAGAAGTTATTAAAACTCTTTTAATAAGTGTTGCCTCCACTTCCTCTAGAATTTATGCTGTCATTTTCCATGGCAGTCTTAATAAATATTATTAAGGACTAAGAGTCTCAATTTGTCAACAAATATTTTTGTTCTAGGGGAAGTTAAGTAAACACAAAATCAGACTACTAAGGTTGATGTAACTTCTGATTTATCTCAAGGCAGGAACCCTCTTGATCCCAAAGTGGCAGTGAATGTTTCCATAAGCCTGACCTTGTACTAGGCACTGTTATAACACTTTCTATATAATTACTTACATTATTTCTTTTAATTCTGATAACAACCCATTGAATTAGGTGCTATTATCCTCATTTTGCAGATGAGGAAACCACTGAGACTTGCCTAGGATCATATAGCTAGGAAGCCGTGGAGCTCAGATTTGAACCTGGATCTTGGCTTCAAATCCTGCATATTTAATCATTACTTCATGAGAGATGACTTTTAAATTCTCCTTGAATAAACTGAGAGATGACTAGTACACTACTTTGTACTAGAAAATGCCTCTTCCTGTTGAAATGGAATCTTCCTTCTTATAGCTCTCCTTTGTTAGTTAAATTCCACTCCCTGGATGAAAGAGTCTCTTCTGCAGAGATGGGAGAATTTCTTCTTCAGAGGCGAAAGACAGCCTTCAATCTCCTCCCAAACTCTTCTCTCTTCAGGAGTTGTACCGTTCTCTCTTTCACATGATGCATATGACCTTTCCTTTATTCATTTCACTTTGTTAAATTTTCCTGACTCCAGAAAGGAGACTGGACTGTTTGGACAAATCTACGTAATACACAAGTGAGATGATACGTCCTTCCAGGCTCGGCGGCATCCAGGGACTTGGTGAGCGTGCCCTTGTATCTTCCTTTGAGGTTCAGGTGAACAGAGGGCGACAGAGAGCATGGAGCCTTGCATCGGGCCCCTAGACACCCCCAGGACTCCTCAAACACCGAGCCTGCATCTTTCCACCTTAATATCAGTGTTTTCTATTGGCATGTATATCAAGCTTTCCTTTGACAGCATTTTTCTCCAGGATCTCATAACCCATTAATCTTGGAAGACAGCATTATATAGGATATGAAGGTGTATTTTGGATTCAAAGTATGTCTTAATTAAAGCTTTGAGATACTGGTGGATTACTTAATCTCTGAGTTTTCATTCTCCTTGTCTAGCAGAAATAAAAACAGATATCCTGGCCCTTCTTAAGGATACTCGTAAATATTATACACAGGGAACATGTGTAGCACAGAGAACGTGTTTACTTACAATTACAGATACTTGTCAAGAAGACTTCATGTGGCTGGTGGACTCTGGTAGATATTTATTTAGCAATCAACTTTCTGGGGCGGGGGTGTGGGAAGGGAAACAGAGCTCTGGTTGGTAACATTTCCGGTTTCTGTGGTAAAAGTACTGTCACCAAAGCTGCTTCCAAGCTAACAATGTGGTGTATTATACTGCACACAGAGCTGGCAAATAGATGGGGAAACAGTGGGAACAGTGAGCGAGTTTATTCCGGTGGGGGCAGGGGGGCTCCAAAACCATTGCAGATTGTGACTGCAGCCATGAAATTAAAAGACACCTGCTCCTTGAAAGAAAAGCTATGACCAACCTAGACAGCATACTAAAAAGCAGAGACTTTACTTTGCCAACAAAGGTCCATCTAGTCAAAGCTATGGTTTTTCCAGTGGTCATGTATGAATGTGAGAGTTGGACTATAAAGAAAGCTGAGCACCGAAGAATTGAAGCTTTTAAACTGTGGTGTTGGAGAAGACTCTTGAGAGTCCCTTGGACTGCAAGGAGATCCAACCAGTCCATCCTAAAGGAAATCAGTCCTGAATATTCATTCATTGGAAGGACTGATACTGAATTTGAAACTCCAATACTTTGGCCACCTCATGCGAGGAACTGACTCATTGGAAAAGACCCTGATGCTGGGAAGGATTGAAGGCTGGAGGAGAAGGGGACAACAGAGGATGAGATGGTTGGATGGCATCACTGACTCCATGGACATGTGTTTGAGCAAGCTCTGGGAGTTGGTGATGGCAAGGGAAGCCTGGCATGCCGCAGTCCATGGTGTCGGACACGACTGAATGACTGAACTAAAAACGGCTCTTGGGAGCCAAGGCCAGCCTTTTGTATGCCACTGTGTGCCCCATACTCATTCCCATTCTCAGGCACAAATAAGATTTGCAGCATTAATAATAAAGTATAAGATACGCAGAAAATAAAATCTCTTCCAAGGAACTCCCATTAGGTACTGAATATTGCCTGAAAACAAGAGGCAATGATTTTAGTTACATGTCTAATTGTGAAAGTTCTTTTTCCTGCTCTGATTATTCTTTCTATATTTGTTTTGTTTTCTTTCTTTACTCTGTCTCACCCTCTCTTTGGACCTTCCTCTTCCAATAGATGCTTTATGTGGCAACAGCTACCAAGGAAAGTGAAGGATTTTGTAAGTAATTCCAAGGTTCATTTAGGAAAATGAACACAAAGTATTCATGCTTTGTCAATATGTAGTATTGAGCTAAGAGTTCGATATAAAAAGAAACATTTGCTTACCCAGAGAAACCACCATCAAAATTTTGGCATAAGAAAAATGGACTTTGCTAGTATTGACTATTCATTCTTTCCTTGTGAAATGTCTGAATGTGCTCATTTTCATACTTTAAGTCATCATCAATTACAGAGTTGCAGGCGCTTTTCTTGTGGGCTACCTCCAGCAGCTGTCAGTGAAACCGAGCAGCTGCTCGGTAGATAGTGAAGAGGTTCCCTCCTCGCACGTCCTCCTGTTTTCGTCTCCTGGCACAGGTGGAGGTATTTATGCGCAGGGAAGGAAATGAAGGGCATGCATCCAGTTTCCTTTCTCTCTGTCGTCTTCAAAAGCGCTGCATTTTGGACAGTCCTCAAAGCATGACACAGAGGCGGCTAGGTACAGATGCATGCGCAGTGTCATATTTATCTGCCGGTTGCTTCCTTCTGGCAGTTCCTTGGCAGGAGAAATCAAATTCTTTTCTCTAAACATCATCACCAACTCTTTTCTTTTGTTGTGCAGTCGCTAAGTCGTGTCCAACTCTTTGCACCCCTTGGACTGCAGCACACCAGGCTCCTCTGTCCTCCACTGTCTCCTGGAGTTTGCTCTAATTCCTGTCCATTACAATTTTATTTTCTCTTTGCTAAATGTTTGGGCATTATAGATTCTGAGAGCGATGGTTGCTTTTATGGTTCAAAGACTGGAAATATTTTCTTCCTTGACATTTGATGGTTGACGTGGGGAAGTGGTGATAACTAGGTGGAACTGGACAAGAAATTAGGATATTGTAATTCTCATTAGTAATAACTTTTCCTGAAACATTTTGTAATACTTGAACATGGAATACCCTGTAGGTTGGGAACCTAATTTTATAGTGCTCTGCTTTTGGAGCGTCTTATTTGATCTATTTATCAGTTTTTACTTTTCAATGCTTATTAATGTTGAGGTATTTTAACGTAGACCTAAAACTTTTAATTCTAGAGTTAAAAGCCCCTACCACAGAGATACTAGAAAAGATGGGTAGAGCGATACAAGAGGGCACCATAAAGATGACAAGTCATTTAAAATTACTCCTGAATTGCTGTTTAAAAAGTTTGCAAATCACTCTTGTCTCCATGGTTTAGCATAAAGTTAATGAAAATAGGACCGTATAATTTTGATGTAAAACATCAAGCACTTTATAATTATCATCATCCCCCATCTTTATCCACCATCATCCATCATCATTATTATTCTATTTTTATTGCTTGGATTAATCCAATCCTAATAGAGCACAATGGTATGGAAATTATTTAATTACATTGTAAGTGCAAACTTTATCAAGTCAAAAATCATTTAGCTTTATGACAGAAATCAGAAATACCACTTCCTGGAAGGACTAGCTGTACATGCCTTTGAGCTATTTAACTCTTACATGCAGAGAAATATGTAGGTTGTCTGACAGCTGACTTTTTTCTCTTCTCTCATGTTTTAATATCATCTCTCTGTCAAGGAATCACAAACATTAGTGTTCAGAAGTGCTTAGGACCTTTGCTAAATATACAGATTTGGGGATCTCATCATAGTGGGTTTTGGTTGGGGCTCTTGGGATCCCTCTCTCTCTCTCTTTTTTGTTTTTTTTGTTTTTTTTTTACAAGCATCCCAGATGCTTCTGATACAGGGCATTGGAAGAACACATTTTAAAAGATGTTCCACTCAGCCCTCATTAAAGATATTTGTTATTCTGCCTATGTTTTTGTTATATTACTGTCCAGTAGAATGTGACTATCAATTAATAATCATTGTAATTATTATTATATGTTATTGTGGTTACACTGGGGCTTCCCAGGTGATGCTAGTGGTAAAGAACTCTCCTGTCACTGCAAGAGATGTAAGAGATGCAGGTTCAATCCCTGGATCAGGAAGATCCCCTGGAGGCGGGTGTGGCAACCCACTCCAGTATTCTTGCCTGGAGGATCCTGTGTACAGAGGAGCCTGGTAGGCTACAGTCCATAGGGTCACAAAGAGTCAGACACGACTGAACTGATTTAGCATGCATGCAGGCATGAGCACATAGTTCCAGCCCTAATTATACTGACCATTGATAATTACTAATACTAATGACTGATACTAGATACATACATGGCACCGGTATCACAGATACTCTATGAAAGGATTTCCATGTATTAATCCTCATAGCAGCCTTTTGAGGCAGGTAATACATCCCCATGTTCTAGGTGAGAAGCTTTCTTTGGAGGATGTAATCACTGAGTCATAGAGCTAAGACAGTGGACTCTGGAACCAGACCACGTGGGTTCAGGGTCTGCCTTGGCCAATTGCTGACTGTGTGGCAGTGCCAAGGGCCTTTCTCTCCCTGGTTGTAAATGACTACTAAAGACATAACCAATACTAACCTCATGGGGTAGAGCTGAAATGTGCAAATATTCAAAGGCTAGCCTGGAAAATTGTCCATGCTCTAGAATATAACTTAGCACCCTCTGCTCTGACAACTCTGCCTCTCCAGCCCCATTTCTTCTAAGTCATTATCATGAACACCACACTAATGCTTTCTGGGCTATAGGTATGGATTTCTTTCTTTTATCAATGGAAAACATTTGGTTTTCAATTAATTTTAATAGGCAAATATACAACTATTAGGCATAATTAATAACTTGATTACCTAATTAGAAAGGGAGAACACACTGTATGTGACCAGGAGATTAATGCAAAAATCTCAGTGTTCATTACTACCATTAAATTGATTCACATTTTTTGTATGAAGTTAAAAAGAAAAAAAGGAAGCAAGGTATGGAAGGAAGAGAGAGTGAGAGGGAAGGAAGGAGGAAGGAAGGAAAAACACTAAGCCCTCTTCTCTGCCAGCTTAACTTACAGATGCTAGCCTATCTATAGACTTTACCACTCCAGTAGGAATATCTCCCAGTACTTCAGAGCTACTTCCTGCCCCTCTGGCCTTTGCGGCAAACTCTCAAACCCCTTTGAGTTTTGAAGGTATTTTCAGCTACCGTTGTATCAATGGAACATTGCTCACAAACACTGCCCCGTGTCCATCACTGCCTGTCACTCCTTGGATTATGGTTCTCAGGATTTCATGTGCATTAGGGTCACCTGGGGTTCCTTTATAAATGCAAATTCCTGAGCAGGAGATTCATTTTTTAGGTCAGGTGTGGAGCACAGAAATCTCAGCCTCCCTCCCCTAAGTGACTTTGTTGTGGCCAGGCCACAGACTTCTCTTTGAGAAACACTAGCTTTAGCTTGTAGGGGGGAAAAAAAAGTGCAGATGAGTAAACATCTCAGGTGTGACAGGACAAAAGAAAGGGCTTCCCGGGTGGCTCAGATGGTAAAGAATCTGCCTGCCAATGCAGGAGACCTGGGTTCAATCCCTGGGTCAGGAAGATCCCTGGAGAAGGAAATGACAACCCACTCCACTATTCTTGCCTGGAGAATTCCATGGACAGTGGAGCCTGGTGGGCTACAGTCCCTGGGATCACAAAGAGTTGGCCATGACTTGGTGACTAAACAAAACAACCACAAAGAAAGAGAAAAACTAAAGAAGTGGAGGCATTTTAAAAGAGAGACTGCTTCTCTTAAGGCATCATATTTATACATCAGAATAACAGTTGCTTTAAAGACAGAGTCTTTGCAGCAGGTTCAGAGCTGGGGCAGGTAAGGAGATGGAGCTAAGCTGGGAGCACTGGGAAGGAGACCACTCTGAGGTTGAGCCAGTGCCAAAATGGAAAGCATCATACACGTTCCCCCTCTCAACTCCCTGCCTTTATCTGTTGGGCAGCTCTTCCTGCCCCAACCTGCCACTGAAGATCCTACTTAGAATGCACCTAGGTCTCAGGGGATGGTTGAACATGCATAGAGGAAAGGCTTTGCAAGTTGTGCTTAGAAGCTCTGGGTTTTTTGATAGGTATGTATTTTGACATTGTTTTAAGAGAAGGGACAAAAAAATGGGAGAGATCTTGAACGAAGAAAGCCAAGAGAGTCCTCCAAAATGGTAATTCAATTGAGATTTGTCTAAATAATTGAGATAATTGATCATGAATAATTAAGAAGCAGATTTAAAGGTTTAGGATATACATTAACACATTTCATTCTCTTAACTGTTTTACAGACAAGGAAACTTGGAAGCTGAGTAACTTTCCCAAAGGGCATAAAGAAAAGGCAGCAAGGGTAATAACTCCACATTTGGGAGGAAACAAATCATCATTTTTATGGAAAGGGAAACTACATTTTGAGTCCCTCACAAAGAGTACAGTTCAAATTAATTAGACTGAAGAACTCTGTAAGAGTTGGAACCCACGCCTCAAACAGAATTTAAGCAGTTGTGGCAGCACAAGTAACTTTCTGGTGCATCTTATGGTGACAAATTGGGTGGGGTTACCGAATCCTGCACAGGACGGTTCCTGGACTTACAGAAATGGGCATATGAGGTCAAATTAAAGAATCAGAATTCATCCCTAAGACTCTGCTGTGATGGTTCATTTTTTATCCTAGAGCTGAGCCAAGAATATCAGTGTCCTAATTTTTTATTTCTTGATGGTCCAAAGAGTTCAACTTAAGATCTCACACTGAGAACTTTGAAGTCTTTACCAAGGATCTTTTTTAACCAAGAATATATATACTTTTTCATCTCCACATCCCCCAAACATCTTTCTATATCAATTAATATTTGTTGAAAATTTAGTTTTCTATGACTGGCTGAGTAAGCATGATGTTCACAGTAACTGAGAGTCAATGAGCTCTTACTGAGTGTGATCACTGTTTTTCAAGTGTTTCACTTTTATTTCATTATATAAAGGAATACAATTTACCTTGATTAATTCAATTTTGGGGGGTATTATGATTATTTTCCAATTCATGCCATTATAAACAATGTTGCAGCAATAATATCTATAGCTAAACTATGTAAGATATTTGTAATTGCATGCATACATGCCAAGTCACTTCAGTCATGTCTGACTACTTATGACCCTATGGACTGTAGCCCACCAGGCTCCTCTGTCCAAGGGATTCTTTAGGCAAGAATACTGGAATGGGTTGCTATGCCCTCTTCCAGGGGGGATCTTCCTGACCCAAGGATCGAACTCATGTCTCTTTACATCTCCTGCATTGGCAGGTGGGTTCTTTACCATTAGTGCCATAAAACTAAATATGATATTTATAATTATATCCTTGTAATGATACATTTTCAGTAGACTTGCCAGTATAAGAGCATGCATATATTAAAGTCTGCAGCACAATTTTATCAGATGTCCTTCCAGTAATGTTGCACCAATTTCTGTTTCCATTGACAACACAGGAAGATTTTTATTAAGTTTAAAGAAATGAATTGGGAATGAACAGATTCTGAGTTCTTTTTAAGATGTCTAGCTAGCAGTCTTTATCAAGAACCAGAATGTCCAGTTCTCTCAGAAGAGGGAATGAAGGGTGTGTCTCGATTTGTCTCAAATACACTGCCATTTGAGTACTAAGGAATTTCTCCAGAAAGTCACATAAAGTGTATAAATTCTCTGATCCACAAGCAAAACTCTCGGTATGTGAGATGCTCATTCCTTGTCATCATTTAGACCATTCAGGTCTCACTTTAAACGTCACCATCAGAGAGGATCTTTTCCTATCTCCCTGTTCCAGATCATCTCCCCAACCTGCCGGTCACTTTCTAACCCATTCTTCTGTCTTCACGTTTTTATAGCACTTATCACATTCTCTTTGTTTATTGCCTCTCTCCTCATCACAACATAAGCTTCCAGGAGTCAAGAGACCTTTCCTATACTCGTCATTTTATCTCCAGGGCCATGAAACAGTGCTTGAAACATGGAAGACACCCAGAGATGATGGATCAGTGACTGAGTGAATGAATGCTGGTCCTATTAAATCCCTACGTTCACCATTCACCATTCATTCACAGCTGTTAGGCTGGAGTACAACACTCTAAAGAGACAAAGTGTGTACAAAGGGCAGAGTATCCTTTATGACCCTGTCTAAGATACTCAGCCTTGTGGATGAAGATAAGCAGGAAGGGACTAATTATTAAAGCATCAATAACATTGGCCCTTTGGTTACAAATGTAGGTTAATTTCCCCTTGGCTTTATTCTTGAAGTTGCCGTTTAATGATACTCGGCTATAGTTATAGATGAGTTTGGTTGTATTATTGTCTATGCTGCTTTAGGCACTGTGGCCTTCGGACAGCTATCTTCATCAATTCCCTCAATCCCTGTCTTCCATGGATAAAGCCTTGGCTGAACTATTAGAGATCCTATTGCCAAATCCTCTTATGGTTATTTTGTCCAAAAAATGAGTGTCCTGGGAGATATTCGGGGACTTCACTAGTGGGGCTTCCCTGGTGGCTCAGTGGTAAGGAATCTACCTGCAATGCAGGAGTCACAGGAGACACAGGTTGGATCCCTGGATTGGGAAGATCCCCTGGAGGAGGGCATGACGACCCACTCCAGTATTCTTGCCTGGAGAATCCCACGGACAGTGGAGCCTGGTGGGCTACAGTCCCTGGAATCATGTAGTCGGACACAACTGAAATGACTTAGCATACAAGCATGCACATGTGAGATACTATTTTAGTGCAAGTACCTTGCACTCTTAAGTTAACAACTTACCATGTACCTTAACTCAGAGAATATACTTATTTTACCAGGACAGGTGTGGCATCTGTGTGGTTTTCCATGGAATCCCCAACACTGACCCAATGACTGATGCATAGGAAGCCTTCAAAAGAGTATTGTATATGTGAACAAGTTCACCAAACTCTGTCCTACCGATCAAGAAACCCAGCGGGACCTATTATGTGTTCTGGGTACTTCCTCTGAGCACTGAGAATTTGTATGACTGGCTCTCTTACTTGTGTCTAAATTGAACTGCTGAGTGCGGGAAGTAGAAATTTCTTCAGTAGGGATTTAACTGGCTTGAATTTTTTGAGGTGCCACTTGTCTTATTGGGGAGAAGAATGCTTACTCACATCACTGCCTCTCTAGAAAGCCCAGTCTCCCAAGAGTACTGTCTGGATTACATGTAGAGATCTTAGGCTATAATAAGCAATCCTGACTTCTGCGTATTTGCTGTTTGCCCAGAAAAGATGATGGGATCAAAGTCACTTCCACTGTAACTTCTCAATTCATTTGCTTTGGATTATGCGGTTAGCTAGGATAAGGCAGTAGAGCCGGACTGATCCTGTGGGAGCTCTTAGTTCTGTTTCCTTGGTAGGATCGCGGTATTCCTTGGAGACATGTAAGCTCTATCTGGCATGCTGGAACACAGGGCTCTTTGAACTGTTCTTCACCTGACCTTATCGCTGCTGCCCCATCTCTCAAACTCTTCTAGTAAAATAGGCAGGAAGTGTGGTCTCTAGTCTCTCTTATGACAATAACTATATTTTCATTTCTTTGGGTAAATCACTTCATTTCCCTATACCTAAAGGTAAAGCATCTGGGTTTCAGAACAATGTAGCCCAAATGGGTGTCCTGGACCCACTAGTCACAATTATTGACCTGGAGCAAGCCACTTAGCCTCTTTTTGCCTCTCAGTTTCCTCATCTTTAAAATAGGGTTGTGAAGAGTACTTTCCCCATATGTGAGCTAATACACAAAATGAGCTTAGAGGAGTGACTGGAACATTGCAAGTTCTCAGTGTTAAATTGTTTTTTTAATTTATTTACTTTTAATTGGAGGATAAGTGCTTTGCAGTATTGTGTTGGTTTCTAGCATGTATCAACATGAATCAGCCATGGATATACACACGTCCCTTCCCTGTGCCCTGCCTTCCTCCCACCCCATCCCAGCCCTCTAGGTTATCACAGAGTGCCAGTTTTGACCTCCTTGTGCCAGGCAGTTAATTTCCACTGGCTACCTATTCTACACACGGTAATGTATATGTTTCAGTGCTACTCTCTCAGTCCGTCCCGCCTTCTCCTTCGTCTCTTGTGTCCACAAGCCTGTTCTCCGTTCCTGCATCTCCACTGCCACCCTCCAGATAGGCTCATTGCTGCCGTCTTGCTCAGTCCATACACGTGTGTTAATACACGACATTTGTCTGTCTGACTTACTTCACTCTGTGTGATAGGCTCTGGGCTCATCCACCCTATTAGAACGGTGTCAAATGTGTTCCCTTTTATGGCCGAGTAATGTTCTATTGTGTACATATACCACAACTTCTTTATCCATGCATTGGTCCGTGGACATCTAGGTCGCTTCCATGTCTAGGTATTGTAAATAGTGCTGAACACTGGGGTGCGAGTGTCTTTTTCAATTGTGGGTTCCTGAAGGTATATGCCTGGTAGTGGGATTACTGGGTCATATGGTTGTTTTATCCCTAGTTTTTAAGGATAAATTGTTTTTTATTAGGAAGGGATATATATATATATATATATATATATATATATATATATATATGTTCTTGGGCTTCCCAGGTGGCACTGGTGGTAAAGAACCCACATGCAAATATAGGAGACATAAGAGCTGTGGGCTCGATCCCTGGTCAGGAAGGTCCCCTGGAGGAGGGAATGGCAACCCACTCCAGTATTCCCATGGACGGGAGAATCCCATGGACAAAGGAGCCTGGCAGACTACAGCCCATAGGGTCACAAAGAGTCAGACTCAAGTGAAGCAACTTAGCACATGTGCATATATGTATATCCTTGTCTGGAATTAAGGAAAAGGACGACTAGCTTGTTCTCACTCTAAGATAATGATGACAATAAGTGTAGATATGGTTATTTGACATGTCCACTGTGTACCAGGCACCAAATTTAACGCTTTATCTGACTTAGGCTTTTCAAATCTGGCAATATGTTGAGGTATGTGTGTATTATTATTCCACATTGCCAGTGAGGAAACTGGAGACCCTGAAGATGGGGTGCTTTGCTCAAGGTGCTATTTAACCTTAAGAGCTATTGTACTTAAGTGGTAGGGTTCAGATTTGACTGCAGTTCCATCTGACTTTAAAACCTGTCGTCTTAAACATTATGCTGTGTCACACCCATACTCTTCTTTCCTTGAGTCTTAGTCCAGCATTATCAATTCTGAGGCTATTCTGGAGGAGTCCTTCTGAATCCTTGCCTTGATCACTTTCAAAGCCAATCCAAATCCTGAAAACATAGGCTTTTTTATAAACTCTATCAGTGTAATTCTAAACTAGATAAACAACTTTTAAGGATGTGCAGCTAAGTTGCCTTTTCCTCTGTTATTATACTAATAATGTAATTTTCCCTGGTGTGACTCTGATCATTAAGGAAGTAGAGCACTTGAGGCTGGATGTTGAAACAATTTTTGGTTTGTTTTAGTCGTGGTTTCTGGTAATTTTTTTTCTTTTTTCTTCGTTCTTTTTTTTTCCTTCTTCAGTCTTCGCTTGAAAGGATACTTCCTGTACCTGTCCAGGAATCTGTAGCAAAGGAAACAATTACAGTAATTTGTCTGGCACTGTTCAGATGTTACTATAGCATCATAGCAGCCAGAAAAACAGACAGAGCCCCTGTGAACATCATTATGTTTGGGTTGCAGTTTTAGTTGCCAAAATGCAGCTTTTACCATTGGCGTTTCCACCACCTGTTATGGGTAATAATCGTCTACAGGCCAAATCCCCCTGTCTGTGCTTTTTCTTTCTGGGCTTCACTGGAGAGAGACTGTGAAATGATTTATTCCTCTGTACGTGTGAAGCTACACTGTTTTCTCAGGTGCAGAGTTTTGGCCTCTGATACTCTGTGTTCTAAGGTTAATCTATTAACTTGCTTGAGGGAAAAGGGGCGCAGAAGATGGATGAGGGTGTTACAAAACTGAGATGAGAAGGATTTCAAAACATCCCAACTACTGTCTCTTCCACCCAGTTCCCATCTGCTCCTGGGAAGTCCTTATAGGAAACTAGGTCTGTGCTTTGCACCTCTTGTTATAAGTGAGACCAGCTCTTTCTTACTCTGTGGATATAATGGATAGCTTACTTGTCTCCCCCGACCTCGGTATCTTCCTCAGAGGAAGACCCACAAACACACACATATGCATACATGGGTTTGTGCTCAAATAAGTGTGAGAAATGCTAGATGAAACAATATTAAGTACGTCTTTTATTACAGGCTTCCTCAGAGCTTTAGAAAAAATTCACCTTTGAATTTTATTTATTTATTAGTAGTGTGTGCGTGCATTCTAGGTCTCTTCAGTCAAGTCCAACTCTTTGCGACCCTATGGATTATGGCCTTACCCGCTCCCAGCCTTCTCTGTCCATGGGATTCTCCTGGCAAGAATACTGAAGAATACTGGAGTGGGTCGCCACCCTCTCTTCCAGGGAATCTGCCTGACCCAGGCATTGAATCCATGTCTCTTATGTCTCCTGCTTTGGTAGGCGGGTTCTTTACCACTAATGCCACCTGGGAAGCCCCCTTTTAGTAGTGGCTTAGGGACTAATGTTTTCTTAGATACATTTTGGGTGACAATGGACTCGATCATTTTCATTTTACTTTTAAGATTTAGTTTACAGACTTAGGTTGTTTCTTGGTTAAACTGACTTCTTAGTTTGAGTGAAATTTTCTTATGGATAGTTTTCCAGATTACAAGTGTATTTTTATAGTAACTCCCAGAAGCTGAGGTTCTAAAAAGATTCTGCAGGAACATCCTCTCAAGAGGTACCCTGTCTTTGTTCCCGCTTCCTTCTTCCTCCTATTACTTTTAAAGTCGTGAGTACACCCCCAAAAGAAGAATGATAACAAAGTGGTAGACGTACTTTCCTCTGTAGTTGGATTGGTGTGTTAATCATGCTGTATGCAAGTAATCTGTGGGTTTTGTTTATTAGATCTCAAGAAATCATGTGAAAAATAAACATATCACGGATATGTCTTTGTGCACATTTTAAAGGTCTTCTTCTTAAAAAAAAAATTATTTTTATTTCTTTACTTGGCTGCCTGGGTCTTAGTTGGAGCTCAGGGGATCTAGTACTGTATGCAGTATGCCAACAAATTTGGAAAACTCAGCAGTGGCCACAAGAGTGGGGAAGGTCAGTTTTCATTCCAATCCCAAAAAAAGGAAATGCCAAAGAATGTTCAAACTATTGCACAATTGCATTCATTTCACATGCTAGCAAAGTAATGCTCAAAATTCTCCAAGCCAGGCTTCAACAGTACATGAACTGAGAACTTTCAGATGTTCAAGCTGGATTTAGAAAAGGCAGAGGAATCAAAGAACAAATTGCCAACATCTGCTGGATCACCAAAAAAACAAAAGAGTTCTATAAAAACATCTACTTCTGCTTTATTGACTATGCCAAAGCCTTTGATTGTGTGAATCACTACAAACTATGGAAAATCCTTAAAGAGATAGGAATACCAACCACCTTACCTGCCTCCTGAGAAATCTGTATTCAGGTCAAGAAGCAACAGTTAAAACTGTACATGGAACAACAGACTGGTTCCAAATCCGGAAGAGTACGTCAAGGCTGTATATAGTCACCCTGCTTATTTAACTTGTGTGCAGAGTACATCATGTGAAATGCTGGGCTGGGTGAAACACAAGCTGGAATCAAGATTGCCAGGAGAAATATCAATAACCTCAAATATGCAGATGACACCACCCTTACGACAGAAAGTGAAGAGGAATTAAAGAGCCTCTTGATAAAAGTGAAAGAAGGGAGTGAAAAAGCTGGCTTAAAACTCAACATTCAAAAATGAAGATCACGGCATCTGGTCCCATCACTTCATAGCAAATGGATGGGGAAAAAATAGAAACAGTGAAAGACTTTATTTTTGGGGTTCCAAAATCACTGCTGATGGTGACTGCAGCCATGAAATTGAAAGATTCTTGCCCCTTGGAAGAAATGCTATGACAAACCTAGGTAGCATATTAAAAAGCAGAGGCATTACTTTGCTGACAAAGATCTGTCTAGTCAAAGCTATGTTTTTTCCACTGGTCATGTATGGATGTGAGAGTTGGACCATAAAGAAAGCTGAGCACTGAAGAATTGATGCTTTTAAACTGTGGTGTTGGAGAAGACTCTTGAGAGTCCCTTGGACTGCAAGGAGATCCAACCAGTCCATCCTAAAGGAAATCAGTCCTGAATATTCATTGGAAGGACTGATGCTGAAGCTGAAGTTTCAATACTTTGGCCACCTGATGCTAAGAACTGACTCATTTGAAAAGACCCTGATGTTGGGTAGGACTGAAGGCAGGAGGAGAAGGGGACGACAGAGGATGAGATGGCTGGATGGCATCACTGACTCGATGGACGTGAGTTTGAGTAAACTCTGGGAGTTGGTAATGGTCAGGGAGCCTGGCATGCTGCCATTCATGGGGTCACAAAGAGTCGGATATGACTGAACTGAACTATGGGATCTAGTTCCCTGACCAGAGATCGAACCCAGGCCCTGCATTGGGAATATGGAATCTTAGCCTTGGGACCACCAATGAAGTCCCTATTTTTCTTTTATTATGATCATTTTCACTTTGGTATGCCATGGAGTCAACATAATTTATGGAATCAATTGTAACACAGTAAAACTACAAGGCAATTTTTTAATTTTTTTTTCAAATTTTAGTGTCATTTTATTTAGTAATTTTTAAAAAATATAAATGTATTTATTTTAATTGGAGGTTAATTACTTTACAATATTGTATTGGTTTTGCCATACATCAACAGGAATCCGGCACAGGTATACAAATGTAGCATTCTCAATACACCATATCACAAATTACTTTAAAAAAACAGTAAAGCAAAAGGAAGCACTTACAAGGAGATTCGTACCGTGGTAGGTAGCACATTTTAGAACCCATGTCACAGAGCTCAAGATCTCTCCTAATGGGCCTCAAACTCCAGCCGCAGCTCACCCTTAGCAAGTCAGCACTGATTCTAGGAGACACGGCCTTTGTGGCTGCCATAATGTAAACTGCTCACATAACCACATATCATTTCCATTTTTAGAAAATTATGCTCATTGGTTTTAAGAGATCAATCATAATGACATGTTTCTATTCCCTTCCAAGTCGGCTAATTTCGTAAAACATCATGCTGAAATGAAAAAGCTTTATTGTTAAACTTGGTATAGTCATGACCACATATATCCTACATGGAGGTCCATCTCAATATCCATTTTTCATGAGGCTGTTAGTTAAAGAAAAAAAATTCTAATTATAAAATAAATGAGTTTATTGTCCTTCTGTGTTCTGAGTATTGGTGTCTCATAGTACATGTGGAAAGGAGATGGCTGTGAGTTTGGAGGTCACCCGGAAGGGCTCCCACAGGCCCGTAAAAGAAGACGGTCCTGTTTTCTGGGTGATAAAGAGCCAGGAGTTAGAAGCCAAACATGGATTCTTCTCTGAGTTAGAAGCCAGACACGAAGGGCATTTGAATTATCTTCCTAGCTTCCTTCCTCAATTCAGAAGGCAGAATTAAGGGATGTGCTGCAAATCAAAGTTTGCTTGAGTTTGTCCTGAACCCTGGCCCAGATCCATTTGAATATAGTGTCCTTCCGGTTCTGGCAGTGGGCCGTCTGTTCCTGTGCTCGTGGTGCTCTGTGAGTATGAGTTTTCTCATCTTTGATGGTACTTTTGTGAGAAGACCAGAGAGTCTTTATCAGGGATTGATAACATGGCAGTATTTTCAGCTACAAGTTCTTTCTTTCTTTCTTTCTCTTTATAAATGTTCTCATTTTTTTTTTTTTTTTTCTCTTAGACTCCCATTGACATGCAGTCTTTTACTTGGCCTGTTTCCTTTTACTTTCTCCCTTTCATACTTTCTCCAAATTCATGAGAAAAAGGACACCAATGAGAAGAGTTCCAGGGATATGTTGTGAGCTCAAGTTCCAGTACAGTTAGGGAAAACCTTCCTTTTGAATGGTGGGTGTTGTTTTCATTCCTTTTGAGACTAATACCACTCGATGGCCCTGAGACGAGCACAGGGAGTGCTGGTCACTCAACAGAGTGGGTACGAAGACACAGCCTGTGTTAAGATCCTTCTTTTCTAAAGAATGTTCCATTTGTAGTTATTGTATCTTGAGCTTCCCTAGAGCTCTAGATTTCTACATACACTATTTAAGGGAAGGATTTTGTCAAACTATATATATATATTTACATACATATAATACCTCATAATATTTGTTAAATTGGTGCATAAAATCAATAGCTCTTTGAAATAATAGAAGCGGGAAACAGAGTCGTGGGTTTTATATGTGTCTATACAGTAGTCAGACTGGTAAAAATTTTAGAAGTACCTGTTAGAAGATTTTATGAAGTTGGAAAACAGAAACAGTATCAAACAAAACTTACAGAGATAGGTGTTTTCTCTGTGCTTTCCCTGGTGTGGCTCTCCTGAGATTATTCTGGTTATCTGTGCTGTGTAACAAACAGCTGCAAATCCAGAGGCGAAGTATAAGCATTTCCTGATGTCATGGATTCTGAGGGGCAGGAATAAGACAGAGCATTCCAGGGGTGGCTGGTCTCTGTTCCCTAATACCCAGAATCTCAACTGGGAAGACTTGGAAAGCTCGGAGTGATCTTCATGGCTAGGACCTGGAATTACCTGGAGACTCCTTTATTCGTATGCCCGGAGCCTGAACTGGGGGGATTTGGAGGCTGAGCTGAGATGGGACCATCTTCTTGGCATATCTGTGCAGCTTGTGCTTCTAATTCACAGTCTGGTTTTCTGAGACAGAGACTGTCCTAAGAGGGAGCTTCTGGAGAGGGAACACTCTCAGAAACCACGTGGAAATAGCCTTGTCTAGCCTCAGCACACAGGGACACTCCCACCACATTCCACTTGTTGCAAGTGAGTCACACGGCCAATCAGATTAAAGAGGAGAGAAAATCGGATCCCCTTTTTGATTAGGGAGAGGCAAGGCCGCATTGCAAAGGAGCAGGTTGGATGAGAGATGTTTCTATGCCTGTCTTTGGAAAAATACAGTTCTCCACAGACATTGTTTGATTGTTTCGAAAAAGTGTGATATATTTTTATAATATTTGTTGAAGAAGTGTATCAGGCACATTGCCATACTAATACAAGATGGATCACTTGAATGTGCTCTGTATCTGAAATGTTGCCTATCTTCCTCTTTATAAGAATGCTCTAAAGATAATATGTGGAAACTAATCAACATTACTGTCTTCATTCATATAGCTCAATTAACAATAACCATGATTTAGTAAATATTACAGGAAAAAACACCAGAGAATGAAAATAAGAAAATAAATGAGGACATGCAAGAAGAGAAATTAATGAGTAATTAAGAAAGAGAAATACTTAGGGCAGAGTATCATGCACCAATGAAGTTCTAGAAATTCTCAATGCTTATTGCTCGGAAGAATCATCTACAGAGTTAAAAACAAAAAGTCTCTGGCACCAAGAAACACTGATTTAGCCCCTCTGAGGTGTGAACCAGACATCAGAATTTAAAAGCTCCCGAGGAGATTTTCATGTGTAGCCAGTCTTGAGAAGCATTGTTCTAATGAGCCCTCTGTAAATGCATAGAAGAGGAAAACCTTTAATCCTAACGCCTAGTTGCCTTAGTGAATTCTTATCAATAAGACACTAATCTAAGCAGACACTCATTTGCCCCTTTACTCTTCTTCAGATTATTCCACAGTAGACACTATTGGTTTCATATCTAACGTGCAGACATTTGGACAAAGCCCACATGCCAATATCTAAAGCAAAAAGCGGGAAAAAACTTGTTTCATTGATGTTATCATTGAACCACTGAAAGAGCAACCCCAGAGTGGGATGATGTTTCCTATTATTTTTTTTAGCCAGCTGTTGGGATATTCTGTAACTTGCTGTGAAAGCATTTGAACTGTTCTTACAAGCACATTTTCTTGATTGTGAGGTCACTCTACTATGTAATTCATAGTTACTCGACTGTGTAATCTACTCGGCCTTGTAGATTCACCATGAGTTTACATAGGGTTTGAATCCTGGGTTTGAATCCTGGCTCAGCCATCTTTTTAGCTCACTGTGACTCCATAAATTGGGAGAAGATGGAATATCTGTTTTCTGAGATGGCTGTAGCAATTAAGATCATTCATTTTCTTTTTTTTTTCATTCAGCAAACCTTGACCGACCACAATACTATTCCCAGAACCTGTTGTCTACAAAGAGTTTATGGTGAGGAGAAGGACAGCCCCACATTGTATTCTCTTGAGGGCAAAAGGCAGTAAGTAAGTTCAAAAGAAGACAGTTTCTGATAGAAGCTAGGATAAAACAGGATGAAGCAAAAGAGTATGATTAGGACATACTTTAGGTTGTGTGAACAGGAAAAGTTCAAACCCCAAAGGATAAAGGATAGCTCTCTAAGGACCAGAAAAGCACATCTAAGAAGAATTGTTAGTGAAAAAGCCTTATGCAAAATTAAGCTGAGCTCGTTTAAGAACCAAGAAAACTAGTGAGCTGGCATGAGGTCAGCAATGGGCAGAGTGAGAGAGGAAGTCGGCTAGGCGGTGGCTTGGTTATGTAAGCTGGGTGGGGATAGTGGGGGAAAGAATTTGGCTCCCTTGTAAGTCCGATGGTGAACATTTGTAGAATTTTAAGCAAGGAAGTAAATTATTTTTATGTATGGAAAGGCAAGAGGGAAGTAGGAAGGCCAGTTAGGAGGCTATTATAATTGTCCTAGTGAGATATTATGGCATCTTGTTTTAGGCTGGCGCCTGGAGAAATGGAAAAAAAAAAAGGAAAAGGGGGATTCAGTTTTACTGTGAACTTAAATCTGCCCTAAAATAGAAATCATTTAAAAGATGTACATAAATGGAAGTGAAACACTTAGCTTTACATTGTGGGCATTCGATGTTAGCTATTATCTGTGTTTTATTATCATTAGTACTAAAACCTTAAGGCAAGATCTTGTTCTGTCATTAGCATTACTTTTGGAGAAAGATTTAATAAGAAAGGAAAGAGGTTTTTCCAAAATATATGTATTGTGTTTAAAATCTTTCCCTCGAGCATGCTATGATGCTGAGAGAGCCTGGTTTGCTTAAGATCTCTATAGAGGGAGAATATTTAATTTAGTGCCATGGCTTAACTAAGGGTGAGTGCAAATAACGGCTTCTTATTTCTACTTTCACATCTGCTGGTCAAATAATTATATTTTAGCATCCCAACACAGTTTTTAATCTTTGAACAGTGTGGTTCTACGATCATATTACGTTATGTACCACTTGACCTAAATTAGTTTCATGATCCTACACAGGCAGTATTATTTTCCCATCAAAATACGGACAAGTGGGTAAAAGCAGGATTAATATTACCTTTCATAATGTCAGATTTGAGCGCAGTGGTCTTAAGACCAATGCAAATCCTTACTGTCGTGTCTTATCAGGATACTTGTAAGAAGCTGTTTGACAGGTCATGTAACAGAAGGCTAGTTTACAATTAAGGCAAAGGGTCTGCATTGAAATGTAGGTTACAGTTCTCAACCTAAATATCTCTACTTTTCATTTTCTATTGAAAGACAGCTTGCCATCTGTATTTCTTAGTTTCAGGCCTGCAAACTGAGATTAAGATATGCTTTCCAGTTTAAGGATTCTGCCTACATCAGTGAAATTATCCTTTGACATTTGGAAGACTTGAAGAGAGGCTTCCGAGGTAGAGATGATAATGTTTTGTCCATTGGGTTTTTTCTCCTTTTCAATGGTTTTAGTCTTAAAAGCAGTTTTAGGTTCATAGCAAAATTGAGCAGAAAATGCAGAATTCCCGTTTATCCCCTGCACTGCCACTGTCACCATCCCCCACCAGAGTGATACATTTCTCACGATTGACGAACCTATATTGACACACCGTTATCACCTAAGGTCCGCGGTTGACGCTCAGGTTCACTCTTGGCCTTGTACATTCCATGGGTTTTGACAAATGTATAATGGAATGTATCCAATCATCATACCATCGTATCCTGTAGAGTACTTTACTGCCCTAAAAGTCCTAGGTGTTTCCCCTCTTCCTCCCCACCCCACCCCCGCCACTTCTCCTGGAAACCACCAATCTTTTTACCATCTCCACACTTTTGCCTTTTCCAGAAGGTCATATAGTTAGAATCATAAAGTATTTATGATTGGCTTCAGATTGCTTCAGGTATATTCAGGTTGGCTTCTTGTGTCTTTTCATGGTTTGATAGCTTTTTTGTTTGTTGAGTGCTGAATACTATTCCACTTTCTGGATGTACCCTAGCCTATATATCTCTTTGCGTCCTGAAGAGCATCCTGGTTGCTTCCAAGTTGTGGCAGTTATGAATAAAGATGCCGTGAACATCTGTATGCAGCTTTTTGTTTTCAGCTGGGTAAATATTAAGGAGTGCAGTTTTGGCCTTGCGTGGCACAAGCTTTGTAAGAAACTGCCAAACTGTTATCCGAAGGGGCTCTATCACTTTGCATTCCCACCAGCGAAAAATGAAAGTTCTATTGTCGAGAGTTGGCTGTTACTCCATATCTTGTCAGCCTTTGGTGTTACTGGTGCTCTGGATTTTGTCCTGTTCCTTTCAAGAATCAAATCCACAGTTCATACGTTATTCAGCATTTGCTGTCAGTCACAGAGTATCATCACTGTGCATGATGATAATAAATCAAGACACTATTAGGACACAAAAGGGATTTCCTCACAGAGCTGTGGCAAACATACACAAGTTGGAACTTTTCATATGACTGGTGATTTTTCTTTTAGAAACTATGTTTTTAGTTACAAATTACCTCATATGACTTTTTTTAGGCTCAAATATGTTCTATATGTGGACAGAGCAGGAAGAACGGTTTTGCTATTCTTGGTTCTCAATTTATATTTTACTTTACATCTTATTCTGTTCTGGAGGGGAATAAAAGGAAAAAGGACTCATTTGCAATAGGATGGCTTAGAGAGGACATTTGCAATAGAGTAGCTTAGAGAGGACGTGTAGGTACTGTGTGGCAGTGATCAGATTCTATAGATCATCACTGTGTTCTTTGAATCTCTTAGGAACATTCTGTCTTGGACAGTTGTAGACACAAGGGTGATTTTTTCCTTCTTTGATTATAAAAAGAAGACCCAGAGATTGGGGCCAGAGATCAGGAAGTCTAGTCTTCAGCCTGACCTGGTTCTTAACTAACTGTACAATTTTGAATAATGTAGTCTCTTTCGGTATGTTTCTGTTTATCTCACTACAAAATGAGGATAATGAGGTCTTTATTACCATTGTCAACATAAGACACAGATGAGATAATAGGGTGAATCACTTGGGGATATATAAAGTCATTTATAAGTTTAATAGTAAATTAGAATGCAAGAAAGTCATTATTGGTTCAATTTAGTTTCTCATAAACAAAACTCAACATATTCTTAGCACTTGAATGGCAGGGCAGCACCTGTCAAGTGCTGAGAAACTCATTCACTTGAGTTCAGGAAGCTGCCATAACTTATTCAGAATAGGAGTTATCCTCGGTTGAAATGTGTGTCCCCTCAAAATGTCCCCCCAAAATGTGCATTCTTCCCAGAACTTCAGAAGGTGAGCTTAGTTGGAAATAGGATTGCTTCAGATATAACTAATTAAGATGAGGTCACGTTGGAATAGAGTGAGCTCTTAATCCAACACTTGTTGTTTTTCAGTCATGGTCAGCTCTTGCGACCCCATGGACTGTGGCCCGCCAGGCTCCTCTGTCCATGGGATTTCCCAGGCAAGAATACTGGAGTGGATGGCCACTTCCTTCTCCAGGGGATCTTCCCAACCAAGGGATTGAACCCCACCCCCCCCCCCACCTCTCCTGCATTGGGTGGATTCTTTACCAATGAGCTACCTGGTAAACCCATTAATCCAACATAACTGGGATCTTTATAATAAGAGGAAAAGAAACATGCATACAGATACACATGCAGAGGGAAAATGGCCGTGTGGATGAAGGCATAGATTGGTGAGATGGAGGACCGGCCAAGCAACAGCAAGGATTGCTGGAAACCACGAAGCTGAGAGAAAGAAGCTGGCTTTTGCTGACGCCTTGATTTCAGACTGCTAGCCTCCAGGACTGGGAGAAAAGTAATCTCTTTTTTAAGTCACCCAGTGTGTGGTACTTTTTTATGGTAGCCCAGCAAACTAAATACAGGAATCAAGGAGGCTGTGGAGCCTAGTTGGCCAGCAAGGGGCTTCCATAGAGGCCACCAAGTTGGAATGGCCATAACTAGCTATTGGAAGCCAGATATGTAAGCAGGGAGCCAAGAGCCAGGGAGGCTAATGAGTGATAGTCAGCACAGGAGTCCTTGGCACTCAGCTGTCCCAGACGCCAGTATATCTGCCAGTTTCTCTCTCTCATCCCCCAGGTCACCTTGCTGGACAGCAAATGTACAAGAGAACCTCGTGTACATTGAACACAGCATTATTCCAGACTCTTCCACCTACTTCATCTTTCTTGATAAAAATCCTGATAAGTCTCCATTCCCAGGGATTATTTTGGAAGCGGTTGTGTTATGTTTTAGTTTCCTGTTTTTTTGCAGTAACAAATCACCACAGATTTCATGACTTAAGACAAGCCTATTACTGTGTGGTTCGATGGTGGAAGTCTGGTATGGGTTGCATTGGATTAAAATCTATGTGCATTCCTTTCTGGGGCAAATCTGCTTCCTGTTCACTTGCATTATTGACAGAATGCAGTGTCTTGCAGCTGCAGGCTAGAGAGCCCTGATTTTGGGCCAGCTGTAAACTGAGGGTCATCGCCAGCTTCTAGAGGCTACTGCATTCTTTGGCTCCTGGACCCTTTCTTCCATCTTCAAAGCCAACTACAGTTGGTCAGGTCCTTCTCCCATCAAATCTTTCTGACCCGTTCTGCTTCCTTGTCAATTTTTTTTTTTTTCAAAGATTCGTGTGACTAGATGGATCACTTCAGATAATCCAGGATAATCTCTGTTCAGGTCAGCTGATCAGCAAACTCAATTCCATCTGCAACCTTAATTCGCTTTTGACATCTAACCCTATGTGTTCGCAGCTTCTGCGGATTAGATACAGACATCTTTGGGGCACCATTGTTCCACTGCAGGTTATCTGTGGCTGACCTGCATGACTTCCCAGTAGGACTTGAGTCGAAGGAGCAGCGAAACTGTGAGGAAGAAATAGAACTTTATCAAAACATAGCACATGTCCATAATATGCAAGGAAGAGAAAGTCAAGCTGCATATGATCTGTGCAGTATTTTCAAAAGTCTATCCTTTTCTCACCTGGCTGATTTGAAATTTAAAAATTGAATCTACTTAATGGAAAATATTTGACTATTAAGAACATCAGACATATCTTTGATCGAGCTTGTTTCTTATCAGTCCACAGATTATTTTATAGACAGTCCATGGAGGAAATATGTAGGATTGTTTGTGTCCTGTGTTTAGCCTCTTTTTTGGCCTTAACTTTGACCATATTATGTGTAAGTCCCTCTTGTTTCTCTTTGATTACTCCTCCAAACTCAACATATCTCAACCCAAGGAAGCTTATTTTTTACTTTCAATTTTTCTTAATTTTATATAGTTACATTGGAATATTTCATCCCATCAATTTATTACACCATTTATCTGTCACCTTCTATGTTCCTACCCCTTTTAAACAACCTAAAAGTCATATTACCAATAACAATCTTTGACTCTCATTTTAGTTTCAGCTCTATGTGGACACATACTTCTTGTTTTCTTATGCAGATTTCAATCAGATTTTGGCATTCCTTCTCTTCTCTCATTTAAAAATGAAACACTTCCAAAATGTATTTTTAAAATGTCTTTGAAGACAGTTCATTCATTCATGAAATCATTATTATGAAATACCTGTTATGTATTGGGTTGGCTACAACGTTCATTTGGGTGTTTTAATAAGACTGTATGAACTTTTCGACCAACCCAGTAGGAATTGTTCTAAGCACTGGAAACACACCAGGGATTCAGATATTCAGGGTCCTTGGTGGGTGCATTGCCTTAGTACAAACTTGTTTCTCTTAAAACTTCCCTTCCCCTTCACAGTTAACCTTTCACAATGTAGATTTCTCTTCCCATTTCCTTGACATCTATACATGTTTGTTACCCTTTCTGTTATTCCAATTCCATATCCTAAGTCTCATTGGCTTGTGGCTCAGCTTTTGAATGACTCTACTTGGGAAGAGTTTAATTAAGAAAATGCCACCAAAGAGTAAAATGTGTTAGCTCTGTATATATCTGCTAGATGTCTAGGGTTTCCTCATGATTCATGTAAATTTCTGTTGGTGGAATTGCAGCTGTCCTATTCAGGCCACTAAAGATAATGTTTATTAGGGACCCTTCCCAGTGCCTCTCCCATGTTTCCTTTCTAGGCCTCTTCACTTAATCTCCCAAACAGTAAGACCAGTCCTGGCCTGAAATGTGACAGTTAAACACACACCAATGACATCTTTCCCCAAAGCAGTAGAAAGGCCATTTTTCAAATAATGATTTAAGTAGGTCAAGGCAAACAGGTTACTCACATTAAAGGAAGAAGAAACTACATATTTGAGAAAGTCTTATAGATTTAGGTAACTTGCCTGCCCTGAGGTTCCATTCTTCATATTAATTTGCCTGTTAGGTGAGGATTTCCTCAATGCAGTTGACATTGGTGACCTCCCAGACCTTTTGCAATTCTTGAGAGAGAGCAAAAGCTTTCCCTAAAGTGTTAGCAGAGCATCTCCCTATAGGGGCTCAGTGGTATAAGTTTCACTGAGAAAACTTCTTGCACTTGAATTCATAGAAGTGAGAGGGGAGAGATGAACCCTTAGAAGACTTTTTGAGAATATTAAGTAGTTGGTTGTTTAAAATCAGTTAAAATGATTAAAAATAATCATTTTGAGAAACTCAGTTAAATATAAAAACTTTGCATTCAATTTAGATGCGGCTAAGCAGCAAAGTATTTGGTGTTCTAGTGCCTATCAGGCACTTGACAAAGACGAATGTTTCATGCCTAACTGCTTCACCAGAAATAACTTCTCATCCCATATCAGAGGACGCGGAATTGTGCCAGAGTTTTAGAAGAAGCAGTTAGTAGGTAAAGAGAATTAAAGAGACATCTGAGATAGCTTCAGTCTTTTGCTTTACATATATGGAGAAAGAGTGTTTAGTGCCTTGGGCTTATTAGCAAAATATATTAGCTTTAGCTGACTGATTGCACCTGGTGCCTGCCTGCGGTCTCCAAAGAGAGGAGATTTACAATCAGGTTTTGAGTCTGGGAAGCTTTGAAAGTTCTTCCTATCAAAAATCAGATAGACATTTGGAAATGTAAACATGCCACATTTCTTTCTGGATTACCCATGGGCTAAATTCACCTTTTAATTTTTTTAGAGGTGGGCAGACATGACACATTCTTCATTCACATCACTTTTGAAATAAGATTCCAGATGGAGTCTCAACCCTCAGATGGAGCAAAGAGACCAGCTCTTACAACCCCCTTTTATAGATTAGCAAACTGAGCCCCTGAGATATTCGAGATTTAAAGTCACAAATATTTAGCAGTATGGCCAAGACTAGGATCTAGGTTAATCTAATTTGCATCATAGTCTTTATTTTATTTCCCTTCTTACCGATGACATCATGGTTGCTTGAATAAACATCTTAAATATGGAATATTTCTCCATCTTCTTTAAGATGTCACCTAAGATAGTATTTTTTAATCTCCATTAAGCATAGTTTATAAATCACTTTAATTGGATTTAATTGCCTTTAAAATCACTTTAATTGGAATAAAATTTGACACGATTGGTGATGCTTCACCAGTATAATGTTTCCATTGTGTTTTGATACTTAGCTTAGTAATTTCCCATATTTGATTTAAAGTGGGGTAGGAGGGGCACCTCTAGCCAGACACTTTTCTTCAATCACCACACTCCTTGGGTTCTCTGATAATCATCAATAAACTGGGTGGTAGATAGCTAGCCATTTCATGAGAGAAGGCGAGTGCTGAAGTCAGACTAGGGGTGACTTGCAGCTTGTCAGAGGAAGGAAGGAGTAAAGACAGATCCGTCCTGTTTGTCAGGGGCAGAAAGTATGTTGGAGAAAACTAACTCCCGGGAAGGGGATGTGTCAGGAAGATGGATTACCCCGGGAAGTCCGGACTACTCTCCCAGCCGGCAGCAGCCCACTTGGATATAATCCGCCAGCTGTCCGTCTTTCTCTCCTTTGCGCTGCCAGTGACTAGCCTGTGCTTCCAGATCTAAGGCAGCCCCGCCGCCTTCAGAATCGCTAAAGACCCGGCAGGGAGGGGGATCTTGTTTGCAGTGAGTGAATATTCAGCATGCGCATTCTTCCTATCAATACTCCCGGAAGCTCGCAGACAGACAGACCCTATGGGGAAAGCTCTTTGAACAAACACCTTATTAGAGAATGATCCTGTTAGGTGAGTAAAAAGGCTGATTACATACCCAGAGGTGAGCCTTGATGAGAGACTAACTCTGAAGCAATCTGCTGCACTTCCTATCTGGACTTGCGCCTGAGCCTTTCAAACTGGCATCTGGAAAAGGAAAACGCTCTGGGGAACCCACACAATACCCTGGAAATATTTCCTCTTTTTTTTTTTTTTTTTTTGTTTCGCAAAGGGAATCCAGGGCGTATTTCTTGCGCAACCGTTTTGGAGAGACAAGACTGATATAAGAGGGAAGCTTGGTGTGGGTGTGACTACTTCATAGAACCAAACTGGAGACACTTGCCTGCCCTTGTTGGAGGCTGAGCTACCCCAGTGGGCCCTGCCTGTCTCTTTAAAGCCACAAGGGTTGTCTGGCCAAGAGTTCTAGCACAGCGCCTTGTCTCCACTGAATGAAGATTTGGGAGAGGTTGGAATCCATGATCTTTATGTTCCCTGCAGGAGTTAGTGGGACATAAATTTATCTTCCACCCTGGTGAATGAACCACAGAAAGCACAGGTTGAAACCATCAACCTTGGTTATTGCTGTCTGATCTTGTTTATATTTTAAATCCTCTCTGGGAGCAGCTATAGCCCAGAAGCCCATTTCATTGAAAGTTCACTGGCCTTGGGGATCCATGAGGGAGGTTTTCTTATTTGGTGAATTATTGTCCTAAATAATTCATTTCATCAGGCCAGCATCTCTGTGGTCCTCTCTTCTGCTGCCCACTTCCCCCCTGACTGGCCTAGGCAGGGCGCTGAACTCTACAGAAGACCCTCACCTGTGAACCAGAGACTGAGTTCTCCAAGGGGCTAAGACACAGGCTAGTGATGTGACTACCTACTGCCACTTAATATTTCTGAGCCTCATTTTATTCATTTGTAAACTGGGGTGAGTAGTTGGCCTGCCTTATATCCTTTCCTTACCATCCAAAAAGTATTGAGAGTGCTTTATACACAATCATGGGCCATTGTAGGGTAAGGTATGCTTATTCAAGGAGTCTGATTTGTATTTTAAACTCTTCTGGACTATCTTAGGATTCCAGACTAATGATATGTAAGACCTTTCTCATTCCTTGGGTACACAAGTCTTTGTTTCAAAACAGGATATTCAAAAGCAAGAGCAAATAATTAAATTCTCTGGATTCTAGACTCCGCTTTTCCCATCCTTATTTCACTGGGAAAAGATGTGGTAAGGTTTTATCCTGAGGCTAAAGCGAACTCTTTAAAATGTTCTTAGGGATATGAATAGACCAGTTGCCATTTATCCCCTTAATACAGTTAGTTCCAAAAATATAAAAGGCTGAGATAGCATTTGTTTCTTCTAGATTTCAGTCAAAGCCAACATGGGTGCTTGTTAGTGTCATAACGATAGGTAATAGAAATGGTTAAGCTGGTCATTGAGGAAAACCAATAGCCTCTCTGTCTCCCCACTCTACCCCTATTTAATAAAGTCCTTCTCTGATAGCTCAGTTGGTAAAGAATCTCCCTGCAATGCAGGAGACCCTGGTTCAATTCCTGTGTTGGGAAGATCCCCTGGAGAAGGGATAGGCTACCCACTCCAGTATTCTTGGGCTTCCCTGGTGGCTCAGCTGGTAGAGAATCTGCCTGCAGTGCAGGAGACCTGTGTTTGATCTCTGGGTTGGGAAGATCCCCTGGAGAAGGGAAAGGCTACCCACTCCAGTATTCTGGTCTGGAGAATTCCATGGACTGTATAGTCCATGGGGTTACAAAGAGTCGGACACGGCTGAGCGACTTTCACTTTCATGAAATATGCCATTGTTCCAGGAGGATGGTGTGGTGCTCACCTGTGGGCCAGATGGAGGTGGCAGTGCCAATCTCTTTCTCAAGCGGTGCCTCCCTCAGACCTGGAACCAAGACTGCCTCACAGTTCAGGTCTCAGCAATGAGGCAGAGGCATTGAGTGATTGAGCAGCCAGGGTGCTCTGACTTCTCTGCCAGCCCAGCAAAGAGAAGAAGAGCTTCTAAGCTTTGTCACTGACTTGGAACAGTTTAGCTTGTCTTTGAAGCCTGTCTTTATTTGAACAGAGGAACCTGTATTTAAAGCATAAGCTAGTAGACTTTTGTTTTATGAAAAGTGCTTTAAAATGGAGGCCACTAAAATCACCGTTCCGCTAGGAAGAAAATGATAAACTTGTTGTGGTAGGCTGAGATTTGAGGGACTGATTGAAGAAAGTTGAGATTCCAGGAGCTACATGAAAAAGAAAACAAGACATTACTAGGCATTAAAAAAAATCAATTAGCTACTTTATTGGTCTCAGAGAAGAAGACAATCACCTGGGGAAGTAATTGGAAAGGGAAGAAATATTAAAACTAATTTATATGCTATGAATGGAGAAGGAAATGGCAGCCCACTCCAGTATTCTTGCCCAGAGAATCCCATGGACATTGGGGCCTGGCAAGATACAGTCCTTAGGGTCACAAAGAGTTGAACACAACCGAATTAACTTAGCACGCACATACGCATATGCTATTAAGTTAAAACTGAGGCTAAAAAAAAAAAAGAAAAAACAAAAAAACAACTGAGGCTCAAACAGCTTAATAGAATTTGACTCAGATCATGTGGCAGGAGGGTCTGGTGTTAGAATCTGGATTTGAGCTTGTGTTCATCTGACTATAGCTCTGAAGAGTGAATTGGTCATTTTTTTATGTCGTATGGAACCTGGAATTGCTACTCCTTTCCACTTCTACCCATCCTCTGTGTCCACTTCCATCTCTTTAACCTGGTCCTTCTTTTGAGAAATATTTTAAGTTCCTGACTGAGGAACAAAATGTTAGATGAGTGAGTTGATATCTAGGTATCTACTCTTGAAAAGGTACTAAAAAGAGGACTTTGTTCTTAAAATTTTGAAAATCTGTATCAATTGCACAGTTTCAAACAGACGATTTTTCCCTCTTTAATGCTATGGGAAAATACTTCATGCTTCTTGGCTACTGAACATCTCAATATTATTAATAACTGAGAGTGCATGCATCTCTTCTTAATAGTTTCCTTACAGGTTGCTCACTTTCAGTGACACCTGCTTTCTAGTGGGAGAAATTCTTAAAATCGCAGGAGCCACCTTAGAATTTCTTTCAGTTAGGATGACAGATCCAATACACTGCATGGGTGTGAAGTACAGATAAAGGTAATCAGATCTCATGCTTCACGGAATTAACTGATTACCTGTGATGGTCAGGAAGAAATTTTCACCATTAGCATCCTGCAGATACACAAGCCAAGAGCAGGATGCAACTTTCTGCAATCCTAGAACTTTCTTATAGAACTTCATTATGCAGTGAGAGTTGACGCATTGGAAAAGACCCTGATGCTGAGAAAGATTGAAGGCAAAAGGAGAAGGGGGTAGCAGAGGATGAGATGGTTAGATAGCATCACCAATTTAGTGAACATGAATTTGAGCAAACTCTGGGAGATAGTGGAGGACAAAGGAGCCTGGCATGCTGCAGTCTACAGGGTCACAAAGAGTCAGACAAGACTTAGCGACTGAACAATATGCATGGAATAGAAAATCGGAATCTATGATATAATGTGTTATGTATAATGGTTGTCATACATGGATAAGTATTCAATGTGCAGCAAAATAAATACTGTAACATTTGAGACAGAGTTCTATTTAGATAACTGAGATAGTGATTCATTAAAGATAAACTGCTTAAAATCTTTTTATGTTTCCTCCAGAGATCTCAAAGTACTTTCCCAAAATGAGCTCATTAATCCTCATGAATATTCTGTCAAATAAATTCTGTTAAATTTCTCCAAAAAAAAAAAAAAAACAGGTCAGTCAGTCTTACTAACCAGTATGTGCTTATAGCACCAAGTTTTCATAGCACCCTGACAATCTTTATTGCTTTGAAATCTCATTAGGGATTTGACTTCTAGCACCATTATTGTAGGTGGAACTTTCTCATCCCCAGCTTACTCTCCACATGAGTCAGCAATGTAAAAAGTGCTGGACATAAAATGATAAATAGGGCTGAGGGTCCAGTGGGAGAGAGCTGGGAAGCTCTTCAAAATGTACTAACAAGATCCTTCTTCATCCATTGTCCATCTCTTAACAGACAGGTCCCCAGGTCACCTAGGCTTTGACAAATATACATCTAGTCTATTTCATAGGCCCTTAGTCCACTATAGGCTTTTATTAGGCATTTGAAAAATACTAGACATTTTAAAAATTAGCTACTCTGTTGGTCTCAGAGAGAAGATGAACACATAGGAAAGTAATTGTAAAGGGAAAAAGCATTAAAACTCATTTACATGCTGTGAAGTGAAAACTGAGGTTCAAAAAGCTTAAGTAAATTTGGTTACGATCACAAAGCAGGAGAATGTGGTGTTAGAATCTGAATTTGAGCCCATGTTCACCTGACGATAGCTAATTCTAGTTAGTTCGGGTGAGATTTAGGGAGACTTGATCATGCTCTACTTAGGGGAAAACTTTGGTTCTTTCAAAAACAGGAGTCGTCAAGAGATATCTGTCATAGCATAACTTCATTGTGTGTGTGTGTGTGTGTGTGTGTGTGTGTGATAGATTCTTTACAAAAGATGATTAGACTTAAATTTGACAAGATTCTGCAGACACACTCTAGAGACAAGTCCCACGTTGATCCTCAAAAAATGATAGAGAATGACAAATAAGAGACCCTTTTAAACTGAATATCCTTATTTAAGTTTGATTTCATTAAAAAAAAAAAAAAAAAAAAAAACATTCTCCTGGATCAAACCATGACAGTGTCTAAACCTGTTGCTGTTTGGCTTAATGAAAGGCCAGACATGAAGGAAGGGTCAACATAATTTTGAGAAAGGATTTGTGGAATATTTCAGCATGTATTGTGAGCAATGTTGTTTTGGTTACAAAGAGGATAGCACTTTCACCTCTGGAAGTGAACAGGAACTTTTTCAATTTGCTCCCTAATGGATATATAAGAAATCAACAAAATCATGTTCTCTTGGGGCCATGCTTCAGCCCAGCATTGGATACCAACTGATATATTGGTGGTTCCACTTAAAGGAAACTATCGTTAGACTGTTGTTTCCAAACATACATTCTCTTAAAAAACAGTCCTGGGAATTCCTGGTGGTGCAGTGGTTAGGACTATGGTGATTTCACTGCTGGGAGTCTGGGTTCTTTCCCTGATTGGGGAACTAAGAGCCCACAAGCCAGGCAGCATGGAAAAAAAAAAACAAAAAACAGAAAACAAAAAAAGGCCTATGGTATAGTCCTTGGGAATTAAAAGAGGAGAGATATTGGGCAGTTTTTTTATTTTGTTCCTGCCCTTAGGTAGTCACAGTGCATATTAGCAAATTAAAGGTTTTAGGAAGTCTTGTAGTATAAATATATTTTGCATTTTATTTAACACAAGGTTTCTCAAATTCATTTGACCAGTCACTGGTATAATGTTCATTGATTTAGCAGTTATTAATATTCAGCTCCTGGGAACACAATTTGGGAAATTCTATACAAGAAAAAAAAAATGTGTAAACTAAATCAGGGGAATCCAGCTAAGTAATGGAGTACTTATTTACATTAATAAGATATTTCAGTGTTTTATGCAGAGTTCCTTTTAATGTGAGTTTCTCAAGTGCATTAAAATAATATTTTTGGTGTTATTTAAAACATTAATCACTTTTGAAAAGATAATAAACATGTTTTTAAAGGTTTAAACTTATAATTCCCACTCCTACCCTGTCTCCCATTCCAGCATTTCTGCTCTTCAGCATTTGATTTATAAGAGCTCAATTTATATTCAACTTTTCAGGACATTTCTTATGCCACATGAAAGATAGCATACCTATATTCATATAAGAAAGGGAAAAAAACTAGTTCTGAGTAACCAGTATGTGACCATAGAGGAGAATAATAAGAGAAAATTAACTGGATAAAAGAGTCAAAAAACCTTTATTTCTGATGACTTGCTGTGAGATTTAGGCCAACAAATAACCTCCCTGATTTTTACTATATAATTAAAATGACTCTTACTTCCCGCCACCTGAAAGTGAATGATGTGGGCATTAAACGTGAACAGAATTCTGACCTTTGAGTAACCCCTTCAGTGAGTTAAAAGAAAGTGTCCTCATTTCTATTTCCCACCAATACTTTCATAAATGTCCACGATCCTATTCACTAACCAGTTCTAATTTTATTCTATTGTTTTCACGTCTGCTTCACTTTTTTCACTCTGTGTAGCCAAGATGCTGTCAATAATACTTGTGTTTTGATGAAAAGTCCATTTGAGGAAAAATAATTGTTGGGTGTGGGGGAGGGGTAGAAAGCACTTCTTGGATCAATAGACGAGTAAATACACGTAGTGGATCTTTAGTCCAGGGTTGATTTACTCAAACCTTACTGGAAAATAATTATGGGGCAAAGCGATTAGATGTGGACGTGTAAAGCTGTGATGAATGGCTGTGAGTAAGCATAATAGTCCTAATCACTATTTTCCCATGATAAATAAAACACCCTTTGGTAAGACAAAGAATGACCAAAGATCAGCTGGAGTTTAGTCATCCGATTCTATTCATTCTTTTCTATTCTATAGAGATTTACCATATTTAATTACTATTTGAAATCCTCAAACACCAGCTCTTCTACAATAATGTCCCCTCTGAAATTTCCAATGGTTATAGGATTTTTTTATCTGGAAATTTACTGCATATATGGCCCAGCAAGAGAATAATTGCATTTTATTGATATCCCCTCACAATACCATGAGAAAAATTGGGAAAGAAAAGCTGGCTGAAGCTGTGTGGCTCAGATGGTAAAGTGTCTGCCTACAAAGCGGGAGGCCTGGGTTCAATCCCTGGGTCGGGAAGATCCCCTGGAGAAGGAAATGGCTACCCACTCCAGGATCCTTGCCTGGAAAATTCCATGGACAGAGGAGCTTGGTAGATTACAGTCAGTCTGTGGGGTCGCAGAGTCAGACACGACTGAGTGACTTCACTCTCACTTTCACTTTCTATAAACCTGAGATACCAACTTTCCAAATTAGTTTGAAATTCAGATATCACATGTATATGCCTGTACTCACCTCCACATTTCCACAAATTCATCCAAGAAAACATTCCACGATTTATTTCTAGACATTAAGTAAGTAAGTAAGTAAAGTCGCTCAGTCGTGCCTGACTCTTTGCAACTCTGTGGACGGTAGCCTACCAGGCTCCTCTGTCCGTGGGATTTTCCAGGCAAGAGTACTGGAGTGGATTTGCCATTTCCTTCTCCAGGGGATCTTCCCAACCCAGGGATCAAATCTGGGTCTCCAGCATTGCAGGCAGACGCTTTATGGTCTGAGCCACCAGGGAAGCCATTAGATATATAAATATCTACATAGTATGCTTGTGTATATATATGTGATGCATGTGATTCATACATATGATTGTGAGATATGAAATATTATTCATAATTCATTGGTGTTTGTTGCTGTTACTTTAATTTTTCTTTAATACACAAACTCTCAATATCTAAGCTTAGGAGAAAAAATTTAAATATATGAAAATGCTGTTTTTTCCATAAACATTCATAAGAGCATTAAACTGTATATTAATTATTCCCCTCGGTGCAGAAATTATACTTACCTCATTGCCTGGAGGTTGCTTGTTATTAAAGTGTGTTAGATTTGTATAGCATAAAATGACATGAACTGAAATCCTCCCCACTCATTTATTTCTGATAAAAGTATTCACTGCTTGCAAACATGTACATATATTAAAAAAAAAATTGTTCTTCCCTAATTATACTGTGCCGTGTCACAATTATACTGGGTCGTGTTGGAGTTGTTATTTTATTTTTTTTTACTTGTAATGTTCTGTTAAACTTGGGAGGAGGCTTGAAAAATTATTTAAAAATGAACTTGTATCTCAGTATTTCCTTGCAGCCCAGGAATGCAGAAGAGGGAAGAAGAATAGCAATGAGTTGATTGGAGAATAGGTGGCCACTGATTTTGCAAAAAGATTGAGGCTTGTTCACATTCTGTTTAGAATACTGTAAGGGCTTAAGAGCTGGGCTGTAGTGAGATTACAAGTTATAAATTGATGGTTGAAGGTAACAGGGATGGTGAGAGCATGATATTAGAAAGTGGAAAGTATGTGGATTTAAATGCCACACAATCTGGAAAAATGCAAATGAATATGACCAAAGGGGAATGGGGAAAATCTGAGAGCCCATAAGTGGTAGGAGAGTGATGGCTGCAGGGGTGGGCGACTCCCTTCCACCTCTCCTGACCTGGAGATGAAAAGCTGCACTGGGCCTTCCCTTCATTCATTCATGCCACAGAGAAGAACACTGTCTATGTTGTAAACAAGGTCAGATTCCTGGCTATGCAGCCTCCACAGTTGCATAGAGCTCTGAGCTTTTTTTAATGCTCTGCTGTCACCATCTGGAAAGTTTCAATAATTTTTAAATAGTTTTCATTTTTGCACATGTTCATTTTACTGAGTGTTGTGAATTATATAAGCAGTTCTGGATGTGGACCTACTGAGAGTATAAATACTTTGATGAGTTATATACCAAATATATTAATCACTAATTTATTTATACATCTAATAGTTCATTTATTCATTCATATTTGCATATTAACATATTCTCCCATCCAGGAAATGAGGCATTGGTGGAGTAAAAGATCATGTATGAGCCTGTGGGCCAGCAAAGAAGGTAAACTTGAAAAAAACAGATTAAATCTAATAAGCATCTGTAATTGAAAGTCTCTTATGTTTCAGGGCCAAGAACTATGATAATATAAGTACTTATTTTATATATATATATATATATATATATATCTGTGTGTGTGTGTGTGTGTATGTGTGTATGCAAATATACGTTGCTGTTTGTTGTTTAGTTGCTAAGTCATGCCCAACTCTTTTGTGAACCCAGGGACTGTAGCCCACCAGATTCCTCTGTCCAAGGAATTTCCTAAGCAAGAATACTGGAGGGGGTTGCCATTTTCTTCTCCAGGGGATCTTCCTGACCCAGGGATCGAACCTGTGTCTTCTGCATTGGCAAGTGGATTCTTTACCACTGAGCCACGTGTATATATAATTAAATAAATGATAGATGCTAGTAAATATTAATGTATCTTATTCTCTTCCTTACAAAAATATAGCAATCTAAGTAATCAGTAGGTCTGGAAAGAGGCCAGGAATCTGCATTTTTAAACAAGTGCCCCGAGAGCTTCCGGTGCAGATGGTTTCCAGACAGTCTTTCCAAACACTGAGTGAAAAGATCACTGTTGTATTTCAAATACTTAACTTGTAATTGGGAGAATTTGGTGACTTTTTTTTTTTTTTGGTAGCCCTCAGCAGCAGTCTCAGAGAAAAAATGTTTAAACTAGAATTTCTCTGTATTATTTGGGCCCCTGCTCAAAGTCACTATAAAGTATTTGCTTCTCCAAGCAATATGCTGTACCCAATCCAGTCCCTATTGGATGCCAAGCCCCTCCTTTTGTTTTGTTTTGTTTTTTTAATTATTTTTTAAAAATTAATTTATTTTAATTGGAGGCTAATTACTTTATAATACTGTAGTGGGTTTTGCCATACATTGACATGAATCAGCCATGGGTGTACATATGTTCCCCATTTGGAAACCCCCCTCCCACCTCCCTCCCCACCCCATCCCTCAGGGTCATCCCAGTGCACCAGCCTTGAGCACCCTGTATCATGCATTGAACCTGGACTGGCGATCCGCTTAACATATGATAATATACATGTTTCAACGCTACCCTCTCAAATCATCCCATCCTTGCCTTCTCCCACAGAGTCCGAAAGACTGTTCTTTACATCTGTATCTCTTGCTGTCTCGCATATAGGGTCATCATTATCATCTTTCTAAATTCCATATATATATGTGTTAGTATACTATATTGGTGTTTTTCTTTCTGGCTTACTTCACTCTGTATGATAGGCTCCAGTGTCATCCACCTCATTAGAACTCATTCAGATGCATTCTTTTTAATGGCTGAGTAATATTCCTTTGTGTATATGAACCACAGCTTTCTTATCCATTCATCTGCTGATGGACATCTAGGTTGCTTCCATGTCCTGGCTATTGTAAACAGTGCTGAGATGAACATTGGGGTACAGGTATCTCTTTCAATTCTGGTTTCCTCGGTGTGTATGCCCAGCAGTGGGATTGCTGGGTCATATGGCAGTTCTATTTCCAGTTTTCAAGCCACTCCTTTTGTAAGATACCACACAAATGCAGCTAACCAGATTAGGGGAAAGTACATTTTGGAAACAGCTTTTGGAAATGTGGTCCGTCACCTACCCTGTTCCTCTGTTTCAGAGATCTTGAATGAAAAGAGAGAATTATAACAGTATATCATTCAGGAGAATACTCATGGTCATTTAAACTTTTATTCTATTTTCCAAAGGAAAAAAAACAGAAATTATTTTACTGCGCTATTGGAAATTTCTCTTCTCTTCATCCTCCTTTCTTCCATGGTTCTTTTAACGTATTCCCAGCATTTCAGGGCCTTCCTTAACTTCTTCTGTTTATTCCATCAATGATTTATTGAGCACCCACTGTATCACTATCAGACTTCTCTGATAATTCAGTTGGTAAAGAATCCGGCTGCAATGCAGGAGATCCCAGTTGGATTCCTGTGTCAAGCAGATCCGCTGGAGAAGAGATAGGCTACCCATTCTGGTATTCTTCAGTTCAGTTCAGTTGCTCAGTCGACTCTGCAACCCCATGGATTGCAGCACACCAGGCATTCCTGTCCATAACCAACTCCTGGAGTTTGCTCAAACTCAGGTCCATTGAGTTGGTGATGCCATCCAACCATCTCACCCTCTATCGTCCCCTTCTCCTGCCTTCAATCTTTCCCAGCATCAGAGTCTTCAAATGAGTCAGTTTTTCGTATCAGGTGGTCAAAGTAGTGGAGTTTCAGCATCAGTTCTTCCAATGAATATTCAGGACTGATTTCCTTTAGGATTGACTGGTTGGATCTCCTTGCAGTCCAAGGGACTCTGAAGAGTCTTCTCCAACACCACAGTTCAAAAGCATCCATTCTTTGGTGCTCAGCTTTCTTTATGGCCCAACTTTCACGTCCGTACATGACTACTGGAAAAACTAGATTTGACTAGACAGCCCAGTATTCTTGGGCTTCCCTTTTGGCTCAGCTGGTAAAGAACCCACCTGCAATGTGGGAGAGCTGGGTTCGATCCCTGGGTTGGAAAGATTTCCCTGGAGAAGAGAAAGGCTATGGCCTGGAGAATTCCATGGGCTGTATAGTCCGTGGGGTGGCAGAGTCAGACATGACTGACTGACTTTCACTTTTTCATATCACTTGTGCAAGACACTATTGGGGATATACATACATACATACATATATATATATATATATATATATATATATTCATATTATATACATTTAACATGTGTATAAATCACTCAGTAAATGTTTTAATGTATTAACTGAGGGCTGCGTTGTGCCAATCGTACATTCTGACCCATGGCCAAGAGTGTGGATCCTATCCTCAAGGAGTGTGCTTCCCAGTACCTTTATCTAAGCAATTATAATAAAAAATTAAAAACAATCAGTGAGATGTCAGTCATGGAATTTTTCAGAGGCAAGGAATCTTTAATCAGAGAAGGCTTCTTGGATGAAATTCTTTTTGATATGGCCCTTGAAGGTTAAGAAATATTTATGTAGGTGAAGACACCCAAGAAAGGTCTTTAAAAACGTAGTAGGCATTCAGAGGTGAGAAGGTATGGGGTAAGCACTGGGAATATAAAGCTGTCAATTTGATTTTAAGTACCCAGGATATAAAAAGGAATACTAAATAATACAAGAAGAGGTAACAAAAGCTAAAATTGGGACAGTAAGAATAGGAATTAAAACTACCTCCAGATTTTCTTTTTCAATTTTGTCTCTGTAAGAATGGTATCCTTCTAGGTTGACAATCATGTTTCTTCTTCTCCGTATGCAAATTTCTTCTCTATAGAAAAATTTACCCTCTTCTCTGTTGTCATGCTCTAGGTCCCAAAGAAGTTTCTCTCCATGGTATTTTGAAAACCAGCATCTGTTGAGAATCGCTCACTAGGACATCCTGGTACAATCTGGGGTTTGTTTTCCATAGGCTCCCTAACTGCCTTGGCCTATTATTCACCTCCTAGACATTCAGTGGTCGCTGAAAGGCTTTTTGCTAAACTCAATATTGTTTTATTTTCTTTAACGTCCTTGATCAAGGCTGCAGGCAGCCTCTATGGTCTCTGGACCCGGGCAAGAAAAAAATAAACTCAAAGTACATCAGTGAGAGATCATGGCCTTTTCCTCTGACAACTTTTTTGGCACCTTTGGCTGCCCTTTTATGTGCTTGTCATTGCTCTTCCTTACATCAATCTCATAAGACATCCTTTTCCTCATGCTTGACATATTGATATTATCCTACCACAGATAAAACACAGAGCAATGTAGTATGGGCAGGTGATGGAATTATTTGCAATGCACAGAAATCTCTGCTGATGTTTAATACTGGTGCAATATTGAACACATTACTTTCCCTGACAGGCATTTTCATTACACCCCTGCCATGCAGGTGGAGAATCTGAAAGTGAAATCTTGTTTCTCCCCACTGGATCCATGCAATAAAATTTAAAAGTGTGTGTGTGTGTGTGTGTGTGTCTTTCTCTCTATATATTTATCTTTACAAAATACAGTCTATTGTTTAAACCACATTTAAATTTACTTGAGAAATGACACAAATCCCAGAGAACTTAGAGTAAAAAAAATCACTTTTTATCAGGCTAGTATTGATATGCTTGGTGGTGTCCCATGGGCATATTTGGAGAAGATTTCTCAGATGGGACAGACATTAGGAAGAGCCTGGTAAAAATCACGGAAGACCAACATCAGGCCATTTTTTCCCTCCAGAGTGAGTTAATGTGGATCATGGTCTTATCAGAAAGAGAACCATGTGCAAGGTGGATGATAAAAAGGTTGTAGTCAAGAAAACAACAAAAAGTAGCATTTCTTGGTGATTTCTTGTGACCACAACTTTCATGCTTTACATTCACGTCTCAAAACTAAATCCTTGCAAAAACCCTAAGAATTAGGTAGCCGACTATAACCTATTACCAATGAGAAAAACCCAGTCCGTAAGAGTCATATAACTGGTCCAAAGTAACACAACCATTGATTCAAGCCCAGGTCTCTCTGACCACAAAATTTAGGCTTTTAACTGATTGAAATTCTATGTCCTCAAGAAGTAAAGCCCAGATCCTAGAGGATTGGATAAGAAATATGCCATGCCAGTCAGCAGGAACACTGGCAGTTCTAATTCCAGTTGCAATTCTAATGTAATTTTCTCTTAGTTCTCGGTTTTTCCTCTTCCGGTCTTCTAAGGAGGCAGAATATCTGAGGGCATTGCCTCCTTCGGTTTCATCAGGCAAGTCTAGCAGAGACTTAGGCAACCAAAGTATCCAAATCCTTTTGCAGCCTTGGTCTGGAAGGAAGACTCTTCTAAGATGTAATTTGTGGTTAATTTACTATGTTCTTTCTCAACTGGGACCATAATAGTGGAAACTATCTTATAATGGCTTTTACAATGGATATCCTCATATCTACACTTGAGAATTGTACCATTAATGTATAGGAATTTGAGAGTTCTTTGCTCCCATAATTTATTAAGAAAAAAAAGAAGAATTTTAGTTGACATTGTAGTTCAATTGCCAAGTCGTCTCCGACTTGCTGTGACCCCATGAACTGAAGCACAACTTTCCTGTCCTTTACTAGCTTCCTGAGTTTGCTCAAACTCATGTCCATTAGGTGGTGATGCCATCCAACCATCTCATTTTCTGTCATCCCCTTCTCCTCCTGCTTTCTATCTTTCTCAGCATCAGGATCTTTTCCAGTGAGTCAGCTCTTTGCATCAGGTGGCCAAAGTATTGGAGCTTCAGCTTCAGCATCAGTCCTTCCAATGAATATTCAGGACTAATCTCCTTTAGGATGGACTGGTTTGTTCTCCTTGCTATCCAAGGGGACTGTTAGAATCTTCTCCAGCACCACAGTTTGAAAGCATCAGTTCTTTCATGCTCAGCCAATTTGTTTAGCTGCCCTTTCAACTTAGAAGTTGAGACATTAGTCTTTTCTATGTTTCAGGTGACAAAATGAGACAGTGCATTTATACATTAATTTAGCAAACACTTTTGATAACCTCCCATATACTAGAAATTGTATAGATCTGGGAGATAAATACAATGGAATACAATATAAAAGTTCAGATTCTTTACCCTGAAGCATTTTGGAATCTAGTGGGGGAAGCAGAAACAATGACACAGTCTGTAATATATCACGTCAAGTGTGGTGATAGAGGTGTAAGCGGAACATGAGTAAAGCAAGTGACTAACTGGTTCAGCTGGATTTGAGAGGTGGGGGTTCCTGGAGGATGTGATCCTGGGGCAGAGTATGAACTAAGAGCATGATCTACACAAAATGTATCTTTGATTTGAGGGTATACTGTGTGTGTTGAACTGAATGCTAAGTGCTTTCTGTGCATTGTCAAAATCAATCCTTTCTTGGAAACCACAATGGAATGTGTACTATCATCACCTTTTATAATCTTTGCAGATAGCAAGGCAGAGGCTTGAACACATGTTCTCTGGCTTCAGAACTCAGCTCTTCACAAAGATGCCATGCTACCATTAACTTTGGCACGTCACCTTGGAATGTCTTCAAGGAAAGCTAGTTCTTATTAGAGTCAATAATCATTCTTGCCCTCAGGCAATAAGTTTGGTTTTACTTTTATGAGTTTCCTTTCTGAAATGGAAGTTAATGGTTTAGGTAGAAAACCTGCAGATAATCAGCTTTGCTATTAGCAGGTCAGCCCCAAGGTCTAGGCATCCTGCGTATGTGTATGCAGTGTTCTGTATTAGACACCGCACACTTCTCCAGTGTGGCTTTATATTGGGCAGATAACACATGACCACAGCCAGAACCCTCTCCACCCCATGGCCCTTGGCATCTCAAAGGAGCTCAGCAGCAAAATTACTTTCCCTGCCAGTGTGGTGCTTTTCTTAAGACAAGCGTTTTCTTTTATATCCTGGAGACAAAATAACATTTTTCTCTCATTAACCTACCAGAGCCTTATGGAAATTCTGGGAAGTCAAGTTCAGTCTCATAATGCATGCATGTTATTTATCTTGAATGCTGAAAAATTGGCATATTGGGGGGGTGACAAGGTTAGGTAGATTTATTAGCATCCTGTCTGGAAATTTCCCATGAGCTGTAGAGATTTGTCAAAAAATTCAGTGTAATTGATGGGAGCAAGTTGGAGTAATTTTTAGCAGAGCCACACTGGCTCTGTTCACACCTTTCCTTTACAGACAACAAAATGTACTAAGTAGAGAGCTCATTAAGAAGACCTTCCTGTAAACACACTCTTTGCACTGGGTTTCCTTCCTTTTCCTTTATTTCATATAATTATTTCAGTTACTTGAGAACATGTATGCGCATATTGGAAGCATTACTGAGTAGGCAATGATTTTTACTCATTTGTATGTATCTTTTGACTCTCCAAGGGAAAGCTTATACTCCAGGGGATAAGGATTAACGGGAAGCTGGTATCTATCTTGTGTTTCACTCTGCTTTCACTAAAGGATTACGGGTTTCAACCATTGGGTCTAAAAGCCATCAAGGCAGAGATATAATAGTGGGATGAGGTTTCCTTTGAATTAGGACACTTGAGTCCCCATCTCTGATCTCCAGCTTGCCAGCTTTTTGGGCCCTGGGCCAGTTATTTAAACTTGCTGAGCTTTGTTTTCCTAGTTTGAAAAGTGAGGTTAATGATACCCATCTCACAGGGTTCCTCATAAATATTAAATGAAATGAGAAATGTCAGTGTTACTTGACCTGAGTATCTTTCAGTTTCTAGTTCAAGCACCATCTCCCCAGCAAAGCCTTTCCTGATGTGCCCAAGAAAGAACAGCCACCATTTATTTAGAAGTTATGAGGTTGCCATACACTGTGCAACACGATTTGCATGCTTGGTGTCACTGAGTCCTTGGGATTGAGAGATAGGGAGAGAGACTGTGGAAAAAAGGGAGAGAAAAACCCGGAGCACAAGGTTTGGGGGTGAGCTTGGCCAAGCTGTCTGTCTTTTCTAAACTTCACTTTCCTTATCAATAGGGCAATAAATAATAAAATCCGTCTCTTACCTCTAATTGATGCTTTTGAACTGTGGTGTTGGAAAAGACTCTTGAGAGTCCCTTGGACTGCAAGGAGATCCAACCAGTCCGTCCTAAAGGAAATCAGTCCTGAATATTCATTGGAAGGACTGAAGCTGAAACTCCACTACTTTGGCCACCCGATGCGAAGAACTGACTCATTGGAAAAGACCCTGATGCTGGGAAGGATTAAAGGTGGGAGGAGAAGGGGACGACAAAGGATGAGATGGTTGGATGGCATCACCGACTCAATGGACAAGAGTTTGAGTAAACTCCGGGGGTTGGTGATGGACAGGGAGGCCTTGTGTGCTGCAGTCCATGGGGTCACAAAGAGTCAGATACGACTGAGTAACTGAACTGAACTGAACTGAACTTATGTATTTGACTAAATGGGATGATTTCTATTACATGCTCCCCACAATGCATATGATAGAAATCATTGAAAGATGCTCAGAAATCACTGGGCACATGACAGACTCTTAATAATAGAATCTAATATTAATTGTTCCTGATGACAAGTTCTGTTTTTGTTATAAGCATTCCTAGCACATTTTGTGTCCCAGATTCCATCCTCCAATTATCATTGTTCATTTCAATTTCTACCTCCTCTGCTAGTCTTGGAGAAAATCAGAGTCCTTGGTTTTTCATTTCTGGATAGAGTCCATCATATAAAAGCACATGTATTTTTAACGAAAAAAAAAAAAAAAGTAAGGAGAGAATGAAGGAAAAAAGAATATAGTAATGTGCTTGATAAAGTGTCAGAAGCTCCACAGGGTGGTAAACTAGCAAACATTACAAGAGTAGCAAGTCAACTTAAGTTACAGCCAGAATTTTCATCAAGTTGCAGTTCCTATTGCAAACTCACAGCTCTGCCTCTGAAAGCATTTCACCAAAGACAAACAAACGAACATGTTCACACATTATAGTGTGTGAATTTTAATCTATTTCCCTCATCCCTTTTTTCCAGCAGGAGGAACTGATACTCTAAGGGAGGCTTTCCACAAAGTAGCATCTTCCCCTGGCTGGGAAGACCTACTATGGAAGGTTCTGCAGATGAAAGGGTTTGATCAGTTTTAAGAAAGTGGGCTTGTTGCAATAGCCAACATTGCAGAGTGAGTTGAATTGCTTCCATTCCTATTTAGGCTAAAACAGTTTGGCCTAGCCGAGGATGATTTTGGCCTGGGAAGCTCAGATTTCTAATCCAGCCTGATTGGCCTATTCTCAGTTCCAGAATTTCCCACATGTTTTCTTTCACTTAGGGAGTTTTTTTTTCAAGGAGCCAAATGAAATACCCTCGTGAGAGTGTTTTATACCAGTGGTTGTGACATCAACTCTGAGACTCTTACATGCTCTATGCCTGGGACACCCACCTGTCAAACAACCTTGTCTTTGGCTTTGTGCTCAGTTGCTCGGTCATGTCTGACTCTTGCAACCCTATGGACTGTAGCCCACCAGGCTTCTTTGTCCATGGGATTCTCCAGGCCAGAATACTGGAGTGGGTTGCCATTGCCTCCTCCAGGGGATCTTCTAATCCAGGGATCGAACTTGCATCTTCTGCACTGGCAGGCGGATTCTTTACCACTGAGCCACCAGGAAACCCCACGTGTTACATGCTGCTATTTAATTATAGTCTCTCTTTTCCAACTCTTCCACACTTTCTGCTTTAAACCTTTCCCATCCTCTGCTACTTAAATATCTTTACTCCCAGTGGAAGACAAATTATAAAAGACTTACAGCTTCTGGACCATAAGAAAAATTCTGCTTCTAAGTCCTGCGGTCTTATTTCACACTTCCAGCATTCTGTTCAGTTCAGTTCAATCACTCAGTTGTGTCCAACTCTTTGCAACCCCATGAATCGCAGCACGCCAGGCCTCCCTGTCCATCATGAACTCCCAGAGTTTACTCAAACTCATGTCCATAGAGTCGGTGATGCCATCCAGCCATCTCATCCACTTTTGTCCCCTTCTCCTCCTGCCCCCAATCCCTCCCATCATCAGGGTCTTTTCCAGTGAGTCAACTCTTTGCATGAGGTGGCCAAAGTATTGGAGTTTCAGCTTTAGCATCAGTCCTTCCAGTGAACACCCAGGACTGATCTCCTTTAGGATGGACTGGTTGGACCTCCTTGCAGTCCAAGGGACTCTCAAGAGTCTTCTCCAACATCACAGTTCAAAAGCATCAATTCTTCGGCACTTCCAGCATTAAATTTCCCTAAATCAAGAAGAGGTTAAGAAAAAAAATGCAAAATCTCTATTGCCCTACTAACAGGCAGTAATAGAACAATCTGTGTCCCCATTTCTCAAGTCCACTTTCTTAAAAGTAATGAAATTCTTTCATCTACAAAACCTTCCACAGAAAGGTTTTTTTTTTCCCCTGCAAAGAAATCAGCAAGTCCCCCCAACACACACACGCATATCCTATTCAACAGAAAATGATCACCCTATTTTTTCAATTTCAAAAATAAATATTTTTCCCTTCTAACTTTCCAAGTCTTATTTTAAAATAGAAATAGCCAAGAGCTAGAGAGTTGCCTTATTCTTTACCCCTGAACCCATTTTCCACTCCTTTTTCATCTATGCATATTTTTCTTTTTTTTTAATTTTATTTTATTTTTAAACTTTACAATATTGTATTAGTTTTGCCAAATATCAAAATGAATCCGCTACAGATATACCTGTGTTCCCCATCCTGAACCCTCCTCCCTCCTCCCTCCCCATACCCTCCCTCTGGGTCGTACCAGTGCACCAGCTCCAAGCATCCAGTATCGTGCATCGAACCTGGACTGGCGACTCGTTTCATACATGATATTATACATGTTTCAATGCCATTCTCCCAAATCTCCCCACCCTCTCCCTCTCCCACAGAGTCCATAAGGCTGATCTATACATCAGTGTCTCTTTTGCTGTCTCGTACACAGGGTTATTGTTACCATCTTTCTAAATTCCATATATATGCATTAGTATACTGTATTGGTGTTTTTCTTTCTGGCTTACTTCACTCTGTATAATAGGTTCCAGTTTCATCCATCTCATTAGAACTGATTCAAATGTATTCTTTTTAATGGCTGAGTAATACTCCATTGTGTATATGTACCACAGCTTTCTTATCCATTCTCTGAAGTTTTGCTTATGTAAATAAGCTTCTTTTCTATTTTAACATGCACTTATATTGCTCTACAGGCTTATGTCCTCAACTCTGAAAGAACTTGGGGATTTTTCTACCTCTGTTATTCTGTATTACAGTGCCTTAAGTTGTGTGTGTGTGTGTGTTTATTGGCCTTTATGAAAAACGTTCTAAGTTCACGTTTCACCACTTGTCACCAACCCTGCCCCCTTAGAGCCTGTGATATTTTTCATGTTTATGACGTAGCCCAGCCCCAGAGAAAACTTTCTAAAGTCCACGTATGATCGATATCTGCCCTCATGTAACACCCTCCTTGTGACTCCTCAGTGACTGCAGGTTGAAATACAGACAGTTTGTCACTCACAAGGTTCATCATGGTCTGCTACCTCTCTCCCATTCCAGCAGCATCCTTTCCAGGCCCTCATGCAGAGTCCAGCCATCCTGCGTAACTCAGAGGTCTTTGAGGACCATAATAGAGTTGGAACTTTTCATATGTGTACAGTAAGTAACCACTGGAAGATTTTGTCCAGAGAGCTGAAATTATGTGAGCTGTGCCTTAGGAAGATTTCTCTGGGGAAACTGTATAGCAGGCCCTGTTCAAAAAAAAAAAAAAAAATGTTGGCAGCTAATAGCTGCATGGGTATGCTGTTATATTTGTTCAGACAAAGAGGTATTGAGAGACTGAACCAGGCTCTGCGAATGAGGCTACAAGGAATGACTTTAAAGTTTTGAGCCAGAGTAGATGGAAAAATAATGTCATTAATTAAGGTATGGACCTCATAGTGTGTTTGGGGTAATGTGGGGGACATGGGAAGTAATGAAAATGGTGAGTTTCAGTCATCTGTAGAAAGAGTTGGTTATAGCTCAGGTTTTGGATGGAATTAGAAAGTATAGATGGGTTTCCCAGGTAGCACTAGTGGTAAAGAACCCACCAGCCAATGCAGGAGATGTAAGAGATGCCAGTTCGATCCCTGGGTAGGGAAGATCCCCTGGAGAAGGTCATGGTGACCCACTCCAGTATTCTTGCCTGGAGAATCCCGTGGACAGAGGAGCCTGGCGGGTCACAAAGAATCGGACACAACTGAAGTAACTTAGCACAAACACACAAGCACAGAGATCCTCTGCTGAGAGGCAGAAGCTGAATTCATGGGTTGGTTCACATGAGATCATTAAGGGATAGAATATGGAACAATATTACTGAGGATAGAGTCTTGGTGGGGGGCACATTTTTAAGCTGTAGGTGATAGAAGACGAACCGAAGAAAAGTTCAAGAAGGAGAAATTGTCAGGTTCATTGAACCATTGCCCTTATTTTTTCCCTGTCTGAGAATACCCTTATGTAGAATTTATAATAGTAACCAATCCCTTCCAACAAAATAAGAGCTTGTATTTCGCCTGAAATTACATGTCCTATTGTATTAACCAAAGGTCTTGCTCACTAGGGAAGGTAAATCAGATGCCTCCAACTCCACCTCTCTGAACAGGATGCATCTGGATGTCAAGGTGATTGGCATAACACTAATGCATAAAAGCCAGAAATTGAGTTTATCATCCACAATCTTAATAGAGCATCTTCCTCAGGAGGAAACCCTTCTCACTTATCAGGCTTAGAAGTGAAATCTATTTACTTTTCATTTGTTTTTCACCCTATCTATTTCTGTCATTGTCCTTTTTTAATTACTGGAGATATTTATATAGAAAACAAGAATCCTTTTTTTTTTTTTTTGAATTTCTGTAAGATCTTGTGGTTGATGTCTTGTTTCCTCCCATCGCACCAGTTATTTAAGCCACAGCAGAATCTCCTTTTCACATGTATGGTTTCCCTTAAGGTCAGTGTGAAGGAGATTAGATGTTAAGAAAGCGGCTGTCGTTCAGTTGCTGTGTCCTGTCTGACTCCTTGCCACCCCATGGACTGCAGCACACCTGGCTTCCCTGTCCTTCACTGTCTACGAGAGTGGCAGATGAATAGAAACAGGATATGTGTATGTGTGTGAAGGGGGACATGGGGTCGGGGGATGGAGATTGGTGGGTGGCCACGAATATCACCTTTGGAATTGTTTCAGATCTAAGAGAAAGTTGAAAGAGTTTCAGAGGGAATTTGAAAAGTCAGATAGTTCAAAAGTAATTCTGAAAGAAGTGAGTGAGACCTCCAGACCAGTGACAAACACAGAAGAGGATTAGGAGCTGGTGAAGTCAGAAGTAAGATTGTACTACTGGCTCATAGGAAAATGAGCCTCCCACTTGGAATACATTCGGAGAACTTTTTATTGAGAAAATGTTCAGAATGCACCACAAGAGTTGCCCAGCCCCATCCACTGATTTACATGGAACCCATGGGGTTTAGTCACATAACGATTGGTCTAAAGAGTGGAAGGCCCCCAAGGAACTCAGACCAAAAGGAGAAAAGTCGGGGTCCTAAGGGACACTCACCCATCAGCTAGACTAAATAGCATGACTAGGGTGTTGAGAAAAGGAAGTAGCTCCAGGTCAAGTTTGAAGCTGATGCTAAATATACATCCTTAGATCTTCTTTCCCTGCATCGTCTGTGGGTTTTGGGAAAGAGAGAGTTTGCAAAGGAGAGAGTGTCACTCGGGGCTTTTCTGTTGTTCCATGGGAGAGGCCTCCAAAAGTGCTACATCCTGACAAGAGGAAGATGTCAGGACTTCCCTCGTGAAGAAGACTCAGTTAAGACTGAGTTAAGACTCAGTGCCTCCACTGCTGGGAATGCAGGTTCGATCCCTGGCGGGGGATTTAAGATCCCACGTGTTGTGTGGTGTGGCCAAAAAAAAAAAAAGAGGACGCTATTCTACCACTGGCTGCAGACAGACAAGGGCCCTAGAAGGCAGTCGTCTCACGTGGTTGGCAGCTCCACTGGAACCAGAGTAAAGGCTATTAAGGACACATTCAAGGACACACATGGCCTTTAGCGCATGAGGCTGAAAATCTGATAGATGTAAACTCTTCTCCCACCTAGAAATTTCTACAGAAAATAAGTGGCATGGGCATAGGAACCAGGCGCAAGGCTAGACTTCCTGCTAATCAAGAAAATGTGTGTTCAAAATATATTGGAACAAGTTAGGGGGTTCCTCTAAGTGGGTTCATTGCTAACTTCATGGCAAGCCCATGCGCTTGCTCTTACTTGGTCAGCATAAGGTCATGTAAAAAAAAAAAATTGTCGCACAAATGAATCCATTCCACATTTCTATTCTGTGGTTTAAAATTCAGTGGGCCCCAGCCTTTTTGGCACCAGGGACCAGTTTCATGGAAGATGATTTTTCTGTGGACCAGGGCAGGGATAAAGTTTCAGGATGATTCAAGGACATTACGAATATTATGCACTTTATTTGTATTATTATTACATCACCTCCACCTTAGGTCATCAGACAGTAGATCCTGGAGGTTGAGGACCCCTGATCTAAATTATTTTATTCTTGGCCTCCCCTCTGCCTATTGGCAAGAAGGGGAAAGACTGAGAGTCATGTCTACCCATAGCACCCTGGGTACAACCTGATGGCCTTTCCAAAAGTGCCCATGTCCTCCTCGGAGAAGAGGCCAGCATATCAGCCCATGCAAGAAGGCACGCCGGGCACCAGCCCCTCCAGTCTGTTGTTAGTCCTAGCTGATGCTGAGGACTGTGTGTCAGAAACTCACTTTCAGCAATCTGTTATCTGTTAACAACAGCCAAAAGAGCAATTGGTCTCAAGCAATGAAGAAAATCAGCTCATTTGTAAAGACTGTTACTTAATGAGGCTCCTTGGTGACTCTTCAAAGATGATTTTAGACGTTGAATAGGGATATTTCACCTCCTCACTGTGCCTTGCAGGCTCCAGGGGAAGAGAAGGGAGACGTTAAGTGTGTTTCTTTGTTTCCTTTACAGGAGCTTTAATCAATTTTGTTGGAGTGGTGCTGGACAGGTGACAAGCACGCAGGCAGGAAAGGGAGGAGGCTGCCTAGGATCAAGGAACTGTTGCCTTCCAGGGAGGGTTCATTACCATGCTGACCTCAGACCACTTTAGCTGCAGTCGGCTGAAAGGAAAAGAAAGAAATGACGTGAAGAAGCAAAATAAAAAATCATCTTGCCCTGCAGGCTTCAGAGGGAAACCCCAGTGAAAAACTTGCTAGTGCTTTGGGAGGGACTTTTCTTCTTTGTTGTCTAACAGATGTCTCCTTGATTCCTCTTCATTCACTTTTTCGGAGAAGGCAATGGCACCCCACTCCAGTACTCTTGCCTGGAAAATCCCATGAATGGAGGAGCCTGGTGGGCTGCAGTCCATAGGGTCGCTAGGAGTTGGACACGACTGAGCAACTTCACTTTCACTTTTCACTTTCATGCATTGGAGAAGGAAATGGCAACCCACTCCAGTGTTCTTGCCTGGAGAATCCCAGGGACGGGGGAGCCTGGTGGGCTGCCGTCTCTGGGGTCGCACAGAGTCGGACACAACTGAAGCGACTTAGCAGCAGCAGCAGCAGCAGCATTCACTTTTTCACATCATTCATGTTTTACCTGCTTTTATTTGGCAGTTTTTACCTCTGCTTTCAAAAGCCTCACAAGGGCAATATCGATTTAAGATCATCTAATTGCAAAGGAATGGCATTCTCCTTTGACGACAGACCATTTAAAGATACAACTCAATTATTTCTTCTTTCAAGAAGCCTTCCAGGATTCCCTAACACTATGGTGAAATGGAACTCTTCCTCAGTCCTCCTAAACTCATTGCATAGAAATGATCCCAAAGTCAGGAAGTGACCCAGACCATCTGGTTCAATTCTGTTCCTTGCCTCCATAATGCTGGAAATATTTTTTTTTTTTTTCTAGCATTCAAGATGTACTCTGGACCTTCTCCACAAGCCTGATCATCCTGGCAGCAGGGAATCCCAGCTAATGATAGCTGATACATTCAGATCACTGACCATGCCAGGTGTGTTACAGGTAGTGATTAAAAGAGAGATTAGAGGAGGGTTCCCTGGAGGAGGGCATGGCAACCCACTCCAGTATTATTGCCTGGAGAATCCCCATGGATAAAGGATACTGGTGGGCTGCAGTTCATGGGGTCGCAAAGAGTCGAACACCACTCAGCAACTAAGCACAGCACAGCACACAGTAAAAATGAAGAATGTGATGTCCAGAGCAGAGGCCTTTTAATCCCTGTGTGACAGTAGCCAAGTTACCTCACCTTTCTAAGCCACAGTTTTCTCCTTTGTAAAATAGGGGTAATTGTAGCTGTTGTAAGTTGTTGTCAGGGTTAAATGAAATCACCTAAGTTAGAACACTTATCAATAGCTAGCATGTAATTTAAAAAATAAATTATTATTATTCTTACTATCCATTGCATGTATGCGTGTGTGCTAAGTTGTTTCAGACGTGTCGGACTCTTTGCGACCCTGTGAACTGTATCCCACCAGGCTCCTCTGTCCATGGGATTCTCCAGGCAATAATACTGGAGTGGGTTGCCATGTCCTCCTCCAGGGGACCTTCCCAACCTAGGGATCGAACCTGCATCTGTTATTACTATCCATTGCTTATCTGCAAATACTTAAGTGTAATTTTCAATACCGTGTTGTAATGGCAAGGATCTTAGATTCTGCAGCTGTTACACAGTATAGCTGGTGGCTGGAGACCAATGGGATGATAATAGCTGGGCACATTTTCTTCTTCAGACAATGGGTTTCAGATCTCTACTTGAGAAACTGGCACTGTTATCTTAGATCGGTATCCTCTATTCCTCGTATTTGAAGCAGAGAATATCAGATTTCCCTAATTGTGAGCTTTTGTGGAATCTAGGATTGAATATTTGCCCTGGAGAACCTAAGGGCCATGAAACTAGAGAGTATATAATAACCCCATCCTCCTTCTTGGAAAAGGGAAGGACAAAAAGCCTTATCTCAAGAGTGCTTGAGGTGGAATACTTAGTTTATACATATATTAAATGCATTTTTTTCCCTGTGTATCCCATCCATCTCTGTTTCTCCCTGTCTTTCTGTGTGATCTGTGTCTGTCTCTCTCACACACACTTCTCAGCACAGTTCTTCTACCTGAAGGAATGTTAGGAAAAATGATAGGATTTGATCTTATAGAATAAGGTCAAATAATTTTGACTTTATAAAACACTGGGGGTTGTTCCAAGGCAAGGTCAAAGTGCTCAAACTCTCGGAGTTGTCTTATCAGCACTATTCCTAATAGCAACGACTGTTTCCATGAGTCAAGAGTGGGTACCACCACTTTCTGTGATAACACTTAGGAGACTGTTAGCAGTTACACCGAACTCCCCGGGCTGCCAGCTCCGAACAAAGTCCCCAGCGCCATTTCCGGTGGTAGCGCGCCCCCTAGCACTTAATTCTCTTAGGCTGCGAATGGTCTTCCCTTGAAAGAGTTGCAGCAAAAAAATGGGTGGACTTTTATCAAAAAATGTTTAAAGCTCCTGTGTGTGTGTGTGTGTGTGTGTGTGAGAGAGAGAGAGAGAGAGAGAGAGAGAGAACCACTGAGGTTGCCTGATTGACTTTAGGGTTATGAAGTTCACATCTTAGTTTATTGCTAAAACGAAGAGGTTTTGGCAGCTGTCTGCTTGGAATTTAATTTGGGTGGCCCACCTTGGCTTTAGATCAAAGCATCTGCACGTCTGGGAGGAAGGTGGTAGGCTCAGGCAGCAGAATATAGGAGCACATCCCTTCAACCTCTCTCCGAAGGCAGGGAGGGCGAGAGGGAGGTGTGAGATCTTTTAAAAATAAGACACGCTGTTAAATTCCCTGCCAACCTCCGTTCATGCTGAGTGGAGTGTAAGTAACAAGTATCAGATAGTTCCTCCAGATGTCAGCTATTTAAAGAGGCACGTGACGGCAGTTCTGTGGTCCGCAACTGTCTTTCTCAGCCCTGGTAACCGTCATCGAGGTGGTGATGGTAGTGATGGCTGGTACTGGAGGTGCGGACCTACCTTCAAGAAACTTCTATCGACGGCAAGTGCGTGAGAGAATGTGTTTGTGTATTTGGGAAATAAAAAAGTTAGGCAGGAGAAGAAATGACTGAATAAATAACTCCAGAAGGCCATCATATTAAACTTAGTTCAAGTAACATCTGATTTTTAAGTATGAAGCAAGAGGAACATCGGGAAACACCTCCCACCCATAAAAATTATTTTATTATCCTGGAGAAATTGACTTATAGGCAAAGAAATTGTACAATGAAATGAAGGATTCTTCAAATTCAATTTTAAACTTTTCCTATGGTTTTACCTAAAGCAAACAGCCTGAAAACAGGCAGCATGAGACTGTTTTCTTCTATAATATTCTGAATCCCAGTGGTTAAGGACTTTATTAGAGAAAGTAAGTTGACCTATGTAAGATATTGATAGTAATGATTAGAGTGAAGAAATATGATCAGTTTTGTTTCTTGTTTTCAGAATGTGTAGCATTGGTGTTTTAATCTTTACTATAGAAAATGCCTGCTCCCCTCCACACGCTCTTGTGGTGTTTCCATACAACATTCATGCTTAAAACATTCTGCAGAAGGTTATAATTTAAAAAAAAAAAAAGAAAAACAACAACAATTTGTTCTTCAGTTTCTATGAATTCAGACGATTTTTTTTTTCTTAATTCAGATCTGAGCTCTGTTCTTTCATCTTCTGGAACTCCTGTAGATATTGAGTTTTATCATTTGTCTGAGGGTTAGATCTTCTGGTTTTGTGTGGAAATAAAATAAGCTCGCTTCAGCTCTTGGCTTATTGTCGGTGGCAAATTTACTTAATGAGTCCTTCCTTTCTCTTTGGAGATGACATTCACGCAAATCACCCTACTTACTACCTTGCATGAATCAGACACCCAAATAAACAGGTAGTCTGAGAAAAGGTAGATATGTCATTGAGTAAAGGTAGCATTTCTAGCAAAGAATATTTGGTATTTTTCTTCAACTCTCATATCTCTCTCTTCTGAGGAGCAAAATGGAGGTATCTTTTGGTCGTATCAAGCACAGGGGGATCAGATGTCCTTCAAACAAATTGACTTGGAGAGAGACAATGGCCAAGGGTTTTGCTTTTTTTTTTCCCCCTTGCCTTTTGTTTTCTGGATTCTTCTGCAGGCATCCCAGGTTGACACATTTGCAGAAAGAGATAAGAAGCAACCAAACAGAGGAGAAGCACAACCTGTGGAGTCCCTGTGTGACAGCTTGTGCATGGTCCCACTGTCCTGTCTTTAGTTAGCCCCTTGGTGGGCCGGAGAGACTGATCTTTTGTGGATGAAGTTAAACAAAAACACTGTGTGTCAAAAGGAAGGGCCTTCCTTATCTGCTGTTTCCAGCGATAGGAGAGGAGGTGTTGGTTTTTCTTCCAAGCTCTACTCCAGCCTGTCTTCCTCCCTTCAGAGCCACATTGTCACACAGAAAGCTGCTGTCTTTCAGAGGATGGCTGATCTGCTGTCCGCCCTTGCAGCTTCTCTCCTGTTTCCCTAAGACCCTTTCTCTGCAGAGATCAGCATTCTTTTTTCTCAAATCAATAGTAATGGTTCAGTTTTTCCTATGTATATATAATTTTTTTTTTCCACTTCAACTTGGAGTCATAATATTGAATGAGCCTGAGATTGATATTCTGGGGTCTTTTGGATGGAGTGGGGTGCTATTGTCAGCGTATTCCACAGAAAGGTTAGAATTTGGTAAGAAAGTCTGTTTTCTTCTATTCATTCTTACCCACCCTTCTCTTTCCCTGACCATGGTGTGAAGAATGGCATTTAATCAACTGTTCAGTTCAGTTGAGTCGCTCAGTCGTGTCCTACTCTTTGTGACCCCATGAACCACAGCACGCCAGGCCTCCCTGTCCATCACCAACTCCTGGAGTCCACCCAAACCCACGTCCATTGAGTCGGTGATGCTATCCAACCATCTCAACCTCTGTCATCCCTTTCTCCTCCTGCCCTCAATCTTTCCCAGCATCAGGCTCTGTTCCAATGAGTCAGCTCTTCACATCAGGTGGCCAAAGTATTGGAGTTTCAGTTTCAACATCAGTCCTTCCAATGAACACAAGGACTGATCTCCTTTAGGATGGACTGGTTAGATCTCCTTGCAGTCCAAGGGACTCTCAAGAGTCTTCTCCAACACCACAGTTCAAAAGCATCCATTCTTCGGTGCTCAGCTTTCTTTATAGTCCAACACTCACATCCATACATGACTACTAGAAAAACCATAGCCTTGACTAGACAGACCTTTGTTGACAAAGTAATGTCTCGCTTTTTAATATGCTGTCTAGGTTGGTCATAACTTTCCTTCCAAGGAGTAAGCATCTTTAAATTTTCTGGCTGCAATCACCATCTGCTGTGATTTTGGAGCCCCCCAAAATGAAGTCTGACACTGTTTCCACTGTTTCCCCATCTATTTCCCATGAAGTGGTGGGACTGGATGCCACAATCTTAGTTTTCTGAATGTTGAGCTTTAAGCTAACTTTTTCACTCTCCTCTTTCACTTTCATCAAGAGGCTCTTTAGTTCTTCACTTTCTGCCATAAGGGTGGTGTCATCTGCATATCTGAGGTTATTGCTATTTCTCCTGGCAATCTTGATTCCAGCTTGTGCTTCTTCCAGCCCAGCATTTCTCATGATGTACTCTGCATAGAAGTTAAATAAGCAGGGTGACAATATATAGCCTTGACGTACTCCTTTTCCTATTTGGAACCAGTCTGTTTTTCCATGTACAGTTCTGACTGTTGCTTCCTGACCTGCATACAAGTTTCTCAAGAGGCAAGTCAAGTGCTCTGGCACTCCCATCTCTTTCAGAATTTTCCACTACCAGAGGGCAATTGCTGATGAATTTGAACTGTGGAATGACACTGATTATGGGTTGCCCTGAAATTTACTCAAACCTTGCAAATATAGTTTCTATTTCACATTTTTCTAATATTTGTGATAAATGTATATATATATGTGTGTGTATGTGTGTGTATTTACCTTATTAATAAGGTAATACCTTATTATTACCTTAAAATGATACCCAGTCGTGTTTCTCACATACAAGTATACATGTACTATGTATTTAAAGAGGATCCATAGCTCTGTACATTCTGTTTTTTAGGGGTCTAACTAAAATTAAATAATATTGTAAGAGTGGAAAATGAAAGAAAAATTTTAGGGTCCCATCAGATAGGAAGGATGATCTGTCTTAAAAGAGCATTAAAAATAAAGTGATTAATTAAAAAAATGAAATGGATAAGGAAACTCTCCTCCACTTAGGGCCCAGAGAACTAGGCTAAAGCAGCGAACAGAGAAACACGCGTCGAAGAGTCCTTTCGACAAGTCCCTCACCCCACCCCCACAACCACCCACAACATAGGTGTGTATTGTCTCTGCATGATTTAGTACCGGGTGCTATTCTGCAGTTCTCAGTCTGGGGGCTGAATTCTTCAGCATCCTTGCCACGTTGCAAAAATAGAAAGCCCCATATCACAGTCATACCACCGCCCCACTTGCCACCTACGGCCCAACAGAAGAGCAGGCGAGCCTCAGTTTCCAAAAATGTTCTGTATTCCAGAAGTTCCTTGAATTCTCAGAACTCAGATGATGTTTTTCCCAGGGATACAATGGATTCTATTTCCAGAACTCGAGCACCTACTAACCCAGAACATTCCCCGTATCCTAGTCCAGTACTACGACTATTGCCAGGTACCTGGCAACCTAAGAAGTGTTGTCAGAAGGACTGTGTATTTGGAATTCTAGTTTGGGGTGCTCGTGACGTACTTATTATGGCTGCAGATTTGATAACAAGGTCTGGGCTACCCAACCGTGTACTTTCTGTCTCCGCATATTCCAGGAAGGGTAGCTCTTGTGTCTGTGTCAAGGTGGCATTGAAGAGGGAACTCCAGGACAGACAGACAGAGGCTGCAGCTGGGAAAGTTGGGGTGAGGTGCTGCTCTGGATTCTCTGGGATGGAGTGAAGCGGGGAGTTAGGTCTGTCTGAGGGGACGGATCACAGCAGGGGGATGGGGAGATGGCGGGACGGGGTGGAAGTTGAAGGAGTGGCGCTTGTGTGGTTAATGGAGACTAGTTCAGTGGAATTCCACACGTTTTGTTCAGCACCCAATCCTCTGTGTGCCAGAAAAGTGAGCAGAGTTGAGTGACACTGTTTCCACTGTCCTTTCCATCTGTGAGGGGAGGAGACAGACATGCATATATGTGGGTTAGCATTCGTGCTGAGGACCTCTTCTGTCCCAGACCTGAAATTCAGTTAGAACGCAGGAAGGAGAGTTTTATTCTGATGGAAAGATTAGGAAACATTGGATAGAAGAGGAAGCATTTGGGGGTAGGACTGAGGATATCACTTCCCTGATCTCACCCAGGAAGAGGATGGGTGAGATCTAAGTCCAGAGGTGGGCGCTACAGGAGAGGGGTGGGCAACCAGGAGGAGAGGCCTGGAGAGTGTCCAGGGTTAGAAGGGATGGGCTTCCCTAGTGGCTCAGCTGGTCAACAACCTGCCTGCCATGCAGGAGACCCCGGTTCGATTCCTGGGTCAGGAAGATCCCCTGGAGAAAGGATGGGCTACCCACTCCAGTAATCTTGGGCATCTGCCCACAATGCGGGAGACCTGGGTTCAATCCCTGGGTGGGGAAGATCCCCTGGAGGTGGGCATGACAACCCACTCCAGTATTCCTGCCTGGAGAATCCCCATGGACAGAGGAGCCTGGCAGGCTACCGTCCTTTGGATCATAAAGAATTGGACATGACCGAGTGACTAAGCACAGCACAGCATAAGGCATGGTTTTACCTTCTAGAGTGGATTTCCCTCTTCAGTACCATGTACCCCTCCTTGTTCCCCAAAGAAACTCCAGCCCTGCAGGCAAGTAGTAGCATAGTAGGCAAGAAGGAGTGAGGATTGGAGAGGGCACTGGGGAGAGAACCTGGGCTTTGAGAAGCTAGAAGGTAGGGCTAGTGGTCGAGGAGATTTCCCCAATCCCTGCCTGTCCTCTGGCCCAAATGCCACCCAGGTCATGGTGGCAGTCTCAGATCCAGATCAGGTGGGGGAAGGGAAAGAAAAGCATGGCTTTGGAATGCAGATTATGTCTTAGGGTATCTCAGACGTCGGCACAGGGGAACATGGGAGAAGACGATTTTGAGCCAATGGGGAGGACCTGGAATGCTGGTTCACACGTTGCATGAAATTGGTTGTAAGACGGGGACTACCTTGGTGGTCTAGTGGTTAAGACTCCGTGTTTCCAAGGCAGGGTGCATGGGTTCCATCCCTGGCTGGGGAACTAAGATTCCACATGCCACTCAGTGTGGCCACAAAAGAAAAGAAATTGGTTGTAAGAAAGACTGGCTCAGCCTGTATTTTGTGAAGTAATTACAAGCCCCTGTTTCCTTGGGCCCTCCCGCCCACCACTTCCTCTAAAGCACAAGTGAAGTGCCTGGTTCTCCAATGTCTCTCCATGCATATAAATCCCCTTTGTTACAGTTCAGTTGCTCAGTTGTGTCCGACTCTTTGTGACCCCATGAACCGCAGTACACCAGGCCTCCCTGTCTATCACCAACTCCCAGAGTTTACCCAAACTCATGTCCATTGAGTCAGTGATGCTATCTAACCATCGTTACAGAGGCCAAGGCTATGGGTGCTCGCTGATCACTGAATTCTGAGACAAGGGGGAACAGAAGGAGTAGAAGAATCTTTGCAGGTTTTTTTTTTTCTCAAAAGTGTAAGGCTTCTATTGGCAAACTGAAATGCTCATTTCTGCTTCGGGAATTGGGGAGGAAAACAGATGCCACAGAGAGGCAGTCATCCTGACTACAAGTGCTGTACTCAGAAGAGACCCTTCAAAGCAGAGCCAGCTCCGCATTTCAGAAAAGGCAGGTGGCTGTCGACCTTCATAGAGGCCTGGGGAGAGTGGATGGTTCCTGGTTGATAGGTACAAGGTGAGGGAGGAGGTGGCTGGCTCTCAGCCTCCACTCTTCTGTCAGCTGTTAGGGCCTGCCTCTGTGACTGCTCCCTGGAAAAGGACAATGCAACCCACTCCAGTATTCTGGCTGGGATAATCCCCTGGACAGAGGAGCCTGGTGGGCTACAGTCCATGCAGTCGCAAAAGAGCTGCCCGTGACTGAAGCGACGGAGCAGACAGGCATGCGCACACACACTGTGACCACTGCTGGAATTCCAGCTGCGAGATCTCTGCAGCTGGCGGTTAGAGGCTTGCACGCTGTAAATGTGTGTGTGTGTATGTGTGTGTGTGTGTGTGTGTGTGTGCCCACACACTCTCTCTCTGGCCTCCATGCTTGATCCCAGTCTTAATAATGACCTACTCAGCGAAATGGAATTCTAATCATTCACTGTCTCTTGACCATTGCCAAGTAAAAGGACACAAAGTCTTTATATTAAAATTCAGAGCAACATAGAAGCCATCATTTGGAGCCTTACACATCATTCTTTGATGGAGTGCTCTTATTAGCCACGTGTACAGAAGCCTTCATGTTGTCGATCATACAATATCATGTCTCTATAACATGGTAGGTGAGTATTGGCATAAGTTTAAAAAAATTACCAAGCCTACTATCTAAATGAACATGCTAAATGTTGAGCATTACTTAGCATCATTATGCTTCAGAAGGTCTCTTTTGCCCTCAGTTCAGGTAACATGTTCAACTTCTATGAAAGCATATTTTCGTATAAAGTGTGTGTGTATGTGTGTGTGTGTGTATCTTATTCACTAATAATCAGAGATAAGCAGGATCATGTTAACAATTTAATTAGGAGGTAGGAGATATGGATTTTACTTTTACTCATGTTTTTATGCATCTTTGAGCACTTTCTCTTTCTACAACTCCATATACTCATCTGTAAAATGAGGAATTTGAAGTAATCAGTGGTTCTTAAATAATTTGGAGGTCATGAACTTCTTTAAAAATCTGAAGAAGTCTTTGCACTTTCTTTCCAGGAGAAAGAAAAAATACACAACCAGACTAAATTGAATTTAGTTTCAGGAAGGAGTTTTACTGATCATTTTCAAGGCCATCATATTCAGCCATAGATATTATGCAATACATAATACGTACTTTAGAATTGTACGGTTCCAAAGGGCACAGTTCATATAGACTAACGACACCCCTTCAGAGGTGAGCAAAGAGGTGGCCCTTAAACTCCAGGGCTAAGAACTCTTGGGCCAAGTGAACTCTAAGAGTCTTTATGGGTCTTGTTGTTGCTCAATTGCCAAGTGGTGTCCAACTCTTTGCAATCCCATGGACTGCAGCACACCAGGCTTCCCTGTCCTTCACAGTCTCCTGGAGTTTGCTCAAACTCGTGTCCATTGATTCAGTGATGCCGTCCAACCATCTCATTCTCTTTTTAAGGATCTGAATGTCCCTCATTTCACAGTGACATTATTATTTTCAAAAACCTTGTGTTAGGTCAAGCTTTGAAATAAAATATAGCAGACTAGGTGGCTTAAACAACAGAAGTGTACTTCCTCATAGTGCTGGAAGTCCAGGATCCAGGTGCCAGTGATGATGTCCCTCCTGAGGCTTCTCTCCTTGACTTGCAGATGGCCACTTTCTCTCTTGTCTTCACACGGCTCTTTTCTCCATAGCTGCACACTCCTGGTGGTGCTGCTTCTTCCAAGGACACCAAACTTATTAGATAGGATAGTATACTAACGCATATATATGGAATTTAGAAAGATGGTAACAATAACCCTGTGTACCAGACAGCAAAAGAGACACTGATGTATAGAACAGTCTTTTGGACTCTGTTGGAGAGGGAGAGGGTGGGAAGATTTGGGAGAATGGCATTGAAACGTGTATAATATCATGTATGAAACGAGTTGCCAGTCCAGGTTCAATGCATGATACTGGATGCTTGGGGCTGGTGCACTGGGACGACCCAGAGGGATGGTATGGGGAGGGAGGAGGGAGGAGGGTTCAGGATAGGGGAACACATGTATACCTGTGGCGGATTCATTTTGATATTTGGCAAAACTAATACAATATTGTAAAGTTTAAAAATAAAATAAAATTTAAAAAAATTATAAGTATCTTTTCTCCAAAAACAGCCACATTTAGGGGTTAGAGTTTCAACATATGAATTTTATAGAAACACAATTCAGTTTATAATAAACCCCAAGTTGGTCAAGGCATTCCAGAGAGAAAGGTTAACAACTAGATGAATCAAAGCATCTTTTAAATAGGCCTATCAAAAATTAGAATAACTATGTTGCTTTCTGAAGCAGGGATTTATAATTGATTATTTAAATCTTTATCCTGCTGTTCTTATTAAAGGGAACACTTTCACAGAGGTTTTTTTTTTTGTTTGTTTTCCTTTGTTTTGAATAGTAAAACCAAATGAAACCAAACCTAAACAAAAAAAGCTATAAAAACTTGGTGCTGTAGAAATAAATTAACTTCATTTGGCACTGGTCATCAAGAGCCCTGGTCAAGGGTTATACGTACTGGGGAAAGGAATGAGTTTGGGGAGAAGAAATTATAATAACCCATAAATATTTTCAGTGTTTGCTTTCCTTTGGGCCATGCATGTAATCACCCTCCTGTGATGTAAATGAAAGCAACTGGAAGTGTCTTCCACATCTGGTACCTGGGGGTGGGGCAGCTGGGAGGGTTTCTATTTCTGCTAGTCCTGATTTTCCTTTCAACTGTAGGTGGCGGCTGAGGAGAAAAGGCCGAGAGTTCCTTGTAGTCTTTCAAAATTTATTATTGCTCCCTTAGTGTCATAATTAGTAACCACCATCCGGCTGAGTAACTCCCAAAGCCAACAACCGTCGTACACCCACCCCTACCTCCCCTAGCCCATGCACGAACTAAATAAGAGGTGTCCAGAGAGAGGAGGTTTAAAGAATGTGCTGGCTGTTGTTATTCCTAAAGCTTCACGGTGACTCTCTGGCTGTTTAATGTGTTTAGCAGTGACTCAGGCCTGTGAGTGACGTTACAGGCCCTCCAAGAGTATGCCGTGCCGCCCAGTAGCGCCCTGTCCCTACATCTTTCTCCTTTTGGATGCACCCACCTTTCTGTGTTCCTCTTCTCTACCCCGACAAGGTACACGATTTCAGGAAATGGCAACGATCAAGCACGATGCCTCCCGCTGTGATCTTTACGCCCACACAGACGCACTCCCTTGGTTGAAGTGGCTCACTCTCTCCTTGAATTGGGCTGAAAGGGATGTCACTGAAGACGTCTCCTCTCACACCACCCTCCCCTGTGGATTCTCTTCCCGATTGCTAGAGAATCCCCAGCAAACATTTTGTCTTCTGCGTTCATCGGCTTGAAATTAACGAGTGAATGGTTGGCCACACCAGGCAGGAGAGAGGCACAGCAGGAGAGAGAAACAGTAGATATTATTATTCCAACGTTGTGTGCTTGTTGGCCTCAGAGTCTCTTATGCAGATTTAAATTTTAGAAAACAGATAGTCTATATGAGATAGCCCATCCTTGAGTGGCTTGATGTCTGGCAATTAATGTTAGAGCAAAAAATTAAGACCCAGTTATTTTCATTTCTCAAGGGCATGACAATGAGTCTCTCAATCCACCATATTAAACCACTGGAAATCATATATAACAGAATCTTTTCTTCATTAAAACTTGGTTTAAGGGGACAAAAATGTGGTCTTTCTTCTGCTATAGCTTGTTAAAAACCATCTGATTTTCTCTGGCTCCAAGTTTCCATATATATATGCTTTTTGTCATCCTCTTTTATAGCTTCAAAATAAGCTCCATGTACCTCACTGTTAATGATGATATTACTCATAGCAAAGATCTCTTTTGGAATATTGTTTCCAGGATTTTAACTTAGAGAGGATCAAACATCAGTGAGTGTCAGATGCATTCTCCTGGTGTATAGTCTCCTGATTGAGTAATACATTTTGAAAGTGTAATTGATTTTGTCAGGATCTAGGGTTTTGGAGTAAAGATTGGCAATCTCAGGAAATGAACATCATCTGTATTCATGAAGTAGTAACAAGATTGCTGTTAGTGTTCTGGGGACTCCTTTTGACCTACAAAGAGAAGGGAGCAAATTCAGAGATAAAGAGCTTGGCTGCCATTTGTGACAGAAATATAGGCAGTAATTTATTTACTTGCATTTCCTAAGACTCCAGTAATTTTATGAACAGCTACAAGTTATCTGAATATGAAATATTATAGATTAGCAACTAATTTAATGCAATCCCTGTGACCTTTCTATTTTCAGATAGTGAACACAAAATATTTTTTAGTTTGTAAAGTATCAATTGCATAGGTATTATAAGAGTCAATATATAATGAAAATACTTTGACTATCATTTAATTCTAATATATGTAATAAAAAGTTATTTATATGAAATATAAAACAGTTTGATCTCAGGTCACTTTCTGAAAGCATCCTTCTAATACTCCATTATATACAGAAAGTGGTAATTAAGGACATACAATATTTTTTAAACACACATGAATTTATCTCCTTTAAATTATCATTTTTATTTATCTAATTTTATTTCATTTTATTGATAAAATGAGAGATTATATACTTCATTCAGTCACAGATGTTACAGATTTTTGTAACTGATGTAGACACATTGTATTGTGGGCAAAACATATGGAGTGAAATTATTTATTCTTCATTATTTGCTTATTCTAGTACATGACTCCTTTTTGCATTATGTTTCATAAGTTTTTAAAAGGGTGAGGGTGCATGCTAAGTCACTTCAGTTGTATCCAACTCTTTGTAATCCTGTGGACTGTAGCCTGCCAGGCTTCTCTGTCCATGGTATTCTCCAGGCAAGAATACTGGAGTGGGTTGCCATGCCCTCCTCCAGAGAATGACCCAGGGATCGAGCCCTTGTATCTTACGTCTCCTGCATTATCAGGCAGATTCTTTACCACTAGTACCACCTGGAAAGCCCTGTGAAATGGTGTGTGTGTATGTGTGTGTGTGTGTGTGTGTGTGATTGTTCTGTCCAAGATTGCATGTATGTCCATTAATTCTGATCTGTTAATTATGCTTTTTAAAAGACTAATAGCCTCTTTTTTTCTCCAGCTTATTCTGTAAGTTTTAACAAGAAGAATATAGGTCATCTATTCAATAAATAGTTATTAAGCTCTTAACATGGCTTAAGCATTGTTATAATTCCTGGAAATTAACAGTGATCAAAGGAACAAAAACATCTACCCCCATGGAATATACATTTTAGTGGGGATTTTGATCATGGATTTGTCATTTTTTCCAGTCTATCAATATGTGCTTTATATTTATTTTAGGTTATGTTATTAGGTATACACAGCTTCAGAACTGTTATATTCCCTCGGTTAATGGTTTTTCTTAAGACGCCACGATAACATTTTTGGTGATAACATCTGTTTTGTCCAACAATTATATTTCTGAATCTGTTTTCTCTTGATTAACATTTGCCAAGTATATTTGTTAGACTATTGACTTGAGGGTATGATAATTTCTCTAGGTCCTACACAGTAACACTTGCCAGGTGGCTCAGTGGTAAAGAATCGTTCTGCCAATGTAGGAAAGGCAGGTTTGATCCGTGGGTCAGGAAGGTCCCCAGGAGAAGGAAATGGCAACCCACTCCAGTATTCTTGCCTGGGAAATCCCATGGACAGAGGGACCTGGTGGGCTACCGTCCATGGGGGTCTGAAAGAGTCAGACATGACTTAGCACCTAAACAACAGCAACAACCACAGGCCATACGCAACCACAGGTTACTTTTTTCTTGTTTCTAGGTCATACTGCCTTAGGCCACTTACCAGTGTGTGAGAGAAAGGAACTGTCTGTCTTTTTAAAACACAGTTATGTAGTCTCAATTAAAAAACAGCCAAATCAATGTCCTAATTAATATATCTGGCAAATGTCAACCAAAAGGAAGCAGATATAATGTCCTCATTCACTTGGTTGAAATTGGTTCATCTCCACATCCACCTTCCAGAAAAGGGACAAAGAAGTAGAAAACATGTGTCATTCTCTGAAGATGTGAGCTGGAAGTTGCATATATCACTTTATGGCATTCAGCAGTAGAACAGTAAATTCATTCAGACCATAGATTCCGTAAATAGATGATGTGGGTTCAGATCCTGGTTCTGCCATCTACCATGTATGGAAAGTGACAATGTGGACCTCCTTTCCCCAGTTAAGACAGGGAGAAGAAGAAGTGTTAATAGCTCAGTCGTGTCTGACTCTTTGCGATCCCATGGACCATAGCCTGCCAGGCTCCTCTGTCCACAAGATTCTCCAGGCAAGAAAACTGGAGTGGGTTGCCATTCCCTTCTCCAGGGGATCTTCCCGACTCAGGGATCAAGACCCAGGTCTCTTGCATTGCCGGCAGATTCTTAATAGGGACAATAATAATACCTAACTTACATGCATTAAGGAAATATTGGTTATTATTCTCATTTTGAAGCCACCACAGACAAGTATTTGCTAGTGGTGGTAGTGGTAGTGATACAATGTTTACTTAGATTTAGGGCTATCATGCCGGTTCCTTTCACCCATCATTTCCTTTTGAATGCCACTCCTTTTCTCTGGGGTTGTTTTCTTTATACTGAAGTACAACCTTTCGCGATTATGCCAGTGATAGTCTGTGAATGGTAAGCTTTCTCAAACTTCTTTCACCTGATAAACGTGTTAGGTTTGCCTCCACTCTTAAAAATTTGACTTGCCTAATTAAATAAATCTAGATTGAATGGAAACTTTCTTTCAACACAAAGCTATTATAATTCATCGTCTTGTAAGTTTTACTTAAAAGTAACCTGTTGATTTTAAGATTTTTATCTTTAATTTTAGTGTTTAGAGTTTCATTATGACGAACCAAAGTGTGATGATGGGCACTCACACTCTTTTTTCCTACTTTAGGATCCTTTAGTAGAAGAACCTGGAGAAGGCAATAGCACCCCACTCCAGTACTCTTGCCTGGAAAATCCCATGGACCAAGGAGCCTGGTGGGCTGCAGTCCATGGGGTCGCTAGGAGTCAGACACGACTGAGCGACTTCACTTTCACTTTTCACTTTCATACATTGGAGAAGGCAATGGCAACCCACTCCAGTGTTCTTGCCTGGAGAATCCCAGGGACGGGGGAGCCTGGTGGGCTGCCATCTATGGGGTCGCAGAGAGTCGGACATGACTGAAGCGACTTAGCAGCAGCAGCAGAAGAACCTACAGGGAGTTCACCTCAGTGCTCCGTGATGACTTAGATGGGTCAGATGGGGGTGGGGTGGGAGGGAGGTCAGCAAGGGAGGGGAGGTATGCATACGTGAAGCCGATTCACTTCATTATGCTGCAGAAACTAACACAGCATTATAAAGCAACTATAACCATCCCCTCCCCTCCAAAATATAAAGATAAGTAAAGCTCAAAAAAAATAATCTGTATTACTTAACTATAAAACAAATCATTATCTTTTTTTATTATTACCCTTTCCTTCTTTTCTAGAAATCTTAATAGTTGTATGTTGAAATTTTCATTTGATTTTTCATGGTTCTTACTCTCTCTTGTATTGTGTAAATCTTTTCCTCTCTGTGCTATATTCTGAAAGTTTCTTTAGTTCTTTCCTCCAGTTCATTAATTTTCTCTTCAGCTGCATTTACATAATCTATCCACTGACTTCTTGAAAAAAATTCACTGGCTGCGTTGCATTTCCAAATGACTTTAGCTCTTTATTAAGTATGTTCATTATCACATTATTTTTTTTTCTCACCTATGGTTTCTGCAATTTCTTTATTTAGTCATTTCAACCATTTGGGGGCAATTTCTTTCAGACTGTTCTGTTATCTCACATTCTTAGATTTCTTACTCTTCCAGTCCAGTGTCTGTTAACCCTCTCACAGTGGATAATCTTCTTACTGGATAATTATTCTTCTTATAATCTTATTTTATGTTGATGTTGCTATAGGAGCCATGCATGCTATACTCTAGAGTAATATTCTAGAGAAATGTTTCAGCTTCTTCTGACACTGAAATGGTGTGTGATATTAAGTCATTTTCTGTCTCGATATCTCAGTTTCCCTAACTTTCTTAAGTGTCTTCTGAATACTTAACTATCTCTTTCTTATCCAAACCAGTTACTGAGGAATAATGACCTTGTCTTGGTTAGAGAGGGAAAGAGATGTGTATTTTTGCTTTTTGTTCAGGATTTTCAAGACACATGTCTTTATTTAGGGGAATTCAGTTTTATTTATGTTCAGTCCACCAGGATTCCCTGCTGGGAGATAAAGGACAATAGGGCAAGCAAGTCAGCATACTCTTCCCATAGCAATGAGCTTTTCACCAATGAAAAATATCCCTTTTGATCACAGGAACAGCAGCTGTGTAGGTGTTGCTAGTGGGGGGAAAAACACAATAATCTTTGACGTTTAAAATAGAAACATAAAATTGTTAATTTGTCTAAAGACAACTTGCACTGCATGCAGTAATGAAAAATGAAGGTTTAGCGCAATAATACTAGATTGATTTTACAGAAGTCTCAAAGTTCTCATCTCGTTGTGTGAGGTTTTAAGAAACAATCCTGTGCTATGATTTTTGTAGGATGAAGGAATCAGGTTTGAACCTCAAAATAAAGCCAAGAGATTACATTTAAGTAAATGCAGAGGTTAAGGGCAAATTGAAATTTTAAAAGAAATTTTAATTGGTATTATATATAAATTTGAAAAGAAATTTAGAGGTTATATATTCCATCCACTCATTTACTGTAAGACAGCAACTTTAGTGTCCCTAAAATTGTCCCATTCCTGTGATAGAGAGCCTGCTATCTTGCAAGATATTCCTTCCAATTTGTAATAGTTCCAGATGTTGAAAAGTTCTCCCTTATAATGAGATGCTTGCATATTTTGTGGATATATTTTTTTGGGGGGGGAGATATATGTATATGTGTGTGTGTATATAAATGTATACACTTTTGCATATATGTATGTATACATGCATATATATGTGTATGTATATATACATATATATGTATACACACAGACATATATGCATACCCTATATATGTGTCTGTTTATATCTATCTATCTACCTATGAGATTTTCTCTCCTACAGTAGTTAAATGTATGTCAGTACTATTTCACAAACATCCATTGAATGTCTTTTACTGTTCTGGTATTGTGCTAAGTTTGAGAGAGGGAATACTACAGTCTCCATTTTACTGATGAGAAAACAGGTTTTCAAAGGCTAGGCAACTTACCCAAGGTCACACAGCTATTAAATAAAGGAGCAAGGATTTGAACATAAGCTATCTGGCCCTAGAACATAAGCTGTTTGACCCTCAGACCAGGCCCCCGTTCCCTACATGATTCCTCTATAAATTGTGTAAGGGATCCAGATATAAACCCAACTGATGATAAGAGAACGTGACAAATGTTAACAGAAGATAGGAAAGAACAACGAATTCTGCTTGTTCATATTGGAAATGGTAGATTTTGAAGACATAGATATCATCAGTGCCAAAATAGTGTTATCTTAAATGTTGTTTCATCTATTTTAAGAGCAGTCTATTTCTCTTGCTATGACACAAACTTACATCTCAGTATTCCCCTGTCCTCACCATCAGTTTTGGAAAGTGCTAAATCCTCAGTACCACAGAGAAATGCCCTTATTACTCATCTTGCAAACATTTTTGGAACTGCTTAGATAACACTTTTGTACCTTCTGTTTGGAGAACATTCATCTCATCTCTACCCCCGCCAAGACTTCTCTGTTAACTGGATTTAAGACTGCATGATATCAAAAAGAAAATGGCCAGTTATTTTATATCTCTGTCCCTCTGTCTTAGAAGATATACTCTTCATGGAATTGTGAGACAGATGCTTGTATAAGATGGATACTTAAACTATAGTGTTCCTAGGACTAAATGATAGTCTTATGAATTGGATCCAAATGAGTATTTTAGTATCTGAAAAGTAAGTGTGCCAGAGAAACTGAACAAAGGAAAACTCCTGGCTGTGCTGCAATGTAACTTTTTATTTATATGGTATTTATTTGACAACTCTGAATAACCCAGACCAGTCATTTGAGATGAAAAACATGGTTTCCAATATGTAAGTTTCTCCTCCTCTCCTCTCCTTTCCTCTTCCCTTCCCTTTTCCCATGACCTGTTTTTTGTTTGTTTGAAGTAAACAGCTGACACCTTTCTGAGATTTTCAAGATTTAGCAATCTAACTGACAAGAGAAAGCTAAGCTTAAAACTTGCCCCCTCCAGGAAGCCCTCTGTGGTTGATTCAACCCAACACTACTCATCTCCTTACATTGACATTTCTGCTTCTCTGCCTATTTGAAATCATTCAAGGCCTCACCATCCTCATGGTACCATGATACCATGGTTCATGGTAATAGTTAACCTAAGCATTTACAGTGTTCCTTTCAAATATATCTTCTCATTTACCCCTTAAAACAATCCTGAGTTTTGATGTATTCATGTTTATACTATTTAGGAAATAGGCTCAGTGAGTTTAAAATAACTGCTTTGAGGTCACAGTGAGTGGATCAGGATTTGAACTCTAGTCCTTTGACACTAGGGGCACCTGTCACCTTGTATATGAAGCCCTCCTCAGAGTCCCCTTTCCCCCCACAGCGGATTAACTCCATTCTCTATTCACGGAACAATAGACTGGTTCCAAATAAGAAAAGGAGTACGTGAAGGCTATATATTGTCACCCTGCTTATTTAACTTCTATGCAGAGTACATCATGAGAAATGCTGGGCTGGAAGAAACATAAGCTGGAATCAAGATTGCCGGGAGAAATATCAATAACCTCAGATATGCAGATGATACCACCCTTATGGCAGAAAGTGAAGAGGAACTAAAAAGCCTCTTGATGAAAGTGAAAGAGGAGAGTGAAAAAGTTGGCTTAAAGCTCAACATTCAGAAAACGATCATGGCATCCGGTCCCATCAGTTCATGGCAAATAGATGGGGAAACAGTGGAAACAGTGTCAGACTTCATTTTTTGGGGCTCCAAAATCACTGGAGATGGTGATTGCAGCCATGAAATTAAAAGATGCTTACTCCTTGGAAGGAAAGTTATGACCAACCTAGACAGCATATTGAAAAGCAGAGACATTACTTTGCCAACAAAGGTCCGTCTAGTCAAGGCTATGGTTTTTCCAGTGGTCATGTATGAATGTGAGAGTTGGACTGTAAAGAAGCTGAGCGCCGAAGAATTGATGCTTTTGAACTGTGGTGTTGGAGAAGACTCTTGAGAGTCCCTTGGACTGCAAGGAGATCCAACCAGTCCATTCGAAAGGAGATCAGCCCTGGGTGTTCATTGGAAGGAATGATGTTGAAGCTGACTCCAATTATTTGAGTGCATGTATTTCATGAACATGAGGTATACTGTAACTATGTGCAAGGAACCAGATGGAGTTCAGGGGCCTGGGATGGAAAAGAGAAGATTTAAAACCTTAAGAAGCTTATAATCTAGCAAGGGAAAAAGCCATCAAAAACAAAACAAACCATCAGTCCCATCTCTATGTTCAGCTTCCCATATACAATATGCTAAGTGCTAGAATAAAGGCATAAAAACAAACAATACAGAAGAACAGTTCAGTCAGTTCAGTCCCTCAGTCGTGTCTGACACTTTGCGACCCCATGAACCACAGCACGCCAGGCCTCCCTGTCCATCATCGACTCCTGGAGTCCACCCAAACCCACATCCATCGAGTCGATGATGCCATCCAACCATCTCATTCTTTGCCTGCCAATGCAGGAGACACAGGAGACATGAATTCAATCCCTGGGCCGCCATGATCCTCTGGAGGAGGAAATAGCAACTCAGTCTAGTATTCTGGGCTGAAAAAAATCCCATGGACAGAGGAGCCTGGTGGGCTACAGTCCATGGGGTCACAGTGAGTTGGACACGACTGAGCATCTAAGCACAAGAATACAACAAAATACTACGTAGAACCTACTTCAGAGGTACATTCTTAGTAACTTTTAAAAAATACTGAATTATGGTAAAATGCCAGGTAAATCCAATGGAAATTATTAAAGGATTTAGAAGCCATGCTTTTTAGCAAGAAGGCTAAATAATTGAAACTTATTGTTTATTTGAGAAAAGAAGGTGAGAAAATTAAGAGATGAGACAGAAAAGTAGCCCGAGAGACCTTCCATATCCCAAAGTAGACTGAAGCTGTGTGAGTTCCACCGTTATGTTGGAAAATGATTACTGATGAAATGGGGCTGGGTTCTGGCACTCCATATTATCTGATTCTGGGGCCATGGTGAGCTTTATTGTTTTGGAGTTGAAAGATGTTTGTGAGAAGAGTATGATTAAGCTGCTCCCCATTCTGCAAAATATATGGGCAAAAAGAATCCAGTGAGTCAGGTAACACAGGGGAGTAACTTTCCATTCTACGTTTGGGAGTTGCAAGGGGAACTTTTTGTTTGCTAAGTCCTCTTGAGATTTGTCAATGAAAAGAAAAAAACCATCTGCAGAGATGTATTTCAAGGAGTCAGCTGGAGAAAAAGACAATTATTTTCACACTCACATTTATTGACCCTTTACTGTTTATACACACAGTGCCAGGCATTGTTTATACACACTTTACATGTAATACCTTTCTAAATCCTCACAGCAAGGCTTTTTGTTAGATAACATGATTATTCCCATTTCACAGAGGGAGAAGCTGTGATAAAGAAGGGCTAAGGACCTTGCCAACATTTTTCACAACAGCTAGAAAGCAAAATCAAGACGTTGAACCTAGGCGGTTAAGGCACCAGAGCCCCTGATCAAAATCAGTATGCACACTCTCAAAGTGTCTTCTAAATATTTGATTTGATAATTTCCCTATAAACATACAAATGGTGTTATTACTTCTGTTATTATATAACAATCATTCACTTTGTTTGAATCATTAAAACTGGATTAAGATGTACATGATCTCTGATAGCCGATGTAAGTTTAGAGAAGACTAACGGGAGTTTAAATGCCCCGATTTCTTTATGACTAACTAACTGAATCCCGTCCTCGATTAAAAGGAAGGTTGTTTCTATGAGAAAATAATTTCACTTGGATTTCCGAGGAAGCTGGCTAAGGTTTATATAGGAACATTTTATATATGTATTTTCTTTTCTTTAAAGAAATGTGTAAAATTCCAACAAAACAGATAACCCAGAGCCATTGATCAACAGATTTGGAAAATTTCCTAGATAGATTTTTCTCTACATCCAGACTCCTGATATCCCAATTTCAGCCACAAGGAGGACAAGAGAACAACTATGGATGTTTGTGTGAAGGATAAATTAAAGGAACAGAAGCAACATATTCTCTAAATGATAAAATTATACAAGGATGCCATTGTCTTTGTTTTTCTTTAAATCAAAATACATGTAGGAATGATACTTAAACGAATAAAGCTTCTCTTTTATACTCCCAAATATAAAATATAATCAAAACCTGCTTTTTTGCAGGATGGCTTTCTTAAATAAATGAGCAGAAGGATGAATTATGTGGCTATAAATAAACCCACTGACATATAATAAAGCAAAGTTCGACTGTTTTATGGAACCCTTGGCTATATTTATAGCCATGTTAACAGTCACCTGTATTTTTTCAGGACTTGGATTTCATTTCACATTATGAGAGTTTAGTTTTTGTTTTTCCCTCTTCCCTAAACTTAATATTTGGAACTGTGTTTCAAGAGAAATGTAAGGATTTCTACTCTGTATATTTGGGGAGAAAAAGGGTCCTTGCCAGAGTTTAGGGCTCACAGAGAAACAGACTGCCCCACTGCTTTCTGTGTCTGTGCCGTCAGATCAGCTGGACCTGCAGCCAACAACTGGATGGGCATCTCTCGCCAGCAGCAAAGTGGAAAGCTGGAGGCTCTGCAAAGCGAGAAAAGGCGTGTGCAGGTGCAGAGAGAATGTCTTGTGAGAGACTGACAGGGCAGCAGTGCGTTAGATTCCTGGCACCTGACACCATTAAGTACTTTCGTGGGATGTATTTTAGGAGCCAGAAAATTCCCCAGAGTACTGCATAGCTGAGGTTTCCACCAGGTGGCTCAGTGGTAAAAGAACTTGCCTGCCAATGCAGGAGACGCAGGTTCGATCCCTGGGTCGGGAAGATCCCCTGGAGGAGGAAATGGCACCCTACTCCAGTATTCTTGCCTGGGAAATCCATGGACAGAGGAGCCTGGTGCGCTGCAGTCCATGGGGTCACAAAGAGTCAGACATGACCGAGAGACTGCACAGGTACGCATGCACACACCAAAGCAAGACAAAGAGTGTCAGATGGATCAGGATTCTCGCATATTATCTTGGGACAGTCTTTTTTTGGAGGCGGGGAGGAGAGGAAGGGGGAGATTAAAATGGGGGGGGGGGAGAAATCTATAGTGCTAAATTCTGCAGCCTGAAATAATAGAGAAACTGAGATATTAACCCAGGCAAATCCAGCCACAGGCCTTTTTTAAAAAAAAAAAAAAAAAAAGCTGCATTTCATTCAGAAACTTAAGGTTCCAAAAAGTCTGGTTAGGATGCCATGGCGGTTTATCCAAGTGGAGCTAAGCGTGGTTGTTCCTGTGAAATTATTTATACTTTTCAACTTTAAATCTGTGGTAAGCATAACGTTTCTAAATCTATTTCTCTCTCTCTCTATCTTAAAAACAGACTCTCATCTTCATGTAGCTGCATGCTTCATTCCTAAGTGTTCTCACTCAAAGGACCCACTAGAAAAGATAACTCAGAGGGAAAGAGGGGAGTCTTTTGTGGTGGTCCAGGTGAAGACAAATCCCTTTAACCAGAACTGCAGATGCAGGCAGTATCTAGGGGTTGTCCCTGGAGCTAAAAATCTAAACAACAGCAACCAACTTAATAGATCAGCCTTATATAAACCCGGGGCTTCCCAGGTGGCGCCGTTGGTAAAGAATCCACCTACCGATGCAGGAGACGCAGGTTCGATCCCTGGGTCAGGAAGATCCTCTGGATAAGGAAGTGGCAACCCAGTCTAGTATTCTTGCCTGGAAAATTCCATGGACAGGGGAACCACTGAACCATGATGGGCTACAGCCCATGGGATCGCAAAGAGTCGGACACGACTGAGTGACTGAACATGCACTCTCCGTGTAAATTCTAATAGACCTGAGAATGACGTGAATTAGAAAAGACGTCTAAGTAGGAATGTGTTAACTAGAGGAAGAGAGAAGAAGGAGAGAAAGGAAATGAAAAAAAATTTTCAACAATGTGTTAAATTGGAGGAGGACATTGCTTTTTATCAGGATAATTGTGGATTGCCACTTGAAAGAGAAAGAAGAACAATAAACCAGTCTTGCATTTGGCCTCTGATAGATCTTCTCTGTGTTCTACTCGGTCCCCAAGTGGAATCAGCCTTACCAGAATTCACAGATACTTCTTTTGACATTTTGTGAAAAGTAAATAAATAAATGATAAGTATGACAAGTCAAATGAATAGTTCCAGCTGTTATGCACCAGTGGCATTTCCAGGTTTTGTACTGCATTAAGGATTTATTTTTCACTTTGTTGCCTAGCAGAGAATTAATTGGAAGGTCCATCTAAACTTCCCATCCTTCCTTGGGATTAAGGGAAAAAAATACAGTCTCCAATACTCAATGCCAATTCAGAAAAGAAGAAAAGCATTAAGTGGATAGGTAGTCAACTCATGATCTCTGCAAATATGTGTCTCTGGGGGTCAGTGTCACTAGTGCCAGATAAGTATGTCAGTGGAATAAATGGTATATAAAAATACATGCATATAAGGTTGGAAGGGCTTCCCTGGTGTCTCAGCTGGTAAAGAATCCCACTGTGACCCAGGAGACATGAGTTCAATCTCTGGATTAGGAAGATCCCGTGGAGAAGGGAACGGCAACCCACTCCAGTATTCTTGCCTGGGAAATCCCATGGACAGAGAAGCCTAGTGGGCTATAAGGCCATGGGGTTGCAAGAGTCAGACACAACTTAGCCACTAAACCACACCACATGAGGTTGGAAATTGATCCCTTGGATGCATTAATTCAGCAAAGGTTTACTGAGCTTCTACTCTGTGCTACGCACTCTTGCGCACACAGAAAATATCGGGGAGACCAAGGCAAAGGTTCAACATCCAGGGAACTGCCAGGCTTTTTAAAGAGACAGACCATGAACAAATATAAATAAAATAATTTCAGAAAGTGGAGTGCTTTGAAGAAAACAGAACATGGTCATGGGTTAAAGTACCTTTGGGGGGGTTGTAGCTTACTTTAGATGAGGGTCAGAGAGGGCTTCTGAGGAGGTCACATCTGCAATGAAAATCAGATGAAAATCTTAGGGAAGAGTGTTCCAGAGAAGAGGGCCCAGCATGTTTAAAGGCCTTGAGTTGGGAAGGAGCTTTGCACACTCAAGAGCAAAAAGCAGCTCCAGGAGACGGCGGGGTAGAGAGTAAGAGGTCATCTGGAAGAAGATGGAGTTGGAGAACTAGGTATAAGCCAGGTCATCTAGGTCTCTTTAAGGCCATGATACAGAGACTAAATCCAAAGCGCCGTGAGATTCCATCTGGAGGAGGACATCAAGGAGTGGTTGGATTGAATGGGAATTATCATCTGCGTTAATGGAGGATGCCTAGGATATTAATATGTATTTTTTTTCACTTTTGTCATAATAGTTGCCTGAGACCCTAAACATGTACTTAAACTTTTTGGAGTTTTAGCTTATTTTTCTATTAAACAAAAATTACTACCACTCTTTACTGCTATGCCACATGCTGTATATGCATTATCTTATTTAATATTCCCAAGAACCTTATAAGGGGAGGAGGAACTATTCCCATTTTACAGAGAAAGAAATCAGGTCTTAATCAGGGTGTAAATCAGGTCTCCATCAATCACCCCTCTCTCTTATTGTGCTATTGTTGAGTACACGTTGCTAGTTTAAAACATTATGTTGATGGGCCACAACCCAAAGGCATGTAAAATCACAAATGAGGGCCATCCCATCGGAGGCTGTGGATCTTGAATCACCCTTATAGCCAAGAGCCAGAGCAGCTGGGATGACTGTGCACCATTTACTGCAGGCAGCAGGGATCTTCAGGAGAACACCAATTTCCTAACCAGAGCACCAAGTCACCATCATAAAGTCTCAAAGGGACTTGATACTTGACCTTGAAGGCAAATCATTTCTAGCTTTGATATCTTTATGTTAGAGACAGATAATGCTAACTTATTCAACATCTCTTCAAGGCGCCCCAAGAATGAATAGGACTGTCTTAATCTCTTATTCTCAGTCAGGAGGCCTGAGATGTCTCTTGAGAGCAGGAGTATGATAGGTGCTATAAACTTTTTAAAAAAGAAATGCTGCCTAAGTGCTGAGTGTGTGTGTGTGTGTGTGTGTGCATGTCTCTCTCGCTATCTATATATATATATACACAAACATACACACACACACACACACACATATATATATATATGCATACTCAGTCGCTTCAGTCGTGTCCAACTCTTTGTGACTGCATGGACTATATAACCTGCCAGGCTCCTCTGTCCATGGAATTCTTCAGGCAAGAATACTGGAGTGGGTTGCCATGCCCTCCTTCAGGGAATCTTCCTGACCCAGGGATCAAACTCACGCAACTTATGTCTCCTGCATTCACAGGTAGGTTCTTTAATACTAGCGCCACCTGGGAAGCCTGTATATAAATATATATAATCAAGCGTTGAAGAATTGATGCTTTTGAACTGTGGTGTTGGAGAAGACTCTTGAGAGTCCCTTGAACTGCAAGGAGATCCAACCAGTCCATCCTAAAGGAAATGAGTCCCGAATTTCATTGGAAGGACTGATGCTGAAGCTGAAGCTCCAGTACTTTGGCCCCCTGATGTGAAGAACTGACTCACTGGAAAAGACCCTGATGCTGGGAAAGATTGAAGGCAGGAGGAGAAGGGGACGATAGAAGATGAGATGGTTGGATGGCATCACCGACTCGATGGACATGAGTTTGAGCAAGCTCCAGGAGTTGGTGATGGACCAGTGAGGCCTGGCGTGCTGCAGTCCTCGGGGTGGCAAAGAGTCAGACACGACTGAGCAACTGAACAGAACTGAAGACATATAGACATGATTTAACCAGCAAGTGTCCTGTAGTATATATGATGTGATTTAACCAGCAAGTATTATTTCCTTACTTCTCCATCCCCGCCCCACCCCCAAATATACTGTGCTTTTATAACTAAGGGGACTGGAAAGGAGGGAGTCAGAGGCAGCAACAGCAAGACCCGGGAGTCCAGGAGGCTGTCGGGTTTCTGTATCACGCTGTTGGCTCAACAGCGTAGTGAGAAGTTGGGGGGTGAGGGGTGGGATGGAGGCTGCCTCGTCCAGAACATCACCGTTTGCTGGCCGAGCTCTGGTCTGCTTCCTCCTGGAGTAACAGATGGCCACTGCGGGCCCGCCAAGCTTCTTCCTGCCTCTCCGCTGTCCCCTGCAGGTTCAGCCTGGATGTAAAAGCCGCACTCTTTTCGTGCCCAGAATCCTGGAGGCCCGGAGGCTCTACTCTCCGGGGGCCGCGTGCCTCTAAGGCCAGGGCAGGCCAGACCAGCCACTCTTTCGCCAGCCGACTCAGCCCTCACCTCTTCTGAAGTTCTTGGACCAGCCAACCCCTGGGTCCTGAATTCCCAGAACATCCTGCCCACCAGGGGTGGGAGCTACCTTCTCCAAGGGCCTCCCCCGGGGGAGCGCATCAAACCTCTCACCCTCCTGGGGTCCATCTCGCCGCCTTCACCTTCGAGAACCAGGACGCGCTGCCGCCATTCGCCCCTCGGTTGGGCTCGTATCCCCTTCGCCCCCAAAGAGGCACGCCCCCGGAGAGTGGCCCCGCGATGCTGACCACCAGGCCAGGGGGAGCGCGCGCGCGCTCGGGCACTACCGCGTGCAAGCCGCTCCGGCGCTCCTGCTGACTCAAGGGGTTGATTTTTATTTCTATCTGGGGCGACTTCAGCCTTCGCTGCCGCCTGCAGTTTTTTGTTTGTTTGTTTGTTTGTTTCCTTTCCAATTGCCGGAGTTTGGCTTAATATGCCTGGGAGAGGAGCAGGGATCCGGCGATCAAAAGGCGCAGGGCGCGCACACACACACACACACACGCTTGTGCTCACTCCTCCGGTAGGGAGCCGAGCGTCAGCAGGCAGGGTGTTGGTGCGCGCGCGTAGCTCGCGCGGGGGGTAGACCAGCGTGCACTTGAATGGGGAGGGCCGGGATTCCGGGGCGCTCGGGCCCCTCCTCCCTCCGAGCCAGCCAGTCCCTCGGCCGAGCGCTCGGGCTGCCCTGATTTGCTCTCGGGAGTGCGCTATTTGCATAAGACTTGCCCATTCGTGAATCTGGCGCCCCAACTCCTCGCTTCGCTTCACCTGTGCCTCCCGGTTCCGCGCGCTTTGCAGGCGCCCGCCCGCCTCCCGGCCAACTCGGCCGCCCGCCGGGCACCTCCTCGGGCGCCTTCGCGGCTCTCCCGCCCCGCCTCTCTGCGCCCGGGCCACGTCGGTTTGGGTGGCCGCTCCGCGCTGGGTTCCTCCTCCTCCTCCTCTCCTCTCTCTCTCCGGTCGTTCTTGTTCCTATCTTCCTCCGGTGGCTGTTGCCTTTTCATCCCGTTGAGACACCCGGCCCGCAGGCGGCTGCTCCGTGGCGCTCTTCCAGAACTCGCAGGGTTCACAGCCTCCGCCTCCCGGAGCCCTTCCACCGAGTCTCCGAGGACCCCGCGAAGAACTCTCAGCATCTGCAGCCCTCCTTTTCCTGGGAGTTCTGCATTGCATCGCTCGCCAAGTTGGGGGAAAAAAATGTTCAAACTGCTCGGATGTTGGGATAAACTAAGCTGAACCTACTTGGGTCTCCTGCCGTCTCCTCTTCTTCCTTCATTTCCACCTTCCCTCCGTGTGGCTTCCCGGAGTGTGCAGTTAAGTCATCCGACCCGAGGTGCCCCGCGGAGACCAGGAGGAGCTGCGAAGGGCCTCCCCTGACATGTGTGGCATTCCGGGGCTCCCTAGGAGGGTTGCTATACCTGGGTGTATTTTGGCATCGTAAATTTCAGCTCCAAGAAAGGGGAGCTTTTGCCTTATATGTTTGTTTTTTTCTTTTAAGTAGTTTTTCCCCCCATCATCTGTCTTGAAAACGCTTATTCCTTCCCTGTTTTCCAAAATCCGGGCGAGTATTCCTCCTGCTATGATGGGCCCCTGGGCATCATGAACTTAATTATTCCTCACTGGCTGGAATTCAAACTGCCCATCCGTGGTGGTCCTGTGCGTTGACCATGCACCTGAGAATCCACGCGAGACGGAACCCTCCTCGCCGGCCGGCCTGGACGCTTGGGATCTGGTCCCTTTTCTGGGGATGTATCGTCAGCTCTGTGTGGAGTTCCTCTAATGTAGCCTCCTCCTCCTCCTCGCCGGGGTCTCACTCTCAGCACGAGCACCATTTCCATGGCAGCAAGCATCACTCAGTGCCTATTTCTATCTATCGCTCCCCTGTTTCCCTTCGAGGAGGGCACGGTGGGTCTTTCTGCTCTTTATCCTTTTAATGGGGCATAGCAATTCTGTAACCCACTCGCCTTTCAGGTAATGTTAAGGGTGGGAAAAGAATATGAAAAAAAAAATGGATTGAAAATCATGAAAAGCATCGCATGTGCATGAGGGAAGAAAATGCCCAATTTCCCCTATAAGCTGGTGTTTTCTGCCCCGTTCCCATTTTCTCTAATGGGTCCTCCCCACCTGGGCTGGCTTGCTTATTCAGGGCTGCACAAGCACTGGTATTCTCCTCTTTGGAACCCTCTGCTTCCTTCACCCAACAGATGGCAGGCAACTTATCAGATAAGTCCCTAGTGCTGCACTTTTGAGAATCCATTCATTCACCTTGTTTTTACCCTTCTTCTCTCTGATCTTGTTGGAGAACTAGTCCTGGGAAAATAGCAGGCAGCAGGAATCCTTATGTCTTCAGCCTGAAGTTGATTGAACTGCTATAAAGTGGTTAAGGTTGGGGAGTGGGGGAAAGTAGCTGAGTGTAGAGAGGCAGAAAATATTTTTTTTAATAACCAGTGGTTATTAAACTGTTCATGTGCACAGCTTTAAGTTTGTCCACATGTCAGATGGAGAGAGCAGCTATGATGAAAATTGTACCCCTAATATTGCTAACTATCTAGGAGGAGGCAATGCATAAGATAAGGCAAAGTCCATTTATAATTTACCGAAGTGTAAACTGTTGCCACTTCAATCTCCCTCTGATGGGAATTTGTTTCCACTAAGGGTAGTATGGGTGGGCTTGTTCACACCATGCAAGTGTGATGTGTTTTGCTCTAAACGACCCTCCTTGCATAGCGAGTGAAAGAGGAGATCTCTGGCTCTTAAAATGACAACTCAGCTTTGAGCAGGCTACCTCTGAAGAGAGAGGGTGATGTCTGCCGCGGAGGGTGGCGCTTGCTGTAGTAAACTGTTCTGAAGACGAGAGCTTCGTTATTTGTGTACTATGCACTCCACTCTGACGGCGAGGAGACCAGGGATCACAGAGCCCACCTGCAGGAGCAGCCCTTTGGGGAGCAGCGAGAGCGAACCGCCCTGGAGGTCCCCTGCCCTAGCGTGTATTTTGAAGACCTGTCACATCCAGACCCCACTGGGAACGTCCGTTCTTCCCACCGCCTCCAGGCCCTGGGTTCCTGCTCTGTACAGTGCTGGCTGTAGTGTTAAGTGGAAGCACATGGAGAAAATGCCAGCACGTCCTCTCGCTCTGATTCTTTCTTTACATTTTATTTGATGGAGTCGTCAAGCGGCTCAGAGCTTGTCCTGGTTGGTGGAGAGGAGGTGGTGGGGAGGAGGGAATGCTTGATCTTGATCTGGTTGCTGTTTTCTCTGTAATTCCTGCTGGGTTTTGGTGTAGGCTTTCAGAAAAGAAAAAAAAAAAAAAAAACATAGGAGAGGAAAGAGCCACAGTCACCAAAAAGGCAAAAGCAATTTCATGGAAATAAAAACTCAGTTTCTAAGGAGGAGAGGGACTGGCAGTGGGGGGGTGGGATTGTAAAGGGTGAGAAAGGAAAAGAGAGGGGTGGGAGATGGAGGAAGCCAGACAGACTATTACTAATAGCCATGATTAAACACGGAAATGCTCAGCGATAATTAGCTAAATTTTGCTAATTAGTGTAAATTATCAGCAGGGAGATGAAGATATGCATTTGTTAGAGGTTATATAGGCTAGCAGGGTCTCTATACTTTCTGTTCGGGATATAAACAGTTAAAAGCAGCAAGTAATTAAGTGAGGGAATGTGCAGTACTTCCCTGGGATTCTTAAATCTGTCAATCTCTTCCTGTCCCCTTGGCTCTGCCCCCTTCCTCTCTCAGTCAGCTGAGGGGCCTAGAGGAGTTGAGCCCAGCACAGGTTAAGCACAACTCTTCTCTGTTTACTTGATTTCTTCCCTGATTGGTTGCTCAGGACTCTCTAAATCTTCTTAACTGGTTCCCAGTCTACTTTCTCATTAACCTACATCTGATAAGATTCGGCGCCACAGAAAAAGGAGAACCAAGTAAGTAAATGAGTAGAGATCCTAGAAAAGGTCCTCAGTTCCCATCAGAGCTGTAGAATGCAGTGAACTTAAGAATCTAGCATGACTGAAGACAAGGAAGCTCACAAAATCAACTCTTTATATATCTCCTTTCAATCCTGAAGTCCCATCCCATTGATCTGGGCTTGAAGACTGGATGCATCTATATTAGGCAGGCTCCTTGCATGTTTAATTCATATTTTGGGACTTGAAATGAAGAGAAGCAGTAAGCAACAAGACACCCCAAACTCTGGCTTCAATCCCATGTCTAAGCTGTGCCCTCTTCTGCCTGAAAGCACCAGAAGACCCCTCAGTGCTTCCTTAATGTCCCTCATTCTTACTTGGAGTACCCTTGCTTTCCCCTCATCCAAGACAAAGCCTTAGCTATCAGCAGTTGTTTTCAAAAATGTTTTGGATGGAGGTGGTAGGAGGCTAATGGTTGTTACTCACAGTTTCCTCCAACCTGATTCCAGAGTTAAAAGCAGCCGTTTCTACTGTCTGTGAGGAAGTAAATGTCCTTCATTCTGGTATAAATGAATACTAGGACCTTGAGTCCAATAATGGTCTCTGGACTCAAGGAGATGTTTTTTTTCTTTCTTTTATTTTTTTTTTATTCTACCCTTGTTCCCTTTGTCCATTTCCTGAGAAGCTGGAGGTCCTCAGATCTGCCCTGTTAATGAGCACCCCCTTTGTCTAAAACCTCCTATCCTATAGTGAAACTCACACAAAAACAGATGGAAGAAAGAGAAATCCTCCAAACAGCTGATCATCTACCCAGGTTTGATTCTGTTCTTTAAAAAATTTACTATGTATAGATTTTGCCTAAAATCTTGATCCCAGGGCAGCCTAGAGTGGGCTGAGCTCCTTTATAAGCTGGGAAGACTAAGAAGCTCACCCCTGCTGGAGTATGCAAAATAGTTTTAGGTGAAAATTGTGTCTCTGAATAGAATGAACTCTCTTCTCACTTGGAGTCTAGTAAGCTTTCACCCATTACTCAGTCCCTTCTCTGAGGCTTGTTGCTTCCTTACGTGCTGTCTTCTACTGAACTAACATTTATTGGGTATTTACTATGTGCTAGGCTGTGTGTAACCTGCTAAGGATAGAAAACTAAATATGACATTGTATTGTTCAGCATGGAATAATTTCAGAAGTATTTGGATCATCTGTGAAAGATAAATGCTTGTATAAATTTCAAAAATAGGAGGGATGGGACAAGGATCCAGATACCCAACCAAATTAACTAGTATGAAATCTACACATCCCTTGTGAAATGCAAATTTACAGTATTCTGTTATTCAAAATATCCCTTCAGGTATTTTTCTTTCTCATCTTTATTTTCACACTTCTATGTCATGCTTGTTGAAGCTCCTAGGTAATTTAGTGCTATGGGACATATAACTGGAGAAGGAAATGGCCATTCACTTCGGTATTCTTGCCTGGAAAATCCCATGGACAGAGGACCCAGGCAGGCTGGCTTCCATGAGGCTGCAAAGAGTGGGATACGACCTAGCGACTGAGCGTGCATGGGACGTATAGTTTTATGTGTCTTTTCCCTCTCTCCCACCTTTAAGAAGTCCAATGCGCCTCCACTTAAAAGTGTCTCAGTACTTACAGTTTAAAAAAAGTGTGCCCTTAGGAGCCTAGGTGTACTTAATATGTGACTTCTACTTTGCTTTCCACAAAATAGCAGAGCTTTCTGGCTCTTTAGGCATTTGGGGGCATAAAACTCAGTTTTTTTGTAAAAGAAAAAAATACACCGCAAGGTATTAGAAGAAAGCCTCTTGACCAGAAACCTCTGTGTGTTTGTGTGTGTCTGTCTGTCTGTGTGTCTGTGTGTGTCTCTGTGTCTGTGTGTGTTTCTGTGTGTGTATCTCTGTGTCTGTGTGTGTCTGTGTGTGTCTCTGTGTGTGTGTGTGTCTGTGTGTCTCTGTGTGTGTGTATGTCTGTGTGTGTCTTTGTGTGTGTGTCTCTGTGTGTGTGTCTGTGTCTGTGTGTGTGTCTGTGTGTCTCTGTGTTTCTGTGTGTGTGTCTCTGTGTCTGTGTGTCTCTGTCTGTGTGTCTGTCTGTCTGTGTGTGTGTCTCTGTGTGTATGTCTGTCTGTGTGTGTGTCTCTGTGTTTCTGTGTGTGTGTCTCTGTGTCTGTGTGTCTCTGTCTGTGTGTGTCTGTCTGTGTGTGTGTCTCTGTGTGTGTGTCTGTGTGTGTAGGTAAGTCCTCTTTGAATCATCTTAGCAAAGGTGGTGGTAGTAGTCTCCCTTGTGATCCATTAGCCAGGAGTCTTTCTTGTAGGAAATGATGCTTCTCATTCATTGTCACACAGTTCCATCTCTGAAGTTTTTCCAGACTTGGGGCTTGTTTTGCTCTGATCTGTTTAGCACTTTCTATTGCTCAGCCAGCTGCTTTCTAACCATTTTCTTTCTCCCTCCCTTCTTGGGATTCAGATTGCTGAATAATTCAGAGTGTTGGTTGACAGATAAAATGGTAAGATTTATATGTCTTTGGCCTTAGTGATGAATTAATTAAATTGGCTTCTCTTTCTCTCTCTTCTCTAGATGCTTTGTTTGGTGTCTCTAAAGTTTGCTGGCAAGTGGTTGCTCTGGAGATTAAATTGTTCTTGAAAGGCCAGTGTAGGAGGATTATACTATCCTAGTGTATATTTCTTTAGGACTTTTAATATAAATCTTTGTCGGAGTGGGCGATGGAGGTGAGGGCTGCCATATCCTAAGGAAAAGAGAAGAGGAAATTGGAACAGTTCCTTTTCAGGAAAAATAAACCCTTTACCGAACTGGCTGATGGCTGAAATTCAGTAGCAAGATCTTTATTGTTTTGTTGTCTGGAAGACATAACATATTGTGCTTTACATTTTAATGAGTGAATTGATCAGACCTCAGAAAGCTTTTTTCACTAGAACCCTGTGTAATCAGGGAGAGAGGCAAATTTCTTAAGATAAAACTTGAACGTAATCATACTTCCTTTCTTATATTATTTTGTTAGGGCCGCCATAAAAAAAAAAATCATAGACTGGGTAGCTTAAACAACAGAAATGTATTTTCTCACAGATCTGGAGGCTGGAAGTCCAACCTTTTGGTTTTGGCAGACTTGATTTCTGAGGCCTCTCTCCTTGGCTTGCAGACGGCCGCCTTCTTGCTGAGTCCCCTCCGGGGTCTGTCCTCCGTGTTCACTCATCTCTGATGTTTCCTTGTGTGTCCGAATTTCCTCTGCTGATAAGGATACTGGTCAGAGTGGATTAAGTTTCACTCAGAGCCCCATTTTAAGTTAATCACCCCCTTTAAATGAGCTTCCCAGGTGGTTCAGCAGTAAAGAAGTCTCCTGCCATTGCAGGAGACTCAAGAGACAAATGTTCAATCCCTGGGTGGGAAAGATCCCCTGGAGAAGAAAGTGGAAACCCAGTCCAGTATTCTTGCCTGCAGAATCCCATGGACAGAGGATCCGGGTGGGCTACAGTCCATGGGGTCGTGAAGAGTCAGACATGACCAAGAGTGCATGCATGTATGCATGTACCCCTTTAAAGGCCCTTCCTCCAAATATAGTCATGATCTGAAGTCCTGGAGGTCTAGGCTTCAACATATGAATGTTGTGGGGCATACAGGTCAGCTCATAGTACTCCTCCTTCCCCACCCCCAGGATCCAGTTATTGTAAAGTAAACATGTACTGTGCAGAGCATCTCCGGGGAAGTCAGACTTTTACAATGGGAAAAGTAAATCTTCGATGACAATGGTAGCGATTTACAAAACTGATAAGATGGAACCTCCTTGGGAAGAATCCTACTTACATATATGGAGACAGCAACACCAGTGACTTTAGTGAAACTTGTGTTTGCTTTTCTCTTTGTTTCGTGTGACGGAGCCTCCACCTTGATTGTGCACACTGGCTGATCCTGCCTGACTCCAGACACATGCTCTGTAGACAGACTTCAGTGCCCACCCTCCAGGGCTCTCTGCTGAGACCAGCTGCCATCCAGGCCTGACACCCCTTCTCTTCCAGGGACTCCCTTTAATCAGCTACGGTGACTCACTCTTTTCCTCTCTCAAGACACATATTGCCAACTGTTTGCACACCTCACCCTTCAGTGAAGAAGAAATGAATTTAATAAGTATGAATACTTTTATGAATATTTGGAAAAAAGTATGTCCATTTAAAACTATGTCAATTTCGGTGTTTTTGCATTGAATTTCTTTCATGAAACTGTATTTTAAACTCACATGAAGGAAACTGTATATTTCATGGGAGACAATTGAGAAAATATGTTGCAGTTATTATGCCCTTGCTGATATAAATCCCAAGCAACATATTCACCTCTTTGGGGAAAGGGAATGAATTTTCTTTTTGTATTCATGTATTTCTGAAAAATGATTTTGAGAACGTGTGCTAAGGTTGACAGGTAGATGATGATGCACTTCTGAGGTGCAGGGTACTGTTAGGTGGGTTTGGGAACAGTCACTACAAGATTAGAGTTGGAGGAAATAGGTCTCAGTCTTTGCCTGTCGCTTGGGAGCCTTCGATAAGTCAGTTGACTTGATTAAGACTCAGTATTTTCATCTTTTAACTGGGAATAGCATTAATAATACTTACCATACACGTATCACAGAATCGTATGAAAAATTAAACAAGTTGTGCTTTCCTTAATTTCTGTGTACAGATGAAACATGTTATGGGAATAGATTAATGATAATACTCTTTCAATTCTTTGCATAAAATCCAGCTTCAGTGTTGACTATTTGCAGGTTGGTAGATTGAAGTTAACAACATGTAAGTACTGGCTTTCTTCATTTCTTATCTGTAGCAACACTTTCTGCCTCCAAGGCAAGGAAAGGGAAATAGGAGAAAAATCTTACCATGTACTTCCTTGTTTATGGCACTAAAAGAAGATAGCACGTGGGGTCATCTTGCTCCTCTTGGTAACTGTCTTCTTAGGTATAAATCTATGCTGGCGAATTTTAGCCTAGAATAACAAATTATAGCAAATGGTTTAGAAGCTCAGTGAAGCACAAGGGGAGAGGCCTCCAGGAAATATTCTGAGACCATTTTGGAAATTTAGAACTGGACCTTCTTCTCTAGCAAACTTGTGCAGAATTTAAATACCACTATATACTGCTCCATATCCATCAAAAACTAGAGTGTTTAATCTAGCTTATATGAGGGGAAAAAACAGGTCTTTTTAAACAACTATTTTCAGATCTGGAAGTGGAAAACTTCTTCTAATGTCATTTCTGAAACATTTCCTTACCAGGACTCAAAGGTCATAGAGAAGTTGAGAGTGTATTTTTATGGTGGAGTCCTTAGAGTGGACTATAGATCCCAAATTTGGAACCAGAATTCTTATGGAAGGGATATTGTGCTGATCATAGATTTTACTCCTTGCTTTCTCCCTGACTCTGTGACTCTGGATATGGCATTTTTTTAAAAATGTATTAATCTGTTATCACTTAGACATTTAGACATGTTGATTTTCTAAGCTGTATTCTCCTTTCTCTTACCCATAGTTTTCTGTGTCGCATGTAGTGTGTTTGAGTGTTAATACTGTAGCTGAGGAAAATTGTCCTTTTCATTTTTCCCTCATTTGTACGATACTAGGGTTGAGTGAAATGATCTCCCCAAATGGATCTCAGCACTAGGATGGCATGATTCTCCAATCTGTACATCTTTAAAGACCCCACTGTGTATCTTCAACCTGTCTAAGTTCCGTAGGTCTGCCAGTATTTTATAGCTCTGTTTTCTTGACTCTGATACTATCTTATGCCAAAGCTGCAGCCGGGTTTTCTCTTTTCCCCTCTGATAGAAGCAGCATAATGTACAAGGGGGGCTCGCTGTGATGTTATAAAGCCCGTGATCCAACTTCAGTAAAGAGTCATGCTGAGACAGAAAGAATGCCACTTTCATTTAAACATACCTTTTCAGTACTAGAAAGGAGCTCTGCGTTGTGTTTAAAATGCTCTGCTGTGTTTAACCGTTATCAGGGCAGGGGGCAGAATGACAACCGAGTTTATAAAGAACAGGTGGTTTATTTCTACTTAGAGTTTTGAGAAAGAGTTGCTCGGATCACACGCCAGCATCTCATGCACACCTCTTGTGTGCCAGGCTCTCTTCCAATGCCTTATATATATGGTTTCATTTAATCCTCACAATCCTTGACCCTAATAAGGTTACTCCCACTTCATAAATAAAAATGATGAGACTCAGAGAGCTTAAGTAGGACCAAAGTAGGCTGGGGATAGATCCAGGCTTCAGAGCTGGTTCTGACTACAGAGCTCTTGACCTTTTTGCTCTCCTAGGAAGCCCATCATCTCAAGAAGTAGACAACAAATGCAGCGAGCTTAGGGATTATCTGATCACCTGATGTCCCATATGGCCAAAGTGGGGTCTTAGCCAAGGGCATCAGTCAGTATCAGAATCATGTGGGAACCTGGGCAATATGATGTGACATCCATCACCCGTCTTTTACTCTACAACATAGAGGCTGACTTCTCATCTCCCCAAGATGCTTTGCTTCAGATTGATGTCCCTTGTTGTTCAGTCACCAACTCATGTCCAACTCTTTGTGACCCCATGGGCTGCAGCATGCCAGGCTTCCATCTCCTCCACTATCTCCCAGAGTTTGCTCAAATTTATGTCCATTGAGTCAATGATGCCATCCAATCATCTTATCCTCTGTTGCCCTCTTCTCCTTAACCAGACGAAGTCCTGTAGGAATGGATTCTGACAGCATTGGATTTTTCTGGCCTTTGTAAAAATTAATGTTTCCTATATATTCTTTTAATAGGTATCTGGCTTTGTGCTAAGAGGTGTGATTCTTGGGTATGTTGACTTAAAACAATATGTACAGTGTGAGAGTTGTGAGTTAAGTTTTATTTGGGGTCAAAACGAGGAGTATGTGTGCTAAGTCACTTTAGTTGTGTCTGACTCTTTGTGATCCCGTGGACCATAGCCTGCCAGGCTCCTCTGTCCATGGGATTATCCAAGCAAGAATACTGGAGTGGGTTGCCATGCCCCTCTCTAGGGTATCTTTCCATCCCAGGGATCAAATCCAAGTCTCTGACAACTCCTGCATTGGCAGGCAGGAGCCCTGGGTCAGGAGGATCCCCTGGAGGAAGGCATAGCAACTCACCCCAGTTTTCTTGCCTGGAGAATCCCATGGACAGAGGAATCTGGTGGACTAAAGTCATAGGGTTGCAGAGAGTCAGACAGGACTGAAGCGACTTGGCATGGCATGCAAAATGAGGAGTACAGCCCTGGAATCAGCATCTCAGATATTTCTGAGAAACTCTGGGGGAATGGTCAGTATGTGTGTGATTTTGGTAAAGGGAGAATACAGGCGATCAAGCACATATTTTTCCAGAAAGTTTCTGCCAGTCTCATGAAAATGACTGCTAGTCACAAGAAGCACGTGTCACCATGCTTTTCTAGATGGGAGGAGATAGAAGCACTGGACTTGTAACACCGGCTCCTGAGAATGTCAGACTATCTGAAGACCTGTTCCGCCAGGCTCCTCTGAGCACAGAATGCCTCATTGCTGCTCCCCACCCTGAAATCCTTTCAGAGAGTGTTGAAATCAGCAGCTGTAGCAGCTCATGATTTAATCTTTGTGGAGGTAGATGGCAAGTCTCAATGGCAAGTGTCAATTTGTAGCTGACAGGTATTCTGTATGGGAGACCTTAGTGTGAGAAAGGGCTCAGATTCAGGCTGGTTCCCATGCCAGGAGACATGTCCTCTCCTGGTTGGGTCTCATGTCCTGAAAGCAGGTGGGAAATGGCCTGTGTACTCACCTGTGCCTGTTTTCCATCTGAAGCCACAACTCAGGTATTGCTCAGGGACACCTTCTTTGTCCTGGTCCCCTCCCCTTGGTCACTCACAGTTGAGTAGCTCTGAACATAAAACCTCCAGAATCCTGAAAGCCACCTTTTCTCAGATACTGTCCTCACCCCCCCTTTTTTTTTTTAATTCTTTTTACTGTTTTGGAATATTCCTGTCACTCCCCCTTCCCACATTAAACCATAATGGTATCTACTCCTGAGTGTCTTTCCCCCAAACTATGAATTTCAACTGTTTCCGAGGCAGTCTTTCAGAATTTGAATATAATTACACACTTTGGGTGCAAATTGTGGTTTTCGCTACAGAAGAAACTAATGGAAATGATCCGCCCGTTCCTGTAGTTTAGAGATTATATGCTTCAGAACTGGGGGTATCTATTTAGGTGGCTTTTCTGTGTGGAGCACATTAAAATGAAAATGAACTTGGGGTGAGCCACCACGGTTGCTAGGCAGTGGAGCGAGTTGACAGAGCAGAGCATTAAACTGAACCAGTGTCGGTGTTTTACTTAACATTTATTTGCTTTGCACCTTTGGCATTTGATGTTGTCAAAGAAGGGAAGGAGGAGGAGCTAGGCAGGATCTGGCTGTCTGCAGAGCTCAAACAAGGAGGAAGGAATAATCAGCCCATGACACCCAGGTGAAATGAGCCCTTTTTAAAATTTGCAGTTGCCATACAAAGAACTCCTTTTATGAGGAGCACGCAAGACTTGCCAAAGTGCACTGGTGTGTCTGTCAGCTTCAGGAATGTGGACGTGGGGAGATACTTGTCTTTGCAGTAGGGGCAATGACTAGCAAGGAGAAACTAGTCTTCCCCAGGCTTGGCCTTGCTTCAGTGGCTGTAGACAAAAGGTCAGCAATTTCAGTGTGTTTCCATTATCCACTTAATTCCAGGTCTCAAGTCCTAGACTTATCACGAGCACGTAGGGATAGGTGGCAACGTCTTTGGGGCTTCTTTATAAGTGATAACTAATAGAATAAAGCCCATTGCTTTGAAGCCCTGGTTTTAATAAAGGCTGAAAGGCCCTTGTGAACAACTCAGCTCAGTTCAGTTCAGTCGCTCAGTCGTGCCCGACTCTTTGCAACCCCGTGGACTGCAGTATGCCAGGCCTCCCTGTCCATCACCAACTCCCGGAGTTTACTCAAACTCATGTCCACTGAGTTGGTGATGCCATCCAACCATCTCATCCTCTGTCGTCCCCTTCTCCTCCTGCCATCAATCTTTCCCAGCATCAGGGTCTTTTCAAATGAGTCAGTTCTTTGCATCAGGTGGCCAAAGTATTGGAGTTTCAGCTTCAGCATCAGTCCTTCCAATGAATATTCGGGACTGATTTCCTTTAGGATGGACTGGTTGGATCTCCTTGCAGTCCAAGGGACTGAACAACTAGCTCATAGATAAAGCAAGACTCTCCTGGATTCTTCTGGTCAATTTTAGCAGCATTCTGATTTTTTAAAAGTTTGAAAAGATGATTAAAGGGTTAAATCTCAGCTCTTGGGAAAATTTGGCCTTCTGAATAGTTTAGGTGGGAGGAGGGTCCTGTGAGTGACTTAGATAGTCAAGGTTTTATTGTTTATCTTTTCCTTGAACCAATTATTGTGTATCTCTTGACATGAACTCTGATGGACATCTTTGGGTGTTCACTTCTGTCAATTCAATCTTAGAAAAAATAAACCCAAGAAAGGAGATATCTTTGTGCTTTTAGAAAAATGGCAGTTGTATTTACTTTATTTTTAATAATAATTATTATTATTCACTTTTTTCCCCAAATCTTTGAATGTACCTGACCCTCTCCTGAAGGTCTTAGAACATCTAATTCTCTGCAAGGTACGCCCTTTCCAGGTGAGCCCCTCTCCCCAATTCTCCATGTATTCCCCATCTGGACCCACTCCTTTAACAGTCTTTTGGAGACTTCATTACATTAGCATAATTGATTAAAACATTGGCCATTTGTGATTGATTCAACCTCTAGCCCCTCTAGGAGGTTGGGGGTGGGACTGAAAGTTTCAACCCTCTAATTACCAGGTTGGCCCTACTCACTTCCCCCTAACCCCAGCTCCTAAGGTGCTTACCAAAAATTCTGGGGGTTTTGAAAGCTGTGATCCCAGAAGTGTGGATGAAGAATGAATACATATGAGAAGTGTATTTTGGTCATCTGAATGACCAAGTATGGGCTTCTTGTAAATTACAGTCAGGTACTAAACTAAATGCTTTAGCTTTATTCATTTAATCTTTACCAACATCCTTCATGGTAGGTACCATTATTAAAATTACACGCACAAAATACTCAGTCACGTCTGACTCTTTGTGACCCCATGGACTGTAGCCCACCAGATTCTTCTGTCCATGGGATTCTCCGGGCTAGAATACTGGAGTGGGTTGCCATTTCCTTCTCTAGGGGATCTTCCTGACCCAAGAATTGAACCTGGGTTCCCTGGTGGCTCAGAGGTTAAAGCATCTGCCTGGAATGCGGGAGACCCGGGTTCGATCCCTGGGTCAGGAAGATCCCCTGGAGAAGGAAATGGCACCCCACTCCAGTACTCTTGCCTGGAGAATCCCATGGAGGGAGGAGCCTGGTAGGCTACAGTCCTCGAGGTCGCAAAGAGTCGGACACGACTGAGCGACTTGCACTTTCACTCCTGCATTGCAGGTGGATTCCTTATTGTCTGAGCTACCAGAGATGCCCATTACTACTATGAATTTATAGGAAAAGAAATTGAGTCTCAGAGAATTAAGCAATTTACCTCAAGTTTTTCCACTCACTTAGCAGTTAACCCCTTTAATCTACAGTTCCTCTCAATATCCATGGGGATTGGTTCCAAGACACCCATGAGGTATGAATGTCTGCAGATACTCAAGTCCTTTCAATAAAACAGTGCAGTTTTTGCATATTACCTTAACCCATACACATTCTCCTGTATCATTTCAATCATCCCCAAGGTTACTCATAACACCGAATACAATGTGTTGTTTTTGCTGTTGTTTGGTCGCTAAGTCGGGTCCAGCTGTTTGCAACCCTGTGGACTGTAGCCTACCAGACTCCTCTGTCCATGCGATTTCTCAGGCAAGAATACTGGAGTGAGTTGCCACTTCCCTCTCCAGGGATATAATGCAATGTAAATGCTATGCAAATAGTTGTATATACAATGTAAATACTATACAAATTTTGCCTTTGCGCAGAAAATTCAAGTTTGGCTTTTTTGAATTTTCTGGAACTTTTTTCCCAAATATTTTCAATCCAATGTTCTTTGAATCTGTGGATAAGAGACCCACAGACAAGGAGGAGAGGACTAACTATGTTGAACTTTTAGGTCAAGTAATCTTCGCAAACATACAACCTGTTCCCTGGTATTGAGAACACCCGATCAGAACACATCCCTGTGTTCACAAGTCCTATTGTATTATAGAAAATTATGTGTGCTTTCTGAAGCAGCCTTTGGAAATTCAGATAAGTTCCACAGTCAGCTAGCAGGGAATGGTTACATATTCAATTAAGGGCCTGAGAGTGAGGGACACTTCTATTGATAACAGAGCCATTTGTGATTCACCCACCTCATTTTTTATTCACTGTAAGAAAGTCATTTATCAGGAAGTTTAGTTTCCGTCACAAAGGTTTTTCCTCAAGTTATAATTTTAAGCAGACCACCAACCTTCCTGGTTTTAGTTCTTGCCTGCAAAAGGGGAGAATTGTGATTAATCTTGAAGTAACCTGCCATCTTTATCTTGACAAGTTTGGTATTCATCTTTCTGTCAGGACTAACAGGCACAATCTTGATGATTTCTAAGATACCTCTTTACTCTTATTAGACCACCTTTGAATGTACTTTTATTCCTGGACCTACATACATATGGCAGAAGTGTGTGAATTATGAGGATAAACTAATGAAGTGACTTTCAAGAGTGTCAGTGGTTCTCAGACTGAGTGATATGTATGTGTACATACACATGTGGGTGAATGTGTGAACTGAAAAGTGTGATGTAGCATAAAGGCCTTGAGAGCAACCTACTTAGTACCTGACCTGGAACGTACAGAACAGACATGAGGCCTGGGCCTGCTGCACATGGTAGACATAGACATGTTTCAGTATCTCTCCCTTATAGCTCGGATGTCATTCACCAGTGTGTTGCGTCACAGAGCTCATGTTAACATGTTGGTTATGATTTAAGGAAAGGATGGTGTTAGTGTGAGATAGGAATGGACACCTGGAGACCTGGCCCTCCATAGCCAGTCCCTGTCTTTCAAGTGATTTATTTATTGGGTTTTAGAGGCCAGGGACTCATTGTATGTGCATGTACTGCCATCCCAATCATCTGTCAGTTATTTTGAATCTATTAGCCTAGCTATTGGGCTTCCCTTGTGGCTTAGCTGGTAAAGAATCTGCCTGCAATGCGGGACACCTGGATTCGATCCCTGGGTTGGGAAGATCCCCTGCAGAAGGGAAAGGCTACCCACTCCAGTATTCTGGCCTGGAGAATCCCATGGACTATACATCTGTGGAGTCGCAAACAGCTGGACACGACTGAGCAACTTTCACTTTCAGACCAGCTATCATAAAGAACACTCTTTTGAGATAGTGTTGAGATAGCGATCCTTTATTTCCCTGCACAAGGCACTCAGCCACGTAGAAACAGAGCTACCACCTGAACACTATGTTCTTCAGGCCCTGGGGCAATGCTCCTAAAGGAGTATTCTGATGAAAGTTCTTCATTGGCCTTAAAAGCTGTTTTGCATGTGTGAAATTATCAAACGACGGAGTAGGAAGAGGTCTGTAGCAACCTTTTCCAATCAAATTGTTTCTCATACAGAGAAACTTGGACAGCCTGGCTTCCCAAATCACACTTTTCAGATTAGAGGCAAGTTAAAACGGAAACACTAGTCCTCTCTGAGCTACACCACAGGTAGTGTTAGAGCCCAAAGCTTTCCAGGTGTCCCGTGTTTTGCCGTGAGTAAGGAGATTGAGATGGTCTCTGGTACAGCTGAGGGAATACATCAGCAAGGAAGGATCCAAGATCCTGAGAGCCAGGTTACTCCAGACACTCGCATGAGTTTCCTTCCTCGCCATCATCACAGAGCCCGGTCCTTAGTCCGTCCCAGCCACCGGTCCCTATCTGGGTCCCCACTCTCTCTCTGCCCCGGCAGCCTGGAAGGGAAACTCAGTGTGCCACAGTTCAATCAAACGGTTTGATGAGAGCTTTCAAGCCTAATTACATGGAAGGTTTCATCCAGTGAAAGGAAAGAGAAAAAGAGAAAGGGAGAAATTAAATTGAAGTATAAATCAGGCAAGGGCTTAGATCTTGAGCTCCCTTTCTTTTTAATCAAGAGTAAAATGAGAGGAGAGTTTTAAGGCTCATCACAAGACACCATTAACTACCCAAGGAGCTCTTGACTCAAGATGGCTTGCCTTGAGAAGAAAAATGTACAATCGGCCCAGAAAAGGAGGTATCCAAATGTCATTTAGAAGGATGACTCTCAGGAGCAGGACAATTTGTTTTCCTGTGATTGTTTGGGCTTCAGTTCCCCTGGCTGGCCAGTACAATTTTGGTTTTTTTTGCACACATTAAGTGTTCAATATGCATTTTAAATCAATGATGTAGTAAATTTTGTACTGTGTAGCAGGTAATTATGTATTATGTACAAAAGGGTGATATGTTTTCAATTCATTCCATTTTAGAGAGTGCACAAGAAATCAGTATTCAACATTTTGGCCAGTTCTGCCTTGTGGTTGACATAGTTTTGGTATATTTTTGTAAAGTTACTTGATTTTTATAGAATGTTTTACATTGTCGCAGAGAAAATGCAAGATCTATTTTGATCCTTGCCACAGCTCTATGCAGCAGGAGGACAAGTAGTAGAATTGCTATTTGTCCCCCCCCCCCCCACCTTTTTTTTTTTTTTAAGCTGATGTAATCAGGACTAAAGGAGTGTAAATGTCTTGGCTGAAGTCATTCAAGTATTCAGTGACAGGGCAGAAACTGACACCCAGTTTCTGTCCACTGCCCTGCTTTGCATGACTGAGTATCTTGTGGGGAATTTCTGGTAAAAAGATAGAGGAGAACAGCAAAGAAAAGAGCACTTGCAGAAGCATAGTTAGGGAATTGTGATGCACCTTCACTGAACTTGGCACTCATTAAATACTTATAATGAGCAAGGCAAGGACCTGGGCTATGCTTTATAGTGGACAATTGAAACGTGGATCCTACACTCAAAGGCTTACAGTGTGGTTACAAACTCTTTTTAAAGTATGGAGATCTATCCTTTCCATCCTCACAGCAATTTCAACCATGTCACCCGGATAGTTGCAGCAACCTCGTTTACGGACCTTTTTCATTGTTCAGTCGCTCAGTCGTGTCCAACTCTTTGCGACCCCATGGACTGCAGCACACCAGGCCTCCCTGTCTATCACCAGCTCCCGGAGCTTACTCAAACTCATGTCCATTGAGTCGGTGATGCCATCCAACCATCTCACCCTCTGTCATCCCCTTCTCCTCCTGCCTTCAATCTTTTCCAGCATCAGGATCTTTTCCAGTGAGTCAGTTCTTGGCATCAGGTAGCCAGAGTATTGGAGCTTCAGCTTCAGCATCAGTCTTTCCACTGAATATTCAGGGTTGATTTCCTTTAGAATGGACTGGTTGAATCTCCATGCTGTCCAAGGGACTCTCAAGAATCTTCTCCAGCACCACAATTTGTAGGCATCATTTCTTTGGTGCTCAGCCATTTTTATTATCCAACTCTCACATCTGTACATGACTACTGGAAAAAACCATAGCTCTGACTATACAGACCTTTGTAGGCAATGTCAAGTCTCTCCTTTTTAATATATTGTCTAGGCTTGTCAAGGAACAAGCATCTTTTAATTTTAATTTCATGGGTGCAGTCACTGTCCACAGTGATTTTGGAACCCAAGAAAATATCAGACCTTACTAATCCTCTGGTCGTCCCTTCTATCCATACCCCATCCATCTCATGTACCAGTCTGATCACACCATTCTCCCATAAGCTTCCCCCAGCCTACAGGGTGAAGTCCAATCAGATCACACCATTCCCTCTGTAACTAGAACAAAAACTAACCCCTAGCCTTCACCCTGCTTATCTCTGACTATATTTCCTAACACAAACTTCATTAAATCTTGGCCTCATTCCACTTCCTTGGGAAATTCAAATTCCCCAAATAAAGGTTCTCATAACCTTCTGGAACTCTCCTCTTGTTGCTGCTTCTCATTTAGTTGTAAGATTATTTGATCAATAGCTATTTCCCCAGATGGATTGAGCATTCCACTGGGGTCAGATAGGGTCATGAGATGAAGAAAACAAAATGCAAGATGTCCAATTAAACTTGATATTTACATAAATGACCATCTTTTTAAAATTTTGAAGTATCAGTATGTCCCATGCAATATTTAGGACATATTTATACTACATATTTTTGGTTATTTTTCTGTAACCCAAATTTAAATGGGTATCCCATGGTTTGTTAATCTGCCAGCCTTAGTCAGAAATCACATCTGTTTCTGCTCCAAGAACAATGGCTGGGAGTGTAACCAACAGATGATCATGCACACTTGATGAATAAACGATTAGCTTAAAAATAAAATTAGTTTACTCTGGTAGTGCCATGTAGGATAAATTGGTATGACAAGAGACTGAATTTGGAAGGACTAATTAGCACACTGTTGCCATCATCAAAATAAAGGTAATAAGGACCCAGGTAGGGTAGAGATATGGAGAAGGAAATGGCAACCCCTTCCAGGACTCTTGCCTGGAGAATCCCATGGACAGAGGAGCCTGGTGGGCTGCAGTCCATGGGGTCACAAGAGTCGGACCTGACTTATCGACTAAACCACCACCACCACCAGGATAGAGATAAAGTTGAGCACTGAATAACTGATGCTTTTGAACTGTGGTGTTGGAGAAGGCTCTTGAGAGTCCCTTGGACCGCAAGGAGATCAAACCAGTCAATCCTAAAGGAGATCAGTCCTGAATATTCCCTGGAAGGACTGATGCCAAAGCTGAACTCCAGTATTTTGGCCACCTGATGTGAAGAACTGACTCACTGAAAAAGATTCTGATGCTGAGAAAGATTGAAGGCAGGAAGAGAAGGGGATGACTGAAGAGGAGATGGTTGGATGGCATCACCGACTCGATGGACCTAAGTTTGAGCAAGCTATGGGAGTTGGTGATGGACAGGGAAGCTTGGCGTGCTGCAGTCCATGGGGTCGCAGAAAGTCACACAGAACTGAGGGACTAAACTGACCTGAGGATAGAGACAAGGGCTTCCCTGGTGGCGCAGACAGTAAAGAATCCGCCTGCCATGCAGGAAATCTAGGTTCGATCCCTGGGTCGGGAAGATCCCCTGGAGAAGGAAATGGCAACCCACTCCAGTGTTCCTGCCTGGAAAATCCTATGGACAAAGGAGCCTGGTCGCAAAGAGTCAGACATGACTGAGGGACTAACACACACACACAGGATAGAGACATTGAAAAGGAGGAATATTTCCAAGTAGGAATCAGAATTTGCACAGGTGTGACTATGTAACAACCCACAGCTTGAGTGGGGAAAGAATTGTTTCAGGTTACTAGTGGTCAGGATCAAAAACAATGCAAAAGGTAGAAATAAGTATAATCCCTCTCATTTATAAACTGCTTCACAACTTTCAAAGTATTGTTCTATGTTCTGTGTCATTCCTCTTTGTAGAAGTGACTTGTTTCTGCAAATACGGCCATTTAATGATCACTCCTCTTTGGAAATGCATTACATTTCCCAAGTCAGTGTTGTTGATCAGCTCAGAGATATTTGCATTAATTTCTGTGCATTTGTAATAGATTTTTACTTAAGTTCCATATTTCTCTGTGCTGAACGCTTTGTTCCTGAAGCACCAGGTAATTTTGTATTATGTGTGACAAACCTCTGGTGCATTTGTATTAACAGGTAGATTTTTATAATCATCAGGTTTTCTAAAAATGGGTTGTAGCTAGCCAGTCAAGAGATGACCAGCCAGAGGCAAATTTCTGTGGTGTTTCTTCCCATTGCCAGAACAGGTGGAGGTTGACAAGTCACAAGCTCTCACTTCAGATAATGAAGATGTAATTTTAGTCATTCAAGTTTGTGTTGAAAGCAAATCTTTTCACCCTTTATTTTTCAATTAGTGGGGCAAGTGACTCCATGGCCTTTAGCTATGGGAGGCCAGATGGGCGTTTTCTTAACTAGATGCACACGCAGAGACGACGGTTGACATTTCCTCAGCTGCTCTTGCAGAGGTCTTGAACATTTTTCCCCGGCATATCCTTGCCTGTGAGCTGCTGTTTGAAAGATCAGGTGTGATGAGTGAGTGATTAAATGAGTGAGATAATAAATGGGCAGCACAGAGCCTGGTGGAAGGAACATAGACTCTGAGTGTCACTGATCACACTGGGTGTGACTGATCACTCTCTCAGCAGATTATTCTAGGCCGTGTGTGCATTCATGCTCAGTTGTGTCTGAGTCTTTGCAACCCTATGGACTGTAGCCAGCCTGGCTCCTCTGTCCTTGGGATTTTGTAGGCAAGAATACTATAGTGAGTTGTAGTTTCCTCCTACAGAGGATCCTCCTGACCCAAGTATTGAGTCTGTCTCTCCTTCATCTCCTGCATTGGCAGGCAGATTCTTTCCACTAATCCACTTGGGAAGCCCATTATGCTAGACCAGAGATCATCAAACTTTTCCTGAAAGGAGCCAGAGAGTAAACATCTTTGTTTTTTGGGGATATACTGTCTCTGCTTCTACCATAACTACTCAACTCTACCACAGGCAGGATGAATTTGCCCTAGACTTAAGACTTAAGGTTGTTGTGATTAACATTTTCTAACTACCCAAAGAACTGAGCACGGAATCTGGCACATTAAATGGTCAGTAAATGCTAACCAGCGTTCCGAGTATGATAAATGGATTTTAGAGCTGCAAGGAATCTTGGAGATCATAGTCAGTTTTATCCTTTTAAAAGATAAAGATGTTTAAATGGAGGATCCAAGAAGTACAGGGACTTAACCAAGGTTAGTGCAATCTGTTTCCCCACAATTCTGTTCTTATCATCACTTGCAGAATTCCCAGAAAATATGGCAGCATGAAGCCAAGCTGTATCTTACGGGCTATCCGAGTACTGAGTCAATGTGCGTGCATTGGCTATCAACCATGTATGAGACCTGGGCTGTATGTTATGAGTGATACAAAGATCAGTGAACTTCTAGCAGCATTTATTTACTCAAATAACTATAATGAGGTAGGAAGTTACGAACGTCAAAAGAGTGTGTGCCAAGGCCTCTGTTTAAGTGTGCTTACATGTCTTACCTCAAATGATCCGCTTAGCAGTTTAAACTATCAACATTTTATCCTTGAAGGCACTCAAGGATAGACCCGAGACTCAACAGTTAAGTGAACCCGTTCAAGGTCAAGAGTTAGCAAGTGCTGGAGCAAGGCTTTGGATTTGTCCCACTCATTACACAAGGTGCTTTCTACTAGCCTTCAAAGAAGACTCTGTGGGTGAAGCATGTTTCTATTAGAACTTCTGCTATAACATACTACTTGGAGACTTTTAAAACGACTATGCTTAAACCAGCCATGCGTTTGCTGGTGATTCTGTGGGTCGGCAATTAAAAGTCGAATCTAGCTGGGTAGTCCTGAAGGCCTCACGTGGTGTCCCTCTTGTGGCTGTAGCTGTCTGACAGAGGGATGGGGGTTGATGGTCTCCGATGGTCTCATTGACATGTCTGGTAGTTGGTTCTGGCTGCTAGTTTGGGGGAACCGCAGGTGCTGTGGCCATCTCAGATCCATGCTGCCTCTCACCCTCTACTTGGCTAGCCCAAGCTTCTTTACACAGTGGTCTCAGGGCTGCATTTTAAGACAATGATAACCACAGGAACAAGAAACTTTTAAGAACTTGGACGTCACACGATAATGCTTTTATGGCATTCAATCGGTTAAAGCAGTTCTCAGAGCCAGATTCAACTGGTTGAGGAGCTAGAGTCCACCTCCAACTTGAGAAGTAGCCAAGTCCCATGGCAGAAGTGTGGGCATGTGGGGATGGGAGAATTCTTGCCCTATTTGCTATCTACCACAAAATCACAACTCAGCTGAGAGCCAGATCTTAACAGAAATATGCAGATTCGAACTTTGGCAGAGCAAGGATTATAAAGAACAGGTCTTATAAAGCTTATAAAGATTAGGTCTTAGCTGAGAGTGGGGCCACACACCTGCCCTGTTTTATCTAGGAAATCTTCTCTTGCCTCTGGTCTAACAAAGAAACTGCTATTACTACACATAAGGACATAATTACAAGAGCGGCTTCCATATATGATACTTCTGGCTTTCCAGAGGATTTCCATTTCTTTTATATTACGTTAAATGTGCTATATAGTTTTGTTGCATGTTATTGCTTGGAGAAAAAGGGCAGAAAAGCAGCCCCCTCCTTTTCTTCCTGCCATTTTGCAGCAAAGCAAATTCTCAGCTCACTTTCCCAGAAACAACCGTGATTGTCAATCATCTGTGGGGATTGACTGTGGCCGAGTGTCAGTCCCACAGCCGTTCTGCTGTGAAGATGAAAGTTTGATGGACTTCCAGATGAAAAGGAAGAAAGAGGAGAAATCTGATTTCACTGGCAGCTGCCTGACCCATCTTCATTAAGGCGGACTGTGGACACTGCAAGGCCATTCTGAACCAGTAGTCGTAAAACTAACAGGGCAGCGCTCAACCTCGGCAGCTCATATTGCTGCTTGAGCTCTGTCATCTGGGTGGTTATTGCCGAAGGAGGAGGAAGCTCCTGGAGGGAACCCAGTGGTCGTTGTGTGACAGAAGTGAAACTGAAAGAAATAGATTTTTCTATTAGCTGAAAATCCAACCTTTACACATCATCCCTTGCATGTGACAGACAGCAACTGATTCTCCCGGGCAGGGTTCCAGCAAATCATTCAGACTTTTGGAAGACAATATGGGATCAATCCCCCGTGTGTGTGTGTGCACGCACACACGTGGGGAAAAGCTGTGTAACTCCTCATTCACAGTCTCGGACTTGGCTGCATGTGTATGTAGGAGGGATGGAATTGGGGACTGAAGGTTGGAGGAGGGGAGGTGAGATGCAGTGAGAAGTGAGAAGTAGGCGAGAGGATCCAGTTCTAATAAGGGGATTCTGGAAATGAGAGGATCAATATTCAGTTCCCCAGCTTTCTAGATCTGAGCTCTTTTCCTGCAAAAGTGTTTACTGAACGGAAGCAACGAAACATATCCTTGTTTTTCTGACAATCCAGCATTTCAAATGGCAGCCTGCCATGCGTGTCTCTCTCCTTCTGAGATTCCTTTGTATTTGAGTCCAACCTCTCACATCCCATGGGTTGTAGTAATGATGGGAGCAATTACTGTATATCCAGCCCTTGTCATATGCCACATTCACATGCTTCATGTATATTTCAGTGTCTGTGATCCCTAAAAGAATCTTTTGAAGATAGATATCATCATCCTTAGGAAACTGAAGACCAGGGAGGTTAAGTAATGTGCCCAAGGACACACAGCTTGTAAAGTGGTGGTGCAGGGATCCACAGCTCCAAAGCCCGAACCCTCTCACTGTACTACTCAGTCTGTTCAAGCCTGGGGCAATAGGAGATGCCTTATATGAATGGTGTAATGATTCATGAAGGACTTTTTAGTTCAGCCCTTATGTAGATCATCTTTGAAAAGTCTTTTCAGCTGACATAAGGCCAACGTTCTGGCTATCTCATCTAATAGTGTTATTAGAAAGAAAGTAAAGATCATGGAGATTATTGGAACCAGAAGGGACTTGCTGGATCACCTAGTATTCTGCTCTAAAGTATTCTCCAGCCAGTGTTGCTCCCTTGTACCAAAGAGGAGGTCTGGAGAGTCCACTGGACACAACGGCAGTGTTCAAGCTAACGGCAGGATGGAAGTGTCTTCCTTCTGCCTTGTGCCCTTTATCCTCTACAACACTGCACACTTCTCATGGAATCATTTCTGGTTTTGAGGTGTCATACTAAAGCATAAGGTAAAGGTTACTCAGGCATGATCAACTTAGGCCAGGGGTTGGCAAAGCTTTCCTGTAAAAGGTCAGACAGTAAATATTACTGGCTTTTCAGATGTGAGGGATCTGTTACCACTCTTCAGTTCTGTCCTTATAGTTGGAAAGCAGCCCCAGACTGGATGTAAATGAATGGGCATGATGCATTCAGTGCAGCTTTATTTACAAACACAGGGAGGGCTGGGTTTGGCTCGCCAGCCCCTTCTATAAACTGTTCAAGGTGAGGCTGTCCAGGGAAAACGTCAGTCTCGACACTGTGGGATTTATGCTTCAGTAGTAATCATTCATGGAGAAGGCAGTGGCACCCCACTCCAGTACTCTTGCCTGGAAAATCCCATGGATGGAGGAGCCTAGTAGGCTGCAGTCCATGGGGTTGCTAAGAGTGGGACATGACTGAGCGACTTCATTTTGACTTTTCATTTTCATGCATTGGAGAAGGAAATGGCAACCCACTCCAGTGTTCTTGCCTGGAGAGTCCCAGGGATGGGGGAGCCTGGTGGGCTGCTGTCTATGGGGTTGCACAGAGTTGGACATGACTGAAGCGACTTAGGAGGAGGAGGAGGAGTAATCATACGAAGTACTTAGTGGTGGTGGTGGTAACCACAGCAGTGGTAGCATCAGCAGCAACAACAGCACCATCATCTCTTTATGTTTGCTTCATGCTTTAGGCCTTACAAAGTATTTAGACAATTATCATCTCAGGTAATCCCTTTTAAAACACTGGCTCAAAAACTACATAGGCAGGGGAGCCTCACCAGCTGAGGACTGCAGTACAGTGGAAGGAGCATGGCGTAGTCTGTACTTAGTGGTAGAAATCAGGGCTGTGGGATATCAACAGCCTAGATTTCAAACGCCTAGAGAGGAGAGTTGCACGTCTCCTGGTCCCATTGGGGGCCAGTTCATTCAGCGGCATGATGAGTGTCAGTTTCTTGAACACACATTTGCCAGTCTGCCCCAGCTTTGTGTTTCGACCTGTAAAGAAAAGAGCCACTTAGTCTAAGAGCTTGCTATCCAAGGAGAGCCTTTCATCTTTGCCCGTCACCTTTTTGGACCCGGTTATGTTGGTGAGTTCCTGGTGGCTCAGATAGCAAAAGAATTTTCCTGCAATTCAGGAGACCCAGGTTACATCCCTAGGTCAGGAAGATCCCCTGGAGAAGGAAATGACAGCCCACTCCAGGATTCTTGCCTGGAGAATCTCACGGACAGGGGAGCCTGGAAGGCTACAGTCCATCGGGTTGCAAAGAGTTGGATGTGACTGAGTGATTGACACTTTCACTTCACTCTATTGGTGAGCAACTGTGAAAAGTAACCTGTTAACACCGTTCATTCAACAGTTATTTAACACTTTGAGGCCTTCTCTCATGCTAAAGGCAGATGGGTGCATGAGGCTCCTGTCCTGAAGCATCTTTTGCTTCACAGACAAACACCCACAGGAACATGCCACAGACCCTACTCATCCTTCCCGCACCTGCTGGGAGCACTGCAGTGCTTCTTGGGTTTTGGAGGCAAATGTCAGATGGTTCTGCCACTTGTCCGCTGTGTAACTTTGGGCAAGTTCCTTATAGTCTCTGTGCCTGTTGTCTCACCTGTAAAATGGGGATAATATATTTTTACACCATGGATAGTGAGGACTTAAGAGCTACTATATGCAAAGTGCTTTTAAGCCTGGCCTTTGTAAGGGCTTAAATAAATGCCATTGTTATTATTCTTGTTGTTGTAATTCCTCGTGAAGAATAACTACCCAAACTGCTATGCAAAGGACCATACAAACTTTATTTTTTTTTTTTTCACCATATGTTTTCAAAATCCTAGCTACTTGGTTCTCAAAGACATTTTTCTAGCTCTTGGGGGTTCTATAACCAAGGTACATTTTGAAACTTGTTGACAAACAGCAAGTTAAGTGAGGCGAGCAAGCACTTGTCTCCTGACATTTTACAGATGGGAGGACTCTTAGGGTTATCTAGGCCAGAGTCACATTTTGGAGATAAGGACCTGAGGGTCCTAGAAAGTAAATGACTTTGTCAAAGCAGTGTACTAGGGGCAGAATGAGGGCTCGAACATCAGTGATGAGGTGTTTTTTGTCTGGCTTTAAAAATCTACCCCCCCCCCCACCATTTCTGTTATCCCATCTCACCTAACAGTTTCCTCACATTTACCTGATTATTTTAAAGATCCCACTGGTTATAAAAGATAGATTAATAAACTCGCTTGTAACCCCATGAAACCCAGTGGCTTCACCTCACTCGCCTCCAGCTTTTTCATTGCCCGCGAGTGAGGGAAGTTACATTCAAGGACCTCTAAGATGGATCTCAGTTCAGATAAGATGCCATCTTGAGGAAGAACATAGGGTCAAAATGGAATGTTATTGAAATTTTTGGTCAGTTCAACTGGGATAGTCTTCTAAATCTCGTGTGTGTGTGTGTGTGTGTGTGTGTGTGTGTGTGGTCAGTTGCTTAGTCGTGTCCTACTCTTCAGCCCCATGGACTGTGGCTCACCAGGCTCCTCTGTCCATGGAATTTTTCAGGCAAGAATAGTGGAGCGGGTTGCCATTTCCTCCTCCAGGGGATCTTCCCAACCCAGGTATCTAACCCACGTCTTTTGCATCTCCTGCGTTGGCAGGCAGATTCCTTACCACTAGCGCCACCTGGGAAGCCCTCTAAATCTATGGAAATTTCAAAATCAATATCCTTTTATTTTTTTAACCTAAAAAAGTGGCGAATTCTGATGTGAAATAACCACCAGACTGTGCAAAATTGTATTATGTAATTCTGTCCTGCAAATGACCTCTGTGTATTAAGCCTAAATTGTTCTCTGCTCCTCTAGAGATTTTTTTATGGCTGCAGAGCATCTCTAAGAGCTGGGATGCTTTGCTAGTGGAAATCTCTTCTAGAGTATTTGGCATCCATTGATTCTGTTGTCTTGGGCCCATAGGTAGGTTGTGAAAAACAAGACACTCTAGACTGGATATTCCCTCTGAGGTCAACACAGTCATCCTTGTTGAAACTTTCTCATTTGACACCCTCTTCCTTTTTATTCTTTATTATCACACCCTTTCCATGCCCTTTACTCTTGACATTGGACACCTGTTTCATAGCAGTCAACAGTGCTCTGAATTTTTATATTTAAAGACAAATGCTGCTTTTATGTAGTTCTTCCCCCATTAATATACTCACCTATAAAGAATCTTTAAAGGCAATGATAGATGCTTTGGCAGAGATTCAGACATATATGTATATGTATACACACACTTATATGTACATTTTTAATACAAGGTTATTTGTTTGCTTGGCTGTTTTTAATGGCTTTTCTTTAGCACCGTGATCTTATCTGGAAAACTCATTTAATCTGCCCAGAACTTAGAGGGTGTCTTTCACATCCCCTGCGGCCAGCTCTCCAAGGTCTCCAGGGGGCTGCTTTCTCGCTTTCCTCTCAGCCCTGACACCTAGTTCATCATCAGAGATAAGCCCCAGTTGTCTGCAAATTGCAGTCTCATCAGGTCTGCGAGATAGCATCTTGTTTGACTCCTCTCTGCGCCTTCCATTAACACTTCGGGACCAGGGGTTTGGGAAGAGCTAGACCACAGCACCACACTGGCGACGGTGGTTGATGAACAGGTTCCGGTTTTCCCCATTATTGGCTTCATTAAACTTGACAGCCTTTTTAGTCTCCAGATAGGGTGAGCCTTTTTTCACTGACCCTTATTAAGAGCTGTCTCCTTAAGAAGGGTCACTTGGGAAGGGATAGGTGGGGGGCCAGTCTTCGACTTCCAGAAAGTAGATGAGTTGGATAAATAACCTTGATTTGGCTTTTAGAGTTCTTTTACTTTTCTAATGATGAAAGCCATTATTTATCAAATACTTATGATGTCCCTGGGCTTAGAAATGATCTTGTGTTGTTCCTGATGCACAGGTATTGTTATTATCCCTTTCTCATAAGGAAACTGAGTCTCAAAAATATGAAGTTGCCCCCAGATCTCGTATCAGTAAAAGGACAGAGCTGGGAATTGAATCTATAAGTCTCTGCCTCAGAGCATGTGAATTTAACTACCCTACTCCACCACTTTCAGATGGCTTTTCAGCTCTTTGATTATGTTTTAGGCTTATCCCTTTAGAATCCTTGGGCTCATTCTGCTTTTATCGGGTGTAATAGCTGTCTACTGCTTTGTAACAACTTACCTCCAAACTTAAAAGCCTGAAATAGTAAACATTTATTGTCTCCTTCCATTGCTGTGGGTTAGGAATCCAAGAGCGGCTTAGTTGAGCTGTTTTGGCTCAGGATCTCTCATGAGGTTGTACACAAGACACTGGCCAGGACTTCAGTCATCTGAAGGCTTGATGGGTGATGGTAGCGTTTCATTTTTCTGTCTTACCCTCTCGTTACCTCCTATACCCGAGGATATGATGTAGCCAATCTTTACAGTTGGATGCGTGCCCATCCAGCTGTCCATTACATTTGAAGGACTTGGGATGCTATACCCTAAAGTCTTTGTAGTTAAGACTGATCCTTAGGGCTTCTAATGAACTCTGTAGAAACTTTTAGACTCATGTATGGTGTTCCCCTAAAAAAGCTATGGCTACTGCTGTACACATTTGTATAAACAACTTTTTGAGCAGATACTGAGTGCTAATAAGAGGTGTTGTTTTTTTTTTTTTTTTTTAATAATTTTGAAGATAAGGTCTGCGAATCTCTCTTATCCTTTGTTTTGGATGCACTGCAAATGTTCTAGAAAGATTTGATTCCTTGTAAGATGGTCTAAGGACCGGGGGGAAGCTAACTAAAAACAAAATCAAAAGATTGTCTTATAGGAAAGAAACAAATGAGCAGGAGACAGAGAAAAATTATTAAGGTTATGCACTGACTGTGTGCAATTACCAGAGCTTTCTCCTCTTCAACACAAGGGAAGTGTTCTAATCTTTTGCCAAGATGCCTGCTTCTTACATGCCTGTGCTGTATCCAGGGTCTTCTCAGGTGGATCAGCGGTAAAGAATTCACCTGCCAGTGCAGGAGACACAGGTTTGATCCTTGGGTTGGGAGGATCTCCTGGCAGAGGAAATGGCAACCCACTCCAGTATTCTTGCCCGGAGAATCCCATGGATAGAGGAGCCTGGTGAGCTACAGTCCATGGGGTCACAAAGAGTCAGACGTGACCGAGTGACTGAGCATGCACTCACGCTCTGTCCACGCACGCACCACAGCTCAGTTACCCTTTGAAACCTGGCAGCCCATGGGTTGTGTTGGAATTCCCAGGTAATCTTAATGGACTAATTTCCCTCTTTGCACTCCTCTTATCGCATAATGTGCTGTGGATTCCAGTTGTCTAAACATGATGGGAAATAGCCAGAATTATTGTAATGGCACCATTCAGTGCATTAAGGATTAAAATATGCCTGGTAAAAATAGGGAAAGCTTACAACACCTCACAGCAACATGGTTATTAGTCTTTTCCTCAAGCACACTTTGATAGGTGTTTGGGAATAATTCCTTTCAAGTTCTGAAGTGTGCAAAGTATACTATATATTATTTTAAATGTAGGAGCAATGTTCCGTTCTGTTAGCAAAAAGAAAAGGGGTCTCTGTGGAGAAACTGTTTAGAAGATTAAAGAAGCCTTTCCGGAAGTGTGGTATGAGGGCAAAGAAAGGGAAATCACTACCCCTTCCAAAGGTCACCAGATGTAAAGTGAGAAATAAATCAAAATACAATAGGCTATAAACAAAGATACTAATAATTGGACAAAATTCAACAACGAAAGTATACCAAAGTATAAAGTGGAGGGTAGTATTACCGGAGATATTACCAGATTTTTCTCCAAAATAGGTAAAAGTTGTACAGTTTTCATTACTAACCAGGTTAATCATATTCCTGGCCTTATTATCCTGTAATGTAGAAAAGAGTATATGGAGTCAAACACGAATATATTCTTGTTAGCTCTGTCCATTGTGTTAGCCCATCCATAACGAGCTGAAATAGAAGGAAGTTATGCCTTTGAAAACAATTTATTTAGTACATTTCAATGCTACACAAAGTTTTATTTCTTCATACGAGCTGTTATTTGTTACTAGAAAGTAAGAAGAACAAGATACAGCCCTTGGGGGAGATGGTTAAATAAGAAATACGTTTCCAGATGATATCACATGCAAATAGCACTCTGAAATCATAGACATCAAAATTAATTAGGCTGAATCCATTGCTTTCTAAGGCATAAATCTAACTTCAGTGCTAAGGAGAGCAACTCTCACATCAGGTGTGTCTTAGCCTGTTGTGGCTGCTGTAAGAAAATACTGTAGATGGGTAGCTTATAAACAGCAGAAATTTATTTCTCACGTGTCTGGAGACTGAGATGTACAGGATGACACTGCTGGCAGATTCAGTGTTGGATAAGGACCTGCTTTCTGGTCCGTGGATGGTGCCTTCTTGCTGTGTCCTCATGTGATGAATGAGGTGAGGGGGCTTCTTTGTAAGAGCACTGATCCCATTTACCAGGGCTTCACTCTCATGACCTCCGAAAGGTCCTATCCCCTAATGCCAGCATACCAGACATTCAGATTTCATCACAGAAATTTGGGGAGGATACCCACTTTCAGACCACAGCAAAGTGGAAAGTATGGTTCTTATTTCTTTATATCTTCCATTCTGTTTATTCCTAAAGACAGGAACGAGACTGAGACCTCTGGGAAAATGTTATATTAATTACATCACAGGATTACCTTGCAAGCATCCCTTGCCTCCAATATCCAGCAAATGCATCTTGTCCTTGACTCAACATGAACACTGGGTAGAGATGCAAAAGGGAAAAATACGGATTGAACAGATATTCCATTATTCATGGGTGTTAGCTCTGGAGATTTTCTTTTTCTTTCTTTTTTTTTTTTTTGCCAAGTAAGGAACCAGATCTCTGTTAGTTGGATTGGTCTGGATAATATTAAAATATTAAACAGCCACTAGGAAGTTCAGCCAAGCAAAACTGACTCTGTTTGGGGGTCTCTGGCTGAGATGGGCATCGATTGACCCTGTAGTTGCTAAATTGTGGACGGAGGGAAAAAGGCGGGAAAAAGGCTAGACTGATCAGTGGTCCAACCAGTCCATTCTAAAGGAGATCAGCCCTGGGTGTTCTTTGGAAGGAATGATGCTAAAGCTGAAACTCCAGTACTTTGGCCACCTCATGCAAAGAGTTGACTCATTGGAAAAGACTCTGATGCTGGGAGGGATTGAGGGCAGGAGGAAAAGGGGACGACAGAGGATGAGATGGCTGGATGGCATCACCGACTTGATGGACATGAGTTTGAGTGAACTCCAGGAGTTGGTGATGGACAGGGAGGCCTGGCATGCTGTGATTAATGGGGTCGCAAAGAGTCAGAGATGACTGAGTGACTAAACTGAACTGAACTGATCAGTGGTAGGAGTTTGTTTGAAACAGCAGCTCTTTGTCATCTACTTACAAAAGTATTTTAACAGGTTCATACTTGGTGAAGCTATATGGGTGCAGACTCCACCCAGGAGTCCACAGATAACTTTATTTGTTGATCATCACATAATATCTCTCTTTCCCTCTGTCAATCTCTGTCTTTCTTCAGTTATTGAATTATAGAAATAGGGAGTTACAAACTTGGGTGATGTTTTCTTAATATTCACTTATTGGATGGAATCAGGAAGTTTTTCTGTATCAAGAAGTATAATCATTTCCTAGAAATGCCATAACAGAGTATCAGTACCACAAGCTAGGTGGCCTAAAACAATTGAAATTTATTGTCATCGCTCTGGAGGCGGAAAGCTCAAAATCAGCATGTCAGCAACTGTGTTCCCTCTCAAGGCTCAGGGGATGTTCCATCTTTGCCTCATCCCAGCTTCTGGTGTTTGGCTAATAGTCCTTGGCATTCCTTGGCTTACAGATATGGCACTTCAATTTTTGTTGCCACTTGACATTTTCCTTTTGTGTGTCTAAATGTCTTGTGTTCTCCTTATGAAGACATTGATTGTATTGGATCATGGGCCCATCCTATTTCAGTATGACTTCATCTTAACTGATAGCATCTGCAGTTACCATATTTCCAAATAAAGTCACATTCTGAAATACTAGATTAAGATTTGAACATATCTTTTTGGGGAAGAAACAATTCTATCTACCCATAACAAGAAAGAAAGAATTATGTCATTCTGTTAAGCTGAGGAGAATTCAGTGTGTAGAGCAACTGATCCAAAGAGAGGTACATATATTATGGGATATAATGAAAGCTTTAAAAATCTATTTATGTTTACTTTTATCCTATATTTTACATTTCTGTTATAGTCTGTTTTAAATATATTTAATGGATGAGTATCGTAGTACATGTTTGCATCAGTTCAGTTCAGTCGCTCAGTTGTGTCCGACTCTTTGCGACCCCATTAATCGCAGCGCGCCAGGCCTCCCTGTCCATCACCAACTCCCGGAGTTCACTCAGACTCATATCCATCAAGTCAGTGATACCATCCAGCCATCTCATCCTTGGTCGTCCCCTTCTCCTCCTGCCCCCAATCCCTCCCAGCATCAGAGTTTTTTCCAATGAGTCAACTCTTCGCATGAGGTGGCCAAAGTACTGGAGTTTCAGCTTTAGCGCCATTCCTTCCAAAGAACACCCAGGGCTAATCTCCTTCAGAATGGACTGGTTGGATCTCCTTGCAGCCCAAGGGACTCTCAAGAGTCTTCTTCAACACCACACTTCAAAAGCATCAATTCTTCGGCATATTATGAATAAATATACATGTGTCGGGGGTGAGTACTCAAGAACTTTTACTAATGTTGGTTGGAGAAACATGAACAAAAAAGGTTTCTAAGCCAATGTGATAGCATGAGATATTAAGGACATTGTAGTTTCAGAAAAAAAATCTCTGTGGAGGATTATGACAGCCCCAGTTACATTGGGCAGGCAATGAGATTATCAACACAAAGAAAAAGGAGGCTTCTAAATCCACCCATGGTTTGAAAATTGTCTTCTTTCAAGAAGCAAAAGCACCAGATGACAAGTGCAGAAGACCTCAGAGCAAGAAAAGATGAAGGCAGGCGCTGGAGATGAGCAGATGTAGGGGAGAAGTTAGAAAAGGAGGGGCGATCTGAATGCACGTCCCGTTACAGAAACAGCATGAGATGGATCCATGGTGTGCTTTCTCTTATGTCCAATGCCTGGATGGTCACTTTGTCCATCAGAGGAGGGGAATGGTAGTGTGTGATCACTGAAATGCCACTGAAACATTTCTTTCCCTTCTAACATTGTCACCAAGATTCTGGAACTGAACAAGACTAATTGTCACTTTCAGCCATTCTTGAGCTGTTGCCAATATTGTTTCAATATTGCTGAGTAATACTGTGCTTACTAGGCACATCCCATTAGGTACATCCAGAAAATGAGAACTAGAGATGAGTTTGGGCTCCTCTGCTTCATTTATTTCTATGGAACATTCTTTGGGTTCAGTTTTGTACAATCATAGTGCATCTTTGGATTTCTATCAGTATTTTGCATGTTTCTGTGATTGTCCGCCGTGGAACTTTTTCTGATATTCATATTAGATTTTTCTTTCTTAATGTCTTGCCTCATTTTTTTCCACTTATGTTAGCATTTTACCCTCCCTTCCTTGTGGTTTATCTCCTAATCACTGAAAATGATATTTTATTTCTTTCTCTCTGCCCATTTTATTTTCTGCCTAGTCATATAATTATTTGGTTTCCAGGTATTATTTCCTTATAATTATTGAAGAATGTATATTAGAACAAGGCTGCCTGTAACTGTTTAAGGACAGAAGAGTGTATTTTCCTTATTTTTCCTCCACAGTAGAGTTCTGCTTCTGAAAGCTTCTCTGTCATAGTACAGTAAAATCTATTCAGTCTCAATCCACACCTCTTTGTTTAATTAAAGCGATCACCACTCTTCTGATTTTTACATTCTGTAGCGTGATCCCTTGTCTGTGAAGACAGAAGAGAGGGCAGAGAATTCTGATTTCACTTCTCATGCTAGCAGGAGCTATAATTCTGCCTTTTTCCATCCTTCCTAATTACTTTCTCATAGACACTAAACTACAGACCCCTGAACATCTAGAAGGATTAAACACTGATCAAAGGCAGGTTTAGCTGTATCCCCAGGACAAGTTGATTCAATGAAGAAAAACTCAGTCTCTGGGAGAGCTTTTGGACAGATAAATAAATTAACAATTAGCATTTTAACAGCAGTAAAAACTGCTGAGTGGAAGCAGACCTGATGTTTTATGAGATGTGGATACTTGGAGTAATAGGATGGGTTAAAAAAAAAAAGCTGTGTTTCAGTAAGTAAGACAGACTGCAAAGACATGATATGTGCTCCTCTCATCCATTCTACCTGTGATATGTAGCCATTCCTAGGACAGTCTCTGATAACATTATCAGAGTTATAATTTCATCTGTGCTGCTTTTAGATAGGCTGAGGCTTATAATTGTGGCTCAAATCACATATGAATCTTTGTAGACCTCATTGCAATTGAGAGTTAGTAGTAAGTATCCTTACCTGTGCATGAAAGACATTCTCTCTTAAAGACCAACTCTGTTAATGAGTGTCCTTATTTATCAACTAATTTTCTTACTAATCTGGCAGGATTCTGTTTGGCTAGAATATTCCTGAAGTGTTCATGCGTTGAAGTACTCTTCTTTTAACTTGCAAAATATGTACCTTTTCTAAGTTTGTATAAAATGTGGCCATTTATTTATTTTTCAGGATGATATATTCCTGCTGGTGTTAGGGAGTAATATAAAGCTGTAGCCATACTGAAAAAATTAAAGAAATCACTAACGAACTATTCAGATTAAAATTTGAAATTTAAGTCTTTGGAAAATACATAAAAAGTGCATTTAAACACAAGATGTCTAATTAATTATCACAATTTTCCAATCTCACATGTTCAGTTTATCTATGAAACGCTATTTATTAAAGCATAAATTACTGATTGTTAAGCATGTAAATACCCATGGGTAAATACACAACACACTCTTGTTTATGAGGAAGGCTAGTCAGTTCAGTCGCTCAGTCTATCAGGAGACTAAATAAACAGTGGGCATTCTACACTTTGAATGAATGTCCACATTTTTTTTACATAGTAGTTTGCTCTCGAAATGTTAGAGCTGGCCAGGGTCTCACGCGTTACGGTTACAGCCTCTGCATTGTTAATGAAGAAACCAAGATCCGGAGAGGTGAAATGATGTCTGTAAGTCGATGCAGCTGTTATAAACATTCTAAATTCTCCCTGCACAACCCAAAGCATAACTGACAGCTGAGGAGCGTCTGTCTTGTAGTTTTTAGGCTGTGTCTGGGAAGATCAACATAATGTGGCACATGTGGGTAAATCTTGACATTGGAACCCTCAGGGAGGATTTTATTTTTTTAAACACCATTCACTCTTCTGGGTCCTTAAAGTCAGGAATGACTTCTTTATTGACTTTTGAACTCCAATATCTATCACAGTGCCTGGTGCTCAGTTGGTATTTATAAATGTTTGTTGAATGAATGCATGTTTTATACTTTTGTATCCAACTATGGTATTGGGATGGTTTTGTGATTTCATCCCAGTTGATGATGTTCTTTATGCCAGAGCAACTTTCCATATGCTCATGTCTATTTTATTCCCCTTCATATAGAAAAAAAGTCCAATTTTTTGAGCTTTGTCATTCCTTACATTACTATCCAGAGCATTGTTTATATATAGCTATTGTCCAGTTAGATACCATTTTATACATTATTTTCAGGAAGGTAAAAAATAAGTTGTTAGTTTTCAAAACTAGCTCTAAGTAGAAATCATGTTTCTGCCAGTTGTTATAACTCTTATTGTGTGGTGCTATTTATGATTTGAAGACATATATTTTTTTTTTTCTAAAGAACTTGGATTTCAGTGAGAAGATTTCTGAAAGTAAGGACACTCTATTCTTTACTACATTAAGAACTCTGGGACAATAATTTCATTCTATTTATATATTCAACTTCAGTTGAATTATTTTATTAGGTATTTGGGAAATGGCCTAGAATGTCTCAAAGACTTTTAATACACATCCATATATACATATATATGGTAAACATATGGAAGGTAATTTGTAGGAATAATTGTAGAATAATTGTTTAGTGAATCAAGATGTAATCGTAATTCATGTGTGTATGATATGTGACTTTAAGCAATGTTATGTGACATCATCTTTCTCATATTCTGTGTGTGTGCATGACAAGTCGCTTCAGTCATGTCTGACTCTTTGCGACCCTATGGACCATAGCTCACCAGGCTCCTCATTCCATGGGATTCTCCAGACAAGAATACTGGGGTGGGTTGCCATGCCTTCCTCCAGGGGATCTTCCCAACCCAGGGATCGAACCCACATCTCTTATGTCTCCTACAGTGGCAGGCGTTTTCTTTACCACTAGTGCCACCTGGGAAGCCCTTCTCATATTCTAGGTAGTTATTTATGTTGATTATTTAGTTATGAAATGAACTCACAAATTGACGTTTTGTTTATGGAACCTTTTAAATCCCTTCACTAGCTTTGGCAATATTTTGATTAGATACCCTGAATGCTGTCCATGGTGCTAGCCCATTCTCTAATGGGCTTAAAACAGGAAGGTTCTAAACATGCTTAACCAGTCTACAGATGGCACGAATACCAGATCCAAACTTTTTTTTTTAATAATCTAAAAGTGAAATAAACAGGAAACCAACATTCCTTGAACTCCTACTCTATGCCTGGCATTTTGTGTCTCTGAATTCCTTGAGAGAAACTATGATATGGAATTATTTGTTTCCAGATGAGAAAACTGAAAATTAAATAAATTGATTTCTTAAGTTCCTGTGGCTTGAAAATATTGTACAATTGAGTTTAATTCTTTCTCATTCTAGAATCTATCCTCTTCCACTAAAATAAACAAATGAATAAACACAGTTTGTTTTGGGAGATCTATTTTGACAGAAATTCCTGCAAAGCAAGCTAGAAGATTTTAGCTGACCACAAACTCAGTGTGGATGATCAGCTGCTAAAATAACCATGCCCCATAATTGATTCTTTTGTGCATGGTGCTGGTCAGATAAAGGGTATTATATTTATACACCTCATTTCATTCACACACTAGAAAGCATTTTGAAAAAAAAAAAACCTGAAGAGATGGGTGTTGAACCTATAACATGAAGATGATAGTTCAAGGGTTTAGAAGGCTTGTGTGTAGACTGACTGCAATAATGATGGGATGGGTTGGGGGTACTTTGTTGCAATAGGTATGCTAAATCATATTTTTAAAGGAGGGATTAGTTGTGCTTTAATAGAATATTGCTTTAATGGAAAGAAATGGAATCCATGCTTAGAAGTAGAAAGGCCAACTATTGTTCAATAGAAACTCTTTCTAACAGTTTGAACTAAGACAGAGCTAATGGGGCATGGGATATTAGTCTAGACCTATGTGGCACTGTTCTTAACAGGTAACATTGTTATTGGGCTTCCCAGAATCTGCCTGCAATGCAGGATACCCGGGTTTGATTCCTGGGTCAGGAAGATACCCTGGAGGAAGGCATGGCAACCCACTCCAGTATTCTTGCCTGGAGAATTCCATGGACAGAGGAGACTGGCGGGCTATAGTCCATGGGGTCGCAAAGAGTCAGACCCAACTGAGTAACTCACACTTTATACAATGTTGTTATTAATATTTTGTATATGATAATTCTAATAATGTGATGCCCCACTACCTTCAAAAGTACATGCTTATGGAGATGTTTTCTTTGTATGTGAATACATCAATGGTGATATATCTACATTATTTATAGTGCTGATTAGTTATAAAACATTTGTTCAGTCCCAAGAATCTTGAATTGTTTGATAGCTATGGAACTATTTTTTTCAAAAAAGGGAAAAAAAAAAAAACAACAGAGAGATAGAGAAAGACAAATCTGAGCTTAATTGTGCAGGTCCTTACTTGCATTGTTTTTTTTTTGTTTTTTTGTTTTTTTTTTCCCACCAGAAGAAGCTTAACCAGGGATTGTGTTATGTTATTGAGTTAAAGGAGATGGAATCAAGACTGTAAGAAGAGCAGGCTAGAAAAAGGAATGATGCTGCCAGGGTTATAGATTTGATAAAATCTAGAGAGATGGAAAGATTTAATCTTCTTTTGAAAAATAGATAAAAGATACTGAATTAAATACACACATATATGCACACACAGACTTACACACTCAATTTCAGGGAGGCAAGCACTCTTTCCTAAATAACTCCACATTAATTAGAAGAATAGACAGCTTTGCAGAAAGAGAAAATAATCAGTTCAGTTAGATAAATAGTACTGGTATTCAGGCTCTGGCTATATTCAATAATATACCATAAATTTGTGGATCAAATAAAGAGGTTTATGATTTTTTTTTTTTTTTGGCTTCATAGGGATGGGTACAGAGAAAATTCTAAGAAGCATACCAGGTTTGGAGATTATTAATGAGGGTATGTCAGAACATTGGGTGGGAGAAAGAACTGGAGATATTTGGATAGGTAGATTTGGTTAGCCATATTTGGAGTGGTGAGCCATTGGGTTTGAGTTGGGATAGAAAGAGTGAAGTCTGAAAACTTTCAAGTCATCTTCTCTGAAAAAGAGAATGTCTATGGATTTCTGAGTAGAATTTCCTAGTATCTAATAGCTTTATCCTTGGAACATAATCAGTCTTTTCAGTATGTATAAATGTGTATCTCATATGTGCTATTGGAGAAGGCAATGGCAACCCATTCTAGTACTCTTGCCTGGAAAATCCCATAGACGAAGGAGCCTGGTAGGCTGCAGTCCATGGGGTCGCTGAGAGTCGGACACCACTGAGCGACTTCACTTTCACTTTTCACTTTCATCCACTGGAGAAGGCAATGGCAACTCACTCCAGTGTTCTTGCCTGGAGAATCCCAGGGATGGGGGAGCCTGGTGGGCTGCCATCTCTGGGGTCGCACAGAGTCAGACACAACTGACGAGACTTAGCAGCAGCAGCATATGTGCTGTATATTATAGGTACATGTCCATTTGTGTATATATATGATGAAAGCATAAAACAGCCCCCACGCATTTCCCAGGAGTTTCCAAAGGTCCTGTTCTTTAAAAACTCCAGTTTCCCTCTTTGTCTAGATATGTCAGTTCAGTGTAAGTCCTGAATTATTCATGGAAACAGAAGGTCTGTGTTGGTCTGTATACACTGGACTGGATATACAAAAATCTCTGACTTTTGATTTCTCTCATCTATGCCCCATTCCCTGGTCCTGCTCTTTGCCCCTCTTTTTTTTTTTTAAGCATTTTTTTTTTCTGTGGCTTTGGAAAAACAACATTAGAATAATCTACTGCATTGCTTTCGACTCTCCTTTAACATGTGGCATTTGCTTGGCCTCTTAGAGAGTTGTGATTTCCTGGCCCTGGAGTTCTGATGCCCATGATGATGAAAGAGTTGATCTAGGACACTGTGGCCAGGTAGCGAAGAGAAAGCACTGTGCCATGCTGGTGTTGGCAAGGTTACAGGGGGGCTCACACTTGCCTCGTGTGTTGGTGCCTCCCACTTCTACAACCCAGTTTGCTCTTGCTGGAGGAGTCACTTTGTTGCTTACTCTTTGGGATCTGGGAGTAATCGTGGTAGATTCTAAAAGTCACAGCAAACCGTGGTGGACAGGTGTCTGTAATTGTCTTTGAACAGGAAAGTAAAGACTCAAATGTTGAAATTACTCGTGGATCCCCACTGCCATTTAGTGCTCTCCTGTCTATTCGTCTTGCTTTGTACAGCTCTCCGTAAGCAGACAGGGTAAGAACTGTTGCCCTAGGTGAACATGTGCCTATTCAAGAAGGTCTCCCTCTCTTCCTGTCGAGACTGCGGCCGTCAAGCCCTCCTCCGAGGGTGCTGCTGAGAGTGGGCACGCAGGGCTGCAAGCTGCCTGCCCCTCCCATGTGGCAGCTTGCGTGTGTGTTGCCTTCACACGCTGACTTGCCTGTGTGCACAGCGCTTGCTTGTCTGTGAGAGGACAGTGTGCTCGTGAAATACAGCTTCTCTTTGAGATACATTACTCTGAAAGGGAACAGAGCTCCCCTTGCCGGAATGGCAGAGGCCGGTGTGTGCCCTTTGCCATTGTGGTTTTGATGTCTAAATCTTCTGGAGAGGACTGCGTCAGTGATGAGCTAAAAGCTGCTGCCTCTCCAAGGGCTGTCCATTCGCATTGATATTTACATTCTTTGCCAAAGTGACATCATTACCATTTGCTTAGTACTTGTTCCACAGGGATGCGTTTTACATAATTTAAGACTTGGAAGTGATGGTAATGTATTTCAGATGGGGAGCAGAGGCCACAGGGTGCACATCTCATCCTTTTCCTCCTCAAAGACCCCGGTGCAGAAATGAGTCCCTGGTCCATATCCCTAAATCACATTAACAGTACTGCTTACTGGGTGCCAACGATGTGTCTGGCACCGGGCTGGATTGTGATTCTATATACTGTTGTTTAACCCCCAGGACCTTGTTATGAGGGGAGGTACTATTATCCCAATTATACAGTAAGGAAACTGAGGGCTAGAAGAATCGGTAGCTTGTGTGAGTCTCAGTTCGGAGTCATCTGACTCCAAGGGCTTACCTCTCATGCTCTGCCACAGCGTCTTTCATCTTACAGCCTGCTTATTCTTTCAGATTTCAGAAACAGAAAATCTGTTGTATTTTCTCCAGAAGGAACATTTGGAATAAAACAAAAGCAATATTGGGGGCCTCTGACCTTGGTCCATTTCTGTCTCTTTCATTCCCCTCCTTACTCCGAGTGCCCAGAAACTCCTCTTTGAAATGAGTATAAAAGAGCCATGTTTGCCTTGAGATAAAGCAGCGAAGGCAATGTCAGAAGCCAGGTCCTAGGACTCTGCCAGATGGCACATGTTACCTGCTTGTGTGTCTTCTTAGTTTCGTCCATGGGCAGAGATTTGGGGAAGAAAGGAAAAAGAATCATTTTCAATGTCCTGCCTGGGTGTAGCACTTTAAGCATGAGATGTAGCCAGATCCTCTCTCTGACTGTAGGCTCTCATGAGGCCACACTCTCTTATCTCCACCATTCTTCATCATCATGAAAACACGGGACCCCGTTTTCAGAAAGTCCCCCAAAGTGTTCAGTCTCTAGAGATGGATGACCAGAAGCAGTTTTGCCCTTGTTTTCCCTCCTTTTCTCCTCCTTTCTCCTTCCTTCCCTTCCTTCTTTTCTTCCCTTCATCCTCCTTCTCTCTTCCTTTTCCCCCTCTCCTTCCCTTCCTCCCTTCTATTCCTCCCTCTCTCTTTCACTTCTCTTCCCTTTCCTTCATTCCCTCCTTCCCTCCCTCTTTATCTCCCTTCCTCTTTTTTTCTCCTACACCCTGTAACCTAGAGTGACAGCTCAAGGGGGAGTAGGCATTATAAGCTATGATAAATAGTCTTTTCCTTAATGTCACCCCAAGGGCTCCTTCTGTTTCAGAGTATATGTCACTGCGTTTGCAACTTCTCCAGTAGCACTGTAATTTGGAAGAACCTATTCCTCTGCTAGAAGCTCCTTGGTGTAGACTCATAAATAGGTTTTTATCTTTTTCTTGTAACACCATATAGATTCTTGATTTGAGGATCAGGAATGGAGAGATGAGAGTTGGAGCCATAGGATCTTCCCTCATAGGGTATTACATATATGGCCATTGGGTATTTTCATCTTGAAGACCCCCGCAGCAGTGGCTGGCGATCACCAGGGGAAGTACCCACTTTGATGAGTACTTTTCCACACCAGCACGCACATCCACACTCCCAGGCCTCTGCTTGTCCAGTTCCCTCCACCTGTGCTGCTCTTTGCCCATCTAAGATCCAGATTCCACCTACCCTCTCAGTTCAGTTCCAATATCATCCTCGTCTCATGAAGTCTTCTCTACTCTGTCCCAGTTGAAACCATTAATTCCCACAGCATTTTATCCTGTACCTCTTTTGTATTAATCCCAGGTATTATTATTATTATCATCATTATATTCTGTATTACTATAATAATAGAGGGTATTACCATTATTATTATTATAGTGTATTAGGCTATATTATTGTGTGAACATGTTTGTGGTCCTTATTAGATTATGTACTCTTGAGAGCAGAGGCCTTCTGATTAATTTATTTGGATGCCACAGACTGTAGCATAGCACCATGGTTTCCCAAATGATGAGTTAATGGATGCCCAGATAAGAAAAGCTTTTACTTACAATGGCTTTATTTATTTATTTTTTTTCTAAAAACAGTGACATGGTTTGTTTCTCTTATCATATCTTTCCCTTATTTGTGGTTGTTTTTCTTGAATGGCTTACACGTTAGTGGGAGAAATAATCAGAAAAGATGATTAAAACTGTCTTTATTCCAGTTAGAAACAACAGTGGCTACTGCAAAGATGAACCTGCTTGATTCTCACATGAAATGCACAGCTACAACTTTTAAGAGGAGTTACTTTAGTACCAGTGGTGAACATAGTAAGAGTTTGAGAAGCACTAATGTTTGGGTGGGGACTTGAAGAAAAGGTATGTTCTCAGGGGCAGAAATGAGGTGGGAATGCCTGCTGTATGGGTCATCATACTAGGACCAACGGCAAGATATTTTCCGGAAAGAGACTAAATATTTTAGGTTTTTTAAGGGCCGCTTACTTAATTTGCAGACACTGTGCAAAATGCAAATGTGGTTCCTTATATAAAAAGCAACAACAAAGTACCATTAAATACTAAAACATAAAGCATTTTCCCTCCTTCCATGGTTTCACTCTTTCAACTTGTCACACTCTTTTACACCTGCTATTTAATGCCATTCTAAGTAAAGGCAATTTAAAATTTTAAATTATTAACATGAATGTTGCCATCCATCTTTATATTGTACAATGCCAGTTTTAAATGCAAGCATAAGAACTTTTACTTCATGCAGAATTACCGAAGTAGGAAACATTTCCCATTTCATAGCTCATGCAGTGAATACTTATCTTGTTCTTACCAGAAAAGTGGAAACCCAGCACAGGCTGACTCAACTGTTTTTATCTCACCTCTTGATGCACACATGCTATGAATATTCCCTGCCTTTGACTTGCTAGTTAGGCTTCCCTGGTGTCTCAGATGGTAAAGAATCTGCGTGCAATGCAGGAAAACCAGGTTCAGTTCCTGGGTCCGGAAGATACCCAGGAGAAAGGAAATGGCCACCCATTCCGATGTTTTTGCCTGGAGAATCCCAAGGACAAGGAGCCTGGCGGGCTGCAGTCCATGGGGTTGCAAAGAGTCAGACACCACTGAGTGACTTTCACTCCATAAGAAAGGACTGAAAAGAAAAGAAACAATGGGTTGTTTATCTTTCCCTTTCCCTCTCTGTCATCATTGTCGTGTTTGGTGCTTGGCAAATTCCTGGAAGTAGTGTGAGTCAGAAAGATTACGACAGGATTCCTTGGTAATTTGTATGTTTTAGAATGCTAGTTTTTTTTTTTTTTTTTTAGTATGTTTGAATCAAGTTTTGTTTCCCAGTGAAAATGTGGCCTCTGAGGACTGTCAGTGGTGGGTGTTACGCTCTTACTTTGCAGTCCATCTAAGTCTCCTTGAACTTGCATTGTGCATCACAGGTCTGCCTACCGGAATCCTGTTCTTATGCGTTCAGTCACGAAGTCATGTCCAGCTCTTTGTGACCCCATAGACTGTAGCCCACCAGCCTCCTCTGTCCATGAAATTTCCCAAGCAAGAATACTGGGTTGCCATTTCCTGCTCCAGGGAAATTTTCTCAGATCAGGGATAGAACCTGTGTCCCCTTCATTGGCAAGCGGAATTTTTACCACTGAGCCACCAGGGAAGCTCCCTGCTTTTAGGGGCCATTGCTACCTAAACTACTGCAACAGGGTGTTACATAATCTGTACTTGGATTAATGTTCTCCTGTCCCCATCTTGAAATCCTTAATAATAATTTTGTCCTTGAGTGTGTGTTTTTAAAAACGAAGTCTAACGAGACAAGCATGTGCAAGAGCAAACAAAGATACAATATGCACACACGCTTGTCAGCAACTTAGGTACCCTGATGTGGTGCTTTCTGTTTTTCCAATTAAATTGATGTTTTACCTTCCTGTGTGATCTTTCCCAGAAAGATTAAGAAACCCGTGCTTGGTCACTAAGTTAGAGTGAATGTGAAATACATCACATCATTGTGTACATCCCCTTTCATCTTCAGATAAATCACATGCAGAAACAATTCAGTGGCTCAAGTGATGATTCCTTCAGAGAATTAGATTTCACTTTGGGCTAAACAAGTTGGGGTTTTGGTCTTTTCCCAAAAACAGATGCTCAGTTTTACCCTAACTGGTGTGGCTGGCTGATTGTTCTTTTTAAAGATGCATTGTAGGGATGAGGAGTGTGGCATCACGAATACTGAGGTATTGTAGATACTGTGAATGTCACGGATATTGAAAGCTGGATAGTGTGTTTCCTGTGGAAGCTTAGAATGCGCTGGAATAAGCTGCATATTAGCAAATATTTTGTCTATATGAGGGCATGGAAATGAGATTTCTCTGTATCATCCTGGCCTATAAATATGCATTGAAAATACATGGAACCATGGCCCCACACTTATGCAAAGAGTATGTGGGTTGTTTGTCTTCCTGACCTCTCCACAGACTTGCCTAGAACAAAAGGACTGTCTGGCCCCTGCCTGGCTGGAATTTACCTATAGAACAGGAGGGAACTGCTGGGATCCAGAGGCCCTCGTTTGGCTGTTGTTGGACTGAGGAGCTCTGTAGCAAAGCGGATCTGCCAAACTTGAAAGATCTCTTTTCAACTTTCTATCATCTCACTGTTATAAGCAGTGCTCTCCAAATTTTGACTTCAGGAATGGTATCAACGCTTTCTTTATATAGGCAGCCCTGGATCTGAAGCTGGAAAACCCATGGTGATTTTCAGGGCCATCACCTTTAATTCTCCACCTCCCTTATGATTTAGGAGGAGGTGCTAAAAACTATGATTTCCGTGCATTTTGCAAGAATAATTTTTACAGTATCAAACTACTGGTCTTTTGTCTTGTTCTCTACTGAGGCATATCAAAGAATTTGTGTCCCTTTTTCCAAGGTATAAAAACCACCGAGAAGGTTTTCTTCGGTTTTTTTAAGGCTTTTTCTGTGTGTGTGTATGTGAAAGTACCGCACAGTTTAACTGTTTTGCTCCTGTCATTGTTGAGATTTTTTTACAGCATTTGATTCAAACAGATGCTCAGCCTCCTTTCCCTCCCCAGAAAAGGAGATGTGCTGGTTACATGGGACAGCACGTGTGCATTTTATAGTGACACATGGTTTCAGTGTTGTTACCTGCATGGCTGCTTTCAACGATGTTTGCTCCGCATGGGTGGCCCATGTTCAGGATACAAGAATCACCAGATCCCAGAGTTGCATTGCTGAAGGAGGCCTTAACTCCTGGGCTTATGGCCTCTTTTGCCTCTGCTGTAATGGAAAGGTTCTAACTGGTTTGCTTGCCTTTGATTTTCATTTCCTTTGTAGCCTTGGTCAGACCAGATTTCTACTTAGAAGCTGACATGGACTTTGATTTACCAGCCTCATTTCCTACCACTCACCAGTCTGCATCCGGGAAGAGTTCGCACCCAGCTCTTCCTGGCCCCTTACCATGCCCCTTTAGGTCAGGCTTACACATCTTTGTATATACTGTTTCCTGTCTGAGTCTCTTGTGAACTTCTGCCCCTTGACGACCAGGATCCTGTGGTTCCTCCCTTAAAAATGAGTCAATCGATCTATTGGTTTATTGATTGTCTCATTCAGAAACATTCCTTGAATGCGTCCTCTATTTGAGGAAACTTTCTCTAAACAAACTCAAGCATTCCTTCCTCTGCTTTTTCTCACCATTTGGTATTCACCATCATTACTAATCCACACTGGCTTCTAATTATTTGGGCTTCCTCCCTTCATAGATGGGCTTCCCTGGTGGCTCAGCTCGTAAAGAATCCGCCTGCAATGCGGGAGACCTGGGTTCAATCCCTGGGTTGGGAAGATCCCCTGGAGAAGGGAAAGGCCACCCATTCCGGTATTCTGGCCTGGAGAATTCCATGGACTATACGTTCATGGGGTCGCAAAGAGTCGGACACGACTGAGTGACTTTCACTTCACTTCACTTCACTTCTTCCTTCATAGACTCTGGGTCCTTTTGAGCACAGAGTTGATTTCTTCATTTGTTTCCATGTTCACAACATCCAGCTCAGTGTCTGGCAAAAGTAGGGGCCCACTCAGTGTTTGTTGACTGGAAGAGTGATTTGTTTTGCCAGACTTTCTTGAGAGCTACTGAGTGGGGTGCCTTCCTTAGGTATAGAATGACCCGCCCTTTTTCTGTTCTCTAATGTTGCATATCTCAAAGTAGATAAAGTAGAGTTTTATCCTTTCTAGCCATCTTTCTCGCATCCCCATCCTCCTTTCCCACCACTCCCTGGCACCCCCTGCTGTGTGCAAAGCTCCATTCCTGGGAAAATACCACGCAGTGCTTTCATTCTAAAGGGGAGCAATTGAAAGCATTTCTCTGGTAATTTAGGCACACAGCAGCTACCTTTGCAAAAGCTTGGTTGCTAAATTATCCCCTTGGCTACTCATTTTTTTTTGCAGTAGGGGAAAGCATAAAAAAAGACAGCGGGGGAAAAAGAGACTCTAGCAAAAAAAAAAAAGAGAGAGAGAGAGACTGTTTTCTCTGGATTCCGCCTTGTTCCTCGCCTCCTCTCCGTTCAGTGACTATAGGGCTCCTGGTGTGGTACGTTCTGCTGCTTTCCCTCTTCGTGTTTTAAATGCCACAGATGCCTGTCGTAAACCACCTTAATTATGCAAAAGTGGAGCCTGGATGGTTAGTTAGCAGCGCTGTTGCAATTACTGCACTTTTTCAGGTCTGCTGCTGTTTTTATGTGACACTGTTTTCTAAGTTGCTGATTAAGATGATGTAGTGGGTGGAGCCCTTCTCCCCATCATTGGAGGGAGGCCTCAGAAGGCTGGGATAATGAGTCCTCAGGCCCTAGTTTATGGCCTGGTATAGAATGAAGAAGGGGGAACCAATGAGGGGGCAGAGGAGATATGCCTTTTTCTGACAAATGAGGCTCTCTGGTCTTTTCCAGCTTTCTCCTCTGTCCACTCCTGATGCTGAAATTGTTAGAGAAACATCCGCTATGACTCCTGGGGAGAAATCCCAGTCTTAGCTGGACCTAACATCCTGATGCTTTCAGGCACTTTCAGATATCCTCAAATTCAAATGCTGGCGGGGAAATTTAACAGCTGTGAGGATCTGAATTAATCTCTTTGACTTGCTGTGTCACATTCTCTCTTTTTTAACCAAATGTGTGTGCCCATAATCACGCTGTGTGCCCATCTTGAGTCCTGAGAGGTTATGCTTCTAGGATTGTTTTAGGTACTAAATAAATTTAAAAAGTAAACTTGAAAGTAACATGTTATTGTAAAATAGTACCATCATTCATTCATAGATTTTTTTTTTTTTTTAACTGAATGCCTGCTATGTCCTAGGAAGTGTGTACAGCCTAGGGGATGGGACAGGAAATGACACAAAGCCTTTGCCTTAACGAAAGGGCAGTCTAGTCAGGGATGCTGATGTTAAACCCAAGAGGGAATTAGTGTATGCTTTCAAGTGGTGATGAGAGCTATGAAGAAAAATAGAGATGAGGGGATACTGCTTTGGATGCGATGGTCAGAGAAGACTTCTCTTTGGAAGTGATATTGAAACAGATGACCGAATGAGGTGAGATGACAAGCCAGAAGCATATACAGAAAGAACATTCCAGGTGAAGGGACAGCAGGTGTGATCACCCTGAAACAGGAATGCAATTGGCTTATATGAGGAACAGGAAGGAGGCTGGCGACTATAATACAGTGAGTCAGAAGGACAGGGGATAAAATGAGACCTGAGAGATCCCGACAGCCAAATTGTGCATGAAAGGTCTCTGGGTTTCACATAATCGTATTTACATAGCTTAAAACAAATCATCCTGGTAGCTAAGTGCCAAGTATCCCGTAAAGAGACAGAGTGGAAGAAAGGCCACACTGAGGACGCTACAATCAGAATCCAGCAAAAGTTATCATTTTAGCGTGGTGAATAATCAAGGATTAGAACATCGTTTTGATGTTCTCTGCTTCTTCCAGTGTTTGCTTCATAAATTTGCAGAGTCTGAAGCTGTGATTTGGAACTAGTAGTGAGTACTTCCTTTGAAACTGATACATAAAATAATAATATTAACTTTATTTTTATAAACTGATGTAAAATATTGAAAGAGGAGCCGTCTCAGTTCACATCTGTTTGTGTGTTAGACATTTGATTGGAGAAAAGACTGTGTGGCCCTAGCGAGGCGGATGGTCCCCAACTTAACATCGGTTCAGTTAGGAGTTTTTGACTTTAAGGTGGTGTGATAACAATATGCATGCGGTAGGAACCATACTTTGAATTTTGACCTTTTTCCAAGCTAGGGATACACAGTGTGATCCTCTCTCCTGATGCTGGGCAGAAGCAGCAGTAGCTCTCAGTCAGCCACATGATCACAATGGTCAACAACCGATCTGCTTCCAACCATATAAAAATATAATGGGCCTACACCACTGTTCTGTTTCTCCCTTTCAGTCCAGTAGTCAGTCTGTTACATGAGAAATTCAACACTTTATTACACAGCAGGCTTTGTGTCTGATGACTTGCCCACCTGTAGGCTAATCTAAGTGTTCTGGGAATGTTAAAGGGAGACTGGGCTAAACTGTGATGCTCAGTAGGTTTGGTGTACTAAATGCATTTCGCTTCTCAGCCTTTTGGCTAGGAAGTGTAGTATGGGGGCTTCCCAGGTGGCACAGTGGTAAAGAATCTGCCTGCCAGTGCAGCAGCCGCAAGAGACGCAGGTTCGATCCCTGGATTGGGAAGATCTCCTGGAGTAGGAAATGGCAACCTGCTCCAGTATTCTTGCTTGAAAAATGCCATGGACAGAGGAGCCTGGTGGGCTGCAGTCCATGGGGTCAAAAAAAGTCTGACACCCCGAGCGACTGAGCACAAATGTATTTGCAATTCAGGATATTTTCAACTTACAATGGATTTATTGGGACTTAACCCCACTGTAAGTAGGAAGAGCTGTAAATGCTACCAGCCCTGCCTACTAGACTGTAATTAAGGAAGGGTCGATGTTGTGTTATGCAGCTTCCAGGTTGCCCAGGGCTTCCCTTCCCTGTCCTTCCCGAGCTGGGAGGCAAAAAGCTAACCAGTGGAACCTGAGTGCTCCTGTAATCGCTACAGAGAAATGTGTTGTTGCTCTGTCAAAATGTTGATTGCAGCAACAGGGGATATACTCTTGTGTTAAAATCTAAAGGGCTTTTATTTTAAAGAAAAGGGATTTGTTGGCACGGCAGCATGTGTGTGAGCTTGTGGATCCATTTGCACTGGGCGACTGTTTTATTTCTCTTTTTGTCTCCCTCTCATTAAAGGAAGTAATTTTGGAGTTGAATAACATGATAGTTGACTTTTTTTTTCTTTGCAGTAGGTGCAGCAGAGAATGCTGAAGTTATGTTTGCCCTATGCTTTCTCCCTACTTCATTTCTTGGCAATCACATCCCTCTTTTAAAAACAGGCATCTTGAGAGAAAGTGTATGCCATATTTTGTATTCCTTCCTATAAAGGGAGAGATGTCCTAGAAAAGAGGGAATATATGTGTGTGTGTATGTGTGTGTGTGGATATATATATATATATTTATATATGTATATATATTTGATTCTCCATCTGAAGCTAAAACGAAATATAAATTATTTAACTCATAAATTATGGTAGGCAACATTAAGGACTGAAGGAGATATTAAGATGCTACAGAAAAAAAAAATAAATGGACTTTTTGGCCAAGCCAATGTTTATCTCCACTATTTGATTCTATCCCCCTCCATCCCCAAGATGCTCTTCTGCGTTTAGTGAAGACCAGTCCTAAAATGTTCAGGAAGCCCCTTTATGCTGCCTGTGATCATTGTCTTACATTCCCAGCCTGTCCCCAGGTATCTGTCACTTAGCATTAGCTGCCTTATAATGCTGTTCATACTTTCTTTGCATTTGTCAATTCCAGCCAATGGAGTCATCAGCTTCTTTAGGCCACCTAATATGTCTCAGATCTGCATCAGTTAAGGCCCTTTGGTTGTAAGCAACAGAAACTGGATTAGACTGCCTTTAGTAAGTTAGAAATTTATAGAAAGGCTTTTGGGTAGTTTAGAGAACCAAAGCAAAGTCTGGAGGAAAAGGTTTCTAAAAATAATTCAAGGAATCTTTGGTGGGGGGTGGGGGGCGGGTGCAGAGTCTAGGAATTAGGAAACTATAACTTTTCCAGCCTACAGCTGCTAGAATGCATGAACTCTGATGATTTCTCCCCCATTCTTGCAAATCTGAAGTCTCAAGGGTGTCAGCTCATGTGCTATCCCTTAGGGAAGAAGAAATAAGTCACCTGTTCAATAGTTGTATAAGTCTATAGACAATGAGAAGAAGATATAAATGCCCCGAGAAAATTAGGACACAGGGTGACCTCAGCCAACTCTCCACTACAATATCAAGTATATTGGGATGCCCGTGGTTAGAACTCTGTACAGGTTGGGTGACCGTGATGATAATGGTGATGATAAGGAGAAAAAAGAGTTATAAGTGACTCTGTCCTTTGGAGGAAATAATCACAAAATGTCCTTGCATTTAGAATGGCAAACAAATGGTATGGTCTGTCGACATCTTCGTTTAGACTAGCCAGCATTTCTTTTCGGATTTCGGCTTCAGCAATGTTTCCCCAAAGGCTACAGGAATAAACAGTATAAGGCTGTATACAGCAGGTGCCATATTCACTGAATAAGATGGCATGCACTGCAAACAAGGGTGCCTAATTGCATCACCTTCACTCTGTGCCTTTCTGCCTTGGAGGCATAACTGAAGCGTTATCTTAGTTGTCACTCCTGTGATTTCCATCCCCATGTTCTCACAGCATAGTGGCCGGATTATGAGCAATGTCGAGATCAAACTGGTGGAGAAACCTGTATCTTATATATTTCCCTATAGATTTGATACATCTTGATCACAAATTACTTATCCTTCACTTTCTTCCTATCACTATGGTTTCATTTCTTGTTTCATGGGCCGCATATTTTAAATTCCTTGGGAAAACATACTACCAGTAATAACGCTTCACCTATTTTATAGAAAAATAAAAAGAAAATGGCAGACTAAAGAAGATGTGTTTCTTTCAGTTCTGTCATAAAATTTCTCTTCCTCGGATTTAAATTTCTTGGGCTTAAGCTGCCCCTATAGTCAGCAGAAACATTATTTTAAGAGCAATTTATATTGGACTGCATTGTGAAACTGGCTACTGAATCTGAGTCAGGACCTTCTTCTGGAAGGAGGTAACTAAATATTCCTCATTGATGCTATTTTAAATATGTTGAATGAAAGGAGTTAATTATACAGCAGGGAACATGGCAGACTTCTGACTAATAATGAGCTATGTTTAATATCTCCATCTTTGTTAGAATCATTAAAGTTGTTGGAACCAATTGGATAGCTTGAAGTGAATGTAGCCTGGTAACTAAGCAAGCCCAAATGAAGTCCCTCGCAGATGCAAGGGCTCGTCGCTCTAATGACGACTTCAGGGAGAGAATGCAGATATATGGCTTTGTTCTGTGCAGTACAATCTGCTTCGGTTGGCCTTCTATTTTGATTGTACGTCTCATTGTTTCCAGAGAGTGCATCTGTTACAATGAACTGATGTGTGTGCCTGAAAATTGTAGAAGAGGCGATTTCTTTTCCTCAAAGCTTTATAGGGTTGATCTCTTCGGAATCTGGAGCAACATGGAGATCTCTGTGCTGCTCTGTCCCCACCAGATACCTACTAACTCTGCATCTCAGGATGCTCAGGGATGGCTAGAGGACCAGGTGTGATCCCACAGAACAGTGTTCCCCAAGCTTTTTGGCCCCTGGGGTCGGTTTCATGGAAGACAATTTTTCCATGGACCAAGGGGGCGGGGGATGGCTTTGGGATGATTCATTCACATTACATTTATTATGCTCTTTGTCATAGCTCAGTTGGTAAAGAATCCACCTGAGATGTAGGAGAACCCGGTTCAATTCCTGGGTCAGGAAGATCTGCTGGAGAAGGGATAGGCTACCTACTCCAGTGTTCTTGGGCTTCCCTGGTAGCCCAGCTGGTAAAGAATCTGTGTTGGGAAGATCACCTGGACAAGGGAAAGGCTACCCACTCCAGTATTCTAGCCTGGAGAATTCCATGGACTAAGTCTATGGGGTCACAGAGTCTGACATGACTGAGTGACTTTCACTTTCTTTCTAACCTAATGTCACTGCTGATCTGACAGAAGGTACTGGTCAGTGGCCCAGAGGCTGGGGACCCCTGCGACAGAACAGATATAACACTCAATTGGGAAGAGATGGGCTCTTGAGTTCAAGTTTTCCAAACTCAATTACTGTTTCTTTCAGTGTCTTTAATTTTACAAGCTAGATATTTAAGTGCTCCTCTTAAATTTCTCCTGCCTTCTGATTACGTCATAGAATAGCATGTGGCTTATAAGACTCTCTGAGATCTGCTCATCTCTTTCGATGTTTGAGTTTGTAACTTAGCCCTTGTAAGTACAAGATCAAAGAAACTTCTTTCTTCCATCCCAACTTCGATTTTCCAAGGAAGTCCTGTTACCTGGCTGTGGGGAGTGGCAACAATGCTTTACTATAAGATCAATTAGCCTCTAACTGTTTTTCATATATAGGAGTTGGGAAATTTTGAGGAATGGCTAGGGTGGAATTAACAAGTTCTCATAGGGACGTAAAGATGCAATGCAGGAGACACAGGAGACACTGGTTTAATCCCTGCGTCAGGAAGATCCCCTGGAGGAGACCATGGCAACCCACTCCAGTATTCTTGCCTGGAGAATCCCATGAACAGAGGAGCCTGGCGGGCTACAGTCCATAGGGTCGCAAAGAGTTGAACATGACAGAAGCGACTTAGCATGCAGCAGGCACAATTATATTATCACTATTATTACAAATGTGTTGGCTGAAGATTGTTTATTTTCATTTAAGTTAATCCAATTAAAATCTCTCGTTTCCACTTATCTGAGTCTTCCAAGCACTATAATTTTCCTCTGCTTATCCCACCTGGAGATCTAAGATAACTATCTTTTCGTAATTGTTAATTATTTGACATGTTTCTTCTCAAATTAAGGAAACACGCTTACTTCTTAGTCACTGTTTAGAATGAGAATGTGAGATTAAGTCTTTGTTTTGCAAAGCATAGTGAAATAGGGAAAAATGGTTTGGGCACACGGTGGAAAGACTGCTTTGAGAAAGACCCCACCCAATTTAGATGAGGTGAGTGTCTGCGTCCCCGCCATGACCTCTGTGGGGGCTCACACGCTGCAGACTGTACTGACGTCCCACCGTGATGCGATGGACCAAGGCCACCTTCACAATCAGAGCTTTTCCCTGGCCAGGCTACTTTTAAACCAACGCTGTGGTGAAAAGTTTCAGGTAAATCAGAAAGTGTGACCTAGAAAAACAAGAAGGAATCATGTCTACTCAGCCACAAATCCGGCCAGACTGGATAGAGTTAGATTTTTTACATCTGTGGAAATGTTCATATTCATCATTTGGTTCTCAAACCATCAGGGTCGGCAAGGGGCTTATTAAGTCACAGACTGCTGGGATCCTGCTCTGTAGTAAGCCTCAGCAGGGCCTGAGAATTTACACCTCTGACAAAGTCCCAGGTGATGCTGATTCTGTCAGCCCAGGGAGCACACTTTAAGAAACACTGTCAGAGAGTCTTGCTATTCAAAATATGGTCTCTGGACCACCAATACCAGCATTGCTTGGAAGCTTGTTAGAAATGCACACTCTCAGACTCCTCATCAGATATTCTGAATCAGAATCTTCTTCTTAACAAACTCCCTGGGTGATCCATTTGCACGTTGAAAATTTGAAATTTGAGAAGCACTGATCTAGTGGTTATATGGGCGAAGCTTTGGAGAACTCAGAGGGTGAATCAGTCAGACCTGCATTCAAGTCTCAGCACTGCCTCTTAGATAACGCTGTGACTTTGAAGGAAGCTGTCATTTTTTAATTTTTTTAATCTCTAGTGTCATCTGGAAAAATTGTGCAGATTAAATGTGATGATATATGTACAGTATATATAATTAGTAGTGTTATTAAATGATATTGTCATTCCTTTTTATGTATAACCTGTCCTATGAAACCATTGAAAACAGCTGTTTGAAGGAGGTATGTGAAATTCTCTCTGAAATGTTTTCGTAGAGCCTGTTTTGAGAGAAGTTATTTTCACAGTATAGCTGGGTTGTACTCCTTGTGTTATTTTGACTGTGAATCACAGCTGTAGTATGAAATGGATCAGGTTTGACATATTCCAGTCTCCTGGTTTACCTTTGAATATGTGTGTGAGTGTGAGAGAGAAAAAGACAGACAGGTAGACACAGGCATTTTTTTGGAGGTGAGGGCTAAGGGAAAAACATAGAGTGCCTCTTTTCATCCCTAATAAGAGAGTACTGTGTGTGTTTTTAAAGACAAAATTAGATTTGTAATATTTGACAACATGTGGTAGTAGGTTCTAACCTCACTCAGGTGTTATGGAAATGAAGGTTAGGCCAGTTAATAAAGTGTTTTGAGAAAACAGAAAGATGCTACATAAAAGAGGGTGTTTGACATTATTTAATTTCTAAAAGTATAGTCCTTAGTGAAATGTTCTTTATTCTCTAATCAACTATAATTCTTATATGTTGGCAGTTGCCTTAGCCCTCTCTATGTCCTCATCAGTTAGTAAATAAGCCTGTTGCTTTTAGCATTTTATATTCTTAGAACTCAGAAATTTCAAAGTTGTATTGTATAAAAGTAAAATATAATGAATGCAGAGAAGATAGATGAAAATGAGAATTCTGCTAATGTAATTTAAGAGGGTTAATGGGACATGATTTTTTGGATTACAGTGTAGATCTCTGGGCAAGGGACTGCGAGGTCTTTGGACCGTGGCTGTTATTCAGCCGGGAGGGCCTCTTTTCTGAATCTGTTGCCTCCTACATACAGTTGTTGGCTCCTAGGCCCTTTAGGACTGGTCATTATGGACGCATGCCTGTGCTGTGCTGTGCTTAGTCGCTCAGTTGTGTCCAACTCTTTGCGACCCCATGGACTGTAGCCTGCCAGGCTCCTCTGTCCATGGGGATTCTCCAGGCAAGAATACTGGAGTGGGTTGCCATGCCCGTCTCCAGGGGATCTCCCCAACCAAGGAATTGAAACCAGGTCTCCCACAGGTGGATTTTTTTTACTATCCGAGCCGCCAGGGAAGCCCAAGAATACTGGAGTGAGTAGCCTACCCCTTCTCCAGGGGATTTTCTCAACTTAGGAATCGAGCCGGGGTCGCCTGCATTGCAGCTTTGTACTGTAACTATAGTCTTAGCATTTACAGATAAGGCATGGGGCTATCCACTGCTCAAGTAGCACCCAGGGACATCTCCACCAACTGTAACAGGAAGTCCAAGTTCTTAATGAGCATCAGTGAAGGGAAGGCAGACTGTAATACCTCATACTGCAAATCCTACTACTCAGAGTGCGTGGGAACCTGGGAGAAATGCAACATCTCGGGCTCCACTTCAGAGCCACTGAGTCAGAATTTGCACTTTGGCAAGCTCTGAGGGGGATTTGTATGTGTGTTAAAGCTTGCGGGGCACTGTTTTACGTGAAGTTCTTAAATAGAGGGAAGTTGAACTGGCAAACATCTAAAACCATTTGCAGTTCAAATTCAGAGGAGGAGGTTAGTTGTTGCCAGGAGAGAAGGGTTTCATAATTGGTTATAACCACTCTGATGGCTGCAGGTCTACAGGAATGTGTGGGAGTGGGGTCAGTTATCTGCTCTAACACACTGAGGGATTCCTGTGCAGTCAGTCTTATCTAAGAAGTATTATTAAGCATTGTCAGCCTGTGTGGCAGATCCCAGCAGACCCCTAGGGTTAAAACAAAACAAAACAAAAAGGACGATGCTGTAACAAAGCGTAAGGTGTAGCTAAGCTCAGAAATAAGATACAAGGCTGTTGATGAGAATGACAATGAAAACGCAGACACCAGTATTTAATGAGGCTCCGCATAATTTATTATCCCTTATGGCAGAAAGCAAAGAGGAACTAAAGAGCCTCTTGCTCAAGGTGAAAGAGGAGAGTGAAAAAGCTGGCTTAAAACTCAACATTCAGAAAACTAAGATCATGGCATCCAGTCCCATCAATTCATGGCAAATAAATGAGGGAAAAGCGGAAGCAGTGACAGATTTTATTTTCTTGGGCTCCAACATCACTTTGGATGGTGACTGCACCCATGAAATAAAAAGACGCTTGCTCTTGGAAGACAAGCTGACAAACCTACACAGCATATAAAAAGCAGAGACATTACTTTGCCAGCAAAAGTCCATCTAGTCAAAGCTATGGTTTTTCCAGTAGTCATGAATGGATGTGAAAATTGGACCATAAAGATGGCTGAGCACTGAAGAATTGATGTTTTTGCACTGTGGTATTGGAGAAGACTCTTGAGAGTCCCTTGGACTGCAAGGAGATCCAACCAGTCAATCCTAAGAGAAATCAGTCCTGAATATTCATTGGAGGGACTCATGCTGAGGCTGAAGTTCCAATACTTTGGCTACCTGATGCAAAGAGTTGACTCATTGGAGAAGACCCTGATGCTGGGAAAGATTGAAGGCAGGAGGAGAAGGGGATGACAGAAGTTGAGATGGTTGGATGGCATCACCGACTTGATGGACATGAGTTTGAGCAAGCTCTGAGAGTTGGTGATGGACAGGGAAGCCTGGTGTGCTACAGTCCATGGGGTCGCAAAGAGTTGGACATGACTGAGCAGCTGAACAACAACCACATTATTTACAGCCTAGATTTAGAACCTAGAGTCCAAAAGACTCCAGGTTTAGAGCTAGCACATATTCTTACTCAAGCTAAAGAGAAACTTTGCCTCTGGCCCAGGAATCAAATCAATAGTTATCTGGAGATGGTGGTCCTGGTGTAAGTGGGGAGCAGTTTCATGCCCTGAGCACATTTTCCAGCAGTTTTAAAAACCACAGCAAATCTGATTGAAATTGTCCTAGTCAATAAAACCCAGTCACTGACACTTGCAACAGAAAAGATCATTGATATCACTCACTTCAGGTGAGTCTTGATCAAGGATACCAAAAGGTCACTCAAGGAGTTATTTCTTTCTCTCTTTCTTCTCTGCCTTTTCAGATACTGACTTTATATTAAGGCTAGATGCTCACATGGTTTTCAGATCGTGGTTGGCAACTCTAGAGCTATCTGCTTTCTCCTTTGTTTCAAGTTGGAGACAAAAGACACTCTTTGTCCCATCTATCTCAGGAAAACATTTTTAGATGTTTTAGATATCTCAGAGGATGTCCTGACAGTATCACTTCGGCCAGTGGTATCGCTGAGCTAGTTGAAGCGTGTGCTGTGTCCCTGGAGCTAGGGAAGCTTCCCTCCACCCTCATGGACCCCAGATGGAAATCAGGGAGATTAAATGTCCATTAGCCCAGCTTTCCCTGAGAGCCTGCTCTATTTGGTGGTTCATTCACAATACTTTCAAGACCTTATGTCAGCACCATGAGGTAGGTATTTGTTATCTCTGTTCTCCAGATGTAGGCTCTGAAATCAAAAGCCCATAAATGAAATCTCTGCGGTTGTGGCACTGCTGATGTTATTATGCAGGATTCCTGGTTAATAGAAAGAGTACCTAGCTGAGGTAAGTGGTAGAAAAGCCAGACTTACTCTTCCTTCAGTGAGCCTTTGGACTTCTGTGTGGTGAATATGACCCTTATATTTATGTGCTCAATGCCTGTTTCTGCCAAACCCCTTTTGCCTATTGTTGTATAGGAAAAGTAGAGCCTTTCCCAACACTATTCAATTCCCATAATTAAAAAAAAATTATCATGAATTGTTTATATGAAACAACTAAAATAATAGATTAAATTTTTTCTTATAGTTATTTGAGTCTTACATTGAACTCCATGCCATGAAAACAAATCTAAAGCTAGTGAAAACAGTCATTCATTGACTTTTCTGTTGCCAGATTAATCATCTTCTTTAGATTGGGTAAAAATGAGAAATATATTCAGATTGGAAAGTAAGCTATGATTCAAAAGCCTCTGGGAAGGTTTTCATTTGAAACTGAAATATCCCCCTTAATCAAAGTTAGAGAATAGAACGTTTTGTGACACAAGTGTATCAGGGAAATCTTTGACAAAATAGTTGAAAGGAACTTATAGAACATGTAAGTCACCTTAGTTCCGGAACTCAGCCCAGGCTAAGACTTTTACAGCTCAGAGGGAAATGTCATGGAGACATATATTACAGAGGAAATAAGTCATTTGATTATATCTTATTTTGAATATAATCTTTATACAGTAGATCTCATTGGGTTTCATCCAGTAGGTTTTCACAATTAAGAAAAAATCCTCTACTCACCAAAAAGACAAGAAAATATTTCCATTTTAATTGCATTTTTGCTGTTTTTATTAAATTACCCTGTTTCATGAGTATTTGCAGCTTCAGACTACCCAAAATATTACTGGTGAAATCTTTGCCTGGTGTTGTCAGTGGCATTTAAAGAAAGGAAAAAGTCTGAACATTAAAAGCAAATTTGTGTGATTTGCTTGGTAGAGATTAACCTCCCTTTCATGTTTCAAATATTTCTAGGAAATATTCAAACAGTAGATACAGAAATATACCCCACTTTGATGGGCTTTCCAGGTGGCGCTAGTGGTAAAGAACCCACCTGCCAAGGCGGGAGACTAAGAGACGCTGTTTCAATCCTTGCCGTCAGGAAGATCCCCTGGAGGAGTGCATGGCTGCACACTCCAGTATTCTTGCCTGGAGAATCCCCTGGACAGAGGAACCTGGTGGGCTACGGTCCACAGGGTCGTAAAGAGTTGGACTTGACTGAAGTGAATGTAACACACACACACACGCACACACCCCACTTCGACGTAAGGGAGTACACAGTGCTTAAATTACTAGCCTTAGGAAAATTAGGGGGAATGTTGGTATTTTTTCCATATCAACTCTGTCCTTAGCAGCAGGTTGTGTAATAAGAAACATGTGACATCACTCCTGTGCTCAGAGCAGTTATGCTAAGGTTTTGAAAAAAGACAAGACTAATAGGAATTAGATTTTTAATATTATCCATCAGCAAGATTCATCTGTTCTGCCTTCAAAAGAAGTCTAAAGTTTGACAACTCACTGATTCTGTCTCATCAACCCCTGTAAGCCAGTATTATTTCTTACCTCGATAACAACTATACCCCCTAACTGATCTCCCTGCTTCCGTTCCTTGGCTCACATCAATTTATTCTTCATACAGAAACACAGCCAGAATTATCCTTAAAACCTAAGCACGTCACACAACCCTTCCTTGACTGCCCCTCCCCCGCCCCCACAAACGTCCAGTGTTCCCAAACGCACTTAAAGGAAAAATCCAAATCCCTTTCTTGCTGCTTGGAAGTCTTTACATGGTCTGTGAGAAGCCCAAATCTCAGACCCCATGCACTCCCACTCTGCTCCTTGGAATCACTACCCTCTGACCACATTAACCTTCCTGTTCTTCAAAGGTGACATAGAACTTGCTGTTGTTTCTGTGTGAAATGTGCTTTTCCTATATGTTTGGGTGGATAGTTCCTTCTCGCCATTCAGATTGCACTTCCGTGTCACCTCAGCAAAGTTTTGCTTGACTACCCTGTCTAAAACTATCCTATTCAACTCATTTATGTGGATCTCATCTGTCTTCCCCAGCATCAGTGGCAAATCCAGACTATGACCTCTGTATTTCTGTATGACTTGCTTATCACCCAACCCCCAATGTTTTAATATTAAACCTCATATACAATCGAGTCTCAATAACATGACAGTAATTATGCGTACTGAAAATACCACAGGACTTTAGACAAATGTGAATGCATTCAGACCTGGATTATTTAGTCACTATTTTGAGGAGTGGCACCAGTTGGAATAAGCATCTTGAGGTTAAATAACATTTTAATAGATTCTGAGAGGGGAGGTGATGATGTCCATGATTTTTTCCACAACCTTTACCTATACTCTGATCAGAAAAATAAAGATACATTTCTTTGGAATTAAAAAAGAACTCCAAACCATTTGCAAATATTTTTAAGTTTCTGAGTCTTTTTTTTTTAATTAATTTGGAGAAGTTTTTAAAATTAAATAGAAGAGAAAAAGAAATAGTACTTCATGTCTTAACAAAGTATTAATTTGATCGAGTTTCAGAAGAGACCTCATTAAGCTGCATGATAAAGTGATTATTCAGTGTCACTTTCCTTGGGTTTTCAGCAATTATCTGGAACGGTTTTTAGAATGAGGCAACATTTCCCTTTTCAGTAGCACTTGAAACCTCCTTGATGTTGACACAGAAATGCTGATAGGAAGAGATGGTGAACAAAGGGTTGAAAGTCTTGATTCATACTTGCTAAAAATATCACATCCACTCCAGGAAGGTTTAGAAGTATGTCAAAGGCATTCTTGAGCCCTTTAAGACCATTCACAAATAACTTTTGGGAGTGAAATGACGATGAAATTTGACTCATCCAGGTCCTAGTCCATTTCTGAGCATATAACTTGAATTAAACCTTTCTATATAATTTTCTAATTAGATTTTTCTCCTTCCTGGCCTTTTTAAGCTTTACATAACCTTTGTGATTCCTTGTTCCATTAATCCTTCAAATGCCAGCATCCTGCTGAGAGGGGATTCATTGCAGTATTTCCATCATTGTCAACAGAGCTGCAAGTTCATTCTAGTATATTGGAATCACCCATCCACGAGAAAATGCTATCTTGGCTTCATAATCATTAGCTGACTCTTATTCAACTCTGTGACAAATGTTGAATTCTTTAGTTTCCCCTAATGTTTTATTACCAGTTAAAGCACAGATAGGTATTTATTTTAATTTGGATAAAGAATTGATAACAAAGAGCTGGAATTTCTTAAATTGGGTACATTTTTGGTAGTTAGCTCAATAGTTAATCTTCTTAATTTATCACTTAAGAGTAGGGCAATTACCTCAGTATGGAGATGTGCCAGGATTATTGTAGCACTGGGAAACGATTGTAATTTTCAGGTTTGTGCCAAGGAAATGCATTAAATTGCTTAGACTTCTGTATTATCAATTACTATAGTTTTTTGTGCCCAAGTCCACTATATTTTACATCACATTTCAAAAGGTGATTTCTCCACTCCCTTATCAAACAACCTTAGGAAAAAATGTTCTTTCTCCTATTGCTACCCTGATGGAGTTGATTAATGCTGCTTTTAATTTAATTGAAGATGGTTGATCAATAAGGTCAATGTTTATGGATTTATTTTCATCTTTTGATGTGGCAAATCATTAGTTATCATTATCTAAATTAGCATAGATTGCCATGAAAAGTGAAGGAACTAAATTGCTTTATGGATTTCTGAGAGCATAGCACACAGGTAAATTTTCTTAACACACTTTTTAACACTTACCTTGTGCCAGGATTTAAATTCTGTACTGCAATTTCCCCAATAGTTTAGAGGTACCTATATTAGACAGAACATGATAGAGGGATCAAGTTTTCAAAAGTATGTAAAAGTGAGGCCCCTGAATCATAAAAAAATAACCCACATTATTATAGACAGAGTTTCAATGAATACCACATAGTGAAACCACTGGAGTGGTTAAAAAATGGACCTGTTTCCAGAAGGTAGGCTGGACTTTAGGGAGAAAAAATGAAATAGAAAGAAAGGAAAACACATACTTTTCAGTTTCTTATTCTGAAGGTTCTTGTTATAGGTTGAATCATGTCCCTCACCCCAGCAAAATTCATATGATGAAGTCCTATTCTAGTCATTCATAATGTGACCTTATTTGAAACTAAGTTCTTTATAGAGATAATCAAGTTAAAATGAGGTCATTAGGGTAGAACCACATCCGGTAGGACTGGTGTCCTTATAAGAAGAAATTTGAATACAGATGTGCTCCTTGGAAGGAAAGCTATGACAAACCTAGACAGCATATTAAAAAGCAGAGACATTACTTTCAAGACAAAGGTCTGTCTAGTTGAAGCTATGGTTTTTCCAGTAGTCAAGTATGGATGTGAGAGTTGGACCATAAAGAAAGCTGAGCACTGAAGAATTGATGCTTTTGAACTGTGGTGTTGGAGGAGACTCTTGAGAGTCCCTTGGACACCAAGGAGATCCAACCAGTCCATCCTAAAGGAAAACAGTCCTGAATATTCAATGGAATTACTGATGTTGAAGCTGAAGCTCCAATACTTTGGCCATCTGATGCAAAGAACTGACTCATTGGAAAAGACCCTGATGCTGGGAAAGATTGAAGATGGGAGGAGAAGGGGACGACAGAGGATGAGATGGTTGGATGGCATCACCGACACAATGGACATGAGTTTGAGCAGGCTGTGGGAGATGTTGAAGGACAGGGAAGCCTGGTGTGCTACAGTCCATGGGGTCACAGAGTCGGACATGACTGATCGACTGAACAACAACCACATTATTTACAGTCTACTTTTAGAACTTAGAGTCTGAGCAACTGAACTGTACTGTGCATAGAGGAAAGACAGATGTGCATAGAGGCAAGGAAGATGACAGCCATCTACAAACCAAGGAGAGGTGCCCGGCGCACATAGACCTCAGTTCAGTTCAGTCGCTCAGTCATGTGTGACTCTTTGCGACCCCATGAATCACAGCACGCCAGGCCTCCCTCTCCATCACCATCTCCCAGAGTTTACTCAGACTCACGTCCCTTGAGTCAGTGATGCCATCCAGCCATCTCATCCTCTGTCATCCCCTTCTCCTCCTACCCCCAATCCCTCCCAGCATCAGAGTCTTTTCCAATGATTCAACTCTTCACATGAGGTGGCCAAAGTACTGGAGCTTCAGCTTTAACATCATTCTTCCCAAAGAAATGCCATGGCTGATTTCCTTCAGAATGGCTGGTTGGGTCTCCTTGCAGTCCAAGGGACTCTCAAGAGTCTTCTCCAACACCACAGTTCAAAAGCATCAATTCTTTGGTGCTCAGCTTTCTTCACAGTCCCACTCTCACATCCATACATGACCACAGGAAAAGCCATAGCCTTGACTAGATGGACCATTGTTGTCAAAGTAATGTCTCTGCTTTTGAATATGCTATCTAGGTTGGTCATAACTTTCCTTCCAAGGAGTAAGTGTCTTTTAATTTCATGGCTGCAATCACCAACTGCAGTGACTTTGGAGCCCCAAAAAATAAAGTCTGACACTGTTTCCCCATCTATTTCCCATGAAGTGATGGGACCAGATGCCATGATCTTCGTTTTCTGAATGTTGAGCTTTAAGCCAACTTTTTCACTCTCCTCTTTCACTTTCATCAAGAGGCTTTTGAGTTCCTCTTCACTTTCTGCCATAAGGGTGGTGTCATCTGCACATCTGAGGTTATTGATATTTCTCCCTGTAATCTTGATTCCAGCTTGTGCTTCTTCCAGCCCAGCGTTTCTCATGATGTACTCTGCATAGAAGTTAAATAAGCAGGGTGACAATATTCAGCCTTGACGTACTCCTTTTCCTATTTGGAACCAGTCTGTTATTCCATGTCCAGTTCTAACTGTTGCTTCCTGACCTACATACAAATTTCTCAAGAGGCAGGTCAGGTGGTCTGGTATTCCCATGTCTTTCAGAATTTTCCACAGTTTATTGTGATCCACACAGTCAAAGGCTTTAGCATAGTCAATAAAGCAGAAATAGATGTTTCTCTGGAACTCTCTTGCTTTTTCCATGATCCAGCAGATGTTGGCCATTTGATCTCTAGTTCCTCTGCCTTTTCTAAAACCAGCTTGAACATCTGGAAGTTCACAGTTCACATATTGCTGAAGCCTGGCTTGGAGAATTTTGAGCATTACTTTACTAGAGTGTGAGATCAGTGCAATTGTGTGGTAGTTTGAGCATTCTTTGGCATTGCCTTTCTTTGGGATTGGAGTGAAAACTGACCTTTTCCAGTCGTGTGGCCACTGCTGAGTTTTCCAAATTTGCTAGCATATTGAGTGCAGCACTTTCACAGCATCATCTTTCAGGATTTGAAATAGCTCAACTGGAATTCCATCACCTCCACTAGCTTTGTTCATAGTGATGCTTCCAAAGGCCCACTTGACTTCACATTCCAGGATGTCTGGCTCTAGGTCAATGATCACACCATCGTGATTATCTGGGTCATGAAGATCTCTTTTGTACAGTTCTTCTGTGTATTCTTGCCACCTCTTCTTAATATCTTCTGCTTCTGTTAGGTCCATACCATTTCTGTCCTTTATTGAGCCCATCTTTGCATGAAATGTTCCCTTGATATCTCTAATTTTCTTGAAGAGATCTCTAGTCTTTCCCATTCTGTTGTTTTCCTCTATTTCTTTGCACTGATTACTGAGGAAGGCTTTCTTATCTCTTCTTGCTATTCTTTGGAACTCTGCATTCAGGTGCTTATATCTTTCCTTTTCTCCTTTGCTTTTCACTTCTCTTCTTTTCACAGCTATTTGTAAGGCCTCCCCAGACAGCCATTTTGCTTTTTTGCATTTCTTTTCCATGGGGATGGTCTTGATCCCTGTCTCCTGTACAATGCCATGAACCTCAGTCCATAGACTTTGTTCTATCTCAGAACATAGACCTCAGAAGAAATCAACCCTCTCAACCCCTTGTTTTGGGACTTCTAGCCTCTAGAACTGTAGGACAATATGTTTCTGTTGTTTCAGGCACTGATTTTCTGTTACTGTGTGATGACAGCCCTAGGAAACTCATATAGCCCATAAATTATGACTAATATTTCACATTCAATGACGTGGAAGCTTCCCCGAACACCAGGATACTAAAATTTACAGGAGTTGTGTTAACTGTTTTCACTGAACTTTGGAAGCTAGAATCCAAAGAAATTTAGAAACCAAGCAGAGTTATATCAAAGCATTTTATAATCAAAGATTCAAGTGCATGCTGATTGGCAGAATTGATTTCCATATATATCTTTTAAAAAGGAACCCTTCTTTTTTTGGAGTGATGAGACCAAGGCACAAACCTTGATAAACCTGATTCTGAATATTAAGTAACCCAAGGGTGAGGAACCACAATTTATGGGGAATTCAGTCAAATAGCATCTGTTGTACTGTGGGACTCTGGTGTTTGAATTATAAAATGGCAAAAGAAATCTACCATAGAGATTTATCCCAGACTAGCTTGCATCTGGACCAGAGGTGATCCATCAGGCTTGTCATTTTATGTTGAAGTCCATACACTGCCTACTTTCCAAACGTCAGCTTGTGTACCTGTGGGGCATAGCACAGACCAGTCTCTGATGCCTGCTGGTGGAAAGGGTGTGCGTTTTGTTTTTGTTGTTTTTTGGTGATCACAATTGAAACCCATTTCCTTGGTTCCTCTGAATTTTGAATTGGTCCATTGTTGATAAGGAGTATAGTCATAGTTTATAATCAGGGCTAACCTTGAATCACATGGTGACAGATCAGAGGCACCTTTCTTTGGTACTGTGAATCTCATCAATCTTAGATCTTTCTTGAAGTCCTCTGGTTGCCCAGAACTCCCCCTGTGCCTTTCTCCCCATAAGCAGTGATGAAGGTTAGCATTACTTGAGCACTTAAAAGTCACTATATGCTGCATGCAACTCTTTCTAAGTTGTGTGCAGCCTATACTCACATCAGCTCTTTGACATTAATGATATTGTTTTCAGTTTACAGAAGAAGAAACTGAGGCAAGGAGGTTAAGTTACTCACCCAGTGTTATATAGCAATAAATGCTGGAGCCAAGACTCCAACCCAAAGCTAACAGGCTGATATTCTCAAGACGTTGCCCCTGGTGCCTTCCCTAACAACCTCTCAGTCATCAGACTTCTCCACCAAATCCTGCCTGGTCTGTCTGACTAACTACTGGTTGGCAATATAACAATGAGTTAGGGTGGATCTCTTCACTTGGGGAAAGACATTTGCATTTCATTGGACAACTATGAAATAATGTGTTGGTAGAAAGAAATGATACTCATGAAGGGACTCCCCAAGTCTCATTCTGGCAAAATGTATGATCTTAGACAAATCATGACCTCATAAGGCTTGGTTTTATCATCTCTAAATGTCAGGGAAGGATTAACTACTCTCAGTGGCACCCCACTCCAGTACTCCTGCCTGGAAAATCCCATGGATGGAGGAGCCTGGTAGGCTGCAGTCCATGGAGTCGCTGAGTGTCGGACACGACTGAGCGACTTCATTTTCACTTTTCACTTTCATGCATTGGAGAAGGAAATGGCAACCCACTCCAGTGTTCTTGCCTGGAGAATCCCAGGGACAGGGGAGCCTGATGGGCTGCCATCTATGGGGTCACACAGAGTCGGACACGACTGAAGTGACTTAGTAGCAACAGCAAAGATCCCCTGCTTACTCATTGGAAGGAAAGTTATGACCAACCTAGATAGCATATTCAAAAGCAGAGACATTACTTTGCCAACAAAGGTCCGTCTAGTCAAGGCTATGGTTTTTCCAGTGGTCATGTATGGATGTGAGAGTTGGACTGTGAAGAAAGCTGAGTGCCAAAGAATTGATGCTTTTGAACTGTGGTGTTGGAGAACACTCTTGAGAGTCCCTTGGACTGCAAGGAGATCCAACCACTCCATTCTAAAGGAAATCAATCCTGGGTGTTCATTGAAAGGACTGATGCTGAAGTTGAAACTCCAATACTTTGGCCACCTCATGTGAACAGTTGACTCATTGAAAAAGACTCTGATGCTGGGAGGGATTGGGGGCAGGAGGAGAAGGGGACGACAGAGGATGAGATGGCTGGATGGCATCACCAACTCGATGGACGTGAGTCTGAGTGAACTCTGGGAGTTGGTGATGGACAGGGAGGCCTGGCGTGCTACGATTTATGGGGTCTCAGAGTCGGACACGACTGAGTGACTGAACTGAACTGAAAGATCCCTTGCAGGCTTAAAATTCTAAGATTCTTTAACATTCAGTGTAACTCCTTTTCAACCTATGTGTGTACTTGGCCCTTGGCTGAATTAAGTTGGAAATTGGAAATACAAAGTCAATGATAAATATGAGAAAATGGTCAGGTCACGTAATAGCTCTCAATCTCTGTTTCCTGATTGACAAAATGAGGCTACTAAGAATACTGCTTCATAGGGTTGATATTATACATACCTAGGAAAAGACCTGGAGAGGGCAATGGCACCCAACTCCAGTACTCTTGGAGGATCCCATGGATGGAGGAGCCTGGTAGGCTGCAGTCCATGGAGTCACTGAGTGTCAGACATGACTGAGCGACTTCACTTTCACTTTTCACTTTCATGCATTGGAGAAGGAAATGGCAACCCACTCCAGTGTTCTTGCCTGGAGAATCCCAGGGACGGAGGAGCCTGGTGGGCCGCCGTCTATGGGGTCACACAGAGTTGGATACGACTGAAGCGACTTAGCAGCAGCAGCAGCAGGAAAAGACCTCGGAGAAGGCAATGGCACCCCACTCCAGTACTCTTGCCTGGAAAATCCCATGGATGGAGGAGCCTGGTGGGCTGCAGTCCATGGGGTCGCTAAGAGTTGGACACGACTGAGCGACTGCACTTTCACTTTTCACTTTCTTGCATTGGAGAAGGAAATGGCAACCCACTCCGGTGTTCTTGCCTGGAGAATCCCAGGGACGGGGAAGCCTGATGGGCTGCTGTCTATGGGGTTGCACAGAGTCAAACACAACTGAAGCGACTTAGCAGCAGCAGCAGCAGGAATATACCTGGAACAGGGCAAGAAAGTGCTCACCAGCTCTAGCTATAATAACATGATAACCGTTGGTGTGATCAGTTCTATTATTATCTCCCCAGGAAAATCACCATACGTCTAGGGTTATAGCAAAAGCACCCTTCATGACAGCTTTTATATCATAAGGCATTTTATTCAGAGTGTATATTTTAGCTTTGTATTCTACAGGCATTGGTATCTCACTAAAAGCTGGGCAATATTTATATTCAGCAGTCTGTCATCCATGTGCTCATTTATGCATGGGCCTTTTACCCCCCTCCAAGCTGTGAGAACAATAGACACTTTAATACTCTGAAACAAGAAGGATATTAGCTCCATGAATCTTTATTTTAAATTACATTTCTGAGTTAGAGGTGTCAGCATGGTAGAACAAGTTAAGGGAGATTGTATTCCCCAATAGAGCTATTGATGTTGGTTACAAATAAATTGCTGGTGCAGGTGATGATAGCAAAGTCCATGCCATCTTTTATTTAGTAGAGTATTTTTCTTTTTAACAGCTCCTTCTGTATGCTTTCCTTTCTTCTGTTTTACATCAATCATATTTGACACATTGCCCAATGTCATGGTGGAAAAAAAAATGCAATATCCAGTTCATCAGCCAGATGTTTGTTCTCACACTGGCTGAGACATCTGGATGTGTAACTAAAAGTTACACTCCTTCATCCAGTTATTTTGTGTTATGTTACTGCACCGAGCCAAAGAATAAATCCCAGAATTCTTTCTTTTATTAGAAGAAAGATCATAGCATCTTGAGCCTGCAGTGCCAGGGCTAGCATCTAGCTTTTTTTCCTCTTAATAGTTGCACAGCCTTGGGCAGAATTAGGATCAATTGAGATAAAGTGGGTGGATGCATTATATGGATTCTTGAAGCTCATGTTGTTAAAGGAATCCTAGTTCCTTTACTTAGCTATACAATGGCCTGGCAATTTGTCCTTTGGAGAAAAACTTAAAAAGAAGAAAAGATTTCAGAGCTAGACCAATAACGACAGCTGAGATGTACCAAGGATTGACTATGTACCATGAACTCTTCCAAGTGCTTTGCATGGAATTGAATTTAAACTTAAAAACAGTCCTGAGGGGTGGGCACTATTTTTTCCCCCATTTTACAGACAGCATAACTAAGACCAGAGAGAAGAGTATGCAACTTGCTCAAGATCAGAGGATCAAGATTTGAACTCAGTTTGATTCTAGAGTCTGTATCTTTAACCTACATAATACTATCTATACCACCTCTTGGACCAGAGTATTTACTCACCTTCCAGCATTATCAATAACCTTGTTTTTTTTTTTCCCCTATCTATGAAATGGGGATAGCATTACCTGCCTTAAAAAGATCATTATGATAAATAATTGAGAGAAAGTATGTAAAGCATTTAACAGTGTTGATTTATGGTAAGTGGTAAATAAAAGGTAGTTATTTCTAGTGTGTGTGTGTGTATGTGTGTGTGTGCCCACACGTGAGTGCCCTTAGTCACTCAGTTGTCAGACTCTTTTCAACCTTTTGGACGGTAGCCTGCCACACTCCCCTATCCATGGGATTCTCCAGGGAAGAATACTGGAGTGGTTTGCCATTTCTTTCTCCAGGGGATCTTCCCCACCCAGGAATCAAACCCACATCTCTTGTCTCTCCTGCATTGCAGGCAGACTCCACTTGCTGAGCCACGGGGAAGCCCATTTTCGTGACTAGGTTATATAATGCTGCGGTACTAGGCTAAGTCGCTTCAGTCATGGCCACCTCTTTGTGACCCTATGGACTATAGCCTGCCAGGCTACTCTGTCCATGGAATCGCCAGACAAGAATACGGGAATGGGTTACCACTCCTCCTCCAGGGAAGGTTATATAGTATTTATGCTCACATAAATATCTCAATACTGATTTAATTAATTAAAAAAAATAAGTTCTAAAAATCTCCTCCCCTGATAACCAATCTAAAAGAAAAGCTTGTTTGTTTGTTTTTGTTTTTCTGTGTGTGTGTTTGTTTTTTGGAAAAAGAGTTCCTCAAAGGGTAAATGTTTTTGGTCAGTTTTTAATATAGGCTTATTACTTGGAATAATTGATAGCTCTCAAGTTATTTTTTGTTTTTTGCTTCATTCCAATAGAAAAAACATGTCATGAATATTGAAAATTCTGTTCTTTGTTTCCTTCTATTTTAGGTATAGTGGATGTTTATCAAGTATTATTAATGGGAAGGGATGTTTTGGTCTCTCTCTCTACCTCTTTTTCTTACTCCTTCCCTGTCTTCACTTAATAGCTTTATATTCAGAACAATCCGATCAGACAGACTTTTTTGTTATTATTTTTTGTTTTGCTTTTGTAGTTTAGGAAGGAAGGCTTTAAATAAGTTGCATCATGTCTTGTAAATAAAAAATGAGAAGCAATATTTTAACTCATCTTAGTACTTGAGCCCCACTGTGCTAGCCAACAAAACATGAAATATTGCTGTGATTAGTAAACATAGTGATGCAAGCTACCATTTACCCTGAATATTCATTGGAAGGACTGATACTGAAGCTGAAGCTCCAATACTTTGGCCACCTGATGCAAAGAGTAAGGTCAGGTGAAGGGTCTTAGAAAAGACCCTGATGCTGGGAAAGGTTGAAGGCAGGAGGAGAAGGGGATGACAGAGGATGAGATGGTTGGATGGCATCACCGACTCAATGGACATGAATTTGAATAAACTCCTAGAGTTGGTGATGAGAAGGGAGGCCTGGCGTGCTGCAGTCCATAGGTTCACAGAGTCAGACACGATTTATCAAAACAACAACAACCATTTATCAGATCCCAACTATTGGCCAGATATGTCACTATATGCTTGTGTTCAGTTCAGTTCAGTTCAGTCGCTCAGTCGTGTCCAACTCTTTGCGACCCCATGAATCGCAGCACACCAGGCCTCCCTGTCCATCACCAACTCCCGGAGTTCACTCAGACTTACATCCATCGAGTCAGTGATGCCATCCAGCCATCTCATCCTCTGTCGTCCCCTTCTCCTCCTGCCCTCAATCCCTCCCAGCATCAGAGTCTTTTCCAGTGAGTCAACTCTTCGCATGAGGTGGCCAAAGTACTGGAGTTTCAGCTTTAGCATCATTCCTTCCAAAGAAATCCCAGGGCTGATCTCCTTCAGAATGGACTGGTTGGATCTCCTTGCAGTCCAAGGGACTCTCAAGAGTCTTCTCCAACACCACATTTCAAAAGCATCAATTCTTTGGTGCTCAGCTTTCTTCACAGTCCAACTCTTACATCCATACGTGACCGCAGGAAAAACCATAGCCTTGAGTAGATGGACTTTTGTTGTCAAAGTAATGTCTCTGCTTTTCAATATGCTATCTAGGTTGGTCATAACTTTCCTTCCAAGGAGTAAATGTCTTTTAATTTCATGGCTGCAGTCACCATCTGCAGTGACTTTGGAGCTCAAAAAAATAAAGTCTGACACTGTTTCCCCATCTATTTCCCATGAAGTGATGGGACCAGATGCCATGATCTTCGTTTTCTGAATGTTGAGCTTTAAGCCAACTTTTTCACTCTCCTCTTTCACTTTCATCAAGAGGCTTTTGAGTTCCTCTTCACTTTCTGCCATAAGGGTGGTGTCATCTGCATATCTGAGGTTATTGATATTTCTCCCGGCAATCTTGATTCCAGCTTGTGTTTCTTCTAGTCCAGCATTTCTCATGATGTACTCTGCATAGAAGTTAAATAAGCAGGGTGACAATATTCAGCCTTGATGTACTCCTTTTCCTATTTGGAACCCGTCTGTTATTCCATGTCCAGTTCTAGCTGTTGCTTCCTGACCTACATACAGATTTTTCAAGAGGCAGGTCAGGTGGTCTGGTATTCCCATCTCTTGATGAATTTCCCATAGTTTATTGTGATCCACACAGTCAAAGGCTTGTGTACGTTTCCTAATCTAATTACTACACGTACTTGTGATTGACACTTGGATATCAGCAAACAGTCCTCTTGCTCACCATTTCATCTAATGATCTGGGGTATCCAGTCATTTTCATTACTTTTGCTCAGAGTAACCTTTACGTGATTGATTTGCTTCTCAGAATCCTCCATTCCTCATGTTGTGAGGAGCACAAGTTCGTAATTAGGGAGTGAATTTGGTCATCAACTCGATAAGACAGTGGGCAAAGCTGACACATTTTAAAGAGACTTTTCAGGATGTGCCAGCTTTCTGATCATTTCTATAAACAGTTAAAACAGCTTTTGTCAACATTCAGCTTGAATAAATTACAAGATTATGGTGTTTTCAGACCCCAAATGAAAGTGGCCCATTCTTGTTCTTTTAGTGCCCTCATAAAAGTCAAATGTTTCATCTCAGAAGGAAATTTAAAAGATGGAAGTAAAACGTTAATGAGATGCAACATAAATAATAGAAGCCTCTTTCCATGAAATGACTTGTGATGAGGTTTCTTTAAGGAAATACACTATATAAAATAGAACATTTAAAAAATTTCACATCCACTGGTAAACATTGCGTTTTAAAAATATGCAGTATTAATAAGACTAAAAATGTATTAAATAAAAGGGATTAGACCATTAATATCCAATAAGTATTATTTTCCTAAAACATTAGAAATGCGTTGCCAAAAAAACATATTAAAAAATAGATGGGTGTTTTCAAAAATTTTCAGTCCATAAAACCTGAGAAGTTTCTGGGTCACAGCAGAAAGAGGATTCTTTCTAATCCTTTATCCAGCCGTTTGTGTAACAATACTCCTTTCCTACTCACATACACATGTGTGAACACACACACACAAACATTCCAGGCACTGCTTCTTCCATTGTATGTTCAGTGGAAGGCACTCAAGAACTGGTAGCATTCCTTCCTAATTATATTATTCTTCTTATTCCTCAAACACAGCTGATAAAGAAAACACCTGCATTGTTAAAACACTACTGGGAAATCTCTATAATTATTATACCATATCATTTTAGTTTCCTGATCAACATGTCTTCATTTACTTGTTTAGAAATAATGTACCAGCAAATTGTGCTGTGTCTCTAAAGAACATGCTTCTGAGTGTCTTAATTGTATATGATATTGTGGTGGGTGCTGACAAGTGGGTCATGTGGAAGACATAGGTTGATACTCAGATTATACTTCCCAAGTACAGATCTTGCCAATATATGGATGATGGTTGTTGGTTTGCAATGATCAAACCTGCAGAGTCAGGTCAATAGGCATAGATGCATATTTTTATGGGTTTTTTTTTTTTTTTTAATGAATCCAACCTTAGAAATTTAAATCAGATTATTTGCCAAAGGAGAGTGACAAAGTTTTGATTAAGGAAACTTTTATTCTAGATTGGCTGGGTTCTGGTACTGATTATGAATAAACCATCAATAATTAACTATAAGGAATCTATCTGTGGTGCAATATTTGTAAGTAAAATGTGACTTCTCCCCCCACTCCTAGACTTGTTTCTTATTCTCTTCCTCCATCCTACTCTGCCTTCCTCTTTCTTGCCTTCCTTCATCTCTCCCTCTCTTCCTTTGCATTTCCCAATTCCATCCATTACCTTCTTTTCCACTGCAAGCCACATTGCCCTATGACTAGATATAACTAGTTAAGACCCTAGTCAGAGTAGATAGAAGGTAAACCCAGGAGGAGAGTAACGTGACAGCTCAAAACTCTTCCTAAACTACTCGTGGCATTGATGCCCTCAACAAGCTAAGGTCTCTTCAGATTCCACAGTTGAGTTCCTTACCTTTCACTGGTATTATCTATTGATATCAACCTACCATCTAATGATTGCAAAGATACCTGTATGCTTGCTTGGTGTTGTCACCGCCTTCTCCCCCTGGTTCCCTTTCTCCTGACACTAGCAAGTGCTCCCAGACTTAACTGGGAGGCAATACAAGGCCGTGAGGAGCTCTGCAGGCTTGGTGGGAGTTAAGCTATTCACCCCCAGTCCCTGTTCAGCCAAAATCTGTGCAACCATGAGCTGTTACTGACAATATCTAGACCTCTCTTGTGCCATCTGTAATATGAGGAGCAATGTTAGTGCCCGTTTCTACCTTCCAGGCCTGCTGTGAATGTTAGATGAGTTAATGCCCATAGAGACTCCGTTCCCTGGGTGGTTGGGTTTTCGGTGCTAAAACCAGGGCATTCTCAGCCAGACTGGGACAAACGAGCACTCTCTCTGTACCATGCACGGTGCTGAGCATTTTGTGTGTGTGGGTTACCTGATTTAATCCTAGCAGCTTCCCTCTAAGACTGTCCAGGTTTTAGCCCTTAAAGTTCTGCATCCTGAAAAACCCTCAGTTCTGGGCAGAGTGGGCCAGTTGATCTCTCTAGCACTTAGTAATCAACCATTATTCTTGTTCTTATGACTATTCTTAAAGCCTTTATCATAGTTCCAAATAAAAAGTAAACACTCCATAAATACTGGACTTGTACATATATGATATTATGACTCTACCTATCAGTTCTCTGGTATTTTGCCTTTCTATCCTACTTTCTTGACTAGGCTTTTCTGTTCTGTTCATCAAATACTCAGATGATTCAGCTCATATTTTTTTCTACTTCTCTTGACCATAGAAAGAAATTTACACAGTGGCTAAAATCTCTCATGCACATCTGAGTAAAGGACAAATGTAAAGTAATATAAATCAAAGTCTTTTCCTTTATGTATGCTATGATTTTTTTATTGTTGTAAATGTTACATAACATAAAGTCTCAAGGATAACAGGGGAAAATAAAACTAAATGATTACTATTTGTGATGTGTTTTAGTAGTATTCTTCTCCTTATTGGTTGTATACTGTCCTGCCTTTTTTTCCATAGCATAGTTTGACAATGAACAGTTAGTCTGTTAAAAGCCTAAATAAGGTGAGCTCTTATCTCTTTTATTATTAAATTATTCTAACATAGAACCAGGTGACCTGATTAAAACCAGCCTTCTTTGCCACTGCCTACCCTTTCAAGGAGGAGGTCGCCTGAAAATTTACTTCCTCTGGCCACTTTTTGTTTGGAGTCTGCGTGGGGCATGTTATTCACACAGGCATAGTGTGTTAGTTGCCTCTTTGTGGCCCCATGGACTGTAGCCCACCAGGCTCCTCTGTCCATGGAATTCTCCAGGCAAGAATACTGGAGTGGGGAGCCGTTCCCTTTTCCAGGGGATCTTCCCAACCCAGGGATTGAACCCAGGTCTCCTGCATTGCAGGCGATTCTTTACCAGCTGAGCCACCAGGGAAGCCCTCACACAGGCATAGTCCTTCATTATGGGAACCCGGAGAGCCTGATTGTTCCTGGTTTTGTTTTTTTGCTGCCAGCTGTGTTGTTCTAAAGTTCTTGCTTTTCCTGGAGTTCTCCCCAGCTCCCTAGTTCAGCCTTCGGCGTCATACCTTGATGCTGTGTGCCCACACCTTTGAAATCGTGTTCAAGGGACTTCCTTGGTGGTCCAGTGATTAAGACTCTGTGCTTCCATCGCAGGGGGTGGAGGTTCCATCCCTGATCAGGGAACTAAGACCCCACATGCTAAGCAGTATGGCCCAAAACAAAAACACAAAACCACAAGAAATGGTATTCAAAGGGTGTTTTGTTTAAAATCCATTTACAATCTCACTTCACTTAAAAATAATTGTAGGAGGTGAAACAATATTGATAGGGAAAACATCCATTAACACCTCTGTTTTTATTTTAGGCATAATGCAGTTTCCTGTTGTTGAATTATAATCTTTACATGTTGTGGTGGTCTTTATCCCCCACTTCTCCAATTCATCCAAAGCTCCTGGGGATGTGTTCACATCAGTAAACAAATGTGTGGAAAGACATCATAAAAGGCATTCATTCCTAATCGTATATGGCTGTGATATTTAATGTAACTGATTCTGAAATAGTTGTAGACCTGAGCTTTTGGGTAAAGTCTGAAATGTGAAGAGTGAATGTTAATATCTTTGACTTTGGCAGAACCTCGTGAAGGTAACATTATCAATGTTTCTATTAAATAATATGAACAACTTCTCAACAAAAAAATATTCTAATCTGTACTCCTTATTATCATCTTCCATTATGTTTCATAAGCTTCAATTTAGTTACTTAAAACAGTAACTAAAATGTATAGATGTTTTTATATTTCAAGGATATTTGTGAACTGTTGCAAAGTTCTTCTAAAAACCTTTAAGGAAAAGGTTAATTCCATTCCCTTACAAAGGAAAGCAAATGGCATTATTTGGTTCTTTTTAATGGCTGAGTAATACTTCCTTTCATGTGTATACCACGACTGCTTTATCCATTCCTCTATTGATGGACATTTAGGTTGCTTCCATGTCCTGGCTATCATAAATAGTGTTGTAGTGAACATTGGGCTGTGGGTACATTTTTAACTTATGGTTTTCTTGGGGCATACGTACAGGAGTAGGACTCCTGGCTCATATGGTAGCTCTATTTTTAGATTTTTAAGGAACGTGCAAAACGTTCTCCATAGTGGCTGAACCAATTTACACTGCCACCAACAGTGTCGGGGGTTCCCTTTTCTCCACACCGTCTCCAGCGTTTGTTGTTTGTACATTTTTTGGTGATGGTCATTCTGATTGGTGTGACCTGATACCTCATGTTGTGGTTTTGATTTGCATTTCTCTAATAATAAGTAATATTGGTGTTGAATATCTTTTCATGTGCCTCTTGGCCATCTGTATGTCTTCTTTGGAGAAATGTCTACTTAGATCTTCTACTCAGCTTTGGTTGGATTAATTTTTTTTTTAATATTACATGAACTATTTGTATATTTTGGAGATCAGTCCCTTGTCAGTTGCTTCATTTGTAAATATTTTCTCCCATTCTGAGGGTTATCTTTTTGTTTTGTTTATGATTTCCTTTACAAAACAGAAGTAGAGTCATGGAGGTATAAAACAAACTTATGGCTATGAGGGAATAAGGGGGAGGAGGATAAGTCAGGAGACGAGCTAACATATACATACTAACAACTAAGATAACTAATAGGAACCCGATGTATAATACAGGGAACTCTGCTCAGTACTCTGTAATGGCCTATATGGAAAAAGAATCTCAAAAAAAAACCAGAGAGTAGATATACATACATGTGTAACTGATTCACTTTGCTGTATACCTGAAACAAACACAAGATTGTAAATCAACTATATGCCAATAAATTTAAAAAAAAAAAAAAAAGCAAACAGACATCCACTAACGCCATTTGAATTGGGTTCGGTTCAGTCAATCTTAGGGTGACCAATCATCCCAATTTTCCTAGGACTGTCACAGTTTTAGCACTGAAAGTTCCTTGTCCCTGGTCAGCTGTCCTGGTGCACCTCCTACTCCTAGGAAAAATGGGAGGATCAGTCACCCTAATTTTGGTAGTACTCATTAGCATGAAATATGGAAGCAATGATGAAAGAGATATGTATCTCTCCTGTTGACCTGATGTGAACTTTTAAAGTCACACATACTGTTCCTATAGTCCTTTGGAAACTGATGTGTGGATGAGTAAGCAAATGGCTCTTGAAGGGATGAGGGGAGGATATCTGTTAGAATGGTACCCTCTCTGTCTCCTTATAGTGGTTCTAAAACCTATTCAATCCACTGGTCTCTTCTTTGAGTCCTTGCTGTTGACTCCTAGCTGGCCCACCTCAGGACTTCTTCAAGAAGGCCATGTCATCAAACCATTGAGAACTTCTAGGCTTTCAGCGCAAGGGCATTTTCCCCTAATGCTATTGAATTAACTCCAGTTTCTTCAGCTTGATATTCCTAAGAATTGCACTTCCTTCCTTTTCAGGGGTGAAGAAAAAAGGAAGTGATAGCAGTTTCTTTCCCTAAAAAGGAGTCTGTTAAAGGATACTTGGGTCTTCCCTGGTGACTCAGTGGTGAAGAATCTGCCTGCCAATGCAGGAGATGTAGGATCGATCCCTGGGTTGGGAAGATCCCCCTGGAGAAGGAAATGACAAACCTACTCTAGCATTCTTGCCTGGAAAATCTCATAGACAGAGGAGCCTGGTGGGTTACAGTCCATGGGAACACAAAAGACCGCTTAGTGACTGAACAGCAACAACAAGGATGCTAGAGAGTTTGAATGAACATTTTAACCCAATGCGTCACCATACTTGTATCTCATTGATATAATTCACACATGGCGTGTGTTTAACTTGGGATCCTCTGTGTTAGGATTTCTCTGTTTAGTTCGTTTGCTATGTTAGTGGTATTTTCTCTTTTGTCCTCTTTTCCTTGCTCCCCCTCCTTTGCTCAGTTTCCATGGGAACGTTTCTGCTGCACTAAGGGAGGCTGGAGGTTAGTGACACAGAGTCATGGATTTTGAAGCCAGTTTGTGCCTTGGTTTGGAAGTGTTTGCTCGGGTCTCAGATATACAGGGTACGGTGTGATAGTTATTTGGGCATCAACTTCATGCGGTACATCGGTTATTCTTAAAATGAGTAAAGGCCCCAGGAGTTGAGCCCTGGTACTTTCATCTTCTGCAAGTCAAGCCTCAGCATTTCCTTCACATTAAAGAAAAATAACGGGAAGTGTTAGCCCTAAATGTTCAAATTAGGCTGGGAACAAAGAACCGAAGACTGTTAGAAGAACCTCTGCTAAAAGATGTGGCAGTGTTTTTTGGGAGATTTTGGTGTCAGATAAATGATGTTTATTCTGTTTTTTTTTTTTTTTTTTCTAGGATTATTTTAATGATCCCCCTCTCACAAGCCTGTCATCCTTCTCTTTTCTGAACTGTCCATCTGACCAGCCTCTCCTGCCATGAATCTGTGGGAAGGCGAATCACGATCACCCTGTCCTTATTCTTACATCCTTAGGATGTGACTTAAAAGAGAAAAAGTTGTATTGCTATTTTCAAATAGGCCAAAGGAAAAATGTCATTTTGATGCAGAAGTTAATGGGAGATGAGAGAAGGCTGCAGTCACAGTGGCTGTAACACACTAATGCGTACTGAATATACTACCTTGATTTGTGGCCTCAAGTTAAATAGCTACAATATGTTTAGAACATAATTCTTTTCATAATCGTGTTAGCCTCAGTGGGAGAACATTTGTATTAGTTTCCATAATTGAAAATGCCAACTGCCTATTTTCATTTACTGGGTATTTTTGTTTCAGGTAGTACAGGCACAACTTTTCAAATATATATATATATCTGTTCTCTTTAATTTTCGTTGCTTTGTAAAGAGATCAAGTATTTTTCAGTTTTTCAACTTTGTGAATGTTACCTTCAGAGTCAGGGTAAGGGTGACTGTTTTTGCCAGTTTTTAAGTAACTGGATTGTAAGAGTGATTCCCTACAGAGCTATTTTGTGTGTGGTTTCCTTCTGTGTAGAGATCATGGGAAAGTACGTGCATTGTATTTTAGAGTAGTTATTTGCTTGAGTGATTAGCATCATGGTATAGTGTATGATCAGCTGCCTGTTGAAGTCTAGATATATACATAAATTTGGATTTTCTTATGTTTTCTTGCTAGGCTGATTACATCCTATGATTCCTGGATTTAAGCAAAAGAGTTACCGTTTTATCAAATTTAAAAAAAAATAGTCAGACATGACTTAGTGACTGAACAATAACATTCATTCATCTGTACTCTTATCAAATGGTGTGACCTTGGCAAATTGATCTCTTTGAATCTCAGCATTCCCGTCTATAAAATGTGGACAAAACTTATATTACAAAGCAGTTATAAAGATTAAGATAATTCATGAACAATCTGAGCCCTGGTTGTTGCTCAATAAATGATAGTGATTATTACAGGTATTTACATGATGGTAGGACATAGGAAAGAATATCATGCAGAAGCCTAGTCCTTTAAATATGAATGAGGAAGAGGAATCACCTGTATACATATGATTAAAGCTGATAACTCTAATCGATCGTACTGTGAAGAGCAGTACATAGTTCCCTTCTGGAGGGTAATTTGATTACAGAGATATCACTTTGAAGAGGTAATATGCTAAATGAAATCATCAGTGGCCTGAAAATGTTAACAGGGTTCTGGGAAAGGAGCCATTTACTGTGTCTTCACCTCTAAGTTAAAGCATAACACATGCGTGTATTTAATAAACCGTGAGAGATGGTGCTGGTTACAGGGGCATTGATAAGCTAGCTACAAACCATTTTTTTCTTTCCAGCTTTCCTTTTCCAATCCCCCAAGCTTTGTAAGAAGCAGAGTTTCAGATGCCTGTCTTGCTTGCTGTAAATAGAATGCCCCCTCCCTTCTTCTGCCTCCTACCCATAAATAAATAATAATGACAATTATTATTATAATAATAATAAAAGAAGCTTATCCAGTACTGTATCAAACAGGATAAATTGGAAGACACCAGTTTATAACACCAAACATGAGATATTTAACACAGCAAAATGTTAAGTGTCAACTGATGACTTTGAGAGCAATGAACAAATACAAGGGAACGATATGTGTTCACTCGGATTGTCAGCATCAAGATTCTAAGAAGCCAGGAAATGGAATAATAGGGCTGAAGACAGTAGACAGTGAGACTGATTTCTAAGGCTTTACTTTCTTGTGCTGATTTAATTTTTTAAACTTCCAGTGATTTCATAGCTGCTAAGATCCTTAAGGCAAAGAGTGTATTTTTAATACTATTAATTCTACTTTAACAGAAATTTAATTACATGAAAAAATACATTATTTTAATAGTCTATATATTTCTGTTTGAGGTCATTCATCCCTCCATCTTAACCTATTTAAAACAGTCCTGGTTGATCTCCATAACCACATACAATTGTCATTTTTATTTGACTGCTGATCATACTAATGACTTATAAAGAAAATATTAAAAGATTGGGGAACAGTAAATATATATAACCTGAATACTAAAATTTGGATAAAAAAATTGATTAGACATAGACAATATGTAAAAAATTTGCTAAATAACTGCCCCTAAACAGAAAATGGGTAATTTTTTTAATCGTATTTTACAGTAGTCTTTTTTAGTATTTCCTAAAGCAGTCTGACTCATTTAGATTGAAATATCTGTCAGAAGCTATGTCCCAGTTCAATTGATCCCAACATTAAAATGTCTCTACATATTATCCCTCATCATTCGCCTTCCAGTCTGATATCTATAATTAGTATTATGCTCCCTTGTCGGGGCAGTGGTCCAACCAAAATAACAGCCATGCACTCAGCAACTGCTCAGAATGCTTAAAAGAGCTTCTTCTCATTAGCCAGTGTCTTAAGTGGTATCTACACTTCCTCCTCCTGCTTCCTTAAACAAGAGAAAATTCCAAACAGATTGGAAGAATGATATTTGGATTCCAGCTCCTGCATAGAATATCAGTGCTTTTCAATTGCTTTAGGGAGCTTGCGACAATGAAATTCTGATAAATCTAACACCATTTTGAACTCCTCCTTGCCCGTCTTCTGATAAGAACTGTATCCTGGCACAGCTTTATCTTGGTTGATAATGGGCTTCGTGGCTATAGGGAAATGTTGATACAGTGAGCTCACATCTATCATTTTGACACTTACTCTTTAGCAGATGAAGAGAGTAATGAGGGCTTGGAGTGTAACACTGTAGAACAGCGTCAGCAGGAGGTGTATGTGGACCCAGTGATGGGTGTCTCGGATTTCTTGCTGTGGCCGCACCTCTGTGGCAATCATTCTTTCTTCCTCTTCTTATTTCTTCTCATTTTCTTACCACACTCTATCATTTATAACTTCAATCCACTATATTCCTCTGAATTTCTTGCTCTTTTTTGCTGTTTGCCATAATTCTGCCTAAAACTCTAAAGTGCCCAAAGCATTTTCCTCTCTGTCCTTGATTGGTTTCACTGCTTGTGATCACACCATTGGAAAATTGGTGGTAATTGGGCTTCCCAGGTGGCACCAGTGGTAAAGAACCCATCTGTCAATGCGAGAGACATAAGAGACGTTGGTTCCATCCCTGGGTCTGGAAGATCCCCTAAAGGTGGGCATGGCAACCCACACCAGTATTCTTGCTGGGAAAATCCCATGGACAGAGGAGCCTGGTGAGCTATGGCCCATGGGGTCTCAAAGAGTCAGACATGACTGAAGCAACTTACCATGTATGCATGACTAGGTTCTGAGAGGGGTTAGAAGTAGAAACCTGGTGTCCACCCTGCATAAAAAATGTGATTACTTATGAATATTCCTGAAAGTTGTTTTTTTTTTTCTTAATTTGATTCCAGGCATAGAGTATTTCCCATGTGCCTGGAAATCAGTTTAACTCAATCATAACTTAAGGGCAAATAATTTTATGTTTTGATCTTTATAAGGGAGGATTCTAAAATATAAGGATATGAAAGCACAAAGTCAGTCACTTAAGTTTAGGAGATAAAATGCAACAAAATTTCCCTCTATTTAGTTTCATTTATATGAATGAAACTAAATAGAGGGAAAATAATAGTCTCTTTGCAAATATGTAATGGTATTCTATTTTCAATGACATTTAAAAATGAAATATTCAGAGAAAGTAAATGCAAAGAGAGTTCTCAAAAACATATCTCTTTTATATACATTAATATTACAATGATTAGAATGAAGGTATTTTAAATTTGTTTCTCCTTCCAGGACTACATGGGAGTGTTCAATAGAGGTCCTTTTGCTATTGAAAATACAACTTGATTAGGTAAATTAGTTGAGTCCCTTTCCCTACATGTTTGAATACAGGTGCCCCTAACTACCATTCAGAATTTTCAAACCCCAGCACTCTTATAATCACGGTTCCTGGGAAGTGATTGTCTTTTCCATTGACCTTCAATATTAGACATTTTATTTAAGTAAAGTCTAAAACAGCCTACCTCCTATCTGTCAGATACTCTTTGGGTTTCTCTTCCTAACATGTTAGCTAAATAATTATAATATGAAAGGCAAAGATTGGAATATTGCATTTTAGTGGGTGGGGTTCAATTTGTGGCTTCTTTCCTGTGATTGTGGTTGAATGGGGCAGTAGGGAACCATGAGTTCTGTGGAACAGGACACTGATTTCTTGGTGCTTTCTTTGGTGAATTCGTTTCTGGCAGTGAAACCGCTGCAGATGAAGAACGGAGCGCAGGGAGTAGGGAAAAGTACAGCATTTCTACTCGGTCCAGCTAATGGGAAAGTACACACAGAAAAGAGCTTGCTGTTCAAAGATGCTGATGTTTCATTTTTTTACTCCTTACCGCCAAACATGTTTATCTGCTGAGTCATTAAAGAAGACAAGTTTTGTTTATCTTCTTTGTATCTGCTTCTTGCTTTCTTGCCATATAAGAGTTTTATCTACTAAAACATCTTGACTAGATATTCTGTTTTGGCCAAAAAGCACTTATAACTTGAATTTATATGAAGTTTTTTTTCAAAGTGCCTCCAAACTTTATACACATATTTTATGTTGAAATTCATATTTTCATGAAAGAGATTAAAACTAGATCACTTTTCTAATTATTAGGATAAAAATTGTTTTAGTGTACTGCTGTTTGGTCTTACAAAAATGATTCAGAATCAATTAGACAAGGTCCTTCCCTTCAGGCCCTTCAGACTAAATGTAAAAGACACAGGGCACCGTGATCAACCCCAGTGGAGTTTATTCCTGGGATTCTTAGATTGAGAATCAGAGCACTGGTAACGTACTAGCTGTGTGTTTATCTCTTATTTAGACCCCTCTCCTCTTTCTTCGGAGAAGGCAATGGCAATCCACTCCACTACTCTTGCCTGGAAATCCCATGGACGGAAGAGCCTGGTGGGCTGCAGTCTGTGGGGTCACGAAGAGTTGGACACGACTGAGCGACTTCAATTTCCCTTTTCCTTTCATGCATTGGAGAAGGAAATGGCAACCCTCTTTCTTTGCCTTCTTTCCTTTCCAAGTCACTAATCATTGACATCTCCTCTCATTACATATTATTACATTGCATTATGTAAACATTACATCATTTACATTATCCTTTTGCTCTTCATTCATCATTTATTACAATATATAGTTCCACCAAGAAGTCCAAAGAACTAGGGTTTTTGACAGTGTTATTCTCAGTTCAGAGAAGAAGGCATGTATCCAGTAAAAGGACAACATGGGGGATGAATATGTACATCTGTCTGCTGGTAGGCATTCCAGTAGAGATTTGATGAGAGCCACATGTTTAATTTTTAAATTTGCAGGTAGCAACATTAAAAACGTTAAAAGATTAGCAGCTTTCCAACAGCTTACATCTATGATCAGTTTTGTAAACTTAAATTCTGAATAATGAATTTCAGGTAAGACTTGACACTCAGTTCTCCAGGCTTCTTACCATATTTCATCTGCTCACTGGCCCTGGGTGGCTGCTGACTAGGCGCTCTGTTGGATAGTTGGAGGACTTGAATGCACCGTGGGTTTAAGCCTATGGAGCATGTTCTTGTCCCTTACCTTGTATTAACTCCTAATTTCTTAAAATTGTATCTGTTTGTCTGTCTATTTACACATGGAAGAGAAGGAAGATATTGTAGAAAACTTGCCCAGTACCTAGATCAAGAGCTCAGATTTCCCAGTTCCTGGTTTACTTCCCTATTCTGTTTTATCACACTGGGGGATGGAAAATCTGGGGAAGGAGGAAAGAATAAGAGCTGATGTTGATTGTGTATTTAATTCATGTTAGGCATGATTCCAAGAACTTAATTTGTACACTTGTTTTTTTTATTCCTTATACATAATCTAGCATATAGGCTATATTCCTCATTTACAGATGAAGAAACTAGGAATTGGATAAATGTAATAATCTCACCAAGATCATTTAATTAGCAAGTGGCAGGCCCAAGATCTGAGAAAGCTTAGCTTGATGTTACATTTAATGGCTTAAATCCCACTATAGAAAGGAAAATCAGGAAGGGGACTTCCACTTCTTCTAAGATTTGCAGCTCTATGTTCTGGAGCAAGTTCTCAGGTTGACTTTGAAGTTCCTGACACCTCTGTTGGCTATGGCTCAGCAGTAAAGAATCTGCCTGCATTGCAAGCAGGAGACGTGGATTCGATCCCTGGATTGGAAAGATCCCCTGGAAGAGGGTGTGGCAACCCACTCCAGTATTCTTGCATGGAGACTTATATGGACAGAGGAGCCTGGCAGGCTACAGTCCATAGGGTCGAAAAGAGTCGGACACAGCTAAAGTGACTTAGCACAGCATAGACACCTCGATGGATATGCTATAGTGAAAAAAAAATCAGGGCTCCCCCAAATTTCCATCATCATTTGAAACATTATTAGCTCTAGTCTTGTGCTTAAGAAGATACAGATGTTGGCAATAAAGGGACAGGTTAGGAGTAGGGTTTCTGTAGGGACCAGAACAAGGGGACATGTTCTGTTTTTAATTATCTCGTGTTATAAATTTATTGACTCCATACTAGAGTTGATTATAAGAAATTAAGAGAATTGGAACAGACTGATTTATGGGTCCATGGCTCCTTCATCCCTTAAATGAATTTAGATGAATTTAACAACCATTTATTAAGCACCTACTCTTTTCCAGAGTTAGTGTTAGGTGTTGAGGCCATAAATATATATGAATTATGTTTTAATAAGCACAGTATATTAAAAAGAAAACTTGCTTTCCTAATTTTTACTTAAAGAGACTTTAATTTCTTCTTGTAAGTGCTTTTATTTTGACCAAGCATGCCTCTCTGAGTTCAGTGTTCTTGGCTCCCACTGAGTCAGTACTCTGCATAGCATCATTGCAATTCTTGATTGATATAGACCTGGGTAATGAGTTAATCTATGGACTCTCCACCAGAGCTGTCTTCTGAGCTGTGTTTTTAACAATTCCCTGCCCATTTGGATCTCATTCAGAAGATATGAACATAAAGGAAAATGAAAGCAGCCCAAATTTTTTTAATTTCCCTCCTAGTCATCAGTCTCCATGAGAGTTTGGGTTGGAGACAGGTAACCTTGATTTAAAACAAATGTTATTATGTGAACATTCTGGATATTCATTTCATTTAATCCACATCACCTGTTCGTGAATTCATTCAGATTAAATTTTTATGGATTTTGTTTCTAGAATTAAAGAAAACTAATTATATCAAAGACTACCCAACTCAGTCAAATTTTCTGCCAGCAGATTTATTTTTGGACAGTCATCCTCAGACCAAAATATTTGAAAAATAAATACCAGTGTTGGATAATATGGAGTTAGAATAACAGATAATAATGAGGTAAAGAAGCAAAAAGATGCACAAAGAAAGTCATTTAAAAAATGATATTTCAAAAGAGCTATGGTAATAATGGGACTTTTCTGGTGGCTCAGACCGTAAAGTGTCTGCCTACGATGCGGGAGACCCAGGTTCAATCCCTGGGTTGGAAAGATTTCCTGGAGAAGGAAATGGCAACCCACTCCAATATTCTTGCCTGGAAAATTCTATGGACAGAGAAGCCTGGTAGGCTACAGTCCATGGGGTTGCAAAGAGTCGGAAACGACTGAGCAACTTCACTTTCACTTTCACATAGTAATAATGAGGTAGTGTGATGCTATACTCGTGCAGAAATAGGCTGAGGGTATAAGCAAGTTGGATAACAGAAAACAAACCTGGAAGAAAGGACCAATTAAAAAGAATTTCGTTTATAGGGAAAAAAAAATAGTAGCTTTAGAATTAGAGCATTTGATAGATTCTTCAGCCCATTGTGTTTTGGCATCTATATTAAGAAGGATGAAAGTTATTAACTGCATAGCTTTGTAAGAAAGATGATTGGTAGTGACTTCAATATTTTGAAAAACTTGGCAAAGTCCATAAAACATCCATGAGGTATTACAAATCTTTGAGTGCCACCTGGAATTCTGTACTTGAAAAAGAAGAATCTCTTGAAACACATTCATGAAAGGCCAAGTTTTCTTGACCCAGTGGGTGAAATGAGAGTGAGATACTGAGAAATAGTATCAGTGAAAAGGTGAATAAAAAGCTTGTAAGAATATGTAACTAGAGTTGGAGTAGGATTCTTTTTGCAAATTGTCAAGGGAAGTCAGTGGATGAAGATAGTCCTCAGTTAAGATATGAAAGTTCAGTTTCTGGCTTGGTCACTGAATCAATAACTCAATATTTGCCTCTGTCAACTCACTTAATTTATGTGTTCTTTCAGATTTTTGCACTTGGATGGTCAAGATTAATATAATATGCTATTATATTAGTGTGTTAATCTAATACACTATTATATTAGTGTAAAACGTCACAAGATTGGGTTAAAAGGATTTTATGTAGAATGATAGAACTTTGTGAGGTCATCTCCCTGCTCGCCTTCAACCTCTATTCTAAATCTATGCAAGGTTTAAAACTTTGACTATACTAGATTTTTTCCCCTTATATCTCTCTTAAGTTGTGCAACAGCTTGGGCTCATTTGTTTTTGATGCTCGTGGTAGCATTAGCAGCGCAGCCAGCATCCTTTTAATATGAGGTCGTCGTAAAATCATAGATGTTGCCCACCATTTTTCTCTTTTCCAATTATTTATGATCCACTCACTTTAATAAGTTTGCTCAGTAGTCTCTGTGTCCAGTTTAATTTTTTCAGGCTTTTGAAAAATGTAGAGGCTTGAGCCAGACAAAAGCACTTCAGCCAGAACATGAGTCATCTTCAAGCCATAGAGCATGGCTGTTAATGTGTACCAGTAACTGTCAGTTAAGAAGTTGTGATGCTGCATTGCTGACTCACAGGCAGATAATGGTTGCCTGTGCCCAGCCCACACGCACATTTAACTTTCAACACTTTCCATATAAGCTGTTGTGTTGATTTCCATCCAGAAAGTTTTTTGGTACTGTTGACCTTCCTGCACTGTTTGGTTAATTATGCAAATTCAGTTAAATTATGTAAACTCTGTATTAATCACACAGACAAGACAAACATTGTGGAGTAAGAGAAATCCGTCTTTGCTGGCTTCCCTTAAACTTGGCCTGACTTCTTTCCCTACTAATTGATGAGGAAACCTTGCTCCGATTTACTGTTACTTCTGGTAACTCAATATACACATTATTGCCCTTAGTCCTTTAAAATGAGGTGACTGTTATAATCACTGTTTTATACGAGAAAAAACTGAGGCTTAGGTAAAATAACTAGTCCAGGAAATTATGCTGGGTTGTTTGATTGCAAAATCCATGGTTTTCACCACTTTGGATTAGCACTTGAGGCTGCCTTTTAACTTCCCTTAGAATCTCCAGTGAATCCTTTCCTTGCAAATGTTTTCCCTCCTTCTAGTCAAAAGTATATCCCAGGAAATGAATTAAATAAATTCACAGACAAGTGTATAAGTTATTTATAATAAGAACGACTAATTTTATTGAAAGCCTAATATGCTCTAAGCCCTACACCAGATACTTTACTTGCATTGTGATTAATCCTGCGAACTAGGTGTTGTTTTATTTTCTAGACCAAAAACCTGACATTCTGAGAACTTCCCCAAAGGTGTATGTGTAGTAGAGATTGTTTTAGCCAATAAGGCATAGTGTTATTTCTCTCACATCATGTGGGAAATGGCATCATTAAATACATGTTTTTCTAACTGCTCCAGATTATCATCAAGCTGTAGGAAAAGAATATGGTGGATCAGGTGTACTTTACTATTAGTTTCCAAAATGCACAATTGGTGGCTACATAATCCATCCACTTATGGAGCTAACATTGTCTATGTCTTTCCCCCTACTTTTTAGTCAGATGTTTCAGTTCAATTCAGGTCAGTTGCTCAGTCGTGTCTGACTGAGACCACATGGACTGCAGCACACCAGGCCTCCCTGTCCATCACCAACTCCCGGAGTTTACTCAAACTAATGTCCATTGTGTCGGTGATGCCATCCAACCATCTCATCCTCTGTCGTCCACTTCTCTTCCTGCCTTCAGTTTTTCCCAGCATCAGGGTCTTTTAAAATGAATCAGCTCTTCGCATCAGGTGGCCAAAGTACTGTAGTTTCAATTTCAACATCAGTCCTTCCAGTGAATATTCAGGACTGATTTCCTTCAGGATGGACTGATTGTATCTCCTTGCTGTCCAAAGGACTCTCAAGAGTCTTCTCCAACACCACAGTTCAAAAGCATCAATTCTCCAGTGCTCAGCTTTCTTTATAGTCCAACACTCACATCCATACACGACTACTAGAAAAACCATAACTTTGACTAGATGGACATTTGTTGGCAAAGTAATGTCTCTGCTTTATAATATGCTGTCTAGGTTGGTCATAACTTATCTTCCAAGGAGCAAGCTTCTTTTAATTTCATGGCTGCAGTCACCATCTGCAGTGACTTTGGAGCCCCCCAAAATAAAGTTTGTCACTGTTTCCATTGTTTCCCCATCTATTTGCCATGAACTGATGGGACCGGATGCCATGATCTTAGTTTTCTGAATGTTGAGTTTTAAGCCAACTTTTTCACTCTCCTCTTTCTTTTCATCAAGAGGCTCTTTAGTTCTTCTTTGCTTTCTGCCATAAATGTGGTGTCATCTGCATATCTGAGGTTATTGATATTTCTCCTGGCAATCTTGATTCCGGCTTGTGCTTCATCCAGTCCAGCATTTCTCATAACGTACTCTGCATATAGGTTAAATAAGCAGGGTGACAATACACAGCCTTGATGTACTCCCTTCCCTATTTGGAACCAGTCTGTTGTTCCATGTCCAGTTCTAACTGTTGCTTCTTGACCTGAATACAGATTTCTCAAGAAGCACGTCAGGTAGTCTGGTATTTCCATCTCTTTCAGAATTTGCCACAGTTTGTTGTGATCCACACAGTTAAAGGCTTTGATGTAGTCAACAGCAGAAGTAGATATTTTCCTGGAAGACTCTTGCTTTTTCTATGATCCAACAGATGTTGGCAATTTGATCTCTTGTTCCTCTGCCTTTTCTAAATCCAGCTTCAACATCTGGAAATTCATAGTTCACGTACTGTTGAAGCCTGACTTGGAGAATTTTGAGCATTACTTTGCTAGCGTGTAAGATGAATGCAATTGTGTTGTAGTTTGAGCATTCTTTGGCATTGCCTTTCTTGGGATTGGAATGAAAACTGCCCTTTTCCAGTCCTGTGGCCACTGCTGTTTTCCAAATTTGCTGGCCTATTGAGTGCAGCACTTTCACAGCATCATCTTTCAGGATTTGAAATAGCTCAACTGGAATTCCATCACCTCCACTAGCTTTGTTCATAGTGATGCTTCCTAAGGCCCACTTGACTTCACATTCCAGGATGTCTGGCTCTACGTCAGTGATCACACCATCGTGATTATCTTGGTTGTGAAGATCTTTTTTGTACAGTTCTTCTGTGTATTCTTGACACCTCTTCTTAATATCTTCTGCTTCTGTTAGGTCCATACCATTTCTGTCCTTTATTGAGCCCATCTTTTCATGACATGTTCCCTTGGTATCTCTAATTTTTTGAAGAGATCTCTAGTCTTTCCCATTCTATTGTTTTCCTCTGTTTCTTTGCACTGATTACTGAGGAAGGCTTTCTTATCTCTCCTTGCTATTCTTTGGAAGTCTGCATTCAGATGGGTATATCTTTCCTTTTCTCCTTTGCCTTTTACTTCTCTTTTCACAGCTATTTGTAAGGCCTCCTCAGACAACCATTTTCCCTTTTTGCATTTCTTTTTCTTGGGGATGGTCTTGATCCCTGTCTCCTGTACAGTGTCACAAACATCCATCCATAGTTCATCAGGCACTCTGTCTATCAGATCTAATCCCATGAAGCTATATGTCATTTCTACTGTATAATCATAAGGGATTTGATTCAGGTCATATCTGAAATGTCTAGTGGTTCTTTCTACTTTCTTCATTTTAAATGTGAATTTGTCAATAAGGAGTTCATGATATGAGCCACAGTCAGATCCCAGTCTTGTTTTTGCTGACTATATAGAGCTTCTCCATCTTTGGCTGCAAAGAATATAATCAATCTGATTTCTATATTGACCATCTGATGGTGTCCATGTGTAGAGTCTTCTCTTGTGTTGTTGGAAAAGGGTGTTTGCTATGACCAGTGCGTTCTCTTGGCAGAACTCTTAGCCTTTGCCCTGCTTCATTCCATATTCCAAGGCCAAATTTGTCTGTTATTCCAGGTGTTTCTTGACTTCCTACTTTTGCATTCCTGTCCCCTATAATGAAAAGGACATCTTTTTTGGGTGTTAATTCTAGAAGGTCTTGTAGGTCTTCATAGAACCGTTCAACTTCAGCTTCTTCAGCATAGAAGTTCTTCACTGTTTGGGGCATAGACTTGGATTACTGTGATATTGAATGGTTTGCTTGGAAATGAACAGAGATCGTTCTGTCATTTTTCAGGTTGCATCCAAGTACTGAATTTCAAACTCTTTTGTTGACTATGATGGCTACTCCATTTTTTCTAAGGGATTCTTGCCCATAGTAGTAGATATAATGGTCAGCTGAGTTAAATTCACCCATTCCAGTCCATTTTAGTTCACTGATTCCTGAAATGTCAATGTTCACTCTTGCCATCTCCTGTTTGACCACTTCCAATTTACCTTGATTCATGGACCTAACATTCCAGGTTACTACGGAATATTGCTCTTTATAGCATTGGACTTTACTTCCATCACCACACATCCACAACTAGGTGTTGTTGTTGCTTTGGCTCCATCTGTTCATTCTTTCTGGAGCTACTTCTCCACTGATCTCCAGTAGCATATTGGGCAGCTACCAACCTGGGAGTTCCTCTTTAAGTATCCTATCTTTTTGCATTTTCATACTGTTCATGGGGTTCTCAAGGCAAGAATACTGAAATGGTTTTCCATTCCCTTCTCCAGTGGACCACGTTTTGTCAGAACTCTCCACCATGACCCATCCGTCTGGGTTGACCCTACATGGCATGGCTCATAGTTTCATTGAGTTAGACAGGGCTGTGGTCCACGTGATCACATTGGTCAGTTCTCTGTGATTGTGATTTTCAGTCTGTCTGCCCTCTGTTGGAGAAGGATAAGAGGCTTATGGAAGCTTCCTGATGGGAGAGACTGACTGAGGGGGAAACTGGGTCTTCTTCTGATTGGCAAGGCCATGCTCAGTAAATCTTTAATCCAATTTTCTATTGATGGTCCAGGCTGTGTTCCCTCCCTGTTGTTTGATCTGAGGCCAAACTATGGTGGTTCGGTTCAGTTCAGTTCATTCACTCAGTCGTGTCCGACTATTTGTGACCCCATGAATCGCAGCACGCCAGGCCTCCCTGTCCATCACCAACTCCCAGAGTTCACTCAGACTCACATCCATCGAGTCAATGATGCCATCCAGCCATCTCATCCTCTGTCGTCCCCTTCTCCTCCTGCCCCCAATCCCTCCCAGCATCAGGGTCTTTCCAATGAGTCAACTCTTCGCATGAGGTGGCTAAAGTATTGGAGTTTCAGCTTTAGCATCAGTCCTTCCAAAGAAATCCCAGGGCTGATCTCCTTTAGAATGGACTGGTTGGATCTCCTTGCAGTCCAAGGGACTCTCAAGAGTCTTCTCCAACACCACAGTTCAAAAGCATCAATTCTTCGGCGCTCAGCTTTTTTCACAGTCCAACTCTCACATCCATACATGACCACTGGAAAAACCATAGCCTTGACTAGACGGACATTTGTTGGCAAAGTAATGTCTCTGCTTTTGAATATGCTATCTAGGTTGGTCATAACTTTCCTTCCAAGGAGTAAGCATCTTTTAATTTCATGGCTATAATCACCATCTGCAGTGATTTTGGAGCTCAAAAAAATAAAGTCTGACACTGTTTCCACTGTGGTGGAGGGAACTATTGTGGAGGTAATGGAGATAATGGCCACCTCCTTCAGAAGGTCCCATGATGCACTGCTGCACTCAGTGCCCCCAACCCTCCAGCAGGCCACCACTGACCCATGCCTCCACCGGAGACTCCTGAACACTCACAGCAAGTCTGGGTCAGTCTCTTGTGGGGTCACTGCTCCTTTCTCCTGGGTTCTGGCAGGAGACTCTCAAACACAGCTCTGTCTCAGTGTCTGTGGGGTCTCTGGGTCCTGGTGCACACAAGGTATGGTTGAGCCCCGTGAGCGTCTCTGGCAGGTATGGGGTTTGATTCTAAATGTGATTTCGCCCCTCCTACCATCTTGCTGGGGCTTCTCCTTTGCCCTTGTACATGGGGCATCTCCTCAAAGTCACTCCAGCACCGCACAGCTGCCGCTCCAGTGCTGAGCAGCCGTGGAGTCAGATGTTTATAAGGAATCAATTGCTTAAATACAACATGCATTTAAAAGTGAAGAATGAAAGCCCACAGTGACAGTTCACGTGATTTCTCCACTTCCCTTCTGGAAGACATAGGACTTTTTTTTTTTTTTTTAGGTGGGTCTGTAAGAATGGATATGTGTACAGAAACAGTTAGTACCTATCACTAATTTAAGCAATCAAACTTATATCTGATCTAATCTAAATAAATGTTTTGTGTGTGTTTTTTTTTTCTTGAGAGACAGTAAAAGAATGGGATTTAAGTCTTTCCTGTATTTAATCTGGAGGGAAATTCACAGACATGATTCTATCAGGTTTGATATTTAATGGGTCAAAGTCACAAAATAGACCTTCTCACCTCCCTGGCACTGTGCATTCACTCTGGATGTCATAAGATCTATCAGTGATCGGCATGGATCATTAGAAAGCAGTGGAAGTAGTCATTATATGGGGAAGAGTGTGTGTGCTATCATAGTAATGACATGGCCCATTCATTTTTGGGAAAAACACACAAGCATGCACACATAACAGTCTTATGTTTATCATAGCTATATGTTCACTTCCATTTAAAAGATACAACAGCCATTTAACTTTGAATGAAAGGTTTATAAGTGAAGCTCTTTAGAATAAAATAAGTAAAAGCCAACTAAAATGACTTTAGAATAAATCATTAAATGTCTTTTAAACTGACTTTTAGTTTCCCTCTTTTGCAGAGCAATTCATATGCTACTATACATGACCATTTTAGCAGTGTTTACAGTAAATTTATATCTCCATATGTACATTTAATCAAGCCTACATATACGTACTTATGATACATATACAGAGAGAGCGCACCAGCTCATGAGTTGTAAAGGGAGAAAAATGAACTGCTTGAGACTGAAACACTATATTGAAGTGGGAGCCTTTATATTTCAAAAACGCATTCTGAAAGCCCTTTAAAGATTTCTGAAAGATTGATTTGAATTATAAATTTTTATATGCAAGGTCTCCCTTACAATTTTCCCCTCACCAGCTTATCCCTCTCTATAATACCTTTCTTTTTTGTCTTTTCTCTCTGATAGAATGAAAATAATTTCCAAGGTCAGATTCTATCTTGCAAGAGCTTTTTCCCCAAAGAGATGCATGTATCTTCTTAATTTATTATATCTCACAGTAATCTCTCAAAGGAAAAGTGTAGGCAAATTAAAACCACATAGAGATGGAGCTTACATCTGCTTTAGACTTTTTCTGCCACCGACTCTTTGTTAAAAGAGTGAATATGCTTATCTCTTAATTGTTCATTTTATTGATCATGAACGTGAAAGTGAAAGTCACTCAGTCATGTGTAGCTCTTTGCGACCCTATGAACTGTAGCCTGCCAGGCTTCTCTGTCCATGGAACTCTCCAGGCAAGAATACTGGAGTGGGTAGCTGTTCCCTTCTCTAAAGGATAGAGTATGATATTTTTAATTCTATGCTATCGTCTATGTATGCTTTTTGTTAACAAAGGTGCACTTGAGTATGTGAATGACTTTAATATAAGCATAAATGAACTGTGGTGTTGGAAAAGACTCTTAAGAGTCCCTTGGACTGCAAGGAGATCCAACCAGTCCATTCTAAAGGAGATCAGTCCTGGGTGTTCATTGGAAGGACTGATGCTAAAGCTGAAACTCCAATATTTTGGCCACCTCATGCGAAGAGTTGACTCATTGGAAAAGACTCGGATGCTGGGAGGGATTGGGGGCAGGAGGAGAAGGGGACGACAGAGGAAGAGATGGCTGGATGGCATCATCGACTCGATGCACATGAGTTTGAGTGAACTCCAGGAGTCGGTGATGGACAGGGAGGCCTGGTGTGTTGCAATTCATAGGGTCACAAAGAGTCGGACACGGCTGAGCGACTGAACTGAACTGAACTGAAATAAAATATTATTAGGAAAATAAACATCCTGAAATCTCCATTTTTCTCCTCCATTCCCCCCCACTAGGAAACTCTACATATGAATTTCAAATAAAACATAGCCTGCTTTTTTTTTAACCATTTTTTAATCATGCATATCACTGCTCCTTATCAGCAGATAAAATTGAGTGTTAACTGTGACCTAGTTCTAAAAACAAATCTCTTCATAATATCCATTAAGACACTACCCCTGAGAAACATAAAATGAGACCTTGAGTTTTCTCTGGTTTGAATGAGTAAACTACCTTCCTTGTCTAATTCTATGAATCTGATACCTCTCATCAGCACCCCAAATTGCATTCAGCAAATCTCAAACCATTTACTGATGAATGAGCTGCTCTTATTGAATTCTGAATCAGCATGTTCATTCACATACAGAGAAATACCTAGACTGTCAGAAATATAGTTGTTATTGCCAAGACTCGCATATTTGAAGCAAAGATGTAAATTCTTATAGTTCAAGAAATACCAGTGGAGTGTATATTATTGCCTTCATTACACAAAATACTTGTGGAAACCACTCTATCAATTCTAATTATGTTCTAGAAGGGAAAAAGGGAGGGGGGACAATGAAAAGCCGAAAGGCAATCCCAGAATATTTGACCGAGCTGGTTATAGCTACTGAACAATATGTAATTGTAAAGTGTGGCAAAATGATAAAAAATACACTATTTGCTAAAGAAATGAAAGCCTGACAGTAAGAGGTGCTGGAAAGAGATTTGGCTTTCTCCATTTCTTCTTCATCACTTGATTATTTTATTGTTTCATTTCTGTTTATATATCAAGTTGATTTTTTGCATTTGGATTTTGCACAATTCTTTCAATAATGTATGGTCCAGTAGCTATAATTACAATATTGTTAAAGTTCACATTTTACTATTCATCTTGTTATCTCTGGTAATGGAAGCTTGGAATAAATGCACATAATTACACGGTTGGTCCTAAATTAGTTTTATATTGTTCCTGCTAGGATACACTCGAAAAGCAGTGTTTATTCTCTAAGATGTACTTTTGGTAGTACTGGGTTCAACAAAGTGAAGGTAATGAATACATCAGTGGTCCTATGAGCTTATCTTTAGATTTTTTTTTTCAAATTGATTCATCTCTCTCAGCCTATTGAGGACAAGAGTTGCTTGGAATCTGTAGAATAAAACACATCATGTTTCAGAAATTTGATAACAGGAACATTTTCTTCATGGTGTATTTATCATTTGATCTATCATTCTACCTATTCATAGCTGATTAACTCAGCAACCTATAAGTCTACAGACTAACTTAGCTCAGAAGGCATTTGAATATGTTTGATTTCAATTGAAAGCAATGCCATGCTATGAAAAGGTGACTTTTCTTGTTTAAATTATGCTAGAAATAGTTTCATAATGCCATACTTGTAGTATTCAAGGTGTTTTATAAATATCTTAGAAGCCTCCCAAAGATCCGGATCATTCATTTTTCAAGTATTTATTGAGTGCTTATTAGTGCTAGGCATTGGGATATATAACAAAAGCAGTGTTGTCAGATACCTACACAGCTCATTTTACCTTCAAGGAGATTTTTTACCATCAAGGAGATGGTGGTCCAGAGAGTTAAAGCATTTGGCTGCACTCAGCTGATCAAGAGGAAAAGAGATTAAAGTGTTCTTGCTACTATACAGTATGTTCAAAGTTTATTTTTTTTCTGTTCCCTTAAACACAGAACTCTCCTTCCCCCTCCCCTCTCTCTTTTTTAAAATATTAATAGAAACATTTCAGGGCAAATGGTCTTTGTGTGAGCACACTGTCTTGACTCCCCAGTGAAAAGAAGGATGGGGATCACAAGCCTAGACCCTTTGGCACCCGTCTGGTGCTGTCCTCGTGTCTCATGAGTGTCCTTGGTTTCTTGCTTGAGATCTAAGAGTTAAAAAGCCAAGTGCCTCCTGAGGAAGATGTGTCTATTTCTGCAGTGGGACATGCGCTTGATATACATCAGTGGGCGTGGAAGCAGTGCCTCCCAGCTCCTCTCTCTCTTTAGGGTGACTGTGTTGTTCTCCAGATGAATAGCTTGCCCTGGAGAGAAATACTGCCTAAATATTAAGATTGGATTAGCTTTCACACTGCCCCACATTACCACTAAATTCAAATCCCTCAGCAATCTTCTTCCTGAGGCATAAAATTCAGTTTAATAAATGGTTTGTATGCCATTATTTCTCATCAATATGTAAAAACTAAAAGGAATTTTTTAAAAAATCCATACATGTTGGTTAATATGTGAAATGTGATCTGATGAGAAAAAGGCCTTCTTAGAAGTGCTTCTAATTCCCAATTAAGTCATTGCTTCAATCAATTAAATGAAGGAAAATGTGTAATCAAAATGTAGAAATGTACGCAAAAGATGGAATATTTTAAAAATAAATGTATATGTCTTTCCTAAAACAATTTCTCTACAAATTGTAACTTCCTTTTGACCCTTTGCCTTCCCAGTCTATATCACGTTAATATCAAAGAAAGAATATTTCATTGGTACAATTGGATTCATTCACATGGAAATATCTAGTCTATTTCTCCCTTCAGATCCTCAACCTCCAATTAATTGCCTATGAAGCTGACTGCATCTATGATTCTCTAAGAAGCACAGGAGGGAAAGAAATGGGAAGCAAGCTCTGAACTCATTATATGAATTCAAAGAGCTCCTTTTGAAGCGAACTTGTTCCTGAGGTAGATGATGTCACTGATGAGGTTGTAATCTAGGGACATCAGTACAAAGGCAGGCTCCTTTTTAATTCTGCTTTTAAAACTATTGCACTTAAAATATCAGAACCTGTTTTAAGAATCTGGTTAATATGGCCTATGCATTAGGTAAAATGCATCTTTTTTTTCTAGGCACTCTCAAACTTCTATTATGTTTCCTATTTGCTATATATGTGAATATTATGAATATAGGTGGTTGAATGGATCTGAAGTGTTTCATTCTGAGTGCACTGTTGCCGGTCCAGATTTACAGCCAGCAAGCAAAGATACTGATGCCTTGCAGTCCTGTTAATCTGGGATATTGGTCTTGTATTATAGAGTAGAGCTATTCAGGCTCTACCTTTTAGTTCCAGTTACTTTACATCTCCATCCTGAGCCATCAAGTTTCTTTTTATGATATAAAATTGCCTAGTGAAAAATAACTTGAACATTCTATCCACTGACTGACAAGTGTTTATTAGGCATTTGCTTTGTGCCCAACACAATGATAAGCACTGTCAGATCCTGGCTTCCAGAAGCATGCCATTTATTTGAGAAGCAATAAGAATGTTTGGGAAGAAAATGAAGCTTCATGTACTACTATGATTTTCCCAGCTTAATACTCTCATGTTGGGGTTTCTCATCAAAAAGTTTTCATAGACTACCTTCAGCTTAGGCTTCGCAGGTAGGGGAGTGGTTAAGAACCCACCTGCCAATGCAGGAGACACAGGAGCTGCAGGTCAATCCCTGGGTCAGGAAGATCCCCTGGAGGAGGAAACTGCAACCCACTCCAGTATTCTTGCTTGGAGAATCCCATGGACAGAGGAGCCTGGCCAGCTACAGTCTATGGGGTCACAAAGAGTCAGACACGACTGAACCTGCATGCAGGCACCTTCGGTTTAGGTTTTCATCATCCACGCAATTGCATGGGGAATAAATGAGAAAATACAATCCTGGTAATAATGACTGGAGCTGCTAAAACTTCTGAAATGCCAATATACATGCTGTGATAATTTGTCTTTTCAGTTTGAGGGACTGATGAGGCAGGGAGTATGGAGTGGCTTTGATTTTGAGATGTTTATTGTTCAGGTTTGTGTATCAAAAGAAATATGTTGCGGTAGTACAGTCGTCACTCTGTGGTTTCATATTGGTGTTTGGTAAGTATCTACTTAAATTAATGACTGGATGAGAGAACAGATTCTGTGAAGCAAAGATGAGTCACCAGAAGTGGGAAGTTATGAAGAAAGGGTTTAGTCTGTGATGTTAGGTTAGCTATACAGTTTGAAATGTGACGTTGATAGGATGACCTGTTAATTATACTCTCAAAAGATGTCCTTGACTGGGTGAGTGGTAGGAGTTGTTTGGAACACTTATATACAAAGCCCAGTAACGATCAGAAGCAGTTAAATACTTGGCACGCATTTAGGCTAAATACGTCTTCTAATGTCCAATTGTGCTTCCCGTTGCTCAGACCAAAGCAGATGACCCTCTTACTCTGTGGTTATCTTCCGTGCCTTCCTCACCAATTTCTTTCATTTGATGTGAAAGATCTTGTTTTCCCTTGGTTCACCCGAAACAGCTGGTGGCGAGCAAAGGTTCTGAGAAAATGCGGATGACTCTGGCACACTGGACACACAATTTTCTGTCTCCTCACACTCACCCTGATGCTGGCTAAGGTGCAGGATGAGAGACCCTGAGGTCTGGTCACATCCCAAACCACTCCTTGGGGACGACCACCACCTGATCCGTCCTGCTGGGTGCCTGATTAGAACTAAGCATCAGCAAAGGGGCATCTGTCATTGGCTTTCTTGTTCAGATGTCAGCGCATCATCCCTGAGTACACAGAAGAAAATGTAAGTTTTGAAAATAAATATAGTGCAGACAGAAAGGCTGGAAGTACAGAGAAGTGTTCCAATAGCACTTTATATAGAGCTCTATTATTATGGTCTCCTGTCATTATATATTTACACATTAGTTCAGTTCAGTCGCTCAGTCATGTCCGACTCTTTATGACCCCATGGCCTGTAGCACGCCAGGCCTCCCTGTCCATCACCAACTCCCGGAGTTTACTCAAACTCATGTCCATCAAGTCAGTGATGCCATCCAGCCATCTCTTCCTCTGTCGTCCCCTTCTCTTCCTGCCTTCAATCTTTCCCAGCATCAGGGTCTTTTCCAGTGAGTCAGTTCTTCGCATCAGGTGGCCCAAGGTATTGGAGTTTCAGCTTCAGCATCAGTTCTTCCAATGAATATTCAGGACTGATTTCCTTTAGGATGGACTGGTTAGATCTCCTTGCTGTCCAAGGGACTCTCAAGAGTCTACTCCAACACCACAGTTCACAAGCTACTTCAACACCACAGTTCTTCGGTGCTCAGCTTTCTTTATAGTCCAACTCTAGCATCAGTTTCATCTTTAAACTGTGGAATTTAGCAATGTGGGGGCCATGTCTGATTCATCTCTATTTCCAGTATCTAGCACAGGTTAATGTATGTAGTAAGCATTTAACAATTATTATTTATTTATATTGTTGAATGAATGAATAATATTAAGGCTTGCATCTCTTGATTATTGGAGTCTAACTCTGTGTGAGCCCATAGACATTATGAAATACCACCAAATGAAAGAGTAAACAAACGAATAACGAACCAACCTTGAGAGGCCAAGCTTAAATCACTTTTCAGGCTCCTGCTTTGCTATTTGCGTTCTTTCGTTTTGGACTTGATTGCAAGGACCAATGAAGTAATTCAGAATGTATATTACTTTTCTGTTTAGTTCTTTGTAGGTTATAGATGCCTTTTTTTTTTCCCCTCCCCATTTTCTCTATATTCGGCTACTGTCTATTCAACTGCAGGCCTCCTAGTAAAATGGACCTACTTCTTTCAAATTTTTCCTAAAAGCTAGAAAGTGTTTTTCAGGACAAAAAATCTTAACCTATTTGAGAGCGATTTCTCTTCTTAAAGTCATTTCTGAGCTGAGTGCACTTCAAAATCTAGAATGATTTTGGTGAATCCTAAGGCATAAGGTGATCATTGTGTGATAGCGCTGAATGAAGTGGTGAAAGCTAGGATGGACAACAGTGTGAGCCTTCAGTTAAGGTGCAGTGAGAAACACTTTTGTGGCAGGTGGGTACTGAGGCTGAACGCTTTTGTAAGGTCTGGACTCCTGGGGTCCTGCCTGGGTCTGGACGACAGCTGCTTCCTCGGGAACGTGGCGGGTGCATGGGGCTGGTTCTGCCTACTTCCTGCAAGTGGAAAACCTGGCCTGCATCTTAAAGGCCTCTCCTGTGGTGCTGGAAGGCCTCTGACAGCATTTCAAAGTTTGTGATGGCAGGACTATAGCTTCATGGTAGAGGACTGTCATTCTTTAAAATGTCATTGATGTCAGCTCTGACCGTAACCATTTTTATCCCATCGTCAAGTGGGATAGATTCAGAACTCGTGGTAACAAGAGACTCATGTGATGAAGCAAAGTGGGGAGACTTTAATTAACAGCCTAGTCACTTCCCCCCTCCCAACCCCCACTTCATTCTATATCTCCTTTTCATAAAATAGGGTTTCTAGTTTTTGCCAATAAAAAAACTTTTTTTCTTTCAATCCTGGCTTTCCACTCTTATCCACATCTGATTATTTTTCTTACTGGACAAGTGGACACGTGATGTCTACAAAGTGAATTTCCTGGGAATAAGGCAGATATATAAGTGGGAATTCTGCAGAGCTAAAGAGAAAAATGATATTCCCATCAGGGGATTCGGAATGGATGTTGAAGTAGGACATTCTGAGCACTTCAGAATGTGCTTTCCAACAAAGACAAGGCTGAACTCTCCAGAAGGGCATCCTGAGGGGAAATACTATTGCATTGGTTAGAAGTCAGGTGAAGGTCAAATTGAAAGTCGCTCAGTTGTGTCCAACTCTTTGTGACCCCATGGGCTATACAGTCCATGGAATTCTCCAGGCAAGAATACTGGAGTGTGTTGCCTTTTCCTTCTCCAGGGGATCTTCCCTACCCAGGGATAGAACCCAGGTCTCCCACATTGCAGGCAATTCTTTACCAGCTGAGCCACAAGGGAAGCCCAGGAGTCAGGAGACCTGGGTATTAATTCCAGCCTAATATGTGATCATGTGATATTTGTCATGGCAGCTTCTTTAGGCTATTTGCCCTTTAGGTGGGGAGGGTGGGGTGGAGGGGACATACCATGTTGGACACAGCAGAAGTCAGGATGATGGGGCCCTGTGTGTATGGAGGTGCCAGTTCTAGATTCTGAATGACATCAGTGTTTCCAAAGTGTCCCCCAAGACTCTGTTAGATGTAGGTATTTCAAATAAAAGATGTTTCTTATTGGAATCAGTTTGAAAAAGTTCCGGATAAAAAAAGCTAAATGATCCTTGTTTGTTTATTTCTTACAGTGGAGACCCGCAAGGATTCTTAGTATGATAATGTGTTCTCTGTATTTCCAAACTGGGCAATATGTGGTATTGTGTAAGCTTACTTGAACATGAAATGTCTTTGGGATATAATATCTCAAAAGGCCAGTGCGCTTTGAAAGTCTTTGTGAAACACTGAACTCTATGATCTCCAAAAGTTCTTAAATTCTATTGTCATCAGAATGACTAGCACTTCCAAGCCTTTGCCCTTCACCTGTAGAATGTTGACTCCGCTGCCTCACTGACTTTGCCTTTTAGCTTCTTTTTCTCTGAAGAAGGAACCTGGTTGCCCTGTCAGTACCCGTGAAAATGGGATTTTTTTTTCCTTCTTTTAACCCTGGAATCTATGTGTAATTCATCATCCTAAATTAAGTGCCCCCAAATTTTTGTCCTGTTAGTTTTTGTAAGATAATTCCACAACATCTAGATCAACAAGTAGTTACAAAATAGCAGGTGTAAAATAATCTTCCAGGTTCTTATTACAGCCTATAATGCCATCAGTGAATAATGTATCATTACATGAGACGTTAAGAGAATTATAAAAGAATTAGATGGGAAATTGGCAACTGGTAAGCTGTCCATGATGATTTGGTGTTTACATTTCACTTCCATGTATCAAACAATTTATAGTCTCAAATTTTATCCTTTGGAAACCTTCTAAATTATCCTCTTAATATGTATTAATAAGCTTTTGTATTCTGAAATAGGTGTCTAGTATTTATTCAGCAGTGTTCAGGCAAGATTAATGGATTATAATCTTGGCTTCACTACATTTTAAAGTGTGACTTCTCTAAGTTTCCTCCTCTGCAAAATAGGGTAAGAAAAGTTATTTCACTGAAATATTATGAGAATTAAATGAGAGAATCGCACGGAACATCTCGGTACATAGTACATGCTAAGGAAGTGTTGCCTACTATTATTATCTTATATATCTTTTAAAGGTTATATGAGGTAAAGGTAGGTGTTATTGCTTCTGTAAAAAAGATACAGTGAAACTGCCTGGGAAGACAGAGGTAGGGGTAAACTTGTTTTTCCCTGCATATGGTTTTATACTGTTGAATATTTTAAAATCATATATGTGTCTCGTGTGCATATTTAGTTGCTTCAGTAATGTCTGATTCTTTGTCACCCTATGAACCATAGCCCTCCAGTCTCCTCTGTCCATGGGATTCTCCAGGCAAGAATACCGGAGTGGGTTGCCATTTCCTTCTCCAGGGGATCTTCCTGACCCAGGGATCGAACCCCAAATCTCCTGCATTGCAGGTGGATTCTTTACTGTCTGAGCTACCTTAAAGAAATAAAAATAAAATCAGCATCAATAGTTCTGCTTTACAAGTGAGGAACTGAGGTTCTAACTTTGTAGCTGACTTTTCCTATCCCCTATGTAGGAGAAGGCAATAGCACCCCACTCCAGTACTCTTGCCTGGAAAATCCCATGGATGGAGGAGCCTGGTGGGCTGCAGTCCATGGGGTCGCTAAGAGTCGGACACGACTGAGCGACTTCACTTTCACTTTTCACTTTCATGCATTGGAGAAGGAAATGGCAACCCACTCCAGTGTTCTTGCCTGGAGAATCCCAGGGACTGGGGAGCCTGGTGGGCTGCCGTCTATGGGGTTGCACAGAGTCGGACACGACTGAAGTGACTTAGCTATTCCCTATGTATAAGAAAATAGTAAAGTCAGAATTTGAACTCCCAAAACAGGGCTCATTCTAGTATATCACTCCTAGGGAGACAGGGGAGGAGGGAGTGAGAGGTATGTATATGTGAAGGAATGAGCTTAGGTGGGTGGTGATGATATTGGGTATTTCTGGGCAAATTTTGATAAATTTGAACTAAGTAAGTTCTATAGATTTTGGCACTAGTCTCTTATATTTTCATTTCTATTGTAAGTAACACCCATTCCCAGCCACTCACTTCTAACTGGGACCTCAGCAGGCCAGACAGCATAGACATGCCAGTATGAACCTACACAGGACGTAAGGAACATATGTAATATACAATATATTAAATGATATATAATATAGACTGGCACCACCAAAGTTAGCCTATGGTTGCTTGGTATCCAACCCTCTCATGCCTTTCATTTACTCTGAACATTAAGCCTCCCGTTTTTATCTGTCCTCTTTTTGATGAAATGGACATGCAAATTTTCAGAACCCACTCAGCCTCCTCTCTCTTGAACAAAAGAAGTAATTGTGCTATGAATCCATCATGAGTCCCAAGGAGGCAAGCTCAATATTTGTCTCCAAAAAGCCTTTCATTCATTCCTTTTCATGTAAGGAACAAACTTGGCAACTTTTTTCCCCACAGCTTGTAAATTCCAAGAAATGCTGTATCTTTTCTTTTTGTTTGCTCTGTAGCCAAAAATGCAAACGTGTCTGTATTGTTCAGCAGTGCAAGTGCCCAAAACACACAGCTCTTCGATTCTGGTTTGAGCATGATTTCAGAAAGTTCCTGCAGGGACCATCTGAGCAAGAAACCACAGAAAGAAGGGTGCTGCAGCCAGTCACCCCTCAACTACTGCCTGGATAGATTCCATGCTCATCGTCTCAGAATGAAGCTGCTTCGAAAGCATGCTTCCTTTTTTTTACCCAGTGAAACCCATCTAGATAAATTTAATTGTTTATACATTTGCTTCCTCTTAGTATTCATAACCTCCCCAGACTTTTCATTAATACTATGATACTTGGATAGGAGTATTCCCCTCCCTTTACTTTATAATGTATAGTTTTAAATTGGCACTTGGAGAATTTATCCTCATTGCTGTTCAAATTGGGCCAGTTTTTTTTTTTTACTTCATTATGTTGGCCATCCTCTTAGCTCCAAAATCAAGCTTGACATCTTTTACCTGAAGTAGTGATTCTGGCAAATGCTTCTTAGAGATTTTTGCAAACTAGGGGTTGCTAGGCACTTTTTCTCCCCCACCTATTATTTCCATTTGGTTCAGTTCATATAGCCACTTACCATATTTTATTAAGAGGTTGTCAAAAGGGATGTTAAAACAGGAAAAGATTAATGATCTGCCCAGAAGCTTTCAGGCCACTATGTGGGTATTGGAGTTGAGGGAGGAAAAAAAGGGAAGAGCAAGTGGGTATTTGAACAAAGCCCACACTACATTATGCATCTTCCTGTCCTGAGTTCTGCCTAAGGTGTAGTGGGATCATGGAAGAGGAGACTCTTCGCATTTACTGAAGCTTGAGAACAAGTTTTCTTAATCATGTACAAAGTGAAGTTCAACTCCCTGATGCCTTTGGATGGAAGATTTAGCTCTATCCTTTTGAATGAGAAAACACACCAAGAAAAGAAGTTGAATTTGGTTTGAGAGTGAGGAACTACCCATACCTAGTCAGCCATGTTACCCCAGCAAAGATGGAAAGATATTTGCACCTTACTGGTATGTTAAGCTGGAGTTCGGTCCTTGCTTTTCAATGTGATGCTACATCTTTTAGACCAGGAGTCCCCAACCTCTGGGCCACATACCAGTCTCCTCTGTCAGAGCAGTAGTGGCATTAGATTAGAAAGAAAGTGCGCAATAAACGTAATGCCTTTGACTCATCCCGAAACTATCCCCCCACCCCCAATCCGTAGTCCATAGGAAAATTGTCTTCCACGAAACCGATCCCTGGTGCAAAAAAGGAAGGGGCCAGCTGTTTTAGGTTAGACTACAGACATTTTTCCCCTGGCTACAATTTGTAATTGTGAAGATATATAGGATCTCAGAGGTTTTTTTTTTTAATAGATTTCACAACCTGACATCCTTGGGTTTAAATCTCACCTAAACAAAATATAATCTTTTTTTTTAATTTTATTTTATTTTTAAACTTTACAATATTGTATTGGTTTTGCCTAGTATCGAAATGAATCCGCCACAGGTATACACGTGTTCCCCATCCTGAACCCTCCTCCCTCCTCCCTCCCCATACCATCCCTCTGGGTCGTCCCAGTGCACCAGCCTCAAGCATCCAGTATCGTGCATCGAACCTGGACTGGCGACTCGTTCCATATATGATATTATATGTATTTCAATGTCATTCTTCCAAATCATCCCACCCTCTCCCTCTCCCACAGAGTCCAAAAGACTGTTCTATACATCAGTGTCTCTTTTGCTGTCTCGTATACAGGGTTATTGTTACCATCTTTCTAAATTCCATATATATGCGTTAGTATACTGTATTGGTGTTTCTTTAGCAAATTATTTAATCTTACTGAGTCCACTTTCTTACCTATAAAGTGAGGCTAATCACAGTGCAACTTCATAGGATTGTTAGGATGATTAAATAAAATAATACAAGTAAAGTTTATAAGCAACTGACCCTTCTACAAAATACTGGAATGCCGCTAAAATAAATCTTCAAATCAAGGTAATGATTATATTTGAGACAATGACAACTTTGAGGGATATTATGTAGTATTTATTAAGTCAGTATGTTTGTAAGAATTTATTTTTAATCACCCTATAATTATATGAGTAAGTATAATACACTGGGGTGGTTGTTCAATCACTAAGTCATGTCTGACTCTTTGCAACCCCATGGACTCCAGCATGCCAGGCTTCCCTATCCTTCGCTATTTCCCTTTTAAACTCACTAACTCCCATGAGTTTGCTCAAACTCATGTTCATTGTCAGGGATGTCATCCAACCATCTCATCTTCTGTCACCCACTTCTCCTCCTACCCTCAATCTTTCCCAGCATCGGAGTCTTTTCCAATGAGCTGGCTCTTCATATCTGGTGGCCAAAGGATTGGAGCTTTAGCATCAGTCCTCCCAATGGATATTCAGGGTTGATTTTCTTGAGGATTGATTATTTTGATCACCTTGCTGACCAGGGTGCATGCTGATTGCTAATTCACTTCAATCGTGTCTGACTCTTTGTGACCCTCTGGACTGTAGTCCCCCAGGCTCCTTTGTCCATGGGATTCTCCAGGAAAGAATACTGGAGTGGATTGCTGTGCCCTCCTCCAGGGGATCTTCCCCACCCAGGAATTGAATCTGGGTCTCTTACGTCACTTACATTGGCAGATGGGTTCTTTACCACTAGCGCGACCTGACCAGGGTGGCCTACGCTCAAAAGAAAATAAGCAGTGATTAGAAGATTTTACTATCTTATTCCATAATGAAGCCTAGAACAGGTCCATCAGATGCATTCTATAGGTTGAATAGAATCCATTTGGAGAGGAAGCTTTTTGAAGTAAAAAGAATTCCACACCAGAACCCATCAGTAAGACTGTAGTCCCTGCACTGTCCTATACTGTGGGGGACTCTGGGCAAGTCATTTAGACCTTTTGGGCCTCCATTTGCCTTATCTTTGAAATAAAATTAAAGATTTTCATACAGCTTCAAATTGGCATAGATGTGAAGTTCATATAAAATCATGTTTTTGAAAGCACTCAAAAAACCATAAAATATCCTCCAAATAGTATTATTATCTAACACAATATAGAAATAGATAGTGTCTTTCAGGGATGTCAAGAGAATCATAAAACCAAAATATGTACTGTGTAACTTGGAAGAGATTGGGATGGCAGTCAAACAATCTCTAATTGAATGTTCAACTACCCAACTGCTGGAATGTAGGTAGTCTCAGATTTTCTTTTTTTTTAGAAGAAGCCATTAGGACTTGGCTCTAGAAAAAATTGATGAGAATTACATAGATTCACACCTTCTCCATTACCCCATCGGTCATGTCTAATAATTTGCCATGAAATTGCATTGGTTTCTACAAAGTGATTGCAAATGCTGGGTCCCCTTTTCAACAAAGCATATCATAATACATCTGTCTACCTCAGCATTCTGGTTTTAGGAAAAAGTGGATGCTGGCTTTTTTTTTCCCCAGAAGAAAGAGTTTTAAAACATATGTCCTATATTGCCTCCTAGAGAAGAGGGGTTTTCTTCAACACTCAGCAAGTAATCTTTTTATTCTAGGTAATAAGGAACCTGACTCATAATTGTTATTCTAGGTAGCATAAGAATAGAGGCTTGCTCACACGATGCTGGTGTATCCAAATGCACGTAATTACCGCAGAGCAAATTACCATACTGTGAAACAGAATAACACAGAGAGCAGAGAACACATATAAAGAAGGCTGTGCCCCAGAAAAGAAGAGGAGGGCAAGAAAGCAAAGCAGAATATTCCAGTTACCATTTACAGGAAGAAATAGGGCAGCAAAATAGAAAGTCTTTCATAGAAGTGTAGGATAAAGAAATGGGAGAGATGAAATACACTCTCTTCTAAATAAAGGTTTTATGTGTGTAATGGATTCAGTGAGATTGACTGCTCTTTAAAAAGTCTGTTACCAAGAAGAACAAATTTAGTAGGCAATTAAGAGGAAAAGGACATTAAAAAGCACATATTGATTAAAGCAAGAGTTAAAATTTAGGATATTTATTGTCTAAAAATCAGCAAACAAAGTTGACCTAGATACAGTGATATTACTGGAATTTGTTAAAACATTCATTGACTGGTTTTTGCTATTTTTGTATAATATTTATGTTGCGATTTTTGTATAGTAATTATGACTAGGATCAGTTCAGTTCAGTTAAGTCTCTCAGTCACGTCCGACTCTTTGTGACCCCATGGACTGTGGCAAAACAGGCCTCCCTGTCCATCACCAACTCCCGGAGTTCACTCAAACTCATGCCCATTGAGTCAGTGATGCCATCCAACCATCTCATCCTCTGTCATCCCCTTCTCCTCCCACCTTCAATATTTCCCAGCATCAGGGTCTTTTCCAATCAATCAGTTCTTTGCATCATGTGGCCAAAGTATTGGAGTTTCAGCTTCAACATCAGTCCTTCCAATGCATTTTCAGGACTGATTTCCTTTAGGATGGACTGGTTGGATCTCCTTGCAGTCCAAGGGACTCTCAAGAGTCTTCTCCAACACCACAGTTCAAAAGCATCAATTCTTCGGTGCTCAGCTTTCTTTATAGTCCAACTCTCACATCCATACATTACTACTGGAAAAACCATAGCTTTAACTAGATGGACCTTTGCTGGCAAAGTAATGTCTCTGCTTTTTAATATGCTGTCTAGGTTGGTCATAACTTTTCTTCTAAGGAGCAAGCGTCTTTTAATTTCATGGCTGCAGTCACCATCTGCAGTGATTTTGGATCCCAAAAAAATAAAGTCTGACACTGTTTCCACTGTTTCCCCATCTATTTGCCATGAAGTGATGGGACCAGATGCCATGATCTTAGTTTTCTGAATGTTGAGCTTTAAGCCAACTTTTTCACTCTCCTCTTTCACTTTCATCAAAAGGCTCTTTGGTTCTTCTTTGCTTTCTGCCATAAGGTTGGTGTCATCTGCATATCTGAGGTTATTCATATTTCTCCCAGCAATCTTGAGTCCAGCCTGTGCTTCTTCCAGCCCAGCATTTAGCATAACGTACTCTGAATATAAGTTAAATAAGCAGGGTGACAATATACAGCCCTGATGTATTCCTTTCCCTATTTGGAACCAGTCTGTTGTTCCATGTCCAGTTCTAACTGTTGCTTCCTGACCTGCATACAGATTTCTCAAGAGGCAGTTTAGGTGATCTGGTATTCCCATCTCTTTAAGAATTTTCCAGAGTTTGTTAGTCATCAGAAATTTTGACTTAAAAGTTAGTTGATGAAATTAGTTACTTCATGTTATCATGGTACAGTTTGGATAAAAATATTTTGTAAGAACAAATAGCAGTATTAGGAGAAATTTTTATTTTGAGGCACATAGGAAAATCTAAAGAAAAAAGATATTGAAATGCTTTTCCATATTGCATTGAAAGACATCATCATTTACATTATTATTAATGTCTTATTCAATTAAGATGTGTAAAGAGCCCACAAAATACTGGGATTAGTTCTGGGGTCAGAAGGAGGTGGAGGTGACGATGATAATAATAAAAATAACAGCCACAATCCAATTTCATCTGCCACCATGTTATGAAATATGTGTGAAATATCTTTTATTTCTCACAACAGATTAATAAGTAGACACACTTACTTATTACCTTAGCTTTCCAGATACAGATATCGAAGTGCTGATAATTGAAAGAACCTGCTGCAAGTCACAGTCTGGTAAAACCCAGAATAGGGTTTTCACCCAGGCAGCCTCAAGGTAATATTTGTTGAAGGCCTATTAATAATAAAGCATTGAGATGGTATTTACCTACATTAGTTATCTCAGTGGTTCTTAACCTGGGTTGCCTATTAATCTCACCTAGGAAGCATTTTAAAACCCTGATAGCCAGGACCCACACCAGGCTAATTAAATCATAATCTCTAAAGCCATGAGGGGGACTTGGCATCAGCATTTCTTAAACGTCAACTTGTGTAAATATAATATAAATACCGGTATTTTTAAAAGCTCCTCAGGATCCCTTCTTAACCGTTTGGCTAAGATCAGGTGTAAAAGCGTCCCAGGAGATTTTACCAGGCAGGCGGGTTTTTTTTAACTCACTGTGCATTTACTGTTTAGTACAAAATCTATCCATTTGTATTATTCCTCCTTTATTTATGAGGATTCTGAGAATCCGTGGTGATAACTGACTTGCTCCATCAAGGTCACTTACTTGGTAAATGGCTGGGATGAGATGTAAATGCTGTGCTGTCTGGCTCAAGAGCCCACATTCTTCCCGATGCCTCTGTGTCTAGCCATTTTAACCGGGGCAATAAATTCACTTGTTCCTGTTATTTAGTGTTTATTATAGACTTTAGCTTTAGCCACCATCTCATCTCATAATATTCACCATTCAATACGCAACAGAAGGAGCCAGTTAATAGCATCTCTGAGCAGAGCATCTTGCTAATTGCTGTGGGAAAGCACAGGGAGACCTCTGCACAGGTACCCTCTGCAGAGATAGATATCTTTCTGCAAGAATTCAAACCCTACGCTCCAGGACCTGACCTACAGAGTCCCACACATCATTTGGGAATATTTATAATTTTCATCTAACTATTAGCAGAGGGTTGTGAACCTGAAAACTTATAAAACTACTGCCTTGTTTCGTATACAAAGGATGTGATTCCAGAAGCATTGGTACTTTCTCTCGACTTAATTCTGTGAAAGCAAAACTGTATCCTTTCATGGATGTTTCTGAGATTGGTAAACCATCAAAAACCATTTACAGATAATTCTAAGGAAAGCTGGTGTGTGTGTATTTGTGTGTGTGCACATTTAATGAAATGCAGGATGTGAATATAAAACAGTAAAACAAATTTTATTAGTGGTTCAGAAACCAAATCTGTACAAGGGTTTTCTTGTTCTTAGCAATAAAACATTACTGAGAAAAATGACTGTTAGGACAATTTTGAAGAATTGTATTTATTTGCATATATATAAACTCATATATATATACATATATACGTGCTACATTTATTTACCATGTATATGTGCATATATATTGACATATTTTATAGAAAATTGATTTTATTTTTCTATAACAGTTCTTCTGACAGAATCCGTGATTTTAAAATACACTAATAATCTTTATATGGATATCAACTTAAATGAGATAAAGCTCTATAATGTTGCATATATTAATATGTGGAACACAATATGGATAATATTTGCATAATTATAGATCCATATGTATATTTTCTGATATATTTATACATGAAATTGCAAATGTATCTGAAAGGTATATTTGCACATTATTGGTGTGATATGCATTTATATATAAAAACATGTGCCTCACAGACTCTGAAATTTGGGTAGGACAGATGTACTCTCATCTCTAATTGATGATCAGAATCACTTACAGAGCTTTTTAATGACCTGAGTCTCACCAGCCCTGACCGTGATTCACTAAGTCCAGAGTGACCCCAGCATCTGTGTTTTCAGAAGGCTCCGTGAAATAATCAATCTGCTTTGCTTGAGAACCTCTCATGAAGCCTGGGCACAGACAAAGATAAGAGAGGAAGGAAGGGCGTCCATACAATAAGCATCTGTAGAGTCTAGGAGACTCCTCCCAGGAGTGTGCTTGTTTATGTTGAACCTGGTGAGCCCATCCTGTGTGAATCCTTTTACTTCATTTTACACAAACAAATCATCAATAGTAATAATTCATGTCAGAAAAGGGCATCTTTTAACTCTGCCTGTTTTGAAACTCCTATGTATCTGGCCTAATAGAGGAAATCTTGGAGAGACCTACTTTCATGTTACTGTCCGTTAGTCAATGCACTATTTATTAAACCTCATTTTCCCACTGAAGAAAGAAAATCCACCTTCAAGGAATGAAAGAGAGATTCATTTTCTGACCCCTAGTGTAATATAAAGGGAAGAGACAGCTGATCTCCTTGGGGAGGGAGGTGTTAGGAAGGCCAGAGGCAGTTGTCTCAGAAATATAATAGAAAGGTGCTCTAGGGACAGAACATAATTTAAAATAGGTGAATTTAAAGAGAGGGATTTCTCTTTCCCTCTTCACTTTTTTTCTCCTCTTGAACATATGTAGTTCTTGAGCTAAGTGGTACCTTGTCATTAAGTATAAAGCTCACAAAGCCCCTCCCAGAACTCATCCCAGAACCTGAATGGACCATTGCCTCCTTTACGCCCTCACACGGACTTCTGTCTATACTTATCTTGCCTATAATCCTGTGTCAATTATTTCTTCTTTTAAACTATAAGTTTATTGGTAACAACATATGTTAATCATTTTTGTGGGTGCTCAATAAAAGTTTGTTAATGAATGAATGAACATGTGAATGAGCAAATGAACTAGAAACCCTTTGAGACCTACACATTGCTCCGTCAGTCAATGGAGCTTTGCATCTCTGTTTCTCCTGAACTTTGTGATTTGGTATCTACATCACAGGTGATGTAGATATAAGCCTGAAAAATAGCCTCCAAAATTAAAAAGCAGAAATCTTAAGGCATGTTTAGTACCTGAGTATAATCACAAAACAATGGTCTTCCTTAGTTTGGGGAAAGAATAAGACCTCAAGCCTCGGAAACCATGAAATTGACCTAGATGTTACTGTGCCTTCCTGGCATGGAATGAAGAGGTGATGGGAAGAGCGTGGACAGAGGCCCTGTGGCCACACTGGTCTATGAGTGATCAGGGTCTGGCCTTTCATATCTTCTAGGAAAGCACATTGACAACAGGCAGAAAATTCGTAGCTGAAACTCACCAGCTGACAGCATGGTCAATCAAATTGTGAATTTCCGTTGAATCCCAATGAAGTATTAAGACAACATCTCCAACGTCTCTTGCATAATGAGATTCTGTACTTGACTAGTAGGTCAGCCATCTGATTTACCAGTCAGATTTCAGTTTACACATTCAGTCTTCAATAAGAACCCTGGGCTCATCTGTGACACTTCCTTTTCTTCCTTTGCGCTAACCACATCCATCAGCTTTCATCAGGGATCCAAACAGTGAAATTAAATTGATGGGAAGCTCCAATTTTAGAGCACTCTGTGAACTGGACTCATATCTTTCTTTCCCCCCTCCCAATTTTACATGAATGGATACGAGTGTAGTTTCTGGATAGGAAACCATGCCTCAAGCAGTGTTATGTGTGTGCTTCTGTACAATTGTTCGTGTCTTGTGCAATTTCCAAGGCCAAGCTCCAAACTAACCAGCCCCCTCTTCCTCATTTAAATCACTCACATAGTACTAGGACCCTCTTAGAATGCCATGTTGGGAAGTTGCTGTAAGATACTTTAACTGAGCAACAAATCTATAGAGAAGGATCTGAATGAATAGTTTTTAAAAAATGAAACCCTTTGAACTCGAATTGTACTTTTTATCTCACGATCACTGAGCCCCAGACACACTAACTCACTTATTCTTCACATATCTCAGAGAGGTAAGCATATAGAAGATGGAAAAGATGCAATGAAAAAGCTTCTGCCAATGGAAAAGCTACAACAGAAAGTGTAAAAATCATTTGAGGTTCCTAGAGGCTTGGAAATCATGTTTCTAGCAAAACTCTTGACTTTCTGCCTGTTTCCAATTTCCGTCCATTTAAATAATTCTGCTACTTAAAAAAATTATTTTATATTGGAGTATAGATGATAAACAGTGTTAGTTTCAGGTGTACAGCAAAGTGTTTCAATAGATACATACATATGTATCTGTTTTTTGAATTATTTCCCCATTTAGGTTATTACAGAAATTGATTAGAGTTCCCTGTACTATATAGTGGGTCCTTGTTGGTTATCTATTTCAGATATAGCAGCATGTACATGTCAGTCCCAAACTCCCAGGCTTTCCCTCCCCACACCTTTCCCCTCTGGTAACCATAGGTTTGTTCCCTAAGTCTGTGAATCTGTTCCTGTTTTGTAAATAAGTTCATTTGTATCATTTTCTTTTAGATTACACATACAAGTGATATCATATGATATTTGTCTTTTTCTGTCTGACTTACGTAGTTTCATAATCTCCAGATCCTTCCATGTTGCTGCAAATGGCATTATTTTGTCCTTTTTAATTGCTGAGAAATAAGTAAAAGAGAAACATGATGGGAGACTTTTAAGCTGGTCCAGTCTGGACAGAAAGCTGAGGTTTCAGCAATGCTCAAAGAAGATAGCTTTGACACAGTTCCTTAGAACAGGCCTCTAAAGAGCCCAGCCTCCTCAGAATTCTGGAAGCATCTGGCTTCTTCCAAGTCAGTAGAAGCAGCTGTGCATTTCCCAATCTCACACTCTAATAATTTCTCAATATTCAAGTGTGTGGTCCACATGCTGGGTCTTTGCAGCTCCAAGGATTGATCTCATTAACTTGTCTAGTTTTAGCCCAAGCAAAAACCTTGACTCTTAGCTACTAATATGTCACCCTTATAATATTCCTTCTCATGGAAATCTGAGCTCCCCAGTCCTCTACATGGCTCCCAAAGACAACTTGTTTTGCTGCTGAAAAATAATCTCAATACATTTTCATTGTGTGGGCTTCCTAAGTGGCTCCACAGCAAAGAAAGTGCCTGCCAATGAAGGCGATGCAGGAGATGTGGGTTCTATCCCTGGGTTTGGAAGATCCCCAAGAGAAGGGAAAGGCAACTCACTGCAGTATTCTTGCCTGGGAAATTCCACAGACAGAGAAGCCCTGTGGGCTACAGTCCATGGGGTCACAAAGAATCGGGCACAACTGAGTGACTGAGCATACATGCACACTTTCATTGATGACATTGGCTTCTCCACAGTTCCCCAGGAATGGTCACGTTATACATAAACCCTTACTCAAGGTAGGTACCTTTGTCCTACCTGGAAGTAACAAAAAAAAAGGAAAAAAAAAAAAGCAAGCAAAAATGTCCAAAGTATTGTAACATCTTTCATGGAATGAATATAATGGAGTCAGTGATCATTTTGGGAAGTGACTACATATTCACCCCTGAGCCTCACATGAGCGTACAAGAGAGCAAGGAGTGTGGCTCGGCTTCCAGAGGTCCACAGAGGACATGTGAGGGAGCAAGGGACCAGCTCGTAGATGAGAAAATAGTGTAGATCAGTTTCAGCTCCAGAACTAAAAAGCCAAGCAATGATTCATGAAACAAATATGTATTAAGCATCTATTCTTTGAAAGTATTGTATTCAGTGCTATGACAGATGCAGATACCTTTATCATATATGACCACTTATATTAGCTTTCTAGGGCCAGGGTAGCAAATTAAAACAGATGTCCAAAATTCGAAGTAGTGGCAAGGTCACCATCTCTCTGAAACCTGTAGAGGAGAATCCCTCCTTGCCTCTTCCTAGTTTCTGGTGGCTACTGGCATTGCTTGTGTTCCTTGGCTTGCAAATGCGTCACTCCAGTCTATGCCTGTGTCATCACATGTCCTGCTGTGTGTGTGTGTGCACGTGTGTGTATGTGTGTGTGTGCTTACAAAACCCTATAGGAAGGCCAGTCACTGTATTTGGGGCCCACAATAATCCAATATGACTTCATCCTAACTACATCTGCAAAGACCTTCTTTGCAAATAAGGTTGCATTCTGAGATCCCAGTTGGACATGGGTTTTAGGGAGATACTATTAAGCCCAGTATATCCATTAAAGATCTTATCTTTAGGGGGCTTACTTTATGAGGTTCACACATGGTATGTCATGGTTGTTCAGAAAACGAGGGACAGTGTCCATGTAGAGATTCTAGAATGGCTACATGGGTGCGGGTCTGACCACTGCTATATTTTCTTAGAACTATGGTATCCAAAATAGCATTTTAGATTACAGTCTGCTATGTGCCAAGTCCTGTCCTAGGCCCTTTTTTTCCTTTTAATCTTATCCTTCCAATAGCCTTTGTAGTGAATATTCTTTCCATTTTATCGATGAGAAACTAGTTCAGAAAGTTTAAGTAACTTACAGGAGATAAGTTAGGAGCTGGAATTCAACCCAAAATCCCCAAAGTCTGTTCTTCAGTCTGCACTTACACATTTCTTGTAGAAAAAGCACAGCTTGCACCTCAGTCAACTTTAGATTTAGACCTCAGTCAACTTTAGATTTAGACCTCAGTCAACACATTTGTCATGACCTTCTTTGAAACTGGGACACTGGCCATTCTGGGTGTGTACACGGTATCTCAGCTTGCCAGGTCCATTCATTCTCATTTGGTATCTCTCAGGGAGAAGAAAACCACAGAAATATCAGAGTGTATTATTTTCATTGAGCCTCCAGGCCCTTTGACAATTGAAGTTCCTATTTTGAACTTACCTCTGTTTATGTAACCACATTCCTATATTCTCCTTGTCTTCTTGTGTGTCTCGTTTATGAACAGGACAGAGATTGTTACTGAACACAATTTCAGGGTAAACATGAAACTCTCAATCACCCATTGGATTGTATAGGTTGCAGTGTTTGTGATGTCCTGCTAGCAATTCTTGGAGAAGGCAATGGCACCCCATTCCAGTACTCTTGCCTGGAAAATCCCATGGACGAAGGAGCCTGGTAAGCTGCAGTCCATGGGGTCGCTAAGAGTCAGACATGACTGAGCGACTTCACTTTCACTTTTCACTTTCATGCACTGGAGAAGGCAATGGCAACCCACTCCAATGTTCTTGCCTGGAGGATCCCAGGGACAGGGGAGCCTGGTGGGCTGCCGTCTATGGGGTCGCACAGAGTCGGACACGACTGAAGCGACTTAGCAATAGCAGCAGCTAGCAATTCTCAGGCATCAGATGCAGGAATTCACAGGCAGCGCCAATAGGTATCCAGGCACCAGTGTCTTGTGTAACCTCTTTGCAGTCTTACTCCATGATTTAAGAAGCAGCTCTTGCAAGGCCAGATCCTACCTGTAGACCTGTTTTGTTCAGTCCAGTGTTCTAAAATAAATCTGGGGTTTGAACGACTCTAAGGAGGACAGGCACTCTCCAGGTTCTCTCGAGCCTCATGGCTCCTTCTTGTCTCCCCCTGGCCTGAGCTGTAGATTTATGTCCGTCCCCTAGTCCCTGGGAGCAGTCTGTCTGCATTCTTAGTACAGTGGTAGTCACCGTGTCATCTCTGGACAGACAGCATTAGCATCGACATCACCAGGGAACTTGTTAGAAATGCAAATTCTCTCATCCTCCAGAGTTACTGACTGAAATTTGGCAGTGAGTGGGGAGGAGGAGGACCGATTTGTCTTAACAAACCTTCCGGACTGTTCTGCCGTGCGCTGTACTTTGAGAACCACTGACTTTGAGATAAACTACAATTTCTCCCAGGAAATCTTCCTTTCTTGGAAAAGAATGGCATCCGCTCCCTTTTTAATGATGGACTTTCCTGCAATGCTTCACAGCCCACAGAGGTTCTTCATCCCACTGCTTTCTCATGTGGCCCTTACAACAGTGCTTCCCGGGAGGTGCTGATCTTCAGCTCTCTTCAGAGAGGTACCGGCTTGTTCAAGAGGGTCCTACCAGCACCCTGGATCTCAAAACCAGGGCGAGTTTTCCTCCATACTGCCCCGCTTAAAAGAGACCATTCTGTATATTTGTGGATAAGTACAAATGATTTTTGTTTTCTTGATGGGATTGAGGGGGAAACTATAAATATTATTACTCTTGTGATAATCACACCATTTAAAATTTTTTTTCATTCATGTATTCTCACTTAGTCAACAGTTAAAAATACCAACTCTACAGCAAGCACTTTGCTAGGTGATTTTTAAACTCAACAATGTGCAAAGCACATGCATATTCATGAGAAGAATCTAACTCCTAAGAGATAAGCAACAATTTATTTTACAGCTGTAAAAAGCACAAAATTGGGGTCAAAAATGCATATCATCTATCAGACAGTACTAACTTAAAGAGAGGTTATATTTAATGGTACGAATGAGCAAAAGTAAAGTTAATCATATTTTGGGTCTTAACTGTGCATACTATCTTATCCCAGGCCCAGAAAGGAAGTCCCCTCACCCTCCTTAATTGGTCAGATGAAAGCTTTTGGCAGAAATGCCTTATTCACTTTTCAAAAATGTATTTATTAGCTGTTTGCCTCTGTTTTAAACTTAGAAGTCAAACTAAAAGATTTTCAGAGGGAACTTAAATGGTCTTTTTGTTCACTCATTCATTTATTCACACACTCACTCGTATAATAGTCCCCTACTGAATGCCGCTGTGTGTCACGTGCTCTGCTAGGCATTGATGATGCAGTTATGGACAAGATAGTCAGAGCCACATAAAGCTTCCTGTACAGAAGAATAGCCAGCAATTAATTCAATGCATTAATTAAATTTAATAATTGCTAGTTATATAAATACCAAATTAAATAAATGTTTATAATGTGAGAGAAAAATATAGTAGGTACTAAGGATCACTAATTTGGATCCCTCACCTGCTTTGGGGATTGTGGGAGGATTTAGCTACTAGAAAAAAAGTAAATCATGTTAGATGCTTTATTTTATGTGTTTGGGGACTAGAGACCAGGCTCCATAATATTGGAGTTGTAAAACCACTGACAGGAAGAATCAGGAGACACATTGGAGGCTATGTTATTTATCCCACTTTTCTCCAATGTAGTTAGGGGCTTCCCTTGTGACTCAGCTGATAAAGAATCTGCCTGCAATGCAGGAGACCTAGGTTTGATCCCTGGGTTGGGAAGATCTGCTGGAGGAGGAAAAAGCTACCCACTCCAGTATCCTGGCTTGGAGAATTCCATGGACTGTACAGTCCGTGGGGTCACAAAGAGTCAGCCATGACTGAGCGAATTTCACTTTCTCCAATTTAGAAATGAGGAGCCTCAGGACTTTGAAAATGTGAAATGAATTATCCGGTCATAGTCAGTGATTAGAAGATATGTGAGTGGACACGAGCTCAGGCCTCCTTACTCCCAGGCCAGTGATGAGGACATGCCTCTCCAGCAGACAAGTGAAATTGTCATATGATAAATGGCATCTCCAAAGACTGAGGGTCAAAAGGAACGCAAGCCTTGGAAATAGTGAAATGAGGCAGTCCAGTGGTAGAAAAAGAAGAGAGGACTGGAAGAGAGCAGGAGACCCAGTGGAACAAGCGTTTCTGAACCCTTTCACCCCTGTCATCTCATTTAGTAATTCACATGTCTTGTTCATTCTGCCTCTGTCTCAAAAGCAGCTGTTGTAACTGGGGTGCAGTGCAATAAAGTACATCATGAGCCATGTTCTCCAGTTTGCATGGAAAAATGGGCTCAGGGCTTCCTGCCTGGGTAATCATCTCACTTTCCATGCATAATCATCTAAAGCTATGGGATAGAACTTGCTGCTTTGTATGCCAGGCTCTGTTCCGCTATAACTTTGATCCCTGCATGTGGGAAATGGTGAGGGCAGCTCTGAGAATTGTCCTGGGTACAACATGTGTGAAATTCAGTGTGTCTACCACATGCTAGAAAGACTTCCTTGTGGCCCAAAGGCAAGACCAGGTGCAAACTGGGTGTACTGTGGCTGGAGGAAAGTGTAGATAGGTAGAAAATAGAAAATGGACACAAAAATCCTCCTTTTCTGTCATCTCCTCAATTTTATTCAGATCTTCACTCAGATAACTAGGCTGCGCAACTGGGCTCTTAAAACTTTTGTGGAGAGTTGCAGCTAAAGAATAGGACTTCATGGTTTTAATTATACTTATTAGTATAAATTAGCCACAATGCATCCAGTTTGCATCTGGTCTCTAGGTACTGCTTTTCAATATTTCTTCATAACTATCGTTTTCTTTTGACTGCGGCTATACAGAGACCTTTTGGAATGGGTACTGTTGTTTCTAGACTTAAGAAAATGAGCCACAGAGATGTTGTACGGTGGCATAGCTACTGGTTACTAGTTATATGCTTCCCCCTACTCAGTTCAGTTCAGTCGCTCACTCGTGTCTGACTCTTTGTGACCCCCTGGACTGCAGCACGCCAGGCCTCTCTGTCCATCACCAACTCCCGGAGTTTACTCAAACTCACGTTCATAGAGTCAGTGATGTCATCCAACCATCCCATCATCTGTTGTCCCCTTCTCCTCCCGCCTTCAATCTTTCCCAGCATCAGGGTCTTTTCAAATGAGTCAGCTCTTCACATCAGGTGGCCAAAGAATTGGAGTTTCAGCTTCAGCATCAGTCCTTCCAATGAACATTCAGGACTGATCTCCTTTAGGATGGACTGGTTGGATCTCCTTGCAGTCCAAAGGATTCTCAAGAGTAAGGAAAGCTGTAAGAATAGAAGGTAAAGGTAAAGAGAAATTAGAAAGAAAAAAAAATATTGGAAATGAAAGACAAGTAGGTTTTGAGTATCTCTAATGAAAGGTAGGGGGCAATGGATTTAAGCTAGGAGCTCACAGCATGATTAAATTTTGAAAGAAATGTACTGAGATTTTAAAATGTATGAAGGGCTTATGGCAACGAAGCACGAGAAAGAAAATACGAGGCAAGAACAAAGGGTGAAGATACAGCAAAGCTATGAGATGCATGCATGGTTTGTTTAAGCTTTAAAACTGTCTAAGTTTACAGACTTTCTAAGCTTCCTCTTTCATGAGGGATGAAAGAAAGGCTGCTACTTCCGTTAGTTTGTTTGCTTTCTTTGCTCTTGTATCTGCCCTGGAAAATCTATATGCATGTGCTTGTGTGTGTGCCCGCATGTGTACACACACAAAGTGGGAGCTGGGAGCAGTCGGTGGGAGGTAGAGAGAGATGGGGCAGAATTGGTGCATCAGGGGGCCTGAGTCCATGTGATGATCAAGTCCATAGCAATTTCCCCAGGAGACTGTATCACATTCCAGTGAACAGGAGTACCGCAGAAGGTTGCCATGGCAACAAAAGGCCTGAAATATTGACTCTGACTAGCAACAGGCCAGTGAAACAGCCTAACTAGGATTTATGGCACATTATAGTGTGAAAAGCAGGAGAAAATTACTGTAAAGGCAGAAATTATAGCACAACAGAACATATAAACTCCCAAATCCGTCTTCCTAATTAAAACAGCCTGCTCAGGGGTAGAGCGCATAGTAAGGCTGTTAGCTTAAATGGGGATGTGCTGTCAGCGCTTCATTACAAAGTTTATTGTTCTCAAGACTGACTCTGTATGTATTTAGAGAGTGAGAGGAAGGAATAGATGGTCAGAGGAGGGAACAAAGCAAGAATCCTGGTCAGTAGCATCTCTTCCGCCTCCTTCTTATTATGCTAAGATTGTTTTAGATACTAGGCTCTGAACCCAGAAGAGATTCCAGAATATACCCAGAGCTCTCTGTATATAAAAAAGTCATCACTTTCAGGCACCAAAGCTGGGAGAAGGATATATACTTAATCTCATTGGAATCCACCAGAAAGGGAGAAGAAAAAGGGGGAATCCAATCAATGAGGTTTATTATTGAGAAAAAAGAATCTTGGATTTCCTGACTCCCAATGACTCAAATATCTTAATATCTATGACAGAAATAATTCAAAGTAACTTAGAAATATCACATTAACTTCATAAGAACATTCTACATTCTAAATTTCTGATTGAACGAAACAGTATTCCATCTGGACACAGGGTATGCCCAATTGGCCAAATGCTTCTCTTTATTATGGAAAGAAGGACATCTAGGCAGGTTTCACTTTGGTAAGTGGCCGATTTAAAGACACAGAGGAACAAGGCCAAATTCCAAAGTCATTAGACAAGTGGCTACGAATTCACCACACCATTGATAGAACAAACATATGGATACCAAGGGGGGAAGGGGTGTGTGGGAGGAATTGGGAGACTGGGATTGACGCATGTACACTGTTGATGCTATGCACAAAATGGATAACTTAGGAGAAGGCACTGGATAGCACAGGGAGCTCGATTTAATGCTCTGAGGTGACCTAATGGGAAAGAAGTCCAAAAGGAGGGGAATACATGTATATGTACGGCTGATTCATTTTGCTCTGCAGTGGAAACCAACACAACATTATAAAACAACTATACTCCGATCAAAATTAATTTAGAAAAGAGACACTCAAGAAAAATCCAGCAATGCAAGTTCAGCATAATTCAGGTTTACCTTTGTGTAAAGTACGACACAGACCAGGTCCCAGAGACCTGGGAGGGGCCCTCTCGGGGGTACAAATTGCTATTCAGTAGATAAGGCTCAAAAATCATTTCTCTTCGATTCTAAGGGGATCTAGAAAGGAATTAAGGATAATGGGAAAGGGAAAGTAAAGGAGAATAAGTTAGAAGTTGCCCAGAGCTAAAGCGTACCAAGCAAGGGAATTCTAAGAAATTGCAAACAGCTTGGCCAAATTCAGCCCGTAAATGTGTTTTGTTTGACCAGCAAAGTGTTTTCTTTTTAAAATAAGTATCTTAAGCCCCATAGAGGAGAGAGTAAATCCCTAATATGCAATAGTCTCAACCTTTCCTCAGGCCTTAGTTACCCGTCTGCTCCGAAGCATTAGGGTATGCAATGCTGAAAAGTCGTCTTCACTATTCGTATTTTGTGTGGAATCCTTTGCCTTCTTGTAACTCTTTTTTGTTTGTTTGTTTTTGTAGACCATTTTTAAAGTCTTTATTGCAATCATTACAATATTGCTTCGGTTTCATGTTTTGGGTTATTTGGCCATGGGACATGAAGAATCTTAGCTTCCCAGCCAGGAATTGAACCCTCACCCCCTGCATTGGAAGGTGAAGTCTTAACCACTGGACCTCCTGGGAAGTTCCACCTTCTTACAATTCTTAGTAAAAGCTCTGGATCTCTCAGTCTCTGATTCAGAACCTTGTTTCTCAATCTGGAGCCCAGTCTAGGAGAGGTAGGACACCGTTATAATGTATTTATTATTCATCATTTATTCGATCAGCCATTCAACAAGCATCTATTGAATAGCTACTAAAATTTCATAAAAGCTGGAAAGATACTCATGAGTATGATCAATGCAATCCTTGCCAAATGGGGTTAGACAGGCACTAAACCGTCATGAATAATTAGTTAACAAATATGTTAAATATACAAAAGAAGGTACAGAATGTTTTGAAAATGAAGATAAGTATTCATTTAACCCTGTCTCTATTTTCCCATATCCACAGTTGCCAAAGTAGCCCTACATGACATTATAAGCTTATGAGTTTATAGAACCCACATTTCCATAGTTTATGTCAATGTTATACTCAAGATCGTAAGAGTCAGACATTTTTTTCTTTCTATTTTAAATACACAGCCTGGGAGATATTTAGAATACATATAAATAAATGTTCATATCTGTGCATTTTCATGTTATTCACTTATTTATCCTAAAGTCGTTGTTTAGGAAGGAATTATTATAGAGGATTCTTAGCAGTTTTGATGAGGTAGTGCAAGGATTTTGGTAGCAAAGTAAACATATGCAGTGAAGCCATATGTTATTAAAGCATTATTTATGCTTTATTTATAAGTATTTGCTATTGATAACAGCTCCCCAAAGCAAGATTCACTGGTATAGCTATAGCATATGGGACTTTGCCATAGATTAATGCCATGATATTTTCTTTAATGAAGGTAGAAATTATTGCTTTATTTTAACAAAGGGGCCTTTATATTCCCCCTGAGTTTGAGCCTTGAATGTAGACGATCGAGGATGCTATATCACAGCTGTCTCTATTCTAATAATGACCCACTCTGGGATTTCATAATTTCTGCCTGAAATCCATTGTTTCCTCGCAGGAGGTACTGAGCAAATTTGTAGGGAGATACTTCAATCTCAAAAGAGAGCTTTCATTATTTTTTTTTTTTACTTGCACATTTGACTATTTGACTTTCTATCTCCCACTTTTCACATTTCTTTGCTTTCAAGTTCATATCTGGTTTCTTAATCTTTCAGGACAGTTAATAAATGTCAGTATTAGGTATTAGTAGATATTATGTGAGTATTATGTGTGATTTACTCTCTCTACCCCCTCCTTTAAAAACAATAACCCCTTGTTCTGCTTCCTCTGTCCTTATACAGTTTTCATTGGTTTGCAGAAAAGACACAGTAATGGTGGAAGCAGTGATGAGTGATGTCTTTAAAACTAATAATAAAAGCACAGAACTAACTGAGGGAGTTCCAATCCCAGTGCTGTCACTTTGTAGCCAGGCCTTGGGCAAGTTGTTCAACTTCTCTGTGCCCCAGAGAGCGCCTAGAAACTGGAAATGCGTGCCTCCCCGGGAGCGGTGCCCTGCTCCAGCGTCTCTGCGTGTGTGTTAGTTGCTCAGTTGTGTCCGACTCTTTGTAACTCCATGGGCTGCAGCTCACCAGGCTCTTCTGTCTGTGGAATTCTCTAGGCAAGAACCCTGAAGTGGGTTGCCTTTCCCTTCCCAACTCAGGGATCTCCCGCATTGCAGGCAGATTCTTGACTGTCTGAGCCACCAGTGTGTAGAATGTCAGTGTTAGTCTCTGTTATTATTATTATTATTGTAGGTGTATACACTTTTATCCATGTTCCTGTCATACGTTGGAAGGAAATCATATTCAGAGAGTTCTTATCTTCTTTTACATGAACTAGAAATAGAATTCAAGATTTGCCACTGGTGAGCTGAAATTAAGCCAGGCCTCAGGCTCTTTAGGTCGTCAAGAATGTATGAGGTATCATGTGAGAATGTATCATCTCTTCCTCAGCATCTTTCCAGAGACCCTGTGTGGCCACTCCTGGGTCTGGGACTGTAATATTGTGGGTCCAGTAAGGAATACGTGCCTGGCACACAGGGCGTGCCTACAGAACGTTGGCTGAGCTACGCTGAACGCTGTTACTCTGTGGACGTGATGCAGTCTAACATGTTCAGAGGAGCAGTGCTAATTTCTCTCTTGTTGCTCACTGCCACACTCATCCAATTTTACAATAATGACCCTTATTCAGTCACATTGGATGCTTCAGAGTCCAACCTAAGTTTTCTAGGATGCAGCAAAACCAGCTGAATTCTTACATAACTTGAAGGATGACATCACTCTGGTTAGTTCTGATAATAACACGGTTTGCCTAATTCCTAACTTCTTGTGATTTATTTAATATTTTTGCTGCCCTGTAAGTTTATAGCCGGGTGAACACATTTGAAAACAGGAAGTGATGTATAATATTTTGGATTATTATCCTGTATTCTTTATTCAAACTTAACCTAAATCACCTGCAGTCACTCAGTTACATATTCTTAAAATTAATTTAGACTAGTAGGTTCATCAAAGACAGGATAAAATGTTTGCCTTAAAGGCACTCTGAACACAGACATAGAAACCTATTTTCCTTCTTATCCCATCCCTCGTTTCTCTGACATCCTCCTCCATCTCCCTAGCCTTTCTTTCCTCTCAAGAGCATGTCTGTCATGTGTCTGCCTCCTCTTCATTGTCCATCTTGATATCTGCTCATCCCCCACTCCCTTTTTCATAATTTGTTCCGTTACTAGGACTTATTGTCTTTCCCATCAGCTACACTCTTGATGAAAGCTTCCTTTGATCTTATATGTGTCTGTGCCTCATGACGATGTTGTATGATTAAGAATGTGTGTGCTCAATTGTGTCTGACTCTTTGCAGCCCCATGGACTGTAGCCCGCCAGGCTCCTCTACCCAGGGAATTTTCCAGATAACACTCAAGTGAGCTGCCATTTCCTTCTCCAAGGGATCTTTCTGACCCAGGGATCGAACCTGCATTCTCTTGCATCTTCTGCATTGGCAGGTGGATTCTTCACCACTGCACCCCCTGGGAAACCCCATGACATTATTAAATTAAAATAAATCCACCATTTTGGCATTTTATTAAAAAACACCCCTAACTCTCACTGAGTTGCCAGAAATCTGTGTCTGGATTGCAAATTCTGTACACCTTTCCAGCCAAGTAATTAGATAATATCATGTGTACACAGGTGCCCCCTTTTCTTATGAATCCGAGTAGAAGTATAGATTGTTAACACCTTCAATTGAGTAAACTGTTTGCAGTCTTCTCAAAGTTAATTAATATGTAAATACTTGCTAAGTGAAGGTAACACATTTTCCAATTAACATATCAGGAAGAGCTCAGGGCAACAGACTATATATATATTTAAATATATATATATATACACACACACACACACACACACACACACACACACACACACATACACACATATCTTCAAAAGCTCCTCTCTATTTGCCTGGAGTAAATTTGAAGTAAAACATGCAAACTCTAAATTATGTAAAGACTGGTATGGCAGCATTAATGCTGTGAACTGGAGTGTATCCATCCCAACCCCCATTCCCATTCCCCAGACCTTTATAATGAGTTAGTTCTCCAGCTTCAACTCCACATTTGGTATTATGGTCTTTTTGCTGCTTTGCTGGCTTTTAGCATTTTGAAGTCAGAAGGGTCTTGTGTTAATCATGGACATTTTCTATCCTTTTTTAAAAATTAGTTGTAACCATAGGGCTTCTGCCTTTCCCCATTTTTAAAATTCTGTCTTTAGGTGAAGAGGGATAGATTACCTGTATATGAGTCATGGGTTTTAATCCTACAAAATAGCCATTTTCATGCTCTCTTTAGATTTCTCTGAGTTTTTTTTTTTTTTTTTTTTTTTTTAGCATTTCTGCTCTCATTGACTCTTTATTCTGTTGCTACAATGAAAATGGTTAAGGAAAGGGTACTTTCAATATTGAATGTCCAAAATAACTTTCACAATTATTCCTTATTAGGATAAAATATAATGCTTATTTGAACTACACACACACACATACACATACACACTTGGCCTAAATCAACCATACATGTTCATTTATTTTATCTTCTCATTAATTGGACCCTCCAGCCTCCTAATATTGCTTTCTTTTTAACATTAATGTGTTGTTCTCTCTCGCATCAAAGTTCCCCAAATTACATGACGAACTCAATCTTTTATGTATCATGTATGTATCATCATGTCTCGTTTATGCATCAATATGTAGGGGCTTCTTTAGTATTTTTGTTTAAAATGTAGTCAGTTGATTAATCTAGTCAATAAACCATCCCAATAGGTCCCCGCCCCCCCCCCCAGAGCTACTAGAAATCTTAAAGCTTGGTTTCTTCTAGGAATGGTAAAAAATATTCAGAGGGAAAGTATCAGGTAATACCTAAAATCATAGGCTTCTAGTTTGGATTCTAGAATTACTTGCTGTGTTGGACACAACACAGAACACAACGCAACACAGAGCTTTGGACACAGTTCCTAACCTCTGATCTTCACCTTTGTCATTTGTAAAATGGAGGGCAAATGGTCCTTATATCTCAGTTCAGTTCAGTTCAGTTCAGTCGCTCAGTTGTGTCCGACTCTTTGCGACCCCATGAATCGCAACACACCAGGCCTCCCTGTCCATCACCAACTCCCAGAGTTCACTCAGACTCACGTCCATCGAGTCAGTGATGCCATCCAGCCATCTCATCCTCTGTCGTCCCCTTCTCCTCCTGCCCCCAATCCCTCCCAGCATCAGAGTCTTTTCCAATGAGTCAACTCTTCGCATGAGGTGGCCAAAGTACTGGAGTTTCAGCTTTAGCATCATTCCTTCCAAAGAAATCCCAGGGCTGATCTCCTTCAGAATGAACTGGTTGGATCTCCTTGCAGTCCAAGGGACTCTCAAGAGTCTTCTCCAACACCACAGTTCAAAAGCATCAATTCTTTGGCACTCAGCTTTCTTCACAGTCCAACTCTTACATCCATATATGACCACTGGAAAAACCATAGCCTTGACTAGACGGACCTTTGTTGGCAAAGTAATGTCTCTGCTTTTCAATATGCTACCTAGGTTGGTCATAACTTTTCTTCCAAGGAGTAAGCGTCTTAATTTCATGGCTACAGTCACCATCTGCAGTGATTTTGGAGACCCCAAAAATGAAGTCTGACACTGTTTCCACTGTTTCCCCATCTGTTTCCCATGAAGTGATGGGACCAGATGCCATGGTCTTCATTTTCTGAATGTTGAGTTTTAAGCCAACTTTTTCACTCTCCTCTTTTACCTTCATCTCAGGTAAGAATCAAAATACTTGTTTCACAAACAGCTTGATTCATTAGGATGGATATGCTATTCAAGTTGTCATTCATGTACTCATTCACTTAGTCACGCCAAGTCAATTAACTAGTGGATAGTAGAGGAAGAATTAGAATCCAGACAGTTGGTTCTAAGTCTAGTGCTCTTTTCTAGTTTGTTCTACTGCTTTTCACGCATTTGTTCATTTGTCCACAAATCCACTCAACAAATTAGTAATTGTTCAGTTCAGTTCAGTTCAGTTCAGTCGCTCAGTTGTGTCCGACTCTTTGCAACCCCATGAATCGCAGCACACCAGGCCTCCCTGTCCATCACCAACTCCCAGAGTTCACTCAGACTCATGTCCATCGAGTCAGTGATGCCATCCAGCCATCTCATCCTCTGTCGTCCCCTTCTCCTCCTGCCCCCAATCCCTCCTAGCATCAGAGTCTTTTCCAATGAGTCAAGTCTTTGCATGAGGTGGCCAAAGTACTGGAGTTTCAGCTTTAGCATCAGTCCTAAGAAATCCCAGGGCTGATCTCCTTCAGAATGGACTGGTTGGGCAGTACCAAATGTGCTCCAAACCCTGTACTAGATGCTGGAGATAAAAATATGAGTAAGACACAGTCCAGGCCTTAGGAAGTTCCTGGTCTGTTTAGGGGCAACAGATAAACTGGTTGTTTTGCATGTGTTGTGAAGAGTGTATAAGAAGAATGAACCAGGTGCCATGGTGATATCAGAGAGCATGTGATTCATTTTGTCTGTGGCGTAAACATTCTGCTGCCATTATAAGGAGAAGCCGGATAATATGGAGATTTTCTTTGTGGTGAAATGATTAATCTGTAAGTCCTGGAGGAGCCTGGTTTTCACAGAAGCAGAAAAAGTGTGAAATGTAAAGAGTGCTGGATTGAAAATCAGGGCACAACGTGTCTAGTTGTAGGTCTGACGCTTTCTATCTGCTTGGCCTTAGAAAAATCATCACCTTTATATGTTCCTAAAATTTCTTCACCAGAAGATAAAGGGCTTGAAAGGAAGATACTAGATCTTAGGTAATAAGCAGGTTTCGCTCACCAATACTTAGCGATTTGTGGGAACCCTTTGCCAAACTGTGAAATATTTGAGGCCATGTCTGTGCGTAGTAGAGTAGAGTACCATGGTCAAAGAAGCTGTGTCTGCCATAGGCTTCAGAAGAAGGTTCTGAGATAGAAGGGAAAATGTGATTTTTGAGAGTGAAAGTGAATAGAAAAGCTAGAACTATGTTTCTTCTGCAAAGGCCATTGCCATTAATTAAAGTAAGAGGAAAGAAAGTGAAAGTGAAGTCACTCAGTCATGTCCAACTCTTTGCGACCCCATGGACTGTAGCCTACCAGGCTCCTTGGTCCATGGGATTTTCCAGGCATGAATACTGGAATGGGTTGCTGTTTCCTTCTGCAGGAGATCTTCCTGACCCAGGGATCGAACCCAGGTCTCCCAAATTGTAGATAGACGCTTTACCATCTGAGCTACCAGGGAAGCCTAAAGTAAGAGGAGGTTTGTACCAACAGAATGCACAGCAAGCTGACTATTCAAACCAAATGAACTCTGGTTGAAGGTGTGTCTTTAAGCAGTGGTAGGGCCAAGTAAATCAAGTGTTAGGAGATTGTTTAAAGTAATCTGGTCATTTTGTAAGTTATCAAATTCACTTGACTGCCCTTGAGCATAATGCTTCAGTTCTTCCTATTTGACAAAGTAGTCATTATAATGTGTGTGTGTGTGTGTGTGTGTGTGTGTCTGCTATTGGGTAGATTTGTTTATCGTATCACTTCCACCATAACTACTTTCCACTAGTCTCTCTTTGGCTTGTTTTCCATATGATAAATGGCATCACTGATTCAACGGACATGAGTTTGAGCAAGCTCCAGAAGATGGTAAAGGACATGGAAGCCTGGCATGCTGTAGTCCATAGGGTCACAAAGAGTTGGACACAACTCAACGATTGAACGATGAAAAACAACCACATGATAAAATCTTTGTAACTGCTTAGAAATCGCTGGAAGTCACATCCCTGGAAATATGGCAAGTGATTTTCCCTGTTGGATGATGGATGCCTCCCATGATTGGAGGCTGCAGAAGGAAATCACCTGGTCTTAGAAATGCTCCTCCTCCCTCCCATTCAGACTCTGGTTATTGTCTTTATCAGATGTGGGATGACATGACTTTTCTCATAGTTGCTGCCATCACAGTTTTAGATTGTCTGCTGCCTGGCATAGGTAATGCTGCTATAATATATATGGTAGGAGAGAATCCCGTGGACAGAGGAGCCTGGTGGGCTGCTGTCCATGGGGGTCACACAGAGTCAGACACAACTGAAGCGACTTAGCATGCATGCATGCATTGGAGAAGGAATTGGCAACCCACTCCAGTATTCTTGCCTGGAGAATCCCAGGGACAGAGGAGCTTGGTGGGCTGCCATCTATGGGGTCGCACAGAGTTGGACACTACTGAAGTGACTTAGCAGCAGCAGCTTCAGCTACAATGAGACCCTGAGATGTCTGGACTCAGAGGCCCCAAAACAAGATCCAAGTTCAGGTTATATTCTACTGCAGAAGCTTGCCTGCTATCTAATAGCCTATTCCTCTTTCCGCAAGGATAGAGATACGTCTGTAGAGGAGGTACAACAGATCTGGTCTAGTTGGCTTCAGGGAATTTACTTACAAATTTCCTTTTTTCTAGATCTTATCAGTAAAGAAATGAGTTGTACGGATAAACTCAATGACCCTTTTGGAACGTATAGGGTTGATGGTGCCAGTATTGGGGTTTCTGGTCTTGGACTCACATCATGAGAGTAGGGTTTATCACACAACATGCAAGCTGACCCAACAGCCATGCGGTTCTCAAGTAGAGGCACCATGTCACCTAATAGCACCTACTATTGCCACGTACCCTTTCTCCCTCTGTCTTTTCAACAGCCACAAGATATTTAAGGAAGGAAGTGAGGGTGATAGTGAGATGCTGTTCTCAAGACCTGTCTTTTATCCCTTCTGCTAGAAGGCCTCTCCCACTTCTGTCTCCACCATGCTCTATGTTTTAGGGATGCCATTTAGATTTTCCAGACCAACACATGAAATACATAATCTAATTGTACTTCCTCTAGAGAGCTATGTGAGACAGCTTGAGTAAGGGTTGACTCTCTGTTCTTATAAATAAAGTTTTATTTTATTGTATTTTATTTTTAAACTTTACGTAATTGTATTAGTTTTGCCAAATATCAAAATGAATCCGCCACAGGTATACACGTGTTCCCCATCCTGAACCCTCCACTCACTGTTTTATAAAGTTTTTTGATAAAACCATGCAGATTTCTTTACAGACTATCTATGGCCTATATCACACTACAGTGCCAGAGTTGAGTACAGATGCCTTATAGACTGTAAAGCCTAAGATATTACAATTTGGGCTTCTAAAAAAATTGTCACCTCCCTGTTCTTTAGGGTAGAGTGTGCATGCTGAACTGACGTATGTGTCACATACCAAAAGATTATTTCCAGCAGGAAGGTAACACATTTGAAATAGCCTTTGGTAGAAAATACAGATTTTCTGCTCACCATGCTGTGGGCGGCAAGGGTCCTGCTTGTTTCTTTTCTTGGCCGTGCTCTCCTTGGAGGTTAAAGGATTGAAGTTTGAGTAAGAAATGCAGAATATGACCATATGTTAGGCAGGGTAGTAGAGGGTAGAGCAGGTCAGCTCCTACAGCTTGATGACTTCATCATCATAGCATTATGCCATCTGGGCTCTTAATGTTCTTCACCTTAATATTTTCTGACAGGAACCCACTTCCTTTTCTTAAAATTTCCTAAAGTTTGACTGTGTTTCAAAAGGAATGCCCTGCTTTTCAGTTTACCTACATGTCTTTTTCCTGTTTTCTTTTAGATCTTAGGTCTTGTAGCCCCAAATGTGCGATTTGTTTTATAACTTTAAATTCTGAATATTTGTATAAAAGTCCAACTTCCCTTTCTCCCTCAGCAAAGAAACTGTAAAACATCTGTCAGTAAAGAAAGACTTTGAGATTATTTTCTTATTTTACTCGTGTGTGCATGGACACGTGTGTGCATGCACCTATGTATATCATCCTTTGACATGTTGTCACATATATACATTCATGTAAACATCACACTCAAGATACACAACTGTGGGCTTATGTTTTAACTGGTTTGTCCACTTTCTGTCTACTCTGAAGTGGCCACCACCCTGTCTCCTGAGATGTGGCCACTCAAAATGTGGTTCATGGGACACCTGGGCGTGTGTTAGAAACAGAGAACCAGAGGGCTGACCCCAGACATAATGAATCAGAACCTGCATTTAACAGAACTGTGGATCCGTGTGCATGCTAACATCTGAGAGCACTGTTCTAAGAAATTTCTACATTTCTTAGTCCATTGGCTTGATATGATTAGTTGGGTAAAAGAGGGGGGCATGTCGAACCATTGTGAAACTTAGAAGGTAAGTAGGCATGGTCCTTAAGACTGAAAAATTAAATCTGAAGTAAAATTCAAGTATCTGTATTTCTGAATGATTCCAGAGGCAATTCTGATGTATGTGATATATGAAAAGGGTATATGTTGCAAGGGTTCTCAGCATCATTTCTTATTTATTTATTTTTTTTTTATCGCCCTGGCTACCACCTCTTGCTTCAAGGCCAACAAAGATTGTTGAATGTTGTTGATCAGCTTTTCACCATCCTGTCCATTCTTGAGGCAGTTTATTTCATATGTGAGTAAAGTGAGGACCCTTTTTAAGGATGCATACATATAATTATGAATCCTGATGATTGACTCAAAATATTTATTATAATGTTTCCTAAATATATACAAACAGAAGATCAAGCACAACTGCTGGAAGTTTCTAGTTCCTCTAAGACCGGAAAATCATTGGAAATGTACAAATGAAATGTAAACAATACAATTGAAATTAAAAACATTAATTTAATATGGCAGATAACATTTTCCTGATAATAAATCTCTGCTTGCAATATGAATATAGCATGATTGCTATTGTGTAGACTCTTTGGAATTTGGTACATCTGTACTGCTATGTGACTTGTGATATCTCATTTTCCTTACCCTTTTTCTCTGTTTGAATCTCTATAAAACCTTCATCTCCACCCCAGTGTGCCATTTGGTCTTCTCCTTCCACAAACGCATTCAATACTTGTCCATTTAGCCTACCTTTCTTCCATGTAAATTCATCAATTAAAGTAGTAATTCTTATTGTCAGTTTAATTACAAGCATAAACACAAAGGATAACATTACATGACAGCCCTTGGTTGGCAGTTATATGGCAGGACACACTTCGAAGATGGTCGTGCAAAATATGTGTTATCATTTTTAAAAGAAAACAACAAATTAGAAAAAAAATATTGAGGACACTTTGGACATCTCAGCATAGTGGCTTAATATTTTCAGCTCATTCTGCAGTGGGAGGCAGGAAGAGTAGAACTCACAAATGTGGCCTTGGAGGGAGAAAAGTCCAGGATCTACTTTTGGCAATTCCATTTACGAGATGCATCTCCTGGGATAAGTTTCTTAGCATCTCTGTATCTTGGCTTCCTTATGTATATAATGGGGATGATCATTACCTAGTTCATAAGCCTGGGAATAGGTAGGATATTCAAGGAAAGCCCTTAGTCTAGTCTTAGCACATGAGAAGGACTTGATTATCAGTAGTTATCTTAAATAGAATAAATAATTACTGCTGTTTTATTATAGATCTAGACATTTATTAATCTGATACATGTCTTTTTTATTTGCTTCATTGTATTCTCAAGAGATGTTCTCTCCTTTCTCCAGTGACTTCTTGTTTTAATAACCTGATTGTGGCAGAGGTGAAAAGCTCATTAAAACACTGGAGCATTGAGTTGGCCAAAAAGTTTGTTTGGGTTTTTCCATAACATCTTACAGAAAAACCTGCCCAAACTTTTTGGCCAGCCCAATGTTTAGCCCTGGACTCAAAGCACCACTGTTGCTCCCGTTGTTCCTGCTCTACTCTTCTTGCTGTAGCTGCCTCCTGAATCTTTCTCCTTTACAGCTTCATTTATTTTCCACTGGAGCCAATCTAGTGGGGGATCCTCTCCCAACGGTGATGTCCTAGGACAGAACACTGCTAAGATATTATTGCTTTTGTTAATTGTCCTTTTAATTTTCATTAATGAAGCCTGAATAACTTGAATGAAGGTAAAAAAAAAAAAGATATCTCAAATCAGAGAAGTACAGTATCTTATTTTTCCATCACATCTTCCTTGTTTCATGCAGTAGGGATTGAAAAATTGAATCCCCAAACTTGAAAATGCATGCTTTTGGTTCTCTGAAGAGATAGGTAGGATTTTTTGATTGGCAACCCCATTTTTGTGTGTGGGCTTATTTCAAGTTTCTATCAGTGTAGAGATTGTACTAATACAAGTAGATTCAGGATGTCTAATAGAGGTGTGTGTGTTAGTTGCTCAGTCATGTCTGACTCTTTGTGACCCCATGGACTATAGTCCACCAGGCTCCCCTATCCATGGGATTTTCCAGGCAAGAATACTGGAGTGGGTTGCCATTTGAGAAGGTAAATGAAGGAAAGGAAGAAGTAGCAGAGGGAAAGAAGAAGTATCTAAACAAAACATGTTTATAACTGTTTTACTAATAAAAAGAGGTAAACCATGAGCTAAACCAAGACTTAAACCCTAAAAACCTTCATTTAGTTTATATTTGTACATCTCTGATGTATGCATGCAATGCAATATTATCCTGGGATGTACAACCATCGTACTGACTGTTATAGTTGTTAGACTGCCTACCACTGTCTTGCAGTAGAGAAGTGCTGACCTCAGCATTTCCAGCTAATTATAGCTCTACAATACCTTTCACATTCCTTGAGTGTTCTTTGTAATTTTAGATTAGATATGCAACAGCTGAAACAGTTTGACCTGGATGTGTTGGCTTGGTGTATGAGGCAGCTGTTAAACAACCATCAGAGGTGGTATTATTCTTGTGAAGGGTTAAGGATTTTGAGGGGCTAAAACTATGAGCAATAAATAACCATCCACACTCACCAAAGGAAGTACTGCTTAGATAAGAGAATAGAGCTGGAATTGATGTGGACATTAGTCTGGTAAAACACCACGTCAACTGAGATTTATCTCCAGATGATTTAGTTGGTGAAGCATCTGCACCAAAACCTGCCCTTGGGCATAGAGGTCAATGAGAATGAACGAACAGAAACCAGCTCTTCTGAAAATGCAATCAGAAGCCTGTGCTCTTTAGACAATAGTTCAACAGCCATTACAAAAGTGCCATGGTGAGAGTAGAAACAAAATGGCCAACCACGCTCAAGGCTGAACTGCAAGTCCTGGTAAATGCAGAGTCCGAAGTTCAGTTCAGTCACTCAGTTGTGTCCGACTCTGCAACTCCATGGACTGCAAAACACCAGGCCTCCTTCCATCACCAACTCCCAGAGCTTGCTCAAACTCATGTCCATCGAGTCGGTGATGCCATCCAACCATCTCATCGTCTGTCGTCCCCTTCTCCTCCCGCCTTCAATCTTTCCCAGCATCAGGGTCTTTTCCAATGAGTCAGTTCTTCACATCAAGTGGTCAAAGTATTGGAGTTTCAGCTTCAGCATCAGTCCTTCCAATGAATATTCAGGACTGATTTCCTTTAGGATGGACTGGTTGGATCTCCTTGCCATCCAAGGGACTCTCAGAAGTCTTCTCCAACACTCAGTTCAAAAGCATCAATTCTTCGGTGCTCAGCTTTCTTTATAGTCCAACTCTCACATCCATATATGACTACTGGAAAAACCATAGCTTTGACTAGACGGACCTTTGTCAGCAAAGTAATGTCTCTGCTTTTTAATATGCTGTCTAGGTTGGTCATAACTTTTCTTCCAAGGAGCAAGCGTCTATTAAATTTCATGGCTGCAGTCACCATCTGCAGTGATTTTGGAGCCCCCAAAAATAAAGTCTGTCACTGTTTCCCCATCTGTTTGCCATGAAGTGATGGGACCAGATGCCATGGTCTTAGGTTTTTGAATGTTGAGTTTTAAGCCAACTTTTTCACTCTTGTCTTTCACTTTCATCAAGAGGCTCTTTAGTTCTTCTTTGCTTTCTGGCCATACGGGTGGTGTCATCTGCGTATCTGAGGTTATTGATATTTCTCCTGGCAATCTTGATTCTAGCTTGTGCTTCATCCAGCCCAGCGTTTCTCACGATATACCCTGCATATAAGTTAAATAAGCAGGGTGACAAGATACAGCCTTAACATACTCCTTTCCCAATTTGGAACTAGTGTGTTGTTCCATGTCCAGTTCTAACTGTTGCTTCTTGACCTGCAAAGTTAAGAGGGTAAACAGCATGTGACATCAAACTGAGGTCAAGTGACCCAGGATCTGCCACTGTGAGATCAGTTGCTGACGATTTATACCTGGCCTATTTCACACTGCCTCAGGGCAGGTAGGCCTCTCAGTCCACAGGTATGAACTGTGGATAAGAAGAATATGGAAGTGTAAAGTATTTCAGCAGACTGTCACCAGTAGGGTGGGCACAGTAGAAATCTGATTTCTTTGCCTTTATATAATGTGGGATAGAATGGCATTGTGGGAAGCTTTGAAGATGAATACACTCAGATTAAAATTCTAGTCTACCCATTCTGTGGGGAAGGTATTTAGCTTTCTGGGCTACTGTGTTATCTGTAAAGTAGATATAAGAATACACAGGGTTGGGATTTCCCTGCTGGTCCAGCTGTTAAGACTCAGAACTTCCACTGCAGGGCACATGGGGTCAATTCTTGGTTAGGAAACTAAGATTCTGCATGCTGCTTGGTGTGACCAAAAAATAAAAGTTTTAAAAAAATCATAAAAAAGAATGCACAGGATTAATTTGTGAGGATTAAATGAATATATTTGAAGTATCAGTACAGTACGAGACAGTCTGAAATCTTTATTAATATCTTGGAAAAGAGTCTTTAGTTGTGTGTCTTGGGCCTTTGCCCCTCTCCATTTATAATTCTCTTGAAGATACGTGGTCAAGGTAAACAGCTGGTACAATAGCTCATTTGGTCAATACCAGACTTAAGATTCAAAAGAATCTCAACAAGAAGGGAGAATGATCTTAAAATGAAATGTATAAATTATAGAAGGATTATATAAAATCCTGACCTTAGATTTTTAAAATGTCATTGCCTTAATTCTGAGTGAAGTAGACCTCATTCAAATAGATGGCTCTGTGTTAACAATGTAAAATCTTAGAAAAATTCTTTTAAAGTTGCCTATGTCCTGTGTGCCTTCTAATGCCACATTTTAAGAGAATGTTGACAAATTAGGCATGTCCTTGGTGGTACACTATGCTGGGTATCAACCCCGGCTCTACCACTGGGAGTTCTTGAAGGAGTCTGTGACCTCAGTGATAAATGGGAATGGAGGCCTTCCACTTGGTGTGAGCTAAGGATTAAGTCACATCGTGCAAGTAAAGGCTTTAGTACAGTGCCTGGCTCGTAACTGGGAGCTATGATTATTCACAGGAAAGAACGGTGAGAGTGGTGGCAGTCAAAAAAAAAAAAAAAAAAAAACAAAGAAAGAAAAAAAAGGAATTAAAGAAAGTTGGAGAAATACTCTGCCTGTAAAAGAAAAGCTTAAGTAGGGCTATGATGGTTGTCATCAACCATTTGAATAATGTTAGGTAGAAAAGAGGCTCTTGTTAATCAACATAATACTAAAAGGCAACGCCAGGACCAACAGATAGGAGTTATGGAAAGCTCTGTTTGGTCTCCATAACAGAAATGAGTTTCCATTTGGGAGTGTCTTAATCATTAGAATAAACTTCTTGAGGAGGGAGCCAGCTCTCTTATTAGGGAAAGCAGTTGTAGTAATAGGAGTAACTGAGACTACAACAGCTCTTAAGGTGTTCCAGTTACTGTTTTAAGGACTCTATGCTCTTTTTTTATCCTCATAATATCCATGTGAGTACGTAGAATTACTATCCCTCCCATTTTACGGATGAAGAAGCTGAAGCACAGAATTTCAATAAATTTCCAAGAAAATGTAATTTAGATATGGCAGAGCTGAGCTTAGGGCCCAGGCTGCCCAGCTCTTGAATTCGTTCTCTTCACTGCTCTAGGAAGAAAAACACATGGAGAAGGGCCAAGTGATTGCACGTCCCTTGAAGATTGGAAAGGGCGTTGCCACAATGAATGCAAGATTTGACTCTGTGGCCTCTGCAGTCCTCATTAGGTGTCTGCTGTAAAGACTGAAATGCAAGCAAAAAAGACACAGGAGCTATGCAATATGTTCTTATTATGTCTCATACACAGTACCAATAGTGTATATGGGTGGATCCCAATCTCCCAAGTGCACAGCACAGGGAACTCTACTTAAGACACTGTGGTGACATGAATGGGAAGGAAGGCCAAAACGGAGAGGGGATATGTGTATGTATGGCTAATCCATTTTGCTGTACACTGAAAATTAACACAGCATCACAAAGCAACTATACTCCAATAAAAATGCATTAAAAGAAAAAGACAGTGGCAGAAGATGATACAAAATGTGAGCACAGGTTGTCATGGGTTGATCTCAACACAAAAAGCTCAAGATATCCATTGAGAACTTATTTACTTCTACCTTACACTTGCCAATAAAAGAATGAACATCTCATTGTCTTGTTCTAGGCAAAACAGAATAGATTTAAATTAGGGGTTGGTAGTTGACTAGAATCAGCAAAAAAAAAAAAAGAGAGAGAGAGAAACTAGTGAGACTCTGTAAAGAGAAAGGAAATATTAGTTCATTGAGTAAATATTAACTGAGCACCTCCTCTGTGCTGGGATCAGAACATCTACACAGAAGAAAATAAAAACCAAACAATCACTGCAGTCTCCATGCACTTAACTCTTGTAGGCTTTAGGCTTTTCTTACACTTTCATATGCGGTGAGATTTTTTAAGTCTTTAGGGAAATCATAAATTATACTGTTTTGGAAAGGAGGCACACATGATATTTTTAAATGATTTTAGTATGAACCGAGTAATTTTACTCTCAGTTCAGGTGCTAAAAGCATATGCTTCAATTCATCTCAGACTAGCTCACTTTTTAGGTCTTACTGCATTAAATGCTTTTAATGTACTGCAGTGGGAAAATCTTTGGTCTACAAATTTGGAGTTCTGCTATGCATGTAATTGATGGCAAACTTTCTACTCTGGACCTCAGCTTTCACATCTATAAAGTGTGGGGGGTTGACCAAACTATCTGTGTTTCACTTAGGCTTAAAAGTTTCATATTTCTTGGATTTTTATAATTATGCTTATTTCCACCATGAAGATGCCAGATGGCAAACAGCCCTGGCAGTGTGCACAGGACCCAAATTGATTCTGAGAATATGGGGCACCAGTGATTCCTAAGGTCGAAGGAGCTGAAGTGAGCGGAGGCCTCTAGGATCTAGTTCTATTTGTGTAGGCTATAAAAGGCAGGCCTACCTCCATATTAGGAGACATCTGTTAGCTTTTCATATTGGATTTTAAAATTGCCTAACAAAGCCTCCTGAGGCTATGTTGTGCGTATAGTACTTCTGTGTTATGAGGATGAGGCAGGTACAGTATGGCATACAAGGCTTAATTGGCCCCTCTCACCTTTAATTTCTCTACATCTTCCAAAGCATTAAAGAGAAAAATATTATCTTTGGGCCTATGGTTTTAAAATAGAGTTTATCCTCTGTGTGAGTTTAGATGGCTTGAATGAATGAGAAGGATAGTCATCATATTCAGCTAAGTTTCTAGAACAGCCCTGCATTAGTCATGTTTCCTGGATATTACTGCTTTGTCAGCAGACTTCACCATGTAGACCTCATATGCCTCTCTGTGTTGATCTTGCTATCGTTGTTACAGTTATGTATGCAGAGAGTTTGCAGTTTTCATGATGTTTTAATAGAGACAATCCAAGGACTTGCCTGGCAGCCCAGTGGTTAAGAATCTGAGCTTCCACTGCAGGGCGCACGGGTTCCATCCCTGGTCAGGGAACTAAGATTCTATATACTGCATGGTGTGGCAAAAAATAAATAAATAAAACCATTCCATCTGCTTCTCTTAATTTGATTAATCATAGCATTTTTATCGGAGAAGGCAATGGCACCCCACTCCAGTACTCTTGCCTGGAAAATCCCATGGATGGAGGAGCCTGGTGGGCTGCAGTCCATGGGGTTGCTAAGAGTCAGACACGACTGAGCGACTTCACTTTCACTTTTCACTTTCATGCATTGGAGAGGGAAATGGCAACCCACTCCAATGTTCTTGCCTGGAGAATCCCAGGGACGGGGGAGCCAGGGGGCTGCCGTTTATGGGGTCACACAGAGTCAGACACGACTGAAGTGACTTAGCAGCAGCAGCAGCAGCAGCAGCATTTTTATGGTCACTATCTTGACTTGCTTTTCATTTCATCTGTCTTTTTAAAAAACCTCCTTTTAAGAGTTAGAAGGCTAAAGATAATTTAAAGGGGATTGAGGGAGATTCCTCATTCACATCAGTGCTTTAGAACCAAATAAGGATCTCATCTATGGTGGGAATAGATTAACAAATTCTCAGAGGAGATTTTGGTTCAAAAGATTAAACTTTAAAATTAGAGAAAGTTATCCAAACCTGAGTAAGAAAGCCAGAGGGATGACTTTCTAGATTGAGTGTAAACTGTTTTACAGATTGAATGTTTGTGTCCGCTCAAACTCACATGTTGAAATCTAACCCCTAAGGTGATAGCATTAGGTATTGGAGCCTTTGAGAGGTAATTAGATCATGAGAGTAGAGCCCTCATGAATGGGATTAATGCCCTTACAAAAGAGGCTCTAAAGAGTTCCTTCCCACCTTCTGCCATGTGAGGACACAGCTAGAAGATGGCCATCTATGACCCAGGAAACCAACTCTTATGGACACTAAATCCGTTGGTGTCTCGATCTTGTACTTTCCAGCCTTCAGATCTGTGAAAGATAAGTTTGTTGCTTAAGCCACGTAGTATATGGTATTTTTAAAAATTAGCTAATTAGTTGATTATGGCTGTGCTGGGTCTTTGTTGCTGCACGTGGGCTTTCTGTAGTTGTGGAGACTGTGGGCTACTCTTCACTGCAGTGATTAAGCTTCTCACTGTGGCGGCTTCCCTTGTTGCAGAACGAAGGTTCTAGAGCCCAGTAGCTGTTCAGTAGTTGGGGCACCCAGGGTTGGTTGCTCCACAGCATGTGGGATCTTCCTGGATGAGGAATCAAATCCATGTTCCCTGCATTGGCAGGTGGATTCTTAACCCCTGGAATACCAGGGAAGTCCCAAGTATGTTATTTTTTTGTTGTTGTGGAATCCCCAAATGGACTAAGACAAAGTTACAATATTTTAGTTACATATTCTAATTCTTAAAAAGTGTTTTAGCTTTCCTTTTGCAAACAGGATGGCACGGAAAAGGACCTTCACATGAGTTCCTTCTGTCAGTTAATTCTAACTCTTTAAAGAACACTAAAGTTATCTGGGCTTCCTTGAAGACTTGTGGTGTGGCTTCTTGGTCATAATGAGGGATAAGATGTCCTTCATCCAATGTAATGCTCTGCCAAGTGCAGCAAACAGCCTGTCTTAGGCTAGGAGATGGGACTTGTTGGTGAGACAGTGTGTAAGGAATTTGCCATAGAAGTAAAAATAGTCTCTTTTCTTTCCTTTTTGACATCTGGTTTTTCTCTGATTCTTGTGTGCTTATCACACTCAGTCATGTCTGACTCTCTGTGACCCTGTGAACTGTAGCCCATCAGGCTCCTCTGTCCATGAGATTTTCCAGGAAAGATACTGGAATGGGTTGCCATTTCCTTCCCCAGCAGATCTTTCTGACCCAGGGTTTCAATCTGCATCTCCTGCATTGGCAGGTGTAATCTTTACAACTGAGCCATCTGGAGAGCCCATATGTGCCCCTTTTTTTTGTTTCCCATCACACTCACCACTTTATCCCAATCTATTGGGAGTACCTGTGAGCACTGCTTTGCCATCATGATACTTGGGACTAATTAACAATCCCTTAATGAGACTGCATCCCCAAAAAGGAAAATTTCAAATAATGAGAAGATTAGTAATGCCTAGGGCCACTCGTTAAATGGTTAAGTTACTAATTGTGAATCTTAAAGGGGGATTGCATTAGAAACTCTATCCACTTTTCCATCTCAAATCCTTGTGTAGTGAATAACAGGGTAGGAACACCTGTTTTCATTGCCTTATGATCATGCCCGTTGAGCACAACTGCTTTTCTGGTAGATTGCATCTCACAATACATTGCCTTCATAGGAGGTGGTTAGTGTGTGGTAAACGTGGTGTAGACAGACCAATACTCTGGGTGGACAGAATACTTGCTCAGAGAAGACACAAACAAATTGCCTTCCTGCTGGCTCTGAAACATCTTCTTTCAATGTAATTAAAGTTGGAATGAAACTAACTAAAGCTTAACTCAAAAAAACCTGTTCATTGCTTGACTTCTGAAGGGAAGGCTATAGGTAACAATTTGTTTTAATGGTTGATTCTACTGAGTCACAATTGGACTCCTCTCAAAATTGCTATATCTATACAAGGAAGATGAATTCATTAGAGTGAAAGTTATGTTATTAAAAAACTCAATTGGAATTATCCACATGTTCAAAGAAACAGAATAACTCTTAATACTTATTAATATTTGAAACACACTCCCACACATACAGAGATGATCATATGGGGTTATGGAAGATCACTGAATAATGCACATTAACTTATATTCAAACTAAAGAAAATGCTCATTAAAACAGATATTAATATCTCAAAGTCATGGCTTAAAGACTACATGTAGGTGGATACGGAGAAGGCAATGGCACCCCACTCCAGTACTTTTGCCTAGAAAATCCCATGGACAGAGGAGCCTGGTAGGCTGCAGTCCATGGGGTCGCAAAGAGTCAGACACGACTGAGCGACTTCACTTTCACTTTTCACTTTCCTGCATTGGAGAAGGAAATGGCAAGCCACTCCAGTGTTCTTGCCTGGAGAATCCCAGGGACGGGGAAGCCTGGTGGGCTGCCGTCTATGGGGTCGCACAGAGTCGGACACAACTGAAGCGACTTAGCAGTAGGTGGATACAACGCTTCCCTGGTGGCTCAGATAGTAAAGAATCTGCTTCCAGTGTAGGAGAGCAAAGTTTGATCTCTGGGTTGGGAAGATACCATGGAGAAGGGAATGGCCACCCACTCCAGTATTTTTGCCTGGAAAATTCCATGGATAGAGGAGCCTGGTGGGCTACAGTCCACTGGGTCACAAACGGTCAGACATGACTGAGTGACTAACACTTTCAAGTGGATATACATCTTGTTTCCACTGTTTCCCATCTATTTGCCATAAGTGATGGGACCAGATGCCATGGTCTTAGTTTTCTGAATGTTGAGTTTTAAGCCAAGTTTCCACTCTCCTCTTTCTCTTTCATCAAGAAGCTCTTTAGTTTTTTGCTTTCTGCCATAAGGGTGGTGTCTTCTGCATATCTGAGGTTATTGATATTTCTCCCAACAATCTTGATTTCAGCTTGTGCTTCATCCAGTCCAGCATTTCACATGATGTACTCTGCATATAAATTAAATAAGCAGGGCAAAAATAATATATAAAGATAATAAAAATAATGGATAAAATTTACGAAGCATCTATTATGTGCCAGACGTTGTGCTAAGAAAGCTAATACTTCACATATATCTTTATTTAAAGCTCATTTTAATATTCTGAAATATTGGTCTATTATTTTATCCCTCATAGAGTTTTATATAATTTGTATAGGGTCCAAAACTATTAAAAGGAAAATTGAAAATTGAACCTAGGTTTCTCTAATTCTTGAGCTAAGATCTTAAGCACTAAATTCTTATCACGTTCTTGGAGCCTTAGGTAACATCTTTGAATTCATGGTCCAGATTATTCTTGCAGCATCTCTGTCAACAAATGGGTATGCCAAAATACAAGTCCCCCATTATTTTTGTGATTACTTAGGTGGCAATTTGTTTTTGAAAAGAGGCACATAGGCAACTGTCAGAAGCAGAGTCCCTGGCTTTAGATTATTTTTCTTTTTAAAATTTGTTTCTTGATGAATATAATCATGGAAATAATTAAGCTTTAAGAGCTGAATGACTGATTGCTAGAAAGTGACGAACTGTTGTTTATTTATAAGGATACAGCTTACATGGGAAAATGCAGTATGGTTTTTAAAAATCCCAAGTCTTATATGAGACTGTAAATGATGGAGGCTGCATAGCTTAATGGTTAAGCTCACAGACACTTATCACATTGACTTGGGTACGAGTCCAAGTTGCTGGAATTTGGGGATTTTTTTTAAAACCCCTCTATGATTGATTTCTGTAAAGTAGAACCAAATTTTTAACCTACTTTTTATGGTTGCTGAGAGCATTCAGAAAACTAAATTATACAAAGTGCTGGCTCAATGCCTGATATATGAAAATTATTCAATAAAACTAGTTTGTAATATTTTATTTTACAAGTGACCTCAAACCCCTTATTTGTGTATATTTTAGCTATTAGGAGACAGGTTAGGTTCTTGGAAAATTTCCAGTTTCTGAGTCAGAGCCCTGCAGTGATTGCCTGGGGTGTGTCTATGTTGATAATCTCTTCCACGTATATCTTTCTGTCAGTCTTCGATTCATCGTAAGAATCAACTCTTCTTTCTAAAGAACTTTAGTCCTTTTACATTACCTCTTTTAATTGTCTTAATAAATCTATGAACTCGATTATTATTCTCGCTTTTTACAAATGAGGAGACTAGAGATCAGAAAAGTAAATAGAAAACCATCCAACTAGCAAACAGATGAGCTATGACACAAATCTAGGTCTTCTGTATCTACACTCCAATTTAATTTTCAAACAGAAAGAAGATTTTGAGATCATATGGATCACACCTCAATCCATTGTAGAGATCAGAATATGTAGGCTCTAAGATAGGCACATGAAAGTCTAGGGTCACGCGGCAAGTTAGAGGCAAGGCTGTCTCTAGACCAGGGATCCATCACACCCCAGTCATGGGCTGGTACCAGTCTATGGCCTATTAGGAATCAGATCACACAGCAGCAGGTGAGCGGTGGGTGAGCAAGCGAAGCTTCATCTGTATTTACAGCCACTCCCCATTGCTCAGATTACCCCCTGAGCTCAGGAAAACAAGCTCAGGTTCCCACTGATCCTACATTGTGGTGAGCTGTATAATTTTTTTCATCATGTACCACAGTGTAATAATAATAGAAATAAAGTGCACAGTGAATGTAATGTACTTGAGTCATCCCCAAATCGTCATGCCTCCCAATCCATGGAAAAATCGTCTTCCCTGGAACTAGTCCCTGGTGCCAAGAAGATTGGGGACCACTGCTCTCTCTATTCAAACTCTAGAGCCCTTTCATCATTCCTAGGCTGCATGTGTCTTTGCAGTAATTTCTGTGCTCTGTGGAGGAAGAATGAAAAGATGAGGCAGAAAGGAGAGTGAACGGTTGGGGGAGAGGGAGGGAAGGGTAGAAGAGAACACACTCACATAGGAAGGTTAGATGAAGAGCAGATATGGAGGGGCAGTCTGTATGGAATACCAGCTCTTTTCACTGTGGAATCCCATCTCTACCTGGCCGGAGAGACAGAAATAACCATCGTCTGTTATATATGCATCCTTGTTCCCATTCCATCACTAAAATGAACACGATGATTGCAGTAGACACAGTTGACAGTAGCGATGACAACCCCCCTGTGACATCCGCACAGCCATATGGCTCCACCATCACGTGTCTAGCAGCCCTCTCACTGGAGATTTGGCGTCCCTTCCATTGGCCTGCATGGCCGGATAGCAGAGCTTGGCCGATTAGATTCCTCAGGAAGCTGCAATAGATTTCACTCCCATAGAAGCCTTTTCTTGACATTTTGACATTCGTTCAGAGAAAGGCAAGAGGCTGGCCAAGGGCCCAATCATTGGGCCCAGAAGAATCAAACTATATTTTCTGAGCAGCTGTCGATAGAGTGTGCATGAGATTATTATTGTTTGCCAACGCTCTATTGATCTTGGCTTTGTGAAGCTCAGAGTCTGTTTACAGCCACCGATAAAAATGAACGGCCACTTCTTGTACTGAAGGTTAACATAGTGTGTTTATTTAATTGAGTAGAAATGGCTTTGTGCTTTCCAAATGTCATTGTTAATAAATTTCCAAAGGAATCTGAGTGACTAATATGTCGGGGTTGAGGATAGGATTGGTGGCTGTTGGGGTGGGGAGTTTGCTGCTGTTTGGAGTTGCTGGAGGCCAAAGAGATAAAAGGCAAGACATGGATAAGATATTGGAGTAACTTTCCTACCCAGAGAAGTGCTATAAAAAATCTTTGTTCTATTTTGTGTTGTTTGGTTCGAATCACCAGCTGGTAGTAAGGATTCTTCCCTAGATGGTTTACTCTTTTGCCTGCTTCTGTTTTTTTTCTTTTGAATTTCTCCCACAATGTTTAAGGTGACATGGAACATTTTAATTGATTCTGAATTGTGTAGTTTGGCGTTTTCTGCTCTCATTTGATTATTTTTCCCCCTTCCATAAAAGATTTGACAAAAATGGCAAGAACTAGGAATTATGTCATATAGAGGCATACACTGGCAATCCCACTGACCTGCTTTTTAAGAGATGTGTTTCCTTTGACTGGAGGGGAAATGCAAACAACCTTTGCCAAAACAAGGGCTGAGAAAAATCTCAGAAAACTGTGAAAATCTGTGTGGATCTCCAGGATACTAGATGAAAAGCAGAAACTCCAGCCAGCCAGTGGAATGTTTCAAAGGGAAATATCAAAATAGTTCACTGGGATTAAAAAAAAAAATAATAACTTTTCTCATGCGGTCTGTCCTTTATATAAGATGAACCTCATTGGCAGTTTCTTTTTTTTTTTTTAAGATTAAAAAAGCGTGTCTTTATTTGCCTGTGCCAGAAGGCGATAGCACCCCACTCCAGTACTCTTGCCTGGAAAATCCCATGGACAGAGGAGCCTGGGAGGCTGCAGTCCATGAAGTCACTAGAGTTGGACACGACTGAGCGACTTCACTTTCACTTTTCACTTTCATGCATTGGAGAAGGAAATGGCAACCCACTCCAGTGTTCTTGCCTGGAGAATCCCAGGGACGGGGGAGCCTGGTGGGCTGCCGTCTATGGGGTCGCACAGAGTCGGACACGACTGAAGCGACTTAGCAGCAGCAGCAGATCTTAGTTGAGTCACATGGAATCTTTAGTTGTGGCATGTGGCATAGTTTCATGTATGGAGTCTAGTTCCCTGATCAAGGATCGAACCCAGGAAGTCTCCAGAAATTTCTGTTTGAAGTTTCACTCTGCCCATTGTGTCTCAGTCTCCTTAGAGGAGAAACAAACAGGTAAAGCAAACCTAACTTGGTATTCTTGAAACATACATATGTATCATGTGATTAAATAGCAACAGCAAAAATTGTTGCAGTTTCAAAGCAGCCAGTCTATTCAGGGAATTTCTGAGCTTCTCCAAGGAGCCAGCCATTGTGCTGAGTGCTGGAGCTGGAAAGAAAAGTGAGATGAGGCTCTCTATTCAAGGATCCTATGCCTGTGTATGTGTGTGTGTGTGTGTGTGTGTTGGTGTGATGGATGTCTGTGTAAATACTTATCAGTGTAATAAGTATTATGATAGATGTCCTTTAAAAGTATACTAGGAGTACCTGACTCTGGTTATGGGGCATTTCTTTCACAGCTTGTGATGGCAATATATCTTTGCCACTGCTCTTTTGCTTCCACATGTAACCTTGATTAAAGTCTGATTTCAAATAATCAACCCAGTTTTTGAATATTTGAGCAAGCTCCTTTAAAAGTCAGACAGAAAATGTAAAGTCATCTACCATTTTGCAGAATTCTACTTCTAACCCTTATTTGGGTAACTCAGATTTTTTTTTCTCTTTTCAATATGCACACAAAATCAACTTGGACACAAGAGTTAGAAGCTTGCTGTTCCTTTTCTCTCAGTGGCAGAAAATATGGGAAACGGGAAGTAAGCAAGACTGAGGATTAGAATCACAAGATAGATTTCCTTAGTATGAATTCAATACCTGAAAATCTTCTTAGTTCTGAGTTTGAAACAGATCTATAAAATTCTGTATTAAAAGAAATGCAGAGGGAATTAACAAGGAGGGGGTAATGGGAGTGGGCAGATGTGTTCTTGAAGAGAACACTTTAAATGAAGAACATTCTCTTTGTCAATTAATTTTACTTTTTATAGATGGTTGGACTATTAAAGTCTTATGAGAAAAGTGGGTTTTAGTGATCTCTAGGAAGATGTTCCTGGTATTAAATTAAATTAGGGCTGTGCATTGCGGAGTCCCCACCAATTGTACTCCCTCTGGCAAGTATTTTAAATACTATATGCAACCTAATTAGGGGTGACATGAAATCACAGAATTTGATTCTTTTTCTCCTTTAAAGTTAGGCAAATAGAGATGAGCTCTTTTAGTGATCTGAAATGCCAGATGCTGGGTTTTTTGTTTGTTTGTTTTTTGGAGAATTTTATTTGAGGATAGTGCAGGTCTATCCCTCATGGGTTTGATCCCTCGGTTGGTTGGTAAGACAATCTCTTTTTTCTACTTAACAGTAGGGCTCCCTTGTCTGCCTCATAATATCTGACGAAGCAACAGGATGGAGTCATGACTTAGGTGTTGCCTCTGAAATGAGATTTTTCTCTGAATCCTTTGCTCAGTGATCTTGGACAAATTATTTAACTTTTTAAAGTATTAGTTTCCTAATCTATAACATTTGAGTAACAGGATTTCTTCAAAGAAACTATGTAAAGATAAAATAGAAACTACCCACCATAGTCCCTGGCACGTAATACATTTTTATAAATCTTTATTGTTACTAAACTGAGTAGTTCAATATATACTACTCCAGAAATTCCTGGGCGCGAGGTTGGTATTATAAGAGTCATAGATAAAACTCTGGGCTGTATGCAGATGCACGGGCCTCTTCACGACAGCTTCTAGTCATTGACTTACAGGTTGATCAGTGCAGATCCATCATCCTCTCTTGAAGAAATAACCAGAAAATACTTACCTTACTTAGAGTGAAAGAACTGAGTGTCTTTCCTTAAAGAACAGATAGTTCTTGATCCAAGAACTCCAATGCCACATACAAAAAAAAATGTCTTGTGCTTGGTATCCTTGGAGAGAGTTTTAAAATCTTGATATTAGAAATTAAGACTATAATGACTGGTTTGATCTCCTTGCAGTCCAAGGGACTCTCAAGAGTCTTCTCCAACACCACAGTTCAAAAGCATGAATTCTTCAGTGCTCAGCTTTCTTTATAGTCCAACTCTCACATCCATACATGACTACTGGAAAAACTATACCATTGACTAGATGGACCTTTGTTGGCAAAGTAACATCTCTGCTTTTTAGTATGCTGTCTAGGTGGGCCATAGCTTTTCTTCCAAGGATCAAGTGTCTTTTAATTTCATGGCTGCAGTCACCATGTGCAGTGATTTTGGAACCCCAAAAAATAAAGGAAGTGAGGTACCAGTTGGTAAATATTTGCTTAAGAGCAGCAGTCTAAGAAGAGAATGCCTGATTCTAGCCTTCCAATGTTAATTTGCAAATATATATAGTCCTTTGTCAGGAAATTGGTTATAGAACTATTCTTCAGCAAAGACCTGGCCTCTATGATGTTCCATAGATTTTTCTTATGATTCTATAGTTGGTGTTCATTAAAATTAAAAATGTATAACATAATATAGAGAGAATATTGATCATTGGCTCTATGTTGACCCTAAATGGAACCATTTAAAAGACTATATAAATACAACTGTTCTGCATTTAACCAGCATCATATAACAATAAAAATTAAAAATCTCTCCAATAACAATACATGATAGATCCAGATTAAAACTGATATTGACAACCTAGATAAAGCAATAAAAGCCATCAAAATAAAACTGAAAAGATACTGAGTGTAGGAGATCTGACTTGACAGAACTTTGTGAAACAAGATCTGAAGGTTTTAATTGTTAAGAAGGTTAAAATAAACCAGCGATGCTAAATGAAAAGAAAAAGGGAAGAATGAATTTTAAAAAGCTATACAGTTTTGGTTTCTGTTAATAGACTTCTAATTGATTTCTAAATTATGTTGATTCTGCATCAGAAATGTGTCTATCTTATTCTCCCACTTAATTTGTCTACATTGATCTACTGACAGACTTCATCAACATTTACCTGTCAGTGGTTTCTTAAAAAAAAAAAAAAAGGGTATAGTTGCTTTACAATGTTATATTAGTTTCTATGGTACAATGAAGTGAATCTGCTATATGTATACATATATCCCCTCCCTCTATGGGTCTTTCTCCCACCAGCACCCCCAATCCAGCTCATCTAGGTCACCACTGAGCACCGAGCTGGGTTCCCTGTGGTATATAGCAGCTTCCCACTAGCTGTCTATTTTATACATGGTAGCATACATATGCGGAGAAGGCAGTGACACCCCACTCCAGAACTCTTGCCTGGAAAATCCCATGGATGGAGGAGCCTGGTGGGCTGCAGTCCATGGGGTCGCTAAGAGTCGGACACGACTGAGCGACTGCACTTTCACTTTTCATCTTCATGCATTGGAGAAGGAAATGGCAACCCACTCCAGTGTTCTTGCCTGGAGAATCCCAGGGACCGGGGAGCCTGGCGGGCTGCCGTCTGTGGGGTCGCAGAGTCGGACATGACTGAAGTGACTTAGCAGCAGCAGCAGCAGCATACATATGTCAATCCCAACTTCCCAGTTCATCCCACCCCACCTGACCCCCACCTCGTGTCCACATATCTATTCTCTAGGTCTGCTTCTCTGTTCCTGCTCTGCAAGTAGGTTCATCTGTACCATTTTTCTATGTTCCACATACAAACATTAATATTTGACAATTATTTTTCTCTTTCCGACTTACTTCACTCTGTATCACAGTATCTAGGTCCATCCATGTCTACACATGACTGAGCCTCATTCCTTTCCATGGCTGAGCAATATTCCATTGTATATATGTACCACATCTTCTTTATCCATTCATCTGTCAAAGGTTTCTTCCAAATGGCACCCCACTCCAGTTCTCTTGCCTGGAAAATCCCATGGGCGGAGGAGCCTGGTTAAGCCATGGGGTCCATGGAGTTGCTAAGAGTCGGACACGACTGAGCGACTTCACTTTCACTTTTCACTCTCATGCATTGGAGAAGGAAATGGCAACCCACTCCAGTGTTCTTGCCTGGAGAATCCCAGGGTCGGGGGAGCCTGGTGGGCTGCCCTCTATGGGGTCGCACAGAGTCCGACATGACTGAAGTGACTTAGCTTAGCTTATGTCCTGACAGTGCCTTCTTAATGGTATCTGTTCTCTCCTCCCTACTCCCAATCTGTTCTTTGCATGAAGCTGATGTTACCATTGATGAAAGAGGTCTGATCATATCATTCCCAGGCAAGTAAGCCACCAATGGTTCTCAGTGATTATGAGACTGACTATTCCCTGAGCAATGGGACCCTTTATTATTGATATAATTTCTAATTGCTATCAACTTTAGTTTTGCAGATAGCACCTACCATTTCTTATATGTCTTTAATTCATTTAATCATTTTGGATCATAGTATCCTGAAATTACATTGTATAATCTCTACTTTTGCTCTGAGTCTTTTTATTTTACATATATATTCCTATTTAATCTTTTACCAGCCACTGCCACTGATCCAGGGATTTCCCTGGTGGCTCAGATGGTAAAAAAATCTGCCTGCCATTCAGGAGACTCAGGCTCGATCCAAATGTCTTCTCTTCTGTGAAGATGTTCTCATGGCTCTTGGCCCCAGCTCTAGGAGAAACCAGTGCCTCTCTCTGCTATGCTCATATCTTCATCACAGAATGTAAAATGCTATCTATTGTGTCTCAGTTGATTAGGAGTGTCTGTGCTTAATCCCATCTTGTGTTATGGATTAGATTTCATCAGTCGTTGTTGTGTTAAATTGTGTTTGCGTACTTATCCTGGTGTTAGTCATTGAGTCCTGTGGGACTCTTTGTGACCCTGTGGGCTGTAGCTCACCAGGCTCATCTGTCCATGGACTCCCCAGGCAAGAATACTGGAGTGGACAGTCATTCCTTTCTCCAGGGGATCTTCCCAACCCAGGGATCGAACCTGAGTCTTCTGAATTGCAGGCAGATTCTTTACCATCTGAGCCACTGAAGAACCTCCCTGCCAGTGCAGGAGACATAAGAGACTCAGGTTCAATCCCTAGGTTGGGAGGATCCCCTAGAGTAGGAAATGGCAACTCACTCTAATATTCTTGCCTGGAGAATCTCCATGAACAGAGGAACCTGGTAGGCTATACCATCTCCAGGGTCACAAAGAATTGGACACAACTGGAGAAATTTAGCATGTGCTAATCCTCAGAAAATCTCAAATCTAAAAGACTCTGAACTGAACTGAACCCTAAGAAAATCCCAAATCTAAAAGACTAATGTAGAAGGACATTTCATCTCTTCCACCTCACTTTCCAGTGACACACATTATTTAATAGTTCAGGTTAATATTATTAATATTCTAAAGGGTGTTGGAAGATTTGCTTGTCTGTTCTCAGAAGCAAGGTTTGCATGATGAGATGGAAAACTCTCTACTGTGAAATTCAAGCCCACACATTTAAAGATCATCAGGTCCTTCTGTCATGGTTTTGAATGTCAGTCTGCTTTGTCCAGTGTGTTTCTGAATCCTTCATGTTTAGCACATTTTACTGAGAGGCAGACGCATGCAATCCTGGTGACTGGGTTTTCAAACTATAAGATACTGAAAAGCAGTGGTGAGCTGAAGCTGAGAGGACTGCCAGAAGACACGTTTCATGGATGCCTGAATAATTCTGCTTCAGCCATTCGCTTTTATCTTAATTTAGAGGCATATATTCTTGTAACTGTTGACTATTCCCCTGGCACCGAAGAATGCAATCTCCACAATGCAGCACTATGTTCCAAATTTATAGTGCAGTAAATGAAGGGGTTGGATCTGTTGTCCTTCATAATTCAGAGGAAACAAAGTCAAAGGGAAGAATGTTGGTATTGTGGAATTTCCAACTTTCCTTGTAAGGAAATTTTAGATTTCTGGATTTTTTTCAGTAAAGAAACTGACCATTATAGAGTTGAAAAATGAATGTTAGTCAGTCAGCCTTGTCCAATGCTTGTGACCCCATGGACACCCACCAGCCTCCTCTGTCCATGGAGTTCTCCAGGCAAGAGCACTGGAGTGTGTGGCCATTCTCTTCTCCAGGGGATCTTCCCTACCTAGGAATCAAACCTAGGTCACCTGCATTGCAAGTAGATTCTTTACCAACTGAGCTATGAGGGAAGCCCTTGGAGTTCTTGAGGAAATTCCAAATGTCTCATCCTGACCCCAGACCTATGGAAATAGGATCTGAGGATTTACATGCAGAAATCTGCATTTTACAGTTTTCCAATTCATATGTATGCACCCTGGAGGATAAGTATTATCAAACATGACTCAATTCCTGGCCAGATTTGTAGTCAGTAGTACCTAGAAAAAATAACATTTTCTGCAACAAAACGAGTGGCATATGATACTGTGAAATTCCTGGCACTGGCCATCCAGGCTCTCCATGTGTCCCACTTGGTTCTAGATAAGAAAATAAAGGATGGGATTCTGCCCAGTGGTGGCCATGAGCACAGGTGCACAATTTGGAAAAATGAGACCAAGTCTATTAAAAAAAAAATCAAACTTAAGTCAAACAAGTTTAATAAAAATGTAAATCCCCTTACAACTGGCTGCACGACTTCCATCTCTTAATGAGCACCTGTCATCTGGTGACTAATGACCGGGCCTCGGGGAGTGAGCCAGGGAAGCAGAAGGGCCCATGGCCGGAGACCCTGTTCAGCATTTCAAGATGAACGATCCATCTAACAAATAAAAAGTCATGTCAGTGATGCAGGTATAATAGTATAATCTCTTCGCAAGAAACAACATGCAGATGAATCACTGAGCAGGAAATGGCAGAGCTTTTTGCCGCTGCCTTGGGTCCAGTTTCCCAGAAACTCACTGTGAGTTGAAGACTGTGTGCAGAAGGTTTGTTGGGGAGCATGCTGTGAAATAATTCCTGAATTCGAGTGGGGGAAGCAGGTGTGGGGAGACAGATAATTTGGACTGAGATGCGGGTACAAATAAAGCCTTGGCAGTCCCACAGCTGGGACTTCCCTGGTGGCTCAGTGGGAAAGAATCCCCTGCCAATTCAGGAGATGTGGGTTCGATCCCTGGGTCAGGAAGATCCCCTGGAGAATGGCCACCCACTGCAATATCCTTGCCTGGGAAATCCCATGAACAGAGGAGCCTGATGGGCTACAGTCCACGGGGTTGCAAAAGAGGACTTAGCGACTAAACAAGTACCACAGCTAACTCTGGAAGTAGGTTGGTCCTTGTCAGATGTCCTAAGTTGAGCAGAGGGAGCTGAATCTCTCCATCCTGCATCCTCATCTAGCCACCCAGTCCTTTATAGGACTGAGGACAGTCTCCATAGGGACTCAACTATGAACTCGCATCAGCTGGGGAAAGGGCTACATAATCTTGAAGGAGGAATCCAGGAGCACACCCAGTACAACTCTGTCTGGTTCAAGGCCAAAAATGAAGGAGCTCAGAGCCATGACAGGCTTCTGATCTTCCACAGTCTGTTGAATGCCCCTGACAGTCCACTGAAGTGATAATGTTAAGGAAGGAAATGATTAGATCTAATTTGCTGAGGGACCAGGTTTGCATTTGAAGCTGTCAGCAAGTAATGAAGCAAGAATGTCAATCGACAGGTGAATCAAAGTCGGGGCAGAAGGAAGGGAGGAGGAAATTTGCTCCCAAAAAAGCAATTGCTTTAATTTAAGCTTGTGACGAGATAAGTGGAGAAAGTTTGCAGCAGCCCAAGATTGCTAGGAAGGGAAAAAAAAAAACTTTTTTTCTGTGTGGCTGGTGGATTGGGACATGACCGGTGTTTGGGACAGAATCTCACTTGAAAAGTCAAGAGATCAGGCATTAAAGATACATTCAAATAACCTCTTAACCTTCAAATAAAAGATTCCTTCTTTTTATATTAGCCCTATCAGTGAATATTTCTTATTTCTCTTAATAACGGAGCAGTATATGAGGCTGAGAGATAAATATATATAAATATATATTTAATTATCCTATTAAAAAGGAAGAGAGACTGTCCTTGATGGTGGCAGTAGGCTGTGGATTTTTCTGCTTGATGCTCAGAATGACCTCTGACCACTACCTCTGTGTGTCCAAAGTGACCTATGACATCACTCAGAGGAGTGCTGCTTTTCTATTGCAGGCAACTGCTCCAAAAGGGGCCTGTAACCAGGTCAAAGTATTGAGATTATAAGCACATATGGTGTGAAAGGGCTTTTATAATAAAAGGCCATTTCTGTGACTGTGTTTGACATGGGTAAAAAATACTTCTTTTTGTCTTTGCTGTTTTCTTTGATAGTTCTCCTCTCTCTATCCCCCTCTCTCTCCTTTTCATCTCTCTCTTCCTCTCGTTGGTAAGACACTTTTTCTTCCTGCTCTTTGAATGCATCCCAGTCTCACTTCAGCAGTACACAGTGCCATCCTGAAAAGAGCAAGAGAATTCTGGCCTTACAGTATGGTGGTCCAAGGATCTGTGTTCTAATCATGAACACGCCTGAGCTGTTTGTAAATACGTCAGACTCTTCTTCTAGCTGCACATCCCCAGTTTGTTTCTATTTGGGGAGTGATTTCTTTTTCCTCCCCTCTTCTCCCCCGTCTTACAGAGCCCCACAACTTGAATAGCTGAGATCTTTTCAAGCGGTCTCCGTCTCCTAAGAAAAGGCACATACACGGTTTTCTTTGACGAGTGACATTTTAGAGCAAAGAGAATTGGAAGCCAGTTTAATTTGGTTACAATGTACTGTTTCACAACAGTGAGGATGGCAGGTACCACTCGAACCTTTGCTGTTAAGCACTGATTGGATTAAGTTCTCTCTATTCTACTGACTAACTCCTGTAAAATGTATTCTCTGCTTCCCCTTCAGAAATGGCATCAGCCTCATCTTTTATCCACCTCCCAGGAGTTACTGTAATACCTTTTAACTAATCCCCTGGCGTCTTTCTTGCACCTTCTTTGTGCATCTTACACACAGTTGCCCAATTAAACTTGCTAAGGAGCAGCCCTGATTGTGTCTCCCTGTTTGTAAAACTTTCAGTATTCCTCCTCACCATTAAGACAGAATCTACGTTGTTTGTTAGTAAAGTAGGCCAAGCCCTTCGGAATCCGTCTCCAGCCTACCTGTCGGCTTTCTCTCTTAGCTCCTCATCCCGCCCTCGCTCATGTCTCCACGCCGTGTCCTTTGCTTTTCTTGCTCTAACAGTTCTGAGTAGGTTAGAGGTTCTTCCCATTCACCGCGGGGTTTTCCACCTCAGTGCTTCCGAGCATGTGGTTCTCCCAGTCTGGAAGGATCTTCTAGATGGATTGTGACACTTCAAGATGTATCTTTTGTCCCAGCTTCAGACACTGAATTTTCACTCTGATGAATAGCTCTCACAGAATTTCCCCAGGCTCTTTTAGGAATACTGAGCATTCACTTGTTAATTCTGAAACATGGTTTCTAAAATAAAGCTTTTTCTGAGAACCCATTAAGCCTCTAGTTTTAAACATGCAGACTCTCAAAATTGAATTTGCATCACCTCCCCTGCAGTGTCTTCTCAGACAACCAACGCAGACATGGCGGCCTGACACAGCCTCATGTTGTTCCCACCCCAACCGTCCCTAGGACCAGAGGAAAGGAAAGACATGGTTACTGAAAAAAATGTGTCAGAAGACTCACTTCAGAGAACAAAACTGGACTCTGAATGGCTGCTACTCCACTCACAGAATCCTGAAGTAGGGAGTCTCTGTAGACTTCAGGGCTGATTTGAGCACACGTAGCTTTTGCTGACTGCCAAGGGAAAGAGGAAGTCCCTTGACCTGGAAGTTCAGAGAGCTGGGTCCTCGCCCAGTCTGCCATGTGTAATCTGTGGGGTCTTGGGGAGGTCATTTGACTTTATTGAATCATACTGTTCTCATGTGGAAAATGAGGTTTGGGGTTTAATCATTTATCGACCATGTTTTGATTAAATATCTATCAATCCCTTTGGATTTTTGTGGATCCTTCAGCTTCAGCATGCTTCCTCTGGTAATAACCAGTATGTTTGTTTTTTTTTTTTCTTTTAGGAAGATGATCCTCCATCTATTTCTTTCCTCGGAAAGCCACTCAGTTGCATTATACATGCCAGATTTCTCTTGCAGAATGACTCTGCAGCTACCTCTGTGACTGTTTGACTTCCTCTGTCCTGCCCTGCTTCCCCTCATATCTTACTGGTTCCTGTGGGAGTGCATTCTTGTTTATTTTTATTTATTGGGCTGCATTGGAGAAAGAACTGGCAGCCCACTCCAGTATTCTTGCCTGGTGAATACCATGGACAGAAGAGCCTGGCAGGGTACAGTCCATGGAGTCACAAAGAGTTGGACACGACTGAAGTGACTTAGCACCTCACACATTGGGCTGCACTGGGTCTTAGCTGCGGCTCTAGGGATCTTTCATTTCAGCATACTCTTTAGTCATGGTGCGAGGGCTCAGTAGTTGAGGCCACCAGACTTAGTTGCTCAGAGGTACACTGGGGTCTTAGGTCCCCAACCAGGGAATGAACCCACATCCCCTTTGCAAGGAGGACTTTTCTTAACCACTGGGCAACTAGGGAAGACCCAATGTCTCTTAGTAAGTTATTTACATATGAATCATTGTCTCAAGATCTCTTTCTTCTTTGGACTCAAATTGATTCCGTCTATCTATCTTGCTCCCTTTTTTGAGTTCATTAGTAAACATCTGACTTGGGTTTGTGAGGGCCATTCAGGTTGAAGTAAAGAGACAAAGAATGTGCTTTACCTACTGAGTTGTGCTTAATAATGATGGTTTCTGAAGCTGTCCCATTCAAAGAAATAACTAGCAAAAAGCTCTCGGTATTAATATGGATTTTCTGTCACTGATGTTTGTCTCCCTAAGAACAGTGTGGACTAGGTTTTTCAAGTAAGCATTTTAAAACACCTGTTACTGTTCCTAGGAGTTTCACAACCAACCAACTAGGTAGAGCAATAACAAGGGAGAGCTGAGTTTTCTGCCGGTATCTTCTAGTTTTTACTTCAGAAAACTATTTAAAAAATGTATTTCTAATTAAATCTCAATGGAATGTGAAATGAAAACTGGAATTTGAGCCAAGAGTACCTGAAAAAGCATTTCTGGAAAAGACTTTGTGCCAACTATGTATGTGTAGCGAGAACCAACATGAGTAAGGTAATGAAGATGGATGTAATTGAGCCTCAAAGTGGAAACCTGATGCCGTATTTCACTAGTGCCCAGCTGGTCACCCTGGAAGTGCAGTTTTTTGCAATTTGATATCTATTGTAGAGTAGGTCTATGCACACAATTTCTACCTTGATGTTTGGCATGAGTCGTGTTCAATATGTTGAAACAAGGTATTGAAATAAATAGAATGGCATTTCCCAACTCACTTTCATGCTGTTATTTTCTCTGCAAGATGCATTCTGGTTCCTTTTGTGAATCCTCAGATTTGATTCTACAAGCTGCTAAGAAATGCAGTACCCTTATGCCATCCACAAACAAGAGTTTTTATACAGTCTATTGTATATAGAAAGCATGTGGGCGTGGGTGTGCGTGCGTATGCGCGTGTGTGGGAATGGTTGAGCTGATATTGTACTTACAAAGTATACTTATCAGCAATTATATGACCACTCTGTTCACAAATCGTTAGATTATAGGTTTCAAGTGGAAATTAAATATCACTAATTGAATATACATTTAATAAAAGTTATATACATATATATACTTAGTTGCCCTGGGCATTAAAAATGGAGGATAGAGTCATTCATTTCCAAATGGCCAATTGTGGTGCCCTACACTTACAGATCTGGAGAAGGCGATGGCACCCCACTCCAGTACTCTTGCCTGGAAAATCCCATGGGCGGAGGAGCCTGGTAGGCTGCAGTCCATGGGGTCGCTAAGAGTCGGACACAGCTGAGCGACTTCACTTTCACTCTTCACTTTCATGCACTGGAGAAGGAAATGGCAACCCACTCCAGTGTTCTTGCCTGGAGAACCCCAGGGACGGGGGAGCCTGGTGGGCTACCGTCTATGGGGTCGCACAGAGTCCGACACTACTGATGCGACTTAGCAGCAGCAGCACACTTACAGATCTGATGAACTGCATCCCAGTGACATTGCTTCAGAACCAGACATTAAGCCTTTTTTTTTGTTTGTTTGTATTGAGCTAAGTATAACTCTCAGAAAATCAAAACCAAAAACCTATGTTTAGCTTTCTAGCATATAGTCTCTAGAGACTCTGCCAGCCAGGTATTCATTTGTATGTTTTATTTAAAGAAAAAAAAAAAAAAAACTCAGTAAAGAAGTTGAAAGTCTCTAAGTCAACTTTATATCTCAGAAAATTATTTTCTCATTCTATCCAGTCATGCCAGAAGTTAAAAGTTCTTTTCATTTCTGTTTTTTTCCTACTTTGTCTTACTTCTCTTAAAACAGGTTTAGATATGATAAGCCACTTAACAATATATGTGTGAATAGGTATCACTCTGTAACCAATATACCATTGATTATACCAATATACCATATTCTTTCAAGTCTATTCTGTTCTTTGTAAGCCTACTGGTTCAAGAGTGATATATTCCATTTTCATAAGGTATGAAAAGAAACCCATATAAATTGTACAAAGCAAGAATTGAGCACTGAAAAGTTCACTGTTCCTTAGAGAAATGAGCTGTGCATTTACTGCTCAAAACAGAGCTATCAAAAATATTATTTGGGTACCAGACTAGCGGAGGAATAAGGGTCATTGAGAAAAGTGGATGGTTTAAGGCTTTGCTTTTTTTGAAGTTTACAGTGCAGTTAGCAAGATGAAATTGACACAGGGAAGCAGTTTGGTGTGATAATTAATAGCCTGAGGATTAAGTTTAGGCAGAATTTTTATGCAATTCTAGGTTCGCCCCTTTTTGAATGACTTTGTGAAAGCCATTTACTTTCTATGCCTCAGTTTCCTCATCTGAAAATAGAGATGATGATATCTGCCTAATAGTGTTACTGTTTTTGTAAAGATTGGATAAGAAGATATGTAAAAGGCATACCTGGCAAATACGTGTGCTTCTAAATTGCTAGTTGTTTTTTTATCGTTGTTGTCTGTTTAAATCAGTATTAGTAGTACAAATGAAACGGTGATTTTCTACCACAGTGCACTACCCATATCCACTTATATTTTTATATTTGCTGTATTACAATAGCCCAGTGATTCAAGTTGCCCCTAGATGATTTTTTTTAAGCAGTGGCATTCAGATTTTATAAATCTATATAAGCCCAGAATTTAACCCAATAACCAGTACACAAAAGATTCTTAATAAGCATTTATTATAGTTTAACTGTAACAAAGGGAAAATATGCTTCAAAACAAAGATCCCGATTTTAAAAATGACTGCTCTCAAAGATTTTTCTTTTCTATAAACCAGTATGATTAGTAGGAGTACTAATTATGAGTATTTACAGTAATATATTTATTGAATAAATTAGGTACCATATGGCGTGCTGGCTTAAATGGCTCTAATTCTTTATTAATAGTTATATGGGGCTCTGGGGTAATGTGTTGCTGGATCCATATGCTATCCAGGAGACAAATTTAGTGTATGGTGACCTTGCTACAGGATCAAGTAGCATAAAAGAAGTGAACTGAAGTGGAAGAAATGCTTAGGTTAACGCAACAGATCTGATAATGACCAGTGTGGCAAGGACAGTTCTGTTCTGAAAATAATCAACAGTATGATCAGCACTGAATTAATGTTGTTATGGACTATCAGTTTCAAAATTTTCCTTGTTAGTAAAATCACCTTTTAGGTAACCTCGGTGGAGTGGGGAGGGCATGGGGGAAAGTACTGAGTAAACAGCAAAGCCCTTTTATAGAAACCCCTATACCTGAGAAAAAAAGAAAAATGGATCTCTCTGTAATAGGTTCTTGTCCTGGGCTTCTGTGTCCAATTCCACAAATCCTGAGGGGAATGAACAGCTGTCCAGATGAAATGCTGAAAGGATATCCCTGGGCTACTGGGAAATCTTAGAAGGGCATCAAAGGAAACCCTATAGATGGAGACTGTGAATATTGTAGAAGGGCATATGGAAATCTTCAGCTAAGTCAAAATTTGAAATGACCTGTTATAGTACTTGAGATAGATGCAATGTTTAAGGAAATGTGGCCTCCTTCTCTTCCAAATCCAGGATACATGTTTTAATAGCCCCTGTGCTATTAGTCTATTTGCTGTTATTTCTCTCTCATTTTCTCTCTAATACTTTCCTCTGCTCATTTTGGATGAATGTAACCAGTGTCAGGGCTTTGGCCATAGAAAGCTTGTGGTCAAGGGCATTGCAGTGAGGAAGACAGTGATTTGTAAATACTCCATTAATTAGTTTTTCCACCAATTTAAAGAATCCCTGTATAACAACTAAGAACAAGAAAAGGGCAGCAGCAAGAATGCTAATGCTAATCAAAATAGCTATCACTTAAGGAGCACTCATGAGGATCTAATCATTAGGCTATTTGCATAGATGGTCCCCTCTAATCTTCTTAACAGCCTGTACCCTGGACATCATGAACAGGGTCTTAGGAAAATGGAATAAAGGTTGCTTTAATTGGGATACACAAAATGAAGCTAAGATTCCTTAAGCAATGTTCATGAGTTTGTGGACATGATTTATCAGAAAGAAGTGCTTCCACCAGGGCTCATGATACTACCGTGCAGAGTGCTGAATCTATCACCTGGCTATTCTGGGCTCTTCTTGACCCTAAGTCTAGGGGGAAAAAAATAGAGTTTTACTGTAACCTTGATTATTCAGAGAAACTAGGATTGCTGCAACAGAGCAGGGACAGGGCAAGGATGGCAATTGGAGAGGGTACTCACCAGATGTTATAGGTAGGAAGAAATGGGGATTAAATCTTAATTAATTTTGTAATTTTATTCACAAAAATTGGGCATTTGAGATTTTCTACCAAACATCAACTGCAGGAAAAAAAAAAAAAAAGACACTAATGTTGGATCTACACACAAAGCCTGATTTGCTGATTTCTTTCCTTCTTCTTTTGGTCCAGTTATTTCAGTGTCTTGTAAACACAGAGGTACATTTTGTTTCATCATTGCATCTCTTGTTTGATTATTGCAAGTGAGCAGAGGTGTCCTAGACCTTCAGCTGCTCCGTGTGATCAGTTTCTGCAGACTCGCCCTGAAAGGGCTGAATGCCTGTCCTGCACTTCCCAGTAAAGTTTAGTGCTTATGGCAATCGTCCCAGTGGGGAGAGAAGTGAGCAGGTGAAGCCAAAAGCAGCATCTGTGACTTGCCAGGCTCCTCTGGTGTTGTATGCATAATTTCCACTTCAAAGAGTTCAGAGACAGCTTGGGGAAAGTCAGTTCATTGCAGCCTGAGCTTATCAGCTAGTCAGTGTTACCTCTGGTACAACTGCAGTTGATGTAGAACCATTGACTGTCTCTCTTATGACACCAGAACAGTAGAGGCTCTCAGATCATATGCTTTCATTCCTTCATGATGCAAGTGTGTAAATTATGAAAAGCCCCTTCATAATATTAATTGAGCTCCTTTTATACACCAGAAGAAGGATAAAATCATGCACAACTGGTGGCTGGAGAGGCTTTTTTTTTTTTTTTTCCTGTTTTTTCTATGTCCTCAGTACCTATTTTAAATTTGATCAATAGTAGGTCTAAATATATATGTGTTGAAAAAATGACTTTTAATTGTAATTAACTGTAATTAACCAGTGTTAACCAAATGGAAGGACTGATGCTGAAGCTGAAACTCCAATACTTTGGCCACCTGATGTGAAGAACCAACTCATTGGAAAAGATCCCGATGCTGGGAAAGATTGAAGGCTGGAGGAGAAGAGGTCAACAGAGGATGAGATGGTTGGATGGCATCACTGACATGATGGACATGAGTTGGAGCAAGGTCCAGGAGTTGGTAATGGACAGGGAGGACTGGTGCACTGCAGTCCATGGGGTCACAGAGTAGGACACAACTGAGCAACTGAACTGAACCAAATGGATGACTGAATGGATGAAAAGAACTTTACAGAGAACATGATCTTATCTGCATCTTAGGGAATGAGCAGGAATGGCAAGAGTAGCCTCAATGAGAAATTAAAGAAATTAACCAGTGTTACAGTCCAGAACTAAAACACTTGGAGTCTAGAAGTCTTTCTATTTGAATAGGCTCACTTTCCAAAGTTATAAAGCACTTTAAATTGTTTAATTAAAAAAAAATAATTTCCTCATGGTATACTGATGGAGGAATCTATCAGGGCAAGAAAAATTTTGAACCATTATCCTTAAAAAATTCCTAGCAATTTTCAATTGTCAACGTCAACTACTTCTCATTATGAAGTAAACATTTGGGCTAACTACCCTTCACTCATCCTAGTTCATCCTGTCTCAGACCAGGAAATTAATTCCTTAGACTGTTTCCCCATTGATATTGGAGAAGTGAAAAAGATTAACATAAATGAAAATAGAGTGTTTTATGTGAGAGTCATTTTGTTAACCCCATTATCCAACTGTCAGGATACCAGGACTAAAAGGAAAGAGGAGGAGGAGATGGAAGGAGTTGTTCACTTGGGGTTGTGTTGAGAGCAACCTCAGCTCCTTGAGAGGGAGAGATGGAAATGAATCCTCTGTGTTACTGGAGCATGCAAATGCTGTGAAATAGTGGAACCTGAATCAATAGACTGCATTTACATACAGCACGGAAAAGGAAGAAAAGGATTTTCAGAGTTTATTCATCCAACTCCTGAAAAATACCTGTGTGAACCACTTTGTGAATTGAGAGTGTCAGTGCCTTTGGATTTGACTTTCTGCTGTCACACCTTGGGAGACAGTGTTGCCCTAAAGTTCAGTTCAGTCACTCAGTCATGTCTGACTCTTTGCGACGCCATGGACTGCAGCACGCCAGGCCTCCCTGTCCATCACCAGCTCCCAGAGTCTGCTCAAATTCGTGTCCATCGAGTTGGTGATGCCATCCAACCGTCTCATCCTCTGTCATCCCCTTCTCCTCCCACCTTCAATCTTTCCCAGGATCAGGGCCTTTTCCAATGAGTCAGTTCTTTGCATCAGGTGGCCAAAGTATTGGAGCTTCAGCTTCAACATCAGTCCTTCCAATGCATATTCAGGACTGATTTCCTTTAGGATGGACTGGGTTGCCCTAAAGAGTCCTATCCAGAAAGAAATGTCTCTCCCTTTCCTTTTGAGTGGCTCACTATTGGCACTCCATTGGGTGAAGAATAAACTGATAAAAACTTCTGTTACAGGAGCCACAGACTAACAATGGTCATTCCACTGCTTTGGATCTGCGGTGTACCTCCCTTTGGATGAGTTCAATATGACTTTTTGTATTTATTTTATTTTTATTTAACACTACACACATTTAATTCCTTTTCACTTTGAAGGAGCACAAACGTGCAGTTAATCAAAAAAACTGAGCCATCTCTTTCTATTTGTTGATCACCATATTTTTTTATTTTTTTATTGAAGGATAATTGCTTTACAATATTGTGCTGGTTTCTGCCATACATTCACATCAATCAGCCACAGATATACGTATGTCCCCTCCCTCCCGAACCCACTTCCCATCTCCCTCCCAAACCACCCTACCAGGTGTCTCAGAGCACTGGGTTAAGCTCCCTGTATCCCACAGCAGATTTCCATGTGCTATTTTATGTATGAATTTGTGTATATTAATGGATTATTCTAGTAACATATAATACAAAGTGAAGAGAAGCCACTATCATTCTTTCCATTTAAAAAATGGATCAAATAAAGATTTACGTATGATGGCTACTGCTACTGCTAAGTCGCTTCAGTCATGTCTGACTCTGTGCGACCCCATAGACAGCAGCCCACCAGGCTTCCTTGTCCCTGGGATTCTCCAGGCAAGAACACTGGAGTGGGTTGCCATTTCCTTCTCCAATGCATGAAAGTGAAAAGTGAAAATGAAAGTGAAGTGGCTCAGTTGTGTCCAACTCTCCGAGACCCCATGGACTGCAGCCTACCAGGCTCCTCTGTCCATGGGATTTTCTAGGCAAAAGTACTGGAGTGGGGTGCCATTGTCTTCTCCACATATCATGGGGATTGTGAAAATAAGCATGACATTATGTGTTCTGGATTTAATAGAAGTGGCATGGATATATGGCAGTGATTAAGTGATAGTTTAATAGGATTTTTTTTTTTTTGAAATTACCATCTTATTTTTTAAGAATAGGTTCTTTTTTTTTTTTAAAGATTTTACTTTTTTGATGTTGACCATTTTTTAAGTCTTTATTGAATCTGTAACAATACTGTTTCTGTTTTATGTTTCCGGGTTTTTGGCCTTGAGACATGGGGGGATCTTATGTAACTCCCATATCATGAATACACCATCTATATTGGAAGGAGAAGTCTTAGCCACTGGACCACCAGGAAGGTCCCAGGTTTTCTTGAAAATGTACTCTTTTGTTGTTACCTTTTGCTGTAAGGTCAAAAAAGTGTCTCTCAAGAGGCTACCCTTGACATGAAAGAGAAGGAGCCACCCAATGCAGATCTGGGGAAAGAGGAGAAAGCACATGAAGAGGTCTCCTGTGCCTCTTTGCCTTTTGATGCAAAAAGCCATGATGCCATTTGCCTTTTGGAAGGAAAACTAGAATAAACCCCAGTGTCTGGGGTATGTAAAAGGGAATATGATCCCGGGTGAAGTAGGAGAAATGGCAAAAGACAGATCATGGAGGGCCTTTGGAACCATTTTAAGAGTTTGATTTTATTCTAAGGCGATTGGAATCTATATAAGAATTTTAATGGTAGAGTATGCTCATGAAATTGCTGAGTCGTGTCTGACTCTTTGCAACCCCACAGACTATACGGTCAGTGGAATTCTCCAGGCCAGGATACTGGAGTGGGTAGCCATTCCCTTCTCTAGGGGATCTTGCCATTCCAGGTATCAGACGCAGGTCTCTCACACTGCAGGCAGATTCTTTACCAGCTGAGCCACGAGGGGTAGAGACTGAAGGCCAATGCCCGATGGTGAATAATCCCAATGATGTCCCTATTATTAGGAACTAGAAATCTTAAAGCTCTATCTGTTGATTCAGCATTATTAAAGAAAGTTAACTATGTGCTTTGAAATGTTCTAGAGTTTTAGGAAGAAAAGACAAGTTTCTGCCTTTTTTGAGCTTTGGGAGAAACAGACAAAAACTAATAAGGACCATGAATAAAATACAAGGGTTTTATATGATGAAAGATAGGGAGGAATAGTAGAAATTTTGCTGGGTTGGAGACCTCTGCGGCTCCTTCAGTAACTATGAGTTTTTCTTGTTATTGTTGATGTGAATATATATATCAGATCAGATCAGATCAGATCAGTCGCTCAGTCATGTCTGACTCTTTGTGACCCCCTTGATGGGTCAAAAATGTCTTCCTTATTTTACCCGTTTTTATTTCCATCCATGGCTTTCTATCCTGTTATCTCTATATGTAGTACACAGATATTTTTTAAAAAAATTTATTTGGCTGTGTTGTATCTTAGTTGCAACATACAAACTCTTAGTTGTAGCATGTGGGATCTAAGTTCCTGACCAGCAATCAAACCCAGGCCCCCTACCTTGAGAGCACAGGATCTTGGTCACTGGACTACCAGGGAAGTCCCCACATCCATTTTTTGAAAGCCTTGTTTCAAGAAAACTCTTTATCTCCTCAAACAGTAATTAAATTACTCTTATGCTTTCTTTTCTAGAGACTCTCATTTTCCAAAACTTCCACATTTGTTCTATTTATCCATCCCTGCCATTATTTTTGCTCCTTTTCTTTAACCATGTAAATACAGAAACTTATCCTGGAAAGACAACAGTAACTCTGATATATTTCAGGCAGACTATGGCAGAGGGATTATTTTGTAGTTCTTGCAAGGCACCCACTCATCTTCCCTCCTTCCTTCTCTTACTATTTCTTTCTTCTTTTCTTCCTCTCTCCTTCCTTTCTTCCCTTCCTCCCACTCTCCCTTCCTTCTTTCTTCCTTTTCCTGCACTTCTCTTCCCTTGACTTCTTTTTCCTTTTCTTTCCTTATTCCAAAATACTAAGTAAATATTTTTCTCTACCTTTCTCTAATTTAAAATACTCTAAAAGGCAACTTCTTCATAGTAAATTCTTTTCCTGTCAAGAAACAATGAGGCAATACCAAGATCTTTCTGAAGATTCTTTTCAACAAAGATGTCTTAGCCCTGGCTTTCCCTGCCTGTTAAGTCTAACCCTGGGTCTTATCTGCTGCATCAGGATTAAGTTCCAGTGAGAGAGACAATCTTAGCCATTGTGGAAAATTAATAGTGAGGAAATGGTTCTGCTTGTCCACCAGAGTGCAAAAGAAACATTTTTAGCCTGCCTCCTTCCCACCACTTCTGGGATTCATGGTAAAAGGAAAGGAATTGTGTTTGTCTATTTCAGTGATTGAAGGAATATTTTTAAATGGATGATTTTTGTTAGTAGGATTTTCCTAGAAGATGGACTCTAGACCAAAAATATCCTTGAGAAGATAGCCCTTAAGGATATTTCTGCCAAATGTGTTAAAGTATTCTCAGGGAAAATTTTTCCTGGTTCCCAAAATGGCTACTGATTTTCTCAATGAAGAGGTAGCAGCAATTTTGCTGCAAAGGAATATGACTTTTTTTTTTTTTAATGAAGAAGAAGATGGTGATTAATTTAGATGAATGTATTTGTTCTCCCAGAGCCAGCATTTCTGTTTAAATAGATTTTTCCTTTCTTTGATAGTTCCCTTCTATAACCACCTGGAAAGGACCTATAGGCTTTCTGAAAAGTGACTATTTAGCTGCTGCTGACACATATCTGGGGGTGAAATTTGAATCATATTTTTGCAGTGTCCATTTGGGATAGCTCAAGAAAATGCTTATACTCATTATGACCTGGGATCTTGAACCCAGGTATTTTCACCATCATTCTTGGTTCGATTTTCCAAAGGACCACGGTCCTTCTTCTATATGGCATCCTACAGATTTGAAGATGGCCACCCTGTCCAGCTCCCAAAGATTTAGTATCCTGAGTTCATTTAGTTGTTCTTTATACGACAGCACTTTGAGGTCTTCTCTTTCATACTTGGTTACTTTCCTTTTAAGTCTGATTTTTGATTTGTTGTTGTTTTTGTTGTTGTTCAGTTGCTAAGTCATGTCTTTCTGACCTCATGAGCTGCAGGGCACCAGGCTTCCCTGTCCTTCACTATCTCCTGGAGTCTGCTCAAACTTATGTCCCCTGAGTCAGGGATGCTATCCAACTATCTCATCCTCACTGACTGTTGCCCACCAGGTCCATGGAATTCTCCAGGCAAGAACAGTGGAGTGGGTAGCCATCCCCTTCTCCAGATCTTCCCGATGCAGGGATCGAACCCAGGTCTCCTGCATTACAGGCAGATTATTTATCCATCTGAGACACCTGATTTTCATTATCCTACTTAAAATGTTATCAACAGAGCTACTTGGAAAGCTTTACAATCTTCTTAGAGTAGTATCAGATAAGATTGTCTCTCATAGGAGATACTTCCTGTGATTCAGTTCAGTTCAGTTGCTCAGTCATGTCTGACTCTTTGCGACCCCATGAACCACAGCACGCCAGGCCTCCCTGTCCATCACCAATTCCCTAAGCCTACCCAAACTCATGTCCATTGAGTTGGTGATGCCATCCAACCATCTCATCCTCTGTCGTCCCCTTCTCCCCCTGCCCTCAATCTTTCCCAGCATAAGGGTTTTTTCCAATGAGTCAGCTCTTCACATCAGGTGGCCAAAGTATTGGAGTTTCAGCTTCAATACTAGTCCTTCCAATGAACATTCAGGACCGATCTCCTTTAGGATGGACTAGCTGGATCTCCTTGCAGTCCAAGGGACTCTCTAGAGTCTTCTCCAACACCACAGTTCAAAAGCATCAATTCTTTGGTGCTCAGCTTTCTTTATAGTCCAACTCTCACATCCTTACATGACTACTGGAAAAACCATAGCCTTGACTAGATGGACATTTGTTGGCAAAGTAATGTCTCTGCTTCTTAATATGCTGTCTAGGTTGGTCATAACTTTCTTCCAAGGAGTAAGAGTCTTTTAATTTCATGGCTGCAGTCACCATCTGCAGTGATTTTGGAGCCCCCCAAAATAAAGTCTGTCACTGTTTCCACTGTTTTCCCATCTATTTGCCATGCAACTTCTTGTGAGACCCCCTACAATTTGGTCTCTATTTCTCCAAATACATTTTTCTCTCACTGTGTCCCTCATGTCTCCATTCCAGCCATACTAGTTCCCTGGCCTCATCTTAAGCAAATCCAACACATTTCTAATTTTATCCCTTGTCCTTGTTCCCCCTGTTTTGAACCTTCTTTCCTTTATAGGGATATGGTGACACTTTTCTTGTTCTCAGGCCCCTATTGCCTTCATCTCAGAGGGACCCGCTCTGTCCATCTAACATAGGCACCATCCCAAGCCTATCCTCTTGTCATGCTTCATTAGCACTTAGAACTCCCAGACATTATATTATAGATCTATTGTGTGTGTGTTTTAACCTGCCATCATTATAAGCAGAGCATCTCTACTAAGGCAAGTATATTCACTGCTATTTTTCCAGCACTCAGAAAGGTACCTAGCATATAATAGGAGCTTAATAAATATTGGTGAGTGTATCAACTAATTTGCTATTTACATGCAGATTACTTTTGGGCAGAAAATACAGGCTGAGATTTTTATTACATATTTAATAGTGCATACGGAGAAGGCAATGGCACCCCACTCCAGTACTCTTGCCTGGAAAATCCCATGGATGGAGGAGCCTGGAAGGCTGCAGTCCATGGGGTCACTGAGGGTCGGACATGACCGAGCGACTTCATTTTCACTTTTCACTGTCATACATTGGAGAAGGAAATGGCAGCCCACTCCAGTGTTCTTGCCTGGAGAATCCCAGGGACGGGGGAGCCTGGTGGGCTGCTATCTATGGGGTTGCACAGAGTCGGACACGACTGAAGTGACTTAGCAGCAGCAACAGTGCATATAGCCACACGCCAAAGAATTACCTGACTCACAGGTGAACCCAAACAGCATTTGAGCTTTTAGATGTTAAAGAGTTGCATATGTGTGTGTTGGTGTGTGAATACACACACATTTTCTTAATACACACACACACACACACATGTATGCGTGTGTGTGTGTGTGTGTGTGTATAACCAGAAAGGTGAACGTGTGATTTGAAGACCTGGATCCAAGCCCTCTAAATTTTAGAACATGAAAAAATAACAGAAGTGCACGAAGTGAAGGAAAGTGAGCCTAACCAGTCTGCTCACTGCACATGAATTTCCAAGGATACAGTTGTTCTCAAACAATCGCAGTCAGTATATCAAAATAAGCGCTTTATTGAGTAGGGTAAAAGGAGTTGCTAGTGAGACTGTAAATTCTCTCTCAGAACAAATGATAACTGAGCCCAGGAGCCCTTTTGTCCTGGGGGGAGGGGCATAAATTCCCTGGAAGTATCTGTCGCGGGGAATTGCTCTGTATTCATCATGTCCGCCTCCTGCATCATTCATGAATGTCATAAGAGTCTAAAGAATTGGTACTTCATAGTGAAGATGATTAAATAGCCATTATACGTGTCTTTCCTGCTGCAGCGTGCTTTGAAAGAGATCCCATTGAGATTGTAGCATACCCCTGCCAGGCCCTCTCATTTCTTGCCTCTCAGGGTCTCTGACGTTGGGTTGAAGGCGCTTTGTGCGTTGTCAGCGTTACACCTGGTGAGACTGAACTGTGGACTAGTTCATCCCTTATAACAGAGATCTTAGGACTGGCAAAGATGCCGTCAAGCTCCAAGTGGATCCTTTTCCAGGGAGCAGAGAAACTCTAGTTTGAGCTAGAGAAACTCTAGTTTGAGCTTAGCTTCTTCAGTGATTGAACTCTAACGCTTTCACATATTTTCACCTCTCTTCACTTGCCTTCACTTCCTTGTGGACAAAGAATTATGAATCAGAAAAAGGGCTCCTTTATACAAGGCTTGTTATTTTATGTATTCAAAAATGAGGTTTCAGATCACTGTGTACCCTGTGAAGCATATGCATGAAGAGTAAATGCTAATGTAGCATAGTATATGTGACCTTACATCTGTCTTATCTCTGCACTCATTTCTAGTCACATACACATATACACATAGGTCACGTATACACATATAGGTCACATATACACATCTAGTCGCATATACACATCTAGTCACATATACACATCTAGTCGCATATACACATAGGTGACAAATAAGCTTTCTCTCTTTCTCTCAAGCACAAACATATGTTAATCCTGCTCCATAGTGATTCTTACTATTCAAACAGTATCTTATGTGATGGAGTGTAAATTAAAGTTTATTAATAAGCACATTTTTCTTAAGTACCTGCTTTAGAGACATCAGAAAGATGTTAAGAAGGGTCCTGGACTGGAATCAGGAGGGGGGGGGTTTGATTGGAGTATAATTACTTTACATTGTTGTATTAATTTCTGCTGCACAACAAAGTGAACGAGCTCTATGTAGACATATCCCCTCCACTGTGTGCCTCTCCATTACCACCCCACCCCACTCATCTAGGTCATCACAGAGCACTAAACTGAGTTCTCTGAGCTCTATAGCAGGTTCCCACTAGCTGTGTATTCTACACATGGTCAGGGTATATACATCAATGCTAACCTCCCAGTGCATCCCACCTCCACTTCCCCCAGTGTGTCCACACGTCCATCCCAGGAGAAAGGAGTTCTGCCGGGGACCAGCCCCGGCTGATCCAGGGTATTCGAAGGAGAGACGGCGTAGGCGAAGATCAGGAAACAATTGCTTAATTAAATGTTAATTAAGGATATAAAGAGTAATAAAATGAGGATAGCTCAGTGAGGAAATTCAGTGGAGAAAAGAGGCTGAAATAAGGATAGCTCAGTGAGGAAATTTAGTGCAGAAAAGAGGCTAAATAATTCAGCCAGAAGGTAAGAGAAAGAATGACATGGTGAGACCAAGTTTCGGTGAACAAGGCCTGCACTTTATTTTCCAAAGTAGTTTTTATACCTTAAGTTATGCATAGAGGATAATGGGGGAAGGGGTAGAGTCAGGCAGCAAGCCAGGCTTTCTTCCTGCAAACTTATCATATGCAAAAGCTTAGGTGATTTGCATCATCTTCTGGCCCGGAGGCCTGTTAACATTTTAAGACCTTTTCTTCAGAAAACTTATTTTTCTCTAAAGGTGATTGGTCAGGAGCCACCCTCCAAAAGCATTAGATAAAGTTGCATTCCTACAGCGCAAAGGTGTGGTGGGCTATAACAAGAAAAAGAATTAACTCAAGGGTCCCAGGTTACAAACATTTAAGCTACTACTTACACCAATTATATTAATCAATACACTGCCAGGGACACAGCAGGTAAGGGATATGGAGACTTAGCAGCAAACATTGGCCCAACAAGTGAAAATCCCTTCACCAATACAATTTCTAATCAATCTTTTAACTACTCAAAAGAATCTGTGTTTAGACAGTTTAGAACATCTCCTGCCTCTCACAGTTGGGAGGCTCTGAACAATCACATGTGGCCGGAAAAACCTATTCAGGTAGGCTAGAGGATTTCCAAAGGAGTTTGTAGGTTAAACACTGTCACACCCAGGAATTATTAACTGGAGCTGTAAGCTAACTCTTTTTTCAGAGAGAGGTAGTGAGGGACAGCCCCCCGTAAAGTCAGAGGTGTAGGTGAAAGCACAAAGCAGAAAGTAGGCAGACTCTGGTTTTGGGGGTAGATTGCTCGAGAATTTCCAGGGAGACTCCTGAGGCTTGATCCCGCCTTTGCGTATGTCAAGCCTCCTTCCTCATGACCTCTGCCACGGGCGGAGCTCGCTCCCCACAGAGTTCTAATTGGGCGCTGCCACTCATCAGTTCAGTTCAGTTCAGTCGCTCAGTCGTGTCCGACTCTTTGCAACCCCATGAACCGCAGCACGCCAGGCCTCCCTGTCCATCACCAACTCCTGGAGTTCACCCAAACCCATGTCCATCGAGTCGGTGATGCCATCCAACCATCTCATCCTCTGTCGTCCCCTTCTCCTCCTGCCCTCAATCTTTCCCAGCATCAGGGTCTTTTAAATGAGTCAGCTCTTTGCATCAGGTGGCCAAAGTATTGGAGTTTCAGCTTCAACATCAGTCCTTCCAATGAACACCCAGAACTGGATCTCCTTTCAGTCCAAGGGACTCTCAAGAGTCTGCTCCAACACCACAGTTCAAAAGCATCAATTCTTCTGTGCTCAGCTTTCTTTATAGTCCAACTCTCACATCCATACATGACCACTGGAAAAGCCATAGCCTTGACTAGAGAGACCTTAGACCAATTCTATAACCTCTTTGGGCCTCAGTGTTTGCATCTGTAAGTCAAGACATCAACTGGTACCTTTCAAATTCCCCTTCCAACTGTTATACCATGTGATTTTATGTGCCCAGCCTGGGACTCGGCCATCATGAGGATGCAAAGAAGCACATGACATCACCACTGCCTGCAAGGAACTCATCATCTGATCATGTCCATGCACATCTCTGACCCCTGCTGGGCAACAAACTCTGGCATCACACGGGTGCTAGCTCACTCCTGCCGTCTTTGACTGTGGAATAGGAATCGTTCAGAAAATAGTAGCGTGATCTCTGACTGTGACTTCCACATAGTAAACCCAAAGTGTCTTTGTCTGTTGTCTGTGGGCTTCTCCCCAGAGTTTATGACTTTTAAGAAGAAAGTTCACTTTAAAGTAAAACTTTGGACACACATAGGGATGGAATTGAATGGGTTAATTAGGCAAATTGGATCATCAGTGGCTGTGACCAGTCAGAGGGCCCCCTTCAAAGAAAGTGTTTTCCATCTTGCTTAAGAAATCATACCAGTCCTGCCGCTAGGTCCGGAATTGCTTCAATGAAGGTAGACCCTTTGAGCTTTTAATTTGTTCATGGAAAGGAGCCTCTTCACTCCTCGTTATCCAGGCTTCCTCTGGAAGTGGGAGGGCTGATTGAAATGCCAGCCTTGGCACTTTATATTCTGCTGCTCCAGCCATGTGAGTCTGATTCGTTCTTGCTGCTGGTTTAAGAGAGATTAAAAGAAGCAAAGCTGTTCTCTGAGTTTCTTGATCTGTACCGTGGCAGCTAAAGTCAGAGGAAATGGGGACAATGAAGAAGGGAATAAATCCTCGAGAGTGATGTGCATGTGATCTCTGGACAGCAGACCCAGTGTTCACATGGAGGCTGTAAATACTAGGTCATTGCTTTGGAGAATCTTCCAGTGCCCAATAAAACCTACCACCTATGTGACACAACGTGAGGCAAAGGCTGAGGCTGAAAGATAAGGACAGACAGGATATATGGGTGAATAAAGAACTTTCAATTTCCTTTACTTAGTAGATGGGCAAGTATCACATCATTCACAAAAATACCCACACTGAAAAGAAAAAATCTGAGTGCACATGAGCAATGCCTGAATCTTTTCACATGATTGACTTAATCAGGAGGCTTGATCTAACAGGGAGAAGCACTGTATTAATTTAAATATGGCAGGGGCTATCTAAGTTTATTGCAAGAGCTAAAGACCAATTATCTTGTATTTTTCCATAAAATTGCATTTTCTAAAAAGAGACTGGTATGTCTGAATATATCCATCATAACAAATCTTCAAGCTTTGATGGAAGTGACTGCTGTTTATTTGCAGAATGTCATATCTGCACTGATGAATCAATGCTAAAGTTATCATATTAGAACTAAGAAGAGGGCCTGGGAAATTAGTTTCTATAGACTTGATGCCTGGCTTTGTGAATAAAAGCATAAGGCCAGAACAGGTGTGGAAGGTGCTTCACTCCAGGGCATGATGACTAAAGGGCAAATTTTTAAAGTAGGAATAATGAAGCCACCTCCCATGAGATCCAGAGCAAAGAATATATGCAAACATTGTTTTTATCATGAGGACCTGGGGAATAGGCACACTTCCAAAGAATGGGGAGATGTTAAAGAGAGACTTAAAGGGAGAAAATGTTTAAAATGTATTTAATTTGGCAGGAGAAATGAGAGCCATTGAATAGGTGCAAAGGGCAATTGTCTTGCTAAAAGTAATGAAGGGAGAAAAACAGAAGTCTAAGTTGAGGCTTTGAAGAGGATAAAGTATACTAAAGGTTAGGAGCTTATATACTTGGAGAAGCAGAGTCAATTATTATATCAAATTATATGGTCCCCCCTGCCCAGTTACACCAACAGATAAATTAAAAGCCTAAGAGCTCAACAGGAAAGGAATGCTAAGTTATATCCCATCACCTCCTGGAATATTATGCAACCATTTAACTGAAAAGCATAGTAATATAGACAGCAGTTCACGTATTATAATAGAAAAAAAGATACAAATTATGTAAGCACTATGATTACAACTGTATGCAAACTATGTTTTCCTATAGATGGAAACCAGAGAGAAAGGCAAATAGTCATATGTTCAAGGTAGTGGTTTAAAGATGGTTTAGTGGCTAAGTCATGAACGACTCTTGTGACCCCATTGACTATAGCCCAACAGGCTCCTCTGTCCATGGGGTTCTCCAGGCAAGAATATTGGAGTGGGCTGCTATTTCCTTCTCCAGGGAATCTTCCCGACCCAGGAATTAAACCAGTGTCTCCTGTATTGCAGGCAGATCTTTACCAACTGAGCTATAAGGGAAGTCCATGTTCAGTGGTATCATGTATCAGATCAATTTGCATAATCTTTCAGGCCTTACAAATGCCAAATAATATGTACTTCAGTTCAGTTCAGTCACTTAGTCATATCTGACTCTTTGTGACCCCATGATTTGCAGCACGCCAGGCCTCCCTGTTCCATCACCAGTTCCAGAAATTTACCCAAACTCATGTCCATCAAGTCGGTGATGCATCCAGCCATCTCATCCTCTGTCGTCCCCTTTTCCTCCTGCCCCCAATCCCTCCCAGCCTCAGGGTCTTTTCCAAGAAGTCAGCTCTTCGCATCAGGTGGCCAAATTATTGGAGTTTCAGCTTTAGCATTATTTCTTCCAATGAACACCCAGGACTGATCTCCTTTAGGATGGACTGGTTGGATCTCCTTGCAGTCCAAGGGACTCTCAAGAGTCTTCTCCAATATCACAAGTTCAAAAGCATCAATTCTTCTGCACTCAGCTTTCTTTATAGTCCAACTCTCACATCTATACATTACCACTGGAAAAATCATAGCCTTGACTAGATGGACCTTTGTTGGCAAAGTAATGTCTCTGCTTTTCAATATGCTAACTAGGTTGGTCATAACTTTCCTTCCAGGGAGTAAGCGTTTTTTAATTTCATGGCTGCAATCACCATCTGCAGTGATTTTGGAGCTCCCCAAAATAAAGTCTGACTCTGTTTCCCTATATGTACTTAGGAGATTGTTAAACAGTGTCTGGGTGCATTTTATGATGACACAATAGGACAGTCTCACTTGGGGCCTAAAATTAAGGCACTGATCCTTTATAGGAGTGGAGTTCCAACAGAACCATTAAACCAATACTAAAGACTTAGTCACCACCAAATTAAGCTTACCACTTTAATGTGCTAAAATTGTGCTTCCTTTTATTATTTTTTTCCTATAATTTCATTTGCCAAAATTTGAAAACTCTGAATCAGCCCCCACGCCTTCCTTTCTTCCCCCAGTGCCACATGGCTCACCACATCCTTTGTTCTTAGTGTCTTCAGCGTGCCCTCTTGCTTCTCCCCCACGCTGCGTCTCTGGGTCCTGCACGTGGCGCCTCTGCATCCTGCACGTGGCGGTGCCTCCTAGATCCTCGTGCACATGCTTTTGTCTCTTTCCATCTTCCACGCGGCAGCCAGTTATTTTCCTCAGTCACACATTAGAGCATGCTTCCCCACTGACCAAAACAATCACTTCAGACTTTCTAAACACTACAATTCTTAGAGATTAAAGAAAATTAAAGATCTAAAACCTTTCTTAAAAAAATATTCTGTGTTAGAGTGACTTTAACATATTCACTAAGTAAAAGTGTTTCAGAAAATGAAAACCAAATGTTCGGTGGAAAGTACTTTATTGTAGGTATAATTCTTGAAGTATTTCTGTTACTAAAAAAGAGAAAACCGGATAAGGTAAACACCTTAGTCAACAAGCCAGTATGTTAGTAGACAGGCTAAAGTATTTACCTTGGGTGTATCTGTTTTTTGTTTTATTTCGGATTCCACGCATTAGTGAGATCATCAAGTTGTACACCCGAAATTAATATAATATTGTATGTCAACTGTATCTCAATAAAACTGGAAAAAATACTATCAAATAAAAATAAAATGAGAATATGTCGAAGAAGAAAAAGTCTTGAACTGAGTCTTGGGCTGCAGAACTATTTCTCTGATTTTAAATGGGGGAAAGGTCATTCTACTTGGAGGCCACAAGTAAAACTGTGGAAGAGCACAGTGTAGTTTGGAAACAGAAAGAGGATCTTCTCTTTAGCAGGGGATATGGGCTAAAGAGCTGAGGACAGCAAAGATAGGTCTGGAAAACAGGCTAATGAGAGCAGAGGGAACCGCTCTTCAAGCCCTTTGCCCATATTTTAACTGGGCTATTTGTTGTTGAGTTGTAGGAATGCTTTATATATTTTGGATATTAATCCCATATCAGATATATGTTTTGCAAATATTTACTCCCATTTTGTGGACTACCTTTTCAATCTGTTGACAGTGTCCTTTAACATTTAAAATTTTGAAGTCTAACTTACTTTTTTTTTTTTTTTTTCTTTTGGTGTTCTACCCAAAAACTCCTTTCTAAATTCAAGGTTGTGGGTTTTTCCCTTAGTGTTTTATTATAGGAATTTTAGAGTTTTAGCTCTTACTGTTAGGTCTTTGATTCGATTTGAATCAACTTTTGTATATGGTATAAAGTAAACACCCACTTCTTTTTTTGCATTTGGATATTTAGTTTTCCCAGCATCATTTAATAAAAGATTGTCATTTCTCTTTGAGTGATCTTTGCATCCTTGTCAAAAATAATTTAATCATCTTTGCAAGGGTGGCAAGCTATTGATATTTATATATTTATTTGTGTTGGATAAACTTATCAATTGATCTCATAATTTTTTAAGTTTTTAGAAGTATTATTTTTGTTGTTCAGTCAGTCATGTCTGACTCTTTGTGACCCCATGGATTGCAGCACACCAGGCTTCCCTGTCTTTCACCATCTCCCAGAGTTTGCTCAGACTCATGCCCATTGAGTTGGTGATGCCATCCAATCATCTCATCCTCTGTCATCCCCTTCTCCTCCTGCTTTCAATCTTTCCCAGCATCAGGGTCTTCTCCACTGAGTCGGCTCTTTGCATTAAGTGGCCAAAGTATTGGAGTTTCAGCTTCAGCATCAGCCCTTCCAATGAATATTCAGGGTTGATTTCCTTTAGAATTGACTGGTTCGATATCTTCTAAGCATTATTTGGAATATATTAAATCATATCTTTTAAAAATTATTGCATTATTTCCTGGTATTTTACAACTTTATTTAGTGAGAACTTATACATATTTGTTGTGATGATAAACATCACTATCTTCCTGATTTTAATGGAGAAAACTATGTAATTTTACTATTTAGTATGATGTTACAGTCTGTTTTTCATTAGTTTCAGTTTGGTCACTCAGTCGTGTCTATCTCTTTGCAACCCCATGGACTGCAGCACACGAGGCTTCCCTGTTCATCACAAACTCCCAGAGCCTACTCAAACTCATGTTCATCACGTCAGTGATGCCATCCAACCAGCTCATCCTCTGTCATCCCCTTCTCCTCCTGCCTTCAGTCTTTCTCAGTATCAGGGTTATTTCCAATGAGGCAGTTCTTCGCATCAGGTGGCCAAAGTATTGGAGTTTCAGCCATCATCTCTATAATATTTAGAACACCTTTTGCAATCCCTATTTTAATTAGACTTTTTGAAGAAATGACTCATGAAGTTTTTCAGGCCTTTTTGAAAATCAGGGATAAGATTATAATTCCACTTTAATAGGATGATGTAATGAATTTTGCTGATAGATATCTTTTTGTTAAAGTACATTATTTCTCATATTCTTTGAATGGTATATTATTCTCAATTCACCATTGAAATTTATTCAGAAAAAATTTTAATCAATATTCATAAGTGAAATTAGTCTAAAATGTTTTGTTCTGTTTTTATGCTGTATATTTAGCAGATGTCAATATTAAGATTTTGTTGTTTGTGAATTGATTGAGGGAGATATTTAACTTTGCTTGTGATCTGGTATCATTTCAGTAATTTGGGGATTAGCTTTTCTTTGAAAGTTAGATAAAACTTACCTATAAAACCATCCAGACCTGCACCTTTTAAATACTAGGACTGGAATCATGTTTCCAAAGGTTTCTGTGGTCATTTAGTGTATTGAGTGTTTCTAATTTTTCTTAGAACTCTTTGGAAAATTATTTTTCCTAGAAATGATTAATTTCCTATGGTTTTCAAATCTTTCTCTAAAGTTGTTCAAAATGGGCTTTTATATTTTTAACATTTTCTAGAGCTATGATTATATTCCCTTTATAATTTATGCTATTCTATCTTTTTTTCTTTGAGTTTTTCTTATTTATGGTGTTTCAGGGGCTTATACACTTTCTCTGACATTTTAAAGTGCAAGCTTTGGGCTTTTTAACTGTTATTTTCAAAATACATTGGGCAAATTTCAACTTTTATTAATCATCACATCTGAGCTATTAGTTTTATTTGGTTTTGTAATAGTGCCTTAAGTTAAAAGTTCAGTTAATTTCTGTTCATTTCCTTTATTATTATCTAAGACATTTTCTTCTGAGTAAAGCTTTATTTGTAGCTTATAGGACTTGATATAAAGCAGTCTCTTTTATTAATATTCTAATATTCTATTCATTGGAGTTTTTGAGTTATACAACCTAATTATGGAAATCATTAAGGATTTCTTTGTCAACAAGAATATGATCAGTTTTACAAGTGTTCCAACTTAAAATGTATGTGAGTTACTGAATGGGCTCCTTTGATAGATGATATTTAGATTCCTTGGTAATGTATCAGCTTCTCATCTTGACCGTTCTTTGCCAATTCATTTATAAGTCTTTTATTGTGCCCCTACATGTTCCTGGTACTGAGATAGTTACCAAAAGTTCTTTACTATCCAGGACTTTTCTAGTTGTAAAAGAAGCAAAATTTGAACTGTGGTTTGTGGTTCAGTTGCTAAGTACTATCTGACTCTTTTTGACCCCAAAGGCTGTAACCTGCCAGGCTCCTCTGTCCACGGGATTTCCCAGGCAAGAATACTGGAGTGGGTTGCCATTTCTTTCTCCACGGGATATTCCCAACCTAGGGACTGAACCCAGGTCTTCTACATTACAGGAGGTCTACTGCATTTCAGGCAGATTCTTTACCAACTGAGCCACCAAGTTTGAACTCGCTTAGACTCAAGAAGCTAGCAGCTGAGAGTTTCATATAAGAAATACCAAGGCACAGCTTCACAATATGGACCATCAAAATCAAGTGCTCAAACAATAAGACTTTCTTTCTTTGTCTAATTCCCAACTCAACAATTGCCTTCACTTTTTGAGCCAGTGTTTCTTTTCTCACAACCTCTTTCCCATTGTAGGAAATGGGGCCATGGCAGCTGTGTGCTTCTTATGGCATAACTTTATCATCAAGGAGGGACTGAAGGGTGCTCCTCTGGATCCAGGTTCCAAAAAAAAAATGCAGTGATATTCTCTGATTGGTCTAATTCGTGTTAATTTACCATACCTTAGCTAATCAGCTGTATCTAAAAGGCAGAACCTGTTAAGGGCTTGACACTTACCATTCAAATCATATGATTGGTATGGGAGAAAATAGTTATGTCCACATGGAAGGGCTTAATTTTTAAGATAAATGAGGAAGATGTGCTAGGCATAAAGAAAAATGAAAGTTTCCTACAGGTACAATAATGTTGGTGAATCCCTTTACTTTTAGATGGTTACCATATGTGGGCAGGGATGGTATCATCACTTTCTTAATCATTGGGCACCTAGGCACAATCTTAAGTGATCATGATAGATATAGAGAAGGGATTTTAATAACTGAAATTTCTTTCTTTTGCCTAACTCTGACATCAGTTCTGTGATTAAGAGATATATCTCATGGATACTTCAGTCATTACTTTTAAAAACATTAGCCAACTTTTTTGAGAAAACAATGTTTTATGAATTAGAACTATAAATACTCCGAAGTCATCTGTTTATAGTCCCTGACCCCTTGAAAGTACGAAGTACATAATCAAGAATTTAAATCAAAGCACTGGAAACAAACAATTACTCTTCATCTGTATTTCTTTCTCACAGAATATTCAGTACTTAGAATCCCTTGGCTGTTCTTATTAGAGAACATTCAAAGCTGTGGAACAAAAGAAGGAAAAGGAGGCAGATAAATGCACTCCGAACTCCCCTTTTATTCTAACTACATCCCATGAGATGTCATCAGAAGGAATGAGTTTCCAAAAAACTGCTATGGAAAAGGCTGATGAGTTATTATAAAACGATCATTTTTCTTTTTCTTTTCATTCATTTATATTTTGCCTAAGGACAAATGTATATAAAATCTTTGTACTTAGTTAATGCTCTATAAAATAGAATGATAGCATTGCTGTTCTTAGATATGTTACTTTGCTTTTCTAGGGTGTACTCTTGTTAAATCTAAGAAGTATTTCTATATATATACATATATAAGTATATATATGAAATATATGTACTAAAAACAGTTTTCAGTGTAATTTAGGAATTGAAGGGTAACGTAAATCAGAATGACTAAAAGTGGGCGTGATTTCCCTATCAGAGCCTGCCAAAAATTCACCAAAGAAAAATCATTCAAATGTCTTCACAGTTAGATTTCTTTTATTAATTGGAAGCTATTCCATCGTAGGGGATGTTGTGAACCCTAATTGATGAGTATTTATAAAATATTTCTACACTGAGATGAAGTGACAAAAAGCTGAGATGGATTCATGGGCAGATGCCTGAATGACAGTGTGAAGATAGGAAAGTATAGGTGAGCCAAGTTTTATTGATTAACTCAGCATCATTTATTTCCTGAGCATTCAGTGTTGATAGAGAGAAAAATTAAACAACCCTGTCCTTCAGGAGCTCATGGTACAGAGGATTCTGGGTTTTCTTTTTGTTTAGCAATAAAACAATATTTATTTTCTTAAACCTAAATGCTGTGCAATTTCCTAGTACGTATTTTGTTTTGCTATATGAGATACTAGCTTGGTTATAAAGTTAAATTAAGTTGGCTGTAGTTAATTTCTGAAATAAGGCTCATTATAGAGTCCACCCTTCATAATTTAGAGTTTTATGAGGATGGTGTGTAATTCATCAGGAGTAGGTTATTGTCTGACCTTTTTATATACTTGATAGAGAACAACTTCATATTACCATTGTTATGTAACTCAGATAAAATGATCAGAACAGTCAGCCCTCTACTGTCATTTCCATCGTGTGGGAATTGAATTTCTGTCTTGCTTGCTGTTTATTTTTTGCTACACGTTAGCAAACACTGTCTTTCTTCTCTCTCTCATTATCTCTATCCCCATGCAGTTACATAGGTAAATTTAAGGGAGATATATTCGTTAAGTTAGATAGATCTGGATTAAATTCCTGATTTCTTTAGATTTTGGGCAAGATTTTTTTTAACCTCATTCTTTATATAGCGTTTCTCATCTTTAAAACTGGAATAATGACCCTTATGAGCTGAGTTATGTCCCCTCAAAAGTTATATATTTAAGTCGTAACCCCCCCAGTCATAACCCCTCAGAATTTAACTGTAATTGGAGACAGAGTCTCTAAAGAGGTAATTCCGTTAAACTGAGGTCATTCGGGTGGGCGGGTATCCTTAGAAAGAAGAAAGCAGGACACTGAGTAAAGAGCGCAGACCACAGGATGGCACAGTGAGGGGCAAGGCCACAGCCACTGTCAGGGCGGCCCTGACAAACTAATACAGCAGCGGTTCCTAAAGGGACAAGCACAGGAATCTGAACTGTTGTACTGCAGACTATAATGTGTGAGAAATGACTCATCCCTACAGTGAGTATAATTATTAATATTAGGATTAACATGAGCATCATAAATAGCATCGTAAAGCACTACCAAAGGTTTGTGAAAGAAAAGAATTGCCCCCAAGAAAGAACAATGAACTTACGGGAATACTTTTAAGCAAAAGGAAATTTAAGTGCATCCCTGGAAGCTTTAGTTTTAGATCAATTTCAACGTATAGAGCAGAGTATCAGATCAGATCAGATCAGATCAGTCACTCAGTCGTGTCTGACTCTTTGCGACCCATGAATCGCAGCATGCCAGGCTTCCCTGTCCATCACCAACTCCCGGAGTTCACTGAGACTCATGTCCACCGAGTCAGTGATGCCATCCAGCCATCTCATCCTCTGTCGTCCCCTTCTCCTCCTGCCCCCAATCCCTCCCAGCATCAGAGTCTTTTCCAATGAGTCAACTCTTCGCATGAGGTGGCCAAAGTACTGGAGTTTCAGCTTTAGCATCATTCCTTCCAAAGAAATCCCAGGGCTGATCTCCTTCAGAATGGACTGGTTGGATCTCCTTGCAGTCCAAGGGACTCTCAAGAGTCTTCTCCAACACCACAGTTCAAAAGCATCAATTCTTCGGCGCTCAGCCTTCTTCACAGTCCAACACTCACATCCATACATGACCACATGAAAAACCATAGCCTTGACTAGATAGACCTTTGTTGGCAAAGTAATGTCTCTGCTTTTGAATATGCTATCTAGGTTGGTCATAACTTTCCTTCCGAGGAGTAAGCGTCTTTTAATTTCATGGCTGCAGTCACCATCTGCAGTGATTTTGGAGCCCAGAAAAATAAAGTCTGACACTGTTTCCACTGTTTCCCCATCTATTTCCCATGAGAGCAGAGTATACTTTATCTCTAATTGAGGGATATGCTCTGAAATGTTGCCCCTGTGTTCTCCATGCCCGTTGGTTTTACTCATTCTTTAAGAAAGAGAAATAAACAGCCCCATATGGAGAGGGCCCTTGTGTGGCCGAGCAAAATGGGGCTTGGATCTCCCTGATGGTATACTTGACTCACGCGGTATTGTCAGTTTCTCAGTTAGCTGAGCAGTAAATCTGATCATTTCTTTGCCAAAGATGAAGTATGTTCTTTAAAACAGATGTGTTTCTCTCTTAATGTTCAGTTCCTTCAGGTTTGTTTTATTTAAGGTGACTTCATCGCCGATTTAGGTGTTTATTTCAAAAATTTCAGAGTACACAATATATAATAAACCATCTATGAAATAAATACATTGCAGGGCTATTTCTAAAATCTATATCCCTTACTTTGTATTCCCTTGTGGCCCCTTCTGTAATGCCGAGATTTTGTTTTTCATACTTTTTTCATCTGTTATTTACCCTCCCCTTCTCCTCCTGGAGCTCTTGGCCTCCAGGAATTTCTTTACAGACGTTACGTCCCCTGGGTGAGCAAGATGGCCTGTGGAGGGGAGACGAGGGCAGAATCAAGATAGGGAGGATCTGGCTCTGTCTCAGTCCCAACGTGACACCACATCAAGTCATTTAATCTCTTTGAGCCTTTGTTTACCCTTCTATTAAAGCAGTAATAAAAATATTTACCGTTAGCACTTCAGTGGGTACTGGAGAAAGAGACATCAAATAAGATACTCCCAAAGAAAGCAATTTGAACACCATTTGAAGTTATGGACTTATAAGGCCCTATTATTATGAACACCCCCTAAAGAGCCAGGAGTATACATAAGGGGAACCGTGGCACAAACTAAATATGTAAAAGAAACTGAGAAACTTTGCTTTGCAGGTCATCAGTCATTATGAGATCCTTGAGTATTCATTGCCTCGAAGAGATATTTGTCATTTTCAATGCCTTTCCATTTTAGTTTTATTATCTGTGTGATAATTGATATGAATTAAAGGTAATTTTAAGTTAATAGCAATAAAAACATCTACTGGCATAAATATATTTTGTGTCACTGATAGCCTATTTCCAAAAGGATTTACCAATTCACAATAAAGAATACAAATGTGAATAAGGTTGATGAAAGAGTAATGAAAAGAAATAAGGAATAGGAACCTGATATAATAAAGGAAGGTAGACATACCTCAGTGCCATTCTATTTTAGACTGAGTTCTCAGGCAGCGTTCAGAGTCCCAGGCAAGGAGACTGACATCTCGTTTCTTATCCCAGTATACCCACCAGGCGGTTTCCATGCTAAGAATTACATTATTATTTAATTTATTATTCTACCTGCTTCACTTTTCCACCAGTAAATTATCTAGTTCTCTTTTTAATTTTAATTTATGTTGATTGAAGCATAGTTGATGTACACTGTTGCCTTAATTTCAGGTGCACAGCAAAGTGACTCGGTTACATGTATCTGTATATGCTCATACTTGGTTGCTTCAGTCCTGTCTAACTCTTTGCAACCCTATGAACTATAGCCCTCAGGCTCCTCTGTCCATGGAATTTACCCAGGCAAGAATACTGTAGTGGGTTGCCGTGCCCTTCTTCAGGGGATCTTCCCAGTCCAGGGATCAAACCCAGGTCTCCTGCATTGCAGGTGGATTCTTTACTGTTGAGCCACTGGGGAAGCCCCATATATGTGAGTGTGTGTGTGTGTATGTACTTTTTCAAATTCTTTTCCCACATAAGTTATTATTAAATATAGAGTATAGTTCCTTGTAAGTTCTCTTTAAATGCAACTCTCTCAGGTCTCTCCCTTTGGAGATGCTTCCAAACTTGTTCCATTTTAACACCAATGAAAATTATTTCAGAAACAGTGAGTTTGTTGTTTTTAAACATAAATATATAACTGGTATAATATATAAATGCTTTTCTGGAGTCCCTGTATCTTTAATTATTTGATGGGGAAATATAATAAATTCCAGATAGTCTATTGTATTTTCTAACTAAAACCTCCCTTCTTTGTACACACACATACATGCAAATGTATACACATGTGTGTGGTGGTTTAGTCACTAAGTTGGGTCCAACTCTTGTGACCCCATGGACTGTAGCTCACCAGGCTCCTCTGCCCATGGGATTTTCTAGGCGTGTATATATTATCATTTCTAGTGTCAGTCTTAAATCGGACCTTGATCCTATTCCTGTTGGTAATCCCCTAAATGAGTAATATGCTGTATGGATATGTAGCTGCCAAAATCACCATCAGCTCCATCCCAATAAAGAGCTAGCCAGTTATGAAAACTATGAGCCAGACCCATTGTGGGTACTCTTCGGAAGAAAGAAGTTGGGGGTTAAGTAACACGTAACGCTTGTTGACTATTTGAAGAGGTAGTGTCTGTACCTAATCATAGCTAATGGTCACAGAATGGAGATTCCATTACTCAAACAGTGTGTTGGTTAGAACTCAGTAAAGCAACTTCAGCTGCTTGCCAACTTGGCCAAAATGCTACCACAGCATTTTTTCCCCCTCAGTTGAATTAATCACTTTTGTTAGCAAGCAGAGAATTTACATGGTCCTGCAGCCCTGGGATTTCTTTGGCAGGAATGATGCTAAAGCTGAAACTCCAGTACTTTGGCCACCTCATGCAAAGAGTTGACTCATTGGAAAAGACTCTGCTGCTGGGAGGAATTGGGGACAGGAGGAGAAGGGGACAACAAAGGATGAAATGGCTGGATGGCATTACCGACTCGATGGACATGAGTCTGAGTGAACTCTGGGAGTTGGTGATGGACAGGGAGGCCTGGCGTGCTGTGATTCATGGGGTTGCAAAGAGTCGGACACAACTGAGGGACTGAACTGAACTAAACTGATTGTTGATAACTGTAGTATGATCTTAGCATAAGCATACTGAGCACAGTGAGAAACCAGCAATCAGAAATGCTAGACTCCTTCTTGGGGTGGAAGGCACGTGATGTGGAATGCATGGCTTAGAAGTGAAAATCTTTAATGGATTAAGGAGGCTTCTTATAGTTCCTGGGATGTTCCCCCAAAGTTTTTGTAACGTGATCTGTAATCCACATTTAAAAATAACAAAATGAACCTTTAAATTTGAAAATGTAAAACAAAATAATTCTATGTCCCCCCTGGGACTCTAAGGTATGTTTATATGAAAGTGACCAGAAAGCATCTATTTGCCTTAAAAACCATGCAAGATAACAAAGCTAACTAAAGAATAAAAAATGATAAAAATAATAGGTTACCAGAGTAGAGGGTTGTAACTATTAATTAACTTCCTTTAAAGCCAACATTGGACCATGGGAGCATCCAGGGTTTTTAGTCACCCTTACTAGCAAATTCAGCACAAGAATACATTTTAATATTTATTTCTACATAGTAAAATAAGCCATATGTTAAGGATCAATGACTCAGTGGTAATGAATCTGCCCGCCAATGTAAGAGACACAAGAGACATGGGTTTGATCCCTGGGTTGGGAAGGTCTCCTGGAGGAGAAAATGTCAGCCCACTCCAGTATTCTTGACTGAAAAGCCCTATGGACAGAGGAGCCTCAGTCAGTCAGTTCAGTCACTCAGTTGTGTCCAACTCTGCGACCCCATGGACTGTAGCACGCCAGGCTTCCCTGTCCATCACCAACTCCCAGAGCTTGCTCAAACTCATGTCCATTGAGTCGGTGATGCCATCCAACCATCTCAACCTCCATCATCCCCTTCTCCTCCAGCCTTCAATCTTTCCCAGCATCAGGGTCTTTTCAAATGAGTCAGTTCTTCACATCAGGTGGCCAAAGTATCAGAGCTTCAGCTTCAACATCAGTATTCCCAATGAATATTCAGGGTTGATTTCCTTTAGGATTGACTGGTTTGATCTCCTTGCAGTCCAAGGGACTCTCAAGAGTCTTCTCCAACACCACAGTTCAAAAGCATCAATTCTTCGGTGCTCGATGTTCTTTATGGTCCAGCTCTCACATCCATACATGACTACTGGAATAAACCATAGCTTTGACTACATGGATCTTTGTTGGCAAAGTAATGTCTCTGCTTTTTAATATGCTGTCTAGGTTGGTCATAGCTTTCCTTCCAAGGAGCAAGGATCTTTTAATTTCATGGCTGTAGTCACCATCTGCAGTGATTTGGGGGCCCAAGAGAAGAAAGTCTGTCACCGTTTCCATTGTTTCTCCATCTATTTGCCATGAAGTGATGGGACTGGATGCCATGATCTTAGTGTTTTGAATGTTGAGTTTTAAGCCAGCTTTTTCAATCTCCTCTTTGACTTTCATCAAGAGGCTCTTTAGTTCCTATTTGCTTTCTCCCATAAGGGTGATGTTATCTGCATATCTGAGGTTATTGGTATTTATGGACTGTATGGATATTTATGGACAGTTCATAGGGTCACACAGAGCCGGACACAACTGAGCACGCACTCATGCGCCCAAGGACTTTGTACCTTTCATGCCCTTTTCACCTGTAAAGTTAGAATTATCCAACATAGTGACACCCTAAATTCAGAACATCAGAAGCAATAAAAATAACTGAAATAATACATTATATCTACTTATCCTAATAGTGTCATTGTATAATGTCATTCTTTATTTTAAAAAGTGTAGTCATGGTGACCTTCTAGCCACTATATATAAGAAGTTGTGTTTTTATCTTTTAAAATACTCTTCCTCTTTGTATTCTATATATTGAGAATTACTGAATAGGACAGTGGTTGAAAATATAAGCAGTGTAGAAAGTTTCTAAAGTTATATATATAGTCAGAAAGCCAGACTAACTTTTGAAAAAATGTTAGATTTGTGTACTGTGGCTTTTTTTCTTTTTTATTCTGCTTCATTCTAATGAGAAGATGTGGAAAAAATGAAGTACAGTCAACTTTATATCCTTGGTATAGTTTATTATAGAATGATATTAAGCTATGATTGGTATTTGGTAAAGCTAGGATTTGGGAGGCGGTAGAGTCCAAGTGTAGACTTAAAGAGGGTGTCAATTATTTAAGTCTGATCTTTGGGTCTATACTTCCAAACAATGTTAATCAATGAACTATTTCGTAGGACTATTTTTGTGAAGATCCAGCTAATGAATTTGAAAAATCTTTTGCAGATTGTAATGTACCATGTATATGTTGCTGCTGTTATCAGTTTTTTACTTCTTCTTTTTGTAGTGACAAACTTATTTCCTGATAGACTATGCATTTATTCCTGTAGCAGAATCCACTATATATTTAGGACTGAATAGGGTAAGATTTTATAAATGGTCACAAAAATGTCACAGGCTAATTTGCATTTTTGGTGATTCTATACAATAATTCCTGAGTAACCTTCAGTTTTCCAAATAAAGAACAAAGGGAACGGTGGTGATATTTGTAATCATCTACAGAAAGGAAACTATTTAAGTGTTTCACAGATGGAGAGATATTAAGGGTAAATCATTACATCCATGTTTCTAATTTTAAGAGGCTTTGAGGGCGTTTGTGGATAATAAGGAGCAAACATTGTTGTGCGTGTAGAATTAAACATAAACTTTCCATACCACAATCCTCAAATCTCCAGATGAATGTGGAGGGCTTTTTCAGACTCCCATCCCCTAAGAATTGAGAAATTCATAAAAGGAAAATAATGTTATGCTACATGTAATACCCAAACTGAGCATACTGGAACAACTAGAATAGTGACCTTTCAAAGAGGACAAATTAAATTCTATATGCCTCAGAATACAATGTGGCTTAAAGCTTTAGAAAGGGATAAGATATGACATATACTCCTAACTCTAGCCTCATAGCAGCTTACTCTGTTATTTCTGAACAGGCTGCATAACTCATTTCTTCTTCAAACAACATAATTCAACCCAATATTCTGTGTAAACTAAATGTAGACCCATGCTGGGGATTTTTAGAAAATTCGAGAGATATAGGAATGCTTGTCTCATGTTGCTTTAAAACAGTTTCAAGGATTGGACTATGATCAATGGGAAACTCACAAGAAAATCTGGTGCCAAATGTCCTCTGAACTTTGAGATGAATGACATATGGAATTACTCACTATGGGTAACATACATATAGCCGTGAAAACTACAATGATATAGCTGTTTTGGCTACCAAATCTGCATACTTTTTCCCAAATGCAGATTTTAAAACTTGTTTTTAAAACTAGACCTTTGAAATGTATGAGATGTAAGTATTTTCCCTGTTTTTCTTCCTCTTTTTTCCTATTTTTAAATTAATATAGTCTTACTGACCCTTGGGTTTATAAATTATAAAAGCTAAAACACAAGTAAACATTAAAAACACCACTGAATCCACTAGTCATAGTGAATGCTGCTTGTCATGATCAAAATTCATTCAACTGATTTTTTTTTTTTCCGTGTCTCCTGTATCTTCTTTTCGAAATTTAGTTTGGAAAGGAGTCAGAAACATCTGGTTTACTGGTATTCTGTCACAGCAGGGGGAAAAATATAGAGTTAATTTTTTAAAGGCCTCTGCAATTAATATTTATCACCTTTTTATATGGCAACATAAGAGTAAAATAGACAAACGCGTTGTCACGTAACTCGGTTTTCTCAGGCTTTCTTTTCTGAGAGGGTGGCTGAAGGTTCCTTTCTTGTGCTGTCCTGGCTGAAATGGAAGATGAAATAGCTCTCCCAAGGTAGGAGAGCTCTCAGACATGGCGTGCTATCCAACCTCTGCCCTTGTTCAGCAGGACCTGGAGACGCGAGGACCATCTCTCGCCAGCATCTGCTTTGTGATAACTCATTTCGCCTGCCTCTTTAATTTGGAGTGACAGCATCTTCTGAGCCCCTGCATTGCATCCCTCTTGGTCTCTGCATCTGGGCACGTGAAGGCCGTCGTGCTCCACGGCTCCCTGTGCAGAGTCTCGGCAGGGTAACCGCAGCTGGCGAGGAGCCCTGCAGGGTCCTCATGCTCCTTCTCTCCTTGCTTTCGCAGCTGGCGCCACGTATATCTTCGGGAAGAGTGGAGGCCTCATCCTATACACCTGGCCGGCCAACGACAGGCCCAGCACACGCTCCGACCGCCTGGCCGTGGGCTTCAGCACAACCGTGAAGGACGGCATCCTGGTGCGCATCGACAGCGCCCCGGGCCTCGGCGACTTCCTCCAGCTTCACATCGTGAGTACCGGGCTGGGGCCCGGATTCTCTTGTCTTCCTGCTGGTCTGAGTGAGTGAGCCAGATAACTGCCGTGGAACATTCTAGGCTGACGCGACACCGGAGCACGCGTTTATATCCTTTCCTCTATGCTGGAGCCACACCTAAGGGGTGCTGTGTGTTAAGCCTCATTTTCCCCCCTTGGATGTGAACGTGATGCCCAGAGGGTGCCTCGGGAATAGAAAATATAAAACGCGTCCTGTCCAGACTCCCTCCCCTACTGGGTGGCTTGGCCGTGAGACATTTAGCAGACCACTTAGGTGCAAATTGGAGAAGGAAATGGCAACCCACTGCAGTCCTCTTGCCTGGTAAATTCAATGGATGGAGAAGCCTGGTGGGCCACAGTCCATGGGGTCGCAAAGAGTCGGACATGACTGAGTGACTTCACTAACCCTAACCCTAACCCCTATTCCACTTAGGTGGAATAAGAGACTGACCAGGTACAGTTCATCAGCCTGGTGCAAGTGGCAAGGCCATCTTGAGTGTCAGTGATCTCCTCCGTTTGGCAGTCAGCCAAGGTTGTCTCCAAAGAAGGGGTCCCCAACCTCCGCGCCAGGGACTGGTACCTCCTGCAGATAAGCAGCAGTATTAGGTCAGAAATAAAGTGCACAACGAATGTAGTGCCTTTGAATCACCCTGAAACCACCCCCACCCCACTCCATGGAGAAATTGTCTTCCACAAAACTGGTCCCTGGTGCCAAAAAGGTTGGGGACTGCTCTGTGAAGGGCCAAATAGAATATTTGGGGCTTTTTGGGTCATGCAGTCTCTGACATAGCTACTCAACTCTGCCATTGTTAATGTGAAAGCAGCCACGGCCAATCCATCATTAAAGAAATGTGCGTGATTATATTGCCATAAAAGTATATTTATAAAAACAGACTGCAGGCTGTGCTTGGGCAACCTCTGCCCAAGCCCGCAGGCTTTCTTGTTGAGATGTGAAGAACAGATGGTAAAAACTGAGGCCACAGTGGATGGGGCAAACAGAAGCAATGCAATGGCCAGGAGTTGGTGTATGCGTGCGTCGTATGTATCCGACGGTTTGCTTGTATATGTAAACCCAATAAGACTGCACCCTCACTCACTGCAGATCATTAAGAACCCAGTGCAATTCAAAGAAATTAAAATGATTTGGAGGAAAAAATTACTTCGTTATGAGGATAGAAAATATTTTTATAGCAACAATTAACCCATTTTATCACCTGTGAGTCTGCAGTTAGGAAAGTAGGCTAGAGAAGGATATGATTCTCATCCATAAGTACCCAAAGTGCAGCCACCAAGAGCAAAGAGAGGAATTGCTCTCATTAGTTAGCAATGACAAGGCTAGAAAGAATGGATTTAATTTGGAGCAATAAGAATTCAGTTTAAATAGCAGGGGGGATAAAGCAGTTAAGAAGAAAAGGCAACTGGGGATTATCACCAACCTCCAAAAAGGAGGAAAAGGGACGTTTCTTGGTAATCTTTGAATGTGAGTTTTGCTAACGCGCACATCTACTGAGGCACGTGGGGTGAGATTTCATTGCTGGGCTCTGGGGTGGTGGTGGCTGGCTAGAACCGTACAGCAGGCTCAGCCCTGGAAACTGCCCCTCTCCAGCACCTGCTCTTTCAGCAGCCCTTGGAAAGAAAAGCAGCTGGAAGGAAAAGGCTTGAGCTGGAAGGAAAAGGCTTGAGCTGGAAGCCTATCTGATCTCAGGGTGAGCCAGAACAAACCAAAAGGCAGAGAAGCACTGGTTAGAAACAATCGGCTTCAAAATGCAGAAGAGGGGTCTTGAAGAGAGCCGTGAACCTTTAGCACTTCCTCAGATGCTTCAGAGACCATATGGTACTCTGAGCCTGAGCTCAAGCCTTTTAAAAAGCCACACCAAGGAGCACAGAGAAACACAGCCATAGTTAGTACAGTTTATCTTTATTTGGCCTCTAAGAACCACCATAATTTACAAAACTGTGAGATTTATGCTGCATATAACTTAATGACTATTTCATGGCAGCTATAACTGGGCTATTATTACCAGTTCACTTGCATTTTCACAGTGATTTATCTTCTTTTTTTTATTCAGTGTGACTTACTAAGAAAAATATGATTTGGCACAGCCATGTGCATCCTTTTCGAGTCCAATAATGTGCTACGGGTTTATCCATTTCTTCCCATTTGTGTTTTGTAAAGCAGTTCCACTTTCAGGAGAAACATTTTCTTATTTTCTGGTAGTTTACTTGGAATTGGCAGCGTTTTTATAAAACGGATATGAGGATCCTGGGAACTTCTAGGGAGAACCAAAGCATTCCATTTTGACTCTTTTTTAAAAGCAAACATACAAGAAATTTTACATCAGAATGTGTAGAGCTCCCTTGGGCATTGTGAACTTATTCCCATGATGTTCTCGTTGCTTAAACATTCTGGGAAATTCCAACAGATTCTCCTTCAGAGGTTGGGTTAGGAAATGCCATCTGGCATTTTTCAAGAAAAGAAAAAGAGACCCTATGATGTGAAGAAGCCACACCATTCTAGAATGGACCTGACATATCTCTGGCCTTCTGGAGCATGGGACCCCTTCATTGGTGTAGTCATTTCAAATCTTTTATTCACTGGTGCAATATCTCTGGTGTGTGCCAGAGACAGAAAGTGTATGTGATGGTACTCCAATAAAAATGTGCCTATAAGAACAGGCTGCAGATTGTACGTTGGTGACCACTGCCCTAGACTGGGCAAACATCCTCAGAGAGATATAAAGAACATGTGATTAAAATCTGATGTCAGAGTAGGCAGAGGAAAGGGAAGGTTCCTTACTATAGTGGAGAGAAGGTCAAAGAACTTGACAAAATCCAGCCTCTTGCTTTGGACACTGACGTAGCTGCATCAGGAAAATGAAGCCACAGATGCCTACTAGATAATTCTATGTGGTTTTCACTATCTGTCAAACATGGATTTGTTTATTAAACACAGTCTGTTTCCTTGTACTAGAGAAAATTACTCAGAAAGAAAGGAATGTAAGGGCCATTACTAAGAGCGGAAAAGGTTGGAGGGGAAGCAAAAGATTTCATTCCGCCTTGCAGTGCCCCTTGGAGAAGAGAACCAGTGAAAGCAATGACAGGTGTGAAGAGGACGTGAAGGCAGGGTGAATCCCAGGGGCGAGGAAAAACACAATCAAGTGGGCGTGAGCAAGAGAGGACACATTTGCCCAGAGATGGGCTCTGGCCAGGGTCATCTGTGGGCAGAGCTGCATTCTTCGAGTGTGGGTGTTAATTGTGGAAACAACCGGAAGTGCCTTGCTGCTACTCCTGAGTGGTTGTCAAGCTAATACATTGCTCAGAAAAAAAGTATAAACTCTGAAATTAGCGTGTGTGTGCACCCACATACACATGCAAGAGAGAGAAAGAGAGACATGAACGGAGAGATTGAGAATTTGTGTTTCGTAAACTGCTGTGAAAGGCAGTTCCTAGGAATTCCTGACTTTTTGAGCAGTGGTAACACGGTGTTTCGAAGAAGCCCTTTTTACCCCCAACTTAACCTACCTGAGGGAAGAGAAAATTATCTCCCAAGAACACTGGGGAGTCTGACCCCAGGATGAGCAACCACTCTCTAAAACAAGACTTGCCTGTTGTCAAGACCCCAGAGCAGGAATGCAGAGAACGTCATCCTGCATGCCAGCTAAGTCCTACTCTCTCCATGCAAGCTTTGCATTGGGAAGATTTGGGAGAATAGAAAGCAAATAAAGCAAGTGGAAGCGTCGGCTTCCACCAGCCTTGACTGCCACCTGTGTGGAAGCGGGGCTGTTAGGATTGAAGTGAGCTGCCCATGTATTCCACTTCCTCTAGGCTTCACGGTCCTTCTTAACACGCTTGAAGTCTCCCATATCTCTTCCTTTGCTATCCTAAAGTCACCACACCTAAAAAGCCCTTTGGGGAAGCAGGTATCTTTTTCAGCTCATATTCCCCTGGAGGCCCTTGAGTCACTGACTAGTTTAGTCAGTCTTTGTAAGTTCCTTCCCCCACCAGGTTGAAGTCAACCGCTCTGACAGGATTTGCGAGCAAGTTTTAGTCAGTTCAGTCGCTCAGTCGTGTCTCACTCTTTGCGACCTCATGGACTGCAGCACGCCAGGCCTCCTTGTCCATCACCAACTCCCGGAGTTTACTCAAACTCATAAGAGCAAGAAGGAGAAATAAATCAGCATGACTAATTTGGGGACATTTGGGGGAGTGGCAGGGATTCATGGAGAGAGCTTGGTCAGAATGAAGGCTTTGGTGCCCTGGGGTAAAAAGAATTGGTACAAAAAAAGGGACACCCGCACAGGCCTGGGGAGGCGCTGTACGCACACTCTTCCCTATTTTACACTTTGCTCACGTTACCTGTTGTTCTTGCCGAAAGAACAGGGGCTCTTCCTTGTTGGGCTGATTTCTTTTAAACCAAACATCTTCCCACTCACCTGGTCTCATGGTAATTAAATAGGCTTGTTGAACAAGACAAGAATTAGATCATTAAAAAAAAATCAGAGAAGGCCAACAGATCAAAATAATTTAGACTGTTTGCTTCAAATTAGCTTGCATTTCTTCGTTTTTGGTTCACACGTCTGTGATGTGCTGCTTTCTGTGTCAGTTATTAATTATGATATTAATGAAATCATAGATGAGATGTATCTTAACAAAGGTAAAAAAGTCTTTGCTGAAGTGTGCGCTCATGAAATCAAATTCTATGGAGGGAGGGTCTCGTAGAGCAGAGGGATTTTTACAAATCATTACGTCAAATATAAGTTCCCTCCTTTGAAATCTATTGTTGAGAAATTAATCTGCTCAGTATTTGGAGAGAAGCTATCCATTGTGAATGACATCTGCCTATTGACCCTGTGTGTTTGGAGCTGTGTCATGTTGCAGTCATCTTCTTTATACAATAGGGACAAGACTGAATATGACCAGAGAAAGGATTACCATGAGGTGCTTGCCATTGCTATCATGAAACTCCTGACAGTCTCCTTTCACCACCTGCAAAATAGAAGGATGGGGAGAATTGGGCAACAGTCAGCTTCTCTTTATGTAGTTAATACAGGGTGTAAAAAAGGCATCCTGTTAATTTTCTTCTCTCTGTGTGTAATTCACAGTAAATCCTCTTGGATTCATTTTTTAATTATGAGCCTTTCAGGAACACTGAAAATTTATGTGTCAGGGCACCTGTTTTGTTTGACAAGAATCTATAACCTTCCCCGACTGTTTCCTTCCTGACTTACAATGTAGACACTTACATAAAACGAAGGAGTAGAGAAAGGGTTATTGTTCACATCGACCCCCTTTTCATAAGGGCATAGTGTTCTCTTTCCAACACCCCTGCCAAAAAAAAAAAAAAAAGACTGATGGTATTCTCTCATTGTCAAGTTTGGGAAATCAGATATTTATTAAGTTTGGCTTGTATAGTATTGTTTTTCCATAATTTATAGCACTTGAAGAGACTCCTGGAGAAAAAATGGGAGCAGAGCTGAATTATGATAAATGGTCTGTTGCTCACATCTATCGCATCTATAAATTGCTGGCTCGGATGTTTCACTTGGCTGTCTGTGTGTGAGATACTCGCAGTAAACCATCAACCTCTGGGTTGGTCCTCAGTGAAGTTAGGTGGCTGTTAGCTTACGTTCATCTCTGGATTTGGCCAGTGGTAGAACTGGATTGGGTTCAGGCATGGCATGTGGGGGAATCTGCAGAGGAGTCCAGAGAAGTGTTGGCGTTCAAGACTGGTAACAGAAGTCAAGAGAAAAAGAACAGGGAAACAACAAAAGTATCCACCAGATGCAATTTCGCTTCCCACAGAGTGCTGCGCACTGCAGGCTGGCTCTGTTTTTCCTTTAGCTGCTATTTGTTCATGTTGAAAAAGGCCTCTTCGGGTTTTCTAGGCTTAGGAGCTTTTCCAGATCATTAGCCACTTCTGTGGAGAGGGCCTGCTGGGGACCCTCTCTGCAGCTCCCAGCTTAGCTGTTCCATCCCGGCAGGGTTGGAGGAGAAGGTGGGAGAAGGGAGTGGTGGGGGGTTTTGACTGAGTGACCGCTTATGTAAGCTGAACCAGAGGCAGCACCTGCATGCAAGTCGTGTGTGTTTTCTCAGATCTTTGCTATTCCCAAGATATTTTGATCTAAATCTGTTGATTTTGATTCCACGCATGGTGTTGAAAGGCAGAATGCCATAGTAGAAAAATGTGCTTAATTTGTGGTTGGAAGACTTGGATTTGAGTCTCATTTCTGTCCATATCCAGTGAGCTACTTGGCTTTCAGCAAGTCGCTCCACTGCTTTGAGCCTCTCCTTTCTCTTCTTTAAAATGGGCACCAAAAAAGATGACCTCATAGGTTTTCCTGGGGCTCAGACAAAATAAAGCTTTCAGAAGTTGTTATTGGCTAAGGACTGCGTGAAAAAAGAAGGATAGTTTTCTTGATGAAATATCTAGCAGGTGATGACTTCATTGGAGGAAAAAAAAAATAGTGAAAGGAAATGTTTTATCATGAAAAGCAGACTTTCATTTTAAGTGTTTTTGAAGTTGCCTGAGACAGTTTCTGCAAGCAAATTCCTATTTTATCTGATCAAAAGCAAATTTTTGAATTAATCACATCTACAGTTGAGACTTTTGGAGGGTCCTGTTAGCATGCAGTGAAGAACCCAGTTCTGGCTGAGCGAGTCCTGATTGAGTCAATAGACTGCGTAGACCCCTGCAGCATCCTCAGTGTCTCATTGTAGGTCATGATGTCCCTACAGTGTCACGAGGCGATGCACTGTGTCTCCACTGTCCTTAATGTTCCAAAGGGCTCTATACTCACCTGTGAAATCATAGTCCATCCTGCCCTAAAGTTCCTTCTTCAGTTGTATGAAGCACAGCTCATTTTGCAAAAAGAAGGAGATGGAAGAGGAGGTGGTGGTCATGGTCCCATGGGTGGGTGGGGAGGAGCAGGGAAGGAGGGAGAAGGAGAAGGAGGAGACAGTAACGACAAGCAGGACCATCAAGGGAGCCAAATCTTCCTAGATGAGGATGGTGTGAAAGTGGTTTGAGACCCACCATGGGCATCAGATAAAGACCTAGAGGGCTTGGCCCTATTCTTGGGCATCAAGAGGGCCCAGAAAGGGTCATGGCTGGAAAGAACATCCCAGTGTGGGTCCAGCCAGATTGAGCAGAGTAGCTGCTGCTGTCAAGGAAACTGGAAACATAAAGGCACATATACAGATAAAAGCATTTCAAAGATTTTTGAGTCCTCAAACATAAAAGAAAAATGAATGATAAATTTAGTGTGCAGATGAAATGTATAGTAATATAGCTGGAAAAATTGAGTTGACAATGCATGTGGAGAATATTTTATAGCTGGGAGACAGTTATGAGAAGCGAGGCCAAATGACCATATCTTTCTCATTTATCACTGACACCACTGACACTTTGACTGTTAACTGATGGCGGTCCTGTTTCAGAACCATCAATGCATATATATAATATACATTTAGGAAAGTCAGAGTGAAGACGGTTTAGCTCCCGAGCGACACTCTTTATATGTGAATTGAGTGTCTTTTATGTGCCATGCTAATTGCTATGTTTTGGGAATTCTGTGATCAACCTTGGCTCACATAGAGCTAATGGACTTGAAAGAACATGGTAATTAAAATATGAGAAATTGGGTTTTCTACACATTTAGGAGATAACATAAATACAACTCTTACTATATAGCTCCTGGCATATAGTGCATTTTCAATCATGGATAGCTTTGGTAATTTTTTATTCAATTAACGTTTTTTTAAACTCAGAAAACAATGTAATTTCCTAACCAATAGATAGACTTTTAACCAGACCTTTGAGAGTCCAACTTAACTAATATAAAATTCTAAGGAAGCATCAAAATATTGCTGATTTAAAGCCAACCTGGTGGTATATATCCTAGATTATTGCAGTTATCAAATACTGAACAAGTTCTGAATAGCAGAGGCTTTTCTGACAGATGAATGCCAAGTGCAGCAAGCAAGCAAACCCTAGGCACCATCCAGTGAGTGCTGGGGCTCATATGACTTAATGACAACCCTACCTTAACACCATCATTTAGATGAATTATCTCATTGACCCACCGCTTACACTGTTACTGGTCATTACTTCTGGAGTATTGTTCAGTGCACCAGGGCAAGAAATAACTCACTGACACCCTGAAGCTATAGATGATGGATTTTAGCTCCCTGGCTGCATTCAGAAAGCACGGAGCTCAGCATATTGATTGGGGAATTCATTAGCCACCCACCCCATAGCATCATGTGCTCAGATCCTGATGCTGTCACTGGGGCTGTTTCATCTTGTTAGTGTTTCCCTGATAGATGGCAGAGGGAACTGTACAGCTGTATTAGCCTCAAAGATGGTACTGACAGCCAGACCTGTCATTTCTCAGCCTGAGATGACACCTTTGGAACCTAGAATCACTTAAAGACATTTAGATAAGCCCTGCTGATCGGCCAAACTAACCTTCATCCCAAAGTCAGTTCATACTTGGACGAGAGGAGATGACCGGCAATTAAAATGTTTCCTATTCTATTCTTGACTCCTTAGTTAACCTCTTTTAATTCAGTTTATTTTTCTACTGCATTGTCTATAAGATGACAGGTAATTTAATGGCATAGATGATTATTTCCTACATTTATTTCGGACCGTATCTTCAGAGTTCATCTTACATGACTGCCATTGCCGTCACTCGCCGCAAATACTAAGTGCCAGGTACTAGACACTGTGCACAGACTTTGTTTACTTTATTATGAGCTCACAACTACTCAGTGAGATAGTCACTATTAATATCCTCACTTCATAAATGAGGCAACTAATGTTTAATGAAGCTAGAGAATTTTCCGAGGATTAGCACTGCTAATAAACAGCTGAGCAGGCATTCAGATCCAGTTCTGATTCTTAATTACTATTACACCCCTAATGAAAGTTTCAGAGTAGAAAGTGTAGCGGTGATCATTTTAATTCAACACGTATTTACGAAATGCCGATTTATTTGGAGTTGGTGGAGATAAATTTATTTGGAGTTGGTTGGAAATAAAGACTGTATACACAGCTCTGTTTTAAGGGAAGATGGGCAGTATACCAAGGAAGGTAAGGATACTACTGGTTCTAGACACTGAAGAAATGTGCGTGGACAGGGTGGGTCAGATTTTGGCTGGTGGAATCTGGAGAGGGAACATGCCAAATGAAGATACTAGCATGAGTGTAACCTCAAAGGAAGAGAATGCAAGCTGTATTCTCAAATTAGGTATACAGTCTGTCCACAATAAATGACTTGAGGCAATGGGCAGACTGTGGAATGGCAGAAAGATCCCAAGTTTTAGAGGCAAGTGGTCTATGATTCAAAAATATAGCTTTGCGTCCAACCAGCTCTATGTCCTTGGGTGAATTTTTTGACATCTCTGGAGGGCATGGCAACCCACTCTAGTATTCTTGCCTGGAGAATCCCATGGACAGAAGAGCCTGGCGGGCTACAGCCCATAGGATCGCAAAGGATCAGACGTGACTTAACACACATACACATAAAATAATAATGCTACATGGCAAATCTGTGTAAAGATTTATAATAATGTGTAAAAATGTTTCATGAGTCTTTTCTGGTCCATAGTAGATGCTAAACAAATTAAAGAAATATTTTAAGTTTATTATTATTTTTTTCTTTCCAGGTGTTTTAGGCCTGTAGTTGGGAGAACCTATAATGGGGAGAACTTGAATGCCATATGGATAGATTGGTTCTGAAAGCAGTGAGAAGCCCTTTTGAAAGTTTTTGAGTAGAAGACAAAACCCCCAAGGCTTAATTTTTGGGAAGGTTATTCTGGCTCTGTTGAAATAATATTTTTCAGTGGGTTTTAGGAAAATCAATAGCTAGAGATTATTGAAGTGGTCTAGGAAAAAGTTTTAAAGGATTTATTGTATGATGATGATCATATGAAGAGAATGAGGATGAAACAAAAGAACATTTCCCAGATAGAATCAATGGGTATCACTAGCTGGTTTGATGAAAAAAAAAAAAAACAGAGAAAGAAGTAAGGCATCTCTGTACTGGGAAGGTTGTGATTTCAATAGCAATAAAAGAGGGGGACATATTAAACAATAGATTTTAGGATAAAATCATAGTTTGACTTTGGTTTTGCAAGTATAAGGCATCCAGGAGTCCATCTACAGAGCTTCCCAATAGGAAGCATGTGATAAACTCAGATGAGGGAGAGGACCCCGAAAGAGGGACTTGCGGGTTCTCGGTCTGGCAGTGATGGTGGAGACTCTGAGGACTGCTAAGGTCTCTAAGAAGATAAGTGAGTGGGGACTTGGGAAATAGATACCCACCTTTACAAGAGGAAGAAGGAGAAGGAAGGAAGCTAAGAAAGAAGAGGCTGGGGGTTCAGGGAAGACCTAGGCAGTGAGGTTTACAGAAGTCAAAAAGCTTGGAAGAGGTTTTCAAAGCCAAAGAGTTCTAGAACTCTTTTACCCCTACATATTTAGTCAAAGCTCTGTCATTTGACATCACTTTGTGGAGACATCTTCTTCATCTTTATTTTTATTTTTTGCAGCATTTAACGTTTGTCACTCTGGCCCTCTCATCAGTCATTTCGTGTCTCTTCTCCGGGTAGTTGTCATAAGCATGACCGACTCAGAGCCGGAGGACAGAGTCTGGTCCTGGCTCTGTCACCAACTAGCAGACATCTCCAGGAGGTGGAAGAGATATAGATGGTGCCCGCCTCGGAATGGTAGACGAGCTTGATTGACAGAATGCTTGTGAGTGTGTCACCAACTAGCAGACATCTCCAGGAGGTGGTAGAGATATAGATGGTGCCCGCCTCGGAATGGTAGACGAGGTTGATTGACAGAATGCTTGTGAGTGTGTCACCAAGTAGCAGACATCTCCAGGAGGTGGTAGAGATATAGATGGTGCCCGCCTCGGAATGGTAGACGAGGTTGATTGAGAGAATGCTTGTGAGTGTGCCCGGTTACCATTGAAAGACTTACACAATTAAATAAGATCATTTTCATAGTAATATTGTTATGCATACCAACTGCTTGGGGCTTCCCCAGTGGCTCAGCAGTAAAGGATTTGCCTGCAATGCAGGATACATGGGTTCCATCTCTTGGTTGGGAAGACCCCCTGGAGAAGGAAATGGCAACCCACTCCACTATTCTTGCCTGGGAAATCCCATGGACTGTAGGGATGCAGTCCATGGGGTCACAGAGAGTGGGACCAACTTAGTGACTAAACACACACACCACCCACTTGAGCTCTGATGCCTAAGACTTTGTGGTTGGAAAACTGCATGAAACCTAAAAGGTGCTAAAATGATTATGGTTGTAGTTTTCAATAGGAAAGTTAGCAACCAGGCAGATGGGGGTCAGAGTCAAAATGGGGATTGACCCCCTACCAGATCCCACGACCTCCTGTCCTCCTCAGAGAGTGTGCATCTCTCAAACCTGTCTCTCATCCCTTGTAACATCACTTTAGTGGACGCTGTTTGGATTTAAGGTCATGCTGCTGCTGCTGCTGCTAAGTCACTTCACTCGTGTCCAACTCTGTGCAACCCCATAGACGGCAGCCCACCAGGCTCCCCTGTCCCTGGGATTCTCCAGGCAAGAACACTGGAGTGGGTTGCCATTTCCTTCAATGCATGAAAGTGAAAAGTGAAAGTGAAGTCTCTCAGTCATGTCTGACTCTTTGTGACCCCATGGACTGCAGCCCACCAGGCTCCTCCGTCCATGGGATTTTCCAGGCAGGAGTACTGGAGTGGGGTGTAAGGTCATGCTACAGTTCCCTAAATAAGAAATCCCCTGATCCTGGTGATCGCCATGTGCAGTGAAACATGGAATCTAATTACCCTGATCGTTATCTTAGCTTGGGTGGCTAGCGATACATAAAATTATCCAGCCCTTTTTAAAATGCAAACAGCAGTACTTAGGTTCACTAAACCCTGTTGGAAATGAACTCCACCAGTTGACTTTCTGCACCTGCAAACTAATGTTCTGACCAGATGACATGCATGGTTTTGTAATTCCTTCTGTGTTTGCTGTTTTATTTATTGTCCAGACACTGTGCCTGGCACTTTGTATATCTCATTTATTTCTCACAACACTGTCAAGTTGGTGAGATTACTTCCGTTTTAGAGATTAAGAAACTAAGGCTCAGAGGATTAAATAACCATTGTCTGCAGCGTTAGGGGAAGGAAAGAAGAGTAAATGTTGGTATGTTCTATTCTGACGTCATGCATAGCGCTTTCAAAAATTACCGATTCTGTACTGAGGTTAGATGCGGTAAATTTGGCAGGATTTACCTGTGATTGTTTTTTTCAATCCACACAGTCAACAATGGTAACCAGAAATGGAGGGATGGAGCACAGTGTTCTGCCTGAAGCAGAATACCTAATTGGAACTAAGGCACTTTATTTTTTAATTTAGAGAAATTCTTCATTTTACATTGCATTTTATTGCTTCCCAGTATTTTTTTTTTCATCTCAGCAACATAAGGTACCTACTTATCCCCAAACTGCTTTCTTTAATACCCCCATGCAAAATGGGCTTGGAAACCAATCTGAGGTTTTGCATGCAATATGGTGGACCATGAGATTCAAAAGTGACTTTTGTTGTTAAATTTAACAAAAATTCTCTCAAATGTAGTCTGTCTGAACAGAGATTATTGGATAAATGCCTTCATGTGTTTCAATATGTGATAAATACCCTATTAACTAAGTCTTCAAATATTCTTATGTGAAAACTGTAAATGATATCAAATAATATAGAAACACATATAGTCTCTCTACAGTCAGTGTTTAATTGTATGTATTTCTAATTTAAAACCAAATGTGAATGTCTTTGCAGCGACCTCGGGCTGTCACCCACTGGTCTTTCAGTTTCTAATGTCTAGTGGTAGTGTAGTTAAAAACTTGAAGGGTAGACCTTTTCCCTGGAAATCATATTTCTTGAAGTAGGAACAGATTCCCTTCAATTTGCACCTAACTTGATGCCTAATCCCTGAGGTCGTCAGGCTTTTGTGTTTGCTACTTAGATCAGCGATGCTAGAGTGGGTTTTGTTGCATGTCTAAACAGTTAAGTTTAATGCAACACTGAAGCTTGAAAGAAGAAAATGAGTTTGGGATAATGTGTTTCCCAGAACACAGTGCACAATGGGGGAGGGTCCTGGACTATCCACAAAGCACAACTATTAAAAAAAAAAGACAAAAATCTCCCAGAGGTTTGGTTGGGAAGGTGTACGGGGGCATGTAGTGAGACGTATGACACGACAAACTTAGCTTTAGATGAGAAGCACTTGAGAGAATTTTCAAGTTAAAATTAACCAGACAGGTGAAAATTAGCAAACTAGTGAATAACAGTTTATTTATTTATTTATTTATTTTGACCACCTCCCACTACATGCCAGGTAAGTTCTAGGTACTAGGAATACAAGAGTGAAACCACATAGTCAAACCCCCTGGCCTGGTGGAGCTTACCTTCTGGTGGAGCAGTCCTCAGTGGGTACAGTCAGAGCCTAAGTTCTACAGAGCTTTGTGAAAGCCTGAGGTCATCTATATTTAATTGAGAAAGTACTGGGTTGGCCAAAAAGTTCATTCAGGATGTTACAGAAAAACCCAAACAAACTTTTTGGCCACCCCGATATTAACAGACTGGCAAATCCCTCCAAACTTTTCTTTCCGTCTTTATACTTTTCTCTATTTTCCAAATCTTCAGATGAACCTCCCTTACTCTTACAATCAAAACAGAGCAAAGGACCCTCCTACCAGCTGGGGGCTCTACTGTGACCACCTCAAAGGCCACTCTAGTTTGTTTTCAGTACAAAAAGGAAACAAAAAGAATACCATCTTCACCCCCAGTTTCTGTTCCTTATTCTTTGAAATGATTGTGATTGTTCCTATCGTTTTGTATTATAATGGTGCAGGATACCTTTAGAACATCCACCCAAATTTCATAGACAGCAGAATGCTAGCGGTATCCATATAGCACTAACTGAGGAAAAAAAGAAAGTCAAAAACCAGTCTCAACCAAAGGAAAACCCACCCTCCCCAGAGCCTGACCACACCTCTGTCCAAGTCTATGGACTGTGAGGTCTGCACTTTGACCCAAAGCTTCCCCTCCCCCACCCCAGGCATTTGCAGGATCACCCCCTGTTGACAATATCAGCACAAATGAGATTTTTCCTTTCCCTTACTGAATGCTCCAGGGAACAGAACGGAACCACATGTTTCCCTTTGATTCCCACCCAAACACTGCAAAACACAGAGTGCGCTTCCTCCTTCAAGCTGTGTGTGTGCGTTAAACACATGCAAACATTGGACTGAAATGCAGACACAGTAAGTCAGCTCTGGAGAAAACCATAGAAGTCTTTTTTTTTTCTTTCTTTAACTCTTCATCTTTTATTTGAGCTAAATCTTTGCCAGTTTCAACAAACGTTGTTTTACAAGGATTCTTCAAAGAACAGTTAAATTTGATCCATCTGAAATTGATGAATGGATAAAGAAACTGTGGTACATATACACAATGGAATATTTCAGTTCAGTTCAGTCGCTCAGTCGTCTCCGACTCTTTGCGACCCCATGAATTGCAGCACGCCAGGCCTCCCTGTCCATCACCAACTCCTGGAGTTTACTCAAACTCATGTCCATTGAGTCAGTGATGCCATCCAGCCATCTCATCCTCTGTCGTCCCCTTCTCCTCCTGCCCTCAATCCCTCCCAGCATCAGAGTCTTTTCCAATGAGTCAACTCTTCGCATGAGGTGGCCAAAGTACTGGAGTTTCAGCTTCAGCATCATTCCTTCCAAAGAAATCCCAGGGCTGATCTCCTTCAGAATGGACTGGTTGGATCTCCTTGCAGTCCAAGGGACTCTCAAGAGTCTTCTCCAACACCACAGTTAAAAAGCATCAATTACTTGTCCATAAAAAGAAATAAATTTGAGTCAATTGAACTGTGGTGGATTAGCCTAGAGTTTATTATACAGAGTGAAGTAAGTCAGAAAGAGAAAAAATATGATATATTAGCACATATATATGGAATCTATAAAAATGGTACTGATGAGCCTATTTGAAGAGCAGGAATGGAGACACAGATGTAGAAAAAGGACTTGTGGACACAGTGTGGGAAGGAGAAGGTGGGTCAAATTGAGAGAGTAGCATTGAAATATATACATTACCATGTGTAAAGTAGCTAGCTAGTGGGAAGTTGCTATATAACACAAGGACCTCAGCCTGATGCTCTGTGACGATCTACATGGGTGAGATGGGGCAGGCAGGGTTAGAAGCAAGGTTGAAGAGGGAGAGGATATATGTGTACATCTAGCTGATTCACTGGAGAAGGCAATGGCACCCCACTCTAGTACTCTTGCCTGGAAAATCCCATGGATGGAGGAGCCTGGTAGGCTGCAGTCCATGGTGTCGCTAAGAGTCAGACACAACTGAGTGACTTCACTTTCACTTTTCACTTTCATGCATTGGAGAAGGAAATGGCAACCCAGTCCAGTGTTCTTTCCTGGAGAATCCCAGGGATTGGGGGAGCCTGGTGGGCTGCCATGTATGGGATCGCACAGAGTCAGACACGACTGAAGTGACTTAGCAGCAGCAGCAGCAGCAGCTGATTCACATGGTTGTATGGCAGAAACCAACACAATGTAAAGCAATTATCTTCTAGTTGAAAAAAATAAAAGTGAGTGTTTGGTATAAGTAGTATATTAACAAAGATTGTCCTAGGGTATAAACCCCAAGTCAGGAAGGAAGACCAAACTTCTCTTTCTGGCGTGAAGCTCTCGTGTCTCTCTCCAGGAGAATAATTGATGTTGCCAAATAGGGAGAGCTAAGGCTAAATTCTGTGCATGTGGTTGCATGTGACATGAGCTATTCAGGTTTTGTGTGACATCTCAGTGCTACAGAAACCAAAATCAAAGGACTGAGACAAAATACTTCATTTCACACAGTAGGACAAGTGTGTGTGTGTGTGTGTGTGTGTGTGTGTGTGTGTGTGTGTGTGTTTTAAAACCTAAACAGAACAATACTGTTCTGTGAACTCCAATTCACCTGCTGGCCACCTAGAGTCACCCTGTAACCTTGAACTCCGAGTTGCTAGGTTTGGGAAACATAGCCTTGTTTTTCACCCAGCACCTTCTGGAAACAAACTCCTATGAAGTCACTGTGGGTGTCCATAAGAAGCCATGGTTCTACCCGCTTCTGCCTTCAGGGTAGTTGAAGATTTGATTCCCTTTGAGAGGGACTTTCTGCCATTCACAATGACCACCAGCGAGGCAGGAGGTCAGGAACCAGGTCAGCACACAAGATTCCTGAGTGTATGCAGGGCAGCTGCATTGGGGCATCTAAAATGGAGCTGTTGCAGTTGCTCTGGTACCTCCTTCCGTCCTGGGTTCACCGGACCGAAGAGCAAAAATGAAGTTTTTTCTTCTTTTGATCTCCTCGGTGTTTGGCAGCCCTGTGCAAACCAGCCTGCTTCCACCACTTAGTTCCAGCTTCCTTCCTGTTCCTGGTTCCTAATCTCAGAAACCAGGGTCTCCCTTTGTGTTCAGTGTGAGAGGTTTAGAGAATGTGCCCAGCTAGTGTCCCTTAGATCTCATCTAATACACAAATATGTTTTAATTCTCAGGTAATTCACAGGCAATTTGGGATTTCCAGTTTCTTAAAAAAAAAAACTTCAGAAGGTTCAGCTGCAGGGGGCCAGTGTTCTTATGTGGCCTGGTCAAGCGGGGACAAGCAGCTGTTGCCAACTCTCTGACATTTCCCACCACCCCGTCTCCATGCCTTGTTGTCACATGCATCACTCAGCTTCCTCATCCATTCCCCGACCCGCCCCACTCCTGTGGACCCCTGATCTTGTGACTCTCCTCACGCAGAAGTTGCATCAACAGTTTTGGGTCATACCTTTAGATTTTTAGTTAACGGTGAAGCACTCTTGGCCTGAGTATTGTGTATAAATGGTGCTCTCAAACGTTTTCATAGGCACAGCTTTTTAAAATACTTAGTTTAGAAGAGCTTTGAAGTTGACTTTTACATTACTGTCCTGAGGGTACATGTTTGCCTACTCTAAAGTATCCAGGGCTCCCATATATTCATATAGTTCATGTCTAAATCTGTTCTTTAGCATAACATGTTCAGTGATTTTAACCCAGTGGTTCAACTTAACTTGTGCTGTTTGAAGAACCTTTGCACTGAACACAGAATGGTAATTTGTCAATGAAGAGTTTATTAATTTTCCTGGGCAAAGTTGTGCATTATTTCTAAGATGTGACATTATATACAATATGCAGAAAATAGCACATTTCCCTATGTTTTAATTCATAATTTTACAATATCAGCATGTCAGGCTATTCATTTTGACTATTCACGTCACACAAACTGTCTTCACACAGATCTTTGATTAGCTGCCTTCTCTGAAGGGGGCCGCCTTTCAGGGGGCATGTCTGAGAGCTCTGAAATCTGACAGAAGAGGTGGCTTCTGACTGAGGAGCACACTTGTTAGTCCCACGTCTTCCTCAGAGGCTTCGCCTGTCTGTATCGAAATGCTTGGCATGCTTCTTCTTGGATTGCTTTTCCAGTCCCCTTCCTCACAGTCAAGAACTACTTTTTCCCTCGCTCCTGACAGTTTTACCTAAACATTTTCTTCCATTGCTTCAGGCCATTGCTCCCAGCCATATCATCTTCTGAGACTATGAATAATCCTTTCCCTTCAATTACATTGTTACCTTCAAGGTATTTATAGGCTGTGATCTTGTCCCCTGGAGTCATTGCTTTGTCAGACTTTATAAATTTAGCTCTCGCCACTCCTCTTCATATGTTTTATCTTCCAACCTTTATAGCATTACTTTTTTTTTTTTTTGGAGTCTATCTTTGTAGCTTCTATGATATTTCAATATTCTCCCCAAACTAGAGAGGTCAGAATAGCATGTCATATCCCAGGTTATTACTGTGAATATTTGATTTGGGGGAGAGAAATCAAATGGGGGGAGGATTGCTTCGAAATTGAACTTATTTTGTGACTCAGAAAAATAGACCAGATGGTAGAGAAATCTATCAGGGCAACGTGTTTCCATATATTTTAACCTATTATTAGAATAATCCTAGAAGCTTAAGGGGAAATGATGAGCTTTCTTTGAGAAAATGTTTTGCTCCCATTAGATATTTGCAGCTGTCCTTTAAAGTAAGATATTCTTTAAAAATCCAGACTTCAATATGGTTGTGTAATAAGATTTTTTCCCCCTTAATACAAGAGCTTTTAAACCAATATTATCATTTATAATAATAAGATTATGAATATTATAATTCCTGTCTCTGCAGTTTAAATTGAAGAAATGCATCACACATTTAATTTTAGGAAGAAAAATCAAATTGCAACATGAACCACCTTGGTACTAGCTCTAAGTTCTTGTTCGCTTCTGCCAGCGTTGGTTAACATTTCATCAACATGGCAAATTGGGTATAGCCTCCAGGGGGCGCTGCAAAGAGCAAAAGCAGATTCCCTGGTGGCTCAGACGGTAAAGAGTCTGCCTACAACGCATGAGACCTGGGTTCCATCCCTGGGTCGGGAAGATCCCCTGGAGAAGGAAATGGCAACCCACTCCAGTGTTCTTGCCTGGAGAATCCCATGGATGGAGGAGCCTGGTGGGTTACAGTCCGTGGGGTCGCAAAGAGTCAGACATGACTGAGCGACTTCACTTTCACTTTCACCATGGTCTCCAAACAGTTTTGGTTGTCTCACATACTAGACGGAGAAGGCAATGACACCCCACTCCAGTACTCTTGCCTGGAAAATCCCATGGATGGAAGAGCCTGGTAGGCTGCAGTCCATGGGATCGCTGAGTCGGACATGACTGGGCGACTTCACTTTCACTTTTCACTTTCATGCATTGGAGAAGGAAATGGCAACCCACTCCAGTGTTCTTGCCTGGAGAATGGGATGGGGGAGCCTGGTGGTCTGCCATCTGTGGGGTCTCACAGAGTCGGACACGACTGAAGTGACTTAGCAGCAGCAGCAGCACATACTAGACAAAAAAATAACTGTGCACCACTTAAAAGTATGTTTATATTTAATGTAATGTGCACATGTTCTACGGTGTTTCAATTACAAAACACGCAGAAATATCAGAATCTTTTAAAGATGAAGATTTGATATATAGATGTTCCGGTAGTTTCCCCCATCACCCTAGTGAACCAAACCTGGCATCTCCCGAGGATGCTTATCACACTTTGGAGACCACAGCCCTGGTGGGCTCTCCATGTTGCAGAGTGAGCTGCAGTTCCCAGCAGGTCCCCGTAGGAAGCCTAGAACAAACAGTGACGGGCTGCAGAGCACCTGTCATTGCAAACCCACATTTTGGAGATGAACAGATGGAGATCTGGAGACGTAGTTACCTTTGGTCACAGAGCTGCTTAATGAGAAAGCTGGACATAAAATGCAAGGCTCATAATTGCCAGATTTCAGTGTGTAAGGGAAAGACCAGCTTTTCTTTTGAGTTTTGGAAAGTGGGGACTGAGCTCCAGGACTATGGAGAAGGAAAGGGTGAATCAATAGGTTTAGTTAACGGGGAGGCACTGTTGCCTGAGTGACCTCTGCTCGCTCCTGCTTCCTACTAAGGCCTCTTCAAAGGCTTTCTGTCTTTCTGTCTCTCTCTCTAACTTGAAAGCCAAAGCTTTTGATTTCATAGCAGACCCCTTTAAAAAGAGCACACTCAGGAGCCAGACATACTGAGTCCAGATTCTAACTCTGTTACTTAACAGTGTCACTTAATAGCTCTATGACTTCAAGCAAGTGACCTAACTTCACTATGTCTGTTTCCTCATCTGTTGAAACGATGATCAAGTTCCATATGGGCTGATGTGAGTATTATTTTAAGTGAGACCTGTAAAGCCACTGCACGTTGCCTGGCCCCATCATAAGGGTCATTTCAGCGTTAGCTGTCGTTATTGTTATCATCTTGTTAACCATTCCTTCTAAAGACATGAAGCACCTTGCCCCATATCGTTACATTTCATTTTGTAGCATGCATCTTTCTCCCCATTTCACAGACATGTACAGTGAGGCTTATATGTGTGCTTATGGCCAACGCCAATCCTGAATTCCAGGACGGACTCCCAACCTGGCATTCTATACCAAACTGCATTTCCTTTCAAGGTGAAAACAATAACTCAAACCCCTTTTAGCAGAGCAGGGGCACAGACTCCACAGTTTCCTTTTCTTCTCATCATCAGGGCACCTCCAGTCTGTGTAGGGGGGAAGGGATGCTGTCCCCCAGAAGTCTGCAAGGCTTGAGGATAAGGGCAGAGGCAGGGTTGAGGGTTAAAGGGGTATCAGATCACCAGTCTGAAGTCTCCCGCTGTGTGAGAGCCAGTGTTACAACCTTAATCGCTTCTTCACAAAGCAAGCTTTCTCCTCCCACTTGGAGTGTTTCTATTTTCTCCTGCTTTCAGTATCAGGGAGTGTTATTAAATGATAAGGGGGCTTGCTTTCTGGTTGTATATTGTGGGAGGCTGAGAAACAATGAGCGTTGTGACACTTTAGAGGCCGTGTGCATGCTGATTAGGGGAACCCCGTATGGGAGAGCAGGTCACGTGGCAGGGCTGCCTCTGAGATGCCGCCGCCCTTCCCTGGAGGGTTATTAATGGGCCTTCACACCTGTGAGGACAGGTTATGCAGTCTGGGCAAGGCGATAATTATAGACGCATCACTTGTCACACGCAGGGCCCTGGCACCGGGGGTTGGCAACTCTGTTCTGTGTATGAAGCAGGCTCCAGGCTCCAGAGACAAGAGAAAAGTGGAATTTGTTATAGTGACGTTGCATATAAAAGGCCATCTCACTTTGTTACCCATGGGCATTGATTGGCAACCGATACTGAATAGCGTGACATTGGGATCCAGGAGCAGAAGACCTGAATTTTATGCCTAGTTTTGCTGCCAGGGAGCCACTGGGGCTTGAGGAAGAGCCACTTATCTTATGATAATCAGTTTGTTGATACGAGAAAATGGGGATGATATTTGCCCTGCTTACCTCAAGGAGATACAACTCAAAGACCAAGGGTGTGTATGTGTTTTGGAGATAAAGGAAGCATAAAATGGAGAGATAAGAAAGTTTTCCTCAGTGATCAATGCAAAGAAATAGAGGAAAGCAATGGAATGGAAAATAATAGAAATCTCTTCAAGAAAATTCGAGATACCAAGGGAATATTTCATGCAAAGATGTGCTCAATAAAGGACAGAAATGGTATGGACCCAACAAAAGCAGGAGATATTAAGTAAAGGTGGCAAGAATACACAGAAGAACTATACAAAAAAGATCTTCATGACCCACATAACCACCATGGTATGATCACTCACCTAGAGCCAGACATCCTGGAAGGCAAATCAAGTGGGCCTTAGGAAGCATCACTATGAACAAAGCTAGTGGAGGTGATGGAATTCCAATTGATCTATTTCAAATCCTAAAAGATAATGCTGTCAAAGTGCTCATTCAATATGCCAGCAAATTTGGAAAACTCAGCAGTGGCCACAGGACTGGAAAAGATCAGTTTTCATTCCAATCCCAAAGAAAGGCAATGCCAAAGAATGCTCAAACTACCGCACAATTGCACTCATCTCACACGCTAGGAAAGTAATGCTCAAAATTCTCCAAGCCAGGCTTCAGCAATATGTGAACCAACCATGAAATTCCAGATGTTCAAGCTGGTTTTAGAAAAGGCAGAGGAACCAGAGATCAAATTGCCAACATCTGTTGGATCATGGAAAAAGGAAGAGAGTTCCAGAAAAACATTCTGATTTATTGACTACGCCAAAGCCTTTGACTGTGTAGAAAGTGAAAGTGAAGTCACTCAGTCATGTCCGACTCTTTGCGACCCCATAGACTGTAGCCTACCAGGATCCTCCATCCATGGGACTTTACAGGCAAAAGTACTGGAGTGGGTTGCCATTTCCTTCTCCAGAGGATCTTCCTGACCCAGGGATCGAACCCTGGTCTCCAGCGTTGACTGTGTGGATCACAACAAACTGGAAAATTCTTCAGGAGATGAGAATACCAGACCACCTTACCTGCCTCCTGACAAATCTGTATGCTTGCCAAGAAGCAACAGTTAGAACAGGACATGAAACAATATACTGGTTCCAAATCGGGAAAGGAGTATATCAAGGCAGTATATTGTCACCCTGCTCATTTAAATTATATGCAGAGTACAGCTTGTGAAATTCCGGGCTGGATGAAGCACAAGCTGGAATCAAGATTGGCAGGAGAAATACCAGTAACCTCAGATATGTAGATGACACCACCCTTATGGCAGAAAGTGAAGAGGAACTAAAGAGCCTCTTGATATAGAAGTCAAAGATGAGTGAAAAAGCTAGCTTAAAACTCAACATTCAGAAAACTAAGATCATGGCATCCAGTTCCATCACTTCATGGCAAACACATGGGGAAAATAGAAACAGTGAGAGACTTTATTTTTCTTGAGCTCCAAAATCACTGCAGGTGGTTGATTGCAGCCATGAAATGCAAAGACACTTGCTCCTTGGAAGAAAAGCTATGACCAGCGTAGACAGGATATTAAAAAGCAAAGACATTACTTTTCTGACAAAGTTTCATATAGTCAAAGCTGTGGTTTTTTCCAGTAGTCATGTATGTATGTGAGAGTTGAAACATAAAGAAAACTGAATGCCTAAGAATTGATGCTTTAGAACTGTGGTGGTGGAGAAGACTCTTGAGAGTCCCTTGGACTACAAGAAGATCAAGCCATTCAGTTCTAAAGGAAATCAGTCCTAGATATACATTGGAAGGACTGATGTTGAAGTTGAAGCTCCAATACTTTGGCCACCTGATGCGAAGAATTGACTCATTGGAAAAGACCCTGATGCTGGGAAAGATTGAAGACAGGAGGAGAAGGGAATGACAGAGGATGAGATGGTTGGATGGCATCACCAACTCAGTGAACATGAGTTTGAATAAACTCCGGGAGTTGGTGATGGACAGGGAGGCCTGGCCTGCCACAGTCCATGGGGTGGCAAAGAGTCAGAGATGACTGAGCAACTGAACTGACTGAACTTAAGTGAACTGAAGATGTTTTCAGAAAGAGGGAAGGGAGCACCACAAAGGCAGAGATTGCCAATGCATGGGAGAAGAGTTGAACAAAATTCATCAGCCTGGGGCAGGAGAAGCCTGGGAAGGGTGGGAGAATAATCAATGTAGAGAGTTTAATTTTGAACAGTATTCCTGTGGAGCAAAGAAGTGCATAGGGCCCGAGTAATTGCACCCAAACTCTGAGAAGATGAGGAGTCAAGGAAATTCACATCTGATATCCATAAGCTTCCTAGTGAAAAAAAAAAAAAAAGGATAATTAAGGTCATCTGCTGCAAGCAACAGGGGCAAAGGTAGATTGAGAGACTCAAAGAAAGTCCAAAACCTTTGGAGTGACCTCTTTGGGCATTGTCAGTTGAAGTCAACAAAGCATCTTTCCAACAATATCTTGATCTCAGAGTCAGAACGACTTGGCGTTTTGAGCCCCCCTTTATCGCTTCCTCCTGGATTGTCCTAAGTAGTCACCTATCACTTCTCCTACCTGTACTTTAATGTTATAACATATACTTTGCACACTTGTTATGAGATTTACATGTGACCACATATGTAATGTGCACAACATCATGCTTGACACAGAAAAACTCCTCATGGTTTCAGGAAAGTCAACATGATGGGAGAGAATGCATTCAACCTCCAGGGTGGCTATGTACAACTGTCCCCTTTGGAAGCTGGGTTGTATTGGCCTATCTGGTTGTACCAGGATGAATAATATTCTTTATAGGTGTGCACAAGCCTTCTTTTCAGAGGGTGGTTTTAAGCTCCAGGGCTGTTCATACCTCACCTTGCTCCATTGACACGTTTCTCCCTGATTGTGGCCTTACGTTATGGACTACATAGAGGAAGCAGGTCTCTGATGGAGAGCCGTTTAAGGCATATCCTGGGCTCCTTACTTGGTGCCAGTGGCTCATCAGTCCAATCAGGTGAGCCTCGAGCCACAGCCCTCATGGCTGAGAAGGAAAAATCACTGGGTGAGTTTTGGCTTCCCTGGTAGCTCAGTTGGTAAAGAATCCGCCTGCAAGGTAAAGATCAACCTGAGTTCGATTCTGGGATTGAGAAGACCCCCTGGAGAAGGGAAAGGCTACCCACCCCAGTATTCTGGCGTAGAGAATTCCATGGACTGTGTAGTCCATGGGGTCACAAAGAGTCGGACACAACTGAGCGACTTTCACAAAGGCCAGGTAATTTAGCGTCTGTATTGGAACTGAACCCTCAACCATAGGCATGTGGCTCATTTTCCTCAAAGGATAAGCCACCAACAAATGGGAAGGGCCCCCTCTTAGAGTTCCCTTTTTCTAACGCCCTTTTAAGATGTCCTGTTTATTCCATTTTAAGTGATTAACATAGATAATCATCAATATGAATATTCTTTCCAGCTGGAGTGTAGGTAAGAGTTAACATGGGGAAGGAAGAAGACCCTTTGCAAGATGCAATTAGACACCCTTTCCAATATCTAATAATTTCCCTTTCACGAGAAAGCCCAAGGAAGGCACAACCCAAAACAAATACTTCACAGGAGAAGGAAAAAAAAAAATAGAGTAGCTATTTTCTTATAAAAATGCCCGCAATTTATAAAGCATCAACTGAATGCAGGGGTGTATATGTATATGAGCATATAGCTTTGCTTTTATTTTGTTTTTCCCCATAATCCCCTCAGTGAGCTCAAAGGTGGAAACTGTTATCCTCATTTTGCTGTTGAGGATCCAAAATGCGGAGAGGTTAAGTGACTTGCCAAGGTTCCTGCCGCTTGCAAACAGCTGAGACTAGAGTTAAATCCAGGGGCACCTAGAGCCAAAGCCCAGGTTCTTTCTCCTTCCTGGACTTCCTGGATGCCCTGATGCCTCCACAATCTGTTCCTTGAATCACTCAGCTTCCATGATCTTCTATTTATGGGCACTCCCGTCGTATCGGCCACCAGAGTGGAAGGAGAAAACCTGAAACCAAGAGGTTGTCTTCTTGGCTTTTCTACTCATGAACTTGAATAGAGCCTACATTACTAACAAAAGAGAAAGGCAAGCACAAGGCTTTGGGGAAACCATTGGAGCTTCCTTGGCAAAATGTTGAGAATTCCATACTGCTACCAGCACCCTCAAAATTTTGCCAAGGAAGCATTGTATAAAACTGTTAAGATATGGTCTTTCTAACCTTAAAAATGTGAGGAGGGGCATGAATCTATCTCCAAGTGCTGATTATTAGCAGGACAGACAAGTGGCAAAATTTTCCACGAAATAGGTAATTTAGAGGCAGAGTAATCTCCTTTATCTTAAGTAAACAGTGCATTCAGTTAGGGAGTATATTTGAGCACTAAGAAGAATCTCATTCAGCTTCAATATCACTGCTTTGGTATCATTTTGAGATTACAGATGTCTCTATGTCTGGACACAATCAGTTGTCTGATAGACATAACACACTGGCAGTTAGAGACCATGAGAACTGTGACCCAGGCCAATGATGAGTGAGCATCTCCCTGTCTTCTCGCAGATGAATTCCTGGAACTTGGACCTACTGAGCTATAGAGCCCACAATAGGAAGGCACTACTTTTCTGCTCTTCTTAAACTGGCTTATCTAATTCGGAAAAGAAAGAAAAAAGCCGCATAGTTGTGTCCAGCTCTTTGTGATCCCATGGACTGTAGCCCTCCTGGCTTCTCTGTCCATGGAATTCTCCAGGCAAGAGTATTGCAGTGAGTTGCCATTTCCTTCTCCAGGGTAATTCCCAACCCAGGGATCGAACCTGCATTGCAGGCCGATTCTTTACCGACTGAGCTACTAGCAAAGTACTAACTAACTTCAGAAAGAGTATCCAGAATTTTTAGTTCCCAAGATCCCTCTGTACCTAAACTCTAAAAGAATCAATTAAAGTTGCAGTTTAATGTTATGTTGAGTTAACATTAGCATGGAGAAAAATAATCAACTAGAAAAGTCACCCTAAATGTAATTTTATGCTTCAGTAAATCAATAAAAAAATTTGAATGTTTCAGTAGGTCTTCATTCTCCAATGCTGACTCTCTTTCCAAAGTGATTTGGTAAGATAGTCAGCCTTTAATGATAATGTATCATTATCATGTCATAATATCATATATTTACTAATATCATATATTTACTAATGAAACTTTCGAAGAATCTTATTGGTGGAGTGAATTATGTAACGTCTCATGATTATGTTTGGCTTTCTACGGTCAGCTACTCCCAACACATTTTTACCAATCATACATGGAAAGTACTATGGCATTGTAAATTCTACCAGGTATCACTGAATAATCTCAGGTATTTCCTCCCTAAGAGTATACCTTCAGTTTTGAAGATATGTTGACTAGTAAGTGTTTTGGGTCTTAAATGGTGCTAAGTGAAGAGATGTCAAAAACACACACTACGTGAATACAAAAGTATTTTCCTTTCCAAGTGAAATGCCAGTGTGAGACAGCTTGTTGGTAATGAACTTGACCAATGATGAGCGCCAGCTGATGAGGAGTGGTGAGGAGCAGTTCAGGTGGTAACACAGAAGTTGGCACTGTGAGGATCTTTAAATTCCAGAACCAAATGGATGATCCACTGGGAGGCAATGTCCAGACAGATCAATACTATACAAAAAAGATAATTGCTTTTCTTGGTGAATCCTAAAAAAAGATCTGGGGCTTTAGGGAAATTGAGAGAGATTTCTTTTTTTTTCCTTCTCAAAAAAGTAATTAATGAGTACAACAGGCATTTCAAGGCAAGAGAATAGAATCTGAAAGCTTGAAAGCTGTACGTTCAGAATAGGTTTAGGGTTTTACAGAATGGTTTTAGCCCAGGACAGCGCCTACAGAAGTGGACAGACTGATGGTGGTGACAATCAATGTCTCCTTGAGAGATGCCTGCTGAAATCTTCTATTAGGCAAGAAACGAAAAACATTTGAGCAAGTGAGGTATTTCTTCCAGCAGAATGGTACAGATAGAAAAGAGTCAAATATTTGGAATAAAGTATGAATTTAAGTTGTCCTAAAGCAGATTACAAATGAAGCCTGAAATACATTCCATCAAGGGATAAGAGTGTGGATTTGGCTCCAATCATGATCTATCTTGCCTTCCTGGACTCTAAAAAGTGGCTCCCCTGTCCATCAATAATATATTGGAAAATGGTTTAGGATATAAACTCAGATCTTCATTTCTTGAAACTCTAACGGAATTTGGCTAGACCGAATATATCATTAGAAAGCTTGAAATTATAACTTGAGTGTTAACATTGTATTTGAACAGAATTTTTCACAAGATCTCTATTAGTTAAAAAAGAGTCACTGCTCTTTATTAGTTAAAAAAGTTACTGCTTTATCAGTTCAGTTTAGTCGGTCAGTCATGTCCAGCTCTTTGCAACCCCATGAATTGCAACACGCCAGGCCTCCCTGTCTATCACCGACTCCAAAAGCTAATCACGCGAGGGATAGTGTCTAAGTGTCATAATTTGCTTTCCTACCCAGTTTCTTCTGCTGGATTTCATGTTCCTTAAGGACTGGGTCCTGCTCCTATCCGTCCTTGTATATACAGTAGGTTCTCAATAAATGTTCTTGAATAAATGACTGAAAGTGTAATCTAATGGCAAACTTAACAAGTATGTGTCAAATGTATTCTTGATGCTTCGCACTAATTCTCCAACTTGTTTTGTTTGGAGATTTGAGCCTGAAATGATTTATGTAAAAATATAGATCGTTAAAACAAAACTAAGTCCTTTCTTTACAGCATTAAGAAATCTGTGTCCTGACATTAAAAAAAAAAAATGAATAATCACTCTCTTCCTCTACTAGGTTTGGCCATCATCATTCACCTCCTGTTTCATCTGAGAAATGGTTACATTTATGGGTCAGGAACTCTGAGAGACTATTTCTATTCTGTCAAAATTTCAAGTAATCTCCTCAAAATTTGAAAACGGGTTATGTACAAAGGACAACCAAAGGGAGAATTGAGTTTCAATTTCATCAAACGTGATCATCCTCTAAAAGCCTCTTTCCTAGAGACCTTGCATGAAGGAAGGTCAGAGAACATCAGAGATCTTTAAACCAAAAGACTAATCTTTGAAAGAAGTACATAGAAAAGAGTCAAATATTTAGCAAAATCAGGGATTGAAGTTGCCACTTTGGAGAGGGACAATTTAAAATATAATCTAAAATACACTTCGCCTACATATAATTTCTTAAGACTTTTTCATTTTAAATAATTTTAGGTTTAGAGAAAAGGTACAAAGATTTCACACAGAGTTCCTTCTCCCAGCTTCCCCTAATGTTAACATAAAGAATCTTTATTGAAATGAAGAAATTAACATTTGTACAATACTTTTAACTTCAGACTGTACTCAGCTTTCCTGATTTTTCAACTAATATTCTTTTTATGTTCCAGGATCCAATCTAGGATACCAGATTTCATTTACTCTTCTGGTCTCCTTAGTTTCTTCCAGTCTGTGACAGTCCACAAATAGTTCTTAATTGAAAGAATTATCTAAAACTGTATTTTTTAGATTCATATCATCCTTCCTACCTTTTTTCTCTACTGACCTTGGGCATTAGCTACTTTCTTGGCTGTTCATTCTAATTTCTGCACTTAGTATTTTACCATTTGCACAGGACTGTAAAAAGTATTAACACAGTCACGTGTTGAAGGTGTGTATCACAATCTGATCCATAGAGACTACAAAAGCGCTCTTCTAGTTCCACCAGACTACGTTCTCATTAATCATTAGGACTTAGTACAGAATGGTTGTTGAGGACACAGACCCTAGAGCTGGATTGTTTGGATTTAAATCCTTACTGTAGTTGTATGACATTAAACAGGTCACTTAATCTGTTTCTTCCTCATTCTTTGCATTTATAAAATGAGGATCATAGTAGATTAAAATGAATAAATGTTCAAAAGGCACTTAGAACAGTTAATTGGCACATGGTAAGTACTATATATTAGCTTTTATTATAGTTATTATAAACCATAAAAAAAGTGGGTAAAGAAAACCAATGTAAGGAAGTAGAGTGATGCCTGGATTCTGCATCAGAATGCCTGAGTTAACATCTTGGCTCCGTACTTTCTAGATGGCAATGTTCTTTGTATTATGTAATTCAGAGATCATAATACCTGCTCTTTGTTTTTCAAGGAGTTACTTTAAGAATCAGATGAGCTGAGACATGAGAAAGGGCTTATAAAGTATAAAATGCAAACCCAAGCAATAATAATATGCTAGTATTTGGCAGTGGGAAGAGGGGGTTTGAGGTCAGAAGAGAAGAACCACATGGGTCTCATCACATAGTCTGGTTTGACAGTGGCAGAACCTGTGTGGGTTTGTTACTGAGTCCAAACTCACTCTGTTCCCTGAAAGCTAGACCAGTAAATCCCAGATGAGGTATTGAGGCAAGGAAGGGATTTTATCTGAGAGCCAGCTGACTGAGAAGATGGCAGGCTAGTGCCACAAATAATCTTATTGTCAGGGCCTGAATGCCAGGTTCTTTTATGGATCAGAGATGGGAGCGGGGGGTGAGAAATCAAAGCTAAAAAACCATTTAACTCCTGCAAATGCTCCTAGAATGGCAAACCTCAGGTAGGGGGATGTTAGTTTCACTTCCTTACACTCATTTCATGGGTAGCGGGAAATTGAATATCTCCTGTCAAATCAACAAACAAAGATGTCACATCTATCTGTGACTCCGGCCTCGCTAAAATGCTAAATGTGAATTTCTGGGCCATTTCTGGGTCAGTAAGCAGCAGATGAGGGGTGCTGGGCACAGCACTATTTGCCCCACAAAAAATTCAAGAATGTCACAGGCCTTCACAGGTGGGTGGGGTCAGGTTATCTCCCTGAGGCAGACCATCTTGAACACAGTAGTAGACCATTATATCTACCACTGTGGGTAAGAATTCCTCATAAGAAATGGAGTAGCCATCATAGTCAACAAGAGAGTCCAAACTACAGTATTTGGGTGCAGTCTCAAAAACGACAGAATGATCTCAGTTCACTTCCAAGGCAAACCATGCAATATCACAGTAATCCTAGACTATGCCCCAACCACTAATGCCGAAGCTGAAGTTGAACAGTTCTATGAAGACCTACAAGGTCTTCTATAGCTAACACCAAAAAAAAGATGTCATTTTCATCATAGGGGATTGGAATGCAAAAGTTGGAAGTCAAGAGATATCTGGAGTAACAAGTTTGGCCTTGGAGTACAAAATGAAGCAGGGCAAAAGCTAACAGAGTTTTGCTGAGTGCCAAAGAATGGATGCTTTTGAACTGTGGTGTAGGAGAAGACTCTTGAGAGTCCCTTGGACTGCCAGGAGATCAAACCAGTCAATCCTAAAGGAGATCAACCCTGAATATTCACTGGAAGGACTGGTGCTGAAGCTGAAGCTCCAGTGCTTTGGCCACCTGATGTGAAGTGCCAACTCACTGGAAAAGACCTTGATGCTGGAAAAGATTGAAGGCAGGAGGAAAGGGGGATGACAGAGGATGTGATGTTTGGATGGCATCATGTCCATATCCAAACAAAAATGGATATGTTTGAACAAGCTCTGGGAGTTGGTAAAGAACAGAAGCCTGGCATGCTGCAGGCCATGGGGTTGCCAAGAGTCAGACACAACTGAACGACTAAGCACCAAAAGCTTAAGGGTTAAAATCACAAAATATAAGGGTTAAAATCACAGATGCAGATCCAGTGTGAATTGAGAATTAGCCCTTCCTGGTGACAGGTTTATGGGAATGCACTGTTAGTCCCAAACACTGGGTTGTTCAGTTATATTTGTCCATCTGCTGGGCCAGACAGTACAGGTGTGGAAGACACAGCTACCTAGAAAACAGAGTACAGGCGTTACCCTTTTATGGGCTTCCCTGGTGGCTCAGATGGTAAAGCATCTGCCTGTAGTGTGGGAGACCCAGGTTCAATCCCCGGATCAGGAAGATCCCTGGAGAAGGAAATGGCCACCCACTCCAGTACTCTTGAATGGAAAATTCCATGGACGGAGGAGCCTGGTGGGCTACTATGGGGTCACAAAGAGTTGGACACGACTGAGCAAGTTAAGTACCCCCTTTATAGCCTTACTGGGAAATGTTCTGGGCACTTCTGTTGATAGTCACAGAGGACAGAGATAAGGGGAAAAGGTGGGCTTGGGGACTTGGTAAGTTAGATGTTAAACTCCTCTTTCCATGTTGGCATTGTTTATTTCAGTTACGGTCACAAAAGAACTTTTAGAAGAAGCTATGCCTTGCATACTGCCGCCTCAGGCCTTCGACTCTGAGACTCTGCATGCTGACTCAGTGACTCAGGAGGTTCTTGGGGACTGAGGGTGAGGGTGTGGAGCATATTGGGGCTGCCAAGGCCAGAGGTGCCATTGATTTTCTGCTTTGTTACCAAATAACTTAGATTTCTCCCGCTGTAGAAAAAATGTCCACCACCACCCTCTCAAAGGGAAATCTGTTGAAAAAGAATAGAATGGGCACTTAACTTACCCCTTACTCACAAACAAGGATGATGAGGCAGAATTAAAACTTTCAGTGCAAGAGGCAGCTGCTGCTGCTGCTAAGTCACTTCAGTTGTGTCTGACTCTGTGCCACCCCATAGACGGCAGCCACCAGGCTCTCCCGTCCCTGGGATTCTCCAGGCAAGAACATTGGAGTGGGTTGCCATTTCCTTCTCCAATGCAAGAAAGTGAAAAGTGAAAGTGAAATCACTCAGTAGTGTCTGACTCTTTGCAACCCCATGGACTACAGCCTACCAGGCTCCTCCATCCATGGGATTTTCCAGGCAAGAGAACTGGAGTGGGGTGTCATTGCCTTCTCCGAGAGGCAGCTGCAGCTGGGGAATTGTGTGTGTGTGTGTGTGTGCGCGTGTGTGCGTGTTTTAAAGTTCCACCTCTTCTACCTATCTAGAATTATAATTAAATAATAAACATAAGGGACCCTCAGAAGACCCAGCACACCTATCAAGTACATAAATTGAGGGGCGAATTGTATGAAGACTAGCTGACATTCGTTGAATAGTTATTATTTACCAGACATTGTTTGAAGCATTTTACACTTAATCCTTAGAACTCTGTGAAGAGGGACTGATTATTTTAACACTCTTCTACAGATGAGAAAACTGAAATACCTACTAGATAAGAAAATTGCCCTAAATTGCACAGATTGTCATTCCGAGTGTTTTTCCACAAACGTATCTGTTTAGATAACAGTATTTTTGATCATTAAGATAATCTCTAAAGACCTGTACAATGATCGTGTTATTCCATCCCTACCCAAACTAAATTGTGCAGAAAAAGTGGTAAACACAGTAGCCAGGGTTGATATTAGTCATTTTATCTTTAAAAGACATCATCTCAGTTTTCTTATCCATTCATCTGCTGAAGGACATCTAGGTTGCTTCCATGTCCTGGCTATTATAAACAGTGCTGTGATGAACATTGGAGTAGGGTTCAGGATGGGGAACACATGTACACTCATGGCGGATTCAAGTCAATGTATGGCAAAACCAGTACAATATTGTAAAGGAAAATAATTAATTTTTTTTAAAAAGACGTCATATCCATCAATTAGTCCAATACGAAAATGAAAGGAATTAACTGTCCATTGAAATTTAAAACACTTGAGGGCAAATGTTGAGCAGTGCTAGGATTTTGTTAACCTTGGGACCATCCCTCAAAACCCAATAATCTGAGGGGAAGGAATGCTTTTTTTTTTCCTGGTAGACACTAACTTACCGAGTTTTCTACTGAAAAAAAAGGAGAGAAAACAATCAATCATTCCTCATCAAACCCAGATTATGACCTAATTATGTATCACACGCACATGAACACAGGCAAGAAGCCTGGTCACCCAGTTTCTAGCACAGTAAGCAGCAATCTGATCTGATCAAAGGGTGCAGTAGACTAAGAAATCTGGTCTCTGGTGAAAGAGATTCCCGATGGATAACATGCAAGGATATGTATTTTTCGAAGACCAAGGAAACGGAGGAGTGCCCTCAGCAGGCAGAATGCAGAGTAGTTGTTCTTGGTTATTGGGAAGGATGGTACACTGCCTCAGGCCTGTCATTACAAACATCAGTGATCATTGTGGGAATTTGGGAGACTGCTAGTGAATAGGAAGCTCCAATTATAGAACACTGGATAAAACAGCCTTGGCGCTAATTACACTGTGTTTAGATTGATGGGCCTAATGAGCAGTGTTCCTTAATCCAAATGTTGATTTTCAAATGAGTTAAATTTGGGGCTAAAAGTGTGTGAGTAAATTTGTTTACTGGCTTGACTGTGTGACTCCAAGTAGAATTCAAATGATACAATGAACATTTCTTAAGTTACTAAGTCAACAGCGGGCCCAGGGTGAGACCCTGGAGATCCCAAAGTAGAGAAACCCCTGAGGAGTCATAGGCCAGTGAGGAGGAGGGCGTTTTAATGATACTAACGTGGCAGCGATAAGAGCAGCTGATGTTAGTTGATATTCATTGAGCCCTTGCTAGGCACCAGACACAGTTCTCTACACTGCCTATATTAATTCCTTTACCTATTGAATACTTACCACCACTATCCCTTAAAGGAGAGACTATACCATAGGTGAGAAGGAAGGAAGAGGAAGATTAAGGAATTGATCTAAGGTCATGCGTGCAGAGGGTGGCAGTTCAGTTCAGTTCAGTCGCTCAGTCATGTCCTACTCCTTGCGACCCCATGGACTGCAGCACGCCAAGCCTCCCTGTCCATCACCAACTCCAGAACAGGGCTTAAACTCAGATGGTCTGATTCCAGAACTTTGGCCCTTCAGTCTGATCTTGGTATTCCAGAGAAGGGCTTCAATATAGTTGACTTTAAGTGGAGTGTTTTAGGGCAAGAAGAGGTATAAGTAACCATATTTGCCTATTTTTCCTGGAGGTGATGAGGTCAGGCCGTAATAATATTATCCTAACTCCCTCATTCACTCTATTCCAGTCATAATGGCCTCTGCCATTCTTCCAGCAGGTCAACCTCATCCCTTCCTCAGGGCCTTTGCCCTCATTACACTGACCTGATTATTCCCTCCCAGGTACCCTCTTATGACTCTTTCATTCAGTCCTTTCCCACTTCTGCCCAAATGTTACCTTATTCATAAAGACTTCCCTAATCCACTCTATTTTAGCAGCCTTTCCTCTGCCAACCTTCCCGCAGTCTCTAGCCTCTTATCCTGCCTTCCTTTCCTCCAGAGATGTTAACATCCTCTTGATTCTTAGCCTGCTCTTTACACAATGATCCCCATCTCAGTAGATCCAATGTCCACCCAGTCATTCAAAGCCAAAATCTTAAAATCCGTTACCTCCCTTTCTTAATGCCCATATCTATTTCATCAGAAATCCTATTGAATCTACTTCCAAAATATATGTCACATCAGACCACTTCTACCCCTGCTCACCATCGCTGCTTCTCCTTAGCAGAAGCTCCCTGTAACCCCCTGAGCCATCCCTCACCTGAATCTTTGTAGGTACTTGTATCTGTTTTCACTCTAGTCTGACACCCTCACCCTCTGCCAGTCTTTTCTCCTCAGGGCAGCCAGAATGATATTTTAAATGTAATCAGTTGATGTTTCTCCCCCTGATTAAACTCCTCACACGGCTTTGTGTTGTGTACTACAATTCTACACTGTACTATTGTATACTACCCGTAAACATATCACTATGAACTTGAAGATCCTACAGTATGTGATCCCTGAACATCCCTAAGACCTCGTCCTCTCCCACTTCTCTCTGCAATGACCACACTCAGGCATGTTAATCAGAGATATCTGGTTTTTCCTAGCATTGGGGTTCCCCCCTTATCCTGAGACTTCTTCCCTAGCACCAAGCCTGGTTCTTTCTCATCACTTGACTCACTGCTCAGATGTTACCTCTTCAAACTGACCTTCTGTGGTCATCCTGACTTAGAAAGCTCCCCTCTCCCTCCCCACTCATCATTCTATCCCATTCCTCCTTGTTATTTCCAATAATTGTCTATAATTATCTAGGTCACGTGTTCACATGTTTAATATCAGCCTTGCTCTGAAAGGAAGAGAGGAAATGGGACAGTCTAAATCGCTGCTCTGACCTCAGCACCCAGAATAGTGCCTGAATCAGAGTAGATGCTCAATAAGTTGTCTTTGAGTGAAGGAATAAAGGATTGAAAGAATGAATTTTCTGTGGCCTGATTAGAGATGATGCCCGGTGCAGTTCTGACTATCTGTCTTCCTTTGTATTAGTTTCTTGAATCTTCAACACAAATAACAAAATAAAACTTGCTTCTAGGAACAAGGTAATTCCATTGGCTCATTCATTCATCATGTTTCACTTATTAGGTACTTACTCTATTGAGAACTTTCACTACTGGCCTCCTGTTCTGGTATTCTGGCAGTTTCTTAGCTGTGTGTGTGTGTGTGTGTGTGTGTGTGTGTGTGTGTGTGTGTGTGTACTGGAGGGAGAATCAAGGAAAGAATCAATGCAATGCAAAAAAGTAATTTTTGTAGCAATTATGTGTCAGACTTATGTGCACACTGTTTTGAGAATGAGAAGAAAAGTCCTCCTGTATCTGTTAAATGGAAGGTTAATTTATAAGCATTTATCTTCAAGTTATCAGAAATGGATTTCTATTATGGTCAGCTTTCCTAAATCTGAATTTTAACTGACATTAGATCTGGAGGATAAAAATGCAGGACTCAATAGAGACTAATGATCATTCATCCAAATAAAGCAAATATCATTTAAACTGGACGTGGGTCTCTGGTAATCTATGGCCTTCTTTATCTTGAGTGAGGGAGGGCTAAATAGGCTGGGCTGGCTACTGTGTTAGGGGGGACTGATGACTACTTTTCACTAGTCTAAGGGATTAAAAGGAAAATTAGTTTCTATTCTAAAAAAAATTTTTTTAAGGCCAGTTAAAATTATTGAGTTCATGCATCACTCAGCAATTACAGGAAACATTATTGCAGCCTCGCCATAGATGATTGGAATAATTACTCTGCTTTCATCTTTCTCATCTAACAACACTCTCCCCATGCCTCCCACTTCCCTTCACGTCTTAGCATGCTGCCTGTATCTGCTTTGTGGGGAGAACCTCAAGGCTCAGCGTTAATTGGGCCATTTCCCTGTCACAGGGTTTGCTTCTAAATCTTCCTCCTCTGTTGGTTGCAGTGAGGTCCATCATATGCGGTCAAATGGCAGAGAAGACATTAAAAATGCACACATCCTAGCACTAAATATGCCACAAGTGAACTTCAGTTACAAAGGGAACTTCTCACTTGTGTGCACTAAGTCACGCGACCTCGTGGACTATGGTCCGCCAGGCACTTCTGTCCATGGAAATTTTGAGGCAAGAATACTGGAACAGGTTGCCAGTTCCTTCTCCAGGGGCTTTTCCCGACCTAGATATCGAACTGGCGTCTCTTGCATCGCCTGCATTGACAGGTGCAGTCTTTACCACTGCGCCCCCTGGGAAGCCCTGAACTTCTTTTAACAATAAATAAACCCATTGGCCATTTTCTTGCACCAGGTGGCAATCACTATAGCTTTGATTGGCAGTTTGACTGATCCATGGTTTATACTGGTCTTTCCTTGTATGTAAGTAGAAAGATGGGGAGAGGGTTCTACAAACACAGTGTTTCCCATACTTGTCTAATCATAAGAATCAACTGTAGCTCTTGATAAAAATATGCTCCAAGCCTATAGAATTAAAGGTTTCAACAGCCCTAAGGATCTGTGTATTTAAGAACAGCCTAGGTGATCAGATCATCAACCAAACATGGTGTTTATAGTGGGTTGTTTATATACATCTAATGCTTTCCTGATCGGGGTGATCTTTTTCTTTGATTAAACTTAAAATGTCCAAAGTCTCTCCCTCACTGAATGCTTCCAGTGCCCACTGCCTTTACTAGGAGACAGTGAGAGCCCTGTGGGGCGTTTTGTGATGAAGATCTCTGTTCTATTATTAGGCTGAATGAATGAGGCCACCGGGAGGGAGTCCTCTTTGTCGATGTTTTGACGATGTACGTGGGCCTCGTGACATTCGTCAACAAAACTGCCTCACCGACTAAGCTCGGCCAGCCTTACTTCTAAAGCATTTGAAAGTTTCATATGGTGAGATCCACTTCGATAGAAGTTAAGAGAAAAAGTAACAGACTTCTAAAATATTACAGATGGAAGGGCCATTGGGGGTCATCCATTCCCACCTGATAGCTATAAAAATACAGAAACAGGGGCCATTGAGAGACTTGTCAAAGTCAAATGTTTAATTAGAAGGAGAATTCGGACTAAAGCATCTGATTCTAGGCCTAATAGTCTCTCTGAGACACCATCTCCTGATTCCTGCAAACAATCTTTCCCCTCTCTGAGCCTCAGTTTCTTCTTTAAAAAGCATATTAGACCAGATCAGTGTTTCTGAAGCTGTTCTCTGAGACACTGAGTTCAGTGGAAATGTCTGGGAGGACTCACCAGAGATGGGGTCAGACTTCTTCTTCTTCTGCTCCAATCTGGCTGATGTATTTAAATTGCATTAAGAATTTAAAGAAACCAATTCTGATACTTTTTTTTTTCTTCTCTAAAGTTATAAAGGCACAGGACTGGATGATCAGCTTCAAATACATATTTGATTCTAATATTTGTGGATTCTGAGAAAAGAGGTGTGTGAAAGCAAGGGCTTGTCTTTCTTTGTCATCACCCATAGGAACTGACTCTTGTGTATTCAGTGAATGGTATTCATTCGCCAACTCCAAGTGTGGCTTGGTCAACTCAAGGAATAGACACTGTGAGAGAACAGTGGAAAAAGAAGTTATTTGGAGACAGGCTATCTTTTAAAATTCTCTTTGAAAAGCCAAGCTGAAATAGGCAATATTTTCTCCCAAAATGGAAAGATGACGTCACTGCTTAGAAAGTAGTATTATGCATGCTGTCGTCTACTTTCCACATAGGTCCTGAAAGAGGACAGACCCTCAGAATGAAGTATCTTTTCTCTTCTTTGGGTCTATTCTGCATTTGGAGGGGCGTTGGTACTTCTCCTTAGATATCTGAGAGTGGTTAAAGCTCTAAGAAAGAGACCCTTTGTCCTTAAGTAGGAAAATACGAGACACTTGGGAGCAGTTTTTTGAAACCATCAGTATCCAACAATAATATATGCTTTCTCCATATTCTGTGCTGCTGGTCTGAGTTCTCCTCTGTTTTGATCAAGACTCAATTGAAAGAGACCTGAGGATGTGTCTGCCTCCTTTTTCTTAATTTTGGTCTCTGTCATTTCACCCAGAAATAGGCTAGATGGTTGTCCCCCTGCCCTATTAGAATCACCATCTTGGTTTTCAAACGTTCTCTACACATTGCATGATCCTTCTCACCTTTCCTTGGTTAGCTTCTTTCACTGTAAGCTCTCACATGCTTCCTCCTCATTTGTCACCAGATTTTAGACTGACTGGCATCTGGCATATGAATCAATCAGGTAAGAGCAGTGAAGTAAGCAGATGGAGCTATCCCATTCTTTTTCCATCAGTGATGATAAAAGAGCCCACCCAGTCAAGTGACAAGGCATTTGGGGGTGCTGGTGGCCAGACAGTTCAGTTTTCTTATTTGTAGTCTCGGCTCCTCAGAGTTTAAGTGATTGGGTTGTCACTTGATAGGGCACATATTTCTTCTGTAATATTTGATGGTTGTTTATCTCTGATTTTTTCCTATATTTGATTCAGTTCAGTCACTCAGTCATGTCCCACTCTTTGTAACCCCATGGACCACAGCACACCAGGCTTCCCTGTCCATCAGCAACTCCTGGAGCTTGCTCAAACTCATGTCCATCGAGTTGGTGATGCCATCCAACCATCTCATCCTCTGTCATCCCTTTCTCCTCCCGCCTTCAATCTTTCCCAGCCTCAGGGTCTTTTCTAACGAGTCAGCTCTTGGCATCAAGTGGCCAAAGTATTGGAGCTTCAGCTCCAGCACCAGTCCTTCCAGTGAATATTCAGGCTTGATTTCCTTTAGCATTGACTGATATATTTGATTACATCCAGTTTAATTTTTCCCTTTGGTTAACTTTTGTTTCATGTCTCTTGTTTCTGGAAGTACATTGTAGGGATGTCGGTTTCTGAAGGTAACATGCCCCAGTTTGCCTGTGACGTAGATGGCACCACTTAGAAATAAATGCTAAAACTTTATCAACACAACATAAACAGGATTTACAGGGATTCTTGAAACAAATCCAACAATCTGGCCCCTTCTCTGTGTATTCTCCTTGGCCCATTTTAACCTCCACATACAATGAGCTCATTACCAGGCAAACCATCTAACCTCTCTTTAAAAAAAAAAATTATGTATTCCTTTGTTAATTTATTTGACTGCATCGGGTCTAACTTGCAGCACATGGGATCTTCGTTGTGTTGTGCAGAATCTCATCATTAGGGCACAAGGACTCTCTGGTTCTGGGGAACATGCTCCAGGGTGGGCTGGCTTCTGTAGTTGCAGCACATGGACTCTGGAGTACACGGGCTCAGTAGTTGTGGCACACGAGCTCAGTTGTTCTGTGGCACGTGGGATCTTAGTTCCCCAACCGGGAATGAAACCCGTGTCCCCTGCTTTGCAAGGCACATTCCTAACCACTGGACCACCAGGGAAACCCCCAACTAACCTCTTTCATACTTCTCTGCCTCTGCACATGCTGTTCCTTGGCCAGAGATGCCCTTCCCTGTATCCTTCACTTGGAAAATTTAGACCAGTCCCTTTATCCCCTGTAGAAATGTCATTAGCTCTGATATGCCTTCCTGTGGGCAAAGTCAGGGGTCCTGCCTTCTGTTTTCCCCTGGTACTTTACTTTATCACTGTGACAGCCTCCTGCCTCTCTAGCCCATTCATTTAGAAGATCTTCAAGGGGTAAACAAAGTTTTATTCCTCTTTGAATTCACAGAGCCTTACAGATTTACTTGGGCTTCCCTGATAGCTCAGTTGGTAAAGAATCCTCCTGCAATGCAGGAGACCTGGGTTCGATCCCTGGGTTGGGAAGATCCCCTGGAGAAGGGAAACACTGCCCACTCCAGTATTCTGGCCTGGAGAGTTCCATAGACAGCATAGGCCATGGGGTTACAACGAGTCGGACATGACTGAGCAACTTTCACTTTCACTTTACAGACTTACTTGGAGAAGGAAACAGCAACCCACTCCAATATTCTTGCCTGGGAAATCCCATGGACAGAGGAGCCATGGAGCCACAAAGAGCTGGACATGACTCAGTGACTAAACAGCCAACCAACACAGACTGACTGAAATATAGGATATAGTTCTTCAGTCATTTTGACTGAAAAAGGCGATGAATTCATCAATCTACCTATTTCCCAGTATCTGGAACTTCCCAGGGAGCCTCTCTTCTCCTTTGTCCCCCATTTCTCTACTTTTTATTTAATCTATAAATAATAATGAGGATAATAATAGCAATAATACTTTTTGTCCTATGCAGTCTTCTCCACTAGCATGTTTTTTTTTTTTTTTCCCATTCCTTTTATAAATATGAAATCACTGTTTCCATAGATATTAGTCTAATCTGGAATCTTTTCGTCTCAGTTCTTGAATCTACAGTAGCCTCCTGGTGGATCTGTCTCCGGTGTGTTCCTACTATAATACACTCTTCTACCAAGTTGCTGCTCAGTTGCTAAGTCGCATCCGACTCTGTGACTTTATGGACTAAAGCACGCCGGCTTCCCTGTCCTTTACCATCTCCTGGAGTTGGCTTCAACTCATGCCCATTAAATCAATGATGCCATCCAACCATCACATCCTCTGTCACCCACTTCCCCTCCTGCCTTCAGTGTCCCCTTGTGCTTTCCGTCTTTCCTATCACCAGGGTCTTTTCCAGTGAGTTGGCTCAGCCAAAGTATTGGAGCTTCAGCTTCAGCATCAGTCCTTCCAATGAATATTCAAGACTGATTTCCTTTAGGGTGGACTGGTTGAATCTCCTTGCAGTCCAAGGGGCTCTCAAGAGTCTCCTCCCACACCACAGTTCAAAAGCATCAAATCTTTGGTGCTCAGCCTTCTTTCTGGTCCAACTCTCACATCTGTACATGACTGCTGGAAAAACCATAAGTACCACATCCACTGGGGGCTTCCCAGGTGGTACGGTGGTAAAGAATATGCCTGCAATGCAGGAGATGCTGGTTCAATTCCTGGGTTGGGAAGACCCCCTAGAGGAGGAAATGGCAACCCACTCCAGTATTCTTGTCTGGGAAATTTCATGGACAGCGAAGCCTGCCAGGCTACAGTCCATGGGATTGCAAAGAGTCGGACAAAACTAAGCAACTGAGCACGCACACACCACATCAGTTGTTTCAAGGCACATTTCTGTTACTTTACCTCTCTAGAGGGATTCTGAATTGGCTTCCCTATTAGATACAGACCAAAATTCTACTCCAAGCAACTGATGTATTTCATCTTAACACTTCTTATCCCTCAATGTGCTCTGCAGCATCCATCCAAGCCAGATTGTCTGCTGTTCTCTGAATGACCCGCTCCCAATCCTTTACAGCCCAAAGAAGCCCTTAGTTTACATATACCCAATCATAGTATTTTATTTATTCCAAACCAGGGTATGAACTTGTCTCTCCCCAGAAGTCTACCAGGATTTATCTAAGCCCTGGGTCATTATTTTGCTATTTTATATTACTATTGGTAGGATTTGGGGCACAGGGATTTTCAACCTTAATTTTGCCCTTTTGCTGGTGTCAACAGATCATTTAACCTTCTTGTATTTGAAAATTGAGTTTAAAAAAAAAAACAAACAAACTGTTATACATGTAGGGTGTTTCATGATGAAATAGGAAGTGTTTCAAATTGAAAGTGATGATTTATTTGGTTTACAAATCAGCAATTGTCAAGAGGGTACATAACCCATTTTTTCCCTCTCTGTTTCCCTGTAGGGCATATCTGTATCTTTGGAGTTTGAAAAGCATAACATAAAATTATCATCACTTTAATTTGTTTATGTTCAAAATACTTAATTCACTTTGAAATATCAAATCACATTAACAGGAAGGTGTGACAAATAGAGACTATTTTTGGTATAACAAACAGACCCCCAAAATGTTAATTGCGCAAACATTTTAAAAAATTATCTCACTCATATATAGAATCCAATGTGGTACCAGTAGGCAAGAGGCAGGAATGATGACAGAGATGCTGCCATCTCCAGCAAGTCTTCCAAGGGCTGAAAGTGAAAGTGAAAGTCACTCAGTCGTATCTGACTCTTTGCAACCCCATGGACGATATGGTCCATGGAATTCTCCAGGCCAGAATACTGGAGTGGGTAGCCTTTCCCTTTTCCAGTGGATCTTCCCAACCCAGGGATTGAACCCAGGTCTCCTGCATTGCAGGCGGATTCTTTACCAGCTGAGCCACAAGGGAAGCCCCTTCCAAGGGCTGCTTTGGATTAAAATCCAGGGGGCGTTAGTGGTAAAGCACCCATCTGCCAGTGCAGGAGACACGAGAGATGTGGGTTCAATCCCTGGGTCGGGAAGATCCCCTGGAGGAGGAAATGGCAACCCACTCCAGTTTCTTGCTTGGGAAATCCTATAGACAGAGGAGCCTGGCGGGCTATAATCCATAGGATGACAAAGAGTTGGACATGACTGAAGCACTAACACCTTCACTTTTGGAAGTGGAGAGAACATGAATACCTTCATATGGGAGAATTTTATGGGCAGGACCAGAAAGTAGTCCACATTGGTTTTATCTCTGTTCCACTGGATAAGCTCTGCCCCTTGGCCACCTAATTTCATGGAGTATGGGAAGCATAGGCTACGGTGTATCCAGGAAGAAAAGGAAATGGTTGTACTGAAGAAATAATTGCTTTTACTTGACATAGTTTCAAAGTCATTTATTATTAATACACTGTCTTTCTTAAAAATTATAAAAATTTCTGAGCAGATGTTTCATATTACTTTGCTATGCCTGCAGCATATAGTATAGAGGTCTGGGCAGATTTAGCACTTGATATGTGTAATTAATTTTCTATTTCTATGTAACAAATTACCATCCATTTAATAGCTTCAAACAATCTATGTTTATTAGCTCCCAGTTTTTGTTGCCAAGAGTCTGGGCACAGTTTGGCTCAGTCCTCTGTGAGGCTGTAACCAAAATGTTGGTCAGGGTTGACTTCTCATCTGGAGTCTCAACTGGGGAAAGGAATGCTTCTAAGATCATTCAGATTGTTGGCAGATGTTATTTCCCTACTTCAGAGAACCAAGAATTCATGGTGACTTCCAAGCTGGTAATAGACTACTGGCAAGATAAAGTCCTATACACCATGAGATCATCCAAACACCTTTGCAATATTGTCTATAAGCAAATTACAACTCCTATTTTCACTCAAGGGAATACGGTTATAGAAAAGAAGCGAATACGAGAAAGCCTGTCTACAACCATAATTGTCAGGACCTATCCACCACAGTAAGAGACTGAAAAAATAGAGGTCTTCCTTGCTTAGCCAGTGAGCTACCACTTTACCCGAACATACATTTCGCACAAAACTGCAGAGGGTTGTAAAAGATCTCAAGAGATAAGTGGCTCTTATTGGCCAAGAGCTAGTAACAATGCTGTCAGAACAAGCGCTTAGGAGCTCTACTTGCTAAGCTTCACAAATATCAACCTGATTCACATGACTATCTTTAGAACTGGATTCAGAATAAGCTGAGAGCATCTTGAACCTGTTACAAACAAGTCTTATTCCCAAGACTTGTTTGTAACAAGTCAGTACCCGCAAGGCCCTCATTATATGGCATTTGGAAACTTTCTGTCACGTAGAATTTTTGTCTCTTCTGACCCTCTTTTTCTCTATTCTTCTATCCAAATCAGGTGGTATTGAAAGGTATTGACATTTTTTTTTTTCTTCTCCTTCTCTTAGTCTTCCTGTTTGACCCTTTCCTTTCTGGTTCAAGTTATCCTTTAAGATAGCCCTTAGTGTTCCTTTTGGGGAGAAGTCTCAGGGGTCACTCACGGTATGAAACTCCAGTCTGCATGTTTAATTTGTTTTGGAGAGGGCTTCAGTTACTCTTCCATTTCCAAACTTCATCATCTACCAGCTGGATCTCCTGAAAGGAGAAGGTCTGAGAATCTGGGCTGCTTATTTATATGTCAGCTATGAAAAGAGCTTCTTTCCTGCCTGTTCCCACCCTACCTTTGAAACTCCAGTAGTGACTTTCTGTGGTTCATTCTTCCAAGATGATACAGTCACACAGATGTAAAGGTTCAGGGCATCAAACCAAAACATATGAAGGCTCTAATAGAGAGGGTCACATTTCTAAAAAGGAAAACCAAATTCTCAAGATATTTTCTGGCTCTGTGAACAGCTAAAAATATATGAGGATAATCATTCCTACAGTCCTGAACTTTTAATAGCAAAGCTAACCTGGAAGGAAAAATGACACTGAGCTATAGGGTGAGAATAAAATAGACTTTAGGAGAACCTGTTTCTTTTCTTTCTAAGGCATTCATTCCTAGATTAGTCCATCTATCTTTAAGTGCATATGATTCTTATCTATTTGGCATAACTTTAAAGCTAGTGAAATAGGTGAATGGTACAATTTTGTAATGCTTTGTGTCTAAAATTACCATTTTTTTTTTAAAGATTTCTTTGACTGTGGACCATGTTTAAAGTCTCTATTGAATTTTTACCATATAGCTTCTGTTTTATGTTTTGGGGTTTTTTTTGACCACAAGACGTGTGGGATCTTAGCTTCCAGACCAAGGACTGAACTGCATGCTCTGCATTGGAAGGCCAAGTTTTAACCACTAGACCACCAGAGAAGGCCCTAAAATTATTTTAAAAGCAAAAGTAAATTGAAAGCAAATAAATAAATAAGTTTGTGAGTAGCAAATGGAGGCAAACTGTTTCTCTGAATGTAAACACCTGTTCTGTCTTCAGTGAAATACCAGGGAGAAGACAAGAAGGAGAAGCAAGGGGAGGGGAATAGATGGAGATTCCCAGCTGCTGTAGAGGCATCACCATGTGGGGTCTAACTGCATGGTGTGCACCATTTTTCAATTACCTGAACTGAACTTGTCTCAGTCAAAGCCTAAAACATGCCCTGGGGGACTTCAAATCACTATATTTGTAAATTAAGTCGTTTGGGGATGGGTGGTAAAGAGCTACTCCCAAGGGATTATTACACTCTGGTCTCCTTTCCCTAAGGAACAAGGCAAGACATCAGGCAGATAGATGTACAGAGACTAGAAAATTATGGGCTTCCCATGTGGCTCAGAATCCGCCTGCCAATGCAGGAGACACAGGAGATGCAGGTCCGATCCCTGGGTTGGGAACATTCCCCTGGAGGAGGAAATGGCAACCTGCTCCAGTATTCTTGCCTGGAAAATCCCACGGACAGAGGAGCCTGCTACAGTCCGTAGCGTACCAAAGAGTTGGACGCGACTGAGCATGCACACTGTCTCTTGAAAGATTTGTGCTGTTCTGTTGGAATGCATGGGTACATGCATATTTATCCTGATTCTGACTAGGAGGCCTCTTTATATACATTGCCATTGTAAGAAAGCAAATCCTTTGCCATCATGGTTTCTTTAAAATGAAGTTGCTCAGTTGTGTCTGACCCTTTGTGACCCCATGGACAGCAGGCTCCTCCGTCCATGGTATCTTCTAGGCAAGAGTACTGGAGTGGGTTACAATTTGGTAGTATTTGAAAGCCCTTGTTTTGAATTCAGTCAGACTTGGGCTATATTTTGGGCTCTGTCTCTTATGAACTGGATGACCTTGAACTGATCACTGTGGGTCTTTGCAGTCCAGTTTCTTAATCTCTTAAGTGGGACTCATAATACCTAATTCATATAGCTACCGATAGGAGCTAGTTAAATAATGCATAAATATGTAACACTGGGCTTGCACCTAGAATGCCTTCAATAAATGAGAGCTATTGTTCAAGTCATTATTGTCTTTATACTTTACAGCACCCTATGATTGCTGTGACTATAGTTCTGTAGCCACTTGGGAATACCATTTTAGAGATGAATCCTATCAGTTTCTTTATAAAATAGCAGTGCACTTTTTTCATGAAATACATCATTTGTCATTCTACTCAAAGGGGATTCAATTTTTTAATGCAGTTTTATTCCAACTCAGTGCTATGAATGTAATATGGTTACATATTACCATATATGTAATACTCATGGTTTGCATGAGTAAATTTTCAGAGAACTGAGTTCCTTCTCTGAAGAGCTAGTACAAAACTAAAATAAAGACAAATGTTGAGTCTTTGTGCTATTCAGTCAATGATCTGAAGCATTTAGAAAACAAACCAGAGAAATAACAGCCTCCAAAAAGATAGAAGAAGAAATCTATGGTAAGGCCCTTTTATGCCATCAGTTCAGGGTTCTGCTGTAGATCTCAACCAGCCTTTACTTGTTGCTGAGTGTACAGTGCTCAGAGATGTAGGGAACACCAATCTATGACACAAACCTGGGAACTGTAGATCCAGTTGCATTGGAAAAGCCCAAATGCATGCCAATAGTAAACGCGATGGTAAACCAAGAACTTCTTTTCTGTTTCCCAAAGATGTTTTCATGGGGTTCACCCTAAGAGAATCAAAGTTAAGTGATAACACTGTCAACACGGTCTCTTGAGAAAAGGGGTCTACTTAGGGATCATTGGGATTAGTCTAATTTGAGGCAATGGCTGAAAAATGAAGTGGAGACACACCTTACGCTGTTGGAAACGCACACTTAGAAGAGAGATCAGGAAGACATGTACACATTTGGGGATCTAGTGTAGCGGACAGCAGGACGTCAGCGGCCTCACGAAAAGCTTGTGTAGAGAGGACATCAGAGGGAATCAAACACAGTGTGGAAGACTTGGAAGGAAACCCTCCCCTCTTCTTGATGCATTGTAGCACTCCTGAGAGATAGGACTACACATGCTCTTCACACTAATCCAGAACCTGAAGACCAGAGAGGGTAGCAGATCTGGCCAGGAGAAGCACTGTTGGGACTGTGAAATAAGCAACATGACTGTTTGGATCAGTGTAACGATCTGGAACGAAATAGAAGGGTAGGATTGAGAGACACTTGCATCTTCGAAATATCCAGCAGTGTGTCTCTCTCATGCATTGACTCTGCTTAAAGCATCTTCAGAGGGACCTGTTCGAGCAGTTTCCTACCAATATATCCCTGAGGCCTTTTGGCAAATAAGCATCATTCCAGCTTAGCTACATGATAAAACTGCCTGGCATTGGGAAGGAGATTGAGAGTAATTAAAAATAACTCGCAGCTCCAGCAGGGCGGTTGCTCTCCCTGCCTCATCTGTGTTCCTGTCACATGCTTAGCTCCATGGTGAGACCCCAGCTGTAGAGCAAAAGACTTGTCATAATAGTATCTGATCTGCTCAGTCTTGAGTTGATCACAAAAGAATGTTAACCAGATAAGAGTATTGGGTTCCAGGTTCTGGAAGGATTCTTAATTATCCTGTTAAAAAGAAAGAAGTAAGAAAAAAAACAAAAAGAGGCCAACAGAAAAGGCTAACCCAGCTCTGTTGCACAAGGGATCTTCTGATTGCTTTTTCTTCCTTGGTAGTCTGACCCGATCCATTTGAAACACAGCAAGTGAAATAGTTTGCAGACAAGTGATGTGAAATTTGTACTGAAGCTTTAGCTCCCCAGCCCATCTCCAAGAAAAATATTACAGAACAGCTGCTAGAGACACAAACAGAGGACAAACAGAGGCCTGAGGACATTCCTCCTGTGAAGGTCAGGATCTGGCCCTTGCACCGAGCACCCAGGTGAGCAAGCAAAGGGCACAAGAGTGGGATCAGTTCCCAGGCTCGCTTGAGTCTCTGAGCTGTTTCTCCTCATGGTCTAAGTGCTTTAAAGCTGCAAAAGCATTGGCCCACCAAATGATTTTTTACCACTTGCCATCTCAGGTTACCAGAAGTGGACTCTTTGCTGTTAAGTGTAGTGCTATTTGAAACGGGTCAGCCTAGCGTTCCTCCATACTAGGTAACTGTTTTATTAATGAGTGACAAACTCTACCTCCCCTCTTTCTCAGTGAACACTGAGCTCCCTTAATCTTTGCAAACTTTCCCCCGTTTACTAGTTCAACCTACTCGATCAACCTAAAAATGAACTGACCTGTGCTTAAGGATTGAGGCTTGTGCCCTGCTCCAATCCTGGTTTCCCCCTGATTTCAGACCTCTTGCCTCAACTGGATGAACTTTCCAAGCTCAAAGGGAAGGGATTGACATATATACACCAGTGAGACTACCTATAAAATAATTAGCTAGCAAGAACCTACCGTATAGTACAGGGAACTCTACTCAGTGGCCCGCAGTGAGCTCAATGGCAAGAAAATCCAAAAAAAGGGGCTGTCTGTATCCATCTAGCTGATTCACTTTTCTGGACACTAGAAACTAACAACCTTGTAAAGCAACTATACTCCAATCAAATGAATAAATAAAAGAACTTTAAAAATAATGATTAATCCAACGTTTTTACTTTATGAAAGTTTTGAGACTGACTCTCAAAGAAGAGTTCTGTAATAAATAGTTGTTTCAATTGTAATTTATAAGCTACCCAAATCAGCAGTTGGTAAGAGTACGGGCTCTCGAGTCTGACTGCTTGGGAAATTATGGCCTACCTTGGGGAAAGCTTTCCAATGTGTCCAAGCCCCTGTTTTCTTATAAAATGGAGATGACTGTAGGATATATCCCCAGATGACTGTTATGAGGAAATGATACATATAAAACTCACAGCACTGTGCCTGGCGTAGAATAAGCCCTCTATAAAATATTATCTGTCATCATCGTTGTACAAGTATGGAAACAGAATATAATAGTTTAAGTGACGGGTCGATGTTTAAGCCTCCGTTCAAAAACAATAAAATTTCATAATTCTTGCAATGGGCACTTATCCCAGAGAGAAACAGTGCTATTTATGGTAAAGTTTATTTATTTCAAGGTTGGCAAATAGGACAAGTAAGTCTAGTACATGACAGTGGGATTGCAGCAGAGCCCATTTTAATACATATACAGTGTTAAATGGTATGTTTAATGTTTACTTGGGGCTTCCCAGGTGGCTCAGTGGTAAAAGGATCTGCCTGACAAAGCAGGAGAGCCAGGAGATGTGGGTTCGATCCCTGGGTCAGGAAGATGCCCTAGAGGAGGAATTGGCAACCCACACCAGTTTTCTTGCCTGGGAAATCTCATGGACAGGTGGGCTACAGTCCGTGGGGTCACAAGGAGCTGGACACAACTGAGCAACTGAGCACACAACATTTGTTTAGATGCTCATGTATTACCCCCAGTTCCTCCGTTCTTCCCCACCACCACTGTATCTCCGTTAGTTCCACACCTGTTTCCTATAGAATGGAAGCTTGCACAGGTTAGAAATTACATCTTTGCAACCTGCTCTGTGGGCTTCCCGGGTGGCTCAGACGGTAAAGAATCTGCCTGCATTGTGGGAGACCTGGGTTCAGTTCCTGGGTCGGGGAGATCACCTGGAGAAGGGAATGGCTACCCAATCCAGTATTCTTGCCTGGAGAATTCCAAGGTCAGAGGAGCCTGGCAGGCTACAGTCCATGAGATTGCAAAGAGTTGGACACGATTAAGCGACTAACACCTTCACCACCAAAAATGATAGAGGAGTAGATGTTGAAGTCTATAAATCTGTGGTGATCTAAGAAAATGTCAAGAAGCACTTAGAGTCCTAGCAAAAGGCAGAGGAATGCTGATACATAAGAACTTGCAAATAAACTGTTAACGTGGAATGAAGCCAAAATAGCACAGGAGAAAAAGTGAAATGAATTGAACAGGCCTGGACTCTCCAGGTAAGCTGGGATATAACCCCCTAAGAATAGCGTATGTAGAAGAAGAGTCAGTGAGTCATTAGTAATCCATAACTATACTTTTTCCAGAGGTTTTCAAAACGCTGGAAAGTGATCTTTTGCAACCATTATCCTTACCCTGGTGGCTCAGACGGTAAAGCGTCTGCCTGCAATGTGGGAGACTGGGGTTCCATCCCCTGGTCGGGAAGATCCCCTGGAGAAGGAAATGGCAACCCACTCCAGTACTCTTGCCTAGAAAATTCCATGGATGGAGGAGCCTGGTGGGCTATAGTCCATGGGGTTGCAAAGAGTCAGACACGACTGAGCAACTTCACTCACTCACTCACTCACTCATCCTTACCCTGGGATATGATCTGTTTCATGATTCTTGCAATGATGGATGATACAGTGGGTCCTTCAGACATTTTGGTTTATTTGTCTGATTAGAGGTACTGTCTTATATTATCAAAAGAGCTGGTGGTGCTTTCAGGACAGGAGCAGATTCTCTGACTCAAAGGACATTTCACCGCCCACTAAACCACCCTTTGCCAGGAGCTCCAAGGAAGAGCGATTGTTCAGTCTGGTACACTGAGGGAATGATCTGTCCCCAGCTCTGGAGGCTAAGCACAGCCTTGAATAAAAGACAAAACCAATTCTGCAATATAAATGACACATTCCATTAATACAAGTGGATCCAAATGAACTAATTTCATTCAACAGTACTGTTACATTCTGTAGCTCTATGGGCTTGGATACAAATGGTAATGTCAGTCTGTCGGGAGAGTGGACTGCAGTGCGTAATTACAAGTTCTTGTTCAGCACTTCAGGAGCTAATCAGAGCGAGGATGTGAATCTGTAATTTGCAAATGTGCAAAGACAGGGGTTACTGTGGCACTAATGGCTCTGCTGGTAACATTCTTGCCACCAAACGACAGGACTGTGGGTGCAAATTCGATGAAATAATTTGACCTCCCATTTAGTCATTTGATTATGAGAAATCTGTCCTGCTGGCAGCACCTGGGGACATTTCTAAATTTAATGCTGTTCAGTAATATAAAATACCAGTATGCCAGTAAATTAATATTTACATTCCAAGGGACAAGGGACTGTACACAATTGTGAAGTGATAAATGGAGCAAACTAATGTGTAAAAATACCACTCAAGTATACAGTATATCACATGATGAAACTGGTTTCTACAAAACTTCATAGGACTAAATCAGGGAAGGTTAAAGGAGAGGTGGATAGAAAAACATGAACGCATTTGTGTGTGCTGTTGTTGTTCAGGCGCTAAGTGGTGTCTGACTCTCTGTGACCCCCTGTACTGCAGCACACCAGGTTTCCCTGTCCTTTAATGTCTCCCGGAGTTTGGTCAAATTCATGTCCATTGAGTCAGTAATGCTATCCAGTCATCTCATCCTCCATTACCCAGGATCAGTTCAGTTCAGTCACTCAGTCGTGTCCAACTCTTTGCAACCCCATGGACTGCAGTATGCCAGGCTTCCCTATCCATCACCAACCCCAGGAGCACCCCAGTATACATATATGTAAATGGGCTTCTCTGGCAGCTCAGTGGTAAAGAATCTTCCTGCCAAGGAGACGTGTGTTCAATCCCTGGGTCAGGAAGGTCCCCTGGGGAAGGAAATAGCAACCCACTCTAGAATTCTTGTCTGGGAAATCCCATGTACAGAGGAGCCTGTTTGGCTATAATCCATGGGTTGCAAAAGAGTCAGATATGAGTTAGCAACTAAACAACAAAATATATATGTAATATATATGTTTATGCATGTATGTAAATACATACACACACATATGTTTTTTATTCTTCCATATTTTTCTCCTCACTAACATTTCTCCTTTAAATCTTCAACTATTTGTTCTCTTTCTCCAACAATTTCATCCAGTCCCACCCTTGGGTGAGTGGAGAAAGCAAGCAGCATTTTAGAGTGGAGTAGTGGCTCATTCTCCCAAAAAGATTTTAGAACTTCACTGTCCCATCAGCTCATGGTTAAAAGTAGAATGCTTTCTGCTTGTCATTTTGCTTGACTTAGGGCTACAAAAATAACATTATTGCTTTCTGCTTCCCTCATCCCATTATTATCTGATTGTGAGCTATAGCTGATGTCCCTTGGAAAAAATAAGTATGCAGAACACCTTCGTTGGTTTCTTTGGCAGTTATAAGTCTTGAGGCTTAAACTTATTTCTTTTGTAGAGACAGATGCATTATGTTGGAGATGCCTTGAACGTTTCTGTTGGTATACCCAGTTCGGTCAATTCTAATTGTGAAATGTTAGGAATCACTACCCACATCACACCTTTCAAGTCAAATGGTTTTACCACAGGTGCTGAAGAGAGAACCATGGTTTACCTAGTGGAGTAATTGTAAGAGATTCAGCCTAGTAAAAGCTTCAGGTAACATGGATCCTCCTGCTACTTGCTGAAGAAAAGAAGAGAGGTCTCATTTTGTAGGTAAAAGTCAAATGACTGTTTCTCTCCAGAAAGTTCAGAAGGATTGATGCCAAAATTTAGCCTCTGTACACCAGTGCTGAATTGAACCTCAGAGGCAAGAGTTATAGGTGAAATTGAAAAGAGTAGCTTTCTTGCTTTGCCAGGCAAAGGAGAGGAAGGCATAGCAGGCTAAGACCCTCAATACTGGGTGTCCCAGCCCAGGGAGGGTTGTGAGTTTTATTGTCAAGGGGTAGGCTTGCTTTATAGGAGAAGGCAATGGCACCCCACTCCAGTACTCCTGCCTGGAAAATCCCATGGACGGAGGAGCCTGGAAGGCTGCAGTCCATGGGGTCACTGAGGGTCGGACACGACTGAGCGACTTCACTTTCACTTTTCACTTTCATGCATTGGAGAAGGAAATGGCAACCCACTCCAGTGTTCTTGCCTGGAGAATCCCAGGGGCGGGGGAGCCTGGTGGGCTGCCGTCTATGGGGTCGCACAGAGTCAGACATGACTGAAGCGACTTAGCAGCAGCAGCAGCAGCAGGCTTTCTTTATAAGGAGCATGGTATGTGCAGGGCCTGCGTTCCTTCAATCTAGAGATCCTCTGGCACCTATGGTCTGATGGTCTATGGTTCTCGAGGCTACTGAACTGTGACCTTCTCTCTGAAACATCTTCCATGTGGTGTGGAGTGGGGCGGGGCAGGGGAATGCTTTCATTCTGCTGAAGAGCTCGAAGATTTATGTGTATCTCTCTACCAGGACCCTGGCCCAAAGCTGCACTGCTGTTTCTCGACTGCTCCTTCCTTGTTTTAGCATGCCCTCCCTTACCTGATTCAGTTCAGTTCAGTTCAGTTGCTCAGTCGTGTCCGACTCTTTGCAACCCCATGAACTGCAGCATGCCAGGCCTCCCTGTCCATCACCAACTCCTGGAGTTTACCCAAACTCATGTCCATGGAGTCGGTGATGCCATTCAACCATCTCGTCCTCTGTTATCCCCTTTTCCTCCTGACTTCAGTTTTTCCCAACCTCAGGGTCTTTTCTAATGAGTCAGCTCTTCACATCAGGTGGCCAAAGTATTGATGTTTCAGCTTCAACATCAGTCCTACCAATGAACACCCAGGACTGATCTCCTTTAGGATGGACTGGTTGGATCTCCTTGCAGTCCAAGGGACTCTTACCTGATTAGCAGCTGTTTGAGCCTGCCCTTAGGAACTCAGGAAAGGGGACACAGAAAGGCTTTTGTCCTCAGGAGCCCCTCGGGGTCCTGCTCCATTTCAGGAAGCCTTTTCTTTTACTGATTCTGTGTAGGGGGCAGTGTGTTGGAGTGCAGAAGCAGGTGCTTCTCAGTCACATATTTCCAGGTCTAAATCTCAGTTCTGCAGTTGATTCATTGTGGACTTAAGGGAGGTTTAAATGGTCTTTGTTTTCTCATTCGCAATGAAAGAGATGATAGCATCTCAGGCAGAGGGCTCTAAGGATGGAGAGAGATAGATGCGAAACACCTGGCAAGTACTGTCCTCCTGTTCCGGGGAGGGCTCCCTGGGAACCAGACTTCCAGGCTGAGTTTCGCATGCAGGATGTTTATTAAGGAGTGTCCTTGGGATGAACACCTGTGGGAGGAAGAGGACAGAAGCTGGATGGGGCAAAGGGAGGGGAACTGCCTCAGGCACAACGGCAGCCTCAGCTGACTTCACGTGCAAGTCTGGAGCCACAGAAGCCCTTTGGCATTGTCCCAAGTTGGGCTGAGAAGGCTGGACTTTCGTCCATCTCCAGTAATTAGTTACTTGGTTTGTGGGCTGTGCCGGGGAGGAGGCCTTGGGCAAGAAGGGTCACTGCAACTGAGGCTAACCTTGAAGTGGCTGACAAGGTAGGTAGAAATCAAACGATTGTTTCTCTCCAGAAAGTTCACAAGGATTGACACCGAAATTTGGCTACAGACCCCTTGCTGACAACATTTCCAGGAGGTGGGGCAACAAGGCTTTCACTGAAGGAAGATAGTGTATCAGGGGCCTCCACGGTCCTTCTCCTTCTTCTTCTTTGGGACTTGTTTGTCCTATTTTACAGGATTAAATCTCTATACAATGAGAATCTAACTGCTAGACAGACAGAATACCTTGAAGTGTTCCAAATATGGAAAAAAAAAAAAGATATGTTTCCATTAATGGATAATGACACTTTGACAGATAAGTGAGCAATTCTGCATTGACTTATGGTGGGGAGGGGGGGAGATTATGGCAGGATGTGGCTAGCCTTGTTGAGTTAGCCTCGCTGCTGTCTAGAGAGGCTGCTTCTTTCCCTTCTGGGGGAGTTGTGTGTTTAAATCAAGGGTGACACACTCGAAACACACTTTTGGGCAAAGGAAAGCTTGGCTGAGAGAAAGGGAAGACCAAAAGGAAAGAGCCTTGTAGACTGTGACCTTTCAAGCTAAACTCCTGCCCCGAGAGAAAGAGAGACTTATTTGAATTTGCAGACGTCTCAGAACTCCAGTGAGCCGGGCACTGGCGCTTTTCCTCTGGGGCACTACAAAGCTTAGGTCTTTGTAGATCAATTAAGTCATTAGCACTCCATCTAAATGAAGGTGGATTTCCTTGAGGAGGCCGAGCCAGCTGGCCTGCCCCAAACAGCGCAAAGGCCACAGGGGTACCAGAGTCAGAGTGAATGGCTCTAAGCCACTGGGGTCAGAGGGCCTCCAGCTTGTAGCTGAGTTAATGCTGCCTGTTTTCCAGGCGACCTCAATCACTGCCCTGGGCAGATTGAAAGCCGATACTAGACTCAAGAGCTCTCTAGTCACATGAGGGTTTGTAAATATGATTTAAAAATCCAATTGCCCCCACCTGCCCCACTACAGGCGGGGTTAGAGAGCTGCAAGGTGTGAGGGACTGGATGAGCAGGTGTGTTTCGTCTTGGGGAATGCTGCACTCTTACAAACTGCTGCCTTAGGTATCATAATGCAAGAGTTCTAGTTTTTAATTCAATTTGTTCCTTAAACTTTGCAATAGATGATAGCACAGTTGGAAAAGCAAAAAAGCAAAGGAAGAAAAAAGAAACGCTCCCTTCTATTTTTGTCCCTCGTCTGCTCAGGAAACCAACCAGTTACTGGTTTTATGTGCTTCCAGAGGTTTCTCATACATATACAAACAAGAATTTATTCTTGTTGAGCCTCCTTTTAAACCAATAGTCACATACTATATATATCATTCTGCATCTTGCTTTTCTCATTTAATGTATCTCAGCTGTCTTTTCATATTAGTACATTGAGAGCTTTCTCGTTCTTTTTATAAACAGCTACATCCCATTTCATTGCATAAACATATCATATGTTTTCAGGGGTTTCCCAGATGGTGCTTGCGGTAAAGAACCCGCCTGCCAATGCAGGAGACTTAAGGGATGCAAGTTCCATCCCTGGATTGGGAAGATCTCCTGGAGGAGGGCATGGCAACCCCCTCATATGTGTTTAACCATCACTCTGCTGTTTACTATTACAAACAATATTGTAATTAACCTTATATGAGCCTTATTTGCATGTGTGTTTGAGTATATCTGTAGGATACATTCTCAAAAATAGAATTACTAGGTTAGGGGGAATGTGCATTTTGTAACTTCAGTAGATACTGCCACAGTGCCCTTGACAAGCATCGTATAAATTCACAGCCCACTCGCGATGGAAGAAGTGTTTCCCCACATCTTACCAACAGCTTGTCAAGCTTGGAAATTTGCCAGTCTGGTATGCAGTACACTTTTGATTTTCTTTTTCCTATAATGAGGTTGTACATCTTTTTATATGTTTAAGAGCTATTTATAAAATTTTTTTCTATGACTTGTCTATTGATGTGTTTTGCCAACTTTTGTTACTGGTTTGCTGGTTTTCTTTTCTAATTAATTTCTGCTAAAGAGACTAACTGTGTGTGTGATATGGATTGCCAATCTCTTCCTCATGCAATTTTTTATTTGCTTTTTTTTTTTGCTTGTAGTTTTGTTCCTGAGCTTTTAATTTTCATAAGGTGAAATTATCAAACTTTCCATTTATGGAATCTATATTTGAGATCTTAGAAAAGAGGCTTTTCACATTCTGGGGTTTTAAAGTAATTCACCCCTATTTTGTTTTGGCAACTAGTATATTTTTATTTCTTTATGTTAAAATTTTAGGAAATTCCCTGAGGGTCCACTGGTTAGGACTCCACATTCTTACTGCCAAGGACTGTGGTTCAGTCCCTGGTCGGGGAACTAAGATCACACAAGCTGTGTGGTACAACCAAAAGGAAAAAAAAAAAAAAAAAAATTACAGTATGTGGAATTTATCCCTTTATGAAGTGTGAAGTGTTAATCCAAATGTATATATTTTTCTGGATGGTTACCCAGTTATCCCAATAACATTATTTGTATAAGCCATGCTTTCCCATTTAAGCCACTTTTATGGTGCTCTGAGTTCCCATATGTTTGAGAGTCTATTTTTAGACTTTTTTTCCTGCTGCATTGATCGGTCTATATACGTACATTTTAGAATTGTTGAGCCTGAATAATTGATTTCAAAACGTAAGAGAGCTTGTTCTCCCTCATGGCTATTCCTTTCAGAACTTTTCTGACTTTTCTCACTTTTTTAATTTTTTTTTACTTTTTATAAATTTTAGAATCAGCTTCTCTAGCTAAAATATGTACACATATCATAAATAAAAATGTATGTTTTTATTGAGAAGACGATATTAATTTGTAAATTAAAGAGACCAGTTACCTTTATGGCCTTTATGAGTCTTTCTTTTCAAGACATGATATATGTCTTTAGTCTAAATTTTATTTTATGCTCTTTATATCAATGCCACATTTTGTTGTTTGGTTATTTCTCCAAAACTTTCTGTCTTCATAACTATTTATAAATGTGCATCTACTAATGAATAAGCTGTTTGTATATATGAAACTAAGGTGTACTGATGTTAAACTCTTCCACCTTATGGAATCTTATTGAGAATAGTCATTGTTTTCGTCATTTCTTCTGAGAACTCCCTGTGTTTGGTCATATCATCTACAAATAATTTTATCGCTCTCATTTTAGTTTTTGTGTTTCTACTGTTTCTAATACCTTTGGCAAATAGCCCAGTACAACAACACCATAATGATAGTGAGGGTGCCTTAGCTTTGTTCCTGACCTTAGTAGAAGTGATTCTGGTGTTTCCTTAATAACCATGAGGCTGACTTTTGGAAATATACCCATCCTTATAGTTATCTAACATTGAACCATCCAGTTTTTGGTTTCTCAAATTAAGTCCCACTAGTTGTGAGTATTTTCGAAAACATGGGACTGGATTCTTCCTGCTAATACTTTATTTATTTATTGTCTTTTCCTATGCCCTTGAGTAATTATTTAGTATTGGAATTATCTGTTCTTTAAAAGGGTGGAATGATTTCTCTATGAAATTTTTGGGCCTTGTACTTTCTTTTTCTGAAAGGGGTGTGAGTGGCTCTCCTCTATATCATCTGTGGAAATGGGTGTGTTTTGATTTTGTAGTTTTTTGGAATTATTTTTAGGCAATTACATTAGAAAAAATTATCTTTCTTCCCATGTTTTCAAATGAATTTGCAGAGTTAACCACAAGTATTTTTTCTCACTCTGGAATTATTTCCTACTAATCATTTTTAAACTTTTATGTATCTGCAGTTTTCTTCCTCTTTTTCATGATGTGAGGACCTAAAGTTTTACTTTTTTTTTTTTTTTTTTCAGAACATAGATTTTAGATATTATGATTTTATTGGGTTGATAAAAAAGTTTGGGTGTTACAGAAATACCCGAACAAGCTTTTTGGTCAACAGACTATCACTTTTGTATTTTTTAAGTTAAAATAAGTTTTTTTTTATCTTTATACATTGATCCTTTATAGTTTTCTTAAATATATTCTGTGGGCTTTTGGTAAGTTTAGTGTCAAATTTTGAATTGGTTTAATTTTATTCTTTCCTCTTATTAGTAAAAATGCTTAAGGCCATAGACATTCTTCTGAGCACTGCTTTTACTGGTACCTTTTACCGGTAGTATTGGTGATAGACAGGGAAGCCTGGCGTGCTACAGTCCATGGGGTCACAAAGAGTTGGACACGACTGAGCGACTGAACTGAATATGATATGTGGTGCTTTTATATTGTTTTTCTAGGCAACCTGTAAGTTTGGTTTGTATTTCATTTGTCCCAAGAGTTGAGTTTCAAATTTTAAAAAGAATTCACTTATTTTCTTGATCTTGTTGCTAATATTTAGTTACTATACTATGATCAGAACATGTGGACTATGCTATTTTTTCTTTTTTGGAAAGTAGAAATTGAATTTTTATTTTTTGATCCTACGTCATCACATTCGGGATTGTCACATGGATTCTTGAAAAAAAAAGTATATTATTTATTTTAAAAGCATAAAGCTTGAAATTGATTACTTAATATGCCTCTTAATTAAGTTACTTGTATCAGTTACATTTTTTACTACTTCCTCTGTCATTGAATAAGTGGGGTGGCAGATCTGTTGCAAATCCATTGCTTAATATTTCTCCTCATGAATCTTGACTTTTTTGTTTACTGAATGTTATGATTATGTCATTTATTGACAAATGGTTGTGATTCTGATGTCCTCTTTGTGAATTGCATTTTTATTGTTTTAAAATGCTTAACACAATTAATTTTTTTTCTTTAACCTGAATACTGCTTTCTCTGATTTTTCAGATTTCTATCACTGATTTCTTTTGGTTTGCATTCTCCTGGAATCCCTGGATCTATTCTTTTTATCTTTAATCCTTTAAAATTGGTTACTTTTTAAAGCAAGTCACTTGTTCACAGTATAGAGTTGATTCTGCTTTGTGATTTAATGTGAAAGTCTTTATCTTCTAATAGATAAATTAAGGAAGTTGACTACATCTAATAATGTGACAGGTATATTTGGTCCTTATCTCATACTATTTCTCTTTTTCTTATAGATTTGTTTGTTTACTTGTTTTAAAAGTGGTCTGACTTGTGTGTCTGTGTGCTACTTAAAGGTGTTTATATTTTCTCCCTGGTGGTCATGTTTACCACTATAGAATTATATAAAATGTTTAGTGCTCTACATTTTTAAACTAGAACTTCTCATCCATGTACCATATAGCTCAAGGCAGTTGGAAAGCCTCTGGCCATGAATAGTCTTATCTGCTTACCTCAGTTCCTGCAAATATATAATCTTCTCTTGGATTTTTTTTTTTAATATTGGGAAATAGCAGTTTAATGAATATGTATTAGGTCCTTACTATGAGCAGTGGATCATAATCCTTCTTAGTGTTTATTATGGAAAGAAATGTGCATATATTTCCATTAACTGAGCAGACACCTTTATATGTTATGCTTTGCCTCCTGGCCCTGATCCTGGGAAAGACTGAAGGCAGGGGCAGAAGCGGGTGACAGAGGATGATAGCATCACAGACTCAATGGACATGAGTTTGAGCAAACTCCAGGAGATAATGAAGGATAGGGAAGCCTGGCATGCCGCAGTCCATGGGGTCTCAAAGAGTCAGACATGACTTAGTGACTGAACAACAAATCAGAGAATTTTTTCTACTTCCCATCTTTTCCCCCACACCTAACTATTTTAGTTATATTGTTTCTGCATTGTCAGGACATATTTTGCTTTTATTCTGATTCATCTCATATCTCCATTAGATTAGATATAGTTCTTATTAGGGACAGAAGTCTGTTCTCACCTTCAGTCTCTGTCAATTTTTCAATCATGTATGTCTTGGTTAACTCAAGTTGTTCCTAGTGGTTTCCTCAAGCTTTCCACTGTTTTTGCTGCTAAATAGTGTTTGCCCATTGACTTTATACTGGAGTATAATTTGGCTGGGTATAAAATGTTGTCTTACACGTTGTTTTTATTGTGAAGACCTTTCTGAAAATTGACTAGTAAAGTGCTGGTGCGTTCAAGTAGCTTACCTTGAGGAGGTATTGTTTATGTTCAACCTTTTATAAATGGTTATTGGGGAAATATAGATAGAGGAAATGGTTCTAGGCAGAAGCACTGCAGGTGTAAAAGAGTATGGAGCTTCTATGGAATTGGCAGTTGCTCAGCATAACTATAACACAGAAGGAAAGAAAGATGTAAGTTGACAAGGGAGAGTTAGAAGGAGATAGATCATCAAGGACTTGGTGTGCCAGGGGCATCAGGATTTCTTCCAGGGGTATAGAATAGAGCCATTGAGTGCAGTGAATCAGGAGAGAAACATGGCTAAAACTGTTCATTTTAAGGGAGGGATGAAGAGGAGTCCATGAGCTTTCCCTTCCAGGCAGCTTGTGAGTCCTGCCCTGTGTTCTTGTAGTGCAGACCCAGAAATTCCATCTTTGACAAATGCGGGTCAGTCATATTGATGGCCCCACTCCTGACCCCTGCCAGCCTCACTAGCAGCCTGGTAGCTTTACATATGAAAGTAAACAGTCTGTGTGATGATGATGGAATTTCTCTCATGCTAGGCCTGTGATTCCAACTATCTTCCTAGAGCAGGAACTAGCAAGAATTAAGGACATCTTAGTCATCCTTTTTAAACATAAAAGGATAGTGGCTCTTCTAAAGAAGAAAAAATGCATTATAGTCCTTAGCTATGTATTCCTGTACCTCTGTAACCTGTAAATTCCCTTTCCTCCAAAAATGTCAAGAATCCAACTAATATTCACTATAGTTCTAAAACGTTTTCTTCTCCTGGTGCTCCATGGGACTTTCTGCTCTCTCACTAGTTTCTAGATTACTTCTTGGAGACCTGCAATCCTTCACTCATGCTACAGCTGCCAGCATTTGCTGTTCTCAGCTAGAGCACATTTTTTTTTTTTTAATCAAATGTTATTTTTCAATTACCATCTCAAGTACACTTGTTGCTATTCTGTCTTCAGTCAACTATACGCTAAATATATTGTCTTTATAGGCAAATTTATACTGTATCATAGAAACAGTGCCTATCAGACAACCAAGTCTATTTTCGGTGCGTGCTTGCTTCCTTGCCTGGTTGCTTTCTTTCTTTTCTATCTGAATAGCATTATTGGCTACTTCTAAAGGAAATCCCATGGACGGAGGAGCCTGGTAGGCAACAGTCCATGGGGTCGCAAAGAGTAGGACACGACTGAGCGACTTCACTTCACTCCCTTCACTCACTTCATACTTTATTGCTGGAGAAGGAAATGGCAACCCACTCCAGTGTTCTTGCCTGGAGAATCCCATGGACAGAGGAGCCTGGTGGGCTGTGGTCCATGGGGTCACAGAGAGTCGGACACGACTGAAGTGACTGAGCACAAAGGAAACTGGATTGTGGGATTTCCACTGGAGACTGGAGATAGGAAAGAAAACCATGTTCACTGTGAGGACTTGCTGGATTCACATTTGTTAAACTCTGCAGTGAAGTGATGTGTTTTGCTGATCGCTTCCATTTTCTTAATGCAGTTGTCAGGTAGCCACAGGTCTTAATCCTCTCAATACAGCTATTCTCAGTGAGTACAAAATATATTGCAGACTAATAGTCAGTAATTTCTTCATTCTTGTGTTGAGAGCTCTTACCTAAAGGAGCAAGGCTTTAATAGGGTCTCAGCTTGACTTTTGCCATGTTTGCACACAAAATAGATAAGGCGCACTTTGTTTGGAAGATGTTAATTGATTTTGTCCACCATGCTGTCTAACAAGCAAATTCCCTGAAAATACGGTGATGGAAGAAAAAAAAATCTGTTCTAATTACTGTATAAGCACAATCTCTCCCTTCCACTTCTTTTAAAGGAAAAATGGCTCTCAGTTCTTAAAACTTTGGGGAATTAACAACTGGTGTTACACATGGACAGCCCTACTATCAGCTGGCATTTCAGGAATTTCCTTATTGTTGCCAAAATTTAAAGATGGACACACAGAGAGAGATTACATGATCAATGGAATTCAGCGCCCTAGGATTTGGTAAATACTTTAACCTGACTTAGGTAATGAAGTGGAAAGGCAGAGTTGGGATTTAGAAGCTAAATAGGGGCTTTTGGGCAAGTTTGCAAATCACAAGAATCTATTGTAGACCCAAACCAGGTTAATAGCTGGATTACTCTGTCATTTCCCAGGCTCTGGAATCTCACTATTCCTTTCTTTCTTCTTTTTGTGACGTGGAGGACTCTTCCACCATAGTTTTTTTCTTTGAACTCAAGTGCTGCAGTCGCATCTGTGTTCCGTCAAGTTTCAAGGGGGCTGGTTGCTTTGGGAGCTTCTCTTTTTCTCTGGCATTGCTGATACTGGGACTGGATAAAAACTGGCACCACTTAACTACATAGCTAAGTAATTGGTAATAAGAATGTGCTTGACAAAACTGTCTTGCAGATGAGAGTTCCGATCTCGCCTGTGTTGCCTAAGACCCTCAGCAAACAAAGGTCAAGATCTAAGAAGGATTAAAGAGCAGGATATTTCCAGTGGAATTTGGCAACAGACACCTTTTGTGTTTGCAATGGAAGAAGTAACTGAAGGGCAGGAGGTCAACCTCCTCTCAGTTGTCTTTTCCTCTAAATTTCTAAGCGAACCAGTAAAGCGTTAAGTCCTTTCCTCTAGCACCATGCAGCCTTGGTCTCCTGCAAACGCCTCTTAAACTAATAACCAGAGGTCAGAGCAGAAAACTTCATGAGTTTGCCCCTCGACCTAGGAGGCGAATACCTTGAGGCATACAAGCTCCATTTTACACTTTCATCATACATTTCCCCAGTACCTAAAACAGTCTGGTCAATGAATATGTTAGTCGATAGCATAGGAATCAGAAGATCACGTTTATAATTATAACCAACAAAAAATAATTCTGATGAGAATATTGTCAAAATAGGTTCTACTGTAAACAAGCCTTCTGGATATCACCTTGGGGTTTCCAAGAGATTTTTTTTTTTTTCCAAGAGATTTTTTAAAAGGCCATCTAACAGATGTTTCCTTTCTTTATATTTGAATGAAATTGTTGGTACCAGTTCTAGCTTAGCACTCAAAAAGTACCACTTCTTATTCCCTACCCACCTGGGAGGGCATCCAAATCTGCAACCCATGATTAGAGACTTGTAAGATAAGCATGTTATTAAATGAGCCTCACTTCAGTCTCCCTCAAACTGAAACATTCCCCACCCCCCCCACCCCCCCGCCTCATAGCTGCAAACCTCTTAATGTGGGTGGCCATAAAATAAATGCAACCAGAGTCAACTCAGAGTGAAATATACACGTTCCATATCACTACAGGGCTCTTCCAGGTCAGCCTTTACGTGTTCTGCTTGCGGTGTGTGATGCTGCTTTTCCTTTTGGCATTGTGCTTGATGTGTGAAGTGGGGGCGGGGGGAAGAGTAGTGTGGGCTGCTAGCTTCCCATCATCAACACAAAATTTTGTTGCCTTAAATCACTCTCTTATGCACATTATAAATGTTTCGAGTTAACACAATGCTGGAAAAAGGTACTGGGTTAACGGACTGAACATGGTGTATTATTATCATCTTTGGCAGGCTTACTAGGAGATTTCTACATGTCTACTGAGCAGGTTGCTCAAAAGGAAGTTCTAGATGATGCAAAATTAGAAAAGGAATTAAATTAAATATACTCTGAATGGATCGGAAAGGGGCAGAAGATCTGGCTGCTGTGAGCAAGGAAATGATAACAAAGGAAATATTGGGTTGGCCAAAAAGTTTCATTTGAGTGTTTTCATTGCGTCTTATGTAAAAATCCAAATGAATTTATTGTCCAGCCCAATAGTTTGCAGAAGCTTCTTTTGCCTAAGCTTGAATCACACCTCTGAAGTTGAATTTATTAATACTTTTGCTCTGAAGTTGAATTTATTAATACTTTTGCTCCATAGCAAAAAAAGGCTTTACTGAAACAAACAGAAGAGCAAAAAACATTATTAGTCCTATTGGTCCATAAGGTCCATTAATTCAGTTCATGATGGAAAAAAATGGATTCATCAAACTGTACATTTTTGTCGTATTGTAACTGACCTCAGCTAGTCCTAAGAAGTTTGCTCCTGATCATATATTCATTAGAAATATTGAAGGGAATAGCATTTTAAAGGTGAATTTACTTATTCCTCCAAATTAGCTAACACTGCACACTTAATGTGCACGGACATAGACCCAGCTGCCCTAGGGTTTCGAATCTAATGGAGAAGAGAGGTAATACATAATGAAATAAATGTATGTAATAGTGTATAACATAGAATGCTGGGAAAGAGACACACATGGTAGATACTTGGATTCTAAATGCAAGCACTCTATCTGCTAGCTATGCGAAGCACAAGATACAAAAGAAAACCCTACATGAGGAAAGTTTAATTCAAAATTAAGCAACAGTTTCAAACAGCAAAATAAAAACTAGAAGTACCACAAGGAAGTGCACGGTTTATTATTTAACAAGTAGTAGTAAGAATAACGACTTCACGATTTGAGGGAATAAAGTGCTTTTCTGATTAAGAATGATGGTTAGAGAAGGCTTTCAGAGTCTCAAAAAGATGAAGAGATTGTGACCAGAGTGTAGTCTTTCAAGTAGAAGGAACAGCATGGGAAAAACATCAAGGGCAAGAAGGCTCAAAGATATTAAGCTGTTGTGAACTAGTATGTAGGAAAAGCAAATGATACAATTATAAAGGTAAGTTATAGAAGATTTCAGTGCTTCTGTAGCCTATCATATTAAAAATAGTCAAAAATCATGGTAGTAGCAGTATTAGTAGTAACAGGAAAAGATAAAATTCATTGACACTGATCTTGGGAAAGACTTACTTCCAAGTGCTTCTGCTGCTACTGCTAAGTCACTTCAGTCCTGTCTGACTCTGTGCGACCCCATAGATGGCAGCCCACCAGGCTCCCCCGTCCCTGGGATTCTCCAGGCAAGAACACTGGAGTGGGTTGCCATTTCCTTCTCCAATGCATGAAAGTGAAAAGTGAAAGTGAAAAGTGAAAGTGAAGTCGCTCAGTCGTGTCCGGCTCCTAGTGACCCCATGGACTGCAGCCTTTCAGGCTCCCCTGTCCATGGGATTTTCCAGGCAAGAGTACTGGAGTGGGGTGCCATCGCCTTCTCCGCCATGTGCTTCTGCTGGAGTTCTGTTGCAGTTTCCTTGATAGGCAGTTTGGAAAAACATATCACAAGTATTTAAACTATTTGTGGATTTAACCAAACAATTCCACTTTGGAATGTTTATACGAAGGAAATTATTCTGAAAGCAGACAAAAATTTAGTCACAGGGGTGCTTATTATAGTTTCTCTTTAACATTCTTATTTGAAATTTAATGGGACTTCCATGGTGCTCCAGGGACTAAGACTCTATGCTCCCAATGCAGGGGGCCTGGGTTCAATCCCTAGTCAGGGAACTAGATCCCACATGCCCAACTAAGAGTGGGCATGCTGCAACTAAAGATTCCACATAGGCAACTAAGACCCAATGCAGCCAAATAAATAAATATTAAAAAAAAAAAAAGAATTGATCAGCATAGATCTCTTTCATGTTGACTTGATAATGGCTGTTATTCTCATCATCTCCTTGTATCAGAGGTATAGAGTAGTGAACTGAACTCTGTAATATGATAAATATACATCATGTACTACTTTATGGCAGAAAGTGAAGAAGAACTAAAGAGCCTCTTGATGAAAGTGAAAGAGGACAGTGAAAAAGTTGGCTTAAAGATCAACATTCAGAAAACTAAGAGCATGGCATCTGGTCCCATCACTTCATGGCAAATAGATGGGGAAACAGTGGAAACAGTGGCAGACTTTATTTCTCTGGGCTCCAAAATCACTGCAGATGGTGATTGCAGCCATGAAATTAAAAGACACTTACTCCTTGGAAGGAAAGTTATGACCAGCCTAGATAGCATATTAAAAAGCAGAGACATTACTTTGCCAACAAAGATCTGTCTAGTCAAGGCTATGGTTTTTCCAGTAGTCATGTATGGATGTGAGAGTTGGACTGTGAGGAAAGCTGAGTGCCGAAGAACTGATGCTTTTGAACTGTGGTGTTGGAGAAGACTCTTGAGAGTCCCTTGGACTCCAAGGAGATCCAGCCAGTCTATCCTAAAGGAGATCAGTCCTGGGTGTTCATTGGAGGGATTGATGCTGAAGCTGAAACTCCAATACTTTGGCCACCTGATGCGAAGAGCTGACTCATTTGAAAAGACCCTGATCCTGGCAAAGACTGAGGGCAGGAGGAGAAGGGGACAACAGAGGATGAGATGGCTGGATGGTATCACCAACACAATGGACATGGGTTTGGGTGAACTCCGGGAGTTGGTGATGGACAGGGAGGCCTGGCGTGCTGGGGTTCATGGGGTCGCAAAGAGTCAGACACGACTGAGTGACTGAACTGAACTGAACTTCAATATAATAATTTAGAAAATATTTCATAATATTGTAGGCTAACATTTAATTACATTGACTCTTATTCATAAAAATATGGAGCAAAAAGTAAACTAATATATGAAAAATCCTATTTGGTAACACCTCTATATGAGTATATCTGCGCTGAAAAAATATTGGAAGGATTTATACGTTCGAATATGAACAGTCAGTGGCAGGATTACAGGTGATTTTGATTCCATATTATTTTGTAACATCTGTGCAATGAATATATAGTGCTTAAAACTTTTAATAAGTCTAGAAAAATGTTGTAGCAAACAAGAAAGCCAATATATATTATAGATACATTTTCTTAAACATGATGTGCCTTTGTGTGGTGGAAAAGGTGGCAGAATTTTGCCTTCTTCAGCTTCACATTTGCATATGATAAGCTCTTTCATTAATAAGTGAGTGTGGTATAGTGGGGAAAAAAAGTGTGATTTGGTGTTACTGGACCTTGGTTTAAATGCCAGCTTTACCTCTCATTAATGACCACATCCTGAACACGTTGTTTAATGTATATGAGCCTCAGTTTTTTCTTCAGCAAGTTGGGAATGGGGGGCTATATGTTTAGTGGCTATAACAGCTCCTGTATCAAAGGATTATCCCCCATAAGTGAAAAAGAATAAAATATGGCTGACTGAGTAGTTATCAAGTTGATGGACTATTAAAACACCTGTTTTAAATTTTCCAGTTTCTCAAGCAAAATTAAATGTGAAAGCTCAAAAAAAGAAAAAAGCCCTCTAAAAATATAAATTTGATTAATCTTCACTAGAAAAATGAGGTTGTCCCTCTGAAATGTTAATCACTAAATATTTATAGGAAATTACATAAAGCAGAATTGGGGCCTAAAGAGGGAATTTTGACAAGAAGAGTGTGTGTGTGTGTGTGTGTGTGTGTGAGAGAGAAAGAGAAAGTTCATCCCTCTGATTCTTTAGTCAAATCAAATAAAAATGAAGCTAATTTGCTATTTTCCAGAATCACACTAAGCAAAGTTGAAAACTGCCAACCTTTGCTGATTATCATGGTTTGAACAAACAGAACTTCAAGTAATTATTTGTTTGGTTTCAAATTACCTATATTCAATTCAGAGTGTTTCAATCTGCTTTGAAATTGTAGTTTCATAGTTTGTTTCATTGTGTTCAGGATGGTGGCAGGGTGAGGAAATACCTTAAAATACCTTGACTGTATCTTAAAATGTAGCTTGTTTAGAAGGTCCTTCAGTTAATTTCATTAGCATCTATAACTGTAAGCAGAAATAGTTTCACATTCCAAAGCCCACAAGTATTTGCTCAGGGTCCCCCCCTATAATCTTTTTGCCCAGAGAACTTTAGTCCAGTTAGTAGGAGGCTGGCATAGGAGAAACAGCATCATTCACATAGTCAAATTGAAAATGAGGGTTTAGATCAAAACAAAGAACAAAAAATAAAAGGAAACAATTTTGAATGAAAAATTAGATGAGATTATTTTGTTTATATTGCAATTAAAAATTAATTATATATTCTAGGATATATGAGCTTCCCTGGTGGCTCAGTGATAAAGAATTCCCCTGCAATGAAAGAGACGTGGGTTTGATCCCTGGGTGGAGAAGATCCCCTGGAGAAGGAAATAGCAACCCAGTCTAGTATTCTTACTTGGGAAATTCTATGGACATAGGAACCTGGTGGGCTATCATCCATGGGGTTGCAAAAGAGTCAGACAGGACTTAGCGACTAAACAACAATGACTTGGATGTATAGTTGTGTGTGTGTGTGTGTGTGTGTGTGTGTGTGTGCGCGCGCGCGCATATGCATGTGTTCAGTCATGTGCTCATTGTTTTTGCTCTTTGTGACCATTGGACTGTAGTCTGCCAGGCTCCTCTGTCCTTAGGATTTTCCAGGCAAGGGTACCAGCTACTGCTGCTACTGCTAAGTCGCGTCAGTCGTGTCTGACTCTGTGCGACCCCATAGACGGCAGCCCACCAGGCTCCCCTGTCCCTGGGATTCTCCAGGCAAGAACACTGGAGTGGGTTTCCATCTCCTTCTCCAATGCATGAAAGTGAAAAGTGAAAGTGAAGTCGCTCAGTCGTGTCCGACTCCTATCGACCCCATGGACTGCAGCCCACCAGGCTCCTCCGTCCATGGGATTCTCCAGGCAAGAGTACTGGAGTGGGGTGCCATTGCCTTCTCTGAAGGGTACCAGAGTGGGCTGCTATTACCGACACCAGGGGATCTTCCTGACCCAGAGATCAACCTTGGTCTCTTCCATGTCTTGCATTGGCAGGTAGATTCTTTACCACTGCACCACCTGGGGAAGCCCTGTACATACATGTGTGTCCTCAGGGGTAAGTGCATGTTCAGGAATAAACACACAGGAACCCGGGAAAGGATGTGCCATCATTCTCTCCAAATGACTGCTGCACAAGGACTGGGAGTGAAATGTTCTTTCTCTAAACCTTTTCCGTGTGGAAATGCAGCTTCTGCTCTCCGCTTGTCTTCTGTCTTCTCCATATTTAGACTTGAAGAAAAAGAAGTGCATTTCTCCCTCCCTTCCATCCTTCCTTCTTTCTGTATTTATTTTTTTTGAATAGACTATCAGAATTTTGGCTGTGTTCAAAGAAAAGAAATAAAGCAAGCAAACTAATATGTAGCCAAGCAGGGAAACTAAGATTGCCACATCCTCTTGTACAGTGTCAGCAGTTTTCTACCTTGAACAAAATACTTTTGTTCTAAAGAAGAGAAAATGGGACTTTGAGATGTAGCACTATTATCGAACCATCTGTTGTGCTCCTGTTTTCTTGGAATTGATGGGAAATATACAAACAACATACACCAAAACTGGCCCTCTGAAATGAGTGGCCCATACATTTGGTTGGTTTATCACACAGAACCATGAAGTATCATCATTAAAGTTTCTATTTCTGGGTCTCATTTCCTCTTATCTCCCAGTAGAAATGTTGTACTGTCCTAACATTTGTAATTGAAAGCAAAGATAGATAAGAATTCAACCCTCTAGTCCCATTTATTGCAATTGTGTTTCGATACATGGCTTAATTAGCTGTGCTCAGCCTCCTCCATCTCCTTTGAAGTGGTAAAAGTCCCATTGCATCTGTTCAGCTAATTTTATGCTGTCAGCCTGATTTTTGAGTTTTGTAGAAACCAAGGCTACGAGTGCCCCTTGTGATCTCTAAATCCAGATTCTTGATTCACAAAAGTCAATGGAGAACATGGAGCTAGTTGTCTTGGACTTGAGCTTCAGTTAAAGCATTCGGTCATCTTTCACCAAATTCACCTTGCAAAATTAATTTGTCAGCATAAGGAAGGACAGAAAAGCCATTGAGATATAGACATGTTAATAACAAAACGACATTACACATCTTAACACCTAGCTAGGGAAAGGGTGAGAAGGGGTTGTGAGATATTTTAAGAGTAATGCTAATTTTATAAAGCTGCTTATGGGAAAAAACAAATACTGATGAGACTGTGCAAGAAATGCTACACTGAGGTTTAACAAACACAATAAAGTCAGAGAAAAGGTGGTATGAATAAAAGATGAAGAAAATGATAGGGCTGTGTATACCTAACGTGTGATCTTTAATATGATCAGTGAAACCCCCAAAGATGTTTCACTCTAGCTGTGAAATGGGTTCAGACCATGCTATCCAGTCTAATACCTTTTTTGAGAATACTAGCTAGACATTCCGGAGAAGGCAATGGCACCCCACTCTAGTACTCTTGCCTGGAAAATCCCATGGACAGAGGATCCTGGTGGGCTGCAGTCCATGGGGTCACCAAGAGTCAGATACGACTGAGCGACTTCACTTTCACTTTTCACTTTTCACTTTCATGCATTGGAGAAGGAAATGGCAACCCACTCCAGTGTTCTTGCCTGGAGAATCCCAGAGAGGGGGGAGCCTGGTGGGCTGCTGTCTATGTGGTCACACAGAGTCAGACATGACTGAAGCGACTTAGCAGCAACAACAGCTAGACATTCATCCTATTAATATAACATTTTGTACATTGTGGGTCCTGTCAAGTCTCTGTTGGCTTGAGATAGACCTGAGCAAAAAGCAACAGAAGTTTATAAGGTATCAGGCAGTAATACATGATCTACAACTTAACAGGACTTTGATCAAGGGGACAGAAGTTGTGCTCATCAGTTATGCCCATGGTGGTCTGCATCCTCTGGCCTCCACTGATGCAAGGTTTGAGTAAATGGAGTTGGGTCAGGAGCAAAGTGTGTCACTTCTAAGCGGCAATTTAGACTCATATCCATCCTTCCTCCATTCCTCTCTTTCTCTGCCTCCTCTTGGTTGAACTTTAGAGGTCTAGTATCCTAGAGAGTCCTGCATGAAGATGAAGTCAGGCCACCAACCCATATTAGCACTTACATGAGCAGGAAATAAACATGCAATACACGTGTGTGTGTGTGTGTGTGTGTGCATGTTAAGCTACAAATATTTAATTTGTTCATATACCATAGATAGCCTATCCTGACTCTTACAAGGAAGGATTCTTTTTTATTGATCCTGAGATTTGATCATGTAACTAGACCATTAATTTTAATATTTAGAAACTGCAAGTTAAAAAGGGCTTCCCAGGTGTCTCAGTGGTAAAGAATCCGCCTACCAGTACAGGAGTCACAGGAGACAGGGGTTTGATACATGGGTTGGGAACATCCCCTGGAGAAGGGAATACTACTCCAGTATTCTTGCCTGGAAAATCCTGTGGACAGAAGAGCCTGGCAGGCTATAGCCCATAGCGTCGCAAAGTCAGACATGACTGAGCGACTGATCACACACGCAAGTTATAAAACAGCTGCACTAGTCTGAGAGGAAAATGAAAATTCTTGAAGTTCTTCTCTTTCTTGGGATCTGACCCTTCTTGAAAACCTCTGAAACCAGGCTTCCCAGCCAGTACACATCAGCTTGAGACACAGTGTGCTGCTGGGACATCAGGCCCCTCAGCCTACAGTGGATTGCAGGGCTAGGAGGCCAGTTCATCTAGACAGAGTGTCACCAGCCATGAGCAGCCATGCCTGTTACTCCAGGATGCCCTGTGAATATCATTTTCTGTGTGTAACAGACGTGAAAAATGTAGAGACGCACCATGGGTCTGGGTATCCAGGTACACCCCTATGATTACTCCCATACTCCAGGTCTTCTTTTCTTAGTCTCCATTCTCACCTAAGTCCTCTCCCAAGCATATTATTTTCAAAAAAATTAATAAAGAATTACTGCAACAATTGGCAATAAGTATCAGTTGAAAAAATAAATAAACCTACAGGCACTCCTGTATACTTCCAGAGGCCCTCTTTTGAGGTCTCTCATCTGTACACAGGGGAGAGAGTTTCCTGACAAACATTAAAATCTTCCTAATAAGAACATCCCATTCTGTTCCTGAATTTTTGTCTTGAAAAGAGAAAACCTGAAACTAAAGCCTACTGAAGCCTGGGGTGTCTCTATTAGGGTCACCCAATCTTTTTTTTCCCTTGGAAAGCAAGGAGATCAAACCAGTCAGTCTTAAAGGAACTCAATCCTGAATGCTCTTTGGAAGGACTGATGCTGAAGCTGCAATACTTTGGCCACCTGATGCGAAGAGCTGACTCATTGGAAAAGATCCTGATGTTGGGAAAGATTGAAGGCAGAAGGAGAAGGGGGTGACAGAGGATGAGATGGTTGGATGGCATCACCAACTTGATGGACGTGAACTCGGGCAAACTCTGGGAGACGGTGAGTGACAGTGAAGCCTGGCGTGCTGCAGTCCGTGGAGTTGTGAAGAGATGGACACAACTTGGTGACCGAACAACAAAATCAATCTTTGTTTATCATAAGAAACTAGATTTTAATAGTCTCATATTTATCAAATGTTTATGTCATTCCTGAATCTTTATGTTTTACATATATTAGTTTCCTTACTTCTCATAGAACATGAAACCCTAATGAGCTAAATATTGTTTTCAATCCCTCTTTTACAGATTAAAACAAACAAAACTGAGAAGCAGGTAACTTGTGAATCTTGCTCATGATTGCATAGCACTACCTAGCAATCGTCAGAGCTCACGTTAAGAGCAAGAAGTCCAATTCCAGGCTCTAAAAGATGATGCTGTGCTATCTCCTCTCAACAGGCTGAAGGTGAAGTTCCCAGCCTAAGAGTTTTGTTTCATTTGGTGTAAATTGTCATCCTCTATCCTAGCGCCAAAAGTCACTTCAAAAGGAAACAGCTCTGACGATCAACAATTGTTTAGAAGGGGTATGATTTGAGTTTTAAGAATTGACCTTAGTTCAGCTCAGATCTCCTGTTTGACAGTGAAAGTTATGCTGCTATCCCCTAAAACAGATAATCTACTATGCCACCACCTCTGTGACGGATGACTCCATATTCATATAGGAGTGTTTTGTCATCGGAAAAAAGGTAAAAATGCACCCAACACGTCTTGTGTTCTATCCCCCAAAATTTGGCATATTGGTCCTCTTTGGAAGGTTCAAAACCTGTAAACTTCCTTACCACCCCAATCATCTGTGACGCACCAATAATAATTATGCTTCCTGACAGTTAAATAATGTGTCCATTCTATGAATAATAATGGCTGCACATTAAAAGTGGCCAAAGAGTAGATAATGTTCTAATTAGCCAGAAATGAGAAAACAACTCTAGTAAAAATTCTCGGCTTGCTTAATGCTTCATAGTAATTAATAGTAATTGATAACAACTTGTAGCAATTAAGATCTAATATATGTACTTAATTTGCAAGTGTCCTCCTTACCTTGAATACATGTTTTCATCTAATATAACAGTCTGGGATTGGGGACTCATGCTTTTCTCTCTTCTACTGAGAAAATTGTTAAGGCTCTTACAACATGTCATGTTGTTGCTGGAAGAGAGTTTCAAGATCCTTTTAGCGTACTGCAGTGCACTCTGGATGAAAACTTTGAAGCTTAGAGAAGTCTAGTCATTTATTCAAGTCACTTTTCAAGCCATTGGCAGGAAAGTTGAGTGGCATCCCTGGGTCAGCTACTCCTTTTGTGAACAGGGCTGGCACGTGATATGGTACAGTATATGGTATTTTTGTCTGTATAAAAAATTACCTTTGCTTTGTTACAAGAGGCCTGGGGTGCAAGGACTCTAAAATTGATAATCATAAGTTAATAAATTAAAAGGGGTTTCATGTCTAAAATGCCAAACACTTTGTTTTATAGATATAGTTCTCCTCTCTATTAGACACTGTACCTGTAGAACAAATAAATGCACATGCAAACCTAACCCCTCTACACTCTGTTTGAACTCTTTGAATGACACTGAGCTCAGAACTTTGCGTGGCTTTTTATGTTAACTCTGTAAAATGAAACTCTCCTAGGGCAACTTACATGAATTCTATTCAGAGTTTAAAAACAGATTTATGGAGAGCCCCAGATCAATCAAAAGCATGGCAGTGTTTGGAAAACACACACACAGATGAAAAAGGAAAGCTATGAAAAGACCCTGACTGCCAAGAGTAGCTTGTTAGCAGTTGAAAATACTGAGATATGACTGTATAATGGAAATAGAGCAATGATCATTTGGGCAAAAACACAATTTGCATGAAATGAATCAGGAAATGTCCTGGAACACCAGAAAGAAGAAAAATCTAGGATCCTGCAGGGCATGTTCACGTTGCTAAACAAACTACATGATGGATCTTCCCGTAGTCAGACAACCTGGGGGAAGCACAGATCCCTTTCTGCTGCTGCTGCTGCTGCTGCCAAGTCGAGTCAGTCATGTCTGATTCTGTGCAACCCCATAGACGGCAGCCCACCAGGCTCCTCTGTCCCTGGGATTCTCCAGGCAAGAACACTGAAGTGGGTTGCCATTTCCTTCTCCAATGCATGAAAGTGAAAAGTGAAAGTGAAGTCGCTCAGTCATGTCCAACTCTTAGCGACCCTATGGACTACAGCCTACCAGGCTCCTCCACCCATGGGAGTTTCCAGGCAAGAGTACTGGAGTGGGGTGCCATTGCCTTCTCCGGGATCCCTTTCTAGACATTGATATTAGAGATGCACTATGGCAGATAAGGACTGCCCACGAGGCGCAGTGGTAAACAGTCTGCTTGCCAACATAGGCAGAACATGGAGGAGATGCAAGTTCGAACCTGGGTCCGGAAGATCCCCTGGAGGAGGAAATGTCAAGCCACTCCAGTATTCTTGCCTGGATAATTCCATGGACAGAGGAGCCTGGTGGGTTACAGTCCATGAGGTGGTAAAGAGTTGAATAGGAATGAGCAGCTGAGCACACACACACACACACACACACGGCAAGTTATCTTACGTTTAAATGAAGAATGAACAGATAGATAGATAAATAGATAGAGATGGCTGTGTAAACTGTCTAAGTGATCTCCCAGCTCTATTTTTGATATCTGTTTTATTCTTTCATTCCCCAAGAGGAAATTCATTAAAGGGAAGAATGCCCCTTAAATTGTACTCTGCTGTACCCTGGAGGAACACCTGAAAAAGTTAATAACAAACCCTTGAGATTAGGCAAGTGGCGAGGAAAGAATTATGAAATAAAACAAAGCAAAGGAATCGTGTAAACAAATTAATTGTCTGGAAGTGAAAAGCACGTTTGTAATTTTGCCCTTGTCAAAGGAAAATTGGAGTTCATTATGCTCACTGACTGATTTAAAAGCTCCTTCTCACACAGCGTCACCAAGAGAGGGAGTGTAGTGGAGTGCAAAGACTGAATCGGTTGCAGCGTCAATTAAAATAGAAATTCATTACTGAACCCTCCAGAGTAAAAGGTTGAGGCTTTATGCTTTATGCTCTGAGGATGGAGGGAAGTTTTTCTCATTTTATTTTCAGGTTTTTTTTTTTTTTTTGGTTCCTTTCCTCTTCCAAATTGATTTTGAGGACTTTTGTTTTGGATTTCCAGTAGTGGTTATTATACCATTTTGTTACAAATTGTGTTATCACCTGTCATGCATTAAGCACATTCTGTGTGCAAGCGTGCTAAGTCACTTCAGTCATATCTGATTCTTGGTGACCTTATGCACCACAGCCCACCAGGCTCCTCTGTCCATGGGATTCTCCAGGCAATAATGCTTGAGTGGGTTGCTATGCCCACCTCCAGGGGATCTTCCTGACCCAGGGATTGAACCTGCATCTCTTAAGTCTCCTGAATTGGCAGGTGGGTTCTTTACCACTAGCGCCACCTGGGAAGCCCGTTAATATCACGTAAGAAAACTGAAATTCCTGGAGGTCAAATTGAACAGCCTCTGAGTGGTGAGACCTAAGAGTTCAAGACCAGGTTGGCCTGGTTTCTGATCTTTCCAGGATGCCATAGAGACTTGTAAGGTAGTTCCTCTGTGCTGAGTTAGGGATGCATGTTGTATGCATCCAAGATGGACATTACACATTCAATTGCAAGCAGTGTGCTCTCAGGAGCTCAGTAGGGTTACAAAGAGAAGAGGATACGTGCAACACGGCCACCCACTTCACGTGGGGCCCTTGAGCTCTGCAAATGTGCAGAAGCTCCCCTGGCTTGGCTCACATGTGCTTTATTTGAAGATTATATGTTTTAATTTGTGACAATTACTATTCTAATGAATATAAAGTCGTCCTAGGCTCCTGGCAAAATCTTAGGTTCCACCGATGTAGACCACACCCTTAAGTGGATTAGGGAAAAAAAAAAAAAAAAACACATTATAAATAGGATTTTTTTTCAAGAGTGAAGAAACAAGAAAGAGAGTTCTGAACAAAAGGAGTTGTTCATCCATCCATTCATTCATTCAGCCCACATTTTCTATGTGCTGAACACCGTGCCTGTAAATCTTAGAGCTAAATGGCATGGACCCTCCCTGCAAGGTGTCACAGCCCAGGTATGTTGACAAACAGGTAAATTAGGGTTACAGCACAGCCAGGACAGAGGAAAGCACAGGCTGTTATGGAAACTCAAAAGGGTTCATGTCAATTAGACTGAGGGAGGAGGTCCATGAAGACTTTTAGGAGAGATGGTGTTTGGACTGAGTTTTGTAGATGAGCAGGAGTAGAGATGACAAACAGGGGAAAGGCCATCCCAGGCCAAGTGATGAGCACGGACAGACGTGAGTGGTTCTGTGTAGTTAGGGAAGGGGTCTATTGCTTTCATAAGGCTGTCGTAACAAATTAATGTAAATTTAGCTGCTTAAAAGAAAGAAATTAATTTTCTCACCATTCCAGAGGTCATCTATCTGAAATCAAGGTGTCAGCCGGTTGGTTCCTTCTAGACATTCTGAGAGAGATCCTTTTCTATCCTTCTCTTGTAGGTTAATAGGCACATCACTCCAGTCTCTGCCTCCATTTTCAAATCATCCTCCCCTCGGGATTTCTCCTTTTCTGCCTGTGTCTTCTTTCTTCTTATAAGGATACTTGTCATTGAATTAGGACCCACTTAGATAATCCAGATGCTCTCATCTCAAGATACTTAACCATCTCCTCAAAGACCCTTTTTTTCCAAATAAGGTTACACACACTCACACATTCCAGGTTGGCACAAAACCCACTACAAGGAATAAAGATCAATCAGTGACCTGATGGCGAAGGAAAGAACCATGGCCCTCTCCTGCAAGCCTCTGTGTACCTGCGAAGGTGGGTGGGCTTGATCTTGAAAGAAATAGGAGTTCCCTGGAATTGTAATAGTGCAACTGGCATCTGTCTCTGGAAAATACTTAATTACACTGTTAATGCCTGCAGGCAAAGAAATCACCAGGAACCCTCCTGTGGTTAACTGCTTTGTGCTTGTTACTGGCTGCAGAGAACACACTGTGAGGAACCATAGTGTGTCAGCTGCAGGGCGTTGGAAAGAACCTGTTAATATTGTAAGATTTGGGCTTTGGGTGGGTGATTTGGAGGGGAGTCTAAGAAAGCCAAGTTTGCTCTAGATGAAACACTGAAAGCAAAGGCAATTCTAAAAGGGAGCCCATCAACACATCCTGTCTGTAGGGGAAACCCACTAGACTATGGATGAAAGTGAAAGTGTTGGTTGCTCCGTGGTGTCCAATTCTTTGCCCGCCCCCCTGCCCTGCCGCCGTGGACTGTAGCCCGTCAGGTTTCTCTATCCATGGGGTTTCCTCAGGCAAGAATACTGGACTCGGTTGCCACTTTCTTCTCCAGGGGATCTTCCCGACCCAGGAATCAAACCCAAGTCTCCTGCATTGGGTGCAGATTCTTTACCCATCAAGACTATAGATACAGTGTATCAATACTTGGTAAAGAAGTAACAGTCACCAGCCTGAAGAGGGAAATGTTAGGCATTTTGTGAATGAAGTAGTGACTTTGTTTCATTTGCACAGGCAAAATGAAGAAGTGGCTTTGTTTTGCCTGGCTTTATCACTGTCTCCGAGTGACCCTGTCTGAGATCTGTGTTCTGTGAGGTTGCTCATGTCCAGAAGGAGAATGGTGTGGTCTAGCTGTGAGTGTCAGGGTCATGTTCCAGAGGTTGGGAGTGACTTTGTTTTTCTTTCTCAATACCAAACTAGGAAAACAATCATGGCTAAAATTCCAGCAGTCATAATGAAGTACATCAAACAAAACATCTGACTGTCCCTTAAAAGCTACAATAGAAGTCACAGCATTTTCTGAAGAGAGCTCCCATAACTCTTGCTTATGGGAGCATCCTTCAGACTTAATTTATTTCGGAGCCACCAGTGGGACAGCATCTATTTTAAAGACAAGGGGAGCTAGGTGAGAGGTATTCTGCCTGGCTTGCTCTTTTATCTATCGGTTGTGATAGCATTTTCTTCAGTTTCCCTGCAGAGCCAAACCCAGCCACATCCCCGAGAAGAAAGAGCTGAAAGTCCCCTATTGAAGCCTCTCCCTTCCTCTCCTGGGCTGCTCTATCTATTTAAATATGATAAGTGAGTCATATGCAGCTCTCTTTGATGAAAAATAAACAAGGGAAAGAACCCCAAAGGCTCCTGTGGCAAAGGTCCATTCAGAAGATACAGCCTTCTCAGTTAAGAAATTTATCTTTTTAAAGGAGGGCAGAAATAGGAAAGGGCTACAGAAGGGCAGGGATAGCCAACAAAACAAGGCAGCAGCCTTCTCCGTGAGGGAAAATGAAAAGCAAGTACCTTTTTCAGTCCAGCAAGGGAAAGAAAAAAGAGTACAATATTGTATAGCTGGTGCTCCTAACAATGACAAACCGCAAAGAAGAGGCTTTCCCCACATCTCAGCGAGAAAAGGGGCTCTCTGAAATGAAAAACAGAGACATTCCATTGAAAGGACATATTTTTTTCCCCCTCTAACTTATAATTAGCCCAGGAGGCTGGCCTTTATAAACTCTTATCAAAGCAAGTTGCTCAGCACAGTGAGTTTGGTAGTATTCATACATATAAGCACTGGGATATCCATTATAAATGCAAGCCAGCTGTCATCTTCTGAGGTGTCAACTGATTGCCAGTTCTGGTCAAGAAGAAATTATTCCTCTGTCTTCATCTGTTATATTACTTATCAGTGGCAACATGGGGATTTGACACCTTCAATGACATGGCTCAACGTCCTGTTAAACTGATCAGAAGTCCAGTTACACGCAGAAGCTTCTGAGATCCCAAGCCTGTTTCCCTTTTGACATTCTGTTTGGATCGAACCCAAGGGTAGAAGTGGTTCATGAGGCTTCCCGCTGTCCCTACATTTCCAGATCAGCTTGTTAATCCCTGACAGAGAGATGGATGTGTTAACAGCTTCTGTGGCCTGAGGTTTGCCTGGCGGAGATGCCGGTGGGCCATGCGTGCTCCTTGGGTCTCAGGGTGATGGGCTTGCCTTGGCTGTGACTGACAGCCTGAGCTCGAGGGTTGGCTATGTTTGGCAGGACATGGTTGGCACAGGCCACCTCAGACCTTGAAAACTTGGAGCTGATGCAGAGATGGTTAAACACATTGAAGACAGGTTGCCAACTCACATTTGTAGAGGGGCCAGACAGGTAACGTGCCTGAGGAAAGCCAGCAAGGTGGCTACATTGGGGACAGTGACCACTCAGCTCCCACTAATTATGATCACCCAAAAATTTGAGTCTGTAAGTTGCCAACTTTTTGAGAGAAGCCAAATGTCTGGTGTATATGATAAATCCTCTGACTTTTAAGTATTGGTCTCTAATTCAAGCCTTTGGCAAGCCAAGTGAAACAGTTTGCCTTATAATAGGCTGCCATTTGGTAACCTTGAGCTAAGGGCATGTTTCTTTGTTTGCTTCCTAATACTTAACAGAAGCTATGTGGACTCAAGTTTTAGGGTCTCCTTTAATCTCATCCTGAGAAGTGAGAGCAAATGAAAAAAGATAGGCAGGGAAAATGAAAATACTTTTCAAATGTCAGTGTATCCCCATGGAGCTAGGGTGGTTGAATTAAGGGGTACAGCTGAACTTTCAGTGCTGTTTCCATAACTGAACAGTTAGTAATGGTGCCCTGGGGCAGGATTAAGTCACCAGACAAGCACTAGACAATTGATGCAGTACTAGTATTGATACATGAAGAAGAAAGAGCGCAAGCTCTTTGCCTCTAAAAAATTGTGAATTCATTGAGAGTACGGTGTTCACTTGCATGATGTGTGTGCACTCAATCTCCTGGTCATGTCTGACTCCAGCCCCATGGACTGTAGCCCAGCAGACTCCTCTGTCCATGGAATTTTCCAGGCAGGAATATTGGAGTGGGTTGCTATTTCCTCTTCTAGGGGAACTTCCCAACCCTGGGATCAAACCCACATCTCTTGCGTCTCCTGCATCGGCAGATAGATTCTTTACCACTAGCACCACCTGGGAAGCCAGCATACATGGAACAATTAGAAAAAATAAGCCAAGATATTAATAACAAATATGCAAATGGGCTCTCAGAAAGTATGATTCCATTTCCTTCTTTAACAGTATCTCTTCTTAATAATGGACTTCCCAGGTGGCACTCGTGGTAAAGAACCCTCCTGCCAGTGCAGGAGACACAAGACATGTAGGCTCCATCCCTGGGTTGGGAAGATCCCTTGGACAAGGGCATGGTTATCCACTCTAGTATTCTTGCCTGGAAAATCCCCATGGACAGAGGAGCCTGGTGGGCTACAGTCCCTAGGGTCACTAAGAGTCAGGTAGGACTGAAGTGACTTGGCGCACACACACGCTTCTTAATAATGGTCCACAGAGAGGATAGAAAAACAGCATGTGGCTATGGGATTTACTATATGACTGTCATTTCTGTTGGAAGAGATTGGATATCAGGCAAAATGAAAAAAAAAAAAAAATGTTGGCCCTTCCAGATTCTGAAGTTCTGGAAGTTATGGCACTCTTGAAACATGGTTCTTCTAAGTCGCTAGTTACAAGGATGGTGGTGGTGGTTTAGTCGCTAAGTCGTGTCCAACTCTTGGGATCCCGTGGACTGTAGCCTGCCAGGCTCCTCTGCCCATGGGATTCTCCAGGCAAGAGTCCTGGAATGGGTTGCCATTTCCTTCTCCAGGAGATATTCCTGACCTAGGAATCGAACCCAGGTCTCCTGCATTGCAGGCAGATGATTTACCAACCAAGCTATGAGGGAATAGCTGTGAATTTTAGCAGACCTAGGAACTGAAAGCAATCGTGTCCAGAAGCAAACAGCCTGGGTCACCCGCTCAAAAACAACCATGTAGACCCCTGGTTCTTCCATTATGGTCTCTGGAATATAGCCCTCTGGATGACCTCATGAACTACAGAGAACCTCTGTTTTCCTTGGGGGAGGATGAAGCTACAGATAACCCATGTTTGAGGTCTAAAGATGATCACAATCTCTGCTGTCCTGGAAAACCCTGAACTACAGGGTAGACCATCAAGACAGCACAGCCTTGGCAAGGTGTGTAACCCTTGCTTGTTTGGCTTGGTTTGGGTCTGTTTTTTTCTCATTTGTGTGTTTGTCTTTGTGTTTTTAAGCCCCATTGATTCCTGTATTAGTTTTCTATTGCTACTGCAATACATTATCACAAATTTCATGGCTTAAAATAGCATAATTTATTACCTCACGGTTCACATCCAGCTTCTAGAAGTCTGGGAAAAATCAAGGTGTCATGGAGGAAGTTCCTTTGTGAAGGTTCTAGAGAAGGATCCATTCCCTTGTCTTTCCCTGCTTCTAGAGGCCAGCTGCATTCCTTCACTCATGGTTCCCTCCCCCCATTTTCAAAGCCAGCAGCATCAGGCTGAGGGTTTCTTATGCTGCCTTCTTGCTGGTTCTCCCCTCTGTCTCTCTTTTCCACTGGGCTACCTGGCAATTCCACTGGGCTCTTATGGATAATCTAGGCTACTCTCCATAGTTTCAGGTCAGCTGATTAGCAATCATAATTCCCCTATACCATGGAAGGCAACATATTCACAAGTCTTATGAATGTGGTCATGGGCATCCTTGCGGCCAGCCATTATTCTGCCCATCACAGTCCCCAGTATCTCTGTCTGGAGAGAGTGTGTACTTTTTTTTCACATCGAGAAATGGAATCTGGCAATTTGATTAAAATGTGTTCAAATGCAATATATGACCTCTTCATCCACATTAATAAATGGCTTTTCTATAACCCAGACAGTGTAATATTCAATAAAAAGAGACATGGGCTTTGTAATCAGACAAGCCTGATTCCTACTCTGGCATGTTCTCAGTTCAGTCGCTCAGTCATGTCCGACTCTTTGCGACCCCATGAGTCACAGCACGCCAGGCCTCCCTGTCCATGACCAACTCCCGGAGTTCACTCAGACTCACGTCCATTGAGTCGGTGATGCCATCCAGCCATCTCATCCTCTGTTGTCCCCTTCTCCTCCTGCCCCCAGTCCCTCCCAGCGTCAGAGTCTTTTCTAAATGAGTCAACTCTTCGCATGAGGCTGGCATGTTCTAGCTGTCTAATAACTTCTGGCTAGTTAAAAAATTTTGAGACATAGATTCCTTTCTTCCGAAAGGGAGAAAAAAACTTATATGACTGTTTTCCTTAAATCAAATAGAAATAATGTGTTAGCATCATAGTAGAAGTATAACCAATGGTATTATTATTTCCTGAAATCCTGAGTTCCATCTCAGAACTGTTGGGTAAGACCAGTTCAAGAAACCAAATTCTGTGTTTTTGTTTAATGAATTGCATTTAGTGTAAAACATTTCCCTAGGGTGTTTGTCTTATTTGTTAGCATATGTGAGATGCTTGAAATTCAAAGATGAAAAAGTGATTTGTAAGTGCAAAACGGTGCAGCTGTCCTTATCAATAAACAGGTAATACCATCCTTTGAAGGCTGGGGCTGTGGATATCAGGAAAACAGCAAGATGGGTACCAAGAAGGAAGCCTGAGAGCTACTCAGAATTAAGAAGATGAATCCTTACTGTCAATATAAGTCTCCCATTTGCTGGTGCATGTGGAGGATAGATTTCCTTTTCCACTAGATTTACTTCCTGATATACAAGTTTATCAGTCAAGCAAGGACTATTCATCAAGTCATTTCCCATCGATAACTCTAACCTAAACAGGACAGGCTGTGTTTATTATTCACTCCTAAAAGGCTGGAGCTCATTGGCTCCTGCTGTGGGGAGAGGAACCAACCCAGAAAGAAAGAGATGAGAGAACTCAAAGGAATGGCCATGCACCGGCAGTCAAGCTTGAATGTCGCAGAGGTATAAAACAGCCAGAAAAAGCTCCTGTAACACCGGAAATCAAATACTGATTTACTGATCCCCTCATTTACTGACTACCCATTTGATGATCTTACTCTCATTTATTCATTCAACAAATGTAAGCTGAGTCCTCCCTGTAGACCAGGCCTGTATAAGACTAAAGAAAACATTATGCCAGTGATCACCACCGCCCCCCAGAAACATGCACACACTTTCGCTCTGGAGTTATAAGAAATTCAATAACCTTTTGTTTCTGAAGGCTGGATGCTCTTTAAAAAGTATCAGCACTATAGTTGCGTGATGTAGCATAAGATCCTACCATAATCTTTTTCTGAAAGGCATCACCGTGACCAGCAATGTATTACTACATTGGTCTGCCTTTGACATGATACAAAATCAGGGGACTACATTGCACGTGGCCTCCAGAAACGTACCTTCAAAGTGGCAATCCTACTCACGCTGCACACATTAAACACACTGAACAAAATGGAATAAATGTCCAAGAATCTAAACGCAGTTAATTCACAAGCCAAATCTTGCTTCAAATTGTGTTGACATTTGTTTCTTGGTTGGTCATCTGAGGTGCTTTATAAGATGAAAGAGAAGACTTTGAAGCTACGGTTCCCTCGTGAGGTCCCTTCTCTTCAGGAAGTTTGGGAACCAGCAAGTCCCGATAGAGGCCATTTCTACACCGCGCTGGTGCTCAGAACTCAGATGTGATGGTGACCATAGAGGGGAAGGCAAGGAGGAGGGAACCAGTGAGAAGGGGCCAGCTGAACGGCATTTTGGCAATCACAGTGTGGGTTCATTGATTTCTTGGAAGGTTTATAAATTCCCCAAACACCAGAAGCACCTGTGTTCAAACAGAGATTATGTACGCAAGGCTTGTGTTCCAGAGCTAATTGGAAAATCTTTGATGACCTGTGAGTTTGGATTTGCTTTGCCTGTGACTGCTCTCCTTGTGTGAATGCAGTGGGATTGCAGCATGTATGTGTTTGACTTAAGTGACCTCAACGGGCTTCCCAAGTGGTGCTAGTGATAGAGAACCCTCCTGCCAGAGCAGGAAACACAGGAGATCTGGGTTCAGTCCCTGGGTTGTGAAGAACCCTGGGAGGAGGGCACAGCAATGCACTTTAGTAATCTTGCCTGGAGGATCTCATGGACAGAGGAGCCTGGCAGTCTATGGCACGCATGCAACCTCAACAATGTAGAGGGAAGGAGAGATTGTCAGATGGCATGCCAGGGAGTGAACACCCAAGAATAATTGACATAATATGGCATTTCTAAACACACTTTTCTTCAATGAGCTTATGCTGGGAGACAGAGTGAATGTGAGGCTTCAATCTGTTATCCCTTCAATTTCTTCATTCTTGTAGGTCTTTCAAGGCTGAGCATCTTTCTTTCTTCAGTATGGGTCTAGTACTTAAAGATACAGTACACATTTTTCATGCAGCATGGAAACCCAAGAAAATAACCCAACCAAAGAGACAGAGATATGTCTTCCAAAAGCAAAGTGCCAATATTACGCTTACTGAGCGATGGCACTGCAATGCATCCAAAGGACCAGTTTAGGAGAGTTTCTAAGACAGTCCTGACCTGATCTTCTACTCTGACTTTATCACCTCACCCTGCCCTAAGATTAGACACCTCTGTGATCAACACACAGAATAACTACATGCATAAAGTGACTTTTATCAGGGGGGTGATAGGGAGACTTCCCTGGCTTCAGTATTATCCGTCTTTAATCTTTGCTAATGCAGGTCGGATGCCTGTGAACTTGCACATGGTTTGCCCTTCCCTTGCCCACAAGCCAGGAGCAGGTACAGTTTAGAAACTGAAAAGGCGCTTCTTAACACAAGGTTAGTTAGAAGAGGGTTAGAACCCCCACTCAGGCATTTACTAGCTGGGTGACCTTGAAGAAGCTGCTTGCTTACTGAAACTTCTGCATCTGTAAAATGGGCTGAATGATAGCTTCCTCCTGGTATTGTTAAAAGAAGTTTCCTTCTAATGCTCTCAGAGCAACAGTGCATGGCACTTCTTAGGTGCTTAATAAATATTAGGTAATCAGCTATCTCCCCTCCATGCCCCTCCTCCACACACACACACTTACATACTTCCTGGCTCCTAACCTCCTGCTCAGAAGTTTGAACATCTTTGAGGGAGGGAGAAAGAGAATAAGAGGAGATTGTTTACAAAAAGGGGTTTTAAGAGAAACAAGCAAAAAAAAAAAAAAATCATGGAAATAGCAAGAAAAGCATATCCAGATTGTCTGATCAGGGATGGTTTGGTCTCCCACTGGGACCAAAGGAAGCAGAAGTATTTTGTGTTAATGGAATTTGGTGGAAAATGCAGCTCTAAGGAAACACTGGCTGTGATTGCTCTATCCCTCTTTCTCCAAGTCTTTTCTTTTTTTCTCTTTTTCCTTCTTTCTTTTAAAAAGTCTGATTGGTTATTTCTCAGCACATCAGGATGACATTTCTTTCCCTAAGAGTACTAGAGGAGACCGAGGTGCAGCTGAGCTGGCGAGCTGTCTGTCCTGCCCTGTCTCCGAGACAGGCAGGGAAGCCAGCATCCCAGCGTCAGCCCAGCTGTGGGACTTGGGGAGGAACCGGCTTTTGAGCAGAAGCTGTTCTCAGTGAAACTGAAGCACACAAAGCGGGAGGGGACTACTAAGCCCTGGGAGGTGCAGGGAGGGGTGAGCTGTTTGCTAATATATCCCTGGGGAAACTTCTAGTGTTTCTGAGCATGGCTGAGTGCACAGCTCATGAAAAATGCACCAGAGCATTGTTGGCATTTGATTTCAGAAGAAGCTACAGTACCAGGAGACCACGGTCTGTTTTCCTGCAACACCCAGATGACACACCTGGTTTTCACTGTTCTCTGTCCATCTGTTTAGATGGTCCCGGTTACTTCGACAGAAAGCCTTGTGGTTTCTTGTACAGGGTGTTTGTTACCTATCCTGCTTCCAGCGAGGCATTACATATGACAAAGCCAAACCAGCAGAACTTTTTTTTTCTTTTACTTTGTGGCTGAGAATGCTTCAGTACCTTTGCTGCTGCTGCTAAGTCGCTTCAGTCATGTCCGACTCTGTGCGACCCCATAGACAGCAGCCCACCAGGCCCCGCCGTCCCTGGGATTCTCCAGGTAAGAACACTGGAGTGGGTTGCCATTTCCTTCTCCAATGCATGAAAGTGAAAAGTGAAAGTGAAGTCGCTCAGTCGTGTCCGACTGTTAGCGACCCCATGGACTGCAGCCTTCCAGGCTCCTCCGTCCAAGGGATTTTCCAGGCAAGGAGTGGGTTGCCATTGCCTTCTCTGCTTCAGTACCTTTATTTCCCAATACATGTTGCTATTGTATCAAAGTTGTTCCTCTAGTGAATCAAAAGAGCAACATGTACTGACTGTAAGGCAAAAGGAAGTGAAAGCATCTAGCCTCTATTGGGTATCTGTATATATGGGTATCATTGCATATCTCCTGCTATGCAGTGCAGAAGACATGGGTTTGATCCCTGGGTTGGGAAGATGCCCTGGAGAAGGAAATGGCAATCCACTCCAGTATTCTTGCCTGGGAAATCCCATGGACAGAGGAACCTGGCAGGGTACAGTCCATGGGGTCTCAAAAGAGTTGGACATGACTGAGCAACCAAGCAACAACAAATGGAACAGGTACGATATAGCTACTTTGCATATCATATTTAATATCCTTCTCACTATTACGTCATAAAGTGTGCAAGTTTGATTAGTGCATGTTACCATGGGAAGCAGCCCAGTATTCGGAGAGAGTGTAGGGTTGCCACTTATCAGCTATGTGAATTTAGGTAATTACTTAACACCTCTGAGCTTCATTTGTCTCCGTGTGATGAAGTTAACAATGGCAGCTAGTAGAGGTGTCATGAAGATTGAATATAATTGTAATATAATGTGTTAAAATCTTTACTTGATCTATATGAGTGGGTCAGTGTTGAGAGCTCTTGCAGAAAGACAAGAGAAAAAGAGACTCATTGAATCATTAGGAGATTGGATCATCTCCTTTGCCTAAAGGCTCACAGCTGGCAGGGGGTTTGGTCAACAGGAAGCCCACGAATGACTGGTTTTAGACTCTAAACTGCTGTCAGTAAAGTAGTTACTCAGGGCACTGCGTCCCATGTTGTACTGCCCATCCCCAACCTGCTTGCAATCCGTGATAATTTCAGGCACACATTTATCCTCTGAGCAGATCCTAGGAAATCTAGGTAAGTTGGAGAGTTAGCACACGTGCAGGAGAGAGATGCTAGCACTCTAGATGTTTCACTTGAGTTTAGAATTTAGCCAGGCATGGGGCTGTGATGAAGCATTTAGATTCCACTTCAAAGTGTCAACAAAGTGTCCGCTCATGGAGTCCCTGCCTTGCACCTTGGCTAACCACTGGAACCAAACTATCAAAGATGCTTTCAGGATCGCTGTGTTCTGTTCATTGTTGTCTTTATTAACACTCAGCACAATATATGAAAGATACCTGTGAAGGAATGAGCAGGAACCTCTCCACTGAGATGCAAACACATTTTGGGGGGAAGTTCTAACTGGATTAATCTATTCTGATGGGATTATCTATATATTCGTAGCTGAAAGAGGGGTTTTGAGGAAAGGGAACCTAGGAAAGGTCCGTTTTGATGCAAATTATTATATCCTGATGTAAAGTATTGGTGCTTTTTGTTTGCTAGGTTGATTTGTGTGTGTGTGTGTGTGTGTGTGTGTGGTTCTTTGGCAGAAGCTTTGATTCTAAATATTGAAAGCTGGGGAAATAATTGAGGAAGAAAACTCCAGCTTAACCACAGAGAGGCCTGCTCAGTAACGGGGGCGGGGGGGGTACTCAGTAAGGGGGTATTTGATAAGATGTAGATTGCTACTCAGACACTTGAGGTAGAGAAGGCTTAACACAGGGAGCGAAGGTGTTGCAGTTAGCATGAAGACCAGCAAAATGGAAACCAGGGGAGCTGAAACGCAACACCTGCTCTATTAATTCCTGCCAAAGGCATCACGCTTCTTTCAGTTCCTTGTTAAACATGACAAAATCCAACCCAAACCTCTTTCCTACTCTGGGAAACACTGAAGCATTGATTTCCTCCCGCAATTCGAGGTGAGACTGCAAAAAGTATGAATCTCACTTTTATTTATTTACATTTGTCTTTACTGTCATGATGGGTTCAAAGGCATCTCGGACAGGGGAACTGTCAGATGGTCGCCATCCTGATGGAAGGCAGGAGGAAGCCAGAAGGACCAGTCCCTTGCCTGCCAGGCACGCAGGGTCTGCTGCGCTCAGATCGCCTCCTGGGAGAATTCTAGAGGTTTGGCTAGGCTTGAAGCATTGCAGAGAAACAGTTGGTAGCATTTCTTTTGAGCCCTTATTGGCGAAAGCACAGGTAGAATAGAATTCTGTCTCCCAATCTTCATAGTCATAGCCACTTTTAAGCTGTTAATTCTTATGAGCAATGGCATGAAGTCGTCGGGCTTCTCTGATGGCTCAGCAATGAAGAATCTGCCTGCGATGCAGAAAACACAGGAGAGCTGGGTTTGATCCCTGGCTGGGGAAGATCCCCTGGAGGAGTGCATGGCAACCCACTCCAGTATTCTAGCCTGGAGAATAGCCTGGACAGAGGTGCCTGCCAGGCTCCAGTCCGTAGGGTCACAAAGAGTCAGACACGACTGAAATGACTGAGAACGCACGCAGGCACAATGAGATGGTCAGGGCCTCAGTATCCAGTGTAGTTTGGGTGGGCTGCCTGGTTCATATGGAGAGAGAATAACTATCGCTTCATCTGGTTTAGTGTAAACTCTCTCAGCACTGCCCAACCTTTTTGGCGCCAGGGACCAGTTTTGTGAAAGAGTTCTCCCATGGCCGGGGGAGGCAGAGGAGAGGCTGGCTCAGGCAGTCATGCTACTAACAGAGATGGGGAGTAACAGATGACTCCTGGCTGGCTCACCTGCCCCTCACCTCCTGCCATGCAGCCCCTATCCTAACAGGCCATGGACTGGTACCTGTTGTGGCCTAGGGGTTGGGGACCCCTGCACTATGAAATGTTGGGGTGGCAGGGGAGAAAAATTCAGGTTCTATTGACAATGATAATAGATGAATCTCCTTACAGCGTTTCATGAGTTCAGTAGAGAAAACCCTCCCTAAGGTGTGGAGTAGCTAGGGAAGTCTTCATAGAGGTGGTGATTCATCTTTTTCTTTTTATATTTATTTTTATTTACTTATTTGGCTGCACAGGGTCTTAGTTGTGACATGTGGCATCCAGTTCCCCAACCAGGGATCAAACCCAGGGCCCCAACACTGAGAGATCAGAGTCTTAGCCACTGGACCACCAGGGAAGTCCCTCCTTTTTCTTTTTAATCCAACTCTATAGAGAGATAATTGCCATATAACGTATGGCATATGAACACATACGTTCACGGTATACAGGGCGTTTGATTTGCTACCCGTATGTATTGCAAAGTTGTTACTATAGCCTTAGTTAACAGCTCCGTTGCATCACATAATTACCATTTCTTTTTTTTTTTGTGGTCAGAACATTTAAGATCTGCTCTCTGAATGTTATACATTTAATCACAGTGCTGTGCATTAGATTCCCAGGATTTATTTATCTCTCGAATTTATCCATTTTATAACTTGAAGGTTTATAACTTTGACCAGTATGTCCCCGTTTACTCCAATGCCAGCCCCTGGTCACCATGATTGTACTCTTTGATTCTATGTGGTCAGTCTCTCAGTCATGTCCAACTCTTTGTGGCCCCATTGACTGTAGCCTGCCAGGCTCCTCTGCCCATGGACTTTTCCAGGCAGTGACACTGGGGTGGGGTGCCATTTCCTCCTCCAGGCGATCTTTCCAGTCCAGGGATCAAATCTGAGTCTCTTGTGTCTCCTGCATTGCTAGGCAGATATTTACCACTAGCTGCACCCGTGAGGTCCCCCTTTGCTTCTAAGGCTTTAGCTTTTTTAGATTCCACATGTACATGAGATCATACAGTATTTGTCTTTCTCTGTTTAACTGATTTCACTTAGCACGATGCCCTCAAGTTCCCTCCATGCTGTCGCAAATGGCAAGATTCCCTTGTTTCTCGTAACTGAATAATATGTTATTGTATATAAAACTACCACATCTCTTTATACATCCATCCTTTGGTGGGCACATAGGTTATTTCTGTATCTTGGCTGTTGTGAATAATGGTACGATAAACATGAGAGTACAAATACTCTTCAAAATCCTGTTTTCATTTCCTTTGGATATTTTCCCAGAAGTGGGAATGCTGGATCATATGGTAGTTCTATTTTTTGAAGTTTTTAGAGGTAAAATAACCCCGAGGTTGACAAGCCCTCCCGTGGTTGGGATTCCAGGAATGGTGGCAGAGAGGGGCAGGGTGTCCTTGGGGCTGGTGGCAGGGTCCTCACGGATATACACAGCGGCCCCGGCTCAGGCCACCTTAGGAAACCAGTCCTGGGATCTTATGCAACTTGGCCATCTTCCTCCATCTGGACCAGCCCCAAGACACCACCCCGGCATGGCACCACTGGCCTGGGAGGAGACAGTTACCACACCAGTTTCCACTTACACCGATAGTACACAAGGGTTCCCTTCTGTCTTTTTTTTAACTAGTAGATATCTCTTTGATAACAGCCATTCTAACAGGTATGAGATTTATCTCATTGCAGTTTTGATTCGAGTTTCCCTGATGATTAGTGACATTGGGCAACTGTTTCTTGTATCTGTTGGCCATTTTTGTGTCTTGTTTGGTAAAAATGTCTATCCAGTCCATCTTCCCATATTTTAATTGGATTAGTTGGGGTTTTTCATTTGTTTTGGGGTGTTTTCTTTTTACCATTGAGTTAAATGAGTTCTTTATATATTTTGGATATTAATCCCTTATCAGATACTTGGTTTGCAAATATTTTCTCCCAGTCCATAGGTTGTCTCAGAGGAGGAGATTTCTGAGCTTGGCCTGAACCATTGCTGAGAGTTGAATGGATGGAAAAGAGAAAAGAGAGTATTCTAGTCAAGAACATAATGCGTTTGCTTAAAAGCAAAAGCAAGGAAAATAAAATTATCTAGATGGGATGGCATTTTGGGAAGGATAAGACCGTGATAAAGTTGGATAAAGTGTCAAAAATTTGGCTGGCTCTTTTATGTACTTTATGTGTTACCCTGTGAAGTAATAATAATAATGCTACCATTTAACTGAGTTTATAATGGTGATAAGCAGTGTATAAGCTGCTAGAGATTCAGAGATGATAAGATCTAGTGTTTGACCTTAACGTCTCAGAATCTAAGCTTTGATAAACTCATAAAGTCAATGCATTCTAGAATAATAGGTATATACCTATTATACACATACACACACACACACACACACACACACACACACACACACCTATAGGACTTTCCATGTGGAGCTAATGGTAAAGAACCTGCCTGTCAGTGCATAAGAGACGCAGGTTCCATCCCTGGGAAGATCCCCTGGAAAAGGGCATGACAACCCACTCCAGTATTCTTGCCTGGAGAATCCCATGGACAGAGGAGCCTGGTGGGCCGCAGTCCATAGAGTAGCAAAAAGTCAGACACGACTGAAGTGACTTAGCATGCATGCATATATACGTGTAAGAGTTAGGCGTGTGTATGTATATATATGTATGTATGTATGTATATGTCTATATATATATATAAAACCAGGAGAGTATGCAGAACAATACCCTTGCTCTGCTTGCTGGATTCAGGAGGGCTTTGCAGAAATCGTAAGGTTGCCACTGGTTGATGAAGGATGTTTAGGAGTTTGCCAGTTTGACAGAATGGAGCAGGCATTTCAGCCAGCCATTTCTAGCACAGTAGAGTAGCACTAAGGCACTGTAGAATCCTAAATTACATTTGTCTTTATTTCAGCTAAAAAATAAAACAAACAAACAAACAAAAACACCCAAATGCTTGTTTCTCTGATGCTGGAGAGTGCGTATTTGCATTTTACTTCCACATTTTCACCTTGCCAACTCACTTTGTCTGTGGACCATCATTTCTCAGCTTATCTCTACAATGATATTCCAGCCAAATTAGTCTACTAATACCTGATAGCTCAATTGGTAAAGAATCCACCTGCAATGCAGGAGACCCCAGTTTGATTCCTGGGTCAGGAAGATGCACTGGAGAAGGGATAGGCTACCCACTCTAATATTCTTGGGCTTCCCTTGTGTTTCAGCTGTAAAGAATCCACCCACAATGTGGGAGACCTGGGTGGGAAAGAGCCCCTTGAGAAGTGAAGGGCTACCCACTCCAGTATTCTGGCCTGGAGAGTTCCGTGGGCTGTCTAGTCCATGGGGCCGCAAAGAGTCGGATACGACTGAGCGAATTTCACTTTCACTTTCCTTCAGTATAATGTTAGGAAGGTATAACCTCTGTTTGCTGCTGCTGTCCTTGGCTGTGTCCCTACCTTTCAGCCAACTTCAGTGAAGATCACAAGGAGAAATAGAAATTCTCCCAGAACTGAACGCAGACGTCCCCCTTGCTCCAGCATCAGGGTGTGGCGGATGGGAGGCATTATCATGTTCTGTCCCACAAACAACCATTCTGCTCCCCAACAGCAAGGGGGAGAGCAAAATGCATACCCTTTGCAGAAAGTTGTTGGGAGAGTGTGGGCCACAGTGATGCACCAGTTGTTAAAATGTTTGAGCATGACCAGAATCTTCCATTTCCCTTATACATTCATTTTCCAAGTGGCATTTTATATGTGTGATTTTCTGTGAGTCAAGTGGGGACAAGCACAATCACCATTTGGTAAAAGGGAAACTGAGTAAAGGAAATGGTTACTGAATGGAATAGAAAGATGAGATTATTTCATTTCAGTACATATTCATTTATTTACTTAGCTGCATTAGGTCTTAGCTGTGGCACACAGTTGCATCATGCAGACTCTCTAGCTGTGGCCCATGGGCTCCAGAGCTCATGGACTCAGTAATTGCAGAGCCAAGGCTTAGATGCTCCAAGGCATGTGGAATCTTAGTTCCACAAGCAGGGATTGAACCCACGTCACAGTTGGATTCTTAGCCACTGGGCCACCAGTGAAGTCTCCCAGCAAATATTTTGAGCATCTATTATGTCTGAGTTCTATTGTTAGGGTCATAGTATATGCATGTAAATAGAACACCTCTGATCCCATCAAGCTCTTCTGTTCACATTCTGCTCTATGGCTGGGATCTGTCTACCTCCATTCGCCCTTGACCAACACAGCTTACCCAGGTTTTATATTTAAAGCCCAATCCATGTGCCATCTCCTCTCTGTGGCTTGACTTGACTCTCCCTTATCTCTTTCTGCAAACACAATGGTTTTGCTACCATTTTGGTTTTCCATGAATTCTGTCCCATATTCTATTCTACTTATTACCTTCTTCACTTGACTGAAATAGATGGGGCCATCTTTACATCCCTAATAGCTAGCATAATAAACAACAGATACATACTTAGTAAAGTGAAGCCATGGCTTTGCCTGAGATGGGTTCATGATCCAGAGGAGATAGACACATGCAACTTCATTATGTATGCTAAATACTAAATCTATTTGAGGTCTTGAGATTGGTCATAAAATTAATATTTGCTATAAACCTAGCAAATCTGATTTCCAGATTTCTGTTATTCTCTTTCCAATAAGATGATCCACCAAAGAAATTCTTATTTCCATAAAAAGTAAAAATCGTGCTCAAATCAATGTTGGGAATACTGAATACTCTGTTCTTTTGGATAGCTATGATCCCAATTAACATATTAAAAACTGAAAATTCCTACTGTAAAAAAATCCCATCCTCACTCTTCCCCCCAAAATCTGATTGTTCCCAAACCGAATGGATCATAGAATGTATTACATGTGAAAAGCAATCAGCATCCCACATCATTAGCAAACTTAGACATTCTTTAGGTGATGCTGCCTTTGAGATCAAGTATTCGTATTGTGAAGAGTTTATAAAGCTCCTGTGGAAACAATATCTGGATAGACTTTTACTCTAAACCCGCCTTGTGCTTGGAGGCCACTGTGTAAACTAGGTCAGCATGTTCATACAGGAGACTTCCAGGCCAGTTAGCATTCCTGAAGGGAGAGAGAGGAGTATTGCCTCAGGGGTAACCTGGATTTCTCTGAGGACAGAACTGGGAGCAAGGAGGCCCTTGGGAAGTTCGTGCTTTGTGGGGCCTGAAGCTTATACAGTGTGCGTACGTGTGGTATGTAACTTCTTTAAGAAAAATATTGAAAAATTCGATATGAATGACTATTAATTTAGCATGAGAAAAGAAATAATGAACATTCAGAAATTTAAAAAAACTGATAAATATCATAAACATTACAGAAATGTATACAATAATCTACTTTTTTGAGATAATTGCTTGACACACTTCCATGATACGTTTTCCCTACAATGTAATTTATGTTCTCGTTGGATGTCTTTTCATGACAATTTTGTAATGTTTACTACAGATAAAACAGAAGGGTAATTCAGTCTTTTTTGGGGGGAGGGGAGGCTTGGTTGATCAAATGTTGTATTTTTTATTAGTAGTAGCTTTTGAAATATTATATTGGTAAAGTCAAGTGAATTTTTAAGGAATATTTCAACTTTGGGCAGATTCTGTCAAGACTAGGTCATATAGAAATGGAGGTGGTCAGACTACTTCTGGAAGCCATTTCTATACCTGGAAAGTGAGTAAAGTCTTAATTCTGCAAAGACATATTGTGAACTATATGAAGGTATCCCAACAAAGAACTAAATGTATCCCAATCCACCTCCCATTAGTTGGATCCCAAATACATTGACTGCCCTTCATTAAGCCCTACATAAGGGGATGTGTGATGGAGAGGAGGCTAGAGATGAAGGGTATTGGGGTCTTCAGCTACTACAGCTAAAGTATCTTGTTTACCAATTTTACAGAAAAGACACGGCCCAAGGAACACATTGCTATGGCCACTCTCAGGGCTTTGGAAGCCCAGAATGAATGGATGCTCTAATGATTCAGCTTTCCTAGCTTTACTTCATGGGGGTGGGGGAAAGGAGGGTCTTCTGTTAGAAAGTAACAAGAGAGGTATTGTACAGCCCATCTTGGGTGGCCCTACATGGCATGGCTCATAGTTTCCCTGAGTTAGACAAGGCTGTGGTCCATGTGATCGGATTGGTTAGTTTTCTGTGATGGTGGTTTTCAGTTTGTCTATCCTCTGATGGAGAAGGATAAGAGGCTTATGGAAGCTTCCTGATGGGAGAGACTGACAGAGGGGGAAGCTAGTTCTTGTTCTGATGGGCGGGGCCATGCTCAGTAAATCCTGTTTTCTTCTGATGGGTGGGGCTGTGTTCCCTCCTTGCTTTTTACCTGGGGCCAAACTATGTTGGACTGTGAAGAAAGCTGAGCGCCAAAGAATTGATGCTTTTGAACTGTGGTGTTGGAGAAGACTTGAGAGTCCCTTGGACTGCAAGGAGATCCAACCAGTCCATTCTAAAGGAGATCAGCCCTGGATGTTCTTTGGAAGGAATGATGCTAAAGCTGAAACTCCAGTACTTTGGCCACCTCATGCGAAGAGTTGACTCACTGGAAAAGACTCTGATGCTGGGAGGAATTGGGGGCAGGAGGAAAAGGGGACGACAGAGGATGAGATGGCTGGATGGCATCACCAACTCGATGGACATGAGTTTGAGTGAACTCCGGGAGTTAGTGATGGACAGGGAAGCCTGGTGTGCTGCAATTTATGGGGTCGCAAAGAGTCGGACACAACTGAGCGACTGAACTGAACTGAAACTACGGTGGAGGTAATGAAGATAATGGCGACCTCCTTCAAAAGGTCTCCTTGAAAAGAGCCTGATGCTGGGAAAGATTGAAGGTGGGAGGAGAAGGGGATGACAAAGGATGAGATGGTTGGATGGCATCACCGACTCGATGGACATGGGTTTGGGTGGACTCCAGGAGTTGGTGATGGACAGAGAGGCCTGGTGTGCTCTGGTTCCATGGTGTTGCAAAGAGCCAGACATGACAGAGTGACTGAACTGAACTGAACTGATTGTACAGCAGTAAACTCTTTATGGAGAGCAAGACAAGAAAGGTATCAAGAGGTTTCAGGTTCAGTAGAGAGTAGTTGGAACTGTTACCTTGGGATAACCAGCCTGTCCATAATCCCCTGGGCTCTTTGAGAGACCCTCTCCTCCCTCTCCTCCCTGGGTCCTTGCAGTCCAGCGGCTCACCCCATCACACAAGGCACTGCCTGCTGCCTCTTTATGACCAGAGGGCTGCTTGTGCAAAGGAGGCCAGTCCCACTGCAGAGATTATATGTGTCTTTCTTTTATTTTACTGGAAGTCTTTGCTGCCATCCGGGCTGGTAATTGCACCACACCGTTTCTGAATCGATTGCTTTTAGAGCTGTTGAGCTTTATTACTGCTCCTCACTGGGGAGAGCGGAGGGAGAAAGGCAGGTCAGCCTGGGCTCCATGAGAGATGAGTGTCACCAAATTGTCTTTCTCCAGCTGTTGAATAAAACTAGTAATGCTGTGCCATAAAACCAAAAAGAAAATGAGGGTGTGAGAGAAAGGAGAGATATTGCGGGGACAGAGACAGAACAAGATGAACATATGGATCTGACTCTTCTTGGAATATACAGCAAAGCCATATTGTGATGTTGACTACATAGTTCAGTAATGTTGTAGGAATGGAACAAGAAGTAAAAGGCAAATTAAAAAAAGATTTCTGCTGGCAGTTGTACAAATCTGCCATCTTTGCAGGTTTACTGATGTTTGCTCTTTCTTGGAGCTGAGGGAAAAAAAATACATATATATATATATAAATGCACTATTCCAAATAATATAATATATATATATTCCAAATAATATAAATATATATATACTATTCCAAATAATATAAACATATATATATATATATATATACCTTTTTTTCTCACTCCGATTGATAGACTCTGTAATTTGAATCAAATATGATGGAATTCCTCCTTAATTATACATATTACTGTTATTTCACTGGCAGGTGTCTCTATCCACACAACTGGGCCGTTTTTATCAACATTGGCATCTATTTTTGATTTATCTAGCAGCATTTCTTCATGGTTTAATGTAAGGTAGAAAGTAGCAGGGCCATTCCCTTGAGAATGAGGAATTCACACAATTCAGTTTTGTGAGGAGCATTCTCATTCTACCTGGAATGTGTCTTCAAGAAGCTAGCTAACCTAGCTTCTGGGTAAGGAAGCTTAGAAATCAGAACCAAATGCTCGTGTGAACTTTGTTCATACTGTTTACAGTCCTAGACAATGCCTCATTTAACAGTCTTGTCCCATATGATACCCCCTGCAATATTCTTGTGCATGAACTGGATTCTTTCTTATCATAAACCTTTTAGGAAAGGTTTAATGACACAGTTCCTGGTATTTACCTATTTTCCAAAAATAGTCTAAATCTGTCATTATAATTTGGACTTTTGAATTAAACTGGTCTGAAGCATATTTAAGCATCACATAAATGTCAGATCTTACAGAGGATTCTCCTCTGCCGAGCAGGAGGCAATATGCCCATTTCAAAATGCCAGTTAAAAGTGCAGGGGACTTAAATGACTTTCCTGGAGTCATACACCGTATCAGAGCTTGGCACAACACCCAAGCGTCCTGATTCCCATTCTACGACTCTAACAACCAGAGTTGGTGCGGTACAATTGCACATCACAGGCCCTACCTTTGGAGTGGGATGCGTGTGAACATCATTCGTCACTTCAGTTCAGTTCAGTTCAGTTGCTCAGTCATGTCCGACTCCTCGCAACCCCATGAATCGCAGCATGCCAGGCCTCCCTGTCCATCACCAACTCCAGGAGTTCACTCAAACTCATGTCCACCAAGTCAGTGATGCCATCCAGCCATCTCATCCTTTGTTGTCCCCTTCTCCTCCTGCCCCCAATCCCTCACAGCATCAGGGTCTTTTCCAATGAGTCAACTCTTCGCATGAGGTGGCCAAAGTACTGGAGTTTCAGCTTTAGCATCATTCCTTCCAAAGAACACCCAGGACTGATCTCTTTTAGAATGGACGGGTTGGATCTCCTTGCAGTCCAAGGGACTCTCAAGAGTCTTCTCCAACACTACAGTTCAAAAACATCAGTTCTTCAGTGCTCAGCTTTCTTCACAGTCCAACTCTCATATCCATACATGACTACTAGAAAAACTATAGCCTTGACTAGACGGACCTTTATTGGCAAAGTAATGTCTCTGCTTTTGAATATGTTATCTAGGTTGGTCATAACTTTACTTCCAAGGAGTAAGCATCTTTTAATTTCATGGCTGCAATCACCATCTGCAGTGATTTGGGAGCCCCCAAAATAAAGTCTGACACTGTTTCCACCGTTTCCCCATCTATTTCCCATGAAGTGATGGGACCAGATGCCATGATCTTCATTTTCTGAATGTTGAGCTTTAAGCCAACTTTTTCACTGTCCTCTTTCACTTTCATCAAGAGGCTTTTTAGTTCCTCTTCACTTTCTGCCATAAGGGTGGTGTCATCTGCATCTCTGAGGTTACTGATGTTTCTCCTTAAATATAAGCACAATGTCTTCCCTCGTGGTCCCTCTACCGCATTCAGTGTGTCAGGTCAAGCAGCATGGCTGTTATTTGAAATGGAGAGGATGTTTGGACTGTTGGTCTCAGTGGCAGTTGGCACATAGGAGCTAGTGGTCTGTGGTATCATACAGAAAGATACAACCTGGTGCACAGATCCACCAGTGTATCAACACAAATAATGGCATCAGATGGCCCTGCCAAACTTCTGTCTCTTTGCCAGTTCCCCACCTACACTCTCATTAGTTCCTGTCTAATAGCCAGTGATAAAGTACTTTGAAATTCCACGGATTTCCTTGTAAAGATCATACCATTTTGAATTTGGTTTAACATTCCAGTCCCTTCAGGTTGGAAGTCAGAGTTTAGGAGAGCTATATTTTGTGTTAAAAGTCAGTGTTATTTCTGTCTTGCTTGTTCTGTATTTCTGTGACTGTACAAATCTAAAACAGTATAAACAAAAAAATATTTATTGTTGGGTAAAGGCCTCTTGATGAAAGTGAAAGTGGAGAGTAAAAAAGTTGGCTTAAAGCTCAACATTCAGAAAACGAAGATCATGGCATCTGGTCCCATCACTTCATGGGAAATAGATGGGGAAACAGTGGAAACAGTGTCAGACTTTATTTTGGGGGGCTCCCAAATCACTGCAGATGGTGATTGCAGCCATGAAATTAAAAGACGCTTACTCCTTGGAAATAAAGTTATGACCAACCTAGATACCATGTTCAAAAGCAGAGACATTTAAAAAAAAAAAAAAAAGCAGAGACATTACTTTGCCAACAAAAGTCCATCTAGTCAAGGCTATGGTTTTTCCAGTAGTCATGTATGGATGTGAGAGTTGGACTGTGAAGAAAGCTGAACACTGAAGAGCTGATGCTTTTGAAGTGTGGTGTTGGAAAAGACTCTTGAGAGTCCCTTGGACTGCAAGGAGATCCAACCAGTCCATTCTAAAGGATATCAGTCCTGGGTTTTCTTTGGAAAGAATGATGCTAAAGCTGAAACTCCAGTACTTTGGCCACCTTATGCAAAGAGTTGATTCATTGGAAAAGACCCTGATGCTGGGAGGGACTGGAGACAGGAGGAGAAGGGGACAACAGAGGATGAGATGGCTGGATGGAATCACCGACTCGATGGATGTGAATTTGAGTGAACTCTGGGAGTTGGTGATGGACAGGGAAGCCTGGCGTGCTGCAATTCTTGGGGTCGCAAAGAGTTGGACACGACTGAGCGACTGAACTGAACTGAACTGAATGGTTATTTTCCTACTAAGTTTTTAAGGAAACTTTTCTTTTTGACTGACAATCAGAATCAGTTCATCAATGAAGAATGTCAGTGAATTAAGCATGGAAGAAACTTTGATCCAGAGTAATACACAATGTGGAGGCCCTGAGTGTAACATAAGAGACATGTTTAACCTGCTCTAATAACCTGACTCACTGTAAACTCTTGATGAGTAATTAGGGACTTAAGCAAAGTCACTCTGAAAGGATAGCTCACTACAAAGCCCTTATCGAAGGCAAGAGGAGACAGACAGTGGGGGACGACAGAGGATGAGATGGTTGGATGGAATCACCGACTCAATGGACATGAGCTTGGGTAAACTCTGGGAGTTGGTGAAGGACAGGGAGGCCTGGCGTGCTGCAGTCCATGGGGTCACAAAGAGTCGGACACAACTGAGCGACTGGACTGGACTGAACTTCTTTGAAAATAGACCACATACTTTAATGCTAGTTCTTACCTATAATGGATGATGTTATAATGAGGATCTAGTATATGATCCCTATTTTGTGAGTGGGAAACTGAGGACAAGAGACATTTTCGTGACTATAAAAGTTACCTGACCTGTTGCTCTGCAGTCGCTCCGTTGTGTCCAACTCTTTGGCACCCCATGGACTGCAGCACACCAGGCCTCCTTGTCCTTTACCGTCTCCCAGAACTTACTCAAACTCATGTCCATTGAGTTGGTGATGCCATCCCATATCTTGTCCTCCATTGTCCCCTTCTCCTGCCACCTTCAGTCTTTCCCAGCATCAGGGTCTTTTTCAGTGAATCAGCTCTTTTCATCAGGTGGCCAAAGTATTGGAGCTTCAGCTTCAGGATCAGTCCTTCCAATGAATATTCAGGACTGATTTCCTCTAGAATTGATTGGTTGGATCTCCTTGCAGTCCAAGTCCTGCAAGGATCTCCTTGCAGACTCTCAAGAGTCTTCTCCAGCACCGCAGTTCAAAAGCATCAACTCTTCAGCCTTCTTTCAGTGTCATGTGTCAAAATTAAGATTTGACTCAGGCCGAACCCAAGTCACACTTTCACTTGATCCCTGCTCTCTGCCCAGCAGCTTATTTCACAGAGGATACCCTTTGTTGGATCTCGTAGGGATCAAGATCTGTTGTGGGTATCAGTCTCAAGGGGCTTACAGCAGTAATAAAGATGCTATGTAAATAAGGAACATGTTTAACTTCCGAAAACCCCAGTCTACGCTTTGAGACTGTGACCATAATGTTGACAGGGATCAGTCTTAATATCTGACTAGTTAACTGTAGGATTTCATTTTCCATTACAGTGTACTCTGTTGAAATAGGGTCTCATTAAATAAATGCCCCTCCTATCGGAGATGAGTTTCCTACAAGTAATATGAAAGCTAACAAGTTTAATAACTGACAATTTTTTTTTCCTTAAAAAAAAAAATGGAAAGGAGAAAGCAAAAGAAAACTTTTAACCCAGTTCCCTTCTTCTAACTGCAAGGCACACTGTGGCCACTTGTGAAGATGGGTAATTGAATTCAGTGGTGCAAGCTGACAGCATTTCCACTGTAAGTGGATCTCTCTTCTCTATCAGTGAGAGAAAATGGCCTCAAATAATTCTGACTGGGACCCAGCAGCTGCCTTCCTTGAAAATAGCTAGGCCTTATTGACTTCCCTGGGTAGGGAGTCCAAATCACTACCCAGATGAGTCCAAGGGGCAGCTGAGATAGACCTAGCTACTCAGTGGGTCTCCATCCTTCTGGAATAAGTGATCAAGAGGGGCCATCCCAGAGGAAGGAAGAACATTATGGCCAGGTGTTAGGAATAATGGAGCTAAGAAACAGTGACAGAACTTCATAGTTTTTAATAACATGTAAAGTAACATGTAAAGTAACTATAAATACACAGTAAGTGTATTTATAGGTTTCATAATATAACACATGTCAAGAATCTTAAAAAAAAAAAAAAAAGATTGGGATTTCCCTGGCAGTCCAGTGGTTAGGTTAAGATTTCTCATTCCAATGCAGGGGATAGGAGTTTAATCTCTGGTCGGGAGCTAAAATCTCACATGCTTTGTGCCCCCAAAACCAAAGCATAAAACAGAAGCAATATTGTAACAAAGTCAATAAAGACTTTTAAAAACTGGTCCACATCAAAAAAAAAGTCTTTTAAAAAGAGATATTCCTAGGTTCTAACTATTTGTCTTTGCATAGTGGTTTAGGATATGTCAACATTACATGCTCAGTCATGTACAACTCTTTGCGACTCCCCTGGACAGTAGCCCATCAGGCTCCACTTCCATGGAATTTTCCAAGCAGAAATACTGGAGTGGGTTGCCATTTCCTCCTTCAGAGGATCGTCCCTACCCTGGGATCAAACCTGTACTGCCTATGTCTCTTCCATTGGCAGGTGGATTCTTTACCAGTCCGCCACCTGGGAAGCCCCTGGGTATACTGACTTTTAAGAGAACTGAGAATAAAAGAAGCCACTGAGGAAAAGAGAGGGTAGTTTGAGTCTCAGACCTCATCCCTTGAATAAGGTCTGTAATGGTAATTGGTATTATTTAAATCTGCCATGCATCTTTAGCAGAACTTGCTTTATCTAATGACCACAGTTGGAGTTTCAGAAATGTCAAAAATCTAGTTATGGAAAGCCCCAAATGAGATTTTTTTTGGCTGAGGATTTTAACAAACTGCTAAATATAGTAAGAAAGAATCATGACCACCATCCTTGCCAACATCATCCCACACCTTTTAGACTTTAAGATGACTAAGCTTATTGGGGTACAACCTACAGAAACAAATTGCTCATACAAGGAAGGAGTTTCCAAGAATGCATTCTGATGGGTCTGAGTGTTCTGTGCAAGATGTCAGTGACAGCTAAAAAAGTTGTAATAGTACAAGCATATTTTGAATGATCTGGCTGTGTCCACTGAATACTCAGGTGCTTTCACAGGATTTTAATGACTGTGCTGAGCTGTTTTCATGCCATGTGGGGACCAAACCTTTCCTATCTTCACTGTGGAGAACTAATGTGAAAAGAACACAGGCAGACCAAGAACATGAGTGATATGTTTATACCATGCAAAAGATAAAATGACGTCAGAAATGCTTTCATAAGCAAAGCCTTCACACTATTTAATGGCAGCCCACTTCAGTATTCTTGCCTGGAAAATCCCATGGACGGCGGAATCTGGTAGGTTACCATCCGTGGGGTCACAAAGAGTCAGACACAACTGAGCGACTTCAGTTTCACTTTCACACTATTTCAACTGGAGAAAACTGGAGGGAGGTTAGAATTATAGTGAGCATTGCTTGCAGAAGGTTGAAGAGCTCAGGCTTCTTGACTAGTGAACCTGGACTTGACTAGTTCAGGTCAGGACTACTACTGTGGGAATGGTCTCCCATCCAAGTACCAACCTGACCCTGCTTAGCTTCCGAGATCAGATGAGATTGGGCACATTCAGGATGGTATGGCCGTAGACTGGGGCTGGTAATTTTGTTTAAGCAACATCAGCTGTCACATTAAATTAAGTTGTTAATTGATATTTTACAGCGTTTCTGGATTTGTTTGTATTTAATCTCTAAATCTGTTTTGAAATTGACCACATGCTGGGCCACAAGGCAAGCCTTGGTAAATTTAAGAAAATCTAAATCTGTTTTGCTTTCATAAGGGCTATAAGCATAAGTGGATTGTAGCTATGTTTGTTTGTATATATGTATATTTATATATTTTAAATGGGCATACATTTTAATTCATCATACATTCATTTGTATTTTGGGGTTGTGCTGGGCCTCCGTTGCTGCACACGGCCTTTCTCTAGTTGTGGTGAGCCGATGCTGCTCTCTAGCTGCAGCGCATGGTTTTCTTACTGCTGTGGCTTCTCTTATTATAGAGCAGGAGCTCTAGGGTGTGTGGGCTTCGGCTGTTGCAGCACTTGGGCTGTCAGAGCACAGACTCAGTAACTGTGGTGCATGGACTTAGTTGCCCTGCAGCATATGGAATCTTTCAGGCCAGGGATGAAACCTGTGTCCCCTGCATTGACAGGCAGATTCTTAACCACTGGACTACTGGGGAAATCCTGTTTGTGTATATTTATGTAATGCTAAAATAAAAATAATTGGAGTGATCGGGGAAAGGGCAGTGGCTCCCCCCAGATGGCTTTTTCTTTTAAAGAGATTCTATATTTTTTTCAAGTTTGATAAGTCATCACTGATAAAGATACTCAGAGTCTATTGACTCAGAATTGGGTGTTGACATCAGTAGGCAGGGTTTTATTCTCTTCATATTCTGTCCCCCTGAGTTACAATTGCCTGCTGATTTCAGTAGGGCTATGGAAATTACTGATGGCCAGAAAAATGCAGGTTTGTAAGTACCCATTAGATTCGGTTTTATAAGATCAAAGGCTCAATATTACCTCAAAGGCAATTGGGTAGATTCTTTGAGAGAAACAGATGTGTCTCTGTGCAAAGAATAAAGCTAAGCACCTAGACTGTTTTTAGAGAGGGGATGGAAAAGAAAGGGATAGCACAGGAGCTGGCCAATTATTATTGTTGTTTACTCAAGTCATGTCTGACTTTTGTGACCCCATGGACTGTAGCCCACCAGGCTCCTCTGCCCATGGGATTTCCCAGACAAGAGTACTGGAGTGAGTTGCCATTTCCTTCTCCAGGGGATCTTCCTGACCCCCAGGGATCAAATCCATGTCTCCTGTATTGGCAGGTGGATTCTTTACCACTGAGCCACCAGGGAATCCTTCAGACCAATTATGCTTTCTCCATAAATGAGAGTCTTAAAAAATTTCAGTGTGAATTACTTGGTAAACACAAATTACTGTCTTTAATATTTGTTAAGAAAAAATATTTAGTGCAAAGAAGGAAACAGCACAGGAACTTTTAAAGCACAGACATATAACTTAATCACTTTAAGCAAAGCTTAGCATGTGTTATTTTCCCCAACTTCAGTTTCAGATGTACTCAGAATATTTGAGGGTGTTTAGGGAGAGTCTGTATGTCCAGTTGTGTGGCTTCTGAGCTGACATTCCTCTGTTCCTATTAGCCCCTGGGAACATGTCTTTAGCAGGTTCTTACTCTTACCAGAACAAAGGCAGTAAGTTGCCAGTTAACTTCAATAATTAACTCCATGGAGCAAATTTCCTTAATTTCACTTAAGGTGGGAGCAGAAAGCCGGTACCTACTGCTTTTTTTTCCTTTGGTCTAATGCTGAACAGGGAGGAAACTGACGGATTAAGGGAATTTCATTGCCTTTAGTTTCTCTTTGAGGAGCCTACCCCACCCCTTCTTACTGGTCACCCTGAGTTAGCTCTCAGCTAATAGTGAATTCTCTGCTTGTCCAACCCCTGCAGTGTCCTCCAGAATTTCTACTGACATAAACTGTTCAAGCCAAATCTTGCTGTGATTTTTGCCCCCATGGAGAAACACACATTTCAGGAACAACAAACCCTTTATAACTTGGGAGACTCAGGGGCTTGATGGCATTACAGAGTCATAGGACCATAAGTACACAGCCGTATATCACCAGGGTTAAATTGTTTTCAGTATGAAATGATGTCATCCACTTTCAACACAGCCTCAAGCCCAGTGCCCTTCATGTGGTAAGTATTCAATAAATACTTGACACTTTGATTTATTAATTTTTACCCCCTCTATATAAAGTCAAGTGTTATATCGATAACTCTGTTATCTGTAAAAATCACTTAGCCACAACACTTGATTTTATAGCAATGTCAGATGACTTGGATAGCATTGCATCATTCTAATATTTCTAATATCATACATGGAAAGTAAAGACCCAGTAAATTAGTTTAATTGGGGGAAAATACATGTTTGCACTGATAATAATTGCATATTATCTTTAAAGACATAAAGGGTTATTATTTTCAAGTAATGTAAACTTATAATAAAATATTGCTTGTAGAGATCCTACTTTAAGGATCTCCTAATAATTCCCACGTAATTAGCAATTAGAACATCCCCTGAAACGTGCCCTTTCTTACTCCCTTTGCAACTCCTTTGTGAGTGTAAGGTTGCATCAGAAGTTGTACTCTGACATCAATTTTGTTTAAGCTATTAATTTGACAGTGATTTTTTTTGACCCTTGAATGGCATAATTTCTTTAAATGTATTTCAGGTTAAGTTGTGTTCAAACTGACACCGATGTTTAAATTAGTGACTTTGAAGTCATTGAAAAAAAGTGAAAAATAACGTATTTTGTATTTATGCAAAAAAATCTTGATGCTGAACAGAACTGACCTCTGGGTACAAGATAGGATTGGACTTCCGTATGTTAATGGCAAATAAAATAGGGCAGGGGCTTCTAACTACTTTAGTTTATTAAGAATCCCAGGGCACCTCTTAGAATGGTAGAGGTGATGTTAGCCCTTATGTCCTGGACATGATCCTGTTTTGGTAATTGCTAATTACAATCTGTCTCCCTAATTCCCTTGACTCTTGCTTCTGAATGTGATTTTTCTTCACTTAGCAATATTTAACTATTATATACTTGTGACCATTAGAACAGCTACTGATTTCTATTTCTATGTTTAATATGCTTTTCTTTTTGTTTGTTTTTGATTCTTGTATTATCCTATTATTATTCTAACTATGTAGACAGAAAAGAAAACACAAATCTTTAAAAATTTTAGCTACTTTTAATGACTTAGGCTGGAATGTGCTCTGTAAATCTAGCATGGGGACTTTCTGGATCCATGTTTGACGATCTGAAATCACTAGACACACCAGTGGCCTCTGTCGTACTCATCATAAGATAGTGAAAATGCAGAAATGGATTTCAGATGGACCAGGATTTTCAGTGTCCTCAATTCTAGAGTTCCAATCATGACGTGGAGGAGAGATATATGAAAGTTATCCCATAGCTAGACACACCTAATGATTCATCATGTTCTGGAGCCCACCCAAAACAGGAATATCTCTATTTTTGAGATTCTTTTGATCACAATGAATTGGAACTGACGAATACAGAAAGAAGTGATGGGTCAAAAAGATTTTATTCATTTCAGAATACAGGTCCAAAGGATATCCAGGCATTTACATTGTGTCTGGCCCTCTGAAGCTACACAATTATTCCTGAGTCTGTTGGGATGTAAGCCCTTGTTTGGGATGTATTATTTGGAGTTCAGATGGAGGGATATCAGGTTTTATCTGTAATGTACACTCAGTGTGTAAAAATCACATCATGAAATAAGTGGAATTATATTCACACCCTAGCAACATTCAGATGAATGAAGCATCTTTCTTGCTAGTCAGTATGCACTGAGCCTTCTCGGTGAGCAAAAATGCTTAGAACTTTCAAGACACAGACATCCCTGAGTCCCTGGATTACAGATTCCAAACATGTCAAGCATAGACTTTGACCTGTCTTACTCACTCTAAAGAGGTTCATCAAACCATCACTTCAAAGAGATGTTCTGCCTGAATCACCAGAATGTCTGAAAAACTCAAATATAATATTCCTGATATTTTCTTTTTGACCATGTTTTAGCCAGAGGTGGAAGGACACTTCCTGTGGGTTTTCTTAGTGAAGCAAATACTGCTTCCTGTGATATTGCCATACTGTGACTCAAACGTCCTATCCGTGACTCAGATAATGATCAAAGTCACTCATCTTATGAGTTGTGCTGTCTTCTTCTGCTGTTCTTCATACTTCAGTTCCATCAAAAGGAACAAATTGCTACTAGTGTGTCTAGGAACACCATTTACTCACAAGCAGCATTGACATGGAAGTGAGGGATCATAGTAACAGAACAATGGCTAATAATTGAGCTCGGAATGGCCATTTGGCTAGGTAGGCTGGGAAAAGATAATCATGCCCTGCAGTAGCACATTCCCCGAGCATTCTTTGAACCTAAAATTGCTATGTTGATGAAATCCATTTTAAACATGTTATTAAGGTTCTTAGGCTTGAAAAAAAAATAGATATTTTCAGGATGTTCTGACTTTTTGATATATCAGGGAAGATTTTGATGTCAGAATGACCACACACACAAAAAATAATAACACAAACTACCCCCCACCCAGAACTCAGTAAATTTTATTACTGAGGATCTGAAGAAACTCCTGCTGGTTTCTATGTGGCTATTTGTCTCACTTGCATATTATCTTTTTTTTTTTTTTTTTTAATCCTGGTAACACACTGATACCCACCTCCTGCCACACAATTCCTACTGCTGCTACACTGGAAATATATTCTTGCTTTCTATAAGTTTAATAGTTTAGAAGAGAGAAAAAAAATCCATCTATTTATTTCATTGTTTACTTGCACTAATGCAGAAAACCAGTAGAAAAAGCCTTCCTCTTTAGTGAGTGGAAGAACAAACAGGCATTGCGTCCCCACATTTTCTGCGTTCATTCTAATCAGGATAGCTGATACTGATCTTGCACTTAAAAATACTGGGCAAGCTCTGGGGGTGAGTCTTGACCCAAATTTAGAAATGTACACGTTTTCCACTATACCTTCTAGGATGTGTATTTCCCAAACAGTGAGAGGAAGATTAGGAAAGAAAAACTAAAACACTAAGGGGCTTTGGATGGGCCCAGTGTGCGTGTGTGTGTGTGTGTGTGTGTGACAGAGAAACTGAAGCAGAGACTCCTGAGAACATATTTTCATCGATGACAATAAAATCTTTTATGAGCATTGCAAGAGTGGATGTGTCCACCACTGTCCCCAGGCCATGCTGGCTTACGGATATAAAATTTGAATCCTTAGCATTTGCTGTCTTGGTGCCCTTAGACCAAAAGTCCTGTGTTCTTGGCCCCTAGTTCAAGTTCCCTTCCAACCTTCTCCCCACCCCCGCAAGAGTCATCTCCAGGCGACCTCTGAGTTTTCCAGGGATCATAATCCGCCCTCTCATAAGGTCTTCCTTCTTGGCCTCTTTGCTGATGTCTTCTGCCTGCCCAATCCAACCAAATATGTAATTGTCACTCAAGGAATCTCTGCCATGAGAATGTTGCTTTCTGAGCCCTCCAAACTGGAAGACCGTCAGGGACAAGATTCAGTTTAACCTCTTAAGGCCCAGCAGAGTTCTCCACAGAAATGGGGACGAAATCCTTCTCCATAGACAACAGCTGGGCACATGGTTGAGGCTAATGAAGAAACACCCCTTTCCCTTTTTCCTCTTCACGTCTGGCACCCCCGCCAGCCCTCTCTTACAGACGTTTCTCTTCATAGGCCCCCTCTTGACACACAGCCTGCCCAGAGCAGACCCCCAGAGGCTGATCGTGGAGGTCTTGGAACCCAGTTTGGCCCCGGGTCCTGTCTTAGCTGGCGGGGGCCGTCACAGTACTGCAGCTACTGTGGCTTAACCCACAGATTTTTATCCCTCACAGTTCTGGAGTCTGGAAAGTCCAAGAGGAAGGTTCTGGCCAATTCAGTTTCTGGTAAGAGCTGGCTTCCTGGCTCACAGAATGCTGCCTTGTCTGTGTCTCTCCATGGCCTCTCCTTGGCATATATATATGCTTGGGGAAGGGTTCCGCAGGAGAGAGAAAGCAAGCCTTTTCTCTCAGATGTCTCCTCTTATGAGGAGACAATTACAAATCTGTAATTCTGTCAGATCAAGCCACCCTTTATGACTTCATTTAACCTTACTTTCTTAGAAGCTCTGTCTCCAAATACAGTCACATGAGGAATTATAGCTTCGACAAATAAATTTTTGTTGCTGTTGTTCAGTTGCTCAGTTGTATCTGACTCTTTGCAACGCCATGGACTGCAGTACTCCAGGCTCCTGTGTCCTCCATTATCTCCCGAAGTTTGCTCAGATTCGTGTCCATTGAGCCCGTGGTGCTATCCAACAGTCTCATCCTCTGCTGCACCCTTCTCCTTTACCTTCAGTCTTTCCCAGCGTCAGGATCTTTTCCAGTGAGTCAGCTCTTCATAGCAGGCGGCCAGAGTATCGGAGCTTCAGCATCAGTCCTTCCAATGGATATTCAAGGTTGATTTCCTTTAGGATGGACTGGTTGGATCTCCTTGCTGTGCAAGCGACTCTCAAGGGTCTTCTCCAGTACCAGATAAATTTTAGGGGGACGCAATCATTTAGTACATAACCACTCACATTTAAACACACCAGGGACCATTGATACAAATATATTCATTCCTCCTTAAGTGGTTATCCAAGTGCTGGCACAGAAGGTTACCATCCATTGGATAAGTACAGTATATATTTGAAACTGTAGGTAAATTACAGTATGGCTTAGTGACTGTGAGAAGACTGACAAATTAGCTTGGGCTAGATTTTTATAATAAAATGGACTATTTTACAACCCAAGAAAATGAACAAAACTCCCATAAGCAAGGTAAAAATGCATTGATGTTGGAGGGTACATCCTCACTTGGAAACAGGGCCATTTTAAACACCCAATTTAAACACAAAGGACACTAGAAAATTAAAGAAAATAAAAACCATGCCCATATATGATTAAAGTCGAAAATGACATCCCAGGGTGGTGATAGGAACAAAGCGTAGGCATCAGTGGGCTTCTGCAAGGCTCTCCCTGGGTCTTGGTCTTTATTTCCAGTCTTTTGATCTACAGTCCATAGGATCATTTCCTCAGTAGGTCAGACCTCTGGGGAAGAAACGACATTATTAAAGTCTGAATCCTGAAGTTAATTTAATTACCAAAAATAATTGTAGTGAATATGTCTACAGGCACGTGTGTGGCTGCAGGAGGTATAGAGAGATGAACAGTAGAGACTGACAGAGATGTGGGAGAAATGGACAGCACCTGTTTTGTCTGTGTTTTCCATTTTTCAAACAAACAAAAAAGGCTAGAAATGTGAAATTTTATATAGAACTCTCAATTTGTACAAGTCAGAAATGAATTCTTTAATTAACTGCTCATGGGCCAGCACTTGAAAAGCTGTATCCAGCCTTAGCTGCTGCTATTTGTAGAACATGTACATCCACCAGTTTCCTTGAAGGCACTAGGAAGGATGTCTTCCCTTTGTTTTGTGGGTTTTGTACATTGCTTTCTTAAGAGGATCATAAGGCAACTCCAGTGCTCTCATCTGCTTTTGTGGTTATTTGGCCATTCATAAGGCTTACAGTTGATAATGAAGTTGTCTTGGAGGGCTGCCATGTCCATGATGTAGTTGCTTATCCGATTTCGTAATCCTTTATCAATTCCCTCTCCAGCTTGGAGGCCAGGCTGAGGTTATGGAACAGAATATTAAGTGGTTTTAGATCAAGTCCCATCTCTGTTAGGATCTTCTCTGTGATAATAGGAGACATTATTAATAATAATAACAGCAATAACGCACAGCAGTAATAATGTGTCATTGTATTGTAAGTTCACCCTGAAGTAGATGGCCAATCCAGGACCTTTTCTTATCACAGCCACACATTTTTACATAATATCAAAGAAAATAAAAATAAAAGCTATTCTGGTGTCAGCTAGAATTAGGGAGAGATTGAAAGCAGCATAAAGAAATAAGCAAAAGCAAAAAAAAAGTAGTCCAGAATGTGAATATATTCTGCCAATGATGAGATATATGCACAAAAACGTCTTACATTTTTATTCCAAGTGGATGTTAGGTTGGTTGCCATTTCTTAGGAAAGGTGGTTTTGATTAAAGTGCAGACTTGGATTCATGCCACCTGAGTTCCACCGCTTACTATCTATGTAGCCGCACAGATATATCAAGTTTCTCTGAGTTGCAGTTTTCTCATCTGTATCAGGCATAGTAAGTACTTACCTTGTAAGTAACCCACTCCAGTATTCTTGCCTTGAGAATCCCATTGGACAGAGGAGGCTGGTGCACCACAGTCCATAGGGTTGCAATGAGTCAGACGTGACTGAAGTGACTGAGCACGCACACATGCAGTTGACATGATCAGGATGATTTGGAGATCAATTTAGCTCAGTCGTCCACTTTACAACTTGGGCCCAGAAGGGGCAGCAGTGTGTCAAGACTTCAGTGCAAGTTCCCTAGCCAACTAGGGTCTCCACAGATGCACAATTTTCCCTTTTTGCAACCAAGACATTATGAGTAAGGCTCCATCTCCACTCCTCTGAGTTGGAGCACAAAAACCTCATGCTTTCCTACATAAAGGGGCGGGAAAGGGGCAAGAGAAAACTGTTTGATGGTTAACTAAAATATGAGATGTTTCTTTGACAATAAAAAATCTATTTTAAGACCTTTTATAGAAAGTAACACTGTCCAATAGAAATAAGAAATCAGAAATTTTCTAATAACCATGTTTTAAAAGTTATAAAATGGTGCAGTTAATTTACTAACATATTTTACTTACCTGGTAGATTAAAAGCATCAGAGAAGGCAATGGCACCCCACTCTAGTACTCTTGCCTGGAAACTCTCAAGGACGGAAGAACCTGGTGGGCGGTAGTCCATGGGGTCTCGAAGAGTCAGACATGACTGAGTGACTTCCTTTTCCCTTACCTGTGTCCTACTAGGTACAATTAGATGAGGTACTCCATATAAATCTTCTAGCATTCTGCTAGACACATTTTGTTGTCATTGCTAATAAATTTTATTATTGTCAGAATACTCATGATTACTATTGGAGTCTTCACTCTCTGACTTGCTTTCCTTCTGTTTTATTTTTTATTGGTGGGCCTGAGACAATTAGGTAAACCCTATCCTCAGCTTCTCAATGCTATTTTATCATACATGATTTTTTTTTTAACGGAGTGCTGTCTTCTTTCTAAATGCAATATTAGAAGCCATTAGAGTGGACTTCAGAACTTAATGAAGTATCTAGATGGAATCAATGAGAGACAGGCTTTAGGTTAAATAGACATTAGGCTTGTTCTTCCTCTACCTTTGGCAGGGATCTACTTTGAAAACCTGAAGGGTTAAAGAGTCTCTGTGAAATGAGTACAGTCATAGTCATGTTTGATCACTGTCAAATAGGAATAAAGAACTCAGATGTGTTGAGTTACTATCCTGTGCTAGCTGATTTACACATTATTTCATTAGATCTTTGGATAACATTATGAGAAAAAGAGTCTGTTAATAATGTTGTTGTTCAGTCACTAAGTTGTATCCAACTTTTTGCAACCCCATGGCAGGACCCCAGGAGAACCTGCTAGGCTCCTCTGTCCATGGGATTTTCCAGGCAAGAACACTGGAGTGGGTTGCCATTGCCTCCCCCAGGGGATCTTCCCAAGCCAGGGATTGAACCCACGTTTCCTGCTGGCAACAGGAAAGATTCCCTCCCACTAGCACCACCTGGGAAGCCCCATGAATAATGTGATTTTGTATAAGAATTACCCAGAAATGTAGTGGCTTAAAACAATAATAAACATTCTCTTTCATGGTGGCTGTGGGTCAGGAATTCAGGCGTGACTAAGTTAAGCGGTTCTGACTCAGACTGTGTCACAAGATCGTCCTTGGTGGCCACCAGGGCTGTAGTCGTCTGAAGGCTTGAGCAGAGCTGGACGTTGCACTTCCATGATAGTCCATTCTCACGGCTGGTGGCTGATCAATCAGTGCTGGCTCTTGGCAGGAGGCCTTGGCTCCTCTCACAGACCTCTCCACAAGGCTGTTTCAGACACGGCAACTGGCTTTGCCCAGGATAGGTAAAGTGAGGGAAAGACAGAGAGATGGGCAGAGACAGAGAAAACAAACAGCAGCATTCTCATTTGCTGATATCTACTTACTATCTCTGACCCACAGTGGGGGGGGGGGGGGGGGCGGGGAGTGAATATAAGGTTCTACGCTTTGAAGGGAGGAATTTTAAAGAATTTGCAGAGACATTTTTAAACCACTGCAAGGCAAAGCGTTGTTATCCTCAATTTACAGATGAAATAATTGAGCCAACATGCCTAAGAAAAAAGTAAGTTCTATAACTTGCTCATTGGATTCCTCCCAACCTCCCATTTACATGACATCTTTGTTTTAAAAAGATTATAAAAGTGGTGTCACCATTGATTTTGTGTGTGTGTGTGCCCTCCAGTAAAAATTTGAAGACCTTATTTTCTAGAATTGTTTGTTGCAGTCGTGTTTTCGGAGTAGTCATTTGTATGCAACTCATCTGAGAAGGGAGGTGTATTTCTCACCGGAATTAGTATATGTGGAAAACATCATCAATCACAATCATCATCAAAGCAATTAAGTACCTAATTGTGCATGGCACTGAGCTTGCTGTTGAAACAGAAAACTGTATAGGCCTGCTGCCTACCCTCTGGGGGCGTGGAATCCAAGAACTCCGTAGAAGATTGAAGCACGGTAAAGAAAACAAGGATCCAAGGTGTAAGCAAATTCTGAAATGTGGAAGCAGGGGAGAGGATTGATTCAGAGGAAAGCAAAAGAAAGAAGAAGCTGAAATAGCAGCAGACTAAAGGGAGAAATGCATAAGAAGGGGAAAATGCTGAATTCAAATGACCTGGATTTTTTTTTTTTTTAAGGATAAAGATAATTGGAAAAAGGCTCCATGCTTTTCTTGGGACTCAACTTTTCATGAAGTCGTTCCTTATGTTTTTTTCTCTCTGAAGCAAACTTTTCTGTCGTTTTAGTCCCACTTCCATGTCATGTGGAGAAGGAAATGTCAACTCACTCCAGTGTTCTCGCCTGGAGAATTCCACGGATAGAGGAACCTGGTGGGCCACAGTCCATGGGGTTGTAAACAGTCAGACACGACTCAGTGACTAACACTTTCCAGGTCACTGATGGCTTTTAATTCGTCATTTCAATCACTAACCCTCAGTGAAATTGTTGCCCAAGTGTCCGAATAGAATATCTGAGGTTTGTGTCTGTTGTTTTCATGCAGAAAGGGAAGAGGATGGTCTTCCTTTTTATCTGCATTTGTCCTTATTTTCAATCAATCATGCATTTATAATCCAACTGGGAAGCTATGATTCAGACACTAGCCCTTCTGTTGCAAGAGTCTGCTGTAAAATTGACCTGCTGGCCAAGTTGTGCTTTTTTTTTTTTTTAACTTAGATTTTGCTTTCTTTCTGGGAAGAAGAAAGAAAGAAAAAAAATAAAGTTCCCAAACCAGCAGCAGCAGGTGCTGCCAAAATGGTATTTTTTCTTATCTGTGCTGATTTCAAGGGGAGAGTAAAAGAATGTGTAACTGCTTCTCTTTCAGGCTGCTGGGACAGCGTCTTTCTCTGTGGCATTATCCACTTATTTGATCTAGGTAAGGAAAGAGGCAGAAATAAATTAAAAATGCATTGTCCCCAAGGTACCAAGGACGTTACTCACACATGCTCCCTTCCACCCATCTCTGGCAACTGTGTGCAAATATGTGTTTAGGGAAAAGCTAGACAAAGGTCAAAATCTCTCCTCAATATTCCTCCCCTTTCCTCTATTTGCCTTCAGTAAAGACAGACCTCAGAATAGGAAGGAAATTAACAGCCATGACAACATAGCAGTTTCTTTTGAGTGTGATAAAATGAGCAGGTTCATCTATTTTGGCCGCGGATGTCAAAATTCAAGTCTCTAAAAGGAAGCAAGAAAACCCCCACATTTAAATAGTGATTTGTTTACTTGTATTAAAGAACGATTGGATGGAGGAAAAGGATTCTCCACCCAGGAGAGAGGCAAATGGGAAGCTGGTTGTGTCCTCATGTTGGACAGAAGGCAGCCTTCTGGCCCAGCTGTCAGTTTCCATCTGATCAAGCTCCCGTGTGCCACCCCCTGCGACCCCCCATGGATTGGATTCTGACTCATCCCAGAGAATTCCTGTCTTGATCCTGCTTTGTCTTTTTTTAGTTTTTCCTCCTTTTCCACTTTCTACAGACTCCCCAAATCAGAGGAAGCTCAGTGCCAGCTCCCATATTATCCTAAACCTTTTCAGTTGTGAAAGTCACTCCCTCAATGGACATGAGTCTGAGCAAACTCCAAGAGACAGTGAAGGACAGGGAAGCGTGGCGTGCTGCAGTCCGTGGGGTTGCAGAGTCAGACACACATAGTGACTGAACAGCAACCGACCCATGGTCTAAAATTTCTAGAGTCATCTCTGTTTCTCAAGTCGAGCAGTAAGAAGGTTCTCTCAAATATCTCATCTAAATTCCTTTTCGCATAATAAAATCAATTGCAATTGCTTTTTGCTTTATTCTCTTTAGCAATGAAGCAATTGTTTACCGTCAGCTATTAGCAGTCTCCAGTATAACTAGTAAAGTCAACTTGGAGGCTTTTTAATTTTTTTAATAGCCTTTTGAGTCCTTCAAATGTACTCTTATTGCTCATTTTAAACTGCTTTTTGTTTTGCTACCATTGTCTATGAGTTTACCTTTTTCTGCCCTTCTGCTTATTCATTATTTAAAACTCAGCTCAAACATCCCTCTTCCTTTGAAGTCAGTGACTCAACCCCTTAGAAACTTAGATACACTGAACTTGGTAAGCACCGTCACAATTTCTACATACTTTTATAATGTGTGTGGGTACATAACTTTCTGATTTGTTACATGATAAATTTCTCAAGTGGAGAACATGCTATCTCTGTGTGTCTTCAGGTGCAATACTGGTACAAAGTAGATGTCCTGGACATGCATATTGGATGAGTGAGTGAATGAATGAATGGATGCTTCTGGTGTCAGCATGATGTGTACTTAGAGGTTTTGATTGTTCCAGGGCCAGTATTAATGCTTCTCTTCGTGCATCAGAACTGTGCAATGTCCCCCCCTAATTTAATGTCTAATATAATATATAACATGCTGTATATAATAGAAGGGCAGCCATCTTGCCTGGAAGCGTGTTTCTCTGCTTGGAGTCCATTAACTTCAGACAGCCAAGCACAATCACGATGTGCATTTTGTTACCTTACCAACTCTGGGTGAAGGATGGATGATCCACTTGTGAAAAGTTTGAGGGAGCACAGTCTGTAAGACTGCTCCCACTTCTGACACACCTGCAAGTTTAGGAGTTTTCTAAAACTACCCTCAGGTTTGATAGTTTAGTAGGAGAACTCACAGAACTCACTGAAAGCTATTATACTCCTCTGTGTGGTTTATTATCAGGACAGGGTACAGAATAAATCAGCCAATGGAGCAGCCTGCCGGGACCCAAACAGGCAGTCTCTCCAGTTGCTCGCTCCCTGTGGGATCACAGGCAGCATTAACTCACTAATATGTGACCAAATGCCCTGAATATTGCTCTCCGGGGAAGCTTACCCATCCTTGGTGTCCAGAGTTTTGTTTTGTTTGGGAGCTAGCGTACAGGAGCTCTATCACATAAGTGTGTGTTCTCTACCCACGTGGCTGACCTCAGGCTCTTAGCTTCTCAGGAGGTAGTGCTGATAGTGAGTCCCCCAGAGTCCTCACTTTAAGTCACATTGTGGCCGTGCCTTGCAGTCCCATCATAGATCCCAGAGTTGGACCTTCTGGCATGCCAGTCCTACCCTAAATAAAAGACAATGCTCCTATCAGACAGGATGGTCCAAGGTACACGGATTACCTCCTAGAAGCTGAGGGCAAAGGCCAGAAGTCTCCTTGGCGGTGGTGGTGGTTTAGTCTCCAAGTCGTGTCCAACTCTTGTGACGCTACAGACTGTAGCCTTCCAGACTCCTCTGTCCCTGGGATTTCCTTGGGCAAAATTATTTCTTTGCTGAACATTTTGCCTCATGCCCCAAAGGTCCAACCCAACCCTTCATTATCAAATAAGAGAGACAGGAAATCTGATACTGCGGCTCCCATACCTTGAGACAAAGGAAGAGGAAAGGCTTTGGGACTTTCTAGTCAAGATGGGTGTGTTTACAAGGGACAAAAATCCCCTTAATTCAGTTTCAGCCTAGTGTCTCTGTGTCAGAGGCACCCCTGGAGTGTGGAATCATTTATGAACATCTCTCTCCTTTCTTCCTCTCTGAGATGAATAATTTTCCTTAATAAACATTTAATAATTTAGTAACTCTCATTAGATATTTTTCGTTCATTATTTTCAAAACAACTCACCATTAAAGTAGAAGAATGCATTTCACTTTTAAGAATAGTATCCAGATTCAATTGCATTATTTTATATAAGGCCCCAAATTTGAACTTATACCCCCCCCCCAAAAAAAAATTACGCAGCACAGTTCTCTCCATTTCACTAAGTGGACACAAATAAAACACAGTTGAAAATTCCAAGTGGTTGCATAGAATGAATGAGTTGAATAACTCACATTCTCTTTCTTTTGTCTTCATAATCACTGTGCTCTTACTGATAATTTCAAACGGATTGTTTAAACAAAAAGGTAATATGTACCACAGGATTGGAGACACAAATTGCACCTAAATTAAATGCTCATGATTCTGGAACATTTTAAACTTATTTTCCAAGTGAATGCATATAGCTGAGTCCCTGGATTTTGGGGACTGATTGTGTATTTGGGAATTCTCTAATTATCTTCTATGTAGAATACAGTGGTTATTAAATAATAAGTAATCAAATGTGTTGATTTGAAGCTTACATATATAATTTTAAACTCAACTATGTCTTTTTCTTTCATTAGGGTATAGTTGCTTTACAATGTTCTGTTAGTTTCCACGGTACAACAACAAGAAATTTCAACTCTGTCTGAAACAATTGTTTGGAATTTTGACCAACAGAAATGTTATGGTTTTTTGTTTGTTTGTTTTTGTGAGTAGAGTTGTAGAGTTTTGTTTCACTGACATTGTTTAGAATTGTGGTGGGAAAGCAAAATGAAAAAGAAATTGGTCAGAAAGGATTAGGCCTATCGTTTTGTATTCTCAGTCATTTCTTCTCCGTAGCACAAAAGACTCTGTCTTTCTCCCATAACTCAGCATCTTTGTTAGTCGTGAAACTCACTCCGATATCCTTTCCACTGCCTAGGGTGGGGCATATTCTGAGGAGGGGCCAGGATTGCTCAGGCACTGCTGCAGAGCGTTTGCTGGTGCTATTTACAGCCCTAATTAAATGGAAGATTATTAGAAATGGGGAGATGACTATAAATAGCTGGTCCATTATCTGTTTCTTCAGGGTGTGGGAAGAGCATCCCTAAGCTTGTCTCTTGAAGTTCACTTAACTCAGGATGTATTCTGTTTTGACTTAAAAAAAAAAAGATCTCCTGATGCTGATCAAAGTGGAAAAAAAAAAAAGAGGAATCACTCTCAGTCATTGAAGGATATGGTTAGAAGGGGAGTGAAATGAAATGGAAGTGGGGAAGATTGTAAGTGGTGTACGGAAAAGAAAAATGTGGGCGTGTGACCACATTTTTTCCCCCAAAGAATAACTAAAAATAAATCTTATTTGCAGGTTTGTGAAACACTGATTCACAAGGCTAGTTAAGACATCTTTTACAGGGAAAGGTACTCCCCTATGGTTTTCTTCCTCTGTGGTAGAGCACAGGAATCAGCTCAGCTTTAGGGGCAGTGCTGTGACCGAAGTGAACTTCACCTTGGCCCAGTCACCTGGCCTTTACAAATCCCTGATTTCCCAAATTAAGAAATACCCTTAGATACAGTCCCTCCCATCTTGGCTTTTGTGATAGACTTCTTCCCCTCTGATTCTGCCTCCCTTTACTCTTCCTCTCCGGCTTCCGCTGAACACTCTGCCAGACTCATCTAATAATTCTCACCTTTGATCCCTTCTCTTCAAAAGGCTTTAGCATTTTTCAGTGGCCTGTTTAAAATATCCCAGGTCTTTAACCTGTCTTGAAGACAACCTGTGATGCTCTTCTAACCCATATATCAACGCTAACTCCCTCCAGTCCTTGGCTCAAAAGAGTTCTGGTCCAAGGGGCTTATAGACATGGCTCAAACCCATAAGTCAGGGGTCCTCAACTTCTGGGATGGTCTGATGGCCTGATGGTCTGAGGTGGAGTTGATGTCATAATAGAAATAAACTGGAAGTGAAAATGAAAGTCACCCAGTCGTGTCCGACTCTTTGCCACCCAGGCCAGAATACTGGAGTGGGTAGGCTTTCCCTTCTCCAGGGAATCTTCCCAACCCAGGGCCTGAACCCAGGTCTCCTGCATCGCAGGCAGATTCTTTACCAGCTGAGCCACCAGGGAAGCCCGAGTGCACAATAAACGAAATGCTCTTGAACCATCCTTAAACCATCCCTCTCCTCTTCCGTCCTTGGAAAAGTTACCTTCCATGAAACCAGTTCCTAGTGCCAACAAGGTTGGGAACCACTGCTATGGAGTGTTTGAGTTATTACTTCTTTGTTTCTGTTCGTGTTTTTGTTTGTTTCTTTGGTATATCCTTGTTCTCCCACTGACTTGTAATTCAAAGCCAAAGTCAAATCTTGTTCCTCCCAGTTGGAAATTACTTTTTTTTCCCATACTCTAAATTCCTTAAACCTAATGACAGAGCTTTTCATTTAGCACTTACTAAAGGTCCGGTTAGCTCTTCATCTGTGTATGTGTTTTTCCTCATCAATTAGTTTTAAGGTCTTTAGAATTGTCATATCAGAGGGACATAACTAAACCTGAACCTGTATTGTATTTTGTTGCCTATGCAAGATTTTTCTCAAATAATCTCATTTGATCTCCCTTTGAGGAGGCATGATATTATCCAGTAGAAGCACAAGAGGAGCTAAATAATTTTCCCGATATTGCTAGGCTGATAACTAATAGATCCATATTATAAAATGCTGCATGTCTGACTCTCCATGGTTCTTTTCATAGTTCATGGATACTTTTATAATTGTCGTGCCCACCATAATACCTGGCACTGGTTACAAATTAATGATATTTGTTAGCTGAAGGAATGAAAATGAGTAAAAGAATGAATGAGTGAATGAATGAATGACAGGAGTACTATGTATGACATTAATGATTTTAACAATTCAGCATAACTTCACTATGACATTTTCAGGGAATCTGCCAGTGACCTGAGAAATGCAACCACCTGTTAGTGGAACTTGTCTGTCTCAAAAAACAATAATAAAAGTTAGGACAGGATAGTCTTAGGAATATTTCCTTTCATAGCAAATGCTAAGAGCAAATTCCACAGTATTTATAGAGTATTTTGCTTCCTCATTGCCCTTCAAGTTGCTACACAGAAGTCAAGCAAAACTGCAACACATATATTCTGATTTAAAGAGGTATCTCTTTGGAGAAATGTCTAATTATATCTTCTGCTCATTTTTTGATTGGGTTGTTTGGTTTTTTGATGTTGAGGTGCATGAGCTGTTTGTATATTTTGGAGATTAATCCCTTGTCAGTTGTTTCCTTTGCAAGTATTTTCTCCCATTTGGAGAGTTTTCTTTTAGTCTCATTTATGGTTTCCTTTGCTGTATAAAAGGTTTTAAGTTTATACAATGAAATATTGCTCAGCCAAAAAAGGAACAAAAGTAGGTCTTTTGTGGTGATGTGGATGGACCTAGAGCCGGTCATTCAGAGTAAAGCAAGTCAGAAAGAGAGAGAGCAAATGTCATATATTAACACAGATATATATGGAATCTAGAAAAAGGGTACAGATAAACCTATTTGCAGGCAGAAATAGAGAAGGGACATGTGGACACAGAGGGGGAAGGGAAGGGTGGGATGAATTGGGAGGGTAGCACTGACATATGTTCTACCATGTGTAAAACAGATAGCTAGTTGGAAGTTCCTGTATCATGCCAGGAGCTCAGCTCAGTGCTTTGTGATAACCTGGGGGGAGGCCTGGGGGTGGGGTGGGAGAGAGACACAAGAAGGAGGGGATACACGTGTACATATGGCTGATTCACTGTGTTAGCAGACACTAACACTGCATCGTAAGCAGCTGTAATACAACCTAAAAAACAACAAAAAAAGTGATCTCAACACAACAAACCCAGAGAGGGTAATTTCCCTCTAAATCCCGAAGCACGTGCACGCTCAAGTCACTTCAATACTGGATGGATTGCCATTCCCTCCTTCAGGGATCTAACCTGAGTCTCCTGCATTGCAGGCAGATTCTTTACCCCTGAGCCATCTGGGAATGAGCATGGTCCTCTTTACTCTAATAACTTTTTATAGCATCCATGATTTTTTATGTTTAAGGTTCAGAAAGGTATATTTTGGTTGATGGAAGGAGAAGTCAGCCTCTAAGTAAACAGCATCACCTGCTGGAATAAACCACCACTATTTGGGTGCATTCTTTCCCCCTCTCCCTCGTTTTCTAAAAACTAAAGGTTGCACTCGAGCCACTCCACAGAATGACTGTGCGGTCACTGCAGGCCACTCTTCCCAATCATTACAGATTGTTCATGCTTGGAGAGAAGCAGCTCTTTTTTCACTGATAATGATGGTTGGATGAAGAGATTAAGCTGATTACATCTTTGGAGAACTGTATTCTATGAGCAATGTCTGCTCCAACCCCATGAAGTCATCATAAACTTGCAATCCATTACTTAAGAAAATAGATTTTGAAATAGAGTTTCTGACCATCACCAGGTAATTTTTTCCCCTGGACAGTTTAATTATTTTTTTTGGCCTGACTGACAAACAGCAAGTTCTACAGACAGTTTGAGGCCATTTTCTAGTTGTAAACTCTCCCCGTTCCAGAGGGTTCAGCCAAGTGGAAATGTATAATGAATAAAAATCATGGTTGGGGCCCACTGGGAAAAAAGTACATTTGAAGAGAGGGGATATTGTGTCAATCCAAAAGTCAGATGGAATGCTCTAAGAGTATCCCAGAGGTTGGATTAGTGAGTCTAGTAAAACAAACAAGAAAAAATAAACAAACTCCCCACAGATGGGTGATTACTTGCCTGAGTCCATATGGTTGTGGAATTTTGTTTCTTAACCGGAGGACCAGAGGGAAATTAGCACCAAGGTGATAGAGGAAGTGACTGTGGAGGTAAGGAACGGAGACTGCAGACAGAAGAGACGGCAGCAAGTTAACTCAAAGCCGTTTGGGACTTGGGCCACCAACACTATAACTCTGAGACCTAGAGGGCAGCGTTTCATACAGATTTGGAGAAGAGATGGTTTTTCCCACCCAGCTAGAAGCAGTAGTACAGCTTCAGCACTCTAGGGACCCAGCTGACTAGCTGAAGTCACCGGCCTTGTTTGAGAAACAGCAAAAGATCCTACAACAGCTCTTGGCTCAAATTCTCACCTAAGGTGATCCACAGTAGGACGAATGGGCAAGTCCCCACTTGAGCAAAGCAGTGAATGAACAGGAGAGATTGCATGGGAACCCACACGCTGCAGATGAGCAAGTAAAACTGCTTTCTGCATCATCCCAGACAAGCAGAGATGTTGAGTAGTAGCGGAAGTCAGGTGGTTGAGGATGCTCCATCTGCCTTTGAAAATAAAAGAGGCGAAGCAACCAAAGGTCTTTTCTGTTCCAAATTAAGAGTAACGTTCAGGTGTTCGAGTCAGAGGACATGAAGCCCTCTAAGGGCTTTGATGTCTTAATAAATGTGTTGCATCTCTCCTGTCAATGGGTAGCGTGAGAAATCAGCGCTTTTGTGTTAAAAACTACTTGAAAATATTGACTGAATTTGAGTTTCATGATTTCACCCTTGCTGCTAGGATGAGTTTGGTCCAAGGAAGGAACCTGGTAGACCTACAACCAGAGGGACCCTCATCCTCACCTGGTCTGCTAGACCTATGTGAGGACTCATGGCCAAGGCAGTAACTGGAAGGGCATGACCCTTTCTGAAAGAATGTGACCCAGCCTGAAAAGATCTGGGTGGAATCTGTGTGAGAACTTTGATAAAGACTGAACAGCTCTTAAGCAACAAGGGTTTACTATGTACTATCAGGATTCGTACCCAGGATCCAGTAGTAGCCTATAATGGAATACAATTTGCAAAAATACTGAATCACTATGCTTGCACATCTGAAATAACACAATATTATAAATCAACTGTATTTCAATTAAAGAAACTTTTCAATAAAAAAAAAAAGAGAACTCTTGCTAATCAAGTACATACGGACTGAGTGGAATTATGAAGCTAAACTAAAAAGGTTTTAGGAAGACACTTGCTAAACACAACCTGGATATAGTGAAGAACCTTGGCATACCTTTTCGTAATAGTCTCCTAAAGATGAGCTACGAGTGGACAGCAAGCTGCTACTGACTTATTAATTAGTGTACACACACCACTGACTTCCCTGTGTCTTAGCTGTGCATGCACATTGGTTTTACAGCATGTGCAGGCCAAGCTTGTGGCTTAGCATATGGTGCTCCTTCAAATAAGTACAACTGCCTGCCTCTCTTATCTAATCATAGCAACAGAGAAATTGACTTTTCATTTTTCTTTTCCCCAGGCCCTGGGAGATGTATGTGCCAAACACTTGGCATTCTTAGTAATAGAGTCAATCATAATTAGGAATCCAAATTAAAGTACATTGCCAGCTAGGACATGCCATGCTTTATATTCTGTATTTGAGCAAATGTAATATAACTTGAAATCAGCAAAAGAACAGAAATAAGGAAAGCTGATGTTTTTCATGAGTAATAAGCTTGAGTTTTACTTGATTACAACATTGGATAAAGTGAATAAGGAAACATGGAATATAAAGATTTATCTGAAACTCTAAGTAATAGTTTTGCTTTGTTTTGTTTCAAATGTTATTGTATGATGATGCTTATGGTCAGATGGTGGGTAGGGGGTTTATTGGAAGTAGGCTGTGGAAAAAACATGATGTAGTTAGTCATTTCATGGACTCTAGCATGTAATGCGGAGAAGGCAATGGCACCCCACTCCAGTACTTTTGCCTGGAAAATCCCATGGATGGAGGAGCCTGGTGGGCTGCAGTCCATGGGGTCGCTAACAGTCAGACACGACTGAGTGACTTCACTTTCACTTTTCACTTTCATGCATTGGAGAAGGAAATGGCAACCCACTCCAGTGTTCTTGCCTGGAGAATCCCAGGGACGGGGGAGCCTGGTGGGCTGCCATCTGTGGGGTCACACAGAGTCAGACACAACTGAAGCGACTTAGCAGCAGCAGCATGTAATGAGTCTGGTTTGACTCGGTTTCCAGCGGTAGTTAATGTTTCACAGGTGATTGTAAAAATACTTTCTACTAGCATTCATTCAAAGTCAATTAAAATACTTTAAAGAGGAAAGAAATGTTCTTGATAAAGAAGCCATGCCATTTCAGATACAGCATCCCATTGTCCTTACAATCTTAATGAATAAAAGCCATTATCCATATGCATATTAAAGCTTAGTGGAAGTGAAAGGCACTCCGTCCTGTCCGACTCTTTGTGACCCCAAGGACTATACACAATCCGTGGAATTCTCCAGGCCAGAGTACTGGAGTGGGTAGCCTTTCCCTTCTCCAGCAGATCTTCCCAACCCAGGGATCAAATCCAGGTCTCTTACATTGCAGTCGGATTCTTTACCAACTGAGGTCTGAGGGAAGGCCCTTTACCAAGTGAGCTATCAGGCTTAGGCTGCAAGACTTCTCCAGATTCCATTTCCTCATTTGTAAAGTGAGGGGGCCTATTCAGATGATCTCCATAAGGTTGAATTATTGAAGATCCTAGTAGTTGGTGGTAGAGCCTTGATTGCAACTCAATTGCCTTATTTAAAAACAAACAAAACAGGACTTCCCTGGCAGGCCAGTGGTTAGGGCTCCATGCTTTCAGTTCAGGGGGCCAGAGTTGGATCCCTGGTCAGGGAGCTAAGATCCCGCAAGCCACACAGTGCAGCCAAATAATGAATAAATAATAAAAATAAATATTAAAAAAGAAAGAAACCCATACTGGTCTACTTTGCAGTGCCCAATATTGAGGAGAGGAGTGGACTAGGAAAGGGTCTTTAAGGCAAAGCACTCGCCAACATGGGATTCTCTTTTTTAATCCTAAAGCTTCACCCACTTTCTTAGCTTTCCTCCCTTCCTTTTCACACTACTCCTCCTCATGCCTTCTTGGCCTGTGGCTATGGTGGAAAGATGCTTCTAGAACACACCTGGATTGTAGGTTGCCGGCAGAATGCCAGCAAATTTTACTGTCATGACACTTGAAATTCATGGACATTAAAATCAAATCTCAGTTTAGTTCAGTTCAGTTGCTCAGTCTCACCGAACTCTTTGTGATTCCATGGACTGCAGCACACCAAGCTTCCCTGTCCATCACCAACTCCTTTTTTGTGTTTTTTGAGAGGAGGTATTATTGAGATCCTTTTTCATCCAAGATTTTTGTGACAATTGGGTTCATTCCTATTTTCTTCTGTACCAACACTAGCTATTCATGTACATTCCTATATTTTAGTTTCTTTATCACTAATTAATTGGCATAAACAAATTATTAGCCTAACAATACTTGCTGCAGGCTGCATTAATCTATTACTTTATTATCATCTCTGCTGCTGCTGCTAAGTCGCTTCCGACTTTGTGTGACCCCGTAGACGGTAGCCCACTAGGCTCCTCTGTCCCTGGGATTCTCCAGGCAAGAACACTGGAGTGGGTTGCCATTTCCTTCTCCAATGCATGAAAGTGAGAAGTGAAAGTGAAGTCACTCAGTTGTGTCTGACTCGTAGCGACCCCATGGACTACAGCCTACCAGGCTCCTCCATCCATGGGATTTTCCAGGCAAGAGTACTGGAGTGGGGTGCCATTGCCTTCTCCTAATAACTCCTAGCCATATCAGTAACTTTAGCCATGTTTTTGGTGTTCAGTCACTCGGTCGCATCCAACTCTTTGAGACCCCATGGGCTGCAGCACACCAGGCTTCCCTGTCCTTCACCATCTCCTGATTGCTGTTTTAGTGCTTTTAACACCTTACCCGCAGTTGAATCTTCTCTGCATTTTCCTCTCAGAATGGCTGTACCAGACTTTTTCTTTGGGAGCCATTTTTAGAGCCTTTACTATTCTTCCAAAAGAATATAGTGGCATTTCATTGGAGATTTTCAGAGCTTTATATCTTAAAATCAGCTTCATTGCATGTAAAATGCTTTCTTTTGAATGAAAGGTGTTATGCAAACTTAAGTTATTGCTCTTTTTATAAAATAAAGCAGGATAAATTGTTCTGTAAGACAGTTTTGTCACTGTTTTAAGTATCTCTTTCCTTGACTTCTTGGAAAGCTTCTGTAGCAGCTTTTGTGATCAGATCTTTGTCTCTTCCACCACATGCTAACGTCAGGGAAGCCCTCGGATCACTGCCATGATGTATCTTTGCTGGACGCTTCTTTCAAGTGCTGTCAACACCTCTTTTAATTGCATGGTTTAAAAATCAGGCTAGCGATGTGTTAAAGTTAGATGGCAAGTTAATTTAAGACAAATATGTAAATTTGTATGCTTTCAAATACACATTCAACCATGCATGCATAGGTTTTAAAAGAGTCAAAGAGAGCAAGAGAGAGAAATCTATATATGTAAATGGAAGACCCAAGTTACAAATACTTTGTATCTTATTTCTAGATACTGTAAGATACATCACAGGTATATATGTAAAATACCTCCTTCCATATATGTTATACATACATACTGCCTTTCCAAACACCAGCAGAACTTAGAGACCAGGATTCAGTAGGCTGTTGATGCTAAGACCTAGTTCTTGAATAGGAAAAGGCCTTTAGTTTTACATGTTCATCTGTTTTCATTTGTAGATATATGACACTTTAAAGGTGGTGTGAGTTTGAATTCTCCAGATTGTATTGTGTTCGACTTCTCAGGCTTGTTAATTGTATACCTTTGAATTCCCGTTTCCCTTTGAGTAAGAAATTATTAGGTGATATATCTAGCTAGGTGACTAACCTCACCGTCATGCTCAGATATGATTATAGGTCATTTCAGATTCATTTCAGGGAGATGTTACCTGTCAAGAAATCAATTTCTACATTTTGCCCATTCTAGTATAGAAGGGGCTCTCATTCACAAGTAGCTTTGTTCCTGAATTTGTATTTTATATGACTATTGTAACACCGTAGATCAAAATATTGTTTTGGTTATGTAAATGGCTCTCATATGAATGCTTTAGAACTACATGTTTGGCCTTACTCGGTTGGTCCTAACTCAAATATGCTTCATTTTTGAGTCAGAGGATATTTTCTCCATCACTCATCCCTCCAACTCCACTTGTAAGCTTTAAGTCCAGCTGTCCATATTGATTTCTTACAGAGATGTGGGGAAGATGTCTGCTGTTTGAACTAAAATTTTTTTGTTGATGAGCCATGAGACAGATTAAACTCTCTCTCTTCAATTGTTCCCGAGGTTCTGTGGGACTTAGAGTAATAGAATTTTACTTGTGTCACTAACATTGACAGCTTTGATTCAAGCCACAGAGAGCTGAGATGTTGATTAAGAATTGTCGTATAGGCCATGGTTTAAGTGCATAACAAATGAACTGAGAGGCTCCACGTTTGTTTATCCATGAACCCACTGTTGACAAATGTGCTTTGAATTTTAATTACTTATCCAATAATATCTTTCTAATATGTGGACTTATCTCAGGGACATTTTTATTTTTTGCCTGAGACTTATTCATTGTTAATTATATTGTTCCTTTTATAAATAAAATTGGAAATATTCATAGCAATGACTATTTAAAAGAGAATGTCTTGATAAGATAAAGAATCAAATAAGGAAGAGATAGACAGTAACTGAGAAGTAAGTATAAGTGATTCAGAATATATTTTATCAAAGATTGCTTTTTAAGTGGCTCTTTCTCTTGCTGCAGAAGACATTATTGAACAAAAAGCAAGCCCGATGCAATTCAATTTAAATTTATCACTCTATTATTTTAATATATTTACTCAGGGTTAACAACTCATTAAGCACCAAATTGCTCACTCTTAATGAGTCTCTGATGCTAGAATTGAGCTGACTTAAACTTTACTGTAAAATAGCAATAGTACCATTGTATAAGGATGTAATAAAAATTAAGTAAATGCTACTGAGTGTCTGTGAAGTGGAAACCAGATCTGCAACATGAAATAGAAAATATCCACCAATATGGTTGCGGAAATATGAGTAATAGATTTTGTCCACAAAAAACATGATAAGCCTACTTTTGCTTTGCTGTGGTGGATTCCATTATACATGAAGTCATATATATTTTATTAGCATATCCGCCTTGTTTCTACAATAAAAGATTTCTAGAATCAATTAAACAGAATATCAGCGAGTAACTCAAATTCCCATAGACTCCACCAGTCTATAACTATTGTCAAGGTTATGATGGTAGTAATCAATACTGGGTTGACTGTCAGAAATTAGCACTCTGAAAATGTTAGCCAGTTATTTCTGGGACATCCATCAGGCATGTGTTGTATGTACCCACACATTGATCAACCATTTTCAGATATCATGTATTACCCAAATTAATCATTGTTTCTTTCTCTACCACTCCGTCATCCATGAAGCATTGTCCTTAAAATCTAATTGTATATGCCCCACCATGAAAGCATCTCTCATGAGAGCCACCTGTTTCCCTGGGGCAGGACCTCAGTTCAGTTCAGTCGCTCAGTTGTGTCCGACTCTTTGCAACCCCATGAACTACAGCACTCCAGGCCTCCCTGTCCATCACCAACTCTGAGAGTCTACCCAAACCCATATCCATTGAGTCGGTGATGCCATCCAGCCATCTCATCCTCTGTCGTCCCCTTCTCCTCCTGCCCTCAATCTTTCCCAGCATCAGGGTCTTTTCCAATGAGTCAACTCTTCACATGAGGTGGCCTAAGTATTGGAGTTTCAGCTTCAACATCAGTCCCTCCAATGAACACCCAGGACTGATTTCCTTTAGGATGGACTGGTTGGATCTCCTTGGAGTCTAAGGGACTCTCCAGAGTCTTCTCTAACACCACAGTTCAAAAACATCAATTCTTCGGTGCTCAGCTTTCTTTATAGTCCAACTCTCACATCCATACATGACTACTGGGGCAGGACCTCATCACTTCCCAAATTCAACAGCCCCCTGGCTGTCAGAGCAATGCCAAGCTTCCCATAGAAAGGAGATCCATGGCCTCTCCCCCAGCCTTATACCCTGGGATGTTACCCAGGAAAAGAAGCTGTGCTTATGCCTCAAATTTTGAATTTTTCTTTTGAAATTTTAATTGTTCTTTCAGCTTTTTGGCTACAACCCATCACTTAAGCCCTACTTTTTCCTCCAGCTTCCTAAGGTCTCTCAGGGCCTTAGCTCCAACAAAGTTTTCCTTCTCTCTCATTATAAAACAAATTTCCTGTGAATATCAATAGAGCAAACAGGCACAGTGGTAGCTGGTAGAGGACAAAGAACAGTGAGATTATATTTGCACTAACAGCACTGGGCCTTGGCATTGCCAAGTGAGAGCTTTCCTATACGTTTATTAGCAGTGTCTATGGCTTGGGGCAACATTAAACTGAAAATTATTTATGAAAATAGATACTATGTATGCTTCTGGATATGGAACATGCTATTCATGTAACATGATATGAAATTTAAAGGGATTTCTCTTGTTTTTTTCTTTGTTTTCCTATGAAAGTTCACTCTTCAGTTCTCATGCCTTCAGTGAAATCAACATTTAGAAGTCACCATTATCACATCTTTACAATGATTTGAGCCACAATGCTACATTTCAATAAGCCTATTGGGACTTTAAAAATTGTATAAAATATGCATAAAAGAATATTTCTTGTTCTGCTTTGGTCCACACCTTAACCGATATTTTCACAGAACCATGATTGCCAGAAAAACACTAAGTAAAGCTTAAATTAAAAAAAATTATAGAATTATAAAAATAAATCTCCTTAATAGACTTTGAAACAGGTGATGTATTAGTCGAAATTTGAGCATTAAAACTAGCTTATGAACTATATTTGATGAAACTAAAGTTTACATGTTTCTTTAAATTCACTTTGATTTGTATATTTCACATGAATTAGTTTTTAAAATTTTTATTGGCATGATTTCCCTAAATTTCTAACTTAGTATTTTAAGGATTCGGTAATAATAGGGTTTCCATTTCTCTGTGGTGGGCATCCTCTAATTTATTTTTGCCCTTTTCTTCCATACAAGTGAGCCCTTGTTGATTCACAATCTTTTTAATGGTAGACCCAAATTCTTATATTGGGGTTTATTTTGATGTTTGGCTAAAGTGATAGTTTGCTTTGGTTGGTCTTAAATTTTGTTTATTTAAGTAAAACTTACATACAGTGAAATGCTCAGCTCTTAAGTGTACTATCAAATGAATTTTGACAAATGCATACAGTTGTGTACCCCAAATGCCTAACAAGAAACAGAACATTTTAATGCCCTCTAATTTTTGGATAGCTTTTTACTAATATACATTCATACAGAGCCTCACATTTTTGAACAAGTCAGATTTCTTGTGAAATTAGACATTATGATTTGCTGCCTACTAGATGATGAAGATGAAACTACGTATTTCAGTGACTTTTGAAACTCTGAGATGGGTTTTTACCACCAAAATAAAACAGTATTTTTGATCTTCTCCAGTTATTGCTGTGAAATTTCATTTTTCTTTTATAAATTAAATAATTTATGTAGTCTAATTGTGACCTCAACCCAGACTAAGTCACAAGGACTTTTTATTTTAGTATTTGTTCATACTCCATCTCCTGAATACTGATGAATTCCACCTTCTTCTAGCATAAGATCATCTAACAGATGAGTCTCGTACTTTCATCTTCCTTGTAGATCTATCATGAATAATTTGTTACGTGATTTTCCAAGACCTTCACTATCTTAAATGCTGACAGTATGATTAAGATTAGATCGTTTAGCTAAAATGCTAAGGAGCTATTTAACTTGATGTATAAGTCAAGCAGAGACCTTATCATCTGTCAACAAATAATGTTTTTTTCTCTAAATGGAAAAAGGAGGATGAGGCAAAAAGTAGAAGGAGGCCTAGAAGAACAGCAGATAAAGTAGAGAAGTTTCTGACTGTGGGTTTGATGAAAAATAATGACATCTGATATCATGTAGAATCTTATTTAAAAAATAAGTTATCATATATTTTCATTTGCTGGCATTTTATAGGTGAAAAATATTAGTTGCTTATTTTCATCTCATTTGACATTACATCTGTCATGATATCCTTGTGTTTGTCCAATGAGATTTATTAGGCTGCTAGTCTGTATCTTAGCCCTCTTTCATCTATAATCCTTGAAAAAACTCTTGACTTCATCTTGAGATAACTTTCTCCCCTGTTAATGATGGCTTTTAGTATCAATTCAGTAAATGAGAAGAAGCTACTATTAAAATAATTTATCTCATTAAGAAAATAAAACTCTAGTATTCATAAAGTGGGATAATAAAGGTATTTCAGAAAATATTTTGTGTGTGTGTGTTTGCATATGTGTTTGTTAAATAGCAGCATTTTAAAAATCCACTTAAGGTAAAATAGACAAGCCAAAAAAGCACCATTAGATATAAATATTGTTTTTCATTGATCCAGTGCCACTTCAGAATGAAACACAAATTTAATTATGGTAGCAAAAGTAATAACTTTCAGTTTGATGACTCCTTAATTTAACAAAGAGGCATTGCAGTTTTTAGAAAATAAAATGTTACCCAATATGATATTCCCTCTGTAGTCCCTTCAGCACTGCAGGCAGTTGGGGCAGCTCTGCTGGCCTGAATAATAAAATGGTCACAAGCTCAGTTGTGTGTGTGTCGGTTGCTCAGTCGTGTCCGACTTTGCAACCCCATGGACTGTAGCCCACCAGGCTCCTCTCTCCAGGGGATTCTGTAGGCAGGAGTACTGGAGTAGGTTGCCATTTCCTTCTCCAATAACCTCAGTTAGAACGAATCATTATTTTACTGGTACAGGTGCACTTAACTTTCCACCAGATGCCCTCCTAAGGTGCTATGTATTAAACATTTTAAGTTGAATAACCATTCAAATGTTTTAGAGCAACTTGCTGCTTCGAGAAACTCTTTGAGAAGCCAATACTGACCTTTTTGGTAAATTAGGGTGTGTGTTCATAGTAGTTTGATTGAAAAGTGACACATTCACCTAAATGTAAAAGTTTCTTTGGAAATGATGTGTAAATATATGTAATTTAGCTGTTACAGAATATAAATGCGCTGATTTAGTGGTTCTCAGTATAGAAGAGGTGGGGAAAAGGCTATCAGAATCATTCAGGCTGGAGTTATGTTTGAATTCCACATCCTTCTCCTGGTCTGATAAAAATCATTGCCATGGAGAGCCACTGACACTAATTATAGTGTGTTGATACTTTGGATATTTGAGGATCAAGGAAGAAATGAATTGCAACCTAGAGATACTACATCATTTAGAATGCATATTATATCCTTTTGGTTCTACATACTTTAGGATGGTCTCTAGAATATGTTGGGGGCTTCCCAGGTGGCACAGTTGGTAAGAATCTGCCTGCCAGTACAGGAGATGCAAGAGACATGGGTTCGATCCCTGAGTTGGGAAGATCCCCTGCAGTAGGAAATGGCAACCCACTCCAGTATTCTTGCCTGGGAAATTCCATGGACCTAAGAGCCTAGCAGGCTACAGTCACAAACAGTTGGATACAGCTGAGCATGCACACATGTACTAGATCAAGCTGTAGTCAAGAATAGTGCAAATGCCACTCAAACCTAAGAAGAAATTCCAGCTCCTAGAGAATGATGGCATGAAAGGTTTTTTGTTCTTTGTTTTGTTTTGCAATTGATACTTTAAAGATCAGTTTCTCATCATCACTGAGGCTTCAAGGAATTTTCTGAGACAAGAGAGGGGTTTGTGTCTTTAAGGATGATGACCCAAAAGTCTGTGATAAACTTAAGAAAGCTGGCTGAAAGGAAGAAAAATTCTGAGTCTCACTGTTGGGAGTTTACGTAGCAGATAACAGGAGTAGCCCTGAGTAGGCCTAAATGCCCTGGGGCCTCCTTAGGTGTAAGTTTATGTTTATTTAACTAGGATGGTTTCTTCTCGACCTATCCTTTCAAGGTATCATGATGATTTTATTCTTTTTATTTCTATCAGACAATTGCAAGACTACTTGTGTATAATTAGTTCCGCACTTTCAATAGTTATTGAAGCTGCATACTCCACGTACTTTATGCACACTTTTACTAAAAATTTGTAGTTTGTTAGTGATTGATTCTCTAACAGTATTAAAAATACCTTCCAAAATTATTCAGTTGCAGGAGTTATTGAAAGTATGAACATCTTACATTAGCCAGCTTGCTACCCTGTTTCTATCCAACCAGCTGTGCTTCTGTTCTCTAAGAAAATCAAGTTGGAATAACAGAGCACCTGCTTGCAGTACCTGTCTTGTCTTATTCCTATTGCAGACGATCACCAAGAGATGAAAGATGTATGAAATATTTACAGCAAATGCCTTCAATTCTGTCTGCATTGGATACGTGAGATTTATCTTTTATTTTCATAGTTGTAAACTATGGAAGTCTTAGATATAATATGGGGGGGAAAAAAAGCTTATACTAACGGTTTCTCTAAACTATGCTTTCCAATATAAAAGCCACTAGACCTATGTGGCTATTGGGTAATTAAATTAAGGTTAGGGTGAATGAGGAAATTCGTTTTAAAATTTAAGTATAATAAATTTAAATTTAAAAACTGAAGCAGTGTAAAATATTTTCCATTAAACACAACTTTATCATTCTGATAGAACCGTATTTTGCTTAAATCTTTGAAAACTTATCTGAATGGGAATGTGCAACCTAAGTGTAACATATATACTAGACTTCAAGGACTTAGCATTAAAAAAAGATATAAAGTATCTCATTTACATTTTACATTAATTAGTTGTTGAAATAATAATGTTTTAATAGATTGGGCTACATAAATATATTATTAAAATTAATTTAACATACTTGTCTATGCTGTTTTTTAATAAGGCTTCCAGGAAATTTATAATTACTTTATTTCTATTGAGCAGAGCTGATCTAGAACATTCTGAAATTTGTGGCAATTATTCTTCTGTGGTCTCATAAACAAGATATTAATCCAAAGCTGAAGATTAGTTATACAAGTGTGAGGACAGCAGGCTTTTTCCATGGTTTTTGCCATGAAAGAAAGGGTCTCTCTCAATGTATAGACCCCACTTGGGCTCCGTAACCTTTTTTAGGCCCATTATGTTATTTTTCAAAGTTTTCTCCTATTCTTTCCATTCTGTAGTACATTCTTTCTGTCAGTGGGTTTAAGGTGCCCCCCCCACTTTTCCTTTTGGACACATGAGGGATGCATTATGAGGAAAGATGCGCTGATGGTTCACAAAGGCAGTAAATACTCAGCACGATATAGTTGTGTCTGGAGCCTCTTCCTTTCAGTTACCTGCTGCATGATTTGGGGAAATGTTTTGTTCTTTTTTTTTTTTTTTTTTTTTTGTGGGTAGGCTACAGTCCACAGGGTTGCAAAGAGTCGGACACGACTGAGCAGCTTCGTTTATATTTGCTTTACGATGTTGTATCAGTTTCTGCTGTGCAGCAAACTGAATCAGCCATACGTATACATGTGTCTCTTCTCTTTTGGATTTCCTTCCCATTTAGGTCACCACACAGCATTGAGTAGAGTTTCCCGTGACACACAGTAGGCTCTCATGAGTCATCTGTTTTATACTCAGGGTCAATAGGGTATATATGTCAATCCCAGTCTCCCAATTCATCGTATCCCTTCCTTTTCCCCTTGGTGTCCATGCATTTGTTCTCTGCATCTGTTTCTATTTATGTTTAGTAATAAGATCATCTATATCAATTCTTTCAGATTCCATGTGTATGCTTTAATATATGGTTTTTGCTTTTCTCTTTCTGACTCTGTATGGTAATCTCTAGGTCCAACCATATCCCTTTTCTAAATTTTAGCTTACTTCATCTAAAAATGATACCTAATAGGGAAATTTTGGACATCAGAAATAGGGAATACCTAGTACACAGCAGGCCCTCAAATGTGCTCTGAACCAAGACTCCATATCTTTTCTTAGTGACCAAATGGAATTGTGACTGTTGAGATATATACATAGCAGTGAGTCTGAGATACATACCAGTCTACCAGAATGATCCCCTCACTGGTGAGGGGGTGATCCCATTTCTCTACTGAGTCCCTCTTTCTATACACTGGGAGGCCTTTCAGTTCTTCCACTTGGATTAAATTATTTCTTAGATTCAAGATTGTTTCTGTTCATGAAGAGAAGCGAGACTGCTTCAAGCTAGCAGTAAGCCCTTGTGGTGGTTTAGTTGCTAAGTCGTGTTTGACTCTTACAACCCCATGGACTGTAGCTTGCCAGGCTCTTCTGTCCTTTTGATCCTCCAGATGAAAATATTGGAGTGAGTTGCCATTTCCTTCTCCGAGGGATCTTCCTGACCCAGGGATTGAACCCAGGTCTCCTGAATTGCAGGCAGATTCTTGATCAACTGAGCTACAAGGGAAGACCTTAATGCCACCAACTCCTCAATGTGCCACAATACTGGGGGACATTTTTCCCTAGCAAGAAAATTGTTTTCTAGGCTTCTCTAGTGTACTAAAAGTCCTTTACCAACATCAGCCCAGTGCTAGTTAACCTGTTGTAAAATTTGTTTTGTGCTCTGGAAATGCACACACTTTTAATCATACAAACTTTCAACATAGAGATGTGTGATTTACATTAGTTTGCATGAGAAAATGTTACTCGAAGGACCCATTTCTCTGTTTATTCCTTCTTATCTACCTGCAACACAGGAGACCTGGTGTGATCCCTGGGTTGAGAAGACCACCCTGGAGAAGGGAATGGCTACCCGTACCAGTATTCTTGCCTGGAGAATCCTGTGGACAGAGGAGCCTAGTGGGCTACAGTCCATGGGTTGCAAAGAGTCAGACACAACTGAGTGACTAAGCCCACACAGTACCAAACAAAGAGGGTTAGGTGGTTTCTTGGTAATTGTATAAATCACTTGGGACTCACAGGAAATATAAAATGCAGTGTTACTTAAAGTGAAGCCTTAATTCTAGCCGGGACTGCTTTCAGGGTCCCATTTGTATTACCTTGTTGTTGTTTATTCATTTTCCAGTTTGGGGTACTTTTCCTGACCTCCAATTTTTTTTTTTTTTACTGTATTATCATAATTATTTAAAGGCTCCTAACATCAGTAGAATCATTTATAGAACACCCCTCCATATCCCAGAATAGCACTCATGTGGGCCTTACACTTGAAATCACTGGGAGAAAATGACTTCCCTGTTCTCTCCTCTCCTACCTTGAGTTAATCTTCCTTGATGACCAGGTGTATTGTGATTCCTCTAAGTGTGAAGATGACTTCTCTGGTGAGGAAAAATTTTAAAGTACTGTTGACTTCAAAAATGCACAATGTGAGAATTGCAAGTTCAGTTTTAATTGGGGCAGAATGAGGACTATAGCCCAGGAGATAGCTCTGAGAAACTGCTCCAGAGAGGCAGGGTACAGGTCAGGGCATTTGTAATTTTGGTGAAAGAGTACATGCAATCAAGTCCATATTTTTTGGAGAAGATTTCCACTAGTCATGAGGAGCAGTCATCACCATGAAGGATGTTCTAAACATGAAGAATTCCAAAAACTGGGCTCATAAAACCAGCTCCTGAAAATATCTAACTATCTATAGATTCGTTCTGCAGTTTTTTCCAAAGCACAGAGCATCTCATTTCTGTTCTCCACCCTGAGCTCCTTTCAGGAGGTGTTGAAAATCAGCAGCTGCAGCGTCGCATGATTTAATCCCGGTAGAGGTCTATGGCAAGTGCCCATTGTTGTTTAGTCGCTCAGTCGTGTCTGACCTTTGGGACCCCATGGTCTGCAGCACGCCAGGCTTCCCTGTCCTTTACCACATCCTAGAGCTTGCTCACATTCATGTCCGTTGAATCGGATGTCATCCAACCATCTCATTCTCTGTCATCACCTTCTCTTCCTGGCTTCAATATGCCAAAGATAAGTGCCAATTTGTAGTTGATAGTACCTAGTCCTACTTCCTCTGTTGTCATCAAACCTCTGTTTAAAGCAGTAACCCTAATCCTTCTCTGTTTTCCCCCAGACAGATCATAAATACCACACTCCTAACCCAAAGCAGAGCAAACAAAATCTTACCCTATGGGTAAGATTGGCCTTTTGTGCCAAGATTTAGTTGATTCAAGTCTTCAGTGTAACTTCTACTGTTCATTACAACAATAACCGACGTATATAGAACTTTCTCTGTCCCAAACAGTGTTCTGAACACTTGAATGATATTTACTTTGTTCAGAGTAATAGCAGTTGCTTTGCTGCTAAGTCACTTCAGTCGTGTCTGACTCTGTGCGACCCCATAGATGGCAGCCCACCAGGCTCCCCGGTCCCTGGGATTCTCCAGGCAAGAACACTGGAGTGGGTTGCCATTTCCTTCTCCAATGCGTGAAAGTGAAAAGTGAAAGTGAAGTCCCTCAGTCATGTCCGACTCTTCTCGACCCCATGGACCGCAGCCTACCAGGCTCCTCTGCCCGTGGGATTTTCCAGGCAAGAGTAGTGGTGCATACTATTATTAATAGATCCATTTTATTGATATGGAAACTGAAACTCACAGAAGTTAAGTGGCTTCTGTAAAGATATAAGGCCAAAAAGTGGTTGAGCTGAGGTTTGAGGTTTTAATTCAGGTGGTCTGGCTCGAGATCCCTGGTCTTTTACCGTTCCACCCTGCTGCAGTGTCTACTTATGGGGCACCCATTCTTTAACGTTCTTCCCTGCTTTTGTGAACCTTATTCTCTCTTTTATATCCTTTTAAACTATGAGCTCCTTAGAGATTTTCCAGTGTGGCTAGTAAATTTCCTGAGGTCCTCAAAATAGTCTCTGAATGGAAGAGAGACTGTTTTCTTGCACACATAAAACGCACATGAGTACTTCACATGCACAAAAGTTGAGGTCAGAGCCTCAGTAAGAAAATATCACAACGGGAGTGATAATGATAAAATTCAAAGGGAGATAAAAATCTCAAGTATTTTAAGGTCAAACACTAGAATCTTGGAGACACTGCCCTGGTTAAGTGGCAAGGGAAAGGAAGTAACATAAGGTGATTCAGCAGGGGAGTGATGTGAGGCCAACAGGGTTAAATCAGGGAAGCTGAGAAGTAGGCTCTGCAAATCCACTGATGGAGGAGGAAACTCAAAAATTGAAGAGCATAGGCTAGAGATAACCATTTTTCTTGGTGACTTAAAACCACACAAGGAACACTAGCACCCAGGTTTTGGTATCTAGTTCAGTTCAATTCAGTTCAGTTGCTCAGTCGTGTCCAGCTCTTTGTGACCGCATGGACTGAAGCATGCCAGGCTTCCCTGTCCATCACCAACTCCCAAAGCTTATTCAAACTCATGTCCATCAAGTTGGTGATGCCAGTCAACCATCTCATCCTGTATCGTCCCCTTCTCCTCCTGCCTTCAGTCTTTCCCAGCATCAGGGTCTTTTCCAGTGTCAGTTCTTCGCATCAGGTGGCCAAAGTGTTGGAGTTTCAGCTTCAGCATCAGTCCTCCCAATGAATATTCAGATCTGATCTCCTTTAGGATGGACTGGTTGGATCTCCTTGCAGTCCAAGGGACTCTCAAGAGTCTTCAACACCACAGTTCAAAAGCCTCAATTCTTCAGCGCTCAGCTTTCTTTATGGTCCAACTCTCACATCCATATGTGACTATAGGAAAAACCACAGCTTTGACTAAATGGACCTTTGTTGGCAAAATAATGTCTCTCTTAAATATGCTGTCTAGGTTGATCATAGCTTTTCTTCCAAGAAGCAAGGATCTTTTAATTTCATGGCTGCAGTCACCATCTGCAGTGATTTTGGAGCCCCCAAAAATAATGTCTGTCACTGTTTCCATTGTTTCCCCATCTGTTTGCCATGAAATGATGAGAACAGATGCTATGATCTTAGTGTTTCTGAATGTTGAGCTTTAAGCCCACTTTTTCACTCTCCTCTTTCACTTTCATCAAGAGGCTCTTTAGTTCTTCTTCAGTTTCTGCAATAAGGATGATGTCATCTGCATATCTGAGGTTATTTATATTTCTCCTGACAATCTTGATTCCAGCTTGTGCTTCTTCCAGCACAATGTGTCTAATGGCCTTCTACAATAAATGGAGCTAGGAATCCTTGGAGAAGTGGCTAATTCTGAAACTGGAGTGTCTTGTGACCAAAAGTGAGAAAATACAGGTAGAGAGAGAGAGGAAGGAAGAACAGGAAGTGGAGGAAAGGAAGGGATAAAGGAAAGAATGAAAACCCGTAAGTTTCTGATTTCCTAAAATAGCCTGTAATCTCAAATTTAAAGAGAGTAGCTTTTTCATATCATGTTTCATTCTGCCACAGGTGCATTGGGTACCTGTGTACATGAATGCATATAGTGATGAGATGACAGTATTAATTAGAGCATGACTATTACTAAGAGGTCTAGAAGGACTTAAGGTTGGTGTGCAAGCTTTGCTGTACACATTCCCATATTGGCATTTGAGAGGAATCACCACTCCTACTTTTTTATTAAGGGATGAAAACACTAAATGCTTTAGAAACATGAGTGAGAGAGAGAGAGTCCCTGTGAATATCCCTGTGGCATGGTCAGGTTGCCCACCTAGTTCTTCTACTTTCGTCTCTGGGTTGTACAGGGTTTCTCAGATACCTGTCCTCTCTGAAGGGCATTGACATAGGGAGCTCTTCTCAACTGCAGCAAATGGGATTAAGGTGTGTGTTCCTCCTTGTACTTATCAACCCTCTCTGGGAGGGGTTGGATTCTGTTCTTTGTTGCTGTTTCTTGAGCTTCCTTCTAAGGATTCTCGAGCTGTCCCATGCCTGTGCTTTTTACTCTGCAGTCTGATCCTCTTCCAAAAAACAGATCCTGCGTACACTTCCCATTTAAGGTAAGTAGACTGAGGTGCCATGCTTTTAACCCTCTCCCTCTTCATTCCCAAGGTGCGACACTCCTCCAGTTTCTGTCCTGATCAAGCCCTCATTTCTATAAGCTTCATTCTGACACTTCTTTTACCAGATTATATACTGCTTGCTAGAGCATGTGATACAGCCAGTGCTCGGGGTTCACAGCTAGGAACAGATCTAGACAACTCATCATCATTCTAAAGTCATCTTAGAAGTCACTTTCAGTTCACTTCATTAAAACAGAGGCTACAAAACTCATATGCCTGTGAGTGAAATTTGCTCAGTCATGTCCGATGCTTTGTGATCCCATTATATAGTCCATGGAATTCTCCAGGCCAGAATACTGGAGTGGGTAGCTGTTCCCTTCTCCAGGGGATCTTCCCAGCCCAGGGATCAAACCCAGCTCTCCCACATTATAGGCAGAATCTTCAACAGCTGAGCCACTAGGGAAGCCCAAGAACACTGGAGTGGGTAGCCTATCCCTTCTCTAGTGGATCTTCCTGACTCAGGAATCAAACTGGGGTCTCCTGCATTGCAGGCAGATTCTTTACCAGCTGAGCTACTAGGGAATCCCATCATAAAGTGCATAGAATTCACCAATCCAGAATACTGAGGAGGGTAGCTATTCCCTTCTTCAGGGGATCTTCCCAACCCGGGGATTGAACCCAGGTCTCCTGCATTGCAGGTGGGTTCTTTGCTGGCTGAACCACCAGGGAAGGTCCATATGCCTGTAGGGGGCCATGTAAAAGAAATTATCCATTTAGGACTGAGATCAGGAAAACAATAGTTAGGCAAGATTGGCACTAACTCTCGGCCTCCCTATCAGAGAGACAGCAGTGAGCATATAGGAGGACCCAGTACCAAGGAGGTAGCTACTACTCAGCTTCTACTTATCATTATTGAACAGGAATGCTGGACTATTCCTATGAAGCTTTCTTCTTTGTCAAGACAAGCCAGAAGTCCAGACCTTTGTACTTAGTCTTTGAATCCATCCCTTATGTTTACATTTTCTTTTATTTAAAACACTTATTGGGTTAAATAAAACAAATCTAGGGGCAAGATATTACTTACCTACCGCAGGAGCACTGCCTCTGCATTTAAAGAAGAAAGCATATGATGCTTTCTTTATAATCATTGCATTGTGTGAACAGGATTAATAGCCCAGTTACAGGCTAATAATTTCATAGCAACCATGCAGTTATTATGTGTTGCATACATGAAATTGTGTCATAATGAGCTGTCTCATAACAAGATTGGGCAGGCAGTAAAACCGTTTTATAGTTCCAAGAGAGAGCAACTCCTGAGGTAGCTGGCTGTGGTTATTGTGTCTTTGGTGGGAGGGGGGTTTGGGATGGGGGACTCATGTATACCTGTGGCTGATTCATGTTAATGTATGGCAAAAAAAAAAAAAAACACACAACAATATTGCAAAGTAATTAGCCTCCAATTAAAATAATTAATTTAAAGAATGCTCTCTCATCTCTTCTAAATCCCAAGTTTTGCAGTGGTGTACAGCCCTAACCTTTCTTGGCTCTCCTCTCCTGTTCTTTCTGCCCACTCCAGCCTCCCTCCTGACACTGCCTCCACTCGTGTAATGAATGTGCTGGACTTGTGGGACCAGAGCATCCTCGTGTTTTGTAGTTACTTGTTTCCTTTCTCTGTGAGATGGGAATTTAATAAATTAAAGTTTTAGTATTACCAAAGAGAGCACCATTTTTGCCTAAACACACATTTCAGAAAAGATGAAGCCTATTATTCCTCTAAGACTAGAAAACATTTGAAAACTAGAGATAAGCCCATTTTCTGTAAGTTCCTTTAAAATATGCTTTTCCATAGATGCTCTCATGCATTTGCCATCAGCTATTATGAATGATCCCCGAATCTAACTTGTAACCGTATTTTCAACTACCTGCCAGGTGTCTCTGCTGGAATTGCCTTTGGCATTTTATTGTGGCTCAAGTCTGCTCACTATTCTTTATTCCATATGCTGCTTACCTCCCCTGGACAAAGACTGGGGGCTCGAGATCAACTCTGACTCATCTCTTACCTTCAAACTAAGTAGTAGTCCAGCCCTACTTAGTCAACATCTGAAATGTAGCCAAAATTCAGTACTCTTTCAGCCTTTCCATGTCTTACAAGGATGTTTTCTTATTTTTTATTTTTATTTTTTACCAGGTGAGACCTTTTTTTCAATTGGAATATAATTGCTTTACAGTGCTGTGATAGTTTCTGCATGACAACAGCCTGGACCAGCTCTATGTATGCATATATCCCCTCCCTCTTGCACCTTCCTCCCACCTGCACCAACCCACCCCACTAGGTCATCACAGGGCACCACGCTGAGTCCCCTGTGCTATACCCCAGATTCCCACTAACTCTCTGACACATGGCCATGTACATCGGTCAACCTTAACTCCCCCAGCTCATCCCACTCGCCTCTTCACCCTCTGTGTCCACATGGCCCTGCTCTGTGTCTGCATCCCCATCCCTGCCCTGGAAACAGGTTCATCTGTTCCATTTTTCTAGATTCTACACATACGCATTAATGCACGGTATTTGTTTTTCTCTTTCTAACTTGCTTCACTCTGTAGTAGTTTCTGAACTGATCATTTTTGCCTCTGAGCTGCCTCTTCTCTAATCTGTTATTCACAAGTTTCCCAGCCTTACTTTCTTGAAAACAGAATGGTAACTCTGCTTCATTACAAGACTGTCGGGACACTCCGGCGGCCAGGGGGAGTGGGAGGAGCCAGCACCTCCATTGCTTTTTGTATCTCAGAGCTGAGGCTCTTTCTCGTTTCATCCTTTAAAAACATGATTTGATCTCTAGTCAGTGTGAAGCTACACGGCCAGTCTTCCGTTATGGTGTGATGAGGATTCAGCCTCTCCTCTGAAGTATCATTAACTTCAGAGAAATGTGGGTAAGAATGGCCCAAAGTCAGGGGGCTTTCAATCAATGTTCTCTTTGTCAGCTGAGACGAGCCTTGACAGACCTCTGGGGTCTCTGTCTTTAAGGCTGTGCCTGGGCCTCTGGCAGGATGAGTGCTTAGAATACTGTTTCAAATAATAATAATTATCATTTCATCCAGAAACATTGATAAGATTATCATTTTCTTGGCTACACCCTGCATGTTATTAAGTGGTCTGGGAGAAGGAAGGGCTTCCCAGGTGGCACTAGTGGTAAAGAACCCACCTCCCAGTGCAAGAAACATAAGAGATGCGGGTTCGATCCCTGGGTCAGGAAGGTTCCCTGAAGGAGGGAATGGCAACCCACTCCAGTGTTCTTGCCTGGAGAATCCCATGGACAGAGGAGCCTGGCAGGCTATGATCCATAGGGTTGCAAAAAGATGGACACGACTGAGTGACTTAGCACACATGCTGGGAGAAGGAGTCCCAGGGTCTGGATAGGATCCTGCCTGGGGCTCATTTGGCTTTACCTGGTCCTGTGGTCCTTGTGTGTGCTGTCACGACATCACATGCTTGGATGGGCAGCATCATTTGTTCCACACCTTGTGTTGTACCCAGGCTGCTGTCCTCCATTGGCCAGAAGAAGGAGCAGGAGACAAGTGAGTATTGGCACAAAATAATGGATTAAAAGGTATACGGGAGGATGCACACTGTTGAGTTCTTGTTGGTTAGTCGGACCAGAATGATTGAGGGTCACCACGATTTGCATAGTAGAAGGGCCTGAACTCAAGGCTGCCGCTCAGCAGCTCAGGAGCAGTTTTCTGCTCTGGAATTAGCTAATGAGGCTTTCTTTGTTTGAGCATTGGAAAGCCTCCAGAACCCACTCAGGAGGGAAATTAACAAATGGCCTTGTTTGTTACCTCCGGATAAATCTTCATGGTGACACGTGCAGCCGTTCCACCTCTTCAGTCTTCTCCCTTCTTCCCCAGTGGACCCTCAATTACTATGGAGACCAAAAACTAAAGAAATAAATAATACATGGACACATATATTCTTTCTTAAAAACTGATAGGGAAAAGTTTGAGAGTAAAGACCAGTTAGAAGTGGCTGTGATGTTCAGGGTCTACAGGTGATATTCTAAATTTAATGTGCCCATGCAAACATTTCTGATGATTTCAACACCAGTTATTTCTGTTAGTATGTGATCACCAGCAGCTGCTGGCATTGCCTGAATATGCAAATGCAGAGGCTGTGGCAGTCAGCTCACTCATTTCAATTAGGATGGACCATCTCATAGGGTCATTTTTATGTTTTTCTCTAATAATTCTCTGCATGAGTTTTATTTTTACAGAGTAGAATAATCGTCTCATGGACTTTTAAATTTTCATTGATTTTACTGTTATAATTTTCAATGAATGAGTTGTTAACAGGAATTTATTAAGCATCTACTTTGTGCCATATTATATTCTGATTATAAGGAATGCCAACATGTTTAATCCAGAGTCCATGGTTTTCAACTAACTTAGTAGAATGGGGAAAATAAATATAAAAAACAAATAGTTACAATCTAATACATATGTGTCAGTATTTTAGGTACTCATTGGCACAGAGTAAATTGTCAATTTGGACACATTTTCAGTTCAGTTCAGTCGCTCAGTCGCTCAGTCTTGTCCGACTCTTTTCGACCCCATGAATTGCAGCACACCAGGCCTCCCTGTCCATCACCAACTCCCGGAGTTCACTCAAACTCACGTCCGTTGAGTTGGTGATGCCATCCAGCCATCTCATCCTCTGTCAAGTGTTATTAGGAAAAAACAAAGAGGAAGAGGGTTTTAACAGAGGTGGTTATTTTACAGACGCATATGATGGCATGCTACTCTATGTAATCTAATGTGTTGAATTTGCTTAGACAAAAGGGTAAATATTGTTCATGACACTCGTGTAACGTATCTCTCTCCTTAGTCGCTAAGTCATGTCCGACTCTCACGACCCTATGGACTGTAGCCTGCCAGGTTCCTCTATCCATGGGATTCTCCAGGCAAGAATACTGGAGTGGGTTGCTATTTCCCTCTCCAGGGGATTTTCCCGACCCAGGAATCGAACCCAGGTCTCCTGCATAGCAGGCAGATTCTTTACTGACTGAGCTATGAGGGAAGCCCTTGTGTAAGGTATACATGGATGTGTTTATGGGTGTGGTGTATGCACATGGTTATTTGCACATATGTATATGTTTATGTGTGTTTGTGCTGTTACAATAAAATGTGTATCCATTTGTGGACTTAGCAGTCAAACGCATTTAACCATGTAGGTGATGGAGAGGACAGAATTCATAAAGCAATTTATATACATTTTGTGTATGTAATTTTATTTTTCTAACCACTAATATAAAATGTTTATTATACTAGTCAACTGAGAATAATTTTTTTTTTCAAAAAAATAAAAACACTTGGATTGTAACAAAGACAACAGTCCTCCTGGCCTCCAAAGCAGTCCTCTAACACTTGGAAAAAACTAAATATTCAGGAGTGTGTGGAATTTCAATTCCAGAGAGTTAGGAGAAATCGTGCACATCCAGATGGAATATTCTACCAATTGGCAAAGTATAATTTAAGAAACCACCATCCTCCCTAGTGGAGAAGGAGAGAAACTCAAGATTTGTCTGTAGCTTAAGCTTTTCCCAGGAACACATATTTTCTGGTGAAAAAATAGAATTTAGTTAAGTCAGGCAGAGGGAATGAACATTTACAAGACCACAGGAAAAATAGCAGTTTGAACCACATATTTAGATGTTAATCCACATTTTTTTTTCATTGTAGACCAGGCTCTAAGAGCTTGTAAATATTTCTTCCATCATGGGATCACTTCGATTATATTTTAAAGCTGTCGATATTTGGTTTCATTGATAAACATATCTGGATTTTTTGTTTTTTTCGTTTTGTAACCCAGTACTTGTACTTTATCTTGGCATTTGCTATAAAATGACTACAGATATAATACAGGTTTTGGAGACAGCAGGGTTCAAAATTTTGTACAATCAATATAGTTATTCTGGAAGGAATAATGATGTAGAAGCCACTGAGAATTTGGTTGAAATTGAAAGTGTTAGTGGCTCAGTCATGTCTGACTCTTTGTGACCTCACGCACAGTAGCCCCCCAGGCTCCTCTGTTCATGGAATTCTCCAGGCAGAATACTGGAGTAGGTTGCCATTCCCTTCTCCAGGGGATCTTTCTGAGAGAGTTTGGTTATCTCTGGGTAAAATTGCAATCTGTTTTTTCTTTCCTCATGTTTACATAATACTGTGAAATTTTAGGATTAGACCTGAATTAGTGATATGCGTGGTAGAGAATAGAAAAGGTTGGACAAGTTACAGAAACCAGCAAGGGTATTGGAGATAGGGATCTGATTTCACCAGCGTTGGAAGACATTGATTCCTGTTGTATGTTTTCACTTCAAACAAAAAGGAAACTGAAGCACAGACTTCTACTAGAGCTCTCTAGAGCAGCTATTGTATCCCCTTCTTGTAGTGGAGGTAAGAAGGATGCCTCCAGCTGGAGATCTGTGGATAGGGTTGGACTCGGATACCCTTGGATTTTTGCTGGTGCTAGGTTAACTTCTATGTTGCCCGGCTGTACTGGTGTCCAGCCAGCCTAGGGCACCTCGTTTCCTCTGCATGAGGCAATATGTTAATGAATAAAAGTGCCAAATAGGAACGGGACACGATTCCAAATATGTGTAAACTGGAACTCTCCTCTTTATATTGGTTGATTTTTTCCTTCATGTGCTTTTTAAATATACTCTTCGTAAGAATGCCAGGGGGCATGTTGATAAAAGGTGTTTATTCATCTGCCATGTCCAATTTGGACCTGCTATTTCAAGACCCAATTCTAGGACCTTTATGTTTGAAAATGTTCTTCTGTATAATCCACCTCCCAGTGATCCTCCCCTCCTCTACAGACATAGTTTTTATTGACTCAGTTCCTGAAAGAGAGGTAATACGTTGTGATGAAAAGAAAATTGAACTGCAAATTGGAAGACCTAGGTTCTAGTCCCCGAGCCTTCTCATATACCTGTTTGGTCATAAAATTCAATCCCTAGGTCTCCTTCACTATGATTCAGGGTGGTGAGTTTGTGTGGGAGGGTGTCCACCTCAAGATATTGGATGCAAAAGAGTGAGCCCAAAGGCTAATGATGGGTATTCCAGGGATGTGCCAATGGGAAAACCACTGTCAGCCCACACTCCCAACTGGAAGGGACTCATTCCATCAAAAGAGACTGAGGTCTGCCTGCCACAGTCACAAGACCAGAGTGTAGACTTCTTCAGAGAAAACCCAGATTCAGGGCAGGCTTTTAAGGCCATAGAGAGAGGCTGTCAGAAGTTTGGGGAAGAAATCAGTCGGTAGATTGATTACTGTCTATTCAGAGATACACTTTGATCCTGTAGAGGAAAAGGCTAATATTTATAATACGTTGTGAAGTAAGAAGATATATTCTGCCATCAGTTCAGTTCAGTCACTCAGTCGTGTCCAACTCTTTTTGACCCCGTGGATTGCAGCATGCCAGGCTTCCCTGTCCATCACCAACTCCCAGAGCTTACTCAGACTCATGTCCATTGAGTCAGTGATGCCATCCAACCATCTCATCCTCTCTCATCCCCTTCTCCTCCTGCCTTCAATTTTTATCAGCATCAGGGTCTTTTGCAATGAGTCAGTTCTTCATATCAGGTGGCCAAAGTATTGGAATTTCAGCTTCAGCATTAGTCCTTCCAATGAATATTCAGAACTGATTTCCTTTAGGATAGACTGGTTGGGTCTTCTTGCAGTCCAAGGGACTTTCAAGAGTCTTCTTCCAACACCACAGTTCAAAAGCATCAATTCTTTGGCACTCAGCTTTCTTTATAGTCCAGCTCTCACATCCATACATGACTACTGGAAAAACCATAGCCTTGACTAGACGGACCTTTGTTGGCAAAGTAATGTCTCTGCTTTTTAATATGCTGTCTCGGTTGGTCATAGCTTTTCTTCCAAGGAGTAAGTGTCTTTTAATGTCATGGCTTCAGTCACCATCTGTGGTGATTTTTGAGCCCCCCAAAATAAAGTCTCTCTCTGTTTCCATTGTTTCCCCATCTATTTGCCATGGAGTGATGGGACCAGATGACATGATCTTAGTTTTCTGAATGTTGAGCTTTAAGCCAACTTTTTCCCTCTCCTCTTTCACTTTCACCAAGAGGCTCCTTAGTTCTACTTTTCTTTCTGCCATAAGGGTGGTGTCATCTGTGTATCTGAGGTTATTGATACTTCTCCCAGCAATCTTCTGCCATATTCAACTTGAAAAATAAAGGGAAATAATCAACTCTGGCAACACTACTTAGGGATTATCACTAGATCTTTAATGAGGAAGAAATAGAGACTGATAATTTACTGGGCATCCCTTATTGACCCCTATATTATTACTGTATAGTGTAAATAGTATAGGGTTTTTTTTTCCTTCACAGTGTAGATTCCGTTGATTTCATTGATTCATAAGGTCATCGAATATTAATTGAACATATGCTGTATGCCAGCTACTTTGCTAACATTACAAAAATGAGTAATCCAAACATGCTGTATAACTTCATGGACCTTACTATACGGAGAAGCTTTGAAATAAAACTTTCTATGAAAATGATATAGATGATCTTATTTCAAAGCAGAAGTCGAGACTCAGACGTAGAGAACAAATGTATGGATACCAAGGGTTTAGAAAGTGGGGGGTGGGGGTGATGGAAGAATTTAGGAGATCGGGGTGGACACATACGCACTCTTGTACAAACAGGACGAGAAAAGGAAGATGGGAGGGGAAATATTTATTGATCCCCTGAGTGTACTGAAGTGTTAGTCACTCAGTTGTGTCCAGCTCTTTGTGACCCCATGGACTGTAGTCTGCCAGGCTCCTCTGTCCATGGAATTCTCCAGGCAAGAGCACTGGAGTGGGTAGCCACTCCCTTCTCCAGGGGATCTTCCCAACCTGGGGACTGAACCCAAGTTACCTGCATTGCAAGCAGATTCTTTCACCATCTGAGCCACCAGAGAAGCCCTGTACTAGTCACAGCACTGAGCACTGAACTTATGTTACTTCATCTACATATAAAATTAAGAAGCATTTCTGATGCTCTAGGTATTCCTGCTACACTGCACATGATTTTGTGTTTATGGATGCTTTCAAATATTTGCATTGGTTGACCTAGCACTATTAACCACTTCTAAAGCAAGTAAATGTCATCTTTCCCCAAAGACGTATGTCCTTCCTTACTAGGCATGACAGCTCTTGCCATGTAGCCTCCTGAAAAAGAGGGCAGGAAGTGGTCATCTTTATACTAACATTATTAATGGAGTTGCTTACTCATTTTTCAAAGCTTGTATGACAAGTGCGATGCTCATTCCTTCTTTATTCTGTGAGTTCTGGACTGAAAGCTGCCAATGCTTAAAAATGGTGTAACTTTTCCCTTTGGCTTCCCAAGTGGGTCAGTTAGTAAAGAATCTGCCTGCAATGCAGAATACTGGGGTTCAATCCCTGGGTCAGGAGAAGGGAATGGCAAACCTCTCCAGTATTCTTGCCTGGAGAATTCTGTGGACAGAGGAGCCTGGCAGGCTACAGTCCATGGGGTTGAAAAGAGTCCGACACAACTGAGCGACTAACACTTTCCCTTTGGAGAGAGCTGTTTGTCAGTGGGATGTGAGGCAACCCTGGCTAGACTATGGAATTTTCTACAAGGGGCTCAGTCAGCTGTTGGTTTATCGGATTGGTACCTGGAGAAGACCAGGCCACTTTACAATGGAAAGGCTCAACTTTTAGAAGATCAAATTTTGGATGCAGGTTTCAATTAGTAATAACAATATAGTTTTATTTCTTTTAAAAAGCATAGGAAGATGACCAATCCAAACATGTGGACAGGCTCTATACAAAGAGTAAATAAAATATTATAGAAGATGCATATGGTGCATGTGAAGTGAGAAAGGCAAAATACAAATTGTTTATGATCTAAAACTATGAAAAACTAACTGAAATAAGCACTTATTTAAAACCATAAAACTGGCACAGTGGTAAAGAATTTGCCTGCCAATGCAGGAGATGCACATTGGATCCCTGGGTTGGAAAGATCCCCTGAACTAGGAAATGACAACCCTCTCTGGTATTCTTGAGTGGAAAATCTTGAGTGGACAGAAGAGCCTGGCAGGCTATAGTCCATGGGGTCGTAAAGAGTCAGACATGACTGAGCAACTAAACACACACACAATTCTGAATGAACTATGCACGGTGATTCAAGAGTATTGGCAGTTGAGGAGGACTAGACTGCAAGTTAGCTCCAGTCCACACTGAGAAAATTCCTTATCTTTCAGGAGGCATGATTGCTCAGTGGTTTAAAACTTAGAATGTGCAGTCATATCACCTGAATGGAATTCTAGCTCCAGGAATAGCTGTATGACATTAGGAAGGTTACACTTACTTCATTTGCAAAATGGAAAATAAGTGAAGGTAAAAATAAAATGTACATGGAACATAGTATAATACATGGAATATACTAAGTGGTGAATGAATAGTATTATCATTTCTCTGACATTAATTATCGATGTGCTTAGGGAATTTTTCGGTCTTGTTAACATACTGAGCTTGAAAAAAGAAATATATATATGCTTTGGTAATAAGGAGACAGGCACTGAACTTTGACACTGCTATTTAAGACTGCATAAATCCACAAAGGTCTCCAGAAGCTCAAATGAATCAGTGCTAATGCCAATGCCTTGTAAATTATAAAGACTGAGACACCTGAAGATTCTGGATCCTTTTTTGTTTTCCTTTTGCACTCCTGGTTCAAAGCGATGGGAAAATTGGGACAGGCTTTATGTAACAATGGGAAAGAAACGGTCACTTCCCACCCCAAACCCTGTTTCCCATTTTCTTATTAACAGATTTTCAGTATACAATGACAGTGCCCCCAGCTTTAACACGAACCGAATGAGAAAACATTTCCCAACCTTCCTAGCAATTAAACAGGCATGTGACTTAAAGTTTGATGAGTGACATGTCTACAGACGTGTTCAGTGGTACATTTAAAACGTTTGCTTAAAGGGATCTGACGTGGGTAGGGCATCCCTTGCCTCTCTTGCTGCCTGGGTATAATGGGTCTCCCAGGTGACGCTAGTGGTAAAGAACCCGCCTGCCAATGCAGATATGAGAGACGTGAGTTCCATCCCTGGGTCGGGAGGATCTCCTGGAGAAGGAAATGGCAATCCACTCCAGTATTCTTGCCTGGGAAATCCCAAGGGCAGAGGAGCCTGGCAGGCTACAGTTCACAGGGTCACAAAGGGTCGGACATGACTGAAATGACTTAGCAGGCATGGCTATGATGAGTGGAATTTCAGCCTCCATACTGGATCATAAGGTGACTTTAGGGGTGGGACACAAAGGTAGCAGATAAAGAGAAATGTCTGAGTCTCACATGACTTTGTGGAAAATTCTATATCAGCTTTAAACTACCTGACGTGGGACTTTTAAATGTCAGAGAGTAAATCTTTGCAGTGTTTATGCCACTAATTTTGTATCACTGTGATTTGTAGTGAGCACAATTCCTAATTACAGTGTATGTTAGTTTGTCAGTTTCTAATCAGTCGTCCTGCTTCCAACAGGAAAGATCTTACCTCCAGGCTGCCTCTCATGGCTGTGGATGTTCGAGGCTTCAGAAAGTACATCGCCAGCTGCTTAGAGACTGTGCTTGTTTAGCTGTGTTTAGCAAAACCATTCCCAGCTCCAAGTAGCAAAGGAATAACACATTGGCCTTAGTCTTGTGTTTTCTTTTTTACAAGTAATTGACACGCGTTGTACCACTTGAATAGACATTGCCCACAGATCTTTTAAAACCTTATCTGAAGGATAAAGATGCAGACGCAGAGAATAGACGTGTGGACACAAGGAGCAGGGGTAGGTTGGGATGATTGAGAGGGCATCACTGACATTTGCACACTGCTGCTGCTGCTAAGTCGCTTCAGTCGTGTCCAACTCTGTGCAACCCCACAGACGGCAGCCCACCAGGCTCCCCCATCCCTGGGATTCTCCAGGCAAGAACACTGGAGTGGGTTGCCATTTCCTTCTCCAATGCATGAAAGTGAGAAGTGAAAGTGAAGTCACCCAGTCGTGTCCGACTCAGCGACCCCATGGACTGCAGCCCACCAGGCTCCTCTGTTCATGGGATTTTCCAGGCAAGAGTACTGGAGTGGCGTGCCATTACCTTCTCTGATTTGCACACTACCATGTGTGAAATAAACCACTAGCGGGAAGCTGCTGTGGAACACAGGGAGCTCAGCTCACTGCGAGGTGATGGCCTGGAGGGGTTGGGGGAGGAGGGAGCCCTGAGATGGAGCGGATATATGTTTACAGATAGCTGATGCCCTTTGCTGTATAGCAGAAACTAACACAGTATTGTAAAGCAATTAGATTTCTATAATAAATAAATGTAAGACCTCATAGGGTCTGAAATTCTACCAGATCCTAAAAGAAACTCACCAACTGGCTGACCAATGACTGGTTCACTAACTCACACATACTTACTTTTTTTCAGTCAATATGTGTTGATCACCTTTGTCCACCAAGAACTAGATTTAGAGCATACAGAGATGAATCAGACATAATTCTATGTCAGTCTCTCCTTACAGGCTAGCCGGAAACATATTAAACCCAGAGCTGAAATCTACTGGGGAGCCCATAGCTGGTGGTGCTTCTGTTACACCACAGTATAGTTTATCTAGCACTAGACTTCATTAAAATCACTTCCCGCGACTCCCACCAAATGTTGGCACTTTAAGGCTTTCTCTCTGATAGATAGATACACTGATAGATATAAACATATAAATATCAAAAGGTCCATGCTCTATTTTCTGATGGCAATTTGTGCCCACTTATCTGAGTACATCAAAGATATCTGCTGCTGTTTTTAACAACTTTGGAAGGCAGCAAGTCCTCCAAAAATGTGAGAGTTGAAATCTGACAGAGAACCGAGCAAACATATAAGAGATGCTTCAAGGCAGTTTACCTCTGTGATGGTTCTATTGAGACAGAACACACCACACACACACACACACACACACACACACACACACAGGAAGTAGTTGAAATAAAAATTTCCTTCAAGGAGAAGCACAAAGGGAACAGAAGTGTAAAGGAATGTTACTGGCCTTCACAAAGCTCACTGTTTACTTATTTATAAATGTAAGCAAGGTGCAATTAGTCTTTAGCTTAAGGAAGAGAAGACCCAAGAGAAGAAATGGTCTTGGTTGGCCTTCGTGACTACCCACTCCCCGCCGCCCCATGTGAGGCATGGAAACTCGTTCTCAATATTGGATTTTGGCTGGATTGTTCTCCTTCCCAGAGGCTGGCTCTGCAGAAGTCATTTTCAGACCTTTGGAAGCAACACTTGATCTGTCTCTGAATACACACAGATCCCTCGCCTTCCCTCAGCTTCTCTCTCCTTGTGTTCCCCTCCCCTCGTGTGACTCTGATTGCATGTGAAATTAATTATCAGTCCTGTCACATCTTCCGGTGCTAACACTGGTCAGTATTGAATTATAGGGAATGCAAACGCAATTTTCAGCAGCCTAATTGCTTCTCCTGTACCCAGTGAAACGTTTCATTAAATACCCACGGCAAGCAGATTGTATTCGATTTTCATAACAAACTGGTGGGATTTCATTACCGGAATCCCTAGCATCTATTCACATGACTCTTTCCTAACTGCTCTCTCAGGCTGGTATTGGATAAAGCAGTTCCTTTTCAAAGCAGCGGTTGCCCAGGAAGGCATTGGTACGTGTCAGTTGGTTCTACGAGAGTGAAATGGGTGTGTTAAAACCAGACTGGTTCTTCCCTTTTGGAAGATGACTGTCTGAATTCCACAGCGCCTCCCTCACTCCAAGCTAAACCATTAGGAGTGCAGTGACAAAGGATCCCCAGGGCTTGCAACGGTGTCGTCCCTGAAGACTACAGGAGATTGACCATAGTGACACATGAATAATGCAATCCATAGCCATTGATTGAGAGCTTTTACTAGCCCATTCTCAAAAGGCTCAGAGATTGGGTCAGAGGGAAGAAAAAAACTATAAAGAAAATAACTATAATGAACTGTTGATATATACTCATAGGTGTATCTTCAAGGAATCTTCGTAACAGAAGGTAATACAGCTGCAGAAGAGGACTGAGATATTCACCAAAATCTTAAAAGAGAAATTAACACTTGAATTGGGTGATGAAGGGTGAATAGGAGTTCTTTAGGCAGACATGGTGCAGAAGAGCATTTTAGAAAAAGTAATACCAATAGCTAGTATTTATTGAGAGCTTAATTGCATTAGTCCTAGTTTGAAGCACATTGTGTATATTTAAAATTATAATCTTCATAGCAACCCTCTCAGATATTATATCCACTTTATAAATGAGGAAACTGAGACAGTGAGAGATTAAAAATGAACCTAACTATGATGACTTTTAGGTGTCAACTTGACTGGCCACGGAGTACCCAGATTGAACATTATTTCTAGGTGTGTCTGTATGGTATTTTCTGGTAAGATTAATATTTTAATCTTGTAGTCTTTTAATCTTGTAATCTTTAAGACATTGTAGTCTTAAAGTAGTTTGCCCAGTGTGGGTGTGAGCATCCAGTCCATCTGGAATAGATAAACTATCAGAGGAAGAACCTTTTTCTGGTTCTCAGACCTTTGAACTTGGACTCAATTACAATACTGGTTTTCCTGGGTCACCAGCTGTCAGATGACAGGTCATAGGACTCTTCTCAGCCTCCATGATCACATGAGCCAGTTTCTTATAAATAAAATAGTAGTATGTGTGTATCTGTATATGATTTGTCTTCAGAACCCTTACTAATATAGATTTTGCTACCAAGGTTGATTCTAGAGGAACAAATTGTTAAGGACAAGTTTTCTGCATTGGTTTGGAGGTTTCTGGAGTTGGCTCTCTAATCTGATTATATTTAAAGATGCGAATGATTCTATTTCCAGTGGTAAACAGAGGGCTAATAGTCCATAGTGTGAAGTGTTTACAGACATACCCAAAATGTCTACATTGAATATTCCTAATCAACCACTTATAAGAAGCAAGGAACTGAAGAATTGCAGGTGGATTATTTACCGTGGAGCCACTGGGGAAGCCCACTAGGAAATATATCAAATTTGAAGCATTCAAAGTATGTATTTAAAAGATTATATCTTCTGTTGTTAATAACAAATATTAATAGAGAGGAGGCTCAAAACTTACCAACAGCAGAGAAAGAGACCCAAATTCAAATCTCAGTTTTTTACTTAAAATATGTTAAAAGCAATAATTTTCCCCTTCACTTACTGATGCATTTTTCTCTGAGTGGAATATGACTAAAACCAGTTGTCACTGAGGGATTTATGCAGGAAGACACCTATTAGGTAAATCTAAGAATTGGGATGGTCAGTCACATTAGTCAACCTATCCGTTAGCAACTACAGAGTCAAAAAATAACATCAACAAGGGTGTCTAGAATTCTAAGACTGCATTATTATCGTTTTAAAATTTGAATTCAGATATCGTAACTGAAGAACTGCAGCACGAGAGAGACGTAATTTCCTGGGGATATTACACTTCCTTGGTTCAGGTAGAGAAAGAAAACGAAATTCGTGTTATTTTAATATTCCGGTCAAAGATTTTAATTTCTACTGTTAATGTTGGCTTTTAATGTTAACAGCTTGTTTTTAACCCTGGTGAACTTTTGAAGATTAATTTTGTGGGTAATAAGATAATATTCTCATTTACCTATGATACTTCTGGTCATAAGATTCCTTCTGATGTTAAAATCCAAAACCGTCCAAAATAATTAACTACAAATTAATTGTACTTATATTGAGCATGTCCCTTATTATATGTCCTTTCTTTGGAGACCATCTTAAAGTAGTAACAGGATTTGTGTCTTTCTACATGATGTTTTCCTCAGTATTACAAAGAACATCATATTCATAAAAGTGAACCAAATCAACAAATATTTTTCTTCTGTATTTAGGACACTCTTGTAGGTTTTTAAGAAATATCAAATATAGCGATAATTCCTGACTTCAAGAAATTCTAAGCTACTGAGGAAGCAAGCTGCTGCTGCTAAGTCGCTTCAGTCATGTCTGACTCTGTGCAACCCCATAGACGGCAGCCCACCAGGCTCCCCTGTCACTGGGATTCTCAAGGCAAGAACACTGGAGTTGGTTGCCATTTCCTTCTCCAATGCATGAAAGTGAAAAGTGAAAGTGAAGTCACTCAGTCATGTCCGACTCTTAGCAACCCCATGGACTGCAGCCTGCCAGGCTCCTCTGTCCATAGGATTTTCCAGGCAAGAGTACTGGAGTGGGGTGCCATTGCCTTCTCTGGAGGAAGCAAGCATCATATATATTTTTAGAAAGTGTTTCTTAATCATGAGTGTCTAGTTCAATGATCTACAAGGCTTTTAAAAGTTGTCTACAGCTTGCCAACAAAGGTCCGTCTAGTCAAGGCTATGGTTTTTCCAGTGGTCATGTATGGCTGTGAGAGTTGGACTGTGAAGAAGGCTGAGCGCTGAAGAATTGATGCTTTTGAACTGTGGTGTTGGAGAAGACTCTTGAGAGTCCCTTGGACTGCAAGGAGATCCAACCAGTCCATTCTAAAGGAGATCAGTCCTGGGTGTTCTTTGGAAAGAATGATGCTAAAGCTGAAACTCCAGTACTTTGGCCACCTCATGTGAAGAGCTGACTCATTGGAAAAGACTCTGATGCTGGGAGGGATTGGGGGCAGGAGGAGAAGGGGACGACAGAGGATGAGATGGCTGGATGGCATCACTGACTTGATGGACATGAGTCTGAGTGATCTCCGGGAGTTGGTGATGGACAAGGGAGGCCTGGTGTGCTGCGATTCATGGGGTTGCAAAGTGTCAGACACGACTGAGCGACTGAACTGACTGACTGACTGACAGAAATTCTTCCTATCACTTCTGACATGGGGCCCATTTGTTTATATTTACAAAAGCCCCACAGGTAATTTAGATGTGAACTTCCAGAAAAAGCAAATACTGTCTCCAAAATTCATGAGGGATGATGCCTGGAGTTGACCCTGGAGGTATTTACAAGGTTAGCATTGCGTTGGCTATGTTTTGAAGAATGGGTAGAATTTAGATAAGTCAAGAGGAAATAGTGATATTTGTGGTTAGAACTAAATATTTATGGGCTTCCCAGGCGGTGCACTGATAAAGAATCTGCCTGCCAGTGCAGGAGATACATGAGTTTGATCCCTGGGTCAGGAAGATCCCTGGAGAAGGAAATGGCAACCCACTCCAGTATTCTTGCATGGAGAATTCCACAGTAGAGGAATTTGGCGGGTTACAGTCCGTGGGGTCACAAAAGAGTCAGACACGACTGGGCACACACACACACACACACAATGAATATTTATGGATAGAATTACAAGAAAGAAATCACAAAGTGTAGGGAGTGATCAAAGAATGGTGTGTATGGCTGGGATATAATGGTTTTATAGAGGTAGTTAGGAAGAAAGCTTTAATACAGCAAGCTTTGGAAATTCCTGAAGAGGTTTGAGTTTAAAAGTTGAACACCATAAAGCAATTTAGGCTGTTGGAGAATTTTGAATGTCAAGGATTAGTTTCTTGGCATTGTGAAATCATAAAGGTATTTTGAACTGAGAAGTAGATTCATAGGAAAATCTTTAAGGACATGTGCAAAGATAGAGGAGAATAGAGAAGGAATGGAAGGAAAGCTAATTTTAGATACTACTGATGTGGTATTTTAAAGACTTGTGGTAGCATTAGAGTGCAAAAAAGATGACAATATTTTACAGGAAGAATCCACTGACAGGGTGGCTGATTGGACTTTGAAAGAGAGAATTCATACCTAAGTGAATGGAAAATTCATGGTGCTGTTTCCAAAACTAGATCACAGAATTAGAGGGAACTGGCTTTGGGGGAAAGGGGAATGAGCGTTTTCCCGATGCCTGACAGTATGTGAAACAATCAAGCAGAGGCACAGGGGACACGGCTGGACATGAAAGGACTGGAGTCCAAGACCAAGACAGAGATGAAGAACGAAATTTTGGAGGATTTTCCAGAAATAGGAGTAAATACATTCCTGAGCAGGCATGAGATTTGAAGGGGATAAGATGTAGCTGGAGACAGGAATCAAAGGATAACACTCAAACCTTGGGGGGAGTCTGTATTTAGGAGGTGGTAGGAGAAAGTGAAGGCATAGTGAGCAAAAGACAAGGTAACTAAAGAAGGGAAAGGACCAGAAATTAGAACCTAGGGGAAAGGGAGCATTTCAGGAGCCAAGGCATGACCAGCTCTATTTCAACACTACAGAAAAATTGGTAAAGCAAGTACTGTTAGGATTTGTTCCCCACCCTCACCCCCCACATAACAAAAATGATAGTAGCTTTCAGGTAGTTCTGAGGATTAGACGAAACGTGTATCAAACATTTTGTATGAGGTCAACCACAGGAAAAGCATTTAGTCAACAATATCTGCTCTTGTAAGTATTATAATTTCTAATCAGCACCCAACTATGCTGAGGGTTTTTCTGGTTACACATCAGCTAAGATATATCTCTTATATCTTTGATATACTTTGATATACTTTCAAAGAGATCAGCATCAATACAAAGTGAAAAACTGTAAGCAGGTAAATGCTATTTTATAGTACTGGTTCTACGAGAAAGATGCATGCATAGCAGAAAGAGCCTCAAAGAGAGAAAAGTGAATATTTTATCCATCCATTGTCAGATTCAAATGATAGGATTAGCCTTACATATTAAATTTTACCCTTAGACTTGGAAAATTTGCCAAGCCAGCTCATGGGGTATTGAATCTGTGTAATGGTTATGTTCTTTGGCTCAAACCTGGAGGTTCAGACTTTTCAGAGAGAGAACCAACGTTCAGTGTCCTGAACCTTTTCTCCATGCACTGACCTCTTGTTTCCTCTCTCTACCATGAATAGATCAGAATGACTTTGAACAGTGGGCATTTTTGTTGCTTGAAAAACAGTTGATCTTTAGACCTAGTTTACAAATTAGGCAAACTGATCAATTATTTATAGTAGATTATTTACAGCATGACAAAAATAGAGTTTGACCAAATCCAACAGCTTTCTTAGAGCTACTGTTTTCTCCTCAAGAAATGGGTCATTTCCCCCTCGGCTGAATCCAGATTTTCTCAAACCTCTCTACTCAAAGTATACTCTAACCAATAGCATGAGCCTCACTTGGATACGTGGGTCAAATGCAGAATCCTGAATCCTGGGTCCTATTCCAGACCTGAGTCAGAATCTGCATTTTGACAAGAACTTTAGGGGAGCTGTGTGTAGTTTGAGAGGAACTGGGCTAGGACACTGAATGAGCGCTGAGGAGTTCTACCCCAAGTCCCTGGGTGGCTCCCGTGGACTGCAGGGTGATGTTAGAGCATCATGACCAAACTTTGAACTATGGTCTAGCTCAGAGTCCATATGGTGAAGGTCATAGTTAGAGCAAGGTACAGTGTATTTTATCTGAGTTACGTGATGCAGGTTTGCACAAACAAATATTTCTGATTGTGAGGGACAAAATGTTTATGCCACCTCAAAATGCATATGTCGAAATCTTCACCCCCAACGTAATGGCGTTAGGAGGTAGGACCTTTGGGAGGTGATTTGATTAGGTCATGAGAACAGAACCCTCTTTACTAGAATTAGTACCTTACAAAAGAAGTCTCAGACAGGTCCCTTGCCCCGTCTGACAGGCAAGGTCCCAGCCAAAGAGATACTATCTAGGAAACAGGCCCTCAGTTCAGTTCAGTTCAATCACTCTGTCGTGTCTGACTCTTTGCGACCCCATGAACTGCAGCACGCAGGCCTCCTTGTGCATCACCAACTCCTGGAGTTCACCCAAACCCATGTCCATTGAGTTGGTGATGCCATCCAGCCATCTCATCCTCTGTCGTCCCCTTCTCCTCCTGCCCTCAATCCCTCCCAGCATCAGGGTCTTTTCCAATGAGTCAGCTCTCTGCATCAGGTGGCCAAAGTATTGGAGTTTCAGCTTTAGCATCAGTCCTTCCAATGAACATCCAGGACTGATCTCTTTTAGGATGGACTGGTTGGATCTCCTTGCAGTCCAAGGGACTCTCAAGAGTCTTCTCCAATACCACAGTTCAAAAGCATCAATTCTTCGGTGCTTAGTTTTCTTTATAGTCCAACTCTCACATCCATACATGACCACTGGAAAAACCATAGCCTTGACTAGATGGACCTTTGTTGGCAAAGTAATGTCTTTGTTTTTTAATATGCTGTCTGCTGCTGCTGCTAAGTCACTTCAGTCGTGTCCGACTCTAGGTTGGTCATAACTTTCCTTCCGAGGAGTAAGCGTCCTAATTTCATGGCTGCAATCACCATCTGCAGTGATTTTGGAGCCCAGAAAAATAAAGTCTATCTGTTTCCACTGTTTCCCCATCTATTTGCCATGAAGTGATAGGACCCGATGCCATGATCTTAATTTTCTGAATGTTGAGCTTTAAGCCAACTTTTTCACTCTCCTCTTTTACTTTCATCAAGAGGCTGTTTAGTTCCTCTACACTTTCTGCCATAAGGGTGGTGTCACCTGCATATCTGAGGTTATTGATATTTCTCCCAGCAATCTCGATTCCAGCTTGTGCTTCCTCCAGCCCAGCGTTTCTCATGATGTACTCACCAGACACCAGTTCTGCCTACGATTTAATCTTGGACTTCTTAGCCTTCAAAACTGTGAGAAATGAATTTCTATTATTCATAGACTACTGAATCGATTATATTTGTGCTATACCATCCCTAACGGACTCATAGGCACTTAGCCATTAAGGATCCAAGAGAAATGATTATTTTGCCACTAGAAACTGCCTCTAGACTCAGAAACAAGTAAAATCTGGAGAGCCCGTCCAGAAATCAGAAATATTAGCAAAGAGCTTCATAGATGATTTATATAAAATTTTCTTTCACTTGCTAAATGCATGACTTTAGGCATTTTTAAACCTCTGTAAGCTTAAATGTTCTCATCCTCAGAATGTGCATAATTCCTGTACCTGTATCATAGGGTTGCTGTGGAGTTAAATGAACTAGAATATATAAAGCAGTTAGTAGAGTCGAGCCCCAATGAGGGCTCAATAAGTATAACTGTCTACTATGATTTAGTTTGCTATTATTCCATAATACTTATCTATATAACCTCTTATATAAGAATAATGGAATTATTAATAGACTTCTGAATTTGTTATTACTCAGTCATTAAGGCACATCCAACTCTATTGTGACCCCATGGACTGTAGCCCACCAGGTTCCTCCCTCCGTCCATGGGATTTCCCAGGCAAGAATACTGGAGTGGGTTGCCATTTCCTTCTCCAGGGGATCTTCCTGACCCAAGGATCAAACCCAAGTCTCCTACAGTGGAAGGCAAATTCTTTACCGCTGAGTCACCTGGGAAGTAGATTTCTGAATACTCTGGGGGAAATTCAATAATTTCCAATTAAGTGATACTGACAAATACTATGAAGCTAGAGATTCTGGTGGCCTAAGGAACTATTTTCTTAGCTTCTGTGGTGTCACCAGTGAAACTATTTATAGCTTTTGTTTCTGCTGTACTTGAGCCAAAATACTCCCCCCTTTCTCAAGGAAATGCCGTTAGCTCACCATCCCCATATTGCACGTGGACATTCTGCAGCTGTAGCAGCAGGTCTGAGCAGATGGACAAAGCAGCCTATGGACACATGTTCACCCTCCTTTACTGCAATTCATCTTACTTTACATTTTCTCCGAACACATTTTAGAATGGAAATGCCTTTATTCCATTTATATTTAGTCAATTATCCGATTTATTTTCTGTTTTTACAATCTCATTCAACTCAGCACATTAACTCAGTTTAAGGCCTGACAGCTGTGGAAACTTGGTTTATTTACTTTGAGAGAAAAAGGACAAGCTAGCACAGTGTCTCCCTGTTTGATGAGTCCATACAGTTGATGATGAGTATGGATGGTATTCTGGCCCTCATATTAAATTCTGCTCTGAAGCCATTAGAGGCAAAACAGCGTAACTGACTGTAACCTGACACATTTTCCAGGAAGATGCAAGTGCTTGTTTCCAAAGGGATGCCAATTCATTCTTTTCCACAGGTCTTACTCAGAATATTTAATTCTGACCTATTGGCGTATCCCCCATTAGCTGTTCTTTCTAGCGTCTTTGACTCCCTCCAGGGGATGGGAAGAAATTCTCCATTTGCTTCGTCTAAAATGCTTTTTTTTAAAAAATATTCTTGAAGCCATGAGAGACATCCTTGAGGCCCTAGTTCCCATGTTCTCGTTAAATTATGAGCACTGGATCTTTTCAGTTTAATGGATCTTATTTGTTTTTCATTCTTTGTCCACCACTCTTTTAAGTCCTTTCTCCATACTCTCAGAAGGCTCTGACGGGAAAGTCTGTGCCTTACCTGGAGATGCTTTCACCTCGATGCCTACCCTCCCACCGTGACCACTGTTCCTTTACTGAAGATAAGGCTTGCCTTTGCTTAACTCCGCAGCCCACGGGCAGGGATTGCTCTCCCACTGGGTGCCTTGCAGTCATATTGCAGATTTCACTTCCATGGCTGAGCCACTGATGAAAGTGAAAGTGAAAGTCGCTCAGTCGTGTCTGACTCTTTATGACCCCATGGACTATACAGTCCCTGGAATTCTCCAGGCCAGAATACGGGAGTGGGCAGCCTTTCCCTCCTCCAGAGGATCTTCCCAACCCAGGGATTGAACCCAGGTTTCCCACATTGCAGGTGGATCTTTACCGGCTGAGCCACAAGGGGAGCCCCAAAATACTGGAGTGGGTAGCCTATCCCTTCTCCAGCAGATCTTCCTGACCCAGGAATCGAACTGGGATCTCCTGTATTGCAGGCAGATTCTTTAACCAGCTGAGCTATGAGAGAAGTCCCTAGCCACTGATAATGATTAAAAATTCAAAAGACTGCCAAAGAGCCACATTTCTGTTCCCTCACAGGGGAACCCTAAAAATATGTATTCTAAATGGCTTCTTGTGCTACCCTGGGGGTTCAGTGGTAAAGAGTACACCTACCAATGAGGGAGACATGGATTCGAACCCTGATTCGGGAAGATCCCACATGCCGTGGAGCAGCTAAGCCTGTGCACCGCAACTACTGCGCCTGTGCACTAGAGCTGGGATCTGCAGCTACTGGGCTGGTGCGCCCTAGAGCCTGTGTTTCACAGCAAGAGAAGCCCCCTTGATGAGAAGCCCATGCACCACAACTAGCCCCCACTCACCCTAACTAGAGAAAAAAAAAGTGATGCAACAAAGACACAGCACAGCCTAAATAAATAAATTAAATTGTTCAAAAAAAATCAACCGAAATACCAAATATGACATTTCCCTGGCAAGTCCAGTAATTACTTAAAAATGAAATAAATAAATAGATGCCTCCTCCCTAAGGCTAATATCAGTTTTATCTTCAAAGCATCAATGTGACTTCTTTTTTTATAGGTACACAGGAAGACCAAAGGGTGACAGGTGAACATGTTTCTATGCCTAGTCTTACCACTGACTCATTGTGTACACCAGTTTTGAATTCCCCTTTATACTCCATTTCCAGAATGGGATAGAAAGACGTGGGACAAACTGCTCTCTCAGTCAGTCAAGTCTTCACGTCCTAGATAGCTCCTCTCGGAAACTTCTCAGGGTTTCCTTTGCCCTGGGGGTGGATCTCAACACAACTCCTTGTGTCCCGCTGATCCCTTTTTAGAGACACAGCGTCCGTGGACAACACAGCTGTGTCCTTTAGTGCATAGCGTTCAATAGCTCAGGCTCTGTAACGGCTTTGCCCTGAATTCAAATTCCAGTTTTGCCCCTTTTTTGTTCCACAGATTTGGGCTGATAAATGAGCTTCTTTGACCATAGTTGCTTTATCTATAAAGTAGGGGTGATATTAATACATATCCCATAGCCTTACAAGGAAGACTAAATAAACTGTAATTAGAAAGTTGATGTGAAGTATCAAGTATAAAACAAGTAGTATGTAGGGATGAAATAGTTATTTAACTTATGAGTTTACAGGTTTGGCTCAGGCCATTATACATTTTTTAAAAGATTTGCTTGATACGGACCATTTTCTTTAAGCTTTTTATTTTGTGTTAGGGTTAACTGATTAACCATGTTGTGATAATTCTAGATGAAAAGTGAAGAGGCTCAATCATACACATGCTTGTATCCATTCTCCCTGAAACCCCAGTCCCATCCAGGCTGCCACATAACATTGAGCAGAGTTCCATGTGCTATACAATAGGTCCTTATTAGTTATCCATTGTAAATATAGCAGTATGTACATGTTACTGTGGGCCATTTTTAAAGTCTCTATTGAATTTGTTACAATACTGCTTCTATGTTATGCTTTTGATTTTTTTGACCACGAGGTGTGTGGGGTCTTAGCACCCTGACCAGGGGTTGAACCCACACCCCTGCTTTGGAAGGTGAAGTCTTAACCACCGATCCACCAGGGAAGTCCTCAATATAAACTTTTAGAGGACAAGACATTGGTTGTACTTCATTTTTGTGTCTCTGTAATGTAGCACAGTGGTCTGCATTTATTAGTTCAATGAATAATGAATGAACAAATTATATGAGTGATTAAATAATCACTTCAGGTTTATAATTTGTCACATAAATAGTTTCCAGATAGACATTTTCCCTTTGGGAGTGTTCTTTAAGATGGTCCTAATGCTAATACTGTTGAGAAGGAAATGGCAACCCATCCAGAATTCTTGCCTGGAGAATCCCAGGGACAGGGGCCTGGTGGGCTGCCGTCTATGGGGCCACACAGAGTCGGACACGACTGACGTGACTTGGCGGCAGCAATGCTAATACTGAAGCTGAAGCTCCAATACTTTGGCCACCTGATGCGAAGAGCCAACTCATTTGAAAAGACCCTGATGCTGGGAAAGATTGAGGGCAGGAGGAGAATGGGGTGACAGAGGATGAGATGATTAGATATCATCACGACTCAATGGACATGAGTTTGTGCAAGCTCCGGGAGATAGTGAAGGACAGGGAGGCTTGACATGCTGCTGCAGTCCATGGAGTCACAGAGTTGGACACGACTTAGTGACTGAACAACAACAACAAATGCTAATACTATTGTTGCCTAAACTAGATCTGTAACGTAGCCTGGGGCCTGAACCCCAGCAGATGTCTGCTTGGACCTGATTGTAACCATATTCCTTCCTTCATTGGTCATGCTCCCGTAGTCATTTTCCTGGTTTTGTCCCCAGTGATGTAGCCTACCTGCTCAGCTTTCTGATTCTTGGTGTAGTTTTGTTTTCTCCCTTTCACTAAGATTAAAAAAAAAAAAAAAAAAAGGCAGAAATATGGCAAAACTCTCAATTAACCCACATTTTCAGCTCAGAAACTATGTTCCTTTGCAGAAAAGCAGGTTGCAAACATTGCAGCATCAAGCAGAATTGACATGTGACCTTTGCTCTTACGGATTATTGCTTATTTGTGGCAGACACGTTCCTTCCCATTTAGGCCTTAGTGCTACTTCATGAATTAGTCACTCACATTGAGTGTTTACAACTCCAAACTTCTTCTAAACACCAATAGCCCTGATAATACCCCTTCCTTCCAAGGTTTCCAGGTTATTCAGATAGGCTATTTCTATGCCAATCATGTCTCAGGGTTATTATTTTACATATTTAATAAATGATAAAAGAGAATGATGCAAAGTGGTAGAAGGCAGATGAGATTAAAGGGTTGAACTGGCCAATTACCAGACCACCTAGTTTTTACTGGTAGCTTTTTTTCTTCTTTTATTTCATTTTAGTATGGGAGTATAATTGTTATACAATGTTTTAAGTTGTAAGGAATTGTTTTACAGTTTCTGCTATACAACAAAGTGAATCTTCGGATCAGAGAGCCTGGGGACGAATAAGAAAAATGACAACATTTCCTGAATCCTGTTCCCAAATGGAAGCTATAGTAATGGCATGCCCTTTGGTAGCTGAAAGCATGTAGCTGTAAGAAGTGTTTCAGTTTTCAAAATGGCAGTTCATGGATTTTCTTAGCTTCTTCCTGATGTGGGTTTATGGCCAGTTGGATGGTGATACAAATACAATCTCGGAACGGAGAGCAGGTTGAAAAATGATTACTTAGTCATTATTATTACTTAATGCATTTCTGGATTTGTATTATCTGTCATTAAATAGCATTGAATTCATCCATTCATCCACCCCTGTATCAGTTCAGTCACTTACTCAGTGACTATCAGGTACAACTGGGTGACCTCCTGATTGTACCATTTACTGGCTCTGTGATACTGCGTATGGTGATTAACCTCACTGAACTTCAGTCACTGCATATTCAAAGGATGAGTGATAGTAACTAACAAAGGTTGTTAGAGAGTTAAATGATATTTACAAAGCCTCAAGGATGGGTGCTGACATGTAGGAGGTGCTCAAGGGATGGTAGCCTGAAAGAATATTTCTTACATTTTTGATGGTTTATAGAGTTACAATTTTCAACATAGGTAGTGGCTATGTTTGTGTAGTCTTAACAGTGGCATTAAAAAAAACCATTTTAGGATTCTTTAAAATCTAAGGAATTGGATTTTGTCCTCCTTCCTTGTTGTTTAGCCACTGAGTCATGTCCGACTCTCTTGCGACTGTATGGACTGTAGCCCACCAGGTTCCTCTGTCCAAGAGATCTCTCAGGCAAGAACCCTGGAGTGGGTTACCAGTTCCTTGCCATTTCCTCCTCCTTACTATATTAAAAAACTTTGAAGGAACAAAATACGTTTCCTTTTAATAGCTCTGTTAATAGAGAAGGAAGCATGTACTGAGACTTCTTTGGACTGTAAAATAATAAAAAGTTGGTAGGCATTTTATATATATATATATAGGAAGGCATGTTTTTCCTTATGAGAGGACAGTTTAGAGGTTTTAAAATTTTAAATAGTCAAGAATCTCATCTTTGGGAAAAATTTGAAGCAATATCTTTTTCTTATATGATAAATCAAGAATTGTGGACTGAATATCCATGATTCCTTCTCTTTTTAAATACTGCACTTGTGGGACAGAGAGATTTTTGCCTCTCAAATTCTGAGTCTGTGAATTTGACTCAGTACAAGTGAAGAACCATGCTTTCCTCATACACCTCCTGTGACCTTTTTAGAAGTATGCTTTTGAATTGTGGTGTTGGAGAAGACTCTTGAGAGTCCCTTGAACTGCAAGGAGATCCAACCAGTCCATCCAAATGGAAATCAGTCCTGAAAATGCATTGGAAGAACTGATGCTGAAGCTGAAACTCCAATCCTTTGGCCACCTGATGCTAAGAACTGACTCATTTGAAAAGACCCTGATGCTGGGAAAGATTGAAGGCGGGAGGAGAAGGGGACAACAGAGGATGAGATGGTTGGATGGCATCACTGACTCAGTGGACATGAGTTTGAGCAAACTCCGGGAGTTGGTAATGGACAGGGAGGCCTGGCGTGCTGCAGTCCATGGGGTGGCCAAGAGTCGGGACACAACTGAGCGACTGAACTGAACTGAACTGAATTTCCTTTTCTCATATGTCAGTTATGTGAGTCTTTGAAAAATCTGTATCTCTAGATGATGTCTGTATTCAAACTACTTGAAGATTCTCCCGTTTGGGTTTTGCAGAGGGGTTTAAAGGGTGAGGGTTTTGACTTGACCCTGGTCTTCTGCAGGCCAGGCCTAACTTATCCAGGTAAGGACATGTACTGGAAGTGAGGAAGAGAATTATGTTCTACAGCCCTTTCAGAAGTTCAAGGACACCTTGGTGGAGCCAGGCTTGCTGCTGAGAGCATGCTAGTAGTAACAGAGCAGGTTCTGAGGGCCAGGGACACGAGCAAGAATGAAGTCAATCTTAAACTTGCCGGTTCTGATACTGAGCTGGAGCTCATCCCATGCTGAGCCAGAGTTGCTAGCTCATCATTAGCTATGATGTCTACAGATCTGTTTGCTTGAGGCTTAAAGATCCAAGACTGCCACAAGTGCCTTCAACCAGGCTCCTCTCTGACCATTCCTCTTATTTGTAGCAATGCTTGTTAATTTTGAAAAATGAAGAGGCTCTTCTTAAAAGAAAACAAAAAGTGTCTTGCAAACTCCAATTTGAGAAAAAAAAATGATTTAAAATACAGTGTTCTCTCACCGAAGAGAAAGGTAACTATATAACATATATTAAAAAAAATAACATATATTAATTAGCTTGATTACGGTAATCATTTCATGATACATCAAAACATCACATTGTGTATCTTAAATATACTACTACTACTGTTTGCTCAGTTGTGTCTGGCTCTTTGCAACCCCATGGACTGTAGTTGACAGGCTTCTCTGTCCATGGAATTTTCCAGGCAAGAATACTGGAATGAGTTGCCATTTCCTACTCCAGGGTATGTTCCCGACCCAGGGATCGAACCCGCATCTCTTGCATTGGCAGGTGCCTTCTTTACCACTGAGCCACCTGGGAAGCCCGTCTTAAGTATATATAATTATTATTTATCAAGTAGACCTCAGTAAAGCTGGAAAAATAAAAATAAAAGACAATGGCTTCTGTTTAAAAAAAGAGTCAAGTCAAAAGTCCAGAGTTTGAACCCAAAGAAAGAAGACTTACCAGGACAAGGTCATTAGCTCTGTTTTCAGTTCAGTTCAGTTCAGTCGCTCAATCATTTCCAACTTTTTCCAACCCCATGAATCACAGCACGCCAGGCCTCCCTGTCCATCACCAATTCCTGGAGTTCACTCAAATTCATGTCCATCGAGTCAGTGATGCCATCCAGCCATCTCATCCTGTGTCGTCCCCTTCTCCTCCTGCCCCCAATCCCTCACAGCATCAGGGTCTTTTCCAATGAGTCAACTCTTCACGTGAGGTGGCCAAAGTACTGGAGTTTCAGCTTCAGCATCAGTCCTTCCATTGAACACACAGTACTGATCTCCTTTAGGATGGACTGGTTGGATCTCCTTGCAGTCCAAGGGACTCTCAAGAGTCTTCTCCAACACCACAGTTCAAAAGCATCAATTCTTCGGCGCTCAGCTTTCTTCACAGTTCAACTCTTACATCCATACATGACCACTGGAAAAACCATAGCCTTGACTAGACGGACCTTTGTTGGCAAAGTAATATCTCTGCTTTTTAATATGCTATCTAGGTTGGTCATAACTTTCCTTCCAAGGAGTAAGTGTCTTTTAATTTCATGGCTGAAATCAAGCTCTGTTTTACACAACCTCAAAAATCACTGTAGGTAGAAGCTCTGGCATTCTTAAGAACTAATTAGATCTCGAATGGGCTCTTCATAGGAGAGAGTTTCCTATCTCTGGAGGTATTGAAGAAAAAGTAAGGACAGACACTTTTCAGGGTTATTGAAAGAATTTATTTATCGCATACATTTTGTGCTTGATAACTACTAAGATTCTTCTCTATCTTAGAAATTCTATGATTATTTGAATTGGATCCATTTTCAACCCTTTTTTTCCATTGGGAAGTTGTTCTCTGATGCACCAGTACAGTTTTTCCTCTTTAAAATTTAACAAGAAATTATAGAAATCCAAAGCATTTAAAAATGATGGCTAATTAACATATTACTCTCAGAGAAATACGATCAGAGGGATCAAAGGTGGAATGGAGGTTTTATTTATTTTTAGCATCATCCTGATTTCCTCTACTGTGTGAAGGACAGAGACAGATTAGAAGAGGAAAGGAGGAAGTGGGGGAGAAAAGGACACCATACTCAATTTCCCAGCAAAGGGAAGAAGACAAAGAAATCGAATTCTAAAAAACACGTGTAACACAGTGCTGGGTTGTCATAGTTATGTATAATACTCATCTTCCCTTAGACCTGACTGGCTTTCTGCTGGACCTGAAGCACCTCCCTTAAGAGGATCACTGCACAACTGTTAGAAATCCTGATATGTCACAATTCTGCCACCCATCCTCTTCTTGTACTGCAGCCTGGAGACTTTGCAGAGCCCTGGTTAATTAATGTTGAACCTTTCCGGGTATCTGTGAATCTCGGTAGGGGTGGTAGGGGAATAGAATTTAATTAAAGGCACAAGCTAGGTGGGGATTTTGGTGTCTCAGATTCCAGGAGGAATCATTGTATGGAGCTGGCTGGTGGGAAGTAAGCAGGTTGGCAACGTGTGGAAAGGTCAGAGGAGGATGATATCCAAAGGCCTCAATGAGGAAGAAGAAGAACAAAGAGATGGGATGATCCAGCTGAGCTTTTCCAGGGTGTGGTCATAGAGAAGTGTGTGTGTGTGTGTGTGTGTGTGTTGTGTGTGTGTGCGTGCATGCGCATGTGTGCATTTGCAGTGTAAATATACTGGCTTAGAGGTAGCAGCCCTTTCCCCTGATAGAAATTTGATGATGGCAGCAACAAAACCTAAACAGAGAATAATTAAAGAGCAAGGGGTAGCTAATGAAATGAAAATAATTTTAAAAGGATGAAAAGAAATTGTTGTTAACACACCATGTGGTTAACCCATGAACCTAGCTGCTGTGGAAACATAATAACACAGCCATGCAAATAAGCTTCTTCCTGGGTGGAAATGGGGCTCTTCGGAGAAAGATTAACTTTTCTGTCCATGGGGGCATAATTTAACTCACTGGAATAGCAATTTGACGAATGGCACCATTGTGGACTTGGTGAATGCTGCTGCTTTCTATTAGGAAAGCCGTGTGCTGCAAACCCCTGAAGAAAATTATTCTTGAGTTCCTCCAGCCCAGCAAAAGGACAGCTTTGAGCCTGCTCATGTTCAAGCGTTCCAGCACTGGAAATAAATCTCTAAGGTTTGGTCACATGTGACTCACACAGGGCAGAATGAACCTCCTTCAGAAAACATTTCTCCAGGGGCTGGGGGGCCTTGCCCGCACTGGGTTTTAGAATCTTGGTGGTTCTTGTCACTTTGGCCCACCTCTAGTTGCCTGCAGTACTGAGCCTCAGAGAGTTTCCTCTCTGAGCTGTGTCTTGATAAGTCTGAACCCAATACAACCTTGCCTTCAAGTGGGCCTCCTGATGACGTATTACTCCTCCTTGGTTCCAGTTATTTTTGTGCATGCTTCATTGATTCTTGCTACTCACTTCCTGTGGGCACACTTACTCTCTGAGAAGCAGGGGCTCTGTCTCCCTCATTTATGTCTTCTCTGTGACATCTAGCTGCTCAGTGTGTCACCTAATATAGGTGCTCAATAAATATTTAACAAAGTAGCTGATACTTCATGATACTTCATCTGGTCCCATCACTTCATGGCAAACAGATGGGGGAAAAATGGAAACAGTGACCGACTATTTTCTCAGGCTTCCAAAATCACTCAGGGCAGTGACTGCAGCTTTGAAAATAAAAGATGCTTGCTCCTTGGAATAAAAGCTGTGATGAACCTAGGCAGTGTATTATAAAACAGAGACATTACTTTGTTGACAGAGGTCCATCTAATCAAAGCTATGGTTTTTCCAGTAGTCATGTATGGATGCGAGAGTTGGACCATAAAGAAGGCTGAGTGCCGAAGAATTGATCCTTTGAAACTATGGTGCTGGAGAAGACTTTTGAGAATCCCTGGGATAACAAGGAGATCAAACCAGTCCATCCTAAAGGAAATCAACACTGAGTGCTCATTGGAAGGACTGATGCTGAAGCTGAAACTCCAACACTTTGGCCACCTGATGCGAAGAACTGACTCATTGGAAAAGACCCTGATGCTGGGAAAGATTGAGGGCAGGAAGAGAAGCGGATGGCAGAGAATGGGTGGGTTGGATGGCATCACCAACTCAGTGGACATGAGTTTGAGCAAACTCATATAGGATGGTGAAGGATGGGGAAGCGTGGTGTGCGGCAGTCCGTGGGGTAGTTAAGAGTCGGACATGACTGAGCTACTGAACAACAGCAAGCTGATCCTTCAGAAAATGTGGAAATGCCCTATCCCCTCTGTTCTACTTATTGGACTCTAGCTTTTGAGAGGATTTGTTTGGGAAGCCATGGAGGAATGTTTTTAATGAGACAGTCTTTGGAAACAGTCATGAAAGCAACATCAGCAAAAGATGGTGGCGACAGACCTGTGCTGTTTTCTGCCAGTGGGTGTTCCTCCTGTCCCCATGGGAAGATGAAATCAGAAGTTTTCTTCCACTCTTGGGTGACTGAGCTAGCTGCGTTTTTAACCTTTGCTAATCGAATTTTGGCCACCCAGCTCTAGGAATTCACCTGGGCCAAACTGGGCCACTCCAGGATGGAATATGCCCCCAGCAGCTCCGCTCTGTGACCCTCTCGGCGCCTTGTCCTCGTTCTGGTGTTACTTCTGATGTGCTAAGTAATATGCCACACGTACATGGTCAAACCAAATTAAAGACGAACAAGATCCTAGGCTTCCCTTACTACATATTGCCCTTATCAAAGAACATTATTCCAATGGGGCATGTGCCCTCCCCCGCCCCCCCCAAAAAAGAGATTTTTCTACAGAAACAGCTGTGGTTGGGGAAAGACACAAGGTAAAATGTATGCAACTCTCATCTAGAGAGAGAAGAGAGGGTGGGCAGCGTTAGCAATCCTGCTGGCTAACTCAGCTTTGCGTAGTACATCCTCCTATCTGTCTCAGGTTTTCTATGATTGAGGTTGAATAGCAGAGAAAGATAGGTATTAGTGCTCAGGAAATGAGACACACACACAGATTAGTTTGTACCTGCAACCTTTTCAGTCTTTTTTTTTTTTTTTTCTTTTCAGTCTTATATTTGACAGGTTACATGTGGACAAAGCCTCATAAGGGGTCTAGGATTGGTTTAGATCCAAGCGAAAATAATGTCTGAAAAATGCATTACCTTTTTTTGATGAAGGCAGTCCCTTTTTGGCTTTTGATACTATGTTGCTTTGGGGAAATGGAATGCCTGAAGAGAAAGCAGGCCAGTTTCTCCAAAGCAAGGACTTTAAAACTCACAAAAATGCTGAGAAGATGGTTTGATTGTGTCCACTTTACAAATGAGGGAACTGAAGCACAAATGGTTATGCTCGTCCTGCCAACGAGCTAGATTTGTCCCAGGTCTCTCCTGGTCTGTCTGCCTCCACTGGACATGCTCTTTCATCTTTATTGTTCGTACACATCACTACGCCATCCAACCTGAAGAGCACCAGTTTTATACTAAACCAAAGAAGATGAAAATAATAGTTGAAAAAGAAAACAAACAAGAAAAAGCACCAGCTGAGTTAGAAGATGCATTTTGTACTACTTGATCAGGCTTTGATGGCCGGAGCATCAGGGTTCAACTCTCACCTGAATTCTCAGACATGGAAAGTAAGAGAAATTTAAGACCAAATAATAATTCAGGAACCAAGGGTGGGGACATGGCTTACCAAGTGTCTTAGTTTCTTCAAGATACTATAACAAAGTATCACGAGCTAGATGACTTAAAACAACAAAAAGGTATTGTGTGATAGTTCTGGGGTCTAGAAGTCCAGAAGCAAGGCAGGGTAGTGCTCCTTCTGAAGGCTGTGGACAGAGGCCTTCCGGGCCCCGTCCTAGCTTCTGGTGATGGCCATCAGTCCTGGGTGTTCTTTGGCTTGCAGTTGCATCATTCGTCTCTGCCTCTTTCATCACATGGCATTCTACTTGTGTGTCTCTCTGGCCACGTAACTTTTCCCTCTTCCTATATGGATTCATCTATTGGATTAGAGGGCACCCTATGACCTCATCTTAACTTGATTATGTCTTCAAAGACTCTATTTCCAAACAAAGTCATATTCCCAGGTGTCAGGGATGAGGGCTTCAACATATCTCTTGAGGGGATGCAACTCAACCCCTCACATAATTGTCCTTCTTCACATTTCTGTGGGCTGCTGCCCATGGTCACTAAGCGTGCCGTTGCTCACATGCTGAGGTGTGGGGGACAGCCAGGGATTTATCTCTTTGACCGGCGGCCCTGGGATGCGCGTCACACTCTGCTGCCTCTTCCAGCTCCCCCTCAGCTGGGATCACTCTGGTGTCCTGCAGAGCGTGCGGCTGGCTTTTGACAAAGTGCAGCCTGAGTCCTTCCTCTTTCAAGCGCCTAACCCAGAGCAAAAAGGCAGAGACCCAAATGCCTTCTCTGAGATTATCTTTTGATTATATATCCTGAGAGCAGAAACATCACGGATGTGGCCCTTGATCTAGAAATCAAAGTTTGTGTTCCCTAAGGGAAGCACTAACTCTGCAGATATCACTGAGCGTAGCATACCCGGTGCCTCGCCTCCCCAATGTCCTCTCACCGTTCATGTAGAAAGGGCCAGAGGGGCTCCTGGAGCAGCAACGCCCCCATCAAAGGGGCAGAGGTGGCCAGTGGAGCAAAGGCATTTGAGGACCTCTGGTCTGTTCTATTCATTTCACAGCTCAGAAAGGATAAATGACCGGACTAAACTATTTATTGTCAGGTAAATGACCAGGACACTGCTCCAAAGTCAGACCATTTAGCTGGCTGATGCCCTTTTAAGTGATACAGCATGGAGTTTCTGGTTTTTAATACATGCAGTGGATGGTGTACCCATCACTATAGTACAGGTGTTAGGAGCAGAGTCATACCAGCCTGAATTTCTATCTTGGTTCCTCCCCTTGCAAGTTGTGTGACTGGAGGAAAGTTTCATCATCTGTAACATGGTAATGATAATAATAATATTGGTGGCCCAGTGGTTAGGAATCTGCCTTGCAATGCAGGGACCCAGATTCGATCCCTGGTCGAGGAACTAAGATCCCACGTGCCCCCGAGCTACTGAGCCTGCAGGTAACTAGGGAGTCCGTGGGCCACAGCAAAAGATCCCACACGATGCAGTGAAGACCCCCCAAGTGCCAACTAAGACCTGACACAATCAAATAAATATGCCAAGGAATATTAAAAAGATCAAAGGAAGAGAAAGGAGCGCCCACTGAGAAAATTGTGATGACGATATTATCTATCTCATAGAGCAGATTCATGTGTATTGAAAGGACTTAGCACATTGCCTCACACAGATTAAGCTAAGAAAGGGCGGGCATGATTATGACTGTTGTCCTTCACTTTAGAATCTGTGTGTCCTGAACTTACTACAGCTTAGGTATAGGAGCCCCAGGGCATCGGCAAGACACATTCGCTTCCCCTGAACCTTGGCATATTCAGAGCAGTGGGATCGAGAGGAGAGGCAGGGCAGCGAGGGTGGGCACAGGCTGAGCACACAGTCACCAAGCAGGGCAGCAGAGAGGGAATCTTACTGAAGATCTTCCATTCTCTCTCATGCTGCCTGCAGGCTCAGTAGCTCGGTGGCATGTGGGATCTTAGTTCCTCGACCAGGGATCAAATCCAGGTCTCCTGCATTGCAAGGCGCATTCTTAACCACTGGACCGCCAACGTTATTATCATTACCATTTTGCCGATGACAAAACTTTCCCCAAATCACACAGCTTGCAAGTGGAGGAACCGAGATAGAAACCCAGGCTGTATGATTGCTTCTAACACCTGTACTTCCTGGTGAAAGCCTTCAGTGTTTTCAGAGAAAAGGACTCAGGGGTTGGCAGCAAAGAAGTAGGAGATCAAGAAAGTAAGGCTGAGATTTATCAGCTCTTTCCGGTCTGGTTGGAACCCCTGATCCCAGAACCAAGTTGTGAAGGTTATTTTGTTGTAGTTATGATGCTCTAAGGGTCTGATGAAGGGTATAGAAAATATATTTCTGCATTATAAGCATCCATACACCTACACTCCTTTTTCATTCCTGTGTTAGTATCAAGCACCATCTCTTGCATTATGAACGTCTTTGCCTCTGGCTCAGTGTCTGTCGCCCTCCTTCTTTCTAGTCAGTGACTCTGACACGCCATGAGCTTGAAAAATAGATTCTGTGCTGTTAACCTTAGGTGTAAGTCAAGCCCCAAGCTCCTTCAATCTCTCTTTTTTTTGTTTGCTTTCTTTGATGAGGTGGCCTTTAAAGAGAGGAAAAAACTTGAACTAGGATTTCTGAAATTCACATTTAAGTTGTGGTTCTTTTTCTAGTTGTTTTGTGGTCTCCTTCAAGTTTCTTGATTTCTTTATATGACAGAAAATCCCATTTTACAGATGGACAAACTGATGCTCAGAGAAGCATCTAGTTAGAAAAGAGAATAGGAATTCAATATCTAGATCTGTCTAACTCAGTGCCCACATCCTTTCTGCTTTATGGCAGCCTTTCAAGCATTGGAAATGGCTAAAGATATAGGTATTTCCAATATATGGACATTTATATGGTTTTAATGATTACTACATAAAACATACTTTGTGCCTGACTGTGTTTTCCATGCAGTGATCTCCACCACCGCTGCCACCATCTAGTTTTTCTCAAGGGACTGCATATTAATAACTCAAAATCTCTGTTGTGTCAGGTGAGTGGGAAATGGACAAGATGGTAGAGCTTGGGTTGAGGAACAGACTCTGAGCACTGAACAGCAGGCGGCATCGCTGTTGGCAGAGTAACGAGAAGGCTCTGTGGCTTACCCATGCCATCGTGGCAAAAAATAGCAGAGAACAGCTGGTGAGCTGTCAGAATGATCTTAAGGAGGAAATGTGAAATGTCTCTGCGTGGTGCTTTAATCGAGAGTTATTTGGACAGAACTGAATCGCCAGGGGAGGAACACACAAGGTGGTAACTCACCCTTCCCTGGCCTTGCATCTCTCTGAGGTGCAGTTCTGAGTCACGAGCCTCCTTCACACACATACAACCCCATTTACATACTCTCCCCTGCCGCCACGTGCCCCACACTCAGATATATAACTGTGTATCCAAAGAAATAACCATGAACAAAAGATGCATTTTAAGTACCAACAGATATTTCATCAAGACAAAACCTAAAGAGACATTGGATAGGTTAACAATTATGACTTTTTTGGGAAAAGAGGTCTTTTTCAATAGCTGTGGCTGGTCCTGATGTGGCTTTAACTATTTCATGGAGTAGTTAAATGTGTGCCTGCAATTAAAAATGTTTAATGGTCATTAAGACTTGCCATGATTGGTAAATTCAGCAAAGGGGTGAAGTCAGGGGTGCAAAGATAGGACACATAGGTGGGGACAAGCGTCCTGACTGTGGTGGGAACTTATTTCTGCTGTGGGAGAAATTGAGAACCAACCTTTTGCATCAAATTGCAAAGAGGCTTCCCACTGGGAACAGTTTAGGTGACCTGAGGTAGCTGGAGTCGTGATTTCTTTTAATGGGTTTCTAAGGTTGTAGCTAGAGAACCAGGTGTTGGGCTTTGGGTTATGACCTTGAACAGAGGCTGCTACCTTTTGGCTTCCGCTTCAGATAATGAATTCTTCTCCCTCTTCCTCCCTCTTAGGGAAGGGTGAGTCAATCAGGTGCTCCAGAGCCTTCTGAAGGAATGGATTTAGTATACGCAGCAGTGGGACCTGGAGCAGCACAGTTATCCATGGAGGGATACTGTCGATGCTATTCATTTTGCTGTCCCTATAAGGCAGTTCTTTGGAATACAAATCAAAGAGCAATCGTTTGTCCAATAGATGGAGCAAGAAGAAATGCAGAATGAATTTACATAAGCCGCAGAGCTCAGATTAAATTTTTAAGTAGTAAACTGATGTTTTTTTCTTTTAGTATTTCCAGTTGTGAGGTGGAATCATTTACTTCTAATGATAGGGAACATTCTGCAAATTGTTGTAGAACATTGTAGAGCCTGTGATTTTAAGTGAATAAAAGGATGCTTTTAATATGGCTGTTTTCAGCAATTCTATGATATTTACATTTTAATTTTTTTATTGAACCATAGTTGATTTCTTGATTTTGATACTTTTAGAGTGAAGCAAAGGAGATGCCTTGTATTGGGAGTTAGTCATTTCCCAAACTAGCAATGAATAGTCACCCCATTCCTAATGCCCACCTTTGCTAGATCATTGTTAGTAAGCCTGTGTGGGAGCCTTAGAATGGACAAACTATGTGTGTGTGCTCCTTTTGCTTAAGTTTTTATGATTTGGCCTTTCTCTTTTTATATTGATTACCAATAGGATCTTTGTGAAGTCCTTAATGTAGTACCTGAAGGATCTCCATATATTTTAACTCCTGTAAACAGAACAAGTTTTAGCCTTGCTGAAAAATTGAATTTCCTGAAAAAAAAATACACGCTCCTAAAGCTCAAGCTTGGCTTTAGTTCAAACGTGGAAAGTTTCTTGGTGATATACATTCTACTTGGCGTGGTCTACCCATTCTTAAGAGAGGCAAGGTATAAATTATATCATCCTGACTTAGAGGAAACAGGGATAATTCTGACCACTGAGTAACCAAGAGCAAATCAGACTAATGGTCTCAACTAGTAAAAAAAAAAGTCTTCTAAATTCATGACTTATCCAGAAGACGCTACCACTGACTTCAACTTAAGAAAGTGATTCTGTTAGGGACTAAGCAATAGAGCTGAGTTTCCTTCTGTATTATCGGTAGCTGTTTAGAATGGATTGCAATACCAACATTTCATAAGTTCAAAAACTTAAATTAGATGCAAAAAAGGGATACAACTTACCATAACTTATCTTTTAAAAAAATTTGATTGGAGTACAGTTGATTTACAGAGCTATGTTAGTTTCCGCTGTATAGCAGAGTGAGTCAGGTACACATTTACATCTGTAGAGTGAAAATGTTGTATGGCAATTTCCTTGCATTTGAGTTACAACTTGGAAATCAGTAATAGAAAGTTTTTGAGTCTTTTGCTTCCTGAAGCTGAGTGTATTAGTCATTGCTTAATAATGCTGCATAATAAACCACATCATAATATATTGGCTTAGAATACCAAATATTTATTTCTGTGTTCACAGTCTTGCAGGTTGACTGAAGCGTGACTTATCTCAGCCAGACTCAGCATAGTCACGCTTCTTTGGGCTGCCACTGAGCTAGGATTGGCTCCAGGCTGAAATTAGATTCAGGTCTGCCCTATGATCCTTTATTCTGGGGCTCACGCTGCAGGGTCGGGGGCTTCCTGGGCCATCCTCTTTTCATGGTGCGTTCCAGAGCACAAAAGGGCAAGCCAAGCTTTAGAAGCATGTTTAAAGCCTCGGTTGGCATCACATCCACTTCCATCCTGTTGGTCAGACAGGTCATGTTGAAAAGCCATGGTCATGAGATGGGAAGAAATCTGTTTTCCTACTGTGGAAAGACACTGCAAAGTTATACAATATTCCAGGGAGTGAAGAAATGGGACAGTAATCAAAATCACCACATGGACAAACCTAGTCACCTCCTCGGTTATACTTGATGACAAAATTTAGACTCCTCCAGATAGATATTAGAAGTCATCTAGATTAACCCCTCTCCCACCTAAGTGATTGTTCCCACAGCAGTCCTGATACATGCATTTTCATTGGCTGCTTGATTTCTTCTGGTAGTTCTCCCATGATTTGCCGAGGTAGCCTGCCTTATTGTGGGAATATTCACACAGTATTATAAAAAAGCAATAACATTATTTTTAATCAAAATCTGTACCCCCACCCCCCATACATTCTTCCTGCTCCTCAGAAGTCTGTAGTCAGGAATGCAGGGAGTATGTACTTCTTTTTTCATGAAATAGTTCTTTATGATGGCAGCTAGCATATATTCCTCTTAAAGTTTTTGCTTTTCTAGTTTCCATAATCATTCCTCAAGTGACATGAAAGTGCTTTTCCATCCTTGCCAAGCTGCTGTGGACTATCATTAAAACCTGTGCATGAGTTTATTGAAGCTGAGTGTTTATTAGAGAGCAGTGTGCTCTGCTCTTTGCCTGACTTCTGCTGGACACAGGGAGACCATTCCCGTCTCCAACAGCAACACTCTTCTATTCAAGCATCAAGAGTTTACATAAAAGTTTTGGTAGAGATTCTACCCTATTTCTAAATCCTATTGAGCTCCTGGTCATATAACCCCACTATCTCTTCTCCTGGAATTCTATTTTGACTGAGTTATCCCAATCCCACACTTATCTAATTGTTTACTTTATGTAGGTGACTATCTATCTTAACTAAATTTCATTGAGTTATATCTTCTTTTTTCCATAGCATTTCAGTTCAGTTCAGTTCAGTAGGTCAGTCGTGTCCAACTCTTTGCAACCCCGGCACACCAGGCCTCCCTGTCCATCAGCAACTCCTGGAGGTTGCTCAAACTCACGCCCACTGAATCAGTGATGCCATCCAACCATCTCACCCTCCGTCATCCCCTTCTTCTCCTACCTTTAATCTCTCCCAGCATAAGGGTTTTTTTTCCAATGAGTCAGTTCTTCGCATCAGGTGGCCAAAGTATTGGAGTTTCAGCTTCAGCATCAGTCCTTCCAATGAATATTCAGGACTGATTTCCATTTGGATGGACTGGTTGGATCTCTTTGCTGTCCAAAGGACTCCCAAGAGTCTTCTCCAACACCACAATTCAAAAGCATCAATTCTTCGGTGCTCAGCTTTCTTTGTAGTCCAACTCTCACATCCATACATGCCTACTGGAAAAACCATAACATTTACATTCTGACATTTCAGGGTATTCCTCCCATATGTAAGACAGAGGGGAATTTCTAACCCTGGCTTTTTTTCCTTCATCCAAGTCACTGATACAAATATTGAGCAGGGAGTTGCTGAGAACTTGGCCCTGCCACCAGCCCTGCAAGATCCAGCCATCTGCTTAGTGGGCCATCTATAAATCCTCGTAATGTGTGAATGGTCCCCATTTTTCTCCATTGTGATCTCAGAGATATCACTAAAGCCCTTGTCTGACTCTTTGTTGTGATTTTTACACTCTGCCCACATCATCTTGCTGACCTTCCCCCTTGGTAAATGTATTCTCAAGAAAATGAGATTAGTTTGGTGTGACTATTCTTGGTGAAGCTGTGATAGCTCATTGCATCTCCTTGTAGTTTCGAAAGCCCAGAAGTCACAAAGTCAAGTACTCATAAAGGCCAAAAAGGTAATAAATGTTTGGATCCGAAGCTGGGTGTAGGCTTTTTTTTTTTTTAAATAAACAGAAAAAGACTCTTTGCCAATTGAACAAAATCCTTCTGTTAGTAAATTTCACCTGCCATTTAATAATTCTTCTTCTGAGTAGATTTACTGATTATTTGTATGAACTGAACTATTTCTCCATTTTGAAAATGATGCCTCAATTGGTATATCCCCTGCCACAGATTTGGAAGGGACCATAAATGTCCCGGGCTTCCCTAGTGGCTCAGATAGTAAAGAATCTGCCTACAATGGTGGAGACCCAGGTTCTATCCCTGGGTGGGGATGTTCCCCTAGAGAAGGGAAGGCAATGTACTCTTGCCTGGAGAATTCCATGGACAGAGGAGCCTGGCAGGCTACAGTCCATGGGTCACAAAGAATTGGACATGACTGGGCAACTAACACACAGGCACATACACATAAATGCCCCAGTTCCACCCCAACTCAATTTAAAAATCCCCTCTGCAATGTTTCTAACAAATGATTGTACTTTTAAAAGTATATGTCTTCATCAAATGAGGGTGGGCTCCCTACATCCTAATGCAGCTGCTACTGTTCTGGCTTCCTTTTCTGTCTCAGGAAGAATGCCTTGTGCCCCTCACAGGTAGCTGAGCTACCTGTGTCCCTGGGCTCCTGCCCTGTGGTCTCTTCTGGGACCTCATGCCATCTGTTAGCTCATTTCTCTGTTATCTGTTACATTTCCCCTCTTCTGCTTCTTCTCCATCTGCTCACAACATGCTCAAATGTTTTTAAACAATATTTTCTGTCATTCAACTCAATGGGTTCCCAACTAAAGACAAGTTTTATTCATTAGTAGAACCTCCGAAGCCAAACATGATTCAACCTCAACCTGCGTTTGTATCCAGCAAAGTCATTTCTCTTTATTGTATACACTGTGCTCTCACCAAATTCATCCACTGACTAGACCTCATCTTTCCTTTGGACTGTGCTCGTCTCATTGCTTAGAATGCAGTTTCATCAACATTATTTTCACTGTTTCCATTTTTTGAAATCCTACCCACCTTTCATGAACCCGACCTATCAGTCGCCTCTTCCATGAAACCTGTTGAATTTTGCTTGTCTGTGTCTTTACCTTTAACCACTTTCTATTTTTTACCTGCTATTTTGTCCATGTCTTGTCTCAGCTTCTCAGTTAAACTTTTGGAAAACGTATACTGTGTCCTGTGTATCTTTATGTCTTTAGGATCTAGCACACGTGTTGGTATGTGCTGTGTACACAACAGATGCTTATTGATTGGTGGAAACTTGGTTCTGAGATTTATTACTAATGATCAGTCTAAGTGCTTTTCAATGTTAGACTCAACTCCATACATGTCAGGGCAACACTCATGAGATGTATGTAAACCAAGTTTTCTTCCTGTAAAACAAAAGGAGCTAGCCTTTCTTTTTCATTTGACGTGTTACAGATCCTGGACTAGGTTTCTTTCATAAATATTACATGTGTATTATTCCTTTTTCACTGCTACAAAATCCTGTTTGCTAGGTTTTTTTTAAGGTTGTTGTTCAGATGAAAAAGCAGGGGCTAAAAACAGTTATGTAAAGTATTACTTATTTCAGAACTGATAAGCCAGATCTATCCTTGGAAGTCTCCTGGGAGAATAAGATTTGGGGATGCATGTAATAATGAGGAGAACATAAAATTGGATAAAGAGATGGCCAGGTCATTTTCGGTGCTGTTTTTACTCTCTATGTGGCTAAGGCAAGCCTCAAAAGTCAGGCTTTTCCATTTGCAAAACTGAGATTCATTTATAATCGTGCAAAGTATGTGTCCTCTATCTTACCTCCCTCCAAGAGATTAATGAGATGATTTCCAAGGAACACTTTGATTTTTTTATGATAAAAGAAATAGATAAGTAAGAAGCGAAGCATTTCCTGCTTCTATTGAAAGTTTTAAAAAGGGTGCAAGCAGTCTTTTAAAAATTATCAAAGTAAAAGCTAGAAGAAGAAGCAGCCATCTACATTTAAAATCAAATGAACAATTAATGCAGAGCACCCAATGATCGTATGTGTATTGCACATTATAATTTTCCATGCACTTTTACATATATTATCTCAGCTTTTGTAATTACTCTGTGTACAGCATAGACTAAGTACTTTTATTTTATTATCATTTTTTTAAGATAAGAAAGATAATACTCAGAGAAACTGCAAGACTTATTTGATGTGACTTGATTCACATGAAATAGTCCAGGGTTAAACCCAGGTTTCCTGGATTCCAAACCCAGTTTCAGAGATCTTGCATCTTTATAGTTCTGTTGATGTGAACTCATCTAAACTGGACCATCCCCATTCTGTCCACCTTCAGGGCTGAATTTAAACTCTTCTTCCATTGTAAAACCTTCCTATATCTCTCTAACCTAAAACCACTTCTACTGCTTCCATATTTTTCATTGTCTTTAAATAGATCATAAAGATCAGTGAAAACTCTTGTGAAAATTAACAGATCAATCTACTAGGTGGCTTCCTGGAAGCCCTTATACTAAGATGGGTTCCCTGTATTCTCTTCATTTTTAAAATAAGCCCAAGTCCAGTCTCTGTTCTTCTTGATAGTTGCCACCATCCATTCCATCCTCAGGCCTGAGCATCATCAGCACAGGAGCACTTGAGTGGTAGAAATGGTCTGTTCACATTAGAATTAATACCTAGAACAAAAGCTTTTATATATTAGGTTCTTAATGCAGACTTGCTAAATGAATGATGAGACTAATCAGTGGATGCAGACAGGGTGAAAGGTTGAGGAAGTTTGGTAAGAAGGCCGGGAATAAAGGTTGGCCCCTGCTAATGGAAGATCTGGGCTGCAAGGCTGAAGAGTTTGGAAACTTGCCCAGCTGGCGACAATAGAACTACTGGAGCCAACAAATGTGTTTTGTTTTTTTCTGGATTTTCTACTTCTAGGGCAGATTCCACTTTAGAATTCAGCCAACTATTTTGCCTTTTTTTTCCCCCATTTTTTTCTCTTCTTTTCAACTCCACTGGAACCTCCTCCCACTCGTGCCACATTGCCAGAGACTTGTGACATGTAAGACAGGTGGAAAAACCCAAGTGATTTGAGGAAGCCTGTTAAAAGCACTGATTTCTATGATGTCTCAGTTTGTTAACTAAATTGTAGGTTGTATCGCTCGGCCAGAGACAGCTGACAGGCAACCCCGCCTGAGCAAGTAGCATCTCCAAAATGACACGTGCGTTTTAGTTTCTTACAGGCGGTGGGTATCGTTATTGCCTGGGTCATCACAGTAAATATGGTGATTATATGCATTCCTTGGGATGTGGGTTGACAGCATAGTTGGGCTGTGCTAAGGAATCCTGGCTGGTGATGTAAATGACAGCCAAGCTCTGGGCCCTTAGGATGGAGGCAGAAGTTTGTGATATAAAGAAAGTTCCACAGGCCTCCTAAAACCTTACCAATTAGGATTGCTAATTTCTTTGCTTATAATTCATGTTTACTTATTGATTAAAAATGTATTTACTTGGCTGTGCCAGCTCTTAGTTGTGGTACTCGGGTCTTCATTGAGGCATGCAGGCTCTTATTTGCAGCACGTAGGGTCCAGTTTCCTGACCAGCGATTGGACCCGGGCCCCCTGCATTGGGAGTGCAGAGTCTTAGCCACTGGACTACCAGGGAAGCCCCATGTGTCATATTTAACATTTCTCTTTCTGGTATTTTTTCTGGCATGGCAACGTCCAAAAGTCTAAGTCATCAGCTACACGTTGCTAAGAATTTCAGTAATCAACAGAAGCAATGGTGGTTATCAACAGTTAGTGGTAACTTGTTAGTTGAAGGCAGCTTCACCTGATCATAAAGTAAACATTTCAAACATCTAAACATATACCAACCTCCAGATAACAAGTCCTCTTTAGATGCCTGGATATTGTCTCTCCAGCTTCTCTTATAGGGGCTTCCCAGGTGGCGCTCGTGGTAAAGAACCGCCTGCCAATGCAGGAGGTGCGGGTTCGAAACCCTGGGTCAGGAAGGTCCCCTGGAGGAGGGCATGGCAACCCACTCCAGTATTCTTGCCTGGAGAATCCCATGGACAGAGGAGCCTGGCGGGCTACGGTCCATGGGGACATAGAAAGTCGGACACGACTGAAGTGACTTAGCAGCAGCTTCTCTTATGGGCTTCCTTGGTGGTTCTGTGGTAAAGAATCTGCCTGCCAATGCAGGAGACATGGGTTTAATCCCTGGGTCAGATAGATCCCCTGAGAAAGAAATGACAACCCATTCCAGAATTCTTGCCTGGGAAATCCCATGGACAGAGGAGCCTGGTGGGCTACAGTCATTGGGGTCATTTAAGAGTTGGATACAACTTAGGGACTAAACAACAACAAAAGCTGCTCTTATGGGTCAATCTTTATTGGTAGGGGTACCTGAAGAAAAGTTTCAAAAATAGAAAAGAGATAGTTCTACCATCTATGTAGATATTTGCGTGTGGGTGTGCTAAGTTGCTTCAGTAGTGTCCAACTTGGTGCGACCCTATGGGCTATAGGCTGCCAGGCTCCGCTGTCCATGGGATGCTCCATGCAAGAATACTGGAGTGGGTTGGCATGCCCTCCTCCGGGGGATCTTCCCCACCAGGGATCAACATGTCTTTCTCATCTCCTGCATTTCATCCCTATCAGGTGGGTTCCTTAGCACGAGTGCCATCTGGGAAGCCCCACGTGCATGTATGCTGCTGCTGCTGCTGCTAAGTCACTTCAGTCATGTCCGACTCTATGTGACCCCATAGACGGCAGCCCACCAGGCTCCCCCATCCCTGGGATTCTCAAGGCAAGAACACTGGAGTGGGCTGCCATTTCCTTCTCCAATGCATGAAAGTGAAAAGTGAAAGTGAAGTCGCTCAGTCGTGTCCGACTCCTAGCGACCCCATGGACTGCAGCCTACCAGGCTCCTCCATCCATGGATTTTCCAGGCAAGAGTACTGGAGTGGGGTGCCACTGCCTTCTCCGAATGTGCATGTATACTATGAAGCAATTCTCTGTCCTGGAAAGAACATTTAGGGGTGACACTTCTTGTACCTTCTCTTCAATTCCTTATTTAGTGGTGGGATTGGATGAAGGGTCTGCACATATCTGGTGAGACCCCTTACTCTTTCTGTTTAGAGAGCTTTTTTATCCCTGTACTGAGTGCACACAGGCCCAAGCCAGTTTCATCTTTGCAGGAGACAATGGAGAAGAGAAGGGGACAAGGAATATGAGTAGGAAGTCTGGTGTAAGGCCAGGTCCGACTCTCGTCCCAGACCAGTTCCCACATTCAGCTTTACGAGCAATGAAGTTGGCTGTCCTTTAGGCTGGGTCTATTCCTCAATTGGCTTGGAATTCAGAATGCAGACGGCTATGATTTATTGCCCACTTAATCCTCAACATGGTAGAGTAGCGATTCTGTTTTTCTAGCTGTTACATTGCAATGAACATTTTTTTATTTATTTGGCAAGTGTGTTATATAACTTAATTTTTTTTTTCAATATCATGGTCTGCTCAAAATTAAATGGTCGTTCTAGAGCAGTGGCCTACGTTAAATTTTTCTCGATGGTTGTAGTCATGCTGATATATGAACTCACAGAACTAAAAGTGTGTTTGCATAAAATTTATATGTACCTTTCTATACTGGATGTTCTGCTCTTAGGAAACTTTCAACAATGCATTTTATTATCATTATCTTTGCTGGCATTTATTAATCCTGCTGTTCATTGGCTAAGTGTACATTTCCTACTGGTGTGTCTCTAAGTCAAGGTGAAGGTAGCTACCATATTTCAGAGCTCAAAAGGAAGTCTATTTTGTTTAAATCGGATCTTCTTATGAGGCTGCCTAACAGTGATAGATTTTGTTGTTGTGCTTCAGTTCATGAAAAGTGCATTAAAACCTTGAGCTGAGCCATCTCTCTGAAGCAGCAGTTGGGTCATTACAATTTGGCAGGCACTTCATATGTGTGTGTGATTTTATGATCGAGTCTGCTTAATTCATCCCAACCCTTCAAAGGGGAAGGAAAAAAAAAAAAAACAATTCCTAGAGTGTCTTCTGTTGTGCGCTAGCTGCCTGCATAGATTGTTTTATCCTCATAACAAGCTTTTATGGTAGGTAATATTTTCTCAACATTAAAGATGGGAAAATTGAAGCTTAGAAAATCTAAACAATTTGGTCAAGTAAGTGATAGAATTAAGATCCAAAGCCAAACCTGTCTTTCTCATAAGTATGTGGGACTTCCCTGGTGATCCAGTGGTTAAGAATCTGCCTGCCAATACAGAGGACACCAGTTCAATCCCTGATCCGGGAAATCCCACATGCCACAGGCAGCTAAGCCTGCATGTTCTAGAGCCTGTGCTCCGCAGCAAAAGAAGCCCACACGCCGCAAATAGAGAGTAGATCCCACCCCGCTCACTGCAACCAGAGAAAGCCTGCAAGGAGCAACAGAGAGCCCACGCATCACATCAAAGACCCAATCCAGAACAGCCAAAAATAAATAAATATATATATTTTTAAAAATAATGTGACTATTATGGTACATTAGGTGTTTAAAAACCAGAAACATTTACAAAGGGCAGACTGATAATTTAAGTGATTAAAATGGAATAGGGTATAAGAAAAAAAATGCACTTGCTCTTATTTTTCTTCAATCCCATGGTTCTTGATATGTCTTTTGTTGAGGTTCAGAGACATTGCTAGTCATGTGATGATATCTTATAGAAAAACCTGAAAGAATCTTTTGGGCAACCCTATAATTCCCTTTCATCTTTACAGTGCAAAACAAGTGATAAATGGCAAGCTACACTCAGACTTCTCATCTAATAGTCAAGAGGGGGTGGGAGAGACTGTTCACTGGGCAACTTGTGCCCTTCTCCTCCGCCTTCCCAGGTGGCTCAGTAGTAAAGAATCTGCCGGCCAATGCAGGAGTTGAGGGAGATGTGGGTTCAATCCCTGTGTTGGGAAGATCCCCTGCAGACGGAAATGGCAAGCCCCTTCATTACTCTTGTCTGAAGAATCCCATGGACAAAGGAGCCTGGCAGGATACAGTCCATGGGGTCGCAAAGAGTCAGACACAACTGAGCATGCATGTCTTCTTCCTGCAATCAGTTCTGGCCTTTAATCATGTTTTAGAAATATTATTCCAGTGTTGCTTTCAAAGATTGTAGAAATCTGTTTATGAGAGACCTTCTGACTTTTAAACTAAGGCACATTTTAAAAGATACTATGAGAACCTCCATTTAAAAATATAATAGTATACATGTGAGGGCCTGGTCTACTTTATAGATTATTTGTAACTTCTGTTTTACACAGCACAACTAATAAGCTTTTATTGGAGAAAAATAATCAACGGAGAAAAATCAAACCTGAACACAGCTTTCATTACTCTTCCAAGAGGTATACCCTGCCAGGTTCAACACGTGCATGCACTCACAGCCTTGTCCAACTCTCTGCAGCCCCATGGACTGTAGCCCGCCAAGCTCCCCTGTCCATGGGATTATCTAGGCAAGAATACTGGAGTTTGATTCATCCCTCTGGGAGTAGACATCTGATCACAGGCCCTTTCTGCCCTGCGCCAGAGGAGATGAGACCTGTGTGTCGTGGATGCTTGGTCTTAGGTGCCCTGTGTGCTTGTTTCTGTGGCTGATCCTGGTTGTCTGGTGAGCACAGGTGGAATGGCTTATTGGCAGTCATCCTTTGGCAACGGAATCAGAAATTCATCCTGCTGTCTGTTAAGGAAGGTGTTTCTCCTTGTAGCTAGCTTTCTGAGGTGTTGACCTCAGGTATTTGCCTGCAGAAAGTTTCTTGAAGTCAGTACAAAGTAGAATGGCAAGAAATACATCTATGTGTGGGGGCTTAGGGAGCTAGTTTTCTGTTCTTTCAGAAGGCTTGGCAGATAGCTTTAGTCATACTCATCTAATTCCTTGTCCGTCTCCCTATTACTTCCTTCCCTCTCCTTCTAAGTTTTTACTTTCCTCTGACCTTAATCACTGCCTAAAATGACTCAAAGGTGTCACTGAACAGAGATATGACGAGTTAGCAACAGTAAGATAACTGCTGACTGCTGAAACATGGGTGCTCTAGCATTACTTGGTTGGTGTCTGCTCTGATGGACCCTGGGCCTCTGGGCCAAGATCGAGTATAAGCACAGCGCAAACCACTGTCCTTTTAAACAGCTAACACTTTCCTGCCAGAAGAGAAATGTCAGCAGCGGAAAGCTGGGGAATCAACAGCAGGGCACACTTGGGGAATAAAGGATTTTATTTAGATTTATTTTGAGTCTATAGTTTTCCAGAAATGTAATTGAGCCATTATCCAGGAAACATTTGCTGGGGAGTCTGGGGAGGGCCCTTTGGGCAAGAAAGAAAATATTCTCCAATATTTAGCATGCTTATGAACCTTAAACATGCTTTCTTTTTGCTTGGATATGTTGAGCCCTGAAGTCTATCTTAACATGCAATGGTTTGTGTCTCAGCAACATTACTGAAGTTTTAGCTGGTTGATATTCTCAAGTGGGTTGTTTTTTTTTTTTTTTTTTGCCTAGTATTGCCTATTTGTCTTTATCTCAGACTGAATTTCATTTTCATTCCAATAGTATCAACCTTCTAAACTCCTGCCATTCCTCCTTCCTCATTTTTATTACTTAAAATATGTCTGATCTAACCCCACATTTTCCCCATCATTGGCCTGACCCCCTACTAAAGAAGGTGGCATTTTCTGTCCTGAGGACACACAGTGAATCCTCTACCGCCAGTCACCTGGGCAATTTGTCAAGGACTGACTTGAGATGTTTATTTTTATTCCTTCTGTCTTAATTTAGAGAATCGTGTGCTTGTTTTTCCTTTGTATTTGTCCCCACCTGATTTGTAACGAGACGCTTTTTGTTTTCAGTGCCCCATAATTTTCAAGTGGCTATCACAAACATCTCTCTCTCTTTTTACCTTCATCACCGCCCGAGAGCTCAGTGATGCCAACCCTGTCTTACACTCGAGGAAACTACACCCAGAGTACTTGTGACCTGTCCCATGAGTTGCGTTAAGTAAACAACTAGAACTGAGATCCATGTCTACTGATTCCCACACTAATGCCTTTTTACAATATCATGGTGGAGTTTACACTCTTCTTAAGATTCTAGATGTTTTTATTTATTTTAAAAAATTTTATTGGATGATGATTGCTTTTCACTACTGTGATGGTTTCTGCCAAACATCGACATGAATCAGCCCTAGGCATACCTTGTCCCCTCCCTCTTGAACCTCCCTCCCATCTCCCACTGCATCCTACCCTCTAGGTTGTCTCAGAGCACTGGGTTGACCCCCTGTGTCACACAGAAAATTCCCACTGCCCATGTATTTCACGTATGGTCATGTATGTTTCCGTCCCACCCTCCCTTCCCGCACTGTGTCCGCAGCCTGTTCTTTATGTCCCTGTCTCCACTGCCGCCCTGTAAATAGTACCGTAGGACCCAATAATCTACTACCACACGTGTACCCTGAGAAAACCATAATCGCAAGAGATGCTTATACACCATTGTTCGTTGCAGCACTTTTTACAACAGCTAGAACATGGAAGCAACCTAGATGTCTATCAACAGATGAATGGATACAGAAACTGTGGTACATACACACAATGAAATATTACTTAGCTATAAGAAAGAATGCATTTGAGTCAGTCCTAATGAGGGGGATGGACCTAGAGCCTATTGCACAGAGTGAAGTAAGTCAGAAAGAGAAAGACAAATATTGTATATTAACACATGTGTATGAAATCTAGAAAAATGGTACTGAGTTTACACTCTTAAGGGCTGCTGCTGCTGCTGCTAAGTCGCTTCAGTCGTGTCCAACTCTATGCGACCCGAAAGTGAAAAGTGAAAGTGAAGTCACTCAGTCGTGTCTGACTCTTAGCGACCCCATGGACTTCAGCCTGCCAGGCTCCTCCATCCATGGGATTCTCTGAATCATGCTAAATCTATTCTTTAGCTTCTGATGGGTCTGACAAAGTGCCCTGTCTAGAGTGTATAATCAGTAGATACTTGATTGCCAGTCCTCTGTGAGTTGACTCAGACTTAGGCAACATTTACTTGGAGAAATAAAGGTAGCATTTTAAAAAATGTTACTATGTGTAAAGATCCTCAATTTGGTAAGTCTAGTACAAATTGACAGTGGATGGAGATTATAGTACAGCTCACTAAAAGGTGGCCCTAGCAACTGTGATGAGGGAACAGGCCCCCAAGGGCAGAGCTTGGCTGTGGCACTGCCCAGCAGTCACTGCATTGAGGAGCAGAGGAGAAGGCAGGAAAATGGAGAGAGTCTCCTGAAAGTCTGGACTCCTGGATGTTTCAACAGTTAAGATGTTGTTTATGAAAATCAAATAGTTCGAGGAACTGGTAATGGTATGGAGTCATTCCATCCCTAGGACTTTTATTTGAATCTAATTTGAATTTTAAAAAAATCAAAGTGGATTGAGGACCATGGTAATGGATTACTAAACCTCTCACCTCCAAGTCTTTGGAGCAAGTTCTCCTTGGGCTTGCACAGGCTTGTTGGCAATTACCCTGGATACTGTTTTAGTAGGCTGTGTGAAATAAGTTAGTGCCCACGGTCCCCTGAGTCATCGTCATGGGTCACATTTTCAAAAGCACTCAAAGCAAAATCATAGCAAAAGTTGCAAAGCAATAAATGGACCATGGATGAAAATGTTACACTCAAGTGTTACTTGCTGAGAAATGCAAAGATGCTTTAACCACTGTGTTAGGTGCTCAGCTGAACATTTATTGGTCTATATGGAGAAGGACATAAATGTATCTTCTACCCTCATGATGCTCATGATGTAACCGGGAAAAAGAACTGTTCCATTAAGAAAAAGTTGGAATGAATCAATGCAAACACTCAGCTCTGTTGTTGAGTGGATACTGGAGGGATTATGGGATGACTAGTTAAAGATGGCTCTGGGACAGCACGAATGCAGGATATTATTTATCCCTGTAGGTCTTTGTCCACTGGCTAGGAAAACTGGACTCTCTGGCAGAAGGAAGTCTCTTCTCCATGTCAGAAAGGATACCTCATTCAGTGTTGGTGTGAGCCAGCCTAGGAGATCTGTTCTGCCTCTGAGTTACTGGATAAGTGATTCCGAATGATCAAGCCATTCATTCCCTGAAGCTCATGTTGACCGTAGATCAGCCTGATCATGTGAATCCATAGCTTGTGCTGAGTTTTATGTGTGATAGATTTACATTCCTAAGAAGGCTGCTAGGAAGTAAAGTCCCAAGCATTGCCCTGACTGTTCAGGGCCCATCCAGGGGCATGATAAAAGCTTGTCTACAGCTGCTTTTTGATGTACTCAGAGAGGCCTGGGTTCTCCTGAATCAGCATCCCTTTACTTAAAATATGAAGGAGAGGGTCTGAGAAACTAGCTTTGGGCTACATTAAGTTTTAAGGTCTTGCTTCAACACACACATGTGCACACACTATGTGGGCGTGCACACACATACAACCTCTATTTCCCTAGCAATGTGTTCCTTAGACTTTTGGATGCAAACATTTAGCATCTTTATATCAGTGGATAAAATTGTAGCACACTCATAAAGGAGAGAATAAGGAATGTTTGTGCCCTTTAAATGCCATAATAGAAATACTTCTTCATATTGTGCATGGATTTATTATAAACTCCGTGGATAATTTGTGTATTTGAAGCTGTGGTTAGCTCCCGGGTGGCTCACAGTGCATGCCAGATCATAGACGAACAACAACTTCCTAGTATCTCAGGGGTATTTCTCCCACTCGGGTGAGACGTATTCACTTTACAGCTTGGTAGCAAGACTAAATTCAAGTAAATTAAGATAAGGAGATGTGCTTTCTAATTATTCTATCAAAGGATCATGCAGCTTTGAAATAATTCTCAGTGCTGCTATGTTGGATGCTTTTCCAAAGGCGTGAGTCATCTCCCTGTGACACGTTTTCAAGTTTCACATTTGGGTGACTTTCACTCATCTCCCCCGGGCCCCAGGGAAAGTGTTCTTTTTTTCATACTTTTGCTGGGACACCCGGATTACTTTCCCCTACAGTGACTTTGAAACCAGCTTGGAGGCCAGAAAGCCTGCCTTCTTATTTGTGCCAGCTTGTTTAAATTTCCCTTTTTTTTTTTTTTTGCTTCCCTCTCTTGCTTTTATTATGGCCAATGGGGGTAGGTCAGAATGAACCTTTTGAATTAGAAATACTGATAAGATCCCAAAGAGACTGTTACAGTGGTGATCATTGACAAAGAGGAGGATCATAAACCATCACTTGGATGAAACACCAAGCTGTAACACTATCTCCAGGACACACACACACCACTGTCCCTGAACGCAGACAGGCCCCGCTGATATATTAGAGTCTGCTGGCCATTTTGTTTACGATAACTAGCAAAGGAAAAATGAGTCTCTATTGCAGTATGTTCGTTCCAAGATGATGACACCATCGATTCTCCTTGCAGGTAAACCGAGAGAGCTCTGTGAATCACCATTTATCACTCAAGGGACTCAGGTGTCTTGCAGATGCATGGGAGCCCTGGAGACTGAGATATTCATTGGGCTGCAGTGATACTCTCTTCTTTCATTCCGTCTAATGGATTCAACTCAAGTCCTGGCATCAGAGTGATATGTGTTGGCTTTTAGAGTCCCGAGCCTTTAGCATGTACATGATTCACTCCACAGAACCAGACACATTTTCAGAAGGAAAATGTCATATCATTATAATTTTAATAACTTTTACAACTCTGCTCCATCTCCTCCATTACCAGCCTCTTCTAGGCACCATCAGCTTTTGCCAGCAGCCTCAAATTTATTTCTCTGTATCCACAGCTGCCTACCTTCAAACAGTTATGTTGAATTGATTGTAGTATCTAAACTACCCTTAATGGGTCTGAAATAGATTAGTTTATGCCTCAATTGGATGGATTTTTATATATTTCATCTTATTAGAAATGTGCTCTATTTGTCAGTAATAGTTGAGTTGAGCCAGTGGAGGCTCCCCATTTGACCCTCCCACTAGTGTTTGAGTTATTCTGAACATGTTAACCTAAACTCTTGGTCAAAAACTAAAGTAAAAAAAAAATCATAACTAGCTGTCCATTGTGCCAGATTTCACAATGGGGGTCAGCAGACTTTTCTGTTGCAACTGCTCAGCTCTGCTGTTGCGTTGCTACAGTAGCCAAAGACCACAGAGAAACGAATGAGCACAGCTGTGTCCCAATAAAACTTTATTTACATGAACAGGCAACAGCCAGATTTGGCCCATAGTTGCTGGTCTTTACTTCAGACCATTCTGCCTCCTGAATCTTCTACATACCCAGTCTCCAAAGGCATCATAAAAAATGCAATCATCTGCATTGTATTTTCTGATAATCCCAAAGGTAATAAATCTCTCAGTTCTGAAATGTGTGTACTATTTTTTTATTTTCCTCTTCAGCTAGAAAAAGGTATAGGGTTTAGCCTGGGAATTAATCTATGGAAATGACTGAGAATCCTTTGTTTATGAAACCAATAATTCTTGGTTGAGGTTTATTATTCACCTAGGTCCACTCTCCTCAAAGCCATAATGTTAACTGTCTATCACTTGAAAGATAGGCAGATACAGCACTTTGAAGAATCCATGAAGGTTTCCTTACCATCACAAAATAGGTCTTGAAAGGTTGTGGTTTATTTACCAGCCTTGCTTTTCTATGGGAGCTGCTGCTCCTCCTTGAGCTAGAATATCTAGTTCTAGGACACAGAGTTTTTCCTTTAAAGCCCACTTAGAACTGATTATACCTCTTCATGGAAACTGACTAGAATGACCTAGGCTGTAGTGAAGAGGTCAGGGACTAAAATGGATTTGGGATGATCAGTTAATGCCGTTGTACCCAGGGATGCAATAGAGGCTTTCCCGGGGGTAGTAGCAATGCATGTCTGCAAGAGCAGACAGAGAACACGGAACGCAGGACGTGTGTTCCAGGCCTGCCACTCCCCGGCTCTGTGAGCTCGCATTGCCAAATTTACGTCTATAAAAAGGGCACTGGAATAGAGCATAGAGGAGGAGTAACTCAGATTACCCCTCATGCTCATGGCTTATCGTGTGCTCTGAGGGCCAGCCAGTTTTATACGAAATAAGTAAAGCTTCACCTGTGCGTACACAGGCATGCTCTCATGGACATGTGTGCGCTGTGTGTGTTTGTGTTATGTGCATGCACACACACCTCATAGGAGGAGTATTGTGGGAAGTCCATCTGATCATGCATATCTAAATGCTTGTAGATCGGTTTCTGTCAGGCAGAACATGCTCCATGGATGTTTGTTGTGTGGCTGAAGTTTTGTACTTCCCGCTGCAGTTTCCAACAGTGACACGATTCGTGGTATAGGACAGGCATTTCTTGGTTGTGCATTGCTAGATATTGAACATTTCTGGCCTGTACCCCCGAGATTCCATTAGCACCCCACCTCCCGCTGTGACAAGCAGAAGTATCTCCAGGCATTGCCAAATGTCCCTGGGCACAAAAATCACCCACTCTACCCCAATTGAAACCACTGCCCTAGGGGAACCAAGACATCCATATAAGAATTGGTCCCCAGACCTGAGACACCCCAGACCAGGTGTCTGAACCACCTGGAGAGCCTGTGAAGATGCAGACTGCTGGCCCCCACTCTGAAGTTACCACTTCACAGTCTGGTTTTAGATCCAGGAATTGGCATTTCTAATGAGTTCCTAAGCCATGCCGATGCTACAGGTCCCAGGACCACACTTTGTATGTATGCAGGGAAGATGTCAGATATTCTGGAAGCATTCTTGGTGATTTAAATGCTTCTTCTTCATTTTGAGGATTTTGCTGTTACTGTGAGCACAGGGCTTAAGGTCTCTTTATTAAGGCCGTTGGGTGGTTCCTCACAGCTGTGGCAGAGATTTGGAGGAGAAACAAGGCATTTATAGGAGATGTTCAGTCTGGACTGGGTTTCAGTCAGCACTGCCCTGCCAGCTGTCACCTGAATCCTGCCAGGAGACTGCTCCAGGCCCTGGCGCAACACGGAGGCTCCTACGGAAATGAACTTCAATTTTTGCTTGATAGTCAGACTTAACTACCAAACCAGGCAGTGTGACATGGGGGTCTGTGGATCCACAGTGCATGTTCAGAGTGGGTTTGAAGGACATGATGACTCAGGATTCTGGTGTGTGACCGGTGACTGTTCTAGCCCTGGATCTGACTTACAGCTTATTTACTTGCACCAACTGCCTTGTCCTTCCTTGATTTCCCCTCTTCAGGTCAGAGTTCTTTTGTCCTGAGCTGTCATCCATGCTTGCCGTCTCTCTCTCTCTCTCTTTTTTTTTTTTTTCCTTATTTGCTTGGAGTTAGAGAAGGAGCTGTCTTGAGCTATTTATCAGTCTTATCTCTCTTGGCCCTCTGTTAGTATTTCGGTCTGTGGATCTAATCCGCTTTAATTGATTGACCTCATGCAACAAGACATCAGCAAAACAACAGGAGCAAGCACAGCTGTAGCCGGGGGAGAAGGTGGATGCAATTTTCCCGGGTGGGTACAAAGGTCGTAGCGACTCGTGCAGATTTAGGAAAATAGAATTTATTTCCAAGCCATTTAACGTGAATTTTCTAGGGACAATCTGTACAGATGCTGGAGTTGATGATCTCGAATGGAAGACAGTCATTTCAGATACACGGAGAACTATCCTACAGGGCATGTCCAAAGCCTCTGACTCACCCATCATCTGTCATACTGTTTCTCACCCAGTTATCCTCACTCTCTTTACTATTATTGCCATCTACACCCCCACTGTTAACATTATGCTTATAGCATCCTCTGTGCGGCACATTATAATCTGCCAAGGTTTCATTCATTTCTCTTAAGTGCCATCTAACACAGGCATTAGTATTATTGTTGTCTGTATAATACTGTTCTCATTTTTCATAGAGATAGCTGAGACCTCTTGCAGATCAGCTGGATCTCAAGATGCAGAACCTTGACAGGGCTTGGGTCTTCTGCTTCTAAATCATAAAGGCTTCCGGACCCAGAACACACCTTCTCTTCTTCCCTCCCTGCCCTTCCTGCCACATAGCCACACGTAAACTCGAAGGAAGAAGAATGGGTCATTGTCATGGGATGTTAATTGGAGTTCAAACCATCTCCAGCTGCACAGCTTGGAACCTTATCTTTTGAGTGATTCCTGATAGGTTTATTCTCCATCTTGGACTTACTGAGAGAGACCTGATCTTGAATCCCTTCATAGCACATGGCTTTGTACACCAGAAGTGCACACTAATGGCTTATTATCTCACAGTTATCCTGGGTCTAGAACAAGGAGACTATAACATTGGAAGGATGGACTTACAGTCTTCACTGAAAGATAATTAATAGTGACTAAAAGAACCCATGAGTGATCTACTAAATGCAGGGTGTTTTATTCTAGTGATCTTTAATAAAAACCTCCCTCAGTCGAAATTATCTGACAAATCAAGTAAATTGTACCTTATCCTTTTGTATTTATTTCTCTGGTGGCTCAGATGATAAAGAATCTGCCTGCCATGTGGGAGACCTGGGTTCGATCCCTGGGTTGGGAAGATCCCCTGGAGAAGGGAATGGCTACTCACTCCAGTATTCTTGCCTGGAAAATTCCATGGACAGAGGAGCCTGGTGGGGTGCAGTCCATGGGGGTCACAAAGAGTCGGATACAACAGAGTGACTAACACTTCTTATATTTTTAGGTTGTGTATATAAAGCATAATGAGACTATATGTTTTGCCTAAGATGTATTGCAAATAAAAATTCTCAATATAGATAACCAATTCTCTGCTTCATCCTATACTGTTAAAATCCTAGTTAGCTTCCCATGGTGTAAAAGCTTATTAGCACAATTTTTTTTTTTTTCCTATCGTGACCACACATTCTAATTCATTATTCATTCACTCATCCATTAATTTAGCAAGCATTTACTGAGCACCTGTTAGGATTCCTACATTTGGAATGCACGCAAGTACTTTAGGCAGACAGATCGGCAGGTTATACAGATTATAAAGTGTAAAATACGTAATGTGTGTACCGTCGTATATATATAACTCAGTTGCAACGTGTAATACATATAATGGAAACATAACAAGGTGAAAAATCCATGGGTTGTAAAGTTAGAAAGAGCTGTATTCTAATATTAAATATGTTTCTTAGTAGTTGTGTGAATTCTCAAATCTCTGAATCTTCATCTTTTTAACCTATAAATTTTGGAGGGTAATTGTGAGAATTTGAAAATTATTCTATTAAAATTATTTGCCGAGCACATAGTTCATCATCCAGATAGCCAGGGTTATGTTGCCATGACAAACAGCTTCAAATTTTTGCTGGCGTACAGCAACAAAGCTTTGTTTCTCGAATGTTCCGTGTCTGCTGCATTGTGGCTTGTTGTCATCCTCATTCAATGACCCAGACTGACAAAGAAGCTACTACCAGGAATTTGCTGGGTGCAGGGAAAGTGTTAGTCACTCAATCGTGTCTTTGCAACTCATGGACTATAGTCTGGCCCAGCAGGCTCCTCTCTCCATGGAATTTTCTAGGCAAGAATACTGGAGTAGGTAGCCATCCCCTTCTCCAGGGGATCTTCCCAACCCAGGGATCAAACCTAGGTCTCCTGCATTACAGGCAGACTCTTTACCATCTGAGTCACCTGGGAAGCCCTTCTTCGGAGCAAATGGGAGAACTCTGGCAGGTCTCACATCAGCAATTAAATGGATGGTTCAGGGTTTTATTGGCCAACACCTGATTTCATTGGCCAACACCTGATTTCATTGGCCAACACCTGATTTCATTGGCCAACACTGGTCCATTGGCCCCACTACCACGAGAGGACCCAGAATTTCTCTTCCTATGTGCCCATGGTGGAGGAGAACTACACTGTAGTAAAACAGTGCCATGGACCACTTTATTAACTATAACCCGGATTCTGAAAGGAGTATGGTGGACCCCAGTGTCCGACCCCAAGAGGGCTCCCATACGTGTTGTTATCATGTGTGATCACCTAACACTGAACTCACAAATTCCACGTGAAGCCAGAAGTTGAGATATTGAGAACCACTTTCTCAATATCATCATGGCATATGTTTGAGGGCCCCAGTTCTGTTTCTTTCAACTGCAGTTTTCCAAAATAGCAGCCGGTGGATTCTGCCGTCCTCTGGGGCACTCTGGAATGAATGAAGAGATCTCCTTCAAGGAGACCTTTAACCCTGAGGATTTTTCTTGCCCATGTGCATTCCTGCTCCTGAAATCTGACTCCAGTATTGTAGCATCTCTAGGGTCTTCTCCATAGCAGTAACTGTGATTTGGTTGATGAGGGATCGGAAAGCTGGAGCTAGACTAATTTGAGGAACCAGGTGGGCTCATAAAGAGTCATTACTGATGAAGAATGACTTACTGACAGTTTAAAGACAGCTGTTTTCTATACTGTTCAGTTTTTTCCTGAATGCACTTGAGGATTCTTTGGTAATGTCTTCTGATTTACCACTTGTCTTTGTATTTAATATCAAGGAGAAACATAGATTGAAATGATTGCCTTGGTAGCAACTTTAGTGGTGAAGGGCGTGGAGTTATTTAAATTTATAGTCATGCTGTTTTTTGCAGCTACACTTTGCTTATCTTGGAGAGGCTTATAAAAGGGACCAAGGAATGTGTAGAGAGAGACACTACCAAATTGTGGTAGAAAATCAACTGTGCAAATCTTGTTTTTTTAGTGTTCTATTTGCTAAAATTTACATTTATTTCTGGGCTTCACTGATAGCTCAGATGGTAAAGAGTCCACCTGCAATGTGGGAGACCTGGGTTCGGTCCCTAGGTTGGGAAGATCCCCTGGAGGAGGGCATGGCAACCCACTCCAGTATTCTTGCCTGAAGAATCCCCATGGACAGAAGAACGTGGTAGGCTAGAGTCCATAGCATCACGAAGAGTCAGAAGCGACTAAGCACAGCATAGTACATTTATTTCTACAATATTCCTTAATAACAATGTTGCCAGACCAATCAGTCCTAGGTTTATGCCTCTACATTCAGCTACACTCACGAGGGGAAAGAAAGATAAAAAGCAACTGACATTTATGGAGCTCCCAGTGTATACTCTGGAGAAGGCAATGACAGTCCACTCCAGTACTCTTGCCTGGAAAATCCCATGGACAGAGGAGCCTGGTGGGCTGCAGTCCACGGGGTTGCTAAGAGTCGGCAAGACTGAGCGACTTCACTTTCACTTTTTGCTTTCAAGCATTGGAGAAGAAAATGGCAACTCACTCCAGTGTTCTTGCCTGGAGAATCCCAGGGATGGGGGAGCCTGGTGGGCTGCCATCTATGGGACATCTGTGCTGTCGCACAGAGTCGGACATGACAGAAGCGACTTAGCAGCATAGCAGCAGCAGTGTATACTCAGCCATATACCATGTGCTTCACACAGGTGTATTCTTCTCAAAGTCCTCCATTCGTCCCTTTACAGAAGAACTATCAGAAGTTAAACAACCTGCCCAAGGTCATATATTTTTAAAGTCAGTGGTATTGTATGAACCAAGAGATGCTAAAAGCTATGTTTATCATATTGAACCAATTAGTTTCTCTAGTAATCACAGACTGTTTTAAATGGTCAAATGATTGGATGGTTCATTCTCCTATTTTCATGTATCTCGTATGTGTGTATAATATTTTATTATTTATGAAGTATTATCATATTAATCATGTCATTTCAGTTATGAAATCATGACTCTCATGACATTCATGATTATCATATTATCATTTTATAACAGTCCTCCAAAGTATATAAAACTGGTCTCCTGTCCCCATAATATCTTATTAAGACGTGGGTTCAGAAAAGTTAAATGACTTGCCCAAGATTAGTCAGGGTTGACTCCAAAGCCAATGTCTTTTATCCTTCACATCTTCTCTTTTCTGGACACCTGTGCCAGCAGAGTTTATTTTCATGGCAGCTGAGCGTGATGGATTCAAGCCTGGGCAACTGTATGAGTATTTGCCACCAAGTCTGTAATGAACTGAGACAAAGCAGTTAGCCACGGATTATAATGCCACTGTGGTCCCGAGACAAATGACGAGGGGGTTGCAGTAATGAAATCTTATTACTGCGAGGGAAGAGACCACATCTGAGGTCCAGCACAGCCACATTTACCACTGCAGGAAACACAATGAAACGTGGGTGAGGGTCTCCCCTGACAGGGGCAGCGTGCGAGCAGGATTAAGAAGACCTCTCCAAAACAGTGATTGCAATGGCAAACGTGTGGTGCCTAAGATAAGGACCAAATATTTATTCTGGCAGAGATTAAATCTTTTCTTTTGCCTGAATCTATTATGGATCTTGCAGAAAAGCTGCCCAAGTGAACATATCTCGCCCATCAGACCACTCAGTGAGCCAGAACTGTACTTTGCCACTGCTGTTGCTGAAAAGCTGCAGAAGGCTGGTTTCAAGGTCTCCTCTCTCCCCCTAAAACTGTTCTCCATCCCTGATTAATTAGTGACTCTGAGGTGAATTGAATCACCAACCGTCCATTCCACGCATCCAGGATTTATACGGTGGTTTTTTATAGAAGAACAGTGATGCAATCAACAGCCCACATGGGGTGGGCAGTGGAGTGATGGTATCTGCAGTCGTGGTTTCTTAACTCGCCTAGTCCTTCAGTTCTGCTAAAAAGGTTACTGTTATGGAGGAGGAAATGGCAACCCACTCCAGGATCTTGCCTTGGAGAATCCCATGAACAGAGGAGTCTGGCAGGCTACAGACACAACTGAAGTGACTTAGCAAGACACAGGTTGTTATAGCCTTGCTCGTTTAGGCTTGGGGATGATTAGGTACCAACACACACACACACACACACACACACACACACCCCTTAGAAGTTCATGCCAACTCTTTAAGTAAGAAAAAGCAGAAAAGTCATGTTGTCATGCCTACATTCCCAGAGAATTAAGGAGAAAGAATAAAATGGATCATAATACTATGAATTATGGGCATGAAAGATGCAAAGGAAGCCATCATCTGGTTCATTTACGCATGCGTCATGTTTTAATAGTAGGTACTTTTTTATTGCCGGAGATAGAGATAGGAAAGCAAAGCAAAGCTGAGACCACACTGTCACAATACGCAGGGACTGAAGCAATCTTGTTTCTTAAAAACTTAAGAAAATGAGTATGTTTAGTATCCATTTGGGGAGGCAACTGAATTACTTCTCCCAGAGAACAGAACATGGACATTGCAGACATCGCTTTATATCACATGCTGCACTGTCAGGGTACAAAGAAGCAGTGATGTTTCTAAGTATCCCTGCATGCTGAAAGGAGTCTAGATTCCTGCTTTTAAAGACTAAAAGTCCGACATCCTTACTCATTCTTTTGTTGGGCACAAGATGTGTTCACATACTAAAGGAAAATTGACTAGTTGAGGAAAGCCTGTCTTCTGGGAAAATAAGTGACGTGTGGCAAACTACATGGAAACCAGTACCTAAAATCTCACCAGAACTCTTACTGACTCCAAGTGTGTGTGTGTGTGTGTGTGTGTGTGTGTGTGTGCGCGCACGCACGCACATGTGCGTTTAATCACTCAGTCATGTCTGACTCTTTGCAACTTGAACCATGAACTGTAGCCCTCCAGACTCCTCTGACCCTGAAATTCTCCAGACAAGAATACTGGAGTGGGTTGTGATTCCTTTCTCCAGGGGATCTTCCTGACCCTGAGATCGAACCCAGGTCTCCTGCATTGCAGGCAGATTCTCTACTGTCTGAGCCACAGCGGAAGCCCCAACTTTGTGTATATTGAGTGCTTAATAAACAGTATATTTACGTATTGAATGAACCAAATTAATAAACTTAACATTCAGTGAAATCTCTCCTATGTCTTGGTTTATGTGGATTCTGGACTTCTTTTCCCATATTCTTCTCCATCCTTTATTCCTCCTCTTCCTCCTTCTTGAATATAAAGAAATAGAGCATAGCAGAGACTATGGGAACAAATATTGTGACTCGGTCTTGTAGAACATCAGAATTGCAGCTAAATTTTATTATTTTTGAAAGTCCAACCAACTGTTTAACCAATAAGCCAGACAACTAGAGAAATGGAGAAAGATGTCTCCTGACACCCTGCTGCTGCTGCTGCTAAGTCACTTCAGTCGTGTCTGACCCTGTGCGACCCCATAGACGACAGCCCACCAGGCTCCCCCGTCCCTGGGATTCTCTGGGCAAGAACACTGGAGTGGGTTGCCATTTCCTTTTCCAATGCATGAAAGTGAAAAGTGAAAGTAAAGTTGCTCAGTCGTGTCCGACTCTTAGCGACCCCATGGACTGCTAAGCAACCCCACCAGGCTCCTCCGTCCATGGGATTTGCCAGGCAAGAGTACTGGAGTGGGGTGCCATTGCCTTCTCCGTGACACTCTGCATGCTGATACATTGATAGAGGTGTCAAGAGACTGATTATATCTGATCAGTGATGCTATGTCATCTTCTGAATAGTAATTCCAACTCTTAGTCACAACCAATTATTAGAGGAGAAGAGCAAGACTTTTAATAGCACTGTTATTTACATGTCAGTGTTTCTAGGCACTTCCCAGGGTTTGGATAATGTCACCACCACCACCACCATAGTCATCACCTTCGTTGCCCTAATGTTACCCTTCTGGAATTCATTGTGTTCTCCCTTCTAGAAGTCTGTGTTAGGGCTGCAGAGGTTCTCTTCTGCTGTGTGACATAAAGTTGTAGCAGTGAATATTACGTCCCTCTTTGGATTAATCTTAGGAATAGGGCTACAAGCGTAGGAAAAGTGCCAGCATCTGACTCGGGAAACCCCAGCTCAGTTCCAGCTGCCTCCCCTGAGGATATATTCTCCAAATTCTTTCAACCTGCAGAACGTGTCACCAGGAGTAAACCTGCAGGGCCGCCTTCTATGGAATTGGCTCTTAACCACTGTGTACACCTCCTCTGGGTCTTGATTGTCCCCCAGAGTGCAAGCAGCCTTGTATTTCCCTTTTAATCCTAAATCTGAATTGTGAGGGAACCTACAATTCAGTGTCTGATTAGCCTTTTCTCAAAAAGAGGCCTAATTCATCTCCCAGAACCTTGCAGTGTCCTTCCTCACTTGTTCGGTAGTTCTGTGGTTCCGGCTTTGATATCTGTTGAGGGCAATCAAATGATGTAACCTGTGCAGTGCAGCCTCTGAGAGCAATTTGGGTGGTTTTGTACCTTTGGCTTTTATGTTCAGGATGAAAGCCCATGGAGAAATGTAGGATACTATTATTAACTTCAAGCTGACAGCTCTTTCTGGGGTACCTACAGATTCATTGTTAGTTTTGGATCAACTTGAAAGGGAGAAAGCCTTGCGGTTGGTGGTGACTTGCCTTTTGTGTCTCTTTATTGTAGGAACAGGGGAAGATCGGAGTTGTCTTCAATATTGGCACAGTTGACATCTCCATCAAAGAGGAGAGGACTCCGGTAAACGATGGCAAGTACCACGTGGTGCGCTTCACCAGGAACGGCGGCAATGCCACACTGCAGGTGGATAACTGGCCAGTGAACGAGCACTATCCCACAGGTACGTTTGACCCTCGATGACCAGACTCTCGTTCTCCCGTTTTTGCCTCCAACTGGTGACTTTCTCACGACTGTCACCAGATCATGAAAACACTGAATATTAAGCACACATCATTTTTTTTTTTTTTTGATGAGAAGCTAAGTTATTGAGTATTTCTTTAGGACTGGGTTCAGGATAGGAGCTTCTGGAGACTTCCCAACTATGCACTGAATACTTCTTTTGTCTGATTAATAGTGCCTGACTGGCTCATACCCAATACAGTGACTATGGATTTGCTGGGGCACTGCAAATGATGACTGATGGGGGTAAGGGCTATCATCTCTAATAGAAGCAAGTATCCATACTCTTGGAATAATCAATGTGATTATTGATTAATGGTTGTGGCACTGTTCGATCAGGTGTAGTTGAACATACAGATGGCCGGAGATGGCAGAAAGACTGTAAAAGGAAATTTACTAAACTTGAGGAGCATCAAGTCAGAGTAACAGGAAGAGAAAAATTTCAGGGTGGGATTTCATTCATTTGGTGGACTTTGCCCCCCCCCCTTTTTTTCTCTCTCTCTAACTTATGCTAGCCTACCTCGATTTTCAGAGATCAATCCTAACAGGCGTTTTAACAGCAGGGAGAGGGGTTCATCAATTGTTTAAATTTTATAGTCAAGGGAAGTTCACCAGCAAACTCCCAGGGCCAGATGGCTGAATCAAGGGCAGTAGGAAGAAAGGTTGTTGCCTTCTGTAGAAAGACTGTTCAAATAATCCCTTAGCTTTCCCTCTTATCTTTCACTTCTCCTGAGAGCCTGAATGCTGATCATACAAACGCCCAGAATGGGAGGAAAAATTCTTTGGCTAAAGACTGTTGCTTCATCATTGCATTATCACCTGGTGGATACAAGAGAATAGCCCAGAATATTGAACTTGTCACTAATGGGGGCGTGTATGTGATGCCTAACTCTTTCTCTCCTACACTCCAAAATGGCCCATGATTTTCTCACTGTTATCACTTTCTTTTTAGTGAGGTGGACCCAGGGGTGAGGAAGCCAGAAGCACCTTTCCAGAAGTGTAAGAACCATCTAGCTAATAATCATCACACATGAGAGAAATGTGTAAAGTACATTTGCCTATTTGTGGCCTAAGAATGTCCCATTACTGAAGGCTGGGATTATTTTTTTCATGCCTGAGTCAGCATTGCTTTTCTTTAAAAGCCAATCAGAAATAACTGTGCTACTGGGTTTTCCTCTATCAGCCATAGTCTTCCTATGTCTGGATTAAGAAATATGGAAGCATTCACAGATGAACATACAAGACCCCCAAAGTACTGAAGCACAAAGCCCATCCACTCACTTATCCACCATCTCAGTATCCATCTGACCATACAGTATCCAGCTCAGTCTTTGCTGGGAGCCTCTCAACATACTCTTAGCACTTCTCAGATTATTATAGGCACAAAAATGACCTTCTGTGTTTATCATTGAGCCTTTGAGGAAAGCCAGAGGTGTTAGCAGCTACTGTGAATTCTCAGCATCATCCAAATTCACCAGGCACTAATAGATCTGATTTTTAAATGCTTCTTGCTTCAGCTCCAGGGGCTGAGGAGTGGGAGCCATCAAAATAGCCTGAAATCTTAAAAACTGTTCATTTGTTCATAGGAAAAAATCAATCCCTCTCCGTGCATATTATCATTGGCCCTGCCACTGCTGCTGTAGGGATTGTTATGTTTCTATTAGGAATTTCAAAGATTCTAAACTGATGCTAACACTTGCCCTGAGCCAAAACGGAATTCAGGAGTTTGCTGCTAGCAGTGAGCAGGCTCTTTAATGGCCATTTGTAAAGCCACATATATGTAAGAAAACCAGTCACCCTAGCTGTATGCCTATCTCTTTGCATCTTTAGTTCCAAATTATGGGTTGCTTCCTATGTTTTCAAAACAGGATAAACTTTTCTTTAATGGCATTGCTTCCCACTGAAAACCATTATGACTGGTAACTGTTGGTAACTTATTTAGTAATAATATGTGTTATTATTGCAGGACATGTACAGTATAGCAGTCATAAGTATGGGCTTTGGAGTCAACTGGCTGGAGCTGGGACCTGGTCCCGTTAGCTGTAATTCCAAGGCCTGCTAGGCTAAGACCTTGAAACGCCCTAAGCATTGAAATGTTTGGCACATGTCCCCACATATAATTCAAAACATAACAACTGTAAAATACGTGTAAGAATTTCTAACAGTTCTGATTTTTTTCTCTGAGGGGCTCTATAATGCTTTCAAAAATACGTCAGATTCTTTCTCCCCGCATTCTCCTCTGTTACTCTCCCCACTTTCTTAGTTCTCTAGATAAGGGCTCATTCCTCCTATTTGGTGATCCAGTCCCAAACCTTAATCATGATGGTGATCCTCCCAAGTCTCTGTCTCCTAGTCTATAAAACGGGATGATGATAATACTTACTTTCCAGGGCTAATGTGAATATACGTGTAAAATATCCTACATAATGCTGGGGCAGATAAGTCATTACTCAGTGAATGTTAGCTATGAGGATTACCAAACATTTGACTAGCATTTTTTACTATTACATATTCACTCAAACAGACCACTTCATTCAATAGCCTGTAAATTAGGCAGGGTAGGCATCTTTATTCTCTATTTCAGATTTAAAATGAAACCCGGGGAGATATTGTGTTTTTTTCTAAGGTCATGAGAGAATACTAAATGAGGGACAGAACTGAGACCAGATTCTCCAATTCCAAGCTGAGCACCATTTCTAATGTTCGTCCCATAGCAAATTGGAGGAGATTTTGAAAATGAATAGAGAGAAATGAGCATCTTTCTTGTGTCATCTTATATTTATTCCTTTTCTTAAAGTATCATATTACAAAGATCAATGCAGTAACCACACAAAGGTGGTTGGAGTAGAAAACCCTCTTTTAAAAAAGACAAGTTCTCTTAGCCATGCAGGAAGACACATTTGTAGTGAGGCCAAGCTGTCCTGCTAACAACAATGGTAATGTGCTTCCCTGAAGCAGTTGGAAGAATACTGAGTATTTAAAGGAGCTGTCACTTTTCCCCGTTACCTAGATTGGAAATGGCTTTGGGAAGTTAGCTTTCTAGTTGGACTAGGACTTCCTAAGAGGGTCTCACCTTTTCAGTTTTGGATACCTTATTTTCTCTCCCTCTTGTTTTCCTGTGCTACTGAAAGGATCCATTTTACTAAATTTAAAGCTCCATTAGAGCAATCTGGCAATATTTGTTTATTTTTCAACCATAAGATCAAAATGCCCTCTGTATCTAGGTATCAAAGAACAAAGCCACCTGGTCAAGATCTTGATATAGTTTCTGCAGAAGTGATATAGTCATCCATTCCCCAAGCCATCTTCTTCTTTTTTAAAATTTATTTATTGGAGTATAATTGCTGTAGAATGTTGTGTTAGTGTCTGCTGTACAGCAGAGTTAATCAGTTGTATGTTTACATATATCCCCTCCCTCTTGAATCTCCCTCCCACCCTCCCCCACCACACCCCTCTAGGTCAAAACAGAGCCCCAAGCCAAACTTCCTGTGCTTCATAGCAGCTTCCCACTGGCAATCGATTTCACAGTGGTCATGTGTATACGTCAGTCCTAATCTCCCAATTCATCCCACTCTCCTCTTTCCCCCTTCCACGCCCACGTGTCCATTCCCCATGTCTGTGCCTCCATTCCTGTCCTGGAAATAGATTCATCTGTACCATTTTTCTAGATTCTACATATGTGCATTAATATATGATTTTTTTTTTCTGTTTCTGACTTACTTCACTTTGTATGACAGATTCTAGGTCCATCCACATCTCTACAAGTGACCCTGTTTCTTGTTACTGCTAGGGATAAGTCTAGAAACCACCAAGAGGGGTCAAGTTGTGCTACTTGTCTAAAGCTACCATTTAAACAGGAGAGAAATATAGAGGTGCTCCTGCAGAATATTCAGTGACATCATCCCACCCTGAGGCTGTGCTCTCAGGAAACTCTTTTTGCTCAGCAGGTCCCTGTACACCAGGATGAATGGGTCAACTCCAGAACCTTCTCACAGACATTTATAGGATTTTGTGTGACTCGACTGAAACATCCCACTCTGAAGGATTTAGAAACCAGCTGGGCCCATGGCAGGTAGCACTGGCGTTTTGTGAATCAGGAAGGCTCCAGAATGAAAATAGTTCTGTAGCCATCAGAATCTTCTATCTCTTAATTCTGGGAGATCTGACTCAAAAGCAGCTTCTTTCTTTGAACCTGAAAATAGAAAGGCTAAGGAACAGGAGAGGGCAATAAAAGAAAAATCGGCCCAGAGTTATCACCCAGGCACTGACAGATGTTCCTTATAAAGCCTCTAATTGCTGTCTTGACACAATGTGGTGGAGGGGACAAGGGAGGGAAAGTGAAAGGCGAGTCGAGCGTGAGGAATTAATTTTAGCCAGGCTCCAGATTCCCTGGTGGCTCAGACGGTAGTCTGCCTGCAGTGCAGGAGACCGGGGTTCGCTCCCTGGGTTGGGAAGATCCCCTGGAGAAGGGAATGGCAACCCACTCCAGTATTCTTGCCTGGAGAATTCCATGGACAGAGGATACTGGCGGGCTACAGTCCATGGGGTCCCAAAGAGTCAGACACAACTGAGCGACTTCACTTTCACTTTCTACAGGAGCCACAAGTAATTTTGGCAGTGGGGAACAAGTTGATTGACTCTCTAATAGATACTACTCTCCTTTGTAAATTCAATGCTCAAATAGCATTTGGATGCCCTGGTGGCTCAGAGGGTAAAAGGTCTGCCTGCAATGCGAGAGACTTGGGTTCGATCCCTGGGTTGGGAAGATCCCCTGGAGAAAGAAATGGCAACCCATTCTTGTACTCTTGGGAAAGTCACATGGACGGAGGAGCCTGGCAGACTACAGTGCATGGGGTTGCAGAGTCGGGCACGACTTAGCGCCTTCTCTAGATCCCCTGGGAGGCTCAGCAGACTGGGGTTATTCAAGATCCTTTCTCTGCTGTGAATAGGGGTTGCTGTTGGGATTCAGGAGCTGGTGTCATCAGGGCTTTCAGAACCCGGAACATGGTTCAGTGATGGGACTTTTCTAGATCCAGGCTTCCTGGAAAATGAAGATGGATAAGCAGCTTCAGTGTGTGAGCCTCCCCATCTTCCCATGGCAGGCGGTGCTGAAAAGAGTAGAGTCTCAGTGTCCTTCCTCTGCTGACGTGTACACCGAGTTCATTGGTGTGCTCTTGATTCGATGCCCTTTCCTCATTCAGTAGAATGCCCACCAATGACCTATGCTCCAATCCTGTCTGACCATCCAACTCAGAACATGAAAAAAGATGTAGACGTGGTTCCCCTTCAAGGACACTGGATCAGAAAACTCTTTCTTTATGTTTGAATGCGTCAAGTCCCACAGAACCTTTTTTTAATAGGGATTGAAAGTAAAAGCTAAATGAATAGATAAACTACTGCTATCGTGCTTCCTGGAGAAGGAAATGGCGACCCTATTGCTATCGTGCTTCCTGGAGTAGGAAATGGCGACCCACTCCAGTGTTCTTGCCTGGAGAATCCCATGGACAGAGGAGCCTGGCCGGCCATGGTCCATGGGGTCACAGAGAGTCGGACATGACTGAAGGGGCTAAGCACCAATGTTCTTGCCTGGAAAATCCCATGGACAGGGAAGCCTGGTGGGCTGCAGTCCGCAAGGTCCCAAAGACTCGAACACGACTGAGTGACTTAGCACACACGTAGTGCTTACTGATGCTCTAAGCACCTTCCTATGCCTCTCTGCCTTTACTCCTGATCCCCTCCTATGAGGGAACTGGGTTTAGTATTATTACCACCATACTCATATTAAGGTTAGATTGTTGAGTCTCTGAAAGTCAAAATAACTTACCCAGTAACACACAACTTGAGGGGCAGACCCAAGATTGCCGTCCTCATTCTCAGATTGCACTTCCTCAAATTTCTTTCTCATTTTCCTCTTTCTCCGAGTCATCATTTTACTGATACAGACACTAACTCATGAGATGTTCATTTTTATTTTTTCATTAAGGTATTTCTCAAATAGAAGTCCTTGCCTGAGCTTGTTTAGTTAGTAGGATTTCTCAGCTTTGGTGCTGTTGAGATTCAGGGCTGGATAATCCTTTGCTGTGATGGCTGCCCTGTGCATTGTGGGATGTTTAGCAGGACCCCCTGATTTCCACCCACTTTATTCCAGTAGCATCTCCACGAACATCAGATGTCTCCTGGGGGATATGCTGCCCCAGTTGAGAATTACTGAGTTAAAGAAAGTCTTCAACATATTTTATTTCAAATGCTTATTATCCCTTCATTGTTTAGACAGCATACATGGGGATAAGAGAGGTTTTTTGTTGTTCACCTCTCATCCTAGATAATTGAGACTTTGAAGGGTTAAAAACAAGTCTGTGTGCTTGACATGATGCTGGAATTTCTCAGGCCTTGGGTTTTCATTAATTCCTAGCCAGGAGGTTTTCTTTCCTTTTCTTTCATCTTTGCCTGCAAACATTTGAGGCCTTGCCAGAGTTGAAGCACACATTAAAACAAGCCCCATCTACCTGCTCATTCATCCGTTCAGGACGAGTGTTACTTTCAGTTCAACTGGAGAAAAAACATAGATAGTGAAGTCCTGCAAAGGGAATAAGAAGTATAAACTCAACCCAAAGGGAAAGCCATATTTGAGCATGGTTTCCAGACTGTAGAGCTATAGCATCAAATAGAGAGACTCACTTAATAAAGGTGTTCGAACATTGCTAAGTATATTTTAAAACCACCTTGCAATAAGTTCTTCAAACATTTGATCACAAGATGTATCAATTAATTGATCAAACCAGTGTATGCTAAATACTTGGGTGGCTAAACAGTCTTTTTTTTTTTTTTTCCAATTTGTCAGGAATGAATTAGGATTCAGAGGTAGGTGAGTTTCTATTTACAAGAGACTTTCAACTTCCTAGGGTTTGTCTTTGGTGAAAAAAAATTAATTATATATACACACACACACACACACATATGTACATATATGTGTATATACGTATACACACACACATATATGTATCTATATGGGACACACACACATACACACATATATGAGAGTGAGAGAGAAGCAGCATTCTTTAACCTGGCTGCAAATGAGATTCTCTTGGGAATTTTTAAAACTCTCTGGGTGCCCAGGCCCCAGGCCCAGGTGATCGAATTTAACTGGTCTGGGGTGTGGCCCAGGCATCAGCAACTTCAGTATCACCTGAGAGCTTGTTAAAAATGCAGACTCTTGGGCCCTAAATCTACTGAATCAGAATCTGAATTGGACAAGGTCCCCAGGTGACTCTTGCGCACAGTAAAACTTGAGAAGCGCTGGTCCAGGCATCAGTATTTTAGGTAGCTCCCTAGGTGATTCTGTGTGCAGGTAGGTTTGAAAATCACTGATGTTTAGAAAGCTAGGAATATCTCTTTTCTTCATTCAGAGTGCATGCCAGTGCTGTTCAATGTGGCAGCCGCTAACCACACCTAGCCACGCTTGCAGTGTACTTGTATGGTCCTGAAGGTTTATTTTTATTGTGCAATTATTCTGTCCTAAGCACTTAGGGATTTAAATCCCTTTAAATCCACCTCCCTGGTGGCTCAGATGGTAAAGCGTCTGCCTACAATGCAGGAGACCCAGGTTCAATCCCTGGGTCTGGAAGATCTGGAGAAGGAAATGTCAACCCAGTTGCCATATTTTTTTTCCAATTTGTCAGGAATGAATTAGGATTCAGAGGTAGGTGAGTTTCTATTTACAAGAGTCTTTCAACTTCCTAGGGTTTGTCTTTGGTGAAAAAAAATTAATTATATATATATATATATATACACGCACACACATATGTACATATATGTGTATATGCATACACACACACACACACACACACATATATATATATGTGGGACACACACACATACACACATATATGAGAGTGAGAGAGAAGCAGCATTCTTGCTTGGAAAATCCCATGAACAGAGGAGTCTAGTAGGCTACAGTCCATGGGGTCGCAAAGAGTCGGACATGACTGAGCGACTTCACTTCACTTCAAACACATTTTTCATTCAAGTCTCAGGCTAACACTTTGATACTGGTGACTGGTATTGGACAGTGTGGGACTAGAATATACTCTTTTATTTCCTTCTTTCTCTTTTATATAATATAAATCTTTATTTACACCATTGATAAGACAATGCACATTTACCTTCCTGTACCTCCTGAATGCATCTAACGCATTTTGTCATTACTCAGTCACTGGCATAATATAAAGTAGTAATGTCAGTCACTCAGTCTTGTTTGACTCTTTGCAACCCCACGGATATAGCCTGCCAGGCTCCTCCATCCATGGGATTCTCCAGACCAGAATACTGGAGTGGGTTGCCATTCCCTTCTCCAGGGGATCCTCCCAACCCAGGGATCGAACCCCTGGGGTCTCCTGTGTTGCAGGCAGATTCTTTACTGTCTGAGCTACAGGGAAGTCCTACACATGTGCTCCATCCAATTTATAGGGTCGTTGTCCCAGAGATGGAGTAAATGGAGATGCCAGCATCTCTAAGCCAAACTTATCCAGATGGTGATAGTTGCTCTTGGTTGAGCATTTACCACACACTCCCTACTTCATGTTCAGTATCTTAGCCCTAATGTAACTCTCAAGGTCAAGGTCATTCTGTCCCCATTTTTCAGAGGAACAGTTCTGAGAGTTCAGGTACTTAGCTGGCTCATGTAGCAAGCTGTTATTATGATCCAAGACCATCCTACTTGAGAGCTGTATGGTTTCATCACACTGCTTCTTCCGGGGGCACTGAGAAGCCCCAGAAATTCTCAACTTATCCCAAGTCTGGACAATTTAGAAGCTTTCTCTCAAGTTCAGTTTTCAATTTCTGCCAAGTTAGAAGTCAGCACTTCCCTGGGCATTTGTGACACTTGCCTTCCTGTTCACCATCGCTCAGGCCTTGGGGACTTGGAGGCTGTTTCCTTTCACCGTCCTCTTTTACCTCCTGGCAACATATCTAAGCAGACGGGAAGAGCTTCACTAGGTGAAAGTCTGTTTTACTGTTTCATGGTCTTTCTTGGAGAAAGACAGAGTGGTGAGAGAGTGGTTAGTATTTTTTTCTTTAATTTTTGTTTTATCAGGCAAACCTCCTTTCTCTTCTGTGAGTTCCCAGCCACAAGATAAATAGCCTTGTATCTTACAAGTTAAATACAATTACCGCTATCAAACCTAGAGCCTTTCTCTCCCTGTAAATGTCTCTTAGAAGCTGATAAGAGTTTCAAGCAAACTGTGGGCCTCTGGCTAATGCTAAAATTAAACATAACCACCCAGAAGACAAAAAAGACAAAGATGTGTACATAGACATATGTAAATTATATATTTACATATGATCATACATATATATGTAATCATCCTATGGAAGAGAAGAATATTTCCAGTAGAGGGAGAGGTACCCATGGACACATGTGACATGGGCACAGAGACACGTGGCGTATGCTTCTGAGACATTAAGCTAACACATGACTCAAGGTTATTTATAAAATAAGTAGCACACAAAGGAGCTTGTTGTAATGATGAAACGTTCTATTATATAACATGATAGCAATTATAGTAACTTAATAGAATTCATTTGTGAACAGGGCAGTACTTTGAGTCTAGACATTTGTTGAGCAGAAGAATAATTTTCGTGGAAAATTCTACAGGACTTTATGAGATGTCCACTTAGTCTTAAGTCCTGGTTTATGTTTTTCTAATCTTCAATAGACTATCTTGGGATTTGAAGAAGCTGAATTTTTACTAATTAAAAGGTGCATGAAAATTGTTTATTTACCCATAAGTTAAATATTATACATATTGTAGTCCAGGAACTTAATGAAATAAGAATAAGAAATTTGAGGGTCACTTCTAGGCACTATTTAAGTAGGGATCTAAGAAAAATGATTTCTTAATTTCTATGAATAATGAGTACATTTTTATTAAACCAGATCCATGGAATGATCCTTTGAAGCTTAGAATTAGAGCATGGTCACAATTTAATGTGATTTTCAAATTATGCTCATTTGAGATAGTGTGACATAAAAATACTAATAACATCTTACTCTATGCAAGGCCTTAATAACAACAAGAATTATTCTGAATTAAAACAGTCATCAAATATTGCATAATTCCAAAGCTGGGCCAAGTGAATTACAAGTTTTTGTTTGTCCAATTGTCACAGAGAAGCTCCAGCAGTAAATGAAATTATGGCCTGCAGAATTTGTCTTTAATTATGAAAATCTAGAATTATTATCCTAAGCTAAAACACAATTTTCTCTCTGCCCCAGAGTTATGTTAGCAGCAAACGTCCTAACACTCACCCAAGTGTACAGCTTTATTTATAGGAAAACTTTCCAATTTTCAGTCTCCTCAATTTAAGCTTTGCACAAGTTTTACAGGGTCCCTGCAGTTATTTAAAGCCTAAAAAAGGAATTCTTAGCTTCTCAGAGGAAGATAGTACATAAATATCCAATAATAATAATATATATTCACATACAGGATGTCGTTTATAATTCTATAGAGCACAGAGGTAATGAAAGGCGCTCTAAACTGTAAATCACTCAATCGATTGTAATCATATTGCAGCTCATCTCAAAGAGATAAAGACCTTCCACTCCGCTTAAATCCCTGTCAATACCCCAGCAGCCTGAAGAAAGGGGAAAGGAGGGTCAGAGAAGGAAGGACAGATGAGTCAAGGACAAAAAGGGACTTTTCATCTTCAGTTCATGGAATTATCGTGGACTGGATTAGATTCCCAGTGATAGTCACACTTTGCTCCATGAGATGCATTAATTTTTCACATGGTACTTTTACAGCTTTACGGTAAGTCCCTGACACTGTGTTGGCCTGGATGGAGGGGTTTGCCAAATGTGAATGATGGATACGCAATGCTGCATAAGGACACTTAGGGACCAGGTGCAGAATTAGAAAATGATAATTAAAGCCAAAGGTGAAAGGTTATATCAAAACCAGTGATGGAAGTAAGTGGACGATGGACCAGAAAAAAATTTTATACCACATTTTCAAATAGCAGAAGCACTTCAAAAGTCTTTTTATTAACTTATGTTGCCGTGTATATTAAAAAGATTGCTAATCCTCCTTCTCATCAGTGGAGTGGATTTGAGTGGAGTGATCTCTTTATGCAGTCATTCATTCACTGTTCAACAAATATTTATTCAAAGTCTACTTTACACATGAATCCATGCTAGATGATGGGTGTATAATGGGAACAAAACCAACTCAGACCCTCAAGGATTCCATAGTCTAGTAGAAGAGAATTGCACGTACCGAAGCAAGGTAATATTAAACCTAAATTTGATTGTGTGGTTATTGTGTCAGGCACTAAACATGGTTCTTAGATTAAATCTTCACAGTCGCCCTAAGGAGAGGCTATTCTTATCATCACTTTGCAAATGGAATTTGGAGGTTTATGACATTAACTCCCTGGGTCATAAGTTAGTCCATGAAGATCTGGAACTTCCGTCTGTGACTCTTAGAAGGCGAACCTAATGCTTCTGTGTGCTACACTCCACCTGCAGTTCCAAAGAGTGCAACAGAGTGCTATCAGTCAGGCAAGAACAGGGTTCAGTGGCACATGAATGTGTCTGATGGAGCCTGCGGACCATACAAGGGTGGGTATGGGATGGAATTCAGGTTGTAACCTTGGGCTCTCTAGGATAACGCTAATGAACTCTGTCCCTCTACCTAGACAGGCGTCTGATACGTGTTAGTCACTCGGTAGTGTCCGACTCTTTGCGACTAACACTTATCAGACATGTGTCTACAGACACAAGCATAAAACTGTGACTTGACAGCTTACACCTTCGAACTGAGACCACTGATAGGCTGGCCACATTCATAGATTGTTTTCACTTAGTGTAATCTGTCCATTGATTGCAAGAGAGAAATATGAATCTCCCTGTTTTACAGATGAATAAACCAGGGTGTGGGGAGTTTGAGCACATTTCTTTCAGTCACAGGACTGGGAAGTGTCAACACTGGGATTCTACACAAATGTGTTCATTCCTACACTCCTATCCCTTTCTGTTACCCAACTTTTCCATCTGTTTCCCAGGAGCATTCCAGTTTGTACTATACGTGGAGTTGCAATTCATTTGGCTGACAGATGTATATTCACATGCAAATACACTATTGTTTCTCACACCCCAGTGTATGCAGTACACTCTGTAATCACATTATTAAACACTTACTAGAAATGTGCTTCTGGCCGAAGCACAATTGCCAGTCTCAATGTTTAATTAAACTTGATTTGTCTTCATTTTAATCACATCATAGAACTGTGGTTTTCTCGGAGTTCAAGGGTGAAGTCTTCATTCCAAATGTCTACCAGTGTTTCAGAGCTGTGTATCCTGGAGAAGGGAATGAGGAGAGTACAAAATATCCTTGCATAAAGGATTTTAGAGGAATGATATTAGTTAATAATAGGTAATACTGACGTAGTACTTATTCTGTGCCAGCTTCCTGGATTGTCACATTGAATCCTTCTTATAGCATCCTGGAAAGAGATTCTGTTATTATTCCCATTTTAGAGATGAAGAAACGGAGGCTCAGAGAGATTAAGGAACATCCTCTCCAGTATCATACAGCTGGTGGTTGATAGGGCCAACTTTTATTTGAATATGGGCATGGAGACTCTGATGGACTTCCCTGGTGGCTCAGTGATAAAGAATCTGCCTGCCAGTGTAGAGACACAAGTTTGGTCCCTGGGTCCGAAAGACCCCCTGGAGAAGGAAAGGGCCACCCATTCTAGTGTTCTTGCCTGGGAAACCCTATGGCCAGAGGAGCCTGGTGGGCTAGAGTCCATGGGGTCAGAAAAGAGTTGGACATGGCTTTGAAACTGAACAACAACGATGGAGACCTGATACCTTTATTTAGAGCAACTTTCTTCTGTAAAAGGCCAAATAATGAATGTTAGTGTCTTTGGGGGTCATAAGCTCTTTGTTGTAGCTATTTAACTCTGCTGTTATGGTGAAAAACCGACCGTAGACCATACATAAATACATGAATGCGTAATACACAAATACATGAATGAGCAGGGCTGTGTTCTGATAGAAAGATATTTAAATCAAGTTGTGGTGAGTCAGATTTGCTACTTTGTTGTAGGTGGGAGACCCTGGTCTTGATTATGCATATTTTGAAACTATAGCTCTGTTTTTACTGATCCATAAGCTTTATTATATGGGCTATGTCATCTCTATTTGGAATAATGGAGAAAGATAATCTCTAAGTAGGTGAGTTTGATCCCAAGAGACACAGAGAATAAACAATACTTCTATGTAGAGTAGCGTAGACCTAGTGGTGAGGTTAATTCAGGATAAAGAAGTGGAGGGCTGCATCTCTGGAACAGTGATTCACTTACCTGTACTTAAACAAAACCCTCTTGATTGTCCCTTGGACTTCAAGGAGATCCAACCAGTCAAGTTTGATCCAGGGTTGATCAAGCCAGTCAACCCTGGATATTTATTGGAAGGAGTGGTGCTGAAGCTGAAGCTCTAATGCTTTGGCCCCTGATGCGAAGAGCCGACTCCTTGAAAAAGACCACGATGCTGGGAAAGATTAAAGGCAGGAGGAGAAGGGGACGACAGAGGATGAGATGGTTAGAATCATCACCAATTCAATGGACATGAATTTGAGCAAACTCTAGGAAACCGTGAAGGACGAGGGTACTGGGCGTGTTGCAGTCCTTGGCATCGCAAAGAGTCAGACATGACTTAGCGACTGAACGGCAACAAACAAAAGCCCAGTCACACACCCATTTCCTAACTGAACACCAAAGACATAGATTCAGTTTCCCTTTATTTATGTTATGCTCTGCATTTCTCAGAGCAAGATTTGAAAAAACCAACAGGAAGCAGGAAATTATCTATTCTGCTACTTAGTTCTGTTACTTCTACTTAGTAACTGTAAGTTGTGGAACTCCAAATACCCTTTTCCCCCCCTCTCCTGAGAGAAGTTGCATACTTTACTTTTCAATTCATGGGGTTTTTTTTTTTTTTTTTTTTGGTCAGCCACTGCTTTAGCTGCCCTCCCTATTGTTCATAACCCTTCGGTATAAAGGTGCTACTGATTTCTTAGCATTTATCTTTTCTTCTGCCTGCTCCCTGGTATGTCCATTTTCTACATCGCAGAGAACATTCTCTCCCTTTTCTTGTCATTGGCTGTCCCTAACCTGCCGAAGAGGGCTCTTGTTTGAAATTCTGCGTTGTTTCCAGCCATTGATCTGCTTTGAAGACGGTGGACTCTCCTGAGATGTGACTCAGTCCACTTCCTGCTGTTGGGTTTTTGAGACTTTAGACTCTGTTCTCCTATTTGTTAAAGGAACAAGAACAAGGTTGCACATTTTTTTTTGTATATATACACAATCATGACGAGTTTAAAATAAATTAAAAAAGAAATCGGTCTAAGACAGACCAGATTTTATTTATACAAAATAGCTTCCTTCACATTTTACTGACCTCAGTATCGATTGCAATAAAGTTATTGATAAAAAGTCAGAGTTCCCACCACCAGAATAGAAAGCATATACCACCAGACCTGGCTCCTGCTAGCTCAAGCTAAGTGATCATTTGATCACTTTGCTAATTTTTTGCTAATTCCTCCCTTTTTATTTTTGAATCAAAGTGGCTATGTAATACATGCTCAATAGACGTTAAACTGCAGACCTGTACTGAGGTTATTGGAGATGACTTCTGATTTTATTGTCTGCATGTACACAGCAAAAAATTCACAAAAAGCATCCTTTACAAGCATTACTTATACATAAAAAGTCCATTTTAAAAGCAAAGAAAAAAACCAAATGTTTTATTATGAATAACGTCTAAGATTTTACTGCAAATTTTTTCTTTGTTGAAACAATTAAATCTGATTTTATTAGATTATCTTCCCATTAGTCAGATGATTCTCTCTGAGTCTCAAAGGGTGGATTTCCTGGCGTACTTAGATGAACTGAAAAAAGGGAGGAAGGAGCACATTTATGCATCTACTGAAGTTCAAAAAAGAAATAAGTATAAACCTAAACTAAGTATAAGTGGAAAGTCAAAGTAAAGCTAAAGTCTTTTCAGATAGCCAAGGTTTAGAAATATTTATTACCTCATTCTGAAACCTATATAAAACTGTTGTGAGATGCTGTTTCAAATAAAATAGGAATTTATATAAGTGAAGCACAAACTGAAATAGAACTGAAATGCTTTTAGACTTTCAAAATGAATAGCTGGATATTTTTACTGAATTTTCTGTGTGGTGAAGGTGCGGTTGGACCTACTGGAGAGGTAAAAATGAAGGCAATATATAAAAAAGAATATCTTGTTCTCAGGGAGCAATTGAGCTTTCCTACAGGAGATAAACCAAGTGAAATCTAATACTTTTGCTTCATTTTGTGACTTTCTCCCACTATGGCCTCAGGGAATTTTGAGCTCCAAGTAGGTCCATAAAGGGAATTTTGAAATTCTCTTAATAGATCTGTTCTTGAAATAAGTCAGCTGAACTGAGCAAGGTGCCATGCCAACATACTGACTCACAGTCCTGGGTAACCCTGCTTCCAGACCTCCACAGTGGTCTCCTGTCTCATGTCCATCCTCAAAAGCTGCATGTAATTCATCTGCAACACATGTTCCAAGCCCACCTTCCTGGTCGCCTGATTGAAATGAGATAGTAGGTATAGATGCCACCCCTAAACACACAGGCTGAAACATTAATGAACTTTAATGAGCTGAACTAAATCCAGCTCATTCTGTGGCTGCATGGTGACCTAGCTGCCTCATCCTGCCAAGTTACAGTTGCTTTCATTTCTCCTGGTTAGGTAGAACAGCCAGTGTAAATGTACTTTGTTCCTCTCACTCTGGTTTTGATGCCTTGATTTGTTTCACTCCTCTCACTGCATCCGCTTAGAAGAGCAAAGTGTTGACTAGAGGACCGAAGAGTTTGAGCCATAGTCATGTACATTACTTTGCCGACAAAGTCCGTCTAGTCAAGGCTATGCTTTTTTCCAGTAGTCATATATGGATATGAGAGTTGGACTATAAAGAAATCTCAGCACTGAAGAGTTGATGCTTTTAAACTGTGGTGTTGGATAAGACTCTTGAGAGTCCCTTGGACTGCAAGGAGATCCAACCAGTCAATGCTAAATGAAATCAGTCCTGAATAATCACTGAAAGGACTGATGTTGAAGCTGAAGCTCCAATATTTTGGACACCTGCTGTGAAGAGCTGACTCTCGGAAAAGACCAGGCTCCTCCATCCATGGGATTTTCCAGGCAAGAATACTGGAGTGGGGTACCATTGCCTTCTCTGAATCTCTGTGCTAGGAACTGAATAATAGGAATTGACCATTATTCAATTAGAACTTACTTCCCTGGTGGCTCAGACAGTAAAGCGTCTGACTACAATGCAGGGTTTCAATTCCTGGGTCGGGAAGACCCCCTGGAGAAGGAAATGGCAACCCATTCCAGTAATCTTGCCTGGAAAATCCCATGGATGGAGGAGCCTGATGGGCTACAGTCCACAGGGTCACAAAGAGTTGACATGACTGAGCAACTTCACTTTAGTCCAATAGGCTAAGGAGGAAATCTGCATATATCTTTACTACTCAGTGTGTCTAGGTTCTTTCTGAGTCACACTGAAAGGTAAAATCTTTGAAAGAAAAAAAAAATAAATGAAATAAATCTTTGGACAGCATCCTTGAGTTGTGGTTAAATGGGGAATTTCAGTGCCTGTTCAGAAGTCTAGGCACTTGTGAGGATTCCAATGTGATTTAAATAAGCCACCATCCCTGAAAGTCAGAAATGAAAAGATCAAACCAAGGGAAGTGCATGCTCCACCTGTCTCATCTCCTATCCTAATTATACCTTATACTCACTAATGTTCTAAGTGCTTTTTGACAGGACAGCAATGGTGTATCAATAGATACTGCATGAACTGGAGGAGGCTAATCGAGTCACTCAAGGCTTCTTTTAATCTCTTGGATCATTATTTTGAAGATAAAAGTAGATTTCTGAAAGAGCAAGTTTCAAAGGAGTCTAGCAATTAGAATGGTGAAAATCCGAGGTCATCTGGTCCATTTCTCTGGTTGCTTTAGAAATTTCTACGCAATATAGATGACTCTAATTTAACTAGTATCATTTGAAATATTACAGATGATAGAGTTTGCTTCTTCCCCCAAAGAGTAGGTCTGTGTTATATCCCTTCCTTAACTTTTATAAAAATATTTTTTATTTTTATATTTTGATTAATTTCATTATTATTATGAATATCATTTGAAATTATTCTGAATAATTCTTTAAATTGTGGATATTTATTTCTTACAGGTATCTAGGAGTTGTTTCTTATTGAAAGATGCAAGGTTCTAGGTAGAACATGCAAAGACATTCTTTCCTTTGAGATATAAAATCTCTCTTTTTATACAGGATACATGCACACAAGCATCATCCAGTAAATATAAAAATATTGCATTTGCCCCCAAACAAATAAATATGTTTAAATATAAAATAGCCTATACATCTTTGGACATATTCTTCAGATAGCCAAGATTTATTGTCATGTATTTAATGTCTTGTATTAAATGACTAATAGAAGGAAGAGTCATTAATATTTAATGTATATGCCTCATATTTATAGGTTTTCAGAAATTATAAGAACTTTAGTAATCATTTAACCTTCAAAGCTAATAAGTTACTTTGTTGGTGTCAGGATACCTGTCTCTAAGGTTGGCAGTAGTCATCAACTTTGTGAATATTCTTGAACACTAAAGATGTGCCAGTGTTGAGAATTGTAGTGTGTTGAGGAGGGGACTGTGAAAATAGGACTGTGTAAAAAGATTGCTTTAAAGGAAAGGGGAAAAAAAAAAAAAAACCTCTCTTACACTGTTGGTGGGAATGCAAACTAGTACAGCCACTCTGGAGAACAGTGTGGAGATTCCTTAAAAAACTGGAAATAGAACTGCTTTATGATCCAGCAATCCCACTGCTGGGCATACATACTGAGGAAACCAGAATTGAAAGAGACATGTGTACCCCAATGTTCATCACAGCACTGTTTATAATAGCCAGGACATGGAAGCAACCTAGATGTCCATCAACAGATGAATGGATAAGAAAGCTGTGGTACATATACACAATGGAGTATTACTCAGCCATTAAAAAGAATACATTTGAATCAGTTCTAATGAGATGGATAAAACTGGAGCCTATTATACAGAGTGAAGTAAGCCAGAAAGAAAAACACCAATACAGTATACTAACACATATATATGGAATTTAGAAAGATGGTAACAATAACCCTGTATGCGAGACAGCCAAAGAGACACTGATGTATAGAACAGTCTTTTGGACTCTGTGGGTGAGGCAGAGGGTGGGATGATTTGGGAGAATGGCATTGAAATACGTATAATATCATATATGGAACGAGTCGCCAGTCCAGGTTCGATGCACAATACTGGATGCTTGGGGCTGGTGCACTGGGATGACCCAGAGGGATGGTATGGGGAGGGAGGAGGGAGGAGGGTTCAGGATGGGGAACACATGTATACCTGTGGCAGATTCATTTCTATATTTGGCAAAACCAATACAATATTGTAAAGTTTAAAAATAAAATAAAATTTAAAAAAAAAATTAAAAACAAAACAAAACAAAACCTGCCCACAAGAACAGATGCAGTGTAAGATAGTGGAGTCTAGGTGCTAGGTAAATATTTGAAACATGTCCATAATTTTACATAATCATTGACCGATTTCTTAAAAATACTTTAAAAACCCTAATTAAAAACATGCTGTTCTGGCTATCACATTTACAATGAACTAATATTTGAATGTGGCATAGACTATGATATTGTCAGGTATGCTCAGTTACGTCTGGCTCTTGCAGCCCCATGGACTGTAGCCCACCAGCTCCTCTGTCCCTGGCATTTTTCAGGCAAGAATACTAGGGTGGGTTGCCATTTCTCCCTCCAGGGGATCTTTCTAACTGAGGGATAGAACCCATGTTTCCTTTGTCTCCTTCATTGGCAGGAAATTCTTTACCACTGAGCCACCTGGGAAGCCCAGACTGTGATATACAAAACATTTAGCAACATTAATTGTCCTTTCTCTTTATCGAACCCCTTAGATTTTGGTCATTTTAATGTTTTTCTCTTGAATCTAACTGCCATTGACATGCTAAAATAATACTATTCTAATGCAGACTGTTAAGATGTAAGAAAATGACTTTTAAACTCATCCATGAATTTATGAAGGCTACTTTTTGTAATCCACAAGCTTTAAAAGGGACTGAAGATGCAGTACCTGATTTTAAAAGCCAAGGTTGCAAGGTAGAAATGTATTTTGTCTGGCTTTGGTCTTTAATTCACTATTTTGCTTTTTTATTTTGTATTAGTAGGATGTATAATGGGAAACATCTTTCTATTCTAAACCTAAGTAAAGCTATTCATGACCAGTGATGATTCATGACCAGTGATTATTTGTGCCCTCCAGGACTATATGTGGTTTGGTTGGGTTGGGTTTAGAAGATTGGGGTTAGTGAAGGCAGTGTTTGCTCAGAAAAGAGAAGACAGTCCTCAGGGTTCCCCATGAAACCATTGAAGAAGTAAGAAATCCATTAGTGGAGTGGGGGTTAGCATTCTGGGATATCTTACCGGTAAGTCCAACCTGTTTTTCTTACCAAACTTCTGTCCATCCATCATTTAAATAGTGATGGCCCTTATTAGCTCTATTCCCTTCTTACCTTTAGAGTACTCCCCACCACCCTCCCTCCCTTCCCTTTGTCTAAGTCTAGAAATGAGTGGATATCAGAGAAGTATACATATTCTCTAGTTTTCCCACCCTGCCTGTCCCAACTCCCTCTGCCTTAACCTTTCCCTCCCCTCCCTTGGAAGCTGCATTATCGCCTCCCTTCCTAGAGACTTGATAATGCACCCTTGAGAATGAGGAAGAGGCCAAGAATAGGAAACAGGGGCTTGAGTCTCTGTCTATCTATTCCAAGACTCCTAAGGTTTTCCTACACAAACTGACTTCCCAGACAGGAGCTGAGTGCTTCCCCTTCTCCTGCTGGGCATTGATGGAAACCCACATATGGGAAGAAGCTTTGTTTACCCTATGTCAGCTTCCCCATCCTTACTGGATTTCCTGGACTTCCTGGCTGTATCACTTACTGTTTGCATAACAAACCACTCCAAAACTTTATTTATTGGCTCATGTGTCTGTGGGTTGTATGGGTGATTTTTCTGTTTCAAGCTGGCTGGGATGGAGCTGGATGATCTTGACAGCCTCACTCACACAGCTATGGGCTCAACTGAGCTGATTGGGCTGGCAAAGTAGGCTTGGGTGGCTGGGGTTTCTCTCTTGTAGTCCCTCATTTTCCAGGAACCCAGACCAGCCTTCAGGCTTCCCAGGTGGTGCTAGTGGTAAAGAATCCACCTGCCAGTGCGGGAGACATAAGAGACATAGGTTTGATCCCTGGGTCAGGAAGATCCCTGGAGGAGGGCATGGCAACCCACTCCAGTATTCTTGCCTGGAGAATCCCATGGACAGAGGAGCCTGGTGGCTTAAAGTCCATGGTGTCTCAAAGAATCAGACATGACTGAGATGATTTAGCACAGCACAGACCAGCTTCCTTCATATGGAGTCTCAGGCTTCAACAGCATGAGAGGGCAAGCATTAACATTCAAGGGCTGTTCAAACTTCTGCTTGCATTACACTTACTCATATGCCCTATGCCAAACAATGCAAGTCTCAGAGCCAACTGAGAATCAAGGGGTGGAAAAATAGACTCAGCCTCCGATGGGAGCAGTGACAAAGTCCTATTACAGAAGGGCTTGGATATTGGAATGGGATTATAGCTATTTTGCAATTTTAACACACTAGCAGAGAGCTCAGGGCTTCCCTGATGGCTCAGACAGTAAAGTGTCTGCCTGCAATGTGGGAGACCTGGGTTCGTTCCCTGGGTTGGGAAGATCTCCTGGAGAAGGAAATGGCAACCCATTCCGGTACTCTTGCTTGGAAAATCCCATGGACAGAGGAGCCTGGTAGGCTACAGTCCATGGAGTCACACAGAGTCGGACACGACTGAGCGACTTCACTCACTTTTAGCAGAGAGCTCGAACCCCTCCTCCGACTTGCATGCGGCAGTCCGCGGAATCGCAAAGAGTGGGACACAACTTAGCGGCTGAACAACGACAAAGAGCTTGAAAAAACTCTCATTTTTACAATCTCTTTTCCTCTTAAACTCCCTCCTTCTCAACCATCAAGGCCTCAAAATGAGATTGGAAACTGGTGACTTTCAACTGATGGTTACTTTTCAAAAACAGGAATTGTCTTTTTTTTTAAAAAAGATTTCTTTAGGATATGACATTTTGAAATTAATCTTAGTTCTCCCTACCATATCACACAGATTTCTTTCTTTCCCCCTTATTACATCAGAGTATTCTGCCTTAAATTGAGTTAATTGTGTTTTAAAAGATTAAATGTCCATTTGAAAATTTTCTAATCCCTTTTTTCCCTTTCCTCTCGGATGCTTTCAGACACTTTATCTGTCTTTGTTTGGGGGTATTTATGATATATTAATGTTATTTATAAAATGTGTTTTATCTGTCTAGGCTATGTCTTCCCTTTCATTTCTTTTCTATTTTTAACAAAGTCAGTTATGTTATAAAAACAGCCCCCATGCTGATCTATACTTTTCTCGAGACATTTTCTCTTAGCTGAATACATTGTTGTTTATCATTATCCTTTGTTTGTAGCCAGATTTGAAGCCAGGCTGCAGTTCTCACAAACAAATCAATTTGAATTAATTTGCCAAGCAGAGTTAACGAGGCATTGTATGAATTCGAGATATACTACACGGACCACATTCCCTGAGGTTATCCCTTCACTGGGAAAATTTTGATTCTTGTACCACATTGTAGTCATGTATACCTGACCTTTGAATCTTGCACTAAATGATGCGTAGCTACCAACTGGTTCATTTTTTGAAAAGCCTTGGAAATGCCACATAACCAAACAAGCCGGAGTACAGAGAATTCTTTCATTAACTTCTTTGTTGGGAAAGGATGGTCTTTAAGATATACACTCTCTGATGCTTGCCTATTCTAGAAGTCCTGTTACTAATGTTGTTCTGAGTGAAAGTTTGAGAAACATATTTCTTCTTTTTAATTGCAAATTTCTCTTCTTAAAACACTTTGTTGTTGGCCTTACCACATGGAATGTAGGATCTTAATTTCCCCATCAGGGATCTAACAGCTTTGGAAGCATGGAGTCCTAACCACTGAACCCCCAGGGAAGTCCCAGAGAAACATAGTTCTTGGTTGATGTTTGAGGTCCGCTCGACCTTAAAAGAGTAGACTTCTCTCAAAATATAAAACTATAAGTTCCTAGTGACCTCTGCCCCTAGAAACTGATTTATGATTATGAAATACAAAAAACATTTACTTAAGAGGGAGCTCAGTGTTTATATGGACACTCACCCTCCACCCCATACATCCTCAACAAGTTTTCCAGCAAGAATTTCCTTCAGACTGGGAAGACTGATACAAACAAGTAGGAAAAGGCAGTCCTCCTCAAAGATGAGGAAATGGTAATAGATTCCCCAAAGAAGCTCAGATCTCTGGGTCTCAGATGAGTAACGTCCCAGGATGCCTAAAAAATCTGAACTCTCTTTAATGTTCACTCAGAAATAATCACAGGAATTGGAATAGAAAACTAGTTTGGGGAAAGTGTCCTAAATTTTACATTGCCCTAAAGAATGTGTTTTGAAACTAATATGCAAAAATTCTCATGTGTTTTATTGGACAGATAAGTTAGTATGTATTTAACCATGTGTAACAAAGACTTTGGTGATGGCCTGGGCTCTTTGAAACAAGTCTTGTATCTAAATAGTCTAAATTCCCTTTGGATAGCATTAGCAAGTTGTCACATGAGTAGTATGTTATAAATATATTGTATCTTCACTTCCTTGGAAAGACTATAGAATAAGGCAAGTTATGAGAGCCTCTTAAGGGAGCTCTGCCTCTGGTTGAACCGAAACACTCAGATGAAGTCTCTGGTTACTCTGTATCCATTGCTGTATAGCAAATTACCCCCACACTTAGTGGCACCCAACAACTAACATTTATTTATCTCACGATTTCTATAGGTCAGAATTTGGTAGCAATTTGGTCGAGTGGTTCTGTATTGAAGTGTCTGATGGCTTGAAGTTAAGATATCGACTAGGACTGTAGCCATCTGAAGACTTATCCAGGCCTGGAGAATCTGGTGGCCTCAGTTCCTTGACATGTGGGTGTTTTAAGTGTCCTTATGACGCAAGAGTGGCTTCCCCAGAGTGGACATGAGAGAAGGAGGGAAAGTCACAGCGCTTTTTCTTATCTAATCTCTAAGAGTTACACATTGTCAATTCCACCATATCCTGTTCTTTACAGTTGACTTACTAAGTCCAGCCCATATTTGAAGTTGGAGAATCGAGTTCCGCCTGTTACAGAGTGATGTTTCAAAAAATGTGTAAACCTCTTAAAGTTACCACATAATCCTCCTATTCTGTGCATTTTTCAGAGTCTGGAATGAATGCACAAAAGATACGCTTATCAAACTTGCAAAATGACAAAACTCAGAAAGATATCTGCTACAGGAAACAACAAACCTAGAGTTGAACATTTTCTTATCAGGTTGGAATGCTGTTATGAAACAAAAAAGAATACACTTAGTGTAATTAAAGTCCTGCTTTGAAGTTCAGAAAATATACTACATGAATTCAAGATGGGACAAACTTTTTGGGAAGTAATTTAATTGGAAACTGTCTTGGGCTTAAGCTGGAAATAAGCCTTATATGTGGCTGTGCTGTGTTATGCTGTTTAAATTGTTAGTCTGTCAGTTATGTCTGACTCTTTGTGACCCCATGGACTGTAGCTAGACAACTGTCAAAAAACCAGCATATTCATCAGGTCAAAGGTGGGTGAATATTGGGTTGGCTAAAAAGTCCATTTGGGTTTTTTTCCCAGTAAGATATTACAGAAAATCCCAAATGAACTTTTTGGCCAACCCAATACATGGGATGTACGTGCGAGCATGCTTGCTAAGTCACTTTAGCTGTGTCTGACTCTTTGATCCTATGGATCTGCCAGGCTCCTCTGTCCATGGAATTCTCTAGGCAAGAATACTGGAGTGTGTTGACATGCCCTCCTCCAGGGGCTCTTCCCAACCCAGGGATAGAACCTGCATCTCTTCTGTCTCCTGCATTGGCAAGCAGGTTCTTTACGACTAGCATCACTTGGGAAGCCCAATACAAGGGACATTGATTGTTATTTTTAGACCCCTTGGGAACAATATATTCATTTGTAGGCATAAGCTTCAAAGTTTGTCTGGAAGATCTATAATTTATAAAGAGCAGAGACTCCATAAGATCTAAGCAAAAATAAAAACTGTAGCATAAGTTTATCATGGCATCAGTAATGTTGATATTGGTGTGACTTTCCCATTCATGAGGATGAAAATGTTCCTATTTGTTGCCCATTGAAATTCCAAACCTCCTTCCTGTCCTCAAAGCTGTGTAGTGACCCTACACATGCATGTTTGAATGAGCAGAACTTTTCAAACTCAAATATTCTAGCTTTCTGGCTTTAAAAACATTGAGTTTGATATCCTCTGCAGAAGAAGAATGAAAGAAAATGAAAACTGGAGACATGTGGAAAGGAAGACCGCCAATGAGAAAGGAATCAGTAAGACTGAAAAGAAACAGGGAGACCACACAGAGGGGTGACCTGCAGGAGTGAACAGACCACAGTGAAGAGTGAGCCCCAGGATCACACTGGGGCTTTCACAACAGTGGAGGAAATACGTGATAAGAAGGGCATCTGGGGGAATCTTGAAAGTTTGAAGACCGAACATTAAGGTTTTAGGCCGAAAAGGAAATTGGCAAAGATTGGACACTAACCATCGCATGGTGAAGTAAATTTCATAAGCTTGCCTTCTTTTAACTGTAACCCTTCTCAATCAAGTGCTGTTGTAACAATATCAACAAAGGTGATAAGTCATATACTGAGCACTTATTTTCTACTGCTGTGCTCAGTGCTTTACAGACACTCATTTCCCTTTTAATTCCTGTAACAATCCTATGTTGCAGTTAGTATCATAATTCTCATTTTATTTATGAAGAAACTAAGGCTTGAAGACACATCAAGACATAGATATTTTTAGCATGTTTACCAGAAAGGAATAGACAAAATTCAGATTGAAACTGACCAGCCTAGTTTCAGGGCATATTTTGAAATAATTATAGCAGGGAAAAGAGTGACACCCCTTGAGAAAGGAAAGCAAATTGATAGTCAGTTTTGTTTTGTTAATTTATGGCATGTCATTTTTGAAGGTATATCTCAAATACAGAATAAGTTCTAGATAGACCTATGCTCATGAAGAAAGTTCCAGTAAATATGATTTGGAAACAGTCTCTTAAACTTCAAAAGCAAATAAAGATATCATGGTCACCTGGGCTTTACTTTATTCATCTTTCTGGGACTGATAGTATCCTTAATAGATGAGGATAAATAAGAAGTCCAAGGTCGAAGAGCTTCTGGAAGAGAGTGAAGAATAGAATTAAGATTTCAAAATACAGGGAAAGAATAGGAATTGTGATACACGTTCTAATTATTGCATTAGGATAAAGGTTTTTTAGTATAATAAATAGCACTTCAATAGAAATAGCACTTTGATGGAGATCTGGGAGAAATTCAGTGTTAACGTGTCCGCACACATACTCACCTTAGCCAGCCTGACAAACATCAAGCAAAGGCCAGAGGTGTGGTCCTTTAGGTAAGTGGGCCTGGAGCACCAGGGTTAAGGGTCAGAGGTGTGGTCATTTAGGTAAGTGGGCCTGGAGCCCCAGGGTTACATCTCTAGCATAGCCCCTCCCCCCATCCCCTGAGAATGAAGAGAATCACACACTCACCCCCTTCCCAGCCTCTTCCAACTCCCCACTAGCATTCTTGCCTGGATTGTTACATTTCATTTGCACAAAATCTTGTAATATAGGTATTATCATCTGCATATCTTTTGGAGACTAGATGAAGAAACTGAGACATCTAGATTAAGAAAATTGTGCAAATTCGTGGAAGTGGTAAATGTCTGAGATAGGATTGCATCCAAAGTCTGAAAGATTCCATAGCTAATGCTCTTTTCATTTGTGTTTGAGCCATCTTTGCTTAAATAACTCAACTCCTATAGCCTAGAAATGGTGGATCAATATTGACTTTGATATAGGAAAGAATTGATAATATGTCAGTCCACATATATTTTCCATTTCCAAACATATCCAGAAGATACAAGGCAGTGAGCTTCATCAGCCAAGTCAGGGCATGCCTGGGTGACCCACACTGTTTTCTTAGAGTAAATGTCTCATCACTTTAGAAAGGTGGTTCTTCCTGGCGCCTGGAGCCACTTAAGTGAGTCTGGAAAAGCTCCCTTACTTAATAATGCCCTTGTGCTCTGAGTATATTAATTTACTTCCCCCAGCTGATCAGTTTTATGCTCCAAGAGATTAATTTCTTTGCCTTGGCATACTAAAGGATTGAGGTTCACAACATACAAATACTTCTTTTTTCTTCAGCCCCAAAGGTGTGTTGTGAGGATTAATGAGATGATGCTTATAAGTGCATTTTGAGCTCCTTGCTCACAAAGCACTTTATAAATACAAGATATTAATTCTTTGTTGAGGTCTATCCATCACTTACAAATAGCTGAATATTCTAGATGCCCTTTGGGAAGCACAACCCCCCTTTTTCTGACTCTTAAAGAGAGTTCATCTGGGTCAAGACTAGGAACAAAATCAGAGCGAGGCTCAAGGAGTTTCCCCAGTTCCTTGTCTTTAGTGTCTGACTTTGCCTTGAAACTCACAAAGTGTTCTTTGGGGAGAGAGACATTCTAAGCACCTCTGAAATGGCCTATACTACTTGAGCCTACCCACATCGATTTTCTTTTGCCTCTAGCTCTAATACATAATATCATTCTCTGACTGTTCATTAGACCCACAGTCTCATTTTTTAGTGTCAACAAAGCAATAAAGAAAACTTTCCCTTCCTTTATTCCAAGACTCAAAACAAAATGCAAAAAATACCTCTGGCATTAATTTTGCACAGACGAATGTTGCTACGATATTCCTATTAGCATGTCCATGTGCTTGACAACATTTCAGATGGTATTAATAGTCTACCTGCAAGAAAGCATTTTCTGCCAGCCCAGTGCAAATTGCCAGAACCTTTAAGCCACTCTTCCTCAACTTAGCAGCAGTATATCATCATTACCTGTGGCTGGACCCAGAAATCACATTTGTCAATGCCTGAATTGCTCTTTTACTTTCCGTGGTTTTAGAAACCCACTTTGTTTTGGAAATGGGGTTAGCTGAGTGTATTTTAGAAGATGCAGAAATATAAAAAGCCACAACCAGGGGATTTAGGGGGTATGTAGGCTGTTTCATTTTCTATGGTCAGTTAATGTTTGAATGATGAACTCTGTGGAACCAAAGGTAACAATACAGTCATCTTTTGATCGGAGGCCACGGAATTAATGTGCTTCCTTTTGATTAGTAGGAACGAATTCAATCATATTAATAATACTAAGTAGTTCGAATACATTGGATTATTTTTTCATATCTCAGGGTCTGTATATGCTCTGCCTCTTAATATCCTATACTGAGTCCTCTGGCGAACTGGGAAGTGGAGAACCTGAGGCTAAGTGACTTGTTCAAGGTTGAGCAGCTACTGAAGTTAAAACTCAAAGCCAGCCCAAAGTTATGACCTCCTATACTTTACTGATGACGATTTTAAGAAAATTAGTATAACTTCTAATGAATAGGATCTATGGTTGGACCAACAGAGTAAAATGGTGTAACAGTTATTTTTTGTGCTATACAAGAGTTTGCTCTATCTTTAAGTTCTTCAGCTGAAAGAATTTTTACTGCTTTGGGGCCAATCGGCAAGTTTCCAGATTACCTAAAGAGGGACTTAATGTATTGGGAAACTAGTCAAGGGTCAACTTACTTTCTTTATCTTTCCCTCCTCTGTTCTCTCTTCCTTTCCTTCTAAATGGATTAACCCAAATGTCACAAATGTGAGCTGTTTCTGCATAAAGGTTGTAGCTGTGTGTATGAACCAGTTGGGCCTTAGTAATTTTACCTCAAAGCATTCTGGTCTTCACAATATTATAATTAAACAGTGCATGGTTGTATGTGTCTCCAGGAACTGAAATATTTGATAATAGAGTCAATAGTACAGAAGCAAATGACAAGAGGCAACTAACTGTATAAAAAATGGATGGTGATATACACACACACATACACACACACATACCTCTAACTTTTTAAGTAGAATGAAATATGATCAGAACTTTTTTTTCTAAAATTCAGTCCCATGTAGGTGAGTGTCAGATCCATGTAAGTAATTTAAGCACTATCTATTTGAAGATTTCATTGTGCAATTTGTAAATTTCTCAGTGTGGCTGAGAACTGTAGTAGATTTTTAGGATCTAATTAGTAATGCACATATGCCTCTTTTTAATGACATTATGACATTACTATTCATAAGGCCATTCTTTCTTAAGGATAGCATCCCTGTCTGTTGAAGTATCGATTTTAGTCTTTGTTTCAATGTTCATACTGGTTGCTATATAAAATGTACAACTAAATGTCATTAAGGATTGGATATGAATGTAAATGGATTTGATGAGGTTTGTTCAGCTTTCAGAGTAGTCCCTGTGTATGAATTCTGATATTTAGAAGGTTGTTTGCTCTTCAAACAAATGGGGCTCGGGGCAAATGAACTCATTCTCATGCACATGTTTTTAAAACATTTCTCACTAATGTTTGAGCTAAATTAAAATAAAAACCAACAAGAACATGAAAAGAGACTAAGAACAATGTTAATGTGGCAATTTAAACCAATTTGGTTTTCCAAATGACCTTCCATCTTTCACAACTTTTAACAGTATACAAGATCGCTATCCCCTCTGCCAGATGCTGTCTGTCTGGCATGGAAAACTTAAAACCTTTTTCTAAATGTCTTTAAAGCTGAGATGGAGAAGAATGACTCTCTGTCTTTCACTTTCCGAAGGGTCTATGGTTGAATTGTGGCTATGCTGTCCTCCCAACACATCACGTATTGATTCTCCCCCATTGTTTCTTAGTCGTCTAGCCCGTACCATACCTGAAATGATTTTCCATGGAGCTTTATGCTTGACAGATTGAATGGGAGGGGGGATACTTAGAAGGACCAAGATTCCTATGTTTGTGGAAGAAGTAAGTCAATGCAGCTTCTTAATTAAGTTGGTACATATAGAGCTGTCAGTCTGGAACATTCAGTACTTCATATTTTGCCTTGCATGGTACTAAGAATATTTAGCTTTCTCTTCATTATTGACTTCACTAATCCATTCTACAGAGAGTGGGAAAAGGTCATTGCTACACTTAATATTGCACCAATGACAGTTACAGAAAACCCAAAGTAATAGAATATATTCAAGGTGAATCTGGCATAATCCTTTTGGCATTTCTCAGTATGTTGTTGTGACTAAAACTTGAGAGAGGTCAAAGCTTGTGAAGATGGATGATATATATCCCTTGTGTAGCTGTCTCCTGTAGGGTAGAGTTAAGAGTTACAGAGACATACGTTCTTTTCAGAAAAGCGCATCTTCCTTTTCTATTAGGACATGTGAAAATTAGCCCAACTTTATTTTGGATTAGTAGACTTCTGTGTATCAGATCTACCAGGATGATCATATAATGGTCTCATAGGTATTTATTTACGTTAACATAAAGTTACCTTTTTTTTTAACCGTGGGCTTATTGAAACACCAAGAAATTAAGATACCTTTTTCTATTTTGGCTCCTAGCTGTCTCTCTCTCTCTTTTTTTTTCTTCTGTGAGAAATAACACTTGGAGGAAAACTTTAAATTATATACTGCAATCCAAAATTGTTAGTTGTTCTTTCTGTTCATTACATGTTGTCCTTTGATATGTTAATATATTAGGCTTGATGCCAACCAGATAGGGTCTCATGATGTAAGCTGGAAACAGATCCACAGTCTCCTCTTTGATGAGCTTTTTGTTTGTTTTTACTCCTGGGGAGTAAGAATAATGAGTCAGCTCCTAAGACTAATTTGTTCAAAGGAGAAATGAATGGGAAATCTTTTAAATGTACCCAGTACTGCTACCCCTCCCATTCTGCCTCTCACAGAAGGCAGGTACTAGTCTGACCACATGCAGAATCTTCTCCACCAATAAAAACTCCGACATGCAGGTGGCCCAGAGATGGAAATACTGGGGCAAGCTTTTATCCACCTGGTGCTACATGCCATTCTAATATTCTTTCTAGCTTTTATACTTATTTATGAATTGCTTTCAAACCACCTGTTTTGAGATTTTTATTTCATTTTTAACACTGGTGATCTGGATTGGGCTTCCTGAAGTTCCAATACTAGAAGGCTAAGAGGCAGAAGTAATTTAGAAGTTCACTAGTTTCTGTTTGATCTCCGTGAGGTTGGTTGATAAGACAGTAGAGTTCCCAAAGCATGGCTTCATTATTTTGTGTTTTGAAGCATATTCATTAGGGGTATATCTTCACAACACCACTCTCCAAGTCTGTCCTAATTAGACAAACCATCCAGGGGTGGTAATAACATTTACAAAGGGAAGAAAGGGGGCATACTCACAGTTAAAAGCATTATATTTGAGCCTTGAAATTAATTAGATATTTCATGCTTAGAAGAAGTATCCCTACCAGGCTTTTTGAATGGAGACATATTCAGGAAGGACCTCTCCTAGTGAGGAAAGACAGCAAGACTAGGTAAACTTATAAAACCTGTGTCTATTGGTACTAATAAAATATAGATGCTCAAAGGCCTGGAAATGCTATACCACTAAATGTATAGCTGCTTTTATTTACAGATGTTTAGTTGGGAGTTCCTCTGATTTTAAAATATGGAACAGATCTGGACCAAGGGATAGAGATGAAAAGATTTCCATGTGGTACTCTACCTATTTTACATAGGCAATGGGATGCCAGGGCCCCACTTTATGGAATAAGAAGTCTCTGTTGGCCATCAAGGCTTAAATTGTTTTCTTTGGCAAGGTAGAGCAGTTGCAGACACTTAAGAGGAGAATAAGGAAGTGCAGGGCTCCGTTCTTTACTGTATTCTGATGGGATACAGTAAAGCGAGTGTGGGACATGTGTGACTGAGACACCGAGGGTCCTGATACTCACAAGTCAAGGGGGTCCTTGTTCCTCCATTGACCCAATCAAGGTATGGTTGGAGAGAGATGGAGAAGAGAGAGGGTAAACCTTTCTGTAAACGGCCACACCTCTCACGGATGCTCATCCCCAGCCACTTTCCCAAAACTTGATGGAGCACGGCATAGCTAAGAATAACCTGACCTCAAACCTGTCAACCAAGGGCAGAGTGACTTCGACTCCACCTCCACTAAAGATAAATTGCTATCTATCTCTAAAAAACTTCATAAAACGCACCAAAAACCTAGGATGTTTTTGAATGACTTATTGACTTTTCAGATTGTTCTTTAAGCTGTTTTTTAAACTTTAAAGGCAACACTGATAATGAACGCTTCCAAATGGTAAAACAGAAAATCCCCTTCAAATATAACCGGCCCGTAGAAGAGTGGCTGCAGGAAAAAGGTAACTGTCGTTAAAACTTTCATTTTAAAATCATTTGACTCTAAACCCTCATTTTTAAAGCCTGCAAATAAATGTTCCTTAAATGATAATCGCCTGCTGCATAAATGACTGTTTTAATTTTCATTATAATTTGTGTCAGCTTCCACCTGCCATATGTTGATAAATCATGCTATAATACATTGCCATTAAAATACAGTTAAAGGGACTAACATCTAGTTTTCTATCAGCATGACAACCACCAACAAGAAATTCCAGGAACCTCTAAAAAAAAGAAATGTATTATGGCAATTTAACCACTGCATGACATTATTTGTTAATTTGTTTTAAATTACCTCTTATACCAGAGCTTTCTAAAGAAATTTCAAAAGAACTTATTAAACTTACATCTTGAGGCTGTTTTGGCTTTACTATCTGTAGCATGGTTAGCATCAACAACAACAACAACAAATCATAGATTGACTCGTCATTTAAACTGCTTAAACAAATGTTATAAGGGGAGCCATGTTCTTTAACATTTGTTTTTAAACAAGGAAAGAATGAGAAGGATGGATTTTGCCTTCAGAATTAAACTTGCAGAGGCAAAGATATTTCCTAAGAGGTTAATGGCATCCTAGTTACTGATGGAAACTAAAAATAAATAAATAAATAAACCTATTCTACACTTCAGTTGCGTGGTACCCTTGTGTATTTGATACTTATGCAACAAAAGTATAAGGAGTTGGAAAATGAAAGGTTAATGGAAGGCAAAACAGCAGTTTCTCATTTGCCAAAGAAAACAACCACTTGGTTAATGAAAGAGGGCAGCGGTTACATGTGATGTTAGAATTTTCTGTGTGGCTCCTCTTCATTGGGAGGTAAACTATTGTCTTTCAATGAAGAAAGACTTCTGACTTGAACAAGCTGGTGACTGTTTTTTTTTTTTTTTTTTTCCTGAGCCAGTAGCTACTCTTGTAGTTTGAGGTGTTTTTTGTTTGTTTGTTTGTTTTCTTAAGGAGATCTTAAGTGAGTTTTTAAAATATGTAGAGATTTGATTGAGTTATTTATAAAAAGTAATGGGGTATGTTAATATGCAACGTAAAAAAAAGACAAAGGACTACTGCAGTTGCAAGCTGAGTGAAAACATTCAGAACTTTAAACACGGAAAATCCTCACTGAGTCTTAACTGTTTGCCCTGTTTTTAATGTACGTGGTCTAATTAAAAATAAATTAAGAATAACTCTAAAAAGCAAATAATTTTGTTTAGTAATCACCAGCTCATAAAGTCCCTTTAACATTAGAGATGATGATTGCCTCACTTCTTAAAAAGGAAAAGACAACTTAGATGCATGTCTGAGTCTCATGTGCCTGAGAAAATTTATTTTTTGTTTCTTTCAATTTTATGTTAATAATATTTTATTTTACTCCATTGCCTTTTGAAGTCTAAGTTCAATAGCATGCCAGGCATTTTCATTTGTATTAATCATTTTAAAGTTATTAGTAGGCTTTTAGTTGTTCTTCCAATAGCATTGCTATCAGTTGGCTTTTATATAGAAGGACGCTTCCAAACACACAATAGAGGTTGAATGGGTGGGACTGGGTAGGGGTGGTTTGGATGGGAGGAAGGGAGGAATTTGTTTCTTAACTGAGTATGTATGTTTATATATGCAAATAATATTGAAAAGAATTCTATGCAAACTGGGGGGTTCTCTCTTCTACATTATTTTAGCCAAAATCACTTTTTTGTTTCATTTAGGTAAGTAACATCTATTCATTCTATTGCTTTATCTCTTCCTCTGTCTAGCCAACTTTCCCTTTATAGAAATAGAAAATGTATACCAAAGACCTTGCAAGGACAAGGAGTTAGAAAAGGGTGAATCTGGAAAGATGATTAGGCAGAGGCATTAGTAAGGACTTGGACTGCTCTGTCACTTGGGCAGAAACAGTTGCTTCTGTCATTGGAGAGATGTGAGTCACAGCATTCCCTCGCCTGTTTTCTGGCGCTGTCTGTTATTGACTGACTTTCTGACCTTAGACAATCCACTTAACCTCTTTATATCTCAGATTTCCCATCTGAGGAGAGGAGAAATAATACTGCCTATTCCCCAAGGGTGTTCTGAGGTTTAATTAATTAGTCTTTGTGCAACACTGACTGGAAACATGCAAAGATTTAATTTAAGCAGTATGTGAACTTGGTGTCCAAATGAGGGAGCATTTAATGACTTCCAAGAGGATGGGCACCCAAAACAAAACACCAAATAACCTGCTACAAAGCCTGTACTGGTATTGTAGTCAGATTTTATATTATTGGTGATAGATTGGAATCCATTATCAGATTGTAATATAGATAGAATAGTGGTCATCCCTTATTAAAAATAAAAAAGAAAGAAACACGATTGATCATAATGAGTGGCAATAAGGAGACCTGGCACTGATATTGAGAAATCTTGGGCAGATGGTAAATGTTCTGCGGTGGGTCCCTTATGTCCTTCGCAGGGAGAGGGTCGTGATGATTGTTTCTCACTTACTCCTGCTTCCTTGAGAGAGTGAAATTGATCAGAGGAAAAGATAGCAGAAGACTTGAATATCCCACAGTTCCTTTAGTGCCTGCCAGCATTACTATTAACCACCTAATCTAAGGTACAGAGGGCCGGGAAAGGGGTTTAGAACATAAGAAAAGCAGATCCAGTCAGAAATAAACCATGAAACAGACAAATAAACAAAGACCCAAATACTTCCTATGGCATGATGGATACCTGAAACATATACACTCCTTCCCAATTTACCCCACCAGTGTCTTGTTCTCAAGAAATGATTAGTCAGATCTCTCTGTGAAAGCAGGAATAGCCAGAAATGAAGCTGTGGTTTAATTGTGTAGCCCAGGAAATGTCTTGCCTTGCTCCACACTTGGGTCTGTCTTGAACAAGCAGAGACCACTTTTTGGAGTGAACCGTGGCAACTGGAATAAAGGAGATCCATCATTTCTAGCCAGTGTAATTCAACTTTGCATTTCAATTCTCTCTGACCTTCCTTTCATTTGTAAGCATAGGCGGAATAACATCACTAGGAAAATAAGATGAAGACCATTATAGATGTGGAGTACTTCTGGGAATATTAGAAATGCAAAATCTACTGTAGTCAGTTATAAGCATCAACTGATCTTCAGTGCTGGGCTATATATAAAAAAGGCAATGAATAAATATTATGGTTGGCCAACAGTTATGTGAATGGAAGGGATATTATGGCATTGGGGCTATCTGGTGCAAGACACTAAACTTAAGCCCTACAATTCTCCTATTAGGCAGAATTCTCCTTTTTATTATGTTAAGCTATTCCAAATGCCTATGCAAAGCTGAGAGCATGTTTATTCTCCCCTTCCATCATGGCATTTCTTTCAGTAGTAAGCTTAGGGCTCCCAGGAAAAAAGCTGTTGTCAAAAAACTAAATAGTAATGAGGTATGAGCTCCAGGCCATTACCCAGCATTACTGTGCATTGAACTTTTTGCTGCATCTCATATGAAAAACGAGAGGTCAAAGAACAGGCAACGATGTGTGTGCACAGGGCACTGAAGGAATTGATGGGAAAAGAAATGGAAATCTATTAGATCTATTTGATTAGTCCCTTAGGATCTGGGCAATTTTGTTTTTAAAGCCAACAGATTCCATTTCCATGCTCCACGTATTTTTATAGACATTATTTTCACTATAACAAAATTATCTGGCCAATTCTCCATAGTGTAGTGTTTAAAGCTCCCAAAGGGGTATTATTTATCAACCATTCTTGACTAATATGCCCTTAAGAGTTGCCTGATGAGTGGATTGGGCTCTTGTACAGAGTTCCCACTGAGTAGAGGTGTTTTCCCTTTTCTAGCTCTTCCATTTCACCCATTTTTATACATTGAGAAGGGATTCCACTAGAATTGAGACGGGATTATATACTAGAAATTCAAGGGTACTAATCTTTATATAGATTTAAGGGCTTCCCAGGTGGTGCTAGTGGTAAAGAACCTGCCTGCCAATGCAGGAGACATAAGAGACACGAGTTCAATCCCTAGGTTGGGAAGAACCCTGGAGAAAGAAATGACAACCCACTCCAGTATTCTTGCCTGGAGAATCCCATGGACAGAGGAGCCTGGTGGGCTACAGTCCATAGGGTTGCAAAGAGCTGGACGTGATTGAAGCGACTTAGCACACACACAACACATATAGACTTTAAACACCATATAATAATAGTTGTAGAAGTTACAAGCCTAAATATCACAGTATGTCTCTATTCAGATTAGAGATCATAGAGCAAAGATCTCAGTCTTTAAAAAAACGTACTCCTTTCAATTAAACAGTTGAGTATAATAGAACATTGTTTTCAGTCATTAATAGCTAAAATAATTCCAGCAAGATTAAGGATGACTGGAGCATTGTTTGATCGCTAACTAAAATGGAGGAAAAATTCAAAAAGGATAAACTTAATTCCATTTAAAAAAAAGTTTTTCCCTCTTTCTCCATATGGAAAAGCAGACAAATAATCTGGAGAAACAATAGACTAGAAGGCTTTGTCCTTCAAAAGCTAGATCTTTCTGTGAAAGATCTCAAGCTTAAGAAAAGCTTTTTAAAATAGGGATAGTTGGGGCATAGTTGACTTATACCGTTCTCTGTTCTGCCATGATTTCATTCTGATAGTTTTCTGTGCACAGAGCATAAATGGTCCCCCAAATAGGAACTAGCAATAAGGTGAGCTACTGTGTCTTCAATCCGTTAACATGCCCATATATCATTTAAGGTGTTTTATGTGTTGCCTTTTTATTAACACCTATCCCTCCTTTGGAGAAGGCAATGGCACCCCACTCCAGTACTCTTGCCTGGAAAATCCCATGGATGGGGGAGCCTGGAAGGCTGCAGTCCATGGCGTCGCTGAGGGTCGGACACGACTGAGCGACTTCATTTTCACTTTTCACTTTCATGCATTGGAGAAGGAAATGGCAACCCACTCCAGTGTTCTTGCCTGGAGAATCCCAGGGACGGCAGAGCCTGGTGGGCTGCTGTCTGTGGGGTCGCACAGAGTCGGACACGACTGAAGTGACTTAGCAGCATCCCTCCTTTTAAAATTCGTTGATTTTGAATGATGTCATTTTTCTTTCCCCCTTTATCGCTGACATGATCAATGCCTACTTATTTTCCATACCTTTGAGAGAGATTTAATTGTGTGACCATGGTCTCTCCCCTTCCCCAAATGAATAAAGACAGAAAATAATCTGTCATGAAGTTTATGAAATAGCAAGTACAGATAGAATATTATACATTAGCAAAATTTCTAGGAAATCTTTTATTTCCTAGAGGTGTTTATTTTTATAAGTACACAATAGCTCCAGGTCTCTTAATTAAAATCTAATTTAATTTCAGTTAATTTAATTATCAGACCTAGTTTTTTAATTCAGTGTTCTGAGTTACCCCACTGAGTTTTTATTTGCCCTATATATTCTTCATCATTTTCATTATGTTACATATGTTACTTTGTAGGTTAAAAAAGTCAGTACAATAGGTATTTATGATTTATTATTATAATTACCTGATTTGGGTTGTTTTCTTTTTCTGTCATCCACAACTGTATACCCTGGAAGACTGCAGTACCACTCGTCATTGAAGCAAGATTTCTTCTGCTTCACAATAAAGAAGTAGACATTCAATTATTCAGGTTGTCTAGGATATTCAGCTAGACAGTGGAAGAGATAAACATAGGGAAATGTTATTTGCCAATGTCGAGATTGAATTTTTGTTACTTGCCAATACCTATACTGAATTTTTGCTATCCAATTTTCTCCCCTTCAGTTGCTCAAGGAAGCCTGTTTTGATGTCTGGTCCATTCAGACCAGGTAAGGCAAACAGAGAAAAATGTATGGGAATAATGATGTTTCCTCCACCCAACCCACTAGGCCGGCAGTTAACCATCTTCAACACCCAGGCGCAAATAGCTATTGGCGGAAAGGACAAAGGACGCCTCTTCCAAGGCCAGCTTTCTGGGCTCTATTATGATGGTTTGAAAGTACTGAACATGGCGGCTGAGAACAACCCCAATATTAAAATCAATGGAAGTGTCCGGCTGGTGGGAGAAGTCCCATCAATCTTGGGAACAACACAGACGACCTCCATGCCACCAGAAATGTCTACCACTGTCATGGAGACCACCACGACAATGGCTACGACCACTACCCGCAAGAATCGCTCTACCGCCAGCATTCAGGTAAGCCTCTTTCCAACATTTCCTTGACTCTGCATCTTTGTCTTTGAGACATTGCTATCATGGTCAGGGTTGCTTTGTAGCTGAAGTGTCTGAATTACTATGTTTGTAGGAAGGACACTTACAGGTGCTCATAGTAGTAACACCCAGGAGTAGAGAAAGACAAAGCAATTGATAAAGAAATTATGAATGTCTGGTGTGCACGCATGGGTTATTATTCTTATTATATCCATCACTGAAATGGTAAAGCTGTTATTCAAGGTGAGAGATGGAGAACATTTTCACTGTGACATACTCTCTCCTCTCATTTTATTACCTTTCTTTTCAACAGCAGACAAAGATAAGGAGGAAAGGAACATTTGTTATCACAGGAAAGACTATATTCTAGTTAAATTCTATTTGCATCCTCCTGATGGCTTACTATTGGGACATGAATTGTTCATTTCTGAGGCCATGGAGTAGCATTAAGTCAAGGGTAGATGAAGCTGAAGTTTCCATCAATCTTTATAAAATGCAATACTTGTATTTTATAAGTGTTGATTAATCACTTGTTATTTTTGGTCTACTTTGTTTCTTTTACATTGTATTGACCAAAATCCTAATTATATTAGCAAATTTGAAGGTCTGAGTTTAACTATGTAGGGAGTCCTTAGTTTTTGTTAATGTTTTGGTTTTGTCACTTAAAAGTAATTGTAGCCAAGCTAAAGCTTAATGCTTTGCTGATCACTTTGGCTTCTCATAAATCTAGGTATTAGAGGGTATAAAGTTGAATTATTAGCCTTAAATGCTCTGGCAAAAAAATAATACATTCCAATTGCTCATGGCGGAGAAGGTGATTGCACCCCACTCCAGTACTCTTGCCTGGAAAATCCCATGGATGGCGGAGCCTGGTGGGCTGCAGTCCACAGAGTCGCTAAGAGTCAGACAAGACTGAGCGACTTCCCTTTCACTTTTCATTTTCACGCACTGAAGAAGGAAATGGCAACCCACTCCAGTATTCTTGCCTGGAGAATCCTAGGGACGGGGGAGCCTGGTGGGCTTCCGTCTATGGGGTCGCACAGAGTCAGACACGACTGAAGCGACTTAGCAGCAGCAGCAGCATTGCTCATGGGGAATTGACCCTTAGCCTGGTTAGTGTCTGTAGGAGATTCAGTAGATCAGTACTTGTCCTTTCTTGGTTTAAGACATTATCCAGGGATTCAATGAAGTCTTTGACATCACCTTTCCATTGATTTCACTGGGCACTGGTAAACCTAAAGTCAATAATCAATTAAATCTCTGATGTGTTCTCGTTCTTCTGAATTAATTTTATGTGAGTTAGGTAGTGGTAGAATTGTCTTCCTTTTCCCTTGTTTTTGAGTAGACACAGCCAGACACCTCCTTACATGATTCCACAGGAACAGTTGGAAGCTGACTCACAGATGATGCTATCAGTACAATGTTACGTGTTTTAGAAAGGCTACTGAGAAGCCTGTTATTTCACAGTCTTAGAGTTGCACATGTTGTTACATTCAGACCTATGTACATGCTCAAAAAAAATAGCTTCTTCTCCACTGATATTAAAGCAATAACTCCTGACACTTCACTCTACTCACTGAAAAGAAGATAAAAGGCAATATATATTTCTATTATGACTCTCTATAGCTCTAGAGCAGATCTGCTTATTGTTGGTGAAAGGATAGTTCTGTCTGCACAGGTCTGGTTCTGCTTCTGTCAGAATGCATTCCACTAACTCTGTGGGAAGCAGAGGAGCAAATGGCTTTTTCTTCGCAGGGATGGATGGTCCTGTAGTCTTTTTCGAGGCCATGTTTTTACTGACCTCAGAAGGATTTAATGTTACATGGGGATTCAGGGACCAAGCCATAATAATGATCAGTTTTGGGCTTTCCCTCCAGGGGCAAATACATAAATGGGAGTAGATTAAGTATTTGTACCAACTAAGAAAGCTTAGGCTAGAAGGTACAAAAGTCTTGTAAGCAGTTCTGACTCTAGACATCATTGGACCTACTGTCATTTTAGAGAACAGCAGCTGTGGACAGCTGGTCATCTCTGACAGCTTCTTTCTGATGTGTCTCTGTTCCTTTAGTCCAGTAATAATTGGATCACATCTGCATGGCTTTCCTTTTGCTTCTAAAGACAAGGCTATAAAAATGAGTTATAAACCTGTTGATGCTTGTTGTTCTTTAGAGTGTATAAAACCATAAAGTGCTATTGGAGAAAAGCCAACAGATGAGCAGAATTGGAATAGATTGGAACGAGAGATTTAAAAGCCCCATATTCTTTGTAAAGATTAGCTAAAGGAAGTAACTATGCCAAGGGTTTTGCACTTTTTGTTCGGCCGACCAGCCATAAGAACTTTGCCTTGGACTCTGGAAAAAACTTAGGATGGACAGGTAGACACTGCTATCCATTTAAAATGGATAACCAACAAGGACCTACTGTATAGCACATGGAATTCTGCTCAGTGTTATGTGGAATCCTGAATAGGAAGGACTTTGTGGGAGAATGGATCCATGTATATGTATGGCTGAGTCTCTTTGCTGTCCACCTGAAACCATCACAACATTGTTAATCAGCTATACTCCAAAACAAAATAAAATGTTTAGTGAATTAAAAAAAAAAAAAAGGTTATCAACAGTGAACACCTGCACACATAAAACTCAATAGCCTGCCTGTCTCCAAGTCTGCTCCTTAAGTACATTCTGTAGATTACATCAAGCTTGTGTTAGGCATGTGGACCCAACAACCCTTAGATTCTATCCAGGGTTTTAGACAGTTTCCAGACTGTAAAGACTTTGGGTGAAGAAAGTCACTCTCTGAAGTTCTAATGTGCCCTGTGTGAGCCAGCTGATTTTCCCGGATGAAATGGATTCATAAAGATTTGACCTCTGAGTAGCATTGAAACATACATTACCAAATGTAAAATAGATAGTCGGGGGGATTTGCTGTATGATGTAGGGACCTCAAATCCAATGCTCCCTGACAATCTAGAGGGGTGAGATGGTGTGGGAGGTGGGATGGAGGTTGATGTATAGCAGAAACCAACACAATATTGTAAAGCAGTCATCCTCCAATTAAAAAGAAATTAGTTTGATTTAAAAAATTTGATCTCTAAGAAATCTGCAGGAAAAAAAAAGAGGTGAGGAAGACTGGATTTCATGTCTATAGATTCATCATCCACGTTTTCACCTATGTGTGAAATCTTAGAGCCATTTCCAAGTGACTCTGTTCTGTCCTCCTTGGCTTTGATAATATTGCTAGAGTAGAGTTGCCCTAAAATTTGACTCTTCCAGGAGAAACAAAATAAGCATGTACATTCACAAGTATAAATATCCGGTTATTAAAAAATCCACCAGTTATTTCTTTAAGTGTAAGGTTAAAAAAAATCATTTGAACAGTTCATTTCTAATAGACCTTGGATAATGTTGATTTCAGATCAAAGGAAAACTGCAAAGTGCTTTTAGTGATGCTCTTAGCCATGTGTGAAGGTGAACAAAGAGTTTCTGAACTGATGGCCCTCTAATGCTCCAGCCTCCTGGAAATAATTAGCATTTTGATCTTTCTAATGCACTAGTGTGTTACAAAATACTTGTGAATTACATGGACTATGTGCAATTACTCACAGCTGTGGTGCCAAGCATTAAGTCTTTACCCTACATTAAGAAGGATGTCTCTGGTTACTCCCCTGATTGAAAAAGAAAGTTAAGATTGAGAGAAGAGGTGGATACATTGAGAAAGCAAATGGATGGGTGATAATTCTCAAATAAAGATCTGGCACTTAGTAGGTGCTCAATAAACATTTGTTGAATAAATCTGAAAACAAGATAGGCTTTATAATGTACTTTATCATTTAACAATCAGAAGTGGCATGGCTTATGGAAGATTTTCCCTCTAAGATGATCACTGGGCTTTGGACAATTTAATTTACCCCCCACCCCCAGTGGTAAAACTATGCTGCTGCTGCTGCTGCTGCTAAGTCGCTTCAGTCGTGTCCGACTCTGTGCGACCCCATAGACGGCAGCCCATCAGGCTCCCCCGTCCCTGGGATTCTCCAGGCAAGAACACTGGAGTGGGTTGCCATTTCCTTCTCCAATGCATGAAAGTGAAAAGTGAAAGTGAAGTCGCTCTGTTGTGTCTGACTCTTAGCGACCCCATGGACTGCAGCCTACCAGGCTCCTCCGTCCATAAGACTGATGAAATGTATGTACTTGAAATCAGATTGCCTGAGTGTGGAATCTAGTATCCTCTTCATATTAGCTAAGCGACCCTGGGGAGGTCACATGTGTTGTGGTTACCTAGCTGTGGAGACAACCTGTCATCATTTAGTAGCTTGAAACAATGATGTCATTAGATCTCATAGTTTTATGGGTCAGAAATTTGGGCAGGGCTCAGAACACTGAAAGCCAAAGGAGAAGGGCGAGGCAGAGGATGAGATGTTTAGATAGCATCACCGACTCAATAGACATGAATTTGAGCAAACTCCAGGAGACAGTGAAGGACAGAGGAGATTAGTGAGCTCTCCATGAGGTTGCAAAGAGTCAGACATGACTTAGTGACTGAACAACTGTGAAAATAGCAAAGCAATTCTTCTGCCTTACATCGAACTGGCTGAGGTCACTCAGTGGCTACTCTGGACTGGAGGCTCTGGCTTCACACGTGCACCTGGAGCCTCAGTGGATGAACTGGACTCAGTTGTGAACATGTCCCTCTCCGTGTCTCTAGGACTCCTTTCATGGAGGCTTAGGTCTCGTGGAGAGAGTTTTCCAAGTCTTGGATACATGGAGAAAGGAACAAATCTCAGGTTGGTTGAATGTACAAAGCTAAATTGACAAAGTCAGAGATGATGATTCCTAGAGAGATAGCCAAGTTCAACTAGAACAGAGAGTGTATAGAGGAGGATTGGTGGGAGATCAGAGACTCAGATTCTGAGTGTCTTGGCCTAAAACTCCCTCAAACAGAAGAGGTCCTAGAGGGGAGAACTGGATCAGGTTCCCTGTGGGTTTCACTACCGAGATCATGCAGGCATGTCCATTACCTGACATCTGACCCCAGTGCTGGGGAGTGACTATTGTGATAGTCACTAAAATGGAAAAGTTTCTAAAATGGAAAAGTTCAGTTCAGGCTACATTCACATTCCTGAATCTTCAATCAGGGCAGAAGGTAAAAGTGAGAAATAAAAGTCTTTTAGGGATCACTGTCAGCCACCAGGACCAAAACGTTCCTGCAAGAGAGGAAAGGGCCACGAGGAAAATAGTTCCAAGAATAAGGTGTATTCTCTTCCCTTAGTGCTCTAGACCAAGTTATTAGTCAGGAAAGAACTCAATGTGTTCCGTGCAAATCACCATTTGGAATCATTTATAAGCTTTTAGCAGGAGACTGATCGTGACCCACTTTTTCTGAATTGGGCATTGGTAAAGTCACCTTGGCATTGGCCAGGGCTGCCCGACACCAGAAAATTACCAGAAAATCACAACACTCAGGCTGGACTGGAACTATTCCCAATAAACAATAGAAATGAAAGATATAAAAGCTTTATGAGATTTCATTCTTATCCCTAACTCACAAGTTTGGTGGGAAATACATGGACCACTTTCAAAAATTGCAGAAGGAAGCCACGGTTTTTCAGGTTTTGTAACAATACCTTCATGGAAAGTCCTCCCCATGGTCTGCTTTTACACTGGGGACAGTCAGAAGCACCCTTCAGCCTTGATACTACTTATGGAGAAACAAAACAAAGCAAAACTTGTGACTAAAAAGTTGATCCTTTACATGGATGTGTATGGCTGAGTCACTTTGCTGTTCACCTAAAACTATTACAATATTGTTAATTGGCTATACTCCAATATAAAATTAGAAGTTAAAACAGACCAAAAACCAGCAGGCTAACCTGCCAAAAAAAACAACAAAAAAAAAAACCAGTTGATCCTTCTCACTGCTTGTTCCTGATGGAGTCCCCGTGTGCTGAAGGGAAGAGAGAGCAATTAGAGTCAGAATTTCTAGTTGGATCCTGCATTCTTCCAGTTTTTTAGCTATGTATCTGTGGGTGAGTTGATTAACCTGTCTAAACTTTCCGTTCTATTATCTATAATCACCTGATGCAAAGAGCTGACTCATTGGAAAAGACCCTAATGCTGGGAAAGATTGAGGGCAGGAGGAGAAGGGGACGACAGAGGATGGGACGGTTGGATGGCATCACCGACTCAATGGACATGAGTTTGGGTGGACTCCGGGAGTTGGTGATGGACAGGGAAACCTGGCGTGCTGCTGTTCATGGGGTCACAAAGAATCAGACATGACTGAGCGACTGAACTGAACTGAACTGAATTATCTATAAAATGGGCTCGACAGCATCTATACCATAGGCTTGTTGTGAGTAATACATACAGCCAGATGTGGAAAGAACTTAGGCCATGCCCTATTCCATAAGTTTTCACTAAATGCTAGACATTCAGAAAACCACTTCAACCCAAGAGACTCTCCCAGGACTCACAGATCCTCATAGAGCTTAGCCTCCTTGTATGGTTGGATAAGCACAAAAACAATTTTGTCTACACCCACACAAACCCATTATTACCCAGGATTTCCTTTGAGGGTTCCAGATTGAATCATATCCCTGAACTCATCAATTAGAAGGAATTTATGGAATGGGAGTTAGTTGAGTGGTTATTACATACAAAGCTTTTTGTTAGGACGAAGCGTGTGAAGCTGCCAGTTTTGTAGAAGCAGAGTGGTCGAATATCAGCAACTTCATATTGTTCCACAAATAAATGACACATTCATTTTCAGTATGTTGTTATCCATAGGGTTTTGAGATTCTGGCTGGAACAGGTTTCTGAAGGTTCTTTGAATAATCAGACTGTCTTGGATTGGGATACAAGATTCATCTACCTTATTCCAAATACCATGCTCTAATAGGAGGTAAATTATGTTATACTTACCCCCCCAAATTACCCCTCTGGGCCCCTCTACCTTTTCCCTGCTTCCATCAGCTTGATGGAAGTGAGACAAGGAGTCCACACAGATTTCCATCCCTCGCTTTAGCCATAAGACAACAGAGCCTCCAGGGGAAGTTTATTTTAGGATCAGGGCTCAACTAATATTGATTAACGGCCTTGCATAAGGTAGGGCTCCAGGGCTCATTCCTTTCCTGCCAAGCCTCATAACTGGGGGAGGCAATGAAGATTTGTCTGTCTAATTAGACTTCAGCTGCCAGCCAAGAAATACCTTCTGTTTCCTCTTTACCCTCATGCAGGTACTTTCTTTTCCCCTCTTGGAGAACAAATGGGGAGGAGGGGGAAGGAAATGGACTCTAATTTACTCATTACCTAGTAGAACCCTCCAGTGACATTTTCTCTCTGGAATTGCATGGTTCTAATGGGGAAAAAAAAAGGAACTTGATGGGTTCTCTTAAAGATTTAGGTGTCAGCAGTACAAATAGATCAGTACTTCCCAAGGCTGAAAAAGTCCCTGAAAGGATCTCTGAGAAGGTCCTCATCATGTACAGGCAGGAACTCTGCAAGATGCTCAGATAAGTTGTAGAGATGCCCTTCTAATTAGCATGTAATATTTATAGGGTAGAATCACTGACCAGAACTGTGAATAAAGCACTGGATCTTACTTTTAGCCATCTGAATAGCTGAGAGGGAGGTGCAGCTCTTGGCTACTCACTGTGGGGGTCTTCAAATGTTTCTTTTTTCTTTTTGTAGTTGCACAATGTGGGATCTTTAGTTGAGGCATGTGAACTCTAAGTTAAGGCATGTGAACTCTTAGTTGCTGCATGTGATACCTAGTTCCTCCATCAAGGATCTAACCCTGACCCCTCCATTAGGAGCATGGAGTATTAGCCACTGGACCGCCAGGGAAGTCCCCCAAATGTTTCTAAAACATTTGTCCAATCACCTAACAGACTTCTTGGCCAAGTATAAAGCCTGTATCTTTACCGTGTACAGTATGGATCTCTTCCCTGGTCTCTCTCTCTCTGTCTCTCTGATGGTGTTTTCTACCATCTTGCTCCAGGCGCACAGGTCTTCTTGATCTTCCTTGAACTTAGATCCAGGAGAAGGGAGAGACAAGCGAGGGCCGTGCAGTTGCAGAGTCTGATCTTGTCTCTGTTTAACATGTTGATTTTTTGCTGATCAAGAATTTTTTTTTTTGCATTGATGCTGACTTCAAAACATTGCAATAAAGTATTCTTTATCTCTGATGATTGAATTTGAGGCCATTCCTTTAAACGTTACACAATAGGTGAGTGCCTCCTCCTTAGTCCCAGCCCTGCTCGAATGTACCAAGCATGCCTGTGGCTTTTCCCTTGCTGTTTCTTCTGCCTGGGGCAGTCTTGCTTGAATGTACCAAGCCCTGCTCAAATGTACCAAGCACGCCCACGGCGTTCCCCTTGCAGTTGCTTCTGCCTGGTGCAGCTCTTCCCAGTGATTGAATGCCTCACTGCCTCACTGTGTGCAGACTTCTGCCCATATGGCACCTTCTGCAGCGGCCCTCCTTGACCATCCCCTGTGAAATAGCGCTCCACTCCCTGCTGCCTTCTGCTTCGTGGCCTCTCAGAGCAGTCATCTCTACCTGACATGATATCACACGTTTGCTTGTCATCTCTGTGTGGTGAAATGTGTGTTCTAGGATGGCAAGATACTCGTTTCAGGTGCTATCAGGGCACAGAGTAAGGCCTCGGTCAGTATTGCTGGAGGCAAATGGATGGACAGCAATCCACTAGCACCTTTTCAGGGAGTACACAGGTCTTATGATGCTCACGACTGAATCCCACTTCCAAGCGCTGTCCCCGCCTCCGCCGCCTCAAGAGGCCCACGCTCTGGCTCTCTGATGAGGCTCACCAGTAGGAGTGGTAGTCAGCAGCGGTTTGTTTGTTTGTTTGCGGGATGGAACCAGTGCCCTCTGTGGTGAAAGCATGAAGTCCTAACTACTGGACCAAGAGGGAATGCCCTCAGCAGTGGTTTTGCTGCTCTGGACTCCTTGCCTTGTACAGTTGCTGAGTCTGATCTTATCTCTATTTAACGTGTAGATTTTTTGCCCATCAAGAAACCTTAAGAATAAGAGTTCAGAGATGTCTCCTTGTATCTGGTATGAGAGATTGTTCTTGTTGATTTCTGGTCTTAAATTCCCTTTCCTTAGAAATTACTTGCCATCCTAATAGCAAAGGCGGTTTCTAGCACTTACAGTTTTCAAAGCAATTTTGAAAATGTAATCTCTCCCACTTTCCCTGTCTAATTTGTTTGCCATATTCCTTTCCCAAATTATTTAATTATTAATTCTCCTAAAACCTACCTTTGTATATATCAGCAAATAAAAACTATATTAATGGACTGCTGCTTCTACTCTGTTCTACTGGTATGGATAGAAAATTAACCAATGGCTAATTTACCTGGTTGTACATATGTGGATAGGAGTCTTCTACCCACTTTAAGTTACTTTTTTTGTTTTTCTCTAATAACTAAGTTGATGATTCAGACAGGAAAGCATCTGCCTGCAGTGCAGGAGACCTGAGTTTGAGCCCTGGGTTGGGAAGATCCCCTGGAGAGGGGAATGGCTGCCCACTCCGGTATTCTTGCCTGAGAAATCCCATGGCCAGAAGAGTATGGCAGACTACAGTCCATGGGGTTGCAAAGAGTCGAACTCAACTGAGCAATTAACAACAACAGCAAACAGCTAAGTATGTTATGAAAGTGAAAATGTTAGTTGCTCAGTCGTGTCTGACTCTTTACAACCCCGCCAGGCTCCTCTGTCCATGGGATTCTCTAGACAAGAATACTGGAGAGGGTTGCCATTTCTATGAAACTCTTTATTCCTGGTCTTGACTCTATGATTTATGTGGCTCCATAGTTTGTGATCCTTTGAAAAGAAGATTCTGGAAGATACTATGAGAAGTCACTAGATCAAGAGAAGGAATAATCTCTACGTAGCTCCTGACTCAACATTCATGCCCTGGCACAGTGCCAAACACAAAGTGGGGCTCAATCAATGTTTGTTGAAAGAAAGGAAACTGCATTAAGTGAATGAATGCTTATCTTCAAGAGGAAAGAAGCAGATCAGGGGGCAATGTTATTGATGTTCAAGGTCGACAGAGACAGCTGTGAGAAAGCAGGCTGATATGAAGGAAAGAGAGCTCGGAAACAAGAATCAGGAGACTTCATTTGTAGATAAAATGGTTAAAGCCATAACTCAAGGTGGGCTTTCATGTATCAGCTTTGGAATTTGGCTAGGTTGCTTCTTGAAGCTTAGTTTTACCACTGACATATGGAGATGATAACATCAACTTCATGGATAGGTTACAATAACACAAGTCTACAGCGTCAGCTGGTGCAACTCAGCAGATCCTTGTTGTTATTTTAAATGGGATTCTAATACAGGTCTCTTTGGCATCCAACTTTTGGATGTTATTCTTTAATTAGCCATTTGGCCTATCACAGGGCAGTTAGCTTCCTTAGGGCTCCACCCTCTCCTCAGCTAACAAATATAAGGGTAGATTCACATTGTCTCCAGTATCTTCACTTTCCTAACAATAGCTAACGTGGCACCTTGCGCATCCGGTGACAGTGAATGGATGGACAAATGAATTAGAGGGTGGAGGGGAGGAAAAGTTGAGGAGAAGAAAGCAGAGAGCAAGCAAAAATCCTCTGCAATCATTTTGCTGTGAGAACAATCTGTCCATTTCCTGGATTGGATGGCTCAGGTTGAGAGAAATGCATAGGATATCTTTAATCGAATTCAAATTACAATGCAAATAATGATTTATTTTTGTACCCCACTCCACCCCTTTGCTGAAAGCTTTCAGAAGGAGTTCCACAATGACTGCCTCTATGTAGAAGATAAAGCACTTAATAAATGTCTCTTGAGTTGTGGAAAAGAATCAATGATTCCAGTTTAAGCTAAGGTCCAAGAATGTTCTTTTTCTCTGAAAATGCATCTCTTTCTATTTATAGATGACAGGGAAATGACTTTAAGCAGCACTCATTGTTAGCCAGACTTCAAGATGGATATTTCCATTCTGCCTTTGACAAGGCTGTAGGAGGGATGGGATGTGCTTTCATATCTTCCTGGTGTATGTTTGAATGATTGTAAAAATTAGAAACACACTGAGGCTATTATGACAACCCTGCCTTTTGAAACCTTCTAATTAAAGCCTTGGGTTGTCTAGAGAGCTAGTTCTGTTAGCTAAACGGAGAATTTAAGGTTCTCCTGTTTTTTTTTTTTTTTTTTTCATCATCCAGGGATGAGATGTCTGGGGAAATAAATGTACACCATATCTGTGGTGGCCAGCAGTCACTGAGAGAATTACTTGGTGGAAATTTGATTGACTTATGTATATAATGTGGCCTCTTCTATCTCTCATTTTATATACATGTGTGTGACAGAGAGGGGAAGAGAGGATGCTCATGTGTGTTCACATGTATTAGCTAAAACAGTGAAACTTACATGTTCTGAAACTTACATGTATGCAGATCACCTGGGTGGTGTGATTAGCCAGCAGCTTCTGAGTCCATTCTAGGCAGGGCTAAGATCAAGCTAAGATAGCATCCCTGACTCAAAGGGCATGAATTTGAGCAACCTCCAGGAGATAGTGGAAGACAGAGGAGCCTGGCGTGCCACCATCTATGGGATTGCAAAGAGCTGGACATGACCGAGTCACTGAACAACAACAGGATCAAGCTAGCTAGCTCCCAATGATGTCAGGCCGTAGTTAGTGGATCTCACTTTCTGGAGCCGGGATCTCGTAGGTATTTATAGTTCTTTGTTGAATAGTAGTAGCACCTGTTTATCTATCTCCTCCAAACAGTCTCCCCAAACTTAATTCAAGGCTGTTCAAAACAGGAAATCTTGTTAACCCGAAGCATTATGTAAGGGCAAGAGACACCACCCAGATGAGGATTCACCAAGAAAACTATATCCCATCAGACAGTCCTGCTCCTGGTTCCACTGACCCCCCTCTCCTGGCCCTTCCTCTGCTACATGCCCTCAAGGCAGATGCGAAAAAAAGTAGGTAGAATTTAACTTGTCACAATGTGTATCCCTGTTTCTGAGAGGTGACCTCCAATGAAAGCAGAAGGACATGAATGATTTTAATCCACAGTAACAATGGGAAGCCAGTCCTGACCATCCTGAGCGGTCTAAATATATGAAATGACAGATTCTTCTCCTCTGCCTCTTCACGTCCTCCTCCCAGACAGTGAGCGAGACATGTATTCATGCACACACAACTCACACTATAATGCACAATGAAATTTCACCCGGCCTTTATCTCCGAGCTGCTGTTCTGATGATTAATGCCCCATTGGTTGGGAAGCTATTCCACCGAAGAAAGACAAGGAGAGGGGAAGACACATGAAATATATCTCTGAGGCCATTTCTCATTATTATTATTATCATTATTAGCTCCTTACTGCCCTATCTATCCTGTTAGAGAATGCTTGATCTATTGGCAAGGGGGAGGGGATGACATTTGAAAGAGGATTTCACGAGGGAGAAATGAACAAGGACAAAGATAGAAATAGACACTTTTTACTAACGAGGACTGTCCTGGATGGGGTTTGGTGGTGGTCATCATTTATTTTTGGTTTTGTTTGCTGATTCTATTATTTTTGTTGTTTTCATTTTAAAGCCAAATATAATAGATGCCTCCATCTGTGTCTCCTGTTCTTCCCCCCCACCCCGCCGACATTTTATTTCTGCATGTGTTCTTTTGTCTTTATTGAGTCTCTGTCTGCAAGAATCAATATGATATAACGTATGCAAATGTTATTCCTGACCACTTATGCAAAAACTGGACAGAATAATTTCATTGCTTTGTAACTCCCATAATATAATTGCGTCCTTATCCTGGTTGATTTCAAGTTTCTGAAAAGGCTACTTAAAAGAAAATAACTCTATGTATGTATTATATAAGCCACAGTGTCTGATTCTCTCCTGTTTCTCATTCAAAGAAAGGATGATTGCTGAGTAATTTCTGACTCTGTCATTTAGGAAGACCACATAGCAGTGGTCGTTTGGGAAAGATGGAACCATATTAAAAGCACTATTAGAACACATGTGCCTACTGATAAAATGGCAGATTCATTCACCTAGACAGAAAGTACTATCATCTGATTTAGAAAATGCTGTCTTTCCAAAGTTGAGTTTATAAGGGCATAAAATATTTAACTATGGTACCCACATGTGACTTCACTTTTAGTTGGATTTGTATTCAATTAACAAATATTTTAGTAAACTGAGTGTCTAGTATGGGTCACACACCTTTCTAGGCATTTCGGTTATAGAAATACACAAAACAGACAAAAAGTCTGTCTTCTCTGGGGCATATACTCTGTTACTAAATATGGGGTACCTTATGAGTACCAGGCTTTGGAGAAACCAAGGATGAAGTAAATATGAAAGTGAAAGTCGCGTAGTCGTGTCTGACTCTGCAAAGCGAAGTAACTATATTTCTGCCTTAAATGAACCCATAGTCTGGGAGCACTCTTAAATATGGTCTAAATTTGAGCAGACTCATTTTTGGGTCCGTTTTCTACAGAAGCTCTAGCACGCTGCTCTGCTATTACAGTTGCAGGGGCAGCAACTGTCTGTGTTTACAGGTCAACTCAATTGAAGAATAACAATTAAAGAATAATGTCTTTAATTTCTACTCAAAAGAGGAAAGCAAGCTTCAAATGTGAACCGTCTCTTTTTGACTAATAAAGATGGCAATCATAAATCATGTTAAAATAAAATTGTTGTGTTTGGAATGTATTTTTGTCTCCAGGACTCAGTCTATAATATTTATTGCAAATATTTTATTAGTTTGAGATTATAGCCTCATAGAATGTTTATATTCAAAGAATCTCAGATACTGTCTAATTTTTTGGTTCCACACAATGCATAGAACTTTAGAGATGGGCCAACCTGGTTTCATCCATCAAAGCCATCTGTCCGGGGGCAAATTACTTGCCCACCTTCTGTAATGTAAACAATAAACATTGAAAATTCCTGGCGGTCTGGTGGTTAGGAATTGGCACTTTCTCTGACAGTGCCCAGGTTTGATCTCAGGTTGTGGAACTAGGAGCCCACAAGCCGGACAGAACAGCCAAAAAATAAATAAAATAAACAATAAACATATATTAATTTGATGCTTTCATTTAATTTATCTAAATAATGCATCTATGTAACTTAAAACTTCACAGAGCACCCAAACTCCCATTACTACAGGGCAGAGGCATCATTACCTCAGCTGCTAGGAGGGGTAGCTGCTGTATTTTTAATAGGTATTTTAATAGGCATATATTATATCTAAATTTACTCTCAATGCAAAATGCCTGTAAGAATTATTATACTACCAACTCCTTCTGTATACTGGGACAAAGCTCTCCTTAGGGTCCTCTATTTTTGTGGGTTTTCTTTTCTTTTTCTTTTTTTGCTTTCCCTCATATAATGTTCTCTAGCCATCTCAGAGAGCATAGGAATTAAATAATACATATAAGTGATTTGGATATTTTGCATTCAGAAATGAGCATAGCTGGCTCTTCCTTCACACCAGCTGCTTATATTTTTGAGATGAGCAAGGATTAGAATAGTCACTTTGGAATTTTTATGCTATGCAGCGTCAGACAATGTGTTTGCATGCCGCTGGGTTCCATCATGCAGTATTTGGTGATAAAGTCTATTCACTTGGCTCTCAGTTTCTTTCGGCTTTATCACTGTATTTATTAGCTTTCCTTTACATGTAGAAGTTGATGTAGATCCTGTAGAAAAAGAATCACTCCACATATTCCTTGCAATTCAAGAGGAATAATACATTCTAAGAGGACAAATGAATCTCCACCAAAAAATAAAAATAAAAAAAAAAATCAGTGAATTCATGTTGGATATTCCCTGGTGGGTCAGATAGTAAAGAATCTACCTGCATTGCAGGAGACCTGGGTTCGATTCCTGGGTCAGGAAGATCCCCTAGAGAAAGGAGTGGCAACCCACTCCAATACTCTTGCCTGCAGAATTCTATGGACAGAGGAGCCTGACAGGGTCACAAAGAGTCGGCCATGACTGAGCAACTAACTCTTCACTTTCTTCATATATGGATATAGACACTGGAGGTAGGATTTGATCAAGTAATTATACTAAGTATGAGCCAAAGATTCCATCTGTTGGAGGAGAGAGGATTAGAGGCCAGTGTGAGCAAATCACAAGTCGGAGGTTTCAGGGGAAATTTAAGTGAACTTGGTGAGGGTGTTCCCAAGGTTATTTCTATAGGGACCCATTGCTATCAACATTGCCAACCAGTAAGCAAAGATTGCTACAGGCTCTGAAGTAGATCAAAATAGCTGAAGAGGAGGATAATAACAAAATCTACTCCCAAAGCCATACTGAAAACACCAGACAGCCGTACAGAGAGCACCTATAAAATGTTCTTTTGACTCCAATAGCCACAGGGTAATTCATGCTGTTTTTTAATTTAGAGGATTTGGGATGAATGTCTAGACAACTTATTTTTGTTATGTTGTGCTCAGCAATATGCATAGTAATAACTAGAGGGAAATATAGATCACATAAAACAAGGCCACTCAAGCCATTGATAGGAGGGGGATTAAGGTGCTTTGTGCTCTCTCTCTCCCCTTCATTTTCAGTAAACTATATTCTTCTGGGTTTTTTCCTCATCCTCTTAGGTATTTTTATAAGAGAGTTTTCCTCTTTCTTCTGTTGTAAACATTTTTCCCATCTCAACATCCTTCTTAAATTCAAGAAACGTTTTCCTTTGCAATGTACAATGAAAGGCGATTATGTTAGAAAATACCAGAGATGGCTTTGTCATGTCTGACGGTGTTAAATCATGTTGTGTCCTAAAGAGCTCAGTAAATGAGGCCAAGGGAATGATCTGACAATTGAACAAGGTTTCAGTGGCTTCTCCCAGCCTTCCCCAAAACTCCCTGAGGAAAGAGAGACTCAGGTGAAAGTATCTTTCCTTTAAAGGACTCTGGAGATTCGGGCAAACCTTAATTTAGGTTTTGCTTGCAAGGCAGAGCCAGCATTTGCAAAGGGGGGTCTTTGTAGTCTTTCCCCCCCCCCCTCCAGCATTTAATTTGAATTCAAGATGGTGTGAGGGAATTAAAAGAGGAAGATTAATTGCTCAGCAGTTAGTAGCTACTGCCTACTGTGTGGGAGGATCTGCAGAGGGACAGAAGGGTGAATAAGACAGATATATGCTACCTGTCTTCATGGAGCTTACATAACAGGAAGAAGGCATAAAACAAACTAATTTCACAAGCAACTATTTAATCACAAGATGAGTTCAGTGAAGGAGCGCAAGCTGCTAAGAAAGCTGAAGGGGATCTGAGCTAGTGTTCTGATGTGGCAAGAGTTTCTTGAGGGTGCAGTGTGGGAGCTGCACTGTTCAGGATAAGTTAGGTAAGCAGGGGAGGAGAACAAGGAGAAATATTGTAACCCAAGAGAAGAGCCTGTGCTAAGGCCTTGCTGTAGGGAGCCTGCCGTGTCACGTTTCAGGTTTTTAGTCTACAGTTTTGCTCTCAAGTCTTGAAACATACCAGATCTGACCATGTTAACTGACCAGGAGGCCACCCTTAAGGAAGCCAACAGGATGAAGCACCATCAGTTACTATGACAGAGTGATGTGGGGCTGGTTTGAATGAGTTTGCAAAGCTGGATTGAATGTTGAGTGGGCTTCGTGGTCTCCTGTTCGGAACCCTCTAGATTCCCGCCCGCATGGTGTGCCATGGTTTCCTCAGTGACAATCGGAGATACAAACAACTTAAGCGAAAGCCTCACAGATGCATATGTAAGAATTGATACAAATGCATGAATACGCTGTGCTTAGCACAGTTATGCTGAATACATTGAACTCTATTTGCTAAAAAGTGACCATACACATTGAACAGATCATATGTCATGGATGTCATGTCATAGAGCCTCATGTATTGTAAAGTCAAGAAACTGTTTAGTTGGGGATTTCCCTGGTGGTGCGGTGGTTAGGACTCTGCACTCCCACTGCTGAGGGCCCAGGTTCAGTCCCTGGTTGGAGAACTAAGATCCACAAGCCAAACAGTGCAGCCAAAACACAGCAGCAACAACAACAAAATTAGTGTGTGTGTGTATCTAGGTTTCCAGACTTCACAGCCATCCTGTATGTCACCTCCTTGTTTCTTTAATAGAACACTAGTAACCAGGAATTAGCAATTGGAAAACATCTAACTCTTCTTCCTGGGACTTCCCAGGTGGCTCAGTGGTAAAGAATTGAGCTGCCAGTGCCGGAGATACTGGAGATGCGGCTTCAATCCCTGAGTCAGGATGATCTGCTGGAGAAGGAAGTGGCACCCCACTCCACTATTTTTGTCTGGAAAATCTCATAAACAGAGGAACCTCGGGGGACAGTCCAAGGGGGTCACAAAGAGTCAGATACAACTTAGTGACTGAACACACACCCACAATTCTTCTTCCTCCTTTCTTATGCTTTGTCTTGGTGGTTTTTTTTTTTTCCCTTAGTGAAAACTGTGAAGCTCAGTGGAAGTTTTCCTGCAGTTTGATTACCCTCTCTATTTAATTTTGTAATAAAAACTCTGAACCAGAAGCTGAAGATAATGTGCCCAATTCAATTCATATGTCAATTTCTTCTTAATTGTAATTATTTCCCCTAGTTCTTCCCACTCTTGCTGCCCAGGCATAGCTGAGGCTTGGATGATTATAAGACATCATGCCTATGCTGTCAATTATGCCTCCTGCTTTCAGATTAAATTCATTTACTACCATTGTTCTGATTATTAGTAATAATAGCGGGCATCTCCAGCCAAAGCTGGATGAATAGTGTTCACAGTCTTTGCCTCCAAACTTAGCATGTTTTAGTTTTTTACCCAGATGATTTCTTCCTTTTTAATGGTGCAGAGTGTTCAGTTTACTGTGTTGCATTTAAATGTTACTTAGATCATACAAAATCCAAGGCTTTCTTAGATGTTTCTTCTTGGTGTGAAGTGATGGTCTATTTCCCCAGGGGTAGTTTTCACCAACTACTGGATGGCGGTGGAGGTTTCTCTTAGTAACAAGACTACGGCTTTGAAGAAGTATTTGAACTGGCAAAGGATGTCTGTTGGCTATCCAGTCTTTCTCAGAAAGGCCCCAGGTTTTCATCCTCAAAAGCACACGTGGCTTTGACTCCTGTGATGACTCCAAAGCGAACACTTATCTTTCTGCCTTTTTACTGAAAGGTCCCCAGTGCCATCACTAACAAAGCAGCAGCATGGTCCAACCAACTTAAAAATAGTATTGGCCCTTCAGCAACATGTTAGTTCTTTCAAACTTCTTTCCCAGACTCAAATCTCAATGTTTTCTGTGCTTAAAACTACATTTGTAATAAGATCACCCAGACAACTTCAGGAAAAGAGATCAGAAAAAGGCTTGATGGACAGTCCAGGCTTTTATTTTATTATTTTGCACTTGGTGTTGTGTTAGTTGCTCAGTCATGTCCGACTCTCTGCAACCCCATGGACTGTAGCCCACCAGGCTCCTCTGTCCATGGAATCCTCCAGGCAAAAATATTGGAGTAGGTTGCCATTACCTTTTCTAGAGGATCTTCCTGACCCAGGGATCAAACCCAGGTCTCCCACATTGCAGGCAGATTCTTGACCATCTAAGTCACCAGGGAAGCCCCATTTTGAACTTTTGTTTAGCAAATCAGAAGAAAGCAATGCAGTTTAATTCTGAGTATGTGAAATGTTTGTACTTTAAATTGTAAATGTCTCTTAATGACACTGCTTCTATAAATAAGGCTTCATGGACTTTCTGGTATAAAAATTATGATGGTTCATGATCAGATTTGAGGTGCCAAGGCTACTATACTACTCTTTCTTATCTTGTTTTTGTTTTCTCATGATGGCTCATTGATACAATATCCTAATTCTCCTTACCATGAATCATAGCCTCTTAGACCATCAAACCTTTTGTCTGTAAAATGAAGGGTGTGTCTCAGAATCCCAAAGAGTGGGCCATCCTTCAAGGGTCCCAGCCTGTGAGCTCACTCATTCACTGTGCCTTTAACCTGCCTTTGAAGGCTCTCCTTTTCCTGGTCAGCAGCCCCCTTGGCCTCTAACTGTTGATTAGCATGTTTTCAACCTCCCCGCTCAGTTCCCTTACTGACCTCTGCGCCACTGAATTCCAAATGCTACTTTGAAGGAAATATCCATTGATCATGAGTTTCTTTAAATCCCTCCCCCTCTAGGTTTACTTGCATCAGTGCTCACCTTAGAAGTCCTTCATCTCCCTGTTCAAAATCTTGTGTTCCTGATCCTTCCACCCCGGACTCTTCCCAAGCTTTTTGACATAATCCATTGCCTCCATTTTCTGGTGGTACCATTAATATAATCCCTTCAGCTTATGAGTATATCTAGGGCTTTTCCATCTCAAAACAATAAACAGGTTCCTACCGTTGCCATCAGCTCCCTACTCTCCCCAGATGAGGACATTCTCTTTCCTTTATACTTAAATTTCATCAGTATTAAACTCTCAACAATTTCCCTTTCTAGAAGAGAATTATATGTTTATTACAAAGAAAAATCACTGTTAAACAATTTCCAGCTATGATCTCACCCTTCATGTGGAATCACACTTATAAGGCCCTACAAGTTCCCACCCCGTGCTTGCTTTCTTTTTTTAAAAAAAATTACTATTTGTTTCTTTGGCTGCACTGGGTCTTAGTTACAGCACATGGGATCTTGGATAGATAATTAAAATATCAGCATTTCCATAGAGTTACTGAAGAAAATATGAGTTCATTGGTTTCATATCTTTAGCCTACTGCATGCCTGATACACAGTGGGTTTCCTGGTGGCTCTCCTGCAATGCAGGACTCCTAGGTTCTATGCCTGGGTCAGGAAGATCCCCTTTAGAAGAGAATGGCTACCCACATCAGTGCTCTTTTGTCTGTATAATTATATGGAAAGAGGAGACTGGCAGGCTAAAATAATCCTCTCTCAAAGTTGACTGTCTCAACAGTTAGACAGTGGGGTCTCAAAGAGTTGGACAAGACTAAGCAACTAGCTGATGCATAGTTAAGTAAGCTCAGTTCAGTTCAGTTGATTACTCGTGTCCAACTCTTTGCAAACCCATGGACTGCAGCACGCCAGATCTTCCTGTCCATCAGCAACTCCTGGAGCTTACTCAGACTCATGTCCATTGAGTCAGTGATGCCATCCAACCATCTCATCCTCTGTCATCCCCTTCTCCTCCCACCTTCAATCTTTCCCAGCATCAGGGTCTTTTCCAATGAGTCAGTTCTTTGCATCAGGTGGCTGAAGTATTGGAGTTTCTGCTTCAGCATCAGTCCTTCCAATGAATATTCAGGATTGATTTCCTTTAGGATGGACTGGTTGGATCTCCTTGCAGTCCAAGGGACTCTTAAGAGTCTTCTCCAACACCACAGTTCAAAATTAAGTACTCAATAAATGTTAACTATTATTATTATTATTGGTTTTGTTCTTTTACTCACTCTCTGCTTAGTAAAGTAACAGTCGCTCAACGACACAGTTCCAATATTTCCTGCTTGCTGAGTTACCCCTGCTCTCCCACCCTGTCTCACTCTGCTGAGCTCAGGTTGATGTCCTTCTCTCAGTGCATTAGATGACACCACCCTTATGGCAGAAAGTGAAGAGAAACTAAAGAGCCTCTTGATGAAAGTCAAAGAGGAAAGTGAAAAAGCTGGCTTAAAACTCAACATTCAAAAAGGTATGATCGTCGCATCTGGTCCCATCACTTCATGGCAAATAGATGGGGAAACAATGGAAACAGTGACAGAGTTTATTTTCCTGGGCCCCAGTATCACTGAAGATGGTGACTACAGCCACAAAATTAAAAGACGCTTGCTCCTTGGAAGAAAAGCTCTGACAAACCTGGACAGTATATTGAAAAGGAAAGGCATTACTTTACCAACAAAAGGTCCGTCTAGTCAAGGCTATGGTTTTTCCAGTAGTCATATATGGATGTGAGAGTTGGACCATAAAGCTGAGCACTGAAGAATTGATGCTTTTGAACTGTGGTGTTGGTGAAGACTCTTGAGAGTCCCTTGGGCTACAAGGATATCAAACCAATAAATTCTAAAGGAAATCAGTCCTGAATATTCATTGGAAGGACTGATGCTGAAGCTAAAACTACAATACTTTGGCCATCTGATGTGAAGAACTGACTCACTGGAGAAGATCCTGATGCTGGGAATGATTGAAGGTGGGAAGGGGACGATAGAGGATGAGATGGTTGGATGGCATCACTGAATCGATGGATGTGAGTTTGAGTAAGCTCTGGGAGTTGGTGATGGACACGGAAGCCTGACATGCTGCAGATCGTGGGGTCACAAAGAACTGGACATGACTGAGCGACTGAACTGAACTGAACCATAAGTGCAATGAACTTCTGTGCATACTCTCTTCCCATTTCTCAGACAGGTAGACTGAGGTATGGAACTTAAGAACCTTGGCCATTCTTCAAGCAGTATCGGGCTCTCTGTTTAACACCAGAGCCTCTGGAGGACCCATCTGTACTGCCATGCAAATCCATAATGGTTTCTCAATCAGGTTCCTAGACCATTTCCAAGTCTTCCTTCCCACTGATATACTTCAAGCAGATATGAATGGGTCATAAATAAACTGTCTGAAGATAAAGAAAATTAAACCCATTTTATTTTTCTCAATGTTATCAGAGCATTCAACAAACTAGAGAGAAATTCTTCAGAATGATGATCACTGTGTGTGTGTGTGTGTGTGTGTATGTGTATACCATGGGAACTTTCAGTCTGTAGAGAATGAGAGAATTATATTTACACGGTAAAAGCTGTGAGCTTTTGTTTGAGCTTCTGTTTTGGATGTATGTAGATAGAGAAAACCCAAGATTTAAGCTATTGAATGAGTTTTACTCTGTGTGTTTCTATATCTGTGATAGTGGAGGCTATAAAAAAGCAGTATTTATCTGTATGTGTGTTGTATACTGATGTAATCTATCTCTCTAATTAGATAGTCAATTATTTTTAAAGAGCTGCAAATAAGCCCTATAAGAATGTCATAAATGCATTCCATTTAGAAACATCTTGCAGATAAATTTTATTTTTATTCTTCATACATCCTCCCGCAGCCTTAAAAGAACAACAAAATATCTTACTACTCAACTAATTCCAGAAACGGATCGTGACTGCCTAGTAGTATGTTAATCATGGTTACTGTTCCTTCTCTTTTGACATCGTTATTCTTTAGGATAGAAAAGGTGGGTGGTGTGTGGGTCTCCTTGGAGAAATGAACAGTTGGAGGAGACAAGCTTCTCAAGAGATATAATGTTATTTTCATGCAAAGTTTCTCAAGTAATAAAAAGGGGCTTGAAAATGGTGAAAATGCATGATGTAAAAGAAGAATTATTAATAAGAGCACTGTATCTTTTGCTTCCATAGGATCTTTCAAGACGTAGACAGATTGGAAGTAGACCAGTCAGAGGCAAGAGGATTAAGGAAAGTGAAGGAATAACTTGTGCAGGTTTAAAGGAGCTACATTTGTATTGTTTGGCTAAATGACAAGTCAGAGAAAATGACATTACGAGTTGCAGATATTTGTAAATGGCTGGCCACAAGGAGAGGAAGGAATTACTTAGGTAATGGAATGAAATCAAGGGAAGGAGAACTGTAAACTCAGGATCTGGATTCTTTTCTTGACTGTGAGAATTATAAAAGACCTATCCTGGAGCTTACTGCTTGGATTAAAGCAAGAGACAAGGATACAGGATAGAGTAACGTGAAGTTGCTAATAGTCTACTCCGTTCTGAGCAACTTGTTGCCAGGAAGCTTCTTACTCATTTTTTAATTCCTAGGACTTAACACATTATAAGAACTCCATTGAGAAATAATCGTGCTCAGCCCAGTAAGAAGAGAAAGGCCACTGGAGTTAGACAGTGAAGATTTTATGACATTGCCACTGGTTTATTACTGCAGAACCTTAAGCAAGTTATTTAATCCCACTTTATGGATGGGCCTATGGAAGACCTAACAGGGCTTCCTTGGTGGCTCAGACAGTACAGGAGATGCGGGTTCGATCCCTGGGTCGGGAAGATCCCCTGGAGAAGGGAATGGCTACCCACTCTGGTATTCTTGCCTGGAGAATCCCCTGGACAGAGGAGCCCGGTGGGCTACAGTCCATGGGGTCGCGGAGTCAGATACAACTGAGTGACTAACACTCTCTCTACTACTTTCACAACAGGATTGATGTGTGGTTTACACAAATCATCTTAACATCTCCTTTTACCTATTTAGCAGCAAATAAGCCCACCTCTTCTCCCCAGCATCACTGCCATTATCTTGTTTACTTTAGCAGTTTCATAACTGCTTTCCTGGATGTCAGTCTTGCCCATCGGTACAAGTTTCCACAGTGGTGTCAGGGTAACTTTTTGCAGTGTACATCTGCCTACGCCATCTCCTAGCTTAAAACCTCCAAAGGATCCCAAGGCCTTCAGGATAAAATCCCATCTTAGGATCACATACTTCAAGCAAGCATCTACTTTCTTTCTAGTTCATTTTATACCACCCCTCTCCCATAGTGCTCTAGCCAGGCTGACTTGCTTGCCAGCATGAATTCGCAAATGAACTTTCCTGTTTTCAGCCATAAACATGCTGGTCTCTATGTTGAGAACTCAATCTCTCAATCTTTTTCTTCTGGTTAGCTCATGTTCTTCCCAAAACACTCAGCTCAGACTTTACATCTTTGGGGATATCTTATCTGGAATCCAGGTGCCTCTCTCTTGTGTTTCCATAGTAATGGAGCTTATCATTATTGTAGTATTAATTCTATTATATTGTAATTGTCTTTTCATATCTGCCTCTCTTAATAGATTTTAGTCTTCGTTTGGACAGACACTTATATTAGCGCCTGCCACTTGGCAGGCATTCGATATTTTTTAAAATAAAAATGTATTGATATATGGATGGACAGATAGGTGGGTCAGATGTAGCAAAATAACCTGGGATATGAAGGATCATCACTTAAGGTCATTTCTCTTCTCTTGAATTACTGAAATTAAGGAGTGCACTTGGCTGTGTCTGGCTATTATGCTTTCGAATGAATTTTATTCAGAATCTTTTCTATTTACTATGCCATCCACCCATGTCCACCACATTGGCAAGATAACTGCAATCTAGAGGGATCACCAGGAGTCTAGGAGCCCTGGCGTGTGTATGAGCACGTATCAGAGAGAAGTATATCAATATACTAGCGTTGAGGTGAGACTTGAAAATATACTACCTAAATCTTCATTTTTACAACTGGCTGCTTTGTGAATTCTGGGAGGCTGATAGGAAAGAGATGGAAATGGGGAGAGGGTGGCTGAAATGGGAGTATAAGGAGGGATGAGGGAGAAAGAAACCAAAAACATGCTGTTCCCTTTACGCTTGCCTTCTCCCTCTCCGGGACTTGCCCACTGCCAGCTGTTTAATCTTAAGACACATGGCCAGACACCCCCTCAGACCCGCCCTGAAATAGTGTTTGGCCTAAGTCTTGGGTGCATTGTAGCATCTAAAATGATCAATCGCTCATTCCAAGAGCAGAATGTTAAGATTCATGAAATTCGAGTCCACTCCATTAATAACCCGGGCAGTGCTCTCATTCCGCCTCTTCCTTTGTTTTCCCCTTTGCCGAGTCTCCACTCTTACCCTTTTGTGAAGGTGTTTGTGTAAAGGAGACAAATGAAATTTCAGACGCAGCAATGAATAGCCACCTGAAAGCACACCCCAGGGGCCCCGTGTCCCTTTGCAGCTCTGTGATAAATTGCCATTTTTAGAATTAATTGCTACCGTTTTCAGGAAGTGTTTCAGTTCAGTTCAGTCGCTCAGTCATGTCCGACTCTTTGCGACCCCATGAATCACAGCACGCCAGGCCTCCATGTCCATCACCAACTCCCGGAGTTCACTCAGACTCACGTCCATCAAGTCGGTGATGCCATCCAGCCATCTCATCCTCTGTCGTCCCCTTCTCTTCCTGCCCCCAATCCCTCCCAGCATCAGAGTCTTTTTCCAATGAGTCAACTCTTCGCATGAGGTGGCCAAAGTACTGGAGTTTCAGCTTTAGCATCATTCCTTCCAAAGAAATCTCAGGGCTGATCTCCTTCAGAATGGACTGGTTGGATCTCCTTGTAGTCCAAGGGACTCTCAAGAGTCTTCTCCAACACCACAGTTCAAAAGCATCAATTCTTCGGCACTCAGCTTTCTTTACAGTCCAACTCTCACATCCATACATGACCACAGGAAAAACCATAGCCTTGACTAGATGGACCTTTGTTGGCAAAGTAATGTCTCTGCTTTTGAATATGCTATCTAGTTTGGTCATAACTTTTCTTCCAAGGAGTAAGCGTCTTTTAATTTCATGGCTGCAGTCACCATCTGCAGTGATTTTGGAGCCCCCCAAAATAAAGTCTGACACTGTTTCCACTGTTTCCCCATCTATTTCCCATGAAGTGATGGGACCGGATGCCATGATCTTCATTTTCTGAATGTTGAGCTTTACGCCAACTTTTTCACTCTCCTCTTTCACTTTCATCAAGAGGCTTTTTAGTTCCTCTTCACTTTCTGCCGTAAGGGTGGTGTCATCTGCATATCTGAGGTTATTGATATTTCTCCCGGCAATCTTGATTCCAGCTTGTGTTTCTTCCAGTCCAGTGTTTCTCATGATGTACTCTGCATAGAAGTTAAATAAGCAGGGTGACAATATACAGCCTTGACATACTCCTTTTCCTATTTGGAACTAGTCTGTTGTTCCATGTCCAGTTCTAACTGTTGCTTCCTGACCTTCATATAGATTTCTCAAGAGGCAGGTCAGGAGGTCTGGTATTCCCATCTCTTTAAGAATTTTCCACAGTTTATTGTGATCCACACAGTCAAAGGCTTTGGCATAGTCAATAAAGCAGAAATAGATGTTTTTCTGGAACTCTCTTGCTTTTTCCATGATCCAGCGGATGTTGGCAATTTGATCTCTGGTTCCTCTGCCTTTTCTAAATCCAGCTTGAACATCAGGAAGTGTTTACTCATTTTCCTCTCTTTATTAGTTCACCAGTGAACCTCTGAGACTGAGACAAACTTGCCTTTCCCTTCACAGGAGCTTGCCATGCAAGGCACAAGCACCAGTTGGTAAAGCTGACAGGATGGCGTTAAGTTAGTAAAGCTGACATGGTGGAGACTGGCTCCATGCTGGTCTCTGGAGCACCAAACTTAGCACAAACCAAACCCTCTCCTTTCTCAGATGATGCCTTTTAATCGACTGACTCATTTTTGCTTTCTTTTGACTTCGAGTTCAATTTTCTATGAAATTGTACTTCAAGCTAGATCTCCCAGGCTCAGGGAAGAAGGACTATTCTTTCAGTAAAGCACTTTTCTCTCCTTGGTCAGATGGCGGCCATGGGCAAGAGCTGCAAGAAAACGATCTGTTTGTCATGCGCCTCCTTACAGATGTCTCAGCCTGCTCAGGTTTACAAAGCAGCGCCAGCACGCATTTGGCCCAGCGCTTACTCCAGCCTCAGAGACAGGCTAGCTAAAACATCTGCTTAAAAGATGGCTCTGAAGGGCCCACTGTTGAGAAGGAACTTGAGTCTTGATTGTACCATACTTTTTTTTTTTTTTTTTTTTAATTTGGGGGATGTGTTGTCTTAGTTTCTGCTCTATAACAAAGTGAAATAAGCTATATGTATACATATATCCCCTCTCTCTTAGACCTTCCTCACACCCCACCCCTTCCAACCCATCTCGGTCACCACGGAGAACTGAACTGAGCTCTGTGTGAATATAGCAGGTTCCCACTAGCTATCAGAGAAGGCAATGGCACCCCACTCCAGTCCTCTTGCCTGAAAAATCCCATGGATGGAGGAGCCTGGTAGGCTGCAGTCCATGGGGTCACTAAGAGTCGGACACAACTGAAGCGACTTAGCAGCAGCAGCAGCCACTATCTGTTTTTTACTGATAACTTCTCTCTAAGTCACAGAGATCCAGAAAGTTTACAATATACTCTTTATATCTGGAACCTCTATTATGGCTGTAAATGTAATATATTTTGTGAGTCTGAACCAGGGGTGACTTCTGACCCCCGCACATCCCCACCTCAGGAAGACTTTTAGCAATGTCTGCAAACATTTTGGGTTGTCACAATTGGGTCAGGGCGAGTATGTGGAGGTGCTCTTGGTGGTTTGCAAACAGAGACCACAGATGCTCCTGCATATCCGAGAATGTACATCAACTCTGAAATATGTAAATCAAGACAACCTCAGTATCCTGCCTGGAATGCTATGGGAGGTACTTCAAAAGTATAAGCTATGACTTCTATTCTCCACGCGTGAGGGAGAAAAACTATCCACATTTATTTTTGAACTCTGGTTATATACAAAGCTCTGTGGCAACTGCAAAACAATGGCATGTCGGTGCCCTCAAGGGATTTATGGTCTACTGGAGAAGCTTAAAATTTAGTAAGAAACGAACACAGATGTAAGCCCACCATGAGTGATACTGGAAAGATTTCAAGAAGATTTAATGGAAAAGGGGGAATTTGACCAGAGTCTTGAAGTGACTAGGCAAGGAAGCAGATAGGTGATGTATGTGGAAGAGTGGAGAAAGGTAGGGGGCCTGGGATGAGGTCATGAAGCCCAATGATCTGCATTCATTGCAATACCTTCAAACATGCCCAGCAAAGCCCATTGTAGAAGCTGCTCACATATTTGGAAGATCAGAGAGATCGCTGATTTTCACGTCTTTTCAGCATAGTTTCTTAGAGTAACTATTTTTGGTATTGAAAAATAGGTAAACATAAAAAGTAGGTCAAGAAATGTAGAACTCCTATAGGACTTTTAGATTGACACATGTCTGAAAATTTCCATTTTACCAAACAAGGCAAAAATGACAAGTAGGCTCCGAAAATAGTCTTTGATGCTCCCTTTATTCAGTGGCTCAGATGGTAAAGTGTCTGCCTGCAATGCGGTTCAATTCCTGGGTCGGGAAGATCCCCTAGAGAAGGAAATGGCAATCTACTCCAGCATTCTTGCCTGGAAAATCCCATGGACAGAAGAGCCTGATAGGCTACAGTCCATGGGGTTGCAAAGAATGGGACACGACTGAGCGATTTCACTTTCACTTATTCAGTTTAGCAGAAATGGGATTTGAGACACACAGACAATTCTATGAGTTTCTTAAGGAAACCTGTGATGTGTGATTTGCTTCTTTCTCTGAGGTTCATCTTGACTGTTCTACTTTACCTCCAGGTCCCAATGGCTACCACAGGGGAGTGTGGCTTTACAGAAGGACTAGGATTGCAAGGGGAGAGTTGAATTCCATTTCTTACTCTCTACTAACAAGCTGAGTGACATTGGGCAAAACTGCCCATGTAGAGGTTGTGTTGGACTAGGTCGTGTCCAGTTGTAGCCTTATATATAGATTCCCCCATTGATTCCCTTGTTCCATCCAAAGAGGTTAGAGAAAGTATGCCCTATCTCAGACACATTTTGTGATCTTTCAGTGAAATGTTGAAATAAGCAGTGTCAAGAGCCTTATGTTCCCACTAATGGCCTGGTATACCTAATGAATAAACAACACCAGTTTTTGTTACTGGATCTCATTCACAGCGTATTTATACAGTCATAACTCTACAGTGTTTCCGGACAGAAATTCTGGAAGGGGAAAAATGACAGTGCAGTTGTCTGCTAACATCTGGGTGTACTTTTTGAGCATGGATATGGCCCTGAGGAGAATCAGTCCAAGGCAGGAATCTAACTTGATTCATATTTCTACCTCGAGGTTCTTCGAGAAACTGTCAGATGTTCCCCACAGTGACAAACAGGCATCCCAGGGAGCTTACAGAAGTAGAGTTTAGATGCGTTTTGGAGGAAATTCCTACTGTCTTTCCAAGGAAAAGACACCTGCAATATTTTTTTGCTAAAGAGATCAATACATAGAAACCAGAGACCGAGGCTGGATTTTTCTGTTCCTGTTGTCTAATTTGTTTATTTAAAAAAAGCATATTTTAATTAAAGTCATTCATGTGAACTTAGAGACTAAGATGTAGGATTTGCTTTCAGATGTCCTGGTCTGACTCAGTTTCTGCAGTTTAGTGACAGCTGCATTACAAGTACTGATGCTGAAAGCTCAGCCTCTGTGCACCAGTGCCCAATCAAATCTTTGAGATGGAATTTTGGGTAAAATCAGGAAGAATAGCTTTATTCCTTTGCCAGGCAATGGGGAACACAGCAGGCTTGTGCCCTGAAAAGTTGTGCATTCCAACCCGGGAGGATGTGATGAGAAGTTTTATAGCAGTGGTGTTGATAAGAATCAGGATGAGTACAGGGTCTGCCTGCCTTTAATCTGGCCTCAGGGGGTCTCCTGATGTTCCCTGAAGAATGCTTCATCAAATAGTTCAATCTTCCTTTTCTTTGGGTTTTAAGAGCTCAAGGATGTAAGATATTTTATGTGTGTCCATTGAGGGGGGACTAGCATCCTGTCCCAAGGCTGAACTATTGCTTCTTGACTATCTTGTCTCTGCATGCCCTCCCTTATCTGAGTAGCAGCTGTTCGAACCTACCCTTTGGAACTCAGGAAAGGTCCTAGAGGCTGAAGCTTATTCCCTACAGACAAGAAAGAGGGGATCCAGAAAGGTCCCCATGCCCAGGAGCCCCACAGGGGTTCAGTTTTAGTAATGGTGTTGTTTTCTCAGTCATGAGATTGATAAAATCTGTCTGGATACAATATTTGATTGTAGAATTGCTTTCACATAACTTCATTCCATTGTAATGATTTAACTTAGCAGGGAAAAAAAAAAAAAAAAACCATTTAATGCGCTACTCTTTGCACACTGACCACAACTTAATTCACTGGTGTGCTGCAATTCATGGGGTTGCAAAGAGTCGGACACGACTGAGCGACTGATCTGATCTGATCTGATGTTGAATCTAAAGTGCATCGAGTACTGTTTCAGTTGACTTTACACAAGTATTTCCCCAGTACTAATGGAGAGTTCTGTGGTTATTAATCTGAATTATCTACTGGTTATAACTATCACTTCCCTGAATACAGTGCTTACCAGGTGCTATGTGCGAAGCTGAGAGCTTTGTGTGCATGGTGCTATTATTTCCTCAGTTTATAGATGAGAAAGGTAAAAAGTGAAAGTGTTAGTTGCTCAGTTGTGTCCAGTTCTTTGGACCATAGCCCTCGAGGCTCCTCTGTCCATGGAATTCTCCAGGCAAGAAAACTGGAGTGGGGAGCCATTCCTTTCCCCAGGGGATCTTCCTGAAGGCAAAGTATAAGTCAAATGATGTGTTGAAAGTCCAGGGGGATGAATGCTTTTTGCTTAATCATTTGTTGAAAAATTCCTTGAGCTTTGAAACACAGAAAATTAAATAGAGTTGTTACTGTTCTCTGAGGATATAAGTTCATGCACTGTAACAGCTTCATCACCATGATTCTCAAATAATTAACATGAGATAGATGACAAGGGAAAGAGACTGCCTTGAGGTCAAGCAGACCCATGTCTGCTTCTAATATCAAGAGAATCCACGTGACTTTGGCAGAATTACCTTCTTTCTCCATTTGCAGTGTTTTGGAGAAAATTGTAAATAATTTACATAAAGTACCTAGCACGGTGTCTGGTAAATTGGAGGTGTTCAATAAATGTTGCTGGTGTTGTTACCAAGCTCAGGTTCAGCTGCTTGCCACTCAAGCTAATGCTTGAAAGACAAGTGCTGGTGGGAACAGAAAGGCTGCTTTATTCAGGAGGATGGTAACCTGGGGAGATGCAGACTCATATCCAAATGCCAACTTTGAAGATTCCACTTGGCCATCAAAGTCTTTAAATGGAGAGTCATTTGGTGAGGGAGTCAGAGTCTTCCTTGCCTTCCACTGTGTGCAGACTTTCTTCTGATTGGTTGGTGGTTAGCTAATGGGGCAGTGCTCCAGGAATCTTGTACTCAGCCAGGATTTATCATCTTCCACCTGGGTAGGAGGGCTTTCCTGGTGGCTCAGATGGTAAAAATCTGCCTGCACTGTGGAAGACCTGGGTTCTATCCCTGAGTCAGGAAGATCCTCTGGAGAAGGAATTGGAAACCCACTCCAGTATTCTGGCCTGGGAAATCCCATGGACAGAGGAGCCTGGCAGGCTACAGTCCAAGGGGTCACAGCATCTGACAGGGCTGAGCCACTAACACACGTGGGTGGGGACCCTAGTTCCTGCAGAAGAACTCAAAGATGTTCTTATGCATATTCTTGAGGAGGAACCAAAACCTTGTCCCACAGCAGTACCATTGTTTCTTGACTGTTCCTCCTTAGTTTCTGCATCCCCTCCCTTGCATGTCATCCTCTATCCTTCCTCTCTCCTCCTGCCTTCAATCTTTCCCAGCATCAAGGTCTTTTCTAATGAGTCAGTTCTTCCCATCAGGTGGCCAAAGTACTGGAGTTTCAGCTTCAGCATCAGTCCTTGCAATGAATATTCAGGAATGATTTCCTTTAGGATGGACTAGTTGGATCTCCTTGCTTTCCAAGAGACACTCAAGAGTCTTCTCCAGCACTACAGTTCAAAAGCATCAATTCTTTGAATTCCGCTTTCTTTATGATCCAACTCTCACATCCATACATGACTGCTGGAAAAATCATAGCTTTGACTAGATGGAACTTTGTTAGCAAAATAATGTCTTTGCTTTTCAATATGCTGTCTACGTTGGTCATAGTTTTGCTTCCAAGGAGCAAGACTCTTAATTTCAAGGCTGAAGTCACCATCTTCAGTGATTTTGGAGCCGAAGAAAATAAAGTATCTCACTGTATCCATTGTTTCCCCATCTATTTGCCATGAAGTGATGGGACCAGATGCCATGATCTTCATTTTTTGAATGTTGAGTTTTGAGCCAGGTTTTTCACTCCCCTCTTTGACGTTCATCAAGAGGCTGTTTAGTTCCTCTTCACTTTCTGCCATAAGGGTATCTGAAATTATTGATATTTCTCCCAGCAATCTTGATTCCAACTTGTACTTCATCCAGCCCAACATTTCACATGATATACTCTGCATATAAGTTAAATAAGCAAGGTGACAATATACAGCCTTGATGTACTCCTTTTCTGATTTGGAACCTGTCCGTTGTTCCACGTCTAGTTCTAACTGTTGCTTCTTGACCTGCATACAGATTTCTCAGGAGGCAGGTAAGATGGTCTGGCATTCCCACCTCTTCAAGAATTTCCCACAGTTTGTTGTGATCCACACAGTCAAAGGCTTCAGCATAGTCAGTGAAGCAGAAGTAGATGTTTTTCTGGAAGTCTTTTGCTTTTTCGAGGATCCAGCAGATGTTGGCAATTTGATCTCTGGTTCCTCTGCCTTTTCTAAATCCAGCTTGAACATCTCGAAGTTCTCAGTTCACATACTGTTGAAGCCTTGGTTGGAGAATTTTGAGCATTATTTTGCTAGTGTGTGAGATGAGTGCAATTGTGCAGTAGTTTGAACCTTCTTTGGCATTGCCTTTCTTTGGGATTTGAATTTACTCTTGGGAACTCAGGGAAGGTTAAGGAAGCTGAATGAATCCTATTTCCTACAAACAAGAAATGGTGGACACAGAAAAGATTTGTACCCAGGAGGACTCCACAGGGTCCTACTCTATTTCAGTATGATTTTGCTATTGATAAAATTATTTAGCCATATGAACACATAGTGCTTAAGAAAATTAGGTGAAATCTCTATTGATATTACAGCATTTCCAGTTATTTGTTGCCTAAAATATATTTCTGATAAGCTTAGCATTTGCCACTTTCTTTTTGAAGCATAATTTGGTCTTTGTCCCTAGTTCCTGGTAGAGTTCCCCAAACCTTTGGAATTCCCTGAGTGTATTATCTTCTGTGGTTTCTAGTAAACCCCTTTCAGTCACACCTGCATTTATGCTAATGAAGTGACTTTGAATAGATCCCTTTGAATGGTAGATTCAGCATGGAACCAGAAAGATCAAGTGATTAGAGAGTGGAATCTCAACTCCACCTCTCAACTCCAGAAAAAGGAGGGGGCTTGGAGATTGAGCTTTACAAAATGTCTTGAACAAGGAGATTGAGAGAGCTTTTGAACTGGAGGGTGCACCTACATGCCAGGATGGAAGTGTACCCTTACTCCACAGAAATGATAGCTCCTACCACCTTGTCCTAGGCACTTCTTCATGTGGCTCTTCATTTGTATCTTTATATTAAGCTGGTGAACATAATTCAAGTGTCTGTGTTCTGTGAGCCATTCAAGAAAATCATCAAACCTTGGGAGCCAAGTTGTACAGAAGTATAGGGTAACCCAGGATCTCAGTCCTCATGACTGACATCTGAATTGAGGACAGCCTTATGGAGCTGAAACCACACAATTCAGCTGGGGACTCGAACCCACAGTATTTTAATTGAGATCACACACCTGGTCTCAGGACTTAATAAAGCTCAGGTTCTTGATGTCTCATCACAGAAAGAATTCAGTGAGAGACAAAGTGATAAGAAATGGATTTATGTAGAGTGATACACATTTCACAGACAAAAATACCATCCATCTCAAAAGGTGAGAATGGCTCTGGGAGAAACGTGCTCCACAGAGTGTGGGCCATCATGAGAGACCCTCAAATATGAGGTGGTTATTTTTATGGCTGGGTAATTCCATAGGCTAATGCGTGAGAGGATTATTCTATCTGAAGAAGGGGTAGGGGGCCACCACCCACTTGTTGGCCTTTCATGGTTGGCCTCAGGACTGTCATGACACTGCTGGGTATGTCATTTAGCTAATGTATCACAGTGAGCATAGAATGAGGCTCAAGATCAACTGGGAGTTGCATCTTCCGCCATCTTGGACCCAGTTGGTTCTACATGGTGGTGTCATTCTTTTAAAGGTTGTGCCCGGCCCCTTCCCTCCTGTTTCAGCTCGGAGTCTTTCACAGAATTTGATGCTAACTGTGAGTTGTAAGAATCAGAATTGAATTGAAATGTATGACACCCTTTTGGTGCCTGAGGAATTGGAGAGTTGGTTGTTGGTATTGAAAAACACCCTAGACTACTAAAATCTGAGTGAAATCATATAATAATAAGAAAGCGCATTTATTTAAACCTTTCACTGGTTGGTTTCCGGTTAACTGCAGTTTTACTGGACTAGGGGTGTATTGGCAGCAAGTTTTAGAGGAACCATGAACATTGTATATATAGAAAATCCTTGCTGACTAATCAGGTTAAGGATACAGATGCTATTTTCTGAAATAAAGACATGCTTTTCTGGAGACCTATCCAGCGGTGTGTTGCCACTCAAGGTCACTTCAACTTTTCAGTAAAGGGCAAAGGACAGCGCCTGTAACCACAGGGTACCAGGATAGCCTGCATCAGGCCCAGGATGACATAAATTTAGTGGAGCACAGCCCAGACGGCTTATTTGTTTTAGGTTGCAGCCCCATGTATACCTTCAGGTGATTAGGTATAAGAAAAACTTTGGCGGGCCTAACCTTTGAGGCTGAGAAATCTCATTTCTCTTTCCTTTTTGTTTTACTTCATCTGCGGTGAATGACTCTTATTTTCTTGTTGCTATTTTATGACAGTTGGGAAAAAAAAAAAAAGGACTCCTGCTGTGCAAATATTATACTTATTCCTTTGGCCTGGAGGGAACCAGCTACAAGAGAAATCCTGTATCTTTTTTTTTTTTTTTAATTCATTCAGATCTGATAGGTTTTGAGCAACCCTTCTCTTAGCCCCTGATCTGAAGCTCGGATTCCCAGAGCCCTGGGTGGGGAAAATGAGTCATTTCACATGTGTGCAAATCAGCTGATATTCTACAAGGCTCCCCGCTTTGCAGGAAAAAGGGACTGTTGAGTCTTACATTGCTGGCCTCGAGTGAGAGTCACCTTCTCCCTGAAGCAAAGTGAGAGTGTTCCTATGAAGTTCTACACAGTTCATGCCTGTGTTAGGATAAAGCACGTTAGAGCTAGCATAGTCCTGCGTACAGTACGTTAACTGAGTACGTGTTTCTACCGTGCCTTTAATTTAGTAGAACGTTAAAAGCAAAAATGACTACATGGAATAGCAGGGTCTTTGTTTGAAATTTCAACCACCTAGTTGATGGCGTGTAGAGGCCCTGATTCCTCCTTCCCACCTGTGGAGAGCCAACGGTGAGCTGGGTGATGGGCAGCTCCAATATTTCCCGTGTGGAACCCGGCTGGAACTCACGGTCCACTGGCCAATCCCGATGTTCGCAGCCACCCAAACCTCCCCCCTGCCAGGAAACGGCCCCTCTCCTCCCTGATTGCTTTCTCTTATGAGAAGAAGGTCAATGGTACCCACCGCTTCTGGGGTAGCCCTTCATACAAGCTGTGGGTGCCTTTGAAAGGCACACTGCCCCAGGAAGGCTTTGAAGAAGGCAGGAAGGGACTGTTTCATCTTTGCAGGCCCCAGCCAGAACATTGCTTCTCAGTGCAGTACAAGCACTTTCAAAGTTATCTCCCATGCTGATATGAATGTGATAACACGGAGCAGAGAGGTGCCATAATGATTTCCTTTCAAATGGTTGCCTCACCATTTATCTTTGCTTGCTGTCACAGACTGATACGGTCAGGAGGTAGCAGTGGCATGGAATAATTAATCTCTCACTGGGGAAGTAAGTTCCTCATTTGTCTCCTGAGAAATTAGCACTGCATTGACAGGGAAGGTAGATGATACAGTGAGAAAGGAGAAGGGGTGTGGTGGTTTTAACTCCTGGTGCCAAACTGTAGCGTTTTCATTGAGCACCTACTGTGTGCCAGGTGCTGGGAATGCTGACGATGCCTGTGCTGGAGTAGTTCATTGTCTCCTGGGGTCATATATTATTTCTAAATGCTAGTCACCTTTACGGAATGTCCAAAGCTGCTACAGTGATGCTTTACCCTCCTCTCAAGAAGAGATGAATTTCGCTGACTGCTTTAGGTATTGTGAAGGCTCAGCTTCTATAAGGAAGAGCCCTTCTTTCCACCCTCATCAATACGAAGTGGCCTAAGAAGGTAACACTCCCTAGGTGAGTGGTCTAGGACTCATGGGAACAGGAGGCTCCCATCTCTGGGTTCAGGTCTTTCCTATTTTCCAGTCAATGGGAAGAGAAACAGGGAAAAAACCATGCCTTGTGTTAGTAGCACTTAACACTTTGCCTCTATGTCATAAGGCTACAACCCGCTTGCAAAGCAAAAAGGCAAGAAAATACAATCACGAACTGGAAAGCCATGTACCTTAAAACCAGCTGAGCTGTTCTCTTTCTAAAACAAACAAGGGAACCTAGACATTTAAAGGGACAATACGCAGTCTTTGTCACAAAGGTATTGGGTAAGTTCCTATTTGCTTCTCTAAGTTTCCAGAAACTCACTTCTTAAATGAGGGAATTGAGAAAGGCAACCTCTATGGTTCACTCCCTAAGTCAGTAACAGCCAAAGGTGTTGATGTTTGGCAGAAACTAACACAATATTGTAGTGCAATTATGCTTCAGTTAAAAATAAATTTAATTATATACACATATACATATATTTAAGAATAATAGCCAAATGTTACCAAACCAAACCTGGGTCTGCTCACTCGTGCCCAGTAAAGCCAATCTACTGACAATTGGGTTGTGGTGAAGGAAAGTGCAGCATCTATTATAGATAGTCCTGGACAGCTAGTGCTCAAAAGCAGTCAAGCTCCCGGATAGGTTTCGGGAAAGCATTTTTTAAGGCCAGGTGAGGGAAGAGAGTTGCAGAGTACATGATCAGTTCATGCGCAAGCGTAACAGGGAGGTGTCACAGGGGTTAACATTATCAATCCTCAGGCTCCAATACGTCTCCAGCAGGCTTGGGGACCATGTGCTCATGGTCATCAAGTAGTTAACATCTTCATGTGGTGGCAGTTTTGGCACCTGTGAAACAACCTGAATATTCATTGGAAGGACTGATGCTGAAGCTCCAATGCTTTATCCATCTGATGCAAAGAGCTGACTCATTAGAAAAAACCCTGATGCTGGGAAAGATCGAAGGCAGGAGGAGAAGGGGACAACAAAGGTTGAGATGGATGGATGGTATCATCAACTCAATGGACATGAGTTTGAGCAGGCTCCTGGAGTTGGTGATGGACAGGGAGGCCTGGTGTGCTGCAGTCCATGGGGTTGCAAAGAGTCGGACACGACTGAGCGACTGAACAACAACAGAAGCAACTCAGGAAATGCTCATCAGATACTGTTATCCAGGTTCAGAGAGGAGCTAAAGCAGAGGATACAGGGGAGGGCTTACCTGCTCAAAGGCCCCCCCATAGGGTCAGTTCCCCTCACAAAGCAAAGGCTCCCCTCCTTCCCTAGGTTCTGCCTGAAAGAGGCATGGTAACTAACGGACTCGAGTGGGTGGGGGTGGGGGCTGGGGTGGTTTTGAGCCAGTTTCTTTTTGGGGGGTAACATCAGTGGCTGTCCTACATGGAATTCAAATGAGAGCAGAGCATGATTCTAAGAAGCAGTTTGTGGAAAGAGTCAATCTGCTGTGATCCCCTTCCTTTGAGGCTGTAAATGCACTGACTGGGCCAGGCCAAACAGTGGCACGATCCATGGGAGGCAGAAGGAAGGTGTGGCTGGTGGGTGACCAGGGAAACCTTCTGTCATAGAGAGATCCGGAGGCATGTTTCCTCGTAGAAAGGGGGCTGCTGGCCTGGGAAGCATACAGATGTTTTTAAGGGACCTTGGCAAGCAGCCAGATGGCACTTATCGTGGAGTCTGATGGTAATGGTGAATGCTTTCTCCTGTTTCTCCTACTGAAGAGAGAGTATTTTTGATAAGGCCCAGGAAATCTAGGCCCCAGCTTCCCAGATGGTGCCTTTGAAATGCTGTCTAACCACCCCAGGTGGTTGAAGGGGGCCTGAAATCACTATAGTCCCAGGCAAGTCCCCGGTAATCGTGCAGGCCTCTTCCACCTTCCTCATTTTCTCTGTGCACGGTGATTTGGAAAAGAATGCAAAGTGCTTGATGGAGACTTCCAGTTAGAATGGGTTCCTGCTAGACCCTTGGGAACTAGCTCAGCTGGTGACGATGGTGATTTCAATGAATTGTTTTATCAAGACACATTGGAGAATCAGATCTGGCATTTTGATTTCCTCTATAAGGTGAATCATGGGAAGAGGTTCATTGTAATAATTAAGGAAGATTTATACAGTGAGTACTTTTTCCCCCCCCTGTATCCTGTTACATGGTTGGTATTTTATGAATGAAAATGAGTTCTAGATATTAACTAATTCCCAAAATGAAATGTTCCTGAATGAGCTACTTGTAGGTTAGAATTTAATAAGCAGAAACTTTGAATGCACCAGATGAGAAAAATTTTTAAGAGAAACTTATTGTGAATTCTTTACTGAAGTGAACAATCGTCTTCCACCATCCTACCCTTCAGCTTTGACAAGGTCAGTGAAGTAACTCTTTTCATAAAAAAAAAAATTATAATAATAACTCTTCTGCCTTTGGAAGATACCACATCATTCTATAAAGTCAGTTTCCTCCACTGTATAGTAATTTTCAGTAGGGATGGGGTATTAGCAGAGTGATCTCAAGAGTTTATCATTCTGAGTTGATGTTCCCTTTGGAAACATCCATGACTCGGAAACATACTGAATGAAAATCTCCCATGATAGGAAAACAGTGTGTGTGGATTGCCAGACCGTGGTTTCTGTGGTTGAAGGAAAGAAAAACAATGGTGTTTTCTGAGCTCTTGATTCCACAGTGCAGGGTAGATCGAATGAACAGAGCAAACCACAGCCACTCATTCTGCTTCCGTCTGGTTTGCTTTTCCAGAAGTTTCCTAAATTACAGCCATGCCAAAGCGCCTGTTAGCATCAATGGAAACATCTTGCAAATTGTTAAATGGAGAGCTCAAGTTTAAAAGAACTGCCTTTATTCTGAGAAGAGATTTTGTTTGGTTTCAGTTGTTCCTGTAGGTTTTTTTAATATAAAAGAGATCACAGAAGCATCATGCAAAAATGGTGAAAAACAAAGTATTCTTTAAAACACATCCCATTTAGGACTGATTGTTGTCTTTTCCAATTTAATATCTGTTCCTTTCAGGTGATGTATCTTACTCTTTTTTGAAAACTTGTTTCATGGCTAAGTTGTGCCTGACTCTTTCGTGACCCCGTGGACCATAGCCCACCAGACTCCTCTGTCCATGGGATTTCCCAGGCAAGAATACTGGAGTGACTTGCCATTTCCTTCTCCAGGGGATCTTCTGGACCCAGGGATGGCATTCAGATTTCCTGAATTGGCAGGTGGATTTTTGCCAATGGGATTCTTGATTGAGCCACCAAGGAAGCCCTTTTTAAAACTAACATCAATTAAAAGCTACCATTTAAACACAAAACACTTAACTAAGAAAATGGACCCGAACTCATTAAATATTTCTACCCAATGAGCTTCTTAGCTCTCTAAATGACCCATTTTTTTCAACTCCTCCCCTTTTTTAAATTAGAATTTTCTCTTATCTCTGATTTTCCTTTTTTAAAAAACTACAATTATCTAGCTTATCCTCTCTGTCATTTCATTTATTGTAGCCCTGATTTTAAAATACCTGCTTTTGTGGCCTTTCTACAGTATTTGACACACTTTGGCATTCGTTGGATATAACCCCTTTATTCCTTCAACCCTGCCTCCCCCAGTAAGTTCCACCTCGAGGTATAAAAATACAAATTAAATGAATTGTTCATATTTTTGTGCCTGATCTTACCCTTGAGTCTCTTATTTCTGTGTTTAGCCATAGTCTCCTGGAAAGCTGGATTTTTTTTTCCCTGAGACTACAAGGTACACTGTGCTGTACTCACCCTATCTGAGGCTCTCTACTTTTACCATAATGGATCAATCCTGTATACCATGTTCTTGGGATCCAGCTATATGTCTGATAAAGTAAGTCAAGCTAAGGTCATTATAGTCAATGAGGTCTTAATGTTTAGCCTAAACTCAATGTAGTCACTTAGTTTTTTTAATTTAAAATTGTAAGTTGTGTACGAGACAGCAAAAGAGACACTGATGTATAGATCAGTCTTGTGGTCTCTGTGGGAGAGGGAGAGGGTGGGGAGATTTGGGAGAATGGCATTGAAACATGTGTAATATCATGTGTGAGACGAGTCGCCAGTCCAGGTTCCATGCACGATGCTGGATGCTTGGGGCTGGTGCACTGGGACGGCCCAGAGGGAGGGTATGGGAAGGGAGGAGGGAGGAGGGTTCAGGATGGGGAGCACGGGTATACCTGTGGCGGATTCATTTCGATGTTGGGCAAAACTAATACAATATTGTAAAGTTTAAAAATAAAATAAAAATAAAATAAAATAAAATAAAATTATAAGTTGTGTATATGGATGAGGAGGAATATGAAGCTGGGGAAAATAAGAAATGCTATTTCACATAAGAGGTTCAACTGCGCCAGTCAGGCTTGGAGCTCATCTGCTTAATGTAAGACCAGCCTTGACTGGTAGGCAAGAGGAAATTTAATTTGCAATCTATTTTATTAAGGGATAAATTAAGGTACAGTGTGGGAATTGAAATCATCTGAAGGTAATAGAACACGGAACTTGCCTAGATTTAAAACTGGGTCTTTTGTGCATTTCATTCATAATGACACTGTAATAATAGCTACACGTGTTAAGCACTTATAAGCCAGGGACTGTTTAATATACTTTTTCATTTATTAATTCATTTAATTCCCACAACACCCTGAAGAATAAGGTTCTTTTGTCTCCATTTTATGTATGAGAAGACTGAGGAATCAAAAAGCTTAAGAAGTTCCTCTCAGGTCATATGGCTGATGAAATTTGGAGGTGGGGTTTTAAGCCATATATTCTTAATCAGTATTTATACTTTATTAATGTGGTTTGATGAAAATGATAAAAAGAGCCATGACTCTTTAGGCTCAAAAGAAACTACTCAAGTCCATATTTTGGTAGTAGTATTAATACCAGCAGGATCAGCTGTTAAATAAGTGTTCTATAAAAGGGTCTTGACCTTGGATAATATTAAATCTTTTTCATGAATCTACTACTGTGACCAAACTGCAAAGTATGCAGTGAATGAATAATTAAGCCCAGATGTCTCTTCCAGCCAGAGCAGCAGCAAAACCTGGGGGAGGGAGTGTGAAGGGAAGATAAAAGTGACAGACTCAGTATTCATAAAAGCCTTGATAATTAATTTGAAAATCAAAATGTGTTTTAAATGCCAGCCCTCCGCTAATCCTATGAATTGTGCAATAAAAAATAAAATCCTCCTGCAGTTTAACAGCCAGCAATACAAAAATCTTACTGTGTCAAATGTAATATGCATAACTGGATTCCCAATTTGGTTTTCTTAAGGAGAAATAATTTAGTTATCATTAAACTCTTTGGGAAACTGGTTTTAATAATGTTCTTTGGTTATCAAGGGTATCGTTTTTCCTTCAGGCAAAGAGAAAATGTGCAGCTAAAACCTCTACTATATGTGATAATGAAGTCGGTCCATTTCTGTGCAGGATTCCAACAATTCTTTATAACTCAACATGAGCAGAGGTGTGAAAGCAGGCAGTTTCTCAAACTGTAGGAAATTGCTGAATTCACAGATTTCTATCTCAACACAATGAACTGGCTATATATTAAACGATGCCCAAGTTTGGTTTGTTGGATTGTTGTTTGTTTGGCTTTTTTAAAATATTTTTTTAGGACTGTGGTAATTTTTTTAAGGAATAATAGTTGGAGGAGAAACAAAATCTGTAAAAATAGATTTGTAATTGTACCAAGTGTTAATTTTTCTTATTACAATATATAAGAAGGGTAGGAAAAACAAAAATTACTAACTTCATCATCATACTATGCTGAAAATCACAGGGGGAAATATACACACAAGTATGATGATGAAGTTAGTAATTTTTGTTTTTCCTACCCTTCTTATATATTGTAATAAGAAAAATTAACACTTGGTACAATTACAAATCTATATTTCCCCCTGTGATTTTCAGCATAGGCATGTTCCTGCCATGACAGAAACCAAGGACATCCCCTTTTCTTGCCTACGATGAGAAAGTGCCAGGAGCTGGTCCCCATGCTTACACAATTGATTAATACTATAAACATGATTGTGAAAGAAAGTGAAAGTGAAGTCACTCAGTTGTGTCCAACTCTTGGCAACCCCTTGGACTGTAGCCCACCAGGCTTCTCTGTCCATGGAATTTTCCAGGCAAGAGTACTGGAGTGAGTTACCATTTCCTTCTCCAGGGGATCTTCCCAAACCAGGGATCGAACCTGGGTCTTCTGCATTGCAGGCAGATGCTTTCCCATCTAAGCCACCAGCTGCTGCTGCTGCTGCTGCCAAGTCTCTTCAGTCGTGTCTGACTCTGTGCGACCCCATAGACAGCAGCCCATCAGCCTCAATATAATCCTGCCACCACGACATTTTCTGGATCATTTCTTTAATATTTATTGGCTTGCAGTCACATATGGTACCATTTTTTTTAAATCAAATACCTTTCTCAATGTATGGCACACATTTTTTCCTTTTTTCTTTTTTAGCCAGATCATAACCTATACTTTCCCCAACCCTGTGCATTTCTGAGCAAACTTATTTCTCCTCTTTATATCTTTGCCCACTCCACCACCACTCTGATATTCCTTTATAAAGTTGTTCTTTTCTGCTTTTGGTCAAAGGGGTTCCAATACTGTGTAGACATGGGAATTCTGTTTGAAAGTGTCCATTTTTAATTTGGGGACCAAGGCAGGGTGTGGGGTGTGGCAGGGCATGCTGAATAACTGAAATGGCATGACATTTATGATCCAGATGTCATAGCAAGCTGGGAGACAGGGCAGCTGGGCTGATAATTAGATGGCAGATGTCCAGGCAGTCTCACGTGATACATATTATTTTTGTATATTTGAGACTTGGAATCCTAGCCTGGAAAGAGAAATGAGAAATCACCTCACCCGTATAATAAAAAAATAAACTAGATCTCATACAGTTATTGCTTTCAAAAATTTATGTATTGGAAATAGCATGCATGAGAAAACAAAAATCACTCATAATCTTTATTTTGATATATCTCTATGAACATGCATAATCTGGTTATTATTGTTTTTACTTTTCTAAGCAAAATGTTAGCTCCTGTTTTCTACAAATGAGTGAACCAGATGCACAGGATAGTTAGATGATTTCTGAGATCACCCAGTAAATTAGTGGCAAAAATGAGACCAGAATCCCACAGTCTCCAGATTGTCAAGTCAGCTTTCTTTCCAGAATACCTTTTAAAACTGTTTTGTTCCCAGCTTCATTGAGCTATAACCAACATATAACGTTGTCTAAGGTGTACAGTGTGTTTATTGGATACATATGTATTGCAAAATGGCTGGCATTAGCATTAGCTAACACCTCCATCAGCTTACATAATTATCATTTATGTTTTGAAGTCAGAACATCTAAGATCAACTATCTTGGCAACTTTCAAGTATATCATATCACATTATTAACTTTGATCATCATGAAGTGAAGTGAAGTGAATCTACTCAGTCGTGTCCGACTCTTTGCGACCCCATGGACTGTAGCCTACAAGGCTCTTCTGTCCATGGAATTTTCCAGGCAAGAGTACTAGAGTGGGTTGCCAATGCTCGTTAAATCCCCAGAACTTACTTATCTTTAACTGAAAGTGTGTATTCTCTTACCAATATCTCCCAGTTCCCCCATTGCCTCTTCTTCTTGAATCTGATTATAAGAACAAGAAAACTCACCCTTTGATCCCTTTCTAAGTAAATGCTTGAACCAAACCTCCAGTGGCTTCTTGAGAAAGCTGGACACAAAGCTTTAAAGCTTTGGTTAAAGTGTTCTGAATAAACCCTGCATGGCAGCAAAGTGATAGCTAAAGTTTGGAAAATTCTAATTGGTGACATTGATTCATTTTAATTTAAAGTATACTTGAGAAAGGGATCACTGTCTAGCCATTCTTGAGTTTCAGTCATTGAACCCCCTGTTCATAGTAGAGTATCTTGTGACTGTAGTGTATTAAGGTATATTGAACCTCCCTTCTACTCTGTTATATAGCATTTTTTTTTTATCTTAAATGCTTCAAGTCCAAGACCTTGTGGTTTAAAAGCAAAAGTCAAATCTATTACCATTTTTGTGGTTTTGTATACAGATTTGGAAAAAGAAGTGAAACTGATCACTATGTATGCTATTTTATAGTGCAGATACACCAGTTGCCAATTATTACACAAGAATAATTTTTCCCATAGCAACGGGGATAGATAACTATATTTATAACATTTTAGAAGGAAATCTCAGTTGAAGAGAGATGTCTGTAGAGAAATAAGACTTTAAAGCCTCAAACTTCCTGGTCTTGGCATTAGTTTAAACTCACTGATGGAAAATCTTAGGAGAATGCTGTGTTCAGCTGTTTTATGAGTTATGGAACCAGGAAAAAGTGGGGTTTTCGTATTTCTCAGACATACTTTGTGTACACAGAACTCAAAAGCAAGTAAACTTTCAAACTTCACCCGTGACTATTGTCCTTAGAAATATAATTGGGTGTAAGTCAGAAGAAAGTGACTGGGGGAAAGAATAAAATTTTAAATTGTCTGAAATGCTTCTCACATGAGGATCCGGAAGAACTGCAGTACTGAAGTTTCATCATTTTCTTACCTATTACAGTGTTTGAGGGAAAGTCTATTACTCTTGAGTTATTGCTAGTTGCTGCTAGGACATCCTGCTCAGTCCCCTGTCCTGTTACCCTGTATCTTCTGAGAGTCTGATGATACCCACCAATGGATCCAGCCATGCCCTCGGCTTGGGTACACCTTGCTCTGGGGCAGGCAGGAACTCTGGCTCAGTCTTGCTGCTGGTTGCTCTTGGACTTCTGGAACTCAGTCCTTCAGCCACATGTTCCTCTGGAAGGGAACATCTCTGCTTTTCTCTTGTGACCAGGATTCCAGTTACTAGGGATCTACCTCATTCCATTGTTCCATGAACACTCCTCTTCACCCAGCCTACAGTCTAGTTCAGCACCATCCTGTATCTCCAAATAGCCACACTTAAAAATTAGAAGCAAGTGCAATTAATTTTAAGGCCATAATAAAAATAGCAATAAGTATATCTTCTGAACAAAATATCACCAGTACAATTTCCACAAATATTTAAGACGGTGAGTATTCACACCTAACCTACATGACTTAGGAGGTTAGTTGTTCTTTAGTCGCTAAGTCATGTGCGCCTCTTTGCATGGCCTGCCAGGCTCCTATATCCATAGGATTTCCCAGGCGAGAGTACTGGAATGGATTGCGATTTCCTTCCCTGTGGGATCTTCCGGACCCAGGGATCGAATCGACATCTGTATCACAGGCGAATTCTTTACCACTGAGCCACCAGGGAAGCCCCCTAATGAGGTTACATATTTTGAAATGTTATTTTAAAATAATGTCTTGATTTTCCTGGCTTGGTCCAGTATTATTTTATTAATTTGTATTAGACTTGGAGAAATCTACAGGGAGCTTGACAATGCTCAAACATGATTTAAACATAAGCAAAATAAATGAGAACTTTCTCTGCTGAATGTAGTAGTCTTTGCATTCAGCATGCTTGATGCTTGCTGTGTATAGAGATCTGTTTGCAGATGCTTTTGAATAGGGCTTATAAAATAACAGGGCCTGACTCCACGGGTGAGAGGAAAGATATAGCTTCTTAATAAACTTGGAATAGCTAATGTGTTCCTCTCAAATGAATCATTAGTTGTGTCCACATGACTCCAAAACTAACATATTCACAAACAAAAAGTCTCAGTTAATCCTTTCAGCTGTTTGATGTACATCAAGCATCCAGATGTTCAAAACATCCAAGCTACAAATTTCTGTTCTTATTTAAAAGTTTTGCACTTGTGTATATTATTCCTTTTCTCAAAGACCAAGTACAGGGTCTACATTGTATTTTTAAGTTCACTCTTTAGAAGTATAGTAACATCATTAAAAATGTGCGAAGAGCTCAATTATTGGCCCATGGGTTCTCCACTTTGTGGTCTGGGTTTTGAGAAGTGTTGACTGTCTGATGGCTTCCTGAGTCACTCAGCAGTTATGCAACAATAACTTAAAATACGTTTAACAAGTGCAGTGATATCAATATTATTCAAAATAACTTCAACAAAATAATGGAAAATTTGACGTACCTAATAAAATTAAATGTTGAATTATCCACTCTTAGATCTTCTATGCCACTGACCCCCTTTTCAGTAAAGTGATTAAAAACATTGACTACAGTAGTATTTTATTGCTATCAGCAACTGTTATGCCACTATATAAATCTCTATTTCTGCCACATATATTATGTCTCAGCATGGAACTTATGTGTTTCATTTTAACAATTTTCTAATTACTGTCATTTTTGTCAGGTTGCATATTTTGTGGCCTACAACATTGATTTCATCTTAATGTCACCAGGGGGAATTGATGATCTTAGGTTTGGCATCATATTAATTAAATCTAGATGTCACATATTGTGCAGTATTCTCAGGAAAATATTCTAATACTTAAATACAAAATTGAGATCGCTTCCAAAAATGGTGGGCTTCATATGAAATCCATCATGTGATAACACTGTCTTGACAACTGAGATGGATAGATTTAGATGTGAAAGGCCAGATCCTTTTTAGGTTAAAAGTCATATCTAAGCTACTACCTTGACATTCAGGATCTTACAAGGGATAACTCTGGGAATGTCACCCCAGGGAACCTTGAGAGATTGCTTTGGCCCACCTGCATGTTGTTGATCAGCGTTCAGTTGCTAAGTTGTTTCTGGCTCTTTGCGACCCCCTGGACTGCAGCACACCAGAAATCCCTGTCCTTCACTGTCTCCTGGAGTTTGCTCAGACCCATGTCCATAGAGTCTGTGGTGCCATCCAACCATCTTATCCTCTGTCATCCCCTTCTCCACCTGTGGTAGACGGAAAAATGTCCCCCAGAGATATCAGGTCCAAAATCCTGGAGCCTGTACATTTTGCCATATATGGAAAAAGGGTATCTGCAAGCATGATTAAGTTATGGACTATGAGCAAAGGAGATAATCCTGGATAAATATTATTACAAGTATCTTTATGAGAGAGAAGCAGAGAGAGATTGCCTGCAAGCACAGAGGAAAAGGTGGTGTAAAGATGGAGACAGAGAGTAGAGTGAGGCAGCCACAAGCCAGAGAATGCTGGCAGCCCCTGGAAACTGGACCAGTCAAGGAACAAGCTCTCCCCTAGGGTCTCAGAGAGCACGCAGCACTGCTGACGTCTTGATTACAGTTCAGTCCTACTTATTTTGGATTTCCAGCCTCCAGAACCACAAGAGAAAAGTCTGTGTTTGAAACCCAACCCGTTGTGTTAACCTGTTACAATGGCCATGGGAAACTAATACATCAGACCCCTTGAATGATAGCAACAGCAGTAGTTACCAAAAAAGAAAAAGTATAAAAATCGTAAATGTATTTTCAGGAAGTTTTATCAGTCCAACATACAATGTAAGTAAAAAGCACATCTTAGTATGAAAATTGAAGTTTCAGATTAGGTGTCCTGACCTCCCTTTCCAAGTAAACTGATGATCTTAAGCTCTTCTTATTTAGAATTTCTAAAGCCACCACTGCCTGTGTTTGGGGTTGAAATAAAGGCACACTGATCTTTCAAAGCTGTATTCTATGACTGAGAGACATAATGGAAGAGTTCAAAGTCATAACCTGGTACTAATAATAGGAACATACAAAATCTGAAAGATAAGTATAAGGCAGGGAGGCCACTTGCCTCTTGGTCCAGGGGTTAAAACTTCACCTTTCAATGCAGGGGGATGAGGGTTTGATCCCTGGTCAGGCAGCTAAGATCCCACATGCCTTGCAGCCAAAAAAAAAAAAAAAGCATAAAGCAGAAGCAGTATTGTTCTAAAGTCAAGGAAGACTTTAAAAATGGTCTACATCAAAAAAAAAAAAACCATAAAAAAGTACAAAAGTGAGGTGCCTGAGAAAGTTAAGACAGTGATTGAACGAGATCCAAAGTACACCTGTGGGAGAGTCATTTCATCCGTTCTGGTCAGCATGTGTTGCAAGAGCCATGCTAGCTACCAGAAAGGGTGTTTGAAATGTATGTGTCTTTTATTGTTTACCGCTATTCCCCAAATAAAACCTGTTTCAAAGAATTCCATCTTTAATGTGCCTCACACATAACATACTCTCAATTCTGATTCCTTATTCACCCTCATATAATTGGAGTAAATGCCCGGACACCCTTTTTATGTTGGTGTTGTAGTTTTATTTATTTATTTTTTAAGCTTTTCTATTTTATACTGGAGTAGAGCTGAGTAACAATGTTGTGACAGTTTCAGGGGAACAGCCAAGGGGCTCAACCCTACATATACATGTATCCATTCTCCCCTAAACTCCCCTCCCCTCCAGGCTGTCACATAACCTTGAGCAGAGTTCCATGTGCTACACAGTAGGTCCTTGTTGGTTATCCATTTTAAATATAGCGGTGTGTACATGGACACCATTTTTAAAAATCTGCCTTCCTGCTTGAGTTTCAGCTCTCAACTGCCTCCTTCACAGAGCTGGAAGATGCCGGCTGCCCCCTCATACTCACTGAATAAAACTGTCTTGTATCTTACACTAAAGCCACCCCTGGCCCTTTTCCTTGTCTGAGTTAGTAGATCACTCTCCTTTCACTGAGTTTCGCCCCGTCAGCTGAAACCATGGGATCATCTTCAACTCTGCCCTTATTCTTCATGCTCCATCAACTGACAGTCCCAATAATTCCCCCTCTTGTCTCATGTATTTATTTTGCCACTGTCCTACTTTAGGCCCTAACCTCTCTTCTGAAATACAGTCACAGCCTCCTAACTGGCCACTCTGCTTCTGGCTGCCCAGTGGTCCAGTCCCCCTTGTCATCTGAGTTTTCTTTCCGAAACACTGTCACAGCTTGTCAGTGTCCTCGGGAAGTCCTGGAGGCCTGCAGCCGTCTCTGCTCTCAGCGTGCAAGCCGAGCTCTCTGCACCTCGGCCTGTTTGCCAATCCTGTCTCTCCCAGTGCTCACCAGCATTCCCCTTTGTCTCAACCAGCGGGCCCGCCTCTTTCTATATCTCCTTGAATCAATTCATGCTATTGCTGGAAAGTATTCTGCTGCATTCCACTTTCTTCGAAAATAAGGTTCAATGTAAATTCTCCATGAAACCCCTTTTGATTCTTGACCTTCACTAATGATATGTATTTATTTATTAAATTTTTATTGGAATATAATTGCTGGGCAATGTTATGTTAGTTTCTGCTGGAAGTAAGTCATAAAGAGAAAAACAAATATCGTATATTAATGCATATGTGTGAAATCTGGAAAAATGGTACAGACGAACATACTTCCAGGACAAGAATAGAGAGGCAGATGTAGAGAATGGATATGTGGTCGTGGGAGTTGGAAGGAGAGGGCAGGAAGAATTGGGAGGTTAGGATACTTACTCAGTTACGACTTATTAACACAACACATTAATACTTATTAAGTATTCATGCTTTGCTTTCAGTTGCATTATACAACTTACATCTGCTTTTTAACATAGGTCATTGTTTCCATGTTTACCTTCCTTTCTTTCCAACACCAGATTGCAAATTCCCAGAGGCTAAAACTCATGTTTTCATCCATTGAAACCAAGCTTAAATGTCACCTTACCTGTACTGACTAATGCTTTTTCCTTTATCAGAGCTCCAAAATATTATAAATGCATATTACATTATTTAATATCATTTTAAAAATTAGTTTTTGCTCCTGTATCTTATCTCCCAAATTAGATTGTAACCCTCTCAAGGTTAGGGAGCCTGTACTCTATTGAGCTCTTACATACTCAGTATATTATCGCTCAACTACTACTTGATGGATGGTTCAACTGGCATATCTCCCTAGCAAAATAAAGACACCAGGCTCTTCAAATAATTAGCTTTGTGACCGGAGACAAATCATTTTTCTTCCAGGGGATTTAACTTAGCGTAGTTGGCACCCCACTCCAGTACTCTTGCCTGGAAAATCCCATGGATGGAGGAGCCTGGTGGGCTGCAGTCCACGGAGTCGCTAAGAGTCGGACACGACTGAGCAACTTCACTTTCACTTTTCACTTCCATGCATTGGAGAAGGAAATGGCAACCCACTCCAGTGTTCTTGCCTGGAGAATCCCAGGGACGGGGGAGCCTGGTGGGCTGCCGTCTATGGGGTCGCACAGAGTCGGACACGACTGAAGCGACTTAGCAGCAGCAGCAGCAGTGTGAAATAATTGGTATCTTTGTTTCTTAAATGTAGAAATTCACTGGTACGTTCCTTTAAATCACATGCTAAATCCAAAAGCAACATCAACAATAGCAAAAAAACAAAAACAAAATTGAGAATCAACTGCATGTTTTCTAAAAGCAATAGGAAAAACATTATTTAATAGAATACACTATTATTCTAATTTCTTCTCAGAATTTTAAGAAATAGATCAGACAACATTTTCACTGACGTCATACATTAAAATATATATATATTACATATATATATAAAGTATGTACATACATTTACATACATATATATTTGTATGTAGGTATATGTGTAACATATGTTTCCTATTTCTTAGCCATTGTAAGTTTACTGCGGTAACGTTTATGCAGAACACCAGTTCACCGGCTTTCCTCATAACAAGGTCCTCATTCACTTTTGTCAGCTACTATTTTTCTTAAAATCTAAAAGAGGGGACCTTCATGTGTTATTGTGGTCTTTATACTTTACTCCATTTAGTTTATCTCTTTCCAATATATTGTGACAGTTTGAGCAATATGTGAGATTAGTTATTTCATTTTAGAATTACAGCCCTGCAGTTTTCAGAACAGGGAAAGGTTTCTGGATATTTCAACCATTAGGTAACAGTTACAGAAAGCAGTCTAAATCTTTTGGAGTTTTCCAAGAGATTGCACTTCTTGTTAACTGAATTGAGAGATGATTGCCCTATGGTTACCTCAGTTTATTCATGTGCTGTATAATTTGCCATAATGATAAGTACCTCCTTGTACTGAATATGGTAAAGTATGCATGAATTTCTCTCTCTCCCTCTCTTTGTCTCTCTCTCTGTCTCACTTTCTCTCCATTCCTCTGCCCCCTCCTATCACAATAAGTAAACATTTTACATTTGATCTGACATGATTTGTTTATAGACCTTTCCATCTTATATTACTATGTCAGTCAAAGCACTTCTAAAATAAAAGTAAAAGGCCATTCCCCACCCCCACCCCCCAAAAGAACTGCTCAGTGATTAGTTGCTACTTGACTTATTGCTTTGATCTATTTATGTCTTGGTTTATAAAGGAAGGGTCTTAACCTGACCCATTAGATGATGTTTTTTATTTCTAAGTTTATTTGTCCCTAAATTACCCATTTGTTTAGTCTCAAAGCTGTGTTCGACTCTTACGATCCCATGGACTGTAGCCCACCAGGTTCCTCTGTCCATGGGATTTCCCAGGCAAGAATTACTGACCCATAATGCCTCAATATTTCAGTTTATATTGCTACAATATCTTCTACACTGGAATCAAACACTTACGGAGTTGGTCAGAGAATCAAACTAATGTATGCTTTATAAAAACCTCTTAATTCTAGGATAAGGGAGAGAAGTATATTGTAACTCAAATAGATAAATGGTTTCCCAAGTTTGATATTTGATGGTTATTGTTTTTTTAGATTAAAAAGTGCTGAAGTGCCAAGAAACTAAACAATATTTTATTGTGGGTTCTTCCTTATATTGAGTAATAATATAATCAGACAAATATTTATAGATAATAGACATGATTCTGGAATTGCCTTAAAATAATCAGGGGCTAGGGTGAGGAGGTGATTGGGGATAGACATGGGCCGAAGTCAGCCATAAATCCAATCACTGTTGAACCTGGCTGATGGGCGTGGAGGTTAATCATATGATTTTATTTGCTTTTTATATGATTTTATTTGACATTTTCTAAAATTAAAAAAAAAAAAAAAAGTTAAACATATCATGAGGCTTCTATAGTGGGACACATGTCCAGGGACCCAGATTAGGGTCCTGGCCCAGCCAGTAGCACGTGCTGCTTGACTTTCAATGGATCACAGCTTCTTAGACTTCATTTTCCTGTCAGTAAATTGAAGGCATTAGATGAGATCACTGGTTCCCAAGAAGGCAGAATTGCCTCGGAAGCTTTTCTAAAATTGCACTAACAACTCTAGAATTTTGTTTGGATTTAGGAGTTAGAAGGAAATGTGTATTTCAAAATAACTTCTCAAGTAACTGTGCTGTGTCATGCCTTGTTGTTGGTTAGTCCTTAAGTTGTCTCCAGCTGTTGTGACCCCATGGACTATATATAGCCCATCAGGCTCCTCTGTCTGTGGGATTTCCCAGGCAAGAATACTGGAGTGGGTTTCCATTTTCTTCTCCAGGGAATCTTCCCAACCCAGGGATCAAACCTACATCCCCTGCATTGGCTGATGGATTCTTTACCATTGAGCCACCAGGGAAGCCCTTTCATTCCTTACATGAACACAAAGTTGATGGTATCAGAGAGAGTGATTAAAAGATGCTTACTCCTTGGAAGGAAAGTTATGACCAACCAAGACAGCATATTAAAAAGCAGAGACATTACTTTGCCAACAAAGGTCCATCTAATCAAGGCTATGGTTTTTCCAGTGGTCATGTATGGATGTGAGAGTTGGACTGTAAAGAAAGCTGAGTGCCAAAGAATTGATGTTTTTGAACTGTGGTATTGGGGAAGACTCTTGAGAGTCTCTTGGACTGCAAGGAGATCCAACCAGTCCATCCTAAAGGAGATCAATCCTGGGTGTTCATTGGAAGGACTGATGTTGAAGCTGAAACTCCAGTACTTTGGCCACCTGATGCGAAGAGCTGACTCATTTGAAAAGACCCTGATTCTAGGAAAGATTGAGGGCAGGAGGAGAAGGGGATGACAGAGGATGAGATGGTTGGATGGCATCACCGACTCAAGGGACATGGGTTTGGGTGGACTCCGGGAGTTGACGATGGACAGGGAAACTTGGCATGCTGCGGTTCATGGGGTCACAAAGAGTTGGATACGACTGAGAGACTGAACTAAAAGAGAGTGAGGTTAAAAAAAAAAGATAGAGAGAGATGTAAGGCTCTACCCTTCAACATTTTAAGAGGTCTAGGATGGGTTCTGAAGATTTATGTTTTTAAAAAGCTCTCCAGGTCATTCTAATAGGGGTCCACATTTCACACTTTGAGAAACACTTTTCTCAATTATCCCCATGGCCCTTTCCAACTTGATAAGACCCTATGATGCTCCCTGACCATTACCTTTTTCTTCTTTTCTCTTTTGTACCATTCTATGAATATCTAGTCATTTAACTACAAGTATATAACAGTCAAGAAAATGATGCTAAGTTTCTTGCTTTGGGTCCTGAAACACGGCAGAAACAGACTCTAGTTTAGTTAAACTTCATGCTATGTCTATACAGCCATAATTCTTGTTGGGGAAAAGATTTTCCAAAGTAAATGTAGTCTGTCAATTTTACATTGGCTACTTAAAACAGATAAATTATTTTAGTCTATTGTCTCTAGTCTTGCTTCCTAATATTCATGTTGCTTGAGTTTTATTCCTTTTTGCCAGTCCTACTGGATAGATTAATAAATTGAGATTAATGAGAGTCTTCCTATTCCACCTGTTTTTAGCCAAATGCCTGTATGCTACATGAGCAGGTGGGTGGCTGTGATGTTGATCACCAAGTTTCTTTGCATAGTGAACAACTGTTAGATGTGAATGTCAGAGAAAATACTGTGATAAATTTCTGCCTCCAGTGAGGAAACATAAATATGAGTCAAAGACGTTTTAGTAGCCCCCACTACTTCACACCGCAAAGTTTTGTGTTAATCACCACTTCCAAACCTAGAAATTTTTAAGTAGCCCCAAACTGCATTTTGGGGGAGAAGACAATAAAAGTAAAGCTGAGAAGCAGTCAAAGCCTTTAAGTGTTTCTTTTTGTTTTTTAAGTCTTTTTTTTTTTTTTTTTTTTCCTTTTTTTGCCTTTCCATCCACTTACAAGTTTCTGACTTAGAGGAAGTGACTTTTTAAAGCATCAATGTTGTGACTCTAGTTGATTTCATATGGCAAAGGGAAGAATAATAAGTTAGCATGGCATCAAGGCTTCCTTGGTGGCTCAGTACTAAAGGATCCACCTGCCAATGCAGGAAAGGCGGCCTTGATCCCTGGGTCCAGAAGATCCCCTGGAGAAGGAAGTGGCAACCTGTACTAGTATTCTTGCCTGGCAAGATACATGTTCCATGGACAGAGGAACATGGTGGTCTACAGTCCATGGGGTCGCAAAAAGTCAGACACGACTCAGCTACTAATCAACAACACCAGAATGAGTGCTGAATATATCATGTTGACCTGAAACAAATAAATTGCCAGACTTCTCCAGAAAAAACGGGATCATCAGAGAACTGCAGTTCGGAATCTGTCACCAGATTGAGGCACATATAAGTCCCCAAACCGCAAGAGAAGGAGAAGACTTTTATAAAGAGGAAAAGAGAGCTGAGGGGCTGTAGTAAACATAGATCCTTGGCTTTTCATTGGCTGAGTCTCTGCCAGGAAATAAGAGGTGTTTCTTCTCCCTTTTGGGCTCTGTGATTGTCTCGGGGTGTGAGAGCTTCCCCTCTGGCCTCTCCACTCTATTTAATTGAGGTTTCTGTTTATTAATTTTTTACAATAGAAGAACTAACTCATCTGTGGGGCGTAACATCTGACAGTGTTAATGAGGAGAATTGCACAGAAAGCTTTGCCCTTTGTGCTTTGTCACATTCTCCAAGCTTTTCTGAGCTCAGAAATTGCAGTAATATTCTATAAATATGTTTAATATTTTATTTCTTTAAAAAATTACTACTGAGCAAAGGACTTAAATAAAACTATAACTGACTCTTAGTCAAAGAATAAAACCTCTCTCTGCCCCTATGAGCATGGTGGTGTAAATCTCATCAGAAGGGGTAGCCTGTCCTGTGACTATGTGGTATTGTAATATGAGCCACACAAATATGGACACAGGTAAAGGCCTCAAAGCATAAATATTTTATTAAAAGAAAATTCTTATTCAGTAGTTTCTGTTCCTGTGGTCAATATCAAAGCTTGCTTCTAAGAAGGAAAGACAGTAAATTCCTAACAATTGAATGGTGAAGTACCTTGTATATCACTTTCCCCAGAAATATAGTTCTTATGATGGTTTTGCAGATTTTTTTCCTGCATTTACCTGTAGATAAATTGAACAATTACATGGTTCTCATGAGCTCCTTGGTTCTTACTAATAATGGAGCATGTTATATTAAGGCTAACTGATGTTGGAGAAAATCAGGATGGGGTGGGATGTATGGATGAGGTAACCAAGAGATTCCTCCTATTGTTCTGGAGTTTTCAGAATAGTCCAGACAGCCTCAGATTGACCCAAGTCAGTTCTGTTAGGAGCCACTAGAAAAACTTGCTGAGAGAGGGTCTCTGAACAGGATTTCTCAAAAGATACATTTATTAGTCAGGATCAGTTTAAGGCAAAAGTTAAACATAAAACATATCGAGGAAAAAAACTAAACTGGTGGGAAGGCATAACTATCTTTAGTTACCTCTTAAGTACAGGGCTAAAAATGTGAATCTAAGAAAAGGGTAGTGAACTAAATGATGTAGAACTAGGGAGAGATTAAGGAACAAGAAGTCCAAAAGTGGAATGGGCTCTGCAGTTGGTTGATTTTGTGGCTCACTGATGCTCTCATAGACCAGGTTCTTTCCCTCTGTCATCTGCAGTATGTCAGCTTTGTCCTTAGACTGACTATCCTCTATGCAAGACATCTATGCTGCTGCTACTGCTAAGTCGCTTCAGTCGTGTCCGACTCTATGCGACCCCATAGATGGCAGCCCACCAGGCTCCTCCATCCCTGGGATTCTCCAGGCAAGAATACTGGAGTGAGTTGCCATTTCCTTCTCCAATGCATAAAAGTGAAAAGTGAAAGTGAAGTCGCTCAGTCGTGTCCGACTCTTAGAGACCCCATGGACTGCAGCCTACCAGGCTCCTCCATCCATGGGATTTTCCAGGCAAGAGTACTGGAGTGGGGTGCCAGCTCTTCCAAATGTCAGATCCAGGCATGATGACATCTAAAGGAAAAACTCAGCTGCTTAGGTGCAAGAAAACCTTTTCCAGCACCATGAGCACTCCTAAGTTCCCCTGACATCTTTTTGGTCAGGGTTAAGTCACATGTTCACCCTTAAGCCGATAAGAGGAAAGGAATACCATGGCTGGAGTATACAGAAGATGGAATAGATCTTGGAGATTTAAATGCCAATTCACTGACACAGCAGAATACGGGGAGAATTCATATCTTTCTCAATCTGATGGGCCATAGTCGGTCTCTTGTAATGTGGCCCTAAATTTGGAATTGAAAGAGATCTTCAGTAATTGTAATTGCCTAGGACTGCTTTGGCAAAGTGCCACAATATGGGTGACTTAGAACAACAGAAATTTTGGTCTGACACTTCTGGGGGCTAGAAGTCCAAAATCGTGATGTCAGTAGGGCCACACTCCCTCTGAAAACTGTAGGGGGTTCATTCCTTGTCTCTTTCTAGCTTCTAGTGGTTTGCCAGCAGTCTTTGGGATCTCTTGATGTCTTAGTCAAAACTGCTATGACAGAATATCATAGGCTTATAAACAAAAGAAATCTATTTCTCTGGGATTCTGGGAGCCCACAGCACGGGCAGTGTTCCCATATCAGGGGTTGAACCCATGTCCCCTACATTGGCACACAGATTCTTCACCCTTGGGCCACCAGGGATGTCCCAGTTAGAGAATCTTCAATCATGCAGTCCACTGTATTTTACTCTCCTTATCTTATTCACAGGGTTGAACCTTATTTCTTTTGTTTTGTCCTTGGCAGGAAGAAAAGACAGCTGTCAGCTGTCCTTCATTTGGTTTTGCACAGATTGAAAAGCATCTTCTTCCCCACCCCCTTCATCCTTCACTTTTAAGTCATTTGTTTTACTTCTTTAAGAACCTCTAAAACAGTTCTTTGTTTCTTTAGAGAAGAGGAAGATTCCTTGACATGGAATTCTCTGCTATCCTGCCTTTAGCAGGGCTGAAACAAAAGCTACCTGTCCCTGTATTTCCTTTCTATTCTCCCTCACATAAAATCTGTCATGTGACTCTCAGCAGTTTATGCCGAGGTCTGCCAAAGAAATGAGACTCCACATCTTTCCACAAGTTGGACTTGAGTTAGAAAAGTTGTGCATAGAACTTTTCGAAGATCAGGGAGTTTACAGAAACTGTAATGTGGAGGAACTGGGACATTGTTTTCCTGAGAACTTTGCTACTAGGATTTTATTTTCAGTGCAATGAGGAGCCACTGAAGGATTTTAAAATAGAGGGTGACATAATAAAATTTCATTTCTAAAAATTATGAGGGCTGTTGGGGAAAAGTGTAATGGGAGAGGCAAGAAGAAGCTGAAAGGCGTTTCACAGCCACTCCAGGAAAAGAATACAATAGGAGAACCACAGACTCCAAAAATGTGGCTCATTTCCTGTCATATATTCCCCATATCCAAAACATTCCTTTGTGGAATTTGATGCTAAAAACTTGGCCTCCGTGCACCGGTGTTGAATCAAATCTTGGAGACCGAGTTTTGGGTGAAGCAAAAAAGAATAGCTTTATTGCCTTACCAGGCAAAAGGTGAGTTAGCAGGCTCATGCCCTCAGAATTGTGTCCCAGAAGGGTTGGGGGCGTTGTGGCTATGGTGAGGAGTTTTACAGCGTTGGTTTGAGGGTGGAATTGCTGACAAGGATCAGGGTGTGTGCAGGGCCTGCCCTCCTTTAATCTGGCCTCAGGCGGTCTCCTGATGAGTTCTGTTTGATCAAACTGTGACCTTCTCTCTGGATTGAAGAATGCTTCGGGTAGTTACCATCTTCCATTTGTTAGGGGCTTTAGTTCTGCAGAAGAGCACAGAGATGCAGTTATGTGTGTCTCTTGAGGTGGAGCCAGGACTGAGCCCTGAGGATGCACAATTGTTTCTTGACTGCTCCTCCCTTGTCTCTGTATCCCCCAGACCCCCGCTTCTCTGGTTAGCAACTCTTTGAACCCGCCCCTTTGAACTCAGGGAGAGTCATGGAGGCTGAAACTAGTTTCCTACAAACAAGAAATGGGGGACACAGAAAAGCTTCCCTACCCAGGAGCCCCACAGGGCCTGCTCGGTTTCAAATTGTACCAGCTCAGGTTAGTTGCCCCTTCAGTACAGACGTGTCTGAGGAGTCATCTATAAAAGCCATGTCGTAGGTTTAGGGATGTGCATAACTCAGCCACCTGATGTTTCAAAATACAAACAAGCCTAACATACACTGCTATTAACTTCAGATTGGAAGAACTGGTTTCTTAGAAACAAAGCCAAAAGCAAAGCTAAAGGACTGCCGTAAAAGTGACCATATGTTTAATGCTGGGTCACTGATGCTTATCATCAATTAGTACACAGTGGATACAAATCTGAGCCCTGGGATCAAATTTCAGTGACTTTGTCATGCCCTTGCTGAGTGGCTTGGATGTATAAAATGGGAGCTCCAATACTTTGGCCACCTCATGCGAAGAGTTGACTAATTGGAAAAGACCTTGATGCTGGGAGGGATTGGGGGCAGGAGGAGAAGGGGACGACAGAGGATGAGATGGCTGGATGGCATCACCGACTTGATGGACATGAGTTTGAGTGAACTCCGGGAGTTGGTGATGGACAGGGGGGCCTGGCGTGCTGTGATTCATGGGGTCACAAAGAGTCGGACATGACTGAGCGAATGAACTGAACTGAACTGAATAGTGTCTACTTTGTTGTAAACTATAAATGGGATAATAAACTAAAATTGCTAGGATAGACATACAGAAGACACTCAATAAGTGAGTGTTGTTGCTGCTATTTTATTAATAGACATTGATCATTTTATCCAAGTTATTAGGCAAAAATTGGGACGATACCCTGGAGAAGGAAATGGCAATCCACTGCAAGATTCTTGCCTGGGGAATTCCATGGACCGAGGAGCCTGGCAGGCTACAGTCCACGGAGACGCAATGAGTCAGACACAACTGAGCGATGAACACACACACATTAAGCAAAAATGGACTGGAGAAAGCATAAATGTGGATTGTTCAGGTTGAAAATGAAATAAGAGAGGTGCTACCCACACTCTTACCAACCGCACCGCACACACAGAGTTCCTTTGTCCAGCTACCCAAATGCTTACTCTCTATTTTGGGGGGTTATTTTTCCCCTAGTAAAACAGGGTGGTTCCTCCTGCCTTCTTACAAGCGCACGAAGCGTTGCTTGCCTCTTACACAGTGCTGAATCATAGTGCTGAATTAGGAGCTATATATTCACTCTGTCTTCCACACATGTGCCTACTAACCACACTGGAGCTCGGTAAAAGAGGGCAATGGCAGGTTTGCTCATCTTTTCATTTCCTGCTTGCTCTCTCTTCTGTGATCTCCCTATCCAAAACCAGTGTCCTTGCCCTTCACCCTCTTTCTTGCCTCGGAGCGATCGTCAAATGTATAAATACACGGTGAATTGGAACAGTTTCTGGGGCCAACTGAGAGAGAAGGGGCCTGGTCTCCCGCATAAATATGCTCTCCTCTGAAGAGTTTGCAAATGTGTTTACAGCCAGTTAAAAAGGAAAGAAAACTAAATTCAAAGGGAGGTAGCGAGGAAGGCTGGAGCAACCTTTCAGCTGCAGGTCTGAAAGAAGCCGTGTATGTGTGTGTGTGTGTGTGTGTGTGCATGTGTGTGTATTTTTTTTTTTTTTAATATCGTAACAAGAGGAAATATATTGTACAGTAATCCACTGAGATGCTTCTGGAGGTTTTTCACTTGATCTAATTGAGTTGTTTGAAGTGTGCTTGAAAGTTCTCTCCCAGCCCATGTCAGCATCCTGCCTGCTATCAGTGGTGAGAAGTTAATCACCTCTGCATTGTTAGGAGAGGTTGTCAGGTATCTGATAGTTGTCCATTCTGCATGGCAGTGTGTAGGTATGGAACATACGTGTGTCCGTGTTTGGAGCATGAACCTGCCTGACTATGCGTGAGAACTGGAGGAGAGGAAAAAAAATATCTTTCTTTTACACACCATAAGTTTCCCAACCAGGGCCCTGGTAATTAGACAGCAAGAGACAGATTAACAAGACAAAAAAAAAAAGGAAATTTATTGACGTGCAATGTTCATGTACGCACAGGGACACCGAGTGATGAGTAACCCAAAGGAGTGATTAGAACTTTGTCTTATATACCATCTTAGGTTAAACAGAGGAAAGGAGGATTTTGGCCTCTGTGCTGGCGAGACAGATTATGGGAAGCTGATAGGAAAGGTATGGTAAACAGGGGTTGTTTAGCAATGTCTGTTATGCAGATTTAGGTCAGTGCCTTCTCCATAGACAAGATTTGTTACAAGTTCTCTGTGTCCTGGTCAGGAAAAGGAGGATGCCTTTACAAATGTAGGTCTCTTTTATAAATGTAAATTTCTTTTATAAAAGGAAAGTAGCCTGTTTCTAGAGCTTTTCTTTGGTCTGATGGTTCTCAGTAGTCTTTAGCTAGGAATAAGCCATATGACAAGCATCTTTTAGGTGGCATATTCTGGTACTCTGAGAACCAGCTGCACCTATACCTCCATCCAGACAGTACCTGCAAATAGTATCACTGCCAGATATTTTATGACAAATAAGCAGTCAAAAGACAACCGTGATCATCCATATTACTGTTCCTGCAGCCAAGCCTTTTAACAGCTACTCCCTTATCTGAATCAGTCTTGCATAGCCATCACCACAGACTTCACCTTCTACCCCCTTTGGCTGAAGTCTCAGCCTAGATGTCATCACTCTGGGAAAGTGGTCTTACTGCTCAGGACACTGAGGTTAGGGGCCCCCCCTCTGTTCTCCTAGTACTTTGATTTCCTATTTATTTAAATATTTATTTATTTGGCTCTGGCAGCTCTTAGTTGCAGCATACAGGATCTTTAGTTGTGACATTCAAACTCTTATTTGGAACATGTGAGATCTATTTCCCTGACCAGGGTTTGAACCTGAAACCCTGCATTGGGGATGTGGAGTCTAAGCCACTGGAACACCAGGAAAATCCTTGATTTCCTGCTTAAACACCTAATGTACATACCAACTCCTTGCTTAGATATCTGAATATATTCCTTACTAGTGTTACTGCACTGAACTTGGATCCACTCACCTGATGCACAGCAAAGCCCGACTACTGACACCAGGTTAAGGCGAAGGAAAGACAGTGTTTATTGCTGTGTACAGTGCCAGGCAAGGAAAATGGGCGGTTCATGCTCAAAAGACCCGAACTCCCTGATGGCTTTTAGGAAAGTGTTTTTAAAGACAATATTTTGACTGAGAGTTGCAGCTTCTGAATTTTCTTCTGCTTCGCTGATGGTGAGGCAACAGGGTGATATTTCAGGAATCGTCAACCTCTGGTTCCAGCCAGTCTGGAGTCTAGTTCTTCTGGTCAGCAAGTGGAGTATCATGACCACCAGATTCTATGTGGGTGGGAGGTTTTCAGTTCAGTTCAGTCACACAGTTATGTCCGACTCTTTGGGACCCCATGAACTGCCGCACACCAGGCCTCCCTGTCCATCACCAGCTCCCAGAGTTTACTCAAACTCATGTCCATCGAGTCAGTGAGGCCATCCAACCATCTCATCCTCTGTCATCCCCTGCTCCTCCTGCCCTCAATCTTTCCCAGCATCAGGGTATTTTCCAATGAGACAGTTCTTTGCATAAGGTGGCCAAATACTGGAGCTTCAGTTTCAGCATCAGTCCTTCCAGTGAATATTCAAGATTGATTTCCTTCAGGATAGACTGGTTGGATCTCCTTGCAGTCCAAGGGACTCTCAAGAGTCTTCTCCAACACCACAGTTCAAAAGCATCAATTCTTTGGCACTCAACTTTCTTTATGGTCCAACTCTCACATCCATACTGACTACTGGAAAAACTATAACTTTGACTAGATGGACCTTTGTCGGCAAAGCAATGTCTCTGCTTTTTAATATGCTGTATAGTTTGTCATAGCTTTTCTTCCAAGGAGCAAGTGTCTTTCAATTTCATGGCTGCAGTCACCATCTGCAGTGATTTTGGAGCCCAAGAAAATAAAGTCTCTCACTGTTTCCATTGTTTTCCTATCTATTTACCATGAAGTGATGGGACTGGATGCCATGATCTTCATTTTTTGAATGTTGAGTTTTAAACCAGCTTTTTCAATCCCCTCTTTCACTTTCATTAAGAGTCTCTTTAGTTCTTCTTCAATTTTCTGCCATAAGGGTGGTGTCATCTGTGTATCTGAGGTTATTGATTTCTCCCTGCAATCTTGATTCCAGCTTGTGCTTCATCCAGTCTGGCATTTTGCATGATGTACTCTGCATGTAAGTTAAATAAGCAAGGTGACAATGTAAAACCGTGATGTACTCCTTTCTCGATTTGGAACCAGTTCATTATTCCATGTCCTGTTCTAACTGTTGCTTCTTGACCTGCATGCAGATTTCTCAGGAGGAAGGTAAGGTGATCTGGTACTGCCATCTCTTTAAAAATTTTGCAGTTTGTTGTGATCCACAGTCAAAGGCTTTAGTGTAGTCAATGAAGCAGAAGTAGATGTTTTTCTGGAATTCTCTTGCTTTTTCTATGATCCACCGGCTATTGACAATTTGATCTCTGGTTCCTCTGCCTTTTCTAAATACAGCTTGAACATGTGGAAGTTTGCAGTTCACGTACTGTTGAAGCCTGGCTTGGAGAATTTTGATCATTACTTGGCTAGCGTGTGGCATGAGTGTAATTGTTCAATAGTTTGAACATTCTTTAGCATTGCCTTTCTTTGGGATTGGAATGAAAACTGACCTTTTCCAGGCCCTACACTATGAACCATGCTGTGTAGGGCCACCCAAGATGGATGGGTCATGGTGGAGAGTTCTGATAAAACATGGAGAAGGAGGGTTGGGGTTGGGGGCTCTTAGTTTCTGCAGGGCAATTCACTTATATGCATCAGATTGTTATGCATATGTCTTGAGGAGGAACTGGGACTCTGTTTTTATCACTGAACTGTTTGTCTTTCCTTTGTTCCTGTTATCCTTCACTTCCCTAATTAGTAATTGCTTGAATCTGGTCTTTAGAATTCAGGGAGGGCCTAAGAGACTAAAGCCTTTTTCTACAAACAAAAATGGGGGAAACTGAAGGGCTTTTTAACCCAGCGGGGGGAGGTCCCACAGGGTCCTGCTCAGTTTTAATCCCCTTTTTCTTTGATACCCTCAGTCCTTAGGGGAACAGGAGCAGGACAAGAAAGGGAATAAAGTTTTGGAAAGAGAAGTTAATCATAAACTTGGCAGAGGAACTCAGTTTTAAGGAAATTGGGTTTTAGCACTTCGCACATGAAGTGAGGTTATGTTGTATTCATCCCAAAATTGAAAGCAATCCCAAGTGTGTAGCAAAATCACAATAAATTAATTACCAAAATAACTTAATAGCTGGTTTGTGGGTAAAGAGATTGCAAGGCCAGAAGGTTGGCTTGTGACATAGATTGTCAAAAATCACTCAGTTTCCAATAATTTTGATGACTTTTATTTTAGGCTTTTCAGCTTACCTATATATTTTCATCACCATGTTCTTAATGATCTGTGGAATTCCCAGCTCTTAAAATTGACTAGCAATTGTTAGTTGAGGGTGGGTCTGCAACAGAGAAGGGCTAGATTAGGAAATACTCAGGCCCTCCTCTTCTGCTTAGTACTCAGCTTTGTTAGGTGATGGGGACTCAGCCCAGATGGAGAAAGCATATTCCAGGCACCGTCGGAGTGAATCTGGGTGATGAACCAGGGAGAAGTTACAAGGCAAATCGTTTCGAATTTGTTTTATTTTGTACATGAAACCCTTACTTGTTAGCACTTTTAAAATAATTGATAAACTTGACTACGTCTGTGTATTTTCACTCTTAGACTGTGCTGTGGGTATAGCCTCCTACATCAATGACTTTGGACTTGAATTTCTTTTTGTCCTTGTTCTACTTGAGTTTAGACTTTCAGCAAATTGTTTTTATGTCTCTCTATTCTACCTCTGACATGCCTTGCAAATTCACCTGTAACCAAATCTGTTTAATGAAGGTCACAAAAACTAAGCCAACATGAGACCTGGGAGTGAAATCCAGTGCTTCTGATTTTTTTATTCACTAATGATCCACCTCTATCCCATCCTCCCACCCCCAGGTCCGGACAGGTTATAGTATTTCAGGCCTTTGGTTTTATTGATCAAATCATCCATCTCTCATTCTGCAAAGTCAGGGTCCTTAAGTACTTCGATGGATCCATAAGGACTCTTCCTCTTTAGCCATGTTTGACTTTATCATTGATATTATTTACCATGTCTGATAATAAATAGTTTTTTAAACTAAGAGGTCAGAGTGAGCAGGGAGGATTCTCTAGAATACCAAATCTCTCCCTGCTGGAGAAAGGCATGAGAATGCACTGTCCTCATCATAAAGCTGATGCTATATCTCTGAATAGAACCTTAACATAATTCTTATCTTAGAAATTCTTATTTAACTGTCTAAGACTGCCTTTCTTGTATGTCTAAACTATACATATAATCTATTATTTTTTAATTATGTATTTATTTATTGATGTAAATAATTTTTAAAGTCTTCATTGAATGTGTTTCTGCTTTATATTGTTTCTGCTTTATATCTTAGTATTTTGGGGCATGGGGTATATGGTATCCTAGCTTCCTGACCAGGGATCAAACCCATACCTTCTGTATTGAAAGGTGAAGTCTTAACCACTGGAACACCAGACAGGTACCTAATTAGGACATCAGCTGGATTCTTCCACAGTGGCTTCACTAACTGATTAAAGGATTTTATATCTGTCTTGGTCTAGAAATACCTTGTTAGCAATGTTTATGAAAAAGAGATCCTGTGGGTTAATTGTTCACAGAATTAGTTTACTCTTTTCTCTACCAGTCATTTTTGATTCTTCTTTTCTTAACCTTTCCACGATTCCTATTATTTCCCAGCCATTTTTTCCCTCTATGATCTTAGAGAGACTAGTACAACTGTACCTTGCCACAGCTTTCACATTTACCTGTGTGGCTCTTACCTGGGACAGCTTGCTTTATTTATTTTTTTTTCATTTTTTTCAGTGACCATCACCACAATCCTATTTATTTATTTTAAGCTTTTTATTTTGTACTGAGGTATATCCAGTTAAGTGAGAAATAGATTTAAGGGCCTAGATCTGATAGATAGAGTGCCTGATGAACTATGGAATGAGGTTTGTGACATTGTACAGGAGACAGGGATCAAGACCATCCCCATGGAAAGAAATGCAAAAAAGCAAAATGGCTGTCTGAGGAGGCCTTACAAATAGCTGTGAAAAGAAGAGAAGCGAAAAGCAAAGGAGCAAAAGAAAGATATAAGGATCTGAATGCAGAGTTCCAAAGAATAACAAGAAGAGATAAGAAAGCCTTCTTCAGCGATCAATGCAAAGAAATAGAGAAAAACAACAGAATGGGAGAGACTAGAGATATCTTCAAGAAAATTAGAGATACCAAAGAAACATTTCATGCAAAGATGGGCTCAATAAAGGACAGAAATAGTATGGACCTAACAGAACCAGAACATATTAAAAAGAGGTGGCAAGAATACACAGAAGAACTGTACAAAAAAGATCTTCATGACCCAGATAATCACGATGGTGTGATCACTGACCTAGAGCCAGACATCCTGGAATGTGAAGTCAAGTGGGCCTTAGAAAGCATCACTACGAACAAAGCTAGTGGAGGTGACGGAATTCCAGTTGAGCCGTTCCAAATCCTGAAAGATGATGCTGTGAAAGTGCTGCACTCAATATGCCAGCAAATTTGGAAAACTCAGCAGTGGCCACAGGACTGGAAAAGATCAGTTTTCATTCCAATCCCGAAGAAAGGCAATGCCAAAGAATGTGCAAACTATTGCACAATTGCACTCATCTCACATGCTAGTAAAGTAATGCTCAAAATTCTCCAAGCCAGGCTTCAGCAATACGTGAACCATGAACTTCCTGATGTTCAAGCTGGTTTTAGAAAAGGCAGAGGAACCAGAGATCAAATTGCCAACATCCACTGGATCGTGGAAAAAGCAAGAGAGTTCCAGAAAAACATCTATTTCTGCTTTATTGACTATGCCAAAGCCTTTGACTGTGTGGATCACAATAAACTGTGGAAAATTCTTAAAGAGATGGAAATACCAGACCACCTGACCTGCCTCTTGAGAAATTTGTATGCAGGTCAGGAAGCAACAGTTAGAACTGGACATGGAACAACAGACTGGTTCCAAATAGGAAAAGGAGTATGTCAAGGCTGTATATTGTCACCCTGCTTATTTAACTTATATGCAGAGTACATCATGAGAAACGCTGGGCTGGAAGAAGCACAAGCTGGAATCAAGATTGCCGGGAGAAGTATCAATAACCTTAGAAATGCAGATGACACCACTCTTATGGCAGAAAGTGAAGAGGAACTAAAAAGCCTCTTGATGAAAGTGAAAGAGGAGAGTGAAAAAGTTGGCTTAAAGTTCAACATTCAGAAAATGAAGATCAGGGCATCTGGTCCCATCACTTCATGGCAAATAGATGGGGAAATAGTGGAAACAGTGTCAGACTTTATTTTTCTGGGCTCCAAAATCACTGCAGATGGTGACTTCAACCATGAAATTAAAAGACGCTTACTCCTTGGAAGGAAAGTTATGGCCAACCTAGATAGCATATTCAAAAGCAGAGACATTACTTTGCCAACAAAGGTTCATCTAGTCAGGGCTATGGTTTTTCCTGTGGTCATGTATGGATGTGAGAGTTGGACTGTGAAGAAAGCTGAGCACTAAAGAATTGATGCTTTTGAACTGTGGTGTTGGAGAAGACTGCAAGGAGATCCAACCAGTCCATTCTGAAGTAGATCAGCCCTGGGATTTCTTTGGAAGGAATGATGCTAAAGCTAAAACTCCAGTACTTTAGCCACCTCATGCGAAGAGTTGACTCATTGGAAAAGACACTGATGCTGGGAGGGATTGGGGGCAGGAGGAGAAGGGGACGACAGCTGATGAGATGGCTGGATGGCATCACTGACTCGATGGACGTGAGTCTGAGTAAACTCCGGGAGTTGGTGATGGGCAGGGAGGCCTGGCGTGCTGCGATTCATGTGGTTGCAAAGAGTCGGACATGACTGAGCTACTGAACTGAACTGATATCCAGTTAACAAGCAATGTTGTGATAATTTCAGGTGAAAAGTGAAGGGACTCGGCCATACATGTACATGTACCCATTTTCCCCCAAACTGAGGCATCTTGCATTACATGCTGGGAAGGTTCCTGAAGAGGTGGGTAGGAACTGAGTCTTTGGATATTAAGTCATTGCTTAAAGATGTGGAAGAACTTGCTATTTGAGTAAACCCTATTATTAATCTTTTTCCAAAGCAAATAATCACTCTTTATCTTATCTTCTATGCAAATGCTGATTTCCACATTTAAGTTTTACTTAAAGCACTACCCATCTGTATATTTATCTTTACATAAGGGTCACTCCCCCAATCTTACAATTGAAAATTGAGCAATTTTCCTTTACTCATTCTTTTATGCCAGAAAATCTCTTATCTCTATTTTGGTAATTCTCTTGGAGGTCCCAGCAAATTGATCATATCTCTGATTCACTGAAGATAAAACAGGCACAGTGTATACTACAGAATGAGGTACCCAGAGCCAAGTTAGTGAACTACTGATGACTTTTCAAAAACTTTCAGTAAATCATGATTTCCTCACAAAATATAGACATGTTTGCTTTTGGCATTTAATTTTAAAACACGTTCAGATATGTTTTTCCTCTCCCTCTCCCATATAAATGAAAAATAAGTCATCTTTGAGTCATGCATGAAGAAAATTTTCCTTTTCTAATTCTGAGAGTGATTATTTTGCTTTGAGAGAGGATCTCTCCATCTGGGGCTAGCTGAAACATCAACGAAATAAATATAATTCAGAATTGAGTATAAAGATGAAACTTAACTTACCTTTGTACCTTTAAATACATATTTGAAAAAAAAAAAGTGCTGTTATTTTATAGATTTTCTTTCTTTGTCATATCGTTACTGATTCAAACCAGAGAACTAAATCTTAATATTCTGCCCAAGATACTGTGCTGTTTTGTGCCAAAGTAGAAAATGCCAATAAAAAATAGGGAGGTCCCAGCCCAACTCTGTTATTCCTAATGGACTTCAGTCGCTCAGTAGTGTCCAATTCTTTGTGACCCCATGGACTGCAGCACACCAGGCCTCCCTGACCATCACCAACTCCCCAAGTTTACTCAAACTCATGTCCATTGAGTCGTTGATGCCATCCAACCATCTTAAGCCTCTGTTGTCCCCTTCTCTGCCTGACTTTTATCTTTTCCAGCATCAGGGTCTTTTCCAATGAGTCAGTTCTTCACATCAGGTGGCCAAAATATTGGAGATTCAGCTTCAACATCAGTCCTTCCAATGAATTTTCAGGACTGATTTCCTTTAGGATGGACTAGTTGGATCTCCTTTCAGTCCAAGGGACTCTCAAGAGTCTTCTCCAACACCACAATTCAAAAGCATCAGTTCTTTGGTGCTCAGCTTTCTTTATAGCCCAACTCTCACATCCATATATGACTACTGGAAAAACCATAGCTTTGACTAGATGGACTTTTGTTGGCAAAGTAAAGTCTCTGTTTTTTAATATGCTGTCTAGGTTGGTCATAGCTTTTCTTCCAAGGAGGAAACATCTTTTAATTTCATGGCTATAGTCACCATCTGCAGTGATTTTGGAGCACAAAGATATGAAGTCTATCACTGTTTCCCCATCTGTTTGCCATGAAGTGATGGGACCAGATGCCATGATCTTCATTTTTTGAATGTTGAGTTTTAAGTCAACTTTTTCCCTCTCCTCTTTCACTTTCATCAAGAGGCTCTTTAGTTTTTCTTCGCTTTCTGCCTTAAGTGTGGTATCATCTGCATATCTGAGGTTATTGATATTTCTCTTGGCAATCTTGATTCCAGCTTCTGCTTCATCCAGCCTGGCATTTCGCGTGATGTACTCTGCATATAATTTAAATAAGCAGGTTGACAATATACAGCCTTGACGTGCTCCTTTCCCGACTTGGAACCAGTCTGTTGTTCCATGTCCAGTTCTAACTGTTGCTTCTTGACCTGCATACAGGTTTCTCAGGAGGCAGGTCAGGTGGCCTGGTATTCCTATCTCTTTAAGAATTTTGCACAATTTGTTGTGATCCACATAGTCAAAGGCTTTGGCATAGTCAATAAAGCAGAAGTAGACGTTTTTCTGTAACACTCTGGCTTTTTCCAAGATCCAATGAATGTTGACAATTTGATCTCTGGTTCCTCTGCCTTTTCTAAAACCAGCTTGAACATCTGGAGTTTCATGGTTCACGTACTGTTGAAGCCTGGCTTGGAGAATTTGGGGCATTACTTTGCTAGCGTGTGAGATGAGTGCAGTTGTGCAATAGTTTGCACATTCTTTGGCGTTGCTTTTCTTTGGGATTGGGATGAAAACTGACCTTTTCCAGTCCTGTGGCCATGGCTGAGTTTTCCACATTTGCTGGCATGTTGAGTGCAGCACTTTCACAGCATCATCTTTTAGGATTTGAAATAGTTTAACTGGAATTCTATCACCTCCACTAGCTTTGTTTGTAGTGATGCTTTCTAAGGCCCACTTGACTTCACATTCCAGGATGTCTGGCTCTAGGTGAGTGATCACACCATCGTGATTATCTGGGTTGTGAAGCTCTTTTTTGTCCAGTTCTTCTGTGTATTCTTGCCACCTCTTCTTAATATCTTCTGGTTTTGTTAGGTCCATACCATTTCTTTGTGTCCATCTTTGCATGAAAATTTCCCTTGGTATCTCTAATTTTCTTGAAGAGAGCTCTAGTCTTTCCCATTCATTGTTTTCCTCTATTTCTTTGCATTGATCACTGAGGAAGGCTTTCTTATCTCTCCTTGTTATTCTTTTGAACTATGCATTCAAATGGGTATATCTTTCCTTTCTCCTTTGCCTTTCTCGTCTCTTCTGATTCCTAATGGACTTAGTCATTTCAAAAAGCATCTGTGATCAATGTGCTTCCTGTAACAGTATTTTGCCAAGTTAATCTGGGATGGAATCATTCTACCTCTGACCCAGTTCTCAAGTCTGCTCAAACTGAGGAAGCCAGGAAGCCGGATGTACAAGCTGGCTTTACTCCTGAGAACCTGAAAGTTTAGCTAGCAGGGGAAGACAGAGAAAGAATAGGGTGTTTTCTGGTGACCCTGCTTCTGTGATCAGTCTGTACCTGTCTCATGCCCCTGTCTGTATACCTCGGTTAAGGGTTCACTTGAAATACACTGGATGCTGTGGTCTAAGTGGAATGCATACCCACCGTGATTGCAGCACTGCAAAGTCCAGCTTCACCTCTGGAACCAGGCGAGCTTCGTGCCCTCTGTGAACCTTTCATTTCAGGAGGGTATTTGGTTGGATGCCCACCTCCAAGCTGATAGACTGCGGGTGTGCACAAATTAGTTTTCTTGAGGAGCTATTTATTGCTTTTAAATTAGCAACATATTCATTTTTGAAAGTAAAAACAAAGGCAGCCTCTTCATTTCACCTTTGTAAAATGAGGTGCACAGAAGAGATGCGGTGTGTCTGGTCTGGTTTGTACACTGATATCAGAGCACCTGGATAAAATAGGACCAACCTGGTATTTTCACCACTGGTCTTTTGGTGGTCCTGTCTTGCTGAAAGACTCAAACAAAAGCTGCAGCTGTGTCTGATCATTGATGGATTTCATGACATTTTTAGAGAAAGATAGGTCACATTAATAATGATATTGTTTGACTGAGTTATCATAAATTATCCCAGCAGTGTTAATTAGATCTGCTCTTTTTCTCCTCCCAGTTTAATCTTCAAGCATATGTGTATTTTAGTATCATTAATTTTAAAAAGTCTGCAAGTCACTGGCTATCACTTACCTAATTTGAAAGATGCAGCACAGTGCAGTGGAAAGAACATTAGAGGTGAGGACTTCTGCATTCTGTCCAGGTCTGATATTAATGTGTCACGTGACCTTGGATACAACCTTTCAACCATATTAATTCTTTGCTGTTGCCAGCTTACAAAGCTACTTCAAAAATTTGGACAATGAAAAATACACTTCTCTTCCTTAAATATACATTCTCTTTTAAAGCAGAATGCGTTATGTACTGACATTAAGGAAATTCTTGTTTTCCAGGAAGGTAATCCTTTATGGCACAGGATAGGATTACCTTCATGGAACAAATTAGCAAATTCCCTTACTTTTAGGCCATTAAAGTGATTTCCAGATCACTCTTGTTCACCTTTTTCCTCCTTGACTTCCTTAAGGACAAACGTTATAAACTACGTTTGGTATCTCTAAACCCAAGTCCAGCTGTACTTAGGTGATGTCCAGCTCTGTGTCAGAAATCCAGAGAGAATCAGAGATAAAGTGGCCAAGTAGAAAGTGAGATGAACTTTACACACTCTTTGTTGGAAGACATCTCAAAGGTACTTTAGTCCAACCACTGAAGCATTGTTCCAAACACTTTGTGTTTCTCAAGATTTGGCTTCCTGTCATGGGTTCACAGTTGCAACTATCCAGGGGAGCCATTTAAATTCCACAAGATTCAGCTTTCTCATCAATAAGGGAGAGAAATTAGACCCAGTTGTCTTTCTGTTTTGCTTGCCTTAATATCCTCTTATTCATCTATGTATTTTCTGAATTTCAGAAATCTGCTCTTAGAGAAAAAGACATTGAGGACAAAACAAGGTGGGTGATAATGAGATTTTTAAAGCAGTAGTAAAAGTAAATGCTTTGAGCTTTGCCACAAAGACCTAGTAGCTTAGTTACTTGGTGAGGAGACTGATTGGCTGTTTCAAGTCAGAACTTCCTGTTATAACTGGATAACAAGGATACTTCTTGCTTAATAAGAAGTGGCTAAAGCTTAAAAAAGACCACTGCTAATACCCATAAGCAGTCAAATAACGTGTCTTGACTATTGATATTGTACCCTTCTACAAACCTCGTCTTTCACTATTGACAGAACACTTCTCTGCTAGTTTTACAGAAAAAAAAGCCCAATTAAATGGAAATCTTATTTTCCTAAATGATTGCTTTTAGGGGTGTTTAGATTAAATATAAAAGTACCCTATATATATTTTTGCACAGTCACTTATTCAGAACAATTAAAAGGATCTATATTCTTTCAGTCTTATGAAGGACATCACATTTTTCTTAGAAGTCATATTTCCGCTTCTGTTGCCACAATCACTTATGCTATGACATTCAAAAAGAGGTTTGAATTCTTATATGTAATAAAGTATTTTATTTGATAAATAGTTTAGAGTAGTACTTCAAAGTAAAAATTTAATATTCCTGAAATACTGTTTTAACCCAAGCTTAGTCATAAACTTACCATATAAATAGTAAGGATTACTCTAGGATGGAATATAATGTCTTGATTGGAAATATGCACAAATGAAAGCTTAATTTCATAGAAGAAAGGAAATCCAGGCTATTTATTTGGCAATAGGAAGTCAGATCAAAATATATTTGTATGACGTTCAAACAGAGTCATGTAGGTAGATGAGATCTGTCTTTATAAATATTTTCAGTCTCTGACTGGAGGAATGAATACTGTGTTACATGACTAAGATGTAGTATTGGAACTGAAGTGGGATAATTCCTGTAATTGGTATACGGGGAAATTATCTCTTCATACAGCTTTAATATATGTGTGTGTGTGTGTGTGTGTGTGTGTGTGTGTGTATTAGGTGGGATCATACCGAGCTGTGGGCCAGAAGGCATAGGACTTCTCAAAAAGAGGAGCAAAGTGAGCTAAGTCTAGTAATGGTTACTACAGTACTTACTACTAGTAATAATTAAATGTCCAAAGAACATTTAACCCATAGAAATAGTTCTAATAACTGACTAAAAGAAGGACCCCCAAGTTTCCTAATGCAAATATCAGTTTTATTCTTAGGTATTTGGAAAAATAATAATTATGATTTCTAATTCCAAGCCTTAGAGCATATATTTGACTAAGTTAACCTTTAACAACAACAAAAAAAAAGACTTTCTAAGAAGTCACACCACACAGCTTTGTGGCCTGTGGTATTTTCTTTGGCGGGAAGGAAAGAAGTTAGTGGGAGAAAGAGGGACAAGATGGAGGAGGAAATAAGGAGAAAAAATATTCAAGCAAAAGATATGACTAAAGAAAAAATTATTTCTTAAAGGGCAAGGGGGAACTTAAAAATAAATTTGCTTTAAAATGCAAAGCAAGTATACTTACCCAAGAGGAAATCCCTCAGATCCTCCCTTGTGTTGGATGAATTTGCCTCCTCCCACTGCTGCTGACCTTTCTCAGGTGCCCTCAGCAAGAGAGCCTCAAAGAGGCCACAGGCACACTTTGTCCTCTGGGTTATCAGGGCTTGTCTTTCTTCACACTGACAAGCGGCACCTGGCACAAATCAGAGAAGCTCAGAGATGCATGTGGCTGTGCCTGCGAAGCCTCCGCTGGCAGCCGGGCACCCCCTTGGCCTCATTGCCCTTGGGTTACATGTGTCCCATCACGGTCACCAAAGGTGGCCCCAGGGCAGATGCGCTTCATAGTCATTCACTAATTATGCACATAGCAAGTGATCTATGTCTGATAGAAAAACATAAGTTATTGCTCTAGGAGGTTATGGTTGAGGAATAAGGTATTGATGTAGCTAAGAGAGAAAATGAGAACCCGCTGCTGATAATAGAATAGTGAGAGATAATGCAAAACAGAAAAGAAGAAACAAATGTGTAATATATCTTTATACAGCTAATATTTGTCTTTGGTTGTTGTTGACCCTCGCTTTTAACTCACCAGTAACTAACTAGGAAACATTTGGCCACCCAACAGACCTTCCTTCACTGCATTTCTGTATTTCAGTATCTCATGAAGAGGCACTGAACTTAATGCTCGATCTAACATAGCTGTGTAGGGAGACTGTTCTTTTCCCAGATGTAACACAGATTATTTGGCCAATAGATAAGAAATGCATTCTGTTGTCCTCCAAATACCTTTCTCATTAGACTGTGGAAGTTTGAGCAACAGTGGAATGGATTTCATTTAAATCTTAAAGCTTAAAATTTCTGTGGAAAGTCATCTCAACTAGAACTCTTCCCAATTGAGCCATAATATCCAGTTTCTATCACTTAACTTACTTTTGATTACATGTATTATTTAAGTGACTGAATCAGCTCATATGCACAAAGAAAATCTTTTAACTCTTTATGCGGGCCAAAGGCTGTATCTTAAAAGGAAGAAGGCCCTGATCAGATACTCCTTGTGCCTTGAGAGGCTCTTTGTAGCCATAGATGTGAGAGCACCTTCAGCTGATTCCTGACGCTGGGGCTGCATTTGACATCAGCTGTTGTGTTTGTGGCAGTCATTCCTGTGTGACTGTGTAAATTCACTGTATCAATAGTTTGTATCCCGAATAAATTTGTATAAGGTGCCTGGGGGACTGCTGATTTCATGTTGGAAACAAGGTTAGGTGGAAGCCTTGAAACCGCCTTTATGGAGTTCTGTAACTCAGCACATTTCTAATTCTCACTTCTACCATACTCTAGAGGAATCAGTCTGATGACTTCATGAGACTAATATTGGAAAAACTGCTAGCACTCCTAAATCAACAAGATTCTGGCAGTTTACTCCTTGCAAGAAAATTAGCATGTTAACTCTTTCCTGTCACTGATTGGATTAGAGTTACACATAATTGGTTTTGTGAAATACTACCCTTGCATTCGCAAGTAGTAGAAAAAAGAAAGTATGCTCAACCATATGTATTGGGAAAGGAAGACTGCTTGAAATGTGTAGGTGATGTAAAATGGCTTATTCATGGGTGTGACCTAGAGCTTTCAGTATTTTCCATCTCATTATGCCCAAATTCAATGATTTCTTTAGGGGAACTAAAGAAAAGACCAAATTTCCAGGGTGCCGAGTGTTCATATTCTGATATCAGGTAGATTAAGCTCACATTAGTTCAGTTCGGTCGCTCAGTCATGTCCGACTGTTTGTGACCCCATGGACTGCAGCACGCCAGGCCTCCCTGTCCATCACCAACTCCCGGAGTTTACTCAAACTCATGTCCATTGAGTCCGTGATGCCATCCAACCATCTCATCCCCTGCCTTCAAACTTTCCCAGAATCACATATAAGCTCATATATTCACCACTTACTAGCTTTATTAGCTTGTTCAATTTATTTAGCTTCTCTAATGGCATCACTGACTCGATGGATGTGAGTCTGGGTGAACTCCAGGAGTTGGTGATGGGCAGGGAGGCCTGGCGTGCTGCAATTCATGGGGTCACAAAGAGTCGGACACAACTGAGCGACTGAACTGAACTGAAGTCTCCATTTCTTCTTTGTAAAAGGAGGATTGGATACTAGAATAGCTATGTAGGATTGTTGTGAGGCTTAATTATGGTAACCCGTGTTATTTACCTAGCACAGTGCCTGACATAAAGAAAGATCCATTGAGTGGTGGTGGTGATCTTTCCTATTCTGATCATCACCATTATGCAAAACAGATGCAAAGTAATAGTATCATTCAAACATTTTCCTGCAGAAATTGAATGGGCATGTGCTAAGATTGGGGGCAGGGTGATTTTCTCTCATTTATTTTTTAAAACAATAATGTTAACCTACAGGTTGTATAAAAATAATGCCATACATGATGATAATGAGTTTGAAGGAAAGATGGTAGTCAGTAGGAAATGAATTTTAATCCTTATTTCTATGTAAGTGCTTCACTTACCTTGAACAATTTATTTAACTTTTAATCTACTTCATTTTGAAGATGAAGAAGTAATATTTAGCTATGTATAGGACTGGTACAATAGGTTATTTCTAAAGTAAAATTTTAATACTTTTGTAAATGTGGTATTAATTATTAAATAAGAGTTTGCCATGTCCAGTGATACTTAGCTTTTTCACTTCTGGAAAGTTATTAGGTTAGGTTCCTTTTTTTTTTTTTTTTGGTTGAGTGTTACCATGGTCTTATCCTTTGTCCTCAAAACACTGTTAAACGTGGAACACCCATCCTTCATTTCAAACCTCATTTCTTCCACACCAGCTGCCGTCAAGTTTATAATCTTTGATTTCACATAGTGAAGTTGATAAAGCAAGTGGAATCCATTGAGTAAAAGATTTTCCCTGGAGGATGACTCAGCCTTCAAAAAAAAAAAAAAAAAAAATCAGCAATGTGAAAGGGGACAAAATGTTTAATCACTGAGAGCAATAATTCCATTCTAAATATTGGCCCCACTCATAAGGAATAAAGGACTAAAAGAGAAGGATGGAGCCACTTCATTGGTTGTCTTACTTAGTGCCTCTGTTGGCAGCTCTGGAATCAGGGCCTTGCCTGGGGAGGGAATCCATGACAGCTACATTGGGAGTCACCCACTAGATGAGGCTTCTTAGGCTCCTATTTTCTCAACTCTATTCTTTCATCTTTTTCTGAGCTTTAAGCTAGGAAACTGCCACTTATAGAGCATCCCCTTATACGCTTCCCCATTACCCTTATGCAGAGAGAACTCAGAGTGGCATGTTGATGGGGAGTCTGCTCAGGAACAGAACACTTAGCTCTTTGATTTTTGGTTGTTCAGTGGCTCGGTCATGTTCGACTCTTTGCAACCCCATTGACTGCAGCACGTCAGGCCTCCCTGTCCTTCACCATCTCCCAGAGCTTGCTCAAACTCATGTCCATTGACTTGGTGATGCCATCCAAACATCTCATCCTCTGTTGTCCCCTTCTCCTCCTGTCTTCAATTTTTCCCAGCATCAGGGTCTTTTCCAATGAGTTGGCTTTTTGCATCAGGTGACCAAAGTATTGGAGCTTCAGCTTCAGCATCAATCCTTCCAATGAATATTCAGGACTGATTTCTTTTAGGATATATTGGTTTCATCACCTTGTTGTCCAAGGGATTCTTAAGAGTCTTCTCCGATACCACAATTAAAAAGCATCAATTCTTCGGTTGTTCAGCCTTCTTTATGGTCTAACTCTCACATCCATACATGAATACTGGAAAAACGGTCTCTTAGACTATATGGACCTTTGTTGGCAAAGTGATAGTCTCTGCTTTTTTAATACACTGTCTAGGTTTGTCGTAGCTTGTCTTCCAAGGAGCAAGAGTCTTTTAATTTCATGGCTGCAGTCACTGACTGCAGTTATTTTAGAGCCCAAGAAAATAAAGTTGTCACTGTTTTCATTGTCTCCCCATCTACTTGCCATGAAGTGATGGGACCAGATGCCATGACCTTGGATTTTTGAATGGTGAGTTTTAAACCAGCCTTTTCACTCTCCTCTTTCACCTTCATCAAGAGGCTATTTAGTTCTTCTTCGCTTTCTGCCTTAAGGGTGTTATCATCTGCATATCTGAGGTTATTGATATTTCTCCTGGCAATCTTGAGTCCAGCTTGTGCTTCATCCAGCCAAGATCTAGGCCAAAAAGTATGGCATTAGAACATGCATAGCCAATGTCTACATAGACTGGTTCTCAAGGCAGCTTTTTTTGTTTTGTTTTTCTGCTCATTTCTTATATTATTTTGTTTTCTATTATGTCACCAGTGTTCTGAATTTTTTTTTATTGTTTTTGTTGTAAATTGGTCTTTACCCCCCCACACACACGCATCCTTCCAACATCCACACACACACACGCATACTGCAAACATACCACAGAACTATTCAGTCAGTTGAGACCAATGATCTTGTCTAATTCACCTTAAAATTTCCACTTTGTTATTTGTCAACCTGACTGGAAGCTTCATGCTTTATCCTGATAACATTTTAGCATAAAATACCACGTTAATTCTACTTGGATGGAAGCTCAGCTTCAACCTATCAGATGGTGTTGGTGATTTATATCGTAGGAGACAAGATAAAAGAACCACAGGTGAGCCTGATAAATAGAAGACAAAAACATTCCTGAGCATTTCACTAGCAGCCTGTCCAAATATCTTGACACCAAAATTTGGTTCCCAGTGCCTTCAGACATACGACCAATGCTCTTTCAAGAGAGCATCTTCTTTCCTGTCCTCTTCCTACCATTCATTGAACCTTTGTGTATTACAAGTGCTGGAGTGGGAACTTGACATTCATTTGGCTCAGTTAGTCTTACAGTAACCCCACGTGGTGTGGTACCTTCCCAGTGTATTACTGGCAGCTTCTGTGACAGCAGAGGAGACAGTGTGTGCCTAGTGATGCCTCCATTCTGTTCTGTTCCAATAGATTACTCACTGACTTGCTGCTTCCCTCAGCAGACTTGATCTCATTCATTTTATCTATAGCAAATAGCATACTGCCAGGAAATTCTATATGGTCTGTATGAGTGAAGCTTTGATTATAAATCATGAGCTGAGGACTTCCCCGGTGGGCCAGTGTTTAAGAATCTGCCTCCCAATGCAGAGAACACAGATTCAATCCCTGGTCTGGGATGATTGCACATGCCACAGGGCAACTAAACCCACATGCTGCAAACTCCTGAGCCCACGCTGTAGAGCCTGTTTGCCACACTAGAGAGAAGTTTGCATGCTGAAATAAAGCTCCTGCTTGCCGCAACTAGGGTGCAACGCAACCAAATAAGTAAATAACTATATTCATATTTTCAAAAAATCATGAGAAGGTCATTCTGACTAAGGACTCACCTCTGCAATAGGAGATCACAAGTTCAACATGACTGATTAGGAAGTAAAAAGGAAACATCTGTTACTTTTCACATTCCCTACTTTTAATTCCAAAAGTTTTATAAACTTCAAGTATTTAAAAACATCAGTGTTTTCATAGTCTTATACTTTGATTTCAATAATAAATGCACCCACATGCAATGGCATGTAAAGATATGTCCAATACAGTGTTAAAGGTGGGTGGGTGGGGGAACAGTATTCATATAGCATTTATTTATAATAAACCAATTTTTGGACATATGAATCCATATTCCCATGTCTATATTCAGGCACATTTTTATTCTTCATTCATTCTTATTTAATCAATCCTCTATTGTTGGGTAATTAGGATATTTCTAATGTTTTATTGGTATCATTATTAGAAAAGAAAAAATACCCTGCATCGAATATCCTAGTACGGTCTCTCTGTGTACTTGTCTAATTATTTTGTCAGGATAACCAGACCCATATGTCCACTCTGTGCGGCTATTTGCTGTGAACTCCGTCTCTGCCTCCAGAAACAGGCTTTTCTCCTGGGAGTAGTGGCTGCCACGTTAACTGGTGACTGGAGTAATATAAGTTCATGTGACATGATTAACAAAGCATGCCAAAGGTCACCTGCATCTTATTTATCAATGAATTATCTGACACCCCTGAGAGACACTTAGCTTTTCAAAAAGCCAATTCCTGAGCTGAATTCCTGTACTCAGAAACATCAAATGCCAAATATTCTCATACAGACATGATCACATCTAATTTGATACACAAGACCATTGGCAGAAGGCCTTGTCAACTGAGTTCTGTGGGATTGAGTTAAATTATTTAAAAAAAAAAAAAAAAAAAGTGCCTTAGAGCAAAGACAGGGAACTGGCTCTTGCAACCAGGGACTTCAATGTGCTCTCATTGCCCTAGGATGGGACTCATGTTTTAAAATAAATTTGCAAAACATTTTGAACTGAGGAATCTGAAAAAGTGTGAACTCTTTGCTGATTTTTTTTGCTGGTCATAAGGAATTCATGGTCTCACAGAGAGCTCCTTAGGCTCCTGGCAAGCTAATCCTGATCAGAACTCTCATGTTGCAATGAGTACAGCCTCATGCATGCTGACTGCAAACATTCCTTGCTAGTCTGCTGTATCCAGGGCTATGTTATTTGCAGATGGTAAAGCTGTGCCATAAAGACACAAAACTTCTGAATAGAAGTTACCAGGCAGGGAGGAGGCAGGAGGGCATTGCTGGCAGAGGGAGCCACACACAGAATGCAGCAGGGAGCCTACATGATACTTTCTGAATTCCAAATAGTTTGGTTGTGCTGGAGGTAGGTTGCAAGCTGAGAAGTAACGGGAAGTGAGCTGCATAGCATACCAAGAGGTGGCAGAGGACAGGGGCCTTTCAGCTCCGTGACACTGATCACACTACCTGCTCACGTGGTTTTTTGATGAGCACCGAGTGGGAACCTTGGTATGAATCCTTGTTCTCACTTATCAGAATCACATTAGTGGCTTCCCATTACTCTTGGGGAAGACTTGACCCTTAATGCAGCGTACAGGGCCCCGTACAATCTGTCTCCTGCCTCTTTCGTCTCATTCCTCACCAGTCCCACCTTCCTCCTTCCAACTCTGACCTCTATGTTCCAGCCATATCGACTTTCCTTGAGGTTTTGCTAATGGGCTGCATTGCTGCCTTCCAACAACGGGCCTCTAGACGTTCTTTGCACTCTTCATAGAGTCCTCCTTCCTTCCTAACACTCTGGCCTGTTTATTTCCTTCTATCCCTCAGGTCTCAGCTCAATTATTTTTTATAAAAGAAATGCTTCCCTGAGTTCCCTGATTGGATCTAACCTCCCATTTGTATGTTCTCATAGCACCATGTGTGTTTCTTTCACGATACTGTAGGAAGAGTAATTATCTGCAATGTGCTGGTACGGTTAGTTGATCCATGTTGGTTTCCTCCTGACAAGTAACATCACCACGTGTAGCATCATTAAATCAGCCAGCGTTAGCCATGGTGCTCACATTCGCCCCACCCTCTTCTAAGCATTTCGTATGTATTAACTTACATAATTCCCAGAGCAGTACCCATTAAACAGATGAGAAAAGTTACGTAACTCCCCAAATTTACACAGCTAATAGGTGAAGTTGGAATTTGAACCCAGGCAGACTGGGTTCGTTCTATTCACCACTGTTTCTGCTGACCAGTGAGTTCCAGTCCTAACGCCTAGTAATTTCTCAATTAATATTGATTGAAAATACAAATGGATAGGTAAATTAATTCATCTAAATGCCATACATGCCCAACTCTTAACTGGGGGCAATTGAGCATGATACGAATTGACTCACTGGAAAAGACTCTGATGCTGGGAGGGATCGGGGGCAGAAGGAAAAGGGGATGACAGAGGATGAGATGGGTGGATGGCATCACCGACTCGACGGACGTGAGTTTGAGTGAACTCCGGGAGTTAGTGTTGGACGGGGAGGCCTGGCGTGCTGTGATTCACGCGGTTGCAAAGAGTTGGACACGACTGAGCAACTGAGCTGAACTGAAACTCAGCATGATACAAAAGAGTTGTGATTTTATTGGCAGAAATATATTCTGGAGAAGATTTGGAAAAGAGGAGCCCTAAAGCACTTTATGTGATTTGTGAGGAAAATCTTACAAGATGTTAACCAAAGGGATTAGTTCTGTGGCTTATGTGTCCATCATGGTGACCTTTCCCAGTATTGACTTTTGGGTTTGTTCAGTGTCTGTAATCCTATAGGCTGACATTTATAATCTTGAGTGATTACGTTGTATTTGCAAAGGGTTTGCTATAAAAGAAACATCTCTTAGAAACTTTGAAATACAGAGAGCAAGTCAATGGTAATATTATCCAGAGCTCTGCCAGTCAGTGGTTATCTTGCTTATCCAAAAGCAAATTAATTTCCTCTTTCTCACCTCTATAAGTACTTTCTCACCTCTGTAAGCACTTTACAGCTCTGTGCTTTCATGCACTGAGATTTTCCCATCCACTGGAGAAGACCTCCAGATAAAAGAGGGAGAACAATGACTGAAACTAGTTCTAGAACCTTAGACATTGGATTACTATCTGAAATCCATGGTCAGACCATGGAACTGCCTTGGTATTACCAGACTTTGATAAAGTAAATTCAGTCTCCTTGTGGACATGCCTTCACATACCCTTTGACGAAAGTTCCACTGGAAAAATCTGCCCACCTTGTAATTACTTCTATGTAAGTAATTGTCCACATTGGTTTCTCTGTATTAGGTTTTCTCCCATTATCAATTGCAACCCAGTGACTGAGCACAAGCACGAGTCCCAGCTAGATGACTGCTGCTTCCCTTTTACTAGTCTTTCTGCCTTCTGCATTTGTCATAGGATAAAGAAGGGAAATGTGTAGGGAAAGCGTGCTGATGATGCGGTGATGTGGGAAGGATGGTTTGTGACTCATGCTGTCGGGTGGAGGGGGAGTAGGAAGTGAATTAAATATGTAGTACAATTAGTTTCCTTTTCGCACCATGGAAATTACTGAATGGAGTGGTGACTTAGGTACTTGATTTCCCTATTCTTAGATTTACTAGTAAAGAAGGATTATAGTATAAGGAGCAAGGCAGAGTCAGTCAGGAACAGTAATGCAGTGTATAATTCTATGACTGTTTATATCACAACCAATGCAGATTTACATTTAGCTGGCTTTTATATTATTGGCTTGCACATAATACTGTTTTATATTAAATATCAGTAGAGAATGTTTAATACATAAGACCATGAAATTAGCGTTTATATATTTTGGTACCCATGCCAAAATTGAATATTCTACCTGATGGAGGAAGGGGAGATTATGACTCTAGGGATGAGTTTCAGGCATTCTGGACCACATCAACAAATGAATTGAACCCAGGATGGATTCAGTCATAATTACTGCAGTTGTTTAATGTAAAATGGGTAAGACCAATTCAAAATTCTTCCCAGAAAATAAGATTATGTTACTGAACCAAAATTAGGTCCCCTTTCCCACAGCACAGCAAAGTCAGTTTTACTAACACCAGGTTGTGGTAAAGGAAAGTACAGCATTTATTGCATGGTGTCAAGCAAAGATCAAGGACAGCTCATGCTCAAAAGATTAGAACTCCCTGGTGGCTTTCAGGGAAGAGTTTTTAAAGGTGACGTTTGGGGTAAGAGTGGCAGGGGACGTGACTTGCTTCTCATTGGCTGCTGATGAGGTAACAGAGTGGTGTTTGGGGAATCTTAAGCATCAGCCTTCTGATTCCAACTAAGCTGGGGTCCGATGCTAGAGCTTAACATGTGGTCACCGTCGTCCACCTGGGTAGGGGTCTTAGTTCCTGTAGAACAACTCAAACGACTTGCGTCATATGGTTATATATGTCCCTCGAGAAGGAACTAAGACTGCTTTATCGCAGCACTTGCTTCTCAACTGCTTTTCCTTTGTTTCCACATCCCCTCACTTCCCTGATTAGTAACTGCTAGCGTCTGCTCTTTGGAGTTCAGAGAAGGCCTCGGAGACCAAAGCATTTTTCTATGAACAAGAAACTGGGTACATGGAGGGACTTTTGTATCCAGGAGGGCCCTGCAGGGTCCCGCTCTGTCTCAGTTCCCCTTTCTGTTGTTGTCCAATAGCTCAGTTGTGTCCTACTCTTGGCAATCCCATGGACTGCAGCACGCCAGGCTTTGCTGTCCTTCACCATCTCCCGGAACTTGCTCAAATCCATGTCCTTTGAGTCAGTGATGCCATCCAACCATCTTGTCCTCTGTCATCCCCTTTCTATTGGTACTTCTCAATTCGGAGGAGAACAGAGATGGGACAAGAGAGAGAAAACATTTCTGGAAAGAGAGGTGAATCATAAACTTGGCAGGGAAACTCAATTTTAGAGGAACTCAATTTTGGTTGTTAAGGATGCATAAAAAAGGGGAAACGAGTGCCTAGACTGAAGGACAGAGTTCAAAGTGAGTTAATCCAGAAGCAGAATCTGGTAGGAATTGGATGAGTAGGCCACGTTCACATGTCAGCTGGACTGCAGAGTTTGAGTTTCAGATGTCCACTCGATCACGCCAAGTTGGAATAAGGGAGAAGATGGGATAGGAGGGTATAAATGAAGGGACAGTTGGACACCAATAGACCATGCAGACTTTCTAGCCAACTCTGTAAAGAGTAAGAGCCTCAGTAAGAAGGCTATGTTGGGAGGTTCTGTCTGGCTCTAGGCACATGGATTCAGCATATAAGGTAACCACACATTAGATTATTTCCAAATTTTAATTACTGGTCAGTAGAGAGCAAACAATATTATTCCCATCATGTGCTTTAGACCTAGTTGTACAAAGTCAGCATTGTAGCCCCAGGGCTAGTCCACAGTGTTCCACCCAAAGCAGGCACTTCTTAAATGGTTAAGGAATAAATGTGAGTGGATGAATAAATAACCAAAGTTTTGGAGGTGGATTGGGTGGGACTGTGGCAGATAAGGACTGACATCATCCTTCAAGGACCAGCTCAAAATGCCACATTTTCGCTACAGCTTTCACATTAAGTTAATTATCCCTCTCCTCTGTTTCTATGGTGATTTATTTATTCTGCTTTAATGGCATTTATGAGTCATATTGTAATTACATTTCATGAATCCCTCTCCCTCCTTGAATATGACATCCTTGACCGAAGGGATTTTTAGTTTGTATTTACACGGCCGCACATAGTATCTAGCACAGCCTAGGCACTCAATAAACATTTATCAAACTGAGTCTAAAGTTTCTAGTATGCCAGTGTGGTTTGTGAGCCATGCTTTATTGATTTAATAAGATCACAGGGCTTTGTGATTATGTGATAGTCACACTGAAAATCAGAGCAGTAACCTCTCCAATATCAGGATATTTTTTCCCTCCTTCCTTCATGATTATCTCTTCCTTCGTCTCCTGGAAATTATATATTGGAGGAGGTTGTTAATGATTTCCCCATAGTTCCCCATAGATTTCCCCATAGTTCATGCACTTCTCTGATGAAAAAAAACATGAGCTCTCTATGGAATTATTCAGCATTCCGGGACCTTCTGCACTGACACAGATGATGGGACCACACTGAGAAAGCACAGACTGTGATCAGAGGCTAAGACGGACAGGGCAAGAAAAGCATGAAGGGCATGAAGAAGGGGGGTGTCTCTCTTCTTCCTTACTGGGGAGTCCAGAAGTGGCACCACTTTGTCCTCCAGGAAAGACATTTTAATTTATAAGCTAAGAATGTTCTGATCACCAACTGCAGAAATTGATTTGGTTGTTCATCTGATTCAACTCAAGTTAGAGTTTGAAAACAATTATGATAGTAGAGCTGATAGGCCATTACATTTTTGTTCTCTTGCTCTCCAGTTCCTTCTCTCTGTCTTCCCTCCCCATCCTTTCACCCTTGAGATTATTCTTGAGGGAAGGCAGTGGAGCCACAGGACAAGTGAGTAATTTTGGAGGAGTGGCATATGGGCTTTTATAGCACAGACTATCATAAATAGCATGTTGTCTTCTCTAGTCCCTCATCTTGATCAAACTTTGTTAGCCTCCTGTGAAATCTAACCGATGAAAGATGAAGACTATTTTGTCCCCTTCTTGGAAGTATGAAATAGGAAATGTACATGCACCTCGAGACCGTTACTACACCTGACTAGGAATTGCGTTGTCTTTATCTGTAGATACAGAGTGTCTTTTAAAAGAGATTTTTGGGATTTCCCTGGTGGTCCAGTGGTTAAGAATTCACCTTCCAGTGCAGGAGGTGAGGGTTTGATCCCTGGTCCTAGAGTTAAGATCCCATATCCCTTGTGGCCAAAAACTAAAATATAAAACAAAAGCAATAGTGAAACAAATTCAATAAAGACTTTTAAAATGACCCACATCAAAAAAAATCTTAAAAAATTAAATAAAAAAGATATCCTTCAAATCAGAATGCATACAGAACCCTGGGATAAGGAGAGACAATATTGGGAAACAGATTTCAAGGAAGATTGAAAATAACCCTTGAAATAGTGGTACAAGAAATGAACAAAGTATTAGAATGAAGAAAGAATTTTTTTTTTTTTTTTTTTGCTGGAAGCAACACCTGGTGTGTAAACCTAAAATAAAATATCAACAGAAGATAGAGTTTAAGAGTACATCACAAGGCAAAAATTACTTCTTAGACAGATGAAGAGATTGATAGATGACTGTGGATTTCTTCATCTATTTCTATCTTTTTCCATTTCTATTTTCAAGGGTATTTATTTATTTGTAAACATTAGGAAATGCAATGCTTTTGACCCAGCAGACTGGCTTTTCTGGTCCAAAGATGGTGAAATCAGAAGTGGAGGACGAGGAGCTTCTCAGATCAGGAAATCCTGATCTATCTAGATTATTTGAAAATGGCTTTTTTTTTTTCCTTTTAACTTTGTATTTTGTGTTGGGATATAGCCAATTAACAGTGTTGTGATAGTTTCAGGCGGACAGTGAAGGAACTCAGCCAAACGTACATGTATCCCTTCTTCCTTAAAGCCCCCTCCACCCAGGCTGCCACATAACACTGAGCAGAGCTCCGTGTGCTGTTTTCTTGACAATATAGGAAAAACTTTCAAGATTCAACCAAAGTTGAATGTATTCAGAATCATGCCTCTCTGCTCAGGGAATGACTGCTTCAAAGTTTAAAACAAACTAGAATTTCCCTGGAAAACTTTCCCTCAAAGATCCAGGCTTCTCTATAAACTCTCTGAAAAAAGTAGAAGTGTTAGTCACTCAGTCTTGTCCAACTCTTTGCAACCCCATGGACTGTAGCCCACAGGCTCCCCTATCCATGGAATTCTCCAGGCAGAGATACTGGAGTGGGTAGCTATTCCCTTCTCCAGGGGATCTTCCCAGCTCAGGGATGGAACCCAGTTCTCCTGCATTGCAGGCAATGTCTCTGTAAACCTCCTCTCTGCCGCCTGGCCCATTGCAATTGGCACATCCCCTTTGTAATGAGTGCCCTGTGCATAATAAACGCGTCAGGTACGGTTGACTGAATTGACGCAGGAGTGGTGATGTGGAACGTGCATTTGGCTTGAGACTCTGCTGTGCAGCGGGGAAATGTTAGGGAATGAACTAGACAAACCTGAAAAACAGTATTTCAACTGCAGTCTATAGTATCACATTACATAATGGACAAGCATTTTGCTTTGTTTTTTTGTAGACTGTGTATAAAGGCCTTTCCAAGGCGGGGCGGGGCGGCGGGGGGGGGGAATAGATGTGTACTCTTGAGTCTTTACAGAGTCTACATGTATCCCCAGATCAGTTCAGTTCAGTTCAATCGCTTAGTTGTGTCTGACTCTTTGTAACCCCGTGGACTGCAGCACGACAGGCCTCCCTTTCCATCACCAACTTCCGGAGCTTGCTCAGACTCACGTCCATCGAGTCAGTGATGCCATCCAACCATCTCATCCTCTGTCGTCCCCTTCTCCTCTAGGTGATTTTAGTTCAAAGTGCAAAGATGATTGTTTGGACTTTTTTGTTTAGTGGTATTACTTTGTATCTGAGCTTCCTTAGGCGTGTGTCACTCTCTTAGATTTGCTCAGAGTTTAAAAGGCCGTTCTACTCACTTCCTGACCTTTTTCCCTCGTCTCTGGCCACAGGTTATGTATGGTTAAAAGAACGATGTTTTAGAATCAGACAGATCTGGGTCAGAATTATAGTTTTGCTACTTATTACTTGCATTCTTGAGCTCTTTGAACCTGAGTTCCCTCTCCTACAAAGTAGTGATGATGGACTACCTTCACAAGGTGTTTGAAAGGATTAAATGGAATAGTTCTACAGTGCTTGGTGCACAGTAAGTGCTTAATAAGTGGCGTACAATTGTTATTCTGCTTGCTTTACCCTACTTCCTGAGTAGAGATTTTAGTGTGTCTCTGAGTCTTTGGAACCATCGGTTCCCTTCTGTTTGGACTTCTGCTTAAAAAGCACATCATCTCTGCAGCCATGTTCTCTACCATCACAGCAGATGACTGTAAAGCTTCTTCCTGTGGATTCAGAGTCTGTTTTTGACCTTTGTCACCAGCTTTTTAGGCACGGTCTTCTGCTTATCCCACTAACCTTCGCTGTAAATTTTCAAGCAAGCTTCCCTGTTTCACTCACCCATCATTCCAGCAGCTCTTAGTCTCATCCTGAGATGCTGGTCTAGAGTAGACTGGTATCTCTTTCTGAACTCTTAATCAGGCAGCACCATGTGCAAGATAACTGGGCCTCCGAAGTTTCACTGTGATCTCTCTTTATAACATCCATGTAAGGGGTCCATAGTTCTCTACTCCTGCTTCCAAGAAATGTAAGTTTTCCACATATATACTTCTGGCCTTCGGGGGAAAACCAAATAATTCACAAAACACGTTCTGAGGAGGTAATTTACTTCTCTGTTACTCCCTTGCTATGCATTTTGAGATAGCTACTTAACTTCTCTGCCTCTTAGTTTAGATACAAGTTTTAAATCTACAGGGAATTATTCTTTTGTAATTAAAAAACCTTTACCATGTGTACTGAGCTGGCTGTAACACAGTCTCAACTTGGAATACTCCAGAGATGGAAAATTCCATGTTACAGACATCTTGATCAACAGAAAATCCTTTGTTAAAATGTTGCTGATGCAAATATTTCTACAGTATACCTGTCATCTTTTCTATCTTAGAAAACTACCTTTAGGGTCATATGACTTCATTTCAGGATCTGTCATGCCTCAGGATCATTTCAGTGCCCCAAAATGTGGAAATGTAGTAAACTGACCTTCATCTGTATCATCTACTATCTCAAAAAAAAAAAAAAAAAAAACCATAGAAAATACTTCTTTTAGCAAACTCTGGCATTACCTTAATCTGTGTGCAAGGTATCTCTCACTCTTTAAATTCAAGCACATTGAAACTTCTGGTTCAAAGGTAAATTTGTTTGTTTTTAAATAATTGATGAAACCCTTTAAACTAAATAAAGCTTTGCTTCTGTTTGTATAAAATTAACTCTATTACTTAAGGGGTTCATATAGTTTTGTATTGTTATATGCTAAAGAGTTATTTCTCATGATTCTTGATATTCTGTTTTTCTACCTACCTGTTAATATTTTTAATTCCTGATCACTAGCCCAACTACCATAGATTGGCTGATCCAATTTAAATGACTAGCTGTAATTTAGGGGGAAAAAATCATTTTGTGAAAAATACGTATGAGGTTGGGAAGTTAGTGGTGGTTTGATATAGGAAAAAGAGTAGAATCAATAAACAAAGTAATGTACATGAGATGCTGAAGAATGCAAGGCGCCAAGGAAGGTGGGGAGCTGACATGTCACCACCCAGGGGCATCTGATTGCAGCATTCACTCCTTCATTCATACTCCATGGAAGCAGGCAGGCAGGAAGAATTCATGTCATGTTCTCCATTCTGCTCTGAACCCCAGGGTTGCAGCTCTTTGATATGTTGTCTCATTGTGGGATTCTAAGGATTCTAGAAAGAGTTACCTTTCGCTTGATCCAGTTCTCTTTTTCAGTCTCAAGCTGGGAAAGTGAAATTCAGTAAGGGCTGCCACCCATTGGCAGTGTGCATGAACCAACACACAGAGCGCGTCGCCTGCTACGGGAGCAGTTTTCCATACCAATCAGATTCCCCACTCCCCTACACCACCACCAGAAAGCTAATGCTCAACTGCTTACATTGCCCGTAAGAGCTCAAAAGCATTCTTGTGCTTTGCTGGGGTCCTCATTAAAACGTATTCACTTCACTAGTCTATGGGGGAAGGTGGTGGAGAAAAGGCTGCTTAAGTGTTCTGTGGAATTTTATGCTATGCTGCCTGACGTGGGTTGGAGTTGTGAGATTTGTATGTCACCTGCCTGGTTGAAGAGTCTTGCAGCACGTGTTCACTGCATATGGATAAACCTGCCTCATTCATAACCACTGATCGCTGACAACGTCTGGACTCTTTCCACAGCTTGAAAACTCTTCTTTCCCTTGAAAGCACCATGTTCTGTGCCACAGTATTCCGTGTTTTTATTTCCTAAAAACAAACAAACAAACAAACAACTTGTCACTTAAAGAGAAAGCTCATGGAAGCTTTAATAACAAGTTGACTAAAATTTAGAAGATTATTAAGTACTCCTCTCCCTTCTCTGGAGTAGCTGTTAGCCAGACTCCTGTTCATTAACCCTGAGTCTGTTACTTTTCCCTGCAGTGTCATGGAGCAAAAATAATAGATGGAAGCCAGGAGACCTGCATTTGGTCCCATCTGTATCCCAAATAAGACCATGACTTCCAACTAGCAATTTCAGGACTGTGCATTATATAGAAAGAGTATCCTGAGAATGAAATCCATTATATGAATGAAAAGTATAATTATCACAATTCTTTGAAGATTTAACAGTTTTACTCTTTTGATGAGGCTAGTGTATAGAATACCATGATAGATATCATTTTATATATTCCAGCATACATTGCAATCTTTGGGGGCATTAAGAAATGCATGAATGACACAGATTTGGTATCCAATAGTGACTGCTCCTTCTACTTTCTCTGGTGGCTCAGATGGTAAAGCATCTGCCTACAGTGAGGGAGATCCGGGTTCAATCCCTGGGTCAGGAAGATCCCATGGAGAAGGAAATGGCAACCCACTCCAGTATTCTTGCTCAGAGAATCCCATGGATGCAGGAGCCTGGTGGGCTACAGTCCATGGGGTTGCAAAGAGTCAGACATGACAGAGCGACTTCACTTTCACTTTACACTTTCAGTGATTTTCATCATCTCTTGCATAATAGCTCTAAAATCTGAATCAATAATGATTGTCTGGAAACCATTAGCCAACAGTATTGCAATTTCCAAGGTATTGCCTAGGAGTGCTAAAGGGCTGGCTGTAAGAGAGAGTTTACATGCGATTACAATATACAGAAAAGAAAGAAATTGAATTCAATTAAACCCAGGGGGAGAAGCCCATAGGATATAATCTGATTTGGGGGTTTTTCTCCAAAATTTGTTCTTTTCTGCAGTAGCACACTAGTAGGTTTCCCATGGCCCAAGAAGAAATAAGGGCTATGGCCACATGTACAGGTCGGCGTTTCTGTTTGGCAGTTCCTCCTTGAAGTGACCCCTTTAAGTGTCTGGGCGGTGTCCAGTGTTTACCCTTACAGACAGTGGAGATGAGCGAATCTGTCTTCTTCAGTCAAGATCTCTCTGCTGAGAATTGGAACAAGGGGACACATTGCCACTTGCCTGTCGTTCAGAAAAATGAGTGCTGTGATAGCAAGAATGTCCCGAGAGCTTTGCCTTGATGGAACTGTGTTTCTAATGATATGATTTTGGTACCCAGCCCTCTGTGGATAGCTTGGCATATGTCTTGTCATATTTAAACAGCACTGACTGATAAAGAGGCTGTTAATTGGCGGTTAGTGACTAGGTTGTGAGTCTTCGTTGCCCAGCCTTTCAGCTAGCTGATCATTAACTAGGAGGAAGGGTTGGACCCAGAAGGTCATTACTGTTATTAAGTGGGAAAAGAAATTAAAATTCTTCAAATTGCTTCTTTATGAATCAGATGAGGATTTTAAAAAGAAAGGAAGAAAAGAGAAAAGATGGCTCATGTTACAATAGAGCCAGCATCTCTTTACAGCCCTGGTCTCTTCCTGTGTCTTGAAGAGCAAATGGTCATGTCTATGGGAGAAAGGATGTATTTCCAAAATCTCACTGCTTCTGTCTCTACAACCTTACTTGTTGTTCAGTTGTTCAGTCATGTTCAACTCTTTGCAACCCCATGGACTGCAGCATGCCAGGCTTCCCTGTCCTTCACCATCTCTCTGAGTTTGCACTGACTCATGGCCATTGAGTCAATGATTCCAACCAACCATTTCATCCTTTGTCACCCCCTTCTCCTCCTGCCCTCAATCTTTCCTAGCACCAGGGTTTTTTTTCCAATGAGTCAGTTCTTCACATCACTACTGCTTTGACAGTAATCTAAAACAGACATTTTAAACCATTCTTTGACCTCTTCCAGAGAATATAGTTCCTAAAATTTTCAGAGGAAGTCATTCTGTCTGGATGCCATGCAGTTTCTTTGAATAATTTTTTTTAATGAAAATGTGACTAAAAGCAGTATGATTGCATATCTTATTATATAAAATTGTAATAGTATCATGTGTGTGTTTAGAATTAGCTTTTTTCATAAGTCGTTGTATTTTATTGAATATGCTGATTAAGTCTTTAGAACCACCTTGAGAAAAAAGTGTGAATTCTGATGCATATTCTTGATTCATTCTATGACCTTTGAGACTTCGCCTCTTCAGTAATCTCCTCATCGTCTTTCTAATGCAAAAAGAAAATAAAAATGATCTGATGGGGTGCCGTGAGTCTTGGCAATTACAACTTCACATGAAAATTGTCTCTTGAGAGAAAAATATTACTCTGCCTTTTAATAGAAGGATACAATTAAGCCCTCCCTCAAACCTCTTGCCTTCAAATATATTAATGTCTTATGTAAAATATGAAAATGGATTCTTGTTTATTTGAAAGAACCAAAGCAAGAGCCAAAAACATTTCTACTCATAAATTGGTTGATGAATATTAACTATTCCCCACATTGGCTCTAATTAATGAAAACAAGAAAATAGAAGGTATGATGTGCTTTTGCTTATTACCCTGTTGATTTAGTCCTGGGTTCTGTTCTATGCCCTTAGCCTTATTGCCTTTTCTTGGTTGCATGATGCATTAAGGTTTGGAAATGCCAGTGTTTTAGCTATAGCGCCGGGATTCATGGATTTACCTCTTACCTCTGAAGACTAGAGAAAGCAACTGTGTTGTTTGGAAATCTCTTTAAATTAGGTTTCAAAGGTAGTTGGTTTATTTTTGCACATCTTTTTTTTTCCTTCCAAAGATTAGGACTGGATTTTAGAAGGTTCTTTTAGCTACTTTAAAAAGCGAAATGTATCCCTGTATCAAATAGGACTGAAGGAGATGTGCTGCAGTGTTTGAGGCAAGAGTATCTGATCTCCAAAGAATCAAAAAATCTCTTCTCTAGTTGTGTTTGTAGGTACTTTTTGTTATGTTGCTTTAAAAAAAAAAAAAAAAAAAAACAACAGGTAAAGCTCAAATGAGCACAGCATGGTCCAGATGGTGTTTAAAGCTGCCCAAGTTTCTTTTATGTAACTTTCTCTTCCAAAGTGTGTTCCAGCTGGGAATCTATTGGACTGTTGAAACTAACTTTGTCCCTTTTATGTTTCTGTTATTCTAACACACATACACACGCGCGCGCGCGCGCGCACACACACACACACACACATACAGACCCACACATAGGCGTGAACATAGCCCTTCCGGATGTATGGCATTTCATTGCATGCAATGGTGCTAAAAAGATCTCTGCAGGGCTTTATTAACTGTCTCTCAGGCTAAACATTTTATTCAGTCAAGAATTCTGCAGGGTGAATTTCAAAACAGAGAGCAGGATTCTGACCCACAGATAAGAACTCTTTGTAAGGCACCCACCTTCTCCTGGAGGCCTTTCTTAAGAAGAGGTAGAAGCAAGCATTTCCATTCATCTCAAGTGTATACAGCAAAGGCCTCAGTCAGCTGTGTCCCCAGCAGTGAAAATTAGCTTAGTGTGGCAGTTTCTTTAAATGCCTGGAACATATATTTCTTCTGAAAGTAAACGAATAGCATGTGCTAGCTTTTGTGTAAAAAGATTCCTTTGTCAGGGCACCGTTAGTATATATTCGATTTGACTTGTTTGTCAAGAAACAGAGGTGGGTTTCCCTGGAGCCCTCCAACTTTAATACCCACCTTCTCACACTCACCCTGTGCTCCAGCCAAACCAGATCAGTCTCTTATTCCCATCCTCTCCTCTCTGCTTTTGTGTTTCTAGGCATTGATTTGTGCCATCCACGTGGACTGTCTATTCCCACATCTGCCCACTATTATCCTCTCAAAGCCAAACCTAAAGACCATCATCTCCATGAATTCCTCCCTGCCGTTCCCATCAGCATCTATAACCCTTTCCTCAGAGCCCTTTTCTTCCTTCTTGCTATTATTTAAGGTTATTTATCCCAGACACGTTCCTTATGATCAGCTTCTTGAGGACTGAGATCATTTTAGGTGTCTTTTCTCAATTCAAAGGAATCTCTTCCTAGATAAATTCAGTGGATCCCCTTGGCGTCCTTAGCATCATCTGCTAAACAATCTGCTTACCTCTGTTAAAATGATTGAAACACTATGAGACTTCTGAGTCAATAGCCACTACCCCAAGAGCCCCGGTGACCTGAAGGCCAGCTGCACGCCCCCTAGCGGGCTTGCCTCTGCCCACAGCACAAAGCAGAGGGAGGCCTGGGACAGACCAAGCTGCCAGTACCCAGCTCCAGTGCTACGGCCGCTGTCTGTTCTGAGGAATCAGTTCTGCTGCACTGATTGTTAAAAACTGATGTCAAATTTAATCTTACTCCTACTGATATTATTACAACCAGTGTGGCACCTACAGGAGACAGTTAAAGCCACTTACTGTTTATGGAGTTGTGTCTACCATTCACTTCTGCGGAGAAGAATCGAGTGCTCTGAATAAGGACTGGGAATCCTTGAGCATTTTCCCAGTATAGCTGCAGAAGTAATAGAATTGGTACCCAAGCTTAAAATACAGCTAGAGCCATAGATATAGCCTATGATAAAGTATAGAGATAAACTTGTTTCACTGAGGAGTAACTAGGGAATTCGATTCCATTTGGACCTCTAGGTGATGAACAATTGGAAGCCTATTAAAACTATTTTAAATGCAAGCATTTATTGCCTTTTCCTGTGAGATATAACTTATGTGGGAAAGAGTCTTGCCCAGTGTTTTCCTGGCTATACCGCCTATGAAGATATTTAAAACCTGAAGTGTGTTTATTCTGCATTTAACGATGTTTAGAGACTGCCTTGTGTGTTGATGTGTGCTCTGTGACTAGGACTCTATCAGTGATCTCCCCCTGCATGCGTTAATGTGTGCGTCGAAGGGAAGGAGAGCAAGGAACGATAAACTGTATAACGGTGTGGTGTTCAAGGAAGATTTATCTAAGAAAGAACAGTCTGGTGCATTAATGTGAATATTCAAAGATAGATGTTTATCTTAATGGACTCAGAGGTACTTACAAACAGCATAATTGCTGCAGTCATTTTAGAGGGCATTTATTCAGAGCGAGTGCACTTCCTCTTTCTTTTATAGAAAGAATTCTACTGAAACATTTGCGTGACAACAGGACTAGTGTGGCCAAGGAGCCCTAGGTTGGTTTTTCCTGGGCTCTGCTCAGTGAAGCCGATTTGGAATGATGAGAAGCAAGACCCAAATCTCTTTGAGGGACACTTACTGGACTTTTTGCAAAAACTAGTCTATTAAAATTTTAAATTGTCCTAATTTCCAGAATGCTACATGATATTTGACTTACTTTAAACCTACAGTCCTACAAATAAGGAATTGACTCCTTGGTACGTGGTTGTAGAGTGGCAAGATGGGTTCTTTAGGGTCTTGTCTGGACCAAAGGAACACTTTGTATCTTGAAAGCCAATATAGTCTTCCAGAGAAATTCCTGTTCTTGAGGAACAACTTAGAAAGGTATTGCTGTCTCTGACACCTCCAAAGGTGAGAATTAATGATAATCTGACAAGGATGGGAAACAGACTGCCTCTCCATCCCTCTTCCACTCTTCAAACCTGACTCTTGGCTTGCCCAATTCTGTTTAAGTCAGCGGACATTCCCTAAGTATCTCCTTTTCATTGAAAGATCTGTTATGCACCTAAGCTCCAGTCCAGTGTGATGAGAGTCCTGTGGGTGATTTCAAACTAATAATAAATATCACAATATTAATAGCACATCACAAAATAGTAACATCTCTGAGTCACTGATACCTATTCAAGCCACATAATAATAGCATGAGGTTGATGTCCTCTCAGATTTACAGAAGAGGAAACTGGAAGGCAGAGCTCTTATAGTCATCCTGGCCTCTCTCCCCAGGGGCCGAACTGATGCTTTCAGACCCCAAACACAATACTCTTTCCTGATATTATAGCTGGTTATCGATGACACCCCTTCCTTCTCTCAAGTAGCAATTAAGCAGAAGGGAATATAAACTGGATACGCATTAAAGTCAGAATGTAATAAATATGTTCAGTGAGATTTTAAGAAAGTACTGAGTTAGCATGCTAGAGTATTTTATCTTTCAGCCATAGGATCAGGGCAAAGCTGCATGAAAAATGAATTTAGGCTGGACTCTAAAGAAAGTTATATAGGAGTTTACCAGCTTTAAGTGGAATGAAATGCAAATAGAGCTGGGAAGGAGTGATAGAAGCCAGAACATTGTCAGGAACTTATCAGACTTGTTTAAGGCATGGCAAACATTTATTTAATAGTCAGAATGTGGAAGTTCTCATGGGACAAATGTAGCAAAATATAGTGCTACAGAGTTAATTTGGGGCCCAGAGGTGGAGGATCTTGAATGAAAAAGATAATTAAGTTTAGACTTTATTTGATAAGCGGTGGGATAGATTTGGACCAGGAGAGTGGCATGTTGAAAGCCTCATTTTTAATGTAGTGACACTTCGGAGGGTTTATTGAAGAGACAGGGGCAGGGGGTCTGGTTAAAGAATCTCAAGATTCATCCAGGTAAGCAGCCAGGCCAGTAGAAATGAAAAGCAGAGTGACATTTAAAATATTAGAAATGGGCTTACCTGGACGTGGTGCCTGGAGGTATCATGCTGAGCAGGGAAGACTCAAAGATGAGCCTGAGGGTTTGGGCTCCTTCCTGGAGAGCAATGACATGACAATCAGAGGCAAGAAAGGCAACCGTGGGAGGAACTGATCAGTTCAGTGTAGGATATGTTGATTGCAGATACTCATAAGATTTTCAATTGAAAATATTACTAAGGTAAAATGTTTCTCTCTCCTTACCCAACATTAGAATGAGCTCTCCTCTTTCGAATCCCTTTTGGAATCTCATCAGACCACAGAATTGGCATATTGAAGAGCACTGTAATCACTGTGGCAATTTCCAGGTTCTGGTCCTGGATATTATTAAAATGCACCCCTCCCCCACCCACTGGTGAGTTGCTGCTTAGCTGCTCAGTCGTGTCCAACTCTGCAACCCCATGGACTGTAGCCCGCCAGGGCACCTCTGTCCATGGGGATTCTCCAGCCTGGGTTGCCATGCCCGCCTCCGTGGGATCTTCCCACCCCAGGGATTGAACCCAGGTCTCTCACATTGCAGGCAGGTTATTTACCATCTGAGCCATCAGAGAAGCAGAAGCAGAGACCCCCCTCACACGGTGCTTTGCATCGTCTCCATCTCTGGCTGTCTGTTCTTTGTGGATTGCTCTCTCTGTTACGATTGTGTTCAGCCTTAGTTAGGGCTTCCCTGGTGGCTCAGTGGTAAAGAACCCTCCTGCCAACAATGCAGGAGACATGGGTTTGATCGCTGGGCGGGAACATCCCCTGGAGAAGGAAATGGCAACCCACTCCAGTTTTCTTGCCTGGGGAATCCCATGGACAGAGAGCCTAGCAGACTACAGTCCATAGGGTCGCAAAAGACTTGGACACAACTTAGCAACTAAACAGCTACAATGAAAACGAACATTTAACCTGAAGTGACTGAAGAGGAGATAAATTTTCTCACTTAACCACAATTCTGGAGGCTAAAAGGTGGAAAACTGCTTGTTTGGACTCATATCACACATCTGACAACATATGAGTCAGTTCCTCCGTTCCTTCTCCTGTCTCTTACGCTTGCCACCTCATAGCCGCAGGGTGGCTGCTGCAGCTCCAAATATCCCATCCAAACTCAAGGAAGAGGGGAAAGCAGTTGGCCTAGCCAAGTCACTCTCTTTTTTTTTTTTAATTAAATTAATTAATTAATTTTAATTGGAGGCTAATTACTTTACAATATTGTAGTGGTTTTTGCCATACATTGATATGAATCAGCCATGGGTGTACATGTGAAAGTCATTCTTTCTTATTAGGAATAGAATAAGCATTTCCTGAACCCCTCAAAGACTTGCTTTATCATCACTTTGTCCTGATCAATGCCACATGGCCGCCACTAGTTGCAAAGGAGGCTTGCTTAGGCTGGTGACATTGCTAGCCCTGGAAGGGAGGAAAAGTGGGACAGATATTGATTATGTCTCCAATACTTGTCTTTGACAATTCACTGTAAAATACTTTGTCGGCAGGGATTATGTTCCCTCAGCCCTCTCCCACCAAGAGCCCCCGGGGGCCTCCTCCTCACCAGGCACTTTTCTGGATATATAGGGGTCTGGAAAGGAAAGTGCTTGAGAAACCAACCCTGGTCTAGTGTGCTGAGTTCCTTTTGTGTTTTTGTTCCTCTGAGCAGCCTTAGGAAAGTAGGAGCTTCTGGAAAAATGTTAAAGAAGCTGTTTTTCAGTAACTCTCAAAAAAAAGAGAAGAAAGTGAAAAGACACCATGCTGGGAGGAAATCTATGCTGCTGCAAAAATAGAATAGGGCTCAAGTGCCCCCTTCAGTAATGAATGCATGAGAAGAAGCTTCTTAAATTATAAATGTGGTTTCTCTTGTTTATTGCCCAGTAATCCTGTTCTATTGATTTCTGTTTATTTCCAATCACCTAGAATCAAAAGCTGTGTTGCTTAGAGATCTTGATCCCTAAAAGATTGTCATTAAAGCTACTCTGCTGTATTTTGCTGTTTATTTTCTGCTCGAAGTGATTAAATCAATACAAATACAGACAAAACACTTTTTCCTTTGCTCCCTAGAAGACTAAGGGGGGAAAACCTACAGAAAAGCTAAATAAAGACGCTTGGATAAGAAAGACATCCTGTCAAATGACATATTGATTTCTTTCAAAGAGGCCAAGTGTAAATTAAAAATATTCTTCTGACAGTTTTTAAAGATGCCACTGACTCAGCAGAGTCAGGACTTACTGATTTTCTCTTCCAAGAGGGCCAGGTTGGAAGGGCAGCCCACTCTTCCTAGGACCAGCCATCTCTCCAGGATCTCACAGGGAAGTCCGCCTCAGTCAGTGCTAGCAGAGTTCCACGGTTCTGTCTAATCTGTTCTCGGTTCTGGTTTTGCCACCCACCACTGCCTCTGTCTATGTTTAAAGAGGTAAAAATTTCCAAAAAATTGTGCTAACATGGTTCTTTTTTCAAGTGGTTGCATTGAAACTCTTCTCAGAATTGGGAAGAAATGGGAATAACCAAGGCATGGGACTTACAATGGGATATTATTTGGAATGTTATTCAACAGTGGTCTAGAAAGATCTGGAGGAGAGGAGAGGCAGGAAGCAGGGACCATAGAGGAGCCATCCCAGTATAGGAACTGTGCCCATATAGGAGCCATCCTAGGGCAAGAGTCCTTTCTCCCAAAGTACCGTGGAGAGAATCAGGCTGGTTATACCCACCCCACAGTCATGAGGCCAGGAGTAAAGGCACAAATGATCCCATACCTAAACTACTTGTTATAATTTGAATTTCTGCAAACCACCTCAGACCTCTTTGTTCGAAAACATTTTGCAGAATTGTCCTCAGGGGCAGCTGTGAAATCCACAGGAACCAGTGTAAAGTAAGAAAGAAGGAAGAAATATTAAGGGAAGAATTCAATAAAAATGTGGGATTCATTTTACTCCCACCTAGGAGGGGTCCCCAGACTCTTGTGCTTGTGTGGCATAGGAGGCTGTCTGTGTAGATGGGGTGGCTGGAACAGAGGTGGACGCACATATGGTCTGCATCCCATCTGCTTGTGCACATGCTCCCTTCTCCTGTTGAACTTATGAAACACAAATTCAGGAATAAAGTGGTTCAGGATTTCAAGATGGTGAGAGCAGATCATTAGACCAAGCACAAGGTCCTTGCGAGCACAGACCCCTATGTGACTACATAGGTCTCAGGCCTGGGATGACACCTGCTATATTTCTGATACCTACTTTAATAATAAATGGGTGCTGTTGCTTATAAACTGAAACTGGAAAACGTTGTTAGCCTTGCCATCCATCAGAAACGATGAGAAATGAGTAGTCTTGTCCCTTCCCACATAGAAAGTCTCTTGTGTTTGGTTTTGTAAGTTGTTTTGAGTCTGTATAGAGCATGGGGTCATCCATTTAAGGCTAGTTGCAGCCTAAGAACAAGAAAGTGACTTCTGGAGGGTAACTGAGTCCATCTGGGTTCCCAGTTTTCTCGTGGAACAGTACCTGAAGACTTTCTCTAAGTTGAGACTTATAATACAAATCAAAGAGCTGCATTTGAATCTGTCCCCCCATCTTTCTCTGTGGGAGGTTGGTACTGTCTTCCAGAGATGAGTAACCAGGGGTCGGTTTTCATTACCCAGCTGAACTCCTTTGCATTTTCTCTCTCTTGGGGGTTGATGTCAGGTTCTTGAGTTGGCTGTCATTGTCCTCTCCAGTTCGGACTCAGGCTTACTCACCGCAGATCACCCTTAAGTCAAGTGTCAGAGGCACAAACCTTGCTTCAACCACTGCTGTGGTTCTGACACCCATAGCTGACTTTTCTCACGATACATGACGTGACTGAGCAGGAGGTTCTCTTTTCAGAGTAATGAGGAATAGACAACCTTGTCTTTCTCTCACTTGTATCTTACATTCAATCCATTGCATTTGACTGTTTGGGTTAAGTTTTCTGTGCCACATGCTAAGTTCTGGATAGTACTAATACCTCTTCCTTCTTGTTCGTTCTACATGGTCTTGAGCTTGCATTTCTTAGTTTCTTGTTTACTAGGCATGGGCTTCAAACATGCTTAGTTTTGCAAGATAATGATCTTCAACTCTCCTCTACCCCCCAGACCTGTTGGACATTCATGTGTGTTGTACACTCTTTGGTGTAAATGGCCTACCACTGACAAGATAAAGACAAGGTTATGTTTGGTCCCCAGCATTTGGCTGTTGCCTCATTCCTTTCTCTTCTGCTCAGCTGGCACGCCTAGTTCATCGTAAGACCGAAAACGGAGAGCCACTGCTACTTGCTGTGGACTGAATGGCTATGTTACGTCTTTTTTCAGACTTGCTGACCGAAATCTAGGAATGACTTTGTTCTGTGACTCCTTGCTATCCTTTAATGTTAGGGCTTATTAAGTCTTCTAAGCTGTGCTCTCAACCTGCAAGGAAGGGCCATGTCTCCCGTGTTCAGTGATAAGGTTAAGCAACGAAAAAGAGGGCCAAGAGGAAGATGAGTTCACAAAGAAATATGACTTTACTTTTCCTTGTTTTTTCCCCCAAACTCATTCCTTCTTCCTGAACTGTGGAGCAAGAAAGAATAAACATGGGTAAATGACTCATACCATCAAAACACAGTGATGCTTTGCAGAATCCAGACTATTCATAATTTCAACATCCATTGATTGATGCCTATGTCACTGTGGGTCATATTAATATTTGGCCTTGGTCCCTCACCCTCTAAAAACAAATGCTTGATTTTGGTATTATCATTAGGATAAAGACCTCAGCTTAGAAATTAATCTCCAACTCAAAAAAAAAAAAAAAAAAAGAGAGAGAGAGAAAGACGAGGGAACAAGAAGGTGAGCAAGCAGGAAACATAGGTTAGGTCATTGGAAAGTGAAAGTCTCTCAGTCGTGTCTGACTCTTTGCAGCCTCATGGACTGGAGCCCCTCAGGCTCTTCTGTCCATGGAATTCTCCAGGCAAGAATACTGGTGTGGGTAGCCATTCTCTTCTCCAGGGGATCTCCCCAACCCAAGGATCAAACCCAGGTCTCCTGCATTGCAGGCGGATTCTTTACCATCTGAGCCACCAGGGAAGCCCTAGGTCTTTGGAGCTTGAGCTCCAGCTGTTGGCATTCCTTTGTCATGGTTAGACCCTCCATACTCCAAACAAGGTTTGTGGTGAAAGCCGGAAGAGTTTACAGAGGAACGCAGCCAAGCCTTTCTGATTAGCAGTCCTGGAGAGGGCTGCACCAATAAGAAAAGCATCCATTAAAGCCAGACCTTTGTGTGCACATAATCAATAGGCTCTTGATCTAGATTCCTGAAGATGTGTCTGGTTGGGTAGCTGTGGTTTTTTTTGGAGTTTTTTTTTTTTTTCCCCTGCCTTCTAAATAATATGTAATTTCTCTGGGCCAAGAAATAAATTGAAAGGATTTAGAGGGATTTGCTTATCAGTGGAACACCACGTAGCATTACATTCCTCCTGCTTTGGGGAAGGTACATTGAAGTTTGGTTAATCTTCTGTGGTTCAATACTCCTCTTGCCTCTGTCAGGCTGCCTTGAACAACAGATAGATTAATCCCCCTTTACCCACTCTCCTCTCCCTCCTCCCTCTCCTCTCCCTTGATCCACCCTTTTTTTTTGAGCAGATGGAAGAAAAATCTTCCATCTGAAAGAAAAAAAAAAAAGATATTGCATCATATTTATTTATATAATCCTACAGGACTTCAAGGATAGAAATAAAGGATGCCAATCTTTGGCACAAAGTTTGGCTGAGCTTAGCTTGGTTTTTTTATACTGTTAATTAAATCTTGAGTCTACAAAGGGATTTCCTTAAAGGTTAATTCATTAGAACAATTTATTATAAATCATGTCATTCTTTATTCTGCTCCAGTATATGTGTGGAGTAGGGGGGCAGGGGTGGAAGGAGCAATGTGGAGGCTATTGCCAGTGGGCAGAGTTTAGAGGGAAGCTGGTGATACCTTGGCTTGGATTCCTGTACAGTCTACCATCTTTAATGATAATGAATAATAAATATTTTGTAGTAAATGCCATTGATGAGCCTCATATTCATTTCAAGCTTTGTATTACAGTTGATGGTTTAGCGTCACTCAGTGCGTTCTCGTTGGGCCTGGCTCCAGTCCTGGCAGTCTGTAAACTCCACGAGGACAGAGACTGGCTCAGCCTAGCCCCTCAGCACAGTGACTGACGCATGATAGGCTGTTGTCGACATTTGTTGAGGGAAGACTGATTGAATGAGTAATTACATACATCTATAAAATCATATATCCAGAAAAATGAGGGGTTTCTTGGTTTGTTGCTTGCTTTTATTTTTTATATTCAGTTTTCTGACAGAGCTTAGTTTTAATTAACTAATTTGGTCATGCTGAATGCAATGTCTGTAGCCCAGGTCAATTCTCTTAAAACCTTCTCATTCTAAGGAAATATGAGCCAAGTAAAATATGTGTGTAGTCGTATCTTACTTGGCAAGGGGCTATCTCCAGATAGAAGAAAGTAATGTCTTGAAAAACCACAATGACATGAACTCCAGAAAACTTTTTAAAAATTCAGTGTTGCTCCCTGTTATATGTAAAATGGATAACCAACAAGGACCTATTGTATAGCACAGAGAACTCTGCTCAAGGTTATGTGCCAGCCTGGATGGTAGGGAGGTTTGGGGGAGAGTGGATACCTGTGTGTGTATCCCTGAGTCCCTTTGCTGTTCGCCTGAAACTGTCACAACACTGTTAAGCAGCTATATCCCAAGACAAAATAAAAAAATTAAAGTTTGAAAAAAATAAAACTCAGTGTGGTTCCAATAAAGATACCTACACAGAGGTGGGGCTCAAGGGTTATTCAGAAAGTGTCCTCTCCAGGCTGAACTTTGACCTTTTGTTTTTGTTTTTCTGAACCTGCCTCATGACTTGCCCCTGTCTTTTACACTTGAGTATGACAAGTTCAAATGATTTATTTCATTTTCTCATCATGGTATTGGTTGCTTCTTTTGAAGATGACTATAAAGAGGATGTTAAGAATAAAGTGAGGATATAAGGACTTCTCTGGTGGTCCAGTGGTTGGGACTTTGCCTTCCAATGCAGAGGGTGTGTGTTTGATCCCTGTTCAGGGAAATAAGATCCCACATGCCTCCTGGCCAAAAAACCAAAACATTAAACAGAAGCAATATTGTAACCTATTCAACAAAGACTTCACAAATGGGCCACATCAAAAAACTCTTTAAAAAATAAAGTGAGGTAGAGATAATCATGCCCATACAATCTTACCATGCTTTAAGGACTGTTTTAGGACTGGGTTTGAACTGAAGGAAGTGGTGGGGTTGATGGTGAAGAAGAGAGGGATGAGATAATCACTTCTAACAAATTTGCCCAACTTGCAGGGTTTCACCTTTGGTGCAGTCTAAAACTCATCCAGTAGTTTGTGTGTGTAATGGGGAGGGGGATCTACTAGCAGTGCTCAAAGGTTGAACTATGCAGTGGCAACGGTTTGATGAAAAATAGCTTAGTAAATACATTTAAATTGAGGTGGTCAAACTTTTCAAATATCATTAAAGATTACTGATTGATCTAGAGTTCTTATTTAATTAAAAGTATCCCAGACATTCTTTTTTTTTTTTAAATATAGTGAGACCTTCTGTCATATGAGATACTGAACTCCAGCTCCATCTCAGAGTGGAAGTATGGAGACAAGAAAACTAAAACACCAAGCATTGGAAGGAATTTAATTCTTTTTAGCATGAAGCAGCTGCAGAGATGTATGGCTGTTTTCTGTGGGACTTCAGAATATTTATGGGCCTTTCTCTTTTCCTTTTTCACTGGAAGAAAAGCGATCATCATTCTTGAGTGCGTTATTTATAATTTCATAAAGCTGTTCTGTGGCAGGACTTATTTTATCTTGCATTTAATCTCGGTCAAATAACCGTGCTTCCAAGGAGCTGGGTTGAAGAAAATGATTATCTCCACCCCCCTCCCCCAAAAATGATTAGCTTATTCTTAGTAAAAGATAAAGGGCTAAAGGCTGGAATTTTGAAATCACACATAGGTACCTGGGCAGTAAGGAGGGAGAGGAGTGAAACTCTCTTAAACTGTTCAGACCATGGCAGCAGATATTTTTCTCAGTGCCAAATAATGAATAACAATGAAGAATGGTGTGGAACCATCCCTATACTGAGATGAGGTAGGGCCTTTCAGAGTAAATAATTAGAAACAGGTGATTATAGAAACAATAACTCATTGGTGGAAAATGAGAAGCCAGGCTTGTGAAACTGAGGGAATTGAAAGTAAATATACCTATAAATATACTTGGGTGGACAGAGTTTTGAGCTTTTTTCTGTCCCAGTTTATTCTAAGGTAATTTCAATAAACATTGGTAGGGGGTAAAAAAAAGAATATAAATGCAATAAAAAATCTTTCAGGAAAGGAATAAAGAGGGCTCCTGCCAGAGAGATATTTTATTGAAAGTTATTATAATACCTATCTTTAGTTTTATGAGTCCTAATACAAAACCAAGTACTTTCAACATGTGGATTAAAAATATGAAATACATATTTTAAAACTGGGTAGTGTGAATTATTATTTTTAATATAGGACTTAAGCTAATATATTGAGACAGAAGTATATTTTCCTCCCCTTGAGAAGGTGAGTAAAGGTCTTTCATCTGCATAGTGGCTGGGGTGGGGATGGTGCAGTCAGACTCAGGCCTGTGTTCTGAAACCACGTGTATCCACTCCCTAAGGAAATGTGACGGATGACACCGGTGAGGTGTGGGGAAGGGAAGAAGGAGAGGCGTCCGGGAGGGCAGGATATTAAATTCACGCTTATTATCCAAGTTTGCAAGAACAGCGCGATAACTCAGGGAGCTGTCATCCTGTCATCCTGGGACGCCTCTTCACTCTAGTCGTCCTGTACTACTCGCGGGTATACAAATAAACTGTGCTTTTTCATATCTCTGAGCCTTTGCAAAGACTGTCGATTTCACCTAGGATGCCCTTCTCCTCTTCAAAGCTCTCAGCTTTCCCCTGCTTCGCTGCTGCCTGTCCCCCAGGGCTCATTTCCACATCCTCCTTGGCCTAGGAGCTCTCTCTCTTCCCCTGTGATTTGCTCCCTTAGTACCTGCTGCTGCCTCTTGTCAAAGCATCCAGTTTGCTCTGTCAGTTTTGCCCGTTTAGCAGACAGGCTCTTCAGAGACTTGAGAATTCCCAGGGCAAAAAAACTGCTTTGTCTATCGCTTTATCCCTACTGCTACAAGGCTTGACACATAGGTGGTCAATAGATATTTATTAAATGGCATGAATATTAATAAATGATACAGTAATAAAATGATACTGCTAATATATGCTGCATTAATGTATTATATATAATATAGCAATAAAATATATTAATCAGGTATTAATGAAGGAATGAGTGAATGAATGGAAAAGCACCTTGATGATATAGTTACCTGAAGGTGGATCTAATCACTCAGCCACTGAAAAACTGATGATATAGTTATCGCTGAAGGTGGATCTAATCACTCAGCCACTGAAAAACTGACTGGGGACTGTTTATGGATCTTCTAGTCTTCCTTGAAGTAAGTCAGATAAGGAAACATTATCTGACTTACAGATAATGTTGATATTTGACATATAGGAACCCCAGTATGTAAACACTTTAAGCTTCAGTTCAGTTCAGTTCAGTTGCTCAGTTGTGTCCGACTCTTTGTGACCCCATGAATCGCAGCACACCAGGCCTCCCTGTCCATCACCAACTCCCGGAGTTTACTCAGACTCACGTCCATCGAGTCAGTGATGCCATCCAGCCATCTCATCCTCTGTCGTTCCCTTCTCCTCCTGCCCCCAATCCCTCCCAGCATCAGAGTCTTTTCCAGTGAGTCAACTCTTCGCATGAGGTGGCTAAAGTACTGGAGTTTCAGCTTTAGCATCATTCCTTCCAAAGAAATCCCAGGGCTGATCTCCTTCAGAATGGACTGGATGGATCTCCTTGCAGTCCAAAGGACTCTCAAGAGTCTTCTCCAACACCACAGTTCAAACGCATCAATTCTTCGGGGCTCAGCCTTCTTCACAGTCCAACTCTCACATCCATACATGACCACTGGAAAAACCATAGCCTTGACTACACGGACCTTTGTTGGCAAAGTAATGTCTCTGCTTTTCAGTATACTATCTAGGTTGGCCATAACTTTTCTTCCAAGGAGTGTCTTTTAATTTCATGGCTGCAGTCACCATCTGCAGTGATTAGCCATTGGGAATTATGAGAGTTTTAGACAATCATTGTGAGGAGAAAAAATGTTAAGATGACACGCAAGGCACCCTGATGAACATTTCTCACACAAGGACACAAATATAGAAAGTTCCTAAGGCAACACTGCTATTTGAGAAGTGTGGCTGGTGGGCAGTTAGAAATAGCAGATGTCTTTAAAATATCTCTACCCTTGGTTATTATGAGTACTGAAGATTAATATGTGTTAACTGCTTAGCACAAAGCCTGAATATAGCAAGTGTTTAAGTAGTAAATTAATAGGCCTGATTTCAGAGAGTTCAAATATCTTTTTCCTCTCAAGAGTACTAACTGCTCTTCTTTCTAAAGAATTATGAATATTAATGAAAAATGACTATGATTGTAAGAAAACAGATACACTCACCAACACACACACTCTCTCTCTCTCTCTCTCACACACACACAAACATACACACACATACACATAGCCTAGGGCTACTACATTGTATTTAAGGAAAAAAGTCCATAGTTCCATTCTAAATGCCTGTGATAGGTGTATCCAGAGTCTGTGTAATATTGCAATAGTCAAACGTACTCCACCACCCATGGGAACCAATAGTTAAAGAAATGTGCCTTTTCTTCCAAGGGTAAGAGTCAGACCCTGCATTCGCTTATAACTGAGGAAAGGCACAGAGAAGAAATATTAAAAGCTCCTAAAAGCCTTGGGTTTTCTGAGAGTAATTTTGAATCAAATAGACATTACTTTAGGATGTGATCCTGAGTGTATATCCAAAAGCCTTGGTTTGTCATTTTTGCTGTTTTTTTCAGGTAGCAGACACAGAAGTATTTTTTTTTTTTAATCCCTAGATATAGTGATCTTAATCCTGCCTTTTGCAAATCAAAGCTTGCTGCCCCTGGCAGAGGGGCATGGTGTTCTGTGGCAGGCATGGCTGTATCCAATGCCAGGTTCTCCAGATAAACATTGTTTTCTACAATGGGCAAGGAGGAGGTTGCGATATTTGTAATTGCTTTGGGGATTTCAGTGGCTGTGGCCATAAATGGTGATGGTGAAGTTTGAGAGACAGAAAGGAAAGGGTTGAATTCATATAAGACCCTTGCAGAATGTCTGGACCTACAGCCCTTGGAAACTGATTTCATCTTCCAGTAAACTTTTAAGCTCTCTTGGCATGCTCTTCAGTATATTTTTCTTGACCACTCTTCATGGCTGATCCAACCAGAAATGGTGTTTTTATCACTAGTGGAGGTCAGGAATTATCAACAAGGAAGAGCAGTTCTAATGGGGGATAAATCAGTAAAGATAGAATGCAAAGGCAGATAGCGAATCTATGTAAATTAGGAGTAGGGACCAGTTTCCATGTCCCTGTTGATTGACTGGTTGATTGAGTTAGCTAGTTTTAATGTTTATTGAGCATGTACCATATGCCAGAAACAGAGTCTCACTTTTAACATTACTTTTACATCACATGCCCAGGTGATGACAAAAGGCTCTATTCATCCCAGTTTAGAGATGAAAGTAACTGAGGTCTGAAGAGGGGAAGTAACTGGCTCTCCCAGCTCACAGACTGTATGTTTAGGAACTGGGATTTGCCAACTATACTGTCTAGAGGCAGGCCCACTCTTCACGGCCTGTCGTCTCCAGTTCTTAGACACCATGCATAGGAGCTTCTGGCAAAATGTGCTTCTGTTGCCTGGGAGGAACATTGTTCTCATCCATACACATATTAAAAAAAAGAAAAAAATCTCTGGGAAGAGGGGCATGGCCAGTTCACTTCACTGAAAGAAAAGGAGTGAGGATATGGGTGAGTATAGATGTGGGGCCTGCCCTGGGGGTTAGGGGCCCATTGTGCGCACAGAAATGGAGGTAGTGATGGAGAAGGGGAATAGGGGCTGGGGACAGTGTCACTTAAACCACAGCGGGGAGAATTTTTGTAGTGTTGGAGGAGGCTGTGGGCCTGTTTAAGTGCTGTGGGCCCTTGGCAGGTCACAAGCCATTTCCATATTTAAGAGGAAGCCAAGAGCAAAGTGAGGAAATTGTCTTCAACTGCAGAGCCTAGTACTTATCTTAAAAACCAAACAAAAACAAAAAAACAACTTTGCATTGTTTTTTTGGCTGATAAAAATTCAGTTAGTTTTTACAATGTTAAAGATTCCCCTAATATGTTAACACCTTTTTGGTTTCTCTTGAAGTTTTGCATTCTTTTCATACATTTGCTCAGTGGCCTTTTTAAACTTTATTACCTGACCTTCAATTCTTAAGGTGAACTTGCTAGATTTTCATTAACTCAGCAGTTTTCATTCATTTCCAGTGACCAAAGCTAGTTAAGCCCTATATGGGCCATTCTGTAAGGTTCTTATAATCAAGTCACCAACAATTAATTTCCAATTGATTACATGTTAGAAATGTGTTATCAACCTTAAGGAGATTTTTAGGCCATTCCCCCTCAAGTGCTGTTTTCCATAAAATCTTAATATCAGGTATACTGCTGCTGCTGCTAAGTTGCTTCAGTCGTGTCCGACTCTGTGCGACCCCATAGATGGCAGCCCACCAGGCTCCCCCGTGCTTGGGGTTCTCCAGGCAAGAACACTGGAGTGGGTTGCCATTTCCTTCTCCAATGCATGAAAGTGAAAGTGAAGTTGCTCAGTCGTGTCCGACTCTTAGCGACCCCATGGACTGCAGCCTACCAGGCTCCTCCATCCATGGGATTTTCCAGGCAAGAGTACTGGAGTGGGGTGCCATTGCCTTTTCCAAAGCATGAAAGTGAAAAGTGAAAGTGAAGTCCCTCAGTCATGTCTGACTCTTCGCGACCCCATGGACTGCAGCCTAGCAGGCTCCTCCATCCATGGGATTTTCCAGGCAACAGTACTGGAGTGGGGTGCCATTGCCTTCTCCTATCAGGTATACAGTATATTTGTTTAAGAACTGTGGCCCTTGGCAGGTCACAAGCCATTTCCATATTTAAGATCTTCCCCCTTTTGCCCACAACAATTATTGCTGAGTGGTGTCATCCCCATGGAAAATGCATGCCTTAGAACTATCAATGATTATGTTATCATTGTTGTTTAGTTGCTCAGCCATGTTTGACTCTGTGGCCCCGTGGACGGCAGCACGTCAGGCTTCCCTGTCCTTCACTGTCTCCCAGAGTTTGCTCAGATGCATGTCCATTGAGTCTGTGCTTGCTATCTAACCATCTCATCTTCTGTCATCCCCTTCTCCTTTTGCCTTTAATCTTTCCCAGCATCAGGGTCTTTTTCCAATACGTTGGCTCTTCACATCAGATGGCCAAAGTACTGGAACTTCAGCTTTAGCATCAGTCCTTCCAATGAATATTCAGAGTTGATTTCCTTTAGCACTGACTGGTTTGATCTCCTTGCAGTCCCAGGGGCTCTCAAGAGTCTTCTCCAACATCACAGTTCAAAAGCAGCAGTTCTCTGGATCTCAACCTTCTTTATGGTCCAGTTCACATCCATACGTGACTACTGGAAAAACCATAGCTGTGACTGTACTTTGCCAGCAAAGTGATATTTCTGCTTTTTAATACACTGTCTGGGTTTGTCATAGCTTTGCTTCCAAGGAGCAACTGTCTTTCAAGTTCACGACTGCAGTTACTGTCCACAGTGAATTTGGAGCCCAAGAAAATAAAATCTGTCACTGTTTCTACTTTTTCCCCTTCTATTTGCCGTGAAGTGATGGGACTGGATGCCATGTTCTTCTTTTTTTGAATGTTGAATTTTGAACCAACTATTTCACTTTCATTCTTATCAAGAGTCTCTTTAGTTCCTCTTTGCTTTCTGCCATTAGAATGGTATCATCTGCATGTCTGAGGTTGTTGATATTCCTCCTGGCAATCTGGTTCAAAACTGGTAAATGGGCCTGTCAAGATGGTATATTGTCACCCTGCTTCTTTGACTTATATGCAGGGTACATCATGCGAAATGCCAGGCTGGATGAATCACAAGCTGGAATCAGGATTGCTGGGAGAAATGTGGCCTTTCCCCTATATTTAACCTTTGCATCTGCACAGCTAATATTTATTCTCTTACCACCTCCCTTCCCTAAATGATGGGAAATGGACCTGTACTGGCCCTATCACAGCCAGAAACTCCAGAAGAGTGAGCTTATGATCTCTGACACAAATAGTGATGCTCCAGGATACAAATGCCAGCGTCAGTTGCTGGAAGTGAAATGTACATGTCACTAGTGTCTTGAAAATTGAAAATAAAAATAGAATGTTTGAAAAATAGTTTTCTATTAACTTTAAGGAGGAGAGCAGGGGTTGAAGTATCTCCTTGACAAGTGTAGAATAAAGATCAAGAACGTGGTTTAAGGCACCTCTCTGCCGCTGTCAATTAAGCGAAATCAATTACCTAATGTGGTTTTTCTACTGTGCTTTGCTGTGTTCAGCGATTCTACGCCTCTTATGTCTATTTCAAGAAGGACATTGTCTGGAAACACTAAGCTTATGGGTTGTCATGCGTATTCATTTTCTAGGGCTGCCATAACAAAGGACCACAGACAGAGCGGCTTAAACAAGGGGGATTTATTTTCTCACAGCTCTAGAAGCTGGCATTCTGAAGTCAAGCTGTCAGGGGTCCAGTTTCTCCTGAGGCCTCTCCCCTGGCTTATAGATGGCTGTCTTTCCCCTGTGCCTTCCCATGGTCTCCTCTGTGTGTGTGTGTGTGTGTGTGTGTGTGTGTGTGTGTATGAGACAATCACTTCTTTTTGCAAGGAGAGCAGTCATGTTGGATTTACTTACCCAAATGACCTCCTTTTAACTTCATGACCTCTTTAAAGACCCCATCTCCAAATACCAGTCACATTCTGAGGTACAAGGGGGTTAGAACTTCAATATACGAATTTGGGAGAGGACACAGTTCGGTCCATAGCATCCTGTAAGAAGGGGACGCAAGAAGCCTACAGGAGCTACAAATGCCACTTTTAAATAAGATGCACGTGTTCAGACCTTCACTATGTGTTTTACCAGCTGTGAGTCTTTTAGCAACTCACTTAACCTCTCTGAACTTCAGTTCTCTTTAAAAGTATAATAATCATCCCTGTCCCGAAGGATCAGTGTGAGAATTGTGTCTCATTAATTAGTAATAACTATAACTAGTAAGCCTGTATATGTGTCTAGCAGAGCATCTGAGTGGTAATTGCTTTTCCTCTTGAATATGGATTGAGACTTCAGTGCCTTGGGAATAATAAGACTAGCAAGTCAGTTAATACTATGAACATCAGGAAGTAGAAAGCAATGAGCATTCATTGAACAACTGCTGTGTTTTGAATACTCATGCACAAAGTAGGGCAAAAGTTTGGTTTTTAGACGAGAGCTGTAGATTAATGATTGATGGGTTGATTTAAAGAGTATTTATCGTGCATGTAGGATATACCAGGTACAGAAAGCAGTCTTCTTATTTACTGTCTAGCAAGGGCCCTTCTCACTGACCATGCCCACAGTCCTTTATATTTCTTGCAGCAGCAGATTCCCTGTCTTTGGGTAATTTCTTCAGGATTCAATAGAAAAAAAAAAAAAAAAAAAGTCTCAAATTGAATTACCACTGTTACAATCAGAAATTTTGTGCTCTCTTCAGATACAGCCTTACCTGTGTCCAGAGGCTGTCTTGTAGTGTCTGTCTGCTGGTCCACATTACTAATTCAGCTAATTGCAGCAATTACATGAAGAAATCGCTGATGGCGAGAGAAGTCATTATGCTATCCCCGAACAGACTGCCTTCCGCGGCGTTCATTAATTACGCCAGCCTATGGATTGGCGACCACCAAATCATACACTTGAGACTGCACACCATATGCACTGAAACTCTCTCCACGCTGCCGAGCGTTTCTGTGCTGGCTTGCTCTCTTGCCACCACCTGCAATAGCCCTTCTCCTGCCCTTCTGATTCTCAAAATTGAAATTAAAGTCAGGATAGAGTCAGGCTGCAAATGTGATCTACAGGGATGGGATAGGCTTGAGCCTCCTGGAACCACCTTGGGTTACTCAGCTTCCCATGAGACCCACCCAGAGTGTCTGGACCCAGAGCCATCCACAGCTACACAGGAGTTAAAATTCTCTACCCTACAGCATGCCCTCTTTAGAGAAGAGAGACAGTAATGGTGATGGAGGCAGGACACAATGAGGAGTCTTTGGTGCTTTTGTTCATTGGTTTCCTTCTCTCTCTCTCTCTGCCCCCATCTCATTATGTTTTCTTTGACACGCACAGCCAACATCAGATGACCTTGTTTCATCTGCTGAATGTTCAAGCGATGACGAAGACTTCGTTGAATGCGAGCCGAGTACAGGTAGGTTAGGTCAGTCTTGTTTTGCTTGCTTTATTTTTTCATTTGCAAAAAACAATACATACATATATGTGAATATACATGTGTTTTATATATATTATAGTGTGTTAGTGTGTGTATTTCCTATATCTATATATGTATGCAAATACATATATAAATATCACTGTGCGGTCGAAAGCATCAAATCCCATGGAAGGAGCCATAAGACCCCGGGGAAATTTAAAGTCAGTTCCTTGACTAGCTAAAGAAAACTCAATAGGACTTAACAGTGAGCAGTTAGACACCCAGATTAACCGCCAGAAGAAACAGAAAATATGTAGCAGCCAGTGGAATCTATGAAATTGACAGGGGGTGAGGGCATGAAGACTTCTATATTGGATTGACATCAAAAACAACAAAAAAGCAAAAACATAAAGCCAAAGTGGAGCCACAAAAGTCATTTAATCCTCATGAACTATTCTAACTCTTAAGTGGCAAACAAAACCAAACCAAAACCAAACAACCAAAAAACATTTTTTTTTCCATGGGATTTCAACAGCAGTTAACATGGTATTATATTTATACTAATTTTGTTCATTGTGTGTTTAGAGAATTTGTGCAGCAGTATAGCATAGTAAACACAAAATTAGTACAGAACCATGCCATGTCAACGGCTGTGATGCTTCAAAATGTATCTACTGTGCTGAAGTTGAGAGGACTTTGGCAATTAGCAGCTTCAATGTGTTCCCCATTTGCACCCAGATACATTTCAATGTTTTATGGTCTTTCTTATAGTGAGCTATATACGATATAATATCCAGTAGGCAACTGCAGTCCCTAATTATTTCCTATCAACTTTCCCAAGTCGTCTGTTTTGAGACTTGCTATAAGTTAAAAATTTACATTTATATATATAATAGAGAACAGATATCATCGAATTTCTGTGTATGTTTAATAGCATTTCAAAGCTGGAGTTGGGTTAGGATCTTATTTCTTCAAAGGCTAAGAGAAATAAATAGAATTTTCTAGTTGATTGTTCGGGTTACTTTATTTTCATTTTCCTTTTCTTTAAAAGAAAAGGAGAGCCGTTAAACATTTTTTTTGTTGTTGTTTGTTAATTCTAGAGAAATTTAAGATTCATGAAAAAATATGAGTATAACAAAAGTAAAATCTTTCATTTGTTATCCTAAAATGATTTACAGATTTTGTAGAAGACTGACTGCTTGGTGTCTTGCAAGTGGCTTTGGATACAGGAAGTTCTCTGGGTTTCTGTTCTTAGCATAGGGACAAAGCAGTGATATGTCGGGCCTTGTCTTTCTGGAGTGTGTTCCATTTCTTTGGAAGCTCAGTTGTGTGGGAGGAAAGTAAGTGTGACCTGGTTAGTCAGATTTTTTTTCAGACTTTGAGTCATAATATGGTATTAAGTGAAGTTTTAACTATAAAGGGAGGATTCTTCTAGTCCATACCAGAACAGATTTTCATTCATTCATTTAATAAATATTGCTGAGCCCTCAGGCAGGATACAGTGCATCTCCAGATTTGAATCCTTCCTGTTCTAAGGGTTTTCACAAATGAACTGTTGGAAAATATAATATAGAGCTTTACTATCTAAACTACCTCTCCCGCAGAATTCAGTTCAACAAATATTTTTTGAGGGTCCTTGGTGTATGCCAGGTATGTGTAAGATATTAAGAATTTAGCTATGAATATGGCATGATCTCCAAGACGTATGTTAAATTAATTGATTGGGGCCAATAATTTAAGATACTTAGACTTTAATTTGGATTCCCTATTTACCCTTTATCTGGTTTTCTTGCTTTCATAGCAGTGATATCTATATATATACAACAATGTTTATCAGATCTTTAGATGATAAAATCTAGACTTGATCATTCTGAATCATCACGCCTGTCTTCCCTACTACCTCCACACCCGAACATACACACACACAACAGACATCTCCATAGCAACATCCATCAGAAGACAGAGGGCTTTTCTAGATCTCTGATTCATGAGATCTGCAGCTCCCCAGGTTGTGAGTATAATTTGGTTACCATTTGGTATCGAACATAAACAGGCCAAAACCTGAAAAGCCCCAGACTAAGTCCGTTTTCTTTTTTAGTGGCTATGCAGGTGTTTCATCTGATTCAAAAGCAGAGGACAGAAATTCAATACCAGCATTTCTTGAGTGATATAATTACACGGGGCAGGTAGCGGAATAAAAACAATTTTTAAAACAATCTGTTGTGTTCTGCAAGGGAGGATGGGAGGGAATATATAAATAAAGCAGGCAACAGAGAGCCCATCCCAAAGGAGTTAACATACCAGCTAAGAGACTGGTATTAATATCCTTTGCCCAGGATTATTTAACTGATCACAGTTGAAGAATGAATGTTTCTTCTTTCTAAATTTAACTCCATAAAGTATTCCTGGTAAGGGATTCAGATGCACAGGGGAAAAGTCAGAGGCATATTTAATGCAAGAAGGAGATAGATATTCCTGTTGATGCAGAGGCTTTGCCTTGGGGGCCTGATTAATACTGATGAAGATTACATGCATAGAGCTATCAAGTTCTTTTTAGCATTGTATGAGAAATATCTCTATAGCCTTCAGATTTTCCAGAAATAATGAAGATTAAAAATCAGAAGCATTCAAGCCAGTTGTTTCCATGGCTAGATTTTGCACTGCCTGAAGAGAAGTCTTCTGGTGCCCATGCAACAGTAGATAATGCTGACTTTTACATAACTTTGAAGTAAATTGCTAGCCCTGAGATTCTATGCGAATACTGCGATTAAAATTCTAGTTTTGAACCTTCTAATTCACTACCTCAGTTTCTAAAATTTTATTCTCTTCTAGACCTGATGTTTACTGTAAATACACTAACTTTGGCTAATCTTGTATCATACTTGAAATTGCCTTATCTTCTCTGTGTTAGCAAATTTATAATTTTCTAGGCTCTCTCAGTTATAAGGCATTTCACTTCTGCAAGTTCTTTCCTGATTAATTTAGGTCCATTAGATGCTCTTGCTTTTCATAAATTTGGGCAGTCTAGTATATGTTATATTCAACAACTTTTGTTTTCATGTGGGCATCAAATTTTAAATGAAATGATTTTTCCTATTTAATTTTATTTAAAACAAAATGGACTTTATTGCTGCTGGTTTTGAGCCAGATGTAAGCGAATGACTTCTATACTGACAACCCACTTTGGCATTTAGGGATCACCCTGGTTTGGTGTAGCTTAGTCATATCATGTTTAGGGACCACTTACAGTTTTTTAGCTTGGCCGATGAGTCTAGAAACCTCGTAAATCCATTAGATCTCAAGTTTTCTCTGTATGTGTTTGCTGGAACATACGTAATAAGTTTTTTAAAAAGGCTAAATCACGAGAGAAAGGCACAGAGTGAAATCTCAATTACTATTTGCTGACTGGATTTATATGATTCTCAAAATACCTCATAACCTTAAATTAAAATTGGACATTTTTCATACCTCTCTCTTCATCTCCCTTTAAACAACTAAATGAAACCTGTTGAATTATTTAAAATATATGATTTCATACAAGTAAGTATCACCCTAACAAAATCCACATTTCTTTAGCAAAAACAATTCTCTACTACATCCCTTCTTTTGCTGAGAATTAGACCATTTTATAGTGAGTTGCAGGGAAAATTTCATTTTCTGAACATTTGCTTTGAGAACCCAGAATTGAAATTGTGAACTATAAAATCATAATGAGTCCATCTGTAGCAATAAAAATATTCAGAAGAATATTTGAATAGCTATCTAAGTACCTAAAGTTGAGGATCAGGATTTTATCTTTCCTAATGTGTAAACAGTAATTGTGTCCCCTACAAAAGAAGTATTTAATAGTTCAGATTTGTGTCTTTGCATATAAATGCCTCTCCTCCCAACTATACTTCTATTGATATTAAATTGTGCAGTAAATGCATATTTCATTGTTGATTACCTCTTTGTAATCAACAACAACAGCAACAACAACAAAATAAACAAGCTGGAGAGGATTCAAATAACTATGAATTCAAATAGCTAGGAAATAGGATTCTCTCACAGAGAAGGCGATGGCAGCCCGCTCCAGTACTCTTGCCCGGAAAATCCCATGGACGGAGGAGCCTGGTGGGCTGCAGTCCATGGGGTCGCAAAGAGTCGGACACAACTGAGCCACTTCACTTTCACTTTTCATTTTCATGCATTGGAGAAGAAAAAAATGGCAACCCACTCCAGTGTTCTTTCCTGGAGAATCTCAGGGACAGGGAAGCCTGGTGGGCTGCCGTCTATGGGGTCACACAGAGTCGGACACGACTGAAGCGACTTAGCAGCAGCAGCAGCAGCATGTGATTCTGGAAGTCAAATAAAAATTAAGATCTTTAGTAAGATTGCCTCCATGATCTAAAATATGGGAATGGATTCTAAAATTCAAAGTGATAGAATTCACTTTTCATTCCTTCTCTCTCCCTCTCCCAACTTCTATGCCTAGTGTCTCCATCTTTAGGAAAAAAAATAAAAAACCATCAAAATGAATGCATTGTCAGATTGGCTTTTGCATAATTAAAAACTACCAATTGTCTGAATTTTGTGTTTTATGATCTTAAGATTGGAAAAATCCTGGGAGCAGGGTTTATAGAGCAGAGGAAAAAAAAAATAAAAAGAAATGCCTTTTACACCTGAGCAGTGGGTATGGCAGTAATTAACAACTATATTGATTCATCCAGCCATTATCCAGGGATACATGTTTCTAGTTGTCAATTAGCCAGGTTTCTTGCCTCCACTGATCTTAAATGTCCTTTGATCACATCTCAAGAGACCAGCACTTCCACCAGAGGGCAGACAGTAACAGGAAGTGAAGATGAAACACATTCATCCATCAATAGGACTGTACTAAACAACTTCCATAATGGTGGGATTGAGGGAGATGTTTAAACTAATGACAATAATCTGAGATCACAAAATAGTTACTACTCCCAGAGTGATTCTCAGATGTATTTTTACTCCTCAAATTTACAATCCTCACATTTGCATTCAGTGTTATGGCTGCTTTGTTCCTCTTTGTTAGTCACACTATAATATCCAACTCATTATAGGGAAATTTAAATTTGGTGAAACACCAAGAATTTGCCCATATTTATGTTCTCCAGGTGAAACTGGGTTCTTAGTCTTTATCAGTTTGAGGTGCATCAGTAAAGTATTTATAATATGAAAATCTGGCACTGAATTGTTAAAAGCTCACCAAATCGTTAGAGTTTTTATTTGCTGGGACGTTGTGGAAAGTGCAACTGAAGTGTTAAGACAGTAATAGTTTTCTAATAAAGGATAGGAAGAAAGAGAGCATTATTTTTCAGAATTCATAGAGGAAAAATAATAAATGTGCTGATTATCAACCTTAACTAGGATGTTGATAATCTTCAGGGTTTACAGAAATGCATTTTGTCATTAGTGGCTCTAGCAAGCTCCAAGAGTTATCAACTTGTACATTTTTATTACAAAGAAATTGATTTTTATTTAATTTTAGATTTTTCCATATGGAAACTCATGATTGGTAAAGAGAATATGTTGCTATTCAGTGCATGGTAGAATAGTAAATGCCTAAATAAAATGCCATTGAGCTTCCCTGGTGGCTCAGTGGTAAAGAATCTACCTTCCAGTGCGAGAGACATGGATTCGAGCCCTTATCCAGGAAGATCCCACTTGTTGTAGAGTAACTCAGCCTGTGCACCACAGCTATTAAGACTGTGCTCTAGAGCCCGGGAGCTGTAACTCCTCAGCCCACGTGTTGCAGCTACTGAAGCCCGCGTGCCCTGGAGCCCACGCTTCTAAACAAGAGACACCACCACAATGAGAAGCCTGCACGCCACACCTAGAGAGAAACCCCCACTCACCCAAGTAGAGAAAGAGCCCGTGCAGTGATGAAGACTCAGCACAGCCAAAGATAAATAAATATAAATAAAATTATAGTTTTAAAATGCTGTAGGAATGTCTGAGTATCACAGTGCCCAGAATTCACCTTGAATTTTAGGGTCTGCTTAAAAATATTTTGAATAAAGGTAAAATAGAAGTAATCTTAGAAATGCTTTAGCTTTGGGAAGAGGAATATAAATGGATGTAAATTTCATTAAGGAATCATTATTGACTGTGGACATGTGTTAGATCTGAGCTATAATACATGTCCAATGTACATAAAGCAAGCAACTATTCACATATGTAGACCTAGTCTAAGTCCTGCCAGTTTTTAAATAGATTACATTCATGGGTGTATAGCATTCTTAATTTAATGGGATAGTTTCTGTCTTTATTCATTAACTCACTTAGTGATAATTTGTATTACTTTTTTATAACCCATCTCCATCATGCAGCTGCTACTGCTGCTAAGTCGCTTCAGTTGTGTCCGACTCTGTGCGACCCCATAGACGGCAGCCCACCAGGCACCCCCCTCCCTGGGATTCTCCAGGCAAGAACTGGAGTGGGCTGCCATTTCCTTCAGTGAAAGTGAAGTTGCTCAGTCCTGTCCAACTCTTCGAGACCCCATGGACTGCAGCCTACCAAGCTCCTCTGTCCATGGGATTTTCCAGGCAAGAGTACTGGAGTGGGGTGCCATTGCCTTCTCCACAACTGCATCCTAGCCCAATCTAATTTTTAAGCAATATGTGGCCTTTAAATCCCTAATGGTAAAATGCTTTGAAAATTAGAACAAGAATAAAAATATAAGTATAGAAAAATCTACTAATTGGCAATTAGGCACTTGATAGTACAGGAATGGTGTACATAAAATATGTTCATGGATTTATCATTATCATAGATTTTATAACCAAAACAAATAAATCTAATAACGAAAACGATTCAAATGAAAACAAAATTCTGTTTATCTCCATTACCCAAGATTTTTTGGTGATGTTGAAAAGGAAAAGAGATCAATAATATCAACATGTAACTTTCCATTTGATAGTTTAATAAATCACTTATTTATGCGATAATCTTTAGTGACTACTATGTATAGACAGGAGAGTAAATACCAGGAAAACAAAACAGGAGACCCTTTCCAGGAGTTCATAGTCTATTAGGGAAGTCAGATACAAAACTAAGAGGGATAAAAGGAAAGGAGGGGTAAAAAGAAAAGAAACAATGTAGACAATGAATGGAAATGCCTGGAATGTTATCAGTACTGGAAGCAGAGGTCTCTAATTCCGCACTTAGCATACCCACCCAAGGTCAGGCAGGAAAAATCACACAGCATGTCAACTTGCGAAGCACCATTTAACCCCAAAGAGCTTGCTTCTACACCTTAAGTTGGGGGCACAGAATTTCTGACTCATTATGATTGAAAAATTAGTGCTGAACATATACAGTATTACCTAGAGCTTCTTAGGTAATAAGCAAAGGATGGGCAGGTTGAAAGAATTTTAAGCCAGACTCATGAGAACTTCCTGATTTCAAATGCCAATGCAAGTAGTTGATAAGGAGTGAGCTTAATGCAATCATTAAGCAAGTCCCCCCTCCCTGAGAAAACGATTAAATAAAGAGGGATTGGGTTTTAAAAAGAGAGATTTTTAATGGGTTTTCTTTGATTCTTTGTGTTCTCTGTTTTTTCTCCCATAAGCCCCAGTACACATACTGTGTATACATATATATATATTTATGTATGCGTGTATACTAAATATGTAGCCTATCATTCCTTATATATGTAGACACAGTATGTTGTATTAGACTAATGGAAACAGAGATTAACAACAGCCCCTGCCATCACCCATGTGTTTACACAGAAATTCACAGCATCATTCTTACATCCGCCAACATAGACACGCATGATACTGTTTTAACTTGGCAAAAAAGCATGTTAATTTTTTTTAGGTTTTTGTTTTCTTCTTTATCATAATTATAATGATGATTCCATAATTCAATTATCTTTGGGAGGGGTGGAGAGAAAAAATTATACAGATATATCTATCCATATATGCACACCCCTGTGTATATATATAAATAGATATATACTTTGTATATATTTGAAGAACATTTTCTGTTGTTTCACTTCATCTTGTGCCGCATGAATTTTTGGTGGTTCAATTTATTTTGTTTTGATTCATATTTAGTATTTTGGTCATTATGGCTATTTTTAACTCATTGCTATACTTTAATGAGTCATTATTCTTTCAATACTGAGAGCTATATAGATATACAAATCAACACAGGCAACAAAATCTTTTCTTGCCATCCTAATCTCGAATTTTTCCCCCTTCAGTGTCTCCCTCCAGTATTTATGCTCAAAACAAAACAAACCCCAATGAAATCCAAGAAAGTTGTGTATAAAAGAATGAAACATTTTGTTTTCCTCTTCTTTCTACTATATATATATATATATATATATATTTTATTTTAATGTTCTTCCTTCCTCCTTTTTATTTTTCCTTATATCTGCACAGGCCACTTGCCTTTACTCTCCCCTTTATGACCATGCATTTTATTGAAAAAAGGACAAGTGAGTCAGAAAAAGATAATAATAATAAAACATCCCTCTCCACAAATTTCAGATGGCATAAAAAGAATTTTATTGCGGATATAGACTATTGGTTGTATCTTTTATTTCCGGACAAGCCCAGGATCATTGTGTGGCATGCCGTGACAGTTCTGTAGCTAATCAACTAACCATGGCCTCCATCACCAGTGCATGGGCTGTCATGACGCCATCTCCTGTGTTTCATCCAATTGACACATCCAGGCTAACCCAGCAAGTCCAGTGTATGAGTCGTGGGGGTAACTTTCCTTTGTAGTTACAATCTCATGGGTCCTCATTTTTATTATGATTTCCATGGGGTCACGCAGCAGCCCCAAGAGCTGCTCTTGCAGCATCTCTGTCTGGTTCTGTTCTTGTGCTTGCTTTCCTTGGCACAGCGGTCAAGCGTGTGTCTCGTCTGGCACATCTGTCTTGCCATCTTGTCTTGGAGTCCACTGTCCTGATGTCGTTCCGTGATTCTGTTCTCTGTTTGTAATATGTGGTTTGAAATCCTCTCCCTTTATCTCTCACTCCCCTATTGTTTCTACTTGTAACCTTGCCCTTAGGGAACTTCACAAAGAAGCTAAACAAATTTTCAGTCGAATTGTAAGGCTGATAACTGGTTTGCATCTGGAAGTCGTACGTTGCGCTTCTTACCTGGCTAAGGAGGCAAAACTTGCAATGGGAAACTACTAATGATAATAGCTAAACAGCCACCCCGTGAACAACAATAAGAAACCCTTGTTGATTTCTTTGGCAGGATTTAATAATCTGCCTGTTAAAGGGAGTTCGTGTACGAGCAAATTTCCAAGGAATTTTCCCATAGAATACCAATCTTCTAGTTAACGTTTTCTTCAGGAACAGATCAAAAGAAAAATTTTTCAGGAAATGTGACTGAGGAGCATTATCATTTTTGCTACATGGAGCAGTGTCTGTTCCTGAATCAGTGAGGAATTTGCGGAAATATGAAAGTACTTGATTACAAAATTTATTTATGTATTTTAACCTAAAATATAAATGTGTTTGGCGAGTCATCCAAGAGAAAGGAAAAAAAAAAAAAAAAAACTCACTGGTTCCACCTCATGCATATTTCAAGGTAAGATTATCTTTTGATCTCTCTTAGTCAAATGATATATATTTTACTTTATTTTTTAATTCATGGAAGCATTAGAGAGCCAACACTTTAACTCAGACCCAAGTTCTTTGCGTTTTGTTTTTCTCTTTCCAAAGAATAAGACGTACACAGTAGATATAGTTCTGAGAACTGAGTCTGAATTTCTTGAGAGAGAGGTGGAAGAAAGTACCCAGGTAATTATTCAGATACTGGATCATACCTGTGAATACCTAGGGAATTTGTTGCCTAAATTGGAATGCTTTGGTTTGTTTAATACTAAGAGTGTGAAAATGAATCTTTGTAACAACTGCCGTCCCCTTACCCACAGAGGTTGAACAAGAGTATAAAATAGGTCTAAAATGAATCGCTAGACTGATTTTTGAAATAGGGTCCTGTGATTAAAAAGTCCATCTTTTTTAACCTGAAGAAGAGAAAGTGTTTCAAGGCAGATGGTTTTATGATGAGATGTTTCAGTCATGTCCATGTAGGCCTTTGCTATTCTTAAGGGTGTAGAACAAGAGCAACGGAAGGGGAAATTTGTGAGCTCTGTGGACCAAGAACTTTCTAAGAAGGAAGGAAGGGAGAGATTGAAGGAGGAAAGAGAGAAGGCAGGTAAAGAAAGTGGGGGAAGGAATCGAAAGAGGCGGGAAGGATGGGGGGAGGGAGAGGGTATTACTGAACAGTCAGATATAGCAGTGTGCTCATAAATGCATACAACCAGAACACATGTAGATACACACAACCATAATCTGTAGTGTGTGGCCGCTTCTGTCGTATAAAATATCCCCACTCTGGCTGATTTCAAGCCACTGATATGACAATATTAAACTCAGAATTATGAAGTAATGCTCATGAGCACACACTTTCACCATACAGATATGATAGATATCAAGGATTTCAAGAGCATACATAATCGTAAAACACAGCAAAGTAATTAGAAAGTAATGGGTTTTAAGCTTTTATTACCTTTGTTTTTCATCTAAGGTATTCGGTTATGGCTGTGTTTTAACAACCGACTTGGAAAATTCCTGAAAACGTAGCAATCAGAGATCATGCGCTGGCTGTAATATGGCACCGGCCCAGGCACCATGCTATGCCAGGTGCTTTCAAGCGTGGTATTTTTATGTAAATCTCATTTTCAGTTGTTACGGCATAGAAACTATTGTGGCCATCTTACAATTGAGGAAATCGGGACTCACAAACTTTGCTTTTCCAAGGTTGCATACCTGCACACAGTGGCGAGGTAAGATTCAACCCCAGATCTGTTAGGAAACGGATAACTTTTATTTCTATTGCAGTGTGCACAGAGGATTGGGCTTGAACACTTATTAGAGCACTGAATTTTAGAACTGTGACACGCTCGTTTATGGAGCTTTGACTAATTTTGTTTCCTCAAAATAGAGTTGCCCAAAATTCCTCCCTTAGTAACACTGAATACGAACAGGATATTTCTTAGGCTTCCAAATTCTGTTTCTTGAGCTTTGGAAAGACGATAATAGATGCATTTCTTAGCACATAATTATCATATGCAGCATCATCCTATTAGTTATGTTTTTCTAACTTTTGAAATACAAGGAACTTTATTTTGTTACAGCACTTGATGCATGATGGTTAACCAGCTTAAAATGTATCAGTGCCCTTTCCTTCCACAGTTTATCATAAACTAGCACATTCATACTTAAAACAGCACGAGAACTATTGTATCACAGAAAGTACAGCTAAAAAAACCAATTTTACCATTAGATGCCTAATCGCTGCTTTGTGAAAGAGTTTTGAGAAATCTGGGAATTAAAAAGGAAAGCGTGGATCTTATTAGCGTTTCTAGTTTGACGAGATAGGGTCTCTGATTGAGATGCTGATGATACAACCTTTAACTTTGATTTAATGTCAGGTTTACCTGCCCCTCTGGTCAGCTTTCAGTGACAGCACATGTAATATTGAATGAAGTCCCTTGAAGTCATGTCTAGGACTTCAGGTTTTCCACGGCCCCATCTTTGTTCCTTCACTAAGTATTCATTGAGCATTTACTATAGGCAGGTATAGCTCTAAATACTTTACATTGGTAACTTCTTTAGTCGCTGTAGCAATCCCATGAGGGGCTTTATCGTCATCTCCATCTTAAAGATGAGTAAACTGAGGCACAGAGGAGCTAAACAGATGTTCCACACAGGAAGGAAGCAGGAGAAATGGGATTTGAACTCAAGCCAGCTTGGCCCCAAATCCACACAGGAATCACTGCATTAATACTGTCTCTTATTATATAGTATTCTTCATTGATGTGTGTGTGTGTGTGTATATATATATATATATATATATATATATATATATAGCTACCTACCTCTTTAATAATAATGAAAGAAGGTTTGTGTATTGAGTATATTAAATGTCTGGTAAATACTTGTTAGATGGATTAATTATTGTGCATCTGAAAAGCTATGAAAACCTTGGTTGATAGAGGTTATGAAACTGTTTAATGATAATTTATCCAAACAACTATGATTTAAATGACTTACCCTGGCTTCCTTCGAGATGAAATGGTTCTAGTATTCAGGATGAAAACCATCACTTACATGAGATTAGTCCCTCTTGATGTCACCTAGGTAATAGTTTGTGCAGTGGGGGCTTCTAGCTCACTGCTCATCAGCAGACCTGTTGAGAATGTATGATCAGGTAACAGCCACCTCTAACTGATGTTAGGACTCTAAGAGGGTTTCCCTGGTGGCTCAGTTGGTAAAGAATCTGCCTGCAGTGCAGGAGACCCAGGTTCGATCCCTGGATTGGGAAGATCCCCTGGAGAAGAAAATGGCAACCCACTCCAGTACTCTTGCCTGGAAAATCCCATGGACAGAGGAGCCTGGCGGGCTGTAGTCCATGGGGTCATGAGAGTTGGACATGACTTAGTGACTAAACCACGTAGGACTCTAAGAGTAGATGCTCATAGTGAGAACCCTGGTGAGACGCTGTGTTTTCATTTCCAAGATGATTATGTTCTTCAGACCATAGTGTTTTAGACGTTACAGCTAATAGCAACAGAGTAAGTGAATGTGTATCTGAGAGGATGCGTTTCTTCCCTTAGCCCCTTTCTTGACATTTCTTAAATTCCTACTCATATGTTTATCTTCTCTTTCATTTCCCCCACATCTTTGCATTATGTCTCAAATGATTAAAAAAAAAAAAAAAAGGAAAAATGAAGACAAAACAAAAAACCCCAAACCATTTCTAGGCCCTTGACTTGTCTATGCAAGCAAAGAATCTTAAAGGAGTTATTGAGAACTAAAATTCACAATGAAATAGAAAGTACCTTTTGAAAGCTGTGCTTGCTTTTATTAGACTCTTGACAATGGAAGTGTAGCTTGCTTCAGCATCTGAGGGTCTCATTACAAGTTATATCCATCCTGACCAATCTGGAAGCCTAAACTGGAAAATTTGTAAAGTTGAAAATGATTGAGGACTCTGCTGTCGAGTTCTGCTTTCATCTTAGCTTTGAAGCAGATACCCCATTTTACTAAAAGAGGGGTATGGCAGTATTTTATTGCTGTGTGTTCAAATTGTCAGCCTAATCACCCAGAGCAAAGACCAGCCAACTTTTTTTTTTTTTTGTAAAGACCCAGAAAGTAAACATTCTAGACTTTGAGAGTCTCACAGTGACAACGACCAAACTCTGTTGCTGTAACACAGAGACAGCCATGGACAATACATAAATGAATGATTGTAGCCGTGATTCCATATAACTTAGTTTTAAAAAGCAGGGGTCCAGTGGTTAGGACTCCGCACTTTCTCTGCCAAGGGCCTGAGTTCAGTCCCTGGTCAGAGAACTAAGATCCCACAAGCTGTGCAAAGTGGCCAAAAAAAAAGAGAAAGCAGACATCAAGCTGGGCTTAGAAGTTTGCTGAACCCTGATCTAGAAAAATCTGATAAGTTAGGAATTTGTAGTCATTTTCTTTTTTTTTTTTTGAAAGATGTTTCTTGATGTGGACCATTTAAAAATTTTTTATCGAATTTGTGACTGTACTGCTTTTGTTTTATGTTTTAGTTTTTTGGCCACAAGGCATATAGGATCTTAGCTCCCCCATCAGGGATCAAACCTGCACCCTCTGCATGGAAGGTGAAGTCTTAACCATTGGACTGCCAGGGAAGTCTTTCATTTCTTTTTTTTAAATAGATGAATCCTTCTTGCCCGTTTTATCCATCATCCATCACATGCTCAGTCATGTCTGAATCTGCAACTGCATGGACTACAGCCCACCAGCCTCCTCTGTTCATGAGGTTTCCCAGGCAAGAATACTGGAGTGGGCTCCCATTCCCTTCTCCAGGGAATCATCCCAACCCAGGGATCAAACCCACATCTCCTGTATCTCCTGCATTTCAGACAGATTCTTTATGTTATGCTGCTGCTGCTGCTAAGTTTCGTCAGTCGTGTCCGAGTCTTTGTGACCCCATAGACAGCAGCCCACCAGGCTCCTCCATCCCTGGGATTCTCCAGGCAAGAACACTGGAGTGGGGTGCCATTGCCTTCTTCACTTTACACTATAGTCAAGCTCAATAACTGGAGAAGGCAGTGGCACCCCACTCCAGTACTCTGGCCTGGAAAATCCCATGGATGGAGGAGCCTGGTAGGCTGCAGTCCGTGGAGTTGCTGAGAGTCGGACACGACTGAGCGACTTCCCTTTCACTGTTCACTTTTATGCATTGGAGAAGGAAATGGCAACCCACTCCAGTGTTCTTGCCTGGAGATCCCAGGGACGGGGGAGTCTGGTGGGCTGCCATCTATGGGGTCACACAGAGTCAGACATGACTGAAGTGACTTAGCAGCAGCAGCCCAGCAGCTGCAGCAGCAAGCTTAATAAATACTCGTTGAGTTCCCCACTAAGCACATAGGATATGGAAGGGCATTGAACGCTCATTTCTCACCATTGTTTTCAATATGTCATTAGCTCACATATGAAGTAAGATGAAAAAAATAAGCAAACCTACAAAATCTGGGTCCCCTCCCCACAGCATCTGCACTGAAATTTTTGTAAGTGCTTGATTTTTGCCATTCCTTCTGCAAACCTGGCTTTTGCTCTTTGTGCCTCCGCTGGGGGGTGCGCCGCCTCCTCCGAGCTTTTAGACCTTTTTGGCAGCAGTTTCTTTGAACTCCAGCCCACATACTGTGTCACATCCTAGTAATTCTTCCCCAAGCCTTGGCTGTGGCTTATTGAGCTGACAAATGTCTAAATGACTGAGATATGATATTTGCAACCTGCTGAGAACCTCTTCTTTCCCTGTACTTTTTGATTTGTAGCTCTGTAAGTTTTGTGGGGAAAGTGAGAAAAATTCTTGGTGACAGAGGCAGTGAATGGAGAGAACAGAATTGAAGGGGCACGATTAATATAGGCCTGGGCTTTCCAGGTGCCTCGGTGGAAAAAGAATCTGCCTGCCAATGAAGGAGACACAGGAGATGTGGATCCGATCCCTGGGTCAGGAAGATCCCCTGGAAAAGGAAATGGCTACCCACTCCAGTATTCTTCTCTGGGACATCCCATGGACAGAGGGGCCTGGCGGGCTACAGTCCATGGGGTCACAAAGAGTCCGAAATGACTGAGTGACTCAGCAATATATAGGACTCTTTCCAGCATTGTAGGCAGAAGCATTTATTTATGTCTTAAGTCTTTTGAATGTCAGAGAAAAAGGATTATACAGTAGGGTGCAGGAAGGAGCATCCAATATCCTGAGGATAAGAAAGTGTTCCACCACCTGGCAGGAGATGAGGCTAGAGCAAAACTGGGAACATACAGGTACAAAGCCACACTTAGAGTTACTGCAGAAGTGGTGGTTGTTACTTAAGGATTTGATTCCATAAATGAAGACTCAGTCCCTTTATCATCTTTAACATTAGAAATCTGTGGGAAAGACTTGTATATGAACCACATCAAGTGAACTATGAAACCAGATCCTAATGTATCCCAATCCCAGAGGGAGCCTAAGATTAACTTCTGGAAGCCCGGATGCTAAGTAATGACATTAAGAGCTTTCCCCATTAGCAAGACCTGGCCCCCCCCCACCCCCCAGTGTGGTGTTGTGCCTGGAGTTGTCAAGTTCTCAACCAGGGCTCCAAAAGAAAGCAAAAACTGATGGAGAAGGGAAGACATTTGGAGGCACTTTGGGGATAGGAGGTGCCCGGACTGAGATTTAAAACAACATAACTTAGAATTAGTTTTTTAAAAGCCTCTGAGATCAAAGGACTTATAGAAAATAAGAGTAAAACAAGGATAAATTAAGCACTATTGATGACCCAATAGGGACATAGCCATGCAGTAAAGTGAATGTCTTTTTCTCCCTTTTATGTGTGCACTAGCCTGGTATCCTCCTATGTGGTTGGTTGGTTTATTGACTTGCCTGTTTGCTTGTTTATTTCTTTATTTGTTCACACTTCATCATTACTGCTACTGCTAAGTTGCTTCAGTCGTGTCCGACTCTGTGCGACCCCATAGATGGCAGCCCACCAGGCTCCCCCGTCCCTGGGATTCTCCAGGCAAGAACACTGGAGTGGGTTGCCATTTCCTTCTCCAATGCATGAAAGTGAAAAGTGAAAGTGAAGTCGCTCAGTCATGTCTGACGCTCAGCGACCCCATGGACTGCAGCCCACCAGGCTCCTCCATCCATGGGATTTTCCAGGCCAGAGTACTGGAGTGGGCTGCCATTGCCTTAGCGTTCCCTATAAAAGCAAAGGAGTAAACTCAGTCCCCAGGGACCAGCTAGGTAACTTGAAGAGATGAAATAGACCAGCAGGCCAGAGGGGACATGACAGATGACACATCAGCAAGAGGGAGAAGTCACAGACCAGGGAGAACTTGCCCTTATTTAGCAGCATTTGAATTAAGTATTTTAAAACATTAAAATAAAGATGAAAAGTGAAAGTGAAAGTCACTCAGTCATGTCCAGCTCTTTGCAACCCCACAGACTATACAGTCCATGGAATTCTCCAGGCCAGAATACTGGAGTGGGTAGCCTTTCCCTTCTCCAGGGGTTCTTCCCGACCCAGGGATCAAATCCAGGTCTCCCGCATTGCAGGTGGATTCTTTACCAGTTGAGCCACAAGGGAATAATAAAATAAAGATACACCTTATGAAAGTCGAGCAAGTTTCAAGAGACACACAATGTGTTTTGGGGTTTTTTAAAATTTTGATTCGAGTACAGCTGATTTACAACGCTGTGTTATTCTCAGGTGTACAGCAAAGTGAATCAGTTGTACATACACACATATTCACTCTTTTTTTTAGATTCTTTTCCCATTTAGGCCATTACAGAGCATTGCATAGAGTTCCCTGGACACGTGGCATTTTTAATTCTGTTTTTAAAATTTTCTTTAGATCTAACCCTTTTATCAAGTTTGAAGAATGGGCTCTTAGTAAGATTTTTGGTCAAAATATGACTTGGTGACCTTGAGTATCAAATTAAACATAGCAATTCCTCTTTTAAACTCCCATAAAGCGAAAGGCTTTTTTTTTTTTTCTGCATTTCTTTTTTTTTATTATAATGATAAAGTTTATATAACTTTTAAGACTGTAAGCTTAAAGAACTTTAAAGTTCATTGTAACGATTTTGTTTTAGGTGACAAAATTAAAACCTACAAAGGTAAATTGATTTGTTCAAGGTCGCTGACTTAGTGTCTTTTAGGATTGGAATAAAATCCTGAGTGTCCTAAATCCGTAATTCATGCTATTTTACTGATATTGTGTATCAAGTTTTTTTTGTTTGTTTTTTAAAGAGCCCAGACCTTTTAATTTTAAACTGAGAAAGCATTCAACAGAGAATTCAGGGGAATTGTATGAAAATTTGCTTGTCTTCTTTCCATTGGACATTGTTGCCACACAAGACAGGATATTGCTGACCATTTAGTGGTCAGATCTATAGCTCTCTGTTTCTTTGGTCACTGGGGGATGGACACATGGTGAAGCAATTCGTGGAAGTATTGACTTGACCAAAAAATTTGTTTCCATTTTCCCCTAAGATAGAAAATCTGAATGAACTTTTTGGCCAACCCAACAGCTCATGGTACACACTCCACATATGTGTGCTTTAGGGATACATGGTCAGTAATAACACTTTCCTACATGCAGGAAAGATCACTAGGCCTACTATAGTCCTGTTTCCCATGCTCAAAACCAAAACAAGCATCAAACTATGTCAAACCTTCACTGACCCATGGTGAAATGAGAAAAATAAGGACAATATAGTGAGTTTTCACAAAGTTCAATTGACAGAACTGCCCTATATTTTGAGATTATGTTTTATGCATTTTTTTATTGTTAAAATCAATTTCTTCTACAAAGATAGTATTTTGGTACTGTCTGTAGCATCTTTAATTAGCAAACTAAAGGTTGGCAAGTGGATATTAGTCATTCCCCATAGATTTTTTTTTTTTTTTTCAAATTTACCTGTCTGTGAAAACAAACCAAAATCCCCAAATTAGAAACCTTTAAACAGATTTAAAATGTTAGCTATGCTACCACAGCTAGATTTAGTAGATTTTGAAGACTGAAAGCCCTTATAAGTCTAAAATTTTATTATGAACTCAGTTCAGTTCAGTCACTCAGTTGTGTCCAACTCTTTGCAACCCCATGGACTGCAGCACACCAGGCCTCCCTGTCCATCACCAACTCCTGGAGCCTACTCAAACTCATATCCATCATGTCGATGATGCCATCCAACCATCTCATTCTCTGTCATCCCCTTCTCCTCCTGCCTTCAATCTTTCCCAGCATCAGGGTCTTTTCCAATGAGTCAGTTCTTCACATCAGGTGGCCCAAGTATTGCAGTTTCACCTTCAGCATCAGTCCTTCCAATGAATATCCAGGACTGATTTCCTTTAGGATTGACTGGTTTGATCTCCTTGCAGTCCAAGGGATTCTCAAGAGTCTTCTCCAACACCACAGTTCAAAAGCATCAATTCTCCAGTGCTCAGCTTTCTTTATAGTCCAACTCTCACATCCATACATGACTATTGGAAAAACCATAGCTTTGACTAGATGGACCTTTGTTGACAAAGTAATGTCTCTGCTTTTTAATATGCTGTCTAGGTTGGTTATAACTTTTCTTCCAAGGAGCAAATGTCTTTTAATTTAATGGCTGAAGTCAGCATCTGCTGTGATTTTGGAGCCCAAGGAAAAAAGTCTGTCACTGTTTCCATTGTTTCCCCACCTATTTGCCATGAAGTGATGGAACTGGATACCTTGATGTTAGTTTTCTGAATGTTGAGTTTTAAGCCAACTTTTTCACTCTCCTCTTTCAATTTCATCAAGAGGCTCTTTAGTTATCCTTTGCTTTTTTCCATAATGGTGGTGTCATCTGCATATCTGAGGTTATTGATATTTCTCGTGGCAATCTTGATTCTGGCTTGTGCTTTATCCAGCCTGGCATTTCGCATAATGAACTAAATAGTCTTAAAACCAAGCTCTTTATTTCACTGAGGCCCCAGGAAGTTATTTCTCTTAGATATTAAGTATAAGAGAGTTTTTGAATCTCAGTATAAAAAAATAGCTTAAAAGGCACAACATAGAATGGGAGTTCCAAAACATATATATAGAATGCATGTTATTGGAAGAGTAAAATCAGTTTATAAACAACAAGAACAAAAAATCATAAAGAAAAATTTCTAAGGACTCAAATCTAAATCTAGAATTTTTTCCTATTTTTAGTCTTATTACAATGTAGAGAGGACTGTATTGAAGAGCTGCTGCTGCTGCTTCTAAGTCACTTCAGTCCCTTCCGACTGTGTGACCCCATAGACGGCAGCCCACCAGGCTCCCCCGTCCCTGGGATTCTCCAGGCAAGAACACTGGAGTGGGTTGCCATTTCCTTCTCCAATGCATGAAAGTGAAAAGTGAAAGGGAAGTCACATAGTCGTGTCCAACTCTTTGTGACCCTATGGACTGCAGCCCACCAGGCTCCTCTGTCCGTGGGATTTTCCAGGCAAGAGTACTGGAGTGGGGTGTCATCACCTTCTCCAACTGAAGAGCTAAATGAGCCTATATTTGAGATAACGTGATCCATCTTTGTGTCAAGAGAAGGTCAAAAGCTTGATCCCCAGCCAAAAGGAAGGATGTGACCCATACTAAAGGCAGATACTGAATTTGTCTCCATTGTTCTCATCTCCTCCCACCTTTTCTGTCTCTTGGGTAGTCTATACCAATAATCTCTTGCTTTAGAAATGAATTATCTAAATGTTGGAAATATTATACTTAATTTAGCTTAATATAAAGTCATACTAAGTCTCTTCAGTCGTGTCTGACTCTTTGCAACCCTATGGACTCTAGCCTACCAGGCTCCTCTGCCTGTGGGATTCTCCAGGCAAAAATACTGAAGTGGGTTGCCATGCCCTCCTCCAGGGAATCTCCCCAACCCAGGAATTGAACCTGTGTCTCTTATGTCTCCTGGATTGGCAGGCAAGTTCTTTACTACTAGCACCACCTGGGAAGCCCCTAATAAAAATCATATCAGGTTTATTAAGTGTTTATTGGATATCCAAGGTTTAGTGTCTTGAATCTGGTATGAGGATTATGTTTTCAGTAACAGACATAACAGTGATTATCATCAGGTAGTGGTCAGTGGCTGATTTTATATTGTTATTCATACTCCAAAATTTCTATGTTGAGTATGTATTAGATTTATAATTAGAAATAAAGGCTATATGAAAATGAAGTGAAAGTATTAGCTGCTCAGTCATGTCCAATTCTTTGTGACCCCATGGACAGAAACACACCAGGCTCCTCTGTCCATGGAATTCTCCAGGCAAGAATAATAGAATGGGTTGCCATCCCCTTCTCTAAGGGATCTTCCTGACTCAGGGATCGAACTCAGGTCTCCTGCATTGCAGGTAGATTCTTTACCAACTGAGCCACTCGGGATATATAAATATAAAAGTATATCGAGTCCAAGAGTAGGAAATAGCAACCCACTTCAGTATTCTTGCCTGGAAAATTCCAGGGACAGAGGACCCTGGCAGGGGCTACAGCCCATAGGGTTCCAGAGAGTTGGACACAACTGAGCAAGCACTGGCTGGCTGGCTGAAGACAGAACTCTTGTGACTCTGTAGATATAGGAACTCTGCCATACCTGTAATTTGAAAAAAATCGTGAGTCCTATCTTTCTGGTGAGTTTGGATTAGGTCCATGGTTTAAGGCTCTGCAAGGAAAGCTGTTGGAAGAATTCAAAGATAATGGTGATGATGATGATGTGCAGGACTCTGGATAGCTGAGCATGCACCAGTTCCCCAGGGTCACTCCTGTTCATCAGCTGACAAATGGCCCATGGACACACCAGGTGGTCATACAGCAGCAGTAGGCAGGAGGTCTCCTGCAAATGACCCATTCCCAGAAAGTGTAAAATCTGTACTTGCAAACCAGGAGCAGATGGGATGTGAAGTGGCCTGCAGCAGACACTTGGGAATATGATTGGCTCTTTAGCCCAAGCCTTAAGTGCCACGTACACCCTCACTGCCTGACCACCCCTCATCTGTACATCTGCTTGTTAGATATAATAAATAGATGAAAGAATGCAGTTGCAGGGAAGTAATTAAAAACTTTGCATTCCTCTCTCTCCACCTCTCTCTTCTTCCCTCTCTCCCTTGATAGAATGGCCAGAAAATTAAGCCAGCTGTAGATTAATTGAGACCCTCTTCCATGTAGGGAACAGCTGTCTCTGCTGCTTCAAGGATTGTATGAACGAATTAAAATATTTGATTACCGTTAATCCAAAAGGAATGTGGCAGTCTCTTCAGTCATGTAGTTATTGGAGATTTTTGGTGTTGCCTCTTCTTTTCTCACTTAAAGCTGAAAACTGTGGTCCCTCCCTGAAGTTGTGAGAGCCTTCAGCAGATGTTGTTTTCCACGTCTCTAGCCTTTCCCTTGTGGAAAGTGGGGAAAGCCCTCAACAAAAGTAGTTTTGGAGATAAGCAGAAAAACGTCTGCACCATGAACATATTTTTAGAAACAGCTGGTAAAAACAAATGGCCCAAATGTGAGGCCTGGAGCATATCCATTCAAACAATAGGGTTTTTAAAAGATAAAAGCAGCCACTTTTAAATATGAGCACTAGCAGTGATTTTCACAGTTACATTTAAGAGATGAGAGAGCTTGCTAAGACTTTTCGAGTTCTCTCTTGTTTTCTGAAACTAATTCTTTCACTCTTTTGGCTTTGTTAGTGAATTTATCAGGAGCTACCCATCAAATAGTTAAAATTGTGACCTATCATCACATGGACAATATTGTTTAAATTTACATATAATTGATTTAATTGTGATTTGTGCTTCTAAGAATGTCCCTTTTTAAAAGCATCTATGTGTAATTCAAGAGACCAAAATGGGAAATTGATAATGTACTTAAGTTATCACTGATTTTATAGGCCATGTTTTGAAAAAAAGTCAGGCAGTACTGCTAAAGGGCAAGCATTCGTATTTGTAGCCATTAAAAAATCTGATGTCACTTTTCATTGGTCACATTCGGAGTCCACTTTATGACCTTCCCTTGTCATGACTTCATTTGTTTACTGAATTGTTTTTTTCTGGAGCCACTGCCAAATGCCATTTCACAGTTCCCTGTATCACACAGACTGGCGAAATAATTCTTCATTGTGTTTTTACAGTAGTTTCAATTTCCAGATTACTTACTGATTCTCTCTGGGTCAGGCACCGCACAAATGCTGATTTGTATTACTGAACTTGATTAGCAGGTGTTCAGCTTATCAGCCGCCATTCATGTTGACTTTTTCCTCCACTTTCTTCACTGTGGTTCTGTTTTCATTTCAGCAAATTTCAGCAGTGCTTCAAGGAGAGTTGGTTGCTATGTTGGACCGGGTGGGATCCTACCCACTGAAAAAGTCTCAATTCTTTAATGATGCACAAAGAACAACCTTCAGGACCTCCCTCCCTTCATGCCCTGCCCCGTGGAACACAATGCTTACTTAATAGATAGAAATGTAGAGTTTGGAAAGTGCTTTGCTCTCATTTTGCTCATTAAACAAATACAAGAGAACTGTCATTTCTAGAACCCAGTTCACTTCAGTTCAGTCACTCAGTCGTGTCCAACTCTTTGCGACCCCATGAACTGCAGCATGCCAGGCCTCCCTGTCCATTACCAACTCCCAGAGTCCACCCAAACCCATGTCCATCGAGTTACTGATGACATCCAGCCATCTCATCCTCTGTCGTCCCCTTCTTGTCCTGCCTTCAATCTTTCCTAACATCAGGGTCTTTTCAAATGAGTCAGCTCTTCGCATCAAGTGGCCAAAATATTGAAGTTTCTGCTTCAACATCAGTCCTTCTAATGAACACCCAGGACTGATCTCCTTTAGAATGGACTGGTTGGCTCTCCTTGCAGTCCAAGGGACTCTCAAGAGTCTTCTCCAACACCACAGTTCAAAAGCATCAATTTTTCTGTGCTCAGCTTTCTTTATAGTCCAACTCTCACATCCATACATGACTACTGGAAAAATCATAGCCTTGACTAGATGGACCTTTGTTGACAAAGTAATGTCTCTCCTTTTTAATATGTTGTCTAGGTTGGTCATAACTTTCCTTCCAAGGAGTAAGCGTCTTTTAATTTCATGGCTGCAATCACCATCTGCAGTGATTTTGGAGCCCCCAAAAATAAAGTCAGCCACTGTTTCCACTGTTTCTGTGGACCAGATGTCCAGTGATGGGACCAGATGCCATGATCTTAGTTTTCTGAATGTTGAGCTTTAAGCCAACTTCTTCACTTTCCTCTTTCACTTTCATCAAGAGGCTCTTTAGTTCTTCTTCACTTTCTGCCATAAGGGTGGTGTCAGATTTTAGCAATATGCATAATGGGCTTTAAATTTATTTTTTCCAGTCCAAGATCCAATCCAGGATCTCATAATGCATTTAGTTGTCATGCTCAGAAATTGTGGAAGCATTTTTTTGACATATTATATTGTTTTACGTGTGCTGGTCACAGATCAAGAAGAGTGAGTCAGTGTCTCCAAGTCCTCCTGGATGGATTGCTGAGGAAGCAGGAGGATGCTAAAGCACAGGAGTAAGATTTCCTGTCCTAGAATTAACTAACTAGAACCATTGTTGTTGTTCTTCGGTTGCTCAGTCATGTCCGACTCTTGGCAACCCCATGGACTGCAGCACACCTGCTTCTCTGTTCTTCACGATTTCTCAGAGTTTGCTCAAACTCATGTCCATTGATTCAGTAATGCCATCCAACTCTCTCATCCTCTGCTGCCCCCTTCTCCTCCTGCCTTCATTCTTTCCAGCATCAGGGTCTTTCCCAATGAGCTGGCTCTTTGCATCAGGTGCCAAAGCATGGGAACTTCAGGTTCAGCATCTAAATGAATATTAGAATCATAGAATAACTAGAATCATAGCAAGGAAGAAATCAAGGCTCCTGCAGTTTCCATTCCTTAGAGGACACTGATAAACAAATTTCACCTTTCTGATCTACTGTTCTTGAACACTTTGTTTTAACAATGACTTATTAAGCACTTATGATGTATTAAGTCCTGGGAGAAGCATGGGGGTACGTGAGTGAGAGAAACAGAGGCGGCCCCTCGTGAGCCAAGTGGGGGCACTGTCACTGATTCATCAAGTGATCGCCAAGTAAATACGTTGAGAAGTGCTCTGAAGCCAGGACACGTGCCACGTGTCACGGGAGGACATGAGGCAAGTAGGGGCGAGGTCCATGTGTGCAGGTGGGCACAGGAGACCTTCTCTGAGGCAACGCCGTTTCAGCTGAATTATGTGGGATGGATGGGAGTTAACTGGGCAGAGAATTAGGAAAAACATTCGAGCTTGCAAAAAATTTTAGGTGTGAGAAAGATTCAGCCATCTCCAAGAGGGAGTCGTTTGGAGCAGCAGCTAGCTCACAGGATTTTGTGCAAGCTAGAAATGAAAGAAAGAACTTTCACAGGAATAGCCTGTGGGGTTCCTTTGTATCTTGATGAATGGAGATAAGAGGGACTTTGCCGACCCTGTGCAGCCCCTTGGTAGACAGTGAGTGGGCTTCATGAAGAATGAAGATACAGTACAAGGAGTGATGATGACTTCACTGGAGGAAAGTTGACTTGGGGAAAAAAAAAAGTGAGTTTATGTTTTTTGATCCAATTCCTACCAATAAAGGAGAAAGTGCCAGGAATCTATGTCTTAGGCTGGAAGCGTCACCAAAGTCATTTGCAGGTTCTCAGAGTCTTAGATGATACTTTACAGTTTGATGTGTGACTCTGCGTCATTTTCTTCAAGCTCATACACCTTGGACATGAGAGACGGAAGACAGCATCCAGATTCTGGGTGTTCTTATATCTTTCTGAGCCTATTAGTGAGTGAGTCATGCAACAGTATTTAAAAGAAACAGATGTTGCCTGAAAGGATTGTGCTGGAGAAAAGGATTGCATTTCGGTGATGGTAGTGAGGAAGCAGAGATCAAATATAGATCTACTTATAATTTACACTGCCTCATACTTTAGGGAGAATACATTCCGTCTTCCCCAGCATCCTCACCATTACAGTCATTATCAGTCAGGTCATTGGCTATTTGATTTTAAAGTTGCTGAGTATTTCCCAGTGTGATTAATGATTTTGAAGGGAATGGTTTATACCTGCTCTGATTTCTCAATACTTGCCCCACAGTAAAAAGCTATGCTTCTACAATTGGAATAATAATAATATTTTAATATTATTAATCTTTAATAATAGATACACAATAATATATTACTGAATAACAGTAATTTGTATTTGGGGCTTCCCAGGTGGTCCTAGTAGTAAAGAATCTGCCTGCCAATGCAGGAGATATGGGTTCAATTTCTGGGTCAGAAAGATACCCTGGAGATGGAAATGGCAACCCACTCCAGTATTTTTGCCTGGAAAAATCCCATGATCACATGGGCAGGAAAGCTTGGCAGGCTACAGTCCATGGGGTCACAAAGAGTCGGACATGACTGAGCACATAGTCTTTCCTATCTATTATATATATATATATATATATATATATATATATATATATAAAATATATATAGTTAATAATTGTTATTGTAATAAAGAAATACTCTTCTTCCTAAAAGGCAATAATCAGAACTATATTCCAGGATGACTATTCCCACCACAGGAGTTTTTGAAGTCACACTTTGAATTGCTAACAGCGTCCCACTACTAGGTTGGAATTTCAGTATTCTTTCTGTCCACTGGGAAACAGCAGTTTTTCTGTCTGTCATTGCCCATGGATGGTTTACCTTCTACTTATACAAATCTATCACTCCTTCTGCTCATTGCACTTTATAAGATTACTGCTGATTACCATTTAGATTTGTTAAGTGGCAAAGCACATTTTATGGAGTCAGGAGCCAGTAGCCAGGAAGGTCAACAGTGGTAGCCTGAATCAATGATAAATGATTTATTTTATTGCCCACACAGTGATCAAAGTATGTGCTGCTGCAAAAGCTTAGTTCTGACCTCTGAATGAAAATAGATAGATGATAGATGATTGATAGAGAATGAGATAGATATTTAATTCTACGGGATAACAGACTTTTCTGAAATTTTCTTCCTTGAGAGAGGTTGCTTGTAAGCATCTTTTTCAGTGAAATAGAATAGCTGTGGTAACAACATCCTCTACACACCCAGTTTACCGTGGCCACAGAATCCAATGACTTTTTTCTTAAATGAGGGCGTCTGCATATCCACAGGACCGCTGACTGTATTTCATTTACAATGCATTGCTTCACTCAACACACTCTGAATGAAGGCGATACGCTCCGCAGCTTCAAATTCAGGCCCTTCCTCCAAGCAGGGCTTGTTTATCTGTCTGCAACACACTTGGAGAATTTGAAAGACGAATGATGAGGTTCATTCATGCTGTAAAAATGTGCTGAGCATCATGGTTGCTTCTTTCACAATGGCCGGGCATGGAAGGCTGGAGAAGGCCATTGTTACCACTCAGCTGACTGTCGATTTGACTCGGGCATAACTTATCCAGGGAAGCCGCACCATTTTAAAGTCAGTGAAGTTCTAGGGAACACTTAGGACTATGGTACTTTAGTTGTAATTTCATGAAACTCTTGAATAAGTTTCCAAAGAGTAAGTTTGAAATCTAGAAATAATTTGTTTTATTTCTGGTTGAGAAAACAGAGAATGCTTTGTACTTACATAAGATCCTTTATCTGACCACAGAGTTTGGATTTAGACTCAAGAAATGGGCTTGGAGTCAGGTTCCCATGGCTCTGAATAACGAACAAAATGAACAAATCCTTTTCTTTTCTAATTTTAAAATGGAGGCACCTTTATGTCTGAATTATACTTTGCAAACCCTAAAATGTATGACTCTTGTGTGACAGAGGAAAAGACAATAGCTTGATATGTGACTGCTTTTCTTCTGTAAATATTCAGTTAGAAAAGGAGACATGATGCTCAAAAGGAGGGTGTTGCCTTTTACAAAAGCTTGGAAATTAGAGCCTGTGGATCTGAAAGCCCTCCCAGACCCTTTCCTGATGCCACTGGCCAGAACTAGGGAAAGGAGGTCTTGGTTTACTACTGTTCAGTAGTAGAGACTCACCCATAATGCATCGGAGGAGAACAAGTCTGCTTGTCCACTTGCTGTAAAAACCCTGCACTTACCAGAGTTTCAATACAGACACAGGCAAAGTAGCCTTTCCCTTGGTCTTAATGGTCGAATCCACCTTGTGTCATTGCCTTCCTTCTAAAGCATTTAATCTGTGAAAGGAGACTTGCTCAGTTAACTATTCCAGCATCTTTGTGAACTTTCAGTGTTACTTGGTGCGAGGCATTGTTAATCGCTGTAAGCCATCTATTTTTAGTCCTCTTGCTCATGCCCTTCATACTGATTGATGAAATGGAAAGGAAGTTGAATAAGCTCACTTGCTTTTCAGATAACACAAATATTAAATTGACAGATAAACTCCTAGGAGGTTTCAGTCCATTTCAGGAAGCTGTTGATATGAAGTCTTTAAGGGTCTACAGTCCAATAAGAGAGAAAGAGAGAGACCACCAGGGACTCGCGAGGAAAAGAAAAATGAGGGAAGTGTCTAGATTCAATAGGAAATTGGGGAGTGTCGAGAGCATTTTCAGAAAAATGCTTGGTTTTTCACCAGCTGTGTCATTTTGCTCAAAGGGACAAGAAATTTAGTACTTTCTCTGAAGAGTAATAGAACTGCAGACCTATCTCCACGTCTTGTACCCTTTTACATAATCTTGCCTTTACACAAGAGCTAGTGAGTGTTTTCCCAGGAGATCTGGTCATGCAGAGGCACCTTTATGTCTGAATTATACTCTGCAACCCTAAAATGTATGACTCTTGGGTGACAGAGGAAAAGACAATAGCTTGATATGTGACTGCTTTTCTTCTGTAAATATTCAGTTAGAAAAGGAGACATGATGCTCAAAAGGAAGGCAGAAGTGGGCCAGGCCCTGGGGCTTCCCACATGCAAGATGGGAAAGCCCATCCTCTGGTTAGAGTAAGGTGGGTGGATTGTCCAGGTTCTTGGGAATGCTGTGTATTCATGAAAGCAAGGATAGAGCCACAGATTCCTTAGATAGCAGGTTTCTGAGGCCCTTGACGTTGGGTCAGGTTTCATTTTTTTTATCTTGCCAAACATGGTTTTTCCATCTTTACTTAATATGTCTAGAGGATGAAGCTATTTCCATTAAGCCCATTTCTGCTACTCTTAGAAACATGAAGGATGAATATCCCTTGTTTGTGCCTGCTACCCCACTAGAGACCAAAAGCTGATAATTTGGCTGCTGGCAAAATTCCACTGTAACAGCTAATTGAGTGTTTTGGAAAGAAGCCAACGGCAGCCAGATTGAATTAAGTACTTAAACTACTGTTTAAGATCATTTCTGCAATTGGGGACTTGAAATCAGCGGATTCACCTTCCAGTTTCCAGTTTACTTTGAATTTTTCATGTCTCCTCTGATTTCCCACCCAATTGTTTTGACCATGTTGCACAGCATGTGGGATTTCAGTTCCCCAACCAGGAATTGAACCAGAGTCCCTGGCATTAGAAATGTAGACCCTTAACTACTAGATCACCAGGGAAGTCCCCTCCCTTGAAATTTTATCTCAAAGTGGATTCTCTCTCTCTGTGTCTCTCTCTAATATATTCATGCTAATGTGAAAATTTTATGATACTTTAGAATTTAACAAGCTCTTTCATATGTTACTTTTTGCCTCCTAGTTATACCAATGGTATTAGAATATTTTGTGAAAGTGGCTCAGTCGTGTCCGACTCTTTGTGACCCCATGGACCATACAGTCCATGGAATTCTCCAGGCCAGAATACTGGAGTGGGTAGCCTTTCCCTTCTCCAGGGGATCTTCCCAACCCAGGGATCAAACCTAGGTCTCCTGCATTGCAGGCAGATTCTTTACCAACTGAGCTATCAGGGAAGGCCTCTATGCTAATGATATTCATGGTTCAGCAGAAGCACTAAAGGAATCACAATATGTAGTATCTTGTAAGTTGCATTGTAGACCGCAGCAGAAGGGGAGAACTGGGTATCAGAGCTGTGGGCTGTAGCCTGGGCTCTAGTTCTGTGTCTTTATGACCTTGAGCCAATGCCTTACATTCTCTGCGATGTAGTTTCTTTACCTTTAAACCACTGGTTCTAAACGGGAGGATGATTTTTGCCCCAAGGAAACATTTGGTAATTTTGAAGACATTTTCTTATTGTCACAACTGGGGAGATGCTATTGGCATCTGGTAAATAGAGGCCAGTGATGCTGCTAAAACCCGGGTGCAAAGGACAGCCCCCACAACAGAGAATTATCCAGCCAAAAAAGACAGCAGTGATGAGGTGGAGAAACCTTGCTTTAAGATATAAATAATATCTACTTCATTCATTAAAGGATTTTTATGGGGCTCAAATATATATGAAGACATGAAGTGGCTTTCCATACCTGATATTAGTACTCTCTGGTATTGCACATATGAATCTTGAAAGGAAAATGGATTTATTCTCCTAGATTAAAAGTTGTATATGAAACTATCAGATTAAATACATGAAATACATCCACTGAATCTTCTGTAACATTATGGTTTCAAACCAATTCTCTAAACATAAAGAAAAACAATGAAAAAATATTAATCTTCGAAGAAATGTAGCATTCAGTGACTAACATAGATAAAGGAAATTGAAATCCATGCAACTAATGCGCTTTTCTGTTAGCGAGCAGCCAGAGCAATCCTTCCTAATAGAAGCAAGCCTGAAATGATAAGTTGTTTGGATCACATTAATTAACATTCAGTCCTATTAGATTTGCACCTGAGGTTGGGTTCATTTTACTGGTGCTGATGGATATCAAACTTAACAATATCTAGCCACATTATATTAGAATAAAATATGTTTTATATTGCAGGCAAATTTTAAACTCAACTCTCAATAATGGGCTTTTATATTAACTCAGATAACTAGAGATAGTAAAAGAATGAATTACATTCCAGTGAGTCAGACTACAATATCAATTATAGCAGTAATGAGAATTAATTCTTTTTGTTGCTTATGTTGCACAGTTGCCTCATAAGTATATATATAGCTCTAGAGTTTATGAGGTATTTTTACAGATATTACTTTGTGCCTTAATTTTATGATACAGTCCTCTTAAAAATTTAGCTTGGGATCCATGGGTGAAATCTGAATGTCTTCACAGAATTTTATTTATGTGAGCATTTTGATTGGGAAAGAGCACAGAGTATTCATCAGATTTTCAGTAAGTTTTGTTTTCCAAAAAAAAAAATTGTGAGATCACCCTGAAAATAATGGTTCACCTCCTCCTAAATGCTTATTTTTACCAAATACTCCCTAAATGATACTGTATATGTCCTGTCGGTATATTGGCAAATCATCTCTAGAGTACTGATCAGTCATTGTAAAATTCTTAATTGACATACACACAGTTTTTTTATTTTTATTTTTTTAATTTAAAGATTCTGGTTTAAGCTCTGCCATATAGCTAAATTGAATTATTATGCAAATACAATAAGATGTTATTTAATCAGACCTTTTGGAATGAAAATAATCCAGGTGTACAAAACTCTTTTCCATCTGAAACAACCATTCTAACATAGATTTGCCAAGTAACAACATCTTGTGTAAACAGGGAGAGGAAAAGAGGCTGCTCTCCCAAGAAAATCTCCATGAAAGAACGCATGCATTGCAGTATGTACAAAGTCTCAGGTTTTTTGTTACAGAAGTACTGCTGGGTAAGAACTATACAGACAGACTGGAAATCCAGAGAATTGGCAGCTAAACAAACAGAATTATCCCACATCCATCAGTAAGAATAACAGCTGCCCTTAGCCCTTCAGAAACATAACAAAGAAAACCCAGAAATCCAACAGTTCTTACTGCGACTGAGATTTTAGTAAGTACCACTGGAAAAGCAAACTCCATTACAAATGCTTGCATTTTACCCAGAGCTTATGCTCTTTCTTTTCTTCTGTCTCTGCCACTTTTCTCATCTGCTAAGGGATTTCCGAGAACCATTCCTATAACTGAGCACAGAGAGCGTGCGGCAAGAAGTCTCCTCTGACTCTTTTGGAGGGCCCACTACTTTTAACTTTTCCCTTTCTTGAACCAACCATTTAACTGTATCTTATTTGCTTCTCAGCTTTTCAGCTAAAGACACAACATTCTACGTGAAAATGTCACCGTTGAAAACCTTGCTTACATGTTGCTCAAAATGTAGCTGTGTGCCCATACTCGTTTATGTCCCAGTAAAGACTGTAACCCTCAGTGTGACTCTAAGGGGGCCGGTTAACTCTTTTGCCAAAGCTGGTATTCTGAGTTAGAATTAAATAATTGAAAATGACAAAATTAAAAACAAACTCAGAAAAGTTTGCATTCATCCCCAACCTTATTCAACCGGGACGTTCAGAATCAGATAGGCCTAACCCTTCTTGGGCACATTTCTCTTTTCACACCCTGATTTTTTCAGAGAACAAATGGAATCATGGTAACTTTCCCCAAACACTGAAGGCCACCTTATAGCGTCCCTTTCAAAAAACAAGAATATTCTTTTGGGTTCTGTGGCCTTGATAACAAAACAGGAAACCAGGTCCCTATTCTGAATCTATCCTATACAGTTGCCACTCACTGGGCTATGCGAAGCTGCAGAACTATATTGTTTTAAAATATTTTCTTCTGCACCATAATACATTTCCCTTTAATGATGTATAAGGATAAATATTAACATGACTCTCAGAATTGTTCTTTTAAACTTTGAAAAAATTCAACATCTGAAGATTTTGAATTTTGATATCTCCTTGCACATTTTTCAGGCTTCTGTTCTAGGAATTATGGTCACTTTTTGCTCATAGGGAGCTCCTTTTTGGCAAAGCCTTTCTTTGACGGGGTGGAAATGTGGTGTGTAGGATAAATTGAATAGCTAAATCTCAGACGACAAAATCGAAGGATTGAATCAGGAAGAAATTTGTGGCAACCAACATAATTATTCAAACTGGAATGTGGTTGTTGCCTTGGGGTTCATATTTTTCTTCACAAGCAAAGTGGTTTGGGATTTGGTATAAGCATAGGCAGTTAGGATTTCAATGCTAAATCACAACCCTGCACAGAGAACATGGGTTTTGTCGTTGATGATCACCATAATTACATAAGATACTTGCCAGTGGCAGCATGGGAACATCACCCTATGAGACTTAGCCACCGTTAGGACGATGCAGTTTAAATCTTGGCATGCATAGAATAGCCTATCTGTGGATGGTTATTAGAAACTACACAGTAAATTTCAATCAGAACTCAGTCCTTGCAAATGATTTTCAAATTTCCCCAGCGCTGCATCTTTAAGGTAGAATTCTTCCTAGTAAGATTTTTTTCTAATGTTATGTAGGGAAGGTCAGAACAAAGTTATTCTTCTCAACAAAGTTCAGCTGGATGCTACTAACAGTTCAAAGAATTTGGACTAAAGTGGTTTTGTGCATTGGGAGGAACCCCTTGGCAAATGACAAAGAAGTTGCTAAGCATGATCTGTATCTATTGTTTTCTTAGCTAGACATTCTCTTTCTACCATCCCAGTTGGCTTTCCTATAACACCTAATTCCAAGGTCAGACTTGAGTGGTTCTCATTGAAACTCTTGCCGGTTGACATCTGATGCACTTAAAGGTTGTTAAAACCAAGAGCCCTTCTTTGGCTAGGGAGTGTTACACTTTTAGTGTCATCCTGGTTTGTGAGAAAGTTCCATCCACTATTTTGGACAACAGATAAAACTAGCCCACATGACACAAAGCTACCTGGGATGCTTTCTAACCATGCTTTTCAAAATCTATGTCGCTTTCTTTTATTTGGCTACCATGACAATACAAGCTATCCAACAGAGAAAGAACTGCTTGTAGCTTTAGAATACAGATGGGTAATTGTTGTGATGCAGTCTCAGAAGACCTTGGATCGAGGGCTTCAGAGAACATCATACGTCTGAACACTAGCATGGTACAAATGATAGAGACATGGAGCTTTCTAAAGCAATAAAAGTCAGCCATGCCCAGCACTTTCTTCTAAAAGCTGGAGTTGCTAGATTGAACATTAATCATTGTTTATGTATCACCTAAAAAAAAAAAAATCCCTGACCCACTAACTCCTATGCTGTCTCTTCTGGCTTATTCATCAGTTGATGTCTGATTTCCAAATGTTGTTGTTGCTGTTCAGTCACCCAGTCATGTCTGACTCTTTGTAACTCCATGGACTGCAGCACGCCAGGCTGCCCTGTCCCTTACCATCTCCCAGAGTTTGCCCAAGTTCATGTCCATTGCATCACTTATGCCGTCCAGCCATCTCATCCTCTGATGCCCTTTTCTCCTCCTGCCCTCAATCTTTCCCAGCGTCAGGGACTTTTCCAATGAGTCATCTGTTCACATCAGATGTCCAAAATACTGGAGCTTCAGCTTCAGCATCAGTCCTTCCAGTGAATATTCAGGGTTGGTCTCCCTTAAGATTGACTGGTTTGATTGCCTTGCTTTCAGGAGTCTTTTCCAGCACCACAGCTCAGAGGCATTGCTTTTTTGGTTTCCTGCCTTCTTTAAGGTCCAGCTCTCACAACTGTATATGACCACTGGGGAGACCATGGCCTTGACTATTTGTATCTTTGTTGGCAGAATAGTGTCTCTACTTTTCACCACACTGTCTAGGTTTATCATTGCTTTCCTGCCAGAAAGCAATTGTCTTCTGATTTCATGGCTACAGTCACCATCCACAGTGATTTCAGAGCCCAAGAAGAGGAAATCTGTCACTACATCCCCCTTTTCTCCCTTCTATTTGCCATGCAGAAGTGGGACCAGATGCCATGATCTTAGTTGTTGTTGAGTTTTTTAATATTTAGTCTTAAACTGGCTCTTTCACTCTCCTCCTTCACCCTAGAGTTTCTCTTCGCTTTCTGCCATTAGAGTGGTATCATCTGCATATCTGAGGTTGTTGGTGTCTCTCCCACCCATCTTGATTCCAGCTGTAACTCACCCACCTGGTATTTCTCATGACGTGTTCAGAGTATAGGTTACACAAACAGGGTGACAGCAGACAGCCCTGTAGTACTTCCTTCTCGACCTTGAACCAATCAGTTGTTCCATGTAGGATTCCCCTAATGGTTAGTCTGTACAGTGGGAAATCAACTTTCAAACCTTCTTCCCTGAGTAATAGCATTCCCTCCTTTCTCTACTCAATATTCCATGTACCCAAAATAATATTCTTAGCACCCTTTCCTAGGTTTTTGTCATCTTAATGCAAGAATTATTACTGCTTTCTAGGGCCCACTGGGTCTTCCCAGATGGCACTAGTGCCAAAGAACCCACCTGCCAACGCAGGAGACGTAAGAGACACAGGTTCAATTCCAGGGTCAGGAAGAGTCCCTGGAGGAGGGCATGACCGCCCACTCCACTATTCTTGCTGGGAAGATCCCATGCACAGAGGAGCCTGGCAGGCTATAGTCCATAGGGTCACAAAGATCTGGACATGACTGAAGCAACTTAGCACAGCACAGCACAGCACAGGGCCCACTAAGAAAAGGGTGTTGTGAAGTAGTTAGGGAACTGACTTTTGATTTTTAATGGCAACATAAAACATATACTTTGTTATATAATGACATGAAGTGAAGTAAGTCACTCAGTCATGTCTGACTCTTTGCGACCCCATGGACTATACAGTCCATGGAATTCTCCAGGCCAGAATACTGGAGTGGGTAGCTGTTCCCTTCTCCATGGGATCTCCCCAGCCCAGGGATAAAACCCAGGTCTCCCACATTGCAGGAGGATTCTTTACCAGCTGAGCCACCAGGGAAACCCATATAACGACACAGACTTAGGTAAATTGTAAATATAATCAGTTCCAAATATTTGAGAAATGATATTATTGGCTTTGGAAAATTTCTGAGCTTCATCAGCAATAGCACTTACCTTCCTTAAGGCATTTGCTTTTTCACAAAGATAAACTCAAAATGGATTAAAGACCTAAATGTAAGACCAGAAACTATAAAACTCTTAGAGGAAAACATAGGCAGAACACTTGATGACATAAATCAAAGCAAGATCCTCTATGACCCACCTTCTGGAGTAATGGAAATAAAAACAGAGGTAAACAAGTGGAACCTGATTAAACTTAAAAGCTTTTGCACAGAAAAGGAAACTATAAGTAAGGTGAAAAGAAAGCCCTCAGAATGGGAGAAAATAATAGCAAGTGAAACAACTGACAAAGGATTAATTTCCAAAATATACAGGCAGCTCATACAACTCAATACTAGAAAAACAAACAACCCGATCAAAAAGTGGGGAAAAGGCCTAAACAGACATTTCTCCAAAGAAGACATACAAATGGCTAACAAACACATGAAAAGATGCTCAACATCACTCATTATTAGAGAAATGCAAATCAAAACTACAATGAGATATCACCTCACACTGGTCACAATCAGATCAGATCAGATCAGTCGCTCAGTCGTGTCTGACTCTTTGCGACCCCATGAATCGCAGCACGCCAGGCCTCCCTGTCCATCACCAACTCCCGGAGTTCACTCAGACTCACGTCCATCGAATCAGTGATGCCATCCAGCCATCTCATCCTCTGTCGTCCCCTTCTCCTCCTGCCCCTAATCCCTCCCAGCATCAGACTCTTTTCCAATGAGTCAACTCTTCGCATGAGGTGGCCAAAGTACTGGAGTTTCAGCTTCAGCATCAGTCCTTCCAAAGAAATCCCAGGGCTGATCTCCTTCAGAATGAACTGGTTGGATCTCCTTGCAGTCCAAGGGACTCTCACGAGTCTTCTCCAACACCACAGTTCAAAAGCATCAATTCTTCAGCGCTCAGCCTTCTTCACAGTCCAACTCTCACATCCATACATGACCACAGGAAAAACCATAGCCTTGACTATATGGACCTGTGTTGGCAAAGTAATGTCTCTGCTTTTGAATATGCTATCTAGGTTGGTCATAACTTTCCTTCCAAGGAGTAAGCATCTTTTAATTTCATGGCTGCAGTCACCATCTGTAGTGATTTTGGAGCCTAAAAAAATAAAGTCTGACACTGTTTCCACTGTTTCCCCATCTATTCCCCATGAAGTGATGGGACTGGATGCCATGATCTTCATTTCTGAATGTTGACCTTTAAGCCAACTTTTTCACTCTCCACTTTCACTTTCATCAAGAGGCTTTTTAGTTCCTCTTCACTTTCTGCCATAAGGGTGGTGTCATCTGCATATCTGAGGTTATTGATATTTCTCCCGGCAATCTTGATTCCAGCTTGTGTTTCTTCTAGTCCAGCATTTCTCATGATGTACTCTGCATATAAGTTAAATAAACAGGGTGACAATATACAGCCTTGACGAACTCCTTTTCCTATTTGGAACCAGTCTGTTGTTCCATGTCCAGTTCTAATGGCCCTCATCAAAAAGTCTACAAACAATAAATGCTAGAGAGGGTGTGGAGAAAAGGGAACACTCTTTCACTGTTGGTGGGAATGTAAACTGATACAGCTGCTATGGAAGATGGTATGGATATTTCTTAAAAAACTAGGAACAAAACCACCATATGATCCAGCAATCCCGCTCCAAGCCATATATCCTGAAGAAACCAAAATTGAAAAAGACACATGTATCCCATTGTTCATTGCAGCACTCTTTACAATAGCACCCTGATGCTGGGAAAGATTGAGGGTAGGAGGAGAAGGGGATGACAGAGGATAAGATGGTTGGATGGCATCACCGACACAATGGACATGGGTTTGGGTGGACTCTGGGAGTTGGTGATGGACAGGGAGGCCTGGCATACTACGGTTCATGGGGTTGCAAAGAGTCGGACACGACTGAGCGACTGAACTGAACTGAACTGAGAACATGGAAGCAACCTAGATGTCCATCAACAGATGAATAGATAAAGAAAATATGGTACATATACACAATGGAATATTACTCAGCAATAAAAAGGAACACATTTGAGTCAGTTCTAATGAGGTGGATGAACCTAGAACCTATTATACAGAGTGAAGTCAGAAAGAGAAAGATAAATATCGTATTCTAACGCATATATACAGAATCTAGAAAAATGGTACTGAAGAATTTATTTACAGGACAACAGTGGAGAAACAGACATAGAGAATAGACTTATGGGCTTATGGAGAGAGGGGAGGAGAGGGTGAGATGTATGGAAAGAGTCACATGGAAACTTACATTACCATATGTAAAATAGATAGCCAATGGGAATTTGCTATATGGCTCAGGAAACTCAAACAGGGGCTCTATATCAACCTAGAGGGGTGGGATAGAGAGGAAGATGGGAGGGAGGTTCAGGAGGAAGGGGACATATGTATACCCATGGCTGATTCATGTTGAGGTTTGATAGAAAACAACAAAATTCTGTAAACCAATTATCCTTCAATAAAAAGTAAATTAATTAAAAAAAAGATTGTCTTATCTAACCCTTATATTTACAGGCAATAAAAGGGGGTGCAGAGAATTAAAGCCACTTACTTGAGGTTACATAACCACTAAGTGAGATTACCTCCATGCCCTCCATGTCCTGTCTTTTCTAGGAAGGTCAGGAGAGCTTACTTTCTGGAAACTTTGCTTGAAGCAGGATGCATAAACAGTGAGAAAAGACCAACAGCATTTGATCTTACTTATCTCTCTGGTTTCTCTGGAAACACTGGATAGCTACTTCCATCTCTTTCTCCTTCAAGACTTTATTCTTTGGACCACAAATAGTGAATGCCATTACTCAACAAAGTTATTCTTTTTACCCTTCCTAGTTCTTTTGTGTTACTTTCTGTAAACGTATCAGAGTGAGTTATTTCTAGTTTAGTCCTTGCTTTAAAATTCTTTCTATCTCAACCAAAGAAATAAGTCTTAGGGACTATAGGTTAAACAAACCTCTTAAATATGAAGGGTCTTTAGAAGCTACAATGCATAGACACTTAAAGTGCAATATCTTTTTGTCTTGATTTGTGCCCATGAGGCAAGTCCATGGGGTATGCTGGGAAATAGCTTTTTTTATTTTCCAGTAATTATTTATTGGGTGCTTATTCTGTGCTATGGCCACGTGCCTATAATTCCTCTCTCCCTGTCTTTATCCGTCTGGTCAACACCGCTCATACCCTTAAGTAGCAGTGACCAAGGACAGTTGTCCACTGCGTGCTGCTGCCTGTCCAAATACTGTCTGTCGTCAATGGAACTGAACCAGAAATAGGTCTTATTTGGAGTAGTTACAAATGCTAATTCATAAGTACAGAGGTAACTTGCATGGAGTTATTGCATAGACTGGGCAGGCGTTGCGTTGCTCAACTTGAGGGGATACTCCTTACATGAACTGCAGTAGGTACCGCATCCCCTGGAGCTAGCCAGTGAAACAGCCCTGACTTTCAAGCAGACAGATGCATGTACCATAACTGCATATTCTCTTATTTCTTGCTAAGTAGTATTTTCAAGGAAATAAGATACCCTTATCTAAAGGACAACTTGAATAGAACCAAAACAAAATGAAAGATAAAACTGGTTTTTTATAAGAACTAAATGATTGGTCTAAGTTTTCATGACACTGCTCAAGCCTTAGGTCTTAACTGGGTTGCTTAGTCACCTTGCCTATCAATTAAAAAAAAAAAAGAGTGAAGATGATCTGTCACTATCAAAAAATCCTATCTAGAGTCCAAGATAATAAGGATTTTCCTAGTAAGTTGTTTGCAGGAGGGCTAATATATTTTGTGTTGAATAACTAAATAATATGTAATAAAGTGTAGCCTTATTTTTTTTAAGAGAGACCCAACGAAGGCCAGCCGTAGGCTACATGATTTTTCAGAGACAATACTCAGCAGTTGATTAATTTTAAGTTTCAGATTTCAGTGCCATCCGTCCATTTGGAAGAACAATTATGACCTTTTGGCTAATAGCATTGGGGGAAACATTACTACAGATTAATACTATGAAAAAGGAACAAAATTAATGAGCAAACATTCTAATGGAGTCAGTGCATGTGAGTACATTAAATTTCTGCATAAAGATGGAGATTGGAAGTAGGTTTCAGGGTTTCACCATGCTGACTTTCTCAATTAAACATAATACCACTGCGGAAGAGAAAACCTTTATTGTTTCTCAAATATTTTCTTTTTTGATAGATACCTCATGTGGTTATCATATGTTAGCTAAAGATCAAGTAGCATATTCATCTGAAACAGCCCAGGAGAAAAATATATCAGGATCTGTTTGCTATCACTGTGGAGAAATAATACGGAAAACCACCCTGAAAAAAGCTGATGTGGTGTGGCCGAGGAGATATTAACAGTGACCACATAGTGGTCGGCACTTCTGTTTTCAAAGCTGGCTGTAACCCTCTCTCACTTTGTGACACTGATCTGCAGCCCTGCAAGTGTCTCGTCCTTATCCGAACACCATGTCGCTCTAGCAGACAAGGTGGACTCCATGGTTCTGAAAGGACCATGGTTCTGAAAGGACCATGGTTCTGAAAGGTAGGAAGCTGATTCTTGGGTCTTCTGTCCTACCTGAGACTGAGAGTGGCATCTGTCTGATGAGTCCAGAGAAAGCCATTTTTCTTTAGAACAATTAGTGGACCCTACCAGTTTGGTTTTAAAATGTAGAATAAAACAATAGGGTATCAAAAGAGAACATTGTGGTGAAATTCTCCAACTATTGACTTGTAGCACTTTTTAAGACTTTGTGCACAGCATCGATGGATTAGGATGTGGTACGGAAGAAAACAATGTGGAACAGAGATATTCAGAGAGCATTTGTAATTTGACAACTCAGGAGAATAGCAGAGATATCAAATCATTTAGATTATTTTGATAGGTACTTGTAGATAACAGAAGCTTCCACCATGTTAAATTTAGAATAGGTAGACTATTAGAAAAAAAATGATTTTTTTGTATAGTCCTAAAATTAATGTATTAGTAATTTTAAGCAGGTTTTGATGTGCCAGTTAAGATAATTGTTATTCTTATAACATTTCTAAAAGTATGTATATATATTTTATAAAATGCTTGTATAGCTAGCATCTCCTATTAATTCAACATCCACTGAGGTTTATCACCATCTTACAAACAAGAGAGGTTATAGCTTAATTCAAGTTTACAGGGAGTGGATCACAGCTGGGATTTAGTCTAGGCCTTTTGATTATGAGCTCAACCTGGTTTTGCATAAAAACCCTTTGGAGAGCTTTAAATAACAAAAAAACAACAACAACAGATATTCAGACACTGCCTGTCATCTTGTCCCCACTACACCCAACAGAGACTGATTTAGTAGGTCTGGCTTCGATGACCAGAGATTGTGCCAAAAGACCCCTCGGAGCCCCTGTGAACATCTCTTTGTGCATTGGAGTTTGAAATAAATTGGTAGAGCTCTTAGGATCTCCTGTGGAAGCTGTTTTTGTACCTAAAGATTAGCTTGTTTATAACTTCCCATACTCACCAAGAACTGAATATTTAAAAACATCCTGGTTTGCAGCAGCATTGTCATTTAATGTAAAACATACAGGATTAAGTTTAGTCATGACTATTCAACTTCCTAGTTGTATAACTTCAAGCAAATTAACTCCTTTCAGCCCAAGCGGACTGATATGTAAGATGAACTTGTAATGATTAAGTGAAATTAAATATTTAAAGTGCTTTGTACAATGTCTGGCAGATAAGTTCTCAATAACTCTTAAGAACATGTTCCTCTAGAAGTAGGCTTCTGGTTAATTTAGTATTTTAACTATATAATTAAAATTTATATATATTTAGTCCTTTTTCATATTTGTAAGGATCACTATGTCAACCATTTGATCATGTGCGTTTGTCCCCAAGCATGTACCTTTACTAATCTAGAGGCCCATGTGCCTTGAGTTTTTGGAATGACTAGGGAATTTATTATATCTCCTTTCTAATCTACAGTATTTGAGTTTACAAATTTTAAAAATAAATCTCATGATATGTATCTTGCACATGTAGGCATCTCTGTAGTCTTCTTCTCTCTGGTAAATCAGCTGCTTGAGGCTCAGGTAAGACATAGTCAAAGTCATGCAATCATGCTACAATCAATAAACCTCAGATATGCAGATGACACCTCCCTGATGGCAGAAAGTGAAGAGGAACTAAAGAGCCTCTTGAGGAAATTGAAAGAGGAGAGTGAAAAAGTTGGCTTAAAACTCAGCATTCAAAAAATGAAGGTCATGACATCCGATCCCATCACTTCATGGCAAATAGATGGAGAAACAATGGAAACAGTGAGAGACTATTTTCTTGGGCTCCAAAATCACTGCAGATGGTGATTGCAGCCATGAAATTAAATGACACTTGCTCCTTGGAAGATAAGCTATGACCAACCTAGACAGCTTATTAGAAAGCAGAGACATTACTTTGCCAACAAAGGTCCGTCTAGTCAAAGTTTTGGTTTTTCCAGCAGTCATGTATGGATATGAGAACTGGACCATAAAGAAAGCTGAACGCTGAAGAACTGATGCTTTTGAACTGTGTATGGAGAAGAGAGTCCCTTGGACTGCAAGATCAAACAAGTCAGTCCTAAAGGAAATCAACCCTGAATATTCATTGGAAGGACTAACGCTGAAGCTGACTCTCCATACTTTGGCCACCTGATGTGAAGAACTGACTCATTGGAAAAGACCCTGATGCTGGGAAAGATTGAAGGCAGGAGGAGAAGGGGATGACAGAGGATGAGATGGTTGGATGGCATCACCGACTCAATGGACATGAGCTTGAACAAGCCCTGGGAGATGATGAAGGACAGGGAAGCCTGATGTGCTGCAGTCCATGGGGTCCCAGATAGTCAGACATGACTGAGCAATTGAACAACCACCACAAGACATAGTCAAAGTCATGCAATCGTGGTATATCATTTTGATGTCAAATGCATGAGTCTTGGGCAAGCTTTTCATGTTGTTTGCATAGTATTAATTTCTGCTGAGTATAAAAATGCCTTCATGATATTGCTTTTTGAACACTGTACATTGCTTGCAGTGAAGATGGAGTTTAGGTGAAAAGAGGGTGTGTTCAAGATACGGTGAATGTTATTGTAACATACCATCAAGTATGGCTGTTTCTCATGGACAACATAGGGAACTTAAGGGGTCTGCAGAGAGGAGGCACCAGAGGAATGCCCAGCTTCTACCACCAAAAATCCACCAGCGCAAAGAACATGGTCAGGATTGTGGTCATAATGACAGAGTAGATGGACTTGGGTGGAAAACAGAAGCAAAATAAAGCTTCTTGAATAATTTATTACTCTAACAACATGGTCATAAAATCTCATGGTATCAGTTCAGGAAAAAGACCCCACTGTTGCTGGGTTCTGCTGTTACTGACTGCAGGACCACAGCAGGCAAAACAGCCAAGTACATTTTCACTACCTCGCTCACCATTACTCCCACTGATAATTCATTTGGCCCATTCCTTCCTATTGCCTGAAGACATACATCAGAGTCTGGCAGCGGTAGGCCTGACTGTCCTGTTTATTTTATCTTTAGCTTTCACAACTGCAAAGGAAAGCCTGAGTTTTTTAATAAACATCCCAGCACCAGTTTATGAGAGGAAGAATGAGTTAGTGATGTGGGGTTTTGGGGGAAGGCTGAAGCCAGCTGTGGATGAGAAGGTCCGATTTGCACTGGAACTGCTAGCTGGAACTCAGGGAAATCCCATCTGGTTTAGAGAAGAGTAAAAGAAAATAGAATAGAGAATGCAATGCCTCGATGGTTAGTCTACAGACCATTTACTCAAGGCCTCCTGTGGGAATAGCACTGTGCGTGGAGCTGTGGAGGATTGCAAGAGAGACGAGTAGCCTGACCTCCCTTTTTGAAGGGTTTTCAGGCTATTTGAGCCATGGTTCTCTCACTAGCAGTGATTTTCTGAGTCCATACCAGGTGCCAAGCAGTGCTCTAAGTACACTGGAGAATAAGACAAAGTCTCTGTTCTCATGGAGCTTACATTCCATGAATAAATGAGTGTGAATTACCTAGTAAATTCTACAGAGAATCATGAGGGGATAATCAGTTAGTGAGCAGGTTGCTTACTAGGAAAGTCATGAAAGACCTCTCTGAGGAGTAAAATTGGAAGAGAGACCTGGCCCATCAGAAGAAATCAATCAGGCAAAAAGTAACGGGGTGTTCTTGGAAGGGAAGCTAGCATGGCCAGATTCTGAGACATTCTGGGTCAGGGGCAGCTGTCAGAGGTGAATGGTAGGCAGATCACAAGCAACTTTCACCATAGGTTGTGGTACAAAACTTTGGTTTGGAAAATTCTACCTTTGAAGATGTGAAGCAAGAAAGTGACTTGACCTGTTTTATATTGTATAATTCTGGAACGTTTCTGTGGCTTTGTTATGGAGAATGGATTTTAGTGAACCCAAAGTGGATGTGGGAAATCAATGGGGAGGCTACTGCAGTGTCCAAGCAGGGAACTAGAGTGGCTTACTCTACGACATGGGTGATAGCTATGGGGGAAAGTCAATGTAAGGGATTTGTTGCCAGAGTCAACAGAACTTCCTGCTACACTGCATGTGTCGAGGTGAGTTGGGGTAGGGGCTCAAATATCATGACTAATTAGGGGTTTGTTCACCTGGATCCCCTAATTAGTCATGTTGTCTGAGGCTCTACCCCAACTCACCTCCATATACGCACTGTACAGTCTATGGAGTTGCAGAGAGTTGGACACGACTTAGCAACTAAACAACCAACACCACCCCTTGGGTCACACCCAAAGATGGGAAAGATGCAGGTTTAGGAGGACAGTAGAGTCCAAAGTTCTCTCTTAGCTCTTTTGAATTTAAGGTGCTGCAGTAGGAACGTTGAGTAGACAGCTGGATATGGGAAACTGGAATCTGAAAGGAGGCTTGAACTGCAAATCACCATCATATAGGTGATAGATCTTTACAGACAAGGGACAGGATGGGATGGCTCGGCCTAGGGCCACACCTGGAACTAACCAAGAAATAGAAGGATGAAGGATCAGAAGAGGAGGAAAACTGGAAAAATCTTGGGCTATTCAAGCTAAAGGAATAAAGTATTTCAGACAGAGTCTTCATTTCTGACTGGCACACAGGTCATCTTTATGCGGATAAAACAAATCTTTTCTATTAGCTACTGTTTTGCACTTTAATAATATTATAAGGACCTAGTAGCTCGAAATAATGAGCTGTATGCATATTTTAGCCCTAAAAACCCACAGAGAAGCCAGGTTAAGAAAAGGAGAGTAACTGCTAAATTCATGGCTTTAAGCCCTGGTTACACTGCTCTTTCTCTTTGTTTCTCTTCGTGAAGATACTCGACGAAGAGGACTCTTGATTACATAAATGGGTGCCAATAAGGACGACTTTTTTTTGAATCCCACCCACTTCACAAATCAGAGGTCCAGTGTTGCAAGCTGTTCTATATTTTGTAGCTGAATTCAACAAATATGTACTGAAGACCTGCAGTGTGCCCTGTTCTATGTTAGATGGATTTAAAAAACATAAAATAATTAGAAAGATGCAGCTTGTGCATCAAGGAGCTTGTAATATCCTGAGTGAAGACAGAATTACTTATACTAATACCTGATTACCATTCAAACAAAATGAAAATAAAAATATTAATTCCTGGAAATTTCTTAAGTGGGTTTTCCCTTTTGTATATCTTAACCAATATTAACTCTTCTGGAAGAAAAGAGCTAAAATGCTACCTTGACCCTCCATCCCTTCATATCCTCATCTTATCCCCTGTATCCTTGTTGGGATATGTTTTTCCAAGTGAATTTGGTGAGAGAGCCATCCTTGTCACTATCCTGATTGGTTTTTTCAGTAGTGACAAGTGGTGTATAGTGAATGACGTCTTCTTCCATTTGAATCGAATATTGTATAGTTTCCAAAGTAATTTTACTTAAATTTACATACATTTGTGAGCTAAAAGGACTTGTCTTCCTGGTTTTGTAAATCTCAGCAAACTGAGATTCCAGGGGTTGGGGTGAGGAGTAACTTGTCTCAAATCACATGATTTGATAAAAAGTGTTCCTATGGGAACACATCTCAATAATAACTTCTTTGGAGCTTAACTCTACCCCACAGAAGAGTGAGACAAAGTAACTATAAAATTATATGCAGAAATAACAATTCACCACTGAAATATGAACTAATCAAGCTTTAAGAACTTAGCACTGCTGGAGAGGTAGGAACAGGAGTTCAGGAGAAGTTCAACAGGGGCTTCCCTGGTGGTTCAGATGGTAAAGAATCTGCCTGCAAGGCAGGCGACCTGAGTTTGATCCCTGGGTCGGGAAGACCCCCTGGAGAAGGGAATTGCAACCCACTGCAGTGTTCTTGCCTGGAGAATTCTGTGGACAGAGGACCTTGGTGAGCCACCGTCCATGGGGTCTGAAAGAGTTGGACATGACTGAGTGACTAAGCACAGCACAGCACAGCAATAATACTACTTATGTGAAGATTTTTGACTGAGGTTATTATTTGTTTGATGAACAAGCTGAAGCACATACTCCAAGTATCACACTTGGAGTAGTGCTGATCTCCATTGTCTGGGACTCAGTCTTTTCTGAATATGAAACCCTCATTTTATAGTTGATGCTATTGTGTCAACTTTGAAGAAAATAGTAACAAACATTTGAAGAGCCCTTTATAATTTATAAGCTCTTTCACATTCAAAGTCTCAGTTGTATAAACTTACCCTTTGAGGTAGGTTAATTAACCAGACATTATAATCTCCATATTACACATGAAGAAACAAACTCAGGGGGATTAACTGACTTTTCCATGTCCTAACAAACTAGCATAGTAGGTAGGTAATACAATCAAGATTGGAACTCAGGTCTCCAGACTCTAAGACTTCTGTCCCATATACTAGATTTCAGGTACAAGGTGAGCCACTTTTGATATGAAATTTTAATTCCGCTATGAAAAGCTCTAGGCTAGTGTAGGGGTGAAAAAAAAAGCAATTAATGATATACATTCATTAGTTCATTCAAAAATGTTTGAATGATTGTTAGTATTCTGGTTAGTTGGAAAAATAAAGATAACAAGATGCAATATTCTCACCCTAAAGTTCTTAGAATCTAGCTGAAAGTAAGAAGAAAACAAATTAAATGAAATGGAGTGTTGGAGTCATTGAAAATCTGTATAGAATGCAGTAGCTTCATAGAAAAGAATGGAGATTAGGGGACGAACCTGCAGGTACAAGTTAAGGGTTTTGTAAACATAGGGGAAGAAGTCATTAATTCAAGGTCCTTCTACATGTAAATGTCCTAACTTATGAGGTTTGAAAATGTAGTACTACCTTTTGTAATGTTTTATCCTATCTTTCTTCTTAAGTGTAAGAAGTTGCTTTTATTTAGCAAGCAGATCATTAATACAGAAATACAATTCTGAGTATTGGGCTTGATGGTGTTCTGGGCTCTTTTCCATCTTGGAGGTTATACAAAATAATTCATTTGGACCTTCCTCTGGGATCTCACCTGTGCACACTGAAGACAATGTCCTTGTCAAGCAGGACACGCTCTGCCAGAGAGGCAGGTTTGCACCTTGAATTCCTTCAGTATTCTTTGGGCTTCTCAGGAACAACAACAGGCAGCTTAGAAACATATTTCTTCAAAACAAGTACACTTTCCGAGATGCATTCAGAGTAATTCCATTTTATTGTATTTGATGTTCTTAAAAGTCGGATTTTGCATTTAGACAGTTATTTGGACATAGTGGGATTAAAATGTCACATCAAAATATGTTATTTCAAGTCAAATTATAGTATTATTTGTTCTCAATGGCAAATACAATCCCAAAGCATTCTTAACACTCAGTAGAGGCATATACAGAGAACCATGCAGTTATTGGTAATAAAAACCTAGTGTAGATATCTAATGAAATATGAAAATGAAGTTGTGACCTGATTATGAGCTACTAGAACATTATTTTCTATCTTATGTTAGAAATCAGACAAGCTTTGTGTGTATTAACTGCTGGTTGACTTCTAAAATGTATATGCACTGATATAGAACTGTGTTGGCTTCATCTGAAACTGTGGCTTCCATGGGTTTAAAAAATACGTATATTATTTTATTTGCAAAATGACAACCACAAATTTTGATATGTTCAGTTGTTTAAACCAGTGATTTCCAGAAAGTCAATGGTGTCCTACTTATGTAAGCTTTAAAACAGGCAATTTTGAAATAGGTAAATTACTCAGTATAAACCTTAGGAGACTCAAATTGCTGATGGATCTTCTTCAAAACACCTCTCATTTTACAGGAGTATGATACCTGGACATATCTCAGATTTATATCACTTATGTTTCCTACAAAATTGCCCGTGAAACAAAAAATAGCCCATGTGAATGTTATTAAAACTTTGTTCTACAGAAGTTAATTGATGCCTTGTGAGGCAATATTAACATTTATAGGGTTTTGTCATGCAATAAAATTCAATGTTAAAAGTATAATTATTCAAAAAAAATTAACTGAATGGCAACAAGGGTTTTTCTTTCCCTATATTATTGGGATTTTTTCCCCTCCTCCTAAAACCGCCAGCTGTCCTTTGTGAAGTTCCTAGAATAACAATTCGCATAAAACCAGAGACTAAAAATCTTGGTACGGACTGACCCATGGGGACACATTACTATAATTATTTTAAAATAAAATAATAAAAGGGGCGTCCCACAAGGACAAAAGTCTGACTCCTCCTCACAAATGTATTCTACTTGTCAAAGTCACCCCCAAAATCTTCTTAGGAGTAGTTGGAATTGGCTGTCAGAACCAGATGCTCTCAAGTGTCTCACCTCTGTGGTTCTCCTACCCGGGTTTCCCAGTCCTTGGTTGACCATTAATGTTCTCACAGGGATAAACTATTTAATGTAATTCTTGTGATCTCTTCCAGTAGAGGCTGAGGCCATTTCTAAAAACTCTTTCCCCATGATCCTTTCTACACTATCTTCTCTCTCTCTCTCACACACACACAGACACACACACACAAACACAGACACACACACACACAGATACACACACACACACACTTTTCTCTTTTCTTTCTGTCACTGTAGGTTGAATGGAGCATTTTGTTTCCCACGCAGTCTCTAGGAGACAGGCACCATTTCCCCCAATGTCCTTCAAATAAGCTACCTTCATTGCCTGACGATCCTATAGCTTACTGACTCTGTGGCACTGCGCTCTTTTGGAGCAGAGGACTGGAGAGTGGGGGTTTGCTCCTGTTACTTATAAAAAGCTCCAAACTCCCCATTTATCAGGTACATTTGACGACCACAATTGTCACACGTGTACTCTGTCAATTTGGCTAAGCCCAAGAACACGTACATGGAGCCGTGCTAATGATGACCCCTCTGTGTCTTACAAAATGTGCCTTCTGAGACTGTGAGTGAATCCGGGCTGAGTTTCCTAGAGCAGAACCCATGAACTCATGTGTGCTTTTTACCTCAGTTGCTGCCTGTACAGGCTCTACTTCAGCGCCCAACACATGAGTGCACATCCACACACACGCTTACAAGAATGCAATTGGCAAGAAGTCTTGGGATGCCCTCTGCCCCTACTGGAAAGGCATGAAACTAAATCCAATACCTTTCTCCTGCTCTCAAATTTGTCTTGCTGACCTCTTCCCAACCCTAGCTTGCTGTTCTGTTTTTCTATTTTCCCTAAATGCAACTTACTTTTAGCATGTATTAACTTGGTTAGCATTCCTGCCATGACAGGATAATAGACAATTACCCATTTGTCAGTCTTAGCCTCTTTTTTTCTCTCTCAAATGTCTACTTAGGACGTACATCCAGACTGCACGCCCTTTTTATTTTTTTAAAAAATGCAAAACAAAACAAAAAAAATTAAGAAAATGCAAACTTTCTTTTTCAAAGAAAATGCAAAATTCGTTTTTAATGTTGGCTATCACCAAAAGGGGAATCAATAAGCCAGAAAATACAAACAACAACAACAACAAACAAAAAAGTGTCCCCTGATCGCTCTGTCTGTGCCTCCTCAGCGTGTGCATCTGGTTGTTCATCTCTGAAAGTGTGTGAACTACTTTTTTCTTTAAATTATTTTTTGTTCTTTGCTCCCTTCTTGTTTGGGAATTCAGTGCTTTTTGTACTATATCTATCTATCTATATATATTGATGTGTTTCTTTTTAATTGCTGGATCTTTAGATTTGGTTTTATCCAAAACTATGACAAAAAAAGTTATGAATTGTTTTCTGCAACTTTCCCCCACTCCCTCTTTAAATGTGGAACAACTTCAGCTGCAGAATCCCCACAGCCACATCTTCCACATAAGCCCAGTCTCACCAGAATCACACGCACCATGGGTGGCATGGGGAAGATGGGTGACGTCACTCAGACAGTACCCTTCCTATAGAAGGAAGTAATGAATGACCCAGCCAGTGGGCTCCCTGCACAACTTTGTCTTTCAGTCACATAGGAAGATCTCTAACCCCCTCCCCTAACTCTCGATGGGGCTGTGTGGCTGCCGATGAAGTTTTTCAACTTGAATGCATAAACCTAGTCTCCTTGTTTTTGCTTTTAACCTTCTGATCATTATTATAAGTAGTAGTATTATTATTACTATTATTATTTCATGTATCTTGGCTACTTTTAGTAGGACAAAAGTTTAACTGTTTTTATTATTGGAAAATCTTTAATGAAACTGTAATGACTTTTGGAATAATTGCATGTTGAAGAAGTTGCAGCTTAGGGTGTGTGAGATTGTCAGTGTTAGAGTTCTGTTCTTTATATCTGTAGATGGGCATGTGTAGGCTCATTTGTTTTTGTATATTGCCCATCCCTTCCTTACAGCCAGAAGCTCTAATGCAGCTAGATCACTCCGTGCCGCCCTTACATGGACATGGCGACTCACTTACACATTTACTCCCATCATCTTCATCTCTTGTGTAGTACACTCATAGATATGACCCTGCCCTTTCTGCATCTTCCCTTCCCATCCCCCTCCTTTCTTTAGCATTGTTCAAATTTATGTGCTGTCATCCATCCCCTTCAATTAAAGAAATTCTAAAACTTGTCAAAAAAAGACAAAAAGATTTAAACTCAATATATATCTGAGAACCTATATTAATGCAGAAATTCATTCAAAACTCTCTAGATTCATAGATTTTTTTAAAAAGGCAAATTATAAAATTAAACAGGATTTTTTTAAAAAGTTTTTTTTTTAAATCATCGCAATCAGAATAATTTCAAATTCAAAATTTATATGCCCTCCCAAGCCCCTGAAAGTAAAAAAAATTGGTAAAGTGCAGATTTTTTTTTCTTTTCATGTTATGTGGTGTGGATGTATGTGTTGTTGCCTCCTGTATCATCCTCTGTTGTAAATTATTATATTTGAAAATTAGACATTTTGCTCAAAAGTTTTAAAAGAAATGACAACAAAAAAAGCAAGTTACAAGAATGTGGCAATTCTATTTGTCCAAGAGCATTCTTACACAACTTTCTTTTGTAAATTTTTCTTTCATGCCAAAAAACATGCGGGCAATTTGTTGATGTAAGTTGACTATAAATTAATACAGTATGCTTTTTTTTAAATTATTGTGTCTATATGGAGATGATTTCTTTCTTTATTTTCTCTACAACAACCTGTATTTTTTAATTTGCTTTTATTTTTCTTTCTGTCCTTCCTTAATTGTGAATGCCTTGATGTTGATGTTATTTGCTCTCTTTCCCTCTAGCTTACTTTGGCCCTGAAGTTGATTTTATTTTCTACTCTATTATTTTTTAAGATAATAGTAAATGTTTTATTTCATTTGTGTCTATTTGCTTAATTTTCACTGTTATGTTTTGTGCTGAATTGCTCCTAATAATCGATGTGAATTCTACTCTTGGTGGAAAGGTATAGGTAAATTGTTCTTACCATCCAAGGGAAGCCTGACCTCTTTGCCTGAACCAACTTTTAAAGCTTTGAAAGTAATGGTAGTCTCTACAGTGGGATGTGAAATTAGATACAACCTATGGGAGGCCTGTACCCTAGAAGAAAATTAATTGAGTTAACTACAAGTGTTATTAGTGGTAATTACATCCTAATTTAACTCCTTAGAAAACATTTGGGGAAATCAGTCCCTGATTTTATTTTCCTTCAGCACAGGGGAAATAAGATACTCTCAAGTGACTATGGTAGAGTTTGTTTTATCCAGGATTAAAATATCACCATCACTGAAAACTACAAAATCAGACTGATTGAGAAAAGAGACATCATGAATCTCAGGTATCTTAAGTATTGTCCTATGATAATTGATAATGCTGCCTTCCAAAGTATACAACTAACTACGGTGAAAGACACCCATGCACAGTAAGCGCCCGACCTCCCCTCCTCCCTGTCTGTCCTTCCTTTTCCCTTTCTGTTAATATTTGCCATTTCTCTCAAGGATTTAATCAGGTAACCTTTAAAAGGATCCTAAGAGTCTCTCAAGAAGAAACACAATGATTTTCACACCTAAAGTTTTACTTAGGAAATGTTTTCGGTAGGTATTACCATTTGTGTGACTCTACCATGAGAATACCCCTTGCCCTTAAAGGTATTTGGATCAGTTATGCACTTCAGGAAACATAAGATCAGCAAGAAGTGCTATAGAATTTTTAAATAAAAAAGTTACTTGCTTCACTCTAATTTTAGGATTGGTATTACTATTGCAAAAATATCAAACTGAAGTGTGGATAAGGGATATGTTTCCAACTCAGCAGCATCTGTGAGTGAGCTTTATCAGCCTTGGTTTATACGAGTGTATATTGTTTGATGTGCTGGATGATAGTTTAGGTGTAAAACTAAGAACCTCCTAAATGGAGTGCTATTTTATCTAATTGGAACATTTTGTTTTTGTTGAAGATGCCTAAGTCCATTTGATATAAGGCTAGTCATTTCTTTTAAATATAAGCTTGTGGGGTTATTATAAATCATTCTTCAAACACTGCATTAAAAATAGCCTTAATTATCTAGATCCTATATTGTTATACTTCCAGCTCAGCATGAGACTACTCTTATTAAAAATGGTCAGAAAAAAGTAATCAACAGTATCAGTGTTTATAGGCCCAAAATACCTAATAGAAATATTACTAATATCTAGCATATTGGAATAGCAGTCATCTCTGTGCTAAATATTAACATGCATTTTAAGTGACACTAACATGAATCATTTTTTACACTGGTGGCTTGAGGTAAGCTGTGTTATTATTTCTATTTTACAAAGAATTTAATAAATTTGACCAACTCATAGGGCTAGTAAACCAGAAAACTGTGATGCTAACCTAAGTCTGAGTGATTTCAAAGGCAAAACTCTTAATCAATATGCAGATGAAAAACTCCACAAGACATTCCTTCTTTTACACTTTCCAGATGGTGCTAGTGATAAAGAACCCACTAGCCAATGCAGGAAATGCAGGTTCCATTTCTGGGTCGGGGAGATCCCCTGGAGGAGGGCATGGCAACCCTCTCCAGTATTCTTTTCTGGAGAATCCCATGGACAGTGGAGCCTGGTGGGCTACAGTCCATGGGGTCGCAGAGTCAGACACGACTAAAGCGACTTAGCATGCACACCCACACAATGATATCAAGGGGCTATTGCTCATCTTATCTGGGCATATCTTGAAAAGAATAGACTCTGTAGCCTTTCAGAATCAAATCCATTTCAGATAAAGTATGGGGAAAATGTCCTGCCCAAAGATTCTCATCTCATTAAAATACTATTTAAAAAGCTAAGTCCCTTTGAGACACTTGAATTTTTCCGGTGTCTACTCCCCAGGGACTTGCCATGTCTATCCATGACTATTTATCCTGAGGATGGTTGAAGAAGAGCTTCACGGTTCCAAGTTTCCAGATATGGATGTGTTACAAATATACGCTTCTGTGGCACCGAATGACTAAATGAATACAATTCAATAACTAATTTGGTGGGGGAAAATGACTCCTCCCCACTGTGTGTGAGTTTCCCAGCAGAGAATTAGGAAAATGAAAATAAGAGATGAGGTAAAGAACCTAAACACAGATAAAAAGAAATTTAAGGACTTGGAGCATGTTGTCTTCTCCCAGAGTCTCATTCTTCAGTGTCACTGTTCTTCAAATTTTTGTGACTTCTAAGACCCAAATATCTCCAGAGAGGCAAAGGTTGGAGCCATATTGAAACTTTCTGCTTCTCTTCTTATGTTTTGAGATGACCCACCACATCACTATAACCTGCAACATTCTCACAGTTCAGAAGAGTTCTATTAAATTTTTAATACACTGTCTTTTCCCATGGCAGAGAGCCCCTTTTGCTGAATATCAGCCCTAGATGCATGAATTATATATCTATAAATACACTCATAAAGTAAAAAAGCAGGGCAGCCTTCAGGGCTAAAATAGACCTTTTATATCCCTAGTGATCTCTCTGGTTTAAAGAAGAACACAACCCTGTCAAAAAAGAGTATATATTCCTGATTTAAAATGCTAACTTTAAGGAAAACAGATAGTTCTTATTCCAAACCAAAGGAAAATTCTGGGGACAGAATAGGAAATGAGAGTTTTGATGGATTACAGGTTTTGTAATACTCTGCCAGCAGCTCCTGATGACTTTAAGCTTATTGCTTCTGTGAATACTTTTGTAAGCATGGCCATCTGAGAGATCACTGACTTCATGGTCTTTGGGCAGTGAAAAAAATTATCAGCTGCTCCAACATTTCTGAGGATAGTCACTTTGGATTAACACAAATAAACATGAAATCTTAAATAGCCTTCTGCAGTCAAAGTCATTTCTAGTAAGGATCTAATGATGGGAGAAACACTTCCCTCGCCTGTTTATCTCAAATGATGTGAGAGCCCTTGGACTCGTCTGGACCCTAGAGTCATCTTAAATATAGAATTTGATATAAAAATGACATATACTTATCCCAGGCACCTTTCCCGTTTACTGTTATCTAAAAATTTCCACCTATATTCACTCTAATTCCCCTTTATAACCAACTCCTATACCCCAGTGGACTCCCTTTTAAACTAAAGACATTTCTTCCAATTCCTTAAGATGCAAAGGCAGGGGAGCTATGGAAGTTTCTACAATTTCATTGATAAAACATTACCAGGTTTTAGGCTCAAAAGCCCCTAAGAGGTGCATAATTTATCATTTTTATCACTACTACTAGGATTACTAGTAGCATGGCCAAGAAAATTGAAGATTACAGTTTTAACAGATGCTGTTATTAAAACTCTGCACCAGCCTACCCATCATTTTAATTTTGAAATAAGCTTTTACCATTTCACAAAAAGGCCCCATCAACTTTTAGAAGCTCTTTGTTAATTAGTAAGCTTCCAGACCTTCTTTCCTTCCCATCATGAAAAGGATGATTTTCACTTTTTTTCCTGCTCCAAGAGAGATGCTCACTTCAGGGTGTTGAATGAGAAGTGAAACGCAAAGGAAAGTGGAAGTGATTCAACTGCAGAATGAGCAGTGTGTAGATGTTGTAGGTTTTTTTTTAACAACAAAGACACTCTGGAAGCTTTAGCTAGAATTGAAAAGACAGGGGGAAGAAACAGGCAAACGTTAAGACTCCAGTTGGGTGTCACAGATGGCACACTAAAAGTGCAGATGAATGCCACTCTGTAATCAGGAAGACCGTGATCTTCACCTCACGTAAAGGGACACTCACATCCTACTTAACAATTTGCCTTTGCCTTCAATGATCTGTCCCAGGACTTTGCCTCCCAACAAATCAGTCATTCCTTGCCCTTTATCCCAGTTTATTTTCCACTTAATACATATTGGGTTGACTTTTATCCTTGCTCTAAAAGGCAAATGACCCTCCGTATTCGTGCCAGAAAAGAACACCCGTGCTAAACCTTTGTTCTGGGTGAGATGGGTACGAACATCCTGCCTTGTCCTCCAGAGGCAAGTAACATCATTCTGAGCAATCCTAAGGGAATCTTTAAGCAGGCTGCAAGTGCCTTCACTCCTTTGTTCTCACTGCTCTTTCCTTACTCAAAACTGCCTGCTTCCATCACCTTAAATATAACACTCGGGGCTGGAAGAAGAGGGGGAAAAGGAGGCACCTCGGGGTTAGTTTTAAGACTGGCTTACCTTTGGGGGCCTGTATTCTAAATTCCACTTATAAAAACTAGCAAAAGTGTGTAAATTATGCATTAAATAAGTTGCAAGACATATGAATTATATATGGTCACAATGTAAAAAAAAAAAAAAAAAACACACCATAGCCCTGCTAGCCCAGGAAAGCAAGCCTGAAGCTTTGTAAAATCTGCAAATGAGCAAAAATGGGTTGCTCAATAGCTGCAAACTCTGAGCGCTAGAAGAGAAGCTTGGGGTTTAGAGCACAGGCCAAAATATCATCTTGAGATTCTCAGAAAGGTTCTTGTTTTATTTCCCCACATATGTAACATCGTTGGGTAGGTCAGGAAGGACAGTCCCATGCTCTCTTGTGCCTTCCGTTCCATATGGTACGCATCGGGTACACTGTTGCCAAGCTCTCTGACTCAGTTTCTCTGGCAGAGAATGAAAGCTTCTGACATGGATGAAAGCAGATTAACTGGGGCAGGGACTCATCATGCCGTCTCTGCTAGAAGATTTTTTTAAAAGCAATGGTTGGAATAATTTTTCAAATAAATTTAACAGAAGACATGAACTGTGACTTCCTGAGATTCTTTCTCTGTTTGAAAATAACACTATAAGGAGACACAGGATTATCTTGCTTTACATACAGGAATAATAAGCTTGGCCCTACATTTAGGTGAGTAACAGCCACCACAGAATATTTGTGATAACCATGATTTCCAGGGACTATAATTTAGTGAACTCTTCTGACCTTCCTTTCCTGACCTAGTCCTAGTATAAGGGCAGTAACAAGGTCTGTGGGTAAACTGATAAATATCTACTACTCTAAATAAGAATCACTGATCTTAAAAATTCACTTTGCTCTTTCTACATTTCTGGATCTAAAAGTAAGTTTCCAGTAAGTCATGGATATATAGCCTGGGTATTTTTAAAATCTAGTATCTGCTCAGTGTATATTGCATATAACATAAAAGCAATGTATGAATATAACATTAGAGCAATACAAAGCAAGTTGTTGTTTTATAGTCAGAGGAGTTTCTGGAACAGCATAGTCAAAATGGGCCTATTGTATGAACATTTTCAACCTCTGTAAGTTCCCCTTACTTAGCTTATAGTAAAGGACAACTACACTTGATAAATGTGAAATAAAAAGTAGTAACTTATAAAATACTGAAGATGAGCTCTTTTGTGTTCCTTGATCTTGATATCAGTGACATGGAAAATCTGTCATTCTCATCCTAATGGGAGCAAATAAGTAGAAACCCAAGAATAAAATTGGAGAAGGAAATGGCAACCCACTCCAGTATTCTTGCCTGGAGAATCCTGTGGACAGAGGGGCCTGGTGGGCTGCTATCCATAGGGTCGCACAGAGTTGGGCATGACTGAAGTGACTGAGCATGCATGTATGCCTTGGAGAAGGAAATGGCAACCTACCCCAGTATTCTTGCCCGGAGAATCCCAGGGACAGAGGAGCCTGGTGGGCTGCCATCTATGGGGTCACACAGAGTCGGGCATGACTGAAGCGACTTAGCAGCAGCAGCGGCAAGAAGAAAATAAAGAAATGCTCAGATTAATCACATGCATGTGTTCATGTACACACACACACACACATGCACAATTGATGGTGAGTATCTGCAATGGTGTAGTTAAATGTCATCATCCCATAAGCAGATCCTGGAAAAAAGCCTATTTGAATTCTATCTAAATAATTACTTGAGAGTATCTTTAAATATCTAAGCCCTCACTCTATGAATTTCAGGTTTTGGTGGCAAGAGGCATACCATGGGCTCTAGATCAGCATAGAATGATTAGGCTGCAAGTAGAGAGGGTCTGGATGTGCATCCAAGGTTCTCATCATTTCTGAGATGTGACCTATGAACTGCATTCACTGAGCACGGCTGTGACTTGTGTTTCTACAAATGTACTAATTCTGTTTCTCTTTTTTCTTTTCCATCCCAGGAGGTGAATTAGTTATCCCTCTTCTTGTAGAAGACCCTTTAGCTACCCCTCCTATTGCTACTCGTGCACCTTCCATTACACTCCCCCCTACCTTCCGCCCCCTCCTCACCATTATTGAGACCACCAAAGATTCCCTGTCTATGACCTCTGAGGCGGGGTTACCTTGCTTGTCGGACCAAGGCAGCGATGGTTGTGATGATGATGGCTTGGTGATATCTGGGTATGGCTCAGGGGAAACCTTTGACTCTAACCTGCCCCCTACTGATGATGAAGATTTTTACACCACCTTCTCCTTGGTAACAGATAAGAGTCTTTCCACTTCAATCTTCGAAGGTGGCTACAAAGCACATGCGCCCAAGTGGGAATCCAAGGACTTTAGACCTAACAAAGCCTCCGAAACTAGTAGGACTACTACCACATCTTTGTCCCCTGAGCTGATCCGCTTCACAGCTTCCTCCTCGTCTGGGATGGTGCCCAAATTGCCAGCTGGCAAAATGAATAACCGTGAGCTCAAACCCCAGCCTGATCTAGTCTTGCTTCCGTTGCCCACTGCCTATGAGCTAGACAGCACCAAACTGAAGAGCCCACTAATTACTTCCCCCATGTTCCGTAATGTGCCCACAGCAAACCCCACGGAGCCGGGAGTCAGACGGGTCCCGGGGGCCTCAGAGGTGATCCGCGAGTCCAGCAGCACAACAGGGATGGTCGTCGGCATTGTGGCTGCAGCCGCCCTCTGCATCTTGATCCTCCTGTACGCCATGTACAAGTACAGGAACAGGGACGAGGGCTCCTACCAGGTGGACGAGACGCGGAACTACATCAGCAACTCGGCGCAGAGCAACGGCACGCTGCTCAAGGAGAAGCCACCGAGCTCGAAGGGCGGCCACAAGAAACAGAAAAACAAGGACAAGGAGTACTACGTGTAGGCGCCACGCCGCCGCTCCCGGCGCGCGAAGCTGAGCCCGGGTCGTTCCTCTGCCCACAGACGCGCGTGTACTTGGCAACCTGAGCATCCCGCAGGGGTCAGAACTGTCCTAGGAGACGGGGCTGTATGGACCATGACTCCGGTGGGGAAAATCATTCGTGAACAGAACACCAAGATGCACCTAACCGAGAAGGCGCAAGCCACGGGCTGCTTTGACGCAGTCGCCGCTCGGAGACAGAAAGTTCTTTCTGCCCTGCTGTGTCAGCCAGCACACACTTTTGCACGCTGGAGTGAGCAGGTGGCTCCCCGCCCCCGCCCCCCCCGGCCCCCCAACTTTTCGCAGACTTGGAAGCTTCCTTCTCTTGAGGACCTTTCACCCAAGGTAGAAGACTTCATGGCTTACTTGTTCCATAACTCCAAGTGAGTCTGTAATAATGTTTGTGAAGCTTGACTGTAATAATGGTTTTTTTTTGTTTGTTTGTTTGTTTAATTATGTAAAAAACAAAAAACAAAAAAAAGAAAAGAAAAAAAAGTTAAAAACAACAAAACCCCACCCTTATCTGGTTCTGGCCAGTGTGCGTGTAACTTTTCAAGATCTGAGGGGAAAAAAATGGCTTTTGGGTATTTGATTATTTTTTGAAAATAACTGGACATAAGAAGAAGAAAAACAAAATCTCAGAAAACAAAAGTAAGAGAGACTATTGCCATATGAACTCAAAAGCTACCATGGTGTTCACTCTACATATCAGGTTGTGGTGTTTCTAGAATCTGTTGTCTGTTTCTATATGAGGCTTTGCTGCACACATAGCAAAATCATGGGATGGATGATGGTTCTGATTGGAAAAGCTGGTCCCTCAGGATCAAATTCCAGAATTTGCCACCCAAACCCTGAACAGATGTGGTTAGGGCTGGCTTTCTCAGAGCTATCAGCTTCACTTAACAATATTGTTCCTGTCCATGAGCCCAGCCAAACTGAGGTAAAGGAGATAGCCCCACAAATTAAAACAGAGCCTTTCCTAGGAAAGGGGGCCGGGGGGTGGGCTGGATCTGTGACTGATCGAAATGCATGCGAATATAAGAGAAAAGACAGTACAAGAAGTCTGTTACAGAATCAAAACAGACAATAGGGGAGTTCAACTTGTGATAGAACCACAAAAGGTCACACAAGCCAAACACAGCGTGACAGAGTGCAAAACTCATAGTTCTTCCCCCGCCCCCAACATGATAATGTTTTTCCTAGTGATTTAATTTTCCAGCCTGACATTTACAGATAACTCTATCCTTCCATTTGCTCACGTCTCCCTTCACCCATTTTTTCTAAAGATAAATAAATAACAAATGAATAAAGCTGCTGTGACACACACACACAAAATGGAATTTAATAGTATAATATATATAAATAAATATATATACAGATATATTTATCATGGTATGTTTGATGGGATGACTGAAACAGGAAAACTGTTAAAATCTTGAAGTGGAATGAGAATGTTGTTTTCAAAGAAAATAACAAAACAACAAAAAGTAAACCTTAAAATGTGAAGAAAGTGTGAGTTTTAGTTTTGTCACAGTTAACTGTGTCAAGGAGAATAAAAAAAAAAAAACTCTTCTCAGATTTTGTTTACATATTTTACTACATTTTTGCTGGTATAGTTCCTTAGCCACCTGTGTACATACTGCTTTGAGAACTGTTCTTTCCTTTGTTTATTTCCGTTTGTTTGATTTCTGTTCTAGTTGTCTTTCTTTCTGAAAAGAGGAAACAATGTACAGTAAAACAATAAACTGGTTCTGTGGCCATACCTAACCCGAAAGCAAGAGACGAAGCAAGACAAGTATTTACATGAAAATGAAATGTGTCCTCTGGAGGGTCAGATATATACAGTTTCTTTTGTACAGATGAAAATCAATCAGCTGTTTAGATTTAGTAATCTACTCTTGCTGGTCTTTGTAAGTTGCATGAATATTTGACTTTGAGAAAATATCTTAAAGATGTGGGGCAAAAAATGCAATCTCAATGATGGTAGCCTTTACTAATGTGTATGGAAAGAGGTGTTCCTCATTACCTGATATTTCAATGTGTTAAGAGTTTTGGATTATTTTATTATCATTGGAAAAGACAGGATTATAAAGAGGTATCAGAGCACGATTTTAGATAACTTAAATGGCCCAACCTATATGAAGTTGATTATATCTCGATGTCTGTAAAAGATTGCTGTTCTTGGAGTCTTGAGGTCTTGTGAACTGATTTCCTGCTTTCTTTCTTTGCATTTTTTTATTTGAGTAAAAATACATTTGTTATATTCCTTTTAGTGTAAGTTTCTATTTGGACAATTTTATGGGAACATGTGCATTCTGTATGTTAGCTTCTATCATATTCCTGTTGTTTTATGAGCAAACTCTTAAGAAATTTATTTTATGATGTTGTGAAGTTACTGCTTTTTTTTCCCTTTTCTCTTTTATTTCATATTTGCATTTTTGTTCAAGGATATGCTTAGCAATAAAATGTTCTTCCCAATCCTTGTATGATGATGCATTTTTATTTTCCAAACATTTATTAAAAGATCTTGCACTGGGGCTAAATATGATCATCATATTAGAAGTTAAGTAAATTAGGACCATGTTCATGGGAACTAAAATATTAAAAATCACTACTAATTGCTTATCTAAAGTTATCAAAAGTGATATATTTGTGGGCTAAGCAGTTATTGTCTGTCAACTGAGGCATTATTTTTAGATTATTATTATTATTGTTTACATAATGATTGTTATTACATTATTATTTAGATAAGGTAACCAGGAAGGAAAAACTCCTAAACAGGTAAGACTACAGAAGCATTTTATTCTGGAAAAAAAATTATTAGATACTATATTTTTTTAAGTGTTTGGTAACATAAAGTATTTGCTGTAAGTTAACAAACTTTCAACAGTTTTCCAGAACCATGTTCTATATTTTCCAAAACCGTGTTCTTATCTGAAGCACTGGAAAGTTTTAGGTGGCTTCTTTCCAAGCCTCCTGGCATACTGAAAATTTTCAGAAAAATGCTAAATCCAAAGACAAATTTAAGTGAGTGCTTAAATTTTAGCAGCTTCTTTCTAGATTTTCAGATTACAAATTCTGTAACATTCATTACAGCTGGAACCTTTGTCATTACTCAGGTGTCCTTGATATGCTGGTTCCTTAAGCACATGCTTACTTTGCCAATTGGATAATCCATGATACTCTACATTTTTTATCATGATCTAGAAACATGGGGTAACTAAATACCTGTACTATAACCATATTTTGGTTACCAATTTTTAAAGAGTTATAATCAAAAACAAATATGACTAACCCTGTTCCTTCAGATTTCATTGGTGGAATGGTTATATTATTGACTATCAAGGAAATAGATAATGAGGCTTAATAATATTAAACTATGAAAAGTTCCTGTTTTTATTCCTGTTTCAGATAATTGACATAAAGAGGTCAACTTGGCCAGACGTTGGGGTAAGCAAAGGAAGTATAGATTTAATAAAATGTTAAACTTGCCAGAGAAATTTCCAGATGATGGGTAATATAGTAGAGTTATCAAGATCTAAGTGGCATTTGCTCAGATACTTTGGTTAATGTCCATGAACAGAAGTACTTTTTCATTGTTTCCATGAGGAGGTATTGACTATACCATCTCTTTCCAGTGTGTTTAACTTTGGCCGTGGGCTTTGAAATCAGAAAAGCTTAGTTCATAAATCTTGGCTGTGAATCACGGGTCTGTCCTTTATCAGTTGTCAAACCTTGAGTAAAGTGTGCAGCGACTTTAACTTCATCCATATGATATCGCCTTCCTCTTAGTGTTGTTCTATAATTAAATGAGCTCACTTGCATAAAAGAGCCTGGTTATAAGCACAGTGACTGGCCCATTGCCCTCAAATAGCAATGGCTAAATTGTCTTATTCAGTTCAGTTGCTCAGTCGTGTCGGACTCTTTGAGACCCCATGAATCGCAGCACGCCAGGCCTCCCTGTCCATCACCAACTCCCGGAGTTCACTCACACTCACGTCCATCAAGTCAGTGATGCCATCCAGCCATCTCATCCTCTGTCGTCCCCTTCTCCTCCTGCCTCCAATCCCTCCAAGCATCAGAATCTTTTCCAATGAGTCAACTCTTCCCATGAGGTGGCCAAAATACTGGAGTTTCGGCTTTAGCATCATTCCTTCCAAAGAAATCCCAGGGCTGATCTCCTTCAGAATAGACTGGTTGGATCTCCTTGCAGTCCAAGGGACTCTCAAGAGTCTTCTCCAACACCACAGTTCAAAAGCATCAATTCTTCACCACTCAGCTTCCTTCACAGTCCAACTCTCACATCCATACATGACCACTGGAAAAACCATTGCCTTGACTAGATGGACCTTTGTTGGCAAAGTAATGTCTCAGCTTCTCAATATGCTATCTAGGTTGGTCATAACTTTTCTTCAAAGGAGTAAGCGTCTTTTAATTTCATGGCTGCAATCACAATCTGCAGTGATTTTGGAGCCCCCCAAAATAAAGTCTGACACTGTTTCCACTGTTTCCCCTTCTATTTCCCATGAAGTGATGGGACCAGATGGCATGATCTTAGTTTTCTGAATGTTGAGCTTTAGGCCAACTTTTTCACTCTCATCTTTCACTTTCATCAAAAAGCTTTTTAGTTCCTCTTCACTTTCTGCTATAAGGGAGGTGTTATCTGCATATCTGAGGTTATTGATATTTCTCCCAGCAATCTTGATTCCAGCTTGTGCTTCTTCCAGCCCAGCTTTTCTCATGATGTACTGTGCATAGAAATTAAATAAGCAGGGTGACAATATACAGCCTTGATGTACTCCTTTTCCTATTTGGAACCAGTCTGTTGTTCCATGTCCAGTTCTAACTGTTGCTTCCTGACCTGCATACAAATTTCTCAAGAGGCAGATCAGGTGTTCTGGTATTCCCATCTCTTTCAGAATTTCCCACAGTTTATTGTGATCCACACAGTCAAAGGCTTTGGCATAGTCAATAAAGCAGAAATAGATGTTTTTATGGAACGCTCTTGCTTTTTCCATTATCCAGCAGATGTTGGCAATTTGCTCTCTGGTTCCTCTGCCTTTTCTAAAACCAGCTTGAACATCTGGAAGTTCATGGTTCACATACTGCGGAAGCCTGGCTTGCAGAATTTTGAGCATTACTTTACTAGCGTGTGAGATGAGTGCAATTGTGCAGTAGTTTGAGCATTCTTTGGCATTGCCTTTCTTTGGGATTGGAATGAAAACTGACCTTTTCCAGTCCCGTGGCCACTGCTGAGTTTTCCAAATTTGCTGGCATATTGAGTGCAGCACTTTCACAGCATCATTTCAGTATTTGAAATAGCTCAACTGGAATTCCATCACCTCCACTAGCTTTGTTCATAGTGATGCTTCCTAAGGCCCATTTGACTTCACATTCCAGGATGTCTGGCTCTAGGTCAGTGATCACACCATCGTGATTATCTGGGTCGTGAAGCTCTTTTTTGTACAGTTCTGTGTATTGTTGCCACCTCTTCTTAATATCTTCTGCTTCTGTTAGGTCCATACCATTTCTGTCCTTTATCGAGCCCATCTTTGCATGAAATGTTCCCTTTGGTATCTCTAATTTTCTTGAAGAGATCTCTAGTCTTTGTCATTCTGTTGTTTTCCTCTATTTCTTTGCATTGATCGCTGAGGAAGGCTTTCTTATCTATCCTTGCTATTCTTTGGAACTCTGCATTCAGATGCTTATATCTTTCCTTTTCTCCTTTGCTTTTCGCTTCTCTTCTTTTCACAGCTGTTTGTAAGGCCTCCCCAGACAGCCATTTTTCTTTTTTGCATTTCTTTTCCATGGGGATGGTCTTGATCTCTGTCTCCTGTACAATGTCACGAACCTCCATCCATAGTTCATCAGGCACTCTATCAGATCTAGTGCCTTAAATCTATTTCTCACTTCCACCGTATAATCATAAGGGATTTGATTTAGGTCATACCTGCATGGTCTAGTGGTTTTCCCCACTTTCTTCAATTTAAGTCTGCATTTGGCAATAAGGAGTTCATGACCTGAGCCACAGTCAGCTCCCAGTCTTGTTTTTGCTGACTGTATAGAACTTCTCCATCTTTGGCTGCAAAGAATATATAATCAATCTGATTTCAATGTTGACTATCTGGTGATATCCATGTGTAGAGTCTTCTCTTGTGTTGCTGGAAGAGAGTGTTTGCTATGACCAGTGCATTCTCTTGGCAGAACTCTTTGCCCTGCTTCACTGCGTATTCCAAGGCCAAATTTGCCTGTCACTCCAGGTGTTTCTTGACTTCCTACTTTTGCATTGCAGTCACCTATAATGAAAAGGGCATCTTTTTTGGGTGTTAGTTCTAAAAGGTCTTGTAGGTCTTCATAGAACTGTTCAAGTTCAGCTTCTTCAGCATTACTGGTTGGGGCATAGCCTTGGATTACCATGATATTGAATGGTTTGCCTTGGAAACGAACAGAGATCATTCTGTCGTTTTTTAGATTGCATCCAAGTGCTGCATTTCGGACTCTTTTGTTGACCATGATGGCTACTCCATTTCTTCTAAGTGATTCCTGCCCACAGTAGTAGATATAATGGTCATCTGAGTTAAATTCACCCATTCCAGTCCATTTTAGTTCGCTGATTCCTAGAATGTCGACATTCACTCTTGCTATCTCCTGTTTGACCACTTCCAATTTGCCTTGACTCATGGACCTGACATTCCAGGTTCCTATGCAATATTGCTCTTTACAGCATTGGACCTTGCCTCTGTCACCAGTCATATCCACAACTGGGTATTGTTTTTGCCTTGGCTCCATCCCTTCATTCTTTCTGGAGTTATTTCTCCACTGATCTCCAGTAGCATATTGGGCACCTGCTGACCTGGGGAGTTCCTCTTTCAGTATCCTATCATTTTGCATTTTCATACTGTTCATAGGGTTCTCAAGGCAAGAATACTGAAGTGGTTTGCCATTCCCTTCTCCAGTGGACCACATTCTGTCAGACCTCTGCACCATGACCCTCCCATCTTGCGTGGCCCCAGAGGGCTTGGCTTAGTTTCATTGAGTTAGACAAGGCTGTGGTTCATATGATCAGATTGGCTAGTTTTCTGTCGTCATGGTTTCAGTGTGTCTGCCCTCTGATGCGCTCTCACAACACCTACCGTCTTACTTGGATTTCTCTTACCTTGGACATGTGGTATCTCTTGATGGCTGCTCCAGCAAAGCGCAGCCACTGCTCCTTACCTTGGAGGAGTGGTATCTCCTCCCGCCACCGCTCCTGACCTTGAACGTGGAGTAGCTCCTCTTGGCCCTCCTGCGCCTGCGCAGCCACCACTCTTTGGACATGGGGTTGTTCTTCTCAGCCGCCGCCCCTGACCTCGGGCATGTGGTAGCTCCTCTCGGCCGCTGCCCCTGACCTCTGGCGTGGGTTAGCTCGTCTCAGCCACCGCCCCTGATCTCAGACATGGGGTAGCTTGTTTCGGCTACCACCCCTGACCTCGAACGTGGGGTAGCTCATCTCAGCCTAATGTATTCATTAGGCATTATTAAATGATTACTATGTCTTAAATTGAGAGCATTAATTAGTTTATAATTTACTAAGGGTTGCTCAACAAGCTGTCAAACAAAATAGTGCAAACCAAGTTCTTTGAGAGTTCAGAAGAAATTACTTAAGGTAAGGTTTAATAGAGGAGCTGATGTATTAGGTAAACCCTTGAAAAAATTGATAGGCAGAGGTCAGAGCTAAATGCCATTCAAAAAAAAAAAAAGTATTGAACTAGGAGCCAAAAGGGTCAAAACAATAATTTGGATGGGTCACAGATGGTATAAATTATACTATTGGAAGACATGGCTCTGAAGGTTTTGGGGAATTTGTCAATGAGGGGAAGAGAGAGATGGGAGAATGTCTTGAGTAGTTCTCAAGGTCAAGGGCTAATGATTTTAAGAGGACACAGGAAGAGAAAGGCAATGCTGATACTCTCTCAATGAAGATATAAGATTATTGGAGTGATCAAGTTTCCAGATAGAAGTGATGCTGTGAACAGAGAGGGGGTGAATTGTTCTTCTGATATATCAATAAAGGAGGAAATGGAATCAGGGACATATTGCCGTGAAACTGACAGAAGTTGTGACAGCTATAGTCAAAGCCTCAATAATTCTGGGTAAACTGAAGGCAAAGTTATGTACCTAATAATGAGGCTGTGAGCACAAGGCAGAAGTCTGTTGGCAGTCTGTTCAGAAGGCAGCTAATGAAAAGTGTTAGGAAGAGGTTGGCTGACTTCATCTGGCATCAGTAGTAATACTTTATATTTTTGCAACATTTCTTTTTATTTCATGGCTTAAAACCCAGTCTTGCAGTTCCAAATTTAGAGCTCTTTCACTTACATAATGGTAGCTCTAAAGAAATAATAAAATGTCAACTTTTTTTTTTTTTTTCCAGAGCATTTGGAGCTTAGGAAGAGGTAATAAAATGTTGTATTGTCTACTTAGAGTGCCATAACAAAATGTCATAGGCTAGGTGGCTTAACAACAGAAGTTTATTTCCCACAGTTCTACAGACTGAAGTCCCAGATCAAGATCCAGTAGGGTTTGTTTTCTGGTGAGGGCTGTCTTCCTGACTTACAGATGGCCACCTTCTCATTCTGTCCCCGTATGACTATTCTTCTGAGCATGTGCAAGAAAGAGAGAAGAGATCTCTTCTTTTTTATCATGCCCCTCCTACCATCTTGTTGTGGCTTCTCCTTTGGACGTGGAGTATCATTTTTGTGTGTGGGTTTCCAGTGTCCTGTCAATGATTGTTAAACAGCTAGCTGCAATTTTGGTGCTCTCACAGGAGGAGATGAGTTCATTTCCTTCTACTCTGCCATCTTGAACCAATCTCTCTTCCGCTTTGTATAAGGCCACAGTCTTATCAGATCATGTTCCCATTTTAGAACCTCATTTCAATTTAGTTCCTAAAGATCCTACCTTTGTAACGGTAACACTAGGTGTTAGGGCTTTGACGTATTAATTTGAGGGGTGGCAGACACAATTAAGTCCACTATAGATACGCATGGTGTTGGGAATTGGTAAAGTGAACATTTTCAAGGCTCTAAGGAGTCCAAGAATTCAAAAGCAATTCTAACCTTGTTGATGTGAATGCATGTGCTAGATAGAACAGGAAATAAATCCAAGAGAAAGTAAACCACAGAGCAGAATAGGATTGTAAGAGGAATGGGGATTAGGATTTGAAAGCAGTGTTAAGGTTGTATGAGAGGCCCTAGAAGACAGGAACAGCTAAAAGGAAGCCAGACCAAACTTTGGAGTTGTATTAAATGAATGGTGTGACTGTCAAGAGGCTATGAACTTTTCTAGTGGTTAGGTACCTGGGTTCTAGACTCAGAATGCCATGGTGTGTATTTTGGTGCTGTGATTTTGGATAATTACTTAGTGTACCTAAGGCTCAGCTTTCATTCCTATAAAAGGAAATTATAATATTACCTACTGTATAGGTTTGTCAGGAAAGATTAAATAAAATAACCCATGGAAAAATGCTTCGCCTATACCTGACACATCATAAACCTAAATAGAAGTTGATCATTATTATAATTTGGCCTTGTTACCTGACTCAGGCAGGATCAAAGTTAGTTGCTACTTGCATGGCTAACCAGTACCAGAAATAGCATAAATATTTAGGATGGCTAACCAGTACCAGAAATTGCATAAATATTTAGGATAGGCAATCACTCTATTGCCTGAATTCTTTCCTTTGCTAAGAAAATATAAAATTCAAATGCCTGCTCATCGGCAAAGCTTTCCCTTTACTACCACTAAAGTTCTCTGCTTAAAAGATCCAGCTTGGATTACACACAGAGAGGCTCACATCCTAAGATTTCCACTCCTCTCCTGGGTTTCTAGTCCTTGGGTTTCCTGTGACAGCTGGTCAGTTAAACACAGCAAGAGGCCTTCAGAGAAACTTTCACCCCTTTAGTGATATGCTTTATTTTGTATTTTTAATATTTTATTTTGGTAGGAACGCTTAACATGAGATTTACTCTCTTTAAATTATTAGTCGACAAGCATAAGATTTCAGTTAAGATGAATATGTTCTAGAGATCTGTTCTACAACATTGTACCTACAGTCAACAATACTGTGTTGTCCACTTAAAAGCTCATGGTCATTCTTAAATTCTAAATTTGTTCAGTTAATCACCTTGAACTGAACTTGAATCTTTCTATACATGCACATAAAGCATAAGGTCACAAATTAGAGTAAAATTAATTTTTTCTAATAAAGAAATTTGAACCTTTTTCCTAACTTTAAGCCAGTAGATCAATTTATTAATTGCATTCCAATGGATCAATGAATAGCGGTAAACGTAGTAACTAACTGGACCTGGTTCATCAGCAAAATGAAAACCTAGATCTTCATCTCCAATGCAAAGAGGACCACAGTCCCTCCTTTCATGCCATGGATCCCTGTGTATTTTGGTTTTGTTTTTAATTTGATTTTTTACTCTGAATGTTTCCAAATATTTTCAAAAATGAAGTGAATAGTATAATAGTCTCCCATTTATTCATTATCTGATTTGAAGAATTACTAATATTTTGCTATTCTTGTTTTATCTATGCCCACATCTTCATGAAAGAATATCTTTTAATACCACACAATGTTAAGAAGCACAAAAGAAGCTTTAAAAGAGTATTTATTGTTGGATCTCTTGACCTGAGTCTTATTCTTGTTCAATGTGTTTCAGAGTAACTAAACCTAACGTTCTTGCCAATGGACAAATTAATGGCATGATGCCAGCTCTTTATTCAATGACAACATGAAAGACAAGATTAACTTAAGTAGACTCTTCACCATTTAATGAGATTGCTTGAAAACTGAAAGGATTTTTTCAGCTTGTATGTATTGTATTTCAATTCAACTGTGCTCAATCACTTTTTGAAATGAATAAAACAGTCTATAGATTATATACAGCTGCTTAATCTTTGGTAAAATGTGACATATTGGAATAGAATCCATGTTCTCTTTCAAGGGAATGAGTAAAGGAGAATACTACTCATTTGCACCTGTGGAAGCTAAGAAATTCTGTTTTACCTCTAGAAATCACAAAGCCACTAGCATTTTTCCCTAGGGTTATACTCGTGCGTTTGCAATAGCCATAGCTACACTGATTTTGCATGAGTCTACATAGAAGAGAGAGTTCATTAAGTATATTCTCAAGTTATAATGTTATCACTGTTCCACTGTTGAAAATTGTGATTTTTCTCTTCTCTGCTCTCACTCACCTGCAAGTTTTGGCTTAGAATTTTCATCATAAAACTATTACGAGAGAAAGAGAAAGTTATTCATAGACCATTTAATAGTATCTTCTTTCCCATCACCAATTCAAAATAAGTGTTAGGAAACATGGCTAGAACCACCATTAGCTGTTGCTTCTTGGGTTCATGGAGTACAGTAGGTTTCAACTGTAAATAGTAGGTTTCAGCAAGTAAACCTGTTTTTACTCTGTACTTAGCAGTTTGCCCATTTTATTTGTTTATTTATTTTTAATATTAATTTTTTATGAGGGTCAGGGGAATCTAGCAGACAATACATAAGTGTTCTTTTTAAAACAAACGAAAAAGGTGGTTTAGGTTTGCAAGGAAGGACAATTAGGCAGGGTGAGGAGTGGAGTACAAGGTAGCTTCAATTAAGGGTGTCATTAAAACTGAAAAAATAACAATTATTTAGTATTGTGGTGTACTTTTTGATGTTAATGCGTCACCTAGGATAATGTGCTTACGTGCATGCATCGGGGTTGTTTGGAGTTTTTTTGTTTGTTTGTTTTTCTCTCTTTTTTTGATGCAAAAAGCTTTATTGTTTCCATTTGGCCGAAGGCTGAGGAGAAGGCTCTACAGTGATTAAAAAGCTGCCAAGGACTGCAGAGAGGAGCTTCGGGGAGAAGCTCTGACACCACAGGGGCTCCTCAAAGGCCACTGGGCTTCTGCCTCTACTTGTGCTTGTTGGTTAGTCACTAAGCCGTGTCTGACTCTTTTGCAAGCCCATAGATCATAGCCTGCCTGGGCCATCTGGCCATGGCATTCTCCAGGCAAGAAGACTAGAGTGGTTGTCATTTCCTTCTCCAGGGGATCTTCTCCACCCAGAAATGGAACCCTTATCTCTTGCATTGCAGGCTGATTCTTTACCACTGAGCCACCTGGGAAACCCAGTTGTTTGAGGTTGAGCCTTTCGAAGAGGTACCCGCCCAACCCCACCTGGTCAGGTTTTCAGGTGGTCACCATCTCCTTGATGAATTCCAGCTGCTCCTCCTGGGGGCGCTCTCCCGGAAGCCACGGAGGTGCATCTCCGCACACAGAAGCCCGGCTGGCAATGCCAGGCCCACACGGCCCTGGTTTAGGTTTTTCTCCGTGAAAATGAAGGCTTTCCCAGCGTCCTGGGTTTTATCCTGCTCATGTTGAGACACCTTCTGCTTGTCCTGGAAGAGAGTGAGGTCACCTTGCTGGTTTTGCACTTTTCAAGAAATGCTCTTGGAGCCCTCGTGCTTCTCCTCGGCCAGTTAGCAGAGAAAGTGGCCTACATGCTCGTGAACCATCGAGGTGGAAATAGAAGCACGGAGAGAGGTAGGTGTGAGATGCTGCCAATGTGTGTTCACTAGGGGATGGGCAGCACGCTGTGCAGCTCTGTTGTGATGTCCAATTTGAAATGGGAAAACTAGAATAGTCATTGAGTAGAAACCAAACAGGGAGGGAAATGTGGGCCAGAGGAGGAGAGCAGAAGCAGGAGAGATGCTTCTAAATCCCTGCAGTGTGTAATTGCTCAGAAGATAGGTCCATATTTGAGCCTCTAAAATAATTTTCTCCATCCTCTCTTTCCCTGTCCCCCAACCACCCCACCTTTCCATTCCAGAAATAGTGTCAGATGTTAATAAACACACACACACACTTTTCCATAGTGACTGCACCAATTTACATTCCTACCAACACAAAGGTTCCCATTTTTTCACATTCTCACCAGCACATTCTCACTCCACATTCTCTTGTCTTTCTGATAATTGCCATTCTAACAGGTATAAAGTGATATCTCCTAGTGCTTTTGATTTGCGTTTCCCTAATAATTAATGATATTGAGTGCATTTTCAGGTACTTATTTGTATGTCTTCTTTGGGAAAATGTCTGTTCATGTTCTTTGCTCATTTTTAATCATATTTGTTTTCTTGTGTTGACTTGTAAGAATTAAGAATTGCTTATGTATTTTGGATATTAGCTACTTAAAAGACATATAGTTTGCAAATATTTTTTCCCATTCAGTAGGCTGGCTTTTCATTTTGTTGATTTTTTTCTTTTGCAGGGAAGAAGTTTTTTAGCTTGAGTAGTTCTTCTTCATTACTTTTGTTTTTGTTGCTTATGCTTGAAGTGTTATAACCGAAAAACATCCCCAAAACCATTGTCAAAAAAAGAGCTTGGTATTGGGGAGGTTTTTGGCTATGAAATCCATTTGAAGTTAATTTTTTTAGTGGTATAAATTAGGGGTCCAAATCCATTGTCTTGCATTCGAATATCCATTTTTCCCCAAACCAGTTGTGGAAGAGACTGTTCTTTCTCCACTGTGTATTCTTAACTCCTTTGTCAAATACTAGTTGAAAGTATACATATGGGTTTGTTTCAGGGCTCTCAATTCTGTCCTGTTGGTATATGTGTCTGTTTTTATGCCAGTGCCATACTGTTTTGATTATTATAATTTTGTATTCAATAACCTTATATTGCAATGTAATACAGTTTGAAGTATGATGCCTCCAGTTATTTTCGTTTTTGTTTTTGTTTTACAAGATTGCTTTATTCAAGGTCTTTGTAGTTCCATATGAATTTTAGGATCGTTTTCTCTATTTTCATAAAAAATAACATAGGAATATTGATAGGGATTATACTGAATCTATACATGGCTTTTGGTAGTAGAGACATTTTAACAACTTAAACTGTCTGATTCATGAACATGGGATAACTTTCCATTTATCTGTGTCTTTTTAAATTTATTTCATCAATATCTTCTGATTTTCAGTGTAAAGGTCTTTCCCTATCTTGGTTAAATGTATTTTTAAGTGTATTATTGTTTTGGATGCTATTAAAAATGGGATTATTTTTATGTATTTCTTTTACAGATAGTTTATTTTTAATGTGTAGAAAGAGAACTGACTTTTGCATGTTGATTTTATATCCTGAAACATTAAGAATTGGAAGGTTCTTAGCCATTATTTCTTTAATTAAGTTGTCTGCCCCTTTCTCTACCTCTCTATTCTCTTTCTGAGACTCTAGTAGTGTGTAGATTTTTCTTTCAATGGTAATAATATCTTATAATTCACACAAGATTTCATTCTTTTTTTTTTTCCTGTTATGAATAAATAGCTTCACCTAACCTGTCTTCAGGCTCAGACATTCTTTCTTCTGCTTGGCCAAGTTTAATTCCTCAGTCAGTGTACCTAGGATTTCATTTTCTTTTAATGTTTATGCTTCCTGTTTCTTTGTTGAACTCTCATTTGTTCATGCATTGCTTTCCTAGTTTTGTCTCATTGTCTGTGTTTTAATTTACTGAATTACTTTAGGAGGATTATTCTAAATTATTTGCCAGACAGTTCATAGATCTCCATTACTTTAGGGTCTGTTAAGTGAAAGTCATTCAGTTGTGTCTGACTCTTTGCAACCCAATGAACTATATAGTCCACGGAATTTTCCAGGCCAGAATACTGGAGTGGGTAGCCTTTCCCTTCTCCAGGGTATCTTCCCAACCGAGGAATCAAATGGGGGTCTCCTGCATTGCAGGCAGATTCTCTACCAATTGAGCTCTCAGGGAAGCCCTTGGGGTCTATTATTAGAGCTCTATTAGTTTCCTTGGTGATATCATGTATACCTGATTCTTCATGATCATCTTTACTTGCATTACTATTTGCATATTTAAAGAAGTACTCCCCTCTTCCTTCCAACCTGATTCAGCTGATGGTGGAATTGCTGACTTGCTCCCTACCCTGGTGGTACACAGGATGTACTATAGGGCTGCTTGATTTCCCTGGCCAGGCTTCCTGGTTGGAAAGGGCTGGAGCATATCTTCAGCAGTTTGGCAGAGCCAAAGACTTGCTTCCTGTCTAAGTTCAGCCTGTAGAGGTGCTGTGATGTTGCCTGGAATTTCTGGCCAGACTTCCCAGTTTGCCAGGGCTAAAGGCTATGCTTAATAGTTGGCCTGGGCCATTGTCTTGCTTTCTTGTCCATGTGGGTCTCTAGACTGTACTTTCTGAATAAAACAAGCTGTCAACTGTGGATCCAAACAAGGCTGATCTGGTAACTGCCCTTCCTGGCCAGATGGGGCCACCAGTTTAGTTCTGCAGAAGAGCAGACACACTGGTTGGGATTTGCAGTTGGGCACTACAGCAACAGGAATGTGGTCTTCCAAGATCCATAGCACATTGCTGTGAGACCCATCCCGTTTCTTCTCTACCTGATTTCCCACTGATAAATGTAAGGCAGTATATAAGTGTGTCTCCCTGAAAGCACCCCAGAATGCTGGAGAAGCTGCATGTCTACCTTGAGCTCTCTTCTCTTCCCAATGGAGGAGCTATATATCCAGAGGGATCCCCTTCAGTGTGGTGCTGCACCAACCTGGGGGAAGGGTCTTGCAATCAGAGTGAAACCACTTCTTTTACCTTCTAACATGTTTTTTCTTTTCCTCTCTCTCTTTTTTTTTTTTTTTTTTGTGGTCCAATGGGGTGTTTTAACCTCACCCCTGGGTTTTGAGATCTTCACAAAGGTGTTTTATTTATGAATAGTTGCTAGCTGCTCTTTCTGTGAGGGTGGATTAAGTTGAGAATCACCTCTTTTGCCTCTTACTAACATCACTCTGGGCAATAGCTTTTATAATTAGACAGGTTGATGTTATGTTGCAATAGCTGGCAAGTGTGTGTTATGAAGAATACTGGGTATAGAGAAGTTGGTGGGCTATTGGGGAAAAAAGGAGAAACAAGAAGTTGAATCACTCTTCAGTCATAGTTAACATTGAAAAATAATTCTTGTCTTTTTAAATTCAAGGATTTTACAGGTCAGCATTGACTTGTGACTTTGATATTTCCATCACATAAGTCTACTGAGATGAGACTGTTGACCTACTGAAGTCAACTTTGTTAACCTCTGAAAATGAGATTCCAGAAAGTCCTACCCTTACCAAAAGCCCTCTGCATGTACACAAACAAGGGAAATTTTCCACAGCTCAAGTCGGTTAAACAATGCTCAGATGAAAGAGTGGATTTAAGGGCCTCGGTTAACAAGGCCTCCAGTTCCCCGGTCAGTGGGCATTCGGGTGTTGGCTTTGGCAGGCGGGTGCTGGGTGACACACAGAAGGAGCCTTAAGAGGCTGTTTCCCCTTACACCACTTCAAAGAAGTTTGGATTTTCAATTTATTTTTTAAAAGCAGATACACAGTAAACATTGGAATGTGAGTTTTATGCTAAATACATTTTGGTTTCAAAACAGTTATCTCTTGCTGCCAGAATAGCCCTAAGGATTAAGATGGTTTACTGGGATCAAATGCCTAGGAGATTTATTATAGTGCAGGCTGTTTACTTATTCCCATTAAAATGCCGATTATGCTTATTTCTTTGCCTCTCTCTCTTCTACCTCCTGTCTTCCCTCCTCTAGAGCCCATATTCTATTATTTTACTCTCCTGCTTTAAACTGAATCTACTTGGATTTTAATCCTTTATTAAAATGGAGGCCTTGAAAACTTTTATGCGGGCCAGCGAGTGGCAATGGTGTATTAGGTGGCTCACTAAGGTCTTGAGAACACCGAGTCCCTGGTTAGCAACCCAGAGCAAAAAAAAAATGTATTTTCAGGGACTCACTCTGATGACTGGAGATAAGGGTGTACATTTGAAATAATATGTTGTGAAGGGTAACAAACACCCCAGCTATAATCATAGAACAGTCTTATGGACTCTGTGGGAGAGGGAGAGGGTGGGAAGATTTGGGAGAATGGCATTGAAGCATGTATAATATCATGTATGAAACGAGTCGCCAGACCAGGTTCGATGCATGATACTGGATGCTTGGGGCTGGTGCACTGGGATGACCCAGAGGGATGGTATGGGGAGGGAGGAGGGAGGAGGGTTCAGGATGGGGAACACATGTATACCTGTGGTGGATTCATTTCAATATTTGGCAAAACTAACACAATATTGTAAAGTTTAAAAATAAAATAAAATTTTAAAAAAATGTTAAAAAAAAAAAAAAAATAAAGCCAAACAAGCAGTCAAAGAACTTATTGCCAATGGCCACTAGCAAAAAAAAAAAAAAAAAAATGTAAGGGCAAAGATAGTTTGCTGTTAGGTATTTGCTTTACTTGGATAAAAAGGAAGATAACTTATTTTATAACCAAATTCTGTGTAAAACATTCAATAAGACAAGTGAGTTTATATACAATGTATCAGTTCTCAAGAATAGACATGAGACATCAGAAACCATTATGATTTAAATAAGAAAGCTACAGCCCAGGAAATAATTCTAGAGGGCCTGATAATGCATCCACATTTACAAGAAAGCAATTAGTGAGTCCAATAGGCTCTGTTTGATGTATCTTGGCAAATGTTTGCTATACCCTGATAAATTCGTCTTGAATACTCAGTGACTATTACAGTGCCTGGCATGGAAATCTGCAGTGAGCTTTCATGGAAGGAACAGATGAATATAGCTGACCTGCTACTCATGGCATGTGCAAATGCGTTGCTATCATTTTGTATTTTTTTTTTTTTTTCTGGTATTATGCTTGGAAAGATCTAGACCAGCTGGTGTCAAATTTAGTATGTATGAGAATCACCTGGAGGGCTCTTTACAACACAGATTGCAGAGCCCCAGAAGAATCAGACTTTCTGATTCAAGAGGTCTAGGATACATCTGAGAAGTTGTATTTCTGACATGCAAAGGTGATGGTGTGCTGTTGGTGCGTTTGAGAGCCACGTAGCCCGTTAAGTAATGAAAGAGCATGTATACACTTAAGGGCAAAGAAGCACTCAACTCTGCTAATTTAAAAAAGTGTGACTTGGATCTAATGGGCAGACAGAACAGCTACTGTCTACTGCTAAGATTTCCATTATAGATGCAGAGAAAAAGGTGCATGCTTATTTTCTGTCTGTCTGATTGAGGCAGCCAAGATTCAACAAGGGGACATAGAAGAAAAACATGATGCAATAGTGAAAAATATGAAGAGAATTTTTACATCACAGAAATAACCTTGTAAACAGTAAAGACCCATTTTATTCCAAAGAATCTAAAATTTGGCTTTTCCTGAGAAGGGTTGGAATGTCATTTCTCTACACTCTCTCTTCTCTCTTGCTTTTTGAGCCTAGTTTTTTAAGCTTAAAGTTTAAAACTACGTAAATTAAAAGACCCAAAAAAGCATGACTTGAAGTCTTTAGTTGCCTGATAGCTCAGGTACCTTTTAACTTGAAAATTCTTAGAGTTTCTGGTAAATTATTTGAATCCCTAGTGATAGGACAGAGAAGGAAACTGATCTATGATAGGCAAAAGATAACATAAAAAATAACATGAATACTGCACATTGAGGCTTTGTCAGACTATCTACTGAGTTTTGCATGTATTATCTCATTCATTCCTGATAACAATCCTTTGAGATCAGCACCGTTTCTCTCCCTGTGTCACACACGAGAAAAATCAGGTTAAGAGAATTTAAGTGAACTTATCCATGGTCACACTTCCAGTAGGTTTGGGGATCAAAACTTAATTCTTTCCTGATACCTAAGAATTTAAAATATGTAAGTCAAGTTCCAAACAGGCATGATAGAAGAACCAGCACTAACAGCAATATGAAAAGTGCCAACTGTTATCATAGCAAGTAGAGTATTAATACTAAAAAGCACTATGATATAGGTATTACTACCCTAGTTTTGTGTTTGAGAAAACTCGAGAAGGTAAACAATCTTCCTGAGGTTGTATAGCTTGGCAAGATATGAACTAGAGACAAATAATTCTAAGGCATACCCTGTTTATATACCACCACCAAACCCTAATGTCAAGCAGTACCCTTCCTAGACTCTTTAATGGCAATCCACATATTAAATGCAAACTATTGCATTAATGTGGCTAGAAGGTTACCACACACAAAAAATTCACTGATTCTGCATTGGCAGCAGAAGAATGCTGTGATAAACCATGCATGTGTCTTCAGTCACTCAGTCATGTCTAACTGTTTGCAGCCCCATATACTGTAGCCCATCAGACTCCTCTGTCCATGGAATTTTCCAGACAAGAATATTGGAGTGGGTTGACATTTCCTACTCCAGGGAATCTTCCTGACCCAGGGATTGAACACATGTCTTTTGTGTCTCTTGCATTGGCAAGCAGATTCTTTACCACTGTGCCACCACCTTAGACATATTGTCAAATTTTATGTCCATATCCAAAAGTTTACTGGGTGCAAGGGTATATTGATTTAGATTCTTATTTGTATCAGAGCAGTACAGAATCCTATTATCTGTATTATCAGAGCTAATAGGATAGTAGCTTTATAACAAATAGCATCCCCTGCTCCCATTTTCCTCCCCTCTACCCTCATCCTGCTTGCCAAAGGCGGCCAGTTCTACGCTTTGCTATCCCATCTGGTATTTACCTCCATATTTCTATAGCATGTAGCTAGCTATCTTTCGATTCACTAATTTAAAACATCATTCACTGACTTCCTAATGTAGAACATTAGAATTTTTCTAATATACACCTGCTTACTCTACTTCATTCTTTCAAACTAGTTATACATTTTATTGTTATTTGTTCCTTTCTTGATTACCAATATATAAAAACAGTTCTCTGTTGAGTAGTGTGTTACAATTACTTTTGTTTTCCTATATAAACTTTTCATACAATGTCTGTCTTCTTCTAGAATTGATTATCTGTTTTTTTTTCCCATTTACTTGGATTCATTTGGACAAACCTTCATATGGCCAAACCGTCTTAGTTCCATTAATGGCTTTGGAAAATGACTACCAGGATAAGACTGTACATCACCAAATCTGTCCAATCATCTAGCCACTGCCTTTTGTCACTCATGGAGCTACCCCTCCTAGAGTTCTCCGTGTTGTTACTCCAACATGAACTGGTAGTTCTTTCAGTCACCTCTGTCATGATTATCATCCTTTGTCATCAACTTGCTATTTTCTCACTGTCTCCTATGGTAGATTTCCTGTTTCCTGGATTCTGTATCTTTCTTCTCCTTAATTGTATTCCCTTGTTAAATAAGGCACATTCTCTAGGAAATTCCTGCGAAAAGATGCATGGTGTATAAACTTTGAGATTTTGCATCCTTGGAAATTTCTTTATTCAAATTATTGATAGTTCTGTTTCAGTAGCAGAACTATAGGGGGGAACTCTTTTTCCCTAAGAATTTTATTCCCCCGTGGTTTTCTGTGTGATTATGTTGCTATTGAGTAGACCAGTGCCATTTTGGTTCTGTGTCCTCTGCGCGTGACCTTGTTTTTTCAGAATCTTCTCTTTATTCTTCGTATTTGAAATGCCATGATGACATGCTTTCGTGGCTGCTGCAGGGTCATCTATTTATGAACCTGACAATTTTGTCAGAGAAAGGAATAAAGATTGTATTCTCTAGAATTTATCAAAAGAAATCCTTTCTCCCTGTTTTGACCTGCATTCCTATAATGCACATGCTTGTGGGAGAGAGAAAGAGATGCTACCTGTCCAAATAGTCTGAAAGGGAAAGTGATAATTTATTAGTTGTGTCCAACTCTTTGAGACCCCCATGGCCTGTAGCTGGCCAGGCTCCTCTGTCCATGGAATTCTTCAGGCAAGAAAGCTGGTAGCCATTCCTTTCTCCAGAGGATCTTCCCCACCCAGGGATCGAACCTGGGTCTTCTGCAAATGGTTTACCTGTATTTAAGAAGAAGCTAGTGCACAAAGACAACTTGAGTAAATATGATGTGCTTTTTCTTTGTAAGGCGTAATTTCTCCTACTCAGAGTCCTTGTAATTTACTATGGAATATGTAAGCTGAAACTCCAATGCTTTGGCCACCTCATGTGAGGAGTTGACTCATTGGAAAAGACTCTGATGCTGGGAGGGATTGGGGGCAGGAGGAGAAAGGGATGACAGAGGATGAGATGGCTGGATGGCATCACCGATTCGATGGACATGAGTTTGAGTAAACTCCGGGAGTTGGTGATGGACAGGAAGGCCTGGTGTGCTGTGATTCATGGGGTTGCAAAGAGTCGGACTCGACTGAGCAACTGAACTGAACCGATGTGATTAGATCCTAAACTCTAATAGAAGACAGAATTCATTTTGACCTAAGAGGAAAAGTCTGACAGTACTTCATGGGAAGATGAGGTAGTTTCATACAGGGAGGTGGGAAATATGCTAAGAATGAGGAGGTGTTTGGTGAGTCAAGATGGAATCAAGATTGCCAGGAGAAATATCAATAACCTCAGATATGCAGATGACACCATCCTTATGGCAGAAAGTGAAGAGGAACTAAAAAGCCTCTTGATGAAAGTGACAGAGGAGAGTGAAAAAGTTGGCTTAAAGGTCAACATTCAGAAAACGAAGATCATGGCATCCGGTCCCATCACTTCATGGGAAATAGATGGGAAAACAGTGGAAACAGTGTCAGACTTTATTTTTTTGGGCTCCAAAATCACTACATACGGTGACTGCAGCCATGAAATTAAAAGACGCTTACTCCTTGGAAGGAAAGTTATGACCAACCTAGATAGCATATTCAAAAGCAGAGACATTACTTTGCCAACAAAGGTCCGTCTAGTCAAGCCTATGGTTTTTCCTGTGGTCGTGTATGGATGTGAGAGTTGGACTGTGAAGAAAGCTGAGCGCCGAAGAATTAATGCTTTTGAACTGTGGAGCTGGAGAAGACTTGAGAGTCCCTTGGACTGCAAGGAGATCCAACCAGTTCATTCTGAAGGAGATCAGCCCTGGGATTTCTTTGGAAGGAATGATGCTAAAGCTGAAACTCCAGTACTTTGGCTGCCTCATGCGAAGAGTTGACTCACTGGAAAAGACTCTGATGCTGGGAGGGATTAGGGGACAGAAGGAGAAGGTGATGACAGAGGATGAGATGGCTGGATGGCATCACTGACTCGATGGACATGAGTCTGAGTGAACTCCGGGAGTTGGTGATGTACAGGGAGGCCTCACATGCTGCGATTCATGGGGTCGCAAAGAGTTGGACATGACTGAGCAACTGAACTGAACTGAACTTGGTGAGTCAGGAATGTGAGGAGTGTAATAAAAGTAGCGAAGGAGATCAGCATTTGAGGGGCATTTGAGGGGCTTTGACCCCGCATCCGAGGTCAGGGGCGGTGGCCAGGAGGAGCGACGCCACTCCCAAGGCCAGGGGCAGCGGCCGGGAGGAGCTACCCCACACACCCATGCCCAAGGCCAGGGGCGGCAGCCAGGAAGAGCAACCCCAGGCCCGACGCCAGGGGCAGCAGCCAGGAGGACCAACCCCACATTCAAGGAGCCATGGCTGCGCAGGCACAGGAGGGCCTAGAGGAGCTATCCCATGTTGAAGGTCAGGAAGGGCGGAGGTGAGGAGATACCCCTCGTCCAAGGTAAGGAGCAGCGGCTGCGCTTTGCTGGAGCAGGCGTGAAGAGATACCCCATGCCCAAGGTAAGAGAAACCCAAGTAAGATGGTTGCAAGAGGGCATCAGAGGGCAGACACACTGAAACCATACAGAAAACTAGTCAGTCTAATCACACCAGGACCACAGCGTTGTCTAACTCAATGAAACTAAGCCATGTCTATGGGGCAACCCAAGATGGGCAGGTCATGGTGGAGAGATCTGACAGAATGTGGTCCACTGGAGAAGGAAATGACAAACCACTTCAGTATTCTTGCCTTGAGAACCACATGAACAGTATGAAAAGGCAAAATGATAGGATACTGAAAGAGAAACTCCCCAGGTCAGCAGGTGCCCAATATGCTACTGGAGATCAGTGGAGAAATAACTCCAGAAAGAATGAAGGGATGGAGCCAAAGCAAAAACAATACCCAGCTGTGGATGTGACTGGTGATAGAAGCAAGGTCTGATGCTGTAAAGAGCAATATTGCATAGGAACCTGGAATGTCAGGTCTATGAATCAAGGCAAATTGGAAGTGGTCAGACAGGAGATGGCAAGAGTGAATGTTGACATTCTAGGAATCAGCGAACTAAAATGGACTGGAATGGGTGAATTTAACTCAGATGACCATTATATCTACTACTGTGGGCAGGAATCCCTTAGAAGAAATGGAGTAGCCATCATGGTCAACAAGAGTCTGAAATGCAGCACTTGGATGCAATCTCAGAAACGACACAATGATCTCTGTTTGTTTCCAAGGCAAACCATTCAATATCACGGTAATCCAAGTCTATGCCCCAACCAGTAACGCTGAAGAAGCTGAAGTTGAATGGTTCTATGAAGACCAAGACCTTTTAGAACTAACACCCAAAAAAAGATGTCCTTTTCATTATAGGGGACTGGAATGCAAAAGTAGGAAGTGAAGAAACACCTGGAGTAACAGGCAAATTTGGCCTTGGAATACAGAATGAAGCAGGGCAAAGACTAATAGAGTTTTGCCAAGAAAATGCACTGGTCATAAAAAACACCCTCTTCCAACAACACAAGAGAAGATTCTACACTTGGACATCACCAGATGGTCAACACCAAAATCAGATTGATTATACTCTTTGCAGCCAAAGATGGAGAAGCTCTATACAGTCAGCAAAAACAAGACTGGGAGCTGACTGTGGTTCAGACCATGAACTCCTTATTGCCAAATGCAGACTTAAATTGAAGAAAGTAGGGAAAACCACTAGACCATTCAGGTATGACCTAAAACAAATCCCTTATGATTATACAGTGGAAGTGAGAAATAGATTTAAGGGCCTAGATCTGATAGATAGAGTGCCTGATGAACTATGGAATGAGGTTCATGACATTGTACAGGAGACAGGGATCAGGTACATCCCCATGGAAAAGAAATGCAAAAAAGCAAAATGGCTGTCTGGGGAGGCCTTACAAATAGCTGTGAAAATAAGAGAAGCGAAAAGCAAAGGAGAAAAGGAAAGATGTAAGCATCTGAATGCAGAGTTCCAAAGAATAGCAAGAAGAGATAAGGAAGCGTTCCTTTGCGATCAATGCAAAGAAATAGAGGAAAACAACAGAATGGGAAAGACTAGAGATCTCTTCAAGAAAATTAGAGATACCAAGGGAACATTTCATGCAAAGATGGGCTCGATAAAGGACAGAAATGATATGGACCTAACAGAGGCAGAAGATATTAAGAAGAGGTAGCAACAATACACAGAAGAACTGTACAAAAAAGATCTTCACGACCCAGATAATCACAATGGTGTGATCACTGACCTAGAGCCAGACATCGTGGAATGTGAAGTCAAATGGGCCTTAGAAAGCATCACTATGAAGAAAGCTAGTGGAGGTGATGGAATTCCAGTTGAGCTATTCCAAATCCTGAAAGACGATGCTGTGAAAGTGCTGCTCTCAATATGCCAGCAAATCTGGAAAACTCAGCAGTGGCCACAGGACTGGAAAAGGTCAGTTTTCATTCCAATCCCAAAGAAAGGCAATGACAAAGAATGCTCAAACTACCGCACAATTGCACTCATCTCATATGCTAGTAAAGTAATGCTTAAAATTCTCCAAGTCAGGCTTCAGCAATATGTGAACCGTGAACTTCCTGATGTTCAAGCTGGTTTTAGAAAAGGCAGAGGAACCAGAGATCAAATTGCCAACATCCACTGGATCATGGACAAAGCAAGAGCATTCCAGAAAAGCATCTATTTCTGCTTTATTGACCATGCCAAAGCCTTTGACTGTGTGGATCACAATAAACTGTGGGAAATTCTGAAAGAGATGGGAATACCAGACCACCTGATCTGCCTCTTGAGAAATTTGTATGCAGGTCAGGAAGCAACAGTTAGAACTGGACATGGAACAACAGACTGGTTCCAAATAGGAAAAGGAGTACATCAAGGCTGTATATTGTCACCCTGTTTATTTAACTTATATGCTGAGTACATCATGAGAAATGCTGGGCTGGAGGAAGCACAAGCTGGAATCAAGATTGCTGGGAGAAATATCAATAACCTCAGATAGGCAGATGACACCACCCTTATGGCAGAAAGTGAAGAGGAACTCAAAAGCCTCTTGATGAAAGTGAAAGTGGAGAGTGAAGAAGTTGACTTAAAACTCAACATTCAGAAAACGAAGATTATGGCATCCGGTCCCATCACTTCATGGGAAATAGATGGGGAAACAGTGGAAACAGTGTCAGACTTTATTTTTGGGGGGCTCCAAAATCACTGCAGATGGTGACTGCAGCCATGAAATTAAAAGACGCTTACTCCTTGGAAGGAAAGTTATGTCCAACCTAGATAGCATATTCAAAAGCAGAGACATTACTTTGCCAACAAAGGTTCGTCTAGTCAAGGCTGTAGTTTTTCCTGTGGTCATGTATGGATGTGAGAGTTGGACTGTGAAGAAGGCTGAGCACCGAAGAATTGATGCTTTTGAACTGTGGTGTTGGAGAAGACTCTTGAGAGTCCCTTGGACTGCAAGGAGATCCAACCAGTCCATTCTGAAGGAGATCAGCCCTGGGATTTCTTTGGAAGGAATGATGCTAAAGCTGAAACTCCAGTACTTTGGCCACCTAATGTGAAGAGTTGACTCACTGGAAAAGACTCAGATGCTGGGAGGGATTAGGGGCAGGAGGAGAAGGGGATGACAGAGGATGAGATGGCTGGATGGCATCACTGACTTGATGGACGTGAGTCTGCGTGAACTCTGGGAGTTGGTGATGGACAGGGAGGCCTGGTGTGCTGCAATTCATGGGGTCACAAAGTGTTGGACACGACTGAGTGACTGAACTGAACTGAAGTGTAAATGGTTAGTAGCAATAGGAAAACTATAAGATGCATTCACTTATGGCAACAATATGTAAAAGGCATAAAGATGGGGAAATTGAAAGACACATCTGAGACCAACACATTGGCTGGATCCTAGTTGATACATGGAGCAATGGGACATACATAAGTGAAAATTTGGGATCAAAGCATGTCAAGCCTTGGATGCAAGATCATTTGGTAAGCTGTGCTTATTCGCTCAGTCGTGTCTGACTTTGTGACCCCATGGACCGCAGCCTGTCAGGCTCCTCTGTCCATGGAATTTATTTCATTCATTTCTTCCCATTTACTAATTCATATTCACTGATGAACTACTGTGAACCAGCCCTTGTGCTGGGTTCTAGAGAGAGATCTGGAGGAGACAATGTTCTGGCTCACAGGCAATTAACGACCACATGTGAAGGCAACTAACCTTATCCTGGTGTTTGCACCTAAGGTCTGCAAACGAAGTGTGAATGAGATGTATCAGGATGACAGAGAATGGAGCATCTAGATTGCCTGGCGTGTACTGAAAAGGCCAAAAAGAGACAGTGGCATCAAGAAGGAATCAAATGAACTGTCGAATTACTGAAGGTATGGACAGAGCTTTCCAGACAAAGAAAGTATACAGTCAAATGTACAGAGATGAGAGAGAACATGGCACATGTATTCATTTATTCACTCATAGTACAGCTTTTTATTGAGCACTTACTGTGTACCAGCCACAGTATTAGCCGCTCTGGGGGAACTACTGATCTTTCAATACAGAGCATGATGTCCCTTCAGATTTAGCTTCATGAGAACAAGAATTATGTCTGTCTTATTAGTTGTTGTGTCCAATATTTAATATTTGTTAAATACATGTGGAAGCATGGTAATGGATATCCATAGGAAAGAGGATAACTACAAGATTATCAAGAAGTTCATGGGAGAGCTGTATCGAGAATTACTGATATATTATGTTTAATCAAAACTGGGGATGTGGACAAAATTGTTCAAACTTCACTGGAGGAATATATAAAAGAGTAGAGGGTAGGGACTTCCCTGGTGGCTCAGTGGTTAAGACTCCATGCTTCCAATGCCGGGGGTGGAGGTTCAATCCCTGGCCAGGAACTAAGATCCTGCAGGTCACACAGTGTGGCCAAAACACAGAATAAAATAAAAGTGAAAATGATTTTAAAATTTTAATAAAAGTGTAGCAAGTAAATAATGGAATACATGGAAATTCTAACCTTTCTGCAGAGAGGAAGCAGCACTCATTAAAAAAGAGCACTCATTTAAATTTAAATTTAAGAAATTCAAAACATTTTTAAAGAGTAGGTGTTTACCATACCAGAGACAAGTTTTATTTATTTGTGATAAATTATAAATTCATGTATAGATGTACCCCATCTATGCTCTGACTGATAACACTGAACCACTTGGGTTTGGAGAATTTTAAAAGTTTCTCCTTTTGAAAACCACCATGGTCCTTTCCCATAGCCCATGCACATCTGATTCTATAAAGTCAACAACAAACCCACCTCTGATATTGGTATTTCCACTTTGCCTTTCTTTAGTCAAAAAATCTTAGCTTAATCCAGATTTGAACTCAGTTCATTCCTTCTCCTAGAAACTGATTTTAATGCTCCTTCTTGGTCGAAAATACACTTAGTCTCAACCGCTTGAGGAGCACTGCAAAGACAGCCTTACTCATTAGGGCGTTATGACACTAGGAAGGCGTGGCTACGTAAAAAACAAGTAAACCACATTAGAACATAACTACCGATGCTTCCCTGGTGGCTCCGGCGGTAAAGCGTCTTTCCGCAAAGCGGGAGACCTGGGTTCAATTCCTGGGTCGGGAAGATCTGGAGACGGAAATGGCAACCCGCTCCAACAGAGGAACCTGGTAGGCTACAGTCCATGGGGTCTCAAAGAGTAGGACGTGACTGAGCAGCTTCACTTTCACTCCACTTTTCACCCATGCTTTAGGGAAGCGAGGAGCTTCAAAGAGGGAGAAATTTCTTCCATCAAATACAGCAGTTCAGATAAGATCTGAAAAGTACTGTGAAATTCTAGGCAAAAAGCAAAAGCAAAGTTCTTACCCTCAAGAGACTCGCAACCTTGTAAGGAAAACCACTCTCAACAGAGACTTACTCAGAGTTCCCTCAACATGCCTGGCTCTTGGTGCGTGGTGGATACCCAGTATGCATTTGTAAAATAAATAAGAATAAATGCACACGCCATGCATTCTCTCATTTCTGTTTCTTTGACTTGGGTTTGAAGGTCACTGATGGCCTAGGTAAGGAGAGTTCCCTGTGGTTATTGAGGCAGAACTCCAATATCAGGAATTGAGGACTTACCAAAAGATGAGAAAGTAAAGACAATAAGCCAAGACAATTTACACTGTTGTGGAAAGATCATATTTTTTAGAGAGAGATGATGGATTTTCCTGATGGAAGCTTCTTGAAAATTAAAATCAGATGGCCCAATGATTTTGCAATGAGGGAAAATTCTCCGTATTTCTTCTACCGGAAAGAATATAAAAGATAAGTAGTCTGTTTGCTGGAACTCAGTAGTCTGAAATTCCTCAAGGACCAGATTTTAATTATCATTGTATTCCCTGCAGTTCTTAGCTTAGAGCTTAGTGAATACTAGGTGCTCAGTTAAAGTTCGCTGGATAAATTAACATATAAAAACACATAAATAACGTGATGGCTAATTCTTCTTATTCAGAGGATAACCAAAGGGAGAGGAGTAAGGAGGAAAATAACAGTAAAAGATGGAAATTGGAGAAAATATATCAATTTGCTACATTTCATACTTAACCCTTTATGAAGATACATAAATTGTTGGTGATAAGTGACTGAATGAATGAGCAAATGAATTAAGCATTAGGCAGAAAAGAAAATATTCAGCATGCCCACAACCATCTGAATTACTGGGCTATTTTAATGATCAAGGGGTCTTTTTGGTGGCAGTATGCTTGTTTAGCAGAAGTGTTAGTTGTTCAGTTGTGTCCGACTCTTTGTGACTCCATGGACTATGTGGCCCGCCAGGCTCCTCTATCCATGGGATTCTCCAGGCAAGAATACTGGAGTGGGTTGCCCTTCTTTAGGAGATCTTCCTGACCCAGGGATCGAATCCAGGTCTCCTGCATTGTAGGCAGACTCTTTACCGTCTGAGCTACAGTCTACGTATATTTATCAGCGTGTGGCTGATACCCATTTGCCAAGCATTTCAGAGGAAATTTAGCAGAACTGACTCTAAGCCATCTTTGAAGATACAACCCACAAATACACCCGGGAGGAGAAGAAACAGGTCACTTTTCCTACCTTCCCTTCCCCTCCCCAAAGGAAAGTGACTGCCAAAGAGTGTCGTCTCTCTACTTATTTTCATTATTCAGAAGAGAGTGGGGAACCTGGTATCTTCCCCTTGTCAGCACTCAACAGATATGATCAGTAACTGCAGCAGTTGCTCTGTGGAGGCAGGACAGATTGCCATGACTCCTTAACTTGGGTGGGAAGCAGGGCATACATCATGTCATTTGCCTTGCAGGTTGTTAAAGTGATTGACGTTGTGGGTCACATCATTTTATTTTCCCTTTCTGTGGGGAAGAGTGCGTAATTCTAGATCTTTTTGTTTGCAGCTTCCAAGAGTGGGGGTACTATTACTCACCTAGAATTCTTCTCTGAGCTCCTCCTCCTTAAAAAAATGACACCACCAGTCTCCCATGCTACATCACCATTTTTGCTTTGCAGAAGAGAATGTACTGAAATAAGTAGCAAAAGAAGGGGATTCGCCTTTTTTTTTTCTTGAAGGCAAAATCTATCATATAGACTATAGCAAGTGATAGAAACTTCTTCTTTACTGTATCTTTTATTCACCGTAGCAGCCAACACTCTACCCTGGGACCAGAACACAAGCAGCAAGCATCTAACTCTGTAAAGAATCCAAATCATCTGTGGAGTAGCAAGTATCTTTTTTCCTATACAAAGACCCATCTTATGGTCTAAAGTGCCTCTAAAGTTTTAGGTTGGTGTACATGGCACTGATGGTAAAGAACCTGCCTACCAATGCAGGAGACGTAAGAGATGCAGGTTTGATCCCTGGGTTGGGAAGATCCCCTGGAGGAGGGCATGGCAACCCACTCCAGTGTTTTGCCTGGAGAACCCCATGGACAGAGGAGACTGGAGAGCTACAGTGCATAGGGTCGCAAAGAGTAGGACACAGCTGAAGCATCTTAGCACATTCAGAAGGTCAGGCTATCCATTCTTAATTGAAATTAACTGTTAATTGGTAACTGGCCCACCTTTGCTTAGCTGAAGCATAGCTCTACATTCAGTGGTAATAATATCTAAGCTTGTGGCCCCCTCTTATTGATGTTCACTCTGCACCTTGTGCAGCCTGGGTGGAAAATGGATAAATCTAGACATTTGTATCCATAACGGGCTACTTTCCCAAAGAGGCGGGATAACTATTAATCCTACCTGAAATGTTTCCTGTCAGATTAAAATATCCAATTCTAGCTATCCCTGTCGATAGAGAAAGTCTAGGAAATAACTCTTTGCAAAACAGGTTTAGTTATTCTATCCATAGCTTGGCAAGGGCAGAGTAACTGATTATTAAGAGAGAGTCTTCTGGAGTAATGATCAGAGAATTCCAAGTTGGGACACCAGGTCACTTTATTTTAGGGTGCCTGGGAAAGGAAAACATAGAACAAAAATAAATCTCTATAAGTATACTTTAGTAACTGGAAACAGAAAGGACAGCTCTTTGTGTCCAGAGTAGTTTCCATCAAACTCTTGGACATTTCCAGGGGATTTTAAAAACAAAACCTACTTGAAGAAAATTATAGCACGTAATTTTATTCTCCCTGTATTTGTATACAAATCTATTTTATGTTTTGCTTTTTATTATTCAGTATATACTTTCAGGAAAATGGGATATTATTTTCCCATAAATATTTACCCATTTCTATTTTCACACGTAATTCTTTCCTCCAATAGCTAAATCTGGTCACCATGCCAATGAGGGCAAGGGAGGAGGACAGAAGTATTAACAGGAAATTTTGATTTTCTGAGAGTCGAGCGTCATGCATTCTGGCTGTCTTTCAAGTTGAGCAGACGATATCTTACCTGAGATGATGCAGAAGGCCAAGTACATGCTTACATTCTTTCTCTCATACTGTAGGAATATTGCTTATTTTTAAGGTAGCTTGGGTGTAGAATGCTCCCATAGGAATTTTAGTGCTTTTTAAAATTTAAGTTCAACCTACTTTGTGGATTAAAAGTGGATTCCCTAAATGTTTCTGAAGGACAAGGACCACTACCGTTTCTTTGATTTTCACTGTTTGCAGTCTTCCTCCTCTGAAATAGTCTTAATGAGTTCCCGTTTTCTCCGGGTGAACTTTTCCTCTTACCTCCTGTTTGCCCTCTCCAATCCAACTTCTTTAAAAAATAAATGTGCTGTCAGAAAATATAGCTTTGCATCACTGAGGCCTCATTGCATTCCAGAGGCAATGACTGATTGCTACACTCTAATCCCAATTTGGGGCAACTCATTCTACAGTTTTATGATTTGGCGACAGTATCTCATGAATAACAATGAAAGAATAACCTATCACTGCAGACTCCCTCACAAAGTGGTGATATGTAAATGCAAAGATAATTGCCATTTAAAAATAAAAGCTTTTTTTTTTTTTTTAAACCCCAATCAGTTGACAATAAAAACTAGTCAAAACATATGCATTCTTCTGCTGGCATTTTAAAAAGTTGGCTTCAGTTTTATTCATGCAAATAGGATTTGACCCTAGCATACTATTACTTAGAGAGTTTCATTGATCCATAGAGGAAAATAAAAGTAACAGGATTCCTACTTAAACACTGACCATATGCATTAGATGTAAAAAGATATCTAATAAAGGAGATGGGTACATACGCAGTTAGCGATTCAAGGATCAATTGTGCTTTTAATTACTCAGCAAATCAGGAACCTGATCTCAATTATCCAAACCATGTAGGCAGGTCTTAATTCTTATGGCGAAAATGTTCTGGGTAGTTGGAATAATTAGGAATCACAGATAATCCCAAGCCCTTATGGCAACAATTCATTAGCATCTCCTTCCTTAGAGAAATGGTTTTATAAGAGCTACAAATCATTACTAAACTGCCTGGCTTATGTTTCCTCTCCTTTGATTATGCTGCCACAATCTCCGGGGAGGGCCACGCAAAGCAGTGAAAAAAGCCCACAGCGAGGAAAGGAGAAAGGGACCGAACCTCAAGGACAGGTCACAGCTATCTCAGCAGACTCCATTTACAGCACAGGGCTAGCAGTGGTGAACCCGTCTGGCAGAAGAGCTGAACACAGGACTTTTATCATTCTGTTTCAAAGAGCATTGAGCAGTTCACCTACAGAAAAAGGTGTGTGCAGAACCAGGTGACAAGGGCCCAGACTACGAACACAAATAATTTCTAGTTTAGTAACCGTAAAGAGGCAGTATGTTTCAGGAGTTCTTTTTTCCGTATTTTCTGCCTTCCATCAATTAGCCTCAGTAATACCAGCGTGTAAGATTCTCAGTTATACTCAAGCTGGGGAAAATTGCAGCCCTCTTCCACTTTACCTTTCTCCTCATTGTTCTTTTTTTTTTTTTTTTTACCAGTATTTTGTGCTAAGTTGCCTCAGTCATGTCCAACTCTTTGAGACCCCATGGACTGTAGCCTGCCGGGCTCCTCTGTCCATGGTGTTCTCCAGGCAAGAATACTGGAGTGGGTTGCCACTGCATGTCTCCAGGGGATCTTCCCAACTCAGGGATCGAACCTGCATCTCTTAAGTCTCCTACATTGGTGGGCAGCTTCTTTCTCACTAGTGCCAGCTGGGAAGCCTGGTGCCTTATCAGTCACAACCTGGGCTGAGCTATAATCCGTCACAGACCAGGTTCCCAACTTGAGTCACTTCTGACTTCAGATTCACTGGGTTTCTTGAATCATCCTTCCTTTTATCTTCAAAATTTCGTTTGTACAACATCAAGATAAATGTCTTCCAGGTCCTGTCTTCGTGTTCTCCATTTCAGTAAGAATCTGGAAGACTCAAAGCCGTCTTCATCATTCTCTCTGTGTGTGTCTCTCTTTCCCTGTCCCTCTCCCTTTCTCTCTCTTTCTCAGCAGTGTGTCAAAATCTATGCTGTTTATGTAGTCAGCAGTCACTTTCATCAGGATGTTACAACTACATTTCCCATGATGGAGAAATGAAACCCTGTTTAGTGATGCCAAGGAGGACATGGATTCACAGTCAGTTATGAGGAGGGGCTTTCCCCTCTCAGAGGCATTCTCTTTGGCCAAGCACAAAGCTTGTAGAGAGCACATGTGGAAAAGTGAGGGGGGAAGGGGTGTAGATTCAGCTACTGGGACACCTAGCTTGTCAATCTAGGCAGTCAGTATGTAACAAACACCACAAGCCCATGGTCGATGTATTCTGAAATCTCACCAAAAAATAATGCCTGCCTGCCTTCCTTCTTCCTTCCTACCTCCTTTCATTCCTTCTTTCTCTGTTTTCTTCCACAAGTACTTCTTGAGTACTATTTGAAACACTCTGAGCAGTGCTAATAAAATAGAAAAAAATAAACTCAGACCTTGACCTGGAGCTTTCAGTCCAATAGGAAAATCACACAATTACAAAAGTCAAAAGAAAAAATAAAACTGGCACATCCCGATGTCAGCTGTAACTACTGTAGTCTAGGGTCTGGGTGGTCTAAAGTCTTCTTTAGTCAAGGAAGACTTCCCTATGGAAGTGGCTTTCAAAGTGAGACTTACGGGATGAATGAGTTAATGGACAAATGCACAACAGGAAGGTGATGAGGAAATGGGAAATAGCCTTTCAGGTAAAGAAAAATGGACACAGAGAAGACTCAGAGAGCAGGACTCCTTTGAGAAACAGAAATGAGCTTTGTCCAACTGTGGCAGAAGGTGCAAAGGAATAAAAAGAAGAGTGATGAGGCTTTAGATGTAGGCAGGAACCAGGTCATGATTATTCTTGTCATCTGTGTTGATGATATAAAACCGCAGGCCATAAAATTCAGACATGAAAGGTATCTGACTCTCTTTTACTTTAACTCAGCCTATGTTAACATTTCGAGCACTACAGTAAAAATTGCCTAGCTGTTTACCAAATCTGTTTCCCCTTCCTCCTAGACATGAAACTAAGCCATGTTTTTCAGTCTTCTTTGCAATTAGTTGTGGCCATGTGTCTGAATTTTGGCCCATAGAAAAAGAGAAGTTTCTTCCAGTCTCAGCCAATCGAAACCTCCCATATAATCTTCCTCCTTCTTCCACTGTCAGACAGCTAGTAATGATGCCCAAGGTGACCTTGGAAGTTATGTAGAAACAGCATCACTCCCCTGCCACACACACATACACTCTCACATTGAGAGGATGTTATAAACAATTATGTTTCTACTGCACTAAGCCTTTGCAATATGGATGCTTCTCTGATACAGCACAGTCTCAAAATGTGTTCTGAGAGCAACAGCAGTAGTACCTACCACCTCGAAACTTATAAGAAATGCAATTATTGAGCCCCATTCGAGACTTACCTACACACTGAATTAGACACTCTAGAGGCAGGGCCAGCAATCTGTGGTTTATATGTAAGCCCACCAGGTGATTCTGATATGGGTTAAAATTTGAGAACACTCTTTATATGTTTTCCATTATCTTAACCCACCCCACCTGGTGACAGAAATGAAGCTCAATTAATTCAAGGAGGTCACAACCAATTCAGCATGTCCTTAATCAGTTCAACCTGCCTACACTGCCAATGCGTAAGATTTCTGGACCTTGTTTATGATCTATTAACCTGTGGTATTCTTTGAAACTTCTATTCTTTCTTTTCTTCCTTCCTTTCTTGATTTCCTCCTTCCTTCCTTCCATTCCTTCTTTCTTTTCTTCCTTCCTTCCTCTCTTTCTCTCTCTCTCTTTCTTTCTTATCCTTGATTGGCTCTGGTTGTTTTTCCATGATGACTGGTACTTTTTTTCCCTTACATCAACCTGTTCATATCAGGTCTCTAGCTACTTTTGAAATCATCCTTTACACACCTTTAGGCTAGCGTCAGGGAAATTCACATTCCCACATTGCTGTTTCTCCTCCACGTTTCCCTCCCTATGTCACACAGGTGATCCCTTTAAGGTTTTCACCTTCCTCAGGTTCTTCCTGGGGTGACATACGGGTGTTCTGGACTCTCAAGTTTTAGTCTCTTTCTCCAGCCAGATTTACCTAATGGAGGGGCAGTTCTAAACATACGGTTTCTTTTTTAAGTATTTCAGCAAATTTTCCTTCTGTGGCCTGTTATGGGGCTAGGAAAACTGGCTTTTAAATATGGTGATGGTTTCTGCATTTTGCTAAATCTATTCTCCATAGTATAAAATTTGTCTGATTTTTGTGTTTGTTTTTATGTTTGTAGTTGTTTTATATATAGATATAGATATAGATATGCTCTTGTTTTTGCTTGACGCAGCCATGATTCTCTTCACTTTCTCCTAAGAAAATTATTCTCATGAATTTTCAATCAGATTTCATAGTTCAAAAAGCTTAGCTACACTTCTGAATATGCCTTATTTTAGCAATCCTTTAAATTTCTTCATTATTTCTACTGAGTTTTCCACAATAATTTTTCTCCCTGCATATACATGTATTAATGGATGCTTATCTGGGGTCTTTTCTATTTTTCTGTCGTCATTTTCTTGTGGTAAGAACACTTGAAATGAGATCAACATCTTGAATGAATTTTTAAAGGTACAATACATCACTGGTGACGGTAGGTACAACAGTGTATAGAAATCATCCAGAACTTATTCATCTTTCTTTTTTTTTTTTTCTAGTTTTATTTTATTTTTAAACTTTACATAATTGTATTAGTTTTGCCAAATATCAAAATGAATCCGCCACAGGTATACATGTGTTCCCCATCCCGAACCCTCCTCCCTCCTCCCTCTCCATACCATCCCTCTGGGCCGTCCCAGTGCACCAGCCCCAAGCATCCAGCATCGTGCATCGAACCTGGACTGGCAACTCGTTTCCTACATGATATTTTACATGTTTCATTGCCATTCTCCCAAATCTTCCCACCCTCTCCCTCTCCCACAGAGTCCATAAGACTGTTCTATACATCAGTGTCTCTTTTGCTGTCTTGTACACCGGGTTATTGTTGCCATCTTTCTAAATTCCATATATATGCGTTAGTATACTGTATTTATGTTTTTCCTTCTGGCTTACTTCACTCTGTATAAGAGGTATCAAAAATAGTCACATTCATAGACTCAAAGCCAGGGCTAAGGGGGAAATAGGGAATTACTAAATTAATAGATAAAGTTTCAGTAATACCCTATTTCCCCCTTAGCCCTGGCTTTGAGTCTATGAATGTGACTATTTTTGATACCTCTTTTAAGTAGAATTATACTGTGTCCATCCTGTCATTATTTCATTTATCATAAAGTCTTCAAGTTCCATCCATGTTGTTGGTATTTCGGTGTTTCCTTCTTTTCTAAGGCTGAATAATAATATTTTCTCATGTATACACTAACTTTTTGCCCACTTCACTCACCAATGGACATTTAAGCAGTTTCTTGGCTATTATGAGTAGTGTTGCAGAGAACCAGGGGATACAGACATCTCTCTGAGATAATTATTTCATTTCCTTTGAGAAAATACCCACAGGGGAATTGGTATCTTATGGCAGTTCTATTTTTAATTTTAAAGGAAAGTCCATATAGTTTTTTTTTTTTAATTTTATTTTATTTTTAAACTTTACATAATTGTATTAGTTTTGCCAAATATCAAAATGAATCCATCACAGGTATACATGTGCTCCCCATCCTGAACCCTCCTCCCTCCTCCTTCCCCATACCATCCCTCTGGGTCGTGCCAGTGCACTAGCCCCAAGCATCCAGTATCGTGCATTGAACCTGGACTGGCATCTCGTTTCATACATGATATTTTACATGTTTCAATGCCATTCTCCCAAATCTTCCCACCCTCTCCCTCTCCCACAGAGTCCATAAGACTGTTCCATACATCAGCGTCACTTTTGCTGTCTCATACACAGGGTTATTGTTATCATCTTTCTAAATTCCATATATATGCGTTAGTATACTGTATTGGTGTTTTTCCTTCTGGCTTACTTCACTCTGTATAATAGGCTCCAGTTTCATCCACCTCATTAGCATATAGTTTTTATAAAGAGTATATCAATTTATAACCCCATCAATAGTGTGCAAGATTTTAGATCTTTCCACATCCTCACCAACAGTTCTCTTTTTAATAATGGCCATTTAACAGATGTGAGGTGATATCTGTTGTTTTGACTTGTATTTTCTTGGTGATTAATGGTGTTGAACACCTTATCATATACCTGTTGACCATGTGGGTGTCTTCTTCTGAGAAATGGCTCCTCCCAGGACCTGTGGCAGGTGAGGCTGGTTGCTGGAGTCTGACCAAGTTGCTGGAGCTGAGTCCATAGACATGGGGACGCTTTGGTCTATAGCTGGGACTGTGTGCAGCAAACCTGCTACAGGATGTGTGTTTGCCTTCTCAAAGCAGCTTTTCTCAGTCTTGGCCTTATTTGGAGTTCAAAACCTCCTACCTGGATCCCAAAGCTTCCACAGTCAGTTCAGTTCAGTCAGTCAGTCATGTCCAACTCTTTGTGACCCCGTGGACTGCAGCACGCCAGGCCTCCCTGTCCATCACCAACTCCCGGAGTTTACTCAGACTCATGTCCGTTTAGTCAGTGATGCCATCCAACCATCTCATCCTCTGTCATCACCTTCTACTCCCGCCTTCAATCTTTCCCAGCATCAGGTCTTTTCCAATAAAAGCCTCTTGATGAAAGTTTCCACAGAAGCACTTTTATTCATGATGGCTGCCAGACTGTTGTTTGCAGGGGGAGTGTAAACTAAGAATTTCCTATTTCATCATCTTTGCTGACATTATCCTCTCCAAATGGCATGTTTTACAGAAATAGAAAAAAAAAAATTCTGTAATTCATATGGAAACAAAGATGACTGCATATTGCAAAATCAATCCTGTGTCTTATTCTTAATAAGCAATAACTAGGAGAACATATATGTAATATATATAATCCCAAAGATTATTATATATACATATGTATACATATATGTGTATATATATACATTTTTATTAACCAGTAGAAAAAATTTAAATATATTTTTATGTACATATATCAGTATATTAATATATCCAACTAATCATTAGAAAAAAACAAACTTACCAACAGAAAAGTGAAGAGAAAGCAAAAACCATGTACAGAGAAGAAAACATACATCTCACTAATCAGTATGCTCAACCACGATCAAGTCGATCAAGATCAGCAAATCATATACACAAGATGAGCTTTGCTTGTATTTAACTGGTAAAGATGTCAGGCAATTCCAGAACAGAAATCAACAGGATTGCTTATGCAGAGCTCATTGAAGGGTAAATTGGTAAAATCATGCTTCACATTCTTTAGCGTTATCTATTGTGATTGGATACCTGACAGAGTTGCTACAGCCCAGCAATTCCGCTCTTGCTTACCAAAGAGCAACTCTTGCTCATGTGTTCATGAGCCAAATTACGAGGGAATGATAAGACAAAATCTGAGAGAGGGTCACCTCTGGGAACAAGGGTAGAGGAGGTGCATATAAGCAGGTGGAGGATATTGATAAGGTTCTTGTTCTTGGAGAGTATGGGCACTCTTTACATTATTAAAAGTAAAACAAAATAAATGATGGTCTTGTGTGAAACAGTGACTGTGTGTTTCAGAAACCAAGGTTCATATAAGGTCCTTAAGAAGGAAGAAAAATAATATTTATGGTTTTGCAATTAAAAGCTTTGGTTTCTGAAATAGTTAAGAAATGTTGTTGTTATTATTAGCTTCTCTTAGCAGTTTTACTCCTCTGAGGCATTAGATAAATTCCATGGAGTAAAACAAAGTATTACTGAGAGCAAAACAAGACTTTGGCTAATATATGAAAATATTATTAATGACAAGATGTTTAGATTTATGCTGTCAAGGGCTTTTCATTTAAGCAGAATTATAGGGTTTTGTAAACCATCTTTCTATGTTAATAGTTAACATACCCCATATTTTTCAAAAAGTCTGAGATAGAAGGATGAATTTGCATGATTAGTTACTTTCTAGTCATTTACCTTGAGACAAAGCAATTATTTCCATTTATTTGTGAAACATAAATATGTATCACCTACTTAACTTCTTCATGGACATTCAAGGAAAAAAGGAATTTTCATTCTTTCAAAGAAAGCTGAGGTACTACTGAAAAATATCAGTGAAAGAAGATCCTGATACCTAAGCAATTTAGTCAGGAATAAAGATCCTTTATAACACAGTACCAGAGTTAAAGTTTCACCAATCCAAATCATCGTTGGTAGTAGCTTTTATCCAACAGGTGACTCAGCTGTAAAGAATCTGCCTGTCAATGCAGAAGACACAAGAGATGTGGGTTCAATTCCTTGATCAGGAAGATCCCCTAGAGAAGGAAATGGCAACCCACTCCAGTATTCTAGCCTGGGAAATCCTATGGACAGAGGAGCCTGGCAGGCTATAGTCCATGGGGTTGCAAAGAGTCAGACATAACTTAGCAACTGAGCACATATGCACACACGCTTATCCAACAACGTGGATAACATCCAACATCTTTAGACTGTAAGCTATTACATTTAATAAAGAATATTTTCTTTTTATGTGTTTTTGAAGCATTAAAACAGTATTATTCTTCAATTTGGAAGATAGAGGAAATATTATAGAAATGTAACTAGAGGAAAAAATATGACTTAATAATCTCCGGACAATCATTAGGTGATGAACATGATTTTGAGAAATACTAATTGTATATCCTCACTGGTAAATGCCTGACTATATTAATTCAAATTATTAAAGCTGAGTAGAGATAATCTTCCCTTGCTGCTGCTACTGCTGCTAAGTCGCTTCAGTCGTGTCCGACTCTGTGCGACCCCATAGACGACAGCCCACCAGGCTCTGCTGTCCCTGGGATTCTCCAGGCAAGAACATTGGAGTGGGTTGCCATTTCCTTCTCCAATGCCTGAAAGTGAAAAGTGAAAGTGAAGTCGCTCAGTCATGTCCGACTCTTCGCGATCCCATGGACTGCAGCCCACCAGGCTGCTCCGTCCATGGGATTTTCCAAGCAAGAGTACTGGAGTGGGGTGCCATTGCCTTCTCCAATCTTCCCTTAAACAAAGTTAATAGACAAAAGGAAATAATATGAAGTCCTAAACATAATTTTTTTAAAGGGAGTGGTTATTTATGTGATAAATGTATATTACATTTATTATGTTTTGAATAAAAGGTCCAATTTGTGCTTTGTGAGATTTGACTTTTTTTTAAAACATCTACATTTACAGGTTTAAAAACTACCTCTAGTTGTGAATAATTATAAGTAAATATTCAATTGTTTTGTCATTATTTTATATATTAAACAAAATAGAAAAATATTCAACAATCAGATCACATCAGATCAGTCACTCAGTCGTGTCCGACTCTTTGCGACCCCGTGAATCGCAGCACACCAGGCCTCCCTGTACATCACCAACTCCCAGAGTTCACGCAGACTCACGTCCATCAAGTCAGTGGTGCCATCCAGCTATCTCATCCTCTGTCATCCCCTTCTCCTCCTGCCCCCAGTCCCTCCCAGCATCAGTCTTTTCCAATGAGTCAACTCTTCACATGAGGTGGCCAAAGTACTAGAGTTTCAGCTTTAGCATCATTCCTTCCAAAGAAATCCCAGGGCTGGTCTCCTTCAGAATGAACTGGTTGGATCTCCTTGCAGTCCAAGGGACTCTCACGAGTCTTCTCCAACACCACACACAGTTCAAAAGCATCAATTCTTCGGCGCTCAGCCTTCTTCACAGTCCAACTCTCACATCCATACATGACCACAGGAAAAACCATAGCCTTGACTAGACGAACCTTTGTTGGCAAAGTAATGTCTCTGCTTTTGAATATGCTATCTAGGTTGGTCATAACTTTCCTTCCAAGGAGTAAGCATCTTTTAATTTCATGGCTGCAGTCACCATCTGCAGTGATTTTGGAGCCCCAAAAAATAAAGTCTGACACTGTTTCCACTGTTTCCCCATCTATTTCCCATGAAGTGATGGGACTATTCAGCAATAGGGAATTATTTATTTATGCAACATCATTAAAATAATGCAATTAAAATAATGATTAGCCTTTGCAATACTGCTTTAAATCATTTTAAAGACATTAAAATTCATGTAAACAATTTATCAGTATAAGCAAAAGCTTATGACATAATATTAAGTTTAAAAAGATGTAATAAATAATTAATGACAATTAGGTACAGCCATAATAAATAAAAAATGACTAGAAGGCAAGTGTATTATGTTTAATTATTGCCATTGTTTTTGTGTTGAGATAACAAGTAGTAGTTTTCCGTATTATCAATTTGTTTTTTTTACAGAAATTGCAACTACCATGATAAACCTCCTTGTGGGAAAAATCTCTGTTCATATCATTCATTGTTATCTTATAATAAATTTGTGTAACTAGGTGTATTAGATCAAGGAATGTTTTCAAAACCTACCTAAGCCAATTGCTCTACAGAAACATTTGTACAAATGTACAATTCAACAGGCTATAAATAAGGATGCACCCATTCTAATTTTTAAAAAGAAACTATGGTGACACAAACCATCAATATTTGAGCCTCTTTTCTCCCCTCCAAAGTGGCTCCAAGATACCATGGTATTTTATGATTACTGTGGAAAATATGTGAAAAAATTGAGAGCATGAAGTCACATGCTGCTACTTCTAAGTATCGTAATAACAAGTGCATTTGGAAATTGCCCCAAATTTTCTCTGATTAGGAAGCTTTGTCGAGATCCCTAGGAAATATAATCCCCACTAGTTTATGTAGTCACGGTAAAGAAAGTCCTGACAGCTCTGAGACCACTCTGCAATTATCACCCTTTGAAGACCACTTCTGTTCTCTATGGGCTACGTAGTTATGTCTTATTTTTCTCACTGTTGAGAAGTGTTCTTATTTTTATTCAATTTTGTCTGGTTTTCTCATGCTAATGTTTAAATATTTCATAAAATTTTAGCTAGGATTTTAGTTAAATCTTTTAATAAACTATAGGATTTTTTTAAAGGTAATCACAATACAACTACTGATCCTCTGAGTTATTCTGCTAGTTATTCCTTGGAAACTGGCAGAAAACTTTCTTATACAAAATGAGAGGTTCAGCTTTCTTTTTATTTAATTTTTGGGTTTCATTGTAAGTTGTAACACTTTGCTTTGGACATTGCTGCCTGAACTCTTCTCTAAGTGAAACACATATAATGTAGATGTTAAGGAGGCATGATGAAGTCTGGAACCAGAATACCTAGATTTGATTCTTTCTCTTTATGCAGCTGTCGTTCCCTCATCTAATGTGAGCATAATAATAGTAACTGCCTCACAGGATTTTTATGAGTTTAAATAAGATAACTATGCATAAAAATTTTAATAATTTATATATATATCACTAAGAAGGTGCCAAGAACCATTCCATTTATCATCATTATCACTCTCACTATCTTATGGTAGGAAACCTTCATAATAGTAGACCTCAAACCATGGAGAGTGGTTATATATTTTTTAGTTGGATAATTGTGCTTTACAATGTTGTGTTGGTTTCTGCCATCTAATAATGAGAATCAGACATAAGTGTGTGTGTGTGTGTATATATATATATATATAACCTCCGTCTTGAGCCTCCCTCTCCCCCCAACCCACCATCCCACCCCTCTAGATTGTCACAGAGCACCAGGCTGAGCTCCCTGTGTCATACAGCAACTTCCCACATATTTTACACACAGAAAGAAAAAAAGTGAAGTCACTCAGTCGTGTCCGACTCTTCGCAACCCCATGGACTGTAGCCTATCAGGCTCCTCCGTCCATGGGATTTTTCCAGGCAAGAGTGCTGGAGTGGATTGCCATTTCCTTCTCCAGGGGATCTTCCCGACCCAGGAATCAAACCGTGGTCTCCCACATTGCAGGCAGATGTTTTATATATATTTTAATGTTACTCGAGAGTGGTTTTAAATGAAGATTCTTGGGTCCCACTCTCCAAGCTTGTGAGTTAGTATGTGGGGGCAGGGGGGGTGGGACCCAGGTGTTACTAACGTAAGTGGTCAACAGACAGCATTTTGAGACATTCTGAACTTGTGACTTGTTTGAGGGGAAAAAATTCATCTCTCCTATTTTTATTTTTTTTAACCATTCAATCACACAAAAGTGGAAACAGCCAGAAAAACTGTTTCAAGAAGGCAACTTATTTCCAAATTGTTCATCCCAGGTTAAAGGTAAACAACTGTCGATTCCCTTCCAAATAGTACATGTATTGGAGGGTGTTTTGCTTTCTCTCCTGATGGTTTCCTTCATGGAATTTCATGGTTCTGTGATGCCATGCGTTGGTGGTAGATTGGAACAGAAAGAGTGAACCCAAGGCAGTGAACCCAACAGAAAGCACCAGAACAGAGCTCAGGACTGGAATACTGATGCTGCATGGCCTAGGCACATATGCTGGGTTCATCACTTGAGTTCGCTGTGCTTATTTTACTAAGTCTGTAAAATAGGAAACTAATAATATCTAACTTATAGATTTGTTGTAAAAATTAATAATGGGACTTTGAAATAGTATGACTCAAAGTGCATTTTAATTAATCTTCGTCCAGCTGCCTTCCTCCCAAAAGGTTGGCCGTCATTGATCAAATAATGTGTCCTATCTCTTCTTCTCCCCAGGCAAAGATGCTGCATGTGATACAGAATGCAAATTATGAAAGGAAACATGGAACACTGGTCAAGCAAAATGTATTGCTCTGCCTGCAATTTCCCCTTCTCTACTTCAGATATTAAAAACTAATTCTCTAAGTTATTCATTGCTGGCAGAGATGATTAATTTAATCTTTATAGATAAAGTAAAATGTTTGGACGAAAGGAGCAAATACTCTGCTGAGGCTAATTGTAAGGCACATTCGGGTGAATAATTCATTGTGTGCAGTATAATGATATCATAGATGGTTAGCCAAGAACAAACATCAATTCTATAAAGAGAATTAAACTAAAACCAAGTCCATTTGGCAGCAGAGGACGAATATAGTCCTTATGGCCAATATGGATCTTGTTTTCATAAATCCTACCAGGACTCAGGAAGATTCCATTATTACCAATTTATGATAACCTATCATGTGTGCCTTTATTTCTCAGTATAAATTCTCCACATTAAGTAAAACATTTAAAGTCATCCCCTGGTGTTTAGAAATGTATTACAGTAAGACAGGCAATGGAAAAAAAATATCCCACGCTGCTACTAAGTTTGGTGGCTACAGGCGTGTGACAATCTCCTTGAGCTTTCAGTTTCTTAGCACAGAAACAGGAAAGCAAACATCAGGTTGTTGCAAGAAAAACATGCTTTATTTAAAGCATCATTTCATGTAATGCTGGTCTCACAGCAAATATTTGATCAGAGAAAAATCTGGAGACAGATCAGCATATATGTGCATATGTATATATAAGTACATGTACATATTACAAATAACATATCTATTTATTCTCCCATCATCCAGCCAACTTCACATTTACCATTCAGCCCTGTTCATTCCTTTCTTCAAGGTATTTTCCTCTTCCTCTACATGTCTTATAATCCTCATCAACAAAAAGAATACAGATGGAAAGGTTCTATTTCTCATTAGTAGTTAAAAATGCAAATTATAGCACCTTGGAAACTAGGATTAAAAAAAAAAATAACATGAGCTGATGTGGCGAAGATAAATCAGTTCCTTCGTAACCAATACAGTACAATCTTTTTGTAAAATAATATCTCAAAAGTAAGAGCCATAAATGTGCTAATAACCCAGCCTCTCTTCTCTAAAAGTATATCCAAAGAAACTACTGGAAACAAAAATTTAGTGGCACAGTTAATATCTTCATGTGTATTACACTGTATTTACATACATAAATGTAAAATACCAAAATTAAAATGAACAAACGGCCCAGAGAAGGTTTGTGTTGTTTTTGACACAAACAATGGAATGTTACAAGCCATTAAAATGGTAATAACATAAAAAATATGCAAAACATGAATATTTATGACAATGTAAATACAAACGATAAGTGAATGTGTTAGTCATTCAGTCGTGTCCGACTCTCTGAGACTCCATGGACTGTAGCCCACCAGGCTCCTCTGTCTATGGGATTTCCCAGGCAAGATTATTGGAATGGGTAGCTGTTTCCTTTTCCAGGGAATCTTCCGGACCCAGGGATTGAACCGAGGTCTCCTGCATTGCAGGCAAATTCTTTACCATCTGAGCCACCAGGGAAGCCCTTTATGACTGTTTAAACTATGTATATGTGAAAGGTAAAACAAAAAATTTGAGCTTTCAATAGGTAGAATTATAAGCAATTTTTGCAATCACAACTTTTCAAAATTTTTAAATCTTGGCTTTTTCTTTATGGAAAAACGAATTTTTATAAAAGTGTGATCTACTCTGCAAAGTCTTCGCAATGTACAGACAAAATATGCATTTTCTTCTCTTTCTGAAAATAGTACCATTTAGTTTTAATGCTTATTCTGGATATTAATCTCTTCCTCGGAAAGCCTTTAAGCCCTTTGAGGACAAAGGTTTGGTAATTTCCACTTTAAAAATATCTTACAACATCGAGCTCAGGCTAAGAATTCAGTGAAGAAAAGTTGAAGAGAATTGTGAACAAATCCCTGGGATGGAAATGGCTACCCACTCCAGTATTCTTGCCTGGAGAATTCCATGGACAGAGGAGCCTGGCGGGGTACAGTCCATAGGATCACAAAGAATCAGACACGACTGAAGCAACTTGGCACACACACACACAGATGAGTTACAAAAGTATTGCCAATACAATTAGATAAAAAATCGATATATTAATTGGGAACTGGTTAAGCAAATCAAAGCAACCAGTTCCTGAGAGAGAATATGGGATGGAAATGCCTCTGGGGCTTGGTTCTCTAGACCCCTCCAGGTTCATCTTCCTGTTTCTGTTGAAGTCTGGTTTCACTAGCGCCTCATCTCCTGCAGCTGTTCTTTCTGTACTACACTCTTCCAGATGTACTCATGTCGTCGATTTTTTCCCAAACACCATTCATACAAGCCATCTGTGTATTGGATTTATGAAAGATCTGGCAAAATTGATAAACACACACACAATGGAAACTTTTGAGTATCGAATATTAGACACTGTTTGTATCAGCCAGGATCAAGTTAGGAAAACAGAAAACGCACTAGATATTCTAACAGAGAAAAATGGAATATAGGGAATAAAGAGGAATTGGAGGCAAGCAACTGAATGTACAAATGAACAATGGCCTATTTATATATGACAATATAACTCTCACCGTCAACCTCTGATAGCAATCAGCCGAGAATGATCAGGACTTAACCAATGACTGCCAGCTTCCCCATCTTTTTTTTTTTTTTAACCATCCCTTTTGGGGAGCATAGCCTAGCCTCAGCCAAATGTCCTTCCACAAACATTCACCTCAGACACCTTGCCTCCAGCTTGCCTGCCTCCAGCTTCTGTATTCCAACAACCTCCAATCAGAGCATGCCCCAAAGCTCCCTTTTTTTCTTCCACTCTAAAGATTTCCCACACTCCACACTGCCTTTGAGTCTCCGCCAAGTGCAAGTGATGACGACTGACTCTTGCTATGTAAAAAGCACTGAATAATCAGTCTCTGTTTGCTCTTTGTTTGGGGTGTCCTTTATTTCCACAGTGAAATAAAAAGAGGTTACACTGAGGTGACACAAACATTACAAACACTGCAAGCAGTCACTACCCCTTAAGGCTGGAGGGGAAAAAAAAAATGGCTATCAGGACCTAGTAGCTCAGACCCAACAAGGTTGGGAGAGACCATGTGACTGATGCAGGCACATTAGTATCTGGGAGATGGTAGGGCTCACCTCAGAGCTGAGCCTGTTACTGAATGCAAGCTAGCTCTCCTCGCCCCGGAACAGGCCGCTGAATCCAAAAGATGAGGTGCTGAGGCAGGGAAGGGACTTTAATCAGGGAGCCGGCAACTAGCCCCTCAGAATAACTACCTTATCCAGGCCTGGATGCCAGGTTCTTCTATAGACCAAAGAGAAAGAAACAATGAGGAGCTGAAGTCAAAAGGCAGAATTGAGAGGGAGAGGCAGTGGGGAAGTAAAGTGAAAGGGTATCAGTCTTGGAAACATCGCCACAGGAATGGCCAACCTCTGGAACGGGTGTGTGGCTCTCTTCTCTTCCCAGGTGGGCAGGGACAGTCTCTCCCTTGAGCTAACCTAAGGCACATTTAGGTTACAGTCCAGCGGAGGGGCAGGGTCCTCCAGGCAAGCCACTGAAATATGGTTATAATCATGAAAGCAACGAAAAGCAAGTCAAAGAAAGTTTCCAGCATAGGTCGGAATTGGCTTCCTCCCTGCAGCAAGCCTTCTGGGGAAAGGATGCTGAGGCTCCAGTGCTCACACACCTGAGAAGGTGCAGTGAGGCTGGTTCTGGAAGTGCCAAAGGATACAGACAGAAGCCAGTGCCTGTGCTGTCTCTCCATGGGCTGAACAAAGGCACTTTAGTTTAGTCGAGCAGTTTAGTTTAGTTTACAGCCTAACAGAGTCTGACAAAGGATAGAGACTGAAGCAAGTGCCTTTACTGGAGTGAAGGTCTTAGTCAGGGGGATGCTTACAGAAACAGCAGATGGGCTCCGAGGACAAGAATAGCAAGCAAAGAGGAAGGAGCGTGTCCCGGGCTCATTCTGGCAATACCTAACTGACAAGGGAAAATGTACTTTGCGGCATCCAGGCATCAGCTTAGCAAAGCAGGGTATAGAAGGGCGACAAAGGAGACAATCACTTAGTAATTAACATAGCGTGTGTGAGTCACTCAGTCATGTCTGACTCTTTGTGACCCCAAGGACTACAGTCTGCCAGGCTCCTCTGTCCATGGCATTTTCCAGGCAAGAATACCGGAGTGGGTTGCCATTTCCTTCTCCAGGGCATCTTCCTGACCCAGGGATCAAACCTGGGTCTCCTGCATTGCAGACAAACTTTTTACCATCTGAGCCACCAGGGAAGTAATTAACATACTTCCATCTAAAAGAATTTTAACCACCCAAAACCCACCGTTTTGCTTTTTCCCCCCATTGTTGTTTTTTTTTTGTTTTTTCCCTCATAGCTTCCTGGGTCATCTTTATTTTCTCCAACCTCACAATAAACCTTTTCTTACTCTATATCCTTCTAAACCATGTCCTGGGAGACTCACCTTTTGCATCCTAAATCAGCCAGTGGTGGTATTTCACTGCACGAAAAGCCTTTAACCACTCCCTTGGGAGACAGAAACAGCGGCCACCACTAGGGATTTCTAAAAGGCTGTTTGTCCTTGTTGACCTTGTTATGCACGTTTCCGTGATATCTGTGCATATGTGCTGGCAGATGCTAGGGTGACTGTGAGGTGATGTTTCTAGAAGGAGGTGGGCATCTTGCTGCATCTCACCATGGGAAAAGGCATGTTGACAAAGGTAAGTGCCAGAAGATTCGGTGGCTAGGGAAGCTAAAGGTAGGCAGACACAGAGAATGAAGTCAAGGTCCCGGAAATTTGGAGATTCCTTACCTACGGAAGAAAGTTTTCTTATATTTACTTTTTTAACTAATACACTTTTCAGAAGTAACATATGTTCATTGTAAACAACAAAACACTAAGTTACTGAGTGAAGAAATAAAAAGTCCTTCCTCATCCTCCACTATGTCCATCTCCCTGGTATGCCCACTCTTCACTGCTTACTGTGCAATCTTTTTGACTTTATGTGTGGTTCCCTCCCATACTGACTATGAGTTTGGCCACATGATTTGCTTGCCACTGAGATAATAGCAAATCTGACACAAGTAGGAAATTGACAAAGACTTCTGCAATTATATTTGCCTCTCTTCCTGGGCACCCTAATGACCCCTGCCATTCCAGAAGGTACCCTGACATGAGTGTAAGCTCATTCCAGATGATTCGTCTTCAGCTGAGTGAGAACAACTTCCAAACTAACTCACCAAATCATGAGAACTATCAAATGTTTTGAGTAACTGAGCTTTGAAACGGTTGGTTGCAAAGTAAAAGTTAGCTCATAGAGTTCAGTCAGTCAGTTCAGTCGTGTTTGACTCTTTGCAACCCCATGGACCACAGCATGCCAGGCTTCCCTGTCCATCACCATCTCCTGGAGCTTGCTCAAACTCATGTCCATCGAGTTGGTGATACCATCCAAGCATCTCATCCTCTGTCATCCCCTTCTCCTCTTGCCTTCACTCTTTCCCAGTATCAGGTTATTTTCCAATGAGTTAGTTCTTCACATCAGGTGGCCAAAGTATTGGAGCTTCAGCATCAGTCCTTCCAATGAATATTCAGGACTGATCTCCTTTAGGATGGACTGGTTGGATCTCCTTGCAGTCCAAGTGACTCTCAAGAGTCTTCTCCAACACCAGTTTAAAACAGTTTAAACAACAGTTTAAAAGCATCAGTTCTTTGGCACTCAGCTTTCTTTATAATCCAACTCTCACATCCATACATGACTACTAGGTAAATCATAGCTTTGACTAGAAAGATCTTTGTTGGCAAAGTAATGTCTCTGCTTTTTAATATGCTGTCTAGTTTGGTCATAGATTTTCTTCCAAGGAGCAAGTGTCTTTTAATTTAATGGCTGCAGTCACCATCTGCAGTGATTTTGGAGTCCAAGAATATAAAGTCTGACACTGTTTCCACTGTTTCCCCATCTATTCGCCATGAAGTGATGGGACTTGATGCCTTGATCTTAGTTTTCTGAATGTTGAGTTTTAAGCCAACTTTTTCACTCTCCTCTTCCACTTTCATCAGGAGGCCCTTCAGTTCCTCTTCATTTTCTGCCACAAGGGTGGTGTCTTCTCCGTATCTGAGGATAATGATATTTCTCCTGGCAATCTTTGATTCTAGCTTGTGCATCATCCAGCCTAGCATTTTGCATGATATACTCTGCACATATGTTAAATAAGCAGCCTGACAGTATGCAGCCTTGACATACTCCTTTCCCAATTTTGAACCGGTCTGTTGTTCCATGTCTGGTTCTAACTGTTGCTTCTTGACCTGCATACACATTTCGCAGGAGGCAATTAAAATGGTCTTGTATTCCCATCTCTTTAAGAATTCTAATATTAAACTACTCTTGCATTTCTGAGATAAATGCTACTTAATCATTCTATATTATTTTCCAATACATTGCTGTGATCTATTAGTGGTATTTTATTTGAGATATTGCACCTGTGTTCACAAATTAAATCATTCAATTGTGTTATTTTCTTATTTTCTCCTTATATACACTTGATAAAACTAAAGATTGATACTAACTCCTTTATCCTTAATAGTCTAAAATCTGAAAATGATACCTAGGTAGAAGGTGTTATGTTTGTTTGTGTCTGTTTACCTGGGTGTGTTTTGTTCTGCCAATGGCCTAGCTATACCAAACTCAGCCAAATCTTCTCATTTATCGTCTATATCTATCAATCATATATATCTATATAGCTACCATTGCCTCCTCAGTTTGTGAGAATAGAACTTACTCAGAAGCAGTTGCTGAAATTCCTAGTTCTGTCTTCAATGCCTCTCAATTTCTTCTTATATCTTTCTCAGCTTTTTGAGGTAAAATTTGATAATGATAGTGAATACTTACAAGGCTCTTTATGTATAAGCACTGTTCTCAGTACTTTACGTGTATTAACTCAATTTATTCTTTATAACCACCCACTTCTGGTTAGAAAACTTACACAGGGAATTGACCTAGCTACTGGAATACTAAGAAAGCAAAATGAGAACACTGAGGTACCTAGAGGTACATGGAGGTAAGAGCTGCAGCACGTGGCTACCATCCCTATGTCTGGGGAATGTAGGAAGGTTGTCAGAACTGAGAAACTCCGTAGAATTGAGGTACAGAACTCTGAGCAAAGGCACCATCTAGGTCACAAAGGGAGCGGAGGGGTCTTGGAAATGAAATGGTGCTCACTGTGCCAGTACAGGGAGGAGACGGGAGGAGCCTGTTCTGGGGGCGCCAAGAGAAGATAGAGACTAGGGCCAATCCTTCTTCCAGAATCACCTCTGCTGTTAGAATCTGGCGTCAGGAACGACAGGCAGACAGAACATTCCTACCACTGCTTCCTGCCTCTAAGTTGCGCTTTTGTGATCTCTATTGACATGACTTTACAGGAAACAAATGGAAGAAGGAAAATAAAGTTTGCGATGCCCTAGCCCCTAGCTTCACAAAGAAGAGCATTATAGGATATATTTGGGGTTTAAAGAAGAAAAAAAGAGCTTAATGAGCACACATTTTAAAAAATATTTTTTTCCAATATCACAACAGCTTGTAGTACACACCTGGTATTCAGACCTAATCAGTCTGTTCCCAGAGTCTGTGTTCTCAACCATCGTACAATGCTGCCTCTCTGACTATAAAATTCTAAAATATACTTTGATTCTGTCTGCCAGGTTGCTAGCGTCTCTTGAACTGTGTCTTTCTTCCTATTCATCCCAGCTACAGAGTTTTATTTTAAACAGTCAATGACAGTTTTATTTAAAATTTCGAAAAGTTTATTATAGTAAGAACACTTAACATGCAGCTTACCCTCTTAAAATTTTAAGTGTACAACCCAGTGATGTTAACTATAGGCACAGTGCTCTACAATAGGTCTCTAGAAATTATCTCGTATAACTGAAACTTTATACCCATTAAATGGCAACTCCCTATTTCCTCCTTCCCCAGCCCCTGGCAATCACCACTCTATACTCCCCTTCTCTGAGTATGACTACTTTAGATGACTGATATAAGTAAAGTCATGAAATATTTGTGCTTCTATGACTGGTTTATTTTGCTTAGCTTAATGTCCTCAAGTTTCATTCATGTCATTGGATATGGCAGAATTTCTTCTTTTTAAAGGTGACATAATATTCCATTTTGTATATAAACAACCTTTTCTCTTCCATCATCCATCAATGAGAATTTAAGGTGTTTCCACATCTTAGCTATTTGAAAAGTGTCGCAATGAACACGAGAGTACTAACACGTCTTTGAGATCCTGCTTTCGAGTCTTTTGGATAAACACTCAGAAGTGAGATCGCTGGATCCTATGGTAATTCTATTTTTAATTTTTCCAGGCTCTTGCATACTCTTTTCCGCTGCACCTGGACCAATTTTCAGTCTCATCAATAGTGTGCGCAGTGATGGACACAGTGGGGGAAAGGGGAGAGTGGGAGAGATGGAGAAAGTAGCGTCAACATAGATGTATTATCAGTTGTAAGATGGACAGCTGGTGAGAATGTAGCACAGGGAGCCCAGTCTGGGGCTCTGTGGTGACCTGGAGGAATGGGATGAGTAGAGGAGATGGAGGCTGGGAAGGGATGGGATGTATGTATAATTATGGCTGATTTGCATTGTTGTATGGCAGAAACCATAAAGATTAAAGATGAAAAAATTAAAGGTGTTTAAAATTAATATAAAGATTAAAAATATATTTAAATTTGAAAATATAGAAAAAATAGTGTGCAGGGTTCTGAACTTTTCACATCCTGATGACGTGTTTCAATTTCCATCACATATTAGGTTAAGTTTAAATGGGCCAAATATTATCCTATATGTCTGCAGATACAAATTCCTCTAAACTTTCTATGATGCTTACTGTCCTAAGTTTCTATTCTCAAAATGGAGTTAATAATTTTCTCTTGAGAAACAACAAAGCATTGAATTCCTCAAATGATTGGTAACTGCCACTGAGCTGTCATCTTTGTAGCTGAAATGACTGACATCCCCACTTATGGGGAGAAATGAGATGAACCGCTGTGACCTGTGCCCTGGCAGCTTTCATTCAGAGCAGACGGGCTTGGGCTATGCCCCTTGTGCAGTGTGGTAGCCTTCAATGCTCCCCCGCTTCTTTGGCCCCAAGTTTTCATTGCAAAGCCCCGCATCCTACCCAGGGCTGACATTCCTATGCTGCTCTCTGGACTCAGAAAGTGGGATATGCAGCTCATGACCTGCTTGGTTCTCCTTTCTGATTGGCCCGTTTGATTACTCCTAGGAAATGTCTAGATCCTATTGGGTTTCCCAAAAGTTCATTTGGGTTTTCTGTAATATCTTATGGAAAAATCCAAATGAATTTTTTGGCCAATGCAATAATATCCACTAGACTTGGATATGAAGCTCCCTTGTTACTGCTTCTAACTTCTCTAAAAGAAAAACACTCTGCATGTTTTGGGAACTTTTTTTCATTATGATTTCATTTCTCTCGCTTTCCGTCTTTCAAGAATTTCTTATACATTTGGGTCCATTGAAAGTTCTGCGTATCGATCTACATGCAGGTTGTGAATTTTAAAAAGAAAATATCCTATCATTTCTAGAGATTTTGTGCAGTATGGGAAAGCTAAGTCTTCTATTTAGGATATAAATGTTCTTTTTAAAAGCAAAAATAAGATTCTGCTACTCATTATGTTTTACAATTTTTTTTTTTGGTTCAATAAAACACAGACACATTTCCATGAAAGCACGTATATGTTATTTGAAGGCCGAGGTAGTGTTCTTGACAAATATAGACGTTCCCCTACTGGGGTCCATTTTAGTTTGTTTCAGTTTTCACTATTACAAGCAATCCTACAATAAGCGTCCTCGTGCACTTTTGAAATTATTTCTATAGAATTGATTGTTGAATGTTGATTTGTAATATCAAAAGAGAGCTTCATGGGATGTGGCTTTCAAAGAAGTAGATTTCTTCTCTACGTTTTTGTTAATACTCAACTGCATTAGCTTAGAATCCGCTTGTGCTGCCTGTTTCATTCCAGGAAGTGAAGTGGCCAGGCCCATCATCTGTAAGTATCTTCAATGAGTCAGGGAAATAGCATCAGGACAGAGGAGATTATTCAAAAGCATCACTCATTTATTCCCAGAACGGTAGAAATGGGGTTACTATATCTGTTGATAAATAAATGAAGATTTTTTTCTTCACTAAAATGTTTACTTGGCAGTATGCAGAAAATACCATGCCCTGAAGTCAAATAAGTGATTTCTAAAAATCCTCAGAAAACTTTACATGCTCCAAGAAACATTTAATCCTTTTCAACAAAGAGTTCTTTCCTTCACATCCTAAATCTCTCTTCTCAATAGAGGCAAATCTCAACATCTGTCTTCATTCCACTTTTAAACATCTTTTGCTTTCTGGACTTCTTTCCAACAATTAGCACTTCCAAGTTCCTTTACTTTCTTTTATCCTCAAGTTTAAACTCCAAAATGCCTATGTCAGAACAAACAGCTGGTAGGCCTACCAGAATAATCCTAGGTAAAAACGTCATTAATATACAATAAGCTGATTCACAGCAAATGACCAAAATATCACTAGAATTTACCAGAAGTGTGGTTTCTCTGTGATATTTGCTATTTTCCTTAGACACTATAAGAAAGCAAAGATGAAACATAAAGAAATGAAAAGAGAAGGAAAAAAAAAATCACCGTGGCCAACTTTATTTTCCAAAAATGTCCACAGCCAGGTTTCTAGTCCCAGAATTTCAGAACCTTGACATTTCTCTTCCTTCAAAACAGAGAGTCTAATTTTCCTGATGTAGGTCAGCCTCTGTGACCACCCGGCACACAGAGTGCAAAAGAAGAGATGCTGTCTGACATGTGAGGCCAGGACACAAAAGGAGATACAACTATCACCTGGCACTTCCTTTCTAGAGACCCTCGTGTTTGGATCCCAGCCACCATATTTTGAGGAATATCAGCCCACATGGGGAGGCCACATTTAGTCATCTGGCTGACCAGCCTAGCTCAAGTACCAGTTGATAGCCATTAGTATCAGGCCTGCAAGTGAACAGCCTTCAGATGACGTTAGTCTCAGCCTTCCTAGTATCTTCAGATGATGCTTCCGACAACATGGGTCAGAAACAATCCATTCTTCCTGTGTGCTGTCCAAATTCCTGACACGTAGAGTTACTGAATTAAGTCTTATGAACCCTGCTGTGTCCCTAGCCCAGCTGAGGCTCTCTGCCTTGATGCCTAGGTGTGTCGGTGGGGGGAGGGGGTGTCTGTTTTCATTCGGATTCTAGTAGGCAAATATTGAAACCAAAGCTGAGATTGATGCAGTACAAGCTTTATTCAGTGGCCAAAGAATAGAGAAGTGGAAATTGAGTTCACAGATCAGCTTCTTGCCCACCTGGTGGTGGTGATTTAGTTGTTCAGTGGTGTCTGACTCTTTGCGACCCCATGCACTGTAGCCCACCAGGCTCCTCTGTCCATGGGATTTCCCAGGCAAGAATACTGGAATGGGTTGCCATTTCCTCCTCCAGGGGATTTTTCCAACCTGGGGATGGAACCTGGCTCTCCTGCATTGCAGGAGGATTCTTACTGACTGAGCCACCAGGGAAACACACCTGGTGAGAGAGATTTAATTTTTGAGAGTAAAGACAGAGGAGGAGTGAGGCTAATGACGCGGAGGCTATGTGTTAGTCTATGGGGAAAGGGCAGAGCTTTTTCTGACAGAGTAGGAGGACACCCCCTTTTATCCTTTTTTTGGTCCTTCTGTCTGGGTGTTTCATTTAATATGTTAATATAGTCAAATCAATATATATTAAGACTTAGGGTCTGTTGGAGGTCAGAGTCATGCCTTATAATTCCTAGCTGTTTCCATCTGTGTTTTGTTTGTAGCTTCCTTTTTTAGCTCTGGAAGCTTTAACTTAAAGATTTATGTTAATTCCTGCTGAAGGTAGGAAGTTGGCTAGTTTTGAGCAAGGATAGAATCCCATGGAGGGAGGAGCCTGGTAGGCTACAGTCCATGGGGTCGCAAAGAGTCGGACGCGACTGAGCGACTTAACTTTCTAACTTTTCACTCCTGCTAAAGGTGGAGGTTATATGTAAAGTAGACAGCCAGTGGGAATATGCTGTATGGTGCAGGGAGCTCAGCTCAGGGCTGTGTGACGAGTTAGAGGGGTCAGATGGGATGGGAGATGGGAGGGAGGTTCAGGAGGGAGGAGACATAAGTATACCTATAGCTGATTCATGTTGATGTATAGCATAAACAAATGCAATATTGTAAACCAATTATCCTCCAATTAAAAATAAATAAATTAAAAACAAACAGAAGTGGGGGTTGATGGTTTTTGAGCAGAGACCCAAAGCAACTGGCTACAATAAGGAATCTTTAATAAATGGTTGCTTGTCACTAAATTGTTTTTATCCATCAGAGGGCAGAGAGAGTGAAAACCACAATCACAGAAAACTAATCAAACTGATCACATGGACCACAGCCTTGTCTAACTCAATGAAACTGTGGGCCATGACATGTAGGGCCACCCAAGATGGACAGGTCTTAATGAAGTTCTAAAAAAAAATGTGGCCCACTGGAAAAGGATATGGCAAACCACTCCAGTATTCTTGCCTTGAGAACTCCATAAACAGTATGAAAAGACAAAAAGATATGACACTGAAAGATGAACGCCCCAGGTCGGTAGGTGCCCAATATGCTACTGAGAAGAGTGGAGAAATAACTCCACAAGGAATGAAGGGATGTAGCCAAAGCAAAAACAACACCCAGTTGTGGATGTGACTGGTGATAGAAATAAAGTCCGATGCTGGAAAGAACATTTCATGGGAACCTGGAAGGTTAGGTCCATGAATCAAGGCAAATTGGAAGTGGTCAAACAGGAGATGGCAAGAGTGAACATCGACATTTTAGGAATCAGTGAACTAAAATTGACTGGAATGGGCGAATTTAACTCAGATGACCATTATATCTACTACTGTGGGCAGGAATCCCTTAGAAGAAATGGAGTAGCCCTCATAGTCAACAAGAATCTGAAATGCAGTACTTGGATGCAATCTCAAAAATGACAGAATGATCTCTGTTCATTTCCAAGGCAAGCCATTCAATATCACAGTAATCCAAGTCTATGCCCCAACCAGTAATGCTGAAGAAGCTGGCATTGAATGGTTCTATGAAGACCTACCAGACCTTCTAGAACTAACACCCCAAAAGATGTCCTTTTCATTATAGGGGACTGGAATGCAAAAGTAGGAAGTCAAGAAACACCTGGAGTAATAGGCAAATTTGGCCTTAGAGTTCAAAATAAAGCAGGGCAAAGGCTAAGGATTTTGCCAAAGAATGCACTGGGCATAGCAAACACTCACTTCCAGCAACACAAGAGAAGACTCTACACATGGACATCACCAGATGGTCAACACTGAAATCAGATTGATTATATTCTTTGCAGCCAAAGATGGAGAAACTGTATACAGTCAGCAAAAACAAGACCGGGAGCTGACTGAGGCTCAGATCATGAACTCCTTATTGCCAAATTCAGACTTAAATTGAAGGAAGTAGGGAAAACTACTAGACTATTCAGGTATGACCTAAATCAAATCCCTTATGATTATAAGGGAAGTGACAGATAGATTTAAGGGATTAGATCTGATAGAGAGAGTGCCTGAAGAACTATCGGTGGAGGTTCATGACATTGTACAGCAGGCAGTGATCAAGACCATCCCCAAGAAAAAGAAATGCAAAAAGGCAAAATGGTTGTCTGAGGAGGCCTTACAAATAGCTGAAAAAAAGAGAAGCTAAAGGCAAAGGAGAAGAGGAAATATATACCCATTTGAATGCAGACTTCCAAAGAATACCAAGGAGAGATTAAAAAAAAAAAAGCTTTCCTCAGTGATCAGTGCAAAGAAATAGAGGAAAACAATAGAATGGGAAAGACTAGAGATCTCTTTGGGAGAAGGCAGTGGCACCCCACTCCAGTACTGTTGCCCGGAAAATCCCATGGATGGAGGAGCCTGGTAGGCTGCAGTCCATGGGGTTGCTAAGAGTCAGACATGACTGAGTGACTTCACTTTCACTTTCCACTTTCATGCATTGGAGAAGGAAATGGCAACCCACTCCAGTGTTCTTGCCTGGAGAATCCCATGGACAGAGAAGCCTGGTAGGCTGCAGTCCATGGGGTTGCACAGAGTCGGACACGACTGAAGTGACTTAACAGCAGTAGCAGCAACAGAGATCTCTTTAAGAAAATTAGAGATACCAAGGGAATATTTCATGCAATGATGGACACAATAAAGGACAGAAATGGTATGGACCTAACAGAAGCAGAAGATATTAAGAAAAGGTGGCAAGAATACACAGAAGAACTGTACAAAAAAGATCTTCACGACCAAGATAATCACGATGGTGTGATCATTCACCTAGAGCCAGACATCCTGGAATGTGAAGTCAAATGGGCCATAGGAAGCATAATTTAGGAAGCATCATGAACAAAGCTAATGGAGGTGATGGAATTCCAGTTGAGCTCTTTCAAATCCTTAAAGATGATGCTGTGAAAGTTCTGCACTCAATATGCCAGCAAATGTTGACAACTCACCAGTGGCCACAGGACTGGAAAAGGTCAGTTTTCATTCCAGTGCCAAAGAATATTCAAACTACTGCACAATTGCACTCATCTCACATGCTAGTAAAGTAATGCTTAAAATCCTCCAAGCCAGGCTTCAGCAATACGTGAACCATGAAATTCCAGATGTTCAAGCTGGTTTTAGAAAAGGGAGAGGAATCAGAGATCAAACTGTCAACATCCATTTGATCATCGAAAAAGCAAGAGAGTTCCAGAAAAACATCTGCTTTATTGACTATGCCAAAGCCTTTGACTGTATGGATCACAATAAACTGTGGAAAATTCTTAAAGAGAAGGGAATACCAGACCACCTGCCCTGCCTCCTGAGAAATCTGCATGCAGGTCAAGAAGCAACAGTTAGAAGTGAACATGGAACAACAGACTGGTTCCAAATGAGGAAAGAAGTATGTCAAGGCTGTATATTGTCACCCTCCTTATTTAACGTATATGCAGAGTACATCATGCGAAATGCCAGGCTGGATGAAGCACAAGCTGGAATCAAGATTGCCAGGAGAAATATCAATAACCTCAGATATGCAGATGACACCACCCTTATGGCAGGAAGCAAAGAAGAACTAAAGAGCCTCTTGATGAAAGTGAAAGAGGAGAGGGAAAAAGTTGATTTAAAACTCAACATTCAGAAAACTAAGATTATGGCATCGGGTCCCATCACTTCATGGTGAATAGATGGGGAAAGAATGGAAACCATGAGAGACTTTATTTTCTTGGGCTCCAAAATCACTGCAGATGGTAATTGCAGCCATGAAATTAAAAGACGGTTACTCCTTGGAAGAAAAGCTATGACCAACCTAGACAGCGTTTTAAAAAGCAGAGAGATTACTTTGCCAACAAAGGTCTGTTTAGTCAAAGCTATGGTTTTTCCAGTAGTCATGTATGGATGTGAGAGTTGTCATATAAAGAAGGCTGAGTGCAAGAAGAATTGAACTGTGGTGTTGGAGAGGACTCTTGAGAGTCCCTTGGACAACAAGGAGATCCAACCAGTCCATCCTAAAGGAAATCATACCTGAATATTCACTGGAAGGACTGATGCTGAAGCTGAAACTCCAATACTTTTGCCACCTGATGGGAAGAACTGATTCATTTGAGAAGACCCTGATGCTGGGAAAGATTGAAGGTGGGAGGAGAAGGAGACGACAAAGGATGAGATGGTTGGATGGCATCATTGACTTGATGGACATGAGTCTGATTAAGCTCCAGAACTTAGTGATGGACAGGGAAGCCTGGCGTGCTGCAGTCTGTGGGGTCGCAAAGAGTCAGACACGACTGAGCAACTGAACTGAACTGTCACGAAATTTGGTTGCAGTCTTCTATGCAGTAATAATAAGAAAACCACCCTCACCTTTAGAAAAATGGGAAACTTGCCTTGTGCTAATGAAATAAATAACTACTAGAGAATGTATGTATAAAATGTTAGATGTGAAAAGGGCTGGACACACACTTTTGCATCACCAATGCTAGTTCTAGTGTACAATCCAGTTTCTTACTAGATGTAAGGATCAGTATTGATGAATCTTAAAAAGTTAAGGTAGGCGTCTTTTTCTGTCCTTGAATATTTTCTCTGGTCTGTAGTTGGAAACGCTTAAAATTGCAATACATTTTCCTAATGTTTAGTTGAACATTGCCCTTCCTATGTTTTAAGACATTATCTCTAAGGTTCCTATCTAATAACTTAATAACTTGTCTGTCTTGACTCTCCCATTATAGGAGATACACTCTTTGTTGAGATTCATTTCTCTTCTTGGCACCTACATTTCCTCGCTGTTAGGCTTGGTAGAGTTGGATGAGAATTAAAAATTTATTCACTTAGAAGAAATTGATACGTTTATTATTTGGCAAGTATATTTCAGAATGCCTTAGGCTCATCTCTTAATGATTCTTTCTCCTTTAGCTTATGAAAAAAGTGGTAAGAGCTCTACACAAGTCACTTATTAGAGGTCAGGCCTGCAAAGAGAAATCAATTTGGCTAAGATCTGGCTTTGTTTTCAGTTTTACTGGGCAAGGCTCTTTCCTTAAACTAAAAGCTTGATATAGCAGCTAATGAGAAATTCCCTCTTTTTGATGTGCAAAATAGTTACACAGTTGAGGATGCGGTTTACATTCACTCAAAGATTAAAGCCCGCATTCATTTATGGTGTCTCCAAGTGTGTTTTGGTAATGAAATTTAGTACTTAAAAATTTTACACTGCAGCTAGTCCTAACACAATTACTATCGGACTATGTTTATAACCCTGCCATACCATTTATGAATAAAATAATGAAATTTCACAGAGGATTAATTTAATGTCCTCAGGAATTTTCTACATCTGTTTTTTTTCTTTAATTACCCAAAGTGAGTATGTGAAGGAGGAGGGGAAAAGACACAGGGAAACTAGAGTCTGTCCATTACTGAGATTAGATCTAAAGCAGTTAAGAGACGCTCCTTTTCCAGGTTTCTCTGATGGAAACCTCTCCCGATGCTGGTCCTTTATTTCCACAGGTGAGGCCTAGTTAATGGGATGCTGTTGCTGATTTTGACGGTGAATATGTTAGACAGGTGCTATTAGGATCAAATAATAATTTAAATTTAGGTGGATTAAATAGCCTAGTGTTACATTTAAGTCACTACGCGATAGACAAAAACGGCCCAAATGAGAAATACGGACCATTGGTATTCTACTCATCCTGTCTTAAAAACCAGACATGTTTACTACTCCCAGCTACTTTATTTACGGTCTGGTGGTATATGTGTTTATACATATGCAGTTGATAAAGTGAAACAAGGGCCAGAGAAGTAGGTCCTCTGAAAGAAATTGCATAAAAATAGGAAAATCGCTTCACCTGGGGTTATTGATAACCTTTCCTGTCCACTTCAGGATGTTTCCTTTAGACAATTGTAGAGCTGAATACGGGGGACAGAGCCCACCCACAGCAAGTTGTCACACTGCTTCTTCTGCCCCTGTAGAAGCAGACCATTTTACCCTTCTCGTCTTTACCAGTCCTCCTTTTTGGCAGTTTTTAATGTTTCTCCTGCAGCCATGACACAATCATGTACATGAGAGAATCTCTGAACATTGCTAGAACATCTTCATTTACTATGAGCTAAAATACAAGCAGCTGAAGCGTATACAAGTGCTCATCTGAAATGCATTTTTGGTTTTAAATAGGTTTCTCTGATACTGGGTTGAGTTTCATATTCTAGCCATGGAAGGAATTTTCCAGGTATATTTATTAGGCAGTTAATCTTTTGCTTTCTAGTCATTGTTTAGAATTTTTGAAGTGGCTGTAATTTTTTTTTCTTTCTCTTTATGCACCACTACAAAATATCCTCCATCCAGTTGATGCTTAACTGTGATCTATGATGTGTGACCGAATCTCAGGATAAAATTATCTAGTCTTGCAAGAAATACGTGCATGTAGATTTTGGAGATAGTTTATATTTCCAAAGTAACAGATCTTTTTCTTTTAAAGAACTCAGGGTATTATTATTAGACCATTCACGGGGGCAAGTCTTTCTGTGAATTTTTCCTTTAATAGCAATAACCATGATTGCTATCATCACATTTTTGTGGATACCTATTGGTTGTCAGACACTACTCTAGATGGTGAACATACGGTATCATTTTAATCTCTGTGAAGCAGAGATTAGATCACTTTTAAACTTGCAAAAATCAGAGTCACATGCACAGTGGAAACAGCAAAATTATGGGTGTCAGATTTGAACTCATTCTCTGCCACTTCAGAGCTATATTACGATTGTGTACATTACAAAGGTCCATCTGGTTAAGGTTATGATTTTTCCAGAAGTCATGTATGGATGTGAGAGTTGGATTATAAAGAAAGCTGAGCGCCAAAGAATTGATGCTTTTGAACTGTGGTGTTGGAGAAGACTCTTGAGAGACCCTTGGACTGCAAGGAAATCCAACCAGTCCATCCTAAACGAAATCAGTCCTGAATGTACATTGGAAGAACTGATGCTGAAGCTGAAACTCCAATCCTTTGGCTACCTGATGAGAAGAGCTGACTTATTTGAAAAGACCCTGATGGTGGGAAAGATTGAAGGCAGGAGGAGAAGGGGATGACAGAGGATGAGGTGGTTGGATGGCATCACTGACTCAATGGACATGAGTTTGAGTAAACTCTGGGAGTTGGTGATGGACAGGGAGGCCTGATGTGCTGCAGTCCATGGGGTTGATGTTCCAAATAGGACATGGAACCAATGGACTGGTTCCAAATAGGAAAAGGAGTACATCAAGGCTGTATACTGTCACCCTGCTTATTTAACTTCTATGCAGAGTACATCATGAGAAACGCTGGGCTGGAAGAAGCACAAGCTGGAATCAAGATTGCCGGGAGAAATATCTATAACCTCAGATATGCAGATGACACCACCCTTATGGTAGAAAGTGAAGAGGAACTAAAAAGCCTCTTGATGAAAGTGAAAGAGGAGAGTGAAAAAGTTGGCTGAAAGCTCAACATTAGGAAAACGAAGATCATGGCATCAAGTCCCATCACTTCACGGCAGATAGATGGGGAAACAGTGGAAACAGTGTCAGACTTTATTTTTGGGGGCTCCCAAATCACTGCAGATGGTGATTGCAGCCATGAAATTAAAAGACGCTTACTCCTTGGAAGGAAAGTTATGACCAACCTAGATAGCATATTCAAAAGCAGAGATATTACTTTGCCAACAAAGGTCCGTCTAGTCAAGGCTATGGTTTTTCCTGTGGTCATGTATGGATGTGAGAGTTGGACTTTGAAGAAAACTGAGCACTGAAGAATTGATGCTTTTGAACTGTGGTGTTGGAGAAGACTCTTGAGAGTCCCTTGGACTGCAAGGAGATCCAACCAGTCCATCCTAAAGGAGATCAGTCCTGGATGTTCATTGGAAGGACTGATGAAGCTGAAACTCCAGTACTTTGGCCACCTCATGTGAAGAGTTGACTCATTGGAAAAGACCCTGATGCTGGGAGGGATTAGGGGCAGGAGGAGAAGGGGATGACAGAGGATGAGATGGCTGGATGGCATCACCGACTCAATGGACATGAGTTTGAGTGAAGTCCATGAGTTGGTAATGGACAGGGAGGCCTGGCATGCTGTGATTCATGGGGTCACAAAGAGTCAGACACAACTGAGTGACTGAACTGAACTGAACTGAGTATGACCATGCCCACCAGAGCAAGACCAGTTTCCCCTACAGCCAGTCCCTCCCATCAGGAAGCTTGCACTTTATCCTCGTCCATCAGATGGCAGACAGAATGAAAATCACAGTCACAGAAAACTAACCATACTAATCATGTGGATCACAACCTTGTCTGACTCAATGAAACTATGAGCCATGCCACGTAGGGTCACCTAAGACTGACGGGGTCATGATGGAGAGTTCTGACAAAACGTGGTCCACTGGAGAAGGGGCTGGGGCAAACCACTTCAGTATTATTGCCTTTAGAACCCCATGAACAGTATGAAAAGGCAAAAAAGAAAGATCAGCGATTAAGTCAACCGGGTGAACTTTAACTTCTAATTTTTTTTCCATTGAATTTTAATAGAAGGATCATTTGCACTGATATGCTGTGTCTTCTGATTAACCAAGAAATGAATTTTGTGTGTGTTTTTATATTTGATTTACATTCTAAACTGTCTAAAAATGTGATTTTTCATCCTTACTTTAAGCTCTCTAGAAATTATGACTAAATCTGTAGTTAATGGAGAATTTTGCTTTTTTCACTTGAAATCACTCTCTGATTGAAGAAGACCTAAGCATTAACTGGATGGAGGTTGACATTAAGTCACTGTGTCTCTTGGCATCTTTCCTTTTCAAATGAAGTGCTGTTAGCTTTTTCACTGACACTTTGAAACCAAGACATTTAACTGACATTAATCCAAGAGAGAGAGAGGCAGGGTTATGCACTTGGAACTTTCAATCTCCCCAATGAAAAGACAATATGTGTATCTAGTCTTCCAAAATAAATGCCTGCATTGGAAGATAGCAGTCTAGATCTGTAATGTTTATTGGTTAGATTTTATAACTCTCATGTAGCCCAGGATATGAGGAATCTTTGAAACTTCCTCCAGGCAGAAGCTTATGCAATGCATGTCACTTCTGTTTGCCCACAAGAACTTTCTAACCTTCAAATCTGGCAGGTCTCCGTGACATCCTGGGTCCAGAAAGCATGGGCTGTCCGTTCATATGTCATAAAAAGCTTGCACTACCAAGGACTTTTCCCTTTTCATCTTCTGTTCTTGGACGATCATAGTAATCCGCGGAGACCATTATTTTGTGTTCAGGGTGTCTTTTATTCTGAACTCTTCAAAGTGAAACTATCATTAAACCCGAGGGACAATCATTGTTTGCCTCCACAACCTGAGTGAGCAGAGGCGTAGTGGCTGTCTAAACGGCAAAGGGCTTGACCACTGACAGAATGCTGAACCTGGCTTCCGAACATACCCCTTGTCATGAGGACAATGACACGGGGCGAGATTTTGTACTAGAAAGATTCAGTAGGAGAGAGGTGTTCTCTAACTGTGTGGTCAGGGTCTGTTCATTCAAGAACTTTCAGCAGGCGCCATGGCCCTGATCCTGTCATTCTCTGGGAATTTTCCTTCCAGGGACACAATAGCCCACAGTCAGGAGCACATTTTTAACAGCTATGACTTTAAAGGAGAGATGTGTGGTTTCACACTAAAGTTTTCCAATTGGAGTTAAATTCTGGAAAGGTTTGGGAGTCAAGGACATAGCTAATTCCACATCCTACAGACAGATACAGAAGACTTAATTAGAAAAGACTTTGGTAGAAGCATGATTCACCCTAGTGTGAAGTGTCTCAAAGGGAAATGTTTACAATTCCTCATGGAGGCCCAAACACACCGTCAGTTGGAAGTTTCTATCCTCCTGTTTCCTTGAAATTTAAACAAAATATTTTTCCTTCCCTTTTTGAACTTTTCTCCTCCTGTTACTTCCTCCTAATTTAATGCTTATGCTCTTCCATTATCATTTTCATGTAGCTGCGGCTTGGAAGTAGATATCTAAATAATTTCTGAGGAGTTAGCCCAGTACCTCCCCTTTCTTGTAAGAGGTCCTGATGATTATCTCAGATCCTCTGGAATGTCAGCCATTTATATCATGTACAAATTAAGTACAAATTTTTGAGATAAAAATATAAGGCTGATAAAGCCATATTTAAAAAACTCTTCCTGACCCTCTTTCTTTTGGAGTCAATTCTCTATTCCCCAATTAAAATTTGGGATACTGGAAGCACCAAGGTCTTCTGCCATTCGCATCGTTAATTATCTGCTTTCCTTTGCCATATAATAAAAGGCAGGGTCTTGCCTTGGTGTTCTTTCATTTGCCTATTTAAGGAACGCTTTGCCTCCATGACGTTGACACAGTGCATTTTCCATTCTGTTCAGCCTTTCCTGCTCAAGAGAGCTTGGGTTTTCTTCCTCAGAAGGCCCATTTCGTTATAGACAAATTACACAAAATTATCAGCAAAGTGGGCTTGGGTGATGAACGCATGCCTGTGGTGTTCATGCGAATGCCAGTCAATCCAATAAATTAATTTTAAACCATTAATTAAATCATTAGCTGTCTAGAGCAGACCGCACACCTCTTCTCTCCCCCAGATCTCTCTCTTTCTCTCTCTTCCACGGCGCCTAGTGCAGTGCTATATACTTTGTGATTTCACTGAGAAAAGGGCGCTGGCATACTTTGAAGACATAGTAATATCATAATAATAAAACTTCTCATTCTCTCTTCTAGTTTCCTAATCTAAGCTCTATCTTTCTATCAGTCACTCTTACAGTTCCCTTTAGCTTCCTTCATTTCAATTATATTCTTCCTGTAAGAAAATGAACAAACCAATGTCAATTTTCAGGTGGCAACCTCATGCATTTCCATGGTTTTATTTACTATATGTGCAGGTGACAGTCGGCTCATTCCATCAATCACAGAGGTAAATTCCCATGAGTCCCCAAGATGCCTCAATTTATTATCCCTGGACTATTTCCTTTGAGAGATTTATCACAGACAGGGTGTTTCAGAGAAACCTAACAATCTTTGCATTGAGGTTCACTCAATCATTCAGACAGTCTAAAGGAATCACATCTGTGAAGCCTCTTGATGCATAAAATAATGCAAAGAGAAGAACAGAGCTCACACTGAACTTGCATTAGTGGGAAAGCCATGAATTGTAGTGGTTAAAAATACAGACTTTGGATTCAGTCAGTCTGGGTTCAAACCACAGCCCACCAATTACTGGCTGTGTGATAGGAACCAGTTCTTGAATCCCAGTTTCCTCATATGTGAAAAGAAGGAAGAATACTACCTCATAGGACTTCTGAGAAAATCCAATGGGATGATGGTTGTAAAATATGAAATCTAGCAAGGTGTCTGGAATATGTTGCATTTTTCCCAAGACTGTAACTAGAGTTGTTCTTAGAAGCTGCAGAATGCTTAATCTCATTGTAAGAAGGCTTGTCATTTCCGTTCCAGAGATTCTTTTAGTTAAATCACATCTTCCAAACTATCTCTGTCAAACACTGTAGAGGAGTACATATTATCAGACATGAGCTGTTTTGTACTTCCACCTGTATAGCAGGATCAAAGCGCAGGGCGGCTATCTCCTCACATTATGAATTTGGCAGAAAGATTTTTTTCAATATATAGCTTGAATTATAGGCTTTGTGTTAATTCATGTAAAAGAGTAGTACTTGCTTTTATGTTCAACTTGAAATTTCAGTTTATTTCTCAGTTCTATGGAATAGTAATATGTTTATAATACTACTATTTGTAATATTATTTTTATTATTTTATGATTATAAAAGTATTATTTTATAATTATTAATTATATAATATAAATTATAATATAACATAATATGAATTAATTGCCAATGTTAACAGAGTGATTACTCTGTGCCAGGCACTTGATTTCCTAGCACAAATATTCCTCAATTTAGAGGACTAGTCTGTTGTGTCAGTGTGACAATAATCTTTAGGTAGGCAATAATGATCATGCTTTCTCCTTAAATGAGCCGACACTCAAATTGAGTTTTCCTTTGACTTTGGATTGGTCAACTTCTGGCAGCTGCTTGGACATCCATGTCTCACCAGGTCATTTATAACTCCATGATTTTTTTTCTTTGCTCTGAAGGCTGCTTTTTCAAAGATTGCTCACCAATGTATAAAGACTTTAAACTCAGTGGATTGTCATTGTTAGATGAAGATTTCCAGGTACCAGTGGTGCTATCTTGAGGGTCACTTGCACCATAACTAGGACATTCTTTTTTTTTTTTTCTTATTGGAGTATAATTGCATTACAATGGTGTATTAGTTTCTGCTGTACAAGGAAGTGCATCAGCTTTTTGTACACGCATATCCCCTCCCTCTGGGCCTCCCTCCCAGTCCCTATCCCACCCATCTGGGTCATCACAGAGCATTCTTCTCTTTAACTTATTTTTAATTGGAGGATAATTGCTTTACCATGTTGTGTTGGTTTCTGCCATCCCACAACATGAATCAGCTGTATGTACACATGAATCCCCTCTGTCCTGAACCTCCTTGCCACCCGCCTAGGTCAGCAGAGCAGCAGGCTGAGCTCTGAGTTACGCAGCGGCTTCCCACTCGCTGTCTGCTTTACACACGGTACTGGAAGTGTTTCAATGCTACTCTCTCAATCCATCCCACCTTCTCCTTCCTCTGCTGTGTCCACAAGTCACAGAGCATTATTGTCCATTCTTAATTTGTGTGATAAAAAAGTAGAGGGGCTATTAGGACAGTCAAAACTATTAACAATGAATTCTAGATCTGAAAAACTTATAAATAGGGTGCCTAAGGGGCTGATGGACTTCCCTGGTGGCTCAGACGGTAAAGCGTCTGCCTATAATGCGGGACAGCCGAGTTCAATCCCTTGGTTGGGAAGGTCCCCTGGAGAAGGAAATGGCAATCCACTCCAGGACTATTGCCTGGAAAATCCCTTGGACAGAGAAGCCTGGTAGGCTACAGTCCATGGGGTCGCAAAGAGTCGGACATGACTGAGCGACTTCACTTCACTAAGGGGCTGATAGCAGTAATTTCATCCCGGAGAGTATGCCTAAAGGTCCTACTTATAATTCTGATGATACAGCAGATCTGGATGCCAGTGTTTTAGAGGAATGCCTGAACTGCCACACCTTAACCAGAAATCAGTGCCCACAATACAGGTGGCAATCTATCATGGTAAATGTCACCACAGAGAAGACCTGGAAAGCCAAAAAACCAAAAAGATTGGATATAAAGCTTATCCAACTGAACTTTCCTCTCAAGAGGAATTACAAAGTCAGATCTAATTGAGTGACCTCTGCTCTTTACAAGTTCTCAGAAAGTTCTGTAGGTCTGAGTGGTATTGTTTATAGCTCTGCACGATTATGTATCAGATCCCCTTACAACAGAGGCAGTCTTTGCATGACAAAAATTTCCAGGTTCTAAGTGATGGTGATGTATTTCTAGCTAACATTCAAACTGATGAAATTGTAAAGGAGTACCAGTGATGGAACTGGATCCACCCTTGTAGTCAGTACTAACAGAATTTAACTCTCGAGTTATTTTTTGCAAATAGGAATAATTTTAAAAATAAAAGATGCTTGGGGCTAGTGCACTGGGACGATCCAGAGGGATGGTATGGGGAGGGAGGAGGGAGGAGGGTTCAGGATGGAAAACACATGTATACCTGTGGCGGATTCATTTTGATATTTGGCAAAACTAATACAATTATGTAAAGTTTAAAAATAAAATAAAATTTAAAAAAATAGCACAGAAAAAAAAAATAAAGAGGGTGGGAAGAAACTTTTAGAGGTGATGGGTTATAGCATTGATTGTGGTGAGTCTCACAGATTTATATTTATCTCCACCCTCATCAAATTGTATACATTAAATAAGTACAGATTTTTGCATGTCAATCATAGTTCAATAAAGTGATTAAAAAAATAAAAGATGAATCAAAAGAAAAGCTGAATTTATCAACTTTCCCTTTTAGATTTAATATCTTTATTTCTGTCTACAATACCATAGAAATCTCCTATTACTGAGTTTTTAAAACATAACACTTAAATAAAACACTCAGCTGCTTGAGAAGTTTCTAGGATCTTTGTTTCAGCAATAAAACTTTCACCACTTGGAGAATATGAACTCTTTCTGAATTGCCCCAAATTAACATTCTAAATTTTTCTTTGCTCAATTCCACTAACCTGCAAAATTTTTCCCTAAGTCATAGTCACATGTACGTAGGACAGGTTTTCCAGTGTGTCATGAGCTTCATCTATCTGTTTCTTCTGCCCAGAATGACTCACTTCCCCTTTTGGCATGAATAATGACAAATTAGTCTTCAAACTCCAAGTCAGCTACAAGGAACAGAGCTGGTTACCACCTCCACAGTCTGCGCACAGCAACTCTGTTAGAGTATCTGTCTCATTGTCCTGGCCTCAGACCACATCACAGACAGTGAGCAGCTCTGCTTTGTCTTTGTCGCTCCACAACTCAGAAGGTCACTTGGGAATCAGTGGACAGTAAATGATTTTTTTTTCCCCCTGAATGAATCCTTCCCAAGGCTGCTGTGTATACCCATGCACGTTTCACGCACTGCACAGCTCCACAGACCACAATTGAGGTTGACTGAATGGGATGCCGTGCACCTTTTTTAAGTAGTAAGGAGAACACGGATAGTCCGTGGCATGACGTGGCTATGTATGCAATCTAACACCATCAGATACTTTTAATCAAATACTACAAGAAGCAAGAATCTGAGTGACCACATATATGATACTCTTGAACATTTTGTCAAACTCACCATATTCAAAGTGTAGTATTAGACAAGTCAGGAGATGGTCTAAACATTAATGGACTTGCCAAAGGCAGCAAGTGTTTCTTGCTTCCCTGCTTCAGCAAGTGAGCTTCCCTGATAGCTCAGTTGATAAAGAATCCACCCACAATGCAGGAGACCCTAGTTTGATTCCTGGGTGGGAAAGATTCCCCGGAGAAGGGAAAGGCTATCCACTCCAGTATTCTGGCCTGGAGAATTCCATGGACTGTCTAGTCAGTCTATGGGGTCGCAAAGAGTCAGACAAGACTGAGTGACTTTCACTTCACTTCTTCAAGGCAGCAAAACCTGAAGTGGAAGAGGTGTGTCTTAAACTCATACTTGCTAGGGCTGTATGATTTCCGTTGATTTTGGTCCCAGCAATTTACATTTGAATTACAACTTGCAGTTCTCTGGAAACAGTTCAGTACTTTGGGGAAAGACCATAATGTAGTTGCTGACTCACGATTTGCTAACAATGGAGGTGGACATAATCCAATAGGATTAATTAGGTGCAGGCCATGTTGTCCCATAAGCAGTTTCCATAGATTGAATAGAATATAGTCATGAAAATAACTGGAGAGATCTCCAACTGACCTTCTTGACAAGAACTAACCAGCAGTCGTGAATGGAAAAAAAGAAATCTGAAAACTGGATCATTTCCTCAGATCAATCCAGAATTGACCGTACAGATTCACTAGTAAGTAAGCTAAAAAGAGAGCTGTTTCTGTATGTCCTGGCTTTATATTTTTTAAAAATTGAAATGTTTCTCAAAGCATTGGTAAATAAACTTTCACTGGCATGGAAAAGAAAAAGGCACTCTGTATTTTCTAGTCAAGGAGGATTAAAAGGCTGTGAAACTATATCCAATGTGCAAATGTTGTAATTACGATAAATATTTGTCCTTTCTGTTTTCACTACAAACTCAAAAATCCTAGAGTCGGTGTTTGGCACACGCAGGAGATTACAGCCATCTGCTGGGAGACAAAGCTGTCAATTATAAAGCAATCTGGCTTCCCATTCCATTCCATTAGCAGGTTAAATGTGGCCCAATTGAGGCAAAATCTATTTATTAGTATCATTAAAATCAGAAAGCTCTTGACACCCTCTGCCCTGTGATCTTATTCTCTGGATCCCAGGAGATCTGTAAGTCTTGGAAGAGTTTCAGTCTCCAAGTCAACATGTCTTGTACAGGCCATTTAATAAGGCGAATCATCCTAAGGTTGAGCTTCCCAGATAGTGTTAGGGGTAAAGAATCCACCTGCCAAAGCCGGAAACATAAGAGTCATGGGTTCGATCCCTGGACCAGGAAGATTCCTTGAGAGAGGAAATGGCAACCCATTCCAGTATTCTTGCCTAAAGAATCCCGTGAACAGAAGAGCCTGGTGGGCTACAGTCCATAGAATCATGAAGAGTCAGATAGGACTGAAGCAACTTAGCATGCACCCTAAAGTAAGGCTTTGAGCTCCTTAACCAACTTGAACATAAAATGATGGTTTTGTCCAATTAAAACATGCTTCAGGCTAAGGAGAGACATTATGGCAAACAGAAACAATTAAATGAAGATAGGAGGTCTTTTGCCAGCTGCAATGATGAAGACCTAAAAGGCTTTGAGGTCAAAAGAAAAAAAAAATAGGCAAATAAAACATGAAAAGCAAAACGGCCAATTTAATAACAGGATTCAGCAACACTGAAGATCAGTTCAAAACCTAGAGGTATTTTAATGGAAGAGGCAATGGCCCTAAGATTGTGCCCATTAAGGGCCTGGTGGCAGTGAGTTAGCCTTTGCTTTGGCCCGATTCCATATTAGAAAATTCATCCTGCTTTCTCAAATTCTTCCTGCAATATACTGGAAACAGTTATCTTAGGTTTTGTCTTAAGGAAGTTAAATTGCCTTTTAACAGACTGTTCAGGAACTTTCTATTCCAAAGCAGCAGTGGAGGAAGAACTGGGTTTTAAACCCACACCTATTACAGAATAAATTTTTTCCCACCTAGATCTGTGCATGGGTTGGACCTGAGACCACCTCCCAGAGGCCATTGAAAACCTAGATAAAGCCTCTGTTTATATAATACTAATTATAGTGTTTACAGAAGGTTCTTCCTCAAGGCCATTAGTGACAAGAAGAGAGTGAAAATGAGATTGAATTTTCCCAAGTGAATCTGATTCTTCACCTCAATTCAACAACCGTAGTTTGCATTTCATTGCCGTGACCCAATCTTGGTCAATAATTTCACTAACTCACTCTTGAAATCAAGACGGAAAAACAAAAAGACTTGTATAGGTGAAGAGTTCACTGAAACCTAACTCATAAACTTGTTAATAAACTAAAAGGAATCAGTTTAAAGCAAATTGGGTAATAATTAGGGCATTTGACTCTAGCCATGAAAGCAGATTTGGCCCCCTGGTTCAGGGAGAAGATTAAGCTGGATTTCAAAGTTACCTTCTACTTTCCAGCTGCTAAGCCCTCCCCTAGGGTGACCACTTAGCACAGCAGCATCTGCAGTGCTACCATTTTGTTTTGTCTTCTCTCTGTCTCTCTCACCCAGCCATCAACATTTACATATCCCAGGTCTCATTCTGTCCACCAGGTTGAACGATAATGAAGTGTTAGTTGCTCGATCGTGTCACACTCCTCTGTCCGTGGAATTCTTCAGGCAAGAAGAATTTCCTTCTCCAGGAGATCTTCCTGACTCAGGGATTGAACCTGGGTCTCCTGTATTGCAGGCAGATTCTTTACTGTCCAAGGAAAGAACAGTTGACTTATCCCACTGTTTAGTGCCACGTGCTCAGCTGCAGTGTTGTGATATATTTCTGGGCCATAATCAACTGTGAGGCTCATCGTCATTAATTTAACACTTATACAGAGACTCCCCTTATTAAAGACTTTCATCTTCAGATCTTTTATAGACTCAAATAAAATTCCAACATGAAACAATCAACTTTCCTCTCCTCAATAACTGGCAATATGTAGGGGATCTTGCAGATAGATGTTGATGGGGATCAGGATGTAACCCCCCAAATTATGCCATTTTGACCCAAAGATTGCTTTAAGCTGAAGGCAATTGAGAATCAACAGATACAGGAAGAGTTCTCTGCTCTCCCTTTCTCTGCCTAAAAACAAAGCATAAATTTCCCTTTTGAGAAGGTGACCCCCTTGTCACAAGAAGAAAAGAGTGACTCTTTATCACCTGAGATGAGGCATCAACACCAAGATGAGTTCATATAAACAAATCTTACTAAAATAGCCCTTTTTGTCCCCTTAGTTCCCCTAAATGTTTCCTAATCACAATTTGTAATCGTTGAAGCCTAACCCCCTTTCCTATGGTAAAATGATATAAAAGCCCCTGAGTCTGATCAGACTTAAGTGTCATTCCTATGAACTACTGTGCATATGACTATTCAGAAAAATTCTGTGCCTTTCTCCTCTTAACATGGCTTTTGTTAGTTTAATCCACAGACCTCCAAGACTGAACATAAGAGGGTGGAGGGAAAGTTTTTTCTCCCAACTAGTATCCTGAAGTTGGGTTTCAAGACTGTATGCCTGAGGTTGATAGAGGAGGAGGACAAGAATAGGTTTGACACTGTAAATCCTACAAGTAGTAAATTTACTGCTGATGGAAATTTTTTCTGGGGACCATGTATGTTGATTCATACCAAAGGCAATTTGTATCTGTACACTATCAAGGTCAATGGTAGGAATGCAGCCACCTTACAATCACAAAGTACTGATTAATAGACACAAGCTAAGAATGATGAAGCAGGAGGCAGAAGGAGCCTAGCTCTTTAATATAAACTTCCTAGAGCGACTGTGCTGATTCTGAACCACCCACCTCTGGAGTTCTGGTTATGTGAGAAAAGTCTGTTTGTTTGAACTACAGCTAAGCTTTCTGTTGCTTGAAACCATCACAATTGTAAGTGACACAAACTGCTTCAGCAGAATTTAATATTGATGAAAGCAGCTTATTTTGGGGAGAAAAACTTGACATGTCTTATTTGAAGACTTTGAAGGACTAGCTCACACATCTGTGCAGAAAAGTACAAGATGAGCATTTTTTTTCTGTAAATATGGATTTATACAAAGAGAAGAATACAGAAAAGGACTTACAGACACTTTAGCTAGTCACATTTTTTTTCCACTGTCAAGGAACTAGTATTAGTGAATTATTTCTCTTTCTATAAATTAAAGTGCCCTGAGTAATATTCCTACAGTAGCCCGCCTTCCCTTTGCTTGTCCACGGAAGCCGTCTGGTTGTGAGAGAAGGATGGAGCCCTAAGTAGCATTCCTGGAATCAGGCGCAGGCATGGATGTAACCTGGAAGTCTGTCCTCTTTGAGGATTTCCTTTGGTTGAGTTTGGTACAGGGGACTATTTAAAACCTGCTGGCATAGTAAATGTAGCTATGAATAGATTTCTGAATTAACACACTCTTATTTTAACAATTCCTTCTGAAAATGCAGTCTTAACCCAACAAAGTGCTAAGAGAATGAGGAGGTGGATATCTGGGGAACTGGGAGCTTTCAGCCTTCTTCCAAAGGGGTTCTACCTCCACGGATAAGCCCTTCTAGAACATGAATGCTGGATGGAGGGTAAGTTGATGGAAGTGCTGAAAGAAAGTGAAAGTGAAGTCGGTCAGTCGTGTCTGACTCTTTGCGACCCCGTGGACTGTGGCCCACCAGACTCCTCTGTCCATGGGATTCTTCAGGCAAGAATACTGGACTGGGTTGCCATTTCCTTCTCCAGGGGATCTTCCCGACCCAAGGTTCGAACCCAGGTCTCCCACATTGCCGGCAGATGCTTTACCCTCTGAGCCACAGTGGGCCTGGAAGTGCTGAGAGGAGAGAAGAAAGACAAGGCTTCCTTCCAGTACTTTGAATATGGTTCTTTGAGTTTTTCTTGGTAGGGCTGTTTGCACAGTAGTCATCCCATAGGGCTCCTTCCACCAGGTAGAGAGTCCATCATCAGATTGGTGACTTGCAGAGTTCCCTCACTGCCTTATTCTCACTGGAAGGGACCAAATGCATCAGTCAGCATCACTTCCCTAAGACACTGTTTGCATTCAAAAGGGCCAAGGTTTCCTTGTTTATAGTTATACCAGCAAAACATCCTGCTAGAACTAGATCCACATGGAGGCTTGCCAACATTCCCCATCCTTACCCCAATATCCAATTCATAAAGAATACACACTCTTTTGTGTTGGGTAGAGTGGAGCTCAGCAGCTGTTTAATAGCCACACAGCAACCCAAAAGGGGACAGAAAAGCAAAGGCCAAGGCTGGTTCTGATTGAATTATCAGGGGAAATTTCAAGTGGCAGGGTGCAATTACTCCAGTTAGGATACTGAGGTTAAGTAACACCTAAGCTCTCTTATCAAAAAGGTATCTGGGATCTTTATCAGCTGCAAACGGACTTGGATCTTAGTTTTATAACCCAGTAGTGAAAAGGGAGGCAGTTCTCCCGGAGCAAGGCAGTCTCTTGCTTGGAAACTCTGTTTCTCATCTAGCACCACCTGCACGCCCCTGTGGCCGCCCCCCAGCTGGGCGCTGCTGCCGCCAAATCCAGAGAGCCTGTGCGAGTGGCCAGGAACACAGCAGAAGGCATTGGCTTCCTGGACCCTCACTGAGGCCATCTGGACTCTAACACACCTGTCTGGGAGGGTTTCCATGGCTTGGTTTACGAATGGAAGTGTAGCCCAAAAAGTTCCATTCCAGAGCTGATCATTTGCTTTAACTTTTTGTGGGAGTTAATTATGAAACAAGATCATTTCTGTGCCCGTTTTTCTCCTCCTGTTATAAACTTTAGATGGCAAAAACTGAGTTGCTGAGTATTTTTTTTTTTTGGTGGAATGCACAGATGTAGAAGTGCTTTCAATTCCCTAATAAAGGTGACACTAGGCCAGATTTGATATTACACTGAGTCCCACATAACATTTAAAAATGAGTTTTTTCAAGCATAAAATTACTAATTGATCTGTCTTGTAAAAAGATAAAGGAAATGAATGCCTATTTGAGCTTCGTTTCTGTCAGGCTCCCAATTCCTTATTTTATGTAGCACAAAATGAATTTTAATAAAGCAGCCTCCAAATTTCAAAATATGCCATTACCCTTTGGAAGTAATTGGCATATTTGACTGCCTTTTCCTTTCTTACAGTCTGTCTCACTTTCTAATCTTGAAGTCAGTACTCTGTTCAACATGTCTTCCACATACCATCTGAAAGAAGTAAATTAAAACAAAAGCAAGGACCATACCAGAGAAAGTTCATTCATTAACCATTCAGCCAATATTTATCGAATTCCTGCTCTATGTCAGGCACTGTCCTGGGTGCTGCAAAGATAGTAGAGCATAAAATAGTGAAAAATCCCAGCTCTTGTGAGATTTTGTGTTTACTGAGTGAAACAATATAATAAACATACAAATATATACTGCTATTCAGATGATGATCAAAGCTATGAAGAAAAGTCATGAATATTAACAGTATTAATATTAATTAATATTAAGTTAAAGAGTATTTTATATTTTTTACAGGGGAGCCAAGAAAAGCCTCTCTAGGAAGACAGAATTTGATCAGAGACCTGAATCCAGTGAGAATGTGAACTATTTGGAGAATCAGAATCAATAGATAGAATAATCTTCTTTCTGCCTTGCAGGGCTTCCCAGATGGCACTAATGGTAAAGAATCTGCCTGCCAATGCAGGAAATAGAAGAAATGTGGGTTCAATCCTTGGGTCGGGAAGATCCCATAGAGGAGGAAATTGGCAACCCTCTCAAGTATTCTTGCCTGGAGAATCCTATGGACAAAGGAGCCTGGTGGGCTACAGTCCATAGGGTTGCAAAGAGTTGAACACAACTGAAGCAGTTTAGCATGCACACATACTCGACTTAGTGGCTGAACAACAACCACAGATACACAGCAGAAGGAAACAATTTTCTTAAAATAAACACTTCTGGCTCTTTTCTCTAATCTGGGATGTGTAGGGGGGCACGATATTGGGGAAGGCAACTTTGACCAGAATATGTGTGTTTCCACATCCCATGAATTTGTATGATAAACCTCTGGTCTGATGCTCTGATCTTCACTTTACAGCTGGGGAAACAAAAGCTCTTGGATATCTGGTAACTTGGTGGTTCAATTTTCCAGTTATTTATTGTGGTATCACAAACTTCTAAATTTTGTGGCTTACAATAACAATTATTTATTTTTCTCATAAATATGAGATTTGAGCAAGACTCAAAAGGGGAGGCCTGTGTCTGCTCCATGTGGCATCAATTGGGGAGCACAGTTTAGGGCTGGGGGATTTATACTCAAGATATCTTACCCCCATGCCTGGCAAGCTGGTTCCATTGATCCAGTGATAGGTCAGCTGAGTCTCAGGGCCTGTGGCCTCCATTTCTCTTCTGGGCTTCCTTACAGCATGGTGACTGGGTTTCTAGGAGTAGTTAGTATTCTAAGAGTAAGAGACTAAAGAACACAGCATTATGGCAATAAGTCTTCAAAGTCTCATAGACTCAAGCCAGTGTTTCATTACTGTTGTGTCTTCAGCAAACTGACGTAACCCTAACCCCCAGCAAGGATGTTTTCCCAAATACCAGATCCCTCTGAAGCCATCCATTAGTCAGCAAGCAATCCAGAGTGCCTCTCACATCATAGTTAAAACTCCCTTCTCTAGACTTCAATTGCTTGAACTTGGATCCTAGCCTTCCAACTTGCATGCTGACAAAATTAATAAGATTTATTCAATCTCCCTGTGCCTCAGTGTTCTTAAATGTAAAACATCAGGATTTAAGGAATGTCCAGAGATTGTCTCATGAACCTAATATTACCATTAATCCCTACCTCTATAATACTACCACTTCAGCCCCATTGCTTAAATAATCAACTCCAAGAAAGAAGGTAAAATTAGAATCAAAGGCCCACCTTCTCCAAAAAAGGCTTTCATGACTTCTATGTCCACAAGAGGTCCAAGCTCACATGATATTCTTTACAAGGACTCCTATGCTACTATAGCTCTATACAACCCTAAATCTAAGGGGGCAGCAGAGGATTGATGGTTAGATATCATCACCAACTCAATGGACATGAAACTGAACAAACTCTGGGAGAGAGCGGGGACAGGGGAGCTTGGTGTGCTATAGTCCACAGGATCACAAAGAGTCAGATACAACTTAGCGACTGAAGAGCAAAAACAAAATCTAACTCAAGCTATCATTTTTCTCCAAAGCACCAAACTGTTCCACATTTCTCTTTGGAATCATAGTTGATCATCAGGGAGCGAAAAAAAAAAAAAAAAACTATTTTATAAAGGATTTTCTCATCATCTTTCTTTAAGGGAAAATGAATGTTTTCCTAAAGTTCTCTCCTATGATAGCTATTTCTCTATGACATTTTTTTTTTGTAAAATAATTGTCCTCCTTGTTCTTTGTTACAGTTTCTAAATCATCTCTCCTCTGACCACCCACAAACCCAATGACTTTTGAAGCAAGTGCCATCAAACTATGGGGACTTCCCCAGTGGTGCTAGTGGTAAAGGACCCACCTGCCAATGCAGGAGGTATGGGTTCGATCCCTGGGTCGGGAGGGTCCCCTGGAGGAGGGCATGGCAACCCACTCCAGCATTCTTACCTGGAGAATTCCATGGACAGAGAAGCCTCACAGACTCTAGTCCATAGGGTCAAAAAGCATCAGATGTGACTGAGTGACTTAGCACACATGCATGACATCAAACTACTATCTGTCATCCATTCATGACACCATCGTCCGTCAGTACCCCTGCTCTTTCCTTACCTTTCATCCGAGACTTTAGTGCCTGGCTCATTCTCCAGGTCTTTCTCAATGAGCATTCCTGTCACCATGTTATGTAGCTTCAGCACATATACAGATAATCCATCCACTCTCCTGGCTTTTAACAATAATTTGTCCTTTGCGATTCCAAATTTCTTGCTTTTATCCCATTTCAACCATACACTCTGATGGCCATATTCTGGGTTCAGCTTACCTCCTTCAGCATGTGATTCTAATACTTATTCAATCCATCAAGTGTATTTTTTTCATTTTATTATTTTTTAAGATTTTTTTTGATGTGGACCATGTTTTAAATCTTTATTGAATCTGTTATAATATTGCTTCCGTTTTTTGTTTTGTTTTGTTTTTGCCCACAAGGCATAGAGGATCTTATCTCTTGACCAGGGATTGAACCCTCATCCCCTGCTTTATAAGGCAAAGTCTTAACCAATGGACTGCCAAGGAATTTCCAAAAATTTTAATTCACTTTGTCTCATCATCCTTCTCATTTTACTTCTTCATCCTTTCCCTGCTTGGTAGGATTGTTTAGTCCATTACTAGTGATCATTCCTTTGCATAGTCTATCAACAACTTCACCTTTGCAACCTACATATTAGTTCCCTATTGATGCCATGACAAATTACAATGAACAGTGGTTTGAAGCAACACTCATTTACTATCTAATAAATTTATTGAAATTCCTTGAATTTCTCTGACCTCCTTTTCTATATTTCTACTTTTAAATATCTCCTGTGATTACCATGGGCCACCTAGATAATCACTTTTATCTTAAACTCTGGTGGTGGTGGTGGTTTAGTTGCTAAGCCGTGTCCGACTCTTGCAACCCTGTGGACTGTAGCCTGCCAGCCTCCTCTGTCCATGGGATTTTCCAGGCAATGATACTGGAGTGGATTGCCATTTCCTTCGGCAGGGGATCTTTCTGACCCAGGAATCAAACCCAGGTCTCTTGCATCACAGGCAGATTCTTTACCAACTGAGCTACGAGGGAAGTGAAGTAAAGTGAAGTAGCTCAATCGTGTCCGACTCTTTGCGACCCCATGGACTATAGCCCACTGGGCTCCTCTGTCCCTGGGATTTTCCAGGCAAGAGTACTGGAGTGGGTTCCCATTTCCTTCTCTACGAGGGAAGCCCATATTAAACTCTACTTAACCTTAATTACATCTGCAGTGTTTCTTTACCATCAGTTCAGTTTAGTCACTCGGTCCTGTCCGACTCTTTGTGACCCCATGGACTGCAGCACGCCAGGCCTCCCTGTCCCTCACCAACTCCCGGAGCTTGCTCAAACTCATGTCCAACTCGGTGATGCCATCCAGCGTCTCTGTTGTCCTCTATTGTCCCCTTCTCCTCCTGCCTTCAATCTTCCCCAGAATCAGGATCTTTTCCAATGGGTCAGTTCTTCACATTTGATGGCCAAAGTATTGGAGTTTCAGCTTTAGCATCAGTCTTTCCAATAAATTATCAGGACTGATTTCCTTTCGGATGGACTGGTTATATCTCCTTGCTGTCCAGGGGACTCTCAAGCGTCTCCTCCAACACTACAGTTCAAAAAAATCAATTCTTTGGCACTCAACTGTCTTTATGGCCCAACTCTCATATCAAGACATGGCTACTGGAAAAACTATAGCTTTGAATATATGGACCTTTGTTGGTAAAGTAATGTCTCTACTTTTTAATATGTTGTCTAGGTTGATCATTGGAGAAGGCAATGGCAACCCACTCCAGTACTCTTGCCTGGAAAGTCCCATGGACGGAGAAGCCTGGTGGGCTGCAGTCTATGGGGTTGCGAAGAGTCGGACACAACTGAGTGACTTCCCTTTCACTTTTCACTTTCATGCATTGGAGAAGGAAATGGCAACCCACTCCAGTGTTCTTGCCTGGAGAATCCCAGGGATGGTGGAGCCTGGTGGGCTTCCATCTGTGGGGTTGCATAGAGTTGGACACGACTGAAGTGACTTAGCAGCAGCAGTAGCAGCAGCAGGTTGATCATAGCTTTTCTTCCAAAGAGCAAGCGTCTTTTAATTTCATGGTTCCAGTCACCATCTGCAGTGATTTTGGAGCCCAAGAAAATAAAGTCTGCCACTGTTTCTACTGTTTCTCCATCTATTTGCTGTGAATTGATGGAACTGGATACCATGATCTTTTTTTTCTGAATGTTGAGTTTTAAGCCAGCTTTTTCACTCTCCTCTTTTACTTTCATCAAGAGGCTCTTTAGTTCCTCTTCACTTTCTGCTGTAAGGGTGGTGTCATCTGCATATCTGAGGCTATTGATATTTCTCATGGCAAACTTGATTCCAGCTTGTGTTTTATCCAGCCTAACATTCCCCATGATGTACTCTGCATATAAGTTGAATAAGTAGGGTGACAATATATAGCCTTGACATACTCCTTTCCCAATTTGGAACCAGTCTGTTGTTCCATGTCCGGTTCTAACTGTTGCTTCCTGACCTGCATACAGATTTCTCAGGAGGCAGGTCAGGTGGTCTGGTATCCCCATCACTTTAATAATTTTCCACTGTTTGTTGTGATCCACACAGTCAAAGACTTTGGCATAGTCAATGAAGCAGAAGTAGATGTTTTTCTGGAATTCTCTTGCTTTTTCTATGATCCACCAGATGTTGGTTTTCTTGACTGGAAAATCCCATGGACAGAGGAGCCTGGTGGACTATAGTCCTTGGGCTCATAAAAGAGTAAGACACAACTTAGTGACTAAACAACAACATTATTCTGAATTTGTGATGGCAGATGTGAAGAAGGACTCACCAGAACCCAACAGTCTTCCTGCATTTTCCTGGACAAGTTCTGCTTCCACACTCTCAAATGGCTTATCACACGCTTTTCTAATTCCTCAAAACTCTAACCCCTTCCTAATATTCTATGTCTAAATGATGACTTCAACTCTTATTTTACTGGGGTGAGGGGGTGTGTGAGGGGGGAGATAAGATTCAAAGCAATCAGAAGAAAACTACACTTTTTCCCCATCACTCATCTGTCTGTATTTTTATGCATATACTCAGCCTCCCTGCTTTAATTTAATTCTCCCTGGTCTAATTTAATTTCTGCTGCTAAGTCACTTCAGTCGTGTCCAGCTCTGTGCGATCCCATAGACGGCAGCCCACCAGGCTCTGCTGTCCCTGGGATTCTCCAGGCAAGAATACTAGAGTGGGTTGCCATTTCCTTCTCCAATGCATGAAAGTGAAAAGTGAAAGTGAGGTCGCTCAGTCGTGTCCCACTCTTCGCGACCCCATGGACTGCAGCCTACCAGGTTCCTCCATCCATGGGATTTTCCAGGCAAGAGTACTGGAGTGGGGTGCCATTGCCTTCTCCGAATTAATATCTACCTTCCATGAATACATTCAATCCCATCCTCTCTTGCCTATTTATAACTTTCCTGTTGCAGTTTTTTTTTTTTTTCTCTCCTGCATCCCTTTCTCTCTGTATTGAATTGCTAACATCACCATAAAAAATTTCAGACATATCTTCCATACTAAAAAGTAAAAAATTTTCCTGGGACTTCATTGTGGTAAGGATATATGACTCCAGGTGCCATATAATTGTTAGAGCCATCTTTCCTTAAACAATGCTAGAACTTGCCTCAGTTCCATTCAGTTCAATTCATTTCAGTCACTTAATCATGTCCGACTCTTTGCGACCCCATGAATCGCAGCACGCCAGGCCTCCCTGTCCATCACCAACTCCCGGAGTTCACTCAGACTCACATCCATCGAGTCAATGATGCCATCCAGGCATCTCATCCTCTGTCATCCCCTTCTCCTCCTGCCTCCAATCCCTCCCAGCATCAGAGTTTTTCCAATGAGTCAACTCTTCACATGAGGTGGTGGCCAAAGTATTGGAGTTTCAGCTTTAGCATCATTCCTTCCAAAGAAATCCCAGGGCTGATCTCCTTTAGAATGGATTGGTTGGATCTCCTTGCAGTCCAAGGGACTCTCAAGAGTCTTCTCCAACACCACAGTTCAAAAGCAGAACTTGCCTGGTAATGCATAAAAACCTAAGGAATTATCCCTGCATTCAATGTTCAATAATTTGAAAACATTAATGATGAAAGGCTGAAATTTAAAAAAATTTTAGTGGCCTCCTTTGTCCTCCCTCTGCAATCTCACCAATCTGCCTCTGTTCTTAAATCCCATGAAATCCTGCATCAACTCCCCATTTCTCTGCTCATCTTCATAGTTGAAACTTCCTAGAAAGTTGTCTATACTTGCTAGCTTTCCTTCCGTAATAGCTGTTTTCTCTTTAACCCACCCCAGTCATGGTTTGTCCCCGCCGTTTACTGATATTCCATTTCTCAAGGTGAATCTCTTATACACCAAATACAATGAACAATTCCCAATTCTCAGCAGCATCTGACACAGTTGATGAATGCTCTGTTTCTAAGACAGCTTCTTTATCTATCTTCTGGATCACTCTACCCTCCTGGGTTTTCTTGTATCTGGGTCTGTCCTCGTTTAGTTTCTTTTGCTTGATTTCCCTTTTTCCTGACCTCTAAAGAGTGGACTTCCTAGGGACTCAGTCCTCAGTCATCTGCTCTCTATCAACATTCTCTCCGTAGTTGAGCTAATTAATCCCAATGTTCTAAACATCTTCTATATACAGATGACTCCCAGTTTTGGATTTCTAGTTCTGACCTATCCCCTGCCCCCTCCAGCATTACACTGCTTTATAGATGCCTCACCCTACACCTCCGCTTGGCTGTGTGATAAGGTTCTCAAAGTTAGCACATCTAAAATAAAACTCCGACTTCTCTCCATTTCCTCTCTCTCTTCTTCACTGCCATTCAATTCACTGCCTGTCCCCTTGTGGCCAATGTTACAACCATTCACCCAGTTGCTTACATCAAAACTCAATCAGTCCCACTCCTCCAGAAAGGAGACCCAATAGGATGTATGTACTTATAGAAAGGGAGATGTATTTTTTAATTCCGTTCATGCAATTGTAAGGGCTGGTAAGACTGGAATCTACAAGGAAGACCAACAGGCTGGAGATGCAGAGATAAGCAGATGTTGTTCAGTTCAGTTCAGTTCAGTTGCTCAGTCATGTGCGACTCTTTGCGACCCCATGAATCGCAGCACACCAGGCCTCCCTGTCCATTATCAATATCCGGAGTTCACTCAGACTCACGTCCATCGAGTCAGTGATGCCATCAAGGCATCTCATCTTCTGTCATCCACTTCTCCTCCTGCCCCCAGTCCCTCCCAGTATCAGAGTCTTTTCCAATGAGTCAACTCTTCACATGAGGTGGACAAAGTACTGGAGTTTCAGCTTTAGCATCATTCCTTCCAAAGAAATTCCAGGGCTGATCTCCTTCAGAATGGACTGGTTGGATCTCCTTGCAGTCGAAGGGACTCTCAAAAGTCTTCTCCAACACCACAGTTCAAAAGTATCAATTCTTCAGCACTCAGCTTTCATCACAGTCCAACTCTTACATCCATACAGACCACAGGAAAAACATAGCCTTGACTAAACGGACCTTTGTTAGCAAAGTAATGTCTCTGCTTTTCAATATGCTATCTAGGTTGGTCATAACTTTCCTTCCAAGGAGTAAGTGTCTTTTAATTTCATGGCTGCAGTCACCATCTGCAGTGATTTTGGAGCCCCCAAAATGAAGTCTGACACTGTTTCCACTGTTTTCCCATCTATTTCCCATGAAGTGATGGGACCGGATGCCATGATCTTCGTTTTCTGAATGTTGAGCTTTAAGCCTATTTTTTCACTCTCCACTTTCACTTTCATCAAGAGGCTTTTGAGTTCCTCTTCACTTTCTGCCATAAGGGTGGTGTCATCTGCATATCTGAGGTTATTGATATTTCTCCTGGCAATCTTGATTCCAGCTTGTGCTTCTTCCAGCCCAGTGTTTCTCATGATGTACTCTGCATATAAGTTAAATAAGCAGGGTGACAATATTCAGCCTTGACATACTCCTTTTCCTATTTGGAACCAGTCTGTTGTTCCATGTCCAGTTCTAACTGTTGCTTCCTGACCTGCATACAAATTTCTCAAGAGGCAGGTCAAGTGGTCTGGTATTCCCATCTCTTTCAGAATTTCCCACAGTTTGTTGTGATCCACACAGTCAAAGGCTTTAGCATAGTCAATCAAGCAGAAATAGATGTTTTTCTGGAACTCTCTCACTTTTTCCATGATCCAGCGGATGTTGGCAATTTGCTCTCTGGTTCCTCTGCCTTTTCTAAAACCAGCTTGAACATCAGGAAGTTCACAGTTCATGTATTGCTGAAGCCTGGCTTGGAGAATTTTGAGCACTACTTTACTAGCGTGTGAGATGAGTGCAATTGTGCGGTAGTTTGAGCATTCTTTGGCATTGACTTTCTTTGGGACTGGAATGAAAACTAACTTTTTCCAGTCCTGTGGCCACTGCTGAGTTTTCCAAATTTGCTGGCATATTGAGTGCAGCACTTTCACAGCATCATCTTTCAGGATTTGAAATAGCTCAACTGGAATTCCATCACCTCCATTAGCTTTGTTCGAACTGATGCTTTCTAAGGCCCACTTGACTTCACATTCCAGGATGTCTGGCTCTAGGTGAGTGATCACACCATCGTGATTATCTGGGTCATGAAGATCTTTTTTGTACAGTTCTTCTGCGTATTCTTGCCACCTCTTCTTATTATCTTCTGCTTCTGTTAGGTCCATACCATTTCTATCCTTTATCAAGCCCATATTTGCATGAAATGTTCCCTTGGTATCTCTAATTTTCTTGAAGAAATCTCTAGTCTTTCCCATTCTGTTGTTTTCCTCCATTTCTTTGCATTGATCGCTGAGGAAGGCTTTCTTATCTCTTCTTGCTATTCTTTGGAACTTTGCATTCAGATGCTTATAACTTTCCTTTTCTCTGAGGTTGTTACTTGAGTCGGAGAAGGCAATAGCACCCCACTCCAGTACTCTTGCCTGGAAATTCCCATGGACGGAGGAGCCTGGTAGGCTGAAGTCCATGGGGTCGCTAAGAGTCAGATACAACTGAGCAACTTCACTTTCACTTTTCACTTTCATACATTGGAGAAGGAAATGGCAACCCACTCCAGTGTTCTTGCCTGGAGAATCCCAGGGACGGGGGAGCCTGGTGGGCTGCCGTCTATGGGGTCGCACAGAGTCGGACACGACTGAAGTGACCTAGCAGCAGCAGTTACTTGAATACACACACAGTCTGCAGGCAAAGTTCCTTCTTCTGTTGGGGAATCTTAGTCTTTTATCTTGGGCTTTCAATGGATTGGATGAGGCCCACCCACACTATGCAGGGTAATCTCCCTTATTTGAAGTCTACTGACTTAAATGTTAATCACATTTTTAAAATATCTTCACAGAAGTATCTAATGAAGTGAACAGGATAATTAACTTTCACAGTTCACCCCTTGTCAAGTTGGAACTCATACATGTACATACACCATATTTAATCTCCAATAAAGGGCATATCAAGGTCATACTTCTGTCTAACAGGATACAAAAATCCCATGTATAACCATAAAAGCAGTATTATTGTCCCTAGAATAGGATGCAAAGTCCTCAGCTGATGTTTACTTTTCGCTTTGACATCCTTTGGTTAAATACTATGATGTAAAGCCAATATATCTTATGTTGTATGATAAAAGGATAAAAACCCCAAAGATATTATATTATAATACATAAAGAAAATATATAATATATAAGGTAAAATTTATAAATATGTTCACAGCAAAATAAGAAAAAATGCTTATGATAATTACAGCCCTCATTTCTGTAACTGGCCATGTCGTATTTTCGAATACCTTCTTGTATTCCTCATTCTGTATGTCCTTTGCCTTTAGCAAACACTGCATCTAGTAATGATTTTGTACCTGGTAGGGTGACCCAAACTTTCATTCTTGAAGGATCTGGACCATTAGTTTTCTTACCTGAATAGGGTTGTTGTAGCTTTCCACTGACTTTAAACCCAGGACATGGGAGGTCTGGAGACACCCTAAAGGATTTCCTGTATTCCACACGTACTCTTTCTTACCTCCATTGTGGAGCAGCAGTGCAGTTTCTTCTTAGTAATAATCAGAAATTTGGCTGCCTGTCCCCAGTAACTTCCTCTTTGCCTGTTGATTCAGAGGCAGGAGAAGTTCATGGTAGCAGGTGGCAGTCTAAACTTCTAGTTCAATAGAATAATTGTTTTATCTCCTAGTGAAACGCAGTGACATTTTTGGTCTCCTGGAATTAGTGCCAATTCAGGGCTAGCGTCCAATAATCCTCAAGAAGTCAGCTCATTTCTTTTTCCTCAATGCACAGGTACTCTGGTAGAAAGCTGTTGATCCTTTGGAGGAGAGTAAGAGAAAGAGTAACTGAATACATTTTTGGCAGGGTAGTAGAGTCCTTCCTGGAGGGTAGCTGGCCCCTCCTTCATTCATTCAAGGGGCCCGGAGCCTGGCCCTTGATATCCTGGGATCCAATTACATTCAATGCACTTAAGTTTTCCAATTCAGTGATAGCAGTTCCCTGTATAATGTATGCCCTACAGAGAAGAGTAATCCCAGAGATTTTCAAGAATGTTGTGGGTCTTGTCACAAATTTATTTCTCACATTTGTGAGAAGATATGAGAAAGTTCTGGAGAAAGATACGTCCTTTGTACTCTCCTAGGCTGGGTGACCAGGTCTTAAATGATAAATTCTTTCTAACTAAGCCTTTGAATATCTTCCTCTGCAGTATGTCAAGGCTATTCTGCACTTCAGTTCATTTAAGGTAAGCCCCCATTTGGTTCATGTGGCATCCAGACAACCAACTGTTAAAGTTCTAACTCCCTAATTCTGCCTTATCTAATTTTATGATCTTTCCACTGCTTTCAGTTCAGCTCAGTTGCTCAGTCGTGCCCAACTCTTGGTGACCCCATGGACTGCAGCACACCAGGCTTCCCTGTCCATCACCAACTCCACTGCTTTGCCACACTTTTAATAATTATTCCCCCACGTGGTCCATGGATTTTTGTTTATACACATTGGAAAAATCATATCATTCTTGCAGAGTGTACTAAATCTCTTCATGAGCTACACTTTCTACCTCAGGAAAGTGGTAGGAAAGAAAGTGGTAGGTAGAAAGCCACACTTTCTACCTCAGGAACCTACAGGAACTCGAGTCTTAAAATAGGTCTAGAAACAAAGAATAGTGAAGAATCAAGGAAGTCTTGCAAGGCAACTACTTCAGGGGAGGCATTATGATTTTCTCAGGTAAAGCAGAGTTCATCTCCTCTGATGGGAATGGAACAGTTGCTTCTACTAGCAAAGAGGACTCATTGAAATTTCAGTGTTCTGAGCTTCATCAGGGTCTTCCCATATGTCCCCATTCCAATTTTCAGGATACCATTCCTTCCCAGTTGATGCCTTCACTTTAACAGCAGACACCCTGTGAGGTTGGAAATTCAATTTGCATTGTAATTCAACTATTTCCAGGATGAAACTAGGGGTTTGGTTTTCAGCAACTTCAGCCCTTCGGCTACAAGCGATGAAAGTTTCTTTCAAGATAGACGTAGAAATTTTTAGATCATTTATGCAAGCCACAAACTGGAGATTTGAACCCCTGAGTACATTCTTTTATTTCCTCCCTTTGTTCAATACAATTAGGAGCAATTAGTATGTACCCATTGCTTGACAACAGTTTTCTGAGGTATCAAATGCATGGAAACTCAGAAACTTATCTGAGTAATTAATTGTTTAGGAGTATCCAATGGTGATATTTTGTGAATTGCTCTTGCCACATTATACCAGGGACTATCTGTGCTCTTATTGTTAATGGAAATAGCCATTGGTGCCTTTAAATCTAATCAGATTCAGGAACCAGTTCCAAAAACTGGGTACCGTGGCCTAGCCAAGTTCACACATAAAATCAACCATCATAAAAAGCTACAAGACATCCTTGATGAATTTTACTCTTCCCGCACATCTGAGTTTAATATATCCTGCCTCTGATCACATATCACCTTCATCATTGTCACCATCCTAGTCCAAGTTGCCATCATTTCTCACCTAAACTCTCTAAATGACCCCCTTTTGCTTTATTTGCTTTCACCTTGCCTTCTATTCCACTGACCTCTTGCTGTTTGAGTCCATTATTAATGAAATAACCCAAGTGGTTTAAGGCCTAAATCTAATCATCGCACTCATTGGCTCAAAAGCTCCAGCAGCCCATATCAAACTCAGGATAAAACCCAAATTTCCTGTCACTGTCTGCAGCCCTTTGTTGTCTGGTTCTGCCTCATTTTCTCTGATTTCATTTCCCCACTCACCAGTATGTTTACTAACTCCCTAATGTCCAGCTGAAGGTGTTTTTATTCCTTTTGCCTGGAAACCTTGTCTTCAGATGTTCTTCTGATTCCATCCATCAAAAGCTACTCCTTCTAAGTCCTTTCAGGATCATCCTATTTAAACTTAACTGTATTATACACTATTCTCTTACACCAATTAACTTTTTTTCAAGAAACTTATTGCTGTCTAACATTATATTACATATGTGTCTAACCCTAACCCTGCCTTCCCAACCAGAATAAAACCTCCAAGAGGACAAGGGCCTACACACCTTATTTCCTTCGAAATACCAAGGTCCTAGAACTAGATCTAATATATAGTAATGCACAAATTTGGCAAATGAGTTAATGGCAATAATAATAGCACCCTAAGGTTAGCATTCATAAAGTTGTTGAGAGGGTTAAATTTGGTAATGTACTTATGCCAGAGACTGCTAATTATCTCCTAATATCAGTTCTTCCTTCCTTCTTTATTGAATCTCCAATTTTTATTTGGGCACATCCCTTCTCAGAGTAAAGACTTCATTTCCCACCATGCCTTTCAATTAAGAATGATCATGTGATTAATTCCAGCCAATAAGGCACAAGAAAAAGTACTACTCACAACTTCTGAGAAGAGTTAGGAAAAGAAGCAGGTGGGGTCAGAACAGAAGCTTCCCGTCCTTCTCTTCCCCTGTTGCCTAAATGTGGGCATGACTGCTGGAGCTCCAGAGGTGCTCTGGTATCCAGCTTGAAGCATGGGATAATCTTAAGGATCTGAAGAATAGAAGTAAACCAAGGAAGATCACAAGATACAAAAATCCTGGATTCTTGCTACCACAGATTGACATATCATATCCAGACCTACTACCTCTGGTCTGCTGAGTGTGAAGGAAAAATAAACTTCTATCATTTTAAACTCATTTTTAATTTGGAGTTTTCTGTTCCTTGTAACCATACCTACTTCTAACAATTTTAACCTGCAAATTGATCAAGACCAACTTTGGATCAGAGGAAGCTTCATAGTAAGCCTCCCTGGTGTCAATATTGGTAAAGAACCTGCCTGTCAATGCAGGAGACATAGGAGATGTCGGTTCCATTCCTGGGTTGGGAAGATTCCTTTGAAGAAGGGCATGGCAACCCACTCCAGTGTTCTTGCTGGAGAATCCCCATGAGCCTGGTGGGCTACAGTCCATAGGGTCCAAAGAGTCAAGCACGACTGAAGCGCCTAAACACACATGCACCCACAAGTCTCGAAAGCCTTGTCATTTGCTTTTTGTTATTCTCATTGCTTTATTTTTTTTTTTCTATTTCTGTATCTCCTTGTCATTCATGTTGTTATTGGTATATACCATATACTATGTCAAGTGCTGGGGATTAGGTCGAGAATGAGATAAGCTTTAATTTAAAGGACATTGTGGTTTGAGGAGAAGAGAAATAAAATTACAATGCAATGTAAAATAGGTTTTAATATTTTAATAAAAAACATACCATGGGAATGCCTAGGAAGGATGGCATAAGTCTTCCAGGAGGAACAGAGGCAGCTTCATTGCAGAAGGCAGAACTTGAACTGAGACTTAAATATGTATAGAAGACTATCTTGAGAACAAATGGTTAGGGAGGGCAGAGGGAAAAGCAGGAAGAATGACTACATATAAGCTCCCCTGTTAGGTGAGCAGGAATGATTTGGATCTTACCAAAAAAAGAAAGGCTTTGTTACCCCTAAGAAAGCCAAGGCTCTTTTCTTACCCAATGTGTGCATGCATGCTAAGCCGTCTCAGTTGTGTCCGACTCTTTGCAACCCAGTGGACTGTAGCCCACGAGGCCCCTCTGTCCGTGGGATTTTTCAGGCAAGAATACTGGAATGGGTTGCCATGCCTCCCCCAGGGGAGTCTTCCTGACCCAGGGAATGAACCTGCGTCTCCTGCCTTTCAGGCAGATTCTTTACCACTGAGCTACCAGGGAAGGCCTCCATACCCAATACTTCACTGCAAAAGTAAGCACACTGTATTTTAAAAAGCTATTAGCATTAGTTTGATGAAATGAAGAGTTGATACCTTAGAAAGGAAGGATGTAGGGACTTCCTTGGTGGTCCAGTGTTTAAGACTTCACCTTCAAATGCAGGATGTGTGGGTTCGGTCCCTGGTCAGGGAACTAAGATCCCACATGCCTTGCAGCAAGAAAACCAAAATGTAAAACAGAAGCAATATTGTAACACATTCAATGAAGACTTTTTTTAAGAACGGGCTTGTCATTAAAAAAAAAAAGAATGTTTAGAGTCAAGATTTTCAAAGCAGGCTTGATGGCATATCATGGGCATGGACTTGTTGAGGGAAGGAAGAGAGGATTTGCAGGAAAGAGAATATGCACGTGTGCATGCTGAGTCACTTCAGTAGTGTCTGACTCTTTGCAACCCTACGGACTGTAGCCCACCAGGCTCCTCTGAACATGGGTTTCTCCAGGTAAGAATACTGGAGTGGGTTGTCATGCTCTCCTCCAGGGGATCTTCCTGACTCAGGGACTGAAGCTGTGTCTCTTACGAGGTAAAGAACCTGCCTGCCTATGCAGGAGACTTAGTTGCGGGTTTGATCCCTGGGTAGGGAAGATTACCCCTGGAGGAGGCATGGCAATCCACTCTAGTATTCTTGCCTGGAGAATCCCATCAACTGAAAAGGAATGAGAATATGAAAAATATATAAATTAGAAAGGTCTTCCAGTCTTCTTGCCTGGAAAATCCCATGGGTGGAGGAGCCTGGTAGGCTACAGTCCATGGGGTTGCAAAGACTCGGGTTTTACTTTACTTTCCCAGGGAAACATAGCTACCAAAGGCAATGATTTCAAAAGTAGTTTCTAAAAATTAAGCTGTAAGTACTACCTATTCTATCCCTTACATTGACAGGCCAGAAGTTTTAAGATAGTATTCAACTGACAATTTTCAGAGCAATGATTTTGCATAAATTTTGAGATCCTTATGCCACCCTAACTGTATGTGCTTTGTAGTGGAAGTCAGAGGGGAAGGGGAGGAGCACTAAGACAGCAAAATAAGGATGAGGAGTTTGGAATTTCCTGCGTAAGACATGTCTCATGCTGTGAAGTCAGTGCTTTTGCTGATTCCTAATCTGGACACTCTGAATCTAAACATCTGACCATCTAGTGCAGAGTTCCAAAGAATAGCAAGAAGAGATAAGAAAGCCTTCTTTAGTGATCAATGCAAAGAAATAGAGGAAAACAACAGAATGACAAAGACTAGAGATCTCTTCAAGAAAATCAGAGATACCAAAGGAACATTTCATGCAAAGATGGGCTCAATAAAGGACAGAAATGGTAGGGACCTAACAGAAGCAGAAGATATTAAGAGATGGCAAGAATACACAGAAGAACTGTACAAAAAAGATCTTCACGACCCAGATAATCACGATGGTGTGATCACTGACCTAGAGCCAGACATCGTGGAATGTGAAGTCAAGTGGGCCTTAGAAAGCATCACTACGAACAAAGCTAGTGGAGGTGATGGAATTCCAGTTGAGCTATTTCAAATACTGAAATGATGCTGTGAAAGTGCTGCACTCAATATGCCAGCAAATTTGGAAAACTCAGCAGTGGCCACAGGACTGGAAAAGGTCAGTTTTCATTCCAATCCCAAAGAAAGGCAATGCCAAAGAATGCTCAAACTACTGCACAATTGCACTCATCTCACACAGTAGTAAAGTAATGCTTAACATTCTCCAAGCCAGGCTTCAGCAATACGTGAACCGTGAACTTCCTGATGTTCAAGCTGGTTTCAGAAAAGGCAGAGGAACCAGAGATCAAATTGCCAACATCCACTGGATCATGGAAAAAGCAAGAGCTTTCCATAAAAACATCTATTTCTGCTTTATTGACTATGCTAAAGCCTTTGACTGTGTGGATCACAATAAACTGTGGGAAATTCTGAAAGAGATGGGAATACCAGACCACCTGATCTGCCTCTTGAGAAATTTGTATGCAGGTCAGGAAGCAACAGTTAGAACAGGACATGGAACAACAGACTGGTTCCTAATAGGAAAAGGAGTACGTCAAGGCTGTATAGTGTCACTCTGTTTATTTAACTTCTATGCAGAGTACATCATGAGAAATGCTGGGCTGGAAGAAGCACAAGCTGGAATCAAGATTGCCGGTAGAAATATCAATAACCTCAGATATGCAGATGACACCACCCTTATGGCAGAAAGTGAAGAGGAACTAAAAAGCCTCTTGATGAAGGTGAAAGTGGAGAGTGAAAAAGTTGGCTTAAAGCTCAACATTCAGAAAACAAAGATCATGGCATCCGGTCCCATCACTTCATGGGAAATAGATGGGGAAACAGTGGAAACAGTGTCAGACTTTATTTTTTGGGGCTCCAAAATCACTGCAGATGGTGACTGCAGCCATGAAATTAAAAGACTCTTACTCCTTGGAAGGAAAGTTATGACCAACCTAGATAGCATATTGAAAAGCAGAGACATTACTTTGCCAAAAAGTTTCATCTAGTCAAGGCTATGGTTTTTCCTGTGGTCATGTATGGATGTGAGAGTTGGACTGTGAAGAAGGCTGAGCACCGAAGAATTGATGCTTTTGAACTGTGGTGTTGGAGAAGACTCTTGAGAGTCCCTTGGACTGCAAGGAGATCCAACCAGTCTATTCTGAAGGAGATCAGCCCTGGGATTTCTTTGGAAGGAATGATGCTAAAGCTGTAACTCTAGTACTTTGGCCACCTCATGCGAAGAGCTGACTCATTGGAAAAGACTCTGATGCTGGGAGGGATTGGGGGCAGGAGGAGAAGGGGATGACAGAGGATGAGATGGCTGGATGGCATCACTGACTCGATGGACATGAGTCTGCGTGAACTCTGGGAGTTGGTGATGGACAGGGAGGCCTGGCGTGCTGTGATTCATGGGGTTGCAAAGAGTTGGACATGACTGAGCGACTGATCTGATCTGATCTGATCTGAATCTGGACACTCAGGTTCCTTTGCCATTGTTCATTTAACCTCCTGAAAGTAAACTGAACTTACAATTGCAAAATTGCTCTGGACATTTTCTTAACCTGTAACACTGAATTTAGCGTTTACATACAGCTTCTCTCATACCGATTCTTGATGTATATATTGATAGTCTCACACCAGCAATTATTTAAAAGGTAATTTTTAATGTCTTAACATTTACTTTTCTATGCAAACTCATCTCTGAAAATATAATGGAAATCAATCAGAAAATATTATTGGGCCTATAAAAATCTGATTTACAGATTTCAAATTTCAAGAAATAAAAACTAAATAAAGAAAAATACCCCACAAAGTTATCCCTATGGGCATTGGTTTCTGGGATTGAAAAAGAAAGGGAAAAATAACATTTGCTTAGTATTAATCTATTATAATGTATCTCTCACCTTAGCTTCTCTTTGCCACATTCTAAAGCAGCAATCCTTCTCATTGACTGCATAATTCCAATCTTTCTTTGGAGGAATATGCAATAGTTGGTAATCGCATGCATTCTAAAACATCTGATTTTATGCCCCCCAAATGCATGATTTACTTTGAATGATAAATATGGCTATGAAATGGAGTGTTTCTGCCATTCACAGATCAAACGTAACTGGGGAGGAATAACTCAGATGCATCCTGATGTTTTATATTTCCAGGCACTAATATTTGCTTCACACCGTATGTCACAGTCACACAAGAATGTGAGAAAGTAGAACAGCCGAGTGGTTTTCTCGGCCAACATCTGGTCTTCTAAAGAAGCCTTGCACGTCAGAGATTCATGTTTAAATCTCAAGATAGGTGGAGTAATAAAAACCCTTAGAGGCAACACAGGGAAGGCTGGAAAGGCTTCTCCCTGTCCTCACACTGGCATCAGTGAAGACTGTGATAATCTCAATGCAGTTAAGCAGACAGACCCCTTAGTCTGCTGGACCTTCCCTGAAAAGCCACAGTGTCTTTCCCAGAGTAGAAAAGAGAACCAGATGCCAGCCTTTTAAATGGTGGCCATTCTTCAAACGTTCTGACTCTTAGACGTGTTCAAGGCAGGCAGCCCTGGAGACACCACAGCCACCTAAGGCTACATCCTCTTCCTGAACCTGGGCTGGCCAGTCTCCAGAGAAAAAGATCAAGACCAATTACAATGTCTTGTAACGGGCTGAACTTTTGGGACTAACAACACATGCTGTCCAATCCTTTAACAAAGGAGAGGAATATATGCTTTCATAGTCCCCTGAAGGAATAAATTAGCTAAATCTGTTCTTTTCATTTCTTGACATGCTTCTTATTCTTTGAGTCAGCTACTAACCCCGCCACTTCATATAAGCTACCCCCGAGTCCTCAAATAGCCACCATACAAGCTAAACTTCACGTACCCTTTTCTATCTTTATTTTGCTTCATCACAGCATTTGACACTGTTTGCCGCTCTCTCTTTTTCATTGTTATTGTGTGAGATGTTATGCTTCTCTGCTTTTCTAAATCTTTTTTGGTTGTTGTTAGCTTTGCTGATTAGTTCACTTTTTCTAGACCCTCAAGTTTAGTTGTTTTCTGAACTTTTGATGTTCCTTCCATCTATGTTTTCTTCCCAGATGATCTATTGTTTGATTGCTCAGTCGCTTCCTGCTCTTTGCGACCCCGTGCACTGCAGCATGCCAGGCTTCCCTGTCCTTCACTATCTCCTGGAGTTTGCTCAAACTCCTGTCCATTGAGTCAGTGATGCTATTGAACCATCTCATCCTCTGTCTTCCCCTTCTCTTCCTGCCTCCAATCTTTCCCAGCACCAGGGTCTTTTCTAGCGAGTCAGCTCTTTGCCAGGGCTCAGATAATGAGTCCCTATCAAATATCTAGTCCCTCATCATGTATATATGGCTTGTGCTGGTGTCTTCTTTGCCCCTCCAGGTAAATTGCCCACCTTTCTTCATCCTGTTCTAGGCCCTGGGAAGTTGCTTTCTATAAACTGCTTCTTTGATCCTTTGGTTAATGGTGTGTTTTTGTCAAGAAGGATATCAGCAGGAAATTGGATCCTGGGAGGAGAAAGAGGTAAGATGCTATTATTGTTTCTGGCTTCTTACATGCCTAGATCTGGATTGGAGTGGTCAAAGATCCTTCCTGTTAGGCAACCTGCTCCGATAGTGATAGCTCTTGGAAGCTTCCAGTAACTCTTCCTTTCCCTTTACACCTCAAGCCTCCGGATAGTAGCAGCTTTCAGTTGTGCTCATTCCAGAGTACTTCCCCAACTCTTGCTGTGTTCCCTGAACCCAGCCAATAACTTTGTAAATAGTTCATTCATTAAAGTCCTTTCAAGTGACTTCTTTCCAGGATGCCATCTACTTGCTGCCAGAACCCTGACCCACATGCTGAGATTACCCCAATCTGCATTTCAGGTCAATCTCTCTAGGCTAAGATCAAGATCCATGAAACGAACTACTGTGCCTACTGAAAGGTCTATTTAAAATTTCTGTGCCATGCTCTGTTTAGCTGCATCTGACTCTTTGTGACCCCAGCACTGCGGCCCACAGACTCCTCTGTCCATGGGGATTCTCCAGGCAAGAGTACTGGAGTGGGTTGCTATGACCTTCTCCAGGGAATTTTCCCACCCCAGGGATCAAAACCAAGCCTGTCGCATTGTAAGCAGATTCTTTACCATCTGAGCCACCAAGGAAGCCCAAGAATACTGGAGTGGGTAGTCTATCCCTTCTCCAGGGGATCTTCCCAACCTAGGAATTGAAATAGGGTCTCCTGCATTGCAGGCAGATTTTTTACCAGCTGAGCTACCAGGGAAGCCCATTTAAAATTTCTAGAGGTATTTATATACTAACGTGGCCAGCAATGAACATGTCAGTTCCTCCTCTTCTTTCTCTTTGTTTGCCTATTTAGCAAAGGATATTGCTATTTGAAAAACTGTTTTTCAAGCCAGAATCATGAACATCACCTTTAACTCCTTTATTTTCTTCACTTTCCTCATCCAGTTGAATACTACATTTTACTGAGTCTGTTCTAAATATTTCTTGAACCCAGCCATTTCTATCAACCTACGGCTTCTATGCTAGACTAGAGTACCTTCATCCTCTATTTAGTCTCCCCTACATTTTTCACAGGGAAGCCAGAGTGATCTTTCTAAGAAGCAAATTTCATTAAATCAAAACTCTATTTAAATACCTTCAAAATGGATTTCCATTGCCTTCAGATAAAATCTGGGCTTGTTAACCATGGTTGTGGGCTCAACCCCTGACCCCTACTCCAGTATAACGTTCCTTATGCTCTGCTGTAATTTGTTATCAAAATGTCACCTGCCTCTGTTAAAGGTCCACAGATCAAATGTTATCAGTTGAGTAGTATCCCTCCAAGGGACTTCCCTGGTGTCTCAGCAGTAAAGAACTCACTTGTAATGCAGGTAATCAAACCCGGGCCACAGGAGACTCGGGTTTGATCCCTGGGTCAGGAAGACCCCTGGGAGGAGGGCATGGCAACCCACTCCAGTATTCTTTCTAGAGAATGCCATGATATGAGAAGCGTGGCGCGCTACAGTCCACAGGGTCACAAAGAGTCGTACACGGCTGGAGCGACTGAGCACACACAGAACATCCCTCCAGATTTACACACTGAAGTTCTAATTCCAAGTACCTTACCCAGAATGTGGCCTTATTTGGAAATAGGGTGCTTGGAGATGTAATTAGTTAAAAACAAGGCCTGTCCTGGAATAGCTGTTGTTGAGCGTGTGAGTTCAGTCGTGTCTGACTCTTTGTGACCCCATGGACTGTAGCCCACCAGACTCCTCTGTCCATGGAATTTTCCAGGCAAGAATATTGGAGTGGGTTGCCCTTTCCCCCTCCAAGGGATCTTCCCAACCCAGGATCAAACATGTGTCTCTTGAGCCTTCTGCATTGGCAGGCGGATTCTTTACCAACTGCGCCACCTGAGATGGCATTCCTGGAAGACAGAAGGGCTTTAATCCAGTATGACTGGTGTCCTTATATAAAAGAGAATTTGGAAAGAAACACAGATCCATGTAGAGGAGAGGTGATGAAAAAGGGCACAGGAAGAAGATGGCCATCTGCAAGCCAGGAAGAGAGGCTAGAACAAAGCTTCCCCTTGCAACTCTCAGAAAGAATCAATGCTGTGGACAGCTTGTTTCTCTAGCCTCCAGAAGTATGAGGCACCTAATTTTTCTGTTGTCTGAGCTGCCCAGTTTGTAATCCTTTGTTACAGCAGCCTTTGAAAACTAATAGAGTGGGAAACATGTCCGGCTAGTGATTCTGGCATCCCACATCTGTGGCAGTGTCTCAAACATACACCGTAGGTTTTCTATAAATATTTGTCAAGTGATTGAATAAATTCCTATAGCTACTGTGAAATAAAATTACATATCTGGCACATAGGTTAGACCAATTTGATGAAGCTTAGTTATGGTTCAGTTCAGTTCAGTTGCTCAGTCATGTCTGACTCTTTGCGACCCATGAACTGCAGCATGCCAGGCCTCCCTGTCCATCACCAACTCCCGGAGTCCACCAAAACCCATGTACATCTAGTCGGTGATGCCATCCAGCCATCTCATCTTCTGTCATCCCCTTCTCCTCCTGCCTTCAATCTTTCCCAGCATCAGGGTCTTTTCAAATGAGTCAGTTCTTCTCATTAGGTGGCCCAAGTATTGGAGTTTCAGCTTCAGCATCAGTCCTGCCAATGAACACCCAGGACTGATCTCCTTTAGGATGGACTGTTTGGATCTCCTTGCAGTCCAAGGGACTCTCAAGCATCAATTCTTCAACACTCAGCTTTCTTTAGAGTCCAACTCTCACATCCATAGATGACTACTGGGGAAAAAAAAAAAAAAACATAGCCTTGACTAGACAGACCTTTGTTGACAAAATAATGTCTCTACTTTTTAATATGCTGTCTAGGTTGGTCATAACTTTCCTTCCAAGGAGTAAGTGTCTTTTAATTTGATGGCTGCAATCACAATCTGCAGTGATTTTGGAGCCCCCAAAATAAAGTCTGACACTGTTTCCACTGTTTCCCCATCTATTTCCCATGAAGTGATGGGACCGGATGCCATGATCTTAATTTTCTGAATGTTGAGCTTTAAGCCTATTTTTTCACTCTCCTCTTTCACTTTTATCAAGAGGCTCTTTAGTTCTTTACTTTCTGCCTTAAGGGTTGTGTCATCTGCATATCTGAGGTTATTGATATTTCTCCCAGCAATCTTGATTCCAGCTTGTGTTTCCTTCAGCCCAGCATTTCTCATGATGTACTCTGCATAGAAGTTAAATAAGCAGGGTGACAATATTCAGCCTTGACATACTCCTTTTCCTATTTGGAACCAGTCTGTTGTTCCATGTCCAGTTCTAACTGTTGCTTCCTGACCGGCATACACGTTTCTCAAGAGGTAGGTCAGGTGGTCTGGTATTCCCATCTCTTTCAGAATTTTCCACAGTTTGTTGTGATCCACACAGTCAAAGGCTTTGGCATAGTCAATAAAGCAGAAATAGATGTTTTTCTGGAACTCTCTTGCTTTTTCCATGATCCAGTGGATGTTGGAAATTTGATTTCTGGTTCATCTGACTTTTCTAAAACCAGCTTGAACATCTGGAAGTTCACAGGTCACATATTGCTGAAGCCTGGCTTGGAGAATTTTGAGCATTACTTTGCTAGCATGTGAGATGAGTGCAATTGTGTGGTAGTTTGAGCGTTCTTTGGCATTGCCTTTCTTTGGGATTGGAATGAAAATTGCCCTTTTCCAGTCCTGTGGCCACTGCTGAGTTTTCCAAATTTGCTGGCATATTGAGTGCAGCACTTTCACAGCATCATCTTTTAATTATGGTAGTATCATTAAAATCTGATCCCAAGCAGAAAATTGAAGGACAGTTTTTTACAGTCCCCTTCATTCAATACTAATTAATCAAGCAGGAGCAAATGTTTCATTAGAAAAAAACAAAAAACACTTAGGATAATTACTCAGCTAGAATAGCTTATTTTTAAAATAGTATTAACTTAGTTTTAAAATATTATATCAGGTCTTACCTGGTGGTCTAGTGGTTAAGACTCCATGCTTCCAAGGGAGAGGGAGAGGGTTCAGTCCCTGGTCAGGGGACTAGAATCCCATATGCTCCATAGTGCAGCCAAGAAAAGAAAAGAAATATATAAAATACTATACCAGCTTTGCCTTGTTTTCTTCATGGGCCCTTCGGATTTTACTTATCTAAATAATAGAGAGTGCTTATTGTCAATAGGGACTTAAGCACAGAGGGTAGGAGAGTTTGAGTGGGTCTTTTTTCATTTTTATTTATGTTAGAGGTACCAGGCAAGGGGGGTGATTGAGTAGCTCCTTTTTGAGTTTCTCTCTTCATAAGTCAAACCTGAGAGTTTCAACTTCCCCAACAGAGTACTTAGAGGCTGAAGTTGGGTAACCCTGTTAAAATTTCATGAACTGCATCAGATTTATTGGTTCATTCAGCTTTTTTTAGTGCCCCTAAGGTTGAGGTGGTTCAGGTGAGGTATAGCATGTGGATTTCTTAATGAATAGTGAATTCTGTAAGTTTGTGTGTACTCTGAAAAGCCCACATCTCTTAATCCAACACCACATGTTAAAGTTATATTATATCTTAGAAACTGGCACCTCCTTGCCATTGGGGCATTAGTGGTTGGTACTTCATAAATTAAACAGTCCTCTTTAATTAAATAAAGACCAGTCATGGTGATGAAGTGGTGAATACAATTTGAATTAAATTGTATTCTGAATGGTCATGTCTAAAAATTTCAGCAGCCTAATAAAATAAATTAGTAGTGACCTTGTACTTGGTGACATCGGTGATCTCTTCCAATCCTGATTCTTCAGAGGAGAAGTCACATCTGTGACATTGGTGCATATTTTATGAAGTGTCACCAAGCTGCTGCCTTCAAAGAATGGTGAGTACTTGAATTTAACCTCTCTTAATAGCATTTTTCTTACAAGTTGCTCTCTTCCAAACCCACAGCATAAATCAAGCCTTTGTGTGCTCAGTTGCTTCAGTTGTGTCCAACTCTTTGCAACCCCATGGACTGTCACACGCCCGGCTTCTCTGTCCATGGGATTCTTCAGGCAAGAATACTGGAGTGGGTTGCCGTGCCCTCCTCCAGGGACCTTCCAGACTCAGGGATCGAACCCTCCTCTCTTGTGTCTCCTGCCTAGGCAGGAGGGTTCTGCGCCATTAGCGCCACCTGGGTAAGCCCAACCGAGCCTTTGGAGTGAAAGTGAAAGTCACTCCATCCTGTCTGACTCTTTGCAACCCCATGGACTATACAGTCCATGGAATTCTCCAGGCCAAAATACTGGAGCTGGTAGCCTTTCCCTTCTCCATGTGATCTTCCCAACCCAGGGATCGAACCCAGGTCTCCCGCATTGCAGGCAGATTCTTTACCAACTGAGCTATCAGGGAAGCCCAACCAACCCTTTAAGTGCGTTCAAAGTTTATCATGCTATGCTAAGAGAACTATATAACCCCAGTAAAATCCTCTACCAAGGGAAGCTTAATGATCAGAACTTTGTATTTTCTTCATTTTTAATGTTTTTTTGTGTATGCTGCTGCTAAGTCACTTCAGTCATGTCTGACTCTGTGTGACCCCAGAGATGGCAGCCCACCAGGCTCCCCCGTCCCTGGGATTCTCCAGGCAAGAACACTGGAGTGGGTTGCCATTTCCTTCTCCAATGCATGAAAGTGAAAAGTGAAAGTGAAGTCGTTCAGTCGTGTCCAACTCTTCTCGACCCCATGGACTGCAGCCTACCAGGCTCCTCCGTCCATGGGATTTTCCAGGCAAGAGTACTGGAGTGGGGTGCCATTGCCTTCTCCTTTGTGTGTGTGTGTGTGTGTGTATATATAAATGTATTTTTGGGGTGTATATATATATATATATAAATGTATTTTGAGGGTATATATATATATATATAAATGTATTTTGGGGGTACATATATATAAATGTATTTTTGTGTGTATATATATATAAATGTATTTTTGTGTGCATATATATATAATGTATGTATTTGGCTTCACAAGGTCTTAGTTGAAGCACGTATGGTCTTCAGTCTTCATCGTGGTATGCAGGATCTTTGGTTGTGGCATGTGGGATCTAGTTCCCGAACAGGGATTGGACCTGTCCCCCTGCATTGGAAGTGCTTCGTCTTATCCACTGGACCACCAGGGAAGTCCCTTGCACTTTCTTTAAGCCATAACTCTGACCACAGCCTGTGGCCGACTCTCAAGCAGAGAGATCCTTACACATATTCCTGACCTATATCCTGAGCTTTATCATCTCATCACTACTAGAATTTATTTTCCCAACACACTATTGAAGTCATCACTTTCTACAGTACTCCATGCCTTTGTCCTGATGATTAACAATGACTTTCTGCCATGATATTGGCTTCTGCCCCAGTTTCTGCCCTGCACATGGCACCTCATGCTGTACCACCTTTCCTTTAGTCAAACAGATCCCTATGCTTCTTCATGCTATTGGCCATGTGGTAAAGATTCTCCAGTCCAAGAAATGGAAAACCAGATAACAATGAAAACAATAAACCCCGATTTGTTACTAGTCCAGAGCTCCCCTTTTTAATATCCATAGTCCCTTAGAATCCTCATTTACAAACTCTTGGAAACGTGTTGATGCCATGATGGTTGCTCTGTGGTTGTTACCTTAAGTCACTTCAGTTCAGTCATTCAGTCATGTCTGACTCTTTGTGACCCCATGAACTGAAGCACACGAGGCCTCCCAGTCCACCACCAACTCCCGGAGCTTACTCAAACTCATGTCCATTGAGTTGGTGTTGCCATCCAACCATCTCATCCTCTGTCATCTCTTTCTCCTCCGACCTTCAATCTTTCCCAGCATCAGGGTCTTTTCAAATGAGTCCGTTTCTCATCAGGTGGCCAAAGTATTGGAGTTTCAGCTTCAACATCAGTCCTTCCAATGAATATTCAGGACTAATTTCCTTTAGGATGGACTGGTTGGATCTCCCTGCAGTCCAAGGGACTCTCAAAGAGTCTTCTCTAACACCACAGTTCAAAAGCATCAATTCTCCCCCACTCAGCATGGAGTTGCTAAGAGTCGGACACAGCTGAGCGACTTCACTTTCACTTTTCACTCTCATGCATTGGAGAAGGAAATTACCCACTCCAGTGTTCTTGCCCGGAGAATCCCAGGGATCGGGGAGCCTGGTGGGCCACTGTCTATGGGATTGCACAGAGTCGGACACGAGTGAAGTGACTTAGCAGCAGCAGCAGCAGCTTTCTTTATAGTCCAACTCTCACATCCATACATGACCACTGGAAAAACCATAGCTTTGACTAGATTATATATAAAAAAATTATATACCTTAAGTCAGAGGTTTATGATTTTACAAAAGCTTATAAATGTTAAAGAATATTTCTTCCATCATCAAAATATTTTATAATCCTCCTATTAGTTCATTCTCCTATCACCGTAGCAATCAGAGGACTGATCAGTACCACAGCTCCCTGGAACACAAATTTAGAGGTAACTGTCCTGAAAAAAAAAATCATCTGTAGTGTCAGTCCTTGCTTGCAGGTAGAAATTTGTTTTTGTTTGTTTGTAACCTTGCAAATAAGTGATTCATAGCAAGTCATCTAATTCAGTCATTCATCTCAGAGAAACTGATGAGATTTTAAGAGGCAGGCGAAGGAGACAAAGGCCAAGGATAAGAGTGGGAAAGGAATTTGACTAATTTAAAATTTCTTGTGCCTCTGAAACACCAGAATCCTTTGACAAACTTCACACCTTTGTCATGGTAAACCTCTCAGCTTCTCACTATTCAGCTGGTGTTTTCAGCTCCAGATATCCCTGGAGCAATTATTAAAGCAAGCATCTAATCAGCATGAAATAAAATAATTGCATCTAAAAATCCTTAGATATTCTTAATTCTGAACACTTGGAGCTTTTAAAATACATGCAAAAGTAATTTGCTTTTGAGTTTTGACATGAATTAAGAGAGACTCTTGCACTGATACAAATTATTAACAAAAGATTTCAGTATCAGTGAATAAAATGTAGGATTAAAAGATGTTTATTATAATTTTTAAAAAGATAAACCTTCAGGTTATTTAACTTTTCTAACCAAAAGATATGGACAATTATCTCTAAAAGAAAGGGCATTATTAATAATTATGACATTTAGAAGAATTTGAAAAAGAAGGGAAACAGTTTCTAGTGGACCGAATTCTTCAAAATACAGGTAAACTTGATATAGCAAAAAACATTATGAACTCAGTTTGTTTTTTTTTTTAATAAATAAGTAAAGATAATTCAGTCTTTACCTTTTAATAAAATATTGATGGTCAGGATGACAAAATGCACCATAAATAAATTTGCCTGTAGGGAAGAAAGATCATGCCTTTCCATGTTCTTTTTTCAGACACTGGAATAATTATACAATAGTGTATAAATCAATAATACACTATATACATTTGCCTTCATGGACCATCAAGCCCAAAAGCCTGCTTATGATTTTTTTGGTCCGCATGTTTCTCAATTTTCAAGAAGAAAGTGTAAGAAACAGACTCTTTCCCTCTGACATGCTGACTTCCAAAGTAATGTCTGCACAGAGCCTCCAGGGAAGCTTTGGAATTGGAACTCTTTTTCAATTAGCAAAGGAAAATTGAAGAGAATTTTCAGTAGTGGCTCAATTAATCCAACTACAGCAGCAAACACATCCTAGTAGCTGGAGAAAGAAATAGAGGATCTTGGAAATACATTTCTAGTCCCCAAACTTGAAAACTGGGTGGGCTTGGGCAACTCTCCTTGCCTCACCTGTCCTTCACGTTTCCCCACTGTAAAAATAAACATGTGAGATATAATTTAGTTCCATCATGTGGCAAGGGTTTAAAACACTTACCTACCAACACCATTCATGGACCGGAGCAAAGAGAGGGCCTTGAGATTGACAAGGCTATTAATTGCTGGTTACATCCTACATTAAGCTTGTACTCCTCAGGTCTTCAATGATGTCAAGAAGATTTTCATGTTTTTCTTTATTTTCAGATAGTTCTGCTCTTCTGGATGTGGAAAGTTTTGTCAGTGTAGCTGAGACAGTTTTTTTTTAAATTAATTTATTTATTCTAATTGGAGGCTAATTACTTTACAATATTGTAGTGGGTTTTGATAGAATCAATTTCAGTTCTAAGTCTCCCTTGAGAGGCACTTACATCTCCAGGGTTCACCTAGGCTTATTGCAAGGAAGTCTCTTGAGTAGGGATCCTAGGGCCCTGTGCATGCATTTTAGCCTCTAGCTGGGATTCCACTGAGTCTATAGCTTGTTGACTTTGTTTTGAGAAACATTCGCTTGAGTGGCGAAGCTCCAAATACCATCTAAATGATTCTTTGTGAGGCACAAGAGAGAGTGTTGCTGTCTCTACCCTCACAGGTTCAAGGCCAGCCCTGACAAAGTCCAGGGTGAAGCTCTCACCTTAGAGAAAAGACTCAGCACCCCCAGCAGAGCCATCCCAGTGGCAATATGAAAGCCAAGCCCTAGGGCAGACGCTGCTCTTTCTGACAGTAAATTTCTCTTGCTTCCCCTTAACTGATGAAACAATACCTGTCTCTTTTTTCAATAAAAATGCAGGTTAAATTTTATCATGCATCATGGGTGCTTTGAAAGCACAATTGAGTTCTCAAAAAGCTCAGTGAGTAATATCATTGGTTTATTTCTATGTGGAAAGCTATGCTGCTTTTCTGGTCTTGACTCTCTGCACACACTCTTTCCTCTGTTTGCCATGTCTTTCTCCTTTTCTACTTGAATAAAGCCCAAACCTAAAGAAGAAAAACCTTCTTTCAAAACTTGCCACCTCCCAGGTGGGTTGAGTGTCCACGTCTGGGTACCCAGGCCCTGCTGTTACTCCTGTCTCATAGCACTTCCCCAACATGAATAAAATGCTGGTTCGCTCTTTCACTCACTAGACTATGACCTCCCTGAGGCAGAGGACAGATGGCATCAGCTTGGTTTCCATAAGGTCTTTAGGCTCAGTGCTTAGCAGAGAGATGTGCTAAAATGTTTGTTGAATTAATGTACTTAGTGCTGTCCAGTAATACATGATCTCAGGAAATAACCTAATTTAGATTTACATATCCTATGTAATTAGTTCAGCACTTTAGTCATGCACTCTAGCCTGAAGATAATGGATTATCTTTAAACTCTTACTTTTCCGGGGTTGACCTCTGACTCAAATATGCTTTCTTGTAGCCGTACTTTGTTCACATTTGTCTTCTTTATTAGACGTTGAAATAAGAGACTGAGCCCTACTGCCTGTGGCTAGCAGGCACAACAATAAATACTTTTTGAATAAATAAACAATCAAATATGAAAAGATGACTGATGATGCCCATGGCTAGGCAGAGGGCATGGCTATGGACTGACTCAATAGCTATGCGGTTAATCAAATAGCAGTGATAACTGGAGTTAAAAAAGGCAGAATAAGGTTGGAGCTGGAATAAGGAGAGTAGGAAGCTAATAATAAAAACCTTTCCATAGACTAAATAATACTAGTCACATTCAGGGTAAAAAAAAAAAAAATTATCCCTTATGTAAAGATATTGTAATAAAAATAGGGCATGTGGCCCTCCAGTACAGAAGGGTTAACACTTTGTTTATTGCTAAAAGAAGTTTTTGTTCAGCTGAGAATTAGGAAAAAAAAAAAACCAATCTTGAGCTATCCAAAGGCAGGGAATGGAAGAGAGCCAGTCTAAAGAGCAGATTTGCAATGGGTAGCTTTCCAAAGACAATTGTGTGCTGCTCAGACATGGGGCAAAAGGGAATGAATGGAGATGTGATCAATCCCATACATGGAGAGCTTCCTGAGAATCAAGAAGTGAGGAAACAGGTGTTTTCATTCCCAAGCAAGTTGGCTTCTTTTTCAAATCTGGCCCATTGCCTATTAGGATAGAGAATCTCCTCAGAGGCCCAAAGCACTCAGCCCAGATGCTTTGACAATTCTGGCATACCTCTCCATTTCATCAAAGCTCCCAGACATCAGAGCATTTGTATTGCGTCAACTGAAGACCAGCCCCTGTCTCCTGATGCTTACGTGGTCTTAGGATGCACAAGCACTTGGAAACACAGGAGAATTATCAGCCAAGGTGGCCCATAATGCAGCCAACCATGATTACCAGCAGAGCCCTCCTAATACCAGTACATGTTTTACTGAGGAAAATTAAAAAGCCACTCAGCTGTGAAAGCTGTTTCCCATTCGACTGTTGCCAGCCCCAAATTGCAGTTACGCAGACCCAAGTTAGCAGCAAGACATTCACATATACACCCTTCAGATAAAGCTCAGGAACCATATGATTTAGCATTGAATCCCAGCAGATAACTAGAAATATTTTTCTTTCTTCCCCTTCTTCCTTTTGGCCAACAGGTATAACAAGCTGACTGAGTCTGCAATCAGCTCGATCAGAAAGCAGGGATAAAAGAGGAAAAGGCAGAAAGATTTTTTGCCACCTAACCGACAGAGCATCCCCAGGGAAATTTGCAGAGGAGGAAAACATTGTTGAGAATTACTACAATATACTACCTTTCATCAAAGGTGCTTACTGTGATTGAAACATATTAATAAGCTTCCTTCTCAAATTCCAGGATTAGGATTGTAAAGTATTTACCATTAGAATAGGTTTGTAGAAGACCATGCATCTCCTATCCAGACCAGTACTAACCCAATCCCTCATGTGTAGGAAACTTGTATCACTACTTTTTTTTTCCAACTACAGCCTGTAAGCCAGAGAGAAAATTCAGAACAGTCTTATGTACACATCTCTGCTCTCTAAAATTTGAGGTATGCTGGAAAGCCTATTTTGGGGGGAACTTCAAAGGAATACAATGGAAAAAAGAAGGAGCATGAAAACTGAGGAGCGATACAGTAGGAATTGTTCATGGGCATTTTACCAAATGCATTCAAGCAGTGTACTCTATTATCTCTAATGAAGAGATTAATTAATATCATTCATGCTTAATAGGTATTTAAGAACACTGTAAGACTTCAGGAAGTCAAAATCATTTGTTATCCTTTCTCCTGTCTTAAAAGTCATCTCTAAATGGATGGTTTCCTTGTGTCTGCCTCGATTTCAATCTCAGTATTTTCACGTTGGCATTTCCTGTTAACATGTTTCCTGAGCTCTCTGCTGGATTCTGGAGAGGTTTGACAGAATAGACAGTCCTCATCTCCGTGAGCTCCTCTGGATGGTTTGTGAGCATCGCTGCACCATTGCACACACACGCCTTTGTCCTGTCACGAGCCCCCACTAGGAATCTGTTTTTATAAGCCCTGACCTGGCCTCACGTGAGCACTGACCCCTCATCTATCAAAAAGGATGTGAACATTTCCTGATGGAGAAAAGGGGTGAGATTTGCTATTAACATCTCTTTCTTATTTCCTTTACTGTGACCCAGACCATTTAACTCTTTAAAGTTATTTTCTGTTTCTGCAACATTCAGCTTGTAGACCTCCTGCTACTTGGTTTGCCAAACTATACCTCTGGCTACCCAGAGCACAGATCCTGGTGCTAGACAGCCTGGATTGAATTTAGCTTTAATCATAACTAGCTTTGTGCCTTGGGTAAGCTATTTATTCTCTCTCTGCCTCAGTCTTCCCATCCATAAAAGGAGGTTAATAAACTATTTTTATTTCATGAGACTTATTGTAAGAATGAAACTTACTGGATATTCCACAGACTCCATTTTCCTTTTGTCATAGGCTCAAATGCTTGCCTCATTACATACCTGGTCCCTAAAGGTATTTGAACTGACATTTAAATATGTTCAGGGTCCTTGTTGCCCACCATAAACCTAAGTCTGTGAAATACAGCTTCCCAATGGCGCTAGTGGTAAAGAACCCACTTGCCAATGCAGGAGATACAAGAGATGTGGGCTCCATCCCTGGGTTGGGAAGATCCCCTGGAGGATGGCCTGGCAACCCACTCCAGTATTCTTGCCTGGAGAGTCCCATGGACAGAGGAGTCTGGCGGCTACCGTCCATACTGTAGAAAAGAGTAGGACATAGACGAAGCGACATAGCTTACATGCATGCATGAAGTGAGTACAAAGTCATGGAAGACCAAGATTAAATAGACAATCAGTGGAAGTATTTCTTGAAACTAGATATTCTTCTCTCCAAGTTCATTTTGAGAGATTTGGTAAACCATCAGGTAAAATTTTACTGGCCTCTGTGCCTAGCAAGAGAGGTAGTAAAAACAGAGCTGGTCCTAGGGGAACTGGTAATTCAACTACTCCAAGGAAGTGTGGTATTAAATGCTGATTTGATGACCATAAGGACTAGTTGATTCTAAGCAAATTTTATTTTGGACTGTATGAATATTCTGAGTTCAAGCTGGGAGAGCCAGTATGAGCTGGAGTTGTCCAGTAAGTCTCATGGTCTCAGCCACGTTCACCGGAAAGGAGGAAGGAATACACAGCGTTCTCACCTAGACAAGTATGGGGAGGTTCAGTGTTGAATAAATATTGGTCTAGCTGCTGTTGCTGCTGCTGCTGCTAAGTCACTTCAGTCGTGTCTGACTCTGTGTGACCCCAGAGACAGCAGCCCACCAGACTCCCCCGTCCCTGGGATTCTCCAGGCAAGAACACTGGAGTGGGTTGCCATTTCCTTCTCCAATGCATGGAAGTGAAAAGTGAAAGTGAAGTCGCTCAGTCATGTCTGACTCTAGCGACCCCATGGACTGCAGTCTACCAGGCTCCTCCGCCCATGGGATTTTCCAGGCAAGAGTATTGGAGTGGGGTGCCATTGCCTTCTCAGATTGGTCTAGCTAAAGAAACTTTATTCTTTTTAAGAAAGTTTATAATGTCTGCAAATTCTAAATTTAAATTTGAAGAACTGAAATATATATATACTCATGCATATTTCTTCATTCTTTTTGGAGTTATTTCTCCACTGATCTCCAGTAGTATATTGGGCACCTACTGACCTGGGGAGTTCATCTTTCAGTGTCCTATCTTTTCACTTTTTCATACTGTTCATGGGGTTCTCCAGGCAAGAATACTGAAGTGGTTTGCCATTCCCTTCTTCAGTGGACCACATTTTGTCAGAACTCTCCATCATGACCTGTCCGTCTTGGGTGGCCCTACATGGCATGGCTCATAGTTTCATTGAGTTAGACAAGGCTGTGGTCCATGTGATCAGATTGGTTAGTTTCCTGTGATTGTGGTTTTCAGTCTGTCTGTTCTCTGATAGAGAAGGGTAAGAAGCTTATGGAAGCTTCCTGATGGGAGAGACTGACAGAGGGGGAAGCTGGTTCTTATTCTGATGGGTGGTAAATCTGATGGGTTCAGTAAATCTTTAATCCAATTTTTTTCTGATGGGTGGCACTGTGTTCCCTCTCTGTTATTTACCTGGGGCCAAACTATGGCAGAGGTAATGAACATGATGGCGACCTCCTTCAAAAGGTCCCATACATGCACTGCTACACTCAGTGTCCCCAGCCCTGCAGCAGGCAAGAAATACAGGAAAACAATAGAATGGGAAAATCTAGAGATCTCTTCAAGAAAATTAGAGATACTAAGGGAATATTTCATGCAAAGATGGGCATAATAAAGGACAGAAATTGTATAGACCTAATAAAAGCATAAGATATTAAGAGTAGGTGGCAAGAATACACAGAAGAACTATACAAAAAAGATGTTCATGACCCAGATAATGGTCATGAACATGATGGTATGATCGCCAAACTAGAGCCAGACATTCTGGAATGCAAAGTCAAGTGGGCCTTAGGAAGCATCACTATGAACAAAGCTAGTGGAGGTGATGTTCAAATTGAGCTATTTCAAATCCTAAAAGATGATGCTGTCAAAGTGCTGCATTCAATATGCCAGCAAATTTGGAAAACTCAGCAGTGGCCACAAGACTGAAAAAGGTCAGTTTTCATTCCAGTCCCAAAGAAAGGCAATGCCAAAGAATGCTCAAACTGCCACACAATTGCACTCATCTCACACGCTAGTAAAGTAATGCTCAAAGTTCTCCAAGCTAGGCTTCAATAGTACGTGAACCATGAACATCCAGATGTTCAAGCTGGCTTTAGAAAAGGCAGATGAACCAGAGATCAAATTGCCAACATCAGTTGGATCATCAAAAAAACAAGAGAGTTCCAGAAAAATATTTACTTCTGCTTTATTGAATATGCCACGCCTTTGATTGTGTGGACCAGGACAAAGTGTGGAAAATTCATAAAGAGACGGGAATACCAGACCACTTGACATGCCTCTTGAGAAATCTGTATACAAGTCAGGAAGCAACAGTTAGAAGTGGACATGGAACAACAGACTGGTTCCAAATAGGGAAAGGAGTATGTCAAGGCTATATATTATCACCCTGCTTATTTAACTTATATGCAGAGTACATCATGAGAAATGCTGGGCTGGAGGAAGCACAAGCTGGAATCAAGATTGCCGGGAGAATTATCAGTCACCTCAGATATGCAGATGACACCACCCTTATGGCAGAAAGGAAGAGGAACTAAAGAGCTTTTTGAGAAAGGTGAAAGAGGAGAGTAAAAAAGCTGGCTGAAAACTCAACATTCAAAAAATTAAAATCATAGCATCTGGTTTCATCCTGGCAAATAGATGGGGAAACAGTGTCAGACTTTATTTTTCTGGGCTCCAAAATCACTGCAGATGGTGATGGCAGCCATGAAATTAAAAGACGCTTGCTCCTTGGAAGAAAAGTTATGACCAACCTAGACAGCATATTAAAAAGCAGAGACATTACTTGTCAACAAAGGCCTGTCTAGTCAAGGCTATGGTTTTTCCAGTAGTCGTGTATGGATGTGAGAGAGTTGGACTCTAAAGAAAACTGAGTGCCAAAGAATTGATGCTTTTGAACTGTGGTTTTGGAGAAGACCCTTGAGAGTCCCTGGACTGCAAGGAGATCCAACCAGTCCATCCTAAAGGAAATCAGTCCTAAATATTCATTGGAAGGACTGATGCTGAAGCTGAAACTCCAGCACTTTGCCCACCTGATGCAAAAAACTGACTCACTTGAAAAGACCCTGATGCTGGGAAAGATTGAAGGCAGGAGGAGAAGGGGACAGAGGAGGATGAGATGGTTGGATGGCATCACCGACTCAATGCACATGAGTTTGAGTAAACTCCAGGAGTTGGTGATGGACAGGGAGGCCTGGTGTGCTGCAGTCCATGGGGTTACAAAGAATTGGACATGACTGAGTGACTGAATTGAACTAAACCAAACACACTTATTTCAGTTCTTGCTGATATATCCATCACTTATTACTATGAAAAAACAAACAGCAAAATCTCTAAGAACATTTCACTTCATGACTGGAAACATCTATCTTCAGGGCAGTAATAGAATGTGTGTGTATGGATGAAAGTCACTTAGTCATGTCCAACTCTTTGCACCCCAGGGACTGTATAGCCCAACAGGCTCCTCTGTCCATGGAATTCTTCAGGCAAGAATACTGGAGTGGGTTGCCATTCCCTTCTCCAGGGGATCTTCCTGACTCAGGGATCAAGACCCAGGTCTCTTGCATTGCAGGCAGATTTTTTACTGTTTGAGCCACCAGGAAAGCCCAATAATAGAATAGAAGTCTTCAAATTTTTAAACTGGCTGATGCTTTACAGACTCATTTATAAATTGATGATGGTTGCAGTGTGTCTCTTCAGTGTTTCTGCTTTTCATGGGTTTGAGTTTTGCTACCCTTTGTAGGCCTAGCATTAGATCTTTCTCCCCCTTTAATGTTTTCTATTTTGCAAGCCAAAATTATTTCATTTCAAACACCTGTAAATCTTCTTGCAAGTCATTAATTAAAAAAAAATTAAATAATTAAGTGTCTAACAATTTATATTGATGGTCTGCCATGGAGCAGCCCGCTGTCTCTGTCTAGCCCTTTCTGCTCCATTGTCCATTTTCCACCCCATTCTTCCAGAAGTTGCCATTTATCAAAAATTATTACCTAGAAATCTGTCAGCCTATGTTTGATCCATATGTTTATATATTGAAAGAATATAAATGATTTTGAAATTGCCTCATAATTGAAGCTGAAGAATTGGTGCCTTTGAACTGTGGTTCTGGACAAGACTCTTGAGAGTCTCTTGGACAGCCAGGAGATCAAACCAGTCAGTCCTAAAGGAAATCAACCCTAAAATTTCATTGGAAGGACTGATGCTGAGGCTCCAATACTTTGGTCACTTGATGCAAAGAGCCAACTCATTGGAAAGACCCTGATGCTGGGAAAGATTGAAGGCAAAGGAGAAGATGACAACAGAGGATGAGATGGTTGGATGGCATCACCAACTCAATGGATGTGAATTTGCACAAAATCCGGGAAATAGTTAAGGACAGGGAAGCCTGGTGTGCTGCAGTCCATGGGGTCGCAAAGAGTTGGACTCGACTGGGCGACTGAACAACAGCAACAACAACAAAGCAGAACAATACCAGAGCTCAAACAAGGATGAGCAACATTTGAGTTCCAATCAGCAGCAGCGGGGAATGCAGTAGTAGGATAAAACTAAAGCGTCTGCCTGCAATACGGGAAACCCGGGTTCGATCACTGGGTTGGAAAGATCTGGAGAAGGAAATGGCAACCCACTCTGGTATTCCTCCCTGGAGACTCCCAGCGACGGAGGAGCCTGGTAGGCTATGGTCCATGGGGTCACAAAGAGTTGGACATGACTGAGCAACTTCACTTCACTCCACTTCATACTACAGTAAGGACTTTCCTGATGGCTCAGTGGTAAAGTATCTGCTGGCAATGAAGGAGACACAAGAGATCAGGGTTTGATCCCTGGGTTGGGAAGATACCCTGGAGGAGGAAATGGCAACCTACTCCAGTATTCTTGCCTGGGAAATCCCATGGACAGAGGAAGCTGGCAGTCCATGGAATTGCAAAAGTATCGGACAGGACTTAGAGACTAAACAGAAATAACAATCTGTAAGTAACTTTTGATGGAGAAGGAAATGGCAATCCACCCCAGTGTTCTTGCCTGGAGAATCCTGTGGATGGTGGAGCCTGGTGGGCTGCTGTCTGGGGTCGCACAGAGTCGGACACAACTGACGTGACTTAGCAGCAGCAGCAAGTAACTTTTGGAGCCTTCCAAACCATTCTCCAACACTCTTTGTAGGAAGACACACACAAAAGATCCCAAATAACATTAAATTTAGAGTGTCTAACATTCAAACATAAAATTATTAACTATATAAAGTGAGGTAAAATGTGACCAAAAACCAAATGAAAAATCAGTCAATATAAACAGATCCAAAACTGACAGAAATAAAAAAAAAGTATCAGAAGGGGGATGTAAAGCTGCTATTATGAATATGCTCACTGTGTCTGAGTTAAAGAATATGAATACAATGTGAAGGGAAAGGAAAGATATCAGAAAGTTCCAAGAGGAAATTCTCAAGATGAAAAATACAGTGTCTGAAGTGAAAAATTCAGTGGATGGGATTACCAGCAGATTAGATTACTGCATCAGTAAAAATTAGTGAGCCTGAAGACACTGCAGCAGAAGCAACCCAAACGGAAATGCAGAAAGAAAAGACTAATAACTATAGTCTTTGTGACAATAGGACAGTACAAAGTGGTCTGTGTGTGTGTATGTGGTAGCCGCTCAGTCTTATCCAACTCTTTGTGACCCCATGGACTATAGCCCACCAGACTCCTTTGTCCAGTGGAATTCCCCAGGCAAGAATACTGGAGTGGGTTGTCATTTCCTTCTCCAGGGAATCTTCCCGACCCAGGGATCAAACTTGGGTCTCCTACATTGTAGGCAGATTCTTTATCATCTGAGCCACCAGCGAAGCCCCATCAAGTGTCTAGCATATGTGTTTATGGCATCACAGAAGGATAGGAAAACTATGAGAGGGTTAGGAAGAAATAATGCCTCCAAATTTACAAAATCTACAATGACACCCAAACAGGAAATAACCACATAAGCACTAATACAGATGCCTGCATGCACACTCTCACACGACGCATAAAATGAGACCAAAGAACATCATAAACAAATTCCCGAAAACCATGATAAGGAAATTTTAAGTCTGCCAGAGGGAAAAAAGACACGGTACCTAGAGAGGAATGAAGAAAAGAATTACTACAGACATCTCCAAAGAAATGAGACAAGCCAAAACAAAATGAAAAACGACCTTCAGAGTAGTGAAAAAACCTATCAAATTGGCATTCTGAAAGCTGCAATAACATCTTTAAACATGAAGGCATGCTAAAGACATATTCAGACAAACAAAAGCTGAGAGAACTTGTTGCCAGCCAACCTCGATGTTAAGATATGATATGGAAGTTTGTCAGGTTGAAGGAAAAATGATTTCAGATGGGATTTTGGATCTTAGGGAAAAAAAGAAAAGACTGAATAAAAGGTGTGGTAAATTACAAACATATGGCAAGTATCAAAGGCTTTTAAATCTCATGTTCAGCTTTCTTTAAAAGCTATTGATTTTTTTATAGCAAAAATGATCATGAAAGGTATCATCTATAATACATAAAATTAAAGTGTTTTGCAACAATAGTACAAGTTGTAGAGGGAGAAGGAAATGGAAATATGCTGCTTCTTTTTTGTAGTTGTTACGGAGTAGAGTTGGTTGGCAATGTTGTGTTAGTTTCAGGGGTACAGTGAAGTGAATCAGTCATACATGTATACGTGTGGCCACTCTTTCTTGGATTCTTTTCCCATATAGGCCATCACAGAGTATTGAGTCGAGTTCCCTATGCTGTACAGCGGGTTCTTTTCAGTTATCTGTTTCACATATGGTAGTGTTTATATGTCAGTCCCTATCTCCCGGCTTATCGATCTCCACATTCCCCTGGGAACCGTAAGTTTGTTTTCTACCAATGTGACTCTACTTCTGTTTTGTAAAAAGTTCATTTGTACCCATTTTTTAGATTCCACGTATAAGTGACATCGTTTGGTGTTTGTCTTTCTGTGTCTGACTTACTTCACTCAAGGTTTTCTCTTTTTTTAATGTTTGTTTATGTATTTGGCTGTGTCAGGTTAGTTGTGGCACTCAGGACCTTTGATCTTTGCTGTAGCATGCCGGATCTAGTTCCCTGACCAGGGATCAAACCCGGGCTCCTTGCCTTGGGAGCACCAGATCTTAACCACAGGACCACCAGTTAAGAAGCTAACCAGAAGCCCCTCAGGGTTCTTATGTTATAGTGAAATGGTGTTTGCAAGTCAACTGTAGCAGATTAAAGATGCATGTTGTAAATGCTGGAGCAATTGCTAAAAACAAGCACACAAAGACAAGCAAAAAGAGTGGTATGTCTAACAAAGAACAAACACACTCAGTCATTCTGTGGCATGACTTTGTCCTCTGCTTTTGTAACAAAATCTCCTGTGGGCTAAGTCACAGAGTGATGAGAAGTGAGACAAGCAATGGCTTTTAGATCAAAAACCTAAACAACATTTTAGACCCTAAAGCATTTAGAACCATTGGGATCAGCCTAATGAAGTAAGTGAAATTTGTCTCTCACCTTCATTATTACTTGGAGAAGGGAATGGCAATCCACTCCAGCATTCTTGCCTGGAGAATCCCATGGACAGAGGAGCCTGGCGGGCTACAGTCCATAGTGTAGCAAAGAGTCAGACTTGACTGAAGTGACTTAGCACCCACTCTTACGTACACTTATGGAGAGCAAACAGAAGTCTAAGTGAACCATTAAGGAAGTTCTTTCCCTCTGTTACAGAGATTACAGACTCCACAGTGAAATTGCTGGAGGAAGACACAGAAAGTGAGCTGGCACTGGGAAATCACGTGTACTGCTCAGAGAGCTAGAGGTCAGCCATCTGAGGAGCTCGTGAGTAAACGAAGCTTCTAGAGTCAGATCAACTATGGGTGCTGTCCAACAGTTTTTCCAGGTCTTCTCTTTCTGGCACTTCCCCTGTCTACAGAGAGCTGGACGTGATCAAGTTACTTGCGTTGGCCAAAAAAAAAAAAAAAGTGAATGGAAATGCTGTGTGTCATATTTGTAAGGACGCCTCTAAGAGCCAGTATACAATACTCTGTGTTCCACTTCCTCTTGTCCAGGGAGCAGCAGCAAAGCTCCCCGAAATGCAGCCTTGTTCTGCCTAGATCCTGTGACAGTGACATGAAATGGAGATTAACCTCCCTTCCATATACACAATGGAATATTGTTATAAAAAGGAGCCAAATTGGGTCCTGTGATGTGATGAACCTAGAACCTGACATAAAGAGTGAAGTAAGTCAGAGAAAAACAAATATATTAACGCATAGGTGGCACCAGAGGTAAAGAATCTGCCTGCCAATTCAGGAGACGCAAGAGTCTCTGGTTCAGTCTCCAGCTTGGCAAGATCCATTGCAGTAGGACATGACAACCTGCTCCAGTATTCTTGCTGGAAAATTCCATGAATAGAGGAGCCTGGTGGGCTACAGTCCATGGCACTGCAAAGAGTCAGACATGACTGAAAACACATACACATGGAATCTAGAAAAATGGTATTGTTGAGCTTATCTGCAGGGCAGGAATAGAGACACAGATATAGACAATGGGCTTGTGGACACAGTGAGGGACGTGGGGGAGCCGGGGGGGCAAGTTGAGAGAGTAGTGTTGACATATATACATTATCGTGTATGAAACAGATAGCTGGGGGGAGCTGCTCATAGCACAGGGACCTCAGCTTGGTGCTCTGTGATGACCTAGAGGGGCTGGGGTAGGGGGTGGTGGGAGGGAGGCTCGAGAGGGAGGGGATATATGTGAACCTGTACTGATTCACATTGTTGTGCAGCAGAAACTAGCACAACGTTGAACGTTTGTTGTGATAAGCCACTACAACAGGGCTGGTTGCTGTGACCACAACCCACCCTACCCTGACTGATAGCCACAGAACCCTTCCATAAGCACCCAAAGAGTATCTCCTCTGAGCTTAGCAATACGACCATCAAGGTGAGAGTTCTGTTAGCCTTAGGGGGCAACGCTGTTGTAGGGTGTCAGCTTCACAATGATGATGTAACAGGAAAGGATTCCTATGTCACATTCAAGAACACCAACAAGAGAATATAAAAAAAGAAAGAAAATGCAGTGCTGGAGGTTAGTCAGGCAGAGGTAGGTGATCCAATTTTTATACCTCAAAGCATATTCTTCATTCAGGTGGTGTAGCATTTTCTAAATGTAATGCATAGGAAAACTGTCCTCTACTCACCACATTTCTGAACCCAAATTCATGGGTTTTTTACACCCAGCAATTCACCATTTCCTTCTCCAGGGGATCTTCCCAATCCAGGGATTGAACCCATGTCTCTGTGTCTCCTGCATTGGCAGGCAAATTCTTAACCACTTGTGCCACTTGGGAATCCCTTGGTGTCTTACAACTTAATGCACTTCTGATCCCACCTGGAGTAAGTGCAGATCCTACAGGTTAAGAATTCAGTCCAATAGGACTTCAGATGCCAATTACAAGTAGTGGACCTATAGACTACCCATAGGTCTATCTGCTACTATCAATATTTAGTCACTAAGTCATGTCCAACTCTTTGCAACCCCATGGACTGTCGTGTTCCAGGCTCCTCTGTCCATGAGATTTCCCAGGCAAGAATACTAGAATGGGTTGCCATTTTCATCTCCGAGAGATCTTCCTGACCCAGGGATAGAACCTGTCTCTTGCATGGCAGGTTGAGTCTTTACCACCAAGCCCCCTGGGAAGCCCTATACTTCTGTCTGACTTGACTGTAAAGCGTGGGTTTCGTAGACCCTCTTCTTCAGGTTCAATAATGTGCTACCCCAGCTCATAGAGTCCAGGCAAACACTTCACTTACTGGTTTATTTTAAAGGGTGTGATAAAGGATACAAATGAACAGTCAGACAAAAAGGTACATAGAGTGATGTCCAGAAGGGACCTCAATGCAGGAATGTCTGTCCCCGTTGAGTTTCGAGTGTGCCACCCTCCCAGTTATGTATGTGTTCACCCACCAGAAGCTCTCGTATTTGTATGTGAGCCATGAGTTTACTTTTTCTTTTCTTTTTAGATTTTTATTGGAGTATAGTTGCTTTACAATGCGGTGTTAGTTTCTACCATATAGCACAGTAAATCAGCTATCTGTATCTTTATAGCCGTCTTTTTTGAATTTCCTTCCCATTTAGGTCCATAGAGCATGGAAGAGAGTTCCCTGTGTTATACAGAAGGTTTTATTCTATGTATAGTATCACTAGTGTGTATATGCCGATCCTAATCTCCCAGTTCATCTCATCCCCCCATTTCTCCAAACTCTTTTGTTTAAGGTTTCTCCCTTCGTAGTCACTCACTTGTGTCTGACTCTTTGCGACCCCATGGACTGTAACCTGCCAAGCTCCTCTGTCCATGAGCTTTTCCAAGGCAAGAATACTAGAGTGGGTTGCCATTTCCTTCTCCAACACATGAAAGGCTCCTCCGTCCATGGGATTTTCCAGGCGAGAGTACTGGAGTGGGCTGCCATTGCCTTCTCCGGCTTTCAGCCTTACCACTCAGGAAATTCCAAGAATTTTAGAAGCTCTGTGGAAGGACCAAATGTATACTTTCAATAGTATCACAGTAACACACAATACAATTGGTTTGCTCGTATACCTGTATAACCACATTTTGGTATGTCTCCTTAGCCCTAAACCATTCTTCTTTCCCTGGACACTGTGACTTTTTTTGTTACAGTGTAACTCAGTTTCTCCGGAGAAGGCAATGGCACCCCACTCCAGTACTCTTGCCTGGAAAATTCCATGGACGGAGGAGCCTGGAAGGATGCAGTCCATGGGGTTGCTGAGGGTTGGACATGACTGAGCAACTTCACTTTCACTTTTCACTTTCATGCATTGGAGAAGGAAATGGCAACCCACTCCAGTATTCTTGCCTGGAGAATCCCAGGGATGGCGGAGCCTGGTGGGCTGCCGTCTATGGGGTTGCACAGAGTCGGACATGACTGAAGTGACTTAGCAGCAGCAACTCAGTGTCTCTGGCAATAACGGCTTGTATAAGGAGTCTGTGGGTGACTGAAGCTGGGGCCATCCCTTCTGTAATATTTGGAGTTGAGATCAGGAAATGCCACTCTTACTTTGGATGCATAAATGGAGAGGATTTTAAAACTTACAAACTGCAATTTTCCCACTTTCTGTTTTTCTATATAGAGGTAGAAGTGAAAAATAGAAAGCTAGTTTTGAAGAGAGAGAATGAAGCAGGCACGACCAAGAGAAGCGGCAGTAAGAGAAAGAGGCTTTTGTGTTTTTTCTGTATTTCATTCTAGTGCACAGGCTCCTCTAGTTAGAGACGTGTGCGGGCTCAGTATTGTGGTGCAGGGGCTTCCTTGCCCGACCAGGGATGGAACCTGTATCCCCTGCCTTGGAAGGTGAATTCGTTACCACTGGAATACCAAAGAAGTCCCAGATAGAGTGTTCCTTGACATGGCTTTCCATCCCCTGGTTCCAATAGTTCAAGCGAGTTGCCTGAATGTCTGCCCCCCGAGTCTCACAATCATATGTGATTTTTTTTTTTAAAGACTTTAAATTTTGAAATAATTTGAGACTCACAAGAAGTTGTAAGCATCGTACAGAGTTTACCTTTGCCCTTATCTGCCTGTAACTCCAGGCTTCACAGGTGGCATCAGTGGTAAAGAACCTGCCTGCCAATGCAGGAGGCCAAGAGACACAGGGTCCATCCCTGGGTCTGGAAGATCTCCTGGAGGAGGGCATGGCAATTCACTCCAGTATTCTTTCCTGGGGAATCCCAGGGACAGGGGAGCCTGGTGGGCTAAAGTTTATAGGATTGCAAGGAGCTGGATATGACTGAAGCGACTTAGCATATATGCACACACCATCTTAACCTTAGCAACCACTGTTTGGTTCTCCATCTCTATGGCTGTGCCATTTAATACAGTTTTATAAATAAAGTCATAATATATATAAGCTACTGACATTGGCTCTTTTCCCATTCAGAATAATGCCCCTGAGATCCATTCAAGTTGTGCTGCATCAGTGGCCTATTTATTTTTTATTGCTGTATAGTATTCCATTGTATGAATGTATAAATGTGTTGATCTATTCACACACTGAAGGACATTGGATTGTTCACTTTGGCAATGCTGATATGAGTGTTCATATGAATGCTTTTGTGTGAACTAAAGCTTTCTTTTGTCTAAGATAAATACCCAGTGGTGCTATTGCTGGACTGTCTGGGATATGCAATGTTAAAAAAATGCATCTCTAATTTTTCCATGCGCAAGTTGATTTCTTTTTTAGAAACAAAATTTTCTAAATAAACCAAGTTGCTAAAGCCCATGCCTGTATTCCTTGCCAGAATGAGAGTCATCCAAGGCAGGGTCTCTGTCTTAATAATAATTGCAGACACAGTGACATGTTCACCATAGAGTAGACATAAAATGAAGTTGCTTGTGTTTTCTCTCAAAAGATCTAAGGTTGCTTTTGGTCATTTCTGGATGGATTGATCATTCATATTTACAAAGAAGTCAATCCCTCACTCACATTATCAAAGAATTCTCACAGTACAGAAAGCTTATGTGGGGTCATTCTGAGCAGAGATTATCTGGAACTTGAATTTCGTGCTTCAAAAACAGCTCAACCATCACTGCCATCCTGATTTTCTGTTCAGTCTCTCTATGTACATCAAGTATAGACACAAAGTATCCCGATTTAGAGGTAGCTAGTTGATTATGACCGTCTTTTATTATAAAAGGCAAGCCTTTGATAAAATCTCAAGGCAAGTAAAGGACATGATGTAATAGAGAAGAATAGGAAGGACATTTAAGACAGAAAGAACAAGATTAGCACAAATGGAAACAATCTTAATAAGAATAAAAAGATTTCCAGAGAATTTGACTCCTAAAATGTAATAATTTAACGAATAGTTTAATTATTAAAGACAACTAATGATGCAATTTTCTTTTGATCTTCAACTGTGTGTAGGTTTTATTTTCCTTGAAAGAGCAAGGCTATCTGTCACTTTGGGTTTCCTAGGTGGGGCTAGTGGTAAAGAATCTGTCTGCCAATGCTGGAGATGCAAGTTCAATCCCTGGGTCAGGAAGGTACCCTGGAGTAGGAAATGGCACCCCACTCCAGTATTCTTGCCTGAGAAATCCTATGGACAGTGGAACCAGGTGGGCCACAGTCCATGGGGCCACAAAGAGTTGGCCACAACTAGCTCACACACACACACACACACACATCTATCACTTTGCTGCCTGTAACAGTCCTCTGATATCCCACCTCCTTTGCCAAATTGGAATTATAACAGAGGGGCATCCCTGTCCCCATTCCGTCATCTGAGCATAACAAGCTTTCCTCACATGTGACACTTCCTGCACTACACACTATCAGGCCATCCACACAAGTCACAGCATCAGGGAAGCCAGCTGTGGCTGCCTTCGCACCAAGAATAAACTCATGGGCCATGTGGGATAATCTTGGAAATATTAGAAACATGGGAGCAGCTAAAATGCCTCAATGTTTTCCTTTAGTCATCCCCATATAGCGAGTAGGGAGGTCAAGTGGATGAAGGAATTTAAGGAGAGAATGGGTAGGGACAATCCTCAGAATCCTTTTATAGAAGAAAAGGCATCTTTTTCTTTCTTTGAAACTGCATGTCACATTTCAGTGATTTTAAACGTGAAATGGGTAGGGAAGTGATGCTATTGTCAAAAAGACAAGCACAGGCAGGTTCAACTAGATTAAATGGAAAGCAAATAAAAAACCGAAAGTGAACACAAACCTTTTTACTTATGAAAGTTTTATTCTCATTTTTGATAATGATATTCTTATCATTTTATTCTCCATGTGCGAGCTGGGTTGATCCAGATGAGGTACACTAAAAAGGCTTAAACTTCAACTGAAATGGGAACCTTATTGCCACATGAATACCCCGATACTTGGAGGATGGTTCATTCAACAATCCTTCTGTAGGTTAGGCGTGGTGTTATGGAAGACTTGTTTCAGCTATGAGTAACAAAGATGCTCAGATAGCAGTAGCTTTACCTTTATTGCTCTCAGACATAAATTAATTCTGGCATAAGCATTTCAGAATGTGCACAGTGGCTCTGATCATTATATTTTATTGTTCTACCATCTTTGACATGTAGCTTCCTCCTTACGGTCCAAGATGATTTCTTGAGTCCCTTGATGTCTGCAACTCAGCTGCAGAAAAAAAAAAGTGTAAAAGTAATCAGCCCTACCTTTTAAGAACATTCCCTAGAAGCTGTGCATGACACTTCTCTTTATATTTAATTGGATAAAAATTAGTTACACGGTTACATGAAGCTTCAAGGAAGGCTGGAAAATGAAGTTATATTTTAGATGAGTATTTGCCCAACTAACTTGCAGTGGTTCTATTATTAGAGAAAAGAGAAGGAATCTTGAGAGAGAGTAGTCTCTGCCACGGGTTCCATGGAGCAATGATCTGTCATTAATGGCTGCCCCAAATCCTTTGAACATACTGTCTTTTTTTTTTCTTTAATAGTTTCCATCATTGCAAATCCCTAGTGAAAGTGATTGAGAGGCAAGAAATGAGGCTGGAGAGAGGACAGAGGCCTGATTGTGAAAGGCCTAATGCATCATGCCAGAAAGTTTGGATTTTATAGGCATTGGGTTTAGATTTATCTGAGACTTAGATATAATAGATAGACAGACAGACATGTAGACAGAAATATAATGCTTTTGATTACCAACTAGGTTTAAGGCTCTTTTAGCACAGAGGATGCAACAAAAATAAAATTGACATTCATTACTCTTATAGAATTATAATTTTGTAGAGAAAATATGCCTGTAACTAAAATCTGATGCAAAGTAATAAAAGTTTATAGCCCTTTTAATTTTCAGAGAACTTCCACAAAAGTGATTGATTAAGTGACTGTAGCAAAGAAACAGAGTCTGAAAAGGAAACGATATTTGGAGAAAATGAGTAGTTTATTTTGACTGGATAGGACTATATCCAGAGGAATAGTGGGAGAAACCCAAGAAAATAAACTTGAGAATATATTGAGGAATATATTTTTCCCGTTTCTGAAGATTTAAAAGCAACAAACGTAAGACCTGAGGATTTCTAAGCACACACTTTGAGGTGTGCTTGAGCTTATTAAATCTTTAGTAAGTCAGATACTATATCAGGCATCATGGACTCCAAGCCTCAGAAGACCCACTGACTCCCAGGCATGTAAATATCCATAAGGTCAGCTGTGTGAGGTCATAGAAAACTATGACCTGGCCAATCCAACCCTTCCTTTGGCTCCCAAACAGTAGCCAGGATATTTACAATCTGTCTCCAAATATGTCTTTTGTTTCCTTTATCTCTTATTGTGTAGCAAACCACCCCCAAGAGTTAGTTTCTTCAGACAGTTATTGCTGATGTTTAGTTGCTAAATCTTGTCAGACTCTTTGCAACCCCTTAGACTGTAGCCTGTCAGGCTCCTCTGTCCATGGGATTTCCCGTGGCAAGAATACTGGCCTGGGTTGCTATTTTCTTCTCCAGAGGATCTTTCCGACCCACGTCTCCTGCATTGGCAGGCACATTCTTTACTGCTGACCCATCAGGGAGGCCCCTGTTAAGACAGTAGCAATGTATTATTTCTTAAGATTCCGTGAGTACCTAAGATTCATTTGGTGTCAGCTGAGGTGATAAGCTGACACCAAATGAATCTTGATGCTTTTGAACTGTGGTGTTGGAGAAGACTCTTGAGAGTCCCTTGGACTGCAAGGAGATCCAACTAGTCCATTCTGAAGGAGATCAGCCCTGGGATTTCTTTGGAAGAATGATGCTGAAGCTGGAACTCCAGTACTTTGGCCACCTCATGTGAAGAGTTGACTCATTGGAAAAGACTCTGATGCTGGGAGGGATTGGGGGCAGGAGGAGAAGGGGACGACAGAGGACGAGATGGCTGGATGGCATCGCTGACTCAATGGACGTGAGTCTGAGTGAACTCTGGGAGTTGCTGATGGACAGGGAGGCCTGGTGTGCTGCGATTCTGAACTGAACTGAACTGAGGTGATAAGAAGACTAGAAAGTCTAAAATTGTCTTATTTATATTGTTATAGTTGGTTCTGACTGAAAACTTAGCTGGGGTAATCAACCAGGAGCCTCAATTTTCATCTACTTGAGCCTCTCCTGGGACTCCTTGGGCTTCCTCACAGCATGGTAGTGAGATTCTAATGTGTGTTCCTAGCCGCAAAAGTAGAAGTGATAGATCTTTGAAGGACCAGCCTCAGAATTTGCACAGCATAATATCTGCTTCAATCTTTTGTTCAAAAAATATCATGCTGCTTGCTGCTGATGATGATTTAATAGCTAAGTCACATCCAACTTTTGCAACTCCATGGACTGTAGCCCTCTGGGTTCCTCTGTCCATGGAATTCTCCAGGCAAGAATACTGGAGTGGGTTGCCATTTCCTTTTCCAGGGGATCTTCCAGACCCAGGAATCAAACCTGAGTCTCCTGCACTGCATGCGGATTCTTTACTGACTGAGCTATGAACAAAGCCCCATGGGGCATGCTAAATTTAAGGAGAAGGGAAATATATTCTGTGGCTTGGTAGGGGAACAGGAAAATCATACTGCAAAGAAGCACATGGAACAGAAGATACTATTGCATCAGCTTTGTGGAAACAATCTAGCACTATCCTCCAGCTATAAGAATTCATATTCCTTCCACATGAAAACTGTTCCCATCCTATTCCCCTCCCCCAGTCTCATGCCATTTTAACATCAGACTCAAGGTCCAAAATTTTTTCAGCTAAATTAGGTTCCGTTGAGAATGAGTCTTCCTGGGTGTAGGAACCTATAAAACATCTACCCCTCTCGTATCTCCAATAAACAGTGCAGAAAAGGGAATAGGATAATCATAATAGATGTTCCCACTCAAAAAGGGGAAGCAGGTAGCACTAAGGGGTCACCTGTTTATAGAAATGATGATATCCAGCCAGACACACGTGGCTAAGTTTCCGTGATGCAGAATCAGGAAACGGACATTGACGAGGACCACATCTTATTCCCTCTGAATTTTTCTCCTTGGCTCTACAGTCTGAACTCCAGACACTCCCACTAAATAAAACTCTCTTTTCCTTTAGAAATGGCCTGGTTTTGCAGTTGAGAAGTTTTTTCTCATCCTACTTCCTGACAGTAGAAGGTTAAGAGTCCAGAAATCTTGATTCATTTTGAACAATTTCAGTCCTAATCCAATCTCTAGTCTAAACCAGCACTGATTCCTTCTGACAGTTCTCTTAGAAACTTTGCAGATTGCTTATGACTACTACTGGGGCTAGTATCTTTGGACATAAGCCACACAAACTTTTGGGGTCAGCATCTTTTGACCAAAGCCATATACACACTCAAAGTTATGGTTCTTTCAACCCTGGGGAGAGGGTTAGAGTGCTATGGAACACAGCCTCTAAAAGTTTTGCAAATTACTTACCTGAGTTGTTGTTTTTCAGTCACAAAGCTGTGTCCAAATCTTTGCGACCCCATGGACTCCAGCACACCAGTCTCCACTGTCCCTCACCATCTCCTGGAGTTCACCCAAGTTCATGTCCATTGAATCATTGATGCCATCCAATTATCTCATCCTCTGCCACCCTCTTCTCCTTTTGCCTTCAATCTTTCCCAGCATCAGGGTCTTTTCCAGTGAGTCAGCTTTTCCCATCAGGTGGCCAAAGTATTGGAGCTTCAGCATCAGTCCTTCCAATGAGTATTTTGGGTTGATTCCCCTTATGACTGACTGTCTTGATCTCCTTTACCTGTAAGGGTCTGTAAATCAGGCCCTTACATTTTTTATAAGCTGTTTTTTCTTTTTTTTATCCAGTTGAGAGCAACTAGGAGGCAGTCTTTATAAGGTCTTAATAATCTTACGAGCTTGCAGGTAATTTAGCAGTAAAGAATCTGCCTGCCAAAGCAGGAGACTTCAGAGACCCAGGTTCAATCCTTGGGTTGGAAAGGATCCCCTGGAGAGGAAATGACAACCTGCTCCAGTATTCTTGCTTGAAAAATCCCATGAACAGAGAAGCCTGATGTGCCACTGTCCATGGGTTCATGCTAAGAGTTGGACGTGACTGAGCACACAATCGTCTTACAGACACATCCTTTACTTGGTCTTTTGTCTAATATCACATCGTACTACCATCACCCTGGCTTTGATCTTTTCCCAAAGTTATTTCTTACTTTGCCAACTTAACCATATGGAGAGGCTTGGGATGAGAAACAGTTTTATTTTCCATCCTTAAAACAGGTTGAAAGACTTTCCTCTGAATTCTGCTTGAAATCCAAACTGTTTCTTTAGGTCTACTTTCTCTTTCATCACTCCATTATCAGCAGTTAAATGAAGCCAATTGACACTTTCAATGCTCTGCCTTGAACAAGTTTTGCAAAATCTACAAGTTTATTAGTTATATGTTGTATCATCCATATTACAATAGGTGACAATGTTGTCAAAGCTTCCATCACTATAGAAGACTGGATGCCTTTTCTCTAGCCTTTAACATTAATTTCCTCATTACCTTATCAACTTCTACTAAGTCTCCCTACTTGTCTTCATTCCTCTACCCACAGTGCAATCTCAAAGCCAATGCCATGTATTTTAAGTTTATATGATGGCTTTACCCCATTGCTATACTGTTCCAAAACTTAGTTGCTTAAAGAAATGAAAAGACTCTGTCAATTGACTATTCTCTTTACTATGTTGTTGGTTGAACTGGCAGGATAAATGAGAAGTCAAAAATAGCATCACTGACATGGTTGGCAGCTGGTCCTGGCTGCATTGATAGCTCATCTGATGATGTCAACAGGAGTCTTAGTTATCCTTAACAGGGCCCCTCCACATACCTATTTGGGCCTCTTGACATGTTTTATCACATTTAACTTATCTCTTTAGCATTGTGAGGTAGATTATCACTCTCATTTATTTAGCAAATAACATCAATTAGTAGCTGCTTATGAGAACAGAAAGTCAAGTAAGACATAATTCTTGCCCTAAAGGAGTTTATATCCAGTAGAGGAGATAATGATTATTATGAAAAAAAAGAAAAAAGAAAGAAAAAATGGAGAAATGGAAGTTCAAAAACATTAAGTAAATTGCTTTTCCTTTAATAATTGACTCAGATATGAAGCTAGATCTGCCTGGCTTCAAAACTATGCTTTCTCTGGAGCACAACTGAGCATTTAGAAAGTTAATATACATTTCCGGACCAATGATAATGAAGATTTGGAAGCTGGGAATGAAAAAAAATGGATCGAATGCAAAAATTTGCCCAAGCAAAATAGACGGGACTTGATGACTACTTAGATAAGGCCAACAGAAGAATCTAAGTTTAATCCTGTAAATAAAGTTAGGAAATCAGAAGGAAGGATTGGTGGTATTGACTTTAAAAATATACAACTTGAGAGCTGTGAATTAAGCTTTATTACTGCAGCCTGGGAGACAGCACCTCAGCTAGAAATTCCTCTGAGACATTGCTCCAAAGAGGCAAGAGGGAGGATAGTTTATACATATATATACTTTTGGGAGAGGGGAAATATATGCAATCAAGCACGTATTTTTTGTAGAAAGCTTCTGCTGGTCTTGGGAGGCTTCTGCGAGTCATGAGAAACAAGTATCACCATGAAAGCTTTTAGTGCTTTTCTAGAAATGAGGAGATACAGGAATTGGGCTCATAAAATCAGCTCCTGAGACTATCTGAAGAGCTCTCCTGCCAGGTTTCCTGCAGTGCAGAGTGCCTCATTTCTGATCTCCACCCTGAACTCCCCTCAGACGATGCTGAAAGTCAGCATCGGCAGCAGCACATGATTTAATCCTTGTAGAGGCCGGTGGCAAGCACCCATGGCAAGTGCCGTTTTCTAATTGACAGTAGTAAACAATGATTCCATTTGTTTTATCCATGTTTAGTTTCAGGAACTAAACAGACATACAGATGTTATCCACAAGCATGGTAAAGACAGAAAACTTCAATCACTCAAAAGAATACTTTCTATATGTCTGGTTTTGGGTAGGTGAACCAGAAGCCACATCCCTAATGTCAATGATCTAAAAGTCAAAGATGCAAAGACAGTCCGACAGGAAAGCGATTGCACTTTGATGTGATAAGGACCACAATAAACATAAATACACAAGTCACTGCAAGGGAACAAATACGAAAGTCAAGATGATACCAGGGAAATTAGGTGCAGAGAGGTGGCCATTCTACCGGGGTATGGATGCAACTGCTAAGGGAAAGAAAAGAAGAAAATGGCCAAGGACACTGCCTAAGATTCAAAGAAGCAGATGGGAGGAATGTCCAAAAGTAGGAAGAGAGTCAGCCACAGAAGTCAAGGGAAGAGAAAATGTCAAAAAAGTCATTACATTACAGACAGAGGCAGAGGCAGCCCTGTGAAATGAGATTTGGTCAGGAACTTTAATATACAATTGATACAGGGCAGTCAAAGAGGATAAAGACCAAGAAGAGATGGCTTTATTGGGCTTGAATTCAATTCTTTCTTTATTTTGATATGGAACTCAAACTGTGATAATTCAGTTTTTCAAAGACATTAAAATAACTTCCTGACAAACAAGTATATTGGTTATATAGCTCTATCATAATGACTTATATCCCAAGAAGGGATAAATGAACTACAAGCTGAATGAGAAAGAAACACTTAGCTAAGATAATTAAGTTAGCTAGGCTTAATTGAGGGTTCAGAAGCACCAAGTTTTGGAATGTAAATGGTAGAGAATAAGCTTCTTTTCGAATACGATAGGATAATTTCAGGTTAAAAACTGAAGAGGTCTAAGGATTTAGTATCTGAGATGTCCCATTGCAATGTTTTGTTCTGTCTAAAGAAAATTTCATCATAAAAATAGAAATAGCTAGATGTTTGAAAAGTACCAAAAAACTCTTCGTTCTTTTTTTTCCATTTTTAAAACTATTCCACACAGGAATAATTTAACCAAAATATAAAAGCATCTATAACAAGATGTTAAAAAAAATTTTTTTGGTGTCAGTTTAAGACCCCAAGGATTAAGAACAAATAATAGGTGTAAAATACTGTTCCAGCAGGCAGGTGGCCAGGAATGCGCAGAGAAATGGGGGCAGGGGCCAGGTGGCAGCAAATCATGCAAATGGTGAACAGTAGGGGTCCATGGGCAGACAAAAGAAAGCAGGAGCCTCTGGACTGATAGGAAACCATACATTTTGGGTGATAAGTGTCTGGGCAGTAGACAAAGACAGGTAGAGAAAGGCAGGAATCTTGTGCCTTCAAACTGTGACCAGTTGTTCATTGTGCTCTCATTACAATAAGACTGGCCTTGCAGATAAGGAGTACTCATTTTGAGCTGACACCTTGACACTTCTGATCTAAGCTAAATAAGGACAAGAATCACCCCTCTCCTCGGGAAAATGGAGCTGGGATGAAAACCAAGGAATACGATCCCCAAACTCTTCCTTCAGTTCAGTTCAGTTCAGTCGCTCAGTTGTGTCCGACTCTTTGTGACCCCATGAGTCGAAGCATGCCAGGCCGCCCTGTCCATCACCAACTCCTGGAGTTCACTCAAACTCACGTCCATCGAGTCAGTGATGCCATGCAACATCTCATCCTTTATCGTCCCCTTCTCCTCCAGCCTTCAATCTTTCCCAGCATCATGGTTTTTTTTTCAAAATGAGCCTTTTCAAACTCTTCCTTACCCAGTGAATATCCTGCCCCTTCATGTGTATGCCCCTCACAACTTGCCAAAGAAACCCAGGGTAGTAGCCCCTCATCTGTGTGCCTGCTCTCCCTTGGAGGGTGTATTCTTGCTTAAATACTTTCATTTTAGTTTCTTAATCTCCCTGCTTTGTCCTTGAATTATTTTGCAGTGAAGAAATGGAGAAGGAAATGGCAACCCATTCCAGTGTTCTTGCCTGGAGGATCCCAGGGATGCGGGAGCCTGGTGGGCTGCCGTCTATGGGGTCTCGCAGAGTCAGACAGGACTGAAGTGACTTAGCAGCAGCAGCAGCAGTGAAGAAAGAACCTTAACTTCACCAGGAACAATACCTCTACAATCTCGAATGAGAATACTTGCAAAAGAAGTGTCCTGAAACTTGCTTTGGCAATCCTTAGCATAAGGGCTGCCTCAAAGATATTTAAAAGGTTGGAGAGGGTAAAAAAGAGGACTGTTTTTGAAGAGAGAGGGTTTTAAGATGAGATTAGCATTTGAATCATTAGACTGAATAAAATGGATTGCTCTTTCTAATGTGGGTGGGCCTCAAGCAATCCGTTGAAGGTCTGATGGCCTATAAACGCTGCTGGGGTTGGGATATCAGTCTTTTCCTGCCTTCTGACTGGAAAAACTGGCTCTTGTTGGGTCTAAAGGCTGCCAGTTTGGGGACTGGAATTTATACCATCAGTTCTCCCAGTTTTCAGGTCTTCAGACTGGAAATATATCACCAGTATAGTCTTGGATCTCTTAGCTGGAGACCCCAGTCTACAGCTTGCTAACTGCAGATCCTGTGACTTCTCAGTCTCCATCATTGCAAGAAATGACTTCTTAGTTCTGTTTCTCTGGAGAACCCTGACTAATCTCCTTCCCCCTCTCCTTCTCTCTCCTCAACATTCCTCCATGAATGAACACAATTCATGGTAAGTGTGCTGCCACTGGGGAGTCTAGGCTTAACATGCCTTAGGTTCAGAATTAAACAATGCACAATTAAACCAGAGTGCTCCTTCCTTTGAAATCTCAGCAAAATCCCCATTGTGTTTCATTAACTCTGACTCGTAGATAGGCAGAGACCTGAACCAAGCAGCCCAGGCAGGAGAATGTTCTCTGATTATCAGAAAAATGGAAGCTGGGGGAGAGGCATCTTAAAGGAAAGCTCTGATTGACTAGGTCTGAGCCACATGCCAAGCTCTTGAGCTAAACGTGGAGTCAGACCCATCCAAAAGGCTGAGCAAAGTGATTTCTTGGGTTGCACTGTGCTTCCCTAAAAGATAATGTTAAAATTTTAACCACCCTCCATACCTCAGTATATACCCTGATCGAGAAATAGCGTGATTGTAGATGCAGTTAATTAAGATGAGTTCATACTAAAGTAGGGTGGATCCTAATCCAACATGGCTGGATGTCTTTCTAAGAAGACAATGGTGATAAGGAAGGGGAAGAATGTTATGTGATGATGAAGGCAGAGATTGGAATTCTGCAGCTTCCAGTCTTGGAATGCCAGAGATTGCCAGCAAACTGCCCGAAAGTAGGAAGAGCCAAGAAAGGATTCTCCCCTTCAGGTTTCAAAAAGTATGTGTGTATTGGTAACACCTTGATTTTGGACTTCTAGGCTCTAGAACTGTGAGGTAATACATTTCTGTTGTTTTTAAGCCATTCAGGTTGGTACTTTCTTATGGTCATCCTTGTTGTTTAGTCGCTAAGTCGTGTCCAACTCTTTGTGACCCCATGGACTACAGCATGCCAGGCTTCCCTGTCCTCCACTATCTCCCAGTGTCTGCTCAAACTCATGTCCATTGAGTTGGTGATGCCATCCAACCATCTCATCTGTTGCCCCCCACCTTTAACTCCTGCCCTCAATCTTTCCCAGCATCAGGGTCTTTTCCTTTGAGTGGGCTTTTCTCATCAGGTAGCCAAAGTACTGGAGCTTCACCCTCAGTATCAGCATCATGGTCACCCTAGGGAACTGATAAAGCTTAAGAGGTTATTTAATGAAAGGAATAGAAAGAAATGGTTATCAGAAAAAACAGAAGGTGGGGGAGGGGCAACTTAAAAAAAGTATCTTGATATAGTACTTACAAATCATTTTCATTGTTTTTAAGTGAAAACAAATCCTGTGTATTTATCTATGCAAATGCTACCAGGCTAACTAAAACACAGATATTTTGTGTTTATATGGAAAATTTTCAACCTTGTTGGTCTTACCCAGGCAGACACTCTGCTTGCCAATTATACCTTTTTTCCTATTGAAATGAAAAGGAAAATTGTTACTTAGAAGCAAATATTTCCCAACATGGAATTATGGGCTGTGCTGAAAATAATAAAAGAATCTTTTATATAAAATACATTTAAACTTTTGGCAACCTATCTATAGATAGAATGAGACTATTATTGGAACCCAGGCATCTGAAGCAGTAACAGCAGTGACACGTGATCAAGGACTATTCAGTGTTCCAAAGTGATCATCTTTGCTCATTATCCCTCCTGGACACAGAATGGATGAAGTACACCTAACATTTTTAGTGAAAAGACATGCATTTAAGCAAACAATAGAGCAAGTGACATGAAAATAGGAATGATGTAACTGAATGAATGTGAAGTCCATTTGTCAAATAATCAATAAGGTAAGCACTTGGGATATTTCACAATTTATTGGATGATGGTATGCATTTTCTAATTTATTGGATGCTTGCTTCTTTCATAAAGGTAAATTATATATCATTAATCTTTCTAGGAGGCTGTTGTCCTAAAGTTAATTTAGTGATGATTTTTCAGATAATATACCTGCTAGAGAAGTAGTATGTAATCAATACAAGAAAGTAATCAGATAAAGTGTATATGCCCCCTTTTGAAATTTTTTTTATAATTAGTGGGATATAAACTGTGAGTTGGGTTAAAGAGAAGGACTAAAACAGAGATACAACTTGCCCTTGAATATCAGACCATCCTGACACTATTTCCTCTGCATCAGGGGCTCCTTTATTTACTTAGTTGTTTCTTTCATCTCTTAGTACCCTGCCTCCTGCCAAGTTCCTCTGGTACTCTAATGTCACCCTTCTTCCCCATCCTTTTCTTCTTATCTTAGAAACACCCTCAGTCTCATCCCCAGGGAACTATAGTCCTGTTATTTCATTATGCATCACAATTTTTGCATCCCATTTTTTGGTAATACCTCTTATCCCTTCTAGCTTTGGCCTTAACATTTACATAAGCCAAAGGACCATTAAAATGTTTCCCTAGAGTTCTATCTTTAAGAGAAATGCTGCCCTTTTTTTTATCAATAGGCTCTAATTACAAGCATCTTTTAAATATTCTGTTTTTCATTGCTTCTAGTAAGGCCAAGTAAGCTCCTGCATACTGTCTTCCCATAGATAACAATTGCAAACTCTGGATACAACACAAAAAAGTACCTGAAAGCACTGGACAATTAACAAACTGATTTTGAAGGGGAGCTGACACTTGGGAGAGGTAAATGCACCGGATGAGTGTCAGTCTATCCTCGTCTTTCCTTTCTTTTTCTTCCTCCTCCTCTTCTTGTTTTCTCATTAGTGTTTAACTTAAGCAGGTGGCAGGCAGAGACAGGCAGGTGAAAATCTAACAGAAAACCACACTCTTTTTGATCTAAAAAGCAGAGGACTGAGTTGAGGAGCTACAATTTCTAAAAGGCAAGAGGGCTTACTTCCCTGGTTATCTAGTGGTTAAGATTCTGCCTGCCAATATAGGGAGGGCTTCTCTGATGGCTCAGAGGGTAAAGACTCTGCCTGCAATCCAGGAAACCCGAGTTTGATCCCTTGATTGGGGAGATCCCCTGGAGAAGGAAATGGCAACCAACTCCAGTATTCCTGCCTGGAGAATTCCAAGGACAGAGGAGCCTGGCAGACTACAGTCCATAGCATCATAAAGAGTCGGACATGAATGAGTGACTAACAATTTCACTTTCACATTTCAATGTAGGGAATATGGGTTTGATCCCTGCTCGAGGAGGATTACACATGCCAAAAGGGAACTAAGTCCCTGTGCCACAACTGCTGAGTCTGCACATCTGAGAGCCCATGCTCTGCAAAAAGAGAATCCACTGCAATGAAGTCCCTACACCACAACTGAAGAATAGCCCCCACTCACCACAGATGGTGAGAGCCCATGTACAGCAACGAAAACCCAGCGCAGTCAAAAATTAATAAATTAATTAAACAAAATGTAAAAAACAAGAGAAGTGGGGTGGGGAAAACTCCAGAAAGAAGAGAGACAGAGAGGAGGAGTTACAAATCCTATGTATAAATTTTGTGCAGAGATCTCAGAAACAAGGATAAATAACAACCTGAGTTTGCAATGTGCATTTGAAGTAGAGGGCAGTCTCCTCGGACAGAGTGCTTAACCTGTGAGAGCTGACTCTGTCTCTGGGTAGATGGTACTAGAACTGAGCTGCCTTGTGGGACTCTGGGTGGGGCCAATGGTAAAGAGCTCACCTGCTAGTGCAGGAGACACAAGAGACATGGGTTTGATCTCAGGATCTGGAAGATTCCCTGAAAGAGGGCATACCTCCATACCAGTCTTCTTGCCTGGAGAACCCCATGGACAGAGGAGTCTGGCAGACTACAGTTCATGGGATTGCAAATAACCCCATGAAGTGACTTGGACACAGCTGAAGTGATTTGCACACAGGCACAGAGGACGCTTGGCTGGTGTTGCAGCCTTGTGTGTTTGGATATGTGGGAAACCCTCACCATCCCCTGGCACTGGAATTGGTTCTACAACCTTTCAACTGAAACTTTTATTCCACTTTGCTATGTGTATGAAAACCAGCTTTTTTTCTCATTAAAAAGTTCTTATGAGCAACTTGGATAAAGTTATATAATACTGCTTAAAACCCAGCAAGAATGGCTGAATGCTAGATAAGCATTAAAAAAAAAAAAAAAAAACTGGAAAAGATGTCTATATAAGCTTCATGGAAGTCTAGTACTATCTACCTGCTTATAATTCTAGGGAAATTGATCCTAAGACAGTTTACAGTCATAGAAAACAAGGCTGACTGATTGAATGGTTAGCATACTAAAATAATTGAGTACTTAAAAAGAGCAGGCAACTCCTAATTCCTTAGATAAAAAAATGATGTACAGATTTATACTATGTATCCTCAACTTGAAAAACTAGAAATTATTAGATAAAGATTCAAATGTCTAAAAAAAAAGAAAAAGAAGTACTACATGAACGTCCTTAAAAAAAAAAAAAAAGCCCGCAGCACAAGTGTTGCTTTCTAAAATAATTTCAGAGTACATAGTTCTTTCTATATAACATAAAATCCAAAAAAAGAAAAGTGATAAATTCAACTGCATAAAAAATTAAATTCCTGCAAGATAGAATCCACCATAAGCAAAGTCAAAAGTCAGATGATAAACTGGGAAACACTTACAATTCATGTTACAAAGCATTAATTTCCTAACATATATGAGAGATAAAAATCTCCAGAAAGCAATAACAAAAAGACCAATAATCCAATATAAAAATAGGAAAGGATATGAACAGGCATATCACAAAAAAGGAAAATTAGTTATTTTAAAACATATGAAAAGATGCTCAGTCTAGCTAGATAATAAAAAAAGAAATATAAACTTACACCATACTGAGGCTACACTTTTTGCCACCATATTATCAAACATCAGAAAAGATGATAATGTCCTCATGGTTCCAGGTATGAGGAAACCTGTCATTCATTAGCATGAGTGTAAATTACCGTAACCTCTATGCAGGGCTATTGGACTGGGACCAGCTGGGGAAAGGGGGCTTCCCAGGTGGCCCTAGTGGTAAAGACCTGCCTGCCAATACAGGAGACGTAAGAGATGCAGGCTTGATCCCTGGGTTGGGAAGACCCCCTGGAAGATCATCGCTCCAGTATTCTTGTCTGGACAGAGGACCCTGGCAGGCCACGGTCCATATCATTGCAAAGAGTCAGACAGGACTGAAGTGCAGGCAGGCACATACACAGCTAAGGAAAGGAATCCTGGGAATCGTCACAGCTCTCTGCCTCCTCTAAATTTTTTTCCCTTATCCTTCTTGTCCCTAGGGGCTCAGACGGTAAAAGCGTCTGCCTGCAATGTGAGAAACCCGGGTTTGATCCCTGGGTCAGGAAGAGCCCCTGAAGAAGGAAAATGCAATCCACTCCAGTACTCTTGCCTGGAAAATTCCATGGATGGAGGAGCCTGCTGGGCTACAGTCCATGGGGTCACAAAGAGTCAGACGCGACTGAACTTCACTTTCACTTTTCACTTCTTGTAGTTTGTTGTTTAGTTGCTAAGCCTTGTCTGACTCCTTTTGCCATGCCATGGACTGTAGCCCGTCACGCTCCTCTGTCCATGGAATTCTCCAGGCAAGAACACTGGACTGGGTTGTCATTCCTTCTCCAGGGGATCTTCCCAACCCAAGGATCAAACCTGAGTCTCTTGCATTAGCAGGCGGATTCTTTACCCTCTTGTAGCTTAGCAGTGAACTAGTTCACCAGGTTGGAGTTGGGCCTTTAGGCTAGTGGGAGACCTGTGGTTAAGAGCAACATTAGTATACAAAGTCACTAACTGAGCGGACAGTTCCCAGTCCAGGAAGCATCACCTGTTACAGAATTAAGGAAGTGCTGTCTCCTGGATCACCCTAGAAATGCAAAGAGCTGAATGTGTAGGGTCCTCTTCCTGGGCTTGCCATGGTACATCCTGTAGTGCCCAGTGCAAAAGGCCTCTCCTTGGGAGCTTAACAGGACAGTGAAGACTTACACACTACCAGCCTTCCCACTTGTGAGTTTTCCCAACAAACCTACTTTTCTGGGACTTCCCTGGTGGCACAGTGGGTAGGAATCCACCTGCCAATGCAGGGGACTCAAGGTTGGTCTCTGGTCTGGGAAGATCCCACATGTCGAGGAGCTACTCAGCCCACGAGCCGCACCTGCAGAGCCCAAGCACTGCAACTACTGAAGCCTGTGCTCCGAGAGCCTGTGCCCCACGACAAGGGAAGCCAACACAACGAGAAGCCCGGGCACCACGATGAACAGGAGCCCCCGTTCACCACAGCTGGAAAGAGGCTGCTCAAGGCAGCAAAGACCCAGCACAGCCAAAGAAAAGAAAAGAAAAATTCCCCTAGTTTTCTCCCATGCCATGTAACATGAGTGTGTGTGTGTGTCCATTATCTTTATGTGGACACATCCAAATTATAAATGCATATATCCTCCTGCTCAGTAATTTTACTATTGAGATTTCATCTGCAGATGTATTCATACACATGTAGGAAATGCATTTATGCAAAATTATTCATCATATCATTTTCTGAGATACAGAATATTGTAAATAGTACAGATGTCAACAGCGGGGGACTAGCTGAATTATGAATTATGGTATATGCATACAATGGAAAATTACACAGCTATAAAAAAGAATGAGAACGCTCTTTATGTATGGATAAGGAATAATTTCTAAAAAATTTTTTAGGTTAAAATTTCAAGATGCAGGGGACTTAGTGGTTAATATTTTGCCTTCCAATGAAGGAACTGTGGGTTCAATTCCTGGTCAATGAACTAAGATCCCACAAGCCTTGGAGCCAAAAAACCAAAGCCTTAAACAGAAACAATACTGTAACAAATTTGATAAAGATATTAAAAGAGGGTCCACATTCCCTCTCCCCAAAATAATCAAGGTGAAAAATCCATTACATAATATTAAGCTGATAACAATAGTTCCCTTTGGGAATATCCAGTGGTTATCTGTGAATAAGGATAAGACAGGGAATTCTCTGTGGGTGCAGTGGTTAGGACTCTGCTCTTCCATGGCAGAGGGCATGGGTTTGATCCTTGGTTGGGGAATTAAGATCCTGCAAGATGTGTTTTGAGACAAAAAAAAAAAAGAATTATTTTACTATATACCCATTTGGGCCTTTTAAATTTTGAACCACAAAAATGTATTATATCTCTAAAACAAAACATTGAATGAGGTAACTATTCTAGCAGTCCAATAAATCATGGCAGAAGCTAAGGATCATCAGTCGGGAGGGTCAGGATCAGATGGCAAGACAGAAGGGGATGGAGGAGACTGATATAGACAACCCCTGAGGCTTCTTTTGACAATAAGATCCTCGAGCACAATAACATCCCAATACAGCCAGGTAGAAACAGCAGATATTTGACATGCACTTCATGCCCTCTTTGCCAATTTTCTATTTTTTTCATTTGAGTAGCCCTGCTTATCATTGCATGCTAGTTTTATGGATCCTTTTTAATTTTTATAAGATTTTAGAAGACAGAGGATAACCTGAGATTGATTACCTAATGCACTTTAAGATGAAAGGCTTTCCATTTTCAAGAGTAATCAGCTTCAGTTCAGTTCAGTTCAGTCCCTCAGTCATGTCCAACTCTTTGCGACCCCATGAATCGCAGCACGCCAGGCCTCCCTGTCCATCACCAACACCCAGAGTTCACGCAGACTCACATCCATCGAGTCAGTGATGCCATCCAGCCATCTCATCCTCTGTTGTCCCCTTCTCCTCCTGCCCCCAATCCCTCCCAGCATCAGAGTCTTTTCCAATGAGTCAACTCTTTGCATGAGGTGGCCAAAGTACTGGAGCTTCAGCTTTAGCATCATTCCTTCCAAAGAAATCCCAGGGCTGAGCTCCTTCAGAATGGACTAGTTGGATCTCCTTGCAGTCCAAGGGACTCTCAAGAGTCTTCTCCAAAACCACAGTTCAAAAATCAATTCTTCAGTGCTCAGCTCTCTTCACGGTCCAACTCTCACATCCATACATGACCACAGGAAAAACCATAGCCTTGACTAGACGAACCTTTGTTGGCAAAGTAACGTCTCTGCTTGTGAATCTGCTATCTAGTTTGGACATAACTTTCCTTCCAAGGAGTAAGCGTCTTTTAATTTCATGGCTGCAGTCACCATCTGCAGTGATTTTGGAGCCCCCCAAAATAAAGTCTGACACTGTTTCCACTGTTTCTCCGTCTATTTCCCATGAAGTGATGGGACCGGATGCCATGATCTTCGTTTTCTGAATGTTGAGCTTTAAGCCAACTTTTTCACTCTCCACTTTCACTTTCATCAAGAGGCTTTTGAGTTCCTCTTCACTTTCTGCCATAAGGGTAGTGTCATTTGCATATCTGAGGTTATTGATATTTCTCCCGACAATCTTGATTCCAGCTTGTGCTTCTTCCAGTCCAGCGTTTCTCATGATGTACTCTGCATATAAGTTAAATAAGCAGGGTGACAATATTCAGCCTTGACGTACTCCTTTTCCTATTTGGAACCAGTCTGTTGTTCCATGTCCAGTTCTAACTGTTGCTTCCTGACCTGCATACAAATTTCTCAAGAGGCAGATCAGGTGGTCTGGTATTCCCATCTCTTTCAGAATTTTCCAGTTTATTGTGATCCACACAGTCAAAGGCTTTGGCATAGTCAATAAAGCAGAAATAGATGTTTTTCTGGAACTCTCTTGCTTTTTACATGATCCAGTGGGTGTTGGCAATTTGATCTCTGGTTCCTCTGCCTTTTCTAAAACCAGCTTGAACATCAGGAAGTTCACGGTTCACATATTGCTGAAGCCTGGCTTGGAGAATTTTGAGCATTACTTTACTAGAGTGTGAGATGAGTGCAATTTTGTGGTAGTTTGAGCATTCTTTGTCATTGCCTTTCTTTGGGATTGGAATGAAAACTGACCTTTTCCAGTCCTGTGGCCACTGCTGAGTTTTCCAAATTTGCTGGCATATTGAGAGCAGCACTTTCACAGAATCCTCTTTCAGGATTTGAAATAGCTCAACTGGAATTCCATCACTTCCACTAGCTTTGTTCGTAGTGATGCTTTCTAAGGCCCACTTGACTTCACATTCCAGGATGTCTGGCTCTAGGTCAGTGATCACACCATCGTGATTATCTGGGTCATGAAGATCTTTTTTGTAAAGTTTAAATCATGTTAATTCTTTCCTTTCCCACCTATAAGGAAGAAATCAGACAATAATTCTTATAACATAAGCGGAAATATTTGAAAATGCCACAATGCGATGTGCCCCATGCAACTGGAATTTCAGTGAAATGATTATCTCAAAAGTGGTGGAAAATCAGTATGATGAACCCCGAAGTCTTCAAAATCCTAGAGCATTCCTACCAAGGGGGCAGAGGATTTTTCACTCTGCAGGGAACTGGGGAGTTGCCAGGCAAAGCAATCGCTGTTCACTTGCTCGAGAGTTCTGCTTGCAGTTTTCAATTGGATATACTTCCCACTGCCCATCGCAGTGCTGCCAGCTGCTAGGAATGACTGCAGACTTTTACTTCAGAGGGCAGAGCTTAAAGAAAACACCCAAAGTTAGAAAAAGGTAAGAAATCATAAAAATCAGAGCAGAAATAAGTGGAAACGGAATGAGGAAATCAATAAATGGACTTGTGGACACAGCTGGGAAAGAAGAGGGTGAAATGAGTTGAGAAAGTAGCACTGATAACTACACACTATCACGTGTAAATAGCTAGTGGGAAGTTGCTGCACAATGTAGGGAGCTCAGTCCAGTGCTCAGCAACAGTCTAGAGGGATGGGATTGCAGGCCGGGGGGGAGGGTGCCTGGAGAGGCTCAAGAAGGAGGGAGTATGTGTACACTTATGGCCGCTTCGTGCTGTTGTGCAGCAGAAACTAACAGCACATTGTAATTATCTTGCAATTAGAAAGAAAACAATTTGAAATCCAAAAGATGAGTTTAGTGAGTAGCAGAGAAATGAGTTGTCTGACAAATATCAAGACACTCTTGGAGACAAGGAGAAAGAGGTTAATTGTGACTGTTTGGTAAAAATGATTAATTATTGTTACTATTTAGAGAGCACTCACTATGGTAGGCACAGTACTCAGCGATTTTGCCTACATAATTTTATTTAGCCCTCACATCAGCTCTGTGAGTTACTGCCTTGAGCTGTGCTAAGTTGCTTCAGTTAAGTCCAGCTCTTTGGACTGTAGACCCTATGGACTGTAGCCCTCCCACCCAACTCCTCTGTCCATGGGATACTCCAGGCAAGAATACTGGACTGGGTTTCCCTTTGGGAATAATCATTATCCCCATTTTCCAGAGAAAAAGATTGCAATGGCCAAGTTTCTCAACCAGGTTCACATAGCTTACGGGTGGTGGAGCTGACATTTGAATCTAGCTTTTATTCCACAGCACCACCTTCAATCATTATGTTTACAGTACCAAAAAGAATGCCATCCAGACACAAGCACTATGACTGACAAGTGAGACTTTCTAGGGTGTGAGAACAAAGCGAAAGCAAAATAAAACTCTGCCCCTTTAAAACACTCGTGTAGGTTCTTTCTTCCTTGGACATTCAGAAAAGACTGGGGCAGGTCTCATGGCTCTTAGCTAATTAAGAAAAGATTCTCTTGTACTTCTAAATGCAATAACAATCTCATTTCAGAATTAAAATGGCCAGTCCGTGGTAGTAATCTAGACTCTGAGCTTTATTTGAGGTTAAAGTTCTTATTTCACCCAACTGCACTGTTTCCTTGTCCGTTCTGGAAGTAGCGTGGGGGTGCAGGGAGGGGAATAGCGAGAGGAAGAAGATGTATTAGGGGCAGGAAAGGTGACACTTGGCTGGCTCCTCCCCACATGATCTCACTTTGCTGGTCTCTGAGCCTGGCGGGTGGCCAAAGCTGACTCATTATCTCTTGGGGAATTTTTGTGTCTTTCTCAAAAATTTCCCCAGTGTGAACAGCCTCGGTTAAAGCAGTGCTTCTCATTTTGGTGTCTGCTTGTAATTCCTCCCCAGACCGTGGGCATCCAGTGCTTTACTCTGTTGGAGTCCCACCTTCCTTCTAAGCAGCCTCCTTGGGTGGTGTCATACTGGCTCCCAGGTTGAGCCCCACAGTTAATCCCTAGGAAGCATGGGTTGAGTGCTGCTATTTACCAATGCAGCCTCCACCACTTCCCATGTTCAGACTTTTCTTGAAATGGGTATGGCATCCATCTATGCCTTTCATAGATTTTTAGGGACAAAGATCAAACTTGTTACCTTCACATCCAATTAATTGACTTGCAGTAACTGCTGTGGTCCGTGAGCAGGTTGGAAAAGAATTTCCAGACATGAGGCAGGATGAGAAGAGAATAAAGTTTATTAGAGTGGGAGACACTGTTAGAACAGTCAGCTGGCTCAAGAGAGAGCCAAACCCTTTCACAGGCTAGCAGCCAGTTTTTATAACCTCAAGACAGAAAAATTCCTACTGCAATGATGTGGCTCAGCTAGTAAAGAATCCGCCTACAATGCAGGAGACCTCAGTTTGATACTTGGGTTGGGAGGATCCCCTGGAGAAGGGAACAGCTACCCACTCCCTTGTATTCTTGCCTGGAGAATTCCATGGACAGAGGAGCCTGGCAGGCTACAGCCCACAGGGTCACAAAGAGTCAGACATGACTGAGTGACTTTCACTTTCTTTCTTTCACTAGGGTGCTATAGGGTCGATACAGGATGGATATTTTACCAATATGGGGTCAGGGAACTTGCCAGTTTAGATCCTGAGGCTTATGGCAACAGTTGCTATGGGGTTTGGTCAATTCCAGAGATTTTTTATCCTGGGACCTTGGTACAGGGCTCCATAGTAAGGACAATTCTCTCTTCCCCTATGGTGATGAGGAGTGTGTTTGAGTTAGAATTGGTAGTGAATTCTGTGCCATTCCAATAACTCTCAAAAACACATATACACAGAATAATGTTTGACCAGATACCTGGGACCTCCATGACCCAGTCAGGTTGAGACATAAAACTAATCGTCACAGAGACAAAAACCAGTTCCCTTTGGAATGACTTTAGCTCCTAAATTCAACCAGGTATGCATGAAGCACTACCCTTGAGCTTTTCAAGTAATGATCTACATATGCCCTTATTTCTTAAGTCATTTCAGTTATCTTTTCTAATTGAAATATTCATTATTATCTTCATAATGTCCCAGGACTCTTGTGGCTCCAAGGAAATCATTGGCAAGCTCCTAGCTGAGACTTTATTCTCTGTCATCATCCTTAAATCTTTGGGGGAAAATTATAGGTCTGTGCTCCTCTTGTCTATGAGCCAATAACTTGAACCATAGTTACCTATTTGTTCAACAGTAGAAATAATACCCACTGTAGAGTTGCTTTTTTGATTCACTAAGGAAAGAAGCTCTTTCTTTTGGCTATAATATACTTTCTACTTATACTTTTTCAGAACTTTTCTATCTATTATTCATAGTTGTGTTCTCACACCAAAATATCTCATTGAAATATTAAAAACACAATTGGCTAATTGTCCAGGAAAGCACGTAACTTTATGTCTTAGAGTAGTGACTAGGGGATTTATACAGCCCAAGGAGATATTTGAAATTCTCCACAATTTCATGCAGTCTATAAGTTGACATTTTTCCAGCCCTTGAGATGTCTGCATTTAAGACTCCATAGAGAGAACTTAATCAACCAAGCAATACAATCAGATTGTTTTCTTTAACACTTGCTTTCTGTTAACTTTTTTGATTGCAGTGGCACACAAACAAAAAACAAATTGTCCCAGGTAGACAGGAGCTATATCAACTCAAGGATAAACTACAACATCTAAAGGTAGTACGAGTGCCAAATGTTAAAAAGATTCATTTTACTCTGAGGATATCTGAAAGTTTGCTCCACCTTGTTTGACTATATTCTGGGCCTTGCTTCTCTTCTTGCAAGTTGATTTCAATAGTGAAGACTGGGGTTGAGCCCCTGTATCACGTGATCACAACCCAGCCCGACATTATCGATGCTTCTGGAAAGTTACTTGTAAATTGAATCACGTTGGAGGCTCACTAGAGGAAATTGTTATCTAAATGAATTATACAAGAAACCTTTTTTTAAAAGCAAGGCATCTATTTGGTAAAATAAAATGTCTCAGATTTGATGTTCATGTATAAATTTGGTCTTTCTTATTTTGGACTTGCTTTAAGCAAGTCTGAAGTTCTATTCTTTGAAATTCATCACAAACCAGATGAAACTGAGCTTTTAGACTAAAGCAAGCAAGAGCAGAGAAAGTAGGACCTAGTTAACTGAGAACTATGTGTAAGTAAAATTAAAGTCTTTCTCTCCTTGCCCTTTAAGCCTGATTTAAAATATTTAGATTGAGAGAGAGAGAGAGGAAGAGAGAGAGAGAGATAACATAATTTCAATTTGGTAAACAAATTTTTTTTTAAGTTATAAGAAGGAAGAAAAAATATCTTACTTGGACAGTGTTGGAATGGTAAGTGATAGAGACTCAATTCAAATTAGCTTGAGGAAAAAAAAAACAACATAATTTACTGACTCCTTGGTGGGATAGAAATATATAGTTCTTCAAACCTTTGCTGATGGTAAGAACTAATAACATTTCATCAATTTGACTCTAAAAAGATAACTCATTATAAACATTTTCTTTTCTTGATTATTAGTCATACCAGAATTTTCTTCACGTTTATTAGCTATTTAATCCATCTTATTTTGTCAATTGCCCACTGTTCATTTTAATTGAAATGTTTTAAAGTTAAAGATATTCATCCTTTAATGACATTAGTATGTCTTAGATTATACACCATATAAGGCAGGAATCATGGTTCTCAAATTTACATGTGTGCGAGGTCACTTCAGTCATGTCAGACTCCTTGTGACTCTAGGAACTGCAGCCAGCCAGGATCCTCATCCTTGGAATTTTCTAGGCAAGAATACTGGAGTGGTTTGCTATTTCCTCCTCCAGGGAATCTTCCTGATCCAGGGACTAAACTTGCATCTCTTATGTCTCCTCCATTGACAGGTGGCTTCTTTATCACTGTGTTGTGCTGAGCTTAGCCACTCATTCCTGTCTGACTCTTTGCAGCCCCATAGACTGTAGCCTGCCAGGCTCTTCTGTTCATGGGGATTCTCCAGGCAAGAATACTGAAGTAGGTTGCCATGTCCTCTTCCAGGGGATATTCCCAACCCAGGGATGGAACCTAGGTCTCCCGCTTTGTAGGCTGATTCTTTACCATCTGAGGCACCAACGAGGCCCAAGAATACTGGAGTGGGGAATTTATCACTTCTTCAGGGGATCTTCCCAACCCAGGAATCTAACCAGGCTCTCCTGCATTTCAGGTGGATTCTTTACTACCTGAGGTACCAGGGAAGCCCTCTTTATTACTAGCAACACCAAATTTACATAGTGCTACATATCAGGCAGACCACCTGACCTGCCTCTTGAGAAATCTGTATGCAGGTCAGGAAGCAACAGTTAGAACTGGACATGGAACAACAGACTGGTTCCAAATAGGAAAAGGAGTATGTCAAGGCTGTATATTGTCACCCTGCTTATTTAACTTATATGCAGAGTACATCATGAGAAACGCTGGGCTGAAAGAAGCACAAGCTGGAATCAAGATTGCCAGGAGAAATATCAGTAACCTCAGATATACAGATGACACCACCCTTATGGCAGAAAGTGAAGAGGAACTCAAAAGCCTCTTGATGAAAGTGAAAGTGGAGAGTAAAAAAGTTGGCTTAAAGCTCAACATTCAGAAAATGAAGATCATGGCATCCGGTCCCATCACTTCATGGGAAATAGATGGGGAAACAGTGTCAGACTTTATTTTGGGGGGCTCCAAAATCACTGCAGATGGTGACTATAGCCATGAAATTAAAGGACGCTTACTCCTTGGAAGGAAAGTTATGACCAACCTAGATAGCATATTCAAAAGCAGAGACATTACTTTGCCAACAAAGGTCTGTCTAGTCAAGGCTATGGTTTTTCCTGTGGTCATGTATGGATGTGAGAGTTGGACTGTGAAGAAGGCTGAGCACCGAAGAATTGATGCTTTTGAACTGTGGTGTTGGAGAAGACTCTTGAGAGTCCCTTGGACTGCGAGGAGATCCAACCAGTCCATTCTGAAGGAGCTCAGCCCTGGGATTTCTTTGGAGGGAATGATGCTGAAGCTGAAACTCCAGTACTTTGGCCACCTCATGCGAAGAGTTGACTCATTGGAAAAGACTCTGATGCTGGGAGGGATTGGGGGCAGGAGGAGAAGGGGACAACAGAGGATGAGATGGCTGGATGGCATCACTGACTCGATGGACATGAGTCTGAGTGAACTCAGGGAGTTGGTGACGGACAGGGAGGCCTGGCGTGCTGCAATTCATGGGGTCGCAAAGAGTCGGACACGACTGAGCAACTGAACTGAACTGAACTAACGTAGTGCTAGTTACACTATCGGGCTTTCTCGGTGGCTCAGAGGGTAAAGCGTCTGCCTGCAATACAGGAGACCTGAGTTTGATCCCTGGGTCAGGAAGATCCCCTGGAGAAGGAAATGGCAACCCACTCCAGAACTCTTGCCTGGAAAATCCCACAGACAGAGAAGCCTGGTAGACAATAGTCCATGGGATAGCGAAGAGTCGGACACAAGTGAGCAACTTCACTTCACTTCAGTTATACTATCATACAAAAAGAGGTATCAGTATTTATCAGTGCTTCTGAATGATCATTGATGAATGAGATAAATTACATGATCATTTATGTTCCTGATCATGAATCATATAGAAGTATTATTGCGTTGTTGTGTAGTAGCTAAGTGTTGTGTGGAGCCTGCCAGGCTCCTCTGTCCATGGGATTCTCCAGCCAAGAATACTAGACTCTACTGCCATTTCCTTCTCCAGGGGATCATCCCAACCCAGGGATCAAACCCACATCTGCATTGCAGGTGGATTCTATACCTCTGAGCCACCAGGGAAGCCCATATTAGACGTATAGAATATTAAAATATTTTTGTTCAGTCAAACCCCACCTTCTGCGCCTTCTGCATTGACAGGCATATTCTTTACCACTGAGCCACTTGGGGAGCCCTCAGGGTTATTTAGTCCAGCTGCTAAATGTGACCCTTCTCCTCCTGCTTTTGATCTTTCCTAGCATCAAGGTCTTTTTTAATGAGTCAGCTCTTTGCATCAGGTAGCCGAAGTATTGCAGTTTCAGCTTCACCATCAGTCCTTCCAATGAATATTCAGGGGTGATTTCCTGTAGGATGGACTGGTTGGATCTCCTTGGAGTCCAAGGGACTCTCAAGAGTCTTCTCCAACACCACAGTTCAAAAGCATCAATTCGATGTTCAGCTTTCTTTATGATCCAACTCTCACATCCATACATGACTACTGGAAAAATCATAGCTTTGACTATATTGACCTTTGTTGGCAAAGTAATGTCTCTGCTTTTTAATGTGCTGTTTAGGTTTGTCATAGTTTTTCTTCCAAGAAGCAAGCGTCTTTTAATTTCATGGCTGGAGTCACTGTCTGCAGTGATTTTGGAGCCCAAGAAAATTTCATCTTAACCAAGAATTTCTTTACTTCCCCTTCACTTTCTGCCATAAGGGTGGTATCATTTGCATATCTGAGGTTATTGATATTTCTCCTGGCAATCTTGATTCCAGCTTGTTCTTCATCCAGCCCAGCATTTTGCATGATATACTCTGCATATAACTTAAATAAGCAGAGTGACAATATACAGCCTTGACATACTCCTTACCCAATTTGGAACCAGTCTGTTGTTCCATATCTGGTTCTGTTACTTCTTGACCTGTGTAGAGGCAGGTAAGGAGGCAAAGAAGGAGGACTGGTCTTCCCATCTCTTTAAGAATTTTCCAAAGTTTGTTGTGATTCCTTGGCATTGCTTTTCTTTGGGATTGGAATGAAAACTGACCTTTTCCAGTCCTGTGGCCATTGCTGAATTTTCCATATTTGCTGGCATATTAAGTGCAGCACTGTAACAGCATCACCTTTTAGGATTTGAAATAGATCAGCTGGAATTCCTTCACCTCTTCTAGCTTTGTTATAGAACTTGGTTAAAGGCAGCTTGCTTTTAATGAGTATCGAAACAAGAACAGTCATTGCTAGGAGATTTTCATAGCAGCAACTGAGATCACACAGTTAAATAGGTGACAAAGCCTAAAGCTTGTAGTTCCTATAACCACTGAAGAGGATTAATATCAAATTCCATTATTAACACGTCTTATTTCAATTTTTAAAAATTGAAAATATATGGTTAGTTGTGACTTTTTATAGTGTACGTTCTCTTATGTCTATCCAAGTTTGATTGTAATATGTCACAAACTGGGCTTCCCAGGTGGCACTCGTGGTGAAGAATCTGCCTCCCAATGCAGGAAACTTGAGAGACATGGGTTTGATCCTTCAGTAGGGAAGATCCCATGCAAGAGGAAATGGCACCCTGCTCCAGTATTCTTGCTTGGAAAATTCCATGGTCAGAGGAGCCTGGTGGACTACAGGCCATATAGTATCCCAGAGAGTCAGACGTGACTGAGTAGCTGAGCACACACACAAGTCACAAACGTATACTATAACTTTCTCAAAGCTGGCAAATGCCACAGAGATTTGCTAAAGCTACACTGTCTTAAAAACTCCTCTTTTGCAAAGGACTCTTGACATCCCTGCTACAGATGTCTCTTACCTCTCACCCCACTGCTCAAAGCATCCGATTAGCTGAATGGCAACGAGGAAGAGGTAGGGGAGAAGCACCCCACACAGAAAGGAGGAAGGGCACAGTCCTTTCCCACAAGGCCCTCCATCTCTCAGGGAGGGTCTGTGTCAACAGCAGCCCAAGAGGAAAGGTAAGGCTACCCAAAGAGATCCAACAATTAGTACAAGTCATGTCAGTTCACAGTTTCTTTTTATTAGTAGTAGTATTTTATCGTGGCAAAAGTAGCATAATATAAAATACTGTTTCAACCATATTTAACTGTACATACAGTTCAGTAGCTCTAAGTACACTCACATTGTTGTACAACTCACCATTGTCCATCTCCTGAGTTCTTCGTCTTCCTAAATGGAAGCTCTGTCCACATTCTGTTTAGTAAATGGATAACTGATGAGAACCTGCTGTATAGCACAGGGCGGGGGACAGGGGAGAAGGTATAATCTGCTTGGAGGACATATATTAAGTTAACCTTAAAAATGCATTCCAATATATACTAGGTGCAGATGAATACTGTTTGATTCCACTTATGCAAGGTACCTGGCACAGTCAAATTCATAGTCATAAAGTGCACTGATGGATTGCCAGGGGCCAGGAGGTTGGAGGGCGGGGAGGGAAAATGGGGAGTTAGTGTGTAATGGGGACAGAGCTTCAATTTAGGAAGGTGTCCATATGTTTGTTCTCTACACCTGTGTGTAGTTTCTCTTTAAGCTGCTGTCTGCTCCATCGAACAGAGGCAGGCCCATGGAATTTTAAATTTCTGCGTGGTCCCGAGGTGGATACATGAGGACACACGGCCCTTGGTGTGGGAGGATGAACATGATCATACATGTTAGAAAAGGATATAAAAGAGAGACAAAATGGGATTGAGGACAAACTTTAAAACAAAAAAAATGCGTATTTATTTATAATATTTGGCTGTGCCAGGTCTCAATACTGCGGCACTTGGGATCTTCATGGCGTTATGCAGAATCTATTTGTTGTAGTACTTGAATTCTCTAGTTGTGGCACATTGGCTAGTGCCAGGGTCCTGCCCCGGCTGATCCAGGGTATTCGAAGTGGGGACGGCGTCGGCGACCTATTTATTTAAATATTTTATCAAAGATATAAAGAGTAATAGGATGAGGATAGCTCAGTAGGGAAATTCAGTGGAGAAAAGAGGCTGAGTAGCTTGGTTTACGCGGGGGACCAATAAAACTTCAAGACAAGAAGCTTGCACCACTTACGTAGGCCGCAGGCATCCTTCCGTTCTCCCGAAGGAGAGGAGACACTGAGGCCTCCCCGGTCGGATCTTAGAAGCCCAGGCATAATTAGTAAGCATGGTGGGTTCCGCGCTCCAGATGGAGACTCAGCCAGAGTGAGAGAGAGAGCGACATGGGGAGACCAGTATTTCAAGAAACTGATCCCAATTCTTTATTTTCCATGGTCTACTTTTATACACTGAGATGTTATGCAAAAGTCACGCGGGGTCAGCAGTCCTGACTTTTATCAAAGTCAGGTGCTTCATACAAATGTATACAGAGGTCTTAGGGGTGTTACATCATCTTCTGGCCAGGGGGGCCTGCTGACAATTTACGACCCTCTCCTTGTGACAGCGGTCAGTCAATCAGGACACTTATTTCTCCAGGGCTGATTATTCTCAAAACAGACGCCACCCAAATAAAGTTACATTCCTACAGGGTGAGGGTGTAGTGGGTTTCAGTTAAGGAAAGAATTTACTTAGCCTAAGGTCTAACGTGATTAATATCAAAGGTTAATTCTATATATTCATTAATGTGTGTAAGGGCAGGGGATATGGAGACTTAGCAACAAACATTGGCTCAACAAATGAAAAACCCTTCACCAATACAATTTCTAATCAGCCCATTATACTTATACTAATAGTTTTCTAACTTTTCTAAGGAACCTGTTTTTAGAAGGTTTAAAGCATCTTGTGCCTCTCACGGTTGGGAGGCTGTGAGCGATCACATGTGGCCGGACAAGCCTGTCAGGCAGGCCAGAGAACCTTCAGAGGAGTTTGTAGGTTAAAACACTCTTATCACGCCCAGGAATTATTATAAACTGGAGCTCTAAGTTAACTCCTTCTCCAAAAGAGGTGGTGGGGGACAGCCCCCCGTAAAGTCAGAGGTGTAGGTGAGCACAAAGTAGTAAAGTAGGCAGGCTCTGGTTATGGGGGTAGACGCTCGAGGATTTCCAGGGGGACTCCTGAGGCTCGATCCCGCCTTTGCGTATGTCGAGCCTCCTTCCTCATGACCTTTGCCATGGGCGGAGTACCTCACTCTGGCCCCCAACAGGCTAGTATCTGGGATCTTAGTTCCCTGACCAGGGATCAAACCCGCATGCCTTGCATTGCAAAGCAAGTTCTTAACCTCTGTTCTACCAGAGATGTCCCTGAGGGTAAACTTTATTTACTTCAATAAATTCACCAGGGGAAGGCTCTATTCATTTGCTAGGAGGTAGAAACTGAGGCTTTAGCATATGATAGATATCATACTGGTTAGTCAGCTGTGGGGTCTCAGTTCATATTCACCGTATTAGACTGGTTTCCCTAGAATAACAGAACCAATGGGATCTATGTGTGAGTTTGCAAGAGGTGGGTAGATAGATAGCAAGATAGATTTTAGAGAACTGGCTCATGTAATTGTAGAAACTGGCAAGTCTAATAGCTGCAGGGTGGGCTAGAGGCCCAGGTTAGGTGGACCTTGTTGTCTGCTGGCAGAATTCCTCTTCCTGGCAGGAGGTCAGTCCTTTTTTCTATTCAGGCCTTCAACTGATGGAATGAGGCCACCTATATTATGGGGGGGAATCTGCTTTATTAAAAGTATACTGACTTAAATGCTCATTTCATCTAAAAATACTTTCACAGAAACATCTAGAATAATGTTGGCCCAAACGGCTGGATACTGGGACACACAATGTTAACTCTCAGATTCTCTGTGGCCGTTAATGGAGGAAAACCAATGGTTTTAGGACCACTGGGCTTCCCTGGTGGCTCAGGGGGAAAGAACCTGCAGGAGACACAGGTTCAATTCCTGGGTCAAGAAGATGCCCTAGAGAAGGAAATGGTGACCCACTCCAGTATTCTCGCCTGGGAAATCCCATGGACAGAGGAGCCTGGCAGGCTACAGTTCATGGGGTCACAAAGTCAGACATGACTTAGCACATAAGCAACAATTTCCAACTGTGTCTTTTTTTTAAAGCATACCATTTTTAAAGTACTTAACTTGTTACAATAACATTTCTGTTTTATGTTTTGGCTTTTTTGGCCAGGAGACATGTGGGATCTTAGCTCTACAAGCAGGAATCAAACTCTCACCTGCATTAGAAGGCCAAAGTCTTAACCAATGGACTGCCAGGGAAGTCCCTCCAAGTATGTCTTCTTCTTCTTGTCGTTTACTCGCTAATTCATGTTTGAGTCTTTTGTGACCCCATGGACTGCAGCCTGCCAGGCTCCTCTGTCCATGGGATTCTCCAGGCAAGAATACTGGAGTGGGTTGCCATTCCCTTCTCCAGGGATCTTCCTGACCCTGAGATCACACCCATGTCTCAACTGTGTCTTGGCCAGCTCAAAAAGGAGCTGTCCAGATGAAGTTTTCAATCACTCCTCTCAAAAGCTAGGATCACAGAAATGTGACATGCAGTGACGTTTTGGCAAAATGATGGCCTTGGTCTTATCCAGGGAAGTTCAATGAGCCATGTAATTTGAGGACATGAAATATCTTGCCTCATATCAAAGGCAATGCAGCTCACACAGATGTCAGTTTTTAGCCCCTGGGGTACAATAATTTATGTTCAAAGATCTGCTGACAAGCACACCCTTTGTAGATTATCTGAAGAAAATGATCATTTTTACAGTCATATTTATTTGTTCACTCTGTCAGTGAAACTGTTTAGTGCCCTTAATGTGTGGGTATGTGAGTTACATGCTGAATATATGAAGGTTAATACCTTAAAAATTCCTCCTTTCACAATTAAAATTGAGAGGCAGATTAATATAGATTCATTTTTCCACATCCAAGTGTTTTTGTTGTTGTTTTAGTCACTAGGTCATGTCCAACTCTTGTGACCCCATGCACTGTAGCCTGCCAAGCTCCTCTGTCTGTGAAAGTTTCCAGGCAAGAATACTAGAGTGGGTTGCCATTTCCTTCTCCAAGGGATCTTCCTGACCCAGGGATTGAACCCACGTCTCCTGCACTGGCACGGTGATTCCTTACTACTGAGCCACCAGAGAAGCTGGCTAAGTGTTTTAGAAGGTGCTAATTCCACCACTTTGGGGGTATCAGGTAAAGGAATGATTTTCTGCAGTGGTTTCCTGAAATTAGACTTAATTGGTGAATAATAATAATTAATGATAGAAAAATAGCCAAGATTCCTTGAGTATGTTCTATGTCCAGGCATGGTCATAAGCAGTGTACACAATTTACATATATTCATCTATTTAATGACTAACACTTTACCAGACGCCTTGGGTTGAGATGGTATGCTAGGTAAAATATATAGCATGTACAGACTCGTGGCCTAAGACCAGTAGACACATTTAGGGAACTTCAAGTGATCTAGTAGTGGAACATAAGGCTGCCATGCAGGGTATCAGTGAATGGGACTGAAAACTCTGCCTCCCGGAGATCCCATTACCAGCAGCCAATGTGCTGCTTTGCTTCCATCTCTAACTCTGCACACTCCGTGTCTGAACTGATGCTGTGGAGATCTCCCGGTGTTCACCCAACAGACCCGGCACTCTGAGTGCAGTTACCCGTTTAGTTTTGCTGTCTAATGCCTCAGGGTCTCAACGTGTTTTCTTTGTTAATCTAGTCGAATAAGAGTGCTCAGAATCCTTGTCATCATCACAGCTGCCCTCTTCTTGGGTGCATTTGGATGGTGGATTCTTCTGATCTTTTCTCTTTGTCAATTGAATTCTATCTGCCTTCTATCTTTAAGGACTTCTTCACGAGTTTTGGTTTAAGGGTGTTACATTTGATGATACTGTGCTCTGGATTTCATCTATATATAATCTATAAAAACATAGGCATATATGTGTGTCATATCAAAGGATTTGGGTAACAGGAGAGGTCATTACAGGGCTTCCCTAGTAGCTCAGATGGTAAAGCATCTGCCTGCAATGCAGGAGACCTGGGTTCAATCCCTGGGTCAGGAAGATCCCCTGGAGAAGGAAATGGCAACCCACTCTAGTATTCTGGCCTGAGAATTCCATGGACAGAGGAGTCTGGCAGCCTATAGTCCATGGGATCACAAAGAGTTGGACATGACTGAGTGACTAACACACACACACACACACACACACACACACACACACACAGGTCATTATATCCTTGTTTTACTGTTAGGATAATTTTGAATACTGGGTCAGTGGCTTTTTCCCCCAGGTTTTACTGATGATTTTGATTGTGCTGGCCTCTTGCTGAATGTTACAGTCCTTCTGACCTTAAAACCAATGCCCCTATTTGTTTTTCATCTCCAGACTTGAGGGACTGTTCTTTCTGTCCCTGTAGTTTGAGAGACAGACAGCATTTGGAGCTGCCCACTGTCCCCCTAGGACCATAAATCTTCTTTCTTGATGGTCTTTGTATAGTGTTCTTTCAAAGACTCTTCCTTAGTCCCTTGCTGAGGATCAAAGGATATAACAGAATGGCTTAATATGCAAACATGGTAGCTTATAAACTGTTGACATCCCAGGCGAGAGGCTGATTTGTGTGTCTTGACTTTCCTCTTCATATTCTTACTCTATTCTGTGTGCCTTATATCTCTGTCAGGGTCTGAGTGGAGGCGGGGCACAGGGACTCAGATACAGTTTAGAAAATAGAGGAAATTCTCAAGTCAGAGTGATGTTTGTAATGGAAGTTCAGGAAGTTGGAAAATCTGAAGGTCTCTAAGGTCAATCACTACAAAAGATAAAAGGCCAAGGCATTTGAAGGGGAGGAACTGCCTTGTGTGATATGCCGCAAAGCAGAAGACCAGCCCAAAGGGTCTCAGAGTTTATTCTCAAGGGATCTAGGTTTTGTACCAGAATTTCTGTCATTTTGCCTGCATGCAGTGCTTTGGGGCTACTGGAGAACCCAGGCATCATCTTTCTCTTTCAATTTTTCTTTCTTTCTCTGCTTCCTGCTTATGGTTTAACATTTTGTTTTCTTTCTAAATTGAAGGAAAGTTGCTCTGATAGCCTTCCTTTATCTTACTATTGTAGTAAAACTTCATGGTTCAAGCCCTCCATGACTCATTTTTTTTTTTTTTGATCACACTTTTTTCCCAATGGCATTTATAAAATGAATGTTTGACTTACATAGAATTCACATGGCATAAAATTGTCTATTTTTTTAAAATATAAATTTATTTATTTTAATTGGAGGTTAATTACTTTACAATTAATTTGCCATACATCAACATGAATCTGCCATGGGTATACATGTGTTCCCCATCCTGAACCCCCCTCCCACCTCCCTCCCCATACCATCCCGCTGGGTCATCCCAGTGCACCAGCCCCAAGCATCCAGTATCATGCATCAAACCTGGACTGGTGATTCGTTTCATATATGATATTATACATGTTTCAATGCCATCCTCCCAAATCATCCCACCCTCTTCCTCTCCCATAGAGTCCAAAAGACTGTTCTATATATCGGTGTCTCTTTTGCTGTCTCGCATACACGGTTATCGTTACCATCTTTCTAAATTCCATATATATGTGTTAGTATACTGTATTGGTGTTTTTCTTTCTGGCTTACTTCACTCTGTATAATAGGCTCCAGTTTCATCCACCTCATTAGAACTGATTCAAATGTATTCTTTTTAATGGCTGAGTAATACTCCATTGTGTATATGTACCACAGCTTTATTATCCATTCATCTGCTGATGGACATCTAGGTTGCTTCCATGTCCTGGCTATTATAAACAGTGCTGAGATGAACATTGGGGTACATATGTCTCTTTCAATTCTGGTTTCCTCAGTGTGTATGCCCAGCAGTGGGATTGCTAGGTCATAAGGCAGTTCTATTTCCAGTTTTTTAAGGAATCTCCACACTGTTCTCCATAGTGGCTGTACTAGTTTGCATTTCCACCAACGGTGTAAGAGGGTTCCCTTTTCTCCACACCCTCTCCAGCATTTATTGCTTGTAGACTTCTGGATTGCAGCCATTCTGACTGGAGTGAAACAGTACCTCATTGTGGTTTTGATTTATGAGTGATGTTGAGCATCTTTTCATGTGTTTGTTAGCCATCTGTATGTCTTCTTTGGAGAAATGTCTAGTTCTTTGGCCCGTTTTTTGATTGGGTCATTTATTTTTCTGGAATTGAGCTGCAGGAATTGCTTGTATATTTTTGAGATTAATTCTTTGTCTGTTGCTTCATTTCCTATTATTTTCTCCCATTCTGAAGGCTGTCTTTTCACCTTGTGTATAGTTTCCTCTGTTGTCCAGAAGTTTTTAAGTTTAATTAGGTCCCATTTGTTTATTTTTAATTTATTTCCAATATTCTGGGAGGTGGGTCTTAGAGGATTCTGCTTTGATTTATGTCAGAGAGTGTTCTGCCTATGTTCTCCTCTACGAGTTTTATAGTTTCAGGTCTTACTACACCATGACCAAGTGGGCTTTATCCCAGGGATGCAAGGATTCTTCAATATCCACAAATCAATCAATGTAATACACCACATTAACAAACTGAAAAATAAAAGCCATATGATTATCTCAATAGATGCAGAGAAAGCCTTTGACAAAATTCAACATCCATTTATGATAAAAACTCTCCAGAAAGCAGGAATAGAAGGAACATACCTCAACATAATAAAAGCTATACATGACAAACCCACAGCAAATATTATCCTCAATAGTGAAAAATTGAAAGCATTTCCCCTAAAGTTAGGAAAAATACAAGGGTGCCCACTTTCACCACTACTATTCAACATAGTTTTGGAAGTTTTGGCCACAGCAATCAGAGCAGAAAAAGAAATCCAAAAAAAAAGAAAGAAAAAGAAATCCAAATTGGAAAAGAAGAAGTAAAACTCTCATTGTTTGCTGATGACATGATCCTCTACATAGAAAACCCTAAAGATTCCACCAGAAAATTACTAGAGCTAATCAATGAATATAGTAAAGTTTCAGGATACAAAATCAATACACAGAAATCCCTTGCATTCCTATACACTAATAATGAGAAAATAGAGAAATTAAGGAAATAATTCCATTCACCATTGCAATGAAAAGAATGAAATACTTAGGAATATATCTACCTAAAGAAACAAAAGACCTATATATAGAAAACTATAAAACACTGGTGAAAGAAATCAAAGAGGACATTAATAGTTGGAGAAATATACCATGTTCATGGATCGGAAGAATCAATATAGTGAAAATGAGTATACTACCCAAAGCAATCTATAGATTCAATGCAATCCCTATCAAGCTACCAACAGTATTTTTCACAGAGCTAGAACAAATAATTTCACAATTTGTATGGAAATACAAAAAACCTCGAATAGCCAAAGCTATTCTTCTTTCTTGAGAAAGAAGAATGAAACTGGAGGAATCAACCTGCCTGGTTTCAGTCTCTACTATAAAGCCACAGTCATCAAGACAGTATGGTACTGGCACAAAGAGAAATATAGATCAATGGAACAAAATAGAAAGCCCAGAGATACATCCATGCACCTATGGACACCTTATCTTTGACAAAAGAGGCAAGAATATACAATGGATTAAAGACAATCTCTTTAACAAGTGGTGCTGGGAAAACTGGTCAACCACTTGAAAAAGAATGAAACTAGAACACTTTCTAACACCATATACAAAAATAAACTCAAAATGGATTAAAATTGTCTTCTAAAGTATACAGTTCAGTAGTTATAAACATACTCATGGAGTCACCTAACTACTACAACAGTCTAATTTCAGAATACTTTCATTACCCCAAGTAAATCTCAAATATGTTAACCATTATTCCTCATTTCCTTCCTTCCTTAAGCCTCTGGAAATCCTGTATCTACTTTGTGTTCTTATGGATTTGCCCACTATGAGTATATACTATGGGATTATACAGTGTGTGGACATTTTTTTTTTTTTGATGACTGGCTTCACTTACATAATATTTTCAGTGTTCATCCTTATTGTTGCATGTATTGATACTTCCTTTCTTTTTACTGCCATTGTATAGATATACCACATTTTGCTTATTCATTGTTCAATTAAGACTGATACATGTTGTTTTCACATTTTGGCTACTATGAATGGCATTGTTGTTGTTGTTCAGTTGCTATAACATTGTTGTTGCTGTTGTTTTTCAGTTGCTCAGTCGTGTCTGACTCTTTTCAACCCCATGGACTGCAGCATGCCAGGCTTCCCTGTCCTTCACTATCTCCTGGAGTTTGCTCAAACTCATGTCGATTGACTCAGTGATGCCATCCAACCATCTCATTTTCTGTCACCCCCTTGTCTTCTTACCCTCAATCTTTCCCAACATCAGGGTATTTTCAAATGATTTGGCTCTTCAAATCAGGTGGCCAAAGTACTGGAGCTTCAGCTACAGCATCAGTCCTTTCAAAGAATATTCAGGGTTGATTTCTCTTAGGACTGACTGGTTCAATCTCCTTGTAGTCCAAGGGACTCTCAAGAGTCTTCTCCAACACCACAGTTCTAGATCATCAACTTTGGTGCTCAACATTGTTATGAACATTCACTTAGACATCAGTTCAGTTCAGTTCAGTTGCTTAGTTGTGTCTGACTCCTTGCAATTCCATGAATCACAGCACACAAGGCCTCCCTGTCCATCACCAACTCCCGGAGTTCACCCACACCCATGTCCATTGAGTCAGTGATGCCATCCAGCCATCTCATCCTCTGTCGTCCCCTTCTCTTCCTGCCCCCAATTCCTCCCAGCATCAGGGTCTTTTCCAATGAGTCAACTCTTCGCATGGCCAAAGTATTGGAGTTTCAGCTTCAGCATCAGTCCTTCCAATGAATACCCAGGACTGATCTCCTTTGGGATGCACTGGATGGATCTTCTTGCAGTACAAGGGATTTGTAAGCGTCTTCTCCAACACCACAGTTCAAAATCATCAATTCTTTGGTGGTCAGCTTTCTTCACAGGCCAACTCTCACATCCATACATGACCACTGGAAAAACCATAGCCTTGACTGGACGGACCTTTGTTGGCAAAGTAATGTCTCTGTTTTTGAATATGCTATCTAGGTTGGTCATAATTTTCCTTCCAAGGAGTAAGCGTCTTTTAATTTCATGGCTGCAATCACCACGCAGTGATTTTGGAGCCCCAAAAAATAAAGTCTGACACTGTTTCCACTCTTTCCCCATCTATTTCCCATGAAGTGATGGGACCAGATGCCATGATCTTAGTATTCTGAATCTTGAGCTTTAAGCCAACCTTTTCACTCTCCTCTTTCACTTTTATCAAGAGGCTTTTTAGTTCCTCTTCACTTTCTGCCATAAGGGTGGTGTCATCTGCATATCTGAGGTTATTGATATGCACATTTCTCCCTGCAATCTTGATTCCAGCTTGTGCTTCTTCCAGCCCAGTGTTTCTCATGATGTACTCTGCATATAAGTTAAATAAGTAGGGTGACAATATACAGCCTCGACGTACTCCTTTCCCTATTTGGAACCAATCTGTTGTTCCATGTCCAGTTCTAACTGTTGTTTCCTGACCTGCATACAGATTTCTCAAGAGGCAGGTCAGGTGGTCTGGTATGGCCATCTCTTTCACAATTTTCCACAGTTTGTTGTGATCCACACAGTCAAAGGCTTTGGCATAGTCAATAAAGCAGAAATAGATGTTTTTCTGGAACTCTCCTGCTTTTTCCATGATCCAGTGGATTTTGGCAATTTGATCTCTGGTTCCTCTGCCTTTTCTAAATCCAGCTTGAACATCTGGAAGTTCACGGTTCACATACTACGGAAGCCTGGCTTGGAGAATTTTGAGCATTCCTTTACTAGCGTGTGAGAGGAGTGCAATTTTGTGGTAGTTTGAGCATTCTTTGGCATATCCTTTCTTTGGGACTGGAATGAAAAGTGACCTTTTCCAGTCCTGTGGCAACTGCTTAGTTTTCCAAATTTGCTGGCATATTGAGTGCAGCACTTTCACAGCATCATCTTTCAGGATTTGATATAGCTCAACTGGAATTCCATCACCTCCACTAGCTTTGTTTGTAGTGATGCTTCCTAAGGCCCACTTGACTTCACATTCTAGGATGTCTGGCTCTAGGTCAGTGATCACACCATCGTGATTATCTTGGTTGTGAAGCTCTTTTTTGTACAGTTCTTCTGTGTATTCTTGCCACCTCTTCTTAATATCTTATGTTTCTGTTAGGTCCATACCATTTCTGTCCTTTATCAAGCCCATCTTTGCATGAAATTTTCCCTTGGTATCCCTAATTTTCTTGAAGAGATCTCTAGTCTTTCCCATTCTGTTGTTTTCCTCTATTTCTTTGCATTGATAGATTTTCAATTCTTTTGAAAATTGTCAGGTTAAATGGAAAGCCTTTGGTTAACCCTTTGAGGAATTGTCAGAATATTTTCCAAGGAGGTTGCACTGTTTTGCACTGAGATCAGGAGTATACAGATTTCCAATTCTTCACATTGTTGTCAAAAGCTCTCATATGTCTTTTTGCTTGAAGTTATCTTACTGTGTATAAAGTGGCATCTCGATGTGGTTTTGATTTGCAATTCCCTGCTAACGATGTTGCACATCTTTTCCTGTCCTTATTAGCCATTTGTATATCTTCTTTGGAGCAATGCTTCAAAGACTGCTTATTTTTCATCAAGTTGTCTTTTTATTGCTGAGTTACAAAACTTTTAAAAAAATAAATTCTAGATATAAATCCCTTATCAGACATAGGATTTGCAAATATTTGCTCTCATTCCATGAGTCATTTTTTCACTTTCTTCATGGTGTCCTTTGAAGCACAAAGGTGTTTAATTTTGATGAAATTTAATTTATCTATTTTCTTTTATCATTTGTGCTTCATATTTGGTTTTTGATATACCTAAGGGATTGTTGGGATTTAGAAAAACCCTGCTGTCTATCAAGTGGTCTGGCTTCAAAGATTGTTATCGCACCATGGACTTAAGAAAGTCCAAACTCAAGGCTGATCAATGACTAATCTTTGTACTAGACAAAGAGGCTATAATCCTTTATGCAAGGTCTGCTATTGGGGTTAAGAGATAGAGTAGATTGCTTTTTGCTAGGGTGGACAAGAGACATATGAAGACTTTTTTCAACTTGAGTAGGGTTTAGATAGAAAGATGTCCAGTCCCTAGTGTATCACAGATTGACCCAATAAAGGTATAAAGTTGAAAGGGCTGGTTGCAATCTGAGCTAGAGCAGAAAGTGTGTGGTAAACAACTGAATGTCAAACCAAAGGTGAATTGTATTGTCCCATGGAGAAACTATTAGATGTTTGTTGCAGGGGAAGGTAGGAAGATTATTCCTCCTGGGTTTTTACAAACGTTCATCTATATTGTAGTCTAGAGAAACGATTATTAAAAGTGAGCCTAGAGGAAAGGACCCATTGCTATAGAGGGTCTATAGCAATGAATTAGGTGAGACGGCTTAAATGTGAGCCTTGGTAGCTACAGTGGGACAAAGAAGGATGGCACAGATGCTTTGGCGCTGGATCTGTTGAGTCCTTGGCACTGTTGAGATGCAAGATGGAAGCTGACAACAAGAGCAAGAAAACAAGCTAGTTTCAATGAGAAAAATCTCTCTGATTAAATAAATAAAATACCATTTTGAAGTAATTGTGGTGCATTGTTCTCATGTTCCGAAGGGACTGTAGCTTCCTTAATCAAAATGACCTAAATTACATTGTTTTTGAAAATTATTCCTGCAAATATTTTTTTCAGCTCCCAAGAAAGGATACTTCTGAAGAGGGGAATATATTCATTTTGCCATTTTGACTTGAGCTCTAATGGAGAAAAGAGTCTGCATTCTATTTGCAGTTCTTCATGGCAACATCTTAAAATTCTCATTTCTCTATGCAAATGAAGTGCACCTTAAATGGTTGTATGTGTTTTCCTCTTGAAGACAGGAAAAAAAAAAAAAAAGCTGTGGATGTGTGACTGCAATAGCATATGAGGCAGTGTTCTTTGGTATTGTATTTTTGTTCTTATATATTGCTCCACAGTAGGCCCTGGAGGTTCCAACAGATATTAAATTTGTACAGCAGACTTACAGAGTGAGAGGAAGTTCATATTTTCCAGCTTTTCTTCCCACAAGCCCTAGTGATTTAACCTCTGAAGAACAAAGATAGCTCACTTAAGCTTCAGGTTTAAAGAATTCAAAGAAAAGACATATAAATATCTTCTAAGATATATATGTGTATGTAATGAAGTGATTATAATACAATTGTGTAATGAAATCTCCCTGAGGGCTAGTTCTAATTGTACACTGGGTCATAGGTTTTTTATGTTTGTTTTGTTTTGATATATTTTTGTCAGGGAACTTTAAGAAATGGGATGGAAGCCATGGACTCTTTCCTGCTACCTTTTGTGAACAGATTGAGGGGTCATGCAGATTTTCTCAAGACGCAATCTCTATTGCTCTCTGAAGAGGCTCTGGCAGCAGCACTCTTGAATGCTGTGCACACTCTTAGAGAATAGTCTCAGGATGGTCACATTGGCATGACTGTCTGAAAATCACAAGCATAAATTACATTAAACAATAAAAAACAAAAATTCATTCCAGAGGAAGAATGCCTTGTATATATTAACAAGGAGGTGAGTTAATAAGAGAGTGAGTAACTTCTCACATTTTAATCACTTTTCAATGGTCATGGTGCAGTCAGCTCTTTATTTTTCCAAAAAAATATAACAAAGTTATATCAGTTCAGTTAAGTCACTCAGTCTTGTCCAGCTCTTTGCAATCCCATGGACTGCAGCATGCCAGGATCCCAGTCCATCACCAACTCATGGAGTTTACTCAAACTCATGTCCATTGACTTGGTGATGCCATCCAACCATCTCGTCCTCTGTTGTCCCCTTCTCCTCTTGCCCTCAACCTTTCCTAGCATCATGGTCTTTTCAAATGAGTCAGTTCTTCACAACAGATGGCCAAAATATTGGAATTTCAGCTTCAACATCAGTCCTTCCAATGAATATTTGGGATTGAGTCCCTTTAGGATGGACTGGTTTGATCTCCTTGGAGTCCAAGGGACTCTCAAGAGTCTTCTCCAACACCACAGTTCAAAAGCATCAATTCTTCAGTGCTCAGCTTTCTTTATAGTCCAACTCTCACATCCATACATGACTACTGGAAAAACCATAGCCTTGACTAGATGGACTTTGTTGGCAAAGTAATGTCTCTGATTTTTAATATGCTGTCTTTAGTTCTTCACTTTCTGCCATAAAGGTGGTGTCATCTGCATATCTGAGGTTATTGATATTTCTCCTGGCAATCTTGATTACAGCTTGTGCTTCATCCAGTCCAGTATTTCTCATGATGTACTCTGCATATAAGTTAAATAAGCAGGGTGACAATATACGGCCTTGACGTACTTCTTTCCCTATTTGGAACCAGTCTGTTGTTCCATGTCCAGTTCTAACTGTTGCTTCCTGACCTGCATACAGGTTTCTCAAGAGGCAGGTCAGGTGGTCTGGTATGGCCATCTCTTTCAGAATTTTCCAGTTTGTTGTGATCCACACAGTCAAAGGCTTTGGCATAGTCAATAAAGCAGAAATAGATGTTTTTCTGGAACTCTCTTGCTTTTTTGATAATCCAACGGATGTTGGCAATTTGATTTCTGGTTCCTCTGCATTTTCTAAATCCAGCTTGAACATCTGGAAATTCAAGGTTCACATACTGTTGAAGCCTGGCTTGGAGAATTTTGAGCATTACTTTGCTAGTGTTTGAGATGAGTGCAATTGTGTGGTAGTTTGAACATTCTTTGGCATTGCCTTTCTTTGGGATTGGAATGATAAGTGACCTTTTCTAGTCCTGTGGCCACTGCTGAGTTTTCCAAATTTGCTGGCATATTGAGTGCAGCACTTTAACAGCATCATCTTTCAGAATTTGAAATAGCTCAATTGGAATTCCATCACCTCCACTAGCTTTGTTCATAGTGATGCTTCCTAAGGGCCACTTGACTTTGCATTCCAGAATGTCTGGCTCTAGGTTGGTGATCATACCATCATGATTATCTGGGTCATGAACATCTTTTTTGTATAGTTCTTCTGTGTATTCTTACCACCTTTTCTTCATAGCTTCTGCTTTTGTTAAGTCCATACTATTTCTGTCCTTTATTGTGCCCATCTTTGCATGAAATATTCCCTTGGTATCTCAGATTTTCTTGAAGAGATCTCTAGTCTTTCCCATTATATTGTTTTCCTCTATTTCTTTGCACTGATCACTGAGGAAGGCTTTCTTACCCTCCTTGCTCTTTTTTGAAAATCTGCATTCAAAGGGGTATATCTTTCCTTTTCTCCTTTGCTTTTTGTTTCTCTTCTTTTCACAGATATTTGTAAGGCCTCCTCAGACAGCCAGTTTGCTTTTTTTTTCATTGCTTTTTCTTGGGAATGGTCTTGATTCCTGTCTCCTATACAATGTCATGAACCTCTGTCCATAGTTCATCAGGAACTCTGGCTATCAGATCTAGTTCCTTAAATCTATTTCTCACTTCCACTGTATAGTCATAAGGGATTTGATTCAGGTCATACCTGAGTGGTCTAATGGTTTTCCCTACTTTCTTCAATTTAAGTCTGAATTTGGCAATAAGGAGGTCATGATCTGAGCCACAGTCAGCTCCTGGTCTTGTTTTTGCTGACTGTATAGAGCTTCTCCATCTTTGGTGGCAAAGAATATAATCAATCTGATTTTGATGTTGACCATCTGGTGATGTCCACGTGTAGAGTCTTCTCTTGTGTTGTTGGAAGAGGGCATTTGCTGTGACCAGTAAGTTCTCTTGGCAAAACTCTGTTAGCCTTTGCCCTGCTTCATTCCGTACTCCAAGGCCAAATTTGCCTGTTACTCCAGGTGTTTCTTGACTTCCTATTTTTGCATTCCAGTCCCCAATGATGAAAAGGACATCTTTTTTGAGTGTTAGTTCTAGAAGGTCTTGTAGGTCTTCATAGGACTGTTCAACTTCAGCTTCTTCAGCATTACTGGTTGGGACGCAGACTTGGATTACTGTGATACTGAATGGTTTGCCTTGGAAACGAACAGAGATCATTGTGTTGTTTTTGAGATTGCATTCAAGTACGGCATTTTGGACTCTTTTGTTGGCTATGATGGTTACTCCATTTCTTCTAAGGGATTCTTGCCCACAGTAGGAGATATAATGGTCATCTGAGTTAAATTCACCCATTCCAGTACATTTTAGTTCACTGATACCTAAAATGTCAATGTTATATTGTTGACAAAGTTATATAGTAGGATATAAATCATTAGGTATGGTGATGGGATAAGCTATCATTTTTGTCTTTTTAGAGCAAGGCAGTTGCAAACCACGTACCTAAATCAAGGTCTTTTTGTGTATGCTCAGTCATGTCTGACTCTTTGCAACCCCATGAACGATATCCTGCCAGACTCCTTTCTATCCCCAGAATTCTCCAGGCAGGAATAGTGGGAGTGGGTTGCCACTTTCTTCTCAGGGGATCTTCCCAACCCAGAGATCAAACCTGCTTCTCTTTCATCTCTTGCATCTCCTGCATTGGCAGGCAGATTCTTCACCATTGCACCACCTGGGAATTCCCAATCAAGCTCTACTGAACATGAATTACTTTCAACATTTTACTCGTGTTTCACATTTGCAAAATTAAATAAGTGTTCTGAGAGCATTTTTACTAGACTGCAGGTAGAAGCCATGTACAGGTGCTGATCCTATAGGGAGATAATAAAATTGGGATGTGCTTGGTCTATCCTTAAGCTCCCACTCTGGCAACAGGGCTGTCTGTGTACTCATGGATTTTAGTGTCTGTCAGCAAGCAGCCTCTGTCCCAGGGTCTAGCTCACTGCTACATAGATTGATGAGCTCAAGACTGAAGATCACAATATGGACTCCCCATGGCCTCTGATGTGAAAGGGATCCAGAAGCACTACTTGCCCCTCCAAAGAGGAGAAGTATCTGTGAGGACTGGGCAGGTCCACAACACTTGACTTTGAACTACAGAAAAAGCAGAAAAGGGAAGCTTTGTGAGAGGCAAAGCTCATGGCAGGAGCCCCATGAATGGTCGTGCAGGTTGTTCCTGTGCCAAAGAGCCTCCTGGAGAGGTGTGCAACTGTGATCTAACTTCCATTCTGCCCTTGGTGCACGACTGTGTCCACATGCAGGAGACTCTTGTCTCCAACCTGGCAAATGCCCTCTGTAGGCTCGTGGTGGCCATGGTTCAAAGTCAGTGACTGTCACAGTCTTCGTAGACTGGGACCTGGGGACCGGAGTCAACGAGAAGGACGCAGGGGACCCAAGTCTTGAGTGAAACAAGGGTACTTTATTTGCAGAAACGCATGCTTATATATCTTCAATAAAATGATTACTCAGCCATTAAAAAGAATGAAATTCCACCAGTTGCAATAAAACGGATAGTCCTTTAAGTACAAGGTCACTGAAGAGAGTCACTGAAGGGAATCCAGGCAGGTGCTCTTTCCCATGATTTTGGTCCTGAGAACTGCATGCAGCTCTGCTCGTTCCTGTTTTCCAGGAGCTGATAAGGAACAGAGTCCTTGAGAAACAGCACACAAGGGAAGACAACATATTGGATCCCTTAAAGTTGAATGTCCCCTGACAAGTGACAAATACTGATGTCCTTCCAAAGTCAGTGGAACAGGTTCCAACACCGCTGAATCAACACTGAGAGAGAATGAGAGGAAGGCAACATGAAAATCAGGCCAAACCCTGAAGCCTTCAGGTCGTGTTAACTCTCCTTTGAAACAAGACACTACCTTGGGAAGTAAAAAGTGGAGGGGAGAGTCAGCCCATTCAGGAAATTCAAGATGAAAGTATCTAAATATTTACTTAGCTGAGACTGATCATCCTGAAAGAAACGATGAGAAGTCAAGACTCTGCTGTAACTCAAATTGTCGAGTTTCTGTCCTCAATTCCTCCTGCAGCAGACACACCCAGCCTTTGAAATGTGTTCGGTTTCACGTAGGAGATGATACACTTACGACAAAGAACCCTACTGTTTCTGCAGGACAAACTGTAGAACATAACCTTTGACTTGTATGTTATATTTGTTCTCCTCTATAGTCTATAAGCCTCTCTACCCTCTCTACACCACTGCTGCTGCTGCTGCTAAGTCACTTCAGTCGTGTCTGACCCTGTGCGACCCCATAGATGGAAGCCCACCAGGCTCCGCCGTCCCTGGGATTCTCCAGGCAAGAACACTGGAGTGGGTTGCCATTTCCTTCTCCAATGCATGAAAGTAAAAAGTGAAAGGGAAGTCGCTCAGTCGTGTCTGACTCTTAGCGACCACATGGACTACAGCCTACCAGGCTCCTCCATCCATGGGATTTTCCAGGCAAGAGTACTGGAGTGGGGTGCCATTGCCTTCTCCACTCTACACCCCAGTTATGTATTTATTCATGTATTCCTTGATAGTCTCAAGAATGCCTTCTACATAGAGGATGCTCAATATATTTGCACAGAAGTGTTTCACTAATAGCTTAGGATGTAATGAAGCATGTTTACCTCTTTCTCTAGAAGACTGGCTTCCTTTTCAGTCTCCAGATAACATGTCCTTGTTTTTATCACATTTTATATCTTTGTTGTCAATGTTTGGGGTTTTGGCAGAAGGCGAGAGAAAGGAAAACCTGCTCATTATATGTATGCAATATATATACTCAAATATTGGCATAGCCTCAAGCCTGATAAAAATCTGTTCAGCAATCATATTAAATTAGTTCTTTAATCCTATGAAAGGGGAAAATTACTGGGAGATGAATAGAATTCTTGCAAGATGCTGGCTTAGCAATTCTCAAAGCTCATTCTGAAGACTTCTCTAATTAAGTTGGAAATAGTGAGGTGCATTTCCCCCCAGCATTCCTGACTCCAAACCAATACTACACTTGCATATCTGGTCGAACTGTGTCATCTCTTTAATATTTATTTGTATGACTGTGTTGGGTTTTAGCTATGGCACTCGGAATCTTCGTTGCATCATGTTCGATCTTTCGTTGCAGCTCACTGACTCTCTAGTTGTGGTGTGTCGGCTCAGTAGTTGCAGTATGAGGACTTAGTTGATCTGTGGAACTTTAGTTCCCTGGCCAAGGATTGAACCAGCATTCCCAACATTGCAAGTAGCTTTACAAGGTGGTTCATTGGTAAAGAATCTGCCTGCCAATGCAGGAGACATAGGTTTGATCCCTGGGTTGCGAAGATCCCCTGGCAAAGGAAATGGCAATCCACTCCAGTATTCTTGTCTGGAGAATCCCACAGAGGAGCCTGGTGGGCTATATATAGTCTGTGGTGTTGCAAAGAGCTGGACATGACTGAGCAACTGAGCACACACACATGGCAAGGTGTGTGTGCTTAACCACAGTCAGGGAAGTCCCTATAATCTCTCATAGGGATTATGTCAAGCTGTCTTCTCTCTTTTGCTTGTGAGGAGTACATATGACACACCGAGGCAGAAAAGACACACTAGACGCCAATATGAAAAGCTGTATTCATCGTCTGCCTAGAATATACAACAGACCTTGACTGTAATATCTTATTCTGTTGAAAAAACCACTACAATATTGTAAAGTAATTAGCCTCCAATTAAAACAAATACATTTACAAAAAAAAAAAAAAAAAGAAATATCTTTTGGTATTTACTGACTTTTTTGAAATTGTAGTAAATCTTTTCTTTCCAAAATAAAAATCTTTATTGTTTTCACCTTTCTTTGATAAATGCTCAATGCTTATATTTTAACTTTTATTGAAAGTGAAAGTTACTCAGTCATGCCCAACTCTTTGCAACCCCATGAACTACACAGTCCATGGAATTTTCCAGGCCAGAATACTGGAATGGGTAACCTTTCCCTTCTCCAGGGGATCTTCCCAACCTAGGGATTGAACTTAGGTCTCTCGCATTGCAGGCAGATTCTTTACCAGCTGAGCCACAAGGGAAGCCCAAGAACACTGGAGTGGGTAGCCTATCCCTTCTCCAGTGGATCTTCCTGACCCAGGAATCAAACCCGGGTCTCCTGCATTGCAGGCAGATTTTTACCAACTGAGCTATCGGGGAAGCCATAAAACTTTTAGTAATTTATGCTATAAATATTATACTGCATTTTTTTGGCTACTACATTGCTTTTTGTCACTATATATGCAGCATCAGACAAGTACACATAGATTGCCTTCATGTTTTCTTTTAAAATTAATTAATTATTCATTTTTGGCTGTGTTGAGTCTTTTCTCTAGTTGTGGGAAGTGGGGGCTACTCTCTAGCAGTGTGCAAGCTTCTAATTTCAGTGGCTTCTCCTGTTGCAAGGCAAAGATCTAGGATGCTCAGACTTCAGTAGTTGTGGTTCCCAGGATCTGGAGCACAGGCTCAATAGTTGTGGTGCATGGGCTTAGTTGCTCCAAGGCATACCCTGGACTAGGGATCGAACCCATGTCTCTTGCATTGGCAGACAGATTCTTTACCACTGAGTCACAAGGGATGCCCTGAGAGGATGTCTACTGTTACACTGTACAGTCCCCACATAAATGAATTTCAATAGAAAATAGATTAACACACTTTTTGCTTTTTTAGTGTTTTTGCACTCAGTGCTGTAATATACATATTGAAATATGTCTTTGTGAATTTTCCAGTAAATTTCTCTGGGTTTCTAGAAATAGAATTGCCAAGTCTAACCGTATATGTTTTCAAGCTGTTGATCTGTATTGCCAAGCCACTCTAGTATATTTATACCGCTCAGACACTCACCAGGTACTTCTCATCATTTTTTAGTAAAAGCACAGAGAGGAAATGATAGTATTTGGATGGTCTGAGGGTAAAGAGGGAAAGGTGTTCTCAGCAAGGCCAACCAGCTTCAGGGCTGCACCTGCCTTAACAGTTGGAGTATCTGTACTCTCATAGCTCATTTTTTTGTTCATTTCATCCCTGAATATTTGTTTGTTTCTTTAAAAGATAAAAAATTGCTTAAAACCATAACCACATCCCATGATCACACCTAAAAAATTGACAGTTCTGTAATATCAACAAATATCCAGTGTTTAGATTTCCCTGATTGCCTCCAAAATGATTTTTTTTAATCTTCATTTGTTTGAATTAACTTCTAAACAGTGTTGACACATTCACTTGGTTCTCCTATGTCTCTTAAGTTTCTTCTAATTTATAAATTCTCCCATGTCTTTTTTCCCTTAGTACATTTTTTTTAAAGCAATTTCCTTGGTAGAGTCTCTTGAATTTTGGATTTGGATGATTGCTTCCTTGTGTTGTCATTTAACATGTACTTTGGCCTCTCATATTTCCTGAAAACTGGCAATTTGATCTAGAGGCTTGCTTTGATGGTTTGATCTGATTTAGGCCTTTTTTTTTTTCCCCAGAAATACCTGAATAATGTCTGCTTGTGTCTTTTTCTGTGTGTGTGATCTTTTCCTGGTTTTTAAAAAAACTTTTTATTTTATATTGAGGTATAGCTGGTTAACAATGTGACAGTTTTAGGTGGACAGCAAAGGGACTCAGCCGTACACACACATGTATCCATTCATAGCTCATTTTTGAACCATTGTTCTGGAAGTATTCTAGCTAACAGTGTACCCAAGTTTATTATCCATATTTTAAAAGATCTTTAGTCTCATCTGCAGACATTTCTCATATGAAGTTTTTATTTTTTTGATAGTCAGGATGAACAGCTTTTTTTGTGCAGATTGCTATCGTATTTTCCTAAGCATTTGCTCTCTATGTGCTCTGCCCATGGAGCCCAGACATGAGCCGCCTGGATGTTCCCAACCACCGCACTTCTGAAACTCTCTAGCCCCTGGCTAATCTCCCTCCCCACATCCTGTGAATCATGGTTTCTGAGGATTCAGCACATGGTGAAGTTGGTTGTACTCTTAGCTCATCCTCTGAGCCTCTAGCCTGCTCCAACCACTGTCCCTGACACTGGACACCACTCCTCCTTTGCAGTTTCAGACATAGGCTTAACATAAGCCTGTTGTGAGTTGCAAATGTTTAGGGAAATTAGATCATAGGGGCTTACAAATATAAATTAGCCAATAAATTAAAACTGAGTATTGGACTTCTCTGTTCCCAAAGGTCTTGCTCCTGCCCACCAAGGGGAGACCTCCTCTGCCCTCCTGCATCTGCTCAGCCCTCGCACAAGCTTCTTCTCAAATCTTGAACTCTTCTTTCCTTCTCAGTGTTCTTGAGGAGTTCTTCAGAAGTCTTTGCCCTTCTCAGGAGTTCCAGATCCTTTAGTCTTCCCAGAAATCTTACATTCTTGTTAGCTGAAATGCAAGGCAATCTGAATCTTGTACTTAAACTTTTAAGTTAGGTTGAACCAAGAGGGATTATCTTTTCAACCATAAAGTCCATTCAAAGTGTTTCCTGGGAAGAAACTCATTCTTTCCTGTGATAACGAAAAGAATAAAAAACACTGTAGTCTTTTGTTCATTTCCATTGTCTTTTTAAAGAAGATCTCCCATTTTTCTAGTGGAGTGTTTGCTTTTTCTCTTTGTAAAAGTTCATTATATCCCTTTTCTACCATTTATAAGCTCCTGCTCTGGATAACTCTTTTAACTTCTCTGAGCCTCAGTTTCCTAATCTGTAAAGTGAGTTTAAGAATGTCTCATACTTCACGTGGTTGTTAGCAAGCTAGTTAAGCTTATTACAATGTCTGGTACAAAATAATCACTATATATGTTGGGTAATAAATTTACATTTAATATTACTAATAATATTAAATTATTTTGTGTATTGCAAATAATTTTCCCAGTTTTTAATCAGTATTTTCAATTTTGGCTGTCTTCTGTGAAAATTATTATGGATTTATTAATTTTTTTTCTTTTATAGTTTCTGGTTTAATGTCATGATAAGACTTTATCTATCTCAAGTTTATTTTTAAAAATTCACCTGCACATTTATAGTTAAATTTACTGTTAAAATATTCATTATTAATTGAATTACTATTAATTATTATTCAACACAGAAAGAGTCATTAACGTATCAGATGGTTGACACCGCATCCCCATCCATCCAAATGAATATTCCTATATCCTCAGACTCTATGAGATTTAAGTTCCTTAAAATCTAGATTTAATAAAAAACAAACAAAAAATTTATCCCAGAATGATTGGACTTATTTTTTTCCCATGACATGAATTGACATAAGCATGAAATTGATCCAATATCATAAGCTACGGTCCCTGAGTTCTCACTTTAACTTCGTAAAGCACTAGTGAACCCTGAGCCAGGTGAGCTGGGGGAAACATCCTCTTAGAGTGTGGATCTTCTCCTCTCACTTCTTATTTAGCACAATCCTCACCTCACCAAGAGCTCCACACACTCTGTCAGTGTGAATTTAGAGCAATGGTAGCGGCGAGAAACTTAAATTCCTTTATATTAACATAAAGTCTTTGGTGTAAGACTGGTATTTCATGCAGACCAAATGCGGGCTCTTCCTCAAACTGCCCATAGAGATCTTTCCCCTGATTCTGCCCCCTCCCCCAATTCCCCCGCTATAGCACATCCCTGCAGAAATGAAACCTAAGTAAATGTATTCTTCAATGAACTCAGCTGCAGTCCTTCTGTGGCTGCCAGTTGCTCAGGAACAGCCTCTTTTCCCCTGTAGTCAGTGTCTCTCGGTTTGCATGGAAAGAAGTAATAGAAAGAAACAGCTTCTAAGCCACCTCCCACAACTCTGCCCAGCACTACAGGGGTCTATGATACTTCTTGGGTAATATTACCACAGACACCCCTTGTCAGTTTTAAAGCTCACATTTCCTGGGCAGCTCTATTGCACCCAACCCTGTCCAAAGTGTGAGTGGAATGAGCATCTGTGTAACAGAGAACAGCTGGGCAGCTCTATTATGCCCGCTTGGGCTAGATATACGCTTAGTGCGAGGACATGGCGAGAAAACTGTTGAGATTTGTACTGCACCCAACCCTATCCAAAGTGTAAGCAGAATGAGCATCTGTGTAACAGAGAGGAAAAAAAAAAAAGTCTGTTGAAGAGAAAGATTTTTAAATTAAGATAGTGTTAACTACAGATTGGCAGTTGTCCTTGGCACTTGCCATCTACCTCTGCAAGGATTAAACATGTGCTGCTGCAGCTGCTGATTTTCAACACCCCCTGAAAGAGTTCAGGGAGGAGAGCAGAACTGAGGCACTCTGTGCCCAGGGGAAACCCTGGTGGAACAAGTCTTCAGACAGATATTTTTAGGAGTCAATTTTATAAACCCAATTCTTACATTTCCTCATATTTAACAAAGCACTAAAATCTTTCTTGGTGCCTATTGCTCGTCATGACTAGCAGAAATATTCTGCAAAAAATATGTGCTTGATTGCATGTATTTCCCCTTCATCAAAATCACATACGTACTGACCTTCCTTCCTGCCTCTTTGGAACAGTTTCTCAGAGTCAACTGAAATGTGTATTCCCAGGCTGCAGTCCTCTTTTGCCCCAAATAAAACTTAACTTGCAACTCTCACATTGTGCATTTAAAAAAAAAAAAAATAGACAATAGGCACAACTATTTTTAAACTGTAAATCAGGAAGCCTTTATCTAGTAAATCAGTACCCACCAAAGGACTTGGTTCAGTCAGTCATGTCCTTGCGATCCCACGGACCACAGCACGCCAGGCCTCCCTGTCATCATCAACTCCCAGAGCTTGCTCAAACTCATGGCCATCGAGTCAGTGATGCCATCCAACCATCTCATCCGCTGTCATTCCCTTCTCCTCCTGCCTTCCATCTTTCCCTCCATCAGGGTCTTTTCCAATGAGTCAGTTGTTCGCATCAGGTGGCCAAAGAATTGGAGCTTCAGCTTCAGCATCAGTCCTTGTAATGAATATTCATGATTGATTTCCTTTAGAATGGACTGGTTGGATCTTCTTGATCCCTGAGCTATAGGGCTTGCAAAGGATTTAAGGTGGTAGAAAATAAGGAAATGAGCACAGGCAGGAAACAAGGGCTAAGGGTGAGGAAAGAAAGCTGGAAATTGTCATTGAAAGAATACTGTTGTACTCAGAACACTCAAGTTTATTCATTCATAGAACAAATATTAAATGACCACTTACTAGGTGCTTGGCAGTGAGCCTGGCACTCAGTGCTTGCTGGTGAATTTGACACGTGTGTTGCTAGCTGCTGGCCTTTAGGAAGTTTACACCCTGATGGGGAAACCCAATGAGATCTATAATTATAAATGGTGACATCTCCAAAGAAGTGTACACTAAAATATGCATAACCTAAAAGTTGAGAGTTGTATTTTATTCTGCAAACATTCTTAGGACTTCAAGCCTAGGAGCCAGGACTCTTGCATAATGCTGAGAAAACTGCTTTAAGAGGAAGGGGGGAAGCCCGGATATGTGGGAGTTTTTGCAACAACACCAGGAAGTCAGAACAAAAGGCTACTGTTAATAAAAGAAAGCTTCCCTGGTGGCTTCACGGTAAATAATCCGCCTGTCAATGTAGGAGACGTGGGTTCGATCCCTGGGTTGGGAATATCCCCTGGAGAAGGAGATGGTAACCCACTGCTGTATTCTTGCCTGGGAATTCCCATGGACAGAGGAGCCTGATAGGCTATAGTCCATGGAGTTGCAAAATAGACACAATTTAGCAACTGAACAAAAGCAGCAACAAATAAAAGAAAATCAGACATTTCAAGTTAAAGAATTTAGCACTTTTAATGTGTGGGAAGTCCGGGCTCACTGGCATCTTTCCTTTGATGTGCACCTCGGCTGTATTAGTGTGTTTTCTCATCATGAGTCTATTTGGGGTGCTCTGTCAGGGGTAACTGCAGTCTTATGACTGCTAGATGATGGTCACTCCTTGTTTCCATCCTGAGTCACCACCTCAGGGCTCACCATCGGGGGTGGCTGTCATGCAATGTGGGCACAGTACACACTTGTTTACTGACATGGCAGCAGTATTCTATTTCTCAGGGGCAAATGAGCAGGGTTCAGGGAGAGGAGAATGAGTTCACAGATGTGAGTTTTTCATTTGGTAAATGGATCAAGGTAGGTCTCTCTTAGAAGGTTTTAATCAAAACTCAGAGGATGATCTGGTTCATGCAGATGAACCAGACAGAGAAAGTCATGTGATGAGACCCAGATGAAGAGTTTAGTGAGTTGGAAGCACTAACAGAGTCTAATACAATGGGAAAGCACTGAAAACAGTGGACAGCGGCCTACGTGAGGCTGAAGGGCAGACGGGGGTCACACCATGAAGGGCCTTGCCAGCCACCTTGTGGAGGTTGGGCTGGCAGTGGGGAGCCACAGAAAGATTGCAAGCAACAGCGGATATGACTGGAGTCATACTTCAAGATTGCTTTCTGGATGCTGGGTGGAGAAGTGACTGTTCTTATAGCTCTGTCTCTGCCTTAACTTGCTATTAGAGCCACTTCTGTGGGTTCCCAGGGTTCTCTGAGTTCTCTTGGAGTTGTAAAATCTCAGCCCCTTATTAGCTCTAGTAATGAGCGATGAAAAGTGGGAGGGGAGATTGTGTGTTGGTGGTGGGGATTCGGAGAGGACTTTTCAGGTGCTTCTGGGTGAGTGTGCATGGCAGAGTGGAAGTTGATAAAGTCAAATATCTCATGTCCTAAATTTACCCAGAGCTGGTCTTTCCCACCTGCCAGAAAGTAACACACACTTTTACTTCACATAGCTTGACCTCATATATCCTTTATTTACATTTTGGGAATCTAGGTCAAGTGTCTTTGGTACACTCATCAAATATTTATTGAGTGTTTCCTGTTTACACAGAAAGTGAAAGTCTCAGTCACTTTCAGTTCAGTTCAGTCACTCAGTTGTGTCCGACTCTTTGCGACCCCATGAATTGCAGCACGCCAGGCCTGCCTGTCCATCAGCAACTCCCAGAGTTCACTCAAACTCATGTCCATCGAGTCAGTGATGCCATCCAGCCATCTCATCCTCTGTCGTCCCCTTCTCCTCCTGCCCTCAATCCCCCCTAGCATCAGAGTCTTTTCCAATGAGTCAACTCTTCGTATGAGGTGGCCAAAGTATAGGAGTTTCAGCTTTAGCATCATTCCTTCCAAAGAACACCCAGGACTGATCTTTAGAATGGACTGGTTGGATCTCCTCTCAGTCCAAGGGACTCTCAAGAGTCTTCTCCAACACCACAGTTCATAAGCATCAGTTCTTCTGTGCTCAGCTTTCTTCACAGTCCAACTTTCACATCTATACATGACCACTAGAAAAACCATAGCCTTGACTAGACGGACCTTTGTTGGCAAAGTAATGTCTCTGCTTTTCAATATGCTATCTAGGTTGGTCATAACTTTCCTTCCAAGGAGTAAGCATCTTTTAATTTCATGGCTGCAATCACCATCTACAGTGATTTTGGAGCCCCCCAAAAATGAATTCTGATATTGTTTCCACTGTTTCCCCATCTATTTCCCATGAAGTGATGGAACCAGATGCCATGATCTTCGTTTTCTGAATGTTGAGCTTTAAGCCAACTTTTTCACTCTCCACTTTCACTTTCATCAAGAGGCTTTTTAGTTCCTCTTCACTTTATGCTTAGTCATGTACAACTCTTTGCAACCCCATGGACTGTAGCCCACCAGGCTCCTCTGTCCATGGAATTCTCCAGGCAAGAATACTACAGTGGGTTGCCATGCCCTTCTCCAGGGGATCTTCCCAACCCAGGTCTCTCACATTGCAGGCAGATTCTTTACCATTTGAGCCACCAGGAAAGCCCTTACACAGTAAAGGGACGGAAAAAAAAGGCATGTGATCCAGTGGAAACCATATGGGGCTTGAAGATAGTTCAGAGTTTATATCCCAGCCCTAGCTTGTACTAACACCATAAGGTTACGTCTCTGAGTCTCACTTCTCTCATCTGAGCAGTGGGAATATCAGTACCTACCTGAATAAGATTTTGCACACAAAGCAACTAATTTTAGAGCCATTATTATTAATGAGTAAACATTCAGTGCACCTGTTTCACATTTTAGGGTCTCCTGGATTGTTTCTGACAAGGAAGGCAAAATTAATTCATAGCATATTCTTCCTATATTGTCAAATGAGTTCCAGGTTACAAAATCATCTCTCAAAAGTTTCTACTTTTAAGTTTTTAATAATTTCATTTATTTATTTACATTTTGTTATGCAGGGTCTTTACTGCTGCACGTGGACTTTCTCTAGTTGCCTCAAGCAGGGGATACTCTTCGTTGCGGTGCAGAGACTTCTCTTGTTGCCGAGCATGGCCTCTAGGGCATGCAGGTTTTAATACTTGTGGCGCACGGGCTTACTCACTCTGCAGCATGTGGAATCTTCCCGGACCAGGGATTGAACCCCTGGTTTGATAGGGACCGGGGGCTTCCAAGGATAGGAGGGTCATTCCCAGGACAATAAGAAGACGAGCAGATGTTTGTTAATTACTTGTTTCCCCTTAGCTCAAAACAATCCTCATGTAAACATGACATATTTGGGCGAGGCTTGTTCTGAACTCCAAAACTACTAGAGAATTTTTGCTTTGCATTTGGGCAAAAGATCCACAAATTTGAGTGCCATACAAGCAGCAGAACTGACTCCTCCATTATTCCTTCTCTACTCCCTGAAGCTGATGCTTATACCTACAAGACGGGGGAGCTCCAAAAGTAGAAAGAAAACCAAAACACCTTGTTGCAAACAGTAGAGAGAAATATTCCATACTATAGGTATGGCTGTGGCTGTTCAGTCCTGTATGACTCTTTGCAACCCCATGGACTGTAGCCCACCAAGCTCCTCTGTCCATGGGAGTTTTCAGGAAACAATAGTGGAGTGGCTTACCACTTCCTCCTTCAGGGCATCTTCCCAACCCAGGGATTGAACCCGTGTCTCCTGCATCTCTTGCATTTAGCAGGTGGATTCTTTACCACTGAGCCACCTGGGAAACCCAATATGAGTAAAAACATGAAAGTTTTATCCTAAGTGATATAAACACTTTGACTGAATTTTGTATCTTTATGGTGCAAAGCGTTATCCTCTTTGAAACAGAACTCAAGCAAGACAGTTACTGGTGATAAAAAACTAAAAAGGGTTACTTGGTTGAGGGGTAGGTGTGGAATTAGAGTTAAATGGCAATCTCTCCATAAAAGAAACAGCCATAGCCCAGTTAGTCACTTCTACTTCAGCAGATGCACGTGGTAGTCAGCATCTCTAGTAATTTAAACACTGTGGTGCCTGTGAGAAATGGAGTATTTCCTGCCGTATCAGTGGACAAAGGGTGTCCTTAGAAATTGCAGCCACCACTGAAGGTGAGCTGGTGAGCTCCGAGGGCGCTCAGGAAGGAGCAGCCATCAAACTGCAGACACTCCTTAGGATGAGCCTGAAGGAAGCTCAGAATGTGAAAAACAGGAAGCTGACCCCAGATAGCTGAGTTGCCTATCAAAGGAGGGGCTTCCCAGGGGCACTAGTGGTAAAGAACCTCCTTCCAATGCAGGAGACATAAAAGATGTGGGTTTGATCCCTGAGTCGGGAAGACCCCCTGGAAGAGGGCATAGCAACCCGCTCCAGTGTTCTTACCTGGAAAATCATCATGGACAGAGGACCCTGGCAGGTTATAGTCCATAGCATCGCAAAGAGTTGGACACGACTAAAGCGATTTGGCACACATATCAAAGGAATGATTTCAGTGAGCCCAGTCTCTTGCATTTTTCCATAACTGGAACAGCACTAAATTCCTTAACTTGTGATATCTGGTTTCCTTTAGCAATAATGTTTGGATGTTCAGACTACCTGCCCTTTGTTTCAAAAATTCTATATAACCTGGGTCCTCCTCTTGTCTCCTGGGAGCAGTTCTCTCAGAGTTACTTGAAATGCTGTCTCCTGGGCTTGAAGTCCTAAAAATTCCCACCAAATAAAGTATAACTCTCAAATTTAAGGTTGCAAATATTTTTCAGTCGACACCTGTCATGACCTTATTGTATCTGGTTCATTCTTTTCAAGTCTGGGGTGCCCATTGTAGCGTGGAGCTCACCAGACAGCAACTCACCTCGTTGAAGCAGCTTGCTCAGAAGAGTCTCACCTTGACTGATCTTCCTTGGCTGTGGAATCATAAATTGAAATGATGGTTGGGTCTACCTGTGTTTGAGCAGCGTTACCTACACAGTGTTCTTTATTACTTAAACAAAAAGCATTTACCAAGAATGATTGAATCACTGTCCTCCAATCAACTGTATATAATTTAATGAACAGTTGTGTTTAAATGCAAAAATACATGTTGGTAGGGCTATAGTTTTGTATCTTTATTCCTATTCTCAATATTCTTACTAAGTGCAATTTGTTCTTGTTATGCTAAGGATTTTCACTAGTCTTTTAATTAAGTGCAGATAATTCATAGAATTTTTGGAGACTGTCATTCAGTTATTAGTGTTCATGTGGGCTTCTGGGATGGCTCAGCGGGTAAAGAATCCACATGCAATGCCAGAGATACAAGAGACCTGGGTTCGATCCCTGGGTTGGAAAGATCCCCTGGAGCAAGAAAATGGCAACTCACTCCAATACTCTTGCCTGAAAAATTCCATAAACAGAGGAGCCTGGTGGGCTACAGTCCAAAGGATTGCAAAGTGTCAGACACGACTGAGCAAACAAGCACACTGTGTTCATTTACTTTTCATAAATGTGTTTGCCTGAGTGGTCCTCAGAGGTAGCTGAGGTCTGGGCAGGTGTGGGATAGAGCATAGTTATGTTTTGATAGGCATATAGGGAAGAGCATGGGAGAAGTCTTAGTGCAAAGGGGACGCCTAGAAAAGGTGGGGAGACAGTCTCTTGGGGATTCCATGTAATTAGGAGAATGACGTGGAGGGCTTTGGTACTTGGAATAGGGAGAAACAGAGTAGCCTGAAGTAAGAGAGAAGCTCTAAAAAGGCCACTAAGAGTTTCCAGCTTTCAGTTCACTTCTTCAGGTCTTAGATGTGACATTTTTTGTTCCATCAGTGATCCCCAGCTCAGCATGTAGCCCAGAAAGGCACTTAGACTCTTTAGTCTCCAGCTCTTTTCTGTTACATGACAGCCCAGATGACATGAAAAGTTGCTTTCTGCTCAAATATTCCATGAACTCACTCACTGCTGTGGAGTGCGGAGGCAATACTTCTGCACTCCACAAGAAGGCACAGGCACATAAACAGCGTGGCGAACTGCCCACGAAAGAATTGATGCAAATTGTATGGAAACTGGAGAATCACAGCAAAGATCGGGAGCCTTGCAGTGGAGCAATATTATTTTTTAAGACATCACCTCAATAAAATGAGAAGTTGTCAGGGGCGTGGAAAGAGCCACAGATGAATATTTTTGTAAGTTTTGTGAATGTTCTCATGATTCCTTTGCTGGATTCCAATTATGTACTTACAATAAAGAATCCAGTGAAAACAAAAGCACTCTTGAGATACTCTGAAAAAGAAGAAAATCTGAGGGGACACCATGGAGTCAGTGGTCATCCTTCATTCATCCTGAAAAAAGAACCTATTGCAATTGTGTCATGGTATGTATTATATCGGGCTTCCCTGACTGTTCAGTGGTTAAAAAATTCACCTGCAATGCAGGAGATACAGAAAACCCGGGTTTGATCCTTGGGTTGGGAAGATCCCCTGGAGAAGGAACTGGCCACCCACTCCAGTATTCTCGCCTGGAGAATCCCATGGACAGAAGAGCCTGATGGGCTATATAGTCTGTAGGGTCATAAAGAATTGGACACGACTGAGCACACACATATAAATATTATATCACCAGGAAAATATGCCTACTTCAGAAACACTCACAGGGCTATGGAGATAGATGGGGAGGATGAGGAAATAGAAGGAATTTTCTTTCTAATATGGACATCCTCAGTCGCAATTTTTTTTTTCTTCTTCTTCTGAGAATTTGGCCACTATAGAAGAGAAAAATTCTTAAGGCCCTGAAAACTGCTTAGAGGCACCACTGACACTTGCTTTTAATTCAGCTCCTTCATTGGCACTTGAAACCCACGTCCAGCCTCCTTAACACCTGAAGGGCTTTTTGTGCTCTTGTTTTTCTTGGGAGACTTGTGCGTCACACAGAGGCACAAGGCAGAGACGGGGAAGACTGGCTTTGTTTGGGGAGAGTGATGACGAGGGTGCCCCAGATGACGAGGGTCCCCCAGACTTCCACCCTGTTTTCTCCAGTCAGCTCCAGGACTGCTTTTACTGAAGGAAGTGAGAACCCAGCTTTTGAGGTTGCTTCTTGGCTACGTAACAGTCTTAGAGGAGGAAACCTTTTTTGCTTTTTATTATTTATGTATTCATTTTTAATGGACTCAAGAGTAAAAGGAAGCTGAGAAAGCTTTGTAGAAATACGCTTTATCTGTACATGTTCATCCTTCATTTTTGAGGAAGGATTTGAGAAAAGGTTAAAGAGTGTTCTGATGCCCCTATTTTCTTATCACTTACAACAGAAGCTAAACGTTTGTTCTCCTTCTCAACTCCCTCTAAGGTAGGTACAAAATGGCTGAGTACCTAACACAGGAGGCTAACTGAGCTGCAGCATGATGCTGGCTCGTAAGGTAAAGAATCTGTCAGCAGTGCATGAGACCAGGGTTTGATCCCTGGGGGAGAAAGATCCCCTGGAAAAGGGAATGGCTCCCCACTTCAATATTCTTGCCTGGAGAATTCCATGGACAGAGGACCATGGTGGGTACGTTCCATGGGGTTGAAAAGAATCAGACACAACTGAGCGACTGACTCTTCATGATGAAGAGTTAGGTTCTTGAATCAGCGAGGTCCTCATTGGATTGTCAGTTGCTCCATCATCCAGTTGTGTCATAACGCCTTCTGGACCCAGAAAAGAGGACACCTACCCTGGACTCTGAATTAAGGGGTTTTCAGATCCAAAATGGAGAAGGCAATGGCACCCCGCTCCAGTACTCTTGCCTAGGAAATTCCATGGAAGGAGGAGCCTGGTAGGCTGCAGTCCATGGGGTCGTGAAGAGTCGGACACAACCGAGCGACTTCCCTTTCACTTTTCACTTTCCTCCATTGGAGAAGGAAATGGCAACCCACTCCAGTGTTCTTGCCTGGAGAATCCCAGGGACGGGGGAATCTGGTGGGCTTCCGTCTATGGGGTCGCACAGAGTCGGACATGACTGAAGCGACTTAGCAGCAGCAGCAGCAGCAGATCCAAAACTTCCAAACTACATTTACTAACTCAGGATCCTGCATTCAACACTGATACAGGATTGTCAACATCCATTCTCGCGATTAACACAATTCAGGACCCAGAGAAATGCTTCCCCATATCTCTTCAGAAGAAAAGTCACCTCCACTGGAATACTGGGAAGGCTTGCGGGCGGTGCTGCTGGGGACATCAAAGAAGAACACCGCTTCGGAGCGCCGGGACGATTGGAGCTGCAGCAGAGGCGTTTAGATAAAAGACAAATTAATTAACTTGTCAAAACTTCCTCTCAGATAGCATAAATGCAATACATTCTTACATAATGAAGTGTCATTTCCAAGTTGTACAGAAACAAATGGCTCCAAAGACATCCACTAATTAGAGCAGTTTCTGCAACAGTTGTGTTGGTGACTAAGGAACATTTTGTAACATTAAACATTATGTTACATTCAATTTGTACATATATGTGGGTATACTGAGATCTAACACATGCTGTGGTGTTATGCAATGATGTCTGACTCTTTGTGACCCTGTGGACTGTAGCCCGCCAGGCTCCTCCATCCATGGGATCTGCCAGGCAAGAATACTGGCGTGGGTGGCCATTTCCTTCTCCAGGGGATCTTCCCGACCCAGGGATTGAACCCAGGTCTCCTGTGTCTCCTGCATCAGCATGTAGATTCTTTACCATCTGAGCCACCAGGGAAGCCCAAGAGATGTAGCATGGGACAATGTAATGCCATCTCTTTATGTTGGTGTTTAAATGGCTATTAAATACTCAGAGTGGAATCAGTTTTGTTTTTATAAAATATTTCTTGAGATTTTATTAAATTTCAAAGACTGAAGTAAGCATTTCATCTTTATGAAATTATTTTAATATTCTTTAAATATACTTATATTAGGATTTCCAAAATTTAATAATTTAAAATATTTTAGAAGAAAATAAATTTAAATTTGAAACACAGTAGTTTGATCCTTTACATTTATTTTAATTTGTAGTTTTGATAAATTATATTGGGTGCATAATATTTGAATTTGGGCAAAATACATGCAAATGTTGCATACTTTCAATACAATTTTGCTTTATTTTTTTAATCCTTTAGATTATTACACTGGTAGAATACAAATATTTCAAAAAAATTGCTTATAACAGTATAATTATTGTGCTCAAGACAAGAAAAATATATTTTAAGGAATATCCATCATAATAATTTTTTTATTTTCTTATGTTATTACTCATTCATACATGTTTACTCCAGAGACAGAATATCTGAAAACATACACCAATTGTTAACTTTAATCACTTTTAATGTTTTGTCAACAAAATGTTGGATGGCATCACTGCCTCAAAGGACATGAGTTTGAGTAAGCTCTGGGAGTTGGTGATGGACAGGGAGGCCTGGTGTGCTTCCCTAGGATCCATGGAGTTGCAAAGAGTCAGTCACAACTGAATAACTGAACTGAACTGAACTGAATAATATAAAAAATATAGATTTACATCTATTTTTCAATTTTGTTTTTATGAAAGTACATGTGTCAAAATAGAAGAATGCAATATATTTATTTGCCACTGTGATAGTTTGAGCAATTACTATTAAATATGTTGCCATATGGCAGGAAGTCCTTTATTTATGTCCTCACCCAGCTCCTACAATTTCTACAAATGAGTCTGAGTAAATGATCTTTAGAATTAAACCTCTTGGGACTTGAATTTCCTCATCAGTAACATCAGAACGATTATACTTCCCAGCATGATGGTGAAGATGATAGGAATGTCATAATCTCTTTAGCACATGAAAGATGGTGAGAGTTCAGTTGTGGTGAATTCAATTATGGTGTCCATAATTTTCTTATTTTTTTTCTCTTTATTTTATTTTTTGTTAATTTTATTTTATTTAACTTTACAATATTGTATTGGTTTTGCCATATATCAAAATGAATCTGCCGCAGGTATACACATAATTTTCTTAGATGAAGCAACATCTAACTAGCTTCTGATATAGCATTGTCCAATGAGATAACATGTAAGAACCATGCCGTCTCTTTACATAGGCATTTAAATGTGTTGAACATGGGAAGTACAAATGATGCTATTTTTATAAAAGTATTTAATAAGATGTTTTTAAATGTCAAAAACCAAATGAACAGTTCAATTTTACTTAATTAATTTAGATAACACTTCTTAAGATGATGGTGGGGCTGAAATAATGAGATGATGGCAGAAAATGAAGAGGAACTAAAGAGCCTCTTGGTGAGAGTGAAAGAGACAAGTGAAAAAGCTGGCTTAAAACTCAACATTCAAAAAATGAAGAACATGGCATCCAGTCCCGTCACTTCATGGCAAATAGATGCAAAACAATGGAAACACTGACAGACTTTTTTTTCTTGGGCTCTAAAATCACTGCAGATGGTGACTGCAGCCATGAAATTGAAAAACTCTTGCTCTTTGGAAGAAAAACTATGACCAACCTAGACAGCCTATTAAAAAGCAGAGACATTACTTTGCTGACAATGGTCTGTGTAGTTGAAGCTATAGTTTTTCCAGTAATCATGTATGGATGTTAGAGTTGGACCATAAACAAGACTGAGCACTGAAGAATGGAAGCTTTTGAACTGTGGTGCTGGAGAAGACTCTTGGACAGCAAGGAGATCCGACCAGTCAATCCTAAAGAAAATCAGTCCTGAATATTCATGGGAAGGACTGATGCTGAAGCTCCAATACTTTGCCCACCTGATGTGAAGAGCCCACTCATTAGAAAAGACCCTGATGCTGGGAAAGATTGAGGGCTGGAGGAGAATGGCACAACAGAGGATGAGATGGTTGGATGGTATCACCTACTCAATGGACATGGGTTTGAGCAGACTCTGGGAGAGAGTGAAGTTCAGGCATACCTGGTGTGCTGCAATCCATGGTATCACAAAGCCAGACATGACAAAGTGACTGAACAAGAACAACAGAATGATGGTAAAGGCAAAATGAAATTATACCCATAAAGCCTTTAGCAGAGTAAGTGCCTGAAAGATGGTGAGAATTCAATTATGGCATTTATCATTTTCTTATATGAAATAACTTCTAACTGAAGGAGATCAGTCCTGGGATTTCTTTGGAAAGAATGATGCTAAAGCTGAAACTCCAGTACTTTGGCCACCTCATGCGAAGAGTTGACTCATTGGAAAAGACCCTGATGCTGGGAGGGATTGGGGGCAGGAGGAGAAGGGGATGGCATAGGATGAGATGGCTGGATGGCATCACTGACTTGATGGACGTGAGTTTGAGTGAACTCCGGGAGTTGGGGTTGGACAGGGAGGCCTGGCATGCTGCGATTCATGGGATCGCAAAAAGTCAAACACGACTGAGCAACTGATCTGTATCTGTAACCTATGATACAGCATTGTTCTTATTAAATGTATCCCAACCAAAGTTAAAATTTTTTTCTGGCATTAGTGAAAACACAAAAATTTACCTTATAAAGTTCAGTTGCTATAGAACATGGCTATTTTAAAACACAGCGCTTTGTTATCCACCTTTTATTTACAGAGAGGGAGAGCACACGTGGTGTTTTGGCCTCAGGTATAATTTTTTTTTAAAGGTACTTGTTTGGCTCCTCTAATCTTTCTTTTCCTTTTCTGTTTTATTATTTACTATAGAGCTTCCACTTTTATAACACCAAACACAGCACTGAGTGTAGAAGCTTAAGAAGCATGAATTTAATTTTTCAGTACTCCTTTTATTTTGTTGAAAATTTTAATTTAAATTGGTTAAAAAAATAAAGAAAAAGATACCCAATATGGGCCTTTAAACTAAAGTGCCCACCTAGTTTTCTCATGGATTTCTGGCCATGAAATTGATAGCTCTTGCATCACTCATGGTGCTTACTGACTTTAAAATTTTTAATTCATACTAGACATCACAAGAGTAAAACAGAACTCATAAACAAAAGCAGCATAAGGCAGACAGGTCAAAATGAACATCAAAGGAAAACAAAGCATCATAAGAATTCTATTTTTAGCTTAAACAAAATAATTTTAATAACTACAAGGGTTTGAGAAAAAGTTACCAAGAAGGTCATCTTCCACTATCTAAAATGACATAACAGAAACAATAGACAACTCTCTCTTTATGGGAATTGTCGAGGTAGATCTATTTCTTTATTAACAACAATGAAAGTTGAACCTAAAAACCAGATTCACTATTCCAAATAATATCAAAACATGACCATTAGATAGCAGATTTCTTTTGGCACTTTAAGTCACTAGATGATGATGTAAAATTGTTATAAAAATATTGCTCAATATTCTGTGCTGTTCACTTGTAATTGAGTTGTTATCTGTAGGGAATGCTGATAATATGCTTTTGAAAAAAAGGAGATCTCAGTAGTTGATCAGAGGGAATGAAATGTAAGGTTCTATTGGTTTGAGACAACTTATCTCTAATCAGCTATCTCTGTAACACTGTAGCTCTTTCTATGTATGGAATCTGATTTCTTTTTCAACTATTTTGTATTTTCTCAATTATGATTTTATAACAATTCTGTTTATATATCCAAGTGTAGTGCTTTGAACTTACTACTCACAAAATTACATCTATTGGTTTAAAAAACTGACCCGAAATTTTCTGGAATACCCCCACTAAAAGTACCCAAATCTAGGCCCATATGTCTTATTATCTGAACAACTCAAAGCCATTTAGTTCCAAGTTCTCTCTACCCCGCTGCCCTTGTCATTTTCAGAAAGTATACAGATTGCCCCCATAACCTTCATGGCTGGGGGGTCCTGTGACCTTGTTCTGACATTTAAGACCATCCAAAATAAAGTCTCAATCACTCATACAATAATACTTTCATTCTACATGTAAGCTTCCAAAAATTCAAACAAACTCTACCTTTCTTTAATAACAGAATATGCTAGATCATTTTGATTGTGATTTCTGCCTGGAATGACAGCCTGCCTCCTATCTCCTACATTAGAAATCCATCCTGTCCCTCAAGGTTCATTGTTCCTAATCTCTCCAGTCACTAGCTGAGCTCTTCCTTCTTTAAACCATTATATTCCAACTCAAAACACGTTATATTCTTTGTGGTATTTTTAATATTGTGCCTTGAATATCAGGTTTTGTTGGGATTTTTTTGTTTGTTTTTGTTTTTCAGGGGTGAAGTACATTTGCCAATTGCCATTCTGGATCACTTCTCCTTCAAAGCAAAAGCTGGGATTTACTTATCTTTAGAACAATGTCAACTCTAAGAAATCTGTTGAATTAAATATTTATGTTGACTCAATTTCTAGATTTTTAAGGCATGTCTAGATATATCTGAAATTTGGAAATGTGGAAAGAAAGAAAAGCTAAGGGATACTGGCAGTGGAAGTGAGAAATAGATTTAAGGGACTAGATCTGATAGAGAGCCTGATGAACTATGGACGGAAGTTCATGACATTGTACAGGAGACAGGAATCAAGACCATTCCCAAGAAAAAGAAATGCAAAAAAGCAAAATGGCTGTCTGAGGAGGCCTTACAAATAGCTGTGAAAAGAAGGGAAGTGAAACGCAAAGGAGAAAAGGAAAGATATACCAATTTGAATGCAGAGTTCCAAAGAATAGCAAGGAGAGATAAGAAAGGCTTCCTCAGCAACCAATGCAAAGAAATAGAGGGAAACAATAGAATGGGAAAGACTAGAGATCTCTTCAAGAAAATTAGAGATACCAAGGGAACATTTCATGCAAAATGGGCTCAATAAAGGACAGAAATGATATGAACCTAACAGAAGCAGAAGATACTAAAAAGAGGTGGAAACAGTATGCAGAACTGTACCAAAAAAAAAATCTTCATGACCCAGATAATCACGATGGTGTGATCACTCACCTAGAGCCAGACATCCTGGAATGTGAGGTCAAGTGGGCCTTAGGAAGCATCACTATGAACAAAGCTAGCGGAGGTGATGAAATTCCAGTTGAGCTCTTTCAAATCCTGAAAGATGATGCTGTGAAAGTGCTACACTCAATATGCCAGCAAATTTGGAAAACAGCAGTGGCCACAGGACTGGAAAAGATCAGTTTTCATTCTAATCCCAAAGAAAGGCAATGCCAAAGAATGCTCAAACTACCTCACGGTTGCACTCATCTCACGCTAGTAAAGGAATGCTTAAAATCCTCCAAGCCAGGCTTCAGCAATATGTGAACCATGAACTTCCAGATGTTCAAGCTGGTTTTAGAAAAGGCAGAGGAACCAGAGATCAAATTGCCAACATCCACTGGATCATGGACAAAGCAAAAGAGTTCCAGAAAAACATCTATTTCTGCTTTATTGACTATGCCAAAGCCTTTGACTGTGTGGATCACAATAAACTGTGGAAAATTCTGAAAGAGATGGGAATACCAGACCACCTGACCTGCCTCTTGAGAAATCTGTATGCAGGTCAGGAAGCAACAGTTAGAACTGGACATGGAACAACAGACTGGTTCCAAACAGGGAAAGGAGTACTTCAAGGCTGTATATTGTCACCCTGCTTATTTAACTTCTATGCAGAGTACATCATGAGAAACGCTGGGCTGGAGGAAACACAAGCTGGAATCAAGATTGCCGGGAGAAATATCAATAACCTCAGATATGCAGATGACACCACCCTTATGGCAGAAAGGAAGAGGAACTAAAAAGCCTCTTGATGAAAGTGAAAGTGGAGAGTGAAAAAGTTGGCTTAAAGCTCAACATTCAGAAAACTAAGATCATGGCATCTGGTCCCATCATTTCATGGGAAATAGATGGGGAAACAGTGGAAACAGTGTCAGACTTTATTTTGGGGGGCTCCAAAATCACTGCAGATGGTGACTGCAGCCATGAAATTAAAAGCAGCTTACTCCTTGGAAGGAAAGTTATGACCAACCTAGACGGCATATTAAAAAGTAGAGACATTACTTTGCCAATAAAGGTCCATCTAGTCAGGGCTATGGTTTTTCCAGTGGTCGTGTATGGATGTGAGAGTTGGACTATAAAGAAAGCTGAGCACCAAAGAATTGATGCTTTTGAACTGTGGTGTTGGAGAAGACTCTTGAGAGTCCCTTGGACTGCAAGGAGATCCAACCAGTCCATCCTAAAGGCGATCAGTCCTGGGTGTTCATTGGAAGGACTGATGCTGAAGCTGAAACTCCAATACTTTGGCCACCTGATGTGAAGAGCTGACTCATTGGAAAAGACCCTGCTGCTGGGAAAGATTGAAGGCAGGAGGAGAAGGGGATGACAGAGGATGAGATGGTTGGATGGCATCACTGATTTGATGGACATGGGTTTGGGTGGACTCTGGGAGTTGGTGAGGAACAGGGAGGCCTTGCATGCTGCAGTTCATGGGGTCACAAAGAGTCGGACGTGACTGAGCAACTGAACTGAACTGAACTGAACTGGCTTATTTGAGTAACTTAATCTCTTGTGTAGAACCATGCCTAAAGGTTACTGTCCAAATAGTCTGTTAATATATGGAACTACTCAGTGGGTTTCTGTTTGATTTCTATAAATAGGAAAAAAGTCACTGCAGATTTATCTGTTCATTCATTTACTCAACATTGTAAACACTTATTTTCACTGTTTGAACCTTTAAGTTGCTAGAAGTCCCTTTGAACATAATGAATATTAATTGCATCTGCTAATACTCACCATCTAAACAGCTCAAAAGTTCCACAGATTATATCATCATCTATAAAAATCACTCTTTGGTATAGCCTGCTCTGTTTGGAATCAGAGTGATGAATAAGACAATCTACTGAAGTTTCTTTCTGGCTTCTGTGAAATATCAAGAAATTAGACACCAAGCACATTTAGTCATTAATGGTCTCATGGCACAAATTGCCCAAAACAAGATGCTCACAACCCAGATACCTTGGCCTAACTCCAAAGAAAGTAATTACATTCAGTCTACCTGAAATTCCCAGTGCAGTAACTGGAACTGGGTTTTGTATCCTGCTTAGGTGAACTTTTATGCAGTATCATTGTATAGCAATAAGACAGCTGCTATATTTGATTGACTTCTACTTTCTCCCAGTTTTAGCAACTAAAATGGCTTTGTACCAAATTTTTCTAATAAGAACTTTAACAGATAAGACCTACATATTCCTTCCTCTGTTTCTTTGTTGTTATTCAGTCATGAAGTTGTGTCCAACTCTGCGACGCCATGGACTGCAGTATGTCAGGCTTCCCTGTCCTTCACCATCTCCTGAAGTTTGGTCAGACTTAAGCCCATTGAGTTGGTGATGCTATCCAACCATCTTATCCTCTGTCATCCCCTTCTCCTCCTGTCTTCAATCTTTCCCAGCATCAAGGTCTTTTTCAATGAGTCAGTTCTTTGCATCAAGTGGCCAAAGTAGTCAGCCAAGTGATGCTTATGCTTTCCAATACACTATGTTTGTCACAGCTTTTCTTCCAATGATCAAGCGTCTTTTAATTTCATATTTCTAAGACCCAGGATTTCTGCTAAGAAGACAACTTATGGACAGGGTTATGTAATCTCAACCTTATGAAGAACCTAGTTGCAACATGGCATAGACATATTTTAAATCACCATGAGGAACTCATTTTTTCCTCATCTTTTTCAGCAAAAATATAAAACATAAAAAATTAGAGGAAGAGATAGGGAATATACCTGATAAAGAATTCTGAATAATGATAGTGAAAATGATCCAAAACCTTGAAAACAAATTGGAGTTACAGATAAATAGCCTAGAGACAAGGACTGAGAAGATGCAAGAAAGGTTTAACAAGGACCTGCTGCTGCTGCTGCTGCTGCTAAGTCGCTTCAGTCGTGTTCGACTCTGTGTGACCCCATAGACGGCAGCCAGACAGGCTCCCCCATCCCTGGGATTCTCCAGGCAAGAACACTGGAGTGGGTTGCCATTTCCTTCTCCTAGAAGAAATAGAAAAGAGTCAATATATAATGAAAAATGCAATGAATGAGATAAAAAACACTCTGAAGGGAACCAACAGTAGAATAATGGAGGCAGAAGATAGGATAAGTGAGGTAGAAGATAGAATGGTAGAAATAAATGAAACAGGAAAAAAAGAAAAAAGAAAAAAGAATTAAAAGAAATGAGGACAACCTCAGAAACCTCTGGGACAATGTTAAATGCTCCAACATTCAAGTTATAGGAGTTCCAGAAGAAGAAGACAAAAAGAAAGACCATGAGAAAATACTTGAGGAGATAATAGTTGAAAACTTCCCTAAAATGGGGAAGGAAATAATTACCCAAGTCCAAGAAACCCAGAGAGTCCTAAATAGGATAAACCCAAGATGAAACACCCCAAGACACATGTTAATCAAATTAACAAAAATCAAACACAAAGAACAAATATTAAAAGCAGCAAGGGAAAAACAACAAATAACACACAAGGGAATTCCCATAAGGATAACAGCTGATCTTTCAATAGAAACTCTTCAGGCCAGAAAGGAATGGCAGGACATTCTTAAAGTGATGAAAGAAAATAACCTACAGCCCAGATTACTGTACCCAGCAAGGATCTCATTCAAATATTAAGGAGAAATCAAAAGCTTTACAGACAAGCAAAAGCTGAAAGAATTTAACACCACCAAACCAGCTCTCCAACAAATGCTAAAGGATTTTCTCTAGACAGGAAACACAGAAAGGGTGTATAAACTCAAATCCAAAACAATAAAGTAAATGGCAACGGGATCATACTTATCAATAATTACCTTAAATGTAAATGGGTTGAATGCCCTAACCAAGACAAAGACTGGCTAAATGGATACAAAAACAAGACCCCTATATTGTTGTTTGTCTACAAGAGACCCACCTCGAAACAAGGGGCACATACAGACTAAAAGTGAAGGGCTGGAAAAAGATATTCTATGCAAATAGAGACCAAAAGAAAGCAGGAGAAGCAATACTCATATCAGATTAAAACAAACTTTAAAACAAAGGCTGTGAAAAGAGACAAAGATGGACACTACATAATGATCAAAGGATCAATCCAAGAAGAAGCTATAACATTTATAAATATATATGCACCCAACATAGGAACACCACAGTATGTAAGACAAATGCTAACAAGTATGAAAGGGGAAATTAACAATAACACAATAAAAGTGGGAAACTTTAATACCCCACTCACCTATGGATAGATCAACTAAACAGAAAATTAACAAGGAAACACAAACTTTAAATGATACAATAGACCAGTTAGACCTAATTGATATCTATAGGACATTTCACCCCTAAACAATGAATTTCACCATTTTCTCAAGCACACACGGAACCTTCTCCAGGATAGATCACATCCTGGGCCATAAATCTAGCTTTGGTAAATTCAAAAAAATTGAAATCATTCCAAGCATCTTTTCTGACCATAATGCAGTAAGATTAGACATCAATTACAGGAGAAAAACTATTAAAAATTGCAACATATGAACGCTGAACAACACACTGCTGAATAACCAACAATAACAGAAGAAATCAAAAAAGAAATTAAAATATGCATAGAAATGAATGAAAATGAAAACACAACAACCCCAAAACTGTGGGACACTGTAAAAGCAGTGCTAAGGGGAAGGTTCATAGCAGTAGAGGCTTATCTCAAGAAATAAGAAAAAAGTCAAATAAATAACCTAACTCCACACCTAAAGCAACTAGAAAAGGAAGAAATGAAGAACCCCAGGTTTAGTAGAAGGAAAGAAATCTTAAAAAATTAGGGCAGAAATTAATGCAAAAGAAACAAAAGAGACCATAGCAAAAATCAACGAAGCCAAAAGCTGGTTCTTTGAGAAGATAAATAAAATAGACAAATCATTAGCTGGACTCATAAGAAACAAAGGGAGAAAAATTAAATCAACAAAATTAGAAATGGAAATGGAGGGATCACAACGGACAACGCAGAAATACAAAGGATCATAAAAGACTATTATCAGCAACTATATGCAAATAAAATGGACAACTTGGAAGAAATGGACAAATTCTTAGAAAAGTGCAACTTTCCAAAACTGAACCAGGAAGAAATAGAAAGTTAACAGACCCATCACAAGCACGGAAATTGAAACTGTAATCAGAAATCTTCCAACAAACAAAAGCCCAGGACCAGATGGCTTCACAGCTGAATTCTACCAAAGATTTAGAGAAGAGCTAACACCTATCCTACTCAAACTCTTCCAGAAAATTGCATAGGAAGGTAAACTTCCAAACTCATTCAATGAGGCCACCATCACCCTAATACCAAAACCTGACAAAGATGCCACAAAAAAAGAAAACTATAGGCCAATATCACTGATGAACATAGATGCAAAATCTTTAACAAAATTCTAGCAAACAGAATCCAACAACATATTAAAAATATCATACATCATGACCAAGTGGGCTTTATCCCAGGGATGCAAGGATTCTTCAATATCCACAAATCAATCAATGTAACACAGCATATAAATAAATTGAAAAATAAAAACCATATGATTATCTCAATAGATACAGAGAAAGTCTTTGACAAAATTCAACATCCATTTTGATTAAAAAAAAAAAAAAAAAAAAACCTCCAGAAAGCAGGAATAGAAGGAACATACCTCAACATAATAAAAGCTATATATGGCAAACCCACAGCAAACATTATCCTCAATAGTGAATATATGAAAGCATTTCCCCTCAAGTCAGGAACAAGTCAAGGGTGCCCACTCTCACCACTACTACTCAACATAGTTTTGGAAGTTTTGGCCACAGCAATCAGAGAAGAAAAAGAAATAAAAGGAATCCAAATTGGAAAAGAAGAAGTAAAACTCTCACTGTTTGCAGATGACATGATCCTCTACATAGAAAACCCTAAAGACTCTACCAAAAAATTATTACAGCTAATCAATGAATATAGTAAAGTTGCAGGATATAAAATCAACACACAGAAATCCCTTGCATTCCTATACACTAACAATGAGAAAACAGAGAAAATAAGGAAACAATTCCATTCACCACTGCAATGAAAAGAAGAAAATACTTAGGAATATATCTACCTAAAGAAACAAAAGACCTATATATAGAAAACTATAAAATACTGGTGAAAGAAATCAAAGACGACACAAATAAATGGAGAAATATACCATGTTCATGGATCGGAAGAATCAATATGGTGAAAATGAGTATACTACCCAAAGCAATCTATAGATTCAATGCAATCCCTATCAAGCTACCAACGGTATTTTTCAGAGAACTAGAACAAATAATTTCACAATTTGTATGGAAATACAAAAAACCTCAAATAGCCAAAGCTATTCTTCTTTCTTGAGAAAGAAGAATGGAACTGGAGGAATCAACCTGCCTGACTTCAGTCTCTACTACAAAGTTACAGTCATCAAGACAGTATGGTACTGGTGCAAAGGCAAAACTATATATCAGTGGAACAAAATAGAAAGCCCAGAGATAAATCCAAGCACCTATGGACACCTTATCTTTGACAAAGGAGGCAAGAATATACAATGGAGAAAAGACAATCTCTTTAACAAGTGGTGCTGGTCAACCACTTGTAAAAGAATGAAACTAGAACACTAACACCGTACACAAAAATAAACTCGAAATGGATGAAAGATCTAAACGTAAGACCAAAAACTATAAAACTCCTAGAGGAAAATATAGGCAACACTCTCTGACATCAACCACAGCAGGATCCTCTATGACCCACCTCCCAGAATATTGGAAATAAAAGCAAAAATAAACAAATGGGACCTAATTAAAATTAAAAGCTTCTGCACAACAAAGGAAACTATAAGCAAGATGAAAAAACAGCCTTCAGAATGGGAGAAAATAATAGGAAACGAAGCAATGGACAAAGAATTAATCTCAAAAATATACAAGCAACTCTTGCAGCTCAATTCCAGAAAAATTTTCTCCAAAGGAGACATACAGATGGCAAACAAACATATGAAAAGATGCTCAACATCACACATTATCAGTTCAGTTCAGTCGCTCAGTTGTGTCTGACTCTTCGCAACCCCATGAATCACAGCACACCAGGCCTCCTTGTCCATCACCAACTCCCAGAGTTCACTCAAACTCATGTCCATCGAGTCAGTGATGCAATCCAGCCATCTCATCCTCTGTCATTCCATTCTCCTCCTGCCCCAGATCCCTCCCAGCATTAGGGTCCTTTCCAGTGAATCAACTCTTTGCATGAGGTGGCCAAAGTATTGGAGTTTCAGCTTCAGCATCAGTCCTTCCAATGAACACCCAGGACTGATCTCCTTTAGGATGGACTGGTTGGATCTCCTTGCAGTCCAAGGGACTCTCAAGAGTCTTCTCCAACACCACAGTTCAAAAGCATCAATTCTTCGGTGTTCAGCCTTCTTCACAGTCCAACTCTCACATCCATACATGACCACAGGAAAAACTACAGCCTTGACTAGACGAACCTTTGTTGGCAAAGTAATATCTCTGCTTTTCAATATGCTATCTAGGTTGGTCATAACTTCCTTCCAAGGAGTAAGCCTTTTTTAATTTCATGGCTGCAATTACCATGCAATCACAAAATCACTGCAGTGATTTTGGAGCCCCCAAAAATAAAGTCTGACATTGTTTCCACTGTTTCCCCATCTATTTGCCAGGAAGTGAAGGGCCAGATGCCATGATCTTCGTTTTCTGAATGTTGAGCTTTAAGCCAACCTTTTCACTCTCCTCTTTCACTTTTATCAAGAGGCTTTTTAGTTCCTCTTTACTTTCTGCCATAAGAGTGGTGTCATCTGCATATCAGCGGTTATTGATATTTCTCCCAGCAATCTTGATTCCAGCTTGTGCTTCTTCCAGCCCAGAGTTACTCATGATGTACTCTGCATATAAGTTAAACAAGCAAGGTGACAATATACAGCCTTGACGTACTCTTTTCCCTATTTGGAACCAGTCTGTTGTTCCATGTCCAGTTCTAACTGTTGCTTCCTGACCTGCATATAGGTTTCTCAAGAGGCAGGTCTGGTGGTCTGGTATGCTCATCCTTTCAGAATTTTCCACAGTTTATTGTGATCCACACAGTCAAAGGCTTTGGCATAGTCAATAAAGCAGAAATAGATGTTTCTCTGGAACTCTCTTGCTTTTTCCATGATCCAGCGGATGTTGGCAATTTGATCTCTCATTCCTCTGCCTTTTCTAAAACCAACTTGAACATCTGGAAGTTCACGGTTCATGTACTGCTAAAGCCTGGCTTGGAGAATTTTGAGCATTACTTTACTAGCATGTGAGATGAGTGTAATTGTGTGGTAGTTTGAGCATTCTTTGGCTTTGCCTTTCTTTGTGACTAGAATGAAAACTGACTGATTCCAGTCCTGTGGCCACTGCTGAGTTTTCCAAATTTGTTGGCATATTGAGTGCAGTACTTCCACAGCATCATCTTTCAGGATTTGAACTAGCTCAACTGCATTTCCATCACCTCCACTAGCTTTGTTTGTAGTGATGCTTTCTAAGGCCCACTTGACTTAATATTCCAGGATGTCTGGCTCTAGGTCAGTGATCACATCATCGTGATTATCTGGGTCATGAAGATCTTTTTTTACAGTTCGTCTGTGTATTCCTGCCAGCACTTCTTAATATCTTCTACTTCTATTAGGTCCATACCATTTCTATTTATCTAGCCCATCTTTGCATGAAATGTTCCCTTGGTATCTCTCATTTTCTTGAAGAGCTCTCTAGTCTTTCCCATTCTGTTGTTTTCCTCTATTTCTTTGTATTGATGGCTGAGGAAGGCTTTCTTATCTCTCCTTGCTATTCTTTGAAACTCTGCATTCAGATGCTTGTATCTTTCCTTTTCTCCTTTGCTTTTCGCTTTTCTTCTTTTCACAGCTGTTTGTGAGGCCTCCTCAGACAACCATTTTGCTTATTTTGCATTTCTTTTCCATGGGAATGGTCTTGATCCCTGTCTGCTGTACAATGTCACGAAGCTCCATCCATAGTTCATCAGGCACTCTATCTATCAGATCTAGTCACTTAAATCTATTTCTCACTTCCACTGTATAATCATAAGGGATTTGATTTAGGTCATACATGAATGTTCCAGTGGTTTTCCCCACTTTCTTCAATTTCAGTGTGAATTTTCCAATAAGAAGTTCATAATCTGAGCCACAGTCAGCTCCCAGTCTTGTTTTTCCTGACTGTATAGAGCTTCTCCATCTTTGGCTGCAAAGAATATAATCAATCTGATTTTGGTGCTAACCATCTGGTGATGTCCATGTGTAGAGTCTTCTCTTGTGTTGCTGGAAGAGAGTGTTTGCTATGACCAATGCGTTCTCTTGGCAAAACTCTTTTAGCCTTTGCCCTTCTTCATTCCGTATTACAAGGCCAAATTTGCCTGTTACTCCAGGTGTTTCTTCACTTCCTACTTTTGCATTCCAGTCCCCTATAATGAAAAGGATATATTTTCTGGGTGTTAGTTCTAAAGGGTCTTGTAGGTCTTCATAGAACCGTTCAAGTTCAGCTTCTTCAGAGTTACTGGTTGGGGCATAGGCTTGGATTACCATGATATTGAATGGTTTGCCTTGGAAACAAACAGAGATCATTGTGTCGTTTTTGAGATTGCATCCAAGTACTGCATTTCGGACTCTTTTGTTGACCATGATGGCTACTTCATTTCTTCTGAGGGATTCCTGCCCACAGTAGTAGATATAATGGTCATTTGAGTTAAATTCACCCATTCCAGTCCATTTTAGTTCGCTGATTCCTAGAATGTCAACATTCACTCTTGCCATCTCCTGTCTGACCACTTCCAATTTGCCTTGATTCATAGACCTGACATTCCAGGTTCCTATGCAATATTGCTCTTTACAGCATTGTACCTTGCTTCTATCACCAGTCACATCCACAACTGGGTATTATTTTTGCTTTGGCTCCATCCCTTCATTCTTTCTGGAGTTTTTTCTCCACTGATCTCCAGTAGCATACTGGGCACCTACAGACCCGGGGAGTTCCCCTGTCATTATCCTATCATTTTGCCTTTTCATACTGTTCATGGGGTTCTCAAGGCAAGAATACTGAAGTGGTTTGCCATTCCCTTCTCAAGTGGACTACATTCCATCAGACCTCTCCACCATGACCCTCCCGTCCTGGGTGGCCATACACAGCATGGCTTAGTTTCACTGAGTTAGACAATGCTGTGGTCTGTGTGATCAGATTGGCTAGTTTTCTGTGATTATGGTTTCAGTATTCTGCCCTCTGATGCCCTCTTGCAACACCTACTGTTTTACTTGGGTTTCTCTTATCTTGGACGAGGGGTATCTCCTCATGGCCACCCCTCCTGACCTTGGACATGGAGTAACTCCTCTCGGCCCTCCTACGCCAGCGCAGCCACCGCTCCTTGGACGTGGGGTTACTCCTCTCAGCCTCTGCCGCTGACCTCGGGCAAATCAAAACCACAGTGAGGTACCATTTCACGCCAGTCAGAAAGGCTGCTATCCAAAAGTCTACAAGCAATAAATGCTGGAGAGGGTGTGGAGAAAAGGGAACCCTCTTACACTTTTGGTGGGAATGCAAACTAGTATAGCCACTATGGAGAATAGTGTGGAGATTCCTTAAAAAACTGGAGAGAGAACTGCCATATGACCTAGCAATCCCACTGCTGGCATAAGCACCAAGGAAACCAGAATTGAAAGAGACACGTGTACCTCAATGTTCATCTCAGCACTGTTTATAATAGCCAGGACTTGGAAGCAACCTAGATGTCTGTTTGCAGACAAATAGATAAGAAAGCTGTGGTACATATACACAATGGAGTATTACTCAGCCATTAAAAAGAATACATTTGAATCAGTTCTAATGAGGTGGATGAAACTGGAGCCTATTATACAGAGTGAAGTAAGCCAGAAAGAAAAACACCAATACAGTATACTAACACATATATATGGAATTTAGAAAGATGGTAACGATAACCTTGTATGCGAGACAGCAAAAGAGACACAGATGCATAGAACAGTCTTTTGGACTCTGTGGGAGAGGGAGAGGGTGGGATGATATAGGAGAATGGCATTGAAACATGTAAATTTTCACATGTGAAACGAATCGCCAGTCTAGGTTCAATGCATGATACAGGGTGCTCGGGGCTGGTGCACTGGGATGACCCAGAGGGATGGGATGGGGAGGGAGGGGTGAGGGGGGTTCTGGATGGGGAATACATGTACACCCGTGGTGAATTCATGTCAATGTATGGAAAAACTAATACAATATTGTAAAGTAAAAATAAACAAATAAATAAAACTGAGATTTTAAAGAAAAAAAAATCAGTTGGCATGTTATACAGAGACCCTTTCACTTAGTTCTTTCAACAACAATAAAATTGTGTACTCTTATGTTGGAGCACTGCTATTGCCATGTAACCAGTACACTAAATCTAGTGCATGGGACATTATGTTATAGGTGGTTCTAGCAGCGTTTAAATAATTCTTATTTTCAGACCAAGATATGTTTATTCATTCTTAGACTTATAAAACATCTGTATATTTACTAAATGTAATTTATTAATATATAATCTGGTAAACGACTATAGGGGAAGCCTTTAACTCCTTTCCTCATTCCTAGATATTTGTTTCTTTTTTAACAAGCTGCAAATGAAATTGGCCAAGTCTTTGGCTGCACTTACTCATGAAAGATCAAAACGTGAGACGACATCTCACCAAAGGAACAGTTAATAATCACTAGCATGTACTGGGGACCTTACCACATGCCAGGCACTGCTGGGTTAAAGATGTGAGCTCATTTAATTGTCACAGTAACCTTATGAAGTGGGTGGTTTTATATTTTGGCTTAATGATGAGGGGAATCAGAGTTAAAGATGAATAACTTGCCTAATACCACAGTTAGAAAGTGGCAGAATTTCATCCAGGCAGTCTGATGATCTCAATTCTACAATATAGATGATAGAAAATTTTCAAATATCATAGTATCTTAGAATGAAAACAACATTTATGAAAAACTGTGAGAGAAACTAAGCAAGTCTTTCAAGTTCTTTGTAAAGAAAATTGGCATTAAATTTCAGTCTAAAGTTTTAAATGGTCTAAACAAGTAGTTACCCACAAAAAATAGTAATTGTTCTATGAAGGTTCCAAATGAAAGGAAACTTGAGCAACTTTGCTTTCAGGCAGCTTGTTCCAGCTTCAGTTCAGTTCAGTTCAGTCGCTCAGTCGTGTCTGACTACTTGTGACCCCAAGAACTGCAGCACGCCAGGCCTCCCTGTCCATCACCAACTCCAGTTCACTCAAACTCACATCTATCGAGTCGGTGATGCCATCCAGCCATCTTATCCTCTGTCGTCCCCTTCTCCTCCTGCCCCCAATCCCTCCCAGCATCAGAGTCTTTTCCAATAAGTCAACTCTTCGCCTGAGGTGGCCAAAGTACTGGAGTTTCAGCTTTAGCATCATTCCTTAGCCTATGTTAAATAGGACATTAAAAAAATTTGTATTGGCTTTGATTGAAAAGGAAAAAGCAAGAGGCAGAAAGAGAGAGACATACATAGACAGACGGAGAGAGACAAAGAGAGGGAGGAAGGAAAAAAAAAAAACAGATTTATTAAAAACAATCTTTTAAGCAAACGTTTCTTCTTTACTGTAAAACAATCAGTAATGCTTGGAATAATATAAGAAGAAGACCAACAGCACTGACTATGCAAAGCAGGTTCACTTAGGTTCATTTTGCTTTGCTGAGACATTAAAGGAAGTGAGCGAATACAATCAAACGCTTTTGTTTGGACCTTGTTGAAAATCCTTTTTTTGCTTCCTTTTGTTGCTGTCATTTAACTCTTAGTTATCCAGAAATCCATTAAATAAGACAATTAATTTATTGTGCATCATGTGTTAATTTAGGGCTCGCTATGTCACTCCATGAACAAGAGTGAGATGCTAAGCTACCCATCCCAGACAGGAATTTTGAAGCAAACTCTCTTCTGACAAGAGGGCTGGACAGGAGAGAGATTTGTGGAATAAGTGAGGCCTCTTTAATTTTTATTTCAGGTCCTCCAGTACCTCTTACAAATGTTTTTGATTACTCAAATGTGGCTCTCTTATTTTTTGAGGTTAAGGTTTATAAAATTTATTATGCGTCAGAATCACCTGAAGAGCTGGCTAAAACACACTGCTGGGTCCCGCCCCCAGAATTTCCAATTTAGAGTGAGGCTGTGGATTTTATGCCTGACCCGTTCTTCGGTGATCCTGATGTTGCTGGTCTGGGTGCAGTCCTTTGCAAAACACACTCTAAGTTATGTGGAGGCATCCTTTTGCTAGGCTGACCATTCTGAAATCTAGAGTCGACATTTTTTTCCTATGTGTCCCCTTTTGTCACTGTGTCACTTTTTAGGAACTCCAGCTGCGCAGCTTACGCGGTTTGCACGACTCTACAGGTCGTGAACACTGGTGACTTGTACTAGGCGAGGCACCTGTTACAGACTATGCTAATCAGAACATTTCTCTGGGAATTTTTTTTTTTTTTAATTGAGATGAGAAATGTGAAAATCTCTCTCTCGCTGTCTCTCTGGTACAAAGTGCCAGGGCATGAAATGTAGGAGGTCTTGGCATTTCCTGTATGTCATGTAACCTACAGAGAAAGCAACGGCAACCCACTCCAGTACTCTTGCCTGGACAATCCCATGGACGAAGGAGCCTGGTAGGCTGCGGTCCCCAATGGGGTCGCTAAGAGTAGGACATGACTAAAGCGACTTAGCAGCAGCAGCATGTAACCTAGTCCAAAGGGCAAAGCATAACGTAGATTTGCTACAAGAAGCGGTGGTGAGAGACAGAAAAGCATGGGAGGATTGAATTCCAGCTATCCCTGTGACTATCTTTCTTGTTGTTTGGATAAGTGAAATGAACTAGTAACTTGCCAAACAAATTGCCTTTTCTCCTAACCAGCCAGAATTGGGTTTTTGCTATTTACTACAGAAAATATACAGCCCTTTCATCTGTACTTGTCAATGCATGCATTTCTCATAAGGAGTTAAAACCATGTAGCAAAGCACAAATATTTAGTGCACAAGTAAACTGGCTTATGGAAATACATCCCAAATCACTTGACTCAGAAAACATTTCTAATGACAGAACTCAAGAGGAACAAACTCTTGCTCATACATGTCCCATCTAAGTTCATCCTGACCGTTTGAAAACCTGGCCCCAATGTCAGTCTCTTCAGCCAGACCATAAGGAAGCAGAAGGAATATTTCACAACCAAGAAACTCATGTTCTTTAGCAGCCAAGACCACGTAAATAGCTCCCAAAACACACTTGGAGGCTCTAGGGTGACCCACTCTTCCCACTTTAATCAAGACTATCCTAGTTTAAAAATGAAAGTCGCATGGGATATATGTGTCTTTTTGAATTGTGGTTTTCTCAGGGTTGGGAAGATCCCCTGGAGAAGGAAATGGCAACCCACTCCAGTACTATTGCCTGGAAAATCCATGGACGGAGGACCCCATGGACTCCATGGGGTCGCAAAGAGTCGGACATGATTGAGCGACTTCACTTTCACTTTCTTTTCTCAGAGTATATGCCCAAGAGTGAGTTTGCTGGGTCATATGGTAGTTTTATTCCTAATTTCTTAAGAAAGCTCTGTACTGTTCTTCAGGCTTCCCAGGTGGTGCTAGTGGTAAAGAACCCACCTGCCAATGCAGGAGACAGGAGATGCGGGTTTGATCCCTGCGTCAGGAAGATTCCCTGGAGGAGGGCATAGCAACCCACTCCAGTATTCTTACCTGGGGAATCCCATGGACAGAGGAGCTGGTGGGCTACATCCACAGAGTCACATAGTCGGCCACAACTGAAGCATCTTACGCACTTAAGCACTCACGCATACTGTTCTCCATAGTGGCTATATCAATTAACATTCCCACCGATAGTGCAAGAGTTTCCCTTTTGTCCATAACCTTTCCAGCGTTTATTGTTTGTAGGCTTTTTGATGATGGCATCTGACTGGTGTGAGGTGATACCTCATTGTCGTTTTGACTTACATTTCTCTAATAGTAAGCAGTGGTCGGAGGGAGGCTCAAAAGGGATGGGATGTGACAGTTATAATTGATTCACATTGTTGTACACCAGAAAGCGATACAACATTGTGAAGCAATTGTCTTCCAATTAAAACATAAAATAAAACTAAAGTCCCAGGTCCGCAGAATCTCTTCAAGTCTTCAGCAAACCACGACAGTTGGACAACCCACACTGAGCCCACTGTTTACTGAAGCAGTGATTGTCTGCCCTTTTCTTCTGAGAAAACTGTGGTCTTTCAAAATGGAAACTGAAAAATAAAACCTGATGTTTTGGTTTCAAGAGAGCAGGAGATGAATGAAACCTTAGCAAGTCCTCATCTTAACTACCCATTCTCGGTACGTCATTAATCTGTGACCATGAAATTCCAGGTAGTTTTTTGCCCACATTGAGGACCAAGCTTAGCAAATTTCATCTTTTCCTTTTCACTGTTTATCTAGCACAGTTGAAAATTTGTCTTTATGCAGACCAGTTAATGTTAAACTGTGTAGAATCTAAAGATGTTGATGTGCTTCCCAGACTGTTACTAGTCTCCCTCATTTTTATTAGCAAAATCAGCAGTACATATAAGTGGCTGATATGTTATCACTATGGTAGCCTTTGATTTTACATAGAAGACTCTTCTGGACATAATGGCTTAATCTCAGGGCAATTTCTGTTGTTGAAATGGATAAATCATTAATTGACCCAAATTGAACCAGTGCTCATTTTGAATAATACTAGGATATTGATTATATTGTGTTCTGGTCCAATTATCATTTAACCAAATGCACTGGGTCCTGTCAAAGATACAAAAATACAGAGATAAAATTCACCAAATGCCTGCTGAATGAAAAAGCATATGGCAGTGTATCTATTTGGAATATATTATGGAAAATTTGACAAGTAATTTAAATGTATATACTTGCAGTTACCTATCACTTCTGGGTTAATGCAAAGAAACAACTTTCTATTTCACCCAGAAACTCCTCGTTTTTCTCTTCTCTCTGGTTTCCAAAAATCTGTTGTCATTATTGCAGTTTCCTAGGCTTGAAAACCAGGAGGCTTTCACCTTCCATGACCACAAATCACCTGGTCTTGTAAATGTCTTATGATAATCTCTCTGGTGCTTCTATTCCGGCTCAGGTCATATTAACTTCAGCCTCGATCATTATATTAATAACAACCTCTTCTCTTGGGGCTCTCCCCTGTTCTCCACACTTTAATCCACTGTGACTCGATCATGGTACTTATTTCCTTCAAGTGTCATTTGATCATTATACTAGCATGCTGAAAAACATTCATGACTCATATCAAACAACTGGGTAAAAAAAAAACAAAAACAGGTGCATATAAAACTGATCACTTACAAGATATTTGGTATTTGCAATAATAGTCAAAATTAAAACTGTATTATTTGAATCAATTCTGACCCAAATTTATTCCTGACATTGGGAGCTGGGGTGTCTTTCTAGCTTCCACTGTGGATTTCACATCTTCCCAGTAGTATTTTTGCTACCAAGCTTCTGGGAATTTCTAGGAGGAGTCAGCGCCATGTGATACATTTTGATTTACAGAGAATGATAAACTGGTGGTAATGGAACCAAGCTTGCAAAATCATTTTCCTTTTTTCTTCTGTGAATGCAAAACTTCACAGCTGCTAGTCTAATGAATTAGCCCAACATAGAGTCCTAATTTTTCCATGTTCTTTTCTCTTGAAAAATGCTGTTTATATTCTTTTAAGAAATCACATAGTAAAAAGGCAACATCACATAAAATTAGCTGTGACAAAACCTAACTATGAACATAAATATTTATAAAAATGAATAAAATTTCTGAAAGATTCTAAACAAATGTGAGTTTCAAAAACCAAGATAACTTCAACTGTAGAGTGTAGCACTACATTAGACATTCCAAGAAAGAATGAAGCGTTTCCCTCAAGTAGGTTAGAATAGCTTGATGAACAAAAATAAAGACAGAGGGACTTTCCTGGCAGAACAGTGGTTAGGACTCTGTGCTTCCATGGCAGGGGGAATGGGTTTGATCCCTGGTCTGGGAATAACATCCTATGGAAAAGTCAAATGAACATTTTGGCTAACCCAATAGATAAAGTGAGGATAGGTGGAGAACAGCCGAAGTGTTTTAGTTGAAGGAATTTGGGGAAGTAAAGAGAGCAAGTCAAGCTGAGGTTTAAGAGATGGGTGCAATCTACCAGGAAGAAAAGTGGGAGGAGGCATTCCAGGGGAAGGATATGAACAAAGAGCCACAAAAAGGGTCTCACTTAGAGCATCACCAGCCATGTTGGATGGCCAAAGCTCAAGATGATAAGAGGAGGCTTAGAAAAAGGAAAAGTGAAGTCGCTTAGTCATGTCCAACTCTTTGCAACCCCATGGACTGTAGCATACCAGGCTCCTCTGTCCATGGGATTTTCCAGGCAAGGGTACTGGATTGGGTTGCCATTTCCTTCTCCAGAGGATCTTCCCAAACCAGGATCGAACCCAGGTCTCCCACATTGCAGGCAGATGCTTTACCATCTGAGTCACCAGGGAAGCCTCTAATTTATTACTTATTATTGAATAATAATAGATTTATTTTGAAGTGCTTCAAATGGAGGGTTTCCAGATTTGTCAAATAAAAATCATGATTCTCATGATTTATGCCTTCACCTTCCTTGTTTACCAGAGATGCTCTGTGAGAGGCATGAAGTCTTCACCACTTGGAAGATGCCAGAATGATTAAGCAGCCAGTGAAGGCACATCTGAAGCACTAGCTTAGAGGTGATACTCAGGAGGATGGGGAGTCATTCTAGCAAGAAGCATAGGCATTATATGATGCATCTTTATATACGATGTCCCTAATAGGTAAAATAAATGGGTACAAGAACAAAGAAGTGGTTAGTTATGGTTCCATTTAGAGTTATTTCCAATGAGTCATTCAGGGACTTTATGCTTTTCATTCTCACGAATTAAAGCCTCTGGTCTTCACACAGAGCATATTTGTCAAAGTCCCGTTGAATAACAACTATGGTGGCCATTTGGGATCTTTGGACTTCTTGAGTCCCTAGACCAATAGGTAAGATGTAGCCAAGGTGGCAAAGACAATTAATCCTGATCATTAGGAAGAGATAATCCTCCTATTTGATAGTGGTGACCATGTGATCCACTTGGGGGCATCTTAGTAATTACCCCACCATATTATTTCTGTAATTCATCAAGTATAGTTACCTAGGTATGGTGACAATGAATTCAGTGTCCTCAGGGATGAGAATTTGGGTCATGCCATAGGTAAGTCACCAGGTTCAACAAAAACAATAGTCAAAGATGAGAGAACATAACGTAGATAGTGAAGGAAGGAAGGACAAGTGTGATTTGCAGACTCCAGGCTCCCTCTTCTAAGTTTACTCATAAGAGAAGCTATCAGAATCCTACATCTGCTCCCAAAACATATATGAGGAAATGGACCTGAATAATGCAGTGGATCAGTATTGGTAAATATGGGGATGGGTTGCCTAGACTCACCTCCAAGAAAGGAATTGTCACTCAGTTGTAAGCAGTATAGTAAGTTCCTTTGGTGTCTACTTCAGCAGGGAACGGCAACCCACTCCAGTGTTCTTGCCTGGGAAATCCCATGGACAGAGGAGCCTGGTGGGCTACAGTCCATGGGGTTGCAAAGAGTCAGACATGACTGAGCAACTAACATTAACACTTGGTGTCTACTTCAATTTCAGAGAGTCATCTGATCTAAGGTCTTCCCAGGTAACCCATAGCTGGTGACTGAGGGAGTCACTGGCAGGAAGACCTGGCCATCTTGACCCAAGATGGGACCATTTCCACTTCTCTCTGGAGTGCTCTCCTGGGTTGGGTGAGGGTTTGGCAGGCTGTGTTGCTCTTCAGCTTCTCCTCTGCCCACTAATGATCCCCTTTCTTAATTTCACAGATGTTGATCTCCAGTAAGCATCTCGCATTCTAAACCCAACCTAAGATAACTGACACAAGATTTGAAAGGATGTAAACTGGGTTTCTAGGGATATATTAAGACTTATGTAACCCCAGGGGCAAGTTCTCATTGATAATTAACAATTACATGTGCACCCTATCACCTGATGAGGCAGTAGAGACAGTAGTTATTAAAAAAACATTTTTTCATCCAGAAAATCTAAGCTTGCATCTTGACTCTACCACTCCCTTAGATCAGTGATTCTCAATTGGGATAATCCCCCCAACACAGTTTGCAATATTTGGAAGCATTTTTAATGGTTGAAAACAGAACAGGATGCCACCAACAACTGTGGATAGAGACCATGAACACTGTTCACCATCCTACAATGCACAGGACAGCATGAACAATGATGAAATCCCACTCTCACATTTCAGTAGAGTTTAGGTTGAGAAACCCTGCCCTAAATGACTAACCTTCTGGGAATTACCTACTCTTACTAAGTACATTCATTTCCTCTTGTTGCTATAATAACCCCAAATTGGATGGCTTAAAACAACACAAATTGATTCTCTTACCATTGTGGAGGCCAGAAGTTGGAAATCAGGCTCACTTGGCTAAAGTCAAGGTCCTGGTAGGACTGGTTCTTCTGGACAGTCTAGAGAAGAACCTGTTTACCTCTTCCTTCTTCTAGCAGTCACCTGGCTCATGGAGCTTTCTTGTATCACTCCACCCTCTGCCTCCATAATCACGTCTTCTACTCTGTGTGTCTTGACTTTGCTACTCCCCTTATATTAGGAGTCTTGTGATTACATCAAGCCCAGAAAATCTCTCCATCTCATTCTAAGGATTAGGACACAGGCACCTTTGGGATCACGTTATCTACCATACTAAACCTCAGTTTCTCATCTGCAAAGTGGAGATAGTGTGGGCTTCAGTGGTTGCCACTTATGGGCTCAGTAGCTGTGGTACACAGGCTTAGTTGACCCCTGGCATATGGAATCTTCTGGACCAGGGGTCAAACCTGTGTCTCCTACATTGGCAGATAGATTCTTTTTTTTTTTTTTCTTTATTGAGGGAAAATTGCTTTACAGAATTTTGTTGTTTTCTGTCAAACCTCAACATGTATCAGCCATAGGTATACATATATCCCCTCCCTTTAGAATCTCTCTCCCATTTCCCACCCCATCCCACCCCTCTAGATTGATACAAAGTCCCTGTTTGTGTTTTCTGAGGGCAGGCAGATTCTTAACCACTAGACCACCAGGGGAGTCCTGATATAATTATTGCTAACATTTTTGAGTCCTGACTAATATTATTTAACTAGGGCTATAATATTAATTCCACCTGTAATTCAGGTGACTCAGATTCGATCCCTGGGTTGGGAAGATCCCCTGGAGAAGGAAATGGCAACCCACTCCAGTACTCTTGCCTGGAGAACCCCATGGACAGAGGAGCCCAGTGGGCTGCAGTCCGCGTGGTTGCAAAGAGTCAGACATGACTGAGTGACTAAACTCTCACATAATATTAATAGAGTACACACTAGGCTATGATATAAATAGTGCACATGGTGTTTATATCATACTGCAAAGACTATATTTTACCCATAACCACCAGAGCTTTATCTAGGATGGCAGACACAGCAAGTGCTTTCATATTTCCTGGATACTTCTAAGCAAGCCTCTGGCTTTGGCAAAGCAAAAGATTTCTAGTGGTACATCTTATTACATGGGTGGTCGAGTTATTGAACTCTGTTGACAAAGGGCTGGATTTTCCGGCAAGATGGAGCTTCATTAAAATTCTGCAGAGACTGAAAATTCAATAATCTTTCTCACAAAGCACTGCATGAGCAGGCCTGATTAGGCAATTTCTCTCTCATTCCATTTCTTTCGCTAAAAGCATTGTTACTTCTTGTTTGGTACAAAAAGACAATCATTAAATGAGCATTCGCTATAGGTGATTAAGCGGAAAGTTTTAAAGGTGCACTGACTCCTTTCTCAGGACCTAATTGAGGGCTTGAAAAGGGAGGGAAAAAATTAAACAAAGCATCATTTCCATATTCTGGACTGAAGCATACAAAACATGATGGTAATAAGTATTTTGCTGCTTATTTCTTTTAGACTCTTGATCTCCTTCTTGTTTACTCAAACTTGCTTCTTCTCCACCAATCCACTGCTGCCTTCTTCTTTAAACATATTTTTTTAATTGGAGTGCCTTCTGTTTCTACTGTGCAACCCTCTTTTTACTCAGCTACATTTTTCCAGAAAAATTAACTCATGCTGCACATAATACACAATTTTGCCCAAAGAGTTTCACATTCCTGAAATTAAATCTTTCATAATTATTGGAATTGAGAGTTCAGTTCAGTTCAGTTGCTCAGTCATGTCCGACTCTTTGCAACCCCATGAATCGCAGCACGCCAGGCCTCCCTGTCCATCACCAACTCCCGGAGTTCACTCAGACTCATGTCCATTGAGTAAGTGATGCCATCCAGCCATCTCATCCTCTGTTGTCCCCTTCTCCTCCTGCCCCCAATCCCTCCCAGCATCAGAGTCTTTTCCAATGAGTCAACTCTTCGCATGAGGTGGCCAAAGTACTGGAGTTTCAGCTTTAGCATCATTGCTTCCAAAGAAATCCCAGGGCTGATCTCCTTCAGAATGGACTGGTTGGATCTCCTCGCAGTCCAAGGGACTCTCAAGAGTCTTCTTCAACACCACAGGTCTTCAGCACTCAGCCTTCTTCACAGTCCAACTCTCACATCCATACATGACCACTGGAAAAACCATAGCCTTGACTAGACGAATCTTTGTTGGCAAAGTAATGTCTCTGCTTTTGAATCTGCTATCTAGCTTGGACATAACTTTCCTTCCAAGGAGTAAGCTTCTTTTAATTTCATGGCTGAAGTCACCATCTGCAGTGATTTTGGAGCCCAGAAAAATAAAGTCTGACACTGTTTCCACTGTTTCCCCATCTGTTTGCCATGAAGTGATGGGACCAGATGCCATGATCTTCGTTTTCTGAATGTTGAGCTTTAAGCCAACTTTTTCACTCTCCACTTTCACTTTCATCAAGAGGCTTTTTAGTTCCTCTTCACTTTCTGCCATAAGGGTGGTGTCATCTGCATATCTGAGGTTATTGATATTTCTCCCGGCAATCTTGATTCCAGCTTGTGTTTCTTCCAGTCCAGCGTTTCTCATGATGTACTCTGCATAGAAGTTAAATAAGCAGGGTGACAATATACAGCCTTGATGTACTCCTTTTCCTATCTGGAACCAGTCTGTTGTTCCATGTCCAGTTCTAACTGTTGCTTCCTGACCTGCATACAGATTTCTCAAGAGGCAGGTCAGGTGATCTGGTATTCCCATCTCTTTCAGAATTTTCCACAGTTTATTGTGATCCACACAGTCAAAAGCTTTGTCATAGTCAATAAAGCAGAAATAGATGTTTTTCTGGAACTCTCTTGTTTTTTCCATGATCCAGCAGATGTTGGCAATTTGATCTCTGGTTCCTCTGCCTTTTCTAAAACCAGCTTGAACATCAGAAAGTTCATGGTTCACATATTGCTGAAGCCTGGCTTGGAGAATTTTGAGCATTACTTTACTAGAATGTGAGATGAGTACAATTGTGCAGTAGTTTGAGCATTCTTTGGCATTGCCTTTCTTTGAGATCAGAATGAAAACTGACTTTTTCCAGTCCTGTGGCCAATGCTGAGTTTTCCAAATTTGCTGGCATATTGAGTGCAGCACTTTCACAGCATCATCTTTCAGGATTTGAAAGAGCTCAACTGGAATTCCATCACCTCCACTGCTTTGTAGTGATGCTTCCTAAGGCCCACTTGACTTCACATTCCAGGATATCTGGCTCTAGGTCAGTGATCACACCATCATGATTATCTGGGTCATAATTATCTTTTTTGTACAGTTCTTCTGTGTATTCTTGCCACCTCTTCTTAATATCTTCTGCTTCTGTTAGGTCCATACCATTTCTGTCCTTTATTGAGCCCATCTTTGCATGAAATGTTCCCTTGGTATCCCTAATTTTCTTGAAGAGATCTCTAGTCTTTCCCATTCTGTTGTTTTCCTCAATTTCTTTGCATTGGTTGCTGAGGAAGGCTTTCTTATCTCTCCTTGCTATTCTTTGTAACTCTGCATTCAGATGCTTATATTTTTCCTTTTCTCCTTTGTTTTTCGCTTTTCTTCTTTTCACAGCTATTTGTAAGGCCTCGATAATATCAAATACCTTTATTTCAATTCCCTCTTAATATCTAATACTTGATTGTATCAGTGGAGTAACTCTAGAAACCTGGACTACCACATGTAAATAAGATTTCAGGATAAGACTAAGAAACTTTCTCCTTTCATTCATGTATTTTCTCTCTTTCTCTCCTCTTCTCTGTCTTTATTTTTTTATCCTCGCAGAAACAGTCTTTGTCATGGTAGCTTTCTCCATGGAACATTACTAAGCTGGCTTTCCATGAGGGCAGAGATTTTTTTTTTTTAATCTGTTACGTTCACTGATATATATATCAAGTACTTAGAAGAGGGTCAAGCACATAGTTATTTAATAAATACTTGCCTAGTTAATTAATTAATCTTGAGGGCAATAACAGGTAAGATCTGTCCCACAAAGATGCCCTATTTATGATAGTAATTTGACATTCTTCAACTTGAGTTTTTATTAAGATGGGAAAACTATTAATTGAAAATATCAACCTCCACTATAATAAATAAATAAAATAAATATTAGAGAGAAAACAAATATTAGAGAAAATAAAGTTATATCTGTAATTGTCTATTATTTAAGTTTAATTATATTTAAGAAAAATTTAAATTATATCTACTGGGATTCTGATAAAATATTTATTTCTCTTACTTAAGGGGTCTTTGAAAGATCTTTACTAGTTATTCCTAAGAATCTCTTCTAGTTGGGCCAAATTCCTCCATCTTGCACCGTCCAGGTCCTACCGATCCTCTTAAGCTCAAGATGCTCAGTTCTTGTCCCATAACTTGCTCTAGGAGTAAAAAGGTCACCTTTTTACGTTAGGACTTTTATCCTCAATATTTTACAAATGAGTCTAAAGATCAGACTTTAATCTGCAGGTCTTTATCTACTCTATTACAAAGCGTATTTTAATCCCAGCCAATGCTTTTGTAAAATACCTGCTGTAAATTACTCATATGGTCAGTTTCCAGAAGGTTCCATGTGCCCTGACCCAGCTGAACACCTTCAAGTCCTGCCCCTGTCTCTTCCAGGTGCCTCTGCAATAGGAAGTACATTGTATTCTGCTTCCTTTGACCGAAAGAGAAACAGGTATGCTCCTTTACAGGCAAAGTCTCTTTATAGCAAACTCCATGGGCCTCCCAAAGTATTCATATTTGGTTATATGAGAATTAGAAAATATAAAATTCATCGCAGGTCCCAGAGCTTGGTCTGCCTGTGTCATGAGTTTTGAAATGAAGAGGAGTCAGATAGGATGGACAGAGTGATATGACTGGCAGAAAGGGCGGTGTCTTCCTTGTGGCAGGCTGTTTGGAAGCTCATTGCAGGACAGCTGTTCCATAAGCCAAGTTATGGAAATCCCAGGCAGGAGAGACAGAAGCTAGACATCAGGAGGGCTGAGATGCTGCCCCAGGCAATTGGAGAACTCCTGTAGCTGACTGACCCTGACAGCCCAGTCCAAGACACTGAGAAAGCTGTACTCTGAGCAAAGGCTTCAGGGCAGTGACAACTATGGAAGGCAGGGAAGGAAGCAGTAAAACCTGCATTGTGGGCAACAGCAGGACCAGGCCAAAAGGTGACTAATATTGATGTAATTTGAGTCCAGTCAACCAAAAGGCAATGGACAAGGAACTCTTTGGACTCTGAAGAACCCAAGCTCCAGCTCCTTGCTCTAGCCTGCTCTTCTTTCCATGTAACTGCCATGCTCTATGCAAAATCATAAGACAGCCCATCGTTGTAGCCAGCTCACATGCTAGCTCTTTCATTGCATTGTCCATCTTCCTTTCCCACTTGGGAATCCTATGAAAGTGAAAGTGAAATTCACTCAGTCATGTCTGACTCTTTGTGACCCCATGGAGTAAACACTCCGTGGAGTTCTCCAGGCCAGATTTGTGGAGTGGGTAATCTTTCCCTTCTCCAGGGGGTCTTCCCAACCCAGGGTCTCCTGCATTGCAGGAAGATTCTTTACCAGCTGAACCACAAGGGGAGCCCTTGGAATCCTATACCTCCAGTAAATTTTCTTTTTCACCTTCCTTGAAAGAAACCTACTCTCAAACTGCTGAAATGGCAAAATCACTTAGTGTTCTGGATGACTTAGTGTTTGAATCAGTGGACTGAGTCAAGAAGGTTGCCCTCCTCAATGTGGGTAGACATCACTCAATCTATTGATGACTTGAAGAGAATAAAATTGCATGGCAAGCAGATTCTTTACCATGTGATCTTCCATAGAAGATTGCAATAGAAGGACAAATTGCAATAGAAGGATAAATTTTCTCTCTGACAGCTTGAGTGGAATATTGGTCTTCTCTTACCCTTGAACTCAGATACCATAAAGTGTGAAAGTGTTAGTCGCCCAGTTATGTCTGACTCTGTGACCCCATGGACTGTAGCCCTTCAGGCTCCTCTGTCCATGGAATTCTCTAGGCAAGAATACTGGAGTGGGTAGCCATTCCCTTCTCCAGGGCATCTTCCTGACCCAGGGATTGAAGAACCCGGGTCACCTGCATTGCAGGCAGATTCTTTACCCTCTGAGCCATTAGGGAAGCCCCATGTATCATAAGCTGTCCTGGTTCTCAGGCCTTTGGAGTCAAAGATTAAACTATATCACCAGATTTCCTGGGTTTCCAGCTTTCAGACAGCAATTGTGGGACTTAGCTTCCGTATTCAAATGAGCCAATTCCTCATAATGGTGCTCTCTCACTCTCTCTCTCTCTCTCTCCCCCTATATATATATATATATATATACACACATACATGTATAATATATCTCTTTCATACACATATATACATACATGCATGTGTGAATATATTTATATACATATATATTCTGTATCTCTGGGCAATCCTGAAAAATACAAAATGTGATGAAACATTTCGGATTTTCTTTATTAAATACAAAATACAGAAATAACGCTTTTCCTTTACTACTCAGAGACAGTGTTGTGAGTGTTCATTTTCCATAGAATGTCCTATGGTCATTTTTGAGATGCTGTGTCTTTTCCCTCAGGCTCACGGTCATCATCTGGATGCCTATCTCCAGTGGAAACAGAGCCGACAAACTACAAAGATTTGAAATCAAGATTTTAGCTCACTTTATCTGAGAACCTATTTTCTGATTCATAAAATAATACTAATCATTGTCATGAGAAGTGGAAAAAACAAACACAAGCCTAGTGCATAATAGGTGCTCAAAATAGCAAACATTAGCATTGTGAAAAGCAGCTAATTAAAATGATTAGTGTCTATTAGAGGAAGTAAGAGCATGAGGGATAGATGAAGAAATGGGAAGATAACACTGGAGTGCAGAAGTATAAAAACTTTCATATCTTTCCACTGTCCAGTAGCTTTGACTCTACCTGTTAGATTCTACTCATTCTCTAAGGTATAGCTCAAAATCTCCACATCAACAATCCAGGATTAATCCCTGTATCTGTCAAGATTCAACCAGTAAGGTATATACATATATACATAAATATATATGTATATGTATATGTATATATGCATATATATGGGCTTCCCTGGTGGCTTAGACGGTAAAGAATCTACCTGCAATGTGGGAGACCTGGGATCGATCCCTGGGTCCGGAAGATCCCCTGGAGGAGGGCATGGCAACCCACTCCAGTATACTTGCCTGGAGAATCCCCATGGACAGAGGAGCCTGGCAGGCTACAGTCCATGGTGTCGTAAAGACTCAGACATGACTGAGTAACTAAGTGTACGTATACACACACACACACACACACACACACGCGCGCGCGCATGCATGCTAAGTTGCTCAGTCAGACATGACTATCTAAGTGTTTATATATACACACACACACACACACACGTACACATGCATGCGTGCATTCTAAGTTGCTCAGTCAGACATGACTATCTAAGTGTTTATATATATATATATACACACACACACACGTACACATGCATGCGTGCATTCTAAGTTGCTCAGTCAGACATGACTATCTAAGTGTTTATATATATATATACACACACACACACACACGTACACATGCATGCGTGCATTCTAAGTTGCTCAGTCGGACACAGGTCTTTGTGACCCTGTGGACTGTAGCCTGCCAGGCTCCTCTGTCCATGGGGATTCTCCAGAATAATGTCCTCTACTTGAAGTCAGCTGACTATGAATGTTAATTAAATTTACAAAATACCTTCACACCAACACCACGATTAGTGCTTGATGAATAACTGGGAACTATAATATGGGCTTCCCTGATGGCTCAGCGGGTAAAGAATCTGCCTGCAATGCAGGAGTCATAGGAGACATGGGTTCAATCCCTGAATTGGGAAGATCTCCTGGAGGAGGAAATGGCAACCCACTCTAGTATTCCTGCCTGGGAAATTCCATGGGCAGAGGAGCCTGGCAGGCTACAGTCCAAAGGTTCACAAAGTGTTGGGCACAACTAAGCACAAACACGATAGACTAGCCGAGCTGACACGTAGACTGACCGTTACAATCCTTTACCCTGTAAGCCTTAGATTTCCACTGAAGCACTGACCTTTGTGGATCTTGTTTTAGAATTAGGTAAATAGGCATGTGCTTTTCTTCCAACAGAGAAAATATTAAGAACAAAAGACATGAATTAGCTTTGTTGTCTCCCAAAGTACTGAAACTGGAAGCCTATACATATTTGATTAATTACATTTCTCCACAATTTCACCTTAATAAAGAATCCTATTTTCAGGTCGCTGAGTTTGCAAGAAGTTTTATCTCTGCAGTACTTTGGCTAAAGGAAGTAGCTAGTGTTCATTTTTTTCATTCTATAGGAGAAAAATTACGTAACTCCAAAATTAAGACCTTTGGAAGATATGTGGGGGATGTGTGTGTCTGTGGAAGTTTGTTAAACAAAATAAATTAAGACAACTTCATTTTCCTTTATTTTCTCAGTGTGTGGGCTTATGTGTCTATATAGATTATAAATTTTAGAAGTGCTGTTCACTATGTCTGAACTGTTAATCCCTCACAGATAGAAAAGTTGGCTGGGTATTTCGATATAGATATACTTTATTATTTTAGTAGTAGTTAATGTTAATTACTGGGGGACATGGCCAACAGTCACCAGTTCTGGAAGTACTTTAGAATTAATGTTTCTATGTGACCGTTAATCCTGCCCACTCAAAAATAACTGAATAAAGTAAAAATAAATAACAATGAGAAAATAATTTTATCTTGTAGAAAATGCAAAAATAATCATATTGTGCCCTGGGATATGTTTAAGGATAGAAAGGGGGATGAAGAATAATATTCTAATAGAGACAACAATGGATAATTGGGAGATGACTCAGGAAAAGGATGCCTCTTAAAAAAAAAAAACAAGCAAGAATATCCAAGTATTATATCTGGGTATATGGTTGTTGTTTGGACGTTAAGTTGTGTCTGACTCTTTTTCGACCTCGTGAACTATAGCCTGTCAGGCTCCTCTGTCCGTGGAATTTCCCAGGCAAGAATGAGTGAGTTGCCATTTCCTCCTCTGGGGGATCTTTCCAATCCAGGGATCGAACTCGCATCTGCTGTTTGACAGGCAAATTCTTTATCACTGAGCCACTGGGGGAGCAATTTATAGGTATATCTTCTCTCAAAAAGTGAGAAAATAAATAGAAGCACAAAAGCAAAAGCTACTCTTTTGGATCTAATTCTGGACAAAAAAGAGGAATTCAAAAAGACCAAGGTGGTTGAGAAGCAAGCCTCTGGTCAGCTCAGGATCAGAGGAGCGAAGAAATGTCCTACAACCAAAGTGCAAGGTATGGAATGGGCTGCTTGAAGGCAGGGTGCTCTGAGAAGTGTCCAGTGACTCACAAGCCCACAGGTGGACACAGCTTAGTGAAGTGAAAGTCGCTCAGTCGTGTCTGACTCTTTGCAGCCCCATGAACTAACTAGTCCATGAAATTCAGGCCAGAATACTGGAGTGGGTAGCCTTTCGCTTCTCCAGGGGATCTTCCCAACCCTTATGTAAGAGCATATTGATAATGATAAGCAGGATGAGAGGAAGTACTTGAGAGAGCTACACTAAGTCATGCAAATGCAAGACCAAGAGGTGCCCACTGTCCTGAAGGAAAATTTTAACAAAGATTTTTGTGACTTGATGAAGATGAATCCGTCTTGTTTCCCTCTGGTAAGCAGGTTCTGAGACAGGGTGAAAAAATATGCATAATTAGATTAGGACCAGGGCTTTCTGGGAGGAAAGGCAGACTTCAAATGGGGTATGCATGTGTTTGTGTGTGTGTGTGTGTGTAGGGGAGGAAGATAATGGACTAATGTGATCAAGAAGCACAGCTAGAGGCAAGATGAGATGCTGAGTGAATTAATCAAGGGAAGAAGATTGTGGTCTGAGAAGCTGAGCTAAACGGTAGCCTCCAGGGTCATGAAGAAGGCGGGTTCCAGGAAATCAAAATCTTTCTATTCACATTTGCCCTTGGAATGCAAAGTGACTTAGAGAACCACAGCTGAGTATAAAACGGCATTTTCCCTTATGCATGTGTTAATGCTAAGTCCCTTCAGTCGTGTCTGACTCTTTGCAACCCTATGGACCATATCCCTCCAGTCCCCTCTGTCCATGGGATTCTCCAGGCAAGAACCCTGGAGTGGGTTGCCATGTCCTCCTCCAGGGGATCTTCCCCACCTAGAAATCGAACTCACGTCTCATGTCTCTGGCATTCATAGGTGGTTTCTTTACCACTAGTGCCATGTAGGAAGCCCATTTTCTCTTACACTCACTGTGAAAAAGCCCAAATGAGAGCAGGAAATGTAATCAAGAACCAGCCTCACTCAGTGAGCTTAAATCTCCTGATCAAAATTAGTGATCTTCCTGAATACCAAGAGTTCCTACTTTGAGACTGCTAAACCATTCTTGCAAATTTTTGAAGAACCATAGTTAAAAGGAAGGTGCAAGCAGATAGAAGACATGCAAATAGGGTTCTGTGAATGGTTGCCTGGTGAGATGATTGTCAGTTTTGAGAAATCTATTCACTTAAAATGTAGATCTGAGCACTTCTCTCATAGTGATTATTACCTCACTTTTAAACATTAATTTGCAGTGAAGATCTCATATTGGAGCTACTTAATTTTATTTTTGGATCATTTTTATCCTGATAACTAGAGCGGAGCCCTGTTTAGAAGTAATGCCTCTGAATTTTAGCACAGCATTGACAAAGTGCCTCCCTTGAAATCCTGTGGACAAGATGGAAATATAGGCCTGAATAATATACAATTAGGTGGCTTAGTAAGTAAATATACTAAGTATAATAAATATGCAGGCTCAGTTGTTCAGTCATGTCCAACTCTTTTGCGACCCCATAGACTATATATAGCCTTCCAGTCCCTTCCGTCTATGGGATTTCCCAGGGACGAATACTGGAGTGGGTTGCCATTTCCTACCCATATAATAAATACACTCAGTGACAATAGATTTCTCTCTTCAGTTCAGTTCAGTCGCTCAGTTGTGTCCTACTCTTTGTGACCCCATGGACTGCAGCACACCAGGCCTCCCTGTCCATCACCAACTCCCGGAGTTTACTCAAATTCATGTCCATCGAGTCAGTGATGCCATCCAACCATCTCATCCTGTCGCCCCCTTCTCCTCCCACCTTCAATCTTTCCCAGCATCAGGGTTTTTCCAGTGAATCAGTTCTTCACATCAGGTGGCCAAAGAATTGGAGTTTCAGCTTCAGCTTCAGTCCTTCCAATGAATATTCAGAACTGATTTCCTTTAGGATGGACCAGCTGGCTCTTCTTGCAGTCCAAGTGACCCTCTTTTGGGATTTGTTTTATTCAATGTTTCATGAGTAATGATTACTCCAGTAAGAATAGTAACAGCTAGTTTTTACTGAGTTTTTATACTGTTCTAGATGGCACCAGATTATGGGTATTCTCATTTAATCTTCTCCAAATGCTGTAAAATGAGACTTCCCTGGTGGTCCAGTGGTTGAGAATCTGCCTGCCAATGCAAGGGAAACAGATTTGATCCCTGGTCTGGGAAAATTCCGCATGGCAGATGGCAGCTAAGCCTGTGTACCACAACTACTAAGCCCACGCTCTAGAGCTGGGGACCCGAAATCACTGAGCCCCCAAGTTGCAAATACTGGAGCCTGTGCTCCTCCATAGGAGAAGCCACAGCTGTGAAAAGCCCCCTCACCACAACTAGAGCGTTGCTTGCTCCAACTAGAGAAAGCCCATGCACAGCAGTGAAGAGCCAGTGTGGCCAAAAGTAAATAGACAATAAATACAAAATAAAAGAACTCTATAAGATGGATATTAATGTTATCCTTATTTGAAGCAAGGAAACTGAGCGAGATTTGCAATTACAACTGAATAGCAAAATGGCAGTGATATCTCACTTCAACTGTTATTTTTTAAGTCCTGGAGAAATCTTAGAAATAAAAGGAAGATTTGGACCCCAGCTACCGACAACAACAAAAATAGCAAAATAAAAAAAACCTGTGGAAAATTCTAGCAGAAGTAAGAAAATGAAGACTGAGACAGAAGTGGATGTTTCATGCTGTTTGCCTCTGGTACCTGGAGCTAATCACTAACTGCCCTCTTACTGGGAGAAACCTAACAGCGGTGAGCCAGACCTCAGTACTAATAAAAGGGTAATTCCAAAGCCCTACTGTAATGAAGAGCAGATGGTACCAATTCTCCTCAAGCGTTCACTCCTCCCCACTTCATATCAAAACCTTTAAGGCTGATGTGATACTCTAAGGAAACCGCCTCCTTTCATTGCTTTTCCTAGATTTAGAAGATGAAACAATGACCAGAAAAATTGTGTGGTGGAGTGACAGCAAATAGGAGTGGTCAACAGGGGATCTCTGGTACCTGGATTTCTCAGTTCTCCAGTCCATCTCTTCCCTTCTCCTCAAACACATTAGGCCCAACACAGATGAATGCCTTTTTTCCTAAATTCTTCTCCAAATTACACTAGTAATCAGAGTAGCTGGTGCCCCCAGGGAACACAAACTCACAGGCCTTGATAACTAAACACTGCTGCTGCTGCTAAGTCGCTTCAGTCGTGTCCAACTCTGTGCAACCCCATAGACAGCAGACCACCAAGCTCCCCCATCCCTGGGATTCTCCAGGCAAGAACACTGGAGTGGGTTGCCATTTCCTTCTCCAATGCATGAAAGTAAAAAGTGAAAGTGAAGTCGTTCAGTCGTGTCCGACTCTTCTCGACCCCATGGACTGCAGCCTACCAGGCTCCTCTGCCCATGGGATTTTCCAGGCAAGAGTACTGGAGTGGGGTGCCATTGCCTTCTCTGAACTAAACACTAGAATGGTATAACTAAACACTAGAGTGGTATAACTACCTCAAAAGGCAAAAAATGACTTGGTTTATGTATATACAATCTCTAGTAAAAGTATTAGAGAAAAGATGAATCAAGATTTTAAAATATTTCAGGAAATATGGAAAAATATAATCATAAAATGAGAAAAAATCATTGGAAGAAACCCACTGGAAATATTGGGCTTAAAAAATATAATAATTTGACTTATCTATCTGGGCATGATAGAATAAATTGAATTAAATTTTCTTTTCAATGGTGAACAATTAGAAAACTAAAATCTATGTCACACACACAATTTTCTGACATTTGACAGCAAGCAATGAATGACTGTGGCATCTCAGAAACAGATAACAGAAGTATGAGCTCAGTAATAGCCCTGAATTTCTACTTTAAGGTATTTTTCAGGTTATGGCAAAAACATAACCAAGTTGAGTTGAAGAGCAGAGAATGGAAGCTGAGGCAGGTAGATATTGTGGAACAGATGGCTAGAAATAAGGAAAAGTTCCAGAAAAATCCCAGCAAAGTCTATTCAAGTCTTCGACTAATTACTGAGTTGAGGGTAAACCATTCCACCAGACCAGGCAAAGAATCACTGTAAGGAAACAATTCCCAGAGCTCATGTAAGGTGCTGCACTATTCAAATTTTGACCTGTGAAAGTAGAGAAACCTTATTGAAGATTCAGGATATTTAGTATTGACCTCATAATGGTCATGCTTTTATGTGTAGGGCTGAAGTAGTTAGGAGAATTAGCTCTCTAAGTGGAACACTGAGGGAAACTGAGACTCTGACAGGAATCCATAATATCAGAACTATTTTCTTAATAATATGACGTTGTTTACCTTTTTCACTATCTTGACATTTTACATGAAAGGTGCAGAAGCAATCATGGGTAAGTTTATTTAACCTTCATCAAGTGCACAATGGTATTAATTAGTCATTATATTCTTCACCTCAATGCATGTGTGGTTTTTTTAAAAAGCACCATTATGAATGTTCTTGATGAAGCTGTAAAAGTAATTAATTTTGTTTAATCTCATCTCTTGTTTACACATATTGTTCTTATGCTAAGTGGCAAAATCAGATGTACACTGTATTTATGCTGTATGCTGAAGTGTGTTGATTGTCTTATGGAAAGATATTTATCCAATTGTTTGAAATACCTGAAGAACAAGTCGCCTTTTTTTCATGTAACACAAGTAGAGATTTCTTAAATTTTAGTTGCAATGTGGCATCTGAAACCATATCAAATGAACTTGTATACTCTAGGATTAGTGGGGAATTTTGCTAATCTGTAAAAACTACAAAGATCTACAGCCAATGTCAACATCATATTGGATGATGATATTGACATTTTTGAATACTGAAATTTTGAAAATATTGAAATTTTTTCCCCTTGAAATCAGAAACAAAGCAAGAGTGTCCATGTTGATCATTTCTGTTCAACATAATGCTGAATGACCTAGCCATTGCAATAAATTTAAAAAGTGTCATAAATAATAAGGAAAAATGTAATTGCCCCAATTTATAGAGGAAATGATTGTTTACATAAAAAAATCACAAGAAATGTCCAAAACAATTATTAAAAATAACAAATTTAGCAATGTCACAGGATACAAATGTAATATATATTCTTAAATATTAAAAAATTAGACTATATTTTAAAATGATATGTTATAGTTTCATAAGACACGACACTTAGGAATAGCTATAATGAAGGTACTTAAGCCTTCTACACTGAAAGTCATATGACACTTCATTTTTTATGGGTATTCTTAAATTACAAAGAAAAATTGAAGATGACCTAAATAAATGGAGAAATACGTCACCTTCACGGATTATAAGACTCAATATTTGTAAGGTAAATATTTGCCCCCAAATAACCTATTGTTTCTATGCATTCCCAATAAAAATTGCAGCAAGCATTTTTGTAGAAATTACTGAACTGATTCTAAACCTTATGAGGAAATTTTTAAAAACCTGGAATAACCAAAGCAGTTTTTAAAAGGAATACATGTGGGGGACTTAAAATATCTGTTTTCAAGACTTAAATATACAATTGGTAATTGACTGTATACACAAGACTTTAAATACCCAGTTAAATATTGGTAAAAAAGAGAGAAATAGACTAGAGAATAAAAAGCAGAATCCCTACAAATATGAATAGTTGAATTTCAACCAACTTCTCAACACAGTTTATGAGAAAAGAAATTCAACAAATAATGCTTGACCAACTAAGTAGCCAAATGATAAAAAATTATATTGATCCCTACCTCACACAGTATATAAAAAATTAACTTCAGATTTATTATACATTTAACTATAAAATCTAAATCTATAAAGCAACTAGAAGAACACACAGGAGAACATTTTTGCAAACTTGTGGTGTTTTTCTTAGAAATAAAAAAGCATAAACCATAAAACAAGAGTTTGCTAAGCTTAATCAAAGAAAATGCAAAACAGTTACTCTTCTAAAGGCACCACTGAGAAAATAAAAAAATGTCAAGCCACAGAATGGGAGAAAGTATTAATACAACACAAATATTAAAGTGCTGTATAAATAATTCTCAAAGCTCAATGATTAGTTTAAAAAGTCTAATGAAAATATAAGCAAAATTTGAACAGACACTTCACAGAAAAGAATGATGCTTTATCAGTAGTCAGAGAGACATAAATTGAAACCACAGTATCAACAAGAACTCACTAAAAACAGCTGGAAAAAAGGCAAAATGGTATAACCATTTTGGAAAACAGTCTGGTAGTTTCTTAAAAAGCTAAACAACGATTATCACAACAGAAATGGAAATATATTCACCCTGAAACTGATATATTGATACATACAACAACATGGATAAATCTCAAAATGCCTCTACTGACTGAAAGAAGTTTGTCAAAAAGTGCATGTAAAATACGATTTGATTCATATAAAATTCTTAAAAAGGTGAATTCATTTATATTAATGGTAAGCAGGTCAGTGGTTGGTTAGAGACAGGAATAGAAGGAGGAATGGATTACAAAGAGGCAAGAGGAAATGTTTAGGGGTGATAAAATTATTTGCTGTCTCAATTATAGTTTTTCAAGTGTTTGCACACGTCAGAACTGATCAAATTGCACCTTTTAGGTACTTGGAATTTATTGTCCTTTCATTATACATTAATAAACGTTTAAAAAAAAGACTTTAAAAAACATTCTTGTCTATTTTCCCTCATGAGGCCTAAAATTAATGACAAATCGAGGAGTGATGAGCACCCTTAGAAACCACTAGTGGGATCAAGTTCTTTGGGAAATAGGGTAGACTCCAGGTTTAGAGCAGGAACTGAACGTTGAGCCTATAACATGTTATCATTTCAAAGAAGAAGGAAGCAATCAAGGACTATTAAAGTCCTATCAAAAGAAATCATGGATTATGAATTCTTCACTGCATTAAAAAAAACCACAAAACCCCTCAAGCCTCCATATTCACTCCCAATCTTTAGGAAATAGACCACAGGGATGCAATCAGCCAGATGAAGACTATAGGAAACAAATTGGTTTAGTTCATACAAAAACAAGAATTAGTGAGTTCACCCATTTCATCAATTTAATGAAAAGAGATTAAACACCAACCGAAGCAACAGTTAGAACTGGACATGGAACAACAGACTGGTTCCAAATAGGAGAAGGAGTACGTCAAGGCTCTATATTGTCACCCTGCTTATTTAACTTCTATGCAGAGTACATCATGAGAAACGCTGGGCTGGAAGAAGCACAAGCTGGAATCAAAATTGCTGGGAGAAATATCAATAACCTCAGATATGCAGATGACACCACCCTTACGGCAGAAAGTGAAGAGGAACTCAAAAGCCTCTTGATGAAAGTGAAAGAGGAGAGTGAAAAAGTTGGCTTAAAGCTCAACATTTAGAAAACGAAGATCATGGCATCCGGTCCCATCACTTCATGGGAAATAGATGGGGAAACAGTGGAAATAGTGTCAGATTTTATTTTTGGGGGATCCAAAATCACTGCAGATGGTGATTGCAGCCATGAAATTAAAAGACACTTGCTCCTTGGAAGAAAAGGTATGACCACCTAGACAGCATATTAAAAAGCAGAGACATTACTTTACCAACAAAGGTCCATCTAGTCAAGGCTATGGTTTTTCCAGTAGTCATGTATGAATGTGAGAGCTGGACTATAAAGAAACCTGAGCACCAAAGAATTGATGCTTTTGAACTGTGGTGTTGGAGAAGACTCTTCAGAGTCCCTTGGACAGCAAGGAGATCCAACCAGTCCATCCTAAAGGAAATCAGTCCTGAATATTCATTGAAAGGACAGATGTTGAAGGTCAAACTCCAATACTTTGATCAACTGATGCGAAGAACGGACTCATTTAAAAAGACCCTGATACTGGGAAAGATTGAGGGCAGGAGGAGAAGGGGACGACAGAGCATGAGATGGTTGGACGGCATCACTGACTCAATGGACATGAGTTTGAGCAAGCTCCGGGAGTCGGTGATGGACAGGGAGAACTGTCATGCTGTAGTCCATGGGGTCACAAAGAGTTGGACACGACTGAGCAACTGAACTGAAATGGCTGAAATATACACTCTGGGGAGGAATTCCCACCATTGAGTTAATTAACACATCTGTCACCTCACATATTTATCTTTTTTGTTGTTTTTTTCTATAAGGAACATAGTTCTACTCTCTTAGCAAATTAATTCCAATTATATAATACAGTATTATCAACTATGTGTGTAGTGCTCAGTTGTGTCTGACTCTCTGTGGCCCCATGGACTGTAGCCCACCAGGCTCCTTTGTCCATGGGGTTTCCCAGGCAAGAATACTGTAGCAGGTTGCCATTTCCTACTCCAGGAATCTTCCCAAGCCAGGAATCAAACCAGCATTTCTTGTTTTCTGCATTGGCAGATGGATTCTTTACCACTGAGCCACCTGGGAAACCCTGTGTGTGTGTGTGTTTGTGTGGTGTGTGTGTGTGTGTGTGTGTGTGTGTGGTGTGGATGTGTGTGTGTCTGTTAGTCACTCAGCCATGTACAACCCTTTGCAATCCCACAGACTCTAGCCCTCCAGGCTCCTCTGTCATGGAATTCTCCAGGCAAGAATACTAGAGTGGGTAGCCATATCTTTCTCTAGGGGATCTTCCTGACTCAGGGGTTGAACCCAGGTCACTTGCATTGCAGGCAGTTTCTTTACCATCTGAGCCGCCAGGGAAGCCCTATAGCCACCATGTTATACATTAGGTCCTCAGACCTTGTTCATCTTATAAACCAAAGTTTATATTTATATACCAGTCTGTTTTCCACACAATCCTGACCCTGGCGACCACTTTTTTACTCTCTATTTCTATGAATTTGCTTTTTATTTAAGATTCCACATATAAATGATACGATGCAGTATTTGTCATTCTCTGATTTATTTCAGTTGGCATCATGCCCATGTTGTCACAAATGGCAGGATTTCCTTCCTGTTGAGGTTGACTAATATTCTGTCTATCATCTATCTCTGTCTAATTGTCTTCACCTATTCATCCATCAATGAATGTTTAGCTTCCATAACTTGCTTATCATGAATAATGCTGCAATAAACATGGGAGAGGAGCTTCCCCAGTGGCTCAGTGGTTAAGAATCTGCCTGTAATACAGCAGGTACAGGAGACACTGTTTCAATCCCTGGGTCAGGAAGACCCCCTGGAGGAGGGCATAGATACCCACTCCGGTATCCTTGCCTGGAGAATCCTATGGATAGAGGAGCCTGGCGCTACAGTCCGTGGGGTTGCAAAAGAGTTGGACGTGACTCAGCAGCTGAGCAGGCACACAGACACTGGGTACCAACACTGCCTCATGATAAGGGTTTTGTTTCCTTTAGATGTAAACCCAGAAGTGGGATTGCTGGATCATGTGGTAGGTCTATTTTTAATTTCTTGATGAAATTTCATGTTCCTTTCCTTAGTGCTGTATCAGTTTACCTTCCCAGCAAAGTGTAAAAAGCTTGCCTTTCCTTCCTATCCTTGCCCGCATTTGCTCTCTTGTCTTTTTTATTTTATAATGGACATTCTAACAGATAGGAGGTGATACTTTGTGGTTTTGATTTGCTTCTCCCTGATGATTAGTGATGTTGAGATCCTTTTCATGTATCTTTTTGCCATTTGTAAATTTTCTTTAGAAAAATGTCTATATAGGTTCTTTGGCCATTTTTTAATTGGGTTGTGTTTCTACTACTGAAAGTGAAAGTTGCGCAGTCTGACTCTTTGCAACCTCCTGGACGATACAGCCCATGGAATTCTCCAGGCCAGAATGCTAAAGTGAGTAGCTGTTCCCTACTCCAAGGGATCTTTCCAAACCAGGGATCAAACCCAGGTCTTCCACATTGCAGACAGATTCCTCACCAGCTGAGTCACCAGGGAAGCCCAAGAATACTGGAGTGGGTAGCCTATCCCTTCTCCAGGGAATCTTCCTGACCCAGGAATTGAACTGGGGTCTCCTTCATCGCAGGCAGATTCTTTACCAACTGAGCTACTAGGGAAGCCTACTGAATTGTATGAATTTCTTGCATATTTTGGATAATAACCCCTTATTAGAGATGTGGTTTGCATATTTTCTTCAGTTACATTTTCTTTATTTTTCTTTGATGTGAAGATGTTTTTTAATTTGACATAGTCGCCCATGTGCTTCCCTGCTGGCTCGGATGGTAAAGGATCTCCCTGCAATGAACAAGACCTGAATTCAATCCCTGGGTCAGGAAGATCCCCTGGAGAAGGGACTGGATACCCACTCCAGTATTCCTGCCTAGAGAATTCCATGGACAGAGAAGCCTGGCAGGCTACAGGCCATGGGGTCACAAAGAGTTGGACATAAGTGAGTGATTAACACTTTCACTTCCACATTTCCCATGTATTTATTGAGCTGATCATATGATCCTTACCCTTCCTTTTGTTGATGTGATGTATCACATTTATTGATTTGTGTATGATAAGCCATCTTTGTCTCCTGGGAATAAATCCCATTTGATAATGGCATATGATCTTTTTAATGTACTATTGAATTTCATTCGCTAATATTTTGTTGAGGATTTTTACATCTGTGTTCAGGATGAAGTTCCTGGTTGTTCCAACCACAAGATTTTCTACAATTAGCTGGAGTACTATTCAGAAAAGATCCAAATTTTATCTACTAAAAGCTGAGGCAGGGGACTCTTAATGGAAAGATAAGGGAATTAATATTTGCTACAGTCCAGGGCAATTTTAGATATTTTATCTACATTGTGTGCTCATTGGAATGCCAGGAAAATTGGGAGTTTCATGACCTGTAAAAAGGGTAGTAACAATAAGACACAGAGAGATTAAGTAAATTGGTCAGAGTCACAAAGCTAATAAGGCACCGTCTTTCCATTGCATCACGCATTGAAAGTCTCTTGCCTTGCTCAGCAAACTTGGGCCTCCTGGACTTTAATGTTTTAATGACAGGTCACTCAAGTTCTGTCTTATTTGTTTTACCTTGCTGTGGGTCATCACTATTCTTATTAAGCATTTACTGTTTGCCTGGACTGGTCATATAGGGAACTATAGTTTAAATATACATTAGTGGTATCTTGTCCATCTTTTGTCTGCTACTTGAACCTCAGATTTGTAGGACTGCCCTTTCAGGAAATAGCACAATTTTCAGAAAGAGGATTTGTGGTATCTTTTTTTTCAAAAGACGTTTACTACCATCCTAGCTATATAATTTCTTTTTTTCAAAAAGTTGTGTGAACTGTTTAGTAAGTAATTCATATCAGCCAATTCTCTTAGTAATCTCAGGTGCTTGGCTGGCTGATTTATAAATGTGCAAAATTTCCAAGTTCTGTATTCCCTCACCTGATTATTGCCAATAGCTATTTGGCAAGGTTTTCATTATATCTTTAATAGTCCAAATTTGTTTGCTTCATTTTTCCTGTTAAAACTAGATTCAAAGAATGAGTTCAGTCTCTCAGCTGCTTTAGAATTGTCGTCAGTTTCATGCCCATCTTCACTGTTTAGCAGCCTTAATTTTGCCCATCTCTCCATTTCCCCAGCCGATTTATAAAAGCCTTCCTTTGTCCTCTGCAACCTGTGCTGGCAGTCCTCATTTCACTACCTTTATCTTTTCCTACCAAGTTTCAACTGATGTGGAATATTTCTGTTCCATGCTCTCCTTGTTAGTCATGTCAAGCAAGAATTTTGCTCTCTCATCAGCCTCCTGTGATACCACATTGAGTGTGTCAGGCAGTTAACATTGCTGTTTTTCAGTAGAATTGAAGCACTATCCTGATAATTTGGGCTTGAGCTCCACGTCTGCCTGAAATGTCTAGATAATTGGAGTGTATGTGGGTGTTGTGGAGTTTCTCTCTGCTTGAATTATCCAAATCATCGCTTTAATTCCCCACATTGCTTTACATATAGAGTCATAAACACGAAGAAAGTAGACCTGGAAAATGGCAGAATGCAGGGAATTTTGCGTGGGATCTTTATTCTGCTGATGGCTACGAGCTTATTTCTTTACGGAAGTGCTTCCGGTCACCACTGTGCACTTGCCTGCTATCCTGGGTTTAGTAGTCCTTTTTGTGTGAACCACTGCTCAGCTGGCTGGGATTCAAAGGGTCTCACATAGAATCCTTTTTTAGTAAAGGATATTTTAGTAAAGGGTCCCTCACATAACCCAGGAGATATATATATATATATATTTTTATTTTTGCTATCTTTAACATGTGTCTTTGATGAATATTACTATTTAAGAATGTCAGAGATAAAAGGAGCCCAGAATATCAACCAGCCTCCCTCCCCTGCCACCACCATTTTATGAATGTAATAACTGGGATGTAAAGGGATAAAATAACTGCATACCTTTTCATAGAAAATCAGTGCAGAGATAAAATCAAACACAAGTTATAAGTCAGCTATAAACCAAAAAAGCACATTTCTAAAAACCAAACAACAACCCCCAAATGGTTGACTTAATGACCTTTTCACTAAATGCTTACGAAACAAAACACAAGTGTAGTCGTACAAAGTATGATTTAGGGAAACCTAGACGTGATCCCAGAGGTCCACCATCTCCTGGACTCTGCCACTTTGTGCTGAGTAATTCAAGGTGGAAAGAAGACAGGAGTGACCTACGCAAATCTTTCCTCAAGAAAGCAAGGGTCACAGGTGTCAACCGCTCTATTCCACTTCTCCTGCTCCTTTTCTGTAGATCTGTGCAAGAAGCCAGCTCTGAACCACCAGCTATAACTCTGGTGCTGACGCAACTCCAACCTTAGAAACGACAGTAGCTAAATTTAGACTGGGTGTCAGTGAGGAAGCTGAGTCCTTCCTGTGGCTGCTTCCGGTAATGAAGGAAAGAGGAAAGTGAGTACAGCTATCCAAAGTCTAAGACTCTATGGAATTCACCTCTGCTCTCACGCCTTTCTCTGGATGCCATAGAAGACTCCATCTTTCTGTCCCCTTTCTCTTTTCCTGCCCAGAGAAGTCTTCTCTCCAACCTTCTCCTTCTCCCCCAGGCTTCTTGCACATGCGTATGCATGTGTAAGTGTGTGTGTGTGTGTGTGTGTGTGTGTGTGTGTGTGTGTTTGCAACCCAGCTCTAGGTGTCCAAGCAAATGTTTGGATTTTTCCATCTTGCCCTTCAACGTGGAAACTAGGCAGAAAGAATTGCTGACAGTGAACACCGCCCACCACTAGAGAGCAGCCAAAGCCAACATTTTCCTGGGCAAAACCCTCTTTTTAATAAGCTGTTTTCAAAGGAGCCAGGTTCTTTTCGTCTTCTCATCCTCTTTTTTGCCTTCTATCTTTCTTTGAGCCAAATACCCTGCCAGTCTCCTTCACAAGGGAACATTCCATATATCTATTCAGGTGTTATGGGAACAGTGAAAACTCTGCTCAGAACGTTTGTTCTTGAAATCTCCACTGTTCTATTCCATTAACACAATCAAGCTGACCTATGTGAAATTACAAAATGTCAAAGATTTAGATACTTTTGCAGTAAAACAAAATGAGTTACCCCCCATAAATTGATGAGCAAACAAAATCAAATCCTAGTAGGTCCTTCCCTAAACCCCTCTAGAGGGACTGACAGAACACAAACCGAAGCAGGATCCCAAGCATGCCTTTAGGTTTGGTTCATCCTCATGGACAACACAATTTTTCCAACATTAATAAAGACTGAAACTGGGCTTCATATAGGCTGTCTTTCAAATTTCAGTAGGTCTATCTTTACATTGTTTAGTTTAATGAACAGTAAAATAAATTAATTTTTGACTGGTTAGCCTGATATTGTGCAAGAAGAATCCTATAGTCTGAGAGTGAAAGGCAAAGGAGAAAAAGGATTTTTGAAATCTGGAGACTGAAGATTCAGAATTGTGGACTGTGGATTTGGTTTTCTTTTTCTACATTTATATTTGAAATTTGTCTCTGCCACTTACTTGCAGTTGACCTCAGGCAAAGTTACTTAAGCTTTCTCTAAACCTCAGTTTCTTCCTCTGTAAGGTAGAGGTCATAACTGGTTTTTACAATGGGACTTCCATGAAGATGAAAGGAAGATCTAAGGACAGATGTATGCAGCGCACTTAAAGGATTAACTGTGATTGTTCAAAGGGCTTAGCAGGTGCCAGGCTCTCCACTGACTTTTTCTGCCTTATTCTGCTACTGATGTATCTGCATATATCCCATTTCAGTTTAATTTTATTAAATATTCATTAAAAAATATGTTACATTCCCAGTATAATTCTGGTCCTCAAGGGGTTACAATGCAGTTTTACAAAGAGATAAAGAAATACGAAGTAGAGAAGTGCAAAGAAGACATATTTTACAATATTTGATTTTAAAAGGAATACATAAGACACATATGCTATCCAAACTACTCTCTGGACACCCAAGTGTCTATACAGTTTAGTGGTGTATACATGAGTTCTTTTTTAAATTCTTTATTAACTAGTGTTTCTTTATGGCTTAAATTAATGTTTAATATCACCCTTGATATTTTTTGTTGCTGTTGTTCAATCTCTCAGTCATGTCGGACTCTTGGTGACCCCATTGACTACAGCACACCATGCCTCCCTGTCCTTCACCATCTCCCAGAGTTTGCTCAGACTCATGTCCATTGAGTCGGTGATGCCATCTAATCATCTCATCCTCTGTCATCCCCTTCTCCTCCTGCCTAAAATCTTTCCCAGCATCAGGGTCTTTTCCAATGAGTCGGCTCTTCGCATCAGGTGCCAAAATATTGGAGTTTCAGCTTCAGCATCAGTCCTTCCAATGAATAGTCAAGGTTGATTTCCTTTAAGATTGACTGATTTGAATTCCTTACTCTCCAAGGGACTGTCAAGAGTCTTCTCTAGCACCACAGTTCAAAAGCATCAGTTCTTCAGCATTCAGCCTCCTTTATGGTCGAAATCTCACATCTGTACATGACTACTGGAGAAAACATAGCATTTACTGTACAGACCTTTGTAGGCAAAGTGATGTCTCTGCTTTTTAATATGCTGTCTAGGTTTGCCATAGCTTTTCTTTCCAAGGAGCAAGTATCTTCTCATTTCATAGCTGCAGTCACCTTCTGCAGTAATTTTGGTGCCCAAGAAAATAGTCTGATATAGATATTGTTATCACCAATATCTAACAGGTGGAATACAGCTCAGTCATGACAGAGACACTGAAATCTATTTCCGCATTCTTTCCAAGGGCTTCACCAACAGACAGTGACTCTTTGGGTTTGATTGCATTCATTGACTGTTAATATAGATGGTGCCATAGCAGTATCGCCAAACTCCTTGAGTTGAATTATTTTAACTGATGCCCTGAGAGCTAAATGGAAGTCAGTTCACATGTTTTTAGAGCACAAAATAAAGTTCAAACAATTATCACTGCAGTGATTTAGGGAAGGATCTACAGGAGATAGAGTGGGACTTAGATGAGTTGGATTTTAATAAACAGAGCAAGAGGAAGGGGAAGAAAATGGGGTGTGCAAGGCTGCAGGAAGAGAATCATCAAAGGCAGTGAGAAAGTAGGAAAAATAGCATTTATCGATTACTCCTGTGTAAACTAGACACCTTGATGCCTTTAACTTGTTCGTTGCCTCCACAAGCCTGAAAGGTTTACAGGAACGGCCCCATATTGTAAACTGAGGAAACATGAGACTGAGGACACAACCAGGGAGAGGCAAAACCAGAATTTGTATTCAGATTGGCAGATTTCAACTGTGTGTCCATTATACCACACTGCCAGAGGCATAAAGAAGTATGATTACAGGGGAAGGAGATGCTGAAATAGAAGTAAAAACTATTGCATTGTCTCTTTGAAAGACAATAAACATTTCAACGGGGTTATGAGAAAGGGCCTGCTAGGCATTGAAAGTGATCACTAGAAATTGCTGCTTTTTCCTCCTGTGACAAGATTTGTTCATAGGGGACCACTAACAATCAGCGACTACGGCTACTCAGAGGGTTAGTAAAGGAAAATAAATCTAAAATTAAATAGACTAAAAAAAGATCACAAGCTAGTTACAGAATAATAGATGATGAGGGGGGAAAGAAGCTATGGATGAGAAAAGAACATAGCCATTACGAACATACAAAATGGTCACGTTAGATAAGTCATATATTTGAAATAAGGCTATTTTCTTCCTTATGTTGCTCCACCATTAATTAAGCTGTCCCAAGGTTAAACTCCTACCCCCTCCTTTAATAGTTACAAAGAACCCATTTTCAGGATCCCAAAGACATACCCCCAAAGCCACCTCTTCCTAAAAGCCTTATTTAATCCTTTAGAGCTGTAATTCATCACTCATTTCTTTGAATTCCTAAGAGCATTGTTGTTTGGAATGATATGCATATGCTCAGTCCTGACCCTTTGCAGACTCTCTGCAGACTTTCTGCAGCCCCATGGACTGTAGTCCACCAGGCTCCTCTGCCCATGGAATTTTCCAGGCAAGAATACTGGAATGGGGTGCCATTTCATACTCCAGGGGATCTTCCCAACCCAGGGATCGAAACTGCATCTCTTATGTCTCCTGCCTTGACAGGAGGATTCTTTACCAATAGTGTGACCTGGGAAGCCCATTGTGGTTATTTATTGATGGCTTATTTATCCTATTGGATAGGATCCCGGAAGATTGTAAGATCCTATCCTATTGGTAAGATCCTGGAAGCTATGGTAAGGATGATTCATTATAACATGCCTTAGCTCCACATTGCATGCAGTAAGCACTCAGAATATTTCTTCGGTGAATGTTGAAAGTGTTTCACATGAGTTAACATCAGTTTCTAAAACCAAACTTCATGCCTACATAAATTATTTTCAGTTGACTTTTTCATTAGTTGTCGCATGGTCACTGTACTAATCATATATACTAGATATCCCAGGGGATGGACTGTATTGCTGAACTAATAAATTTGTTGAATCTGGATTTCCAAAGACAGAAATGACTTTAAAAGACTCAGAATTCTGCATATACTTAGTTATAGGCAAAATACATACTGTTAATGCCATTAGCAATACAACAGTGGTTGTAGCTTTGGTTAAAGCCACCAACTAAAATTTTTGATCCAAATGGTTCCATGATTTCAAACTTCTATACTCTTTCAGTAGTCAGTGCCATTTTTAACAAAATGAAGCAATGAGGCATAGTTATGGTGAAAAACAAGATAAATAACTGTGGACAAAATTCCCAAGCCCATAAGTGAACTGAAGCCCAAGACACCTGGGCTTTGTTTCAAAAAGCAGACTGAGCCATTCAGAAATAAGGATTCTTCAGAATTCTAGGGACTGAGGGGGCTGTGCAAAAAAGGGGGCTGGAACAAGACTGCTGTTTGAAGCCAGGGAAATAGGCTTCTCTTCACTTGGGAAAAGCATATGTATGTGTTGGGGTGGGAGGCAGTGGTTACTTTGGAGCAAAGGGTTACTTTATATAGGCGACTTCCCTATAGCTCAGATGATAAAGAATCTGCCTGCAATGCAGGAGACCTGGGTTTGATCCCAGGGTCAGGAAGATCCCCTGGAGAAGGAAATGGCAACCCACTGCAGTATTCTTGCCTGGAGAATCCCATGGACAGAGGAGCCTGGTGGGCCACAGTCTATGGGGTCACAAAGAGTCAGACATGACTAAGTGACTAACATGACACTTCATTTTGAGATGGTTGGAATTTACGGGAAAATCGTAAGAGTAGAAAGGACTTCTACATAGACTCCATTTAAATTTCCCAACTGCTTCTTTTTTCTTCTTGTTTTTTAAAAATTATTTTTACTTATTTATATAGGCTGTACCAGTTCTTCATTGCTGCACAGGCTTTTCTCTAAGTGCAGCTACTCTTTAGTTTCAGTGTTCGGGCTTCTCATCGTGGTGGCTTCTCTTGCTACGAAGCACGGGCTCTAGAGTGCTTGGGGTCAGCAGTTGCGTTTCCCCAGCTCTTGAGTGTAGGCTGCATAGTTGCAGTGCACGGGCTTCGTTGAGGCTTCTTCAATGGCTCAGTGGGTGAAGAATCCAGGGGAGACGCAGGTTTCATCCCTGGGTCAGAAAGAGCTCCTAAAGGAAGAAATGGCAACCCACTCCAGTATTCTTATCTGAGAAATCCCATGGATAGAGGACCCCGGCAGGCTACTGTCCAAAGGGTCATGCAAAGAGTCAAACTGAGCAAAGCACAAGCACAAGCAAACCAGGCTTAGGTGCTCCAGGGCTTGGACCAAGGGTGGAAACTGTGTCTGCTGCGTCGGCAGGTAGATTCTTCACCACTGCTTCACCCTTCTTCACCAGGAGGGGAGCTCCTGTTCCTCTTTTACTGAGATCTAATTAGTGTACAGCACTGTATAAGTTTAAGGTGTACAGCATAATGATGTGACGTATATATCATGATATGATTAACACAAAATGTTTAGTGCATATCCATCATCTCATAAATATAAAAGTGAGGAAGCAGAAAATATATTTTGCTTGTGATGAGAACTCTCAGGATTTTCTCTAACAACTTTCGCAAATATAACACTCTGTTGTTATGATTATATTTATCACATTGTACATTATTACATCCCTGCTGCTGCTGCTGCTAAGTTGCTTCAGTCGTGTCCGACTCTGTGCAACCCCAGAGACGGCAGCCCACCAGGCTCCCCCGTCCCTGGGATTCTCCAGGCAAGAACACTGGAGTGGGTTGCCATTTCCTTTTCCATATTACATCCCTAGTACTTATTTATCTCATAACTGGAAGTTTGTACCTTTTGACTGCCTTCATCCAATTCCTCCCTATCATCCCTGTCTCTGGTGATCACAAATCTGATTTTTTTCCAAGATTTTATTTTTTATATCAGAAATTAACACAGTGCTGTAAAGCAACTATACTCCAGGAAAAGTTAACAAAAATAAATAAATAAATAAATAATGAAGTGTTTGCTTGCTTTTAAAGTGTAATTTATACTCTCAAATTGTTAACTGCATCTGGTTCATCACTCTCTACATATATGTAAATACATATACTTGATAAAAAGTTTCAAAAATTAGGTCTTTTTACCCCTGAATACTCACATTTTCATAACCATGGTAGAATGATAAGAATCAGATAAATAAGTTTGATACAACATTATTCTATAATCTGCAGAACTCATTTTAACTTTGATAATTGTTTTAATGCTATCTTTTATAGCATATATGGTAGAAAAACTTTTTAGGATCAACATTGCATTTAGTTTCATGTCACTTTCATCACTTAAATGAGTCTCTTTTTGAATTGGCTTTAATGACATCAAGATTCTTGAAGAGTACAGGCAAGATATGTTGAAGATGTCTCTAACTTGTGGATGTCTGATGTTTCCTTATAATTGAACTTGGGTTAAGCCGAAGAATTGATGCTTTTGAACTGTGGTGTTGGAGAAGACTCTTGAGAGTCCCTTGGACTGCAAAGAGATCCAACCAGTCCATTCTGAAGGAGATCAGCCCTGGGATGTCTTTGGAAGGAATGATGCTAAAGCTGAAACTCCAGTACTTTGGCCACCTCATGCAAAGAGTTGACTTATTGGAAAAGACTCTGATACTGGGAGCGATTGGGGGCAAGAGGAGAAGGGCACGACAGAGGATGAGATGGCTGGATGGCATCACTGACTTGATGGACGTGAGTCTGAGTGAACTCCGGGAGTTGATGAGGGACAGGGAGGCCTGGCGTGCTGTGATTCATGGGGTCGCAAAGAGTCGGACATGACTGAGCGACTGAACTGAACTGAACTAAGCCCTCTAGGCAGGAATACAATGAAAAACGATATTCCATCATCTTCTGGCTTACATTTTAAAATGAAAAGTCTGCTGTAATCCTTATCATTTTTCTCACTAAATAGCATGGATTTTTTTCTCTTGCCTCTGCTAAGATTTATCACTTTATTTATACTGGTTTCAAGAATTTAAATATCATGTTACTTGGTGGGGTTTTCTCTGTTAGTGATTTTATTTTGCATGCGGTTCACTTTGCTTCATGAACATGTGGTTTTATACCTTTCATCAATCTTAAAAATTTTTATGCCAGTGTTGTTTTAGGTGTTTTTCTGGTTTTCCCTTTCTCTTTCTTTTCCATCTTAGGTTGCAATTATATGTATGCTAAATTGCTTGATATTTTCTCTCAGGTTAATAAGCCTCATATTTTCATCCTTCTTTGTCTATGCTCTATTCCACTAGGACAGTTTCTATAACTATGTACTTAATAAGGTCACTAATCTTTACTTCTGCACTGTTCTGTTGTATGTTTTATTACAAAAGATTTTTTTTTCAGATATTATGCTTTTATAAACAGATGACTCTTTTGGTACATTTTATATTTCCCATGTCTCTCCTCTTTATGTTCATATTTTTCTTTAAATCCTTGAGCAACCTACATATAATATCTATTTAAAAATCCTTTTCTAACAATTCCAGTATCTCATTTCTGTGTTTGCTCTGTTTACTTATTTTTCCTCTCTTTATGAGTTACATTTTCCTGATTCTTGACATGTCTAGTCATTTTTATTAGATATTGTATCTTGAGATCTGTAAGTTTTTGAGTGCCTGGATTTTGTTGTCTTCTATTAAATTTGTAAGGCTGTGCTTTGGTACAGTCAATTTACTTCAGATCAATTGGATAATTTTAAGGCTTGGTTTTAAGCTTTGTTAGGGATGGGGAAGCCTGGTGGGCTGCCATCTATGGGGTCGCACAGAGTCGGACACAACTGAAGTGACTTAGCAGCAGCATCAGGGCAAGCCTTGAATAGCCTTTCCTCTCAAAGTTAGTTAGCATACATGTGTGCTTTGTCACTCAGTGTGACTGACTCTGCTACCCCATGGACTGCAGCCCACTAGGCTCCTCTGTCCATGGGATTATTCCAGCAAAAGTACTGGAGCGGGTGGCCATTTTCTCCTCCAGGGGATTTTCCCAACCCAGGGATTGTGATTCCTGCATTGGCAGGCAGATTCTTTACCACTGAGCCACCCGGGGAGCCCCCAGGATTATGTCGTCTAGCTGCTAAATATGACCCTTCTAAGATCTCATTATTGTTGTTCAGTTACTCAGTTGTGTCCTATTCTCTGCAAACCCATGGACTGCAGCATGCCAGGCTTCCCTGTCCTTCAACATCTCCCAGAGTTTACTCAAACTCATGTCTGTTGAGTCAGTGATGCCATCCAACCATCTCATCCTCTGTCATCCCCTTCTCTTCCTAATTCTTCATTTTGAAGCATGAACATTTCTTCACCTTCTGTGTGTTCAGGCAGTATTTCAGTTTTTAGCTCCATGGAAGTTGTTCTCTATTCAGCTTATGGAATTTCATAAAATCACAGCTTAATAATTAATAAAGCCTTGAGATTACCATTATGCAGATTCTCTGGAGCCACGTGTGTCTGCGTAGTAGTAGTAGCAGCTCTGTTCTTCCTAAAACTAAAATCCCTGCCCTAAGACTTCTGCCTTCTTTACCTCTGACTATCTACCTAACTCAGTAAGATTGGCATGTTGTTCTTAGAACTCCTTTCCCTCACTGTGGTCTAGAATGTGCCTCCAGTCAGAGAGTCAGGTACATCACAGGGCCCATTTTCTTTATTTCTCTGCTCTCAGGGTCCCTGTCTTGGGCTGTCAGTTGTCCAACATCTGTAAAGAATGAGTTAATGTATTTTTTATTCAGTGTCCTTGTTTGTTTACCATGGGAGAGTAAGTGTATGCCCTGTTAAATTTTCATGGCCAGAACTAGAAAATTGTCCCTTCCTCTCTAGTCTATTTTCCCAAGAAGCATTGCCTGTATAAGACAGTATTTTAGGGCTAGACATTTTTTTATGTCCATGCTTTGATCTACCAGGATGGTTTCTCAGTATTTTTGCACTAAAAAAAAAAAAGTGTCTTTCTGAATGTGGTTTTACTTCAGTCTTCTCTTTTCTGCACACTTTTGCTCTTTCCCTCTTGTTCTCTACAAGGACCCATTGTGGGAGTTCAAGAACTAGCTCTCTTCAAAATTATTATTTTTCCACTTACAGGTAACTTGAGGTTGTAATATTTGTTTGTTTTGTAATTATGATGTTTGTGACTTGTATGGTTTTATTTATTCTTCTTGATTATTTTTATAGGTATTTTTAGGATATGTAGGAAAGGTGACTATCATTATCATCACACCTTCCTGAAAATTGTGGCTATAGCTTTAAAAATAAAATATTATTAACAAATTAAAGAATAAAAATCATATGATCATCTCAATAGGTAGAGAAAAGGCTTTTGATAAAATTCAACATTCATTCATGATAAAAACTCTTCAGAAAGTGGGCACAGAGGGAACATACCTCAACATAATAAAGGCCACAAACCCACAGGTAACATCATTCTCAAAAATGAAAAGTTGAAAGCAGTTCCTCTAAGATCAGAAAGAAGACAAAGATGCTCATTCTTGCTGCTTTTATTCAATGTCGTTTTGGAAGACCTAGCCATAGCAATCAGAGAAGGAAAGAAAATAAGATGAATCCAAATTGGAAAAGAGGTAAAATTGTCACTGTTTGCAGCTGACATGATACTTTATATAGAAAACCCTAAGGCACTACCAGAAAACTACTAGAGACCATCAATGATTTTAGTAAAGTTGCTGGATAGAAAACTAACATACAAAAATACGCTGCACTTCTATACATTAACAACAAAATATCAGAAAGAGAAAGTAAAAGAAAAAAAATTCCATTTACCATCACGTCTCAAAGAACAAAATACTTAGAAATAAAGCTACCTAAGGAGACAAAAGACCTGCTTTCCAAAAACTATAAGACACTGATGAAATAAGTTGAAGATGATACAAACAGATGGAAAAATATACTATGTTCTTGGATTGGAAGAATCAATATTGTTAGCTGACTATGGTACCCAAGGCAATCTATAGATTCAATGCAATCACTATCAAATACTAATGGCAATTTTCACAGAACTAGAAGGTAGCTCAGCTAGTAAAGAATCTGTCTAAAATGAGGGAGACCTGGGTTCGATCCCTGGGATGGGAAGATCCCGTGAAGGGAAAGGCTACCCACTTCAGTATAATCCATGGATTCACAAAGAGTAGGATAAAACTGAGTGACTTTCACTTCACTTCTTCAGAACAAAGCATTATAAAATTTGTAGAAACACAAAAGACCTCTAATAGCCAAAATAAACTTATGAAAGAAGAATGAAGCTGGAGAAATCAGGCTCCCTGACCAAAGACTATACTATAAGGCTACAGTATGAAAACAGTATGGTACGGGGACATAAATAGACACATAGATCAATAGAATATGATAGAGAGCCCAGAAGTAAATCCACACAATTATGGTCAATTATCTATGACAAAGGAGGCAAGAGTATACAGCAGGGAAAGGAAAGCCATTTCAATAAATGTTCCTGGGAAAATTGGACAGCTAACTCAGATGGATTAAAGACCTAAATGTAAGATTGCATACTATAAAACTCCTGGAGGAAATCAAAGCAATATTTTTTTGGATGTGTCTCCAAGGATAATGGAACTAACAACAAAAATAAACAAGTGGTACCTAATTTAACTTAAAAGCTTTGCACAACAAAGGAAACCACTGGCATGAAAAGACAGCCTACGGAATGGGAGAAAATATTTGCAATTGATGCTACTGATGAGGGATTAATTTCCAAAATATACAAACAGCTCATACAGCTTAATATTAGAAAAGCCCAGTCAAAAAATGGATATAAGACCTAAATAGACATTTCTCTAAAGACATCCAGATGGCCAACAGGCATATGAAAAGATGATCAACATCACTAATTATTAGAGAAATGCAAATCAAAACTACAATGAAATATTATCTCACACTAGTCAGAGTGGCCATCATTAAAAAAGTCTACAAGTAATAAATGCTAGAGAGGGCGCAGAGAAAAAGGAGCCATCCTATACTGTTGGTGGGAGGGCAGATTGGTACAGCTACTCTGGAGAACAGTATGGAGGTTCCTTAAAAAACTAAAAGTAGAGTTACCATATGACCTTAAAATCCCACTCATGGGCATGTATCTGGAAAAAATTACAATTTGAAAAGCTATATGAACCCCAGTGTTCATAGCAGCACTATTTACTACAGCCAAGTTCAGTTCAGTTACTCAGTCGTGTCCAACTCTTTGCAACCCCATAGACTTCAGCAGGTCAGGGCTCCCTGTCCATCACTAACTCCTGGAGTTTATTCAAACTTATGTCCATTGAGTCGGTGATGCCATCCAACCATCTCATCCTGTCATCCCCTTCACCTCCCGCCTTCAATGTTTCTCAGCATCAGGGTCTTCAATCTTTACCAGCATCAGGAAGACAAGCAAAGAAGAACTAAAGAGCCTCTTGATGAAAGTGAAAGAGGAGAGTGAAAAAGTTGGCTTAAAACTCAACATTCAGAAAACTAAGATCATGGCATCCTGTCCCATCACTTCATGGCAAATAGATGGGGAAAGAGTGGAAACAGTGACAGACTTTATTTTGGGGGGCTCCAAAATCACTGCAAATGGTGACTTCAGCCATAAAATTAAAAGACACTTACTCCTTGGAAGAAGTTATGACCAACCTAGACAGCGTATTAAAAAGCAGAGACATTACTTTGCCAACAAAGGTCCATCTAGGCAAGGCTATGTTTTTCCAGTAGTCATGTATGGATGTGAGAGTTGAACTATAAAGAACGCTGAGTGCCGAAGAATTGATGCTTTTTGAACTGTGGTGTTGGAGAAGACTTGAGAGTCCCTTGGACTGCAAGGAGATCCAACCAGTCCATCCTAAAGAAAATCAGCCCTGAATATTAAGGATTGATGCTGAAGTTGATACTCCAATACTTTGGCCACCTGATGCGAAGAACTACAGCCAAGACATGGAAGTAAACTAAATGTCCATCAACAGATGAATGGCTAAGGAAGATGTGGTATATACACACACATATACGTATACACCACATCTCAGCCATGATAAAGAATGAAATAACGACATTTGCACCAACATGGATGGACCTAGAGATTGTCATATTAAGTGAAGCAAATTAGACAGAAAATATATATCACTTATATGTGGAATTTACAAAAACAGAAATAGCCTCACATACATATAAAATAGACATATAGTTACCAAAAGGGGATAGTGGGTGGGGGTGATTGAGAGATAAATTAGGGGTTTGAGATTAATATATATATACTACTATATATACAGTAGATAAACAACAAGGACCTACTGTATGTCATAGGGAACTATATTCACTATCTTATAATAACCTATAATGGAAAAGATTCTGAAAGAAAGTTATATATATGTATAACTGAATTGCTTTGCTGTTTGCTTTGTTGTCCCTGGTGACTCAGACGGTAAAGAGTCTGCCTATAATGCTGGAGACCCGGGTTCGATCCCTGGCTCAGGAAGATCCCCTGGAGAAGGAAATGGCAACCCACTCCGGTATTCTTGCCTGTAAAATCCCATGGATGGAGGAGCCTGGAGGGCTACAGTCCATGGGGTCACAAAGAATCTGACACTACTGAGTTATTTCACTTTCTTTCTTTCATCCTAACTAGCACAACATTGCAAGTTAACTATATTTCAATTTAAAAATAAATAAAAAATAAACCTTACTATCAATCACCACCATCCCCCTGAAAAGTATCCTAGGACATAGTCGGACAATGTAAAAGTTGCAAAATTGAAATGACTGTTGATTAGATCTGAATTATCTTCACTATCACTGGAAAGCAGGTATACCTAAATTCCATTATAAGACCTGAATCTTGTTTTTAGATCTTTGGGATTCTAGATAGAGACTATTAAAGAATGCCAAATTTACATACATGAAGGGGTAGAAGAAATCTGCAAACAAAAGAAAGTCAGCCAACAAAACCAACAATCAAGACACATGTTATCTCCCACTCACAATATAATTTCTTTTTTTTTTTAGCTGTGTAAGTAATGGTTTATTTTTGCACAATACCAGAAGTATTTTCGAGAAGGAAATGGCAACCCACTCCAGTATTCTTGCCTGGAGAATCCCATGGACAGAGGCGCCTGGCGGGCTACAGTCCACGGGGTCGCAAAGAGCGACACGACTGAGCGACTTCACTTTCGCTTTCAGAAGTATTTGTAGATTGAATAATCTCTTTTAAAATCTTGAGGGAAAGTTTATAATATTATGCTCATGTCATAAAAGCAAATTTTAAAATCTGTATTAGCAATATAATTTCTAATACAGATTTTAAAATTAGGATGCTCAATGTAATAAAAAGAGAGAAAAAATTCACATTAAAAATCTTATAAGAAATATAAAATAAAAATAGGAAATATGTAACAATTCAGAAAAAAAAATTAGAAACTTTGGAGATAAACAACACCCATAGAATCTAAACTGAATGCTGTTGAAATCCACCATACAAAAACTGTCAGCAGGGAGTCCCTGGTGGCTCAGTGATAAAGAAGCCACCTGCCAATGTAGGAGACACAGGTTTGATCCCTGAGGCAGGAAGATCCCACATGCTGTGTAGCTACTAAGCCTGAGTGCCATAATTATTGAGCCTGTGCTCTAGAGTCGGGGAACTGTAACTACTGAGCTTTTGCACCGCAACTTCTGAGACCTCACACTGCAAACACGGAAGCCCCAGCATCCTAGAACCTGTGCTCGGAAACAAGAGAAGCCACCACAATGAGAAGTCAGTGCACTACAAACGGAAAGTGGCCCCCATTCCCTGCAACCTAGAGAAAAGCCCACGCAGCAACAAAAAACAGCCAAAGGGGGAAGAAAAGTAAAATTATTTTTAAAAAACCTATCAGCAAATTATTAACAAACTTGCAGTCATATATTTAAAAGCACATATACACCCAAATAAAGCTAGGTTTATTTAATTTACTACAACAAGGCAGAGTGCACCATGGAAGAATCTCAGTAAAGGTAGTTGAGGGTGTGTTTGTGCATTGCCTGGATTATTTGAAAGAGGAATTATGGAAGTGGAGAAAGCTTCTGAATTGGATATTGGTAAGAAGGAGGAGAAGCTAGCAATTCAACATTTGCGTATGGTAATAATTTATTTGCTCATAAAGTGGGAGGAGCTAAGTAACACTGGACTATCATTGGTAAGAAAATAACAATAACAGAAGAAGCACTTGTCACTTATTATTACAGCTATAGTATGACCTTGTATAGAAGAGGTGCTTGCTTGCCATTGCCACATGGTAATGAAAATACTCTTTAGAGTGTATTACCAGCATTGTTAAACTCATTGGAAGGACTGAGGCTGAAGCTGAAGCTCTAATATTTTGGCCACCTGATGCAAAGAACTGACTCATTGGAAAAGAGCCTGCTGCTGGGAAAGATTGAAGGCAGAAGGAGAAGGGGATGACAGAAGATGAGATGGTTGACTCGATGGACATGAGTTTGGGAAAGCTCCAGGAGTTGGTCATGGACAGGGAAGCCTGGCGTGCTGCAGTCCACGGGGTCACAAAGAGTAGGGCACAACTGAGCAACTGAACTGAACTGAATGAGCATTGTTGATTTTCACCATCTCTGGGAACTAATGAATTAGAATATAGTTTAAAAGAATTCACTCATAATTTAATGTGAAGAGTCAAAGAAATACACGTAAAGACAGAGGGACAAGGAAGATTGATCAAGAGAATGATTAAGAAATGATTAAGAAGTGCCAGTTGAAGAGATCAGAGCTTTTTCCAGAGAGGTTTCTGGAATTGAGTAAAACATTATTCCTCAGATTAAAGTTTACTCCAGTACTTAGTAGTAGTGAATAACAACACCTAAAACATTAGTAAAAAGATAAAAAAGATAATACTTTGTGTAATTATAGTGTTAGGTTCCTGTATCTTTAGATTTGTTAGAACAAATTATGTGAATATATGTATGTGAAAAATTAAGATAATCTCTTAACTTCTAAATATGCAGAGAAAAATTAAGGGGTTATTTTTTAAATTACTGTTCAATGAGAAAACAAGGAAGCAGAGGAATAAAAGCCAAGGAAAAGAAGAATAAACAGTAAGCTTGAGTTGAAATAGTAGAAGTAATTGTAAATATGTCTGTGATTATGGTATATGTTAATTTACAAGTTAGAAGACAGAACATCCATATGGAGTTTTTTAAAAATATAGCTCATCAATCTTCATCTAAAAAAATGACACAGACATATTAAACATCACAGGTATGGAAAAGTTATATCAGGCAAACTAATTAAAATGAAGCTGCTGTACTGGGCATAGTACCCTGAGAAAACGATAACTGAAAGAGGCACATGTTCCCCAGTGTTCATTGTAGCACTATTTACAATAGCTAGGACATGCAAGCAACTTGGATATCCATCGACAGATGAGTGGATAAAGAGGTTATAGTAGATATATACAATGGAATATTAGTCTTAAAAAGAACACATCTGAGGCAGTCCTAGTGAGGTGGATGGAAGTAGAGCCTGTTGTACAGAATGAAGTGAGTCAGAAACAGAAAAACAGGTATTATGGATTAATGCGTACTTATGGAATCTAGCGAGGTGGAACTGATGAGCCACTTTGCAGGGCAGCAGTGGAGATGCAGGCATAGAGAACAGGCTCATGGGCATGGTGGGGGAAACAGAGGGGGGACAAATTGAGAAAGCAGCGTGGACACATAAATTAGCATATAGCTGGTTAAAATGTTCTGTATGATGCAGGGAGCTCAAATCTGGTGTTCTGTAACAACCTAGAGGGGTGGGGTGGAGTGGGAGGTGAGCTGGAGGAGACATGTGTATACCTCTGGCTGATTCATGCTGATGTATGGCAGAAACCAACACAATATCATAAAGCAATTATCCTCCAATTTCCAAAAAAAAAAAAAAAAAAAAGTGAGATGGTTCACAGCCATGAGACTTCATTTTCATTAGGATGTCTATTTAAAAAAAAAAAAAAACAGATGCAGAAAACAAGTGCTGGTGAGGATATGGAGAAATATCAACCTTTGTGCAGTGCTGGTGAGAATGTAAAATGGTGCAGCTGCTGTGGAAAACAGTACTTCAGTTCTTAAATAAAAAAGTACACAGAATTACTATGATCCAGGAACTGCACTCCTGGGTATATTCCCAAAAGAATTGAAAGCACAAATGCAAACAGATATTTCTACACCAGTGTTCATAATAGTGTTATTCACAATAGTCGAAAGAGTTTTCCCACCAAACCCTGCCCACATCACAAATTCATGAACAAAAGAAGCGATGCCACTATTGAAAGCCACTAAGATTTGAAAGATGATGCTGTGAAAGTGCTGTACTCAATATGCCAGCAAATATGGAAAACTCAGCAGTGGCCATGGGACTGGAAAAGGTCAGTTTTCATTCCAATCCCAAAGAAAGGTAATGACAAAGAATGCTCAAACCACCGCACAATTGCACTCATCTCACACGCTAGTAAAGTAATGCTCAAAATTCTCCAAGCCAGGCTTCAGCAGTATGTGAACCATGAAATTCCAGATGTTCAAGCTGAATTTAGAAAAGGCAGAGGAACCAGAGATCAAATTGCCAACATCCGCTGGATCATGGACAAAGCAAGAGAGTTCCAGAAAAACATCTATTTCTGCTTTATTGACTATGCCAAAGCCTTTGTGTGGATCACAATAAACTGTGGAAAATTCTGAAAGAAATGGGAATACCAGACCACCTGACCTGCCTCTTGAGAAATCTGTATACAGGTCAGGAAGCAACAGCTAAAACTGGACATGGAACAACAGACTGGTTCAAAATAGGAAAAGGAGTACACCAAGGCTGAATATTGTCACCCTGTTTATTTAACTTATACGCAGAGTACATCATGAGAAATGCTGGGCTGGAGGAAGCACAAGCTGGAATGATGATCGCTGGGAGAAATATCAATAACCTCAGATATGCAGATGACATCACCCTTATGGCAGAAAGTGAAGAAGAACTAAAGACCATCTTGATGAAAGTGAAAGAGGAGAGCGAAAAAGTTGGCTTAAAGCTCAACATTCAGAAAACTAAGATCATGGCATCTGGTCCCATCACTTCATGGGAGATAGATGGGGAAACAGTGGAAACAGTGGCTGACTTTATTTTTCTGGGCTCCAAAATTCACTGCAGATGGTGACTGCAGCCATGAAATTAAAAGACGCTTACTCCTTGGAAGGAAAGTTATGACCAACCTAGACAGCATATTCAAAAGCAGAGACATTACTTTGCCAACAACAGTCTGTCTAGTCAAGGCTATGGTTTTTCCAGTGGTCATTTATGGGTGTGAGAGTTGGACTATAAAGAAAGCTGAGAGCCGAAGAATTGATGCTTTTGAACTGTGGTGTTGGAGAAGACTCTTGAGAGTCCCTTGGACTGCAAGGAGATCCAACTAGTTTATCCTAAAGGAGATCAGTACTGGGTGTTCATTGGAAGGACTGATGTTGAAGCTGAAATTCCAATACTTTGGCCACCTGATGCGAAGAGCTGACTCATTGGAAAAGACCCTGATGCTGGGAAAGGTTGAGGTCAGAAGGAGAAGGGAACAACAGAGGATGGGATGGTTGGAAGGCATCATTGACTCGATGGACATGGGTTTGGGTGGACTCCAGGAGTTGGTGATTCACAGGGAGGCCTTGTGTGCTGTGGTTCATGGAGTTGCAAAGAGTCAGACATGACTGAGCAACTGAACTGAACTGAAGATTTGGGGTAGTTTGTTATGCAATGATGGGTAAATGGTATAGTAAACATATTACTTACGTGTTAGAATTTATTTCAATTTAATTTAAAAATTATCATATACAAATACAGCAGATTTGAATGATAAAAAAGCTACTGTAGCTAAAATAGCACCCAAGTTAGAATTTAAGATAAAAATATATGGTAGTGATAGAGAGAAAATTCCACCAAGATTTAAAGATCATGACTTATACACACTTACCAATTGAAAATTGAGGTATACAAAACAAAAGTGGACATAATTACAAAAATAAGTTGACCAATTCACAGTGGAGTAATGATTTACACCACTCTTTTCTCAGAAACCAGTATAAGAAGCTGACAAAAATTAGTAAGTATGGTTAAGTTTGAAAAATAAAATTAATAAGATCAATCTATTAATAACAGATTTTAAATACAACCTTGTATTCAGTAAATAAAATATATAGTACTTTCAGGTGCTCATGGAATATGTACAAAAATTATCAACAAAAGAGGTTTGACAATCTCCACAAAAAGACATTATAGATCATATTCTCTAACCACAATTTGATTAAATAAGTGATAAAAGTAGCACCTGCATGAAAACAAACAAGCAAAGAGGCAACAGGTTTGGAAAACTTCAATGTGCACTCAGAAAGTCTCCCTAGTTCAAAATAAACCACGAACTGAATTCAAGTCACTCCCTACCCACTTCACTTCTACCAATCCACATAATTAATAAACTTGATCATCATAAGACCAGAACTCTGTTGTTTCATATTACAAAATGAGTTGCAGATATCAAAGGGCTGTGTTAAAATATGGAAAAATACCGTATTTGTTAATTTCTAGAATCAAAGCAGTTTTGAAAGAACTAAGATAATTTTTTAGAAATGTGGTACAAATAAAAAAGCCCTTTATTAATAAAAAATGTTTTTTAACATGCTTGCAACATTTTGGTTAATGAGTGCTTTATTACATACCATGGTATCTTTTAATATTAAGTACTGAAATAATAGCTTTATGGTAGTAAAGTTTCTGGATTATTTTGATCTTGTTCCACTTAGGTAATTGCATTTACCCAACTTTGGACAGAGGAGTCTGGAGACTACAGTCCATGGGATTGCACAAGAGTCAGACACAACTTAGTGACTAAATAACAGTAACAACAATTATAGCTTTAGCCCTCAGAATACTGTAACTTTTCCAAATTTTTGGTCAGTTGAACATTTAAGAATAGCCAGTTATTGTTTTTCTTAGTCATTCCCATGACCATTGTCTTTGTTGAGGTTTCTGTGTTGCTAAGAAAAAAAAAAATTTTTAAGCCTTTCCTTCATTTTGTATGTTGGGAATTTAGGAGATTTTGTTGGAGATTTTTTAGAAGCAAGTTAATAAGTGTATAAGTCAAAGAGATAGAGTTCAAAACATCCCCTTTGTTACTGATAAGGTTATTAGAACACTTGGCCCCAATGCAGATCAGGGATAGGCTTCCTGATATAGCATCCTAGCTTTACCCAAACTTTTATCCCAATCAGAGCCACTGACAACAATGAATAAAGATGGACATCTCACTTAACAAAGGAGCAAAGCAGAATTCAGGCATTCTATAGACAGACGCCAGGGTGAGGGCACAGGAAGATTAAGGGACATGTAGGGTGTCCGTTATATTCTTTACGTTGTTTAATTAGAGAAGAGACTTTGTTTACAGGCAGGAATGAAGAAAGGAAGAGAGAATTAAGAGTGATATCTGATCAAGCTTTTCTGGTTAGAATGTATCAAAATATTGAAGAAGGAAAAAGAAACATCTCACTGTTTCATTTTCTTTAGTAATCGGTAAGTATGAATTTGTGCATAAACTCTTATTATGAGAGTATTTCATTATTTCATCTCAAAAACAAGGTAACCAGCGTTCAAACTCCCCCATAAAGACTCAGGTGCAAAGACACCAAGCCTACCCCGAGTTTCAGGAGGCAAAGCTGAGCATGCTGTGCAGAGAGATCAAATGGCATCAAGTGTAAGATCCCAGGTGAGTGTGGGCTTGGGGAGCAAAATAGTTGGAAAATTCCAAAGGTCAGTGAGCGACTTAAGAGTAAGATATAAAGAGAATCTTCAACAGTAAACACGATACAGAGTTCCGGAAGCATGATTCCATGAAGAGAATGGACCTTTCATGCAGCAACATCTTAAATTGGGATTGTTGAAGGGAAAAAGTCAGTCAGAAAAATATGGAAGATATAACTAGCTAAAGAGTTAAGAGTCTGGAATTCTGGAATTCTGGTGACAATCAGTTGAGGAGCTTTGGGGAATTATTTCCTTCTCAAGATCATTTCTCAAGGAAATAATTTCCTTCCCAGTTTCCTCATTTATTCAATAAGGAATTCATCATAGATTGGCTTACAGTTATAGAATTTCCATTATACAAAGTCCACAATGAAAACCAAAAACAGAATTTTGAACTTTCACCAGAAAGATTATTGAAATATGCTTGCAGGAAGGATTCCATTGAAAGAAATATTATTTGATTTTAGTGTTTTCCATAGCTATGTATTCCTCAGGGTCAACAATTTGCCAGAAAAATACTAAAGTGTTTTTCTTACGCTCTGGAACAACGTTTTCAGGAAGGTATGAATGTGATTAGATAGACTGCTAAATTTTAACCAGAGAGAAGACACCTTCTTGAAAAGAGCATCAGCATTTCCAAAATGCCTTTATAATTTGAAGAAATTATTTCCAAATGTAACTTTTATATTTTAACTCAATTTATATTTTGAAAACAAAAATAAACCGTTCCGTTTTCGTAATACAAAATACTGTCAGTTGAGCTTTAATGAAATCTTGACTGGTACGGTCGGATAGACAGAATAAACATTCCCTCCCAAATAGAAATTTTTATTCCAGGTGGAAGCATGAGACAGACTCGGGAGGGCAGACTGGGGATATTAAAAAAAGGAGGTCAAAAATATATATGCCTTAGCTTGGATTTCCTTGAAAGTTGAACCTGAGAGAGTATTCAGTAAGTTTATTTAGGAAGAGTATGGGGAATTAGGAGGGAAGAGGAGGAAAGAGAAAAAGCCAATACCAGGATGCTTTCTACAACTGGGGTTCAATTCTACTGGAAACTTCTGATCAGATTATGAAATGCCTCCTGATGTATGGGAGGCTGAAGCCTTTGTCCCTGGACTCTTACCCCTCCAGCTGAGAGTGTCCCATGGGCAAGAACTCCCCTTAGTTCCAGTGTCTGTTTCTATGATGTTGGAAAAGGCCCTCAGAAAGAAAAACAAAACAAAACATATCACTTACGTTTACAGTCAACATAGCCTAAGTGAGGATGAGAGGAAGCTGAGCTCACACAGAACTGACCATGTAGCTAAGCGCTAGAAGTATTGACTACAATAGGTATTCCTGGCCAATATTTAGAACTTTTCTTTGTTAAGTGAAATGATTCATTATAGAGTCGATTATCTGGATAAATGCCTTAATTCTACCCAGGGTCAAACATTCAATATGTTCTCTTTCACCACAACTAAGCTGTAATTCACTTTCTTAATTGACTTTTCCAATTCCAAGTCTATCCTTTATACTGTCCCAACATTTTAGAATATATTTTTGTGTATTTCTTAGCTCTTTTCTTTCTTAGCTCTCCTCTCTTCATTCATTCATCAAACATTTGCTTGTTTCCTGTTATATGCCAGGAGATGTGAGGCAGTATGCTAGGCACAGTGCTAAGCACTTCACCTGAATAATCTTATTTACTATCCTGGACAATCCTATGAAAGATAGGTCATTATCATCCCCATTTTACAGATGAGAACATTCAGATACAAAGATGTAAAGTAACTAGCCTAAGGCCACATGGTTACTAAATGCCTGAGGCATGTCCTTGTCACTGAGCAGAGGCTCTATGCTCAGGCTGATTTGAGAAAAACAGTGTAGACGTTTACTCCATTGTCCCCAGTACCTCACAACTTCTGTACAGATACCCTCTCCTGTGTGGCTTTGCGGATCCTCAGAATAGAGGCATGATATATTTTTTTCATCCCGTAGATATTGGGTCTGGCCACGTGACTTGCATTGGCCAATGGAATGTTTGCAAATGTGATATAAACAGAAGTTTAAACTTGATTGCACAGTTGAGCTAGTGCTCTTACACTTTTTCCATGCATGTGTGCAGACTTAATTTTGAAGGACAGTTTGGAATTCTCTGGGATTTGGCACAGCTGGAATATAAGGCTTCACAGAGGAAAAGATAACTAGGGTGACCAACTATCCCAATCCGTATGGAAATGAGGAATTTTCCAGGAGATGGAACCTGTAATGCTATCACTGGGATATCTCTGGGCAAACCAGCATGGTTGGTTACCCTAGGCTGGACAAGTAACATTATGGACAAGTAAGCAGATGGTTTTTCTTTTCACTTACTCAAGTGCTTTATAGAAAATAAAACAAAATTAAGGAGAAATTGGGACTTCCCTGGTGGCCTAGTGGATAAGAATCTGCCTGCCAATGCAGGGGACACAGGTTCGATCCCTGGTCCAGGAAGATCCCACATGCCTCGGAGTGACTAACCCCGTGTGCCACAACTACTGAGCCCATGCTCTAGAAACTGTGCTCCTCAACAAGAGAAGCCCTCACACCACAAGGAAGAATAGCCCCCACTAGCTGCAACTACAGAAAGCCTGCACACACAGCAATGAAGACACAGCGCAGCCAAAAATAAATAAATTGAAAAAAAATTAAGGAGAAATTAGTGGAACCGAGGGAGTCATGAGTGCATAGAGGAAAGTACTTGATATGTATGTACTTTGTACGTACTTCGCTTTCCAGACCCATGCAAAGATTTACCTTCCTAAAACTATCTCTTCTGAAGTTATAAATCCATACATATGATTGCACATTTTGCCCACTTGAGCACAAACTTTAAGTATAGGGAACACTTCAGTCAGTAAGAGTGGCTCATCCTGGCAACAGTTCACAATAGGGGAGAGAGAGGCATATGAGAATGTAGAGTCTGATATAGCAAAATGAAAAGTTCAGTAAGTTTTCTCCCCACAAAATATTATACAACTGGAAGAAATTCAGGGTTATGAAAATTGACCACAATAATACAACAAATTGAGAAGTGTCTATTGTTTTAAAAAAGAAAACTGGTATTTTTTTATAATAACATTGAGGTTCTGTGACATTTCCTCCTGAAGCTGCTCCCATCCCTCATCTCAGCTAAATCTGCATGGTGATGCTACCAATGCAGGGCAAAGCATAAAACAAGCAGCTTCGTGTCTAGAGGGGATGTCTTGATTTGGATCAGAACACAACCAGTGTTATCATCTAATAAAAACTGTGACAAATGGCACGTGAATTGGGAAGCAAATGAATTTAAGTGGCAATGAATTGGGAAGACAAGAGGTTCAGTTAGCCTGAGGTTATAGTCCTGGCTAGGACAAAAAATGGAATAGCAAACTAGCCAGAAACTTTACAGAGATGTATTAGAAACACATCTGCACAGGAAAGACTGGAGAGAGCCCAAGCCATCCACACATCCGTGGCTGGTTTTGATACTGCCTAAAACTGCAGAAGATATGAGAGAGCTCAGAGGGAAGCAAAATCTGGGCAAATTTAAAATTGCCTGAACTTTAAATGCACTCCTTAGCATAAAAACATCTCCACTAACATAAGGTGCAAACTACTCTGGCTTGAGGGGTTCAAGTACAACTTCTGTCCAATCAATAGCTGACTACTGAGCTCTGCAAAAACAGAGATGTGACTTTGAGGTATTCAGGCTTAAAGGCAAAAACAAGAGTTTTAAAAAATATATTGAACAAAGATACCAGTAGCTTCACAATATAGGAAAACAAATTCCATAAATACAGTTCGGATAAGTTACAAAACAAATAAGCAACAGCAACCACAAACTTTGAGTGGGATTACAATCAAGAGTTGCAATAATAGGTTATCCAAACATCTGGTGTTCAACAAAAACAAAAAAAAACTATATGACATGGAAAGAAACAAAAAGTGTATCCCATTCTCAAGAAAAAAAAAAAAAGAAATAAAAAAGATCCCACATTTGGGATTTATCAAGTAAAGACTCTCAAAGAGCTAAAGAAATTCTGCTTAGAGAATGAAATGGTAGTATGATGACAACAAGTCAACAAATAAGGAATTATGACAAAAGGATGGAAATTTTTAAAAATAAAGATTTTGGAATTGAAAAGTAGAACAAACAAAAAATGATATTTTTGTAGGGATGCTGAATAGTAAATTTGAAATAAAGGAAGAATCAGTAACACATTAAAAGAATTTACTCAGTTTTGAAGAACAGAGGAAAAAGGAACGAAGAAAATTGAACAGATCCTGAGTCCTATGGGACAATGTTGAGCATACAGTGTATGTGCTATAGAAGTCCTCAATGGAGGAGGGAGGGAGCAAAGGGCAGAAAAAAATGTAGATAAAGAATGATTGAAAATATCCCAATACTGATAAAAAAAACTTGGTGTAAAGAGACTCAACCAACCCTAAGTAGAATACAAACTCCCAAATTTTATACCTAAGAACAACCTAATAAAATTATTGAAAGCCAAAGACTCTTAAAGGCAGTAAGAGAAAAATAATTCATCACATCCAGGAAATAAAAATACCATTAAATGACTGAATTTTCATTAAAAATTATGGAGTTGAAAAGTCAATGAAATGACACAGTCAAATACTGAAAATGTAACTCTCAACTGGGAATTCTATGTTAAGTGATACATAGACATTCTAAGGTAAACAAAGACTGAGGGAAATGTTTTTTAGGAGCATTGCCTTATGAGAAATACTGAAGAAACAATGAAAAGGACCATATAAGCAATGTTATACTAACAAATTAGTCAACTTAGATGGAAAGATGACATTCTTAAAAAGATACAAATAACCACAACTGATTCAATATGAAAAGTAATAGGCATATGAAAAAAAGAAATTGAATTATCAGTTAAAAATCTTCCAGGAACAGCTACCATCTACAGTATTGCCAATTACTGAGGCAAAAAGAAAGAGAAAGTTCTACAAAGAACTGGCAAATCTACTTAAAAAATAAACAAACAATTTTTTACAAAGAAACGTCCAAGTCCAGATGACTTTCACTGGTGATTTCTAGTAAATATTTTAAGAAGAAATAATACCAAAAATTCACAAATTCTTTTGAAAAATAGAGAAAGGTACAATTTCCAACTCATCCTATGAGGCTAGTATTATCCTGATACCAATACCAGACAATTCACATAAAAAGAAATGCACAGCCCCAAGCTTCCTGTATCCTGCATCAAACCTGGACTGGCGATTCATTTCTTATATGATATTATACATGTTTCAATGCCATTCTCCCAAATCATCCCCCCCCTCCCTCTCCCACAGAGTCCAAAAGACTGTTCTATACATCTGTGTCTCTTTTGCTGTCTCGCATACAGGGTTATCGTTACCATCTTCATGAGCAGAGATGAAAAATTCCTTCTTTTAAAAATTATCAAATTGAATCCAGCAACATATTAAAGAAGATTATCCAGCATGCGTGCTCAGTCGTGTCCAACTCCTTGCAATCCCATGGACTGCAGCCCGCCAGGCTCCTCTGTTCACAGGATTCTTCAGCCGAGAATACTGGAGTGGGTTGCCATTTCCTCCTCCAATGGATCTTCCCGACCCAGGGATCAAACCTGCGTCTCTGGTGTCTCCTGCACTGGCAGACAAATTCTTTACCACTGAGCCACTTGGGAAGCCCTATCCACCATGACCAAGTGGGAGTTATTTCAGTAATGCAAAATTGGTTTAATTTCAAAAAATCAGTTATTGTGATAAACGATTCTAACAGAATAAAGGGAAAAGTAGTTATCACGATGGATGAGTAAAAATGCACTTGACAGAATTCAACCTTGTTCATGACGAAGACTCTCAACAAACTACTAGAAAAGGAAATTCTTCAACCTGGTAAAGGGGCTGGATGTGGAAAGACACTGCATACAGAAAAGGTAGAAGTTATTTGGGTGATGAAAATGTTCTAAAAGTCTATTATAGCTATGGCTGCACAACTTCATAAATTTACAAAAACTTATTGACCTTTACACTTAAATGTATGCATTTATGTAATGCAAATGTTATCTCAATAAAGCTGTAACGATTAATACACAGTGAGGGATAGGTGGTGGGGAGATTTAGATGAAACAACTTAGGCAATATACTGAAAACTGTTAAAACAAGGTTACAGACAATGCCAAGGTACTTAGGTGATGGGGAGTGTAGGGCAAAGTTAAGCGATGCCCCTCCACTGGTCCCTCTACTTTTGTGTGCGTTTGAAATCTATCATAAGAAAAAAAAATGGCTTTAAAAAAAATCAAAATGTTGGAGGGAAAAACAACAATTGGGAAGTTTGCAGGGAGCAAGTGTTATACAAAAACACCCCTTGGGTCATTCTGACATTCCCTCTGTCCTTTGGGAAGCACCTTCTGAAGTTTCTAGATGTTGTACATAGTTTTTCCTTTGGTGAGTGCATTTGATCCTCATATTTGAAGACAGGAAGATAAGACAGTGTTATCTCTGCTATGTAGATGAAGAAATCACAGTTCAAGGTGACAAAAATAGAAAGGGGGTAAGCTAAGGGCAGTTTGGGTGCCCAGTGCTCTAGCCACTGCACTGGGATGCCCCTTGCACCGGCCCAGGATGAGACTGGACCCACGCTGAATTGAGTGATACATAGGAATTGTCTTTAAAGTCCTCACAATGCCCCACCTCTGTGAGAACTCTTTTCTCCTAATTTGGGCTCACTGACATTGCTTTGCCTCAGCCTACACTCTCCATCCCCTAAAATACACACACACACACACACACACACACACACACACACACGTTCTGTTTTGGAACTCTTTACAAGGCAGTCCTTTCCAGTTAGTACTCCATATTCTCTCTCCGTCTCATTTCCCTACTCCATCAGCATCTTCTTTTTGAATTCTTGGTTGAAAATGTTCAATAAAATATTCACTCCAAAGGGTTCCTGCCGCTAAGTCGCTTCAGTCGTGTCCAACTCTGTGCGACCCCATAGACAGCAGCCCACCAGGCTCCCCTGTCCCTGGGATTCTCCAGGCAAGAACACTGGAGTGGGTTGCCATTTCCTTCTCCAGTGCATGAAAGTGAAAAGTGAAAGGGAAGTCGCTCAGTCGTGTCCGACTCTTAGCGAACCCATGGACTGCAACCTACCAGGCTCCTCCATCCATGGGATTTTCCAGGCAAGAGTACTGGAGTGGGTTGCCATTTCCTTCTCTAGGTTAATGCTAATCTTACCAGAAGTATATACATACTAACAGAGGCCAAAAAAACCCCACAAGGAATACTTGTCTTACTGAAAAACTTTAAGGTTCTGTAGAATGTTGATAGGGAGAATACTTGGAGGTAAGCAAAAACTTTCTTGGGCCTTGTATGTTAACTTCCAGCCAATATATTAAGGCTTAACCCAAGTTATCATTAATAAACATTGAGGGTGATGAACAAGTCAGCATTAGTGTATAAACCAAGCTTCTCTTTATTCATGATGGAAAACGATCTTCCATTGTCATTTCATATGAAAATTCTGTGATGAGTCAGCTATAAATGGGGCTCATGTGGACATAAAAGGGCAGAGGGTGGTGAACAGTATTTGAAATGTATCTCGGGTCCTCTTCCTTTCTTCAATGTAGGGATGTTCAACAAGGATGTTCACTCTTGCCTTCAAATGTGTCTCAGTGAATCAGAATACTAGATATTTGGTTTAAGGTGGGTATTTTTCTCAGAGTTCTTCCCACAATTCTTTCCAGTTGAGTCTCTGTTCTTTGATCCACTCTCTTGAACGCTTTCTTCACTGAGATCACCATGTTGCATTAAATATGTGCGTATTTATTTATTCATCCAACAAAAATTTTTGAGCATCTGTTATGTGTGAACACAATTCTGGGTGAATGAGACATCAGCAGTGATCAAAACAAAGAAAGATGTTGCCCTTGTGGAGGGAGGCAAGGTGAAGGAGACAGAAAATGATACTATAAAAGATACATGATGTAGGATGTTAGGAGCTGGTAGATGCTGGGAAATGCTGGCAGTGCGTATGACCTAACACTGCAGGACACATTGGGTGTTTGAGGAGCTCTAAAGATGTTAGTGTGGCTGGAGAAGGGGGACTGGGATGGAGGAGGGTAGGGAAGAGGAATCGACGCCAACGTCTATGATAGATTACATGAGGCATGGTAGACCTCTGAAAGTTCCGACCCTTCCTCTGAGTGTAATAAGGAGCCATTGCAGGCTTTGAGCAGAGGAGTGGAATCATCTTTTTTATATTTTATAAGAATCACTTCAGTTGTTATGTATAGAATAAGGAGAAACGTAAAAAGAGACAGATTAATTATAAAGCAATTAGAAAAAATCAAGTGAGAAAGGCTAGTCCAGAGTGACAGTGGTAGAGACAGGGAAACGTGTTCTTCTGGTTATAGTAAATCCAGATTCTAGAAAATTTTCTTCACTGGGGAATAGGTCTGTCTCCCTCACTAAACTATGATCTGGGCATACCCCAAAAATACTGTGCTCAATGCATGTGTGATTAATGAATTAAGAAATGAATTAATGAATATTGGATAGTTATGATCAATCTGAAATACAAAGGGAATACAAAACTATTTCAAGTCAGCATGGCCACACTAAATATTATCTGTGGCCACAAGCCGATAATTGTTGTAGAGAACAGCTGTAATTATCTTTGGATATGAAGACTTCTGGTAATTTTCATTTGGAAATATCTGAAATAGGTATTTCCAGAATAGAATTGGAAAGTTTCTGCCCGAGATTTGTCCTCAATAGATTCGTAAAATGAACCTTCCTTCATTCAGCATCTGTATTAAGGAAATGTGTACAAACATACAATTTTGAACTGTTATTAAGTTCCTAAAATATGGTGAATGGTTGACAGACCATAGCATTATCCTTCTAACTCTGATTCTACCTCCAGGCTCCCTCGTTCCCACTGACCTCCTGTACCATTCCCAGGGCACTGTCTCTAAAGCACATTTCTGCTTAAGACCTTTCAATAGTTTTTCATTGACTTTTCACTTAAGGAAAATGTTCTCAACCTTGGCATCCTAGGCACTTCAAAATATTTCCACCCATTACCTAAGCTCAAGACAAGTATACTTATTATTGAGAGAAATTTAAATTTTCTTAATGAGACACGTTCTGAAGATGAACTTCTTGGGTTCAAGTCCCAGCCAAACACAAGAAGTGACCTCTATAGTCCCAGTGTCAGCCTTTGGTAAAATGGAATACTAACAGTTCCTACATTATTCCTTGCAAGGATTTATTTAGATAACAAATGTAAATCTTGCTAGACTCTAAGCTCCATGAGTTCCAAATTATTCCACGTGCAGACTAAGTCACTTCAGTCATGTCCTACTCTTTGCAACCCTATGGACTGTAGCCCACCAGGTTTCTCTGTCTGTGGGATTCTCCAGGCAAGAATACTGGAGGGGGTTGCCATGCCCTCCTCCAGGGGATCTTCCCAACCCAGAGATTGAACCTACATCTCTTACATCTCCTGCATTGGCAGGCATGTTCTTTACCACTAGTACCACCTGGGAAGCCCAAATTATTCCACATTGAATCCCAATGTCATATATGTAGCAGACACGGAATTTATATCCAGTGAATAATTTTACAATCGAGTGTCTATTGTCTGCCTGTTACTTTTCTAAAATCTGAGGATATTATAGTCATTCTTCTCAGGAAGTTCCCCTTCTAGTTAAGGAAGATAATAAACAAAAATGCAAATAATATATATTGAATTTCACATATTGATAAATGCTATTTTAAAAAAAGTAAAATGGGGGTAATATACAGGAGTGTCTGGTTTGTGGCCATAGAAAAACTCTCTGAGGAAGTCACATATGGACTGAGATCCAATATTGGGAAACCAAAGTCATACAAAACAAGGGCAGGCGAGGACATTACAGGTGAGAGGAATCAGAACAGACAGGTTCTGAGGCAGGTGTGTTCAATGAACAGAGAAAAGACCAGCACATCTAGGTTATCAGGTCAGTGGTCATGCTGAGAGTGACAAGTACTGAGTTGAAGCTGGTAGGCAGGGCCCTTCGGCTAAGGTAAGAATTGTTGTTGTTCAGTCACTCAGTCGTGTCCAACTCTTTGCAACCTCGTGGACTGCAGCACGCCAGGCTTCCCTGTCCATCACCAACTCCCAGAAGATAAGAATTTGAAAATGTATTTTTGGTGTTATAGGAAGCCACTGGAATTTTTTAAGAAGAGGAATGGTCACAGATCTTGGGCAGTTGTATAGAAAATGGATTTTAGGGGACAAGAGTAAGAGCAGGGAAATGGCTAACAGCTCATATTGTAATCCACGTAAGAGATTATGGTGGTATGCCTTTGTCTGATACAATGGGAGAGGAAAGATTTAGAATATATTGGGTTGTCCAAAAAGTTCGCTTGATTTTTCTATAAGATGTTATGGGAAAACCTGAACTAACTTTTCTGTCCAACCCAGTAGTTTGAAGGTAGAAACAAAGGAATGAGAGGAGTCAAAGATGGTTTCATTCAGGACCATGTCTTTTGTGGGCCCTTCTGCCATGAAAATAATATTTAAAATTATATTTTATGATGGTACGTGTTAGTCACTCAGTTGTGTCTGACTCTCTGAGACCCCATGGACTGTAGCCCATCAAGTTCCTCTGTCTATGCAATTCTCCAGGCCAGAATACTGGAGTGAGTAGCCTTTCCCTTCTCCAAGGGATCTTCCCAACCCAGGGATCGAACCCAGGTATCCCTCATTGCAGGCGGATTGTCTACCATCTGAGTTACTAGGGACAATAAAGAATCTGCCTGCAGTGTGGGAAACCCGGGTATGATCCCTGGGTCAGGAAGATCTTCTGAAGAAGGGAATGGCTACTCACTCCAGTATTCTTGCCTGGAGAATTCCATGAACAGAGGAGCCTGGTGGGTTACAGTCCATGGAGTCAGAAAGAGTCAGACACAACTGAGCGACTATCATTTTCTAACCGTATGGGTATAAAGACAAACGTAATCCAAGCTAGGTTATGTTATTTTCCTTCTGGTTGTAAAAAAAAGTGAGAACATTTTCATGGATCTCTAAAACTATTGTGGACCCTAAGCACTGTGCCTAATAGATAAATTGACTCTGGTTCTATTTTTCATATAAGTTTAAGGTATACGGCATTATAGTTCAACATCTATACATAATATAGAGTAACCACCACCACAATCTAGTTACCATTCCTACCATACAGTTGGCTCCCTTCATCCACTTCACCCACCTCCAGCGCCCTTCCCTTTCGGAAGCCACTAATCTGTTCTCTGTATCTATGATTTTGTTATTGTTTTGCTTATTAAGGGGTTTTTTGTTTGATTGCTTGTTTTCTTTTTATATTTCAAATGTGAGTGAAATCATGTTATTTTTCTATCTCCATCTGACTTCTTTCACTTTAGGTCCATCCATGCTGTCTCAAACAGCAGAACTTTATTCTCTTTTATGACTGAGTAATAGTCCTCTGTGTGTGTGTGTGTGTGTGTGTGTGTAACATCTTCTTTATCCATTTATCCATCAGTGGACATGTAAGTTGTCTCCATATCTCGGCTACCGTAAATAATGCTGCAATGAACATAAAGGTGCGTGAATCTTTTCTGGTTAGTGTTTTCATGTTCTTTGGAAAAATACTCAGAAGTAGAATAACAGGGTTATATTGCAGTACTGTTCCTAAATTTTTGACAAATCTCCTTACTCTTTTCCACAGTGACTACACCAATTTGCAGTCTCACCAACAGTGTACAAAGGTTCCCTTTTCTCCACATCTTCTCCAACATTTGTCTTGCCTTGTTTTTTTGATAACAGACATTCTAACAGGTGTGAAATGATATTTCCTTGTGTGGTTGAATTTGCATTTTCCTGATAAATTAGTGATGTTAAACAATTTTCATGTCCCTATGGGCCATTTGTGTGTCTTCTTTGGAAAAATGTCCATTCAGATCCTCTGCCCATACTCTGGTTCCATTTTTAAAATAAAAGAATACAAAGTTTAGTAGAATATGTTTGAAAATAGTGAGACCTTAATGCATATTAACTATCAAACTATTATTACTATTATTATGTATTGGACATGTTCTATGCTTCCTAATCTCTGAGAATTTGCTCCTGCTGCACCTTATATTCCTCTTTACAGTCAAAAACTCATCCATCCTTCAATGCCCAAACCAAATGCCAGCTCTTAAGTCTTTTCTGGATATTCAGTTTAGTTCAGTCACTCAGTTGTGTCTGACTCTTTGAGGTCCCATGAAGTGCAGCACACCAGGCCTCCCTGTCCATCACCAATTCCCAGAGTTCACCCAAACTCATGTCCATTGAGTTGGTGACGCCATCCAACCATCTCATTCTCTGTTGTCCCCTTCTCCTCCTGCCCTCAATCTTTCCCAGCATCATGGTCTTTTCAAATGAGTCAGCTCTTCGTATCAGTTGGCCAAAGTATTGGAGTTTCAGCTCCAACATCAGTCGTTCCAATGAACGCCCAGGACTGATCTCCTCCAGGATGGACTGGTTGGATCTCCTTGCAGTCCAAGGGACTCTCAAGAGTCTTCTCCAACACCACAGTTAAAAAGCATCAACTCTTTGGTGCTCAGCTTTCTTTATAGTCCAACTCTCACATCCATACATGACTATATATGGATCTTCAACTGGATCTTCAATTAGTCATAATTCTTCTCCTATCTGACCCCACAAGTCCATATTGTTACTTCCTCTCACAGCTCTAATTAAAGCCCAATGTTAATTTATGTGCTTCTTTCCCTTACAAGTTTTTAGTTCCTTTTAATGCTTGCAATTTATCTTGCACCATGGCTCTATGTTTTACTGTGCCTAGCCAGGCGTATTGCACAGAGTAGAGCCTCAATAAATACTTGTTGACTCAAATATCAAACAGCCAGTCAGCCAAGTACCCTCACCAAAGCCTTTCAGGGCAAACTGACCTCCCTTATTGCTGCCCAGACTCTGGCACATAATTACTTTGAGACCATCTATTAAGCAACATACAAATTTCCTCCTGAGAAATACAAATTTCCTCCTGAGAAATCTGTATGGAGGTCAAGAAGCAGCAGTTAGAACTGGACATAGAACAACAGACTGATTCCAAATCGGTAAAGGAGTACATCAAGGTTATGTCTTGTCACCCTGTTTATTTAACTTCTATGCAGAGTACATCATGCAAAATGCCGAGTTGGATGAAGCACAAGCTATAATCAAGATTTCTGGGAGAAATATCAATAACCTCAGATACCCAGATGACACCACCCTTATGGCAGAAAGCTAAGAAGAACTAAAGAGCCTCTTGATAAAGTGAAAGAGGAGAGTGAAAAAGTTGGCTTAAAACTCAACATTCAGAAAACTAAGATCATGGCATCTGGTCCCATCACTTCATGGCAAATAGATGGGGAAACAATGGAAACAGTGACAGACTTTATTTTGGGGGGCTCCAAAATCACTGCAGATGGTAACCACAGCCATGAAATTAAAAGATGCTTACTCCTTGAAAGAAAAGCTTTGACCAACCTAGACAGCATGTTAAAAAGCAGAGACATTACTTTGCCAACAAAGGTCTGTCTAGTCAAAGCTATGGTTTCGCCAGTAGTCATGTATGGATGTGACAGTTGGACTACAAAGAAAGCTGAGTGCTGAAGAATTGATGCCTTTGAACTGTGGTGTTGGAGAAGACTCTTGAAAGTCCCTTGGACTGCAGGGAGATCCAACTAGTGAATCCCAAAGGAAATCAGTCCTGAATATTCGAAGGATTGATGCTGAAGCTGAAGCTCCAATACTTTGGCCATTTGATGTGAAGAACCGACTCATTGAAAAAAACCCTGATGCTGGGAAAGATTTGAATGCAGGAGGAGAAAGGGATGACAGAGGGTGAGATGGTTGGATAACATCACCAACTCGATGCAGATGAATTTGAGCAAACTAGGAGCTGACAGACAGGGAAGCCTGACGTGCTGCAGTCCATGGCATTGCAAAAGGTTAGACACAACTGAGCCACTGCACTGATTAAACAGCAGAATGCTAAAAGAACAATGAATGTCAATTGTGACTCCGCACTTTTCAAATGCTGCTGCCAGGCTTCTACATAAAAACTTCATGGAGCATCCTTCCGAAACACCAGCTGAAGTGCAGACAGAGACTTGCACTTTGTTGACTCCCAGAACCGAAATTTAGAGTCTTGGATAGTCCCCATCAGTTGATGGTGACTGTGATCTATGGCAGCTGAAAGGTAAGGATTCTGATGAGACATAGAAAGGAAATCAGATCTTGAGTAAATGGAAACGTTATTCATTTGAATCACGTTTCTGATTCAAATGAATATCTGAATTCTGATACTTAATACAGTGCACTGGGCTTGACTTTGTGGAAAAGACAGGGATGGAAGATCCAGTCTTTGTTCTCAATAGGACTTTTTTCTACAGCAGAAGATGGAGCTGGTGGGTAAAAGACCCTGGGGGTGCCAAACGTGAAGATGGCTCTGTGTCCTCAATAAGAAGAGGCCACTATTTAGCTCCAGCATGGAAATTGTGTGACCTTGGACAAATCAGCCCAAATTTCTGAACTTCAATTCTGTTTTCTGGAAAAAAGCTAATTGCTTGCTACCAGGAATGCTGGCTTGTTTTACTACTCAGTGAACATCATAATTTCTGGGCTTTTCAATAATTTAGAGGATTTTATTGCTCAGTTTTCAGTTAAATACACGAGTTGCATTTAAATATTCAAGCTACTATTTTGGGGAAGGAGAGAGGAATTAATACCTTAGTAAATTAACAAACAAGCACAATTTAAATAATTCATATATGTATCAACAGTTATTTGTTGAATGCCAACTAACAGCAAGGCAATTTGATTGGCGTGAATAAGTGTTTCTCAGATAGTGTCTATTTCACTCCTTAGGGAACATTTGACAATTTCTAGAGATATTTCTGGTTGTTTATTATGCCTTATGCTTTCTAACAAGTAGGATTTTTTCCCTAACCCTTCTCTTGGAAGATCTTTCTTAGCATCTCCTCTCAATCAATCTTTTCTTACTGAAATAACCAAGACAATAACAATTGACCCTCATATAACAGAGTTTGAATAGCACTGGTCCACGTAAATGTGTATCTTTCTCTGTAAATATGTACTACAGTGTTCCATGATCTGAGGTTGGTTGAATCTGACAATGCAGAATCAAGGATACAGAGAGCTGATTGTAAAGTTATGTACATGAAATTTCAACTGTGTAGAGGGTTAGCACCCTTAACCTCCATGTTGCTCAAGGATCAACTGTAATTCTCAACAGGGGGTATAAAAAGAGGAATCGTGTACTAATAATTTCAGGCCAAAAAAGCCTTTCTGTGGAGGGCTGTCTTTGACACTAAAGGATGTTTAGCAGTGTTCCTCACCACTACCCACTAGAAGCCAATAGCATCTCCCTAGTTGTGGAGAAAAAATTGTCTACAGAGTTGTCAGACACCCCGTGGGAGAAGGGGCATGATCACATCTAAGAGAGGACCACTGGTACAGGGGAATTAGAAAGAATCAAGAGGTGTGATCTGACTCTTACATCCATACATGACTGCTGGAAAAACCATAGCTTTGACTGCATGGACTTTTGTGGGCAAAGTGATGTCTCTGCTTTTTAATATGCTGTCTAGGTTTGTCACAGCTTTCCTTCCAAGGAGCAACTGTCTTTTAATTTCATGACTGCAGTCACCATCTCTAATTTTGGAGCCCAAGAAAATGAAATCTGCCACTGTTTCCATTTTTTCCCCATCTATTTGCCATGAAGTGATGGGACCAGATGCCATGGTATCAGTTTTTTGAATGTTGAGTTTTAAGACAGCTTTTTCACTCTCTTCTTCTACCCTCATCAAGAGGCTCTTTAGTTCCTCTTTGCTTTCTGCCATTAGAGTGGTGTCATCTGCTTTCAGGGGTTGTTGATGTGAGAGTTGGACCATAAAGAAGGCTGAGTACTGAAGAACTGATGCTTTCAAATTGTGGTGCTGGAAAAGACTCTTGAGGGTCTCTTGGACAGCAAGGAAATCACACCAGTCAATCCTAAAGGAAATCAACTCTGAGTATTCACTGGGAGGACTGATGCTGAAGCTGAAGCTCCAGTACTTTGGCCACCTGATATGAAAAGCCAATTCATTGCAAAAGACCCTGTTACCGGAAAAGATTGAGGGCAGGAGAAGAGGATGACAGAGGATATGATGATTGGATAGCATCACTGATTCAATGGATATAAGCTTGTGCAAACTTCAGGAGACAGTGAAGGACAGGAAAGCTTGGCATGCTGCAGTCCGTGCAGTCACAAAGTCGGACACGACTTAGCGAGTGAACAACATCAAAAGCCTTAATAAATGCTCATAACTTTTGAGCTGTTAATTATACTTCTAAGGCATCTATCATAAAGAAAGAATCCTAAAGAGATATTTTTAAGGGCCTAAATGTCTAATTTTCCTGGAGGAAACAGGTAAGTAAATTCTAGAATTGTTACATTGTGGAATATTATGTAAACCTTAAAAATACAATGTTGAAGAAGATATTTCTCTGATGTTGAGAGCATAAAAAACTGGTTGTTAAACCACAACTCTATAAGCAACACTCAGTATAAAAGCAAAGCAAAAAAAATGTCAAAAAATTTTAAGAATATTATTTTTAGATATAAGACAAATGTGGCTATTTTATCCTTTTGATTGCATATATGAATCCTTGTTATATATAAATGTTGCCAATTAATTTTTCTTACTGTTATAAGACTCAGGTCAATGAGAAATACTTATGGGGTAGAGTTGGCGATGTCTCTCTGTAATGATGAATTGAGCATTACCATGCTTCAAGTCTCTTATGACGCTGTTTTGAAGAAAAGATACTGGTTCTACTGTTGGCACCCTGCTTCCTGGTAGAAAAGAGCAAACGATCAGTAGTTAGTTTCCCTTTTGCTCCAAAATTTGGCATGCAAGACAAACCACTGATGAAATGCATTTGCATTTGAATTATGTCTACCCCAGAGCCAATCCCAGGTCTCTTCCAAAAGCTTTTTATGTGCGATGTGAGTACTTGTTCAGTTTGTTCCAGTAGTGAGGCTCTCTACAGAAAAATGACTTCCAGTTTAGCTGAATGAGAATAAAGCCTGCCAGGAGAAAGCCATCACTTTATGAATATGAAATGTCTGTAAAAGAGACAGCTTCAGTAACTCATTCCTCAGAGGAGATGTGGATAGGGCCAAAAATCAGAGTGCAAAGGGGTAGCTTTTAATGCCTGCTGCAAACCCTGCCTTATAAAACAAGTAAATGTATATATTTGTTGTCATCAAATGTCCTGTTTTCTAGATACTTATTTATGAATAACTTGGAATCAAACTGTTTAAAAACATAGCATTAATGCGTGGGACTTGTTTTTCTAATCCATTGAAATTTTTTCCCAGTATTAAATTAAATGGTAGGCAAAAAGCTTGAAAAGGACACACACACACACACACACACACACACACACACACACACACACACATCATATGTGACTGCTTCAGCAATTGCACTTGAAAATATAGTTACTTTATTTGTAGTCATACCTCATTGACTCAATGCAGTCGTACTTTGAAAACTGATCTTCTCCGTAGCTATGCTGAGTTTGCATGTAATTGGACATATCTAAACATTCATGTTTTTCTTACATGCCATGGGAAAGCGGCAACATCCTTTCTTTGTGGTTTTGGTTAGCATTTACACACCCTTCCCAAAACACCACCGGAGAATGTTGTTTTGCTGATGGGAATGCAATGATATGCTTCACATGTGACGCTCTCTACTAAGGATGCCACCCAAGAAGATCAGAAAGTCTACTGTGAGAGCAGAGTAAGTCATTTTGAATATGAAATTACAGCCACTGCCTGGATTCCACCCGCTTCAAACACAGTGTGTGATGATTCATCCTTTTCTACTCCTAAGGAAGTTCTGTCTGACATGCAATGGGCTGTATTTATGTCTGAGTAATATTCCATTGTATGTATGTACCACATCCTCTATCCTTTTCTCTGCTGATGGATATTTAGATTGCTTCCATTTCCTTGCTATTGTAAATAGTGCTGCAATGAACATTGGGGTGCATGTATCTTTTGGAATTATTATTTTCTCTGGCTTGGATTTCACTTATATGAGGTACTCAGAATAGACAAATTCACACAGTCAGAAAGTGTATTGGTGGATGCCAGGACCTGGTGGGGGAGGGGGAATGGGAAGTTCATGTTTAATGGGGACAGAGTTACATGTTAGGAAGGAGAAAAATTCAGGAGATGAATGATGGTGAGAATTGCACAATAATGTAAATGTACTTAGTGCTACTGAAATGAATAGTTAAATATGGTTAAAATAGTATGGTTTATATTATGTGACCACAATGTTACTACAATTAAAAAAACATTTTTAAAAAAGGAATGATACGTAGATGCATGATTACCCAGCCTGGACACAGTAATGGTTTTAGTACATGTTCCAACTCGTTCCCCACCCAACATTTTTCATGTGTCTCTTCGTTTGAGTCCCTGCATTGTATCCAAAGACATGTAAAAGGAGGTGTGTTTCAGGGAACTCCACACAGGATTGAAGGTAAGAGATGTTGGATGAGATCCACTGAGCATTCAGTACAGTTCAGTTGCTCAGTTGTGTCCTACTCCTTGCGACCCCATGAACCACAGCATGCCAGGCCTCCCTGTCCATCACCAACTCCCAGAGTCCACCCAAACCCATGTCCATTGAGTCAGTGATGCCATCCAACCATCTTATCCTCTGTCATCCCCTTCTCTTCCTGCCCTCAATCTTTCCCAGCATCAGGGTCTTTTCCAATGAGTCAGCTCTTCTCATCAGGTGGTCAAAGTATTGGAGTTTCAGCTTTAGCATCAGTCCTTCCAATGAATATTCAGGACAGATTTCCTTTAGGATGGACTGGTTGGATCTCCTTGCAGTCCAAGGGACTCTCAAGAGTCTTCTCCAACACCACAGTTACATACCCACAATTCATTGAACTCTTGCATGTAAAGTGATAAGTACATTGCAATCTGATGTTTCATGCTTTTTAATCCTTGAAACAACCTTATAAAATAGACTCTTCTCCTCATTTTACATATTTAGAAACTATGGCACAGAAACCCTCAAGTTCTCGTGGCTGCAATACATGGAATAAGCTGGGATTTTAAGAAGAGTCTGTTGGGTCTCTAGAGAAATTGATCAACCTTTCTGTGTTTCAGGAACAAAATTCTGAAATATTCTAGAGTTTATAGCTATTCATCCCTCCAAAGCCCCATTCTATTCAGGTCAATTAAGCAAGGCCTCTACTGTCTTTGTTTTTGTATCTAAACGCTCTTTAGCTTTCCTGAAAAAAAACCCAACAAGAAGCCTCCAAAGATGTGGATACAGACCAAGGTTGTAATTATGTGTATTACATACTAAAGATATGACTCCAATAGAGTTTTTCCAGAAATAAAGGGGGCAGAGATGTAGCAGAGGTTACACTGAAAAAAGACCTATGTCACAAGATGAAAATACATAAATCTGAAATAGTGACTGAAATCTCAGACACTGTAGATTACCGTGGTAGTATCTTTGAAGACTTTATGAAAATATGAAGTACATGTAAAATTGTAGTCATCCATGCTTATCTCCTCTTTCTGTATTAGTATTTTCTAACTTTCCTTCTTCCCAAATTACTACCAAGATATGGAGTTTCAGCGATGTATCTCTTATACAAACATTTGCATTAAAATGGGCCCTGTGACAAAGCAATTTTGAAACAAAGGAATATATTCTAGCAGTAAGACTTTAGACATCTGGCTGGCTTGTTGGGGGCAAGGAATTTCCCAGGCCCTACAAATTACTATTTACTCAGACAGTGATGGAGACCCAAGATGACTAGACTTCCTATGCTCTCTTTTCCCAAAAAAGCTGTTCTTAAGAAAGTTTTTGGCACACAGAAAGTTATCAGCCACTGTGTCTTCATCTCCAGTCTTCAAACTCTTCTGAGTTCCTGCTTTACATCCTTATTTTTTCATTACAAGTTTTACCTCAATATTACAGAGACATCTTAAATTCATGTACACAACTGCATGCATTTTTTCTGTCCCTAGACCTGACCCTCTTCTTGTTTCTCAGTTTCTGACTATGCCACACAAGATGGACCTAGAGTCTGTCAAACAGAGGGAAGTAAATCAGAAACAAAAAAAAAGGTATCATATATGAATGCATATATGTGTAATCTAGGAATATGAACTTATATCCAAGTTCATATATATTCATAGGAATATGAACTTATATCCAAGGCAGGAATAGAGAATGGACATGTAGACACAGGAGGGGATGGGGAGGAAGGGACGAATTGGGAGATTGGGACTGACGTATATACACTACCATGTGTAAAATAGCTAGCTAGTGGGAACCTGCTGCATAGCACAGGGATCTCAGCTCGGTGCTCCGTGATGACCTAGAGGAGTGGGATGGGGCTGGGGCTGTAGGGAGGCTCAAGAGATAGGGATACATGTAAATATAGAGTTGATTCACTTCATTGTACAGCAGAAACTAACATGACATTGTAAAACAATTATTTTCCAATAAGTTAAAAAAATAAAGTACAAAAAAGAGTCTTCAACTCTTCTCACACCCTTAGAAGATTCACTGAGGCTTGAAGTTCTATTCCTGAATCATATACTGTACACCAGTGTACAAACTTCATTGTCCAGCCTCTGCTTTAAGTCTTTGTCATCTCTAGTGTGGGCTTCCCTGGTGGCTCAGTGGTAAAGAATCTGCCTGCCAATGCAGGAGATATGGGCTCTATCCCTGGGCTGAGAAGATCCCTTGGAGAAGGAAATGGCAACCCACTCTAATATTTTCTTGCTAGGAAATCCCCTGTGTAGAGGAGCCTGGAAGGCTACAGTCCATGGGGTAGCAAAAGAGTCAGACACAACTTAGCAAGTGAGCAACAACAACATCTCTTGCTTGGATGTCTTAAAACCTCCTATGTGATGTGCTGCAAAAGTTGCTTTCCTTCATAGCATATCCTACCTTGCTACCAGAAATACAGTTGACCCTTGAACAACACAGGGTTAAACGTGTTGACCATCTTTGCAGCTGAAAATCTGCATATAATATTTATATATTGGCTCTCCGTGTACATGGTTCTTGTTCTTCCACATCCACATTTCTACACTCACAGATTCAGCTAAGGCAAATTGTGTGTCACTGTAGTATTTACTATTGAAAAAATCTGTGTATGAGTGGACCCACACTGTTCAAATATGTACTGTTCAAGGGTCAAGTGTACTTATGTAATAGAACTGATCATATTTAATCTTCTGCTTGAAAATATTTATTCTATAGGCCACATCAGAGTTCAAACTCCTTCCTGTGAGTCAAGGCTGTTTAAAATCTGCCTTCATTTATTTCGTTTCAAACTGTCACACTCTTTACTGTCTCAATAGCCTATAAAACTGAAGTGTGAAAAACTCGAAGTTTTCTTTCTTTCCTGTTATCAAAAAATGGTCTTCAGTGACCATTTCCATGCTGTACTAATTCTTGAAATTTCAGAGTAAATTCATTTATTTCTTGGTTTATCCCTATTTTTGTCTAGTAACTTCCTAGTCTCCTCCACGGAAAAGGCAATGGCACCCCACTCCAGTACTCTTGCCTGGAAAATCCCATGGATGGAGGAGCTTGGTAGGCTGCAGTCCATGGGGTCACTAAGAGTTGGACACGACTGAGCGACTTCACTTTCACTTTTCACTTTCATGCATTGGAGAAGGAAATGGCAACCCGCTCCAGTGTTCTTGCCTGGAGAATCCCAGGGACGGGGGAGCCTGATGGGCTGCTGTCATGGGGTAGCACAGAGCTGGACACGACTGAAGTGACTTAACAGTAGCAGCAGTCTCCTCCAGATGAAACCTTAATATAATTGGGATTTCCCCCCTCTTCAGACCCTTCCAAGTGTTCTATGCATCTCCCTCTTTTGGCCCTGATTTGGAGGCTCTTCCTGGTTCATTGCTCCCTTTTTTGTTACTGCAGAATAAGCAGCACAATTTCTGTTCTCTGTGATCATGCTAGCATCTGTAACTAAAGCCCCTATCCTGATTCCAAGCTTAGATACCACCCAGTGCTTGTTTGGCATGTGGCACCTGATCCATCTGATGCTTCTCCATTGACTGCAATGCAGCTTTCTGCCATCTACATTCTAAGAAGGATGCAGCTACACCCTCATTCACTCCATGCAGATGATCCAGGCCTTCACTTTATCTTTTGATTGGGATTTTAGCTTTCCCTCTCACCTAATACTTAGGTTTTATTCATGGCTTCAGAAGACATGGAATATTCCCCAAAGCACATGGGGACCATGGGAAATTAAAAAAGAGGTGTGACAGGGAGATATCAATGCAATCACATTTTCTATTCTTCATATGTGAGATTCATCAAGGGAGCTGCTGCATTTTCAAGAACCTACAGACAGGAAGGAGGTGGCAAATCTTCAAAAATCAAGAATCTCAATCTTATAGGAAAGTTTACTCCAGGGAAGGGCATAAATAATAAGGTCCCATCATGAATCGTCATCTTTCCAGACTGTTTCTCTTTTCAGATCAGAATCTTCTCATAGAAATAACAACATAAGAAAAGCACAGGAAAAAAAATCCCATCTTTTTTTAAATCTCCTTATTGGGTGTGTGCCACACTGAGAAATTAGAAGGAAAAATCTAGCATCTTTTATTTAAGATCCTTATATTTTAAGATCTCTTTATTTTATTTTTTTTAATTTAATTTTATTTTTAAACTTTACAATATTGTGTTAGTTTTGCCAAATATCGAAATGAATCCGCCACAGGTATACATGTGTTCCCCATCCTGAACCCTCCTCCCTCCTCCCTCCCCATACCATCCCTCTGGGTCGTCCCAGTGCACCAGCCCCAAGCATCCAGTACCGTGCATCGAACCTGGACTGGTGACTCGTTTCATACATGATATTATACATGCTTCAATGCCATTCTCCCAAATCTCCCCACCCTCTCCCTTTCCCACAGAGTCCATAAGACTGTTCTATATATCAGTGTCTCTTTTGCTGTCTCATACACAGGGTTATTGTTACCATCTTTCTAAATTCCATATATATACGTTAGTATACTGTATTGGTGTTTTTCTTTCTGGCTTACTTCACTCTGTATAATAGGCTCCAGTTTCATCCACCTCATTAGAACTGATTCAAATGTATTCTTTTTAATGGCTGAGTAATACTCCATTGTGTATATGTACCACAGCTTTGACAAAGGAGGCAAGAATATACAATGGATTAAAGACAATCTCTTTAACAAGTAGTGCTGGGAAAACTGGTCAACCACTTGTAAAAGAATGAAACTAGAACACTTTCTAACACCATACACAAAAATAAACTCAAAATGGATTAAAGATCTAAACGTAAGACCAGAAACTATAAAACTCCTAGAGGAGAACATAGGCAAAACACTCTCCAACATACATCACAGCAGGATCCTCTATGACCCACCTCCCAGAATATTGGAAATAAAAGCAAAAATAAAACAAATGGGACCTAATTAAACTTAAATGCTTCTGCACAACAAAGGAAACTATTAGCAAGGTGAAAAGGCAGCCTTCAGAATGGGAGAAAATAATAGCAAATGAAGCAACTGACAAACAACTAATCTCAAAAATATACAAGCAACTCCTACAGCTCACTTCCAGAAAAATAAATGACCCAATCAAAAAATGGGCCAAAGAACTAAATAGACATTTCTCCAAAGAAGACATACAGATGGCTAACAAACACATGAAAAGATGCTCAACATCATTCATTATCAGAGAAATGCAAATCAAAACCACTATGAGGTACCATTTCATGCCAGTCAGAATGGCTGCGATCCAAAAGTCTACAAGCAATAAATGCTGGAGAGGGTGTGGAGAAAAGGGAACCCTCTTACACTGTTGGTGGGAATGCAAACTAGTACAGCCACTATGGAGAACAGTGTGGGGATTCCTTAAAAAACTGGAAATAAAACTACCTTATGATCCAGCAATCCCACTGCTGGGCATACACACTGAGGAAACCAGAAGGGAAAGAGACACGTGTACCCCAATGTTCATCGCAGCACTGTTTATAATAGCCAGGACATGGAAGCAACCTAGATGTCCATCAGCAGATGAATGGATAAGAAAGCTGTGGTACATAAGATCTCTTTAAGATCTCAAAACAAAGCAAAATGCCACTACAGAGGAAGTGAAATAATATTTACATAAATGAAAGAATATACCAATTTCCTAGATTGGAAAATATTTAGTAGTGAAATTCTTTCACCTGTGTTAAGATTATTTGTCTTACATAAAAAAATAGAGCATGCTGGCAATTTACTTGGTTTGAATTAACAGCAATATGTTTATAAGATATTATTAAGATAAAATTGGTGCTTCCCCAATGGTTCAGCAGTAAAGAATCCACCAGCAATGCAGGAGACAGAGGAGACAAGGATTTGATCCCTGGGTTGGGAAAATTCCCTGGAGGAGAAAATGGCAGCCCACTCCAGTGTTCTTGCTTGGGAAATCCCATGGACAGAGAAGCCTGACAGGCTACAGTCCATGGGGTTTCAAAGAGTTGAATATGACTAAGAACGAGCTTGAGCATTAAAATCAAGTATTTTGTGGCCATTTGGCACTTAAAATTTTCCCATTTAGCAGAATCCATAAACACACACACACACACACACACACACAATTAATATTTAAAATGAGGCTTTTTTTATGAGACCAAAAACAACTATTTGATTGTATAATCTTCAAAGTGTTTAATTTGTATTAAAACTAAATCCAGAGGCTCTGAAACCTTAAAAGGAAGATCATTTATCTTGGCTATTTGATTTTCATATAAATGTTACAATTAGCTGATTAACTTATAAAAAAGAACTCTGATATTGTTATTGAAATTACATTAATTTATAGATCACTTTAAGGAAAACTGACATATTCACAGTATTGAATCTTCAATAGTGTTTAGTGAAAGAAGCCAAACAGGAGTTCATAATATATGACCCATTTACATCAAGTTTAAAAATAGAATATGTGTTGGTTTACCACTCCCTAAGCACACCAAGAACTTTCATACTTCTAAGCTTTGCACATACTGTCTTACTCCTCTGTTTCATGATAGTCAACTCATCTTTCAAGGCCCACAATAAATGTCAATTCCTTTGTAAAGAACCAGATAGCCATAACAGTCTCTGAGGTTAATTGGTCGCATCAGAGGTTCCAGTTCTTCATAGATTCCCAGGTGTTCATCCTTTGCCAGGTAGCCTTGTAATGTTCTGTCTGACTCGGATCTGGCCCTAAAATCTGGCTAAGCCAATGAGATGTTAGTAGACCTGAATTGAAAAGAGGCTTGAAAAGCATCTACACAATTGGCCTTCTTCCCTCTTGACCTTTGACATTGCCATAAGAACATTTGGCTAATCTGCTGCAAGAAGAAAGCCAGATGGATCAGAGCCAAGCAGCCTAGTTGTCCCAGATGAGGCCTGCTTAGATCATCCGTCTGCCAGCAGACATTCAGCCTCTTGTGAATGAGCCCAGCCAAGATCAGCAGAGACATCTAGAAGACCTGCAGCTGACTCCAGACAAAAGAGCCAGCTTAGCTGAGATTATCAGTTTACTCCAGATCAGTAGAACCCTGCAGACTCGTGAACTAAGTGATCATTTATCATTGTATACTAAGGAACTTTTTGGCAATAGACTATTAATATAACCTAGAACTTGTTCTGTCTAGTCAGAATTGAAATACCATAAATAAAATTTGATTTGTTGGGTCTTCATGCATTGCTCTTTTAAAATGTGAAAGCCCATTGGTTGCATCACACAGGATCTCAGGAAAAAAAGAAAATTGGCACAATAAAATTAGGATAATTTCATGATAGTTTAGTAAGGAAACTATTTATAAGGGGGCAGGCCGAGTTTTTATTTTTATTTTTTAAGATTTGATTTTCTATGATGTGGACTGTTTTTAAAGTCTTCATTAAACTTGTTTCTGTTTTTATGTTTCAGGTTTTTTGGCCATGAGGCATGTGAGATTTTACCTCCCTGACCAGGGATCAAACCTGTAGCTCCTGCATTGGAAGGTGAAGTCTTAACCACTGAGGAAGTCCCAGGCAGAATATTTTTTAAAATACAGGAGATAATGAAGTATCCCAAGACAATTACTATCCTTTGATCCAAAGGATTTAAGGGAGAGAGAGAGAGCAATCATTAGACCCTAGAAAGTAAAAGTTGTGTGGAAAGGGGACCCTGAGAGGAGTTGTGACTTTTCATTGAAAGGGGACAGTAAGCAGCCTGTGGCTCCTGCAGAGGGGTAGCAGGTGACTTAATATCTTGGCTTCATTTTATCCCTTCTTCCTGTCTTTTGCTAGGGACTGCTGTTGGCCAAACCAAACCTAAAGCCAAGAGGCTAGAGAGCTCTTTGATATAAGTAACATATGGCATGGTCTGGGCAGAGAAAATGGTAAAGAATAGCTATGAGAAAATGTGCACGGGCAAGCAGAAAATCTCCAGCAAAAATTGTTATATATGTATATTCAGCTGTCTGTATGAATCTGCCAATCCCTTCTTGGGAGCCTATTTTCATATTGGGAGGGATATTGCCAGACTTTTTTGTTGTTGTTCAGTCACCCTGTTGTGTCTGGCTCTTTGAGACCCCAGGTTACCCTGTGCCTCACCATCTCCCAGAGTTTGCCCAAGTTCATGTTCATTGCATCAGTTATGCCGTCCAGCCATCTCATCATCTGATGCTCTCTTCTCCTTCTGTCCTCAATCTTTCCCACATCAGGGACTTTCCCAATGAGTCGTCTGTTTGCATCAGATGACCAAAACACTAGAGCTTCAGCTTCAACATCTGTACTTTCATTGAATATTCAGAGTTGATCTCCCTTAAGATTGACTGATTTGATCTCCTTGCTTCCCAGGGGACTTTCAGGAGTTTTCTCCAGCACCACAGTTTGAGGGCATTAATTCTTTGGCGTTCTGCCCTCTTTATGATTCATCTTTCACAACTATACCTGACCCCTGGGAAGACCACAGCCTTGACTATATGGGACCTTTGTCAGCAGAATGTCTCTGCTTTTCAACACACTGTCTAGGTTTGTCATTGTTTTCCTGCCAAGAAGCAATTGTCTTCTGATTTCATGGCTGCAGTATCCACCCACAGTGATTTTGGAGCCCAAGAAGAGGAAATCTGTCACCACTTCCACCTTTCCCCCTTCTGTTTCCCATGCAGTAATGGGGGCGGATGCCATGATCTTGATTTTTAAAAAATAGTTAGTCTTAAGTCAGTTCTTTCATTCTCCTCCTTCACCCTCATCAAGAGGCCCTTTAATTCCTCTTTGCTTTCTGCCCTTAGAGGGTATCATCCACATATCCGAGGTTGTTGATGTTTCTCCCCCTTATCTTGATTCCAGCTTGTAGCTCACCCAGCCTGGCTTTTCTCATGGTTTGCTCAGAGTATAGGTTAAACAAACAGGGTGACAGCAGACAGCCCTCTCATACTTCTTTCTCAATCTTGAACCAATCAGTTGTTCCATATAGGGTTCTAACTGTTGCTTCTTGACCCACATACAGGTTTCTCAGGAGACAGGTAAGATGGTCTGATATTCCCATCTCTTTAAGAGCTTTCCACAGTTTTTCATAATCCATACAGTCAAAAGCTTTAGCATAGTCAATGAAACAGAGATAGATATTTTTCTGACATTTTCTTGCTTTCTCTATAATCCAGTGAATACTGGCAATTTGTTCTCTAGTTCCTCTTCCTTTCTAAACCCAGCTTGGACATCTGGAAGTTCTTGGTTTGCATAATGCTGAAGCCTAGCATGGAAGATTTTAAGCATGAAGTCAAATCCTGTATGAATTCACAGTAGAGGTAATAAATAGATTCAAGGGACCAGATCTAGTTAACAGTGTGCCCGAAAAACAATGGACAGAGGTCCATAATGCTGTACAGGAGGCAGCAAACAAAACCATCCCAAAGAAAAAGAAATGCAAGAAAAGTGGTTATCTGAGCAGGCTTTATAAATAGCAGGAGGATGAAGAGAAGCAAAAAACAATGGAGAAATACATCCAATTAAATGCAGAGTTCCAAAGAACAGCTAGAAGACGCAAAAGGCCTTCTTCAATGAACAATGGTTAATAATTAGAAGAAAACAACAGAAGGGGAAAGACTATAGATCCCTTCAGGAAAATTGGAAACATCAAGGGAGTATCCCACCCAAAGATGGGCATAATAGTGGACATAAATGGTAGAGATTTAGTAGACGCTGAAGGGATTAAGATGAGATGGAAAGAATACATGGAAGAACTGTACAAAAAATATCGTAATGAACTGGATTGCTACGATGGTGTGTTTAGTCACCCAGAGCCAGACATTCTGGAGTGTGAAGTCAAGTGGGCCTTAAGAAACACTGCTGTCAATAAAGCTAGTGGATGAAATGAAATTCTATTCAGATCCCTAAAGGATGATGCCATCAAAGTTTCGAATTCATTACATCAGCAAATCTGGAAGACCCCGCAGTGGCCACAGGACTGGAAAAAAGGTCAGTCCTCATCCCAGTTCCCAAGAAGGGTAGTACCAAAGAATGTTCTAACCATTGGACAATTGCATTCATCTCCCACGTTAGTAAGGTCATGCTTAAAATCATTGCCAGAATTAGGCACCATAAATTTGGAAGAGTAAGGTCTGTAGAGACAAAGGGGAGTATGTTTATGTTTTTCCCGTTTCACAGTGCACTTCAGAACGGCCCTTCCTAGAATTTTCTACCCACTCAGTGAGTGGTGCATAAGTAATTGCCAAATTTACTTTGTCAATAGAATTGCAAAGAGTTGGATACAAGTGTGTGTTTTATATTATGGCTTCCTATGTGGCACTAGTGGTGAAGAATCCGCCTGCCAATGCAGGGGATGCAAGAGACGCGGGTTCCATCCCTGGGTTGGGAAGATCCCTTGGAGGAGGAAATGGCAACCCATTCCAGTATTCTTGCCTAGAAAATCCCACGGAAAAAGGAGCTTGTTGGGCTACAGCCCATTGGGTCGCAAAGTGCACACAACTGAGCACACACACACACACAAACTGACTTCATCTGAACTAACGTGGAGAATCTGACACATGTACACATGTACACGTTTTTGGTCTTCTGGCCCCATAGTCTTCACTTCAGTTTATTTTGCTTTGCCAGTGAAAATAGTATTAAAGATACAGTAAAATATTATCCTCTGTTGTAGTTATTCCATAGTGTAATTTTTCTATTTCTCTATCTACTTTGAGGCAAGAATTAAAAGAAGATGAATATTTCTCTTGTGATATGCATTTCTTGTTTATTAAAAGAGGGATGCTTGAATGGCAGGACCCTGTGCTGTAGGAGACAATTAGCAAGCAAGGGAGAAGAAAGCTTTCTTAGTAGACCTTTTGGAGGATAATCATTATTCTGAGATCAATCTCAGCAAAGATTAACAGATGCAGATCAAATTGCTTCTGGAATATACTCTTGTTTTGCTTTTAGTCCTCAACTTAATTTGAAAAGATAATTGAGGCAAGTTAATTTGGCAGAAAACATCATGAAAGCATAAAGGCACTAATCTTAAAAAAAGACTTGGGTTCAAATTCAGGCTATGCTGTGTTACCTCTGGCTAGCGCCAATAAAGTGAAGACAAGCCCGCCTAACATGACAAGGCTGTCGTCAGTGTTAGGCAAGCCACAGTCTTATCCAAGGAGGGATCTTTGATATCCTTCTTGTCACATAGCCAAAACAGGCTGCATGTCCAGGCTCAGTAGAAGAAATCAAAGGAAGGTAATAGAATTAGATATAAACTATCACACTAAACACTTTCTAGGAATAAGTTGCCCCTATCCTGTCTCAAATGCTAGCACAGGACTATATTCATTACCAGTTAGCCTGTCTTAGTCCATTTGGGCTGCCATTATATAATACTATAGATTGAGTGGCTTTTAAACAACAAACATTCATTTCTCACAGGTCTGTGTTCAAGGAAGTCCAAGATCTAGGTGTTGGCAGATTTGGCCCCTGGTGAGTGCCCACTTCCTGGATTCTGGTTAATAGATGTCTGCCTTTTTACCCCGTAACATCTGACAGTAGAAGGGGTCTCTTTTATAAGACCAGTAATCCCATTCATGAGGAGGGCATGGCAACCCACTCCAGTATTCTTGCCTGGAGAATCCCATGGACACAGGAGCCTGGAGGGCTACAGTCCATGGGGTTTCAAAGAGTCGGAGAGAGCACAGCACAATCCAATTCATGAGAGCTCCACCCTTATAACTCAATCACCTCTTAAAACTCCACCTCAAAATACCATTCTGTTGGGGATTAAGCTTCAACATACAAATTCAAACATTCAGTTTACAGCATAAACTTTTATTCAGTGTTGACCAAGAGTCAGAACTATGGATCTAGGTATTCCTAAAATAAGCACTGGATTGCAACAGACCAAGATTAATTCTGTACCTACACAATCCAGTCTCTGAACCTGAATAAACTTTCTTAATTAAAATTTTCTCCCCCTCATTATCTCTCTGCATCCTTGACAATGTTTATAAGCAAACACAAACATGGCAAACCCATAGTCATTGAATACATATTATTTGGATGCTGTTGAATGACATGCTCAATGAGAAATTTGATTAGTGGTTGGGTTCATTTCTTCCTACAACCTGCTTTGAGTCATTTTTGGTTTGCTATCCCATTCTTTCAGAGTGATCGTGTATTTGACAGTGATATTATGGCTAATGGAACAGAGGTGAGTTAGGAAGCTTGTTTATACATTCTTCATCCTTCTTTGAGGAGTATGTGAAGTTATTGTCAGGAGTGGTATTAAGTGGCAGCCAGCATGTTACCTATGACAAGCAAAGGCCTGTGATTCTCGCCTTAGAGCTCTGTGTTGGACTTTGGAGGATATTGAGCCATTTGGGGAAAAGTCTAATATAATTAAGTTTTTCCTCTGAAATGATTCTGCAAAATCAATTGAGTTCTGAACAATGGTGTATGTGAGTGCACACTTGAATGTGAATGAAAGTGAAGGTGAAAGCTGCTCAGTCACATCTGACTTTTGTGACCCCATAGACTATACAGTCCACGGAATTCTCAAGGCCAGAACACTGGAGTGGGTAGCCTTTCCCTTCACCAGGGGATCTTCCCAACCCAGGGATAGAACCCAGGTCTCCCACACTGCAGGTGGATTCTTTCCCAGCTGAGCCACAAGGGAAGCCCAAGTATACTGGAGTGGGTAGCCTATCCCTTCTCCAGTGGATCTTCCTGACCCAGGAATTGAACCAGGGTCTCCTGCATTACAGGTGGATTCTTTACCAACTGAGCTATAAGGGAAAAGCCCACTTGAATGTGAGTGGTGTACTTTTGTGGATGCATGTGTTTGTGTATTGACCCTTTGTAATACAAAGGCAAATTCTTCTCAGTCTGCCCTTTTCCACACACATTTATAGAATCTTTTTAATGTAAGAAATAATTTGGAAATTAATTTGAATCCATGTTTCACCCAAGGAAAGACATTATGCAAATCTGTGGCTCCTCACAGTTATCCCACCATAAAGAGATAATGCAAAAGCTGAGAGATGGCTGCATATTTCAGTGGTTTCTGTGTAAGTTATTAAGGCTCTTTATACTTAATGTCAGACTTCTGCTCATTGTAATTTCCCATCAATTGTAAAGCACATCATTTATAAAATTGATGGTTTTTGGGGGGGAGAGGTAGATAACTGCTCTTAATTTATTAACCAAAAATTTTAAGTACAACCTGCTTCCTAAAATACAGAAATGTGGAAAACACAGGTTTTAATGTTGTGACAAGGCCGTATATTTTCACCCTGATTATTTAACTTCTACGCAGAGTACATCACGTGAAATTCTGATCTGGATGACTCACACGCTGGAATCAAGACTGCTGGGAGAAATATCAACAACCTCAGATATATAGATGATACCACTCTCATGGACAAGAGTGAAGAGGAACTAAAGAGCCTCTTGATGAGGGTGAGAGAGGACACTGGAAAAACTGACTTAAAACTCAACATTCAAAAAACAAAGATCATGGCATCTGATTCTATCACTTCATGATATGTAGAAGGGGAAAAAATAGAAGCAATGATAGGTTTTATTTTCTTGGGCTCCAAAATCTCTGCAGATAGTGAGTACAGCAATGAAAATAAAAGATGCTTGTTCCTTGGAAGAAAAGCTATGACAAACCTACACAGCATATTAAAATGCAGAGACATCACTTTGCTGATAAAGTTCTGTATGGCCAAGGCTGTGGTTTTTCCAGTAGTCATGTGCAGATATGAGAGTTGGACTGTAAAGAAGGCTGAGTGCTGAAGAATTGATGCTTTCAAATTGTAGTGCTGGAGAAGACCCTTGAGAGTCCCTTGGGCTGCAAGGAGATCCAACCAGTCCATCCTAAAGGAGATCAGTCCTGGGTGTTCATTGGAAGGACTGGTGCTGAAGCTGAAACTCCAATACTTTGGCCACCTGATGCAAAGAACTGACTTATTGGAAAAGTCCTTGATGCTGGGAAAGATTGAAGGAAAAAGATAAAGAAGGTGGCAGAAGATGAGATGGTTTGATAGTATAACTGACTCAATGGACATGAATTTGTGCAAACCCTGGGAGATAGTGGAGGACAAGGAAGCCTGCCATGCTGCAGTCCATGGTGTTGCAGAGTTGAACATGATTTAACAACTGAACAACAACAACAACAAAAAGTTGTTTTAATGTCTTATTCTTCAAGAGTAGATTGCATTGTCTTTGAGAATGAAGTTCCTAGGATCTAAAACATTCCCAGAAATGAGTCCATGTTAAGAAAAAGTGGTTTACCTTCATTGTAAAGGCCTAGAAATGACTAAAAAAGAAGGCTGAGTGCTGAAGAATTGATGCTTTTGAACTGTGGTGCTGGAGAAGACTCTTGAGAGTCCCTTGGACTGCAAGGAGATCCAACCAGTCCATCCTAAAGATCAGTCCTAGGTGTTCATTGGAAGGACTGATGTTAAAGCTAAAACTCCAATACTTTGGCCACCTGATACGAAGAGTTGACTCATTGGAAAAGACCCTGATACTGGGAAAGATTGAGGGCAGGAGGAGAAGGGGACGACAGAGGATGAGATGGTTGGATAGCATCACTGACTCAGTGGACATGGGTTTGGGTGGACTATGGGAGTTGGTGATGGACAAGGAGGCCTGGTGTGCTGCAGTTCATGGGGTTGCAAAGAGTCAGACACGACTGAGCAACTGAACTGAACTGAAGCCCAGAATGGTGAATAGAAGGAAACAAATATTCTAGTTAAATGATAAACAGCAAGATAGAGGGTGTTAGTTGTCAGAAAAGCAGAGGAAAGGATGTGTATCAGAACCGCCTATGTTGCTTATTCAAAATACACACCCCCCACATGTTCCTCCAGTCTCATAAGAAGGGTGGGTCAACTCAAATGTAAGTTGGAAACAGCCCTTCTAAAGGACTTTGGGTTTGTTTGTTATCTTGCTAAGCGTCTATTCTCTCTTTCTTTGATAATACACCTGACCCTCCTTTGAGAAACCACCATTCCTTCACTCCAGATCTATGCCATTAGAGTTGCCCCAATCCTGTTTGGATGGAAGACCCATGAACCAGTCCTGCCATCAGATAACACATTTCCTGGCATGTGACCCAAATCATGCCAGTGAAAAAGTCCAGCAGTTAAGACTTCGCTTTTCAATGCAGGGGTTGTGGGTTCAATCCTTGGTCAGACAGCTAAGGTCCGATGGGCCTTATGGCCAAAAAATGAAAACAAAACACAGAAACAATATCATAAAAAATTCAATAAAGGCTAAAAGTGGTTCACATTAAAAAAATCTTTAAAATAATAATTTCAAAAAAACTTTTTAAAAAGAAAAGACAAAATCAATCTCAGGATTTGGGTTAAAACTATTAGAAAAACAGTGACTTGCTTTAGCTGGTATCATGATATCACTTAACTGGAAGATTATAAGGCTGAGAGCTGCTGTTGTCCATCTTTATGCTACAAACAGAGAGCTCGCCTAAGAATTAAACACAGAGAGAAGAAAAGATTGCCTAGAGATGTGACAATGTTTGACATAATTTATTTTTTACAAAATATTTATGGATTTGGATCTAGCCATGCCAACCAGTTCCAGAAAAACATCTATTTCTGCTTTATTGACTATGCCAAAGCCTTTGACTGTGTGGATCACAATAAACTGTGGGGAATTCTGAAAGAGATGAGAATACCAGACCACCTGACCTGCCTCTTGAGAAATCTGTATGCAGGGTCAGAAAGCAACAGTTAGAACTGGACATGGAACAACAGACTGGTTCCAAATAGGAAAAGGAGTACGTCAAGGCTGTATATTGTCACCCTGCTTATTTAACTTATATGCAGAGTACATCATGAGAAACGCTGGACTGGAAGAAGCACAAGCTGGACTCAAGTTTGCCAGGAGAAATATCAATAAACTCAGATATGCAGATGACACCACAATCATGGCAGAAAGTGAAGAGGAACTAAAAAGCCTCTTGATGAAAGTGAAAGTGGAGAGTGAAAAAGTTGGCTTAAAGCTCAACATTCAGAAAACGAAGATCATGGCATCTGGTCCCATCACTTCATGGCAAATAGATGGGGAAACAGTGGAAACAGTGTCAGACTTTATTTTGGGGGGCTCCCAAATCACTGCAGATGGTTACTGCAGCCATGAAATTAAAAGACACTTACTCCTTGGAAGGAAAGTTATGACCAACCTAGATAGCATATTCAAAAGCAGAGACATTACTTTGCCAACAAAGGTCTGTCTAGTCAAGGCTATGGTTTTTCCTGTGGTCATGTATGGATGTGAGAGTTGGACTGTGAAGAAGGCTGAGCGCTGAAGAATTGATGTTTTTGAACTGTGGTGTTGGAGAAGACTCTTGAGAGTCCCTTGGACTGCAAGGAGATCCAACCAGTCCATTCTGAAGGAGCTCAGCCCTGGGATTTCTTTGGAAGGAATGATGCTGAAGCTGAAACTCCAGTACTTTGGCCACCTCATGCGAAGAGCTGACTCATTGGAAAAGACTCTGATGCTGGGAGGGATTGGGGCAGGGAGGAGAAGGGGACAACAGAGGATGAGATGTCTGGATGGCATCACTGACCCAATGGACGTGAGTCTGAGTGAACTCCAGGAGTTGGTGATGGACAGGGAGGCCTGGTGTGCTGCGATTCATGGGGTCGCAAAGAGTCGGACATGATTGAACGACTGAACTGAACTGATGCCAACCAGTCCTCCCAGACCCCTTATTTATACAAAGAATCCTATCTTTTTCCTTAAGAGAAATTGAACTGAGTTTTCTGCCCCTTGGAACTGGGAGAAGCCATGTTATACACTTTCCTAGAGGATTCAGATACATCCTCCTCCACTTAAACACTGGTAGTCTGAAGACTTACAGGAAGTCACTGGGCTAGGGCTCAGGGACCGGGACTCTGGACCTGACTCTGCTATCCTCCATCTGCAAGGTGTTTGGCGAGTCAGTCAAGTTTCAGACACTTCAACCAGCTTATTTAAAAGAATGTGACTAAGGAAATATTCAGCGTCTTTTTCAAAAGGCTGCCATGAGGTTCTAAACAAGGTAATGAATGAGAAATCACTTAATAAATGGAAACCTTGTATTTATGTCATTATGGTGTAGCAGGCACTGAGATGCATTATTCTCCAAGCAGTCAAGGAAAAATTGATGGTCAGACTGCAACAATGTGCTTATCTGTGCTGAACTGGATTAATGATATACTTGTGAGCAAGTTCCTTGGGGTCATAGCTAAAAAAAAGGTCTTATTATGAATTCTGGCCAAGTTGTTGATTGTTTGTTTTTGGTTTTTTAAACCTAATTTTGGAGAGCAAAGACCAGAAGAAAGATGGGAAACTGTCCACAGCCCCTGGTGTACATGATCTCTCCTTATCATTTCCATTCCCACCATGGGATTTTGCTCTGTTGAGGACACAGACCTATTTACTCACAAAGCCTGGGATGCTGAGTCCTGCTAACTCCCCTTAGAACACAACTGATCTCATTACCTAGAAGCTACATGAGGAACTAACAGATTAAACAAGCTCTTCTGTACATTTTGCTGGATATTTTTGGATTTCTTAGGAAGGTGTTCAGTTACTTTAGTGGTGTCTGTTATGTCTGCGGTCCTAGATCACAAATACATGCACTGACATAGATGGGGAAAGGAGGAACAGTTACTACTTTCCAAACCCTTCCCTTCATGAGGAGCCCACTGGCACAAGTGGATATAAAAAAAACATTAAAGCAAGAAGAGTCCAGTTGTCCTAAACCGACAACCATTCAAAGTTTTCATGAAAGCCCTGGTGGCTGTTTCCTGAGACGCTATTATTCCCTTTTATATACATAATATTGAGTATTAGGAGGCTTGGGTTTCCTTATTAAGTCAAGCGTTTGTCAAATTTAGCTCCCAAGGGACAAGAATAAACTTATTTTCTTTCTTTTTCCTCAACCAAATTCCATAGTCCCTCCACTCCCATACTTCTCTGTTTGCCCGAGGAAATGAGTTTTTGCCCACACTCCCCAGTTCCCAAAGAGGTAACTATGTTTTCTATGTTAGCTGACACCCACTGCTGAAGGAGAGACAGAAGGCGGGAATATGGAGAGAACAGCCAGGCCTGCTAGAGGCCACGATGAAGACAGTCAAAAATATGACCAGGGCTGGGACTGTGCAAACAGCGGGTCACCACTGCTCTCAAGATGGGTAACATTAGAATCCCCAAAGAGTGTTTGGTGACTGCAAAAGTCTACCCTTGAGTTCATGATTCTTGGCCCAGCTGCAACATTCCCCTTCAAAGTCTTCTTATTTTTAGACAGCACCTCCTCCCAGTGGCCTGAGAAGGTTTCCGTTATTTCTTATCCAGAGTGGGAGCGGACTTTACTCTGCAAGTCTGTATGGACTCTAGGTCCACTAATGAGATGCCAGCCTCTTAGGGTTTCAGTCTCCTCCTCCCCGACACACACCCCACTAGTGGTGAGAGAGAATCTGAGCCACCTTCCTTGGAAACTAACTTTGTGAAAATAAGGAAAACAAGTGATGGCTCTCCTCTCTACATGGTACAGCTACTTTTTTTTTTTCTCACTGATCTGCTAATATATTAAAGGCCTGTGAAGTCTGAATGGACGCCAGTGACAGAGTCCTGCTGAATCTTCTGCCAGCATGACAGACGCACGTGACCTCTTTGGGTTTACAATTTGGATCCTTTGGTTCTGTTTTCCACCTTAATTCCCCACTGAGGAAGAGCCGCCTTTTTAGAAAATAAGTCACCATGTCATCCACTCTTGACTTCAGTGTCCATTCCCAAATCAGGAACACAAAATGGGAAATTTAAGCAAAACTAAACTTGAAGCTAAAGGTCAAGTTCACAAGGCTGCCTATTGGCTGGGAGAAGAGCTCTGAACCAGCTGACCGGCTTGATGAAGGAGGCATGAGCGTCAGTTGGACTGAACAGTTTAGTCCACAGAAAGAGGTGAAATCAGAAGACCAAGTTTTCCACCTGGGAAGTTGGAGTCTAGGTGTCAAAATTAGATATACACACTGCAGCAGCCTAGAGACAACAGCCAAAATAAAAAAGCAGCAAGCCACTTAGGAATACAGTTTTTTGTTATGAATTTGAAAACATTTCATACTGCTATTTTTTTTTTTTGCTTATATGGCTTTCAAGAACCAGCCCTCTTAGAGGGCTGATTTATCACTCTGCCTGGTTAAAAAAAAAAAAAATAACTGATAACCCTAAATTAGGTAAAAGAAAAAAGTAGTCTTACAGTTCCTGGGAAGCAAAGAGTACCAGACTCCAGCATGGGAAAGCTACTGGGAGGACTTAGCTCATGCCCTCCACAGGGGCAGGAGGAGGCCTTTAGCCCTCACTTGCTCATGAAACATAAAGTTGTTCCCAAGAGTGGAGACGGACACCATCCTTCCAGAAAGCCTTCAGAGACATGCCTTACACAGACAACCACCCAGGAGGCTGCTGGCCGGAGGATCCCCGTGGGGGATATGGCCACACAATCCAAAGGACTAGTAATAGGAAGAATCACTGGGTAGAACCCTTTCTTTTTCTCGGGTACAAGGATTGAGGCTCTGCAGTGACTCTCAGCTGGGCTCACACGACTCTGGTTCTCAGGGGTCACCTGTGAATGCTGTGAAGGTGTGCACAGGACAGAATATGGGGCCAGGACTGTCTTAGGAAGCCTGGCCTGTTGCTACTTTAACCGTGGCACAGCTGGGCAATAGAGGAAGAGGAAAAAAGTAAGAAGATTATTAAGGGCGTTTTGCCAAAAGTTAATTAGATTACTCTATTAACATGCAAATTTCCCTCTCTCATTTGAGCCAAGATACCAGTATGTGTGGACATCGAGGAGCGTATCTGCAGAAGACAGTGGATTTTTAAATTATGAAACAGCATGTTGGCCAACAAGAAATCCATGTGCCACTGGGGGAGAAGCACTCCCTTGTCGCCGGTCGGGCAGGCAGCAGCTGCTAGCCCTGGGGCTTATGTAAGGCACTGCTTCAGCCCTTGGGCCCCAGTGCCCGGTTTCCAGCCAGGATCCAAGGGGTCAGCGTGCCAGGTGAATGAAATCCTGCCTTTGTTTGACTGCCCCAGAGTCTCTCGCCCTGGGACGTTCCGTGCAACAGAAACCCAGACGCACTTATTATACAGAAACCCGGGAGGGGAAGAGGAAGTAGGCTTCTAGGTGCCAAAGGCAGTGGCAAAAACTGAATAGGCAAGAACGTTCTCCCAGCCAAGTCAGCAGAGTGTCCCCAAGTCTCAGAGATTCCACAGTCTATGAGGTTGGGAGAGAGCGTTCTCAAAAAGCAATCCAACTACTGTAACACAGCACACACATCAAAGGTAGCCCTGTTTTAAAACCATGGAGCTCTATACAGAGAATATTTAAGTGTTTTTAAAATGCATTATAATACAGATTTTTAGTTGCATGTATTGACTAGATTGAAGGTTGTTGGGTCCCTGCTAAACAGACACAGACTATGTAACCTGATAATGACATCATGGGTCCATTAAATTCAAGAAGACACATAATTCAGTTTTAGGTACTGTCATAAATTATATAATTGTGTTTTTTATAAAAGTGGTAGAGAAATGGAAAATACTACTTAAAATATCACAAATCTAGCCTGATCACCAGTATATGCAAAACAACATAAAACATTTCAGTTGAGACCTTAACCTCATATTTGAATTAAGTCTGTTCTTAGTCTTGCCTCTTAAGAAGCCAACAACAGCAAAGAGATGCTATACGGGGCATTTACAAACACTCACACATGCATAAATATGATAGGAGGCACAGTGAATTTTAAACCCAGTGAAACATCAGATATTTATGGAAACCCTACGGTGTGATTGACACAATATTATTATTATTAATAGTATTATTGCTGCATATCAGGTGATCTGTGGCTCCTACCTTCAAACATAAAGCAAACAGTATAATAAATTCATATTTGCAAGACTTCCATGTTTCAGTTATTTCTTTGATATGTGCTGGAACGCCTGAAGATGTACATTCTTACATCAAGGTGATAGCTTCACAGGATGTGGTAGAGCCCTACCATGAGATGTAAAAGAATAATTAGCCTCAAAAGCCAGGGAGGCAGTCAATAATACTTACCAAGCACCCCACCCGAAGTGCAGCTGGGGCCTGCAAGAAATCTGGTTAACAAGCAGTTTCTGACTCAGTAGGCAATCCACTAAGTGCTGCGAGAAATAAGAGAAGGACACTGAAAGCCCAAGCTCATGAAGGATTTTCTTCTAAACACAAAATCCACACATGGAAATTGACTTGGGAACACTTACAGAGAAGTGTGAGATACTCACCTGCATCTAGCTGATTTTAGAAAATACATACAGGATTCATAACAGAAGAGCCATCAAGTTTAGGCAGGGTTTGTCCCAAGCTTCTCAGAGAAGGGAGAGGTGTGTAGACTGGCTCATTTCATTAGGAAGTCACATGTTTCACTCTGCGCTTTATTTCTGTAATTCAAGGGTTTTATTTTGCTTAATTGCCAAGTTAAAAATTCAATCTGAGAGCACTATTCTCTGACATACTGTTGGAGACCAGGCTTTGTAAGAACACCTGGAAAGAAAGCTTCAGTGACTTGGCACTGCTGGCCAGGGGTTGTAACCCCTCTGAAGCAGTCCCTGAGGCTCTCTTTAGGAGGTCTCTCTAGCCATGATTGGTCACGTAGGAAAAGAATGATGGGACTTCAAAGTGCTAAAAAGTCTTTTTTTTTTTTTTCTCTCTGGGACAGCTGCAGTTTTAAATTAAATTACAAATTTGCCAGTGGTTTCAGCTTTAATTTAATTCTTTAAATATATATTGAATTGGTTCTGTGGGCACTGGAGGAGAGGGTCTGTGATCCATCCCAGCTCTGTGAGATGGAAGAATCTCTGGTAAGCCACAGTGGGAGCATCACAGAGGCCTATGGTACCCACAGTCTTCTGGATCAGTCTACAGAGAAACATCCCTATCCTTTGCAAAACAAGAGAGTACTTCAGAGCCATTCCCAGATAGCCAAGAGGAGAGACCAGTGGAGTCAGGAAGGATTGCTTGAGGCCAAGGTTGAGAATGCACTGGCTGTGAAGAGAACCAGGGAGGGGCCGTGGAGACTCTAGCCTAGTGGATGAAAACTTTACAGCCTGGGGTTAGTAAGGCAACACCACCAATGACGTCCCTGGTCCTGGAGCTTTGCAACCAAACATTAGAGACCTAACAATGGAGATTCTCAGTAGGCTTTCCTTTTGTTTGTCCTTTATAAGACAAACACTAAAATAATAGACTTCTATGAGTATATTCACAGTATGCAATTTCCAGCTGTAATCCTATTTCTTTCTCATTCAATAGGATATCCCAAAGAATGTATAAATATCCTTGAATCTGTTCTGGTTTAATATTTTAATTGAGATTAGTTTTCAGGGACATAAATTAAACATTTTTATACAGAGGTTACTTTTAATGAGTATGTTCATAGTATATAAAATGTGACACAGTTGTTAAATTATTCTAGATTTTTAAGTATGTAGTCAATTATATAGAAAAAGCATTACCTTTATATATAATAAACTCAGGTATGTAAAAATAAATTGGAAAAAATTTGAGTTTATTTATATTTATTAAAATATCAAGGATATTATCTTCATCACTTCTGAAAGATATGATGTTTTTAAACACTGCTGCTGCTGCTAAGTCACTTCAGTCATGTCCGACTCTGAGTGACCCCAGGGACGGCAGCCCACCAGGCTTCCCCGTCCCTGGGATTCTCCAGGCAAGAACACTGGAGTGGGTTGCCAACTCCTTCTCTAATGCATGAAAGTGAAAAGTGAAAGTGACGTCACTCAGTCGTGTCTGACCCTCAGCGACCCCATGGACTGCAGCCTTCCAGGCTCCTCCGTCCATGGGATTTTCCAGGCAGGAGTACTGGAGTAAACACTAAAGGCCAGTAACTGTTAAAGTCAAGGGAGAAGGGAAAAAAACACGGAAAGACTATGTGCATTTTCTTCTTCCTAAACCTCTAAAATATCACATGCACCATTGTTTCTTAGCTTAACTTGTCTAATTCTAAAATTGCGATCCCTCTTCCCTAATCAGTATTGTACTGGTGAATTGCAAATTCCCTTTCTTCCTCTCTGATAAGAAATGCACTTCTCTTCTTTGTACCTAATTCTGAATCCTGTTTTAGATTTCTCCTTTGTATTTGAAAAAGCAAATTATTTACAATTTTTGGTAGTTTATCCATTAGCAATTACAGTTGCTAATAGCTCATGAATAACAGCAGTACACTGGGAACCACTGTTTAAGAGGACTCGGCTGCTGGGTCCTGTACTGAGAGAAGAAAACCAAAGAGAAAGGGCAGTGTTGAGAAGCAATGCTAAAGACAGCTTAGGTTAGCCCAAGTTTCAGGAATTAGGAAAACACTGATGGAGCCCAATGTCCTGGAAAGTGAGCTGGAAATACATAGACTTTTCCTACTAGGAAATGGCAACCCACTCCAGTATTCTTGCCTGGAGAATCCCAGGGACAGAGGAGCCTGGTGGCCTGCAGTCTACGTGGTCGCACAGAGTCAGACACGACTGAAATGACTTAGCAGCAGCAGCAGCAGCCTACTAGAAAAAGAGAAGTGGCACCTCTTTAGTGAATCAATGCGATGCCCAGCATGTGTATGCACAAAGAAATAGAAACCAATATATGGAAAAAGAGTAGTAATCAATATTAAGACAGAAAATTGTGTATATGGAATGAGACATAAATTAGTGTTATCTAGGTACTTATAATGGAGAAGGAAATGGCAACCCACTCCAGTGTTCTTGCCTGGAGAATCCCATGGATGGAGAAGCCTGGTAGGCTGCAGTCCATAGGGTCACACAGAGTCGGACACAACTGAAGCGACTTAGCAGCAGCAGCAGCAGCTACTTATAAACCAATATCTAGAGACATGAGCCCAACAAAAGAAGACTAAAAATAGATAGCATGGAACAGAGGTAGCCAGATTGATATTTAAAATATGTTCCTAGCAAGTTCAATAGTTCTTAAGTGAAGAAAGACGCACAATTAAATGTAAACCACACCTCTAGTATTCTATTTATAATCAGTTACATGAGTTTATATAAAATGCCATGTTTTTTAAAATCCAGTATAAGAATTCCTTAACTCATCTAAATCAAGATTCTTATTAAAAAAATAAAAATAATCTTATTTCCAAAGTCTTAATATTTGAGGATTGTAAAAACAGAAACTCTCTAATTTAGGGTGAGCTTGACTAAGAAAGGCAATGCCAAAGAATGCTCAAACTACCGCACAATTGCACTCATCTCACACGCTAGTAAAATAATGCTCAAAATTCTCCAAGCCAGGCTTCAGCAATATGTGAACCGTGAACTTCCAGATGTTCAAGCTGGTTTTAGAAAAGGCAGATGAACCAGAGATCAAATTGCCAACATCCACTGAATCATCGATAAAGCAAGAGAATTCCAGAAAAACATCTATTTCTGCTTTATTGACTATGCCAAAGCCTTTGACTGTGTGGATCACAATAAACTGTGGAAAATTCTGAAAGAGATGGGAATACCAGACCACCTGACTTGCCTCTTGAGAAATTTGTATGCAGGTCAGGAAGCAACAGTTAGAACTGGACATGGAACAACAGACTGGTTCCAAATAGGAAAAGGAGTATGTCAAGGCTGTATATTGTCACCCTGCTTATTTAACTTCTATGCAGAGTACATCATGAGAAATGCTGGGCTGGAGGAAGCACAAGCTGGAATCAAGATTGCCAGGAGAAATATCAATAAACTCAGATATGCAGATGACACCACCCTTATGGCAGAAAGTGAAGAGGAACTAAAAAGCCTCTTGATGAAAGTGAAAGAGGAGAGTGAAAAAGTTGGCTTAAAGCTCAACATTCAGAAAACGAAGATCATGGCATCTGGTCCCATCACTTCATGGCAAATAGATGGAGAAACAGTGGAAACAGTGTCAGACTTTATTTTTTGGGGCTCCAAAATCACTGCAGATGGTGACTTCAGCCATGAAATTAAAAGATGCTTACTCCTTGGAAGGAAAGTTATGACCAACCTAGATAGCATATTGAAAAGCAGAGACATTACTTTGCCAACAAAGGTCCGTTTAGTCAAGGCTATGGTTTTTCCAGTGGTCATATATGGATGTGAGAGTTGGACTGTGAAGAAGGCTGAGCACTGAAGAATTGATGCTTTTGAACTGTGGTGTTGGAGAAGACTCTTGAGAGTCCCTTGGACTGCAAGGAGATCCAACTAGTCCATTCTGAAGGAGATCAGCCCTGGGATTTCTTTGGAGGGAATGATGCTAAAGCTGAAACTCCAGTACTTTGGCCACCTCATGCGAAGAGCTGACTCATTGGAGAAGACTCTGATGCTGGGAGGGATTAGGGGCAGGAGGAGAAGGGGACGACAGAGGATGAGATGGCTGGATGGCATCACTGATTCGATGGATGTGAGTCTGAGTGAACTCCGGGAGATGGTGATGGACAGGGGGGCCTGGCGTGCTGTGACTCATGGGGTTGCAAATAGTCGGACATGACTGAGCAACTGAACTGACTAACCAAGGTCATAATTTTGGTGCTCGAACAAGATCTACATTGACTGAGTTTTTCTTAATGAGTACATATATTTATTTATTTATTCCATAGATAGTCTGCCTCCTGAGAAATCTGTAGGTAGGCCAAGAAGCAAAAATTATACCTGGACATGGAACAATGGACTGGTTCAAAATTGGGAAAGGAGTACGTCAATGCTGTATATTGTCACCCTGCTTATTTAACTTATATGAAGAATACATCATGCAAAATGCCAGGTTGGATGAAGCACAAGCTGGAATCAAGATTGCCAGGAGAAATATCAATAACTTCAGATATGCAGATGACACCACCCTTATGGCATAAAGTGAAGGGGAAATAAAGTGCTTCTTGGTGAAGGTGAAAGAGGAGAGAGAAAAAGCTGTCTTAAAACTCAACATTCAAAAAACTAAGATCATAGCATCCATCCCATCACTTCATGCAAATAGATGGGGAAACAATGGAAATGGTGACAGTTTTTATTTTGGGGGGCTCCAAAATCACTACAGATGGTGACTGGAGCCATGAAATTAAAAGACACTTGCTCCTTGGAAGAAAAGCTATGACCAACATAGGCAGCATATTAAAAAGCAGAGACATTACTTTCTCAACAAAGGTCCATATTATAAAAGCTATAGCTTTTCCAGTAGTCCTTAAAGAAGGCTGAGTGCTGAAGAATTGATACTTTGAAACTGTGGTGTTGGAGATGACTCTTGAGAGTTCTTTGGACTGCAAGGAGATGGAACAAGTCAATCCTAAAGGAAATCAATCCTGAATATTCATTAGAAGGACTGATGTTGAAACTGAAGCTCCAATACTTTGGCCACCTGATGCCAAGAGCTGACTCACTGGAAAAGACCCTGGTGCTGGCAAAGATTGAAGGCAGAAGAAGGGGATGACGGAGGATGAGATGGTTGGATGGCATCACTGACTCAATGGACATGGGTTTGAGCAAGCTCTGGGAGAGGGTGAAGGAAATGGAAGCCTGGCATGCTGCAGTCCGTGGGTTTACAAAGAGATGGACATGACTGAGTGACTGAACAACAACAATTTTGTGGCACTTACCATGATCAAGGCACTGTTCTAGACCCTAGGACTGAAGCAGTGAGCAAGGTAGACAGAATATGCCCTTATCTGAGGCCCAGATAGAAACATTCTGCTATATGGTTTATAGAAAGCCAGGTTGCATTTGACTCATCTTGCAACCTTCTAACCGAGAAGGCAATGGCACCCCATTCCAGTACTCTTGCCTGGAAAATCCCATGGACAGAGGAGCCCGGTAGGCTGCAGTCCATGGGGTCTCTAAGAGTTGGACACGACTGAGCAACTTCACTTTCACTTTTCACTTTCATGCATTGAAGAAGGACATGGCAACCCACTCCAGTGTTCTTGCCTGGAGAATCCCAGGGATGGGGGAGCCTAGTGGGCTGCCGTCTTGGGGTTGCACAGAGCTGGACACGACTGAAGTGACTTAGCAGCAGCAGCAGCAACCTTCTAAAGTCTCCCTAATTGCAACTATCTTAGAAACTTATCTCCATGTGTTAAACCAGATATCCAATATACAGTTCAAATCAAGGCACAGTGATTTTCTTCCTATGATTTGAGAAGAAAGCTACTTTGGCGATGTGAATAAAGACTTTTTACCCTCCACGAACAAGGAGTTACTCAACACTCAAAAAATAATTAGGCAGATTATTTCCTTCTTCTCTGACTGGATAATTTGCGTGTCTGTGTGTGTATGTGACCTTAGACTGAAAACTAGAAAGCCAGAATAAAAAGAGGAATGCTTATTAGACATCCCCAAGCCAATCTCCTAAATGTCCATGTTTTGTTTTTTATTGAGTTTTAACCTCAATTCAGCAAAGGCAAACATGCAAGAAAGAAATGTCAAGAAGGAAAAATTGGGGCTGATAAAAAGTACCAGATTTTTATAATAAAATACTTTTCCACTTATTAACTCATTCACAATGTCCTCAAGTGAAATATTCCCCTGGTTGCATGATAATCCAGTTCTGCTCTGAATTGTGGACAAATGACCTTTCAAGGAATACATTTTAGTAACACATAATTTGGGGCAGCATTTGCCTCCACACACAACTGGGATGGGAATTGTCTTCACGTGATTTGTTTTCTCTGGCAACTGGGTTTCCTTGTTATAAGCCTCAAACTTAGGGCAACATAAAAGGTAACTGCATGTTTGCAATTTTTGTTTGTATAATGTATGTATGTTGAATGTGTCTCTGGCACGATGTAAGGACAAATTCCTAGAAACAAAACTGCTGGGTATTATATATATATATATATATATATATATATATATATATATATATATATATAAATTATTAGAAAGCCATAAGAAGCAATTCCTTACAGACATTGTATGAAAAAGAGATTTTATGACACAAATATAAAATAAAACCAAATAGGCAAACGAAAAGCGGAACACTTTTTCCTGGTATCCTCTCAATAAATAAATAATTCATCATCAACACCCCGAGTTGCTCCAATCTTTGTACTACTTATCAGACAGGTCAACAATTATATTAAAATATCCTTAGGCTGAAATTCAATCCACTTCCCTCATAAATAGATTATTCTCTTTCCCTGTTACCAAACTAGGGTCAGTAAATTCAGGATTGATTACCCTCACATTCCCATACCACACCCGCAACAGCAAGAAAGGATGCCGTGACTGGTTAGCAATCATCAAGCTATAACTCTGTTGTTGTTGTTTTTTTTCAGTTGGAGTGTAATTAATTTACAATGTTGTGTTAGTTTCTGCTGTACAAGGGAGTGAATCAGCTGTATGTATGCACATATCCTCTTCCTTTTGAATTTCCCTCCCACTGCCTTCCAATAACTCTTTGAAAGTATGCTCTCCATAGCCTTCCAGGCAATCCTGAGCAATCTACTGGGGTGGCCACAGATACGAAATCCCTTTGCCATCAAACCAGTCAAACTGAGAAGATGATTTTAGGGAATGAAGTGAGCACATGTGTCTGCCAGGAATATCCAGATAGTTAGAAAATTCAATTAATTATCTGCTGAACATTTGGAAAATCCACAGCACTTTGTTAGGAAAGGTAACAATGTTTTGTTTTTTTTTTTTTAATGTATGTCATCTTGTAAGTCAAGAGGATTGCAACCTAGATGAGGAGGCAAAATTAGCCTATAAACATAAATAATATGTTCTCCATTGCATAGGTACAGAGACACATTGCATGCACGGTCAGTCGTGTCCGACTTTGCGACCCATGGGGTGTAGCCCACCAGGCTCCTCTGTCCATGGGATTTCCCAGGCAAGAATACTGGAGTGGGTTGCCATGTCCTCCTCCAAGGGATCTTCCTGACCCAGGGATCGAAACTGCATACTCTGTGTCTTCTGTATTGGCAGGCGGATTCTTTTACCACTTAGCTACTTGGGAAGCCAATTGCTAAAGAAATTCAAAACAGACTGAAATCAGCCCGGTCTGGAGTTATGAGTAAAATTTTCATGGATGAAACTTGAAATGGAATTTAAGCTGAATAAATTTTTAACTAGAAAAAGGGGAATTTGAGCATTCCAAGCTACAGGGAAAAAATCTAATAAAAAGCAAGGATGTGGGACTAGGTATGGTATAGTCATCAGAAAAGAAGAAGACTAGAGTCATTAGAAAGGAAGAAACATGGCAGGAAATCAAAGAGTAAGTGAGAAATAAGATAAAATGGATCTGAAAATGCAAGACCAGAAACAAAAGACACGCATACTTAGAGGTGATACAGGAAGAAATGTGTCCGTGAGAATGTTCTCCTTTTCACATCAACTCAGTAAGTTTTTAATAGGTATGTGAACTGGGATCCTGATATATGAATTGGAACCCTGGGACTGCCACTTATTAGCTCAAAGGTTAACCTCTCTGCCTCAGTTTCTTTATTTTTAAAACAAGGATTGTATTATCACCACAAAGTGGAGGTCAGGAATAAATGAGTTAATATTTGGAAATGTCAAAGGACAGTGCTAGGTATATTGTAGGTAGTGTCTGGAAGTGTTAAGTGCGTGGAAAGTGTGATATGGTCTTCAGAAACAAGAATAGATCTGAGATATCCAGAGCAGAGCAGAACCTATGGCCCATCGTCTTTTCTCTGATTTTTTTTCCTACTCCTCTTAAAAGTGGTGTCAAGGAAGGTCATCTGGCTGAAAGTACACGACTCCTGAGTGTGAAGACATAAATCAGGCTCCCATAGGCAATTTGGAGTACTGAGAAATGGAACACACCCATGGTTTCAAAGGATGCTTTATTTTTTCAAAGGACACTTTATTTTATGTTCCTGGAGATGGAGGGGAGGCTTGAGCAAACAACCTGCCAAAATGATCTTGGATTTCTTTGAATGTGGAAATGAACTCTCACATATGTTCTCTCAATTTCACACTCCATGAGATACCACGATGCCAACCACAGAAGCTCAAGAGGTCAAAAACTCCCTCTTTTTATACGGAATTTTAGAGTATGTTTGCATAAATTGGTTCCCAGAATAATACCCGAATCTGTGAGAGGGATTCTCTCATCATATTTTGCAGAAAACAAAACAAGTCATATTGAATAGGTGAACATTATGACCGGTTGTCATAAAACTAGTCTGGGTGAGAAGGGGACCCACCCACTACAGGAAGCTGAAGACAGGGTAATGCAGTGATGGAAGCGTCAAATAGATGCGAGCTCGAACTCAGTCTGCAGCTCTAACATTTAGCTCTGTACTAACTGTGTGACCTTAGTCAATTTATTTTACCTCTCTGAGCCTAAGTTTTCAAACAACACTTACCTTACTGGGCAATAGGGAAGAATAAATGAGACAAGCAGACACACACACACACACACACATACATATATAATATTATATAATGTATATATTTACAGACACATGATGTATAATAAATAATTGTCAACTTCTATTTTTATTACTCTAAAGCTTACTGTTTGCACAAGCAAAATGAAAGATGGTGAATTTCTATCTGCAGAAGGTACTAAGTCTATTTCAGTGGGGTCAGAGTGACACAGGGGTCAGAAATCAAGTTCCCTCTCTCCTCCGCTGTACTGGAAAGTACCATGGGACTAAAACGGCTGGGTCTGATGCTCCTCTAACACTTGCTGTCAGATCTTGGGAGAACGCCCTACACTCCTCCAAACTTCTAACAACCAACAAAAAAGGCAGAGAGTGGGGAGTGGATGAGGAGCGTAGCAGTGATGGAGAGTGCACACAGAGCCTACCCTGCCTACTCGTCAGCGCTTTACAAAGGACGAAATGTGACGATGTATGTGAAACTGGCATACTAAGGTCAAGGGGGCAGGTGGTTTGGTGGTTTAGTTGCTAAGTCATGTTCAACTCCTGTGACCCCTTGGACTGTAGCTGACCAGGCTCCTCTGTCCATGGGATTTTCCAGGCAAGAATACTGGAATGGATTGCCATTTCCTTCTCCAGAGAATCTTCCCGACCCAGGAATCAAACCCAGATCTCCTGCATTGCAGGCAGATTCTTTACTGACTGAGCTATGAGGAGGAGGAGGGGGCAGGTAAATGCCAGGAATTAACTCAGGGAGTTTTGAATGTCTTCTACTGGCTCTCTGTTGCATGTACTTTTTACAAGGTTGTGTTTTCTCTTTAAAATCTGTAGCTAACATTTGATCAAATAAAACTCCACAATACCTTTGGCAGTGATTCCCTTTCCAGCACACACTTGATTTTCCTCCCCATCAGCACTCACCTACCTTTTGTGGAGGTGGCCAACTGACCTGCCTAAGTTCCCTACCCTCAACTATCAAGGAAACTCTCCCACCTTTCCCTATTTTGCTGCCCACGAAAGGAATGCAGCAAACAACATCAAGGTGATCCCAATCTCCATATTCACTGCAAGTTGTAAAACGTCTGGGGCAAAGAACCCAGAAGTGAATGAAGAACTCCATGTCTACCAGGAAGCTTGATGACTTGCTTAGTCAGGGAGGATCTGATGCAGGTACAATAGGCTCACCCTGCCCAGACCTGGTAGGATCAGTTAGACTCAGAAAGGCAACTTAGAATCTTACAAAGGAGAAATGGCTCTTTCTGGTAATGAAATCTATTTGAGAATCCAAGGTTAACAGATGTTTTTTGAGTACCTGATATGCACAAAGCACTATGAATACTATAAGGGCATCAACACTACTTTTAAGAAGGCTGCAACCAAATATGGTATATCAAACTCACATCTTAGAACAGGTTTTGTTGGAATGTAGGATTCTGATAGAAAAGTAATGTGGAATATATTTCGAATCATGCTGTAGAAGGCTTAGGATACAGACAGCTACTGTTTTTTGAGTACATTTTACCTAGTATCTAACATTAGAGAAGGCAATGGCACCCCACTCCAGTACTTTTGCCTGGAAAATCCCATGGACGGAGGAGCCTGATAGGCTGCAGTCCATGGGGTCGCTAGGAGTCGGACATGACTAAGCGACTTCACTTTCACTCTTCATTTTCATGCATTGGAGAAGGAAATGGCAACCCACTCCAGTGTTCTTGCCTGGAGAATCCCAGGGACGGGGAAACCTAGTGGGCTGCTGTGTATGAGGTCGCACAGAATCGGACACGACTGAAGCGACTTAGCAGCAGCAGCAGCAGCAGTATCTAACATCTTGTTGAATCGTCCCCAAATTCCTAAGAAATAGTTATCATCACCTCTGTATCATACATGAAAACTGCATTTCAGAGATATGAAATAGCTTTCCCAAATCACCTAGCTAGAAATAGGCCAAACTCAGATCTGAACCCAAGTCTCTGATGCCAATGCTAATGGAATTTCCAAAACACTTCCCTCCCTCCACAGATGCCTGCACAAGACACTTTTATTAAAGCCTATGTAGTTAAGAATCATTGAAAATTATTGAACAGGGAAGAAGAAGATCAATTCAACATTAATTAGTAAAATAGATTAGAAACAGGGGAGAGATAATAAGGGAGATGGCTCAAAAGCTGTTTTAATTGTCTGGCTAAAGGAGATGAAGGTCTGATCTAGAATCCATGGCAACAAGATGCAAAGAAAGGGCAGAAACAAGAAACACTGCAAAGATTAATTTACTAGGCATGGCAAATGTCTAGCTGTGGAGAAAATCACACTGAAATGAGATGGGTCACTGCTGGCTGAAGTGAGTACCTCCATGAAAGATGCCTTAGAACAGCACAGTGATCTTGTGCTTGACCTTCCAATGAGATAAGCTCCTTTTTAACTGCAATGTTCTACGATTTTTAAGTTGGGTCAATAGGGCCTATTGTGCTGCAAAACTATTCAGATAAACACAAGAGTCACTCCAGTTGGCCTGAATTCATGGTCCACCTCTCCAAAAAGTTTATTTGAAGAATAGCCTTGGTCCCCACTGACTCCAACTAAGGATATGTAATCAATGGTCATCTTGTCACAAAAGGGTCTAGCTGGTCAGGTGACCAGGAGTTCTGGTCCAACATGAGCTGAAGTTTGATCCCTAACCTCATAAGAAAGCTTTCAAGCATTTTAAAATATTTAATTTACTTTTTTTTTTTCAAAAAGAATAAAGGAGGAAGAGAAATAAGAATTTCTGAATTTCAAAAAAAAATGCTGTTTTCCAAGAGAATGTGCAATTGTAAAGCTTTTAGACAGTCATTTTAGGTAATACTTATCTCTTTTTAAATTAATGGGACTTGCTGCCTCCAAGAATCTCTCTGGTCACTTAGGATTTGTCTCACATGTTGTTAGCAAGTGGCAATATATAAAAGACAAGATCTAATACTCAAAATGCTTGTAATAGCAAAGTCCTGCCTGCCAATTTTAATAGCATTAAAATGATCTCACTCGTCTAGTAAATCTGCTGCCTTTCAACAACTGGAAGCAGACCAGATTCACCTTCTGTCTGCTGCATGAAGCCAGAACTCTGAAGACAAGAAAAAAAAAAATTAGTCCTGGTATTAACTCTGACCTCCTGACGTTCTATTACCCCCATTAGACTCAACTCAGATCAAAGCCCAACTTTTCTGTCTTTCTAAAAAGGGACAGCTGGATAGCAGAAAACAAGGGTATCCAGGGCCTTGTAAAATCACTGAGATGACACTGCAGAGAGGAATAAATGAGGCAGATGCACCCTTTCCTATGTACATGGAAAAGAAATTAGACTTCATCAAAAGTAATATGTACAGAACGGAGACAAATGTAGGAAAGGCCTTTCAGCTGTACCAGGATGGAAACCAAAAATGATCTAGGGTGGACTAGAATTGGGGTGAACACCAAAGAGTAGAACCGGAATGTTACTGAGCACCAAAGTAAAAACCAAGGCGAAGAAGAGAGAACCATTTCTCAAGGAAGAAACTGGTCACCCCAGAGAAGCTCCTTAGTTACGCATCCTTGCTAAGTCCACAGTGAGGAAATCAAGGAAAAACAGAGTTCTCACTGGAAACACAGTGAACTACACACAGAGGCAGCTGGGTGCCCATCTTGGTCAAGCTAGTAGGTAACCTGAGCAAGTTATTTAAATTATCTAGTCCTTCCTTCCTCAGCTATAAAGGTGGTCCCCTTCCAACTCTATGGTTTTGTACACTAATTGAACATCTATGCGTTTCTAATCTGACCTCTAGAAGTTGGAGGATTGGAAGAGCTTTTGAAATCATTGAGTCCAGTTGCTTTTTCCAGGACTTAATAAGGGCAATAAAGGGAGATGGAATTTTGAGACTGATTTTTCTTTACTTAATCCTAGAACATTCTGATAAGTGCAAATTAATCTAATGAGAAATTTTACATAAATACCTTTAAAATTCCTTTGAACATATCTTACCAGTGCTAGTGCTGTGAGCTCAGTCATGTCTGATTCTTTGTGACCCCATGGACTATAGCCCGCCAGGCTCCTCTGTCCGTGGAATTTTCCAGGTAAGAATACTGGAATGAGTTGCTGTTTCCTTCTCCAGGGATCTTCCTGCCCCAGGGATCAAACCTGCATCTCCTGTGTCTCTTGCATTGCTGGCAGATTCTTTACCCTCTGAGCCATCGCTTAATACCTGAATAAAAATTATACATGCACCTAGCCTAGGAAAAAATGATGTGGAAAATAAATTTATAAAACCAACAAGTCAAACGGCAACTTCTTTATAAGCAATTCACCTTAGCAATCTTTTGTGTGGAAATTTTCCTTTTCTGGAGCATTTAAAAACTAAATTTGGTCAGGCAAAAACAAATTCCAACAGAAAATGTTTGTATAAATCTAAATGCCCTCAATAAAATATATTCAGAAAACCGCTCTAGAGTTGAATTGTTTTGTATCGGGGTCAAGTTCTGAAATTACAAAAACGTATCTGCATTTTGTTATAAATATTTTACCAAAGATCTAATTGCACTGAGAGTAAATGTCAAATTCCGTACAATGACCTGCAACCCTACCACATCTCTCCAACAGCTCCACTGGGTACCACTTTACCTTCATCTCCTACCCACGTCTCCCACTCTGCCCAGGCCACGATGTTTATTTTTCTCCAGCCACACTGAACTCCTCAGTGTTCCTATAACATACCAGGTACGGCCCTGCCGGAGAGCCTTTTAACTTGCTGTTCCCTCTGATCAGAACGCTCTTCCTGCCAGATATCCAAACAAATTGTTCTGTTCCTCTCAGTGGAGTCTTCCCTAGAGGCTCTATGTAAAATTGCAAAATGCTTTAACACTTTTATTTTCTTCCTTTTCGAACACATCACTATTGACAGAGAGGGAGGGGATATATGTATGCACACAGCTGATTCACCTCATCGTACAGCAGAAATGAACACAACCTGATAAAGTGCTTACAGTCCAATGTTAAAAAAAAAAGATCCAAAGAAATTAGAACACATCCTATCGAATGCACGAGACCTTTTACTTATGCTCTAGGATGCAAGGTGTTTTATCTGTTTTGCTGTGTTTTAGCACCTTGAGCAGTAGTGGCATGAATAAGGTCAGTCCAGTTCAGTTCAGTTCAGTCGCTCAGTTGTGTCTGACCCTTTATGACCCCATGAATCGCAGCACGCCAGGCCTCCCTGTCCATCACCAACTCCCGGAGTTCACCCAAACTCATGTGCATCGAGTCGGTGATGCCATCCAGCCATCTCATCCTCTGTCATCCCCTTCTCCTCCTGCCCTCAATCCCTCCCAGCATCAGGGTCTTTTCCAGTGAGTCAACTCTTTGCATGAGGTGGCCAAAGTATTGGAGTTTCAGTCTCAGCATCAGTCCTTCCAATGAACACCCAGGACTGATCTCCTTTAGGATGGACTGGCTGGATCTCCTTGCAGTCCAAGGGACTTGCAAGATTCTTCCCTAGGACCACAGTTCAAAAGCATCAATTCACTGGCGCTCAGCTTTCTCTACAGTCCAACTCTCACATACATACATACATGACCACTGGAAAAACCATAGCCTTGACTAGATGGACCTTTGTTGGCAAAGTAATATCTCTGCTATTTAATATGCTATCTAGGTTGGTCATAACTTTCCTTCCAAGGAGTGTCTTTTAATTTCCTGGCTGCAATCACCATCTGCAGTGATTTTAGAGCCCCCCAAAATAAAGTCTGACACTGTTTCCACTGTTTCTCCATCTATTTCCCATGAATAAGGTAGGTACTTAATAAATATTTGCCAAATTAATGAATTATTAAAAAAAACAGCACTGTGGAATTTATTAAACATCTACTTCTGCTTTATTGACTATGCCAAAGCCTTTGACTGTGTGGATCATAACAAACTCTGGAAAATTCTTCAAGAGAAGGAAATACTAGACCACCTGACCTGCCTCTTGAGAAACCTGTATGCAGGTCTAGAAGCAACAGTTAGAACTGGACATGGAACAACAGACTGGTTCCAAATAGGAAAAGGAGTACATCAAGGCTGTATATTATCACCCTGCTTATTTAACTTCTATGCAGAGTACATCATGTGAAATTCTGGGCTGGAAGAAGCACAAGCTGGAATCAAAATTGCCAGGAGAAATATCAATAACCTCAGATATGCAGATGACATCACCCTTATGGCAGAAAGTAAAGAAGAACTAAAGAGCTTCTTGATGAAAGTGAAAGAGGAAAGTGAAAACGTTGCCTTAAAACTCAACATTCAGAAAACTAAGATCATGGCATCTGGTCCCATCACTTCAGGGAAAATAGATGGGGAAACAGTGTCAGACTTAATCTTTTTGGGCTCCAAAATCACTGCAGATGGTGATTGCAGCCATGAAATTAAAAGACACTTGCTCCTTGGAAGAAAAGTTATGACCAACCTAAACAGCATATTAAAAAGCAGAGACATTCCTTTGCCAACAAAGGTCCATCTAGTCAAAGCTATGGTTTCCCAGTAGTCAGGTATAGATATGATCGTTGGATGATAAAGAAAGCTGAGTATTGAAGAATTGATGCTTTTGAACTGTGGTGTTGGAGAAGACTCTTGAGAGTCCCTTGGACAGCAAGGAGATCCAACCAGTCCATCCTAAAGGAGATGAGTCCTGGACATTCATTGGAAGGACTGATGCTGAAGCTGAAACTCCAATACTTTGGCCACCTGATGTGAATAACTGAGTCATTTGAAAAGACCCTAATGCTGGGAAAGATTGAGGGCAGGAGGAGAAGGGGATGACAGAGCATGAGATGACTGGATGGCATCACTGACTCAATGCACATGAGTTTGAATAAACTCCAGGAGTTGGTGATAGACAGGGAGGCCTGGCGTGCTGGAGTCCCAGGGGTCACAGTCAGACCCGACTGAGCAACTGAACTGAACTAAAAATGACATTCCTCCAAAAAAATAAAATAAATAAAATAAAAATGACATTCCCTCATTCATTTTGGGGTTTCCCTTATAGCTCAGTTGGTAAAGAATCTGCCTTCAATGCAGGAGACCCCAGTTTGATTCCTGAGTTAGGAAGATCCGCTGGAGAAGGGATAGGCTACCCACTCCAGTATTCTTGGGCTTTCCTTTCGGCTCAGCTGGTAAAGAATCCACCTGCAAAGCGAGAGACCTGAGTTTGATCCCTGGATTGGGAAGATCCCCTGGAGAAGGGAAAGGCTACCCACTCTAGTATTCTAGCCTGGATAATTCCATTGACAGTCCATGGGGTCACAAAGGGTTGGACATGACAGAGCAACTTTCATGTTCACTTCACTTCATTCATTCATTTTACAAACTATCAACAATGAGAAACAGGGCATAGGTGTACTCATTGAAGGAGTTTCCCAGGTGGCTCAGTGGTAAAGAATCTGCCTGCCAATGCAGGAGATGTGGGTTCAATCCCTGGGTTGGGAAGATCCCCTGAAGAAGGAAATGGCATTCCACTCCAGTATTCTTGCCTGGAAAATTACACAAACAGAGGAGTTTGGTGGGCTAATGTCCATGGGGTCGAAAAGAGTTAGATATGCCTTAGAGACTGAGTATGCAGTATGTACTCATTGAAAGAATAGTTGTGAATCATGTGATTGGAAATGCATATTTGTGGAGTTCCTAATTTGTTAGGAAATACATGCATGTTTGTTCAGTCACCCAGTCAGATCCGACTCCTTGTGATCTCATGGTCATCAGTCTCTGATGTTGGGAAAGATTGAGGGCAGAAGGAGAAGAGGGCATCAGAGGATGAGATGGCTGGATGGCATCACCGATGCAATGGACATGAATTTGGGGAAACTTCAGGATATATATATATACACACACACACACAGTTGTTTATATATATGCATACATGTATTGATATATTGATATTTAGTCTTAATTCAAAAGGGTTCAAAACAGATGTTAACCTGACAAATGATATAGCCTAGCTGTAACTACGTATAAACTTTCACTAGTCAATACAAATATTAGTATTTGATAAGTTGACTTATTCTCAAGACTTCTGGTATTGTTTCAAATGGAGAAACACCTCAAACTGAGATAGAAATGCCAAGAGATCTAGGCTTCATGTTTGGTTCCATAAAATTGCAAGGCTTATTAAACCATGATTTACTTTCCTGTTAAACATTTCCCTCAATGACTGACGTAAATCTAGAGGTTTCCCTGCATCAATGGCAGCTGCATTCATCAGAGTTTGTGAATCTCTCCTAAAGTGTGGCTCCATTGCCACCCTCTAGAGGTGATTCTGTCTAACCCATCCTACATTATCCTATGGAAAATAAGAGCAGGATGAAGACAAGTGTCCTTGACCTGGTTTGAAAATGGATACAAGTACCTCCCTGAATAAACCCATAATTCTCTTCATCTCCCTTCTCATAGTTTTAGGTCACTTTCAATGTTGATTGGAATGTGTCCAATGGAGGACAAGGCTAAAGACTTTCAAATTTTGCTGTACATTGTTGATTTGGTAGAGAAGGAAGGCGTTTGTCAAATTCTTTCTTCATATAAAGTAAAATTATATTTTACTATGATATCTTTCAAATATCACACAGCCTAGTGATAGATAAGACTGTGGACGTCAAGAAAACTCACAATCATAATCTCTTTCTTCATCACATCTTGTAATTTAACTAATTCACACAATTTTAAAAAAAATATTTAAGTACTTTTTTAAAATTTATTTTTAATTGGAGGATAAAGTTAGCCACACAATTGTGTGCAGCTCTTTGTGACCCCAGGGACTGTTGCCTGCCTGGTTCCTCTGTCCATGAGATTCTCCAGTCAAGAATACTGGAGTGGGGTGCCATTTCCTTCTCCATGGAGGATAATTGCTTTACAATATTATGCTGGCCTCTTCCATACAACCATGTGAATCAGCCTACCCATCCTGTACATATGCTCCCTCCCTCTTGAACCTCCCCCCATCCCCCACCCCATTCCACCCCTCTGAGTTTTCACAGAGTATCTAGGTGAGCTGCCTGGGTCATACAGAAACTTCCCACTAGCTGTCTATTTTATATATGGTAATGTATATGTTTCAATGGTACTCTCCCAATTCGTCCCACCTTCTCCTTCCCCTGCTGTGTCCGAAGTCTGTTCTCTACATCTGCATCTTTATTCCTGCCCAGCAATTCTGTTCATCAGTACCATTTTTCTAGATTCCATATATATAATACACCTTTATGAAGAGTGATGTAAAGAGAGCTAGTAACCAACCTTTTTTTCTGAGCAAAACATTTGTAACTTTCCTTTTTCCTCTTTCTCTAGAAAATTGAATCGATTTTCCCTTCCTTAGGCTAAACATCTCAAATTCCTTACTAGTGGGGGGTCAGACCACACTGGTTCATGTGTACCAGTTAATCTGATAAAATCTCTTTTGCTGAATTTTCAAGCATGAAGCACCCTAGAGAAAGGTAAACTGGGTTGGACCCATGGGCTGAGTTTTGGAATAAGCCCTAGATTATGAGTCAGATGACCCGAGTTCCCATCTTGTACTGTCAGTCACTAATTCTGGGAGGAGGGACAAGTCATTTAACCCCACTGAACCTCAGTTAACTTTTCTATGTAATAAAGGGGGGAGATATTGTGCTTTTTATTTCACTATCTGATGGATATTTGAGCACTAAATAACACATTGGCATTACACTGTTTTATAAACTGAATGATATCATATAAATGTGATAAATTATTATAATTGCTCCAACTTTTGCCAGCTGAATTTTGGTCCATGCCTCATTTCCAGTTGTGCTGTGTTCTCATTATTTATCATTAGGTCATTACCTTTCACTATCCAAAACCTGCAAAAATTATTTAGCTGCTCTGGACATTTGTAATGGTTAATATTGCTGGGGATAAAAAAAAACAAAAAAAGGTCTGAGGATGCTCTTTGCTGAGATTTTCTTGTGTTTTTTTTTTGTTGTTGTTGTTGTTGTTGTTGTTTGAGTTAGATCAACCCTGGGAAAATTTATTTTATTTATAGCACATCCCATTATTCTCTGGCAAGACCAGTTTTCTCTTTTCTAGTGTGTCTAATGCTTCGTCTGGCTCTAATGCCAAAAGAAAACCTTAATCCAGTAACTGTGGTACTTTATCCTTGATGGCCCACGTAGATGGCATCCCCAGTGATCGCCCACTCTCTTATACACAAGTAGCTGGCTAGCGCTTCATTCTTGACCACTAGAATCTGAATAACTAGTTCAGTTCAGTCACTCAGTCATGTCCGACTCTTTGTGACCCCAAAGACTGCACGTCAGGCTTCTCTGTCCATCACCAACTCCTGGAGCTTACTCAAACTCAGGTTGGTGATGCCATCCAACCATCTCACCTCTGCCGACCCCTTCTCCTCCAGCCTTCGAGCTTTCCCAGAATCAGGATCTTTTTTAATGAGTCAGCTCTTCACATCAGGTGGCCAAAGTATTGGAGCTTCAGCTTAAGCATCAGTCCTTCCAATGAACACCCAGGACTGATCCCCTTTAGAACAGACTGGTTGGATCTCCTTGCAGTCCAAGGGATTCTCAAGAGTCTTCTCCAACACCACAGTTCAAAAGCATCAATTCTTCAGCACTCAGCTTTCTTTATAATCCAACTCTCACATCCATACCTGACTACTAGAAAAACCATAGCTTTGACTAGATAGACCTTTGTTGGTAAAGGAATGTCTCTGCTTTTTAATATGCTGTCTAGGTTGGTCATAGCTTTTCCTACAAGGAACAAGCATCTTTAATTTCATGGCTGAAGTCACCATCTGCAGTGATTTGGGAGCCCAGAAAAATAGTCTCTCACTGTTTCCATTGCTTCCCCATTCATTTTCCATGAAGTGATGGGACCAGATGCCATGATCTTAGTTTTCTGAATGTTGAGCTTTAGGCCAACTTTTTCACTCTCCTCTTTCACTTTCATCAAGAGGCTTTTTAGTTCCTCTTCACTTTCTGCCATAATTGTGATATCATCTGCATATCTGAGGTTATTGATATTTCTCCTGGCAATCTTGATTCCAGCTTGTGCTTCTTCCAGCCCAGCGTTTCTCATGATGTACTCTGCATATAAGTTAAATAAACAGGGTGACAATATACAGCCTTGACGTACTCCTTTTCCTATTTGGAACCAGTCTGTTGTTCCATGTCCAGTTCTAACTGTTGCTTCCTGACCTGCATACAAATTTCTCATAAGGTAGATCAGGTGGTCTGGTACTATCTTATATTTTACTTTTCATCTTCATGCCCCTGGGCCTAGAAAATAGCAGGCACTTAATAAATATTAAATGAATTGACAGGCTCATTGATGGAAAATTCATGTTTTTTATTAGGGAGACTTTACTTTTGAATCACCTCCTGAAGGTGATCAAAAAGGGTCAGTGGGAGTTCTAATCTGCAAGCAAAATGTGACCCTCATTCTGGCTATTTTGAATAACAGTGGATTTATTTAAAGGACTTTTCAGGTAAATGGCAGCAGGCATTCACCAACAAATGAACTGGATGCTGGGAGATCAGCTTATAAACTGAAATAAGGGTACTATCGATATTTGAAACCAGAAGAGGAAATACAGTTATCTCTTGGCAAAAGAGGAAAAGTTGGTCTGAATGTCCCTTCTGTTGCCACCAGCAGTATTGGCTCTCCTTCCTCTGTAACTTCCATGCCTGTTTATGTGCTGAAATGAATGTCGTCTCCAAACACTATCATCTTCCTGTGTCAATAACTAAAGTGTAGAGCCTATCTGGGTCATAGAAGTTTGGAGGGAACAGGGAAATGCTTGTTTGGCTAAGCTCAGGTCATATGCCAGACATGGATAAGAGAAGGATTTTCAGTGGGAAAAGACCATAGCAGGCAAGTGCAGGTGTGAGGAATTGCAACCCAACCCAGACTATTTCCATTTAAGAGAAAGAATTCCATGGGAAAATCAAGGGGATAAATTCTTGGCATCAAAAAAATCTCATTGACATCAACTACCAGCAAGTAAGAAGTCAACATAATTTCAGCTAAGAAGAAAAAGATCTGAAAATAATAGAAGAAAATAAGAGGAGAACATTGAGACTACTTCTCAAAGATCCAAGAAGATGTGTGAAATACAGAGATGATAAACTCTGCTCAGGTTCAGATGTAAGGTTTAATATGGACTCTGCCAGTCTTTCTACATCAGAAGAATCATTTATGAATTAGAATCCCACTTAAGCTATTTTTTTGGGGGGGAGGGGGTGACCATCATCATCTATGACTAGCAAAGATGGAACACTATATTCCCCAAATAAACCTATGCCAGAAGTTAGAGGTCAAAAGCTAGATTAACAGAAAAAAACTTATTTAGCTATTAACTTATTCAGTTATTAGAATGCAATGCAACTGGATATTGTAGCCATATGCTTAACACATTGAAAAGAATCAGATTATTAATACTTACTGTCACATGCTGCTCTGTAGAAACTTCCATATCATTTCCTGACTCACTTTCCATTGAAATTTAACTCAGCAGTACTCATATCTGTGTATATGGGTCTCTCTAAAGTGAGTAAAATCCAGGTGAAGCTGAGGAGGAGAAATGAAGAAAGTAGGGCTCTTGTCTGCAGGTAAGGTGCCCTCCTCTGGTCTAGGAGGTTGTTTTCTGCAGGGTAAGTCCTGGTGCAATCATAAGAAGAGAGTTTAAAATGAGAACATCTGGCTGGGGAGTCCCCAGAGGTTAAAGACTCCGTGCTCATCCCAAGTGGGTCATCACTGAGGTTATGAGAGATGTTTATTCTCTTGCATTGTCCAGCTTGCATTGCAAACAGGCACCAGGTGCTCCAGGCCTCCTCTGCTGTACAATTAGTAGCAAACCATGCATGGAGTACAATCGCCTGGCCCCTGAGTGATTTGGCTTTTTCTACTGGAGAGGCCAAGAGCAAGTTGGCACTTCCCCCACCACTCAAATCCCAGCTGGCTTCTCTTTGCACAGGACGCCATCTCCACCTCATCAGTGCGCATCCAGCCTGCCTGGGTTCAGGGAATCTTGGAGGGAACAGAAGGGAACATTTTAGCTTGATTGCCTTCAAGGACAATTCACCACACTGATTGTTCATCTATAAAGGGAAGTGACAGTGGGTCTTAAGATTTTATTTTACTTGCAGAGGAATTTATACCAATACAGTCAATTGTTCAAAATAAAGCTGCAAAGGAGGGGTCATTTATTCCACATTTTTATTGGCAAAAATTAAACAGGAAAAACTTTTTATATAAAAAGAATGAACCAAGTCCTTGAACTCAGGATGACTTCAGCCATTTATCTACATGATCTTTTAAAAAGCATAAATCAGATTATGTCATTCAGTGGCTTAAAATCCCCAGTGGATACTCTTGTGCCTAGAATAATCCAAATACTTTACCCACCATGTTCATTACTGCTTCAGGACCATTACTCTCAATCTTCCCTCTTAATTTATTCTGTCCTCAACCCGTTGCATAGAAAACTTCTTTGACCAGGGATTGAACCTTTGGCCCTGCAGAGGAAGCCCAGAGTTTTACCCACTGGGCCACCAGGAAAATCCTTCTTTCTGCTTTAGATGTTTTCATCCCCCTCTCCCAACATCCCCAACCTGGTTGGCTCATTCCTACTATTTGATTTTCAACCCAAGTGCTACCTCATGAGAGAGATCGTTTCTGATTATTTTAATGGGCATGTCCCAAGCCTAGGTATTTGCCACCTTGTTTTGTTTTTAGTTTAGCTTATTTCTTGGGTTTCCCACTAGAACAGAGACTGCATGAGGCAGGGACCTTGATTACCATATTCACCATGGTAGCCCCACCTCTTGGAAGAGTGCCTACTACAATGTTAGGCACTCAGATGATTTGTTGAAATATAGCAACTCACACACTTTCAACAGTTTGAAATATACATATGTAATACAAAGACAAATTTTTATATTTAAAATATAAATATATAAATCATATATAATAATTACTACAATATGTAGTGAGGGAACCTTTCTACCTATGGTAAAGTGTAAAATAAAGTAAAGTAAAGTCACTCAGTTGTGTCCGACTCTTTGCAACCCCATGGACTGTAGCCTGCCAGGCTCCTCAGTCCATGGGGTTTTCCAGGCAAGAATACTGAAGTGGGTTGCCATTTCCTTCTCCTCTATGTATGGTAATTGTATCAATTAATGCCATTAATTGATAATACATAGTAAAGCATACTAGGGCAGCCTAGTGTGCTTAAGATTCATCTTAAATTGCTATTCTGGTGGCTTCATGGCTTGTGGAAGCATAACCAGTCTCTGTCTACATCTTTACTTGCCTTCTCTCCTGTGTTCCTGTGTTTCATCTCAAATCTCCCTCTGCTTGTGTCTTGCAAGGACTCTGTCATTGGATTTAAGGCTCACTATAAATCTAGGATAATTCCATCTCAAGATACTTCATATCTGCGAAGAGCCTTTTTCCAAAATAAGGTCACATTTACGGGTTCTGGAGGTCAGAACTTGGACATGTACTTCAGCGGAAGGTGCAGGCACTATTCAATTCACTACCCCTGTACTCAAGATAGCCTCATTTCACTTATCTTCCTAGTCACATGCAAGAAGCCGGAAACTGACAGTCCCCATGTCCACCCCAGTGGTCTTAATGCCTGGGCATCAGGAGAGAAAGAGAACCAGAGGACAGCACACCTCTGGGTGTGAGCACATTCCAGTCCAAGAGATCAAGACAGACTGGTCCTTCTAGCTATGAGTAATGCCCTCCATAGAGAAAGGTGACCCACCGGAAGTAGACTTCTCGCCATTCATATTCATGACTCCTCATCCTTGGAGAGTATTCAGAAAGATACAGGAGGGAGCCTGGATAACCATTCCAAACCATTCCCGAGCTCCTGGGAATGAAAGAAGTCTTCCACTTATAGAAATTCATAAAAAGAAAATATGGGATCCTGTACTCACATCTCCTTTTTCTGGCCTTTAAAAGAAGCATTAACATGAACAGCTAACAGTATAAGTCAGTCTAGAATGTTAAAAAATACGGCTTCTGGAGGTTAGAATGAATATACATAGGTATATTCATTTAGTCATTTATTCAGTAATGTGTGTAAGTGACACCTAGGTTCTGTAAATGCAGTGGTGATTGAGGCATTTATGGCCCCTGGCCAAATAGGATATATATTGTGGTTAGTGGGACAACATGCTGTATTATATAATTGTATCTTCCATTGTCTAAGTGTTGTGATACAAGAACATATACTAGGGGGTTTGTAATATAATTTTAAAGGGGTTAGGGAAAGTAATGGCATCAAGACTTAGAATAAGACTTAGAACCAAAGACTTCACCAAAATGTCTGGGTGAAGAGAAGCAGGTTGGGGCAGGTGACAGATGAGGAAGAATCTGGAATTGCAGCAGCTGATGAGATAAACAAGAATGAAAACAAAAGGGCCTTGTGAACGTGCTAAGGTATTTGGACTCGTCCTACGAGCTAGTGGCATAATTAGATTGCATGTTGAAAGGTTCACTCTGACTATAGCATGAAGAACTGACTAGAGTAGCATATACCAGCGGTGCAGAGGCCAATTTAGAGTTTCTTGAGATAAACCATAGTGTTTATTGGCATGTTAGATACCAAAATAAATCAAAATCCCCTGTGGCCCCCCTATTTAGCCATCCTCATCTCTAATTCCCCAGTCTGTGGGTTACAATGGCCAGTCCAGGGAAGAAGGAAGTTAAGAAACACTGCTTGAAATTCACTGAGTTGCATCTTTTAGCTTCAAATTGGAAGTCAAAATAAGAGATTATTGGCCTTTGTAAGCAAAAATTGGCTTCCAGCATAGCTAGATCTGGAGACTCAATATCGTCAGGACTATGTCTCCATTCTCTTTCCATTTCCTAATTCTGTTCTGTTTTATGTTGGCATCATCTTTAGTCAGGTCTTCTCCAGAGTGGTGTCCCCTACATTGACTCAAGGCACATCTTCCTCATCCCGTGGTCAGTAGGAAGAGTACATTGTTTCTCGAAATGATTGTGACAAAAGTCCTCTTATTGGTAAAAATTAGATCTTTCCAATTCTGAACCAACAAATATGGCAATAAAATAGAACACACTTGTTAGGTTGAAGTCAGGTGCTCATCCCTAAAGTGGGGCATAGATCCATCTTATATAACATACATAGAGTGAGGGACGGGTAATTTTCAAAAGTAAATTCTAAGTGTCATTATCAGAAGTAAAGAATGTTGATTCTGGACTAGCAAAGCTAAAAGCTGTCTACCATACATCCTTATTCTTCCAACCCACCAAACACAGACTTACACTATCAATATGCAGTTTTCCATTAATAATTTCAGGTTGTGGACAAGAATCTTGGCCTTGGGAAAGAAAGGTTAGGAAAGCTTGGACTTTTTTTTCTGAGTAAACCTGGCTTCTTAGCCCAAGCAGGCTGTGGCATTATCTGTGTGTGGCATCCAGGTGGACTGCATTTTAGGGATGAGAAGAGTGCCAGCTGGTTATTTCATGCCCTAAATTCCAATTCAGGTCTTAATGAAAAGGATTAGCTCCTTGACTAAAGTAATCTTGTACTCTGGAAGTGAAACCCAGAGAACAATTAATAATACAAAACCCAGGACTTTGTCTTTCTCATTGGAGAACTCTCACATTTCATATAGAGCAAAATTTCATTCAAATTTCATTCCCAGAAAGTGCAACTCTGTCAATGAAAGTATCTGTGGGGGATACAAAAATTACCTTGGCCGAATCAATTTACAAGAATCTAGGAGTAAGGACTCTGGCCAGACAGAGATGTAAGGAGGCCATTTTGGCTATAAAAACCCCCTAGAAATCCAAAAGTAGCAGTGAATATAGGAGAATTCTTGGTAGCTAACACCATTGAATAGCATCAGATTCTGATATGTCTTATCTCTGGTTACTCCTCTTTGGCCAAAGAGTCATGAAGTTACAATGGAAATAATGACTTTTCTTTAGGATATGTTATTATTGAAATTTTGGACAATGGACCAGAACTTGGCATTGGTTTTTGTGTGTTTGCAATAGATATCTGTCTTTTCTATCTGCTTAAAGTTTATTTCCCTTTACTGTAATAATATCCCCATCTCAGTGATTCGGGTGAAATTCCAGGAGAGAATATGTAGCCCTGGCCTGAGAAAATACTTTGGCCATCAGTGATTGGGTCATTGATGAGCATGTGACCAAAGGTCAGTGAGAGTCAGACCGGGGAAGAAATTCAGCTTTGGCACGCTTTAGCAATAAGCAATTTTACCCGCTTCTATATAGGCCCAGCAGCATTAGGGAATTCTGAAGACAATAGTTTTATTTCCATTATCTACTGCTGCCTAGCAAATCATCTCTCAAAATTTATTCAGTTAAAAATGCAATTATTTTATTTGCTCATGATTCTATGAGCTCTGGCAGGTACAGTGGGGGTGGTTTATCACTGCCTCTCAAGGCCTGGAGCTGTCAGTGGGAGGGCTCAAGTGGTGAGGGGTGGTTGAACAGAAGTCATGTGTTTGGAACCCTGGTTCTAGTTCTTTCTCAGATTTCTCAATGCACTTTCTGGCCTCTGTACATGACTAACTTGGGCTCTCTCATGGCATGGTAGATTCAAGGTAATACAATTTCTTTCCTGACAACTGGATTCTAAAACAGAATATCCAATAGAACAAGATATTTAATATCCAGCATTTGTACAAGCACTTACTAATCTATGACCTGAATCTTTTTTTGGCTAGAGTCACATGGTCAAGGCCAGAGTCAATATAGAAGGGGTTAAAACAAGAGCATAAATACTGAGTAATGATATTCAGCTGTGAGGAAGGAACACTCACGCACCAAGTCTACTATAGGTTTGGATGCTGAATTTCTCACAAAGATAATGAACCTCTCTTAAGTTGCTTCTCAGAGGCTATAGTTAAATGGTAATTACTCAATCAGGAAAGAAAAACCATAGTAGCCAGCAAAATATTGCTATAGCTCAAAGACTGCCTTGTACAAGGAAAGCTTTACCTTGGGCTGTCTGAGAAATAACATGATATCATACATGCATGCATGCTAATTCACTTCAGTCATGTCCAACTTTTTGCAATCCTATGGACTGTAGCCCGCCAGGCTCCTTTGTCCATGACATTCTCTAGGCAGGAATACTGGAGTGGGTTGCCATGCCCTCCTCCAGGGGATCTCCCCGACCTAGGGATCGAACCCACATCTCTTATGTCTCCTGCATTGGTAGGTGGGTTCTTTACCACTAGTACCACTTGGGAAGCCCACAGGATATCATGAGGAGTTCTAATTTCCTACTTGAGCTTGGTGCCCTACAATTTTGGTGTAAATGGAAATGCAACGTCCTTTTCTAGTTAAAATGTGATGAGGTCTGAACCTAGGACTTGCAGAGAATAGCAACAATAGCAATGATAAATATGTGGTATTTTAAAGCCCAGACAATTTCTTTAGCTGTCACCCAGTTCCTCCACATAACATCTGAGTCCCATAAAGCCAGCATTTCTATAATATTTTAGAGCAAACTAATCAAAGAAGTATAAACTCCTTCATGAGGAAGAGTACAAACTAACCTGTGATTTTAAGAATTATAATAAACTTTTATTACAGGGAGTCAGCTCTAGTACAACTTATCAAAGTAAATATTTTCTATCTTTTCCTCATTAGTCTAATGTTGGTTCTATTAGCCAGCGTTCTCCAGAGAAACACAATCAATAGAATATATACAGATATATAAAAGAGATTTATTGTAAGAGGTTGGCTTGTACAATTACAGAGTCTGAGAAACCCCATGATCTGCCATCTGCAACCTAGGAGTCCAGGAAAGCCAGTGATGCTGGTGGTTAAGGCAGGAGAAGATGGATGTCCCAGCCCAATGAGAGAACAGATCTGCCCTTCCTCTAAATTTTTGTTCTACTTAACACCCTAAGTGGTTCAGATAACATCTGGTGGCCTTGGTGAGAATGATTTGCTTACTTAGTGTATGAATCAAATGTGTCTCCTCCAGAAACACACACAGATACAGACACACTCAGACACACCCCAAAACACTCACAGACACACTCAGAAATAATGTTATACTACCTATCTGGGCATTCCTTAGTCCAAACAAATTGATGCATTAACTTAACCATCTCATTGGCTGCTGCTGCTGTTGCTAAGTCGCTCCAGTTGTGTCCAACTCTGTGCGACCCCAAAGATGGCAGCCCACCAGGCTCCGCTGTCCCTGGGATTCTCCAGACAAGAGCTCTGGAGTGGGTTGCCATTTCCTTCTCGTTGGCTAGGACTACACAATCTGCTTTTCTAAGAGGAAATGCTTCTGAAGGGATTTGACTTAAAAGCTTACCACTTGTCCTTTGCCTTTAACTCGTCTCACCAACAAAAGGAAACTCAAAATTGGCCTCCTTTACCAGTTACTGGTGACAACGGCAGATCTCTTTGAGAAGAAACCAAAGTGAAAATTGACAGCTCAAATGGGAGGGTAAGTTGAACCCCATGTGATATTACTATATGTTTCAAAGACATCCCTCAAAAAAAAAGTAGTCTGCTTGATATGAGAAGTTCCCAGTAGGGGAAATATCATGAAGAAAGTGTGTCATCTCCACATATGAGATGAGAAGACTGACATTGCCTATAGAAAATAGAGTCCTTCTTATTCTAGTTTTGCTTTTTTTATTCCTTTCTTCTGGCAAACTCTCTTTCATTAACACATTTCAGCCAGGCTGAATGTCAACCATTTAATTTGTACAAACTCGGTTGGACCACAGCGAAGGAGTATAAGACTGATCTAATGAAAGACAATATCACTCCTGAAACTAACACAACATGTATGTCAACTACAGTGCAATAATTTTTTTAAATGAATATCAAAACTTCTCCTCTAACATCTATCCTCTTCAGCATTAAAAGTCTTTGACTTTGGTTAGTTAGCCATCATATTTGTACAGCATGTCAAGTGTACTAGGTACTCCTCTAGGTGATTTTCTAAGTATTCCTCTAGGATTACAGGAGTGAAGAAAACAAAGCTCTTGCTTAAGGACTTGCATTTATGTGGGCAGGAGGGGCAAGGAGTGAGGGGAAAGACAGTGTACACACAAAAAAAAATAATTAGAATTCATGAATTGATTAGTGCTATGAAGAGTATAAAATGGAGATAGGATAGCAAGTGCTAAGGGAAGGAAGAAAAAATGGGCTGAATGAGAACAAGGACTTGGGTAAAGGAAGATGAGGTTGTTTTAGCTGATACTGAGACTCATTCTGAGACCAGAGGTTGGTAAATAGCTAGTGTGAGGTCACAAATGGGCAGTCTAGGACTATCACCTAAGTCTTCTGACTCCAAGGGCTTTATAGTGACTGTGTAATTTATTGCTGTTATGACTTTGCCAAATTAACATTTGTTCAGTGGAACACAGGACGCCAGATGATGAGCCATGGTTCAACCACTGATTACAAGAACAACTGAAATAAACAAGTTTATCACAGGTCTTGGAGGAAGTACACAGCATGCCTTAAGAGCCACGCAGGGGGCTCAAGGCAGACAGAGAAGGAGGCCGGACCTGCAGTACATGTCCATAGGTGCAGTGCTTTGGGGTTCTCAGGCTAGGACTTCATTGGTCAATTCAAACCAAAAGAGCAAGTTTTGACCAGCCCCACACGGGCCTTAACTAAGTGGAACATAGGCCTATAGGTATGGGAGGCAGCAGAGATCATTGCTCACAAGGGCTACTGGGGAAATTGTACCAGGAACCCACATTTTTTTGTGACCCCACGGCTGCTATGTAGGGCATGTGTTTGCATGAGGGGCTACTGTCAATTTAAGGCCCCTGCAGGCTGCTTGACCTAGTAAAATGGCAACTGAGGCATCAATACCATCGAAGAGCTTAGAGAAATTGTCAACACTTGTCCAAACAGGGATGCTTCTGAGAGCAACAAGGGGGCACGCATGAATGAAAAAGGTGATAATAGCTTAAGTATGGTATTTATCTCTGGAGGAATTTTGGTCCTTTCACATATATTATTCAGCCTATTCTCCTAAGGAAGAGAGAGCTTCTCACAAATAAGAGACCTGTTGCAAATAAAAGACAAAATATTTCACAGAGATTTCAAGAAACATCCTTACATTTTACAAAACCAATATAGAAACTTGAGAGGCCCTAGGTAAATGAAATACAAAGGATCTCAAAGGGAATACATATGAATATCAAATTAGGAAATATTTACTATGCACATAATAAACACCAGGACCAATGCTAGGTTCTGGGAAACAAAGATAAATATGAGACTATTGCCTGGAGAAACCCTATTCAGCCAGCTAAAGAATACTGTCTGCAACTTAAGAATATGTCAAAAATAAAGACCATGAACGGTTTCTGCCTTCTGTTTTCTCTTCAGTTCAGTTCAGTTCAGTCACTAAGTCATATTCAACTCTTTGCAACCCTGTGGACTGCAGCACGCCAGGCTTCCCTGTCCATCACCAGCTCCTGGAGTTTACCCAAACTCATATCCATTGAGTCAGTGATGCCATCCAACCATCTCATCCTCTGTTGTCCCCTTCTCCTCCTACCTTCAATCTTTCCCAGCATCAGGGTCTTTTCAAATGAGTCAGCTCTTCACATCAGGTGGCCAAAGTATTGGAATTTCAGCTTCAGCATCAGTCCTTCCAATGAACATTTAGGATGATCTGCTTTAGGAGATCTGGTTGGATGCTTTCTCTTATGTTTGCATAATCTCTAAATGAGAAGACTTTGACTACCATTGGGTACACACTCCTAACTGGCCACTTGTACTACTGTTCCCAACATGTCTGTGAAAAAGTGAAAGCGAAAATCACTCAATCATGTCTGACTCTTTGAGACCCCATGGACCGTAGCCGGCCAGGCTCCTCTGTCCATGGAATTCTCCAGACAAGAATACGGGAATGGGTAGCCATTCCCTTCTCCAGAGTATCTTCCCAACCCAGGAATCAAACCCAGATCTCCTGCATTGAAGGTGGATTCTATACCTTCTGAGCCACCAGGGAAGCCCTAAGTATTCCTCCAAAAAAGAATATTATGATAGCTATGACTTCCATCTTCACAGCAATGTTTGGAAGACAAAAGAGATAAAGATATGAACACTGTCATGAGAAAACTGTCTAAGGGCAAACCTTGAGGATGAAAACTTCTCTGGGTATCTCCAGTTTAATTTTTTTTCTTCCCCGCCATGGAATTCTCCATGAAATCAGTATCTACTTCTAGATTCCCTATTCACTATGAAACTCAAGCCTTGGGGACAAATCTGATGTATATCAAGTTGAATCAACTGGCTTCTCATCCCTGGGTATTCGTGGCTCAAAACTTATTACTAATTACTAAAGAAAGGCTTTGTTCTTGGTTGGAGAAATTTCAGAAATCCTGGAGAGACGACGGAAGAGGAGTCCTGAGAGGTAAGGTGCCTGTTCAGATGAAGTGAAAGCCTAGCAGAAGGGAACACTGAATCCAAGATATTCCAGGAGAAGAAGGGCTTTCTAATATCCCAAGGGCCCTGAGAGATGGCCATGCCTTTCAGAAGGTGAGTCTGGGAGTGGTGGTGGAGAGAAGGTGAAAGAAAACCAAGGCTGACATTGTGAATAGTCCCACTTTCTCCTCTTTGTGACCACTTTTAATAGAGTGATGGATTCCAAATGTTTTCAAAGTCACTCAGCAAGCTGGCTTGGCTAATAAATCAGAATCTATAAAAAGCTGGTATTTATTTTCTAAGAAAGCCATAGGAACTCAAACTTAGGAAATGCTTTCCCCCATTCATTCCTTACTGACAGGAGATAGTGAACCAGGACCTCCAAGGCAGCAGGGCAACAACCTGTCAGCTTGTAAACCCAGACGCTTCTGGTTCGAAAGGGATTTGTGTTACTAGCCTGGCTTGACCGCCTGCACATTATGTAACTAAGTTTCTTCACACGTAAAGTTGGGGAAAGAGTAGAAATTTAACCAGAGGACGGTTGTACAGGTTTTTGTTAAGCCAAGGGCAACAGAGAACGTGCACTGAGAAAAGTCAATACACATTTGTCAATTGGCTTGAAATGAAAGAGAGTCACAGTGGGAAGACTGGTGAGTTGTAACCTGCCCAGTCTTCCACTCCTGTGAAGTAACAGCCAGCCTAGAGGGAGAGGATGGTCCAATAAACACCCTGATGATTGCACCCCTTCCTTGCAAATCACTCCAATGAGACCTCCCAGGTGGGTGTAGATGAGAGGAACCCCATTGCCAGAAGAAGGGGGCCAATCTGAAGACCAGGAAAGGAGCTCAAAACACAGCCAAAGCAACTGCCTCCGTGTCTTCATGATGCCTCCTTTATGCATTCACTCTTTCATGCGTTCATTCATTAAAAGAATGAGCATTTATTAAGTTTCCACTCTGAGCCAGGCATTGCTCTGGGCATATGAACTCAAGACCCTGTTCCTGCCCACAAGTTTACAGGGCAGTAAGGGAAGACATAATTCAGTGAGTGATGTAAGTGTCTTGACAAGGACACGGGGAAAACCAGAAGAGGAACACCTAGCCAAAACATCTGGAGGGAGAATTAGGTAAACCCTTCAGAGGAGGTGATGTCCAACCTGAAACTGAATGACATGAGTTATTCCAGCAAAAGTGTCAGGAGTAAGGGAGTAGTGGTGCTGGGAGAGGCTTTCAGAAAGGGAAATCATATGCCCAGAGGCTCAAAGACCTTTGTAGAGTGGCCTCTACAAGGTAAGCAATGTACTAGATACAATGTGGTATATTCAGATGAGCAAGGTACTACTCTAGGAAGCAAAGAACATAAAGCCTAACGAATAAGATGGCTTCAACAGTGCAATAGGCAATAATAGTCTTATTGCACCTCAGTGAGTCAACATTGCTTTACTCTGTCTAATCAGTAATCTGAGCTTCTGTAACTATTACTTCTGCATCCTCTTATTCACCATTTACCCTCAACTACCTTATCTTGTAACAGTGACAACAGTAACCTACAATGACCAGAGCACATTGAAAAGGCCCTATGGGGAGAGCCTCTGGCCCCGAACTTGTGTGTTCCCTGTTCAGTATCTAACACAGAGACATCCATTTCAGCAAACATTTGTTCACTCATTAATGGCTTTACCCAGGGCATGAGAGTGCCTGAGAATAAGGAGTAAATATCTGAATGGTACAAACACCAAAGAGGAAGGGCAAGCCATTGGTCATGATTCAAGGACATAAAGTGAAGAGTTGCAACTGGCCCAGGAAATTGGCTTCTGAATGCCCAGTAATGCTTTCAATCTGATGGGCCGTGGGCTATTGCTTCCAAGAATTACTGAAACCCTTAGGGCCCTCTAGATGCCGCCTGACCTTGAATAACACTGGAGAAGAAATCTCAAGGACTACTGCGATCTCTCCCTGGCCCCTGGTAAATGGAGCACCTGACCTTTCGTCTTTCCCATCTCATGGTTCGGGATGATTCAACTGGCCTGGAGCTCCGGTGGAACACTGTCTGCTTCAACTCTGGTGTCCTGCCTCATGGCCTCGGGTCTAGCTGCCGAGTCCCCGTGGCAGCCTGAGTTCCTGGACTTCTGGTTTTTCCTTGTCATCATCTGGTTGTGAAATAAAGTGCAGCCTCTGCTCTCCTGGCAGTTTCCAGTGTTTGCTCCATTTCATTGCATGGACTCCACTGGATTTTGACAGGTTGCCCTCTACATGAAACCACAGTTGAAAGCAGTCTCAAATTAGGCTCTGACAGACTCTCTCTGGGAGTGAAAGAGAAGCCGATGACAAATAAAAGCAAATCTTTGAAGCAGAGCATTTAGAGGTAACGTTCCTGGTTGTGATGTCCTCTCTCTGCCTTGTCACTTCCTTTGCTCTGCTTATGTTCCCTTCTTCCCAGTGAAGTAGCTCAGTCGTGTCCGACTCTTTGTGATCCCATTGACTGTAGCCAATCAGGCTCCTCTGTCCATGGAATTTTCCAGGCAACAGTGCTGGAGTGGGTTGCCATTTCCTTCTCCAGAGGATCTTTCCCACTCGGGGATCTAACTGAGGTCTCACACATTGAGGGCAGACTCTTTACCGTCTAAGCCATCAGGGAAGCCTCTTCTTCCAAGTAGATACTAACTGATCAGTGAAAAGCCACATAAGCAAAGACCTATCAGAGATCTTGAGGAATATGCAACCTGTTTTACATGTTCTGATGATATGCAAAGTAGCTTCAGAGCTACATTTTAGAACTGGTATCATCTTGGTTGATCCAAATTCTCCTTTAGAGTGTTGTAGAAATACTATGGGCTTTCAGCTTCAACAATGAGAAGTTAGAAAGTTTTACCTCTGCCTGTAACCAGAGTACATAGCCCTTACTTGAGAATCAAAATGCCAGCCCTGCATTTCAGAACATTCTTCAACAGAGGAAAGTCACTTTCATCTCTGCACCCCTGTCTGCCATTCTTATTATGGTTCTAAACATCACTCTCTCTTGCCACCTCAGAAGTTAACAATGAAACAAGAGCCTATCTTGAGAGAATACAGAATATTTTAAGCAAGTCTAAATGCATACTGTGGAGATAAAGGATTTACTGTTGCCAGAGCAAATCATAGATTTGTTATCCTAGGCTAAAATTATTATTTGAAATACAAATATCCAAAATATAAATGATGATTCTCTTGTGGCAAAGTTGTGGGGAGGGTAGTTAAGTTTAGCATTAGTATTCTCCTCGGGGTTATTGTTTTTTATCACTAGGGATGCCTGAGTTGCTAAGCTCACCCAAGATTAGAAATGTTTCCAAACTGCCTCAGTGTGCACACAGGTCAGAATATGTCCCCGTGGGACCACTGGCTCTTAACTTCAACTCTTAATCAGGTTCCTCTGGGGCACTACTATGCCACAGTTTCATGAACATCATTATCAAGCCTGATTTTTGCCCTGTGGCTGCAACAATGGACTTTTCACCTAGTACATGTTTTCACTCTCCGAACGAAGTCACGTGTTTTCTTTTTTTCCCCCTCAGGTGAGATTTTTGGGAGGGAATGTGACATAAAGTTCTGGATTTATTCCAATAATTTTGGTAAAATAGTACCTTAACCTTCCTACCTTGGGATTCCCTGGTGGCTCAGATGGTAAAGAATCTGCCTGCAGTGCAGGAGACCCAGGTTCAATCCCTGGGTCCAGAAGATCCCCTGGAGAAGGAAATGGCAATTCACTCCAGTATTTTTGCCTGGAGAATTCCATGGACAGAGGAGCCTGGCGGGCTACAGTCCATGGGGTCACAAAAAGCTGGACACGGCTGAACGACTTCCACTTCACTTCACTTTGACCTTCACTTTCCTGATTCCTTATAACATATGTCCTTCTTCTCATGGGTAAGTAATCACCAGATTCCCGGACTGGGGAGTCTCAAGGTAAACACTAGGGTTGGTGCTTACAAATCAGGGCTGTTCAAATTCAAATATGGGCAGAGGAAAGCGAACTCCATCCTCTGCTAACCTTCTCTTTCAACAAATTCTTCCTTCTTGACAGAACTACAGCTGACTGAAAACATAGATCCCATCTCTTCATGGAACATGACGCCTCAATGTCCAGTTCTTCCTTAACATCTTCTAGCAATAACATCTACCTTCTACATTTCAGGCAGATTTTTAATGAAGCTTTGGATTGGGGTGTCAGAGCAGCAAGTGGCTGGACTGGTATTCAAACCCTGACAACTTCTTCATGAGGCAGAAGAGTGAAGAGGTAAGGCTGGGGGCTGGAGGCTGATGTTTTCAAGGCTTTGAAGTCTCTCCTCCAGTCAACCCCTTGCCCATGCACCTATTTGGGAAAAAGAACCCAATTCTAGAAAGGTGGAAGCATGGAGTGTTGTATTGCTGGGAGCTGCATGTGGAGGCAGGGGAGAGGCCAAGGGTGGGGATGTCTTGGACTACACCTGTTCCTAAAGCACTTAAGAATATCTGGTGACGAGTGATCCCCTCCCATCCCACCTCCTGCTGGAACCTGGGAGAAGGATCTGGCTTGACCATTGCTAGCAAGATGTATAATGCATGGGAATGAAACCAAAACTGATTTTAAGAAAAGTCCTCTTAAATTATAAAGGAAACTCTGGGGCTTCTCAAGTGGAAAGAACAAAGTAATAAATGACAGTGACTCTGCCCCGAAAGCTACAAGGTACAGTAGAGCCTCTCAAATGGACATGGATTGTTTGATTAATGCTAAAAAGGCTCTGTCTTCTTCCCAGGGGACAGAACGCAGGTGTCAGAACACAGGTGAACGTCAGAGAGCTGGAGAGCTGACGCAGCTGCTGAAAGTTTTGATATTCATTTACTCAAGCAAGGTCATCATGGTCCTTTACTCAATTACAAGGTCACGGTGGAACTAACTTAGGTATTTTTTCACTGCGTCACCAAAATTCTTCCTCTCTATTATATTACCCCTATTCGGAAAACATACAAACGTACCCTAATAGTATCTTCCTTTAGAATTAAATTCTTTGTCTGGTTATATCTGATTTTCTGTTCCCTCCACAGGAAAACTTTCAGAAAGTTGTCTATGTGCTGTCTCTATATCCTCACTTACATTCACCTTTTTGCTTTTCCTATTATTAATGGCTTACCAGTCCAACCTGGCTTCGGTACCATCATCAAATTCCACTGAAACTGCTGTTGTCAAAGTCAGTGACCTTCATGTTGTCAAATACACACAGCACTTTTTTCCATCCTCCCTCTTGTATAAAACATTCCCCTTTCTTGACTTCCAGGATAATACTCTTCTGGGTATTTTCTCCCTCTCTTACTGGCCATTCCTTCTAACTTTTGTTGTTGCTGTTGTTGTTTTTTCCTCTCTCTTTAACTTTCTTCATACAACTCCTTCTTCATAATACTCCTTCAGTATTCTTGCCTTGAGAATCCCACAAACAGTATGAATAGGCAAAAAGATAGGACACTGAAAGATGAACTCCCCAGGTCGGTAGGTACCCAATATGCTACTGGAGATCAGTGGAGAAATAACTCCAGAAAGAATGAAGAGATGGAACCAAAACAAAAACAACATCCAGTTGTGGATGTGAGTGGTGATGGAAGCAAAGTCTGATGCCATAAAGAGCAATATTGCATAGGAACCTGGAATGTCAGGTCCATGAATCAAGGCAAATTGGAAGTGGTCAAGCAGGAGATGGCAAGTAATTGAATTCCTACCTCTGTGCTAAATATTCCTTCATTTCTATTTTTGGCCCATACCTCTTCCCTGAGCTCCTGATCTGTTCACCCATCTGCCTGTTTGACAACTCCATAACCTCATGGTCATTTGAGGATCCACATTCCAAGGCAGACTCCTGTTTCCTCCTGAATTTCCCTTCTCCGTGTCAGTAAGTAAGATCATCAGTTATTTAACATTAAAATTATAAATGGAAGTGCAATCTCCTCCCTTATTCTTCCTTGTCCCTCTTACCCTTCACACCTGATCCACTTAGTGTTTCAGTGCTAGTCACTCCGGCATGTCTGACTCTATGCGACCCCAGGGAGCATAGACCACCAGGCCCCTCCATCCATGGAATTCTTCAGGCAAGAGTACTGGAGTGGGTTGCCATTTCCTTCTCCATGGGATATTCCCAACTCAGGGATCGAACCTGGGTCTCCCATGCTGCAGGCAGGCTCTTTACCATCTGAGCCACCAGGAAGCCCAATCCATCAGACCCTGATTATTTATCTCTAACATGAATCTCAGCTCTGTCCCAGATGCTACATCTCCATTGTCACCTCCACATTCCAACCATCATCCTCTTCTGTCCTAATGATCATAGTAGCCTCTTGGCATATCGCCCTGCTTCCATTCATCTCCTGCCAATTTTCTTTACCGCAGAGACAATGATCTTTATAAACATGTAAATAAAATTACATTGCCTTCTAATTCAATTCCTTGGATGAGTGCCCGATGCATTTAGAATAAAATCTGGACACCTGCAGCACCCTGATCTCATCTCAGTCTCTCTTTTCAATGTACCTCATTCCTCATCATTCCTTCAATGTGCCAATCTTCCTCATCATTACCCTCCAGCCATCAGGCATATCCTCATCATTATCTCACATCATAATCCCATGCTTATTTTCTTCATAAGGCATTCAGTAGGGTTAAAAATATTTCCTTAAATGATACCCACATTCTAATTCCTGGAATATGTGTCATTTTATGTGGCAGAAAAACCTTGCAATGGTAATCAAGTTAAAGATCTTGAGATGGGGAGATTATCCTGACTTCTCCAGAGGAAACTTAAATGCCATCACAAGTGTCCTTTATAAGAGGAAGGCTGAAGAAGATGTTACCATGAAAGAGAGGGTGGCAACATGTCATGGACGCAGAAACTGGTATGATGAGGCCACAAGCCCAGGAATGCCGGTGGTCATTAGAAGCTCAAAGCGGCAAAGAGGGGCTTCCTCCTAGAACCTCTAAAGTGACGGCAGCCCTGCTGACACCTGGATTTCAACCCAGTGATACTTATTGGTCCTCAGGAGCATTAGCAAATACATTTCTGTTAAGTTGCTGGGTTTGTGGTCATTTGCTATGGCAGCAATGGCACCCCACTCCAGTACTCTTGCCTGGAAAATCCCATGGACAGAGGAGCCTGGTAGGCTGCAGTCCATGGGGTCACAAAGAGTCAGACACAACTGAGCGACTTCACTTTCACTTTTCACTCTCATGCATTGGAGAAGGAAATGGCAACCCACTCCAGTGTTCTTGCCTAGAGAATCCCAGGGACGGGGGAGCCTGGTGGGCTGCTGTCTATGGGGTCGCACAGAGTCAGACACGACTGAAGTGACTTAGCAGCAGCAGCAGCTACAGCAGCCACAGGAAAACGATTCAGGGTTATCATAACTTGTGATGATTTAATCTATTTATTTTAGTCATGTTCTCCCTTTTTAGTCTGTAAGCACTATGAGAGCAGAATTACATCTGTCTCTACTGTTTTCCATCATATGACCAGTACTTTGCCATTAGTAGTTCAGTAAACGTATTCTGGGTGAATTGATTAATTTACCTTTCAATAAAGTGTTGCACTTTAAGAGATCATTCAAAAGCTTTACATCCAACCTTTTGTCTATAGGCTGTGCTATCCAATGTCAGTCAATGAAGCAGGAAACTTTTCTTCCTGTCTCAGCTCCACCCAACCCAAAGCCAATCCATTAGCCACTCTCCAGTCCTAAATATGTATTTGAGTTGGCCGAAAGCTTTGTTCAGGTTTTTCTTTGTACAGTTCAGTTCAGTTGCTCAGTTGTGTCCAACTCTTTGCAACCCCATGGACTGCAGCACGCCAGGCCTCCCTGTCTATCACCAACTCCCAGAGTTTACCCAAACTCGTGTCCATTGAGTTGGTGATGCCATCCAACCATCTCATCCTCTGTCAGCCCCTTCTCCTCATGCTCTCAATCTTTTCCAGCATCAGGATCTTTTCAAATGAGTCAGCTCTTCTCATCAGGTGGCCAAAGTATTGGAATTTCAGCTTCAGCATCAGTCCTTCCAATGAATGTTCAGGCCTGATATCCTTTAGGATGGACTGGTTGGATCTTGCAGTCCAAGGACTCTCAAGAGTCTTCTCCAACACCACAGTTCAAAAGTATCAATTCTTTAGTGCTCAGCTTTCTTTATAGTCCAACTCTCACATCCATACATGACTACTGGAAAAACCATAGCCTTGACTAGACGGACCTTTGTTGACAAAGTAATGTCTGCTTTTTAATATGCTGTCTAGGTTGGTCATAACTTTTCTTCTAAGGAGTAAGTGTCTTTTAATTTCATGGCTGCAATCACCATCTGCAGTAATTTTGGAGCCCCCCAAAATAAAGTCTGACACTGTTTCCCCATCTGTCTACCATGAAGTGATGGGACCAGATGCCATGATCTTCGTTTTCTGAATGTTGAGCTTTAAGCCAACTTTTTCACTCTCCTCTTTCACTTTCATCAAGAGGCTTTTGAGTTCCTCTTCACTTTCTGCCATAAGGGTGGTGTCATCTGCATATCTGAGGTTATTGATATTTCTCCCAGCAATCTTGATTCCAGCTTGTGCTTCATCCAGCCCAGTGTTTCTCATGATGTACTCTGCATATTTCTTTGTAACCAACCCAATATATCTTTCTCCAACATCACCCCACCTCCACTCTACTCCAAACTCCTAGACTCTCTTCTTGGACTAAAAAAAACCCTTCTTAACTGGTTTACCTACTTCACTTTTTTTCCCTTTCTAATCCGAATTAAAAATGACCTAATAAATAAATTTGGTCCCATAACATTATGTTTAGTGTCCTTCAGTGACTTCTTTGACCAACATCATTAACACATTTTACAAAGATTTTACTGTTTGTCCACTCCTACTTCTCCAGCATTTCACCATGAAACCCACTTCTTACCTTTGTGCAGTAGCATGGGGACTCTTACTTTTGTACAGTAGCACGGAGGCTTAGGCTGACTAAGATATTCAGTTACTGTTCAGCCCCTTCACCAGACTGTGTACTCTAAGAGGGCATGAGGGTAGAAATCATATTTTTATTAAAATTATTTCTGTAGTCACAGAATTTATCAAAGGGTCCAATTTAGCAGTAGTTTCTTTCCAACAATTAAAAGATGTTGAATGAGTGAATGGTAACAAATAAAAATATTTTAACTTTTTTAAAGAAATGCTTTAATTTTTATGGAGACTTTAAATATTTTAAAGTGTTTTTACACACTATTGCACTTAATATTCCTAGGGATCCTATAACAAAGACAGAATAGGTAATGCAATTCTTTTCACTTTTTGTAAGAGGAAGAATTGGGCTCTCAGAGGTTTAAATGACTTAGCAGTATAATGTGGCTAGTAAGTTTTCAAAGAGGTAATTACACCACACACAAGTGTAGAACACAACCTGCACTTTATGTCTAAGCATAAACTTACTGTCTGGATTGTAGCATGTCAAGCAGTGTGCACTGTAAGTGCATTAATTAATTTAATCCAGAAAATAACCCCATGAAGCAGGTACCCTTGTGTTCTCATTTTAAGGTTGAAGAAATTGATTTGTGGTTGAGTAACTTTAAAAAAAAAAACCCACAGTTGATGTTTGGGAGAAACAAGGCTTAAACTTAGGTCTGTGTCATTCCAAAGCCCCAGATTCTTAGTGGCTCACCTGGGAGATTCTTGTTTAATACTGAGGTGTTTCAGATATACAAAAAGCATAAAAAAATAACATAATGTGATCCATTAATTTACCATTCAGCGTAAGAAATAAAGCATCACAGATAAAAGGGTGGTTTCCCAGGTCTTTTATGATATTTTCTTCTCTCACTGATAGAGTTAACTAGTCTTCATTAAGAGTAACTTCAGTATAACGTTTACACCAAGAAGAGCAATCAGTCTTTGGAAGGAGGAAGATTTCTCTATTGTTCTAATCCATGCATGAGAAAAAAATGTACAAGGAAGAGTAGCTTGTGCAAGCCCCCGCCCCCCTACTCCTCTCTCATCCTCATTATATCACTGCAGCATTTAGGTTGAGAAAACAAATCATTGTCCAAAGTCAATTGATCTTTTGTCAAGCCTGATCCAATATGCTTGGTCAATGAGGAGCACCCTGTAAGCAGCCCTTTGGAAACTGCCTCATATTCCGGACACTTTGCAAGTCTCCTCTGACTAATGTAGCTCTGGACCCTCCTGGGAATAGCAAAATGTTTCTGCCACATCTCCTTAATCCCACATAGGGCTAATTCAAACTTTGATAAGATTTTAGATGTGGTAATTTTTAGAATACTTGGAAACCAGATCTTTGAGGGAGTTAAGCTTCTTCACCCGTCAACTGGTTCTTGGAAAAAAATGAATTAGGTAGAAATACCACCCTATTTTTTTTTTTTTTAACCAACTAATGGAATCTTTGATACAAAGAGGACATGATTATAGAATCCATGGAATGCTCCTTGGGCATTGCCCTACTTAACTTGGAGAGAGTCTACTTGCAAAAAAAAAAATAAAGAAGTGCAGCAGATTGCTGTTTTCCATGACACAGATGTATAAAACATTTGGTCTCGAATTCTCTTTCAGCAGCTGGTATTTTGAATCTGAACTCTGGGTTGTACTATTAGTTCAAAAAGCTTGTGATGCTCTGACAGTGTCCACTGGCTGTAATGTTTTCCTTAATTGTGCCTGCTGGCTAGTGTACCTTCTTCATGGGCTCTTCCATATTCTGAAAAATCGTACCAGTCCTAATAAGTGAAGCAAAGACCTATTTAATTAACTGATTATCACATATCATCTGTCAGATAACTGGAATATGGAATCATTCTGTAATCAGTCTAGGTCTCTAAAATACTTGCATACTTGTAAAAACAAAGAGAAAATTGGGACATAAAAAAGTAATAAGCAGTTTCTTTTAACTACAGGCTTGAACTGAACACTCTTTGGTTCTTCTTCAAGCAAATTTTTCCTTCTTTTTGCATAATAACATTGAGTTTAAGATGAGGACTGGCTCAAAAGAAAAACAAACAAAGAAAAGAGGAAGAAGGGAAAGTTCCATCCATCCTTGGTAAATTAATACCCCTGAAAGAAAAGTCCAATATGGATATTCCTCTAAGGAAACCTGAAAAAAAAAATGCTTTTTAGTGCATGTCTCTGGAAGGCCTTTTACAAAGTCCAAGGACAGACTGACCATGGGAATGGACATGAGACAAGTCATTCTGGAACAGTCGAATGAACCTTGCTAAATATCCCCAAATCAAATAATGAGCACGCTTGGTTCCAGGCAGCTGCAGGTGGAAATGTGCCTGACATTGGTCACCAGTGTTTGCTCTTGTCTGGGATGCTTTCACACTTAATTCTCCACCGCCTGCCTCCCTCCCCTCCCCTCTGCCTTTTCTATTCCTTACAGTCAAGAAAGATTCATAATGGAATGTTGACTCGGTGATCTCATTCCAAGGCCCTGTCTATTTAGACACAATAATTTGAAGAGGAAATAAAACTAGTCATATTGGAAAAGGAAAACTAATAAAAAGGTTTTAGTCAGTCACTTAAAAGGAAGAAACTGAATTCAATCTCTGTTTCATTCCCAAGCTGGTTTGTGTATGTAGGCCAAGCCTGGATAATAACACCAGCTCAACAAATCAGGATTCTGTTCTTGAGAAATTCAACATGTAGCTGCAAAGCCCTCATATGGGGGCCCTTCACTAATAGCTGGTTTGCAGTCATTTCTGAAGTGGAAGGTAGCAGCTGTCTCCCAGCTGGCTAACATCATGGACTGGTGATAGCACCAGCAAGTGACAAATAGCCTTTTGAATTTCAACTGTCAGATTGATGAAGGAAGAAGAATGTACTCACAAAACCTTCAAGGAGGAATCTGGGTAAATTTTGTATTCAATGGTGCCGATATTAACAAAGAGACTAATTAGCCATGGAAATTCAGTTATAGTTTTACCCCTTCTAGAAACTGGAGTTGCTTCCTCAATACACAGAAGCCAAAAAGCTAAAAACTCAGGAATGATAACTTTCAACCAAAAGCATATTTTTAAATGAAAGTTGGCTTTTATATGTATTTCTTGGTATAAAATATTAAAAAGATATATAGAGAGAACTAATATCTATTTAACACCTACTCTGGGTCAAGCATGATACCTGGAAATTCATACACATAACCCAGTTAAATTGCCACAACAGTCCTATGAGCTTCTGCAAAAAGAATAAAAGTCCTTCAGCAGTGTCCCACTGTGGAGTCATACACAGAAAGAACTAAGGTGCTTTCTAACAACACAACACTCAATGAGATTAACGTTGGTGATAAAACACAATAGAGAACAGATACATAGTCCTCACATTTACTCTAGACAGGGAAGAGCTTTTGAACTTCAGCTGAATTCTGACAACTCTCCTAGTGGGTGAGATACTTGGTCCTGGGGGACAAGTCTTGGGGGACAAAAGAATTCTCCATAAACAGTGGAAAGAAAGAGGTTATTTCAGTGGGAGAACTGTAAAAAGTAAGAAGGCAGCTCATTTAATAGGATCCAAAGAGACTTAATTTGGAATTAAACTAATAGATAATTCTAAAACTCCCAAAGCCATTTGCCCTCTGATCTTCAAATGCAGATAAAAGATAGAACTATTTACTTTGTGATACAGTGGGATTCCTATAATGATAACCAAAGTGTGGTTCTTTCTTTCAAATTACTTGCTATATAACTATTTATGGTTTATATGGAGTGTAGGTAGAAAAATTGCAATCTGAGTGGAAAACTACAGAGTTCTCTTAATTAAATTAGCGATTTTTTAAAAAAAAATTTTAAACAGCTTAAAATAAGTAACTTTTAACCATCCCAGTAAGTTTTTCTAATGATGTTTTCTAATCAAATCATTCAGTAATTTTAATATTTAAAAGATAAGGAAACTGGTACTCGGAACAATGAAGTGACTTTCACATTTTTCCATGGCTTCTCGGAACCCGGCTTTATTTCCTGGTTGCCTTGTATCCAGTGTGGTTTTTCCTATACCACTGGGTCTCACTGTGCCGAACTATTTCTCAACTCACTTCAGAGCCATAATGAATTAATTAAAACTATGGGTTAATGTATTTATTTACCTATAATTTTAAGGGGGTGAGTAGTTGTATCAGTAACTGTGCAGTTCAACTCACATGGTCAACCTTACAGCCTTAGGTACACCAAGCTTCCAAGAATTTTCTCATGGCATTAGGAACGTGTCAGTGTGTAAAGCTGTTTGTCAGAGAACAGCAGGAACTCATAGTCAGCCTGTTTGGTAAGATTCGTGTGACTAAATCTGATAATGGTGTCAGTGTTTTGGCAGCATAACCACAAAAATTACAGGTCAAATCCAGCCACTTATTATCCCATCTGGAGTTCCCTGATGAGAGAGGACATGCTATATTGCCAGGCCCATATGAGATTAAGGTAATCATCTTAATAGTAAAAGACAAAGGCGTTGGGAAATATTTATTAGCAACTAGTAAGCAATTCTACCTTGGATTTTGGCTTGAGTGTTGCACTATCATTACAGTATACCTGAATTACATGACTTGGATATTTTGACATAATCAGAAGAGTAATGTGTCCTGAATACTGTGTTGAGACCACTACCCAAAATATGGAGGATATACATTTACGATGGAGAATTCTGATAGATTTGAAGGAAAAAAAAATTTGGAACTCCACCGAGACTCTTTATAATACCCTTGAAACTTTTCACTGACTCATGGTTTTGGGATTAAAAACCAGGCAACCTTGTTAAAAGAGTTGATGCCTTCTGAATGAATTCAACAGCCATTGTTTATCTTGGAAAATTATCTCAATGCTCAGCAGGCATTGAAACCATTGGGCCTAATGTCTAACTAAGGTAAATATCATCTTTGGAAGAGATAAATAGATTTCATTACAGTAGTTTCTTTCAAGTTTCTTGGAAAGGATCTAAGGTGAGATGCTGGAAGATTGGTTATCTACCTAAAAGATCAGCTTAAACCTCTCTTAATCATCACAAAGGTAAAGCTATTAGGAAAGGGAATGAATGAGTGCATTGAATGGCAATCTCACTGTTGTCTCAAAGACAAGCTGGCATTGCCCGTTTGACTTCCCACTTCATGTTCTGCCCTTCATCTTATGCACTGGTCTCTTCCAAGGCTGCTCTGTATACTCATTGCTCCTCAAATATCCCTAGAATTTCACTTTTTCCATAACGTCTAAGTGTGATGTTCTGACTAGGTAATCTTATTGTCTAGAGCATAGGAGTAAGTGGTCATTTTGATTCTCTTTGTATAATGATTATGTTAAATGTTTTAAAATATGCAATTTTGTATATCTTACAGTTTGTTAAATATATGTTAGTAAAAATTATCTTAAATAGGATAATGATTTCCTTCTTTAAAGTTCTGAGTTTCCCATGTTTTCCTGCATTGAGGTGAAAAGAATTCTCAAAAAGCATCTAAAAAGCAAAATACAGGTCACTGAGATTATCATCTATCTGGCATTTAGGGAATAAGATGGACTCTTAAAGTTCTTTAAGACATTTGTGTCTAATGGCCAATTAATTAACTATTTTTTCATGGAACAATCAGCTATCAAAGTCATCGTGAGTCAATGATTTAGCGTGTGACTTCCCTGGATTTGAAATCTGCCTCCTTCCCTTTACAGGCACCTGGTCATAAGCAAGTAAACCAACATCTCTGTCTAGCCTTCCTCATCTCACAAAATGAGAACAGTAGCAGGTTCACCTCACAGGATTATTATAAATTAGATTAATACACATGTCTATGTTATATATATTATGTTGATACAAGTGAAGTGTTTAGAACGACATTTGGCACAAAGTAAGAACTCAATAAGCAAGCTGTTATTATACTTTTGGAACTAGTTCACTTTCACTCACTCAGATCAGCACTTTTTACTTCCCACCTAACTCATCTTCCTGCTAGATTCCTCTTCTGATTGACCCACGCCAATACCTCACCCTGACTCAGAGTACCGCAGAAACTCCTTAGTAACACAGAAACTTCTTGAAGACCACATCCTTTACTTCTTGAAAATTTCCCATGTGATCTAACATTATATTCAGCCTAGGATGGGTAAAAACTAAGTATTTATTGGAACCAATTGCCCTAGTCATCCCCGAACAGTAAATGGTCAGTCAGGCACAGTTCCCTCTCTGGTTCCTTGGTGAGATGACCCAGTGCCATCTTGAGAATTATTAGATGTTATAAGCCACATGACTCTAATTAAGCCTTTAAATCTTATAGGGTGTGATCTGCAATATATTCATGACTTTGTTCTCAGAGAGTTATTGAGCAAAAGGACAAAAGCCAAGAACACATGTGGAGATAGATGCCAACTAATAGACTCTGATATTCAGATTATGAACTAGATCAAATTGTTCTTTTGAAAAGAATAACCACATTATTAATAAGAGGTAGGCTGGAGAGAAATCAAATTACAAATCACTGACATGTAGCCAAGAATCCAGTCTACCGAGATACTTATTTTCTATTAATACCGTACCTACTTACCTGCGTGAGCTGAGAAAACAGCCATAAGTAAACATGTAGACAATTCAATCAGTGCTGGAAAAATGAATTAGAAGTGTTGCTCAACAAAAGTCATGTCACTTTACCACTTTCTACTTGGTTTCTTTATTTTTTCCTTCCTCATCTATATAGAAACAGAGGAAAGTTAAACTATTACATGATATATGAGGATTTTCCTTCCAGCTTAAGCTTTCCATGATTCCAACTTTGACCAGGCATCAGAAGCAGACTCTACAGGATCTGACATGGTCTGTGACTATAGGAAACAAAAGTAGGACCAAAGGAAGTGAAAATGAGTCTTGCAGAAGAAGTCAAAGCCATGCTTTTAGTACAGACCTAGTAAAATGACTTCAATAACACTTGTAAAAACAAAAGCAAAAGAGGAGAATCATCTTACTGGTTAACCTTATCTCTCCAAACGTTCTAAGCCAGGCATCTTTAGATTGGGTGGGGTTGACAAATAAATATGAGAAGTGTATATATTTTTTAATTTAAAAATGATATTTTTGGAAGTGTCTATCTAAATCAATGTTTTACAAATCTGGTAGTTGAAACTACCAGTTAGAAAAATTTGATATTTAAAGTAGCTCGAGGACTTCCCTGGTGGTACAGTGGATAAGAATCCACCTGCCAATGCAGGGGACAGAGGTTCCCTCCACGGTCCAGGAAGATTTAACATGCCATGGAGCAACTAAGCCCTGAACCACAACTACTGGAGCCCATGTGCCCTCCAACCCATGAACCACAACTACTGAGCCAAGTGCTGCAACTTCTGAACCCCACACACTCTAGGGCTTGTGCTCCACCAAAGAAGCCACTGCAACGAAAAGCCTATGAACTGCGACAGGCTGAAGAGCAGCCCATTAGCCACAGCTAGAGAAAGCCCTCCTGCAGCCAGGAAGACCCAGCTCAACCCGAACTCAGTAAGTAAACATAATAAAGCAATCTGTAACGATTCTTCCTACATAGCACATGATTGACAACTCATATATATGATTGAAATTTTCACTTCTTTCATTAAGTAGAGTGCATCTCTACCTCAAAAAGTAGTGCCACACATTGTTGGCATTCCAAGTTTGGGAAGTCCAGTAACTGAAGACAGTAAATATAGAGTCCATTTGTGGGGGGAGGGGAGCGGGGGGCTGGGGGAAGTAGTGCCACAATGTCAAGGATTCTTATCAGGTTTATTCTTGCCTTTGTTTTGTGAGGATTAAGCAAGTTAACATACAGTAAAGCCCTTCAGAGGGAGCCTGAAGCACAAAACACTCAGGAGTGTCAGCTATTGCTATTCTTGTTGCCTTTTTTTTTTTATGGTAGTATGTCCATAAATTTCCAACTATTCCCTAGTGAGGTGGGTTAGAGAAATCTCTTTCTTATTTACTCCTTTTCTGTGAACCTCTCCTCACTACCAAATTCTCCCTGAAGCAAGTAAAAGCTCTAACTGGAAAAACAGGATTCAAGTAAATTCTTCAGAGGATTTCACAATCAGATTTTGCTCAGGCAATGCATAATTCATCACACTAAGTTCATATTTTTGCTAAGACAGAAAGGCGGCTATTAGCTTTAGTGATATTGATTTAAGTAGTAAAATCACACTTTTAATTCTATGTAGCCTTTTCTTGTCACATTTAATTGCTTGTTTATCTGCTTTATCACCTATAAAATTGTTCTATTTATTGACCCATTGTTCTATTTCTTTTAAATTTCACAAGGGGTTTTGAAAATCTTAGAACCTAAACCCATGCTTCCAATTTTGATAAATGCTACCAATTTTTCTTTTTAACATGCTACTGATTCTAATATAAAATACAGAAAGAGGCAGTATAGAATTAAAAGATGGGTTTCGGAATCAAAATTTAGTCCTTTCATTAATCATGATTTTTAGGCACATTACTTATTCTCGTCCAGCTTCAATTTCCTCATTTTTAATATAGGGACAATGATAGTTCAGAGTTCATAGAGTTATTGTGGGGAGTTAAATAATTTAAAATAAATGTCAAGGACCTTGAATGTGGTAAATTTTCAATGCTTATAATTTTATAGAAAGAACTGAGCAGGGCAGAATCCCAGAGGTCTTTAGAGTAGCCTTTAAAGAAAATTATTAGCCTCAGCAACTATTCTTTTAAAAGAATAAATGGAAATATAATATATACATTGCTCTTTAAACATGGATATTTACACTCAGTTTGAGTTAAGTGTACATATGTACACAGAGGCACACATTCAGGTAGCAGTGTATTTATATGTGCATTTACGTAGACAACGTGTATTATTGGTCTGTAACTTTCTCTGAACACGTTTGAGCATACATTAATGAGTGTCTTCTGAATTCAGAATTGGCCCAGTATGTCCTCAGTAAAACTCAAATTTTCGGTGATCTAACGTTTTCCTACAACTTTTAAAATATTTATAATGTTTATTCTTGATCCATTATCTCTTTGGTTTCTAACACTTAACATTTAAATCTGTACCGCCCCCATCAAAACTTTGGAAAGAGCATCCTCTTCCCATAATTATCTCCAATCCACCTGTTTTCAAATACATTAATCATATTTCAAGGTCACTTCCAAGCCCTGTTGTGTTTATTGGACAACACCAAAACTACTCTTGCTAAAAGTAAGAAAACCACCCAAGAACAGAAGAGCATTCAATTGATTTCCATATTGGTAAACTGGTTTTTATCAATGGTACAGAGTTAAGTAACCTACTCATATTTAGCAAATATATAATAATAATTAAGATGATGCTACTGACTTATCTTCATAACATAGGTGCTTTGAATTATTTTCCTAGTGTTGTCACAGATTATACAAACTATGCATATTCTCCTTGTTAAATAAATTCTGCCCACCCACTCTGCATGCCTGCCACCAGCACTCCATTTATTTCATGACCAAATACACTGATGACAGGGGTAACTGGGGGTAACTGGTCTTAAAAGTATAACACATGTCCTCCAATAGATAAAACTTCACTGACTCATACTGACCTCATGATCCTGCCTTTGTTAGGAGCTTATACTCGTTAATGAAGCTAACGGGCCTACATGCAATTGATATTAATTAGGTTATTGAATTGGAGAAGGGAATGGCAATACGCTCCAGTATTCTTGCCTGGAGAACTCCATGGACAGAGAAGCCTGGCGGGCTACAGTCTGTGGGGTCACAAAGAGTCGGACACGATTGAGTGACTAACACAGGTTATTGAATAAATTGAATTAACACGAATATGGTTTCTATGCCCTTATGGTCTCAGGAAAAGGCCTGTCAAATGAAGTTGTATTATGCACACCCTTCTACATAACTAACCTTGCATGTGGGGACTTACACAGATGGTCTCTGACCCTTCCGGGTTCATTTTTCTCACTAATCGGTGCTTTTTTACATTGTGCGTTTGTAAGCTGTTACTGTATTTAGAATTATTTGAAGCTTAAATCTCATTGTTTTTCTTCCCTATTTCCCTCATTATTTGTAAACATGCTATTTTATATGGCATTATATTTCTGGTTTTCTGTGATATTGGTTGTCTCTGTATTATTATCTTGCCTCTACCTCTCTTTTAGAAATGTATCTTCTGTTTTCCCTATAAATTTACTTTCCACTGCTTTCTGAATTTTCATTTAAGGCAGATGCGCATAGAGTGGAATTAAGACAAAAGACGGGAAGATATGCACTCACCTAAACTCGTCAGGAAAAAGAATTCATGCAGGCTAAGAAGAGGTGGCAAGAATACACAGAAGAACTGTACAAAAAAGAGCTTCACGACCCAGATAATCACGATGGTGTGATCACTCACCTAGAGCCAGACATCCTGGAATGTGAAGTCAAGTGGGCCTTAGAAAGCATCACTACGAACAAAGCTAGTGGAGGTGATGGAATTCCAGTTGAACTATTTCAAATCCTGGATAATGATGCTGTGAAAGTGCTGTACTCAATATGCCAGCAAATTTGGAAAACTCAGCAGTGGCCACAGGACTGGAAGAGGTCAGTTTTCATTCCAATCCCAAAGAAAGGCAATGCCAAAGAATGCTCAAACTACCGCACAACTGCACTCATCTCACATGCTAGTAAGATAATGCTCAAAATTCTCCAAGCCAGGCTTCAACAATACGTGAACTGTGAACTTCCAGATGTTCAAGTTGGTTTTAGAAAAGGCAGAGGAACCAGAGATCAAATTGTCAACATCTGCTGGATCATCGAAAAAGCAAGAGAATTCCAGAAAAACATCAATTTCTGCTTAATTGACTATGCCAAAGCCTTTGACTACGTGGATCACAATAAACTGTGGAAAATTCTGAAAGAGATGGGAATACCAGACCACCTGACCTGCCTCTTGAGAAACCTGTATGCAGGTCAGGAAGCAACAGTTAGAACTGGACATGGAACAACAGACTGGTTCCAAATAGGAAAAGGAGTACATCAAGGCTGTATATTGTCACCCTGCTTATTTAACTTCTATGCAGAGTACATCATGAGAAATGCTGGACTGGAAGAAACACAAGCTGGAATCAAGATTGCGGGGAGAAATATCAATAACCTCAGATATGCAGATGACACCACCCTTACGGCAGAAAGTGAAAGTGAAGTTGCTCAGTCATGTCCGACTCTTTGCAACCCCATAGACTGTAGCCTAACAGGCTCCTCTGTCCATGGGATTTTCCAGGCAATAATACTGGAGTGGATTGCCATTTCCTTCTCCAGGGGATTTTCCCAACCCAGGGCTCGAACCCGGGTCTCACGTATTGTAGACAGATGCTTTACCGTCTGAGCCACCAGGGAAGGCAGAAAATGAAGAGGAACTAAAAAGCCCCTTGATGAAAGTGAAAGAGGAGAGTGAAAAAGTTGGCTTAAAGCTCAACATTCAGAAAACGAAGATCATGGCAACTGGTCCCATCACTTCATGGGAAATAGATGGGGAAACAGTGGAAACAGTGTCAGACTGAAATTAAAAGACGCTTACTCCTTGGAAGGAAGTTACGACTAACCTAGATAGCATATTCAAAAGCAGAGACATTAATTTGCCAACAAAAGTCTATCTAGTCAAGGCTATGGTTTTTCCAGTGATCGTGTATGGATGTGAGAGTTGAACTATAAAGAAAGCTGAGCGCTGAAGAATTGATGCTTTTGAACTGTGGTGTTGGAGAAGACTCTTGAGAGTCCTTTGGACTGCAAAGAGATCCAACCAGTCCATCCTAAAGGAGATCATTCCTGGGTGTTCATTGGAAGGAATGATGCTAAAGCTGAAACCAGTACTTTAGCCACATGATGCGAAGAGTTGACTCATTGGAAAAGACCCTGATGCTATGAGGGATTGGGGGCAGGAGGAGAAGGGACGACAGAGGATGAGATGGCTGGATAGCATCACCGAATCGATGGACATGAGTTTAAGTGAACTCCCGGAGTTAGTGATGGACAGTGGGGCCTGGCGTGCTGCAACTCATGGGGTCGCAAAGAGTCAGACACGACTGAGTTACTGAAATGAACTGAACTGAAGGTCTGTTTTGGGGAGATTCTAATTTCAATTCAGGAATCCACAGATGAAATTAAGGGATTTAAGATCAGCATAGAGGCTTTGTATTAAATAAAAATAATAATAATAATGAATTTATATTAATATAATATAAAATAATTTAAATAGTTCAAGTCAGAGTAAATTATAATATAGAGTAATATTATAAATCTACAATAATATCACCTAATAATGTATATTATATGTAGTTGTATATTTCTATTATAATATGGATGTGAGAGTTGGACTGTGAAGAAAGCTGAGCACCAAAGAATTGATGCTTTTGAACTGTGGTGTTGGAGAAGACTCTTGAGAGTCCCTTGGACTGCAAGGAGATCCAACCAGTCCATTCTAAAGGAGATCAGTCCTGGGTGTTCTTTGGAAGGACTGATGCTGAAGCTGAAACTCCAGTACTTTGGTAACCTCATGCGAAGAGTTGACTCATTGGAAAAGACTCTGATGCTGGGAGGGACTGGGGGCAGGAGGAGAAGGGGACGACAGAGGATGAGATGGCTGGATGGTATCACCGACTCGATGGACGTGAGTTTGAGTGAACTCTGGGAGATGGTGATGGACAGGGAGGCCTTGTGTGCTGCGATTCATGGGGTCGCAAAGAGTCGGACACCACTGAGCGACTGAACTGAACTGAACTGAATATATGTCAATATTAATTCATAGAATTAGAATTGCTATGATACTAATATATGGTCTTATTTATATTAAATAATATGGTTTTAATGTTATTAATTGACTTATATGATTAATTAATTCCAAGCACAGCATCTTTTATGCTATTTTTAGTTTCATTGTGACATTTGGCAAATCTAACTCAGGCACCAGCAGATATCCCATTTATCTCTTCATTCATTTCTTTATCCATTCATTCAATTAACATGCACTGAATCCTCTTCTCTGTGCTCCGTACTTTGCCAAGAACTGAGGACACAACTTAGAAACAAGACTGAGAAGCACCCTGATGCCCTTATGTAATTGGCATTCTAATTGGCATTCTCATGTGGTGAGAGCAACGTAGGGTAACATTCCTTCTACCTGTAGGGTAACATTCCTTCTACCTGCCTGCCACCATTTCTAGTTCTCCTCTCCTTCCAAACCTGAGAGCTGATTGCACTTTTTTAACCCCTTAATATTAGGTCTGGCCTTTACTTTTGCACTGGTCAAAGGGCAGGGGGCATTTGTCAGTTTTCCACCTGGATGTATTTAAGCACTAATGTGCCAACTCAATTCTGCACTTTCTCTGTTTAGTTCTACCGAGGATACTGCAGAAGTGCTGAAATGCCACATCCTCTGAGTAAAAAGCATCCATCAGTCTAGGCCCACAAATGACTACAATGCACAGAACTCCCCTGTTGAGCCACTTTGAGCATGAAGTGCGAATAAGAAATTGACCTTTGCCAATTTTAAGCCATTGAGATCTGGAAAGTATCAGTTATGGCAGCAGAGGTCAGATCAAGAAATATCTTTCCGAGGAAGCCGAGATATGTTTACGTTGATGCTGAGGCTAAAGAAAGGCTCCATACAGAGCGAAGAGAAAGATTTTAAACATAAACTGAAATTTTAAATATAAACTGAAGAAACAGCAGGCACAAAGGCCCTGAGGAGATAAAGAGCCCAGAATATTTAAGGAACTGACAAAATTCCAGCTCGAACAGGGTCTAAAAGCAGAAGACAGTGGCACAGGGATTGCGGGGCCATTCGTTCTGTCTTCTGGCCTTTGCAAAAGGTAAGGAAGAGAATATCCACCCAGTAGTCAGCATCTGTGTCCATGATTGACCCAGGATATTACTGCTTTTCCTATTCACTGTTCCTGATTTTCCTGTTCACTGAGAAGGCGCAGACAAAGTGTTTAGGAGAAAAGTAGAGACAGATGACTTAGAGAAATAATTTCCTCAATAGAAGATCACCATTCTTTGAGTCCGTAATATGCAGGGTATCGTAGTGGGCATGGATGCAGTCAGTAGGGAGAGAGTCAAGCTTCGAGGGCTCTGAAGCTTAGACAGCTTTCCAGGAGGGGCCTCTTTAGGTCCTGAGAGTACAGATTGCAGAAGTTCCACCTTTATTAGCTTCAGAGCCCACTGATTTTATTGTATTTATTTTTAAATTAATTTTTGTTGGAGTATAGTTGGTTTACCATGTAGTGTTAGTTTCTGCTATACAGCAAAGTGAATCAGTTATACCTATACAGAAATCCACTCAGTTTTCGATTCTTGTCTCATTATAGGTCGTTACAGAGTACTGAGTAGAGTTTCTCGTCCTATACAGTAGGTTCTTAGTAGTTATCTATAGTAGGGTGTATCTGTCAATCCCAATCTCCCAATTTCTCCTTCCCCTTTTCTCCTTGGTAACCGTACATCTGTGACTCTATTTTTGTTTTGTAAATAGGCCTATTTGTACCATTTTTTTTTTAGATTCCATATATAAGCAACATCATATAATACTTGTCTTTCTCTGTATGATTTGCTTCACTCAGCATGACACTCTCCAGGGCCATCCATGTTGCTGCAAATAACGGCCCACTCATTTTTACGTTTTTCTGATTTTAAACCCTTAGGAGCTCCTCAGTGTCTATTAGCGCATTCTTCAAACTTTCAAAAACTCAAATTTCTTCTGAGATACATAAAAGTCTCATGACTTCCTACTCCCTATTATTACGATTATGACAAATCCATTGTCCTTCCCTCATCATTAGTTAACCCCATAAAGCACCAAATCGCTTAGTCAGTTACAGTTCAGGCTTTTGGGCGTGATGTTAAAGTCCTCTCCCAGACAGACCCCGGTCTGCATTGGCAGACCTATCACCTTCACACCCACTGGGCAGCAGAGCCTGTCCTTTGGCCAAACTACACGGCTTACTGTGTACCTTTAACTCATGCCAAGTAATATTTTACGCTGTGACTCTCTTTGTGCTCTTTAAGATTCAGCTAAAGTGCCTTCCACTATATTACCTCTAAGTTTCCCAGACATATTTATTCAATTAACAAAGTTTTTTCTGTGTTCCTTAATATTCTATTGCAGCATGCAATAAATCATAGCTTTGTTATTTGTGTCTCTCGCCACCATTGAAATATAAACTCCCATAGAGAAAACAGGTTCTTGCTGGGGAGTCACCAAAGTTGCAATTGAAAGCCTTGAAGGAAAGGAGGAAAAGCATCAAAAAGGTCTAAGACAGCTCTGAAGTTGACAAGTATGTATTTTTAAATTCTTTTACCAAAAGTTGGCTTTGGCCTCCTTATATTTTTTTTCTTTCAGTTTCATAGGTGATGCATGTTATATGCAGAATTTTTAATATAAATAGTTTAAAGGAAAAAAATCACTTGTGGTCCCCTTAATATTTCTCATTGACACATTTTCCCCTTTGAGCTTTTAAATTTTCTACATGCATTGAAAATTCCTTTCTGTGCAAGATGTGAATTTTTTGTTACTTTTGGATAACTGTATTCATTTAAAAAACAAAACAAAAAATGCAAAACATATCCTACATCTTTATATGATTTGCCTATAATTTGTGACTGTACTTGCTGGTAGGCAAACATATAAAAAATATGAAAATGGTATGTTCACTCTGAAAGCACATGAATTTAGATAGCCTAAATAGAATATGAACTTATGATGTATTCTATTATTTTTAGCCATTGTTTTATAAATAACTATGAAATATTAGCATTATGTTTTATAGTCAAATGGAAGACAAAACTCAACAATATCAGCCGAAAAATATTTTTTAAGGAAAGGTAATTTTTACTTTTTAGTTTCTAAAGTAATATATGCTAATGTTAAAATTCAATTAGTCAGAAATACAGAAAATGAATTGGATCATCCAAGATGTATATAATATAAACTGCTTCTTGGGCATCCTTCTAGAATTTTCTATGCATTTAGAAATTTTTAAATCAAACAATTCTATATCCTTATAAATTATCTGCAATTTATTCTCTTCAGGTAACAGACTATTTTATTTTAACCATAGCTACATATTAGTATATGTATATATATGTTAAATATATATATATAGGTGGATAGATAAATGGATATACATAGATATACATATAAATAGATGATAGATATCTCAGTCTTCTTTCTGTGGTATGCTTGGGCTCAAATGCACTCAACCTAACATGTAGATTGTTGCCAAGATTTTTTATAGATAAATAGATATACATAGATATATGTATAGATATGTATATATGTGTATGTATATCTATCCATATATGTATATCTATATCTATATATATCTCTGTATATCTATCTATATCTATTCAAAGTTTTATATTTTTCACTATATAAATTATTTGATTGTTTTTATTGTAGTTTGTCTTAAATCCAAGCTAAAAATTCTTTTAAAAAAATTTTATTATAGCTATTGTTAACAGGTAAAACTAATATGTCATACATAGTTTTTAAAATTTCTTTGCTTTCTTCCTATTGTTATTGAGACTTTATTGTACTTAAAGTTATTGTACTTTATGTTACAATAATTTTCTTAATGGTTATGTTTATAATTTAATGATATTTATAGTACTCCCAAGTGCTTCCCAGGTGGCTCAGATGATAAAGAATCTGCCTGCAATGCAGAAGGCTGGGTTCGATCCCTGGGTCAGGAAGATCCCCTGGAGAAGGGAATGGCAAAACACTCCAGTATCCTTGCCTGGAAAATTCCATCGACAAAGGAGCCTGGTGGGCTACAATCCATGGTGTCGCAAAGAGTCGGACACGACTGAGCGAATTTGACTCACTGACTCATAATATTCCTAATGATTATATTTAGAATCTAATGATATTTATAATTTTCATTAATGATTATATTTACAATTTAATATAATATTTATAGTTCTTTATTTTTCAACATTAGGCAGTATTAATGCTATATAATATTTCCAGTTATGAAATATGACATTTCTCCACTAAAATTTTCTTCAACCTCTCCTTTCCTATTATGTCAGAAATTTATATGCCATATTTTAATTTTACATTGTCAAGGTTTTTAACATTTGCATTCAATTAATTATCATAATCCCTTTGTTTTTCAAGCTAAGGCCCATATTTAAATTGAATCTCCATTTCTTGACTATTCTTACAAGATATAGCTTCTCTTAGTCTTTAGTTGATTCATCTCTTAGGATGAATTTTAAAATTCATTTCAGGAGGTTGAATTTTACCATAAGGGAAGTTTCTCTCTCTCTTTTGATTTTTGTTTTTTGTTTTCTTTTGTAATCCAGGAAAGGCTCATGAGTCCTTGCATGTTTCTGTGTGTGTATATATGTGTGTGTGTGTGTGTATAATATTTTGTTTCAGAATTCTGTGATGACAATGAGAAAACTCTAAGACTAGATCACACTTGAAATTAAACTCTTTCTGTTTCCATGTTGATCTTACACTCCTACACCCTGGAAATTCTTGTCTTCCTTTATCTGTGAAATTTTTTCCGTTTTATCTTTGAATATATATTCCATTTCTGTATGTTTTATACCACAGATATACTAGCTATGTGGTACTTTGATAGCTTCCTATAGCTATCAAACTTCTATAGCTTCCATATCATGAGCTCTCTAATTATATTTTCCTTTGTGACATCCTCGGGTCTAAATATCACATCACCAACATGACATTTCTCAGTTTTAAAATACTATCAGTACTATAGAAATCTATTTTTTTGCTGCTGGTTTTAATGTCATTACTTTTTATGCAATAGTGTATTTTTTTTCTTAGCCTTATTTTTGAGCTTTGTCAGTGTCCCTTCCATCTCCCAATATTGTTTTGTTACCTCTTTTAACTACTTTTATCTCATTTTTTTTCCAAAGTAATTTTTTGTCTCTCAATTAATTCTTTAAGTGTACAAAACATATTTGGTAGAATTTTCTTCTATTTCCTAGAAAGTTTGTGTTTCCCTAAAATGTACTTTCATTTGCTCTTTAATATAAGTCATGTATTTTTTCATCTTCTTGTTTCTGTAGCGTTTGTGCTAAGGTCCTGCTTTGGATCCCTCCTGATTATTGCTCAGAAGAGTATGGGGAATGGGCAGGTGGTTGACTTGTGTTAACTGCTTTGTCATTTCTGCACTTTTTCCATCAGATTGGCTCTGTCTTCTGTCCTGGGTAGATCTTTCTGCAACTGACCACTCAAGTAAGTCTATGTGACTTGCAAGGAAGCACCTCATCGTAAAGGCATGTTACCTGAGGATTTGGTGTTTCTCTTAATCATTTTTCTTACTATCCTTCAAACACTTACTTCTTACTGTTCCAAATTTTAAAAAAAATCATTACATGGATCTATCAGGACCTACTTTAAGAAGAATCTGTACTCTGCTTAAGGCTCAGAAAGATGAAAACTGGCTTTCGATTTCTTCCTTCTGTTTGATCCAAGTCCTACTAAATGGTGGCTGAGACGGTAAAGTGTCTGCTTACAATGTGGGAGACCCGGGTTTGATCCCTGGGTTGGGAAGATCCCCTGGAGCAGGAAATGGCAACCCACTCCAGTACTCTTGCCTGGAGAATCCCATGGATAGTGGAGCCTGGTATAGGCTACAGTCCATGGGGTGGCAGAGTTGGACATGACTGAGCAACTTCACTGTCTTTCTTTCTTTCCTACTGTATTCAATGGACGATTACAATTCATAGACCATAATTGGGAATTTTTGTCACTTTTAAGTTTTAATGCAAATATGAGTTTATATTTCCAAATTTAAGCTTTTGTGTTCATTAGATTTCTGGCATGGGGAAGCTATAAGAAGTAGAATAAATACGTCTACTCCAGCATATTTTGTAGGAAATCCTCTTTTGCTTTTAAACTGTTTGATACCAGTCTGTTTTAAGGAATTTATTCTCACACATGTCAATGACAAAGCTTTTAGTGAATTTAATTTTAAAAAATGAATAAGTTATATTGATGTCTACTATCTATATTATATCTATATTCCAGGTTGTGAGGATGTTCTAAATATTCCCAATATTTAAAAAAAAAAACAAATTTCTTCTGGGGATAGAAGTAATGCTGAAATTTTAGAACCATGCCTATATTCTAAATCAGATCAGATCAGATCAGTCGCTCAGTCGTGTCCGACTCTTTGCGACCCCATGAATCACAGTATGCCAGGCCTCCCTGTCCATCACCAACTCCCGGAGTTCACTCAGACTCACGTCCATTGAGTCAGTGATGCCATCCAGCCGTCTCATCCTCTGTCATCCCCTTCTCCTCTTGCCCCCAATCCCTCCCAGCATCAGAGTCTTCTCCAATGAGTCAACTCTTCACATGAGGTGGCCAAAGTACTGGAGTTTCAGCTTTAGCATCATTCCTTCCAAAGAAATCTCAGGGCTGATCGCCTTCAGAATGGACTGGTTGGATCTCCTTGCAGTCGAAGGGACTCTGAAGAGTCTTCTCCAACACCACAGTTCAAAAGCATCCATTCTTCAGCGCTCAGCCTTCTTCACAGCCCAACTCTCACATCCATACATGACCACAGGAAAAACCATAGCCTTGACTAGACGGACCTTTGTTGGCAAAGTAATGTCTCTGCTTTTTAAACCACCTATAATTTCACTACCTTATAACCATTATATTTCAATTCATTTTAAGGTGAATATTTTCTCCCATTGCAAATTTTCTGAAATGGCTTCTGCCTTACAACTGGTGGCAGGTCATAAATGAATTAGGAGTCTGTTGTATGTAGGCTTCCCAGGTGGTGTAGTGGTAAAGAACACACTTGCCAATGCAGGAGACAGATGTGGTTTCCACCCCTGGGTCAGGAAGATCCCCTGGAGGAGGGCACAGCAACCCACTTCAGTACTCTTGTCTGGGAAATCCCATGGACAGAGGAGCCTGGTGGGCTACAGTCCATGGGATCACAAAGAGATGGGCACAACTGAAGCCACTTAGCCTGCACACATGGTATGTGAAAAAATGCTGAATCATATTGCTGATCCCCAGTTATATGTACTATTTTAAATCAAAGGTGGAATCATATTTATGTAATTTTGTGGCCAACTCTAAATGAAATGCAACAATTTGAGCTCCTTGTAGGATCAAATAAAGCAGCATTGCAATATAATAATCCCTTTAGAAACATCATGTAATTTTATAACTGGGTGATCTAAACACCTACATGATTTAAAACAAAGAGAAGAATGGTATCTGCTCCAAAATCCAAAGGTAACTTAACTTCTCTAAGCCTCAGCTTTTTACTTATGTATAAAATGAGCCTACTAACGATACATACCACCTAGGGAAGCCAATGCTTCTTCAGTGAAGTGTTTACTTCAATGGGGCACATGTTAAATACTCAAAAAATGTGAATCATCTGCATTATGGTTACTAGGATCATTAGTGATGATCCTTCAGGGAATGGCTCCTTTGCGTTTACCTCCAAAGACCAGTGGCTGATTCCATTCTATTAACTTGACCTGCTTACTTCATGCCAAACACTAGCTGGGCACAGGGAATACAAAGACAATCACAGCTCTCACACAGACTCCCCTATGGACCAGTTTACTTTCAGGATCTCATTCACTTCTTTTGGTTGAATAGATCAATTTCCTCTGAGCATTCACTGTTTTCCACTGACCACGGGCCACATCTCTTCCCTGCAGGTTATACTCACGTGTAACACTTGCCATTCTCCCCACACACCATTTGTGCCCTATTCCTGCAACTCTCTTCCAGTTACCCCTTCATTTGTAGGGGTAACTCTCCTCTCCTCTCCTCTCCTCTCCTCTCTCCAGAGGCCCAAATTTCTCCTAACCCAACAAATATTCAGAATTCAGAAAGAGATTCCTTATCGTCTGATTTCTGTTCAAACAGAAGAAAAGGAACAAGAACTAGAAAACAAACCAGTTCACCAGTTTATTGGGCAATGCCATTCACACTGAACTCTGCTTGCATCCTTCAGGAATCCAGCCCCTCTGACATCATTGCTCCTTCCTCCGCAGTCCCCAGAGCATTATTTGCAATATTTCTTATCATATTCTGCATCATGGTATTTCTGTGCATGTCCTATTCGGCCTACATTGTGATGTCCTCAAGGGTAGAAATGTTATGTTATTTGTCCTTGTCACCATAGCATTTGGCACACAGCACATGCTTAAATAAGTGCTTTTTGAATTGAATTATTTCAGCCACCTTACTCTTAAGACCATTGTCAGGATTACTAATTGCCTGAAGTAAATCATTCCATCTACTTACTTGAAAAACAATCAACATCTGATGTTATCATATATGTGTGTGCATGTGTGTGTGTGTATGTATATATATATGTATGTGTAGTTGTGTGTATATATATATGACTCCATCCACTTACCTGAAAAAAGATCAACATTTGATATTTTCATATGTGTGTATGTACATGCGTATGTGTATGTATGTGAAAAATATGTTTTCCAAGCCTTTCAACAAAAACAGCCATCTCTTTGTGCTCATTTCCATGTATCAACTTCAGAGACAAACCTTGGTAACTCCTTAACTATTCTTTTCTTCTTCATATTTACAAAGCATGTATACAGGGCTCTTTCCTAACTTTCCTATGTTCTTAAGTGGAAGGTAAGCATTGATTTTTTTACACATCTTGCCTTTCCTCACATATAATTTGCCCCTCTCCAAAATCCTAATATAGTTCAACTGAATTTCTCCTTGGGTCCTCAACCCTCCTGTTCCAATCAGGACTGTCATTCCTGACAGTGTCACAGTTGCCATCCTGGGCATTTCCCTGATTATTATGCTGACTATTCCTTTTAGCCCTCTCCTGTGTTTGCTTCCATGTTTCCAGGATCTCAACTATTTGTGTTTTGGGTTTGTTCTTCACCCTGGTGCATCATATCTTCAGCAGTCTTCCAAGAAACTCCTTCTAATTCTTACTTTGGGGGCGTGGGGAATTACTAGAAGTTTGACTTACAATAGAATCCTTGGTTAGATATGACCATCTCTTAGAAATTTGAAGGCATTGCCTGCCTTAAGAGATTCTGATATATGATGTGAGAAGTGAAATACTGTTTGTGGATTGCAAGACACAAAGTCAGGTAAGTTAATTGGAGAGGCAACATTAGAGGTGAGTGGGGAGGGGACAGAGCTGAACTGAAAGCCAGGCAGATTTTCCAAAGCATCATTGCTTTAAACATGAAAGAACATGGTAGGAAAGCTTGCTGAGAGGAAAAGGATTGGAAGTAGAGGCTGTTATATGGAGCCAGAAAAAAAGTGCCCTGGAACAAAAACAACAAAACTATTTCCAGCCACTTTCTACTTGGTGCCAGCCCCTGAGAGGGAGATGCTTCAGGGACTGACCAAGATCTTGACACCCACTCTCCCACCCCAATTGCATTTTCTTAGATGAGATTAGCTTAGCGCTCATGAATTCATATATGACCCTGAAACATAAAATGCAGTCACACCAGGGAGCAAAGCTATTCATGTTTCCTTACAATTGAGGATCTTTCCAGTCTAGCAACTAAGGCCAACAACCCAATGGTTCAAGCGCTCTTTCAAATCATCCTGCTCAAGAGGGCCCTTTCGTTCTCTATCATTAGGCAGCTGCTGTCTCCGAAATGGAAAGGTTAGGAATGCTGGCCAGGCCAGCAGCAACCTCACTGGTACTGAGAAGTCTGAATAGCAACCACATGCAGAATTCTATGAAGATGCAAAACTCCATTTGAATCAATACCAATAAATGATGCACAGTTATACCTATCTTCCATTAGGTACTGCCCCATGCTGTTGGAAAACATCTCTTCAGCACTGTTATTAATGTGCTACTTGGTCTTTCATTGTCCTCATGAACATTCAGGATCATTCCCCAAATGGTGCCTCAATGTGCCTTTTCTGTACCCTGTGAAACAAAGTTTTCTACTCATGGGCACCAGATAATATTAACAGGTGGAGCCTATTGACAATTGTTTCTAAGTGAAGTATGCTTAGAGGTCTTACCTCTTCCAAAACAGATGGGGTACATATTTGTTCCAAGAAAGGAAAACTCTTACCACGTGCAAATCTCTCACTTAAAATTTTCTGCTTAGTCATGATACTTATTTGAGCTTTGGGTATATACGATTGCTAAAAATACACTGGAGAAAGAAATCTCAAATAAGGTAAACGAAAATCTGGAGGAGGGTTATAAAAGCAATGAAAATACTCTCCTACCACCCAGCTCCCCCACTGCTGAAAAGCTCACAGGGCTTTTCCTACAGGCCTTGATCTGCAAAGTGTGATCCACTTGACAGCATTGTCAGATCACAAGGATCTTACTAGAAATTCATGATTTCAGGACCCATCCCTCCTCAATCAAAATCTTCATGTTTAACAATCCCTAGGTGATTTGTATAAATACTAGAACTCAAGAAGCACTGCCTATAGGGAAACTGTGTCATAAGAGGAGTCATAGGTTGTCAATAAGTTTCATTACTGGTGTTGCTTTTGATCATTTGTAAATGGCGGTATCTGCTAAGTCTCCCTACTATAAAGTTACTTATTTTCTTTTTGTAATTAATAAGTATTTTGGTTTCCCTTCTGGCTCAGCTGGTAAAGAATCCGCCTGCAATGAGGGAGACCTGGGTTTAATCCCTGGGTTGGGAAGATCCCCTGGAGAAGCGAACAGCTACCCACTCTAGTATTCTGGCCTGGAAAATTTCATGGACTGTATAGCCCATGGGGTCACAAAGAGTTGGACATAACTGAGTGACTTTCACTTTCACTGATACAGAGACACTTTGAAACTATACAAGCATCCTATTTCTCTTTGTATTTTGCTTACTAACTTTAACATCTATTGATAATACTTGACTGCAGTAATTCTGGTATTAACCAAATGGTGATTTTAAAAATGTTTTAAATAAATTCTTTCTGAACAGTTTTAGAATACACATATACCCCATACCTAGTTTCCCTGTTACTAACAGTTTACAAAAATAAACTTTTTGTACCAATATTGATCCATTATTATCAAATAAAGTCCATAGTTTATTCACATTTTCTCAGTTCTATGTACCATCTTTCTTATTCTAGAATCCCATCCAGAATGACAGACTACATTTAGTTACCATGTCTCCTTAGGTTCACCCAGCTTGACAGTTTTTCAGACATTTATTTTCTCTATGACTTCCTCATTTATTAACTTAGAATTCAATTTAAAGAACGGCCCCTTCTCCACCACTTATTTGCTTATATTTGAATGGGCTAATGGATGTTTATTTTATTCTACATATTTTAAGCTATTGGAATCATTATTTTTTTTATTACACAAATTGTCTCAAATGTGTTTGGAATTCTTTCAAGTTGACTCCTTGAGATGATCCCATCTGCTTTTGAGCACATCCGACTTTCTGGCATCATAAAATGTTTCAGGCTCATCATGTACTTTTCTGATCCCAGCCTGGAATCAGATATTTCCCTGAGGAATAGGGATCTTCCAGTTGGTGAGTGGTGTTAGAAACCAAGATCTGAAGAGGGGGGCTAGGTATTTTTTTGCTACAAGGGTGTCATTACTTCTAGTCTCTCTCTATGGCAGAGCCAGAAATTATAGAAGTATTCCAAACCATACATACAGATATACCTCTTTCTATTTCCATGTACATTCAAAATCATGAGTTTATACTCAAATATGACTGAATTTATAATCAGGTAACTCTGAATACAATCCAACTGATTCTCTTTAGCCTTCACTTTTTACTTATTTGCAAGTTCTTTATCTGTCAAAAAGCTCGGATTTCATTATCATATCACCACAATTCACTTATTTATTCACTCACAGAATACAAATAAAGAAGCTGCAGAATTGGTAATCCATACGTCTTGAACACCTCTTCATAGATCGTAGCCTTCTCACGGTGAAGGGGCTTGTGCAACTCAGTGAAGCTATGAGCCATGCCATGCAGGGCCAGTCAAGATGGACAAATCATAGTGAAGAGTTCTGACGAAATGAGGTCCACTGAAGGAGGAAATGGCAACCACTCCAGTGTTCTTGACTCAAGAACCTCACAAACATCATGAAAAGGCAGAAAGATATGACACCAGAAGATGAGCCCCCTGGGTCAGAAGCTGCCTGGGTCAATATGCTACTGGGGAAGAGTAGACAGCAATTACTAATAGCCCCAGAAAGAAAGACGCATCTGGGCCAAAGCAGAAATGATGCTCAGTTGTGGATGTGTCTGGTGGTGCAAATAAAATCTGATGCTGTAAAGAACAATATTGCATAGGAACCTGGAATGTTAGGTCCTTGAATCAAGGTAAATTGGACGTGGTCAAGCAGGAGATGGGAAGAGTGAACATTAACATCTTAGGAACCAGTGAACTAAAATGGACGGGAATCGGTGAATTTAATTCAGATGACCATTATATTATATTTATTACGGTGGGCAGGAATCCCTTAGAAGAAATGGAGTAGTCGGACATGACTGAAGCGACTTAGCAGCAACAGCAGCAGCAACATAGTCAACAAAAGAGTCTGAAATGCAGAGTACTTAGGAGCAACCTCAAAAATAACAGAGCGATCTTGGTTTATTTCTGAGGCAAACCATTTAACATCACAGTACTCCAAGTCTATACCCAGACCACTGAGGCCGAAGAAGCTGAAGCTGACCAATTCAACTTCACTTTTTGGTGCTAGTTCTTAGAGGTGTTGTGGGTCTATGAACACCTTCAAGAAGTAACACCAAAAAAAAAAAAAGATGTCTTTTTCATCACAGGGAATTAAATGCAAAAGTAGGAAGTCAAGAGATACCGGAAACTAGAACACTTTCTAACACCATACACAAAAATAAACTCAAAATGGATTAAAGATCTAAACATAAGACCAGAAACTATAAAACTCATAGAGAAGAACATAGGCAAAACACTCTCTGACATATATCATAGCAGGATCCTCTATGACCCACCTCCCAGAATACTGGAAATAAAAGCAAAAATAAACAAATGGAAGCTAATTAAAAGCTTCTGCACAACAAAGGAAACTATAAGCAAGGTGAAAAGACAGCCTTCATAATGGGAGAAAATAATAGCAAATGAAGCAACTGACAAACAACTAATCTCAAAAATATACAAGCAACTCCTACAGCTCACTTCCAGAAAAATAAATGACCCAATCAAAAAATGGGCCAAAGAACTAAATAGACATTTCTCCAAAGAAGACATACAGATGGCTAACAAACACATGAAAAGATGCTCAACATCACTCATTATCAGAGAAATGCAAATCAAAACCACAGTGAGGTACCATTTCACGCCAGTCAGAATGGCTGCAATCCAAAAGTCTACAAGCAATAAATGCTGGAGAGGGTGTGGAGAAAAGGGAACCCTCTTATGCTGTTGGTGGGAATGCAAACTAGTACAGCCATTATGGAGAACAGTGTGGAGATTCCTTAAAAAACTGGAAATAGAACTGCCTTATTATCCAGCAATCCCACTGCTGGGCATACACACTGAGGAAACCAGAAGGGAAAGAGACACGTGTACCCCAATGTTCATCGCAGCACTGTTTATAATAGCCAGGACATGGAAGCAACCTAGATGTCCATCAGCAGATGAATGGATAAGAAAGCCGTGGTACATATACACAATGGAGTATTACTCAGCCATTAAAAAGAATACATTTGAATCAGTTCTAATGAGGTGGATGAAACTGGAGCCTAAGCCAGAAAGAAAAAAACCAATACAGTATACTAACGAATATATATGGAATTTAGAAAGATGGTAACAATAACCCTGTATACAAGACAGCAAAAGAGACACTGATGTATAGAACAGTCTTTTGGACTCTGTGGGAGAGGGAGAGGGTGGGATGATTTCGGAGAATGGCATTGAAACATGTATAATATCATATATGAAACGAGTCGCCAGTCCAGGTTCGATGCACAATACTGGATGCTTGGGGCTGGTGTGCTGGGACGACCCAGAGGGATGGTACAGGGAGGCAGGAGGGAGGAGGGCTCAGGATGGGGAACACGTGTATACCTGTGGTGGATTCATGTTGATATATGGCAAAACCAATACAATATTGTAAAGTTAAAAAATAAAATAAAAAAATAATTAAAAAATTTAAAAAAAGAAAGAGATACCTGGAAAAACAGGCAAGTTTGGCCTTGGAGTACATAACAGAGTAGGGCAAAGGCCAACAGAGTTTTGTATAGAGAACACACTGATTCCACAAACACACTTTTCCACAACCCAAGAAATGAACTTACACAAAGTCGTCACCAGATGTATAGTATCAAAACCAGGTTGACTATGTTCTTTGCAGCTAAAGATGGAGAAGTTCCATACAGTCAGCAAAAGTAAGACCTGGAGTTGACTGTGGCTCAGATTATCAGATGTATATTGCAAAATTCAAGTTTATACTGAAGAAAGCAGGGAAAACCACTAGGCCATTCAGGTATGACCTAAATCAAATCCCTTAGGATTATACAATGGAAGTGATAAAAAGATTCAAGGAATTAGATCTGGCAGACACTATTCCTGGATATTGTTTCCTTGATATTGTTTCCTTGAATATCCAATATTCCTTGATATATTAAAGTATTTGATAGGGAGCAAGGAATATTTAAACCTTATTGATCAACATATGATTACTAACATTTTTAAATTCCCATCTCAGTATAATCCAAAGATGCAAGTATGATCTAACCCAGAAAAGAAAGGCGTTTCTAATTTAGGCTTCCTCTAAAACAATAGTGTGCTTTCTTTCAGTAACTTAATGGGACTTCTAATCTGAATTTGTACCTCCAAATGAAATGTGAGCATGAAAAGAGGAGGAAGTGACAAATCAATAAGCCATCAATGAGAAAACATATGAGGCACTTATTGAAATAAGTCTGGAGAGTCAAAAGTAGAGTTAGAAAGTTCACAAGGCACTTAATATTCTCAATGGCAGCCAAGGCACAAACGAGTAAAAAAATTAAAAATTTATAAGAGTAAAATCCATACCCTTTGGTTTGGATATCTAAAAGTCACTGTAATGGTCTGCATTTTCCAGTGGACTCAAGGCAGAGTTTCAGAGTCCTAAGCCCTGTCAAAATATTAATAGAGTTCTCTCCCTTTCCCCATAAAGAGGTTGACAACCTTCCTTAATTTGGAGCCCAACAGATAATAAGCCAAGCCTGAACATGACTCCTTTGGGTCTTTATCCAATGTCTCTTTGGATAAGAGGCACTTGAGCAGTGCCTCTTTTCCATGCTCTTTCCTACTTATCTCTAAATTGAAAAAAATCTGTCTCCTACAGGTAAAAATTATGGTACATGATTTCTCTCACTCTCCTTACCCCCATGTATTCAATGGTTAATACCATTCCAAAATTTTAGTGGCTTTACACTATATATATATATATATATATTTTTTTTTTTTTTTTAATCTCACTTGTGTAGCTTCATCAGGTGGCTTTTGTTTGAGTGGTGATTCAAGGAGACTCAGGTGTCTTCCATCTCATGCATCACTTCTGTTTGGTCCTTAGAACCTTCTCTTAGAGGCTAAAGGTAAAAAGAAAATGCAGTATTACAGGAGATGGATTCATGAACCAGACCTATATTCCACTGGTAGAACCCATTCACACGGTCATGCGCAGCTGTAGAGAGGATGGGAAATAGGTGCAGCTGAGTGCCTGTATGAGAGGAGCCATGGTTTGGTGAACCACCAGACCGTTTCTACTGTAGGTAGACTCCCATAAAACAGATTTCTATCTTTGCTTAAATTCATTTGATTTGCTATTTTATCATTTGCAACCAAAAATACAGACAGACTGCGCAGGTTTGTGGGGCAAGGTTATTTGACCTGGAGGCTGGTAAGTATATAGAATTTGATGTGAAGAGGTCAGGAGAGGTCATTCTAGAACAAAGTCACAGCTGGGAAAGCATCAGGCAGGGTGAAGGGATAATAAGCAGACCCAGTGTGGCTGGAGCAGAAACAATAAAGGAAAAATACAAGGAAGCACACTGGATGTTAAACTGTGCCCTGTGAGCTCAGAGTGCTATGGAAATTCCAAGAAGAGAGTCATTTGGTTAGAACAGCCAAGGAGACTTCATGGAGAAAGCAGAGCTTGAGCTGGGTCATGAAGGACAAGAAGGATTCTGTTAACAGACAGAAAAGGGAGAAAAACTATTTTTATTTTGATGCTTCTGAAAGCCAGCAGACAAAATGAGGTACTACATCACTGACTAACTTATTTTTCATGTAGAAGTACTAGGGTCTTATATATATAGTTCAACCTACTGTGAACACGTATTAGTTGTTCATTTGTTTAAATGCCTGTGTATCCTATAGGAGTTGACTCAGTTTTCAGGAAGTTAATGTCATAATAATTTTTAAACTAAAATTAGAAAAAAACATAAATAAAAACAAGCATTTAAAGAAAGGGGGGGATTGAACACAAATATATAAGCATGTAATCATATATATATATAAGATATATGCATATATAAGCAAATATATATCATTTAATATATTTGGAATATATATATGCGTGTGTATATGTGTGTGTGTATGTGTGTGTTTGTGTGTGTATATGTGTGTGTTGTGTGTGTGTGTGTGTGTGTATGTGTATATATATATATATATATATATATACATTTCAGCCAAAATTTTCTCAGAACTTCCTGAAAATTAGTTATTTATCTAATTGACATAAATTCAAAATTTGAAATTTGCTAATTTCAAAATAAAACAGGATGTTGAACTTAATAGCATGCTCTAGCCAGTCTGCAATAAAGACAGTGTAAAAAGGTTCATGATATTCTTATTCTGACAATAAAATTACATTTTTATTAATGTCAAAAAAATAAATAAATAAAATAAACATGGAATCATAAGGTTAATTAAAATATAACCTAAGACTTTGTAAACATTAATTCCACTATGTGACTTGAAATGGATATATGACTACATATCCTCATATACTTCTGAGATCCACAATAAAGTAAAAACTGATAAAAAAAAAATAAAGCAAAAACAGAGACATGATCATTTACCTAATTCTCAATATCTGTGAAATATCCAAGTAATTATACTAATTTTTAATGGGAAGGAAAATTTAGCCTTCAACCAACAGTAGAGGAAATATGTCAACTACATTTTAAACACTGAACAATGTTCTATGAAGTTTTATATGGGCTCTTTAGTGGAGCCACAGAAGACAGTAAATCTCAGAGGTTGCCCAATGTGTAGAATCATTACTGCCTCCTTGGTGAACTTCATGACACATCCATTGCTCACTCACAAAGAGCCAAAGCAAACTTGATTGTTAAAAGATTTTCCTTACTGCAGGCCCTAAACCTCTGGAAGAACCAGGATCATCAGAAAGGAATGTTTCTGATGTGTCTATGCAAAGTTGGTTCAGCTGCTTTGATTTAATTAACAACCAGTCAATTCAATCAATTAACAATTTGATTCCATGGAAAATATTCTATCAAAATTCAGTAACATGAAAATGAAAGAGCCCACCAATATAGATTTTTATCCACTCAGATGGCTATGTACCATGTGAACCATGTAAAGACACAGCGATTTTTCTTTAAGTACAGTTCTGAGTATTCCTGGGAAATAGCTAATTATCTGATGATAATGACTTGTGCGTGCATGATGTTTTCAGAACTTATTTACAAGTATAACTATCTTGTGAGGCTGTGTTTTTACCTATGAAACATGAGGTTCAATAACATGACCAAAGTCTAACATCTAGTTTTAATAGAAGAGGAAGAAGCATGGTGTTATATGAAGAACTATGGAGTCATGGTAAACGAGGATTGAGTGATTCATCTTCCGACTTCCAAATTCTTGACCCTACACTCTCAACTTTGGCCTCCAACTTTGACTTCTCCAGATTTAGTGTTCATTTTCATTCTCATTTGAAATTTGATACTTGGCAATATTCTGAGGCAACTCTTCTGGTCTTAGCATCTTTTGCCTTAATTGAGAACCCTTGTCTGGCTCCAGCAATAAAGAACAAAGCCCTTAGGTTGACCCTTGGCTAGACCAGCACCAACTATCCCGAAGGCATCTATATGCAACACAGGCAACTCACACAGGCAGTAAGGATTAAAACAGAATTGGTATCAAATGATGAGGAAGGTTTAGACAGCAGAAGATTAAGCTCTATATACAAAATATACATTGATACATACCAAAACTATGCAGGCCCCTTACTCTGGGGTAACAATATGTTTAGGTGGGTTTCAAGTGAGATTCTCGGAGCATAATATATCATCAGCAAGTATAAATGCAAAATCCTCTCCATTTCTGTTTAGTTTCTCAAAATATTAACACACAGATTATTTTCCACCAGAGGGAGGTACATATTTAAAATTATGCTATCATTTGCACTGTTTAATAGAACCATGTGGAATTCAGCCTCTTATTCTAGTACTGAAGTCCTATCTCTGCCCCAACCCTCTTCCATCGATAAGATCAGATTTAGGGTATCTTTAATTAATAAATAGACTGAGTGACACTGGATGCTAGCAGAAACAGTGCAAACAGCTACTTGTTATCCTATTTATCTGCCCTATTGGCTGATGTATAAGCTTTCTACAAGAAGTTATTTAATGGTTCTTTAACAGAAGAATGTTTGAGAAAACACCAGCAGATGGTATTATGGGTAATGACCCAGGCTACAGTGATTTAAGTAATGACTTGTCTTATCTATTTACCTGTACTCAAAGACTGAATTTGCACATATGCACTCACAGGCATGCACATTGTCTTCTGGTGGACTAGGCTGCCTAAAAGCTTTTTAGTAGAGAGAATGTAAACACAATTACATAATTAAAATATATGACTCAAGAAAGGATCAAATCTGGAAAAAACAACAAAACAATAGTAATAAATGCTGCTGATGATGATACAATCCAAACAAAAACTACTTATTATTTCCATTCTAAATTGCCTTGGCTTTCCATCCAAAGATGTATGGCCTCTTCCTAGAGTTGTTGCTGCTGCTGCTACTGCTGCTAAGTCGCTTCAGTTGTGTCCAACTCTGTGCGACTCCATAGACGGCAGCCCACCAGGCTCCCCTGTCTCTGGGATTCTCCAGGCAAGAATACTGGAGTGGGTTGCCATTTCCTTCTCCAATGCATGAGTTGTTGATTAGTCACTAAATTGTATCTGACTCTCTTGAGACCCCATTAACCATAGCCCACCAGGCTCCTCTGTCCATGGGATTTCCCAGGCAAGAATATTGGAGTGGGTTGACATTTCCTTCTCCAGGGGATCTTCCTGACTCAAGAAGCAAACCTTTGTCTCCTGAATTGGCAGGCGGATTCTTTCTTCGCTGAAGCACCTGGCAAGCCCCTTCCTAGAGTACAGTGCCTTTTAACCACTTCCTGCAAGTTTCTCAGAGATCTTGATTTACCTATTATCAAAAAAAAGATGAATAGAAATGGCTTATTTCTTCCAAACAGACCTTTGGCAGCCACACACAACAGAGCCAACTCTCACAAGCAGTGACGACTAGCACAGGACTCATATCAAATGGTATCTCCTCTACTGATTAATTTCTCGTGGTCCCTATTGTCTCTATTAATGATCCTGCAGCTACAGCCATATCCAGGGTCGCTTCCCCTGACCTTCTAGAAGTAAAAGTATATTTGGAAACAATCCTTAAAGACAATGACCAGGTCACGTGCAGTAGCATCCTACCTATTGTTTCATTTTTAAGTATTGGAATATAGGAGGGTCAGAAGCGTGGCTGTTAGCCTGGGGTCAGTCGGGAGCAGGAAGCCAGGATGGAAGAGGAAGGTCTACAGTGACTGGCTCCTTTAGCCATTCTGGACAAAGGAATCCAAGAGCTTCACGGACCTGTTCTCTTATGCCTTGGTCAGGCCTGATTTAGTTGTGAGCACTGTTTACAACTGGTCTCTGTGGGTAGCAATGGTAGTACACTATTTCAAGGACACTGAGCTTGCCTCTGACCCCTGCTCCTGGTGCCCCAGACAGTACGATTTTGCCTCTGGCCGTGATGAGACGATCGTGAGGTCATTTCTGGCCAAGGTTTCCATGGAACGGAGACAGGGTCCATTGGGGATAACATGTGGGAGACATTTCAGGGCCCTGATTCTCAAGAGAGCTGCAAAAGGCATTACTAGGTACTGAGAAGAATAGCGGGTGGGCTTTTAAAATAAAATTTAAAAAGAAAGGCAAAATGAGAGTTTTCCCAGGAAAACTTGACTTGAACATACTTTCTGCGGGTGGAGCAGCAGACACCAGTACTGACCCTGCTGACCAATTTTGGATGAAATCAGAAAGCAAGCAAAGCTGATCTTCCCAGCCCCGGCCAAGCACCCTCAACCTCTGTACTTCCCTGGCCATTTCTGTGACTCATTCTAAGTTTGACCTCTCTGGGAGCATCCCATTCTGCAAAATTCACAAGCTGGTCTTCTAAGCTGTCCAGTACGGTAGCCACAAGCCACAAGTGTCTGTGGGGCATTCAAAACGTAGTTAGCCTACGCTGAAATATGCTATGAAGTATAAAACACAAAACAGACTTCAAAAATGCAGAAAAATATCACTCAAATGTTTTTATATGATTACATGTTGAAATACAAATATTTGGGTATATTAGCTTAAATAAAATATATTATTAAAATTAAACTGTTTCCCTTTACTCTTGTTTTTTGTAATGTGGTTATTATAAATTTTGAGATTACATTTGTGGCTTTCATTTGTGGCTCACATTTTCTTTCTTTTGGACCACGCTGTTCTCCATCCTCAGGGCTTTTCTTTCTATTATGATAAATTCACAAAGATGAACTTTCTCAAATAGCATGTGATTTTAACAAGAGATAGTAGAGACAAGGATGTGAGGGAACAGGTAATTCCTTTGTCCTAGAATGTGCTCACATCTTCTTCATTCTGAAGAACTCTTACTAATCCATCAAGATCCAGATCAAATGTCACCTCCACCAGGAAGCTTTCTGTAACTCTCCCAGGCAGTGATGTTCCCCTCTGTACTGTCTCAGCACTCCATGCAAATCTCTCAGAGCACTATAAATCATGACAATGCACCTTAATTTAAATGTCTTCCCTTCTAAGCTGCGAACTCCTTCAAAGGAAGGACTGAGTCTTATTGATTTTATTAATAACAATTCTGTAAGAGGCATACCTTAATTTATAAATTTATCCATTCATTCTGAAATCAAGGCTTCTGAGCCACTCAGCTAGCAAGCAGGGGTCTGCCCACACGCCTTGCTTTTCAAATAGCTCCTCATGAATTGCCATCCTAGCTACTTACAATGAATTTGCTTAGAAATAACTATTTCAGTGATGATTGGACAGAGTTTAACCATGTCCCTGACTGCCTACAGAAGTGTCCTGGGTTTATGTCCCTGTATATGTCATATGTAATCCAACCCATACCAATTTGGGGTCTGCTTTTGCACTGCTCTCTGCAGTCTTTCTAGTGCTGTTCTCAGTGTTCTGTTGTAAACTATTTTGTTACCTCACCCCTGCAAATACTCTCCTGCTTCCAAATGCAGTGTTTATTATGTTGCTTGGGTGTTGACTCTCCTCGAAGCCAGTGGAATATGGGATTCATTAGGAGGATGATGGAGCTATGTGCCAAAGACTTCATGAGTTAGCATGGATTCTATCTTTTCCTCGTTTCTGACAATGGCCAATCTGAGGGCTGAACTAGTCAGCTTTCTAACACACCCAAACCAGGCTGTTAGCTTGGCCCTGCCGCTGGCTTTGTTAATCCTGTGTGTGGGAAAAGGAGCCGGGACTTTGCTTGACTGGTTGGAAGTGTTTGCCATCTGCTTAAATTGCCATGGAATACCCAGCTACAGATCTTGCTCTTGCAGCCAGATGCCCTCTTTTTCTAATGGCTTCTGTGTGAGCCACCTATGTGTGTGCGCTAAGTCGCTTCAGTTGTGTCTGACTCTTTGGCGACCCCAAGGGCGGTAGCCCTCCAGGCTCCTCTGTCCACGGGATTCTTCAGGCAAAAATACTGGAGTGGGTTGCTGTGCCCTCCTCCAGGGCATCTTCCTGACCCAGGGATTGAACACGCATCTATTCCGTCTCCTGCATTGGCAGGCAGATTCTTTACCACTAGCGCCACCTGGGAAGTCCAAGTGAAGTCGCTCAGTCATGTCCGACTCTTTCCGACGCCATGGACTGTAGCCCATCAGGCTCCTCCATCCATGGGATTTTCCAGGAAAGAACACTGGACTGGATTGCCATTTCCATCATTCAGGGGATCTTCCCGACCCAGGGATCGAACCCAAGTCTCCTGCATTGCAGGCAGATGCTTTACCGTCTGAGCCACCATGGAAGCCCAACTATATCACTTGGCTTTTGAGAAAGCAGGCCAGCTTTTATTAAGGGTGGCCTCAAACAAGGAGGCAGCCTCATAGTTTTTGTGAAAGAGTTATAGTCAAAATTCTATCTTTAATTATCATTGAGATAATGGAAAAAACCCAGATTGCCAAATGATTATCACTGAGTTAATGAAAACAAATCAAAGGCCATTTTGACGTGTGTCAAACTTGTTTTGGTCTCGAGAAAGTAGTGACAAGTAACTTCATACTTTCCTCTGGTCTTGAGAAGGTTGTGACAAAACATGGAAAGGAAAGAGGAAATCTAACGGATGCATCACTCTTCATGTTTAAACATGAGATTACACAATTGTGGAAATTTAGTTCTCAGCTTCCCTGACTAATTTCTACTTCGAAGGTCCATAGGGATAATTTAGAGATAAAAATCTGGTCCCTGGAATGCTCCCAGCCCTCCCACTTTGCCTGAATAACATCTACCGCCGCTTCCCTTCTCAGTTTGGACGCCACTCCTATTGCAAAGTGTTTTCTAACCTCTCAAGACAGAAGTTCACCACTCTGTGCTCAGTGCCCAACCCATATAGGTCCTCAAGAAATGTTTGTTGAGTGAAGAAATGAAAGCTAGCAGGATGTAGGCAAAAAAAAAATGCAAATTTGGAATTCAAGTTCTATGTCTGCCATTTATCAAAGAAATGAACTTTTCCCAGAGTTGCATGCTTATTAGTAAAAAATATATGTGTATATATATATATGTATCAGTTCAGTTCAGTCGCTCAGTCATGTCCGACTCATTGAGACCCCATGAATCGCAGCACGCCAGGCCTCCCTGTCCATCACCAACTCCCAGAGTTCACTCAGACTCATGTCCACCAAGTCAGTGATGCCATCCAGCCATCTCATCCTCTGTTGTCCCCTTCTCCTCTTGCCCCTAGTCTCTCCCAGCATCAGAGTCTTTTCCAATGAGTCAACTCTTCGCATGAGGTGTCCAAAGTACTGGAGTTTCAGCTTTAGCATCATTCCTTCCAAAGAAATCCCAGGGCTGATCTCCTTCAGAATGGACTGGTTGGATCTCCTTGCAGTCCAAGGGACTCTCAAGAGTCTTCTCCAACACCATAGTTCAAAACATCAATTCTTCGGCACTCAGCTTTCTTCACAGTCCAACTCTCACATCCATACATGACCACTGCAAAAACCATAGCCTTGACTAGACGGACCTTTGTTGGCAAAGTAATGTCTCTACTTTTGAATATGCTATCTAGGTTGGTCATAACGTTTCTTCCAAGTAATTATATATATATATATATATATATATATATGTAATAGTATCTACTTCCTAGAGCTTTCTGAGAACAAGTAACCTTATGTGGCAAAAGTATTTTGTAAAACAAAATGCCTTATAAAATTTGAAGCTGTCACTTCCTTTTTCTTTTTACCTACTTACTTGCTATGAGCGTTCAAATATAATGCAACATTTTGGAATGTGAGCCATAATTATCTAGGTAGCAGATTGGAGAGAGTCTATTGACCATATTCTTCGCTAAGTGCAGTTCCACAGTACATTGCACATAATCCATAGCTCATATATAGAGAATCTCTTCTGAGCAATCCACGCAATACCATCCAGGCGTCCCTAGGAATCAGAGCTATGTAAGAGGAGGTGATGGATATAGGAGGTGGTTTCAATGCCTCTCATTACCTGTGACTGTCCACAGTGACAGTCAACTGAGTTTTGAGATCAGAGGTAAGTGAGTGAGCTCTGGAATACTGTTCAATGTCCAATGATATAATAGCTTTGCCAAATGATTAGGTTGAATATGAAGCTAAATTTATTATCTTGCCTTCTCAGGGAGCAGTTTCTAGCAAAGTCAGGAGCATTTGATCAGAAGGGTAAAAGAAATGTATACAGAAACTTTGCTCACTGGCCTCATAATTCAGTATAGCATCTAGAATAAACTAAGAAAAGGGACTGATTATAAAGGGAAGGAGAGAAAACATTAGTGAAGCAGGAAAAACTGGATTTGCACATTATACCAAGGTATAGGTATTTTTGATAAGTTGACCATATTTTGATTAACAATATTTATGAAGTAGTACCAAGCTGTAGAACAGAGTGTGGGGATAGCTAAAGAAAGAAAACCAAACCAAGATACTGCATTTAAGTCTTCTGAATTTTCTGAGGGAAACTGACAAGCTGTTTAACATCTCATGCTCCAGCATCCTTATAAAAGAGCTAAATGGTCAACATGACCAAGCTCAGTAGCATCAACCATTGAATCATTTTTTAAGTCTTTCTTTTTTTAATTGATTATTTATTTTTGACTGTGCTAGGTCTTCATCACTGCACACAGGCTTTCCCGAGTTGCAGCAAGTGGGGGCTACTCTCTAGTCGCAGTTCAAGGGCTTCTCATCGTTGTGGCTTCTCTTGGTGCAGAGCGCAGGCTCTAGGTGAACGGGCTCAGTAGTTGTGGCATACGGGTTGAGTTGTTCTGTGGCATGAGGGATCTTCCTGGACCCAGGGATCAAATCATGTCCCCTGCATTGGTGGGCAGATTCTTAACCACTAGACCACCAAGGGAAGTCCCTGACCATTGAATCTTAAGAATAAGGGACTAAATTCTGCCAAGTGTAGTTGATGTAATTGTCTTTGTGATTATCTTTTACAAAGAATAGACACATAGTTAACATATATAGGTGGTGGCTCAGATGGTAAAGCATCTGTCTGCAATGCAGGAGACCTGGGTTCGATCCCTGAGTCAGGAAGATCCCTTGGAGAAGGAAATGGCAACCCACTCCAGTATTCTTGCCTGGAAATTTCCATGGACAGAGGAGCCTGGTAGGCTACAGTCCATGGGGTTGCAAAGAGTCAGACACGACTGAGAGACTTCAATTTCTTTTCACTTTTCTTTAACTTATATACAAGCTTATACACAAGCAGTTTTACAGGCAGCTGAGAGAAGAGAAAGAGGATTAGGGCTACACAAGTATATCTAGAACTGGGAAGTCCAGGGCCGGGGCAACTCATTTCTCTTCAGCAGCACTGGCATCTGCCTTTTGACCTCCCTCTGTTTCCTCTCTATCTTGATTGGCCTCCTTGGTTCCATATGGTCCCAGGTAACATCTTAGGCCATCTGCCATCATTACTTTCTAACATGTAGGAGCGTTGGCTCAGGTGTCTTTCCTTTGATCCAATCAATGGCCAATGTAATGGCCATTACATTCAGGGCTACATGATAAAAGAAGGCAGTAAGGATCAGTGTTCAGGCTCAGTTTCTAAAAGGGAGATGGAGGCAGAGACGCAAATCATTTAAGTGGCTAAATCTACCCTTCAAGAGCAGTTTGAGACTTGTGAATGGTGCTAAGGATGTGCAAGGAGGCATGGAATAAAGAGGAATATGTGGGAAATGATTTCCTTTATTTAGGAACCAGGCCAAGAAAACATAAAACCAGGGTAGACCAAAGCGTGATACATCTCCTCTCTTTTCTTGTATTTCCCCTCAATAGGAAATAGTGATTTCAGCCTTCTATGAGTCACAAAAGGAAAGAAAATTCTTCAAGGGGGCCACTAATTGTGGTTTAGGAAAAAAAAAAAAAGTCTTATTTTAAAAGACTGTGCCTAATTTTCCCCTTACCAGCCAGTACACTCAGCATATTAGCATCAGTAACCAAAATATTAATATATTCCTAGATTTTAAATGTCTTTCAGCTGTCCTGTGCTTGCCCTCCTGCCAGTTAGACTGTGTGATTCACAGCAAAAGTACAAATGAAGGCCCCATACCATGGTCCACTCACCTTTTCCACGTCTGTTTCCATCTTTCACTACAAAGAGCCTTAGCCACATGGAGTGGACTCCCACTTCAATTCATACTCCTCCTCCACAAGAGTTAGTCTTCACCTACCCTGGGGTCAAGAGAAAAAGAACAACTGTGCAATTCACTCTTGGGAGGACAGATTGGGGAAGAGGACTGATCCAGCTCTGAGAAGAACCACCTTCAGCATCTCAGGTTCCCAGAACAATCTAGAAGTAAGGAGAGGTCTAGTGTGGGGATCACTCCCTATTGGAGAGGTTGACTATGTAAAGTGCTCAGCCAAGGTCAAAGACCTTAGTTGCCATGGCCCAAGAGCAGTGTTGGCTGGCCAAGAATATTAGGAATCACCTAGGCACACTTTGACCTCGGTGGAGTCTTTGATGTTGAGTTACGATTATGCCACTAAACTCAAGGCAGGGAAGGCAGAAGGCACTTGTATGGGTCATTAGCCATAGAGGGCAGGGAGTGTCTGGATTTCTGCTCAAATGCTCTCAAGGAAGGGAAGGATCATCCAATAAGACCATCACAACTCCAAGAGAGTATTTTAGGGGAAGTGCAGCCATTCCTCCATAAAACCTCAAAGACATGATGTTTCTTGACCACTAGAAATTTAATGTATTTGAAATCAAATTCAGCATCCTTTTTCCTAAACATTTTCCTCTTCCTTCTTCCCTTCACTGTCCTATTCCTGCTAAGAGCACCATTGTTCTCCCAATAATTTTGACTCTCTATCTCTGGTTTCTCTCTTTCCTGAGCTCTCTAACATTACATGCTGTCACCAAGTCCCCCTGACCTTTCTTCTTTATTAGATCAAATGTCTATTTTCTTTCCTATCTCTGCTGCAGAGATATAGTTCTGGACCTTATTACTTCCTGTCTAGACCATTACAATAAACTCTGGTCAACTTTCCACTAGAATCCAATCTAAACAATAACAATACTTCTGTCTTATTATTCTCAAAATACAAATTTGTTCATATCTGTTCTCTTCTTAAAAAGCTTCAATGTCTCCCCATTGACCAAGAACTTTTTCAAACCCCTTAGCCTATATTCAATCCTCCAAGCACACCTTGGCTCCAGTTAAGGTCTTGACAGCATTTGTTGTTGCTGTTGTTTAGGTAATTACAGAAAATCAACGCAAAAAATATGAAAAATGATATAAATTTGAATCCCAATTTCACCATTCAAATGTATTTTGGTCTGTCTACATATGTCCTTACTTACAAAAGTGAAAACAGTTTTTCTTTTGCATTTGATAGAATACTGGTAGCATTTTTCTATATTTGAAAATAATTATTAATTTTTAAAATGATATTTGGTGCACTGGCTCAAAAATAGAAATTGTTACTATGTAGTTAACTGGTCTTTATTGTAAAAAGTATGCAAAACTTAGATAAGCATTAATGAGTAAACAAGTAAACTTATTCCATACTTCAAAGAACTAACAATGGTTGACATTTAATATATATATTAAATGGTTTTATTATTTAATTATTGTGTCATGACACTTATCTAAGGTTATCTTTTTTGCTGCAGTGATTTGGAAGGTTTACATCATGTTTTTTTCCTGGCAGTGATGAAAAGATTAATTTGTCTTTTAAAAATGTATTATAACCTAGTACTTCCTAGTTATTAGCATCAGGAATGAAAAGAGTCTGTTTTCCTAGTACATAAGACATTTATTTTACTTTATAATTCTTTTATTTACTCATCAGTTTCACAGGTTTTGCTTCTATAATCTGAATTTTAAGATCAAATTATTATTTCTCTTACCTTATTATGAATCTTTTATTTTAAAGGCAATTTTTGATATCTAAAATGTTTGTCACCCAAGAAATAAGTATTGATTCTCAAAGAGTTTACTTGCTCAAAACCAAATCTTAGTTTTAACTATAATTTTCTTTTTCTTGAGTTTACTATTTTAACTTTCAGTTGTCTTTCCTAGGATGTATGTTCAAGTAATTTCTCTTTTTTGGGGGGTACAGTGATGACATAATTTCCAAGCCCCTGCAAATCTAAGATATATTACTCTTGATGACAGCCTTTTAAAATCCAAAACCTTTTTGTTCATTCTTCATTCTTATTATCATCAATATTTTGGAGAAGATGTATGATGCCAGACCCATTTTAGTTCTTTTTAACCCAAATTGTTTAAAATTGCTTCTATGCTTTTAAGTTTATTTTTTCTCTTTGATTTTTAAAAATGTCATCAAACTATATCTAAATGTTGGTATATTTCCATTAAATTTATCTGATAATTGGTGAGTCCTCGCAAAGACTTGGATCTTTCTTCATTTCAGAACAATTTCTTCTTTTACTTCTTTATGTCATCTTTCTGACATAAAGATGGTTTTATGGCTTGCAATCTACTGGTTTGTATTACTGGTTTGCAATCTACTCTGTGTAGAGATTTTCCTATATCTGTGTCCAGTTTTTCTCTCTCTCATCTCAAGAATTCTAATTTTTATACCATAGATTCTTGGAGATATTTTCAATGTTCCAAACATTGTTTTTCAGTTTTCAGAGTACTCAATCAACTTTTCATCACCTCCTTGTAATTAAGCATTAAAAAAAATTCCCATGAAATCTTTTATGACTTTAGAATATATCCTTTCACAGTGACTTGCTCAATTTTCAAAACTGTGTCTTCTTGAATCACATTAAGAATGAGACTGCTTCTAATTTTTTTTTCTTCCACCCAAGAAAAAGTGGTCTTATCCTTTTGAATTTGTTGTTGTTTGGTTGCTCAGTCATGCCAACTCTTTGCAACCCTGTGTTTGATGATATTCTATATTTACTGGTCAATGGCTCAGTGGTGGGCTTTCATTGGTAAAGAATCTGCCTGAAATGCAGGAGACACAGGAGACTGGATCCCTGGATGGGCAAGTTCCCTGGAAGAGGAAATGGCAACCCACTCCCATATTCTTGCCTGGGAAATCCCATGGACAGAGGAGCCTGGTTCTTTGGACAGAGAGCTACACTTCAAAGGGTTGCAAAGAGTCATATGCGACTGAACCCAGCACACAGCACAGCACAGATGAAGAAAAAAATTCCATCACACTTGGCCTCTACTAGAACAAGAATAGTCAAACGTACTTCCCCCATTTCTATAGGGTAAAAACTTTTGAACTTCCAACTTGTTTCTTATGACTTCTTACCCCAGGCCTGCCGTTCCTCTCAATTAGAGTCCCATCAGTGCAGTCTACCAGAGTCTTCTCTAATCTTTACTTTCCCAAGCAGAGAGCACTTGCCTTCATATAGGGAGAAGTTTTAGGTCTCTCTTCTATACTTTATGTAATATACTTTTTTTGAACTTTATTTCTTAACATTTTTAAAAGATGTCTCTTACTAATTTTTATTTTCCCACATCTTTCCATTGGTATTTGATGATGGGGGTGTTGCTTCTGCTAATATAACCATCTTTCCAAAATCTGTTTTCATTGTATTTTCCATCAATTGTATGTCCTGTGATTTCTGGAAAATATGCTTTTTCTTATGCTGTTTAATTCTCCTGGAGGGGCTTTCCTAGCATCTCTTCTTGATCTAACTCTTCCTACTGAAATAATCAAGACACAAGGAATTTTCAATAAGGTGTATAATAAAAGTGTTAACAAAGGAGGTATGTGATCTTACATGTACTCCTATTCTTTCTGTTTATTAATATACACTAGCATCTACCATGAATGAAAACCATGTATGATTATACCTCCTTTCCCCAATTACAGCATTCAATCTTTGAGAACCAGAAACAATGCTTTGTTCGGGTTTGTTTCCTGTAAAAGGCACAAACAGAAACTTTCCCGTAGGAGAGATTCCAAAAAGAACTATGCTAAATTTAGTTTAAGTTTGGCTATTATTTATGATATACTCTGTATCAATATATGTGTTAGCTCTATTCCCCACAATAATCATCAGAGGTAAGTATTATAATTCCTTTTTACAGAAAAAGTATCCGAGACACAGACAAGATTAATAACTTTAAGGTCATGCAGCTAGTGTCTGAAATTAGATTCACACCCAAGTATGACTCCAATGTCCATGTGATATTCTGCCACACCATTCTGATTCAATTAAATTTTAATTAAGTTTAGATGACCTCACCAGCCATAAAACTTGTAGAAGGAATATAATTGGGTTAGATATGAAATACCATTCCTCCTTCACTGAGTCTACTTTATATATTCTCTGATAAAAAATGGAAAATAGACCTCAAGGTTTCTACTGAATTCCTGACTGCAGTACTTCCAAGGCCCTTTTGTAGACTTCTCTTTCCTTTCCCCAAATAATATGGCAATCCTGACTGGGGCCTATATGAAATAACTAGTTACAACATACTTTGGAAATAACATACCTTGGAAATTTAACCAAGAATAAGGGCTTCCCCTGTAGCTCAGACGGTAAAGAATCTGCCTGCAATGCAGGAGACTTGAATTTGATCCCTGGGTCAGGAAGATCCCCTGGAGAAGGCGATGGCTATCCACACCAGTATTCTTGCCTAGAGAATTCCATGGACAGAGGAGCCTGGCAGGCTACAGTCCATGGGGTTGCAAAGAGTCAGACACGACTGAGCAGCTTTCATTCACATAGTCTTTCCTTATGCTGTAACTATAATGACACCCTAGAATGCTAAACCTACAGATACCAGAGATTTAGCAGGCTACAGTATGTCTCCTACTAGCCTGGGCTGGATCTATCCTTTGTGGAAGCAGCAGAAAAATAATATGCACAGCTGACCAGGATATCAGTAATAAAGGCAGAATAAAAAGTCCCTTAAAGCACAACTGGCAGCCCATAGGCCAAACCCAGCCTGCTGTTGTATTTTGTTTGGATTAAATAATGTTTTAAAACTGTTTGACTTTGGGGCCAATATTGAAAAATTTGAAATTTCACATAAAATCCAGATATCTGGATTTTTTTTTGTTTGTTTTTAAGAATATGAAGATCTGCTCACACCAGAATTATATTCCTGCCTGAAACCTACTCAGGTTGAGTAGCAGCAGGCATGGCTTGTGCCTTCAACTGTCATCCCCTGAGTCTGAAACACACCACACTGTGGAATGGGTATAAAATATAGAAAGTCAGGGGTGGAAAGAACCTTAACAAAATCAAGCCAGTCTCTCCATTTTAAATGAGGAGAAAGGACCAGGAAGGTGATATCCCCCTAGGACACATAGCTGGTTGGCAACAGAGCTACAATAAACTAGGCTTTCCTCACTTGACTCATCAATCTCCTTATTGATGTACTTCATAACGAATAGGACCTCTCCTGAAATTAAATTTTTTGCTATTTAAAGAATAAGGTGTATTTCTAAAATATCTCTCTGTCATTCCTATCTTCCCTGGACCCCTCCTCTCTCCTCTACTTGTGTTAGCACATTACCCTGCTGCATGACAAGTAAATGCTTTGAGATAGAGACACTAAAAGATTTGAGAAAGAAGGCTGAGCATTGAAGAATTTACACTTTTGGATATGGTGCTGGAAAAGACTCAAGACTCCCTTGGACAGCAAGGAGACCAAACCAGTCACTTCTAAAGAAAATCAACCCTGAATATTCATTGGAAGGACTGATGCTAAAGCTCCAATACTTTGACCACCCAATGCAAAGAGCCGATTCATTGGAAAAGGCCCTGATGCTGGGAAAGACTGAAGGCAGGAAGAGAAGGGGGTGACAGAGGATGAGATGGTTGAATGGCATCACCAACTCAATGGACATGAGTTTGAGCAAATTCTAGGAAATAGTAATGGACAGGAAAGCCTGGCATGCTGCAGTCTGTGGGGCTGCTGAGTCAGACATGACTCAGTGTTTGAACAAAAAACCCCCATAAATATCAACATAGTTCTGTACTATACAAGGTCCAACTTGTGTAAATAAAAGTCTTGATTCTTTATTAACCTTATTATAAAAATACATAATATTGCTCATTTATCCAACATATATTTATCAAACATCTACCATATTCAAGAAACTATATTGAACACTCTTCAGAGAGAAAAAGAACCAACAATACAATGAGATCTCTGTCTTTATAGTCATAAATTAGCAGTACCCATCTGTAACAGAATCTCAAACAGTAAATCATCTAAATATATGTTTCTCCAGATCAAAAATCAGAGTTCTTTATAGTTCATAGAGTATAGCAAATATAACATATACAATCTATGATGGGGGTTTGTGTTTTGAACTTATTGTTATTGGTGGCAAATTGGAATCAGAGGCTCAAACAAAGGCAGTAAATTAATGAGTCAAAAGTTAAAACAAGATTTTTGGAACTAGATAAAAACATTAGCTTTTAACAATCCACATTTCCAGACAATAATTTGGTTTTTTATTGAAGCTGAATTTTAAGGAGTGACTATGATGCAAGAATATTTATATTGGAAGAAAAAGTTCCTGACCACCCATCAAGTTACAGAATAATTGTCTTCTAATATACATGTTGAATCAGAGATCTCACTGTAGTAGGTGGCAGATGTAGGAGGAAAAATTTTTTTCTTTTTCTTATTTCTCAGGGAATAGTCTTCTTGGCACAAGATTCAGTCCAACAAGCATGTACTGAGCACTAATTACGAATCAGGCTTTATGCTTACCACTGCAAGGATAGAAAGATGACTTCAAGATATTTATTATATTACTATCTTTCCTATATTTAGTACTGGTTAAAGACACAGATTAAGGGAGATATAAAATAGTTAACGCTTAGCCATATGTTGTTTTGATTAAAAAAAAAAAAAAAATGAACGTAATAGGCATCCAAAAATAGCAAGAAAACAATAGAGACTCCAAGGCACACTTCAAGGGGCAATGAGTCCTGAGGAGTAGATAACTCTAGAGGCAAAAAGAAGGGGAACCCTCAGGGCAATGCAAGATTGCAACCTCACTGGAGGTGGATAATTTGGATTCTTGTTATTTTTGGAAACTAAACCCCAACCAAAGAAAGGTAATGCCAAAGAATGCTCAAACTATAGCACAATTGCACCCATCTCCCACATTAGTAAAGTAATGCTCAAAATTATCCAAGCCAGGCTTCAGCAATACGTGAACTGTGAACTTCCAGATGTTCAAGCTGGTTTTAGAAAAGACAGAGGAACCAGAGATCAAATTGCCAACATCCGCTGGATCATGGAAAAAAGCAAAAGAGTTCCAGAAAAACCTCTATTTCTGCTTTATTGACTATGCCAAAGCCTTTGACTGTGTGGATCACAATAAATTGTGGAAAATTCTGAAAGAGTTGGGAATACCAGACCACCTGACATGCCTCTTGAGAAACTTATATGCAGGTCAGGAAGCAAGAGTTAGAACTGGACATGGAACAACAGACTGGTTCAAAATAGGAAAAGGAGTATGTCAAGGCTGTATATTGTCACCCTGCTTATTTAATTTATATGCAGAGTACATCATGAGAAATGCTGGGCTGGAAGAAGCACAAGCTGGAATCAAGATTGCCGGGAGAAATATCAATAACCTAAGATATGCAGATGACACAACCCTTATGGCAGAAAATGAAGAGGAACTAAAAAGCCTCTTGATGAAAGTGAAAGAGGAGAGTGAAAAAGTTGACTTAAAGCTCAACATTCAGAAAACTAAGATCATGGCATCTGGTCTCATCACTTCATGGGAAATAGATGGGGAAACAGTGGAAACCGTCAGACTTTATTTTTTGGGGCTCCAAAATCACTGAAGATGGTGATTGCAGCCATGAAATTAAAAGACGCTTACTCCTTGGAAGGAAAGTTATGACCAACCTAGATTGCATATTCAAAAGCAGAGACATTAATTTGCCAACAAAGATCTGTCTAGTCAAGGCTATGGTTTTTCCAGGGGTCATGTATGGATGTGAGTGTTGGACTGTGAAGAAAGCTGAGTGCTGAAGAATTGATGCTTTTGAACTGTGGTTGAGTCTTGGAGAAGACTCTTGAGAGTCCCTTGGACTGCAAGGAGACCCAACCAGTCCATTCTAAAGGAGATCAGTCCTGGGTGTTCATTGGAAGGACTGATGCTAAAGCTGGAACTCCAGTACTTTGGCCACCTGATGCGAAGAGCTGACTCATTGGAAAAGACTCTGATGCTGGGAGGGATTGGGGGCAGGAGGAGAAAGGGATGACAGAGGATGAGATGGCTGGATGGCATCACCAACTCGATGGACATGAGTTTGTGTGGACTCTGGGAGTTGGTGTTGGACAGGGGGGCCTGGCATGATGCGATTCACTGGGTCGCAAAGAGTCTGACACGACTGAGCGACTGAAATGAACTGAACTGAAACCCCAACCGGACACCTACAGGGGAAGGCAGGATGACTAAAATAAAATAGTAAATTTGTTTTTAAAGGGGGACAAGAGGATAGCAAAGAAAAGCTAAAGAAATATAAGGGGAAGAAGGAAATTGATGGACTTATTTCAGCTCAGTTTAATTCAGTCACTCAGTTGTGTCCAACTCTTTGCAATCCCATGGACTGCAGCACACCAGTCCTCCCTGTCCATCACTAACTCCCAGAGTTCACCCAAACTCACGTCCATTGAGTCGGTGATGCCATCCAACCATTTCATCCTGTCGTCTCTCTATCATCATCCTCTGTCATCTCCTTCTCCTCCTGCCTTCAATCTTTCCTAGCATCAGGATGTTTTAAAATGAGTCAGTTCTTTGTATCAGGAGGCCAAAGTATTGGAGTTTCAGCTTTAGCATCAGTCCTTCAATATTCAGGACTGATTTTCTTTAGGATGGACCGGTTGGATCTCCTTGCAGTCCAAGGGACTCTCAAGAGTCTTCTCCAACACCACAGTTCAAAAGCATCAATTCTTCAGTGCTCAGCTTTCTTTATAGTCCAACTCTCACATCCATACATGACTACTGGAAAAACCATAGCTTTGACTAGACAGACCTTTGTTGGCAAGGTAATGTCTTTGCTTTTTAATATGCTGTCTAGGTTGGTCATAACTTTTCTTTCGAGGAGTGAGCGTCTTTTAATTTCATTGCTGCAGTCACCTTCTGCAGTGATTTTGAAACCCAAAAAACTAAAGTCTGTCACTGTTTCTGTTGCTTCCCCGTCTATTTGCTATGAAGTGATGGGACCAGATGCCATGATCTTAGTTTTCTGAATGTTGAAATTTAAGTCATTTTTTTCACTCTCCTCTTTCACTTTCATCAAGAGGCTATTTAGTTCTTTTTTCCTTTCTGGCATAAGGGTGGTGTCATCTGCATATCTGAGGTTATTGATATTTTTCCCAGCAATCTTGATTCCAGCTTGTGCTTCTTCCAGCCCAGTGTTTCTCATGATGTACTCTGCATATAAGTTAAATAAGCAGGGTGACAATATACAGCCTTGACGTACTCCTTTGCCGATTTGGAACCAGTCTGTTTTTCCATGTCCAGTTCTAACTGTTGCTTCCTGACCTGCATACAGATTTCTCAGGAGGCAGGTCAGGTGATCTGGTATTCCCATCTCTTTAAGAATTTTCCACAGTTTGTTGTGATCCACACAGTCAAAGGCTTTGGCATAGTCAGTGAAGCAGAAGTAGATGTTTTTCTGGCACTTTCTTGCTTTTCAACAAAAAACTGGGTTAAAGATTTACTGAGCACAGCCCCGCCCATCAGAACAAGACCCACTTTGCCCCTCAGTCAGTCTCTCCCATCAAGAAGCTTCCATAAGCCTCGTATCCTTGTCTATCAGAGGGCAGACAGACTGAAAACCACAATCACAGGAAACTAACCTATCTGATCACATGGACCACAGCCTTGTTTAACTCAATGGAACTCTGAGCCATGCTGTGTAGAGCCACCCAAGACGGACAGGTTGTGGTGGAGAGTTCTGACAAAACGCGGTCCACTGGAGAAGGGAATGGCAAACCACTTCAGTATTCTTGCCTTGAGAATCCCATGAACTGTACGAAAAGGAAAAAAAAAAAAAGATGGACTTACTTAGCTAGACTATATTTAAGAATGCTTAGATGTAGGTACTGAAATGATGTCATCAGTAAACCATCTCATCTCTGCTTTCCTTTAGTGTCATTTCCTAACTCCAGCAAGCATTCAAAATCTCTTACTTCCTGTCCCCGCCCATACATGTATTACCTGATCTTGACATTTAGGCAATTGCCCATGTTGAGTCACTACTTAATTGAATAATAATATATACAAATTTAGTAGATAACTGCCTTTTCTTCAGTCATTGAAAACAAGAATCTTGAGGAAAGGGCTAAATATCATGTCTTTTGTATTATCTGTAGCAACTTGCATACTACCTTTGACAAAACAGATAATCAATATATATCTGCTACATTAAAATTACATCAAATTAATCTTAAATGAGGTGGTTGTATTCTGAGTAGGGATTTAAAATGATAATTTATGATATAGATATTGGGTCAAAGAGAGGAGACAGTGTTAGATTACATAAAGGGCATGAAGGTACACTAATTCATTTCTAGTATTCTCAAGGTCTACAGGCTAAAAACTAGGAATAATGTTGACATTAAAATAACAAAGGTGCAATGTTTGATGGGAGAAGCAATTTGTCAAAGAAGATAAATTTCACCTCAGTTACCTTGAGTTTTAACAGCTAACAAAATATTCAGTCTGTTATGTCATATTAATAAATGCCTAAGGGAAATAGAAAGCAGATGAGGGTTTAGGCCTGAAGATATAGATTTGGAATTCACGTAATTAGAATTGATGATAAAAATAATAATTAGAATGGATAACACTCCATAGAAAGGAATAGCATAAAGTTCTGCTTTCAGCAACAGGTTGAGCTACAAATTCCAGAAAAAAACTTCTACTACAAACCCTGAGAAATTCTGGATAAAAAAAGCAAATAGACTTTAAAACATAATTGAGCAACAAAAAAGTAAAAGAAATCCTCAGGTTAAAAAATAAGCCTTAAAGAGCCTGAAACTGAGTGCAAGCCAATTTTAAAATCACAAATTGCCATGGGCATCTCTTGACAGCAGAAATCTAGATGCTCGGGTTCTAATGGCCAAGACCAGGAAAGGTGAGAAAGACCTCTGTCTGGGTCACAGTAATAAGTCAAATCTGAGGCTCCTACAGAAAGTTACTTGAAGAGTCATTCCCTCAATAAAAATGTAAGCCAGAAAAAATTCATCCACTGGGAAAGACAGCAACAGGGAAGCAAGCTTTCCTTAGGTCTCAGGACAAAGGGAAAATGAGTCTCCACTGGAAGTTTATAATGACAAGCCTGTCCTCACAGTGACTTGAACCCTTGATACCTTTGCATTCTAGCAAACTGCAAGGAAAATTAATCTTTAAGGACTTTTAGGTTATTAGTGGCCCAGGATACCTGACAGAAGGGAACACAAGTCCAGTCTAGAGAAACAATTGCCTTAACTCAGATTCCTCAGAAACTCCATAAATTAATATCAGCTAAAAGAAACAATATAAAGTTATCAAAAACACAAGTAAACAATGCACTAATAGCAAGAATCAGAGAAAAACAGCCCAAGGTCTTCAAACGTGGGCATCATCAGATACAAATTATCTTAAAATAAACTTTATAAAAATTTGGCATGTGGCGGTGGGGTCAGGGAAGAGAGAATTAAAAATAAGAACATAGAACATGGTACTTTAAAGAAATAACCAGGAACATTTGAAAAAGAACTCAAAAGAACTTTCATACATTATTAATATAAATTTAGGGTTTCAAAACTCAGTAGATTGGTTAAACAACAGATTCAGTTCAGTTCAGTTCCGTCACTCAATCGTGTCCGACTCTTTGCGACCCCATGAATCTCAGCATGCCAGGCCTCCCTGTCCATCACCAACTCCCAGAGTCCACCCAAACTCATGTCCATCGAGTTGGTGATGCCATCCAGCCATCTCATCCTCTGTCATCTCCTTCTCCTCCTGCACCCAATCCCTCCCAGCATCAGAGTCTTTTCCAATGAGTCAACTCTTCGCATCAGGTGGCCAAAGTCCTGGAGTTCCAGCTTTAGCATCAGTCCTTCCAAAGAACACCCAGGACTGATCTCCTTTAGAATGGACTGGTTGGATCTCCTTGCAGAGTCTTCTCCAACACCACAGTTCAAAAGTATTAATTCTTCAGCGCTCAGCTTTCTTCACAGTCCAACTCTCACATCCATACATGACCACAGGAAAAACCATAGCCTTGACTAGATGGACCTTTGTTGGCAAAGTAATGTCTCTGCTTTTCAATATGCTATCTAGGTTGGTCATAATTTTCCTTCCAAGGAGTAAGTGTCTTTTAATTTCATGGCTGCAGCCACCATCTTCAGTGATTTTGGAGCCCAGAAAAATAAAGTCTGACACTGTTTCCACTGTTTCCCCATCTATTTTCCCTGAAGTGATGGGACCAGATGCCTTGATCTTAGTTTTCTGAATGTTGAGCTTTAAGCCAACTTTTTCACTCTCCTCTTTCACTTTCATCAAGAGGCTTTTTAGTTCCTCTTAACTTTCTGCCATAAAGGTGGTGTCATCTGCATAATAATCTGAGGTTATTGATATTTCTCCCGGCAATCTTTTAGACAAAACTAAAGAAAGAATTGGAGAACTCATAAGACATATCTGAAAAATCCAAAAAAATGTTTAAATGCAGCACCTTTGAAAGTTTAAAATTTATTCTATTCTTGGAAAATAGAATTAAAACATACATACATCTATTGGGAGTTAACAGAGGAAAAAGTAAAGAAATGAAGGATAATTGGTATTCAAAGAACTGATGTCTTTGAATTATTTAGACTCCCTGAAAGACATGTATCTTCAATTCAGAAAGTATGGCAACATCAGTAAGAGTAAATAAAAATAAATGTTTATTTTAGTACATGATAGTGAAATTTCAAAACTCTGTTATCAAAGAGAAAATCTAAAATATAGCCAGAAGAAGGGGAAAATGCATACAAATTGGTAACAGATTGTCATCAGATTTCAACAGCAGTATAGGAAATATCAGTAGAATAGTATCTCTGAAAGGTTATTTATAATATAATTATATACCTGCCTAAAGAACAAGAGTGAAAAAGGATTTTTTAAAGAAATCCTTTCTTCTTAAAAAGAAGAGAAAGACAGAAAGTCTAGTACAAGCACAATTTCACTAAAAGAAGATCTGAAGAATGAACTTTAGGAGAAATAAACACATTTCATGAAGCAGACCTGATAGCCAAGAAGAATTGGTAAGCAAATAAATTGGTATATATTCAAGTAAATATAAATGAACATCTGTGTATGAAATGATAGTAATTTGAAAAAATAGAATTCAAGTACTGCACCATAATGACATTTCAGAATATGTGTGAGACCGACATTGAGAAAAGTACAAAACTTCATTGAAAAACGGTAAAGAATACCTAAACAAATGGAAAGATGTATCATGTTCATGAATAGAAAGCTGCAATACCACAGAAATGTTGAGTATCCCACAAAATAATTATAAATGCAACAAAATTTTAATTAAAGCACTAAAAAATATTTTCTTGGAACTTGGAATATTGATTCTACAATTTATACAAAAGAACAAAATGCCAAAAATAACCATGAAGCTCCTCAGAAAGAAAAAGTATGTATGAGAAAAGTAGGGAAAGGAATTTGTAATCGCAAAGCTTTTATGGAACTAGAGTATTACATTCGAATCATATGAAACTGATATATTTAAAGGTCAAAAGCTAAAATTGATAACTTCTTAGAGTTCAATATAATAACAAAAAGATGTAGAGGACTTCCCTGATGATCTAGCGGTTAAGAATATGCCTTACAATGCAAGGGACACGATCCCTGGTTTGGGAACTAAGATACTGCATGCTATGGAGCAGCTAAGCCCAGGTGTCACAAATACTGAGCCTGTGCCGCAACTAGAAGGGCTGTGTGCTGCAACGGAAGATCCCACATGGCGGAAGGAGACCCCACATGGCGGAAGGAGACCCCACATGGCGGAAGGAGACCCCACATGGCGGAAGGAGACCCCACATGGCGGAAGGAGACCCCACATGGCGGAAGGAGACCCCACATGCTGCAACTAAGACGAGACGCCGCCAAAGAAAAAAAATATTTTTAAGAAAGAAAAGACAATGTCTTTTAAAAAGCATATGGCATAGGATTGGTTTAGAGAAAAACAAATAGACAAGGAAAATTCAGAACAGAGAACGTTGGGACAGACCCATGCATATATGAAAACTTGTCAGAACTGGCATTATAGACCAGTGGGAGGGAAAAAAAATAAAGCTACTGTAATAATTCTCTGTCAGGAAAGTAAGGGCCTTCCAGGTGGCACTCCTGGTAAAGAACTCTCCTGCCAATGCAGGAGATATGAGATGTGAGTTCGAACCATAGATTGGGAAGACCCCCTGGAGGAGGGCATGGCAAGCCACTCCCGGATTCTTGCCTGGAGAATTCCCATGGACAGAGGAACCTGGGGGACTATAGTCCATAGAATCGCAGAATCAGACATGATGAAGTGAGTTACCACTCAGGCAGGAAAGTAAAGTCAAATTAGGTTGCTTACCTAATGTCCAGACAAAATTAGCTCCAGATGGATAAAATACATACTTAGGAAAAGCAAATATTAAAACTGCTGGAAGAAAATACAGAATGTCTTTACAAATATGTTTTCCTCTTCTTCTATAGTAATAGAATTTTCAGATGGGCACATGGCTGCCCGAAATAGACATTTTCTTCCCTTCTTTGCAGGCAGAGGCATCTTGTGATGAAAGTTTTGGCCAATGAGATGTAAGCGGAAACATCCATGAAACAGTTTCTGAGAATCTCCCCCCTTTTCTCTTCCTTTTTACCTTTCTATCTGGGATATAAGAACCGTAAAGTATCGTGAGGGTGGAGTAGAAAGCTAGAAGGAGTCTAGATCTCTCAGGACTTCATGGAACAGAGCTTCTTTACTTACTGCAGATTGCCTACCTCGGCACGCTTACGGAAGAGAAAAATAGGATCTGTCTTGTTTAAGTCATTGCTATTTTGGGTCTCTGCTCCTCACAGGCAAACCTAATGCTAGCTAGTGCCATTTGCAATGACACATCTTCTCTCTTTATTTCACAAAGTTTACAAGAGAAAAGCAGAATACATAGTAATAATACTAGGGGAGCATCCGCTTTTAATAGAACAAATAGGAAGAGAGAAGAAAAGAAGCTATACGTGCGAGAAGGCTCACATGCTATGAAACACGAGTGAGGACTGAAAACAAATTATACCCCCGGACTTGCCTAGATGAGAAGGAAGCCACTGGTGCCTTTAGAGGACTGTTTCCAAAGAATTACTAAGAAGTCAGTGAAGCAACACAACACTCAAGGGATTATCGCCACTTGCAGGTTACTTGGAGGCCCTCCAGCTCCACACAAAATCGGCATATAAACATGTTTGGTGTTTCTGGGCTATGGGTGTAACTAGGTGTACCTGAATAGCCCTTACTCTGGATAATTTCCTGGTGTCTTTTCCGTAATCGTGACACACCCAGTAGGAACATGCCTGATCGACTCTATTTGGTCACAATTCAATTGACAATTCAGTTGGGATCCAACCTATCTCTCTTCATCACTAAATGAGGGGATTCCTTTTTTTTCTCTCTAATTGTTTAGAAGGTAACCATGTGATGCCATGGAGTGAACTACATAGATTACAGCCAATAATGTATTATAGAAGAGCAAAGTAGTGTCCACCTGTAGTAGACGATGATGAACCTTCTAAAGATACAACTAAAAGGTGGGCCTTATATAACTTACCATCTATATGGAAGCCCTGAGCACTAGAACAGGAGAAGTGGATGCAGGTCAGAACCTAGAACTTAGCAAAATATGCGCAGGCATTCCTCAGTTATACCCAAGGGTGATGCTTATATGCACAAGCTCAGAACGCATAGGCCAAAAGAAATTGTCCCATAAAAATAGTGGTAAAGAATACATTTAGGGGAATTCAGTCATTACAATATAGCCTATACGTGTACATCCTAAAAGAGTAATAGGGAGAACACTTACATGGGTAGAGTAATCAGTAGAATTGACCAATAAAATAAATTACTGTTGTGTTTGATGAAGGAAAGTGCAGCCATTACAAAAGCAGAGGAGGTTTGTCTCCATAGTCTGATGACTGCTGGAACGGGGAATTAGATTTTCTTAGTACCATCAAGGGGGGGAAATTCCTAAAATTTCCCTTAGGATTTTCTTCATTGTAAAGAAACTTACCTATGCCAACTAGTTACAGTGCATTCCTCCCAGGAGAATTGGTAGAGCACCTAAACCCAAACAATTAAGGTAGCAAGGGTAACCGATAAAGTACAGATACATAGAAACGCAAAAAGCAATGAAGCCTTGGTGGCTGAGGCAGGAACACCTGAGGAACAACCATCCTGCAGTGTTAAGTGGGGATGGCACCTCCTACGGGAGTGACCTATGAGGACACCTAGGTCTGTGGTCTAGACACATGTTGATAAATTGTCTAAATTGCTTCACACATGTTTTCTAAAATATATGAATCAAGATTTTTGCCTGTATTACATGGATTAAGTCAACAATACAATGCCCTCCACCCCACCCCATATCCATGCTCATGGCATCCAGGCTAAATTTCTTATATTTTTTGGAAGAAGAGGGAAAATAAGGAGGGAACAGCAAAGCCAGGAGATGAAACAAAAGTCGAACTCCACTTTCTGAATCAGGAGTGGGAATGGGTGGGTTCTGGATTCCCAGGCATTCTCTCAGTCCAGTCTCCCTGGTTTGGGCTGGTTAAAATGGCTACCATTTATCAAGAGGTACTTGGAATCTCTGCCACTACTCTAGAAGACTTAGGCAACTGCAAGACCCAGAATTTTCCCCCTGTTGTTTAAGCCACATGGTAAAAGTGCCAGCTTGGGCTTCAAGGGCATCAGGGGTCTAGCCAGTCTTGACTCCTCAGGTAGACCCATGCATTCCTCAAGTGCAGGCTCACCCAGGACGGCTCACTAATTTCACAGCAACATATGTTGCATTTTCCTGGTTAAGCTTTCCATTTTTCTTATTAGTATATGGTGGGAATTTACTCTATACCTCTTACTATAGAATAGCTTCCTTTTGTCTATTGCACAAATCTAGGCAGTTGACCAAGATGATGAAGCCTCAGCAAACCCTTACCCATGTGGAATCTGGGAAAGGTTTGTGAATACCTTTGCAAAATGCCCCAGTACAACACATTATTCTACTAAGGAATTTTATTACAAATTTTCCTGAACTATATTTCAGGGCTCAATGCTGACTGGAAGACTCCCTTGTTTTTAAAATGCCCTTTTCTATGTTTGTTCTTGTTTCTTCTAGAAGTCCTTCTAGATGGGGTTAAATGGCAAAACTTCAAGGTTTTATGGTTCAGTATAATTGAAGATTATATCTGGTACATTAGGCACTACAATGTTAAGATTTTTCATTTACCAACCAGAGTATAAACACTTACAGTACGGGAAATCATATTTTATACCATTTGTATAGATAACCACTGAAGGTAGGTTTTGCTGTTTTGATGACTAGCGCTTTATTTATGACAATAGGTCCTCATACATTCATTGGATATTTAATGTTTGTTATTTATTAGTGAAGTTTTTCTGCTCACCTAAGAGAGGTGAGCAGAATAACTTGTATTTCACCTAAGAAATACAAGACACATCTCCTATCCTCAGTTCTCTCAATTTTTTATGAATTGGATTGAATTCTCCCTTCTAAAAGTGATCAACATATTTTAGTGGGGTTTTTTTTGTTTGTTTTTTGCTTTGTTTTTTTACTAAATTGTCCTGTTTAGTTACAACTAATGAACACTCTGTAAATATGCATTGACTTACTACATGGGAGACATTCATCTTCTTTTAGATCTAAATCTTGCCCATCCTCCTAGGTCAATTCAAGTCTTTTTAAACTCCACAAAGTCTCCTCTGAGGGCTCCGTTCTTTCTCTGAACTTATTTTTAATTATTGTACATATGCAGTCACTTCTTGAGATGCACCTCATTTTTAGGCAAGTTAAAAATAATAGCCATTGAGTGAACTTCTGATGCCTTTGTCTGTCTGGAGGAGGAAATGGCAACCCACACCAGTATTCCTGCCTGGAGAATCCCATGGACAGAGGAGCCTGTGTGGCTACTGTCCATAGCGTCACAAAGGCAACTTGGCATGCACGCACCTCAGCATATTCCCAGCAGCCCTTGCTGTCCTTCTGGTAACAACCCCCTCCCATGACCACACACTGGGCATGCAACGCGAGCTGCTCCAGTTCCAGTACTTCCCTCAGGATAGGTTCAAACTCTATCGGAGCAATCTCATGGTTCGGGAGTGAGGAGCCTCCCCCAGCCAGGCTACCAAGCATAAAGAGAAGCTGCTCTGAAAGAAAAAGCTGGTACCCCCAAAAAGAAGGGACGAAAGACCCAGCGAGCACTGAAGGTTTCTAAGTCGCTGGTTTTCGCTGTCCCTGGGGTAAGTTTCACACCAAGTATTTCCAGGGTTTAGTTATATCAGCCAACATACTCACTTTTTTTGTAGATTAACATCATCTTGCCACTTTAAGTTTTGATGAATCTGTGACAGATTCCTTGAGGTAGTCATGTCTTTGTATAGTTTTACTGCTTTTTCACATCCCATTGAGCCCAGCACAGGATACACCTCACGAGGAATAGAAATTCCATCAATAGTTGTCTCATTGAGTAATGATTGTTTACATTTCCATTAAAATTCTGGAATATTATGTAAGATACTACAAATATTAGTTAAATTACTATGTATAGGGAATGATGAGCAAGAGTCTCAAAAGATACTAATACTTTGGTTAAGTTACCTTTCTTTCAGGAACAAAATGCACATATTTTAAAAGAGTAATGAAAATGTTAGTCACTCAGTCATGAGACTCATTGTAACCCCATGGACTGTAACCCGCCAGTCCCCTCCATCTGTGGGATTCTCCAGGAAGAATACTGGAGTGGGTAGCCGTTCCCTTCTCTAGGGGGTCTTCCTGACCCAGGGATCAAACCCCCATCTCTTGCATTGCAGGCAGATTCTTTTCTGTTAGAACCACTAAAGAAGCCCGTATTTAACCATGTTGCAAATATATTCCTTGTCATTAACAGGACACTGCCTTCGTAAACCATTCTTATCCTTTATATTGTCTCATAATGGAAAGTGCTTAATATAAATGTTTTTAGATGTTGATCTTTTCATCACACACTAGTGAACAATCATGTAAATAATTATACACATACACACACAGATATGCAGATGACACCACCCTTATAGCAGAAAGTGAAGAGAAACTAAAAAGCCTCTTGATGAAAGCGAAAGAGGAGAGTGAAAGTTGGCTTAAAGCTCAACATTCAGAAAATGAAGATCATGGCATCTGGTCCCATCACTTCATGGGAAATAGATGGGGAAACAGTGGAAACAGTGTCAGACTTTATTTTGGGGGGGCTCCAAAATCACTGCAGATGGTGACTGCAGCCATGAAATTAAAAGACGCTTACTCCTTGGAAGGAAAGTTATGACCAACCTAGATAGCATATTCAAAAGCAGAGACATTACTTTGCCAACAAAGTTTCGTCTAGTCAAGGCTATGGTTTTTCCAGGAGTTATGTATGGATGTGAGTGTTGGACTGTGAAGAAAGCTGGGCGCTGAAGAATTGATGCTTTTGAACTGTGGTGTTGGAGAAGACTCTTGAGAGTCCCTTGGACTGCAAGGAGATCCAACCAGTCCATTCTGAAGGAGATCAGCCCTAGGTGTTCTTTGGAAGGACTGATGCTGAAGCTGAAACTCCAATACTTTGGCCACCTCATGCAAAGAGTTGACTCATTGGAAAAGACTCTGATGCTGGGAGGGATTGGGGGCAGGAGGAGAAGGGGACGACAGAGGATGAGATGGCTGGATGGCATCACTGACTCGATGGACGTGAGTTTGAGTGAACTCCGGGAGTTGGTGATGGACAGGGAGGCCTGGTGCGCTGCGATTTATGGGGTCGCAAAGAGTCGGACACGACTGAGTGACTGAACTGAACTGACATACATATTAATATATACACAACTACATATATATGCATATATATACACACACACATACAGGCATACGTGCTGTGTGTTATATGTATTGCTTAAACCGACTTCTTGGAAAGTTTATTTTTTGCACTTAGAAAACCTGGGGTGTAAATATAACAAAGTAACAGTTTGCTCCACAGTCCCTTTAACAGGCCCCTTTCCATGAATTCTGAGTGCAACTTGTTCATGAATATGGAAAGTATCTGAAGATTTTCTTTTAACTTGTCTTGATTTCCTTGAAGACTCTGGCACACAGCATGAGATTAAAATAACCTGGCGTTGCTGGCGATTTTGCTCACAAATACCAAGGAATAAATATTAGAATGATGGATTCTCTTTCCCTTGTCAACCATGAATGTATTCCTGCCAGGGGCAAGGTCTAGAGAGTAAGTTAAAAATAAACAAGTAGAACCAGAGAGTAACTTTATTCTTTTATTCAAAGTTTATTAAAATAAAGAACAAATTTAAAAGCACACATACCACTCAGCACCAATATAATAACACTCTTTCTACTGATAATCTCCAAAGCATTTCTGTTTCTGCAGTTGAGAAGCAGAGATACACACACACACATTCTCACCACATTTACCCAGTACTCATAGCATCATGCCCCGAATATTCTCCTTGCTAGGGAGGCGAGGATGGGCAGAGGCAAACGAGTGTGACTACATCCAACCACTAACTGAGTCAAGGACTCTTTCGTTAGCAGTTATCATTTGCACACTAGTAACTTCTGCACATTCTAATCTCCCCGTCCGGGTGCCCGATTATCTGGGCGAGAGATGGAGTCTGGTGACGATGTGATGCAAATTTAAACAAAACTGGCCAACATTCCCTACCCAATATCTTTTAATTGCTTTGGTTATAAAGTACTGGATTCTTATGTCATGACATCTTCCAATCTTAACACCCATAAAAACCGCACCGACCAGTGACATGGACTGGAGAAGCCTTGAGAGGATTTTCTTTCTTTCCCACTCTATTCTGTGGGTTTCTTTCATTTATGTGTTTACCTATTTGCTTTGGGGGGAGGGGCAGGGAATGGGAGTTTTGAGCCAAAATAGTGACTTCATTAACCATCTCCTGGGTCGTCGAAGTCTCTGCAGCAAATTAAAAAAAAAATAAACTCCATGGAGCTCCAGTGCGGCTGTCCAAGTTGGCATAGAGCCCCAACTTGCATGAGCAGTATTGTTCAGAGATCACTACGTATTTGCCAACTGATTGACTCACCTTGGAACGGCACTGGATCTTAAGTCTGAGACCTTGCTTCTGGAGCTATCCAGAAGGCAAGGCATTTAGGAAGTGGCTCAATATTTTGCTAAAGCCACTCTAACGGCACTCATCAGTCCTCCTCCAAAAGTGAGAAGTTTCTTTCCAGGTCTTCCCAGATCAATAGACCAAGCCCCCAGGGCCTAGTTCTTCCCAGTTTGCAACTTCCTGAATCGCCCAGGTCCTGGTCCCCTTCTTTCATACAGGAGGCTACCAAGAGAGGGTGGATCACCAAGCCGAGGTTGGTACTTACACCCCGTCTGGACTTATATAGGAAGGCTGGGCTTAGCTTCTATTTTTAAGGTAAAGGAGGAAGAAGAGAGGAGGTTGGAATATAACTAAAAATATTTTAGTTCTGATTTTTGGCAATATCATTTTTTAAAGAAAAACTCTTGTTTTTCTTTAAAAAAATTAATTTTTAAATTTTAAAATTAAAACCTCACTGAGAAATTAAGAATCTCACTGTTAATCTCCACTGCTCAGAGAATAGCACTGAGTTATGTTCTGAAAAGCTTTAAATGCTGGCAAAGGTTTTATTAATTCTTCAATGGGACAGAAGTTAGTGTCTATTTTTTCCCCTTTGCAATGGCCATCTGATTGTAATTAAGTTTATCTTCCAACTGTAAGTCAGAAATTAGGTAGAATAAATGTCCATGTTTATCCTCTTATCATCCACAGAATGGGAAGTCCTGCATGTACATTAATGCATTCTGCTTGCTGTGGACACAGCCCATAGGGCATGCTGAGGGCAACTGATATCCTATATCCAGCTGGGAATTTCCCCAAAGGCACAGACATTGTCTTTAACCTGCGTCTATGGTATTTTATGCAGCAAGGCAGCATCCATGTATGATCTCCCCATATTTCATAAGTTTTATTCAAGAGCCCAAAATGTGAAATACACTCAGACAAAATGAAAGAGAGCAGGCCTTTCTGCTCTTCTTGATCACAGAATTGGCATTTCCTGGTTAATGGTAGGAAAGTGAAAGTGTTAGTCACTCAGTTGTGTCTGACTTTCTGTGACCCCATGGACTGTAGCCCACCAGGCTCCTCTGTCCATGGGATTCTCCAGCCATGAATACTGGAGTGGGTTGCTATTCCCTTCTCCAGGGGATCTTCCTGACCCAGGGATCGAATCCAGGTCTCCTGCATTGTGGGCAGATTCTTTATCATCTGAGCCACCACTTAACTAAATCAATAGACCATTTCAAAGTTGATATTACTAAAAATCAGGGGTACATTCTACAAACAAGGTGAAGACAAAAGACCAGAGATCAAAAATATGAATATGAAAAGTCATATGAGTTAAATGATCATAACTTTAGCTATACATAGCAAGTACAGCACTAACCTGCTTCTAAGGAGGTCAGGTACACTTTAATATCTGTATGAAAGTGAAAGTGTTCGTTGCTCAGCCGTGTCAGACTCTGTGTAATCCCATGAACTGTGGCCCACCAGGCTCCTCTGTTCATGGAGTTCTCCAGGCAAGAATACTGGAGTGGGTTGCCATTTCCTTCTCCAGGGGATCTTCCCGACCCAGGGATTGAACCTGGGTCTACTTGCACTGGAGACAGATTCTTTACCATCTGAGTCATCAGGGAAGCCCAATCTCTGTGAAACACTTATCCTATTGTGCAAGCATTTCATGTATGCCCATTCAAGAAAGTCATTATTGATTTCACTATTATTTTCTCTAAGCAATAAAGTAAGTTTTGAATAGTTCCAAGACATAAGTCTTTCAAACAGTACATGTTGGAGTAAATCCAGATGCTATAAATAACACCCAAAATTGCTTGGAAACTATTTCTATAATAGACAAGCTAATTCAGTTTAAAAGGCTAAACTGATAGCTCCATGTAAACATAGCCTATGGGGTTGGGTGGGAGGGAAATATTTAGGTTCTAAAAAAAGACATCATATATATATATAGAAGTTTATATATGTATATATAAACTTATATCTTATACCATATATATATATATAAATTTATAAATTTTGCCTTGTGAGAACAGGAACAAAAATCCTTCAAAGGAACATACTTTATAAAAGATAAGATAGGTGGGGTATTGATTTCAGGGTATTGACAATACCTGTCAGTTTCAGGATATTGACAATCTAAGAATTTCTGTGAGCATACCAGCTAAACACTGATTCTCCTCTATCTCAAATAATGAGTTCTTATTAAGTTCCTTATAAGATACACCACAGGAAATCACAAAAGTTCATGTTGAGATAAATAAGTTATGTAGTTATAGGCTTCTCCTAACTCTGATAACACCAAGCCATTTTACATACTGTAGGATTCCTGAGCTTTGTCAATTCACTTTCTCCATTGGCCCTCAACAGCCTTTCTTCCGGTAACTCTCCTGTGTTCCACTGAACATGTCTTTGTCCCTGATACTCAGTCTATACCTTTGTGTGTTTACTTCCCACTGCTTCCCGTCTCCACCAGCCTATCCTCAGGGAGAAGAACTGCATGCACACAACCTTCTCTTTCTTTAAAAATGTATCACAGCAGGGTAGTTTTCTCATCACCCTTTCCCCCAGACAACTGGCACTGCCTGCCTTAGCCACGTCTCATCCCCCCACCAGCTTCGCCAACATCCTGTTCCCTTATTGTACGTGTAGAACAAAGGGGAGGTTTACAGACAACAGCGTGAGTGTGCTGCCACCAACTTTTCTTTTTCTTCCCTAGGATACCACACAAATCACGACACTATTTTGAAGGTAAAAATCAAGGGGCTATGCCAATAAATCAAGGGGTTTAACAACTAAGGACTCAGAAATACTCTATTCTCAATGTGATTTTCCAGAAATTCATTAATGTCACATTTTCAAAATTTGTTTCTTTGTTGGTACATTTTGTAGAATTTAGAACAGTAAGAAGGTTAAATGTTGCAGTGAAAAATAATCAGTTTTTAAAATGGAGCTTTAATATCTAAACAATAAACGATACAGTGATATGACTATTATGTTGCTCCATTTAAAAAATAAAATGGTTTTTGGTTCTTGCACACTCAGTTCCCATTTTTTTTCTGATTTCAGGCAGTTAGTTCAGGAAGATATTTTCGATTTTAGATATCTTTTATATTACTTTTATGATTCAATTATTAATGGAATGGCCATAGGAACCTTTGATTGTACATATAAATATAACCATATACTATGATCTGATAACATCCTCAAATTTACAATAAAAATTTAATATACAAAATTGGTTGATCTTTTTTGGAAGTTAGGACATTAGTTAATACTTATATTACTTATAAGTAGAACTATATCTTCATTTTAAAGAGAAATATGGAATATATATTTAAATAGCATTATAAAAATGTACTACAGAAGTCTTAGATGACTCTACCTCATCTAAGAGGAACAAAGGAAAACCCAAGTCCAAATTAAATATGAATGGGAATTCCATCCTACCAAACTCCATGATCCTGAGGATTTCATCAGTAGCAAAGCCTCCAAAATCTCTGATGGGAATTGTCTCACACTTTCTTGTCCTCTATTTGGCTCTATATTGCTGAGCTCATCATTCAGAGAACACTGCCATAGAGGCCCAGACCAAGAAGCAATGGGACCACAGTACAACTGTAGGGATGCAGAGGGGGACCCTGGCCCCACTGGGCCCACTGGTGTTACCTTTCATCAGCATCACGAGGTATAATCACCTGCTGAACACGTAAACACCACAAACATGTTTCAAAAAGTAATACAAATATTAAAATGCATTTTTTCCCTCTCAATCCCCCTTTCTCTTCAATCCAGGAATATATGACAAATACATAGATCTCATATGTATATTCTCTATGCTATCTTAGTGGAGCTTCTTTTTCTAGCTTTGCGTATGTTTCCGTGTTTCTGTGACTGACAAATTAGTACCACTCTCTACAGTTTCAAGGTGAAGCTCTATGAAACCTCCTAATCTTTCTGCCTCATTTTCCTAGCTTGTCGGTTTGATTTGCTTCTAGTACTTTCTCCACCTGTGTAGAAAGTAACCATCAGATATCAGATGACCATTCTAACCCTCCAGTAGGTATCATTCTTGATATCTGCAAATATACCTGCTAGTTCTGGGACATCCAGACTGGCACAGAGCAGTACATGGCTAGAAACTAGAAGGTCAGAAACTTCTCTAACATGTTAAACAATAAGGTCCTAACCACATGGCCTGGACTTGAAGACTCATTCTCAGTAAAGATTTGGCAAATATCCAGCTGGGCTCTATCCATACTGAATAAAGCCCAGGTAATACCCTTTACACTAACAAGGATGGTGGCTTCCCTAACATAGCAGTCATTCCCGTAGTCTTTTCTTCAGGTCCCAGGGCAGGCATCAGCTGTATCACTTCTTTTATGAGGGCAGAAATGAACACATGCTGAAACAAGTTTTCTTCTTTTCCATCTTGGGATCTTTTCATTCTGGGCTTTTCACCAGGAAGAGAAGAGATAGGGCTACTATTTAGCCAAAAGCCATTTAAGTGGTCAAAGTAGTATCCAGATGTTAGAGGTTTATGTTCTTCTGACACGTAAATTCCCGTCTTTCAGTGAGAAAATGGGACTCAGTTGAAATAGTGGATTGAATTCTTAGTTTCCTTGTCTTTACATAAATTAAAAAAAAAAAAAAGCTCTGTTACAATCATACTTTTAACCAGCTAATCTAGCTTTCATCTCTTGCTGAAATTCTTCTCCAGCCAACGCCGGACTTCTTGCAGGTTGTAAAAGAAGGGGCCCTTTCCTCCCAGATAAGCAATTTTCTGTCTCTGCACGATGCACACACGTTCAAAGGCTACCCCATAAGCAACGTTGGCATTATTGTCCATGCGGTCAGCCACAACTCGGCACTGGGGCGGCAAGGAGAAACGCTCCAGGAGCTGGTGGGCTGCTGCGCATCGGTCTTCCTGGTTCCGGTGCTTCTTCACCTCGAAAAACAAAGAAGAATCCCCAGGCACTGCCCAACCATCTGAAGGATGAGCCTCATCAATGTAGACCAACAGGAAGTCAGCCACGGATGAGAACTCTTCCACCAGTTTGCTGAAGGCTGGCAGCTGGTTAGTGAAAGGAGGTCAAGTGGCCGAGCCGAAGTTGACCACCAGTGGGCGCTCAGGGCTGGCAAAGTCCAGAAGGTGGCATTCAGTTCCATCCACTGTTTTCTCCTGGGCACCATTTCCACTGGTGTCACCTCCTTCCGGACTGGAGACATGCACCACGCTGGAATTGGGGGCATCTTCACCCAGTTTCACCTGGTGATGGAAAACGAAAGAGAGAGGCAAGACCACATGAAGCACGCACTCACTTCAGTTCACTCTGTACAGAAACGATTGGCTCTAATAAAATGCAGCATTTCCTTCGGAGGATATGGTAAACACATATTGACTTGAGTAAAGACCCATCATGGCAGGTAAGGTAATGAATGGCCCTAAAGAGAATAAAAGTCTTTTTCATTCTGTCTAGTCACTAAAGGCAATTCTTCTCATCACTGAAGGTACTGCAGTTAACTGTCTTCATAATTAAGTTGAGGCTAATGTTCTTTACTGTGCTTACTCTGTGTCAGTGCTTAGCTCACAATATATAACAAATGATTAATGGGTTTCATTTTAGAAGTGAAAAGTGAATGGTCTACTTTAAAATAAATGATCAGAGTTGTGGGACATGGCACCTCTTTCTGAATTCCCACTTCTGAATTCTAAAGTACTCAGGAAAGTCCTTTATAGTCTTGCCTAAAAGTCATTTAATCTGAACCAATGGACAAGGATGCCTATGGACTCTATTTCTACCCAGAATGCAAAAACCTGGGGTCTGCCATTTATAAGAAGAGCTACTCCCACTTAATCTCTCAAGAGCTGCAACTATCCCATCTGTAAAATGGTCATTTATAATGTCCATCTTCCTCATATGTTTATGGAAGGATGACACAGGGAAAAGAGCTCTGTACACTATAAATCATTGTGGGAGTGTAAGTTGCCATTATAGATGCCATGCAAACATGTGAAACTGAATACCATTTTTATGAGTAATTCTATGTTGTAATATAATTATTCTTAGAAGTGATTCGAGCTTTCTTTGGTATGACATCCTTTCTGGAGGTTTCTATAGCTACTGCATACTTTAGGGTTCTTTTGACTAGAACCTCGCCATTTCCATTAAACAAACAAATGAATGGAAACATATACTTTTATCTTTTGTAGAATCGGACTTTTAATTTCTCATATTTCATGTGTGTCTTAGTTTGTTTCACCTTTTTATCTCAGAAGTCACAAGCCATTTACTTTCCTTCCACACATTTTATTAACAAATCCCACTGGATTTAGAATGCTCAGGCAGAAGAAGTGTAGCGCGAAACTGTTCTAGGTGCTCCCTTTGCATGTGGTTTAAATTGCTGAACACAGACTGAAAGAAAGTTTGCTGGCCTTTGAATCTGTAAATTGATAATAAAAAGCAGGCAATATAAAAGAGCCAATTACTTCAGTTTGAATTAACAGAATTGGATCTTCCCCTAGAATGGTTTAATCAAAGCCAATAATATTGGGGACAACTTACAGCAGTATAAGTGATTTTTATACACTGTCCTTAGTATTACAAAACACTTCCAACTGGATTCATTTTCCCCCTCATATAAATACCACCGCATGTAACATTGATGTTAATTGAAGTCACTTACAAGCGAATTGTTAAAAACTCAACAATTTAAACCGATATAAAACACTCAAGGGGTTTCATGGAGAAGCTTCTACCTCATGTTAATACATAACTTGTTTTAACTGCAGAAGAAGTAGTCAAGAAATCCTTTATCTCCCTTGTGAAAAATCCTAGCAGGGCAGGTTTAAAACAAGGACTATAAGCTTTCTAAAATAAATGTTAAAACAATAATCTTCTTTCTTAGAAAAGGAAGGTGGTGTTGTGATTTAAATAAGTACATTTGTTTTCAATCACTGTCAGGAAAAAAGTTATTTTCTTTATATTAATTTTCTTGGTTAATTTGTAAGTGGAACTAGGTGAAGAAACCTAGTAAACCACTTTGAGCTGGACTGTTTTATATGAGCTACATTCATCTCTTGAAATTTTAAAATGTACTTAAAATGCAAAGATATACATCCTAAAGGTATTATAAGCTTTTTAATCTATGGGTTATTTTTGTACTTCTTTGTAGATTTAGATAAAAGGTAGCATTACCATCACCTTCTCATTATATCTTCCCCATTTAAAAAAACCAATAATGATTCTAGGATGGCTGCTTCTAACACTATTGTCGTGCTGTGTTTTTCAACATGCTGTGATACGAAGATCTGAATGCATTCAGACCAGTCTGAGGAAGCCATACGCAGGAGAAGAATCATCTCTGGCCTGCAGACTTGTAGGTTCCTGGTAGGCTGAAAACACCCACCTGCATTTTGCAGTCATTTCTAAGAATGGACCAGTTGTGTTGGCCTTGTGACATGGGCCTCTGATGCCCCTGACTCTCGCCCAAGCCGAACTGTTGATCCCTGCATTATGCCTGATTCTTCAACTGAGTAATCTAATCTGCCTTCAGTCGTAGGTGACTCTCTTGTTACCTGTAATTAGTTTTCTTGGAATGTTAAAGCACCTTCTCCTTCTTTAGTGACAATGTATAGTTCAGCCACATAATTTTCTCAAAATACAAACATGTTAGTTCAACTTAGAAAACTTAGAACAAGCACAACACCTCTACTTTAAAATATTAGGATAAGCTACCAAATGTATCATGTTCTTTAGTGTGTGTGTTTGGGGGGGGAGTGGGCAGAGGTTGGCATTTTGTTAAGCTGGAGAACAATGGATATGTATGCTTGGAATTTTTGGTTGAATAAAGTTTTGAATGGATGGTAGCTGTTATCATCTTAGCTGGAGATCAGCAAAGCATTTTACATTAATAATAACCTTGACCTACAGTGAACATCAGCACATTGGAGTGATGGAAGACCTCACCAAGGCAGATGACTTCAAAGGGTGAAGCCCCTGGAAGCCCCTGTAGAGCACCGCCACAGTCCACACCCAGTCCTGTTGTTCTGTTCTTGATCATCTCTGCTGTTCAGTGCATAAAATGAGAGTAGCCAATCCTCTTTATTTTGTAAAGGAGCCATAGGACTTGACTGCAGATTAGAATGCCATAAAAAAAATTATACTTTTGTTCATGAGGGTGATTAGGTAAGATAAAATGCATAGGTATGCACAATTCTATTACTACAAATAGGAGGGAAAAACACACACCCATGATTTGAAGGTCCAGACATGAGTAGATCAGTAGTCTGCTTTTATAAATGTCATATTCTAATCATTCAATTTATGTATTTTTTGCTAAAAACTGCTGATATGGGATAATTTAGCAACAATAAAGGGAAAAGCTTTTTATAAAATGAAAGTCTGCTTTAAACTGAAAAAAAAACATCTTTTAGAAGGATATTATTGTTCATTTCTCACCTTCCTATTTGGTCATCAAGAAAATTAAGTTTGTATTATGACCAAAGTTTCAAAGGGTGAATTTCTTAGTTTACTCTGCTTCACACCTTGCTGAGGTAGAATGGGAGAATCATCGCTGTCTTCCATGATGGAAGAGTCTTTCCCCAGGAGCAAAGCATTCCTTGACAGAAAGCCAAAATGATGAAGAAAATAAAGTTGGTCCATAGTAACATTTAGGCTGCAGGAAAGAAGCTTGACAAAAACCAGTTATCCCCTGGTACTCCCAAGCCCTGTTTGAATTTCCCACAGTGGCACAGAAAGTCTCCTGGCCACAAGTTACCTATCATCTTCATTTCTCCTTCTTAGAGGGTTTGTGTTTGGTTTTTGTCCTTAATGAGACATATTTGCCAAAGAGGCATTCAAAAGGCATTTTTTACTCTTGCGGAAGAGTAATTAGGTCGGTACCTCTTTCCCTGCCAGCATTAGCCGCTCTAAAGAGAACCCTGCCCAGTATTTAATGCCCAAACACAAGAAGCATCATTTCCACTAATTGGTCTTGAAGTTCCGATGTTCCCAAAGGGTCCCTTTATTTTGCAAGGATCAGAAAGGACATACGTAAAATGTAATATCGTCATCACTGACTTTTACCTCTCTCATCTGCTCTATTACATCTGTCCTTTCTTCTGTTTTTTAAAATCAACATCAACACAACACCAACAAGGGAGGGAAACAAAGGGTTTGCATTTTTATAACAGAAGACATCTCTGGGCCAAGCTCAAATGTTGTCATAGCCATATTTATAAATATGAACAATATGGTGTATATTTGATTCCCTTGATGATAGGATCCCTTTTGCGGACAGTTTTCAGTGCATGAGGAAAAGGATAATGCTGCTTTAGCATGTGGACTGTGAAATGCAGGGCAAGGGAAAAAAAAAAAGAAAGAACCATTCATCAAGGAGAAGCTGGAAATAGAGCATATACTACTAACCTTGTTTTTCTTCCTTTTCCACAGCCTGAGAAAGGCCTCTGGACAAAATATCACCTAATCTCATGATAGAAAGCAAAGCAAATGATAAAAATCGGGGTAGGTATGTGGCAGAATTCTTTTTACACCTCCTTCTTGCTCTCCAAAGCCCTGGAAATTTCAAATTCTTTGACACAATGACCAGGCTACATCAATGTCCTTACAGACGTGGCCAAACAATTATTAAGCAGCATTTTAACCATTTATATTCAAATCGGCCAAACAAATCAGAGGATCAGCTACCTACTCTTTCCTCTGAGTTCAATTCCCTGTTTGGCCATTCTCTGTTTGATTTGTAACTTGAAAACACAGCTCGAAGCTCTATCATTTCCCAGTGTTTTATCCAAGTGATGAACAAACTCTGGCGGGAGCCTGCCTTGTGTTCTTTGGGGAGTGTTTCTTTCTTAGAAGAGCCATTTTCCATTACAGAAACGAGTGTCAAAAGGCTGAGGGGAGTGAAGAGGAGGAGGAGAATGTTAAAGAGACCCTTTCAAAACCAAAATTATATGTTCAAATGAATATGTTTTCTGTGCCACAGCAGTATTGCCCATGTAGGAGCTAAAGTGCTTGTCAGCATCTATACTGTGTGTTTATTTTACACTTCATTTAGGTAGGAGCCAGCCTCCCAGACAGAGCAGTCTGCTTACTGGTTGTATTTTTGAGTCTTTGAGTACCAGTACAAAGATGCAGTGTTAGACGCAGTGACACTGACTAGGGAAAACTTAAATAACAAACATCTATTATACACCTCAATCTCTCAACAAAATCCATTAGACTTCCTTTTTTCATCAAAATCATGCTTGGGACTCCCTCTAATCAAACCCAAATTATCTTTACAGGCTTCCCTAGAAAGTTCATTTTAAGTCCCATGCAACATTTTAACGAAGAAGGGTTTTCTGTTTTATTTTGTCCCAAGTTTTTTGGTTTTTTTTCATTTCTTTGTTGCCTCCTGCAGAAGCCAAACACAGGGATAACATTTTTACCACACTTTCTCTAAATAGGTTCTCAAGTATCTGCCATTCGACAACCAGGAGAGTTAGAAACGGCCTGCCTCCTTGGATGGTATGTGCACACCCGACATCCCGGAACACTCTGCTTCTGGGGGTGGCGGCCTCAAGTCAGGATTGTGAAACAGGGCGACACCAAACAGAGACTCCTCCAGTGAGTCTCTAGACATGGCTACACCCAACGGCAGTGGCACAGATGACAGCAGCATTCAGGGAAGTGATTCAACCCGTTTTCGAGGTTCTGAGTGACCCCGAATTGCCACCACCACCCTTTCTACACTTGGAGATGGAAGAAGACCTAAATTCAGCACAAGCTGCGTTTACCATGTTTCCAGTCATCACACACCCAGTCCAGTCTTATCTCTGGATATATGAGTTCTTGGGTTGCTTCTTCTCATGGCAGCATTTACATAAGTCATGAAAAACGAACAGCATGACATTAGTCATGAATTTGGTCACTAATCAGTAGACAGAAAGAGTACAGAAGAAGAACACACAAACCATGTGCAAAGAAGAAAACAGATCACTCAAGCTTCTCAGTCCCTTGGAGGAGGGACAACAAAACATTGCAACACAATGAAACCCTATACATTGGTGAAAAAATAAATAAGTGATCAAGGTTATTAAAGAGGCATGTGTTTCCTTTTCTCTTTTTACTTCAGTAAGCTGCTTGATAGGAGAAACAGCTTCACTTAACATGGGTGGGTACCATTACCCCCTCCATATTTTGTGGAGGGTATCTATGAATACAGGTAAAATTCTCCAAAGCAGTGGTTTTTCCTGTATGGCAAAAGTCAATGACTTTCAAAACAGGAAGAGTTGAATAGAGATCAAATAACTGACATTGCTATGATATCTCCTAACACCTAGGAAAAACAGATACAGGTGAAAGAACTTCCTAAGTCATAATACACCTAACATACTTGTGTAAGCCCCACTCTCCTCTAAATTCTCTACCCCTCAAAATGAAACATAAACATTCAGTATATACATGCATGCAAATGAAGCGATCGTCTCAATATCTCCTTCCCACATCACCCATTCAGCCCATGTACATAATATAAAATGAGTTTTTGGTGTTAGAACTTTGAGTAGCACTTAATATTATTATAAAGAAAATTTCACTTACTAACAAGAGCTCTTAACTATTTTCCGATCTTCAGGACAACGAATACAAACCTTCTGCAGGTTAGTGCCAATAACAAAGACAAGTATCATACTAAAACTTCCCTAGTTCACCAGGAATATTTTCTTCTTAAACATTTGTTTAATTTTCAGTGGAAGGATCCCACTCTGGATTCCTTGTTACTAGAAATGATTTCTTATCCTTTGCTGGTGCATAGATATTTTTTAATGTTTATTTTATATTGGAGTATAGTTAACAATGTTCTGCTAGTTTCAGGTATACAGCAAAGTGATTCAGTTATACGTATAGACATACCTATTCTTTTTCCAATTATTCTCCCACTGAGGTTATTACAGAGTATTGAGCAGAGTTCCCTGTTCTATATTATAGGTCCTTTTTGATGATCTGGTTTATATAGAGCAGTGTGAACATGTGAATCCCAAACTCTCAATCTATCTTTCCCCCCAACCATTCCCCCCTGGTTACCATAAGTTCATTCTCTAGATTTATTTTTCTAGTGTTTATTTATAGAGGACTCATTCTCTTCTTCCTCTTATTCTAGTTTTCCAGCTGTTTCTGAGGCTCTGCCTGCCTATAATACATCACTCACTAGCTCCCACCTTTCTCTTAAACCCCCTTCCCCAGCATCTCGGGCAAGGTGCCTCAATACTGTTGAGGGAAATCAAGGATGTCTGCTTTGACAGTAGCTTTTATGGGATGAGTCAATTCTTCCTAAGCTCAGGGACCTTCAGGAGTCACACGGGCGTAGGGGAGGGAGCAAACTGACAAAGGACCCGGTGCCCTTTCCTCTCTGCCCCTTAAGATCTGACCCAAGGATGCCCCACCACCTCGAAGCAGCATTCTTCACTTCGAAACAAAACCTTTCTGGGTTTGAAAGGGCAGCCCCGGGGACATGGCTTCAGCAGGTAAGTGAAGCCACTGCTTCAGGGTTCTAGGCACGAGTTATAACAGCTTTGAGACTGTCGTGAACCCTAGACTTATCTGCTCGGTCTAAAGGCAACCTGCATAAGTTTTGAGAAACAAAGCAAATGTGGTTTCTCAAACAAAGTCTGGATCGTTGACAGCTTGTTCTCAGACCTTTCCTTTTCAAACAGATACCGAGTAACTCCAGACTCGGTGCCGGATAACTGCTTCAAAAGGCTGAAATCCAGATCAAGGCAGGAGTTGACGGGGCACACAGACTTGCTCCCATTAACTCTTATTTCTACCAGAAATGAAGCCACGACCAGCTGAATCACACCCACTCTGTTATTTCCTTAAATCTTTTTAGCTCTCTGAGAGTCCTGTGTGGTGTTGACTTTCTTCCCCCCTGCTTTTTAGTGCCCACCCATTAAACAGTCTTTCCTAAAGTCTCATGCAGCCTCTCATCAAGCAAAACATCAAAACCGCCAGTTCATGATGAGAGCAGAATAAAGGCAGGGTCTGCCCTCCCCGGACACCTTTCTGACGTTTCCCAACATTATTCTACAGACACGAATACCCTCTGCTCCCAAGTCACAGCAAGCCACTCCTGACTCTTCTTAGAAAGGCTCCTTCTGAAGTCACATAGAGTCACTGGGACTCAGTAATACCTGTCATCCCCAAATCTCAGGTGCGTCATCGTGGGACAGGTGTAGAGAGTAAACACCCGAGCATCACCTTACGGCCTCCAGACAGGGCTCCAGAGCGCTCACCCCTCAGCTCCTGCAGGCATCCGGTCCCCTCCAGCATCTCCGCCTCCCGCCCCCGACAGCCCTGCGGAGAAGCCCCTGGAGCGCAGCTCACCTGTTTGTAGGCGTCGAGGAGGAAGCTTTTCCAGATGCAGCGCATTCCTTCTGAGGTCAGCATGCGCCTCCACTGCCCGCGAGTGGACTTGGAGCGGCTCAGCAGCAGCACCACGTGCTTGAGGAGAATGACCGAGTCATAGAGCGCCAGGAAGAGGCAGTTGGAGAAAAAAACTGGCAGAATCTGCAGTGTGATCAGCAAGTCTACGCTGAGGATGCCCATCTTCTCTGCCTCCCGGGTCAGTTCCCTTGTGCGCTCTGGTTCCCCTTCACCCTCTTATTTAAAAGGGGGTGGGGGTAGTGATGGAGAGAGGTGGGGGGAGGTGAAGGGGGAGGTCGGGGGTGGGGGATAGGGGGAGAGAAGGAGAAAAACTAAATTAAAAAAGAAGCCCAAGTTGTCTCCTTTTTCAAAGCAGAAATGGCAAGACCAAGTTCCAGTCTCTCCAGCCCAGCAGTTGGAGTGTGCCCATCAATTCATTCAATTCGGAGCTGCTGCTTTTTTTTTTTTTTTTCAGGATTTAAGATGTTAAAACAAAAACAAAAACAAAAAAACTGGCGTACCCGTCCCTAATCCAGTTACCCCTCTCAGAGTCGGTTAAAGACAGGCAGTTCTACTTTCATTTCTAAGCACCTATGAGACTGTGGCAGAGATTGCAAAATTTTCTGTAGCTTTTCATTGTCTCTGTGTTCAGAAATGTAGCCCGTTTCTTTCTAGAATTGCCAGAGTTTTGAAAATGTGCTTGTAGGGTAGTTTTTTCCCCTCTTTACTCCGTTTACACACACTTTCTGTTCTTCTCCAGCCTGTCTCACTCTCTCCTTTCCCCAGGAGCGTCTGACTCCTCTTTCCCTGACTGCCTCTGGCTTCTCCTTCCTGCTCTGTCTGTGGTGCAAAGTGCCTCTCTCTGCAGCCCAGTGAGTCTCCCTGAAGCCTTTTATACATTCCCTGGCTAATTGCTGCAATAGAGAAATGAAAGCCTAATCTTGGTAAAGATCTTGACGTCATTGAGAAAGAGGGCTTTACTTTGGCCAGGACTGCAGTGAATAGAAAAGCAAAACTCGACAAGTTTTTTTTTTTTTTTTTTTTAGAAGAGGGGGGGTGGCAGAGGGACAGTGGAATTTTGCTTTGTGATTTAAAGAGAGAGGAAAAAATTAATACCTTTGAGGGTTTTCAGGAAATGCTCCCAAACTTTGGGAAAAGTTATTTAATATAGCATGTGGGTTGGTGGGGAAACTCTCCTCTGATTATTATTATTGTTCTTGTTTATTTATAAGGAGTTTGGGAAAGAAAGGTTCCTGGAAGGCAGGTAGAAAAGAGGAAGAGTGATCAGACATGATCTCTGTTCTCTTTCTTGGAAGATGTGAATGCTTACCTTCTGTCTTTATGTCTACATCCTACAACTATCTCCCGTCAGATTTGTGACCTAGGTTCTTTAAATATTTTTGAGTCATGATCTTATTTAAGAAAATCCAAACTGTGAGGTGGAAAACTTTTAAACTCTTTGAATACCATCACAGCACTTCTTTAAAGCTTCTTGTAGAAAATTAGTGCAAATTTTCTTTTCAGTTTTACTGAAGTTTCCAATGCAAAAAAAAAAAAAAAGAAAGAAATAAACAAGAAAATCTTCCACCCATGAAAGTAGCTAGGTGACCAGACTTCCTTTCCATTCCATTTTGCCTAGATGCAGATTAAATAAAACTTTTATCTAATGGCATTAAGATGCCATCAGAGTAAGAAATACATTCTTTATAAGAGAGCTCTTTAAATTCTGAAATTGCCCTGTTTCTGTTAGCATAGCCCCTAAGAAACATGATACTTTGGGGAATCTTCCTTTTTGCTTGAAAAAATTTTAATAAAATTTGTAGGTTGTTAAGAGCAGACTTTGAATTGTCTCAAGTCACACTGACCACACTCAGTGCTTGCTTTGCCCATTGCTTTCTGAACAGACAGGTACTTAGTCAGACAATGCTTTGGCAGAATGCCATGACCTCCATCTCATTCTAATTTTCTTTCCTCACTTACCTAACAGATCACCTCTAGGAATTATATTTTCTTGGAAAAAGGAATGGCAAGTACAGACATTGGGGTGGGGATATAGAATGGTAGTTGAAAATTAATTTTCTGACTTCTCCATGTTCAAGGAGCTCTCCTTACGCATGAGTTAAGCAGTGGGTGCAAATACGAGGTCCATTTCTCTGTTTTGTCCCTGTTGGTAAAATCTGCAAGATTACGGAACTCATTTAAAAGCCTAGGGCAGGGGTCATTAATTAGTGGACCCGTGGGCCAAATTCAGCATGCATATGCACTTTATCTGGTTGGCATAGTGCTTTTTGGCTTTAAGAAAATAATTGAATGAGAGTGCCTGTAGGTTCTGAGAGACCAGAGTTTTCTGTCTGTTTTGGTCATTGGTATCTCCTAGCAGTTGGAACCATGCCTGGCACACAGTAAGTTCAAGGAAGGAGTCTTGAATGGACAGATGGGCTGGGCATACATTGCTCCACACTAGGGGGCACCATCCACATACAATATGCTGACGCTCACTGGGGTGCTCCAAAACTTTGTACAACCTCGTGGACTTGGGGGTGGTCCTCCCCATTGGCACAACCCTCACCACTCCCTATTGTCCTAAAAACCTGATTCCTTCATTTTTATCATCACTTTAGCCCATGGCAAGTTTTGGATTTGCGTCACATGGACTAAATTTTTAGAGAAGACATCAAAGCTTAGAAAAATGAACAGAAGTCACATAGAAAAATATTTTTCCTATGACTAGCATACAGTGTTAGCAAAGGATATTATTTGTATACATAATATACATTCACTCCATTCCCTCAGTTTTCTCGACGCACTATGGAAGAAAAGAAGGGACAAAGAAAGGGAGGTGACAACATGGTGTTTTAACTGGTGTAGATGGGAAAACTATGGTGCCCGAAGTGCCAGCTAACAGTGACTGAAGGTGTGGACTCGGGAACACACACTGCCACACAGTGCCCAAGCCTGAAAAGTTCACCCCTTCTCAGACGTTCCTTTTGCTCTATGTGAATTAAACCAGTGCTACTTTAATGTAGAGATATCTTGGTAGCTACGAGCCAATTCTCCTGCACTTGTCATTTGCTTTCAATGCGAGTTGTATGTTTGGAAATGGCAAGACAAGGAGGAGGTTTGGTAGAAAATCAGAAAAAAAAAAATGCCTTCTTTTAAAATGCAAAGTTCAAGGCACATGCAGACTACAAATGGTGAAAATCAGATTTTTTTTTTCTTTTTTACATTCTTTTTTTATGCTCTTTCCTATAAAATCAGAAGTGTTTGAGAGGGTTTTTTCCTTAAAAAATTAGAAGAACAAATTGGCAGAGAGTCAATCTGATCATGACATTTCTCAGATTTTTTCTATCACTTTCTCTAAATGAATGAATGAATAAATCACAAAACCAAGCACTGTTCTTTTTAGATGGTCTGTCTAATCTAGAAATTATATTTCTCCAAAGCTATTTCTCTTTTTATCATGATTCCTAATGGCTTATTCTAGTTATTAATATTTAGCACTTTGATCTTCAAGTAATTTTATATCCTTTAAGCGACAAAAACAACCCATAAAGTGACAGAGGATGATTTGTCCCAATGTGTAAATGAGAGAAAGTAGATCATCAAGGTTGTAGAGCCCCAGCTGGTATCGGGTATTTCCCCCAACTCTAAACCTCAATTCTTTTCCTGTGTGACTATTTTATTGATCCTGGTCATTACTCTGAAAATGAAAACCCTTGCCCAAAGTGGTTGTACTAGGTAATTTTACCTTCTGAATTACAAAGGATATCTGGGATTCCATATCTGCTTAATATTGCCCAACTCAAGCTCTTGGTTCCATTCGAAAAGCTTGGATATCTTCTTGATCACATAAGTATTCTTAGCCTTAGCGGTTCAGTGGTAAGGAATCCACCTGCCAAGGCAGGAGGTGTGGATTTGATCTTGGGTCAGGAAAATCCCCTGGAGAAGGAAATGGCAACCCACTCCAGTATTCTTGCCTGGAAAATTCCATAAACAGAGGAGCCTGCCAGGCTACAGTCCACGGGGTCACAGAGAGCCACACGACTGAGCGACTGAGCATACAATACAAGGCAATATGTGGTATGCTGGTTGAATTTCCCCATACAATGTTGTATACAGGTTTTAAATTCCAAAAGAGAGGTAGCTAGAGAAAAGTGATTTAGGCTTTTTAATAAGAGAATCACTATAAAATTGTTTTTTTTTTTTCCCCTTTTGATAGCTTGAGAGCAGCATGTACTACCATTCATTGGCTCCCTCTGGTTGGAAAAGCAAGCATCTGAGTTATAAGGCTTCCTTTGGTCTACTTTTTGACTCTTAAGTTGAAATTAAGAGAATGAAGTTGGATAACCTAAAAGTAAACCCAGAGATTTCAAGGATGGAAGCTACCACTACTCTTTGTTGTCTGAAGACGCCAAAGGGCATTCAAGAATCTATGGAATTCATGCTGTGGATTTTCAAGCAGTCTCAGCTTCATCAAATTTTATTCCTTCTAACTCAAGTGATTTGCTGAAGTAAATTTTAAATGGAGAGTAAATTTTACTTTCATAAAAAAAAAAAAACTTGTCTCATCAATATATTATAAATCCAACAATGTCTGGTCAGGACAGGTTGCACTGATTTTGGTCTGGGAATATGATCGCCATACATACACCCACCTGCCAAGAGTGCATTTCAGAGAAGGAAATCACAAACATTGTTGTTATTTAGTTGCTAAGTCATGTACGACTCTTTGAGACGCCATGGATTGCAGCCTGCCAGGGTCCTCTGTCTATAAGATCTAGATTTCCCAGGCAAGAATACTGGAGTAAGGTGCCTTTTCCTCCTCCAGGGGATCTTCCTGACCCAGGGATCAAACCTGTGTCTCCTGCATTGGCAGGTGGATTTTTTTTTTAACTGCTAAGCCACCTGGGAAACCCAGCCACCACAACTTTCCATCCCTGGTGACTCCTGGTTGTGCTGAGAGGGAGTTATAATGAAGGGTTTATACCACAGTGACTGAATCAGTCAGAATTCCCTGTGGGCCCATCCATTCTACAAACAGTTGTGTTCCCTGCCTTGTGATGAAAGGGGAAGCTCAGTGGATAAACAGACACCCCAGAGTCAATTCTGACGCACTTGAACCAAGCAACTGAATGCTGGGGCCAAGAAGGGGCAGACACTGTGGGAGGGTGAGCGGTCTATCCCAGCAGCCCAGCCGTGTCTTAGGTCCCTTGGCAAACCCTGGCAGAGGGCACTGTCTGAGGTGTTAAGACATTCTCCCCTCAGGAACAGCTGCTGCTCTTTTTTTTCTTCCAGGCCACCTACTGGCAAAACCAAGAAGGAAAGGAAAAGGGAAAACACAGGAGGAGGGGAAAGCAGAAATGGAGAGAAGGAAGATGATGCTGGTGGAGAGGAGAAAGGAATGTAGAAAGGAGAAGACTCAATGAATTGCCCACGGAGGCTGCCACAAGAGAGCCCATTAATGCCTGTTGCGGTGATGCAGGAAGACAGACGACCAGAAACTAGACGGATGCCAGCGACTCAATTCACAGAGGCCACAGCTGTGAGGAGACGACGGCTTTCCTTGGCCGTTGACCTGGTCTAGACCCAAACCGATGGCCAGTCTGCACCCCTGGTGCTCAGACCTCTTTAGGTGCTCTGAGACTCTCTGAGTGTGAATTTTGAGACTCGTTTATTAACCTCTGGAGACACCAGGGTTGGATGGAGGGTTAGTGGAATAGATGAGAAGAAGAACACTCTGTGAAGTTACATGCAGCGAACTCCTTCGGGACAAAAAGCCCTCAGAAGGAACAAATTGAACTCATCTTTTCCCAAAATTTGATTCAGTGTCTTCATTCTCCCCAAATCCTTGACCCAAAGCAATAGACCAAAAGAAACAACGAAACAGTCAGAAGCAGTCATCATTTTTGGAACAACTTTTCTTCTCCTTTGTTTCATTCTACAGCTCATAGGAAACCACCAGATGATAATTAGGTTTTAAAATAAAATAAGTCATTCTCTATAAATGGTTTTATAGTAGCTCTTTTAAAAAATAATCACATATACATCACCTCATTCATATGCTGAGTACATGAACACAGAGCTTGGCAAAAAATATTAAGACACATGCTGCTTCATGCCATTCCAGAGGTAATACTGTAGCTTGTTCCCACTGAGAGCAAAGGATGCCACACCTCCTCTCTCAAGATTCAGTAGGTACAAATGCACAGAGAAAATAAGATAGATATTCTATTTCAAGCTCAGTGAAAGTGGTGAAGCTAATAGAATTAACTGTAGCATGAAAAATCCATGTTTGATATGGGGATAAAATACCTGCAATGAGATTGATTGTACAATAAGATACGTCCCCAAGGGAGGTTATGAAACTATTATCAGTGGACCTCTTCTCGAGGTAGAGAGGGAGGCCAATGAGATAATCTCTCAAAACCCTTTTAAGCCTCTGGTGCTATTAAGATAATAGTTAAGAATAAGTTAATATATAACACATACATAAAATAATCCAGCTGGGCTAATGGCAGAATACCATAATCATAAATTATCTCTTTGTCCATTTCAATTCTGAAGACTTATTTTTTGTATGATTAAGTAAATAGTTATGCCTTTCTAAGAGTCAGTAGATGTGAATGAATTAGCGTGTCTTCTAAGGAGAAAATACAAGGCATGAAATTCAAATCAATTTTTAAAATTCAGCCTCATTTATTAAATGGACACTGGTATCTTTTATCAAGACACAACCTCTTAGGTAAATGATTATTTAAAAATTGTTGTTGTTCAGTCACTAAGCCATGTCTAACTCTTTGTGACCCCATGGACTACAGCAGACCAGTCTCCTCTGTCCTCTACTATCTCCCAGAGTTTGCTCAAATTCATGTCGGTTGATTCAGTGATGCTAATCTAACCATCTCATCCTCTGCTGCCCCATTCTCCTTTTGCCTTCAATCTTTGATGTCAGCATCAGAGTCTTTCCAATGAGTTGGCTTTTCACATCAGGTGGCCAAAGTATTGGAGTTTCAGCATCAGTCTTTCCAGTGAATATTGAGGGTTGATTTATTTTAGGAGTGACTGGTTTGAGCTCTTTGCTGTCCCGGGGACTCTTAAGATTCTTCTCCAGCACCGCAGTTTTAAAGCATCAATCCTCTGGTGCTCAGCCTTCTTTATGGTCCAACTCTCATATCTGTACATGACTACTGGAAAAACCACAGCTTTGACTAGATGGACCTTTGTCAGCAAACTGATGTCTCTGCTTTTCAATATGCTATCTAGGTTTGTCATAGCTTTCCTTCCAAGGAGCAAATGTCTTTTAATTTCATGACTGCAGTCACCATCCAGAGTGATTATGGAGCCCAGGAAAATAAAATCTGTCACTGTTTCCACTTTTTCCCCATCTATTTGTTATGAAGTGATGGGGCCAGATGCCATGATCTTTGTTTTTTGAAGATGAGTTTTAAGCCAGCTTTTCACTCTCCTCTTTCACCTTCATCAAGAGACTCTTTAGTTCCTCTCCACTCTCCACCATTAGAATAGCATCATCTGCATATCTGAAGTTGTTGGTATTTCTCCCAGCAATCTTGATTCCAGCTAGTTATTCATCCAGCCCAGCATTCTGCATGATGTACTCTGCATAGAAATTAAGTAAGTAGAGTGACAATATACAGCTTTGTCATACTCCTTTCCCAATTTGGAACCAGTCCGTTGTTCCATGTCCAGTTCTGACTGTTGCTTACTGACCTGCATACAGATTTTTCAGGAGACAGGTAAGGTAATTATTCCCATCTCTCTAAGAATTTTTCACAGTTTGTCGTGATCCACACAGTCAAAGGCTTTGGCATTGTCACTGAAGCAGAAGTAGATGTTTTTCTGGAATTTCCTTGCTTTCTTCATGATCCAACAACTGTTGGCAATTTAATCTCTGGTTCCTCTGTCTTTTCTAAACCCAGCTTGTACAAAAAATTTTTTAAATAGATAGCTACAAATTCTTGAATTGTTTTATTTTGTTTTCCCAGGGAAATTTTCTATCATGTTTTAAGAACTCAAAATCTGCCTTCCCAAAATAGAATCCATACTCTTTATGATTTTTTGGTATCAGTAATGATCTAAATGATACACAAATCTAAGTCCTCAAATTCTGCAATGAGAAGTTTGTGCACTGCACCTAGAGTGGCCTCCACTTGCTGAAACTAGAGAAAAGCCCTCACAGCAATGAAGACTCAGCATAGCCAAAAAATAAATAAAAATAAATATCAAGACTTCAAAGTCTTCAGAGCAAATATCTCTAGTGCTTCTTGCTAAATGTTAAATTATAACAGCTTACTCAGAAAATTGGCATTCACCTCTTATCAAGAGATATCTTGTTCTAACCATCACCAGACTCCATCCATTTCTGGGGCCACACAGGCCCATATGACCAAAAGCAAACCTCTGAATTGATTTCTCTACCTGTAAAATGGAGCTAAAGCTGTCATCCCACGTTTTTCTCATGTTGGTGGCTAACACATCCATGCTTTTTGAAAAGACTTAGTCTTTTTAAAAAAAAATACTCAAAATAAAAAGCAATTTTGGCTGATAAGCTTATTCAGACCTGCTCAAGTCAGTAAGTTCCTTCTAATAAAGACTTCTTTGAGGGAAAAAAAAAAAGTTCTTGGCAGGTCAGATCTGATTTTAGTATTAATTACCAACCTGCTCTACCTGACTTTAAGGAAACATTGTGTACTTAGTGGAAAACAGGACAGATTAGCTGTCATTGGGGATGTTAGAGATGGGAGCCAACTTTGCCTAAAGAATAACAACAATTGACCTGAATCTTTGCGCAGACTCAAAACTGAACTGAATCTGTTTGAGAGACCTCTAGAGAAGCATGAAACTCAGCTCTAAATTATTCACCATGACACACTTCTGCATCTTTCATGATTCTAGGGAGAATAGAAAGAAAAACTACCTGAATATTCCTGATCCTAGAAAGCAACTGACTTCCTAAATTTCCTAGACCACAATTGGGTAGATAAAGGTTCAATGACAAAGGAGGAAAACCACTGACATTTTAGTGGGTAATGTGCTTATCAAACTGAAGCCTTAACAAAATTCAGTGTCTATCAATATGTGTGGTACTTTGTTTTATTCATGCTACATGAAAACATGCCCCTACCCTCCAGAACTATAATTGCAAAGTGTTAGTTGCTCAGTTGTGTCCAATTGTTTGTGTACCCATGAACTTTAGCCCACCCACTCCTTTGTCCATGGAATTTACCAGGCAAGGATACTGGAGTGGGTAGCCTTTCCCTTCTCCAGGGGATCTTCCTGACCTAGGGAATAAAACTGGGTCTCCTGCGTTGCAGGCAGACTCTTTACTATCTGAGTCACCAGGGAATCCCAATAGTCTCCAAAGAGCTATCAAAGCTATTTGTTTTCTTGTGTGACAGAATGGCTTTTCCAGACAGAATCAGAAGGCTTCATGAGTTGGGAGGAGTCAAGAGGCAAGGATTTAGAAGGATAAATGTATTGATAATAAATATTGGAGGGTAAAAGGACATAATTGATAACATTCAATTCCTTAATCACAACAGATGCTAAATATTTGGAAAAATAGAGAAATATAAAGAATGTAGATGTTCAAGGAAAGGGTGTGAAATTGGAAGTCAGTGAGCAAAATACTTTCCTTTTCTATATCCAGCTCCCAGTGAAAGGATATGGGAAACATGAGAAAAGGGATAGGAAAAAACCGAAGACATTTGCTTACATTGTAAAATTAGCTCAAGTTCACTCAAAGGATTAGCCACGACAAGACATGTATTCAGATAGCCTTCCTCTGACTACAGATATCTACTGAAACCTACAAAAAGCTCGTCATCGTACTGGCATTGAAAAGGATCCCTGGGTCTCAATGAAATTCAGAGTCCCATAGGGGGAGACAAACAAGTAAAGCAAAGAAGACAACTCAGCATTCTAGGGGCTATAACGGAGAGAACTGCAGCAGTCAGTATGGCATAAGGGAAGAACTGTTGCTGTTGTTCAATTGCTAAGTCCTGTCTGACTCTTTCGCAGCCCCATGGACCGTAGCCCACCAGTCTCCCTGAGTCTCCTGCATTGGCAGGCGGATTCCATACTGGTGGTCACCAGGGAAACCCTAAAGGAAGAATTAGTCAATTCTATGTGGGATAGGGACTTTCCAGGTGGCTCAGTGGTAAAGAATCTGCAGGAGACATGGGTTCAGTGCCTGGTTGGGAAGTACCCTGGATAAAGAAATGGCTACCCAGTACAGTATTCTTGCCTGGAGAATCCCGTGGACAGAGGAGCCTGGCAGACTACAGTCCATGGGGTCACAAAGAGTCGGACAGAACTGAGCAACTGAGTACACATAGACGTGTGGGATAAGTTAAGAAAGAGTTAATGAAGAAGATACACAGGCCCCACTAAATATGGTTCTGCAAAATTGAATTTAGAAACATAGTGCTTGTTAATGGAGCAAACTTTAAACAATGTTTTCATATACATCTGTGTTTATAATATCTTATCATTAATCTCTATTAAAGGAACTCACATAGAATTTTTTTACCCTGGAACATAAGTTGTGTGTGTGTGTGTTAGTCACTCTGTTGTGTCTACCTCTCTGAGACCCCATAGACCATGGCCCACCAGGCTCCTCTGTCCATGGAATGCTCTAGGAAAGAATACTGGAGTGGACTGCCATTCCCTTCTTCAGGGGATCTTCCTGACCCTGGGATTGAACCAGGGTCTCCTGCCTTGTAGCCAGAGTCTCTACCATCTGAGCCACCAGGGAAAGTTATTTAGAAATAAATAACCTTCTTTTGATAAACAATAGAGCTGTTACAGCTACACAAAATGAAAAAGTTTGCTCAAAACTCTTTGGACAGATCCTATCAGTAACAACAAGAAACAAGGACCTGGGTATACCCTGTCTGCTTTTCAACTGACAGGAAGTTACTATGTACAAGTTCAATCTTAACATCTTAGTGTTATGACTTTGCCATGGAGGCTGGGAAGCACTTGGCAGTGCCATTCACATCTAGTTAAAGAATACATCAATGACAGGATGGCAGAGACAAGATCAATCCCAGTTCTCCATGACCATTTTACATGATTTCAAGGCAATCATCTTATTTTTAGGCAGTACTCTTGCCTGGAAAATCCCATGGGCAGAGGAGCCTGGTAGGCTGCAGTCCATGGGGTCACTAAGAGTCGGGCACGACTGGGCGACTTTTCGTTCACTTTTCATTTTCATGCATTGGAGAAGGAAATGGCAACCCACTCCAATATTCTTGCCTGGAGAATCCCATGGACAGAGGAGCCTGGCGGGCTACAGTCCATGGGGTCTCAAACATGACTGAAGCCACTTAACACACACAGATACTACACCCAGGAAGCTCCTAAAGCATCCTGAGATTCCAAATTAGTGACCATCAAACAGGATGGGCCTTTAAATTGCTACAGGCGGGAAAAAATGAGCCCAGTAACTCAGAATGACTTTAATCCAAATTTTCATTCCTTCTGTTCTCTTTAGTCTATACCTTAGCATAACCCTCTTGCTTCTTTATTTGTGATTTTTATTACCTTTGACCTCTCATGATAAATCACCCTGACAGTGTAGAGAAAGCAGAGTTAGAAACATTAAAGATACTTACCTGTTGGGAAAGTTTATGACCTAGCCAAAGAAAAATGCAGAAATCAAGATTTTATGGAAATAGGAAATATTGTGAAATGAAGGGGACTTCCCAGGTGGCGCTCATGGTAAAGAACCCACCTGCCTATGCTGGACACGTAAGAGATGAAGGTTTGATCCCTAACTTGGGAAGATCCCCTGGAGGAGGGAATGGCAACCTACTCCGGTATTCTTGCCTAGAGAATCCCATGGACAGAGGAGTCTGGTGGGCTACAGTCCATAAGGTCGAACAGAGTTGGACACGACTGAAGCGACTTAGCATGCATGCACACACATGAAAAGCAGAACCTGCTGTATTGGTGCACAATGAACATTCTTACTTCCATACTTAAAATATAAACTCCTGCCGGGAAATAGTTAAATCCTGGGATTTGAAAACACGTTATTAAGGGAAAATTCAACCATATGCACAACTAGAGCGATGAGAATAAGGGACCCTCATGTACTCATCAGCCAGTTTCCACAATATAAACTCATGACCAATCTTGTTTCATCTCCACCCACTTTCCTGCTTCTCATGTAATTTTCAAGGAAGTCAAGATTTTTGATTCTCCAAAAACATCTCCAATGTTTCTTTGCCTACAGAAAGTATCATATAAATTAACTAGCTAACTGATTTATTGTTTCGTATCTACCTTTTTAATCACTCTGACACATCTGTCAAGCCACTAAGAAAGAAACGGAAAAATGGACATTCCTTCCCAGTATCTCTGAGCTTGAATCCCATCTTCATCTGAGTACCCTTGTGCTACAGTGATGGCTGTGGTATAAAACAAAAGTGTACACAGATAATAAAACTAACATTTTTCACTAATTCTTGAACCACAGTCATTTCCTTTTTTCATTCGCTTTTTATTGTATGCAGTACACATGCTGACTCAGAGTAAGGTTGCTTTTTAAATTAAGAGGTGGTCTCAACTTACTCATTTGCATCCACCCCAAAATGCAATGCATTACAAAGGTATGACATGAAGTTGCCAACTAGATCATAAGAATTCTGGCAATTCTGATAGAAAAAAAAAGCTTGTGATAAGAATTCAGGGAGGTGATCAATGGCAAGCTAATGTATTTCTTGATGTGAAATTTCTAATGGCGAAGCTACATTGATAAAAGAAAATCAGAAATTTAATATAAAAACAATCATATGAACATAAAATTTAACTTTGTGAAATCCATAATAATAGATCTGTATGCCTAACTCCACAGTCATTCTCCTTCCTTAAGTCATCAAACATTCCCAGAATGTAATAAACTCTTCCACTAGAGATCTGGCATCTTCTCAACTACTTACCATTCCAGAACAATCTCCAGCCCCAAAAGTGATGAATGGATATTTTGGAGGGTTTTGTGGAAAATATAATACCTTTCTATTTCATACCATATAATACCATATCACTGATCACTAAGAAGATGGTGGCAGGGAGAAGGGAAAAGTATTTGCATCTATTTGACTCTGCATTTTCTCCTACAGGAAGTATAAAATTTTATCTGATGCGATGCTAGAATAGTGTACTTGCATATGCATGTACATTAAATTTTGTAGGTGTGCTTTGCTATATTGGAAAACATATTCAAATAATAAATCTCAATAAATGAAAATGACTTTCCTTTTCTACAGTACATAAAAGTGCCAGGGCAATCTGCTTTCCATGTTCAGACACCAAAGAGCTAAACATTGAGTGATATCCAACTTGATGAGACACATAAAAATGAAATAAAAATGAGTAAGAAGATAAACATTTAAAGAGATAAAAACTGTCAAACAGAAATGATTACAAAGTTTGTAACAATCTGCATTTTTCATTGCTTTCTATTTACCTAGTTTCTCCACTATGAATTTCTTTTGCTCATTTCCCTTCTTTTAATAATGTATGTTCCCATAATCACTGACACTAAAGTCAAGGATGTGAAAGAAGACTTAGTTTATATTTTTTAGGAGAAATACAAGTAACGTGAAAATGCAAAATTTTCCCTATATACTTGAATGTTTCATCTAGCTACTTTCATTTAATAGCTCTGGAAAATTGAGCTCCTTTTTCACAGGGGTAGTTCACCTTGTACAATATGAAACCACCATATTCAACCTTTTATGACCTGCAAAAACAGCAATTTCATATTGTTTAACCTAATAGTATTTCAAATAGCAAAAAGTCTAGAGATTGCCATTTCTCTGGAGAGACAAATGGTATTCTTTGGTGAAATGCACAGGAAAAAAAAAAAAAAAGAAAGTCTTATTTCCATTGGTGCACATGACATTTTGGAAATCTTGTTTTTTAAATCATATTAATAATAAAAATAAATTAATATTATTTTTAGTCTAGTCAATCAATGACTCTGTCATTGGCCTAATGTAGCCCCTGAAAGAAATTAGGCGCTACCAATTAGTATGTGTAGTAGGCATAGTGGTTTCGTCTTCAAAATGATGACACCTAAAATGTATGTGTGAACACAGAATGTCACAATTTATAAGACCTAGTAAGACCTTTGACTGGTGGCTCAGTGGTAAAGAATCTGCCTGCCAATGCAGGAGATGTGGGTTTGATCCCTGGGTCAGGAAGATCCCCTGAAGTAGGAAATGGCAACTCACTCCAGTATTCTTAGCTGGGAAATCCCATGGACAGAGGAGCCTGACAGGCTGCAGTCCATGGAGTCACAAAGGAGATAGACAGACTTGGCAACTAGGCAACAAACCTTTGACTAGAAAAGGTTTTGTACACAATATGCTGCTTTCTTACTAACACATCAGTTGTGCTTATTCTACAGTAATAATGGGGAGGGGGGAAAGGACAGTCTAAAGTTTTAGAAGTACAAAGGCCAACCTGAATGAAGACTGATATTAAACAAGTCACGTTTTGTAAGGATGGTACTCAATTTAGCAGGAAAGGATATGTGCTACAACTTAAAAGTTTGAGATACTACTTACGTTCGTAAAAAGTTGGAGAGGTGACTCCAATATTTTTAGAGTATCAGATAATTCCTTCTCTGATCATGTGGTCATCTCTACTACTCCTAAGGCTTTTATTATTAATGGAAACATTTGTAAGACTTGATTTCTGAGTTGCTGTCTCAGTTTTGGGGTGTAGCTTAGTCTGTCCTGATAGTAGACAATGTTTGATAAATTCGACAAAGCTGATCAAATATATTCTTTGGATACCAAGTCAAGACTTGACTTTATTAAACATGTCAAGACAGAATAATGTAATAGCAAAGAAATGTGTGGGTTTCCCAGGTGGCTCGGGGTTAAAGAATCCACCTTCCAATACAGGACACACAATAGACTCAGGTTCGATCCCTTAGTCAGGAAGATCCCTTGCAGGAAGAAATGGCAACCCACTCCAGTATTCTTGCCTGGAAAATCCTATACACAGAAAAGCCTGGTGGGCTACAGTCCACTGAGTCACAAAGAGTCGGACACGACTGAGTGACCAAGTGTGCACGAGTAAAGAAACATGGATTATATAATAGGCCACCAAGTAGGTGCCCAATTATCATCTCACTTAATCCTTCTTTTATGATAATATCAACACAGACAGTGCCAACAAGTAATGACAGCTGACACTGATTGAGACTTCTTAGTACTAGTCACTCCTCTAATTGTGTTAAGTCATTTAATCTTCAGAACAATCTTATTGGCCTACATACCAGTATTAAGCTCACTTTGTAAGAAAACCAAGGCTAAGAGAGGGGAAAGTAAATTGCCAAAGGTCATAATCTTTAAATTACAAAACCGTAACGCTGGAAGTGTTCTTGAAGCACTCTTATCAGTTTCTCCCTCGATTTGTGTGTAGGCTGGAAAAAACAACAAAACAAAACAACCAAAACCTCACCCCTAAAAATACTAAGTCTAAATCCTAATCCCTAGAATCCATACATGTTACCATATTTGGAAAAAAGGTCTTTGCAGATGTGACTATATTGTGGATTATCCGAGTTGGCTCTAAATGCCATGTCATGCATCCTCATAAAAGGGAAGCAGAGGGAAATTTCACACACACACACACACACATGAAAAGGTATGACAAGACACAGCAAAACCAACTTGAAGATGACAGCCTTAAAGATTAGAATGATGTGGTCATAAACCAAGGGATGTTGACTAGAAGAGAAAATGAAAGGATTCTTCCCGAAAGCCTCAAGAGGAGGTGTGACACTATCCACAGCTTAATTTTGACCCAGTGATTCTGAGTTCAGATTCCTGGCCTCCAGAATGGTAAGGGGAAAATTCCTATTGGCTAAAGCCAACTGATTTGTGATTATCCAATATAGCAGCTGTAGGAAACTAATACAGGCTGCCATTAAAAGAGCTGAACTGTTGAACATAAGTTAAATGTTCCTATTTTTAGAAACTCTAGATTTAAAATTTTTTCCTTCAGTAACACACATCAACATTCGACTATCTCACTCTTGGAAATATTCCCTTCTAATTTATAAATTATCCCCTTCTTTTTGCTCTGCCTTCTACAGCAATAGGTATTAGTTTATTTTTGTCCTTTATGATAGTCCTCCACACTCATTAAATGACTTCATATCACTTTTAAATTTTATAGAATGAATATTTCTCATTTATTTAGTCTCTTTATTACAGGACCAATTTCTAGTGTCATGATTATCTTTCTAGTTTTCTTCTGAAATCTCACTATAGTTGCAAAACTCAGAAATGGTTCCATATTTGAAATAAATTAGATTTTGTTCAAGATCTAAGCATAATGGAGAGATCTATGGAGTGGGTTGAGTGTATCTGTGTGATTCAAATTTAATAATGGATCTTTAACTGAAAATACTTTTATTAATTTACTCAAAATTTCTCTTAACATTAACAGTGATTATGTATTCTATAGGCATTTCAATCAATTCCACAAAATGGCTTCTAGTTATCCAAATAGGCTGTCAAAAATTGTTAGATAATAGCATCTGTGATTTCTAAACTGAGAATTTATCAGGTAGGATAACAAATTGAAACAGCAAATATTTACTTGGTGGTGGTAGACAAGATTTTTGCATAATAGCAAATACAGGGGACACAATGACTTCTAGGCCATTTATGAAACTTATAAACATTACAGATACACTTATTTGTCCTGAGCTCAGAAAGGTTTTACACCAACCTGACTGATTACTGTGAAACCACCACTAGACTACCCCCTAATAGGATGGCCAACAGAGACGAAGCTGTCCACCCGTCTACCAGATGCTGAATTTCACCGTCTCGTCTCATCTCCCAGTCAAAAATGGCTCACATACAGTCAAGTGTTCCCTGGGCAACAGAATCAATCCCAGTTGAAAAATACAGATTTAGAACAACCATACATGATAACTAACATAACCAATTCCTAAAATGGGGTAACTTAAGAGACAAAGAACTACTGCCTCTTTTACATCCATGTTGCTTTAAAGAAAATCATAATAATTGTAATCAAGCCAACAAGGATCCCCTTTGACACAAATGACAGACTTCTTTAAAAGAAAAATGGAGAGTTTATTTTTAACCAGGCAATTTTGTGGCTGATCTCTAGACCCCCAGACAGCTTGCTCCTGTGCCATCTCTTGTCAGCACTTCTTAATTTAGTTTTCTGAGAATGAGGATTTTAAAGCCGGTCCTTGACTGACATGGATTACCCTGACATTCAGGGCAGGTGTGAACCCAGAGCAGTTCTATTCATATATGTATCTAGAGCACACAGAGGCAAGGTTCTTGCATTAGCTATTAACAGTTTCATTAAGTTAAGTGGCCAACAAGCTTTTTTTTTTAATTCTCTAGGTGATTTAGAAGTGGAGGTAAGGAGAAAAGGATTTAGTAAAAGGCCAACTGAGATGCTTTCTCCCTGTTTCACCCCCAAATGGGAGCTCTGTTCTTTCTACAGCAGAAAAAAATAAAACTAATCGATGTTAGTCAAAAAGATGCCCAATAGCAATAAGAGAGCATGATCCTTAAGAGAAATAGAAACTTATGAAGCAGATTTTCATCCCTTTACTTTCAAAATAATAGCATAAATATGTAAACACAAAAAACTTAAATCCTTCAGTAACAGATTTTTGTAAATGTTTGTAGAAATGACACCATCTGAGCAGCTAGAACTCAAATAAGCTTCTACTTGCATTGTGATTGCTCTTCAACTCATGTAATTAAAAAATAATAATAATAATACCAGAAGTTATGTGATACTCTCTAGACATCTATTCTATTTGCATTAGGGCCAAAAAATTTCAACTCTGCTTTCAGGACTGAATGATCCTCACAACCCCTAAAGAGAGTCCATTGCAACCTTCCTCCTGTTACCAAGTGAGGGCGGAGCTTAAGAGCTGGCTTTCATTTCTAATACCTTCAGCCAGCAATACCTTTCTGCCCATCCTACAAAGATAACGCATGTACAAACAAATATGGGCATGTGATTATTGTTATTATTTTTAATCAGGCATCACTTGTGAGAGTGTACAGGCACAGTTGTTGTAACCTTCTTGTTCCCAGCATCACAGCCACTCCCTTCAAAGGCAAAGGGTACAAGCCCTGCCCCAGCTCTTGTACCAGCAAGTCAAGGGCTTCTGCGGAGGATCTCTTTCACAGTCATGCAAAAATAAGTACAAGGAGCTCTGTGGATTGAAAGTAATATGCAGCCAGTTCTTGTTGCCAGAAATATGCAGTCTTGCTCCTCCTCCCAATTAAATTTTGATTGAGGGAGTTTCACTGGGTGAAGAAAGCTACCCTTGAATTGTCATCTCTTAAGAGGAAGCTGACAGTGCTAATAGTTCAACACGGGGTTATTGATGAGACCATCCCAGCCTGAGAGGCTGGCAATCTTTGTCACTGTCAGGATCAGGTAAGCAGTTTCACCCGCCAAAATTTCGGTCTTCCTCCCTGTCCTCCTATCCCGCCCCCAAAGAGAAAGGAGCACTATGGTTACTAGAAACAGAAGTCTCATGTGATTTGAGTGATTTAAAGTTTATTGACTTTGCAGATCCAAGGACTTTGGCTCACTAATGGGGACAATTATCCACGAATTTTTCTTAGTCAATAACGTGGCATAAGGGCAAACACAAGTTTTATGAGGTTCAAAGTTTCTGTGATTTGGGAAGGCCCTCTCTAAGACAAAAAATGCATAGTTACAAATGAAAAACTTCGGTACAAATGTTGGGAGCTATTCAGAATGTTGAAAAGACATCAAAACAAATTTTAAAAGGCTGAGAAATACCACAAACATCGGAAAATGCAATATTCTTTAGTAATTAACTACCTGATATATTTCGTATATTTTGTGACTACACTTTTTATCATCTCTTCATTATATAACAACACTGTCATACAATTTTCTATACAGAATAAGTTGTCTTTTTTGTAAATTTGCAAAGAGGAATAAAATTTCTTAGTATTGATCAGTTTTTTTAGCTTTATAAGTCATTAAGGTCAATGTAAAAGTAATGTCAAATTTTCTATTATACTAGAGTTGTAAGGCTAGGATTTCCAGTGATGAGTTTATAATTTATATATTCCCAATCCTATTTTTCCTTCAAAACCACTTTTCCTAGTCCTCTGGTCTTATACCTTGTTGTCATAGTATCAACTGATTGGTCATGGAGGAAAGCATTCCAAGGTGCAATCCCACGTCAGATCAGCCAGTAATGACTTACTGACGCACAAGTGACTGCACATAACATAAACACACACCATTAAAGGGCTTCCCTGGTGGCTCAGCATTAAAGAATCCGCCTGTCAATGCAGGAGATGCCAGTTTGTTCCCTGGGTCAGAAGATCCCCTGGAGAAGGAAATAACAACCCACTCCAGTATTGTCTGGAAAATTCCATGGACTGTGGAGTCTGGCAGGCTGCAGTCCATGGGTCTCAAAGAGCTGGACACAACTTAGCAGCTAAACAACAACACATTCCATTAAACTGAACTGAAGGCATTACTACTAAAAGTGTCTGCTACTATCCAAACCACCAAATACAAGAAGTATAAAAGAATAAAAGCTGGGATGTAAAGAGACAGTTGTTTTAACCAGATGTGGTTAACATACCTCCCTTGTGTAAATTTTACAAAAATATATGAGTACATAAACACATTGCAAGTAAAGGGTCTGAGATTTAGCTTCATTAACATACCATAAATCTGCCTTGGGGAGAACTATAAAGGCATTCTCCACACATTCTCATCTCTACTTTGTTTTTCCCTACATACTTCGCAACCGCTTATACCACAAAATGACTGGCAAAGTCAGTTATATAGCTTACATCAGGTAAATTTGTAATGTTATAATGACTATATTAATTATAAAAGGAAGACACCAGGAGGATTCAACCACACGTTCATCAAACACACAGGACCTCAAGAATAGGGAAAAGCAGAGATACAGACACAAAGTAGCTGAAGAAAGAAGTGCACAGACAACTTTATTCTGTACACATTTATTCAACTGCAGGTTATTATGTCCCTGTCACTCCAAGTACTCTATGTTAAGAGATAAAAATATGATGACAATTTGGACCTTGCTCTCTGAGGAGTTTTCATCTTAAAGATATGTGTGAAATCAAATTCACATGTATGAAAGATGTTCCTATTCAAAAATGCATGAAATCATGAAAACAACTATAAGGCAAGATAGGTAAATCTCTCTTTTGGAGGTGAATAATTAAAGCAAATAATAGAAGAATTCACAAAGGAAAATAGATTTAAATATACCTTTGTTTACAAACTACTATGAACCAAATTAAGACAAATAATTGAGAAAAAAGCCCAATAAATTTATTGTAAATAGAGGCTAAATATAATTTCCCTATAAGAGTTATTTAAATTAACTGAGAAAATTTCTATTAATCCAGTAGAAAAACAGGCAAGAGACATGAATAGACAATGTAAGAAAAATGTGACCAAAACAAATGCATAAACATGTATTTAAAAGAAATATAAATTAAATAACTTCATGATATTATTTTTCACGTATAAAATTACAAATATTTTTTTAAGATAGAAATTAATTCTGGTGAGGGTATGTTAAGAAAGCAACTCTAACATATTGCAAAGAAGTTCTCAATTGAATTAAATATTGTGGCCGATTGAATAATGGACCCAAAGATATCTAGGTCAAAAAATGAATAATTATTTCTACTTTCAAAAGTATCTTAAGAAAAATCAAAGAAAGACAAATGCCATATGATGTCACTCTTATGTGAAATCTAAAATCTGACCAAACGGACTTATCTAGGAAACAGAAGCAGACTCACATAGAGAACAGACATATGGTCGCCAAGAGTGGGTGAGGCTGGAGGGGCAATGGATTGAGAGTCTGAAACTGAGCAGGTGCAGACTATTAGATATATGTACATAATGCACACCTTTCCCCTCATCAAGCAGACACGAGGAGAAGCAGATCGTTTTGAAATAATTAGGAACTGAGCTGAGTGAGATTTGTGTTGCCACTTTAAACAAAGGTGTGAGCTCTTCTGTGTTCCTAATAAACCTCTCCATCTTGCAAAATTTGGCTTCAAAGTATTGAGACACAGAAATAGTGTTTATTGAGTATTTCAGTCCCAGTCTCCCTGCTATATAACCCTAGAGATGGTCCAGTGGAGGAATATGGCAGAGAAATATTCAGTTCAGTTCAGTCGCTCAGTCATGTCCGACTCTTTGCGAGCCCATGAATCACAGCACGCCAGGTCTCCCTGTCCATCACCAACTCCAGGAGTTCACTCAAACTCACGTCCATCGAGTTGGTGATGCCATCCAGCCATCTCATCCTCTGTCGTCCCCTTCTCCTCCTGCCCCCAATCCCTCACAGCATCAGAGTCTTTTCCAATGAGTCAACTCTTCGCATGAGGTGGCCAAAGTACTGGGGTTTAAGCTTCAGCATCATTCCTTCCAAAGAACACCCAGGGCTGATCTCCTTTAGAATGGACTGGTTGGATCTCCTTGCAGTCCAAGGGACTCTCAAGAGTCTTCTCCAACACCACACTTCAAAAGCATCAATTCTTTGATGCTCAGCTTTCTTCACAGTCCAACTCTCACATCCATACATGACCACTGGAAAAACCATAGCTTTGACTAGATGGACCTTTGTTGGCAAAGTAACGTCTCTGCTTTTCAATATGCTAGGACTAGATCTGATAGATAGAACTATGATAGATAGTCCATGAACTATGGACTGAGGTTCATGACATTGTACAGGAGACAGGGATCAAGACCATCCCCGTGGAAAAGAAATGCAAAAAAGCAAAATGGCTGTCTGGGGAGGCCTTACAAATAGCTGTGAAAAGAAGAGAAACGAAAAGCAAAGGAGAAAAGTTCTGCATTAGGACTCATCCAAATTCCAAGTAGCTATGCCATCCATCTATGGAGATCTCATGATTTCTCTTTACCGCAGCAGGGTCTGCTGGTCTGTATTAAAACTTCAGCTCATGATCAGACTTGATAAAAGCCCCCAGAGAGAAAGGTGTTTGCCAAATTTTCCCATCTAGAAGGTCTCTTCATTCTCTGGAAACTGATTCCTCTAGACCTCTACACACAATTATCTGATGGCTTTTATACATAATTGATACATATATAATTTATATATATATATAATTTTTAATTTATTCAGGTTTTTCTAATTGTTGCAGAAGAAGCAATGTTCTGTCACCAACTTATGCATCTTAAAGAAAGTAGAAATTCTTATAGCTATAAAATATTTTAGTTCATTTAAATCCTTCCATTTAGAAAATTCCATGTATAGATGATATTATAAATAAATTATATAAATATTTAAGGAAGAAATAATGCCAATCTTAAATAAATTATTCAAGAGAACAATAAAAATAACACTTTGCAACTCATTTTTTGAGGTATCATAAACTTGATATCAAATCTCATAAGAAAAGAAATAATTCTAATTGCCACATATATATATATTTATATAAACTATTTGAAAAAAACACAAAAATAATATATCACAACAAATTGGGTTTATTTCAGCAAAGTGAGGTTTGTCATTTCAAAACTTATCAATATAACTTCCTACATTAATTGAAAAAAGAATAAAATCATATGGATATCTCATATATGATATGAGAAAATAAATGCAGAGAAATTTTTTAATAAAATTCGACAATTCATAATAAAAGCTCATTGTAAACAAGGAATAGAAGAAAACTTCTTTAATCTGATAAAAAGTTATTTGAAAAAATTACAGCAAATCCCCTACATAATAGTGACATGTTGAAAGCTTTCCCTCTCTTATCAGTAACAAAACAAGGATTCCCACTGTCACCAATTTAATAAAGATATATGAGAACTAGCAAAGGAGAAAACAACTCACAGGACTGTGTGATAGAATATCAAAAAGAGTCTACAGACTGGGTACAAAGTCAATATATAAAAATTAGTGGTATTTTTCTAAACATCAAGAATAGAAAGTGAAATTTTAAATGATATCATCTACAACAGCATTCAAATACACTACATTTCTAGGAGTCAATCTAAGAAAATATGCAAAGCATTTCCACATAGAAAAAAACAGAATAATATCATGCGAAAAAAGTAAGCAGTATCCAAATGAGGAGGCATCAAATATTTCTATAAAGGATCCTATAATAAATATTTTAACCTTTATAGGCTAGATAGTCTCTGTCACAGTTGGCCAGCTCTGCCCTGTAATGCCAATTCAGAAATAGATAATACGTGAATAGGCAGCTGTGGCTGTGTGCCAATAAAACTTTATTTGCAGAAAGAGGCAGAAGACTGTATTTAGTCCATGGGTTGTAGTTCATCGCCCCCTGATTTAAATAATCAGAGGAATAAAGTTAGTTAATATATAATGAAGATATAATAAAGATATCTATTCTCCTTAAATTGATCTTTCCATGTAAATCTCTCCACAGTCAAAATTCAGGAAGTGGGGTTTTGTTGTTGCTGCCGTTGTTATTTTTTGTGAGATTTTGCATAGACATTGGCAAACTAATTCTAAAAGAAAGTAAAAATGTAAATGGCAAAAGTTTGCAGAGAAAATCTTGAGGAACAGAATTAAAGTACTTTAACAGATGCCAAGATGTATTCTAAAACTCTAGTAATTAAGAGAGCTTGGTATTGCCAACAGAGTAGATGCCTAGACTAACAGAACATAATAGTCAGTCCATCAACACACTTACACTTGCATAAATATATATAAAGCTTGTTCATGACAAAGGTAGCAATGCAAAGCAGTGGAGAAATAATGGTCATTTTCCAATCAATTATTCTGGGTCTAGATATTGTAAAAGGAAATACGCTTCATATTACATACAGAAATCAGTCAGTATATCATAGATCCAAAGGTGAAAGATAAGACAAGGAAGGCTCCAGAAGAAACTATGGGAGACCGTCTCCTATACTTTGAGGTAAGCAAAATTTCTCAACTAGAACACATGAGGCACTAATGCGAAAGGGAAAGACATCTGAATTTAGAACTTCTATTTATTAAAGGATCCTTTAAGAGAGAAAAAGGTAAATAACTGGTTGGGAAAAGATATTTATAGGGACTTAGTACACAAAAGAAGACATCTGAATGAAAAGAAGCTTAACATTCTGACACTTCAGGAAAATGTAAATCCAAACCACAAGAAGATGTCAACATGTACCAGTTGGGGTGGGGAAAATAAGACTGGTAAAACTAAATGTTGATGAGAATGTGAGACACCTAAAATTCTCATAGACTTCTGGTGGGTTCTAAAAGTTGGTTATAAGTATGTTCTATTAACCAACTCCATTTTAAGGCCTTTTTCAAAGAAAATACATGTACACATACACAAAAATGTTCATAGAAGCCCTATTCACGCTTATCTCATTCTGAAAGAGCTCAAATGCTAATCAACACTGCTGCTGCTGCTATGTTGCTTCAGTCGTGTCCGACTCTGTGCGACCCCATAGACGGTAGCCCACCAGGCTTCCCCGTCCCTGGGATTCTCCAGGCAAGAACACTGGAGTGGGTTGCCATTTCCTTCTCCAATGCATGAAAGGGAAAAGTGAAAGTGAAGTCGCTCAGTCGTATACGACTCTTAGAGACCCCATGGACTGCAGCCCACCAGGCTCCTCCGTCCATGGGATTTTCCAGGCAAGAGTACTGGAGTGGGGTGCCACTGCCTTCTCCAATCAACACTAGAGGGAACAAATAATTGTGGCATATTCATTCAATGGACTGCTGCACAATAATGAAAATGAATAAACCACTGTCCCACATATAATGTGGATATATCTCACAAATATAACATGGGACAAAATAACTTGCCACACACAGAAGACTACATATTTCACTTAAATAAATGTTTAAAAAACATGCAAAACAAACTATATAATACTCTAAGTCAGAATAGAAATGTTTGGAGAGGGGGAGAAGATATTCATAGAAAAAGCATTTGAGGGTCATCTAGTTGTTTGCAATAACCTGCTTCTTAATGTGAGTGACAGTTACACAGATAGTTCCTTCTGTGATTATTCTCTAGCTATATACTAAAACTTTTACTTATTCGGGTAAGTGAAAATGTGTTTCTCTAATGCACAGAACAATGACTAGGTGAATAAACATCAGTATAACCATGCTCATTTCTGGATGCTGAAGTTATAGGTTATTTAATTTTTATTTGGACCATCACACTGTTAATTTCCTCTTTTTAAAAATAATGAAATCCCTACATTCATCTATACTAGGGGAAAAATCAACATGATTTTTAAAATTAAAAAACAATGACTTCAAGTTGATCAGGAATGAACATCGAGAGGATGTAAAAGCCATGAATAAATATGGATAATAACCAATGGAAAGGGACAGGTTTGCACATAAAGAAAATCCTGCATATAGCTTTGCTTTGAGGAAGTTGAAGTAGCAAAACAGACAAGTCAATCACAGATGAAAATTCAATCAAGGCTGAAGGTATAGATTTAGGTCTTGTCACCAAAGACATGAGAGTTCACTCTGAGAACAGAGAAAAATTTTAAGGGAAAGTGATAGGGAAATATGGATTGTAAATCTACATGCCAATTTTTATCAGACATCAAGAGGTTTTGATCCTGAGTAGACTGACTACTTAGAGAGAAGTCTTTACTTCTGGATATCTCCATTTGAATGTTTTTATTAACTTCTGGGGTGAATCTCAATTACCTCGCACATTGCCGCATACACGGCAACTTTAAATAATATTTGTTTAATCAAATGACTGCTTATCAAATCTGATGATACACAACTACAAAGAAAAGCACATGGATGTCAGAAAGAGGACGGAAAGATCTCAACAAGTCACAACAACGTAACCAAGTTCCAGGGTAACAGCAGAGGTAAATGTGAAGTCCTAAACATAGTTGTTGTTGTTTTTTTAATTAACCTCACAAGTATAGGATGAGAAAATCTTATTACATATACTTTGTATGAAAAAGACTTAAAGGTTTGAAATAATGAGGAGTCCAATTTAAATAAATGAGGTGTACAGGGCTTCAAAAACCTAGGTCAATTTTAGGCTACGTCAATAAACGTGGTGTCCCAAACAAGTTAATAGTCCCATCAGACGTTTCACTGGCCAGAACAAATTGGAATGTTGTACTCAGTTCTGGCTGCGTGTCTAGGGGAAGGTAGCCAAAATGGTGATGTGCTAGAAACATGATTTAAGGATGGTTGATTTTTGGAACAGAAGAAACCTAAAGAGAGACAACCGTCTTGGAGTACTTAAAAAGCTGTCATGTATAAGAAGGATTTGATTTTCAATGAAATTTTATAGACCAAATAAAGAATAAGTGCTGAATACTTCAGCTTCATGTAAAGAAATAGTTTATAAAGTAGACATGTCTAGAATTATTTATGAGAACACTCTGTCACTGAAACTTTTATTTTTTTTATTATCATGTTGAAACGTTTCATAAAATGGTACATTAAACAAATCTCAACAATTTAAACAATGATAATATAAAATCCCATGTATTTAGCACTAAAGAGTAAGGGGAGAAAAAATGACATTAGTTTAAAAGCCCTTATGGAATAGAAATACCTTGAATTCATATATATCATATCTTTGTTTTTCTTATAGTTTTATCACTTATGTAGGTTTTTCTTAAATAACATATTTTTAGGCTTTAACTTTATAGGAATTAATCATGCTGTGTATATTACTCTTTTCTTTCTCCTTAACATGTTTTTCTCCCTAACATGAAGTTTTGCTGTTTATCCACACTGATGCTGATGCTTATACATATACATAGGGATGGTCATGTATTTTCACTACTGAGTAGCACTCTGTTTGTATGGATACACTGTTTAGTCGCTAATCATGTCCCACTCTTTGCCACCGCATGGACTGTAGCCCTCTAGGTTCCTCTGTCCATGGGATTTCTCAGGCAAGAATACTGGAGTGGGTTGCTGTTTCCTTCTCCAGTAGATCTTCCTGATCCAGAGATTGACCCACATCTAAGGAATCTCCAGGCAGATTCTTCACCACTGAGCCACCAGGAAAGCCCTTGGGATACATGAGAATGTATTAACCCATTGATGTACATTTTTCTAATGCACAACCCTACTAAGAACATGCTTAACTCATCATGTTCCTCTGTAGGCATCAGAAAGTGCAAGAGAGTTAGTCCTTGTTGAGTCCATCCTTGAACACTGGTAGACAGAAGTTTGTGGATAAATGCTTCTCCCTGTCCTACCCTGGGAGGACAGTTCTGAGATGGATTTCACAAGCTCTCCAGAACCCACATGGCCAGATCAATAACACAGACTTATATCTTGGGCTTTCATTCCTTTCTTAGTCATCCCCACATGTGTCACAACTGCCACGTGGAATCAGGTTCTCAACTTACCTTGTTGTCCTTGTTCAGTCATTAAGTCACGTCTGTCTCTTTGCCACCCCATGGACTGCAGCATGCCAGGCTTCCCTGTCTTTCACTATCTCCTGGAGTTTACCTAACTGCACAAAAACCCTGGTTTTAGGCTCTGATTCTGAAGAAACCCAGACTAACATAATATTTTGAAATTATATTTTCTGCTTTTCACCAATGTATAGGGATACAACTTTTAAAATATTAATAGCAATTTTGTCATTTGAGTTTTAAATGATAAGTGCTGTATACACATTATTCATTTTAATCCTCACAGACTATTCAGTCACTCAGTCATGTCTGACTCTTTGCAACCCCATGGCTGCAGCATGCCCGGCCTCCCTGTCCATCACCGACTCCCAGAGTTTACCCAAATCAATGTCCATTGAGTCGGTGGTGCCATCCAACCATCTCATCCTCTGTCATCCCCTTCTCCTCCTGCCCTCAGTCTTTCCCAGCATCAGGGTCTTTTCAAATGAGTCAGCTCTTCACATCAGGTGGCCAAAGTATTGGAGTTTCACCTTCAACATCAGTCATGCCAATGAACACTCAGGACTGATTTCCTTTAGGATGGACTGGTTGAATCTCCTTGCACTCCAAGGGACTCTCAAGAGTCTTCTCCAACACCACAATTCAAAAGCATCAGTTCTTCGGTGCTCACAGACTATTACATAGTTATTATATCTAACAATGAACTTTAGTATGTGGCTTTTATACCTAGCAATGATGCTAAATTCATGTTAACTGTAAGAAAATTTCTATAGAATCTTCAGAGTTTTTTATGTAAACAATTTTTGACTTTATCTTGATATGAAAGGGAATGCTTTCAAATATTTCACAGTTAAAATGATGCTTCCTATAGGATTTTGTAGCTTCTTGCATGAGAATAAGGAAAGTTTCTTTTATTGCCAGTTTGTTAAGAATTCTTATTTAAAATGGATATTAAGTTTCACCAAATGCTGTTTTAAACCTATTTAGTGATGTGACATTTGACTTTCCCTACTCTGTTAATGTGATCATTTATTTAACTGATATTAGACTATCATTAAGGTAAACCTATTTTGGTCATGATTATATCTTTTATATATCACTTGATTTCATTTGCTATTATTTTATGTCTGTGTTTAATAATGAGATTGCCCTAGTACTTTTTAATAGTTTTGCCTGGTATTCAGTATCAAGGTAATATTAGTCTCTTTAGATTAGCTGGAGAATGATCTTTTTGTCTTCAAGAGTTTATAATGTTTAGAATTATCTTTTTATTAAAAATTTAGTATAAGTTATCCATAACATCATCTGATCATGATTTTTCCTTTGTGAGAAAAATTTTAAACTCTAATGAAACTTTTTTAATGATTATATAATTAGTTATACACTGAATTCCTGGGGTCAGTTTCAGAAGTTGTATTTTTCTATAGTTTATTTACTTCTCCTAGGATTTCAAATATTTTGCCATAGGTTATTTATAATATGTCTTAATTTGCATAACATCTGTCCCTTTTTCATTCCTAATAATGTTTATTTGTAATTTTCACCATTTTTTTCTTAATTAACATTGTCAGAATTTCATCTAATTCATTAGTATTTTTCAAAAAAACGAACTTCTGGTTTTGTTGATTTTTATCATCTTTCCTCATTTTCGGGCTTCCCAGGTGGTACTAGTGGTAAAGATCCCACCTGCCAATGCAAAAGACTACGAAACACGGGGATTGATCCCTAGGTCAGGAAGATCCCGTGGAGAAGGGCATGGCAACCCACTCCAGTATTACCTGCCTGGAGAATCTCATGGACAGAGGAGCCTGGCAGGCTATGGTCCATAGGGTCACAAAGAGTCGGACAGGACTGAAGTGACTTAGAATGCATGTGATCAGATGACATGGCATTTATGTTGCCAATCCTTTGAAATTTGTTGTGACTAATTTTATGTTACAGCACAGGGTCAGTTCTCATATGTTTTGTATGTGCTTGAAACGAATACTTTTTATCCAGTTGACGGATACAATGTTCCATATAGGTAAGTTAGAACAGGCTTTCTGATTTTCTGGTTTAAATTTTCTATGCATGTAGATATAAAAGTATCTGAGTTGACATGCGCTATCAGAGACTAAAAGATATATCACCAGCGTTGATGGTATTTTGTAGTATATTTCCTGCGATTTTATTAATCTTTGATTTAAATTTTTGAGGTAATGATGTATACATACAACTTGAAAGTATGAAAGTGAAAGTTGCTCAGTCGTGCCCTACTCTTTGTGACCTCAAGGACTATAGAGTCCATGGAATTCTCTAGGCCAGGATACTGGAGTGGGTAGCCTTTCCCTTCTCCAGAGGATCTTCCCAACCCAGGGATCAAACCCAGGTCTCCCACATTACAGGCAGTTTCTTTACCAGCTGAGCCACAAGGCTTGAGAATGTTTTCATTTTTACAAACTTAGCCTTTCATCATTTTCAGTGCTTCTCAAAATCACAAGTAATCTTTTTCCTTTGTCTTTACTTTTCATGTTATTGATATCAATATAGCAACTTTTTTGGAGTTATATTTGACTTGAAATCCAAGGAGGGTGCATGGCAAGCCCGAGTCCACATAGATAATTCTCAGCAGTAGAACCAAGACCTACACTTTCTGACTCCCAGTCCAGGACTCTTTCTATGTGTCCGAGTAGAATGGCCATGATATGGCACAGAGTGCAGGAGAAAGTCAAAATGGAATGAATGATATGTGCCACAGAGTAATGGGGAATAACAGTCACAGCTATAAAGGATCACTGGGGGACAAATAAAGTCAGACACAAAGCTTGAACTTTTTGTAAAGGTCATCATGACAAAATAGGATTTAAGGAAGCCTAAAATTTTAGGGATATACAGAAGATTGAGAGAGAGAGACAGTAAGAAATTAAACTGTTTAGGAAGAGTCTAAGACTCTTTGAGAGTGTCTTTGTCCTCCACAAATTCCAAATAATGTAGTAAGAACATGAATCAAGATCATGGGAATAAAGAGGAAAAAACAGATTTAAGAGCCACTGTATGAAAGAATTAACACACCAAAGTGACTTAATGAATTCGGAAATAAAAGGAAAAGATGCTACCTCATTTATATCTGTAGTGTCCTGACAACTTTATTATTCCTTTGCTTAGAAACCACAGAGTTGAGAAACAGTAGTTGCCCTAGAAAAGGAGAGGAAAGAATGAGTTTTCTCCCCATGCTGTAATTCTGGTATTTCCATAAACAGCTGGAAATATAGGACTTAAAACAGATCCAGATATGAATACATTTTTTGGTGATGCTGATGATTAAGGGAAATACTTATTAATACATAAAATAATAGCTGAATCTTTGGATTAGATTCTGGGCCTCCTCAAGCCTATCTGTTTCTTAAATACCAAGTATCACTTATTGCCAAAATTTTTAAATTAAAAATTGCTGTAATTTATTACTGCCATCTTTTAAAAATTGATATCAAGGATAATGACATCATGAATAAACTTCTGGACACACAGAAAGCCTTCTTGGACAACTACTGTACTCCAGGTCACTTTCGAACTCAACTGTATTAAAAAGCAAGGTTTACTGCTTCAGACCTTTACCATTTCTTGTAGACTTCCCCTTAAAAGTATTGACAAAGCTCAAGCTGATTTAATTCACAACCATTAAGATCAAAGCATTCAGTGGTACATCTGCTTGCATAATTATCAGTAATGCCAGAAAACAGCTTTGTGAATTTGGTCACAGTGAACTCTGAAGGAATACGCAGCTGGAAAGCCTATGAGAGCTTTCTCTCCAAAGTGAAAAAAAGAGAGAGAGAAACTGTACTCAATCCAGTGAATTTTTTCAGCGAGTTTGGTTTTGTCTTTTGTTTCTCCAACTGGATATAATAAAAATGTCTGAGATGTTGCCACATAATATGATCTTTGTGAAGGGGTCAACACTAGTGTTCTAGGCCAGTTCAGGAGGCATGAGTTCAACTCTGGAAGTGTGTAAGTTCCAAAAGATTCTAACAAATCCACCACAAGAGCCAGAATTTGTCCATAGATTATTTATGTTGAGTTCCTCCACTGGTAGAACAAAAAAGCCCTGAAGGAATCAGGTGGTTGTCTGAGCATCAGCTAAAATACTTAGAAGCTCTGAAATCTCAAATTCAAATCCCCATAAGGCCCACTTAGTCCTCGCACTACAAGGTTTATTTGTGGAATATAACGCTGTCTGCAGTCGGAGGCTTGAGCCATAAGACTTTTATATCAATACAGTACCCCCAGGACAAGGCGGGCAACAGAGGATGAGATGGCTGGATGGCATCACTGACTCAATGGACACGAATTTGAGCAAACTCCGGGAGGTGGTGAAGGACAGGAAAGCCTGGTATGCTGCAGTCCATGGGGTCACAAAGAGTTGGACACAACTTAGCAATGGAACAATAACAACAGCACAGAGAACTTTGGTTTTACAGATCCCATGCTACTTTTGATATCAGGAGAGGCTGGCCTTAGTGTTTGCAGCCAAAATTTCTGGGACTCAGCTGAAATTTTTGAGTCATTGAGAACTTGGCTACAAATATGTAATTTCAGATTAATAATAAGAGACACTTTTTATATGAAATCTCGAAACATATTATATATCTAGAGTAAATAAAGTGCTTTGAAAAGTGTCACCCTACATTAGAACTAGAAGAATCTATGTTGGCAAAGTTTTCACCTTCAAACTTCAAGTAGTAGAACCATAAAGCGGTTCTAAAAATTTCCAAGTTTCAGTCAATATAAGGTTCTCTGAAGCTTCTTGGAAAAAAAGATTTTTTTGTTGTTCATTTTACCAAGAAACCTGCTACCTGTCTGTCTTAAGGCACAATCTCCTGCCTCTCTCTCCGTTTTCATTCACGAATAAATGGGGCATGAATGAGATCCACTGAAGGTCTTTAAAGTCAATCGTTCTGTCTGTCTCACTCTCCTTCTCACTCTCTCAGTCTCTCTCTCTGCACTTTCATATGTACCTACTCCTGCTTCTTAGATCAGCCTTTCCCACATTCTCTGTTAGATAAATCCTAAGGATCCTTTAGCCCTCAGTTGAGCTTGGAAGGAAAGTTATGACCAACCTGGATAGCATATTCAAAAGCAGAGACGTTACTTTGCCAACAAAGGCCCGTCTAGTCAAGGCTATGGTTTTTCCAGTGGTCATGTATGAATGTGAGTGTTGGACTGTGAAGAAGGCTGAGCGCCGAAGAATTGATGCTTTTGAACTGTGGTGTTGGAGAAGACTCTTGAGAGTCCCTTGGACTGCAAGGAGATCCAACCAGTCCATTCTAAAGGAGATTAGCTCTGGGTGTTCTTTGGAAGGAATGATGCTAAAGCTGAAACTCCAGTACTTTGGCCACCTCATGCGAAGAGTTGACTCATTGGAAAAGACTCTGATGCTGTGAGGGATTGGGAGCAGGAGGAGAAGGGGACAACAGAGGATGAGATGGCTGGATGGCATCACCAACTCGATGGACATGAGTCTGAGTGAACTCCAGGAATTGGTGATGGACAGGGAGGCCTGGTATGTTGCGATTCATGGGGTCACAAAGAGTCGGACATGACTGAGTGACTGACTGAACTGAACTGAACTGAGCAATCACCTCCTTAAGAAACCTCTGGAAATTCTAATTGTCTTTCTCTGAGTCTAATTTCTCCTCTGCTTTGACCAGGTTTGAACCTTCTTAAGTTTCACAGTAACTTTTGCTTCTGTGTATCATAACACTTATCTATATGCCTCTTCCTCCAGCAGTAGTTCTTCAAATCTAGACTGCATTAATTGTTTCTTATTTGTATTCCCAGAACCTAGTCTAAGTTTAATAAATGTTAGTTTATCAGAGCTCCATTATGCACTTATTAACAAATTTTTCACTCATTGTCAGAGATACAAAGCAAATGTGCATCTCTTCTTTTGAAGTTGTTAAATAATTACTTTCATTCATTAATCCATTGAAGATATTTATTGTAAAACTTATATGTCTGACACTTTAGGCACTGAAGACAGAGTGATGAATAAGCCCCAAATTGTCCCACTTCTCTGGAGCTTATATTCTAGTGGGAGAGACATAAAATAAAGCAAACCAAAGCAAAAAAAAAAAAAAGTTGATCTACAATATGATGTCAGTCAGTGTTATATGCTATGAAGAAAAGTCATTCAGAGCCAAGAATAGAAGGTAAATGTGGAAACTTCCCTTGGTCCAGTGGCCAAGAGTTCACCCTGCAATGTAGGGAATATAGGTTGAATCCTTGGTCAGAGAACTAAGATCCCACATGCTATGGAGCAACTAAGCCCACCTGCTCCAGAGCCCACACCCCACAAATACAGAGTCCTCACGTCCCAACAACTGAGGCTGCAAGACACAACCAGAGAGTGTATGCACCACAAGGAAAGATCCCGCACAACAGGATGAAGATCCCTCACGCTGCAGCACACTGAAAAGACAACCTTCAGAATGGGAGAAAATAATAGCAAATGAAACAACTGACAAAGTGCTAATCACCAAAATACACAAGCAGCTAATGTAGCTCAATACCAGAAAAACAAACAACCCCATCAAAAAGTGGACAGAAGACCTAAACAGACATATCTCCAGAGAAGAGAAACTGATGGCTAATAATCATATGAAAAGATGCTCAACGGCACTCAGTATTAGAAAATGCAAATCAAAATTACAGTGAGGCCTCACCTCACACCAGTCAGAATCAGTTCAGTTCAGTCGCTCAGTCGTGTCCGACTCTTTGTGACCCCATGGACTGCAGCACGCCAGGCCTCCCTATCCATCACCAACTCCCAGAGTCCACCCAAACCCATGTCCATTGAGTCGGCGATGCCATCCAACCATCTCATCCTCTGTTGTCCCCTTCTCCTCCTGCCCCCAATCCCTCCCAGCATCAGAGTCTTTTCCAATGAGGTAACTCTTCGCATCAGGCGGCCAAAGTATTGGAGTTTCAGCATCAGCATCAGTCTTTCCAATGAATATTCAGGACCGATCTCCTTTAGGATGGACTGGTTTGATCTCCTTGCAGTCTAAAGGACTCTAAAGAGTCTTCTCCAACACCACAGTTCAAAAATATCAATTCTTCGACGCTCAGCCTTCTTTACAGTCCAACTCTCACATCCATACACGACTACTGGAAACACCATAGCTTTAACTAGACAGACGTTTGTTGGTAAAGTAATGTCTCTGCTTTTTAATATGTTGTCTAGGTTGGTCATAACTTTTCTTCCAAGGAGTAAATGTCTTTTAATTTCATGGATGCAATCACCATCTGCAGTGATTTTGGAATCCCCTCCCCCCCGCACCAAATAAAGCCTCTCATTGTTTCCACTGTTTCCCCATCTGTTTGTCATGAAGTGATGGGACCGGATGCCATGTTCATAGTTTTCTGAATGCTGAGTTTTAAGCCAATTTTTTCACTCTCCTCTTTCACTTTCATCAAAAGGCTCTTTAATTCCTCTTTGCTTTCTGCCATAAGGATGGTGTCATCTGCGTATCTGAAGTTATTGATATTTCTCCCAGCAATCTTGATTCCAGCTTGTGCTTCATCCAGCCCAGCGTTTCTGATGATGTACTCTACATATAAGTTAAATAAACAGGGTGACAATATACAGCCTTGACGCACTCCTTTTCCTATTTGGAACCAGCCTGTTGTTCCATGTCCAGTTCTAATGTTGCTTCTTGACCTGTATACAGATTTCTCAAGAGGCAGGTAGCCATCATTTAAAGATCTACAAACAGTAAATGCCAGAGAGGGTGTGGAGAAAAGGGAATCTTCTTGCACTGTTGGTAGGAAAGTAAATCGATACAGCCACTAGGGAGAACAGTATGGAGATTCCTTTAAAAACTAGGAATACAACTAGGCATGACCCACCAACCCCACTACTGGGTGTATACCCTGAGGAAATAGTCATTGAAAAAGACTCATGGAGCCCAGTGTTCACTGCAGCACTATTTACAATCGCTAGGACCTGGAAGCAAATGTCCGTCAGTGGATGAATGGATAAAGAAAATGTGTTCTTTATCCATAACAAAGTAATATTTCATAAACAATAGAATATTGTGCAAAGTAATATCCCATTGTTTGTGGAATATTACTCAGCCATAAAAGGAACACATTTGAATCAGTTCTAATGAGGTGGATGAACCTAGAACCTATTATACAGAGTAAGTCAGTCAGGAAGACAGAAACAAATATCGTATACTAACACAGGTATACGGAACCTAGAAAGATGGCAGCAAAGAATCTATCTGTAGGGCTGCAATGGAGATGCAGGCATAGAAAACAGACTTGTGGAAAGTGAAGGAGAGGAAGGTACCGATTAAGAGAGTAACATTGAGACATATATATTATATGATCAACATAGATAGATTGCCAGTGGGAATTTGCTGTATGATGCAGGGAGCTCAGACCCAGTGCTCTATGACCACCTAGAGGTGTGCAATGTGGTGGGAAGTGGGAGGGAGTTTCCAGAGGGGAGGGACATGTGTGTACCTATGGCTGATTCATGTTGACATACGGCAGAAACTAACACAACACTGTAAAACAATTATTCTCCAATTAAAAATGAACATATTCATTTAAAAAAAAGACCAAAAACACATTTTAATTTTTTTTTTAAAGAAAGTGAATATGTGTGGGCAGTGGGCGGGGAGCAGGAGCAGGGCTTAAGGAAGACTTTTTTGATGTAAGATGCGTGAGTGAATGAGAGCGCACCGTGGAAGGCAGAGCCTCCAGTTAGGGGAACAGAAAGTGCCAAGATTCTGACACATAAGCATGTTTGATGGACGAGAACAGCAAGGAGGCAGTGGCGAGGGCAGAGAGAGGGCAGCATGTAAGAAATGGATCCAAAGATGAGCAGAATTCTCACCATGCAGAGGCTCGTAGGCTCTTAAGGACTTTTCAGGGATGCATATAATACAACTGTGAAGGAGGCCTCCGAGGACACTGATACAAGTTGTAAAGGGAGCACTCTGACTAGACTGCGAGGTAAAAACAGAATGTAGGAGGACACAGACAATTGTTAGGAAGGTTTTAGAGTGATTCGGGCAAATGATGATGGTGGCTTTAAGCTAAAATGGTAATAGAGGAGGTGGTGGGAAATAGTCAGATTTCAGATTAGCTTTGAAGGCGGGGCCAATAGGATTTGATTACTACAGAAAGTGAAAGTGAAGTCGCTCAGTCGTGTCTGACTCTTTGCAACCCCATGGACTGTAGCCCACCAGGATCCTCCGTTCATGGGATTTCCCAGGCAAGAGTACTGGAGTGGGTTGCCATCTCCTTCTCCAGGGGATCTTCCCAACCCAGGGATCGAACCCAGGTCTCCCGCATTTTAGGCAGATGGTTTACCGTCTGAGCCTCCAGAAAAGGTATGCTTTATGTTTATTACAAAGTAAATAAGGATCAGACTAATCTCATGACTAGTCACAACACTAACAACACACACATATGCCTATGCATAACATGCACACACCAAACAGCTAAAGCCAATAACACAAAATATTGGGCAGATCCAAAAGTTTGAAACATGTTGCAGAAAAAAGCTGAATGAAGTTTTTGGCCAATCCAATTCTTAAAACCGTTGAGAAAAGCCGAATGAAATTTTTGGTCAATCCAATACATAAAACCTGTGATTTGGCCTGATCTGAGGCTGCAGATACTGTTTTTACATTCGGTAGGTGCTTTAGGATTCACCTCACAACTGCTGAATAATTGCCCCAAGTGAGCTCACAATGTTTGTCAGCATTCTCTTCGTTGCTCCACGTTGCTCTGAGTCTGAATGTTGTTAGGGCGCCATGAAGAATTGCTTCCACCTGTTCTATCATCACAAAACTCTGGGTCAGTGTCCACCACAGAGACTAGGGACTCCAAACTCCACTTCAGAGGCATGATAAAATGAGGAGAGGGCTGGAGTTTGAATCTTGACTCTACCACTTCATTGTTGAGGAACCTTTGACAATGTATTTAATCTCTCTGAACCTCAGTTTACTCATTTGCGACATGTAGTCAACCAATTTGAAGAGATGCAATAGAAATTCTTCCTAATCCTGCTTCCTGTGCTTCTGGACCTCATTCAAAGTCTTATCTGGAAAAGTATGGCCTCATGGTAAAATCACCAACAGGAACATCCACGGCATAGTCAACATTTACAGGCGTGTCAGAATTCACAAGGTCAGAATCTGGCCTGCTCCAAAGACCTCTGTGTGTACATGTGTGCTCAGCTGCTCAGTCATGTCCAACTCTTTGCAACCACATGGACTGTGGCCCACCAGGCTCCTCTGTCCAAGGAATTATCTAGGCTAGAATACTGCAGTGAGTTACCATTTCCTCCTCCAGAGGATCATCCCAACCTCTCTTGTGCCTCCTGCATTGGCAGGTGGGTTCTTTACCACGGCTCCACCTGGGAAACCCCCGAAAGATCTTTAGTTTGAAACAATTGCAGTCTAGAGCGGCATCGCTAGGACTTCTGGCTGTCCCTGTAACAGCTTCCAAAGACAGCATCCAGTCTCAAGTTTCATTAAAATCCTTGGCACTCTTGAGGGTAATAATGCTGTCAGCATAGCAATCCATTAGTAGAGATGATAATCATGCCTCAGAAATGAGGCATCGAGTTGAGATTTTTTTTTTTCCCCAAAATTTGGCAATTCAGTCTTTCTGCTGCCTTTTTGGTCACTGAAGATCTATGGCCACTCTAGTTTCATTAATTTTAGAGTAATGTTTTAGGATAAAGGCTAAAATTGCTCCAGTGGGAGAGAGGGAAAGAAAGAGCAGACAAGAGTTAAGGGTTGAGAGTTGAGCCATGTGTCAATACTAGCAATGGAAGTCATCAGCAGACAGGGAGGGCAAATCACTTTCATATATAGAAATAAGGCCACGATAAAAGAGACTGATAGATGCTTACACAACTGTGGTTATTAGGGCAACATAATAGCATTTGTTCAAAGCAAATAATGGAGAAGCAGCAGGCTCAATATGACAGACTTTCAGACCTTCCCAACAATGGAGAAGGGACAAATACCAAATAGGGTTAAAAACAGAATCACAAAGGAAAAAGGAATATAGATTGAGCCCTGGGTTGATGTGATTTAAAGTGGGAATGATGTGAGGAAGGTCTTAACAAGGCTACTTCCCTGGTTTGTGGAGTTCATTTTAAATATCTAACAGGTTAACAGATAACTTTCAGGCAATTTTACAATCTGTGTGTAATTAGAGGGCTGTTTACGAAGTTCTTTGTCTTCTTTTTAGCTGAAGTTTGGAATTTTGACTGTATAATGATTGATGTCAGAAGGGAGCTGGAACATGCAAAGAATTGGCGTTTTTGTCCTCCAGAAGGAAATATCCCATAGATAAAAAACTTTTATCCCTGTAGTGAGTTAGAATGCGTAGCTTAGATACAATGCATAACTGGAAATGATGGTAAAGAATGAACTAAAATAAGTGTATATCTCTTCTGTGGTCATCATTTTTTAATACAGTGCTTCAATTAAAACTAGGTTCTCTCTTCTCAAGAAATAATATGTTTTCTTCCCTTTCCTGGAGCAATAGCATTGGGTTTTGATAAATATGCCCTTTGATATCGTAAGAGAGATGATAGCTACCTTTATTTACTTCATGTCTCAACCTTAAATGTGGCTCTGGAACACTACTTGTTAAAGGTGTCAAGGAAAGCAACAACCTTACCTACTATATAAAGTTGAATATTATATAGAGATTCTTAGTCATGTTACAAATTTATAGCAAAAAGCTGACTCTATAGCTACTGTTAAAAAGTTATTGGCATTATCATCCAACCAACTCGAATTCAAAGGAATATTGTAAATCATTGACCATAATCTCCTGATTATCTCTTCTGCAAACTGTATTTCAGGTCCTAAACTACCTAAAAATTTCTTCTTTCTTCTCAACTTGACAGTCCACTGGTCATAGAGGAGTTAATTGTGAGTTTGTAAAACTTAAAACCTTCAGAGTTTCATTTGTTTCTTTTTGTTCAACAGAAAGAGGCCATGAGAAAGTTTGACTGACATTTATGATAATTACATTTGCAGATTAGAATAATTTAGGGTTTCGAAAGGTTTAAAATTTATACACCATATTGGGCCTCACATGATTATGGCTTCCTTCATATCATTTTAGTCAGGTATTGAAATCCAGTTGATGTGAATGTAATAGTCATTTTAATGGATATTGTTAATCCCTTGTTTTCAGTATAATAGATAAAGGGGATTTTAATTAAATTCATTGTGTGAGCACTTATCGGGGTAAAAAGGTTCACGAATTATTATTTTATTTTCTGGCATGACATGTAAAGAATACTGTAAAAGGCAGGGAAGACAGCAATACTAGAGTGCGGCTGGCATTAGAAGTCAGGCTAGTTTCATGTCCTCTGTAGTTGACAGGGCAGGCTTCAAATAACACTAAAAAGCGGTGCCTGGAGGCCACAGAGTCCATAAAGGACTAAAACAATGTAACTGCGTTGCTTACTCTCTTCTTCAAACCTGGTGGAACTTTTTAAGGGGAGATCTTGAGTTTCTCCCAAAGCTTCAATAGAGAGTCCAATCCTAGGTCCCATAGCTGCCAGCTAGAAATATGGTAAGAAATGACAAGAGCTTTCATGTCCATAGTTCCGTGTCCTCTGACAGCTCAGAAAATTGTAAGAACTGCTTCTCCTTGGAGAGTCTTAGGACACCCCTGGTTATAATCCCTGGGTGACCATTGGCCTGGTCACAAAGGAACTATGACGTCATGGAGGGTAGCAGTCAGGGAATGAAAAGTCCGTCAAGAACCACTGAGATGGTGAGTTTATTTTGGAGGAAGAGGAAAGCCTGAATTATTTATTCTGTAGAATTTTTACAACATGCTATTGATTGACCGTCTCTCTTTGGGTCGCTAAGCCTAGCAACTCTGCCCCTTAGCCTGCTACTCACAAACCTTTGTCATAAATTCCTCAGTGCTGTTAGACTACACTCAAACAGCACAAGTGTTAAGTGTAAAAATGCAGTGGGAGCTTCCACTGAGGGGAAAAAATAGGTATATGCAGCTCCAATAATTTCCAAACAATGAATAAACCCACCTCACTGCTATCTAATCATTGAAACTTTGAGCCAGGATGCTAAAATTAAGTTATACAATAGGTATATTTATACTTTAACACACATATAATATGAATATGTTAATAGTATTCTCAGGGCAGAGGAATTATGTATGATTTCATATGACAATATTACAATGGTAATAAATATGCATTACTTTTAAAATCTGCACAAATGCCTTGAAAAACTGAAAAAGTGGGTAAGTAACATATAAAAAGGTATTTTTCTTTCTTTCTCTCCAACCAAACCCAGTTCCTTACATGTACAATGTTTATCCTACTAATCTCTCCAAGATTTAGAAGTAGTTGGTGTGGAGAGAGGAATGTGTAAAACCTAACTACATTACATTTTTAAACTTTCCCAAATTAATTGGAAGGATATTTGTAATATGCATTCTTTGGGGAAAAAGGGGGATGGCTGCTTATAACGTGAACTCCATGATAACATTCTTCATTTTATGATTAAAATTCTCAAGGGCACTTCTTGCCTCAACCTCCTTGTCACACATTCCTTAGTATTTACCATGTGGCTTCTACCTTCCACCCACTGATTCCTTAAAACTCATCTCCCAAGTCACCAATGACTTCCTAATAGCCCAATTAAAACATCTTTTCTCATTCTTCTTCTTTGACCCTCCTGCTATGTTTGACAGTTTTGACCTCCTCCTTCTTCTTTAGAAATCAAAGGCAAGCTGATTTTATTACTCTTGCCCTTCTCTAATTCCAAGGTCTATTCTTACCTCCTCTAAATTCAGTAACCGTTCTTTATCTTCATCACCCATTTTCACTCGTTCCTGGCTCTGTTGTTTTTTCTTCCTACTTGCCATGTGAAAGCCATGTCCAAGTCTGTTTTCAACCTTAAGGACATTTTGTTTTGGCAAATATTAATTAAAACCTGCTACATATTTGGCATTGTGCTAGGCACTCGGTCTGGCCTGAAAATAGAGTGATATACATAGGAGAAAAGAGCAGATTTGCTTGAAGAGGGTTTGGAATAATCCCACCTGGGAAGAGGTACACCTCATAGGTCAAAATAAAGATGTTAAACTTCTTAGGGTTCATCCCAGGGACAAAGAGAAACAGGCATTTTAAGCCAGGAAGTCACACATATTTGCATCTTAGAAAAATTGCTTAAAGTAGTGAAAGAAAATATTCAACTAGAGATGAGAGGACTTATTGGGACATGCTTATTGTTGGCTAGGTGAGGACTCATCAAGCATGAACTAACGCAGTGCCACTGAGAGTGAAGAAGAGAGGAGTAAGTAGAGAATAGTCAAGATTAAAGTCCGCAGAGTCAGACTGAGCAACTGAACTGAACTGAGCAAGATAAAATCTATAGGACTTGCTTCTTCCACACGGGAGGGAAAGAGAGCAAGAAAGAATGGACGGTGATTTGGGTTTCTGAATGGATGATGCTTATGCTATATCTTACAGACAGGCAAAATAGGAAGAGGTTTGGGGGGAGATAGTGGATTGGATTTTAGAAACATCAGGATTGACATATCTTAGGGAAGTCCAGGGAGTGTTGGCTAGATGGAATCTGGAGCTAATGCTCTGAACTAAGATTTAAGGCTCATAAGTATGAAAGAGATAGTCCAGTCCTATAACAGGTAAACAGAATGAGACACTCAGGGAGAAGAACAGAATAAGGAGGAAATAAAACTAAATAAAACTAAGTCAGAGTTGGAAAGTATTGGCACTCAAGTGGAAGAAGAAAAAAATAGCCAAGGAAATGATAGTCAGTTCTATACACAAGCCTAACTGGTGGTGATATTCTGCATTGCTTCTTGCTGCTAGTGAAGTATCCCACTAGAATTTTCTTCCCTCCCAAGCAAGCTTGCAAATAACACCAAAATCTGTACCACTGACTCAACATCCCTTCCAAACTCCTTAACAAGACTTGCCAAATCTGATTCAAATCTATTTTATCCAGACATTTCTACCATAGTTCTCTTACATAGGTCTGAGTTTTAGTCTATCAAGAGAACGTCTTTTCTTCAAACTTGGCATTCGATGTTCTGTCTCTCTGCTTACCTTCACACTGCTCCATCTTCCTGGAATTCTCCCATTCCCCACACCTAGCATCTCCACCAGCCATTGTTCATCATCCTCATTCATGACTTATGAGAAGCTAAACAGAACCCAGAGTGGAGTCATGACTATCAAAGGAAAAAGGCAAAAAAACTAATAGTATTTATTTGGGATCTACTAATATGTTAGAACTATACTAGACAGAGAATGTGTGAGTGTTTGTGAATAAATTTCATTTAATCTGCCCAGCAATCTTAGAAAGTCCCCTTTTGTACATGAAGGCACGGAGGCTCATTCATTACTTAATGAATGTTTATCAAATGTCTATATATTGCCAGGCACTATACTACATGCTAGATAAAAAATAGGGAACCAAACAGAGTTTGTAGTAGCTACTACAAAGAGCTAACAAGAGTAGGAGAGACAAATGTTAAAACATAATTACATAAATAAATGTTCAACGGCTAGTTGGAATAAGGGCCATAAAGTGAAAGGATGGGAAACTAATTCAGGGAAGGGAGTCTCTTTTCTAAGGCAGGATCATCTAAGCTGAGACCTGGAGGATGAGTGGGCAGGTGAAAGGATCAAAAATAATGTATCAAGCAAAGGGAAGAGCCTCTTAGAACTGTAAGGAACTTATGAAAGGCCAGTGAGGCCAGTGAGATGTGACTGAACTGGAAAGAAGTACCCTGTGAAATTGAAAAAGTAGACAGGAACAAGATTTCACTTGTTCTTGCAGGTCATGTTCAAGAGTTTAGATTTTACTTACCAAGAAATTAGAAGAGACTGAAGGATTTTAAGCAGCAGAATTACACAAGATCAATGTTTAAAACAAATTAGAAAAACTAAATAAATACAGTCATCTCAACAGTAAGTGGTAGAGCAAGAAATTAAACATTGGGTCTGATGCCTACCACTTGCAGAAAGTTTGTAATCTCAGTCCAAGCCTATTACCATAATCTGAAAAGTATGGTCACCTCTGGCTTGGTTTCAGTGGTTTCAGCTCAGATACTGATACTGATGACTTTTTTTTTTTTTTTTTGGCCATGCACCATGGCATGCAGAATCCTAGTTCCCTGACCAGGAATTGAACCCGCAACCCCTGCATTGGAAACAAGGAGTCTTAACCACTAAACCATCAGGGAAATCCTCTAATATCTTTTTTTTTTTTTAATTCAAACACTTAGCTGACAATCTCCTGAATAACATAAACTTTCTCTTTGCAATGTGGAACTATAGGGCTGTCTTTCAAGTGATGGGTGCCTTTTATATCAGCTTTTAGCAAAGGAAAACTTATCTGCTGGTATCATCCCCTAGAATGACAATTATGGTTAAACAAGGTGTTTGGGATGATGCTGTTGCTATTAAAATCAGGCCTATCAATATCAATACTTGCTAGAAAGATATCTAACTAACCCAAGGCAGTATCTGATGGTAGAACCGGATTGCCTAGGTTCCAAATCTGGCTTCACCATATTAGTTGTATAACCCTGGGCTGGGGACTCTGAGCCTATTTTCTCATCTATAAAATAGGGATGGTGATAATAATAATAACAATAATTAACCTATGGAGGTGTGAGGATTAGATGAACTGATGTATATAAAGCACTTGGAACAGGACCTAGCACAAAGCACTAGGTATGTTATGTCTATTAGGAATAATTATGAAAGCATCTGCAATTTAGGGTGTTCTCTAAGAAAAAAGTTGCATATATCCATTTGTAACCATTTTTTTAAAATATATTTATTTATTTGGCTGCATCGTCTTAGTTGCCACAAACAAGACCTTTGTTGCGTCACGCAGGATCTTTCATTACGGCACATGGACTCTCTAGTTGTGGGCGTGGATTAGTTACTCTGTAGTATGTGGGAACTTAGTTCCCCGACCAGGGGTCAAACCTGTGTCCCCTGCATTGCAAGACAGATTCTTAACCCCTGGACCACTGGGGAAGGCATTTACAACGATTTTTTATAAATAGACTGACCTTTGAAGATGAAGTGACTGCCCTTGTGGCTCAGGCGGTAAAGCGTCTGCCTACAATGAGAGAGACCCGGGTTCGATCCCTGGGTCGGGAACTTCCCCTAGAGAAGGCAATGGCAACCCACTCCGGTATTCTTGCCTGGAAAATCCCAGGGACAGAGGAGGCCGGTAGGCTACAGTCCATGGGGTCGCGAAGAGTCGGACACAACTGAGCCACTTCACTTTAAGATGAAGAATACAAAGGAAAGAGACATGTTGCCTCATATCCTTATTGCAATATGTAAAATTTGTTCTCGCCAGATGCTTCATGAATACTTTTGTGCCTCTGTCCTTACACGAGAAGTAAGAAAGCTCAGACAAGTGAACTCTGTTCCCATCTAGAATCTGGTGAAAGGTATCCCCTCAAAGCACCACCTCTGAAAATGTAATGATTGGCATGATCTAAAATCCACTCAACACCCTTTTAAGACTGTTTCTGGTGCTTATCAAATCAACAGCCAGTAATAAGGTACAGAAAGAAAGTCTAGGTCAGATTGAATACTTCACTAAGGTGACCACTCCCCAAAATTCTTGACTAGTTGCAAGACAAGTTACTTCAATAATATTACAGTTGGCCTCTACACCTGCTCCCTGCAGTAGAGAAAGCCTAGTGGATTGGGGAAGGGCTTCCTTGATCCTATTACTACATTGAAGATGCATACGGGTCTAAAACCATTGGTTATTTAAATGGAATGAGTCCTCTGGTTTACTGCTGCCATGTTTTGCCAAACTTTGAGATGTAGCTCAGGTGTCCAAACTGACCTCTTGAGGGTAGGCCTGATTGGTGGAGAGAGGCTATGGCAAGGAAGGGCAAAAATACCAGTAGCTAAGCACAAACACAGGTTTCACATGTCATAGTTTAAAACTGATTTAAAGAGCATCAATCCCAGTCTTGCAGTTCATCACACTCCCTCTTCCCCTTTTTGGTAACCCTAAGTTTGTTCTCTACATTTGTGACTGTATTTCTGCTTTGCAAATACTCATCTGTACCCTTGTCTAGTTGCCATATATAAGCAATATTGTATGATTTTTTTCTTCCTGATGAATTTGAAGATTGGGATTGACATATATACACTGCTGCTGCTGCTGCTAAGTCGCATGTATAAAATAGATAACAAATAATAATAGCTAATTTAGCACAGCAAACCCTACTCAGTGATCTGTGGTGACCTAAATGGGAAGAAAATCTTAAAATGAATGGCTATATGTATATGTATACTGATACATTTTGTTGTACAACAGAAACTAATACAACCCTGTAAAGCAACCATACTTCAACAATTAAAAAAAATAAATAAATAAAGAGCATCAAGAAGAAAAGATGCTAGGGAAGAAAAGAGGGGTAATTTCCTTCTCAATCTGACCCCGTTGTCTACATGAGGACAAAATTAAAATTGTCTGTGATTCTTCAACCCAGATAATCATCTTTAACCTTTCTGGCATGTCTGCTTATTATATTCTTAATAGATATATTTATTTAAACTTAAATTAAATTGGAATATACTTTACACACTGTTTTGTAAACTAACCTTTCAGTTAATAAATCTTCACCTAAATTATTACTCTTCTAAATTATAATGTTTAATGACTGCATAGAATTTCCTCTCATGGCTAAATTCTGAATTATTCAATCAATAATCCATTGTTGGCCATTTCAAATGTTTGAAATTACAGTAATGTTGCAATAATCATCCTTGACATAATCTCGAGACTGTAATAGATTCTTTAGACCAAGTACATGGGAGGATAATTATTAGCTTGAAGGATATAAACATTTTTAATATACATACAATATATATTGCTAACTTGTACCCATTAAGATTTTATCAATTTGCCTTTCCACCAGCAGTATACAATAAGTATATATTAACTTAAAAACAAAATATAAGCCCTTAAGTCAAAGCTACATAACAATTTCTACTTCTAGCAAGAAAAAGGAACTATAGTTATAACAATTAAAGTTATAATAATAACTTTATAAAGTTATAAAGGAACTATAAAGTTATAACAATTAAAAGAAGCAAGCATAGCTTTTCCTAAATTAGTGAGTATATAAAATTGATATATTTATCACAAATTCATTCTCGCAGTAGTGTTAGTTACTTAGTTATGTCTGACTCTTTGTGATCCCATGGACTGTAACCCGCCAGATTCCTCTGTCCATGGAATTCTCCAGGGAAGAACACTGGAATGGGTTGCCTTTTCCTTCTCCCCAAATTCATTCTAATGCTCTTCTAAACCTGTTTTGTTTTTTTTTAATCTCATCCAACTCTTTAAAAGGTGCTTCTCAGGCGGCACCAGTGATTAGGAACCTGTCAATGTAGGGGACCTAAGAGATGAGGGTTCGATCCCTAGGTCGGAAAGATCCCCTGGAGGAGGGCATGACAACCCACTCCAGTATTCTTGCCTGGAGACTCTCATGGACTGAGGAGCCTTCTGGGCTACAGTCCATAGGGTTGCAAAGAGTTGGACATAACTGAGCCAACTTAGTGTGGACCTCTTTAAAAGCATGATAGAGAATGATTCAGACAGGCTTTGGAGTGAAAGAGAGAGCCTCAAGTCCCAGTTCCCCATTTGAAAACCCTAGGTGAATTCCTTGAACTTTGTGAGGTTAGATTCATTTGTATATCAAATGAACATAAGCACACCTCTCAGGATTGTTGAAAGACTGCATGAGATGCTGAATGGAAGTTGCCTAGAACCATGCTTGATTATGCCTTTGTTCCTAGAGAAACTTCCATCTACCTTAAACATGTTTTCTTCAGAGTATTTTTAATATAATGGGAATAAGTAAGTTGCTAAAATGAATCTAAAAATTGCTGTGCCCATGCTTTTGCTAATTATTTTCAGCAGGAAAATTCAAGAGATAGGCCATAAATCCTGACATAAATATTTAAGAGAAAGCTTTATTTGTTCAATGTTTTAAAAGTTAAAATTACCAATCGAACTGGGAAAAGCAGGATCTGCCTTTTATATACCAACTGTGTTGACTAAACCCTTCTGCCTCCTCCATGGTTATGAAGTCTTTTTCCTCAAGGGGTTCACCCACTATACAGCCATTTTTAGCTGCTTTGTCCTCATTGTTTTCTTATTTTTTCAGATTCTTTCTCATGATTAATCTTTCCCATAAACTCCATGCATCCTGGTTTCTTCTTTTTTCTCCATTTTGTGGTTTAAATTCTATCAGGCAGTAGGGATTGGAGGGAGGGGGCAGCAAAAAGCCTATAACATAAGACACTGAAGGATAAAGTGGTAGAGACTTCTCTAATACACTGATGAAGAGCTAACATAATGGACTCAAACTATGAGCAAAAGAAAGTCATAAGAACTAAAAATGTGTGGGCATTGAAATATGTCATAAACAGAGAGATTAGTCCGATGAGTCACAGAACAATGCTGTCTGAATATTAGAATATGGATTGAGAGGAAAATAGATGAGTTTTACCTTTTCTCCAGAACCTTAACTTTTTTCATTGTGATAAATTAAGCTTTAACATTTTTTTTAAATCCTATGTGTGTGCGTATGTGTTGACTCATGCCATCTCGTGGGCATTTACTGTTCCCTGCAGTTACTCTTGGGAATCAACATCCCATTCAAGAAAGCTCCAAATTGATCAGATGTTTAAATTGGCCTCTGCAATGGCACAACGAGGAGTACATTTCAAGGGAGTATACTGCTGCATTCTTTGTCCTTTGGCTTTATACAAAATTAAGGAGTCTTTTTTCAAAAAAGAAGTTATAATGTATTGCTATGGACTGAATATTTGTGCCCCCCCCCCCGCCCCCACCCACCACCAACCAATTTGTATGCTGACGTCTAACCTCCAGTGTGATGTTTTTGGCTCTGGGGACTTTGGGAGATAATTAGCTTAGATAAGGTCATGGGGGGTGGGGGGAGGCATATGGGACTGATGCCCTGATGAGTACACAAAGAGCACAGAGCAAGAAGGCAGCCATCTCTGAGCCAGGAAGTGGGCTCTCACCAGACCCTAAATCTACTGGCATCTTAATCTTGGACTTTCCAACCTCTAGAACCACAAAAATTGTCAGTGTTGATGAAGTTTGCCACAATATATCAATAGAGAAAAGGAAAAAAAATAATAGGATAAGAGATCTACCAAATGTGCTTATTAGGAAAAAGGACAGGTAGATATTTTCCCAATGAAGTCTATTTCAGTTTGTCATATAAATCAGATCATACACTTGCCAAACCTCTGAAAATTTTGAAGGCAAAGGAGGCTGTCACACAAAACCCTGGACCCTGTACTGCATCTCCATGTTACCAACACATCTTGAATAGAAAACACAAATCTCATATCTGTGCATGGGAGATATGGAAGGCCTAAGAGCTGTTACTCTCTTGTTTGCTAAGAGAATCTTGATTTTATTCTTGTCCAGAAGAAGAAATGCGTTTAGAGAAGGTAAAAACCTCCTCATACCATTATTGTGCTAAATCAATCATGGTAATTCCATTCCTTTTTGCCACTGATTATGTAGAAGTGGACACCTGAGCTAGTTCTAGCCAATGTAACATAAGAATTCAGCTTTGAAGGGGGCTTCTGAAAAATATTTTCAGACCTGATTTTTAAAAAAGAGAGAGGGATACCAAGAGATACTCTCAACCCCCATTTAGATGCTACTGAGTGAGGTCATGACACCTTGGGCCTCAGAAGTTAACATGTGGATACAGGAAGAAAGATCTAAGGACAAAAGCCATCACCCTAAGAGTAGAAGTTGGAAAGGTGAAACACCTTAGTGAAAACATGCTTATAGTAGTGAATGAATCCTGAAATTCACCACTGACTTCTTGTTCAGTGATACACACATGTTTTGCAATTTAAGCTACTTTTAATTAAATATTCTATTCCTGGAAGTTATCATAAATGTTATAACTAGTTAGATATAAGACATTACTTTCAGGAAGGCTAATAAGCCCTATGCCTACTCTGCCTCTAGTTGACTCTTTTTCTGTAGTACTGTATTTTTCCATCTGGAGCTACCTTCCTCTCTTTCTCCCCTGAACTACTGGCCCAATATTTCCTCTTCTATAGTGATGTCCTACAGTCCCCTGCAATAATGAGATTACTGCATTATCAGTGTTTCTTTACCATTTAGCCACTATCATTATTATTGATATTATTGTATAATTACAAACATTATATCATGTAATTATAAACATTATATGTGGACTCTGTGCCAGATGCAGTAAATCCTTTATGTGTTTACATGTATTACATCTTGTAGTAGATTACATTATTTGTTCCCAAATAATTTGTTTGTTTCTTACTTGTGCCATGCTCCTTGAAGGCAGAGTATTTGCTCTTTTGAGGCTTGGACATGTGCCCTGATTTGGCCAATGAAATCTGGGTAAACCAGATGTACCTTAAGTCTGAGCAGAAGTTTTGCACACCAGCATACATTCTGGCTCTGTCTCTTTTATTCTTGTCTTCATCAAAGGAACAGAATGTTCAAACGTGGACCCCTTAACATGACTCCCAGGATGAGAAGACATGTGGAACCCAAGAGAGACCAACCAAATTCACCAACATCACAGATAATCTGCAGTGTTCATGTAACAAGAAAAAGAAGCACAAGTTGGTTTTAACCTAAAATCCATAACAGTATAAAGTAACTACTATATTACTAATATCCCATTTAACAAGACAATAAAGCAACTTCAGTCATAATACTTGATTCTTCCCTCTAATATAATGCATTGTCTCCTCCACTAGACAACTTTTTAAGGATAAGTTTATCTTTCTTTCTCCAATACCTAGCATGTTGTCTACTTAATTAATTATGCTTTTATAAAAAGGAAGCTATGATTCTAATACATCCACATTATTAACACACATTTCATGGATCTTACATTTTACATACCTTGATACCAATGGTTTGCTACTCACTATTTACTCCCCATTGTCCTTTTAAATACAAATGAATCCCTTGCATTTAAAAATTAACTAATCTGTACAGTAGTCCTACATTTTAATTTCATTAAAGCACATGTCATGAAAAAAAGAAATCTCAAAACTTATCTAGATAAAAGGTCACTTATTTATAATAAAATATATATTTAGATTAAAAGACGCTTACTCCTTGGAAGGAAAGTTATGACCAACCTAGATAGCATATTCAAAAGCCAACAAAGGTCCGTCTAGTCAAGGCTATAGTTTTTCCAGTGGTCATGTATGGATGTGAGAGCTGGACTGTGAAGAAAGCTGAGTGCCAAAGAATTGATGCTTTTGAACTGTGGTGTTGGAGAAGACTCTTGAGAGTCCCTTGGACTGCAAGGAGATCCAACCAGTCCATTCTGAAGGAGATCAGTCCTGGGTGTTCTTTGGCAGGACTGATGCTAAAGCTGAAACTCCAATACTTTGGCCACCTCATGCGAAGAGTTGACTCATTGGATAAGACTCTGATGCTGGGAGGAGTTGGGGGCAGGAGGAGAAGGGGACGACAGAGGATGAGATGGCTGGATGGCATCACCGACTCGATGGACATGAGTTTGGGTGAACTCTGGGAGTTGGTGATGGACAGGGAGGCCTGGTGTGCTGCGATTCATGGGGTCTCAAAGAGTCGGACACGACTGAGTGAACTGAACTGAACTGATACATTTAGAAAATTGTTAGTCCACTTGTTAAGCAGGTTTGTGGGAAGAGATATTGAACAAAGGAAGGCACTGTGCATTGTTTTAAAAAATTAACAGTAGCTTCAATTCAGTAAATTTAGTTTGGAGAGATCCCAGACAATTTGGAAGAAGAATTCACAAAACTTAACGTCTAATTGGATATAGGTAGAGAAGTAAGGATTAAGGAGATGAACATACACAGGAGGTATTAGGGTGCCCCTGAGAAACAGAACCAATAGGATGGGTGGATGGGCAGATAGATAGATAGATAGATAAATTATAAGGAATTACCTCACACAATTATGAAGGCAAGAAGTACCCCATCATGCAGTTGGCAAGCTACAGTCCCAGAAGAGCCAATGTGTAATTCTAGTCTGCGTCCAAAGGCCAGAGAGCGCCAATGGTGTAAGTTCCAGTTCAAATGTTGGCAGACTTTGAGACCCCAAAAAAGCTGATGCTTCAGGTTGGAAAAGACCCATTCCAGCTCAAGCAGGCAGTCAGGAGGAGTTTCCTCTTATTCAGCCTTTTTGTTCTATTTAAATCTTCAGTTGGTTGGAGTAGGCCCACCCAATTAGGACAGCAATCTGCTCTACTCAGTCTACTGATTCAAATGATAAGCTTATCCAGATACAGCCTCACAGACACACCAGGTAAGGTTTGGTCAAATTTCTGGACACCTTGTGGCCAAGTCAAGTTGACGCATAAAAATACCCATCACACAGGATTCCTTCATTTAACAAATATGTATTCAATGTGTTAAGTATCTATTCCATGCTTGGAATAAATCTGTCAACACCTGTGTAGTAACTAAAATTTCATCTTTCAAGAAAGAAATTTCAATCTTAGAAATTATATTGTCCAACTGAGTCATTTATACAAGTAAGAGAAATAAGGCCCAGAGATATCACGTGGCTTGATTAAAGTAACATAATTTTACTGGTAAAGTTAGAGGTAAGACTAGATCCAAGGTCAAAAGTAAAATTTTTTTTCATTATGCTGCACAATTCTACTTCTCTTTCTCTATATTAGATTGTGAATCCCAACCTCAGAAGGAAAAAAAATTAATAGAAAGAGTTCCAAAGAATAGCAAGGAGAGATAAGAAAGCCTTCCTCAGCGATCAATGCAAAGAAACAGAGGAAAACAACAGAATGGGAAAGACTAGAAATCTCTTCAAGAAAATTAGAGATACCAAGGGAACATTTCATGCAAGATGGGTTCGAAAAAGGACAGAGAGGTATGTACCTAACAGAAGCAGAAGATATTAAGAAGAGGTGGCAAGAATACACAGAAGAACTATACAAAAAAGATCTTCACTACCTAGATAATCATGATGGTGTGATCACTCACCTAGAGGCAGATATCCTGGAATGTGAAGTCAAGTGGGCCTTAGAAAGCATCACTACGAACAAATCTAGTGGAGGTGATGGAATTCCAGCTCAGTTCAGTTCAATTCAGTCGCTCAGTCATGTCCGACTCTTTGCGACCCCATGAATCGCAGCACGCAAGGCCTCCCTGTCCATCACTATCTCCCGGAGTTCACTCAAACTCACGTCCATCGAGTCAGTGATGCCATCCAGCCATCTCATCCTCTGTCGTCCCCTTCTCCTCCTGCCCCCAATCCCACCCAGCATCAGAGTCTTTTCCAATGAGGCAACTCTTAACTTAAGGTGGCCAAAGTACTGGAGTCTCAGCTTCAGCATCATTCCTTCCAAAGAAATCCCAGGGCTGATCTCCTTCAGAATGGACTGGTTGGATCTCCTTGCAGTCGAAGGGACTCTCAAGAGTCTCTCCAACACCACAGTTCAAAAGCATCAATTCTTCGGTGCCCAGCTTTCTTCACAGTCCAACTCTCTCATCCGTACATGACAACTGGAAAAACCAGTTGAGCTCTTTCAAATTCTGAAAGCTGATGCTGTGAAAGTGCTGCACTGAATATGTCAGCAAATTTGGAAAACTCAGCAATGGCCACAGGACTGGAAAAGGTCAGTTTTCATTCTAATCTCAAAGAAAGGCAATGCCAAAGAATGCTCAAACTACCACAAAATTGCACTCATCTCACACACTAGCAAAGTAATGATCAAAATTCTCCTAGCCAGGCTTCAACAGTATGTGAACTGTGAACTTCCAGATGTTCAAGCTGGATTTAGAAAAGGCAGAGGAACCAGAGATCAAAATGCCAACATCTGTTGGATCATGGAAAAAGGAAGAGAGTTCCAGAAAAACATTTATTCTGCTTTATTGACTATGCCAAAGCCTTTGACTCTGTAGATCACAATAAACTGTGGAAAATTCTGAAAGAGATGGGAATACCAGACCACCTGACCTGCCTCTTGAGAAACCTGTATGCAGATCAGGAAGCAACAGTTAGAACTGGACATGGAACAACAGACTGGTTCCAAATAGGAAAAGGAGTACATCAAAGCTGTATATTGTCACCCTGCTTATTTAATGTATATGCAGAGTACATCATGAGAAATGCTGGGCTGGAAGAAGCACAAGCTGGAATCAAGATTGCTGGGAGAAATATCAATAACCTCAGATATGCAGACGACACCACCCTTATGGCAGAAAGTGAAGAGGAACTAAAAAGCCTCTTGATGAAAGTGAAAGAGGAGAGTGAAAAAGTTTACTTAAAGCTCAACATTCAGAAAACTAAGATCATGGCATCTGGTCCCATCACTTCATGGGAAATAGATGGGGAAACAGTGGAAACAGTGTCAGACTTTGTTTTTCTGGGCTCCAAAATCACTGCAGATGGTGACTGCAGCCATGAAATTAAAAGATGCTTACTCCTTGGAAGGAAAGTCATGACCAACCTAGATAGCATATTCAAAAGCAGAGACATTAATTTGCCAACAAAGGTTCGTCTAGTCCAGGCTATGGTATTTCCAGTGGTCATGTATGGATGTGAGAGTTGGACTGTGAAGAAAGCTGAGCACCAAAGAATTGATGCTTTTGAACTGTGGTGTTGGAGAAGACTCTTGAGAGTCCCTTCGACTGCAAGGAGATCCAACCAGTCCATCCTAAAGGAAATCAATCCCGAATATTAATTGGAAGGACTGATACTGAAGCTGAAACTCCAATACTTTGGCCACCTGATGCGAAGAGTTGCCTCACTGGAAAAGACTCTGATGCTGGGAGGGATTGGGGGCAGGAGGAGAAGGGGACAACAGAGGATGAGATGGCTGGATGGCATCACTGACTCGATGGACAGGAGTTTGAGTGAACTCCAGGAGCTGGTGATGGACAGGGAGGCCTGGCGGGTTGCAATTCATCGGGTCGCAAAGAGTCGGACACAACTCTGAGACTGAACTGAACTGAATGAAATATGATAAAGCAATTATCCTTCAACTAAAATTAAATAAAATTTTAATAGATAGAAATACATACATAAGCCTTGTGGGGTATATATCTTGTTATAGGAAAGCAAACCAGTCAATCCTAAAGGAAATCAACCCTGAATATTCATTGGAAAGACTGATGCTGAAGCTCCAATACTTTGACCACCGGATGCTAAAAACCAACACCTTGGGAAAGGGTCTGATGCTGGGAAAGATTGAAGGCAGAGGAGAAGGGGATGACAGAGGATAAGATGGTTGGATGACATTCTGACTCAACAGACATGAGTCTGAGCAAGCTGCAGGAGATGGTGAAGGAGAGGGAAGCCTAGTGTGCTGCAGTCCATGGCGTTGCAGAGTCAGACAGGACTGTGTGACTGAACAACAGATAGATACATACACACCAGCATTTATGAATACAGAGAGAGATAAAAGCTTTATGATAGCTTCCAAGCAATAGTAAAACACATTTTAGATATAAAAAACAAAATTCTCACAGATAAAAATGCATCCTTTCTAGTTTTTCATCCTTTAGAGAGAAATATAATAAAATACTCAATTTCTAGTCATGAATGAAGCATTTCAGAAGTTTAATTTTTCTTGCTAACATCCAAGTAACTCAATGATGTTCATCTAAAAATGAGGGCAAAAGGTATTAAATTCATCAGCATATAAATGATTTTTCTAAAATGTAAAGATGGATCACAGTAAAAGACATCCGTGGTTTCAAATGTTATTACTTTCCAAGGAAAAATAAATACAGTCAAGTTTTTCATACTATCATTTACAAACTATTTCATCGAACTCTCTTGATATGATCATTTTCTCTTTTATGATCTCCCTGCAAAGAAACTAACTATAAAATAATGTTTGTAACTCAATATTCTTCAGAATCTTAACACATTTCTTCTCTCATTGTTTCCCTAAACAATCCTGTTATCAAAAGTTATTGGTAATTGACCCACGCTAACTGAACACGAGTGTCACCAGCTCAGAGTGAATTTCAAAATGGCCGTCATCCTGTTTCCATTCTACAGGAAACATAATACAATCACGAAGAGAGATTACACAAGAAACAAATGTCAGCAAATGTTTGCATACTCTAGTTGCTTTAATTTTAGTGACTATATTGTTCTGGACCATCATTTTATGATCTCTTATGAATTGCTAGTGAAAGTATATGACAAACCAAAAATCTCTCATGAATTGACCAAAGTTCAATTAATTATTCATTCATGCATTCATTCGTGTACTCATCACATATATTGTAGGCTAACAAGGATCAGATGCTAAGCCTGGCACTCTCAAGTATTTTGGAAGCCAAATTCATAAAACGTAGTAGAGGACTTCCTGTGGTCCAGAGGTTAAGAATCTGCCTGTCAATACAAGGCTGCTGCTGCTGCTGCTAAGTCACTTCATGGGTTCAATCCCTGGTCTGGGAAGATTCCACACATCCCAGGGTAACTAAGCCTATGTCCCACAACTACTGAGCCTACATTCTGCGAATACTGAAACCCTAAAGCCTGAACTCTACAACAGGAGAAGCCACCACAACGAGAAGCCCACATGCCGCAAGTAGAGAGTAGCCCCTGCCCTCTGCAACTAGAAAAAGCCTACGTGCAGCAACAAACACTCAACCCAGTCAAAAATAATTAATTAAAATGAAAAATAAAATTAAACTTTTAAAAAGATTACATAAGAGTGCTGCTGCTGCTGCTAAGTTGTTTCAGTCGTGTCCGACTCTGTGCGACCCCATAGACGGCAGCCCACCAGGCACCCCTGTCCCTGGGATTCTCCAGGCAAGAACACTAGAGTGGGTTGCCATTGCCTTCTCCAATGCAGGAAAGTGGAAAGTGAAAGTGAAGTCACCAGTCCTGTCCAACTCTTAGCGAGTCCATGGACTGCAGCCTACCAGGCTCCTCCACCCATGGGATTTTCCAGGCAAGAGTACTGGAGTGGGTTGCCATTGCCTTCTCCAGCATAAGAGTGCAGAAAGAGCAATTATATGAAGCAGATATGGTTCTTATTTTTAAGGAAGGTTCAGTATACGGGGGACTTAAGCAAATACTAGAGTCAAGGTAAATTAAGATAATCTATAGAAGCGAGATGAGAGGACAATCACCTGCCTGACAAAGATTCAAATGTCTACTCAAAAGAGATAATGTCTTTATCCAGCAATGAAGAGGGATAAGGTTACTACTGAGAGTGTGACAAGTATTAAAATGCCTAGAGATATAAAATAAAAATGTATTGGGTTTTGTTGAACACTGAATACTCATGCTCAAATAATAGTGTGTGTATTAAAGATGGGACTGGTTGGGACTAATCTGTATGATGTGTTGATATATTAAAGATATTCCTTCACCAGTGTGGTTACACACTACAAAATTTTATACTTCAATGTGACAAGATCAATGATGAGTTCTCAAAAACAGTAGAAGGAGGAATTAAAGGGAGACCTGAACCAATGATAATAGGTGAGTATTATAATAACTCAAGAAAGAAATGATGAGCATAAGAAGTAAACAATGGAGATAGAAAAGTTCAGAGGTTCAGAGCTAAAATTGATCCTAAGTACCCCTAAGGTCTGTTCTTAAAAATACACCTACTTACTAAAAATTTTTGTCACCCTCGCATCAGTACTAATGTTCCTTTTGTGGTCATTCATAGACATGCAGAGATGTGAAAATTTGAGCTGCCCAATATACATATTCTCAGTTCAGTGGAATTCAGTTCACTCAGTCATGTGTGACTCTTTGCGACCCCATGGACTGCAGCATGCCAGGCCTTCCTGTCCATCACCAACTCCCGGAGCTTGCTCAAACTCATACCCATTAAGTCAGTGATGCCATCCAACCATCTCATCCCCTGTCATCCCTTTCTCCTTCTGCCTTAATCTTTCCAAAGCATCAGGTTCTTTTCAAATGAGTCCTAGTTCTTCACATAAGGTGGCCAAAGAACTGGAGCTTCAACTTCAGCATCAGTTCTTCAAATGAATATTCAGTACTGATATCCTTTAGGATAGACTGGTTGGATCTCCTTGCAGTCCAAGGAACAATCAAGAGTTTTCTCCAACACCACAGTTTAAAAGCATCAATTCTTTGGCACTCAGCTTTCCTTATAGTCCAACTCTCACATCCATACATGACCACTGGAAAAACCATAGCCTTGACTAGATGGACCTTTGTTGGCAAAGTAATGTCTCTGCTTTTGAATATGCTGTCTAGGAGAAGACTCTTGAGAGTCCCTTGGACTGCAAGGAGATCCAACCAGTCCATTCTGAAGGAGATCAGTCCTGGGTGTTCTTTGGCAGGACTGATGCTAAAGCTGAAACTCCAATACTTTGGCCACCTCATGCGAAGAGTTGACTCATTGGATAAGACTCTGATGCTGGGAGGAGTTGGGGGCAGGAGGAGAAGGGGACGACAGAGGATGAGATGGCTGGATGGCATCACCGACTCGATGGACAGGAGTTTGGGTGAACTCTGGGAGTTGGTGATAGACAGGGAGGCCTGACATGCTGCAATTTATGGGGTCGTGAAGAGTTGGACACGACTGAGCGACTGAACTGAACTAAACTGAGGTTGGTCATAACTTTCCTTCCAAGGAGCAAGTGTCTTTTAATTTCATGGCTGCAGTCACCATCTGCAGTGATATTGGAGCCCAAGAAAATAAAGTCAGCTACTGTTTCCACTGTTTCCCCATCTATTTGCCATGAAGTAATTGGACCAGATGCCATGCTCTTAGTTTTCTGAATGTTGAGTTTTAAGCCAACGTTTTCCCTCTCCTCTTTCACTTTTTTTTTTTTTCTTTAATTACTTTAATACAAAAGACAGAAATGTTTCATTCCTCTTTCACTTTAGAAGGCCCTTTAGTTCTTCTTTGCTTTCTGCCATAAGGGTGGTATCATCTGCATATCTGAGGTTTCTGATATTTTTCCTGGCAATCTTGATTCCAGCTTGTGATTCATCCTGTCCAGCATGTCTCATGATGTACTCTCCATATAAGTTAAATAAGCAGGATGACAATATACAGCCTTGACATAATCCTTTCCTGATTTGGAACCAGTCTATTGTTCCATGTCCAGTTCTAACTATTGCTTCCTGACCTGCATACAGATTTCTCACGAGGCAGGTAAGGTGGTCAGGTATTCCCATCATTTTAAGAATTTTCCACAGTTTTTTGTGATCCACACAGTCAAAGGCTTTGGCATAGTCGATAAAGCATAAGTAGATATTTTTATGGAACTCTCTTCCTTTTTCCATGATCCAACAGATGCTGGCATTTTGATCTCTGGTTCCTCTGCCTTTCCTAAATCCAGCTTGAACATCTAGAAGTTCACAGTTCACATACTGTTAAAGCCTGGCTAGGAGAATTCTGAGCATTACTTTGCTAGTGTGTGAGATGAGTACAATTTTGTGGTAGTTTGAGCATTTTTTGGCATTGCCTTTCTTTGGGATTGGAATGAAAACTGACCTTTTCCAGTCCTGTGGCCACTGCTGAGTTTTCCAAATTTGCTGACATATTGAGTGCAGCGCTTTCACAGCATCATCTTTTAGCATTTGAAATAGCTCAACTGGAATTCCATCACCTCCACTAGCTTTGTTCATAGTCATACTTCCTACAGCCCACTTGATTTCACATTTCAGGATGTCTGGCTCTAGGTGAGTGATCACACAATCACAATTATCTGGGTCATGATCTTTCTTGGATAGTTCTTCTGTGTATTCTTGCCACCTCTTGGTAATATCTTCTGCTTCTGCTAGATCTATACCATTTCTGTCCTTTATCGAGCCCATCTTTGCAAGAAATGTTCCCTTGGTATCTCTAATTTTCTTTAGGAGATCTCTAGTCTTTCCCATTCTATTGCTTTCCTCTATTTCTTTGCATTGATCACTGAGGAAGTCTGTCTTATCTCTCCTTGCTATTCTTTGGAACTCTGCATTCAGATGCTTATATCTTTCCTTTTCTCCTTTGCCTTTTCTCAGCAATTTGTAAGGCCTCCTCAGACAACCATTTTGCCTTTTTGCATTTCTTGTTCTTGGGGATGGTCTTGATCACTACCTCCTGTACAATGTTGCAAACCTCTGTCCATAGTTCTTCAGGCAGTACTACATATTCTCAGCAGAGGTCAAAAATGGTAATGCTCTGCTTTCCTGTTTCAGTTTTTTTTTTTTTTAATTGAAAACAAGTGTTTTTTCCTTTATAGTCCATTTATTGCCAAGATTCAGATCTTTGACTTTGTGTGTGTGTGTGTGATTTCACTGTTTAAATGCTCCCCAAGCACAGTGCTATTTAGTGTTCATAAGTGCAAGAAAGTTGTGATGTGCCTTACTGAGAAAATACATATGTTGGATAACTTCAATCAGGCCTGAATTATAGTGTTATTTGTTGAGTGTGACTTCAATGTCAATGAATCAATGTCTTAATTAAGGTGTCTTTAAACAATAATCAGTTCAGTTCAGTCGCTCAGTCATGTCCCACTCTTTGCAGCCCCATGAATCGCAGCACGCCAGACCTCCCTGTCCATCACCAACTCCCAGAGTTCACCCAGACTCACGTCCATTGAGTAGGTAATGCCATCTAGCCCTCTCATCCTCTGTCGTCCCCTTCTCCTCCTGCCCCCAATCCCTCCCAGCATCAGAGTCTTTTCCAATGAGTTAACTCTTCTCATGAGGTGGCCAAAGTACTGGATTTTCAGCTTTAGCATCATTCCTTCCAAAGAAATCCCAGGGCTGATCTCCTTCAGAATGGACTGGTTGGATCTCCTTGCAGTCCAAGGGACTCTCAAGAGTCTTCTCCAACACCACAGTTCAAAAGCATCAATTCTTCGGCACTCAGCCTTCTTCACAGTCCAACTCTCACATCCATACATGACCACAGGAAAAACCATAGCCTTGACTAGACAAACCTTTGTTGGCAAAGTAATGTCTCTGCTTTTGAATATGCTATCTAGGTTGGTCATGACTTTCCTTCCAAGGAGTAAGCGTCTTTTAATTTCATGGCTGCAGTCACCATCCGCAGTGATTTTGGAGCCCAAAAAAACAAAGTCTGACACTGTTTCCACTGTTTCCCCATCTATTTGCCATGAAGTGATGGGACCAGATGCCATGTATTATTAAACAATAATACATGAAACAAAGTTATGCATTAATCAATTAACAAAAATATTATAACCAGAGAGGCTCACAGATATCTAATCATGTATTTCTTCTATGAGCAAACCACAGGATTTGCTGATTTTGATGAATCACCATAGACTTTGATGAATCAGTATTTGCTGATTCATCATCAAAGTGGCTTTACAGAATTTAACTACCATGAAGAGTGAAAATAAACTTTATTTTATAATTTATAGGATTCAGTGCCTGGATGGATGTGGGGAAGATAGAAGTCAAGAATAAACCTTACTCTTCTTGCCTGAGTATCTGAGATAATGTTTCTATCACTTGAAATAGGGAGACTGGAGAGTGCACAACTTTTAAGAATTGGCATTGACCTAAATTTTGAATAGGTTGGACTCAAATAGGTTGAATAGGCTCAACCTAAGGGAAACATAGATTTTAAAAGCTTTTGAGCATAAAGGTATGAAACTGGAGAATAAGGTCAGATTTGGTGATATAGAAAGGCAGTGGGAAGAGAAGTCAAAAAAATAAATGGGATCACAGAAGAAATGATACATACTAAGAAGAGAAGTAGGTATAAAGAAGACCAATTCCCTTGTAAAAGCAGAAAAAAGTCACGAAGTGAACCGATAAATAAGCAATAATTTGGGAGGAGAACCAAGAAAAATGGATAAATGGAAGGCATGCAAAGAATTTCACAAAAAGGAGCAGGCTACAAGGATCAACCCTCTAGAAGAGTCAAAGAAACTCAGAAGAAACTTCTGTATCTTTGGTAACATTAGCGAGAGGAACTCGAGGAAAATGGTAGGGTTGAAGTCAGACTACAGTGGGAGGAGAAGGAGATAAAGTGGATGGCCCATCAGCAAGGAAGAAGAGACAGTTCATATTTTCAAAGCATTTGACAGTAAAGGAAATAAGAAAGCCTAGGTAACTTTCTGTAACTAAACAAGAAAGGAGTTCCTGAGGTTCATCATGGATTATCTGGAAGTTTTATATAAAATAGATTCCTTTACCAATGATATCTAGAGAACTGGATTTAAATTACTAGTTCAATCCTACTTTTTTTAATTGCTACAATTTACCCAGAGCCAAAATTGCTGTCTATCATTCATTCATTCCAAGAAAAATTTATGTTTCCAGCACTATGCTAGACCCTGTGGATGTAGCAGTGAACGAAACAGACAAAAGTTTCTGTCACCATGGAGACTGTATTCTAGGATACCATGTGTGCCAGGAAGAGGAATGACATTATCCAAGTCTAATGTAAGCCGATGGGTGATGCACAGAAGTCAGAAATTTAACAGAAAACGAAATACAAAAGAAAAGGTCTCCGAGAATCATGATGGAGATGGGAATGAAGTTTCCTCAAAATCACAATAAACAATGACAGGAAGGATCTTACTGTAATAACAAATGAAAATAACAATTGGAGAACACTTCTGACAGTTTTGTGGTGAATGAAATGGCTGGGAACCTTGAATCTCTACTTGCTCATTTGAAACCTATAAAGTATAATTTTTCAACTGGCACACAAGCCTTTTGAAGTAACAACAAAGTATTATATTCCTTTGGCAAATCCTCAATAACCCCAGGATAGAGATGAATCCATCTAATTAAATACCTCAAGGGCATCCTTTTGCGCCCCTCCAGGAGATCTAAATAAGAAGACTCATGACGGTTCCTGTTTCAACATCAGATAGTGAAAATGTGGAAGGCCACTTTTTCATATCTACCCTGGGACTGAATTCGAGTGTGAATATAAAACTGTGCCTTTCACCTTTAAACTGTTTGACCCTTGAGTGACAGCTGAGGATTGACACAAGACCAACAGAACTGTTAATGGATTTTGCAGCATGATTGATTATTTAAAAATGTATCACAAACAGTATAATGTTGTTGGCAATTATAGCAATACATAATGATGGCTAATTATTTGTAGAACTTATATGTGCTTCTTATCAACTAACACAAATAATTTGATATACAAATAATTCTTTTGTTTGGATGTGTGTAATTTTAATCCCGGGAGTCCCCAAAGATCAAAGTGCTACAAAAATTCTTTACTTACTCTTACAAATTACTCTTTAATTCATAATCTACCCATTTTGAATTTGTTGTAGATCAGAGAAAAGCTTAAAAAAGGGAGAAATGGTAAATTAACCAAATCTCTAGTATATATGGTACTTCATAGGTTCATGTTTGACTAGAAAATATAAATTTTATTGAGTACCTATTCCCTTCTCCAGAGGAACTTCCCAACCCACGGATCAAACCCTGGTCTCCTGCATCGCAGCCAGATTCTTGACCATTTGAGCTACAGGGAAATCCTTATTTTTATCAATTCTTAATTTATTATGCATTCTTCATATTCATTCACTCTTTAGGAATTTATCAAAGTCCTAGATGACCTCTGAAGTACTTTAGTTACCCATTCTCTAGTATGTATTTAGAATATTTAAGACTAAATTTTTCATAGACCTCAAACTTAATACTAATACAACTGACTTTCAATTAATCTGAATTAGTAAGATTTAATGTCATTTCTATTTAGCCACCAGTTAGCAGGACCCAATTTTTCTACATATCCTGGTTATATATCTAGATAAATAATTAACTTTTACTAGTCAATATCAGTAATTTTACCCATTTGAGGTTTCAAAACGTTTTGATTTTCCTTCTCCATAAAAACAGACCACCCAAATTACTTACATCAGTAAAAACAGTTGTCAAAATATTTCAAAAGAATTAAGCTAGATTTTTAACTGTTCTCAGACAACTGTTAATTTATTCATACCAGGACACTGGAATCTTGATGCTAATAGTTGTCTTTTGAGTATTTGCCAGGAAAACAAAAGTGGAACCCAGACCAAAAATCCACTGTTTTATTTAAGAATGCATCATGTGAAATAAGAATTTAGATATTAGGTAAAAAATAAAGGGACTTGAAAAAAATCTAAATATCAATTTAACTAAAAGCAGAGACACCTAGATATTTGTGAGAGAGCCAAGTGAGAAGTTATTTGGAAGATGTTATGAGTTGATACTACTTACACATCTACCAGAATAGCTAAAATGAACAGACAGAAAAATAAAATTGGCAAGACTCGTGATAATGCAGAGCAAACACAACTCACATGCACTGCTAGTGGTGTGTACACTGATACAATGACTTTGAAAAACTGCTTGAGAATATGTATCTAGTTAAATATATGTATACATGATGGCTTAGCATTTCTACTCCAAGGGATGACTCAAATGCATTCATATGTTCACCAAAACGCACAATGCACTACAGTATTCATACAAGCATACTTCATAATCACTCTAAGCAGGATACTCCTCAAATACCCATCAAAAAGGAGATGGATGTATAAATTACAGAATATTCACACAATGAAATAGTTTTAGAAGGCGGGATTGTTTTAGAAGACAGGGTAGTGGTTGCTTATGGCAAGTGGATAGCGTATAAAAAGTTACATGGGAGGTTTCTCGTATTTCTATTTCTTGACTTGAGTGTTGGTTATAAAAGTAAGTTTTGTTTATGAAAATCCACCAAGCTATATAATTATGATCTGCACACTTGTTAAAAAAAAATAGAATATTTTTAGGGCACTCTTAGGTTCATAAAAAAATAAGGGGAATGAACAGTGATATTTCACACACTTAATTAATTCCACATGTCTATAGCTTACCCCATTATCAACATCCTCCTTCAGAGCAGTACATTTATTACAATTGATCAACCTATACATAATTTCATCCAAAGTCCATATTTTACATCAGGGTTCACAGTCTATGGATTTTGACTAATGTATAATGTCAAGTATTAGCTAATGTACATCACCATTATGATTCTACAAAATACAGTCATGGCCCTAAAAATTCTCTATCCTCTGCCTATTCATCTCTCCCTCCTCTCAGCTCTTGATAACCAGGATCTCTTTACTGTCTCCATAATTTTGCCTTTTCTAGAACGTCATATAGTTAAAGTCATAAAGGATGTAGCCTTTTCAGATTGACTTCTTTCATTTAGTAATATGCACTTAAGGTTTCTTCATGTTTTTTCATGGCTTGGTAGCTTATTTCTTTTTACCACTGAGTAATATTTCATTGTCTGGATGTTACACAGTTTCTTTATCCATTCCTACAGAAGAACACCTCGGTTGCTTCCAAATGTTGGCAATTATGAACAAGACTGCTCCACACACCTCTGTAAAGGTTTTTGTGTGAATACAGACGGACGGTGGAACCTGATAGGCTACAGTCCATGGGATCGCAAAGAGTCGGACGTGACTGAGCGATTTCACTTTCACTTTCAGGTTTCAACAGACTTCCCCAGTAGCTCAGTGGATAAAGAATCTGCTTGTGATACAAGAGACACAGGAGATGCCGGTTCAATCCCTGGGTCGGGAAGATGCTCTGGAGAAGGAAATGGCAACCTGCTCCAGTATTCTTGAATGGACAGTTCCACGGATGTTAGTCTGGCAGGCTACAGTCTACGGGGTCACAAAGAGTTGGACACGACTGAACAACTAAACCACCACTACTGCCCAGAAGTAGAATTGGGTGCTGTTAACAGGGATGACAAGAAGGTTTCAATTCCTCTGAGTAAATACTAAGGAACATGATTGCTGGGTCATATTGTAAAAGTATCATTAGTTTTGTAAGAAGTAGACAAATTGTCTTCCAAAGTGATAGCACCACTTCACACACCCACCAGCAATTAATCAGAGCTCCTGTCCAGCCTTTGATGATGTTTGATTTCTGTATTTTGCCATTGACTGTGTGGATCACAACAAACTGTGGAAAATTCTTAAAGACATGGGAATACCAGACCACCTGACCTGCCTCCTGAGAAATCTGTATGCAGGTCAAGAAGCAACAGTTAGAACTGGACATGGAACAACAGACTGGTTCCAAATAGGGAAAGAAGTACGTTAAGGCTGTATATTGTCATCTTGCTTATTTAACTTATATTCAGAGTACTTCATGAGAAATGCTGGACTGGATGAATCACAAGCTGGAATCAAGATTGCCGGGAGAAATATCAATAACCTCAGATATGCAGATGACACCATACTTATGGCAGAAATCAAAGAAGAATCAAAGACCCTCTTGATAAAAGTGAAAGAGGAGGGTGAAAAAGTTGGCTTAAAACTAAGCATTCAGAAAACTAAGATCATGGCATCCAGTCCCATCACTTCATGGCAAATAGATGGGGAAACAGTGGAAACAGACAGACTTTATATTTTTTTTGGACTCCAAAATCACTGCAGATGGTGACTGCAGCCATGAAATTAAATGATGCTTGCTCCTTGGAAGAAAAGTTATGACCAAACTAGACAGCATATTAAGAAGCAAAGACATTACTTTGCCAACAAAGGTCCATCTAGTCAAAGCTATGGCTTTTCCAGTAGTCATGTATGGATGTGAGAGTTGGACTAAAAAGAAAGCTGGGCACCGAAGAATTAATGCTTTTGAACTGTGGTGTTGGAGAAGACTCTTGAGAGTCCCTTGGACTGAAAGGAGATCCAACTAGCCCATCCTAAAGGAGATCAGTCCTGAATATTCAAGGACTGATGCTGAAGCTGAAACTTCAATACTTTGGCCACCTGATGCGAAGAACTGATTCACTGGAAAAGACCTTGATTTTGGGAAAGATTGAAGGCAGGAGGAGAAGGGGATGACAGAGGATGAGATGGTTGGATGGCATTACCAACTCAATGGATATGAGTTTGGTTAAACTCCAGCAGTTGGTGATGGACAGGGAAGCCTGGCATGCTGCGGTTCATGGGGTCGCAGAGTCAGACATGACTGAGCAAGTGAACTAAACTGACTGAAAAGGTGTAGTGATATTTCATTTTTGTTCTAATTTGCATGTCCCTCTTAACATGTGATATGGAGCAGATCTTAAAGGCTATTTGCTATCTGTTTATCTTCTTTAGCAAGATACTTGTTCAGGCACCCATTTTATAAATCAAGTTGTTCACTTTCTACCATTGAGTTTTAAGGATTCTTTGTATATTCTGTATAACAGTCCTCTATCAGATATGTCTTTTGCAAAGGTTTTCTCCCAGTCTGTGGCTTGTCTTCACAAGCTCTGCAATCTTTACACTTTCCACTGTTTGTATTATATCATCTATTTTGTATTTAGCAGTTTGCCCTTGTTATTGTGACATATATACACGATATAAAATGTAAGATTTTAACCATTTTTAAGTGTGTAGTTCAGCTAGCAGCATAAAGTCCATTCACACTATTCAACCTTCACCACTATCCATCACTGGAAATTTTTCATCATCACAAACTGGGGCTAGAGTTTAACTAGGCCCATTAAACAATAACTCCTCATTTCCCCTTCCTCCAGCCCCTGGAAACCACTATTCTGCTCTCTGCCCTACGAATTTGACTCTTCTAGATGTCTTAGATAAGTGAGTCATCCCACATTTTGCCCTTTTGTATCTGACATTTCACCTAGCACAACATTTTCAAGGCTCATCCATGTTGTAGCAAGTGTCAGAATTTCATTCTAAGGCTGAATGATATTTCATTATATGTCACCATTTTTAAATATCACCTAAATGCTCATTAGATCAAAGCCATCAGGCCAAACATCCTTGGCCAGTTAGCTGATAACTTGTATAATCACATGAGCCAAACTGGCCCGAATCAGTACATGATGGGCATGTTCACCTCCATAATATTAATTAAGAGAACTTAGAGTGTTCTTTGTGCTTTCAAGTGTCTCCCTCTCACACGTCCGATGTTATTTAAAATTCTACACAGCCTATTTCAAAACTCATATACTCCTTAACAAGACAAGATCATCTTAAAATTGTTGAAGTTCTCTGCTGTATTTGTGACAGGAGAGACTTTGAGAGGAAGAGGGAGGAACCATTTCTTTCACTTCCTGTACGTCGTGATACTGTCTCATTTAATGCTCATTTCTACTCCATGAAGTAGGGCTGATAATATTCACCTTGAATATGCGGAAATAGAGTTCAGCAACCGGACAACCCAAGGGACAACTTGCATATGGGAAACTGGGTTGCATTTTCAGGTCTCAAGTGTTTTTACTACACCATGCTGCCTACTAGTAAGAGATGTAATTCATGAAAGAAGAAAGAGACTACCAAAGAACAACACTAGCAACTGTATGATTTTGTTTAAAGCTAGCCTAGGATGTCCGTTCAACTGACCTATTTCACCAGAAGCTCTTTTAATCATGAAATGATTGATGTGAAAGACATCAACACTAATTTCAATATTTGGTCCATAAATGAACTTTCTCAATAAAAAACTAAAGACTTACCAGGAAAAAAATAAATATGCTTAATTGATTCAGTTAAGGACATCTTCTGCCTTGAACCATTATGTTCACAGTGGGCTGTGTAAATTGTTTTTATTTTTTCCTCTGTGGATAGAGAAAGAAATGCCCAGCTTAGATTTTGTAACTCATTTCAGAGTTCAAAATCCTTGTTCTCAGGAATTTCTTCCTGAGACATTAACAAAATTATTCTTGCTGGTCTTTACATATATTTCTCAGATTTTATGGATATTAACTGGCCATTATCCTTCAAACACTAAAAGAGCCTCAGTGAGCTTTCTTTCCCTAGGTAATTTTAGTGTCTTTCATCCTATTTCCTCAAATAATCAGCATTTTCTTAGATGTTAATGAGAAATGTCAAGACTTGAGAAAGCAACAATTCATCTGAGGCTACTTAGGATCAGCTATGATCCATAATTGCCAAGTGCATCTGCTAATATCCAGCATAAATAAGAAAGTGGTTTCTTAGCTTAGTGCACATTAAACTGAAATAAACTGAACTGATATTTATTAAAACATGGGAAGACAGTGCTGTATTAAACAGATTTTAAAACAAATCTTATTATAGTGCTTTAATTTTACAGATTGAATTAGCTAGAGATACAGCAAAAGACAGGAAGAAGTAGAAGCCAACACAGATATAGAAACAGAGATGGAGTACATGAAACTGGCTATATTTAGACTATTTTCAGAGAAAATAGGGAGCACAGCTGTTAAAGCTGTTATAAATAACGATCATCAGAAATATTCACATGCCACTTAGTTTATTACATTTTGGAAGCTACCTCAATTTTTAAACAATTTTATTGATATATAATTTGAGGGCTTCCCAGGTGACACAGTGATAAAGAATCCACTGGCCAATGCAGGAAATGTGAAGGTTCAATCCCAAGGTCAGGAAAGATCCCCGGGAGTAAGAAGTGGCAACCCACTCTAGTATTCTTGCCTATGTCTCAAATACCCACCAACTGATAAATGGAAAAACCAAATGTGGTATAGCCATACAATGAAATATTATTCTATAGTAAAAAAGAATTAATTACTGCTACATGCTATACCTTACTGTTACATGGTATAATATCAAGAAGCCCCCCAAATAGTATATTAAGTAAAAGAATCAGTCACAAAAGATCACATATGATATGTTTCTGTTTATATGAAATGTTCAAAATAAGCAGTGTGTGACTGAGCACACACACACACTGATATGTAATTTATATACCACAAAGCTCATTCATTTTAAGTATACAATTGAATGTATTTTAGTATGTTTACAGAGCTGCACAATGATCACCATGCTCTTATTTTTGAACATTTTCATCACTCCATAAAGAAAGTTCACGCCTCTTAGTAGTCACTCCCATCAACCCCGTCACCCCTTCCCCCATAGAAAAGCAGAAAATGAAGTTGCTCAGTCACGTCCGACTCTGCAACCCCGTGGACTGTAGCCTACCAGGCTCCTCCATCCATGGGATTCTCCAGGCAGGAATACTGGAGTGGGTTGCCATTTCCTTCTCCAGGGGATCTTCCCAACCCAGGGATCGAACCCAGGTCTCCTGCATTGCAGGCAGACACTTTACCCTCTGAGCCACCAAGGAAGCCAATAGGCCACTACTAATCTACTTTCTGTCTCTGTAGGTTAGCTTATTCTGAGCATTTCATATAAACAGAAACATACCCCATGTGATCTTTAGGGATTGATTCTTTCACTTAGCATACTGCTTTTTCGGTTCATCAATGTTATAGCATGTGGCAGTAATCAATTCCTTTTTATTATAGAATAATATTCTATTGTATGGCTTTACCACATTTTGTTTATCCATTTATCAGTTGGTGGGTATTTGGGATGTTTCCACTTTTTTGACTACTAATAAATAATGCTGCTATGAACATCTTTCTACACATTTCTGTGTGAACATATGTTTTCATTTCTCTTGGATAGGTATCTAGGAGTGGCATTGCTGAGTCATATGGTAACTCTATGCTTAACTTTTTGAGAAACTGCTAAATAGTTTTCCAGAGTGGTGGTAAGTTTTATAATCCCACCAGCAATGTATGAGAGTTCAAATTTCTCACATCTTCACTAAGAATTGTTATTTTCTTTTTTATTATGGCTATTCAGTGGACATAAAGTGGCATCTGATTGTGGTTCTGATTTGTATTTTCCTAAAAACGAATGATTTTGAACATCTTTTCACATGCATATTCAACATTCATGTATCTTTGGAGCACTACCAAAGTCCTTTGTCCATTTTTTAATTGAGTTGTTTGTCTCATTGAGTTGTAAGCATTCTTTATATATTCTAGATTTAAGAATCAGTTATATGACTTGCAAATGTTTCTCTCACTCTATGGATTGTCTTTTCACTTTCTTCATGGTGTTCTTTGAAACACAAAAGTCTTTAATTTCCATGAAGCACAACTTATCAATCTTCTCTTTTAGTAATTATGCTTTTGATGTAATTTCTAAGAAATCATTGCCTCACCCAAGATCACAGAGAGTTCATACTGTTTACTTCCGAGAGCTTTTTAGTTTTAATTTTTATATTAAGTCTATAATCTACCTTGAATTCATTTTTGTGTATAATATGAGGTAGAAATCTAAATCCATTCTTATGCACATGAATATTTAGTTATCCCAATACCTTTTGTTGAAAAAACTATTCTTCCCTCTATTGAATTGACTTGGTCCTTTAGTCAGAAATCAATTGACCAAAAATCTAGGGTTTATTTCCAAATTATTAATTCTATCCCATTGATCTACATGTTTATTCTTGAGCCAGAATGATATATCATCTTCATTGCTATAGTTTTATAGTAGGTTTTGAAATAGGGATGTGTGTCTTTCAACTTTGTTCTTCTTTTTCAAAATTGTTTTGGCTAGTCTGATCCCCTGTTATTTCCCTGTGAATTTTAGGATCAGGTTGTCAATTTCTCCAAAAAAGCTAGCTGGAATTTTGATAAGAATATACATTGAATCTATAAGAGGTTAACTCTGTAATGCCTATCATTAGGTACAAACTGTCATGATTCAGTTCATTTCAGTCACTCAGTCGTGTCCGAATCTTTGCAACCCCATGAACCGCATTACACCAGGCCTCCCTGTCCATCACCAACTCCCGGAATTTAACCAAACTCATGTCCATTGAGTCAGTGTTGCCATCCAACCATCTCATCCTCTGTCATCCCCTTCTCCTCCTGCCCTCAATCTTTCTCAGCATCAGGGTCTTTTCAAATGAGTCAGCTCTTTGCATCAGGTAGCCAAAGTATTGGAGTTTCAGCTTCAGTCCTTCCAATGAACACCCAGGATTGATCTCCTTTAGGATGGGACTGGTTGGATCTCCTTGAGAGAGTCCAAGGGACTTTTAATAGTCTTCTCCAACACCACAGTTCAAAAGTATCAATTGTTCAGTGCTCAGCTTTCTTTAGAGTCCAACTCTCACATCCATACATGACTACTGGAAAAACCATAGCCTTGACTAGATGGACCTTTGTTGACAAAGTAATGTCTCTGCTTTTTAATATGCTATCTAGGTTGGTCATAACTTTCCTTCCAAGGAGTAAGAGTCTTTTAATTTCATGGCTGCAATCACCATCTGCAGTGATTTTGGAGCCCCCAAAAATAAAGTCAGCCACTGTTTCCCCATCTATTTGCCATGAAGTGATGGGACCAGATGCCATGATCTTAGTTTTCTGAATGTTGAGCTTCAAGCTCATGATTAATTATGCCAACAATGGCTACCCAATTATTTCAAAGTTAAAAATATGGTTGCACTTTATAATCAGTTAGTTTTCAGCAATAGCAAACACATGCTAGGTAGTAAGCAATCAGTTGTGAAACATAGGAGGGATACAAAGAAATGACCTGGGATTTTTAAAAATGTGTTTATCTGTGGAACTAAGATGCAAAGACTACAAAAATACTAAAGATATAAAAATATCTATTTGTTCCAAAATATGAAAACTAAAAAATTTAAATTCACAGGTGTCCAATTTAATGCCTACCAATGTAATTTTATGTATTACATTTGTCATGTAACCAGTCAATTGCAGCTTAATTCTTAAAATGGTTATATATCAATATAATTGCATTTAACTTATAAGAATATACAAGTTAATACCTAACAAACCAAAATCACAAAACCAAGTTTTAAAATGTTATAACATAGGTTTTTTCTTATTTGATAAAAAAGATTGATAGTATTTGCAATAATTCTAATTCCAATACATCAAAAATTGCTTAAGGTAAGATATGAAAAAATCAGAAAACTTATTGTCATTAAAGATAATTAAGAAGCCCTGGAATCAACTGTAAAGGAATCACATAAATTCTCAACTCTGCAGAATGAAAGTCTTTTATGCTTTTCTTTGAAATGTAAACAAATCTCATAGTATCTTCATTGTGGTCTGTTACTCTCCAATATAGAATTCAAGCAATGTTAGATCATACAATAAACTAAGAAAAACCACTTCTCCTTTTGACCTAATTTCAAGAGCATTTTCCCTTGGCTTTGAAGATGAATAAATATGCTTGTTAAAGCACTGGATCAGGCCATCCATCCTTAATCATAGATTCTATTAATTATATTAATTTTCATCTGGCCCCTGTTAATTTTTAAATTCTACTTGGAAAAAAAATACTTTATCACATAAGCCTTCTAATTCCTCACTTATTTACTAAACGATTGTATATTGGTTGCTCAGGGAGCCCTAGTTATACTTAGCCTTTGATCATCCCTTGTCATAGGAACAGAAACTTTAAAGATACTCCCACAGCTAAACATCCCACAGTGTCGTGAATCAAGAAACTTGAAAGTAACTTCTCTTGTTAACTCCCTTGTTTATTCCATAAATGTTGAAATACTGGGGTAAACATTTTCTTCAATAAAGACAGTGCTACAAAACAGTCATTATGATCCATTGTATTTCTCAAGTGCCACTACATTTGTTATGTAAGCAAGATTTAGAGAAGGTAAAACTTTTGCCCAGCAACAGTGAAAGGAAAAATGTTATTCATAGTCTTCGGTTCTATTAAGACAGAAAATCTTGGCAAAGAGATTGTGATTGTTTCCTTTTCAAATTGGTTGGCATTGCCTAGTTCCAGATGCACTAGAAATTTGAAGCTCACTGGGGAGAATGAGTGATTTCATGTTCTATGTCTAATAAATGGCTCAGTCATCCTCTCTTTAGTAGTTGAACTACACCTTAAGCTAATGTGCTAGCTGAATAATAAAAATCTAAAGATAAGAGCACATTTGCAAATGGAGCATTATTTCTATTGCCATTTTGTGATGCATATAACTGGTTTTAGAATTGTTCAATTTACCAGTATCAGATTGTGCCTAAAGAAAGTGGCAAATTGTTTATCCTCTCGGTAGTTGAATAATGATAATTTTTAAAAATTGAGTTCCACACATAAGTAGGCAGTCAATACTCCACACATAGGTAGGCAGTCAATACTACCTACTACTGTAAATATCGGAATCTTGCATAAACTTACTAGATTATTCACAATAATAATGAAAAATGAAACTGAAGATTTTTTTGACTATCACAATTAATTTCTTACAAAAGAGAATAAGTTAACATTTGTAAAAGTGCATCTTTCTTTTGGTATATAGTATGACTAGCCATGTTCTACAATTGAGATTAAATATTTAGCCAGAGGACTAAATATTTATATACTAAATATAATACTACTTCATTAAAATCTAGGGGGAAAAAATCACTCGTTTTAATAAACAGTGATGCTTTCTGTTGAATTCTTTCAACCTGTTGCTTTTCCATCACTGTTCCCTTTCTTTGTGAGTCTTTCACAACTCTATGAGGAAGAGGAGTTATGGATGAGAACACCAAAACTTTGGAGACGTTACATAAGTTGATTTAGGTCACACTGCAAATAATGACAGAACCTTGATCGGACTGGACAATTACATGGATCTTTTTTCATTATACCATTATGCATCGCTCTCAGCTACTATCATTACCACTCTGATTTCACCTTCTTCTCCCTTGGACTAAATATCTAAGCCCGCATATCAAAGTAGTGTGCATATTCTAGGGCAAGTTAAGGTAGATAAGGGGGTTCTGGTATTGAGAACTTAACTCTAAGATGATTTCAAATCTGGGTATAAAAAAGCTATGAATGAGGAAGCCTGTTCTTTATAAAACAATCCTCTGAGAACAATGGAGTAAAAAGACAGACGGAAAGGCAGAGTATGACTCAGATGTTCTTAAATGCACCAGTTTTGCACTGCCTCACGTTAGCGGTACTAGAGGTATATCTGTGTTTCATAGTTCTTCTAAAGAATGAATCTACACCAAATCATTCATGGGTATAGTACAGATTTTACTGAAGATTTTGTTGGGAATATGGAGAAAGAGATTTAAATTGCATATTCCTCCAAATTGTCTAAAGGTACCCACTAGAGACTTCTTTTCTAAATCACTACCAGGATTTTTCTTCCTCTTCTCTTTCACCACACACTGACCAACCTTGTTGACTCTTTCCCTTCTCCAATTTTCTCAGGATCTTCAAATACTTTTCCCCTTTAGAATGCTGAAAATTTCAACTCTGCCTCAGAAACTACCCCTAAATTGTACCCCAAACCCCATGACACTCTGAAAAATAAAGGTCTTTTAATTTACATCACCCATTCTCCATAACAGGCAACAAGAAAGTATAGTATTAAAAAAAAAAAAAGCTTGACTGTCCAGATTCACCATCCATGAAAATTATGAGGACTAACGCCATTGCCTATGTACACTATGTCTTCCTCCATGTTAATTCTGTATTCGCCTTGCTCTGACTATCACCCTCATTTACTGCAAATCCTGAACCTGTTTTATGTCAACCAAAAATTGGAAGGCACCCTGGTTCTGAAGATTTTATCAGCAGCAATCAGCACAGCCCCGTTTATGTAGCATTTTCTAATCATAAGCATTTCCACATTTGGCAGCGTGGTGAGTAATTTACAAATAATTGCATTTAAACCTCCCAACAAGACTATGAACTTGATATTGCTTCCATATCTACTCCTTACCTTTCCTGTTGTCATGAAATGAGCCTTTCTTCTTGGTGTTCATGTTTGGTGGGAAAGAGAGAGTGTGCTCACCAAGCAGCCCAGACCAGTTGCTGAACAGCAGAGGATAGATAGGTAACAGTTGTTCAGTACCGACCTTGATTTCACACCTAAATAGTTTAATAAGACAAAGAAAGTATGCTGAATTTAAATTTAACTCACTGAAGTTATGCTGTGAGTAATAACCTCTCAAAAGGTGTTGCCTGCGTAATCTTCCCTAATCTTCATAGCAACACTGAGAAGAAAATATTGTTATGACCCAATTTTCACAGACCAGGAAAGGAGACTCAAAGATGTTGAGAAACCTATATAAAAACCTGCTAGAAAATGCCAGATATGACAACTGTTTTTATCTTCTCTCTCCAGATTTTATGTACTTTGAACAATACTATGATGGTGACTGCAGCCATGAAATTAAAAGACGCTTACTCCTTAGAAGGAAAGTTATGACCAACCTAGATAGCATGTTCAAAAGCAGAGACATTACTTTGCCAACAAAGGTTCGTCTAGTCAAGGCTATGGTTTTTCCTGTGGTCATGTATGGATGTGAGAGTTGGACTGTGAAGAAGGCTGAGCACCGAAGAATTGATGTTTTTGAACTGTGGTGTTGGAGAAGACTCTTGAGAGTCCCTTGGACTGCAAGGATATCCAACAAGTCCATTCTGAAGGAGATCAGCCCTGGGATTTCTTTGGAAGGAATGATGCTAAAGCTGAAACTCCAGTACTTTGTCCACCTCATGCGAAGAGTTGACTCATTGGAAAAGACTCTGATGCTGGGAGGGATTGGGGGCAGGAGGAGAAGGGGACGACAGAGGATGAGATGGCTGGATGGCATCACTGACTCGATGGACGTGAGTCTCAGTGAACTCGGAGTTGGTGATGGACAGGGAGGTCTGGTGTGCTGCGATTCATGGGGTTGCAAAGAGTCAGACACGACTGAACGACCGATCTGATCTGATCTGATATATACTAGTATGTGTGTGTAAACATCTGTCTTACAAGGAAATGACAACTGGCTTATAAGGCTGAATTATTTAACATGGAAATTCATAACAGTTCACCAGCGGTACCTCTAAAAAAACTAAAAGTTCAAGTTCAGTGAATTGACTCAGAAATTTATAAACTTAAAATTTTAAATCTTTAAGTTCATCATTTTAAGCTCATATGTTTTTATCTGTATAGGGCCTCCCAGATCGCACTAGTGGTAAAGAATCCACCTTCCACTTCAGGAGATGCGAGAGACATGGATTTGATCCCTGGGTTGGGAAGATCCCCTGGGGTAGGAAATAGTACCCGACTCCAGTATTCTTGCCTGGGAAATTCCATGGGCAGAGAAGTCTGGAGGGCTACAGTCCATGGGGTGGCAAAGAGTTGGACATGACTGAGCACACATACACACAACCTAAAGGTAGTTATTATGGAATTTTGCATTGCTTTCAAAAATTGTTTTGAAAAGCAATTTTACTTTAATTTATATATGGGTAGATATTGGGAGCAGGGGCCCCATAGTCTTCAGATCTGAAGACCTCTAAAATTGTAAACTCAAAGCTGACAATGTAGAATACGCTTTCAAATTATGTGATATTGAAAGGAGAAAAACAGGGCAGTGGCTAGAAGAGAAAAATACAGGGACCATCAGAATGGGTTGGAAAACAGAAATCAGCACAACATAAAACATTTACTTCCAAGTGAGTACAAACTGCAAAGCACAAATTATGTTTCAAATATGAAAGAACTTCTGAGAAACGAGATGGGGATGATCGTAACAATAGTCCAACATTTCCTAAACACGTACAATACGCCAAAACTTCATACGCATCATCTTGCTTAATCCTCACACCAACTCAAAGAGACGTTATTATTATCATTTGCATTTTGGAGATAAGAAACTAAGACGGGAGAAGTTATGAAAGAACCCAAAGTCACCCAGCTTGTGAGTGGGTTTAGCCACGGCTTCTAAAGCATGACCACCAGCGGCGTTCTCTCAGGCATGAGAGGAAGGGCAGAGTGGGTGGAAGGATCAAACAAGGAGCTGCCAGTCAATACACACTTACAAAACAGGGAAATTGGGACAATTTCCAACAAAAATGCTGAAAAAATAGAGTTCTTTACGGAAGCTCATACGTTAAACATGGACGAAGTTCTGTAGCAACGGAAGGTCCATACAAAGAACAAAATGGACCCTACAAAGCAGAATAAATGCATAATTCAGCAAATCTATTTAAGGTGTGCAGCAGTCATGTGACAGAGTTGGGAAGAGGATGGATAGGAGAAGAGGAGATTAGAAGGAAGGACAGAAGAAGAGATGGTAAATCATGGCTGAAAAGACACAGAAGACTCATCCTAAGGGGAACACAAGCAACTCTCATTGAGAACACTGAAAAGAGAATGAGAAGAAGTTTAGATGTCATGAGCGTCTAAAACATCCGGGTAAGTATTAGGATTAATTGCTTGAAGTAAGGTTTGGACAATGATTCCTTAGCTAATCTCCTCTTAGAAAGAACAGAGAAACGTTAAGTAATTTGATCACAATCACAAGAGGGATTTATATAAAATTTCCTGTTTTTCAGGGTCTCACCTTCATGCTTGGTATTCATATCACTATTTTTGATGCCAGAGTATTGAAGTCAAGAACTGAGCAATCATGAATAAATGGTAAACATGCTGTGGTGGCTTTGTTTTCCCTTACTCAGGGTTTTCTGTGGGATGTATATGGTAGGAGTTCCATCATACATAGCCAATTGTATTCATTTCATCAGCTGATTACAGACATCCTTCCCAGGAAACCTTCCTTCCCTGAAATGCTCAACTTTATTTCCCAATTCTGAGGTACAATGAAAGATTCATGAGGACAATGAGAGTACAGAAATGTGAAATGCAAAGTGAAATGGTTTACATTCATTGCTCAATCATAATGTGTTTTCCCTAATATCAGTGTGGCAAGCTGCATACATGATCAAAAACATATCTTTGCAAACTGTGGCACCTTATACTTTACTTATCACCTCTGCAGATATGCAGAGTAATACCTCGCCTAGGCAGAATACTGATGAGAAGTAGAAGATAGTTGTATCTCTGAATAGCTAATACACATTCACTCCCAAAGCTAATATCTAAAACTTCAATAATTTATTCAATAAAAAGTTTATTGGACTCTCACTCAGAACCGTGCAATTCTAAGAAATTTGATATAGCATGTGTGAGTCACTCAGTCATGTCTGACTCTTTGTGACCCCATGGACAATAGCCCACCAGGCTCCTCCATCCATGGGATTCTCCAGGCAAGAATACTGGAGTGGGTTGCCATTGCCTTCTCCAGAGGATCTTCCCCACCCAGGAATCAAAGCCGGGTCTCCTGCACTGCAGGCCAGCTCTTTACTGTCTGAGCTACCAGGGAAGCCCACGGGATTAATCTAAATCAAAGTCACAGGGTCTCTCATATGTTATCCTTGCGTGTGTGTTCAATCGTGTCCAGCTCTTTGTGACCCTACGCCAGGCTCCTCTGTCCATGGGCTTCTCTAGGCAAGAATAATGGATTGGGTTGCTCTGCCCTCCTCTAAAGGCTCTTCCTCACTCAGGGATCAAACCCACCACTCTTACATCTCCTGAATCGGTAGACAGGTTCTCTAGCACTAGTACTACCTGGAAAGCCTCCCCATATGTAATAACCTATGTGTTATTTGGTAAGGAATTTCATCCTTCAAAGCCTCCATTTCCCCACCTGTAAAATGAATATAAAATATTTACACATTTCACAGGATATGTCCGAGGATATAATCAGTACATTCACATAACGTATAAACACAAAGGAAGTGCCTTAGAGCTTAAAAACAGACTTTTTTTTTTTTTTTTTTTCACAAAACCTGATACCGCATAGTGAAAAAATTATCTTATCTGAGGCTCATTTAGAGAAACAGCAATGCCTAGGAGAAACTGTTCTGGAGTTCCTGAGACTGTACTTTGATCTCCATAGAAGAGACTTCCTAAGGGATTTTCAAGGGTAATTTTAATTAATATAATTGTCTTTTGTTGCCAGCTTTAATATCTCCCTCAGAATTAAAAATGCATAGCAATCTGAGCCTAACAAGCACTGAGGTAAAGAACCTTTATAACCTCTTTGCACTCCTTTACAATAGAGTACATGGACATGAATTTGAGCAAACTCTGGGAGACAGTGGAGGACAGAGAAGCCTGGCGTGCTGCAGTCCATGGGGTCGCAAAGAGACTGGGAACCGAACGACAACTACATGGTGGAGTACAAACATCAGTGTTCTTAATGATTAACTAAGTCATCAAGAAAGAGTTCGGTGTCTGTTCCCTAATGCTCTGACAAAAAAAGGCAGAGAAAACCGATGTTTAAAAAGATCACTGTTTTAAAAAACTAGAATTTTCAAACAATATTTTTAGGAAACTTATAGTTACAAAAGGGCTTCCTGGGTTGTGCAGTGGGAAAGAATCTGCCTGCCAATGCAGGAAATGCAAGAAAAGTAGGTTCAGTCCCTGGGTCGGGAAGGTTCCCTGGAGAAGGAAATGGCAACCCTCTCCAATATTCTGCTTGGAAAATTCCATGGACAGAGGAGCCTGGCAGGCTATATAGTCCATGGAGTTGCAGAGTCAGACTCGACTGAGCATACACACACAGGTTCTAAATACTCAGCCAGTTAAGAAAAGTCCTTCATGCAAAATGAGTCTAATTACAACCACTGTCTTCCTATTCCAGTAGAAAGATGGTTTAATATTCATTCTTCAGTATTTGGACTCAATACTACCAATATAAGAATTTTTGAGGAAAATTGTTAAAAAGCTAGACTTTTTCCCTTTCAGGACTTTGGTTTACTGTACTAAGTTGCTCATCTTTTCTGGTTGATTTGTAGGAGCTCCTTATGTATTAAGAATATTAGCCTTGCTTCTGAATTATAAGTAAATTTCCAGAGTTCACTCTTTGTTTTATAGTTTTGTTTTGTTTTGCTATTCAGAGGTAGTAAATTTTAGTATAATCAAGTGTGACATACTTTTCTTTTATGATCCCTGAATTGCTGTTACATGAAGAAAGCCTTTTTTTCTAATCCAAGCTCATTCAAATATTCTCCCAAGTTTTCTCCTATCCCTTCTATGGGTTTAAGTCATTAATTCATTTGTAGCATGTGTGTGTGCCTTATGCAAGGTAAACAAATTTCCAATCAAACATCTTTTTTGAAAATAAAATTTATAGCCTCTTAATTCATGTAGACAAAACCATGACTTTTCACACTATGCTGCCGAGGTAAAAATAAATGTTATAGACTTTTCACATGACTCTAAATTATCAAGCCATTCATATCTCTTATAAGTAAATATTTTGGTGTTGTGATGAGAAGAAAAAGGGAACTAATCCTGACAGTATTCCTAAATTGAGTCAAGCACTGTCCCGGGGACATGATATATGCCATTTCATTTAATCCTCACGAAGCTGAGATTGAAAGAAGACAGTAATTTACCCTGAAAGTCACATAGCTGATAGAGTGGAACAGTGACTCAAAACCAGTTTGTTCTGACTTCAGAGTACATCATGTATCATTTCTGCACAGAGACACACAAGTCTAATCTGTGTCTAAGGGATGCATGACTGTAAAATTTAGTGCTTAATGTTAATTTTTCCCAAATGCGAGGTAGCCTGTTTAATGCCTTGCTAACAGCTATTATTGTATATATAAATATAGAAGCTGAATAAAAATGGTAATAGAAATGGGCCATAGCCTGGGTAAAATAAGGGCTAGAAAAATGTGTTATATTCTTTATCATAATGCTGCTTTTTTATATCTAGACTGAAAGTTAGTAAAGAGGTAACATCACTTCAGTTCAGTCTCTCAGTCGTGTCTGTCTCTTTGCGACCCCGTGGACTGCAGCACACCAGGCCTCCCTGTCCATCACCAACTCCCCGAGTTTAACCAAACTCAATGTCCATTGAGTTGGTGATGCCATCCAACCATCTCATCCCCTGTCATGTCCTTCTCCTCCCATCTTCAATCTTTCCCAATATCAGGGTCTTTTCAAATGAGTCAGCTCTTCACATCAGGTGGCCAAAGTATTGGAGTTTCAGCTTCAACATCACTCCTTCCAATGAATATTCAGGACTGACTTCCATAAGGATGGACTGATTGGATCTCCTTGCAGTCCAAGGGACTCTCAAGAGTCTTCTCCAAAACCACAGTTCAAAAGCATCAATTCTTCAGTGCTCACCTTTATTTAGAGTCCAACTCTCACATCCATACATGACTATAGGAAAAATCATAGCTTTGACTGGATGGATCTTTGTCAAAGTTACTTTTGGCAAAGTAATGTCTCAGCTTTTTAATATGCTGTCTAGGTTGGTCATAACTTTCCTTCCAAGAGGTAAGCGTCTTTTTATTTCATGGCTTCAGTCACCATCTGCAGTGATTTTGGAGCCCCTAAAATTAAAGTTTCTCACTGTTTCCCCATGTATTTGCCATGAAGTGATGGGACCGGATGCCATGATCTTAGTTTTCTGAATGTTGAGCTTTAAGCCAACCTTTTCACTCTCCTCTTTCACTTTCATCAAGAGACTCTTTCATTCTTCTTCGCTTTCTGCCATAATGGTGGTGTCATCTGCATATCTGAAGTTATTGACATTTCTCCCAGCAATCATGATTCCAGCTTGTGCTTCTTCCAGCCCAGCTTTTCTCATGATGTACTCTGCATATAAGCTAAATAAGCAGGATGACAATATACAGACTTGACATACTCCTTTCCCAATTTGGAACCAGTCTGTTGTTCCATGTCCAGTTTTAACTGTTGCTTCCTGATCTGCATACAAGTTTCTCAAGAGGCAGGTCAAGCGGTCTGATATTCCCATTTTTTTTAAGAATTTTCTGCAGTTTGTCTTGATGCACACAGTCAAAGGCTTTGGCATAGTCAATAAAGCAGAAATAGATGTTTTTTCTGGAATTCTCTTGCTTTTTTGATGTCCCAATGGATGTTGGCTATTTGATCTCTGGTTCCTCTGCCTTTCCTAAATCCAGCTTGAACATCTGGAATTTCACGGTTCACTTACTATTGAAGCCTGGCTTGGAGGATTTTGAGCATTACTTTACTATCATGTGAGATGAATGCAATTGTGTGCTAGTTTGAGCATTCTTTGGCATTCATGTATAGCCCAATATAAATATTTACATTAATGTTGTGCACAAGGTTTTCCTGTTATTGCTATATCAATACAAAAAGTTTATAGCACTTTATTTCATAAAAAACACATACATTATCATGACTGACTTTTGACAGTCACCACTTAAGAGGAAAGCAGGGCAGGAATTATTTCCCCTGGGTTACAAGGTGGCTGAAGTTGCCTATATTGCAAGGGAGACAATGAATGAAATCAATTTTTCCCATGCTCGACTAGAGAGAAAAAATAGGGAGGGAGGGAAGGAAAGAAAAAGGAAACAATTTAATCTTTAAATGAACTTAAAATATAATAAAAGAGAATTTTTTAATGTTTTATTATATTAACATCTACCTTTAGTTCTACCCTGTTATAAAAAGATACATTATCATCTCTGATCCAAGAGTTATTTGAGAAGTTAATAGGGCAAGTATCTGTCCTTAAGGACTGAAAAAAATAACAGGTGGGCCAGAAATTCTCCTCAGTTCCATTCTAAGCCCATAATTAATATTCATAAAGAATTTATGAGTACTTTAATAGATTCTTTGAAAAAGTTCAATTCCTCAAACATTGAGAAAGCCTACTATTCTGAGAGATTCTAAGGAAATTCAATGATAAACAGGATGTCTATAAGAACCAGTATTTCCTGTGGCTGTCTCTGAGAGTATATATTAAGGGACTTTTTCTGGCATATCTCTATCTCCATATCATGCAAAATGATGGGCTGGATGAAGCACAAGCTGGAATCAAGATTGCCAGGAGAAATATCAATAACCTCAGATATGCAGATGACATCACCCTTATGGCAGAAAGTGAAGAGGAACTAAAGAGTCTCTTGATGAAAGTGAAAGAGGAGAGTGAAAAAGTTGGCTTAAAGCTCAACATTCAGAAAACCTCATGGCATCCGGTCCCATCACTTCATGGCAAATACATGGGGAAACAATGGAAACAGTGAGAGACTTTATTTGGGGGGGGGGGGGCTCCAAAATCACTGCAGATGGTAACTGCAACCATGATATTAGAAGATGCTTGCTCCTTGGAAGAAAAGCTGTGACCAACCTAGACAACATATTAAAAAGCAGAGACATTATTTTGCTGACAAAGATCTGTCTAGTCAAAGCTATGGCTTTTCCTATAATCATGTACGAATGTGAGAGTTGAACTATAAAGAAGGCTGAGAACCAAAGAATTGGTGCTTTTGAACTGTGGTGTTGGATAAGACTCTTGAGAGTCCCTTGGACTGCAAGGAGATCCAACCAGTCCATCCTAAATGAAATCAGCCCTGAATATTCATTGCAAGGACTGATCTTGAAGCTGAAACTCCAATACTTTGGCCACCTGATTTCAAAGAACTGACTGATTGGAAAAGACCCAATGCTGGGAATGATTGAAGGCAGGAGAAGGGGACAACAGAGGATGAGATAGTTGGATGTCATCACTGACTAGATGGACATGATTTTGAGCAAGCTCTGGGAGTTGGTGATGGACAGAGAAGCCTGGTGTGCTGCAGTCCACGGGGTAACAAAGAGTCAGACATGACTGAGTGACTGAACTGAACTGATCTCCAAATTTGTAAGTAATTAGCATGCATTGGTTTTAGATAGATAGATAGACCAATAAATAAGTAGAAAGAAATGTATTGGAAAGGATATAGTATGGCCTGATTTTTACTAGAATACTCCTCCCATGTGAAATTCCTTTGGAAATGCCCTGCTGAAAGAGAGAAACTCACAGTGACTGACCGGTCACTATGTTCAACTGTTTGCTTAGACAATTATGAACATTAATCTTATCTATGTCTTGCTACAATTTTGCAAAGAAAGTATTATTATTCTCATTTTACAGATTTGCAGACTGATGTTTAGTGAGGCTATATGCCTTGCCTTTGTTCAAGGTTGCACACTCCAAGCAGAGTATTCTTTTCATATCATCACGACACCTTCCTTTTAATCCTCAGACAGTAGGCTTGCCCCTTGCTAAGCCTGATTTATGACTAAAAGAGAGAATCATGTGATGTCGCTAATAGCTCCATATTTCTTTGCATTTGTAGGTCCAATACACCAAAATGTCAACTCCTATTGAATTATCTCTAGTCCCAATAAACTATTACACTAAATTCATTATATGCAATCAGTTGGTTTGCTTATTAACCAAATTTTCCCATTGGATAAAATGGAAAAAAATGTTAACCATTTGTTTTAAATTGATGTAGTTCAAATAATCGCCGTGAGTGTTCCATAATTAATATTGACTACATACCTACATCTACCCTGAAATTTTAATTTGTACATTTCAGATTAGAATCAAAACATGGAATAAACAGAAATGATTCTGTGTGAACCTAGAGAATTTCACTTAATGAAAGACAACTTCTAGAATTATAAATTAATAAAGGGAAAAAGGGGTTTTTTGTGTAATTTTAAGCTTATTCATTTTTTAATTGAAGGATAATGCTTTACAGAATAGTGTGGGTTTCTTAAAGTCAATATTTAGCCAGAAAAAGTTCAGACTGAATTAATATTGATCATCAAGATGTTACAGATTCTAATATCTGGAGAAAGACTAATAATTACAAAAGATAAGTAAATGATTGCTGCTAAGTCACTTCAGTCGTGTCCGACTCTGTGTGATCCCACAGACAGCAGCCACCAGGCTCCCCCGTCCCTGGGATTCTCCAGGCAAGAACACTGGAGTGGGTTGCCGTTTCCTTCTCCAATTGCATGAAAGTGAAAAGTGAAAGGGAAGTCACTCAGTTGTGTCCGACTCTTAGTGACCCCATGGACTGCAGCCTACTAGGCTCCTCCGCCCATGGGATTTTCCAGGCAAAAGTACTGGAGCGGGGTGCCATTGCCTTCTTCGAAGTAAATGATTAGATCTTTATTAGAAATAAGATAACTTCTAGTCATCAGGAAAATGTTTTTTCTTGGGAAGTGTAAGTGACCAGAATTAGGGACAAGAGCAACTTTGGGGTGTCAATGAAGTTTTGTTTCTTAATCTCAGTACTGGTTACATGATGAAGTTCAGTTTGCATATTTTCTATTTGTATTTTACGATTCAATAAATGTTGCTAGGAAATGAAGATTATGTTTCCAAGTGAGAATTAAAATCATCTTGGATGGTTTTTAAATGATAGTTTTTGTCTCTCTGTACTAAAGAGTTAAAAAAAAAAAAGAGTCAAGAAAAGAATTTAGTTATAGTGTATATCTATTCTTTTGCAAAACAAACAAAAACATTTCTTTAAGGGAAAAATCCAAAAGACAAATTCCTCTTAGTTCTTCTATTCCATATATATTAGACCTGGGGCAAGAAGAAGTAATATAAGGTTCTCATCCAAAACGGGCCCCCAATTAACTCCATTTTCTTCTACACACATGTGTACACATGCACAAACACACACACTCCAAACCATGTAAACCATCCCTGAACATAAGCCTCTGTCCTAATCACTTTTGAGTAGGACTCACACACTCACACTTCTAAGGGTTAACTATAGGATAATTTTCATTAGTATCATAGCCAAGACCAAGTTGTAAGGTTAAGCTGATCCATGAAATCCTTACTTTTAAAGTTGACTATTTTAACCTCCAAGTCTATTTAAAGCCTATGAGAAAATAATCAAAAATAGCAAACTTAACTTCAACACAGGCTGGTAGTTCTCAAACACTAGAATTCACTTGGATCATGTGGAACCTGTTAAAAACATCAACTTTCAAACTTTATGTCAGAGATGCTGATTCTGTAGATCAGTCGGGGCAGCCCCAGAGATTGATGCATTCCACAAGTGTGCCAGGTAATTCTGAAGCAGATAATCAAACACCACACCTTGAGAAACACTGCCATTATCAGAACCGCAAATATGAACAAGTCCTAGCTAAACCGCATGGAATTCAGAGAGAGATCATAATCCAAAGAGTATGCATGGACCTGAATAACCAGATGGTTTTCATCCTGGAAATCTAACGATAGGTGATTTAATTCCACGTGAGAGTAAAGCAAGGAAAAAAGGCATAACAAGACAGGTGATTGCATCATGTTCTCTTAATAAGTCAATTTTTACAAGATGTACCCTGGCTGAAGTTTTATACACTTGTCAACGTTTTTCCAATACTTTCACAAATCCTTGTCTGATGAGACAGCATGGCTTTAAGTGAGGAGAAGGGTACAGTTCAGTACACTTTATGACACTCTGACCCATGTTTGGCTAAGACCTAACAAAGACTAACCAGCTGGCAAACCCTCCTTTTGGAGACAGGCCCCATCCATGGAAGTCATGATTCATCCTGTCACAACAAGTATACAACCTTGTATCTGGACCATCATGGGATGCCAGGCATAGGGTGGCTTACTAATTTTTCTGAAACTCAAAGTCTCATGATGCCAGAAAAAGCAGCCACCTTGTTTACTCTTTTTCTTGGGCAATCTTTGTGTTATCATTTTGATCATTAACGTGCTTGGGTTGACAGGAGCCAAAGAAAATTCAAATGCAACCCAGAAACAACAGAAATGTGTCATCCTGGAACAGACATGTGGTCTTGTCCAGCCTAGGCACCTGCTTCTCATGATGAGTAATGCCAGATGTTTCAGGGAAAGACACAAGCCTTTATTACACATCTGCTTTATGAAATTGTGCAACCCTACATCACAAGGGAGTTTTCTTTTTCTGACCTTGGAGTAGCCATCAATTACAGCCTAATATTTCAAGACATCAGCCCTTGAACTCTTCCCCGTCTCCTTACCGCACTCTCTTCTAAAAAAATAAAAAGAAAGCAGAAAGAAAGAATATTTGTTTGATATGTTCAATATCAACTCTAGCCCAAAGCAATTATACTTGTTGACAACCTTCTCTGGCTTCCATTAGGGAGATGGCTGGACATTTGGTGTGAGAGCAATATGTGTCGGTTATGGTAGGTAAATGAGAACTAGTCCATATTTACCAACAGCTTAGAAATGAAAACTCCTTTCCTGGTAATGCCACAAATCAGTATTAGGAAAATATTACAGAAGATGCATAGTTCACATACATAATTAACATAATTCAGGTAAAACTACAACAACAACAAAAAGACTAGTAGCAATTGCATTCATTGTACATTCTAACAAACTTTGCTGAATTATATACTCCTGAAAAAAATTCATCCAGAAGCATTCCCTGGGTTGGGAAGATCCCTTGGAGCAGGAAATGGCAACCCCTCCAGCATTCTTGCCTGGAAAATTTCATGGAGGAGCCTGGTGAGCTGCAGTCCAGGGGTGGCAAAGAGTCAGACACAGCTGAGCAGACACACACACACGTGTAACCACAGTATGCTTATTCACTTTTTCACAGACATCTATAGAGCATCTTCTCTGTGCTAATCGCTGTGTCAAATGCTAGGAAAACAGTTATGTACTTACCCTTACATAGTCCTGTAGGGAAAATGGACAATTGTTGGGGAAAATAAATAATATGATAAACTGAGATATATGTTCTAAAGGAAAACAGCATGGTTATAATACAGAAAAACTGGAAGAACCTAAAGTTCTCAGGTGCATTTTCCCTAAGATGTGATATTTAAACTGAGGCAAAAGAAAGGAAACTAATTATCAGTCCTAAAGCAGGAGAGGAGTGTTCTGCATAGAGGAAATAACGTGGGTAATCTTGTGGGTAGAAGCGTGGTGTGTTTTAGGAGCTAAAAGGAGGTTAGTATACCCAGGAATAGATAGGAATTAGATCTCCAATTACCTTACAGGTTATTGTAAGGAGTTTGGGTTTTGGGAAGACATCAAGGACTTAAAGAAATGGGTATGAATGCATATCCATTTTTAAAAGCTCAGGGGACTTCCCTGGTGGTCTAGTGGTTAAGACTTTGCCTTCCAATGCAGAGAGGGCAGGTTCAATCCCTGGTCAGGAAGCTAAGATCCCACAGACCTCATAGCCAAAAAACCAAAATATAACACAGAAGCAATACTGTAGCAAATCCTATAAAGACTTTTAAAGTGGTCCACATCAAAAAATAATTTTAAAAAGAAAACAACAAAGAACTTTAAAAAGTTAAAATAAAAACTCGTATGGTGAAGTCTATAAGAACAATGACTCTCTAACTTTAAACACAAAGATCTGGGAATTTTATCCAAATGCAGATTCTGATTCTCTAAGGCAAGGCATGAAATTCTGCATTTATAATAAACTCCTGGATGACAGTCTGATCTGAAAGATAGTGGTCCTCAGACAACACTCTGAAGAGCATGATATGAGAAAACTTTTGCAATAGTTCAGACTCTCGCCTCTTCCAAAATGGTGGCTTGAGCTAGGACAGAAAATGTGGTAATAGAGGAAATTTGACCAACCTGAGAAATATTTGGGTGTTAGAACTAACAGATTCTAACATGTATTCTAGCATGCCTCTGAACATTACAGCAGAGGCTGTATTAGGAAGACCTCTGAAACCAAAATTTCTGAACATTTAAGAGGATCCTGGAGTTGTTCTCTCAACACTGGGTATGGAGGCAGGTAACAGCTGAAGCTAGAAGGCAGAGGTAGAAACGTTCAAATGACTGGGGTGGCTTGCGGTGGGATGAGGGTTGAAGGTGGTGTGGGGGACAGACACATTGCCTGGGGCTCGATCTGCCTGACGGCCAGAGTTTCCAGCAGTATGTCAGTAAAAGCAGACCACAATGCACGGGAGAGGACCTTGAGCCACAAAGTCAGAGCTTCAGGTCTTAGTTCTGCCACATTTTATCTCTGTGTCCCTGGAAAAAAAATAATAATTCACTAGTCTCTTATACCTGTTTCCTTATCTAATAAAATATGATGTTTCAGTGGTTAAGACTCTCAAATACCAATGCAGGGGGTGCAGGTCTGAATCCTGGTCAGGGAAGTAAGGTCCCACACACCGCAGGGTGTGGCCAAAAAAATAATCACAAATGAAAGTAAAATAAAATACCATGTAACATGATCGTGCATGTGGAAACATTTAGTATAGGGCCTACCGTAAGAAGGTGTGAATAAACAGCAATCCAATTACACTTAAGGCATCTTAACGGGGGACCATTTTTTGTTTCTTTTGAAGCTGTAAAAATCATCTGTGTAACTATAAAAGGGAGTGATTTCACATCCTGGAGTGTGTCCCCATGCAACCCATGTTATTTCTGCTTCTGGTAAAGATGCTTCCTCTTTCATTTATTTATGTTTATTTGGAGGATAATTGCTTTACAATATTGGGTTAGTTTCTGCCATATATCTACATGAATCAGCCATATAAAGATGCTTTCTGACAATAAATTTAGAAAGACTTTTCTTACTTAGAAGCAATAGATGAGTATCACCTTTAAATTCAACAATGGTCCATGTAGCCAATGCTATCAATTCAAAGGTAACTTACAATTACATATAATGTTAGATTAATACAGAATTTATGGAGCTTATCTAGTTCCTTCCCCACACCTGAGAGAACACTTCAAAGGTGGCAGAGTCCTATCTTATCTAAACTCTTAGAAGAGTTGGGCAAAACCTAGGTAGGCTACTTCAAGGTTTCATTAAAACGGCCATCAGGGTATTTTTCTTGATGATTTGATATCAGTCTTCTGCTGTTTGTTTCTTATATTACTTGTACTAAGAATGAGCCTTGCTGGCTTTATCTTCCCTGATTCAGTTTAGAGTCATTCCTCTTTTCTGTCCTCTCAGAGGGAATGGGGAGAAGGCAATGGTACCCCACTCCAGTACCCTTGCCTGGAAAATCCCATGGACAGAGGAGCCTGGTAGGCTGCAATCCATGGAGTCGCTAAGAGTCGGACACGACTGAGCGACTTCACTTTCACTTTTCACTTTCATGCATTGGAGAAGGAAATGGCAACCCACTCCAGTGTTCTTGCCTGGAGAGTCCCGGGGATGGGGGAGCCTGGTGGGCTGCCATCTGTGGGGTCACACAGTCGGACACGACTGGAGCAACTTGGCGGCAGCAGCAGCAGCAGAGGGAATGGAAACAGTTCTTTAATTCTATAACTCAGGTGTGTGAAGTTAGGCTGACTTCAGTTAAGCCTTTTTTGTAATTAACAGCAAATATTTGCATCAAAGTTCCAGAAGTTCCCGAAGCTGTTTGATTCCAAAGTGGGTAAAACACAACCCCTGTGAATGTACTCTGCATCTTTCATTCATAATGGTTATAGTCTTCCCAGTGATACAACGTCAAACTCAGCCTTTCAAAGTTATAAACTCAAAACACTGATCTTCTTTATAATCTTAAAAGTCATGGGTTTATAGCTTTCTCAGGATGGGGAAGAAATTATAGAGCATGCTTCATATAGCCCTGGGAGTTTTACCTGAACACTCTACCTGAAATGAACAACCAGGATCTTCTTCCAAAACACGCTGCGTCTACTGCAGTCATGGTAATAGATGTGGTCTCTCTGAGTCTGTCTCTCTCCACTCCCTCTCTCTCTCCTACCCACCAAATAATCCTCAAATTCCAAAAGAGCATTTCTAAAATTTCTCTAAGCAATCCACTCTGATATAAAAGATGCAATGATTTTGGTCACTGTTGGTGTGCACACTCTCTTGGGCAATATGTAGGGCCATGTCCAAAATGTCATGTGTAACCCCAGGCTTTTATGACAACTGCTCACAAAACACTTCTGAGTAAGTCAAGTCCTCAGCTCCCAGGTGGCTCAGGGGTAAAGAATCCACCTACCAATGCAGGAGATGCAGGTTCGATCCCTGGTCAGGAAGATCCCCTGGAGCAGCAAATGGCAACCCACTCCAGTATTCTTGCCTGAAAAATCCCATGGACAAAGGAGCCTGGTGGGCTATGGTCCATGGGGTCACAAAAGAGTCAGACACGACTGAGTGACCAAACAACAACAAGTCCTCAACTGCCCAGAATCCCTCAAACTCAGAGGAAGTGTGCAGGCATTTTTCACCCCTGCAGAGATGATCGCTGTCCTTTTCAGCTCACAGCCAGGCCACACAATCAGGGAACTGAATGTTCCAGACACACAAATTATCAGAATTCTACAAAATAGTCCTTTCCTCCACCTGATCTCATGATAAGTAATGCCAAGTATTTGGGTTTCAGAGGTGAAAAATCTTTCAAAAGACATGAGAGTTAGGCATTTATCTTTCAGCTATACCTCTGCAAGGGTCTGATTAGATTCCCCCTGCTTCCAATTCAGCCCATTAAATCCATCCTACCCACTGACCCCAGAGAGAGGTGCCTAAGATGCGAATTTGATCAAAGTATTTGGGCAATTGGTGAGCTTGAACTTAACACATCAAACCCATTGATGTTCTTGTCTGACACCCTCACTCACCTGTAAAACCTTGAAAGCAGGGAACAAATCATCATATTTATCTCATTAATCCTACAAGCTAATACTAGGTATGATGTTTAATAGACACTCCCTAAATGCTTGCCAGATGAGTAGCCAGTAGATTTTTGGAATCACAGGTTCCCAAAAATGGAGATCCAGAAAGGAAGTGGAGAAAACACATGGAGTGACAAAGAAGCCAGACTACAGACCTTCTGTTCAAATCTTCTTATTCCCCGTCACAGTTAGAGCAATAGCTGAAATAAATACTTTATATCACAAACTCTTGCTGCATCCAGAATTTCTGAGATCACATCACGCCCCGAGTGACACACAGGAAAATCATATTTCACATCAACATATTATTAAAATAAAACTGGGCTCGAGGATTTAAGTACAGGCATGCAATGCTGTTTTCTGAACACAGGTTCACTAAAATAGACGAGTGCAGCAATGATAGCTCAATACCCAATGATGCCTCCCTGTACCCACCACACACACACACACACACGCACAAATTTTTTAACACTGCACATCTTACTCAGATACAGAAGGTAAAGCTTACTCACCTTTAACTGCCTTTCCTCCTCAGCTCCCCCTAACTGTATTATAATCATAGTCATTACTGCCATAATGATAGTAATAATGCTTTGTGCTCCTACAGCACTTCTCAGACGCTCTCAAGGCATGACTGCATCATGACTGTAAAAATTAAGAATGTTCGCCTCTTCTGGAGTCAGTGTTTATAACAAGGGCGGGAGCTCACAGACTTACCTGACAGCCACAAGTCAAAATTATTATGAGGAGGCTTGCACAGAGTTGTCTCTTTTACTTAGCTGGGAAAGGGTGATTTTCTAACACTGGTCTAGGCACGTCTCCAGAGGGACCCATCGAAGAAGAAAGACCTATTTCTTACCCAATGCTCGCTGACCCTGTGGAATACATTTTATCCTGACAAGGAGGGAGGGGAGATTTTAATGCTGTCATGGTTTAAATCCACAAAGTGTCTTTGAAGTCAGCACAACAAATTGACCCTCTGACCTGTCTAGTCTTGATCTCTCTAGCTTCAAGCTACATGTTCTGTACAGCTCAAACTTCTCCTCATCCTCACTTCAGGCAATGCTTTCACAGCTTCCCAAGTATTTCCCTGCAAGGACTATATGGCCGTTGGTACAATTATCTTCCCATAATTCCAGGGAATCACTTAGGAGACTATAGAAAACAGAAGGGGCTTGATTCGCCCTCATGGTTGGGGGAGACAGAGCAGAGACACTTCTGTGAGAAGGGCCCCAAGTCACGAGGCTGAAATATTCCTGCCCCACTCTAGACTAGAAATCCACTTTATCTGCTCTTCTAGAATATATTCAATACTTACCACAGGCCTGTGAAGCACCAGCATGGGGCAAAGCCCTGGAAACAATAATATGTAGAGATGTAGAGATATGTAGAGATGAGTCCCTGAGGAACTCATCGTCTTTTTTTTCCCTAATTTAATTAATTTATTTATTTTAATTGGAGGCTAATTACTTTACAATATTGTAGTGGTTTTTGCCATACATTGGCATGAATCTGCCACAGGCACACATGTGTCCCCCATCCTGAAACCCCCTCCCACCTCCCTCCCCATCCCATCCCTCTGGGTCATCCCGGTGTACCAGCCCTGAGCACCCTGTCTCATCCATCAAACCTGGACTGGCGATCTATTTCACATAGAACTCATCTTCTTTGTAAGCTAGAGATCGTGAGAGGAGATAACTGGTCTCCTTGCTTCCAAGTGTGACTGCCCCCAAGAAGGTTAGTCTTTGTGTGGCAGCAGAAAGATAAATACTCTACCATGTGTAAAATAGCTAGCTAGTAGGAATCTGCTCGGAGAAGGCGATGGCACCCCACTCCACTACTCTTGCCTGGAAAATCCCATGGATGGAGGAGCCTGGTGGGCTGCAGTCCATGGGGTCGCCAAGAGTTGGACATGACTGAAGCGACTTAGCAGCAGCAGCAGCAGCAGCAGGAACCTGCTATAAAGAGCGGGGAGCTCAGCTCAGTGCTCTGTGATGACCTGAGGGCTGGAATGAGACAGGGGTATGGCAGGAAGATCCAAGAGGAAGGGGATGTATGTGTATATATAGCTGACTCACTTTGTTGTACAGCAGAAGCTAACACAACATTGTAAAGCAATTATATTCCAGTAAATAAATGCAAATAGAATAATATTGCCCACTTGCTAAAAAGTATTTGCTATCTTCTCACTGCACTTAGAATAGTATCTAAATTCTAACATCCCTCATTCTTGCTTCTAGTCTTCTCTCATTCCTATGATCCTTCCACTTAAGGCAAATCACCTTCCTTTCTGCTTCTCTAAGAACCTAGGCTTGATCCTATCTCAAGGCTTCTGTACATGCTGCTCACCTTCTTCCCAGACCCTCCCCCATATCAGCCTTCATCTCATTCAGCTCTCTCCTCCTGTGTCAACTCCTTGACCACTTCCTTTAGATTCGATCTTAGCCGAAAGGCCAAGAAGTAATTGACCATGTCCTTTAAAATGACCTCCCCTAGAGTTTGGGGGGAGAATGGATGCATATATATGTATAACTGAATCCCTTTGTTATCCATCTGAAGCTACACAACACTGTTCATTGGCTATAATCCAATATAAAATTAAAAGTTAAAAAAATAAAATGACCTCCTCAATCTGTGCTGGTTCATCTCTCTATTTTTCTTCACCATATTTATCTTTATCTGACATATGGTTATCTGGTTAATTGATCACTGTTGAGCTTCTCCACCAGAATGTAATCTTCAAACAGGCAGAGGTTTTGTTGTGTTATCACTGTAACGCAAGCACCTAGAATAACACTTGGAAAATAGCATCTGGTAGATAAACATTTGCTAATAGATAAATAAATAGTAAAGAGACTTTCAAATCCACATTTCACCTAACAATACTATGAAAAAGTGCAAGTGTTAGTCACTCAGTCGTGTCCGGTTCTTTGCGACACCATGAACTGCAGCCCTCCAGGCTCCTCTGTCCTTGGAATTCTCCAGGTAAGAATACTGCAGTGGTAGCCATTCCTTTCTCCAATGGATCTTCCTGATCTAGGGATAATATCATAGGGTAACCTATTTGCTCTCAGTACCCTTTAAGGTCTTGAAGACAGAAAAATGGAAAGGAGTGAGTTTTTACCCAGTTAAGCCTAGATATTGACAACAAGTAATATTTACAGCCTGAGCTATTCTCTTCTACCCAGAATCTCAGGTCTTTCTCTCTTTTGCATGTGGACATTATAATCATGATTTTATGGCTGAAGATTGGTTGTCTAGTCACTAGGAAGCATCCTATTTCCCTGGCGTCGGCTTAAACTTGATGAATTCTCATATCCTAAGAAAGTTCCCCCATGGTAGAGATAACAGGAACTGAATTATTATCACAGACCCTCATGTCTCTTTTGTTAACCTCCAGGGGTCAAATTTTTGTGTCCTGCTTCCTAACAGGGGATTTCAAACTATTAAAACAAGTTCGTGCAACCAAACAGCTATTTGGTTGAATTCACCGGTAGTTCGAATGGATATCTAAAAACATACACAATTCTTCTCTGTGTAAGATGTTAATGGACAAAATGTAAGGGCCCCAAAACTCAAGCCGACAGGAATGAACTCACAAATTGTGAGATAGGACAAATTGGTGCTTTCGAAACTCTGATGGGTTCAAATGAATCTTGGCACATAAAGTAAACATCTCATTCATAATTGTCTCTAAGTTTGGATGAAGCTGGCTCCCCAAAGGGGTCGCTTCCTTCCTCCAACCGCAGTGCCTAATAAGGATATTGGTTCTCATCGCCAGCAGGCACCACTGTGCACATTCTGGCATGTGAGAAGAAGGGTGGATAGCACAGTCTTTCTACCTCTTTTTCTGTGCTAACAATCATTTAACAGTTGGCTGGGTCTCATCAGTTGACTATAATACTAATTCAGAAAATGTAGTTTCCAATCACACAGAACAAGCCTTGTTCTCTCAGCAGTGTTTCAAGACATCATCTGTTTTTCTAAAAGCTGAGGTAAAATGCTGCATGTCTCACCAAAACGTTTAGTAAAAGTTGTGATATTGGTTTTCATTTGAAACTGTATTGGGCTGAGCTAAAGGGAATATCAAAAACTGCCTTTCTATTTTTAAAACAAAAATGACTACAGAGCTATGTAGCCACACTACCATCTGTTCACCTATCCACCTGTTCCTCAAATGTGCACTGAACTTCAAGTTCCGTGCTAGAACTGAAACTGTAAGTATTAATGAGAGGATCCTTGCCCTGAATCAAATATCTACCTTAAATCAGAGTTTCTGTCTTAAGAAATAAATTCTAGGTTCAAACGTGTATAACTTTGCATGCTTGTGTGCTAACTCAGTTCGGACGTGTCTGACTCTGTGCAAACCTATGGACTGCATCTTGCAGACTCCTCTGTCTACGGGATTCTCCAAGCAAGAACACTGGAGTGGGTTGCCATGCCCTCCTCTGGGAGATCTTATTCCCCAAGGACTGAACCTGTGGCTCTTACATCTGACCTGCACTGACAGGCAGGTTCTTTACCAGTACTGCCACCTAGGAATTCCCCTATATAACTTTACCCCTATTGAGTGCTGTGCTGAGTTACTCACTCATGTCCTCTTTGTGACCCCATGGACTGTAGCCCGCCTGGCTCCTCTGTCCGTAGGGATTCTCTAGGCAAGAATACTGGAGTGGGTTGCCATACCCTCCTCCAGGGGATCTCCCTGCCCAGGGATCAAACCCAGGTCTTGTGCATTTCAGGCAGATTCTTTACCATCTGAGCCACCAGGGAAGCCCCTATTAATTTATCTTTTATAACTCTGTACCAAACATTTAGTTAAATCCACACTATTATATCTGTGATGTCATAGTTCTCCTGTTTCCTTAATTGATTACTCACGGCCATTAATTTACAAAGTACTTTCACATAGAGTATTTTATTTAACCTTCACAACTACCTATGAGGTAGCTGTCACAACAACCCTCATTTTGGAGAAGAAGGATAAACAGAACCTCTGGAGAAGGAAAGGTCACACATGGTCCTCAGGGCAGAAATGGATGTTTCTGGCTCCACATCATTGCTCTGGGGCTTCCAGCTGTCTAACCTAACATATCCTTCTACTCTTCTTTGGTTGCATACTCATTTGACAAATATTTAGTGAGCATCAGCTATGTACAATATATTTTGCTAGGCAGGAGTAGTTAATCATTGCCAACTTGGTCAATTTCTTCAGTTCTGAAACTGATCAAGAAAAGTTGTTCATCCCTGCACTCCCTGAATCTAGAACTAGTCTCCTCCACAACTTCCATCCAAATGCTAAAAAGTATCACATGAAATCTGACCACTCACGTATATGCCCATCTCAACCACATAGTGAAAGTCAAAGCTTTTCCCCATTACTCCTATCAGTTTTTAAATTCTCTCCTTATTTTACATAGCAGTTTTAAGCCATAGCCATTTTCCCCATCGCCCAAACCTAGAGAGGAAAGTAAGTGGATTAGAGGAGAAAGGGTTACGCGATGATGCATTTCTTTGGTGGGATTTGAGAAGCACCAGTGGAGCGCACAGAGTCAGACACAACTGAAGCGACTTAGCAGCAGCAGCAGCAGTGGATGAGAAGCTAGATGCTCTGGGGCCCACGGCACATACAGGTGGGAGGTCATGAATAGGAGGCCATCTACATGACTCCACCAAAGACCAGGTTACAGAGCTCTTCACTATCCCAGGGGGATAGTTCTGCAATTTCTACCACTTTTTAACCAGAGTCGTTGCCTCATTACCTTTATCTCCCATGTTTAGTTTGTTGAGTTACTTTAAACCTAGTTCAGAAAGATGACCTTTAAGATAGAAAATATGCAAAATTAAAAGCAGATGCTTCAAAGTACTGGGGTCATGTCTGGGCCTGGAAATGGAAACAGGGACAGCAGGTTTTTATATTCTCTTGAGCAAATCCCAGGACATTCTTTAAAATGAAGCAGTCAAAAAATATAAATATTTCCATTAGTCAAAGGATACCAAACCAATGTTTGTCAAATCAGTGACTATGAGAACCCTAAGTGGAAATATTTATAAGAAGAGTGAGGCAATCACTGTTACCAAGAATTTTTGTGAGACTCTCACAAAAATTTCTCTCTCATTTTCAAGACAGATATCTTATGGCATGGAAAGATAAAGAAAACAAGACAAAAACTAAAGGTAACAGGAGCTGAGAGGCAAGGGGTAGGAAAGGTGAAAAGAAATGAGGAAAGAAGGGGATGGTATAAAATAGAACAAATTTTGAAATCACATGGGCATCAGTTTAAATTCTGGCTTTTGCTTTGTTGCTGCTATTACTTGTAGGATAATTGTGAAGATTAAATAAGATATTGAACAAAAAAGGCAGTATGGTGTTGGATAAAGTGGACTCTCAATAAATGATAGTAATGATTATTGGAAAAGACCCTGATGATGGGAAAGATTGACAGCAAAATGAGAAGGCGGCAACAGAGGGTGAAATGGTTAGACAGCATCAACTCAACGGACATGAGTTTGAGCAAATTCCTAGAGATAGCGAGGGAAAGAGGAGCCTGGTGTGCCACAGTCAATGGGATCGCAGAGTCAGACATGACTTAGCAATTGAACAACAACAACAACAATAATGATTATTGTCATTTATTTTAGAGCAAAGGATTGAAGAAAGAAAGGAGAGATCTTCTCACAATAAAATTCTCAAAATCACTATTTGAAAATATATATATATACCTGGATATTTGGAATCTTTCAAATTGACCACTAACTGGACTACTCTAATAATTCTATACTGTATGGGAAGAAGCATGGAACTACTCAAAATAAAAACTAAAAGAAAAAATTTAAGTGCAAGTGTAATTCTCAATCCTGAATGTATATAAGAATCACTAATGGAGCTTTAAATCAAATCCCTAGGCCTCACCTCTAAAGATTTGTTTTCAGTAGGTTTTGGGTAAGGCTCAGACACCTGAGGGAAAAAGCAATGGCACCCCACTCCAGCACTGTTGCCTGGAAAATCCCATGGATGGAGGAGCCTGGCTGCAGTCCATGGGGTCGCTAAGAGTCGGACACGACTGAGCGACTTCACTTTCACTTTCCACTTTCATGCATTGGAGAAGGAAACGGCAACCCACTCCAGTGTTCTTGCCTGGAGAATCCCATGGATGGAGAAGCCTGGTAGGCTGCAGTCCATGGGGTCAAACAGAGTCGGACACGACTAAAGCCACTTAGCAGCAGCAGCAACAGCAGAAACCTGAATTTTTTTTTTTTTTAAGTTCAGAAGGTATTCAAATGCCCAATCAAGGTTGGGAATTGCTGCTATAAACACTAAATAAATTTGGCATTCTGGGACTATAAGGCTCCAGCTCACCACTACCCTAAGTAAATGTAGAACACCAATAGGGAAATGAAAATAAATACACATTCAGCATAGCAACTTTCTTTATGAGGTTACAAACTGCAATTACAAGATCTTTTATTTCCTGCATCCATTTACTCAAACCTCCTTTATGTTTGTACCCATCTGAAAAACTTAAACGTGCTCCGTAAGAAAGACTATGGAAACACGATAAACCTCAAGAACATTTTGCATGTTTTAACCAATCCTTTCTGTGTCTATATGATGGTATTTACAATTTAATGACTTCTACTTCAGTTGTGTGGTGAAGCACTCCCCTGAGAATGGGAGGTGAGCGTAGGCAGCGTATCATGTTCTCAGTCATGGTGGGTAAAATTACATGACGTAGCACTTTGCGTCAATTTACTTGGCCACGTCTGCCTGCACAAGCATTGATTGGTTTCTGCGGAATGAATTGCTTCACTTCGAAGTAGGTCCCCGGAAAAGTAAAACAATCAAACAAGAGTTTCTTTTTGAATCAAGGTTAAATGGCTTTATGATCCCAAGTATCAACAGAAGAAACTTCACTGTTCATCAATGCTTTTGAAGTGCACTTTTCATTGAAGTTTACCAGTTTGATTGTTTAAGACACCAACTCTTCTACTATTGCAAAAGAGAAATAATTTAAAACACAAAATTTTGTTCTTACATCACAGTTAACCATTTTGTAAAGCTTTGTCAGCAAAACCCAAAGGAGAGTATAATGTATTTGTTTTTAAACACAAAAAATAGTTCCAAATCAATTTTTACACGAAATGCCAGAAACTTGGGAAAACATATTCAGTGGGCCAAGAAAACAAAAAGTGGATGGTGATGAGAGTCTTCCTTCTCTTTCATCGGGTTTCACTTAGCTTAGGTCAGTCATGCAATTGCAGATAAACAAACAAAGGAACTTACATTTAAACACAGGACATTCCTGACACAACTTCTCAGCACAGAGAGGGCCCCTCAGCACCCCCCTGCCTCCTGGAACCACCAGCTGCTCCTCAGCGCTTGGGGAGCAAGTTGTGAAGAACACTAGTGACTTATAATTAAAGTGAAGAAATTCCATTCGGATGTCATCATAAAGGGAAATGACAGAGACACAAAAGGGATGAAGAAATTAAATTAAAAAAATTAGGTCCACTAAACCCTTGAGGGCCTGAATTGACCCCAGATTATAAGAAAAACAGATTGGCCTTTAAAAAGTACTATTTTGACAGGAAAGCCACATTAATTGAGATGAATTCTGAGAAATGAAGGCCATGTTGGTACGGATGAATAGCCATTTTAAGAGCTTACCAATGTAGATAAGTTGTTGGAAAAATAAAGGCAACAGCTCATCAATCCCCTAATTATTTACCTTCTTTCGAACACTGGGGGCTTTTGTAGATGTTTCCAACATTTTGAGGAACTCTGAATATTATGTTCCTTTTAAACATTTAGATATGATGGAAGTTTCCATTTGATCATTTCTTTCTATTCCATGGCTCACCAGGCCACCAGCTTGCTTGAAGGCTTAGTCTCTCTGGCTCCCTCCACCCTCACCTTCCCTCTCTCTTCTCTGTCTCTCCTTCGAATAAAGAAAAATGGTCCGATGTCTTTTTCACTATGTTCTCAAGATATCTAAATAGAATCACGCCTCCTGAAAGAGATTAATCTTTCATTAAAATAGTCCTTCACAGACTTTTGAACCTGAAAGCAAATTACAGAAACATGCCAGCCCCCATGGGCATTGTGATTCAGGCAAGGGTGCCACCCAAAATATTTGCACGGGCGGTGAGCTGAATTTGAGTTGAATGGGTACAGTGTGGATATATGGCAAAAGAGTGGCCTGAAGTGGAAAAGGAGAGGAAAAAATGAGGTACCAATGATTCTTGCACCGTTTGCTTGCAGGTTTACCAAGGTATTGGCCTACTCTAGGCAGCAGACATCAGGAATGCTTCAGTCAATTTTTATATTCCCAGACCTAAGTGACTGCCCCTAAATTAACTTGAATCACTAGGGGGTAACTTTATATCACAAACAGCTAGCTCTATGGTTTTGAATACATAGGACCCTAAGTCAATACAGTTAATGCATATGTGTTCAACAGATTCCATCAGCTAAGATTTGAGAACATCATGTTATAAGGCTTGCTATTCCAGAACCAATATGAAATAATACAAATCACGTGAATTGAAGAGCTTCAGAGACCCCATTTTAGACCCTATTTCACTACAGACCATGTGACTTTGAAAATAACAATAACTAACATTCACTTTTTAAATTCACTCATTTGAAAAAACCGTGATGCTAAGAAAGATTAAAGGCAGGAGGGGAAGGGGATGGCAGAGGATGAGATGGCTGCATGGCATCACCGACTAATGGACATGAGTTTGAGTAAGCTCTGGGAGTTAGTAATGGACAGGGAAGCCTGGCAAGCTGCAGTTCATGGGGTCGCAAAGAGTCAGACACGACTAAGCTACAGAACTGAACTGAACTGAACATTCACTGAGAATTCAGTATTTGCCAGGCACAGTTCTGCTCACCTGATATATATTAGATGACATTTTTTACATAATGTTGTTGTTTAGTCACTAAGTCATGTCCAACTCTTTAGTGACCTCATGGATTGTAGCCAGCCTTGCTCTCCTGTCCATGGGATTTCCCAGGCAAGAATACTGGAGTGGGTTGCCATTTCCTTCTCCAGGGGATATTCCCAACCCAGGGATCAAACCCATATCTCCTGCATTGGTGGGTGGATGTTTTACCACTAAGCTACCAGGGAAGCCCATTCTATATAATGCATCCATGAATTAGAAATTATTATTATTAATTTTGAAACAGAAATATAGAGTGGTCTAATGGAGAAGGAAATGGCAACCCACTTCAGTATTCTTGCCTGGAGAATCCCATGGACAGAGGAGCCTGGCAGGCTACAGTCCATGGGGTCACAAGAGCCAGACACAACTTAGTGACTAAACCACGACAATGGCCTATTAGTGATGAAGTCAGTATTTGAACTCATGGCGTTAGCTCTTCAGCCATGCTCTTAACCTCTATACAGTAACATTCTTCAACATTAGATAATTTTTCTGTCTGAGTCTCAGTTTTCTAATTTGTGAGAATAAAACACTTGTGATGTAAATGAAATAACACATAAAATGGCCTTAACTTTTAAAGAGTGGTATCCTTCAGGGGCTTCCCTCATAGCTCAGCTGGTAAAGAATCCACCTGCAATGCAGGAGACCCTGGTTTGATCCCTGGGTTGGGAAGATCCCCTGGAGAAGGGAAAGGCTACCCACTCTAGTATTGAGGCCTAGAGAATTCCATAGACTCTGTAGTCCATGGGGTTGCAAAGAGTTGGACACAACTGAGTAACTCTCACTTCACTTCACCCTTCAAGAAACTTCTAATCCCAGTCAGGATACAGCAGTATAGACCAGATTTATCTTTCTTCCTTAAACAACAAGAAAAAGCATTGAGGCGTGGGGGGAATGTGAGACAATGATATTCAAACATCTGACAGCTGGCACCACAGGCCTGAGGTCTCTGAGAGAAATGAAACAAATGAAGTGAGCCCTATAATTGTCCTCAGGTACTTCCCTAAGAGTTTCTAGGCTTTGAAACAACAACAACAAAAAAGGAACCCAAATAGGACCAAAGGTTTTTCTGAATTAAGGAGACAGAGTTTATAATTCAAGGAGGTGAAAGAAGATAGAATTAGTGAGCCACAGTATGGACAGGGAGTTGCACAGAGAAAGATTTCCAGAGATCTGAAGGAGGAGAGTCCTTCACATTCTGACTATTGATGAGCATGTACATGAGAGGAAGCTACCCAAAGCCAGGGAAAGGAGATGGGGAACATTGTCTACAACTCATACAGAGCTGACAATAGTTCTAATCCAACCACATTGAGTAGAAAGGCTCTCTAATACATGCAGAATTAAGTGGGGTTCTCAGTATGGCCTTTTCTTAGAAGTGGGGCTAAATTAGTATTAAAGGCTGACTTGGGGTCCGCCCCAATGAACCTAAAAAGCAAGACTCAAAAGAATCATACTGATTCCAAATAATTTAACTGCCGCTCAGGAAAAAGTCAAAGACTATTTAAAAGATAAAACAAAACTCAGCCCCCAAGCACATAAAATTCACAATGCTGGCAACCTGTAGAAAATTACCAGGCATGCACAAAGAATAACAAACAGGATAAACCCAAACAGATCCACACCAAGACATATCACAATTAAAATGACAAAAGTTAAAGAGAACATTCCAAAGGTAGCAAGAGAAAAATAGTGTCATATGCAATAGAACCCTCACAAGGCTACCAGCTGATTCCTCTGCAGAAACTCTGTAGGCCAGAAAAGAATGTCATGGTATACTTAAAAAGCTGAAAGGGAATAACCCACAACCTAGATGCTCTACCCAGCAAGTTTATCATTTAGAATTAAAGGGGAAACAAAGACCTTCTCAGACACACAAAAACTAAAACGGTTCATTAAGACTAAGGCAATCCTAAAAAAGTCAGAGTCTTCTTCAAGTGGAAAACAGAAGGCTGTAAGGAGAAGTATCTATAGGAAAGGATAAATGCCACTAGCAAAGGGAAATATACAGTAAAGGCTAAGGACTGACTACTTAAATAAGCTAGGACAAAGACTGAAAGATAAGAAACTTGTAAAATAAAGTATAACTACAATAATCAGTAGGATAAACAACAGTTAGACACTGACATGGAACAATGGACTGGTTCCAAATTGGGAAAGGAGTACATCAAGGTTGTATATTGTCATCATGCTTATTTAACTTATATGCAGAGTACAGCATGTGAAATGCCAGGCTGGATGAAGCACAAGCCAGAATCAAAACTGCCAGGAGAAATATCAATAATGTCAGATACACAGATGACAACAACCTTATGGCAGAAAGTGAAGAGGAACTAAAGAGCCTCTTGATGAAGGTGAAAGAGGAGAGTGAAAAAGCTGATATACTCAACATTCAAAAAACTAAGATCATGGCATCTGGTCCCATTACTTCATGGCAAATAGTTGGGGAAACAATGGAAACACTGACAGACTTTATTTTCTTGGGCTCCAAAATCACTGCAGATTGTTACTGCAGCCATGAAATTAAAAGACACTTGCTCCTTGGAAGAAAAGCTATCACTAACCTATACAACATATTCAAAAGCAGAGATATTACTTTGCCAACAAATGTCTGTCTAGTCAAAGCTATGGTTTCTCCAGTAGTCATGTATGGATGTGAGAGTTGGACTATAAAGAAGGCTGAGAACCAAAGAATTGGTGCTTTTGAACTGTGGTGTTGGAGAAGACTCTTGAGAGTCACTTGGACAGCAAGGAGATCAAAACAGTCAGTTCTAAAGGAAATCAATCCTGAATATTCATTGGAAGGACTGATGCTGAAGCTGAAACCCCAATACTTTGGCCACGTGATGCAAAGAACTAACTCCTTAGAAAAGACCCTGATGCTGGGAAAGATTGAAGGCAGGAGGAGAAGGGGATGACAGAGGATGAGATGGTTGGATGGCATCACCAACGTGATGGACATGAGTTTGAGCAAGCTCTGGGAGTTGATGATGGACAGGGAAGCCTGACGTGCTGCAGTCCATGGGGTCACAAAGAGTCAGACATGACTGGGCGACTGAAAAACAAAACTTGAAGATGTAAATATAATATCAAAGATACAAAGAGTGAGGGAATAGAATTAAAAATGTACACGCATTTTAAAATGTGTTTTAAATTAAATGACTGCTTGTTTAAAACAATTAGTTATAGTTTTTAGGTCAACATATGAAACTCCAATACTTTGGCCACCTGATGTGAAGAGCTGACTCATTTGAAAAGACCCTGATGCTGGGAAAGATTGAAGGTGGGAGGAGAAGGGGACGACAGAGGATGAGATGGTTGGATGGCATCACTGACTCAATGGACATGGGTTTGAGTGGACTCCGGGAGTTGATGATGGACAGGGAGGCCTGGCGTGCTGCAATTCATGGGGTCACAAAGAGTCGGACACGACTGAGTGACTGAAATGAACGGATACGAAAACTACAGTAAGTACAAATTGAAAACCTACAATTCATGAGGGAACATAAGCATATCCCTAAAGAAAATCCCTGGTGGCTCAGACGGTAAAGCGTCTGCCTGCAATGCAGGAGACCCAGGTTCGATTCCTGGGTTGGGAAGAACCCCTGGAGAAGGAAATGGCAATCCACTCTAGCACTCTTGCCTGGAAAATCCCATGGACGGAGGAGCTTGATAAGCTATAGTCTATGGGGTCGCAAAGCATCGGACATGACTGAGCGACTTCACTCATTCACAAGGAAAGAGGTTAAAAGGAGAATACAGGAAAGAATTACAAAACAAAGCAAAACTTGAAAAAAGGCAATAAAATGGCAATAAGTACATACTTTCAATAATAACTTTAAATTCCAGTGGACTAAATGCCCCAAAAGACACAGAGTTGCTGATTCAGAAATAAATGCTAACATAGACTAAAAGTGAGGGGGTGGAAAAATGTATTTCATGCAAATGAAAATGACAAGAAAGTAAGGGTAGCAATACTTATATCAGACAAAACTGATTTTAAAATGAAGTCTATAACAGAAGAAAAAGAAGTGCATTATATAATGATAAAAGGATAAATGCAAGAAGATATTACTCTCATTAGTATATATGCACCCAATACAGAAACACCTAAATATACAAAGCAAATATTAACAGACATAAAAGAAAAAATTGACCATAATAGGAGGGGATTCTAACACTACATACATCAATAGAGAGATCATCCAGACAGAAAACCAATAAGGCAACACTAGTCCTAAATGACACAGGACATCAGTTGAACTGAATATCTTCAGAAACTTACAATCCAAAATAACATTCTTTTCAAGTGCAGATGGAATATTCTCTGGGACAGATCACATACTAGGTTAAAAAACAAACTCAACAAATTTAAGGGGATAGAGATCATATCAAGCATTTTCTCTCCACCACAACACGAAACTACAGATCAATTACAGGAAGAGTGGTAAAAGCACAAATATGTGGAACCTAAACAGCATGCTAGTAAAAACCAGTGGGTTGGGAAGACAGGATGGTGGAGGAGTAGGTGGACATGGAGTACATACCTCTCCCTGGGTGCATTAAGAATACATCTTCAGATGCAGAAGATCTCACAGAGCACCAGCTGAGTACTGGCAGCAGTCCTTGACAACCAGAGAGGAATATATTGCTGTTGTTGTTTTTCAGTTGCTAAGTCATGTCTGACTCATTGCCACCCCATGGACTGTAGCACACCATGTTCCTCTGCCCTCCACTATCTCCCAGAGTTTGCTCAAATTCATGTTCACTGAGTCAGTGACACTATCCAACCATCTCATCCTCTGTTGTCTCCTTCTCCTTTTGCCTTCAACCTTTCCAAGCATCAGGGTCTTTTCCAATGAATCAGTTATTTGCATCAGGTGGCCAAAGTACTGGAGCTTCAGCATCAGTACTTCCAATGGGTATTCAGGGTTGATTTCCTTTAGGATGGACTGGTTTCATCCCATTCCAGTCCAAGGGATTCTTGAGAGTCTCCTCCAACACCACAATTCGAAAGCATCAGTTCTTTGGCGCTCATCCTTCTTTACGGTCCAACTCTCACAGCCATACATGACTACTAGAAAATTCATAGTTGTGACTGTACAGATCCTTGTCAGCAAAGTGATGTCTCTGTGTTTTAACATTTGTCTAGGTTTCTCATAGCTTTCCTTCCAAAGAGCAAGCATCTTATAATTTCACAGCTGCAGTCACCATTCAGAGTGACAGCTGAATGCAAAAAAATAAAGTTTGTCACTGTTTCCATTGTTGCCCCTTCTATTTGCCATGAAGTGATGGGACACTAGACTGGAAGAAGCACAAGCTGGAATCAAGATTGCCGGGAGAAATATCAAGAACCTCAGATACGCAGATGACACCACCCTTATGGCAGAAAGTGAAGAGGAACTCAAAAGACTCTTGATGAAAGTGAAAACGGAGAGTGAAAAAGTTGGCTTAAAGCTCAACATTCAGAAAACGAAGATCATGGCATCTGGTCCTATCACTTCATGGCAAATAGATGGGGAAACAGTGGAAACAGTGTCAGACTTTATTTTTTGGGCTCCAAAATCACTGCAGATGGTGACTGCAGCCATGAAATTAAAAGACGCTTACTCCTTGGAAGGAAAGTTATGACCAACCTAGATGGCATATTCAAAAGCAGAGACATTACTTTGCCAACAAAGGTTCGTCTAGTCAAGGCTATGGTTTTTCCTGTGGTCATGTATGGATGTGAGAGTTGGACTGTGAAGAAGGCTGAGTGATGAAGAATTGGTGCTTTTGAACTGTGGTGTTGGAGAAGACTCTTGAGAGTCCCTTGGACTGCAAGGAGAGCCAACCAGTCCATTCTGAAGGAGATCAGCCCTGGGGTTCCTTTGGAAGGAATGATGCTAAAGCTGAAACTCCAGTATGTTGGCCACCTCATTCGAAGAGTTGACTCATTGGAAAATACTCTGATGCTGGGAGGGATTGGGGGCAGGAGGAGAAGGGGACGACAGAGGATGAGATGGCTGAATGGCATCACTGACTCGATGGACGTGAGTCTGAGTGAACTCTGGGAGTTGGTGATGGACAGGGAGGCCTGGTGTGCTGCGATTCATGGGGTTGCAAAGAGTCAGACATGACTGAGTGACTTAACTGAACTGAACTGATGGGACCTGATGCCATGATCTTAGTTTTTTTGAATGTTGAGTTTTAAGTCAGTTTTTTCACTCTTCTCTTTTATTCTCATCAAGGTGCTCTTTAGATCCTCTTCCCTTTCTGTCATTAGAGTGGTATTTATCTGTATATCTGAGGTTGTTTATATTGCTCTCAGCAATCTTGATTCCAGCTGGTGATTCACCCAGCCTGTCGTTTCTCATGATGTAATCTGCAAAGAAGTTAAATAAACAGGGTAACAATATACAGCCTTGTCATACTTCTTTCCCAATTTTGAACCAGTCAATTGTTCCATGACCAGTTTGAAATGTTGCTTCTTAACTGACATACAGGTTTCTCTGGAGACAGGTAAGGTGTCTGGTATTCCCATCTCTTTAAGGATAGCTCACAGTTTGCTGCAATCACACAGTCAAAGGCTTTAACATAGTCAAGCAGAAGTAGATGTTTTTCTGGAATTCCCTTGCTTTATCTATGTTCCAACAAATGATGGCAGTTTGATCTCTGGTTCTTCTTCCTTTCCTAAACCCAGTTTGTATATCTGGAAGTTCTTGGTTCAGGTACCGCTGGAGCCTAGCTTGAAGGATTTTGAGCATAATCTTACTAGCATGTAACTGAATATAATTGTATGGTAGGAGTCCTAGTTCACATTGAAAGGGAGAAAGTAAAACTGTTGCTATTTGCAGATGACATGACACAATATATAGAAAACCCTAAAGTCTTTACCAAAAAAAAAAACCCAAAACATTAGAACTAATAAATAAATTCAGTAAATTTACAGGATATGATCACTATTCAGAAATCTGTTGCTTTTCTATACAATGATAATGTACTATCAGAGAGAGAAATTAAGGAAACAATCCCATTTATAATCACATCAAAAAATAAAATACATAGGAATAAGCTTAAGCAATGAGGTAGGATACTTATGCTCTGAAAACCATAAAATATTGTTGATATAAACTGAATATGATACAAAGAAATGAATACATTTCCTGTGTTCTTGGATTGAAGAATTAATATTTCTAAAATGTCCATATTTCCAAAGGCAATCTATAGATTTAATGCAATCCCTATCAAAATACGTACCACATTTCTCACAGAACTAGAACAAATAATTCTAAAACTCATATAGAACCACAAAAGACCCATGATTGCCAAAGCAATCTCAGAAAAAGATACAAAGCTAGAGGTATCACTCTCCCTGACCTCTGACGACAGTACAAAGTTAGAGCAATCAAAACATAATGGTATTGGGACAAAAAGAGACACACAAATCAATGAAACAGAATAAACCATTCAGAAATAAATCTATGCATTTATGGTCAGTTAACCTATGACAAAGGAGGCGTGCATGGGTGTGCTTGCTAAGTCGCTTCAGTCGTGTCTGACTCTTGCGACCCCATGGACTGTAACCCACCAGGCTCCCCTGTCCATGGGATTCTCCAGGCACGAATACTGGAGTGCGTTGCCATGCCCTTCTCCAGGGAATCTTCCTGACCCAGGGATGGAACCTGTGTCTCCTGTAGCTCCTGCATTGCAGGCAGATTCTTTACCGCTGAGCCACAGAGGAAGCCCAACAAAGGAGGCAGGAATACGCAAAGGAGAAGAGTCAGTTTTTTCAATAAATGGTGCTGAGACCAAAGGAGAGCTACATGCAAAAGAATGAGATAAAAATATTCTCTAACATTATATAAAAAAATAAATTCAAAATGGATTAAAGAAGTAAATGTAAGACCTGAAACCATAAAGCAGCAGAAGACAGAAGAGAAGAGAACACAGGTAGAACACTCCTGGACATAAACAGCAGCAATGTATTTTTGGATCTGTCATCTCAGGAAAAAGAAATAAAAGCAAAAATAAACAAATCAGTTCAATTCAGTCACTCAGTCGTGTCCGACTCTGCAACCCCATGAATCTCAGCATGCCAGGCCTCCCTGTATCACCAACTCCCGGAGTTCACTCAGACTCACGTCCATCGAGTCCATGATGCATCCAGCCATCTCATCCTCTGTCGTCCCCTTCTCCTCCTGCCCCCAATCCCTCCCAGCATCAGAGTATTTTCCAATGAGACAACTCTTCGCATGAGGTGGCCAAAGTACAGAAGTTTCAGCTTTAGCATCATTCATTCCAAAGAATACCCAGGGCTGATCTCCTTCAGAATGGACTGGTTGGATCTCCTTGCAGTCCAAGGGACTCTCAGGAGTCTTCTCCAACACCACAGTTCAAAAGCATCAATTCTTTGGCGCTCAGCTTTCTTCACAGTCCAGCTCTCACATCCATACATGACCACTGGAAAAACCATAGCCTTGACTAGATGGACCTTTGTTGGCAAAGTAATGTCTTTGCTTTTCAATATGCTATCTAGGTTGGTCATGACTTTCCTTCCAAGGAGTAAGCGTCTTTTAATTTCACGGTAGCTAGTTAAACTTAAAAACTTTTGAACAGCAAAGAAAACCATAAATAAAATGAAAAGACAACCTACTCAATAGGAGAAAATATTTTCAAATTATATGACTGATAAGGGATTAAAATCCAATACCAGTCAGTTCAGTCACTTAGTCATGTCTGACTCTTTGCAACCCCATGGACTCCAGCACGACAGGCCTCCCTGTCCATCACCAACTACTGAAGCTTACTCAAACTCGTGTCCATTGAGTCGGTGATGCCATCCAACCATCTCATCCTCTGTCATCCCCTTCTCCTCCTGCCTTCAATCTTTCCCAGCATCAGGGTCTTTTCCAATAAGTCAGTTCTTTGCATCAGATGGCCAAAGTATTGGAGCTTCAGCTTCAGCATCAGTCCTTCCAGTAAGTATTCAGGACTGATCTCCTTTAGGATTGACTGGTTGGATCTCCTTGCAGTCCAAGGGACTCTCAAGAGTCTTCTCCAACACCACAGTTCAAAAGCATCAATTCTTTGGCACTCAGCTTTCTTCACAGTCCAACTCTCACATCCATACATGACTAATGGAAAAACCATAGCTTTGACTAGATGGACATTTGTTGGCAAAGTAATATCTCTGCTTTTTAATATGTTGTGTAGGTTGGTCATAGCTTTTCTTCCAAGGAGTAAGCGTCTTAATTTCTTGGCTGCAGTCATCATCTGCAGTGATTTTGGAGCCCCCCCAAAAATAAAGTGTCTCACTGTTTCCACTGTTTCCCCATGTGTTTGCCATGAAGTGATGGATCAGATTCCACGATCTTTGTTTTCTGAATGTTGAGTTTTAAGCCAACTTTCCACTCTCCTCTTTCACTTTCATCAAGAGGCTCTTTAGTTTTTCTTCACTTTCTGACATAAGGGTGATATCATCTGCATATCTGAGGTTATTGATATTTCTCCCGGCTATCTTGATTCCAGCTTGTGCTTCATTCAGTCCGGCATTTTGCACGATGTACTTTGCATATAAGTTAAGTAAGCAGGGTGACAATATACAGTCTTGGATTTATATATAGAGAGAAATCCAATACATATATATATGAATGGCTCATACTACACAATAAACAAAAAACGAAGAACTCATTTAAAAATTGGCAGAAGACCTGAATAGACATTTTTCCAAAGAAATACACAGATAGCTAACAGGCGTGTTAAAGAATATTCAATATTGCTAATCAGAAAAGAGGGAAGCAATATATGTATAATTATGGTTGATTTGCATTGTTGTACAGCAGAAACCAAAATAACATTTTAAAGCAATTTTCCTCCAATTAAAAAATAAGTTTTAAAGTAATAATAAACTTTATTAAAGAAAAAAATGTTGCTAATCAGAGAAATACAAATCAAAACCACAAATATCACCTCAGATCTATCAAAATGGTTCTTATCAAAAAGTCTACAAATAATAGATGTTGACAATGATGTGAAGAAACGGAAACCCTAGTACAGTTTTGGTAGCACTTTAACTTGGTGCAGGCAAAAAATAGAAATACCAATCCACTGGGTATATAGCCAACCCATTGCTGGGTTTATAGCCACAGAAAATAAAAAAAGTAATTTGAAAAGAAACATGCATCCCAATGTTCATAGCAGTATTATTTTTAATAGCCAAGATATGGAAACAACCTAAGTGCCCATAAACACATGAATGGATAAAGATATGGCATATATGTATATGTGTGTGTGTGTGTGTGTGTGTGTATATAATGGACCATTATATATATATATATATATATATATACACATATATAATGGACCATTCAGTTCAGTTCAGTTACTCAGTCGTGTCCGACTCTTTGCGACCCCATGAATTGCAGCATACAAGGCCTCCCTGTCCATCACCAACTCCTGGAGTTCACCTGAACTCACGTCCGTCAAGTCGGTGATGCCATCCAGCCATCTCATCCTCTGCCGTCCCCTTCTCCTCCTGCCCCTAATCCCTCCCAGCATCAGAGTCTTTTCCAATGAGTCAACTTTTCGCATGAGGTGGCCAAAGTATTGGAGTTTCAGCTTTAGCATCAGTCCTTCCAATGAACACCCAGGACTGATCTCCTTTAGAATGGACTGGTTGGATCTCCTTGCAGTCCAAGGGACTCTCAAGAGTCTTCTCCAACACCACAGTTCAAAAGCATCAATTCTTCATCGCTCAGCCTTCTTCACAGACCAACTTTCACATCCATACATGACCACTGGAAAAACCATAGCCTTCACTAGACAGATCTTTGTTGGAAAAGTAATGTCTATGCTTTTCAATATGCTATGTAGGTTGGTCATGACTTTCCTTTGAAGGAGTAAGCATCTTTTAATTTCATGGCTGCAATCACCATCTGCAGTGATTTTGGAGCCCCAAAAAATAAAGTCTGACACTGTTTCCCCATCTATTTCCCATGAAGTGATGGGACCAGATGCCATGATCTTCGTTTTCTCAATGTTGAGCTTAAGCCAACTTTTTCACTCTCCTCTTCACTTTCATCAAGAGGCTTTTTAGTTCCTCTTCACTTTCTGCCATAATGGTGGTGTCATCTGCATATCTGAGGTTATTGATATTTCTCCCAGCAATCCTGATTCCAGCTTGTGCTTCTTCCAGTCCAGCGTTTCTCATAATGTAGTCTGCATATAAGTTAAATAAGCAGGGTGACAATATACAGCCTTGATGTACTCCTTTTCCTATTTGGAACTAGTCTGTTGTTCCATGTCCAGTTCTAACTGTTGCTTCCTGACCTGCATACAAATTTCTCAAGAGGCAGGTCAGGTGCTCTGGTATTCCCATCTCTTTCAGAATTTTCCACAGTTTATTGTGATCCACACAGTCCAAGGCTTTGGCATAGTCAATAAAGCAGAAATAGATGTTTTTCTGGAACTCTCTTCCTTTTTCCATGATCCAGCAGATGTTGGAAATTTGATCTCTGGTTCCTCTGCCCTTTCTAAAACCAGCTGGAACATCTGGAAGTTCACGGTTCATTTATTGCTGAAGCCTGGCTTGGAGAATTTTTATTTTTATCAAATATTATATTAAAATATTATGTATAGTGGTTTTCTTGTACTTAACTATAGTGTCTAGCCCTTATTTCACCCTAGATAATTCGTGTAAATGAAAGAGTTAAGGAAGATGCTTATTCCTAGGATTACATAATCCACTGATTAAATATTGAGGAGATACAGGTATGGCCTCACCTCTTAAAAGAGTGGGAGGTATTAGTGTCTTGAAAGTGAGGGTCTTCTTCACTATTCAAGGCACCTCCTGTGCTTCTTTCAAATACCCAGCTCTCTTATAAGTACTTCTGGAAAGAATTTAGTTTACCAAAAATTATTTGCACAAGATACCTAATCAGTCAGTATCTTGATCTTGGACTTCTGAGCCTCCAGAACTATGAGAAATAAATTTCTGTTGTCAATAAGCCTAAAAAAGAAGGAAAAAGAAAAGTAACATAGTATCATTCAGTACTCAGCTCATGTCAAATATTGTTCTAAGCACTCCATATATGTCAAATGATTTCATTCTCTCAAGAGTCCTAGGAGATAGGCACCATATTTGTCCCTGTTTTTATAGATGAAGAAAGTGAAGTCCTTAAAGGTTACATGATTTTCCAAACATCACACAGCTGTAAGGTGGCAGGGTCAGGATGTAAAACTAGGCCTTTTATTCTGGGACCTCACTATTAACCACTACAGTACATGTCTTTTCACCACCCTCTCCTAAACTTAGGAAGCAGAGAGGCAGGAAACTACAGGATGTCAGTTGAGTTCAGCTCACTCACTCAGTCATGTCCAACTCTTCACAACCTCATGGACTGCAGCACGCCAGGCTTCCCTGTCCATCACCAACTACAGGAGCTTACTCAAACTCATGTCCATCATGCCGGTGATGCCATCCAACCATCTCATCCTCTGTCATCCCCTTCTCCTACAGCCTTCAATCCTTCCCAGCATCAGGGTCTTTTCCAATGAGTTGGTTCTTTGCATCAGGTGGCCAAAGTAATGGAGCTTCAGCTACATCAGTCCTTCCAATGAATATTCAGGACTGATTTCCTTTAGGATGGACTGGTTGGATCTCATTGTAGTCCAAGGGACTCTCAAGAGTCTTTTCCAATACCAAAGTTCAAAAGCATTTATTTTTTGGCTCTCAGCTTTATTTGTAGTCCAGTCTCACATCCATATATGACTACTAGAAAAACCATAGCTTTGACTGGACAGACATTTGTTGGCAAAGTAATATCTCTGCTTTTTAATATGCTTTCTAGGTTGGTCATAGCTTTTCTTCCAAGGAGCAAGCGTCTTTTAATTTCATGGCTGCAGTCACCATCTGCAGTGATTTTCGGAGCCCATGAATAAAGTTTCTCACTGTTTCCATTGTTTTCCCATCTATTTGCCATGAAGTGATGGGACTGGATGCCATGATCTTCGTTTTCTGAATGTTGAGCTTTAAGCCAACTTTTTCACTCTCCTCTTTCACTGTCATCAAGAGGCTCTTTAGTTCCTCTTCACTTTCTGCCATAAGGGTGGTGTTATCTGCATATCTGAGGTTATTGATATTTCTCCTGGCAATCTTGATTCCAGATTGTGCTTCTTCCAGTCCAGCGTTTCTCATGATGTACACTGCATATACGTTAAATAAGCAGGGTGACAGTATACAGCCTTGACGTACTCCCTTTCCTAATTGGAACCAGTCTGTTGTTCCATGTCCAGTTCTAACTGTTGCTTCCTGACCCGCATACAGATTTCTCAGGAGGCAGGTCAGGTGGTCTGCTATTCCCATCACTTGAAGAATTTTCCAGAGTTTGTTGTGATCCACACAGTCAAAGGCTTTGGCGTAGCCAAAAAAGCAGAAGTAGATGTTTTTCTGGAACTCTTGCTTTTTTGATGATCCAGTGGATGTTGGCAATTTGATCTCTGGTTCCTATCAGTGGTCAGCAAACACATATGGGATCCTTCAACTCCTGGTTTTTATGTTCCCAGAGTTAAATTGCTGCCTCTATACTAACTAGTATCATAGGCAGGTAACCACATAAACAGCTAGTTCCACTGCCTATATATTCAGGAATACAAAAGAACACTTTCAGTGATTTAGAGTTAAATTGTCTGCCCTTGGCAGAAAGACACTTGCAACACACACACACTATCCTTGGAGTACACGTGGGAATTCATTCCGCTTGTCAAGGGAGATCTGTGTAGAAAGCAAGAGCGCTTGGATCTCCAGAGTGTATCTCATTATGCTATCTTTGCCTTCGTGAAGGCTTCTGATGCCATGTCAGTTTGGAAAGGGAGGTCTCTGTTGAAAGCTTGATGAGTACATCTTATTTTTAATGCTAACTAATTCCTGCTTGTAGATGATCCTCTTCGAGTGATGTTTACATAAGATACAGAGACATGACAGGATAAAAATAGTTACTATGAAATTCTCTGCAGGCTATAAACAGTTTTAACTTTTGGCAGAAGGACTTTATTATTTACATACTCAGAAAAATATAGGTCACACTCTCCTCAGATTATTAATGTTCCTCTGCAAATAACTGACATGCAGAGTGTGTAAATATACCAACTAAACCCCTTCCTGCGTCTTAATTAAATTCTCACAATCTTGCTCAGAGTCTTGTATATTTGGTTTATCTTAGGATCATCATTAATATATATCAATATTATTGCAGTCAAAGGATCTTTTCTTGCCTTCTTTTTAAAAAACAAATACAGTCAGAAGTTATTTATTTCCAATAATAGATAATGTCCAACTCCAAAATCTTCAGATTTCAATCCCCTACTGTCCAAATGTCCATAAACTTCAAATAACATCAACTTAAAGGTCATAACCCTAGTAGAGAGAACGAGGTGGCAGATTCTGTAACTGAAGTAAGAAGCACACTGGTTTACATTAAAACAGTTATTTCTCTGTCAAATCCTCACAGCAAGAACAGAATCTCAGTTCAACATTTTCAGGCCAAATGAAGCATCATGTTTATAAATAAAGCCTTCAGTCCTTTTCCTCTCTAAGCAGTAAATTCTTTGCAACCCCTGGCATTTGCAGTATGAACATTTGTCTGATTTAGTTACAGGACAAAGGCACTCTGTTATGGAGAAAGAAGTATTTCTGCACTCACCCATAACCCCAAACATTCCTAAAACCTAGGTGTCCTACGGGGTCTGTGGTGGGTGGAATAATGACTCCCAACATATGTCCAGGTCCTCATCTCTGGAACCTGTAATTATGTTATCTTATGTGGTGAAAGGGAGTTTTCAGAAGTGACTAAAGTTAAGGATCTTCAGATGGTGAAACTAACCTAGATTATCTTTAGGTGGGCTAACTCTGATCACATGGGTATTAAAAATAGGAGAAACTTTCTCAACTGGATTTAGAGTCAGAAAGAGATACGTGAGTAAAGAGGAATAGCCAAAGAGACGTGATATTGCTACCTTTGAAGATGGAAGAAGGGGCCACAGGTCAAGAAACATGGACACTTTCTACAAGCTGGAAAAGCCAAGAAAGATTGTCCTGTAGAACCACCGGAAAGGGGCTGTATGTGCCAACACCTTGATGTCAGCCTAGTGACACCTGCATCACATTTCCAACCCAGCATGTAGCACTGCTGTGGCTAAGTCTCATCAGTCGTGTCCGACTCTGCGACCCCCTAGACGGCAGCCCACCAGGCTCCTCCGTCCCTGGGACTCTCCAGGCAAGAACACTGGAGTGGGTTGCCATTTCCTTCTCCAATGCAGGAAAGTGAAAACTATGTATGACATAATGTAAGAAAAGTTCAAGGTAGACTATTGTAGCTTAAGATATGTACTTAAACCTTAGAGCGATTTTGGAGAAATTTAAGAAGTATAACAGATACTAAATGTGTGTTTAAAGTCACTAAGGTTTTAGTAATTTGTTACAGCAGCAGTAGGAAACTAATACAAAATATTTTTAACTTAATAGGCAGCTTAATCAACTTCGTAAGAAAAACGATTACACTTTTTCAGCAGATATTTTCAGCATTTACTCCTCGCAAAGGAAATGTGTGATGGTTAACTTGTGTGTCCAGTTGACTAGCCACAGGGTGCCCAGATTAAGCCGTATTTCTGAGCGTATCTGTAAACATGGCTTCAGATGATATTAACATTTGAATTAGTAGACTCAGTAAAGCAGATCATCCTCCCAAAATGGGTCAGCATCAGTCAATCCATTGAGGCCTGAACAGAACAAAAGGTGGAGGAAGGAGGAATTTGCCTCTTTTGCTTCCTGCCCACCTGCTTGAGTTGGAACATGTCATCGTTTCTCCGGTCTTTGGACTGTGATGCATATCATTAGCTTCCCCAATTCTTAGGGCTTTCAACTCAGAATAAATTGTATTATGAGCTTCCCTGTGTCTCCAGCTTACAGACAACACACTGTGAGACTTCTGAGCTTACATAATCTTGTGAGCCAAGCCGACTGCTCATAATAAATACACATATTTATCTGTATACATAGAGAGAGACACATACATATATCTTACCAACTCTGTTTCTCTGGAGAGCCCAAGTATATGAACTTTCTTCTCTTTACACAGAAACCATGTGCACTATTAGAACATAAAGAGTTAATTAATCTTGTATTGTCCAAGACATAAACTAAAAGAATGTTCTTAGGTACTGAAACCAAAATCACTGAACTACGGACCTCAAATTTCAATGATTTTTCATGTCTCTAAGATGCAAGGTCCCCAGAATTTCTTAAGAGTTAGCAACTTCTGAATTCTCTGATATCTTGGGCTCACAATCAGGATATAAGGATAGGAGGTGTGGTGGGAGAGGAGAGATAAGTGCTCCAGGTCATTTCCCAGGTGATTTCCTTAAAGCACTGGAGTTTTACACACACCTTGCAGGTCAATTTATCGCCTGTTCATTCCTTAAATACTTATGGTGCCTCTGAACGTTCCACACTCTGTACTAAGTGCTGGGGATACAGTGGTGTTTAAATGCTTTAACAATCATTAGTTGCCCAAAGTAAAAAATACTGTCTTACAAGATATATAACATGTAGGGGGAAAGTGTATAAAAACTATTTCACAAACTATCAGAGAGGAAATGAAAATATATTCTTTTCTAAAATTTATTTATTTATTTTAATTGGAGGCTAATTACTTTACAATATTGTGGTGGTTTTTGCCATACATCGACATGAATCAGCCACAGGTGTACATGTGTCCGCATCCTAGACCCGCCTCCCACCTCCCTCCCACCCCATCCCTCTGGGTCGTCCCAGAGCAGCGGTTTTGAATACCCTGCTTCATGCAACAAACTTGCACTGGTCATCTATTTCACATATGGTAATATACATGTTTCAATGCTATTCTCTCATAGCTTCCCACCCTCGCCTTCTCCCAGAGTCCAAAATCTGTTCTTTACATCTGCATCTCTTTCGCTGTCTTGCATATAGGGTCGTCGTTACCATCTTTATAAATTCCATATATATGCCTTAATATACTGTATCTGTGTTTCTCTTTCTGACTTACTTTACTCTGTACAATAGGCTCCAGTTTCATCGACCTCATTAGAACTGACCCAAATGCATTTTTTTTGATAGCTGAGTAATATTCCATTGTGTATAGGTACCACAACTTCCTTATGAAAATATATTCTTGAAAGTACCTTACACTATGTATGATATAATGTAAGATAATTTCAATGTAGACTATTGTAAAGATATATACTTATATTGCCTTAGGGCAATTTTGAAGAAACTAAAGAAGTATAACTAACAAGCCCACAGTGAAGATAAAGAAGGAAAAAAAGAGGAAAAGGGGAACTAAAAATAGATGAGGCAAGTAGAAGAGAACCCCCAATAGCAGAGTCAATCTAAGCATAACAGTAATTAAGTTAAATATATAAATGCCCTAAAGAAAAAGCAATGATTGTTAGGCTAGATTTTTTTAAGGCAAGACATAACTATATTTAATCTGTAAGAAACCACTTTACCTGTACAAACACAGATAAACAGTAAAAGGTTGGGAAGAGATATATTATACAGACACCAATCAAAAGAAATTTAGAGTGGCTATAACATCTGAAAGACTTCAGCATAAAGAACATTGACATACGAAGGAACATTTCATACTGAGATAAAAAAAATACGGGAGCAAAGCTTCAAAATACCTAAAATAAAATTAAGAAAACTAAAAGGAAAATTCAAATTCACAATTTTTGTTGGATATTTCTGAGTTCTTCTCTTAATAATTGCTATAATAAGTAAATAAAAATCAGTAAGGATACAGACTTAAACAACACCATCAACCAATTTTATCAAATTGATATTTATAGGATTCTTCATTCAGCAGTAAAGAATATAATTTATTATTTGGCCATATGGAATATTCACTATGATAGGCTATATAATCTAGGCCTTAAAATAAATCTCAAAAAATGTAAAAGAATTTAAATCATACAAACTATAATTTCATAATGAAATTAGACTATTTCAGTAATAGAAAGACATTCAGAAAGTGCCCAAATATTTAGAAATGATATAAAATTTGTTTCTCATAAGTCTCTCAAATTTATCCTTTTCCTCCTCAAACCTAAATCTTTTTAGGATGTAATACCTCAAAGGATATTATCATTTTCCTATTCGCTAATACATTAAAATTCTCTACTCTTTTCTTTTCATAAGCCTCCAGCACTCTCTACCAAAGACAAACATAAACCGTTGTGATTCAATTTCTGAAAAGTTCCCCCCACTTTATTTTTTTTAATTTTATTTTTAAACTTTACATAATTGTATTAGTTTTGCCAAATATCCAAATGAATCCGCCACAGGTATACATGTGTTCCCCATCCTGAACCCTCCTCCCTCCTCCCTCCCCATACCATCCCTCTGGGTCGTCCCAGTGCACTAGCCCCAAGCATCCAGTATCGTGCATCGAACCTGGACTGGCGACTCGTTTCATATATGATATTTTACATTTCAAGTCCTTCTTACCTCCCCTGTGGCTATTTTATCAGCTTTCCAAACAATCTCTTTCCATTCACTCCTTCAATATAGTCTTACAATAAGTAGTATCTTCCTAAAACAGGGTTTCAAATGAAGTGTGCACAATTATCTATTATCCTTTTAGATATGCTATCAAGAAAGTATTTCTGTGACGAAAAATACTAGGGAATCAGCATATTACATCTATCTCTTTACAATATACACTGGCATATTGAGTTATTTGAATGACTGCATGAAACAGCTGCTTAACTTTGCTTAACCCAGCACGCCCCAAATCTGCTTGAATATTGAACTGTGTGGCTTTGTCACATAATACTATCAATACTCTAAGAATAACTGAAGAATGTTCTTTAGCAAATGCTTTCATAAATCACAATATGACTTCACTTTTCCCCTCCTTTCAAAATTCGATGGTTCAGATTTGCTTATGAAAGGGCGCTGAAGCTCCTTGGGCTTGGTGCAGAGGTCTTTCAGGTCAGGCTTCAGCCTTACTTTGAACTTCACCTTCTTTATCCCCAGTCCACCAATCCATTCATGACTCAGCTACTCTGCACCAGTGTCTATGAACCAAAACTGCCTTGTACTTTCCCTCTACTTATCTTGCTCTGTGTTCACCATTTACTTTGCCTGTCTTTCTACAACTATCATATATAGCTGAAATGCAGCATTATCTGTGATGAGATGCTAATTGCTCAGTGCCTCCAGCTGACTCTCTGTGACCCCATGGGATCTAGCTTGCCAGGTTCCTCTGTTCATGGAAATTGCCAGGCAAGAACACTGGAGTGGATTGCCATTTTCTACTCCAGGGGATCTTCCCAACCCAAATATTGAACCCGCTTCTCTTGTCACCTGCATTGGCAGGTGGATTCTTCAGCACTACGTCACATGGGAAGCCATACCTAGCTGAAATACAGCATCATTTGTGATGAGGCACAATTCATTTATTCAGAAAGCTTTAATTATCTACTAACTACTATACGGGCTTCCCGGGTAGTGCTAGAAAAATGGACAGAGGCGCCTGGGGGGCTACGAGCCATAGGGTCGCAAAGAGTCAAGACACGTCTGAAGCAACCTAGCAGGCATGCATGCTACTAGATGCTGGGGCTTCTTAGAAGGCTCCAGTGGTAAATAATCTCTATTTCCACAATAATCTAACAGCAGGTTTTGACTATGTTACATTTTTGCTTATATTTTATATGTGTTAACTGCTACTGCTAAGTCACTTCAGTCGTGTCCGACTCTGTTGCGACCCCATAGATGGCAGCCCAGCAGGCCCTGCCGTCCCTGGGATTCTCCAGGCAAGAACACCGGAGTGGGTTGCCATTTCCTTCTCCAATGCATGAAAGTGAAAAGTGAAAGTGAAGTCACTCAGTCGTGTCCGACTCTTAGCGACCCCATGGACTGCAGCTCACCAGGCTCCTCCGTCCATGGGATTTTCCAGGCAAGACTACTGGAGTGGGGTGCCATTGCCTTCTCCCTTATATGTGTTAAAGCACTTATCAAAAGCTGTAAACTTTAGGTACCCTCCTGCCTAAAGTTTACATTCTGTATTCCCTCTCCTAGACTATTCCTCTCCAGGATATTTGTATGAACCCTTTCTTATATCCTTAAGATCTAGACTCACATGACAACTTCTTAATGAGGCCTTTTCTGACCATTCTCTAAAATTGTATTGAATAGCTCCCTTCTCCCTTTTTTTAAATCTTATTTCTCTCCATAATATTTAACATATGTTATCATGCAAATTTTACATATTTGTGTGTTGCAAACTCCATAATCGCAGGGACTTTCATCTGTCGTGTTCATTGCTATGTGCTTAGTGCCTGGAACAAGCCCTACCCCTTAGTGGGTGTGATGGCTAATTTCCAGGGCCAACTTAGCTAAGCCACAGTAATCCCGTATTTGGTCAAACACCAGTCTAAGTGCCACTGTGAAGTTATTTTCTTTTAGATGAGATTAACATTTAATCAATAGACTTTGAGTAAAGCAGATGACCCTCAATGATGTGAGTAGGCTTCATTCAATAAATTGCAGGCCCTAAGAGGAAAAAAATTGAGATCCTCCAAGGAAGAGGGAATTCTGCTTCAGACTACATTTGAGCTTTAGCATCAGCTCTTCTCTAGATTTCCATCTTGCTGGCTTGCCCTGCCAGTTTCAAACTTTTCAGGCCCCACAGTCTCATGAATCAATGATTTAAAATAAAAGTCTACCTAGATAGCTATTACTCTATATAGATGGATAAAGATATTTATATCTCTATAGCTGTGTCTATCGGAGAAGGCAATGGCACCCCACTCCAGTACTCTTGCCTGGAAAATCCCATGGATGGAGGAGCCTGGTAGGCCGCAGTCCATGGGGTCACAAAGAGTCAGACTCAACTGGGCGACTTCACTTTCACTTTTCACTTTCATGCATTGGAGAAGGAAATGGCAACCCACTCCAGTGTCCTTGCCTGGAGAATCCCAGGGACGGGGGAGCCTGGTGGGCTGCCGTCTATGGGGTCGCACGGAGTCGGACACGACTGAAGCGACTTCGCAGCAGCAGCAGCAGCTATGTCTACATCTATCACTAGCTAGCTATGTATAGAGAGAAAGATAGATGTACATCCTTCTGTCTTGCTAGACAGTGCTGACTAAATATGGCAAATACTTGTTGAATGATAAGTATTCATTATTAGTTATTTATAAATTATGATTTATTATTAGTTACAGATTCAATTCCCTTACTTTAAGTTCCCAGAAGGGGCTATAACTTACGTATCTATTTTTTCAGTGCCTAATACCTTTATTCATTCATTTATTGAGCATATGTTTGTTGATTCTCTACTTTGTTGGGTCCATGCTGCATACATGCCTGTACTTTGCTACATCTCTGGCTTTTCTCCCCCCTCCCCCAGTTAACTGATTTAATTCCACCTATCCTTCAAAATCCAGTTCAAATATAACATCTTCTATGAATAAGAAGCTATTCATCTATTCAGCAAACATGAATTAAATGTCTACTATGTACCGAGTACTGGGTTATGTTTGTTGAATAAACATATGCGCTAAAAAGAAAGAGTCACATAAAGAGAAAGCCAGCATAATTAAAAGAACCATGCTCATTAAAGTTGACCTTGTTACAGAATCTATACATTAGTAGCATCACAAACACCAAAAAACACGTAAATCAATTGCCTGGAATGACATTAGTCATCTTTGAAATGCAGTCACCAGTCAGCCAAAGAGCCACAGGTCTAGAGATTTTACTACAGAAAAGTAGCACATTCACATGAAATCCAAAGGTCAGTAAATGCAGGCAGTGAAAAGTGGACAAGTTCAAATATGAGTCCACCAGGTCGGGGGGTAATAAAGAAGGAAAATGGCAAAGGGTTTTCAAAGGAATATCATTTTCACACCTCATCCGTATTTTCACCATCCATCACAGGTGATTAGTCCAGGGTAAGTGTCAGCGCTACATGCTAAATCTTTATGTATGAGGTGAAAAGTAGGCTTCTTGGCTCCTTCCCTGCACTGAAATGATTTATGAGCAGAACTGAGATTGACAGATTGAAAAGGTCACTTGTCCAGTCAGCTCACCACACCTCATCTTGCTTCCATGTCATAATAAGCTTCATTTGCAGACCGTCTGAGAGCACAGCCTTACGCCTAGGATGCTCCAGAAGCTGAAAGGTCATGTGGACCTGAGTGACTCTCCGTTTGGTGCGGGTGCTCCTGGTCTCCCCTCACCTGCCTAGTTCTGTGCTGAAAGCCACAGCAGGTAAGTTTCCATCTCTTGTTCAGCCTGTAAGCCTGAGTCTGCATCATAAATTATATTTTTCCATTTTACAGTCAGAAAAATCTCCTCTTCAATGATAATAAAATCAGTGGACCAGACGCTGCCCTTCGTTACTAATGTACAAATCCTGCTAAAGTCAGCAGAACTTAAGGGCATGCAACTTTGAGCAGGATGTATTCCAACTTTTTCTTTCCTTGCTGGATTTTTATTACCTGACATCTTTCTGATTCCTCCGGATTGCACAATAAGGGAAGGGTGGCCCAGTTTGGTAAAATAAAAAATGACCCAAACCACTGACCTAAATCCTGCCTTTGAAATTTAAAATTACATTTACTAGGAAGGAAAATAGTTTTTTGAGTGTGGGTGGTTTTCTTTTTCAAAACCCATTTTCAAATGTTGACCTCCTGAATGTTATCTTACCAGTTTGGATTGGAAAACAGAAGGGTAGGTAAACATTTTTTTTTTTTAAGCTTGGTTGGGGGGAGGTCATCCTTTCTGAATTCATTATCTGAAAAGAAGCAGGAAATACCGAGAACTTTTCTTTTTTCAAAAGATTTCTTGGTCACATTGCCAGATTTGACTTGAAAAGAGAATTGTCCAATTTTGTGAAATATTGAAACTTTTCGTCTTCGTTTCCTTCAGAGATAAACTGAGGTGGTGAAGAGACAAAGGTGAGAACGCTTTGCTTGGGGCAGGGGGTGGGGCATGGAGGTGAGGAAGGTTCACCCTTTGCATAAATAAATGACAGCATACATGGCTTGATGGAGTGACTCGAGGACTACCCCGCTATAAATCTCAAGCTCTTCCCTCGTACCTGAGATGCCCACCGAAGTCAGTCTTTTCAGATAAGACGCCACTTCCAGAGCACTCTGTAAAATTACTTGGGCTATAGGATTCTAAAACACTACAACCACACACCCATTTATTTATCAGCTCCCTGTCTGAGATTGCAGCCCTGACCAAATGCAACAAAAGAGAGGCAAATTTTGATGAAAGAGAAGATAGATTTGACAATGGAAAAAGGAAAGATCCAGAGATTCAGAGGAAGCACTCTGTACATTATAAGACTTACCCCTCTATGTTGTCATTCTTGGAATACATAACTCACCCCTGACCACGGTTTATTGCCATCCTTGAAACTGGGATCTTTTCCTTACTTACTGTTGTTTCACTGGCCCCTGACACAGAGCCTGATAACATGCAGGCGGTTTAACATGGTGCTTTGATTTCAGTCTTGAGCTTGCGTTCAAATTTTGCCAATTACAAGCTGCATGACTTTGGGTAAGATATTGCACCTCTTTGAGTCTAATCTATAAATTGGGTATAAAAATTTCTTCCTTTAAATATCCTTCTGAGGATTAAGTGAGATAGACTTTTAAGTGCTTTTTGTAGTGCAAGGAGCAGAGTTTGCATTTAATAAAAACTGTTATTATCCATCCAAAAATTGCTAAATGAATGAATGAGGCAACAAAATAGAATTAACAATGGAGCAGCAGTCATAGAGTGATGCTATCAGTCATATCCAGATACCTAAGCGGGAGGGTGAGGAGTATGTCAAGAAGACATGAAACAGTTTGACTCAATCTTTTTTTCTCAGCACATTTTCAAAAACTCATCATGTTTAATGGGACACCTGAAAAGAACAAAAAGTCTTCACACAGCACTAAAGTAGCAGTAATTTAGAATAAAACTGTTTCACAATGTCAACACCACGCACTGGTCATCCCTCAGCCCCATATAGCTGTTTAAGTAAAATTATCCATGTGCTTTCTGAAATTGGTATAGAGCAAAGTCACCACATGCTCCAGTAATTTTTTTCATGCTGACATGATACTTTTTGGGCCTCTGACCTCATTCCAGTCATGTTATACCACACACTACATCATACAGAAGTGGTCATTATTGAGAGCTTTCTATGTACTCAGTCTGTTTCTAAAAACTTTGCACAGCATGTGTTGCCTACATGAAAATTACCATTATCATCTTCATGTTATAAATAAGGAAACCAAGACATATGGAATCAAATAACAATGGAGGTCATAGAGGTAACAAAATTGCAGTGGGTGTTTCAACCCAGATGGGTAGACTATAGAGTTCTTCATCATTATGTTCTATGCCCACAAGACTCACTGGTTCCACCTGCCTATTACAGGCACCATCATGGCAGTTCTTGTCTATTACTTTGTAGCTTAGTAAGTTTTCACACTGGAGGAGACACAGCTGTATACCTGGGGTGGCTCTGTACACACAGTATGAGATCCATGGGCAGAGACACAGTGTTCCACAGGCAAATTCTATTTAAGTCACAAATACACCAAGGGCCAACATGCCAAGCTGAAGAAGTGGGGCAAGAATCGACCACACTCCCAAACGTATAATTCCCAAGGGAAATGTGGTCTGTCACAAGATCTCAACTATAATCCCATTTATCCTGGCATCGCTGTTGAGGGCTTCTTCAACCCACTTTCTAAATTTTCTGCCAATGGGGCAGACTTACAGGTAGCAACTGGACAGTCGTGAGGCGTAGTCAGAACTCCCTAAAGCTTCCTACCTAAACCTCTAGCAATTCCTCTCTCATCAAAGGAAATACACAATCTTCCTTTCAGGTTGTGTTTGGGCCCAGGCCTGTGCACCTGCATACTGGTAGGTCTTTTCCATGCTGCCATACACAAAGTTACTGCCTTTGGGAATTTTGCTCACACATATTTTTATATTTGTGCATGAGCTGGTTAATCAGCTCCCTGTTTTTATTTGTTGCTCTTGGATCGATTGCATCTAGATGTTAAGATTTAGCAGTAGCATCCATTTTCCATTTTCTAGACAACAGCAGGATTCAGTAACTCCTGTCTCACTGAAATTTTTTAAACCATTGCAATTGTATGCTGTATTGCATCCAAATAAAATGTTAGTTCTGTCCTAGAATAGGCAGATTGGATTACATATTTATTAAAATTTGGAAAACAGGCCAAGACCTTTGGGGAACTCAACTTTGTTACTCCTAGGATATTTAGCATTGCAAACTGCCTCTCCTCAGCTGAAACAGTCATGACCAGTAGTGGAGAATTGGTAAACCCCTTTGACAGCTTCAGTTGACAAGTTCTTAAATAGTCGTTAGAACACTTTTAATGTCGCATGTCATCTTTCATCTCTAGTGCCACCCCTACTGATTCACTCATCCTCTCTTTTGTCTCTGAACTCTGAAGAGTCTGTGATCCTTAAAAATGAGAAAGAGCCTCACTTGGCAAATGGAAAAACATGGGCTTCTCATTGGTTCTTCTCTACTCACAAAATCAGTATTCCAGAAAATCACCCAGCACAAGTAGGAAGCATGTCACGTCATGTCATGAGTGTCAATTCAAAACCATCCTCACCCTCAGATCCCATTGCTGTTGTTTAGTCGCTGAGTCATGTCTTATTTTTTGCAACCGCTTGGACTGTAACTTGCCAGCCTCCTCTGACCATGGGATTTCATTAATGTATCTTAATACCTGGGAAAGTATTTCTAAGATAAATACTATAGAATTCTACATCTGTCATTGGTCTTCAGATGTCCTCATACTGCACCCAAGGAGTAGTGACTTAGGGATTTCTGAGGGATTTCTGCAGACCACTGCCTCTCTTGCAGCTACATACCCTCAACAGGAACCAGCTAGATAACTGGCACCAGAAAATAAAGACAGGAAAGGATAACAATAGCCTAAGTTATCCTCATCTCTAAACTGGACCATTGTAATGCTCTCACTGCCACCTTTCTTGCCCACTCCAATTCCTTCCCTTCATATAGACCAGGGTTATTTTTACAAATACCATGACAGATCATACTCCTGTCCTACTTAAAAATTATAATGGATTACCATTACATGAAGGAAAAAATGCAAATTATTTAGCACAGCTTACAAGACACTTGAAGCAGCCCCTGCCAACCACTGCAATCCCATCTCCAGACATTTCTCTTCTCCCTTCTCTCACATGTTCCAATAACACAGCCATCCTTCCATATCTACATCCATCTGCACGTTCAACCAACCTTGATGGAAAATACAACAGTAGTCAGAAAAAAAAGGAAAGTTCCAAAAAACAAAATTTGAATTTACCCTACACTGGCAACTATTTGCATACCATTTACATTGTAATAGGAATCATGTGTTATGTAGAGATGATCTAAAGAATGCAAGAGGATGTGTGTAGATTACATACAAACACTTGAGCATCCATGGATTTTGGTATTCAAAGAGGGGTTCCTGCAAACAATCCTCCACGGATACTGAGCCACAACTGTATTCACCACCTTTAACCCCCTGAGCCATGCCAAGGCGTGTGTGTGCTCAGTTGTGTCTGACTCTTTGCCACCCTATGGACTGTAGGCCTCCAGGCTCCTCCGTCCCTGGGTCTCTCCAGGCAAGAATACTGGACTGGGTTGCCATTTTCTCCTCCAGGGGATCTTCCTGACCCAGGGATCAAACCACCATCTCCTGTGTCTCCTGCCTTGCCAGGCAGCTTCTTTACCACTGAGCCACCTGAGAAGTTCATTTCCCAAATCAGACAATAAGCTCTTCCCTCTTCCTGGAGAACATTCTTCCCCTTTCTTCCCCACCTCTCTCCAGACAACTGCCTTCCCTCTGACTCTTCCTATGAATGGCATCTTATTTTTCAGGTTTGAACTTTAATGTCTCCCATGAACCCAGGTCTTTATTTACTAACCTACACAGATCTCACCCACTTTTCACTATCACAACACCCTGTTTATTTTTTCATTCATTTAACCAATTTATTTTGTTTACAAGTATGTGCCAAGAACTCTTCTAAGAGCAGTGGATACAGCAGTGAACCAAATAGACAAAAAAATGTGTGCCTTCTGGAAGCTAACATCTTAGTCAGAGAAGCAGATCATGTTGGTTTTGTTGTTGTTCTTCAGTTGCTCAGTCTTGTCTGACTCTGTGACCCCATGGATTGCAGCATGCCAGACTTCCTGTCCTTCATTCTCCCAAAGTTTGCTCAAACTCATATCCATTGAGTTGATGATGCCATCCAGCCTTCCCCCTTCTCCTACTGCCTTCAAAATTCATAAAATATTCTTCTGAATTTCAAGATATCTATAGTTTTAGGGGTGCTAGACCAAGATGGGCATATTTGCACTGACATAAGCAAAATGGATAATGTGCTACAAAAGAGTGTGTACATCCTCTTTAAAAATAAAAATTATCAAACATAAAACATATGATTCTAGACTATGAGTTTCTTAAGGGCAGTGTCTAGAAGAACACCTAAATACAGGTAGAAGTTTGATATAAATTTGTTAAATGACTAAATGAATAAGTTTAGTTCAGTCTCTCACTCATGACTGACTCTTTATCACCCCATGGACTGCAGCACACCAGGCCTCCCTATCACCGACTCCCGAAGTTTGCTCAAACTCATGTCCATTGAGTCAGTGATGCCATCCAACCATCTCATCCTCTGTCATCCCCTTCTCCTCTTGCCTTCAATATTTCCCAGCATCAGGATCTTTTCCAGTGAGTCAGTTCTTTCCATCAGGTGGCCAACATATCAGAGCTTCAGCATCAGTCCTTCCAATGAATATTCAGAGTTGATTTATTTTAGGATAGATTGGTTTGATCTCCTTGCAGTCCAAGGGACTCTCAAGAGTCTTCTCCAACACCGCAGTTCAGAAGCATCAATTCTTGAGTGCTCAGCTTTCTTTATGGTAAAACTCTCACATCCATACATAACTCCTGGAAAATCCATAGTTTTGACTGTATGGATCTTTGTCAGCAAAGTGATGTCTCTGTTTTTTAATATGCTGTCTAGGTTGGTCATAACTTTCCTTCCAAGGAGCAAGCATCTTTTAATTTCATGACTGCAGTCACCATTTCAAGTGATGTTGGAGCCCAAGAAAATAAAATCTGTCACTATTTCCACTTTTTCCCCATTGATGGGACAGGATACCATGATCTTAGTTTTTTGAATGTTGAGTTTTAAGCCAACTTTCTCAGTCTCCTCTTTCACTCTCATCAAGAGGTTATTTAGTTCCTCTATTCCTTCTTCCATTAGAGTGGTATCATCTGCATATCAGAGGTTGTTGATATTTCTCCAGTAATCTTGATTCCAGCTTCTGAGTCATCCAGCCCCACATTTCACATGATGTACTCTGCATAGAAATTAAATCGGCAGGGTGATAACATACACCTTGATGTGCCCCTTTCCCAACTTTGAACAAGTCCATTGTTCCATATCCAGTTTTAACCGTTTCTTCTTGACCTGCATACAGGTTTCTCAGGACACTGGTAAGGTGTCTTGGTATTCCCATCTCCTTAAGAATCTTCCACAGGTTCTTGAGATCCCCACAGTTAAAGGCTTTCACATAGTCAATGAAGCAGAAACAGATGTTTTTCTGGAATTCCCCTGCTTTTTCTATAATGCAATAGATGTTGGCAATTTGATCTCTGGTTCCTCTGCCTTTTCTAAGTCCAGCTTTAACATCTAGAAGTTCTCAGTTCACATACTGCTAAAGGCTAGCCAGAAGGATTTGGGCATTACCTTGCTAGCATGTGAAATGAGTGTGATTGTGCAGTAATTTGAACAGTCTTTGGCATCGCCTTTCTTTGGGATTGAAATGCAAACTCCTCTTTTCCAGTCCTGTGGCCACTGCTGAGTTTTCCAAATTTGCTGACATATTAAGTGCAGCACTTTAACAGTATCATCTTTTAAGATTTGAAATAGCTTAGTTGGAATTTCATCACCTCCTCTAGTTTTGTCTCCTAAGGCCCACTTGACTTTACACTCTACAATGTCTGGCTGTAGGTGAGTGACCACATCATCGTGGTTATCTGGGTCATTAAGTCCTTCCTCATATAGTTCTTCTGTGTATTCTTGCCACCTCTTCTTAATATCTTCTGCTTTTGTTACATACTTGCCATTTCTGTCCTTTGTTGTAACCATCTTTAAATGAAATATTCCCTTGGTATCTCTATTTTCATGAAGAGATCTCTAGTCTTTCCCATTCTATTGTTTTCCTCTTTTTTTTTTTTTTTGCATTGTTCTCTTAAGTCTCTAGTCTTTCCCATTCTATTGTTTTCCTCTTTTTTTTTTTTTTTTGCATTGTTCTCTTAAGAAGGCTTTCTAATATTTCCTTGCTATTCTCTGGAACTCTGCATTTAGTTGAGTATATCTTTCCCTTTCTCCTTTGCCTTTCGCTTCTCCTCTTTTCCCAACTATTGTTAAGACCTCCTCAGACAACCACTTTGCCTTCTTTTCATTTGTTTTTCTATGGGATGGTTTTGGTCACCACCTCCTGTACAATGTTAGGAACCTCTACACATAGCTCTTCAGGCACTCTGTCTTCCAGATCATGAGAAAATGAATAAAACATTTAGATACTTAATGTTCTTTTCAATAGAAAGACCAGAGAGTTTTACTGAGACGTGGGCTTCCCAAGTGGCACTGGTGGTAAAGAACACACCTGCCAATGCAGGAGATGCAAGAGACACAGGTTCGATCCCTGGGTCGGGAAGATCCCCAGGAGGAGGGCATGGCAACCCACTCCAGTATTCTTGCCTGGAGAATCCCTCGCACAGAGGAGCTTGGCGGGTTACAGTCCATAGGGTGGCAAAGACTGGACACGACTGAAGCAACTTCGTATGCACACACGAGAAAAGACAACCAGGAGTGGAGGGGTAAACCTTATAACCCTCCAAGGAAACAGTGTTCCAGGCAGACAGAGAATCAGGCGCAAGGCCCCTGAGGCAGGACAGTGTCTGAGATGTTTGAGGAAGGCAAGGAACTGAGCTGGGGAAAGTGAACTGAAGTGGAGGACACTTTAAGAGGTCAGGCTGGAGAAGTAATCATGAGGTCAGATAGAGTAGACCCTTGGGCATCACAGTGTATCCTTTGGCTTTTACTTTGAAATGGAAAGGCCTTGGAAGCCTTTGTACGGAGGGTGACAAGATCTGCTCTATATTCTAATAGGATCACTTGCTCCCTGGGGGAATACTTTGAAGAGAGTTATGTAACAAATATTTCTATTCCCCTCTACCATCCCAAATTCATATATTGAAGCTCTAAGCTTCAGTGGGTTCATCCTTGGAGAAAGGGCCTTTGAGAAGGTCATAAAGTTAATGAGGTCATAGGGGTGAGTCCCTAGTCTGATAAGGTTGGTGCCCTTATAAGTAGAGGAACAGACCCCAGACCTCTTTCTCTTGGCATACGGGCACCAAAGAAATGCCATGTGAGCACACAGCAAAGAGGAGGCCAGTACCTGACCATGCGTGGCACACTGGTCTCTGACTTCCAGCCTCCAAAACTCTTAGCAAAGAGTTTCTATTATTTAAGCCAACCAGACTATAATATTTTATTATTGCAACTGAAGTTGCAATATATCTTTATTATTTATTTTTATCAAAGATGGAGTTCAAGAATGGAAGAGCTTCTTTCCTTCACAGCTCTTAAGAGAATTTGTAATTTTTAGTATCTGCCAGTATATATTTGTTTCAGATCTTCTCCAATCAGTTGTAAGCTTGGGCTCTTTGTCTCTCTCCATCATACTCTACTTCCACTTCTCAGAACTGCACCAGGAAGGCTGTAGATTTATAACAAATATTTGCTAAAAGAGTAATCTAATGAATTTAGGATTTCCCCTAAGAAGGCTCCATACATTTAAGACATTTGCTTTCCATTGAAAAAATATTTTTATTTTTGTTTGTTTCCTTAGGGCCTTCTATGAACTGATATTATGACACTTTATATTAGTCAACTTTCCCCTTTTTCATTCTTTCGTTCCACCACCATTTATTGAGCACTTGCTGTAAACTGGACACTGTGCCAGGAGTGGGATGGACAGATGAGCCTTCATCATCTACTTCCAGCTGTTAGCAGATTTTTATGTTTGTATTATTTAATATCATACTGTTTAATGAGAATTAAATATGCAAAAAAAAATAATATTTTTACCAAAGCTGAGTAGCTTTCATTTCTGAAACGTTTCACTGGACTACTTAGAGGTCCTCTATCAGAACTCAGATGGCACTTAGTTAAAATGTAACCTTTGTACACAATCAGTTTAGTTCAGTTGCTCAGGCTTGTCTTGTACACAATAGGCTACAGTTTTAAATTTTGCATCACTTTAATAGACTCTTGTATTAATTTCCTAGGGTTGCCATAGCAAAGTACCACAAGGTGGGTGGCTTAAATAGCAAAATTTACTGCCCCACAGTACTGGAGCTAGATGTCTAAGATCAAGGTGTCAGCAAAGTCAGTTCCCTGTGAAGTCTGAGAAAGAGAATCTGTTTTACTCCTCTCCTCTAGCGTCTGCGGTTTGCTGGCAACCTTTGTCTCCCCTTGGCTTGCAGAGCATTGCCCAATCCCTGCCTTCATCTTCATGTGGCATTCTACCTGTGTGTCTGTGCCCTAATTCCCCCTTTTTATAAGGACCCCAGTCCTGTTGGAATAGGGGCCTGTCCTACTTCTCTATGGCCTTGCTTTAACTAATCACATCAACAGCAACAGTACTTCCAGTGAGATCACATTCTGAGATATTGGGGTATTTAGTTTTTCTAACATATGAATTTTAGAGGGGACAAAATTCAACTCACAACAACTCGTAAAAAGGAAGAAACCAAAACCTCTTCTCAAAGATTCCTCCACCTTTATCCTTCAGTACTTATTTGTCTTTGATAATGTTGGGGTTTGGAAGTACAATTCTGAACTCCACCCCTTTCGTAAGAAAAGCTCTATGGTGTAGCCAAGAAAACCTTTTAGCAGGAGTCCTATAGCCCAGTCCTAGTCTGGCATATCTCATAACATTTGATTCAGCTGATCTTATTCAGGGTATCAATGAGTTTACTCATACATGAAACGCAGAGTTAACTTTCATGATCATTAATGTCTCCAACTGTCCCAAGAGTGTCACTATTTTTGGTAGGTAGAATTTTAAAATGACCCCCAAAACCGGCACTTCCTGCTATAGCTCTGTGAGGGTTAACTTGTATAGCAAAAGGAATTTTGTCCATAAGATTACCTGCAAGTTGACTTTATCATAGGGAGCTTATCCCTATGGCAGGCTTAAACAATCACACGAGCCCTCTAAAAGCAGAGTTTTCCCCAACTCGCAGGTGAAGAGAACATCAGAGAAAGTCAAAGTGTGAGGGGGGATTCTTGCGAGGGAGTTTCTCCATTGTAAAGCTGGGCAGCCGCAGGGGCAAGGACCTGAAAGCGGCCTCTAAGAGCTGAGAGAGGAATCTAGCCAACAACCAGCAGGAAAGCAGGGCCTCCGACCCACGAGTGCCAGGCTCTGAGTGCTTCCAACAACCTGAATACCCTTGGAAGCAGAATTTTTTTCTCCAGATAACCCCAACTTTTGAGACCCTAGTAGAGAACCCAACCAAGATACTCACCAGGATACTGACCTACAGAACTGTGAGATAGAGAGGGTGCCATTTTAAGCTACTAAATTTGCAGTAATGTGCTGTACGACAACAGAAAACTAAGATACTATTACCTCATGGTGAGGAAACGAATAGAAGAAGCAGCAGGCAAAAACTGGGTAGGACAGCACACAATCAAAAGAGGCAAGGGAAAAAGACAGGAGGAGGTTAAGGCATATGAAGTTATCCTGGAGTGTTTCTACTCGGTCAGAGCTAAGACACACTCTGTCTCTCTGACTGTGCCCCTGTTTGCATAGAGTGATGACAACAGGTCTGACTTGAAACATGCAACCCTTTGTACAGCAAAACTCAAATCACACTCCATATTATCTCGGAAAAGATGTGATAAAAAATATATGGACAGGATACAGCGTGTGTTTTTGCACACATTAGGAAGAGTAGAGGGGAAAAGGGAGATTAAAAGAGAAGGAAAATGCAAGAAAGGGAGAAAAAGGACAGAAGGTGGGAGGGGAAGGAGAGGGGAGAAGGGAAGGAAACTGCAAAGAAAATATCTTTTTTAGATGAATATAAAATTCTGTAATGAAAATTAGACTAGCATGTGTCAGGGACAAGAATGGGGATATCAAACTCCTCTTGAAGTTCTCCAGAGGCAACAGAGAAATTGCCATTTCCATTCCTGCTATTTCAAATGTTTTTGAGCTTCACTGGTTCCCCGGCTGCTTGAACAGCCTTCAGTGCCATCAAAGGAAGCAAAAAGCTCCACAACCATGACGTTTTAAAAAAAAAAAAAAAGTGTCTTTACCTCATGTAGGTATTTGTGAGCCCAACAATTATGCAAACACAAACTCACATCTGTTTGAAAGAGATGGGTAGGGCAAGAGCAATGTTAGACATCTCCAATAAAATTCAGTCATTGAAAATAAGTTTTATTAGGAAAACATCATTCCTGGATTTGCCCTCTGCAAGGCAGAGAAATAAGTCTGACATGCTCAGACCCCAGCGAGACTTTTTTCCTCTGTCCTTAATGGTTCTGTGGCTCCTTCAGAGTAATGGGGGACATTTTACCCCCCATTCAGTGCCCAGCAACACTGACCAACATCAGTGAATTAAAACAAAAACACAAAGACCAACCTGGTGCAGAATTTACAGTAAAAAACAGCAAAAGAGCCAAAGTGGGCAGGCAATTAAACAAACACAAACAAATGAGCAAGGCGTACACAGACTTCACTGCTAAGTTTCATGTAAGAATTCTTTTCTTCTTTATTGAGCTATTAAACATAAAAAAAGGGTTGAGTACACAGGACAAAGTTCAGCTATACAAACTGCCACCCAAATAACAAGAAAAAGGTGAATATTCATCTAGCAACTTCTGTTCTGCGTGCAAAGGAAATACCAACTCTATTTGCTTTGTCAAGGACTGCCAATATTATTTGTAAAGCATTCTCAACAAGTTGGTTAAATAAGATCTCTTTTCCAGCAAGAGCTGAACAGGCACTAATGGAAGTGTGCCTGCAGTAGCTCCTCTGACTATTCTCAGGAAATTCTGCATGATTATTGCCATTATTTCCTACATAGATGACTATTATACAATTATCTATTCCCTGTCTTGTGGCCTTGGGAAGACTACTGATGTGATGGTTGATGACCGGCCAAACCCAAGACTGTCAAGTGACCCAAAGAGTTGTTTATGCCAATCTCAGAGAGGAAAAGTACCACATAATTACAAAATAACATATTTAGACCAGGGGTTAGCAGACTTTTTCTGCAAAGGGCCATAGAGTAAATATTTAAAGATTTCAGGGCCATGTGGTCTTTGTCACAACTACTCAAATGTGATTGTGGTGTGGTCATAGATGATATGTAAATGAAGGGGTAGGGCTGTGTTCCAATCAATGCTTGTTTGTGGACAAAAATTTGAATTTCTTAGCTTACTTGTGTCATAAAATATTACTCTTATTTAGACCTCCTTCTTAAAAAATGTACAAAATGATTTCCAGCTCACATCCACACAAAAAAACAGGAGGTGGGATGAGATTCAGGAGGGTCAGAGTTGCAGTTTTATGTGTTTCCAAAGTATATCACTTGATTATAGACTGAATACGTAATAAAAACAATAAAAATGGTTAAAAGTTATATATAATGGCTCCCAGATGCATATTACTGAATGTTGTGAAACAGTAATAGAAATTCACCTTTTCTAATATACTAAAACTCTACCTCATTGGTGCTTTAGAACGTACAGTCCATAAAGAAAATATCCTGCAGAAAATCTGAAAGTCCCAAATAATACGACTACCTGTCCATTGCAATCTTTTGACAGAAATGCTGTGTAATGTCATAAAACCCTGAGATTTGTTTTCCCGCAGACTGAAATTACCTCAGAATTATTTGGTGTTATTGATTCAGCTGAGGAATTATCTCAAAATTAATGGATGGTTTATCTTGTGCAATGACACAATTACAAATGAGCAGTCGTCGATATCAGCTTGCTCTTAGGCCTCTGACATTAGTGATAGGATAAATCCAAAGAATCAAGGTTGACTTCAATTGCACGCCCTGGGGACGGTGTGGTAGGAGTTGTCATGCAGCTGTTCCCATTATCCACACGGTGTCATTCGTAGTTTAAGGTAACACTAGCTAGTATTGGTCTGACACTATTTGTGTGTATGTAAAGTTGTTCAGTATGTATGGTTTCAAATTCTTCATAATAACGCAAAATAAGGTGATTGTTAAAAAGCTGTCTAAATTAGTTCAACCCTATCCATTAATTGATCAACAAGTATCTGTCAACTCTCCGACTTACCAAAGCTTCACAAAGTTCCATTTGTGCCTGCTGTCCCCTAATACACCAGTGTAAGTTCTCTTTCACTGGTTCAGCGGATCAAGCAATTACTTTTCCTAAATTTTTATTTCTCCCTTACAACACAATTGAATTTAAATTTTAGGGATCTTGCTAGACTCCAGTACCAAGAGAATATGATTCAAGTGTTTAGAATCTTTAAAATAAGTTAAATTTTCAAGCTCTTTCATTCTCTACAAGAAAATGCATCTTCATCTTGGTTATAAAGAACAAAGGCCATCATCTTTTGTCTTTATCTCTGATTTATTCTCCTCTTCAATTCTTCTTCATTCTCATTCACTGCCTTCCTCTGTCTTTCCTTTCCTTCTTTTATAGTCTCCAACTTTTCTTTTTCCCTTTCATATTTTTCCATCTTTCTGTCTCCTTCCTACAGACACTGATTAACTATCAGGTCCTATGCTCAGCACCAGTAATTCAAAGATGGACAAGGCACGGATGTATGATATAGATGATGGCATAGATGTACAAAGAACAAGATGCACTCTGGAGCTTAAAGTCTACTTCTCTCTTGAATCTAGAGATCCATACATCATCAAGAAGCCCACTCCGTATCCCCAGTTTATTCAGAGGCTTAAAATTCTCCCTGTTTGTTAGCATCCTCTAGCTTCAAATATAATTATGCCTCTCCAAATGAAAAATATAATTATGCCTTCACTTTCATGTTTTAATGAAATATTTCAAACATATATAAAAACAAAGAAAAACAAGTTATCCACCACCTTAATGAACATGGTAGGTATTTCATCTTACTCAACTCAGATTTTTCAAAAATTTTAAAAGATAAATAAAACACTTCAAGTTTAAAGCTTTCTTTCTGACTCTTCTTGAACCCATTTCTACCTAACATCTTTTCCAACCTTTCCCCCACCAAGTAATCACCATCCTGAATCCTTCCCATTCAATTTTTAAAATACTTTTGCTATTTATATATGGGTTTTATTATGCAGTTTTATTACATGTATACATAGTTCTTAAAACAGCATCCTTTTGATCATTTTGCTTTTAAAGTACATTATGATATCACATGGTACCATTCCAAAATTTGTTCTTTAAATATACTTTATATATCATATACCTAAGATGTATTCATTTTGAGGCATATAGTTTCAATTCATTCATTTTACTTGATGAGTACTATCTACCATATATCATCTGCTGCTGCTACTGTCGCTTCAGTTGTGTCCGACTCTGTGCAACCCCATAGACGCAGCCCACCAGGCATACAGTTTCAACTCATTTGTTTTACATGGTGAGTACTATCTACCGTATAAATAAGACAAAAATTATCTTTCCCATACTGATGGACATTTACATTACTTCCAATTGTTCAGTACCAAATCTAATGTCGGAATAGACATTTTAGTTCATGTCTCTCTGTAACATGGGAAAAGTTTCTCTAAGGTACTTAATCAAGTGTGAAATATCTGCACCCCATGCCATGTGGTCGCATGCATTTTTATCTTCCTGGATACTGTGGATAGTATCAGTGGCCTCTCCTGAATAGTTGTCTCAGAGTATTCTTCCACTGTTAACATATGAGGCATCTTCCACAGCCTTGCGGTAATTGGTACTGTCAGATTTTTATACTTCATACTGTCTAATGGGTTTAAATGTATCTTACCGTTGCCTTCCAATCTGGTTTTCATCCTCATTTAGCTATAAAACTGTTCTTTCCATGGATATCTAATAATCACGGTCTTGCCAAATCTCAGAGATTTTGCTTGTACTCATCATTCTGTTTGACCTCAATTGCATTTGGCCTACCAGTACCCACCCAGTCCAAATGTTCTTCCCCCTTTGCTTACAGTTAACAGTGCTCTGGGGACAAAGAGGCAGAAAACAAGAAGTTCCCCAGAAGTTCAGCTGTAAGCCTGGTAGATACTCAGGGAAGGTAATTTTTAAAGAAATATATTTCATAAGAGGCCTGAAAACTTGGGAAATTAAAAAATATACAGGTAGCTTTCATAATATGAAATACATAAAATCAAAACAAAGCAAGTACTTCTAAGTTTGATGGGTATGCAAGAACAGCATCAGAACAGTAACATTTATAATAGGAACTACATTTAATGCAACACATGATAATCATTTCTTAATTATGTTCAACGTGGCTGTGTGTACAATGCATTTGATAATGATAAGCTTATCACTTATTAAAAATAACAAACATTTAATGTTTTATGATATTTGAATCTACCATAATGTCAAAAAGGGGGTCTCATGAAAGCTCTTTATGATGCGTCTCCCATTTCCTTTCTCATCAGCTATAGTTTATGCTCTATGAAAGAGACAACACAGATTGTAAAATAGGACCATTTATGAAGCTTTAAAATAGGCTACATGCGTAGCTATGTATGGAAAATTACCTAAAATATTGCTTATTGGAGCTTATGCATAGCTGAAGCTGCCAGCCCCACCGTTGACATCACTGATGACATTAAACACATATTCTTAAGAAATTCATGCAAGAGATATTTTCTGAACATTAACTCATTGATTCTTCTAGGTGAGGGGATTGAACAATGAATAAGTCTCTTTCCTCACACAACTAAGATTCGTTTCTGTGAAAGTTATGCCAGGCTCTAATCAGCATCTCCAGTCTTCAGAAGTTTTCTGGAGGATGAGGGATAAAATGCTTTTGTTTTGTAGAAACATTAGGGTAGCTGACAATGTTGGAAAAAATAAATTTCTTAAATGTGAAAAGGCTGATATTGTAAAAGCTTACAAACATTGTGAAAAAAAATGACATTCAGATTTCTCAGAAGAGTCTAAGTCTAAAAATACAGAGTAATGAAACCAAATGAATTTCTTGAATGATACTTAAGTAAAAATTTTTTTAAATCATACAAGTCCTTAAAAAAAAGACTATTCTCTGTACATACATGAAGTTGGCAATTACTAAAACCTCTAACCAAGAATCCTCAAAAACTGAATATTTTATGTGAAATAGCCCCTTCAACTGCAAAACGTAAAAGCTTTAGTTCTTTGGGGACTCTCATTAAACCTTGTATTGTGAATGTTTCCAAAATGTTTCTAATGGTGTTTCTTTATGAAAAAAGTAGTGCTTTATACTAAAGAACACTATGGTGTTTCTTTGTATTAGTCCTATGATTAATCTTGAAACAGGTAACTCTGCAGAGAATACCACAATTCAAATTTGGCAAAAAAAAGCAGTCATTACCTTTTATTTTCTTTGCTTGACTTGTGATGGTTGATTCTACCAGTGGGAAAGTCTAGTCAAGTATTAGTTTATTCTTAATATATAGCTAAATAACCTATGGAATAAAAATGCTTTTTTTCAAGGCTTGGAAATGACCAAAAAGGTGAATTATCTTCATGGTTCTGTCAAAGTTTTCCAAATAAAGAAGCAGAATGAGGGAAGAGAATAATTATCATGGATGTTTCTACCATTCTAGAAATATTGGCTTGGCCATCTAGATTGCTAGCAAAAATAAATAAATAAATAAAATTGGAGAGAAATAAAAATCATTGGTTTAGTTGCCCTATACCATTTGCTCCCCCAAATAATTGCCCAGATGCTACCAACTTCTCATAGCGAACTCACCTCCCTATCAAGATAATTGATTATGGGAATAATAGTATATGAAACACCAGCTTTTTGCCCTTTGCTTTATGAAGATACATATTTGGATTAAAAGAAAAAATGCTTGTGCTCCATGTTGAGGTTCTTTGATTCTCAAAAGGAAATATTCTTAGCTAAATTTATGAGCTGAAAGACCAAGTTGCCTATTTTTTGAAACACCAAAGAAGAGATCAATTGTGTGAAACTTGAAAGAATTATAACTGTCAGGGGATGCTGACTGTTTGGCATATATACTTTAAGCATTGCGGAGACTAAATCTAAAATTTCAAGAGAAAATTCCCAACCTCATTTCTCATTACATCTTAAATATGTATAGCCAAAACCCAGATATGGATGCAGCATATTAATGTTCAAAAAATCTAATTACTCTCTCAACTTGATGAAGATTTCAAGGACAATATCTTAAAAGTGACTTTGAGGAAGAAAAACAGTGTCATCTACTCCTACTGTAAGAAAAATGTGAATAATATTCTCTTGATGTCATGGAAAAAAATCCCTTTTGGAAACTCACAAGAAGTTTTTTGTCAAATTGGACTTTATACAACTAACTCTGAATGTTTCAAAAATTACACTTAATTCAATTTCCAAAATTAATTTTTATATAATCATGAGTGGAGTAAAATATCATCCTAGAGGAAGTAAACAAGCTTTGCTTGTCACTATTCAATGCTCATCAAAATACACGTAACACATATTTTCTTCACTTTTGGCAAGCAAAAAAATAACTGTTCAATTGATTTGATATTTAAGCACGCTCTTATATCCTTCATTTTTCACATAACCTACAGTAGAAAAGTTTAAAGAAATCAAACATACTCAATTCTCACATAATCAAAAATTTTAATTACTATTTATATGATTAAAGGTAGTTTTTTCTTCTAAAACTACCACTGAAATGTTGTTTTAACCTACCACTTTTTAATTAGAGACATTTTATGCATTAAAGGTACTGTCTTTCTGATCGATACCACTTTTGTGGGTTCCTTATCTTATTACACTTCCACACTAGAAGACTTTCCGAAGACTCGGCTCTGGGTCATGATTTCTTTTCCTTCTTTCTTCTTTCTGTCTTCCTTCCCTCTCTCTCTTCTTTTCTCCCTGCCTCCCTCCTTCCCTGCCTCCCTTTTTTCCTTTCTTCTTTCATTCCTTTTCTTTTGTGACACTCCTTTTAAAAATTTACCATTTCTCACATGTTGAACTATTATCTCTGTATGAAGGACTTCCAAATCTGTGATCTTAATGTTTAACCAGTTCTCCATGATTATATATTTAGTTATTTTAAATCATTCACCTAATGTGTATAGGGCACTTACTGTATAGAGGTCTCACCACAAGCCCCAGAAATACAACAGAACATAAGGCAATCCGTGTGAGTCCCTTTGGAACCAGCTGGTAATGTGTGACCTCCTTAGATATCTACTCAACACATTGCATTTGACTTTTACTAGTTATTACGCTGGTGCCAATGTAACTGTGATTTCAGACTGTGAATCTGAAATCATTATAACTAGGCTCAACTACATCTTTGTTAATCACAATAGGAACCATCACAATCAACACGTTTGCCAATGAGAAATAAGTTTGATCATTCCTGTAGCTTAAACATCTGTGCTTCAGGAATTGACAAACACTAAGAGAGGATTTTCTACCTCCTGCTGGCTGTGAAAGCATTTTCCCTGCAAAAAGTTGAAATGCTTGAAGAAGTGGTATTTGGTTGGTGAAAGGTCAGTGAATATGGTGAATGAGGCAAAACTTTGTAGCCCAATTTATTCAACTTTTGAAGCACTGGTTGTGCAACATGCAGTCAGGAGCTGTCATGGTGGATGAACTGGGCCCTTTCTGTTGACCAATGCTGGCCGCAGGCTTTGCAGTTTTCAGTGCATCTGGTCAATTTGCTGAGCACATTTCTCAGACGTAATGGTTTCACTTGGATTCAGAAAGCTGTAGTGGATCAGACCCACAGCAGACCACCAAGCAGTGAGCATGACCTTTCTGTGATGCAGGTTTGACTTTAGGAAGTGCTTGAGAGCTACTACTTGGTCCAACCACTCAGCTAGTTGTCACAGTTGTCGTATACAACCCACTTTTCCTCGCACATCACAATGTGATCAGGAAATGGTTCATTGTTATTGCATAGAATAAGAGAAGCCAATACTTCAAAACAATAGTTTTTGGGTTTTTTTCCAGTCAGTCAAAGGGGCACCCTGTTATTGAACTTTTTCACCTTTCCAGTTTGGTTCAAATGCCAGATAACTGTAAAACGGTTGGCTTTGAGTTCTTTGGCAACTTCTCGTGTAGTTGTAAGAGGATCCAATTTGATGGTCGCTGTCAGTTGGTCATTGTCAATTTCCAACAGCCAGCCACTGCACTCCTCAACAACCAGCACTGCACTGTACGTTCATTAGCAGTTTCTGAGCCGAATGCATTAAAGGGATGCATAATATAACCACTTTTATTTAAGAATATATTCCAGTATCAAATGGCAAGTTTCAACAACACAAAACAGCAATTAATTTTGCACCAACCTAAATAGAACATCATTTTCTGTTCTACCAATGCTCTTAATTGTTTTTTATTAGTACTACAGTCACTGTCCTATTCAGAGGCATAATTGAATATTGGAAGGAAAAAGAGAGGCCTTTTTTGAGTTTCCTCTCTATAACTATTCATTTTTATTTTATATCTGCTCTTTTCTATCACTTTTTAATTTACCCCCAAGAATTGAGGGTCTTCTCCTTCCAACCTATTCTGTAACATGGTTGGTACGTTATTTTTAGAATATCATGCACATAATGTTAAGTTCTTGTTCAAAACCATCATTGTTTCTCCACTATCTATGGAATGAAATCTAAACCATTAAAATCAAGCATTCAAGACAAAGTGCAAGATACTTCCCAACTTTATCTCCCATGACTCCGAACACATGTTTACAGCTATAGTTAGACCACTCTCCGCACTGTTCACAAAACATACTTTAGCATTTTCACCTCCAAATTCCGTGCTTATTGGAGTGCTTCCCCCAGTCCTTAATTCTTTTTCTGTAGCTGACCAGGTTTCCCGCAGTTTAAGTTAGACCTGTAGTACTACCTCCTCCTGAGTTTTTTCTTAACTTTTCCAACCAATATGCAACTCTCCCAAAAAGCATGGACTATTTTATCTTGACCCTCATAATGTGTTAATGATTTAGCTTTTTAAAAGTGAATATATTTTGTCTCTGAAATCAAATTCAATGTCTTTCATTTTGGGCCTTTTATCTTTTTTTTTTTTTTTTTACTTTTTATCTTACAGCTCTTAACGTTGTGATTCTGCTTATCTAAAGATTAGCATTATAGACTGACTTGGCCTTTTACAGATATAGGTGTACCACAGTCTATTCATATCCTCTTAAAACTGTGTACAAATGTCATGTAAGACATTAGCTTTTAATGAACAGAGTTGCCTTCCCTTACAGCAGTGTTTTAATGGGGTCTCCTACATGACATGACAGTATTCCTTCTGTTCATATTAGATCTCAACTCTAACAATAATTCAGTGTGCCCCATCCATATCACCCATAATGATCCAATCAGTAGGGCTTTCATGTTAGTTGTAGAGAATTAGACATTATTTCCCATATTTTACCTGACTACAGAGCGAACAGCATGAATTGGATTTTGATTTCATGTTCTCTTTGTGAACTAACGTTAGGCATTAGATTCTATGAGCTGAAAATCCTAAAGGAAATCAGCCCTGAATATTCATTGGAAAGACTGATGCTGAAGCTGAAACTCCAATACTTTGGCCACCTGATGCAAAGAACTGATTCACTGGAAAAGACCCTGATGCAGGGAAAGATGGAGGGCAGGAGGAGAAGAGGGTGACAGAGCATGAGATGATTGGATGGCATCACTGACTCAATGGCCATGAGTTTGAACAAATTCTAGAAGGACAGGGAAGCCTGGCGTGCTGCAGTCCATGGGGTTGCAAACAGTCAGACACAACTTAGTAACTGAACAACAACAGCTGAAATAGTATGTGGAAAATCTCATGAAAGATTGACCATCCAGAAAAGTTTATAAACTCCACTTGCTCTCTGCCTAAAGGAGGAATGGTGAGAGTTATAGATAGGAGTTATAGGAACAAATATCAGATGCATTTCCTGTGACTATCAGCATTAACATGGCCCCATTCTTGCTCTATGACTGTTTGTTATCTGCTTTTCAATAGTGCTCTGAACTTTCTCCAAAGATTCAGCATCTTTGGAGGCAGGGTGTTCCTCAAGCAAGAACACACTGAGTGTGCAGTATGTCGATAGCAAAGGGTTGATGGACATTATTCAAGATTTCTGATATGTCAGGAACTGTACACCTGTGGCTTATAATGGGAATCAAGTGCAGCCATTAGACTGATTTACAGATGATGCCACACTCCTCTTTAGTCTGGGTGACAGCGCCAGAAAAGACAGAGGTCTTCACCCAGTACCTCCCAAGTAATATCTTTACAATACCTATCATTCCACTAGGCTGCTCGCGCCTGAAAGTCACAGACGATTCTGTGGTCAGAGTAAATCTCTGAAAGAAAATAGGTGTCTTAGCCATTAATGCTTCTGAATGGACTCCAAAGGACTTGTGAAAAGATCATGGTATTAAGATCACCATGATCTAAGAGAAGAGAAATCTAGGCCGGACCAGAATGAAAACAATTCCCTAGAATATGGGTTTCAACAGGTTTACATTAAGACAGAAATGAAGCTTTATTAGAACTTATCTTCTTCATAGCTTTATTGAGGTATAATTCACACAGCGTAAGTTTACCCATTGTGAGTGGTTTTTAGAAAATCTAGAATTGCATACGTATCATCATGATAGTTTTAGAACATTTAGAACATTTCCATCACCCCGAAAAGTGACCTTGTACCCTCATTTGCAGGTCATCCTTGGTCCCAGCCTTGCCCCCAACAACCACTGATTTGATTTGTATCTCCATAAATTCATCTCTTCTCAGAATTTTGTACACATGAAATTGTATTTTGCTTAGTGTTACGAATTGAGATTGTTTCACTGAGCAAAATTCTTTACAGCTTCGATTATGCTGTAATATATACAGTAGTGTATTTCTTTCTGAGGAGTATTCCATTGTATGTTTCTTCATCTACCAATTGATGGTCATTTGAATTATTTCCAGTTTTGGTTGATGATGAATAATGCTACTATAACTATTCATATACATGCCTTGTCTTTCTGTGGATGTTTTCATCAAGAATCACCATAATCTCACTCCTTTTAAAATTAGTTTTTTCCCCATAATTCTAAACTTTTTTGGAATGATCAAAACACAGAGAAAATGACAACACTGGCAAGATTTTAAACTCATGAAAAGTCAGACCTGATGCCTTTTACTCTGCTGAATTCTTTACCTGACTCTTCCTCATTCTGTGTCAAGGAAGGTGTACACAGAGAAATGACACAAGGTCAACTCAAAATGCTAGAAAAGGTTGCCTTTATCAAGGGCTATGTATTTTTTTCTGCCAGGTGTACAATAGTCTAAATAACACAGTAAAAAGATCATTCCAAACACATCATCTTCTCTGGCATCAACTCATTCAATGCCATAGACTTCTTGAGGCAAACAGAACAACAGATCTATTAAGACTTGATTCCCAGTTTAAATAATATTTACTCTAAGAAATACTCAGCTATAAACCAGTTATCTCAAAACAAAATTTTGCTACCAACTTATCAGTATGTAGAGCATTTTCCTGGTAGGTAGACTATTCCTCTTACAGACTGAATGCTGTGTTCCTCCAAAATTAATATGCTGAAGTTCTGACTCCCTAATGTGTTCCTATCCAGATATAAAACTTTGGGGAGGTAATTGGGCTTAGATGGGGTCATTGGGGTGGGGTCCTCATAATCAGATTAGTGCCCTTATAAGAAAAGACTAGAGAGATTTCTCTTTTCTCTCTGCCACATGAAAATATAGCAAGGGGGCAGTCATCTGCAAGCTAGGAAGAAGGCCTTTAGCAGAATCCTACCATGTTACCACCCTGATCTAAAACTTACAGCCTCCAGAACCATAGGAAATAAATACCTATTGCTTAAGCTGTACAGTCTATGATATTTAATTATAACAGCCTGTGCTGACTCCCTTCCAGTGACTTTCACCCAACTCTTAACAGAATTTCTTCTTTTCTCAAAACAAGACAAAATAATATAAGCAAAACTGCAAAAATGAAGATGAATATTATTTTCTCTGTTTCTAGTGTAACCTCTTATCTTGAAATTTTAAGAGATCAGAGAAGATCCAACAAGATATTTCACTTATTTCTGGTAGCTTGTGGGTGATTTCTCAGAGGTCCCTCTTTCCTAATAAATATGTTATTACAGCGTCTTCCGCATTAAAGAATGATTTTAACTTACCTTAGTGCCAACATTTCTAATGAGGGCACACATCCCTGAAATTATAATGTGAATCAGTAGGGAAATGTGACTTCCTTCACAAAGTGTGTTCGGAATGGTCTTTGAGAAGCATAACCCTTGGTAAATTGACGTGGCCTTGAAATGAGCATCGTCCCACTAGTGTATGTAGATTTATGTAGGTCTCTGATAAATGCCCCATGGTTAGCTGCCAGAAGATGCATGAGGAACGAATATGCCACCACCATATGCCTCTTAGGACATTCTGCCTCGTAAGCCCAAACTATGCCAAGCATTATCACAGTAGCCACTTCACGTGTGATAAAACAGAGAAGTAGGTCAAAATTTCTATACAGGGGCTGCCCTGGTGTCTCAGTGGTAAAGAATCCGCCTGCCAATGTGGGAGACATGGGTCCAATCCCTGACTGGGGAAGATTCCACGTGCTGTAAACTAACTAAGCCTGTGTGCCACAGCTATTGAATCTGTGCTCTAGAGCCCAGGAGCCACAATTATCGAGCCCATGTACTGCAGGTAATGAAGCCATGCGAGCTAGAGCCATGTTCCGCAACAAGAAAAGCCACTGCAGTAAGAAGCCTATGCACTACAGCTAGAGAGCAGCCCCCTCTCTCTGCAACTAGAGAAAAGCCCATGCAACAACGACGACACAGCACAAACAAAACTAAATAAAAAGAACAGTTTAAAAAAATTCTGTACGACTGAAAGAGTACTTAGAATATTATCAGCAGGCTGTATCTCTGGGAAAACCAATAAACAGCTTAAGGCTGTAGGAATACCTCTTGTAAAGGCATATGACCAGACAGAAAGGATACTGGAAAACTTCAGCCATAACTAGCATGTTTACCTTACACAAACTAATCATTACAGTTACAAAATATAACTCTCTGTATCCAGAGAACATTACTTGAGAAAATAAAAGTTTTAAAAGGAACTCAATCTGGCTTCCTTTACTATCTTCTTGGATGTCAGAAAAAAATAAATGGCATTCCCTTTATACTCTGTTGGTACAGAAGCACCAGGGGCTTAGGCTATAATGAATGTGAAGTGGTCATAGGATATCAACTTCAAGGAGCCTATTGTTGGAAATACCAGTGTGGAGCTCAGAAGAAAAATCTGGCTGGAGATTTGCAATTGTAGTTCATCAACATAATAATGTCAACTGAAGCCATGGCAATGCATACACCAGTGGAAAGATAATTTTCTGGCTGAGTGGAGAGCCAGGAGAAAACCTTCCTAAGTGTTCAGATATAAAGAAAACATGCAGAACAAGAGGAGTCTGTGAAGGCTGCTGTCTCAGAAGCCAATGGAAATGAGTATACAGAGGACACTGATGAGCAGGGGCGCAGCAGCAATGCCAAGTGCTGCAGAAAAGTCATGGGTGAGACACCCTGCAAAGCATCCATTTGATTTAGCATGTAAGAGGTTGTTAGTAATCTTAACCAGACCACAGTAGACTGAGAAGTGGAGACAACAAAGAGATACAACCAGTGTGGGTTATTCTTTCCAGATATTTGGAAAGAGAGATGTTGGTAGTGGGAGGAAGAGAGGATATGAAGCTTAAGACATCTACTTAGTGATTTATTTAGGTAACTGCAGACTAAAGGGCTTCCCAGGTGGCTCAGGGGCAAAGAATACACCTGCCAATGCGGGAGACACAAGAGACATGGGCTCAATCTCTGGTTTGGGAAGACCCCCAGGGGTAGGAAATGGCAATCTGCTATAGTGTTCTTGCCTGGAAAACCCCATGGAGCCTGGAGGGCTACAGTCCATGGAGTCGCAGAGTCGGACATGACTTAGCGACTGAGTACAAGGACTTAGACTAAAAGATATTTGTGTACGAATGAGAAAGAAGTAGAGAGGGAGGGATGCAAGACACATAAAGGAGAGGCATTCTTATAAATTTTAGATACTCAGCCAGTAACAAGTTTAAACATGAGTAATCTAGTTCTTTTGAGCTGTAGTGTTAGAGAAGACTCTTGAGAGTCCCTTGGACTTTAAAGAGATCCAACCAGTCCATCCTAAAAGAAATCAGTCCTGTGTGTTTATTGGTAGGACTGATGTTGAAGCTGAAACTCCAATACTATGGCCACCTAATGCAAAGAACTGACTTATTTGAAAAGACCCTGATGCTGGGAAAGATTGAGGGCAGGAGAAGAAGGGGATGACAGAGGATGAGATGGTTGGATGGCATCACCGACTTAATGGACATAAGTTTGGGTAAACTCCGGGAGTTGGTGATGGACAGGAAGGCCTGGCGTGCTGCAGTCCATGGGGTTGCAAAGAGCTGGACACGACTGAGCAACTGAAATGAACTGAACTGAACTGAATCCAGTTCAACATCTCGCTTTTTAGATGCAGGGATCTTATAGTGCAGAGAGATGAATTTATTCAACTAGTTATGCTACTAATTACTGTCAGAGACAAGCCTCCATCACAGGTCTTACCATATCACATTCCAGGGCATTCCCCACTGTAACACTTCATAGTCTGTAAGCCTGAGGATCTGTCATCATGTGTTGAGATGATGAATTCAGCAATGTCCATAAGATCTGAGGAACACACTCAAAAAAGTCAAAATTCCTGATTCTTGTTACAACCAGGTGATCTAACAGCTTCCCTATATTAAGACAGGTTTCTCTTCATTTTCAAGATCCTCTTACCCCAATTCATTGTAACTGTTTCTTCTTGCTCCTCAGTTTTGCCAAACTTAGGCTCATGGCTCTCCCTTGACATCCACCTTATTCATACACTCTAGGTAAAATTACATCATAAATACAAATTATGTCACATAAATTATAACATTTTGTCATATTCAGATAAAATTTAGAATGCCTAGTTAAACTTGAATTTCCAATGAACAATACATTTTTATTTAGTATAGGAAATATACTGTTCAATTATTAGAATATACAAACAGCTCATACAACTCAACAACAAAAAAACACACAATGTCTATTTAGAAGGACTGATGCTAAAGCTGAAACTCCAATACCTTGGCCACCTCATGCAAAGAGTTGACTCATTGGAAAAGACTCTGAGGCTGGGAGGGATTGGGTGCAGGAGGAGAAGGGGACGACAGAGGGTGAGATGGCTGGATGGCATCACCGACTCGATGCACATGAGTTTGAGTGAACTCTGGGAGTTGGTGATGGACAGGGAGGCCTGGCCTGCTGCAATTCATGGGGTCGCAAAGAGCTGGACACGACTGAGTGACTGAACTGAACTGAAATATACATTCCTCCAACAAAGACATACAGATGACCTACCGGCACATGAAATGGTGCTCAACGTTCTTAATTTATTTTATGACCATGCCCCATGGCATGTAGGATCTTAGCTCGCTGACCAGGGATCGAATCCATACCCCCAGCAGTGGAAGTGCAGAGTCTTAACCACTGGACCACCAGGGAATTCCGAGAATTGTTAATTATTAGAGAAACGGAAGTCAAAACTATAGTGAGGCATCACCTCAGACCCGTCAGACTGGCCATCATTAAAAAAAGTGTACAAATAACAAATGCTGGAAAAAAAGGATCCCTTCCACATGACTGATGGGAATGTAAATTGGTGCAGCTTCTATGGAAAACAGCATGGAAGTTTCTCAAAAAACTAAAAATAGAGAGCCATATGATTCAGTAATCCCACTATTAGGCAAATATTCAGATAAAACTCTAATTTGAAAAGACATAAGCACCCCTGTGTCCAATACTTTGACCACCTGATGCAAAAAACTGATTCATTTGAAAAGACCTTGATGCTGGGAAAGACTGAAGGCAAGAGGAGAAGAGGATGACAGAGGATGAGATGGTTGGATGGCCATCACTGACTCGATGGACATGAGTTGGAGTAAACTCCGGAAGTTAGTGATGGATGGGGAGGCCTGGTGTGCTGCAGTCCTTGGGGTTCCAAAGAATCGGACACAACTGAGCAACTGAACTGAACTGGCTGATGTTCATAGCAGCACTATTTACAATAGCCAAGACATAGAAACAAATTAAATGTCTATCAACGGATGAATGGATAAAGAAGATGTGAATATATATATATATATACACATATATGACAATACCAAATGATATCACTCATATGTGGAATCTAAAATATGACACGAACATATCTACAGAACAGAAACAGACTCACAGACACAGAACAGACTTGTGGTTGCCAAGGGGGAAGGGGAGAGGGAGAGAGAAGGATTGGGAGTCTAGGATTAGCAGATGCAAACTGTTACATATGCAATGGGTAAACAAGGTCCTACGGTACAGCACGGGGAACTTTATTCAATATCCTGTGATGAAGCACAATAGGACAGAATAACAAAAGAACACACACATATATGTATAACTGAACCACTTTGCTTTACAGCAAAAATTAACACATTGTAAATCAGTATGCTTCAGCGAAACTTTAAAATAATAATAATAATTGGAACAAATTCACTTACGCTAAAAAGTTATTCATGTTTACCTGATATTCAAGTTTGAATGGGCATCCTGGTTGTGGTTTGCTTTTTGTTATTGTTGTTGTTTTTGCTAAATCTGGCAATGTATCCAGGGGCCATGTAGCTGGGTGGACTTCCTCCTTCCCCTCACTGCTACTCTTCATCGTGCAGCCGTCAGTTCATAAGGCTGTTCCACAGTCACAATGACCTGAGGCTCCGATTGAGAAACATTCAGAAGCTCTGCTGATATGAAAGTGAATCTTGTTAGGCGCTCAGTCATGACCAACTCTTTGAGACTCCAAAGAGTAGCACACCAGGCTGCTCTGTCCATTGGATTGAGTGGATTGTCATGCTCTCCTCTAGGCGGAATCTTCCCAACCCATGGATTGAACCAAGGTCTACAGCCATGAAATTAAAAGATGCTTACTCCTTGGAAGGAAAGTTATGACCAACCTAGATAGCATATTGAAAAGCAGAGACATTACTTTGCCAACAAAGGTCCGTCTAGTCAAGGCTATGGTTTTTTCAGTGGTCATGTATGGATGTGAGAGTTGGACTGTGAAGAAAGCTGAGTGCCAAAGAATTGATGCTTTTGAACTGTGGTGTTGGAGAAGACTCTTGAGAGTCCCTTGGACTCTCAAGGAGTCCAACCAGACCATTCTAAAGGAGATCAGCCCTGGGTGTTCTTTGGAAGGAATGATGCTAAAGCTGAAACTCCAGTACTTTGGCCACCTCATGTGAAGAGTTGACTCATTGGAAAAGACTCTGATGCTGGGAGGGATTGGGGGCAGAAGGAGAAGGGGACAACAGAGGATGAGATGGCTGGATGGCATCACCAACTCAACAGACATGAGTTTGAGTAAACTCCGGGAGATGGTGATAGACAGGGAGGCCTGGCGTGCTGCAATTCATGGGGTCGCAAAGAGTCGGACACGACTGAGCAACTGAACTGAACTGAACTGAACTACAGCATTGTAGGCAGATCCTTTACTGTTTGAGCTACTCAGGTACGGTGGTGGTTTAGTCACTAAGTTGTGTCCAGCTCTTGTGACCCCCTGGACGGTAGCCCGCCAGGCTCCTCTGTCCATGGGTTTCTCTAGGCAAGAATACTGGAGTGGGTTGCCATTCCCTTCTCCAGGGAATCCTCCCAACCCAGGAATCAAACCCAGGTCTCCTGCATTGCAGGCAGATTCTTTACCAACTGAGCTACGAGGGAAGTCCACTCGGGTATAGGAGTCCCCAAATATCTGATAAACCCTAAATCACATATTTGTCTTAACAATGCAGAATTTTTTCTACATTTGCTTCTTATATGTGGTTTCAATAGATATCAACATTTCTTACTATTCTATGAACAAACAACTAATTAATGGCAGATAAAATCTATACAAATGGCAGAGAAGAGAGGAAACTGCCTTGTACTTTAATTTCTCATCAAATAATCTCCACAAAGCAGATAAGGGGAGATGATCACATTTAATCCCTGCTGATTGGCTGATATACATGGGGTATTTTAGGCAAAAAAATCTACGTTGTATCCTTCTCATCTGGTCTCAGCAGCTCCTGGCATTCACAGTTGCTGACCCAACATGATGCCTTAAATAATAAATACAACAAAATAAGGGCTCAGTTAATTTATACAAGCCTGCCCTGACCTGTTAATCCAAATATATACTCAGTGCAAATGGGAAAGAGTAGGAGATGTTCATGGTGTTTAGCGTTTAAAAAAAAAAAAAGCTCATTTTTGCCCCCAGGCATTTTCCCCTTCATTTAAAAGTTAAATTGTGTATTTCAAAGACAAATCGAAGCCATGTGTCTCACTTCTTCCCTCTAACAGCAAACTGCTATGAAAGAGCTCACTGTCATATCAAGGATTTCCAGAATGTCATTTTTATTCCAAATAAGAAAACTATATTTTTTTCTAAACACATAACAACATCCAGCCTCAAAGGCACATACGTATGGTTTTCAACGCACATATCTTGGAAGCAGTAATAATCTATTTTCAGCTGATCAATTTATATTCTTTCTGAAGTTACTTGTCATCAGATCAATGCTCTCAGCAGTTTAACATTTATTAAGAGCCTATTGCATGCCAGGCACGTGCTAGGCTATGTACTTCACAAATATTAGTTCTAACCTCAGTCACCTGGTAGGGACATATTATTAACCTGTTTAATAGATAATGGTATTAAAGTCTCAAGAGGTTGTGTAACATGGGAAGCAAATGAGAGGCTAACACAAGGTCTGCCAACACAGAAGCCCATGGTCTTCCCATCTTCCCAGATGGTAGTACATTACCTACTAAGCTGCTTTTGCTGCTGCTGCTAAGTCACTTCAGTCGTGTCCGACTCTGTGCGACCCCATAGACGGCAGCCCACCAGGCCCCGCCGTCCCTGGGATTCTCCAGGCAAGGACACTGGAGTGGGTTGCCATTTCCTTCTCTAATGCATGAAAGTGAAAAGTGAAAGTGAAGTTGCTCAGTTATGTCCGACTCTTAGCGACCCCATGGGCTGCAGCCCACCAGGCTCCTCCATCCATGGGATTTTCCAGGCAAGAGTACTGGAGTGGGGTGCCATTGCCTTCTCCAACCTACTAAGCTAAACCATCCCTATTTTCTGTAAGTTGATAGTCTTAACAAAAGACTTAGACAAGAGCATATTAACACAGCATTGACTAACCCATATTTAACTCAATGGAGAACAATACACTAAGATGACACACGCATGGATTTCAAAAATCAGTCTTTTACAAGAAATTTGACTGTAAAATTCACAAAAACAAAACACCCAGATTTTCTTTGTTAAAACGACATATATAAATTCTATCTCCAGTGCTTCAGCTTATTGGAGGGCTGGTAGTTATGTGTGGATTATATTTTTTGGTATTATGAGGATATAAAGAAAGTATTAATTTCCAAGTGGAGGAGGGAATACAAAAACAGGTTCTGGATTCAGACACTTGGGCTCCAAAACAAGTAATGCTATTTGCTTGCTTATTATTAAATGATGAGCCATTTGCTTACTCAGTACTTCAATGTCCACATTTAAATAATAGACATAATAATACCTATCTTATAGGACTGTTATAAGAATTAAATGGGGTTATATTTGGAAAATAATTGGCCTAGTTGCTGCTGCTGCTGCTAAGTTGCTTCAGTCATGTCCGACTCTGTGCGACCCCATGGACAGCAGCCCACCAGGCACCCCCGTCCCTGGGATTCTCCAGGCAAGAACACTGGAGTGGGTTGCCATTTCCTTCTCCAATGCATGAAAGTGAAAAGTGAAAGTGAATTCGCTCAGTTGTCTCCAACTCTTTGCGACCCCACAGACTGCAGCCTACCAGGCTCCTCTGTCCATAGGATTTTCCAGGCAAGAGTACTGGAGTGGGGTGCCATCACCTTCTCCAATTGGCCTAGTAGCTGGGTCATAATAAGCATCTTATAAATGGTGGTTGTGGTTGTACTTAAATGATCAAGTAGAAAGCTTTGGGAGTCATACTGAAGTCACAGAGGCCAATGAGGTGCCATTTTCAAATAATTATAGCCCACGAATAGGAAAAGGAGAAAACTAGCTAAGTGCTTGGCAGCAGTGGGAAGAATCAGGGGAAAAGGTGACTGTAAGAACTGGCACATGTAAAGACAAAAAGAGCTTGACCACAAATTTGCTATGTATAACAAACACATTCTACTTATATTTTTACCATAAGTGAGCTTCTGTCTGAATGTTTCATATAGGAAAAAAATAGAACATTAAGAAGAAAATTGTTATTAGATTATGAGAAATAAAAAATTAGGAGATCCAGAAAATTTGTATGGCTTGGCCATTAAAGTATATACTAGTTCATGTGCTTTTTGCCTAAAAGTAATAATTATTACTCATGGAAATCATATATTACAACTTTAAAGAATGCAAAAGATAAGGAACTGTCTTTATTTTATGTTTGTTTGGCCATAATGGAACTCCACCTTCAAGGAACAAACCTGAATTGATCCACTTTAAATTACATTTGTGTTTTCTTAGATGCAGCAAACTACTGTCCAAAAGTGGCCCACTGTCTGTTTTTGCAAATAAAGCTTTATTGGAACATAGCCTCATTCATATTTTACATACTGCTTATGGCTGCTTTCGTGCCACAAGGCCCAAGTTGAGGTGCTGTATTAATAAAAGACTGCATAACTCACAAGTCTTAAAATATTTACTCTATGGCCCTTTATAGCAAAAGTAGGCCAGCCCCTTTCTTAGAGCTATGAGGTAAGTTTGTCTTAGGCAGCTCGGGCTGCCATAATAAAATACCACAGTCGCAGTCGCTTAAACAAAACGCATTCATTTTCTCAAGTTCTGGAGGCTGGAAGTCGGGGTGCCAGCATGGTGGGTCTCGCGTGTGTTTCCTTGCTGGCTTACAGGAGGCTGCCATCTTGTTCTGTGCTCACGTGACTGGTGGGGGTGTGGTCGGGAAGGGTGAGATGGAGCTATCTGATGACTCTTAACAATACCAACCTCATCCTATCAGGGTTCCCCCTTATTACTTTATTTAACTTTAATTACCTCCCTAGAGTCCCTGCCTCCAAATACAGCCACTCTGTGGATTACAGCTTCAACATATGAATTTTGGGAAGACGTGATTCAGCCTATAGCATATATCAAGCCTACAAAACCTGACAGAGTCTAAAATATCCATGGTCTTTCATTCCCCATGGACCTTTCTGTAGGCCTTTCTAAACACATCTGAGAAATAGGTTGAAAACAAAGTATAGTGACTCTGTATAAAGAGACAATCCAGAAATCTTACCCCAAATATTAACCTTAGCAAAGTGCTTGAGCTTGGAGAAAAATCGAGATGAAACGACTTCTGGAGGGCAGAACAAATTCCTCCCTTTGGTAACTGAAAGACTCCTAGTAATACATCCCCAGATGGCAGTTTCCATCATGCTGATGCCGTTTCATCGTACTGGAGAAAACAGCAGTGAAAGGACTTGGGGATAATCTGTGACCAAGTGGGGTGAAAAGATTGAAACAGGCATTGATGGGTCAAAGTCAACTTGTAGGCCTCATCATTCTTGCACTATTTACAAAGAGGCTATAACTCTATTTCTCCAATAACCGCAGAGTATTTTAAGAGACACTAGCTCATTCATCTTCCAAGTGCCCTTTGAAATAAGTGTCCCATATTTTATTTCTATTTTATAAATGGAAAAAACGAAGGCAGAGAGCAGTTATAGGCCTCTCCCCAGAGTGAATCAATCACTAGAAGAACCAAAGATAGAACAATTTTAATCCCTTGTTCTTTATGCATTCAACCATGAATTAGTGTATTAAGGACCTCTCCAAAAAATAGAAAAGCGTCCTGTGCTCATTGGATAGGTATTTCTCACCCTGTGACCATCGTATGTATCTCCTGCCAGGCTACCATGGTGGATGACTCTCCCAGCCTGGCGCTTTCAAGGATTCCCTTCTCAATTATAAGCAGAGAAACAAGAACAACAATAGGAAAGAAATGTTAAACCAAAATATCAATAGATTGTGGCCAAATCACCAAAAGTAATACTGGATTGAGCTCCTGGCACCATGCTGCGTCATAATAGAAATAGGTTCTAGCACCATCTAGTGGGAGACAAAAGTAACTCATGGATTATTAAGAGGGTTGTTTGTCATCCTGGGGCTTTCCTGATAGCTCTGTTGGTAAAGAATCTGCATGCAATGCAGGAGACCCTGGTTCAATTCCTGGGTTGGGAAGACCCACTGGAGAAGGCATAGGCTACCCACTCCAGTATGCTTTGGCTTCTCTCGTGACTCAGCTGGTAAAGAATCCATCTGCAGTGCAGGAGACCTGGGTTTGATCCCTGGGTTGGGAAGATTCCCTGGAAAAGGGAAAGGCGACCCACTCCAGCATTCTGGCCTGGAGAATCCCATGGACTTTACAGTCGGACACGACTATAGACTATATAATCCCATGGACTGTAGAGTCGGACTCAACTGAGCCACTTTCACTTTCACTTGTCATGCTGAGGGTTTCTTTCATCAAGAGGTTTGGATTATTTCCAGATTAAAGCTTCTTTGGGTTTACCCCCAAATAAGCAAGTATATCTGTCACTGGAGTCATTGTAGAAGTACATCATTGGTTGGGTTTAGGTACCAATTATAGTTTCTTTCCTAATGACACAAAGTAAAAAGGGCCAGGGCTTGAAGTGGGAGACATGAGTGTAAATCAATTCCACCACCAACTCTTTAGTTTTACACAGATTACTTAATCTCTTCAAGTGCCTATTTCTTCATCAATATAATGAAGTTAATGCCCACCTAAAAGGTCATTGGAGAGATTAAGGGAGGTCTCTAGTTTATTTATATTTCTTTTTCCAGTGACTCCACAATTAATGTTTCTCTTTCGCCTAAAAGATTCTCATGATATTCCATATAGCACTATATTAGTTTACATAGCACTATATAGGTTGATACATAACTATAGCAAAAACCACAGACTGGGTTAAAAAGTAGAAATTTATTTTCTCACAGCTTAGGAGGCTGGGAAGTCTGAGATTAAGGCATCCACAGGTTTGCTTTCTTCTGAGGACATGAGACAAAGATGTGATACAGGCCTATCTGGTCGGCACGTAGATAGCCATCTTCTTCCTGTGTCTCGATATTATCTGTCCAAATTTCCTCTTCTTTTAAGGAAAATACCATTTGTATTGGATTCGGGACCACCCCAATGACCTCATTTTACTGGTTACATTCTGAGGTGCTAGAGGCTAGCACTTCAACACAATAATGTGAATGTGTGTGTGTGTGTGTGTGTGTGTGTCTTGGGAAGCTAGATACAGAGGGGCCATGATTAAGCCCAAAGCAAGAACAGCAGGCAGACAGCCATACATTAAGTAAATAGTAGACTTGGGATAAATGTGGGCATACAGTTGCAGATTTTATTTTCTTGGGCTTAATCACAGCAGGCAGTGACTGCCACCATGAAGTTAAAAGATGCATGCTCCTTGGAAGAAAAGCTATGACAAACCTAGACAGCATATCCAAAAGCAGAGACATCATTTTGCCAGCAAAGGTTCATATAGTCAAAGCTATGGTTTTTCCAGTGGTCATGTACGAATGTGCGTGTCGGACCATAAAGAAGTCTGAGCACCAAAACTGATGCCTTCAAATTGTGGTGCTAGAAAAGATTCTTGAGAGTCCCTTGGACAGCAAGGAGATCAAACCAGTCAATCCTAAAGGAAATCAACCCTGAATATTCATTGGAAGGACTGATGCTGAAGCTCCAATACTTTGGCCATTTGATGTGAAGAGCCAGCTCATTGGAAAAGAACCTGATGCTGGGAAAGATTGAAGGCAGGAGGAGAAGGGGACGACAGAGGATGAGATGGTTGGATGGCGTCACTGATTCAATGGACGTGAATCTGAGCAAGCTCTGGAGACAGTAAAAGCCTGGCGGGCGGTAGTAGTTCATGGGGTCGCAGAGAGTCAGACATGACTTAGAGACTGAACAACAATAGGGTAAATCCCAGCCCTCAAAAAGTGTGACGTAGCCACAGGGCCTCCAGAGGGAGGTGTGTAGGAAAATGCACTTTACAGATCAAATGGAAGACCTCATTCACTTCTGTTTCTGAAGAACTGGGAGATGCTTTTCCTCCAGGATCATCGGTTTCTGAGATAAAAGGGACTCTACTAGTAGAACAAAGCTTCGTTAATTACAGCAGTCCCTTCAGGTACCCCTGGCAAAAAAAAAAAAAAGAAGGTGGAATCGAGATGTTGTTACAAATAAAAAAATTTGTTCCATCCCTTAAATGGATTCAATCAATGATTCCAGAGTTATAACCTTCCCTAGCAGAGTTAAACCAACTCTGGGAAACTCCATTTCAGTATTAAGCTGACTCAGGAAGGGCTTTTTGTACTTCCTAGCTAATCTGTAGTAAAATTGAAAATTTTCAGCTGCCTAAAAAACTGCACTCTCCAGTTTTCATTCTAAAAAAAAAATTGTGTCTGCCAGCATTTTCAAAATGTATTCTGTGAGGTGCACATATGTTAATATAAGTATATCAAAGATTGTCCACCTCGTCGCTCTCCTATTAAGCAGATTTCCCTTTACAATCTCCCACATAGCCAGCTTCTGCGCTTGAGGTTTGGAGAGGACAGAATTGCAATGCTTCCCCTGCCTGCTGTTCCGTGACTCTAACACTGCTCTCTCCTTCCAGTCTCTTCACCACAGCTATTCCCATGCTTGGTATCCAGTCTTTCTCTGCTTCGGACAAAATGAAAAGTCATAATGATAAAACACAAACAGGAACTTCAGAATCCCAAGCAATTGCACTCTCTAGGTATCATTATCATTATTCCCTCCATTTATGTTTTAAGGGACTCTTTGAGCTGACTTCCTAAAAAGGAGAAAACTCAGTGCAAAAAACGGCACTATCAAGCGGTGCCAGGTTTTGAGAACCCAAAGGAAGGTGCGCCTTCCTGTGAAAGATCAGCTATGAATCTGGTAGAATGGCATATCAAAGTCCATTGCATAGGTGGCTTGTTATAGATTTACCCCAGGGTCTCATCATCAATTTTAAAAGCATGTGCTGAGTGGCCATGCATATCCATATACAGCGTTTCATTATGGGTACTCAGCAGGTGCCCTGATTTACCTCCAGTTTCAACACAGCATTCACCTAACACATTTCTTTGGTTCTTTTATCCTCTTTATTCCACTTGACAGCTGTGTCTTTCCTTTCCCTGAAGATGACAGCTCCCCACTATACAAACATTACTGGCTTTACACCCAAACATCACTGCTTTTACACTGAGCACGTAGATCCTGGTTTCTAATACCTTCCACCAATTTCAGAAGCTGGGACACATTCTAGGTCTGAGACAGGGAGCATATAAGATGAGTATATAAGATAAGTATATACAGGGAGTATATATTTCTGGAGCCTCCTGAAATGCCAGAAAGTAAGGAAATACCCAAAGGGGGAAAAATAAAAAAAACTTTTTAATTTTTAAAATGGATGAAGCCTGTCAGGGAACAAAGAAACCAACCTGAAAGATCTCTGGGGGCCAAATGTGGGACAATTTGAGCAACAAAATAAAAAACCTATGATTGGATTCTAAAACAAAGTATAAAATAAACATGGGCTTCCATGGTGGTTTAGTGGTGAAGAATCCTCCTGCCAATGCAGAAGATGCAGGTTCTATCCCTGGGTCAGGAAGACACCTTGGAGTGGGAAATGGCAATCCCTTCCACTGTTCTTGCCTGGGAATTTCCATGGACAGAGGAGCCTGGCAGGCTCTAATCCACACAGTTGCAAACAGTTGGACAGAACTTAGTGACTAAACAACAGCAACATAAAATAAACACATATGGGTCTATCTTGATATAAATCAATGAGTAAATATATGCAGAAGAAGAGACAAATTTGTCACACAGAAAGTAACAAATAATGTATATAGGTACCCACCCCCTTGCTATGGACTAAATATCTGTGTCTCCCCAAAACTCATATGTTGAAATCTTAGCCCCCAAAGTGATGGTAATAGGATATGGGCTTTGGAGGGGATTAACTGGTGCCTTCATGAGTGTGATGGTGCCCTTATAAAAGAGATCCCAGAGAGCTCTCCCTTCTCTCTACCATTTGAGGATACAACAGGAAAACAGCTGTATATGAACCCAGATTCAAGCTCTCCCTAGACCCTAATCTGCCAGCACCTTGATCTTGGACTTTCCAGCATCTAGAACCGTGAGAAATAAATCCCTGTTGTTTATAAGCCATGTGCTCTATGGTATTCTGTTACAGCAGCCTGAACAGACTAAGCAACCCTTCCCAAAAGTAGAGACGAATCTTCCCACCCTGCTCTGAATGTGAGCTGGGTTTATGACTCACTTCCAAAGAATCGAGTATGGAAAGGTAAACGTAGAGTGGAGAAACCTGACAAAGACTGCTTTAAGCAGGTGACCAAGATCAGTATTCCTGGGGATAAGTCACGTTGATACCAAGTACTCCCCCACATGTGCCATGAGAAAGGTGTATTACCTCTGAGATTGTCTCCCACACACACAATACCAATCATAAGAGAAATACCAGACAAACCTAACCTGAAGAACATTTTATAAAATACCTGGACCATTCTCTCTAAAACTGCCAAGGTCTTGGAAAACAAGAATGAGACAGTTACAGAGCAGAGAAGACTAAAAGATGTGACAGCTAAATGCAGAGTGGTGTCCTGGATTGGACACTGGCACAGAGAAAGGACCTCAGTAGACAAAATCTGAATAAAGTCTGAAGTTTATTTAAGAGTAAAATTAGTGTTAGTTTCTTAGTTTTGGTTCTCGGTCCAATGGCTGTGTGAAATGCTGACTTTAGGGGAAACTGAGTAAAAGACATTTCCTTGTATAATCTCTGCAACTTTTCTATAAATCTAAAATCACTTTAAACTAAAAAAAAATCTTTATAAGTTAAAACACAAAAATAATTTCTGTGTTTCAACATTTTGCTCATCTGTGACTTTAGTTTATCACTACAGAAACTTCCTTTAGGAAAATGTAGTTAAAGGGAGACAAATGAAAAAAATAACTAAAATGAAGATAGCAATAATTTTTGGAGATAGAAGCATGCTCATCTCTGTATAAATGTTGCATGCACACGTGCGAAGTAGCTTCAGTTGTGTTCGACTTCGCCACCCTATGGAATCTAGACCACCAGATTCCTCTGCCCGTGGGGTTCTCCAGGTCCGAATACTGAAGCGGGTTGCCATGCCCTCCTCCAGGGAATCTTCCCAACGCAGGTATTGAACCCACATCTCTTACATCTCCTACATTGGCAGGAGGGTGCTTTAACACTAGCGCTACCCAGGAAGGCCTCACCTCTATATATTGAGACATAGTTCACAAGCTATAAAACAATAGTTTTAAAGTTGGTTTTTAGCATACTTACAAAGTTGTGCAACTACCATCCAATTCCAGAAAATCCCTTTAAGGTCACAAAAATTTACACCTGCTTTTTTTTCCCATGACTTTTATAATTTAGGCTCTTATATTTAGGTCTTTGATCCATTTCTAGTGCATTTTTGTATACGGCATGAGGCAAGCGTCCTCTAAAATATGGTTTTTTACTTGTTTATGTTGACTAAAAATAAATTTTTAAAAATAAATAAATAAAATAGAAAAACATATATACTTACAACCTGAAAGTAGGGAGTAATTTTATTTGGTGGGAATGTTTAGGACTCCAAGCTCAGGAGACAGCATCTCAGGAGCTCTGAGAAAACTGCTCCAAGAAGGCAGGAAGGGGAGTCAGGCTGTGTGTAAGCTGGCAACAAAGAGAGCCAGCAGTCTGAACATCGCAGATCAGATACCAAGTTTAGGAAGTCAGCATTCTCTGTATGGGAAGATGCAAGCCTCCGGGCTCACTGACTTCATTCTTTTCACACTCACCAAGCTATCTGGAGCCAAATCCTGTTTCCTTCTTCGCTTTAAGGAGTGGCAAATGGCTGCTTCTTGCATTGCCCCAGCTCCCTGGCAATCACTGTCCAGGAGTGACAGCCTCTGTTGGCCCATAGTTTTGGGAGCTCTCATTCTCATTTGGAGGCCAGAAATTGATGGTGGTTGTGACATTTCTCACTTATTGATATGGTAGGAGATATTTCACATTTCACACTTATGTAGCATCAAAAACATTCTTCTTAGAAACTGAAATGCCAAGGTTGAAATGTCAGGCCCAGCAGTCACTAGTGTTAAGGTATTTTCCTTTCCTAGGTGTCCATCTTCTCACCAGCATTGTGAGGGAACTGATCATCCTCTGGGGAACTTATTTCAATTTTAATTGGGATTTTATAACCACCAAAATTGTTGTTACTTACAGAGTACATGTGGGTTCACTATGCTACTCTCTGAATTTAATATATTGAAAAAAATTTAAGGAAGAAAACTGATACTCAGAATTGCCAATATTTTAGGCTGTCAAGTAAAAACATATTTTAAAAAGACTACCATCTCTTATGGACTTCCCTGGTGGCTAAGAGCTAAGGAATCCACCTGCAATGTGGGAGACACAGGAGATGTGAGTTCGATCCTTGGTTCAGGAAGATCCCAGGGAGGAGGGCATGGCAACCCACTCCCATATTCTTGCCTGGAGAATCCCATGGACAAAAGAGCCTGGCAGACAGCAGTCCAGGGGGTCGCAAAAAGTCAGACACAACTGAAGCAACTGAGCACGCGTGCATGCAACATCTAATTATAACTTCATAAAACAATGATTAATACCATATAGTAAAGAAAATACCATCTTTACATAGAGTAAGTTCTTTTTAATTGAGGAAAAAATACCTTCATAAAAACTCACTGCCCTGTCCTTATATTTTTGACTTGGCCATGGACCAGTACTGATTCCTACCCTAGTGTTTGGGAAGCACTGAATCAGATTATAATTCTGTGGAATTAGAACCACGTAGGCTCAGGCGTATGATTCACTGTTGATAAACACAGAGAACAATAATAAGTGGGAGGAACCAGATGTTCTCAGGTAGAATCCTATTGATATCAAACTCTCAATAAACCTGAAGAGCACTAAGCTTCAGCTTTATTCACAATACAGTAAAATTTTCATGAAGCACTCATGACTACAGATTAAATGAAAATAACTGTGAGGTAGGAGAGAGTGAAAAGGTAACTGTCATATCCTTTGAGTTTTTATTAGTTTTATTGTGGAAATTATGGATAGACTCAGATGCACTATAGTAAGTTTTAATTCCATATTGTTAATTGAACATCAGTAAGAATTCTAGCAATATACAAAAGTAAAATCCAGAAGTAGAGATCATTCATTTGTAAGAGTCAATATGCCAGAACTCCTCATGTTATAGAAACTGCCGTAATGTAATAATACTGATTTATGACTGTTTTGAGGAAACAGAATTATAATTTCCAAAACAAAAAATTTAAAAAGGAACCTGGATTTTTCTCTTCTTGTCTGTGGCCTCCTAATGATCTCAGGATCAATAATAAGTTAGAGTTACCACTGGCTCAGTAAAGTGTAGACTTTTTCCAAACAAGATGATGGTAAGTTTCACAAATTCTGCAAAAGTAAAGTTGAACATCATAGACAGATCACTTGAACTCAAGAATGAAATGGACCTTAAATCAGTACAACTTTGAACTTGTTGTACCTTTCTTTATATCAATAGCATTTAGCATCAGTTATATATTTCTTTCCCTATATAATATATATATGTGTATGTATACACACACACACACATATATAGGCCTATATTTATATTTATATATATATATAGACCTCCCCTTGTAGCTCAGTGGGTAAAGAATCTGCCTGCAATGCAGGAGACCCAGGTTCAGTCCCTGGGTTGGGAAGATCCCCTGGAGAAGGAAATGGCAACCCACTCCACAATTCTTGCCTGGAGAATTCCATGAACAGAGGAGCCTCATGGGCTATAGTTCATGGAGCCGCAAAGAGTTGGACATGACTGAGCAACTGAGCACGCACGACTGAGCACTCATATATTTCCTAAATAATTCTCCGGACTTTCATATTATCCCTTCCATCACATCTCTTTGGATTATCAGTCTTATAATCTTTAATCAGGAATACTGAATTTACAAAATACTTATTCATGAATGGTGATTCCTTAGTGTAAGCTTGCAAAATCAGTCAGTTGTCATGCATACATTTTATAGCTGAGAATTCTGAATTATTGAAAATTTCAATGAGATGCTTTACTCAACTTCCTCCCTTGTCCTATCCCTGTATACCACTTCCAGCCAGCTGTCTTTTACCAGAGCTTAGGTCACTTTTAATTAATTATTCAAGAAATATTTATTGGGTACCTACCAAGTGCTGGGCATTGTTTGTGTTCTTTGGGTTCAGCAGTGAATAACAACAATAAAATATGGGGGAGGCACCCACACAGATGGAGCTTACAGTCAAGGGGACAGACAGACAATAAACAAAAGAAGCTAAATGCACACAGATTCTTGGGCTTCCCAGGCGGCTCAGTGGTAAAGAATTCACCGGCCAGTGCAGGAGACACAGGAGACGCAAGTTTGATTCCTGGGTCAGGAAGATGCTCTGGAGGAAGAAACGGAAACCCATTCCAGTATTCTTGCCTGGGAAATTCCATGGCCAGAGAAGCCTGGCAGGCTGCAGTCCGTGGGGTCACAAAGAGTCAGACATGACTGAGCAACTGAGCACGAGGGCACACAGTGTACATTCTGTGAAATGTGGGAGTCTTGTGACGTGCTATGTGCGGATTGAGAAGAGGCTGATATGACAGTAAGTAACTGAAAGAGAGGTACACCTCTCAAAGGGGTGGTCAAAGGAGGCCTCTCAAAAAGCATTGAGCCAATAGTTGATAGGCTCTTTGTGACCCCATGGACTGTAGCTTACCAGGCTCCTCCATCCGTGGGATTTTCCAGGCAAGAATACTGGAGTGGGTTGCCATTTCCTTCTGCAGGGGATCTTCCTGACCCAGGGATTGAACCCAGGTTTTCCGGATTGCAGGCAGATGCTTTACTCTCAGAGCCACAAGGAAAGCCCTTAATAGTTGATTGTCAAGAAAGACAGAGCCATTTGAAGGTCGGGGAAGGTGAGAAACCAGTAAGTACAAAGGCCTGGAGGCTGGAAGGAGTTCAGCAAGTTCAAAGAAGAGAGGAAATCCCACGTGTCTGATAAAGTGGAAGAAGCTGAGGGCCATGGACACTCAGAGCCAGGTCAAGCAGAACCTCATCCAACATGATAAGCAGTTGGAAATGGGAAGACATGGGAGGGTTTTAAGTCTAGAGAAGAGAATTAATCCATCTTTAGGGGAACACAATCAGTAACTCATGTAACTTATCACTAATTTAGCCTTCTGGATAGCCCTACTGTGACCTCATGTTCTATAGTTGGTTCATTGGCTTTTCTCTTATACCCTAATACAGGTTCACATCTTGTACTTTTACAGAAAATTTGTCTCTATGTAACCTGATTTTCCAAAAAGATGAAGAGGGGATAATTTGAAAGTTCAGAGAATCATCCAGAAAATATATAACTGACACTAAATGCTAATGCTGTAAAGAACTTTAGGATAGGGCCCAAGTTGTACCAGTTCAATGCCCAATCCATTCTTGAATGCAGAATGATACATAGAACAGAAAATGTTCAACTTTACTTTTATGGAATTTATGAATCTTACCATCATCTTGCTTGGAAAAAATATCTAAAATATATTGGGCTAGTACAGACTCTAATTGGCTATTTGTTTAAAAATTATTAGGAGCCAAAGAAAAGAAAGATATGACTCTCAGGTCCTCCAGGAAATACTTTAAATATGGGATCCCTTCATTAATTTTTCTAGCCCACTGTAGGCTGGAGTCATGCTAAGTCCCCGTCATTCAGCCGGTGCCCTGTAACTGTGGCCAAGACCCTACCTTGCTGGACCACTTTGACACTGATTGGCAACTGAATTGTCAAGCACTATAAATAGAATGTTCCCTTGCTTGGTTGGATATCTTCCACATTTGTTTAGAATAACTCTGAAATAGCAATTCCCCACCCATCCATTCATCCCCATGAAAGGTTGGGGCTTTAGGTGGTGGTTTAGTCGCTAAGTCATATCCAACTCTTGCGACCCCATGGACTGTAGCCCGCCAGGTTCCTCTGTCCATGGGATTTTCCAGGCCAAGAATACTGGAGTGGGTTTCCATTTCCTTCTCCAGGGGATCTTCCTAACCCAGGAATAGAACCCAGGCCTCCTGCATTGCAGGCAGATTCTTTACCGACTAGGGGACTTCATTTTTCTGGTGTCTAGTCTTCCTTGTCTGGCTGTCTCTTGAGCTCAAAATGTCCTTTTGAATATAATCCACATCTACAGACACAGGCAGAAATCCAGATGGGATTACCAATCCAAACTCAGGAATCCCTTGCTGCTGCTAAATTGCTTCAGTCATGTCCGACTCTGACTCTTCAGTCATGTGCGACCCCATAGATGGCAGCCCACCAGGCTCCCCCGTCCCTGGGATTCTCCAGGCAAGAACACTGGAGTGGGTTGCCATTTCCTTCTCCAATGCGTGAAAGTGGAAAGTGAAAGGGAAGTCGCTCAGTCATGTCAAACTCTTAGTGACCCCATGGACTGCAGCTTACCAGGCTCTGCCGTCCATAGGATTTTCCAGGCAAGAGTACTGGTGTGGGGTGCCATTGCCTTCTCTGCAAGAATCCCTTAAATAAGCTCAATTACTGATGCTTCCCAAAGCTTATAACATTCTGCCCTAGAGATTTAGCATCATCTAAGTGAATGGTTATTGTAACTGTCCAGTATTTTTATGCAGAAGTAATGGCAATACTGTAATTATTCCATTTTACTAAATTCCAACATTTGAACATGCAAAAATAGGATTTTATTCAATAAATGTAATATTCAAATCAGAAGTTATTCCTAAATGTTGAGTACCAAGAACAAATATCAAAGCACTAATTCATTAGCGGTGACATTATCAATCAAAGATGAGATTTTTGAGGTCAGGGTTGAAGTATTTTGTCAGTAAATAATATGTACATGGGTCCACAGATCACACCCTCCCTGATCATGCCAGAGTCACTCTGGATGGAATATTAAAAGGGTCGGGGGTGGGGGCAGGTGTCTAATCAAGGCTCTAGAGTGAGCTAATCAGCTTCATCTCATCACCATTGTGTCTTTTCAGTAAAAAAGGAACAATTTACTCATCTTCTAAAAGATGGTAGGTTGGGAAACTTCTCCAGAATTCAAATTTTTGTTAGAAAATTTGTCCTTCCAGGGCAAGAATAGAGATGTAGAAGGAGAGGGTAGAATGAACTGAGAGAGTAGCATTAACATATATAGACGACCTTGTATAAAATAGATGGCTAGTGGGAAGCTGCTATATAACAAAGGGGACCCAAGCCCGGCACTCTTTGATGACCTAGAGGGGTGAGAGGAAGGCTCAGGAGGGTCGGGATATATGTATATGGCCGATTCACAGTGTTGTACAGTAGAAACCAACACAACTTTGTAAAGCAATTATCCTCCAGTTAAAAGTAAAATAATATTTGTCTTTCAGTTTTCCTCCCCAACCACTCTGCCTTCCCCCTTCTGAGTTTTGCTGAAGCAACAACACAGTGTCAACAAGTGCACACTACCACAGAGAGAGCAGACAGAACTCATCCAGGCAAACTGGACGAGTGTCTGTCAAAGTGTGACCACTTCAGAATCACATTTGCAAAATGGTTCCCACGTGCCATCTGAGACCAACTGAGTCAATCAGAATTCTGAGGATGGGATCAGGTTGGCTGTATTTAGGGGAGATGGGCTTCAGGAAGTTAATCTTACTGACTCTTGTTGTTGTTTGTTCGCTTAGTCGTGTCCAAATTTTTGCAAGCCCATGAGCTGCAACTCACCAGGCTTCCCTGTCCTTCATCATCTCCTGGAGTTTACTCAGACTCATGTCCTTTGAGCCAGTGATGCCATCAGACCATCTCATCCTCTGTTGCCCCCCTCTCCTTCTGCCCACAATTTTTCCCAGCATCAGGGTCTTTTCCAATGAACTAGTTCTTCACATCAGGTAGCCTAAGTATTGGAGCTTCAGCTTCAGCATCAGTCCTTCCAATGACTATCTGGGGTTAATTTCCTTTAGGATTCACTGGTTAGATCTCTTTGCAGTCCAAAAGGACTCTCAAGATTCTTCTCCAATGCCAAAGTTCAAAAGCATCATTTCTTCAGCTCTTAGCCTTTTTTATGGTCCAACTCTCACATCCATACATGATTCCTGGAAAAACCATGGCTTTGACTATATGGACCTTGGTCGGGAAAATTATGTCTCTGCTTTTGAATACGCTGTTTAACTTAGAGCAAGGATCCTTACCGTCAAAGTTGCTTGAGGTGGCGTAGTCTGGGAGAGGCCATTATGGGGTATGATGAAAGAAGTAAGGGTAAGAGAGATAATCTACTAGAAATAAGATGCATGGCCTTTAGGGCCATAAACTGAATGACTAAGGAGTGGATGTGTATTGGGCCGTTAGTGACAGCAGTGCAAAAAGCTACACAGAAAGAATTCTTCAAGAAGAACAGCAAACACGAAAAAGATTCTCTGTTCAGAGTGAGGCTAAAGCCAGGTAGAATGACCTTGCTCAGAGTAGCCACACTGGCTATCACTGAGGATCTCCTCTCTGATTTGAAAGCAGAAACTACAGCAAAGAAGCACGTGCTCCTACAACAACATTGCCTATCATACAGACAAGGTGAGAGGATATGAGGAGTTTAATTTTTCAGTGTGTATTAATAATTTACCTACTCATTAGGTTTATGAGAGAGGATTAATCCCTGATTGGAACAGAGCAGCTGCAAGGCAAATTATCAACATAACAGATGTAAATGTCTTTCTTGACTTTAAAAGATAAAATTTGTCAGCTCCAGATCCTTACATGTCTAGGATGAGAAAAGAATAGAGAAGTTTTACTCTTGAAGAACTGGAAGTATCAATGCTTTGAAATATTCAAGGAAAGATTAGATACTTTGAGTGCTGAAGTAGGGTTTAATACAGATGCTGGGAAGAAAGAATATTTTTAAAATACATATGTTTATCTGACAAAGGATATTGAAAACGAGGGAGACTGTGCCTGGGTGGGGTCAGGGGCATATGGGACACTTCGGCACCTTCCTATCCATTTTGCTATGAACCTGAAACTATTTTGAAAAAAAAAAAAAAGGAAATAATTGAGAGAGTAGCACTGACATATATACACCACCATATGCAAAATACCAGAGCTAGTGGGAAGCTGCTGCCTAACACAGGGAGCTCAGCTCCATGCGCTGTGACGACCTGCAGGGCTGGGATGCGGGTGATGGGAAGAAGGAAGGCTCACAAGGGAGGGGAGACATATATACACATATGGGATATATATATATATACATATGGGATATATGTTAATATACATATGGGGTGTATATATATACACACTTATAGCTGATTTACATTGTTGTACAGCAGAAACTAATAACAACATTGTAAAGCAATCATCCTCCAGTTTAAAAAAAATCATAGGATAAACCATAATGGAAAAACACATCAAGGAGATCCAACCAGTCCATCCTAAAGGAAATCAGTCCGGAGTGTTCATTGGAAGGACTGATGTGGAAGCTGAAACTCCAATACCTTGGCCACCTGATACAAAGAGCTGACTTATTGGAAAAGACCCTGATGCTGGGAAAGATTGAGGGTAGGAGAAGGGGATGACAGAGGATGAGATGGTTGGATGGCATCACCAACTCAATGGACATGAGTTTGAGTAAACTCCGGGAGTTGGTGATGGACAGGGAGGCCTGGCGTGCTGCAGTCCATGGGGTCGCAAAGAGTCAGAACCGACTAAGCGACTGAACTGAAATGATATTGGGTTGGCCAAAAAGTTCATTCAGGTTTTCAACGTGAATGAACTTTTTGGGCAACTCTGAATGAACTTTTCGGGCAACTCTGAATGAACTTTTTGGCCAACCGAATAGATATGTTTCTGTGTATTGACAGAACAAGTCCTATACCCAGCATGTGAGGCCACCAAATTGCTGGTCACTACTGATGCCCCATTTGGTAAGAAGACCACAGCAGTGCATGGGTGTAGCAGAAACTTTCTGTAAGTTAACTTCTGAAAATTCTATTTTATACAGCTTCAGTCTCTCGAAATCTTCCAGATTTAATAAATAAATAAAGGTTTCTTTCAAAAACCCACCTTTGAAATTTTGAACTGGGGTACTGGGGAAGAACAAAGTTTTCCAAGTACAAAAATAAATGATAACAAAGATGATTGTGTCTAAGATTTTATCTTCCCTTTCCGTGCCATCCCAAATATTACCAAACACTTTTAAAGCATTCTGAACGATGGCCCAGCCCTTTTTTAGATTCTGAGCTGTCTTTACTGATTTATGCCCGACCATATTACCGATTCAAAAGAAAAAATCAAAATAACTCTTTGAAAAATGCCTGGCTCCATTGATTTTTGTGGAGAGGCTCTTGCTTGGCTGAATTTAATTTAAATGTAGTTCTTTGTTATTGCTTCAAGAGGACGACAGTCATTTCTAACAAGCACAAATTATTCAGAGCATGACCCTCAATGCTGTATTTCAAATAGCAAAAGAAAACAAGCCATCCTCTCACCCACTTCGCCTTGCAGGAAGAGAAGCTGTGTGAAAGGAACTGCAAAAGGACAACCTGACCCAGAGAGATTCGCCCTCACCGGGGCCCTCCTCCCGGCTTTAGTGGGTCTCTGGATGGGCCAGTTGCACAAATACAAGAAGATCAGGCCCGGCATCCTGGAAGGGGGAGGGGCTTGGTATCACCCTCCTTGGATTGCCGTTTGCCAAGTTCTAGTTAACCCAGTTACAGTAAAGCCATTGTGGAGTCTTTAGTGGAGCAAGCCTCACATCTACATGGCATTCACGATTGTTGATGGCCATGGCCACAGCCAGTAACTGCAATTTAGTGGCTTACACATTATCATGAAAGGGGGCGGGCAAAGGCTCAAGAGCAGTGGGTTTTTACAGCAATAGGAAACAGGACACATTTTGTGCGGCCGCCAACTCCTTTGCATTTCTGAGGATGAAATGCCCCCTAGATCAAAGTGACAAAGTGGTTAGGATATTCACGGGACAGAAGACAAAAGGAGTTCATCTACTGCCAAAAAACAGCCTTCTGTTAAGTGTTTAGAAGTTTAATAACAGTACTTACATGAGAAGCAGAATGCAGGAGGGTAACTTGAAAGTGTGCGGTTTAATAGAAACTGGTTGTTCTTCATGACACAGGCGATCCAGGAGACTCACCCTCATTCACTCACTCACCTGGCACACATATACTGAGCATCTACTCTACGGGGCCAGTGCCAGGTGGTGCAAAGGGTATAGAAATGGGCATAACCAAAGCATCTACCTTTAAGGAAGCTGCAGACCTATGTAACAATTATGTAATAATATAATAGATATTTATATACATAAAGCAAGTATGCACAAATCATCAGACACTGTATAGGTATCAGGTCACCTCTACAGTACTTGCAAAAGAAAGGGAACAAAAGCTAAATTTGCAATCTTAGCCCAACCCCCTCCTCAAGAGAATAAAAAAATTGTGGTTAAAGGGGAAAGGAGAGACAACTGCTTTGGAGGATCTGTTAGTATTTGGAGTATCTTCCCACTCCACATGCCCCTACCCTGCCAGTGGAACATGGTACTTCCTCTTTACTTCAAGTCAAACGAAAGACATTTCATGAGGACCACTTAGATAGCATGGCCTGTGTCCCTTCAGAGTTGGGGAGCTACAGGGTTTGATGCAAGACCTATACTCATAAGAACCTCTAGGCAAGAAACTACAGTTGCCTACAGTGTGATTTGAGGTCTACTTTGAGTCAAACTGTGCTTCCAGTGATGGCAGAGGCAAGGATGCAGACAAGTTTCCCAAGTACTACATACGGTCTGCAGCACGTGGAAAAGAGCTGCTCTACAGTTGTTTAAAGTCCTTTAAAAAGAGAGCTACATAGTGAGACAATGGGTTTAAACGAATGGAGGTGGACTCAGGGAGTTGAAAATAAAGATGCCTCCTGTCTGCAACTGATGGAGATCAGCACACTTCATTTAGGGCTAATAGTCTATTAAGGTAGAAAGTCTAAATCGCATTAAGATACTTGAATATAAAGTTTATGGGGGAAATTTTTCTAAAGCAGCTGTTTTGTTATATCCTACAAACACATCTCTGAATAAAGGCTGGCTATAAGAAGGTTATATCTGTGACCCAAGTAGTCAAATAAAATGTGAAATTTTAAGTTATGATTCAGATATTTAGCTTCCGAGACTTCAAGGTTTTGGAAACATATAGAGTTTGGGAGACAATAATTTTTATCAACATGTCAAACTTATGAAGACACGACATGAATAAAAATAGAGTCAGACTTGATCCAAATGTATTTGGTCCTTTAGCATAAAAATCCCTTAGCGTGATGCCTCTTAAGAGTGAATCATCAGACAGAGAAAGATAAATACAACATTGCTTGCATAGAGAATCTTAAAAAAAAAATGAGGCAAATGAATTTGCCTACAAAACACAAACAGACTCACAGACTTAGAGAAGGAAATTTTGGTTACTAAGGGGAAAGGTGGGAGGGGAGACAGATTGAGAGTTTGCAGTTGACACGTGCAGACGGCTATATTTAAAACAGAGAACCAACAAGGACCTGCCCTGTAGTACAGGGAGCTCTGTTCACTACTCAGTAATAACGTAAGTGGGGAAAGAATTTGAGAAAGAATAAGTAAGTAAGCGTGAGTTGCTCAGTCGTGCCCCACTCTTTGCGATCCCCTAGACTGCAGCCCACCAGGCTTCTTTGTCCATGAGATTTTCCAAGCAAGGATACTGGAGTGGGTTGCCATTTCCTCCTCCATGAGAAAGAATAGATGCATGTATAATATATAACTGAATCACTTTGCTGTATACCTGAAACTAACATAATATTGTTTATCAACTAGACTCCAATATACCTTTTTTTTAAAAAAAAGAGGGAATCATATAGGGAGTGATAGAAGGCTTGCATCCTCTTTCCTGAAAGAACTGAGATGGAGCAGAAGTAGGAGAAATAAAGCCAGCTTCGCTCGTCTTAGCCCTGCTCCTTAGAATGGGGAAGGTAGGACGTTCAGGGCCCAAAGAACAAATTCTGCCTCCTCGCCCAAGCCTCTTTACCCCATTTGAAATTCCCTGTCCCCACTGCCTTGTTTCTCAACCCCCTCGACTGCTTAGCCAAACAAGCCACAGCCCTAGCAATCCTCTCCAGACTGGGCCACAGTTTGCTACCGTTTATATGCAGCTCAGGAAACATCCAGAGTTTGTGAGATCTGTATGTCTCTGTTCTGGGGCCAGGAGAAGTTAAGTGGCCCACACATCATAACATATAGGTTGGTAGCGGCCACAGAAGGAGAATCCCCTGACCTGCTGCTTCTCTAATAGGGCTCTTTCTACTCAACCTTAAGGGGAAGGAGTGTGGGGTCCCGTGTAGATACAGACATACAAAACAGGTAAACACTGCCCGACCCCATCCCACAGAGTCATTCAGGGCCACAGTTTCAAGCAATTTTATGTGCAGCAGCCAAAAAAAAGTACTTGGGAAACTTCAAAGAAACTTATAGGACCACTTAATATGCTGTGAAATTGGACCATGTGTCATGAATCAAAAAACCGATTAAATAAACTGGGAATGTCATGAAAGCTCCATTAGTGCTCATGTTATCTCTGCCTAGAAAAACCACTAGATTAAGTCAATTCTGAACAAAATGGCTCTAATCTTTAGTCACCTCAATTCTTAGTATATAAACATATAAATCTGATGTGGTTGTTGCCCAGCCTTAGATATTTCAGGCCAAGGGCCACGGGGTTGTCTGCAGAGCCTGCATCGGACTTAATTTTGTTCTCTGCAAGGTTCCTGTTCCTGTGATGGCGTATGGGTCCACAATCTCTAGGAACCATTCCTCGGTAAGAGGCAAGATCAACCTTGGCCAAGCCCTCGCCCTGCAGTGTCCCCACCTCACACAGTGCAGCTGCCCTGCAGGGTCCTTGCTGTAAACGCAAAAGACTTGAATGGAACGAACTAACTGCTAAGAGAATTCTTACACTTGGGAATGCATTTTTTTTTAAATTTCATCAAGGAGATAAAAGCAAGTAGCTCAAACACAACACCCTTGTCTCCCCCTGCCAACTCTTCCTTCAATGGCAAAAAGACAATTTCTTCCATACATGAATAGTAAAAACGTATGTACTAATGAGATGGATGCAATATTGGAAAAAAAAATTATGACTAGGTAATTACACTTTTAGGAGATTTATAGATTTCAACCAGTTAAGCTGCAGGGTATGATTATCTCATTAGTCCTATGCACTCAGAGTAAATACAGAATAGGTTGGGCGTGACCAGTGAAAACCGTGTTTTGCCAAAAACTTGTAAAGAACAAGCTGTGGCTTCAGAAGGGTATGTACCAAGGGTTACCTAAGTGTATTTCATGCTTATGAAAGGCACACAGCACTTGGCAAAGCCAGCTCTCCGCGTTCAGAGCCATTCGAGTACCTGCCATGTTGCCAGGCTCCCAAACAAACCACATTGTCTCATCCTCATTCCTGCGCCTCTGCGTCTCAAAGTACTTCAAGTTCTTTGTGTACCAGGCTGCAACTCTTGACCTACCATTCCCTCGGGCCTTCTCTGTGGCTTATTCCTTCAGCTGTCCCTAGAAATGGATTTATTCTCATCCACTTTTATTTCTGGGGGGGGGGGTGGCGGGAGTGGTGTGAGCCTCGGTGGCCCCTAAAAGTTTAAACCTACTACTTTGGCTTCATTTAGATCCTACTCTGAAAGAGATCTCCTTACCCTGCTGGTGGGAATGTAAATTGGTGCAGCCATTATGGAGGACAGTATGAAGGTTCCTCTAAAAACTAAACAGAGTCACCATGTGATCCAGCACGCCCACTCCTGAGCATACATTGGGAAAAAACATGGCCCAAAATGATACATGAAGCCGCATCTTCACTGCAGCACTGTTTACAATAGCAGGGACGTGGAAGCAACCTAAATGTCCATTGACAGAAGAATGAATAGATAAGATATGACACATATATACAATGGAATATTACTCAGCCATAAAAAGGGGAGGGGGAACTGGGTCGTTTGCAGAGACGTGGATGGATCTCGAGATTGTCATACTAAGTGAAGTAAGACAGAGAAGGAGAAAGAGCGTATGACACCCCTTTTATGCGGGATCTAAAAAGAAGTAGTACAAATGAACTTATTTATAAAACAGAAACAGACTCGCAGACTTAGAGGATGAATTTATGGTGGTCAGTGGGGAAGGACGGGGGAAGGAACAGTTAGCAAGTTTGGAACTAACAGGTACACACGCCTATATTTAAAGTGGATCACCAACAAGGTCCTGCTATACAGCAGAAGGAACGCTGCTCAATGTTATGTAGAAGCCTGGATGCGAGGGGAGTTTGGGGGAGAACAGATACATGCATATGCATGGCTGAGTCCCTTTGCTGTCCACCTGAAACTATCACAACATTGTTAATTGAATATATGCCGATATAAGCTGAAAAGCTGAAAAGTAAAAAATAAAAACAAAAAAGGTAAATAAAAGAGTTCTCATGAAGAGAGAGAGCTAGAAAAGGCGCAGGAGTGGTGTTGGTGGGAAATACTCGTGAAGCAAAAAGACTGAAAAAACAAGGCGCAAGAACTGCTTTATCAATAATGACTAACACTGAATAATCCCCTACATGTGCCCGGCCCTCTTCTAGGAGCTTTGCCTGCGTCAACTCATCCAGTTTTCTCAACAATGTCATGTTAAATGCTCCTAGAATCCTCATTTGCAGAGGAGGCAATACAAACACAGAGAAAGAAAGTCAATTGTTTGAGATTAGAATGTTGGAGCCAGGCAGTCCTGCTCAATAATCAAGTAAAATTACTCCTACACTCAGATGGTTCCCGGAGTGTTAGTTATTCACCAGATACTGTGCTATGCGTGGTACACGTATTATCTCACGAGGTCCCTACAAGACCCCATGAAGTAGGTGCCATCATGACGCCCATTTATACATGGTCCTTATTTTACATCTGAAGTTTAGAAATGCCAAACAAGAGAGTTCAGATTCAAATTAAGGTTAGAGTAAAGGAAGTATCAGGGTTTTTTCCTTCTCACTATTGCCTGTACAAAGTTATACCAGCTAGTCCCTAGAGAGGGCTAGGGAAGGGTGCTTCAGAAGACACAGGGCATTCTGTTATCAGACATAGTCAAGCAGGAGCGAAGCATTTACTCAAGAGAGGTGGCCTTTCAAAGTCATTTCCATCTTTCCACAGCGTAGGGACTTATGCTTATAATCATTCAATGTATTCCACATCTGTCTTCTTTTCCTACCAGGCTTCTAATGGTTCACCTTGGGGTTGCAGACTGCCTTCTCGTTTTCATTTGTGTTTTCTTACAATATTCAGGTGCTATCTTCAATAATTCTTGCTGCTGCTGCAGCAGCTGGATTATGGAAGACCCTGAAAAACAAGCCTGAATTGTCTTCTTACAAAACAGACATTTCCTTGCTGTGTGTTTTGTGCCGAGAGCCAGGATCATATTGTTCAGACTTGTAATGGACTGGGTGCTCCTAAGACATCAGCGGCACCACACCCATGCGTTAGCCTGGGGATGTTTGCTTTCCCTTCAGATTTGGATCTCTAGGATGATGTTAAGTCCCTGGATACCTAGAACTTTGTGATCAGTCACAGATTAAAGAAGAAAGTGCTCTACAGTGACAGAAAGTCACTAGGTTCTGAATCCATTATTATAATAAAGTCAGTTTCCCCAAAAGGGAGGACATCGTAACAAGTGTAATAATAGTCCTTACTTAATATCCATTAAGCACTTCCTCTACTGAGCACTTTACATTTATTAATCTCACTTAATCCTCACGTGCAAAAGAAAACAGAAATAAGTACTGAGATCCATCACAGGTGGGGGTTGTTTTTTAGACGCTCAGTCATGTCCGACTCTTTGCAACTCCATGGACTATAGCTCACCAGGCTCCACCGTCCATGGGATTTTCCAGGCCAGAATACTGGAGCGTGTTGCCATTTCCTTCGTCAGGGGATCTTCCTGACCCAGGGATCAAACCTGTGTCTCCTGCACTGCAGGCGGATTCTTTACCACTGAGCCACCAGGGTAGCCCACCACAGGTTGCAGGTAAGTGAACTGAAACTTTGGAATATTAAATAACTTCCCCATGGCCACACAGCTGTGCGAAATGGAAATAGTATTTTAAAACAACCACTACCCTTGGAGAAGCCTATCCACCATCCAACACAGCTTCCCACCATCCCAATAAAATTAACTCAGCATCATGAAGGTGCACCAACACAAGAGCATTATGGATGCTGCTTACTAGAACTTTATGAGAGCCTTCAGACAGAACTAAGTTCTCACTTGAGCTCAATTCCTGCCACACTGACCGCTAGTCCAAAACGGCCTTGACACACCTAGACACTTACTGAGTATGCACTTATTGCGCTTTCAAATGCCATCAAATCCATATACTGTGGGTCTAAATCCACAGAATATGACTTAAATCCCATCTTTCATAGGCGCTTCCTCTCTCCTTATATGCTTATTTTTCAATACTTAGGTCTAATCATGGGCTTCTTGTAGTGGTAAAGAACTCTCCTGCCAAAACAGGAGACGTAAAGAGACATAGATTTGATCCCTGGGTAGGGAAGATCCCCTGGAAGAGGGCATGGCATCCACCTCCAGTATTCTTGCCTGGAGAAGCCCATGGACAGAGGAGCCTGGCGGGTTACAGTCCATGGGGTCGCAAAGAGTTGAACATGACTGAGTGACTTAGCATGCACACATGGTTAATCATCATCAATTATATCTTAAAGAACTGGAGGCAAGATCTTATTATACCACAGGGATCTCATATTAGAGGATACTGATTTTTATTGTTGTTATTGTTTGTGGGGAGAGGGTTCAATTTTGCTTTATGCCATTGAGCTTATCTCTTTAGAGTATTTATCTTCAGAAATATAGCAACATAATTTTTCAAATTTTGGTCAAAATTTGCTTTTTACAAAGTGTTTTAGGCTATAACTTGTGGCACTGATACCCTAAAACCATGGAAGTAAAGAAAATTTTTAAATATTAAGCATAAAGGACAAAAACCAGCTAGACAGGAGTTTTAAACTAGATACATAAAACATGAAGACTGTGGAGACAGAGCCAGCAAACTGAAGATATAAGGAATCTAGACTCTAGATTGGCTCGAAATGATGATATTATGCAATTTTTATTCTAAAACTTCCTTAGAAATGAGCTATGCCATTACTCCCAGTACCAGGGGAGTAAAAATGAGGCCTAGTATGTTGGGAAAACTGGTTTGGGGATCACGTAGGTGCAATCAGTGGTAAAAAAAAAAAAAAAAAAAAAACCCGACTGCCAATGCAGGAGACGCAAGAGACTTGGGTTCAATTCCTGGAGGAGGAAATGGCAACCCACTCCAGGATTCTTTCCTGGAGAAGCCCATGGACAGAGGAGCCTGGCGAGCTGTAGTCCATGCAGTCACAAGAGTCGGACATCACCGAGCACACCCAGACATGGAGGTCGGCAGGACAAGAAGTAAGACCCACACTTTGTAACTCTTGGTCAGGCTTGTCATTCACAATCTGCATTTTTTTGTTTCCTGTTTAAGTTTTATCCCTGCCCTTTTTCCTGCCTTCACGAAATGATATTTTTCATTAAAGAGCATTCTGGCCCACATTCTCTCTGGCAAGAGGTAAACATTCAAGCTGCACCCCTGCCACTAACTCTCCGTGGGGCACACCGTCTGCCCCGGCGCTGGCCCGTTGCTGCGACTGTGCTCAGCGGCCTCTCTCTCTCTCATTCATCCCAAAACAAGAGCCATGACTACACGCTGATGGCCGAACCCTAGAGTACAGGCGGCATCAACAGGGACAACTGCCTTGCTGTGAATTTTACAGTTTGGGAAGCCCTCATCTCTCAGCCAGTTCCTTTTTTAAGCACCTGGAAGCTACCACAACTGATGTAACATGTTCTCTTGATAAAAAGCCAGAGACAAGATTAAATATTGGTCTTTCTCATGGACATTCAGCCAGAAGTCAAACATTACCTTCTCCCTTTACTATGGTGAAGTAAAATATTTGTGCCCGATGGTTCCAGTGTATTTCATCATCCTAGGTCTGAGTTTTTTTTTTTTTTTTTTTGCCTAGGAGCTCTTCTGTCAGAACAGATCAATGCTGTCCATCAACTGATGTCCTAGTTCTCAGTAGCCATCCCCCACAACAACCCCCTAGAAGCTTCTCCTGCCGTCCTCACAGCACCGGGGGAGCTGACGGGACTGCTTCACAAGTGATAGTGAGGAGAAGGGTTTTGCCCTTTTTGCAGACATCAGAAGTTTTCTCATATTGTCGCAGGCATTGTCCTAGCTTCCACTGGAGATGACACAGGGAGAGTGCCAGCTGGCAACTGACCTGCTGGCTGGCTCTCTGAAACAGGTTCAACTAGTTAAATGGAAGTGGATTGCCAAGCCAAGATTATCCTGACCCTGCACTGGAAAAAGGTCAAAACCCCACCACTGGAGGGAGGTGGCAGGGAGCATCTGGATGCAGATTCTGATGCATCTTCTGTTCAGTAGCTGTACCTTACCAGACCATGTCCATTGTGTCCATGAAAAATTCACATGTTAAAGTGCTAACCTGCAGCATCTCAGAAAGTGGTCTTATTTAGAAGTAGGGGTGTGACAGACATCACTAGTTCACATGAGGTCATCCCAGAATATGGTGGGCTCCTGTCCAATCTGACTGGTGTCCTAATCAGAAGATGCAGGTAAACAGGGAGGAGACCATATGAACATGAAGTTGGAGATCAGGGTGATGCCTCTACAAGCCAAGGAATGCCAAAGATTGTCAGGAACCACAGAAGCTAGGAGAGAGGCGTAGAAGAGACTTCTCCCTCCTGGCCCTTTGAAGGAATCAACCATGTGGACACCTTGATCTTGAATTTCTAGACTCCAAATAATAAATTTCTGTTATTTAGGTCACTCAGTCTGTAGTACTTTGTTGTGGTAACCCTAGAAAAACTAGCATAGACCGTATTTCCCAAGTTTTCAGAAACTTAATACATTGCTACAGCAATCTGGACATTCCAATAATTAGTTGCTGAAATAGAAAGTTCATAGAATTCATCATAATTAATACTTATCCTTATTGTGATACATTGTTTGTCTATCTCCACCCAACCATACCATCTCTTGAATGTCTCAAAATAAACTAAACCAACAAACCAAACCACAGGCTCATGACTAAGAACTCTCTGCACAATTCTTTCCAAAGTGGAGTGCCATTTCCAAAGTGTAGTTAAGACCAGCTAAGAACTTCCCATAATTCAACTGGTACACTTCCCATAACTCAACTGGTACACTGTATTCTTTCCTGCCCCACAATAAATGCTATTGTGTGTCTGCTGTCACCATGAAAGGTACTAGAGACACAACCAAGCTCCAAACAGGTGGGCATCGTCCTCCAGTGGCCTGTGTTCAGTGAGGAAGACAGACAGCAATCCAGCAATTACTCAGACATAGACAACTATGCACCGTCACAAGTGCAGTGAAGACCTTTGACCACGCTTTGTAGGCAGCTACTTTCCCTAAGGACCGGCGGGCAGGCAGAGAGAGGCAGAGATAGGCATGCCCTGTAGTCCATGGGAAACCTATAATACCATCAGTTTTCTCCCATGAAAACAAAACACCAAATATTACATTCCAAGCCACCTACCAAAAATAATCATCTTAATAAAACAGGGACCCAAAAAGAAGGAGAAGACAGGAGCTGAAAGTGGTAAAGAGAAGCAAAGCGAGAAATAGGGACACAGAGAGAGTTCAATAAATTGGAAACTTGGGACAAAATGCTGCCATCAAGTCCCCCACCCTCCAGGATTTAAGAATGAGAGCGTGAGGATGTATGCCCAGCACTGTGAGCGTGGCAGTGGTGAGTGGCACGTGATCAGGCATGCGATTTTGCGCAGATGAAAGGATCTTACTCAAAATAAAAGCCTACCTTTGTTTGCAGCACTCTTTCTAAACTGGAACCTCACTGTTCAGCAGGCTCCTTGCTCTGTGCAGTTATGAGCCCTTGAACTCGCTGCCAAACGGTGTAGCCGGTCACCAAAGAAGCTGCCGAACGCTGCTGAAGACAGGGAAGAAAATCCATTGAATTAGTCCTGAACATTGCAAAAGCGGCTGCCTCTCTCAATTACTTTGTCAAGTCCCATTTTAATTGTGGCTCTAATCACACGTAAGCTTTTCCCACGGCGGGGATGGAGCCAGGATCCTCAAAGTGCCAGCGTGTCGCCCGCCACCAGGCCGATATGGACACGTCTGAAGCTGCTGTGTTGCTTGCCTTTGGTGGAATTCAACAAAATAAACTGCCCCCTTGGCCTTTATGTTACTCTCAGCATGGACTGTATTTACACCTTTTTTGCCTCTTGGTGATGACCAACTCGGACGATGTACTTTGAGATCTCCCGAACAAGCAGAACTGACTTGAAAATACCTTTAAAACAATAAATCCGTCACTGTATAAAAACACACACTCTTCTGTTTTCTAAAATAAGCATCCAGGGACATGTGATAGACAGGGGCTGGGTTAACAAGCAAAAAAGAGCAAAATAATACCAGTGGGGCAAGAACCTCCATAGTGAAACAGAAATAAGCGCCTCCTCCAGCACTGAATTCCACTTGATTCAGCCTTATCTGAGTTTGCATCATTCCAAAGTGTGGTTGTGATAAGTGGAGATGTCGAACCATCGTTAAGTAACTACTTGCATCACTATACTGCCCAGGTAAATAATGTGAAAGCAAAACTGCTCTGAATTCTATTATATTAGAAGGTGGTAAGGCTTAAGTATGTTCGACACATTTAGTGTCATGTTTGAAAATGAATGGGGGGAAGTGGTCGCAAAAGAGAAAAAAGAAAAGAGAAACAGCTTGTCTGCAAGGGACAGAAGATGGAATGTTCTAGGAATGGGAATTGATGGCTGGTCAGAGCAATGGTTCTTGACATGTGGACCAGGACTGGAAGCATCAGCAACACCCGGGAACTATTTAGAAACACAAACTCACAGAGAGAGGGGGGGGTGGGTTTGGGTGTGGATGTGTGTTTTGGAGGCAGGCAGAGGAAGTGGGCATAATAATCCATAGTCTAATAAGCCAGGGATTCTGACGCATACTCACATGTGAGAACCACTGAGTTAGGGCATGAAGACCAAAGCACATTTAAGAGAAAAACAAGACAGAGCAAACCATCTTCCCCCAAGCAGATGATCGGGGCAGAACTTTAATGCCTCCAGGGAAAGAACCCTACCCCTGGCGCCTGTAAATTATTAGGGAGTCTAACAATCTAAGCAATGGGGATAAAAAGATGAAAAGGTCATTGAAGTAGACAGTTAAATAGTTCTTCAACCGAATGGGTGACAGACCTGACCCCTGTCCTTGTGACACTTGTAGAATTTCTGCAAGTTCACTACAAACAGTGTTTTCATCCCCAAATTCCTTAGTGACTGAAATCAGCCTTAAAGCCCAGGCAGCTGAAGTTTTTGTGGTCTGGCAAGTGTTTGGTATGACTCCCTTCACCTGAATCTGAGAATTTTCTTTCTGAATCGTTCACTGAGTGAGAAGAATTTGCAAAGGAATTAATAAAACACATTCTCTGAGGTTGGAAAAATACAATTTCCTCTGATAGCCATATGGCTAGGCCAGTACAAGCAAATGACATACAGATAAGAAACCCAGAAGACTTCTCCATTGTTCAGGCATCCCAATCATCCTATACACTTGGGGGGATCCTTAGTGGAGGTCACTGGTCGAAGCAAAAGTTGAAGGGATTGAAAACATGGGAAAGAATGAAAATGTTACAATCAAAGTGTAGCGTTGATGTGGTTTGTCCAAGCTAAGCTGAATGCTAGTGATACGTCTCCACCCTCCTCACCTCCCCCAAACTTACAAGCAACTCTTTGCTCTGGGATATTAATGAGAAAGAATTTTATGTGAATGGAAGTTTCTTTTTCCCTCAAACTTTTTCATTCAGCATACACCAAAGACACTTGTGTGCTTAGAAGTGACATCCGTTTGTTAGTTCAGTTCCCCCAGGCTAGGAAAGTAAATGGATGTTTTGGCAAAAAGTCTTAAACTAGCACACAAAGTTGGATGCTTGAGAAACAATTTTCTTTATTCAGTGTTCCCCTATAATGGAAGGTGGTGTAAGATTAATTTTGAAAAGACTGGAAATATTCTAATGAAATTTATTTTTCTTTTCCCAGATATTATTGTGAGCTTCCTTTGTCTACCACAAATACTCATTTCAAAAGATGCTCTAAAATGTTCCCCCAGAAGTGTTAGCTTCGGAGCCATCAAACCAATTTAACTCCAGTTTATAGGAGTAATTTCAATGAAAAAGATAACATTCACTTAGCTAGTTCCAGCTCTTTGAGTCTAGGTCCTGATTTTTCTCCTAAATGTATCTCCTTTTTTGACACAAGGGTAGCAGCATATAGTCATGTCTCTGCCAAAACTTTTGAAAGCACTAGAAAGAAAAGTACAAGAATATTCATTTAGTATTTTCCACCTGTAGATACAGCGCTTCTTCTGTGCTTACTGGTCTCATCCCAGCACGATTCATGGGATGGTTTTTCTTTCCCATGGCAACCCGCTTAATTTTTTTAATTGGAGCGTAATTACTTTACAGTGCTGTGCTAGCTTCTGCTGTACACTGAAGCGAATGAGCTGTGGTATAGGTATGCTCCCTGCCTCTTGCACCTCCCTCCCACTCCCCCACTCCCGGCGGGCCCTCTAGGCATCACAGGGCGCTGAGCTGGATGCCCTGTGCTACACAGCATCTTCCCCCCTCAGCTTTACACGTGGCGGTGTGTGTATATCAGTGCTAGTCTCCCCATCTGTCCCACCTTCCCCTTGCTCCACTGTGCCACGTGTTTGCTCACTACATCTGTGTTTCTATTCCTGCCCTGCACATAGGTTCATCTCTACCATTTTTCTAGGTTCCATGTTTATACACTAATGGACAATATTTGTTTTCCTCTTTCTGAGTTACTTCACTTTGTATGACAGACTCTAGGTCCATTTACATCACTACAAATGACCCAATTTCATTCCTTTATATAGTTGAGTAATATTCCATTACACACGCGCACACACACACACACACACGCACACACACACGCACACACACACGCACACACACACACACACACACCACATCTTGCTTGGGCTCCCCAGGTGGCACTAGTGGTAAAGAGCTCACCTGCCAATGCAGGAGATACAAGAGATGTGGGTTTGATTGCTGGGTAAGGAAGATCCCATGGAGGAGGGCATGGCAACCCACTCTGGTATCCTTGCCTGGAGAAGCCCATGGACAGAGGAGCCTGAGGGACTACAGTTCATAGGGTCACAAAGAGTCAGACACGACTGAAGCAACTTAGCCCACATGGATGCAATCATCTTCTTTAGTCATTCAACTGTGGATAGCTGTTTCGGTAGCTTCCATGACCTGGCTATTGTAAATAGTGCCACAGTGTTCACATGCACGGGCCTTTCTAAATTATGGTTTTCTCTGGGTGTATGCCCAACAGTGGGATTCTGATGCACCTGAATTTTCAACTTTGCCTACTGTCTTTTACTCACTACCAAGAATATGCTAAGACAACCCAGGTGATTCAGTGGGTAAAGAATCCACCTACAATGCAGGAGACTCAGGTTCGATCCCTGGGTCAGGAAGATTCCTTGGAGGAAGGCACAGAAGCCCACTCTGGTATTCTTGCCTGGAAATCCCATGGACATTGGAGCCTGGGGGGCTACAGTCCATGGGGTCGCAAGGAGTCAAACATGACTGAAGCGACTAAGCATGCATGTACCCATGCAAGTATACTCCAAAAGGTTCATCTCATCTTAAGACAATCCATCTTTAGTCTAGGCTGCTAAACCTACTCTATGGATCATCAACCAAAGCTCCACTTTAGCTTGTTCACCAGTGGTCTTCAAAGCTGGAATGGAAATTACAGTTTGGATATTAAAGACCTCATGACAGCTACTGATGAGAAGAACTCTTCTAAGATGCATCAGTCCAGACGGTTGCTCATAGAAATTCATAAATTTGGTCTGGCTAAATATCCTTTGGGACTTAAAAAAGCAGACCAGTTATTTGAATTCATACAAAGCCAGCTTTACTATGATCTTTATCTTAGACTCCCCAGGCAGGTAGCTTTGCATGAGATTGAAGAAGTTAAAAACCTCAAAGAAAGGAGGATTCAGGTATTCAATGAATTAAGACTATGACTGTCTGACTGTCTGTCTGTCTGTCTGTCTGTCTCTCTCTCTCTCTCACACACACACACACACACACACAGCATCTAGGAACTCAAATTCCAATGGTGGGGTCTTTTTCAACCACAGAGACAGTGCTATTTTGTTCCCTCTTCCTTTCTACAGCAAACTAAAGGGGTTTGACAGTAATTGAAGCCACATGGACTGTTGTGCTTCAAATTGTGTCAATTATATAAACTTGCTTTCCTTTTTCCACTACCCTCTAAATTTGCATTTTCACCATGCACATGGTATATGTCAAATCTCATTACAATAGAAACCTCTGAAAGACAGACATCCCAAACCTCTCACTTGTGAGTACTATTTTTTTTTCAGACAGTGCACAATGCAATAGTTTCCCTATGACAAAATTATATGGACAATCATTGGGAATTAGTCTGAAAGAAATTAATAACCAGAAATAGATAAATAATTTGAGAAGAAGCCAAGTCTTGCAATTGACATAGCACTGATTTTCTTAATATTATTCCATGAATCTAAGTATTATTTACTGATTTACTTTGAGATACTACATACGGGAATACTTTCATGTACATCTCACTTTGCTCTCCATACCATCTCCTGGTTCCATTACTAGTTTATATAAATGATTCTATCTCCCTAGTGTAAAATGAGACTTTTTGGCCTACATAGTCACTAAATTCCTTTCTTTTCTGGATCTCTGATTCTCTTCTGAGAATCTCATAGAGTCCCCAAATCTCTGATTCTCTTCTGAGAAGCTCATAGAGTCACATTCTTCGGAATATTTCATGAACTCTCCCTACCAAATTCAAACTACTCCATTCAATTCAGGTATGACCTAAATCAAATCCCTTACGACTATACAGTGGAAGTGACAAATTAGATTCAGGGATTAGATCTGATAGACTGCCTGAAGAACTACGGACGGAGGTTCGTGACATTGTACAGGAGTCAGGGATCAAGACCATCCCCAAGAAAAAGAAAGGCAAAAAGAGGAAATTGTTGTCTGAGGAGGCCTTACAAAGAGCTGAGAAAAGAAGAAAAGTGAAAAGGAAAGGAGAAAAGGAAAGATATACCCATCTGAATGCAGAGTTCCAAAGAACAGAAAGGTGAGATAAGAAAGCCCTCCTCAGTGATCAATGCAAAGAAATAGAGGAAAGCAATAGGCTGGGAAAGACTAGAGATCTCTTCAAGAAAATTGGAGATACCAAGGGAACATTTCATGCAACCATGACCTCAATAAAGGACAGAAATCGTATGGACTTAACAGAAGCAGAAGCTATTAAGAAGAGGTGGCAAGAATACACAGAAGAACTATACAAAAAAGATCTTCATGACCCAGATAATCACAATGGTGTGATCACTCTCACCTAGAGCCAGACATCCTGGAATGCAAAGTCAAGTGGGCCTTAGGAAGCATCGCTACAAACAAAGCTAGTGGAGGTGATAGAATTCTAGTTGAGCTATTTCAAATCCGAAAAGATGATGCTGTGAATGTGCTGCACTCAATATGCCAGCAAATTTGGAAAACTCAGCAGTGGTCACAGGACTGGAAAAGGTCAATTTTCATTCCAATCCCAAAGGAAGGCAATGTCAAAGAATGCTCAAAATACTGCACAATTTGCCTGGAGAATCCCATGGAAGGAGGAGCCTGGTAGGCTACAGTCTATGGGGTCGCAAAGAGTCGGACACGACTGAATGACTTCACTTTCACTTTTCACTTTCACACACTAGTAAAGTATGCTCAACATTCTCCAAGCCAGGCTTCAACAGTACATGAATCATGAACTTCCAGATGTTCAAGCTGGTTTTAGAAAAGGCAGAGGAACCAAAGATCAAATTGCCAACATCCATTGGATCATAGAAAAAGCAAGAGAGTTCCAGAAAAACATCTACTTCTGCTTTATTGATTACACCAAAGCCTTTGACTGTGTGGATCACAACAAACTGTGGAAAATTCTTAACGAGATGAATTCTTAGAGAATACCAGACCACCTTACCTGCCTCCTGAGAAATCTATACGCAGGTCAAGAAACAACAGTTAGAACCGAACATGGAACAACAGACTGGTTCCAGATCAAGAAAGGAGCACGTCAAGACTCCTGTCAAGACGTATATTGTCATCCTGCTTATTTAACTTATATGCAGAGTACATCATGTGAAATGCCAGGCTGGATGAAGCACAAGCTGGAATCAAGATTGCCAGGAAAAATAGCAATAACCTTAGATATGTAGACAACACCACCTGCAGAAAGTGAAGAGGAACTGAAGGGCCTCTTGATGGAAGTGAAAGAGGAGAGAGAAAAAGCAGGCTTAAAACTCAACATTCAGAAAACTAAGATCATGGCATCCGGTCCCATCACTTCATGGCAAATAGATGGGGGAACAATGGAAACAGTGACAGACTTTATTTTCTTGGGCTCCAAAATCACTGCAGATGGTGACAAAATTAATAAACACTTGCTCCTTGGAAGAAAAACTATGAACAACCTAGACAGCATATTAAAAAGCAGAGACATTACTTTGTTAACGAAGGTTCATCTAGTCAAAGTTATGGTTTTTCCAGTAGTCATGTATGGATGTGAGAGTTGGACTATAAAGAAAGCTGAGCACCGAAGAATTGATTTTTTTGAATTGTGGTGTTACAGAAGACTCTTGTGACTCCCTTGGGCTGCAAGGAGAGCCAACCAGTCCATCCAAAAGGAAATCAATCTTGAATATTCATTGGAAGGACTAAGGTTGAAGCTGAAATTCCAACACGTTGGCCACCTGATGTGAAGAACCAACTCACTGGAAAAGACCCTGATGCTGGGAAAGATTGAAGGCAGGAGGAGAAGGTGACGACAGAGGACGAGATGGTTGGATGGCACCATAGACTTGATGGAAATGAGTTTGAGTAAGCACCAGGGGTTGGTGATGTACAGGGAAGCCTGGTGTGCTGCAGTCCACAGGGTCGCAAAGACTGAGTGACTGAACTGAACTGAATTTATTCATTTAGTCATTAAAGTAATGTATATTGAACTTTTACCTGTGTTCAGGCATTCTGTTAGACACTGCCCTTAAGAAATTCATAGTCTAACATCATATATTTTCCATTTGATAATATTTATTTTTAAAAAGGATGTACACGCTTTTATGTAGCACAATATTCATTTTGCTTGTGTACGACAGTGCAAATATGCATATGCCCAACTTGGTCTAACACCCTTAAAACTATAGACATCTTGAAGTTCAGGAGAATATTTTATGAATTTTGGCCCCACTTAAACAAAGAAGATAGAACCTATATATTTAGTATAAAAACAAAACATTAACATATAGTTCATTCAAGAAAATTAAGGGAATGCTATAGTTACTTTTCTTAAAATTTCCAGGCAAGATAGAAATCAATAATTCAAATCCCTGGTTGTGAATACAATTGGAATGAAATTCAAATGAGATTTGAGGAATATATTTGCTAATATCTTATTTCTCACTAATCTTTAACCAATTATTACTTATATTTGTGCAGAAATCCAGTACAAGATTAGATTATGCAAATGAATTCAGATTTCAATCTGATAACATTTCTAATGAAATTCTAATAGGTCTTAAGAGCCCATTAGTTAGCTTTAGAATTGTAATCCAAGTGTTGTGAAACCGTGTAAGTGAGCTTATGAGTTAACTCATCAGGATTCCTAAGTATGCCAGAATTATTATCATTTCATTTCTCTCAGTTTCATACCATATATATATGATTGTATATGATACATCGGTTTGTTGGTGTTGTTTAGTTGCTAAGTCTGACTCTTTTGCAACCCATAGACTGTATCCCACCAGGTCCCTTGGTCCATGGAATTCCTCAGGCAAGAATACTGGAGCAGATTGCCATTCCCTTATCTGGGGGGATCTTCCTGATTCAGAGATCAAACCCATGTCTCCTGCATTGGTAGGTGGGTTCTTTACCAGTAAACTGAGCCACCAGGGAAGCCCATGATACATCGGCACATCATTACAATAATCATGTCCATTCACTGGGTGCGTAGCCCACTGTGACAAGTGCTTTACATACTTTTTCCCCAAAACATCCCTGTAAAATAAGTATTATCTCTTTTCCCAGATGAAGGAAGTAGTAGAAAAAGATACACACAAAATTCCTACACAATTTGGAGGAAATTAATATAACCGTGATTATTATAGCTAGCATTTACTGAGGGCTTACGATGCACATTCACTGTCCTAAGAATCACAGATATCTCTTCTTGACTGTAAACATTTTATTTTGTATTGAGGTTTAGCCAACTAACAATGTGATCGTTTCAGATGATCAGCCATACATATACATGCATCCATTCTCCCCCAAACTCCCCCCTGCCTGCTGCCATCTAGGCTGCTGCATAAATTGAGCAAGGTGCATTTGCTATATGGTGCATCCTTGTTTGTTACCCAGTGAGAATCACACATATCTTATCTGATTTAAACTCTCAAGATCAGAGAACTGTCTCAAGTTTGGAGAAATCTCAGGGAATCATGGTTGACAGGAAAAATAAGACTTACTGTGCCAACTTGGTCTGCTTCAAGGACATTCCTTTGCACACAGAGCTACCTCTAAAAGCCAGCTTGTGATTATCTGGACACATCACATTCTTCTAATCAAGGACCTGTGTGCTTAGTCACTTGTCGTGTCTGACTCTTTGCGATCCCGTGGACTGCAGCCTGCCAGGCTCCTCTGTCCGTGGGGATTCTCCAAGCAAATACTGGAGTGGGTTGCCATGCCCTCCTCCAGGGGATCTTCCCAACCCATATATTGAACCCAGGTCTCCCACATTGCAGGTGGATTCTTTACTGACGTAGCCACCAGGAAAGCCCAATAACACTTTTTAAAAGTGCTTATCATAACCATTCTAATGGATATGAAGTGATATCTCATTGCAGTTTTGATTTGCATTTCCTTAATACTTAATGCTGTTAAACATCTCCCCATGTGCCTGTTGGCCATCTGTAGGTTTTCTTTGGAAAAATGTCTATTCAGCTCCTCTGCTATTTGTTAATTGGCTTGTTTTGTTGTTGTTGAATTGTATGATTTCTTTATATACTATTTTGAAGGGTATTAAGTGAAATAATTCAAATAAACTAAAAAGAAACCTACAATTTTATGTGTTTTTAATATGTGCAATATTAAATTAAAAGCAAACAAAAACTGAAACAGATAGATTCAGAGAACATCGTGGCTGCCAGAAGGGAAGAGAGTCGGGGAAGAGTAAAATGGGTAATGGGATCAACAGTACGGTGACGGATGGAGATGAAACCTTTGGTGGTGGTGAGCATGCTAAGGCACGTACCGAAATCAAAACAAAGTGTTTTACAGACAAAACTTCCATCAAGTTGTAAACCAGTTTAAAAAGTACTTACATAAAGAGCAGGGGCAGATCCAGGTTTGTTAGTCTTAAAGGTTAAACAACTGGGGGGGGGGGGGGTCCTTATTTTGTAAAAGAAACCACAAAATTGTTCGGACAAAATTGGTCAGGAAAGCACACAGTGGTTATAACTAGCTGTTGTTAGATTATCTTACGTTTTCAAATGTTACAAACACATGTGATCACATTGCAAGAGGTCTTGCCAGACTTGGAAGGGGCTGTGCGTGTTGGAGGGGTGGTGGCTAACGTTTGCGTCTCGTTGGATTCATTGCCTCTCACCACGAACAAGTGTGCAGTGAGCACATTCAGCGGCGTGTTGAAATAGTAGTCACCAATGAAGTTGCAAGTGGAGGATAGCCTTCAAGTGAACTCGACTGTTGAACACAAGAAATTTTATAACCTCTGGATCCTGGGAACGGAGATACACGTTGCAACGGATCATTCACCTGGAGACTGGGGCACAAGTACTCAGGTCCAAAACTGAGGCTAAAGGCACCTGACTGGCAGAGTGACAGAGGGGCATATTGTTACACTTCTTAAACCCCTTCTGGGAAGTGACAACCACCTCTCCCGCCTGAATGTGTCAAAACACATCAGAGCGTTAGTCAAACAGCTCAGACGTTTACCACATTTCCATTCTTGTATGTTGACCCCAGGGATAGGGAGGGGCAGGGCTTGGTGAGGCAGTGAGCATCCTATTACACATAATCCACCCAACAGTCCAGAATTCATTTCTTGAATTGCTATCACACCCTGGGCCCCTTTGTGTCTCAACAATAGACAGACTCATTTTTCCCTCCACCTTGTAAAATCCACTTTGAAGAAATGTAAGGCCATCAGCGAGCATTAAAAAAAAAAAAATCCTTAGTGGGACCACCCATTAATAATGTTACCCTAGAAGAGATAAAGAAAAATAAAGTATAGATACAGGAATCAAAGAGATCAGATGAACCAGATGTCAATGGCTTTCATAGAGAATGACCTAATGAAATGCACTGGCATGGTTTTCCTTTCAAAAGCAATCTTGAAATGAAAAGAAAAATATCTTAGGCAGGCTGTAACCTACATTTTCAGATGATGGACATAGACTGCCTTCCTTATTTGCACCCTTAGAGTTTTTGGAAGGCCAGAGAGATTGAACTCTTCCCTGCTGTTTGTTTGATTTGGTCTGAGTTGAAGCCAAGAGATGTGGTGATGGGAGTTTTGGAAAAACAATTAAAATGAAATGTATGTGGTGGGTTTTTCTGGGATCCTAATTAACTGGCCCATTTCTAGGTAACATTAGGGAAGTTGTGGGCAGTGATTATTATCTCTTTAAAGTCCTAATTAAAATGTCAAACTGTAAGGTAGAATGTCTTCAAAGCTGCATGTAATTTGATTGTGTTGGCTTATTGGGAAAATGGCCTTGGAAATACAAATAAACCAGCCACTAAAAAGATCCCAGAAGTCCAGGCTTTATTCCAGAAGTATAATCTGTATAACCAATAGCATTTCATAACTAACCACTCACCAAGTGGTAGACATCCAAGTGTCAAAGCCAGTTTCATAACACGGCAACACCTGACAGGCTGCACAGGAACGCCTTGCCATAGCATACTGGGGTTTCAGAAGGGTGTTTGGGGTTAGTTCACCCACAAATGCTTCTCATCTAGCTTGAAATGCTCTCATTTGATGAATTTCAGAAATGGCTGGCACCCTATCCACTGTTTAACTAGAACTTTGGAGCTGTTAAAGAACTCCTGCATATAATACAGACTTCTGTGACTCTCCTGCACTGAGGTGTCAGGCAGACTGGAATCCCTGTCACACCCGTGTATGACCATTAGGAAAGCTGTCCTTCCCTTAAGAAGGTGAAGCAGTTAAGACCCTTCAGGATGCAAATAACAAAAAAATCCATTAAAAAATGGCCTAGTAAAGACTCCTGCGATATAACAAGTGCAGCAGTTGGTTCACAGAGCATCTCAACGACATCACCAGTCATCCACTGTCCTTCCATCCGTCACACTGCCACTTCGTTATGCCACCTGCTCCCCTCTCTCACACACTTTTCATGAGCTCTAGCATCACCCCCTCATATAACCACAGCCAAAGAGAGAGATACAGGAATGTGGCCTTTCATGCATATCTTTTTATCTTTTCCTGGACACCCATCAGCAGCCTTGCCATGACATTTCTTTGCCCACAGTTGCATCACACGCCCATGCCTAAACTAAACACTGCCAAAGGGAATTACCATGACTGGATTGGTTTAGTCGAGACTCATCTCTCACCCCCACAGCTAAGGGGAGATCCAGTCTCCCCTGATGTACGCGGCACACTGATGTCATACATGCCATTCTGTAAAACGACTCACGATTCTCTTTGCAATGAAAAAAAAAAAAAACCAGAATAGTGTCCTCCTCAGAGGTGGCATGTCTAGTGCACCACTATCGATAGAGTTGAACACTGAGTTGCTTTTCCAGCGGTGGACAGATTTATACTGACACATTCACTTCTATTCTCTTCTCTCTCCATTCACGGCAAGGCTTATGCAAAATACCTGGTCAAGACCTTTGGCCCTGAACAAGAGAAGAACACTATTTTCACCTTGGAATCCATCCATTTCATGCACTTGTTGGCTCACAAACGTAGTCTGAGCAGCCACTCAGTAGTTCCCAGCCTCTGGGATCCAGTGCCTGACGATCTGAGGTGGAGCTGATGCAATAACAATAGAAACAAAGTGCGCAATAAATACAATGCCCTTGAATCACCACCAAACCATACCCTCCTTCCCCCGGTCCATGGAAAAATTTTCTTCCATAAAACTGATCCCTGATGCCGAAAACGTTGGGGACAACTGTATTAGGTGATGGGCCCTGTGTTGGATGTGGTCAGATGTGGTCTCTAACATCAGAAACCTCACAGTCAAGCGGGGAGAATATGGAAAGGCAAACAGGCAGAATAGTATCCTAATCTCTGATGCGGAAAACACATTTAAGTACTTGAACACGATGGTATAGTAGGTGATTCCATAGCAAAAGTCCTGGCACTATATAGATGCAGAGAGAACACTCTCTCAGCCAGTCTCCTAGAGGAAGAGACTCCTAGAATGATAGGAGGATGTGTCATAAGTAGAAAGAGTTAAAAGAAGATTAAATGAACCATGCAGCCTTCATCCTCATCTAATTAATTTTGAATAATTACGTCAAAACTCCTCAAGGATATATATACTGCTGATTTCTCAAGGGTACCTAAACCACTAAATCACGGATTCTTGAGGTACATAGATGAAAACCAGATTAGTAAACTTGAAGAAGAAAAAAACACATCTTTATTTTCATTAACGTCTAACTGAAATTTAGATTTTCTTCGATAAAAAATACAAGCAAAAAAAAAACCCAACCCCACAGTAGTGTTAATCATTGCCCATGACTTTGGCAACAATAGAAATCATAGATATTTCACACTACTTTATAATGTGATGCAGATATATCATAAAAAAGTATTCAAATTGTGGCATTTCGACTGAGCAACTTCACTTTCACTTTTCACCTTCATGCATTGGAGAAGGAAATGGCAACCTACTCCAGTGTTCTTGCCTAGAGAATCCCAGGGACGGGGGAGCCTGGTGGGCTGCTCTCTATGGGGTCGCGCAGAGTCAGACACGACTGAAGTAACTTAGCAGCAAAGACCCACTGTTAGACATTGTTCTTTAAAACATTTATTTTAAAGAATTACATGGATTTTTAAAAATATTTTGATTACTGTATTTCAATATAATTTGTTTCCATTTTTATCCTATATATTTTAGCTCATGTATCTAAAAGCTATAGTTGGAGAAAGGATTCATAGACTTCACCAGGCTAATTGGGGCACATTTCTTCCCTGGTCAGACTCTGTACTTGTACGTCAATGACTCAGCAAAAGCTATGAATTTAATTTTTGTTGTAATTGTGCATTCTGCCCAATTAAATTTTGTATTTGATTCTCAGCAATGATAGTCCAGGTTATTAAAAAGATATTTTTAGGGATATAATAAAGCTCTCCAAGTCTCTGGATTTGTCGTTTTCTTTTTGTAAGAACTTCAAAACCATCAGAAAATCTATCCCAGCCAAAGTCCTTGTAGTCATCATTCCTGTCATGACGGTCAGGTTCTGAGGCATATGTAGCAGTAGGCACTTCACCACAATCAACACTGGTAATGATTGGATTAAATGAGGTCAACTGCGCACCATGGGTTGCTAGTACCTAATTTTAACCTTGGATTCAAGCAAAAAATATGACCAAACCAATCCCCATTTGGAGTGTCCATTTCCCAGGACCACACGTGGAACCAATATTTGTATCAGTCAAGGTCCAAGCATGATCTAGAAACCACACTGATTATATGAACAGAGAGAACTTAATGTAATTATTTTAAAATTTTAGTGTAAACTTTAAAAAGACAAGACTAGAACACTGTGGCAGAGTTCACTAAACTTTCTGTACAAAGAGCCAGGGAGCAAACATTTTCAGTCATATGGTCTCCATTGCAAATATTTGACTCTTATACAGCAGCCACAGATAATACACACACTTGCCTACATCTGGTATCAGGGAAGTATTCTGTAAATCAAGTATACTCGAACAAAAAAATTTTTTTTCAAGTATCATGAAAGTATCAGTTGCAGGAGGCAGCTACACACCTTGGCTTAGCAGAACAAAGGGAGGAGTTAAAGTTTTTTAAAGCCTGGAGGAGATGAAATTCAGACTTCTGAGAAGGTGCTAGCTAGTGCTGATATCCCTGGGATGGTGCCTTAATCCAACTCTGCAAGTGTTGTAAAAACTCCAAAATGAATTCCCAATGAATTAAGGGAAGATAATGCGGAAAAGATGAAGAAGTATAGCACAGTCATAGGAAATAAACAGGAAGCCCATCTAGTGGTCTCTAGTGGTATAGCCTAGCCAGGAGCCAAGTGGCAGTGCTGAAATGTGGTTGACAAAATCTCAGCCTCACCATCACAAAGTCGAGTTTGGAAGAGTGGGCTGGCAGCTAAGAAACAATAGCTTGGCACAGAAGGTGGTTTACAAGCTTCACAGACTAGCAAAAGATAATCCGTATGTAAAAACTGAAAACAAGCTAAGAATGAACTGGTTCAACTTTTTCATAAACTCTGCTGAATAAGCCCATTAAGTAGTCTACACCTGAACTGTTTACTTAAGGAGATATTCATTTTTACTAAAAGAGTATTGAGAAGTATTGTTTCCCTCATTACCAATTTGAATGAAGAGAAAGAACTGTAACTAATCAGTAAATGCAATGACTCCATTCAGGTCACTTTTGAAAAAGAAGGCACCAAAGCTGAGGCTGGTTCTTCTGCTATTATAATTATCACTTCTGGGCATACACAGATGGCACCATAATCTCTTCAAAACCTACTGGGAAATTAAAAAGAATACTAAATTAATTTAGCATTTTTAATAAAATAGTAATGTTTTTTAATGGAATCCTTTGTTGCTATGGGTGGCAGAAATGGATTGGAGACAGAGATGATAATTAGTTCTCTATTTTCTTTATGGAAACTAGTCTCTGGTCAAAAAGACCACACATTCTTTGCCCTTGGATAATATCCACTATTAATAATCATAGGGATCCTGAGGAATAAAAGAAAATAAAGCACACTCCAGGCTGACGTGCCAAGGCTGGAGGATTCATCAAATATTCCAGGTTCCAATTTTCCCAAGGCTGTTTGCACCAAACAACACAGCAGACCATGCAACATTTGGAATCTTTTTTCTTTTTTCATTTTTTTTAAATTTATTTTTTATTGGCTTATCATTGCTTTACGATGTTGTGCTCATTTCTGCAGTACAATGAAGTGAATCAACTATATGTATACATGTATCTCCTCCCCCTGGAGCTCTCTCCCACCGTCACACCCCTCTAGGTCATCACAGACACCGAGCTGAGCTTCCTGTGCTGTGCAGAGGCTTCCCACTAGCTAATTTACACACAGTATTTATGTCAATCCTAATCTCTCAATTCACCCTTCCCTTCCCTTCCACACCTAAGTCCACATGTCCATTCTGTGTCTGCCTCTCTGTTCCTGCCTTGGAAATAGGTTCATCTGTACCCTTTTTCTAGAGTCTACATATGTACGTTAATCTATGATTCTGTGTTTCTTTTTCTGACTCGCTTTACACTGTATGACACACTCTAGGTCCATCCACGTCTCTACAGATTCATTCCTTTTAGTGGCTAAGTAATATTCTATCGGAAATATGCACAACTTCTTTATCCATGCATCTGTTGTTAAACATTTAGGTTGCTTCCAGGTCCTGACTATTGTGAATAGTACTTCAGTGAATACTGGAGTACATGTGTCCTTTTGAATTAGAGTTTTCTCCAGGCATTATATCTGGTAGGGGATTGCTGGGTCATATGGTAGCTCTATGTAATATTTGGAGGTCTTTCCTATCCCTCCCATTTGGTGTCTTTGAAGAAAGAAGAAACAAAACTCTTGTAAAATTATATTACCTTCTTGAAATTATTTCTGACTGGTATCATTCAAGGCTTGCTCACTTCCCTATACTTTGTACCACTGTGGTATTTTTTATTTAATATGTCTTCTTCCTCAGTCACAAGTAGGTGCTGTGTTAACTGCTGGGTGCCCAGCACTGTCTGAGGCACTGCAGAATTCTCAGAAGGCTCCCATTGTCAAAATGTTTACTATATGGTTTGGACAGCGGAATGGAAATAAAGGATACTACTGGATTCAACAGAATGTTAAATGAGGTCATTTCTTTCCCAGCATCCTAGTTAATAGGCTTATATCTTGGCAAAGGAAAAAGAAAATAAACATTCCTGAGCTGAAGTATGCTGCCTAAGGTTTCAAGTTAAAAATATGATTTAGACTGGGCCTTGAAGGATGAGTAGAACCTAAACCAAGGAAAGTGAGGCCGAGCAAATAGTTGAGCAAAAAGAGCACAGACGCAGAAAATAATTCTGAGTTAACTGAGACAAAGGCTAATGATTTTAGAAAGAACTATGTGAAATAAGGTTCGTAACAGTTAATGGAAGCATTTGAAAGTGATTCGTTAAATCTGAAACAGAAGCAGAAACTTCAAGTATGCAGGAAGCGGGGTTTTGAAAAGATGGATCATCAATGTAAAGAACAGTTAATAAGACGGGCAGGACTTGTCAGGGATGCACTTCCCTTCTGGTCCAGTAGCTGAGACTCCAAGCTCTAAATGGACAGGGCCCAGGTTCAATCCCTGGTCAGGGAACTAGATCCCACAGGCCACAACTAAGACCTGGAACAGTCAAATAAATAAATATTTTAAAAATACTAACATCAGGCTTCTACTGTGGTGGCCCAGGCAGAAGTAGGTAATAATCATACCAGCCATGAGAATCAAGATGAAGGCTCTTGGAATCCAGAAATCAAGGTCACAGTGGAAGCTACACTCCAACAGTTGGTTACTTTGATAGTACCTTTCTCAGCACCCTTTTGGTCCATGAGTCTTACCACATCATTCCCAGACTGGCATGTGGAGTGCTCCAAGATACAAAGACAGCGCCGCCCCTGGAGGAGGAGGGCGGCCTCTTTCGCGGGTCTTGCGGATGCAAGCTTTGAGCCTTTTTTCCATTATGTTCCCACCACAGATCAGATCCGATCAGATCAGTCGCTCAGCCGTGTCCAACTTTTTGCGACCCCATGAATTGCAGCACGCCAGGCCTCCCTGTCCATCACCAACTCCCAGAGTTCACTCAGACTCACATCCATCGAGTCAGTGATGCCATCCAGCCATCTCATCCTCTGTCATCCCCTTCTCCTCCTGCCCCCAATCCCTCCCAGCATCAGAGTCTTTTCCAATGAGTCAACTCTTCACATGAGGTGGCCAAAGTTCTGGAGTTTCAGCTTTAGCATCATTCCTTCCAAAGACATCCCAGGGCTGATCTCCTTCAGAATGGACTGGTTGGATCTCCTTGCAGTCCAAGGGACTCTCAAGAGTCTTCTCCAACACCACAGTTCAAAAGCATCAATTCTTCGGCGCTCAGCCTTCTTCACAGTCCAACTCTCACATCCATACATGACCACAGGAAAAACCATAGCCTTGACTAGACGGACCTTTGTTGGTAAAGTCTCTGCTTTTGCATATGCTATCTAGGTTGGTCATAACTTTCCTTCCAAGGAGTAAGCGTCTTTTAATTTCATGGCTGCAGTCACCATCTGCAGTGATTCTGGAGACCAGAAAAATAAAGTCTGACACTGTTTCTACTGTTTCCCCATCTATTTCCCATGAAGTGGTGGGACCGGATGCCATGATCTTCGTTTTCTGAATGTTGAGTTTTAAGCCAACTTTTTCACTCTCCACTTTCACTTTCATCAAGAGGCTTTTGAGTTCCTCTTCACTTTCTGCCATAAGGGTGGTGTCATCTGCATATCTGAGGTTATTGATATTTCTCCCGGCAATCTTGATTCCAGCTTGTGTTTCTTCCAGTCCAGCTTTTCTCATGATGTACTCTGCATAGAAGTTAAATAAGCAGGGTGACAATATACAGCCTTGACGAACTCCTTTTCCTATTTGGAACCAGTCTGTTGTTCCATGTCCAGTTCCCACCACACACAGGGTTTATGGCATCCTACCGTCTCCTTAAAATCTTCCTTTCTTTCCCCTAAACCCAGGGAATGCTTATCTTTCCTGCTTTCTGATTTGATGGAAAACAAAGGGGCACTGAAGATCCTAGCTGATCCTTCACGTTTTCTTCTCAAACCCCCAACTAATCTGGCTCTTTGCACAATAGAATACATCTTTGTTTCACCTGACTTTTCTAGACACCAGCCTCCTAGCTCTCCCAAAGCACCTCCACGTATTTTATAGGTTCTCAATGTTTTGGTTTGGTCTTGGTCTTAAGCAGTTGTTATGTAAGACTGAACTGAACTGAAATGTAAGTAAACAAGCTAATCTTTTGCATGTTTACATCTCTTGCTAAAGAGCTGCAGATGCTAATGTCGATGTCTTGATAAGAAACTCTAGAATTTCTAAACTTTAAAAGGCATGAATTTTGCTAACAGGTGAGTAAAATTTCATGAGAGCATCTTTTTCTTTAATATATGCTAAAAGATAAATTGCATCCAGGCACAAACCCTCAGGATTTGAAATGTCACTTTTGAAAAAGGCTCCTACAGTAGTGCTTGGAAAATAACTTTAAAATAAAACAGAACCCAATCCGAAGACTGTTTCTTTCTTTTTTATATGTCATTTGTTCTCTAACACAACAATCCCAAAACAGTAATTTATAATATTGTACATTCTAGCAGCATAAAAACTCAGACTATTCACAGCTAATAACCATTAGCTTTTCCTTTTTGATCACCAGCCACAGATTTTCATGAATTTTCTTTCCTATTCTTTCAGATGGTGCCTCCTCTCCTATTCTTTAAGCCAGCTTGCTCCTCATAGTATCCTACTTCTGAAAAATGTCTACAAAACACACCCAATTTCTCAATCTGTGTGTGTGCTTCTAGTAGCAAAATTGTATTGTTACCAACTGTGATGATTGTTTCAGAGAAGGCAATGGCACCCCATTCCAGTACTCTTGCCTGGAAAGTCCCATGGACGGAGGAGCCTGGTAGGCTGCATTCCATGGGTTCACTAGGGGTCGGACACGACTGAGCGACTTCACTTTCACTTTTCACTTTCATGCATTGGACAAAGAAATGGCAATCCACCCCCAGTGTTCTTGCCTGGAGAATCCCAGGGATGGGGAAGCCTGATGGCCTGCCGTCTATGGGGTCGCACAGAGTCGGACACGACTGAAGGGACTTAGCAGCAGCAGCAGTGATGATTGTTTAGACAAGCAAAAGATATGCATTCAATCTGGCTATAGACTTACAAGAAACTAAACTTTTTTACCAACTGTGTTTGCTTACCAAACCTGCACTACTTAAACAATATATTCTCAAGAGCCCAGTTCCTGATACCCACCCTTTTCAAGCAAAAAGACTGCTTGAAATATCTTTGATAATTAGACAACATGGAAGTAATAAATGTAAAGTTGGATAAAAAGAATATAAAAAAATGTTAGTTATTGAAAAGTATGTGTGTGTGTAGTATTTCATATAATAAAGGCATATAAAAAGAAAACAATGGAAACATCTTAGGTACAGAAGGAAAGTTTAAGAATAAACCATTTGTTGCAAAGAGATATCTAGTCATTTAAATATTTTCCTTAGCCACCTTCAGGCGAATGTTCCTGTGTAGGTATCCTGGGTAGCCTATGGAGATACTCAGAAGAAAAAACCAGGCTCTTATCTAAAAGAATCTGACAATTTAGTTGGAGAGAAAACACAAGCAGAAGAAATACTAAACTAAATTATAAAAATCTATCACAGGTGCATGCCTTATGACACAGACACGCTACTTCTTAGATTTCAACCCCAAACAATCATGAATATAACCACATGGATTTATAGGGTAATTTTTAGAATAATTAATCTTGGCTAAATGGCAAGATAATTCATTTTTTAAAGTGCAATAAAATGGCATGTAGCCATTACAGTGATATATAAAAGACAGATTAATGATACAACCGTTTATGTTGGGAAGAAAACTAGGCTAAAATTTGCAAATGTGATATGATCCCCTTGGTGTGAAAACCATACAAATAATCCTCTACATAAAGTTTACAGTTAAGATATTTGTAGGAGTGCTCAGCCGTATCCAACTCTTTGTGGCCCCATGGACTGTAGCAAACCAGGTTCCTCTGTCCATGGGATTTTCTAGGCAAGAATACTGGAGTGGATTGCCATATCCTACTCCAGCGAATCTTCCCAACCCAGGGAATGAACCTACCTCTCTTGTGTCTCCTGCATACAACTTAGCAACTGAACAACAAATGAAAAATATCATATTAACGGTGTGAATGAAAACTAGAAACTAAACAATGGTGTCTTCTCTTTCCACTTGTATGCAACACTGAAGTGGAGATCCTAGCCAAGACAATTATGCAAGAAAATTAAACAGAAGACTCCAGATTGGAAAGGAAGTAATAAAACTGTTACTTGCCAGTGACATAATCTTGCATGTAGAAAATTCTGTAGGAATCCACTAAAAATCTGTTAGAGATAATCAATGAGTTCAGCAAAGTTGCAAGATATATATCAGGATGTGAAAATTAATTGAATTTCTATACAGTGCACGTGTACTAAGTCATTTCAGTCTTGTCCATCTCTATGACCCTCTGGACTGTAGCCCACTAGGCTCTTCTGTACATGGGATTCTCCAGGCAAGAATACTGGTGTGGATTACCATTTACTTCTCCAGGGGATTTTCCCAACACAGTAGCAATGATCAAATAAAAAATGAAGTCAAGAAAATAATTCCATTTAAAGTAGCATCAAAAAGAATAAAATACTTAGGAATACATTTAACAAAGGAAGGGTAAAACTTATACTCTAAAAGCTACAAAACATCATTGAAAGAAATTTAAGACCCTAATCAACAGGAAAACATTTGTTTTCATGGAAAATATTTATTGCTACAATGCCAATATTCCCCAAATTGATCTACAAATTCAATGCAATCCCTATCAAAATACCAGCTAACTTTTCTGCAGAAATGGACACGCTGATCCTAAAATTCATATGGAGACACAAGGCATGCAGAATAGTCAAAATAATCTTAAGAAAGAAAAACAAAATTAGAAGACACACTTCCCAATTTCAAAACCTGCTATGAACATATAGTAGTCAGGACAATGTGGTACTGTTATAAACAGAGACAAATAGGCAAAAGGAATAGAATTGAGGATCCTGAAATATACCCTTATATTTATGATCAATTATTTTTAATAAGAGTGCCAAGAATTGGATCACATACACACATACATCACACCATACACAAAAACTAGCTCAAAATGGATCAAAGATCTAAATGTAAAAACTTAAACTATAAAACTTTAGAAGAAATGATATAAGTAAATCTTCATGAACTTAGATTAGGCAATGGTCTCCTAAACATTACATCAAAACAAGAACAAAAATAAATAAACTGGACACTGCCATTTTTTAGTTAGTTTTCTGTTTGTTCTGTTTTTTATTTCTGTTTTCTTTTTCTAGTCTTTTTATTGGTTTTCTGTAACAGTTTTTAGAATCGTGCTTTTGAACTGTGGTGTTGGAGAAGACTCTTGAGAGTCGCTTGGACTGCAAGGAGATCCAACCAGTCTATCTCAAAGGAGACCAGTCCCGGGTGTTCATTGGAAGGACTGATGCTGAGGCTGAAACTCCAATACTTTGGCCACCTCATGCAGAGAGTTGACTCATTGGAAAAGACCCTGATTCTGGAAGGGATTGGGGGCAGGAGGAGAAGGGGATGACAGAGGATGAGATGGCTGGATGACATCACCCAACTCTATGGACATGAGTTTGGGTGAACTCCGGGTGTTGGTGATGAACAGGGAGGCCTGGTGTGCTGCGATTCATGGGGTCGCAAAGAGTCGGACACGACTGAGCGACTGAACTAAACTGATAGCATTTCTTAGTTTATTTGTTTAGTGTTGTTAGGGGTTGCTCTAAATATTACATTGTATACACATAACTTATTACTGTCTATTTGGCATTGTCATTCTACTAACTTAAATGGTACATAGAAACCTTACCTGGCTTTACATTCTTTTACTCTCCTCCACTTATAAATGTAATAAATATTTCTACATATGTTCAGAGCCACATCGGACAGTGTTACAATTTTAGTTCAATTGTCAAGCAATTTTCTGTTTAGAAAACTTCCTTTGGTCATTCATTTATGGTAGATTTGCTGGCAACAAATCCTCTTAGTTTTCCTTCATTTTAAAATGTCTTTCTGTCTCCTTTCAGGCCAGAAGTATGTCTTCTCTAGGTACGTAATTTGGGGTTGACAATTCAGACTCCTAAACCCTAAGTGCATGGAATAGAGCATCTGCACCTCTGAACTTTAAAGGATCACAGACTTTTCAATGGTAACCAGTGAAGCCTACATCTCTGAAAAGTCTAGTTAGCCAGATTCCTTGCATAATACATTAAAATATGGAGAGAGTCCCAATAAATTTACAGTCTGTGGTATTGAAGCTTACAGTCAGATTTAATTTGGTTTGATTTAAAGGAAATAGATATTATGTCTTGCACATTTAGCTTTGTAAAATACAATATAAATCTCTTATACAGTTTTTGCTGCTGCTGTTTAGCCGCTCAGTCGTGTCCAACTCTTTGCCACCCCGTAGACCATAGCCCACCAGGCTCCTCTGCTCATGGGATTTCCCTGGCAAGAATACTTGAGTGGGTTATCACTTTCTTCTTCAGGGAATCTTCCCAACCTAGAGATCGAACCCACATCTCCTGCATTGCAGGCAGATTCTTTACCACTGATCCACCAGGAAAGCCTTTTTGCTTTTTTTAATTTGTGTGTTTAATTTCTAGATCACTGTAGCCTTCTACGATACTTATATGTTCTTGGTTTTTAAAAAAGAAACACCTAAAATAAGTCAGATTTTCTTACAGAGCTAGGATTTCACACTGTAGAACTACCTTAGCCTGGGCCCCAGTGTTCAAAGGAAATATATCAAAGTGAACATGGGTTTCAAGTGTGATGTTTCTCTCACCTTGCACTGGAATGTCATCTGTGACTTTAAAGGTAAAAATTCCTCCTGTTGTACTCTCTATTCCCTCTGTGGTCCGGGAAATGCAGACTGTGAGTAGACAGTGTGAGTATAAGTTTGTAGTAGACAGATTGGACGTTACTGGTTTTACCTGAGATTTCTGGTGTACCATATTCTCCTCCCAAGGCTGCATTCTTTATTGCTTTTTTCTGAGTACTCCCAAGAGTTCCATCCTCCTCTTCTGCTTAAAACCTTTTTAGAACTATTCTTTGATCCCATTTTTTTCTAATTATTTTCTCAATTATTAATTTTTTTTAATGTGGGTGTCCCAAAGATGCTAGAGTTGTAAATATACTCTTTACTATGAGATGTTTATCTCAAGGTTCAGTCTTTACCCCAGGTGGCACAGTGGTAAAGAACCTGCCTGCCAATGCAGGAAACGCAAGATAGATTCAATCCCTGGGTTGAGACGATTACTTAGAATAGGAAACAGCAACCCACTTGAGTATTCTTGACTGGGAAATCCCGTGGACAGAGGAGCTTGGCAGGCTACAGTCCATGGGTCTCAAAGAGTCGGACATGCGTGAGCATGCACACACGTCTGCCTCTGTCTAAAGCCGGAACTCTCCAGCTACATATGGACATTTCACTGGGGATATTGCAAATGTATCTCAAACTCATTACTTTCAAAACCAGACTCTAACTTTCCCATGAAAGTCAGCACCTCTGCCTGTGATCCTCATCTCAGGAAACGGCACTATTGTTTAGCTATCCAGTTATCCAAGCTATCTTCTCACCCACTTCTAAGTCAAACTGTTGCTGAGAATTAAAACTAAATATCATATAAAATTCTTCCCCCATGGCTGCGTCCCCCGTTGCCACTCCCTTGACTTAGCTTCCATTCATTTCTCATCTAAACACACTACCAGCTTTACTGCTACTTCTGCCTTACCTCCCTGTGCTACCACCGCGAATACAGCTGCTAATAATAGTACTAACCAAACAGTAACAAGAGCCAGCATTTACTGAGCACTTTCTATAAGCCAATGCCTGACATAATTTGATTAATTTAAGGCTCCTCACACAACTTTTAAGAGTAAATTCCACTTTTATCCCCATCATATAGACAAGGAAACTGAGGGCTCTGGGAAGTTAAATCTTTTATGCTAAGTGAAATAGCTAACTAAGAGGAAATTCAGGAATTCAAGCCCAGGAAATCAGGCTCCAGAGCCAGGAGAGTTAACCACTACACCATCGTCTCCAAAATCACCTCCACTCTCACTCTCCTCCTACCTCACTTCTGCACACGGCAACCGTGATGACGTTAAAATGGATATCCGATCATGCTACTCACCTCTGTAAAATCCCTGGGGCTTGAGGACAGCATCAAATGGCTTCCTGTGTCATTTAGAAACATTCGTCCCCTGCACCATGCAAGTTCGTACCCCAGAGGAATCAGGATCTTTTGCACAGATTTCTCTGACTTCACTGCTTCCGCCATTTTCTTCCCCTGGGTGGAGTCTGTTCTTACTCCAAGAATTAACTGGGTAGGTTGTAACTTCTCAGTAATCTCCAGGGCAGGTGGCTTTCATTCACCCTTTTTTCCCTCCAAAAGGTGGCAGGTGTATGGCATTAGTTTAGCCTTGGCAGCAGCTGAGGAAAGGGTCTACCAGCCAAGGAGTGGATAGATGGCAACAATCACATCTCCCACAGCCTCTTTCATGCTTATTGCTCTACATGCAATTGTCTTTTTCCTTGTCTTCACTCCTACACAAGGAATTTTTTCCCTCGTAGTTTTTTCCCTCTGGATCTTATTTGCAAACAGATTGTCCAGTAAACTGATGAATGAATGGATTAAAGATAATTCAGTGCATCAAGGAAACCCCATCATAAGTGGAAAGTGAAAGTGTTAGTCGCTCCCTCCTGTCTGACTTTTGCAACCCCATGGACTGTAGCCCACCAGACTCCTCTGTCCGTGGGATTCTTCAGGCAATACTGGAGTAGATAGCCATTCTCTTCTCCAGGGAATCGTCCCAATCCAGGGATTGAACGCAGGTCTCCTGCTATGCAGGTAGATTCTTTACCATCTAAACCACCAGGGAAACTCAGTTATAAATGGGTAGATATACAAACAAATTCTTATAAAATAAAACTGTGTAGTGTAAAAGAAATAGAAAGGAGTGACTCAGCCTTAGGTTCAAGAGCAGCCTCATGAGAGCAGGGTTTCTAATGGGCTTAGTCTCCAGTGTATCCCTGGAGACTGATAAGAGTGACTGGCCTTCACCTGGCACTCAATAAATACATGTGATTAAATAAGAGAACTTCTGTGAACTGAATTCCTGAAATCCAATTGATTAAAATTAATTTCTTGTACTAGCTTGTACACATCACAAGTCAGTAACTTCCAAAACAATTCTCAAAGGGAGGTCCCAGCATAAGCACCACCTGGATAACTGTTATAAATGCAAATTATGGAGTACCATTCCAGACCTAGCAGAGTAATGCTCAAAATTCTCCTAGCTCCTCTTCAACAGTACGTGAACCGAGAACTTCCAGGTGTTCAAGCTGGATTTAGAAAAGGCAGAGGAGCCAGAGATCAAATTGCCAACATCCATTGGATCATAGAAAAACCAAGAGTATTCCAGAAAAACATCTACTTATGCTTTATTGACTATGCCAAAGCCTTTGACTGTGTGGATCACAACAAACTGTGGAAAATTCTTAAGAGATGGGAATACCAGACCGCCACCACTATCTGCCTCCTACGAAACCTGGATGCAAGTCAAGAAGCAACAGTTGGAACCGGACATGGAACAATGGGCTGGTTCCAAATTGGGAAAGGAGTATGCCAAGACTGTATATTATTATCCTGCTTATTTAACTTATATGCAGAGAACATCATGTGAAATGCTGGGCTGGATGAAACACAAGCTGGAACCAAGATTACATAGAGAAATATCAATAACCTCAGATATGCAAATGACACCACCTTATGGCAGAGAGCAAAGAGAAACTAAAGAGCCTCTTGATGAAGGTGAAAGAGTAGAGTGAAAAACTGCCTTAAAACTCAACATTCAAAAAACTAAGATCATGGCATCCACTCCCATCACTTCATGGCAAATAGGTGGGAAAACAATGGAAACAGTGACAGACTTTTTTTCCTTGGGCTCCAAAATCACTGCAGATGGTGACTTCAGCTATGAAATTAAAAGACGCTTGCTCCTTGGAAGAAAGCTATGACCAACCTAGACAGCATATTAAAAAGCAGAGACATTACTTCGCCAACAAAGTTCTGCCTAGTCAAAGCTATGGTTTTTCCAGTAGTCATGTATGGATGCAAGAGCTGAACCATAAAGAAGGCTGAGCATCAAAGAATTGATGCTTTTGAGCTGTGGTGTTGGAGAAGACTCTTGAGAGTCCCTTGTACTACAAGGAGATCAAACCAGTCCATCCTAAAGGAAATCAGTCCTGAATATTCATTGGAAGGACTGATGCTGACACTGAAACTCCAATACTTTGGCCACCTGATGCAAACAGTTGACTCATTGGGAAAGACCCTGATGCTGGGAAAGATTGAAGGTGGGAAGAGAAGGGGACAACAGAGGACAAGATGGTTGGATGGCATCACTGACTCAATAGACATGAGTTTGAGTAAGCTCTGGGAGATGGTGAAAGACAAAGAAGCCTAGTGTGCTGCAGTCCATGGGTCATGACTGACTGAACAATGATTCCAGACCTAGAGAGTTAGAGACTCTAGGGGTGGTACCCATATATATATGTATATATAAGCAAGTTTTTCAGGTGGTTCTGACATATAAGAAGGTTTGAAAGCAATTGTTCTAAAGCAATGATTTTCAATCCTGCCTGCACATTAGAATCACCTGCTGTGTTTGTGTTGTGTCTGTGTGTGTATTATAGACTGAATATTTGTATCCCCCTAAAATTTATTTGTATCCTCCTAAAATCCACTGGAGAAGGTAATGGCAGCCCACTCCAGTACTCTTGCCTGGAAAATCCCATGGACAGGAGCCTGGTAGGCTGCAGTCCATGGCGTCGCTAGAAGTCGGACACAACTGAGTGGCTTCACTTTCACTTTTCACTTTCATGCATTGGAGAAGGAAATGGCAACCCACTCCAGTGCTCTTGCCTGGAGAATCCCAGGGACGGGGGAGCCTGGTGGGCTGCCGTCTATGGGGTTGCAGAGTCGGACACAACTGAAGTGACTTAGCAGCAGCAAAACCCACCGATAGGGTCACAAAGTCAGATATGACTGAAGCAACTTAGCATGCATGTATGTGTGTGTGTATATGTACATGTATGTATATATGTATGTGTCTGTGCATATATGCACACACCTACCATGGTCTCCTTGGCTGCTGTAACAAAAAATACTGGGTGACTTAAATGAGAATTTATTTTCACGGTTCTGGAGGATGGAAGTTAAAGATAAGGATGCCGGAAAGGGCCGCTGCTAGTGAGGCTCCTCTCCTTGGCTTGCTGATAGCCACCCTCTCTGTGTTTTCACCTGCTGGTGGTGGGTGTGGAGAGGGAGCGGTGAAGGGAACAGGGAGACAGAGGGGGGAAAGGAGGGGAGGGAGAGGGAGAGGTGGCTCTAGTCTTTGTCCCTTCTTATAAGGACACTAACGCCATCATGAGGATGAGCTGCACCCTCATGAATTCAACCTGAAACCAGTTTATCGCCCAAAGACGACTCCTCCAAATATCGCATTGGAAATTAGGGCTTGAGTATATGGGGACCTTCCCATCTCAGGGATCGCACCCGGATTTCCGGCATTGACAGGCAGATTCTTTACCACTAGTGCCACCTGGGAAGCCTACGCATTTATTCAATCCTTGGTTTTTCCTCAAGGAGCTTGATTTAATTTGCATTTGCAAGATTTGCAAGGTGTTTCCTGGGGCTCCCAATGCTTGGGGCTAAGTCTCAGAAGTCCCAGGTTTGTTCTAAGAATCAAGCGTGTATTCTGAAGCTCACAGATTTTTACTATTCCCCAGAGCAGGGCATTTTCTTGTTCTTGGCCCCTCACCCTTCACTTCCTTATTCTTGGACACTGTGAGCTGGTAGAAAGAACGTGGACTTTGAAGCCAGAGACACAGATCCTGTTTATATCCAGCTCCACCACTTAATGGCTTTGTGAGCCAGAGCAAGTCACTTAGCCTTTCTGAGCCTCAGTTTCTCATCCCCCCAAAAAGTAGAGGGGGGATAATGGGATAACACCTACTCTCTGAACAGTGTAAAGATTAAATTAATTAAGATCGTATATAAAATTCTAATCTAACATTTAATGCAAAACAAATATCAGTTATTGCATAGCTGTCTTCTTAAAGATCATATTATAAATTTAAAGACTTCCCCAAATTTTGTAATCATAACAAAAAAATAAAAGGTGTATTTTTGTCATTTCTGACATGTGTATATTGAAAGAATAGAATACAGAGCACTTTTATTTTAGAAAATATGTTTTCTTCAATGAACATTATTATATTTGCATATTTACTAATAAATAGTATTCACCTTGATATTCCAATTATTAAAATACCAAGTGATAACAAAGCTTTAAGTACTATTTTTAATAAGGGATTTTAATAAAGAATCTGAGACATGTTCCAACAACCTTCAAGAAAGTCTTTACCATAGTCTTACTTCCTTGGTGAATGAACACAAGAAATTACATTTTACGGTTATCCTCCCCTGAGCTAAGAGAAATTTTCAGTTTCATCTTCTTACTTTCTCACCTCAGAAACTGACCAGAGGCATTAGGTGACAATCCTAGAGAAAGGGTGATTATTCTTACTTCCATGAAAAATAATTTAGTTTTCTTTTGCAGTTTTTTTTTTAATTTAGCTTACTGAAGCATAATTTACATACCATAACATTCACCAGTCTAAATCAGCAATTTGATGAGAATGGATAAATGTACCCAGTTGTAGAAATACTACACAATCATGATATAGAATATTTCCATCACATCAAAAAGTTCTTTTTCTTTTTGAGGTTAATTCTCCCCTACTCCTCAAACTCTAGACTTTAAAACCTAAGGGTCTGCTTTATATCACTGTAGTTTTGACTTCTCTAGAATTTCATATAAATGGAATCACACAGTCTTCTGCATTTGACTTCTTTTATTTTAGCATTATGTTTTTGAGGACATTGGATTTGTTTCCAATTCTTGGCTATTATGGATGAAGTTTCAGTGAATATTCCTGTACAATTTATTATGTGGACATGAATATGTTTTCATTTCCTTGGATCCTTAGAGTGGAATTTCTGGGTCATATGGTGGCTATATGTTTTGGCTCATAATAAACTGCAAAATTGCCAAAGTGGCTGTACCATTTTATGTGTACATATGCAATGCGTGAGAGTTTTGTTATTTCCACACCTTACCAGTACTTTGTATTGTTATTTTCATTTTAGCCATTACATTGTAACTGCAGAGCATCTACTGTGGTTTAATTTTATATTCCTCTGATAACATAAGTTTTATGAGAGATTAATTTTATATTAAGTAATACAATTTTAAAATATTTTAATATTAATTGTATTAATTTCATGTTATTTTAATTTAAAGTCAATTTAATAATATAACTCATTTGACATTAATGCTATATTTAACTTATTTCAGCAAATATTAATCCTATTACAGTCTAAAGTAGGCTTCCCCAGTGGCTCAGTGGTAAAGAATCCACCTGCTACTCAGGAACTGCAGGAGACTCGGGTCCAATCCCTGAGTCAGGAGGATGGGTCCCTGGAGGAGGGCATGGACAGAGGAGCCTGGTGAGCTAAAGTCCATAATGTTGCAAAGAGCCAGACACAAATGAAGTGGCTTAGCATGCGTGCATGCACAGCTTTAAGTATATAGATCTTACACATATTTTATAAATTCTTTCCTAAGTGTTTTATTGTTATTCTAAATATACTTATTACATATTACTTTCCAATTTATCATTTCTCTTATATAGAAATACAACTGACTTTTGTTCATTGGCCAGGCATCCTGCAACTCTGCTAAATTTATATCACTCAGTAATTTTGTACAATATTTCTTAAGATTTTCAGCATAAATTTGTGGTCTGAAAATAAAGGCAACTACACTTTTTCTTTCCCAAAAGCTCTGAAACCACAAGTGAAGTTTTATCTCATGTAATAACTATATTCATTTAGCAAAGCTTCATTTCAGTTCCTGAAAAATTACATCACATTTTGAACTTTTTTTTTCAGAATAATATATTTTTTTCACTCGAAGTCACACTAAATTACACAATGAAATGTGATATTTTGACATTATACCCTGACTTATTTTCTTGGTACCATGGTTTCTAGCCAAGGAATATTCCATGGAAACAAACATAAATTGTGTGCCCATTTGGATGACTCCAACATATTTTGTTTATATAAATACATGTGCAGGTGTACAGATGTTTTGCTTTTACACACAAACACAGAGCAAGGGGGTTGAAAAAGTAGCATCTACCACGTTTCTGGCTAAGTTTGATGTGTGCTAGTTTCACTCGTTTTTAAGAATTCGGTCTTTATTTTGTCCTAAAAGGGACTTTGTGTGCTATAACTTCAAGGTGTAGTCTGATTGTAAGATAAGAATGAGTCCCAAAGTACTGTCAATTTATTTGCTATAGAATTTCCATTTGCTTCCTTCCTGTTCTTGTGACTGTAAGCACCTGCTTAACAACACTTTTTACCTTGGAAGCAGCAGCTGCTTTCAAACACAGCAGCTGAATCCAGTTTTCAATTTTTCTAATACTGGTAGAACCATCTTCATCATCCACCCCGCCCCACCACCCATCGTCCCAGCCCAACACAAGAAGATACCCGCAACAGCTAAGCAGAGCCTCTCTGTCATTTAAAGTCTGACTTTCAGCATCACAGGCCTCTCTTCCAACTTCTAGGACTTAACATTTCCAGCCTCTCCCCCTTGCCCCCCAACCCCAACCCTAAGAGTGGTGGCTGCTTCCTTCAATAGCTACTTCTGTGACACCTTCATGCTTTGTCTTTCTCTTGCTCTCACTCTTTTCATTTTTCTATTACATAAAATAAAACTTTAAACACAGTGACTATTTCATTAAATGAAATTACTTCATTTCAAAAAAAAAAAAAAAAGGTTGATATGCTTTGTTTTTGAGGAACCCTGAGTGATAAAGATATTGGCACGAGGCATAGTCCCAATCAAACATAGTCCATTAGAGTTAATTTGGTCATTTTGTAGGCTGCGGTGAGTGTTGAACTGTTTGTTAATGTGAAATGGATAGTTAGTGATCCATGATAAGAACTGGCATATGACTAATCAAGGCATTGCTGGTGACTGATGGTGAAATGCCAGTGGAAGCAGGTCCGTAGAAAACCAAATGGTTACTCTCCTTCAGCACTGTGGCAATGAAGGTAACGAGGACTACAGTGAGGGGCAGATTTTGAATATGTTGGAGCATTTACAGAGAGGAAATGAAGAATACTGTGAATAGATCCTCAGGGTGTTTGACCAAGGAGGATGGAACAGGATTCCAGAAAGAACCAAGCATCTTGATATTGATGGTTTTCTGAGTGTTTCTGGATGGAAAATGTCCATTGGAAGTGGTTCTGATGGTCTGTTTTGATTGAGTGGCATTTGACTCTTTGATAGCCTGCCTGTAACAAGACTGAGATGCCAGAACATCCCTGGGAAAATGTAGAAAAGCGGGTCTAAAAGGCTTAGGGTAAGGGGCAAGACTGTTCAGGAGATTTATCACCTTTGACCTACATTCCCACCCCTCCACTACCTTTAACCCACACCACATTCACGAGAGGGCTCCAAGGTCTCTCTGTTTCCACTGCTGAGGGGGGAACCTGAATCTTGGGAAAGCTCTCTGGTCGCTGTCATTTATAGCTGCGAAAGTAAGAGCTGCTGCCATTGAAATGCGTTCTCTGATTTTCAATAGGAAACTGTGCTGAAGTGTCTTAACTGACGTTTAACCAAGTGTCTGTGCTTAACTGACAAAGACAACGTGGAGGCATTTACCATAATGAGCAGAAGGAATAAACTGGTAATCAATTTGTTTTGACTTGCAAATATATCTGGCAGTGGAAAACTGATTTGAGTGTCTCTAGGGAAAAGACCCTGATGCTGGGAGGGATTGGGGGCAGGAGGAGAAGGGGACGACAGAGGATGAGATGGCTGGATGGCATCACTGACTCGATGCACATGAGTTTGAGTGAACTCCGGGAGTTGGTGATGGACAGGGAGGCCTGGAGTGCTGCGATTCATGAGGTCACCAAGAGTCGGACACGACTGAGCAACTGAACTGAACTGAACTGAACTGAAGGATGAAAGATAGAGACAGGCTACTAAAATGTTACTTGATCTATAAAATACAAACAATTCAAATGCCTGATAGAAACTAGGCATGGACTGATAAAATGCAGCGTCAAAACCTCCCACCTGGTTTCTGTACATAAGCCTGGAACCCCTTGATCATAGGGGAGAGCCTAGGTTCGCTTGAAATTAGAGCCTGCTACCCTGCCATACGTATATACTATGAACCTTCCTTCAAGCCTTTTCCAAAGGAAACTGTAGGCATTTATGAGTATGATTGTGCTATGGCAAAAAGAAATATCTGAATCTTTCAGGAGCTATGAGGCACTGGCTTTGAACTAACTCTGAATTCTAGGAATCCTAAATGCCACTTGGTCCACCAGTCATATTGAGGGTTTACAGGGGCCATGTAGCAGACAGAGTCAATGCTGGAGAAACATGTGCGATGGAGATAGAATTTTGGAGTTATTAGAACACAGACAAATATTTAGAACCACGAAACAGGATGATATCACCAAACAGTGGTGTGGATAGATAAATGAAGTCCAAGGGTTAAGTCATGATCGCACTTCAAATTTTAGATATTGATAATATGAGAAGGAACTACAAAAAAAGATTGAGAGGCAGCAGCCAGAAATAGAGTTAGGGGTAGCAGTGTGGTGTGCTGGAAACTAAGGGAAGAAAAGAGAAGAAGCAAGTGTTAAATGCTGGTAATCAGGCAAATAAGAAAAGGACCGAGAAATTGCAGCTGGGTTTTAGCAACACTGATAACCTGGAGTAAAGGAGATTCAGAGCAATGGTTGGTGCAGAAGTTCAAGGAAAAAAAATAGGAGGATACACTGGAAACAGCAGGTACAGACAGCTTTTTCAAGGAATCGTGCTATAGAGAGAAGGAGAGAAATAGGGCGACACCTGGAAGTAATGAGGTCAGAAGAACACTGATGTTGTTGTTGCAAATTGAAGAAGTAATCGCATATTTTATATTGATGGAAATGTTCCAGTAATGGGGAGGGGGGGCTGTGATGATGCAGGGAAAGAAATGAGAACTGTCAGACCAGTGTTCTGAGTAGGAGAAAGGAATGAAATTTAATGCACAAATGACGGGGTTAGACTTTGCTTTGAGCGCAGAGAGTCTGTCCATAATAATAGGAGAGAAGGTAAAAATTATTAGTACAGATTTAGGACATACATAAAATAGAAATAATCTGCAAATTTAAAAGTTGGTTCTTATGAAATTCTTATAGATTTATAAGCCATATACATATTTAAAAGTTCTTATAAACTTATAAAATTGACAAAACAATGGCAAGGTTTATCAGGAAAACAGATAATGCTTTCATAGGCAAAATTAGGAATAAAATAGAAGTCATAACTAGAGATGCTGAAGATATTTCAAATATAACAAAAGAATATCACGACCAACTTTATGGCAATGGATATGAAAACAAATTCTAGGAAAATGTAACTTAGTAAAACTGACTAAGGAACAGAAAATTGATAGTCCTATAATTGTCTTAAAAACTGAATCAGTGCTATAAAACTGTCCTACAGAGTTTTATTTAATGATGAAGTATTGAAATCATTTCCTTTAGGATGAAGGTAAGAAAAATTAATCTATTACCATTTATATTCATGACCATATTGGAGAACCTATCCAAAGGAGTAAGACAAGAAAAAGAAATAAAAGCTTTGAGAGGGCTTCCGAGGTGTCTAGTGGTTAAGAATCTGCTTGTCAAGGCAAGGGACACAGTTTTGATCTCTGGTCTGGGACTATCCCACATGCAGCAAGGCAACTCAATCCATGTGTCAGAACTACTGAGCCAGCGCTTTAGGGCCTGTGAGCCGCAACTGCTGCGCCCACGTACCACAGCTACTGAGGCCAGGGCGCCTGGGGCCCGTGCCCTGAGACGAGAGGAGCCGCTACAATGAGAAGCCCACGTACTGCAATGCAGACCTGCCCCTGCTCACCACGATGAAAGAAAGGCCGCATGCAACAACAAAGATCCGGTGCAGCCGAAAATAAATAAGAAAATAAGTCTTAAAAAAGAAGGCTTTGCAAACCAGAAAGGAAGTAAAAATAATTCTTGATCTTTGCAGATGCCATCACTGTCTACATAAAATAATCTAAAAGAATCAATAAAATCTAAAAGAATTATTAAAAGGCATCTGGATTAAAACCAGTATTTAAAAATCAATTGCATTTTAATACTCTGTCAATTTTTGGAAAAACAGTATCATTTCAGTAGTAAAATCATAAATACTTAGAAATGTACAAGACCTATATAAAGAAAATTCTAAAACTCTTGACATTATAGAAGACCTATGCAAATGGAGATATACCATACTCATGGTTCATAATACTCAATGTCATAAAAATGTCTTTTGCTTCAAAATTAATGTATAGCATCAGTGCAGTTTATCAAAATCTTAACAGGTTTTTTGGTATGTGTATCTGTGTGTGTTAGGGTGCAACCATACATGTGTAAATGAATAAGTTAAACCTGAAAGCTAATTCTACCTTCAATAAAGAAGTTCAAGTTTATAAGAAAACCTAAAATTCTCTTAAAGGATGAGTAGGAATTGACAATAGATTTGAAGGAAAAAAATGATAAAATTTATCACTTATAAAAATTTTTAAAGAATCCTGTGAAAGTTTAAAAAATAGTTTTATTGAAGTAAAATCAAGTACAATAAACTGCACATGTGCTAAGTGTACAGCTGAACAAGCTTTGTCATTTGTATACCTGTGAAACCATCACCCTCTGAAAGTTCCCATATATTCCTTTGTGATGCTTCCCTCGGCATCCCCGCTCCATTTCCACGCAACCAGTGATCGACTTTACGTCACTATGGATTGTTTCTTTTTCCTAGAATTTTATATAAATGGAGTCATACAGAATGTCCTGTTTGTCTGGCTTTCACTGGGCATAATTATTTTAAAACTCATTCACATGGTACCATGAATCAGTAGGTCATTCCTTCTTGTTGTTGAGTGATATCCCCAAAGTGAAAGTGAAAGTCGCTCAGTGACCCCATGGACTATACAGTCCATGGAATTCTCCAGGCCAGAATACTGGAGTGGGCAGCCTTTCCCTTCTCCAGGGGATCTTCCCAACCCAGGGATTGAACCCAGGTCTCCCACATTGCAGACGGATTCTTTACCAGCTGAGCCACAAGGGAAGCCCAACAACACTGGAGTGGGTAGCCTATCCCTTCTCCAGAGGATCTTCCCAACCCAGGAATCGAACTGGGGTCTCCTACATTGCAGGTGGATTCTTTACCAACTGAGCTATCAGGGAAGTCCCCAAGTTAGATTTTAAATGGCAGCTTCCTGAAAACATGGGCAAGTGGAGACCAAGTGGATGATCTCACATTCTAGAAATCCTCATAGCAATGGGCCTTTACAAATTTTCTTACGTTGGCCCTAATTTGGCTGCCGCACTTTAAGAGGCTGTGGTTTTAAGGAACCAGATTCTCAAAAGAGCCTGTTGCTGAACATCATCTCTCCTTTTCACAGACTTTGTTTAGCTGAATACAGTTTATTGTTACAAATTTGTCACTATGAATGTGGTTTCCCTGTGGGCCATTTAGGCTTTACTTTACTCTGTTTCTACAAACTGTAGCCCTGTGCTACAGTTTATTGTTAGCTGTTGATCCCAAGAAACGGTTTATGGAGAGGTAGGTCGTGTTTGAGCAACTGCAAGAAAAGCAATTCGAAGAGCAAGCTGACTAATTATCAGGAGAGAATTCTCGTCCAAGAATTCTAACGGATACATCATTTATTCTAATGCAGTCATGCAACCAGTATTTACTTGAGTATGTTCTATGTACTTGCATTGTTATCAGAGTTTTACATTGCATTGTCTCCTTTAATCCTTAATTCCCAAAGAGATTGATGCAATTAGCTCTCTTATACAGAAGAAACTGAGGCACGCGGACAGTAGGGTCACAGAGGAAATGGCAGAATACAGAGCATACCGTCCAGAGACAGATATACTCTGCTGTATTCCAGCCCTGATATTCTAGAAGTAACCAGCTTCCTTGGTTAAATAGACTCCTGTAAAATAAATAGTATAAAATAATAGTGCCAGCATATAAGGTTGTTGTTTGGCTTAAATGATACAATACTTGCAAAATGTTTGGCAGAGTGCCTGGCACCAAGTAAGTAATAAATGGTAGCTATAATAATTATTTTATTACCACTATTATTATCATGACCAAGAGTAATACTTTCAACCGTTATCACCGGGAGCCAATCACTTGAAAGTAAAATGTTTCCAAACCTCCTAATCAAAAATGAGATTGTGTCACATCTAAATACTGGACATTTAAGAAGCATGGGAGATTAATGTTAATTAAAATACATTATGATCTTCCACAAAAAGTGTTGATTTATACTCTGTCACTAATCATGTTTTCTTACTTGGAGACAACTAATTTAAACACACACACACACACACATACATCCATCCAGAGAGAAACACACCTGATATTTTAATCCTGTGACAATGGTCTTCACCACATAGGTATTATCTGAAAATTAGCAGTTTGACTCCACAATCAACAATCCCTGCTTTATTTTGTTCATTTCAGGCAACTCCCATTTCTTTTACATTTCTCAGCACATAACGTGATGAATGTCCCTGCTGCAATCTGACTCACAGAGGACGTGAGAGGTTGTCGAGGCACAGATACAAAAAGTCTCACCGGGAGATGAGGAAGGTAATGTACCAAGGCTGCCATGGCATTCTGGGGTTCTTCATGGCTGGGAAAAACCTGAGGGCTTTCTCTAGAAGACAGGTAACCTCATGGTACTTGGGAGTATAAATGTTTTCTTCTCCTACATCCGATCACAGCCAAGGACTCTGGGCTCCTAGCTTAGAAAAGTAGGAGACCATTAGCTTGCCACTTGCCCTTGCATGCCACATGACAAAATTAGCCTTGCCAGTTACATCTCTCTCTACCCTCATTCCAGCTCAGGATTAGTGCAATGACCTTTTCTAATTGGATGACACAGATTCTTGTCTGGAGTCTTGCTCTGAATTGTAGCTACCAATCATATGACTGTAATAAAATACTCTAAGCTGTTAGCACCAGGCAGCTGGAGAAGGAAACCTAGGTAGGAATCCTTGTTCTACAAAGCTGGCCTTGGTGCTTCCTTTATAACAGAACAGAACTGGAAATGCTGTCTAGTCTTGTGGGAAAATAAAGACAAGCATTTGGCTATTGTCACTCAGAGCCATCAAGTCCTTCTCTAATTTCAGCCTCTGTTGGAAACAAGAAAGTTGGAAGTGACCTTAGCCTAAACCCACCACCTCCTCAGCTTAGGTCTATCTATTGCCCCAGTCATTTGCTTTCAGGTTCCATCACATTGCATGGTTATGTCTCCCTCATTAAGAGCCCCTCCTGGAACTTCCCTGGTGGTCTAGTGGTTAAGAGTCTGCTTGCCAGTGCAGGGGACATGGGTTCGATCCCTGGTCAGGGAAATAATATCCCACCTGCCACCGAGCAACTAAGCACAAGCAATGCAACTACTGAGCCCGTGCTCCAGGTACTGAAGCCCAAATGCAGACAGCCCGTGTTGCGCAAGAGAAGTCGCAGCCGTGAGAAGCTGACGCACCACAATGAGAGAGTAGCCCGCACTCGCTGCAACTGGATAAAGTCTGCATGCAGCAACGAAGACCCAGCAGGCCAAAAATACATAAATAATTTTTTTTAATTAGCTCCTCCTGCACATCCAAACATTGAGCCCTCAATACCGTCTAGGAATACGACAATATATCTTTTGTTGACACACTCTTCCATTTGTCATAGCCCCATAGCACGTGTACCCAACTCTCGTGCATGTGTGCCAAGTCACGTCAGTTGTGTCCAATTCTTTGCAACCCTCTGGTGTGCAGTCCACCAGGCTCCTCTGTCCATGGGATCCTCCAGGCAAGAATCCTGGAGTGGGTGCCATGCCCTCCTCCAGGGAATCTTCCTGACCCAGGGATTGAACCTGTATCTCTCATGTCTCTTATGTCTCCTGCATTGGCAGGCAGGTTCTTTACCGCTAGCACCACCTGGGAAGCCCCCTGACCAACTCTCAACTCTCCTTAAATCCCCAGCCTCCCTTACTTACCCATTCCTTTCCTGTAAGGAAAAAAACACAACAGCAAACAGCAAATCTTCTCAAACCTAAAAGATACAAGCATCAATGTATCTTGCATCCTTCCACAATAAGGAATGATCTCTTTATTTAAGAGGATAACCACTCTATGTGTACTATGGATCCTCTAAGAATTTGCCTTTCTAAGAACCTAATCCTATGAATTGGTTGGTTGGTTGGTTTAGTCATTAAGTTGTGTCTGACTCTTGTGACCCCATGGACTGTAGCCTGCCTGGCTTTTCTGTCCATGGGATTCTCCAGCCAAGAATACTGAAGTGGGTTGCCATTTCCTTCTCCAGGGAATCTCCCCGACTCAGGATTTGAACCCAGGTCTTCTGCACTGCAGGCAGGTTCTTTACCACCTGAGCTACAATGGAAGCATCCTATGGTTTGTCCCAACTCATTAATTCATCTTCATCCTTCTTTCTCTGTGATCTCTTTATATTTTAATAACCCAATATATCTAAAATACTATTTCAACATACAATTAGCATAATCAATGAGTAATGTTATAACATTTTTTATACCAAGTCTTTGAAACCTACTGTACACATTTCTACCATCTTAATTGGTTTTTTCCCTTTTATTTATATATTTTTATTGAGATATATTTGACTTACTCTCTGTGGCCTCTTTGCCATCAACATTTAAACATTCTTAAGTTTCTCTTCTCATAAAAAGAAAAAAAAATTCTTCAACTGTATTCCCCCCACCAGCTAGATCCTCAGAATCTTGTTTTCTATCCTACCACAATCCCCTGAAACAGTTCTTGTGAAGGTCACCAAAGACCTTGATATCCTCAAATTTAATTGGTCGAGCTCTGTTTCAGGGCTTCCCAGGGACTCAGTGGTAAAGAATCTGTCTGCAGTGCAGGAGATGCAGGAGATGTAGGTTTGATCCCTGGGTTGGGAAGATCCTTTGGAGGAATAAAATGGCACCCCACTCCAGTATTCTTGCCTGGAAAAATCCCACAGACAGAGGAGCCTGGGGGCTACAGTCCAAGGGGTTCCTAAAGAGTAGGACATGACTGAGCACTCAGGCAAGCTCTGTTTTCCTGATGTCTCCTTGGTATCTGACACACTCCCTGCTCGAGACATTCTCTACTCTTGACTTCAGGACACAGCAATCTCTTGTTTCCTCCCATAATTGCTATCTCTACCTTTTCTCAACTTTCCCAGCTCATCCTGCTCTATCCCACCAGTAAATGATGAAATTTCCCAAAACTTAGTTCTAGACTCTCTTCTCATGTAAAACTATAAATTCTCCCTAGATGATTCCAGCTGCTCTGCACATTTTAATTTATCATTAATATGCTAATTAGGCCAAATTAACTTTGCTGCTAGCCTTCTATGAAGTCCATTTCTAAACTCTTAATTATTTATTCATCTTGTTCACACATTTCAAAGGCATCTTAAAGGTAACTTGTTCAAACCAATCTCAGTATATCTTCCCAAAAATGGTTCTATAGAACCTTTCCCCATCTAATAGCAGTATAGTATATTCAATTGCTCTCACAAGAAACTGGACTTATTCTTGTTACTTTCTTCTCCTTAACTGTCATATCTAGTCAATCATCTGGTTCTCTACTAGCAAGAATCCCTATTTTCCTCTGGTCATGTCGCCTAAAAGGAACTTCTTAGTCCTAGGAAAGAATTGTGTTGAATAAAACTTCCTGTTCTTGTCCCATCCTTCCTCCCCCAACTTTCATCTTTTCTTGTCAGAGGAGAAGAAATGAATCACCTTACTGGGGAGTTTAGGTGTAGAAGCCAGGCCATTCACCATTTCCCTCTTTTGGCTTTTTACACTGCAATAGTGGCTGTATTTTAAAACATGAAGAAATAAACTTCATCAAAAATGCAAAACTTGTGCATTGTAAAGTACAAAGCATTGTTGAAAGAAATTAAAGAAAATCCAAATAAACAGAAATACATCCCGTGCTCATAGATCGGAAGATTTAATTTTATTAAGATTTTCCCCCAAAATGATCTACAAGTTCCCTGCAAACTATATCAATATCCTGGCTGAGTTCTTTGCAGAAATTGACAAGCTGATACTAAAACTTGTATGAAAATGATGAGATAGGACAGTCAAAACATTCTTGAGAAAGAAAAACAAAGATGGAAGATTAAGCTTCCCAATTTCAAAACATTAAACATCTACAGTAAGGAAATAGACATATTCTTATGGCTGATTCACATTGTTGTACAGTGAAAACCAACACAAATTTGTAAAGCAATTCTCCTCCAATTTAAAAAGAATTTTAAAAACTACAGTAATCAAGACAAAAAAAAAAAAAAACTACAGTAATCAAGACAGAGTGGTACTGACACAAGGAAAGACAAATCAATGGAATATATTCATTCTAATTAAGAATTAATAAATAAAACTTTACATTTATGGTCATTTGATTTTTCAACCAAAATTCCAAAACAATTCTTAGAATAGTCTTTCTGACAAATGGTTCTGGGATGACTGGATATCTGCATACAAAAGAATGAAGTTGAATGCCTACCTCGTGCGTGCGTGCTAAGTTGCTTCAGTAATGTCTGACTCTGTTTGACCCTATGAACTGTAGCCTGCCAGGGTCCTCTGTCCATGGAATTCTCTGGGCAACAATACTGGAGTGAGTTGCCATACCCTCCTTGAATGCCTACCTCTTACCATGTATAAAAATTAGCTCAAAGTGGATCAGAGACCTAAATGTAAAAGACAACTTAAAATAAGCTGTAGAAAACTATAAAACTCTTGGAAGAAAACAAAGGAATACATGTCTATGATCTGACTTAGCAACAATTTACTAGATAACACTTTAAAAGCACAAGCAGCAAAAGAAAAATTAGATAAATTGGACTTCACAATCAAATACTCTTGCACTTTCAAAGGACACTATCAAGAAAGTAAACCCACTGAACTGGGGGAAGTACTTGCAAGTCATATACATTACAAAGGACTTTCATCTAGAAAATATAAAGATAACCTCTAAGAACTCAACAATAAAAAGATAAATAACCCAATTTAAAAATCTTAGCCCATAGGCTAAGAATCTGAAGAGCTGTCCAAATAAGCTATTCAAATGGCCAATAAGCGCATAAAAAGATGTTGAGCATCATAGTCATGAGGGAAACACAAATCAAAATCATGATGTGACACTACTTCATGTCCACAAGGATGAATAACATTTTAAAAGCCAGACAAGTGACAGTGAGGATGTGAAAAAATAGAAGTCCTCATATATTGCTGGTAGAAATATAAAACAGGGTAGCCACTTCAGAAAACCATCTGACAGTTCCTAAAATGTTGAACATAGAGTCATCATACATGGACTTAGTCACTCAGTCATGTCTGACTCTGTGACCCCATGGATTTGTAGCCCACCAGGCTCCTCTGTCCTTGGGATTCTCCAGGCAAGAGTACTGGAGTGGGTTGCCATTCCCTTCTCCAGGGGATCTTCCTGACCCAGGGATCAAACCCAGGTCTCTCACACTGCAAGCAGACTCTTTACCATCTGAGCCACCAGGGAAGCCCATCTGATGACCAGGGAAGAGTCATCATATGATCCAAAAATGTCATTCCTAGTTATATCCAAGGGAAATGGAAACTTTGTGTCAATACAAGAACTTGTACACGAATATTAACAGCAGGATTCCAAATAACCTAAAAGTAGAAATAACCCAAATGCTCATCAACAGATGAATGCATAAGCAAAATGTGCTACATCTGCACAGTGGAATACTATTCAGCAATAAAAAAGAATGAAGCAGTAATACATACTACAACATGGATGACCCTCAAAAACATTAGATTGTCACACAACGTCACATTATAGTCACAAAAGACTACATATTATATGATTTCATTTATATTAAAGCTTCAGAACAGGCAGGTCTATAGGGACACAGTCAAAATCACTGAAATGTTCACTTTGCTTTTTTGTTTGTTTTTGTTGTTTTTCTTGGCCATGCCATGCAGCTTGCGGATCTTAGTTCCCCAACCAGGGATTGAACCTGGGCCATGGCAGTGAAAGTTCCAAGTCCCAACCCTGGACCTCCAGGGAATCCCCTGAATTCTGCATTTTAAACAGCAGATGGCTTTTATGGTATGCATATTACTTTCTTACCCATCTTCGAAGTTAGGAAAGTCATCTCTCTCTCACCCTTAATACACTGTCATAGCTTTCTAACCCAGCCAGTAACCCAGATTCCTAGTAGGAGTTTTTTCATTTAATAAATGTTAACTGCTTTTTCAGTTGCTTGGGAAAATTTTAGCCAGGATATTTCAGTCTACTTGTCTTTAGAGTAGGTTTGAAGGACTTTCTAAAATATATAATTAAGACTCTAGGTAATGAGGCCACAGAGCTACCTACAAAAAGACTAAATTATACAAAATTTGAAAAAGACTAGTCAGGGCTATTGCAGAACATAGTTCTACAAACTGTTAGAAAACAAACTGGCAATAACATAACAAAAATCTTAAAATATTTACACCTTCCAACTTGTGTAATAATCCACAATAAAGTTATTATGAACAAGGATGTTCATCTTAACTCTAATGACTAAAACATACAAAAATACTAAAAATCCAAATAAAAGAAAATCAACGTAAGACTCCACATAAACAGTCAAGTGATGTTCTAGAAATACTAAATGTTCAAAAAGAGTTTTTAGTTGTATTATACCATAGACATTTTCTCATTTATTATGTTCTAGGCCAGGGACTGGCAAGCTATGTTAGCCTGCGGGCCAAACATATTCTGCCACCTGTCTATGTATGGCCCATAAGGTAAGAAATCATTTTTACCTTTTCATGACTGAAAAAAGATCTAAAGATTTTATTATACCGGAAAAAATAGATGAAACTCAAATTTCAGCCCCATAAATAAAGTTTTATTGGGAACACAGCCAAGCTCGTACGGTTATGTATTGTTCATGGTTTATTTGACACAACTGTAGAGTTGAATAGATGTGAAAGAAATTTTGTGGTTCACAGAGCCTAAAACATTTATTATGTGGCCCTTTACAATAAAATTGTTGCCAAACTGTGCTCTAGGAATCAGTGTTATTTCAGGGTGGTCTGATTCCAGAGCTCCTTCCTCCATGCCTTGCTGCCCCCTAATGTGCATATGGGGTCCGTATAGTAGTGGGAGAAAATTACCCTTGCGAGAACAGCATCTGGCCCATGATAGACACTCAATGTTTTTTGCATGAATAAATGTGTGTATGGATACTGATGCACACAGAAGGATTCACATGGAATAAGTGTTCTTGAGTAGTCCTATGTCAGTCTGTCTCTTGGGATTATCTTCAGAGAAGTGGACTTCCCTGGTAGCTCAGACAGTAAAGAATCTGCCTACAATACAGGAGACCTGGGGGTTCCATCCCTAGGTCGGGAAGATCCCCTGGAGAAGGAAATGGCAATCCATTCCAGTTATTCTTGCCTGAAGAATCCCCTGGACAGGGGAGCCTGGTGGGCCACAGTCCATGGGGTTGTGAAGAGTTGGACCTGACTAAGCGACTTACACTCACTAAGAGAATTAGCCACTTAGTGAAGAAGCCAACAGTTGCTCGAAGGAGTCTTTGGGTTCCTTATGACAGTCAAAGTGTTGGTCGTACAGTCGCGTCCAACTTTTTGTGACTCCATGGGTTGTAGCCTACCAGGCTCTTCTGTCCAAGGGATTCTCCAGGCAAGAATACTGGAGTTGGTTGCCATTTCCTTGTCCAGGGATCTTCCCAACCCAGAGATTAAACTTGGGTCTCCTGAATTGAAGGCAAACTCCTTACCATCTGAGCCACTAGGGAAGCCCTATTGTGAGATGATGCCCTGTCTTAAGATCTTCTAGAGTCATGGAATAATGGGGGAAAAGTCTTCTCCCACTGAAGTCTGATTTCCAAGAGGGCCCTTCTGACCCTCCTGAGTTCAACAAGCCAGCATAGCCATTGGAATTAATGCTGCTTAGTCCAGAGGCAATGAAATAGAAACTTCTGGTACAAGTTGTCTCTATACCTAGGCCACTAGCAACATGTGGCTCTTGAATTTGTATGCAAATTAACTAAAATGAAATAAGATTAGTATTTTAGTTCCTCAGTCACACTAGTCACAGTTCAATCGCTGATTCACAGCTAGTGGCTTTTGTTCTGGATGGTTCAGAATAGAACATTCCCATCATCAGAGAAAGTTCAACTGAACAGTACTGCTCTAGACAGCACAACTGCTCTTTCATGCAATTATAGTGCTGTGTAGGGTTGAGATTTTGCCCTAAGTCATCTGGGTAATTTGTTAAGCTTCTGTTCCCAGTATTCTCCATGATGACACATCTCTAAATTTAGAAATCACAGGGAGAGGAGATTTGCTTTCCAAAATTCTGTTTTCCAAATATCAAGAATCTCTATATATCTCCCTTACTTTATGCTTGAGATCCAAAGATTAGACATGGCTCTCCATCTCACATTAGGGACACAAAGGCAGACTTTGTCTTAATTCTTCTCATGCAATTATGATACAGGAAAGTCTGTGGATACACATTGGCAATTACTTCTTTCCTTTCTGTACTTCTCTATTATGTTTTCAAATCCTTGTGGACTATAAATCAAGTAATTGTTGAATGTGTACTGGCTTGCAACTTTACTTAACACTTCTCTAATCCCAAGGCCTTTTATCCAAACTGAGAGTACTTTATATTTCTGTACTCACTAGAACATCTCATTCTCCTGGGTAGATGATAGAGATTAAAATCTGCTCACAGATGGAAAGTCAAGGGAAAGAGAACTACATGGTCACTTTATGACACTGACCGTTCTGAGAACTGAATCCGCTAAACCAACAATAACTGATCCAGTGCTAAAATTGATGACTTGAACTCTAAAGAACATTCCTCATCCAAAATTTTTTTGCAGGTATTTTTAATTTCTGGAACTACTTTCTACATCTGTGGAAAAGGGCAAGCAAGTCTTTTTTCTCTCACTTCCTTCTTTTTAGGAATTGCAAAAATAATGAATACTCTTTTTTTTTTTAATTTAAGCAAGAATGAAGGAGAAAAAAAATCTAAAAATCACTTGCTAATTAATTTACTTTTTCATTCAAGGAAATGAAAGCATTTATTAAATGCTTATTACATGTCAAAGACCTTTTTACTTTGAGACAATTTTCCACTTGACCTGTTTGTGTTAACTCTTCCCTTTGTATACATTTGGGAGATAGCATGATATGGTGGAGACGGCATGAGCTTCTGCATCAGACCAATGTGTGTGTCTAAATCCTGACTCCAACACCGTGTGAAGTTGGGTAAGTCATTTAAACACTCTGAGTTCTGTTTCCTTACACGTAAAATCAGTGTGTTAATAGAGCAATGCAGGCTTTCTAAGGATTTGAATAATTTCTGCTCTGCTGGGCTGTGTGGGTCACAAACCCACCAGCCACACCCAGATCTTTGTTCTCTACCAACCTGGAGTGACACAATTAAGCAGGATCTTTTTTTTTTTTTTAATCATAAAAAGATGGCTGGAGTAGGGAATCAGGGAATATGAGCCACTGGGATAGTGGCCAAGTTTTTCCAAGATTCTGAGAGGGAGGACAGATTTCTTTTTCCCGGGCCAAACTTGCAAATTCCCAAGTGTATCACCAACTACAAAGCCCTCCATGTTAACACACCATTCAGGGCGATTAATGTTAGGTTCTCAAGCAAGTTGTAGACTCAACACAGAGGAGGATGTATGCAGGGCAAGTAGGGCTGTGTAATCTTAAATTATAGTGAGTTAAATGGGAGCCTTTGAGAAATGATTAGGTTTATCCATAGTATTTGCAGGTCTCTCTTGCCAGCTCACATACTGCGGCCACAATGAGAACGAGGGAATCATGGAACCTTCCATACAGCCTTGCCAATTCTCTTTTTTAGTAGGAAGCTGATTATTCAGTTTGGAAATTAACCCAGATTCCTTGTTTCTCTTTCTGCCTACTTTCCTCCACTGTTTTCTGATCAGTTGGCTTATTAGAAGCTCTGCCAGAGGGTAGAAAGGAACACGTTCAGGAAGCACTGAGTCAGGGTTTCATTGTTTTCCGGTAACACAGATAAAAGTTATTTGGGAGACTATACTCTAAGATTGTCCTTTACTCCTGATTATGCAAATGACAGATCAATCAAAGCCCTGGTAGGATTATCTGGTTTTCTACACTAATACTCCATTCTTTAGAACTGGACATTCAGGAGTTACCATCTCCTTTTCCCCTCATTACCATGGACAAATTAAAATCTGGGTGTACCAAAACTCTCCCAGAGGTTTTATATTTATTTTTAGCTCTACGCATTGATGCAAAACTAGTTCAGGAAAACAAACAAAAAAAAGTGAATTTCATCTTTGAACTGGTGAAAACAATTTATAACATATTGAATAACTTAGAGAGTTTCCAATGTGTAATAAGCCAACAGTTGATATAGTTTACTTTCCTGCCTTATAACTTATTTGATGAAAAGTATAGCTGGCTTCTCAGAAAATGTGTAAGGACGTTATTTTCTAACCACCTAGCCACCATGCAATATTTATTGTTACTGCAGAGATTTTTTTTTCCACCCTTAGCCTCAGCCTGAGATCATTTTACGCCCTAAAGCGCATCACAGTATGCCCTGAAGCAATCCTGGGAATCAGAAGTGAATCTTTAAATCACCTAATTTCACATCCCAGCAGCTATGGTTTGGTCAATATCTGTGCAGAGTAGACACTGAGTCAAAGGTTAAAAACACAAAGACAAAAACCCCAAACTGAGTGGAATAAATAACTTGTCTTCAGGTGGAAAGAGTCTGTATCTTTGTCAACTTTGCTTCCATAATACCCATTTTCAAAAACATTAGCATCTCAACATCCACAGAACAACCCTCCTGAAGTACTTTTCGAATAATTAGGCACTGTCTTTATTACATGTGAGTACAGAGAGAGACCTGGCTCTGGAGTCTGCTTCTAGGTGATCTACCACTTTTGATCTTTATTTGTTCAAACTTGAAGATTATTGCTTTTCGTATTGCCTGTGAGCCCTTGGAAGCTAAAAATGAGATCCAGCTATCAAGATCTAGGCAAGCTATTGATTCAGAATCCTTTAAAAGTGCTCAAATGTGCAGATTCAACTATAGCCATACATATAATTTTATTTTATTCTTAAAATGATAGAATATACATGGACTTTGGACAATGGCAAAAATTGTTGTGTGACTTTCATCAATTTAATTAGGCCAAGTCTTTTGTTTTGCATAAACGATCTAGAAATACTTATTTTGTAAGATGTTTGTAAAGTATAACACAGTTCTCATTGTAAACTTTCCAGAACATTACCTGTTATATGAGAGCTATGCAAATGTTCCCTCTCTTTATAAGCAAACTTGAAAAGTTAGTTGAATATCTTTTTCTTATGTTATGGGCTAACAGGACAACACAATTTGGAAAAATAAATTTTCTGGAGTGTTGTTGAAGTGTCTAAAGAAGGAAGATTACTTTGTTTGGTTTTGGCTTATTACTTCTGTGTGAGGTCCTGCTATGTACACATGGTAGGCTTGTTGGGGTTGTTGTTTGGTTCCTAAGTCGTATCCAACTCTTTGCGAGCCCATGGACTGTAGCCTGCCAGTCTCCTTTGTCTATAGGATTTCCCAGGCAAGAATACTGGAGTGGGTTGCCATTTCCTTCTCCAGGGAATCTTCCAGACCCAGGGATCAAACCTGTGTTTTCTGCATTGCAGGAGAATTTTTTACCACTGAGCCACCGGGGAAGCCCACACACAGTAGGCTAGCCATTCAATATTTATTTCTATCTGGACTAGAGCAATAGGAGTGGGCTCCCTATTATCCACTCCATCCTCGAAGTATTCACTCAAGTAAATACTAATAAGTCCATAAGTTCTGTCAGTGATGGGGTCAGGAGTAACCGATCCTGGACCAAGAGGTACTGGGGCAGGGACTTCCCTGGTGGTCCAGTAGCTAAGGCTCCATGCTCCCAACGCAGGGGACTCGGGTCCCATCCCTGGTCGGGGAGCTAGACCCCACATCCTGCAACTAAGAGTTCGCACACCACAACGAAAAATCCTGCAGGCCTGCAGCTAGGCCTGCCGCACCCAAACAAATACAGTAAATACAGTTTTAGAAACAGATATGGGGCGTATTTAGAAGGACACTTGCTAAGAGATTGCCACATGATATAATAACTTCTCTCCCACCTCTGGACTTGGTGATTTGGGGGCATCACTCTCAGAGTTATAGCAACTGTTTTGTGACTAGCGTGAGAATAACACAAAATCCAGGGGTGGCAGAGGGGTCTCCTTGATGACGTCATGGAGTTGCTGAAACAACCAATCCTGGAGTCCACCCTGCTACTGGACTTTTTATATATGAAATGAAACATGTCCTTTTGTAAGTCAGTCTGAGTAACTTGGATTTAACAAATCAAAACATCTTTCTAACTAAAGAGAGTAGCCTCCAACTGATCCCCTTGCTTCCAGTGTCTCCTCTCACAGCTTATTCTCAACACACCAGCCAAAGTCATTTCTTAAACATAGATCTTCTCCTTTTCTGGCTTAAAATCACCTGGTGGGCTCCTGTGACCTTTAGAATAAAATTCAAAATCAGTACCAAGGCTTCTGTAAGTCACCTTCTATAAGTAACTCCACAGGGGCCTCCAGTAAGGCGGACGCCAGCACCCCGTGTGCCCTGGCCCTTGACCACTCTGCCACCATCAGCTCCTGTCCACGTTATCCTCTTTAGCTCAGCTATAGCCAAAGTGGCCTTCTCTATATTCCTCAAACAGCTCTTTCTCACCTCCAGGACTTTAGTCTTGCTGTTCGCTCTGCCTGGAATTCTCTTTTCCCAGTTCTTTATGTCAATCTTGTCTCAGCTCATAGTCACCTTCTAGAGGAGCCTTAATCATCCTATTAAGAATGAGAATTCCAAAAAAGAAGAGCTTACCTACTCAACTAAATCTAGCTCTCCACCTCATTAGGCTACCTTATTTTCTTCACAGCATATATCATTATTTGAAATCATATTATTCATTTGATTTCCACACTAAAATGAAAACTCCATAAGGGCAGAGATCTTGCCTGCCATCTGTGCCCTTGTATCTCCAAATCCTTGATTAGTGTCAAGGATATAGTGTTAGTCACTCAGTCGTGTCCAACCGTCTGTGACCCTATGGACTGGAACCTGCCAGGCTCCTCTGTCCATGGGACTTTCCAGGCAAGAATATTGGAGTGGGTTGCCAATTCCTTCTCCAGTCGAGGATATAGTAGGCATTCAATAAATATCTGTGGAATAAATGAATGGAAGAACTAGTGTTGGGACAGGAGCAACTCAACCTGAGACAATTAGACAATACAGAAAGATGAATCAAATGAGACAGGGAGAAAATATTCAAGAAAAGTCTTCACAGAGTAATCACAATGTAAAAAGTATAGACAGAAACATGCATTACAAAAGAAATAGCTGTAAATATCAATGGCTAAAAGCCTAGCTCTGAGAGAAGAAAAACAAATGGATGTTGTTTTAATACAACAACAAATCTTAATATGAAGAGGAAGACATGGTACCCAGATTCCAAGGGGAGCTTCCCAGGGAGGAGTAAGCCCTACCAGCCCAAGAAGTCAAAAGGACCTGAAATCTAAATTGAAAGGCCCACAAGTGTAAATTTAATTGTAACTGATCAAAGACAAAAAATTGGAATTATATAGTCCCTCTCTTCTTTCTGCGGAAAAAAAAATAAAAAAAAGATTGGAAAGAGATATGAGCTCTGTCTCTAGGAAACTGCTGTAAATTTAGAACAGTATGTAAATATGGGGGGCACACTATTTTAAACATACCCTTTTAAATAGTATTAGGATGACATGCTCTTTGAAAGAAACATACTATAAGTTAGTGAATTAGGAAAATGAACACAAAGAACAAGGAAAGAGATAAGGAGCCAAATGAAATGTTAAGGGTTATCTCCTCCATTCACACAACAGTATACTCAAAAATCAGTTTCCTAAAGTTTGCAAATCAGTTATACAACCAAAAGGAAAAGTGTGAGATATGCCAGGAAGTAGTGAAAACATGCTTGAGAGGGGGATCAAGATGCAAGCACTTTTTAACATATATTTTAAAATGCATCAATAAAGAGTTAAATTCAAAAGCTTTAAAACACTGAGAGGTCCCCATCTACATAAGTGGCTGGAAAGAAGGACAAAAAAAAGCAGTTTTCATGGACTTCAAGCAGCATAGAAAAATAACAATTGGTTTAAGAAAACGTACAGTGGTCTTTCTGAACAGTTGGTTCCCAACCAGAGCTCAGCACCTATGACTCTATGGTTACATAAAAGATAACCATTAAGTTAAGGACAGCACTGTCACTATAAATAAACCAAGGGGAAAATATATTAAAAACAGTGGTCTTCAAAACAAACAAACAAAAGCCTTAGAAAAATGATGCTCACCTAGCAGACACAAGAAAAGAGGAAAATAATGAAGTCATCTGTCAACTTCCCTGGTATGTCCAGTGGCTATGACTCCATGCTCCCAATGCAGGAGGCTGAAATTTGATCCCTGCTCAGGAAACAAAATCCTTCAGTTACTCAATTGTGTTAGCCTCTAGACTCTTCTCCCAGTAGTCTCTCCCTCGGAGAGCTATCCCTCCTCTTACCTTCAACTATTAGTTCCAGGCAGACAAAAGTCAATATTATGGATCTTACCTCTGCTCCGGGAGTTGGTGATGGACAAGGAGGCCTGGCATGCTGCAGTCCAAGGGCTCGCAAAGAGTCCGACACGACTGAGCAACTGAACTGAAGTGACCTCTCAGTCAGTAGATAACATTGGTAGCTGAGAGTACTGGTTCTGAGCTGTTGGCCTAAGGGAAACTTTATACCCTACTACCTCTTAATTATACTACAGACAAGTGAGAAGAGAGCTACTCCTAATGATTGGAGGATGCCTATAGACACCTTATCTTTGACAAAGGAGACAAGAATATACAATGGAGAAAAGACAATCTCTTTAACAAGTGGTGCTGGGAAAACTGGTCAACTACCTGTAAAAGAATGAAACTAGAACACTTTCAACACCACACACAAAAATAAATTCAAAATGGATTAAAGATCTAAATGTAAGACCAGAAACTATAAAGCTCCTAGAGGAAAATGCAGGCAAAACACTCTCTGACATAAATCACAGCAGGGTCCTTTTTGACTCTATGACCCAGAGTAATGGAAATAAAAGCAAAAATAAACAAATGGGACCTAATTAAACTCAAAAGCTTTTGCACAATGAAGGAAACTATAAGCAAGGTGAAAAGACAGCCTTCAGAATGGGAGAAAATAAAAGCAAACAAAGCAACTGACAAAGAATTAATCTCAAAAAATATACAAGCAGCTCATGCAGCTCAATACCAGAAAAATAAATGACCCAATCAAAAAATGGGCCAAAGAACAAAACAGACATTTCTCCAAAGAAGACATACAGATGGCTAACAAATGCATGAAAAGATGCTTAACATCACTCATTATCAGAGAAATGCAAATCAAAACCACAATGAGGTACTATTTCATGCCAGTCAGATGGCTGCTATCCAAAAATCTACAAGCAATAAATGCTAGAGAGGGTGTGGAGAAAAGAGGACCCTCTTACACTGTTGGTGGGAATGCAAACTAGTACAGCCACTATGGAGAACAGTGTGGAGATTCCTTAAAAAACTGGAAATAGAACTGCCATACAACCCAGCAATCCCACTGCTGGGCATACACACTGAGGAAACCAGAATTGAAAGAGACATGTGTACCTCAGTGTTCATCACAGCACTGTTTACAGTAGCTAGGACATGGAAGCAACCTAGATGTCCATCAGCAGATGAATGGATAAGAAAGCTACATATACATACGGAACATATACACAATGGAATATTACTCAGCTATTAAAAATAACGCATTTGAATCAGCTCTAATGAGGTGGATGAAACTGGAGCCTATTATACAGAGTGAAGTAAGTCAGAAAGAAAAACACCAATACAGTCTATTAACGCATATATATGAAATTTAGAAAAATGGTAACAATGACCCTATGTGCAAGACAGCAAAAGAGACACAGATATAAAGAACAGACTTTTGGACTCTGTGGAAGAAGGCAAGGGTGGGATGATTTGAGAGAATAGCATTGAAACATGTATATTACCATATGTGAAATAGATCGCCAGTCCAGGTTCGATGCATGAGACAGGGCACTCAGGGCCGGTGCACTGGGATGACCCTGAGGGATGGGATGGGGAGGGAGGTGGGAGGGGGGTTCAGGATGGGGGACACATGTACACCCATGACTGATTCATGTCAATGTATGGCAAAACCACTACAATATTGTAAAGTAATTAGCCTCCAATTAAAATAAATTTTTTTTTTAAAAAAAAGAATACTGGAGTGGCTTGCCATTTCCTTCTCCAGGGGCTCTTCCCAACCCAGGAATCAAACCCAGGTCTCCAGCATATCTCCAAGACCATTCCAAATATCACATACATGTGACTTTCTAGAGAACCAGTATTTGGACACCTATTGTATATTTGGACACCTATAGTACAGCAGGCCAGTTGCGTTGGCCAGAGAAGCAAAGACAATCTACAGAAAGAGAACAACCTGGGCAGCTGAGTCAAGAGACATCTGCCATTCTTCCCCTGTTTTCCCTGACCCTCCCTCAACACTAGAGTTCATCCACCTTGAAAAGAGAATGAGAGAACCAGATCATGACCCTAATTACCAACCCCAATATACACACACAGTGCCAGGCCAGGAGTGGGCAAGGAGTGAGAAGAAATCACAACTTTCCCCCTTCAGGTCTCTTGAATCCTAGATGTAGCTGTTGATCCGGGAAGGAAAAGTCTTACTCTGGTAAGACTGGAGCTGTGAATTGACTCATTTTTTAACACCAAAAGTGACTTAAGTTATAATTCTGTTCAAGACATGGCTAAGGAATTTATAACTAGGAAAGGAAGGGGGCTGCGAGATAAGACACTGAGGAAAGCGTTTAAACAAAAATAAGTCCTGTTTCATCTTTAGGCTGACCTAGTTGAAACTGGTCAATAAATTGGGTTCTGCCTGCAGTTCAAGAGACCTGGGTTTGATCCCTGTATTGGGAAGATCCCCTGGAGAAGGAAATGGCAAACCACACCAGTGTTCTTGCCTGGAAAATGCCATGGACAGAGAGCCTGGAGGGCTACAGTCCATGAGATCATAAGGGTTGGGCATAACTTAGCGACTGCTGCTGCTGCTGCTAAGTCGCTTCAGTCGTGTCCGACTCTGTGCGACCCCATAGACGGCAGCCCACCAGGCTCCCCCGTCCCTGGGATTCTCCAGGCAAGAACACTGGAGTGGGTTGCCATTTCCTTCTCCAATGCATCAAAGTGAAAAGTGAAAGTGAAGTCGCTCAGTTGTGTCCGACTCTTAGCGACCCCATGGACTGCAGCCTACCAGGCTCCTCCATCCATGGGATTTTCCAGGCAAGAGTACTGGAGTGGGGTGCCATCGCCTTCCCCGACTTAGCGACTAAACCACCAATAAACTGGAAGTTTCAAATGCTGGACTGTCCACTGGCAGCTGTTGACCTCAGGCAAATTACTTAACTCACTTTTGTCTTATCCATGAAATGGGAACCCATGAAATGGGAAGACATATAAAGTACTTAGGGAAAGGGATGAACCCATAATGTGTTCAATTCACACCAGCTTTCATCATTAGAATTCACATTATCTCATATTCACCTTAAAATCAATGTGTCTGGCAATAAGTGGTGATGGGATTAATAGGGGACATAAACTCAAATGCATTGCAAGGCAACGGTTCAGTTGCTAAGTGGTGTCTGACTCTTGTGACCCCATGGACTGTATCCTGCCAGGCTCTCTGTCCATGTGATTTTCCAGGCAAGAATACTGGAGTGGTTTGCCATTTCCTTCTCCAGGGGATCTTCCTGACCCAGGGACTGAAACTAGGTCTCTTGCACTGCAGGCAGATTCTTTACCTAGTGAGCTACCAGCGAAGCCCATTCCAAGGTATGGAGTGTCAAAAAGAAAAAGTAGGGAAGCTAAGGAGCTGGAGAGTAGATGACCCACCTAATAGATTCAAATTCAAAATTTTAAAAATCTAAAGGGCCAAACAAAACTACTCTACAGACAAATCCTGCCTTGGAGACTGCAGTTTCCAGGGTAATTTCAAGATCTCACTCAACTTTAACCTGGACTGACCAACCAGTCAGCTTTGACCCTCTTCTCCATTTGTTGCCTCTTTACCCTGTCAATTCCCACATCCTCTTCCTGCCTCCATTCAATGAATCCTTAGTCTTCTTTCCAAAATAAATTCTGAATACTTCCTCTCTTTGCCCACTTCCACACCTGTACTGGTCAGCTATTCCTGCAAACCCAGAGTCTTCAAAGATGTATTTTTCTTACTCACTGCTCTGATGGTCAGCAGAAGCAGATTTGCTTCCATCTAAGTTTGCTGGCTCCAGGCTTTAGATCAGGAACAAATTTACATCATATATCCCTCATCATTCTTAGACCAGCAGATATTTGTGGCATGTACTTCCTGTGGCAAAGGGCAGGAACACAAGAGGTCATACAGGGAAAGCACAATTTCTCACGTGGTCTTGGCCCCAAACTGGCCAATCGTGACTTCTGCCCACATTTCATCGGCCAAAGCAAACCACGCAGCCAGTATCAACATCACTGAGGGTGTGAAGTGTTGCAAAATCATATGACAAAGGATATAAATGTATAATTCTAGCAAAGGGAGGGTTCATTTGTGGATTCTAGTAAAGGGAGGGTTCATTGTGCCAATGAATGAATCAATTGGCAAAATCCCATCCTTTGGACACAATTATCCATGTACTTCTCATGCTCAAATTACATTTAAACCCTGCCCTGATAACACTTCCTGGATGGCACAGTGGTAAAGAATCTGTCTGTCAATACAGGAGGTGCAAGAGATGTGGGTTTGATTCCTGGGTTGGGAAGATGCCCTGGAGAAGGAAATGGCAACCTACTCCAGTATTCCTCCCTGGAAAATCCCATGGACAGAAGAGGCTGGCAGGCTCTAAGTCCATGGGGTCACACAGAGCAGGACACGACTCAGGAACTGAGCGTGCACACACACAAATAACACAAGGCTGGGGACGTGTGGAGCACAATGGCACCCGACCCGGGTCTAACGGCAGCTCCAGTTGACTTAGGCGACCTGCAGCCTTTCACAGAGCTACTTGACTAATGCAGCCTCAATCAGCAGACCCGTAAGTGTGAAAACAAGTGCTCGTATTAGACACTGAGCTTGGGAGTTATTAGGCAGTATTATGTGGCCTTGATGATTAATAGAATGCACTTTCTCATAACTTTTCTATGTCCTTGACATGACTTCAACACTTTCTCAATCTTTTTACATCCTCCCTGTGTCTCAGATTGACCCAAAGCTTCTCTCAGTTCCTATATCTTCATCTCATCTCCAATAATGTCTACAGAGGCTAAGCTACTTTCTACTTTAAATATAGTCATTCTGTGTATTTTTGAAAACTTGTTATTCACTCACATTTCAACAGAGATTTTTGAATCCTCACTATATGAACAATGACAAGAGCTGGGAATACAAGGATGAAAACAGAATCCAGCTGCTTGGACTGTACAGTCTAGCAGAAATAAAACAGTAACAATTAAGAAGGTACATGAAAGCTCTAATTCCAATACATCAGTCTTAGCTGCTTAATTAAATTTTAAGCTAAGGCAAAGAGTTAAAGGTGAGGATTATTTTGTTCTTTCCTGATCCCCTTATAGTACTAAGAAACAGAGTTTAGGGTAAGTTTTCAATACGCCATTGATTGTTTTGTTATTAAATGACCCCTGTATCCCAGCTGCCTTTGTGCTGTGTCTAGCAGCTGACTCTTTCATCCACTGTCCCCAGTCAAACATTTGCTAAATGGTTATTATGTGCCAGACATTGTGCAAGGCCCAGGTGGTCCTGGCTGTCAAGAAGAGTAGAGTCTGGCCGAGGCAGACATGTATATACATAAATACGACAGCACTTAAGACACGAGAGTCCTGGGAGAGCAAGGAAGAGGGACAAGTTCATTTAGGGAGCTACTTTCATAATTTCATACTTGGATCTTTACCATGTAGAACTTTTCCGGCAGAAAAAAAAAAAAATGGTAAAGGCTACTCTAGGTCACAAGAACATCCTGTACAAAAGTACATAGGCATGAAAAAGCAGATGGGTTTGGAGATTAGCAAAGCACTAAGTATGGATAGAATTTAGGTTAGGCGGGAGCTGAGTGATGAGAGATGAGGCCACAGCTGAGTTGAGAAGAGCTTCATATGCCAAAGTAATAAACTGAGAAATTATTCTATGGAGATCCAGCCAGAAAGCAACATTTTAAGAATGAAAGAATTGTGATTGTTTTGTTTACTTGAGGCCAACTACCTCACGAAAATGTGGAGATTGGAAGAAAGATAACTCGATCATAGAAGGAACAGTTAGGAAACAGCTCCAGGCCCAAAGTGATAATGGCTCATCTAGACTGGGGGCTGGACTGAGAGGTGTTTCTGGAAGAGTCGACAGGATGTATGAGACGGTAGATGGGAAATACAGAGAACAGGAGGGTAAAGCAGGTCAGTGCTGTGTCTAAGCTTTGGGGACTTTAGTGACCATACAATAAGAGGAACGGCAGGTTCTGAGTAGAAAGGGCCATCTAGTTGTAAATCCTGGCCTACCCATTTCTTTGCCATTTGGATATTTTACTTGTCTGAACTACAGATGTATCAACTTTAAGTGGAAAAACAGCATCTACTTTATGCGATTGTCATACGGTTAAACAGGAGCAAAAGATAAAAACATTGAGCATACTGCATGGAGAGAAAGGTCCTTGATAAATATTTGTTGAATGAAGGAAACTGACAGAAGTATTGTAGAAGGAATAGTGAGATCAGGGTTTTACTTGAGGCTTCTTGATGTGACCTTGAGCACATTACCTAACCTCCCTGAGATTCAGTTTCCTCACATGCCAAACAGGGAAAATCTGTCCTACCTCACCGGCTTGTTGGGAAGATTAAATCTGAAATACTATGCAGAGTCTGATGTCATCACTGGCACATAATTGGTGCCAAATAAATAGGCATTTCATGAAGGTATAACCAACCTAGACAGCATATTCAAAAGCAGAGATATTACTTTCCCAACAAAGGTCCGTCTAGTCAAGGCTATGGTTTTTCCAGTGGTCATGTATGATGTGAGAGTTGGACTGTGAAGAAAGCTGAGTGCTGAAGAATTGATGCTTTTGAACTGTGGTGTTGGAGAAGACTCTTGAGAGTCCCTTGGACTGCAAGGAGATCCAACCAGTCCATCCTAAAGGACATCAGTCCTGGGTGTTCATTGGAAGGACTGATGTTGAAGCTGAAACTCCAATACTTTGGCCACCTGATGCAAAGAGCTGACTCATTTGAAAAGACCCTGATGCTGGGAAAGATTGAGGGCAGGAGGAGAAGGGGACAACAGAGGCTGAGGTGGCTGGATGGCATCACCAACTCAATGGACATGAGTTTGAGTGAACTCCGGGAGTTGGTGACGGACAGGGAGGCCTGGCGTGCTGCGATTCATGGGGTCGCAAAAAGTCGGACACAACTGAGCGACTGAACTGAACTGAACTGATAAATTCATTCAGTTGTTATCTGGCTTAAGGAAGTAGATGGAAAACTACCTCAGTTTAGTAAATATTTACATTCATACTCAGACACATACACAAAAGAGAATCATATATGTTTTACATTAAAAATGGCGAGCTTCCATTATTTGGAAAGTTAACTTAGAAAAGTTCATTCTTCAATAATGTTCAAAAAATTGGCATACCTCTCTAATATGCTTATGTTATATATTAATAAAAACTAGAAACTACCTTCATATCTTCTCATTAGAGACAAAGCCATGTACACAGCTAAATCTTTGTTCAAAAGGTAGTGACGGGTAAATTTTACACCAAAGAAGTTGTACTAGATTGAGAAAACTTGAGAGTCACTACTTTTAAATAACACAAGCACTCAGTTCAGTTCAGTCGCTCAGTCGTGTCTGACTCTTTGTGACCCCATGGACTGCAGCACACCATGTTCCCTGTCCATCACCAACTCCCAGAGCCTACTCAAACTCATGTCCATCGTGTCGGTGATGCTATCCAACCATCTCATCCTCTGTTGTCCACTTCTCCTCCTGCCCTCAATCTTTCCTAGCATCAGGGTCTTTTCCAATGAGTCAGTGCTTTGCATCAGATGGCCAAGTATTGGAGCTTCAGCTTCAGCATCAGTCTTTCCAATGAACATTCAGACTGATTTTCTTTAGGATAGACTGGTTGGATCTCCTTGCAGTCCAAGGGACTCTCAAGAGAGTGCTTCTCCAACACCACAGTTCAAAAGCATGAATACTTTGGTGCTCAGCTTTCTTCACAGTCCAACTCATATCCATACATGACCACTGGAAAAACCATAGCTTTGACTAGACGGACCTTTGTTGGCAAAGTAATGTCTCTGCTTTTTAATATGCTGTCTAGGTTGGTCATATCTTTTCTTCCAAGAAGTAAGTGTCTTTTAATTTCATGGCTGCAATCACCATCTGCAGTGATTTTGGAGCCCAAAAAAACACAAGCACTACCAGAATTAATTTATTTTTTAATTATTTGAATGCCTTTGATGGTTCCTTGTGGATACTATGCATTTTACTTTGTATATAGTGACTATGACAGATACTGGTAGATGCTCTCCAGTTATCTTTTATTCTCCACCTTCTTTTAATAGATGAATCCACCCCTCCACCCTTCCTCCTCCACTCTATCTTTTAAAAGAATGGTCTCCCAGTTACAGACTACATTTCCCAGCATCCCTTGAAGCTAAGTAAGTTCATGTGCTAAAGTTCTGGGCAATGAGAGAGGAGTAGAAGGATATCTTTCATTTCTGGATCAGCTCCTTAAAGACACTTGCCCTGGACTCTCTCCTATTCCCTTCTTCTATGGGCTGTAGCACAGACGTGGTAGAGACTCAGCTTTCGGTAACGCTGATGAGCAGATCAGGGAATGGCAATGCAGCAGAAAGGAAGGAAGAGACCTGTGTATTTTAATGACCTTCACCACCTGGACCGGCAGGACTGTAATGTGAGAAATACATTTCTATCTATGTAAGCCACTCCATTGGGTTTTGTTTGTTTTGTAAAAAATAATTTCGGGGGTGGGGGGAGGCAAGTTAGAGCATCTTAACTTTTACCCCAGGGAATGTAGGGTTTTACCTTGTTTTATAAGAAGAAACTTGTTTCAATTGTGAAAATTGCCCTTGGGACATTATGGAAGGAACAGATTTTTACATACAATAAGTCTGAAGGGTCAGGCTGACCTTTCTGAATACTTATCATGCCAAGGTTACTATAAGGAGTTCTTGACTGCTCCTTATATGTTAAGAGTATTTTGAATTCTAAGGGAGAATATATGTCAACTTGGTTCGTTTTGATTATGAGTATGCTGTTTTCATAATGAAGTAGCAGTTTCCCATTTCTTTGACTAATTCTGCCAGCAAGGGCCGGTTGAATAAACTAAATACCTTTCAATTTGCCTGTCTCTATTAAGCTTAACCATAAATTAAAATGAATGGGTAACTCCAAAGAGAATGTCTAAAAAAATGGTTAATCAAATTTTAACCTTGCAAAAAGTATCAATTTTGTAATACCATAATCTCTGATTTCTAGTAAAAGTTTTTTGTTGACTAAAGGACAGTATTGGAAATTGACTTTCATCATATGATTCAAGGTTCCAGTTCTGTATACCTTGCATCAGTATTTTCATTACTAGTGTAATGAATAGCAGCTATGTGATGGTTTGTCAAAAATAAAGTTAATAAAAAGATAGTTAACATAAAAGAATTAGAGCAGCATTGCATAATATAGACAGAACACAGCAAAGTTATCATACATGGCCCTTCACATAACTCGCTCACACACAGGACTGTCTTAGATCAGCTGGCTTTGGAAAATCACGGCACTGATGATATTTCAGTCATGATCAATAATTCTCAACTTCAGAGAAGTTAAATCAGTTTCTTCCCCTCAGCTTCCCAATAACCAGTGACAACTGTTCCAGTGGAAAGAACTCTTGGCCAGCAATCAGGAAACTTCCTTGCTAGCCCTGGCTTTCTTAGTGTGAAATTGGGCAGGTCATTTAACCTTTGCACAGGTTAATTATGGAGTTCAGTAAAAGATCATCTATAAAAAGCCTTTTGCAAAATAAAAGTCTTTATACCAATTCACAGTGGTACATGTATACATACATATGCGTCCCTGGTGAAGGGAACGGCAACCCACTCCAGTATGCTTGCCTGGAAAACCTCATGGACAGAGGAGCCTGGTGCATTACAGTTCACTGGGGTTGCAAGGAGTCAGACACAACTTAGCAACTGAGCATGTACACATGTATATATATGTATGTGTGTATTGCTTAAGGAAAACATCATTAACAATATAAAGCCACCTATAAATGTATTTGTTCATATACATACAAACCCATATACACATGTGCGCTTATAAAAATATACACATTAGCTAAATTTAAAATTTTTACTATTTAGGATTTATTTCCTGGCTGCTTATAAAATGAGTTAAGGCATTTATGGGTTAACACAGAATGCAAAAGTGCAATGAGAAGCTTTAAAACCAAACAAAGTCCATGCAGATGCCATTTAAGAAGCATTTTTAGCAGAGTCCTCCTGTTCCTCCTTGATGGCTAAAATCAGATAAGGGGACTTCTGTAATAATAATAACAACAGGTTACTAATGGTTTATTAAACAGTTGTTGACTGTCCCCTACAAATCAAAGAATCTAACAATGACCTACATCTAACCGCACAGAGTCACCCTGATGTCATTCCTCTATTGCAGTCTCCCTGGGTGATAAAGTTAATAAGCCAGATTTGCCAGAGTTTTCTGGAAGTAACAACTGAGAGTGTCAAATTCCCATAGTGGAGTCCAAGGCACACATTAGGCTTGTACCCTAAATTCAAGAGGACTGTAACATTCCTTTGAACTTTTTTCCTTAGTGATCACCTTTAATCATGAGATTAAGGAATCGCGAGATGATAAGAATGAAAATGACTAATCTTTCCTTTTCCTAGACCCACACCACCTGTTAGTATTAAGTGAGCTACAATCCTTTTTATATACAGGTAAATAAATTAGGGTTTAAATTGATTGTGAGGTAGAGGGTAATATTGACACAAACAACTTTGATTCATCAGCTCAGGTAATACCATCCTATTTGAAACCATCCATAAGTTTCCTTTGATCTTTATTTTAAAACTAAAAGCAAAGCATTGCATTTTATGGCCTTAGTCCTTAACATGAACAATAAATATCTTACACTGTGTTTTTATTAGATAGGTTATTATTGAGGGTCATCTAACTCAAACTGGAAGTCTCAGAGTAAAATCACTAGGTTAACATTGGGATTAGCAAAGAATGGCATTGGAGATTCTCCCCCATGTGCCTGTCTTTTAAGAAATGACAAAATATAATAAAATGGGTTATAAACCTCTGTGCAGATGTCATGGAAAGAATAAAGCAAGAGCTGGTCATTGAATATCACTTTCATACTTAATCCTAATGGTATGCTTGGCCTCATCGCTTAACCAAAGCATCACTCCAAAAGGATCTCTGGGCATCAAAAAATGCTCAGAGCTGGGATACAGGTCTTTCAGAAGTTGAAATTTCTGGGTGAGATGAATTGGGAGATTGGGGTTGACATATACATACTACTATTTTTAAAGTAACTAATGAAAGCCTGCTGTATAGCACAGGGACCTCTACTCAACGCTCTGTGGTAACCTAAATGGGAAGGAAATCTGAAAAAGAGGGGATATATGCATACACATAACTCATTCACTTCACTGTATAGCGGAAAATAACACAACATTGGAAAGCAACTATCTCCAGTAAAAATTAGCTAAAAAAAAACCTCCCCTACCCGAGTCTTGTGACTGATGCCTGAAAGTCCATATTACAGGCTCCTTTCATCACTTCAGAACATTTGATCACTGAGTAAATAAAAATGCCTACTAGACTAAAAATATTTTAAGCAATTATAAAAAAAGAAGTTGGAATTTCTTCTCCAGACTAGTATTTCTACTTTCTGACACTTAAAAGAAAGCAGTTCCTAAAGAAGAATTCTGCAGCAATATATTCAAAGTTTGCCACCCTAGAACCAAATCGTAACATGCCTTTCTTCCAAATGCAGCCTCTTTTAGTATCACAGTGTACCTGCCAAATAGGCCGCAGACCATGCCAGCCCCGTCTGACAAATGGAGGCCTGAGCGTCATCCCAGCCTCTCCCGATGCAGAGAAAATGAAAGGAAGCAGTGGCGGCCATGTATTCTACTCATTTCTTGAATGTGCATTTGTGGGCTCACATGTCAATGGCTGACTCCTTTAAGCAGGTTCAGAGTAAACAAGTAGAATACATTGGGAAGGCTGGTCCTTATGATTCAAATTTAAATCTCACAGAGCAACTGCAGAGGGACAAAATGTATGTAAGTCTAGTTGATCCCAGACTCACCTGACTCCTTTTGTCCTCTTGGAGTTGTAGAAATACCTGCCCAGATTGGCAGGTGTTGACTAGAACAGAGACAGTGGAGCAAGAGAGAGGAGCCCCAAACCCTTAGTCTTTATATGCACTCTCTCTTCACTCTGATTGGCTTCTGGTTCCCTCACTGCCCCTTGCCTTTGAAGCGTTCTGGACTCAGCAGCACCCAAGGTTAATGCCTCCAACTTGCCCGCAGCACCTACGCGTGTCCTGGGCACGTGTATTTCCACTGACCCAGAGTGACAGTGGGAAGTAGCTTCTTGTAACTCCTTTCCTGGAGACTTGTCTCTCCCTTGCACTGCTTGTCTTGGCTCTGCTAAAAGGCTAAGGGAGGATATCTATTCTTTTCACCCACAGGTTATAAAACACAACATGGTTCAGTTTTAGGAGGATGGCTGACATGACTGTCATATCACTGCCAGGAAGAAACCTCAGGTTCCATATTTGAACCCACTACCTTATATTCCAAATCAAGCACCTCCGAAAAAATGATGCATCCGTTACTGCCTTTTCCTTTGTCATTCCTCCTCAGATTAACATTTTCCTTTCCTAATATGATTTTTTTCATTTTTCTTCTTTACAAAGTTTTCTTTATAAAGTTTCTTCACACCTCATTGTAGAATGAACACATGTGATTTCCAGTGAACAATAATTGGAATAATTCTGTTTGTCATTCTATCTTCATTTTTTAACTACGAAAATGAATATTCAGGTCAAATTCTGTTGTAATGAGGCAAGGAGTTTGCAAGCTCCTTTCTTAGGATGAAGTTTTATTATACCCTTTATTGAGTGAAAGCAAAAGAGAAGCTTAGGAATGAACTTCTTGGCTATGAGCTGTCTTTGCTCTTACAATGGTATTCGCTGAAATGGCAAATATCCAATATACCATTGTTGAATTTCAAGATGACTGTTTTCTGATAACCAGAATGTGATAGCATGATCACCTACATGTAATTGAATTTTAGTTTTGGTCTACACAGTGACTGCAAAAACATTTTTTTGAAAAATCATGCTTAATTGAATTTAACTGATTTCTGCCAAATAGATAAATATCAGCTTTCCCTGAAGTCTTTATTTCAGTGAAATTCAATTACTAATGAGATTTAACACTTCCAACAATAAATTTATAACGTACTAAATTTAATCTCTTGAAATTCCGAAACAAACTAACACATCCCTCCCTCCCAATTATTCTAGATGGAGATATACTGGATGTCCTCTCAGAATTCTCAAACATTGAGTTATTTTTGATTCAGAACATTTCCACTGGTTGCCCTTGAGTAGACATGCCATATTATCATGTTACCTTTGGAATCTCTTTAGACTGTGACTGACATTCTCAGCAAGGCAACTAGATATGAACACCTTCTCTACCGACTTTTTTTTTTAATGACATCTCCCTTGAGGAAATGGTCACTTTGCAAGGTCTCAATCCAGAGTTGAGAACATGCGTTACATATTCCAATGAACCATAGGAATTGTTTTTCTGCTGTTGGTGTTTAACTTAGAAGAGAACTTTGTTAATATCTCCCTGCATATATGAGTTGTGAAGTATACACTATTGTCCTAAAGAATTACATTCCTCAATATTTCTTGTACGTTCTTTCTTGCATCCCAACTGTACACACACAAGTATCATTCACTCTTGGAAAGTTTGCTTTATGCAACTCTGCTTTTACAAAATATCTACGTTAGTATTTGTTTTCTCTAACCAGAAGAAATCCAAAAAGGATTTTCGCATATATATATATATATACACACACATAATATATATGTATATATATGTATACATGTATGTATACATGTATATATACATGTATATATATATATAATATATATATTATGTAACTATTTCTTTGCTTTATGTCATTTCAACTTATTATGGAATTCTCCAGGGAAGAATATTGGCATGGATAGCCATTCCCTTTTCCAGGGTATCGAACCCAGGTCTCTTGCATTGCAGGCAGATTCTTTACTGTCTGAGCCATGAGGGAAGCCCAAAAGGTGTCATCAGTTCAGTTCAGTTCAGTCGCTCAGTCGTGTCTGACTCTTTGCAACCCCATGAATCGCAGCACGCTAGGCCTCCCTGTCCATCACCAACTCCCAGAGTTCACCCAAACCCACGTCCATCGAGTCGGTGATGCCATTCAGCCATCTCAACCTCTGTCGTCCCCTTCTCCTCCTGCCCTCAATCCCTCCCAGCATCAGAGTCTTTTTCAGTGAGTCAACTCTTCGCATGAGGTGGCCAAAGTATTGGAGTTTCAGCTTTAGCATCAGTCCTTCCAAAGAACACCCAGGGCTGATCTCCTTTAGAATGGACTGGTTGGATCTCCTTGCAGTCCAAGGGACTCTCAAGAGTCTTCTCCAACAACACAGTTCAAAAGCATCAATTCTTTGGTGCTCAGCTTTCTTCACAGTCCAACTTTCACATCCATACATGACCACAGGAAAAAACATAGCCTTGACTAGATGGACTTTTGTTGGAAAAGTAATGTCTCTGCTTTTGAATATGCTATCTAGGTTGGTCATAACTTTCCTTCCAAGGAGTAAGTATCTTTTAATTTCATGGCTGCAGTCACCGTCTGCAGTGATTTTGGAGCCCAAAAAAATAAAGTCTGACACTGTTTCCACTCTTTCTCCATCTATTTCTCATGAAGTGATGGGACCAGATGCCATGATCTTCATTTTCTGAATGTTGAGCTTTAAGCCAAGTTTTTCACTCTCCTCTTTCACTTTCATCAAGCGGCTTTTTAGTTCCTCTTCACTTTCTGCCATAAGGGTGGTGTCATCTACATATCTGAGGTTATTGATATTTCTCCCGGCAATCTTGATTCCAGCTGTGCTTCTTCCAGCCCAGTGTTTCTCATGATGTACTCTGCATAGAAGTTAAATAAGCAGGGTGACAATATACAGCTTTGACATACTCCTTTTCCTATTTGGAACCAGTCTGTTGTTCCATGTCCAGTTCTAACTGTTGCTTCCTGACCTGTATACAGGTTTCTCAGGAGGCAGGTCAGGTGGTCTGGCATTCCCATCTCTTTCAGAATTTTCCACAGTTTATTGTGATCCACACAGTCAGAGGCTTTGGCATAGTCAACCAAGCAGAAATAGATGTTTTTCTGGAACTCTCTTGCTTTTTCGATGATCTAGCAGATGTTGGCAATTTGATCTCTGCCTTTTCTAAAATGAGCTTAAACATCTGGAAGTTCACGTTTCATGAATTGCTGAAGCCTGGCTTGGAGAATTTTGAGCATTACTTTACTAGCGTGTGAGATGAGTGCAATTAAGGTGTCATAGGAACACTCTATTTTAGGGTAATGTGTGTATATGTGTATGTGTGTATGTGCATGCGTGTGCTCAAACATCTGTTGAATTCAGTCGCTTAGTCGTGTCTGACTCTGTGACCCCATGGGCTCTGCACACCAGGCTTCCCTGTTTATCACCAACTCCTGGAGCTTATTCAAACTCGTGTCCATTGAGTCAGTGATGCCATCCAACCATCTCATCCTCTGTCATCCCCCTCTCCTCCTGCCTTCAATTTTTCCCAGCATCAGGGTCTTTTCCAAGGAGTTCTTTGCGTCAGTTCAGTTCATTTGAGTCACTCAGTTGTGTCTGACTCTTTGTAACCCCATGGACAGCAGCACGCCAAGCCTCCCTGTCCATCACCAACTCCCGGAATTTACTCAAACTCATGTCCATTGAGTTGGTGATGCCATCCAACCATCTCATCCTCTGTTGTCCCCTTCTCCTCCCACCTTCAATCTTTGCCAGCATCAGGCATCAGGGTCTTTTCCAATGAGTCAGTTCTTCGCATAAGGTGGCCATAAAAATTTAAGTTCTACATCAGTCCCATCTATCTAACTCATAATTTAGGCTTTGGTAAAACAAATTTTTTTAAAGGGGGCAGAAAGGTATAAATTTCCTGCTGTAAAATAAATAAGTTTGTTATAAAACTATAATAAAACCAAACGTGAGTGTAAGATAGGCTAGAAGGAAGCACTGTACAACATGGGGAATAAAGTCAAAATTTTGTAATAACTGTAAACGGAATGTAGCCTTAAAATTGTATAAAAAATGATTTTTTTAAAAAGAGAAGAGGGATCAGTGAGCTATATACTTCTAAATAGAATTATTTAGAAGACTATCATTAATAAAAATTGCATTTAAAAAGTCACAGACATGCTACGTATAGCATGGTGACTATAATTAACAGTCCTGCACTGCATGTTTGAAAGTTGCTAAGAAAGACCTTTAAAGTGCTTACCCCAAGGAAAACAATTTGTATAATTATGTATGGGGAATACTGGTCATCTCGCAAGGTCAGGTGGAGACAGATATGGTGAGAGACAGGTGTGTTGTACACTTGAATATAATGTTATATGTCACTTATACCCCCAAAAAAACAATAAAATTTTCACTAAAAAATGAAAATTTTTACGAAGCTCTTAGTATTGCTCTCTGTGGATACAGATCAGGGTATGCTGTCTTTCGTAATCATCTTTCTCATATGGTTTATCCAAAAGCATCTGTGAAGTCCCTTTCTCCTTGTCTTCATATCCCCATTCTGGGTACCGATACTAGTCTTCGGAAGTATGTTTAGCTAACAAAGACTTCAAAGGATCTGCCTTCTCCCGCGATTCCTTCATTTCAATCAAGGATGAATCTTACTGAATTTCTAAACAGGAGGTTTCTGGATACCCTTCATGGGGTAAGCGGGGACTGGGGTGGAAACATTGTAAGTGCTCTGAAACGAAGGGACAAAAAAAGAAAGTGGCAAAATGCATAACCTGAGTGTGATTTTAAGGAACAAAATTGTACCAACTAATAATAGTGTTTTGATACATTATTTCTGATCTTCACCCTGCGCAGTGGGCATTATTATTAGCACCATGTTTACAGATAAGGAAGCTGAGGCCCCCAGTTGTTAAATGATTGGCCCCAGGTCAGGTAGCAGAGAAATGGCAGAGCCAGGATTCACACCTAGTCTTTGGGTGGCCCACTCACGTGTGCCTACACCTGTCAGAAGGCTTCGGGGAAGGAAAGATGAGAGCTTGGGCTTGTGAGGTGGGGCTAGTGGTAAAGAACCCGCCTGCCAACACAGGAGACATAAGAGACGTGGGTTCAATCCCTGGGTCGGGAAGATACCCTGGAGAAGGGCATGGAAACCCACTCCACTATTCTTGTCTAGAGAATCCTGTGGACAGAGGAGCCTGGTGGGCTACAGTCCATAAGGTTACAAAGGGTCAGACATGACTGAAGTGACTTCACACAGCGCACCACAGGTGAGAGCTCAGAATCTCCAAGTACCAGCTACAAATGTAGAATTTGTACAGTAAGAGAGACTGGACCAGAAAATATATATGGAGAACCAAAAAATGCCCCTCCCACCATCTTTTTAAAAAGTCAAGGAAAGAATAGGAAAAAAATAGAAGGGACATGGACTTGGCAGGCACTGGATCAAATTCAGTTACTGCCAGTTATTATACTAGCTCTTACCTTGGGTAAAATTACTTACTTTTTTGGTGCCAAATTCTTTTATACAAAAAAATGAATATAGCAATATCTATTCCATCAGGCTATTGTGAGGATTAAATGAAATGACTTACATGAAACTCTCAAGATGAGTGCCCCACTCATTGTAGGAGTTCAATAAATGGTCCTTCCTAATCCTTTCGTTCATTGTTAGAGTTTATTTAAATGGACGCAAAGGAAGTGGCTTTTAAATCTGTAACAGCCTATTCTTATGAGCACTGGACCACAGCTGTGCCATCATGCCTAAGAGCATGAACTCTAAATCCTAACCTCTGGCTCAAATCCTGGCTCTAATTTTTAAAACTTGTGTAATCTAAGCACATTTGCTCCAGACTCGGTTTCTTTATCTGGAGAATAGAGTTAATAATGGAATTTACCCTGTGAGATTTTATAAGATTTGATTTCATTAATGCAAGTGAAGTGCTTATTACAGTGACTGGCATTTAGTAAGTGCTCCATAAACACTATTACTATTAACCAAGCAAATAATATAGTTAGAACACCAATTCTCCATCAGGGGTGATTTTGTGTCCCCTGAAAATATTTGGTAATGTCTGCAGACATTTTTGGTTGTTACAACTCATCAAGGAAATGGCATTTAGAGGGTAGAAGGCAGGGATGCTGCTAAACATTTTAATATACACAAGACAACCACCATGACAAAGAATTACCCAGTGTAAAATATCCATAGTGCCAAGGCTGAGGAATACTGAGTTGAGAAAAGTCATCCCAACTCAGTAGGGATCCTGAGATATTTTCCTCATGAGGGCATAAGAGGTCGCCAACCAAATATTGCTGGAAAACCAAATACCCCTACACCCCATTTAATATACAATGGACTTCTATGGTGGCTCAGATGGTAAAGAATCCACCTGCAATGCTGGGTCGGGAAGATCCCCTGGAAGAGGGCATGGCAACCCACTCCAGTACTCTTGTCTGGAGAATCCCATTGACAGAGGAGCCTGACAAGCTACTGTCCATGGAGCTGCAAAGAGTCAGACACAACTAAGGAACTAACACTTAAGCTAAAACATTGGAAAAAGTAAAAATAATTATTGAGCATATGGAACTATAACACTATGTCTTAGAGTTATGGTAAAAATACTGTTTTAAAAGGGTAATATATCTCATTATTATTGCCATTCTAAAATTCACTGAATAAGAATTTGAGAGTGGGTGAACGATACACAGGGCTTTAGAGACCACTCCATAAAAATTAATGCTTGCAAATACACCTGGATTCCCTCTGCTGCAGGAATGAGCAAGTGAAAATGGTCTGCCAGTAATGGATAAAGGTAGGAAAGTGGGCAAAATTTTTCATGCTCCTTGTTCATATTTTCTTCCTCCTCATCCTCACCCAGATACTTCGTGGGTGATGGGATTACTTAGAGAAAGGTAAATGTGAAGGGCTCAAAGCATCTTTCTCGCAGTCTTAGTATCTCAGGTGAATTCAGCAGGATCTCCAGCTGAGAGGATTCCTTACTGATTCCGTGTGCTTTTGTACATCTCCTGCAGCTTGAATTGATAAAGGTACACTGGCAACTTGAACCAGAAACTAATAAGCCCAGGGGATAGCTCTTCCTTACTGAAAAAAATACAAACTCTCAAGTCTGAGGAGGAAAATAGGGAGCACTTTATGAGGAACACACACTTAATCCTGAACCTCGTTATTTAGGACTTAATGGTTGGTACTTAGGGAATTGGAAAGTTACAATGAGTTCCTTTTTCAGTCATTAGCAGGGAGGTATTGCTCACACACAGAACACTGTCCAGTGAACACAAGGCACATGAAGAGGTAAGAGTCCTTTCTCAAGCTTGCAAGTGAGATCCACCAGAGAGGCTCCAGTGTGTTCGGGATGGACGCGCTGTTGTCTACCATATGTCAACGAAGGCATCTTCATAATATTCTGAATTTGGTGGCTGAATAATGCTGCCCAAATATGTTAGGTCCTAATCCCTGGAACCTGTAAATATTACCTTATTTGGAAAAAGGGTTTTTGTAGACATGATCAAGGATCTTGAGATCGGGAGATTGCCCTGGATTATTTAAATGGGCCTTGAATGTAATCAGGATTATCACTACCTTTTTTCCTGACGTGCAGGGATTTACAATATTACATTAGTTTCGGGTGGACAACATAGTGATTCGATATTTTTGTAGATTATACTCCAATTATAGCTATTATTTTTTTAAAGCTATATCTCCCTGTGCTGGACAATATATCCTTGTTGCTTATCTATTTTATACATAGTAGTTTGTGTCTCTTAACCCCATACCCCATCTTGCCCCTCCCTCTTCCCTCTCCCTCCTGGTAACCACTAGTTTGTTCTCTATAACTGTGAATCTGTTTCTGTTTTGTTTTATACCTTCATTTATTTTTAGATCCCACATACAAGTGATAACAGAGTATTTGTCTTTTTCTGATTTATTTATCTAACCTTAATACTCTCTAGGTCTATCCATGTTGTTACGAATGGCAGAATTTCATTCTTTTTTATGACTGAATATTCCTGTGTGTGTGTGTGTGTGGTGTCAGATCTTTATCCATTCATCTGTTCTAAGTAACACTGATGGTTACTTAGGCTGCTTTCATGTCTTGACTATTATAAATAATGCTGTTGGGAACACTGAGGTGCATGTATCTTTTCAAACTAGTGTTTTCATTTTCCTAGATGAGTGTTCTTGTAAGAGAGAGGCAGAGGAAAATCTGATAGAGAAGAGGAGGTCATGTGACCATGAGATAGAGATTAGAGGGATGTGGCCACAAGCCAAGGAATGCTGGCAGCCTCCAGAACTTGGAAGGGTCAAAGAATGGATTCTCCCTAAGGGCTCCTGAAACAAGTGCAGCCCTTGATTGCTGTCCAGTGAAAATGATTTTGGACTTCCAGCTTCAGGAACTGTGAGAGAATACATTTCTATAGTTTTAAGTCACCAGTTTCTGGTAATTTGTTTCAGTGACAATAGGAAACTAATACACTGGTCATAACTGTGGATTCTCTTCTCACAGACCTCTGTTGGCCTACTGAAGGGAAAGAGGAAGAAAAAAAGAGTTAAGAAACATGATGCAAGCAAGAGATAAAAGAAAGAAGGAAGAGGAGAAGAAAGAAGAATCAGGAAAAAAGTGGAGGAGAAATAACTCACTGAATGGTTTAGGTCATGTGTGAATTATACTGGGGGGAAGTTCACATGACCCCTAAAATCCACTTCTGTCAATATGGTGGATATTAAGGCTATGCTTAAGCCTGGGTCAGAATAGGAATTTGTCTTTAAAACTTATGATTCATCCAATAGTTGTAATGTGGCTTACTGAAATTTTTCTCATCAAGATCACCACTGACCTCCTTTTGGTTAAAAAACAGTAACCACTTAGTCATCAAGTTCTTTAACCTGACTTGCCAACTTTCAAGATCCTGCTCATAACCCACTTCCTCTACAAAATCTCCCTTGATCTGTGTTATTTTTCCATTTTCTGAATTCCTACTACACTCACAGGAAGTATTTCTGTTATTTCTGCCCCTCTAAAAAGAGGCCAGAAATGCTTACTGCTAAACACCCCAAAATGTATAAAACAACCCCAAACAGCAAAGAATTATGGTATTTTTTTTTACCCCCTTCAACAATCTGCACAGGGCTGGTCTGTAATAGAGTCCTGTGGTGACTGGCTACCCACCATTTTGAGTCCAACAATATAGATGGTCTCACCTTCTTCATTTATATCTATTTATTATGTTATACAATGATGACTGATATTAGAATTATGTCCCTGGCATGCTAGATCTAAATCATAAAAAATACACTGACAAAATTCATTGTCTTTCTAGTTAAGAAAATCTATTCATACATTTCAGAAAAATTCCCAATTGGAAGAGTTGAAGCCAAAATCATTTCTTATTTGTCCTAATTTAACCCCCCCAAATGCAATTAGCAGCAACCTCTTAAGTCTCTAATATTCAAAACATGTGAAGATTTACTTTCTTACTTGACGAGTTACAGGTTTGTGCTAAGGCACACCTGAAGGTACCTGCTTTCTGCTATATATTTCCCAATATGTGCCAAGTCTCATAGAATATAAGCTTATTTTTTAATTGATGTATGTTCCTGGCTTAAAACCTTCAAAAGGAAACTCTGCATTGTGGGCCTATTTATACTTTAATATTGCTCACTTGCATCCTCTGTAACTGAAACTGAAGCTCAGTTCAGCAGACTATCCCACAGTAAGTGATCAGATAATTGCCCACATGAAAACCATTATGTACACACATGGCTAAAGAATCCAGTCAGGACATACACCTGTTGGTGGTCAGGCCTTGTGTTTTCACTTTTTTATTTTTAAGCATAAAAACACCAAAGGCACAGGGTGGCATTCCCCTCACTTACAAGCAGTGGACATAAACCACACCATACAACTAAGAATCACAACACAGGCAGGATGGTGATAAATTACACCAAACAAGTGAACTAATTAACATACTTCCAAAACAGAAAAAAAAAAAAAAAGCAAACAAGTTTTAAAACACTGTATACCTCACTGAAGTAGCAGCTGCTCTTATCAAAAACCATATATTCTCTTAGTACAGTATTTTTCAACTTATTGCCTTTCCTGCCTTGGAAAAATTATGTAACATCTATACTACCCATATTAACGTTTTTTGGCCTTTTATAAGTAACAGCTTTTGAAATCAGACATTCAGATATCCATTAAGTCAGCTACTTGAAAAAAGTTTTCAGTTTTTTTTTTATCTCTTTTAGAATGCTCCAAAAGAGTGATTCAGATAACTCATAAAAGGATTAATTCATTAATGATGAAATGATGAACTTCATAAAATATAAATGTCCTTCTCCACCTAATGTGCTGTATATGATTGTAAAGCATGATGCAGTCACAACATCCAAATGTTCAGTTCAGTTCAGTTGCTCAGTTGTGTCTGACTCTTTGTGACCCCGTGGACTGCAGTACACCAGGTTTCCCTGTCCATCACCAACTCCTGAAGTTGGCTCAAACTCATGTCCATCGAGTCGGTGATCATCCAACCATCTTATCCTCTGTCCACCAGGCTTCTCCTCCAGCCTTCAATCTTTCCCAGCATCAGGGTCTTTTCTAAGGAGTCAGTTCTTTGCATCAGGTGGATGCAAAGTACTGGAGCTTCAGCTTCAGTATCAGTTCTTCCAGTGAATATTCAGGACTGATTTCCTTTAGGATGGACTGGTTTGATCTCCTTGCTGTCCGAGGGACTCTCAAGAGTCTTCTCCAACACCACAGTTCAAAAGCATTAATTCTACAGTGTTCAGCTTTTTTTTTATACTCCAACTCTCACATCCATACATGACTACTGGAAAAACCATAGCTTTAACTAGACGGATCTTTGTCAGCAAAGTAATGCCTTTGCTTTTTAATATGCTATCTAGATTTGTTATAGCTTTTCTTCCAAGGAGCAAGCTTCTTTTAATTTCATTGCTGCAGTCACCATCTGCAGTGATTTTGGAGCCCCCAAAAATAAAGTCTGACACTGTTTCCGCTGTTTCCCCATCTATTTGCCATGAAGTGATGGGACCAGATGCCATGATCATAGTTTTCTGAATGTTGAGTTTTTTTGTTTGTTTTTTGTTTGCTATTAATCACTTGGTATTATCTTTAATTACAAAGACTTTTCCAATCACATCACATAGAGATCATTTTATCCACTGCTCTGTTTGACTGCCAATCTCTTATCTCTCTCCTCAGCAATGGTAAGGCGAATACCCTTTCCATGGGGAAGAGAGATCCATGGTTTGTTGCCTTTGCCAATAACAAAAATGTCTGAGAGCCGTGTGGCAAAGCTGTTGCCGTTCGCATCTTTCACATGAACCACGTCAAAAGAACCTGGATGTCTCTCCCGGCTTGTAATCACACCAATTCTTCCCAGGCTAGCACCTCCAGTCACCATGCACAGGTTACCAGTGTCAAATTTCATGAAATCAGTAATCTTGCCAGTCTCCAAGTCAATCTGAATGGTATCATTCACCTTGATGAGGGGATCAGGGTAACGGATGGTACGAGCATCATGGGTTACCAGATGAGGGATTCCTTTTGTCCCCATAAATATCTTTCTTACTTTGTACAATTTATATTTGGCCTCCTCAGGTGTAATACGATGAACAGCAAAGTGACCCTTGGTGTCATAGATCAAACGAAAATTCTCTCCAGTCTTATCAATGCTGATGACATCCATAAAACCAGCAGGGTAGGTTATATCTGTGCGGACTTTGCCATCGATCTTAATGAAACGCTGCATGCAAATCTTCTTTACTTCATCTCCAGTTAGGGCACACTTAAGTCTATTCCTTAGGAAAATGATTAGGGGGAGACACTCCCTTAGCTTGTGGGGGCCGGCAGACGGACGAAGGGCAAACACACCAGTCAGTTTCTCCAGCATCCAGTGTTTTGGAGCTGCTACGCGTTTCAGGTGCTTCTTGGGACCCCGAGCCATGGCTGCGCCAGGCATGAAAAGAGCTGAATGCTGAGTTTTAAGCAGCCTTTTTCACACTCCTCTTTCACTTTCATCAAGAGGCTCTTTAGTTCCTCTTTGTTCTCTGCCATCAGGGTGGTGTCATCTGCACATCTGAGGTTATTGATATTTCTCCTGGCAATCTGGATACATGTACCAGATTTCTATTTTGATGACCTTGGTACAGAATGATGATTAGGGTCAAAAGGCCCACACATCCTGGAAAGCTTAGAGGATTTTAAGTAGGGAAAAGGGTCCTTGAGTAGGCTGATATGACCAGGTTCCTTTTTCAAATTACCAAAGATGATTCCAGAGACTGTAGCTCATTTTCCTGTTTTCTTATGATAAAAATGCTTGGTCTTCAATTACCACTTTCTGACACTCAGACTTCACCGTCATCCTGAGAGAACTCCATCCTGAAAAAGGAAAATTCTTTGCTTCACCCAAGGTCTTTTCCCCTTGTATTAATATCCCATGAGATTGTTAGCTCTGGAGGAAAGAATTCAGTGGCAAAATTCCATATTTGCTCATGAAATTCACTCCCAGCTTCCACTCACACATCAATACGGAGGTTAGAAGAGAAGCTCCTCACTTCCTCTACCCTCTCTGCATGCTTCCCCTCAGCTTCTTCTGACACCCACACTGGTTTGTTTTGTTTTGTTTTTTTCCTACTGAACCAAAAGTCCCTTTTATTAGCACAGGCTCTTCTTTAGGCAGAGTGTGTGTATACACACACACACACACACACACACACACACACACACACACACACACTCTATGCTTGTTAGGACAGACAAGCATTTAAGTTTACAAAAAGTTCATGGTACTGGCTAGTCCATAGGGACAGGAAATGGAGTCTGCTCAGTCCTCTAGGTGCTAACCCCACCTGATGCTCCTTCACTCCTCCTGTGGGCTACAGGAAGGACGTATCAAAACCTAATGCATTCTCAAGCCTTAGTGAAATTTAAGCAAGGTCAGCAGAGTTGACCCCTGTTTTGCCCTCTTTCTTTTCCTAGAAATGCTGTGTAAATCTTTCTGGGAAAAAAAACAAAACAAAACCACCACCAACAAAACACGACAGCAACAAAACAGGAAAAAACCCCCCAAACTCCTTAGTGCCATTGATTCCTTTGCATTTTAAACATTTTACTTTTGCATTTTTAAATAAAAGTGAATAAAATGGCTGTTTGCAAAGGTGACCCAGTGACCAAGTGCATGCATTCAACTGTGGGCTCCATACTTAGGAATGCATGCCCTTGAGTATGGCAGTCAACCTCTCTGTGCCTCAGTTTCTTCATTTCAGATAGATTATTGAAGGAAAATGATAAATACTTACCTTATAGGGTTGTTGTCAGGAGTAAATGAGTTAAACTATGGAAATTACTTCAGAATAGAGTTGGCACTCAGTAAATATTTGATTAATTAATGCAATTTAACAGAATAAATATGTTCTAAAATCCAAGTAGTTTCAACTTTGATTTTTGTGCAGTTAGAGTGATACATTGCTCTTTAGTAAGTGAAGACAAGAATCTGAGCTCAGGGGAGATTTTTATGAATGAAGTGGATCAGGCATTGATGTTAAAGAAAAGTAAGAAATCTTCATGGAGAATGATTGAATGCCACATTCTGAGCCTGGCATTTTTCAAGTACCATTGCATATAAATCTCCTAACAGTTCTTTTGAAGTAGACACAATCAATTCCACTGTGCAGATGAGATAAAAGAGCTCAGAAATGTTGATTACCTCAAATCACACTTACCCCAGCACCAGTCAGTGGTAGATGTAGGATTCTAATCCTATATCATTTAAAAACCAAACATAACATGGAAAAGGGAGGAAGGCAGACTGTGCAAGTAAAGTGATTTTATGAAAAGGTGATTATTGAATGGATCATTGACAAGGTTTATGATCCAAAGCTTCCCAGGTGGCACAGTGGTAAAGAACCCACCTGCCAATGCAGGAGATGCAGGAGATGGGGGTTCAATCCCTGGGTCAGGAAGATGCCCTGGAGAAGAAAAGGGCAACCCACTCCAGTATTCTTGCCTGGAGAATCCCATGGAGAGAGGAACCTAGGGGGCTACACTCTATGGGTCACAAAAAGTCAGACATGACTGAACCTAGCACAGTTACAATGATCCAAATATGGTTTGATAGCTCTTAGAACCAGCTTTGAGGTAGAGATTCAGACTACACACGATACTTTTAGTCTAGTGAAGAATGCCATTGTACATATCAACAGCACACTCACAAACCATCAGATAGAAAGCGACCCAGAAAACCATTTAGTCCAACCTCCTCCATTAACAGCTAAGAGACAGAAATGAAATGGCGAGCTCAGTGTCATATAGGCGATTAGTGGCTGAAGTAGCCAGGATTCCTCTGGTCCCAACACTCCTCCCCTTTTCAGCATGCAGGATAGCAAACTGGATCACCATGTTTTTAAACCCAGCCATTTGAATGATGTAAATTCTAGTTCATTTTAAATACCCCAACCCTTACTTTGGCATTTAAACCTAAAACAAGTATTAGAGTGATTCTTAAAATTCATTGGGAATATATAATAAATAATAAGAATATTCTCTAGTGAAAATAAAGTTTCTATGATCTAGAACCTTCTTTTTAAAAACTGACTAAAATTCTGGGATTGTTGCATTTTGTCAAACAAGAGTAAAAATTAAATATTGTCTGGGTAGGAAAGCCCTTTAAAGGAAAATATTGCTCTTTTTCAACAGAGAGGAATTAAAAAGTGCTTTAACTTTGTTGTTGTTATTGTTATATTACATTCATTCACCAAATATTTACTGAACAGCTAAAATAGCAGGAGTCCTACCTTCCTTGCATATTTCACAGCACCCATTACAGTGCTAAGCTTTCGGGAGTCATTGATTGGTTGGTGGAATCTTCTCCCATGTTCAATGTATTAGAAGGCTTCAGGACAAAAGTCACTGAGGTTATGTCGGCTACTACTGATGTCCTGGAGGTGAGGGAAGGAGATAGCTCTCGACTATTCAATGATTGTGTTGTCCTGAACCATGTAGAATAACATGCACTTTCTTAGTTATAATCAACAATGCAAAGTCCAAAGTTTCATAATTTCTTTCATTGTGCATGCATCAAAAGTGTATAATCAACTGTACTATTTATTAGGCTGGCAAGCATCAGGCTTGTGATGGTAGCCATATTGAAAAAACGGCATTATCGAATTATGTCATAGTACACAGTTCTATCATAGGGCCAAATCTTGTTCATGCAGGTTATAAAAGACAGATGAAAAGCACATTATCCACTGCTTCAGCAATACTTCATTATTATAAACATAAGGAAGCTAAAAGTGCTAGATCTTGGGCCACTCAAGCTTTTTGACCTAAACTTCAAAGTACGCAAAACCTAACTATGGTAGAAAGGGTTTTGGATTGCTAGTAATGTGGAGAGAAAGGAAGTACTAAAGGGAAAGATGAAGAAAAATGGAAGCACACAATTTTCAGTGATTTTTATAGTAGATACTTAGCTGGTCAGCAAATAAATTGTTAAATAACAAGAAATTGGCATATGAACTAAGTGAGTTTTTCAAGCAAAACATCCTGGAATAAAGGAATGCTAGTAGGCTGAATGGAGAAGGCAATGGCACCCCACTCCAGTACTCTTGCCTGGAAAATCCCATGGATGGAGGAGCCCGGTGGGCTGCAGTCCATGGGGTCACTAAGAGTTGGACACGACTGAAGCGACTTAGCAGCAGCAGTAGGCTGAATAGGCAACGAAACCACAATTAGCCACAGATTGGCTGGATATCGGCAGGCCTATAAAACCTAGCAGAGATTTACCTGCCTTATTGTGTAGAGGGTGAAGCACAAGTTCTGGCAGATGATATTGAAAAGTCAATAATCATGGAGCAACTGATCTTAATTCATCACATGGGTCTCTCCACTTTCCTTAAAGTACCATAGCAAAATTAACTTGGGGTTTAAGGGACTAACATTACAATCTCAAGGATTTTTGTTCTATGTTAGCTGTTCAGTGGAAAAGGCTTCGGGTGGCAAACTAAGTGGTGATGATAAGAATCTCTAAAAAGATCCACAAATGTGGTATCAGGCCAACACATACTCAGGCCTCAATTATACACTTACACAACACAAGAGATGGGGCATGCAATGATAATGTAGATATCAATATTTAAAGGATATTCATTATGGTAAATTCAGCAAATTTCACACTCATTAAGTTAGTCATCAATACTGGTGATGCAGGGGTGCTATCTAATTGGTTTGGTTTTCCTGCCATCATGGCTCTGAAGACATTGTTTAAACCCTTAGGAAATTCCAAGGACATGATGATTTGAATTTTCATGAATACACTCTGGCAACTGGTCTGTTAAGTGCTGAACAATTCTGCAAATCTGGCTGTCCAGACTAGTTAATAAACACTGTTTGCTCACTGGAGTAGGGAAGAATGGTTGACGGTGTACGTGTGATTAGTTCAGTTAGCAAATACAATCTGAAGACTGAAAATATGCCCATCCACTGTGCTAGACAAAACATGCTGCCTTATTTAAAGAGCTTACTGTCTATTGAAGCATCCTGTAATTTAGAAATACAGTATAATTATATTTAAAGCAAATATACATAATTCATCAATTAAAGATGCTTTCTAGGTACCACTGATTGCATTCAGCAATTTTCTACATAATTTTCAAAGATTCTGATTCTCAATACAATATTGATTGTAAGAGTTAAGATGATGTTTGATCTATTATGATATCAAAACAATAATAAAAACCTAATACTTGGTTCCTACTATCCACATTTTTCTCTATTCTAGACCTTTGGCTCATGATGACAAAATGCACTACAAATATTAAAGCGGTGATGAATTACGTTGGTCTGACCTTCCCAACACCTATGTGGATTCCAAATATTAACAAATGTCTCTTCACATAAGTGACGGATAACTTGGGAATTAGCTCCCAGGATGCTACCGGCAAAGGTAAGTAATTCTGTTGGTAACAGTGTCACTTTTGTAAGTTGATCGAACATTGCTTTACAGATAATAGCCAAGTTACAGACCCCAGAAGACTTTAACGTTTTCTTCTTTCTTCTGTAGATGCCTACTTTGTTCCCAGTTCACTTCTAATCACTGTCTGAAAAGAGCAATCAACACTAAATATTTAAGGGTAATGAAGATTTAGCCTGAACATCTACTTGCATGAACGTTGCATGAGAAAGTTTTCCTTTAGCTGCTCTGCAGTACCAGTATCTGAGCCCGTACGTCCCACTGAGAAATATAAAGAGTCCCAAAGGACAAAATTAAGGGTAGACAACATCTGACCTCAATCCTGGGCGTCAGGATAAGAAATGCATAACACATGGTCACAACTCAAAAGTAGTGATGTCAAGGTTACTGCAGAGGATGGCATCTGGATCTCGGTGGCTCCAGAACTGATTGTTCTCACATGAGATCTGTCCATGAGAAGCTCAGCCCATCTTCAGTAACAGTTCTCAGAATCTGAATGAAATTTTCATGTAACGCCCAGTGAATAATACATTTTCACACGTACAAAATATTCTTATTTCTGGAAAGTAAATGTTGCCCAAAAGCAAAATATTAAAACAAGAAGGATTATTTTGGGTTGTATGGCTGTGCCAAACTGGTTCTTCACCTTTAGTGTTTATAGTCAGAAGAGATCAAGGACAATGGAAGGGTTTTGGCTGTCTTCCTATATTATCTGATACTATCTAAATATGCACAACTTTGTACTTACCTTTCGAAAGTTCACTTTCCTTCTCTTTTCTGAGAACAATAACCAGCAAAATGTTGATAGGCATGACAGGTTTAGCACGTGCAAGTCTGCTATATCAATTTCAAATGGTGCATAACTATTATAATTGGCAGGCAGGAGTTAAGAAGTATGAGCACATTTAAGCATACATATCCAGCTAATCAAATTTATCAGCACATTAAGTGAAGAAATTATATTTAAACTCTTTAAAATTATAAGGTTAAGGTTGGTAATATGTACAGAAAACCTTTGTAAGCCAATTAAACAAGACACACTAGATTCACACTAATGAATGATATGGAAATGTGATAGACAGTTAAATTAATGGAAATAATGCTTTCTTGGATAGAAGGTCACTAGTCCTGAGTAACATATGAACATAACTATGTGGTTGGCACAGTCCCTGATCAACAATGGGAAGATTTTCCAAAGCGTATAGCAGCAGGTGTAATACGATGCATTTGTATATTCAAAAGTCTTTTATAAAAAAAGTTATCTATGTATCTACCTGCTATGAATTTCAAACCCTAAAATTACTGAAGACATTTCAAACACAGTTGAGGGGTTATGCTATCTGCAACTTATTTGGTTTTGTTATTTATGCAAGACCTGTAAATTTCAGTAATTTTAGGGCTGCAGTTGGCTAGCTGGCGGTGTAAGTTCCTCAGCAAAGTCTCTGGATGGATCCTGTCACAGTGTGGTTGCTCAAAAAACAAGACTCTTCCAAAAACCATACTTTCTTTGATGGATGGCATAGTGTAATATGTAATTCAAGTGTTCAGAAACTGAAAGAAGTGCTTTAAAAGCTTTAGTTAAGAGAATTGGAGAATTCTATATAGATTTTTATTTAGTCCATTTCTAAGTATACAGGGATGGGGAAGCAACCTGATTTGAAACCAGTCAAATGATCAGTGATACATAATGGAGGGTAAAAAAAAAAAAAAAGTAAGATAAAAAGCCAAGACAAATTCTATTTATCCATTAATTATCAGAGGATAAAGAGATGGACCAATGTAATAAATATCTGGTCTCAGTTACAGACAATGAGGAAAAGTTGGATGAGACTTAAACATTCAACAGTCATTAAATCAAAATCTTTCTTAAAGTGACAATGTCAGAGTCTGGAAATGTTACTCTGACCCACAATGGATGACTGTGAGCCATTGGTATAGACAGGAAAAATTGAAATCACATGTAAAATGACAATATAGAACCAATGCCTCAAATCTCTCAAGTTCCTGGGAGGAAACAGGATAAAAATTCTGCCCCAAAGAAGTTCACATCCTTTTGATAATCAAATATTAGTCTGCATTTCACCAGAGAGAAGAGCTATACCTGTAGGTCCTGATTTAATTAGATGCCCTGATGATGATTCTCAATGGTTGACAAGCTCTTGTTAATAGAAGCTTGCTAGGTGAAGCAAGGAGAAGTGACCTCTAATAGTAAATCAAGCACCTTTGGAAGCTGCTTTATCTCCTTAACCTGGGTGACCTGGGCCTGGAGTCATAGTTTGGATACCTGGGAGAATATATATTAGGAACTGGAAAATATTTTTTTTTTTTTTGGTTTTGGGATAGACTAAAGCTCAGAGAAGGTTGTAATCAAATGAACTTTTAAGTTCATATGACTCTTCAACATTCATCAGAATCACCTAGAAGACTTATTAGAACCCAGACTGCTGGCACTTTCCCCAGTTTCTGAATCCTTAGGTCTGGAGATGAGAAATTTGTAGTTTTTACAAGATCCTAGGTGCTTCCTGTTGCTGCCACTGGTTTGGGGACCACACTTTGAAAACCAGTGCTGTAAGGAATACTGAATAAAAAGATATGTATTTTCCTCAGAAAACTATGACTTGTCCTCAGTGGAATCTAATCAGTAGGTTTACGCACAGTTAAAATTTAAAAAATGAGCAATGACCCACCACTGTTAATTTGGAACAGTCAAACTAACCTCACCAAAGGCTGCTTCAATGGAAAAAGTGGGAAACTCTTTCCACGGTACACACTGGCTTTACTGGCTGTGGTCTTAAGTCAAAGCACAGAATGAACCTTGGCCAGTAGCGTGAGGTCTCTCAAGTTTGCAGCTGTTGGGAGGAGACTGCTCTGCCAGTGACTCTGGGCAGGAAGTTCCTCGTTAGAACTGATGCATCTATTTTATTCAGCTTGGAGTGAAAATAAATAAATAAATAAAAACAGGCCAAAGTCTCTAGGCTTCTCCGAACTTCTTTTAACTGCCTGACCTCCCCAAAGCCACCATGTTAGATGGCTTTGCCGCCATGGCTGCTTTACTTCCGGTAACCGACGGCTCGAGGTTCGGCATGATGGGAAGTTCTCAAAATGGCCGTCAAAAATCACACCTATGGAATAAATAAGATGAAAATCCCAAATGACAGACAAACACAGGGCACTCAGACTGAAAAAAATCTATCTGCAATAAGGCCACTCTGCATCCCAGTCCACACGGCCAGCAAGCAGTCCGTCAAGAACATTAAGGAACAGTGTCATTTTCATCAGAAATGGGCCTTTATGGTGCACAGGTTCTACAGGACTTCTGGCAACGCTGCTTTCCAGGACCTTGCATCAGATAAAGGACGGAGGGCTACCGCAGTTTCTTCTTTCAAGTAAACACTTTAAGATATTGTTGTTGAAGGCGACACAGCTTCCTCTGTGTTCATATCATTTTACAGAACTCCTGCCACTCTCCATTCCCTTATTCAGCTAAGTGCTCAGCAATAATGGACAAACAAAATCTAAACTAGCGTTACCACTACCCTAGGGATAACACTGAGTAAGAGTTATGCAGTATGATCTGATAATAGCTGGCTTTGGGAGCTGAAAAGGAAAAAAAAATGTCTTGTAAGGGGATATATTAAGACATTTAGATTTTAAATCCTAAGTCCAACATGACACATAATTTGGGAATTGCTCTGTTGGCTTTAAGGTTAAAAAATAAAAAAGGGATAGAAATAAGTCCTGATATATAAAATACATATTTTTGTTCAGTTGCTAAGTCGTGTTTGACCCTTTGTGACCCTATGCTAGACTGCAGCACACCAGGCTTCCCTGACCTTCACTAGCTCTTGGAGTTTGCTCAAACTCATGTCCATTGAGTCAATGAAGCCATCCAACCATCTCATCCTCTGTCACCCTCTTCTCTTGCCCTCAATCTTTCCCAGCATCAGGGTCTTTCCCAATGAGTCAGCTCCTCTCATCAGATGGCCAAACTGCTTAAAAAACAGCTGTGTATCATCACACAAGGATGAAAAGAAACAATCTTGTCTTACCAAGAAGTCTTTCACACCTAGTTAACAGATCAGCCAGATCATTAAAAAAAACAACTTGTGTTTCATGTGTTAATCTCACTCTTTATGGTGGCATTGTCTTGGTATCTTAAAATGCCTGCCCAGGCACGTAAGCATGACTCCAGTCTACAAGCTGGCCCAAATCAAGGACACAGTTGGCTTCCAAAGATGCTTGAGGAAATGACTATGGATCCCAGGGGAAGAAATGAGAAAAACTTGAAGGGAAAAAAAAATTTCATTTGAAATATATTATGTCAAGAACAAAGAGAGATGCACTATCTTAAAGTACAAGTTTGCACGCTGTTGGCCAAGCTGGGGCTTTTAAAAGCCATCTGAACCCTTGGTGGCTTCAAATGATTCAGAAATAAATTGAAATATTTGCAAGGGGGAAAAAAAAGGAGACTGTAATTTGATGGAAAACATATCATAAAAATAAGATGTGTCCCACTGTCACAGGCAAAGCCCATAAAAAATTCACAGGAAATAAAAATAGAAAATGGGTAATAAAATAAAATGTAACTTTCCCCGCCTTGGTCCTTAGTCTAGTTCCACTTGCTTATAGCATGCAGACGCCTCCAATCTGGCCTTTCAGACCAGAGTTCCCAGGGCCAAATGGCCATTCTGGACAGAGCTCTGATGGGCTATGCTGAAGGTAACTCACAACACTGATTTAAGATGATGGTAGTGGGCCTTGCGCAGAGACACCGCACAAGGTGTCAACACTGATCTGGGGTCTCAGTGGCCCAGCTGTGCCCCCCTCACCAGACCCCTGCACCCTGCCCCTCCCTGCTGCTGGGACCCTTATAAAGCAGCCCCAGCCATGGCCAGTCCAGGAGACTGTGTCCTCCAGAGCTCATACCTCCTCATTCTCTGATCAAAGAATAAGGCTCCTCTTTGCTTCTCGTTCTATTGGCTTGATCAACACTGGGCAGAAGGACCCTCGCTGGGGGACCAACTCTGGAGGCTTGGTAACAATTTCAGAAAAAGCATGATTTTACAAAAACATGAAGTCAGAATCTAAAGGAGATTGTTCAACTAGTTACAAACGAACATATGATGTTATCCTCCTTTCCCTCAGAATAAGATATTTTCTCTTAAATTATGACATCTGAACTGGTGGTGGTTTAAAATCCACTAATTTTGTTTAAAAAAATACTGCTTCAAGCCAGTATTCTGATCTTTTATTTTCAGTCGAGTATACAGATGACACAGAGCTCCTATATTTAAGGATAAATGGTAATTTTTGCTTTTTATTTAAATAATGCCAGTCAAAATGCTTTACCAAAGGATGAAAAATGAGAGGGTGTCAACTCGTGAGGATCTATGGAGAGATGATAGAAGACAGTCTGGGCATAAATGTCCACCATCTGCCAGCTTGAGGAAAACAGCATTCATTCCAGGGAATGGCAAGCATGCAGCCAATGCCGTAGAACAGCAAGTTACTGTTACAATTACAGGTTATAAATGTATGACTCTAATTTGACTACTGCAGCCCTTTTTTCATGCCCCCCCTATATGCTCAAAAGCACAAGGTTTTACATTCTGAAAGGTGGTGTGTGCATGCTAAGTTGCTTCAGTTGTGTATTTTTGCGACCTTATGGACTGTAGCCTGCCAGGCTCCACTGTCCACAGGATTCTCCAGGGGATCTTCCCAACCCAGGGCTCGAACCCATTTCTCTTATGTCTCCTGCATTGGCAGGCAGGTTCTTTACCACTAACGCCACCTGGAAAACCCCTGAAAAGTGGAGGCCATCAGATTATATGTTTGTTGTTTTTACTGTCCTGAAAGAGCACTAACATCTGCTATGTTTAGAAATACCACATATTCCTGCAGAGAGCAAGGCAGCAAGTTCAAGCCGATGTTTGTCTCATGGCTTTGCACTATGTCAGAGTTAAGCTGTATTATGGAGGAAAAGATACCAGCTACAGAAGTATTCCTGGGTTTTCAACCAGGAGAGTAGTCCAAGACATGTGACACTCAAATCTTTTAACTGGCCAGTCCTTAAAGACATGAAGGTGTTATAAACACCAGCCAGCCAGCCCCTTCATTGTAGGCTATGGAGACCTATCAGACTCCAGAGGTGAGTAGTAGAGGCTGACTTGGTAAAACTCCAAGTGACTTGGTTTGGGCTTGGATTTGGGTGGGACGTAGGCATGGGGTGGATAGAGCCACAGAGGCTAAGATGGGGACAGATGAGCTTAGAACTTGAAGGTTCAGCTGGTTTTACCAGAGCACAGCAAAATCGTTTACTTTGTTACTGATCAAAAGCAAGGGAGACTTCCTTGAAATTTATTTGGGGGCTTAGAATCCAAAGTTCTGCTTCTAGATGTAAGCACTTCTCCTAGCCTTAAATGAGATGTGTTGTGTTTTGTACGGAAATGAAACTAAATGGAATCTTTCATGGTTTAAATTTTTTTCCTGAAATAGGGAATAAGCTGATATGTTTTTACTGCTAAACTTTTGGGAACTTAAAAGTTGAAAGATGTGACTATTTTCGTATCATACTTCAGAGCATGAAATGCCTTTATATACAAACTTTCCCAAACTTACTTTCCAGCTGAAGGTTCATGGTTTACTTTTGATCCAAGAAAACCAGATGCTTTCGTGAGGATAGCTTCCGCATTTGAAGGCCACGAAAATCACAAATTTTCTGTTTTAAGTTGAGAGAAAACACTGGGACAGTTTGTTTGGGGAGGGGTGTAAGAATCTTGGAAAAGGAATCGCTTCCTCAGTGATCATTCACATCTTGGCCTTCACCATATAATATGTAGTTGGGCTTATAGTACAAATTCTCAGTAAAACAATTTGAGATATTTACCCCTTCCTAAAAAGGGGTTGCAAAGTAAATACAACACCTAATTATATGGAAGATTTAAGTCCTACACAAAACAATTATTTGTTTTTTTAACGATAAGATCCGATATAGATTAGGGAACTAATCTATATATTATTAGTGTAATAATCACTGTGATTATAAGAAGCCTTTACATACCTCTGACCTGAGCCTTATGCATTTGCCACAGTTGAAAGGAGGAAAATGAAGAAAAAGAGACTTAACTGCATTCTTAGCCAAGCAGGGAGGTGCTTTTTATCCACATAACCTTTAAATTCAAACGCCTTATGTGCGCGGTTTTGTTCAGCTATAGTAAAAATAGTAAATATATCTATTAGTAAAAATATGTAAACTGTAACAAGAAGGCAACTTCGTGATTCTGGTAAGCCGGATGCATAAGATGTTATATAACCAACTGGTTTCCAGCCTTCAAATCAGACATTAGTCAAGGAAATAATAATAACCTTAGCCAATGGGAAAAACATCAAGCCAGATTTCTCCCAGCTGTGTTTCTCCCATCTGCGGCCTTCAGTAACTTCAGTGGAAGTTTAGTGTGTTTAGGGAGAAAGATGGCCAGAAGAATCAAAATTATTAAACTGAAAAGGTCAATCTTCAAATTAAGTCTGGGACCACGATCATTTCCAGAATAAGGTTTATCCTGTCCAATGTCCTAGTGCTATGAGCAACATGGCCGACCAGCCTCAGCTCAATGGGGCTGATATCACACGTTATCCTGCCAAAGGGGTGCGTAAAGGGAAAACCGTTCTGGCTTCTGAAATGTACAAAACAAACTATTAGTGTTTCCTTAGCATTCCTTTTAAATTTCCAACTCAAGCTTATGGTGACTGCAAGAGATAGGAAAAATCCTCAGAGGAGACAGGTCCTTGGATTTAACTCCATATAAACAGAGGGCCAAGGTATTTCGACAAAATTGTTGCTCACAAAAAGTTGACTTTGCCTTTGAAGTTCTTGTGTGTTCCATACTTAAAGTCAGACACCTTCATTCATCCAACCATAGTATAGGGACTTCAGTAATATACAATGCTTTATTTTTTTTCCAGATTAAAAAAAAAAGGCCTTTTATAAGATCCTTTTCTGTTATAAAATCATCACCTAACATGCTTTCAAGGATGTGCCAAGTACAAAACCTGAGCTACCTCCACTTTTCAGGCTTAACTGGCCTGATGTAACTTTTTCTAATGACCACAGATTTTTTAAAAAAGCTAATAATGTTTTTATTCCCCCACGAAAAGCTAATAATGTTTTAGATCAGTTTCTATTAAATAGAATGGACCACATGAAGTTCCTAGTAATGCAGTAAATGAAAAGCTATCTGAACATCTACCTGTAGGATTTAAGTAAAACCTGTTAATTTCTCCCTTGTTTTCTTCCCAGTCATTTAGATCCATGTAGATAAAAATGGTATTAGTTAAAACATCAATGAAAATACTGACATAATTTCTCAATATCCCAGATATTACTAAAGGGTAATAATTCCACTTGCACTGAAACCTCTGGTGCTCGTTGGCACATTAGCAGCTCCAAGTCTCAAGGTTAAGGTTAGACACAACCAAACCAAGCCTGCTTAGTGGTATCTACTCCAGAACTTCTCCAGCCAGCATGAGCACATCACTCCTTTTCCATGTAACTCCTAATGCCAAATAAAGTTTGGGACATGCACACCTGTTTTTGGGTCTCGTTTTCCTTCTTAACCCTGTGATTAGCCTATAGCAACAACTCAGTAAAAGGTTTTTGGATGAACAAATGATAAAATGCATGACTGCATTATCAGAGGTTGTATACGCTGTATTGGTAAATTGTGAAATAAAACATTCTGTCTTCTGTAGTAACTGTTGCATTTGAGTTCATGGAGAATGCCATTTCTTCTGCACATTTAAATACGGTAAATTAGGAGAACATATCTTGAGTAGAACAAGAAACATCTTTATGAAATGTGAGAGCTCTAAACAGCAAGTGGATTTTCACGAACACGAAATGTAATGCACGTTATGAAGACGCTGCTTTATTGTCCTTGTCTCTGTTCAGAATCTTTCCATCACGACCCAGTGGGATTTAGTTCCTGGCTGTGTACTCTTCTTTAGCATTTAATAAAAAATTTTCTTCATTGGTAAATCAACATGTAAAGAGAATAGGTTCTTAAAAACACTTTGATGTTGAGAAAGACTCTTAAGATACTCTAAGAATTTAGACAGATAGTAACAGATTATACTAGAACTCTTGGCAAGTAAATCTCATGGACACAGGAGTTTGGTGCTAATGATTCCGGTCAGGGTAAACCAAAGAAGGTCCAGGATATGACCGGAGTGATCACAGTGGGATATTTGGCCACAAAAAGACAAATAAATAAATTACGCTACAAATTCTTTGTAACTCTAACAATTCAGATTTCATTTGTAAATTCTTCATTGTTACAAAAATGGATAATTGGAAATAATTTTAAGATACTGCATGTAGTAACAGACTGCTGAGATGATGGATGTTAACAATCCTGAGCATTTATAAAGTGGACTGTCTAATGTTATGTATGCATATCTCCATGACATGTTATAACACATGATAATTTATGAGGGAGAAAGCATCAAAATAAAATCACTTCTATACAAATGCGCCCTGAATTCAAAGTGCCCGCAACTTCTGCCTCAAGGAGAACACATATTCCTCTTTTTTCAGCCAGTCATTTTTGAAAGACCTCAATTATAAATCCAAATTTTGGTCAGAAAAATGTGACTGACTACCCCTGAAAATGGAAAATGCAAGGTGAAAAATATTCTTCTTTCTCTGCTGGTGTAAGTTGCCAGTAAGTTGGCTGTATGTCATTCACAAGCTGATATTGTTTGGATTGGTTTAATTTATATCATCCACAAAGACCAGCTGCACTGTCTCTCAGTCGCTGTTTGGCAATGCTGAAGAGCAGAAGCTTCAGACACGTCTGCTAGATTATCTGGGCCAAACTGTGGCAAGGATACATATACTACTATTTGTAAAACACTCAGGTAGAGTAACTAATTACATTTTGCTGTTTTTGCTTTCGTATTCCTCCTTTCTGGGTTGTGGACTTCTTTCATCCATCAGTAAACTTGGGGCATCTTCCTTGATTGAAGGTGAGTCTGGAGCGACTGTTCTTTGGGTAAATGCTGGCAGGGTGAGAGAAAAGAGAAAAATACACCTGGATGAATATAACCCCTGGCTTGACAAAGCTATAAGCAATCGTTGCATTTGATTACTAGTTTTCTGCAAGCTTTACATGGACTACCAAATCTTCAATTGAGGAATAAAATAATTTACTATATTAAAAAAACCCACATATCCATGTCATTTGTTTGTTTTGGATTTGAAGAGTGAGGGTAGAAGGCGGGTGTTGATTAGTATATAGTGACATTAAAGCACAGAGACTTTTAGAAGAAGAAATCTGAAGGGCTTCCTTTTTATAGAAACCTCTGTTCTACACAAAAGGAAACTGAGCCTAGATGTGGAATCTAGGTTAATGTTTTCCTACCACCTCTTACCTCTCTTCTGAGCTCCAGATGCCTATATCCAAATATATCAGTCAGCCCTCCCACTTGGTTTCTTCATCTCGGCTGCCTGCCTATCCCTTGCTCTTCGTCATCTTAGAAAATGATATACTCATGCACCCAGTTTCTGAAACCTTGGTTCCTTCCTTCCATGGCCTGCCTGCTGGACCCGTCCCATTTAAGGGTAAGTTCCGAGGAGTCTGCCTTCCATTTCACCTGAGTCCTTCTGCCTGACACCATCTCTATTATTAATACCATCACTCCAGCCCAAGCCACCATTTTCTCTCCTATTTTCATCTTTCCCCGTTTTCCACACACCGGAATTACCTGTCTAAAATGTTCATCAGACTATGCCACTCTGCTGCGTTATCCCTTCCTATCACACCCTCCATGGCCTCCCAGTGAAATCAGAATAAAATCCGAACATCTGCTGGTGGCTGAAAAGGCTGCCACGGGACCTCATGTCCTGCCACGCTCTCCCCCAATCACTCTCTCCCTCACTCATTCTCCTTCCTCTTTTTCTCCCCCTGGGGTCTTTCCAGTTCTGCCCCTGGACTAGGAAGATGCGTCCTACCCAATTTTAACTCAGCTGGTTCTTCTTGCCATTCAGGTTTCAGCTCAGTTATAACCTCCCAGTCACTGGGAGGTCCTGGTCCAGGAATGTCCTGTCATTTCACCTTTAACACATATTAACTACACTAACTTTTCTTTTTAGAGCAGCAGTATCTGAAGTAAGGAAGTGAAAAAAAAAAAAAGTTTTTTTATTAACTTTCATTGATTTGCTTTTCTAAGAATTTCAAGTTAAATTAATATGTAAGATTCACTTTCAACTCCTAAAGTAACCCCATGAAAAAACCACAGTCCTTTCTTTCTGGGATTATTTATTTATATATATATATATATATATATATTTAAATAAACATTATTTACAACAATGCTAGAATTATAGAAAAATTGCAATCTGCATTTATGTTTAAAATTGAGTTGATAGATACCAACTCCACCAACATTTAGCATTTGAATTTCAAAGCACTCGAGATGTCGAGAAGTCATCAGTTTGCTCCAGACTTCACTCAAATCCAGTCTGGTCTGGGCCCTGGGAGTGAAAGCCCAGTCCGGAAACTGTGTCCTTTAGCCTACAAGGAGCTATCCATGGAGACCAGTGGTCGGTCACTACTTATAAAAAAGTAAAAGTGACAGTTTCCAAAGCTGGCATCATGAGTCTCCCTCACTAAGCCCCCACTGTCTACAGGCTACAGGTAATGGAATCCAAGCCTGCTAAAAGAGTGTCCTGAATCACGGCCATAGCTTCCAGCCAGCCAGGATAAATTTGGTAGTAATCATGGCTCTAAATAATGGATTTCTGTGTTCCTATTTCCAATGGTCGTATAAACTTACAATTTATACATTTCTCCCCGTCTTCCTGGCAGGGAAGCATCTACCTTTTCTTGAATTGACCTGAACTACACAAAGCTGACATAAATTACTACTGAAAACAAACTTCCATTAAGGCTGGGTCATTTCAGAGACCACAAATTATGCAGTATTTTCCCATTTCCTTTGTTTTTTCCATGGTCAGTGATTCTGCGCTTTCGTTAGGTCACAGTTTTGACGGGGCACCGAAATCAGCAGCATCAGTGCCTTAGCGTCTTCAGCACAGACAAAAGAGCCTCATCCAGGGCAAATCCCAATCTGAGTCAGAAGGAGCCTGTTCCGTGGGCTCAGAAACTCGCGTCAACCTCAGCACCTCAGTTTCCCCCCTTGTCTCCACGCAGGTCTCAGCTGCTCTAACCGCCCCCTCCCCAACAGCTTTCATGGTGCATTCAGAAGGTGAAAGCAAAATCCAGCACATGCTAGTCAGACATAAAAGCTGGAGTTTTCTTAGTAGCATTTTATTTTTATAAGATTCCTTTTTAGCCAGAGTGTCCATACATACACATATCAAACAGCACCAAAGGACTACGTGGAAAAGACTGCGGCCTCTTGCCCTTTCCCTCCCAACCCACACACCTGCTCCCGGGAGTCAACCACAATCAACTCTTTTAGCTTTATTTTCTGTATTTACTTCAATTTTTGAGAGAAAAAGCAGCTCATATTGCTATTTTCTGAGTTATCGTTTTTAGACGTATCCACACCCATCCACTCCCCTTCACCCCATCCTCCCTATATAGTTACGTCTGGACTCCCAGTTATGTCAATAGTGAGTATTTATATTGACTGTAAATATGGCTCATACAAACCTAATAGGGCTACTCTGACACTGTTTCTTTTCATTTTTTTCCTGGAGCTAGTAATTGACCTGTGTTTTTATGTATTTTTATTTACTCTTTCTCCATAACCACCCTCAATTGTTTCTAATAGCTCAGTTAGACCTGTCATGTACCTACTAGTTTTTCTAAGTGCTCAAATGAATCCAATAATCTATCCAGTTTTTTTTTATTTCCTAAAGCTTTTCCTGGTAGAATCTTTTGTTTCTTCCTTCCCTATGACAGAATTGAAGAATACGAATATCCAGATTAAAAAACCCCAGAGGAAATACGTAGAAAACTCAGTAAAACAAGACTCATGGGAGACATACCATCACAAAACTCAAAGAGGTTAAAGAGACAATCCTAAAAGTTGCCAGGCCAAGGTGCAGGGGGATAGCAATGGTGAAAACGATCATGTCAGAGGAATGGGAGTCAAATGGAAAGGACAGAAGGTTTTTCAATAGCAACACTAGATTTTGGAAGATAACTGTGTGATGACTTCAGAAGGAAAGTCTTTTTTAACCCAGAATTTTATAGCCAGCCAAAGTCTCAGTTAAGTGTGAATGGAAGAAACCCATTCTCAGAAATACGAAAATGAAAAATTTACCTCCCTTTCTTGGATGTGCTCCCGCAAAAGAACTGAAACCAGCAGAGGAAGGCCGGGGGTGACCAAAGAAACAGGGCATCCACCGTACGGGAGGAAGGGGAAGAAAAAACCTCAGGGCGACAGCTGTGCAATAGCCATTTACTGGGCGGGCCGTGTCATGTGCCCACTTCTGGCCTTTGTCCTGCTTTCTTGTCCTCTCTCTCCAGGCCTCTCACTAGTCGCGGTCTGTGCTTCCTATACTGGTTTTTCTGAATATTTTCTCTCTTCTATTGCCCTTTTTCCTTATCTTCTGCTTTCTTTGAGGTTTCTCAACTTTGTCGTTTCCCACCTTTCTCGTTTATCATATTGAACATTTCCGAGGCCTCCTAGCTCGTGCTCCTTTTCATAGCATCTTGCTCTTATTTTTACTGGATGCACTACCTCCTCATATCTCTGAGGACATTCATATTTTTAAGATGTCTTTTGTTCCCTGTATTATCAACTTACTGCAGGCTCCATTTTTCTCTTTGTTGATCTTGACAAATCTCCGTTTTAATTTTGCAGTGTCAAGAAAATTTTTAGGACAGGATAACTTCTATAACTAAGCTGAGATTGTGTGTACCACAAAAAAATGGAGAAGTATCCAGGGTGATCATAATTCAATTCCAAAATCCATCATGAAAAACATACAGAAAATTCAAAGTTCATCAGAAAAGTAAATTAGAATAAATATTATTTCTAGAAATGTTTATTAAATCACCTAAAATGAGTAACAATAGGTACCTATGATTAAACTTTTTAAAGTATCCTTAAAAACATGGGGGAGGTACGTATGGGAGGAAAATCATAAAACTTGTTAAAAAGAATAGCAAAATATATGGATATGTATAAATAATCAATAAATTAATAAAGAGGTTTACTTTTTAAGCTATTTTTTCAGTCAGATTATATAATATAGGCTAATAAAGTATTTCCTTATCCAAATAATGTTCTCAATGATATTTTTCCTGATTCTTACTTAATTTTCTGTGTCAGTGTATTTATATAGAAGCCTACAGCAGCCTGTGAGTACTACATCTTAGGAAATGACCAGTGTTAGTCATGAAATGCTACGGAGTGAAAAGCCAAATACAGTTTCTTCTACTGCCTGTCATAATATTAAATAAAATTCTAAAAATGTTGATGTTTTCCCCTTAATGTCTTCAAAGGAACCTTTCTAGGAGCCTTTCTAAGGAGGAACCTTTCTAAGGAGCTTTCTGCAAGTTATAAAGGCAAAATGAAATGCCAGTAGAACAAAGCCCTCTGTGCTCATAGCCTGCCGCTGCTTATTTCCAGGCTCTTGATGTCTTAACGGATGGGGTACCATGTTGGTTTTTGGTGCTCGGTCCCCACCCTCCTCCTCTTCCATGTTTTCATACATCAAACAGACCTGAGGAAATTTTTCCATTGCTTAATATGAAAAATAAAAATTTTGTACAACTACATATATATCATATTCTGAAGTATCAGAACCAACCTGAGATATGATCCAAATTGAAGGGTGACTGCCAGATTAGAATAGCAGAGGGTTTATGAAAATATATAAAATCACTTGGAAAAATGGGGTTAGGACAGGAAAGGGAAAATGCTTAGCTGTTGGAATAAAATAATCATGATATAATGGAAGCCAAACCATTTGTCAGAAACTGATAAATATTTATTCAATGAATCCATGAATATAAATCATAAAAAATGAGTTATTATTTTCTATTTGACCTACTTCTTTGTGGCTAATTTTGATATTTTATTTTATAGAAACCTAGGTTTTTAAAATGACAGCACTGTCCAACTGAATGTACAAACTCTATGTCCATGGGAAACTGAAGAGCTAAATGATGATCTAAACAAGAATCTATTAACATTTGAATCCCAAATGGCTTGGATAGAAGTGGACTTGAAATAAAAAAATTCATATACTCATTCATCTTACATTAACTGAGCATTTACTGTGTGCCAAGTTCCATATAGAATGCTGAGGAAACAGTGGTGTATAAACATCACCCCTATCATGGAGTTCACTCTTGGGTGAAGAGAAGAATCAGTAAATGAAATGTCACTGAATAGCAAATAATTCCATAATTTTCCAAGAAAGGTTTCAAAGGAAATTTGTAATGTGCATTGTGAGCACTCATAACAGCAACCATACTTAAAACTGTGAGTTCTGAAGGTTTTTTTAAGGACACTGCATCCAAGGAGAAGTACAAGTGGGGGAAGGTATTCTGGGTCAGCAGACTCACACTTTGTTAATGTTATAACCTTTTATTAATATTTACAGTATGTTATTCACAGAATGAAACCTACACAATAATAGTTTTCATATCCTTATTCTTGGTACAAAATTAGATATATCTGAATAGTTTTTCTACTTTTTGAAGACTTGGATTTTATTACAATACAATCTAACTTCCTTACTCACTCATCCACAGTTACTAGCAATCTCCATGCCAAAAAAACTGCTTAATTAAGATTTGGTGATTCAGTTTTAAGTTTTTGTGAGAAGTGTAAAGTCTAAAAAGAAGAGATTCCATATATTTTTAGTAAGTTGGTTAATATTATAAATGTCCTTGGGCATTATTTGTATGGTTCATAATGAAAACTTTTTCAAAATTACAACATGAATATTACTATCAAGCTCTAGTCTTTCACTTTAATCTTTCCATGAACTGAATTTTCTTAAATCCCATTTAAAAGCTAGTACTGGGCATCATTACTTACAGTTCAAGTGGGAAAATCGTGGACTAGACAGGAAGCGACTGTGATCCTGCCAACAAGATGACTGATCTAACCCGTAAGCATGGGAGCTTTCAGCAAAGTTTCTGTCATCCTAAAAAAAGAGAGCACGGGCATTTCAGTTCAAATCATTGCAATATGTAAGGCTCAGGATTCACTTAAATGTACTGAAAATAAAACTGAACCTCAAGATACAAGCTATGTTATACCATAATTTAATATTATAATCCACGTAAAGAGAGAGAGAAGGAAATCACCTAAAGCCATGACAGTATGACATATTTCTTTCCAGACTCTTTTTTCCCCCGTGTGGATAAGATTTGTAAATTTTACTGTAAAACTCTGCGCTCTTCATTTATTTATATTTAATAATATAAATGGGCTTCCCTGGTGACTCAGAGGTAAAGAATCTGCTTGTCAATTCAGAAGACAAGGGTTTGATCCCTGGGTCAGACAGATCCCCTGGAGAAGGAAATGGCAACCTATTCCAGTATTCCTGCCTGGGAAATCCCAAGGACAGAGGAGCCTGGTGGGCTACAGTCCATGGGGTCACAAAAGAGTCAGACATGACTTAGCGACTAAACAACAACAACAGCAGAGGCACTAATATAAAGTTGTAGAAAATCCTTATATTTAGCTTATGTTACTTTAGCTTATGTTACTCACATAAGGGGCTACCCTGGTGGCTCAGATGGTGCAGAATTTGCCTGCAATGCAGGAGACTTAGGTATGATCCCTGGGTCAGGAAGATCCCCTCAAGAAGGAAATGGAAACCCACTCCAGTATTCTTGTCTGGAGAATTCCATGGACAGAAGAACATGGCGGGCTACAGCCCATGGGTTTGCAAAGAGTTGAATACGATTGAGTGACTAACACTTTCACTACCCCCCACTCATATACTACCTAGTGAATATACTATGCTTTACTCAAGTCTTACTTTTCTGGGCATTTAGGTGGTTTTTCAATGTTTTACTCCTATAAATAACACTGTGAAAAATATATTTAAATATATAAACTTTCCCATGGTTAGCAATATTCCTTATGACAAATGCTTGGGTGGAAATACTGTGCCAATAAAAACAATTTGATGGTTTTAAATACATTTACCTAGACTGCTTTCCATGATTATAAATATTGTTACTCATTCAACAATATTTAGTACATAAGCAAAAATGAACCCTTGTGGATTCTATGAAATTTTCCTTTTCCTCAAATCTTAGCTGAAAAGGGGAGTTATCTTTGAATAATTTTACTAGCTAAATAGGTTAGAAAACAGATGCTTTAATATACCTTTCATTGATAAATAGTAAAAATTGCATATTTTCCCTCCTAAATGTTTTCTAATTATCTGCTACACTTCATTTTTCTTCCTCATACTCATTCATTCATTCAATAATTACTTATTTGGCACCTACTATGTGCTGGTCAAAGAGCAAGTATAAAACATCGATGCAAATGATCCTGAAGGATGGCAGAAGGGAAAAACATTAAACAAACTATACAAAACACAATTCAGTTAAAAACTCTGGTAAGAACTATAAGAAGAAGAGTAAATAATAGGAAGAACTACATTTAGATTTGAGGTCCAGAGAAGTTACCTCTGGAGATGATATTGAAGGTGATACTTGAGTGCTGAGTACGAACCAATGAATCAGCCAGATGAAAATCGTACGTGGAGGATGGAAAAAGTAGGAGGTGAGGAGTCCCAGTGAGGTGGTGAGAGAGTGGTGCTCTAGACTCCTGTGGAGGTGCTGAGGTGAGAAAGAGTTCGGTGTGTTTGAAGAACTGAGGGAAAGCCCACGGCTTAGGCACACTGAGCCTGGGGAAGCGACTGAAGTGATATCCAGAGGTCGGATTTGGCGTGCGGATTTTTTTCCTTAGGTACGATCAGAAGGCAATCAATGGTTTTGAGGAGAGGAATGATATGTTTCCATGTGTATTTCTCAAAGATTATTCTGGCCTCTGTGGAAAACAGGCTGGAGTACCCCAAACATGGAAGTGGGAATACCAATTAAAAGATAGGTACTGGGGATGACTGGGGTCAAGGGAGACGAAGGGATTGAGAATGGTGCCAAAAATGCTGGATGAAACAACTGCAGGCAGTCCATGAGGTCACAAAGAGTCGGACGTGGCTGAGGGACTGACCTGAACTGAGGCGGCCCAGACAGCTTCCTCAAAACTCACATACAGCAAGGCCTCACTCAGCATGACTCTCTGATGACTTAGCTGCTGTTCTCTGCACTAGGTACCAAGTTTATATTGTATTTCTTTGTCACACTTATATGTATGAAATGCCAAAGAAAGGTTAAAAGACTAAATATGTATGTGTGTGTGTGTCTGTGTGTATATATATATGCATGCATGGGTTTCCCTGATAGCTCAGCTGGTAAAGAATCCCCCTGCAATGCAGGAGACCCCAGTTCAACTCCTGGGTCAGGAAGATACCCTGGAGATGGGATAGGCTACCCACTCTAGTATTTTTGGGCTTCCCTGGTGGCTCAGCTGGTAAAGAAACTGCCTGTAATGTAGGAGATCTGGGTTCAATCCCTGGGGAATTGAAGGGCTCCCAGTTCAACTCCTGGGTCAGGAAGATACCCTGGAGAAGGAAATGGCTACCCACTCTAGTATTCTGATCCAGAGAATTCCATGGACTGTATAGTCCACGGGGTTGCAAAAGAGTCAACCACGATTGAGTGACTTTCGCTTCACATATGCATGCATACACACACACACATTTATAAAAATCCATTTATTCTGAGCTAAATGCATGAACATAATCCTAAAATGACTTAAAAGCATCATTTTCATGTACCAAAAGGGAGTTCAGTTTCATTTAAGATGAAAGCCAGAGGTGTTAGCAAATGATAGACAGTTTTCATTAACCATGAGAATTTCATAAGAAACTGGAAGTCATTCATTATAGGTTTGCTGGAGAGAAAGGCTATATTGTTGACCCTTGAACGACACAGGGGTTAGGGGTGTTGACCCTCTGTACAGGCAAAAATCCTTATATAACTTGTAGTTGGCCCTCCGTATCCGTAGTTTGCATCTATGAATTCAATCCACTGCAGACTGTGTAGTACTGCAGTATTTACTCGATAAAAATCTGCATATAAGCGGACATACGCAGTTGAAACCCATGTTGTTCAAGGGCCAACTGTATTAAACGTCCTCATTTTCTACATATGAAAATAGAAATATGAGTTGTTGAATAAGTAAAAAAAAATTGAAGGAAAAGGGATAACAGTGCTAAATTGTATGTATATATTAACCCAGTGTCAAAATATATGAAGCAAAACTGGTAGAACTATAAGGAAAAAGTATGCAAATCTATAATTATAGTTATTGGGCTTCCCCTGTGGCTCAGCAATAAAGACTCTGTTTGAAGTCAGGAGAGGCAAGGGACATAGGTTTGATTCCTGGGCTGGGAAGACCCCTTGGAGAAGAAAATGGCACCCCACTCCAGTATTCTTGCCTGGAAAATCCCATGGACGGAGGAGCCTGGCGGGCTACAGTCCATGGGGCCACTGAGTCAACACGACTGAACACAAGCACACACATAATTATAGTTGGATATTTCGACATTCCTCTCTCAGCAACTCATTTAACTCAGTAACTCTCTCACAAAACATTTAGATAAAGAATTGAGTTGAACAATGCTACTGGCCAACTAGACCTAACTGGTATTTATAGAATACTCTATCCCAAAACAGCTGATTACAAGTTTTTTTTCAAGTGCACATCCAACATTCTGCAAAATACATTATATGCTTGGTGGCAAAACAAATCTCAATAAATTTAAGATGACTGAAATTATACAAAGGATGCTGTCTGACCACAGGGAGTGACGGAAGAAATCAACAACAGATGGATATCTGAAAATTCTCAAATATTTAGAAATTAAAGGACATACTTCTAAGTAACTCATGAGTAGAGATCAAAAGAAAAATTAAAAAAAATTTACTTGTATGAAAATAAAAGCACAATTTATCAGAGTTTGTGAGAAGGCATTAAAAGTGTATTTGGAGGGATATGTAGAACATTAAAATGTGTATATTACAAAAGAAGAAGTCTCAAATTGATAATCCAAGTTTCCACTTTAAGAAACTAGAACATGAACAGCAAATTAAGCATAAATTAAGTAAAAGGCAGGAAATAATAAAGAGCAAAGGTCAATTAAATCAAAAGCAGAAAAACAGTGAAAATATGAAACCCATAGTGGGTTTTTTTTTTTTTTTTTAAAGAGCAATAAAATCTAAAAATCTCTTCAGAGACTGATTAGGGAAAAAAGAGGGAAGATATATGTAGAATGAAAGGAGGATATACTATTATGCCTATAGACATTAAGAAGGTAATTAGGTAATATGAACAACTCTGCCAATAATTTAGACAACTTAGACAAAATGGGTATAAGTAAACAGCCTTAAAATGTGTCATCCAGTACTTCTACTTCTAGGCATCTAGATTAGGTTAATAAATTCAAGATATGGACAAAGATTTTTATACCAGGATATTAATCAATTGATTATAGTAGAAAAAAGCTGAAATTAATTTTAAATTTTCAACAACATGAGATTGGGAAATAAACTATGGCATAACCATAATGATGATCATAGAGAAAATTCATATATATATATGTAATTCATTTATATATATAAAGTGCTAAATAAAGAGGAAATAAAATTGTCAACAAATAATGATTTCAACGTAAAAAGGTATTTATAAGTAAGAATTGGGAAACATACACCTTTAAATTAAGCAAATAGGTTTTAAAAAAATTTGCTATTTATTTTCTTTTCAATATTTTTCCACATTTTCCAAATTGTGCCATATTTTTAACTGTGATATGCCAAGAAGCTGGTTGCATCATTAAAAATATAAGAGGTCCTTTTTCTGTAAACAGAAAAGATATAATCTGTGCTTTGATGCCAGTTGGTTTTGTTTCAGAAATGTAAAACCCTACCTTGGCAAGAATGAATAGGATTTGACAACCCTTGTGGACTTCTCCTTCCTCTGGGAGGCACACTCTGAGGCTGTCATTACACCAGCTGGTTCATTCAGCAAGATGCCCAGATCTACACCTCCACTCCTGTCCTTTTCACTGTCTTTCTCAGTCCAGGCATCAGTGGGCAAATATGAGTGTGTCTGCTTTCCCTTGAGTTTTCCTTTCTCTTATTGGCCTGTAATCATCTAAGCATCTTTTTAGTGGGAAACCTTTTATTATGCTTTTCTCTTTCACATTTTATATAGAAAGCATGATTAAGTGAAGATTTCCAGCACTGACTGAGAACACAACTCTCCTTTCTATCTGTGCATCTTCCAACTCCCTGAGGCCTTTAGAATTTCACATCTGAACATAATAGATCCATGGTTTTGGCTCGAGTTACCCCATGTCAGCTCATTCTAAAGTAGCTGTTGGCATACAGCTGGGACTCCATGAACAGTTGACCCTTGAACAACACATGCTTGAACTGCGTGTGTCCACTTAAACACAGATATTTTTTTCCAATAGTATATACTGTAGTACGATATGATTTGCTATTGGTTGAATCTAAGAATGAGAAATAATACCTTGGATGCAGAGGGCTAACTACAATTTACAAATGGATTTTCAAGTGCACTGAGGGTCAGTGCCCTTAACTCCCGAGGTGTCCAAGGGTCAGCTGTATGTCTTTAAGTTTCAACATTTTACAAATCTTCAAAAGATTGCCAGAATCCCCAGGGTTACCTAGAAATAAATAATGAAATGATCCCTAGAAGAACACCCTAAAAGAAAAATATTTCACTATCCTTTTGAACAAATCAACATGTCAGAATATGAAAACAATATCTTCAAATCCTCCAATTATATATTGATATTTAATTTTTGGACTTTCTATGCAAGTAAAGTTTATAGGGTCACCATAAGATGGCTATTTCTAATTTCTACATTTTTTCAATTAAATACTTATATATTAAAAAGGAAGTATTGGTTAAAAAGGAAGATTCTTTGCAAGCTTTTGTTTTTTGCCAACTCTCACATCCTTAGCACAGGGACCTATTTTTATTACTGTCTTAAGTCTCAACAAGCTATTTAGCCATAATTCCCTGCAAAAATTCCACTGGGTGAAGGAACTTGCAATTTCTAATATTTTCCCTGGGTTTCTTCCACTTCTCTTTCATAACACACATTGTAATTGGTTTCTTAAAAGTTGTTCCAACTTGACTAAATCTTTTTGCTAAACTGATCTCTAATGATTAATATTTAATGATGCCCACCAAGTATTTTTCTCACAGAAATATTGTAAGTTCAAAGTTTATAAGACAAATGCTGCATTTAATTTTTTAAAAAATTTTAATTTATCCAACTCTTCCCCTAGAGAAAAGGAAAAGACACTTATGTGTCTTGTCTTTTTTTGTCTGAATCTGTGGCAGAAATGTTTTCTTGAATTTGTCTCTAGCCTAACAATGTTCCCCATTTTTATTCCCAATTCTCCATTAGTGCTTGAAAAAGCTTAACCTTTTCCTCAGTAAACTTTATTCCTATTTGAAAGTTCTAACTGGACAGTTTACTTCAAGTTAGCCTTCCATAACTCAATCTGCGTGGCTGCCATTATATAGCTTTTAACTTCCATAAGGTTGTGGCTTTGATCACCTCTTTCTATATTTCCACCTACCCATCCTAATCTTCACAGTTCAGGACGGTGCCATATGCAATAAGGAACTCAATAATGATCATGTTCCTGAAGGTCTGCTCTGTGGAAGTGGAAAGTAGCAGACTGTCACTCTCAGTATCTTCATGTAAGAAAAGGACAGAGCTGGGCAAGATCATCTCCTAGGATTTCTTAGCACTGACATTCTGAAATTCTAATCTACCCAAGCAGAACCATGGAACAATCAGAACATCTAACAACCCAAACCATCTTTTCCAAAATTAAATCATAATGCAATAAACATGAAGCCACATTCAGCCACAGAGGAACAGACTCATGAAAAATACTGTATTGGATCAGGCCATTTGATAAATTTACCTATATTCAATTGCTATTTTATGGTGTAAAAATTTAATATTCTTAGTGACTCATTAAAAAAAAAAGGAGTATACTCAGCTTTTGTTGTGTATGTGTGTTTTTTTTTTTTTTTTACCCATTTCAGACTTGGCTGTATATGATTTTAATCCATTTTCAAAAACCAAACATATTCACAGAGGGTAAAAATTTCCCATAAACAAAGATACTCAAAAAAATGTGTCACTGACTTCAGAAACAAAGGGAGAGATGCAAAGATATTTTATAATGATGGTTCCCGGAACCAATGTTTATTCCCTGAAAGTGACTATTTAAAAGGAAACAAGGATTGTTTGGATAAATATGTTATGGTATATTTATTACAAACTACCAAGACAATTAACTGGCATTATCACTCACCTAGAGCCAGACATCCTGGAATGAGAAGTGAAGTGGGCCTTAGGAAGCACCACTACAAACAAAGCTAGTGGAGGTGATGGAGTTCCAGTTGAGCTCTTTCAAAACCTAAAAGATGATGCTGTGAAAGTGCTGCATTCAATATGCCAGCAAACGTGGAAAACTCAGCAGTGGCCACAGGACTGGAAAAGGTCAGTTTTCATTCCAATCCCAAAGAAAGGCAATGTCAAAGAATGTTCAAACTACTGCACAACTGAAGTCATCTCACACGCTAGTAAAGAAAATTCTCCAAGCCAGGCTTCAGCAATATGTGAACCATGAACTTCCAGATGTTCAAGCTGGTTTTAGAAAAGGCAGAGGAACCAGAGATCAAATTGCCAACATCTGCTGGATCATCGAAAAAGCAAGAGAGTCCCAGAAAAATATTTATTTCTGTTTTACTGACAACGCCAAAGCCTTTGACTGTGTGGATCACAACAAACTCTGGAAAATTCTTCAAGAGATGAGAATACCAGACCACCTGACCTGCCTCCTGAGAAATCTACATGCAGGTCAGGAAGCAACAGTTAGAACTGGACATGGAACAACAGACTGTTTCCAAATAGCAAAACGAGTACGTCAAGTCTGTATACTGTCACTCTGCTTATTTAACTTATATGCAGAGTACATCATGAGAAATGCTGGGCTGGAAGAAGCACAATCTAGAATCAAGATTGCCGTGAGAAATATCAATAACCTCAGATATGCAGATGACACTACCCTTACGGCAGAAAGTAAAGAAGAACTAAAGAACCTCTTGATGACAGTGAAAGAAGAGAGTGAAAAAGTTGGCTTAAAGCTCAACACTCAGAAAACGAAGATCATGGCATCCAGTCCCATCACTTCATGGCAAATAGATGGGGAAACAGTGGAAACAGTGGCTGACTTTATTTTGGGGGGCTCCAAAATCACTGCAGATGGTGATTGCAGCCATGAAATTAAGACACTTACTCCTTGGGAGGAAAGTTATGACCAACCTAGACAGCATATTAAAAAGTAGAGATATTACTATGCCAACAAAGGTCAGTCTAGTCAAGGCTATGATTTTTCCAGTAGTCATGTATGGATGTGAGTGTTGTATTATAAAGAAAGCTGAGTGCCAAAGAATTGATGCTTTTGAACTGTGGTGTTGGAGAAGACTCTTGAGAGTCCCTTGGACTGCAAGAAGATCCAACCAGTCCATCCTAAAGGAAATCAGTCCTGGGTACTCGTTGGAAGGACTATGTTGAAACTGAAACTCCAATACTTTGGCCACCTGATGCAAAGAATTGACTCATTTGAAAAGACCCTGATGCTCCTCATTGAAGGCAGGAGGACAAGGGGACGACAGAGGATGAGATGGTTGGATGGCATCACCGACTCAATGGTCATGTGTTTGGGTAAGCTCCGGGAATTGGTGATGGACAGGGAGGCCTGGCATGCTGCAGATCATGGGGTCACAAAGATTTGGACACGACTGAGAAACTGAATTGAACTGATGTACCTGATATATTTAGAATTTTGAATTCAATATGATTAACAATTGTATCTTTACAGTTAACTTTCTTCATAATCTTTCCTTTCTTAATGCTCTTATTGAGCAAATTATTGTGAATATTGAAGAAAGCATGTGGTTTGTCAGGGGAACTGGGTTTGGTAGGGTTAAAAAAAATAAAAACCGTAATGAATGCAGAGTTCCAGAGAACAGCAAGGAGAGATAAGAAGTCTTTCTTAAGTGAACAACGCAAAGAGATAGAAGAAAACAGTATGATGGAAAGTTAGGGATCTCATCAAGAAATCTGGAGATATCAGAGGAACGTTTCATGAAAGGATGGGCACAATAAAGGACAGAGACAGTAAGGACCTAAGAGAAGCAGAAGAGTTTAAGAAGTGGCAAGAATACATAGAACTATACAAAACAGGTATTAATGACGATACTGATGATGGTATGGTCCATCATCTAGGGCCAAACATCCTGGAGTCAAATGGGCTTTAGGAAGCATTACTACAAACAAGGCTACTAATCCTATAATATGATGCTGTTAAAGTGCTGCACTCAATATGTCAGCAAATTTGGAAAACTCAGCCAGCGGCCTAGGGCTAGAAAAGGTCCAATTTTCATTCCGATCCCAAAGAAAGGTAGTGCCAAAGAATGTTCAAAGTACTGGACAACTGTGTTCATTTCACATGCCAGCAAGGTCACGCTCATAATACTTCAAGCTAGGCTTCAGCAGTACCTGAGCTGAGAAATTCCGGATGTACAAGCTGGGTTTAGAAAAGGTAGGGGAACCAGAGATCAGACTGCCAACTTTCATTGGATCACAGAGAAAGTAAGGGAATTCCAGAAAAACCATCTACTTCTGCTTTGTTGACTATGCTTAAAACTTTGTGTGGTTTCCACAACAAACTATGGAAAATTCTTAGAGATGGGCATACCAGACCACCTTACTTGTCTCCTGAGAAACCTGTATGTGCGTTAAGAAGCAACAGTTAGAACCGGACATGGAACAATGGACTAGTTTAAAATTCAGTTCAGTTCAGTCGCTGAAGTAGATGTTTTTCTGGAACTCTCTTGCTTTCTCATGATCCAACAGATGTTGGCAATTTGATCTCTGGTTTCTCTGCTTTTTCTAAAGCCAGCTTGAACATCTGGAAGTTCAGTGTTCACATACTGTTGAAGCCTGGCTTGGAGAATTTTGAGCATTACTTTGCTAGCGTGTGAGATGAGTGCCATTGTGCGGTAGTTTGAGCATTCTTTGGCATTGCCTTTCTTTGGGATTGGAATGAAAACTGACCTTTTCCAGTCCTGTGGCCACTGCTGAGTTTTTCACATTTGCTGGCATACTGAGTGCAGCACTTTCACAGCATCATCTTTTAGGATTTGAAATAGCTCAACTGGAATTCCATCACCTCCACTAGCTTTGTTTCTAGTGATGCTTCCTAAGGCCCACTTGATTTTGCATTCCAGGATGTCTGGCTCTAGGTGAGTGATCACACCATTGTGATTATCTGGGTCATGAAGATCTTTTTTGTATAGTTCTTCTGTGTATTCTTGCCACCTCTTCTTAATATCTTCAGCTTCTGTTAGGTCCATAACATTTCTGTCCTTTATTGAGCCCATCTTTGCATGACATGTCCCCTTGGTATCTCTAATTTTCTTGAAGAGATCTCTAGTTTTTCCCATTCTATTGTTTTCCTCTATTTCTTTGCACTGATCACTGAGTAAGACTTTCTTATCTCTTCTTGCTATTCTTTGGAACTCTGCATTCAAATGGGTATATCTTTCCTTTTCTCCTTTGCCTTTTGCTTCTCTTCTTTTCACAGCTATTTGAAAGGCCTCCTCAGACAACCATTTTGCTTTTCTTTTTCTTGGGGATGGTCTTGATCACTGCCTCTTATGCAATATCACGAACCTCGGTCCATAGTTCTTCAGGCACTCGGTCTATCAGATAATCCCTTGAATCCATTTGTCACTTCCAGTGTATAATCCTAAGTAATTTGATTTAGGTCATACCTGAATGGTCTAGTGGTTTTCCCCACTTTCTTCAATTTAAGTCTGAATTTGATAATAAGGAGTTCATGATCTGAGGCACAGTCAGCTCCCAGTCTTGCTTTTGCTGACTGTATAGAGCTTTGCCATCTTTGGTTGCAAAGAATATGATCAATTTGATTTCGGTATTGACCATCTGGTGATGTCTATGTGTAAAGTCTTCTCTTATGTTGTTGGAAGAGGGTGTTTGTTATGACCAGTGCATTCTCTTGGCAAAACCCTATTAGCCTTTGCCCTGCTTCATTATGTACTCCAAGGCCAAATTTGCCCATTACTCTAGGTATTTCAATTTAGGAAAAAATAGTTTAAAATTAGGAAAGGAGTATGTCAAGGCTGTATATAGTCACCCTGCTTATTTAACTTAAATACAGAGTAAATCATGTGACATGCCAGGCTGGATGAATTACAAGCTGGAATCAAGACTGCTGGAAGAAATATCAACAACCTCAGATATGCAGATGACACCACCCTTATGGCAGAAAAAGAAGAGGAACTAAAGAGCTTCTTGATGAAAGTGAAAGAGGAGAGTTTAAAACTGGTTTTAAACTCTGCATTCTGGTTTAAAACTCAGCATTCAAAAAACTAAGATCATGGCATCTGGTTCCATCAGTTCATGGCAAATAGAAGGCAAAAAAGTGGAAGCAGTGACAGACTTTATTTTCCTGGGCTCCAAAATCACTGTGGATGGTGACTGCAGCCATGAAATTAAAAGACGCTTGCTACTTGGAAGGAAAGCTATGACCAACCTAGACAGTGTATTAAAAAGCAGAGACATTACTTTGCCAACAAAGGTCCATATAGTCCAATTTATGTTTTTTCCAAAGGCCATGTATGGATGTGAGAGTTGAACCATAAAGAAAGCTGAGAACCAAAGAATTGATGCTTTCGAACTGTGGTGTTGGAGAAGACTTTTGAGAGTCCCCTGGACTACAAGGAGATCAAAGCAGTCAACTGAGGAAATCAGTACTGAATATTCGTTGGAAGGACTGATGCTGAAGCTGAAGCTCCAATACTTTGGCCACCCGATTGGAAGACCTGACTCACTGGAAAAGACCCTGATGTTGGGAAAGATTGAGGGCAGGAGGAGAAGAGGGTGACAGAGGATGAAATGGTTAGGTAGCATCACCAACTCAATGGATGTGAATTTGATCAAACTTTGAGAGACAGTGAAGGACAGAGAATCCTGGTGTGATGCAGTCCAGTTTGGAGTCGCAAAGAATCGGACATGTCTTAGCAACTGCACAAGAATAGCAAAAAATATGTTCATACAAGTACACATTTTGACTTTTAATTAATCACTTTTGCTCCTTTGCTATTTTCAGGTTTTATAGCAAAAAATATCTCAACTTGGCAACCTTTTGTTTAACTTTTAAAATGGCAAGATGCAATCAACTAGTTAAATATTATGGCTGGACAGTTAGTCTTAATCCATTCAAAAGAACAAAAATTGCTTCAGAGTTCATCATGATTCAATTACCTATGAGGTTTCAGATGTGTCATCTAATAATTACTGGAAAAATAACAATGAAATCTGTTAGAATTCCATGAAAGGCTGAAGTTAGGAAAAAAAAGTTTAATCATCAAATTAGCATGCATTGTGTATTCTGGAGTCAAAGATAAGGCAGACAGCGTCTGCCCTCCAAAGTCATATAATCCATAGAATAGCATTTCCCAAATTTCAGTATTTACCTTTAGCTATATTTACTATTTCTTTTACGGTAACTTAAAGATTAGACTTGCACCTCAAATCATCAGTTCACCCCTCCGCCCCCAGTGGCTCAGATGGTAAAGAATCTGCCTGCAACGTGGGAGACCCAGGTTCGATCCCTGGGTAGGGAAGATCCCCTGGAGGAGGGCATGGCAACCCACTCCAGTATTCTTGCCTGGAGAATCCCATGGACAGAGGAGCCTGGTGGGCTACAGGTCCATAGGGTCACAAAGAGTGACCCTTTAAAGGGTCACTTTACTTTAAAAAAAAGTCACTTAAAGTGACTTACTTTACTTTTTTTTTTTTTTTAAGATTAGTTGCTGCTGCTGCTGCTGTTATGTCACTTCAGTCGTGTCTGACTCTGTGCAACCCCATAGATGGCAGCCCACCAGGCTCCGCCGTCCTTGGGATTCTCCAGGCCAGAACACTGGAGTGGGTTGCTTGCACCTTAAATCATCAGTCCTCAATCTTTTTGGCACCAGGGACCAGTATTGTGGAAGACAATTTTTCCAATGAGGGAGTTTGGGTTGATTCAAGTGCAGTAGGCTTCAAGCTCTTAAGAGAATCTAATGCCACTGCTGATTTGATAGGAGGTGGAGCTCAGGCCTTAATGTGAGTGATGGGAAAGGCTGTAAAGACAGGCAAAGCATTGCTTGCCCGCCACTCATCTCCTGCTATGTAGCCAGGTTCCTAACTCAGGCCAGGGACCATTTCTGGTCTGTGGCACAAAGGTTGGGGACCCTTGCCCTAAATCTCTATATAGGGCTTCCCAGGTGGCGCAATGATAATGAATCTGCCTGCCAATGCAGGAGTCGCAAGAGACAAGGGTTTGATCTCTGGGTCAGGAAGATCCCCTGGAGTAGGAAATGGCAACCCACTGCAGTGTTCTTGCCCGGAGAATCCCTTGGATGGAGGAGCCTGGCAGGCTACAGTCCACAGGGTCGTAAAGAGTCAGACAAGATTGAGCGATTTCACTTTCATTCTTTCCTGGAGAGGTTTAAATGATGGCAAATTGCTTGGGGCTGGCAGAAGCATAGAGCTATATTTACATAGCAGTTTACACACAACTTCTTTAAAAAGTATGGAGAGAGGTGGTTATACGTCATTGGGGTATTATGAGGTTAAAGCTCCCTCAGTTTCCACCGTGATTGCCACTGCTATTCCCAAGCAATATCTGTAAAATTACGTAATACACTGATGATATACTTTAATAGTCATTAAGTGAAAGTCACCTCCAATTGTGAATTGCACCAGGAGTTATATATTGCATGCTTCAGAAGCTAACAATTGTAGACGATTTAAGGTATGGACAGAAATAGCTGACCTTAGAGAGAAAGTGCAGTCATTAATTGCTATGAGCAAAGCATAAACAAACCACGGAGCAATTCAAGCAGGGAGAAACAGCTTCTAGGAGCAGCACACACGTGCTTATGCTGAGCAAATATGACAATGGGCTTTGTCAGACTCTGCCTTCATAACCTGTGCTGAAAGCCATTATCATCGCTTCCTTACCCACCTCTTCTTATCCTGTAAAACATCTGCTTTTAAAGAGAAGTTGCCTACTAACTCTTCTGCTAGAAATTGAAAATCATGATTTTCTTTTCAGGAGGAGGAAGGATGGGAACAAAACATGCTTTTTGTGATTTTACCGAAAACTCCACTGCTAATTAAAACCATATATTGAACATGGGTAGAGAGCAAAAAGGGCAGGTAGCAAATGGGAATATTTTGGACAAAACCATGCTCCTCTGTGAATTCCAATTAGCAATGCTATGTTATTGGCTGACTGTTGAACATTCTGTTCTATTCGAAACAGCTGGGACAGCAAAGAAGTCTGTTGTCTTACAGAAACCCAGTTAGGCCTGATGAAACGAGCTACGGAATGCTTTGTTGTGTATACAACGCTGTGTTCGATTCAGCAGTGAATTGCAGTCTCTGTATATACTTTGAGATCAGGCTTCGTCCAGTTAACTTAGGAAGCTCAATACAACGTTATATTATGCTCTCAGCAATTGTTGACACTGGTCCTGCTGAAAATCTTGATGGGTTTCTATAAACCTGATCCTTTTGAGCCTAGTGATGGCCATTGGAGCAAACAGAGGGCGATGAGTCTCCTTCTGAATTGAAAGGGAATCTGACTTGCACACTTTCTACTATACCTCCCCTTCCACAAGCAGCAGTGTGGTCATATTGGATGTCTCCCTGCCTTCTGACATCAGTGAAAGCCAGCTGCCAACATGGTTCTGCTCTTCCAAGAGCTATTTGTCTGTCAACAGTAATACACTCAGGGTTCTACGACTGTAATACTAACAGTGATTCTTCTCCAAACAGATGAGAATAAAACACTTCCGTGTACCTTGTCATCACGAGCCTCTTTTCAAAAGGCTTTAGAGCATCTTTCTTCTCTGAACTTCCACTGCTGTTTATTGGGATCGACTTAAAAAATTTTTTTTGGCTGTGCTGGGCCTTAAGGCAGCCCACTGGCTTTCTCTAGTTGCGGTGTAGAGTGGAGCCCAGGCTCTAGAGTGCAGGGCTTCAGTAGTTGTGGTGTGTGGGCTTATCTCCCGGGTGGCTTATGGGATCTTAGTTCCCCCACCAGGGATGGAACCTGTATCCCCCGCATTGGAAGGTGGATTCTTAACTACTGGCTCATCAGGGAAGTCCCCTAATGGGGCTGTCTTTACAGCATTTATCCCCTTCTCCTTTGTACTACAGTTATTTGAATTCCTAAGGATTGGTAATGACTTTTCTCATTAAAATGCCATCATTCTCTCCACTTCCAGCGCTGCGTCTTGTGCACAGTGGAAATTCAGTATATGTTTGCTGGATGTTGTAGTCAGCAACAACAGACTTGAAGATCTTACCTTAAGAACAAAAGCTCTCAAAGGCAGAGATCTTCGTTTTGTTCACTGATGTGATTCCCATGCACCTAGAAAGTTCCTGGCACATGGCTGAAACTCAACAAATATTTGTTGAATGAATGAACAGTAGTATGACTTTACAAAGAACTTGTGTAGTATGTATTTGGCTGATAAATGAAGAAAAGAGAATACTTTACATAACATGTAAAGGAAGTAAGAATAGTTTGGTAAAAGTCTCCTTTCTCTAGACCAGGAGTTGGCAAAATTTTCCCACAGAGGGCCTGATGATAAATCTGTGAGGCTCTGTGGGCCTTCAGTTTCTGTTGCAACTACTCAACTCTGCCATTGAGCATGAAAGCTGCCATAGACCACACACGAATAAGTGTTTTTACTTACAGAAGCAGTCAGCAGGCAAGACTTGGCCCATGGCTGGCCGTCTGCCAAACTGCGTTCTAAAACAACTGGACAGGAATTATCTGTAAGGATTAAGATGACAGGTAACTCTTCTCTACTTGAAGACCTGCCTTCTGTATGCTTATACGTGCTGCCACTCCCATCTCCGACAGGAAATGCAGTGCTTTGGCAATATAGTCTGTACAGAGTCTGAGCAAACTCTGGGAGAGAGTGAGGGACAGGGAGGCCTGACACGCTGCAGTCCGTGGTGTTGCAAAGAGCTCGACATAACTGAGTGACTGAACAACCACAAATCAGACGCAGCGTCTCTGATTATCCAGGAAGCTAAGAAATTAACAATTTTTTCACTGCCCATATGAACTTATTTCTTCTGAAACTGCCTCCCCTTTCATTCTTAATAAGTTATGTTTATAAAAAGCATATAAGCAAATGATCATTGGTATCTATGATTTGCAAAAATGTGCTCTCACATTTTTCGCAACAATGACTACAAAAAATGTGACAGTCTCATGAGTTTTGCCTTAGATCACTGCATTATTTCAGGCCAGACATCTGCTACACAAGATAATAATCTACGTATTCATCACTGAAATGGATCAATATTTAAAAATGTTTAAGTAGTATTAATGTGGAACAATGTCATCATACAATGTGCTTTGTGGCTCTTTCCTGCATTTGCAGTGCCTATTTGCAAAATTTTCAAACTTATTTCTCATTTTGATAAGTGTTGGCCTCACAAAACCAGGCTTGATTTCCTCTTCAGCTGCAAATGTAATTTTAAAGAGAACTCCAATGAGATTACTTGCTGAACATGTTAAACATTCAGAGCTTTGCCATATGCTGTTATAGAAATTGCATTGATTTATCGCAATTTGGGTGCCTCTAGGTAGCACTGATCCACCTGATACTGAATCTAACGGTATTGGGAAGCAATGTCTTAAATATTTCATCTGCTTTTAGACCTCTATGGAACTAAGAGGCATACACTGTGTTTCTGTGCTTTTGGAGAAAACAGACTTTTATTTATTAAAGATATTGTCCTACATTTGGTGACTTCTAAAAAAAATTAAGGGACAGCAGATCCAAATTTACACTATAATAGCCTGGTGGTCAAGGATATAGATTCTTGTAACCAGGCAGATGTAGGTTTTAACCATGATTCAATCACATAATCGCTCTATAACCTGGTTTTCTTCAGTGGTTAAAAAAAAAAAAGAGGGTTCCTGTGAGGATTAAATGAAATCAGGCACATAAAGCATAAGACACATACAAAAAGAGCAATTTCATGTAGTTTGCTCTAATATGTGCTCAGTAACGAGTAGTTATTATTATTAGCTATTGTTGTCTAAGCCTTGTTCTTCTGCTTAAGTCAGTGGCACTCTAAGTGGAGGAGAAATGCTTGAGTATATGAGACCTGATGAGAATGTTGGAAGACAATTTAGTGAACTTAAAATTTGCCATATATGATAACATGATCGCTGCTATAGTCAATAATACCAATATAAAGAGCAAAGGTATAAAAAAGCACAAAGTCACAGGCCGCCCTCTTTGCAGTAAGGGCATCAATAACACGGCATATTGTGTGAAGTTTCTGTTTGGGATGGGGGAAGTAAAGAGCTCACTTTAAGCATGCCAGGGAGGGCTTATGTAAATGAATACTGTCTTTACATCCACTGAGCATTCTGTCCAATTACATTCAGAGGAGGGAAGATGCACCTTAAAAATAATTACACTTGGCTGAAATAAGTGAATATATACAGTGTAATGAATATGCATACATATTGAACTTTGTAAGAATATAAAAGAGCTGAAACTTTAGCTTTATTTTCTAAATTGACTTGGAGTGTACTATAGATGGATCCTCTCTAGCTCGGTGTTCTCAGTGAGAGGGAGAGAGCAGCTTTGCCCTCCAGGGGATGCCTAGCAACATCCAGAGACACTTTCGGATGCCACAACTTGGGACGGGGAATGTGACTGGTATCCAGTGAGTACATTCTTAGGGACGCTGCTTAACATCCTACAATGCCTAGGACAGCCTCTGCAACAAAGAATTACCTGGCACACATGCCACTAATGCTGGGTTGAGAAGTTCAGCTCGAGGCCGACAACTGTTAAAGGTCAAATGAGTGTCAAGTCACCCATAACCCACATGGGTCTTGGACAGCTCCTAGGGAATGGTTTGTAATTTAGGTCAAATCTTCCCAGTCTCTTATATGGTCCCCCACTAGTGAATCACAGACAGAAGTAGTAATATGGAGCTCTTATCCTCATGAAATGAACGACTATAAATGCTGATCCTAGGAAATACTATAGGCTATTTCACCTACTGGGGATTTTAGTGCAGAGAGAGGAATAGTCAGACTTACACAATGAGGAGGGTGGCCATCCACACTAAGCCACTGACCAATCAAGAGGCCAAGGGTTTCCTGGCTCAGGATTTCTTACTGTTGTTTAGTCACTAAACCATGTCCAACTCTTTGCGACACCATGGATTGTAGCCAACCAGGCTCCTCTACCCGTGGGATTTCCCAGGCAAGAATATTGGAGTAGGCTGTCATTTCCTTCTCCAGGGGGATCTTCCCAACCCAGGGATTGAACCCACATTTCCTGCATTAGCAGGTAGATTCTCTTCCACTGAGCCATCTGGGAAGCCCACCAGGATTTCTTAAGCAGCATCAATTCCCATAGACAAACAAGATATTAAACAACAATGAAAGTGAAAGAAAGTGAAAGTCCCTCAGTCGTGTCCTACTCTTTGTGACCCCATGGACTATAAGTCCATGGAATTCTCTAGGGCAGAATACTGGAGTGGGTAGCCCTTCCCTTCTCCAGGGGATGTTCCCAATCCAGGGATCGAACCCAGGTCTTCCGCACTGCAGGCGGATTCTTTACCAGCTGAGCCACAACGGCATACACTTAATAATTAGTTCTCAGATAAAAAGTTATAAACACGATCCCTGAATTTTTATTTTCTACTTCTACAAAATTGAAGATCTATCTCTTACATCAAAACATTTCTTTCATAAGTACCCTTATGCAAATGCCACGGGGCCTGCTTAGAAAGCTATAGCCATAACCATAGGTGACACCCAAAGTCTGAAAATGTATATAAAGGACATTACTCTGAAGCTTTGGACTCTGTGCTTGGTGTCATCCCGGCACTGCTGAAGAGAATCTCTGTGAACTCGGTATTTCGAATATCTCCCGTCAATTCTGTCGGATAAACTGCAGGAACCCTGCAAAAACAAGAAAGGGTCTAAATTGGTAGATGAAAGAGAAACCAGAGCTTGAAATTAAGCTGAGAAAGTTCTGATATCTAGATAATAAATCATTATAGACATTTAGAGAGATATACAGAGAAATCAGAGGTTCCCAAGGATAAGGAAAAAGATGGTCACTTTAGATGCTACCATTAAAAATAAAAACAGTCCCACAAAAGTTATTGGCCTTTTTTTTTCCCCACTGGTAGTCCCTGTGCCAATCTATGACCGACACCCTTTAGGTGAAGGGAAAAATTTAAAGTAACAGTGAGTTGTTTGAAGATAGTATTTAATGATGCCATGCCACTTTTGGATGGTATATACTGTCCCTTAGAATTGCACTTAGCAAAAAAAAAATTCTCTTTCTTCAACACACTACCTGTTAACTATTATTTCATGCAGATTTTTAAATGTAAGGATAGCTCATCTTGGGACTTCCCTGGTGGTACAGTGGTTAAGACTTGGCGTTCTAATGCAGGGGGTATGGGTTTGATCCCTGATTGGGGAACTCAGATCCCATATGCTCCAGGGCAAAAGACCAACACCGTAAAACAGAAGCAATCTTGTAACAAATTCAATAAAGACTTTAAAAATGGTTGACATCAAAAATATCTTAAAGGAAGTAAAAAAAGAATAGCTCACCAGCCCTCAAAAGCATGAAAAGATTCAGGTAATAAACTAAGACAGAAAAATAACCAGGGCTTGCCTGCCTTTCTATTTTTCCTTCTTTCTGGGGATAGAGGATAGAACACAGCAAATAGTCACTGCAGCCTGTTACTTAGACTCTTTTTTTTTCTGGCTGCACTGCAGGGCATATTGGATCTTAGCTCCCCAACCAGGGATTTGAACTGGGCAACCGCTGCATTGGAAACCTGGAATCTTAACCACTGTACTGCCAGGGAAGTCCCCTATGTAGACCCTTCAGTATGAATTAGGGAGAAATTAAACAGAATTAGGGCAACTGATTTTCATATATAAGAAAAATCATCTATTTAGCTCCCCAAATAGCCTCAAATAACTTTTTGAATGTTCAGACCAGAAGGGGTATTAGAATTCCAAAGTTATCATTTTTATTAAAAAAACAAAGTTACATCCCAAGTAAGTTAAGAATGACCTGTCCAAGGCTAGGCAATTTGTGGCAGAGTGACCTTGGAACCCAAAGCTGTTCCCTCTCCTCCATATCAAATATGTAATGTTTAAATGTAGGATTGTGGTGCTGAACCATTTCTTTCAAAATAAGGATTAAAAAATAAAATGAAGTGGGACAGGGAGGGAGGGACAGAGAGAAACAGAGAGAGACAGAAACTATGACACCTTTAAATAAGAATAAAGTCAAGATCATCTAAGTAAGATAACACTTGTATTCACATTTAGTTGTCAAGAGACTACAGTGTTGTCCAAAAACATGTGAAATGCATTTTCACATATATGCTAGTGATGCCAGTGTGAGTAGGAACAACAGAGGTAATATTGTTCAAGTCTCTCATTTTATGGATGAGGAAATAAGCTCTTAAGATAGTAAGTGATTTTGTCTGGGGCAGGAGCATGAACCAGAACTTAGGTTTTTAAACTTGTTAACTGCATACTGAATTTTAGAAAGTTTTAAGGATTTGAAAAATATAATCTACATCTAATAATCTAAAGGTTTTATATGTTTTTATTTAAGGCAATGTTTTCATTAATTGATTACATGACCTCTTTTTATCGTATAGACGGCTTTAGAGTATATATGGAATGGGTTTCAGGCTAGAGGCAGTAGGCAAAACAGATGGGCTTTCCTATAAATATGCAGAATTATATCATAGTTTTATATAATCTACACACTCCAAGCTTCAGTTTCCTGAGTAGTAAAATGAGGGAAAATAATGCCAATTTATAATGTGTCTCTGAGGATTTGAAGAAATATAAAATGCTTAGCTTTTGCCTGCCATATATAGTGCATAATACTTGCTAACGAATTCCTTTCCATTTTAAAAGTAGATGTTTCAATTTGAATGACTAAAAGTACAATTCTAAATTTTGAAAAACATTCTGTCTCTAAAAATTTCACCATCTTCCTATGGGAGTGTGCATACACATAAGCTAGATTTGTAGATAATTAATAGCCCATATGATGAAAAATAAGAGAGAAATTTGGCAATAGTAGAGAACAACTTTTACATTGTACTTGTGAACATTCTGTTTAATGTAGACCACTGAGGAAAAATGAGCTGTTACCGGAGGTTAAATTTTACATTTGCATACTGGTATAAGACAGGCATCAGTTCCTCAAGTGACAAATGCCAGCTGTTTCTAATACTTTCTCTCTTGCCTGCCCTTCATTCACTTTGATAACTTCTATTATCTAAAGAGAAAAAAGTGGAAAGGACAGGGGTGTAACATATTGCCTCCTTTCCGCATTGGGTCATATAAGGGTGAACAGAAATTGATATCTTCTTGTACATTTTACATAATTCTTTGATAGAGACTGAGATTTAGACTGCAAATATAAAATCAAATCATGAGAAAGAACTGAAACTTTAGTAAAGTATACCAGAAATGCTGGGCTTTATTCTACATGTGATATTCCAAATTTCCACGTGTGTCAGCTCCTTAGATGCCACTGAAAAATGTTCAGTTACTGAACTAGCAAAATACACAGTGAAATTTTAAAACAGTGTAGACCTTGAGAGCTGAATCTCATTAATACCTCCAAGAAATCAATATGGCATGATCTGCCTTATATTTTTTACTTACTATATTCTCAAATATGTTAGAGTTAAGCAGAACCGAAATATAAGTTACATTTGAAAGGCAATGTGAAATGAATGGTTAATGTTTTTCAAAAAGAGACTCTCACCTCTGTTGGTACATACAGAGCCAAAAAATTACAGATCATGAAAACTGTCCACTCCATATGCATCCCCAAGGGGCCATGTGAAGATGCTATCTGGGCTGGACCTTGTTTGGCATGACTGGGCAGCAGGGTTATTTGCTTTGCCTCTCTCCTCTACGAGCAACTTAAAAAAAAATTATAGTAGGTAAACCCACATATGTAATTAACTGACTTCATAAGGAAATCCTTTGTGGTTAGAGTTCTATCAATAAATAGCATTAGATGCAAAATCTAAAACTCTATGTGGATTTGAATCATTATATTGTCATATAGGGATAACCTGTGTACTACTGTATCTCTACGACAAACAGTACTCTGGAAATTTAATGATTTAATAAAAGAAGATAATTCACAAATGAAAACTGCTCATCAAAAAGTTATATATTACCAATGTAATGTATTTTAATTCTTCGATTTTTCTAAATTGTAATTAAAGCTTTAGGGAGCCAAATGAGCTCCTGGTAATAGGGTAAAAGTCTCTCTTTTCCTTTATTGTGCTAACATATAAATTCCATTATTTTCAATCCTGGCTTCACAAATGTCAATAAACTCAGATAAGATTGAGAGCTAAGAGTCTCCAAGCTCTTTGGTTTTCCCTCCCTCCCTACAATTTTCTTTGCACATCAGGAAGATGTCACTTGTTCTCACTCAGATAAAAATACTGAAAGAGACAAGCCAACTCTTTCTCACTCGGAAGCCTTTGAAATCTTCTAGTAGGCTCAGTTTCTCAGGCACAGACTCCAGATGGTCCAAAGCCACTCGGGTACTCTAGAAAAGAAAACAAGGCAAGCAAACATTATAAAAAATTGATCAATACTCTCAGAATCCAACTACTAAAAATTGGCTGTACCACTGGTATAAGCAGTTCAAGCTGTAGATTGAGAGTCAACTAAGAAGAAATAGTATTTCTAATATAAATGTATGTTTTCAAATCAGAAAATAAAAGTTTTAAAGAAGTATATGAGATGCATTTGCAAACTGCCTCCAATACAAAGCTCTTCCTAGATAACTGCTTTCAACTGATACGCTATGAAACTTTCTATAGAGAATTTCATATTAATTTACAAACCTGCTTCAGTGCACATCAGAAATAAATCACAAGGTAATAATGAGAAAAAGATAAATTTGCATTTACTTATCTACAGAGCTCATTAGAGATCCTTACATGTTATCATTGTAAAGAAGAAAAGAGCTCTCAACAATTATTTGAGTTAAAAAGAAAAAGTGCAGTTCTCAAAAGACTTGGAAGAAATATCTGAAATTAAAGATTTCGCCACAGGGACAAAAGGTCCTGTTGATTACAAATCAATAACTTCTACAGTCTTTGATTAGCTAGTCACTGATTTATACATACCAATACAACCACTAAGAGGGAATGACCTGAAAATTATTTCAAAGCCAATATTGAATTAAGAGGTTAAATGTAGAATAACCTTGAGACCAGAGACTGTACCATACACACCTCTGTATTCTAACTCCCGTCACAGGGCAGGCACATAGATAGCTTTTACATTCAAAACGAATTGTAAATATTCAATGAAATTAAAAACAAACCCCACAGCTGTGGCATGGGAAGAAAGGGGCCTGCAAGGACCTGCACGCAAGTTTGCACAGAGCTGTTGAGAAGTTAGTGACCACCCAATGTTACAAGTGTTCCTCCACATCTCCCACATGAACAGACCTGCGCAACAGATTATGAAGGAAAGTGACAAGTGTCCCTTCTGGACCGAGGGAGTTGGGTCTGTGTGCTCCCTCTTCCATCTTAGATCCTGCCGTAAGGACCCTGGAGACCACATGTTCCAGAGGGCAGAACTACAAGACAAAGGAGAGCCGCCCACTACTGGAACTTAACGGGAATGAAAAAGCAACGTGCACAGTGTTAAGCTGTCATGGTTTGTTAGTTACCAATGCACAGCACATAATTTGTTGCAAAAATACCTGAGACTTATATAATCAAACTGTAGGCTAACCAGGTGGTTAGATGGCTTTTTTTTTTTTTTTTACTGGGAGGAGGCTCCATATATGTACAAGAGGGTTTTTTCTCAGGGGGAGTTCAATTTCTTTTGGGAACTAGACAGGGTTAGGAACTGGTGTCATCGTCATCTGATAGACCCACTTTTATTTCCTGTTCGGATCCCTGTCTCACAATGCTGCTGCTCTCTGCCTTCACCTCTAATTCTTCTCCAGAGTATACCCTTATGGCTCCCCGTAAGGTGTGCGGAGAGGTACGGATGGAGACAGTTTGGAGGCTCGAACTCTTTCTTGAAGACACTTCCAATGTCCTTATTTCCACTCTTTCCTTCTGCAATAAAAAAGTACCACCAGCTCAAAAACCTTTCTGAAATTCTACAGGCTGAATAAAATCTGCCTTCCAAAGCTCTCCCCTTGACAGGCATGTTAAGGTCATTTTACCTCTTTATTGTTATGAGTCATTTTGCCCTATCTTCTTTGACTTGGGAGTTATAGATGTCTTCTAGTTATCAATGTGTAAACCACTGTTTCTATTTCTTCATATTTGCATTTTTCTAATGTGATTTTTGAGAGAAGGGTGGAAACATCCTTACTTTGCTTTTTTGAAATTGTTAAGTTGTAAATGCTGTTTCATCACTTTCTTAACTTTTCAAGTTCTACTTAAACTTCCTTTCCAAGTTCCAGTTAAAGGACTTAAGTATTTTGTTCCTTCCCCTTAACTTGTTATCATTGTTAGTCTTTTTGTAGCATGTGCTCAACTTAAACTGCCTGTGTAGGGTGGATTCATCAAAACGACTTTCTTAGACTCACGGACTACAGAGAACGGTCTTGTTTTTGCCAGGGGAGGAGCGGGAAGGGATGGCCTGTAAGTCTGAAGTTAGTAGATGCAGACTATTATACATGGAATTCATAAGCAACAAGGTCCTACTGGACAGCATGGAGAACTCTATTCAGTATCCTGAGATAAATCATAATGGAAAAAATATAAAAAAGACTGTACATACATTTATAGCTGGATCGCAGTATGTTGTACATAAGAAATTAACACAGCATTGCTAATGAACTGTATTTCACTAAAAAAAAAAAAAAATGACATGTTTCTCAGCATAGTCCCTCACATGTAGATTTAGGGGAACTAGTAGTTTTAGCCACCATATATGCTACATTCATTTAAACAGTAAAATTATAGCTTTCCTCAAGAATTTATATTGTCCCTTGAATAGTAAAATACAAATCAATGCCATGGTGATTTTAAAGCATAATTTTATGCATTGGATAAACTCTTCTTCATAAACAATAGCTTTAGTACAACTTGTTGTTTAAAAACTTTCATTTTTTCATCTCATAATTTTTCTCATTCAAAAGTGATGCTCTAAACTTGGGTTAAATATTAATATGTTAAACTCATTGTGATCTTAAAATAAGCAAATAATCTTTTCCCTACTGTAAAACCAGTAGGTTATGTAAATATTTTTGCTTAGAATTTTCAATCAACCAAGTGATGCATGAATAAGGTTTCTTTTTGTTGCATATTTACACGTACTAGTTTATTTTGACTATTCCATTATGTTTGGGTGTACTTATTCAAATGGTGACTTTTTTTGAGTAAACCTTCAATCTTAAAAAAACTGCTTGGCTTCTTCTTACGTACAGTTATTTTTCTACTTCCCTCCCCAACCTCCTGTGTCTCAGTTAACATCTTCATACTTTCTCTTCATCTTTTTCAGTTGTGATTATTTTATATTCCATCTATGGATTGTTTTGCAATATCTCATTCAATATCAGAAATATTTTCTGGTACACGTCTTTCTCTGTATCCTTATATTCTAGTCAATCGATAACACCAAATGTATTATCTAGGTAACACAGAAAAATTCATAAGACTTAGCACACTTTCTGTTCTGCAGGAACTTTTAATTTACTGGAAGGAGAATATGCATATGCAAAAGATGTAAGAATTAAACAAAGAAAAAAATTAACTGCATTTATTTTAAGGAAATTACACGTACAGATGCTGAGATTTTTAAGTCATCTGCAACAATAAGATATGAAGTAATGAAGATAATGAGACCAGGCCTGCAGGCATCTCAGGTCTCATAATTTTACGACTGAGTGGTATTGGGGAGCACATTTGTTTTTTGTCCTTCTCTCTCTCTCTATGCATGTAAGTGGGCTTAAACCTACCACTTTCAAATACAGACTTAAGAGTATGCACATTCAAGTTCGAACTCTATTTTTTGTTTTGTTTTTTAATGTGAGGCTGGCTGGGATTCCGTGATTAGGGTCTTGTCACATTACATGGCATTTCAAGTTTACCTTCCCCCAAAAGTTTACTGTGCTATAGAGACAAGAAGTAATAGCAGATGGGAAGTCTAACCAGGGTTTGTTGGATTTTAGAGATAACATGAGGGCCTACAGCCTGCTAGCTCTTAGGGCAAAACACCTCATGGACAGTCAGGGAAGTTTTTTATTTTTTAAGTTGGTTAATTATTTCTGCCTTACATAGTTGAATGCTTTAAAGAGCACAGACAAGTCTTCTCTGGTAGGATTAAGGAAACAATTTCTCAAGTTTTAATGATGGCACTAGCAAATGACAGGTGCTTAACCTGTCTTTAATTTCCTGAAACCAATTTCCCAGAAAAACTAAATCAGACATTCACAGAGGGGTTTTAAGATTGTTTCTCTTTTGAAAATGTTACAAGATACTAAATTTCATATCAAATTTGAAAACAAACAGAAATTCACAACTAAGACTCCATTTCATAAAGATCAATACAACACAAGGAATATAGTATGTGGTTTAACTCAGAGGCTTAAGAAGCTGGACTTCCACTGGCCCAGGAAGCAAATGATCAATTATACCTACTTCTATGTAGTAGGACAATTAAAAACTGAACTATACAAATGTAATTCAGTTATACAATACAATTCTTAATCCTCATACCATCATATAATGTAGATACTAATGTTATCCCCACTTTGCAGATGAGGCAACTGAGGAGCAAAGTGTAAATTGTTATGTAAACCCAAGTAGTCTATTTTCATGGTAAATCACCAGTTGAAAAGGAGAGCAACCCGAAGCTGTAACAGTATGTGCTTTATGTAAATTCCTAATCCCGTGCTAGCCATCAACTCTTAGCAGCTAGAATTCTGAAGATATGTCCGTGGAGAACCTGAACCCAGGCAGAATTTCATTTGGCCAGTTCTGAAGTGTCTGTGCTTAAGACCACGCATCCGCTACATACACACACACAAGGGGTCGGGACATTCTTTCTGTTGATTAAAGGATGTTAGGTATGAGATTGAGTTTTATGATACTAACATTTCCTTTTCTTTTTTGTAACACCTAACGCTAGTATAACACACAAGCTGCCCACAAGAGATGTTTTAATAAATGTTGGCCGCCTGAAGACAAAGGCAAAGTTACCATGTTCTAATCAACCTACTGAACCCTGGCCTCTACATTAAAAACCTAGAAGCAAAAGTCTGCTGTTTCATTTATTTTCTCTAGACTAAGGGTAAGACCCAATGGTAGAAACACCAGTGAAATTCAGAAATCCTGCCTGTTAAGTCTTCCGGCTTTTGCACCTACAGGCATGTTTAGATATCTGTTGGAAAGGGCCATGAATCAGCTGACAACTGTACTATTCCAAAACCTTCAACACACACAAAACTGCAATGGAGCTGAACAGTTTGTACTGGTGCACAGAGTATTTTTCTTTGGGCGTTCCTCTGCTTCAGACTTCAGGGAAATTGGATAATACAGCGTGACAACATAAGTAGCAGTTATTAGGAACTAGAAAGGAGCTTCACTGCAATTCTTAAGATTCCTGTCTCCCATAGACAAAGCTTACAAAACAGATTTAATAGGTATATTTTAGCAAATGTACTTTTCTTTGTAAAACTCCACGTGTCTATTTTCTTATTAACATATAACCACCACCATTTTCTTATAGGGCTATTGAAATCACATGTTTTGAGGTTCAGATGATAAAGGATATAGTATCTATATTTTTACTTTAAAAACGTGTGTGCACTTCTGAAACTATACAGATATTAGGTAAAAGAGGTTATGAAGCAGTTTATTGGGGTTCAAAAATGCAATGCAGTTTCATTCAGAAAGAGATCCACTGCAAAACTTTTCTTGACAAATGGCTGAAAGGGGTCAAAGGACCTGCGTAAACAAGTTCGAAGGAGAGGAAGACTGAAATCATGAAGAGAAGAGACTGTCTGCCTTTTTCACTTGCAGGGACTCAACCCAGCACAGCTGTATCCACTTCACAGGGTCCTCTTTTCATCCAAACTGTAGGACACTTGTTGGAACCAAGCGAAAAAGTAGCAGAAAATAGGCTGGCAAAGTCATTTTGTAGATATACATCCTTCAAAGAGCCTAGTGCTCAGAGTTGTGTGGACTCCTTGGAATATCAGAGGAGTCCTTTATTTCTAGATTGTGTACTTTTGATACCAAGTGGGACCCTGTGGGACTCCTGAGCACAAGAGCCTCTGAGTCACCCCCATTTCTTAATTATAGAAGATAGGCTTTATTCAGCCTCCAGGAGGCTTCCCTTGTACCTTAGTCAGTAAAGAATCTGTCTGCAATGCAGGAATCTGCTTGTGCTACAGGAGACCCGGGTTCAATTCCTGGGTCTGGAAGATCCCTTGGAGAAGCAAAGAGCAAACCCATTCTGATAATTTCCCCTGGAAAATCCCATGAACAGAGGAGCCTGGCAGGCTACAGTTCACGGGGTCACAAGAGTCGGACGTGACTTGGCAACTTAAACTACCAAACTACTATAACCTTCTCAGTGTTTTAAGGAGCAGGTTCAAACAGTTGCTAATTAGGGAAGGAAGGGGATGCTAAGATATGGAAGTAAAAAGAAACAAAACAAAACAAAAACAAACAAAACAATAGGGCAGCCTTGGGCAAAGTCCAGTTTCCCTCACAAGGGATACCTAACAATGGAGCCGTTTTACAGACACTGAACCCCCCACAAGGCAGTCTGCTGCCCAGACCACTGGGAACCAGAAGGTTGATGATGCTGACTCCTACATACCTCACCACCAACCAATCAGAAGAATGTCCACGAGCTGACCATGTCCTCTTGAATCATTACTGTAAAACTTCTCACTATACCTCCAGGTTGGGACACACAGCTTCGATGGCATTAGCCCGCTGTGGCTTTTCTGGGCCAGGCAAAGCAATAAAGCTCTTCTTTTCTACTTCAGCCAAAACTGTGTGTGTAAGATTTAATTTGATGCCTGGGTACAGAGGCCGGATTCGGCTTCACTTTAACAGAGATTTCAAAATTAGACACCCACTTAGAAATGTTTACATGTGTCTTGGGATTAGAGAGTACACAGGCTCAGTAAAACAAAACATCAGCTTAATGTGGCAATTTAACATCAGTTATTATATTTGATTTAAAACCCAGAACTTTTGTCAGTAACAAATTCTATTTGTCTTCATGTAATAGCATACTAATCAAATGGGGTAGAAGATTTCCTTTAAAAGCACAAATTTATGAAATACGAGAACAGGTAGCATATCTTTACTGGAAAATTTGAAGAAAGAAGATGGTCTAGGTATTTTCCAAATCTCATCCACAATAATTTTTTTCAGTGAAGACCAATAAAAAACTGTCATTCTAGATTATTGCTTTATTTCTAGATATAAATAAATTGAGTTATAGTCAACACACGATCTTAATGTTATCTTAATTTGGGGATTTTTTTTTCCAATAAGAGAACATCAAGAATGAGTCGAAGGAGAAAGGAAGTCAGAAGGAATAAACATCTCTCTTTTCCTTCAGATCCCTTTTTAAATATTTGTTCTTGCCGCATACAAATTTCTCAAGAGACAGATCAGGTGGTCTGGTATCCCCATCTCTTGAAGAATTTTCCAGTCTATTGTGATCCACACAATCAAAGGCTTTGGCATAGTCAATAAAGCAGAAATAGATAGGGCCTAGAGGAGCTATTGGAGAAGGCAATGGCACCCCACTCCAGTATTCTTGCCTGGAAAATCCCATGGGCAGAGGAGCCTGGTGGGCTGCAATCGTGGGGTTGCAAAGAGTCGGATACGACTGAGTGACTTCACTTTCACTTTTCACTTTCATGCACTGGAGAAGGAAATGGCAACCCACTCCAGCGTTCTTGCCTGGAGAATCCCAGGGACAGGGGAGCCTGGTGGGCTGCTGTCTATGGGGTCGCACAGTGTCGGACACAACTGAAGTGACTTAGCAGCAGCAGCAGCAGAGGAGCTATCCCACGTTGAAGGTCAAGAAGGGTGGCGGTGAGGAGATACCCCTTGTCCAAGGTAAGGAGCAGTGGCTGCGCTTTGCTGGAGCAGCCGTGAAGAGATACACCACGCCCAAAGTAAGAGAAACCCAAGTAAGACGGTAGGTGTTCCAAGAGGGCATCAGAGGGCAGACACACTAAAACCATACTCATAGAAAACTAGTCAATCTAATCCCACTAGGACCACAGCCTTGTCTAACTCAATGAAACTAAGCCATGCCGGTGGGGCAACCCAAGATGGGCGGGTCATGGTGGAGAGATCTGACAGAATGTGGTCCACTGGAGAAGGGAATGGCAAACCACTTCAGTATTCTTGCCTTGAGAACCCCATGAACAGTATGAAAAGCAAAATGATAGGATACTGAAAGAGGAACTCCCCAGGTCAGTAGCTGCCCAATATGCTACTGGAGATCAGTGGAGAAATAACTCCAGAAAGAATGAAGGGATGGAGCCAAAGCAAAAAGAACACCCAGCTGTGGATGTGACTGGTGATAGAAGCAAGGTCCGATGATGTAAAGAGCAATATTGCATAGGAACCTGGAATGTCAGGTCCATGAATCAAGGCAAATTGGAAGTGGTCAAACAAGAGATGGCAAGAGTGAATGTCGACATTCTAGGAATCAGCGAACTAAAATGGACTGGAATGGGTGAATTTAACTCAGATGACCATTATATCTACTACTGTGGGCAGGAATCCCTCAGAAGAAATAGAGTAGCCATCATGGTCAACAAAAGAGTCTGAAATGCAGTACTTGGATGCAATCTCAAAAACGACAGAATGATCTCTGTTCGTTTCCAAGGCAAACCATTCAATATCACAGTAATCCAAGCCTATGCCCCAACCAGTAACACTGAAGAAGCTGAAGTTGAATGGTTCTATGAAGACCTACAAGACCTTGTAGAACTAACACCCAAAAAAGATGTCCTTTTCATTATAGGGGACTGGAATGCAAAAGTAAGAAGTCAAGAAACACCTGGACTAACAGGCAAATTTGGCCTTGGAATACGGAATGAAGCGGGGCAAAGACTAATAGCGTTTTGCCAAGAAAATACACTGGTCATAACAAACACCCTCTTCCAACAACACAAGAGAAGACTCTACACATGGACATCACCAGATGGTCAACACCAAAATCAGATTGATTATATTCTTTGCAGCCAAAGATGGAGAAGTTCTATACAGTCAGCAAAAACAAGACCAGGAGCTGACTGTGGGTCAGATCATGAACTCATTATTGCCAAATTCAGACTTAAATTGAAGAAAGTAGGGAAAACCACTAGACCATTCAGGTATGACCTAAATCAAATCCCTTATGATTATACAGTGGAAGTGAGAAATAGATTTAAGGGCCTAGATCTGATAGATAGAGTGCCTGATGAACTATGGATGGAGGTTTGTGACACTGTACTGGAGACAGGGATCAAGACCATCCCCATGGAAAAGAAATGCAAAAAAGCAAAACGGCTGTCTGGGGAGGCCTTAAAAATAGCTGTGAAAAGAAGAGAAGTGAAAAGCAAAGGAGAAAAGGAAAGATTTAAGCATCTGAATGCAGAGTTCCAAAGAATAGCAAGGAGAGATAAGAAAGCCTTCTTCAGCTATCAATGCAAAGAAATAGAGGAAAACAACATTTTGGGAAAGACCTGAGATCTCTTTAATAAAATTAGAGATACCAAGGGAACATTTCATGCAAAGATGGGCTCGACAAAGGACAGAAATGGTATGGACCTAACAGAAGCAGAAGATATTAAGAAGAGGTGGCAAGAATACACAGAAGAACTATACAAAAAAGATCATCACGACCCAGATAATCACGATGGTGTGATCACTGACCTAGAGCCAGACATCCTGGAATGTGAAGTCAAGTGGGCCTTAGAAAGCATCACTACGAACAAAGCTAGTGGAGGTGATGGAATTTCAGTTGAGCTATTCCAATCCTGCAAGATGATGCTGTGAAAGTGCTGCACTCAATATGCCAGCAAATTTGGAAACCTCAGCAGTGGCCACAGGAATGGAAAAGGTCAGTTTTCATTCCAATCCCAAAGAAAGGCAATGCCAAAGAATGCTCAAACTACCGCACAATTGCACTCATCTCACACACTAGTAAAGTAATGTTCAAAATTCTCCAAGCCAGGCTTCAGCAATATGTGAACCATGAACTTCCTGATGTTCAAGCTGGTTTTAGAAAAGGCAGAGGAACCAGAGATCAAATTGCCAACATCTGCTGGATCATGGAAAAAGCAAGACAGTATCTAGGTTAGTCATCGCCTAAGAGAAAACACACTAATCACCCCTTCCTCCAGACAGGCCATAAATTTTTCTGTATCTATCAGAGTGTAACCTTGGGTTTATTGATTATTGGCTAATTGTTTGACTGTTTGAGCACATGAGCACATAGCACGTGAATGATGGGGTTATTGGGATTGTATTTTCCTTGGTTGATGTAAATCTCAAGGAATTTGGAGTGGTGGGTTCAGACACGTACACATGGGGTATAAAAGATTTTCACAAATGCTGGTTGGGGTCCTTGGCTAAGAGGAGACTCTGCCTTCAGCCCGCCGGTGTAATAAACTGTACTCCACTATCTGCATTGTCCTTCTGAGTGAGTTTGTTTTCTGAAACTCGTGGCTACAACAATGGGACCAGATGCCATGATCTTAGTTTTCTGAATGTTGAGCTTTAAGGCAACTTTTTCACTCTCCTCTTTCACTTTCATCAAAAGGCTTTTTAGTTCCTCTTCACTTTCTGTCATAAGGGTGGTATCATTTGCATATCTGAGGTTATTGATATTTCTCCTTGCAATCTTGATTCCAGCTTGTGCTTCTTCCAGCCCAGCGTTTCTCATGATGTACTCTGCATAGAAGTTAAATAAACAGGGTGACAATATACAGCCTTGACGTACTCCTTTTCCTATTTGGAACTAGCCTGTTGTTCCATGTCCAGTTCTAACTGTTGCTTCCTGACCTGCATATAGGTTTCTCAAAAGGCAGGTCAGGTGCTCTGGTATGCCCATCTCTTTCAGAATTTTCCACAGTTTATTGGGATCCACACAGTCAAATGCTTTGGCATAGTCAATCAAGCAGAAATAGATGTTTTTCTGGAACTCTCTTGCTTTTTCCACAATCCAGCAGATGTTGGCAATTTGATCTCTGGTTCCTCTGCCTTTTCTAAAACCAGCTTGAACATCTGGAAGTTCATGGTTCATGTATTGCTGAAGCCTGGCTTGGAGAATTTTGAGCATTACTTTACGAGTGTGTGAGATGAGTGCAATTGTGCTGTAGTTTGAGCATTCTTTGGCATTGCCTTTCTTTGGGATTGGAATGAAAACTGACCTTTTCCAATCCTGTAGCCACTGCTGAGTTTTCCAAATTTGATGGAAAACAAAAGAGTCTGAAATGCAGTACTTGGATACAATCTCAAAAATGACAGAACGATCTGTTCATTTCCAAGGCAAACCATTCAATATCACCGTAATCCAAGCCTATGCCCCAACCAGTAATGCTGAAGAAGCTGAAGTTGAATGGTTCTATGAAGACCTACAAGACCTTGTAGAACTAACACCCAAAAAAGATGTCCTTTTCATTATAGGGGACTGGAATGCAAAAGTAGGAAGTCAAGAAACACCTGGACTAACAGGCAAATTTGGCCTTGGAGTATGGAATGAAGCAAGGCAAAGGCTAATAGAGTTTTGCCAAGAGAACGCACTGGTCATAGCAAACACCCTCTTCCAACAACACAAGAGAAGACTACACATGGACATCACCAGATGGTCAACACCAAAATCAGATTGATTATATTCTTTGCAGCCAAAGATGGAGAAGCTCTATACAGTCAGCAAAAACAAGACTGGGAGCTGACTGTGGGTCAGATCATGAACTCATTATTGCCAAATTCAGACTTAAATTGAAGAAAGTAGGGGAAACCACTAGACCATTCAGGTATGACCTAAATCAAATCCCTAATGATTATACAATGGAAGTGAGAAATAGATTTAAGGGACTAGATCTAATAGAGTGCCTGATGAACTATGGACGGAGGTTTGTGATAGTGTACAGGAGGCAGGGATATAGACCATCCCCATGGAAAATAAATGCAAAAAAGCAACACGGCTGTCTGAGGAGGCCTTACAATTAGCTGTGAAAAGAAGAGAAGTGAAAAGCAAAGAAGAAAGGAAAGATACAAGTTTTGAATGCAGAGTTCCAAAGAATAGCAAGGAGAGATAAGAAAGCCTTCCTCAGTGATCAATGCAAAGAAATAGAGGAAAACAACAGAATGGGAAAGACTAGAGATCTCTTCAAGAAAATTAGAGATACCAAGGGAAAACTGTCAAGGACTTTCTAAATAGCAAGTATTAAAACAAACAAACAAAAAAAGGCGATTCTGTGAAGTACTGTCAGCTGCAGCATTCTCAAATGGAGAAAAGGAGGTCAGGGACAATCTAATATAACAGCTAGTAAAAATCAGTCAACAGAGTACAAAGCAGAAACAAGGCAAAATTAATTAATTAAAACTACATCCAGCATTTAGAAAGATATTTACTGTTCTACAGACATCATCCAAAACATAAGAGTAATGGGAGTGGAGTGGCACATAAGCGACATTTGTGCGTACTGTGCCCTCGGGGCGGGGCGGGGGGTGTTCCCTCCGGTCTCCTTATCTGGTTAATACCCCCGCCCCCAACAATATGAGCATTTTCAAGCATATAGGAAATCTGGAAGAAATTTACAGAGATCACCCAAATACCGATCACCTAGATTCTACTATTAACACTGTGTTATATTTGCCTTATTACATGTTAATCCATCTGTCCTTCCCAACATCTATCCATTAACCCAATTTATTTTTTGGGTTATGAAGTAAATTGTGTACATTATTACCCTTTACCCCAAAGCCTTCAGCATGCATATAATTAACTCCACTTGAATATGTTTAATGTAAAATTTACATTATTTAGTATTGAAGAGAATAAATCTTAAATGAACAGGTGAACTGTGATTATCTTCCATCCCTTGCTCAGGGAAGCTGCCCGTGCCTTCATTGATTCCGTCAAACAAGCTCTCCGGTACGTCATGAGCCTTTCCTTTGCAGCACTCCTCTGAGTACTAACGTTACACCTGTTTGTGTGGTTAGCTGACCAAGGTTTGCGTGGACACTGGGCAGTCAGCCTCACAGGTGGGGGATGCCTTCTCATTGTTCCCCACCGTTCCCCCAGTACCTCACCCGGTGTTTCCACAGAAAGGTATTCAGAAGGCATTTGTATCTGAAGGGATGAATGCCCCTTATACAATGAAGGGGAGGCTTATAACCATTTATTCCACCTGAATTCCTAAAGGCTAGTCTATAGTGGACGCTGTTCTACAGGTGAGCTGAGTGAGAGCCTAAGATGAGGCCAAAGAAGCGTGTGGCAAGATCTTAGAGTCTACGAGGCCACAGTGAAGTCTTTCCATTTAATTCTGAATGAGACAGAAGGTCTTCTGAGGGTTTTGAGCAGAGGGGTGTGTGTGTTAGTTATTCAGTCATGTCCGACTCTTTGCAACCCCAAGAACTGTAGCCCTCCAGGCTCTTCTGTCCATGGGATTCTCCAGGCAAGAATGCTGGAGTGGGTTGCCATTTCCTTCTCCAAGCAGAGGGTAACATGCTCCAAACGGAACCTCTGATACTGTTGGCAGACTGCGGGCCCCTCAGCACCAAGCAAGGGAAGAACAAGTGGAGTCTGGGAGCATCGTGTGAAGGGGGTGAGGCACCTCACTCCCCAGGTCAGGGACCTGCTGGGCAGTGGAAACTCTCAGACCCCTCCTCAGGGATGCAATGTGGGTGGAGATTCCTGAGAAATTTACTAGGAGAATTCACTGAATCCCCAGAAGGCCATACCAAAGGCTCTCGATTTACCCCAAACACTCTTACATCTCAAGAACATGCACTCTGACCATAAACTTCTGAAAATGTCCTAAGTTCACAAAATGGCTTCTGTTGTAATGCTAGGTTATTTAGACTAATTAGATAATATTTTTATTCATACTAGCCTTCCACTTGAGGACAGCCAGGCACAGTGGAAAAGATCACTGATAAGCAATGAGGAGATACAAAGCTCTATCTCAGGTTTGCCACTGTCAGTTGTATGAACCTGGGAAAATTGTTTAACCCGTGGGCCTCAGTTTTAAAGTCAAGAAAATGGGAAAGTGAGATCTAACAATCTCTAAGAACTTTTCTAGCTCTAGATTTAGTCTGCTATTGCTTCCCTTTCTTCCCATAGTAGGTGGAGAGCTTAAAAGGTTGGAAAGAGTGTGAAGAATGGTTTTATATAAAGAGAAAGTAAAATAAGGAGAAAACCATATAGGGATTACTGTTTCCTTAAAAATATCTGTGGGGTGGAAAAACCTCATTCTTCTGTAGCAGAAAGCAAAGCTAATGATTGCATGAAGAAAACAGGAAGAAAGACATCTTTATGTTCTTGTGGTTTGCCCCATCAAATTATCACTCCAAATATTTGTCATTTTATATTTTTAGAACAGATACTACCGAAAGCAGGCAAAGAGCTTGTTTTTTTTTTTTTTCCTTTGTTCATTTTGTAACTGTCCTAACTAAAAAAAAAAAAAAATTAAAACCAAAGAAAGACTTTACAGTTTTCCCCTCATCTAGATGCTGCTAATTAGCTTCTGGTTCTATTACCATAAATGTTATTCCATATTTTTCCATCTGCAAAAGTTTCTGTGTGATCATGACTTTGCACACTGTAGACGAAAAATGTCACCTGCCATTCTGGTAAATAACAAATGCAATCTGCCATCGGCCACTGCAACCAGCTCCAGTGGAGTGCCCTAAGGGGAGTTCAGGATAGAGATGGATAGGACACTGGCCCTAGATAGCTAAGACACATGTCTAAGGAATAACTTCAAGGAACCCACACTCATGCCTCTTCCCATACATAGCAAATCACCAAAATAATTAACTTGAGATGTTTGCGTTTGTGTGTGTGTGTGTGTGTGAGTGTGTGAGTGTGTGTGTGTGTGTGTGTGTGTGTGTGTGTGATTAGTGGCAATCTTTTGATGTTTGACTACATTTCTTTTTCAGCAAAAATTTCTATATGTCAATATCCTGGCTTCCTCAGAGCTGAGGGGCCTATATTCCGGTGATATAGTTCCCAGTTCAGTTCAGTCGCTCAGTCGTGTCCAACTCTTTGTGACCCCATGTTCCACAGCACTCCAGGCCTCCCTGTCCATCACCAACTCCCAGAGTTTACCCAAACTCACGTCCACTGAGTCAGTGATGCCATCTAACCATCTCATCCTCTGTCGTCCCCTTCTCCTCCTGCCCTCAATCTTTCCCAGCATAGGGGTCTTTTCCGATGAGTCAACTCTTTGCATCAGGTGGCAAAAATATTGGAGTTTCAGCCTCAATATCAGTCCTTCCAATGAACACTCAGGACTGATCTCCTTTAGGATGGACTGGTTGGATCTCCTTGCTGTCCAAGGGACTCTCAAGAGTCTTCTTCAACACCACAGTTCAAAACCATCAATTCTTCGGCACTCAGCTTTCTTCACAGTCCAACTCTCACATCCATACATGACCACTGGAAAAACCATAGCCTTGACTAGACGGACCTTTGTTGGCAAAGTAATGTCCCTGTTTTTTAATAAGATCACCAAAGAAAACATAATTCTCAAGGGTTGTGCACTTTGTTTTTGCTTTTTCCAGTTGACAAAAGGAAGGCCCATCTGTCTGGAATATTCTCTACACACTGCTGAAGTTAGGTCATGGATTCTCCTTTTGCAAGACTTGACTTGGTCACCTTCTCTAGCATGGCAGTTGGAAGCATGGGCTCTCGAGCAGTCTGAGTGAAACCGTGGTTTAGTTTCTTACTGGCCATGGGCGCCTATGGAAGTTCCTGACCCATGTCCACTGGAACCGTTTCTTCATCTTTCAACAGCTATAATAAGAACCCTCATAGTGCAGGACTATTTTAAGGGTCAAATATATTAACACACGTTAAGTACTTAGAATGGGGAGAGGCACTAGTCGCAGTGGGGGTGGGAGGTCTGGAGAGGTGGGGTCCTGAGCAGAGAAGCCTTTTGTCGCCCGCATTTCTTGTTGGCAAGACTCCAGCTTCCACGACCTTCCCTGCACACCCTTAATCCTGTCAGCTACTCCACCCCTGAAGTACTGTTATCAAAGTCCTCATCAGATGCTCCCAGGCAGAGACACACAGATGTGGGGGGATGAACCTGCTACGTCCCGTTTTGCCTGGCAAAACGATGAAGCTATCTTTCTCTACTTCACCTGAAGCTCCATCTCTGAGATTTGATTTGGCACTGGTGCAGAGAGGCCGCGCTTTCAGCATCAATCAGTTCAGTTCAGGTCAGTCGCTCAGTTGTGTCCGACTCTGCGACCCCATGAACCACAGCACACCAGGCCTCCCTGTCCATCACCGACTCCCAGAGTTAACCCAAACTCATGTCCATTGAGTCAGTGATGCCATCCAACCCTCTCATCCTTTGTCTCCCCTTCTCCTCCCACCTTCAATCTTTCCCAGCATCATGGTCTTTCAAATGAGTCAGTTCTTTGCATCAGGTGGCCAAAGTATTGGATATCAAGTATTGGCCAAAGTATCAGCATCAATGGTAAGTACTCAGGGAGCTCTCTGATGACCCAGATGGGTGGGGTGGGGGTGGATGTGAGGGAGGAAGGTCCAAGAGGGAAGGGCTATATGTATACAGACTGATTCACTTCAGGGGACAGCAGAGACTAATGCAACATTGTGAAGCAATTATATTTCAATTAAAAAAAAACACTAGTTATTGTTACAATGATAATACTAGTTATTATCCTGTGGACATCTCTAACGTGTGGCTTAGGTGCTCATCCTCAGCACTTCCTATGCACACACATGCCTCCTATCACCTGTCCAATTCTTTCCTAACTGAGTGTTTATTTGTCCTTTTCAGTAGACAGCAAATTTCTTAAAGGCTTATATTCTTCTCTTGAGAATCCCCTGGACAGCAAGGAGATCAAAACAGTCAATCCTAAAGGAAATCATCCTGAATATTCATTGGAAGGACTGATGTTGAAGCTGAAACTCCAATACTTTGGCCACCTGATGTGAAGAACTGACTCAATGGAAAAGACCCTGATGCTGGGAATGATTGAAGGCAGGTGGAGAAGGGGACAACAGAGGATCAGATGGTTGGATGGCATCACTGACTCAATGGACATGAGTTTAAGCAAGCCCTGGCAGATGGTGAAGAACAGGGAAGCCTGGTATATTGCAGTTCATGGGGCTGCAAAGAGTTGTACATGACTTAGCAACCACACAACAACAAATACTCTTCCTTATATTTCCAGTGCTGAATATTTGCTATTGTACACAACAGATTTTAGTTTTATGAGGGGGGATTGGACATCTCAGCACAAAGATGAATACAGACTCATTCATAACTTATAAATGGGAATATATTTATAGCACACATTATTTTTTTAAATACAACTTAAAATCTGACTTTCTGAAGGACAGAGACTATTTTTACACAGACTCAAAATTAAAAAGAAGAAGAAGAAGAATGATGTACAGTAAAGTTGAGTTAAATGGTCCAGACAGTTAAAGAAAAGAAGATGAGAATAAAATCTTCTGTGGACCTAGTAAGATCTTAATAAGGAAATGTAGGATGTCAACAGCAACCTGTCTCCCCTGGATGAGCTGACAGGGCTTGTCTCAAGAGGCCATGATGACCCTGAATGCCGGCAGATTCTGAGAAAAGCTAATCATTTCCCTGACCGATACCAAGCCCTCACCCCAAGGCCTCAACACATGTTAAGGCAGGCAATCACATTTGCTTCTTCCATATTTAATACAGAGCAGAGGGTCCTGATAGGGAACACTGATAAGGGATGATAATTGCTCTGGCTGAGGTAGGGTCCAGGCTAATTTACTTAAAAGCTCCTTGGTGAGGTGAACATAATTAATCTTCGCTGTTCTCAAAGTAAAGGGTTATTTTCTTTCAAAGAGATGTGTCCCCCACTCCCCCAACCCGGTGTTCTAAAAAAGAATGACAAAACAAATTAATCATTTTCCATTAGTCCCCACACAGCACTTGGATGTTGAAAGCACATGTGAACAGTTAATCCTCCTATATGGATGAGTTTCTGGTGACAGGCAGATCAGATCTAAATAGAAATCAGGCAAAGTATTTTATTTTTATCATTATGGCTTTGCAACTTAATTCTTTGAATTATAAAAGTAACTGAGATCAACTCTGCCTATACTTCTAAAGTTTGCTTTCATAATTAATCCTTTTCTGAACACTTCGAAATACTCTTTTGGATCTTGTACAAAGCATTTCCCTGGCCAACTGCTGCCAAAGCAGACAGAAGCAAAGAGTATATAGAATATTTTTAACTATCGAAAATTCAACAGAACTCCCTCTTAAGCAGACCCACCTGCCCGGCCACACTTAAAGTACCAATAATTTGAAGTGACAGCAATACATTTTGGCAGACAGCTCACCTAAACCAGTAATGTTAAAGGTGAATTCTAAGTATGTTTGAGATGTTCTGTGAAGGTATGGCCTGAATGGCTGAACAGAAGAAGGGCAAGAGAGGAGGACAGTATATGTGAACAAAAGTATACATTTTTAAACAAATTCTTCTAGTTGCTGAATTTTCAAACCTGAGCTGACTAAGATGGACCACAAAAGCCAGGGGGCATAAAATAGCTGATAATATTATTTGACGAGCAAATTTATCTGACATTTGCCACAAACAATTGTTTTCCTGAAACTTCAATTGCTAGAAAGTTTTTTTTTTTTTTTTTTCTTTTTTCCCAATGAAAGCCATGCATTCATTCAACTGGCCAACAATGAAGCTTTGTGGCCTGGTGGTTAGTATGAAAAGGAGTTGGTCCTGCCAAAACAATTTGAAATTTTGAACTTGGGCTCCTTCCCCTCACTTCTTTTTTAACAGGCTCAACTAAAATGAACGAGTTCTGCAACCTTTACTAGACACATTAAAAAAACAAGACAAAACAAAACAAAAAAACAGCAAAAAAAAAAAAAAAAATCCAGGAAACAAAGTAGGCAAAACCACATGACTTTGGACATTTAAAGTAAGTTGTAAAAACTTAGGAAACATGCAATAATCTGGAAATTAGGCAGGACTTCACAACATTTATTTATATAGGAATTTGAAAGAATATCCAGTCTTCCCTTTATCTGATAGTGTTTACTAAGTATTGGGCTGGCCAAAAAGTTTGTTTGGGTTTTCCATAAGGTGTTGAAGAAAACGCCAAATAGATTTTTGGCTAGCCCAACTATGTACAACTCGAACTATAACAGACTTCACTACGCCAGACTTCATTCTGCTAACGCTGACTAGATTTAGTTCAAGAATATGCTTTTGGTTCCTGAATGAAAATAAATGAGAGCAATAGAGAGAAAATATTTATGATTTTTCATTCACTGCCTTTTTCCATTAAATTGGAAATTTTTAAGTAGAGGGATCATACCTTATTCACTATTCTTTAAATCTACATAGTAGCTACACAGTGACTATTTATTGAATTTGGTGTTGCAATTGCTTCTCAGACATCCAGTAACCACATATATGCAACGATACTTTTAAAAGTTGCTAGTGTGAAAGACTAGATAATTTATATTTGATTTGGGAATGATTCCATATCCTGTCAAGTGTACATGGGTGTGTCAGGAGTTCTGGAACACACTCTTCTTACAATTAGGAAGTTGTAACAGTAACATCAATTACATGAGATGGAACCCCTGCTTCGGGAGAGAGGAGTCTTAGCCAGTGGGCCACCAGGGAAGCCCCTGGAGCTCTACTTAAAGATGAAGGAACAAAAAAAAAGATGTAGGGTCTCTCCCTCTTAAACTTACAGGGGTCCACTGCTTTGAAGGAATGTTCTGGAGATGCAAACAAGATGTCTATTGATAGTGAAACTGGGTGTATTAAATTTAAGGTAATATCGCTTGAAGTCAGCTGCAATTTGCACACTGTGGGAACCACAGGAGATTCACTTTTAACAAAAACAAACAAGCAAACAGAAAACAAAGAAACAGGAAGATGGGAATACAGAACGGCAGCTTGTTCCCAGATCCCGGAACACAACAAGGTACTTGAGCTTAATCTTTAGCTTATTAGTAATAATTAGTCATCACCAAGTACAATTCAGACCCCATGGGTGAAGTTTTTAAAAAAAGTTTAACTACTTGATAAATAATTTAGAGAACCAAAACAGTAAAAAATGTTATAGAAACTTCAGTAAGATGTTAAGCATGTTACATGTTCTCTTGATTTTGAAGGTATGAATGCAATGGACTACTGAATAAATGTCATTCATGGTTCTGAAAGATACCCATCTTGTAAATACTGATTCCAAATTTCAAATATGCTTCTAATGAGTTCTATTTTACCATTACTTCTGGTTTGTTCTCTTACACTTTCTTCCTCAAAACACAATACTTCTGAAAATATAAGTTTCTAATTTTTAGAAGGTTGATAATGCAGTCTTTACTAGATAACTGTAGACATTTTCATTTTTTAGATTTATAAGCATCAGTCAGAATGATCAACCCAACAATGATTTTCATTTCTATATTATCTTTTCCTTCTCATCACATTTTTATACAACCTGCTTTCAGTATCTGCCCATTTATGAGCCACAGGAAGTAAATTATGTTGCACAAACATAACTAAAGACGAAAGTGTACTGTCATACATTCTTTCAGCAAATGTTCCTGTTACAAAATACTGCATGATGAAGTCCATCGTGTCGAATAACTAACTGGATTAAGAGTGCCCTGTTTCCTTTTTGTCCTTAGAAACTATAGTGTTCATGCATTGATTCCTAAGTTTGCAAAACAAAATCATATAGGATATTATCATTTGAAGACTCATAATCTGACTTTTGTTTATAGAGTCAATTTCACCATCATTAGGATCTAGAATGCTGCTGTCTGTCCCTTTAATCTTCTGATTCATCTAATAGCTGTGAAATATCTTCCTCTGTCAGCTTCTTCATTTGCTCTTTTTGGAGGAAATAAGAAATTCTGAATTCTCTATCTGCATCCAATAAAATGATAATAACCATAAGGAAAAAGACTATAAAACTTCTTCTTGAAAGATAACACAGTATTTTGATGGAAGGTACTTCTCTAGGACATTGCTACAGATCTTATGATGGCTTTTGTCCCAGCATAGCTTTTCAAGAATGTTTGTATAGCAAACAGACTTGGAAAATGAGACAGTGTCTTCCTCTTAGGCAAAGGTTGGGTAGAATTTCTTTTCTTTCAGTCACTAATTTATGTGAAACTCTTTGTGACCCCATGGACTGCAGCCTGCTAGGCTCCTCTGTCCATGGGATTCTCTAGGCGAGAATGCTGGAGTCAGTTGCTCCTTCCTTCTCCAAGAATTTCTTGTAGCTCCTTTTATAAGACTGGGGTGACATAAGCTCAGGGTTCCTCAGCTATAACACAAATTCACTGCATGAGCAAGCCCACTGGACCCGTCTGAGGGACTGGAGATGCAAAGGGAATTGATTCAAACATGCAGCTCATGGGCCAGCTGTGCTGTAATCAGGTCCTTAGTCTCGTGTCTACTTTCAGCATCCATGAAAGTGCAGCTGGCTAAGGTGGTAACTGGTGAGAAGGGTAAGATTCTCAGACTCTTCAATTCATGATATACTTTTGACAACAAAATAAGAAAACTGAATCGTCATGCAATAGTGCCAGTTTAGGTCACTTATTGCAACATCCTTCTACATGATCATATTATTCCTCCATTTTCATATGATTTTGGTCTCTTCTAGCAGAGTGGGGAACAACTGACAAGTAACAATAAAATAATTTCTAGGATGATGAGAAAGGAAAATGTTTCAAGAAAATAAGATCATCAAGATTCATTATGTATCTTAAATTTATATGCATGTGTGCTCAGTCATTCAGTCGTGTCTGACTCTTTGTGACCCCGTGGACTGTAGCCCACCAGGCTCCTCTGTCTATGGAACTTCCTAGGCAAAAATGCTGCAGTGGGTCGCTATGCCCTCCTTCAAGGAGTCAAACCCGAATCTCCTGTGTCTCCTGCATTGTGGGCAGATTCGTTACTGCTGAGCCACTGGGGAAGCTTTCTTAGCTTTATAATAGGCTCCAACCGACTCATATGGTATTTGCAAGAAAGAATGAAGTTTTTCTATTTAAAAATAAGGAAAATTTCTCTTTGTGCTTTGTAAGATATTTTAAAAGAAAAAACTCAGTTCTTACCAAAAGAAATCAATAGACCAAGATTGGATCCAACTGACCCTAACAGTATTATCAAAGATTAATCTACCCTTGGCAAATTCTTTGCCTTTTACCATCACCTCTCAGAATCCTCTTCATTCCTTTAGTGCCAAATTTCTCCTTCCTGAGATGGGAGCCTTTGTAAACTGCTTATGTGGAGTCTGATATGAAGTCTGGTAGTTCACGAAGTACTTGTCCTATGCTGCCTTATAAGATAAACCATGGTTTATACTCAGTCCTTTATGTGGGTTAGCTGATGGTCATTTATCGAATGGAAAAATGAATGAAAGAAATGAGTGAATGGCCAAATGAGTGTGACGTTATAGAGCAGGGACTAACCTAAAGGTAGGAAAGAGGAGAAATAAGAAGAAAGATGAGGGAGGAAGGTAATTTACATATTTTAGTCAATAAGCCGAAAGCAAACTGACAATTTGCTCAACATACTGATTTACAAAACAACATATTTGCTTTTAAACTCTTTATATAGTTTCCAAACATACTGTTTTGCAAATTGGCTGATTTATTAACATTTACTAAAATTAGAGAATTAATCATTTGGTAAACTCATGACTGGGCAAATGTGTCCCTGAAGTTAGGCCCAAGAAAGTTATACTTTAGTAAGAAGCTAAAAGTAAGCACTTTATATCCTTGGAAAATTAACAAAAAATAATGTTTGAGAAAGAACCTCACAACTATTGTTTTAGTAGATTGGAAATAATATGTGGTAGGCAAAGAACTGGATGAAGCACAAGCTGGAATCAAGATTTCTGGGAGAAATATTAATAACCTCAGATATGCAGATGACACCACCTTAATGGCAGAAAGTCAAGAGAAATTAAAGAGCCTCTTTGATGAAGGTGAAAGAGGAGAGTGAAAAAGCTGGCTTAAAAGTCAACTAAGTTTTAAGATCATGGCATCCAGTCCCATCACTTCATGGCAAATAGAAGGGCAAACAATGGAAACAGTGACAAATTTTATTTTCTTGGGCTCCAGAATCACTGTGGATGGTAACTGCAGCCATGAAATTAAAAGATGTTTGCTCTTTGGAAGAAAAGCTATGACCAACCTAGACAGTGTATTAAAAAGCAGAGACATTACTTTGCCTACAAAGGTCCGTCTAGTCAAAGCTATGTTTTTTCCAGTAGTCATGTATGGATGTGAGAGCCAGACAATACAAAAGGCTGACTGCCAAAGAATTGATGCCTTTGAACTGTGGTGTTGGAGAAGACTCTTGAGAATCCCTCTGACACCAAGGAAATCAAACCAGTCCATCTTAAAGGAAATCAACCCTGAATATACATTGAAAGGACTGATGCTGAAGCTGAAGTTCCAATGTTTTGGCCACCTAATGCAAAGAGTTGACTCATTGGTAAAGATCCTGATGCTGGGAAAGATTGAAAGCAGAAGGGACGACAGGTGAGATGGTTGGATGGCATTATCGACTCTATGGACATGAGTTTGAGCAAGCTCCAGGAAATGGTGAAGGACAGGGAAGCCAGGAGTGCTCAGTCCATGAGGTTGTAAAGAGTGAGCGACTGAACAACAACAAGGCACAGAACACATGATGGTGTGGGTAGAAAAGACATGAAATTAACTCAGTGGAAATTAACAGGACTACATCCAACAGATGTGAAGGCAGAAGAAGACCAGACCTAAAGAGCACGTGGCAGATGGCTCAGGTCAGTAATTCTCACCCATGACTGCCCACTGGAATCATCCGAGGAACTTTAAAAACTACTGGGTCCTATCCCAGGCCAACAGAATCTGGAGGCAGGAATGAGTTGAACTAAAATTATTAAATAAGAACTATAAATCTAAATTTCCCAGATGCTAAACTTGAAATAATTACACTGAATTTTGGAAGTAAAATGTATATAACGTACAGTACCAAGACACACAGCCTATGTGACAAAACTAGGGCTAGAATGCAAATGTCTCAATTAATGAGCCAAGTATTTCTAGCCTGTACACTGCTCCTGTGACTGGTAAAGGTAGTGCACACATACAGGAGGAATCATTGTTTTAAATTAGACAAGGACTCTCCTATCCTTTACCTCATCTGATCGTCTCAGCAAATCTGTGACACAATAGGGTAAGTATTGGGCCCACTTCATGGATCATAGAAATCGGGATAAGAGGGGTTCTGTGAGTTGTCCATGTGAAAGCGCCAGGACTCACAAACAGGTCCTTTAACTCGCAGGGCACCAAATCGTAATCATTCTCTGAGAAATCTGGAGATCACTCTTTCAGTCAACTCCTTCATATCTGGGAACAAATACACTCTTCTTCAAGGAAAAACTAATGCCTAATGTGATAGGGTATTACAAAGTAAAACAAGTTCTGAATCAGAAGTGATAGGGAAAGACAAAAACAGTTTAAATTCTCTAAAAGGATATAAAGGAAGTACTTCATGGAATCCAGGTGTTTTAAGTCAGTGAGTCCACCTTGAATGTGTTTTTAACTATCTGGTTAACGTCTGATGACAATGAAACAAACAAGTCAAGGATGTGTGTTATGGACCTCTGCTATGGATTTAGGCAGACAGCGAGGTGTTCAGAGAGAAAAACATTGAAGAAGCTCCAGAAAATCACTGATGGAACACCAACTACGCAAAATAATTAAGAACAGAGCCTAAAGAGAATAATGAGGGAAGGGCTATTTTGATGGTTTTACTGTTTGATGTTCAAATATAATGCATTTGGGGCAATGAGAGGATAAAATCATTCACTAATGTTAAATAATTAACACAAGACTACTTTGGATATTTATATTAATGGTGCTAATAGTGACAGTTTATACTCTCTCCAGCCTTTCATCTGAGATCAAAGTTTGTTAAAAGCCCTAAACAAACTTTACAAACAGTTGAGTAAGTGGAATTAGAGTATAAAATAAAAACCATGGACGGAGGCATTTAATATCACTGAGCAAGCTCAAGACAGAACTAGTAATGCAACCTGGGGTATGCCGACTCTCTTCTTCAACATTCACAAGGCAGAAAACTAGATCAAAGCTGGTTTATTAGACCCCCACTTACCATCAGGTTGAGGGCATATTTTGACAATTTTAAATATGGTTCAAGAATGTCAGTGTTGTATTTGTGACTCTCTACTTCTTGACACGCTCAAGGTAAATACAGGATCTGGTCATTAATTCTCTTCCTCTTCACTTTGTATCATTCACTAGATATTTACTTAAAAAGCATTCCTCACTCATGTCATTACTCTCAATAGTCACAAGTGGAGTATATGGAATGGAAAGAACATGGAGCCACTAATCAGGACGCTTGAATTCTATATAGCCCTAGTTTTGCCACACTTGGCTATTCATAAACTCCTATGGCCTCAGACTTATTTATTGGTGAAGTGGTTTTGATGAGGGTCTCTAAGCATCCTTTCACTTGCAATAGTCCCTAAAATATGAGATCCAGGGCAGCAGGGACCTAATCTGCTATACGCCCCAGGACACAACTGAATGGCATGGATTCAACAGGCATCTATAAAATACACTTACATGATTCAGTTCAGTTGAGTCACTCAGTCATGTCCGACTCTTTGTGACCCCATGAACCCCAGCATGCCAGGCCTCCCTGTCCATCACTAACTCCCGGAGTCCACCCAAACCCATGTCCATCGAGTCGGTGATGCCATCCAACTATCTCATCCTCTGTCGTCCCCTTCTCCTCCGGCCCCCAATCTTTCCCAGCATCAGGATCTTTTCAAATGAGTCAGCTCTTCGCATCAGGTGGCCAAAGTATTGGAGTTTCAGTTTCAACATCAGTCCTTCCAATGAACACCCAGGACTGATCTCCTTTAAGATGGACTGGCTGGATCTCCTTGCAGTCCAAGGGACTCTCAAGAGTCTTCTCCAACACCACAGTTCAAAAGCATCGATTCTTCGGCGCTCAGCTGTCTTTATAGTCCAACTCTCATATCCATACATGACTACTGGAAAAACCATAGCCTTGACTAGATAGACCTTTGTTGACAAAGTAATGTCTCTGCTTTTGAATATGCTATCTAGGTTGGTCATAACTTTCTTTCCAAGGAGTAAGCGTCTTTTAATTTCATGGCTGCAATCACTATCTGCAGTGATTTTGGAGCCCCCCAAAATAAAGTCAGCCACTGTTTCCCCATCTATTTGCCATGAAGTGATGGGACCAGATTCCATGATCTTCGTTTTCTGAATGTTGAGCTTTAAGCCAACTTTTTCACTCTCCTCTTTCACGTTCGTCAAGAGGCTTTTTTGTTCCTCTTCACTTTCTGCTGTAAGGGTGGTGTCATCTGCGTATCTGAGGTTACTGATATTTCTCCCAGCAATCTTGATTCCAGTTTGTGCTTCCTCCAGCCCAGTATTTCTCATGATATATTCTTCATATGAGTTAAACAAGCAGGGTGACAATATACAGCCTTGATGTACTCCTTTTCCTATTTGGAACCAGTCTGTTGTTCCATGTCGAGTTCTAATGGTTGCTTCCTGACCTGCATACAGATTTCCCAAGAGGCAGGAAGTAAATTGTTTGAAAGCAACTTTTTATAGGGTAGAAATTTGTGAAGATTAATTTTTAATTCCTCCTAGATTAGACTTCCCTTGTAGCTTAGTCAGTAAAGAGTCTGAATGCAATGCAGGAGATCTGGGTTCAATCCCTGGGTCAGGAAGATCCCCTGGAGAATGAAATGGCAACCCACTCCAGTATTCTTGCCTGGGAAATCCCATGGACAGAGGCAATCCACTCCAGTATTCTTGCCTGGGAAATCCCATGGACAGAGGAGCTTGGCAGGCTACAGTCCATGGGGTCGCAGGAGTCAGACACAACTGAGCAACTAAGCACAACAGCACAGACTAGACTAGGTAAAAGACTTTAAAATATCACCTAATGCAACACAAGCAATAAAAGAGAGAGAGAAAGAAAGAAATGAAGAGGGGTTAAACAACTTGCCCAGAGTTATGTGCCTGATTATCAGGGAGGAAATGACCAGAACCCACCGTCTTTGACTCTAAATCAGATACTGATTTGCTGTATCCCTTTCTATCATTTTAAACTAGGCATATAACAACTTTCAGCTGAAATCTGTACGCAATTGGTTAAAATCAGATATACAAAATGAAAAATGCCCAAATCAGCTTTCCATGTAAAGGTCACATACACAAAAATGTATGTGACAGACACTACTCCCACCAACTATATATTAAGGGTATAATACCTATATTTCATTTTATAGTTAGGATAGATCTTAAAAAATGTAATACACTATTATTCTGAGATTTCACCCAGATATGCTCTCTTAAAGAGAATAGAAGGCATTTCATATATGCATTACGTTTTTCAGAAAGATGGTTCAGAAAGTGTTTGATAGTATACACTTATAGTATCTTCACAATACAAAGCAAGAGCTTTCACCCAGAGAATGCACTGTTACTGGCAGTGTTTCGAACAGGACTATAAAACACATTTCCAAGCAAGCAGCTGGGCATCCTGACTACTTCTCAGCACCAACTATGAAGCTGTCAGTCTGACCTCTATAAACACTGAGCAATTCAATAATCCTAAATTCATCTGCTGGTGAAGCTGCATTCATTATGTAATTTCTCAGTGATACTTTTCCTATGTCACTGCATTTATGAAAAGTTTGACAGGGCTATGAGAAACCATTTCTGCAGACTGAAGGAAGTCTTAGACTTTTAAATTGGTCATCACCTTTTGCCACAAGGTTTGCAACTCTGTATAAAACAGCCCACTTGTTTCAGCAGCACTTTCTTCATTTGAACATAAGCACAGTCATGTTTTTGAAATTTAACCCTTTGATGCTGACCCCATTATTGGAAAACATACACATTTTAATACTAATGCAGAATACAGGCTCTGTGTTTGGGGACAAGGTGGCGAAAGGAGAATGTCTAGATTGTTTCAACCAAGATCCCTCATGAGAGATTCATGAGGATATTTCCGTTTGCCCTCGATGCGAATATACAGAAGGTAGACGAACATTAGAGCAGTGGGAAACTTGGCAGAACGGGCTAGGACAGGGTTTGTGCAAAACCTTTTTCCGGTTTCAGTTTGAATGGGTTCCCAGGAAGTGTCAAGTTCGAACAAATCCAAAATTTTACAATGTAGCTCGGCCAAAACTGCTGAGATTCACCTGATTCTGGGTCAAAACCGTACAGAGCACACTGCGTTTTATTTGGGGTAAAGCCAATTTGACTGAACCTTTCAGGCAACTTCAATGACAGGCTTATAGCCTTGGCAAAACCAAAAATTGAACCTAGCTTGATCTTTGGTTCTGAAACAGCAAGTTCTGGCTTTATAAAGAGATAAAGGCAAGTCCTACTCAGCTTCAAGATTCTGACAAATACTTAGAAGAGGCATTGCAGATAATTAACCATTATTTGGCCACATTTACATACTCAAGTCAGTTATTTCCTGAGCTAAACCGGGACACACTACATTAACTCTATTGGGTCCATATACTCCTAAGTGCCTGAAAGCTGAATCTGGTGTCCTAACAGAGAATAATGGTTCTTCTTCAACAACTTATGTGCATGTAGAGCAGCTTGAAGCACAGTTAGTGCTGGACCCATAGTGCGAAGGCTTCCCAGGTGGCGCTAGTGGTAAAGAATGCGTCTGCCAATGCAGGAGACATAAGAGATGAGGTTCCATCCCTGGTTGGGATATCCCCTGGAACAGGAAATGGCAAAACTCTCCAGAATTCTGGCTTACAGTGTTTGGGGTCTCAAAGAGTCAGACACGACTGAGTGAGCACACACACACCATAGTGTGAAGGAAAGAAAATTGAAAGTAAATTCCCAACAACAGTAGACCAGTGAAGTCAGAGTACACAGCATCACTTAGTCATTTCCAGAGACATGCTGGCAAAGTCTTGTACTCATGGCCATCAAGATCTTGAAGATCAACTGGTGTGCATAGTTCAAGTCTGGTATCACTAAAACCGGCTGAATGAATCCTTTGGAGATGTGCATAAGGCTCTAATAGATTTTTATAAGTAGAAATAATATTTCTAAGAGATTTCCTGTGTCTTGCATTTTTTTCTCAGATAGGCAAATTTGTGCATGTTTTTCTCCATAGAAGCTACAGGTTAGGATGTATCCTATAAACCATGCTATCTCTGTGTAAATATATCCTAAAACTATAGGAAACTTACACTGTTTTAAGTAACTTTGATATAAGAAGTTGATTCAACACTGATAATTGCAATTACACAATTACACATTTGCTCTAAGTCAGTGCTTTTCAGTGTTTGATGATATCCTCCCTAAATAATTATTTAAACTGTGTATAACCCTTATTTGTACCTACTTCCATACATACGTTTTTAAGCTGTCAAAATGTTCATAAGTTTAGGAAGTCGTAAAGGATGAAAATTCTGGAATGTAGTAAATACTGTCATTTTCAAATAAAACTTTTATATTACTCATATTAACTTGTCCAGTGAACTTTATTTTTATTTTAAAAAAACATTTATTTATTTGGCTGTGCTGGGTCTTAGATGAGGCATGTGGGATCTAGTGGCCTAACAAGAGGTTGAACCTGGGCCCCTACACCGGGAGTGCTGAAGAGTCTTAATCACTGGACCAGCAGAGCAGTTCCTCCAGTGACCTTCAAATCTCATTAATTTCTTACCACCACTTATCCATTTACAAAATAACTAAATAGCATCCTCTTTAAAAGACAGATTTTATATGATTTCTTTTCACTTTGATTTCAACTCTGTTTTTCCTCACAGATTTTTATCCTAATATACAATACCTTTATCCTTCCAGGACTTTTGGTTATCCTACACACTTCATCCTTCTCTGTAACAGTAATGCATATATACAGAGAGAACTGATTTTTAAAACTCTCTGTGACCAAAATGCTCAGTGTTACACATTATTATGGATTCAATTATCATACATTTGACATTATGTATATTAAAATTTCTTAGAAAAAATTAAATGTGAAATGTTAAAAACCCTAGGGCTTCCAAATGTATATCTCTTACTGGGATGGATATAACTCCTCCTTCTCCTGTACTCGATTAGCCGATGTATCTAAGGGTAAATGCTAATTTTGTTTTCGGTAAAACAAAGTTTCATTTCTATTTGTTTTTTGTTCCTATAGGTTTACTCACAGAGAAATCTTGTTCACATAAAAGAGTATGTGAGAATGAAAGCAGTTGTGTTATAACAATGTCACTCAATTTCTTGAAAGCCTTCCTAGTTTTATGGCAAAGATTACATAGCGATCTGTCATCAAAAACTAATTTTAATGATCTACCATCTCGATTAGGTCTTCTTTCAATGTGTTGAAAGCAAAGAATTAGAAACCACTTGACTTGCCAAAGAATTGTAATGTAGCTATTAGAGTCATTTACTTTCTGTTTCTGGAAAGTATATCTAAAAGGCTTTATTTACCAAGACTAGTCAAATCACTACAACTGTTCTTTTTTTACATAGAGATATTTCATTGAACTTAACATATGCAAAAAATAAAAATTTGTTAATTTCAATACCGTTCTGTCAGTACAACATTCTAATATATTCATTTTATCTTGGTATTAAATATATTTGCATTCAAGCCTTACAGCTGCAGACTGGCAAAGCCAGTTCTCACTGTCAAACCAATCAGCCAATTCAGCCTTACCTTCTGGCAGAAAAAAAATTTGACTTCATTTTTCAATTCTGCATATTGTGTTAATGTGTCCTTGTGACAACCATCCCACTTTTCAATCATAATTCTAAGATAGATAGACAGATAAGGAATGGAGCCAGGCCAGAGTCTGTCACCTGGATGAAATAAGACACTGGCTTTCAACGATTTCTTTTCAACACTTCTTAGCTTTGTTTTCTGGAGTTATACATTCTCTGATTATAGCAGGGTGGTGGAAAAGGTGAGGTCATTAAATAAAACTATCTTTACTCCGCCCCAACATCAATCAACGATACATGTCAATTTCAGAACAACTCATTCTCAACAGCCCATATATCTAATACCACTCTTTGTTCTTATCAAAAATGTATGCATGACCAAGAAGGACAAGTGAAGGAAGAAATGGCAATCCACTCCAGTATTCTTGCCTGGAAAAGCCCATAGATGGAGGAGCCTGGTAGGCTACAGTCCATGGGGTTGCAAAGAGTCAGATGGAGGAGCCTGGTAGGCTACAGTCCATGGGTTGCAAAGAGTCAGACATGACTGAGCGACTTCACTTCAAGAAGGACAAGAAGCTTTACTTTAGTAACTTGATTAAAGGAGGACATGAAGGCACCCAAATCATAAATTGTCCCTTCTCTGGCACCCTAAAGAGCCTGGGGCATTTGCCATCAAGGGAGGAGGAAGCCTTTCTTCGGTGAAGTGGGAGAAGGTGGGTTATGAAAGGTAAGAGGGCCTCCTCAAGCAGAGCTATTTTAAGAGTGCAGGTAGAAGCTGAGGATACAACTGCTTCTCTTAAACATTCTTGTGTCTTGTGTCTGACTACCCCTTCAAACATCTTTGTGTACTCCTGGGAGTGAGCCGCTGGAAGACCATGTTCTACCTCACCAGCTGTCTTTGAAATTACTGTCGAGGACAGCGTTAATCATTTTGCTATAAAAAGAAAAGGACTGCTAACATGTTTCTGTTTTCTTTGCTTTTTGGTGAAATGTCATAGATACAAATGAGTACATAAAACTTATACATAAAGGAAAATGACAATTTTTGTGGCTTTAATTAGTATTTCTTTGATTACGAATGAAGCTGAATATATTCTTACATGATTCTTTTTCAACTGAAATGCTTGCTCATGCCTTTTACCCTTTTTCTTTAAATCTGAGTTGTTTATTCTTTTCTAATTGCTTTGTTGAGCAATAAGATTTGTATACAAATTGATTTGGACATACACTGCTTGTCAGTTATATCTTCTGCTACAAATAAATTCTAAGCGTGGACTGCTTTTAATTCTTTTTATGTTGTCTTTCTGATTTATGGAAGTTCTTAATTTTGATGTGGTCACATCAGTCATTTCCTTTCTCATCTCTATTTTCAGCACCTCCCTCCTCCTAGAAATCTTCCAAAGTCCTAAGATCATGAAGATAGTAAACTATACTGTGTTTTAAAGTTTTACAGTTTCATCATTCACATTTAGGCTTTCAGCCACTTTTGCATCTGAGATAGGGGTTCAATTTCATTTGTTTCATATCATCTATTAAAAAGTCCACTCTTATTCCCCTGATAGTGATGAACAGTGTGTCAGACATCAAGTTTCTATGTACAAAACTTGTTTTTGGATTCTCTGTATGATAACATTGACCTATTTATATATTCTTGTGTCAAGACTATACTATCATAATTTCAGTAACTTTAATAAGGTCTTATATAAATATATTCATTGCAAGAACTGATGCTGAAGCTAAAACTCCAATACTTTGGCTACCTGATGCAAAGAACTGACTCATTTGAAAAGACTCAGAAGGGGATGACAGAGGATGAGATGGTTGGATGGCATTATCAACTCAATGGACATGAGTTTGAGTCAGCTCTGGGAGTTGGTGATGGACAGGGAGGCCTGGTGTGCTGCAGTCCACGGGGTCGCAAAGAGTCAGACATGACTGAGCAATTGGACTAAACTGTGAAAGTGAAAGGGGAGAGTAAAAAAGTTGGCTTAAAGCTCAACATTCAGAAAACGAAGATCATGGCATCCGGCCCCACCACTTCATGGGAAATAGATGGGGAAACAGTGGAAAAAGTGTCAGACTTTATTTTTCTGGGCTCCCAAATCACTGCAGATGGTGACTGCAGCCATGAAATTAAAAGACGCTTACTCCTTGGAAGGAAAGTTATGACCAACCTAGATAGCATATTCAAAAGCAGAGACATTACTTTGCCAACAAAGGTTCGTCCAGTCAAGGCTATGGTTTTTCCAATATTAAACCAACTCAAGTCCTGGAATAAACTCAATTGATAAATTGGTAATTTGTCAGTGTTTTATGATTAATTATCCTTTTCATACATTCCAAGATTTATTCTGCTAATATTTTATATATAACATTTTTGTATCCATGCTAATTTGTGAATAGTTTCTTAATTTCCATATTTATGCATTCTGTCTGATTTTAACTCAAAGGTTATACACATTCCTACTGAGTTGAGCATGTTTCTTTTCTACTATAATTTATTTTTTGACCTTTGAGTTGTTTGGAATTTTACTTTGAAATTTCCAAAAGTTGATGGCTTATTTGGTTCTTTATGAATCTTAAAACTAGTTATAATTATGTCACTAAATTCTGCTGCACAGAAATGATATGTGCAAATTCTAGTTTTCACTAAAGGCAAGCTACACACATGCTTTCCCTTTCTTTTGTCTAGTTACAACACAAATCTAAGGACTGGAGCTGAACCAGGCATCTTAGATCAGGAGGGTAATGGAATATACTGAAGATGGCAGAGCAAAACAGCAAAAGAAGCCGGAGTTTCTGACATCCTACCTGCCATGGACGCGGTATATTTGGACTGTTACACAAGAGCGAAACTAATTTCTCTCTTACTTTTACCCATAATTATTTTTGGATTTCTCTTAACTGACGTCATGATAACTAACTAATACAAAAGTATGAGAATCTAAATTATCATGGCATTTATGGAAATGAAATAAAGACAGATTTGAGGGGTGATATGAAAAACAGACTTTATATATCCAAGTTTGCTTCCCCCTTCCCTTTCATTTCCCAAAAGTGAGTCTTAACTGTATTGCCTGTACCTCTTCTTTGCCCTCAACCTCCCACTTACTAAGTGTGCTAGTTCCTTTCTAGAAATAAGGGTACTCACTTTAACTCTGCCTTTCTGGCACCACACTGTCCCAATTCCTGATTTTCCAAGCACATCCCTAAAGCTCTACGATCTCCACACACACTTCCCTTTCCCTACTTGCAGCCTGTCACTACTGCACTCCAGCTGTGCACACGTTCACCAGGTACAATCCCCGATTAAAAGCCATTAACACTCCCTATAGGTTTAATAGCTGTGTTACCTACTCTCACCTCCAGACCTTGTAATGCCAATGACAGAGAATGAACAGCAATCACAGTAATTCTTTCCAAAGGAGTAGCCCAGAATCGTTCCCAACAGAAAGTTTCAATATTCAGTACTATGCCCATCAGTAGGAACTGGCACTCAGGTAGAAATCCGCTTGTATGCCTGATCAGTTCAGTCACTTAGCTGTGTCTGACTCTTTGCGACTCCATGGACTGCAGCACGCCAGGCTTCCCTATCTATCACCAACTCCCAGAGCTTACTCAAACTCATGTCCATCAAGTTGTTGACGCCATCCAACCATCTCATCCTCTGTAGGCCCCTTCTCCTCCCACCCTCAATCTTTTCCAGCAACAGGGTCTTTTCAAATGAGTCAGTTCTTCATATCAGGTGGCCAAAGTATTGGAGTTTCAGCTTCAGCATCAGTCCTTACAATGAATATTCAGGGCTGATTTCCTTTAGGATGGACTGGTTGGATCTCCTTGCTGTCCAAGGGACTCTCAAGAGTCTTCTCCAACACATTGCACTTCTCCAACTTCTTGAATACAGTTCAAAAGCATCAATTCTTCGGTACTCAGCTTTCTTGATAGTCCAACTCTCACATCCATACATGACTAGTGGAAAAACCATAGCTTTGACTAGACAGACCTTCGTTGGCAAAGTAATGTCTCTGTTTTTTAATATGCTGTCTAGGTTGGTCATAACTTTTCTTCCTAGGAGCAAGCGTCTTTTAATTTCATGGCTGCAGTCACCAACTGCAGTGATTTTGGAGCCTCCCCAAATAAAGTCTCTCACTGTTTCCCCATCTGTTTCGATGGGACCAGATGCCATGATCTTCATTTATTAAATGTTGAGTTTTAAGCCAGTTTTTTTCACTCTTCTCTTTCACTTTCATCAAGAGGCTCTTTAGTTTTTTCGCTCTCTGCCATAAGGGTGGTGTCATCTGCATATCTGAGGTTACTGATTTTTCTCCTGGCAATCTTGATTCCAGCTCATGCTTCATTCAGCCTGGCATTTCTCATGATGTACCCTGCATATAAATTAAATAAGCAGGGTGACAATATACAGCCTTGATGTACTCATTTCCTGACTTGGAACCAGTCTGTTATTCCATGTCCAGTTCTAACTGTTGCTTCTTGACCTCCATACAGACTTCTCAGGAGGCAGGTCAGGTGGTCTGATATTTCCATCTCTTTAAGAATTTTCCACAGTTTGTTGTGTTCCACACAGTCAAAGGTTTTGGCATAGTCAATAAACCAGAAGTAGATATTTTTCTGGAACTCTCTTGCTTTTTCGCTGATCCAATGGATGTTGGCAATTTGATCTCTGGTTCCTCTGCCTTTTCTAAATCCAGCTTGAACATCTGGAAGTTTATGGTTCAGGTACTGTTGAAGCCTGGCTTCGAGAATTTTGAGCATTACTTTGCTAGTGTGTGAGATGAGTGCAATTGTGCAGTAGTTTGAACATTCTTTGGGATTGCCTTTCTTTGGGATTGGAATGAAAACTGACCTTTTCTAGTCCTGTGGCCACTGCTGAGTGTTTCAAATTTGCTGGCATATTGAGTGCAGCATTTTAACTGCATCATCTTTGAGGATTTGAAATATCCTGTATGCCTGATATCAAATCTAAACTCCTTGGTTTGTATTTCAAAACTCTAAAATGTCTATCATTGTCTTAAAGTTTTATAGCTAATGAGTCTATAAGAAAAAAAAAAAAAAACTGAAAGCTTTGAAATGGAACAAAAAGTTACTGCTTATCTTCAATGAAAAACTAGTTTTTGCCTAGCCAATCCTTCTGGGTTTTTGATTCAATGGGATCTCTATATAAGTCATTGTCTGATATATTTATAATTTGCTATGCAAAGGATTATTGTACACAGACATGAAATAAATTTTATCTGCAGGGGGGTTCAATTGATTTCCTTCCTCCACCATGGAAGAAGCCAGTTTTGCTTCTATTTTAAATTCACTGCAGTACTCTAGTGCTCTTTGAATGTTCCTTTATGTGAGTAACATCTAGCTCATTCTCTCATTTTTTAAACTCATTTGTCATGAGTTCATTTTATATTTCTATGAGAGTCATGATTTCATGATTTTGCCTTTAAATTTTTTTTAAATATCTCTCTAACAAACTCTTGTTTTCATTATTGCCTTTAAACTTTGATTTCATCCCCAGTATACAATGTCTTCTCTGGCTTTCTTCCTGACACCACTGATTCTTCCCATTTTAGGGATGAATCTAATCTCCACCATGACCTCAATCTACAAAAGCTATGCTTTTCCATGAAGAACCTAGACTGCAATGATGTCAATTTATTTTACAATTATAGTTTCTTTGTAATGCCTTCTACAAAATGCACTGTTTCACTGACATGTTGTAGACACTGCATATTTATCTTACATCATTAATTTATATGTAAGTAACTTCTGTGCTTAATTAGAGTGCAAGTTCCTTGAGAGAACTGATCACAATTCATTTTCCTTTTCTCCTCGTCACTTTCTACGTAATACCCGTAGTGCCCAAGAAATATCCACTAGTGAGTCCCATCCATGGCTCAAGGCTCTCAACCACGATTTCTTTCAGGTTAATCACTTAACTTTATTTAGGTAACCAACCAACTATGCTTTGGCTGAAGGTGGTTCCTTCCTAGAAAAACTCATGCTAAACTTTAATGAAGATCATTGGAGCTTCGTGAAACACCAAATAAAGTGTGGTACTAATCAGAAAGTCTAGAGAAAAAATAATAAATTGATATGCTTCTAGGTACTTTTCCCCCTCAATTATCAGGACTGTCTATACCTATATTCTTAAGAACAGTCCATGTGAGGGTTATACACACTCAGTTCAGCATTCATTCTCTGATTCTGCAAATGCTTATTAATTTTCAACTGTATGTTAGAAAGTTTTTGCAGGCCTTGGCAATTCAATTGTAAATAAAATGTAATTTGTAATCCAAGACACTTACTTGCTAGTGAAGAAGGAAGAGGGAGGGATAAGAAAAGAGGAGGGAAATAGAAACAACTGTGACCTAAGCATATAGATAATTGGTGACAAGCCAAATTAAGTTGCTCTTATTTTCAGGAATTATATATACTGAACCTTTAAAATTAATTTAATATAAGTACAATAATGGGATAATGAAATTTCAAATTTTGCAGATCTGTATCACCAGAATACACATCGTACATTCAATGTCTTACATACCCTAATACCAACTAAACCAAATGAGAGACCACCAGCATTTTTCTAGGTTTAACTGCTGAGTTGTGAGAGAATAATAAATGGCCTTGAGACTGCTGCCAGCATATTTGATTTTATGAACTATAAAATATTTTACCAGTTGAATAGTCTACCAAGTATATTAAATCTGCTCCTTATAATGCTATAGGAAGTCAAAGGATTTCATAACATTTGAGCATTAACATTATTACTGAGCATTTTCATTTTTATTGTTTTACTTATGATAATTATTTCAAATTAAAACCATCTTGAGAAAACTGCCACTGTTTAAATAAAAAAAAAAAAAAAACCTAGTTCATTTAACCAGTTTTATTTTTCTCATGATGACTTTTTATTCTTACCTTTATTCCTAGAGGAACCCTTAGAATAAAGCATTTTAAGATTTTATACCATAGCACTCTGTTAGTAAAGAGATTATGGAAATAAAAAAGACCAGCAAATACTAATAAATTTTACAGGCTTTATGTTGTATGTTGACATATTGGTATAATTAAAATGATTCAAAAAGAAACAAAAAGCAATCATATAATGATAACCTAACAGTTGTTTGGTCCTAAATATTTTCACATATATTTTTCTCTAAATTCTCCCAACAATCTGATAAAACAAGTTTAATTATATTCATTTTTACAGATGAAGGAATCAAGAAACAAGTGGTTCACTAAACATGTAAGTGGCATTTCCTATGCTACACTCAGGTCCTCAAACTTTTTGCTTTTGTTCATACTTTTATAAAGAACATTTGATTTATAAGCCAAATCCTATTGGCAAGATACTTTCGAAGGGTAAGCAAAATATATGTAGAGGAACACTAAACATTTTATTCACTTACAGTGCAATCATACTAAAACTGAGAAAATCAAGTGTACTTTCCAAATGGCCCAGTTAAAAGTAAGGAATAGATTATTTACTCACTACAGTCTAGACACTGTCTATCAAAATCACTTGCTTACATAGGACTAAAATGTGCTCTATTAGCATCTTTCCTTTCCTCATACAAATTAAATATTTTATTCTTTATTAGGAGAAGGCACTGGCGACCCACTCCAGTACTCTTGCCTGGAAAATCCCATGGACGGAGGAGCCTGGTGGGCTGCAGTCCATGGGGTCGCTAAGAGTCGGACAGGTCTGAGCGACTTCACTTTCAGTTTTCACTTTCATGCATTGGAGAAGAAAATGGCAACCCACTCCAGTGTTCTTGCCTGGAGAATCCCAGGGATGGAGGAGCCTGGTGGGCTGCCATCTATGGGGTCGCACAGAGTCGGACACGACTGATGTGACTTAGCAGCAGCAGCATTCTTTGTTAACCTTATTTTTTAAAAGCTTATGTTTTGCCTTCTCATCAAAAACATTTAAAAAATGACTAGTTCCAAGTCATTCAATATTTTGTGTTTTCAAAGTTTTTAACACAAAATATACATTTCCAAGTATTTACATCACATTCTCTGTATAGCTTTAAATATCTCCCTCTGTATATATTTACTTTTGAACATATGATACTTTATGGCTGAACAATATTTCATCGTAGATGGTACCATAATTTACCATTCTTTCAATTCGTGTGGCTTTATCATGCAAATGTTTATTTATAAAACCATGTTTTTTTAAAAAAATTGCAGCATCGAGTGGTATCACAGCCCTAGTTCTTCTCCAACAAGTCACCATGATGAGATTCGCTTGCTTCTGTTCTTTTTTCAGACACCTAATCACCATATGTTATCATGAAAGTACACATGTCATTTTATATCTTATATTTGCTTCCATTTAACATTCTATAGGGAGAAGGCAATGGTACCCCACTCCAGTACTCTTGCCTGGAAAATCCCATGGACAGAGGAGCCTGGTAGGCTGCAGTCCATGGGGTCGCGAAGAGTCGGACACGACTGAGCGACTTCCCTTTCACTTTTCACTTTCCTGCATTGGAGAAGGAAATGGCAACCCACTCCACTGTTCTTGCCTGGAGAATCCCAGGAATGGCAGAGCCTGGTGGGCTGCTGTCCATGGGGTCGCACAGAGTTGGACATGACTGAAGTGACTTAGTAGCAGCAGCAGCAACATTCTATAATAAGCCTTTTCCATAATCATTGTGTCATGATGGGCAGAATTTCACACTTTATCTAACCATTACTTTATTGCTAAACAATAAGTTTTCTCCTCTTTTTTCTTTTTAAAAATACGTAAATCATTTTCCAATAAATGTTGCAAGCATATAACCTTTACATATGTGCCCTTAAAAAAACGATTTACTAACACCAGATTCCTGCAAGTAAAATTAAAAAAAAAAAAAAAAAGGCTAACCAGCTTTTATCATTATTTGAATATGGACAAAAATATTGATTGTCCACACTTCAAAAGTTCAAAGGATAAAATGGCATCCTAATTTCAGTATCTTATCAACTAGTCCTTTTAGTGATTGGGAAATATAGAAACAAATAAACATAATTACATTTAAGCTAATTGTGTTTTCCATAAATTAGTATATATTGGCACCATTTGTCTTAAGACGCAGTGACCACTTAGACATATTTTTCTTTTTCTTAATGCTTTTTTCATTTTAAAAGTCTGTATCTACATACCTTTCAGGTATAGTTTAGCTTATTGCTCCCTTTGAATCTTAGATGAAGTTTTAGAAATGCTTTCTGGAACTGCTTCCTTTGGGGAGTACTCTGAAATCCACCATAGGATCCAGCAGTAATTCTGATAGAAGGAGAAAGAAAATGACCCAACTTACCGTTTCTAAGGCATTTACACGGTCCTGCAAATAAAGCATAATATATAATTATAAAAACAAAGCCATTAAAATATCATTTCAAGTTTAGTTTTTAGATTTTTCCATTTATCTTCTATTAACATTTTTAACATGTAAAAGATGAAAACTCCTACTCAGGATAATCTCTTTAAGAGAAAAATAGTCATGAAACAATTACTTTTCTCATCTTGACTAGCGTTAGGACTACAAGGTTTACTTTAACCGTAAACACCATAAATTCAGGCTTAGTTACGAAGTGAAATAGAGTTTAAGACTTCTGCATTGGTAAAATTATGTCTATTTAATAAAATATAGCTATTTGATAGATCTGAACATATGAGCCACAACCAGACAATAGCAGTGCTATAACAAAAGGAATTTAGCACATACACTTGCTCTCGGTTAGGTATACAGCACAAAGTGCGCTGTCACAGGAAATCAAGTTCAGACATGAGAGTGACATCACCAACTACAATTAATAAGTACACGGTTAACTGAAACAAGGCAGGAAAATAAGAATGGTAGGTTACATGCAGGCAGTCCTGAACCCAGGTGGGTCTTCGTTACTTATAGTATCTTAGAAGGATTCATAGACATATTGGTTTTTAAAAAGGGTCATTGATAATATTGCTTTAAAAGCTAAATGATTAAGAATGGTTTCATTCTCAGTCCAACAGCTGTGCTCTCAACTGTTCCCAGAGCTAAACAGCTATACACAAAAAGTTTTTTTTTTTTTTAAAGTTGAATTTGAAAGGAGAGTCTGAAAATTCAAAGAATTGTAAAGCCATCATTTTTATGAGGAGGAAGGCCGTTTTTCTCTTCTTTCATTTTAAGCAATTGAAGAAGATAATATAAAATCTGGATCTCTCTCTTGTTTAATTAAATTAATCATTTGTGCTAGAGGGTAAGGAGGGAAAATGGTGCAGACAGCCACTGAGCTCAGATCTCTGAGACCCTGCAGACACTGACAGGGACCCACGAGCCTTAGAAGCTTAACCTCGCCCTCCCCTCCCCCAGATTCTCCCAGCCTCACCTAACACAGAGGCCTTGCCTTTGAGGATTTCTGTAACCCAGCCTTCAACATTCAGACTGGGAAACTAGGTTGGACATTTCTGCCCCTTTAAACATCTGGCTGTGTGGGCACAAGTTAAATGAATATATTAATACTATGCAAAAGCAGCCCAAAGCAGACTGTTTTTAGCAGTATAATCTGTTTAATTGCATTTTGTTGGCATAGTTGAGAGAACCTCACCGTCGCCCCCATAATTTTCATAAAATAATGGTTATTTTATTGGTGACTTGGGTACTGTCACATTTGAGTAGCTCGTAATAAATGCATATAGTGCCTCTAGGGGGCTTTGATCTGTTGTTACCAGGCATCTTATTCACAGTACATCTGGGACAAAACCATTCAGCAAAGCTTTATCATCCTTTGCAGATTGAACAGAACCTCATTAGACAGTCTTTGGGTAGTGCTGCGTTTATATGAACCATCTTGGAAGGCTGAAAATATTTACAGCCACTATTTGGGCCTTAAGTTGTCCCCATACCATGTATTTATGGGGCTCATGTTACTTAGAATTAGCATATTTTAAAAGCACACATACAGCTGGTTTGCAATCAGTGATTTCATATGATGCCAAAATGGTACAACTGAACTAAATTCTGTTTTAATTCATAGCTCAGTGTTCAGGAAAGATAAAACTCATATGATTTATGTATTAGTACCTTCATTTTATTTAAATATTTGTTACAGGATTTTAAAAGGAATGTGTACTGTCACGGACTACGTGTTTGTGTCTTCAAAGTTCACATGCTGAAAACCCCAGTCCCTAAAGTGATGGCCTCTGGATACATGGCCTTTGGGAGGTAACCAGGTCAGGAGGAGACAGCCCTCAGGACATTAGTGCCCTTCTAAGAAGAGACACAAGAATGCGGGCTTCCCTTTCTGCTCTCTGCCACACTAAGGCATAATGGGAACATGGCCATCTACAAGCCAGGAAAAGGTCCTTCACCAAGCACCGAAACTGCCAGTGCCCTGATCTTAGAACTGCCAGCCTCTGCAACTGTGAGAAATAAATGCTTGCTGCTTCAGACACCCAGGCTACAGTCATTTCGTACAGCAGTCTAAGCTGACATATGCCTAGTCTGTAAGGCTAAAACACAAATGGTGGGGAGACAAAAAAAATCTCAAATTCATTAAAATATAAAGATCAATAAATCATCTATTTTAATGCAATTTATTACATCTGTTTGTCTATAACCTACTCCATTCCAAAATGGTACTGAAATAGCTTTCAAAGAAAGAATATATATTGAAAAAAATGAGAAAATTAGAGAAACAGGAAATGCAGTTCATTAACCTGAATTTAAATAATTTAATCTGCCAATCAACAACAGCTAATAGGATATCGGTCATTGTTGGCAATTAGTGAGCTTCCTCTAAATTGCAGTTCTGGGCTTTAATTATAGGCTATATATAAAAAAAAGAAACTACTCCTAATCTTTATGAACTTACTACCTTGCTTTTAAAATTTAAGAAATATATTTTGAAATTTAAATGGCTGAAGTTGACTTCTTTTTTGACCGCCAATATTAGTTACTATAATTCTACATATAAAAGAATTAGCCTATTGCAAACCCCTGTTCTGAAACAAAATATCTGCATATTTCTCATGTTCTTATCATTAGAATAGAGGTAATTTAAGCCAGAGTATGAAGAAATACTAGTATATGTCCTGGAACGAATATGCAATTATACCAAAATTGATTTATATTCTCCCTATCCTCTCTCACTCTCACTAGAACTGGACTTGTAGTGTTCTATTGTTGCTGTTTAATCTCCAGTTTTCATTTCAACAAATCTTATCTTAAAGCTCAGTCCACAGGTTCAATACTCTGCCTTCTCTCCCACCACCCACACACTCTCAAGTTTAGATCCTGAAAAGAATTGCTTAAGATACTGAAAGGGATGGTACGGGGAGGGAGGTGGGAGGGGGGTTCAGGTTTGGGAACACGTGTACACCCGTGGCGGATTCATGTTGATGTATGGCAAAACCAATACAATATTGTAAAGTAATTAGCCTTCAATTAAATAAATTTAAATTAAAAAAAAAAAAAAAGATACTGAAAGGGGAGTTGGTAGGTGAGACGAGTAGAGAGAGAAGAAAGCCTCCAGAAGTAATAAAGCCACTCTCACTATAATGCAATTTCAGGTGGTCTTAATAAATCAGCGGTTCTTACTTTTGTAGTCTTGGACTTTGAGAACTTTTTTCCCCCAGGAAAATGAATGCTATACACAACACACATAATTTTGCATATACTTTTAGGGGAACTGCAGACTCTCAGAACCTACCCATAGCTGTCCAAGTATTTTTACTTAAAATAAAGATACTCGAAATAGGATGTAAGAATTAATTTATTAGATCAAATAAATTATTGTATTCGAACAAATCTATTTCTCCTGTACGAAGTATTTCTTGACAACAAGTAAAGAAACCATTGGGAGTGGAAGGTTAAAAATCAGAGGAGAAATTTCCTTCAAATATTTTGAAGGAAAAGTTCTAAGGGGAAAAATAGGTTTTATTGTTATCAGGTTTTTTGGTGATTGAAGATTCCCTTTCCCACTATTTTTTAGTGCTATTTTAGAAGGGGAAAGTCTAAGAAAATCACAATCTTGTCATGGAAAAGGGGCTTGCATAACTCAATGAAGCTATGAGCCATGCCATGCGGGCCACCCAAGACAGATGGGTCACAATGGAAAATTCTGACAAAACATGGTCCACTGGAGGAGGGAATGGCAAACTATTCCAATATTCTTGCTGCAAGAACCACATGAACATGAATAGCATGAAAAGGCAAAAAGATATGATACCAGAAGATGAGCTCCCACGTTGGAAGGTGCCAATATGCTACTGTGGAAGAGTGGAGGGCAATTACTAATAGCTCCAGAAAGAATGAAGTGGCTGGGCTGAAGCAGAAATGACTCCCAGCTGTGGATGTGTCTGGTGGTGAAAGTAAAGTCTGACGCTGTAAAGAACAATATTGCATAGGAACCTGGAACATTAGGTCCATCAGTTCGGTTCGGTCGTTCAGTCGTGCCTGACTCTTCGCGACCCCATGAATCGTAGCATGCCAGGCCTCCCTGTCCATCACCAACTCCCGGAGTTCACTCAGACTCACGTCCATCGAGTTGGTGATGCCATCCAGCCATCTCATCCTCTGTCGTCCCCTTTTCCTCCTGCCCCCAATCCCTCCCATCATCAGAGTCTTTTCCAATGAGTCAACTCTTCACATGAGGTGGCGAAGGTACTGGAATTTCAGCTTTAGTATCATTCCTTCCAAAGAACACCCAGAGCTGATCTCCTTTAGAATGGATTGGTTGGATCTCCTTGCAGTCCAAGGGACTCTCAAGAGTCTTCTCCAACACCACAGTTCAAAAGCATCAATTCTTTGGTGCTCAGCTTTCTTCACAGTCCAGCTCTCACATCCATACATGACCACTGGAAAAACCATAGTCTTGACTAGATGGACCTTTGTTGGCAAAGTAATGTCTCTGCTTTTCAATATGCTATCTATGTTGGTCATAACTTTCCTTCCAAGGAGTAAGCATCTTTTAATTTCATGGCTGCAGTCATCAAACATGAATCAAGGTAAATTAGAAGTGGCCAAACAGGAGATGGCAAGAGTGAACATCAACATTTTAGGAATCAGTGAATTACAATGGACTGGAATGGGCAAATTTAATTAGATGACCATTATATCTACTACTGTGGGCAAGAATCCCTTAGAAGAAATGCAATAGCCCTAATAGTTAATAAGAGTTCAAAATGCAATGCTCAGGTACAATCTCAAAAATGACAGAATGATCTCTGTCTGTTTCCAAGGCAAACCATTCAATATCACAGTAATCCAAGTCTACACCTTAACCACTGATGCCAAAGAAGCTGAAGTTGACTGGTTCTATGAAGACCTAATAGGCCTTCTAGAATTAACACCAACAAAAGATGTCCTTTTCATCAAAGAGGACTGGAATGCAAAAGTAGGAAGTCAAGAGATACCTGGAGTAATAGGCAAGTTTGGCCTTGGAGTACAGAATGACACAGGGCAAATGCTAACAGAGTTCTGTCAAGAGAACACACTGGTCGCAGCAAACAACCTCTTCCAACAACACGAGAGATGACTCTACACATGGACATCACCAGATGGTCAATACCAAAATCATATTGATTATATTCTTTGCAGCCGAAGATGAAGAATCTCTATACAGTTCACAAAAGCAAGACTGGCAGCTGACTGTGGCTCAGATCATCAGCTCCTTATTGAAAAATTCAGGCTTAAATTGAAGAAAGCAGGGAAAACCACTAGGCTACTCAGGTATGTCCTAAGTCAAATCCCTTATGATGATACAGTGAAGGTAATGAATAGATTCAAGGGATTAGATCTGGTAGACAAGAGTGCCTGAAGAACTATGGACACAGGTTCGTGACACTGCACAGGAGGCAGTGATCAAAACCATCTCAAAGAAAAAGACGCAAGAAGCCAAAGTGATTGTTTGAGGAAGCTTTACAAATAGCTGAGGAAAGAAGAGAAGCAAAAAGTAAGGGAGAAAGGGAAAGATGTACTCAGCTGAATGCAGAGTTCCAGACAATAGCAAGCAGAGACAAGGCCTTCTTAAGTGACCAATGCAAAGAAACAGAGGAAAACAATAGAATGCGGAAAACTAGATATCTCTTCAAGAAAACTGGAGATACGAAGGGGACATTTCATGCAAAGATGGGCACAATAAAGGACAGAAACAGCATGGATCTAACAGAAGCAGAAGAGATTATAAGAGGTAGCAAGAATACACAGAACTGTACAAAAAAGGTCTCATGACCAGGATAACCATGATGGTGTGGTCACTCACCTAGAACCAGACATCCTGGAATGTGAAGTCGAGTGGAACCGACACTACAAACAAGGTGATGCAATTCTAGTTCAGCTCCTTCAAATCCTAAATGATGATCCTGTGAAAGTGCACTCAATATGCCAGCACATGGAAAACTCAACAGTGGCCACAGGACTGGAAAAGGTCAGTTTCCATTCCAATCCCAAAGAGGGACAATGTCAAAGAATGTTCAGACTATTGCATAACTACGCTCATTTCATATGCTAGTATGGTTATGCTTAATATCCATCAAGCTAGGCTTCAGCAGAATGTGAACTGAGAACTTCTAGATGGACAATTAGGTTTAGAAAAGGCAGAGGACCCAGAGATCAAATTGCCAACATTCTTTGGATTATAGAGGAAAGCAAGGGAATTAAAGAAAAACATCTACTTCTGCTTCATTGACTATACAAAGGCCTTTGAGTGTGTGGATCACAACAAATTCTGAAAAATTCTAAAAGAGATGGGAATACCAGACCACATTACCTATCTCCTCAGAAACCTGTAAGCAGGTCAAGATGCAAGAATTAGAACCTTACATGGAACAACTAATTGGTTCAAAATAGGAAAAGGAGTATGACAAAGCTGTATTTTGTTACTCTATTTAACTTGTATGCAGAGCATATTATGCAAAATGCCAGGCTAGATGAATCACAAGCTGGAATCAAGATTGCCAGGAGAAATATCATTAACGTTAGATATGCAGATGATACCACTCCAATGACAGAAACGGAAGAGGCATGTTGAGTTTTAAACCAGCTTTTTCACTCTCCCCTTTTGCCCTCATGAAGAGTCCAATCACTTCATGGCAAATAGAGGGGAAAAAATGGAAACAGTGACAGTTTTACATTCTTGGGCTTCAAAATCATGGCAGACGGTGACTATAGCCAAGAAATTAAAACGCTTGATCCTTGGAAGGAAAGCTATGACAATCCTAGACAGCATATTAAGGTCTGTATAGTCCAAGCTATGGTTCTCCAGTAGTCATGTACAGATGTGACAGTTGGACCATATTTAAGGCTGAACACTGAAGTTTGATGCCTTCCAATTGTGGTGCTGGAGAAGACTCTTGGGGACTCTCACATCAGTCAATCCTAAAGGAAGTCGCCCTGAATATCATTGGAAGGACTGACGCTAAGGCTGAAGGCCCAATACTTTGGCCACCTGATGGGAAGAGTCAACTCATTGGATAAGACCCTGATGCTGGCAAGACAGAAGGCAAAATGAGAAGAGGGCAACAGAGGATGACTGTTAGATGGTACTACCGAGTCAATGGCATGAATTTGAGCAAACTCTGGGACACAGTAAGGGACAGAGTAACCTGGCATGCTGCAGTCCATGGGGTTAGAGTCAGACATGACTTAGCCACTGAACAACAACAACGAGGGAAACGTCTTGATAGCTTATGGTGAACGATGTCAGATTCGTGATCTCCGAAGAAGAAGATTTAGCTTTGGGACCAGGGACCAGGCTTGATCACTCAAAAGCTTTTGCGTTGCAGAGTTTTATTAAAGTGAAAAAGAGACACGGAAAGCTTCTGACACAGACATCAGAAGGGGGATGGAGCATGACCCCTCGCTAGTCTTAGCAAGGGAGCTATATACTTTTTAAATTAGTTATTACAATAAATCAAAGCAATCTCTCAAGGTTGTAAAGATCTTACTAGACCCATTCCCATAATTTACATTTTAAGGTAACAGGATTAGCCAGAAGGTTTTCAGGAAGGAGAAACTGTCCTCAAGCAGGATATATTGTTGTTATATAATCCTTAGTACAGAGTTTAAACTGAGTTGTTTGTTGTGTAATCACCAGTTCTGGGCTTAAAGAAAAAAAAAATTATGTGACTAAGACTATGGAATGTAGAGGAAAAAAAATGTTTGTCCTTCCCCCTCCTTTACAATTCCAGACCCCAATCTCTGCTTTGAGAGCCCCAGATCCCTTTCTCCTCCTCAGGGACCCCATACTTCTTATCAACCTGCCTAGGAATTGACTCTCTTAGTCTAAGAAAAACCTAAAAGGGCAACAATTATTTTAATATTTACTTTTAAGGATTATACATACAGTCACTGCATAGTCCTTGAGACAATGAAACATGCTGTTATTATCCTCTAGTGTTAATACTGCATACCATTTCTAACTGAAAACAATAATGCTAGAAATCACCTTTTAATTTATTTTGGGCTTGACAAGATCAAGTAAGGTGAGCTGTATTTTGGGGAGGCCAATAGCACCTGTACTATAAAAAAAGATTTTTTTTAACTTTTTAGCCCGAGGCTATCAACCTGTCTTGAGCTGTACATATTCCTTTGCTAGTTGGTCACAATGGGGTGTACATTAGAATTCATGAATAAACCAAAGCAAATTCATTACATCACTGGAGATGGGAACATATTTGTGAGCTAAGTTAGGACATGAGTGCTAAATGGATAGTTGGTATCTGCATCCCTGATCATTAACAGCTTATTTGACTCAGCTGAGCCAATCAACGAACCACATTGGCTCATCCATCCCACCTAAGAAATTAAATAGAGGTTCTTAGGTCTAAATACTCAAGAGTTCTTCTGCTTCTGGTAAGAGTAGTTGTACAGATCTACTGACTCTTTCATGATAACACAGTATTTTTCAAGCATTTTTGAAATATATTTGTTATCAAACAAAAAATGCACAATAATGGCATAAAAATTTAACAAGAGTCTCTACTTTTTCCAACTCTAAGAAATAGTACAAGTATAGACTAATTCTGGAAACTTTTCTGGGACTGATGGGCCATGATGGCCATATAACTTTCAAAAAAAGAAAATCTACAATGAGGACTTCCTCTCATTACTGTTCTAAAAGCACAATGCTTGTCTTCTGGAAGAAAAGTCCACTCGGCCTCTTCACCCAGAGAGAAAACTGCAGAGCTTTTTCCTGTCAATGTTAACTCGGTGTAAAGAACACCCACACCTTACCTGCTGCTTCCTATACGAAAGATATCAAATGAAAGGCAAATGTGTTCCATTTTTCCTTTATGCATTTCCACATGACAACTCATTACATTCAACAAACTGTCAATCAATTTTTGGTAATTAAAATAGAAATAATTTCAAATGTATTCTTTTCCATGCGTCAAGATATTAGAATGAAAGAACAGGCTTTTATTAACTACCACAAAAGATCACTGTTTCTTGAATTATGCTAGAAATTTAAAATAGATACAAATTGTAAACAACCACAATGTTGCAACACAAAATAAAAACACCTTTAAGATGTAGCATAGCTTGGCTTTGAGTATACATGAGTCAATGATGTATACATAAAACTGCATGTTGTCTATTAAAAGTCAGACGAAGTTACTCTGTAGGCTAAAAAAACTTCTGAATGAATGACATTAGAGTAACTTGCAGCAGTTTTCCATTACCTAGTGTTCAATTTAGCCAGCATTATATACCTACAGTCAATCTTTGTTAACTCATTTCACCAGCTGCTTATGTGCCTTTTCAAATAATCTACTCCAGGGTTCAAAATAGCATAACGGAAAGGCAGCAAAGCAAACCACAGCAAGGCATCAGGATTTTATCTCAAACATTGTCAGTAAGAAAAGCCAACATTTGATTTATCAAGAAATACCAGTTTAAAGGGATGTATCATTTTCTAGCCTAGTAATGATCCTTGCTATCCTTGCGGACTAGAGAATCAGAAGCAGGAACTATCACAAAATTTAAGAACAGAGTCGGAGTGTGCACTCCACATTTCTGATCTGTTCTCTCACCCACTATCATTGCCAAATAGACAGCTGAGGCAGCCAGCTGGGCTTCTGGAGCTTTCTTCTGCTGTATTCTCAGGCTGGTGGTTCGGTTGGTGAGACTGTTGGTTACGAGGTCATTTCTGACTCCTGCACTTCCATTCAACACTATTCAGGAAAAGCTGAAGTTGCACTTCCATTGACGTGGGATGTGTATGTGGGTTTGTGGGGGCGGAGGAGAAAGATGAAGAGAGAGATATGGACATGGGGCTCTGTTGGTCGGTTTCAACAGAATTTACCACTGGAAAATGCAGCCAGAAAGGCTAGGGACGGGCTTTGCTTAAGTTTCCTGTAAACATTTCTGTTCAACAGTATGAAACTACCAAGACAATCTCAGATTGACCCTTTATGTTTCAGATCACAAAGCAATGCATGAGATTTCTCCCCCCACAACCCTCCCCTTTAAAATGAAGAATCACTGTTAAGTTTCTTCTTTAACACACAATGTAACATGCTGCACAGCTGTGCACCTACAGGATAAGATTACATCCCAGATGAAGAGCAAAAGACAGAATTCTCTTTCTGCTGGTACTGCTCAGTTCCACAGGGAAACTTCTGGTAACATGCAACAAGAGTTCAGTGAATGACATCTAAGACTGGAGCACAACTAAAAGTTATTTGCAGATAATATAAAGGCTATGATTGTGTTTGGGGTAATGCAAATGACAAGCAATATAATTCCAAAGATTGACTGTCCCCAAAAAGTGATACAGGAAATAGGAGTTGAGTACTAGGGGGAAAAGCTAACAACCCAGAAACCAGCATATCATATTTTTTTTTTCCAAAGATTTACATTTTGAGAAATAAAGTACAGGTCTCCAGTTGTGAGGCTAGTCATATATCAGCTGAATATGCTCTGAACTCTTATGCAAATCATAGTGCAGTGGTGATTATGGGAAATTTATGAGTAGGTTTTTGTTATGCATAACTTATGGAAAACAATAGAATATGCCTTTTTTTTTCAGGGTGTGTGTCTGACTGCCACCAAACATAGCTGATCTAATGAGACTCCCTGAGGTTAACACCCTTGTTTTCCTCAAGTGTACACATCTCTTGGGTTTCCAAGTGAAGAATTTTCACAAGGACACCCATAGAAACACAGAGCCCTTTGTCCCAAGCTCCTTCCTCTTGAATATTTGACTTTTAGCACTTTATTGTCAACTACCACACATGTCATGTGGCTAAGTCATGAAATGACACAAAGCTAACAGTCCACCTTGGGAATTAAATTGCTTACCTTTGAGCAATTCCAACAATCCACATCCTAATTTACATGTAGAATCATTTACTCAATTCTTTCCAGGAATTAAAATATAAGAAACATGGTATTAGAGACTCTCCCTTTCCTCACACCCATATTCCTTCTGTGGGCTACTGTGTACAGATCTCTCTCACCATTCTATACAAAGAGAGAGACTACTGTTCAGAATTAACAATTAAGATATAAAACAGTTGTTTTATTTATTTATTTATTTTAAATTTTATTTTATTTTTAAACTTTACAAATTGTATTAGTTTTGCCAAATATCAAAATGAATCCGCCACAGGTATACATGTGTTCCAATAATATATTTGGCTGACAAAACTCAGGCTTTTCTTGCTTCTAATTCAGTTTGACTAAGCTTAGAACAATTACTGATCTCCATTTTTTTTAATATACAAGTACAGGGAGGAAGAGGAAGATGGGTAGAGGATTTAAAACAAGCCTTAGATTATCTGTATTCTGATAATCAATGGTGCACTATTCCTAGTATCTATGAAAACTGGAGGAAAAACTCCAACAGCTTAGTTTTCAGTTGAACTTCTGAGAAGCATACCTGAAGGCTAACTTCCCCTGTATGTCCTGAAAGAAAGTAGATGTATTTTGACATTTCAGTTCCAAATACCCTAAATAGTCTACCTATGAAATACTTAACTGCTTTTTCTTCAAATTGAGCTTCTTTCTGATTTTTCATTGCAGTCTGACTAGCATCTTCCGAAGGTGGCATTTTAAATAGTAGCTTTGGCTGTTTAAGAGAGAATGTAAGTAAAGAAAAAGTGTTGGCAAGCTCTATTATCTTAAAATAACTTAAAGCACTATAAATAGTAATAGCTATAGAAATAACACTAAGAGGATCATAATAATTTCTAATGATTTTTAAAATTTCTGCATTTAGAGAAAATGACATCACATAGGATTTTAAAATGTTCTCTGAAATAACTAACTACCCAAATGAAAGTCACAAATTTTAGGGAGAACATTATTTGAATTTTAAAATATTTTACTCTCCAGGATTATAAATAAAAGAGTAGTGATTCATTTCAAAATATCCCCAGTTGTTTTGCTTTCAAAATCATCCCTGGAAGTAACTGATCCCAGATCCCAAAGTCTACGGAATGAAAGAGCAAATAAGATGTGAGTTGTTAGCAGATGTACGTGGGCAGTTTTAGCTGGTAATGAAAGCTATTCAACGCTAATAACCTTACCTGTGGATAATGGGCCACTAATGCAGTGTGACTCTGCAGTTCAGGAAGGTCTGACTGAACACCCCAAATTATCCTTTCCTTCAATTTGCAAAATTATTTAAAATTCTACCAACAGAAATTTATTCTTTGAGGAAGAATTCAAACATTAATTCCCCCTCGCCAGTTCATCTTTCAAAAGACAGGCAATTTTGAGACTGAAAACTATTAAAGTTTAGTTTACTCCAAGGCAGAGGTCAGCAAGGTAGGAAGTAGGTCACTCCAACCCGCTGCCTGTCTTTATAGGTCCTCCAGCTAAGAATGGTTTTCACATTTTTATTTGGTTGGAAAACAATCAATACTTCATAACATGTCAACATGATAAGAAATTTAAATTTCACTTTCCATAAATAAAGTGTTGTTAGAATATAGCCCACTCATTTCTTTACATACTTTATATGGGTATTTTCATTCTATGATATCAGAGTTGAGTTGCTGCATGAGAGGGTATGGCCTGTGAAAGTATGAAAATATTTAGAACCTGGTCCTTTACAGGAAGTCTGGCCACCATCTTTTCTAAGGTGTTGGTATCCTATGAGAATTACTTCCAGTCTCACAAGAGGTCACCCTGGAGCAAACCTTGTAAGGTTCTGGAAGGAGAAGACAAGGTGAGACATACAGACCAGGGATAAGAAAATAAAGTAAGAACCAGAAAAATTTTATTCAACTTTTAAACCATTCTCAGGCCATATAAGTTTCTTCCCTTTGTCCTTTATCTCTTTAATCCACCATTTGTTCTTTCCTTCCGGTGTCTTTCCCTACTTCATTGCTTCCTTTCTTGCTACCTCCCTCCCTTCTCCCTATTTATTCATTTAATTAATATACCCATTCATCCATGTTTATTGACAGATACACTATGGTTGACACTGAGTAGACAGTTATCAACAAGAAAGATAAGGTCTCTCTGCCTTCACAGAGCCTACATATCAAAGGAGAAGACAGGCACATGAATGGAGCAGATATCCAGGAACTGTGATGGCGGTAAGGGCAGAGGGTTGCTTTAGACAGGTTAATTAGGTTTAGTTCCCAAGAAGAGGTGATATTTGAGCAGACACTCTAAAGGATGAAAAAGAGCTATCATTGAAAGAGTGAAGGGAAAAGCATTATGTACAGTGAGAGGGAGTAGCAAAGGCACAGGTCCTGGTATAGGAAAGAATTTCATTCATTTAATGAATAAAAAGACACTGGAACGTGCATCGCGGTTGCTAAGGAAAACACTCCTTTAAATTGCCACTATCATAAGAATCAACACTACTTATTAAAAGCTTATTATTTGCAAAAATTGTATTGAGTGTTTCTCATGTATGTTCTCATTTAATGCTCACAAAAACCCTCAGTAGGTGAAAATTATTAATTTCATTCATTTAAGTCAGAGAAACAGACTTCAATCATATATGTACTTTAAATTTCACACTGTAATTAAATGTTGGCACTTAGACTGTAATCCGGGTCCACCTGACTCAAAGGAGTCTATACTAACTCTGAGAGACAAGTTGAAGTGTGTGCATGTATACATGGGTATGGATGTCTATGTGTGTATGTATATGTATATTTGTTTATTTAACAGATCTGCAGAATGGAGTAGTGGCAATTCCACTCACTGACAGTGCAGTTCTATGAGCAAATAGTCAATAAGTGGCAGGGTTACCATCAGGGTTATTTGTGTATGCAGATTACATTCCAGTAGGATATCCTGGAAAGCTGTTCTAGAGTCTTTTCTCAAAATTACACAGGCCAGAAAACCTCATTTTTGACAGATGTCATGCGACAATGTTACAAAACACTGTATCACAATGAAATATAATGTTCAAATAAAAACCATTAACTGAATACTTCTTAATATTTATTTCACTGTGTAATAAAAAGGATTATATTTTTGCCATGACTTTCTCAAGTAGGTTGCAACTCTTTCTGACTTCTGGGTCTGACATTAGGCCACCTGAAAACACACAGTCAAAACCACGAGGGAAACAGCAGAAGGATATAGGAAAGCAAAGATTTACACTTAATTAGCACTGATGTTGTGCAGTTAAATGGCACCTCTATAGTGCTGGTCTCTCAGTTCTTTTAGATCTGAGCTACAGGAGATTAGATTCATCACTGAGCTCATAAATGGTCTCTTTCCTTCAACCTGGTTCCGTCTGTGACAAATTTAATAGTTCTCTCTAACAATGTAATGAGAACCAGAGGTTTCAAATATAACCAGAATGTAGTAAAGCTCATGGAATCCCTTGTAAGTAGTATGTTTTTATTTTATTTTATGGGAAAATATAGAAATATTATTAATAGACGTCAAATGTTATTTATTAGCATGTTAATAAGGCTTTAGACTTTTAAAAGTAAACACTGAACTTCTAACAAATTAAACTTAGAATAGTAAGTGTAAGGCAGATACTCTGGCAAAGGAATGCACTTCAGAATTAATTTTTTAAAACCAAAATAATCACCAATTAGGATAAAAGGACAAAGATATAAAAGGAGACATTTATTAGTCATTTTTTCAGCTCAGTTTAGTTCTATGGCACTTTGCACAATTTAAAATTTATGCAAACGTTTTCAGTGTTGCCTTTAATTTTTGCCAGAATATTTTGAACCTGCTTTAAAACTGAAATTGAAGAAGCCTAAGGAGGGCTCTAATAACAACTTTCTTCAGTCTGTTTATTTAAAACATGATGAATAAGCAAAAAGAAAAGGTGCAGAATTGGAAAGAAAAATGATCCCTTCTCCTTCTTAGAAGTGTTTGAGATTACTGGATTGCTCGTACTCTTGCACCAGGAACTGACATCTTCCTCACGTATTCACAGCCACATACACAGCAACACGCTTAAGTCAGTCTACGCATGTAAGCTGAGGGTCTAGGGGTTTACAAGTAGACTTAAAGTTACAGAAAGGCAGGAAGAACTTTCACTAATGATACCCCAGCGTCTCCTGACTTACTTAATGCACTCTCTCAAATTGGTTTCACTACTTATAGTCTTTTCTCTTGAGGGAGTTAGTGAGTATTTTACCACAGGTCAGTTCAGTCGCTCAGTCATGTCTTACTCTTTGTGACCCCATGGATTGCAGCACACCAGGCTTCCCTGTCCATCACCAACTCCCGGAGCTCGTTCAAGTTCGTGTCCATTAAGTTGGTGATTTTACCACATTAAATGCTTTATTTGTTTGATAATAAATCTAACAGAAAAAAATGAAAGATGTTTAAAGGCAAAAATGCCAGGAACCCAAACAAAAAGTGAAGAAATTCTGTCCTCCATAAGGTCATGAGGCATGTAAGTACAGTAGCACAGAAGATGACAAGCGAATTCTAACACAAGTACTAGCCCTGCCACTTACTGGGTAAACAAGCTATGCAGCTTAGCCTTCCTATCCATAAAGGAGAACAAAATTATCTTACAGATTCTGGCAAGGAATAAATGACATACATGCAGAAGTTTTAGCAGTTTTAGCACAGAGTATGACACAAAAGAATTGCTTGATAGCTATTAACATTACGCATTAAGAAAACAGAGGGTGATTTTTTTTTTTTTTTTTTCTCTTCTCCTTTAACATACAGATCATCACCCTCTGGGATTGATTTAGCCCAATCTTGAAGGAATTCAGATCAGATCAGATCAGATCAGATCAGTCGCTGAGTCGTGTCTGACTCTTTGCGACCCCATGAATTGCAGCACGCCAGGCCTCCCTGTCCATCACCAACTCCCAGAGTTCACTGAGACTCACGTCCTTCGAGTCAGTGATGCCATCCAACCATCTCATCCTCTGTCGTCCCCTTCTCCTCCTGCCCCCAATCCCTCCCAGCATCAGAGTCTTTTCCAATGAGTCAACTCTTCGCATGAGGTGGCCAAAGGACTGGAGTTTCAGCTTTAGCATCATTCCTTCCAAAGAAATCCCAGGGCTGATCTCCTTCAGAATGGACTGGTTGGATCTCCTTGCAGTCCAAGGGACTCTCAACAGTCTTCTCCAACACCACAGTTCAAAAGCATCAATTCTTCGGGGCTCAGCCTTCTTCACAGTCCAACTCTCACATCCATACATGACCACAGGAAAAACCATAGTCTTGACTAGACGGACCTTTGTTGGCAAAGTAATGTCTCTGCTTTTGAATATGCTATCTGCTGCTGCTGCTAAGTCACTTCAGTCGTGTCCGACTCTGTGCGACCCCATAGACGGCAGCCCACTGGGCTCCCCCGTCCCTGGAATTCTCCAGGCAAGAACACTGGAGTGGGTTGCCATTTCCTTCTCCAATGCATGAAAGTGAAAAGTGAAAGTGAAGTCGCTCAGTCATGTCCGACCTTCAGCGAACCCATGGACTGCAGCCTACCAGGCTCCTCCATCCATGGGATTTTCTAGGCAAGAGTACTGGAGTGGGGTGCCATTGCCTTCTCCGGAATATGCTATCTAGGTTGGTCATAACTTTCCTTCCAAGGAGTAAGCGTCTTTTAATTTCATGGCTGCAGTCACCATCTGCAGTGATTTTGGAGCCCAGAAAAATAAAGTCTGACACTGTTTCCACTCTTTCCCCATCTATTTCCCATGAAGTGATGGGACCGGATGCCATGATCTTCGTTTTCTGAATGTTGAGCTTAAAGCCAACTTTTTCACTCTCCACTTTCACTTTCATCAAGAGGCTTTTGAGTTCCTCTTCACTTTCTGCCATAAGAGTGGTGTCATCTGCATATCTGAGGTTATTGATGTTTCTCCTGGCAATCTTGATTCCAGCTTGTGTTTCTTCTAGTCCAATGTTTCTCATGATGTACTCTACATATAAGTTAAATAAACAGGGTGAAAATACACAGCCTTGACGTACTCCTTTTCCTATTTGGAACCAATCCGTTGTTCCATGTCCAGTTCTAACTATTGCTTCCTGACCTGCATACAAATTTCTCAAGAGGCAGATCAGGTGGTCTGGTATTCCCAACTCTTTCAGAATTTTCCACAGTTTATTGTGATCCACACAGTCAAAGGCTTTGGCATAGTCAATAAAGCAGAAATAGATGTTTTTCTGGAACTCTCTTGCTTTTTCCATGATCCAGCACATGTTGGCAATTTGATCTCTGGTTCCTCTGTCTTTTCTAAAACCAGTTTGAACATCAGGAAGTTCACGGGTCACATATTGCTGAAGCCTAGCTTGGAGAATTTTGAGCATTACTTTACTAGCGTGTGAGATAAGTGCAATTGTGTGGTAGTTTGAGCATTCTTTGGCATTGCCTTTCTTTGGGATTGGAATGAAAACTGACCTTTTCCAGTCCTGTGGCCACTGCTGAGTTTTCCACATTTGCTGGCATATTGAGTGCAGCACTTTCACAGCATCATCTTTCAGGATTTGGAATAGCTCAACTGGAATTCCATCACCTCCACTAGCTTTGTTCGTAGTGATGCTTTCTAAGGCCCACTTGACTTCACATTCCAGGATATCTGGCTCTAGGTCAGTGATCACACCATCATGATTATCTGGGTCGTGATGATCTTTTTTGTACAGTTTTTCTGTGTATTCTTGCCACCTCTTATTAATATCTTCTGCTTCTGTTAGGTCCATACCATTTCTGTCCTTTATTGAGCCCATCTTTGCATGAAATATTCCCTTGGTATCTCTGATTTTCTTGAAGAGATCTCTAGTCTTTCCCATTCTGTTGTTTTCCTCTATTTCTTTGCATTGATCGCTGAAGAAGGCTTTCTTATCTCTTCTTGCTATTCTTTGGAACTCTGCATTCAGATGCTTAAATCTTTCCTTTTCTCCTTTGCTTTTCGCTTTTCTTCTTTTCACAGCTATTTGTAAGGCCTCCCTAGACAGCCATTTTGCGTTTTTGCATTTCTTTTCCATGGGGATGGTCTTGATCCCTGTCTCCTGTACAATGTCACGAACCTCATTCCATAGTTCATCAGGCACTCTATCTATCAGATCTAGGCTCTTAAATCTATTTCTCACTTCCACTGTCTAATCATAAGGGATTTGATTTAGGTCATACCTGAATGGTCTAGTGGTTTTACCTACTTTCTTCAATTTAAGTCTGAATTTGGCAATAAGGAGTTCATGGTCTGAGCCACAGTCAGCTCCTGGTCTTGTTTTTGCTGACTGTATAGAGCTTCTCCATCTTTGGCTGCAAAGAATATAATCAATCTGATTTCGGTGTTGACCATCTGGTTTTGTCCATGTATAGAGTTTTCTCTGTGACAGGAATTAACAAAGGCTAAATAAGTATTTACTAATAGACTGAACCATAACATGAGTGAGTTTCCAAGATCCCAGACTAGGAAAATGCTCTGTTTATTTACATTCTGGAAAATCAGCCAGGCATGGGAATGGGAGATAGCCCTTGATGTGAGAACTGTTGATATCCGATTGATATGTAGAACCTTGGAGATTTGTTTTATGAGTTGGTAGAAATTGCTTCAGCCAGAAATGTATCACTGTTGAGTGTTTATTTCCAAATGTGCTGTACATCACCATCTTTAGAGTACTGCTTTTCACAACTGTCATTGTTATCAAGAGATAAAATAGATAAACATAGAGAAAACAATTTATTCTTGCTGTTCAGTCAATCAGTTGTGTCCGACTCTTTGCAACCCCATAGACTGTAGCACACCAGGCTTCCCTGTCCTTCACCATCTCCCAGAGCTTGCTCAAACTCATGTCCATTGTGTCAATGATGCCATCCAACCATTTCATCCTCTGTCATCCCCTTCTCCTCCTGCCTTCAATCTTTCTCAGTATCAGGCTCTTTTGCAATGAGTCAGTTCTTCACATCAGGTTGCCAAAGTACTGGAGTTTCAGCTTCAGCTTCAGCATCAGTACTTTCAGTTAATGTTCAGGACTGATTTCCTTTAGGATGGACTGGTTTGATCTCCTTGAGTCCAAGGGACTCTCAAGAGTCTTCTCCAACACCACAGTTCAAAAGCATCAGTTCTTCGGTGCTCAGCCTTCTTTATCATCCAACTCACATCCATACACGACTACCAGAAAAACCATAGCTGTGACTAGATGGATCTTTGTCGGCAAAGTAACAGATGTCGCTGCTTTTTAATGCTTTCTAGGTTGGTCACAACTTTTCTTTCAAGGAGCAAGCGTCTTTGAATTTCACGGCTGCAGTCAACATCTGCAGTGATTTTGGAGCCCCCCAAATTAAAGTCTGTCACTGTTCCCATTGCTTCCCCATCTATTTGCCATGAATTGATGGGACAAGATGCCATGAAATTAGTTTTCTGAATGTTGATTCTTAAGCCAACTTTTTCACTCTCCTCTTTCACTTTCATTAAGAGAACACAATATTATGACCTAAAGGTTTGTGTTCCCACAGAATTCACTGGTTGAAATCCCAATCTCCAATGTGATGATATTAGAAGCTGGGATCGTTGGGAAGTGATCAGGTCAGAGGTGGAGCCCTCATGAAAGGATCATGCCCTCATCAATGAGACTCCAGCTTGCTCTCTGTCTGCTATGAACCAGGAAGAAGCCTGGATATGGAATTTAAATCTGCCAACATAAATCCTGAATACAGATAGTGAATCGGCCTTGATCTTACACTTCCTGACTCTCAGAACTGTGGGAAACAATTGTTTCCAGTTTAAACCACTCAGTCCATGGCATTTTTGTTATAGCAACCAGAATGGACTAAAACAGCCTACTGGTAGGCTGTCCAAAGTTTGAGGCTGATCTCGGGATATGACCTGAGAAGAACAAGCAGATACACATTATGGAGTGTGGTCTTGAACTGATTACTTACACTGCAACCCAAATGAAACTATCCCAAGCTGTAAGGTGATAGCTGACTCTGGAAATGTGGACAAAACTCCCAGCCAAACCCAGCACTGGGAAACATCATAACAGGCTTGACGGTTTTCATTTCTCACAAGAACACTTAAGTTGCTCTCTGAGCTTAGACTGTGATGAAGGGACAAGGGGATGTATTCTGGAAGTATTGCTTTTTATGATGTCAACTGCAAAGGGGATGTTGTATAGAGACAGATAAAATAAATCCCCGCCTTGTGGCAGCAATTTATAAAATCTGTAACACATATTTAGTTCATTTTCACTACTGAGGTTTTTAGCAAACTTTCTGTACAGGGTCATATTTGGGCTTTAGAGTTCGAAGACTACATTTTGTCTTTGCATTTTAAAAATATTTCCAAATAGCATCGGTTTTTTAGAAACTTTTTAAGAAGTCTGATTCAAGGAGACTGCTGAATCTTGAGGACTTATACTTTTCATCTCTTTGGATAAACAGAACCAGCCATGGTTTTATACTTTTTTATTCTAAAAAGAAAACAATCCAGTCAATCAACTTCCATACACTCAGATACAATAGTTCACTCTCAAGGTATTCTATTTTCTACTTTTATTGTCATAAATTTGGAATTAAAATTAAGTTGCAAATTTCAGGTAAAATAGGATGATAAAATTTAATGATCACTAAAATTTCAAGTGGAATCTATTTTACCAGGCTTGGTTCTCTGCTCTCCTGAGGCCTCTTGATATAGTACATCGAAGTCTGCAAATCTAATTGGCTGAGAACCCTGCCTGACCCTAATATAGACTGCTAATGTTTTATCTCTTCTGAGAACTCATACCAAATGTAAGGCTTGTTAAGTCTCTTCACCTTTTGAGAAAACAGAGATTTTAATGAACCGTTAAGTCATCTAGCCCTGAAAGGGGCAAAGTGTTGCCAATGGTCCATCCCCCATAATAACCCAGGTGTTGTTTTAAGTCATTGCTTAGGCCCATTATTCTTTAATCAAACATCAGAAAAAAAAGAAAAAGAAACAGTTACACAGAGAGATCTGCCTACATTTTGAAGAATGCATCTTGGGAAGAATAAGTTCATATGCATTACATTTTTGTTTCTGGAAATTGTAGAAGCTCCATTATAACTTTCATGAGTCATCTGAAGGATAAGGAAGATACTGAATTTACCTTCCAGTTGAATAAAGCCTTAAATAGTCCATCCCAATTTATCAATTTATTCAAATTGGGACTCCTAAAAATGTACTTTAGTATCTCCTAAGCAATTTAGAATCCCTGGGGAAATTTAAATTTCTTTTACCAAACCCTCAACTCTTCTGGAGACCCAGCGGTAGAATGGAACACCCCATATCACCCTCACTGTCCTTTCTGAAGTAATGCAAGGACTCTTAGCTATCCCTAGCCCCATTTTCTACCCAAATGGCTAAAATCCCCAAACCATTATGGAGTTTGAAAATCCAGGTCGGGCTTTCTACAGTCAGGCAGGATGACTGACACCAAAACCACAGAAATTGCCCAGTTGGCCTGACACTAGCCCAGTTTATAACATGGCTGCTCATTAGGGGAGGACTGGCCATCCACGAGGACTACTGGCTTAACACCTTATACTGTCAGCATCTTGCAGAGAAATTAATTTGCCTGGGTCAGTTTTCTGTCTTTGGTGGTTTTTCTTGCCCAGTTTATCTCCAGTGAAGTGACTGCTAGCTCTATACTGGAATTCTTTTCCATATTATAATATACCCATTAATATTTATTAGACTTGTTCCAAAAGAACCAAGAAATTCGAGTTTAATTTTTTTTCTTCAAAATAGCACACCGCCATAGGCTACTCTATAAGCAGCTGAAATGAAGCAATGACTGAGAAAAAGATTATCTTCTCTTTCTGGCTCATTTCAAATGCTTTTGCCTAAGCACTATTAAAATGACAAAAACAAAATTGCACACCTGCCCCTTCACTCTCAAAACATTTCTAAAAAAATTAATCAAATCCTTCAAATGGAAGAACCCAGACTATTTTTAAAAGTTATCTAGTTATAATTAAATATAATTATGGGTCATTTGAAAAACAAGTCAATAATGCCACTTAATGTCCTTAAAGGCCAAAGCTTCTGAAATGTCTTAAAAAATAGTACTGTTTCAAAAAACATAAATCCAATTTTTAAAAACTAAATGAAGGATTCATCTCATTTTAAATGAAAGTACTGATACTGAAGAAAGTCTCCAGAAATACTTGTGACATTTATAGATCCTACTATTAAAATGTTCCCTATTTCTGAAAATAATGAGACTGCTGTTCACACGCAGCCCATATACTCAATTTCATTACTGCCGCATGCAACTGTTTTCCCTTTATCATTATACTTAGTAGCTATCCAAACTTAACACATCCTTTAGCAAAATCGTAACTGCCCAGTGGAAGAGAGGGAAGGGAAGGAGGTGGTGAGGGAGGGGGTCCATGAGTGCAGGTCTCAGGAGGGCAGCGACGTTTCTTCTTTCAATGCCCAGCGTGCAGCACACAGCCGGTGCAGAGCAGGTGCAAATAAACAGTCCACATATGGAACTGGTATTTTGGAGGACCTGCCAGATACCAAGGTTTATACATTTCTAATCATAGTTAATCCTCTCAACGGGCTTATGAAGTCAGCAATATTACTAGCCCTAATAGACATGAATACTGCTTAAATGACCTAAGGATGACCTAGTAAAAGATGAAGATGAATAAGAAAAATCATGTTCATAATCATCTATTTTTATATCATTTAAAATAAAACCAAAACAACCAGATGATGGTAAGTTAAAATAAGAGCAGGGCCATAATCACATTTCAGATACTCTGTTAAGTGACTGTCATAGATAGCAATCTGAAGCTTTTCATAACTAAGCATGATACTGTTTTGGTGTGCTCTGCATTCTGGGGTTCACAAAGCGACAAGAGGGAAAGCAAGAATTTGATGAGGGGTGAACCAGGTAGGCTGGAGATTTAAAAACTAAAAACAAATACAGCAGCAACACCTACCACTAGCAGCATCACAAGCAAGGTGTCAGTCACTGAATACTTCTCAATTAAATTGAAGAAAAATGTATTACCTTTTGTGTATATTTAAAATGTTTCAGCTGATTTGCAGCAGATTAAGGAAGGGATTTGATATTTCAATGTACCTCAAACTTACATGCAAATAGCACTGTGATACAGCACCACACATTTATAGTCAAAAACAATACTTGGTTTTTAAGAAGAGCAGCACACAATGTAACTGCAAATGAATGTCACAAAAAAGAAAAAAAGAAGAAAAAAACAGACAGCGCTAAACTCCAGTGAAGAATTTTGGTAATTGCCACCTGCATTGTAAAAATCACTGTCAAATATGTTTGTCTCCATTGTTTGTGATTCCTCTAAAGAATGAAAAAAAAAAGTCCTCTCTGCTGCCCACACCCCCTCCACCATTTGATCCTTTTCTATTCCCATACACAACAAATAACTCACTTATTGACATTTTGTTCCAGTTCTACTTTCAAGGTGGGAGAAGACAGCAGCAAAGAGAGGAGGGGGAGTGAAAGTAAGTGTCTGTGTGTGTGTCTGTGCACGCGTGCACGCGTGTGTTTGTACAAGAATGACATGGAAGTCGACTACTGTGCAGGGATGGTTGTTTTGGTAATGGGTAGACCTCACAGAGAACCAGGAAATCAGTTCAGTTCACTCACTCAGTCGTGTCCGACTCTTTGTGACCCCATGAATCGCAGAACACCAGGCTTCTTGGTCCATCACCAACTCTCAGAGTTTACTCAAATTCATGCCCATTGAGTCCGTGATACCATCCAACCATCTCACCCTCTGTCGTCAGCTTATCCTCCCACCTTCAATCTCTCCCAGAATCAGTGTCTTTTCCAAGGAGTCAGTTCTTCGCATCAGGTGGCCAAAGTACTGGAGTTTCAGCTTTAGCATCAGTCTTTCTAATGAATATTCAGGACTGATTTCCTTTAGGATGGACTGGGTGGGTCTCCCTGCAGGCCAAGGGACTCCCAAGACTCTTCTCCAACACCGCACTCCAAAAGCATCAATACTTCGGTGCTCAGCTTTCTTTATAGTCCAACTCTCACATCCATACATGACTACAGGAAAAATCATACTTTTGACCAGACATATCTTTGTTGGCAAAGTAATGTCTCTACTTTGTAATATGCTGTCAAGGTTGGTCATAACTTTCCTTCCAAGGAGTAAGCATCTTTTAATTTCATGGCTGCAGTCACCATTTGCAGTGATTTTGGTGCCTATGAAAATAAACTCTGACACCGTTTCCATTTTTTCTCCATCTATTTGCCATGAAGTGATGGGACCAGATGCCATGATCTTAATTTTCTGAATGTTGAATTTTAAGCCACTTTTTTCCCTCTCCTCTTTCACTTTCATCAAGGGGCTCTTTAGTTCTTCTTCGCTTTCTGTCATATGGGTGGTGTCATCTGCATATCTGAGGTTATCAATACTTCTCCCAGCAATCTTGATTGCACTATCTGCTTCATCCAGCCTGGCACTTCACATGATGTGCTCTCCACAGAAGTTAAATAAGCAAAGTGACAATATACAGCTTTCACATACTCCTTTCCCGATTTGGAACCAGTCTGTTGTTCCATGTCCAGTTCTAACTGTTGCTTCTTGACCTACATACAGATTTCTCAGGAGGCAGGTCAGGTGGTCTGGTATTCCCATCACTTGAAGAATTTTCCATGGTTTGTTGGGATCCACACAGCCAAAGGCTTTGGCATAGTCAATAAAGCAGAAGTAGATGTTTCTCTGGAACTCTCTTGCTTTTTTGATGATCCAGTGGATGTTGGCAATTTGATCTCTGTTTCCTCTGCCTTTTCTAAATCCAGCCTGAACATCTGGAAGTTCATGGTTCACTTATTGCTGAAGCCTGGCTTGGAGAATTTTGAGCATTACTTTACTAGCGTGTGAGATGAGTGCAATTGTGCAGTAGTTTGAGCATTCTTTGGCATTGCCTTTCTTTGGGATTGGAATGAAAACTGACCTTTTCTAGTCCTGTGGCCACGGCTGAGTTTCCAAATTTGCTGGCAGACTGAGTGCAGCACTTTTGCAGCATCATCTTTTGGATTTGAAAGAGCTCAACTGGAATTCCATCACCTTCACTAGCTTTGTTCGTAGTGATGCTTCCTAAGGCCCACTGGCTTCGCATTCCAGGATGTCTGGCTCTAGGTGAATGATCATACCATCATGGTTATCTGGGTCATGAAGACTTTTTTGGATAGTTCTTTTGTGTATTCTTGCCACCTCTTCTTAATATCTTCTGCTTCTGTTAGGTCGAACCATTTCTGTCCTTTATTGTGCCCATCTTTGCATGAAATGTTCCCTTGGTATCTCTAATTTTCTTGAAAAGATCTCTAGTCTTTCCCATTCTATTGTTTTCCTCTATTTCTTTGCATTGATCACTGAGGAAGGCTTTCTTATCTCTCCTTGCTATTCTCTGGAACTCTGCATTCAAATGGGTGTATCTTTCCTTTTCTCCTTTGCCTTTTGCTTGTCTTCTTTTCTCAGGTGTTTATAAGGCCTCTTGAGACAACCATTTTGCCTTTTTGCATTTTTTTTTCTTGGGGATGGTCTTAATCACTGCCTCTTGTACAATGTCACAAACCTCTGTCCATAGTTCTTCAGGCACTCTATCAGATCTAATCCCTTCAATCTGTTTGTCACTTCCACTGTATAATTGTAAGGGATTTGATTTAGGTTATACCTGAATGGTCTAGTGGCTTTCCCTAATTTCTTCAATTTAAGTCTCAACAGGTGCCTATGAATAAGAGACGAGTAGGGGGGTATTCAGGCTTCCCTTATGGCTCCATCTGCAGTGCAGGTGACCTGGGTTTGATCCCTGGGTTGGGAAGATCCCCTGGAGAAGGGAATGCCAATCCACTCCAGTATTCTTGCCTGGAGAATTCCATGGACAGAGGAGCCTAGAGGGTTACAGTCAGACATAACTGAGCAATTAACACACACACACACACACACAAAGTTGTACTCATTTGTTATTTAGTCAAATTTAATAGTACTGTGAAATGATGCTTTTGAACTGTGGTTTTGGAGAACACACTTGAGAGTCCCTTGGACTGCAAGGAGATCTAACCAGTCAATCCTAAAGGAAATCAGTCCTGAATATTCATTGGAAGGACTGATGCTGAAGCTGAAATTTCAATACTTTGGCCACCTGATGTGAAGAGCTGACTCATTGGAAAAGACGCTGATGCTGGGAAAGATTGATGGTGGGAAGAGAAGAGGACAACAGAGGATGAGATGGTCAGGTGGCATCACTGACTCGACGCACATGAGTCTGAGTGAGCTCCGGGAGTTGGTGATGGACAGGGAGGCCTGGCGCGCTGCAGTCCATGGGGACACGACTGAGCGACTGAACTGAACTGAACGAGTAGTTACTATGTGAGACACTATGCTACCCAGGTGGTTTTTTGCAAAAGTGAATGACTTATTTCATAAATTACAGGAAATTACAGTTTTTATTTTAAATATATTAGCTAAGTGGATTCAAAGACTGAACAATTTTTTATTCAGGTAATATATTTGTTAGGCCTCCTGACATTATACTCTCTAGAATTTATTTTCTTTAGATCTTAGACTCCTTTGCAGGATTTTCATCCTTAGCCAATATTTAAGTGTTGGTGCTCCATAGATGGCAATCCACTCCAGTGTTCTTGCCTGCAGAATCCCAGGGACAGGGGAGCCTGGTGGGCTGCCATCTATGGGGTCGCACAGAGGCAGACACGACTGAAGTGACTTAGCAGCAGCAGCAGCAGCAGGGTTAAGTTTTAATTTTTTTATCCGACATACTTTCCTGAGTGTTCTCAAAGATCCTATGACTTTTAGCACCATCTATAATACATGGAGACCAGAACTGATGACACCAAATTCCACACATCCAGTTCAACACAGGAACCCCTCTCTCACCATTGTTCCCTGGATGTTTTAAGGCACCCAAACCCAAATACCATGAAAGTGAACTAGTCAACTCCCCCTTATCTCACATCCATCCATGAAGTTGCCCAATTAAGATACCTAAACGTCAGTCTTAACTCTTTGCTTTAAACTTCCTAACAATCTAAAACTATTTCCGTGGTGACTCAGTTGGTAAAGAATCTGCTTGCAATGAGGGAGATTCCCGAATTGGGAAGTTCGATCCCCAGGTTGCAAAGATCCCCTGGAGAAGGGAATGGCAATATTCCAGTATTCTTGCCTAGAGAAGTCCATGGACAGAGGAGCCTTATCCTCATCCATCAGAGGACAGATAAAATGAAAACCACAGTCACAGAAAACTAACCAAACTGATCACATGGATCACAACCTTGTCTATTTCAGTGAAACTATGAGCCATGGTGGGCAGGGTCACCCAAGATGGACGGGTCATGGTGGAGAGTTCTGACAAAACGTGGTCCACTGGAGAAGGGAATGACAAACCACTTTGCCTTGAGAACCCATAAACAGTACAAAAAGGCAAAAAGATAGGACACTGAAAGATGAACTCCCCAGGTCAGTAGGTGCCAAATATGCTAATGGAGATCAGTGGAGAAATAACTGCAGAAGGAATGAAGAGCCAAAGCAAAAACAGCACCCAGTTGTGGATGTGACTGGTGATGGAAATAAAGTCCGATGCTGTAAAGAACAATATTGCATAGGAACCTGGAATGTCAGGTCCACGAATTAAGGTAAATTAGAAGTAGTCAAACAGGAGATGGCAAGAGTGAACATAGACATTTTAGGAATCAGAGAACTAAAGTGGACTGGAACGGGTGAATTTAACTCAGATGACCACTATATCTACTACTGTGGGCAAGAATCCCGTAGAAGAAATGGAGTAGCCCTCATGGTCAACAAAAGAGTCCAAAATGCAGTATTTGGGTGCAATCTCAAAAATGACAGAATGATCTCTGTTCATTTCCAAGGCAAACCATTCAACACCCCAGTAAGCCAAGTCTATACCCCAACCACTAATGCTGAGGAAGCTGAAGTTGAACAGTTCTGTGAAGACATACAGGACCTTCTAGAACTAACACCCAAAAAAGATGTCCGTTTCATCATAGGGAACTGGAATGTAAAAGTAGGAAGTCAAGAAACACCTGGAGTAATAGGCAAATTTGGCCTTGGAGTACAAAATGAAGCAGGGAAAAGTCTAACAGAGTTTTACCAAGAGAACGCACTGGTCACAGCAAACACCCTATTCCAACAACACAAGAGATAACTCTACTAATGGACATCACCAGATGGTCAATACCGGAATCAGATTGATTATATTGTTTGCAGCCAAAGATGGAGAAGCTCCATACAGTCAGCAAAAACAAAAGTGGGAACTGACTGTGGATCAGAGCATGAACTCATTATACAAAATTCAGACTTATTTTGAAAAAGTGCAGAAAACCACCAGAGCATTCAGGTATGACCTTAATCAACCCCCTTACGATTATATAGTGGAAGTGACAAATAGATTCAAGGAATTAGACCTGATAGAGTGCCTGAAGAACTATGGACAGAGGTTCGTGACATTGTACAGGAGGCAAGGATCAAGACTATTCCCAAGGAAAAGAAAATGCAAAAATGCAAAATGGTTGTCTGAGAAGGCCTTAAAAATGGCTGAGAAAAAAGAGAAGTTAAAAGCAAAGGAGAAAATGAAAGATATACCCATCTGAATACAGAGTCCAAGAATAGCAAGGAGAGATAAGAAAGCCTTCCTCAGTAATCAATGCAAAGAAATAGAGGAAAACAACACAATGGGAAAGACTAGAGATCTCTTCAATAAAATAATAGATACCAAGGGAACACTTCATGCAAAGATGGGCTGGATAAAGGATATGGACCTAACAGAAGCAGAGGATATTAAGAAGAGGTGGCAAGAATACACAAAAGAACTATACAAAAAAGATCTTCACAACACAGATAATCAAGATGGTGTGATCTCTCACCTAGAGCCAGACATCCTGGAACATGAAGTCAAGTGGGCCTTAGGAAGCATCAATATGAACAAAACTATTGGAGATGATGGAATTCCAGTTGAGCAATATATTTCAAATACTAAAAGATGAGGCTGTGAAAGTGCTGCACTCAATATCTCAGCAAATTTGGAAAACTCAGCAGTGGCCACGGGGATGGAAAAGGGCAGTTTTCATTCCAATCCCAAAGAAAGGCAATGCCAAAGAATGCTCAAACTACTGCACAATTGCACTCATCTCACACGCTAGTAAAGTAATGCTCAAAATTCTCCAAGCCAGGCTGCAGCAATACATGAACCATGAACTTCCAGATGTTCAAGCTGGTTTTAGGAAAGGCAGAGGAACCAGAGATCAAATTGCCAACATCCGCTGGATTATCCAAAAAGCAAGAAAGTTCCAGAAAAACACTTACTTCTGCTTCTGTGACAACACCAAAGCCTTTGACCACGTGGATCACAACAAACCGTGGAAAATTCTTTGAGAGATGGGAATACCAGACCACCTGACAGGCCTGTTGAGAATTCTGTAGGTAGGTCAGGAAGCAACAGTTAGAACTGGACATGGAACAACAGACTGGTTCCAAATAGGAAAAGGAGTACGTCAAGGCTGTATATTGTCACCCTGCTTATTTAACTTCTATGCAGAGTACATCATGAGAAATGCTGGGCTGGATGAAGCACAAGCTGCAATCAAGATTGCCAGGAGTAATATCAATAACCTCAGACACCAATCTAATGGCAGAAAATGAAGAAGAACTAAAGAGCTTCTTGATGAAAGTGAAAGAGGAGAGTGAAAAAGTTTGCTTAAAGGTCAGCATTCACAGAACTAAGATCATGGCATCTGGTCCCATCACTTCATGGCAAATAGATGGGGAAACAAGGGAAACAGTGACAGACTTTATTTTCTTGGGCCCCAAAATCACCACAGATGGTGACTGCAGCCATGAAATTAAAAGACGCTTACTCCTTGCAAGGAAAGTTATGACCAACCTAGACAGCATATTAAAAAGCAGAGACATTACTTTGCCAACAAAGGTCCATCTAGTCAAGGCTATGGTTTTTGCAGTGGTCATGTATGGATGTGAGAATTGGACTATAAAGAAAGCTAAGCGCCAAAGAATTGATGCTTTTGAACTGTAGTGTTGGAGAAGACTCTTGAGAGCCCCTTGGACTGCAAGGAGATCCAACCAGTCCATTCTAAAGGAAATCAGTCCTGAATATTCATTGGAAGGAATGATGCTGAAGCTGAAACTCCAATACTTTGGCCACCTGATGGAAGAGCTTACTCATTTGAAAAGACCCTGATGCTGGGAAAGACTGAAGGCAGAGGAGAAGGGGACAACAGAGGATGAGATAGTTGGATGGCATCACTGAACAGACATGAGTTTGAGTAAACTCTGGGAGTTGGTGATGGACAGGGAGGCCTAGCATGCTGCAATCCATGTGGTCACAAAGAGTCGGACATAATTGAGCGACTCAACCAAACTGAAGGCAACATTTAATGCAAAGATGGACAGCATAAAGGACAGAAATGGTATTGATCTAACAGAAATGGAAGATATTAAGAAAAGGTGTCAAGAATACACAAAAGAACTATACAAAAAAGGTCTTCATGACCCAGATAACCCCTATGCTGTATTACTAATTTAGAGCCAGACATTCTGGAATGAGAAGTCAAGAGGGCGTTAGGATGCATCACTACGCACAAAGCTGTGGAGATGATGGAACTCCAGTTGAGCTCTTTCAAACCCTAAAAGACAGTGCTATAAAAGTGTTGCACTCAATATGTCAGAAAACTTGGTAAACTCATCAGTGGCCACAGGACTGGAAAAGGTCAGTTTTCTTTCCAATCCCAAAGAAAGGTGATGCCAAAGAATGCTCAAACTACCACACAATTGCACTCATCTCACACGCTAGTAAAGTAATGCTCAAAATTCTCCAAGCCAGGCTTCAACAGTACAGCAACCGAGAACTTCCAGATGTTCAAACTAGATTTAGAAAAGGCAGAGGAACCAGAGGTCAAATTGCTAATATCCATTGGATCATCGAAAAAGCAAGAGTTTCAGAAAAACATCTACTTCTGCTTTAGTGACAACGCCAAAGCCTTTGTCTGTGTGGATCACAACAAACTGTGGAAAATTCTTCGAGAGATGGGAATAGCAGACCAACTGACCTGCCTCCTGAGAAATCTGTATGGAGGTCAAGAAGCAACAAGTAGAACCGAACATGGAACAATGGACTCGTTCCAAATTGAGAAAGGAGATCGTCAAGGCTGCGTACTATCACCCTGCTGATATAACTTTTATGCAGAGTACATCATGTGAAATGCCGGGCTGGATAAAGTACAAGCTGGAATTAAGTTTGCCAGGAGAAATATCAACCACCTCAGATTTGTAGATGACACCAGCTTATGGCAGAAAGCGAAGAGGAACTAAAGAGCCTCTTGATGAAAGTGAAAGAGAAGAGTGAAAAAGTTGGCTTAAAGCTCAACATTCAGAAAACTAAGATCATGGCATCTGGTCCCATCACTTCATGGCAATTAGATGGGAAACAATGGAAACAGTGACAGACTTTATTTTGGGGGGCTCCAAGATCACTGCAGATGGTGAATGCAGCCATCAAATTAAAAGACACTTGCTCCTTGGAAGAAAAGCTATCACAGACCTTGAAAGCGTATTAAAAAGCAGAGACACTACCCAGCTGAAAAAGGTTGGTGTGTATAGTGAAAGGTATGGTTTTTCCGGTAGTCATGTATGAGTGTGAGAGTTGCACCATCAGGAAGGCTAGTGCTGAAGAAGTAATGGTTTCGAACTGTGGTGCTGGAGAAGACTCTAAAGAGTCCCTTGGACAGCAGGGAAATCAAACCAGTTAATCCTAAAGGAAATCAATCCTCAATATTCATTAGAAGGACTGATGCTGAAGCTGAAGCTCCAATACTTTGGCCACCTGATGCAAAGAGCTGACTCACTGGAAAAGACCCTGATGCTGGGAAAGATTGAAGGCAGGAGGAGAAAGGGATGACAGAGGACGAGACGGTTGGATGGCATCACCCACTCAATGGACGTGAATATGAGCAAGCTCTGGGAGATGGTGTAGGGCAGGGAAGCCTGACATGCTGCAGTCCATGGGGTGGCAAAGAGCTGGACACGGCTGAGCGTCTGAGCAGTAACAACAATCTGATAGTGCCCCAAATGTTCACACCTAACATACATGAAGAAACCCCCATTCCTCTTCACTCTCTCTGCTACCAGCCAGTTCAAGTCAGCACCATGTCCTCCCAATATTCTCACAAACATTGGCTTAATTGGTGTCTTTGGTTTCAATCTTGCCAGTCCGCAGTGATTTTAGACTTCACAGCCAGTTACTTCGTAAAAATGTAAATTTGATCATATTGCTGTCCTGTTTGAAACTCTTTACTAAAGGGTTTCCCATATACTAACGGTAGAATTCCAACTCCTTTATGAGATCCTTTAGACCTCTATTTATCTTACAAATTCTTGTCTTGCCTCTCCTCTTTCAAATGCTACATTCCACCATATTGAAAGTCTCTCAGGTCCTTAAAAATGAAATTGATTCCTTAGGTCCTCCCATATCCTTCCTACTGCCTAGAACTTATTTTTACTCTACAACTATCAATGCTAACTCCTGGTTATCATTTAAACACTGGCTTCCTTTGAGAAGCCTACCTGGATTGCCACTCCAACCCTGCTCTTCCTACCCATGTTCAACCCTCTGTACTTGCACCCAACATACCCTTATCTCCAATAAAGATGAGGGTTGTTTTATGTTCCCACAATGATGTAAACATTGTCTCTAACACAATTTTTAATATTTTATTATAAACACCTACTTAATATTTTTCTCATTAATTTTGGTATAAAAGGGCAACAAACTACCCAGTATAAGCAGCTTGTCCAGTACAGCACCTTGCATAGAACTGGTGCTCAATGAAATATTTCTTCAATAAGTAAATGGAGCACCTTTGACTTATAGGAACTGGGAAGTGTTTAGAGATAAATAAACACCCCCTGCCCTTAAGGAGGATAACATTAAATGCAGAATGGCTGTTATACATAATTATATGATGATAATGAGTAAATAAAATTGACTTCAATTTGGATACATGGGGATGTGCTAACATGGTACATTGGAATTAAATATTTAGCTCTCCCTTCTGGGATAATCTAATCCACACTAAACACTTTTGGAAGACTGTTTTATGATTTTATATTACAGATGAGAAAATAGGCGCAGCAAAGTTAATTGAGTCCCTCAAGGTTACCCAGTGAATCAGAAGCAGAGCCAAGTTGTCAATATCTAGTACTTAGTGCTCTCATTTTTAAAAACCATTCTGTCTTTTTCTGTGATTGTCAGACTTCACTCTGTATACTTTAACAGCCTTCTCATAAATATCTCTTGTACTATGTATATTTGCATATGGAAATTCACGAATGGAGGTACTTAGCGATGCATTTTCTTCTAGTCTTTTAAGTGCGAGGCTTTCTGGGATGTGTCTCTGCACTCCTGTACACTCTGAGGTACTCCCTTCTTTGTTCTTAATAGAGTGTTCGTGTCAGGCACTAATTGCCACTACAAAGTGCCAAGGTTGAACTCTTCCGCACTGGACCTCGCACTGGATACTCTACATCTTTAAGTGCCCATAGTGAGTTGGCTGGTGCATCCCACTGCACTCAATGGACATTCTGGTGGAAAATGCTGTCAATAATAAATATTTGAGAAACAACACAGGCTATTAAATTTAACAGGATTTCTAGTTCCAACATTCATATTGTGAGAGAAATAAACTCAAAAAGGTTTATGATACCATTTCAAAAGGCCAGATATGTACTAAGCACTCAATAAATATGCTTATACGTGGTATTTGGGGGCTAAAGGCAAACAGTGCATAATCAAAAGGCATCAGAAAGCCTTTATCACCTCCTCACTATATACAATTAGTGTACAAACTTTCACTCTTTATAGCAACAAGTATTGCTGATATTAATTTCTCAGAGACAGGGCAAGTATACACTTGAGATTTTTTCCCCTAGCCCCAGACTGGACCAACCAGGGCTCTTTCTTTTTATACCTGAATATAGCACAAGGTGTTAAAAGAATTTAAGCTGTATAAATTGTGGCTAACACATGTGACTTTTATTAGGTATGCAGTAATAAAATTAGGTATTTTATTAGGTATACTACACTCCTCTGAATCATTTTTCAGATCAGTTATACAATTTTCTCTCACCAGATCCATTATCAAATAAAACAACCCCAATAAGAGAACATTTCCCTTGCTCTGTGAGCTTTGCTTAAGCAGTCCTTTGTTCACCAGAAGCAAACATCTCTACCCCTAAAGCGCTCAAGCCAGCTCCTTATATCAGTCTCCAGCCCCGCCTTGCGGCTCCAGGCTCAGGAAGAACTCTAAAGGTCCAAAGTATTTACTGTTCTTAATCCCCAGTGCGATGTTAAATGAATTGGTTCTGTCATGTGAGTATAACTGATTATGTTTCCCCTAATAAAGATAGACACTCAAGTTACCCATTTGTAAGTCAGCCTATGTAAAAGGAAGAGAGAACTTCTGTCAGATGCTAAGTTAACATCAATTGCTCACACCATGGAAATGTCAATTAAAATTTGAGTGCAATCTTTCAAACACAATTTTCCAGTCCAAGAAATGTGCATATATCCATAGTGAATTGAGAGGCATACAAGGTAAAGTATTAAGCTCAACGGATGTGTTAATATTCTTGGTTGGTCATTGGTAATAATAGGATGATATTTGTAGAGTCAGAATACTTTTGATTTCACATGAAAATGCAGATTCTGTGAATTAATTCTCATTCATTAGCTCTGTTTGAGGGGAAAGGACTTTTCAGAGATGTTGCTTCATTTCTGAATGCTGCAGTTCCTACTAAGCTCTACCAAGAAAAAAATGGTTCAAGAGTACATAGAGATGGAGTTGGCTTCCTGCTTTCAGAGATTATGAATGCTCTCAAACACTTCAAAAACAAAGTAAATTTCAAGCTGGGTTTTAAAGCTCCATTTGCCATAGTAGTCTGAATGTGACTATGATAAAGGCTAACAGAGTGAAAACAAATGTTTAAACCAAAGGTACCTGCCCACTGGAGAACTTACCTGCAGAGATTCCATTTCTTCATCTTTTCTATGAGTCTCCTCCAGCAGATCTAAAATAAGAAAGTAAAATACCGGTTAAAATATAATGTAAAAATGCATTGCCTCTTAGTATCAAAAGTTGATTCGGTCAGTAGCTTGCATAAACTATTGCCTAGAAAGAGAATTTGATGTTAAAGTATGAGAAACAACAAGAAAGGAATGCTCTCCGATCCCAGCTGATGACACGTGGCAGAGATCTGGGCCCTGCCATGCCTAAGCTAGCTGAGAAGCCCTGGGTGATCTGAGGTCCGGTGGAGATACCAGAAAATGAGACCAACTCAAGTACAAGTCCGACATCATACCAATGCTTTAGAAATTTGGTCTAATGCTTATGCAACTCAAAAAACAATACAAAATTTTCTTTAAAAAAAAAAATTTTCTTTTGAAAGAAAAAAAAAAATAGAGACAATCCATTTGCTCTTAAAATAAGCTCCCAAGCCAAGTTCTACCTCCAGAGTCAATTTTTACAACCAAATTAAAATACCTTGGAATAATGGGTGTTATTAATGGAAAGAGAACACCCTCTTAACTGTAAAGTCATATTAATTATCATTTCACACTGAGAGGGTGGGAAGTGCAGAAGCCACATCTGACCAACCGCCTGGCACCATCTCAGAGAAATCAGAGGCTGGAAGGTGAGTCAGTCAACTCCAGAGACTTCTGTCTAAATGCATGTGTACAGGCATGGTGTCTCAGTGTCCTGCATTAATTTATGAACTTGCTATAAAGGAAAAGGCATTTGGCAAGCAGAATTTTCTGCCTGCAGCCATTCCACCCTGTGCTATGATCTTATTAGATCTTGCAAACCTAAAGAGGGCTGGGCTGACTTAGAACTTGGATTAAAACTGGGAAAAAAAATACCTACAGCAGCACACATCATGATTAGTGTTTGCCTCACTCTGTGATGTATATAACTTACCAAGAGGCTGTGCTGCATAAAGGAAAAGACAACATACAGAAACTCAGTGTATGCCCCAGAAAAGCAAATGTAAATGTTAGTAGCAAATGCTACCAGAAGGAGCAGGAAAGTAGTAGAGTGGGTAACAAGTCACACTGGTCTATCATAACTGGGAGGGCAATATCCTGAAACTTCAGGAGACTGGTAGATGATATAATTGATGGCGATGACTTTTTGAGACTGCACAGTGAAGAGAAATACAGAGGAACGTCGGGCAATCTCCTTAAGACAATGTACTGGGGTTAGGGATAAAAGTCAGGTTGTGCTTTGTACCTGTCGATGGCTGATGTTGGCTCCCAAAGGACCCATAATCAGTTACATCAAGAAAGCTATGGGAGAATTATTAGGGTTTTATTTTTAAAGGTTTTTGTTGGCACATCAGAATTTTTAGCTATATGGTACAGACACCAAATGGTGGTGTGATACGTTAAGTGTCCTCGATCATTCCACTTCCTTTATCCTTACTTATCCACATCGTGACATTGCAGCTACTGTCGTTAAGGGGTCACGGGTATCTCGCATCTAAGCTTGCCACCTGACTTGATCTGGTAAATAGAAAACAGCAGAAGCAAGTGTGTGCACATCCACACTGAGTTCACTTTTCCACGTGGTATTCTGTCACTACCATTTGAACAAGCCCAGTCCAGCCTGCTAGGTAACAATAGACACATGGTCCAGGATTCTTTCCACTCCTGAACCTCTGCAGGTTGCCCCAACTGGTAGCCAGCAAATGCCCAGAAGCCAGATGACTAACAGTAAGTCATCTGGCTTCATAAAAGGAAAATACAATGCACAGAAATTCAATGTATATACCAGAAGGGCAAATGCAAATGTTTTCAGCAAATGCTGCTAGATGGAGCAGGAAACAGTAGTATAGTGGGTAGCAAGTCGCACTGGTCTGTGTCGTAACTGGGAGTGCAATATCCTGAAACTTCAGGAGACCTGACATGATATAATTAATGGTGCTGGGAGCCAACAGAGACCAGACAAACTGCCCAGCTAAGCCCAAAACCAATTTCAGCTCACGGAATCATGACTTATGAAATAAATGTAACTGGGGGTTGTTTTGGTACATAGCACTTGCTCACTAATAATAATCAGCTAACTGAACAGCAAGCATTTAGAACTTATTAGAAGGCTATAAGATTAATTAATGTATTGGTTAATTAACCAATACATTTAATAACAATAGATAATAGAAAAAATGATCCAGATTCTGGAGAGAGAAACAACTGACCTGGGTGGGTAGGAATGTAGGTAGCGTGAACTAATGGGCATTTTATACTGGGTAACACTAACCTTCATGTTACTCCACTCAAGATGGAATTCCATACAGAGAAGAGCTAATGAGACCAGCTTAGATCTTTTGCTTACTGCTTGGCCAAGGGAAAGTATGAAACACTTTCATTGATAATCCCAGAAGAATTGGATGAAGACCAGAAAGGACTGTTTCCAAACACCAGGGTACTATTAACAAGAGGAGGAGGTATGGATATCAGACAGGCCAAAACAACAGATGGTTTTAGTAATTTATCTTCAGCACAACTCTGTTTAATATTTGTGAGACATAAATTACTTCAATATCTTGGCTACTGTAAATAATGCTTCAATAAACATGGGGGTGAATATATCTTTTTGGATTTAGTGTTTTCATTTTCTTCAGAAAAATACCCAGAAGGGGAATTGTAGGATCACGTGGTTGTTGTAGTTTTAATTTTTTGAGGAGCCTCCAAACTATTACCTACAATGGTTGCACCAACTTACATTCCAACAGGGTTCCCTTTTCTGTATATCCTTGCCAACATTTGCTTCTGCTGTCTTCTTGAGAATAACCGCGCTAACAGGTGTGAGGTGACACCTCATCATGGTTTTGATTTGCATGTCCCTGATGATTGGTGATGTCAAGCATCTTTTTAAATGTATACCGGCCATCTGTATACTTCCCTTGGAAAAACGTCTATTCACCACCTCTGCCCATTTTTTAAATCAGATTTTTTTTAATTGAGTTGTCTGACTTCTTTACATTGATATGATTTAGATATTAACTCCTTATCAGATTTATCATTTTCAAATATCCTCTCCCCCACAGTGGGTTGCTTTTTTGTTGATGATTTCCTTTGCTCTGCAAAAGCTTTCAGTTTGATATAGTCACTTTTTTTTTTTTTGCCCTTGCCTGAGGAGACACATCCAAAAAATACTGCTAAGATATCCCTATGTTTTCTTCTAGGAGTCTTATGGCTTCAGGTCTTATCAAGTCTTTAACTCATTTTTAGTTTATTTTCGTATATTGTGTAAGAAAGTATCTGTGAATCAATAAAGAAGATGTGATACATATATATGATGAAATATTAGCCATAAAAAAAGGACTGAAATCTTGCCATTTGTAACAACACAGATGGACCTAGAGGATATTATGCTAAGTGAAATAAGTCAGAGAAAAAAAGACAAATACCATAGTATTTCACTTACAAGTGGAATCTAAAAACAAATCCATAACACCAAACAAACAAAACAAAACAGACAAAGTCATGGATACACTGAACAAACCGGTAGTCTAGGGGTGGGTGGGAAGGTTGGTGAAGTAAGTGAAAGGGATTAAGAGGTACAAACCTCCAATTATGAATAAGTCAAGGTGATGGAATGTATGGTATAGGGAACACTGTCAATAAAACTGCAACAGCTTTGCATGATGACAGATGTTTACTAAACATACCATGGTGATCAATCTGTATTGTATCAGATCAGATCAGATCAGATCAGATCAGTCGCTCAGTCGTGTCCGACTCTTTGCGACCCCATGAATCGCAGCACGCCAGGCCTCCCTGTCCATCACCAACTCCTGGAGTTCACTCAGACTCACGTCCATCGAGTCAGTGATGCCATCCAGCCGTCTCATCCTCTGTCGTCCCCTTCTCCTCCTGCCCCCAATCCCTCCCAGCATCAGTCTTTTCCAATGAGTCAACTCTTCACATGAGGTGGCCAAAGGACTGGAGTTTCAGCTTTAGCATCATTCCTTCCAAAGAAATCCCAGGGCTGATCTTCAGAATGCACTGGTTGGATCTCCTTGCAGTCCAAGGGACTCTCAAGAGCCTTCTCCAACACCACAGTTCAAAAGCATCAATTCTTTGGCGCTCAGCCTTCTTCACAGTCCAACTCTCACATCCATACATGACCACTGGAAAAACCATAGCCTTGACTAGACAGACCTTTGTTGGCAAAGTAATGTCTCTGCTTTTGAATATGCTGTCTAGGTTGGTCATAACTTTCCTTCCAAGGAGTAAGCATCTTTTAATTTCATGGCTGCAGTCACCATCTGCAGTGATTTTGGAGCCCAGAAAAATAAAGTCTGACACTGTTTCCCCATCTATTTCCCATGAATTGGTGGGACCGGATGCCATGATCTTTGTTTTCTGAATGTTGAGCTTTAAGCCAACTTTTTCACTCTCCACTTTCACTTTCATCAAGAGGCTTTTGAGTTCCTCTTCACTTTCTGCCATAAGGGTGGTGTCATCTGCATATCTGAGGTTATTGATATTTCTCCCGGCAATCTTGATTCGAGCTTGTGTTTCTTCCAGTCCAGCTTTTCTCATGATGTACTCTGCATATAAGTTAAATAAACAGGGTGTATTGTATAGAAATGTCAAATTACTATGTTGTATTGTTTTTGTCCAGTCGCTAAGTTGTGTCCAACTCCTTGCGACCCCATGAACTGCAGTACGCCAGGCTTCCTTGTCTACCAATTCCCAGAGTTTGCTCAAACTCATGTCGATTGAGTTGGTGATGCCATCCAACCATCTCATTCTCTGTCTCCCTCTTCTCCTCCTGCCCTCAATCTGAAACTAATACAATATTGTGTGTCAACTAAACGTCAATTAAATTTTTTTTTAATAAAAAAGTATTTGTGAGATACAAAATCACTACTGTGTCACTATATGGCCATGGCCATTTTGCTCCACTACTTACTGATACAGGAGGTTCTCAGAGCTGAACCCCTTGTGATGAATGACATGGCTTAACGAAACAGTGGAGCTGGAAGAGTGGATAGTGGGGTATAACAACCATTAAAGAAAACTGATCTTGTTCTTCCAGGGTCAACTTGGTATGCCAAACATCAATCTTCTTAGCCAAAACTTAACTGGATAAGTAACGGGTTTTGAATCTTATAGCCAAGCTCAACTCACACATTTGATAAAATAAATTATTTTTATTTTATTTAGTAAAGGAGTTCAGTCTATCCTTAGAAGATCATAGAGCGATCACAATTTAAAAATTATGCTCCCGGTTTTCTTCAAATACATAAACGTGACACTGCTCTTCTAAAAAGCTGATACCAGTGGCAATGCTTGATTTTGAATGACTTAAAAAACTACCACGGAATTCCTATAATTGATTTAAAATACAGAACTCCCCTTCTGTTCACCCTCACTGATCTTCATCCCGGCTTCTATCATGGTATAAGTGGACAGCTGTTCTTCTTCTGTCTCTATGTCCAATCCTTCCCTTTGAGAACTTCACGTTCTTCTCCACGTGGTTCCTGTGAAACTTTCAGTCAAAGGGCCAACCTCTCTGGCCACAAAAGTAAGTCCTGACCCAGACTGGCCTGTCAGGGCACCTTTCCTGCCCAAGCATATAAGCTAAGCAAATGCCAGCAGGAATCATTTTTTTAGGGAATAATATGGATTCCAAGAGAGAACGCTCCTTCTGAACCTGCAAGCTTAGATAAGCCTGGAGCTTCCAAGGTGCTATTTTCTCCTGTGTCAAAGGAATGTGTGCAAGCGATGAAGCTGGCAGGAAAGAACAGAGTCAAGAAACAGAACTGGCTGAGGACAAGGTCCACCCTTGTCTGAAGGCCACATAAGCACTTCTAATGTTGTTCTTTTCTTTTTTTTCAGTAGTAGCTGCATTGCTGTCATTGCTAAAAGTCTCTGGGGATGTGGTTGTGCTGAACCTTCTTATCTCTGTGCAGAAACTTGGAGGACTTGGGGTTAGCAAGAACTTCGTATTTCACAGTGAAACATTTCATTCTGTAATAAACAGATGAAGACATGAAGCTCCAAGAAGGCAAACTGTCTGCCTGCAATTACCTAGCGCTGCAGCCACAGCTAGAGCTCTGCTCTCCCGCCTTCCTAGCTCATCTCTTTAGTACCACTCAGTACTTAGTTGCATCCTTCTTCATATGGTTATTTTATTTAAAAATAATTTAACAATGTATTTATTTATGGCTGCACTGGATCTTCATCGCTGCCCAAGTGTTTTCTCGAGTTCCAGTGAGCAGGGCTACTCTCCAGTTGTGGTGAGAGGGCTTCCCACTCTGGTGGTGTCTCTTGTGGAGCATGGGCTTCAGGGCGCTCTGGCTTCAGCTGCTCCACGGCATGTGGGACCTTCCCAGATTGAACCCATGTCCCCTGTGTTGGCAAATGGATTCTTAACCACTGGATGACCAGGGAAGTTCCATACGGTTATTTTTTAAGTGCACACATCCGTATTTGTCTCACTTATCTTAGGAGGCCACTGATGTCAACAATGAGGGCTTTGATGTCTTTATATCCACAGCTTCCCTAACCACTGCTTAACCACCTTTGCTACTTAACTCAGGTCCCCAAAATACCTTTCTCTGCCTATATCATTTCTTTATTCATTTGCTCCCTTGCTAGTTGCATTGTTCAAGTATAGGCATTTGGAATGATAAACAGGGTTGTTAACCTGTGCTGATGAAAAATGGCTACTAGGCATCGCTGAGAAGTGACTGCTCTACTGCAGACAGACATGAGATGGGAGAACACAGGTGAGACCTCTGGGCAGCTGACGTTACACAATGCTGTGACCATCGACTGTGCTGTGACACCTGGTTCTAATGAGCAAACTGCTGTTTGTTCTTCCTTGCTTTAGAACAAATGGTCAGCATGGAAAAAGCTGAAGGGCTTCTCTGCTCCCTTGCTCACCACTGGCATGTTCCTGTTTTGCTTTATTATTCTCTGGTTTGCTGTTCAACACAAACAGCAATTCAACTGCCATGCAAATTGCTGTGGCTAAATGTGCTTCCATCAACATTAGTAAATGAGATTTTTTTTTTTTGGTGAAAAGGGCAGCCATCCTGTGTATTTTTTTTGGACTGGCTTGAGCCAGTTTAAATGAGCTGATACTAACTCATTATGACATATGGTTATTAGAGGAGGGAAAAAGTCCCACTTACAAAAGCAGGACATTATGGATGAGTAGCGGAGAGTCCTGTTGTTCTGTTTTGTTTTCCTCCATGTTGCATTTCTCTGGCACACACAGGGTAATATATCATGATCATGTTTCTGGCTAAGACTGTCTTCCACCACTTCCTTTGCAACTAGTGGTCTGGCTATTTAAGGAGGTTTGACACTTTTTAAATGTTGATTCTGGTTCCTAGTAGCCAAGGAAACAGATAGGTTGTTTGTTTAATTGCTTTTAAAAGGAGAATCCTGTTTAGGTGTGCATAAGTCATTTAGCAGCTTGACCCTTCACAGAAAGGTTGGAGATCAAGCTTAGACAGAAGTAGGTTTTTGTTTTTTTTCCCCTAAATTTTACTATAAAATATCTCATCCATATTATAACTCAGCCTAGTTGTTAATGGAGAGAAAGTTCTAGAAACAAGGGTTTCAGACTCAGCAGCATTTATAACAACAGCACTGGACACGGTAGCAGTGGCAGAAGAATATGGTGAAACAGTGACTGCAGTTTAGGGAAAAGCATTTAGTTTCTGGCTCCTGCACCCCATTTAGTAATTTAGTGCTCCTTTTCAATGCTGCTCTACGTACCCTAACATCTGTGAAAAACAACGTGATGTGAAAGTAGCTCGGATGTGTCCAGCTCTTGAGACCCAGGGGACTGTACAGTCCACGGAATTCTCCAGGCCACAATACTGGAGTGGGTAGCTGTCCCCTTATCAAAGGGATCTTCCCAACCCAGGGATCGAACCCACGTCTCTCGCATTGCAGGCGGATTCTTTACCAGCTGAGCCACCAGGGAAGCCCAAGAATACTGGAGTGGGTAGCCTATCCCTTCTCCAGCGAATCTTCCCAACCCAGGAATTGAACCGGGGTCTCCTGCATTGCAGGCAGAGTCTTTACTATCTGAGCTACAGGGAAGCCTGTGGAAAACAACAGATAATGTAAAATAATAGATAATGTAATTCCCATGAAATTTCTGTGGAAAACCCATGGGAAACAATAGATAATGTAAATTCTCAAAAGAATAATTTGTAACAAGTAAACCTGTGCCATTTTTCTTTGTGGGTGGTAGGTGTGGTACAATGGAACTAATCAAATTAAAGAACACACCACAACCCTTAAGACATCGCAAACGGTGGGCTTAGCCTTCCGCTGTTATATACTAGGTGCTCCAGGTACTATCTACATGCTGAAAACACGGTCAGTTTCTCTTTTCTTTTCCTGGCTCCCAAGTTATTCAGGATTGCTGACACTTTAGGGACCACTGAACTAACCTAATGCCAAGGTTTTTGATTTTTTTAAAAAAGAAGTAGAATTCTTATGAATGAAGTCACACACACTTTCAAGTGTGTGTGCATAAACAAACATATTAAAACATATAAACATAGCATAAACAAACAATTTAAAAAGCTAAAAGAAAGCAGCTTTGGTGGAAGCAGAAGTGAAGGGCCTGGAGGCCCGGCCACTGGACTTCCTTCTCATCCTGGCATCAACCTCTGTGGGGCTGTGATATGGCTCTAAAGCTCCACACTGTGCTGAGGACCACTGCTCACTGCTCTAACCCACTTTCCACATCTTAGAGATGAGGACTGAGTTCCGAGAGATTAAAAGTCCCTGTCAACATCACATAACTAGTGAAAAGAAGTGTGTGAACTTGAGCCCGGGGTTTCTGAACTGGACCAGGGTACAATACTTCATTTCTCAAAACAGTGACTATCTTCCTTTGCCTTTCGAGACTTCTACTGACATGACATAGTATTTCAAGCTCTGCCATAAATGCCTATACATTTTCCAATGTCTTCCCAAACTAAAAGGAAACTTTGCTAAAGCACTTGAGTAACATCAGGCACCTATGAGAATACCTACAGTTAATGACAGTCCACAATAAAATGCCTCAACTCTGGGAGATGACGTCAAAAGATGTGGCTGTGGTGGAAAGCAAACACCTAGACACTTGAGAAAGCAGTTGTTTTTGGCAAAATGTGTTCAACATACAACATATATAGTATCTCACAACATAAAAACAGCAAAAAATTTGTTTAAAGGAAAAGGTGACAGTTAAATAGTTCCTCAGCTTAATATAACATTTGTCAGCAAACGTTTTGCCTATTTTTTTACACTAGTAAAGGTAAATAAGATAAATGAATAACACTATGATTATACATTAGACAAAAAACCTCAAAAAATAATAAAATGTATGCTTTAGAATTAATAAGTAAAACACTTAACATAGTGTGAAAGTGTATAAATTAACATTAGTAAAACACTTAATACAGCCTGGTACATAGTAAGAGTTTATATATATATGTACACATATATAGTAATAATTACCCTTAGTACACCTGCCAAAATTAGAAAAATATGTGAAAAATAATCACCTGCATTTTGAAACAAATAAGCCAAACAAGCCCTCAAGCGTTCTGCGTTTGGATTCCATCCATAACTGGTAGCTACATTTCTTATAACTCGGCCATATCTACTGCCACCCACTGGCACATATCTGGATATACCACGGCGAGTTAAGAGTTTTCTCATCAGGCCTGACCACAGAAAACACACAGGTTAAAATGAAGAACAACATTCAAAAAGTATGTCTATCCTCTGTGGTTTGTCTCAGACGCTGAAACAACATGCTGGTCTACAGATGGAGCCCAAATGGCCCCATAAATGAAAGGCTTATAATCCACTGTCTGTCTTAGGCATGTGGTAAAACACCCAAATACAGGTACTCATGTTTTATTTGATGTCAGTTCATTTCTGGTGAAACTTTCCATCTTGACAACTTTAAAGATTTAAAACAACTTCTCCATAAAACTGCGACATTATGGAAAACAACAGAATAATCTGCCCATTCAGCCTCATTCTTGGCTCTGGTGTGAAGAAACACCAAGATACAGAATGGAGGTTTCAACTGAGTCAGTTATTAAGATTTTTAATATTTTGACTAGCAACAAGAGCAGAAAAAGCAAGAATATCTTAAGAAACAAGTTAACTGGCTTAAATCAATTTAAGGGCTATTTTGGTTAAAAGGACTACATGTGACAATTAGCATAATGAGCAAGAGACGTTATGATCTGTTCTAAACACCACTTTGAGAATAAGTTTCATGTGCTCAAATTCAGGCATAAAATCATGTTCCTCCCTACATACAGTATCTCTAAATTAAATTCACCTAATGGAAAGTTTGGCTTTTATTTAAATTCCTTTATCTTGGACTGTTTAGGTTCTGGACTTATAAGGTATAAGCAGGTATGTATTTTGGGGCCTACAGTAATTCTGGCTGTTTGATGTGTTCTTTGATCATCTTTGATTTATAGAAATCCCAAGTCTTTGTGCTTGTTTCTTGATGTACCTATTAATAAATCAGATCTAGGCTTCTTAGGCCTTTCAAACCCTGGTCTACTCTAAATATATTCTAAATAGAGACGAAGGTCTGAAAACTAAACATAAAGAAGAAATCTTAAAAGCAACGAGAGAGAAAAAATACCATAGTTATAGGAGGAAAATAGAATCCTAGCAAATTTCTCTTTAGAATCCATTGAGATGATAAAACTTTTTTTTTTTTTTTGGTGAAGCATCTTTTTTTTTTTTCTAATTTTATTTTATTTTTAAACTTTACATAATTGTATTAGTTTTGCCAAACATCAAAATGAATCCCCCACAGGTATACATGTGTTCCCCATCCTGAACCCTCCTCCCTCCTCCCTCCCCCATACCATCCCTCTGGGTCGTCCCAGTGCTCTAGCCCCAAGCATCCAGCATCGTGCATCGAACCTGTACTGGCAACTCATCTCTTACATGACATTTTACATGTTTCAACGCCATTCTCCCAAATCTTCCCACCCTCTCCCTCTCCCACAGAGTCCATAAGACTGTTCTATACGTCAGTGTCTCCTTTGCTGTCTCGTACGAGATGATAAAACTTTTTAAATGCTGATAGAAAAAGAAATGACAACTCAAGAGTCCTGTATGCAGTGAAAGTTTCCTTCAAGACTAAAGGTGAATTCAAGGCATTTTCAGGGAGAAAAATTAAGATAATTAGTTGTCAACAGCTGTTATTATAGGGACTGATACTTAAAAACAACTAAAGACAAGTCCCTAAAGAGAGATTATAAAAGAATCTTAGAAGACCAGGAAGAAAAAAAGAGCACAGTAATCAAATATATAGATAAATCCAATAGATTTGCCTTCTCCTATTGAATTTTTGAAATTAGGTTTGATAGTTGACATAATAAATTTAACATGATATGATTCTAAATAAATATAGAAGAATATTTAAGACAATTAAATTACAAATAGGAAAGACAAAAGAACATGAAGGAAGAAAGTTTTCTACGCTTCAAACTGATAAAATGACAATCCTAGTAGACTCTGACAGCTATGTACATATAGCGTAATGTTTACAGCAACCACTAAAAAGCTACACAAAGAGATGCATTAGAAAAAGGAATTGATAAATCACAATGGAATTCTGAAAAGACAAAAAAGTGGAATTCTAAAAAACAGAATTTTTAGGAAAAAATGGAACTCTAAAAAAATGAAATTTTAAACATTCAAACAACCCATAGGAAGACAGAAAACAGGCAGAGAAACAGAAAACAAACAAACAAACAAAAAACGGCAGACCTAAGTCCTAACATCACTAATTACATTACATAAAGGTGGTCTGTGGGACTTCCCTGGTAGACCAGTGGTTAAGAATCCACCTGCCAGTGCAGGGGACATAGGTTCAATCCCTGGTCTGGGAACTAATATCCCACACGCTGCAAGGCAAAGTGCACCACATCTACTGAACCCTGCACGCTCTAGAGCTCACGTGCCACAGTTACTGAGCCAGTGCATGGTACTACTGAAGCCCACACGCCCTAAAGCCCGTGCTATGCAACGAAAGAAGCCACCGCAATGAAAAGCCCTGTGCACTACGACTACAGAGTAGCCCCTGCTCACTGCAAGTAGACAAAGTTGTGTGCAGAAACAAAGAGCCTGTGCGCCACAAGGAAGACCCAGTGCAGCCAGAAAAAAAAAAGGTCTAAATACACCAAATAAAAATAGTAAGATAAAGGACAGAAATTGGCAGACCGGATTAATGCCCACTCTGCTACTTATCCATGACATTACCTATGGCCCTAACTATATGCTGTCTATAAGGCCGTCACTTCAAATATAATGATATAGGCAGAATGAAAGTAAAAAATGGAAAAAACATACACCATGTAAATATCAATGAAAAAAAAAGGAGGGATTATTATATTAATGTAAAGTAGATTCCAGAGCAAAGAAAATGACCAGAAACAGAAAAGTATATTTTATACTGATAAAAAGGGTCAATCTAGCAAGTGATATAAGCGAAAGGAACAACAGAAAAACTCAAAACTAGAATCGGAAATTTGAACATCCCTCTCTCAACAATCGGTATTACAGCTTGACAAAAAATCGTCAAGGGTATATATAAGCATAACTTTCACAAAGAAACCTCTAAACACATTGAAACTAAACACTTTCAAATAATACGTGGGTCAAAGAGGATTGTCTCAAGGGAGATAAAAATATTAGAAACTGAATAAAATGAAAACACAACATATCAAAGATTGTAGAACACAGCCAAAGGAGTGAAGAGAAGAAAATCTATAAAAATAAAGCATATTTAGAGTAGAGGAAATATCTTATACACTATGCTCCCACATCAAGAATCTAAAAAAAGAAGAAAATAAATCCCAAGCTCCAAAAGGAAAAAAAAAATTAACAACAGAAATCAATGAAATTGAGAATAGGAAGACAATAGAGAAAAATCAGTGAATCAAAGAGGTGCTCCTTATAAAATTTAATAAAACTGGCAAATCTTTAGCAAGGTGGATGAGAGAGCTAGAGTATGTGTGACATCAGGAATGAAACAGGGGCTCTCACTACAGATTAGCAAATAGCAAAGGGATATTATAGGAAAACTATGAGCAACTCTTCATGTATAAATCTGACAATTCAGATGAAATGGACCACTTCTTTAAAACATGTAAAGTATCATAATTTACCAACATAAAATAAATACTTTGAATTGTCTTATAACTATTAAGGAAATTACATTTGTAGTATTAAAATTCCCAGAAATCTCCAGACCAGAAAGTTTCACTGGTGAAGTCTACCAAATGTTTAAAAAAGAATTAGCAAAAAAAAAAAAAAGAATTAGCACCAGTTTTACACAACTTATTGCAGAAAACAGAAAAAAAGGGATACTTCCCAATTCATTTTATCAAGTATCAGCCTGCCACCAAAAATACACAATTAAAAAAAGAAAAACAAAGAAAAATGCAGCTCTCTCTTAAATACAGATGCAAATATCCTTAACAAAATATTAGAAAATAAAATTTAGCAGTAGATAAAAAATTATATATCATGACCAACATGGGTTTATTCTAGGGGTGCAAGCTTGGTTCAATATTTAAAAATCAATCAATGTAATCCATCATTTTAACAGATTAAAGAAAAAAATCACATAATCATAATCAGTTGATACATAAAATTATTTTACAAAATCCATCATACATTCATGATTTTTTACAAAATCAGAAAAAAGAAACAGAACTTCCTCAACTTGATAAAGAGTATCTATAAAAAACCTACACCTAACATCATACCTAATGATACAAGATGAAATGTTTTCCCCTTAAGATTAGAAATAAGGTAAGAATGCTCTCTCTCTCACAGTTCTTATTCATCATGATATTGTACTATCTCTTCAATGCAATAAAGCAAGAAAAGGGAATGAAACATATACAGATTGGAAACAAAGATATAAATAAAAGTGTCCCTATTTGAAGATAACATGATGGTCTTTAGAGAAAATCCCAAAGATTCTAACACAAAAACCTAAATAGACAACACTAGCTACTGAAATCATTAAGTGAACTCAGAAAAGTACAGTATATAAGACAGATAAACAAAAAGAGATTCTGTTTCAAAATACTTGGAATGAACATGCAGAAACCAAAATTAAAAATTAAAACACCAATTTAAAAGACCCCCTCCCAAATGAAACACTTAAGTGTAAATTGAACAAAACATGTGAAGGACTTGTATGCAAACACTGGTGAGAAATATCATGTTCATGGGCTGGAAGACTCACATTATAAAGATATCATTTCTTTCCAAACTGATAGGAAAGTTCAATACAATTTCTATAAAAATTCCTGCAATTTTTTTTTTTGGTATCTAAACACAAGTGGAAACAGTGTCAGACTTTATTTTGCGGGGCTCCAAAATCACTACAGATGGTGACTGCAGCCATGAAATTAAAAGACGCTTACTCCTTGGAAGAAAAGTTATGACCAACCTAGATAGCACATTAAAAAGCAGAGACATTACTTTGCCAACAAAGGTCCGTCTAGTCAAGGCTATGGTTTTTCCAGTGGTCATGTATGGATGTGAGAGTTGGACTGTGAAGAAGGCTGAGCACCGAAGAATTGATGCTTTTGAACTGTGGTGTTGGAGAAGACTCTTGAGAGTCCCTTGGACTGCAAGGAGATCCAACCAGTCCATCCTAAAGGAGATCAGTCCTGGGTGTTCATTGGAAGGACTGATGCTAAAGCTGAAACTCCAGCACTTTAGCCACCTCATGCGAAGAGTTGACTCATTGGAAAAGACTCTGATGCTGGGAGGGATTGGGGGCAGGGTGAGAAGGGGATGACAGAGGATGAGATGGCTGGATGGCATCACCCACTCGATGGACATGAGTTTGAGTGAACTCCGGGAGTTGGTGATGGACAGGGAGGCCTGGCGTGCTGTGATTCATGGGGTTACAAAGAGTCGGACACGACTGAGCGACTGAACTGAACTGAACTGAAAGACAAGATTATTCTAAAATCTGTAAGGAAAGGTAAAGGAACCAGAGTAGCTAAAACAATTGAGTAAACTGGTTGAAATCAGTTATTCCACTTCTAGACTTGTTACAGAGCAACAGTAATCAAGACTGTGTAGTCTTGGTGGAGGTGCATACACACAGACCAATGGAACGGATAGAAAATCGATTATAGAAACGGAGAACAGATTAGTGGCAGCCAGAAGTTAAGAAGTTAAGTGGGGGTAGAAGAAAAGCGAGTGTAGCTACAAAAGGCAACATGAAAGATCTTGAATTGGTGGAAATGTTCTGTATATTGGCTGTATCGATGCCAGTATCTTGGTTGTGATCATGTACAATAGTTTTGTAAGATATTTTTCTATTGGAGGAATAATGAAACGTAGACATCTAGTATTCCCCATGTTGAGACAGATAAAAGATATGTCTACAAATTTACTCCCAAGACCATTATCTTCTCTCAGAACTGCAATATCTTCTTGCATGATCTGTAATGTCCTTCCTAGACTTCCCTAACTAGAAAACATCTTAGCCATTCTTCAAATCCCAGCTAAAGCAAATATCCTTTGTTGCCTTTCACCAACTATCCCATGCCCAACCATCACTCATATTCCTGGAGATAATGCTTTAGGTTCTGTGTCCCCCAAATACTTTGTTTTTTCTATTATAGTAATTGTAAAATATAATTATTCTGAAGTTATAACTATAATTTATTTCATTACATTTTATGTTATTCATATATAATTTATCTCTTCTAATCTTCCTGAAAATGGGATCTCTTGGTATTCTCACAATTTCACATGAATAGATCACCCATAAGACAAAAAGTTTAAAACATTCTGAAGTGTTTTAGAAAAAATGACAGAAAATGGATATCAAAAGTTATTTAATTATGTTTTGAGGCTAATACTTCAAAATGTGCTTTACCATCTATCCATCCTTACTACACTGCCCTAGTCCAAACAACCATCTTCCCTTTCCTACACAAGGACCCATATTTCTACACAGGGACCCATATTCCTACACAAGGACCCATATTTCTAAAGCAAAGCATACGGTTTAATACTCTACTATTATTAAGAGAAAAAAAGAAAAAAAAATGGACATTCTAAGGAATATAGAATATAAGCTTTGATGTCATAGTCACTTGGATATATAATCTTATCCATCTATTTATCCTCTGACAAAAGTGAAAAGAATCTAGTCAGACTTGAAATCAGGATAACTTGAAAATTAGAACAACAAAAAAACCAGTGACTATACAGGCCAATCAGTAATTTGAGATTCATGACTAAGTTTCAACCAAGCTCACCCTAGGAAGGTATGGTTTACTCAGTATGATGGAAAAATATCAGAATGAGAGGCAGGAGACCTGGATTCTAGCTCTTTTCTGCTCCTCGTTAGCTAACTAGATTTGTAAGAATGGTCACTTCATCTTTCTTGCCCAAGGTGATCACATCAATAAAATAATGGGAGTGGACTAGATTATTGCAAAAATCTTTCCAGCACTGAAATGTTAAGCAATACATTTTAGTAGACTGCTGTAAGATCTCTAAATGTGAGTTGATGTCTCTTAGTTGAGTGCCTCAGTGGGAGAGCAACAATTATTCAGAATTAATATGGATGAGAATAATCCCCTCAAAGCTTTTTAGAAACCCCAATAGATTCTTCACTTAGTTTAAGTAATTATCCTTATTGTTAGGACTGATAATAAGAACATGCAACAAATTCACTCTCATTCACCTATAATATCTATTTGTTTTCTTTTACACTCAGGGTAAACACACTTTTAGATAATTACAAATCTTCCCTTTTTGTTCTTCAAATGCTCACAATTACAATAATTCTTTTCGATCTTCTTATTCAGAGTTCTTTTTAAATTCTAACAAACAAATCAACTGTTTCATCTGGAAGTATTTCTAATCAATCTTTTAACTGCTCAAAGGAATCTGTATTTAGACAGTTTAGAACATCTCATGCCTCTCACAGTTGGGAGGCTCTGAGCAATCACATGTGGCCGGAAAAACCTATTCAGGCAGGCTAGAGGACTTCCAAGCGAGTTTGTAGGTTGAAACACTGTCACACCCAGGAATTATTAACTGGAGCTGTAAGCTAACTCTTTTTTTTCAGAGAGAGGTAGTGGGGGACAGCCCCCCGTCAAGTCAGAGGTGTAGGTGAAAGCACAAAGCAGAAAGTAGGCAGACTCTGGTTTTGGGGGTAGATGGGGGACTCCTGAGGCTCAATCCCGCCTTTGCGTATGCCGAGCCTCCTTCCTCATGACCTTTGTCATGGGCAGAGTTCCTCACGCTGGCTACCGGCAGTGATAGAATTCCAGTTGAGCTATTCCAGATCCTGAAAGATGATGCTGTGGAAAGTGCTGCACTCAATATGCAATATGCAATATGCACTCAATATGCAATATGCTGGCTCCCGGCAGATTTTTACAAAAATGAACTATCTAACACAGATATTTTCATTTGTCAGATCTGTTGCTTTTCTTGTCAGTGTCATGGCAAAAAAAAAAAAAAAAAATGGCCATGAATGTCCTCAAAGGACAGCTTTCTCCTGAACCAGGATTCATGCAGACCTTCTAAAGGGCAGACAAGAATACCAAACCTAGTACATGAATAGGGAGAATTATGATTTTTAGGGGGTTTAGTCCCTTCCCATTTATAAGAATTAAAAATGTGTGTCCCATTTAAACAAATGGATTCAACAAATACCCAACCAACCAGCAATAGAAAAATAAAAGTAAACCAAAACAGTCACCAATGTAAGCATGAAACGAAAAATTTTAAATGAGTATTTTCTTAGGTGTTATATTCACAAGGCAAATGGTTTTCATGGATAATCTCACAGGTCATTGCTTCCTTTAATTAGTAACTTTTGCCAAACATAAAAAAGCCTCAAGTAATTTTTAATACTGATTACAACTGTCTAACCCATTATCAAATTGTCATATTAACACCAGCCACACTACTGCATATCTTTAAAGGTTATTCATTTCATTTTCATAGATTTTAATTAGCTTTTCCTTTTCTACTAGGGTTGATCACTGAACAGCAATAGAAGCATTTTGCCTTCTTTTGCTTTTGGATCTGCAGCATCTTGACTGAATAAGAAGTCCGTAAAATGCAAAAAGTCTGTGGATCAGAAATTTGATGGTAGTGGTGACTTATAGTGGAGAAGGAAATGGTGACTTATAGATACATTCAAAAAGCCAGGCTCTGTGAATTCCACGGATGTCCTGATTGAATCAATTTCATGGTGCCACAATACTTCTGGAAGTCTCTTTAAAATTCCTCTTTCCATTAGCAGCTTCTCTTATTTGCATTAGCTGGGAACAGTACATATAATCATAACTGACAGACTGGAGGGAGTTTAGGTTTATAAAGCAGGGAATGGAAAGGAAAATGATCATTGTTTAGATCCCCAAAGTATAAACTGTGATCTTTGTTTGGGAAACAGAACGTACTGTATTTGTAGTCTAATCCTAAGGGGTTAGCCAGGTCTAGAAGTTTGTAATGAACCTTAAGGGAGCTACTCTCAAACAATGGCCTCTTTTCCCCAACACTTTCATATATAAATATATGTAGAGAACAGGAGTCCCTGGCTTTTGAACACCATGTCATTACACATGTAAGACCTCTGTTCAAATGTCACTGTATCACAGAGGACTTCCCTGGTCTAAGAAGATCTCAAACAGTACTCTCTACAGTTCTACCTTGATCTGATGTTGATATATATACACTATATAAAATACATACATGTTTTATATATACAACATTTATGAACATCAAAGGCTATGTATCTGAAGACAAACATACAGCTCACTTTCAAAATAAATATATACCTTAGACAAGATAAATATTTACTAAGAAAAGGTTGAAGCTGCAGAATAAGCATGACCAAAGAAAGCAGAATAACATAAAATTAGAGGAGGAGGAGGAGGAGGAAGAGGCAGGCAGAGTGAGAAACAAAAGTAAAGACACATGGGAAGGACTACCATTTCAATAGTTTCTCCACGTTTCCTAACGTAGATTTCATTTTATTTTTTATTTTTTTTATATTTAAAAATTTTTTTTAATTTTATTTTTTAAACTTTACAATATTGTATTGGTTCTGCCATATATCAAAATGAATCCGCCACAGGCATACATGTGTTCCCCATCCCGAACCCTCCTCCCTCCTCCCTCCCCATACCATCCCTCCGGGTCGTCCCAGTGCACCAGCCCCAAGCATCCAGCATCGTGCATCGAACCTGGACTGGCGACTCGCTTCACATATAATATTATACATATTTCAATGCCATTCTCCCAAGTCATCTCACCCTCTCCCTCTCCCACAGAGTCCAAAAGACTGTTCTATACATCAGTGTCTCTTTTGCTGTCTCGTATACAGGGTTATTGTTACCATCTTTCTAAATTCCATATATATGCGTTAATATACTGTATTGGTGTTTTTCTTTCTGGCTTACTTTACTCTGTATAATAGGCTCCAGTTTCATCCACCTCATTAGAACTGATTCAAATGTATTCTTTTTAATGGCTGAGTAATACTCCATTGTGTATATGTACCACAGCTTTCTTATCCATTCATCTGCTGATGGACATCTAGGTTGCTTCCATGTCCTGGCTATTATAAACAGTGCTGCGATGAACATTGGGGTACACGTATCTCCTTCCCTTCTGGTTTCCTCAGTGTGTATGCCCAGCAGTGGGATTGCTGGATCATAAGGCAGATTTCATTTTAAAATCCTATCTTCACCTGTTCAACCATCCTGCCACCGCCTCCGTCAGCTCTCTGTTCTTTGCAATCCCATCTCCAGCCCCACTTGCATCCCTGCTCTTTGTGGATATGTCATTATCACTGCCACAGGGTCTTTGATAAGACTGAGTCTTCTTCCTAGAACAAACTTCCCATTCATTCCTTCACTTCACTTAGGTCTCTGCTCAAATATGACCAAATCAGAGAGGACTTCCCTGAACTAAAAAGATCTAAAATGATACACATCTTAGTTCTGTCTAACATACCCTGCTTTTATTTTCTTCTTAGTCCTTTTTGACATTATTTCATTAAATAATGAAACATTACTTGTATATTTAACTGCTGTCTTTTTCACTCCAGGAGAAGGTCGGTCACTCAGGCATGTCCAACTCTTTGCGACCCTGTGGATTGCAGCACGCCAGGCTTCCCTGTCCATCACCAACTCAAGGAGCTGGCTCAAACTCATGTCCCTCGAGTCGGTCATGCCATCCAACCATCTTATCCTCTGTTGTCTCCTTCTCCTCCTGCCTTCAACCTTTCCCAGCATCAGGGTCTTTTCAGATGAGTTGGTTCTTCGCAACAGGTGGCCAAAGTATTGGAGTTTCAGCTTCAGCATCAGTCCTTCCAGTGAATATGCAGGACTGATTTCCTTTAAGATGGACTACTGGTTGGATCTCCTTGCAGTCCAAGGGACTCTCAAGAGTCTTCTCCAACACCACAGTTCAAAAGTATCAATTCTCTGGTGCTCAGCTTTCTTTATGGTCCAACTCTCACATCCATACATGACTACTGGAAAATCTATAGCTTTTACTAGACTGATCTTTGTTTGCAAAGTAATGTCTCTGGTTTTTACTATGCTGTCGAGATTGTTCATAGCTTTTCTTCCAAGGAGCAAGTGTCTTTTAATTTCATGGCTGCAGTCACCATCTGCAGTGATTTTGGAGATCAAAATGTAAAGTCTGTCACTGTTTCCATTGTTTTCCCATCTCTTTGCCATGAAATGATGGGACCAGATGCCATGATTTTAGTTTTTTGAATGCTGAGTTTTAAACCAGATTTTTCACTCTCCTCTTTCATTTTCATCAAGAGGTTCTTCAGTTTCTTTTTGCTTTCTGCCATAAAGATGGTATCATCTGCATATCTGAGGTTATTGACATTTTTTCCAGCAATCTTGATTCCAGCTTGTGCTTCATCCAAACCAGCATTTCACATGATGTACTCTGCATAGAATAAATAAATAAGCAGGGTGGCAATATACAGCTTTGACATACTCCTTTCCCAATTTTGAACCAGTTCATTTTTCCATGTCTGGTTCTAACTGTTGCTCCTTGACTTGCATACAGATTGCTCAAGAGGCAGGTCAGGTAGTCTGGTATTTCCATCTCTCTAAGAATTTTCCACAGTTTGTGGTGATCCACACAGTCAAAAGTTTTAGAGTAATCAATGAAGCAGAAGTAGATATTTTTCTGGAATTCTCTTGCTTTTCTTGATGATCTAATGGATGTTGGCAATTTGATCTTTGATTCCTCTGCCTTTTCTAAAACCAGCTTGAACATCTGGAAGTTCATGGTTCACATACTATTGAAGCCTGGCTTGGAGAATTTTGAGCACTACTTTGCTAGCGTGTGAGATGAGTGCCATTGTGCGGTAGTTTGAGCATTCTTTGGCATTGCCTTTCTTTGGGATTGGAATGAAGACTCACCTTTTCCAGTCCTGTAGCCACTGCTGAGTTTTCCAAATTTGCTGGCATATTGAGTGCAGCACTTTCACAGCCTCGTCTTTTAGGATTTGAAATAGCTCAGCTGGAATTCCATCACCTCCACTACCTTTGTTCACAGTGATGCTTCCTAAGTAAGGCCCACTTGTTTTCGGACTCCAGGATGTCTGGCTCAAGGTGAGTGATCACACCTAGAGTTATCTGTGTCATTGAGATCTTTTTTGTATAGTTCTTCTGTATATTCTTGCCACCTCTTCTTAATATTCTGCTTCTGTTAGGTTCATAACATTTTTGTCCTTTATTATGCCCATCTTTGCATGAAATGTTCCCTTGGTGTCTCTAATGTTCTCTAATATTCTTGGTGTCTCTAGTCTTTCCCATTCTATTGTTTTCCTCTATTTCTTTGTATTGATCACTTAGGAAGTCTTTCTTACCTTTTCTTGCTATTCTTGGGAACTCTGCATTCAGATGGATATATCTTTCCTTTTCTCCTTCGCCTTTTGCTTCTCTCCTTTCCCAACCATTTGTAAAGCCTCCTCATACAACAACTTTGCCATTTTACATTTCTTGTTCTTGGGGATGGTTTTGATTCATGAGAAGGTAAGCATTGTGAAAGCAGTGATTTTGATTATTCAGATCACTTAAGTATCTCACGCACCTAAAGCACAGTCAAGTACATAGTAGGTGCTCAGTAAATAGCTTGAGTGTGAGTGTGTGTGTGTGTGTGTGTGTGTGTGTGTGTCGCTCAATCATGTTTGACTCTTTGGGACCCCATGGACTGTAGTCTGACAGGCTCCTCTGTCCATGGAATTCTCCCAGCACGAATACTGGAGTGGATAGCCATTCCCTTCTCCAGGGGATCTTCTTGACCCAGGAATTGAACCCAAGTCTCCTTCACTGCAGGCAGATTCTTTACTATCTGAGCCAATAAGTGAATCTAATTCTAGATTTCCTACTAAAATAAAATTGAATGTTATTTAATATCATACAGCACAAATTATACCTCATTTCACATCCTTATTTTCCTCTAATACCAACCTAATGTTGCTTAAAATACTTTAATCACTTTCCAGTGGTTTTAGAATATAATCCACTTTTCCTTTATGGATTGGAATTTGTTTAATTTTCCAGTCTTTTCTTGTACTGTCCATTTTCATATTCTAAGTTTGAATCATACTAAAATATTTGCAATCCTACATTGTAGGCTTTCCTCTTCCACCTCTAAATCCTACTCTATTTCTTCTGCCTGGAGTACATTATCTACTCCGTTTACCCTGACTAATTCATACTCGTCCTTCAGAATCCAGCAGAGCTTTCCATTTGGATTAGATACCTTCAGTAATAGCTCTTACAATCACTACCCTGTGATTTGCTTTAATAAAACACTTTCATACTATTTTTTCAAAAAAATAAATAATAATCTCTGTATTTTTCTGTTCCTCCTCTCCTTAGGTGAAGATTCTTCAGGGACAGTAAAGGGTCTCTTTGTACTTATTCAATATAATACCTGAACCTGGTAAACATGTAATGAATATTGACTGAATCAATGTATATTATAAATTTATATTAAAAACTAAATTATTCTGGGTTTTGAGATTTGAGAGATTTCTGAATCATGACTTGAGAATGCTAGAGACATATTATAATACTGCAACGGCTATATAAGATCAGAAATTTCTACATTAGAGCCTTCATTTTTAAAAAACTACATAATCAAATATATGTTATATGTAATTTCAAACATAAGGCCGAGATATTTTAAGCCTGGTAAAGCATTTGAATAAGTAAATATTATGTAATTGGAAAGGGCTAAGCATGACTTTTTTTTTTCCCCATAAAGTTACCTTGGTTAATACTTCTGGATTTGCCTGTAAACAGAAATTCCTTCCCTGCAACTTACTTTGAACCTTTTAAAACCAAAACACTAAATCATATATCTTGGACAGCATGAATAACATGAGTTTTGTTTAGAGATTCCATTATGACAGTGCCTTCCAGCATCTACTGGGTCAGTTTCCGGGTGTCCATTTCCCCACATGGTAATAGATTTGCACTTTGCTCCATCAGGTCTTCCTTGGGCCAAAAACACATTTGAGATGTAATTATGGGAGCAGTCTGTGGCAGTGGAAAACCAAGGTTAACTGAACCACATGGAAATAAAACCCATGTCACTGGTGTCATTACCAGTATACTCAAACCAACAGAGTTAACCTCAATGTAAATAGCAGGCAAAAAATAGCACAACACTCCATCTTTTGGAGAAATCAGTCCCTTTGGAAAGAATGCAATAAGAAGGAAACACCTGAACTCATATTTTTTTGGAGCAGAAGGGGACAAAGTTATTGATTTTTTAAGATTACATATATAAGTAGGTGAAAACATTTCAGAGTTGAAAAAAAGTTTATGATAAAAAGAAAACATCAATTGACATAAAGAGAAGAAGAGCACTGAAGAAGGAATAAGGTAAAATAAAAATGTTCATTTTTCTTATTCTCAAATGTTCTAACAAGTAACAATTTGTTTAAAATAATAACAGCAACAATGTATTAGATTATGCATGGCTTATGCATATATTTATATATGTATAAATAAATATATATGCTTATAGATGCTCATATGTAGGAGAAATAAATGACAATATAATGATATAAGATACAGCAGGGAGAAATTAAAATTATTGTTATTATAACGTACTCACACTGCCCATGAAGTGGTACAGTGTTATTTAAAAGTAGACTTGTATTAGTTGTGGATGTATACTGCAAACGCTAGGGCAACCACTGAAAAAAGTAAAAACAATAAAAAATAAAAAGTAAAACATATACTAAGAAAGAGAGAAGATGGCATGTAAAATCCTCAATTAAAACCACAAAAGGCATGAAAATAATGGAAGGGAAAACAGAAACAAAGACTAACAAATGGAAAACAGTAATATATACGGTTGATACTAATCCAACAATATAAATGTGTATCTCTTTGAATGTCAATGTTCTAAATACATGTAGAAATTGTCAGAGTGAATTAAAAACACAATGACCCAAAAATACGTTGTCAACAAGAAATCCACTTTAAGCATAAAGACATGGATGGATTTAAAGTAATAGAATGGAGGGAAAATAAACCATACTAATACAAATCAACCCCTTCCTGGATTGCAGCCTTGTTCTGGTAAAGGGGCTTGCATAAGTCAATGAAGCTATGAGCCATGCCATGTAAGGCCACCCAAGACAGACAGGTCATAGTGGAAAGGTCTGACAAAACGTGGTCCAGTGGAGGAGGGAATGACAAACCTCTCTAGTATTCTTGCCGTGCGAACCCCATGAATATTACAAAAAAGCAAAAATACATAACACCAAAAGATGAGTCCCCCAGGTTGTCCAACATGCTGCTCAGGAAAAGTGGAAGGCAATTACTAATAGCTGCAGAAAGAATGAAGCTGCTGGGTCAAAGTGGAAACAACACTCAGTTGTGGATGTGTGCTGAAGCTGAAGCTTCAATACTTTGGCCACTTGATGCGAAGAGCTAAACTCATTGGAAAAGACCTTCATGCTGGGCAAGATTGAAGGCAAAAGGAGGAGGTGATGGCAGAGGATGAGATGGTTAAGATAGCCTCATTGACTCAATGGACATGAACGTGAGCAAACTCCAGGAAATAGTAGAAGACAGGGAATCCTGTCATGCTACAGTCCATGGCGTTGCAAAGAGTCAGACACAACTTAATGACTGAACAACACAAATCAAAAGAAAGCTATATTAATTTCAGATAGATCAGTCTTCAGAGCAAAGAAAGTTATTAGGGACAAAGAAGGGCATGACATGATAATGAAGGGGTCATTTCTCCTGGAAGACATAACAACTCTTAATGTGTAAGAAACCAACAACAGAACATCAAACTTGTCAGACAAAAACTGATAGAACCCAGGAGAAATAGATGTATGCAATATCACAATTGGATACTTCAACAATTTGTATCAAAAATGAACACAATCAGCAGGCAGAAAGCAGTAAGGATGCAGCTGAACTCAACAACACCATCAATCAACTGAATATAATCAACACCTACGGACTACTTCATCCATCAACAGCAGAATATATACTCTTCTCAAGATCATATGGAACATTCATCAAGACAGATCACATCCTGAGCCAGAAAACACAGTCTGACAAATTTAAAAGAAAAGGACATACAGTATCTGTTCTCAGACCACAGTGGAATTAAATTAGAAACCAAAATTGGAAAGCATTTGAATAATGATCTTTCCCACTAAGATCAGGTACAAGGCAAGGATGTCTCCTCTTACCATTCCTTTTCCATACCCTACTAGACACCCTTGCTAATGCAATAAGGCAAGAAAATGAAAATAAAAAGTATATATATTGGAAAGGAAGAAATACAACTGCCTTTTTTCACAGAGGAAATAGTTATGTATGTGAAAAATTTGAAATAATTGACAAAACAATTCCTGCAACTAATGAGAAACAATAGTAAGGTTGTAGGATATGAGGTTAATATACAAAAGGAATTGTTTTCTATATGCCAGCAGACAACAAGTAGTATTTGAAATTAAAAAAACAATTCTATTACATTAACACCTCCAAAATGAAATCTTTTAGGTACAAATCTAATAAAATATTTACAGAGTTCTATTTGAAGAAAACTACAAAACTCTGATAAACAAAATCAAAGGACTAAATAAATGGAGATATATACCATGTCTATGGCTACAGATTGTCAATATTGTCAAGATATTAGTTCTTCCCAATTTGACCTACTGACTCAATGTAATCCCAATCAAAATCCCAGAAAGTTATTTTATGGATATTGATACACAGACCCAAAAGTGTACATGAAGAGGCAAAAGGCCCACAATAGTCTATACAATATTGAAGGGAAAGAATAAAGTTGGAAGACTGATACTACTGATAGCTTACAGTAAATGATATTGGATATGTGGTCTCCAAAGAAGAAGATTTAGCTTCACTATGGGCTAGGCTTGATCACTCAAGAGCTTTTGTGTAGCAGAGTTTTATTAAAGTGAAAAAGGGACAAGGAAAGCTTCTGACACAGACATCAGAAGAGGGAGGGAGTGTGCCCCCACCCACTAGTCTTATCAAGGCCTTATATACTTTTACCAGACTCACTCCCACAACATAAATCTTAAATTAACAAGATTAGAACTAACAACAGAAAGGTCTTATCAGACCCACTCAAGATTAGTTCTTGTTAAGGAGAAACATGTCCCTGAGCAACATACATTATTATATTGACTAAGACAAACAAATGTAGAAAGAAAATGTTTGTCCTTTTCTCCTTGAGAGTTCCAGACCCCTTTCTCCTTCCTGAGGGCTCCTGACTCCTTTCTCCTCTTTGGAGACCCTGGACTTCTTATCAGCCTACATAGGAAATAACTCTCTCACTATCTGACTTCAAGATTTACTATAAAGCTACGGCAATAAAAACAGTGTGGCGCTGGTGCAACAACACACCCATTGAGCAGAATGGAGACTGCAGAAGCAGACCCACAGAAAGGCAGGACACTGGTCTTTCACAAAGGAGCAAAGGCGGTACAATGGAGCAAAGACAGTCTTTCAGTGAGTGGTGCTGGAGCAGCTGGACACCCAGACGCAAACAGATGAATCTAGACCCACACCTTACACTCTTCACAAATATTAACTCAAAATGGGTCAGGGACCCAAATGTAAAACGCAAAACTATGAGACTCCTAGAAAATAACATAGGAGAAAACCTAGATGGCTTTGGGTATGATGATTTAAAAAAAAACAAAAAAACAAAAAAAACACCACCAAAGACAATCTGAGAAAGAAAAAAATGATAAGCTGGAATTAATTACAATTAAAATTTTCTCCATGACAGACAGTATCAGGAGAATTAAAAGAGAAGCCAAAGACTGGGAGAGAATGACTGCAAAAGATATATCTGACAAAGGACAGTTATCCAAAATATACAAAGAACACGTAAAACCTAGCAATAAGAAAACAAACAGCAGGAATGTAAAATAGGCCAAAGACCTTAACAGACACCTCACCAAAGAAGATATACTGATGGCGAATAAGGATATGAACAGGTGCTCCATATAACAGGTCATCCACTTAGTTGTGTCCGATTCTTTGCAACCCTATAGACTGTAGCCCACCAGGCTCCCCTGTCCATGGGATTTTCCAGGTAAGAATACTGGAATGGGTTGCCATTTCCTTCTCCAATAGCAGGTCATCAGGAAAATATAAATTATAACAACAATATACCAATACAGGGGCTTCCCTGGTGGGTCAGAAGGTAAAGAATCTGCCTGTGCTATGGCAGACTTGGGTTTGATCCCTGGGTCAGGAAGATCCCCTGGAGAAGGGCATGGCTACACACTATAGTATCCTTGACTGGAGAATTCCATGGACAGAGGAGCCTGGTGGGATACAGTCTGTGGGGTCGCAAAGAGTTGGCCACAGCAGAGCAACTAACACTAACACTACACCAGTATATATATATTGGAATGGCCTAAATCTGGAACACTGAAAGCAACATATGCTAGCAAGGATGTGGAGCAAAAGGAATGCTCATACGTTACTGGTAAGAATGCAAAAATGGTCCAGCTCCTGTGGATGCCAGTTTGGTGATCTCTGACAAAATAAACATATTCTTACTACAATATCCAGGGATTACAGTCCTCTGTATGTACCTATAGGAGTACATAAAACCTACAAAAGCATTTTTACAGCAGCTTTATTCATTACTGTCCAAACCTGGACGCAATAACGATGACCTTCAGTGGGACAATGGATAAATAAACTATGAGACATGGTGACAATGGAGTATTATTCCGCATTAAAAAGAAATGAGCAATGAAGCCATTAGAAGACATTGAAGAATCTTAATTGTCTACACCTCCAATACAAAATGGTTTTGGTGTTAAATAATAAATGAATAAAATAAAATTTAAAAAGGAAGAAAGAACCAAAAGGAAAAAAAAAAAAGTTAAAGAATCTAAAATGAAAAGACTGCATACTGTATGCTTCCAACTACATGAGATTCTGGAAAAGGCAAAACTATGGAGACAGTAAAAAGATCAATAGTGCCAGGAGGTTGGGGATGGGGAGAGATGAAAAGGCAGAGCACAGAGGATTTTAGAGCAGTGAAATCACAGCCATGATATTATAATGAAGGCTACATGTTGTTAGACATTTGTCTAAATTCACAGAATGTACAGTACCAAGAGTGAACCCTAATGAGAACGACGGATTTTGGATGATTGTGATTTGTCAGTGTAGTTCACCAAATGTAGCAAATGTGCCACTCTGGTAGGGGAGATCAGCAATAGTGCAGGCTACTCATGTGTGGGAGTGTGGGATATAGGAGAAATCCCTGTGCCTTCGTATCAGTTTTGCAGAGAACTTAAAACTGCTCTAAAAACTGTTCACGCAAAACAAGTGTTTGTCAAAGTAAACTGCATTCCTCAGTATTCAAATACTGACCCCCATCCTTTTGGTGCCTTCAAGAGTGAAGATCTATTAGTACTTTCTAAATTTCTTTCTTGCTCAGTGTGTCGGTATGTGCATGCGTGATGTGTGTGAGCATGTGCACAATCCTCTTTCCTTTAGCAAATGGCAGCAAGTTGTGTACTGGTTGTTTGTGTAGTGTGTGAGTCTCTGACCCCTCTGAACTGATTGTGCTAAAAGGAATACGGGCCACACTTGATCATTTTCATCCAAGATGAACATCTAGTTGGCTTAAAACCACTTATAGAATTACCAGTCTTTTCCCCATGTATTTGAAATGAAACCTTTTTGGGAACTACCTCCTGCATGTACTCGAACAAATCTCTGGGAATATTACTGCTCTTATAATCTGTCTGCATAGTTATTTGCTAGTACCATCTATTTAACATGGCTTTATGATTTTGTTAGCTCACAAGATAACAAATCTTAGGTTAGGTAATGTTAGGTAAGAATCTAAGGTAATGTTAGGTAAGAATCTAACAATGTTATCATAAAGTAGGTGACATAGGTTGCTAAATGTGGTATTATGGTTTGAATATTAGAAACTATAATTCATGGGGTACTCTCATCAATTCTGAATCCTTAGTGCTTTTATATAAATTAGGGGTAAAACCTTTAGTTTAACACTCAGGTAAAAAGTATGGGCATAATATTGGTGTGTATATGGGAAAGTTTCATTCTTTCCTAGTAGGAGTGTAAACAGATACAACCTTATGGAAGAAGATTATGCAAAATTTACCAAAATGATCAATCCATGTACCTTTTCCTTTATCAGCTCTACTTCTGGGAATTTATTCCACAGCCATAATTTTACTTGAGCATATGACAAACATATGTTGTTATTCACTGCAGTGTTACAGCAAAAGCTGAGAATATCTTAAATTCATATCAGTAGGAAAACTTGTTGAATAAATTACAGTATTTTCACAGTTGAATTTCTACAGAGTTGCTAAAAAATACAAAAAAAGATCTCCCAAAAATATTAAGTAAAAAGCATAACGTTGAACAGTGTGTAGTGTGCCACCATCTGGGTAAAAAAAAAATCAATAGAAAAAGAATACATATTTTTATCTGCTAGTATCTACATAGGTTATTCCTGGCAGGACACATAAGAAAATAGGACTGAGCAAATGTGTGGAAAAGAAATAGCACTGGGAATAAGACTTTTCATTTGCAATAAATCCTTTACGGTATCACTTTAGTTTTAAATCTTGGAACCAATGGTAAACATATTTATTGAGAACCTGTAGTGTTCCAAGAACTATATGATATGGAGTTTTCACTTTTGTTATTAAATTATTCAATCCACCTTCGTTAAACATTAAAAGACTAAAGAGAAAATATTAAGAACCTCACATTGCCATGAATTATTGAGAGGGGAAAAATGAACTGGATACTAGCATCAAGTAACCAAAAAACATGATTAATTTTTATCTAAAGTAAATTTTAGTTTGGAGTGAGAACACATATATCATATAAATTATGCCCAAGTAAATCAGCAGTGAATTCCAGTGAAAAGAACTCAGAGAGATACAGATAATTCAGTTTAACATAAATGCCACCACATCTTATTTATAGTTCTTTAAAGTAGCATCTTGATAAAATCAGAGCTTAATTTCAAGTATTTCGTAAAGTTAATAAGTATTGAATATTTTAAATATAAGTGAAGTCAGTAAATATTGTTCTTAATAACTCAGTTATAAAAGTACCTATTAGCATAATAATGGCAATGATCTTGCTGTTTTATGTTGTACAAGTCACGCAAGTGTAGTCTGCCTTTTAACATCTGAAACAATGGTAAGCATTTTGTCCAGTACTCTTTGGGTAAGATTCCAGAGGTCTTTTGTCTTTGATGAAACTGTGTTAAAATTATACCAGAAATCTCAAAATGAGTGAGAGGGTAAAAGAAAATACAGAGTGATGTATACATACATAATGAAAGAATGACAAGGAAGAATTTTAAATTCCAAGATTAGGAATAGTATGATAAATGGCATGATTATACTCATTTGATGTCACTGCTTCTCTTGTTATGTACAGCACCCTTACTAACTAACGGGCTCTCCAGGTGGTGCCGAGGTAAAGAATCACCCGTCAACACAGGAGACGTAAGAGATGCAGGGTTCCATCTCTGGGTCGGGAAGATCCCCTGGAGTAGGAAATGGCAACCCGCTCTAGTACTCTTGCCTAGAAAATTACATGGACAGAAAAGCCTGGTGGGCTACAGCCCAAGGGGTCATAAGAGTCGGACATGACTGAGCACGCACACACACATGCTTAGTGACAAACTACCACATTCTCTCTCCCTAGACCAGATTATGATTCTTATTTACTTAAGTGCTGTAAGCTTTCATTTGAAAATTAACCAGGGTTTCAATTTTCAAAATATCCAAGGACACAATAAGAATAAGAAGAATGCCAAAGACCATCCTCCGTGGGGCTCTAACTAGGCTCAGGTGTTTTACTCCTTTCCCTGATCCTTTAACCAACTCCCAGCAGATCAGCACAGGGGCCTGGGGGCCCTTCTTGTCTTCCTTCTGCCCCACTAGTGTTTCTCCTTCAAATCCTGCCAAGGATTTTGGTGCTCTTCTCACACATGAGATGACTGAGCCTCACATTCGAGTTCTCATTTACAAAGCCAAGATATGGAAGAAACACAAGCATCCATCAACAGACAAGTAGATAAAGAAAGTGTACATACATGTTAATATGGACTCTCACACACACATGCACTCATAATGGAATATTAGTCATAAAGCAATGAAACTTATTTTTCTGCAATGTGAATGGACCTAGAGAATATTCAGTTCAGTTCAGTTCTGTCGCTATTCTGGTTGAGCCCCAATCCAGCCATCAATTTACAGGTGACTTTTCTTGGAAGCCTTCCCTGACCCCTCAGACTGGGTTCCTTTGTTGATGATTTAGTCCATTTGGGGCCTGCTGTTATTTAGTCACTCGGTTGTTGGACTTTCTGTGACCCCATGGACTGCAGTGCACCAGGCCTCCCTGTCCTTCACTATGTCTCTGAGTTTGCTCAAACTCATATTCATTGAGTCAATGATGCCATAATTACTATACGCAATAAATAGAGAATATTATATTTAGTGAAATGAATCAGGGAAAGATATACTGAATGATATCACTTCTAAGTAAATTTAAAGAATAAAACTAACAAATGTATACAGCAAAACAGAAAGAGACTCACAGATATAGAAAATAAACTAATGGTAACTAACAGGGTGAGGGGGAGGGGTAAGGTAAGAGTATGGAATTAAGAGACACAATAATATTACTGAAAATTAAAATAACAGTACATCCAGATTAACAATATTGAATTCAACTGAATCCAGAAAGCTCCAATTACATCTTGAGAATGATTTCTAAAATCCTCAAAGATCAGAGAAACCAGAAACATTGTTTTGAAAAGCTTAAAAATATAAGTACTTGCTAGGTAATGAAGACTGTGATATCAGTTACAGGTAACACAAACTACATACAGTAACTGCAGTCTGCCTCAAAATTATTCTGAAATAACAATACATTTTAAAAAAGTATTTTCCAAAATCATTATCTAAACAACCCTTTACTGGAAATGGTTTGTGTTTCTCTCTCCATCTCACTCCTACCCCTATATCTCCCTCTCTATATATATCTGAATATAAATTTTAACTGCATTCAATATATTTTGATGCAAAGTCATTTTGAATTAAGATAGCAAGCTACCCAGGAAGAGCACTAGAGAGGAACACTGGGCAGAAAACGGTAGTAAAAAGGTCTTTCAGGAAACAGAGGTATTTACAACTAGAACACTGAGATACATACAAATCCAAATACACCTCTTTACCACCATAATAAGGAAAATACAGAGGGAACCATTTAATTGTTTACATAAAAAGCTAATCTCATTTAATGAAGAAAAGGTGATTGTTCAGTTGCACAGTGCTGTCTGACTCTTTTGAGACCCCACTGACTGTAGCCCATCAGGCTCTTCTCTTCGTGGGATTTCCCAGGCAAGAACACTGGAGTGGGGTGCCATTTCCTAACTCCAGTAGATCTTCCTGGACCAGGGATTGAACCCACGTCTCTTGTGTCTTCTACGTTAGCAGATGGCTTCTTTACCACTAGCACCATGTGGGAAACCCAAAAAGGTGATCACAGAAAACATTTTTTATATAATTTTCTATAATAAAATCATCTTTCGTATTTGACAGGTGACAAGGAGACAAGGTTTTTAACTAATATGTGGGGCAACAGTCATGGAAAAGGGAATGACTGATATAAGGATTAATGAGCAAGATACACAAAAAATAAGTAAAATGGGAAGGAAAAAACTAAGGTGGTTAAAAAAAAAAAAAACATGAAAAAGAGGGCAATCATTTCCAAATGACAAAACTGTACTCAGGAATAATACAGTTTATTTTCTTTACGGAATCATATTATCATTATATAACCTCCATACTGCTGAAGCCAGTGGACATTTTTCTATCCCTAGCTTATTTGGGATATTTGCAGCATCTGACACCATTGTTATTATTGTTCAGTCGTTTACTCGTGTCTGACTCTTTGTGAGCCATGGACTGTAGCACGTCAGGCTTCTCTGTCCTTCACCATCTCCTTGAGCTTGCTAAAACTCATGTCCATTGAGTTGGTGATGCCACCCAACCATCTCGACACCACTGACCACTTTGCTATACTGAAGATTCACCCTTTCCCTGGCTCACCTGGCAATGCTCTCCAGAGGTCTCTCCCATCCTGTTGTCACTCATCTCTTAGGTATCTTTTGAACATGCACCTTCCCATGGCTAAACCTTAAATATCACTAATTAAGGAGCTCTGCCCTTAAACTCTACATATGAAAATCCAGTCTTTGCAGATCTGCTTCGAGAAAACACCCACCTAATGTCAGATCCCATTCAGTTCAGTTCAGTTGCTCAGTCATGTCCAACTCTTTGCAATCCCATGGACAGCAGCACGCCAGGCTTTACTGTCATTCACCAACTCCAGGAGCTCACTCAAACTCACGTTAATAGAGTTGGTGATGGCATCCAACCATCTCATCCTCTGTCTAACCCTTCTCCTCCTGCCCTCAATCTTTCCCAGCATCAGGATATTTTCCAATGAATCAGTTCTTCACATCAGGTGGCCAAAGTGTTGGAGTTTCAGCTTCAGCATCAGTCCTTCCAATGAATATTCAGGACTGATCTCCTTTAGAATGGGCTGGTTGGATATCCTTGCAGTCCAAGGGACTCTCAAGAGTCTTCTCCAACACCACAGTTGAAAAGTATTGATTCTTCGGCTCTCAGCTTTCTTTATAGTCCAACTCCCACATCCACACATGACTACTGGAAAATCATAGCTTTGACTAGATGGAACTTTATTGGCAAAGTAATGTCTCTGCTTTTTACTATGCTGTCTGGATTGGTCATAGCTTTTCTTCCAAGGAGCAAGTATCTTTTAATTTCATGGCTGCAGTCACCATCTGCAGTGATTTTGGAGCCTCCCAAAATAAAGTCTGTCACTGTTTCCATTGTTTCCCCATCTATTTGCCATGAAGTGATGGAATCAGATGCCATGATCTTAGTTTTTTGAATACTGAGCTTTAAGCCAACTTTTTCACTCTTTTCTTTCACCTTCATCAAGTGGTTCTTTAGTTCCTCTTCACTTTCTGCCATAAAGGTGGTGTCATCTGCATATCTAAGGTTATTGATATTTCTCCTTGAAATCTTGATTCCAGCTTGTGCTTCATCCAGCCAGGCATTTCTCATGATGTACTTGGCATACAAGCGAAATAAGCAGGGTGACAATATACAGATGGACTCCTTTTCTTATTTGGAACCAGTCCGTTATTCCATGTTCCATGTTCCAGTTCTAACTGTTGCTTCCTAACCTGCATACAGACTTCTCAAGAAGCAGGTCAGGTGGTCTGGTATTCCCAACTCTTGAAGAATTTTCCATAGTTTGTTGTGATCCACACAGTCAAAGGCTTTGGCATAGTCAATAAAGCAGAAGTAGATGTTTCTCTGGAACTCTCTTGCTTTTTCCATGATCCAGCAGATGTTGGCAATTTCATCTCTGGTTCCTCTGCCCTTTCTAAATCCATCTTGAACATCCGGAAGTTCACGGTTCACATACTGTTGAAGTCTGACTTGGAGAATTTTGAGCATTACTTTGCTAGCATGTGAGATGAGTGCAACTGTGTGGTAGTTTGAGCATTCTTTGGCATTGCCTTTCTTTGGGATTGGAATGAAAACTGACCTTTTCCAGTCCTGTGGCCACTGCTGAGTTTTCCAAATTTGCTGGCATATTGAGTGCAGCACTTTCACAGCCTCATCTTTTAGGATTTAAGATAGCTCAACTGGAATTCCATCACCTCCAGCAGCTTTGTTCATAGTGATGCTTCTGAAGGCCCACTTGCTTGGCAATCCAGGATGTCTGGCTCTAGGTCAGTGATCTCACCATCGTGATTATCTTGGTCATGAAGATCTTTTTTGCATAGCTTTTCTGTGTATTCTTGCCACCTCTTCATAATATCTTCTGCTTCTGTTAGGTCCATACCATTTCTGTCCTTTATTGTGCCCATCCTTGCATGAAATGTTCCCTTGGTATCTTTAATTTTCTTGAAGAGATCTCTGCCGCTAAGTTACTTCAGTCGTGTCCGACTCTGTGCAACCCCATAGACGGCAGCCCACCAGGCTCCCCCGTCCCTGGGATTCTCCAGGCAAGAACACTGGAGTGGGTTGCCATTTCCTTCTCCAATGCATGAAAGTGAAAAGTGAAAGTGAAGTCGCTCTGTCGTGCCTGACTCTTAGCGACCCCATGGACTGCAGCCTACCAGGCTCTTCCATCCATGGAATTTTCCAGGCAAGAGTACTGGAGTGGATTGCCATTGCCTTCTCCGAAGAGATCTCTAGTCTTTCCCATTCTATTGTTTTCCTCTATTTCTTTACATTGATTGCCAAAGAAGGCTTTCTTATCTCTCCTTGCTATTCTTTGGAACTCTGCTATCAAATGGGTGTATCTTTCGTTTTCTCTGTTTCCTTTCGCTTCTCTTTTCACAGCTATTCGTAAGGCCTCCTGAGACAACCATTTTGTCTTTTTGCATTTATTTTATTGGGGATGGTCTTGATCCCTATCTCCTATACAATATCATGAACCTCTTTCCATAGTTTTTCAGGTACTCTATCAGATCTAATCTCTTGAATCTATTTGTCACTTCCACTGTATAAACATAAGGGATTTGATTTAGGTCATACCTGGATCACATCCCAAGACCCACCACAGAACTCTGTCCAATCCAGGTTGTTGGGTTCATAACACTCTCCTTTCTTCTAAATGTCTTTCTTTGCTTGTATAACTCCCACTTAATCTTTAAAACTCAGGTAGAATGTCATCTCCTCAATGAATTTTCTCAAAAAGTCCAAGAATAGGATATCTTTTGTTTTTCCAAAGAAATCTTCTCATGTAATAACAGCATTCATCACCGCTTAAAAATCACTTATTTGCACATCTGCTTTGCTACTGGACTATAAATTCCTTGAGGTTATATCTTTTTTTTTTTTTTAACTGTTTTACTAAGAAGTATAAAATGTACATAGTAAAGGTTATCAAATTTTCAGTTCAATGAATTATCACCCAGTGTATAACTACCTCAGAAAGATCAAATTAAAATATGATCTTGCAATTTGCATACTCAGTAACTGGTATATAATAAACAGTACGTATACAATAAAAGTAACAAATGACATTAATCAGGCTTGGAGTATATTAATCATTGCAAGAAATCATTCCACTGCTGTGATCCAAAATTTAGATTTTTAGATACAAAGATCACATATCATTGACAATGGGAAAATGCTGCTGCTGCTGCTGCTGCTGCTAAGTCGCTTCAGTCGTGTCCAACTCTGTGCGACCCCATAGACGGCAGCCCACCAGGCTCCCCCATCCCTGGGATTCTCCAGGCAAGAACACTGGAGTGGGTTGCCATTTCCTCCTCCAATGTATAAAAGTGGAAAGTGAAAGTGAAGTCGCTCAGTCATGTTCGACTCTTAGCAACCCCATGGATTGCAGCCTACCAGGTTCCTCCATCCATGGGATTTTCCAGGCAAGAGTACTGGAGTGGGGTGCCATTGCCTTCTCCAGGGAAACGCTATAGTCATATAAACTAGCAACAATTTAGAACTGAAGTTCATAATTCAACAAATATGATGTTAAGTAACAACTTTGCCATGAAACCCAAAATACAGAAAGCTTGGCATCAAGACCCAGGGGAAGATCAGGGTCCATCAGAGATTACTTTTGTCAGCACATGATTTGAGCTAGCCAGTTCGAGGAGGGAATAGCTACATGAGATCTCTAAAGAGCAAAAACCAAAGATGGGCATTTTACCTAAGCAACTTAGATTCTTAGCACTGGGATCATCAACAGGATTGATGAAACAGAACAGCTATCCATATGCTTCATAACGAGCAGCTGTGGGAGACTAAGCAAGGCAGGCAGGAGATATGTTACAGGGATGTGGAGAGCACAACTCCAAGAGTCAAACGCTTGGAAGTGACAGCAGCAGACAGGCCCACATTGGTTTACAGGACTGAGAGATAGATTGTCTCACTTTATGAAACAACAGCTTGTAACCTGGGAGGCTGAGCAGCAGAAGCTTAAATACAGAAAACCTATGTAAGCAATGCATCTGGTCCCATCACTTCATGGGAAATAGATGGGAAACCGTGGAAACAGTGGCTAACTTTATTTTTCTGGGCTCCAAAATCACTGCAGATGGTGACTGCAGCCATGAAATTAAAAGACGCTTACTCCTTGGAAGGAAAGTTATGACCAATCTAGATAGCATATTCAAAAGCAGAGACATTACTTTGCCAACAAAGGTCCATCTAGTCAAGGCTATGGTTTTCCCTATGGTTATGTATGGATGTGAGAGTTGGACTGTGAAGAAGGCTGAGTGCCAAAGAATTGAACTGTGGTGTTGGAGAAGACTCTTGAGAGTCCCTTGGACTGCAAGGAGATCCAACCAGTCCATTCTGAAGGAGATCAGTCCTGGGTGTTCTTTGGAAGGAATAATCCTAAAGCTGAAACTCCAGTACTTTGGCCACCTCATGTGAAGAGCTGACTCATTGGAAAAGACTCTGATGCTGGGAGGGATTGGGGGCAGGAGGAGAAGGGGACGACAGAGGATGAGATGGCTGGATGGCATCACTGACTCGATGGACGTGAGTCTGAGTGAACTCCGGGAGTTGGTGATGGACAGGGAGGCCTGGCGTGCTGCGATTCACGGGGTCTTACTGAACTGAACTGATGTAAGCAATAGCAAGAGATCTCTAACCAATGGAACCAACTAGAGATGTACTTCACCTGGAAAGGCTAACGGTCTCCTGTGGCCCGTTCAGTTTCACTCTTACTGATGTGCACAGTGTCCCTGACAGACTCAGATAATTATTTAGCAAAACATAAAGATTTGCATTCAATTTCAACTTTGCATTTTTACTTCCCTGCTAGTTCATTCAATGAGAACTTCAACACAAAGCAAAGCTGCTTAACAGAGATTATCACAGTGACAACAGTAACAGCTAGAGTTTATGAATGCTTACAGGGCTCCAGACACTGTGCTAAGGTTGCCCATGCATTTCCTGTTAAATTTGCACCCAATCGTGGAGAGATGATTACTTTGCCCATATACCAGAGAAGGAAATGGGTTGAAAGAGAAACAAACCTTGACAACTAGGAATTAGCAAAACTGGACATCTGATTCAGGATGGACTAATAACCTGCGCTTTTCTCCATTATGTTAAATTATTCAGATTCAAATGATTTTTATCAAATGTGAGAAAAGTATTTCAAAGATCAGGCATTTGCATTTCTAATCATGATGATGGATGCTAACAAGAGTCTTAAGAAGCAAAGAGCAGATGAGTTCACACAGGACGTCCAAACTCATAAACACACACGACTACAGATCACAGAGTATAATACGGAGGCTCGTTCAGGAAGGAGGAGCAAAACTGGATTGAATCATTAGACCAACCATCTGCGGTTTTTAAAACCTAAATTATTATAACTACCGCTGTTGAAGTAGAATGTCAGAGCCACAAGGACATTTATAGATAATAAAGTTCAAAAACAGAAAATGAGAGAACTGAAGCCTGGGCAGCATAGGTGACACAGGCAGTGGCGCCCACTGTCCGGTCTACACAGAACCAAGGCTGCAGACTTCCTGGAACACCGTCCAGAGATTCTGTTAACCATAGGGCCTGGTGGAATTCAGTCCCCTAAACTAAAAAACTTTCAGTAGCTGGGCTGGCAATTTTGCAATCAATAACCACAGAGGAACAGATTTTGAACTAAGGCAGTCAGCCTTGTTACCTTTTGGGCAGCAAAAGGATCTGGGTTCAAATTCAACTTTGATTCACTGAGGCAAAATATTTAACATATGTGAAAATTACCTTTTGAAAAACATAAAAGGATGGGGTGACCTGTAATAACTACTCACAGGATTAGTATAAGCATTAAACAGAAAATAGGAGAAAGCACCTAATATGACACACAAAGCATATTTTTGCAGATGTTGTTTTCCTTTTCTAAAATGAAGTGCAGCGTGCTGGTTAAAGCATCTGCTGTGTAGTTGGGCTGTATGGGTTCAAATCTCACTTCATGTAACAGCCATGTGATCTGGGAAAGGTACTTACCCTCTGTGTGTTTTGGTTTTTTAATACATAAACTGAGAATGGACTGTTTCTGAGGATTTAATTAGGTGCACGGTAAAGCATTTAGTTTATATCCTAAATCATAATAGGTGTTCTTGAGAGAAATTATCTTGATTCCAATCTGTAATATGCAAGAAATATAAGTTCAGTACGCCCATTTACTTTTTATTTTCTAAAAGACACTACATGAAAACCTTTGCTTCACTTTTATCCCCATATAATTTTGGAGGTAAAATCTAAAGAACCTGCAATCATTAAGCAATTACAGTAGATGTTACAAAGTATCTACTATAATATAGAGAAGACTGAAGCCCAAATATCCAACCTCCATTTCCAAATTTAAAACAAACCACAGTGGCACAGCAGTAAGCAATCCACCTGCAATGCAGGAGACACAGGTTCAATCCCTGGGTTTAGAAAGATCCCCTGGAGAAGGAAATGGTACATCACTCCAGTATTCTTGCCTGGGAAACCCCAGGAACAGAGAAGCCTGGAGGGCTACAGTCCATGGGGCCACAAAGAGTCAGCCATGACTTAGCAACTAAACACCATCACCACAATGCATATTCACCATCCAAGATAATATCAGTATACAACATGAATAATTTACCTAAGGCCTTCTGGCAACAAGACTGCTAAGCTCAAAGTCTTCTTACTGACACATCTTGAAATTCTGAGTAAAACAAATAGACAAGGGGAAAAAAAGGAAGTCCCCAGATGCATAAAGAGTTCAGTGAAACCGAGTGGTACAAGCAAGCTGCTGCTGTAGCAGACCTGAGGTGGGGACTGGATTTCAGGGGAGGCCCTAAGAGCTGCAATTTGGGATTCTAAGACCCAGCAAGTGACAGGAAGTAGGTCTTAACCAATTCTGAATGATGCAAGAAGCTGGAACTGAGATTCCTGCACGATACTGAACTCTTTAAGGCCACATGTGCCAAACTGTAACTTCTAGAAGAATCACCTGGAGAGCATATGAAAACTCAGATTCTTCAATCCACCTCCAGAGATTCTAACTCAGCAGGTCTGGAAATTTGCATCTCTCAAGCTCCTAGGTAATGCTGATGCTTCTAGTCAACAGTACACATTTTGAATAGCAGGGCTCTAAGAGCTTAATCATTTATGAAAAGGACTCTAAAAAACAATCTTTCCTGACCCAGGAAAAAGATAGAAAAGCTTATGTCTGACGAGGGCTCCTCTGCTGTATACTGCTTTGGAATGAAAATGCACATTGCCTACAAAGGTTTGTGAGTGATACACTTAAGAAATTCAATTAAAAAACTGATCCTGGGTTAAGGATTCTTTTGAGGCATATGAAGGAAGTAAACTGTTTTACTTCTAAGTAAAACTGTTCTTTAGAGAAATTTTCAAGTGCCAGATATTGTCAAATGCCCATTTAAAAAAACGTTGTTGTTGTTGTTCCACAAAAATTAAAAAAAAAAAAAAAGGACGATGGAAAGCCCCAAAACTTAAGATAATACAATAGCTGAAAAGCCAATAAGTTTTCAGTTATTTAAAGACACACAGGAAGGAATAGAAAACATGAAGAGTAACTTCTAGAAATGAAAAATAACAGCCATTGCAATTAAAATTTCAATAGATACATTTTAGACATTGGTGAAAAAAAGAACTGGTAAATTGTAAGAACTGCCTAAAGCAATTACACAGACTATAGCACAGGGGATGAAAAGATACTAAATAGCAGTAAAAGTACATTAAGAGGAGGATGAGAAAATCCAACATGTGGCTAATGGGAGTTTTATTAGTTGGCCAAAAGTAGAAAAGAGAAGTAATTCTAGAATAGTTAAGAATCTTCTCTAGCTGGAATTCTACGATTAAATAATCAGAGAGAATCAAGCAAAATAAAAATAAGCCTATACTAAATACATAAAATGGTAACACTGCAGACTACACTGGCAAAAAATTCTTAGAGGGATGAAAAATATAAGAAAACTTATTTGTAAAGAAGTTACAATTTGGCTGGACAAAGATACATAACAGCAAGAAAAGAGAAACTGGAAAATAGTAAGATATCTTTCAAGTATTGAGATAATGGAAGTGTTAGCCTAGAATTCTTTACTCAGATACAATCATTTAATAATTAAGGCAAAATAAAAGACATTTCCAAGACAAAGAATTTACCACTCTCTAGGCCTAGAAGAAAAAACCAGGGTCAAAGGGACAATGATGAACAATGAAAATGATAAATATATGGGTAAATCTAAATGAGCATCATGATTAACAATAATAACTAATTTAAGTAGGTTTAAAAACAATATCTGTATGCAGGTCAGGAAGTAGCAGTTAGAACTGAACATGGAACAACAGACTGGTTTCAAATAGGGAAAGGAGTACGTCAAGGCTGTATATTGTCACCCTGCTTACTTAACTTATAACTTACATTTAATTTATATGCACGAGAAACGCTGGGCTAGATGAAGCACAAGCTGGAATCAAGATTGCTGGGAGAAACATCAATAACCTCAGATATGGAGACGATACCACTCTCATTGCAGAAAGTGAAGAACTAAAGAGCCTCTTGATGAAAGTGAAAGAGGAGAGTGAAAAAGCTGGCTTAAAGCTCAACATTCAAAAAACTAAGATCAAGGAATCCGGTCCCATCACTTCACGGCAAATACGAGGGGAAACAGTGACAGACTTTATTTTGCCGCTACTGCTAAGTCGCTTCAGTCGTGTCCAACTCTGTGCGACCCCACAGACGGCAGCCCACCAGGCTCCCCTTTCCCTGGGATTCTCCAGGCAAGAACACGGGAGTGGGTTGCCATTTCCTTCTCCAATGCATGAAAGTGAAAAGTGAAAATGAAGTCGCTCAGTTGTGTCCGACTCCTAGTGACCCCATGGACTACAGCCTACCAGGCTCCTCCGTCCATGGGATTTTCCAGGCAAGAGTACTGGAGTCGGGTGCCATTGCCTTCACTGCAGATGGTGACTGGAGCCATGAAATTAAAAGACGCTTGCTCCTTGGAAGCAAAGCTATGATCAACCTAGACAATATATTAAAAAGCAGAGACATTGTTGACAAAGGTCCATCTACTCAAAGCTATGGTTTTTCCAGTAGTTACGTATGGATGTGGGAGTTGGACTATAACGAAAGCTGAGAGCCAAAGAATCAATGCTTTTGAACTGCGGTGTTGGAGAAGACTCTTGAGAGTCCCTTGGACTGCAAGGAGAACCAACCAGTCCATTCTAAAGGAAATCAGTCCTGAATATTCATTGGAAAGTCTGATGTTGAAGCTGAAACTCCAAAACTTTGGCCACCTCATGCGAAAAATTGACTCATTGGAAAAGACCCTGATGCTGGGAGAGATTGAAGGCGGGAGGAGAAGGGGATGACAGAGGATGAGATGGTTGGATGGCATCACCGAGTCAATGGACATGAGTTTGAATAAACTCTGGGAGCTGGTGATGGACAGGGAGGCCTGGTGTGCTGTGGTTCATGGGGTCGCAAAGAGTCAGACACAACTGACCAACTGAACTGAAGGAAAACCAAATTTAAAATGTTTAATGTATTCTCTTTCCTCTTAAAAATCTATTTGGTTTGTCTAAGAATTTTTGATTGTAGAAGAGCTTATAATGAAAAATATATATACCAAAAAGCTGTGTTGTTCTTCGTAAACATTGTGTTTTTATTCTAACGATGGTTCCATCAGTGATCAGAAGTATAGATGAAAGAATGAGAGATGTTATTAGATGCTCTTTAAAGCAAAGTCTGCAGATGAAGCAAAATCTTGTAAACCTGTTTGAAAGATGGTAGTACACTAAGCAGCCAAAAACATACATTTACGAAAAATCACAAAGACTAAATAAAAACAAGTTAAATTTTAGATTAGTCCTTGAAATGTATTAGTTTTCTTATTTCTCGAATGTCAAGCTCCCATCTGCTGGGATATACTTTTTTGCTTTGGCTTCAAAGGATCTCCATCCTCAGCATTTTTCACTGATAACTCAATCCCTCTGTTATTTGTAAGGGTGTTTTTCTTTTTCCATTCAACATTGCATAAAATCATGCTTTTTTCTTTAATGACTCATATGTTACAGTATGTTGTTTATTAATTTCAAAACAATTCCTGTTAGTGACTGTGACCATATCCCCAGGAGAGCGAAGGCTAAAATTAGACCTTTGACTTCCACTTCTTTCGTGGGCAGGTGTGTTCATGCTTGGCCTCTCCCCTCCCCAGCTGCTCATTTCTTATAAGGCTGCAGCAGAAGGGCAGAAGTCAGAGAATGGAATTTCCCTGCCTAGCTTTCAAAATTAAAGTTGACAGGTACAATGGGGTAAAGGAAAAACCTGTGCACACAAATGTGGTGATAGACTTTAGGGGGCTGTTTACGGCATGATTTATGCAGCTAAAAATAGGTATCTGTATTGGAGTGCTCTTTGGTTTTGTTTCGGGTTTTTTGTTTTTGTCTTTTACCTTTAGACTAAGATGGCATCTTTTAAACACTTTTTCATTGAAATGAACCTCCAAGCTGCCCTATCCCTTGCCAATCTCATGTATTAAGGTTTGAAGCATTGTCTGTCTCAGGTTTCATCAGCTCTGGTCAGAAATATAAAATGTTACAACTCATATTTTATATAACAAAATATATTTGCCAACAGCATGAAATAGAATAGGAAACTGGAATGTCACGTGGCTCTTAGTACACAGGAAAGTGAAAGAAAGTGAGTGAAAGTCGCTCAGCCGTGTCCAACTGTTTACAATCCCATGGACTACACAGTCCATAGAATTCTCCAGGTCAGAATACTGGAGTGAGCCTTTCCCTTCTCCAGGGGATCTTCCCAACCCAGGCGGATTCTTTATCAGCTGAGCCACAAGGGAAGCCTAGGTCACAGGAGGTACTCAGTAAACATTTGGTGAAATCAATGCTGAACTAGAGCAGAGGTCAAGAAGCTTTTTCTATAAACTATCAGATAAGAACTACTTTAGATTTGCTGGTTGTATGGTCTCTTTTTCATTTACGGTCTCTTTCTCTTTTAACTCATCTATTATAGTGGGAAAGCAGCCTTAGACAATACATACACAAATGAGCATAGCTGTGTTATTATAAAAACTTCATATTATGAACACTGAACTTTGAATTTTATGTGCCACAAAATACTTTTCTACTTTTGAGGTTTTTTTTTTTTTTTTTTTCTGGCCATACTAGGTGGCTTGCAGGATCCTCGTTCCCAGGCCAGGGATAGAACCTGGCCCCTCCCTAGGTGGAAGCATGGGAGTCCTAACACTGGACTGCCAGGGAATCCCCTTCCTTTGATCTTTTTTTGACCTCTAAAAATATAACAATTATTCTTATTCATGGGCTACACAAAAACATGCTGAGAGCCTGAATTGGCCTGTGGATCCAAGAAACAGAGTTTAGTGACTTCATAAACCATTTGATTTTATTCTTCAAAATTACAAGAGGAATATAAGATTAAATTGTAGAGCATAATAAATGTGTACAACAACTGAAAGCATGAGCAAAGCAGTTAAAACCATCAGCTCATGTAAAGTGCATACACAATAACATATGTATTTTTCTTTTTGAGTAGCTTCACAACAGACTAATAACCTTTGATTTGCATACATGTGAGTTGAAAGCAACATATATCTGAAAATATAGATACACTGATTTGAGCTGAGTTTTATAACAAGAGACACCCAACCCTATATCTGATGCAGGAATTCTGAATCTTGGACCTATACACCTGTATTTAGAATCAAAGGCTAGTTTTTAGGGGTTCCCTGAATTCTTGACTTTGGAAGCTGTACATACTGGCTTTTACATGCTTTTTTCTGTGGACTCAGTTGAACTTTCATCAGATTTTCAAGAGGTCAGTGGGTTCACAAACCAGTAATCTAAAAGACTGGAATTGATTATCTAAATAAATTCAATTACTATTCCTTTGAATCTTCAATATACAAAAGCAATATCATTTTTTAAGGAAAGAAAGTATATAAAAGTTTGATATTCTATTTCGTATTAAAGAAACACATATTAAAATAATTTCCTTCTAGAAGTGACTTTCCACCATCCTCAGAGTACATTACTCTAGTCTCTGCTTCCTTTATCACGCTGGCTTTTCCTCTTCTGTAGACAAATATCCATCTGCCTCCTTCTTAACAAGGACACTTGTGATTATATTTCGGGCTCATCTAGATAATCCAGAACAATGTCTTCATCTCAAAATCCCTGTAATCTATGAAGTCCTTGAGAGAACTAATAAAGTGAAGTTGCTCATGGGGTCACAAAGAGTCAGACACAACTGAGAGACTTCACGTTATTAGTTCTCTCATTCATACCAAAATCTAAGTGCTACCTGTATTATTCTTAAGGGTCACAAAATACTAAAAAGGAGCTATGGTAGGCTGAATAATGGCCCCTAAAGATATCTAGGTCCTAGTTCCTAGAACCTGTGAATATACTACTTCACATGGTAAAAAGGACTTCACGGGATTTTGAGATGAAGACACTGTCCTGGATTATCTAGATGTACCCGAAATATAATCACAAGTGTCCTTGTTAAGAAGGAGGCAGACGGATATTCTTCTACAGAAGAGGAAAAGCCAGTCCATGATGAAGGAAGCAGAGACTAGAGTAATGTACTCTGATGACGGTGGAAAGGACAAGAAAGGGATACAGACAATCATTAGAAGCTGAAACAGGCAAGAAAACGACTTCTCCTCTCAGACCTTCCAGAAAGAACCAGCCCCTGTGGACACCTCGACTTTAACCAAATGAAACTGATCACAGACTTCCAGAATTGTAAGAGAATAAATTTGTGTTGTTTTAAGCAACCAACCATCTGGCTATTTGTTACAGCTGTTAAGAAATTAATACAGGAACTATTGATATTTATTCCTACTTTCACCAGTAGGTACTAACCGGTCCTGCACCTTTTCACCTTGACTTTTATTGAGTTCAGTATCTGGCTTCTGAGAAATCAAGATATGAAGAATTTGATTCTGCATTTTATATTTATGTATTCCATAATGAGAGAAATAAACAAATCAAAATGACAAGTAGTCAGGGTCTAAATCCAGGCAACTTTTCTCTTCCTAAAGCAAATCCTATGAATGCATTTGTTGACTAACAATTGAGAACTTTCTTGTAAGTTATGTCTCAAATTTTTATACTGAAAATACTCATCTGAGAAAGAAAATAATTTTAGAAATTATTAGAATACATTTCCTTCTCTAAATACCTAATTTACAGGTATGGTCTCAACATTTTGAGCCTAGTCATGACAAGAAAGCAATATCATCTCTCCAAAGACATCCATTTGACCTTTCCTCCAACACACATACACACATGAGATTGAGGGATGGGGAGAACGATGTAAGAAGTCAAAACAGCTGCCCTAAAATCTGTGCATCCAGAGAATCATACATTTTATTCACAGGTGAAATCCTCAAGGCTTTTCTCAGAGTGTAATGGCTTTTATGGGCTTCCCAAGGAACCTGCCAGTCAATACAGGAGACTTAGGGACATGGGCTCAATCTTTGGGTCAGGAAGATCCCCTGGAGGAGGAACTGGCAACCCACCCTAGCACTCTTGCTTGGAGAATATTGTGGACAGAGGAGACTGGCAGGCTACAGTCCACGGGGTCACAAAGAGTCAGCCACAACTGAAGAGACTCGGCATGCACGATGGCTTTTATATTTCATAAAATCCCATCCAAGTAATTTTTTAGGTCAAAGTATACTTAAGGAAGTCAACCACACTTGGACACGTGGAAACTCTGAGGAACTCGGAACAGAACACATTGGGATCACTGGACGAAACAGCATTTCAGAATTATAAAGAAAAGAGACAAAGGAAATGTTGGTGCAGGGTACAGAACAAGTGGCAAAATCGTCTCAGTTAATGCTGAGGACAATTAGGATGTCAGAATACAATCATCGAGGGTGGTAAAAATTGACCCAAGTCCTAACATATATGTTCAGCATGCTCTGCTTAAGAATGTAATGGAAAAACAAGAAACTGTAAGGATTTTATCAAAAGACTTCCAGATGCAATTAAATACTCAAGCTTAAGCTTGAAGTAAGCATCAAGTACTGAAATATTTATCTGTGTACAGCAACTCATTAACAGTGCTGCTGCAGACACTGTAGATGTTCTACTAACATTTGATGGGTAAATCTATGAATAAAGAGTGCACTAAATGAATATCATCTGTTGTAGATCTGCTGGTGCAAGTGCAATAAATCATATATATATATATTTCAATTTCATTTAGTAGAAATATTCAGAAATTATCTCATTCAAGAGCAGTTTTGGAAAAAGAAAATTAGAGAAATGAAAACAGAAAAATAATTTGAAGTCCATCTTGAAAAAGCTTATTTAATAAAGTAAAAAACAGTGTCTGCCCACTCAGATTATTTTGGTGTTAGATAGATGTAATAGAACAGAACTAGAGCAATAACCCCACTCAGCTATAAAATGAAAGTCCCATACTGGAGATTGCATTCAGTTTCCCTTAAGGGTTTTTCAAGTAACCTAACACATTTACCTTGCTCAGGCTGTGTGTGTGTTTAAACCATGTTCAAAATCTCCTCAGCACAGCTCTACTGAAGGCAGTTTAGTTCCCAGGAGTAAACACCCTTGTGAAAAAGCTTAGATTGCAAGGGTGGAAAATTTAGAGAACTTTATACTGCTAGAGACCCATATGGTGGTTTGACAGATCAAACTAACCTCCAAAGGGAACTTTCCATTTGAATAGTAAGTAGATGAATATGGACATATGCCTGAGGTTTTATTTAGAAACATAGATTAATGCATCTGTATATCCTAAATAGTGAATTTCCCTCATTTGGACGCACTACAGATATGTTTATTGGCACTGTCTTCTGTTTTTGAAATAATGTACATTTTCTTTAGTTTGGTTGCATGCCTTTAGACACAGAATCAAGCACCAAACTAGGAGGAGCACCCTGTGAAAAAGGCTACATGTAATGAAGCTGAAGAAAAGAGAATTTCTTTCAGTACGTCTGGTTTAGACATACCAGTTTCAAACTATGACAAGGCTTTAATTAATAGGTTCAATTTCCAACATAAAATACAGTTACAAAGGACATGTATTCTTTTTGCCTATCCAGGATCCATTTTCTCTTTTTCCCTAAAGACGGTGCCCAGGTTTTGCTGTGGTGACTACCCCTCTCTACACCACCCTATACAGCTGTAGTGGGGTGAACCCCACTGTCTGCTTTAGCTTTGGACAAGTCACTGAAACCTGGTCAATAAGAGTGCCACAACCGGAAATAGTCTAAGGGTAGCAGGTGAATCAACATCAAGGCACATCAGTCCCAGGCCTTTTCCTGCAGCTACTGAGAAGTAAGGCTTTCTTTACTACGGATGTAAGAAGCCTACAAGCTACTGCGGCCATGTTGCCTCTACTTAAGAGAGAGCCAGGCTGAGAATGAAATTAACATAAAGGGAGATTTTAAAATGCTGGAATAAGATTTTTGGATGACACAAATGAATTTTTTTGTGCTAAAGATGGAAACTAAAAATACAAATGTAGCCTGTCAATAAGTAATCCCAATTCTTCCTTTTTCTTTTTTGCTTAACTCTTTTTTTTTTTTTAAACCAGGCTTAATGTCACTTCAACCAAGATCCCTGAGGAAAACAATAGCTCCTACAATTCCATACTTATTCTCCAAATAACTTGGAGATTTTATTATTTTGCAACGATTGGAAGAATTGGGCTTTGACTTCTCCGGGAGGTCTGAGTTCTAATCCTGAATTCAGCAATGCAAGTTGGGTGGTCTTTGACAAGCTATGTCCTCTGAGGCTGGTTTCTTTGTCTATAAAATACACAGAAGAATATGGATCTCACAGGGATATGGTGAAAATTAAATACACAGTGTGTCCAGCACAGCAGAAAATTGATAAATTGCATTTCCTTTCCCTTTTTGGAGAACTAGAAGGACATTTACATATTTATCTTTTTATTTTTTACATTTCATAAATGGAATGTCAAAAAAGGTTCCTCAAATTCAAAAGACAAAAGTAATTCATTTTTAACACACCAATAAGAAGTTTTTTAGCATCAACTGTATTTCAATAAAAATTTTTAAAATAAATTAATTAAAAAATCAGGACAATAATTTGAATCAAGTTTGTGGAGGGAGGGACATTAGACACAGGAAGTGAGAGACAGAAATCAACAATAATTCTGCTGTTTATGAAGCTTAATAAGAGGTCAAGTGAAGTCGCTCAGTCATGTCTGACTCTTTGCGACCCCGTGGACTGTAGCCCACTGGGCTCCTCTGTTCCTTGGGATTCTCCAGGCAAGAATACTAGAGTGGGTTGCCATTTCCTTCTCCAGGGGATCTTCCCGACCCAGGGATCAAATCCAGACCTCCCACATTGCAGGCAGACGCTTTAACCTCCGAGTCACCAGGGAAGCCCTAATAAGAGGTATATATGCAATGGCACCCCACTCCAGTACTCTTGCCTGGAAAATCCCATGGACGGAGGAGCCTGGTGCGCTGCAGTCCATGGGATGGCTAAGAGTCGGACACGACTGAGCGACTTCACTTTCACATTTCACTTTTATACATTGGGAGGAAGAAATGGCAACCCACTCCAGTGTTCTTGCCTGGAGAATCCCAGGGACGGGGGAGCCTGGTAGGCTGCCGTCTGTGGGGTTGCACAGAGTCGGACACGACTGAAGCGACTTAGCAGCAGCAGCATGGTAAAAAAAACATTTTTTTTAAAGGTAAGAACACCTTGTCTTAGGGATCTAAGAAATAATATTCGAGAAATAGGTCGTTATAAAAGATCTAGTAATACTGTTTCACACAATCAAAAGCTTTAGTAATGTACATCAACATGAGGTATAGTCTAGGCAGGCCTAGGGTTTGTGCAGAAGTTTTTCTAAGTGATTTTTCTTGTTTGTTGATTTTTTAATTGGCTTGAGGCTTTTGGACTTTGTTTTTCTTTTCTCTTCCATCAGTGACTTACTCAATCTGAGTGTCTGCAACTTTTAGTCACACATTCCTGAGATACCACAGTTCTAAGAACAACATGAGAATTAGGTATCCTGGCAACAAAACATTTTTGAGTTGGTTTAGCTAGACATATCTGTTTATGAGTGAATTTAACATGTTTTAATCATGTAGTTTGCTATTCATTGACCCAATTAAGAAACTCCATAATGAATTCAAGAAACTTGTAAATTTCTGAAGACATGTCAGCCAGCATAAAAATTTAGATTATTTTAATTTTTCTTTTATCTTTGAAACCCAATCTAGATATTTCCATATCCATTGATATCCATTGAGTCGGTGATGCCATCCAGCCATCTCATCCTCTGTCGTCTCCTTTTCCTCCTGCCCCCAATCCCTCCCAGCATCAGAGTCTTTTCCAATGAGGCAACTCTTCGCATGAGGTGGCCAAAGGACTGGAGTTTCAGCTTTAGCATCATTCCTTCCAAAGAAATCCCAGGGCTGATCTCCTTCAGAATGGACTGGTTGGATCTCCTTGCAGTCCAAGGGACTCTCAAGAGTCTTCTCCAACACCATAGTTCAAAATCATCAATTCTTCGGTGCTCAGCCTTCTTCACAGTCCAACTCTCACATCCATACATGACCACAGGAAAAACCATAGCCCTGACTAGACGGATCTTTGTTGGCAAAGTAATGTCTCTGCTTTTCAATACGCTATCTAGGTTGGTCATAACTTTCCTTCCAAGGAGTAAGCATCTTTTAATTTCATGGCTGCAGTCCCCATCTGCAGTGATTTCAGAGCCCCCAAAAATAAAGTCTGACACTGTTTCCACTCTTTCCCCATCTATTTCCCATGAAGTGATGGGACCAGATGCCATGATCTTCGTTTTCTGAATGTTGAGCTTTAAGCCAACGTTTTCACTCTCCACTTTCACTTTCATCAAGAGGCTTTTGAGTTCCTCTTCACTTTCTGCCATAAGGGTGGTGTCATCTGCATATTTGAGGTGATTGATATTTCTCCCAGCAATCTTGATTCCAGCTTGTGCTTCTTCCAGTCCAGTGTTTCTCATGATGTATTCTGCATAGAAGTTAAATAAGCAGGGTGACAATATACAGCCTTGATGTACTTCTTTTCCTATTTGGAACCAGTCTGTTGTTCCATGTCCAGTTCTAACTGTTGCTTCCTGACCTGCATACAGATTTCTCAAGAGGCAGATCAGGTGGTCTGGTATTCCCATCTCTTTCACAATTTTCCACAGTTTATTGTGATCCACACAGTCAAAGGCTTTGGCATAGTCAATAAAGCAGAAATAGATGTTTTTTCTGGAACTCTCTTGCTTTTTCCATGATCCAGCGAATGTTGGCAATTTGATCTCTGGTTCCTCTGCCTTTTCTAAAACCAGCTTGAACATCAGGAAGTTCACCGTTCACGTATTGCTGAAGCCTGGCTTGGAGAATTTTGAGCATTACTTTACTAGCATGTGAGATGAGTGCAATTGTGTGGTAGTTTGAGCATTCTTTGGCATTGCCTTTCTTTGGGATTGGAATGAAAACTGACCTTTTCCAGTCCTGTGGCCACTGCTGAGTTTTCCAAATTTGCTGGCATATTGAGTGCAGCACTTTCACAGTATCATCTTTCAGGATTTGAAAGAGCTCAACTGGAATTCCATCACCTCCACTAGCTTTGTTCGTAGTGATGCTTTCTAAGGCCCACTTGACTTCACATTCCAGGATATCTGGCTCTAACTCAGTGATCACATCATCGTGATTATCTGGGTCGTGAAGATCTTTTTTGTACAGTTCTTCTGTGCATTCTTGCCACCTCTTCTTAATATCTTCTGCTTCTGTTAGGTCCATACCATTTCTGTCCTTTGTCGAGCCCATCTTTGCATGAAATGTTCCCTTGGTATCTCTAATTTTCCCATTCTGTTGTTTTCCTGTATTTCTTTGCATTGATTGCTGAGGAAGGCTTTTTTATCTCTTCTTGCTATTCTTTGGACCTCTGCATTCAGATGTTTATATCTTTCCTTTTCTCCTTTGCTTTTCGCTTCTCTTCTTTTCACAGCTACTTCTAAGGCCTCCCCAGACAGCCATTTTGCTTTTTTGCATTTCTTTTCCATGGGGATGGTCTTGATCCCTGTCTCCTGTACAATCTCACAAACCTCATACTAACACATATATATGGAATTTAGAAAGATGGTAACGATAACCCTGTATGAGAGACAGCCAAAGAAACACAGATGTATAGAACAGTCTTTTGGACTCTGTGGGAGAGGGTGAGGGTGGGATGATTTGGGAGGATGGAGATGCAACATGTATAATATCTTATAAGAAACGAATTGCCAGTCCAGGTTCAATGCAGGATACAGGATGCTTGGGGCGAGTGCACTGGGATGACCCAGAGGAATGGTATGGGGTGGAGGTGTGAGGGGGGTTCAGGATGGGGAACATGTGTTCATCCGTGGTGGAGTCATGTTGATGTATGGCAAAACCAATACAATATTGTAAAATAATTAGCCTCCAAGATTTGAGAGAAAAAATAAAATTCAAAAATTGAAGGCTATAAAAATGCTTACATAGTATTAACAGTGTTTACGCATCTCAATTATTCAGTTATTCAAAGATCACACTACGGTTCAGTTTCTATCTGTGGTTCAGGAGCTGCTAAGATCAATGAGTGAAGCTCTAAGAAGGCTGGTCTTTGATTTGAGGTTATAACTGTGATTGAGAAAAGCTGAAGCAATTTGTATTTCTTTTGTTCCACAGAAGTACAAAGTACAATGCTCATTTACTAGGCAATTAAATTCCATAAACATATTTACTGTGTGTCAGATTTAGGTGCCAGATATACAAAGAGGAATAAAACACAGAGCCTAATATTCCAGGGAGCTCACCATTTTAATGAAAATTCCTAACAATTTATTTCTAACAGCTAGAATGTAAACTGCAAAAGGTCAGGAATTTTTGTCTATTTTGCTCAGTGATATATATATATATATATATATAATATCCTAACCACCTTGAACAATTTCACAATCATTGAAAGGTAAAATCTGAACCAAATTTTATCTGACTCCAGAATCCATATTCTTAGTGAACATGTTATTCAGCTCACCAGTATAAAAACTGGCTTCTTCTAAGATGTATAAGATACACATTTGAAACACAACAGCATGAACACTACATAACCATTACACAGGAAAGTCATAAAAATAGCAAGAATAGATACAATGACCACGATTATTCATGATTATTCTTTATAGTTTTTTATATATGTACATATCTCTAAATAACATACTGTTTCCTTTAAAATTTTATTAATATAAAGTATACTGAATGTGTTATCTGTGACTTGCTATTTTCACTTTATATTTCTGAGACTACTAGGTTGGTGAGTTAATTATATAATGCATTCATTTAAGCTTCTTTAGCATCCTGCCACATGAATATTCCAGCTTTTAAACTCTACGGGTGGGCACGTCAGCTATTTCCTTAGTGAACATTTTAAATCTGTTTGCCATTACGAACGGTGAATATTTACGTGTGTAACCTCCTGGTTTGGGTGTTCAAGAAAGGAAGAAAATGGTTTCCTTTATGACTTTCCAGGGGGAAAATAATACTGGCATGAGAGGTCTAGTGTATTAATAGTAATACTTTTACTATTTGAGAAATATTAAAATTTTGAGAAAGTTTCATGGTAGTCTCATATCATATTAAGACACAAATCTATTCACATCCCTCTCCTCCTTAAGCATAAAGCATGATAGACATCACAAGGCATCTGTGTCTAAGCCAATACTCCTTACATGGCTCAGAAGTTTTCCTGGCTCTGTTGCTAGGTCCTGCCTGCTTCTCCGATGTCTTCTGTCAGCACTTTCTCTCTCCCCCTCTCCTGATTGCTGGTACCAAACTTAACCTCTTCCAGTTCCTCCAGCGAAACATCCAAGCTTAAAGATCAATAAGCCCCTGCCTCTCTCAGCCTTGCTCCCACACCCAGGACAAGCAGAACATCCCACTCGGTACTCCCACTGACCAGCCAGACTGTAGGTTTTATACGCTGGGGATCACATTTACCTTATTCACCACTGTTTCCCTGTTATCAAGCTCACCGTCTGGTTCCAGTTGTCCTCACTAAATACTTAAATGGATGATTATATGTCCCTAGTTCAAATGAATCTGCTCATTATGGGACATATCCATCCTTGGTGTGAAAAGAATCTGAATCCATAAGTCTACATATCAGACTCTAGACCATGATGAATTTATAAAGGTCAAGGGCTACCTACAGAGAGAGCCCCTTGGGTCAAGGAGTCATCCCTGGGTATATATCTCCACAACAGGAAGTACCTGTACCACCAAGTCCACTGTAATATTTGAAATACAACGACTTCCCATGGTGGGGAGACTTGGATATTGAGGAGGCAGCAGATGGGGGTAGAAATGCCATGCTCTGTGACAACCTAGGAAGGTGGGATGGGGTGGGAGGTGGGAGGGAGGTCGGAGAGGGAAGGGACATATGTATATCTATGGCTGATCCATGTTGCTGTATGACAGAAACCAACACAATATTGCAAAGCAACTATCCTTTGATTAAAAAAAAAAAAAAAAAGAAATGGGGTTACGAAGGCTCCAGCAAGCTGCACTGCCAAGTTCAGATTTTGTCCTAGAGGAAATGGCAACCATTGCAATATTTAAAATTAGACAATTATTTAATGCTTCAGATAAATTTCTCAGGGCACTTGACAGAGAAAAAAAATGTTGAGAAACAAGGCTTCTTGCTGGAAACTCATGATTCTAACTTCTACTTTACAGTGACTATATTCTTTTAAAAGAGTTGATCCTTCCTTCATGTTTTCCTTCTGGAAACACTTCTTGGATTTTGAAGCAGACTCCAGAAGGGCATTTCTGGGTGGGAAATTTTAAAGCAATGAAAATACCCAGGTTCAATTCTTGGGCAGGGAATTAGAATCTCACTTCAAGTCACTGCTCACTGCTCTCTCCTCTAGATCCAGACCTGATCATCCATCTGAAAATACCCCTCCCATACCTTTCTACTTTCTTACCCTAGTTCATTTTTCTCTATAACGCTTTTCATACCGCTTGATATAATTTCTGTTTATGGTGTCTCACCGTCTTACACCATAAGACAGTGAACCTCAAAAGAGGTACAGACAGTGACTAGCACATAGTAGGAACTTGTAAATATTTACTAAATGAGTGACTGCATGAAAGGAAATGCCCAATATTAATATTTCATTACATTTATGAGGCTAAGCAGTCTGAACACAAGTGACTGAAATGGTAGCTCCTAATATTTGAAAAACTATCTCTGAATTCAACCAAGGCCCATAATTTCAACTCCAGGAGACCCTTTATTCAGTTCTCTCTAAAGCTAATAAGCATTGCAAAACTACCTACAGATTTAAAAAAAAAAAAAAAAAAAAACAGTCTTTTTCTTCTTTTCATCTCATTATAGGAAGCTCTGAAAGGTGAGATGAGAAGGAAAAAAAGTATGGAATGCAGGCCCCAGCTCTGCAATGCCCAGATTGTTGGTTTACTCTATGTACAATGTCTAGCAATGACAAATTGACTATTTATTAATGAGTTGTTGTTCAGTCATTAAGTTGTGTCTGACTCTTTGTGAACCAGTGGAATATAGCACACCTGGCTTCCCTGTCCTTCACCATCTCCCAGAGCTTGCTCAAACTCATGTGCATTGAGTCAGTGATGCCATCAAACCATCTCATTCTCTGTCTTCCCCTTCTCCTCCTGCCTTCAATCTTTCCCAGCATCAGGGTCTTTTCCAATGAGTCGGCTCTTCGCATCAGGTGGCCAGAGGATTGGAGCTTCAGCTTTAGCATCAGTCCTTCCAATGAATATGCAGGGCTGATTTTCTTTAGGATTGACTGGTCTGATTTCCTTGCAGTCCAAGGGACTCTCAAGAGTCTTCTCCAACAACACAGTTCAAAAGCATTAATTCTTTGGGACTCAGCCTTCTTTATGGTTCAACTCTCACATCTGTACATGATGACAGGAAAAAACGGCATTGACTATATAGACCTTGGTTAGGAAAGTGATAGCTCTGCTTTTTAATATGCAGCCTAGGTTTGTCATAGCTTTTCTTCCAGGGAGCAAGCATCTTTCAATTTCATGGCTGCAGTTACCATCTGCAGTGATTTTGGAGCCCAAGAAAACAAAATCTGTCACTGTTTCCACTTTTTCCCCATCTATTTGCCATGAAGTGATAGGACTGGATACCATGATCTTCGTTTTTTGAACCTTGAGTTTTAAGCCAATTTTTTTCACTCTCTTCTTTCACCTTCATCTAGAGGTTCTTTAGTTTCTCTTTGCTTTCTGCCATTAGAGTGGTATCATATGCACATCTGAAGTTGTTGATATTTCTCCCAGCAATCTGTTGATTACAGCTTGTTCTTAATCCAGTCTGGCATCTTTCATGATGTACCTGACAGATAAGTTAAATAAACAGAGTGACAATACACACTCTTGATGTACTCCTTTCCTTATTTGGAACCAGTCTATTGTTCCAAGGCAAGTTTTAACTGTTGCTTCTTGACCTGCATACAGGTTTCTCAGGAGGCAGGTCAGGTGGTCTGGTATTCCCATCTCTTGAAGAATTTTTCACAATTTGTTGTGACCCACACAGTCAAAGAATTCAGTGAAGCAGATGTACATATGGTAGTTCTTGATTCACATCCTGAAGACTATCTTGAAGGATTTTGAGCATACTTTGCTAGCATGTGAAATGAGTGCAATTGTGTGGTAGTCTGAACATTCTTTGGCATTGCCTTTCTTTGGGATTGTAATAAAAATTGACCTTTTCCAGTCCTGTGGCCACAGCTGAGTTTCCCAAATATGTTGACATATTGAGTGCAGCACTTTAACAGCATCATCTTTTAGGATCTGAAAAAGCTCAACAGGAATTCCATCACCTCCACTAGATTTGTTCATAGTAATGCTTTCTAAGGTCCACTTGACTTCACACTTAAGGATGTCTGGCTCTAGGTGAGTGATCACACCATCATGGTTGTCTGGGTCATTAAGACCTTTTTGTATAGTTCTTCTGTGTATTCTTGCCCCTTTTTCTTAATCTCTTCTGCTTCTTTAGGTCATTACCATTTCTGTCCTTTACTGTGCCCATCTGTGCATGGTATTTTCCCTTGGTATCTCCAGTTTCCCCGAAGAGATATCTTTTCTTTCCCATTCTATTTCTCTCCTCTATTTCCTTGCATCGTTCACTTAAGACAGCCCACTTACCTCTCACTATTCTCAGGAACTCTGCTTTCAGCTGGGTGTATCTTCTTTTTCCTTTGCCTTTCGCTTTTCTTCTTTGTTCAGCTATTTGTAAGGCCTCCTCAGACAACCATTTTGCATTTTTGCATTTCTTCTTCTTTGGGATAGTTTGGCTCATCACCACCTAAACAATGTTACGAACTTCCATCCATAGTTCTTCAGGCACTTTTTCTACCAGAGACCTAATCCCTTGAATCAAATTGTCATCTCCACTGTATAATCATAAGGGATTTGATTGAAGTCATTCCTGAATGGTCTAGTGGCTTTCCCTTTCTTCAATTTAGTCTGAATTTTGGTGTTATTTCTAGAAGGTGTTATAGGTATTCATAGAACTGATGAACTTCAGCTTCTCCTACATCAGTGGTTGGGGCATCAGATCAGATCAGATCAGTCGCTCAGCTATGTCCGACTCTTTGCGACCCCATGAATCGCAGCACACCAGGCCTCCCTGTCCATCACCAACTCCCGGAGTTCACTCAGACTCACGTCCATCAAGTCAGTGATGCCATCCTGCCATCTCATCCTCTGTCGTCTCCTTCTCCTCCTGCCCCCAATCCCTCCCAGCATCAGAGTCTTTTCCAATGAGGCAACTCTTCGCATAAGGTGGCCAAAGGACTGGAGTTTCAGCTTTAGCATCATTCCTTCCAAAGAAATCCCAGGGCTGATCTCCTTCAGAATGGACTGGTTGGATCTCCTTGCAGTCCAAGGGACTCTCAAGAGTCTTCTCCAACATCACAGTTCAAAAGCATCAATTCTTCGGCGCTTAGCCTTCTTCACAGTCCAACTCTCACATCCATGCATGACTACAGGAAAAACCATAGCCTTGACTAGACGGACCTCTGTTGGCAAAGTAATGTCTCTGCTTTTCAATATGCTATCTAGGTTGGTCATAACTTTCCTTCCAAGGAGTAAGCGTCTTTTGATTTCATGGCTGCAGTCACCATCTGTAGTGATTTTGGAGCCCAGAAAAATAAAGTCTGACACTGTTTCCACTCTTTCCCCATCTATTTCCCATGAAGTGATGGGACCAGATGCCATGATCTTCATTTTCTGAATGTTGAGCTTTAAGCCAACGTTTTCACTCTCCACTTTCACTTTCATCAAGAGGCTTTTGAGTTCCTCTTCACTTTCTGCCATAAGGGTGGTGTCATCTGCATATCTGAGGATATTGATATTTCTCCCGGCAATCTTGATTCCAGCTTGTGTTTCTTCCAGTCCAGCATTTCTCATGATGTACTCTGCATATAAGTTAAATAAACAGGGTGACAATATACAGCCTTGATGAACTCCTTTTCCTATTTGGAACCAGTCTGTTGTTCCATGTCCAGTTCTAACTGTTGCTTCCTGACCTGCATACAGATTTCTCAAAAGGCAGGTCAGGTGGTCTGGTATTCCCATCTCTTTCACAATTTTCCACAGTTTATTGTGATAGACTTGGATTATTATGATGTTTAATGGTTTTGCCTTGGAAATGGACCAAGATCAACTTGTTGTTTGTGAGACTACACCCAAGTACTGAACTTTAGACTCCTGTAGACTATGAGGGCTACTCTGTTATTTATAAGAGATTCTTCTCCCCAGTAGTAGATATAATAGTCATCTAAATTAAGTTTGCCCATTGCTGTCCATTTTAGTTCATCGGTTTCTAAAATGTCGATGTTCACTCTTGTCATTTCCTGCTTGACCACGTCCAATTTACTTTGATAAATGGACCTAACATTCCAAGTTCCTATGTGTCAATGGAATGTACTATGTTAAAAGATGGTAATGAACCAAAGAATGAACCCATATTAAAATCATACTCATTTACATACTTATGCAAATGAGACTTAAATTCACTTTACCTTCAAATAATGAAAAAGTTTCTGATTGTGATGTTATAAGTACAAAAACACGTCAAATAGCATCATTCTGGCAGATACATACAAGATATGGTTCAGAAGCTGAGTTCACACAAAACAATATTATGCAAAGGCTACCAAACATATGGGATGAGTTACCAAAGGAGAACTGCTGAAGCAAAAAACACCAATATGCCTCACTGAGAGCAAGAAGAGTATTTACATATGATTCAAATGAAGAATGTGGAGAAGAGTAAAATAAAAGGTTAAGAGAACTGGGACTCTACTACGCAGTAAATGTGAGCCTGAGGTCAACTCATTGTCTCTGCTAAAACCGAAAGACAATAACATATTCTGTGCTCTTCTTAAATATGATTAAGGTTGACATTTGTTAGATTGCTTACAATGGGAATCTGTGGACCACCCAAATCTTTTTATTCTAATACAATTGGCTTAAAATTAACATATTGCTGGAAATAATATTTATTTTATATCTCAGAAACAGCTGATGACCATATTTCAATAATAACTGGTCTCTACCTTGTGGGCTAAAAAGAGAAGTTGAGAACATAACGCCCACTTTCCTGCTTCTTTAAATAGAATCTTAATCTTACATGGATCCATGGTTTTTTGATGGAGAGTTTTGTTCTTAGACTGAAATCGGTAAGAAAAGCTGACAGTAATTATCACATGGCCAGAACCAAGGACTAAGCAAAGTTTAACTCAATCTCTCTGACTGCAAAGGCAAATAACACATAATCAAATCTTTCTTATAGAAAGTGACTTTTCCATGGACCAAGACAGACAGAAGTACTCACTGCATGGAATTTATAAAAACCTCAAAAACAAAGCATTGTTTCTAACCACTGTCCTTTGGAATATGGAAACATCTTTGCTGTTTAACTTTGAAAGGGCATTTACAGGAACACATTTTCATTTCAAAATTGATAGGTCTGGGATTAGTCAATTCAGTTGGTAACATCACAGTTCAAATAACTCTAATTCAGGTGTATAGGAAGTACCCTCATCTTTATTTTGTAGGTTATGAAGTATGTCATTCCTGATAGGTGGAACAAACTAGAGATGGAAGATAAATTTTTTATTATAATCTACCATGGCTACTGCTAAAAAAAAAAAAAAAAAAATTCATGACCTATTCATAAAGGGTAAGGACTACTACACTGACACATGGAATGACAGTATATTAATAAATATTTTTTACTATCTCATCTATTAATTATTCAAGTTACTATAATGGGACTCTTACCTTTTTTTAAAGCCACTAACAATTCCCTGCCAATGTTGAATTCAATAGACATTTTAGCTTACTTACCTAACTTGACCTATATGTTGTACTGAACACTAAGGACAATTTCCTCAAGATATTCTACTTTTTTCCAGAACATTCTATCTTTTATCTCTTGAATCCTCACTTCCCTGTATGCTCTCCTGGTTGTGCATTTTTGTTTTTGACCATCCCTTTAAATGCAGATGATCCTGAGGGTTCTGTCTAAAGCCTTCTTCTTTTCTCACTCTTGATTTGGCCTCCGGATAAACACAGTATGAAATGTGGGTTTGACAAGTCCCCACATGTAAACAGGGTTTCCCTCATATGTAAATAGTCGCACCAGAGGTAAAGAACCCATCTGCCAGTGCAGGAGACATAAGAGACAAGGGTTCAATCCCTGGGTTGGGAAAAGTCCCTGGAGGAGGGCATGGCAACCCACTCCAGTATCCTGGACTGGAGAATCCCATGGACAGAGGAGCCTGGCGGGCTAGAGTCCCACAAAGAGCCAGACATGACTGAGCAACTGAGCACATACGTGAACAATTCCCAAGCAGGCCCTCTCAAAAGACTTATCCTTTTTCTGAGCTTAAGTTCCAAATTCCAATACACAGTCCATTAGCAGATCCTTTTTCTGAGCTTAAGTTCCAAATTCCAATACACAGTCCATTAGCAGACTTGATACTTTAAGGGGGTCTCAAACACAGCATCTAAGTCTGAATTTTTTATCCCCCACCATCCTTCTGAATATATAAGAGGATGAATGAAATTCCAGGAGAAAACATCAAGTTCTGTCACTGCCTAGTTAATCTTACTTATATTAATTTATTTACATTCTTTGAGAATGGATTCCTAGCTACTGTGAAGGACTATTATTATGAGAATTAAATTACATGACATGATGGCCCTCCATAAACACAAGTTTGTAAGTTTCATTCTATTTCCCTGGAGTTTCTATCTCAGTTGAAGGTAACTTGCCCATCTAGACAACAAGGCAGAAACCTGAGGCTCATTCTGGACAGCTTTCCCTCTCCCAGCAACCATAATCATTAGTAACAGACTCTGGCCTGTCTACCATCTGTGTATCTCCAGCATTTGCCCCTTCTCTACAATTACACTCATTTAGGTTAAATCCTCATCATTTTCTATTGCAATCGCACACTCACATCCACGTTTCTAACTGAATCTTTATACTACTGCCTGAAACATAAAAACTACCACTACTCCTAGTTTTATAAAAGCTAATGTTTTAAATTCTTAGCATGGGGTCCATCTGTCTGACTTTTTTGCAATCCCATGGACTGCAGCCCACCAGGTTCTCTGTCCATGGGATTTCCCAGGCAAGAGTACTAGAATGGGTTGCCATTTTCTTCTCCAGGGGATCTTCCGGACCCAGGGATCAAACCCAGGTCTCCTGCATTGCAGGCAGATTCTTTACCACTGAGCCACCTGGGAAGCCCCTTTTACAGATCAAGTGTCAACTTTCCCATTATCTAATGCTTCAGTCACAAGCTATCAATGGTTGTCACTGCTTCACCATTTTTCTAATTTTGGGTTGTGAGTCCGTTCTTCCACATTTTCCCTAGACTTTGATATACTACCTGGTATAAAATGTGCCCAGAATAAATAACTGTTGAATTAAAACAGATTAAAATAAAATTGTAAAATATTTATGGCTGCTGAAGAGTGCTTTCTGGGTCTAAAGTGAATGACTGTTAAAAGGTTTAAAAAGGATATTTGTTCTTTACTCAACAGTATTTATCTCAACAGTGAAAGAAAGCGATCTTGTAAATAATTAAAATAGCCATGTCAGAACAGCACAGCAATACAATTCAATTCAATTTAGTACTACAAGTGTGAGATGGGGGCGATACAAAGAAATAGGGAGCTGGCCCTACTTTGAACTTAAGCTGCAAATTGCTGGGACTCACATCAGCCCAGAGATGTCTGAGCAGTAAGCAGAGAAGGGCTTACTTGCCAGGAGCTGGTTCACTTGAAAGGTGGAAGAGGCTCCTGGAAAATCCTCATCCTAAATAAACACTGAGTCAAGTTCTGTCCAGTAGTAAAACTTTAGCATTAATGAGAAGTGCAATTCTTAATACAACATGGTATGGATAGTTGGGATTGATTGCTTTCGAATGTACTTTAACTGTATAAACTCAAAAGAAGACTAGTTGGTTCCACAAGCCTCCTGTGCGTCAGTGGCAGTTCCACTGAGATGTACAAGGCGGTCACGCCCATCAGTAACAGAGATCGGCAGGCACCATGACTGTCCACAGATAGCTGAGAGGCCTCACCAGAGTGGTACACACCCAAGCTTAGGCAATGAGGCTTACCAAAGACGGTGATTTGTGAAAGGCACAGCAACATGCAGCCAAAGGGGCACTGGTATCCAGCAAAGGAGCAAAGCCTGGTAGGTGCATGTAGAAATAAACACCATCCCAGCACAGGAGGTGGACTGCTTAGCCCGTACCAGGTATAGTAAGTTAAATAGTGACATGCCCAAATGCATGTCTGCTTGGAACCTCAGAATGACACCTTATTTGGAAATAAAGTTAATTAAGGATATCAAGAAGAAAGATTCATATAGTCAAAGCTATGGTTTTCCAGTACAGATGTGGGAGTTGGACCATAAAGAAGGCTGAGTGCTAAAGAATTGATGCTAATGAATTGTGGTGTGGGAGAAGACTCTTGAGAGTCCCTTGGACAGCTAGGAGATCAAACTAGTCAATCTTAAAGGAAATCAACTCTCAATATTCATTGGAAGGAGTGATGCTGAAGTTCAAATTTGACCACCTGAGGAGGAGAGCTGACTCACTGGAAAAGACTCTGATGCTGGGGAAGATTGAGGGCAGGAGGAGAAGGGGACGACAGAGGATGAGATGGTTGGATGGCATCATCAACTCAATGGACATGAGTTTGAGCAAACTCCAGGAGATAGTGAAGGACAGGGAAGCCTGGCATGCTGCAGTCCATGGGTTGCAAATTAGGACATGACTTGGTGACTGAACAAGAAGAAGAAATGGTCCTGGATTCAGAGTGGATCCTAAATTCAATGACTGATGTCTTCATAAGAGAATGGTGAAGGAGATTTGGATGCAGACCCACAGACATACAGGGGAAAAGGCCACCAGAGACAGAGGCAGAAGTTGATGAGTGCTGCAGCTGTAAGCCAAGTGATGCTAAGGATTTCCAATCACCACCAGAAGCTGGAAGAAGCAAGGAAGGATGAGTCCCCAGAGCCTTGACAGGGAGCATGGCCCAGGCAACACTTTGATTTCTGACTTCTAACGTCCAGAACTATGAGAGACTAGATGTCTGTCAGGTTAAGCTCCCCAGTTTGTGGTGTTTTGTTATGGTAGCTCTGGGGTATCAAGAGAGTGTGTGTTACCTATTGCTGTTGTTGTTTCGTCCCTAAGTCGTGTCCAGCTCTTTGAGACCCCACAGGCTGTAGCCTGCCGCGTTCCTCTATCCATGGGATTTCCTAGGCAAGAATACAGGAGAGGGTTGCCATTTGTTTCTCCAGGGGATCTTCCCAGTCTAGGTTTTGAACCTGCACCTCCTGAATTGGCAGGCGGATTCTTCACCACTGAGCCAGCAGGGAAGCCCCATGGTACCAAGTAGACAAGGGTATATGCACACCAGACACAGGCACTTAGACTTCTCAAATCCTGTGCAGCAGTAGGGGAAAAGACTTTAACAAAAGCAAGTGAGGACAAGAGACAGTGAAACAGGGTGTCACGCCATCAAGAGAAATACAGCCCGCTTGTTTTGTCTGCATTCTTCTCGTTTCAAGAAAAAGATACAGAAGATACTGTCCTTCTCAGAAATCTCACTGATACAAAATCATGAGAAATCAAATCTCAAATATCAAAGGAGATTTAGTAATGACCATTACTACTATTAGTCTCTTTTGTTAATATTCAGTTCAATGAAAACAACACAACACAGGATTCATATATTATAAAACCTGTCTTTTAAGGTAATACTTTAACCACTCTTTATTTCTATAAAATTAAATTCACTGGAAAATGAAAGGATGTGAGTCATGACAACTGGACTATAGTTAATGTCTCATGTGAATTAATAAATTAGATGGTAAAGATACAAAGAGAGGCACAGTAATGTATATAGTTCACACTGTTATTTTAATGAAATAGAACATTTTTAAAAATACATTCTTAAATTACCAATTTTTGCATTTTCTAGAAAAATAATCTATTTACATGGAACAAAATTTATCCCATCTCAGATTCAGTTAAAATGAGAAAGCAATAGCAGTTCTGAGGAAAGATAAGAAAGGGTGATAAATGAGACATATTATAATGCTACCTATGTGGCGTGGGCTGTATTATGAAAACACTCTGCATCTCAGAATCCTCACAGGTAATTTAAAAAGCTAACAAGGTTACTTTTAACTCTAAAAAGCCTTCATTCCATGAACTGTATATAGACATAACACTTATTTTACCCACTTCACAACAAAAATGAAGCAACTGAGATTTACTATGGGTATATTTCTAGTTTTATTTTTAAAAATGATTTACATATATGAAAATATAACCCTCATACTTTTTTTAACATTGATTTAATTTTATAGAAATGCATAAAAGTATGGTACTTTGCATAAAAATTGCTGCTGTCAAAGAGTTAATATTCAAATAGGAAAAATGAGACAAGAAATCAATAGCATACAGTAAGTCTAAGTGGTAAAATGAAGATGATAAGTATAGCATGGAATGCGGAGGTATTATTAACAGGTTGGTTAAGGGAATATTATAGAGGATGTCACATTTGAATTGGGCATTTAAGATGGAAAGAAATTAAAATAAGCGAAGAACACTGACAACACCAGATGCTGGCAAGGATGTACAGCAAGAGGAACTCTCATTTACTGCTGGTGGGAAGGCAAAATTCTACAGACACTTTGGAAGACAGTCTGGCAGTTTCTTACAAAACTAAACATACTCTTACCACATAATTCAGCAATTGTGCTCTTTAGTATTTGCCGGGAGCCGGCATATTGCATATTGAGTGCATATTGCATATTGAGTGCAGCACTTTCCACAGCATCATCTTTCAGGATCTGGAATAGCTCAACTGGAATTCTATCACTGCTGGGAGCCAGCGTGAGGAACTCCGCCCATGACAAAGGTCATGAGGAAGGAGGCTCGGCATACGCAAAGGCGGGATCGAGCCTCAGGAGTCCCCCATCTAGCCCCCAAACCAGAGTCTGCCTACTTTCTGCTTTGTGCTTTCACCTACACCTCTGACTTGACGGGAGGCTGTCCCCCACTACCTCTCTGAAAAAAGAGTTAGCTTACAGCTCCAGTTAACAATTCCTGGGTGTGACAGTGTTTAACCTACAAACTCCTTTGGAAATCCTCTAGCCTGCCTGAATAGGTTTTTCCGGCCACATGTGATTGTTCAGAGCCTCCCAACTGTGAGAGGCAGGAGATGTTCTAAACTGTCTAAACACAGATTCTTTTGAGTAGTTAAAAGATTGATTAGAAATTGTATTGGTGAAGGGATTTTCACTTGTTGGGCCAATGTTTGCTGCTAAGTTTCCATATCCCTTACCTGCTGTGTCCCTGGCAGTGGATTGATTAATAGAATTGGTGTAAGTAGTAGCTTTAATGTTTGTAACCTGGGACCCTTGAGTTAATTCTTTTTCTTGTTATAGCCCACCACACCTTTGCCCTGTAGGAATGCAACTTTATCTAATGCTTTTGGAGGGTGACTCCTGACTAATCACCTTTAGAGAAAAATAAGTTTTCTGAAGAAAGGGTCTTAAAATGTTAACAGGCCTCTGGGCCAAAAGATGATGCAAATCACCTAAGCTTTTGCATATGATAAGTTTGCAGGAAGAAAGCCTGGCTTGCTGCATGACTCTACCCCTTCCCCCATTATCCTCTATGCATAACTTAAGGTATAAAAACTACTTTGGAAAATAAAGTGTGGGCCTTGTTCACCAAAACTTGGTCTCACCATGTCGTTCTTTCTCTTACCTTCTGGCTGAATTATTCAGCCTCTTTTCTCCACTGAATTTCCTCACTGAGCTATCCTTATTCTATTACTCTTTATATCTTTAATTAACGTTTAATTAAGCAGTTGTTTCCTGATCTTCGCCTACACCGTCTCTCCTTTGAATACCCTGGATCAGCCGGGGCTGGTCCCCGGCAAGTATTAACCCAAATAAACTGTAATTATGTCCATATACATCTGAATGAAAACTGCACTCTAGAAAGATTGTATGGAATGTTTCATTTCAGTTCAGTTCAGTTGCTCAGTCGTGTCCGACTCTTTGCGACCCCATGAATTGCAGCACGCCAGGCCTCCTTGGCGATCACTAACTCCCGGAGTTTACCCAAACTCATGTCCATCGAGTTGGTGATGCAATCTAGCCATCTCATCTTCTGTCGTCCCCTTTTCCTCCTGCCCCCAATCCCTTCCAGCATCAGAGTCTTTTCCAATGAGTCAACTCTTCGCATGAGGTGGCCAAAGTACTGGAGTTTCAGCTTTAGCATCGTTCCTTCCAAAGAATCCCCAGGACTGATCTCCTTTAGAACGGACTGGTGGATCTCCTTGCAGTCCAAGGGACTCTCAAGAGTCTTCTCCAACACCACAGTTCAAAAGCATCAATTCTTCGGCGCTCAGCCTTCTTCACAGTCCAACTCTCACATCCATACATGACCACTGGAAAAACCATAGCCTTGACTAGACGGACCTTTGTTGGCAAAGTAATGTCTCTGCTTTTCAATATGCTATATAGGTTGGTCATAACTTTCCTTCTGAGGAGTAAGCATCTTTTAATTTCCTGGCTGAAATCACCATCTGCAGTGATTTGAGAGCCCAAAAAAATAAAGTCTGACACTGTTTTCACTATTTCCCCATCTATTTCCCATGAAGTGATGGGACCAGATGCTATGATCTTAGTTTCTTGAATGTTGAGCTTTAAGCCAACTTTTTTTACTCTCCTCTTTCACTTTCATCAAGAAGCTTTTTAGTTCCTCTTCACTTTGTGCCATAAGAGTGGTATCATCTGCATATCTGTGATTATTGATATTTCTCCCAGAAATCTTGATTCCAGTTTGTGCTTCTTCCAGTCCAGCATTTATCATGATGTACTCTGCGTATAAGTTAAATAAGCAGGGTGACAATATACAGCCTTGACGTACTCCTTTTCCTATTTGGAACCAGTCTGTTGTTCCATGTCCAGTTCTAACTGCTGCTTCCTGACCTGCGTATAGGTTTTTCAAGAGGCAGGACACGTGGTCTGGTATTCCCATCTCTTTAAGAATTTTTCACAGTTTATTGTGAATGGAATGTTTAAGAATGCTTAAATCACTATCTCTTACCAACACTATCAGCAGCTTATCAAAGCTTCCCAAGTCCTGGTCTCCAGGCCAGTTGGATGGGGTCTACTTGGGGTGCGCTGTTAAACAGCTGATTCGAGGGCCTCATTTTGCAATTACAAAATTAGAAGCTTTGGGGGATGGAACTCAAAAATGTGAATTTTTTTAAAGTTCCCCCAATATTTATGCATATTAACTTTGGGGGACCACTGAAATGGAGGGAGAATCTAGTTCTTTTCAATTAACAGCAAGCTTCCCCAAATCTCATCTGATGTTTTTCAAATTAGGAGATGTTACCCATAAGTAGCTTATTATATCAATTTACTGTGTTTGGTAAGTTTCTTTACTTCGTAATGACACAGAATTCACAAAACAGTATTTTAAAAATTATATCCTGGCCCAAGGAGAGTATTGGTTCACAAAACTTTTGTTTCAGGTATAAACACATGTGCGAAGACACATGTGCGAAGCATATGTGTGTCCACACACGTATGAGGTAGTGAGGGAAAAAAAGGGTTTCTTATGGAAGTGAAAGTGAAAGTCGCTCAGTTGTGTCCGACTCTTTGCGACCCCATGGACTATACAGTCCATGGAATTCTCCAGGCCAGAATACTGGAGTGGGTAGCCTTTCCCTTCTCCAAGGAAAAGAGATCTTCCCAACAGAGGGATCAAACCCAGGTCTCCTGCATTGCAGGCAAATTCTTTACCAGCTGAGCCACAAGGGAAGCCCTTCTTATAGAAGGCCATGGTCTAAAAAATTGGGAAAGGCACTGCCTTCCAGAGCAATAAGGAGCATTCATAGGCAACAGCAGGTTTGAGGAATTCAGTTTTTAACCTCAGGAAGAAGAGTTAGTTATTTGTGATTAGCGATTTTCTTCTATATAGGCCTGACATGAGAAATTAGAAAGTGTATTTTCTAGAAAGTCTATTTTACCTATAGCAAATAATCAGATATGTGACCTGACAAGGCTTATTAAATCCACTGGCTGGTATTTATTATTTATGATTCACTTGGCCACGAATAATATAGTCAGGAAGAAAATGGAATATATGTATAGTGACTTTGAAGCCCAAGATAGGAAGCTGAAGGGCTAGGCAGGTAGAGTTTTCATTTCTTCTTTTAGTTGAAGGTCAGGACATTTAAATAGAAAGGGAGATATGGGAAGTGAAAAACTAGCTACACAGATGATATGGACAAAGCGAACATGAAGGACTTGAAGTCAAAATGGGCTTCTGGCAGGGAAAGAAATTTACTTCATCATTAGTCGGAAGAAAAATTTGGTGGGATTTTCATCAGAATGTCAAAGAAGATTTTCACCTGAAATGTGGATAAGTGGAAAAATGTTTCAAATCAGATCCTATGTGAATCACTGTCCAGGGTGAGCTAAATATTTTATAGGAGAAAGTAACCCATGGAAAGGTAAAGGACTACCTAAAGAGCCAAGGGCATCTATATATCGCTATGGAGAATATGGGTGACGGTCATTATGAACTTGAGAGGTAAAGAGACGGAGATGAAAACAATGTCGTAAGTTTTAACAATGAGGCTAATTTATTTCACAGATACTCAGTCTCTTCTATAATTTAAAGAAGAAAGAAATGGCTTTACCCCCAACAAAATTCTACTTTAGGAAAAGAGGTACCAAATACAAAAAATTATATTAACAAAAAATTATTGCTATCCAAAATGAGACAGATAAATTGCAGTGGGAGGAAGAAGAGAACACTTGGGAAGGAAATCAGGGAAAGCTTTCTGCAAGACGCAGCTTGTTTTGAAATAAGTTTTATAAGAGAAGTTGAATTCAAAAGCACATTTGGAGTGGGATAATGGAGGAGTAAGAAGTGTTTCAGAAACCCAATCCAATGAAGTGGTCAGGGAGTAGCAGTATGTTCCATTATACTGATCTACTTATTTATTATAAACATGTATACTGTCCTAAATATGAGTACAAATACATGAATAAAAATAAAGAAGTATAGTGAACAACTTTTTTGCAAATAAAGGAAGGATAGATAAATTGATATTTCTGGGGAGGATACTCTATCGTACCTTGCTAAACACAGAAAAGGAAGATGCCATATCAAAACTTATTGTAAAGCCAGACCACAGAGCAGGTAACGAAGAACAAAAATATTAATACAGTGTCTCACCTTGTCAGCAACTGTGTCTCACTTATCTTTCAATAAGCTTTAAAAGAATGAAAGAATAAATGGATGAAACTTTCTAATAAGACAGCACAGGATACATCCTTGACTAGCTGGACAAGAGAGCACAGACACGGTAAGGAGACAGCATGGACTTTAATCTGGCTGGAATGCTGGAGCATGGAGAAGAACATAATGCTCACCCAGGAGACTGGTGAGAAATTAACATTTGCAAGTTAGCTTGGCTCTGGTTGGATGACTTGAATCCAGACTTTACCACTTAGACTTTGTACATTTATCGATGGGAAGCCAATGAAGATTCCTGAGAGAGAAGCAATATGATCTAAAAGAACTCAAAGAAAATTAATGTGGTGATAGGTAACAGGTTGGATTTAGAGACACTCTGGGCTAGAGTGAAGGATGTGAGAACTGTCATGGTTGAAATCATGGGAGTAGAATAAGGTCCCTTGAAAGAAGTCCAATGACAGAGCTTTAGAGTTTTTCTCACCCCCCCCCCAAAAAAAAAATCCCAAAAGAATAGATAGTACTTGACATTTCCACTTTCTTAACAGCTATTTAATTCTTGTACTTTGGCTTGAAATGGTCTCTCAAATATCAATGGTGACCTAATTGCTAAATGTAATTTCGTTTCCTTTTCCTCAATATTCATCCTTAATATTCTGAGGTATTTATGCAATTAATCTTTCTTGCTTAACACACTTTCTTTGGATTTTTTACTAGAGGCTCACCTATCTCTCAAATCAATATTTTCATGTCTTTTTGGTCTGTTCTTCCTACTTCTCCCCACAGCTATATGTTGGTGTTTTTCAAGGTCCTACTCTTGACCCTTTTCTTTTCTCATTTTAAGTCATTTTATTTCTTTTATCCATTGTGGGTGAGCTAAATCTCTATATGCATGATCTAAATCATCCTCTATAAGCTGCAACTGCTCTTCTTAACCACAGTTTCCTCATTTCAGCTTATATTCCAATTCTCTTGAGGATGCAATTTGTATAAGTAATCAATCACCTAACGGACACCAAAATTACATTTTTCTTTAAATGTCACAATTTCATAGTCACAGTCTAAAAAAATGTCCCCTTCCTCTTTCTCCCTCTTAAATGAGTTAAAATTCTTGTTGATTCTTTGTTCACATACACTCATCCCATCCTTTAACCTGTTTGTATTGTTTCTACCTCTGTTTATACCCTTACTATTTTATACTTCACAACTAGACCCAATTGCCAAACCACGTAGGGTGTTTGGAGGTACACCACATTATATTTTGGAATTGAGGGATGAAATATAATAACTCCCATATCACTGTCCTTATGTTCCTATCTTCATCTGTCTATCTACCTACCCTCTTCATAGAGTCAGAGTGATCCTACTAAAATATAAATCTGGTGATGTCATACCCATATACATCCTTCAATTTGCTTAATTAACATGAAAGACTGGCCACCTAATTCATTTGTTGTTTATTAACTGATCACATGCTGTTCACTATAATCATACATGTCTTTCACAATTCTACTCTCTCCCTCCCTGCTCCTCTCTTTGTTTGCCTGGATTCTTGCTAAGGGGCTCCGGGGTAAGTACATGACCCAGATCTGACCACTCCTAAACAACTTTTGCTTGGCCACAGCGACTGGCTCCTAGAATGACAGCCAACTGAGTTAAGGCAGAGTCTCCAGGGAACTTTTGCTATGACTTCTGGGAAAGCGGCACCTTACCACTGGCATTGTATGGCTTGTAGAAAAAGACCAATGGGAGACAGGGATGGTTATCACTGCTACCACTCGGGAGAAATCTGCCTGAGAAACAGAAGAATAGAAAAGGGATGAAAGCAGATTCCTGACAACAGACCTGCACTGGCCTTTCGGGTTACATGAGTCCGTGGAAGTTCTTTTCATTCTGTTTAAACCAGTTTGAGGCTATCTTCCTTTTGCTGCAACTGAAAGCATCCTACTGACAAGACCTACTCTAACAAGTCTCTGTTGACCTTCTAATCTGTTTTATCCCTCTTTCTTCTGTGTTTCACACTGCTGCTTCTCCTTTTCAAGCAGCATATATTTGGTTATAGAGGCAGATGAAAACTGAAGCCTTTCAATAACCAAAGGAGATATTTTGTATCTTTGGCAAAATCCAAAGTTGATTTGCTATAATAAAGCTCTCCACTGAGATGTAATGAGTAAGGAAGTCGTTCAGTTCTGTTCAGTCACTCAGTTGTGTCCACCTCTTTGCAACCCTGTGAACAGCAGCACGCCAGGCCTCCTTGTCCATCACCAACTCCTGGAGCTTGCTTAAAATCATGTCCATCAAGTTGGTGATGCCATCCAGCCATCTCATCCTCTGTCATCCCCTTCTCCTCCTGCCCTCAATCCTTCCCAGAATCAGGGTCTTTTCAAATGGGTCAGTTCTTCTCATCAGGTGGCGAAAGTATTGGAGTTTCAGCTTCAGCATCAGTCCTCCTTCCAATGAATATTCAAGACTGATTTCCTTTAGTATGGACTGGTTGGAGTGGAGGTAGAGTGAAATCAATATACATGTGACAGATTCTCAAGTATTTCTTGAAAAATTCAAGTTTATAAAAGAAACCAGGACAGAGATCAAACTTCCAACATCTGTTGGATCATCTGTTGGAAAAGGAATCAGATTAAATTGCCAACATCCACTGGATCATAGAAAAAGCAGTGCAATTCCAGAAAAACATCTACTTCTGCTTCATTGACTATGCTAAAGCCTTTGACTGTGTGGATCACAAAACACTGTGGAAAATTCTAAAAGAGACAGGAAACACTGTGGAAAATTCTAAAAGAGACAGGAATACCAGATCACCTTTCCTGAGAAACCTCTATGCAGGTCAAGAACCAACAGTTAGAACCAGATATGGAATGATGGACTGGTTCCAAATTGGGAAAGGAGTACACCAAGACTGTACACTGTCACCCTGCTAATTTAACTTATATGCAGAGTGCATCATGTGATACGTCAGGCTGAATTAATCACAAGTAAGAATCAAGATTGCTGGGAGAAATATCAAAAATATCAGATATGGAGATGATACCACCATAACAGTAGAAAGTGAAGAGGAACTAAACAGTCTCTTGATGAGGGGGAAAGAGGAAAATGAAAGAGCTGGCTTAAAACTCAACATTCAAAAAACTAAGATCATGGCATCCAGTCCCAACACTTCATCGTAAATAGATGGGGGAAAAATATAAACAGTGGCAGATTTTATTTTCTTGGGCTCCAAAATCACTGCAGGTGGTGACTGCAGCCATGAAATTAAAAGACGCTTGCTCCTTGGAAGAAAAGCTATGACAAACCTAGACAGTGTATTAAAAAGCAGAGACATCACTTTGTTAACAAAGGTTGGTATAGTCAAACCAATGGTTTTTCCAGTAGTCATGTATGCATGTGAGAGCTGGACCATAAAGAAGGCTGAGTACCAGAGAATTGATGCTTTCAAACTGTGGTGCTAGAGAAGACTCTTGGGAGTCCCTTGGACAGCAAGGAGATCAAACCAGTCAATCCTAAAGGAAATCAACCCTGAATATTCATTGGAAGGCTTGCTTGCTGAAGCTGAAGCTCTAATACTTTGGCCACCTGATGCAAAGAGATGACTCACTGGAGAAGACCCTGATGCTGGGAAAGATTGAGGGCAGGAGGAGAAGGGGACAGTAGAGGATGAGAAGGTTGGATGGCTTCACCGACTCAATGGACATGAGTATGAGCAAAATCTGGGAGGTAGTGAAGGACAGGGAAGCCTGGCTTGCTGCGGTCTGTGGGTTACAAAGAGTCAGACACAACTGAGTGACTGAACAACAACTCAAGTATTTCTTGAAAAATTCAAGTTTATAAAAGAAAACACAGGACAACACCTCCTCTGCTTTCAACAGACTTCTTCCTACAGTTTGAGTTACAGGTTGTACTACTCAACCCTGCAGAAAGCAAGGGCATGCCTCCAAAAGTAGAATATTAGAGCACCACAGGAAAGCCAACAGGAATGGAAAGATGTGGCTTCTTTTTCTTTTTTCCAGCTAGAAAGTTCTACCCTTCTTAACCATGGTATTAGTCAGATGCTAAATGTGACCAGTTCTAGGATGCCTCTGGAGAAGACTAAATTTAGCTTCATTCCACCTAAATCCATTGAGAAATTTGTGAACAAGCATACTTGAAAACAAATCCAGATTTAACTTTTGGTCACAAAGAGACCAGAGTTAATATTTACAACGTGTTACTAAATTCCCCTCCTCTGGTCATCCCCTAATATGCATGTTCCTATTTCTTTTTACTGGCCCTGAATCCATCTAAGCCCACTCATACAGACCTTTCCTGTTTCCAGCTGTCCTGGACTAACCCTGATGTGATGTAAATAGCATTAAACCACCCAGCCGTGTTTGAGTAGTTGGAAGTCCATTCATTTTTTTTAAAGAATAAATTGAACTTTTTTTTTTTTAAATGGCGGCATCTCACTTTTCTCAAAAGGCAGAAGTCTATCTTGGCCTTATATTTGATGGCCGTTTTACATGGAGATTAATATTCTTTTAGGGAAATGTCACAAAGAAGTAGCTGCACTCGATGCATGATTTATACACGTAATTCCAATTAATACTAGAGAGAAAGAAGTGAAAAGTGAAAATGTTAGTCACTGAGTCGTGTCTGACTCTTTGCAACCCGAAGGACTGTAGCCCGCCAGGCTCCTCTGTCCATGGAATTCTCCAGGCAAGAATACTGGAGTGCATAGCTATTCCCTTCTCCAGGGGACCTTCATGACCCAGAGATTGAACCCAGGCCTCCCGCATTACAGGCAGATTCTTTACCATCTGAGCCACCAGGGAAGCCCAATGCTAGAGAGCAAACATGTAAAAATCTTTATGGATGGAAGGGAAGGGGAAAGGGAAGCTTGAAACTCTTTGAAGTGAGGCAGCCAGTGGTCAGTTTTGAGCAACAAGTAAAGAAACGGAAATGACTGAGCGACTGAACTGAATCTTTAATAACCAAAAAAAAAAAAAAAAGAGAGAGAGAGAAAAAAAACTAACATGTTAGTTTAGGTGACATGTATTGATGTTAAGCGAGACTATAAAATGTTCCTTTAAAAATCCTTTTTGAACAAAGACAAGGATTCTTGAGTAAATCAACTTTAAGCTGAAAGTCGCACTGAATATCCATCCTGTCTCCTGTTACTGTGTACACTTTAAATTTTCAAAAGCTATCACCAAAGCACAGTACTTTAGATTGATAATTTAGATCTTCTAGGAACATGGAGAAAAAAATTAAAAGTTAATTGGTTTTTAATTCACCTAGTACAAGCCTGAAAAAGGTAATTTGTCATTTTTGATCTGACATTGCTTATGGGCATGGCAACTATAGAAGAATTATGGTAAGGGATATAGAAATGATAGAGGAAATTGGTTTTGAGTATTCTTAGGTTTTGCATCAACATTCTTTTGTTGTTGTTTGAAAGCTTTATTGCCCTATTCATAGTTATGCTTGTCAGCAAATTTCCTTTGGCTACATTCAAAAGGCAGCTGTTCATCCACAGTCCCTGATGAATCAAGAATTTATCAAAGCCAATTCTTGGCCCAGTGACATGATCTGATTGCCAGAAGAGCTGCCAGTTTCCCCTTTGCAGAGACTCACAATTGTCAACTGGATCCAAGGGTTGCATATTTATTTTTAAATTATCTATTACTATATTCCAATGACAACACTTTAAAGTGGGATAATCACGTTGAGATGTGAAGGTTCAGAGCAACTAATGATGCAATTTTTTTAAAGATCTCCATAGATATATAACGCCTGAGTGATGAGTATGTGCTTGCTCAGTTGAGTCCGACTCTTTGTGACCCCATGGACTGTAGCCAGCCAGCTCCTCTGTCCATAGAATTCTCCAGGCAAGAACAGTGGAGTGGGTTGCCATTTCCTACTCCAGGAGGTCTTCCTGACCCAGGGATTGAATTCACATCTCCTGTGTCTCCTCCATTGGTGAGCAGATTTTTTACCACTGTGCCACCTGGGCAATCTATAGAAACTCTATAACATTTAAAATTCAGAATGATGCAGATTCTTCTCTTAAGATGACAATAGGTGTAATATATGTGGTACCCTTGTGAGTAGAATACGTATAGTTGATCAAGCGACTGACAAAGCCTGGCTCATTCAGTACACCGAGTTGTTTTGATATGGGAATACCATGGGTGAAATCATATTACCTATAAAGATTTTCTACCACCCTTGAGGAGGATTCAGTTTCCACAGTAATGCTTGAAGCTACAGAGTGAGACTGCTGAAACAGGTCAGAGAGCAGCTAGACTATTCAAAAGTTTCCATGTTTCCATGTTAACTGAGCAACATGAACATAAAATGCAAATATGGCCTGTGACTACCTGAGGAAATGAATTTAGAGAGGCACTGGATACGATATTGTGGCAAATCTTAAAATGATTTCTGTTCAGTTCAGTTCAGTCACTCAGTCATGTCTGACTCTTTGCAACCCCATGGACTGCAGCAGGCCAGGCCTCCCTGTCCATCACCAACTCCCAGAGTTGTCTCAAACTCATGTCCATTGAGTCAGTGATGCCATCCAACCATCTCATCCTCTGTCGTCCCCTTCTTCTTTGCCTTCAATCTTTCCCAGCATCAGGGTCTTTTCCAATGAGTCAATTCTTCGCACCAGTCAGCCAAAGTATTGGAGTTTCAGCTTCAGCATCAGTCTTTCAATGAATATTCAGGACTGATTTCCTTTAGGATGAACTGGTTGGATTTTCTTGCAGTCCAAGAGACTCCCAAGAGTCTTCTCCAACACCACAGTTCAAAAGCATCAATTCTTCAGTGCTCAGCTTTCTTTATAGTCCAACTCTAATATCCATACATGACTACTGGAAAAACCAAAGCCTTGACTAGATGGACCTTTGTTGGCAAGTAACGTCTCTGCTTTTTAATATGCTGTTTAGATTGGTCAAAACTTTTCTTCCAAGGAGTAAGCCTCTTTTAATTTCATGGCTGCAGTCACCATCTGCAGTGATTTTGGAGCCCCCAAAATAAGGTCTGTCACTGTTTCCCCATCTATTTGCCATGAAGTAATGGGACCGGATGCCATGATCTGTTTTCTGAGTGTTGAGTTTTAAGCCAATTTCACTTTCCTCTTTCACTTTCATCAAGAAGCTCTTTAGTTCTTTGCTTCCTGCCATAAGGATGGTATCATCTGCATATCTGAGGTTATTGATATTTCTCCCAGCAATCTTGATTCCAGTTTGTGCTTCATCCAGTCCAGCGTTTCTCATGATGTACTCTGCATATAAGTTAAATAAGCAGGGTGACAATATACAGCCTTGACGTACTCCTTTCCCTATTAGGAACCAGTCTGTTGTCCCACGTCCAGTTCTAACTGTTGCTTCCTGACCTGCATACAGATTTATCAAGAGGCAGGTCATGTGGTCTGGTATTCCCATCTCTTTCAGAATTTTCCACAGTTTATGGTGATCCACATAGCCAAAGGTTTTGGCTTAGTCAATGAAGCAGAAATAGGTGTTTTTCTGGAACTCCCATGCTTTCTCGATGATCCAGCCAATGTTGGCACCAGAAACATTTGTTAAATGAAGAAGGATATGCATGCCCTGGTACACAAGTAGAAAACCCCAGCGACACTACCATCATTTCTGGCTTTCCTTCATGTAACAATCCTGAGAGATGTCTATTAATTCCCCAGTTTACTCAGCTCAGAGATCTACCACTTTAAAAATTTGAAACTGTTCTAAATGTAATGAAAAGCACTTGGTGATCTAAATAATTATGGTACTACCACTGAAACATGATGATGAAATTTATATTTTCACTAATAGAACAGGACACTCGTCTATTACAATGGAAACTACTGAATCCTGTATGTATTTCATTAGTAATATCTGCTTTTTTAAAAATTCATGTAAAACTATTCCAAGTAACAATGACACTCACTTTCCAAGTCAGATGGGCAATTACATGACAAACTGGCAGTATTTATGATTCCTTAATTATGATGGTGGATTCTCATGAGCCATGTCCCTTATCAGGTGGTTTGAGAGGTCTTTTACTGAAACGCAACACAAAGCTTTCCTGGAACCTGGACCCTTTTGACTTCAATGTTCCCAGAGCCAGACAGTGTATGCAGTGTTATCAGAGACCACGGATTTGAGGTATATGATGCTTATATCATATCAAATGCTTATAAACGGATGGGGAGGTCTTTTATGCACACTAAGGATACCATGAATTATCAAAATTGTAACATCTTCAATCTCTTAGTACTTTATTTTCCTCTCTTCTTTGCTAGTATACTCTAAATCCCTCAAAGATAGAACAGAATTTGGCTTTGAGATATGAAGAAAGTGATTTAAATAAGAGGATGGGGCTCACAGCACTTCAAATACTTTGCTTATATTGTCATTGCAAATTTTAAAATCTTCAGTGTGTACAAACCACCTGAATTACTGTCAACTTAACATATGTTAAAATATTATTTGCTTATTGTATCATATCAGTTAGTTCAGAGACACAAACACCATAACTGACACCCATATAACAACTCTCAGTCTTGAATGACTTATGTGCCATTTCTACATTAGACACACTTGGCCAAGTATAGAGAACATGAAATTAGTTCATCTATCAGATTTTGTGATTGCAGAGATAAAGCCAGAAGAGGCCATCACAAACATAAATTTAGCCGACATCGGACTTAGGTATAGACATGTGCTAAATAGCAATTTAAAAGCATTAACAGATCACTGTCATGTTGACTAGAAGGCTTTCTTAACAATTGCTAAATGCTTGTTATTTTTAGGTATTATGTGAAATACAGTTAAACTTAACAGCCTTAGGCAGTATATGCTATTATTTTTATCCACGAGAGGAAACCAAGGCTCAGGAATAATGGTAAAGCAGAGCCTAATTTTTTAGCCCTTTGGCTATCTTGTGTCCCTAGCACATTTTCCTTAAACATATACCCTGAAATATATAAAAATGTTTCATCTAAATTCACATTTTACCTGAAAAAAGTTTGACCGCAAATCTTTAGCTATTTCTTTGGTTGGAAAAAATAAAATCCTTTTGCTTGTCCACTGATAAGACCCCTCCTATCTTTCTACAGAAAGCACAAGCACCAACATCTGTGCAACCACTACCCCTCCCTGCAACCCGATGTTGACTTTTCTAAGCCACTTGGTCTTCCAGTGGTTTCTGGAATTTCTTTGTGTTAGACTCTTAATTTGAGAGCCTTTGCACAGCCCAGGAGGAAATCCGAACGCAGGGATGTCTCTCAGTATAATATCATACTGCCAAGTGGCACCTGGCTGATAGAACATAGCTGTTATTGTCACTGGTCATTCTTCATCTTGCTGTGACATGTCTAATAAACCTCTTGGATCCTTCTTATGAAAACAAAACAAAACAAAACCTGTTTTAAAGCACTGTTGACTGTGGAGCAGAAGAGGAAAGACTGATGCTATAGTTCTGTCTGGCAGGGGAGCACTTTTTACTTAATCCACTCTTTATAATACTTCCTGGTTCCATTTTGGGACTATGGAAAAATCAGTGCCATCATTATTCGGTTTCCTCAGAAACTAAAGGAAAAAAATGGACTCAGGTAAAAACAAATGACCTGGGGTCAAGCTCACAACAAATTCAGTATTAGATAGTGGAGAAAGTGTGTACCAAGTTATGAATTTTGCACAATAGCCCCTGTCATGATGGTATTCAGTTGCAATATGAACTTACAGAGGAAGATTCACATCAAAACATCTTGATGTGAAAATGGCTTGGATAAAATCATGATCAAAACCAGGATAGTGCTAAACACCAAGCAAGGTTCAGTGGAGGCTAAACTGCTGAATGAAAGTTCATTTGCATGAACTCAGACTTGGTCACCCAATGAAACAGAAATAAGGGGTTAAAGAAACAGAACTAGTAAGTACTGAAAAGCAGGTTTCCCAGGTGGTGCAGTGGTGAAGAATCTGCCTACCAACACAGGAGACCTAGGTCAGTCCCTGGGTCTGCAAGATCCCCTGGAGTAGGAAATGGTAACCCACTGCACTATTCTCCCCTGGAAAATTCCATGGAGAAAGGAGCCTGACTGCTACAGTCCATGGGGTCACGAAGAGCTGGACATGACTGAGTGCAGACACAGCACAAGTATTATAAAAGGAGCATTGAACAAAAGGTGCTTCCCCACAGGACAAAGCCACAGCATCAGTGTTTCTCCCTCTTCCGGTCCACTGTCAACAGTGCTATGGCTTTATTTCCGTCGGTTTAAAACTAGCGTGTACTGGTTTGTTATGCTAATATTTGCCAGCGCTAGGATCAACCCTAGTTCTTAAAGCCAGCCTCAGTATACTTCAAAGACAGGAGAGACCTTGGACAACCAGAGAGGAAGTCCGAAACTTTTCTGCCGAATGGTCCAAGGTCATGAATCTATTTTAATAGGAGATATGTTTTGCTTATGATAGGGGCTAAACTGAAGTCTCTGAAGAATAACAACAAAAATAGTGCAAATTGTTTTCAAAGGGAATATTTATACAATTGAAAGACCACATTGTTTGCAAGAACTTCAGACGTACTTGTTACCTAGATACATATAAATAAACTGTAAATACAGGCCAACATTGTCCCTTGAAAAGGTACTGTGAAGTTATAATTCTTCTTCTCATTAAAGAACGTTTTTGCTGGGCAGTTTGACTTCAAATAAATATATGTATTAAACAATATAAGTACATTTTTCCAAAATGCTTTATGCTTTATAATTCAAATTTTTCACTAATGTTGCCTCTCAACTCCAACTAATGAGATTTAAGAAGTGATCAGAATAACCAACAAAACATGAATTGAAAGTGTTGGGAAGGGTGGATGAAATTGCTTAATGAACTAAAGAACATCAATTGCTTAATTATACAGAGTACATTGGGCTGAAACAATATCACTCAGTTTCTATTAAATCTTCCATCAGCAGAGATAGAAGCTTTCCGGCCGCTTAGACAAATGCTTTTTCCGGATTTGGTACTACTACAAGATTTTTAGATATGATTAACTTGATCTGAGCTGAACACATGAGAAACAGCAGTGACAACATTTCAAACAACCCCAGCTTCAGAGGATAACATTTGTTGAACATTCAATAATTAACTAAGTAATTAATGGAAATATACATCATTTGTACACACTAAAATATTTCAGAAAGTTGGTCTAAACAGTTTATGTCATGGAAGGTAGCTGACTTCTGTGTTTTATGTTAGAGACTATATTTCTGTTTAGAATACAAAATATTAAGCATACAAGTCTAAAATTAAATTTATACCTAAACTATAAGCAGTCTCTACAGAGATGGTTATTTTACTATCTTTTAAATTAATGACTATATATAATTTTTTTTAATTATTCTCTTTAACAAATTATTATTCACTGTTACCTTAGTCATTGTAAGAATCAAGATGGATTATGAAAGTCATTCTCTACCATGCCCACTCAACAATATAAAACCTTTAACATGACAGCACACAATTAAACTGATTGAATGGAGGCTTTGCAATATTACAAAGCAAAATGGAAGAAAAAAAGGGTAACATGTAATTATATACTGTAACTTAGAATGTACATATTATTTTAAAATGTATAATAATTAAGTGTAAGTAGTGTAGTTGCTCAGTCGTGTCTGACTCTTTGCGACCCCATGGACTGTAGGCCACCAGGCTCCTCTGTCCATGGGATTCTCCAGGCAAGAATACTGGAGTGGGTTGCCATTTCCTTTTCCAGGGGATCTTCCCAACCCAGGGATCAAACCTGGGTCTTCTGCATCACAGGCAGATGCGTTACCCTCTGAGCCACCAGGGAAGCCCAACAAGGTATAATAATTAGATGAAAGCTAAAAGGATAACTTTAAAAAAAAAACACTGAAAAAGGAAAAATAAAACATCAGAGACGTCCCTTGAGCTAACCTCAGCTAGGTCTCAGGGACCACACTGATATATACATGACTATTGTCCAATTGAACTTTCTGTAATAATAGAAATATTCTAGAGGAGGAGCCAAGATGGCGGAGGAGTAGGACGGGGAGAACACTTTCTCCCCCACAAACTCATCAAAAGAGCATTTAAACGTCGAGTAAATTCCACAAAACAACTTCTGAATGCCGGCAGAGGACATCAGGCACCCAGAAAAGCAACCCAACTCTTCGAAAGGAGAGAGAAGAAATACAGCTCCACCCACCAGAACACCGACACAAGCTTCCCTAACCAGGAATCCTTGACAAGCCATCTGTACAAACCCACACACAGTGAGGAAAAGCCACAATAAAGAGAACTCCACAAACTGCCAGAATACAGAAAGGACACCCCAAACTCAGCAATTTAAACAAGATGAAGAGACAGAGGAATACTCAGCAGAAAAAGGAACAGGATAAATGCCCACCAAACCAAACAAAAGAGGAAGAGATAGGGAATCTACCTGATAAAGAATTCCGAATAATGATAGTGAAATTGATCCAAAATCTTGAAACTAAAATGGAATCACAGATAAATAGCCTGGAGACAAGGATTGAGAAGATGCAAGAAAGGTTTAACAAGGACCTAGAAGAAATAAAAAAGAGTCAATATATAATGAATAATGCAATAAGTGAAATTAAAAACACTCTGGAGGCAACAAATAGTAGAATAACAGAGGCAGAAGACAGGATTAGTGAATTAGAAGATAGAATGGTAGAAATAAATGAATCAGAGAGGATAAAAGAAAAACGAATTAAAAGAAATGAGGACAATCTCAGAGACCTCCAGGACAATATTAAACGCTACAACATTCAAATCATAGGGGTTCCAGAAGAAGAAGACAAAAAGAAAGACCATGAGAAAATACTTGAGGAGATAATAGTGGAAAACTTCCCTAAAATGGGAAAGGAAATAATCACCCAAGTACAAGAAACCCAGAGAGTCCCAAAAAGGATAAACCCAAGGAGAAACACCCCAAGACACATATTAATCAAATTAACAAAGATCAAACACAAAGAACAAATATTAAAAGCAGCAAGGGAAAAACAACAAATAACACACAAGGGAATTCCCATAAGGATAACAGCTGATCTTTCAATAGAAACTCTTCAAGCCAGGAGGGAATGGCAAGACATACTTAAAATGATGAAAGAAAATAACCTACAGCCCAGATTATTGTACCCAGCAAGGATCTCATTCAAGTATGAAGGAGAAATCAAAAGCTTTTCAGACAAGCAAAAGCTGACAGAATTCTGCACCACCAAACCAGCTCTCCAACAAATACTAAAGGATATTCTCTAGACAGGAAACACAAAAACGGTGTATAAACTCGAACCCAAAACAATAAAGTAAATGGCAACGGGATCATACTTATCAGTAATTACCTTAAACGTAAATGGGTTGAATGCCCCAACCAAAAGACAAAGACTGGCTGAATGGATACAAAAACAAGACCCCTACATATGTTGTCTACAAGAGACCCACCTCAAAACAGGGGACACATACAGACTGAAAGTGAAGGGCTGGAAAAAGATTTTCCATGCAAATAGGGACCAAAAGAAAGCAGGAGTAGCAATACTCATATCAGATAAAATAGACTTTAAAACAAAGGCTGTGAAAAGAGACAAAGAAGGTCACTACATAATGATCAAAGGATCAATCCAAGAAGAAGATATAACAATTATAAATATATATGCACCCAACACAGGAGCACCGCAGTACATAAGACAAATGCTAACAAGTATGAAAGGAGAAATTAACAATAACACAATAATAGTGGGAGACTTTAATACCCCACTTACACCTATGGATAGATCAACTAAACAGAAAATTAACAAGGAAACACAAACTTTAAACGATACAATAGACCAGTTAGACCTAATTGATATCTATAGGACATTTCATCCCAAAACAATGAATTTCACCTTTTTCTCAAGCGCACATGGAACCTTCTCCAGGATAGATCACATCCTGGGCCATAAAGCTAGCCTTGGTAAATTCAAAAAAATAGAAATCATTCCAAGCATTTTTTCTGACCACAATGCAGTAAGATTAGATCTCAATTACAGGCGAAAAACTATTAAAAATTCCAATATATGGAGGCTGAACAACACACTGCTGAATAACCAACAAATCACAGAAGAAATCAAAAAAGAAATCAAAATTTGCACAGAAACGAATGAAAATGAAAACACAACAACCCAAAACCTGTGGGACACGGTAAAAGCAGTCCTAAGGGGAAAGTTCATAGCAATACAGGCACACCTCAAGAAACAAGAAAAAAGTCAAATAAATAACCTAACTCTACACCTAAAGCAACTAGAAAAGGAAGAAATGAAGAACCCCAGGGTTAGTAGAAGGAAAGAAATCTTAAAAATTAGAGCAGAAATAAATGCAAAAGAAACAAAAGAGACCATAGCAAAAATCAACAAAACCAAAAGCTGGTTCTTTGAAAGGATAAATAAAATTGACAAACCATTAGCCAGACTCATCAAGAAACAAAGGGAGAAAAATCAAATCAACAAAATTAGAAACGAAAATGGAGAGATCACAACAGACAACACAGAAATACAAAGGATCATAAGAGACTACTATCAACAATTATATGCCAATAAAATGGACAACGTGGAAGAAATGGACAAATTCTTAGAGAAGTACAACTTTCCAAAACTGGACCAGGAAGAAATAGAAAATCTTTACAGACCCATCACAAGCATGGAAATTGAAACTGTAATCAAAAATCTTCCAGCAAACAAAAGCCCCGGCCCAGATGGCTTCACAGCTGAATTCTACCAAAAATTTAGAGAAGAGCTAACACCTATCCTGCTCAAACTCTTCCAGAAAATTGCAGAGGAAGGTAAACTTCCAAACTCATTCTACGAGGCCACCATCACCCTAACACCAAAACCTGACAAAGATGCCACAAAAAAAGAAAACTACAGGCCAATATCACTGATGAACATAGATGCAAAAATCCTTAACAAAATTCTAGCAATCAGAATCCAACAACACATGAAAAAGATCATACACCATGATCAAGTGGGCTTTATCCCAGGGATGCAAGGATTCTTCAATATCCGCAAATCAATCAATGTAATACACCACATTAACAAATTGAAAAATAAAAACCATATGATTATCTCAATAGATGCAGAGAAAGCCTTTGACAAAATTCAACATCCATTTATGATAAAAACTCTCCAGAAAGCGGGAATAGAAGGAACATACCTCAACATAATAAAAGCTATATATGACAAACCCACAGCAAACATTATCCTCAATGGTGAAAAATTGAAAGCATTTCCTCTAAAGTCAGGAACAAGACAAGGGTGCCCACTTTCACCATTACTATTCAACATAGTTTTGGAAGTTTTGGCCACAGCAATCAGAGCAGAAAAAGAAATAAAAGGAATCCAAATTGGAAAAGAAGAAGTAAAACTCTCACTATTTGCAGATGACATGATCCTCTACATAGAAAACCCTAAAGACTCCACCAGAAAATTACTAGAAGTAATCAATGACTATAGTAAAGTTGCAGGATATAAAATCAACACACAGATCCCTTGCATTCCTATACACTAATAATGAGAAAACAGAAAGAGAAATTAAGGAAACAATTCCATTCACCATTGCAACAGAAAGAATAAAATACTTAGGAATATATCTACCTAAAGAAACTAAAGACCTATATATAGAAAACTATAAAACACTGGTGAAAGAAATCAAAGAGGACACTAATAGATGGAGAAATATACCATGTTCATGGATTGGAAGAATCAATATAGTGAAAATGAGTATACTACCCAAAGCAATTTATAGATTCAATGCAACCCCTATCAAGCTACCAACAGTATTCTTCACAGAGCTAGAACAAATAATTTCACAATTGAATGGAAATACAAAAAACCTCGAATAGCCAAAGCGATCTTGAGAAAGAAGAATGGAACTGGAGGAATCAACCTACCTGACTTCAGGCTCTACTACAAAGCCACAGTTATCAAGACAGTATGGTACTGGCACAAAGACAGAAATATTGATCAATGGAACAAAATAGAAAGCCCAGAGATAAATCCACGCACATATGGACACCTTATCTTTGACAAAGGAGGCAAGAATATACGATGGATTAAAGACAATCTCTTTAACAAGTGGTGCTGGGAAATCTGGTCAACCACTTGTAAAAAAATGAAACTGGACCACTTTCTAACACCATACACAAAAATAAACTCAAAATGGATTAAAGATCTAAACGTAAGACCAGAAACTATAAAACGCCTAGAGGAGAACATAGGCAAAACACTCTCCGACATACATCACAGCAGGATCCTCTATGACCCACCTCCCAGAATATTGGAAATAAAAGCAAAAATAAACAAATAGGACCTAATTAAAATTAAAAGCTTCTGCACATCAAAGGAAACCATTAGCAAGGTGAAAAGACAGCCTTCAGAATGGGAGAAAATAATAGCAAATGAAGCAACCGACAAACAACTAATCTCAAAAATATACAAGCAACTCCTACAGCTCAACTCCAGAAAAATAAACGACCCAATCAAAAAATGGGCCAAAGAACTAAATAGACATTTCTCCAAAGAAGACATACAGATGGATAACAAACACATGAAAAGATGCTCAACATCACTCATTATCAGAGAAATGCAAATCAAAACCACTATGAGGTACCATTTCACACCAGTCAGAATGGCTGCGATCCAAAAGTCTACAAATAATAAATGCTGGAGAGGGTGTGGAGAAAAGGGAACCCTCTTATACTGTTGGTGGGAATGCAAACTAGTACAGCCACTATGGAGAACAGTGTGGAGATTCCTTAAAAAACTGGAAATAGAACTGCCTTATGATCCAGCAGTCCCACTGCTGGGCATACACACTGAGGAAACCAGAAGGGAAAGAGACACGTGTACCCCAATGTTCATCGCAGCACTGTTTATAATAGCCAGGACATGGAAGCAACCTAGATGTCCATCAGCAGATGAATGGATAAGAAAGCTGTGGTACATATACACAATGGAGTATTACTCAGCCATTACAAAGAATACATTTGAATCAGTTCTAATGAGGTGGATGAAACTGGAGCCTATTATACAGAGTGAAGTAAGCCAGAAGGAAAAACATCAATACAGTATACTAACGCATATATATGGAATTTAGAAAGATGGTAACAATAACCCGGTGTACGAGACAGCAAAAGAGACACTGATGTATAGAACAGTCTTATGGACTCTGTGGGAGAGGGAGAGGGTGGGAAGATTTGGGAGAATGGCAATGAAACATGTAAAATATCATGTAGGAAACGAGTTGCCAGTCCAGGTTCGATGCACAATGCTGGATGCTTGAGGCTGGTACACTGGGACGGCCCAGAGGGATGGTATGGGGAGGGAGGAGGGAGGAGGGTTCGGGATGGGGAACACATGTATATCTGTGGCGGATTCATTTTGATATTTGGCAAAACTAATACAATTATGTAAAGTTTAAAAATAAAATAAAATTAGAAAAAAAAAAAAAAGAAAACCACACACACAAAAAAAGAAAAGAAATGTTCTAGAGCCAGTCAACATGAAAGCCACTAGCCACTGGACAGATTAACTCTATACTTGACTTCTCTCTGTACCAACATTGACAATGATGTTGTTGACTGTCTGAAATACAAAACATGAGTATTCTGTCACTATATGGGACTTTGTTGTGTCAATAAACAATGCCAATATCACAAGCGACTAAGGATTACTTTTTGTCATGCTCTGTGCCGTTTTCATGATATGCTCCAGATTGAGGGGGCAGTCCCCCTCTAGCTGCCAGCCTCATAAGGGTCTGCCAGCTGCCAGAAGGGAAGAAAAGAGAAACTGCCTGTAACCTGGGCTTTTCAAGTTTCTATTTAAAAGCAATTCATCCCACTTTCATGCACGTGTTACTGATCAAAACGACCACGGCCTCTCTTGATTTCAACAACATGTAATATGGCCAATCTGATGTCAATGGGCCCAAGAAACATAATCCTCCTCCAAAGAGCAGCGGCAAAAATTTTCAACAATGCCGCAGTCTACTACAAGACTAAAATTTTGAATCGGTCACCGAACACATGTAAAGTTATAGGACATTTTGCTTTCATGTGGTCCACCAATCAGCATATAAAATGCCTCAATAATAGCTCTTTCCCAGCTACCTCCCAACAACAACAAGAAATCACCATAAAAAGCAGCAGCAACAGAAATAAGAAGAGCAGCAATGACCCCAGTGCTTCCCGAGTCCCTCCTCCATGCCAGGTATTGTTGCAGGTACTTGATGGACATGATTTTTTTTTTTTTAATTTTTTATTCCTTTATTTCTCATGTGTTCCCCATCCTGAACCCTCCTCCCTCCTCCCTCCCCATACCATCCCTCTGGGCCGTCCCAGTGCACCAGCCCCAAGCATCCAGCATCGTGCATTGAACCTGGACTGGCATCTCGTTGCATACATGACATTTCACATGTTTCAATGCCATTCTCCCAAATCTTCCCACCCTCTCCCTCTCCCACAGAGTCCATAAGCCTGTTCTATACATCAGTGTCTCTTTTGCTGTCTCGTATACAGGGTTATCGTTACCATCTTTCTAAATTCTATATATATGCGTTAGTATACTGTATTGGTGTTTTTCCTTCTGGCTTACTTCACTCTGTATAATAGGCTCCAGTTTCATCCACCTCATTAGAACTGATTCAAATGTATTCTTTGTAATGGCTGAGTAATACTCCATTGTGTATATGTACCACAGCTTTCTTATCCATTCATCTGCTGATGGACATCTAGGTTGCTTCCATGTCCTGGCTATTATAAACAGTGCTGCGATGAACATTGGGGTACACGTGTCTCTTTCCCTTCTGGTTTCCTCAGTGTGTATGCCCAGCAGTGGGACTGCTGGATCATAAGGCAGTTCTATTTCCAGTTTTTTAAGGAATCTCCACACTGTTCTCCATAGTGGCTGTACTAGTTTGCATTCCCACCAACAGTGTAAGAGGGTTCCCTTTTCTCCACACCCTCTCCAGCATTTATTATTTGTAGACTTTTGGATCGCAGCCATTCTAACCGGATGGACATGATTTTACTGAATTCTCTTACCAGCTCCTGGAGGCTGGTGTCATTTCCCTCAACCTTCTTATGAGACAAAAAGCAGAGGTTCAGGACCAAAGCAAGTTTCAGGCAACCGCTGTGCTCACTTTCATCACAGATGTCTCAGACAGATTGACCTCAAACCTCATTCCTGTTCCACATTTCAGCACTGTTAACATATGTCTGGCTCTTCAGCAATTGTAATATCAGTATCGAGAGGTCGCTCCAGGACAAACTTGACCTGGTAACCCCACCACTCTACAGTCCTTATCCCCCACCACTCTACACTTCCATGCTCAGCTGCCCTCAATGTAACCTATCTGGCCCTGGCAGGAAGACAATCTTCTCATGACCTTTCTTGGAAAATGTGCACTTTGGGGGCCTATCTACCACTTTCCATTAGCTGTTCAACCTGGAATGTGGGCTGACTTCAGCTGTGGAAGTCTGAACAAAGACCTAGGCAGCAGCAAACAACTGGAAACTGGAGATGCGCTCCAGTCTAGATGCTCTGGAAAGATGGTGAGGGGATGGCTCTGAAGCCTCCTGCCAAAAGGAGTCAGAAGGAATGGACAAGAGTTCAGGTCAAAATAGATCCATGGCAGCATCTGAAAATAACTGAATGATTCTGAAGGAACAGCAGTATCAGAAATTCAAGATAGGCAGTTAAATGATGAGCAGAATGAGAAAGAGCTCTGAGAAGGAAAGTTTAAAATTTGAATCATGTATTCACCTTTCCAGAATCAGTTCTGGTAACTGAGAAGTGAAATGTGCCACAGGATACAGTTTTTTAACACCAAATGAGCTGGTAAGCTGAATGGTTCTGATTTTAGGCATGCCCTTACGACAGAGGATGAGATGGTTGGATGGCATCATCGACTCAATGGACATGAGTTTGAGTAAGTCAGGGAGTTGGTGATGGACAGGGAAACCTGGCGTGCTGCAGTCCATAGGGTTGCAAAGAGTTGGAGACGGCTGAGCAAATGAACTGAACTTACCCGAACTCACAGTTCTTTTTTTTTTTTCTTTTTAAAAATTATACTAACATTAGAAGTTAAGAACTTGTCCCCAAAGTCAGACAGACATTGGCTTGAATCCATCACTTCCAATTTGTGACAAGGGCAATCAATTCATACTCTCACAACATCAGTTTCTCTAAAGCTTCCACATATGTATCCAGTTTATTAGAGATTCTAACATACTCTATTGGATGGAGGAGCCTGGTGGGCTGCAGTCCATGGGGTAACTAAGAGTTGGACACGACTGAGTGACTTCACTTTCACTGTTTACTTTCATGCATTGGAGAAGGAAATGGCAACCCACTCCAGTGTTCTTGCCTGGAGAATCCCAGGGACGGCGGAGCCTGGTGGGCTGCTGTCTATGGGGTCGCACTGAGTCGGACACGACTGAAGCGACTTAGCAGCAGCAGCAGCAACATTCTCTATTATAAATGAATAGATTGAGAAAGAAAAGAATAGAAAAGATTTTAACAATAAAACTAATAAGCTAAATCATGAGATATATAGAAAATTCTTACACTACAAACGGAAATGATACATACATATATATTTAAAATAAAGATGAAATATTTTGGAAAGTATGACAGGCATTAAGATATAAAGGAAGTTTCAATAAATTTCAAAGGACAAATATTAAAAAAATAAGTTATTTAATAATAGTGCAATTAAATTTAAAACTGGTGTTGGAAAAGTAGTGAAACAAAAAGAAAAAGTTGAGAGACTGAAAAAAGTCAATGTGTTTAAAGTAATTAGCCTCCAATTAAAATAAGTTAATTAATTTAAAAATTTAACGTATACTCCTATATTACTCATAATAGAAATTATATAAAATTTATAAATGAACAGCAATGAAAGACATATATCAAAACACAGGGAATACAACTAAACATAAATAAATGTATTAATTTAATGCATTAATTCAAAATATTGGAAAGAATTTGATTTAAAAAGCCCCCTTAAAAAACTAGAAAAAGAAAAAACAGACTAATATTAAGAGAATAAAAGAAGTGAAATAATAAAGGGCAGAAATTAATGATACAGATAACAAAAACAACTAGAGTGATGAGAATACCAAAAATTCCTCTGGGAAAGAGAAAAATACTAATAAAATAACAGAAATTGATAATGGTAAAAAATGAAAAATAAATAAAATCTCAGAAAAAAAGTACGGTGCCAGTTAGAAATGCAGCTGAGTTTCTTAAAGTATTAAGAGAATATACTATTATTGACTTTATGAAAATTGGCTTTAAAAAAATAGAAGGGCTAAATAAATGCAGAATCATTGAAGGAAATAAGTAAGTAATCTAAAGTTACTGAAGTAACTCTACAAATCAATGTTGGGATGACCAAACTTAAAATGAATTAAAACTACAGTATATGATAAACAAAATAAAAATTAAAAATTGATTACTACATGGAAAAGTCATCTGTTAAAAAGCTTAAAAATCTATGATCAACAGTATATATATTTTGTTGACAGATAATGTGCAGTAATAAAAAGGCATAATATATTCAAGAATGAAAAACTTAAGTTCAAGATAGTGGCTTTCTCTAGGTTCACTCTTCTCAAAAATAATAATGGAGTTGGGAAGCAGCAGCAGCATTAATTGGTTGGGCTTCCCATGTGGTACTAGTGGTAAAGAAGCCACCTGCCAATGCACGAGACGTAAGACATACGGGTTCGATCCCTGGGTCAGGAAGATCCCCTGGAGGACGACACTGCAACCCACTCCAGTATTCCTCCCTGGAGAATCCCATGGACAGAAGATCCTGGCAGGTTACAGTCCATAGAGTACTAAAGAGTAGGACACGGCTGAAGCGACTTAGCACACATGTACAGTAATTGGTTATAGAGGCATCAGCTAACTCTGAAAAATTACAGTAGAACAGGTCAGTATAACACAAAGTTTTTTTTTTTTTTTAAGGCTAACAAAATGAAAAATTATTTGTCAAATCTGATTAAGAAAAAAATGAAGACAGAATTAACAAGACTGAAAGACAGGAGACCTAAATACTAAGCTAAGTCCCATAGTTTCAGGTATGAGTTGAATTTGTTCCCTCACAAATTCATATGATGAAATTAAGCCCCAGTATCTCAGCCTTTTTCAGTGAACAATGCAAAGAAACAGAGGAAAACAATAGAATGAGAAAGACTACAGATGTCTTCAAGAAAATGAGAAATACCAAAAGAACTTTTCAAGCAAAGATGGGCACAGTAAAGGACAGACGCAGAAGCAGAAGATATTAAGAATAGGTGGTATGAACACACAAAAGAATTGTACAAAAAAGATCTTAATGACCTGGATAATCATGATTGTATGATCATTTAGCTAGAGCCAGACATCTTGGAGTGCAAAGTCAAGTGGACCTTAGGAAGCATTAATACAAACAAAGCTAGTGGAAGTGATAGAATTCTAGCTGAGCTATTTTAAATACTAAAAGACAGAAACCAGAAGAGAAAGAGACACGTGTACCCCAATGTTCATCGCAGCACTGTTTATAATAGCCAGGACATGGAAGCAACCTAGATGTCCACCAGCAGATGAATGGATAAGAAAGCTATGGTACATATACACAATGGAGTATTACTCAGCCATTAAAAAGAAAACATTTGAATCAGTTCTAATGAGGTGGATGAAACTGGAGCCGATTATACAGAGTGAAAAACACCAATACAGTATAATAACGCATATATATGGAATTTAGAAAGATGGTAACAATAACCCTGTATACGAGACAGCAAAAGAGACAGTGATGTATAGAACAGTCTTATGGACTCTCTGGGAGAGGGAGAGGGTGGGAAGATTTGGGAGAATGGCATTGAAACATGTAAAATATCACGTAAGAAACGAGTTGCCAGTCCAGGTTCGATGCATGATACTGGATGCTTGGGGCTAGTGCACTGGGACGACCCAGAGGGATGGTATGGGGAGGGAGGAGGGAGGAGGGTTCAGGATGGGGAACACATGTATACCTGTGGCGGATTCATTTTGATATTTGGCAAAACTAATACAATTATATAAAGTTTAAAAATAAAATAAAATTTAAAAAAATAAAATAAAAGATGATGCTGTGAAAGTGCTGCACTAAATATACCAGCAAATTTGGAAAAACTCAGCAGTGGCCATAGGACTAGAAAAGGTCAGTTTTCATTCCAATCCCACAGAAGGGCAATGACAATGTTCAAACTACCCCACAATTGCACTCATTTCACATGTTAGCAAAGTAATGTTCAAAATCCATCAAGCTAGGCGTCAGCAATATGTGAATCAAGAACATCCAAATATACAAGCTGGATTTAGAAAAGGCAGTGGAACCAAAGATAAAGTTGCCAACATCTGTTGGCTCATAAAAAAAGCTAAAGAATTTCAGAAAAACATCTAGTTCTGCTTTACTGAGTATACTAAACCCTTGGACTGTATAAATCACAAAAAATGAGGAAATTCTTAAACAGATGGAATACCAAGCCACATTACCTGCCTCCTGACAAACCAGTAAGCAGGTCAAGAAGCAATAATTAGAACTGGACATGGAACAACAGACTAGTTCCAAATTGGGAAAGGAGTATGTCAAGGCTATATATTGTCACCCTGCTTATTTAACTTATATGCAGAGTACATCATGCGAAACACTGGACTGGATGAAGCACAGGCTGGAATCAAGATTGCAGGAAGAAATATCAATAACCTCAGACATGAGATGACACCACCCTTATGGCAGAAAGCAAAGAGGAATTAAAGAGGCTTTTGATGAAAGTGAAAGAAAACAGTGAAAAAGCTGGCTTAAAACTCAACAGTAGGGGTGGGATGGGGAGGAGATGGGAGGGAGGTTCTAAAGGGAGGGGATATATGTATACCTATGGCTGATTCATGATGAGGTTTGATAGAAAACCACAAAAGTCTGTAAAGCAATTATCCTCAATAAAAAAAAATAAACTAAAAAAATGAAGATCATGGCATCTGGTCCCATCACTTCATGGCAAATAGATGGGGAAACAATGGAAACAGTGACAGATTTTATTTTCTTGTGCTCCAAAATCACTGTGGACGGTGACTGTAGCCATGAAATAAGAGACGTTTGCTCCTTGGAATAAAAGCAATGACAAACCTAGACAGCGTATTAAACAGCAGAGACATTATTTTGCCTACAAAAGTCCGTAGAGTCAAAGCTATGGTTTTTCCAATAGTCATTTACGGATGTGAGAGCTGGGCAATAAAAAAGGCTGAGCACCAAAGAATTGATGGCTTCAAACTGTGGTGTTGGAGAAGATTCTTGAGAGTCCCTTGGACAGCAAGGAGATCAAACCAGCCAATTCTAAAGGAAATCAACCCTGAAAATTCATTGGAAGGACTGATACTGAATACTTGGGCCACCTGATGTGAAGAACTAACTCATTGGAAAAGACCTTGATGCTGGGAAAGACTGAAGGCAGGAGGAGAAGGGGACAACAGAGGATGAGATGTTTGGATGGCATCACTGACTCAATGCACATGAGTCTGAGCAAACTCAATCCAACAGATGGTGAAGGACAGGGAAGCCTGGCGTGCTGAAGTTCATGGGGTTGCAAAGAGTCAGACACTACTGAGCGACTGAACAACAACAACCACAGAATATAACTGAATTTAGAGACAGGGCCTTTAAAAAGGTTAAGGTATAAAGAGGCCCCTCGGGTGAGTCCTAATCCAATAGGAGTGGCGTTCCTGAAAGGTAAATACACACAGGGAGGGAAAGACATGGAAGCAAAGAGGCAATATGGCCGCCACAAGTCAGGGCGAAACGTCTCGGAATGCAGTCAACTAACCCTGTAGGCACCTAATCTTGGACTTCTTGCCTCCCGAACTGTGATTAAATAAACTTCTCTTGTTTAAGCAACCCGGTCTGTGGTAGTTTGTTATGGTAGCCCCTAAAAACTAACACACCTGGGCAAAGGAAACCCCCGTATTAATAGAGACAGTACATGTTCACTTTTCTGTCAATGTAACACTTGTGAGTTCTCTAATACATTGCCATTTTATTTTGACAGACCTTTAAAAAATGTCTTAAAAGGGCAAGACATTTGATTTACTGCAAACATGTTTTAAATTATTCGCAAAATTTATAGAACTTGAATAAAGCAGGAGGAAAACATTCTGAGATGTTCAAGTATTATTTACATAGGAAGAAAATTCAGAACACTTGTATAACTTTATTTTAAACCTCTCATTCCCTAAAGAATTATAATTTTGGCTTGATCAACATCTTTGGTGGAATAACATTTACTGATTATTTACAGGCTGGTGCTTATTTAGGATTTATTTTGTAAAGACTGTGATGATGAGTTCAATTCAATAAGTGATTTTATTGCAACTTTATTATAATACAAATTTAAAAATTAAAGCTTTACTAGCTCCAACATACAAAAAAATCCAAAACCAGAAAAAAAAAAAATCTGGCTTCTCATTGTATCCTATATATAATAAAATGAAATCATCACAACAAATTATGAATACTTTTAAGTACCCTGAGTTGCAAACAGGGCTTCCCTGGTGGCTGAGAAGATAAAGAATCTCCTGTATTGTAGAAGACCTGGATTCAATCCTGGATTCTGTCAGGAAGATCTCCTGAAGAAGGGAATGGCTATCCACTTCAGTATTCTTACCCGGAGAACTCCACAGACAGAGGAGCCTGGCAGGCTACAGTCCATGGGATCACAAAAGTCCAACAGGACTGAGCAACTAACACTTTCACTTTTTAAAAAGGAAAACAACATTATCTTCAAAACAGCAACTGGGAACATACACCTTCTAGGTACATATTAGAAGTCCGAGGAATTAGGAAACTTTTAAAGGTAAGAATTAGAAATGATCAATTGAAAACAGATGTATATCTAATTAATTTGGCCAATGCTATTATATTTATATGTCTCAGTTGGAAACTGTATTGTGCTATTCTGTGCTAGACAGTTATCATATTGCATTGTTACAGGGTTAGTTTTTTGAGGAAAAAGAAATCCTCTTGATGCTATTTTTAAATATAAGAACACGACTCTCGTCTACTTTCTTTCCCAAGGTTCTTCCTGCTTTTACTGCTTCCTGATACTTGGATTTCTACTATTAAAAAGTATGTGAAAAAAGACTTAGAAAATCTGCAAGAACAGGGCTAAAGCCACATGATCATCCAATCACTGAGAGGTTAATAAAAGGGCATAGGACTAAACGCTTCAGTGTGTCTAAGCCACATATCTGAGACAGAACTAAAAATCCCAGATACTCAGTGGTATTATAATGGATCAATATTTTTTTAAAACCTATATCTGTCCCTGGCGGCTTCCCCAGTGGCTCAGTGGTAAAGAATCCGACTGCAATGTAAGAGGTGCAGGAGACACAGGTTCGATCCCTGGGTTGGGAAAATCCCCAACCGGGAGGAGCGCATGGCAACCACTCCGGTATTCTTGCCTGGAGAGTCCCATGGACAGAGGAGCCTGGTGGGTTACAGTCCACAGTGTCACAAAGTCCCACACGACTGAAGCAACTTAGCACACACACACCAAGCTGTCACACATCACTTATCAGCCACTAGTACCTAACTCATGTCCAACTTTCATTTTTTATAAAGATCTATCACCATTTAAAAAATAAATTATTTACAAAAATTTTTATCAGTGATAAAGATTCTATATCTTGCCTTTTTGTATAAATTTGGTTCAATGACAGTTATCTCAAGCCATACCTCATCTTGAGCCATATCACATTCAGTTGCTTTTTACCTTCTTTTAACTTCTACTAAATCAAAGAATCCTTACTTAAACCAAGAGACCATCAGAGGAATGACTGCAAGCATTTGGCAGCTCCTGAGGGTGTTGTAGATAATTAGATCAGAGAAAGGATTAAGAGGCGTTTGTCATAGACAATGATATTGAGCATTTTATCAGATGGTAAGTTATTAACTATAACATACTGAAAAGGTAGAATGCTAAATATTTCTACTAGAGAGAGAAAGGTAGACAGATTTATAAAAGGGAGCCTACTAAACTGATTGAGTATTTTTGAGTTAAAATAAGGAATGAGAACTACAAACCACTACTCCGTACTTAAACAGGCTTGGATTACAGGTGAAGCACTGACGGGGTTGGTCACAAACGCCAGACGCTGTGACAGACATCTCTGTCAGTTAGTTACATACGGCTCAGCATTAACAAAAAAAAAAAAATATCATAAGGCAGTATTCTGGAGAAAGGTATCCCAGCTAAACCTAAGATCAATTCAGTCATTCTCAAATCTTGTGCCATGGTAAACCACAACACAACATAATCACTGCTTCTACAGTGAAAATAGGAAACACAGTCCTTTTCTAGAACTTATTTATAAGTAAAAAATAAAATTCCCTATCTGTACCAAAGACAAGTTATGGGGAATAAAGAAAACTAAACAGGCAACTCAAGGATACCAAGTCAAAAAGAGTTGGGACACATGAATAGTGACAACTGAAATACATCACTCTTTTTGCAAGCAGGGCAAACTGGATGCTTTACTTTAATGAACCATAAATCACTGATCTCCTTATTGTATTGTCTATATATAGTAATCAGCTTTCTCCCTCTTGCTTTTTGGGGAAAAAGTTGAAAGGACAGATTGGAGAGAATTTTACCTCTTCAAAATGATCCTCACATATCAAACCTGACAGGCTCTTGAAGTTTAACAGCACCTTCACAATTCCAATTTCATAGAAGCAAAAACAGAGATTTACACCAAAGAGATGACATAAATTGACCTTAAAGCCCAATGGCCTGCCAATTATAAATTACAGATTGCCAGGCCTATTTTTCTATCAACAGGATATATAAGCTAGTTATTGGCTGTAAAATTAACAAGTCTATATAAATTATTATAAAAAAGAAAATCACATTCGAAAAGCTATTGTTCAAAATAATCCTCACAAGAAGCATAGTAGTCATCTCTTGTTCTTCTCTGAAATTAATTTGACATTATTATTAAACAAATTTTGAGAGACTTTATCAAGCAACAAAAGAAAGTGCACCACAAAGTGGAGGGGCTTGGGAACGTGGGAGCCGGAACGATTTTCACCAACTTCCACGTTTTAACACTTTCCTTGGCCTCTTGTTTTTCACTGCCAATTATAGATGTGTATTTGTGCTCATAAAGGCCTATCTGTAGTATGGTTTATTTTTCCATTTTTTTTCTAAAATTTCTTTGACCTTGAAATCAATTAGTTTCATTTCACAGGAAGAGTCTATGCTAATTCAATAATGTTATTTTCTAATTCAGAAATACTATAGCACTGGGAAGAGTATATTGTATCATATGAAAACTAAGCAAACTTAAAAGATAATACTTTTCTGCATAATCACTCTACTGAAGTTTGTAAAAGTAAGTGAATTAAGTAAAAGCAATCAGTGGCAATTAAATTCCTATCTGTCTTTATCCTCTCAAAATAATTTGTTCTCAAGCTTAAAGTTCTAAACTTTTGTCTCTCAGATATTCAAGGTTTAAAAAAAGTGTGAAGGTTAGAAATCTTAGAAAAGAGAGGCAAACATTTACGTATAGTATGATCTATATAATAGTACTTCTCACATTTAGGGTATTTTTTCCCCTGAAATTTATTTTAGGACCATAATTAACAATAAAAAGGAAATTTATAGCCTTAGCAAAATTTTTAAATTACTATTTTAGTAGAAAATTTACAGAATTATAAACCACTTTAAAACAGCTCCATTCTGAAATGATGAAGGAACCCTTTCTGGTAGTTACTTGTACAAAGAAAGCCAGAATATTCATTAAAGAAAATATTGTCATTTCCTGCCTCACTAAAACTATTGCTTCATTAATAAACTGATAAGCATTTTCAAAAAGGATTAAAGCAAAGAAACATCACACTCAGAAATGTAAATTTGCTGACAACCTATAATCCTGGCCTACCTTTGATTTTCCTAAAGAAGACATGAATGCCTTTTTTTTTTCCTTCAAGCATCAGAACTGTAGAAAAGATAAGTTTCCATAAACTCCCCGAAATTAATTAATAAATCCAAAGAAATGCTATCTTCACAGCAAAAATGATAAAGGATTTTGAATCACTTGTCCTTTATAGGAAATAGTGCTTCTGATTGGCAAGTCGGGAAGCAATTCAGCAAAGAAAATAAAACAGGTAATTATATGAACAGGATTATGAAAAATCCTAACTTTCTTTACCTAGATAAAAGTTTTTTTAAGAAAGTTTCTTGAATTTTCATTTTATTTTTTATTCCACTTTGAAAAATGTATGTTTTTTTGGTGCAGAAGATGGATAAAGAGCTAAAAGGTTTCAATTAGAAAAACTTGGATTCCAACCCTAGCTTTGACCCATATCAGTTGTGATATCTGAACCTAAAAATATAATAATATCAAAATCAAAGGACATTTAAAAGGATTACTAAAAGCAATTAATACTATGCTATGCTTAGTGCATAGCCAACAGCTCATCATGCTTATTATAGAGAATTTAGAATATCACATCTTTATAAATATTTTCTACTTCTGCTCACCAACAAGTGGTCCTATAGCACTCAAAGTCTGTGACATATCCCATTACTTTTATAAAATGGATTGGGAGCTTCTGAAAATATTCAGTCAAATGAAAAATATACTTTTGAACAAGTAAATGTTTGAGAGCTTAATTCTAAGAAAATTTCTTTATTGAGCCTTAGAAAACACTACAGTTTCAAATGAAGAAAAAGATAGGTCTCAAAAATGTATGTGTGATACATTTATATACATATGTATAAGACAATAAAAGGGGTACAGTTCATACTAACCTACTTGACTTTATTTCAACCACATATACTGTCACTGAGCTTCCTTTATTCTAGAAGAGTAAGTAAGGTAAATGATAGTGGGCTCATATTTGAGAACTGTGGGAGCCAAACTGGAAAAGCACTACCTCTAAGATAAGGCTTTTATATACGAAGTAGTTTTATCATTAAATTACTTATAAAGAGTGTACTTACACATTTCCTAAACTGGAAGCATGTGTGCGTTCATGAATATTTTTCTGCATTTTGTCTGTTCAAAATCTGTTCCTTATCTATGCTGCCAAGTCACCCCAGTCGTGTCCGACTCTGTGTGATCCCACAGACGGCAGCCCACCAGGCTCCGCCGTCCCTGGGATTCTCCAGGCAAGAACATTGGAGTGGGCTGCCATTTCCTTCTCCAATGCATGAAAGTGAAAAGTGAAAGGGAAGTCGCTCAGTCGTGTCCGACTCTTAGCGACCCCATGGACTGCAGCCTACCAGGCTCCTCCGCCCATGGGAGTTTCCAGGCAAAAGTACTGGAGTGGGGTGCCATTGCCTTCTCCATCCTTATCTATAGCCATAGCCATATTAAAGCTCTTTAAAAGAGCTAGAAAGCAATTTTTCCACCTAGACTGCTTTAATCCATAGAAGGTAACTTTAACCAAAATATACAACAGTGTTAAAGAAAGTAACGTTATTTAGGTAAAAATAAAATAACAATTTAAGGAATTTGCTTCAATTACATAAAAAACAGAACCTTTGTATATTTAAAGGAAAAAGAATTTTTCCTCAAGAAACAAACTAGACCACAGGAAATTCAGAATTGTTTAAGAGTGGCAAGTGAAAGTGTTAGTTGCTCAGTCTTTCTGACTCTTTGTGACCCCATGGACTGCAGGCCGCCAGGCTCCACTGTTCACGGAATTCTCCAGGCAAGAATATTAGAGTGGATTGGCCATTCCCTTCTCCAGGAGATCTTCCCAACCCAGGGGTTGAACCTGGGTCTCCTGCATTGCAGGCAGATTCTTTACCATCTGAGACACCACAAAAGCCCTGTCTAAGTGTGGTGGAGCCTAATGAAAAAATAAAATGAAAGATATAGATATATATAAAAAAACAGAACAGTATTATTTATCTCACAATATATTAAACCACAAAGCCTCCATTGTAATTGGGGTATTAGACTGGCATTAATACAACAAACAATTCAGGAGCTTTAGCAATAAAAATGCTTGGCTGCTCAAAAATATGTTTTTAAAAGACAGCTTTCCATATGTTGTAGAATTATAGAGTCTATAATACAGAAAACTAGGATGAATTAATCCATATTTTTCAGATTTTCTTGGCTTAAGGAAAGGCCAACTGCTGTCCACCCTCTATTTTCAGCATGGACAGTTACTCTGTAAGAGATATATATGCTCAAGAGAAAATTACACAGCAGCTGCAGTCATGAAGAACTTCCCATCAGTTAGCGTGGATTCCCACAGGTGACCTGAGAGCCCCATTTCAATTAAAACGAAATAGAACAGCATGTATACAGCAGATTCAGATGCTCTATCACTTTTCTCTTGGATACAATCATTGGGGATAATATGTAATCCTGCTGTGAAAGGAAATAACTCAAATGCTACGTTCATGTAAAAGAACATCTATCAAAAATATCAAAAGCACTTTTACAATGCTTAATCCAAAATGTTCTAACTACAGTACAAAAAAAAAAAAAATAGGCTACTCTAAATAAGCATGAGATTAACCAGTTAGAAGCTAAAAAGCTAAGAGTGAACTCCCCCCCAAAAGGAGATTATTCATGCCTGAAAATGAATATCTGATCGCCGAATGTCTGCTAATAACCTGATGATGTACCATATTCTTAAAAAAAAAAAAAAAACTAAATACATAATAGCTATTTTTCCAGGTGACATATATAGTATGTACAGACTAGGAATTAAGATGTTTTGAAATCCCTGGATGAAAAGCCTTAAATGAATTATTTATCTCCTTTCTAATAGTCACTTTACCTTATTCTGGCTTAACTTTTAATAGATTAAGTTTCTGATTATATGTCCAGTTCTTGGTCAGAGCTCAGGGTTGGTGCACTGGGATGACCCAGAGGGATGGGATGGGGAGGGAGGTGGGAGGGGGGTCCAGGACTGGGGACAGATGTATACCCATGGCTGATTCATGTCAATGTATGGGAAAACCACTACAATACTGTAAAGTAATTAGCCTCCAATTAAAATGAATACATTTATTTAAAAAAAAAACACATTTAAAAAAATAATAAAAAAATAAAATACAGACTTGCCAGGGTTTCAATTTAACCTCTTCCTTAAATATATACCCTCTACCAAAATGGACACTTCTCCAAACTCTATACTAATTAGAACAAGTATTAAATATGTTAACTTTATTTGAAACAACAAGAAATGTTTCTAGATGATCAGTAACTCCTTGAGTTCTCTAACTTTTTCCAGTCCTTATGCTTACTGACTTTACTCGATCTGGTCCAAAATCCAAAACGAACTTCATTCTCTGCTCTCTGCTACTTTGTTCTTGTTGTAAAAATAGCCTTGCCAACAGAATAAGAATGCATAAATTCAGTTATTCACCAGCCTATTTTATATTCATTAATAAAAATAAATGAAATCAACACTCTCTACTATGACTTCATGAACAGCATCAACTTTAGCAAGAAGCTCTTTGCAAGTTTCCAAACCCAGATGAACTAATGTTTCTATACCAAACAAATTTTCATATTTGTTTTATTTTGTTTCCCTGATTGTTAAATCACATTAAGGCATCACACAGGAAGCTCACAGGAACCCAATTCCCCATTCACCTTCCTATTAGTTGATGACAGCAAATAGAATGGTATTAAAATGCTGGAAATATTCCCTAATGGTGGTTTAAAAACAATAACAGAATTATCATTCTATCTCTATATCTGTAGGAAAACAAATGAGAATAGTTCTTGCTTTATAAAGCTTTGGAATGGCTAAATCAGATAACTTCAGTATATTTTAGTATAATTACCTTACTAGAATGTAATCTATACAGTTTCTTACCATCAGATCTGAGTTATAGCAAATCCTTTTATGGGGAGACTTTAGATAAAGGCAAGAAAAAAGACCAAGAGTTAAACATTAGGGTGGTCATAGGTAGAAATTTTCCCAGGAAACATAATTATCCCAAAACATCCATCAAGAAACTGTTAGGGCACCTCACAATATACCAAGCACCAGAAGTAAAAAGAAGATATGAAACACTTCTGCTCCTCAAGTTTCTCACAATCTAACTAGAAAGAGATTAAGCTACATCAATCTACTATCTGGAGGCATCACTGAAACGAAGGAGCAAATGAATTTAGAGGGCCAATCAGTAGAAGAGGTTCTTGGTGTTAAAGAGGCAAGAACAGTGGCAAGAATCCTACTCTACTCAAACTGCTACACATTTAAGTATTATTCCCAATTCTAGTCGACTATATAGGAGACACAACTGTATTTAAATTATGCAAAATTATATTGAATATATGATAAGGCTCAGAATACAAAGCATTAGGTTTGAGCAGTTTATACATTTATGCATTATATATATATATATATATATATATATATATATATATACATACACACACACACACATACAACTTGTGCATATGTGAACCGTAAACTTCCTGATGTTCAAGGTGGTTTTAGAAAAGGCAGAGGAACCAGAGATCAAATTGCCAACATCCTCTGGATCATGGAAAAAGCAAGAGAGTTCCAGAAAAACATCTATTTCTGCTTGACTGATTATGCCAAAGCCTTTGACTGTGTGGATCACAATAAACTGTGGAAAATTCTAAAAGAGATGGGAATACCAGACCACTTGACCTGCCTCTTGAGAAATTTGTATGCAGGTCAGGAAGCAACAGTTAGAACTGGACATGGAACAACAGACTGGTTCCAAATAGGAAAAGGAGTATGTCAAGGCTGTATATTGTCACCCTGCTTATTTAACTTATATGCAGAGTACATCATGAGAAACACTAGACTGCAAGAAACATAAGCTAGAATCAAGATTGCCAGAAGAAATATCAATAACCTCAGATATGCAGAGGACACCACCCTTACGGCAGAAAGTGCAGAGGAATTAAAAAGCCTCTTGATGAAAGTGAAAGTGGAGAGTAAAAAGTTGGCTTAAAGCTCAACATTCAAAAAACGAAGGTCATGGCATCTGGTCCCATCACTTCATGGCAAATAGATGTGGAAACAGTGTCAGACTTTATTTTTTGGGGGGGCTCCAAAATCACTGCAGATGGTGACTGCAGCCATGAAATTAAAAGACGCTTACTTCTTGGAAGGAAAGTTATGACCAACCTAGATAGCATATTCAAAAGCAGAGACATTACTTTGCCAACAAAGGTCCGTCTAGTCCAGGCTCTGGTTTTTCCTGTGGTCATGTATGGATGTGAGAGTTGGACTGTGAAGTAGGCTGAGCGCCGAAGAATTGATGCTTTTGAACGGTGGTGTTGGAGAAGACTCTTGAGAGTCCCTTGGACTGCAAGGAGGTCCAACCAGTCCATTCTGAAGGAGATCAGCCCTGGGATTTCTTTGGAAGGAATGATGCTAAAGCTGAAACTCCAGTACTTGGCCACCTCATGCGAAGAGTTGACTCATTGGAAAAGACTCTGATGCTGGGAGGGATTGGGGGCAGGAGGAGAAGGGGACGATAGGATGACATGGCTGGATGGCATCACTGACTCAATGGACGTGAGTCTGAGTGAACTCCTGGAGTTGGTGATGGACAGGGAGGCCTGGTGTGCTGCGATTCATGGGCTCACAAAGAGTCGGACACGACTGAGCGACTGAACTGAACTGAACTGAACTGTGCATAATATAACAGGCTTATTATGTTAGAGATTAAGAAAGTTCTTTTCTGAAATGGATAATATTTTAAAATATTTTAAAGTAAAAGCATTCTTAACTTATGCATCCATGAATTAATTTATATATTAAAATATTTAGTTAAATTTTAGTGATTTTCTGAATTATATAACTTAAAAAAAATCATATAACAACTTGTGGAGAGGAGGAGAAAAGAGGGACATGTACTAGAGTAAGAGAGTAGGTCTATGATACTGAATGCAGGCATGGCAATCTTGAAAATATCAACCATCCACCCTGCTCTAACCCCTTTTGTTTGTTAGTAAAGCAGTCATTTTTGTAAGTTGTTACACGCTTCTGAAGTACAGAGCTTAATGTTTAAATCAGATTTATTGTTTCATACTGCTTTATGTTTATGACTGACAGAAAACACAGTTTGAAAGACATACATTCTCGTTATGTTAGTAAGGAAGAGAATTTGATGATAAGTAGCTTCAGTCTTTCAGTCTTCTGGAAATTAAATTTCGCACATTGGTTAGCCCAGGCGTAGATAAAATCATTGCAAACACACTGCCTAAGATATTGTAAGACAAGTGTAAAAAAAAAAAACAAAAAACCTACATCATGATACATACCTAAGTGATAAGAAAATATATTTGTTTTCATGTGTGTGCAACTTCAAATCAGTGTACAGGACTCACTTTAACATAACAATTTATTAACAACAAACTCAACTATCGATATTCAATTTAATACCTGACTTAAGTAACTACTAGTTTATGGCTTTTCCACATCCCTTTACTGAACTGATGTCTCTTTATAATAAATCCACTTTGGAACTCAAAATTATCTCATTATACAGAATCCTGAAATACTAATTATTAAATGAAAGAGGGTAAATAAGATGAATTCACAGGTCAGAAAGTTTTTCTTGCATTTTTCAATTGACTAAAAATAAGTAACCAATTCCAGAAAAATAAACGACCCAATCAAAAAATGGGCCAAAGAACTAAATAGACAGTTCTCCAAAGAAGACATACAGATGGCTAACAAACACATGAAAAGATGCTCAACATCACTCATTATCAGAGAAATGCAAATCAAAACCACTATGAGGTACCATTTCACGCCAGTCAGAATGGTTGCGATCCAAAAGTCTACAAGCAATAAATGCTGGAGAGGGTGTGGAGAAAAGGGAACCCTCTTACACTGTTGCTGGGAATGCAAACTAGTACTGCCACTAAGGAGAACAGTGTGGAGATTCCTTAAAAAACTGGAAATAGAACTGCCTTATGATCCAGCAATCCCGCTGCTGGGCATACACACTGAGGAAACCAGAAGGGAAAGAGACACATGTACCCCAATGTTCATCGCAGCACTGTTTATAATAGCCAGGACATGGAAGCAACCTAGATGTCCATTAGCAGATGAATGGATAAGAAAGCTGTGGTACATATACACAATGGAGTATTACTCAGCCATTAAAAGAATACATTTGAATCAGTTCTAATGAGGTGGATGAAACTGGAGACTATTATACAGAGTGAAGTAAGCCAGAAAGAAAAACACCAATACAGTATACTAACGCATATATATGGAATTTAGAAAGATGGTAACAATAACCCTGTATACGAGACAGCAAAAGAGACAGTGATGTATAGAACAGTCTTATGGACTCTCTGGGAGAGGGAGAGGGTAGGAAGATTTGGGAGAATGACATTGAAACATGTATAATATCATGTATGAAACGAGTCGCCAGTCCAGGTTCGATGCACGATACTGGATGCTTGGGGCTGGTGCACTGGGATGACCCAGAGGGATGGTATGGGGAGGGAGGAGGGAGGAGGGTTCAGGATGGGGAACACATGTATACCTGTGGTGGATTCATTTCAATTAAAAAAAATAAATAAAAGAAAAAAAAATAAAATATGGTAACTGAAAAAAAAATAAAATAAAAAAATAAAAATAAGTAACCAATGTTAGAAATATAACTTTAAAGATTTTCCACAGAATTTTAAAACTCAAACATACTCTTAGTAACATCTGTTAAAAAAAGGACAATATTGTAATGTCTTTCCTATTCTCCATCACAGCACAAATGCACTCTAACAGTAGGCTATTAAATAAGTCTACAAACTTTTGTTCGTTCAATTAAAACATGTATTCTGACCTGTACGTACATGTAGTATCATCTCGCTTTAAAATATTAAGACAGAAATTTTGTACTAGAATCCACATACCCATAAGTATAGACACAAACTCTTCTTAGACTCCTGGCCTTCCCAATAGAGACATTAAGAATGTCTTTATTTTTCTTATTTAAATGGGGTGAAATTTACTTTAAAACTTACTATAAGCTGAAAAAGACAAATGATATTAATCACAGGAGTCAAATATCTGTTTAGTAGGAAATAATACTGGTCAAGCAGATATAGAAAAGACAGAGGAACCAGAGATAAAATTGCCAACATCCGTTGGATCATTGAAAAAGCAAAGAGAGTTCCAGAAAAACACCTACTTCTACTTTATTGACTATGCCAAAGGCTTTGACTGTGTGGACCACAACAAACTGTGGAAAATTCTTAAAAGACATGGGAATAGCAGACCACCTGATCTGCCTCCTGAGAAATCTATAGGCAGGTCAAGAAGCAACAGTTAGAACTGGACATGGAAAAACAGACTGGTTCCAAATTGGGAAAGGAGTATGTCATGGCTGTATACTGTCACCCTGCTTATTTAACTTATATGCAGAGTATATCATGAGAAATATTAGACTGGATGAAGCACAAGCTAGAATCAAAACTGCCGGGAGAAATATCAATAAGCTTAGATGACACCACCCTTAAGGCAGAAAGCGAAGAGGAACTAAAGAGCCTCTTGATGAAAGTGAAAGAGTAGAGTGAAAAAGTTGGCTTAACACTCAACATTCAGAAAACTTAAGAAACAATGGAAACAGTGACAGACTTTATCTTCTTGGGTTCCCAAATCACTGCAGATGGTGACTGCGGACATGAAATTAAAAGACGCTTGGTTCTTGGAAGAAAAGCTATGACCAATCTAGGCAGCATATTAAAAGGTAGAGACATTATGTTCCTGATAAAGGTCCATCTAGTCAAAGCTATGGTTTTTCCAGTGGTCATGTATGGATGTGAGAGGTGGACTATAAAGAAAGTTGAGTGCCAAAGAATTGATGCTCTTGAACTGCGGTGTTGGAGAAGCCTCTTGAGACTCCCTTGGACGGCAAGGAGATCCAACCTGTCAATCCTAAAGAAAATCAGTCCTGAATATTCATTGGAAGGATTGACGCTGAATTGAAACTCCAATACTTTGGCCAGCTGAAGCAAACAACTGACTCATTGGAAAAGACCCTGATGCTGGGAAAGATTGAAGACAGGAGGAGAAGGGGATGACAGAGGATGAGATGGCTGGATGGCATCACCGACTTGATGGACATGAGTTTGAGCAAGCTTCAGGAGTTGGTGATGGAAAGGGAAGCCTGGTATGCTGCAGTCCATGGGGTCGCAAAGAGTAGGACACGACTGAGCAACTGAACTGAACTGAATCATCCACCTAGAAGGGTTTTGAACAGAAAGTGAAAATTGGATTTAGAGACTTGACAGTTTGTTGAAACAGAGAAATTGTGGCTAGCTGTCAGAAAAAAACAGGACATAAGATCCAGCCACAAGGAGCTATCAACATGTTATGAAATGGAAAGGAATAACACAGTACCTATAAGAGCTGGTGAAGTGAGCTAAGTGCCAGATGAAGAAATTTGCTGTCTAAGAAATTTTGAAAGAGTAAAACTTCATGATTCTGAATCACATCCAGAAATCGACATCCATTAGTCATCTGTAAACTGGCAAATCTCAGATAAACTCTTGTTCAGTCCCTACATCACATCCAACTCTTTGCAATCCCATAAACTGCAGCAAACTCTGTCAAAAAGTAAAATCAACCTACTGAATTCAGTTAGTCATGTGGTTATCATGGGTATCATACATACCAAAGAAAGGTTATGCACTCTGAATGTTAAAAGTATAAACAGGGCAATTCACATGAAAACTGGCTATCATAACAGCCATAGAAAAAGGTCTGCATGACCCGATGTCACTGGATTCTGGAGACTGGTGAAAACTGCCCAGGTAAAAATAAAAAGCACAAGCATGGAATGTTGTTCTCTACATCTAGTTCACCAGAGTAATAATGGAACAAATTAGTCTAGACTATGGTAGGCAGACTATGATCTCAGGCAACAACAAACTTTATTCAATAAATATTTTATTTGGGGGGACTTAGATTTCTAGTTATAAAAAGAGCATAGTTGAACTAGATCATCTTTGAGGATCCTTTCAGACTTAAAACAACATGATTCTGAGTGGTTTACCCAATCCTTCACACATCAGCTCACCTCCAGAGTTTGCTAAGGTACCCTGAACCATTTGGACAAGAAGGCTTCCTATCCTTCTCTAATCTGACAGCATAAATATCCCACTGGTCTACGGCACTGTTTCTCATACTTTAATGTGCATTTGAATCACTTGGAGATCTTGTCAAAATGCAGAGTATAATTCAGAAAAGGTATGGCAATCCACTCCAGTATTCTTGCCTGCAGAATCCCATAGACAGAAGAGCCTGGCAGGCTACAGTCCACAGTGTCGCAAAGAGTCAGACACAACTGAAGTGATGGGCTTCAAAAGTGGCACTAGTGTTAAAGAACCTGCCTGCCACTGCAGCAGAAGTAACAGATGTGAGTTCAATCCCTGGGTCAGGGAAGATCCCCTGGAAGAGGGCATGGCGACTCACTCCAGTATTCTTGCCTGGAAAATCCCATGGACAGAGGATCCTGGTGGGTTACACAGTTCATAGGGTCACAAAGAGTCGGATACAACTGAAGTGACTTAGCATACACCACACACAGGCTCGAGTTCACAGACCAAACTTTGAATAACAAATGTCTGAGATACTCAGGAGGTCTCAACAGCTTCAAAAAAAGCAGCAGCAGCATACACTAGATTTCCTAAAATCTGTAGAACAACAGCTCAATGAAATATTCATATTTTAGATGAAATCTAAGGCCCATTTACTAGTTCAATTTGTTTTCAAGTCCCCTGTAACAAAGACACAAACTTCCATTCCACTGTTAATATTTCACTTTAGGACCACAATTTAATCATGTCAGTTGGAAAGAAAACCACACCTACATGTCATTTATGCAGTTGTTCTCAGAAAATACAGGTTGTAAATAGCTTTGCTCTATTTCAGAAGCAACAGTACTGACATTTGGAGTTTATTCTAAAAAAACTGACTTTATCCTTTAATGAGATATAAAAGTACTCTTCCAAAGCTCCAACTGAAATCTAATTTTTTTTCCCCTGTATGGAATTTATTTTTGATCATTAAAAATAAACGATTACATTATTTCTGTTGGGGGAAAATTTTTAAAAAGTCATCAAATATTTTAAAGATGCTCTACAAAACAAGAATGAGAGGCCATACTTCTTTATTTAAATAAAAGGCCAGAGGGAACAAGAAAGTGTCCAGTATTAAGTTATGAAATCTAAAATTTTAAAAATACTACAAAAGAGCAGCTCCACACTTACTAATATGTTTAACTCTACCTTTGTTGTTTGAAACTTAGACCAGAATTTCCCACTTAAAATTTTTGTTGTACCTAGGATAGATCATAACACATACTCAACTATTAATTTGGTTGAAATATTGTTGTTTGCAATTACAAAATAAATATATACCTGAAAAAAACAATAATTTTTAAGACAAATACTGCAATTAAATAAGAAATCATTCTCAATTTCCATGAGAGTCTAACATCAGATTCTAATGGGCTTCCCTTGTGGCTCAGTTGGTAAAGAGTCTGCCTGTAATGTGGGAGACTTGTGTTTGATTCCTGGGTTTGGAAGATCTCCTGAAGAAAGGAAGGGCTACCCACTCCAGTATTCTGGCCTGGAGAAATAAATGGTCTGTACAGTCCAAATCTATTGACTGTGTGGATCACAACAAACTGGAAAATTCTTAAAGAGATAGGAATACCAGACCACCTTGACCTGCCTCCTGAGAAATCTGTATGCAGGTCAGGAAGCAACAGTTAGAACTGGACATGGAACAACAGACTGGCTCCAAACAGGAAAAAGAGTACATTCAAGGCTGTATATTGTCACATTGCTTATTTAACTTATATGCAGAGTACATCATGAGAAACGCTGGGCTGGATGAAGCAAAAGCTGGAATCTAGACTGTCAGGAGAAATATCAATAAACTCAGATATGCAGATGACACCACCCTTATGGCATAGAGTGAAGAAGGGCTAAAGAGCCTCTTGATGAAGGGAAAAGAGGAGAGTGAAAAAGTTGGCTTAAAACTCAACATTCAGAAAACTGAGATCATGGCATCTGGTCCCATCACTTCATTGCAAATAAATGGGGGAGTAATGGAAACAGTGACACACTTTTTGGGGGAATGTCAAAATCACTGCAGATGGTGACTGCAACCATGAAATTAAAAGACGTTTGCTCCTTGGAAGAAAAGTTATGATCAACCTAGACAGCATATTAAAAAGCAGGGATGTTACATTGCCAACAAAGGTCCGCCTAGTCAAGGCTATGGTTTTTCCAGTGGTCATGTATGGATGTGAGAGTTGGACTATAAAGAAAGCTGAGCACCGAAGAATGGATGCTTTTGAACTGTGGTGTTGGAGAAGACTCTTGAGAGTCCCTTGGACTGCCAGGAGATCCAACCAGTCAATCCTAAAGGAGATTAGTCCTGAATATTCATTGGAAGGACTGATGTTGACGCCGAAACTCCAATACTTTGGCCACCTGATGTGAAGAGCTGACTTATTGGAAAAGACCCCGATGCTGGGAAAAACTGAAGGCGGGAAGAGAAGGGGACAACAGAGGATGAGATGGTTGGATGGTATCACTGACTCAATGGACATGAGTTTGAGTAAGCTCAGGAGTTGGTGATGGACAGGCAGGCCTGGCGTGGTGCAGTCCATGGGGTCGCAAAGAGTCGGACATGACTGTGTGACCCTCACTAATGTTTCAGAAGGGACATCTGAGGATGAAGAAGGATGAAGTGGGATGTCTGTGTTTTCTTCCACAATTGTTTTAGGTCTTCAGTTTAAAATTCTATTTTTTTCCCACACGGCAGGAGTTTTCATTGCATAATTTATATATATATTAACCATAACTAAGTTTTGCTTGTTGCTTAAACTATTAACAGTTTATGAATGGGAAAGTATAAACAAAGGAAAAGGAGTAGAGACGTTGCTGAGAGCAAAACCTGTAACAGAGAGAAACTGGTTGCAGGGGTTGCATTTGGGCCCATGAGAAAGAGGCCGCCTACTGTGGAAAACGTGAAAAGACAGAATTGGAAAGTATAAAAATACATTAACTCATAAAGGAGAAGACAGGGTTTGGGGAACACTGAGTCAGAAATTTCTTCACTGATCCAGACAGAGGCTGGGCAAAGGCCAGGCAATGTTGCAGAGAGTCGGAGACATATGTTGAGCTTTGAGAAATTCACCAGTAGGTGAAGATGGAATCTGAAACAGAAAAAAGCCTTTCCAAAGGTTCATGCTATGAAAATGCAGGATGGGTTCAACTAAAGTTGGTGTTGCTGGAGGGCAAGGTGTCTGGAAGCGCAACAGTATTAAGAGATTTTGATGTAAAGAAATTATCCTTCAATTAAATTTTTTTTAAAAAGAGACTTTGAGGTGGTTAGAACTGGGTTTTGGGGACCCAGTCAGGAAGGAAAAGACCACCCCTGGAGTCATGTTGGGCTTACAGACGCTGCCCCAGCTCTCTGCTGTGACCACCACTGGGGAGTGGTTGACTGTCTCCCATTCACCATGACAACATCCCCCCAAAACATAGACTTTCAAATATAATGTGTCCCTTATATAACAGAATACTACGGGAAGGTTTTAAGGTAGCAGTAAACATCTTCAGGATTCTTTGTGGATCAAATAGACAGGTATCACAGATAACAAACTGCATGGTGGAAAGGCCTAGGGAATGTGCCACGCATGGTATGTGGAAAATTTGAACAGCAGTTCAGCAATAACTGGGGTAGTAGGGTGGGAGAAAGAAGCGTGGTCGAGGAGGTAAGGAGTATGAATTTTCAAGCTATAAAAAAGGCAGCTGAGGACCATTCAGTGATAACTTGGCTACTGGGATGGGGCTAGGGCACGGGGCAGGGAGTGGAGGGGATGGATTAAGAGGAAACTGGGATGACCTGGAGGTTTCCACATTGACTGAGTGGGCAAATAAAGAATAAAGAAAGAAAGTAGCATGTGAAGAATATAGTAAGCTAATACTCATACACAACGCATTTGAGATACTTGCAAGATATTCAAGTAAATATATATTTGAGAGACAGTAGGAGATTCAAATCTGATATATTTAAGAGACAGTAAGAGACCCAAATCTGAGTCCTGTGGGAGAGGTTGTGGCTAGAGGTCATGAGCATTTGGCTATATAAATCAGGCGAGTGGATTCAGTCTCCCAAACAGCACATGAGGTATGAAAATATAAGAGGATCTAGAATCAATATTTAGAAAACAGCAAAAGTTAAGGGATGGCTAGAGCAAAAGAAGCTGATAGAGGAGCTTGGGAAATGTTTAGGAATGCACTTAGTAAGCAGAGAAAAGTGGTGTCAAAAGAGTTTGCTGAGAAGAGAACAGCTCTCAATGTCAAGGGCTAGAGAGAGATGAAATAATAGCGCACTGAAATGTGGCCTGAGGAATTTACAATTAGGAAACCACTACTGATCTTACAGACAGTGGTTTCACAAAAGCAGTAAGAGGAGAAGTCAAAAAGTCAAATTTCAGTAGGCTGAAGAAAAAAGGGAGGAGCTAAAAAAAACAATGAGCAAGATGGCTCTGCAGAGGTATTTGAATAGGAATAAAATAAAGCGGTACTTGGAGATGCATGAGATTCAGAGTGGGTTGTTTGTTTGAACAGGACAGACTTGAGCACATCAATACAAGTAGGAAAGGAAGCAAGACAGGACGTGAGTATAAAGATACAAAGACGCTGAGGATAACTGGGGCAGGGGATCAAGACTCGGGGCAAAGATAGAAGGTGGTTTTCAAACCGAACCCCATCAGCAGACTGTGTACATTATCTGGATTAAACCTAAGACAGGACTGTTTGGTATCAGCAGTTTCTTTGAATCTGGGTCACAGCAAATTACCAAAGGCCATCAACTGGAATTCAAGAAATAGAAAAGCTTTCTCAACATTGAAAGTAAGAACTCTAGAAATCAACGTGATCTTTCAGAGATACAAGGTTTCCCTCTCTTATTTTAACTTTACTATAAAACATATCTTATGGATGAACTAGGAATATAATGCTGTTCTTCTTACACAATAAAAAGAATTTAGAGGTACTGGGAGTAGTTAATGGATTTTCTATTTTCATGCCAGAATTATATCTCCCAAAATGTATCTAAATCATTCATCTAATATTTTCAAACCTATCTTGAAATATGAGAGATTAGGGATTTCTAATGATATATTATCACATTATCTATTTTTCCCTCTCCAAACTTATTACTATTAAAATCAAATTCAAAAAACCTTATTTAATAGATTTTGTCCTTAAAATAAGGCACAGCCGTTGTCTTTTCTGTCTGCACTTGCATTTTGTTTTTAATAATGCAGACTCACTTGGAAAATGAATAGAAAATAGACTAACATTTAAAAATAGAAATACAGAAGAATACTGGAACATCTGCTGTACTTGTGTACCTCAAAATGTGAAGATATGCTAAAGCAGACTTTGTGCTTTATTTTCTTAAACAAGAGTTTAGGGGAGGTTACAAGAAGATTCACTGAACAAAGAGTTGTTAAGGCAAAAACTGGAAACCGAAACACTTCGGCGTTTGGTGTCAAAACCATTCAGACATATCCATCAAACCATCAAACATGACCAAAGAAAGCTATTCACAGGACTGTGTACTTATATTTATTTAAAAAATAAAAGGCATTTCAGAAACCATATATATAATAGCTAGAGATTTTTCAAATTATTAGTTTTTTCCCATTTGTATTTCTGAAAATGTGGGCTTTTCAGAAACAGATGCTCATTCCAAAGCATCTATTTGAGTAGAGGTTACAAGTAGTAACAGAATTTCATTCTGAATTAGTACTTTAGGATTTTGTGACCTAAGGAATCCTAACACTGTAAAATAACACTGTAATATTCAGCTTCTTTCATAGAAAATAGGATTTATGGAGTCAGATAGGCTTGTTAGTTTGAATACCAGTTCGAGAGAAAATACTGTCTCCCATTTTAGCAACCCAAGGGAAAAGTTTGTCTCGCTGACCATATAGTTTTGACGTAGGGGATATCCAAACAGGAATAGGATATGATATATGAGTGAGACTGTCCCTTTCTTGTCTTAAAGGGCAGCATGGAAGAGAGAGGAAGCCAAACGAGACTATCTCATCCATGAACCGATTTCCCTTCTCCTGCTCTTTCTAGGGCAGCAGCAGCTCATTAGATCCACATGGGTACCACAGGGCAGGGCAGGGCTCTAGCTCCTGGTCCTTGTTAAGGACTCGGAAAAGTGACTGTCCCTCAGGCTGCCCCAGACGGCAGAGCCACCACCTTGGAGGCAAGGTGTCTGCAGTGAGGAGGACCCAAGGTTTAATCCACTGATTAGCTTCTGGTTCCGGGCAGTCTCAGAGGGAAGCAGAAGCTGCCGAGGGCTGGCCAGGGTACCGACCTCAGGGAGGCTGCCCAGCAGAGCGTTCTGTGGAATCAAACAGGACACACATCCAGGTCTGAGAGGAATGGAGGGCAGCAGTAGCAGGAGCAGAGGTGAAACAAAGCTGGCTGGCGCTACAGGCAACTCCGCCCGAGATGAAACGTGGCAAACGGCGAGTACACCAGTGACTGACTCTAGCCTTGAAATGTGCAACCGTGGGAAAGCAACCACCAAATGGCTGAGGAGCTTCACTCGGGGACAGAGGAGGCAGGGGCACCTTTCTGCCTCAAAGGTGCAGAAGGGGACCTCTGCTGGGATGCAGACAAGGTTACCTGAGAGACTATGGTCCAGACTTGGTCCCTGGACCAAAGCAGACTAAAAAGGACTGCTTTAAATTTTAAACTAGATTTGACTTTCAGTTCACTCTTTCCCACTAAGTTTCTTGCTGCTTCACCACCAGCCTTCCCACGTCACACAAGGAGGGTTCACTTTTTCAGCTAAAGGCTGTCATCATTTGGACTCCTCTGGATTTCTCAAATTCCACGACCATGGTCCCTTTCGCTCACTCAGGTCCAGCCACAGCGGCTTCTCTGACATTCTTCAAACACGCAGGGCACACAGCTGCCTCAGGGCCTTTGCACTAGCGCTTCTCTCTACCTGGGATATGCATGTCATTTTTCCATGTAAATTTTTTCCTTGCATTCCTTTTTCCAATGGCACTGTCTCAATGAGGCCAACTCTGATGACATTTAAAATTACACTTTGTCTTTACTGGCATTCCTCTTGCCTTTGCTTTTTTTCCCCCACGGCAATTATTATCTTCTAAAATACTCTATAATTGACTTGCTTTTGTTTATTGTCTGTCTCCTGCCAATAGAAGATAACCAACACAGCTGCAGGACTTTCTGTGTATTTTATTCACTGCTGTATCTCTGCTTTCAAGAAAAGAGCCCGGCATTATAGTAAGCACTTGACAACTATTTGTTAAGTGGATTAGCCAAAGGTTCAAGAGGAAAATCAGATTAAACACTAAATTAAGGAAAACACATTTCCCTGTGCATCTATTTGTCCTTGACATTACAAGTGCTCAGAGATGACTTACTGGTTGGATTCCTTGTGTATGTGCTCCTGGTCATATCCTTATGACTGCCCTAGCCCATTCCCTTAGTGCAGCCTTTGGACCAAGCAATGTCTCATGAGAATAAAACCAAAACCAAGAGTCATATGCAAAAACAGCAGCTCACATTTACTGACCCCTTCTAGCCACTGTCTCAATCAATCTGCCTGTACTAGCCCATTTGATACAACAACCCTTCCAGGTGAACATTATTAACGCCATTAACAAACGGGCAACTAAGGGATAGTGAGGTTGGAAGTGTCTCAGGGTCAAAATGCGGTAAAATCAGGAGTCAAACCTAAGCAGTGGGAGTTCAGAGCCCATGAATTTCCAAAGGCCACTTGGAAAACCTGTGGCAACTACCTGTTTATTTTGTGACCTATAATAAGAGCTATTTCTTTAAAATCAAGCAAAAATTGTTTTTCCGAGAGGTAAAGCAACACATACATACAGCAAAACCCAAGCCAAAAGATCCATACACAGCATGGTTTTTTAACCATATAAATTATGATTTATATGATTATGACACCACCCAAAAATGTACACTATAAAAATTATGTTTGTTTTTTTTTTTACTATTCTTTTGATTAATACCAGAGAGACTAGAACTAAAGGAAAAGTTCTTAAAACAAAAAGAGACACTGATGTATAGAACAGTCTTATGGACTCTGTGGGAGAGGGAGAGGGTGGGAAGATTTGGGAGAGTGACATCGAAACATGTAGAATATCATGTAAGAAACGAGTTGCCAGTCCAGGTTCGACGCGCGATACTGGATGCTTGGGGCTGGTGCACTGGGACGACCCAGAGGGATGGTGTGGGGAGGGAGGAGGGAGGAGGGTTCAGGATGGGGAACACATGTATGCCTGTGGCGGATTCATTTTGATATTTGGCAAAACTAATACAATTATGTAAAGTTTAAAAATAAAATAAAATTAAAAAAAAAAAAAAAACAAAAAGTGAAAATACAGATTGACAGATGATACAGGAAAAAAGAAGGCCAGAGATAAAAGGTAGGTAAAAATCATTCACTGCTTCATTAAAATAGTAAAACCTTGGAAAAAGCACTTAACCTTTCTGGGTCCATTCTTTCATTTGTAGTAGAGACAGTTATAAACACATAAGGGGCTCTCCCAGTTCTCATATCTATGGTTATCTATTTAAAGATTCTTATGCTGAACAGTATCAGCTTTCTTTAAAAAAAAAAAAAAAAAAACAAAAGTATGGAAACTGCATTCCTTTAAAAAAAACTGTATTTCTTGGCTGTGCTGAGTCTACCTTTAGTTGCGGCTCGTAGACTCTTGGTTGAGGCAAGTGGAGCTGAGCTCCTGGACTGGGATCAACTAGGCCCGCTTTGGGAGCGTGGAGTCTTTGCCACTGGACCACCAGGGAGGTCCTCGATGTCTATTTTTAAGAACGTACTCAGGTCCTATTCTAATTTAAACTTTTAAAAATTCAAAAGCTAAAAAACTATAAGAAATTAGAACACGTGTGTTCATTGTTTTAACTAGGTTTGATATTTTATTGTCTTAGGTTAATAAATTATCATTCAAAATATTAAAACCAATATAATCTACTTTCAGATTTTATTGTGAGATTATAAGATTCACATGCAGCTGTACAAAATAATAGAGAGCGAAGGCTTATATCCTTTGCCCACCTTCCTCCAACGATACCAGTCTGCATAAATGTTATTTACTACCATAACCAGAACACAGACATGATCCAGATTTCATCAGTTTTTACCTGCACCCGTGTGTGTGTGTGTGTGTGTGTGTGTGTGTGTGTGTTTAATTCTACACAACTCTATCATTTTATCACAGGTGCAGATTCCCGTGAGCACCAATACAGAAAGTTCCTACACAAAGATCCCTTCATCCTACCTTTTTATAGCCACGGAAAACACCCTGCTTCCCTATTTTCTTTCACAGTAAAAGAAAACCAAAGAAAATTGTCTGGGTAATAACATCTTAATTTAGATTCAACCCACAAAATGATTATTAATAAAACTTTAAACTACCAGAATTAAGAAACTCTTTAGATTAGTAAGACAGATGCTTATGTAATGGGAAAAACACACTAAAAATAATACCTTTATTTGTTCCTTACCACATAATTAAATATAGAAAGACAGGATATCTGAGAAATAATTTCAATATGTAGCTGTAAACCATTAGAGGATTTTACTAAGGATAAATTGCAATTTAAGAAGCTGATACTCATTTGGAGAATGAAGAAAACCATCAAGCAAACATTCCAGCCAATAAGTTAACATTTGAGCCGAAAGTTCAGACTAAATTTTCTAAGAGGAAAAAAAAGAAGTATCGTATACTAAATAAAATTTAGGATTTGGTTACTTGAAAATATTTATGGATGTCAAACAGCTGAGAAGTCACATTGATTTGTATCTGCTCATATTTTATATACAGATACAATATACATGAAAAAGTGAAATGAATTCACTCAGTTGTGTCCAACTCTTTGCAACCCCATGGACTGTAGCCTACCAGGCTCTTCCAACCATGGGCTTTTCCAGGCAAGAAAACTGGAGTGGGGTGCCATTGCCTTCTCCAGGAGATCTTCCCAACCCAAGGACTGAAGCCGGGTGTCCTGCATTGTAGGCAGATGCTTTACCGTCTGAGTCACCAGGGAATATACATATATTTTCCAATCTCATGTGTACTTAACAAATGCAAACAATTTATTTTATTACAGAGACTTTTAGGACCATTCCTCATAAACATAAAAATTACAGATGTATCTTAGGCCCGTATTTTTATGTTTTGAAAATGGAAAGGTATGTTGAATGTAATTTTCTATAAAGCTGAGATAGCAACAATATTGAATTATGCCAAAATTTCACCTAGATCAATTCCATCTTTCCTTTTCTCAATCCTTCCATCCCTTCCCTTATTTTCTTTCTTGTCTCATTTCTACCTTTCTTTTTTAAACCTTTTTATTATGTGAAATTTCAAACCTATTCAAAAGCAAAGAGCTAGATCAGTATAATCAGCTGATATACACATTATCCAATTACAACTATTATCTATACCTGAACAATCTTATTCATTTGTGATACATTATTTAAAAATTGTTATTTTTTAGGCGTGACCAAAGTGCTGTAGTTATGTTTAAAAGATAAGAATCATTTTATTTTAGCCAAAAGGATGTTCAAAATAAACATTTACCAATGACCTGATATAGACGGATATTTGCTGGTGAGCGGCTTATTATCAACAGAGTGCAGGGCAGTGATGCTGTGTGATTTCCACAAAGAGATTAGAAGAAGCAATGTAACTTCACTATTCCCCAGGACACATGAGCCCTGAGGTGCCATGCTCTGAGGTAAAGGAGCAGGGGGAGATACTCTTGTAGGCAGCCCTGCCTCTGAATCCTCCCAACCAAGATACCAGACACCGAAGAGGAATTTCTCTCCATTGTTGCATATTACTACACATTCTGGATGTTCGGTTCTTTTTTTTGTCAACCAAACCCTTAATGATGGACATTGGGTTATTTCCTCTTTTGCTATTAAAAAGTGCTGCAAAAAAACCAGCATTGTGCAGTGGGCTCTTGTATGGTTGTCCACTGTATCTGCATCTTTGACACAGATTCCTAGAAGTAGGATCCAAGAATCAAAAGTAAGTGCTTATGGAAATTAACTAGATTCAAAGGCACCTTCAAAAGAGGACCGTTTTGCATTGCCACAAGCAATGTATAAAAAAAAGCCTGTCACTTTCACCACTACTATTCAACATAGTTTTGGAAGTTTTGGCCACAGAAATTAGAGCAGAAAAAGAAATAAAAGGAATCCAAATTGGAAAAGAAGAAGTAAAACTCTCAGTGTTTGCAGATGACATGATCCTCTACATAGAAAACCCTAAAGACTCCATCAGAAAATTAAAAGAGCTAATCAATTAATATAGTAAAGTTGCAGGATATAAAATCAACACACAGAAATCCCTTGCATTCCTATACACTAATAATGAGAAAATAGAAAGAGAAATTAAGGAAACAATTCCATTCACCATTGCAACAAAAAGAATAAAATACTTAGGAATATATCTACCTAAAGAAATTTAAGACCTATATATAGAAAACTATAAAACACTGGTGAAAGAAATCAAACAGGACATTAATAGATGGAGAAATATACCATGTTCATGTATTGGAAGAATCAATACAGTGAAAATGAGTATACTACCCAAAGCAATATAGATTCAATGCAATACCCATCAAGCTGCTGCTGCTGCTGCTGCTAAGTCGCTTCAGTCGTGTCCAACTCTGTGCAACCCCATAGACGGCAGTCCACCAGGCTCCCCCGTCCCTGGGATTCTCCAGGCAAGAACACTGGAGTGGGTTGCCATTTCCTTCTCCAATGCATTAAAGTGAAAAGTGAAAGTGAAGTCACTCAGTCGTGTCCGACTCTTAGTGACCCCATGGACTGCAGCCTACCAGGCTCCTCCGTCCATGGGCTTTTCCAGGCAAGAGTACTGGAGTGGGATGCCAGTGCCTTCTCTGACCCATCAAGTTACCAATGATATTTTTCACAGAGCTACAACAAATAATTTCACAATTGAATGGAAATACAAAAAACCTCAAATAGCCAAAGCAATCTTGAGAAAGAAGAATGGAACTGGAGGAATCAACCTGCCTGACTTCAGGCTCTACTACAAAGCCACAGTCATCAAGACAGTATGGTACTGGCACAAAGACAGAAATATTGATCAATGGAACAAAATAGAAAGCCCAGAGATAAATCTACACACCTATGGACACCTTATCTTTGACAAAGGAGGCAAGAATATACAATGGAGAAAAGACAATCTCTTTAACAAGTGGTGCTGGGAAAATTGATCAACCACTTGTAAAAGAATGAAACTAGAACACTTTCTAACACCATACACAAAAATAAACTCAATATGGATTAAAGATCTAAACGTAAGACCAGAAACTATAAAACTGCTAGAGGAGAACATAGGCAAAACACTCTCCGACATAAATCACAACAGGATCCTCTATGACCCACCTCCCAGAATATTGGAAATAAAAGCAAAAATAAACAAATGGGACCTAATTAAAATTAAAAGCTTCTGCACAACAAAGGAAACTATAAGCAAGGTGAAAAGACAGCCTTCAGAATGGGAGAAAATAATAGCAAATGAAGCAACTGACAAACAACTAATCTCAAAAATATACAAGCAACTCCTGCAGCTCAATTCCAGAAAAATAAATGACCCAATCAAAAAATGGGCCAAAGAACTAAATAGACAGTTCTCCAAAGAAGACATACAGATGGCTAACAAACACATGAAAAGATGCTCAACATCACTCATTATCAGAGAAATGTAAATCAAAACCACAATGAGGTACCATTTCAAGTCAGTCAGAATGGTTGCGATCCAAAAGTCTACAAGCAATAAATGCTGGAGAAGATGTAGAGAAAAGGGAACCCTCTTACACTGTTGGTGGGAATGCAAACTAGTACAGCCACTACAGAGAACAGTATGGAGATTCCTTAAAAAACTGGAAATAGAACCGCCTTATGACCCAGCAATCCCACTGCTGGGCATACACACCGAGGAAACCAGAAGGGAAAGAGACACGTGTACCCCAATGTTCATCGCAGCACTGTTTCTAATAGCCAGGACACGGAAGCAACCTAGATGTCCATCAGCAGATGAATGGATAAGAAAGCTATGGTACATATACACAATGGAGTATTACTCAGCCATTAAAAAAATACATTTGAATCAGTTCTAATGAGGTGGATGAAACTGGAGCCTATTATACAGAATGAAGTAAGCCAGAAAGAAAAACACCAATACAGTATACGAACGCATATATATGGAATTTACAAAGATGGTAACGATAACCCTGTATGTGAGACAGCAAAAGAGACACAGATGTATAGAACAGTCTTTTGGACTCTGTGGGAGAGGGAGAGGGTGGGATGATTTGTGAGAATGGCACTGAAATATATATAATATCATATAAGAAATGAATCGCCAGTCCAGGTTCGAAGGATACAGGATGCTTGGGGCTGGTGCACTGGGATGACCCAGAGGGATGGTACGGGGAGGGAGGTGTGAGGGGGGTTCAGGATGGGGAGCACGTGTACACTCGTGGCGGATTCATGTTGATGTATGGCAAAACCAATACAATATTGTAAACTAATTAACCTCCATTTAAAATAAATAAATTTAAATTTTAAAAAATTTAAAAAAAATTTAAAAAGCCTGTTTCCTCACAGTTCCCAGTCTCAGTATTTAGGAATATAACCTCTTGTCTATGATAAGACTGGCAAATATTTTTCCAAATTGATAACTTGTCTTTTTATTTTGCTTATGGTAGAGGGTTTTCAGTCATTAAAAAAAAAAAAAAAAAAAAACTTCTATATAATCAAATATATCAATTCTATATCCTGATTGCACCTGGATTTTAGCTAGTAAAGGTCACTTTTGCCCACTGCCAGACTATAGAGGTATTGCCCATGCTTTTACTAGTATTTGTGTAATTTCATTTTTAACACTGAAGTCTCTGATCCATTTAAAATACATTCAGTGGATGGCCTCAGGAATGAATCTAATGTAATCTTTTTCCATACAGATATCCAGTTATCCCAATATACTTATTAAAAAGTTTATATATCTGCACTGATTTAAAATTCCAACCTTACTGTAAACTAAATTTCTTTAAGCATTTGGGTCTATTTCTGGATTTTCTATTTGGTTCCATTGGTCTGTCTAGTAAATTTATTTTTCTTTTTAAGAGAGATTTACACCTACCCTTTTCCCTTGCTCTTCTTTCTCTGGATTTTACTGGATATTCATACTTTTTCATTCTTCCAAATGAATTTTATAATTGGCTTTCCAAGCTCGAGTTTAAAAAAAGAAAAACAAAAAAGCAGATTATATTTGTATGAGCTTGCATTAAAGTCATTGATTTGGGAATAAATGGTATCACTATGATATTTGAGTTCTCCTAGCCAAGAAAATGGTATGCCTCTCGTATCTTCCAGTATACATCTGTTTCTTTCAGGTGTGTTTTAATATGTCTTGTTAAGGTTAGTTACAGCTACATATTTTATTGCTTTTTTGATAAATGAATAGGGTCCTCACTTCCATTCTATCAACTGGATTTTTTTCTGAACAGCTCAGTTTCTTATTACCAACAATTTTGATGGCTTGCAAGTGGAATATCAAATGAAACATCTGCCTTGCTTAAGAATAATATCTGATCAATATTGGATCCTCTATCTAACTTTATATACAGAACATAAAGAAGTAACCATAATGTGGAGCTGAGAGACGCTACAATGGAGATCAACATGTATTTCACGTTTGTTTCTATAATCAACCACAAATGCCACAATTAGACTGTCTTCTTTCTATTTCAGACTGCAGAGCAATGTAGCAAATCTAAAAACTAGGAGAGTAACTAAGAATGAGAGAATATCTAAAATAAGAATTCTCTATACAAATAGCCAGCACAACAATTCTGAACTAATAATTATTTTCTTGAATAGATCCCTAGTCTTTCCCATTCTGTTGTTTTCCTCTATTTCTTTGCATTGATTGCTGAAGAAGGCTTTCTTATCTCTTCTTGCTATCCTTTGGAACTCTGCATTCAGATGTTTATATCTTTCCTTTTCTCCTTTGCTTTTCACTTCTCTTCTTTTCACAGCTATTTGTAAGGCCTCCCCACACAGCCATTTTGCTTTTTTGCATTTCTTTTCTATGGGAATGGTCTTGATCCCTGTCTCCTGTACAATGTCATGAACCTCATTCCATAGTTCATCAGGCACTCTATCTATCAGATCTAGGCCCTTAAATCTATTTCTCACTTCCACTGTATAATCGTAAGGGATTTGATTTAGGTCATACCTGAATGGTCCAGTGGTTTTCCCTACTTTCTTCAATTTAAGTCTGAATTTGGCAAAAAGGAGTTCATGGTCTGAGCCACAGTCAGCTCCTGGTCTTGTTTTTGCTGACTGTATAGAGCTTCTCCGTCTTTGGCTACAAAGAATATGATCAATCTGATTTCGGTGTTGACCATCTGGTGATATCCATGTATAGAGTCTTCTCTTGTGTTGTTGGAAGAGGGTGTTTATTATGACCAGTGCCTTTTCTTGGCAAAACTCTATTAGTCTTTGCCCTGCTTCATTCTGTATTCCAAGGCCAAATTTGTCTGTTACTCCAGGTGTTTCTTGACTTCCTACTTTTGCATTCCAGTCCCCTATAATGAAAAGCATATCTTTTTTGGGTGTTAGTTCTAAAAGGTCTTGTAGGTCTTCATAGAACCGTTCAACTTCAGCTTCTTGAGCATTACTGGTTGGGGCATAGATTTGGATTACTGTGATATTAAATGGTTTGCCTTGGAAACGAACAGAGATCATTCTGTCGTTTTTGAGATTGCATCCAAGTACTGCAATTTTGGACTCTTTTATTGACCATGATGGCCACTCCATTTCTTCTGAGGGATTCCTGCCCGCAGTAGTAGGGACTGGACATGGACCAACAGACTAGTTCCAAATAGGAAAAGGAGTTCGTCAAGGCTGTATATTGTCACCCTGTTTATTTAACTTATATGCAGAGTACATCATGAGAAACGCTGGACTGGAAGAAACACAAGCTGGAATCAAGATTGCCAGAAGAAATATCAATAACCTCAGATATGCAGATGACACTACCCTTATGGCAGAAAGTGAAGAGGAACTAAAAAGCCTCTTGATGAAAGTGAAAGTGGAGAGTGAAAAAGTTGGCTTAAAGCTCAACATTCAGAAAACAAAGATCATGGCATCCGGTCCCATCACTTCATGGGAAATAGATGGGAAAACAGTGGAAACAGTGTCAGACTTTATTTTTCTGGGATCCAAAATCACTGCAGATGGTGACTGCAGCCATGAAATTAAAAGATGCTTGCTCCTTGGAAGGAAAGTTATGAGCCACATAGATAGCATATTCAAAAGCAGAGACATTACTTTGCCAACAAAGGTTCGTCTAGTCAAGGCTATGGTTTTTCCTGTGGTCATGTATGGATGTGAGAGTTGGACTGTCAAGAAGGCTGAGTGCCAAAGAATTGATGCTTTTGAACTGTGGTGGAGAAGACTCTTGAGAGTCCCTTGGACTGCAAGGAGATCCAACCAGTCCATTCTGAAGGAGATCAGCCCTGGGATTTCTTTGGAAGGAATGATGCTGAAGCTGAAACTCCAGTACTTTGGCCACCTCATGCGAAGAGTTGACTCATTGGAAAAGACTCTGATGCTGGGAGGGATTGGGGGCAGGAGGAGAAGGGGACGACAGAGGATGAGATGGCTGGATGGCATCACTGACTTGATGGACATGAGTCTGAGTGAACTCCGGGAGTTGGTGATGGACAGGGAGGCCTGGTGTGCTGCGATTCATGGGGTCGCAAAGAGTCAGACACGACTGAGTGACTGATCTGATCTGATCTGAATAATTATTTTTGAACCTTGACCTTTGGGGGAGGGGACATAAACAGATAATCTATACCTGTAGCTATTTGCAAAACACAGCTATTTCCTAAGGATAGACAGGAATAATCTCAGAAGGATGAACTCACGTCATAAATTGGTGCAAACATAATCTCCATTACCAAACAATTTTAAACACAGACTGAAACAGTTTTAGTATTCTTCTCATCTGCTTTTCTTGATAATTTGTTACTAAGCAACAGATCTTATTGACTTTGTTTTCTCATGGGAGATGCCACAATTATAGTATGAAATCAGAATTATACATTGAGTTTAGAAGAAAAGTTAAGAAATTCTGATTAAACAATAACAAACAAGATGTACCTATTTCCATCTATTTCAGAGTTGACTGGATCAATATATATATATAAATATATATATATATGAATATATATAGTCTGTACCACCTACTGAAATAATAATCATGTAAAATATGTTGCTGTATAAAAAAATAACTTGTCCATATCATAAAACCTACTCTCCCAGACTTTTTCCTCAAGTTATCTTAGGATTATAAATATTAAAAGAATAGATATTTCTATTGACATACTGTCATTATGGAGTATACAACTGAAAATAAAATAAAGCAAGTCACTAATAATTTAAAAATTCTCTTTAAAAAATAATCATCTAATTAACCCCATGTTATTTGATCCACACATCAACCTGCTCAAAGGCCCCATAACTGGCCAGGTATTTTACACATGCATATTCCATTGACTTTAATTGGATATTTTCTTGAGCAAAATTTTTAAAAATCAAAAGTGATTTAGAATAACCAGAACTGACAATGTGCAAACTCCATCTAAACATTTACATAGAAAAATTTCAAGACCACAATATGACTGTGAATTAAACCATCTGACATTCAAATTTTCCAATAGTTTTCTTTAAAGTCATAAAACATTACAAGCTAAAATCATTAACTTCCATACTCCAGAGCATTAAAGTAAATCTTATTCACCAAATATACACATTCACTCCCTTCAAAAAAACAAAGTGTAGCACCTACAAACAAAAGAGCTCTTTTGGCTTACAGGAAAAAATAATCTAATTTTGCTGTTTTTCTGATCTCCAAAAATTATTTCCATCATTTATACAGATTGAGGTAAATGTTGAACTGAGGTAATGCAAAACCAAGGAATCCACTTAGGATACCTTCCATGTAACTACTCTGAATCAGTCCTTGGTTTTTTTCCTTTATAATGAAGAAAGAAATCTAAAGAAAAATACATACACCCCTTTAAAGTGTGCTCTGAAAATTAACATATGAGAATATATAAGTGTGTGTGTATATAAATATACAGAAAATATCTATGTGTTCACATATTTTTACCACACAATATTATACCAATGAAGCATCAAATAACACATAAAACAATTGCTTTCTCTTCAATAAGATGCTACAGCATAAAATATACAGGAAATTGTAAGTAGTAGTGTATTTGTTTTTTAAAATGGAGTGAAAATAATTCTACAGGTCTACTGGTATTGACTTAACTCATTGCATGCCAATTCATCTTTTATTATCTTGTTCTACTATAAACACAAGTACATGAAATCAATTTGTTCCTTCTAGTCTAATTCCAATGACTACACATTGGGCATCTGAGGGAATTAGTACCTAATAGTATAATTCAATAAACCCCTTTAGAAAGAAACTTTTTAATTTGAAACTTTTGGGGGGAGATTGAATATAAGAGGGCAGAAAAGTCTGCAAGTACAAACACTAGACATAATCTGCCTCCAACACTATAGGGGGTTTGAGACAAATTACTCCAAGGAAAAGAAGTGCACAGATTCTCTAAAGAGCTCGTTGACGTATCTCAAATTCTATACTGAAGCCTCTTGATCCTTTTAACTTCTATAATTCCAGTGGACCCTAAGGTCCAGGCAGGCTGTTCTACACATTTTTAGGGGAGTAAAAGGAAGCCTTCCCAAGCCACCGGACTCTATCCAGCACCATGAGGGGCTACGGGCATACGAATGTGGGAACTGCAGCACACATCTGAGTCTTGCTGCCCCACAGACAGTGACTCTTCAGCCACCTCTTGAACCTAGAGGGATTCACACTGTCTTTGAGAAGACAAGACCGAAGGAGAGGGCCTGAACTTTTTCTCTGAGTGGGCTCTTCATGGTTTGATCAAAGAATCTAACCATACCCAGAAAAGAGATTTACTGGGTTTCTGAGTGGGCAGCCATGTATCCACGGCCCTGTGTACTCCTCATCCCATAGAATGCACTCTGAAGTAGAAAACCCAAGGCAAGCACTCAGATGTATCCTCGAAAGGCAGCCTGAGATCACATGGGTGATCAGGACTTCTGTAACTGTTCAACTAGAAGCCATCTTAAAGTTCTACCAATCCACCTATCTCGGTCAGAAACACTTCCCTACTCTATCATGAATATCCTGAAATGACAAATAACCGAGTCAGCAGCAAGGGTTCACTTTCCCTGAGCCTTGCATGTCTCCATTAGATCTAGTTCAGGCTGGACTAACACACTGCTTCCAAATGCCATACAGCCTACAAACTCTTAACTGTAAAATGCAAGGTTACACTAACTCCATCTTTCACTAGATAATGCCCTGTCTGTAAAGAATACAAAAGTTAAACTTAATCATATCATAGGACAATCAAAGAAGACACAGGTAGACTAAAACTGAACAATACTGTAGCTTCTTATCACTCACTACTAGTAACAGAACAGCTATCAAGAAGAGCGTATTTTATACAGAAGGCATAACAGAGGAAGGGCATTTTCCCCATTGCTCCTAATCATTCTACAAATAAGAGGAATCATCACACTCACTCACAGAAGGCATCTGGTAGTTAATTAAAAAAACATTCTTAATCTGATATCAAACCACATTTCCAAGTTCACCTTATTTCCTTCTTCCTCTCCCACTTCTCATCTGCTGAAATTTACTCCTGCTCCTCATTGAAGGAAACCATTTTCTACTGTTGCTGTCCTAAATCTCTTCCTGGCTCCTAGACCAGCATGGCCTTTTTAAAATCCTATGACTCTTGTATGGTTTCAGTTGCCTGCTTCTCCAGCTGGCACACTCTTAATTTAACCTTCAGAGTGCAACTGAAATAGCTCTCTGTCCTCCAAATCATCCAGGAAGAGGTAGTGTCTTCACTACGTGTGTGCAAGTACCTTATGAGTATCGAGAGCACTATACCCAAAGGTGAGCTCAAGTGAGCACCTAGACTACGGGGCTAAACCTGCTCGAGGGCAGGGACAGGGTCGTACTATTCTTTTAATCTGCCCAGCCTTGCACATGGTAGGTTTATTTTTATATATGTATTTAGAGCATAAAAAGTTTTTAAACAACTTCTATTTAGCATCACTTACAAGTACTGGATAACAGAGAAGCTTGCAAGTAATGACAGTGATTGTGTTTCTAATTTTATGTAGATTGTATTCAACACCCTCCAACCAGCCTATCTGTACAAAGACCAAGAGTCAGCTGCATGAAAACCTCGGTTATTTGAAACTACGTAAAAGCAGCCGGAGCCAGCCATCCAGTGCTGCAGTTTCCTGTTTTATTCTTTAGCGCCTAGTGTTCGTCTCTCTTGCTTTGCTGAGTAGTGAAAAGGTAAGAGAACTGAATTCTATGAATATTAGTTATGCACATGGGATCCGATTTTAACATTCTGAAAAAATAAAACGACTAGTAAGAATATACTGAATATTGTATTCTTTTTCAATGTATCAGAGGCCAGCAAAGTATCAAAATGTAAATCTCAGACATCTAGTTGTACAATATGTTTCTTCTCAAGAAGCCCAAGTTTTCTTTAGGATGTGTGTACACAACCGGAATCTTTAAATTGCCACATGAGTGTACATGGTTGTATCATTCATTCAAGGAGTAATTTATGTGCACACATGCACACACACAGAGCTATTTCTCTCATTAGAAATGTAAACACCACCACTCAAAGGTGAGAAAAACAACAGAAAAGTAACAGAAGGGAAGATACCGATGAAAGGCCGTTATGGAAATGGAACATTAAAGTGTTTTTCTGTGCGTATGTATTGATATTATCACACTTGGGCACATAAGTGTGTGTGGGCCCAACTAATGAAAAGGCATGGTACAGCAAGGCTTCTCAATGAGGATTTAGAATCAATGAACATCAGACAAGAACAGATCTAGAAAATTACCCTAGCTCTCTCATGGTCTCTCCAAGCTGACTGTGGTTACATCACTTCAAAGGCCCCCATAAAACCACCAGCCAAGAACTGCTTTCCCCAGCCCTACACACTCTCTATTTATACTCCAACCTGAAAATATATATGTATGTCCTAGAAATAGAACAGTAATACCTTAAAAAATATGGAACATGTTAATAATAGCAATATTGTCTAATCATTCAAATATCACATAATCAAATGGTCAACTCCCATTTTAAAATAAGTGAAGGCCAAAATGACACTTGGAAAGGTATCAATTACAAATATTATTTTATTTTTTAAAAGTAATTATAGTAACGTGAAAAATATTCTTACAATGAATCACTAGAGCATAAAAATAGTCTTCCCACATGCACTTTGAAAATTTGTCTCAGCCATACTTTGAAAAACAAATAAAATCCTAACCTCTCACAAGTCAGAAAGTCAGAACTCTTACTATTTGTCAGGCATGATTCTACAAGGCAGAGGAAAAGCTTATATGATTAAACATTTAAAATAAGATAATTTCAAGCACTGATAGAGGCAATAAAGAAAATATTCAAAAATGCAAAAGCAAGTTGGCATTACTGAAAATAGCTTTTCTGTGGAGGTGACACTGAAGTTAAAATGATAGGAAGAAATAGAAGTCCAGAGTGAGAGCTTTAAGAGAGAAAGGGAAAAGTACAAATGGCCCAAGGCAAGAATGAGATTGGTAGGCTAGGAATTGCTAAAATAAAGAGGGGCAAGCACTGAGTGAATGTTAAGTCAAGAAATGCTCAACATCACTCACTATCAGACAAATGCAAATCAAAACCACAATGAGGTACCATTTCACGCCAGTCAGAATGGCTGCAATCCAAAAGTCTACAAGCAATAAATGCTGGAGAGGGTATGCAGAAAAGGGAAACCTCTTAAACCGTTGGTGGGAATGCAAACTAGTACAGCCACTATGGAGAACAGTGTGGAGATTCCTTAAAAAACTGGAAACAGAACTGCCATATGACCCAGTGATCCCATTGCTGGGCATACACACCGAGGAAACCAGAATTGAAAGAGACCCATGTACCCCAATGGTCATCGCAGCACTGTTTCTAACAGCCAGGACATGGAAGCAACCTAGATGTCCATCAGCAGATGAATGGATAAGAAAGCTGTGGTACATATACACAATGGAGTATTACTCAGCCATTACAAAGAATACATTTGAATCAGTTCTAATGAGGTGGATGAAACTGGAGCCTATTATACAGAGTAAGTAAGCCAGAAAGAAAAACACCAATACAGTATATTAACGCATATATATGGAATCTAGAAAGATGGTAACGATAACCCTGTATGCGAGACAGCAAAAGAGACACAGATGTATAGAACAGTCTTTCAGACTCTGTGGGAGAGGGAGGGGTGGTTGATTTGGGAGAATGGCATTGAAACATGTATAATATCATATAAGAAACGAGTCACCAGTCCAGGTTCGATGCAGGATACAGGAGGCTTGGGGCTGGTGCACTGGGATGACCCAGAGGGATGGTATGGGGAGGGAGGTGGGAGGGGGGTTCAGGATTGGGAACACATATACACCCGTGGCGGATTCATGTTGATGTATGGCAAAACCAATACAATATTGTAAAGTAATTAGCCTCTAATTAAAATAAATAAATTTAAATTAAAAAAAAAAGATTAACTATAATTTTACTTAAACATTTACTTTTGCAAATTGGGATCTAAAATTATAATCAGTTAAAAAATACAAGAAAAAATGGGAATGTGGGGCAAATTTTAGGAGCTATTTTAATATATAAATTTAAAACATGCATATTTATATATAAAAGGTATATATGCATCCACATATGTATAATGCAAAACACATTAGAGAAAGAACAGAGGATTTTATAGCATTCTATAAAATATTCATAAAACAAGATAAATGTACTTATAAAAAAAAAAGAAATGCCTTGATTCACTTTATATAACAGCTATTTACTTGCTGCACAGCCTTGGGCAAATTACTCAGCCTCTCTGAACCTGAGTTTCTCCATCAATAAAGTGGGTATTAGTACCAGCACCTTCAGAATAGAGCTGTGGTAAGGATTAAATGAGTGAACATTTACGTACCTGTAATATTATATGAAATTAAAAGACGCTTACTCTTTGGAAGGAAAGTTATGACCAACCTAGATAGCATATTCAAAAGCAGAGACATTACTTTGCCAACAAAGGTCCGTCTAGTCAAGGCTATGGTTTTTCCAGTAGTCATGTATGGATGTGACGGTTGGACTGTGAAGAAAGCTGAGCGCCAAAGAATTGATGCTTTTGAACTGTGGTGTTGGAGAAGACTCTTAAGAGTCCCTTGGACTGCAAGGAGATCCAACCAGTCCATCCTAAAGGAGATCAGTCCTGGGTTCTTTGGAAGGAATGATGCTAAAGCTGAAACTCCAGTACTTTGGCCACCTCATGTGAAGAGTTGACTCATTGGAAAAGACTCTGATGCGGGAGGGATTGGGGGCAGGAGGAGAAGGGGATGACAGAGGATGAGATGGCTGGATGGCATCACCGACTCGATGGACGTGAGTTTGAGTGAACTCTGGGAGTTGGTGATGGACAGGGAGGTCTGGCGTGCTGCGATTCATGGGGTCGCAAAGAGTAGGACATGACTGAGCAACTGAACTGAACTGAATATTACGTGGCACAGTAACTGTGAAGTGACTTCACTACAATTTTATTAGCACTAATAGGCAATAATATTACCTATTTCATCATCAATTTAAAAATATTCACTCTGCCTGCTAGATGAAACAAATAATTGCACGAATGCAAGAGTGGAGGTGGGTATAAGCCAGATAGGAGGTCACTGTAGTGATGTCTAGGCAAAAGTTGACTTTGAACCAAGATTACAGAATGAGACAGATTTGGAATATAGTTTATAGGTAGAGCTGATAATATTGTTTAAAGAATTAGATATGCAGAGTGAAGGGAAGATTAGAAACTAAATAACACTCCTAATTTTAACAGCTAGAGATATAATTCATACAGCATACAAATCACCCATTTGAAATGTATGATTGGATGACCAAAATACAACTATCGCAATCTAGAATGTTTTCATTACCCCAAAAAGAAACCCTGTACCCCTTGGCTGACACATCCCAGTTCACCCATTTACCCCACTACTCTGGCCCTGCTGCTGCTGCTGCTAAGTTGCTTCAGTCGTGTCCGACTCTGTGCGACCCCATAGACAGCAGCCCACCAGGCTCCCTCATCCCTGGGATTCTCCAGGCAAGAACACAGGAGTGGGTTGCCATTTCCTTCTCCAATGCATGAAAGTGAAAAGTGAAAGTGAAGTCGCTCAGTCGTGTCCGACTCTTAGCGACCCCATGGACTGCAGCTTACCAGGCTCCTCCGTCCATGGGATTCTCCAGGCAAGAGTACTGGAGTGGGTTGCCATTGCCTTCTCCGACTCTGGCCCTAGGCAACCACTAATCTATTTCCTGTTTCTTATTTGCCTGTAAGGGACATTTGATATAAATGAAATCATACAGCATGTAGCTTTTTTCATTGACTCCTTACACTTAGCTTAGCATTTTTAAGGTTCATCCATGTTGTAAAATTTATTAGTAATGCATTTCTTCTTATTGCTAAATAATATTCCACTGTGTAGCTGTATGACGTTTTACTTATCCAATCACCAGTTGAGAGATATTTGGGATGCTTCTACTTTTGGGCTATTATGAACATTTGGCTGCTATGAATATTAATGTACAAGTTTTAACATAGATATGTGTCTTCATTTCTCTTCGTTATATACCTTGGAATAAAAAAGCAGAGTACTATGATAATTCTATATTTAACTTTTCAGAAAACTGCCAGATTTTTCCAAAGCGGCCTCACTTTTTCACATTCTCACCAGCAGTGTTGAGGCTTCCAATATCTCCACATCCTCTCCAACAGTCATCATCGGTCTTCTTGATAACAGCTATCTGGAGGGGTGTGAAATGGCATCATGTTGTGGTTCTGATTTGCATTTCCCTGATGGTTAACGATACTGAACACCTTTTCATGCGCTCATTAGCCATTTTATATAATCTTTGGAGAACTGCCTATTTTACACCTTTGCCCAATTTTTAATTGAGCTGTTTGTCATTTCATCACTGAGTTGAGGGAGCAAAGCGAAATACCTTAAGGAAAGCAAAGGTTAATTGAAAAAGAAATAATAGCCAAAGCCAGCATGATAGTTCACAAAACTTGTAGCCTCTTAAGGGTAAGAACTCTGCCATCAGCCACTTTGAATGATACTTGACCCTTTCTGAGTGACTAGCAGAATTCAAAGTGAAATATTTTTAAAAGCAAATGAAAATCCTGAAAACAGAATGCCTAAAGTAAGAAGGAAGTACTATAATTTTCAGTGTAGACAGAACACTATAGCATTTAGAACTTATTTCCTATACATACTAACAACTAAATTTCACTACATGGGTCAGATGGCAATGGCTATCTAGAACAGTGTTTTAGGGGGAATATGAAGCTGCGGCTGACCCAGAGAAAGCTGACTTTTGTAATGTCTGCCATTGAGCATCAGAAGATGAGAGTAGTGGCAGGTATGGTAGGTAGGGCACCATTCCTAACATGGTTTATGTCTCTTGAAAATATGAAAGCAACACATGTATACCTGTGGCGGATTCATTTTGATATTTGGCAAAACTAATACAATTATGTAAAGTTTAAAAATAAAATAAAATTTTAAAAAAAAAAAGGAAAAAAAAAAAAAGAAAATATGAAAGCAATTCAAAAAGTTTTTTAAACCATGCAGGTTACTTTAAAAAGAAATGAGAGATACTTAGAGTACTCTTGTGGGCGTCCCTGGTGGCTCAGCTAGTAAAGGATCTGCCAGTAATGCAGGAGATGTAGGTTTGAGCCCTGGGTTGGGAAGATCCCCTGGAGAAGGGAATGGTAATCCACTCCAGTATTCTTGCCTGGAGAATCCCATGGACAGAGGAGCCTGCTGGGCTACAGTCCAAGGGGTTACAAAGAGGCAGACATGACTGAGTGACTAAGCACACATACACAGAATGTACTCTTAACCTTTCAAAATGACCAAATGAACATAAGGATTGTGTTTCCATCAAAACATCTACATGGGGCCAGTGTCAGAATATTGAATGAAATGGATCGCTAATCTAACTTAGTATGCATTTCACTTGCATCTTCACAGAGCTTCCATCCCCAATACTTGTTTTCATGTAACATAACACAGCCAAAATGGTGTTTGTTACTTTGCTATGTAATCAAACATGTGAATTAAACTAGAATGACATGATCAAGTCTTATACAATTCAACAGCAATGACTTGAATGATACAAATAAATGTACAAATTATCAGTGCCAATTCATTAAGTCTAGCATGGGGACAACTTCACATTAGTAGATATTTGTATCACTTTCATCTTCTCAACAAAAACTTAATAGTATTTATTCTAAATTTTACTAAAAATAATGCAACTCAAAAAAACTAAAGTTTTCAATTAACCCCAAATTTATATGGCACAAAAATACAATAATTTTACCAATAAAATGATATGCCTAAAAGTAATCATTTTGTATTTTATATATACGTACATATCACATACAGATATTCTACCTCTCTAAGTTTTCAGAAATTGAAGGAATACTAGAAGAAATTCTGAACGGAAAATACATAGCTGCAGACAAAGTGGAACCACCATTTCCAAATTAAATAAAATTAGCTTAACATGATCTTATAGTGATGCTGAGAAATATTTTTTAATTTAACACAGAACAGAATGCTGTGTGTATTCAGGGATACAACTGGGAACGCTGATTTGTCAAAACTGCCTGTAAAAGACGGGGAGCCAAGGTTCACTAATAACCAAAAGGGAAGGAATGAAACGCAGCATCTCATCAAGAAAGGCACAGGCTCAAATGAGGTTAAGTGAGTACGAGGGCTCAACACCAGCAAGCCCATCACTTGACCCACATCTGTAGTTTTTTTCGGAGCACTGACTTATTTCTCTGCTATCAGTTTTGTCTCCTCTTGCCACAGAATATGAATTCTGAAAGAGAGGTCTGTAACCTTTTAATACCATGTCCAAAGCATAAAAAGAGGTTCTCCTATTTTGAGTTTGAGATTTTCAATCACAGAAGGACTCAGAAGGGACTAGAGTGGATCTCCTGAAACAAGCCCTGTGGTGAGGGGAAGAGAGACACCAGCCCCGCTCAGGTCTGGCTACTGAGCTGTCCGTGTGAGTCAGGAAACTGAATCCTTTAGAACAAAGAAAAGGATGTGGACCTGTAAAGTCAACGCAATTGGTACTTAGGACAGCTGGACAACATTAACATTAGCAGAGGAAAGAGAGAAGGAATGAAATGAAGGTGGGAAAAAACAGTTTAGGATGCAATCCAAGTACCAAAAGGCAAAAAAATACAATAAAGCCGGTATAAACTGTGCCTAGAACTTAATGCTCAAGTTGACAGGGAAATGGATGAAACTGGGGAGTAGGCAGAAGCCAAACTGGGAGGGAGACTGCAAATCATGGTAAAGAACTCTGGATTTTTTCCTCTAAGTACATGAGTTATTGACGGGTTGAGGTAGGGTAATAAGATGGTATAATTTATGTTACAGAACAATTTCTCCAGGCTGCTGAGTGGTGAATGACAGGTACAGGTCACAGTTGAAAGTGACAGGATAACGAGAGTGATTTCCTGCATCACCAGTCAAACCACATTTTACAAAGGAATCTCGTTCCCATTATCCACAGATCCAAAGGCTTGTCACTTAAACTGCACGAGTTTCAGTTTCCTTCCTAATAAATTAGGAAGACAAACACCTATCTCAAATGAAAGATTATCTGAGAAGTTACATAACACGTCAAATACAAATTTGGTGTGTGGTAAATACTCAGAAAGCATTAGGTCCCCTTTTCATTTACTTCCTATGCAGCTAATAAAAACTCTTCTAAATTCATTAGAAGGTGCTAACTTTTGAAAAATAAAAAGCTGGAAACAAACAACTTGGTCTAGGCAGTCAAAACACAGCCTAAGCAATTTAGACTCTGTAGGCTGAATGGAAAATAACCTTGCCCTGAGCAAAATATTTACTAAGCTCTACACTCTAAACCAAAAACGATATGACTTGTGTACTCCAAAGAATGAATTCTCTAGTTAATAACTATCCAAATTCTTTACTGCAATCTATACAGCACAGAGAAAGTTCTAGGAGGAAGGCAAATAAATCTCCGTGAAATGTCCTTCCTTCTGATTTGCTAAAGCTATCTTTGTCTACTGCCCAGCTACATAAATGATTGTACTATTCTCTACCATCTGTTTTTTGAACAGACGTACAGAAAATCAGAAAACTCAGTGAAGGTAACCTATGTAAATCATTTCTATACATCTTTAATTTTCCTTCATATATTTTGGTGTAGTCTTACTGTAGGATGCCTTACATCATTTCTTAAATATGAAATTTTTTCATAAATAGAATTAATATAAGAGCATATGAGCTTCCGTTTACACTCTAAATCTTGGGCTTCCAAAAAAAGTTCTCAACAATCCTAGGAATCTTACTACTACAGACAAATCTTTCATCAAAGAAATGATGAGATGAGACAGTGGGCAACAGAGAAGGTCTTTTAAGGCTGTGCCATCACATACATTGTCATGAATCACACAAGGTTACTGAGCATCTGAAATGTGGCTGGCTGGGGCTAAGTTGTGCTGTATGGGCAAAATACTAGCTAGGTTTACAAAGCTCCATATGAAAAAGGAATGTAAAATAACTTGACAATTTTTATACTAATTATACATTAAAATGATTATATTTAGGATATAATGGGCTATCTAAAATATATTATTAAAATTAACTTCACATTTTCTTTTTACCTTTCTTAATGTGACTTTTAAATAACATATGTAGCTCGTATTTGTGTCCCATTTCTTTGAGGCAGCACTACTCTGTGAGGTTGCACATTTTCAATGAAATCTACTGCGTGTAATTCTGTTTTATAAGCCCAGATATAAACACATGGCTGGATGAATAAGTAAGTGGATAATTAGATATGTTTATGGTATCTCTGGATAAATTAGTTCACAATATTGCTTAATCCTGTGTTTGGGGAAAATGCTATTCAAATAATTAGGTAAAGGTTAAAGTAAGTTTTACATTTCATCTGATGAATAAACATGGCTTAAATGCTTATGGGTCACACACTGTGATGTCATGGAATATTGATAGATTTAAGACAAGGTCTGTGCTCTTGTGTGATTCATGGTTTCCTGAACAGATACAAATAAGAAAACAAGTAAGCACAAAAAAAATTTCTGGTGCTGTGAGAAAGGCATCTAGTTTTCTGAAGGTTATGGGTGGAGGCATTCTTATTTCAGAATATAGACAGTGCTGCGGGTATTCAGTATTTGGAGGCCGTGATAACCAAATGTCCTTCAGCTGGTGGGAGCACCCTGTACCACAAAGAATTTTCCACGTCAAAAGACTCATAGTGCTGGTTCCTGGACACTGGGGTGATTTCAGAGCCAAATGCTCAGAGACTCCATTCTAAGAGTACAATCAACATAATATTACACAAAAGCATCTCTGTTTGGTGTATAAATATACATACATGCAAATATATCACATATAATTTTACATATGGTGTGCCAAAAGCAATAAAGTTTGTCATTCTCAGTCTAAGAAAAAAAAAAGTTACTTAAGCATTTAATGCCCACAGAATTTCCATATGTAAGCAAATAACATCTTAAAAAAAAATTTTCCCCACTTACAAATACTTTTGTTACTGAGCAGGAATATCAGTCTTGCCATTCCTATCTGATGCCCAGTTGACAAATTAAGCAGGAAGGACAGGGGCAAGGGGTGGTGGAGAGCCCTTTCTGTTGTTTGCCAGAGAAGTCACTCTTTATTCCTTTTAACCATTAGAAAGAACATTGCTAATCTAGTATGGGAAGCAAAAGAAAGGTACTGCTCACTGCCTCAGAAGCAAAAGATAGGTACAGCTCAACACAAAATGTCAGAGTCATACAAAGAGAAGCAAGCCAACCTGCCGTAAATCAAGGCTTTCATTATTTAATAACAATAACTTTTAAGTATGTATGAAATTCATAAAAATGTCATACCTTCATGTCAAACCTGCTCATCTCTCCCACCCAAATCAAGAAAGATTCTTTGAAGAGCTGACATTCTAGAATCTTATTCAGGCTTAAGGCAATAAAAATATTTTAATCCATGCTTACATCTAGGGATAGCTAAGCTATTTGCCTCAAAACTAAGGGTGTAGTACCCTTTTCAAAATGTCTTACTATATAACTTAATTATCTCTATAGGAAGTGAAAAACTCTATAAATTATGGAGGGGAAATCAAGCATAATGGTGGAATAGTGTCCAAAAACTGATACCCTTTCTGCATTAAAATATTCAGGGCTAATTGTGATTTTAGCACTTGTTTTTATCCTTGCTTTGTTCATTGGCCAAACTTAAACACTTCTCATCTCCTTCAATGAAAAGTGGCGCTATTATGTTCCTGGAAGCATGAGCAGGGTTCCTCAAAGCCTAATTTTAAGGTCTTAATTGGCTGAGGCAATGGGAGACCATACAAAGCCCACTTCACAGAGAAGGGCAAGATTGCCAGGTCACTTGAGAATAGATGAAGAGCTAACTGGAAGCTATTGCTGAAATCTTAGTGTTCTGGGAAGTTTTACCAAATAGTAACTTACAGAGAATGGAACACAATCATCCATCATAACATAGAACCCAGAGGTGCTGAAGTCAGCTTGTAGAAACAAAACAATTAAAATAGAAACAGTTACTGTCACTTAATAATTGAATATCATAACAAGCCAAGCAAGCTTTATGGAAACTGGATATTTCATTGGTTCTGTGGAATGTTGTTGATATCCAATCTCGGACTGTATCTTCTCATAAGCTCTAAGGCCCAGGAAACAGGGGGTTGTTACTTACTAACACTTTTGTTCATTTAGAACTGCTGGACCTGTAGTCTACTTTTCACCTTCGCAAAGTTGAATAATCACCATTCATCCAGCCATGCATTTACCCATCCAACATCTGTTGTGTGTTATGTGATAAAAGACACTTAAGACACTGAATAAAATTATCTTGGCCTTCAAGCAGTCCATTATTACTTAACTAATAATAATTAATAATTCATCAACATACACCCACTATAAAAACATCCATTTTGGAATAATTTGAAGTAAATTGATACTTCCACCATCAGTTCTAACCAACAGTGACAGGTTCCCAAAACAGGTTCCCAAAATTCGTGAAATTCAAGACGATGGAAAAATAAAAGTTAAAGGTTCAGAATTAACTTTAAAATTTTTTAAATAATCTTATACTTACAAAAATAATAAAGATACATAATAAAAAATGATATTTTACGTTTCGGGGGCTGAGAACAGTGAGGACATACGGCCGATACCCATACGCCATCAGACGTTAAAATACTCGTAAATTCATTTTACTTGCTGTTACAAACAATATAATGAGGCTTATTTTCTTCAGGATGGTTCCCCAGGCAGTGAACACTCTGATTATTTACTCTGGACTACTACCCTACTTGTTTGCTCCTTTGTCCGTTCACTCATTTCTTTCTGCAACGATTTATTGTGCACCTAGTATATGTTGCTGAAAAGAACACGAAAAACCAAGGTGCCTCTTGTCATTAAGTTCTACCTCCACCTGCCCCTAATAAACAACTAAGGTGTTTTGTTTGTTTGTTTGCTTTTTTCTCTATCAACCATTAGAATTCAATTCCTAAGTTCAGGTATATTCTACCTCATTCTTACCAGAGCCTTTCACTATAGAAAATTTACTTCTTTATTTCTGTTGTCTATTCTACAAACACAAGTTCCCTCTTTTTTGACTGCTGCTGCTGCTGCTGCCAAGTCGCTTCAGTCGTGTCTGACTCTGTGCGACCCCAGACGGCAGCCCACCAGGCTCCGCCATCCCTGGGATTCTCTGGATTATCAGTCCTATGTGGACTGACCCAAAATAGATGAAAACTGAATATACAAGCAGAAAATGCTCTATAATTCCAAGAATTATAATAGGCAAGAGTTTGGTATAGGAGAAAGTTCTTATTGATCAGAGGACACTGTAATTCACAATTGAAATTTAAGTCTAAAAGAAAAACTTTTTGAAAAAATAGGCAGCATTAAAAAAAAACTGGAAATCCTAAATGATATTAATTCCAATTAATTAACATACATAGAACAATCAGAGATGGTATTTTTCAAATCTTTAAAAACTACAAATGAGATCTAAAAAGAAAAAAAAAAAATTGTCCCCTGTGCCCCACCAACCAACAACTCTGCCTCCATAAACACGCTAACCACACATTCATTCTGTTGTGTCACCTAGAGTAAGAGGAGAAGTAATATAAGGTGCTACACATAAAAACAGATAAAACCCCTATAAGATCTGTTTTGTAGGTAATCAGCACATCTCACCTTTTCTTTCCCAGTCTCCAAATACCCCAAAGCATGGACATTCCTTCATTTCCTTGTATCTTAGAAATCAACAGACATTTCCAATCTCCGTTACCATGACAGCCATGATGTGCCTGAGTTAGCCAAAGCAACAGGTGCTAATAATATCGCACCAACTGGGAAACTTCCTAATAGCAAAATGACAAAGAAAACCTTCTCTTTATGAGTTTTACCAGGATCTACAATGCATATCACTTCAGGGTAATTTATAGCAACTCAGAGTTAGAGAAGACAAAAGAAGCAATTTGCTCTGTGGTTGCTTCTTCTGAAGCACCAAACCTATGTGAAAAAAAGAATTCTAGAACCAACCAGAGCCACTCCATCAACAACTTTTCCCTTTTGTGAAGCATACACCTAAAACTACATAATACTTTTCATAGCCTTATATGTAAATTCTTCTGTAAATCCTTATCTGAACTAGAATTTTATTTTAATTTATCTTATTTTATTTTTTTAGCCATGACATCCAATATGGGGGGACCTTAGTTCCCCAACCAGGGATAGAACCTGCAGCCCCTGCAGTGGAAGCTCAGAGTTCTAATCAATGGACTGCCAGGGAAGTTCCTGAATTAGAATTTTAACTTTAAAAGACTATGTCTCTTTTATATATGGAACCCAGTGAAACAACACACACTATTAAGACACAGATAGGCAGTCACTGAAAATAAGTCAATCTTGGCTCTCCTAAGGCTTGCCAGAGCAAGGCAAGCACTGTCATTAGCACAAACTGAACTGGAGGAAACACAAAGTAAACTATACAGCCAAGTATGTATTATAAGCCGTGAATCTCACGTAACATTTCTGTCCAGGTAGGAATAAAAATAAACGGATATTTCTTCAAAAATGTTTTTAACAAAAAGTTATATTTTAGAAAGAAAGGATATTTCAAAGAGAATGGGGTACCAATGAGCATAGTTAATACTACATACCAATTTCTTAGAAAATGGACTTTAAGACTGAGATGCAGAAAGGTGAATAAAATATTTGAGAACTAGAACTATAAAAGGAGGGAGGCATTTCAAAGTGCTCATGGAGAAACACTGAACTAAAGAAAGATTGCAAAAAATTGCAGATGAAAAATAAACTAGAGATTTAAATGGTGAGATGGGGAAACAGTGGAAACAGTGTCAGACTTTATTTTTGGGGGCTCCAAAATCACTGCAGATGGTGACTGCAGCCATGAAATTAAAAGACACTTACTCCTTGGAAGAGAAGTTATGACCAACCTAGATAGCATATTGAAAAGCAGAGACATTACTTTGCCAACAAAGGTCCGTCTAGTCCAGGCTATGGTTTTCCTGTGGTCATGTATGGATGTGAGAGTTGGACTGTCAAGAAGGCTGAGCGCCGAAGAATTGATGCTTTTGAACGGTGGTGTTGGAGAAGACTCTTGAGAGTCCCTTGGACTGCAAGAAGATCCAACCAGTCCATTCTGAAGGAGATTAGCCCTGGATTTCTTTGGAAGGAATGATGCTAAAGCTGAAACTCCTGTACTTTGGCCACCTGATGCGAAGAGTGGACTCATTGGAAAAGACTCTGATGCTGGGAAGGATTGGGGGCAAGAGGAGAAGGGGACGACAGAGGATGAGATGGCTGGATGGCATCACTGACTCTATGGATGTGAGTCTGAGTGAACTCCTGGAGTTGGTGATGGACAGGGAGGCCTGGCATGCTGTGATCCATGGGGTCGCAAAGAGTCAGACACGACTGAGCGACTGAACTGAACTGAACTGAGAGTTATGGAAAAGTAGTAAGATGCTTAGTCACCTGGACATGGTAACAGAGACATGGAAATTGAAAGACAAACACAAATTTTTTTTTTTTTTTTAAAGTTCAGATTGGTTTACAAGGAGACACCTGAGGCCAAACACTGATGTCTTATCTAACACCAGTCTTACACCAAGACTTACACAAAAACAAGGTTACAATTGGACCCGTGAACAAGCGATTATAAAGAAGTAGCAAGGTACATTAGTTTAACATGGAATGCAGATCAATTTACAGTGAAGTTTAAAAAATAATCAATGAAAAAGGTTTGCATGCAGAAGCCTCAGGAGGAAGTACAGATATTCATCACAGCTCACTAAATGTCAGAGAAAACAAATTCTAGAGCAACTCTCTGTCAGAACGTATATTTTAAACATTTGCCCCACAGATTTCAAGAGGAAGAGAAAAAGAGGCGTGGGTAACACATTTCTATGTGAACTATGCAGAAAGCATTAGTACTGAATCAAATCCAAAAGACAGAAGATATTTCAAATTCTTTTTTCCTAGAAAAGCAAAATAAAAGCTTTTTTATTCTCTTAATAACTTATAGATTATTTTTCTGTCTGAGACAAGAACAAAACTAGTGATAATTTTCAGATTTAACTAGAAAATTAGCATAAACATATATGCAGATCTCAATATTACAGAACAGTATAAATACAAAAGGCCAGAGTTTTTACACTGATTTCCAACTGGAAAGTAACCACATATTAATCAGCTATATTATTCCTCTTTGGACAGTTTATTTCTTGAGAATTTTATTTCTGGAGAATGTTTGCTTGAAAACAGGGTATTTCCTTGAAATCGCATCTGCCTTTCCTCTCATCCATTTTGATAAGCATATTTATGAAATGTTATGAGAATTTGTCTTTAGACAGTATCTCCAAGATGTACTACACGCAACAGCTATCTTCTCCTCCCTGATGCTCTAGAAAACACTTTAACTTCACCATGGACAAAGATGTGAATATTAAAGTGACTCCATCAGAGGCCTCATTGATAGGTATAAACAAGAGATCATGTTACCTAGAAACATACCTCTGTGAAGTGTTCATATTAAACAGCTATAGCCAAAAGTGCCTGGAAAGCAAGGTCAGTTCCTTGATTAAATGAGAGCTCACAATTTCAATTAAATAAAGAACAAGAAAACTCCTCTATTTGTTCAAAATCATTAGCATTACATTTCCACTAAATTGTCTACACAGATGTCTCCCTTTCGTTGAAGGAAAAACTCCTTCCAAAAGGCATAGACATTTTAGTGTGTAATAACCTCAGAGTTTCCAAATATCCTTACATCTTAGCTATATCCTTCCAGCTACAGTTATTTGCTCTCTCAAGATGAAAGTCTTCTGTGTTAAGCTGTGTTGAGTCATTACAGTCACAACAGAAGAAGGTAGAGAGACGTTAACGTGAGGGCAGCTGTTAATAACAGTGCCAGACTCAGCAAAGGTTTTAAGGTGCACTATGACCCTGTTAAGGGGGCAAAGAAGGAAGAAATGTGACTCATAAATCGGATATACACCTGTCCTGATCCCAGTGAGCTTAGGAAGTTTGAAGAGAATCAAATTTCTCATCATTGTAAAACTATGTGTTAGTCAGTAATACTACACTGCTGTTGCTGTTCAGTCACTAAGTCGCGTCTGACTGTTTCCAACCCCATGGACTGCAGCGTACAAAGCCTCCCTGCCCTTCATTATCTCCAGGAACTTGCCCAAACTCATGTCCACTGAGTCGGTGATGCCATCCAACCATATCTTCCTCTGTGGACTCCTTCTCCTCCTGCCCTCAGTCTTTCTCAGCATAAGGATTTTTTTCAAAGAATCAGCTGTTTGCATCAGGTGGCCAAAGTACTGGAGCTTTAGCTTCTACACACTCCAATGAATATTCAGAGCTACTACACATAGAAAATTCTAAAGATCTTACCAGAAAATAACTAGAACTAATCAGTGAATTTCATGGGGTTTGGAAGGCAAGAATGCTGAAATGGTTGCCATTCCCTTCTCCAGTGGAACACATTTTGACAGAACACTCCACCATGACCCGTCTGTCTTGGTGGCCCTACAGGGCATGGCTCATAGTTTCACTGAGTTAGACAAGGCTGTAATCCATGTGATCAGTTTGGTTACTTTTCTGTGATTGTGGTTTTCATTCTGTCTGCCCTCTGATGGATGAGGAGAAGAGGCTTCTGGAAGCTTCCTGATGGGAGGGACTGGCTGTGGGGAAACTGGGTCTTGCTCTGGTGGGCGGAAACTAGACTAGAGATATCTTCAAGAAAATTAGAGATACCAAGGGAACATTTCATGCAAAGATGGGCTCGATCAAGGACAAAAATGGTATGGACCTAACAGAAGCAGAGATATTAAGAAGAGATGGCAAGAATACAGAGAAGAACTATACAAAAAAGATCTTCACGACCCAGATAATCACGATGGTGTGATCACTCACCTAAAGCCAGACATCCTGGAATGAGAAAGCAAGTGGGCCTTAGGAAGCATCACTACAAACAAAGCTAGTGGAGGTGATGGAATTGCAGTTAAGCTATTTTAAATCCTTAAAGATGATGCTATGAAATATGCCAGCAAATTTGGAAAACTCATCAGTGGCCACAGGACTGGAAAAGGTCAGTTTTCATTCCAATCCCAAAGAAAGGCAATGCCAAAGAATGCTCAAACTACCACACAATTGCACTCATCTCACATGCTAGTAAAGTAATGCTCAAAATTCTCCAATCCAGGCTTCAACAGTACGTGAACCAGGAACTTCCAGATGTTCAAGCTGGGTTTAGAAAAGACAGAGGAACCAGAGATCAACTTGTCAACATCCACTGTATCATCGAAGAAGCAAGAGCAATCCAGAAAATCACCTACTTCTGTTTTATTGACTATGCCAAAGCCTTTGACTGTGTGGATCACAACAAACTGTGGAAAATTCTTAAAGAGACTGGCATACCAGACCACCTGACCTGCCTCCTGAGAAATCTGTATGAAGGTCAAGAAGCAACAATTAGAACTCAACATGGAACAACAGACTGGTTCCAAATCGGAAAAAGAGTATGTCAAGGCTGTATACTGTCACCCTGTTTATTTAACGTATATACAGAATACATCCTAAGAAATGCTGGACTGGATGAAGCAGAAGCTGGAATCAAGACTGCCAGGAGAAATGTCAATAACCTCAGATATGCAGATGACCACCCTTATGGCAGAAAGTGAAGAAGAATTAAAGGACCTCTTGATGAAAGTGTAAGAGAGGAGTGAAAAAGTTGGCTTAAAACTCAACATTAAAAAAATTAATTAATTAATGAATCATGGCATCTGGTCCCATCACTTCATGGCAAATACATGGGGGAAACAATGGAAACAGTGACAGACTTTATTTTGGGGGCTCAAAAATCACTGAAGATGGTGACTGCATCCATGAAACTAAAAGACACTTGCTCTTCGGAAGAAAAGTTATAACCCACCTAGACAGCATATTAAAAAGCAAAGACATTATGTTGCCAACAAAGGTCCTTCTAGTCAAAGCTATGGTTTTTCCAGTGGTCATGCATGGGTCTTCCAGTGGTCATGAATGGGTGTGACAGTGGACTATAAAGAAAGCTGAGCACCGAAGAACTGATGCGTTTGAACTGGGGTGTTGGAAGAGACTCTTGAGAGTCCCTTGGACTGCAAGGAGATCCAACCAGTCCATCCTACAGGACATCAGTCCTGAATATTCATTGGGAGGACTGATGTTGAACCTGAAACTCCAATACTTTGGCCACCTGATACAAAGAACTGACTCAGCTGAAAAGACCCTGATGCTGGGAAAGACTGAAGGTGGGAGGAGAACGGGATGACAGAGGATGAGATGGTTGGATGGCATCACCCACACAATGGACATGAGTTTGAACAAGCTCCAGGAGTTGGTGACGGACAGAGAGGCCAGGTATGCTGCAGTCCATGGGGTCACAAAGAGTCAGACACCACTGAGGGACTGACCTGCACCGAACTGGTGTGCGGGACCATGCTGAGCAAATCTTTAATCCAATTTTATGCTTCTGGGTGGGGCTGTGGTACCTTCCTCAGGCCAAACTATGGCAGGGTAATGGCGGTAATGGCATCTCCTTCAAAAGGACTTATGCTAGCACCCCACAGCTCCCAGGACTGTTGTATTTGGTGCCGCTGACTGTTGACCCTCACCTCTATCAGAGACTCCTGGACACTCACAGGCAAGTCTGGCTCAGTCTCTTGTGGGGTCACTGCTCCTTTCTCCTGGGTCCTAGTGTGCACAAGGTTTTGTTTGTGCCCTCCAAGAGTCTGTTTTCCCAATCCTGTGGAAGTTCTGTAATCAAATACCACTGTCCTCCAAAGTCAACTTCCCTGAGGATTCTCAGTTCCTTTGCTGGATCCCCAGGTTGGGAAATCTGCTGTGGGCCCCAGAACTTTTGCAATAGTGTGAGCATTTCTTTGGTATAGTTATCTGATATAGTTTGTGGGAAGTCTGCATATTAGCTCTACAGTGGGGCTAATGGCGACCTCCCCCAAGAGGATGTATGCCACATACCACGCCTCCCAGGTCTGTTGCAGCCAGAGTCCTGTCCCTGCGGCAGGGTACTGCTGACCCGTGCCTCCACAGGAGACACTCAAACACTGAAAGGCAGGTCTGGCTCAGTCTCTTATAGAAGGCAATGCTCCTTTTCACAAGGAAATCAATCCTGAATATTCACTGGAAGGAGACTGATGCTGAAGCTGAAGCTCCAATACTCTGGCCACCTGATGTGAAGAGCCAACTCATTGGAAAAGACCCTGATGCTGGAAAAGATTTAAGGCAGGAGGAGAAGGGGATGACAGAGGACGAGATGATTGGATGGCATCACCAACTCAATGGACATGAGTTTGAGCAAGATCCAGAAGTTTGTGAAGGACAGGTAAGCCTGGCATTCTGCAATCCATGGGGTCACAAAGAGTTGGACACAACCGAGCAACTGAACAACAACAAACAAGGGAATTCAGTTAAGTTGCAGGATACAAAATCCATACACAGAAAGTCCCTGCATCTCCACACACTAGCAACAAAAAAAATCAGAAATAGAAATCAAGGAATCAATCTCATTTACCATTGCAACAAAAAGAATAAAGTAGTTAAGAATAAACCTACCTAATGAGACAAAAGAGCTATATACAGAAAACTGTAGGACATTGATGAAAAGAAATCAAAGATGACATAAACAAATGGCAAGTTAGTCCATGTTAATGGATTGGAAGAATATTGTGGAAGATGACTATACTATCCAAAGCAATCTACAGATTCAATATAATTCCTACCAAATTAGCAATGCCATTTTTCACAGAACTAAAATAAAAAATTTCACAATATATATGAAAACACAAAAAATTCCAAGTAGGCAAAGCAATCTTGAGAAAGAAGAACAGAGATGGAGGAATCAACCTTCCTGGCTTCAGACTATACTACAAAGCTACGGTCATCAAGACAGTGTGGTACTGGCACAAAAACAGAAACACAGAGCAATGGAACAAGATAGTAAGCCCAGAGACAAACCCATGCACCTGTGGGTGTATATAAGCACCTTATCTTTGACAAAAAGAATATACAATGGGGAAAAGATATTCTCTTCAATGTGTGGTACTGAGAGAACTGGACAGTTAGGTGTAAAAGAATGAAATTAGAACACTTCCTAACAACATACACAAAGATAAACTCAAAATAGATTAAAGACCTAAATGTGGGACCAGGAACTATAAAACTCTTAGAGGAAAACATAAGCAGAACACTCTATGACATAAATCACAGCAAGATCTTCTATGGCCCATCTCCCAGAGTAATGGAAATAAAAACAAAATAAACAAGTGAGGCTTAATTAAACTTAAAAGCTTTTGCATAACAAAGGAAACTATAAGCAAAGGGAAAAGACAACCCCCCAGAATGGGAGAAAATAATAGCAAATGAAACAATTGACAAAGGATTAATTTCCAAAATATACAAGCAGCTCATACAACTCAGTACCATAAAAACAAATAACAAAATAAAAATGTGGGCAAAAGACCTAGACAGACATTTCTTCAAAGAACACATACAGATGGCTAATAAACACATGAAAAGACGCTCAACATCACTTGTTGTTGTTGTTGTTCAGTCGACAAGTTGTGTCCAACTCTTCAAGACCCTATGGACTTCAGCACTTCAGGCTTCCCTGTCCCTCACCATCTCCTGGAGTTTCCCCAAGTTCATGTCCATTACATCAGTGATGCCATCCAACCATTATTATTTTTTGAGAGTCACTCATTATTAGAGAAACGCAAATCAAAACTACAATGAGATATCACCTCACACCTGTCAGAATGGGCATCATTGAAAAATCTACTAATAACAAATGCTGGAGAGGCTCTGGAAAAAAGGGAACCCTCTTGCACTGTTGGTGGGAATGAAAATTGATACAGCCACTGTGGAACACAGTATGGAGATTCCTTGATAAACTAGCAATAAGAGTACCCATGACCCAGCAATCCTACTACTAGGCATATACCCTGAGGAAACAAATGTGAAAAAGACACATGTACCCAGTGTTCACTGCAGGCTATGTACAATAGCTAGGGCAAGGAAGCAACCTAGATGTCCATCAACAGGTGAATGGATAAAGAAACAGTGGTACATACACACAATAGAATATTACTCAGCCAAAAAATGGAATGCATTTGAGTTAGTTCTAATGAGGTGGATGAACCTAGAGCCTATTGTACAGAGTGAAGTAAGTAGGAAAGAGAAAAACAAGTATTGTATATTAATGCATATATATAGAATCTAGGAAGACGGTACTAGTTAACCTACTTGCAGGGCAGCAATGGAGTCACAAAAATAGAGAACAGAATAATGGACACGCAGCGGGGAGGAAGGAGAGTGTGGGACAAATGGGGAGAGTAACACGGAAACGTATACACTGCCATATGTAAAACAGACAACCAATGGGATTTGCTGTATGACTCAGGGAACTCACACTGGGGCTCTGCAACAACCTAGAGGGGTGGGCAGGGGTGGGAGGGGAGTTCAGGAGGGAGAGGACATATGTATACCTATGGCTGACTCATGTTGATGTATCTCAGAAGCCAACACAATATTGTAAAGTAATTATCCTTCAATTAAAAATAAATAAATTTTTTTTAATGGGTAGAAGACCAAAATAGACTTTTCTCCAAAGAAGACATTCAGATGGCTAATAAACATATGAAAAAATGCTCATCACTTATTATTATAGAAATACAAGTCACAACTTCAGTGAGCTATCACCTCACACCGATCAGAATGGCCATCATATGATTTGTCAAATCAGATTTTAGTTTACCCATAAAAACATTCTAAGATAGTACACCTTTATGTACAAATGTGTGTGATAATTTGTTATGGAAGGGGTATTATGAAAATGAGCTCTTTTTGGTTTGATCTGTTTTTCTCAAGTAAGACATAACTAGTAACATTTTCCATCAAGTTTATAAAATCTGAATTTTTACAGTATGAATGCAACTAACTTTTGTAAGTAAATATTGGGTTTTATGAGCTTCTCCAGTTGCTCAGTGGTAAAGAATCCACCTGTAGTGCACCAGATTTGGAGACCCGTGTTTGATCCCTGGGTTGGGAAAATCCGCTGGATAGGAAATGGCAACCCACTCCAGTAAAATCTTGCCTGGAAAATTCCCTGGACAGAGGAGCCTGGTGGGTTATAGACCATGGTGTCGTAAAGAGTCAGACACAACTGACTGAGTAACTAAACAACAAAAATCAAAACTACAATGAGGTATCATCTCACACCAGTCAGAATGGCCATCATCAAAAAAATCTACAAATAATAAATGCTGGCTGGAGAGGCTGTGGAGAAAAGGGAACCCTCTCGCACTGTTGGTGGGAATGCAAATTGCTACAGCCACTATGGAGAACAGTATGGGATAAAAAATACAAAATCATACTTTGAAAATGATTTCCTCTTTTGTAGTAAACTAAGCATATTCAAGGTTATTCCTAAAAGATGTCACCTTTATCAAAAGCTTTATTAGATAGCACAGAAATGGATGGAAGACAGCTGGGACCCAAGGAATGAACACACCCACGGGAGTGTGACTGCTTGGGAAAGTCATCCATTTGGGGGACTCTGGGAGGCTCAGAGGTGAAGAGCAGTCAAGTAGAAGGCAGCAACCAGAGGTTAAGAAGATCTTGCAAATACAAAGCTTCTAAAGAGCTAAATAAGACAGCAGAGTATAAATGTAGAAGGAGCAGCAGATACGTGAGAAACCACCAAGGAAAACTTTGTAAAGTCACCAGTTGCAGGGGACAAGGAATAGGAGAAAGCAATCTTCCTTTTGAGTTGTAAGTCTGAGAATGGGTTTTAAATGCAACTTTAGCTTAATTTCTTCCCTGAATATGACTATAATTCAAATGCAAGCAGACCAGCTTTGCTGTCCTATGAAACAGTAGAAAATAATACAGACAATCTATGAAAAGATCAAAAAAGAAAATCTAAAATTCATTTGTAGAGTATACTTAAAATTTATGGATTTTCTAGAATACATTCCAGAATATAAAAATACATCCAATAATTTAGGAGAGGAAAAATGTAACTTTAAATATCTGAATTCTACATTCAATGCTTCACTGTTGCTAACTATGTAACTGAAAGCATTGAAAATGTTTGTTTTCCAAATTAATTAGCCAATAGAAGTAGTACAAGAATAGGCCCATTACACAGATAGGCAGGTGGGTTGGAGATAATTAAAGAATAATTAGCCATAACTTTCTATTGTAAATTTACTCAGTAACAATATGAATGTTGTTACAGAGTCAATCAAAGGTGATACCTGTTTAGATCTGCATATCATTAATTTATTCAATTCTGGTATTAGGCACATTTAATCCATGAAGTTTAATTTCAATCCCAGTTGACCTGTTGGCCTGGCTGGGTTTTAAATAACACTAAACACATGAGAAATAAAATTATTATAATGAAACATATATAAGCAAAAACAAGGACTAAGATTAAAACAAACTTCTGATTTTACTCAAGTAGTGGATATAATTTTTTTAAAACCCACTGTTTCTCAATTGGTTTTTGAAAATAATTATGAAGAAAATCTGAAAATACATGAGGGAAGATATGACTTCACATTAAACAAAATAATAGTTTAGTAAGTTTAAATAATTTCCTCAATCAATTAAAATTCTTTCATTATCTATAATGATCAAGATCACTGAACTTCTAAACAAACTGGTGAAATGTAAAATAAAGTGCTAAATAGATTCTTTTTAATTAACCAGAATCCAAATAAATTACATTACACTTAGAGATTATCTCTTAATTTAGAATGCTTAATTATACTCTGACATGCAATAGAAAAAAGTTGGTTTTCCTAGCTCTTAGACTAGATAATGACTAATATTTGTATAAGTTGCATGACTGCCAAATATTCTTTCAATGAGACAAATAAAAAAAAATCGCTTGAAACAATGTGGGAAATAAACTATGAATCACAAGTAGGAGAAAAACTTAACCAATAAATACATAATGCACACACACAGCATAAATGATACAACCCCATGTTTCCCTATACTAGGAAAGAGTACTGGAGCGAAAGTACTCTTCATTTTCACTCCAGGAAAGATGCTTTCGGTTCACAGGTCCCGCCCTTGTATTTGTCCCAAAAATGAATTCTAAGAAATTGTTCTTTATTCTGCCATCAACACAGAAATGGTACAAAAATTCAGAAAAAGGACAAGGGAAAACAGAGAAAATAGTTAAAAGGAGTTATTCAGAACACTGGGAAATCAAAGGAAAATCCTTAAAAAACTGAGATCACTACTGGTGGAAGCGAATCACGTAGATGAGAACCTGTGGACGTGCCTTGAATAGAATAAAAGTTTCATAAAACTGAAAAATACTAAATCATATCTCTATCATATAGTAAAAATACTCATCCTCAGAGCCATATATAGGAATATACAGTGTACCAGTTTCATCACTAAGCTGACTCTATTCCTTGAATGACAAGTGTTAATCATCCTTTGGATATTTTACAAAACAAGCAAGCAAACAAAAAAACTATGAGAAACGTTTTGGCTTTAAATTCCTAAGGCTTCTACTAAAACAGGTCTTCCAAAGTCTAACACGGCAAATCCAGTAGCTTTGGCTCATTCCTTGCATCCTCTTCTCCAAACAGGCATTGAATATATACAAGGCAAAGATTAATTATATCCAATCACAAATGTTGAGGAGCTAACAGTCAAAATAAGGAAACCATTACAAAACTTACTGTGATAAATTAAACTACCCAAAACAGCAATGTATTCAAAGTACTAAAACAGTAATGGAAGAAGAAATGTCTATGTTTTCTCCTTGTTCTTTCTAAGATTCATTTCTCTACCTTTACTTTTGACCCCACTCACTCTCACATCTTCTGGGTTCCTGCTATACCAATTAACCTTTCTTTCACCTATTCAACATCTCCCATTCCTGGATCCTTGTACTCAACATTTATAATCACGCTTAAGCTTCTCTATGATCAGTAGCAAATAGAAATTATACTCTAAAAGTTATATTCATTCTACTGTTAAGGACTGAAACTACTTTAGATATAAGCAACATGTTTTATATTGTTTATTTTCTTTTTGATACTCAGGTATTAAAATTTCTTTTCACGTGCAATACCAGAGAGCTACCCCACGTTATAGTACAAAAGGAGACAAGAATGACTACTAATAACATTACAGCATGCTTTAAATGAATCAGGAATCTCCTAGAAAATATGATCACAAAATGAATAAAAATATAAATGGCTTAAATACTTCTGCTGTAAAATGGAATACATAACTGAAATATTAGGAAAGGCAAATACTGTTACCTAATCCCAAAGTGCCATAACAAAAATGCAAACCACTCTAATTAAATTACTTAACGTCTGCCAAATATTTGCTGATTTGCAATTTGGTTTTGCAGAATTCATTTTGGAATGTACATTGTGTTTTTTTCTTTCACTGAACACAGATGTTATGGCTCCCTTATCAACTGTGCCCCTTTAATGTTCTTTCATCCATTCACTCATTCAGCAAACATTTGACGTATCTATCATGTGCCAAGTTCTTCTCAGGCACTGGGGTACATAGTGTTGAACAAAATAACGAAATCACTACCTTCATAGAAACTCCATCCAGTGGATACACTCAACTAAACACATTTCTCAATTGTGTGTCATCCCCAAACTCACTGAGGCAAGAAACAAGATGTTTCTGTCCCAAGACAGTCCTCTGAATGCTGGCCACAGCCACAGTCTATGCTAACATAAGACTTAAAACAGCTGAACTAAGGGAAAAAAACAAAGGTACGGCAATGATGCAACCTTTCCCACTGCCCACTTGCCAGCCCACTTCATTGCTATTCCAACAAACAGGTGCTCATAAGAAATAATCAAACAAACAACCTGAGCGACAGTCCTCTGCTGCAAAAATATACCTTCTGAAGTAGCTGAAGGACTATTTCCCTTCTTCCACATTCCATTAGTACCTTTCCCTTTATTCAGAAAAGGTAACTCCCTTGTAAAGAGGCTGTTCATAATGCTTTATTTCATCATTACATGTATTACAGTCGCAATAAATGGTATACGACAGGAAAGGACAGATCTGAGAGCCTGGATTCACAGTGCAGGCTACCAAGAATGTCGCCTTTCTAGGCACTGCATCTGTCAGAGTGGAGGGAATGGATGAAGATCCCAGTGACTCCAACAAAGCCCAATAAGCACGTGACCTACCCAAAAGAGAAACTGGGTAAGAAGACAAAATTTCATCTTTAAGGGAAAGGAATTTAAGAGGCCATGTGAATTTTTAATTACTTCAGAAAGAAAAATGATGTACACTAAATAGTCAGTCACAATCATAAAGTGCCTGGAAAGCAAAGATGGGTTCTTTGTTTAATTAAGAGTTTACAATTTCAGTTTAAGAAAAAAATGTTTTAATAAAGTTATCTGCTATATTTGTTCATACTAATCAGCATTTCATAAGCAAGAAGGGAGCTAAATCATACCATATAGATATCCCTCCTTCTAAGGGTCTCTGACAAAAGAAATGCCTCTAACATGTACAAAAATTTTAGCTTTTAGTAGACCTCATAGTTTCAAAGCATGTATTCTTACCTAGGAAAACTGCCACACACAGGAGCAGTGAGCTATCAGAATATTAAGAAGGTAGGCAGTGGTTGGTTTATTAAGAAATTACTAAAAATAACTACTTAAACAAGTTAAAATATCATAGCTAAATCTTCTCTGCTGCAGTTTATATCTCTCTACTCTTTTCTTTGCTGCCATTCATAACAATGAAGAATTTCTAAGTCAACAACTACTAAACTTCTAAGAGGTCCATGACAATAACTTCTCAGTAGATTTCATCTCCTTTTGGAACACCCTAGCTCCAACCTACAGCCCTAAAATAGCCCAGAAAACAGAAGAAAACACTTATCTTCCTAATAATACATGTGTACGTATGCAACTATAACAGGCTTGGCTTGTTGTTCATTATCCATATTCAGATCAGATCAGATCAGTCACTCAGTCATGTCCGACTCTTTGCGACCCCATGAATTGCAGCACGCCAGGCCTCCCTGTCTATCACCAACTCCAGGAGTTCACTCAGACTCACGTCCATCGAGTCAGTGATGCCATCCAGCCATCTCATCCTCTGTCGTCCCCTTCTCCTCTTGCCCCCAATCCTTCCCAGCATCAGAGTCTTTTCCAATGAGTCAACTCTTCACATGAGGTGGCCAAAGGACTGGAGTTTCAGCTTTAGTATCATTCCTTCCAAAGAAATCCAGGGCTGATCTCCTTCAGAATGGACTGGTTGGATCTCCTTGCAGTCCAAGGGACTCTCAAGAGTCTTCTCCAACACCACAGTTCAAAAGCATCAATTCTTCGGCGCTCAGCCTTCTTGACAGTCCAACTCTCACATCCATACATGACCACAGGAAAAACCATAGCCTTGACTAGACGAACCTTTGTTGGCAAAGTAATGTCTCTGCTTTTGAATATGCTATCTATGTGGCTCATAACGTTCCTTCCAAGGAGCAAGCGTCTTTTAATTTCATGGCTGCAGTCACCATCCGTAGTGATTTTGGAGCCCAGGAAAATAAAGTCTGACACTGTTTCTACTCTTTCCCCATCTATTTCCCATGAAGTGGTGGGACCAGATGCCATGATCTTAGTTTTCTGAATGTTGAGCTTTAAGCCAACTTTTTACTCTCCACTTTCACTTTCATCAAGAGGCTTTTTAGTTCCTCTTCACTTTCTGCCGTAAGGGTAGTGTCATCTGCATATCTGAGGTTATTGATATTTCTCCCAGCAATCTTGATTCCAGCTTGTGTTTCTTCCAGTCCAGCGTTTCTCATGATGTATGCTGCATATAAGTTAAATAAACAGGGTGACAACATACAGCCTTGATGAACTCCTTTTCCTATTTGGAACCAGTCTGTTGTTCCATGTCCAGTTCTAACTGTTGCATCCTGACCTGCATACAAATTTCTCAAGAGGCAGATCAGGTGATCTGGTATTCCCATCTCTTTCAGAATTTTCCACAGTTTATTGTGATCCACACAGTCAAAGGCTTTGGCATAGTCAGTCAAGCAGAAATAGATGTTTTTTTGGAACTCTCTTGCTTTTTCCATGATCCAGTGGATGTTGGCAATTTGATCTCTGGTTCCTCTGCCTTTTCGAAAACCAGCTTGAACATCAGGAAGTTCACGGTTCACATATTGCTGAAGCCTGGCTTGGAGAATTTTGAGCATTACTTTACTAGCATGTGAGATGAGTGCAGTTGTACGGTAGTTTGAGCACTCTTTGGCATTGCCTTTCTTTGGGATTGGAATGAAAACTGACCTCTTCCAGTCCTGTGGCCACTGCTGAGTTTTCCAAATTTGCTGGCATATTAAATGCAGCACTTTCACAGCATCATCTTTCAGGATTTGAAATAGCTCAATTGGAATTCCATCACCCCCACTAGCTTTGTTCGTAGTGATACTTTCTAAGGCCCACTTGACTTCACATTCCAGGATGTCTGGCTCTAGGTCAGTGATCACATCATCGTGATTATCTGGGTTGTGAAGATCTTTTTTGTACAGTTCTTCTGTGTATTCTTGCCTTCTCTTCTTAATATTTTCTGCTTTTGTTAGGTCCATACCATTTCTGTCCTTTATCGAGCTCATCTTAGCATGAAATGTTCCTTTGGTATCTCTGATTTTCTTGAAGAGATCCCAGTCTTTCTCATTCTGTTGTTTTCCTCTATTTCTTTGCATTGATCACCGAAGAAGTCTTTCTTACTCTTCTTGCTATTCTTTGGAACTCTGAATTCAGATGTTTTTATCTTTCCTTTTCTCCTTTGCTTTTCGCTTCTCTTCTTTTCACAGCTATTTGTAAGGCCTCCCCATACAGCCATTTTGCTTTTTTGCATTTCTTTTCTATGGGAATGGTCTTGATCCCTGTCTCCTGTACAAAGTCACAAACCTCATTCCATAGTTTATCAGGCACTCTATCTATCAGATCTAGGCCCTTAAATCTATTTCTCACTTCCACTGTATAATCGTAAGGGATTTGATTTAAGTCATACCTGCATGGTCTAGTGGTTTTCCCTACTTTCTTCAATTTAAGTCTGAATTTGGCAAAAAGGAGTTCACAGTCTGAGCCACAGTCAGCTCCTGGTCTTGTTGACTGTACAGAGCTTCTCCATCTTTGGCTGCAAAGAATATAATCAGTCTGATTTCGGTGTTGACCATCTGGTGATGTCCATGTATAGAGTCTTCTCTTGTGTTGTTGGAAGAGGTGTTTGTTATGACCAGTGCCTTTTCTTGGCAAAACTCTATTAGTCTTTGCCCTGCTTCATTCCGTATTCCAAGGCCAAATTTGCCTGTTACTCCAGGTGTTTCTTGACTTCCTACTTTTGCATTCCAGTCCCCTATAATGAAAACAACATCTTTTTTGGGTGTTAGTTCTAAAAGGTCTTGTAGGTCTTCATAGAACCATTCAACTTCAGCTTCTCCAGTAACGCTGAAGAAGCTGAAGTTGAACGGGTCTATTATCCATATTACGTCCTCATTATTTCTGGATCACAGAGAGCACTCATACATCTTATACCCGCAAGTCAAAAAATTACCATATCATCCCTCTATCACAAAAGTTTGGGTATTCCTGAGACTTTTACTTTTTATAATTTTTAAAGAATAGACAAAACATGATCCTTTTTGGTCTCCCAACAAATCAGCCCCTCTTTCCCAACATTCTATTTCTCCCAACGGCAAAAGCACTAAGACCTTGAGTATCCTGTGACTCTTCTCTCATTCACCTACATTGTTCAATCTTGCACTAATTCCTCAACAGTATCTTACATTTGTTGCCACTACTAATGTCCTCTGTCAGTCCCTCTTTTGCTTTTATTGAGACTGTTAAAATAGGCTCCTAATTAGATGCATTTCCACAATCAATATCAAAATGGGATCTAACAACAGAGTTTCGAAACATTTGGAGGAAAAAAAATTCACACACTCAAAATAGCTGGATATCTCTATCAGTTATTGATAGAAAAAAATCCTCTATCAGTTATTGATAGAAATAATCAATATCAGTAGGCATATAGAAACCACCGGAAATGCAGAACAATGTGAAACAATTTAGCATAAGTGACTTTCATAGAACATTTCACAATAAATGCAGAACATAACTTATTTTCAAGTGCACATGGAAAATTTACTAACAGAGACCACATTTCGGGCAATAAAACAAGTCTCAGAAAAGAATTGAAATCATGGAGTATGTTTTACAACTGCAAGGGTACCAAGTTTAGAAACTGATAATATCTATAAAATTCTACATAATTGGAAACTAAGTAGTAAACTTCTTTAAAAAAAAAATTCCACATGTCAGAGAAGAAATCACAAGGGAAATATCTTCTAAATGAAACTAAGTAATAATAAAAGGACAATACATCAGAATTTGTGAAATGCACTTCAAGTATTACTAAGATGGAAATTTACAATTTTAAATGACTACATTGAGAAACATAAAGATTAAAATAAAGTTTCCAACTTATGAATCCAGGAGAAAAACAAATGATGTACAAAAGAAGTAAAAGAAAGGAAATAAAAATGACAATATAGATCAATAAAACACTAAAAAGACAAATAATAGAAAAAATTAAAAATCAAAGGCTGTTTCTTTGAAAATAGTAACAAAATTAATAAAACCCCCAGCAAGACTTATACAAACAAAAGAACAGAAACAAATTAACAATACCAGGAATATAACAAGAGACATCAGCATAGATCTTACAGAAACTAAAAGAATTAAAAAGGGGCTATTACAAAAAACTTTAAGTCAATAAATTTGACAACTTCAATAATTTGGGAAAATAGATACAAAGTAAATATTAATTGAGTGAATGGGTATTTTAGTGAAGTAAAATATAAATTTTAGCATCTTACTAGGGAAGAATAAACATGACTTACCTAATTAGCATTTGCAAACGGCCAAAAGACAGAAATGTATGCAGCAGGGATACAGGAGCTAAAGGAGAAATTCTCAAGGAGAAACAGTTCTCTCTGTCAGACCCAAAAATGAAGATAAGGAGACAAGAGACGAGAAAAGGAGAAGAATTTGGAGATTTTGTAGTTCAAACTGAAGGCAAGAGAAACAGAATATTTTTCTCCCAACCCTAAGATTTCATGAACATAAACAAAGAAAAATAAAAGAGAAAGAGCAATTAACATACCTCTCTTCTCTCGGTGTATTTCTTCCAGAAGTTGCTCCTGTCTTTCTATCTGTTCAAAGAGACACTGAAGCTCAGCTTCCTTGTTCTCAGTCACATTCTTGAGTTGCTGTCTGCACAACATCAGCTGGTGCCGTAGACTTTTCTCTCTATTTTCTCTCTCCTTCAGCTCCTCACAGAGCCACTGAAGTTTAGTCTAAAAATATGACATTTATTCTAATTTTTAAAAATCTAGAAAACAGTAGCATTCCAAAACATGACAAAGTCATGATAATCTAAATTCAGACAATAACTAATGAAGTTAAGCAAAATTTTAAATTACCCATAATGTTTAAATTTGCATAATGGTTTATATCAGTTAAAAGCTCGTGCAGAAAATTATTTTCTTGGATTTTTATAAAATACTTGGTATGCTCTATCATCTTTGGAAAGGCAATACCACAGAAAGTTTAGCCTATTAAACTTCATGTTGCAATACAATTAATCCCCTAATTAGCTTAGTACAAATATTTGAAAATCCAAAGCACTCCACAATAGACCTAGAAAAACTTTTTATAAAAGAGAATGTTATTTCAGGGATTAAAAAATAAGATAAAATTCCTAAACTTTGTTTCTAAAAGTGTATATACCCAAGGGTCTTGCTAATCAGGTAGAGAGAGAGATTTTATACAGCATGAGTCAGATCAAGTCAGCATTTTTCCATATTTAAAACTAGGAAATTTAATTAAAGCAACTCTCTTTTCCAAAGACTCTAACCTCACAAACACTAATATTTAAATATTTAAAGCAGGGATGAGAAAAGAACTTTCACATTTAGTATAACAAAACTTCAGTTGGGTCTTATGATGTTCCCAAGTGAGAGTACCATCCAGCTGCTGCTGCTAAGTCACTTCAGTTGTGTCCGACTCTATGCAACCCCATAGATGGCAGCCCACCAGGCTCCCCCATCCCTGGGATTCTCAAGGCAAGAACACTGGAGTGGCTTGCCATTTCTTTCTCCAATGCATGAAAGTGAAAGTGAAGTCACTCAGTCGTGTCCGACTCTTAGCGACCCCATGGACTGTAGCCCACCAGGCTCCTCCGTCCGTGGGATTTTCCAGGCAAGAGTACTGGAGTGGGGTGCCACTGCCTTCTCCGATCCACCTGCTAGTTGACTTTAAATAATCTAAACAGTCTTCACCTCAATAAGAAGCAAAATAGTGGAAGCTGTGAACTAGAAGGGTAAATGTGATTAAGCTAACAGACAATCTCCCTGAATAGTACATATCATAAGCAAGAATATTCTAAGCCTCCAGAAGTCTAAAACGCTGTTTGGACATGCCCCAGTTTATTAAAAGTAGCTGTGATAGATTCATTTAGCAGGTTTAATCCCTGGGTTGGGAAGATCCCCTGGAAAAGGAAATGGCAACCCACTCCAGTAATCTTGCCTGGAAAATCCCATGGACAGAGGAGCCTGGCAGGCTACAGTCCATGGGGTCCAAGAGTTGGACATTCACTTCACTTCAGTGATAGTACATGTCCAGAACAGACAAATCTATAGAGATAAAAGCAGATTACTTACTGACTAGTGCTACCAGGAGGGTGGGATGGGCAGATATGTTAAGAACCTGATGGCTAATGGTACAGATTGTCTTTTGGGGGTAATGAAAATGTTCCAAAATTCATGTAGTGATGGCTGCACCTCTCTGTGAATATACTAAAAACTACTAAATGGTAACTCTAAATAGGTCAGTTTTATATCTCAATTTAGCTATTATTTAATAAAAAATAAAAGGGGGGAGGAGATAGATCAACAAAAGCTAAAGTTATATCACCCTGCAGAGATGAGATCTGACTATAGTACTTGCTGTACAATTTGTAGGCCTTTGTCTTATCTGTATGTCACTAGATAAATACAGGAAACAGTGTATTAAAGAAATACAGTGGAAACAGTGACAGACTTTATTTCAGGGGGCTCCAAAATCACTGCCAACCAGTCCATCCTAAAGGAGATCAGTCCTGGGTGTTCACTGGAAGGACTGATGTTGAAGCTGAAACTCCAATACTTTGGCCACCTGATGCGAAGAGCTGACTCACTGGAAAAGACCCTGATGCTGGGAAAGATTGAAGGCAGGAGGAGAAGGGGACGACAGAGGATGAGATGGTTGGATGGCATCACCGACTCAATGAACATGGGTTTGGGTGAACTCCGGGAGTTGGTGGTGGACAGGGAGGCCTGGCATGCTACGGTTCATGTGATCGAAGACTTGGACATGACTGAGCTGAACTGAAATACAGGAAGTCCTCAACTTATATGAGGATGGAACTTCCAATTATGACTGTAGAAATTTAATTAAGTCTGCTTCATTTCCCAATATCCACTTTGAAATACTCTTGCACACGCAACCTTCTGATCTGGAGTCATAGAAAAAGAAAAAAATTAAATTTCACAGCACAGAAAGCCAGAAAAGATAATCAATTCTGCCAGATTAAAGGATCACTTTCTACTAATGCATTTAGGAAGAAAACACAGTCAGCGTGAGGGTGAGAGATATACCATCATCCCCATCTAACCACAAATATGAGACAAGGAAGTGAACTGACCGTTCTTTAGAAAGCATACTCTCTAGATAGAGTGGAGAAAATATCAGGAAGCCAAGAGGCTGTTACAGCACTCCAAACAAGTGAAAAACGATAATAAGGACTGGACCAAACCGTTTGTATATGAGACTTAAATGTAATGGGGGTAAGGAAGAAGGAGGAATTGGCATTGACGGCCAATTTTTAGCTTAATAAACTAAAACAGGAAACCTAGAAAAAGCAAAGATTAAGGGGTTAAGAAGTTAAATTAGGCTGAATTAGACTGAAGTTAGGATCAAAACACACAGAAGTATAGCTAATAATTGGATATATAGATCTAAAGCTCAAGAGATATGGTCAAGAGATACAAACTAAAAAATCAATAGTGTAAAGGAAGTTAAAGGCATAGGAACAGATAAAATGGCCCCTAAAGAATATCTACAGAGAGAAGAGAAGCGGGTTTAGAAGAGATAAACACAAGTGAAACTCCAAAATAAAAACTGAGGACATAAATGGAAATTTAGGAGGAAAATATGAGTCTGGGGCAACTGAACCCCAAAGAAAGAAAATATTATAACAAGGTGGATATCCTCAATGTCAAAGATTCAAAAGGAAGGGACAGGCATATAAAGTAATTTAAAAAACATAAATTTTGTCGAAAATGATTGCAGCTCAGCCCATCAAACCAAAATAGGACTAAAAACATGAACACCAAATTGTTTGTAGTGATTATGCCTTTATACCTACCAAAGACGAGTGTCAAGTATACAGAAAATATGTTCCCTTTTGTATTTCTTGAAAAGTTCCATTCAGGCTACTATGTTGCAAAACACAAGGGCAAGAAGGACACTACTTCTGATGTGCTGTCATATCCATGGTTCTTCTTAATTCTGTTTTATACCACGAAAAAATGAAATCCTAGCATTATTAGATCTTCTTATGCCTCAGAAGGAAAACAAATTCCATGTGGTAATATGCACTTACTTGATTTTTTAAAAAATATTCACTACCAATTCAATTTTTTAACACTCAAGTGGTCCAAACAGAATGAGTCCCTGGGGATCACTAGCTTCCATCTAGTTTAATCTGTTCTTTCTCAATGATTTAATAGCAAATGTAAATAATACCTTCAATTTCCTTTTTCTCAATGGTTTCCTACCTATTCCTTATTCCATTCCAATCTTTGGCCTGTTGTTAAGAGAGAATACCAAAAAAAAAAAAAATTCTGTTTTATCATAACAATACTCCTACTGGTTCTGATAAAAACAGAATAACAAAAAGTTATCTGAAACAAATCTATAATCAGGTTTGATCTGTGTTATTGACTGAATTATACTCCCCTCAAAATCATGTTAAAACCCTAACCAAAGACACAGGGACTTTAGGGAAGTAATTAAGGTTAAATGAGGTCTTAAGGGTACTGTTCTCTAAAGAAGAGACACTCTTTGACTCCTAACCTTCAGCTCTTCCAACCATGGCCATAGCCCCCACATGAAAGATGACTGTCTAGGAGGCAAGAAGTCTCACCAGAAATCAGTTCTAGCACTGAGTGACCTTGGAATTCTAGGCCACAGAACTGTGAGAAATATCTGTTGTTTGACTCACAGCAGTTTTCTTACGGCAGCCCTAGCCAACTAGTACAATAAGACCTACAGCTTTAGTTAATTCCTGTTGAGCCTTTATTCGACTGCCATACAAAATTAAAAACAGGTCATAGTTAGATGCTTGTTATGAGTTGAGTAAGTATGCACAATATATTGTTAATCCTAGAAAACAAATTGATTTACAGAAATTTAACCAACCAATCATCAATTAAGAGAATCACAGTTTGTTAGAGAAATACCCATTACCTTTCATTAAGTATCTTAGAGAAACAGCATGGAACACAGTATAGGAATAACTTCACCAATTCCAAACAATAATTAGATGACAAGGCTATAAATTACAGTGCAAACGCCATTCTATTTAACCACTCACAAGAGTATCTTACAGATTACATAATAGGCTCATTTATTTAACTATATCAACAAATATTGCTAAGTAAACAAAAATAGGGCAAAAAACTTTAAATCGGTTTTTGTTTTTTTTTTTTTAACCTCCTTAGTTGACAGCTTGCAACTAGGTGGGAATATTTTTAAGTATCTAGTAAAACAATCACAGTGATATTTTAAATCTGTACGAATCCTCTAGTGAGCTTTAGTGGAATAATATACCAGAAGTCATTAAGGAATGACTCAAAGCTAAAAATAGAAAATTCAAATAAAAAGATTATAGTTGATAGAGTTAGCAATAAGATCAGGAACCATAACTTTGTTGCTTTTAACTACCATGCTTCTTTCATTAAAAGAACCAGAGATAAAAAGGATAGTAATTTTTTAGAATGTGCTAGGTTACCAAAATAAGAATTAACCCAGAACTGCAAAATTAAAATTGAAATCAACCTCAAAATGTAATTCTTTCAATAAAACTTTCTACTTTTTTATTTGGTTTGAATATCATCTAGAAGAAATATACCTATATTTATAGTTCATTTTAGAAAATACAAAATAATTCCGCCAATTAAACTGAGTGAGTTCCCTGTGTATGACCTAAAGGATATTTCCACCATAAGAAGATACCTGAGTATCTGTATCACATTTTGCTGTTGACACTGGAAGAATAAAATACTAGATGATCATTTGCAACCTTCAACAAGAATTAAATACAGTGAGTCCAATGACAAACCTAGACAGCACTTTAAAAAGCAGATGTCACTTTGCTGACCAAGGTCCATCTAGTCAAAGCTATGGTTTTTCCAGTAGTCATGTACGGATGTGAGAGCTGGACTATAAAGAAAGCTGAGCGCTGAAGAATTGATGGTTTTGAATTGTGCTGGAGAAGATCCTTGAGAGCCCCTTGGACTGCAAGGAGATCCAACCAGTCAATCCTAAAGGACATCACTCCTGATATTCATTGGAAGCTCCAATAGTTTGGCCACCTGATGTTAACAACCGATTCACTGGAAAAAACCCTAATGCTAGAAAAGAGTGAAGGCAGGAGGAGAAGGGAGAGACAGAGGATGAGATGATTGGATAGCATCACTGACTCAGTGGGCATGAACTGGAGCAAACTCCAGGAGATAGTGAAGGACAGGGGAGCCTGGTGTGTTGCACTCCATGGGGTTGTAAAGAGTTGGACGTGACGTAGCAACTGAACAAAAACAACAAAACTTCTCATAATAGTTTTTTTAATCCACATCACTAAAAAGACAATATTCATAAATATAAAGTTTATATTCAAGTATAGGTCACACAATCAGAATAAAAAAACAGTAGCCCAGAGTTCAGAGCTCCAGGTCCCCAAACCCTTTTCAGAAACTAGCTTTATGTCCTTAGGTAAAACTCATAACTCTCAGGATCTCTTTCTCATCTACAAAATAAAAAGTCAAACTTCACGATCTCTGAAACTGCTTCAGTTACACTATTTCTAAAACAGTAGGGAAAAACAAGTACTCGTCACGTTATAGAACATCAGTTCAGTCGCTCAGTCGTGTCCAACTCTTGGCGACCCTATGGACTGCAGCACGCCAGGCTTCCCTGTCCATCACCAACTCCCGGAGCTTGTTATATTACAGAAAGTGTGACTCTTTGGGATGATGTGCATGTGTGTTCAGTCATGTCTGACTCTTTGCCACCCCATTGACTGTAGCCTGCCAGGCTCCTTTGTCCATGGAATTCTCCAGGCAAGAACAGCAGAGTGGGTTGCAATTTCCTCCTCTAGGGGATCTTTCTGACACAGGGATGGAATATGCATCTCCTGCATTGGCAGACAGATTCTTTACCACTGAGCCAACTGGGAAGCCCCTTTGGGATGATACCAAATAGGAAAACCCCTAAATAACTTGGAAGCATATTTTTTTATATATTGATATATAACCTTAAAATGTAAATACTATTGATCAAATAATACCAGTTTGAGATCTGATATATTTCTGAAATCTAACCTGCTTGCTCCTTATTCATTGGTGACACTTAACCTGAGGAAGTAAATGCAGTAGGAAAATGCAGCAAGTCTAAATGCTTTCTTAAAAAAATAAAAACTACTTATTGAGCATTTAGGCAAGCCCATGGTAAGCACTTTCTCTGCATCTAGGAATATTTCATCTATCCCAAAGGAAAGATCTTTGGGGTGCATATTCAATACATTAACATCAGAAGTGCAATGGGCCCTGAATAGCTCACAATTAAACAATCTGGCAGTCAGAAGTGCTTTACAAAGGAAAGGAACACTCTGATAATGAACATGCCCCAGGGGCTCCCTTGTACTTGAGGCGTCCAATTCTAACCTTCCCTTCAGGAGCCCCAGAGAAGGAAATGGCAGGCCACTCCAGTATTTTTGCCTGGAGAATTTCATGGACAGAGGAGCATGGAGGACTACAGTCCATGGGATCACAAAGATTCGGACATGACTGAGTTACTTACTTATGGTAAGTACTAACAATGCAACAAGGAATAGGATAGACACAGATGTTCCCACAGAAAGCTTACAGATTAGAGAAACAAGAAGAGAGTAAGTGGGAATTTCAACACAGTGGGATAAAGGCCAAGAAGGAAAAGAGCTCCATAGCCAAAGAAGCATGTCAATTCACCTTTGTGCACCTTCAGAGAATAATTAATACCAGCCTCCCAGAATTAAGTGTGCTCTGTAAACAAGAGTACCAAGGCTCTTGTCTTGTGATAAGCAGTAGGTGACACCAGCTTTTTTATTTACTATCGTAAACTGATGACTTAAGATCTGAGATCAAGAGTGATGCTTGCAAGTAGTGTGGGTCCATCCTGAAAGTGAGTGCCTGCTGGCTCTACAGCTGATGGCCTGTCCCTATTTTCTCACTGACAGTCTTTGCTACTTCTCGTTTCGCTCCATGATTTGAACCTAAACTCCGATCTATGCCTTTGTCCCTGATTCTCTTTAGGCCTTCCTGTTCAGATGAAACTTTCTGGATATTAACTCCTGTAGTGGAAACTCTTCCAATACTTCTGTTAGCTTGCTACCTAGGACTGTACATGCCTATCTATTCCAATACCAACCATTGACTGGGGTCTTCTAGTCTGAATGGAAATCCCTGGATGTCTCCTTCTCCATCAGCCTCTGACATGACATTAAACATTACTTGCATATTGTTATCAAAATATTTCTTGAGTCTGTCCCTTCCAATGAATTGCTACAACTTCCTAAATTAGAAGTTTCACCCTACCTCAACCAGAGACCTGGGTCTCACCAAAGACCTCTTAACTGATCTTCTTCCTTTGGTCTTCCCACCTGTAATCCACCTTTCACATCACTATCAGAGTGATGCTTCTAAAATATGAACATATGGCTCTCCTGTTCAAAACTCCTTCATGGTCCCCCACCAAATGCAGAGCAGACCCAAGCTTTTAAAATGGCATATGATGCTCTTCTTGATGGATCTAAACTCTGCCTCCTTCTGGAGCCTCATCCTTGACATCCTCTGTCTCACGTTTTCACAGTGTATGTAATACTGCCAGATCACCTGGCGTTTATTTGGCATTTATCATGCTGTTTCTCTTCCAGGCCATTCCTACGGTTGTTTACTCAGTATGCACATTCTTTCCCGTTTACCTGGCTGGCTGCAAGATCTACCCACAGCATCTGCCTCCGAGGCAACTTCTGCTCACCTGTTACAGCTCTTACGTCTAATATTGAAACCCTCTACAGAAGTGTCAGTTTTTCTAGACAACATGTTCCTTAAGAGGAAGGATCATTTCTCTTTTTTTTTTTTTTTTTTTTTTTAACATTTACTTATTTGGCTGAACTGGGTCTTAGTTGCGACATGTGGGATCTGGTCCCCTGACAGGGGATGGAACCCAGACCCCCTGTATTGAGAGGGTGAAGTCTTAGCCACTGGACCAACAGGGAAGTCCGGGGATCATTTAATTCATTCTTATCTTCACAGCATGTAATGGAGTACTGAGGCATAGTAGCTAATTAGTAAATTCTCAGATAAACTGAATAAAATTTAGCCTCTAAATGCTTTGTCTGGGTTTTTCGACAAAAACAAATTCCTTGTCTATGGGAATGCCCTGCTTTACTTAACAACCATCTCAGCCCTCTCCCTCTCTGTTATGCACTATTATTAGATTCATTGGTTACTTTATCTATGAGCCAGGTCCAAATCTCAGTCGGGTTTCACGTTTATGTTATGTTACCACTGCCAACAAAGCAACAGGAACACAATTTCCACCCAGTCTTAGTTCTTCTAGAATTAACACTAACAGAAGAAATTCATTTGGCAGATTTATGAAAACAATTACAAAATGCCATCAGAGGTCCTTCTAATACCGCCAGGCGTCAACATCGACTAGCTGAATAGCGACTCTACTTTCCATATAGCTTTTGTCCTTTGATTTCAGATCTTATCTTCAACACGTACAGGGCTGTCCAGCCACAGTTCACGGGAATTACAGTACTGTAGCCCATCAATAACCCGAGCCATCTTTCTAGTGAATAGATTCAATTCCTCCTAGTCAGTTGCTCAGCGTAGTATTGCTTATCACGACCTTTTTACACTGTAGAGCTACAGTTGCCTCATGCAGCATTAAAACTTGTCTGATCGGAAGTTCAACCCCATTAAATGATAAGGGAAAACAGCTCACTCGCTCCCAAATTAAAGAGCTATGATTAAGACTCATCTCTGGCTCTCATAATTTAACTGAACAACAGCAGTGAAAACTTTCTGTTCCAGAAATGATAAAGATTTTAACTTGAAAGGAAATTCCAAGTACATTGCTCTTGTTGTCAGAATTGTAGAGTTGGGAAAAGAAAAAAAAAAAAAGAGAGAGAGAAATGCTTTATTATTGCACAGCAAACTTCTAGCTAAAAAATTCTGAGACAGCAAAACATGTATATTCTAAAATTTCTATGCCAGCAGCATAAATACAAGTCAGGATTGGCTTCTATAAAAATGGTGAGGTACACACAGGAATACTGTATTGAAAGTATGAGAGAAAATTTTATAGGGTCAAGTAAATTTCAATGTTCAATCACAGTACTGTTAATTTCTTATTAAGAATTTTTTTTAAAAAAGAAGCTTCTCTAATGACTATCTGGTTTCTAAAGTAAACTCTCGTACCACCTCCCACCTGTACCTTACTCACAAATCTCAGGGCTGTATCCCTGTTGACTCAAATATTCATCTTTTTGCCACTGTTATACTTAGCCCACTGGAGAACTTCTACGTATGTTTTGTACGACTGAGTTGAAACGTATTTTTGCAGAAGCCTTCTCTGACATGCTGGCAGCATCACACCCTTCCATTCTCCCAACACAAACCCCACAGTTCTTCCTTCTTCTGTATACTCAGGTCAATGTTTACCTATCTCTATAACAATAGAACTCACATTAAGGATTTCAAGGATATCTAAAATTTGTTTACAATTCCATTTTCCATATTAACTTCCATGGCTTTCTAACACATATCCCCAATGTCTGTACACAAAAAATACATGACCAATAAATCTTGGCTAAATGAACAAGATTGGCTATATTTAAATGTTAATACACATAATCGTGGGCTTCCCCTATGGCTCAGATGGTAAAGAATCTTCCTGCAATGCAGGAGACTTGGGTTCGATCCCTGGGTTGGGAAGAAGCCCTGGAGAAGGAAATGGCAACCTACTCCAGTGCTCTTGCCTGGAGAGTTCCACGGACAGAGGAGCCTGGTGGGCTACAGTCTGTAGGGTCACAAAGAGTTGGACGTGACTGAGCGACTAACTGATACTGATACGCATAATGGTAAGAATGTTCACTGTGAATCTGACATGGCATGTAATCCATTCTCCCCTTCTTTACATCAAAAAAGAAGTAAAAGTGTCACTCAGTCGTGTTTGACCCTTTGAAACCCCACAGACTGTAGCCCACCAGGCTCTTCTGTCCATGGGATTCTCCAGGGAGAATACTGGAATGGGTTGCCATTTCCTCCTCTAGGGATCTTCCCGACCCAGGGATGGAACCCACATCTCCCACACTGCAGGAAGATTCTTTACCATCTAAACCACCATGGAAGCCGAGAAAGTCACGTATCTTAATGAAAACCTCATTTTGCTCATATTTTTAAATAAGGATATTGTAAAAACTTAAAGGTTTTTTCATGCAAAAAAATCCTAAGTTGGAATACAATTGGTGAGGTTTATAGTACAGTTGGTTTTCATATAGAATTTAAACAGGATGGAACATTTTAGTAACTTAAAGCAGAAAAAAACTATTCTAAAAAGGAATGCAAGTGCTTAAGCATTGATAATTTCATAAATAGATATCTACATCTTATAAGATGACAATGTTCCATATATTTAAATTAATGAATTTCCAGGTTGACCTGATATATGAAGACAGCTGAAAACTATCCCACAGTTTAGGAGAATCTTTTTGTTAAAATTAACAAATTGTTCAACACTATTTTTTGTTACCTTCCATTACATTTAAATCATGATGTCAAAGAATCGTGAAACAACCAAGTTATCTTCAGAACACAGTTTACTCCTCCCATTTTGTAAATGAGAAAACAACACATCCAGAGAGGTGAAGGGTTTGCTTGAGCCACAGAGATATTTGGCAGCTTTGAGCTAACACTCCAGAACCAGAATTTAAGTATATATACACGTAAATGAGGACTGGTTACAGCTTCCCTGACTTTTATGCACCTCAGCTTTCTCTCCCAAGGAAAAGGTAGTGGAATTTGTCTGACAATCAAATTTCAATGTTTCAACAGTTTTACTTTCTCATTTATTCTCTCATTCCATGCCTGTATATTTAAGCTAATTTTTAAATATTAAACTAAAAGAACATGGCAGTTTCATGAATGCATTACCATGATATCTTTCCCAGTAATGAAGTATTAAGGCTTTCCTATGTTCAGTTACATGTCAAAATACATGACTAGGACAAATAGGATGCCTTGAAGGTCATAAACATGATGAAAGCTTTAGGATTCCAAGATTAATTACCTTGCTCTCTGCTAACCAGCGATGTGGGTCATAATTAATATCAGGACTAGATGAAAAAACCTAAAAAAAAAAGAAAAGTCATCTATTAGAAGTAGGTACCCCCCTGAAATGAATTTACATAAATGAAGATTGTACACCATTATATCCAAAAGTTTAGTCTCTAAACCTAAGGCTTTAAAAATAAAGTTCACAGCAAGTATAAAACCAGTTCCAAACCATTATTTATTTAATGCCTATTTATTTAAGCATGTATATATATATCCCTGTATGAATGTATGTATTGACACTAAATATTTAGCTCACATATACACATATGAATCAACTCTCAAGTGCTACTACTGCTGAATCTCTGAGGCTGATCCATGGAGTTCCGCATGGCAAGCAGCCTCACTTACATCAGTTTACTTCATTTTTGTGTCTTTTCCTCAGTCTTGTTCCAGATAATGTATTTCACAATGAGTTGGATGTAATTACATAAAACTTAATTCTTTGTCTCATTTTTCCTTCTTCAATTTTATACTATGAGGGCTATTTTGTCTCATTAATGGTTTTATAAAACTGACAGAACCTAATCGATATAACTTCACACCAACATCACTTTGTAATTCATGATGGTAACACAATTCTACAATAAATAGGTTGTCTACACTAGATGCCCTGAGTTCCTTCACACCAACTCATTTATAAAATTAACAGCTGGTTCTGCCTTATTACTGATAAACGTGTACTCAAAGTTTGTCGGTGACTTCAAAATTTTAAACACAAAAGATTTTCTCAATTCCCCCCTTCTTTGAACTTTGTGCTACCCATGGAAGTTTTGCGTCAGTTTTTCCTAGAAATGTTCTGCTTAAAAATATCCTATCCCTCTGCATGCAGTGTCTGTTCCTATCTTCAAATACTTCTACACTTCTTGATGTGTGTGCACATCACTCCCCTAAGGAACAGCACTAGGTAATTCATTTAGACATATGATAAATGCACAGCGAGTGCTGACCACATGCCACGCACAAGAGTGCTGTAGTCTTACATAACCTTTCTATCGTCCATTTTCTCATTACCTAGATCTCACTCGATTCTCATGCCTTTCCTGCTTTTTCAATGAGATTTTTCTTAATCTCTCTAGTTCACAGTGCTTTCTTTCCTTTTCGACCTCTCTACTGTGTTGAATATTTGTAACCATCCATTTATCATTGATTATGTTGTTCTTTATTACTCTTTTTCATTGACCTATGTCATCATCTCAAGTCTTCAGTGACCTAATATACAGTACTCAAGATTAAAGACCAAAATAATTTGAGATAAAACAATGATTATATTTTGCAACGTGCTTTATAAATTTATATATAGTTTTGTGTTTAAGAAAATAGTCACTTAATCACTTATAAAATGATGTGGCTTAATTTTTCTCTAAGCTGCAGGTTATCATCTATAAAGTGAGTAAACTACCTCATGAGGCCAGGGTATAAATTAAATAAAATGGGTGTTAGCACAATATCAGGCATACAGAACACCATTATCACTTCACTACTAACTGTGTACCAAGATGTAATTATCAATAAATACACTTCAAAGTCCATTATGACAAGAGCACAAAGTCTATTAAGATAACAGTTATTTGTCATAAAAAGATTAAAGAAACAGAAGCCATATACTTGGCAATATGAGTACATTACAAAAAACTCTCTGCATAATAATGAGAGAAATCATTAGTTGATCCTGCTTTCTTGCACTACTAAGTGCAAGATACGATACACTTAGTACGTACCTCACACTATGATGTACACCTTCCATATCTTTTTTATCTTCATAATAACCTAACTTATAAATAGGACATGAATTCTTAGAGAGAATAGAGATTACATAACTCATCCAAGGTCATACATTAGCAATTTGGAGAGTTGCAATTTGAATCTACATCTGTCTTGATCCAAAGGCTATATCCTCTGCATGCTCTACAAAGAAATGAATACTCTGACCAAGTGTTAGGGGAAAATCTCTAGAATTACCAAAGACTGGTCTGTGAAAACATTGTACCTTTAATTCAGACACTTTTCTAATTGTTCCGTAAGTGTCTAACAACAGATTTTCAAACACTGCATGCACTTACTAATGTGGAATACGTAATAAATATGGTGGCTGAAAAAAGAAACTATAATTAGAAATAATACCAACATTCCCAAAGACTTTTCACAGACTCTTTTGTTGCATATCTCTTATTCAGTCCATTCCATAATAGTCACTTTCATCAGCAATATTTTAAAAATCAACAAATGACCAGGAATGATTGAAATTACTTCATTTCTAAAAATATTTTACAAAGACCACCAATCTCACCTACATCTCTGAACTATAAAGCAAAAAATCAATTTTAATAAACACTTTGGTGGTTTCTGTGAGGTAAGAACAAATGTTATGTTCTTGAGTATTCCTTTTTTTTTATTTTATAGGAATGAAACAACAAAAGTTATTAATGGAAAAAGATCCACAATAAAAAAAATGCATTCTTAAAAAAACTTTTAAAAGAATTTCCATTCTCATAGATTAACTTTCCACCCATCACTTGGACTTGAATTAGTCTTTCTCCAGGTAAAGAGGTGTAAAGACCCATTATCACCACATTCGTGAAAGCCTATTAAAGAATAGGGTACTTTTCACAATAGTATGTTGGAAAGATAATTTGAATCTTATAAATAAAATATTGAAGCAATGTGCAACATACACACCATGCTTTAGCTTGTAATTGACCCGTTTTAGTCTATAAATAACAGTTTATATATAATGCAATCCATATGTTTCTATTTTTATATCTCTACTTGACTGAAAACAAGCCATTCTGACATAAATTCTTAAACACAGAATAAATATTCGATAGTTAATCTGTGAATCTTCTAGATAAAATTATGATTTCAAGGGTTTAAATATATGTAAACAAGTTCTAAATAAAAATAAAGCAATATTAAACAAGGAACAGAATAAATGAGAGTTATAACAGGACAGAAAGAGTTTTCCCCTAAAGCCAATTACTTCTCGTATTTGGCTCACAGTCCTCTCAAATTGACATCTGAACTTAAAAAAAAAAAATGTATACAAAAATATATACTGTAGAAATTCCATCAACTTCACCAAATTCTGCCAGTTGAAATATTTCCTTTAAAGCTGAATCCTAAAGCACAAGTGTAGAATATCATTTTATGTTCTTGAAAACATTATTTAAGAAAAAAAAAAAAAAAGATGGGTAGAAAGAACAGGAAAAAAGAGGGGAAAGTAGTTTAAGGAAGAATATTTTATTTGAGAAAAAAGATGAATGACAAAATATTTGAAAAGGTTAAAAAAAATACCTTAATGCATAATATGATAATTTGAATGCTGTTATATCATCAAATGAAATAACTACAGGGGGAAATCATGGGCTAAATTATAATGTACTGTGGTTATCCCACACCAAAGCACTGCAATGCTCTTTGTATATAACTTAGCAGTACTAGGACCTAGAGTGTAAAGAGGTACTTACTTCAAGGAATTAAGAATATCCATGATTACTTCTGTTTTTATTTATTATTTCACTAGGACTACAAATTTAGTGGCAATAATCCATTTTAAAGACAGGAAAACTAAATAGAATGCAATTTGTTTAAACAGGGAAGGCAAATAGCATGGTAGATACTTGTTTAAGCTCCAGAGTTAGACACCCAATATTTGAAGTCCTAATTCTAGCTTTAGACCAGATACATGGCCAGGGGCAAGTTACTTATCCCCTCCAAGTCTTGCTTTCTCTTGCCTAAAACGGATTTAATGTGAGTATCTAAAGGACAGGGTGGTTTCAGAATAGAGAGAGAATGTATATACTGTAATTACAACAATATGTGTAATATAGCTAGCACTCAATAGATGTGAGCCAGTAATATACTAACAACAATAAAAATGGCCTATGATAATAAAAAATTCAAAATCCAGGCTTCTTGACTTGAAAGCTTTCTCTTGTAAGACATTTTCTTTTACAGACTGAGATACAAGCAATTCAGTGGAGTAACAGCATACTTTCTTTCACCATGACTGTGCAATAGATAAAATAGCTCATTCTAAAAAGTGTAAGATGTTATTTTGTTCCATATAACTCTCTAGAATAAAAATGTGATGACTAGGTAACTATGCATTAAATCATATTATAATTATATATTAGGAAACTAACTGAAAGCCACATAGCAACTCGTAATTACTTTCAATTTGTCCATTGAGTCCCTGGAAAACGTTTTACAAGCTGCATCAATTTCCTTTCCTATCACTCCAAGGATAGATTCCTGTTCGGTCTCCAGACAAAGAAGTTGATCCTTGAGCTGCAATCTGGCCTCTTCCATCCTCCTACGGTGTTCTTCTTCATTGGTTATATGTTTTTCCTAGAGGCATTGGTAAGAAATAAAATCAGAGGTTAATTATTAAGTGAAGACAAGAAACACATGTCATACCTGTACAATGAACCCAAAGAAGAATATTAAAAAACAGATCTGACTTTGTCCCTTGACTTTACCAAAATAACTTATTATTCTTCCTCATTAACTGATGTCAAGTAACAGAGAATTCAGAAGTACAATAATGAGTGAAATAGCGAGCAGATACATGACAAAAAGCACTACAGTAATTCTGCTACCAAAAGAAAAAAGAAGTTTTAAAAACCCTTCACCATTTTAATCACACACGGCCATTAATGGATCAGGGTGAGAGCCAACGCCACAAACCAATTTGAGTTTTCAATAAATATTAGTAAAACACTAGAAAAGGCAAAATGTCAAGTAAGTGGGTTTCTTCATTTCAAGGGGGAAAAAAAGTGTTACTACTACCTTTATCTCATCAAAACACCATTTCAAAAGGTCTAAGTTTCCAAACTCAGTCATACATAAAGGCTACATAAATGCTTTGAGTCATGAAAATTTGATAGAGCTAAGAAAGAGCTACTTTTCAAGTAAGTAAATATACTTCATGAAAAGGAGATTCTCAAGAACCCTATAAGAGATTACAAGTCTTGGGGACGCCCCCTAGTCAAAACAACTCTCCATCATCAGGGTTACACAATTTCATTAGAAATTCGTTAGAGACATTCAAGTGGTATTGCACAAGGTTTAGAGGAAAAGAACAGAATTACTAGAATTGTAAGGATAAACAATAGACCAAAAAGTCATGATGGCTGGCTAGTTATGCCTTCAGTCATCACATACTAGCCTAATGACCTTCACCTACCCTAGTGAACACAACATAAGCAGGAAGATTATATGGTCAACCAATCAACTTGAATTTAAAATAACAAAAGGCTTTTTCAATGAAAATTCATCATGAAAGACAGAATGGTATTTGAGCAGAATAATCACACATGAATTTCCTAGCAATTCAATTTACTTTAAAAAAAAATGAATTAAACACCCTCCCTACAAAAGAACAATCATTTCACAACCTGTCTTCTGCTCTTCTCTCCCACCTCATCTCCCTCCTTTCCACTCTCTCATATTTGGAGCTTCTCAAGAACACCTACATGCGTCTCCTCTAGCCACATCTCATCTGAACAACTCACTCTGAAATTGTGTTATTTCAAAATGGAGCTAGCAGTCCTGAGAAGGCGTTTACCTTCATGAGTACATCTTCCTGGCCAGGAGCTCAACTTTGTAAACTTAGGAACTGGAGTTTCACTGCTTTCTGGTCCTCTGATGCAAGTCATCTTTCAGCAGTAGAGCACATTAAGCTCATAAGAGACTAGCGGACAGACTAGAATATCACTCAGTTTACTACATTCGTTTACAGTGAGAACCGTAACAGCCATATGGATCAGAATGCTCACATCAGTGTAAACCAGCATGTTTTCTCCCTGCAGACCAATCTAGCTGGGAAGGCAAATTATAATCAGAATGTTGCTTAATGAACTGGAAATCTGACCAGAGGAGTCTGTTTCATGAAACAACATTTAAATGGCATCACGCTAATGGCAGCCTGGCATGTCCAACTACATGTCAGGGCTTTCAAATCATAGTAACAAGAGTGTTCCATTCTCTTGGGCAGAGTTTGGATGGAGACTGTTTCAGCACATCTCCCTTTCTCCTTTGTCCACACTCTCCCTCCTGATGCATATGGTATCTTTTCAGATGATAGTCTGCTAAATCTAACTTCATCTACAAAACTTTCACAAAAATTAACACCATGGCCTGGCTCTGACAATAATGGATTATTTCATAGTTTTTTACTAGAAATAAACCTTACTCCCAAGTCCCTAGTTGAGGATACTTGCCTCTGTATTGTTATGCACCTACCCACCTATGCTTCTTATCTTTCAAAGTTTCTCCTTCAAACCCCAGTCTCCTTTCATTTCTGATCTCCCAATGTAGAAGGTTCCCATAGTACATTATGTATACCATAGTTTTTTTAATGTATTAAGCTACAATAAAATTATTTCATCATGCATCTGTCTCCCTTAAGAAACTGATAATTTTAGGAGATCACAAAACATATTTACAGCCATATTTAAACTCCTCCACTTTGCTAAATAAGTGATTTAAACATTTTTGAAGACAAACTCAACACTGTAAAGGCCATTTCATCAATTACCATGCAGATCTATATACTCAAAGGCCACTGAGGCGTGCTAGGTTTCCTCTATACAAACAAAGCCCTCCAGTCAAACAGGCTGCACTGTTCTCGCCGCAGGCCTGTGGTGCGATGTTAATAAAGAAAATACTCTATCAAGGGTGGCTGACATACTTAGGGAACAACCGTTCATACTTTAGATCCACATGATTCACAATAACGTTCTAACTGATTTTTCTTTTCTCTTCTCCCTCATCGACATCTTTCCTTTCTCCCCTGTCACTTTTCTGTGCTGTTACTTGACTCATTAAAAAGAAGACAAAACTATTTCCAGATTTTTATAGTCTTAAGAAATGCTGATGCTGTCAAAAAGAATCTACAAGTTCAAACAACTTTAGCAAAGGCTGAAAATTTCATTACCCACTTCACCATCCTCTGCAAGACAGCATGCCATGTCTAATCTCCCTTTGAAGTAAAACTCACAGAGCTACAAACTCACACGAACCTGTAATAAGTGGGTTCAACTACCTGCTCTTTCAGGATCCCCTTCTGTGACATTTATGACAGATGGTCATGCAACCCCTACCTACATGACCAACTCAGGTTTCAAGGAAAAGAGTAGTTGACATGAATGCAAAACCTTTCCACTTGAGTCTACGTGCTATACTCAAAAACTAAAGCAAATAAGTGAATCCTCCACCCCTATTAAATCTTCTACTGTCCAGGTAAAGGTCTGTGTTCTTTTCTTTAATTAGGTTTCAGACGCTGCACCATACTGGTTCTCCATCCTTTCTGCATGTCCTTCAAGACCCTAAATCTAAGAGTTATAATAAATAAGCTCTTCCACTCTGTACGTAAGCAACTGTAATTTAATTTTTTCACTAGTTCTATAAATCTTTATGGAACGCCTGTTATGGCAATACACTCTTCTGAATGCCAGGGACAGAGCAAATGAGATAAATAGCCACCTATTCTCAGAGAGCCAACAAATTTCAGCACTTCTGTTTTATCCCAGTTCTTCTGCCTTGAGAATATCAATTTGAACGCTAACTGTGGCACCCAAAGAATTAGCCGTTTTTCCCTGTTTCATGTTTCGGAAATAACTCTACCAACGTGGTACATGTGTGTGCTACGTCGTGTCTGACTCTGTACGACCTTATGGAACGTAGCCTGCTGGCTCCTGTCCATGGGATTCTCCAGGCAAGATTACTGGAGTGGGTTGCCATGCCATCCTCCAGGGGATCTTACTGACCCAGGGATCAAACCCCATGTCTCTTATGTCTCCTGCATCAGCACATGGATTCTTTACCATTAGTGCCACCTCAGAAACCCACCACTGGGGCAAATACAGCTAATTCTAAGGGAAGAAGTTAAACTGGTTGACATTAACTCAATCAACCATCTCATTGGGGCCACATGGGTTAATAAAGGCAGATGGCAATATGTAGGCACTTTGATAGCTATTCTGTGGACTTCTAGTGAAATTAGAGGGAGAAGTAATTCTACAACAACATGAACCAAAAGCTACCATATTTCTAGAGAACCAGAAGTAAAACAAGGTATTTCTGAGACTATTTAAAGATATGGAAGACACAGATAGTCCAAGTTCAGTGTTTCACTGTGAAAGGACACAAATGTGTGGGTCTTAGGAATATAAGGAGAGTCTTTGCAGGGGGTAGGGGAGGGGGGCTAGATGAAGCTGACTGTAACAGTCTATACAACCCAAGAAGAGGGCTATCAGTAGACCGTGACTGAATCTAAGGAAGAACCACCTTAGAAAACAAAAGTGAAAGTGAAAGTCATGTCAAACTCTTTGTGACCCCATGGACTACAGAGTCCATGGAATTCTCTAGGCCAGAATACTGGCATGGGTAGCCATTCCCTTCTCCAGGGGATCTTCCCAACCCAGGGATCGAAGCCAGGTCTTCCGCATTGCAGGTGGATTCTTTATCAGCTGAGCCACAAAGGAAATAAACCCACCTTTAATTTTATGCATAAGGAAAGCAAAGGTCAAAGAAACCTGACGAATGTCAAAGAGCCAATAAACCATAAACTAAGTCCCCTGACTTCCTTACTAGTACTCTCTATTCACACGCTACAAAAGGTTGAGTTCTTAAAACTGGAGTTTAGAAAGCCAATGTGAAAATCTCAAAAAAGTTATCAGGAGGTTATATGGGGACTAACGTAGTCATAAAGTAGAAGGAATAACTCAAAAACATTTCTGAATGAGCCTTATCACTACAAATGAAAACATATGAAACAATGGCACAAAAAAAGGGAGGTAGACCACAACAAGAGGGAAAACCACCAAGCAGGCACAATACCCTAAATTTTCACAGGCTATCACTCTCCTCTATGCTGGAGATGTACCTTGTATATACATAATCTCCTCTAGAGTTTAGTTAAAAAGTATAACTAATACCACATTAAAGGTATGGTTCCATGGTGAAGACAGCAAAAGTTTCCTGATGCTTCCACTTAAAGACAGGAAAGGCTTACATTGTTGACATTTGCGTCGACAGGAAACAAAAATCATAATACTCACAATGTCATCATGCACATACACACACCCCCCACACACACAGTGTTGACTGGCTTAATCATTGAACCTATAATTCAAAGGATAAGAAATGCTCCTCTAATTAGAACATTCACATTCCCAAAGGCTATAAAGATTACAAAGAGACATGATCTTAATGAAAAGAGAATGACTTCAATAAAAACCAGAGCATATCCAAAATTTTATCTCCTTGGTAAAAGCATATGAGATTCCTTCAATGACTTTAAGTGTTCCAGAAAAGTCACTGTATTTCTAATACCGTTATTACATAAAATGAAAACAGTTCTTCATATAGTTTAAGAGAAACATTATAGCAAATAAAACACAGGCACATCATTAAATAAATCATTAATTTACAAAGCTAATGTTTTTCCTTTACTAAAAAGTAACCTGAATAAACATGCAATATTTCAGCCCCAGGGCCATCTATAATACATGATTGGGGGTGGTGGAGAGAGAGGGTAAGTGGTAGAATTTAGAAATCAAAGTTTAAGGCCAAAATTAAAACTAATACAATGTAATTAAAGATTACTAGAAGCATGGTGTGTTGAAACTATAGACCTGCACACATTACCTAAAAAGTTTTGAGAAAGAGTATTTCTGTAACTCAAGATAACTATTATGCCTAAGGTTTAAATCCGGGACACTGGCATTACAAGGCAAATTATGAAACTATCCTGAACAAAAATTGGGTCTGTCTGGAAGCCATTTATCTGACTCTCTAAAGAAGGCTCCCATTACTTCTGCCAACAGCGTTGACTCAGCTGCAAGAAAGCTAGGATACGATATGAAATGCCAACCAGGGCAGAAACTGCGAGTGACTAAAAGAAAGGATCTATTATGGATTCTATAGGAAATTTGCAAAAAGTTTAATCTAGAAAATTACTAACCTGCATTTCAAGCTGTATTGCAAAACAGCCAACAAATAAATAACACATTGATTGCGATCACATGTAACTACTTTTTTCAAATATTTGTTAGATCTTACATGAGTGTGTATTTCTTAAATTATGGCTATATATTAAACACCTGGATAGGTATTACAAAAATAAAAACAGAATAAAGCAACAATAGTTCAGATCAGTTTGAAAAAGTGCATGAACTCAACCTATGTGAGCCCAATAATACTCAGTGACAGGGGATGAGGTCAAGTCATAAACTAAGTTTTTTACTTGCTATTAAAGTCCAATAACAGGCACCTAATATTAGAATGACAGAAGGTGACCCAGGTTCGTAGGAATACTAAGCACTCTGTCCATATGTTCCTCTCGGACTTTACATAAGCTTCTGCTGCAGCACCTACTAACTCTGTGTGCCTTCTATGTGCGTCTCCTCATCAAACTGAGTTCCTCTAGGGCAAAGATGATTCCTCTTCATTTCAGAATCCCAGCACCACTCATACACTGACGATGGAAATGCAAATGGATATAACCACTATGGAAAACAGTATGAAGGTTCCCCCCAAAATAAGAATAGAACTACCATATGATCCAGCTAGCCCACTTCTGGGTATTTAGCCAGAGAAAATATATGTTTCCCTAAAGTTGCCCGTAGCATTATTTACAACGGCCATGATATAGAAACAACTTACATGTCCATATGGCTTCCCAGATGGCATTAGTGGGAAAGAACCCACCTGCCAATGCGGGAGACACAGAGATGCAGGTTCAATCCCTGGGTTGGGACAACCCCTTGGAGAAGGGAACGGCAACCCACTCCAGGATTCTTGACTGGAGAATCCCATGGACAGAAGGGCCTGGCGGGCTACAGTCCTTGGGGTCACAAAGACTGAGATGCAATTGAGCGACTAACACTTTTCACTTCCATGCTGCAATGTATACAGAAGTAGAATGTTGTACACATGAAATCTATATAATGTTATAAACTAATGTTACCTCAATGAAAAGTAAATTTTTAAAAAAAAGAGAAAAGAATGTCTCACATAGCAGTCAATCGATAAATCTTTCTGAAACATAAATATCCTTTTATATTCCAATCATTCCACTAGTGTTTCTTTTTCTTTTTAACTGCATTTTCTGTATGCCAAGCATAGTAGTTTCCAACTATACAGTGAAAAAAAAAATTAAGAAAAAACTAGAATCTCTAAACTTAAATAACTTCTCGTGTTTCAGTAAGTTTGTTTTTGGAATACATTAATTAGTAAAAATCACTGATGGCAAGCACCTTATCACTAGCAGGTTATTATAACAATCAAGGTAAGCTGATGTCACAAAAGTAAACAGCCCGCCAGTGGTAAGAAGTGAATCAGAATAAATCTTGAGGATAGACCCAGTAAGATCTTGTGATGAGTTAAGTACTCATCAGTACATTAAGTATGAGGTCTATCTGTGAGAGAGTAAGATAGTTCTTTATATGTATTTAGAAAGCAAAATAACACTGTCATTCCTTCTAGAAGATTAAAATCAAAATGCTATTTTTTTAGTTAGATAGACACTTCCTTCCTCTCTGTAAGAAAATGCTTTACAATCTTTCTTTCAAAGGAGGGAAGAAATTATGACTAATAGTATGTAAGAGTAAGAGCTACAGTACTCTCCAACTCTGTGACCTCGTGGACTGTAGCCCACCAGGCTCCTCTGTCTATGAGATTCTTCTGGCAAGAATACTGGAGTGGGATGCCATTTCCTCCTCCAGGGGATCTTCCTGACCCAGTGATCGAACCCATGTCTTTTAAGTCTCCTGCAATGGCAAGCAGGTTCTTTGCCTCTAGCGCCACCTGGGATAACTGAAAAAAGTAATGGCATAATTAGAAAACTTGATAGATGATTTGATGCACGTTAAAACTTGAGTGAGAAAGACTTTCCAGTCTATAACCTGGTCTTAGGCAGGCTTGGGAAAGTTATGCATAAAACAGAAGTCCAAAAATGGAAATTCAAACTTAATTTCTGAACCCCATTTAAGGAAATTATTCTTCAGTTCAGTTCAGCTCAGTCACTCAGTCGTGTCTGACTCTGCAATCCCATGAATCGCAGCATGCCAGGCCTCCCTATCCAGCACCAACTCCCAGAGTTTACTCAAACTCATGTTCATTGAGTCTGTGATGCCATCCAGCCATCTCATCCTCTGTCAACCCCTTCTCCTCCTGCTCCCAACCCCTCCCAGCATCAGTCTTTTCCAATGAGTCAACTCTTTGCATGAGGTAGCCAAAGTACTGGACTTTCAGCTTTAGCATCATTCCTTCCAATGAACACCTAGGACTGATCTCTTTCAGAATGGACTGGTTGGATCTCCTTGCAATCCAAGGGACTCTCAAGAGTCTTCTCCAACACCACAGTTCAAAAGCATCAATTCTTTGGCGCTCAGCTTTCTTCACAGTCCAACTCTCACATCCATACATGACCACTTGAAAAACCATAGCCTTGACTAGACGGACTTTTGTTGGCAAAGTAATGTCTCTGCTTTTCAATATGCTATCTAGGTTGGTCATAACCTTCCTTCCAAAGAGTAAGCGTCTTTTAATTTCATGGCTACAATCACCATCTGCAGTGATTTTGGAGCCCCCAAAAATAAAATCTGACACTGCTTCCCCATCTATTTGCCATGAATTGATGGAACCAGATGCCAAGATCTTCGTTTTCTGAATGCTGAGCTTTAAGCCAACTTTTTCACTCTCGTCTTTCACTTTCATCAAGAGGCTTTTTAGTTCCTCTTCACTTCTTGCCTCAGGGTTTTTAGTAATTTTTTTCTAGGAGAATATTGAACAATACAAAAGTCATTGGTAGCACAATCAAGAAGATGTTAGGATACATTCCTAGAAATTAATATTCACAGTTGAAAACAAAAATGCCTCTAAAGGGTATTTTACACATTCATTAAACTTTAGGACCATTTTGTAATTATGATATATTTCTCTTAAGTCAATGCCTGGAAACAAATAACATTTAGTTATTTAAAATCAGCCACTTTTGATGCATTTCTATTTCTGAAACAAAACATGGACAGGAAACAAACAACTAGAGTTTTTTAAATTATGCATCTGGAAGGAACATTGTTTAATTTTCAAAAGAAGAAAATGCACCATTCATCTCCAGAAAAATGTTTGTAAACTTACAGTGTCTTTAGAAAACCAACAGAATTTGTTTCTCTGCTCTTTTTCTTTTCCTTACAGGATACTAAAGTATACATTTATTCCTATGAAAGGCTATAGGGGAAAAAACTGGAAAAATAAATATCCAAATAATATAACTCATGTATACAATAAAAACCTTCTACATATTGGCTTATCATAAATTTAAAGAATATTGCTTGTTCAATATTAAACGAAAAAAATGGACTGAGTCAACAAGCACTTTCAATGGTGATAAAATAAATGCCATGTAAACAAAGCTGGACGTTCACTGTATGAACCTTTCAGGGTCTACGAGGCAAGCTAGGTCTGCTGAGCATCTGGCAGAGCACGGACACACAGGCAGTAGAAACCTTTAGGCGGCCTATTCCTCTTGGCTAATTGACACCCCGCAAGCAACTAATACTATCATTCAGTCTAACTCCTACACTCTGGATATCACTCACAGTTTCACAAGGAAATGAAACCAAACTAGCAATACAGGATTTTAGAGAAAAGTGCTCCAAGGACTTCTTTCTTCTCAAGCTCCTGTAGTTATCAACCACTCAGCAAGTTAAAGATCCATATAGTCAAAGCTATGCTTTTCCCGTAGTCATGTATGGATGTGAGAGTTGGACTATAAAGAAAGTTGAGCGCTGAAGAATTGATGCCTTTGAACTGTGGTGTTGGAGAGGACTCTTGAGAATCCCTTGAACTGCAAGGAGATCCAACCAGTCAATCCTAAAAGAAATCAGTCCTGAATGTTCACTGGAAAGACTAATGCAGAAGTTGAAGCTCCAATATTTTGGCCAGCTGATGCAAAGAACTGACTCATTTGAAAAGACCCTGATGCTGGGAAAGATAGAAGGCGGGAGGAGAAGGGGACAACAGAGGATGAGATGGTTGGATGGCATCACTGACTCAATGCACATGAGTTTGAGTAAGCTCCAGGAGTTGGTGATGGACAGGGAAGCCTGGTGTACTACAGTCCATGGGGTCACAACGAGTCGGATACAACTGAGTGACTGAACTGACAGCAAGTTAAAAGATTAAATGCCTCAAAAAGTGAAAGTGTTAGTCACTCAGTCGTGTTCGACTCTCTGTGACCCAATGGACTGTAGCCTGCCAGGCTCCTCTGTCTAGGAGATTTTCCAGGCAAGAATACTGGAAAGGGTTGCTATTTCCTCTTCCAGGGGATCTTCCAGACCCAGGGATCGAAACTACATCTCTTATACCTGCTGCATTGGCAGACAGCTTCTTCACAATTTGAGAGACCAGGGAAGCCCTTCAAAATGACTTGAAATGCCTCAAATTCAAATTCAAATCAGAGGTCATAAAGACACAAACTTGGATGTCACTCCTTAAATTCACTTAAAACCAATCGGTTAGATTGTAAATGGTTGGTAGTGAGTTCACTGCCAATGGGAAAGAAGTAGGAAGAGGCTTCTCCATATTTTCATTTCAGCCTGGGGAAGTGTGAAAGTGTTAGTCACCCAGTCATGTCCGACCCTGTGACCCTATGAACTGTAGCCCGCCAAGCTGCTTGGTCCATGGAATTCTCCAGGCAAGGATACTGGAGTGGGTTGCCATTCCCTTCACCAAGGGACGAAGGTCTCCCACATTGTGGGCAGATTCTTTACCATCTGAGCCACCAGGGAAGCTGCTTCAGTCTGGGAAGTAGAGACCAAATGTCCTTTCATGCATCTGTGGGTCTTGCCCCTCCCTCCACCACAGCTGGACGTAAGGTCACTCCATCGACGCATTCTAAGCATGTTTCCTAACATCGGGCTGAGTGATTCACACATGGTAACACTCTGGTGTTTCCGTCAATTCTCTGAAAAAGTAAGGACTACTCTGGATTTAACAGCTATCAGGGATTCAGTTAAAAACACTTTACATTTCACACCAGTCAGAATGGCTACGATCCAAAAGTCTACAAATAATAAATGCTGGAGAGGGTGTGGAGAAAAGGGAACCCTCTTACACTGTTGGTGGGAATGCAAACTAGTACAGCCACTATGGAGAACAGTGTGGAGATTCCTTAAAAAACTGGAAATAGAACTGCCTTATGATCCAGCAATCCCACTGTTGGGCATACACACTGAGGAAACCAGAAGGGAAAGAGACACGTGTACCCCAATGTTCATCGCAGCACTGTTTATAATAGCCAGGACATGGAAGCAACCTAGATGTCCATCAGCAGATGAATGGATAAGAAAGCTGTGGTACATATACACAATGGAGTATTACTCAGCCATTAAAAAGAATACATTTGAATCAGTTCTAATGAGGTGGATGAAACTGGAGCCTATTATACAGAGTGAAGTAAGCCAGAAGGAAAAACATCAATACAGTATACTAACGCATATATATGGAATTTAGAAAGATGGTAACAATAACCCGGTGTACGAGACAGCAAAAGAGACACTGATGTATAGAACAGTCTTATGGACTCTGTGGGAGAAGGAGAGGGTGGGAAGATTTGGGAGAATGGCATTGAAACATGTAAAATATCATGTAAGAAACGAGTTGCCAGTCCAGGTTCGATGCACGATACTGGATGCTTGGGGCTAGTGCACTGGGACGACCCAGAGGGATGGTATGGGGAGGGAGGAGGGAGGAGGGTTCGGGATGGGGAACACATGTATACCTGTGGCGGATTCATTTTGATATTTGGCAAAACTAATACAATTATGTAAAGTTTAAAAATAAAATAAAATTAGAAAAAAAAACACTTTACAAATAACAAATGATAAATTTATAATTTTGCCTTCAATTTGACCATTTTATTATTATTTTGTTTTTTTTTTTAATTGGGAGAAACCTGACAGGAAATTACTCATAGTATCCTAGTTAGTGTTTATTTAAAGTGTCTGGTTTAAAGTTTGCCCTCAAATTAATATGTGGAAGTTATAGCTTTAGTCTATTCACACGATATAAAAAAGATAAAGAAAGAGTATAGATTGCCTAAAAATGGCCTAAAGTGTAATCATTAAAATAAATGCTACAAGTCAACAGCTCATTAACTTCTACTTCTTTCTCATACTTGTGGGGGAGAAACAAACAAAAAAACAGAGAATTCTGCCTGCTACTATTAAGGAGTTCTTGGTAAAAAATGTAAAACTGTGATTTTAGCAGAGTGACTATTTTATAGAACAGGTATCTGACAATCATATACATTTTTTCACCTCATGAAAAAGAACAATCCTAAACAGATGGTCAAATTAGAAACAAAACAAAATTAAACAATGCTGATTCATTTTTTCCAGTCACAGATATCTTTTATGTGGAAATATCAGGTTTTAATTTTTCTAAAAAAATTACTGATGACTTCTAATCCAAAATTTATACAGACTAAAAACAAATAAGAAAGGATATGGTAATCTTTTGACTATAATAACAACAAATTTAAATTCAACACTAAAGAAATCAATGAAAAGACAGAAACGTGAGTCATTTTACTGGCAGTAAATAAAGGGGAAAATACAAGAAATCTGTGCTCATATCCTGTTTCCAACACAAGTTGTGCAATGTTGGGCAAGTCACAATAATATGCTCTCAAACTCAGTTTCCAGCTTATGTAAAAATGGCATCATCATTACACTTGCAATCTGAATTATAATGATCTTTTTAAAGATCCACATTTTATATACGAAAATTATTTCTTAAGTGTTTTTAACCAATACAGCCATAGCTTTAAATTTGTTGCTACATGTCACTTCACAAACGATCTAAATAACGGATTTCATGAGAAGGAACAAAATCACATTTCTGCAAACCCTAATCTATTCAATGCTTACGTTCCTGTGAACTGCAATTGCCTTAGATTGTCTCACAATTCATCTCCTAATTGTTTCATTGCAGCTACTCACATCTCCCGAAAAAACTAATAATAGAAAATGAAGTTAAAGTATAACAATGGAGAAAACCAAGTATCATATCAGTTAGCTAAGCATCCCAGATAGCCTACGAAATCTATAAGCTGATCAGAAATGGTTCTATAGAGACCCTTTTGACTGGAAATCCCTTCATTAGGATTATAAATCCTTCAATTGGACCCTATTTATCAAGTTCACTGCACTGTTTGGAGAGCAGGAATCTCTGGGATATAAGTCATGGGCTTTTTTTCACTGGGGACATATTTTTGTACTGTTTTCTTGTTTTTATTTCCCCAGACTGGCCAACACACAGACACTTATTGAAGGAAAGGGAAAGGAGGAGTGGGGAAGAGAGGGAGGGAAGGGGAGAGAGAGAGAGGAGGAGAGAATGAACAAACACCTATAGCCACAGGTCACCACATCTTTTATCTACACATAAACAGGTAAGCAGGGCTTCCCAGGTGGTGTGAGTGGTAAAGAATCCGTCTGCCAATGCAGGAGCCACAGGAGACACGGGTTCAATTTCTGGGTCAGGAAGATCCCCTGGAGAAGGAAATGGCAACCCACTCAGTATTCTTGTCTGGGAAACCCAAGAATGAACAGAGGAGCCTAGCAGGCTACAGTTCATCAGGGCGCAAAAGAGAAGGACATGACTGAGCGACTGAGCACGCACGCAAACATGTGAGCATGTATGCATACACATTCGTATCTCTTCATCCACAACTATTACTTATAAATTACCTACCATATGTCAAGCTCTGTACCTAATCTTGGGGATAGGAAAACAACCATGATGTGGTTCCTCTCTTCAAATAGCAAACATAATTACAAACCCACCCTCCTGTGTGTTGAACAGGAAATGCCAACTCTTCTCAAGTTGGCTCCTCCTTTGTGGACCATCATCTCAAGTGATTCGACACAGTTCTGGCTCAAAATGTCCAATCAACATAGTTCTGCAGTAAGTCTTATTCCCAGTTCCCTGGCCTGTCGGGAGCCGCGTTAGGCATTACTGACAAAATAGAGGCACGGCCCTAAACCCCCTCCCTTTGTTCCGTAGGCACAGACCCGGAATGAAGGAGTTAGGCTTTGTGATTCTGACTTGTTTTTCCCTTTCCATGGCTGAGTTGACTGAAGAGAATATTAAGGTGCTTATTGTTTTTGAGAGGAGCATGAAAAGGCATAAAGCCTTCTGCAGCTGTTCTCAAAGAATAACTCATAAAGTTAATCACTGACATTTGTTCAAGGACTTTTACAAAAAAGTGTTCCAGGGTGAGCACACAGGTCGCAGCTTGAGGCCATGGGAGGGATTGCTATCTGAGGCCCATTTGTGAGAAAAGTTTATGGCAAAGGAGTTTGCTGAATTTAGGGTTTAGGAATAATTAAAATAGTTAGAAGCTAAAGATTTAATGATTGCTGTAATGTTAGCATATTCTACTATAGCTTATAGAAATTAGGGACTTTAGAGATATTATTAGGTAGAAGCCCTTTCTAAGAAATAGTGAGCTTAGGATACTAGGGGCAAACAGGACTTAGAAAGGTAAGAATTAAACTGAGGAATGTGGTATGCAGCCCAGACATTAGCATGAGTTACAGTGTACTCACAAGGACACATGAGAAAAAGTAGGTAAGAGAATCGCTGAAGAAGGAACTCCTTTTGAGGGGCAACAATGATTTTTGGAGAAAAATAAATCTGGGTCCATGGGAACGAAAAATATCAAGCCTCTGACCTAATGCTTTTGTAAAAGTATAAAAGAAAACCATAAGCTTGAAATAAACAGGCAGTCCAAGAAAACTGAGAGGCTGCCTCAGTTTCTCTCTCGCCAACACCACTCACCCCTTCAGGTTGAATCCCTGGCTGCTGGAGCTGAACTCCGGCACTGGCCCTTAATCCTTAACATATCATAAGTAGTTAATCAATGCTTGCCGATTGGTTTATTGCTTGGCTGATTAACTAGCATCCACTTGGTAACTTAACAATAATAAAATAATGGTAGCTGCTAATTGATAGCTGATCAGGTATCAGACACTCTGCCAAGCACTTTAAATACATTTTCACATTTAACTCCATTAGAATTTATTATTATACTGGTTTTAAGGATGATATAACTGAGACTTTGAGTTTTAAGCAACTTGCCTAATGCCACATGGCTAGAAAATGATTTAAACTGAACGTTCTGTCCATAGCTGTCAACACCTCACTACCTCTGAAAGAGAAAGACCCTATCTGGATATAACTTGATCCAATGAAGTTTTGATTCACAACTAATTATACTAAAAAAAATTAGGTGAACAAAAACAGCTAAGTCAATCAAAAGGATACAACAATCATGTAAACAAAATATATTAAACAAAAGTAAGCCCATAGGCTATGTGTGTATGAGTGTGTGTCTCTGTATTCTTAAGATGATTTACCATTTTAGACTTTAGATATCTTTTCTTTGCATCAGCACCTATTATCAGGACTTGACTATATATTCAATAGTTTTAACAATCGAAAGGGATATTGCTTTTAATGATCCCACTATAAACTTTCAACTTCAGACCTGCATCTTATCCCCAGCATCCAGCAATGCCTCCCACATACTAGATGCTCAATATATAGCAAAGGACTACAGGAATCCCCAATTATCTGAGGGATACATTCCAAGACCCCACCAGGGGATACCTGAAACTGCAGACAGTACCAAATCCTTTACATGTTTTTCCTACACATCCATCAGTTCAGTCGCTCAGTTGTGCCCGACTCTTTGCGACCCCATGGACTGCAGCACTCCAGGTCTCCCTGTCCTTCACCATCTCCCGGAGCTTACTCAAACTCATGTCCATTGAGTTGGTGATGCCATCCAACCATCTCATCCTCTGTTGTCCCGTTCTCCTCCTGCCTTCAGTCTTCCTCAAGATCACGGTCTTTTCCAATGAGTCAGCTCTTCCCATCATGTGGCCAAAGTATTGGAGCTTCAGCATCAGTCCCTCCGATGAATATTCAGGGTTGATTTCCTTTAAGATTGACTGGTTTGATCTCCTTGCAGATCAAGGGACTCTAAAGAGACTTCTCTGGCACCACAGTTCAAAAGCATCGATTCTTCAGCACTCAGCCTTCTTTATGGTCCAGCTCTCACATCCCACACACGACCACTAGAAAACCCAGAGCTGTGACTATACAGACCTTTGTCAGAAAAGTGATGTCTCTGCTTTGTGAGCAGAGTGATGATGCTCTACACATACATACCTATAATAAAGTTTAACTTATAAACCAGCACAGTAAGAGATTACCAATAGTAACTAATAATGAAATAGGACAACTGTAATGATCCACTGTAATAAAAGTTATATGAAGGTGGTCTCTTTATCAAAATATCTTACTGTACCATATTCACCACACTTCTGGTGAGGATATGAGACATTAAAATGCCTACATGATGAGACAGCGTTAAGCTACTACTGACCTTCTGATAATATCTCAGAAGGAGGATCTCACATGCTTTGGGTGATTCTGGGCCATCAAGCCATGATGATGTGGCTGGTCGGATGTTAGCAGCAGATTGAGATAAGAGGGCATCCCAGGTGGAAAAAAGTGGAACAGAGGAAGATTTCACCATGTTACTCAGAATAATGTGCAATTTAAAACTTCCGAATTATTTCTAGAATTTTCCAGTTAATCTTTCTGCACCGCAATTGGTCCAAAATTGGTAATTTCAGTAATCTGCTGTGGCAGGTAACTGAAATTGTGGACAGGGAAACCACTAAGGGAGGCTGGGGAGAATCTACTATACAACCACTAACTCCAGAAACTGTCGACTGAAAAAAACGTACAACATAAGAGTTAAGCTTTATCTGGGGCAAATGGAGGGCTGCAGCCTGGGAAACAGCACCTCAGAGAGCTCTGGGCAACTGCTCCAAAGAGGTAGGGGGCAAAGTCAATACATAGCTGGTTCTGGTGGTGAACACGGAGTTCATGCAATCAAACACTGATCTTTGCAAAGCCTTTCTGCTAGTCACAAGGAGCTGATGTCACCATCAAAGGATTTAGGGCTTTTCTAGATATGAGCAGGTATAAGGATTGGGTTCATAAAATCAGCTCCTGAAAATATCTAACTCTCTGGAGACCTGTTCTGCCAGTTTTCCCAGAGCACAGCGTGTCGCCTCCCTGATCTCTACCTTGAAGTGCCTTAGGGAGGTATTGAAAGTCAGCAGCCAGAGCAGCACATGATTTAATCCTTACAGAGGAAGATGGCAAGGGCAGGTGACAATTTAAAGTTGACAAAAACTCTGTTCTAAGGTAAATGTTCTATGTATTTACTTATTTATTTAATTTTGCCTGTGCCATAGGGCATGCAGGATCTTAGTTTCTCAACCAGGGATCCCTTGCAGGGAAGAACGAAGTCTTAACCACTGGACCACAAGGGAAGTCTCAAATGTTCCATTTATATGAATGCACGATACTGCATATATATCTGGAACATCACAAATATAATAGTAAAGAAACATTTATTCTAAGCAGAATAAGGTAACCTTTACACTTTCAATGTATCAAAAACTTCTCTACTATTTCCTAAATGCAAATAACTAAATATATAACATGTTAATACAACTTTCTGGCTACATTTTAATTATGAAAAACTTGGAAAATTAAGCATTATCTCCAAAGCAACTATACCCTGAAAACAGATACATTAAATATTTGTGAACATTAGACATAATGAAAACAAAGTGTGACGTAAGAGCTAAACTACAACAACTGTCAAGGTTGTAGGCCTAAATTTAGCAACTTAAGCACATTTAATCATAAACACGAAGTTTACTTAAGTTTTATTTCCCTGATTTTAACAATTACTAGAAAGGTAAATGTATATACAGAAATGACAGAGGAAAAGAAGAGCAAAGCATGAAAGTTTCTTCTAGAGGTTTATGTGGAGTTTTATGACACCCTACGCCTTGATAATTCCTTTATTACAGATGTTAGTTAGTAACACTTATCAAGAATAGGATTCATCTGGCCCAGTCTATCCTGCCCTATCCTATTATCCAAATGCTAAGAGTCCTTTCTCTATTTGACTTGTATCACACTGGAAGGCAAATCCTTTCAAGAAGCTGGTAAAGACACAGGGATGGTTGGATGGCATCACCAACTCAATGGACACGAATTTGAGTAAACTCTGGGAGTTGGTGATGGACAGGGAGGCCTGGCATGCTGCAGTCCATGGGGTTGCAAAGAGTCGGACACGACTGAGCAACTGAACTGAACTGAAAGACACAGAACACAAGTTTAAATATTCTATCTTCTATTCTTAGTTGACACTTTGTCACAAAAGTAGTGACTTGCTGAAAGTCCACAGTATTCTACCCTATGCCTGATGCATAGTGTGCATGCATGCTAAGTCGCTTCAGTTGTGTCTGACTCTTTGCGACCCTGCATGAGGAGAAGGGGGCGACAGAGGATGAGGTAGTTGGATGTGATCACCGACTCAATAAGCCTGAGTTTAAGCAACTCCAGGAGACGGTGAAGGACAGGGAAGCTTTGCGTACTGCAGTCCATGGGGTCACAACAGTCAGATACAAGTGCGTGACTGAACAACAACATGGACTGTAGCCCACCAGGCTCCTCTGTCCATGGCATTCTCCAGGCAGGAACACTGGAGGCGGTAGCCATGCCCTCCTCCAGGGGATCTTCCCGACCCAGAGATCGAACCTGTGTCTCTAATGTTCCCTGCATTGCCAGGCGGCTTCTTTACCACTCAGTTCAGTTCAGTCGCTCAGTCGTGTCCGACTCTCTACGACCCCATAAGTCGCAGCACGCCAGGCCTCCCTGTCCATCACCAACTCCTGGAGTTGACTCAAACTCACGTCCATCGAGTCAATGATGCCATCCAGCCATCTCATCCTGTCATCCCCTTTCCCTCCTGCCCCCAATTCCCCCCAGAATCAAAGTCTTTTCCAATGAGTCAACTTTTCACATGAGGTGGCCAAAGTACTGGAGTTTCAGCTTTAGCATCATACCTTCCAAAGAACACCCAGGACTGATCTCCTTCAGAATGGACTGGTTGGATCTCCTTGCAGTCCAAGGGACTCTCAAGAGTCTTCTCCAACACCACAGTTCAAAAGCATCAATTCTTCGGCACTCAGCTTTCTGCACAGTCCAACTCTCACATCCATACATGACCACTGGAAAAACCAGTGGTCTTGACTAGATGGACCTTTGTTGGCAAAGTAATGTCTCTGCTTTTGAATATGCAATCTAGGTTGGTCATAACTTTTCTTCCAAGGCATAAGCCTCTTTTAATTTCATGGCTGCAGTCACCATCCACAGTGATTGTGGAGCCCAAAAAAATAAAGTCTGACACTGTTTCCCCATCTATTTCCCATGAAGTGATGGGACCAGATGCCATGATCTTCGTTTTCTGAATGTTGAGCTTTAAGCCAACTTTTTCACTCTCCACTTTCACTTTCATCAAGAGGCTTTTTAGTCCCTCTTCACTTTCTGCCATAAGGGTGGTAAAATCTGTATATCTGAGCTTATTGATATCTCTCCCGGCAATCTTGATTCCAGCTTGTGCTTCTTCCAGCCCAGTGTTTCTCATGATGAGTCTGCATATAAGTTAAATAAGCAGGGTGACAATATACAGCCTTGACATACTCCTTTTCCTATTTGGAACCAGTCTGTTGTTCCATGTCCAGTTCTAACTGTTGTTTCCTGACCTGCATATAGGTTTCTCAAGAGGCAGGTCAGGTGCTCTGGTATTCCCATCTCTTTCAGAATGTTCCACAGTTTATTGTGATCCACACAGTCAAAGGCTTTGGCATAGTCAATAAAGCAGAAATAGATGTTTTTCTGGAACTCTCTTGCTTTTTCCATGATCCAGCAGATGTTGGCAATTTCATCTCTGGTTCCTCTGCCTTTTCTAAAACCAGCTTGAACATCTGGAAGTTCACGGTTCACATATTGCTGAAGCCTGGCTTGGAGAATTTTGAGCATTACTTTACTAGCATGTGAGATGAGTCCAATTGTGCGGTAGTTTGAGCATTCTTTGGCATTGCCTTTCTGTGGGACTGGAACGAAAACTGACCTTTTCCAGTCCTGTGGCCACTGCTGAGTTTTCCAAATTTGCTGGCATATTGAGTGCAGCATTTTCACAGCATCATCTTTCAGGATTTGAAACAGCTCAACTGGAATTCCATCACCTCCACTAGCTTTGTTCATAGTGATGCTTTGTAAGGCCCACTTGACTTCACATTCCAGGATGTCTGGCTCTAGGTGAGTGATCACACCATCGTGATTATCTGGGTCGTGAAGATCTTTTTTGTACAGTTCTTCTGTGTATTCTTGCCACCTCTTCTTAATATCTTCTGCTTCTGTTAGGTCCATATCATTTCTGTCCTTGATTGAGCCCATCTTTGCATGAAATGTTCCCTTGGTATCTCGTATTTTCTTGAAGAGATCTCTAGTCTTTCCCATTTTGTCTTTACCACTAGTGCTACCTGAAAAGCCCCGATATACAGCAGATACACCCCAAATTTTACAGAGCTACTGATAGGAAAGTAATGAGTCTGTTGGTAATGTTCCAGGCTACCAACCTTCTTAAGCTTCAGTCTCTGTAACTTCAAAAATGAGCCTAATAGTATCAATTTCATAAAATGACTATGAGCATGAAGAGTGCCTAGTACACAATGACCACTTAACCATTACATATTTTATTTTGAACCATGGTTTCCTCTTGGGTTAAAGGGATCAATAAAATCTAACTCAAAGAGTTGTGTGAATTAAATGAACACACATAAATCAATCTGTTGGCATAAATGCTTGCCATAGAGTAGGTCTTCAATAAACCATAACTCCTTTCTTTGCTACCTTGCCTATAAATACCTATTTTAAGATCCATTAGAAATTTAAAATAAAACGTATTAGAAGGTTACTTGTTGTTGAAAGAATAAAAATCACAGCATCCTAATAAACTTCTATGACTGTATCTGGCACTGATACAACTTTTCTATGAAAGCTGAAAATTAGCATTTATTAACTTCTATGTTCTAGAAGAAATGCAAATAAGCCTTTTCAATTCGAATCCATCCACATGTTTACCTTTTCTTCTAGTTCATCCTTCAAACACTGGTATTTTAGCTTCAATTTTTTGTTCTCATTTGCATTCTGGGTTAATTCCTCTGTCAGCCTGTCATACTGTGATTTCAGCTTCTCCAGCTGGCAACGCTGCACTTGTGCCATATTCTTATCTTCTAAGCTTTCTGCCTGAGGAAAAAAGGAGAAAAGACAAAGTCCACTGGCCGCAGCCAAACTGTACACGAGACAAGTCCCGTGTTGCATCAGTGGGCAAACACCGGGAGGTTTTGCTACTTCTGAGCCTTCCCACGTAGACAGACACGCAAAGAAACATCCTTTCCATGTGCCAAGCCCTGTGTAGCGCTAACTGGGCAACCAAGTAAGTGCAAGGTACTGCACTAGGTGCTGAAGGTAACAGACATGAACCATAAAAGACAGAGATGCAACAATCAAGTCTGACAACGATGAATAAGAAGTTCTTAATAAAGGTGTAAGCAGGGGTCTGTAACCCAAAGAAGGGACATTACCTGCCGAGAAATGCCCCCACAAGGACACACTGTGGCATATCACTGCCTGATCAGTTTCCTTTTCTATAAGAGGAGCGTCACAGTGTTCCTTTTCAAGCTACCTCCTCGTCTTCTGTGAAAGAATTGTGTGCTTTTTTGTGCAATGTAATTATGAATAGCACTCTTGTGGGGTTAGAAAGATTATGAATTGCAGCAGTGAAAAAACTATAAACAACTAAGTATGTAAAAGAGGTTTACCAGGGATTATTTCAGTACTAATAATGCAATAACGTGCCTGGTTTTCATTTATTATTTGAAATATAACCAGAATCAGCTTTAAAAAAAAAATTAGTAATTTCCTAATATTACAGGAATAATGTGTGGAGGGGATTCAACAAAGATTTGCCAGGTATGTGAACTTAAATACCTTTGAAAGGACAACAGTGAGGATGCTGACTCTATGTCAGGTATGGCATTAAGACCTTTTTGTATTGCTTTTCCTCATTTCATCCTCACCACAACCTGCCCAGAGAGATATTATTACTGTCTCCTTTTTTGAAACTCGAGCAGAACAACACTAATGATTCTCCCAAGGGGATGCAGTGACCATAACACAGCCAGGATTTGAACCCAGAAATTCTCTCTGCTGCCCATGTTTTCAGCTGCTCTGCCTTACCACCTTTAAAAGGTACATACATCATAAGGTTTGAAAAACCAGCTGGGTGCACTTGCAACGCGGTTAGTACTAGTTACAGCCACCAGTTACTGACAGCCTGCAAGCACCTACATAGAATCTGTTTAAAATACATTTCAATGCCTCAAATATATTTGCTTCTTTCCTTTGTACACATTTACTGTATGGATTTAATTAGGTACACGGGAACATAATCATGGGAAGTAGTTTCCCGAAGGGAAGACGTTGTGTGAGTTTCAGACAAAATCTCCATCTTATTCACCCAACAAAATTCAGCGAAGACCTGATGCCACTCTGAGTTAACAAAAGAACTGATCTTTTTTTAAATTAGGAATCCTGTATTCACTATCCAAAAATAAATTTTCAAAATAGAGTCTCCCACCAGGAAAACTGTTCCATTATGATTTTAAGCTTCAGCAGAATGCCTGGCTGTTCTTTGTGTCTTATAGAGAGCACGGGTATAGACAGTCTTGCCCTAAGGCCAGTGGTGAGCTGGGCCAGCTCACAGAGACTCTCAGGGAGCCACTGTGTTCAGCTCCCAACTCTGTGTCCAGTGATGATGTTTGATAGCTTGAAACCAGTCAAAAGGGGGCTCTTAAATCACTGAACTTGGCAAATGCTACAGATCAGGGCTCCCTTCTTTGCCCCCGGAGAACTCGTTTTAGAACATTTACCAGAACACTAATGCCTAGGTTTGACGAAGAACTTACTTCTTTTGGTGGTCTCATTATTATGCTTACATTTCATTTTAGGGTTTACACAGTGATGTCACTCACAAAAACCCTGAGAGAGAGAAAGACGTGACTGTTCCTGTTCTACTGATGAAGTACAAAGAGGTTAAGTAACTTGACAAAGATCATATAGCCAGCAAATCGCAAAAATACACAACTCTACTCTTGGTCTTCTGATCCCAGTAAGGCTCTACAAAATTATCTTTGTTGAAATCATCTTGAGGTGATAACAGCCTTCAAATAACCTTCAAAGAGTCTTCAGATATTAATAGCAGCAAGAACATTTCATTATAATATTTTACATTTAAATTCAAAAAATAGGCATGAGAAGGGTAGGTCTTGATGGGGAAAAATATATAATTTGTGCAGAGAAAAAAAAAATGGGTAATGTATCAGCACTTACTAGACTCAGAAAAAGTGATGAATTAAGGTGAAGCCAAAAGAGAAATACAACATTTACAGAGCTATTTATCTATAGCCCTCTTGTACATAACTCAACATATTAAATTTTTGATGATGACCACTGCTATCAACTATTTTTAATAATATAAATGAGTCAAAAGTACAGGATTATATTAATAAAACAGCATGAGGTGGGGTTGTCCCTCATGGGTGATTTCGGTTTAAGAGAACAGGACTGAGTTCTCACAATCCCTGGTCTCCTTTTAAGCACATATGCTGCTGCTCTTGTACCACATTAAAGAGTGACTATAAAATCCCTCATCTTAGTCTTCCAAATTAAAAACAAACTAACTAAAAAAAATCTAAGCAGCTAATACCTGCTGCCTGTCCCTCTGGAGAGGTATGAATACACCCCAAACACACCAAAATAGAAGGCAGCCTAAATGGACGGTACTAGTGGTCGCCACAGACCGCTAAGGAAACAGAGGAGCAAGAGATTGATCTCAACCTCAGTTGAGATATGGCTATCTTCAGTGAATCCATAAGAGAGGTAAAAAATTAACTGGGCCTTGAAAGGTTAGGCACCCCTTTTCCTCCTGCAGACTGGGGGAAAGACAATCTGGACGAAGAGCAGGCAGTGAGAAGTCGGTGCAGGAAATGGTTTTCCGTTTGGGAACAGAAAAAGGCTCCAAGTGTGAACAGCTCAGGTGGGACCACATCAGGGAAGACTGGACTAGATCTGAGACTTTGTTACTGAGATACTAATGGGTTTTGAAGGTTTCTGAGCAGGAAGTGATACCCTTGGCTCAGCGTTCTGAAAGAGGCAACACAGGTGGTATCTGAAGGCTGAAAGGGAGGAGTTGGGGGTAGAATGAGGGACTAAGGGGGAAGTAGGGAGGCTCCTCAGAGCTGTGTCTCACGTCTCCACAGTCCAAATCAGCAGGCTGAAGTCCACTTGCTACTATGATGCATGCTATATTGTTCATACGCCAAGGCGTCCCGGGGCAAATGCAGTTTCTGTCAAGCAGGCTGTACCTCCTGACTTCACCTCCCTCTCAAGAAAGTATGTTTTCAATACAATGTGAGAATGATGTTTTTACACAGATGATCTTAAATCTGCAAGGGCTGATTAAATTATTACTAACTCCTGCTGGAATGCATGTTTATCACACAACTACATAGTGATGATGAGAATATGAAATATGTCAGTAATACCAACAAGAAAAAGAGGGTGCAGTTTCAACATTGCCAGAAAAACCTAAAGTTCCTTGAAAGAACCATTTCTCAATTCATGACCTAACAAATCATGACATACACATCCTCGTGCAAAAACACTGCCTTCCATTGAGATTCACACTATTTCGACCCTGCCTTCCTGGTTAGCGGTAGCCAACCAACCAGTCATCCTCTTCACTGACGTTTTTGGCGTGTGACCTGTTAACACCTTCACAACAGCATCATGAACACCCAAATATCTACCCAACAAACTAACATCAAAGTTATTTGACCCATTCGCTTCCAACCACCTTCACCCACATTCCACAATGGCAACTCACTGCATTACCACTCACCTGGACCTCAACTCGGAAAATCTAAGCTCCAGTCGAGGAACTGCTACCAAACAAGCAGCCTGTGGTCATCGATTCCTTTCACTCCACTCTCTGGTTCCCTTGTCCGTGACACTTCTTCAGTGGTGGCCACGCGGGAGCACATTACCTGCTCCCAGACTGGCCTCACGCGGTTGGTACCAGCCTTCACCACCACGAACAACTCACTGCACAGCCGCTGTACTCAAGATTCATATCAACAACCCGAGTCCATCCCTATCAACCTTCCCTAGCTTACTGAGCTCTTTCAGAACCTTCAGAGGAAGACACGCCCTGTCTCCTGCTGAAATCTACCCACTCTGTTATTAGTCCGCCGCCGCCACCAAGTCACTTCAGTCGTGTCCGACTCTGTGCGACCCCACCGACTGCAGCCTATCAGGCTTCTCTGTCCATGGGATTCTCCAGGCAAGAACACTGGAGTGGGTTGCCATTTCCTTCTCCGTTATTGGTCCAGCCCCTCACATCTCCCCACAGACCTTCTCCCCCAAGTTGTGACAAATGGAACGAACACATTTAGTTCATCTTTTAGCCTGTCTGCTGCACTGATACTCATGACTATACTCTTCTGAAATGTCCTCCTTAGGTTTACAAGACACCATTCTCTTCTGGTTCTCCTCCTGTGTCGCATGTGGTTCTGTGTTCTGTATTTCCTAGGAACTCTTTATCAGTTTGCTCGATTCTTCCCTTAAACAGTGGTGTTCTAGAATTTCATCCTCTTATTTCTCCTTGCATAATGTCATCCAAACCCTGTGATTTCAACTACCAACAATGGGTTACTGGCTCCCAAACATCTAACTTGAATCTCAACTTACTCAACTTCTAACCCACTACGTAGTAAACCGTTCCACCTAGACTTTCATGATTAAGTTTAAGGTCTCTTCACCTAACTCACAACATGCTAAGAAGCTGGATTTGACATTACTCTCTCCAAATATGTTGCTCTGTCTATATTATCCATCTGGACAAACAGCTTCATTATCCAACTAGTCACCCAAAACTAAAGCTAGCCAGTCTAGAGTCTAAATCTTTTCCAGTACAGCAATGTAGTTAAGAACTCAAGTATCTGACTACCTTAGTTCAAGCCCTACCTCTATTACTCTCCAGTGTAAGATCTTGGAAAAGTTACTTCTCACGTCTGAATTTCTTCATTGGAGAGAAATTAACATCACACAATCTACAGAGATGATGTATTAAATGAGTAATACAGATAAAGTTCTTACAGTAATAAAACCAGCACAACCTAAGTGCTGAAAAAAATGTCTGCTAGTATTATTATTGTCACAACCAACCAATCAATATATGATATGTATTTTATTTTCTATATATGTATTCATATATATATGTGTGTGTGTGTGTGTATATATTTATATATATATATTATATATATGCGGCTGCTAAGTCACTTCAGTCATGTCCGACTCTGTGAAACCCCATAGACGGCAGCCCACCAGGCTTCCCCATCCCTGGGATTCTCTAGGCAAGAACACTGGAATGGGTTGCCATTTCCTTCTCCAGTGCATGACAGTGAAAAGTGAAAATGAAGTCTCTCAGTTGTGTCCAACTCCTAGCGACCCCATGGACTGTAGCCTACCAGGCTGCTTCATCCATGGGATTTCCAGGCAAGAGTACTGGAGTGGGTTGCCATTGCCTTCTCCGATATATATATATATATGTGTGTATTCTCTTCTCCATATCTCTGATTCTGCTTTTGCTTATGGACTCACCAACACTGAAAGACTGTTATGCCATACTTCACCAATATCAAAAGATACAGCTTTTTCACATTTTACCTTCTCTGCCTCCCGATGTTATCTTACAGTTGACAGCATGTCACATTTTCATAGGCGTTAATTTGTTTTCCTAAGCACAGAGCAATCATCCACCTTACAAATGACAGTGTCTTAGGCTACATGAAATAGAATGCAGGCCTCTTACCTATTTCTTCCAGCTTCACATTCTGCTCTGCCCACCCCAACTTAAATAACTCCAAATTCACTACTGCCAGTAGACTAAACAGGACTAAAGAAAAATTAATAAATTAGCTGAAAACATTCTACAAGTGCAGCTTAATTATAGTTAATAATTTCATCTTTATCACAAGCATTTTTATGGTAGTTGCATTTCAAGGAATTTTGAGAAAAAATATAATTAATCTTTACAGATTTATGCATGTATTCACCTATTCAATAAGATATTTTTAATGTTCCAGGAACTGGGCACTAGGGATATAGTTGTAAACAAGAGTCAAATCCCAATCCTCATGGAATTCTCATACTAATAAAAGGAGATTAAAAAATAAATAGTATGAAATCTATATCATATGATGATGCATAACTAAAGCAGGAAGGGAGGATAGATTTATCACACTCCTGACAATCATGTTATGAGATGACTCCCCTGCATGTGATAACTGCTAATATAATGATATATACATCTTTGAAATACTTCCTCAAATCCAAGATCTCAATTACGCATTTACCCAGGCAATTCTGACTTGGAAAAGAAGGGGTAAATCTCAAAAAGCCTTGGGTTTGCAAAACCCACAGGCCGATCCTCTTTAGTTACCATGCTAATAGGGGCCATGGTTACAGCTTCTATGGCCTTGACAAGTCTTTGCCTTTTATATTTTAGAAGATCATAAATGTTGAATGTGGGCACATTTCAGGCCCATGACTCACTGCCACCTCTGTCTGCCTTTCCTGAACTCCCCGAACAGCTAACCGTTCTTTTTAAAGGGTTTCAGTCCTCTGCAATAGGTGCTCCCAGGTGGCCGCTATAACTCATTTCAACCTGGCCGAACAGGCACGAATACGCCTCTTTATTGTTAGTTTTATCTCCCCTTCAGTGCTTGGGAATACAGAACGATCTCTAAAAGTTTACGCTTTATTAACTTCATGAGCCACCAGAAAATTTCCTCCAGTATCATCAGGATAACTCAGCGCAGGTACCTTCAGGGTCCTAATATGATTCTCAGCCTCACTCTTTTCCTTCTTGAAGTGCTTCATCAGCTCCTGGATATTGTGTTCGTGTTTTGTTTTCACACTCTGCAATGACGATGTGAGATCTTCCAGCTCCCGCTGATGAACATCTCTTTCGAGCTTTAACTGACTAATGATTGTAGCTGTTTCCTCATCTTTAGATTTCGCTTGTGTCCTGAGGTCAGAAAGGTTCTTGAGGACCTCTTTCCTGGCTCTCTGTTCCTCCGCCAATTTATTTGCGAGGTCTGCCCGGATGGCACTCAAGTCCTTGATGGCCTCTTGCATCTCAAGAAGTTGAGCTTTGTCCTTGGCCTGGCTCTCCTTCAGCTCTGCAATCTGTTCCTCCAGGTGAGCTTTCTCAGCTTTCAACTGGCTTTGAATCTGATTCTGTTTTTTCAATTCACCTTCTAGCCTATGGATGGTATCCAGGGAATCCTTGACTTCCAGTTCAAGATCAGCTTGATGAGACTTCACATCACTTAGCTTCTGCTCCTTACAATGAAGCTCCTCCTCTTGAAGGGCACGCTTGGTCAGCACATCATTCAATTCCTTTCGGAGATTCTCTATTTGTTGCAGCGCTGCATAAAGCTGGCTTTTCAGTTCATCCTTTTCTTTTAGAATCTATCAGATTAGGAACAGAAAGCAAAAATTACTGTAAAATTCACCATATACACCGCCAGAAAACAAAATAAAGTTTAAGCCACAAGGAGAAGAAAATTTCATAAAATAATACTTTGTATTTTTTCCAGTTTTAAATAAAAAATATTTTTTAGGCTAGAAAAAGGCAGAAAAATACAATTGCTCTGAAGTAGTACCACACTGAGATATATGTTTCAGATTTTCATCACCAAAATGCATCAATCCATGATCATGAATAATTACTTAAAGGTAAGATAAAAATGAGCAGAAGAATGGGAAAAAAAGACTCCAGTTATTATTTACCAGAGATTAAAATAATACAATGTTACTTAAAATAACAATGATTTGCATTTCAATGGCACACTTTTCAAAAGGAGAAACCTCAAAACAGATAGGGAAGATAATGTGAAGAAGAATGTAGATACAGAAAGGTTTTGGTACAATCAGTCACTGTTAATCAAATAATGTGATTTGATTAGTGACAAGAAACACACCAGTATGTAATGCAGAGGTCTTTAAGTTAAAGGTAGAAATAAGGTTAATTTAAGAGTTGGAAAGGTTGGGAAGGGACTCATGAGAAAAGTCAAAGGACCAAAAGGCCATCACCCTCTGCCAGCCTCTTTGGGGGTTAGGGCTATTGCTCAGGGACAAAGGCCAAGAACTAACCCTTTAATCCTCACAGTCCATCGATGCAAATGAAAAAGCCAACAGCTAAGGCAGCTGAAACTGTCCCCTCTCCCCCAACACTGACACCAATAGCATCTCCGTACTTGTTTACTGATGCCTACCATAGTTTGAACCCAGGAAAAAAAAAAAAAAATTAAGATTCTTATTTTAGAATTAGAAATGAGTTAAAATGCAAATACTTTAAGACATTTTTATACTTTATATTTTGCACCTCAGTGTGAAACAATTCATGATAAAATAAGTCCATCACTTCAAAAAAAATGGTCTCCTCAAATTTCTAACAGGGAGAAAGAGCATGAAGCTAACATGAGAAATAATAAAAGGGAGTGATTAAGCAGCTGAGCTCTGTCCAGGAGAACTGGATTCTCAGCCCAGGCATAAGTAGTTCTATGGCCTTAAAGAAATTGTTTATCTTTATAAAGATAATAAAAGCTACATCATAGGGCTGTGATGAAGACAACTGGGAAGGGGGAAGTAAAGAGAGGGGGTGGGATTTAAGTTTAAGGAGAAACCAGGAGTCTCCAGGAGGTACTTATGCAAGACAGTGATCAAAACTGTGAAGAGAGGGGTTCACTGATAAACTATTGTTCCAGATTGAAAAGTCTCTAGAACACAGGGGAAAGAGTTCACTTCAGAGAGAATTTAAGGCAGGAAAAATGGCTAGAAATAATCATAAGCCTAAGGGCGGATGTTGGAGAAGAAAATGGCAACCCACTCCAGTATTCTTGCCTGAGAAATCCCATGGACAGAGGAGCCTGGTGGGCTATAGTCCAGGGGGTCGAAAAAGAGCTGGACATGACTGAGTGGCTAAACAAGGGCAGATGTATTCTTTTTCTATTGCAGTGTAACAAATTCCAACAAATTCCATGGCTTAAAACAACGACACCCATATATCATCTCACTGTTTCCATAGATTGTCAATCCTGGCAAGCAATTCTGCCTTCCATCTCCTGATGCTAAAATCAAGGTGTCAGCTAACCTGGGCTCTTATCTGGAGGCTCTGAGGGAGAATCCACTTCCAAGCTCATTCATGGTGTTGGCAAAATTTAGTTCTGTGCCCCTAGGACATGGGTCCCTGTTACCTTTGCTAGCTTTGGGCCAGCTGTTTTTCTGAGCTTCTAAAAGCCACTCACACTCCGTGGCTTATGGACTCCTCTGTCTCTGAAGCCAGTGACATTCCATACGGAATCCTTCTCAAGTTTTGAATCCCTCTGACTTCCCCTTCTCCCAACAATCAGAAAGATTTATCTGCTTTGAAGGGCTCCTGAGATTAGACTAGGCCCATTCAGACAATCTCCTAATCTTAAAATCAACCGTGCCATATAACATCATCATGGTACTGATATTTCATCCATATTCTCAGCTTCCAGAAACTAGGCTGAGGTATCTTTGGGAGGTCACTCTATGCACCACATTAAAGAAGACAAAACTGACAGAATCCAGCGTTGGCTGTAAGGCTAACATAAGGAGGGACCTGAGAATAGGGGAGGCGGCTCAAATACAGTGATTGACCTTTGGAACAGATAACATAGGCCCCTGACCTTGAGTTAAGAGACTTCCATGCAGCCCTGAAGATTATCAGTAAAAATCGTGTACTCAAGATGAAATTGTAGCAGATAAAATGTCTTTGATTGCAAAATACTGTATTTATTTTTGTCACATGATGGAAAGAGCAGAGATGGGGTGTTTCAAGATGAGTCCTTCAAAGCTCAGACTCTACCACCCTCCACAACTCTCCAGGTTTCGCCTGCACCTTCAGTGTTCCAAGCGTTACATCAATTCAGGACAGCAGTGACAGCCTTAGAGCAGTCACAGACTATGTTGGTCAAGTTTGGAATTTCTTTGGCAATATACATACTAAAAGCTAAGTAACTTCTATTTTCTTTTGGTTAATCCTTGGCTAGTAGCCATAGCCCAAGACTTGTCTAGACATTGACTTCGTGTCTGAAAATGTCAGTGTCCTAACCACCACCTCAGTATCCTGGAGATTCCTGGGGGCCCTCAGTTGAATAACCTTTGTCTAGAGGGAATTCAAAATAATGGACTTGGGTCTCCTTTGGTGAGAAATGCTTGAGTAGAAGTGCCTGGGCCTGAGAAATCAGGCTTGTTTTTTTTTACCTCATTTAAATTTCTGCTAAATGTCCTACCTCCCTCTATTACTTGGACTAACTTGAGCATAGATAGACAATTTGGCTTTTCCAACTCTGAAAGACTTCAAATTACCAGGCTCAGTAAATATGGACTAAAGATAGCAGATTTTCAGACTCCCAACACCCCAAGATCTTTCTCTCTGCTTTTAGACAGCCCAGTTTCAAGCTGTGCTTGTCGTTCTCTTCTGGGAGTTTTCTAACAGCTGCAATAAGTACACAACAGACTCCAACATCCTCAAGTTTTCCTGAAGTGAAGTGAAAGTGGCTCAGTCGTGTCCGACTCTTTGCAACCCCGTGGACTGACTATACAGTCCATGGAATTCTCCAGGCCAGAATACTCGAGTGGGTAGCCTTTCACTTCTCCAGGACATCTTCCCAACCCAGGGATCAAACCCAGGTCTGCTGCATTGTAGGCGGATTCTTTACCAGCTGAGCCACCAGGGAAGCCCTAAGTCATTAACCTACTGGTCACTTAATACCATCCCCTGAAGCACATCATCAAGACCCAAAGGTATGACTTCCAATGGCTCAATTATTTCCAATAGCATGGTAAGGTTTTCCAGCTTTCCCTTGAGAAAAGTCTGATCATCCCTGTCCTCACCCTACTTCTCCACGTAGTCAATCATTTTAGGTTTGTTCACTTACAGCTCCTTACTCTGAGAATTGATGTTTCATATCAGCTTGGATTTTTTTCAGCTGCAAGTAAGAGAAAACTCCAATTCAAGCTAGCTTAAACTACAAGGTGATTTACCATCATTCCAAGCAGAACTCTCCAGACCCAGTATGTCAGAGCTCTAGGTCCACTGCTCTGCATCGCTCTCAGCAATACCTTCCCTCCTAATGAGGCTGCAGTCTCAGGATCATCGCAGGACAGCCTCAGCCATTTCTGGCATCACAGTCAAACACAATAATGTTCAGAGAAGGAGGACATCTCCCTCCTAGCGTATTTTTTTTAGGAATGAGTAACATTTTTCAGAAGGTCCCCAACAGTCTTCATAGTTCACCCTTCAGATGAAGAATAGTTCTTGATCAGAAGAGGGCTAGATGCCTGGCAACTGGCCTATGTTAATTTTTTTTTTTTAATTTGATGGAATGAATTGAGCTGGGGTCAGTGAAGAAACCAAGATCATTAGAGGAGCCAATATACATGATATTCTATGTAGGTTTTACTGGTACCACTCAAGAGCAGCAACAGAATAAGTAGAGAGTTAGGTAGATCCCAGACTGAAGATCAGTAAAATGTGTGGGGTGGAAGTTAAGAAACTGAAGATGCCGGTGAACATGTCACCAGATTAGCTTTTCATGAAGTCCAGTCTGAGAAGGAAAAAAAACTGATTTCAAGAAACAGTTGGTCAACCAATGGAATGTAGGAAGATGAAACTCCGATGGTAATAGTTAAAAGAGGAGAAAGGAATAAAACTAATGTGGACAATAAGAGACTGAAATTTTAGAACTAAAGATCTGAACACAAATGATAGATGATGACAAATTTTAGCCACAGAAATTACCTGCAGAGTGATTTGAAGGTCACTATACAATAGGAAGTTAGTGAAATATAAAAACACAGAGACCAATGGGCTGCTGACTTAAACTTGGAGATCACCAATGATAATAGCAAAATTATATATAATGAAACAGGTTGAAGGGAAGCCAGGGGTGAAAATTCTTGAGAAAACTGGAGGTTTAATGGAGACATAGTAGCAGTCAGGAAAAATGGGAAGGGAATGTTCTAACTGAACACTGTTTCCACTGAAGAAGAGCTATAGGGGAAGATTATGAGAGGAGGATTGAAAATGGGTGGTGTGATGCCAAAGGAATGATACTGCTTAAAACCATGGTGATTTATAGGAACAGGAATCAACTCCTCAAAGGCCTATCAAGTATGTACAGTTCTTTTTCCTTTTTTTTAAGGAACCAAAAGGTAGACAAGACAAATTTTTAAAGAAAACAAAAGTTATTTTTCTGCACGGAAGGAAACATGCAGAAAGACTGCCGGGTTATACTAACATATCAGTACTCTAGCCTTTCTTAAATTGCTTATGACAAGACTGCACACACATTTAGAAAGTGTGCACTTTAGCACTGATCCTCCTTACTTTTCAACCATTAAGAAATTCACATTTGAAAAGACAGTATATATTACATACAGCTCTTTTATTTCCCTCAGCATGAAAGCAATACACAGAAGGAAAAGATGGCAATTTAAGATTCTTGAAGTCAAACATTATCAAGGAAAAAGCTCAATACATGGGCAAGTCAATTATCCTGCCAATTCAATAAGAAAAAACACAACCTAAGAATCACTCCCATTATCCATGTTAAAAAAACAAACAAACAAACAAACATGAATTTGGAAACATTCAGAAAAGCATACATTATGATCAAAACCCAAATTGAAATTTTTTCCTTATTATTTTTAAAGTACATATAAAAACCAATGACTTCAAAAGCACTTTAAAGGAAAAAAGGCAAAAAATCATAATTCTTGACTAGATTATTTATATCAATAGAATGCTAGGCCTTCTAGTGAATGTTATATATAATGATAGAATGTTACGCCATCTATGTATCTCTGAAGAATATCATGATTCCCTGATGTAACCATTCATGTCAGTGTCTTTTAAGAAAAGTATACATACTGACCTGTCTGGATTTTTTCTGCAATGATATGCTATTTATTTGATGTGCCATATGCTTCAATAATGAAACAGTTTTGTAATATGATATATATCTGACATCTTACCAAGATTTCATATGTAATGTAAAAAGCAGGAAAAAAAAAAATAAGAGCAATAGTTAAGAGAATAAAAGCTTTTGGCTTTCTAATGAATTTTAAGTGGCACATCTTAAAGCAGAAAATAAGTGAACCTGGAAAAAGATAGATGGAAGTAGGCAAGGAACTATTTTGAAAATGCAAAGACTGCATCTGTTGAGCACATGAAAGGGCTCAATAAAGTTACTTATTAAACAATTAATCCATTCTCTATAACATGCTTTATTTGTAAACCAGTATCATTTTCACCTTAACATACACTTCCAAATATACCCTGGAGTCACTTTTGGAAAGTAATTCGTCCCAAAAACACAAAATGTGAGTAGACTGTCTTACTACTGCCCTAACGTGGTTTTCTGTTTTATTCAAAATTAAATATTCTTCAGAGGCATTATTCAGTAAGGTATTAAAGATACACTTTTTCCAAAGTGATTTACAATATATTTCCATATCACAGACTTACTGGACACTTGAATTTGCAGTAGAATATCTGTTACCCTTTCTTCTTTGATTAACCATTGCTCTAACTGCGACATGCTGCATTAATTTTTAAGGCTTTTAAAGTGGAAATTACAATGCCTGCTGTGATAATTGTAATACTACCCTAACTGTGGCAATCACTTTAAAACTACTTCTTTGCTTATCATTAGCAATGCTAAGTGATAAAAATAATTTTAGCAGGAGTATTCTGGGAAGTGATTGTTTAACAATTTTTAATATTTAAACAGCTCAATCGAGAAAACTCTCCTGGATTAAGGTACTGTCTGATGACATGGACCCTTCTAAATTTCCTCTCATTAAGTAAAATCCCCAGATGGCTCTCAATCAGTCAATTTCCCCAACCACTCTTCTCTCTCCCTACCTCCGTTATAGGCAGACTCATTGAACCAATTGCCAAACCAGGCTGACAACAGAATAATCAAGGTAGACCAATCTCCTGGGATCAAATCAATTCAGATTCAAGTCTGAAAGCTTCAGAAGGGCTTTACCTTGGGGCAACGAGTCACCTATTAAGTGTCAGGTGGGTTAAAGTGAAAAGCATTCCACAGTCAGTGAAAAGTGATCACTTTCTCCATATTTTATATCTCCAAGAAATTCGTATGTAAAAATACAAGCATCGTGTCCATGACAGCTCATCTGTCATGAAACAAGCATCCATCATTCTTAAGTGCTGACAATTGATTTTATAGGTGTAAATGCCCTACATTTTGCTTTCTTTTGAAAGAAAGTCAACTTATCCAAATGATTATTCTTCTGAAACAGAGTTCTTGACAAGTGACAAATGACAATGCAGACGTGATAAACCAAGACTAAACATGGATAAAAATCAATCATGACTTTCCTGCTTATTATCTTATAAACATCTGGGTTTAATTCAATGCAAAGATATAGTTGAGAATCAACACAGGAGCATAAATTCCATTTAAAATAACTGATTATACAAGAGAAAAGATGACGTTAAATGTATACACAGATCAATGAAATGCTTTTTGTTGCTATCGAAGGAGCACAAAAGTCTTCAAGAGGCTTGAGATTTGACAATATTGCTCAGTGAGATTATCAGTGTTACTCACTTAACTAAAATTACAGTTGCTGCCAGAAAATGGTCCAGCAGTAATAACTGCATCTTAAATGCTTCTTTCCAACTAATACTGAAGTTGAGATATACAAATAAATGAGATTTTAAAATACATTCACTGGAGGAAAAGACATGTGATATTAAGGAAGATTTTGTGATTTTCTTCCATTTGGATATTAAAGAATAATTTCCAATTAGGGCAGGGCAACCCACTCCCATGGACAGAGGAGCCTGGCTGGCTACAGTCCATGGGTTCACAAAGAATCAGACACGACTAATCAACTCAGCACGGGGAGCACTGGGGAACTAAACACTAAAATAGATGAGGAGAGTGGATCTGTTTTAAGGGTTAACTCTGCAAAGCCACAGAATGTTAAACTACTACAAAAGCTGTACAAAGATTTTATCTTTGTACCTTGAGATAGTCAAGACACAGAGACTCTTCTATCAAGAACCTCTTGATAGGTCACACACACAGCACAGCACTCAAGAGTTTGTTCAAAGGACAAATGAGTGAATGGTTGGTCACAGCAGAAATCATTCCTCAGGAATGTGGCTTTTGTACCTGATTATTCTTCTCTGACAGTTGATCGAGACTTTCAGATTGTTTCTCCAGCGTGCGTTCTAACTTCTTATGCTTAAGCTTCCACTGCCTAATGGACTCCTGAGCTTTCAGCTTCAGCTCCTCTCTCCTCTTCTCTGCCTCCTGTCTCAGGCCCTCAGACTGCTGGAACTCCAGAAGGTATTGCTCGGCCTGCTTGGTGGCCTCCTCGGCGTGCTGAGTCAGCTTCGTGATCTGCAGGTCAGCACGCTTGTGTTTGGCATCACATGTCTCAAAGTGCTTCTGGATCTCCGTCAGTTCATCCAACATCTCTAGCTGCTGTTTTTCCCTGTTCTCCAATTCACGGGTTAAATTCTAGGAATAAAGCATGTGAAGGATCAGGAACATGTTCTTGTTTACATTGGATGTATAATATATCATCAAACAGGAGTCACTAATGTCATCAAATTAGCAATCCATCTAGAAAATATGATCCTTCCCCATGTATTTCATGATCATATTAATTGAGAGTAATTTGTTATAAAAATATTCTCATTTTTAGACTACTGCATTATTCAAGAAGGGAAACTGTTTTTTTCCCCAATTGACTGTCACTAAAACAGAAAGCCTCGTTGATGAGAAAAACAACATGTATTACTTTAGTAAGAATCTAGTGTCTTGTACAATGAAAGAAATGTCAATGTTTTAGAATTTGTCAGATTGTCAGAGCAATTATATGCCATTATACATAATGCTTCACTTTCTGACAGCAAATAAAATTTTGTGATAATAAAATAAAAATCTGTAACAAAAAAAGAACATTGATGATAGAATCACCAGTATAGACGATACTGTAATATGAAAGTCCATTTAAAAGTGATAAATTACTTATAGATAGGTTATTTGACTGGAAATACATAATGTTATAAGTTGATGAACTTATCTCAAGCTATACAAATCAATGAAGGACAGATTTTCAATTTATAAACTTAAATTTACATGGAATACTTACCTATTCAAGAAAAGAACTTGAACTCTTAAAATCTAGTTTCTCTAAACCAGTGGTAGCAGTCGTTTAGCCGCTAAGTCAGGTCCAACTCTTGTGACCCTATGGACTGTAGCCCGCCAGGCTCCTCAGTCCATGAGATTTCCCAGGCAAGAATACTGGAGTGGGTTGCCATTTCCTTCTCCAGGAGATCTTCCCGACCCAGGAGGGAACCAGTTTCTCCTGAATTGGCAGGCAGATTCTTCACCAATTGAGCCACCAGGGGAGCCCCCTCCCCAAACCAGAGTTGGTCAATAACACACTTGGAACTTACACTAAATCATCATGATTCAAATGCATTTTTAATTTGAGAAGAGTGGTGAGCAAATACTGATTTTTTAACTTCAAAAATGAGAGTACATTATATAACGTTTTATACAAATAAAAGAATGTTATCATCATTAACGTTAAGCCACTCTTGTAAAGCTCTGGAAGCCAGTGAGAAGTTCAGAAACAAGTGCCTACGATGCATCTCATAAGCTGCTCCTTCTGAGCCTTAGTTTCAAATACCTGTGGTTACAAAAGTAACACGAAAAGGTCATATGTTCAAGTAAGATTGGGTTCAGGAAGCTAAAATGACTGTGAGCTGGACAAACAATAAAATATCACCTACACGGTCCTAAAGCACCTATAAACAGACTGGAAACACTTACAAACCTCCTCTAACAGCAGATTATCAGTTCCACATTCAGCATCCCTCAACTGTGGCTCAAATCAAGTTAAATATCGTTTCTCTCATGATTAAAGTCATGATTTGACATTATGGCAACAACATATAAATAATGCCTCGAAAACAAGAGGTTTGCATTTGCTCAGTTTGCTAAATCCAACGCAGCTTGGAAGCAATGAGTCACTCCTTTATCCCTCCAAACAAAACAGTAAAATTAGAACTGTGCACTTGTTTGTGTGGAAAATTCTAAAATGAGATCAGAAAACCCTAGTGATAGTGGTTTACCCTTTTGCCCTGATCTAAAAGTTTTACCACTACACCAGAAATCAACTTTATTAAACAAGCAGTATTCAAGTGGTTTCTACATCAACAGAGAGATCCCATTTTTCCACCCACAACAAAGACTTAGGAAAATGGTTATACTTCTGATGTGTTAGGCACATAGTTTATAAAAAGGTTAATAAGATCTGGCTTCAACACCAAAGAAGATGATAATCTAAGTGGGGAGATATTCCCACTAACAACTAAATTACAACAGTGGTAGTACAAGGTGCTAAAATATGATGGACATTTATTTGAACGCGTTTATATTTTACAGTGTGGCTGGGGAGGGTCTCTCTTAGGTGGTGACATAAGAGTTGAGATCTATACCAGTCCAAGTTCGATGGGTGCACTGGGATGACCCTGAGGGAGGGGATGGGGAGGGAGGCGGGAGGGGGATTCAGGATGGGGGACACATGTACACCCATGGCTGATTCATGTCAATGTATGGCAAAAATAACACATAATACTGTACAGTTATTAGCCTCCAATTAAAATAATTAATTTTTAAAAAAAGAATTGCAATCTAAATGAGACAGAGCCAGTAATAATGGTAACAGCAACGACGATGACTACAACTAAGGTTTACTGAGCAGTTAAGTTGGGCAAGGGATAGTACAAATGCTTTATATGAATTACTTCACTCCGTCCCACCATAAAACTAAAGTAAGGCACTCTTATTATCTTGATTTGAGTAACAGTCAATCACCACTTGCAACTTGCCCGAGATCACATACCTAAGAAGTAAGGGCACAGAATTCAGACTCAGACAGTCTGAGTCCAGAGCCCACGTTTTCAACTCTTTACCAAGCTTTCAGACTTCCAGATGGACCCTAACTCCACGTGTCTACAGTCACTCACTCCTATACACCTATCCTAGTGGGTTTTTTTTTTTTTTTTTTTTTTTTCAGAACCGTCACCTTTGAAGCAAGGGTATATCCAACCCCCTTTCCCCCATTATCTCCTCCTTTGGCTTTATCTACCCATCTGCCCAATTTCCTTTTCTCCTAATACATTTGCTCTTCATTGCCAAGATGAGATGAGATTCCTTTTACTGGCTTGAGATTCAGGCTCTTTAACCTAACTTACTTATTTCGCTTTAGCCACTCTCCTGCTTACATCTCAAACTCCTTTTAAACCTATTCACCTACTGAACTCGAATAGCAAAACCAACATCTCTGTAGGACCTAAGAAAAAATCTCCTATTTCCCATATCAGGTTACTGAGTCCTCCAAGGAAAATCACAAATGAGTCTCAGGGAACTTGATGAGACACTGAAAGCCACCCTCGGTGCCCAGAAATTCTTCAGCATGCCCCTACCTGGTCTGGTGTGCTCTCTCTGAACCTACCAGCTTTTTCACTCACTGTGGCATACATAATAATCTAGCTCTCCCCCTGAAAAATAACACTGAGGCTATTAGGCAAGACACCCCCCAAATTTCCTACATGTACCATCCTGAAATCTTCCCAGTGGTTAAGGAAAAGGGACCTTTCTTCTTCAGACAAATGAGCCTACCTGGGTTCCTTCCTTCCACATCCATCAAGGACTTCATCACCCCAGTTATGCCTTCTCTTTTCCTACTATATCATTCTTATCTACTATTCTCATCTTTAAAACCAAAACAAAAAACTAATTTTTTAAGTGTAACAAACAAAAAACCTTTATCAATCTGACATGATCTTCTAACCAGCATCCTGTCCTCTTCCAGTTAAAAACTTCTGCAAAGAGCAGTCCACACTGATGCCCCACAATCTTATTTCCAATCCACTTCTCAATTCACTGGCTCTGGTTTCCAGCCTGATCACACAATTAAAATAACTCTCATCAAGATCCCCAAAGATAACCTAAAGCCAAATACAGCAGGCTCTACAAATCTTTCCTACTATCGTTGTTGCATGTGACACTGCCAATCACTTCTTCTTCCCGTGTTTCTTCTTCCTTGACTTTCATAATACACTCTTCACTAGTTCTCCTTTTTCTTTCATAATCTCCTTTCCTGGGCCTCTTCAACTATTTGGCTTTTAAATAGAGATACCTGTACAGGGTTCTAGTATTAAGCATCATTCCATCTATAAAACGTCTTTGGTGGTAAATAAGCATGTAGGTAAACAGAGATTTAAGTGATTCCTAATTCAGACCCAGGCTCATCTTAATTCCAGATTTTTAAATATCTAGTTGCATAATGACCCTCTACACTTGATAATCCCATAGGCATCTTAATTTTAGCACATCAAAAAAGTGAATTCACTGGATGCCCAACTCCTAACAAAAAGACAGTCCTATTAAAACAGCAGTAAATCTCCACTGAGGGAGGGTAAAAATGGAGCTGCACTTGTGTATTTAAACACAGTGAGAGAGTCAGAAATAGCTGCTGTAAGAAAAGAGAACATGAACAAGAGAGAAATGTTTAAAAGCTGACAAACAGAAGTAAAGTTTGAGACAATTTGATTGAGACAATTAGATTGTCTCAAATTTACAAAGGACCCAAGAGTAGATGAAATTCTTCAAATTTCTCCAGCAACTCTTTTGAATCCAGAATTAAAATAAATCCAGCATTATTTATCCTCTGTTAATTACAGAGCAACAAGAATAGGCACAGGATTAATAAATGCAAGCCCAGGGCTTAACAAAATAAATTCCTTTTGTTCTCACATTTTAAAACTGCAGACTTTCATATTAACAGATAACAGACAATAATTCACTTTGAAGAATATGTGAAAACACCGTGGCACTGACTGGATGTGTGAGTGAGAGTGAACAGAAAGGGGTGGGTCTTACTATAAACAAGGTGGCTATCACTCTTGATGGGAAAGTAGGTTTCAATCTGAACAGCATGAACCAGCCTCCAGCTGCCCTGAGTCTGGAAACTGTTGCTACTGCTTTGCTCCTGTCAATCTGACTGCATCATGCTTCATGTAAAACTTACCAGAAATTCCTTCCTATATTCATTCCTCATTCCTTGGTGGAGTCTATTCAGTCACTTTTTTGACATTCTCTTTAATCCATCTTCCTCGAAAAACCCATCAGAATCATCTAGTAATAATAAACATTTCTCCCTCATCAATCAAAAGATTATTCTATAGAACCCTCAAGACAATTCCTCCAATAAACACACATACACAGAGCACACGTGAAGCGTACACATACATCATTAATGCCTGGATAAATGCTACGAAGGTAGGCACATATAGTAAACATTAGTATCCTATGTACTGCGTGAAACACTAAATGGAAAGCAATTTTATTATTTATTCCATTATGATTGTTTTCAATTCCAACAATACTATCATACATTCCTGGAAGCATCTTCTACCCTGAAGAACCTTTTATATATTTAAACTGTGTAAAATTATCTCAGCTACTAAACCAGGCGGTTAAATTTTATATCACTTAATTAACCCATTATTTATTTCCCACTATATAAGTACCATCAAAGATAAGAACAAACCAAAGTAACAGAAACATACTTTTTACCAAGAATTCCTTCCAGCAGGAGGGGAGGGGAAAACTTGAGAATCCTATAGGAAACCTTTCAGAGTCTGTGGTTGGACCTGAGAATTAAACTAACAAAAAGCTCCAAAATCACTGCAGATGGTGACTGCAGCCATGAAATTAAACGACGCTTACTCCTTGGAAGGAAAGTTATGACCAACCTAGATAGTATATTAAAAAGCAGAGACATTACTTTGCCAACAAAGGTTCGTCTAGTCAAGGCTATGGTTTTTCCTGTGGTCATGTATGGATGTGAGAGTTGGACTGTGAAGAAGGCTGAGTGCCGAAGAATTGATGCTTTTGAACTGTGGTGTTGCAGAAGACTCTTGAGAGTCCCTTGGACTGCAAGGAGATCCAACCAGTCCATTCTAAAGGAAATCAGTCCTAGGTATTCTCTGGAAGGACTGATGCTAAAGCTGAAACTCCAGTACTTTGGCCACCTCATGAGAAGAGTTGACTCATTGGAAAAGACTCATGATGCTGGGAGGGATTGGGGGCAGGAGGAGAAGGGGACAACAGAGGATGAGATGGCTGGATGGCATCACCGACTCGATGGACGTGAGTTTGAATGAAATCCGGGAGTTGGTGATGGACAGGGAGGCCTGGCGTGCTGCAATTCATGGGGTCGCAAACAGTCAGACACGACTGAGCAACTGAACTGAACTGAAGATAGATTAACAGGAGAAAAGAATATGAATTTTATTTAATCTGCTAAGTCACTTCAGTCGTGTCCGACTCTGGCGACCCCATAGACGGCAGCCTACCAGGCTCCCCCATCCCTGGGATTCTCCAGGCAAGAACACTGGAGTGGGTTGCCATTTCCTTCTCCAATGCATGAAAGTGAAAAATAAAAGGGAAGTCGCTCAGTCATGTCCGACTCTTAGCGACCCCATGGACTGCAGCCTACCAGGCTCCTCCGTCCATGGGATTTTCCAGGCAAGAGTACTGGAGTGGGGTGCCACTGCCTTCTCCGATACATAGGAGCCATCACAGCAAAAAAGAAGATCCGAAGAAGTGGTTAGGACTGAGAGCTTATATACTTGTTAATAAAGAATTTGTGGAGAGATGACAAGATAAAAGAAAAGGAATTTAATAATAGAAAAGTGACTAGGAAATCTATGGGGAAAATGAATGGAAGATAAGAGGACTGATGCTGAAGCTCCAATACTTTGGCCACCTAGTGCAAAGAGCCAACTCACTGGAAAAGACCCTGATGCTGGGAAAGATTGAGGGCAGGTGGAGAAGGGGATGACAGGGGATGAGATGGTTGGAAGGCACCACCAACTCAATGGACATGAGCTTGAGCAAACTCCAGGAAATACAGGACAGGGAAGCCTGGTGTGCTGCAGTCCATTGGATTGCAAGGAGATGGACACAGCTGAGCCACTGAACGGCAAGGGTTATTTTAGGTTTGTTTGTACAGATCCATTTTGGCATCAACTCCCAGTTTTCCTTCATGAGAATGCTCTTCTTTTCCTGGTATAGGGAGGGCACCTTCCTCGTGGGAAATACTGACTTGTTTTTAGGAACAATGAGGGGGTCACAGACCCCTTTTCTGCACCTCCTTTGTTCTCAAGCGCCTCAGCTGAATAAAATCAATACACCAACATGGCATAGTTTGGGGTAACATGCTCTGATCTCCTTCAGGTTACATTACCAAAAAATTTATGAACGCTCCAATTTACTAAAACTTTATACATTTGAATGGATTTTTCTCTTGCCTTCTTCAGATGGGAAAATATATTAATGGGTAGCTGTATAAGGGTCTCAGGTTTGCTGACAGCTAGGATTCACAGAACTAGAAGCATACAGTTGTACTTATGCTAAGACTTATTAGAGTGAGAAGAAGCAAGGCAAAACCAGCAAAAGGAAAAGGGCACGCAGGGCAGGCCAGTGGAAACCAGGTGCCCAGGAGCCTCCTTCCCAGGGGACTCACACAACACGCGCTCAGTTCTTCCAGCCATGAATTCTGACCCTTGCGAAGTACTGTCTACCAGGGAAGCTCATTAGAGAGTCAGTGCCCAAAGGTTTAATTAGGGCCTGGTCACTTAGGTACTATCTGCCTCGTGTGGGTGTTCAGTCGCTTCAGTCATGTCTGACTCTTTGTGACCCTATGGACTATAGCCGCCAGGTTCCTCTGTCCATGGGGATTCTCCAGGCAAGAATACTGGAGAGGGCTGCCGCGTCCTCCTCCAGGGGAGCTTTCCGACCCAGGGATGGGAGTGATGTCTCTTATGTCTTCTGCATTTGCAGGTGGGTTCTAATGCCTAGTACTGTATATCAAAATCTCAGACTCCTAGGAACAAAGCAGGTGTTCAGTAGAAACCACATTTGTTTGTACAAAATGTCCAAGCACAGTGAGCTACCTTTATTACTTAGGGAAGATTTCATATCAGTGTAGAGAAATGATTATCACTCCAGTTCCTGGATGCCAGACAAACACCTACCTTGCAAGCAGACCCTCCTGAGGAAAGCTGCCTCAGGTCTACTAACTTAATTCCTCTGTTCCAGGTAGTAAAATGGCCAAAGGACAAACAGAAAGGAAAAATTAAGGCCCTAAATAAGTTCTTAATTAAAAAATAATTAACTATAAATAATACCTGTAAAATAATGCATATAGAAGCTAGTAGAAAAGAACACTCTCCCTTTAAAATTGATTGGCTTTGGCTGCCACTGGCTCCCTTTTTAATAGCTGCAGTGGTTGTATTCAAATTCTAAGAAAACTAGACAACCCATTCATATGAATAAGGCATTAAAACACAAATTAGACCAAGAAAAAGAGAGATTCTATTAAAAATATAACATGGATAGGACCCACCATACTCTCTAGCTTTAACCGATCACACATCTAAGAACATAATTTTACATATTTTGATTACAAAAGTTGGATATGGTAGGAGAATAATGGAGCAAATTTACAGAATTAAGAAATCAGCTCTGTCTGGCATACAAAAATCTCTCCACCCACCTTCTTTCTATTTCTCATATTCATGAAGAATTGTTAAGCCTACATTTAAAACATTTTCCATGAGGGATTAGGGACAAAAGGTCTTATACCTATGGTATAGGTGGTAACAATGATCATTTGTTCACTGATGTAACTAAAATACAATTAAATACAATTTCTCCTCTACTCTTAATTGACAATCAACACACACAAAAGATTGGGCACCTTAGTGAACATTTAAAAATGAAAACCTGGCCCCAAATAAACCAGGGTACAGTAAATGGGTGTTCAGTTGCTTCAGTCGTGTCTGACTCTTTGGGACCTTATGTATCATAGCCCACCAGGCTCCTCTGTCCATGGGATTCTCCAGGCAAGAACACTGGAGTGGGTTACAGTGAATGGTATAAATTTAAAATAAACATTTCCACATATAGTATTATGTACTTCTTGTGAAAACTTGTAACAGTACCGAAAAAAACAGCTAGACTTAAAAGCCTCAAAAGTAATACCTACAGGGAGACAGTAGCATACCATGGAAAGCACATGGCTAACAGACTTGAGTTCAAATCCTAGCGCTGCCAGTCTGTGACCTTAGAAGAACTGCTTACAGTCTGTGAACCTAAGTAACATGTAAATTCATAAAATGGACTCAATAACATCTACAGCACAGAAGAATGATAACCTACACGAGATCACTTAGATAAAGCATGTGGAAGAATGACTGGCACATTTCAGGATATCTTTTTATTACTATCTAAAGACAATTTAGAATTAGAGAGGCAATCCAACACCTACCTTTAGAGATAAGGAAACTGAAGGCAGTGGAAGATAAAGTGATCAATCCAAGATAAGGAAGCGAGTTTTCAGCTGAGAAAGGACTAGCCATAGGGTCCCTACTATTCAAACTGAAATTGATTCCACTTCACCATATTACTGGATACCAACCAAACGATCTTTTTTAATAAATAAATTGCCATGTTCCTTCCTAAGACAGATGGAAATCCTGAACAGGAATCATACAATCCCAGATGCATAGATGTTTCTAGAACTTTTTTTTGAAAAAGAGACAAGAACCCCAGGATAAGGTGGGTTAAAACAGAACCAGGAAAAGTACTGAATGAGAAATACTGATTGGGGCAAACATGAGAGCCGGTGGGAAGCACCATGGTAGCTACAGAAACAGGAGTTAAGTCACTAAATTTAAGAGAACATATTCTGATTAGCAAGACCTTATAAAGAAGGAGATATAAGGACACAACAGGCAAACTAAAGTGTAAAGAAAAAAAAGATTTGGTAACTGGTGGAAAGGAAATGAGCACTTGTGACCAATGACAGCACGGGCAGGAGCCACAGAATGAGCTAGCCAGCAGAGGCTGCTCACAAAGAGCGACAGCTCAACTTCTCACTTGCCCACGGGCAAGTAAGAGTAACAGCTCAACTTTTCACCTGCCCACTTGTATCTCTCACAAGCATGCTATCACTAGCAAACTCACTCTTTGCCTGCACCCCCCGAAACAGTAATGCTCAAGAGGGCTAAAAAAGATTGGAAAATAAGTTGAGAAATCAGGGTTGGGGGGGATGTTAAAATCCAGTTTGAGCTCTCAGTAGTTTTTGAGCAAGGGAGTAACATGATCAGATATGTGCTTGAGAAAGAATAATCACCAAAGGACATTATCCTAATGTTAGGATATTAAAATATTATAGCAACATTAAAAATAATTGAAGATCATCCTTTTGAAGCAGGAATGGACTTTGAGAACCAATTCTTCTCTCATCTGAGTTTAGTTTTAGCAACAAATTTGATGGAGCTGGTTTAAAATAGACAAGAACCAACAGTGGCATTTAAGAGACTAGAAAAGGAAAAGGGAAAAAAAAAAAAACTACTTGTCAGACTTTCTAAAGAAAATACAGATATGTTTCCATTCAGTCCAATAAATACTTACTGCATTCAGCAACAACCAAGCTGCCAAGACACAAAAATGAATCAGCAGCATGGTTCTATGTTTTACTACTCCAGATATCCATACAACTGAGTTGGGGAAACAGACATGTAACCATTACTTTGAATAAATGTGATATATGCAAGCAATTGCTTCTTCTCTATTTCAAATTTTGTCTCCCTTCCCTATTTGTGCTGCCAAATATATACTTACGTTTCACTTTTCAGTGTCTTTATCTAATTAAGTAATGGTTTCTAACAATAATTATTTGTCCAAAGGAAAGACCCCTGAACTAACGACATTAAGGAGTGACAAAGGGAACAAAAAGAAGGTGATTGAATGGCTGCTACTGAATGTACTAGACAGAGAAAGCAAGGGCAGGATGGGGAAGAGAGAGAAAGAGACAGAGAGCAAATGAATGCTCACGACAGCCAATCCCAAACTGAAACAATGACCAACACCACTAAGGCAAGAGCGTGCCTAGCACTCCTGTCCTGTTTGCCTTTGACGTCTTAGGAAAAGGAGTTCGTCAAGGCTGTATATTGTCACCCTGTTCATTTAACTTATATGCAGAGTATATCATGAGAAACGCTACATTGGAAGAAACACAAGCTGGGATCAAGATTGCCAGAAGAAATATCAATAACCTCAGATACACAGATGACACCACCCTTATGGCAGAAAGTGAAGAGGAACTCAAAAGCCTCTTGATGAAAGTGAAAGTGGAGAGTGAAAAAGTTGGCTTAAAGCTCAACATTCAGAAAACGAAGATCATGGCATCCGGTCCCATCACTTCATGGGAAATAGATGGGGAAACAGTGGAAAAAATGTCAGACTTTATTTTTCTGGGCTCCAAAATCACTGCAGATGGTGACTGCAGCCATGAAATTAAAAGACACTTACTCCTTGGAAGCAAAGTTATGACTAACCTAGATAGCATATTCAAAAGCAGAGACATTACTTTGCCAACAAAGGTTCGTCTAGTCAAGGCTATGGTTTTTCCTGTGGTCATGTATGGATGTGAGAGTTGGACTGTCAAGAAGGCTGAGTGCTGAAGAATTGATGCTTTTGAACTGTGGTGTTGCAGAAGACTCTTGAGAGTCCCTTGGACTGCAAGGAGATCCAACCAGTCCATTCTGAAGGAGATCAGCCCTGGGATTTCTTTGGAAGGAATGATGCTAAAGCTGAAACTCCAGTCTTTTGGCCACCTCATGCGAAGAGTTGACTCACTGGAAAAGACTCTGATGCTGGGAGGGATTGGGGGCAAGAGGAGAAGGGGACGACAGAGGATGAGATGGCTGGATGGCATCACCGACTCGATGGACATGAGTCTGAATGAAATCCGGGAGTCGGTGGTGGACAGGGAGGCCTGGTGTGCTGTGATTCATGGGGTCGCAAAGAGTCGGACATAACTGAGCAACTGATCTGATCTGATCTGATCAAGAAAGACATGTCCTTAACACTGGTGTTGGTAGGAGAAACAGGGTTGAAAGGAGGATGAGTGAAAGTCTCTCAGTCGTGTCCGAATCCTTTGCAACCCCATTGATTATACAGTCCAAGGAGCTCTCCAGGCCAGAATACTGGAGTGGTAGCTGTTTCTGTACTCCAAGGGATCTTCCCAACCCAAGATCAAACCCAGGTCTCCCACATTACAGACGGATTCTTTACCAGTTGAGTCACCAGGGAAGCCCAAGAATATTGGAGTGGGTAGCCTATCTCTTCTCCAGTGGATCTTCCCAACCCAGGAATTGAACCGGGGTCTCCCACATTGCAGGCAGATTCTTTACCAGCTGAACTACCAGGGAATCCAGAAACAAGTATGAAGAAGAGGAAAAAGATTAATAAGAGAATCTGATCAAGAAGACGCCTCTGACAAATACGCACAAATAAAGCATTTCATAAGAATTCAAAATAATTTGTTCCTGTAATGTTTGAAAAAAAATTAGGGCAAGCCAAATAGAAATATAATCACTTGTGAGGCTCATGCTTACTAATAAAAAATACAACAGTTGTACATATACATACACACCTTTTAGTGTACTAGAGCAAACACATATACTATAAAATTACATGGTGTTTCTATTATATCTCTTTTACATCTTGGCACTGATGACAACTTCATTTTAAGCCTAAAATATTTTGGTTTAAAAACCCTTGGTTGGAAACACAGTGCTTAATTATAGTATTTATCATTTAAAAACATGTAAACCACAACAGAATAATCTGTTTTATAATACAGCTTCTAGAAACCCAATAGAATAAAAGTAGGAAATGTCTAAATATATCAAATCGATATACTGAAGCAAAAATTATCTTTAAGGCATAAAGCTCAATTCATTACAAGGACAAAAACAGTGACATTAAAGCTAATAAACATCAAATAAGTCACAAGTAGAAAATCATTTTGAAATAGAATTCAATTAGTCATCTTTAATATGATGTGAACAAAGCATCTGTTCACTAATTCTAGTCTAAAATATGACTTCCTTAAAGCAGGGACAAGATGAAAACACGGACTGAAGAAAATAACAACATTAAACCCAAAAGGAGTACAAACAGCCCAAAAAGGAAGATGACAAGCTCAAGTACAGAAAAAATAAAATAAAATTTTATATTTTTTGTTTTACTGAAATTAAACTCTATTCCAGCATGCTGGAATATTTTCATTTCCATGTGACCAGTTAATTGCATTTATACATGATTTAATTTTTTCTTGGGCTCCAAAAATCACTGTGGATGGTGACAGTTATGAAGTTAAAAGATGCTTGCTCCTTTGAAGAAAAGTTACGCTAAACGTAGACAGCATATTAAAAAGCAGAGACATTACTTTACCAACAAAAGTCCTTAGAGTCAAAGCTGCAGCTTTTTCAGTAGTTATGTACGGATGTGAGAGTTGGACCATGAAGAAGCCTGAGCACTGAAGAACTGATGCTTTTGAACTGTGGTGTTGAAGACTCTTGAGAGTCCCTTGGACTGCAAGGAGATCCAACCAGTCCATCCTAAAGGAAATCAGTCCTGAATATTCATTGGAAGGACTGATGCTGAAGCTACAAAACTGGCCATCTGATGCAAAGAGCCAACTCATCGGGAAAGACCCTGATGCTGGGAAAGACTGAAGGCGGGAGGAGAAGAGGATGACAGAGGATGACAGAGGGTCAGATGGTTGGATGGCATCACCGACTCAACGAACATGAGTTTGAACAAACTCCAAGAGATAGTGAAGGTCAGTGAAGCCTAGTGTGCTGCAGTCCACGGGGCCACAAAGAGTCAGACACGACTGAGGGGTGAACAACAAAACTAAACTAAAATGGACAGGAAGCTTAAAAAAAAAAAAAAAAGCCCTGCAAAGAAATTACAGATTGAATATAACATTGCATATTTGTAAATGTGTTATTAGGTCTAACAAGAACTCAACCAGCATTCACTGAGTCACACAAGGCTAGGCTCAAAGGCTATGAAAGAAGAGAAGTGAAAGTCATGTTTCTCAACTAAAAGAAAAACCCGATTACTGCATTATTGGGTCTGACCCAATAGCAGCCAGGCCCTGGCACTGCTTCCTAATAAACTCCCCTAATTCCACGGAGGTTACAAAACCAAATGCTCAGTACTCCCTTGTGCTCGGTTCCAGAGCAAATTAGATGCAACGCAGAGAGATTTAGAATGTGGAAGAGAGGCAGGGACCATTTACTTGCTAATGTGGGTTTTTGCTGCTGGCCAGCCAGGTTATATGCTATGTGTGTTCAGAGGCTCAGCAGTGGCTAACTCTTTGCAATCACATGGACTGTAGCCCAACAGGCTCTTCTGTCCAAGGGATTCTCCCAGCAAGAATACTTGAGTGGGGTGCCATTTCCTCCTCCAGGGGATCTTCCCAGCCCAGGGATTGAACCCATGTCTCTTACATCTCCTGCATTGGCAGGTGGATTCTTTACCACTAGTGCCACCTGGGCAAGGTCACAAAAGATTTTAAATGTATTCTGTTCTGCAGCGAATCTCCCCCGTTGTGCTATCCATCCTTTCCCGGAAGCCAAGGCAGGCCCACAGTTGCCAATATCATAGACAACTATTGCATAAAATACCTAAAGCAGTCCTATTTCCTACACTAAACTCTAACTGATATTATAAAGTTTTGCCTTTACTGAGTAAACAAAAGAATAGATTTAATAGGATTTTACCTGAATTTCTCAGACTCTCAATTAAGCCATGCCCCACTCACCTCTATTGGGAAATTAGCTTGACATACTCTTGCATGTCTTGATGAACTCATTCATTTCAGGATAATTTAGGTGTTTTATGAACTGATACTGAGAAGACAAGTAATCAATTTTCCACAGTCAGAAGACGTAAGGCAACTCTCTTGGAATAAAAGAACTCAAATCAATCAAAACAAGTGTGGTAGCCCCAAAATACACTTACATGCAGCTAAATCAGGCCATCACTCACTGGGATTATACAATTTAAAACTTTTTTTTTAAATCATGATAGGTTGAAAGTAGAATGTACTGAGTCGTTTTTTTTTTTAATTCAAGCAAAACACATATGAATAATCTTTAAAAACTGATTTGAATTCTCAATGAGGGATCAGTGACATAAAATGTTAGGGGCCACTGTCATAACCATGTCACAAATGGTCATCCTTTAAAAATACAACCTTCTGTCTTTTCTATCATACTAATTTTGACCACATATACTATTATCAGATTCTTCTCATCCAGTGAAGCAGAGACACACAAAGGACATTAATTCCAAATAACAGGTTCCTCAGTCTTTCTCAGTGATTAAAAACGATTTTCTCCACAAATCCTATGAGAACATATCTGCTTCATACAACTACAGTTTCCTTGTACTTTTTAATGAAACATGATACTAAGCTTAAGCAAAGTACTGAAAATAATGTTCAATTAATTAAACACATTCATCTCTTTGTGAAGAAATAAAATATTAACTTCTGTTTCATTAGCTGTGATGTTCACTACATGGAACGTTTTAAATATACATTTCTTCAGTGTTGAACCTAAAATACAAGGGGACATATAATTAGCATCTAGGCCCCAGAAACACACACTAGAGGAATTCTGGCCCTGGAACACACATCTCAAAGTACATTTGTGTTTTCTTAATTTTTTTCATACTCTATTGGACTGATCATTTAACTCTGCAATTCTGGTATTTAACTAAAGTATGCAGTTTGGGAAAAGAAGATTTGAATACAGATAGGATAAAACCATTTGGCTTTAAGCAGATTGGTATTTGGGACAGCCCTTATTGGAGGTGGAGCAACCTGTGACTACACACTTGCTGTGAAATACAACAGGCCAAAGCAGGTATCAGAGAAAGACATTCACCTGTGACTTACCAATACTGATGTGGCCGCTGACAGGATGAAGATGAATTACATATTTCAGCTAAAGAAATATTATTCCCAACATTACATGACATACAGTGAAGAGAAAGTAAATATAACATAACACTTAATTTTATTGCTCTGCATCATTATAGAGTGTTCCAGTTTATTTGGAACAGATCAGATGCATTATCTTATACAAAACAATAACCTTGTGCAATTGGGAGAAATCAATTCTATTTTAGACAGGAAGAGAAAAGAGAAGCTAAGGAAAGCTAAACAAGATAAAAGAGGCCTAATTTTTTTAAATAAAGTAAATATTGTTTTGAACTAACCATCCCTTGAGATACCACCTCACACGCATTCAGGTGGCTACTATTTAAAACAAAAAACAGAAAACAAACATCAGAGAAATTGGAAGACTGTGCACTGTTGGTGTGAATATAAGATAGTATAGTTGCCATGGTGAACAGGACAGTGGTTCCTCAAAGATTAAACACAGAATTAACATATGATCCAGCAATTTCTCTCCTGGGTATGTACCCCAAACTGGAAGCAGGTTTTGAAGAGATGCTTGGGCACCCATGGACATTATTTATAACCCAAATGTCAAAGCAAGCCAATTACTCAACTGATGTGTGGATAAGCAATATATAAACATAAAATGAATATTATTCAACCTTAAAAAGGGAGGACATTCTTCAATATGCTACAACACGGAAGAAACTTGAGGACATTATGTTATGTGAAATAGTCACAAAAAGACAAAAGCCAAGTGACTATACTTACATGATGTACGTAATCCTAGAAAGTATAATGGTCATTTTCAGAGTTGGGGGGGAGGGGAAAATGGGGAGTAATTGGTTAATGGGTGTAGAGTTTCAGTGGGGGTGGGGACTGAGACGGTTGCACAACCTGAACGTATTTAGTGCCACTGAACTGTACACTGAAAAACGGGTAAGATGAAAAGTTTTCTGTTATGTGTATTTTATCACAAAAAGGAAAAATAATAATAATCCCCTTTTGAACTATAGGAGGCATAGAGAGGAATGGCTCTGAGGGATGTTTCTATTATCAGCCCCTCAGTAAAGTCCCAAACCACAATCTTTCCCTCATATAGCCAGACAGTATTCAGGCAATCAAAGTAAAATCAGTGTGATTACTGTATCAATGAGAATTCAAGATAGGACTCTGAACCCAATTTCACACCATCTAGTGAAAGTGAAAGTCGCTCAGTCGTGTCCGACTCTTTGTGACCCCGTGGACTATACAGTCTGTGGAATTCTCCAGGCCAGAATACTGGAATGTGTAGCCATTCCCTTCTCCAGGGGATCTTCCCAACCCAGGGATTGAACCCCAGTCTCCCACATTGCAGGCAGATTCTTTACCAGCTGAGCCACAAGGGAAGCCCAAGAATACTGGAGTGGGTAGCCTATCCCTTCTCCAGGGGATCTTCCCAACCCAGGAATCGAACTGGGCAGGGTCTCCAGCATTGCAGGCGGATTCTTTATCATCTGAGCTATCAGGGAAGCCACCACAACATCTAATCACACCTTAAATCACATTGGATCATAGAGAAAGCATAGGAATTTCAGAAAAACATCTACTTCTGTTTCACTGACTACTCAAAAGCCTTTGACTGTATGGATCACAACAAATTGTGGAAAATTCTTGAAAGAGATAGACTACCAGACCACCTTACCTGTCTTCTGAGAAAACTGTATGTGAGTCAAGAAACAACAATTAGAACCTTACATGGAATAACTGACTGGTTCAAAATTGGGAAAGGAGTACAACAAGGCTGTATATTGTCACCCTGTTTATTTAACTCCAATGAAGAGTACATCATGTGAAATTCTGGGTTGGATGAATCACAAGCTGGAATCAAGATTCCTGATAGAAATACAAACAACTTCAGCTATGCAGATGATACCACTCTAACAGCACAAAGTGAAAAGGAACTAAAGAGCCTCTTGATGAAGGTGAAAAAGGAGAGTGAAAAACTTCGCTTAAACTCAACATTGAAAAACTGAAGATCGTGGCATCTAGTCCTATCACTTCATGGTAAACAGAAGGGGAAAAAGTAGAAACAGTGACAGATTTTATTTTCTTGGGTTCCAAAATCACTGCAGATGGGGACTGGAGCTATGAAATTAAAAGATACTTGCTCCTTGGAAGGAAAGCTATAAAAAAAACCTTGTGCTGTGCTAAGCTGCTTTTGCCATGTCCGACTCTTCCCAACCCCATGGACTGTAGCCCACCAGGCTCCTCTGTCCATGGGCTTCTCCAGGCAAGAATACTAGAGTGGGCTGCCATGCCCTTCTCCAATAAAAAACTTAGACAACATATTAAAAAGTAAAGCCATCACCTTGCTGACAAAGGTCCATATACTCAAGGCTATGGCTTTTCCAGTAGTCATGTACAGATATGAGAGCTGGACCATAAAGAAGGCTGAGTGCCACAAAATTGATGCTTTTGAATTATGGTGCTGAAGAAGACTCTTGAGAGTCCCTTGGACTGCAAGGAGATCAAACCAGTCAATCCTAAAAGAAACAAACCCTGAATATTCATTGGAAGGATGGATGCTGAAGCTCCAATACTTTGGCCACCTGATTCAAAAAGCTGACTCATTGGAAAAGACCCTGATGCTGGGAAAGACTGAAGGCAAAAGGAGAAGAGGGTGACAGAGGATGAGACGGTTTTTACATCACAGACTCAAAGGACATGAATTTGAGCAAACTCTCAGAGATTCTGAAGGACATGGAAGCCTGGTATCCTGTAGTACATGGGGTCGCAAATAGTCAGACATGACTCAGCCATTGAACAACAACAAAGAATCACATTGCCACATGTTAATTTCCACCAATATTTAAATTAGAATTCAGTAAAATTAAAAATGAAAATGAAAAGTTTAGTCACATTAACCTCATTTCATGTGCCCAACAGGTACATACGGCTAACCTGTGCTAGAGAGCGCAAACATAAAACATATCCATCACTACTAAAAGGACTAATCTAGAGCAATCACTTGATATTCTTTCTAATTCTCCTTCTCTTTTAATCTATAGGCATAGGACTTTTCCTGTTTCTAATGTTGGTTGCGTATATTTTCTTTTCTAATTTTTAAAATAAGCTGCATAAATTTTACCAAGAGTGCAAAAAATATTTTTTGATCTCAATAAAAATAAATAGTTAGGACAATATGTTTGGCAGGAGCAATGTGACTGAAAATGATTCATTGGATTTTTTTGTTTGTTTTTGGTTCAGCTTTAAAGGTCTGCTCACAGTTCATTTCTTTTGACACATGACTTTTCGTCTTAATTGAAATACATCACTTGTTAATGTTAGTCATTTATCTACAATATGCTGGATATATGTCCTGTAAATACTTCCTTTCAGCGTGACTTGCTTCTTTCATTTTCCTAATGTTACTTAGTGTGAAGCAGAAATTTTGAACTGTCAAAATCAAATTTGTATGTTTTTGTCATTTATAATTTATGCTTTCGGTGTCCTTGTAAGAAATCTTTCTTTATCCAATATTGTGAAGATATTCTCTTATGTTTTCTTTTAAAAGTAATTAATTTTTAAAAATTGTTTTCACTTTCTTTCCCTGTATTAAACATATATACATGACTCATCTTTTAGTGTTTATCCTAGAGCTTACTATATGTATCCTTCATTTCTTAATATATAAAGTAGACTAGTAATTTTACAATTTCTTTCATCTTAGAATCAAGAAATTTTAAAACACTTCAACTTAATATATAGTTCCCAAATAAAACAGTATTATTCATGTAATTTTAATTTTCCAAATCACTTGAATAAGATATTACAATGACTGGTTATTGGCCAATATTCATTTAGGCTTTTCCGAAAATTTAACCCCATTTATTGGTCTTCATTCCCTGCTGCATCTTTGTTCTTTCTCCTTCAAAAAATTACCTACACCATATTGGGTCTACTAAAATTGAATTCATCAATTCTTGTTTTCGAGAAATATCTTTACTTCACCTTCACTTCTGAAGAATATTTTCACTGGGTATGGACCTAGACTGGCAATTATTTTATTTTAGTACTTTGAAGACATCTTTTTATTCTTCTGGTTTCCATTTTGATCATTTATGGTAATATGTCTTCTTTCCCCTCTAGCTGCATTTGAAGCTTTCTCTTTTGCTTTGGTTCTACTAATTTTACTATGACAAGTCTAGTTGTGATCTTCATTGTATTTGCCCTGCTTGGAATTCTTAGCACTTCTTAATTATATAAACTGATGTCTTTTCAAATATTGCTTCTGTCCCTGTTCTCCTTTTAAGACTCCAATTACATACATGGTTGGATGGCATCACCGACTCTTGGACATGGCTTTCGGTGGACTTCAGGAGTTGGTGATGGACAGGGAGGCCTGGCGTGCTGTAGTTCATGGGGTTGCAAAGAGTCGGACACGACTAAGCAACTGAACTGAATAGAACATATATATTAGAACTTCACTATGTCCCATGTAACTTTCATAAGCGTTTCCATATTTTCCATCATTTTGTCTCTCTGTGAGTTAGAGTGGGTATTTTTTTCCTAATTGGTACAAAATTTCTATCAAGAAGTAAGACTTTCCAAATTGCAATGTAAGGAGGCTCAGTTCAGTTCAATCTCTCAGTGGTGTCCAACTCTTTGCAACCCCATGAATTGCAGGACATCTGCAATTGCAGGCCTCCCAGTCCATCACTAATTCCCGGAGTTCACTCAAATTCATCTGCATTGAGTCAGTGATGCCATCCAGCCATCTCATCCTCTGTCGTCCCCTTCTCATCCTGCCCCCAATCTCTCCCAGCATCATGGTCCTTTCCAATGAGTCAACTCTTCCCATGAGGTGGCCAAAGTACTGTAGTTTCAGCCTCAGCATCAGTCCTTCCAATGAACAGCCAGGACTGATCTCCTTTAGATTGGACTAGTTGGATCTCCTTGCAGTTCAAGGGACTCTCAAGAGTCTTCTCCAACACCACAGTTCAAAAGCATCAATTCTTTGGCGTTCAGCTTTCTTCAGAATCCAACTCTCACATCCATACGTGACCACTGGAAAAACCACAGCCTTGATTAGATGGACCTTTGTTGTCAAAGTAATGTCTCTGCTTTTTAATATGCTATCTAGGTTGATCAAAACTTCCCTTCCAAGGAGTAATCGGCTTTAAATTTCATGGCTGCAATCACCATATGCAGTGATTTTGGAGCCAAAAAAAAATAAAGTCTGACACTGTTTCCACTGTTTCCCCATCTATTTCCCATGAAGTGATGGGCCCAGTTCCCATGATCTTAGTTTTCTGAATGTTGAGCTTTAAGACAACTTTTCACTCTCCGCTTTCACTTTCATCAAGAGGCTTTTTAGTCCCTCTTCACTTTCTGCCATAAGGGTGGTGTCATCTGCATATCTGAGGTGACTTATATTTCTCCCGGCAATCTTGATTCCAGCTTGTACTTCTTCCAGTCCAGCGTTTCTCATGATGTACTCTGCATATAAGTTAAACAAGCAAGGTGACAATATACAGTCTTGAGGTACTCCTTTTCCTATTTGGAACCAGACTATTGTTCCATGTCCAGTTCTAACTGTTGCTTCCTGACCTGCATATAGGTTTCTCAAGAGGCAGGTCACGTGCTCTGGTATTCCCCTCTCTTTCAGAATTTTCCACAGTTTATTGGGATCCACACAGTCAAAGGCTTTGGCATAGTCAATAAACCAGAAATAGATGTTTTTTTGGAACTCTCTTGCTTTTTCCATGATCCAGCACATGTTGGCAATTTCATCTCTGGTTCCTCTGCCTTTTCTAAAACCAGCTTGAACATCTGGAAGTTCACGGTTCACATATTGCTGAAGCCTGGCTTGGAGAATTTTGAGCATTACTTTACTAGCGTGTGAGATGAGTGCAATTGTGCGGTAGTTTGAGCATTCTTTGGCATTGCCTTTCTTTGGGATTGGAATGAAAACTGACCTTTTCCAGTCCTGTGGCCACTGCTGAGTTTTCCAAATTTGCTGGCATATTGAGTGCAGCACTTTCACAGCTTCATCTTTTAGGATTTAAAAAAGCTCAACTGGAATTCCATCACCTCCACTAGCTTTGTTTGCAGTGATGCTTTCTAACACCCACTTGACTTCACATTCCAGGATGTCTGGCTCTAGGTCAGTGATCACACCATCGTGATTATCTGGGTCATGAAGATCTTTTTTGTACAGTTCTTCTGTGCATTCTTGCCACCTCTTCTTATTATCTTGTGCTTCTGTTAGGTCCATACCATTTCTGTCTTTTATCGAGCCCATCTTTGCATGAAATGTTCCCGTGGTATCTCTAATTTTCTTGAAGAGATCTCTAGTCTTTCCCATTCTGTTATTTTCCTCTATTTCTTTGCACTGATTACTGAGGAAGGCTTTCTTATCTCTCCTTGCTATTATTTGGAACTCTGCATTCAAATGGGAATATCTTTCCTTTTCTCCTTTGCTTTTTGCTTCTCTCCTTTTCACAGCTATTTGTAAGGCCTCCTCAAACAGCCATTTTGCTTTTTTGCATTTCTTTTCCATGGGGATGGTCTTCAGACCCCATTCTCAACAAAATCATCAGTTAACTGGTTAAAAAAAAACTAATACAATTATGTAAAGTTTAAAAATAAAATAAAATTTAAAAAAAAAAAAGAAAGAAGAAACATTTAAAGCATCTAGAAATTGCCCTAATGGCACAGAGCAAATGGAGAAACACTTAATTAAGAAAATCAATTAAACCTTGGTAAGAATAATTAGAGGCCATGGCATCTAAGCCACAATCTATTTAATATATTAATAGTATTGAATATACCATTCCCCAGCTCAGTGTGATTGAAGCAACACTCTAGGCAAGAATAGCTAAGAAGACAGAACTTCCCTCCTGCCCAGCTCCCAGTCTAAGGCTACAGATTCACCCACAGAGGGGCAGGAATCTAGATCAGAAGTGCTAACCCAAGAAGATATGGCCAAATGAAAAGTCTCCTTGCCCCCAACCAGTTCCTACTTGTAGGGCAAAAGGTAGGTCTATACTGCTCCTGCCAAAGTTCACACAATATAGTAAAGGGCCCATAACCAAAGGGGCAAATTCAGATCAGAGACTACTACCATTCTAAGCCAACACCATACTTGAAGAGCTGGAGCATCACTCCAAAGGGAAGCAAATTATAGTCCCTGAATTCAGGTCCAGTGCAGTGATACAGAGGTTCTACTGAGGAGAAAGGTCATATGACCAGAGAGCTCAACAGTTCTGTTGTTTGCAACAAAGGATAAGAAAATCCATTTCTATTTTGTTCCATTGATCTATATTTCTGTCTTTGTGCCAGTACCATACTGTCTTGATAACTGTGGCTTTGTAGTAGAGCCTGAAGTCAGGTACGCTGATTCCTCCAGTTCCATTCTTCTTTCTCAAGATCGCTTTGGCTATTCGAGGTTTTTTGTATTTCCATACAAATTGTGAAATTATTTGTTCTAGCTCTGTGAAGAATACTGTTGGTAGCTTGATAGGGATTGCGTTGAATCTATAAATTGCTTTGGGTAGTATACTCATTTTCACTATATTGATTCTTCCAATCCATGAACATGGTATATTTCTCCATCTATTAGTGTCCTCTTTGATTTCTTTCACCAGTGTTTTATAGTTTTCTATATATAGGTCTTTAGTTTCTTTAGGTAGATATATTCCTAAGTATTTTATTCTTTCCGTTGCAATGGTGAATGGAATTGTTTCCTTAATTTCTCTTTCTGTTTTCTCATTATTAGTGTATAGGAATGCAAGGGATTTCTGTGTGTTGATTTTATATCCTGCAACTTTACTATAGTCATTGATTACTTCTAGTAATTTTCTGGTGGAGTCTTTAGGGTTTTCTATGTAGAGGATCATGTCATCTGCAAATAGTGAGAGTTTTACTTCTTCTTTTCCAATTTGGATTCCTTTTATTTCTTTTTCTGCTCTGATTGCTGTGGCCAAAACTTCCAAAACTATGTTGAATAGTAATGGTGAAAGTGGGCACCCTTGTCTTGTTCCTGACTTTAGAGGAAATGCTTTCAATTTTTCACCATTGAGGATAATGTTTGCTGTGGGTCTGTCATATATAGCTTTTATTATGTTGAGGTATGTTCCTTCTATTCCTGCTTTCTGGAGAGTTTTTATCATAAATGGGTGTTGAATTTTTCAAAGGCTTTCTCTGCATCTATTGAGATAATCATATGGTTTTTATTTTTCAATTTGTTAATGTGGTGTATTACATTGATTGATTTCGGATATTGAAGAATCCTTGCATGCCTGGGATAAAGCCCACCTGGTAGAGATAAATCCACGCACATATGGACATCTTATCTTTGACAAAGGAGGCAAGAATATACAATGGATTAAAGACAATCTCTTTAACAAGTGGTGCTGGGAAATCTGGTCAACCACTTGTAAAAGAATGAAACTAGAACACTTTCTAACACCATACACAAAAATAAACTCAAAATGGATTAAAGATCTCAACGTAAGACCAGAAACTATAAAACTCCTAGAGGAGAACATAGGCAAAACACTCTCTGACATTCATCACAGCAGGATCCTCTATGACCCACCTCCCAGAATATTGGAAATAAAAGTAAAAATAAACAAATGGGACCTAATTAACCTTAAAAGCTTCTGCACATCAAAGGAAACTATTAGCAAGGTGAAAAGACAGCCTTCAGAATGGGAGAAAATAATAGCAAATGAAGCAACTGACAAACAACTAATCTCAAAAATATACAAGCAACTCCTACAGCTCAACTCCAGAAAAATAAATGACCCAATCAAAAAATGGGCCAAAGATCTAAATAGACATTTCTCCAAAGAAGACATACAGATGGCTAACAAACACATGAAAAGATGCTCAACATCACTCATTATCAGAGAAATGCATATCAAAACCACTATGAGGTACCATTTCACACCAGTCAGAATGGCTGCGATCCAAAAGTCTACAAATAATAAATGCTGGAGAGGGTGTGGAGAAAAGGGAACCCTCTTACACTGTTGGTGGGAATGCAAACTAGTACAGCCACTATGGAGAACAGTGTGGAGATTCCTTAAAAAACTGGAAACAGAACTGCCTTATGATCCAGCAATCCCGCTGCTGGGCATACACACTGAGGAAATCAGAAGGGAAAGAGACACGTGTACCCCAATGTTCATCGCAGCACTGTTTATAATAGCCAGGACATGGAAACAACCTAGATGTCCATCAGCAGATGAATGGATAAGAAAGCTATGGTACATATACACAATGGAGTATTACTCAGCCATTAAAAAGAATACATTTGAATCAGTTCTAATGAGGTGGATGAAACTGGAGCCTATTATACAGAGTGAAGTAAGCCAGAAGGAAAAACACCAATACAGTATACTAAAGCATATATATGGAATTTAGAAAGATGGTAACAATAACCCTGTGTACGAGACAGCAAAAGAGACACCGATGTATAGGACAGTCTTATGGACTCTGTGGGAGAGGGAGAGGGTGGGAAGATTTGGGAGAATGGCATTGAAACATGTAAAATATCATGTATGAAACGAGATGCCAGTCCAGGTTCGATGCACGATACCGGATGCTTGGGGCTGGTGCACTGGGACGACCCAGAGGGATGGTATGGGGAGGGAGGAGGGAGGAGGGTTCAGGATGGGGAACACATGTATACCTGTGGCGGATTCATTTTGATATTTGGCAAAACTAATACAATTATGTAAAGTTTAAAAATAAAATAAAATTAATTAAGAGGTAAAAAAAAAAAAAAAGAAAGAAAATCCATTTCTAAAGATGATGTCAGAAACAATGGCCATCTTGGGGGTGAGCATTTAAGAGGCTGGTAGTTTCCATAATACTAGTAGGAACAAAACAACAGACCATACAGAAGTCTAACAGACAGACTCAGGTAATAACATAGCTACAGAGAGCCCTCTTGGGACCAGAGAATACCCCAAAGACTGGCTGGTTACCACACCCAACCCTGCAAAGAGCTCCAACTTAAACTGAGTCAATTGCAGAGCAATTTTTACCAAAGGACACTGTCCAAAAAAAAAAAAATCTGCTAGCAATTAGCAGAGAGGCTAAAAGCTAAGAGAGATAACAAAGCCACCCTATCCAGAGTTTAATGGGAGGAGCAGAAAATCAGACAATTAAAGACTCCCAGTGAAAACAATAATCATCCTTGGCGGCCACAGACACTGTGCACATATCCGAGGCGGCACCTCTGACAAAGGAATCATTGGCTTCACATTGCAGTGCAAATAGGTTTCACTAAACTATTCCAGCCATTTCACTAAACTAATAATAAAGCAAACAACAACAAACCCAAGAAAGTAGTGAATTAATTAGCACCTAGAATTAACACAATATATTTTCTTTACAGGTCCTATTTCAATAAAAATTATAAAGTTCAAAAAAAACAATAGGAAGGTGCAACCTACATGAAGCAAAACCGTAGACAATAAAAAATGTCTCTCAAGGGGTCCAGATGTTGAACTTAATCAACAAAGATTTAAAATCAACTATTAGAAATGTACTCTGCATATCAAGATTGCCAGGAGAAATATCAATAACCTCAGATATGCAGATGACACCACCCTTATGGCAGAAAGTGAAGAGGGACTAAAAAGCCTCTTGATGAAAGTGAAAGATGAGAGTGAAAAAGTTGGCTTAAAGCTCAACATTCAGAAAACTAAGATCATGGCATCGGGTCCCATCACTTCATGGGAAATAGATGGGGAAACAGTGTCAGACTTTATTTTGGGGGGCTCTAAAATCACTGCAGATGGTGACTGCAGCCATGAAATTAAAAGACGCTTACTCCTTGGAAGGAAAGTTATGACCAACCTAGATAGCATATTGAAAAGCAGAGACATTACTTTGCCAACAAAGGTCCGTCTAGTCAAGGCTATGGTTTTTCCAGTGGTCATGTGTGGATGTGAGAGTTGGACTGTGAAGAAAGCTGAGAGCCGAAGAATTGATGCTTTTGAACTGTGGTGTTGGAGAAGACTCTTGAGAGTCCCTTGGACTGCAAGGAGATCCAACCAGTCCATTCTGAAGGAGATCAGCCCTGGGATTTCTTTGGAAGGAATGATGCTAAAGCTGAAACTCCAGTACTTTGGCCACCTCATGCGAAGAGTTGACTCATTGGAAAAGACCGTGATGCTGGGAGGGATTGGGGGGCAGGAGGAGAAGGGGACGACAGAGGATGAGATGGCTGGATGGCTTCACTGACTCGATGGACGTGAGTCTGAGTCAACTCCAGGAGTTGGTGATGGACAGGGAGGCCTGGTGTGCTGCGATTCACGGGGTCGCAAAGAGTTGGACATGACTGAGCGACTGAACTGAACTGAATTAGAAATGTGTACCAGGAACTAAAGGAGATAATGGGGGAGAAAAAAAGAAGCACATGAAGAAAATATCTCATTAAATAGAGAAAATCAGTAAAAAAGATAGAAATTATTTTACCAGTAGAAATTCTAGAACTGTAGAGTACAATAAGTAAAATGAAAAACTCACTTGAAAGACTCAATAGTAGATTTGAGTTGGCAGAGAAAGGATCTAAGAACTGAAGATAAATCAATAGAATATGAAATGTGATGGGGATAAAAAGAATAAAAATGGATAAAACCTGAGAGAAATGTGGAATACCAAAATATATATAACAAAAATACCAAAAGAAAAAAGGAAGGAAAGAAAGGAAAGGAAAAGTACAAGAAGAAATAATGGCTGAAAGCTTGAAATTTAAAGAAAAGCATTGATCTGTATTTCCAAAAGCATGATGAACCCCAAACAGAATAAAAACAAATAGATCCATATCTAAATATATAGTAAAATGCTGAAAGAGAAAGAAAATGAGAAAATCTTAAAAGGAATAAGAGAAACATTACTCATCACGTATGAGGGAACGCCAAAAGAGTAACAGCTGACTTCTCATGACAAACAATGCAAAACAGCAATCAATGAGATGACATATTCAAAGTGCTGCAAGATAGTCAGGGAATTTCCTGCCCGTCCGATGCTTAGAACTTGCCACTTTCACTGCCAGGCCCCAGGTTTGATCCCTGGTTGGAGAACTAAGATCCCCAAGCTGCACAGTGCAGCCAAAAAAAAGTCAACTGAAACCCTACATTCAGCAAAATTCTTTTTAAAATGAGGTTAAAGACATTCTGAAACAAAAACTGAGAGAATTTGTTGCTAGTAGGCCAGTCTTACAAGAAATACTAAAGGAAGGTTTTCATTCTTTGATGAATAATAGCAATTGATGTTTAATATTGATGTTTAATAGCATCAATAAAATTGATGTTTATTAAATAAAATTAATAAAATTGATGCTTAATAGCAATTCTAATACACATATATGCAAAACAGTACAACTAGAAACCCTGTGACTCCACCACCGTAGTCACAGATGACTGAACCAAGAAATTAATACTAAACTCAAGACAGCCATCTAGAGTTGACTCAAGTTTTTCTGTTTTGGAATAAAGAGTCTCAATAATGACACAGTGTAGTTACATATATGAAATTTGTTTTTTTGCATGAAGTCCAGCAGGGCAATTATCAAAATAATTTCTTGACTCCCTTACATTAAACACCTTCTTGAGAATATCTCAGTTTCCTGTAACCTAAAAGGTATAAACAAGTATAAATGAAGAATGTGACATAAGAATGAAAATACTAAACCTGTAAAACTATGAAACCATTGCTTCAGATTTTTGATCACCAAATGCCATTTTCTGTTTGAAGATGTTTCTGCTGCTTTGTCTTTCCATGACTGTTTGCACTGACACACACTGTTCTGTCCTTGGAGAGCAGGAGCCATCCTGGTGCACTAGTGATGGAGGAGTCTCATGACCACTTCCAAAGAGTCAAGGCACCAAGCCCAGACCCCTGTGCCCCATTCTAAGCCTCACAGTGATTCTGCCCATCCATGCTGAAGAGGCCTGGTTCTTCTAGCAAACTGATATTTCAGTACAAAATGTGAGTTCAATGATTGTGCCTTTACTGAGGGCGATGTTGATTTCATTTGTGGACAAGAGATCCTAGCACCAGAACCAATACCTAACAGGCCCTTCATCAAAATTTACTGAATGAAAGATTGCATAAGTTGTTTTTCTTCTTGCCAATTAGAAAATACATTAAAAAGAAAAACAGAACACAAAACCAATCCACATACCATTAATACATATCCTAAGCATACATATGGATGGAGGTCTCATAAAACTCTTTATAGAGTAATAAGGAAAAAGTGTGCATAACCTTCTGTTAAACTCTATCTACCCATCCAGCTCTTAATTTAGTTATATTTCAATTCTCAGATTTCCAATGATTCTTTTCATCGTGTCCTATTCTCTCCTAGAATTAAATATCATAAAACCTAATTTCTTAACATATTAATTACCATTGATTAAAGCTGGCTTCTAACACCTATAACATCTGAATAGTCTATATGCCTGTTTCTTTTTTTTTTTTCCTCTTACTAAATAGTATGATTTTGTTTCCTGATTTGCCTGCTAAGTTTTGATCAAAGGCTAGATACTGTATGACAAATTATTGAAATAATATGTGGGCTCTGGCTGATATGTTCTTTCCCAAAAGATTTACAGTTGACCCTTGAACACCACAGAGGCTTAATTCAAGTATAACTTATAGCTGGCCCTCCATATCCATAGTTCCTCACCATGGAGTCAACCAGCTACAGAGCATGTAGTACTGAAATACTTAATACTGAAAAATATCCATATATAAGTGGACCCATGCAATTCAAACTCATGTTATTCAAGAGTCAACTGTACTTTTGTGTAAATGGGTAAAGATAGGGACAGATAAAACCAAACCACATTCAAAGTTATGTTACAGTTTTTGTGACTGTTGGTGTATTTTCAGTTCACCCAGAGCCCTGGTGTTTAGCCATTTGGGTATCCTAATTGAAAGCACACGATGTTTACCAGGCTCTTCCTCTTCAGTGGGCCTAAGCTATGTCTAAAGCTCTTCTCAATTTGTGATTCAGAAGATGTCAGGCCCATTACTCTGCATTCCACTCCTTACGAGAATACTTGCTCCTTCTTGTCCTTGTGCCCAGATAACTATCTGTCACTTCGAACAAAATTTGTAAACATATGTCATCCTCAGCTTTCACAGTTTTTCTCAAAAGGAGAATATTTTCTGCAAAAAGTTAATACCATTACCAAAGGCAGAACTGTTTTTCAATCAGAATTGCCAAAAGTTTGGCTAATTCATAATCTTCTTTCAGTTCAGTTCAGTGCAGTCACTCAGTCGTGTCTGACTCTTTGCGACCCCATGAATTGCAGCACACCAGGCCTCCCTGTCCATCAGCAACTCCCGGAGTTCACTCAGACTAACGTCCATCGAGTCAGTGATGCAATCTGCCATCTCACCCTCTGTCGTCCCCTTCTCCTCCTGCCCCCAATCCCTCCCAGCATCACAGTCTTTTCCAATGAGTCAACTCTTCGCATGAGGTGGCCAAAGTACTGGAGTTTCAGCTTTAGCATCATTTCTTCCAAAGAAATCCCAGGGCCTATCTCCTTTAGAATGGACTGGTTGGATCTTCTTGCAGTCCATGGGACTCTCAACAGTCTTCTCCAACAACACAGTTCAAAAGCATCAATTCTTCAGCGCTCAGCTTTCTTCACAGTCGAACTCTTACATCCATACGTGACTACTGGAAAAACCATAGCCTTGACTAGACGGACCTTTGTTGGCAAAGTAATGTCTCTGCATTTGAATATGCTATCTAGGTTGGTCAAAACTTCCCTTCCAAGGAGTAATCGGCTTTAAATTTCATGGCTGCAATCACCATCTGCAGTGATTTTAGAGCCCAAAAGAATAAAGTCTGACACTGTTTCCATAGATGTTTCCCCATCTATTTCCCATGAAGTGATGGGACCAGATGCCATGATCTTCGTTTTCTGAATGTTGAGATTTAAGCCAACTTTTTCACTCTCCTCTTTCACTTTCATCAAGAGGCTTTTGAGTTCCTCTTCACTTTCTGCCATAAGGGTGGTGTCATCTGCATATCTGAGGTTATTGATATTTCTCCTGGCAATCTTGATTCCAGCTTGTGCTTCTTCCAGTCCAGCGTTTCTCATGATGTACTCTGCATATAAGTTAAATAAGCTGGGTGACAATATACAGCCTTGACGTACTTCTTTCCCTATTTGGAACCAGTCTGTTGTTCCATGTCCAGTTCTAACTGCTGCGTCCTGACCTGCATATAGGTTTCTCAAGAGGCAGGTCAGGTGCTCTGGTATTCCCATCTCTTTCAGAATTTTCCACAGTTTACTGTGATCCACACAACATTTTATCACTATGGATTCCCCCAAAATATAAAAACTGCATAATATAAACATATATTTCACCCACGTAAAATACTACAAACTAGATGCATTTAATACATTTGAAGAAACTTGTGAACATTAACCTTTATGTTAGTCATGTATAATTATTAAAAAGTAAAAAAAAGTTTCCTTAGTGTGTATGAATAATTTAATTTTCTTACAAAGATAATTTATACTATTTGAACATTTCCAAGAGTATAATGAATTTGTTGACTTTTCATGGTTTGAGGCTCAGTACAATTTCATTTCCATTTGTAGAAATTTACCTGAAAACAAGCATCTAAAAAATAATTTAATTTTCCACCTAAAATGATATGCTATCAAATTAAAATCACTCCAATGATAAGGTAACTATAAGGACTACAAGAATAATGCACATTGTAAATCTGCTTATTATAAAGTCTGCTTTGCCCCCTTTTAGTGGCATGTGTGGTAGTCAAGAAATGAAGAACCATCAGTCACTGAGATATAAAGATATTACCTCATTTGTCTCATATCATCCACTTTTCTAAAGCAAGTACTTCAATAATTATTCCCGATAATTTATAATTGCTTTAAATAGTAAATCTACATTAAGCTATCATAAGTTTTCAACACATCATTATTTTGTGAGGCATGTAAGTTTCTTTCTCCCTCAGCACTACCCCATTCATGCATGCACACACACACAGGTGCACACACACACACACCACATACAAAGAATCACAAAGGCCTATGTATTCAATTTATATGTAAAACATGATGCAGAAGATCATGATTTCAGAAAACTAAGAACTTGAAAATGGACATTTTCATTCCTAAATTTTTTATTTACCACATTCAAATGTGTGTATGTGTGAGTGAGTGAGTGAGTGAGTGTGTGTGTGCGCGTGTGTTTGTGTACATGCAAGCGCTCAGTCTCTTCAGTTGTGTCCAACTCTTGGCAACCCTATGGACTGCAGCCCACCAGGCTCCTCTGTCAAGGAATTCTCCAGGCAAGAATACTGGAGTGGGTTGCCATGTCCTCCTCCAGGGAATCTTCCCGACTCAGGGATCGAACCCACACCTCCTGCATTGCAGGCAGATTCTTTATCCACTGAGCCACCTGGAAAGCCAATTCAAATGATAATTATAATAAATATTAATGCTAGTTTAAAAAAATTAAAATATTCAGTTCACTTCTGCTTTCTGGCTTTGTGGAAATACTCATTGTAACTCAGAGTTACAGAAAACAGAAAAACTGTCTTTCTTCAAGCTCCTAAAATTTCTATATTTTCATACAGATGAAATCTCAGACTTAAGCTAAATCTTGCAGGAACTGTAAAGGTTTATTTAGCCTTAGAGTTTTTACTTGTAACACATCTCTGTCAATAATCATATTTTTTAAGAACTTGGGATATGGTGCATCTATGGTCTTAACAACTGTCGTAATGTGAGAGTTGTCTGATTAATAATACAGGCAGACTTCATCTCTACCAGATTTCATGATTTTACCCTCTCATCTATATGTTTTGCTGCCAATAGTTTTCTTTAAAACCTAACTTGGATATTAAAAATTACTTACTGCTCAGATAATACCTTATTTTACAACAGGCACTTGGATAAGGAAGAAATTATTAAGATTAAAAAAAAAGAAGTATAATAGGAAATTGCAGACAGGGGTATTAAGATGGCTAAGATGATAGGTCTCTAAAAAGAATTTAAAAGTAGTATTGAAGTGGGCATTACTGCATAGCAAAGTGGCCAGCTTTATATAAAAAATGCAAGGATCAAAAGAGTTTACTCAAAAGCATGCACAAAAGGAACAATCTTCCTTCGGTTTCTACTGTACTAATCATAAAAAGTTGTTATTGATTATCATTTATTTTCCACTATCTTCTCTCTTTTTAAAAGCAAATACTAGCATTATAGTCTCAAGTTTCTGCTAATGAATAATCATGTCAGTTGTCACTCAATTATCACTTTCAAACTTAATCTAAATTATGTACAGAGCCTTTTTTAATCTTTTTTTAAGTTCTTCCTTGAATTTAAAAGTCAAAAAAATTTTTTTTTTTCAAGAAGAGTAAGTTGATGGAAGATGGAGGCTGAGATTAAATCAGAAAGAATCACTGATCAAGGATGCTTGGAATTCTTATGAATACAAATAGCCTATCAAGGTTAATGAGTTCAATTCAAGTTTAGAAGGAGAGAAATATCCCACTTAGTATTTTCTATGCACACAGAGATTTAAGGTCTTTGGTGGAATTTGAAAGGTAAATTATGCAAACTCAAATGTAGCTTTCATTTGGGTTTTTCATAAGCTATTCTCAATTGTTTTACCCCAGTGTTGAACTATTTAAAATATATATTCTGGACCAACAAAAACTAATACAATTAGTGAGAAAGAGCAAAGGTCCCCTTGAATACTGACAACTTTTTCGAAATGAATGTGCTTTTAAAGAATTACTAGACAACAAATGCCAGCTTTGAAAAATAACCATAAAATTTTTCTGCAATATATTCTTTCAGTCAACAAATATTAACTGAGTGCCTAAATGCAAAGTAAAGTAGGCCTTAGGAAGCATCGTTACGAACAAAGCCTAGTGGAGGTGATGGAATTCCAGTTGAGCTATTTGAAATACTAAAAGATGATGCTCTGAAAGTGCTGCACTCAATATGTCAGCAAATTTGAAAACTCAGCAGTGGCCACAGGACTGGAAAAGGTTAGGTTTCATTCTAATCCCAAAGAAAGGCAATGCCAAAGAATGCTCAAACTACCGCACAATTGCACTCATCTCACACGCTAGTAAAGTAATGCTCAAAATTCTACAAGCCATGCTTCAGCAATATGTGAACCATGAACTTCTAGATGCTCAAGCTGGATTTAGAAAAGGTAGAGGAACCAGAGATCAACTTGCCAACATCTATTGTATCACTGAAAAAGCAAGAGAGTTCCAAAAAAAAACATCTACTTTTGCTTTATTGACTATGTCAAAGCCTTGACTGTGTGTATCACAATTAACTGTGGAAAATTCTTAAAGAGATGGGAATACCAGACCACCTGACCCGCCTCCTGAGAAATCTGTATACACCTCAAGAAGCAACAGTCACAACTGGACCTGAAACAACAGACTGGTTCCAAATCAGGAAAAGAGTGTATCAAGGTTCTATATTGTCATCCTGCTTATTTAACTTATATGCCGAGTACATCATGAGAAACGCTGGGCTGGATGAAGCACAAGCTAGAATCAAGACTGCCGGGAGAAATATCAATAACCTCAAATATGCAGATGACACCACCCTTATGGCAGAAAGTGAAGAAGAACTAAAGAGCCTCTTGATGAAAGCAAAAGAGGAGAGTGAAAAATTTGGCTTAAAGCTCAACATCCAGAAAACTAAGATCATGGCATCTGGTCCCATCATTTCATGACAAATAGATGGGGAAACCATGGAAACAGGGAGAGATTTTATTTTGGGGGGCTCCAAAATCACTGCAGATGGTGACTTCAGCCATGAAATTAAAAGATGCTTGCTCCTTGGAAGAAAAGTTATGACCAACCTAGACAGCATATTAAAAAGCAGAGACACTACTTTGCCAACAAAGGTCCATCTAGTCAAAGCTATGGTTTTTCCAATAGTATTGTATGGACGTGAGTGTTGGACTTTAAAGAAAGCTGAGCACCAGAGAATTGATGCTTTTGAGCTGTGGTGTTGGAGAAGACCCTTGAGAGTCCCTTGGACTACAAGGAGATCCAACCAGTCCATCCTAAAGGAGATCAGTCCTGGGTGTTCACTGGAAGGACTGATGCTGAAGCTGAAACTCCAATACTTTGGCCACCTGATGTGAAGAGCTGACTCAGTGGAAAAGACCCTGATGCTGGGAGGGATTGGGGGCAGGAAGAGAAGGGGACTACGGAGGATGAGATGGTTGCATGGCATTACCGACTCAATGGACATGGGTTTGGGTGGACTCCAGGAGTTGGTGATGGACAGGGAGGCCTGGCGTGCTGCGGTTCATGGGGTCGCAAAGAGTTGGACACAACTCAGCGACTGAACTGAACTGAACTGAAGATAACATCAAGCATAATAAAATTCAAATTTTAGAGGTTCCAGAAGGAGAGGAGAAAGAAAGAGGCAAAAATGAATTTGGTGAAACCATGGTTGAAAATTTAACCTGTAGTAAGAAACACATATCCAGAACCAGAAACAAAGAAAATCCCAAACAAAATGAAAGAGATCTACGCCAAGACCTAGCATAGTTAAAACAGCAAAAGTTAAAGAGAGAATTTTAAAGGCAGTCAAAAAGAAAAAGAAAAACTGGAGTGTCATCCAAGGGAAGCCCCAGAGGCTATCACCTATTTCTCAGCAGAGACTTTGCAGGTCTACAGGGAACGGCATAGTATATTTTATTTAAAGTGATGAAAGGAAAAAATATCTACAACCAGTGATACTCACATGGCAAAGTTATTCAGAACTGAAGGAGAGAAAGTTTCCCAGACAAGCAAAAACTAAAAAGAGTTTAACAACAGTAAACCAGCCTTCCAAGAAATGTTAAAGCAACTTCTTTAAGTGGAAAAGGAAAGGCCCTATAAAGATATGAAAAATGAATGAAAGGAAAAATGTACTTTACTAGGAAAGAAAAATACATAGTAAAGGCAATGAATGAACCACTTAAAAAGCGAGTGAAATGTTAAAAAACACAAGTCATAAAAACAAACCCATAGATACAGAGAACAGACTAATGGTTATCACAAGGGACGGGACAGAACAGAATCGGGGTTGGAGGCAAAAATGGGTAAAGGGGATCAAATGTATGCTGATGAAAAGAAACTAAATTTTTGGTGGTGAACACAATGTAGTGGAAAGGAGGAGAAATATAATACATGAAACTTATACAGTATTATGAACCAACATTACCTCAATAAAATATAAAATTTTAAGCCAAAAAAAGTTAAGTTGAATTAAAAAGTCACAGAGAGAATAGTCAATAATACTATAATTAACATGGCATGGTACATCATCTATAAAAACATAAAAATCACTATGCTGTACAGCTGAAACTAATATAGTATTCTAAGTCAACTATATTCCCTTTAAAAAATTAATAAAGAAATAAACATGCAGAGGCTTTGTAAAGAAAATGTCACTGTTTAATTATCTTTAAACATGAACCTGAAACAAATCTAAAATATATTTTGTACTGATGCACTGACAAGATGAAAGAGAAAGTTAAGACTGCAGTAACATTAAATATTTCCTTTGGATTTTATAAAGTTAGATACTTTTCACACCAATTTTCTACCTTTCATTATAACTTAGGAAATTCTTCCAATGTGACTACTTATTACAATTGGAGCACAACTTCACTAACAACAACAGATACAGAGAAAGACTGATGCATATCTAGTTCCAAATGTGTCCTCCATGTTTGCATGGATCTAATTTACATAATTAAAATGGGAATTAAGCCATTTTCTTTTATCAAGTTCTTTCCTTTGATTTTTTAATAGTTTTTGATAATTACTTTTATCTAGCACCATCTGTGCTAGATAAAAGGCAAGTAGGAAACGGGAGCTGCCTAGTTACACTTCACTCATCATTCATGACTACTACACAACTCTAAATTGATGGAGGCATCGCACCTCTACCTCATGCAAAACAGCTAGAGATTTGAAAACTTTTCTATTTCCAAAGACAAAAATATCAGTAACACCTTATTGCTATGCCTTTTCCCAATTTCACCCCCACCTTGCTCCCCCACACCCACCACAAATAACTGCGGTTCCTTGAGAGAAGAAAGATCCCTTCTGTCTGAGGGAAGGGCTCAACTGCTAGTGGAAGAATATTTGAATCTTTCATAGGTATCCTGGCTTTGAGGTCCAAATGAAGAGAAATGAATCCGCAGAAATTTATCTATGTAATTAAAGTAACCATCTAGATAACTTGACATTATCTCCACCCAAACTTGAGTTCGTAAAACATCACAACCTTTATATTAAAATTTCACTAAGCAATGCTATGAAACAAAACTAAAGTCTTTTGAACATGGCTTAAACATAGCAAAGTCACCTCCACTTGGGCTGCCAAATGTACTTTCTCCTTGTCTTTTCGCTCCAAGCACCGCTTCACTTCCTCTAACTCAGAAGCCATTGCACTGAAGTTCAGCTGCACTCTCAAATCTGACATCTGCTTCTCCAGATCCTCTCGCTCAACCCCTTAAAAGAGAAAATGTAAAGCGTGATGGTTGTTCGTTACTCACAGGATAATGTACTCTCAAATGGTAGGCTTATTAATATTAACTCTACTCCATACAATCCACTTATTAGATGTCGCTGTCACCAACTCACCATTCTATTATTTCAAGTCTTACACAATTTTCTAAAATACATAGCTACATCATCCAGTGTTATCCCATTTTGATACTGTACTTGGACTGCTATCTGATTTCCAGTATAATTTATTTCAGGAAAATTCTATGCATTTTTCTTTAATTTGTGTTATATCCCTATATTACCCCCAAACTCTAAAACAAAAATACTGAAAGAATTTTCAACTAAGCTTCTACAGCTTACTGAAGTTACTGAAGTTCACACAACAAAATGCTTTTCTTGCAACATAAGCAAAGGAGGCAGCTAAATCTTGACTGTGTTCTGACCTTTAACTTACTAGTTCTGGAGACAACAACCTACAACTGAACAATATAAACTGACATAGTATATACTTTTAGTTCAATATGAAATATTTGGTATATGATGAAAAGGGCACTGTAACACCATCTTTTTAAAAAATAAACACAAAAACCCTTTTCTCAAAGAGCTTGCATTCTAAGAACAGGAAGAAGATATAAATAAAGTACTTCTATGAAGTTAAGATGTCAAAAACTGGCACATATACTCTTTTCTAGTACTTTCACTTCCAGAAAAGGAAAGAAGGAAGGAAACACTAGCAAATACAATTTACAGATCATTCATAAGACACATCCCAACTTCAGAAATATTAAACTGTCAAAATTGTACAGCGTGTATGAAAGATGCATAAGTATTTTAACAGGGATAAGAAGACCCTCAGATACTATACAGATATTTCCCTGTATCTGTATAATTTCTGTATAGTAAATGGTTATCATACAAAATCAGTCCAAAGGACAGAATGATTAACTCTATCTTAATAAGAAACTGAGTTTGTAAAAATTGGTTTAAAAGTTAGTTCTGAAAAATAGATAAAAAATTTCACCTAGCAAAGCAGATAAAGTTGGGTTGATATTTCAGGGAAAGGAAATAGCATAAAGCACCTAGGAATAATATTGGATTTCATATTCGGGTAACTGCACACATCACGTTCTACATAGCTAATACTTGTGAGGAAGGTGAGTCAGCAGACTCAGCAGTCATGCGCTGCCAGGGAGCTTGGAAATCAGCCTACAGACTAAGAGTTAGCAAACATTTTCTGTAAAAGGTCAGACAGTAAATATTGCAGCTATATGGTCTCTGTCAAAACTACTCATCTTTGATATTATATTACAAAAGTGACCTGGACAATGCATAAATGAATGGGAGTAGCTGTATTCCAATAAAGTTTCTATATTCAAAAACAGGAAGCAGTCTGGATTCGGCTCTGGATTTGGCAGGCGTGGGCAAAGGAGTGGGCTATCCTTTGCCCACTCCTGCTAGATCATCAACCTGAAAATATGCATATTTTTACGTATAAATGTATTTATTCATTTGAAAAATACATGTATCCATTCATCTTAAAAATAACTTTTATAAATTTATTAATATATACCCACGTGTTCCAAGTCACTTTAGTCATGTCCAACTCTTTGTGAACTCATGGACTGTAGCCTGCCAGTCTCCTCTGTCCATGGGATTTTCCAGGCAAGAATAATGGAGTGGGTTGCCATCCCCTCCTCCCGGGAATCTTCTCCAATCAGGGATCGAACCCATGTCTTTTAAGTCTCCTGCATTGGCAGGCAGGTTCTTTACTGCTGAGCCACCTGGGAAGCCCATATAAATATGCATATGTGTGTGCATCTCTCCCTCTATAGTACCCAGCTATCTATATATAGATCTAGACATGTTTCATGGTATATATAATATTAGAATATACACACATTTATGCAAATTAATGTTAGTATGAATATTATTATACAACTTATGAAGATAATATATATGAATATGTATATAAACATACACATATATGTATTTTATAAAACACATCTATGTATTTGATGTGGAGACATAATATTTTGATATGTTTTACACATTAAATAGCAGTAGTAGCGTATTGTTAGTTGCTCAATCGTGTCCGACTCTTTGTGACCCCATGGATTATAGCCCACCAGGCTCCTCTGTCTATAGGACTCTCCAGACGAGAATACTGGAGTGGGTTGCCATTCCCTTCTCCATAGGAGCTTCCCAACCCAGGGACTGAACCTGGATCTCCTGCATTACAGACAGATTCTTTACCGTCTGAGCTACAGGGAAGTTCCTACATAAAATATTTAAGTGTAGATATATATATAAAGGTATAACACATATATGCATATATAATGAAACATTTATAAAAATTAAAATACTTAAAACACAAAGTATACAACACAAATAGTGTTAGAGACACTCTCCTCCCAGAGGATTATCTCATATGCTCCATTTTAAAGAATTCTTGCTACAAACGTTGATGGGTCGGTAGAGGATAGCAGTTAAAGAGTTCAAGCCTGGAAAGAAAAAATATTTGGTTTGCTACTTCCCACAAATCTGACTTTAAGCAAGGAATTCGATTTTTTTGCTTTTCAGCCTTTAAAAAAAAATCATTAAAATGGAAATAAGAAGAGTATCCTTCTAATAGAATATTTCTAAGAACTAAAAGACATAGTGGAAGATGAGTAGCATGATGCCCTGTAAGAATTCAATAAATTATGAGAGGTTTTAATCAAGAGAATAACATGACGGGTTTGTGTCTCAGAGGGTCCCTTTTGTAGCAGGACAGAAGATAGATTACAGACAAACTAGCATAATATAAGAGGGTAACAGAGATGAGATAAAGCATGCCTAAACTGGGTTAGTGGGAACACGAAAGAAGCCACTTCAAGAGCTGTCAGGATCTTCAAACAGACAGGATACAGAGACTAATTATATGGAGCGGAGAAGTAAGTTCGGACGTTCTTTGTATTTCAGGCTTATCTGGATAAAGAAACATTTAACCAGTTAAGAGAGGAAATAAAAACAGGTTTGAAGGAAAGTATGAATTCAGTTGTAAACCTGTTCCTGAGCATGCTGGAACAGTACAGAGACACCGAAGGAGCATCTCCATCTGGAGGGTTGGAGGTCAGGAGAGTGAGAAGAGCTCCCTTTAGGGATCATCCTTCCTGGGTGATAGCTAAAGCCTAAGATTAAATAACAACCCCAGAGGAGAAGCACCAAGTGAGAAAATCCATAAATAGGATTCTAGAACATAGCAACATTTAAAATGCAAACTGGAAACAAACGGAAAAGATTCAGATGGAAAGACTGAAAACAACTAAGACAGACGAACCAGGAAACAGTAGGAACAATCAGGTCAGTGGAAGAGCTTTAAGGGAGAGGAAACAAATGGGCAAAAACCAACGCAAGTAATTAAAAATTCCTTTGAATTTGACAGAGGAGACCACTAATAAACTAAGCAAAGTCAATTTTAGAAGCAGAAGTGGAAGTCATTTTGCAGTGAGTAGAGGAACAAAGAGCAGGCAGAAGATGACAAGTGCAATTTCTTACGTAGAATTTTTTTAAATAATGCAAGCATTCTATAAAGATGAAAACTCTAGAATTATTAAAAGAAGGTGAAGAAGTCCATTGACACAACAATAAAAGAACTTTAAGATTTTCATTAAGCCTGGTAAGTAGCTTAAAAAAGTGAGATTCTTTGAATCCTCAAAGACACCAAAAATAACTAGATTTTATAAGACAACAAAACATAACAAATGTACCATAGAATCTTTTTCCAGACGAAATGAGAATTCCCATGTACAACTTCATGAAAATCTGGTGAATAATCTTAATACTATATTTTACTTTTAAAAATAAATTGTAAAGTTGTTCAGTGGCTAAGCTGTGTCTGACTCTTTGCGACCCCATGGACTGTAGCAAACAAGGCTTTCCAGGCCTTCACAGTCTCCTGAAGTTTGCTCAAACTCATGTTCATTGAGTGGGTGATACCATCCAACCATCTCATCCACTGTCGTCCCCTTCTCCTCCTGCTTTCAATCTTCCACAGCATCAGGGTCTTTTCCAATGAGTCAGCTCTTCGCATCAGGTGGCCAAAATACTGGAACACAGCATTAGTCCTTCCAGTGAATATTCAGGGTTGAGTTCCTTTAGGATTGACTGGTTTGATGTGCTTGCTGTCCAAGGGACTCTCAAGCACCACAGTTCGAAAGCATCAATTCTTCAGCACTCAGACTACTTTATGGTCCAACTCTCACATCTGTACATGACTACTGGAAAAACCATACCTTTGCCTATACAGACCTTTGTCAACAAAGTGATGTCTCTGCTTTTTAATACACTAAGTTTGTCATAGCTTTTCTTCCAAGCTTCTAATGTCAAAATATGTTTAAATTACAATACCACATGAAACTCAACTGAACTTGCTGCTAAGTCGCTTCAGTCGTGTCCGACTCTGTGCGACCCCATAGACGGCAGCCCACCAGGCTCCCCCGTCCTTGGGATTCTCCAAGCAAGAAGACTGGAGTGGGTTGCCATTTCCTTCTCCAATGCATGAAAGTGAAAAGTGAAAGGGAAGTCACTCAGTCGTGTCTGACTCTTAGTGACCCCATGGACTGCAGCCTACCAGGCTCCTCTGTCCATGGGATTTTCCAGGCAAGAGTGCTGGAGTGGGGTGCCATTGCCTTCTCCTTAATGGCATGCAAATATGTTAGGACAAGTATGTCAAAATCTGCCATTTTCTGGTAGATTCAGAAGATTTTCTGGTAATGTGGGAATTCTAACTTAGGCAACATATTGAGTTAAGTGTAGGGAATCTGGGAATTTATAACATCAAACACTTTCTATGGTAATCTAGGCATTTGAGTAAAATGCCTTAATATTTAAATGATTTAGAGCGGAACAATCTTTAGTAGTCTGTTAGAAAACATTATAAAATTTCAATATCACCATTTCTGTTAAACACAAAACTTTCAAAAAGAAATACATCCAGAGTAATTAAATTCTACAACCAAAATCAACAGCTCCACTGAAAAAACATTCTAAAGATTTTCAAACACAATGCCTTTCTAATCAACATTAAAAAAGCCAGTCATATGGTTCATGACCACTTCTACAATCTGATTAATTTTTTTTTCCAAATCTCCAGGTAACAAAACAAAGATAGAATATTAATTTATATTGAAAATCAGATTAAGAGAAAGTGAAAAGCATAGGGATTTCCAATTTAAGTAAAAATACACACACAAAAATACACTCACACGTATGTGTGTGTGCATGCGTGCACATATGTATGTCGTGTTGTTGTGAAGTCATGAAGTCGCTCAGTCGTGTCCGACTCTTCGTGACCCCATGGACTGTAGCCCACCAGGCTCATCTATCCATGGAATTTTCTAAGCAAGAGTACTGCAGTGGGTTGCCATTTCCTTCTCCAATATATGTATGTGCATGTATTTTTAAAAAATTCCACAACTGTCTTGTTGGCTCTTTCTAAAAGGAAGACTCATAAGATAAGCAGATCTGACAACTGAAATGGGTTTAAAAATCAAGCAGAGAAGACATTAAAACTGGACACTAATATAACAACAAGCAAGAGAAATTTGAAATTAAACACACAATGCTATTTACATTAACATCCCCCCAAATTAAATGCATGCATGCCAGTCACTCAGTGAGGTCCACCTCTTTGCTACCTCATGAACTGCAGCCCACCAGGCTCCTCTGTCCATGGAATTTTCAGGTAAGAATACTGTAGTGGGTTGCCATTTCCTACTCCAGGGGATCTACCCGAGCCAGGAATCAAACCCATGTCTCCAGAGTCTCCTGCATGAACAGGCAGATTCTTTACCACTGAGCCACCTGAGAAGCCCAAAAATCAAATACTTAAGTATAAATCTAACAAAATCTATATGATGAAAACTACCAAATTCTGATGAAAGAAATCAAGGATGAACAAAATAAATGGAGAGATAATCCATTTTCATGGACAGGAAGACTCAATATTGTCAAAATGTCAGTACTTCTCAACTTCAGCAATAGATTCAACGCAAGCCAATCAAAATCCCAGCAAGTTATTTTGCGTATATTGACAACCTGATTCTAAAGTTACAAAAAGTGGCAAAGAATCCCAAATAGCAAGAGCAACACTGAAAAAGAAGGAAAGAGTTGGAGGACTGACACTATCCAACAAAACAGTGTGGTACTGGCCAAAAAAAAAAAAGACAGGTAGACACCTGGGACAGAACCAAGAGCCCAGAAGTAGACCCACATAAAACAGTCTACTGATCTTAGACAAAGAACAAAAGCAATACAACGGGGAAAAGAGTCTTTTTAAACAAAGGACACTAGAACTGAAGACTCACACGCAAAAAAAAAAAAAAAACTGAATCTAGACACAGAATTTAAATCTTCCACGAAAATTAATTCAAAATGGATCACAGATTTAAGTGTAAAATGCAAAATTATAAAACTCTTAGAAGGTAAAGAGAATTATTTGCAGTTTGGCAATGACTTTTTAGATATAACACCAAACTCACAATCCATGAAAGAAAGAAGGAATAAGCTGGACTTCATTAAAATTAAAAATTTCAGCTCTGTGAAAGATAATCTTAAGAGAACGAAAAGCCAAACCGTAAACTGTGCGATATTATTTGCAAAGACATACTGATAAAGGACTGCTATCCAAAATATACAAATGACTCTTAACAATAACAGGAAAACAACTAAGAAATGGGCCAAAGACTTTAATGAATATCTCAGCAGAAAAGATATATATATATATATATGTGTGTGTGTGTGTGTGTGTGTGTATAGTAAATAAGCATATGAATAAATGCTCCACACCATGTTATCAGTAAAATGCAAATTAAAACAAGATGCCACTACACACCTATCCGGATGGCTAAAATACAGAACGCTGACAATTCTCAATGTTGAGAAGGAGGCAGAACAACAGGAAATCTCATCACTGCTGGTAGAAGGCAAAATGATATAGCTATTTTGGAAGAGAGTTTGAAGATTCTTACAAACCTAACCACTCTTGTCATATGACTGAGCAATCACACTCTCTGATATTTATCCAAAAGAGATGAAACCTTAAGTCTATACAAAAATCTGCACACAGATGTTTAGTTTTCAGCAGTTTTATTCATGATTGCCAAAATGTGGAAGAAACCAAGACAGGCTTCTGTACATAAACGGATAAATAAACTGTGGTACATCCAAACAATGAAATATTATGCAGTGCTTTCAAAACAAAAAAGTTTTGTTTTGTTTTGTTTTTCTTTTTCTTTTGAAGAACTTTCAAGCCATGAAAAGACATGGAGGAAACCTAAAAGGAAATTACTAAGTAAAGAAGCCAATCAGAAAAGGCTACATACTGTATGATTCCAACTATTCATTTATTAGATTCTGGAAAAGGCAAAACTAAGGAAACGATAAAAAGATGAGTGTTTGTCAGAGGTTAGGGGGAGAGAGGGATGAATAGTGAAACACAGAGAATTTTAAGGACAGTGAAACTACACTATGATATTATAATGATGGATACATGTCATTACATGTTTGTCAAATCCTATGGAAAACACAATACCAAAAGTGGACCCTACGGTAAACTATGGGCTTTGGACGACAATGATGTGTCAATATCCAATTCATCAGTTATAACAAATGCACCACTGGGGTGAGGGATGTTGACAGCTGAGGAAACTGTGATATGAAGAAGCAGGCATACTCAGGAAATCTCTGTACCATCTGCTCAATACTGCTATAAAATTATGTCTGTTTGTAACAACTGCATGCTAAACTATGATTAATTTGGAAAACCTTGTAGTAGATCAAGAATATGGTGAAAAGAACAGAAGAAAAGCTATTTTGAAAATGAAAATTATTTCAGAAAATCAAAAACAACAGAAATTAACACAATATTGTAAAGTAACTATACTCCAATAAAAGTTTTTTAAAAAAGGCCCCAGACATTTACAAATCAGAAATATACCTCTCCTAAACCTCCAGTCATCTCCCTGTTCATCCTGAAGACTTGACTGTTGCCTGGAAATCTGAGATACTTGATGATGTAAACCCTTTGGATCTCCTTCTGCTTTCATAAGCTGTGTGCGGAGCTCTTCTACCTAAATACATATAATCAAAGGTGAAGCTTTCATTAGTTTTAAAATCAGGAAAACAATAATTGAACTTATAATTATTACAAATTATTTCCCTAGGGAAAAAATCACTTCCCACAGATTATTATAAGCACAAGTTGACACCAAGTTACTTTCATTATGACAAGCACAGAGGAATAGTCCCTTGCTTCACTTCTTTATTCCTATTCCTTTCACGATGAAGGTATTTTCCCCTTCTTTGTGTCTATGACAAATAATTTGACCACATTTTACAAAATCCCTATTTTCACCTCAATCTACTCTACTACTATTAACCCAAATCACCTCCTGTTAAGTACTGTATGTTTTTACATTTTTCACTTATTTTCTTTCATGTGAATGTAGTCTATTGGTTGGTAAAGTCAAGTGAAATGATCACAATTTAAAACATTTTGATATCAAAGTACTGCTCAAAATAAATAAGCACTGAAGGCTGTTGAAAAAAGTATAAACTCCTTGAGGTCAGGTACCCTTTTATTCATCTGCATGTATCTGGAGTCTAGCAGGCAAGTCCCCAATGACCATTAAACAAGTTAGCGGTGGCAGAACATCTCAGCTAAAGTCAAAGGGCAACCTAAACACAGAAATCTCTTATTTCAAAAGGTTAGAAGTTATAAGGCAGAGTTCTAAAACCAAAAGAATCAGAAGGAATTGAATATAGATATAACCTTCCATAAAAGAAAGTCTAAACTCTGCCAACATTAATTCCATCATACCACTGGCTGCAGAATAAAGCCATTACACGTTTTTAAGGATTTTGTAAAACAGGTGCCATGTTGCATTTTCAGGATTAATCATCAAATAAACTACTCCTGAACATCTATAATGTCTGACATCTTTGCCTACCTAGCATATTATGTAGTGAGTTATGTAACCCATACCTCAAAAGAGAGGCAAGTACAACTGCAATTTACATTAAACACAAGCAGAAAGACAGTTAGAAATCCAATGCCCTTTCCCAGTGTATGTAAGATAGCTATTTCAAGCTACTGAACTTTAAATATCAGAAGCAACAAACAACTATTATGGGCTAATGGGCTACAAAATGTTATGTTTTAAAATTAAGCCTTATCTCTGGTTGAAAGGAAGCAGGTAGCATCTTGAAAACGAGAATATAAGACAATGATACATTCAAGGGAACTTGAACGTGCAAAGGTCTGTTTTATGTGTTTTACTTCCTCCTTCACTCTCCAATGCCTCCTCTAATAAAATTAAGCTCCTGGGAAAATTGTATCTTACCCATCCAGTCTCATTTTTACACTGGTTATGCTAAGAGAGATAATTTCTAAATTGGAGCGGCAATCAGCAAGATACACTGTCACAGGAAGAACTTGGGCTGGTGCTTTGTGCTGGCTTTCTCTGAATCTTCCTGAAAGGATTTCATCTTTTGCTTATGTGTGCTGGCCTGTGGCAGATTCATTTCGATATATGGCAGAACCAATACAATATTGTAAAGTTTAAAAATAAAATAAAATTTTAAAAAAAAGAAAGAAAAAAAAATTTCCTAGACCTGAATTTTTTTGCCCTTTCACAAAGACATTTAATAGAGAAAGAGACTCAATCCTGATTTAATGTAAAAGCAGATTATCATAGCTTGCATACTTACCTGATGCAAAAGTGTTTCTCTGCTGCCTTCTGACTGATTCAGTAACCTTCGAGATAGCTCCAATTCCTGTTGAAGCTAGAGTTTCATCAAAGGATAAGGAAAAATGTCCAGTGGGGCAGAAGAAAACTAAATTATTACAGGCATAGTTTAAGAGGAGAAAAGTGAAAAGGTTTTCAGACTTTTACAGCTAATATAAAAAGATAAACATCTTGTGATAAACACATATCAATGCTCCCATTAAAATAATGGTAATTAAATAACAAAAACTGAACCAGACCAGACTGCAGGAGGTCTGCACTCTGGTCAGTTTCATCTCAATTATGACCTGTTTAAATAGTCTTTCCTTAAAGGCCTCCTTTTTGTTATCTCTAAAATAAGGGTTTTATATAAGACAATCTCTGAGCTCCCTTCAGTTTTAAATCATTTTAATGCAAAAGTCTAAAGCGATTTTTTTCTTTAAATTACTACATGTAGTATCATATGAACTAAATTAGAATAAAAATTTCAGGCACCCAATGACTCAAGGTATATTTCATCCAGTTGGTGACTACTTTATATTCTTAATAGTCTTATACTCCTAATATTTCCAATATTCATAACATTTCAAAAATTTTGAAGTATCTCAATTCAGAATAAGACATTTTAAATTTCCCTAATAATACTGCCATTAGATAATACTCACAGAAAATGTGCCAGTTAGGTAACTAAATACGCTACAAAGTCACTGTGCCTAGCTAATTTCAAGTTGAAAAATATAACAGAATGTAAAGGGGAGAAAAATATGCCACCCCAAAGTACACTTCTTTGGCTCAAGTATTATTGTGAGCTGATGGTAAGCAAAGCCCAGCAGACTCAGGAAAAGCTTTTCATCTTCCCCTTAACTGCATAAAAAAATTTAGAAAGCGGGTCTGTACCAGGAAAAGAGCTATTACTAAAGATACTCTCTGTATCTGAAAGATATACCTGCATGCCAGGGCAAACATCTGTTAACCATAACCCACCCTCCTCACTTCCTCTGAACTGCCTTCCTTCCCTCTGAAGTCCCAGGCCCCTATTCCTTTCCTTAGCTCAGGATGGGAGATAAGCTTCAATTTCAATTGCCTGGCTGCCTTTGTATCTCGTATGTTTGTGGGGCTCCCATACGAACAAAATTAAATGCTTATTCTCCTATTAATCTGCTTGATATCAATTTAATTATTAGACCAGCCAAAGAACTAAAAGGTTTGTAAAGGGAAAATCATTTTTCCTCCCCTTTCAAATGGAAAACATGTTTGCTAAAAATCCAGAGCTTATATATGCTGGACATGCTTGCAATTTGTAAGGGTAAGGTCATTTTGTGAAATCACAAGTTTGGATTAAGATGTTATTAAGTGCTTCGATTTTAATAGTTATCCTAAATTATCACTTCATTTGAACAAACTACTATCTATACATTAGTCCTTCAGAAATTGTGCGTGTGGTCGAGATGGCTACTAAGGAGAAGCATAGGGGAGCACTGTGGTGATGGAACAGTTCTGTGCTTTGACTGTGGCGGCAATAAGATAAGCACACACAAAAAAGCACACACACAGCCTCACTCGACACAGACACAATAAAACTGGTGAAATCTGCATAAGCTGGATGCATTGCAAGTGTCAATTCGCTGGTTTTGATACTGGATGGCAATAAAACAAAATGTTACCATTGAAAATAATTGGGTAAAGGGCACAGGGCACATTTTATTTTGCAACCTCTACAGACCTATTATTATTTCAAAACAATTTTCTAATCCAATTATATAAGCTTTTTAAATACCATACATGCAGCCCAGAAAATAAACATCACATATTTTTTAAAGTAGAGCTGGCCCTTGAACAACATAGGTTAGAACTGCAGAAGTCCATTTACATACGGATTTTTTTTTTTTTTTAATTGTAAACACCACAGTTTACAATCACACTAGGACCACAGCCTTGTCTAACTCAATGAAACTAAGCCATGCCTGTGGGGCAACCCAAGACGGGCGGGTCATGGTGGAGAGATCTGACAGAATGTGGTCCACTGGAGAAGGGAATGGCAAACCACTTCAGTATTCTTGCCTTGAGAACCCCATGAACAGTATGAAAAGGCAAAATGATAGGATACTGAAAGAGGAACTCCCCAGGTCAAGTTGACTCATTGGAAAAGACTCTGATGCTGGGAGGGATTGGGGGCAGGAGGAGAAGGGGACGACAGAGGATGAGATGGCTGGATGGCATCACCCACTCAATGGACATGAGTTTGAATGAAATCCGGGAGTTGGTGATGGACAGGGAGGCCTGGCGTGCTGCGATTCATGGGGTCACGAAGAGTCGGACATGACTGAGCGACGGAACAGAACTGAACTGGAACACCACAGTATTACAGGATCCCCAGTGTGTTGAATTCACAGGTGTGGAAGCGTAGCTAAACTGCAAATACAGAGGGCCAACTACATTTTATACTCGGATTTTAGACTTCACAGAGGGTCAGGGTTCCTAAGCCCACACTGGTCAAAGGTCAACTCTAAGCCAGCTGTAAAGTACCTGTAGAGGCAGAGAATCCACACAAAATATTACCTGACCAGTTCTCTTGTTTCCATGGCTAAATAAAAAGGGAAGAAATCACCCTGAAGTCAAAGTAGTTTGAAAATCTACCAGGGCCTACCCTGGTCATATTTCCTGGGTAATGTCAGCAGTCTCAGCTCCCAAAGGGCAAGCGTGATGGCCCGACACATCTTGCTTACCACCATGAAGGCAGCAGAAACGCATCATGGAACTCTACGGAATTTGGTGAAATAAAGGAGGCAAAGGCAAACGGAAAAGATAAAAAATGGGATAAAGAATATTACAGCGGGGGCAAATTTTCACTTTATCATTTATTACTCTGGGCTCAGCTTAAAACCTACTCATTTGCAAATTGAAGAGAGTTGTTTGGCCTCTGAATCACCTTCCAGTTCTAAAGGGCTAGACTCTGCAGGTTCACAGACATGAATATATAGCAAAGGTTCTTAATATTTAATAAGAACAGAGGATTTTTCAGAACGAGGCTGCTTATTTTTATCTTCTGTAATGAAAATGAACAGATGCAAAATACTCAGCCTTTAAACAACAGGTCTTTCCTAACCCTGCAGCAAAGTCAAGCTCTTTAAATGTTCTCCAACAAGGAATGGCCATGTTTAACCCCCGTCTGAAAAAGTAAAGTGGCCAGAAGACAAGGCAGCAAACGACCTGTGCATGTTTCCAAGAGCAAATAGCAGAGAGCGGCAGAGCCCTGAGGCCAAGGGATTCCACACCAAGACATAAAGGCCTCGCTGCACTAATGAGCAAATGACCTCAGGACATCCAGTGAGCGTCAGTGGCCCCAAACATTAGTACTCTTTGAAAGACGATTTTCAGAATCTTACTTTACTCTTCTCACTTTCTGTTTGTCTTAGCTTATTTTTCATTTCTCCTTCATTCTCCTCTGCTTTAGCTTCTTGTTTCTTCAGTGCCTAGAGAGACAGAATGGGAAAATAAACACTATTAATATTCCAAAAGGATTTATTAAGAAGAAGCTGAGGCAGATGATTATGAATTGCCCAAAACATACACATGAATTACAACCTGCTCATTCACTCAAGTCCTAAGATCACTTTGCTGGGGATCAAATATAAACACCTTTCCAATCTACCTAATCAAGTTCGACTTAATTTCATTTTTTCCCATCTTTGGGAATTTTATAACACATTCAGAGAACTTAGACAGCTAACAATTTTCTTGGAAACAAATTTTACAGCCTGCAGAAATAACAGTATTTACAAGTTATATTATCTGTTCAACTATTCTTGATATGATACCAAAAACCAGTTGACTACCTTTTCAAATTCTGGAAAAAAAAAAAATCAAGGTAGAAAGATGCTGGTTGCATCATTATTGCATGTATGACATTTTATCACAACATATAACTGGCTCTTCAAACCTTACTTCACATACAGCAAAAAAAAGTATTCTTTTTTTCTCTCTCTTTAATAAATATTTTTTCCTTTTAACTTTCTTCCTTTTTTCCTTTTGATTTTTTTTCCCATTTTTCTCTCTTTAATAAAATGAAGAAAAGGAACTTTACAAAAATACAAACTTCAAAACTTAACCACAAAAGTGTTTGTTTTGGTTTGTATCTATGTTAAAACAAAATTAAACTTGAGAAAAAAGTTTATACTAAGAGCAATCTTTCATCTAAAAAACAATCCATTTGTTTAAAAAAATGTTTGACACTTTGAGCATTTAGACTTAAAAAGGTACATGTGTGGAGACCATCAAAATTGAGAAAAGCCAAATTTCCAGATCTCTTTTCCAACAAGTTCTATGATGCTCAAAAGAAAAATTATTTTTAGGCAAACAGCAAAACATGATAAAACTGTTGTTTTGAAACAAATATAATCAATCACATTTCGATTTCATTTACTCACATATCCCACAAATATCTCCAAAGCGCATAAACATGTGTATACAGAATAACCATGGACCCCTATCCATGAGATTACTGCTCCCTCTGCACGGCTCCTACTCTCACTAATAAAAACAATTAAAGAAAAAGGCAGAGTTGTTGGTTAGTTGCTAAGTTGTGTCTGACTCTTTTGCAACCCCATTGACTGTAGCCTGCCAGGCTCCTCTGTCCATGAGATTTTCTAAGCAAGAATACTGGAGTGGATTGCCATTTCCTTCTCCAGGTGATCTTCCCAACCCAGGGACTGAACCCAAGTCTCCTGCACTGGCAGGTGGAATTTTCACCACTGAGCCAGCAGGGAAACCCAAAAATGCAGAGTAGTTTTGGTTTGAGTATAAATAATGTAATAATACTTGAGAGTGCTGTGGTCAGGCATTCTTCTTCTTCTTACATAAAGTAAATGTTAATATATTCTACATACTAAATACTTATATTTAATTTTTATGAAAATTCCATGAGTTATCATTAAAGCCATTTTATTAAGAGGGAAGCTGGAGTTACAAAGAATTGAATACTTTGCTCAAGGTCATTCATCTAGTTCATGACAGAGACAGGAAGTAGATTCGGGCTGTCTGCCTCTTAACCCTGAATGGTATTGCCTCTCCATGTTGAAATAACAGTATTAAGCACAGAGTGAATATGAAGACTAAATAATTTGATACTTTTAAAGCATTAAAAGGGGACTTCCCAGGTGGCTCAGAGGTAGAGAATCCACCTGCCAGTGCAGGAGATGCAGGAGACATGGGTTTGATCCTTGGGTCAGGAAGATTCCCCTGGAGAAGGAAATAGCAACCCACTCCAGTTCCAGTTGTTCTTGCCTGGGAAATCCTATGGACAGAGGAGCCTGGTGGGTTGCAGTCCATGGGGTCACAAGAGAGTAGGACATGACACAGTGATTAAACATCAACAATCATGATTACAAAACTGCTAACAATTGATAAAGTATTACAAATCATAACATTTTTCAGGTAGCTACCAAGTGATTTTGATGTTTGATACTTGTTCTTTATTGTAAGTTAAGTAAAATTTGTAATAATACTTACTTATATATGTATAACCTACTTGTTTTTGGCTGGTGGGATGTGTTTAGAAATTTTTCCTGAAAAAATTATCCTAGAAATTTGAGAATTACTGCATCTCTATTCTTTCCTTGCTTCTTCAGTCTAATTCCACCTAACGTGTGTGTGTGTGTGTGTGTGAGAGAGAGAGAGAGAAAGAGGGAGAGGGAAGGAGGGAAAATTTGAAGAAAAAAAGATACAAATTATTGCTATATTTTTCATGAATTCATTTAATAATATTTGAACTATCTTATTCCCCAACATCATCATTCCAACCTAGCCACCCCTCACCTTTTTTTTCTTTAGTAAGTGAAACTTAGTTGGTTATCTTTTCAATACTTTTTCTTTGAACTTTTAAAAACCAGCCTGGGCTTTTCCACAGGGAGGAGACTTCTTCAGGCAGATGATAAGTTTGATCAAATTATAAACAGTCAGGCTCCCCAGGCTCCCCTTCTGGATTCAAACTCCTAAGCAGAAGCCATTTCAAATGGGTATGCACTGAAGGCCCACCCAAGCCAGGTGGCATCACTTAAGGCCATAAAAAACTTCCAGAAAGATGAGCCTGTCCCAAATATGAGAGTCATTCACTTCCAAAGCCAAATTCAAAATCCACCTTGGAAGACTCTTCAACCTTCAGCCAGTAGCTGCTAACGTCCTTCCAGTAAGATTTTGTACATCTTCATGTTTCAAACTGTTTCCACCTCTGCTTACTGAAAACAGAAGGAGGCACCTTTATAAACCTGGCTTAACTTCATGCCGCCACTCTAAGGAATTTAACTTACTTAAGAACTCAAACTCCAAAAATTCTCAGGGAAGAAATGTTTCCATTTTACTAACTGGAATTAATACATTTCTGTCCTTTTCTCATGAGCTCCAAAACTTAGAATTTAAAAATCCTATCACATTTTACACCAAACAAACAAGAAAGACATATTAACATTTTCCAAGTGTTCACATACCTTAGTTTAAGTCAATTTTTTTTAAAAGCTTAATTCATTTATATGCTCATTTTAACTTACATAGATAGGCATTCAAATATGCCTTGTTTATCTAGAACTTTACATTTCCAAAGAGAACTGCAAAAGGTTTGTTGTCACTATGGTATAAGCTTCAGAAAGCCAGGGACCCCATCTGTCATGATCACATTTTAACACTAACACAATTCTTGGCACATTTTAGGTGGTAAACATATGTTATTTAATGGATGAATAAACATCCCTTTATAATTCCTGAATAACAACTGCAGTTTACAACTGGCCAACTCTGTTCATCACCTACATTAAAGTTTCCCAGATTTCTCCCACCTTTCTTAACCACTACATTTTCTCAAACACCAAGCTGTCTTTCTTTCTGAAAGAAACAATTATTAAGATATAGTGATGTCGGAAAATGAATATTTATTTGGGGGTTTATGTCAAAGAGTTAATAACCCTTTCCTGTTTTCCAAAGACATCATTTTAGACTTTTCCTTAGGGAAAAAATCCTCTGAATGGTTTTATTTTTGATAATTCAGATTTACAGTACAATTGTAAAGACAGCTTAGAATTCCCATATATCTTTCACCTAGCTTTCCCTAAAATTAACATCTTACATAACAATGGTAGGTTTATCAAAACAAAGATGTCAAAACTGTTACAAAACCATTCAGCTACAGGTTTTATTCAACTTATCATATGGTCTTTATTCAAGACACTTCAGAGCATCTTATCTCTTTAGTCTCCTCTGATCTGGGGAAGTTTTTCAATCTTTTCTTCCTTTTACGATTTCAGTATTTTCAAAGAGAAAATACTTCAAGTATCTTCAAGACAGATATTTCATAGAACACCCTTCAATATGGGTTTTTCTGATGTCTTCTCATAATTAGACAGAGCTCATAAATATGGGGACAGAATATCCAAAGGTAAGTGCCCTTCTCAGAGCTACGCTGTAGGGAACATGGTAACATGACTCAGGATAGCAAGGATAGCCTTGATCACTTGTTTAGTGCAGGGTGGTAGCTGCCAAATCTCCCTACCATAAAGTTAGTATTCTTTCCTGTTCAGACCCTGTTAGAAGCAAGTCATTAAGTCCAGCCCACAATCAAAGGGAGAAGAGTTAAGCTCCACTTCCCAGTGGGAGAATATCAAAGAATATGTGGAAATACCTTAAAATCACTAAAGTAATATTCTGGTAGACAATTTGAGCTGTGCAAGTATGCTTAAATTTCACCCACCAATTTAAGCTTAAAATCAGACCTAATGTAACATTACCAGTATGTTTTTGGCCTACAAAATGCAACCCAGATTCCTGATATGTTAACTCACAGGCCAGTGCTCACTGCTAAGTAGAAAGTTGAACCCCTCTGCACTCTCCTCCAGATAACCTACCTGCACCAAAAACATTAATGGGTAATGTAGAATTTATGTAAGACCATATCAGTGGATGGAGTACACTCATCAAGTCTCCATCTAATCCTAATTCTCCTATTTTACTCATCAGGAACTCTCTTTCTCCCCAGTTCTCCTCCATCTTTCTTCAGCTTCATTGTTTGGTTTCTTTTCAGCTTCTAGATATTCCCAAATGGCTTCTAAATATCCCTCCCCAAGTTATACAGAGCAATGTGCTCTATTCCAGTTCTCAACTTTGAACACTTATACTGGTTACCATGTCCAACATCCCCGCTTTCCTCACTCCATAAAGAAAAGTTACCAGGATCCAGGATCCCCTTACAGGGCAGTTGGCAAATAATTACTTTTCATTCTCATCACATCAGTTCAGTCACTCAGTCGATTCCAACTCTTTACTACCCCATGGACTGCAGCACACCAGGCTTCCCTGTCCATCACCAACTCCTGGAGCTTGCTGAAACTCATGTCCATCGAGTCGATGATGCCATCCAACCATCTCATCCTCTGTCATCCCCTTCTCCTCCTGCCTTCAATCTTTCCCAGCATCAGGGTCTTTTCCAATGAGGCAGTTCTTCATATGAGGTGGATTGGAGTTACAACTTCTGCATCAGTCCTTTCAATGAATATTCAGGACTGATTTCCTTTAGGATTGACTGGTTTGATCTCCTTGCTGTCCAAGGGACTTTCAAGGGTCTTCTTCAATACCAAGTTCAAAAGTATCAATGCACTCAGCTTTCTTTATGGTCCAACTTTCACATCCATACATGACTACTGGAAAAACCATAGCTTTGTCTAGATGGTTTTAATATGCTGTCTCTGCTTTTTAAGCCTCTGCTTTTTAATATGCTGTCTAGGTTGGTCATAGCTTTTCTTCCAAGGAGCAAGTGTCTTTTAATTTCAAGGCTGCCATCACCATCTGCAGCAATTTTGGAGCCCAAGAAAATAAAGTATGTCACTGTTTCCATTGTTTCCCATCTATTTGCCAACAAGTGATGGGATTGGATGCCATGATCTTAGTTTTTTGAATATTGAGTTTTAAGCCAGCTTTTTCACTCTCCTCTTTCACTTTCATCAAGAGACTCTTTAGTTCCTCTTCACTTTCTGCTATAAGGGTGGTGTTATCTGCATATCTGAGGTTATTGATATTTCTCCGGGAAATCTTGATTCCAGCTTGTGTTTCATCCAGCCCAGCATTTCTCATGATGTACTCTGCATATAAGTTAAATAACCAAGGTGACAATATACAGCCTTGACATACTCCTTTCCCAATTTGGAACCAGTCCATTGTTACATGTCCAGTTCTAACTGTTGGCTTCTTGACCTGCATACAGATTTCTCAGGAGGCAGGTCTGGTATTCCCATCTCTTGAAGAATTTTCCAGAGTTTGTTGTGTCATCAATGAAGCAGAAGTAGATGTTTTTCTGGAACCCTCTTGCTTTTTTATTTCACAGCATCATCTTTTAGGATTTGAAATAGCTCAACTAGAATTCCATCACCTCCACTAGCTTTTGTTTGTAATGATGCTTCCTAAGGCCCACTTGACTTCGGACTCCAGGATGTCTGGCTCAAGCTGAACAATCACACCATTGTGGTTATGTGGGTTATTGAGATCTTTTCTGTGTATTCTTCTGTGTATTCTTGCCACCTCTTCTTAATCTCTTTTGCTTCTGTTAGATTCATACCATTTGCGCCCTTTATTGAGCCCATCTTTGCATGACATGCTCCCTTGGTATCTCTAATTCTCTTGAAGAGATCTCTAGTCCTTCCCATTGTGTTGTTTTCCTCTATTTTTTTCCACTGATCACTTAGGAAGGCTACGTTCTCATACTAATAGGTATTTAATTTTTGTATCTTATAATTAGTATAAATGTTAGTCATTTTACTTGATGTGAAAGGAATATCAGTAAGTTGAACTTTAATCAAATTGTGTTTCCTAGTACATGGACTTATGCCCTCAGTCCAGTTGCTCAGTCATGTCCGACTCTTTGAGACCCCATGGACTGCAGCACACCAGGCCTCCCTGTTCATCACCAACTCCCGGAGCTTGCTCAAACTCACGTCCTTTGAGTTGGTGATAACATCCAATCATCTCATCCTCTGTCGTCCCCTTTTCCTCCTGCCTTCAATCTTTCCCAGCATCAGGGTCTCTTCCAATAAATCAGTTCTTCGCATCAGGTGGCAAAAGTATTGGAGCTTCAGCTTCAGCATCAGTCCTTCCACTGAATATTCAGAACTGATTTCCTTTAGGATTATGCCCTAGAAAAACATAATTCTTCTGAAAGTCAACTATTTTGTTTTTAAATTTGAATTTCCATATATGAGCTGGTTGAATAAAAGAATCTCTAATTCTCTTGGATATCTAAGAATCTGCAATAATACTTTCCTCCTCACTTTCCAGTTAATTTTATCACTTTTCCAAAATAACATATGTTTCTATTGTAGCTCTACTTTATGTCTAAAACATCATCTAATGCCTTTCTTATTTCTCCTTTTATTCTAAGGCAGGGATCCCCAAACTCCAAGGTCTAATGGTTGATGAACTGAGGTGGAACTGATGTAATATTAATAGAAATAAAGTGCACAATAAATGTAATTGCTTCAATCATCACGAAACCATCCCCACTCCAACCCCAGTATGTGGAAAAATTTTCTTCCATGAAACCGGTTCCTGGTACCAAAAGGTTAGGGACTGCTCCTCTAAGGATATTTAAGTCTCAGAAAACTGAGGCAACAAGAACTTAAACTTTATTGTTTTCACTGGAGGAGCAAAAGTGAGGTATTGAGAAGCAACCCAAAGAAAATTACTCTATTTCAACCATATTATTTAGAAATCTCGTTAACTTAAAACATTATTTCTACTACCTATACAACATAAGCCAGTAAACAAGTAACACACAAGCAATATTCTAGCCCAAAACGCTGAACCTATTTTCTACATTTTCTACATTAGTTTAAAATGAAAGACCAAAAGAGGTCTAACTCTTAAGACCTAGTAAATAGATACATTAATGCACTTTAAATTTTGGAAACACAGGTAACAGTCAAAGAGAAATAGTTTAACATTAACTAAATCAAAATTACAAGTCATTTCTTTAAACCTTAGTAACAAACTTTAATTCATTTACTACCTCTTTTAAAAATGAAAGGCCACACTGGATTTCTTTTCCATTTGACTTAGATCAAGCAACTTAGAATTATATTGAAAACTGACCCAGTAAAAGTAGTTATAAAGAGGAAAAAAATTCACAAGCCAATGAATTTCTATTACTGTGTTATTTTGCCCTTTAAAACTTGTTTTTTTTCTTAAAAGCAGTTTAGCTATAAAGCTATCATGTGCCCTGCTTCTGGATTCAGGTTGTCTTTTACATATTTAAGATCACAGCAACAACACTGGCCTTAATAGAGGGTCCCTAGAGCACATTTAAACCTTTAATAACAACTTTTCTTCTTTTCCTTAAGTGTGCCTATTTCCATTAAAAAGACTAACATAGTGAGTTTTGTACTACTTATGTTCTTTAGAGGCTGATGCTTCTGAATTCTCACAGTTAAATATAATCAAAAAAAAAAAAAAAAAAAGGAGTCTTTCCTTTAAAAGAATAGGGGAAAGGGGAAAAAGAAAATGTTTGCAGACATTTCATCTGACCAAAAAACTCCCACAACTTTGACAATAGGCATGTTTATCAAGAAGTTCTAAAAAATAACACACTCAAAAATGTAGAACAAATAAGGAACTAAAGGCCTTTTGTCTACTTTAAATGGACCAGCAAAGCCTGGGTAAGAATGATGGAGCTGGAATGAAATAAAGGTCACATGTTAATTACCCACACAGGCCACTGAAATTTCAAAAAACAATCATGAGCATAAGCCATCCTGTCTCACCCTAGTCACTCAGCAGTGCTACAACTGCACGCCATTGGTTACAAGAGCAAGAATATGCGGATGACAAACCAACAGTTTTCACCGGTAAGCTAACAGGACTACAGAAAAACAAGTCTGTGCTCGTACTGAACAACAGGTCTGTAATAGTATATTAAAGGTACAAATGTTTAAGTCATATTTTCTTTTTCTCCAGTAAAAATGAAAAATGAAAAAGTCATATTACTGAAAATTATAACAGTTGCTCTTAATATATATGTGTGTATGTATTTATATATGTGTATATATATTTGTGTTTATATATATATATATATTTTTTTTTTTAACCCTTATTTTTTAGAGTGGTTTTAAGTTCACAGTCAAATTAAGAGGAAGGTACAGTTCCCACATACCCTTAGTCCACATACAGGCATAACCTCCCCAATTATCGACATCCTCCAACAAAATGGTGCATTTGTTACAAGTAATGAACCTAAATTGATGCATTATAATAACCCAAAGTTCATGGGTTACATAAGGTTCACTTGCTGTCATACGTCCTATGGGTTTGGACAAATGTATGATGACAAGTGTGCATCATTATAGTGTGATAAACAGTAATCCCACTATCCTAAAAAAGGCCCCTGTGATCCACCTATTCATCTCTCCCCTCTCTACCCCAACTTGATGCTCTTTACTATCTCCATATTTTCCCCCCAGAAAGTCATTTAGTCAAAATCATACAATCGGTGATCTTTTCAAACTAGCTTCTTTCACATAGTAATATGCCTTTAAGGTTCTTCTATATCTTTTCATGACTTCATAAGTCATTTACTTTTTATAATTGTTCATGTAAGTACAAAATAAAAATCAGGAAATATTTTAAACTTCATAATATAGTAATTGTGGTTGTCGTTTAGTCGCTAAGTCATGTCCTACTCTTTTGCAACCCCACGGACTGTAGCCCGTCAGGCTCCTTTGTTCATGGGATTTCCCAGGCAAGAATACCAGAGAAGGTTGCCATTTCCTTCTCCAGGGGATCTTCCTGATCCAGTGATTGAACTCACATTCCCTGCATTGGCAGGTAGATTATTTACCACTAAGCCACCATATTTTGATGCCAATTAGACCACATAAGCTATAAATTGAAGTTGTAAGTTGTTTATATTTATGTATTTTAAAAAATCAAAAGCTTTAGGGACATGTTATATTTCACATCAAAGAAAAACATTATTAAGTACTCAGTATGTATAAAACACTATAATTGGAACCTGACTTGAGTGGAATTTTTTAAAAGACAAAAGTCTGCTATTTCCAAAATTCTCTTCTGTAAACCTAAATCATAGCTCCAAAACTATCAAACACCAATAGAAAAATACATATTTTGAAAAGGAATATATATGCATAATACAGCAGGATTTTATTGCTCATAACTAGTACTACTCATTTAAATTAACATAGATTTTATTTCTATCAAGTTCTGTGAATTTCTAAATTTTGTTTTTTCCTAAATCAAGTCAGAGATTCCTCCCACATGAAAACTAGCTAAAGTCATGGAAAATTTTAGCCTTTAAGTTCATCCAGTTGGGGATTATCTGTGCCAACAAAAACCATAACAAAACAAACAAAAAAAAATTAAGTTTCTTTTCAAGGCAGAAAACAATACATTCATCTTCTAAATCCCTGAGCCAATATCTAACTCAAAGACAGCAGAGTGAATATTACTTAAATTGTTCAAAGAAATTTATTTTCAGCCGTAACCAAGGAACAAGAATTCTATACCAACATCTATGATTTTAAAACACTTAAATAAGTGAAAGTAGAACTGTGTGAGAGAAGTCCAAGGGGATCGGATACTGATCATTACCACTGTGACACCATATAGATTTGGGGGAAAGCAAAGGGGAAGATTCTAAAACCCTGCTGCCAGCTGAACTACGTGTATTTTCCATACTGAAGCAGTAAGCACATAGTGAGGAGTCACAAGTTGCAGTCATTCCTGTTTTTCAAAGAGTAGAGTAATACCAAGTGGTTAAGCAAGATTTATCAGTAGTTAAGCACACTGCTATAACTTCTGATGGTAAGCAAAGTCTTAAATAATGTTCTTTAAAGATACCTGAGGTCTTGACAGCATAAAACTCAAAGCTTCTGTTTGAGAATGGCCTAGATGTCTTTTCTTTTTTCTTCTTCTTTTTATCATATGGTGATTATGATTTCAGGAATCCAAAGAGCTTTCATAGGAACTACTGTGGTAGGACAGATGGGTACATATTATGGACCTATTTTCTCTGATGAATGATGAAACAAACTCATTGCTTCCATTACATTCATATTTATGGAGGCTGTGACTGGTTAGGATGTCCTGTGCCAAAGAAGTCAACCGAGGTCATGGGTTCAATCACCATGAGAGCCAATTCCCTTTGCTCTCTTGCATGGCCAGTGTCTTTACCCTAAACTTTAGCCCAAGGCCACATGGAAGACTAAGTAGGCCAGAGACCATGGATGAATCAGTGAAAATCCACGACCATGACTATAAAAATAACTCAAAAGTAAAACCCCTATTGACTAGCATCAGGATTTCACTCTTCAGACATTATTAAATTTGCCAATCTGCAAAACAAAACCTTAATCATTGCCTACAAAGTTGGTACGCTGAAAAGACATACAAGTCTTTTGACTTCTTTAATTCAAAAGCAACAACGGTAATGAGTATTACCCTCCTAAATGCCATTGCTTTTACTGGAATGGATTTTATTTTTATGCAACCTTTTACTTAATAAAAATCTTGCAAGTAAAGTTAAATGTGAGCCCAAAAAGTGTACTTTCCAGGATTTCCTTCAAATTCAAAAAGCAACCACTCTTAGTGGAGGGTCTGTTTTTATCTGAGTAGTTCCCTCTCAAAAAAGAGACACATAGTTTTATTAGAAATCCCAGAGCAATATGATACTTTGTTTGACTTTCTAAATGCAGGCCCATGGAGTTAGAAATATTGACAAACAGAAGATAATAGATAATTATGGAAATTTAATTTGGAATTTCTCAAGTTTTAGGTGTATTTGCGCAGAATGCTCTATAAATATACAACATCCTTCACTGTTCATAGTTAGAAGATATTATTTTATGCCTTTGAATTGCAGGGTGGGGGGGTTGTTTTGTTTTGTTTTTTACTTTTCTAATCAAAATAAAACAGTACCAAGCCTATGAATAAGCCTATCTGTAGCAAAGTCATCTTTGTTTGCACAATATTACTATGCACTCAGTAGCTGCCCAATAAATATTAATTGATAACGATGGAAAAGGGCTTTATAAACAGATGGTCTAGTACAAATTTGCTGAAAATGTGAATAAAAACATTCCACTCTTCAAGAAAAGCATAAAGTAGAAATTAAACAAGTCCTGCACTCAGAAAACCTCAGTCTATTATCAGACAGCTGTTTAGTCAACAAGAACACAAACATTTTTCATTATCATCATAGCATTTATAGCATTAAATGTCTATTTGCATATGGTCCCTGAACAGATTTAAGTTAGCAGTATTTGTCATAATTTGCAGAGATAATATTGATGAGAAAAAATAAGCACACATAAAAAAATGTGATTAAACATTACTTTGAGATCTAGTCATATGTAGTATGAACATAAAATATGTGTCAGACTTAAATGCAACTCATAGAAGCAATATGGGTAGTTATTTATAAATAAATAAGAGAATATGAGATGATATACAAGAACACCTAAGCAGATGTGTAAAGAACAGGTGAAACAAAGAATGAGGCAGAGGCCATAGTGGCCCTAATAGAATTAGTGACTATTCAATAACCTAGAGAGCAAACGATTAGGAAAGAAGAAACAAAAAATTATATGAGGACTTACTTCAACAAGGGTACGACCAAGGAAACTATAAGCACAGTGAACAACCCAGAAGGACATGCCGAAAAACACACATAATTCAAAACCACTTGAATAATTAGATGTAAGTTAGTATATATGGGAGAATTTTGGAGAAAAATAGTTGAAACGGGGAAGTGAAAGAGGATGGAAAGTATAAGTATGTAATACATAATAGCCTTAGGTATTATTTTTTAATAAAGCAAAAAGCCTAACAAGACATAAGCATTAATTATCTAGAAATAAGACTGTAAGAATTTTAGGACAACTTACACCTACACATCATCTCACAGAACCGCTCCCTTCAAAAGAATCCAAAGGCCTTAAGCAGCATGCTAACAGTTGACACATTACCTATTCTCTGATGTGGAATACATTTCTAATGTTCAACTTTCATCTTATCAATATTAAATAGTATATTAAATAATAGGTTCCTAAAAATAGTATCAAAATGAAACTATCTTTAATCTGGTTAGCTATTAATCTCAGTATTTCCCAATACAAAAAAGATAACATGGCTGGTAGAGACTTGTCTCTGATATCTACCACTCATGCAGGAAATTTGCTCTGTGAATGAAAATTCAAGTACTGAGTAAATATAAGGTCGAAAGAGACAACATCCAAGATCTCTTCCAACTTCTGTAAGAAGTTTCAGTTCAGTTCAGTCGCTCAGTCGTGTCCGACTCTTTGCGACCCCATGAATCGCGGCACACCAGGCCTCCCTGTCCATCACCAACTCCCAGAGTTCACTCAAAACTCACGTCCATCAAGTCGGTGATGCCATCCAACCATCTCATCCTCTGTCGTCCCCTTCTCTTCCTGCCTTCAATCTTTCCCAGCATCAGGGTCTTTTCCAATGAGGCAGTTCTTCACATCAGGTGGCCAAAGTATTGGAGTTTCAGCTTCAGTATCAGTCCTTCCAATGAATATTCAGGACTGATTTCCTTTAGGATTGACTGGTTTGATCTCCTTGCTGTCCAAGGGACTTTCAAGGGTCTTCTTCAATACCAAGTTCAAAAGCATCAATGTACTCAGCTTTCTTTATGGTTCAACTCTCACATCCATATATGACCACTGGAAAAACCATAGCCTTGACTAGACGGACCTTTGCTGGCAAAGTAATGTCTCTGCTTTTCAATATGCTATCTAGGTTGGTCATAACTTTCCTTCCAAAGAGTAAGCGTCCTTTAATTTCATGGCTGCCATCACCATCTGCAGTGATTTTGGAGCCCCCAAAAATAAAGTCTGACACTGTTTCCCCATCTATTTCCCATGAAATGATGGGACCAGATGCCATGATCTTAGTTTTCTGAATGTTGAGCTTTATTTAAGACAACTTTTTCACTCTCCTCTTTCACTTTCATCAAGAGACTTTTTAGTTCCTCTTCACTTTCTGCCATAAGGGTGGTGTCATCTGCTTATCTGAGGTTATTGATATTTGTCCTGGCAATCTTGATTCCAGCTTGTGTTTCATCCAGCCCAGCATTTCTCATGATGTACTCTGCATATAAGTTAAATAAGCAGGGTGACAATATACATCCTTAGGGGAAAAAAAAACATTTCCTACAGGCAGAATATTTAAAGTGTTTTGGTGTCATCTGAAAGGATCAATGCCTATAAAATAGACCTTAGGTTAAATAAGAGAGTGGGTGGACGTGGGAGGAAAGGAGAGAAATCAAGAGAAAGACTAATGAAGACTAAGGAACACTGTATGTCTGGGACCTGCACGTTTCCAGCTGTGCCAAATAGCGTTCAACCAACTCTGAAAGACAAACCCCATAATAACCAATCATCCTTTTCCATCTATTTCCTTTCTTTCAGCATGTTGACATTAATGGATTTTTCACAACCTTACAGAAAAGTGTTTAACCTTGCAAAAAAAAGAGTAAACCACAGGTAATGAACATAAAAGAGAGAAGAAAATAATTAGCATGGCATAAAATGATAAGAGAAAGAGCAATGTTTTGAATCAACAGTATAGTGGGTCTGAATTTAAATAAGGATTTCAGCCACAGATTGGTAAAGTGCTTCTTACACAGCAATAAGCAATAGAGTAGAATCATATTCATAAAAGATCTGCCTAAAATGATTTGAAAATGCACAGTCTCAGTAAAAATGCCATCTCTTTCACTCAAATTTTCCCAAAGGGCAGAGAAAGGGTAACTATTTCCCCTACGGGCTACTCTGGAGTCTTGGCAAAGCTGAAATAACACACCAAATTACACTCATTGTTAACATTTCTACTTTCCCAACTGAACTGGGAGCCCAAAAGCACAATAGATCATTTTAAGAGCCTTTAAATCCCTAGTCCCCAGCACAGCACCTGGCACGTGGTAGGTCCGTGAGGGTACTGGCCAAATGAATATTTCATAATGAATAGCTTATAACATTCATTCAAGAGACACTTACTGGGCCTATGGCAGGCACTGTTTTAGGCACTGGAGATATAGCAATGAGTACGACAGACCAAGTGCCTACCTTCTGCTCAGAGGGAGAGACGGCAGACAGATGGCAAACAAGGAAAAGTATTATAAAGAAAAAAATACAGCCAGATAAGGAGCTCAGGAGGGAAAAGGGGGATATATTATGTAGGCTAATTAATAAGGCTTTTCTGAAGTAGAGCTGTGAATGACAAGATGGTGTATGCAATGCAACTGCTTTCCAAGTTGAAAATCCTTGGCTCTGGGAATGGAAAGTACAAATGTCCAGAAGCGGAAGGGTGCCTGGCCTATCCTTGGAAAAGCAAAGCCAGGGTAACTGCCCTAGATTAAGTAATTAGGCAAAGCAGAAGAACAATAGAACACCAGGGTAAGATGGCAGGCAGGGACCACATCAGAGGGTCCTTGTAGGCTGAAGACTTTAGACTTCATCCTGAACAAGATAAGGAAAGCACTGAGGGTTTTGAAGAAAGAAGTAACATTACCTGATTCTATGGGGAAAAGATTGCAAGGAGGTTAAGAAGGGAAGCAAGGAGGTTACTCCACTACCCCAAGCAGGAAACAATAGTGCCCACAAGATCAAGATAATAAGTCAGGGTAGAAGTGATAGACGGGTGAGTTGTTAGCAATTAAGATAATATTTTCAAGACAGAGTTGACAAAATTTAATAATGAACTGGATATAAAGAATGGGAGGAATGGAGAAGGCAAGGCCATAAAAGATACATACAAAAAAGTTATAAAATTAAAATTATTTTACTATCAAGATGAATAGCCATATTTTTCAGAAGAAATAAATCATATGAGGTACTCTTAGGATGAGCCACACAAAGGTTTAGCACCTTCTCTACAAGTTCACGAGTCAGAAGGGGAAGGATCAGGAAATGGGGCTCCAGAGACCAAGTCTGCCCAGGCTTTCCAGTTCTGATTCACAGCATCACTCCAACTTGATCTCCACATCCAAGATGGATACAGGAGAGCAAGGCTTCACTTTCTCAACCTCAGATAATAAACATGAAATGGCGTAGCTTTTTCTCACTGTCATATGAAGCCCATCAAAGAACTACATAAGAAGGTAATAGCTGCAAATACTATTCTAACATGACCATAATACAGACAAGGATATGTTAGAAAAACCTAAGCAGTTTCTCATTTCTTGGGCAATAAATAAACCTACAGAGGTAGTATTAAAAAAGAAAGAAAAAAAGGATTCAGGGTACTAAACAGAAATGTAAATTCACTAGAAATGCAATGAGTCATGATGGAGCTATAAAAAATGCTTTTCTACTAACAAGTAAAGAAAACAAACAAGATTAACCAAATGAAAAACAAACAACATTAGAATATCAGTGGAAAATGAATATAACTGGGGTGAGAAGACAACAGGGGGCAAAGGCAGTGATTACTAAGGAGAAGAAAATAATCATTAGGAAATCCTGTTTTAGAGACTGTATCTTTGGAATACTTCTGTATAGCTTAGAAATATGAAACCTGGAAATGGCACAAGACTATATGATCCCAGAGAAATAAATTCTCATTTCAAATTGTAGTCTCTAATTGTTTTACTATACATAAAAAGATTTTTCCTTAGTGGGAGGGAAAGAGAGAGAAAGAAAGGAAATATAACTCTGAATAGAAAGTATGAAAGAAACTAACAAAAAGGCATAGAAAGGACAATTTTAGTGTTAAATTTAGCAGATGTCTTAATATGTACTACTCCATATGTCATATTTTATTTTTCAATAGTAGAAAGCAACACTGTTTCAAATTTAAGTTTCAAATAGCAGTAGTTAAATAATTAGATTTTTTTCCAGTTGCAATATTTGTGCCAAGTGCACTTTTAGGGAGCCATAAGAGATGAGGAATGTGTATATACTATAATCATTTTTCAGCAAAGTTTAGCAACTTTAATAAACGATGCCTGCAGTGTCGCAATTAATGGTTCAATACTGACGACTAGTGGCCAAAAACATACAGTAATGCCATTACCAGGAATCCTATGATTTTTATCATCTAAATTTGAAACACTTGATGAAACTTATGTGAGAAACCTTAAAAGAACTTCCCTTAAAAACTTCTTGACAATTGCATAAGAAAAAATTGTATCTGAAAAGTCTCTTGAAAAACCTTTTCTGTCCATTATTTGCAATATCCACAAACCCAAGCCAATAAGCACCTGCTATTGACCCCTAATGGGAACAACTTGGTAAAGTGTCCTTTTATCCACATCCACACAGCTGAATTAATGTAGTTTCAAAAACCCATAATTATTTCAACAGGTCCTACTTTTATATTTCATGAATCTGTGTAGTGCTAAGTATTATCTAACTTTGTTAGACACAAAGAAGAAATCCAACTATTCTAAATTTTCAACGTATTAATACTCTGAAAAGCAGTAACCTACTATATCAAAATGGCCATTTTCAAACGTTGAAATATTTAAAACTTAATTGTGATTGTCTGAATTCTTGAAGAATATTTATGGGATTCAGGTTAAATCTTTTAAACGGTTATATATTATACTTCAAAAAAGTTAAAACTTGTAAGACAAGAGGGCATAATAACTTGTATAGAAATACAGACCATTAACACAAATGGACCATATTACTAGTGATTTAATGCCATTATTTTATTATGTTATGTTTTCACTTTTAGGTTTCATTTTCAGGAGTCATTAAGTCAGAAAAACAATATGGAATTTCTAAAAAATGAAAATCACTCGAAAAGTAAAGGACTGTTTTTAAAAGATACATTAATGCCTGGTTTTATTACAGTTTACAAGACACTGCTTATCTATTAATATATCCTGACAATTAAAGTGTGTGGTTTTTTTTTCTGATCAAGAAAAAAAGTTAAACTTTGCAGATGTGTACTTTCTTCCTTGCAAGAATAAGAGCCACAGAATAATACAAAAATGTATACAGACCTTGGAAAGAAACTTTCTATCAAGAATGTTATATGCAGCTAAATGGTTATTTACATTTGAAAGCAGTCATTTTTCAACAACTATTCACAGAATATCTGTTGTATGATAAACACGGTACTATGTGCCCCAGAAATGATGGGCAAAAGGGCATGATGGGCAAAGTTCCTACCAATGGAGGAAGAACTAAAATCACATAAGTAGTTATGCCATATAGAGGGGAAGACATACAACACAGGTAAACAAATCACAACTATAGGTGACGTGTGGTAATAGTAAAAGGGCTGCCCAGTTGACGCTAGTGGTAAAGAACCCGCCTGTCAATGCAGGAAACAAGAGATGCAGGTCCAGTCCCTGGGTTGGGAATATCCCCCGGAGAAGGAAATAGCAACCCACTCCAGTATTCTTGCCTACAGAATCCCACGGATAGAGGAGCCTTGAGGACTACAGTCCATATGGTCACAAAGAATCAGACACGACTAAAGTGACTTCACAAGTTAATATTAAAAAATAAAGTCATATGACATAATAAGGAACAATGGGGGAGAAAAGGGCTATTTTAGAAAAGGGGGCAGGAAAGTTCTCTCTGAAGAGGTGGTAATTAAACCTGAAGGATGAAAAAGAGTAAGTTAGGCTGAGAATCAGAAGAAAAACATTCCAATAAGACAAGGAGAGGAAATCACTATGGCTGGAATTCCTTAGAAAAATTTGTAGGGTCACTCATGTACATTTAAACACAAACACAAATAGAAAAAAAATTTTTAATGGAAAATGTTTAATTTTTTTACTCATAAAATACAAAAAAAAATGATAATGGTACTAGGCTAAATGGGAAGTTTCAACAAATTTCAAAGAAATTAAAAATAAATACTAAAAAGTGTTAAAAAAAAAAAAGCATACATATATATTTCAAAATTCCAAAAGGCACTCTTAAGTCTTGAATTATTGAAGAAATCATAATAGAAATTATAAAATTTAGAAGGAAACTATCATAAAATAATAGTATGTCAAAACATAGGGTAATTTGTTCATAAATTTATAGCATTAATTTTTAAAAACAGACAAGTCAATTAATTAACTTGCAAGTCTGAAAAACAGAACATCAATCCTAAAAATGAAAAATCAGAAAATAAAAGTTAAAACCATAAGTGGATAAATTAATAAACAAAGCTAGTCAAAATGAAAACTAATAAAATAATTATATCTAGTAAGACTAATAAAGAAAAAGAGAACAAAAACTAAACAATATTAAAAGAATATAGCTTCAGAACAATCTTGAAAAAAAATACAGCAAGGCTATGATTGCTTCTTCAAATTAATATCAAAACATAACAAAATGGATAACTTACACAATCTGAAATAATCACAAAACTGAATCTAAAAAATTAAGTTTATATAATCCAAAAAACACAGAAGTTGAAAACCTTAGCCACCACAAAGACAGCAGGTATCAGTGATTATGTGAGTGAATTTTAACAAGCAGTCAAGAAATAGACAATCCTCTTAAAAAGACAGAGCCAGGGGACAGAAAAAGAAGGAACCTACCTACCTTGCTTTCATACCAAGAAGAGTAATGCAAAGAGAATTATCAGTTAACTCAACCATAAATGTAAATATAAACATACTAAAGAAAAAACTAGGAAATTAACTCAGCAATGTATAAAAAAATAATATATTATGGCCAAACGAAGTTCTCAGGAATGCAGAGAGAGCCCAGCATCAATTGATAAAAGTCAATTCCATTTAAATAAAAGAGAGGACTTTCCAGGGGACAGAGTGGATAAGAATCTGCCTGACAATGCAGGGGACATGGGTTCCATCCCTGACCCGGGAAGATCCCACAAGCCTCAGCTACTAAGCCAACGCACCACAACTACTAAGCCTACGACTACTAACTCCTGCTGCTGCTGCTGCTAAGTTGCTTCAGTCATGTCCGACTCTGTGCAACCCCATAGACGGCAGCCCACCAGGCTCCCCCATCCCGGGGATTCTCCAGGCAAGAACACTGGAGTGGGTTGCCATTTCCTTCTCCAATGCAGGAAAGTGAAAAGTCAAAGTGAAGTCGCTGAGTCTTGTCCAACTCTTCGCGACCCCCTGGACTGCAGCCCACCAGGCTCCTCCGTCCATGGGAGTTTCCAGGCAAGAGTGCTGGCGTGGGGCGCCACTGCCTTCTCCACTACTAACTCCTAGTGAGCTGCAACTACTGAGGCCCACGCGCCTAGGGCCTGTGCTCTGCAACCACAGCAACCACTGCAGTAAGAAGCCCATGCACTGCAATTAGAAAGCAGCTGCATGCAGCGGCAAAGACAGAGTGCAACCAAAAACAAAATATTTTATAAGCTCCACAATCCTCATTCATGGTTTTTTAAAAAGTCAACCTCTCTTGGCAACCTACAAATAGAAGCCAATGTTCTTTATCTGATAAAAGGACAGCGGTCAAAACCAGGCACAAACACCTTCCATAAGGTTGACACTCTAGAAGCATTTCTATAAATATCGGAATAAAACAAGGGATTCTTACTATCTTTGCTTATATTCAACACTGCGTTTGAGTTTCTAGTCAATTCAAAAATATCACAAGGAAAGAAATTAAATTGCCTTTAACTTCAAATGATATGATTAACTACCAGACCACCTTACCTGTCTCCTGAGAAACCTGTACGAAAGACAAGAAGCAACAGTTAGAACTGGACATAGAACAACGGACTGGTTCAAAGTTGAGAAAGGAGTACATCAAGGCTGTATATTGTCACTCTGCTTTAACTTGTGTGCACAGTACATCATGCGAAATGCTGGGCTGGATGACTCACAAGGTTGCCGGTAGAAATATCAACAACTTCAAATATGCAATAATACAATTCTAATGGCAGAAAGCAAAGAGGAACTAAAGAGCTTCTTGATGAGGGTGAAAGAGGAGACTGAAAAAGCTGGCTTGAAACTCAACATCCAGAAAACTAAGATCATGGAATCTGGTCCCATTGCTGCTGCTGCTAAGTCGCTTCAGTCGTGTCCAACTCTGTGCGACCCCACAGACGGCAGCCCACCAGGCTCCCCCGTCCCGGGGATTCTCCAGGCAAGAACACTGGAGTGGGTTGCCATTTCCTTCTCCAATGCATGAAAGTGAAAAGTGAAAGTGAAGTTGCTCAGTCGTGTCTGACTCTCAGTGACCCCATGGACTGCAGCCTTCCAGGCTCCTCCGTCCATGGGATTTTCCAGGTAAGAATACTAGAGTGGGATGCCATTGCCTTCTCTATCTGGTCCCATTACTTCATGGCAAATGGATGGGGGAAAAGTGGAAACAGTGACAGATTTGATTTTCTTGGGCTCCAAATCACTGCTGATGGTGACAGCAGCCATAAAATTAAGACACTTGCTCCTTGGAAGGAAAGCTATGACAAACCTAGATGGCTAATTAAAAAGCAGAGACATCACTTTGCCAACCAATGTCCATCCAGTCAAAACTATGGTTTTTCCAGTAGTCATTTATGGATGTGAGAGTTGGACCATAAAGAAAGTTGAGAGCTGAATAATTAATGCTTTTGAATTGTGGTGCTGGAGAAGATTCTTGAGAGTCCCATGGATAGCAATTAGATCAAACCAGTCTGTCCTAAAGGAAATCAATCCTAAATGTTCACTGGAAGGGCTGATACTGAAGCTGAAGCTCCAACACTTTAGCCACCTAATGCAAAGAGCCGACTCACTGGAAAAGACCCTGATGCTGGGAAAGATTGAGGGCAGGAGGAGAAGAGGGCAACAGAGACTAAGATGGTTGGATGGCATCACTAACTCAATGCACATAAATTTGAGCAAACTCTGGGAGATACTGAGGGACAGAAAGCCTGGCGTGCTACAGTTCATGGGGTCACAAAGAGTTGGACGTGACTTAGTGACTGAACAGCAACATGATTAGCTATACAATAGACAGGATGTCATTAAAGCTATTAACAAATTATACGAACTAATAAGATCATTTAACAAAATTATTGGATAACAGAGCCAGATATAAAACAACTGCATTCCTATATGCTACAAAATATCAATTAGAGATGCAATGAAAGAAAATATTACAATAGAAAGAAAAACCATAAGGTACTGAGAAGTAAGTCTAAGATGTACATGATCATTATAGAGCCAATTATAAAAATTATTGAAGAACATCAGAAAACACCTCTTCAAACTAATCTACAATTTAGTACAATTAAATCAAAATACCAGCAAGATTATTCGCAGAACTTGACAAGAGATTTTCATTATCATCCACTGAAATATAGTAAAAGCTCTAAAAAATGGAGACAACACATTACCAGGAATTATTCAGGGATAGACAACACATTCAGGGATAGACAAACAGAACAAACCATATAGACCTCAGACAGATATCACAGGACACTATATAGCAGAAGTGGCATTTAAACCAGAAGGAAAAGAAGAAATTATTCAACAAGGATGCTGAGGCAACTCATTAGTCATACAAGAAATAATTTAAGATTCCTTCCCTCTGCCATTAAAAAAGTGAAATTCCTGATAGACAATGCAAGTAATTTGGGATTGACATGTACACATGATATTTAAAATGGATCATCAAAAAGGACTTACTGTGCAGTCCAGTATTTTTAAATGAGCAAAATTTATACACAGGCTATTTGCACAGGCACAAATGAAAACTACCAGCAAATATGTGAAAAGATACTGAAATTCACTAACAGGAAATAGAAATAAACACGAAACTGAGTTAACATTTTATACTCATCAACTTGGCAAAAATTAAAAACATTTATAACCATTACTGACAGTAGGAATGTGGAGGAAAGGGGGCACTCTCAGCTATTTTGCTGATAAAAAAGTGAAGACTTAGAAAATAATGGAAAAATAAATCTGGTAATCTCTATTATAATAAAAGATCTGTCAATGGCAAAAAAAGATTAAGCTGGAACCACATCAGCTATTTGGAGGAATTTCCAGAGTACTGATGAGAGAAAAAAGGAAGGTGAAGAAACGTAGATATATGTAATCCTAGTTTACTAACATAAAAACATACCAAAAAAAAAAAAAAAAAAAACCCAAAGACCTCTGTATATGCAAATGTATATATATTTTATAAATATATATATATATGTCCAGCATAATTAAGAGCACAAAAAGAAAAAAAATAATATATCCCAGGCTGTTTACACTATTATTTTTATTTTAGTGAGTAGGGGTAGTAATTATAGTGAAAAACAGAGGGAAAGAAATAGGAAAAAAATGACCTGAGCAATAAAGCTGCATTAAAAAAAAGATCACGTAAGAATTTATGATATGAAGTTATGCATTTATTTATATTAAATATAAAAATACTTTTTATACTAAATACAAAGTTTAAAAACAAAGAACCACATGAGAAATAAAACCTGTTAAACAATGTATCAAAATAATACATTAGTATGGTCACTACTTAATGCAGTCAACAAATAATTATTAAGAGCATACTATGTTAAATGCTAGAAATAAAAAATTTTCAAAACAAGTACAATTAAAAGAGATAATACATTAAGAAATGGTAATTAACAGGAATAATCTGAGACTAAAAACTTTACCTCACATAATATACATTACCGGAAACTGAACAGAGAGAGGAAAACAGCCATCAGTGCAGAAGAAGGAGAAAAAGAGTCAATGGCATTAAGAATAATGAATATAAAATATATATATATATAATATAATGAATATAAAAATATAAAAGAATAAAAATTGTGGCTCAAAGTAAGGCCTAAATTTCTTCTACACACAATTTTGCCCCCCTGAAGCACGAACACTAGAGTGTAAGTTTTCAAATTTTACCTTGCAACACACGTTCTCCTACAGAGCAGTACATGTGTAGCTGTGCCGCTGTGACACTCTGGGCTTCAGCCCTTTGTCAGTCTGGGGCCCTGGGTGGTGTCACCCTACCTGTGTCATTCTCTATTAAACTCTACCTCATCACCTAGGTCTGACAAAGTACTGAATTCTAGAGATCATACCCCAAGGATTGCAAAACTAGGTGCGTTCTCTGAGTTTTTCTTGTGCTTTCCACAGAACTTGTCTTTTATTTTTGAACTCTCACTTACTTATAATTTCCACTGGTCTTTCTTAACACCCAGGGTGGCTACTGGGATGGTCAACATGAGGGTGATTTAATGTGCACTTATTTAGAAGGGATCTAATAATATCGGGGGAATTGAAGCTTGTACTACGAAAAAATGTGAAAATGTAGGGGAACCTACAAAAAAAGAGAGCACTGGTTATGGAAAGAAGAGGGTAAAGAAAATGGCCACACAAAAGTTTTGAAATTCAGCCTTGGAAAGGTAAGTGAATAGAGTCCAAAATTCAGCAGCCTCAGAAGGGCTTCCACATCTCCAAATCAAACAGCACAGTCTCTAAAGGAAGAGCAGAAGAAAGGCTTAATGAGGCCACGTTAGAACATTTGCTGGACTAGGATCTCCTCTGAACTGGCTCAGAAGTCTCAAGGGAGATGGTAAAGCTATTAAGAGGACATTAGGAAGACATTCTTGGCTTCAGTGAAAGCTTCTCCTTTAATGAGTCCAAACTAAATACATTAATAAACAGTACCCAAGGCTTTTCTTAGTTGAAGTACCATATTATTCAGCATCTCTGGAGCCACAGTGACATTTCTGGGAAGGAATGAATAGCTATTTTTTCATTAGATTTTTCACAATTGATACAGATGCTAAAAGATGAAGGAAAATACTGGGGGGAAAATCTATCAATTCATTTTTCTGTATATGGTTTCATTTTATTGAAGAGACTCACAAAATCTGGTTTTCTATCAGAGCACAGACTGAAAACCATTGAGCCGAGCTCCCACACGACACTGAATTCCTCACTTAGTCTTCACTATCTTCTATTAAGATTCCATGCCCTGCCTGCAAAATGGGTTTCTCCATGAAACACTTTTAAATCTTAAGAAACCTGGTTCACTTTAGGTTCAAGTATGGAATATTCCCGATGGGGGCAGATCAGGGAACTAGCATTTTAATATGCTACCAAATGCTCTGAAAAAACATATACAAATATCTATCTCATGTTTTTCATTTTATGTAATTCAACTGAAGATGAATAAGTAATATTCAATTTATAAAAAACAGCTAGTTAAAAAAAAAAAAAACAAGTCAGGAATTCCCAAGATATCCAGAGTCGAGTTAAAAATGTTATGTAAGATTTTATGCAAATTTTGTACCTGCAAAAGAGTTCTGATTTGGGCTTACAGTCTAAATACTTCTTTGATGTTCCTAGCACCACCATTCTTACCTCATGCCACTAAACTTAACTATCAGTTACTTTACTATCAAGTGTCTGACCAAAAGGAATCTGTAATATGACAAATGTACTATAATGTTAAACACTTTATTGTTTGCACAATGGTTCGACAAGGAAAGGCTGATGGTTACAAGCTTAACTATATTTGAATTCTGTTTGTAAAAGTTCAGACAACAACCATTCAAAATTTAAAAGAGCTATATGAATAGTCTGGAGAAACTAGAGAGCTACTTGCAAAAAAAAAATGAAATTAGAACATTCTCAACACCATAGAAAAAAATAAACTCAAAATGGATTAAAGATCTAATCCTAGGAACAGATACTTTAAAACTCCTAGACAGAAACACAGGCAGTACACTCTTTGACACAAAAAGCAGCAATATCTTTTTGGATTCGACTCCTACGGTAATGGAAATAAAAACAAAATTAAACAAATGAGAGCTAGTTAAACTTAAAATCTTTTGCACAACAAAGGAAACCATAAATTAAATGAAAAGACAACCTATGGAATTGGAGAAAACTTTTGCAAATGATGTAACCGACAAGGGTTTAATTTCCAAAATATACAAACCACTCACACTGCTCAAAATAAAATAAAAATAAAAAACAACCTTATCAAAAATGGACAGAAGATCTAAATAGACATTTCGCCAAAGAAGACATACAGATGACCTACAGACACATGAAATGATGCTCAACATGACTATTTATTAGAGAAATGCAGATCGAAACTACAATGAGGTATCACTTCACACCAGTCAGAATGGCCATCATCAGAAAGTCTAAGAATAATAAAGGCTGGAGAGAATGTGGAAAAAAGGGAACCCTCCCACACTGTTAACCAGAATATAAAGCCACCACGGAGAACAGTATGGAAGTTCCTCAAAAAAACAGAAGTAGAGTTACCATATGGTCTGTCAATGCCACTCTTGGGCATATATCTGGAAAAGAAGGAAACTTTTTAATTTGAAAAGATACACACACCCCAATGTTCATAGTAGCACTATTTACAGCAGCCAACACATGGAAGCAACCTAAATGTCCATCAATAAAGAAATAGGTAAACAAGATGTGGTGCATATAAACAATGGAATATTCAGTTCAGTCGCTCAGTTGTGTCTGACTCTTAGCAACCCCATGAATTGCAGCACGCCAGGCCTCCCTGTCCATCACCAACTCCAGGAGTTCACTCAAACTCACATCCATCGAGTCGGTGATGCCATCCAGCCATCTCATCCTCTGTCGTCCCCTTCTCCTCCTGCCCCCAATCCCTCCCAGCATCAGAGTCTTTGCCAATGAGTCAGCTCTTCGCATGAGGTGGCCAAAGTACTGGAGTTTCAGCTTTAGCATCATTCCTTTCAAAGAACACCCAGGACCGATCTCCTTTAGAATGGACTGGTTGGATCTCCTTGCAGTCCAAGGGACTCTCAAGAGTCTTCTCCAACACCACAGTTCAAAAGCATCAATTCTTCGGCACTCAGCCTTCTTCACAATCCAACTCTCACATCCACACCTGACCGCTGGAAAAACCATAGCCTTGACTAGACGAACCTTTGTTGGCAAAGTAATGTCTCTGCTTTTCAATATGCTATCTAGGTTGGTCATAACTTTCCTTCCAAGGAGTAAGCGTCTTTTAATTTCATGGCTGCAGTCACCATCTGCAGTGATTTTGGAGCCCAAAAAAATAAAGTCTGACACTGTTTCCCCGTCTATTTCCCATGAAGTGATGGGACCAGATGCCATGATCTTCGTTTTCTGAATGTTGAGCTTTAAGCCAACTTTTTCACTCTCCGCTTTCACTGTCATCAAGAGGCTTTTTAGTTCCTCTTCACTTTCTGCCATAAGGGTGGTGTCATCTGCATATCTGAGGTTATTGATATTTCTTCTGGCAATCTTGATTCCAGCTTGTGCTTCTTCCAGCCCAGCGTTTCTCATGATGTACTCTGCTTATAAGTTAAATAAGCAGGGTGACAATATACAGCCTTGACGTACTCCTTTTCCTATTTGGAACCAGTCTGTTGTTCCATGTCCATAAAAAAGAATGAAATAATGCCATTTACAGCAACATGGATGGAACTGGAGAACTAAGCCAAAGACAAATATCATATGATATCACTTATATGTGGAATCTAAAAAAACAATTACAAATGAACTTACTTACAAAACAGAAATAGACCCAGAAACATGGTTACCAAAGGGAAAAGGTGGTGGGGAGGGATAAATTAGGAGTTTGGGATGAACGGATAATACTACTATAAACAAAGGATGAACAATAAGGTCCTACTATACAGCCCAGGGAACTGTTTTCAATATCTTATAATAACCTACAAAGGAAAAGAATCTGAAAAAAAAAACTATATGTATATATAACATAATAACAATCACTTTGCTGTACACCAGAAACTAACACAGCAATGTAAATCAACTATACTTTCATTTAAAACATATAAATATTTTTAAAAGCTATATGAAAAGAAAATTATTGCACAACTAATGAAACATTCATCTCTCCAGAGAGAATCAACTGAGCTACGAGAACAATGTTGTCTGAAATGTGACTTATGAGGCCTGAAGGCCAGGGAAGGCCCTTACCAAGTTAAGAAAATCTGACATTTGTGTGCAGTAGCACATGAGCAGCTGAGGCTCACCAAAGCAAGTGAATTCCAGAGTGTGCACATAGCCCTATTGCTTAGACCAGTAGGAATGGGAAAAAAAGAACAGAAGAGCAGAAAATTTTTAAAAACTCTAAATAAGAAAAGGAGAGTGGCTCTCCCTCAATCCATTTCCAATGACTAATATTGTGATCTTCATTAGGTGGGAACAGATAAAGCTCTGAGGACCTTAAAACCTCATTAGATCACCAAAATGAAGCAGGTTTTAGCCAAAACCACAGACTGCCTCCCTATAACACACTATATCAATACCCAGAAATCTCTGACATTCTGAAATTTTTAATGACAACTCCCAATCTCTTCACAACTTTTGACTGTCATAATTTGAACTAACATTGAATCAAACATTTTAGGGAGGCAGAAGAATATAGTGGCTAAAAGTCCAGGCATACTTACCCACCTGGAGATTCAATTTTCACCATGGTCACAAACAAAATTCATAAATTACTACTGTCATACAGTACAGGTATATCCATAAGTATTAATATCAAATAGAAAGCAAAGTGTTGTCTCTCCTTAAACATGATCTTTCCAGAACACTCTAAGCCACTTAACTTGGGAGTAGGAAAACGCATCAGGCTAAATTAATCCTCTCCAGTTTCCACTGCACTGTTTAATCCAAAATCACCTATTAAAAGCACATAGGTTACCACATATATTAAAGTGACAAAATATGAAATTAAACATTTCTTATCAATAGTGATCCTCTATTGTACTGTCAGAGATGGAATTCCAAAGGACTGTTCAAGCTTTTAGTCAAAATGACAATTACAGTGCAAATACTCAGGCTCTGGTTTCTTAAGAATAGGGGTGGGAAGCAATCTTTCTCTCCCTCTTTCTTTGTAATTTTCTGCATTCTGTAAAGAGAGTAGAAAATAAGCACGGGAAATTTCTCTAATCTTCTCTCACAAAAAAGAACAATTGTCTCTTCAGTGCTGTTCCATGCTCACCAGATGCAATTTGCTTTGAGAACAAATGTATAAAAATCAAGGTTGTTTTTTTTTTTTTTAAAAAGGCTACCCATATCTGTATCTAATTATTCAACAAAGTATCCTCTTTAAAGTAATTACCAACTAACAAGGGTATGCGTCCTTTTGTGAAATGGAGGAAAAATGGATTTTTAGAAAACAAAAGCAGATTTTTCTATCAGCTTACATTATAATTTCAGGTTTGCAATTTTCATTCCTAATTTTCAATGGGCACGTTTCCTAAAACTTAAAAAAAAATTTAATCTGTCAATCTAAAAGGGCTAATGATCTTTAAGAACACACAAGTATATCTGAAGAACATCACTTTTAAAGAAAAACATTTTGTAAAAGAAAAAATAAAGCATTCCTTTTGTTTTTAAACCTTTTGGTTTCCTTGTTTCTAATTTTTTTTTATGCTTTATATATCTAAGAAACATTTAAAGGTAATCTCACAAGTTTCCTATAATAACAATCATAAAACATAACCAAGATGATAAAATGATAATTCATAAATCTACACTAATATTAACGAATGAATGAATGAGTGGAGAAAATGACAAAGCACCTCCTGACAGTAGGATTCCAACTGATAACTGTAATAGATATGACAGAATATTTTTTAAATCACTGTTTAGTATCACTTACAGCAGTAACTATTTCATGAAAGAATCAATAGATGCTAAAATTTGCAGGTGAAAATATGACGAAATATAGGCTATTTTCAAGTTTCAAAGAGTTTCCCCATAACACAAATAATTAAAAAGCATAATATAGTAACTTTACAGTAGAGAAACCTGGCAAGTAACACCTTAATCAATGTTTAGTTTTAATCAGTGATGGAACAAATCAACATTACATGGCTCCTGATCTGATAACCTAGGAAAAACACAACAACAGTTCTCTGGGTTTCCTGCCAGAAGTCCAAGATCTGAATCTAGTGATGAGGAAAAAAAAAATCAACAAACCTAAAACAAAAGACATTCTACAGAATAACTGGCTAGAAAAAAAAAGACTGAAAAACTATTCCAGATTAAAGGAGACTAAAGAGACAGGATGGTCAAATGCTTTATGTAATCCTATATTGTACTCTGGACCAGACTTTTCTGGTCCAGACTTTAAGCGGCAAAATTTTAATAAAACCTATAGGTTCACAGTATTGATCCAATGTTAATCTCCTGTGATAACAGAAGAGAATGTACACACCCTATTATTTAGATTTAAAAGCATCTACATTATGTCAGCAACTAGCCTCAAAAAAATAGATATACATACACATGGAGATAAATAAATAAAATAATAAAGCAAGTCTGGCAAATATGAGTATTAGGGGAATTGAGGCAAAGGATATACATTATTCCTTTGTTCTAATCACTCAATTTCTTTATAAGTCTGCAGTTTCAAAACAAAAATATTACCCTGGGCTTCCCTGGTAAGCCATTGCCTCAGTGGTAAAGAATCCACCAGCCAAAACAGAAGATCCCTGGGTCAGGAAGATCCCACATGCCATGGAGCAACTAAACCCACACACCACAACTAGTGAGCCCGTGCTCCAGAGCCCGAGAACTGCAACTGCTGAGCCCATGAGCCACAACTACTGAAGGCCGTGCGCCCCAGAGCCTATGCTCCCCAACAAGAGAAGCCACCTCAAGGAGACACCTGCACACTGCAGCGAAGAGTAGCCTCTGCTAGCCGCAACCAGAGAAAGCCCACATGCAGCAATGAAGGGCCAGCACAGCCATAAATAAAATCATTTACAAAAGAAAAATATTACCTAATGGATAAGTAACCTCCAGTTTGAATTTGACGACAGTCTAGTCCAGGGATCTGTAAACTTTTTCTATACAGAGCCAGTCAGTCAATACGCATTTTAAGCTTTGTGAGCCATGCAGTCTTTTTCACAACATCTCAACTCTCCTGTTGTGTCACAAAAGTACTGAAAATGGGTTACTCCGAACGTGGGTGAACCGAGCATTGATCCAGAATGTCTACTCTGATCTATGTTGATAAGGAAAATGGAGAACCAGGCATCCGTGTGGCTCCTAAGGACGGGCTGAAGCTGGGGTCTGTGCCTTCAGTCAAAGCTTTGGATGGGAGATCTCAGGTTTCAACACCACATGTTGGCAAAATGTTTGATGCTCCACCAGCTTTGCCAAAAACTGCAAGAAAGGCTTTGGGAACTGTCAACAGAGCTATAGAAAAATCAGTTAAGACGAATGGACTGCTCAAACAGAAACAGACAACTTTCTCTACCAAAAAGATTACTGAGAAGACTGTTAAAGCAAAAAGTTCGGTTCCTGCCTCAGATGACACCTATCCAGAAATAGAAAAATTCTTTCCCTTCAATCCATTAGATTTTGAGAGTTTTGACCTGCCTGAGGAGCACCAGATTGCCCACCTCCCCTTGAGTGGAGTGCCTCTCATGATCCTTGATGAGGAGAGGGAGCTTGAGCAGCTGTTACACGTGGGCCCCCCTTCACCTCTGAAGATGCCTCCTCTGCTGTGGGAGTCTAATCTGTTGCAGTCTCCCTCAAGCATTCTGTCGACTCTGGATGTTGAATTGCCACCTGTTTGCTGTGACTTAGATATTTAAATTTCTTAGCACTTTATAGTTTGGCTATGTATTAATGGTTTGTATTAATAAAGCAATTCTTTGTTTAAAAAAAAAAAAAAGTACTGAAAATGAATGGGGGTGGCTATGTTTCAATAAAATTTCATTACAAAAATCAGCAGTGGGCTAGATCCAGTCCACAGGCCAGTGTGCTGATCCCTGGCCTAGTTCACACCAAAGAAAATGAATCTGAATAATTATGCCTTCAGTTCACATGTACGGAGCACAAGCTAGACAATCTGTTAACTGTTTTATCCACATCAACTTATTTACTCCTGCACCAACATGATTAAATAAATGCTATGATTATTTCCATTTTCTACAGAGGAAATGATGTGAAGACTTGACTCATTAGAAAAGACCCTGTTGCTGGGAAAGACTGAGGCAGGAGGAGAAGGGGACAACAGAGGATGAGATGGTTGGATGGCATCACCGACTCAAAGGACATGAGTTTGAGCAAGCTCCCAGAGTTGGTGATGGACAGGGAGTCCTAGCATGCTGCAGTCCATGGGGTCACAAAGAGCCAGACACTGAGCGACTGAACAACAGCAAAGGAAACGAGTCTAGAGAAGTTAAGGAACTTGCCCAAGGTCATACATCCAGAAAAGGGTAGGCTCTGGGTTTGAACCAGGAAGGGTCATTTACATACAACGAACTGTAACAATATGCCGCACTTCTCACACGGACTGAACTGTCACTTGCAACACCCAGGAACTAAAACCATTTTAACAATAGCTAAACAACCACCTAACCTCAGGATTTACATTACGAAAAGCCACTTTTCACAAACCTCCTGTAGCTGCTGAGAAATAACTCCCAGTTGATCCTGCCGTCTTTCCACCAGCTCTCTTTCTGTTCGCATCTCCTTCTCTATTTCCTGAAGCCGCCGCTCCACTCGATCTGAAACCTTAACATAAACAAAGAAAAAAGTGCCATTATAGAGCTGCTAGGCAAAAAAAAAAAAAGACTAAACTGAAGAGATAGCTTATGCCAGACACACTACTGCCTAAAGCATTTAAGACTGCGGCTTATTTGTAGAACCATTTTTAATGACATTTATAAAGCAGGTCACAAAAATACTCACTAAAAGTTGCAACAGAAAACAATCATTAGTCTCCAATTAATCCAAACCTAGACCCCAGAAAAGACTGAAATGTTTCAAAATATAATGTGTGTCTAAAGATCAGAGTGAAAGGTAATAAACTAGAAAAGAGTGCCCTCTGGTGAGTTAGAAGACAATTACCAATTTTGCCTACAACTGTATTTATTACTTTATGAATGATAAATTGTTCTATTTAGTTATTTTTTCATTTTAATTATCTAAAACCATGACCTGCCTTGGAAGGTTTTGATGTTTATATGCAGCAAATAATTGAAAGGGCTTGTCAACCTTTGCTACTATGATGTGCTAAAAATAAACCAGCTGTAAAAAATCAAAAAATCAAGTCACATGGAAAAATGTTTAATTGGGACTCTCTAAAATAAACATGAAAGAATTTATTCTCTGATGTAAGATTTTTCCTTGCTAAAAGTTATTCACATTCAAACACACTTCATGTGTATTATTATACAGTCCCCTAAATAAAATATACACTACTTGACTATTTACATATATTTGGTATAGGAGGATACGATAAAAGACATTTGTATTCATTTAAGAGAAGCAATATATACAGCCCTGTCACAAGAAGTCTTTTGCCACAAATTCCATAGAGTCAATAAAGGTCTTGGTCACAAGGGATCTTACTGGGGCAACAGAAATATTCCAAACTAGATTATTAAAACAAGACCTGGTGCTGACTGTGGCTCAGAATGTGCGCTCCTTACTGCAAATTCAGGCTTAAATAGAAGAAAGCAGGGGAAACCACTAGGTCATTCAGGTATGACCTAAATCAAACCCCTTATGATTAGACAGTGGAGGCAATGAATAGATTCAAGGGATTAGATCTGGCAGATGGAGTGCCTGAAGAACTATGGACAAAGGTTCATTGTATTGTACAGGAAGGAAGCAGTGACCAAAACCATCCCAAAGAAAAAGAAACACAAGAAGGCAAAGGGGTTATCTGAGGAGGCTTTACAAATAGCTGAGAAAAGAAGAGAAGTGAAAGGCAAAGGAGAAAGAGAAAGATATACCCAACTGAATGAAGAGTTCTAGAGACTAGAAAGGAAAGATAGGAAGGCCTTCTTCAATGAACAATGCAAAGAAGTAAAGGAAAATAACAGAATGGGAAAAAGTAGAAACCTCTTCAAGAAAATTGGAGATACCAAGGGAACATTTCATGAAAGGATGGACATGATAAAGGACAGAAACAGTAAGGACCTAAAAAAAGCAGAAGAGATTAAGAGGTGGCAAATACACAGAGAAGAACTATACAAAGAAGGTCTTAATGATCTGAATAACCACAATAGTAAATTTGGAAAACTCAGCAGTGGCCACAGGACTAGAAGAGGTCAGTTTTCATTCAAAGAAAGACAACGCCAAAGAATGTTCAAACTATCTCACAACTGCACTCATCTCACACACTAGCAAAGTAATGCTCAAAATTCTCTAAGCCAGGCTTCAACAGAACGTGAACCAAGAACTTCCAGATGTTCAAGCTGGATTTAGAAAAGGCAGAGGAACCAGAGAACAAACTGCCAACAACCACTGGCTCATTGAAAAAGCAAGACAACTGGAGCAAAACATCTGCTTCATTGACTATTCAAATGTCTTTGACTGTGGATCACAACAAACTGGAAAATTCAAGAGATGGGAATACCAGACCATTTTACCTGCCTTCTGAGAAACCTGTATGCTGGTTAAGAAGCAATAATTAGAACCAGACAAGGAACAACAGACTGATTAAAAATTGGGAAAAGAGAAAATCAAGGCTGTATACTATCACCCTACTTATTTAACTTACAGAGTACACCATGCAAAATGCTGGGTTGAATAAATCACAAGCTGGAATTAAGACTGGCAGGAGAAATATCAACAACCTCAGATATGCAGATGATACCATTCTAATGGCAGAAAGCAAAGAGGAACTAAAGAGCCTCTTGATGAAGTTGGAAGAAGAGAGTGAAAAAGCTGGTTTAAAATTCAGCATTCAAAAAACTAAGATCATGGCATCTGGCCCCATCACTTTATGGCAAATAGATGGGGAAACAGTGGACACAGTGACAGATTTTATTTTCTTAGGCTCCAAAATCACTGTGGATGGTGACTGCAGCCATGAAATTAAATGATACTTGCTCCTTGGAAGAAAAGCTATGACTAACCTGAACAGTGTATTAAAAAGCAGAGCCATCACTTTGCTGACAAAAGGTCTGTACAGTCAAAGCTGTGGCTTTTCCAGTAGTCATTTACGGATGGGCGAGTTGGACCATAGAGAAGGCTGAACACCAAAAAACTGATGCTTTTGAACTGTGGTGTTGGGGAACACTCTTGAGAGTCCCTTGGACTGCAAGGAGATCAAACCAGTCAATCCTAAAGGAAATCAACCCTCAAAAGTTGCTAAAAGGACTGATGCTGAAGCTGAAGCTCCAATACTTTGGCCACCTGATGCGAAGAGCTGCCTCAACGGAAAAGACCCTGATGCCAGCAAAGACTGAAGGCAAAGGGAGTGGCAGGGGATAGGATGGTTAGAGAGCATCAAGGACTCAATGGACATGAGTTTATACAAACTCTAGGAGGCAGTGAAGGACAGAGAAACCTGACGTGCTACAATCTACAGGGTCACAAAGAGTTGGACACAACTTAGCGGCTGAACAAACAGACACAAAACTAGATTATGGTGACAGGTGCATAACTCAGTATATTTACTAAAAATTGTTGAATTGCACACTTAAAGCAGATTAATTTTATGGTAAACTATGCCTCAAATAAGGTTATTTTTTGAAAAGACATTGGTAAACATAAGTTCAATTAGTCAATAAAGGTTAAGCAAAAATATTCCATCAAAAATTAGTAGTTAACATTTACTAAGACTGGTAAGTTTTGGGTTTCCAACTTTGAGTGCTCAAGAGCAATTAAGATATTTACTATGATATTGAGTACTTTACTAAAACCTCAAAACACCTTTAGCATCAGGCTTCTAATTTATTCTAGCAATCAACCCTAATATCCCAACAATTTACTAATGTATCTGAAATAAAGGCAGTGTTTGCTGTTACAGAAACAATATTAAAAATAAATTTAAAAAATAAAGCTAATTCATTCTATTTTTACAAAGTGGTAATACCTTCATTGCTCACTCAATATGAAAAGTAATACCAACACTTATTAAAAATAAATAATAGGGAATGATCTCAAACATATTAGGATGGCGATGATCGACAAAAACCAGAAAACAATGTCGGGGAGGCTGCAGGGAAACGGAAACCCTGATGCATCGCTGGTGGGGTGCACAAGTGTGGGGCCACTATGGAAAACAGTCCAGTGGCTGCTTAAAAAAGAAGGAGCAGAGTTACCACGTGACTCAGCAACTGCATTTCTAGGCATACACCTACAAGAACCGAAATCCGCGTCTCAAAGACATTATTTGTATACCCATGTTCATGGCAGCATTACCCACAACAGCCAAAAGGCAGAAGCAACTCAAGTCTCCATGTACAATGGTGGGTGCAGGGGCCTGGGGAAGGAGGAATAAGTAGCTGCTGTTTAACGGGTGCAGCTCCAGTTTTGTAAGATGAAGAGACTTCTGTATTTGGTTGGACAACAATGTGAAGGTACATAACACTAACAAACTGAACACTTAAAAATGGGTAAGAAGATAAATTTTATGTTATATATACTTCACAATTAAAAATAAATACAGAATGATAAAAAAAGTTTTTAATCTGTTAATATCATCTATCAGAAGAAAAAATAACATTAAGTATTTTGTTGTATATGCCCAAGAAATCTTTCTATGCATATGTGTATGACTAGTCAAACATATATCCATTTCATTTAAATTTTTAAACAAAAATTGGGATATTAGAGCTTTGTAAATTTTTTCAGTTTATATATATATATATATATATATATATACATACAGTGCATATATACATATATACATATTTTTTTCTTTTTGCAGTTCACATTTCATGGATAAATTTCCATGACAACAAATCTATATCCTGATTTTTAGCAAAGGTATAGTTTTCTGTCCACTGATTAAAATAATTCCCTGTTTATAATGGGATAACTGTAATTTATTTTTACTAGCATATGTTGTGACAGATACTCCTGTATAAGATTATTTTTGTAAACTCAAAATACAATCTTTAAGTATAATTATTAAGGCAAAAGGTATGAGTCAAAAAAATTTTTTTAAATATGGACTTGACAGAATTTTGAACTTTTACTCAAATTTTTAATTGTAAAAAGACTGAGATGAAGCAAGGTATTAACCATGAATCACAAAACAAACTAATGAGAAAACTGATCCCAATACAAGTCTCCTTTTTTCAGCAGCATTTGTAATTCTCAACTCCATTTTCACACACTCATTCATTCAGTAAGAATACAGACACTAATTTGTTCCAGCTTAATGCTAGGCAGAAGCTAGAGATACAGCAATACACGGATGTATCCACAGACCCTACCTTTCAATAACTTTTATCCCCTGGACACTGAATGAGTAATTAGAAATTTTCTAATTAAATTCAATGAGTTGAACAACTGATATACTTCAGGAAACAGGCTGTGCCTATTATTAGCATCCTATCAAAATGTAAGCAATTCAAGTAACTAAATACCGAAATCAAAACCCAAGATTATTTAGCCATTATCTACCTTACCACCATAACTGGTACATGAAATGAGACTGAGTTACCATATTTGAAGGACTTTCCGTTTAACTAATTGTTGTGTTAGGCTGTTTCTGACAGGGTTTCAACAGGCTCTGCTTCCTGTGTTCATACACTGGTAATAATCTCTTCCCCTTGAGTGCGGGCTGGCCCTAGTACTTCCTTCTAGTGAAAAGAATATGATGAGAGTGATGATGTGTCATTTCGATGATTAGGGAACAATAAACTCTAACTTTCATCTTAATAGCATGTTTTCACTTCTCACTTGCTCGCTCTAGAGAGGCAAGCTGCCATGTTCTGAAATGCTTTGTGTAGAGACCACATGTCAAAGAAACAAGAGGTCTCTGACCAACAGTTCATGAGGCCTGAAACTTCAATCCAATAACCTAAAAGGAACCGAATGAGCAAGGAAGAAGATCAATTCTAGTGAAGCCTTCAGGTGACCGTAGCCTGTGAAAGACCCAGAGCCACACCTGAATTCCCAATCCACATTAACTGTGAAATAATAAAGGTTTAAAGCCACTACGTTTTGGGAGATTTGTTATGCAGCCATAGATAGTTAACTAATGTAACTTTTTAATTGATTTTCAAATAAGTCCTCACCCAAGAAATAAACTAGAGAGTCTGATGAAGAAGAAAATATGTATGTTTATTCCACTTCATCCACAAAATTTCTATCCATTTCACATAATTTTCTTCTCCATTTCTAACTATTAAGACCTCCATTTCATCCATGGTAGAGGGATTTTTAAATAGACAGGTAGCTGGTCAGTATTGAGAAATTGCTAAACAGTACTGAGAAAAAAATAAAAACATACACAAACTAGCATGATTGAAAATGAATAAACACATAAACTATTTTATGAATTTCATTGACTGTGTGGATCACACCAAACTGTAGAAAATTATTCAAGAGATTGGAATACCGGATCACCTTCAGTTCAGTTCAGTCCCTCAGTCATGTCCTACTCTTTGTGACCCCATGAACTGCGGCACTCCAGGCCTCCCTGTCCATCACCAACTCCCAGAGTTCACTCAAACTCATGTCCATTGAGTCAGTGATGCCATCCAGCCATCTCATCCTGTCAGCCCCTTCTCTGCCTGCCCCCAATCCCTCCCAGCATCAGAGTCTTTGCCAATGAGTCAACTCTTCGCATGAGGTGGCCAAAGTATTGGAGTTTCAGCTTTAGCATCAGTCCTTCCAAAGAACACCCAGGGTTGATCTCCTTTAGGATGGACTGGTTGGATCTCCTTGCAGTCCAAGGGACTCTCAAGAGTCTTCTCCAACACCACAGTTCAAAAGCATCAATTCTTCAGTGCTCAGCTTTCTTCACAGTCCAACTCTCACACCCATACATGACCACTGGAAAAACCATTGCCTTGACTAGACAGACCTTTGTTGGCAAAGTAATGTCTCTGCTTTTCAATATGCTATCTAGGTTGGTCATAAGTTTCCTTCCAAGGAGTAATCGGCTTTTAATTTCATGGCTGCAATCACCATCTGCTGTGATTTTGGAGCCCCAGAAAAATAAAGTCTGACACTGTTTCCACTGTTTCCCAATCTATTTCCCATGAAGTGATGGGACAAGATGCCATGATTTTAGTTTTCTGAATGTTGAGCTTTAAGCCAACTTTTTCACTCTCCTCTTTCACTTTCATCAAGAGACTTTTTAGTTCCTCTTCACTTTCTGCCATAAGGGTAGTGTCATCTGCATATCTGAGGTTACTGATATTTCTCCCGGCCAGATCACCTTACCTGCCTCCTATGAAACCTGCATGCAGGTCAAGAAGCAACAGTTAGAACCGGACATGGAACAACTGACTGGTTCCAAATCAGGAAAGGAGTACGTCAAGTCTGTATATTGTCACCCTGCTTATTTCACTTATATGCAGAGTACATCATGCAAAATGTCATGCTGGATGAAACACAAGCTGGAATCAAGACTGCCGGGAGAAATGTCAACAACCTCAGAAATGCAGATGACACCACCCGAATGGCAGAAAGTGAAGAGGAACTAAATGCTTCTTGATGAAGGTGAAAGAAGAAAGTGAAAAAGGCTGGCTTAAAACTCAGCATTCAAAAACCTAAAATCATGGCATCTGGTCCATCACTTTATGGCAAATAGATGGGGGAACAATGGAAACAGTGACAGACTATTTTCTTGGGCTCCAAAATCACTGCAGATGGCGACTGCAGCCATGAAGTTAAAAGACACACGCTCCTTGGAAGAAAAGCTATGACAAACTTAGCACATTAAAAAGCAGAGACATCACTTTGCCAACAAAATCTGTATAGTCGAAGCTATGGTTTTTCCTGTGTTCATGTACAGATATGAGAGCTGGACCATAAAGAAGGCTGCGTGCCAAAGAATTGATGTTTTTGAACTGTGGTGTTGGAGAAGACTCTTGGGAGCCCTTTGGACTGCAAGGAGATCAAACCAGTCAATCCTAAAGGAAAGTAGTCCTGAATATTCATTAGAAGGACTGATGCTAAAGCTGAAACTCCAATACTTTGGCCACCTGATGGAATGAGCAGTCATTAGAAAAGACCCTGATGCTGGGAAAGATTGAAGGCAAGAGGGGAGTGGGATGACAAGAGGATGGGATGGCTGGATGGCATCACTGACTCAATGGATATGAGTTTGAGCAATCTTTAGGAGATGGTGAAGGACAGGGAAGCCCGGCATGCTGCAGTCCACAGGGTCGCAAATAGTTGGACATGACTGAGTGACTGAACAACAACAAATATAATCATCCTATAGGGCTACCAAAGTATCTAGATCTAATCATCCAGAGAGATTAATATGCTCAAAATATTTTCCTTTTTCTACTGTTAATATTTGTATTGAGTCACTCAACTCCAACTAAGTCAGCAATAATCAAGGACCTAAAACATACATTTGGATAGCTCCAGTTTTCTCTTTGTCTATTCTTTCTCTTCTCTTTCTATGTTATATTCTGTATCAGTTAGGGTACAGTCTAGGCTCTTCCAAAAGGATCAAATACACATCAGATAAGATAAGGGTTTCTTTCTCTCTCATCTTACTGCCCACAAGAAAGTAAGATAAGCTGGCAGGCCACTCTCTTCCCTAAGGTCATTCAGAGATCCAGGTTCCTTCCATCTGTTGTTCCATCACCCCCAGACTGTTATCCTCACCTGCATGGTTTAAGCTGGGTCAGTGCCACAACCCCATTTCAACCCACATACAGACAGAGGAAGTTTCAGTCAAGTGGCTTTGTTTTCAAGGAGACAACCCAAAAGGTGCATGTACCACTTTTACTCACACCACTCCAGTACTCTTGCCTGGAAAATCCCATGGACAGAGGAGCCTGGAAGGCTGCAGTCCATGGGGTCGCTGAGGGTCAGGCACAACTGAGCGACTTCACTTTCACTTTTCACCTTCATGCATTGGAGAAGGAAATGGCAACCCACTCCAGTGTTCTTGCCTGGAGAATCCCCGGGACAGGGGAGCCTGGTGGGCTGCCGTCTGTGGGGTCGCACAGAGTCGGACACGACTGAAGCGACTTAGCAGCAGCAGCAGCAGCAATCAGTCACATGGTCACAACTTAGACACGTAGGAAATCTAAGATATGTCATCTGTACCTGAGTCATCACGGGCCTGGATAAAACTGCTGGGGGTGGGGAACAGGCTCATAAGAGGAGGAAGATAGGGATCTGATGGTAAAGGAAAGAAGGAACTCAATACAACGGGCCAATTAGAAAAACCTATCTTCATGCATATTGCAGTTTTAAGGTAAGACACATTTCATCCTTTTTGGAAAAGAGTACGATAAATGTTAATTCTCAGATGAAAGTATTAGAAGAGGACATTTAAAATACTAATTATAAAGTTGAGCAATATGCAACAAATTACAAACGCACATAAATTTTAATCTTACAAATCCACTCTTAGAAATTTATTCTACCAATTTACTTCCCCATGTGAAAAACGGTGCATGATCAAGATCAATAACTGCAGTGCTGTGGATAAAAGCAAAAGATTTAAACCACCTAAATGTCCATCAATATAAGACTGGTTAAATAAATTATGGGACATTCAATGGAATGCTTTAAATATTAAAAGAAAGGAATTAGGAAGCTCATGAAATATTAATATGGAACAATATCAAAAATATATTAAGTGAAAAAGGCAATATACAAAAGTGTTTTTACTATGCTAATTGCTAACAATAACAACAAAGGGAGAGTAAGAGCGGCCACTCTAGAGGTGGTGGCTATCAACAGAAGACTTGAGTGACAAAAGGGAGCCAGCCATGCAAAAAAATGGGAAAACAGAAGCCAATACAAAGACCAAAATGTAGGAATGAGTTTGGCAAAACCAAGGAACCTAGAGAAAGCCAGATAATGTAGGCAGTATAGCCTATGGTAAATAATTTGAAACAGAATAATCTCAGGGAGGGTTTTAAAAACCATTAGAGAAATTCACTGTGATGACTTCTTTTAAAAATCACTTGGGAGAATTCCCTGGCAGTCCAGCGGTCAGGACATTGTGCTCTCACTACTGTGGGCCCAGGTTCAATCCCTGCTTGGGGAACTAAAATCTCACAAGCTTCTCGACATGGCCAAAAAATAAAATAAAAATCACCTGGGAACTGTCAGCACAGATATGGACAATTGTAAGAGGCAAGAGACCAAGTTCAATGCATTCCACTGCAGTAAACTCAATAAAAGTGACCGAACAGAAGTATTAGATGATATAGACATTAAGCAAGACTGGAATTAGGAATTAAGCAAGACTGCAAGAAATAAAAAGGACAAAATTTGATAATGGACTGGAAGTGTGGTATGAAAAACAAGATCTGGAGTGAAACCTAGGTGACTGCTGGGTAGACTGTTACACACTTTCCTGAGACTGAGAAGACCAAAGGAACAGCAAATATAAACAGTTCTAAACAGAATGGCACAGGCTTTGTACCTAATGACACAGCACATATTTATAACTTTTGAAAGATAATTCCCAATAATAAGATTATAAGGACTTCACACATTATTGCCACCCCACATTTATTTTCTATTTCTGAGACCTAAGGGAAAAGCCTAATACTGAAAAATTCTTTTTTACCAGAGTCCATATTAATCAGTCAAATTCACTGCCAAGATATCAAAATGTCCTGAATCTCTAAATTTAGTTGTAAAAAAAGCAGAATAACAATGAACGTTAGGACAGCTTTTAAAGTCAGCATTTTAATGAAGAGAGATGAAACAAAAGCAAAAGCATTCTGTTCACAGGATTGTATTCTGGCGTTTCAATATGTTGATTCCTCAGATCTTTAATAATATCTGCTGGCTTAAAATCCACTTCAGTAAGTATTAGTTATACACGCTGCCATTGTAATCTCTGCAATAACTATTTTATTCTAAATGCAGTATTGGGGGAGTTCTTTGATTAATAATCAACTCATAAGCTGCTGGATCCATGTTTACATTTCGAATTTAGTGGCCTTCCTACAGAAATCAAAATAAAAATGTTTTTAAATAATCAAACTTAATATGCACTCCTATCACACTCAGCCAGATAAAGCCCAGATAACTAATGGACTAAAATTTCTCCTATGGTATGATGCACACAAAATATTGTTTATTATCACGATTAAGTGTTGACAGAAAATATTTCCCAAAACATCATGCTAAAATAATATTCCCCTTCCAATGGGCAGTTTGAAAACAAACAAACAAAAATTTATGACACCCAAAGGATTAACAAATTAGATCTTGGCATGTGCGATAGGAACTAATACTTTCTGCCTCTCAAAGAAAAATGTGTTCTATAAACTTTCAAGATATATTTCAGTTACTGAGAAAAATGCATGATAAACAACTGTAGCCTCAGAATAATGCACAACAAATGTGATTAAAAGCAGTTACCAAAAGAAATTGAAATTGGTAGAGGACAGGAACAGTCAGTCATTTTTCTTTATGTACTTGTACAATATTTAAAAGGTTTCCACAGTGAATGTGCATCATTTTGGTAATCTTATTTTAAACTTAAATCTGGAGGTGGGGACACAGTTGCAGCCTCTGAGAAGTTTAATGCTCAGACAACAAAACTGCATCTTCCCTGAGACAGACTATCATTAACTCACAATACAACACAATGTGTCAGACTGTTACAAAATGTAATCACTGACTTCAACTGGAATGAGTAACAAAATCTACACTAAGCCTTGCACAAACTGAAAGTAAACCTCATGTGGCCTTCAGAAGACCTTCTAAAATTCAACAATATTATTTTTTAAGCTTTGCATTAGACAACTGTTTCTTAATGAGAACTACATACAACCAAGTGAAGTTTGAGAGGATCTGCACAGTTATGAGACAAATCTGCTTTGAAAGCAAATTACAGAAAGCACAAAACAAGCTGTAACATCATAACTTGATGGGAGGAAATGGTAGATAAACAATTCAACAAAGTGCACAATTAGGTATGTACAATTTCCTAGGTTTTGACAACATAAAAGGATGTGCCCTGATGAGGTGGGCCCACTGGGTAGCTCGGCAAACAGTCAAGTTGTATAAACCAATCACACCAATGAGCTAAGCACTAGTGAGGTGTGACATCTAGCTGCCCAGTTATAACTTTTATCTAACATGGAGTAATTCTTAATACATGGTAATAATGAGAGAACTCAAGACATTCTTTGAATTCAGCTGTTAACTTCAAACTCGGTGCTTATAGTTTAGATCCACAGTAACATTCTACACTATATAGATACTACTTGCTAATTTTATTTGCTGTATGAAAGGAATATAAACACAGTAACTTGGTTCATCATGGCTTCTTTTATAAAATGGCGAAAGGTGAAACTTAGCAAATGTAATATGCATCATGCAAATTAGCATTTCAAACTCCAAACTATCCCACCTGTCTAACAACATCAAAAACCAGCATGGCAACTAGGTATGTCCATGGCTTACTCAGATCTACAAGGATCCCAGAACAATAAGAATATTTGAGTTTGCATCAAAGTCCTTGTAAAAAGCATGCTCACAAGTTATACACCTATGTAGCAAGTAAAGGAAGACTCAGCTGAAAAACTTGGTAAAATCATGTACAATAAAAACAGCAAACATAGTAATGGAACTTGATAGAAATAAAAAGATTCCGGGAGTTTCACTTCTAAAAATGACAGACTAGACGTGTGTGTTAGTTGTCCAGTCATGTCCGACTCTTTGCGACCCCATGGACTATAGCCCACCAGACTCCTCTTCCGTGGGATTTCCCAGGCAAGAATACTGGAGTGGGTTGCCCTCCCCTTCTCCAGGGAATGTTCCCGACTCAGGGATTCAACTTGCGTGTCCTACATTGAAGGCAGTTTCTTTACCACCTGGGCCACCGGGGAAGCCTGATAGACTAATTCAGACCAATCCTCCCACTGAAAATAACTTAAATAGCAAAAAATAATACTTTAATATCTGTTTTAAGGCACTAGAAAGCTTAAAAGATAAAGTCAGATGAGACCGAGATGCAAGATAAAGAAACCCAAAGACATCAGTCTATCTTCTCTCTCTTAAATATCAGCCCATTTCTGAAAATGAAGAAAAACAAGTTGATAATCCTTTCAAGGAAGGGTTAAATTTCCCCCATCCCCACATCCCAGAACTTTGGACTGGAATCCTAAAGGACTATATACCAGCAGTAAGGATGAATCAAAAATAGCTAAAACCTAGCGCTGAAGTGTAACACTGAAATATCTCAAAGATAAATGATAAGGTAATTCATGATTGCTATGGTCCCTAGTCTAATCTAACAAAAAGGAAACATGTCCTTTCATACATAATAATTATCAAACTACCTGTGCAAGATTTCTCTGAAGAGATGAATATTTCTGTCATCACAAATAACCAATCAAAACCAAAAAGAAGGCAAAAACAACGTGATTAAAATCCAAGGAAAACAAGAGGTAATAGAAACAGACCTATAAAAGGTCCAAATAAGGGAGTTATGAGACAAAAGTATATAGTTTTAGGATTCTGGCCAAAAAAAAAAAAAAACTACAAAGTAAAGAGAAAACAAATAAAAATTCTAGAAATGAAATGTTCTGTAATGACTAAAAATAAAAATCAATAGATGACTCTGACAGATTTGATTTAACCAAAGAAAGGAACTAAATGAAAGATCAGCAGAAAACATTCAAAATAAAGAATGGAGAAATAAATTTCTAAAATTATAGAAAATGAACCTAAGAGACAAAAAGGATAGACTGAAAAACTCTAACATTACATGAAATGTGAGGTCTAAAAAGAAGAGACAGAGAGTAAGGCAAAAATAACTTTTAAAAAGATAAGTGAAGTCGCTCAGTCGTGTCTGACTCTCTGCGACCTCATGGACTATAGCCTACCAAGTGCCTCTGCCCATGAGATTTTCCAGCCAAGAATACCAGAGGGGGTTGCCATTTCCTTCTCCAGGTGACCTTCCCGACCCAGGGATTGAATACAGGTCTCCCGCGTTGTAGACAGACGCATGATTGTCTGAGCCGCCAGGGAAGCCACACAACTATAAACATCAAACAACAAATCGATAGAACATGACTAGTAAAATTGTAGAAAACCAAAAACACTAAAAATTCAAAAGCAATTAAAGAAAAAACATGTATTATCCTCCAAAAAAAGCACCACTAAGACAAACGGCTGACTTCTCAACAGAAACAAAACTCAAAAAATGATAAAACGTTATCTGCAAAGTACAGAATGGAGAAACAACCGCCTATTTACAATTTTATATCTAGTGAAAATTCCTTTCAACAAAGAAAGTGAACTAAAGACACTTTCAGACAAATATAGACAGGACCTGTCTCCAAATGACGCACTCTAATAAAATTCTAAATGGAATTCTGTTTGGCATATGCAGATTCACTCTAAAGGAAATTTTAAAGTATGCTCCTAAGGCACATGTGGAATCTCAGAGATGCAGAAAGGAATAAAGAACACAAAAAGAAATGTAAATCAAAGAAGAATAAATATAAGGGTAAATCTAAAAGAACAATCTATATAAAATAATAATTAAAAGACACTTACTCCTTGAAAGGAAAGTTATGACCAACCTAGATAGCATATTAAAAAGCAGAGACGTTACTTTGCCAACAAAGGTCCGTCTAGTCAAACCTATGGTTTTTCCAGTAGTCATGTATGGACATGAGTGTTGGACTACAAAGAAAGCTGACCACCAAAGCATTGATGCTTTTTAACTGTGGTTTGGAGAAGACTCTTGAGAGTTCCATGGACTGCAAAGAGATCCAACCAGTCCATCCTAAAGGAAATCAGTCCTGAATATTCACTGGAAGAACTGATGCTGAAGCTGAAACTCCAATACTCTGGCCACCAGATGCAAAGAACTGACTCACCCTGATGCTGGGAAAGACTGAGGGTGGGAGAAGGGGATGATAGAGGATGAGATGGTTGGATGGCGTCACCAACTCAATGGTCATGAGTTTGGGTCAACTCCGGGAGTTGGTGATGGACAGACAGGGAGGCCTGGCGAGCTGCAGTCCATGGGGTCGCAAAGACTCAGACTCAACTGAGCGACTGAGCTGAACTGACTGATGTAGCTCAATGAATACAAAATTAAACTACATGATAGTAACAGAAAAGTGGAGAGTAAGATTAATGGGGTTAGGATTTCCTAGGTCCTGCATTTCCTAGGAAGACCTTAAAGTGCTAATTTATATAAATTTGATAAATTTAGGATGCATGTTTTAATCCTTTCATTAATTATAAAAAGAGTAACAAACAAGGTACAATTAGCAAGATAATATGGAAAATGAAAACTAATGAATCCAAAGGACAGAAAAAAACCTTTTTAAACATCAGAAGTGGAACCAATAGAAAGCAAATAGTAAGATGGTAGATTTATACAAACTAAATCAATATTTACATTAAATGTAATAGGGAAAATTTTAAATAATAATAGGGAAGCAAAGTCTGATGCTGTACAGAGCAATACTGCATAGGAACATGGAATGTTAGGTCCATGAATCAGGGTAAATTGGAAGTGGTCAAACAAGTTATGGCAAGAGTGAACGTCGATTTTAGGAATCAGTGAACTAAGATGGACTGCAGTAGGTGAATTTAACTTAGATGACCATTATATCTACTACTGTGGGCAAGAATCCCTTGGAAGAAATGGAATGGCCCTAATAGTCAACAAAAGAGTCAGAAATGCAGTACTTGGATGCAGTCTCAAAAACAACAGAATGTTCTCTGTTCAGTTTCAAGGCAAATCATTCAATATCACAGTAATCCAGTCTATGCCCCAACCAGTAATGCTGAAGAAGCTGAAGTTGAACGCTTCTATGAAGAACTACAAGACCTTTTAGAACTAACACCTAAAAAAGATGTCCTTCTCATTATAGGGGACTGGAAGGCAAAAGTAGAAAGTCAAGAACCACCTGGAATAACAGGCAAATTTGGCCTTGGAGTACAGAATGAAGCAGGGCAAAGGCTAATAGAGTTTTGTCAGGAGAACGCACTGATCATAGTAAACACCCTCTTCCAACAACACAAGAGAAGACTCTACACATGGACATCAACAGATGGTCAACACTGAAAACAAACTGATTATATTCTTTGCAGCCAAAGATGGAGAAGCTCTATATAGTCAGCAAAAACAAGACCGGGAGCTGACTGTGGCTGAGATCATGAACTCCTTATTGCCAAATTCAGACTGAAATTGAAGAAAGGGGGGAAACGACTAGATCATTCAGGTATGACCCAAATCAAATCCCATATGGTTATACAGTAGAAGTAAGAAATAAAACTTACGGGAATAGATCTGATAGACAGAGTACCTGATGAACTATGGATGGAGGTTCGTGACATTGTACAGGAGACAGAGAGCAAGACCATCCACAAGAAAAAGAAATGCAAAAAAGCAAACTAGCTGTCTGAGGAGGTCTTACAAATAGCTCTGATAAGAAGAGAAGCGAAAAGCAAAGGAGAAAAGGAAATATATACCCATCTGAATGCAGAGTTCCAAAGAATAGCAAAAAGAGATAAGAAAGCCTTCTTCAATTATCAGTGGCAAGAAATAGAGGAAAACAATAGAATGGGAAAGACTAGGGATCACTTGAAGAAAATTAGAGATACCAAGGGAACATTTCTTGCAAAGATGGGCTCAATAAAGGACAGAAATGGTATGGACCTAACAGAAGCAGGAGATATTAAGAAGAGGTGGCAATAATACACGGAAGAACTCTACAAAAAAGATCCTCATGACCAAGATAATCACAATGGTGTGATCACTCATCTAGAGTCAGACATCCTGGAATGTGAAGTCAAGAGGGCCTTAGGAAGCATCACTACGAAAAAAGCTAGTGGAGGTGATGGAATTCCAGTTGAGCTATTTCAAATCCTAAAAGATGATGCTGTGTAAGTTCTGCACTCAATATGTCAGCAAATTTGGAAAACTCAGCAGTGGCCACAGGACTGGAAACGGTCAATTTTCATTCCAATCCCAAAGAAAGGCAATGCCAAAGAATGCTCAAACTATCGAACAATTGCACTCATCTCACATACTAGTAAAGCAATGCTCAAAATTCTCCAAGCCAGGCTTCAGCAATACGTGAAACATGAACTTCCAGATGTTCAAGCTGGTTTTAGAAAAGGCAGAGGAACCAGAGATCAAACTGCCAACATCCTCTGGATCACCGAAAAAGCAACAGAGTTCCAGAAAAACATCTATTTCTGCTTTATTGACTAAGCCAAAGCCTTTGACTGTGTGGATCACAATAAACTGTGGAAAATTCTGAAAAGGATGGAAATACCAGACCACCTGACCTGCCTCTTGAGAAACTTATATGCATGTCAGGAATCAACTGTTAGAACTGGACATGCAACAACAGACTGGTTCCAAATAGGAAAAGGAGTACATAAAGGCTTTACATTGTCACCCTACTTATTTAACTTATATGCAGAGTACATCATGAGAAACGCTGGGCTGTAAGAAACACAAGCTGGAATCAAGATTGCCAGGAGAAATATCAATAACCTCAGATATGCAGATGACACCACCCTTATGGCAGAAAGTGAAGAAGAACTAAAGAGCCTCTTGATGAAAGTGAAACAGGAGAGTGAGAAAGTTGGCTTAAACATTCAGAAAACTAAGATCATGGCATCTAGTTCCATCAGATCAGATCAGATCAAATCAGTCGCTCAGTCGTGTCTGACTCTTTGTGACCCCATGAATCACAGCACACCAGGCCTCCCTGTCCATCACCAACTCCCGGAGTTCACTGAGACTCACGTCCATCGAGTCAGTGATGCCATCCAGCCATCTCATGCTCTGCCGTCCCCTTCTCCTCCTGCCCCCAATCCCTCCCAGCATCAGAGTCTTTGCCAATGAGTCAACTCTTCGTATGAGGTGGCCGAAGTACCGGAGCTTCAGCTTTAGCATCATTCCTTCCAAAGATACCCCAGGGCTGATCTCCTTCAGAATGGACTGGTTGGATCTCCTTGCAGTCCAAGGGACTCTCAAGAGTCTTCCCCAGCACCACAGTTCAAAAGCATCAATTCTTCGGTGCTCAGCCTTCTTCACAGTCCAACTCTCACATCCATACATGACCACAGGAAAAACCATAGCCTTGACTAGACGGACCTTTGTTGGCAAAGTAATGTCTCTGCTTTTAAATATGCTGGTCCTATCACTTCACGGCAAATAGATGGGGAAACAGTGGAAACAGTGGCTGACTTTATTTTTGGGGGCTCCAAAATCACTGCAGATGGTGACTGCAGCCATGAAATTGGAAGGAAAGTTATGACCAAACTAAACAGCATATTAAATAGCAGACATTACTTTGCCAACAAAGGTCCATCTAGTCAAGGCTATGGTTTTTCCAGTAGTCATGAATGGATATTAGAGTTGGACTCTAAAGAAAGCTGAGCGCCAAAGAATTGATGGTTTTGAACTGCGGTGATGGAGAAGACTCTTGAGAGTCCCATGGACTGCAAGGAGATTCAACTAGTCCATCCTAAAGTAGATGAGTCCTGGGTGTTCACTGCAAGGACTGATGTTGAAGCTGAAACTCCAATACTTTGGCCACCTGATGCAAAGAGCTGACTCACTGGAAAAGACCATGATGCTGGTTAAGATTGAGAGCAGGAGAAGGGGACAACAGAGGATAAGATGGTTGGATGGCATCACCGACTCAATGGACATGAGTCTGGGTAAACTCCGGGAGTTGGTGATGGACAGGGAAACCTGGCGTGCTGCAGTTCATGAGGTTGGAAAGAGTCAGACATGACTGAGTGACTGAACTGAACTGAATAGGGAAAATTCTCCTAATGACAAAGATTGTCACATTTTTAAACGTTAAATGACACAGTATAAAATAGCATAAAAATACCAAGTTCAGTTCGGTTCAGTCACTCAGTCGTGTCCAACTCTTTGCGACCACATGAATCGCAGCACGCCAGGCCTCCCTGTCCATCACCAACTCCCGGAGTTCACTCAAACTCACATCCATCGAGTCAGTGATACCATCCAGCCATCTCATCCTCTGTCGTCCCCTTCTCCTCCTGCCCTCAATCCCTCCCAGCATCAGAGTCTTTGCCAATGAGTCAACTCTTAGCAAGAGGTGGCCAGGACTGATCTCCTTTAGAATGGACGGGTTGGATCTCCTTGCAGTCCAAGGGACTCTCAAGAGTCTTCTCCAACACCACAGTTCAAAAGCATCAATTCTTTGGCACTCTGCTTTCTTCACAGTCCAACTCTCACATCCACACCTGACCACTGGAAAAACCTTAGCCTTGACTAGACGGACCTTTGTTGGCAAAGTAATGTCTCTGCTTTTCAATATGCTATCTAGGTTAGTCATAACTTTCCTTCCAAGGAGTAGGTGTCTTTTAATTTCATGGCTGCAGTCACCATCTGCAGTGTTTTGGAGCCCAAAAAAATAAAGTCTGATACTGTTTCCCCATCTATTTCCCATGAAGTGATGGGACAAGATGCCATGATCTTCGTTTTCTGAATGTTGAGTTTTAAGCCAACTTTTTCACTCTCCTCTTTCACTTTCATCAAGAGGCTTTTTAATTCCTCTTCACTTTTTGCCATAAGGGTGGTGTCATCTGCATATCTGAGGTTATTGATATTTCTCCCAGCAATCTTGATTCCAACTTGTGCTTCTTCCACCCCAGCGTTTCTCATGATGTATTCTGCATATAAGTTAAATAAGCAGGGTGACAATATACAGCCTTGACGTACTCCTTCTCCTATTTGGAACCAGTCTGTTGTTCCATGTCCAGTAATAAAATTAAGGCATAAATCTTATAAACAGTGTATTAGTTTGACTAATACACTATTCTCTCCAAGCTGATATAGAAACAATGTAATACAATCAAGATCGGCACGTTTTTAAACAATTTCACATTGATTCTAAGCTAAACACAAAGAGTAAAAAACACCAGACAATCTTGAAGAACAAAGTAAAAGGACTTACTCTATCATATCACAACCTTTCACAAAGGAATATCAAGACAGTGTAATATTAATCACTATTATTCAGACATAAAGATGACATAAATCCATTTCCAGCCACAGAGAAGAAAAGTATTAGGTTGGTGCAAAAGTAATTGTGGTTTCGGACCGTGAATATTAAATCATTATAACTAGTCTCAAACACATCTTTATTAATCAAGATAGGAACCATTACAATCAACACATTTTTGCCAATGAGAAATTAATTTCTTTATTCCTATAGTATAAAAAATCCATGCATCAGAATTCAATGAACTCTTGAAAAGTACTTTCTACCTCCTGCTGGTTGTGGAAGCATCTTCCCTGCAAAAAGTTGTTGAGATGCTTGCAAGAAGTGGTAGTTGGTTGGTGAGAAGTCAGGTGAAGATGATGGATGAAGCAAACTTTGTGTCCAATTTGTTCAACTTTTGAAGTGTTGGTTGTGTGATGTACAGTCAGGCATTGTCTTGGAGAAGAACTGGGCCCTTTCTGTTGACCAATGCCAGCTGCAGGCATTACAGTTTTGGGAGCATGTCATCGATTTGCTGAGCATACTTCTCAGATGTAGTGGTTTTGCTGGGATTCAGAAAGCTGTAGTGGATCAGACCAGCAGCAGACTACCAAACAGTGACCATGACCTTTTTTTTGGTACGCATTTGACTTTGGGAAATGCTTTGGAGCTTCTTGTCAGTCCAACCACTGAGCTGATCACTGCTGGTTGTTATAAAAAATCCACTTTTCATCACACATCACAACCTAATCGAGAAATGGTTCATTATTGTTGCATTCAGTTCAGTTGCTCAGTCATGTCCGACTCTTTGTAACCCCAAGGATTGAAGCACGCCAGGCTTCCCTGTCCATCACCAACTCCCAGAGCTTGCTCAAACTCATGTCCATTGAGTCGGTGATGCCATCCAACCATCTCATCCTCTGTCATCCCCTTCTCCTCCTGCTTTCAGTCTTTCCCAGCATCAGGGTCTTTTCCAACAAGTCAGTTCTTTGCCTCAGGTGGCCAAAGTATTGGAGTTTCAGCTTCAGCATCAGTCCTTCCAATGAATATTCAGGATTGATTTCCTTTAGGACTGACTGGTTGGATCTCCTTGCAGTCCAAGGGACTCTCAAGAGCCTTCTCTAAGACCACAGGTCAAAAGCATCAATTCTTAGACACTCAGCTTTCTTTATGGTCCAACTCTCACATCCATACATGACCACTGGAAAAACCATAGGTTTGACTAGGTTGACCTTTGTTGGCAAAGTAATGTCTCTGCTTTTTAATATGCTGTCCAGGTTGGTCATAGCTTTTCTTCCAAGGAGCAAAATATTGTTGCATAGAATAAGGAAAGACAACACTTCAAAATGATGATTTTGTGGATTTTTGGTCAGCTCATGAAGCACCCACTTATCAAGCTTTTTCACCTTTCCAATTTGCTTCAAATGTCAAACAACCACAGAATGGTCGACACTGAATTCTTCGGCAGCTTCTGATGCAGTTGAAAGAGGATCAGCTTCAGTGATTGCTCTCAGTTGGTCACTGTCAACTTCCAATGGTCGGCCACTATGCTCCTCGTCTTCCAGGCTCTCATCTCCTTCGCAAAACTTCTTGAACCACCAGTGCACTGTATGCTCATTAGCAGTTCCTGGGCCAAATGCGTTGTTGATGTTGCAAGTTGTCTCCACTGTTTTATTATCATTTTGAACTCAAATAAGAAAATCGCTCAAACTTGCTTTTTGTCTAACATCATTTCCATAGTCTAAAATACATATAAAATAAATAGCAAGAAGTTATTAGCACAGAAACATAAAGCAATAAATGTGCATTAAAATGATATATGACATAACCACATTTAAGAATGTATTCCAATATCAAAGGGCAAATTTCAACAATGCAAAAACCACAATTATTATACATCTGCACCAACCTAATAGAAATGATCACATAATATTAACTGATGTAGGGATACAGGGAAAGACAAGTATCATACGATATCACTTCTAGGTGGAATCCGATGAACTTTTTTCCAAAGAGAAACAGCTTCACAGATTTAGAATTGAAATTTATGGTTACAAAAAAAAAAAAATGAGTTGGGCAGGGAGGAATCAGCTGGTTCATACAAACTTAAAACTACGATTTATAAAACAATCCACAAGGACCCACGGTATAGCACAAGGAACTCTATTCAAAAAGAAAGTACGATATGAGCACTGGGATAGACAAATTAACCAGAGGATTGAACAGAGAGTCCAGTAACAGATGACTGCACGTATGAACACTTTATTTATGACCAGGACAGGACTGTAAAGTGGTGGAGAAATGTAGTCCTTTCAGTAAACGAGACTGAATCAACTGGATATCCATATAAAATGTATGACCTCTGCTTCACATCAGAAACAAATATCTATTTCAAGTACATAATAGATTTTAATGTGAGAGGTAAAACACTATGCTCTTAAAAGATTATATAAGGGAATATTTTCATGGTTTTAAAATAAGGACCAATTCCTTAAATAGGTCAAAAAAGCACTAACCAAAAAAGATGGAAAATGAATTAAATTAGATTTTAACAAAAGACTCAAATTAAGAGAGTTTAAGAACAACAACAACAAAAAAAAAAACCCCAAAGAAACAGCTGTGGAATGGGAGACAATAGATGCAAAAGAGATAACTGACAAAGTGCTCATGTAAAAACTTATTAAAACCTCCCACAAATCAATAACAAAAAGACAATCAACCCAATAAAAACAGTGGGCAAAAGAAAAACTGGCATTTCACGAAAGAAAATAGCCAGTAGCCAAACATGAAAAGATGCTGATCACCATTAATCATGAAAATGCCAATTAGAACCATGATGAGATACTGTAAGTACCTAACACAATGGCTGCTAATGAAAGACTAATAATATCAAGTCTTTGAAAAGCAACACAGTTTCTCACACACTACCGGGAGTGTAAATTAGTGAAGCTACTTTGGACATCTGTCTATCAGTATCTACTAAGTTGGAAGGCACCTAGCAACTGCACTCCATGGTATATACCAAAAGAAATACATGCACATGTGCACTAAAAAAGATTGGTAACAGTAGAGTATTTGTTCAGTTCAGTTCAGTTCACTTGCTCAGTCATGTCCGACTCTTTGCGACCCCATGAATCGCAGCACGCCAGGCCTCCCTGACCATCACCAACTCCCAGAATTCACTCAGACTCACATCCATCGAGTCAGTGATGCCATCCAGCCATCTCATCCTCTGTTATCCCCTTCTCCTCCTGCCCACAATCCCTCCCAGCATCAGAGTCTTTTCCAATGAGTCAACTCCTCGCATGAGGTGGCCAAAGTACTGGAGTTTCAGCCTCAGCATCATTCCCTCCAAAGAAATCCCAGGGCTGATCTCCTTCAGAATGGACTGGTTGGATCTCCTTGCAGTCCAAGGGACTCTCAAGAGTCTTCTCCAACACCACAGTTCAAAAGCATCATTTCTTCGGCGCTCAGCTTTCTTCACAGTCCAACTCTCACATCCATACAGGACCACAGGAAAACCATACCCTTGACAAGACGGATCTTTGTTGGCAAAGTAATGTCTCTGCTTTTGAATAGGCTATCTAGGTTGGTCATAACTTTCCTTCCAAGGAGTAAGTGTCTTTTAATTTCATGGCTGCAGTCACCATCTGTAGTGATTTTGGAGCCCAGAAAAATAAAGTCTGACACTGTTTCCACTCTTTCCCCATCTATTTCCCATGAAGTGATGGGACCGGATGCCATGATCTTCGTTTTCTGAATGTTGAGTTTTAAGCCAACTTTTCCACTCTCCTCTTTCACTTTTCTTAGGAGGCTTTTGAGTTCCTCTTCACTTTCTGCCATAAGGGTGGTGTCATCTGCATATCTGAGGTTATTGATATTTCTCCCGGCAATCTTGATTCCAGCTTGTGTTTCTTCCAGTCCAGCATTTCTCATGATGTACTCTGCATATAAGTTAAATAAGCAGGGTGATAACATACAGCCTTGACGTATTCCTTTTCCTATTTGGAACCAGTCTGTTGTTCCGTGTCCAGTTCTAACTGTTGCTTCCTGACCTGCATACAGATTTCTCAATAGGCAGGTCAGGTGGTCTGGTATTCCCATCTCTTTCAGAATTTTCCACAGTTTATTGTGATCCACACAGTCAAAGGCTTTGGCTTAGTCAATAAAGCAGAAATAGATGCTTTTCTGGAACTCTCTTGCTTTTTCAATGATCCAGAGGATGTTGGCAATTTGATCTCTGGTTCCTCTGCCTTTTCTTTTTTTTTTTTTCTCTGCCTTTTCTAAAACCAGCTTGAACATCTGGAAGTTCACAGTTCACATATTGCTGAAGCCTGGCTTGGAGAATTTTGAGCATTGCTTTACTAGTGTGTGAGATGAGTGCAATTGTGCGGTAGTTTGAGCATTGTTTAGCATTGCCTTTGGGATTGGAATGAAAACTGACCTTTTCCAGTCCTGTGGCCACTGCTGAGTTTTCCAAATTTGCTGGCATATTGAGTGCAGCACTTTCACAGCATCATCTTCCAGGATTTGAAATAGCTCAACTGGAATTCCATCACCTCCACTAGCTTTGTTCGTAGTGATGCTTTCTAAGGCCCTCTTGACTTCACATTCCAGGATGTCTAGCTCTAGGTCAGTGATCACACCATTGTGATTATCTGGGTCGTGAAGATCTTTTTTGTACAGTTCTTCTGTGTATTCTTGCCACCTCTTCTTAATATCTTGTGCTTCTGTTAGGTCCATACCATTTCTGTCCTTTATCGAGCCCATCTTTGCATGAAATGTCCCCTTGGTATCTCTAATTTTCTTGAAGAGATCTCTAGTATTTCCCATTCGGTTGTTTTCCTCTATTTCTTTGCATTGATCACTGAGGAAGGCTTTCTTATCTCTTCTTGCTATTCTTTGGAACTCTGCATTCAGATGCTTATATCTTTCCTTTTCTCCTTTGCTTTTTGCTTCTCTTCTTTTCACAGCTATTTATAAGGCCTCCCCAGACAGCCATTTTGCTTTTTTGCATTTCTTTTCCATGGGGATGGTCTTGATCCCTGTCTCCGGTACAATGTCACGAACCTCATTCCATAGTTCATCGGGCACTCTATCTATCAGATCTAGGCCCTTAAATCTATTTCTCACTTCCACTGTATAATCATAAGGGATTTGATCTAGGTCATACCTGAATGGTCTGATGGTTTTCCCTACTTTCTTCAATTTAAGTCTGAATTTGGTAATAAGGAGTTCATGATCTGAGCCACAGTCAGCTCCTGGTCTTGTTTTTGTTTGTAATGGCCCCAAATTTGAGATAACTTAAATATCTATCACAAAATGTTAAAATAACTGCAGTATATCCATACAATGCAATACTAAGGACCAATAAACATGAACAAACTACAAGTTCATGACATACCACCCAAAAATATCACAATCGTGATCAGCAAAAGTCAGACACACACACACACACACAAATGCCTACATGGTTCCATTTATATAAACAGCTAAAACATGCAAAATTAATCTATGGATTCAAAAGTCAAAATCATGGTCAGAAAAGGAGAAATTATGATTGGGAGGGGAAATAAAGAGGCTTTTTATGCACTGACAATGTTCTGTTTTCTAGATCTGGGTTGTGGTTTCATGACTGTGCTTACCTTGTAAAGATTCACCAAGCTATACACTAATAAGTGCACTTTCCTGTAAGTACATTATACCTCCAAACTTTTTAAACTAAAAATAAGAGAAATTAAGTTGTTATCTTTGAAAACAGAGCATATCCATCTCTTAGCATATGTGGCCAATAAATTCAAACTTCAAAATAAGTTCAGCATATTATGTAAGAACCTGTACACATAGTAACATCTGGAAAAAAATTACAACTACAGAAAAATTATCTGCTTTTATTAGGAACCTCTTAATTTCAATAAAACAAGAAAAGAAAATTTTGCCACTATTCTCAAAGTCTTTGTGGTAAATGAGTGAATTAATACACAGTGCTCCTGAAATGGATAAGTTTGCAACTGAACAGTTTAGTGACCATTTCAACTGATAACTTTTTCTCCAGAAAAAAGAAAAAAAAAAAACAACTTGATGATGCAAAGAAATGGACACCGTATATACTTCATTTTTAATCTTAATTCCAGCAAGAATAGTGATTTCACAAAAAGAAATCACTGAATAATGAGTGTCAACAATCTGAGTTTGAAATAAAACTCAAGATTAGGGCTTTTTTTTTTTTTCAGTCAGCACCATGTCAAACAAAAAACAGAGCAAGGAGGCCTTTGCAGTAGTGGTGACCACATGCTTCTGGGAGATGACTTAAAAATACTTCACAGAGTGCTACAGAGTCACTACCAAAAATTCTGTATTTCTCAAATATCATTTAATAAAAGCACAACATCACTGAGTCAATAAAATTTAAAATATCTTTAAAATATTCATAACCAAACTCTAAAAATTAATTCTATCTTTAACATAATACCACTATAAATATTTCAAGCCTCAATGCCTAAAATTCATGAATATTTTAGACAAAATGGTATATAGTACACAAAAAGTTAAAATCTACTATACTGATTGTGATTATGACCAGCTCAATTACCCTAGCACCTGAGTATGAAATAAAACTTTCTATGAACAAGGAGATCTCACCACATCTTGTTTTTGGGCTTCATTAAGTTTTTCAGTCAATTCTTCCAAAGCCCTTCTTGTTGCAGCATCCGACCTAGGCAAACAAACAAACAACAACAACAACAAAAATTTTAAGTCAGCTATTTGAGAAAATATACATAATTCATGATACTTACAATATCACAATATGTTATTACATAATGCTCTGCTGCAGTGGGTCTCAGAGGTGAGTACACATATGAAACACCTGGAGGACGTGTTACACAGACTCTGTCAGGAGATCTGCATTGGAGCCCAAGAAGGCATTCCTACAGATTCCTAGGTGATGCTGATACTGCCCGTCTGGAGACTACATTCTGAGAAATAATGCTATACTACATCATCACCTTCACTTAAAAAAAAAAAAAAAAAAAGACTATAATTCTCAATTTAAATGAAGAAGAATGAAAGAGGTAAGGAGGACAAAACTCTCGATCTCACATCCTCTCCAGCAATTCATCATCAAATTACATCTGAGGTTACTGTACAAACTCTGTCCCCACTGATTTATCTCCCATTACCTTTTTCCCATCAAATTAATAACACACATGACAAATAATCGACTAGTACAGGAAACTTACAAAGAAAAGCAGAGACCTTCCTCTCTCACATTTATCTGGTTCCAATCCCCGCTGGCAACCATGCTCGCCTAATACATTTTAATTACTTTGCTGGTTACCGCCATCATTTTCAACTCTAGATATTTTCAACTCTGTTTTGAAATATTTAACTCACTAACACTGCCCTCCAATTTGAGATAAATTTATTACTATTTTCAGTTCTTTTATTAGTCACCTGTATAACCTACTTAATATATTTATGCCCATTCTGAACTACTTCACTATAGAGAATTAATCCTTTCTCCTTACATTCTATCATGCTCGCATTTTAGTCAGCTTCCTACCCGGATCACTAACTTCCCTGCGCTTTTGCTTTTTCTACTTTCCCACTATTTTTTGACCTTATTAACACATCACTGATATTTTTCTCCCACTTATTACTGAATCATCTTTTAAGAATCTATGCCATTCTTCCTAACTACATTCATCTCAAAGGCTACTTATTTCCTGCTCTAATTCAGTGATTAATTCCTGGACCTGCTATATGGCTATCATGCTGGGAATTACTTTCACTGAAGTCCTTGGTAAGTTTTATTATTTCTTACAACCTATATCTTCCTTTTTCTTAATGGTCATTTTATTTCATTTGTATGCCCTTAGTAATTCCTCAGAAAGAAGCTATCTTAAGTGATAGACTTCCTTCACTGTACTTCTTTCTGGGCTTTTGTGGTTCCATGTGCTGCTGGATTTCCCATCCCTGACTAGCTCTTGCCCTCAGGCCAGCTCTTCTTTTTATATGACTTCTAAATATTGGAACTCCTAGGACTCCCGTCCTTGATGCTCTCCCTACAGTTTCCCTCTGGATATCATCCATTATCATAGTTCCAAATACCACTTCCATATGCTGACCACTCGTAAATTTCTCTAATGGAGACTTTTCCTTGGGGTTCCAGAGTAAATGTCTGGCTGCATTTCCTACATTTCCACTTGGATGTCTCACAGGTATCTGAAATCTAATGTATCCAAGGTCAAACTCTGAGTTTCTATGCCTCACTTAACCCTGGGCTTCCCTGGTGGCTTAGACGGTAAAGAATCTGCCTGCAATGCAGGAGATCAGGGACCCAATCCCTGGGTTGGAAAGATCCCCTGGAGAAGGGAATGGCAACCCACTCTAGTATTCTTGCCTGGAGAATCCCATGGACAGAGGAGCCTGGTGGGCTACAGTCCTTGGAGTCACAAAATAGTCGGACATGACTGAGCAGCTAACACTTTCACCTACCCTACCAGTCTTCCATATTTCAAAATGAGGAAAACAATAATTACCACTTCAATAAAATTGTTTTAAGAAATAAACCTAAATCTACCTGACATGAAATAAGTGTGCAATACTATTTACTGGTGGCAGTAGTAATAAGCTAACAGTAAGGTCTTTAATTATTACTAAATGTCCTGCCTTCCTTATAGAGAAGAAGAAAAGTTACACAGACTACCGTTGATATTCATAGATTTAACCTTTATAGCTTGACTCTTTTTGCTATAGCAACATAAAACTGGCATGTGGAATGATTTCATTAGCTAGAATAGGAATTAGCAAGGGAATTTGGTAAATGAATTTCAATTAACCTTTTTCTCCCTAATCATTGCTGTATACAGATTGTGACTTTTACAATGGGATAAAATGTTCCTGGAAAACTATGGCCTCTAGATAGCCAGTGGGAATTTGCTGTATGATGCAGGGAGCTCAAATTCAACTGCAAAAACTGGACAGATGTAAACAACTGGCCTTTGAAGATTTCAACTGAAAGATAAAATGTCTGATTCTACAACGACTCATGTCCACTGATGAATTCTACATTATGTTTGCTCCAGTGTCGGTCAGCTGGTCTCGGGCTCTCTCTCCAATGCACTGGGTTAGCCAAAAAGTTCATTTGAGTTTTTCCATAAAATACTACAGAGAAACCCAAATGAACATTTTAGCTAACCCAATATTTGCATATTTACCTCTTTACTAATATCTAACAACATCTCTTTCCATAATGCCAGCATTCCATTGTAACAAAATGTTTTTAAAAGTATGAAATTAACTTCTCTAATACTGAGTCATGATATATTGCAAATTCAAAGGGTCTTGAACTGTTCTATTAGTATACTTTAAAATATGAGTATAAAAACACAGTATTTTTTTTGTAAACTCTTGTAAACATGTCAACTAGAGAACCTGTTTTATTCTTCTAACAATTAATTCCTCAACAAAAATCATTTTCAGCTTTTACCGGCTTCTTCTGGCAAGTTCCCGGTTGAAATCATCTCCAAGGCGAACTTGTTCACTGCTGAGGTCTCGGAGGGACTGATGAAAAGCATGAAACTAAAAAAAGCAAAGCAAAGTCATCTATTTAGGAGTCTCTTGAATTCTTCCATGAAGATTCATTGAAAGTAAGAGAGGAGAACTTGTTCTTTGCAACAATACACAAATTTTTATAATGTTATCAAGACATAATAAAACAAATGTCTGTTCTAAAAGATACAAAATATTCTTTCCCAAAGAAAAGTTTTTAAAACCATATGTAACATTAACCATTACATGCAATATTTCACTCTTGACAAACACTCTAGAAAAGTGGTTCAGAAACTTTTTCTGTAAACAGTACAGTAGCAAATATTTCAGGCTCTCGGGCTAAATGGCATCTGTCACAATGACTCAACTCTGCCATTACAGCACCGAAGTAGCCATTAAACACATGAGCGTGACTGTGCTACAGTAAAGTTTCATTCAACTAGACCATGTGCTCAGTGTGCCAACCCATGTTGCCAAGAAAGCCTTGCCCACATGCACCAGGACCCAAGGACAAGAATGTGTGGCGCAGCACTGTTCATGGTGGAAACACTGAAAACAAAAGTCCGTTAAGAATGGAATGGAGACAAACTGCAATATAGTCTTCCAGTGGAGCATCACACAGCACTGAAAATGAAATGATCAAAGCTAGCTACACTTCAAAATCAAAACATCAAGTGAAAAAGGCAAGTCAGAAAATACATACTGCATTATTCCACCTATATAAACCTTAATGCAGGCAATACTAAGTAAGATACAAGTAGTAAAAATGGTATTTAAACAAATCAAGAGAATGATTAATATAGAAAGCCCTTGGGGAAGCAAGGAGTGTTAAGAGGTTTCGGGTGTACTATAATCCTCTATTTCTTGGTCTGGGTGGTGGTTACATGGATTTTTTATATTATTGTACTTTTAATGGTAAATAGGTATGCTATACACATATGTGTAGGCTATACTTTATAACAAATAAGTAAGCTATGCAGACTTGCAGAAATACCAAATTGATTCTTTCAACAAACGTACACTGAGCAGATAATGAGTGCCAGAAACTGTGCTGGGGTAAAAATGGCTCAGAATTTATATAAGAAACAGATATGTAAACAGAAGCACAAATACGGCACTGGGGCACTGGGAAAGTACACAGTCACATGGAGCTACAGGTCGTCTAAGACACGGACTGAAACAAGGCAGAACCAGAGAAAGGAGCAGAGCTAACACAGCAGACGAGCAATAGACCATTCACTGAGGTTTTGCCATCAGGATTTTCCAGTTTTGCAAAGCAGAATCCAAGGGACCCATCTTTGACCCCTCCTTTACACTCATTTCCACCCTTCCCAAATGGTCATCTGATTTCAAGATCTTTCATTTTATCCACCAAATAGTTTTTAAATCTACAGCCCTCTTTCCAACTCCATCTACTGCCGGGAGCCGGCGTGAGGAGCTCCACCCGTGGCAAAGGTCATGAGGAAGGAGGCTCGGCATACGCAAAGGCGGGATCGAGCCTCAGGAGTCCCCCTGGATATTTTCGAGCATTTACCCCCAAAAACCAGAGTCTGCCTACTTTACTGCTTTGTGCTCTCACCTCTGACTTTACTGGGGGCTGTCCCCCACCACCATCTCGCTCTCTCTGATAAAGAGTTAACTTACAGCTCCAGTTAATAAGTTCCTGGGCATTAGGAGTGTTTAAATCCAAACCCCTCAGATAGCTCTCTAACTGGCCTGACAAGTTTACCTGGACTCCTACAGCTATGCATACGATTGTTTACAGTCTCTCAGCCTCGAGAGGCACGGGAAGTTTAAGATATTCAAATAGCTTAGAGCCTCTCGGAGAGTTAGAAACTGTCAGAATAAAACTAGTAAAAGATTTCATTGATGAGCCAATGCTTGCTGCCAAGTTTTCCTCATCCCCTGTATTGTATCCTTGGAAGTGTATTAATTAATATAGTTGGTATGTAGAAAAAATAAGTAGTGGCCTTGGTGTTAGCAACTTTAGACCCTTAAGGTAATAAATTCTTTCCTTTGTTGTAAACCCACTGCACTTCTGCCCGGGCTTCTAAGACCCACTAGAGAAGGTGCCTAAGGTGGGGCACCTTCCGCTATTCGAGAGGGCGCCTGCAGCCTCTGTGGTCAGAGCTAACCTGATGTCACAGGTTATATTGATTTTCTGCGTAAACCAAGCTACTCAGCCTCTTTTCTCCACTGAATTTTCCTACTGAGCTATCCTCATTCTACTACTCTTTATATCTTTGATGAATATTTAAATAAAGCTATTGTATCCAGTGAACTCGCCGAAGCTGTCTCCCCTTCGAACTCCCTGGATCAGCCGGGGCTGGACCTCGGCAATCTACCTTCATCCAAGTGACCATCGGCTCAGAACACAGTGGCATCCTTCCTACTGGTTGGTCCACACTGACTTCATTTTCTACACTAGAGCCAGGGTGATTTCTTTAAAGTTATTGCCACCCTCTTACATGGCTGTGCACAGTATCAGTTTCATACTTTACCCACATGGCCTTCTATAAACTACATATAGCTGCTCTCTTCCCTCCTGCCAAGCTATTGGTTGTACCTCAAATGACTCTTAATCAACTTTCAGATCTCAGCTTAATCAGCCTTTCTTTGGGAAGGCTTTCCCAATTGGAATAAGTCCCTCTACAGAACACTCCCACAACCCTAGGCTTTTTTCTGTTATAGCATACATCTCAGATCATAATTTTGGGTGTATTTATATACTTTTTGATTAGTATCTAGCTCCCCCTCTAAATTGTAAGCTCCATGAAAAGGCAAGGTTTTTTGCTCATCACTGTTTCCAAGTATAAGCACTGTCCCAGGACAGAAGCACTAAATAAAAAAAAAATGAAAGAGTAATGTTAGGATATTGTTCTCTGCTCTAGGTTTAATCACATAATCAACACTACTAGTCAATTGCAACTACCAAAAATTAATAGTCAAGGAAAAGTTTCTACAAGGTGTCTTCTAAAGGACTTAGTCCTTTTATCTTTTTATCTTATGCTATAATAAGCACAAAATACAAACAAGTATCCTAACAAACTGTGAGCTCTCAATCTTAAAACTACCAAAGATGTCAAAGTCAACAGTATCTGCTCAGTTCAGTTCAGTGGCTCAGTCGTGTCCGACTCTTTGCGATCCCCATGAATCGCAGCACACCAGGCCTCCCTGTCCATTACCAACTCCCAGAGTTCACTCAAACTCATGTCCATCGAGTCAGTGATGCCATCCAGCCATCTCATCCTCTGTCATCCCCTTCTCCTCCTGCCCCCAATCCCTGCCAGCAGCAGGGTCTTTTCCAATGAGTCAACTCTTCGCATGAGGTGGCCAAAGTATTGGAGTTTCAGCTTCAGCATCAGTTCTTCCAATGAACACCCAGGACTGATCTCCTTTAGGATGGACTGGTTGGATCTCCTTGCAGTCCAAGGGACTTTCAAGAGTCTTCTCCAACAACACAGTTCAAAAGCATCAATTCTTCAGCGCTCAGCTTTCTTCACAGTCCAACTCTCACATCCATACATGACTACTGGAAAAAATATAGCCTTGACTAAATGGACCTTTATTGGCAAAGTAGTATCTCTGCTTTTGAATATGCTATCTAGGTTTGTCATAACTTTCCTTCCAAGGAGTAAGCGTCTTTTAATTTCACGGCTACAGTTACCATCTGCAGTGATTTTGGAGCCCAAAAAAATAAAGTCTGACACTGTTTCCACTGTTTCCCCATCTATTTCCCATGCAGTGATGGGACCAGATGCCATGATCTTCCTTTTCTGAATGTTGAGCTTTAAGCCAACTTTTTCACTCTCCTCTGTCACTTTCATCAAGAGGCTTTTTAGTTCCTCTTCACTTTCTGCCGTAAGGGTGGTGTCATCTGCATATCTGAGGTTATTGATATTTCTCCCAGCAATCTTGATTCCAGCTAGTGCTTCTTCCAGCCCAGCATTTCTCATCATGCAGTCTGCATATAAGTTAAATAAGCAGGGTGACAATATACAATATACAGCCTTGACGTAGTCCTTTTCCTTTTTGGAACCAGTCTGTTGCTCCTAGCCATTATTAATTTAGCAACCCAAAGCAATAACAACAAAAACTTTCAGATCTTGCAGAGAAGTTTAAAGCAAAAAAAGTATATCCAGAGAACTAATACTTTCAAAATCTTTCATGAATACATAGAGAAAGTTTAGAATTTCTGCTTCATAGAAGGTGGCTCCATCAACGATTCAACAATAAGAAAAAAATTATGAAAAATATCAATAGGCTAACCACATAAAGCCTAATTTGCTCATAGTAAACTAAACTAAGCAAATTAGAAAGTAGCTGACATAGCAGAGCTTCCAGAATGAGCCACCTGAGCAAGGGAACAAAACAAAATATAATCCTCCATAACAAAGCTCAAAATAAATGTATGATGGTAATCAACAGACTGAAAATAAAATAGTTTACTTCGTTAAAAAAATCAGTACATAGTTAGTGACGATCAAACAGTTAAAACACAGCCACAAAATTCAAGTGTTAGTCATTTAAACAGAAATAGGAAGAATACAGACTACAGAATGGGAACAAAGTACCTGGCCCACGTCATCAGTCTCCGGAACAAATCGGACACCAGTTTTGGACCTATTTCGTTTAACACCCTGTTGATCCCCATAGTCCTTGAGAGGTGAGGTAGGCGGAAAACGGTAGCTCTCTTTACAGAAGAAAGAAAAGAGAAAGGATTAAAAAAGTAAGAAGCAACAATCTAAACTTTCACTCAGGAAATACGTAACAGACCTGGATATGCACATGTGCCCTTAACCCACACTATTTCCCACAGACAATCACAAACAAATCTTGCTGTGGCCGTAACATTCCACAAAATTGGCACTTATGTTGCTCTTAAAGCCGATAAAATGAAAACTGAAGTGACCTGAAAATAGAACATATCAAAAATTCTAACTGGCTATAATTTTCAAGGAAGCAATAGAATATTTTCTCTTACATAAAAACAGTAAGTTGCTATAAAAATAACTTCTATGATTCCCCAAAATAATACTAAAAAAACAGAAATTTTCAAACAACAAATTATCTAAAATCTGAATGGTGTTTACAAATCAGTATAAATGAACTAAACTACATAAGGAAAAATAGCCAACTGTGATTTTTAGTCATTATCATGACCAGTAACAATATTAACAGTGCAAGCTACTAAAGTTCACTCTAATTGCCTCTCTTCACTGCAAACTTTTACAAGTTTTCGCTATTCAAACATGAACCTCAGAGCTGTAGGAAAGGATGTGTATGCTCAGTCGCTCAGCTGTCTCCGACAACTTGAGACCCCATGGACTGTAACCCACCAGGCTCCTCTGTCCATGGGATTTTCCAGGCAAGAATACTGGAGTGGGTTGCCACTTATAGCAAAGTATAAGTAAGGTTAATTACAGGCAAACTCAGCGTTACCACCTTTTGTGCAGCCACTGAAATCTAGCTGCACAGAAAAGCTACAACTCCCCTGTTCTTACCACTGTCACGGGGCATTTCATAATGAGACATCTGAAGAACTATGAAGCCAAGAGAAGACTTACAATCCAGAAAGTACACCACACAGAAAATCCTATTTGTGTTTCTTTTGACTGGAGGCAGACAATTAAATCAAAGTTTTGTCAGGTAAAGCTTTACATGGTCTACAGAGCCTGAGAAGAACCAAAGTAACAGACTCAGAATATCAAAGTCCCATTGAACATGTTTCAAAATATTCACTGTAAAACTTTGTATCTTCTAGCACCTTATTTGTAGGATTTTAAATATGGGTTACATTTGTCTAAATACTACATGTCCTCAATATGTACTTCAGGAAGATTTTTAAGACAAAGAAAAGAAAGAAAAAGTTTTGAGAACATCTGAAAAATTTACCTGTCACAGTGACACCATCGAGGTCACTTGTACTCAGACTTGTAACAGAAATACTTCTCCCTCCTGAGTTTCTCGACAACCGTTGACTCCGCAGTTGGCCTATTGATTGTTCCAAGCTTTCTTTTAACTAAATTAAAGAATATAACGAAAGGAGATTTATTCTTCTTAAACTTCTAAATACAAATACCCTACAGATTTTTAAAGCTATTTCTGAACTACTGGTGTTCCTAAAGAGAATTTATATCACAGAAAATTCTGAACTAAATTATGTCAATAGAAATATAAAAACAGTAAACATAAATATTTTAAGAGCCAACTCTAATGTGGTTTTAAATACCATCTGTCCCTACCTATTCCATCTTTGTATTACCAGAATACAAAAGACATGTCTACTAACTGAGGGTTTACAAAATCAGATGGATGTTCCACCCATGCTTAGAAACATAAAAAGGCCAACATCTGAAAAAGAGAAAGTTTTCTTCCGTTCTAAACACTCCCTCAGAAGCCCCAGATCTGTAACAAACAGGAAAATGAACAGTTGTCAAGAGTGACTGCCGTTATGAAAAAATGTGCACTGCCCAACTCTGCACCAGAACATCTCTTTCACTCATTCAAAGACTTCAAATCCCAGAAAACTACGTGGTCAGATGTTAGACTATTAGTACGAACTAGGATCACAGTTGTCCAAATGCTCTCTTCAGACCAGCAGAGAGTTAACCAGCAGGGGAAATAAGATGGCATCTTTTTAGACCTAAAGAGCTACGACAAACAAAAACACACTTAATACTGAGAATAACATCCAGAGCTTTACAGAGCTATCGACCTAAAAAGAGGATTCAACTAAAATCTGAAGGAAAAAGACTAAACCTAAGGAAGATCCACATCCCATGAATTGCTGAGAAACTTCTGGTCCAGGCATTTTAGCCAACGGTGAATAAAAAAATAATATTCATAAAAATAATGTATGAATCCAGAAAACAAGTTATCTATAACTCTTTAAAGAGAATGTCAAAATAAAACAAGTGATGGAAAGGAAAGGGCTTCCCAAATCCAGCCAAAATTAAAGGTAGAACATCACTTATGGAGGGATAAGTTGGTTTCCTTGAGAAACTGTGCAGAAAGAAAGTAGCTTCGGCTGAAGGAAGAGTACAGCTGAAACAGAATATGAGTCACAAATGAGCAAATCCTTTTCCATTTTGCTTGTTCGGCTATAGCTCTTCTGGAGAATCAAGGTTAAAATAGCCTGGATTAAAAGGAACAGTCCTAGAATTTCAAGAATGTATTTGTATTGCCACTCTCATTTCTGGAAAAAAAAAAAAGATAAAGCTAGTATTTCCATACCCTCTGCTCCCTGCTTCTCTACACTGGGGTGTGTACGACACCATCCTGCCTGAACATTCACCAGTTCAAGGGCCCAGACTATCAATCCAGGGAAATATACTGATGAAGCCTGGGAGAACTAAGGTCTACCTGGAGAGTAATTAACACACATATAAAATGAAACTAAGTTTAACATACAGGTAGATGAGAGGTCTTACATAGAGAACTTAGAATAGCGTATCAGTAATCCAGGACAAGAATAAAATTGTACAATGTTAAAATGAAAAACTTCAAATCCAAATTATGATACGAAAAAAGGAACTGAAAAGGTAAAATGTCTTTAGATCACACAAATTAGTGACGGAATCAGTTCTACCAAGGTTTCCTGTGTTTATTATCTGTATCTTTACAAGCTAAGCCTGATGTCAGTATCCTCTTTTTTCATAGCTTATTTTTTTTAATTGAAGTAAAGTTGATTATATTTTTGGAAGCAGAATCAGCTGACATTTCTAATCACTGCATCTTTTGGAAGGTAACCTGCCTTTTATAGCTCTGGCTGTCTTTAAGATTTTTCTCTTTGACTTTGAGTGTCAATAGTTTTACAATGATATGACTATGTGTAGTCTTATTTGTGGTTATTCCACTTCTGACTCATAGAGAAAATGGAATCTGTAACCTGATGTCTTTCATGTGTTGTAAGTCTTCAGTCACGTCTCCTCATTTCTCCTGCCCCTTTCTTTCCGGCCCCCTTCCCTTCTCCTCTTCCTCTCCAACCAGCTGCATTCAAGTGATACCATTTTAACAAATCCCATGGGTCATCCATGCTCTCCTCTCCTCCTTTCATTTCCCCATTTTTCTTTTTGAATATATTTTGCTGGTCTATCTCTCAATTTATTAATTCTCTCTTCAACTGTATACAAGCCACTACTTAATCCATCTGTTGATGTTTTCTTTTTCCTAATTTACTTGTTTGCTTATTTTAGTTATATTTTTCAGTTTCCATTAATTTTTTTCTGGTTACACCAAGTCGTAGTTGGGTACACAGGACCTCTGATCTTTGCTGCAGCATGCAGGATCTCCATGTGAGGCATGAGGGACCTTTAGTCACAGCATGTGGGATCTAGTCCTCTGAGCAGGGATTGAACTCAGGCCCTCTACATTGAGAATATGGAGTCTTGGCCACTTAACTATCAGGGAAATCCTTGTGATTTTCATTTGATTTTTTGTCTTTTAGAGTTTTCAATTCTATGTCAACATTCTCAATTTCTTGAACAGGTTAATCATAGTTATCTTATAGTTCATTACAGGTCCTCTTTTTCCCTTGCTTTTCAGTCATCTCTTGCACTTTCTTATGCCTGAGTATTTTTTAATCATGTGACAGACACAAGAAAAACTGTGGAGTTAATTTAAAGCTCTGGATTGATGACACCTTCTGTCAGAAGGGATTTGGTTCTGCTTCTATCAGAGAATCAGCCTAGGTCACCAGGAAACCCAAAGCGCCTTAATTTGTTAGAACTGAGATGGCCAAAGAATTGATGCTTTTGAACTGTGGTGTTGGAGAAGACTCTTGAGAGTCCCTTGGACTGCAAGGAGATCCAACCAGTCCATCCTAAAGGAGATCAGTCCTGGGTGTTCATTGGAAGGACTGATGTTGAAGCTGAAACTCCAATACTTTGGCCACCTGATGCGAAGAGCTGACTCATTTGAAAAGACCCTGATGCTGGGAAAGATTGAGGGCAGGACGAGAAGGGGACGACAGAGGATGAGATGGTTGGATGGCATCACCAACTCAATGGACATGGGTTTGGGTGGACTCCGGGAATTGGTGATGGACAAGGAGGACTGGCATGCTGCGGTTCATGGGGTTGCAAAGAGTCGGACACGACTGAGCGACTGAACTGAACTGAGATGGTTCAAAGCTGGGCTTCCGACCCCATCAGCACTGTCAATTATTTTCAATTTATCACTGCTCTTATTTTCAGTTCACCATTTTCCTAGGTTATCGCCCTTTGGGGTCTCAGTCAAAAGCTGGAGGGTTCCTGAACTCCAATTCTGGTCCCTCCAGCCTCTTTAGGTCTATCTATAGCTCTAATCCTATCCACTTCTAAGCCACCTCGTTTCGGATCAGCTACTGCCTTGACAGAGGAGGAGTCCCAAATGCAGGACTCTTCCTTCCAGACTTCATTTTTTGCCAGATCTTGACTATTATATTCCCCACTATATTGGTAGTTTTCTAATAGTTTAGTAAAATTTTTTACACTTTTTAACCTTTTCAGTTGTTCTGCATGGGAGAGTTGATCTAAAATAATCTCATCAACAAATGCCAGAAGCAGAATTTGCCAGCATCCTTTTTACGCTTGCTGTGCTTAGTCCCTTCAGTCGTGTCCAACTCTTTGCAACCCTATGGACCTCAGACCACCAGGCTCCTCTGTCCATGAGATTCTCCAGGAAAGAATACTGGAGTGGGCTGCCATGCCATTCTCCAGGGGATCTTCCCAACCCAGGAATCCAACCTATGTCTCATGTGTCTACTGCATCACAGGCAGATTCTTTATCCACTGAGCCACGTGGGAAACCCATTATGTGGGTTTATTTGCTAACAAATCCTGAGCTGTAACTAAAAGCTGATTAAGATGATGAATTTACACACACACACAAACACACACACAATCCCTGCTAACAACAAAAACTCACCATGGAACATATGGGAAAATATTGCAGAACAAGAGAAATGATACATTACTCCCAAAATCTAGGAAGAATAACAGATGTTGTAAAGTTGATCATTTCAGAAATAAAATAAAAAGTTAAGACAAAGTATTTGGCAACCTCATTTTAAAACTCTCAAGAGATATGCCATATGCCATTGAACAGATGAACTAGCTAATATATAAAGATCAAAAAATGAACTGTAAAAGGTAAAGAGGTTAAAGATTTTTTTTAATCACTCCTGCAAACATCACAGCAAAAACAAGTCCTCCACCTAAGACACAAACTAAATGTAATAAAATTTACAACTACACTTAAAGTAGCAATAAAACAACAGACACCACACAAAATCTAGTCATGATGTACAAAACCAATTTGCTAACTCCTAGAATAAAAAACAAAAAAGATATAAAATTTCTTTTAAATTCCTTAGAATTATAACTTCTAATTATGTGCAAAAGCAGATAAAACTCAAAATTACATAAAAGCAAAACACTAAAAAAATTCTATTTAACATTAATTTACTATGATGGATGATGCTGTTTTGCAGAAACTAAATCAGTGTTCCACACAGACTACTGTACTGACCGCTATGGTCCAGATTCTAAAAGTTTATCTTGGAAACCTCACCACATACCAATGTTGATTCTATTTCCCCCATTGCAGAACCGGCATCATAGAACATGACATTTTTTCACTTTAACTTGACATAAATACACTATTTACATATTAGGTCTTCTTTCATCTCCATTCAATTGAAATCAGGCAAAAACAACTGAAGCAAGACGGAGGGGTCATGGTGAAGAGTTCTGACAAAATGTGGTCCATTGGAGAAAGGAATGGCAAAACACTTCAGTATTCTTGCCTTGAGAACCCCATGAAGAGTATGAAAAAGCAAAAAGATAGGACACTGAAAGATGAACTCCCCAGGTCAGTAGGTGCCCAATATGCTACTGGAAATCAGTGGAGAAATAACTCCAGAAAGAATGAAGAGATGGAGCCAAAGCAACACCACCACCCAGTTGTGGACGTGACTGGTGATAGAAGCAAGGTCTGATGCTGTAAAAAGCAATACTGCATAGGAACCTGGAATGTTAGGTCCATGAATTAAGGCAAATTGGAAGTGGTCACACAGGAAATGGCAAGAGTGAACATTTTAGGATTTAGGATTTAGTGAATGCATTTTAGGAATCAGTGAACTAAAATGGACTGGAATGGGTGAATTTAACTCAGATGACCATTATATCTACCATTGTGGGCAGGAATCCCTTAGAAGAAATGGAGTAGCCATCATAGTCAACAGAAGAGTCCAAAATGCAGTATTTCGATGCAATCTCAAAAATGAAAGAATGATCTCTGTTCATTCCCAAGATAAACCACTCAGTACCACAGTAATCCAAGTCTACACCCCAACCAGTAATGCTGAAGAAGCTGAAGTTGAACGGTTCTATGAAGACCTACAAGACCTTCTAGAAATAATAACCAAAAAAGATGTCCTTTTCATATAGGAGACTAGAATGCAAAAGTAGGAAGTCAAGAGATACCTGCAGTAACAGGCAACTTTGGCCTTGGAGTATAGAATGAAGCAGGGCAAAGGCTAAAGAGTTTTGCCAAGAGAACGCACTGGTCACAGCAAACACCCTCTTCCAACAACACAAGAGATGACTCTACACATGGACATCACCAGATGGTCAATACCAATATCAGATTGATTATATTCCTTGCAGACAAAGATGGAGAAGCTCTATACAGTCAGGAAAAACTGGGAACTGACTATGGCTCAGATCATGAATGCCTTATTGCCAAATTCAGATTTAAATTGAAGAAAGTAGGGAAAACTATTAGAACATTCAGATATGACCTAAATCAAATCCCTTACAATTACACAGTGCAAGTGACAAATAGATTCAATGGATTATGTCTGATAGACAGACTGCCTGAAGAACTATGGATGGAGGTTCATGACACTACACAGGAGTCAGGGATCAAGATCATCCCCAAGAAAAAGCAATACCAAAAGGCAAAATTGTTGTCTGAGGAGGCCTTACAAATAGCTGAGAAAAGAAGAGACGCTAAAGGCAAAGGACAAAAGGAAAGATATACCCATTTGAATGCAGAGTTCCAAAGAGTAGCAAGGAGAGATAAGAAAGCCTTCCTCAATGGTCAATGCAAAGAAATCAAGGAAAACAATAAAATGGGAAAGACTAGAAGGCATTGGCAACCCACTCCAGTGTTCTTGCCTGGAAAATCCCATGGACGGAGGAGCCTGGTAGGCTGCTGTCTATGAGGTCACACAGAGTCAGACACAACTGACGTGTCTTAGCAGCAGCAGCAGCGATCTCTTCAAGAAAGTTAGAGATATCAAGGGAACATTTCATGTGAAGATGGGCACAATAAAGGACAGAAACAGTATGGACCCAACAGAAGCAGGAGATATTAAGAAGAGATGGCAACAATACACAGAAGAACTATACAAAAAAGATCTTCATAACCCACATAACTATAATGGTATGATCACTCACCTAGAGCCGGACATCCTGGAATGCAAATCAAGTGGGCCTTAGGAAGCATCACTATGAACAAACTAGTGAAGGTGATGGAATTCCAGTTGAGCTATTTCAAATCCTAAAAGATGATGATGTGAAAGTGCTGCACTCAATATGCCAGCAAATTTGGAAAACTCAGCAGTGGCCACAGGACTGGAAAAGGTCAGTTTTCATCCCAATCCCAAAGAACAGCAATGCCAAAGAATGTTCAAACTGCTGCACAATTGCACTCATCTCACACACTAGCAAAGTAATGCTCAAAATCCTCCAAGCCAGGCTTCAATAGTACATGAACCATGAACTTCCAGATGTTCAAGCTGGATTTTAAAAAGGCAAAGGAAACAGAGATCAAATTGCCAACATCTGATGGATCATAGAAAAAGCAAGAGAGTTCCAGAAAAACATCTATTTTTGCTTTATTGACTACGCCAAAGCCTTTGACTGTGTGGATCACAATAAACTGTGGAAAATTCTGAAAGAGATTGGGAATATCAGACCACCTGACCTGCCTCTTGAGAAATATGTATGTAGGTCAAGAAGCAACAGTTAGAACTGGACATGGAACAACAGACTGGTCCCAAATAGGAAAAGGAGTACATCAAGGCTATATATTGTCACCCTGCTTATTTAACTTATATGCAGAGTACATCATGAGAAACGCTGGGTTGGAGGAAGCACAAGCTGGAATCAAGACTGCTTGGAGAAATATCAATAACCTCAGATACACAGATGACACCAGCCTCACGGCAGAAAGCGAAGAAGAACTAAAGAGCCTCTTGATGAAAGTGAAAGAGGAGAGTAAAAAAGTTGGCTTAAAACTCAACATTCAGAAAACTAAGATCATGGCATCCAGTCCCATCATTTCATGGCAAATAGATGGGAAAACAATAGAATTGTTTATTTTGGGGGGCTCCAAAACCACTGCAGATGGTGACTACAGTCATGAAATTAAAAGACGCTTGCTCCTTGGAAGAAAAGCTATGACCAACCTAGACAGCATATCAAAGGTCTATATAGACAGCATATCAAAGGTCTACGTAGTCAAAGCTATGGTTTTTCCAGCAGTCATGTATAGGTGTGAGAGTTGGACTATAAAGAAAGATGAGCACTGAAGAATTAATGCTTTTGAACCGTGATGTTGAAGAAGACTCTTGAGAGGCCCTTGGACTGCAAGGAGATCCAACCAGTCCATCCTAAAGGAGATCAGTCCTGGGTGTTCATTGGAAGGACTGATGCTGAAGCTGATACTCTAATACTTTGGCCTCCTGATGTGAAGGACTGACTCATTGGAAAAGACCCTGATGCTGGGAAATATTGAAGGCAGGAGGAGAAGGGGACGACAGAGGATGAGATGGTTGGATGGCATCACCAACTCAATGGACATGAGTCTGAGTAAGCTCCCGAAGTTGTTGATGGACGGGGAAGCCTGGCATGCTACAGTCCATGGGGTCAGAAAGAGTCAGACACAACTGAGCAACTGAACTGAACTGACCCAGTAGAAATAAAAATAAAACTCAGCCACTGAAATTGAATGGCAATATTTGTTTACAAGGTAGTTTATTCAAATTGTTAAGACATTCTTTTAAACAAACAATTCAAGTTGAAAAATCTCTTTCTAGTGACAGATGAAATAATTTGGGCATCAATAAAAATACTAACTACAATGGAATAAAGCTGTTCCAATACACCTAAGTTCATAAGTTAATGATACTCAAAAAGAAAAAAAAAAACGTCATTGGTCACCAGTAGGGAACGCTAGGGAAATAACTCATCATTTTGGAAAGGAGTAAATAAATTATAAGCTTTCAGATTAACAATATAAGAGCAAATTTTAAAAACTCTCATCAACATCTCTGAAAGGCCTCTGACATCTCTATTTGAAGGTCTAATTTGAGACAAAATATAAGTCAAGCTCAGTGAATTGAAATATATATATATATTGCACATATATATAAAACTCAGAAAGACTGAGTATACTGCAAATCAAATATATGAAGAGAAATCACCTAGGCAGCAGTCGCACTCCATATAAGGGGTGTAATCATTAAAAACATCATGATTCAGAAGAACCAGAAGAAAGCCCGTACTTGCCTCAACTGTACTACTTCTGCATCTGCTCCTGTTGACCTATTTCACAGACTAACATTTTATTTTGAGAATGAAATAACATAATGTATGTAGAATAATTAGAGCAATGCCTAGGGAGGCTCAGACAGTAAAGTGTCTGCCTGCAATGCTGGAGACCGGGGTTCAATTCCTGGGTCGGGAAGATCCCCTGGAGAAGGAAATGGCAATCCACTCCAGCACTCTTGACTGGAAAATCCCATGGACGGAGGAGCCTGATAGGCTACAGTCCATGGGGTCGCAAAGAGTCAGACACAACTGATCTACTAGCTACTACTACTAGGGAAGATTAGTTTGTCCAGTAAATGGCAGTTTTCATTGTGATGATTACAGATGCTGAATGTAAGAGCAAACATGAGTGAAGAAATGGGATGTTTTAATCTAAAGAAACTCTTCAGAAAAAGATCATTCCCTAAAGACTCACTGAATTCCTCTGTACATCTACAGACTCTTAAACAGCAAAACTGCCACTATTCTCACTCTCAGCTATTTCTTTTTAACTTTTTATTTTATACTGGAGTATAGCTGATTAACAATGTTGTGTTAGTTTCAGGTGTACAGCGAAGTGATTCGGTTATCAGTGAAGTGACTCGGTTATACATATACATGTATCCATTATTTTTCAAATTCTTTTCCCACTTAGGTTGTTAATAACATTGAGCAGAATTTCCTGTACTATACAGTAGGTCCTTGTTGGTTAACTATTTTAAATATATTAATAGCAGTGTGTACATGTCAATCCCAAACTCCCTAACTATTCCTCCCCACCACCCTTCCTATATCTTTATAACCCCATGTGTAACTCCTCCATAATATAATTCAAATTTCATTTTAGCATTATCAATTTTCGTTTCTTTGCAACACTTTCACCTTTTTGACCAATTCCTTTATTATTATTATTTATTTTTATAAATAGCAAGGTTTGTCACTGGAATAGAAGGGAAGTATCACAATCATACTTTTCATTGTCTGCAACCAATCAGCAACAAACTTCAAAAGCAGCAATTTGTTATTTACACAGTAAGGTGTGGCCTGAAGAGCTAGCAGCAAAGTTTCTCCTTTTTTTGCAGTTACTCATCATTAATACAATGTTGTGTTAATTGAAACTTGAATTGTATTGTTTAAGGACGGGTGTTATTTTGACCACATAGGAGTAATAAAATTCATGCACATCAAAACCATGCAACAAGGACTGTCTTTACTTTTCAGAGTCCTCAAAAAGCTACTCCATGCATTCAGTGAAGGTGTTACAGCTGTATTCAGTGGAAGAGTTACGCTAAACTTCACCTCACCTGGGACTGGGACTCTGGTTTGTTTCTTTCAGTGAAAAAAAAATATATATACTGACTTTCCAAAATTCATTAATAACTAAACCTCTTGACCAGTCTTTGGGAAGGTAAGGTTTCCAAGCAACAGTAAACAGCTAAGAAACTAGGCACCAACTCCACACACAGTATCAAAAATGCCTATGAAATAAATCATATTAAGTAAAATTTGCCCTCAGTAAGACAAGATGAGAAAAGGCAAAGAGCCACAAGGATTAACTTCCATGGTCAACTTATAGTTATTGATACTAATAAGCAGTGTATCTCACATACTCACATTCTCAACAAAATTAAGCTCATTGAACGAGAGGGGAAAAAAAACTATCTACCATTACTTTCACAAAGAGGAATTTCCATAATAAAGTAGGAATAAAACAAAAATAAAATAGGAACAGTAATTACTCACACATAAACACAATAGGTAACAAATATTCAAATAATTAGCTTACATACAAATGAAAAACACAACTAAAAAAAAAAAATCAACAACAACCTTGGTAAAAATTCTAAATGTTGCAATTCAAGTGAAGTGAAAGACGCTCGGTCATGTCCGACTCTTTGCGACCCCATGGACTATACAGTCCTATACAATTCTATACTATACTATACAATTCTCTAGGCCAGAATACTGGAGTGGGTAGGCTTTCCTTTCTCCAGGGCACCTTCCCAACCCAGGGATTGAACCCAGGTCTCCCGCACTGCAGGCGGATTCTTTACCAGCTGAGCCACAAGGGAAGCCCGTTGCAATTCCAAGTAGGCTTAAACTGTGGAAACCATTAAAGATCCTATTTAGTTTCTTCAGATACTTTCTTACTCCAAATTATCCTTTATTTTCCTACTAGGAAAACACACATCCCCTAACACAGATTATACAGAAATGCATGCAAATCTAGTCATGTATAGGTTAATTGCATCCACTTGGCTGCATGGATGAGCAGAAACTGGAAGCATGTGAATATTTCATCTAACCATTTACCCTGGTTTCACCTGAAAGTAAAGTCAGTATTTAGCAAACATTCACAACGAATACAGCACAGGTGACTATGGAGGCAGTTCATTCATGTTGTATAAAAAAGAAAGATTGAAGTACTTGATTTACAAGTGTAAGGTCAACTTGGCAAAATCCAGGGCAGAAGTAGAGGCAGAGAAGAGGTGATGTCAAAAATTTTGTCCAACATAATAATGACAGCCATGGGCACACCAATTAAGTGCTTTCTACTTGACTTTCCTTCACTGACTGTTTCCCCACAGAATGTCAAGGTTGACCTGGCAATAGACTGCAAAACAGATTGGCTGTAGAGTTAATTTTATCAGCTCTCCTTTGGTCCCTTACAGCCTATTTATCTTCTACTATTAACACTAGAACAAAGAGAAGGAGGAGGGCAGCAAGAAGAGGTGGAGGAGGTGAGGCATTTTATAAAATTAGAGTGCAAATTTATGGATTCCATATTTTTCCAGTCCCACCATCTGTTGCTGAAATGTATTTTTTAAATGGCTGCTGCTATCTTTTTCATTTATCAAAAAGATCATTATCTCTGCTATCCCTAACCTCTCTGCACATGCTGATTTATGGAAATATAAGTCCACACAAATACTTTTCAAATTTAGAAATCCCCTTTATTTATGTAACTATTTTATTTTTAAATGAAATCTCATATATTCAAAGCCCATACAGAACACATATTCTAACCACAGTTTTTTTTAATTTTTTAAAAGTACTTCCATAAAATATTTGTAATGTTATTAAATAAGCATGCATGAAAAATGGAATGTACTTTTAATTGTACCTTATTGTATTTTGGGTGGACAGGCAATATAATCATGGGGCAAAAGCAATATTACGTATGCTGCCTATTTAGCATATTGAAGTCAAAATAATCAGGTACACTTATCGCTGTGAATGTTATAACACATTATGTTGTTTATAGTCACAATAATATACAAAAGAAACTTAAGTTAGACCCAATGAATTCCAGGAAAGTACTGAATGCCTATAATGTGCTGTGGTGATTTAGTCACTCAGTCGTGTCCGACTCTTGTGACCACATGGACTGCAAACTGCCAGGCTCCTCTGTCCATGGGATTTCACAAGCAAGAACACTGGAGAGGGTTGCCATTTCCTTCTCCAGGGGATCTTCTCGACCCAGGGATGAACTCACATCTCCTGCCTTGGCAGGTTGGTTCTTTACCACTGGGCCACCAGGGAAGGCCTGCCTAAAATACCAAGTGCTATATTAAGAACACAGCCAACACTTGAAGATAGGGATTACTTGATGAATTAAAGAAGTAACAAGAACATAAAGGTTTAACAAGAGTCTAAAACAGCATGACTACTTCAATAAATGTTAGCTCTATAAGGCATATATAATTATGTTCAGTTTTCAGATGATTAAACTCAAGTTCAGAAAGGTTTATTAACTTGCCCAAAATCACTGAAGTGGTTTCTAGTGGAAAAAGTTCAGGATTCAGTAATAAGTCTGACTCCAAAGTCTACAGTTTTCCACTAGTTTCAAAGCAAAATTTTGTAAAAAAAAAAAATTCTGTCTAGTAGTTTCACGGGAAACTTGGCAATAAAATTTTAAACATAAGGGTCTAAGAACCTAACTCCTAAGATCTGAAATATATTAACAAAAAGAGGGTTCTAACAGAATTCAGTTGTTCCATTACAATTTCTTATCCAGAAACTCTTACTACTTAACACTAAAGTCGTTAAAAGTTGGTACAGTTCTCACCTTTAGGGCAATTATCAGAACTCAGCCAGAGAGAAAGGTATGAGTACCTTTGGCTCTGGAATATTACAAGTAGCTCATGTCTGGCTCCAAAAATCTAACATTATCCATCTGGGCTGTCACTATGTATATCTGACAACTGAAACCCACTAAAAAGAAGAAAAACCTGGACTTTGTTACGTAACATTCAAATTTTTCCAAAGTTCATATGCCAGATGGTAACAGTCTATTATTCCCAAAGGGAAATTTGAATCAGAGTGCTTAATTTGAAGAAAAATGACCTGTTAATACATGCCTCTAAGATCTAATTTGACAGTATTATATTTTAACCAATCTTTACCTTAAAAATGTACTTAGTGAATCTAATGATTTGAATTAAGAGAACTGTATCTTTCCTTTATATGGAGTATTAACTACTTCAGCCTCATCAGCTACAGTCCAAATTTCTACTGCAGAATGTATTAACTTTCCATGTTGAACATTCCTTAAGGGCATTCCATTTCTATAACATTAACATAAAAAACAGACCTGTTCTCTCATGAATAGTAACATACAGTCCTAGAAATATCCTAAACACTAGGCAATTCAACTGTACTATTTAACCCAGGAGTACAATATATTCCAAATCTTCCCAGTAAACTTGCAAATAAAACTTTGCCATAGGGCTTCCCTGGTGGCTCAGAAGGTAAATAATCTGTCTGCTATGCAGGAGACCCGGGTTTGATCCCTGGGTTGGGAAGATCCCCTGGAGGAGGGCATGGCAACCCACTCCAATATTTTTACCCAGAGAATTCCATAGACAGAGGAGCCTAGGAGGCTACAGTCCATGGGGTTGCATAGAGTCAGACACGACTGAGCAACTAACACTTTCATAACATAGGTTCTTTTTGGACCAAATGTTCTCAGACTTCCAAAAAAATTTACAGCATGAGAAATAACACAGGATGACACCTCCTTAAGTTCATAAAGTTCACTGAACCCAAAGATCCTAAATCATATCATCCAATTTAATATGGCTTGTTAGCTGCTATGGCTACAAGAAAGGCTAGTTAGAAAAAAAAAAAAAAAATCAACAGTTATCACTTAGGAAGAAGGGGGAAGGAAACTTGCAGAATCCACCACATTGCCTTAAGTGGCAGCTAGAACTGCCAACTTTGACAAGCCTTCAATGCCAATCCAAGCTCAGCACCAGACTCCCTCCCATTCTGTTTCCACATTTGTTCCATCTAACTCTCATTCTGGACATTGTACCAGAGGTAACCTTAATGACTTGTATGACGATGGGCTTTGGATCTTCAATCAGTTAAGATAACCTCCAAAATCTAGTTTATCAATGTAAATTATATTACTCTTCAAACTTGGAATCCAAAATCCCAATTTTCAGAAAAAAAAAAAAATTCACAGCATCATGAAAACATGGGTAACCACAAATGAATGACAGGAACAAACCCTGGTGCTGGGTTTGGGGATAATGTCCTATCCTTGGCTCTGTCACTGACTTACTGTGAGACTATGCAAGTTAGTGACCATTCCATGCCCCAACAGCATCTACCCACTAGGACTACTGAAACAATTAAATGAGTTTCTACCAAAAAAAAAAAAAAGAAAGCCTGTAAACTAAACTTAGGCAGAAATTCCCAAAGAGGTAGGTGCTGTTTTCCTATGAAACACCACACACCCATTGCCAATCCTCTAACACTGCTCAACTCTTCACAGAGCAAGACCTTCACATATAATAAGCAAAGAATTACATTTAGCGTTGGAATAAAGATTCAAGAAAACAATAGCAAAATCATGTACATTTCAAGAAAAAGTAGTCCAAAAATTGACTGATCATGACTCTTGACCCTTACAAAACCAACAGAAATAATTCCCACAATTCTCTTGTTTGAAGAAATCATCTCAGGAGGAAAACATTGCACTGAATATTTATATTGTCTCTCACTCACTGACAAATTATGTTCACAAAACTAAATCTCAATAAAATAAACATATAAGTTTATATACAGTTGACCTTTGAACAACATGGGTGTGAACTACACTAGTCTACCTATATGCAGATTTTTTTCAATAGTAAATAGCACAGTATCGCATGATCCAAGGTTGGCTGAATCCACGAAGAATAGCTGATCTCATTTCCTAGGAAATCTCTTATATGTTAAAAGAGAAATGCTAATTTCAATTAGACAATGGATATTTAACATGGAGAAAATTCTTTTAACAGTTGAACAATGGTTAAAATGGATTAACCAAAATTCAACATCTATTCATGATAAAAACTCCACGCACCCTAAGCCCATGCTCTGTAACAAAAGAAACCACCACAATGAGAAGCCCATGCTATGCAACCAGAGAGTAGACCTCACTCTCCCCATCCAGAGAAATCCCACACAGCAACGAAGACCACAGCCAAAAATAAATAAATAAAATTTTAAAAAATAAAATCACCTCTAAAACAAAGAAATACTCAGGAATAAACCTGACCAAGGAGGTGAAAGATTTATATGCTGAGAACTATAAAACATTGATAAAGAATTGAAGATGACAAAGAAATGGAAAGATATACCATGCTCTTGCACTGGAATAATTAATATTGTTAAAATGGCCATACAACTGAAAGCAATCTACAGGTTTAATGCAAATCCCATCAAATTACCCATGACATTATTCACAGAACTAGAACAAATAATCCTAAAATTTATATGGAACCACAAAAAACCCAGAACTGCCAAAGCGATCGTGAGGAAAAAGAACAAAGCTGGAGGTATAACCCTCCCAGACTTCAGACAATACTACAAAAAGCTACATCAAGAAGCATGGTATTGGTTTAAAAAAAAAAAAAGATATATCAAGCAATGGAACAGAGCAGAGAGCCCAGAAATAAACCCACATACCCAGAGTCATACCCAGCCTCCTTTGACACAGCACCACACAACAGCAAGTGGTGTTGGGAAGGCTGAAAAGTCACATGTAAATCAATCAAGTTAGAACACTCCCTCACACCATACACAAAATAAACTCAATGGCTTAAACGTTTAAATATAAGACACAAAACCACAAAACTCCCAGAAGAGAACATATGTAAAATCTGTACCAACATAAATCAAAGCAATGTTTTCTTAGGTTAGTCTACCAAAGCAATACAAATAAAAGCAAAAATAAACAAATGAGACACCAAATTCATAAGCTTTTGCACAGCAAAGGAAATCATAGGTAGAACAAAAGGACAACCTACAAAATGGGAGAAAATATTTTCAAACAACAAGACCAACAGAGGATTTCCAAAATAAACAGCTCAGTACAGTTCAGTTCAGTCGCTCTGTCGTGTCTGACTCTTTGCAATCCTATGGACTGCAGCACGCCAGGCTTCCCTGTCCATCACCAACTCCCAGAGCTTGCACAAACTCACGTCCATCAAGTCGGTGATGCCATCCAACCATCTCTGTCATCTCCTTCTCCTCCCGCCTTCAATCTTTCCCAGCATCAGGGTCTTTTCCAAGGGGTCAGTTCTTCACATCAGGTGGCCAAAGTACTGGAGTTTCAGCTTCAGCATCAGTCCTTCCAATGAATATTCATGGTTGATTTCCTTTAGGATGGACTGGTTGGATCTCCTTGAGAGTCCAAGGGACTCTCAAGAGTCTTCTCCAGCACCACAGGTCAAAAGCATCAACGTTTCCACACTCAGTCTTCTTTATGGTCTAACTCTCACATCCATACATGACTACTGGAAAAAACATTGCTTTGACTAGATGGACCTTTGTTGGCAAAGTAATGTCTCTATATTTTAATATGCTGTCTAGCTTGGTCATAGCTTTTCTTTCAAGGGGCAAGCATCTTTTAATTTCGTGACTGAAGTCACCATCTGCAGCAATTTTGGAGCCCAAGAAAATAAAGTCTCTCAATTTTTCCATTGTTTCCCCATCTATTTGCCAACAAGTGATGGGACCAGATGCCATGATCTTAGTTTTTTGAATGTTGAGTTTTAAGCCAGTTTTTTCACTCTCCTCTTTCACGTTCATCAAGAGGCTCTTTAGTTCCTGTTTGCTTTCTGCCATAAGGGTGGTGTCATCTGCATATCTGAGGTTATTGATGTTTCTCCCAGAAATGTGATTCCATCTTGTGCTTCATCCAGCCCAGCATTTCGCATGATGTACTCTGAATATAAAGTTAAATAAGCACAGTGACAATATACAGCCTTGACGTACTCCTTTTTCCCAATTTGGAACCAGTCCATTGTTCCATGTCTGGTTCTAGCTGTGGCTTCGTAATCTGTATACAGATTTCTTGGGAGGTAGGTAAGGTGGTCAAGTATTCCCATCTCTGTAAGCACTTTCCACAGTTCATTATGATCCACAGTCAAAGGCTTTGGCACAGTCAATAAAGCAGAAGTAGATAAATAACTAATACAAGTCAATAACAGCAACAACAACAAACATCCAACAATGCCCCCCAAAAAGGGGGCAAAAGACCTAAATTGACATTTCTCCAAAGAAGACATACAGATGGCCAATAGGCACATGAAAAGATACTCAACATCACTAATTACTAGAGAAATGCAAATCAAAATTACAATGAGGTATCACCTCACATTAGTTAGAATGGCCATCATCAAAAGCCTACAAATAATAAATGTTATTGAGAGTATGGAGAAAAGGGAACCCTCCTACACTGTTGGATGGAATGTAAATTGGTGCAGCACTACAGAAAGCGTTATGGATGTTCTTTGAAAAACTAAAAATTGCCATAAGATCCAGCAATCCACCCCTGGGCATATATCTGGAAAAAACTCTTAATTCAAAAAAATGCATATACCCCAAAGTTCATAGCTGCACTATTTTCAATAGACAAGACATGGAAGCAACCTAAATGTCAACAGATGAATGGATAAAGATGTGGTATATACATATATACAATGGAATACTACTCAGTCATTAAAAATGAAGTAATTCCATTTGCAGCAATATGGATGGATATAGAGATTATCATACTAAATGAAGTAAGTTAGAACGAGGAAGACAAATATGATATCACTTATATGTGAAAATAAAATGTGACACAAGCAAAGTTATTTATAAAACAGAAACAGACTCATAGATAAAGAAAACAAACCATGGTTACCAAGGGGAAAGGGGGCAGATGGGGGATAAATTAGGTGTTTGAGATGAGCAGACACAAACTATTCTATATAAAACAGATAAGCAGGGTCCTACTGTTTAGCACAGGGAATTGTATTTGATATCCTATATCCTATAATAAACCATAATGGAAAAGAATATTAATAAATATGTGTGTATAACTGAATCACTTTGCTGTATACCAGAAACTAATACAATATTATAAATTAACTATACCTCAATAAAATAATAATAATAATTTCAAAATGAATTAATCTGCTACACAATATTGAAAAGAAACTAGGTTCCACAGCAAGAGAACTTGCATGAGCTGGAGCACAGGCTCAAAAAGAAACAAAAAACAAAAATCAATTTCCAGAGTCCCTTCCTAAACAGAACACACAATGATTAAAATTTTAAAAATAGAGGATAACACTATCATATACTTACAAGACTTAAAGAATATAAATAAAAAGATTCAAATGAATCACCTGATAGTTACATACACTCATTTTTAGGTTATGCTCATTTTACTGCTATATTTCATAACAGTAAATATTTTAATGATAAGAAAGCAATTTATACTGAGAAGCCCATCAGACTGACTTGTGAGAAATACTCCGAGTTGCACATCTTCCCATAGATTAAGGCAGGTGTGCCCCCAGGTAACTTACAGGTGGTAGACTGGAAATCACTGCTCCATCGAGGGACTGTAATATAAAGCAATGAGAGACATCCCCTCTGGTATGAGGGTGAGTGGGTAATCACTGAGAACCAACTACTTTAACAGAACAAGAATTTGGAGAAACTGAGGGGAGAATTTAGACCAGACAAAGAATGGCCTAAAATAAAAGGAGGGCTTCCCAGGTGGTGCTAGTGGTAAAGAACCTGCCAGCCAATACAGGAGACATAAGAGACTTGGGTTCGATCCCTAGGTCTGAAAGATCTCCTAGAGGAGGAAATGGCAACCCACTCTGGCATTCTAGCCTGGAGAATCCCATGGACAGAGAAGCCTGGAGCGCTACAGTCCATAGGGTTGCAGAGTCGGACATGACCAAAGCAACTTGGCACATGTGCAAGGTAAAAAAATCTTGTTCTCCTATGTCCTATTTTAAATATGAGCAGCTCTACATTTTATGTACGGGTAATTCAGATGGAAATGAAATACCTGTTGAGTTTATTTCTCATGTATAAAACCATTCCCCCAGAACTCAATTCAATTCAATTCTAGAACTCAATTCAACTCAATTCAATTCTAGGCCTCCCAATTCTAGTAGAAGGCATACTGTGTTTTAAAAGCTTACCCATACAGAAATTTCCCTAATATATAGTTTTATTTCCCAATAACTCAATCCAAGGGAAATTCATCTAATATTCTCCCTTTCAAAGTAGGTTAGTTCTCTGCCACTAGTTAATGTTTTTAATTTTTTACTAATAAATTATGGAGCAAAAAATTAACTACCATTATTAATATGGTAATTAAATCAAAAACATCTCATGAGCTACTTAAATATATAAAGTCTATGGCACCATCTGCAAATACATCATAAATCATAAAAACCTGGTAGATGCAAAAAAGTCCAAGTTTAATTTCTAAATGAAAGTAGTAAAAAAAACCTTACAAGAGAAAATATGTTCCCTGCACTCAAGCAATTAGCCTCCAATTACAAGCAAATGAGATGACTACATTTCTGCTTTGTAAAAAGAAAATAAATCATCAATTAAGCCATACAGCACAGATATATATAAAATAATCAGTTTTACAGCACACATGTAGTACCTGTCGTCTTAGAGTGTACACTCATAATTAGAAACATGAAGGAATAAATTTAATTGGTTTCCCAAGAGTTTGCAGAAGATGAGTTAGCAAATTCCAAAAGAAAGAAATAAGAAATGGAATTAGCAAAATATTAATAAAAAATATTCATTTTAGGGAATTCTCTGGTGGCCCAATGTTTAAGACTTCACACTCTCACTGCCTAGGGACCAAGTTCAATTTCTCCTCCGGGAATTAAACCCCCCTCCCCCCCCCCAGCCATATGGCATGGCCAAAATCGAACAAACAAATAAGAATATTCATTTTATCCCAGAATTCTGGGGTATCTTTCCGGCTTCCATCCCCATGTGAATTATATTAAATCCCCATGTGTTTAAATTGGCATATACTTGAAAGGGCATTTTGAAATGTCTGGAGAATTTTTAATTGCACATGTCCTTTAACCCAGGAATCCTATACTTCCAAGAATCATACATGATTATACACAACAAATGTGTACAGTAACGGTCATGGCTGCACAGTTTATAATAACAAACAATAACCTAAATACATCTATACTATGGAATATTATAACTGTTCAAAAGAATGAGGAAGAGCTACTGTGTCATCTGAAAAATGATATACATTAAATGAATTAAAATTACATAACACTTATTATACAAAAGTTAAATAACACTTTTTACAGGATGCTGGTTTTCAAAGCAATTACATGTATACTTATGCATGCATAGAAAACGTTTGAAAGGATATACAAGAAGCTGTCACAACAGTTACCTCTGGAGTAGCACTAAAAAGGGCCATGGAGTTTTAGTATTTATTTAAATAATGAGCATGTCTTACTAAATTAAACCATCCTTAAAATTCTTAATTCCCCATGAGGGATATCCATGGTCCAAATTTAGTAAGTTTCAGTTTAATTCATATCCTAAATTCTTCCCCTCTGATTTAATGCTCTCAAATTCAGACTTCCCTGGTAGTCCAGTGGTTAAGACTCCATGCTTCCACTGCAATGGTTTGATCCTCGTCAGGGAACAAATCCTACATGTCATGTGACACAGCCAAAAAAAATTAATAAATAAAGCTTTCAAATTCAATAGAATCTTATCTATACACACTAGTTGGCGATCCATCTGATAAGCTAACCTAAATTTAAACTACAAAATAGTAACCCAGTAAAAAAGCTAAAGCTATTCATGATGGTCATCTCCTTTATCTCATATCCATATTCAACAACTAAACTTCCAAAAAGGTTAGTAAGAGAAAATGCAAACATTTGTAAACATTCTTACATGTTCTATAGCCCCCGCCTGTCCATTACTATACTCTCGATAACGTCCAAGCATCTGGTCGACTTGTCGCAGGTTCCGACTGGTGTCCTAAAAAAAAAGTGGGCTTTACTAATTGCTCCAAATGACGTTTTCCCCAATCTTAGCAGTATATCAAATAACTAGGTCAACTGTTTGCAAAAAGTACAACTGATACAATAATTAAGTTGGACATCAATATACTTCATAAATATCAAATAAATCTTATTAACACTGATAAACTCAAGCCCATCTGCAATTTACTCGTGTGAAATCTGAAGCAAATGGTTTCAGTCCTTATCCATAACAAGCTGGAAACAAAACCATAAATTGGATAAGAACCCTCATCAGCAATTTGTACATGTCAACAATTTGTACACTTCAACCCCTCTTTATAGAAGAGAAATCTTGAGAAAAATGTGGTAGATTGTGTTCAAGACAAGCAAATCACGAGGATCAATGTTATTTCAATTATTTACCTTAGAACTTGATTAAGAGAAAAGAAAATAAAGTAGCCCTTAACTTTTAGCTATAAACAAATTTGTTCCTAATTACAATAAAAATGGTTTCCACGAAATTTGCTAGGTTTCACCTGAAAGTTGAATGAAGGCATTTCTTTCCAAATATATAGTTATTAATATGTTTCATTAGTGGAAAAGTACAAGAATCTGCACTGCAAAAATCCAATATTATGTTAATTTAAATAAGTTTCAAAAGAAATAGGTTTCTGAGTTTTAAAGCATATTATGGTTTCTCCACCAGAAATTAGCCTCTTTTTATCTAAGCATAATAACTCAAACCAACTGAAAGCCAAAATCCATGGTTATTTAGGCAAAACAGAAGTAACAGATTAAAGGGTAGGAAAAAAATAATTCTATTTGAGTTTTCTTTTTCCCCAACATGATACCCTTCCCCCACCTCATTATCAAACCCTTTCTAGGAAGGGCATGTAAAATTCCCACTCAAGTTTCCAAACACTGTCAAAAACTAGCCTCTAAACAAAAATGGCATCTCAATATCATTCATCCATGAATAATTTACCTACCCAAAATAGGAACAACTTCTCTAAAGACACGGCCACAAGAAGCTAAACTATGGTAATTCCTACTGGCTTCACTCCCAGAGTATTTAAAGTATTTGGAAATACTATCTTATCCCAAGACATTTCCGCAACCTATCAGATATCTCAAGTATCTTTACTGACTGTGTTAAGCAGAATAATGGTCCTAAAAATGTCTAGGTCCTAATCTCTCAAACCTGTGTATACGTTCCCTTATATGGCAAAAGGGATTTTGCAGATATAACTAAATTAAGGACCTTGAGATGGGGAGATTATTCTGGATTATGGGGTGGACCCAAGGTACTCACAAGGAACCTTAAAGGGAAGCAAGAATAGGCATAGTAACATGATGTAAGAAGGGTCCAACCCACCTTTATGGCTGTGAAGAGTAAGGGAGGGGCTATAGGACCAGGAATTTCGGCAGCCTCTAGAAAAGGCTGGAAAAGGAACAGATATTTCCCTAGGGCCTCCAGAAAGGAATGCAGACCTCCAGATATACTGCTTTTAGCTGACCTTTAGAAATATAAGAAAATAAATTTCTGGGTTTTTTAGACAATAGTTTTATGGTAATTTGTTACCGTGCCATAAAAAACTAATACACTGACTTAAACCATTTCTTAGTTTAACCTAGTTCACATCTACCACATGCTACCACTGCTAAACTAACCTGTAAAGTGCTGGTTATCGTGTTGACCTTCTCAGTGACATCCACAGTAGGACGATGTCGAACTTCCCTGTGTACTGAACTGGCAGCCCACCGCCTCAACCGGTCACGAGAGCGGAAGTGGTCTGAATCGCTGGAGGATTCTGCCATTGATGTATAAAAATCCTTAAAAATAAATCCAGCTCAAGGTCAATCAAATGGTAAAGAGCATAGAAATAAGAGGTTAATTAAATTTTATTTGCTTTTAAGTATTTATTACATTAGTCTTTTGCCATATCATAATTTCTAACACAGAGCTTGAAAACACAAGTCATTTCCACATGCAACTCTCTCTCCTTTGTCTTTTCTGCTTTATGAGCAATTCCTCAGACATTTACAACTCAAAATAATAATAATCACTTAGTTTTGTGCAATGATCCTAAATTTTCAAAGCATATAGTATCTCATACAACCCTACCAACAACACTCTAAGGTATATGAGACATACAGATTGGTATCTCTACAATGAAAGAAAAAAATAACACAGATATTCTCTAAGGTAGGACCTGAAGGTCTCAATATTTGTCTGACTTCCATTCTGCTAAGCTATGAGAACATGTGCATCTTTAAATAAAAATACAACACACACAGAATAAACTAAGAGAATTCCATTTATTATACAGCAAATACTCTCAAACCTCTTAATTTAAAATATAGTCGAATTAAATGCCATCACAGAAGTACAAATTCCATGACAACAAATATGTGAGAAGATGACATCTTCAACATCTCCATCAAAACAGGTCAAGCAGCCTGACTATAATCTCCTAAGAAGAAACATCTCTGAATATGCTTTCTTCCCATCCTTACCTCAATTTTCAATCTAATGAAAAACAATTTCACGCAAGACAATCTCAATTTCAGAAAATTTTTATAGAAATTGAAGAAATGAAATATATTTTTAACAAAGAAACATCAGAGAAAATTCAATTATCAAAAGTGAAAGTTTGAGTATTCCAATAATTTCATTTTCTTCTTAATAGAGAGTTAATGATCTTTATTTTAACATTAATTGTTACAATCTTCTTAAAATCTATATGGCCAGTTTTCTGGCGTTTTAAAAACAGTATGAGGAAACCTCGCTTTCGTAATCTAAAATACTCTGAAATTTTTGGATCTTTATTGTGAATGAATATGGGAAGTACATGACCATAGGGATAGAGGGAATTTGCTAAATATGTATAGATTCTAGCACATTTAATGCAAGTATTCATGTTTTTTAAATATTTAAATAAAAAAGATAAGCAAGGGAGCTTGCTGTGAGTTCAGGTTTTTCAAAGTGAAATACAGTCTGTACTTGTAGCATCAGAAAAAAGAAATCAACAAACATCCAACTTCTTCGACCCATCTGAGACAGTGCTAGAGAGGAGCTGTCAGACTGCAGCCTCTCCTCTGCCCAGGCCTCTCAACTTCCTTCCTGGCCTCTCTCCTCAGTTCTCGCCCCCCCCACCTCCTGTCTACAAGCATAAAGGCACAGTGCCGACAACCTAGCTCCCTCTGACATCAGGAAACATGAACAAGGAACAAAGGCGGATGCAACTGTATGGCTACACTTTTGCAGGATCACACTTAAGTCCAAAAGAATAAACTTGAGAAGAAATCTTAGATCGAACTTCACCTTTAAACTTAGGAAATCACTTGTGTGTCTCTGCACACCCATGCACACATGTGAGCACAGACATAAGTCTATGCCACTTGACCTACAATCATTTACTGTAAGTTAGAGGACTTTTCCAACACTTTCCTTTCGTGAAAACAGGAGGGAAAAAAAAAACTTCAACATTTTCTGAGAGCCTACTACAATGCCAGGTACTCTATAAATGCTCACATAGACAATCCAATTTAGGGCTTCCCTGGTGGCTTAGAGGGTAAAGCGTCCACCTGCAATACGGGAGACTTGGGTTCAATCCCTGAGTCAGGAAGATCCCCTGGAGAAAGGATAGGCTACCCACTCCAGTACTCTTACCAGGAAAATCCCATGGACGGAGGAGCCTGGAGGCTGCAGTCCGTGGGGTCGCAAAGAGTAATAACTTACTAAAATGGGCAGTTAACCTATAGAGGATACTGAAGGCAGAGACGTTAAGTAACAAGTCAAACTCCAGACAGTAATTATAAGTAAGAGACCCAGGAGGCAGACCTAGGGTTCAGCCAGGCTTCTTCACCTTCAGTGTTCTCTTCATTCTGCTCTGCTCTGCTGTCTCCTAAACACTACTTGTGAACAGTCTGAACAACTAGTAAAAATCATTAAAGGTAGCATCAGGCCATGGCTCACATGTGTCTACAGCCTCCTCAATGCCCTGTCATTTCACTTAAGCATAAAAATACCAAAGGAAGGGAGAGTGGGAAGCAAGTAGCAATATGAAATCTCTATTAGTCACTTAGGGGAAAAAACAGCAACATATCTATGCTGCATATAATAAAACAAATCAAACCTCTGGCCTCACAGTAAAAAGGCTTTTATGTCCTTATTCCTTCTCTTATATGATGGAAAATAATAATTATGCCTGGATCTGTCAGAATTCTGTATCTGAAAGAATAAGTTTCATTTTAACCAGTCATAATTCTGGAAACTAAACTGGAATTAAGATATCACCAGGCAGAATAAAAAGGTAACACTGAAAAATCAGACGTCAATCATAATGGCTGTTGGTGAGAACAAGAAACAAGATAACCATCTTTGAGACAACCTGATTTTTTTTTGAATATCAAAATTTTAATAATAATCAATTATACATAATGTCAGTGAAGGGAGAGGGAGCTTCCCAGATGATGCTAGTGGTAAAGAACCCGCCTGTCAATGCAGGTAGACATAGGAGACACGGGTTCAACTCCTGGGTTGGGAAGATCTGCTGGAGGTGGGCATAGCAACCTACGCCAGTGTTCTTGCCTGGGAAATCCCAGGGACAGAAGAGTCTGGTGGGCTACAGTCCATGAGGTTGCATAGAGTTGGACACAAATGAAGCAACTTAGCATGTACGCACTGTCAATGAATATAAATGGCATATCAGAGTCATCTAATGAGCTATTTAGTATCAACTTGACTACAAAGAGTGAAAACTGAAATTTTTATGTTTTTTAAAATAATTTGGGGAAAATGTGTAAAATATAAAATAGTACAGAGACTAAGACAGTAAGCAAGCATGTATCTACTACCAGAATGTTATCATTTTCTATTTCTATTTTCTATTATATTCTTCTGCTTCTATCATCTATTTCCCTATTATTTTTAAGAATCTATTCTTAATATTATTATTTCCCATTCTGACACGTGTGCTTCTAATATTTTGGATAAAATATTAGGTTGGCCAAAAAATTTATTTGGGTTTTTCCATTAGTTGGTATAGAAAAACCTGACCAACTTTTTGGCCAACCCAATATTCAGAACACTGTAAATAAAGTCCTAGTACTGGCACAGCGGTAAAGAATCCTCCTGCCAATGTAGGAGACACAGATTCAATCCCCGGGTTGGGAATATCCGTTGGAGAAGGAAATGGCAACCCACTCCAGTATTCTTGAAAAATTCCATGGACAGAGGAGCCTGACAGGGGAGCCTGTCCATGGGGCTGCAGAGTAGGACACAGTCACGCATGCATGCACACGGCTGCCCGCCCTATCCTCACCCGACTACTCCCGCCGCTCCACCCCACCCCATCCCCGGGTTAACTCCTGGATGATTTTGTGTTTAACTCTCCACACCGCACTCTTATACTTTTACCACAGGTACATATGTACTTCGCAGTCTTTCTTAATGGAACACACACTGTAGTTAGTTGAAAACATATTAACAAGTGAAGATACAGGGTATCTGAATCTAAAAGAGAAAATCATAGCAGCATTAGCTGCTCACACATACAGCACTGTTGTTAAAACTATGCAAACAGCATTAGCTTAACTATGTGTAACTGTCACATCACACACACACACACAAGACCTCTCACTTACCCCTATTAAGGATTACATACTTTTAATAAGATAAAACCACACTTTTCAGCATGAATTTCACTAGTTCACAAAGTCCTCAGCTTTTAATTGCAATTACGTTGAGCAATAAAAGACGTACAAACTCCTGCATCTGATGGAACTCCTGTAGAAATATCAAGATTCAACGTGAGATATAGGTGAAGATTTTTATATCATATTACAGCATACAAAACATTTGCTTTTATAGCATATGAAAGAACTTTAATTACATAAATGTCATAAGTGTTGAATTTAAAACACTAAAGACATTAAAGAATCTGATTATAATAAAAAAATAGAAGTTCAATTACTATTTCATTGCTGATTAAAAAAAAAAAAAAACTTAGCTCTGTCTACACCTACTACCAACAATTCAAAAGTTCAAACACACCTCTCACAGCTAACAGAGCGCCTGAACCTAAGTGGCAAATGCAGAAGGCAGGTACAGTGGCAGAGTTCCAACCTTACCAGAAGATGTCAGTCTACTAACAGTCAACACTTCCACTCCCCAGACACGGAGCTGATGGAGGAAGAGAGAACCAAATGAGAAAGGAGTGGCCTCGAGGGTCGCCAGAAGGCTGCTGCCCCACTATCAGAAAAAAGTGTCAGTCACGCAGCCGGGCCCAACTCTTTGCGACCCCATGGACTGTAGCCTGCCAGGCTCCTCTGTCCATGGGACTTCCCAGGCAAGAATACTGGAGTGGGTTGCCATTTCCTTCTCCAGGGGATCTTCCCAATCCAGGAATTCAACCAAAGGCATGAAGATAGTTCCAAGAGCCCCTTAAGATAACTGACGGAGAAGCACAAAACAGTAAGTGCCAATGCTACACTCTTCACTGACCATTACTACTTCATACAATTAAATAGTTTTTAAAAAGTATTGTTTATCCTAGTATCAGTGGCATTAATGAAAATAAGATTTTTTTTTAGGACTCTGAAAATCTTCTCCCCAGTGAGATCGTACCCAAAGCATTAGACTCAGTCCATGTTGATAAAAGCATACTGAGAGCAGTCACATTAAAAAACAACAACAACAACAAATATGGCCATGCAAAACTGTTCTATCTAATAACCTAGGAAATATAAATCGTCAATGAGATGCTTTTATAGCCCACTGTTCTCCCTTAAATAATTCTGTCTATCTTAGCCAGGTTGTAGGGGAAGGAACATTCCTATGCTGTCCCAGTGGATATGTGTAAGTTGATACAAATTGTCTAGATGTCAGCAGGCAATGTGTATCAAAAGCAGTTTGTACCTTTGACCTACTAACAATACTTCCAAAGTTTCTCCTAACAAAATCATTGGAATATACACAGAAATTTATATATAAGAATATTTGCTGAGAATAAATATCACAACTATATAACGGAAAATAAAAAGCACTGAAATCTCAAATTATAAGAGTTAAAATACAGTACATTAATGTAATGGAATAATACACAGACATTAAATCCCTATTTCTGGAGATATTTAATAGCAACGCAAGGGATCAAAGCATGAATCCCAATTTTGTAATAAACATTACATGATGTCTGTATATGAATATACATTGCCAGTATACATATTCAGGGGTTTCCCAGGTGGTGCCAGTGGTAAAGAACCCGCCTGCCTATGTAGGAGACATAAGAGAAGCGGGGTCAATCGCTGGGTAGGGAAGATCCCTTTGAGGAGGGCCTGGCAACCCACTCCAGTATTCTTGCCTGGAGAATCCCTTGGACAGACGAGCCTGGCGGGCGATGGTCCACAGGGTAGGAGTAGGACACGACTCAAGTGACTTCACACACATGCACACACACACATTCAGAGGAACAGGAAAGGATGATGACAAAGGGAGAAGAAAATAAAAGTATATTTACCACGTTAAGTTTATAGTCGATTTCTATTCTTTAAACATTCCTATACTTCCTGGATTTTCTTACAATGATTGAATAATAAGAAAGAAAAAGAAAATCAATGCTTGAAAGAAAAAAAAAAAATATATATATATATATATAAAGATCCCCTTCAGAGACAGCAGATTAAGAACAGACTGATAACCTGGAAAATGTGTCTAAATAAAACACATTTAAAGTGGCCCATGAATAATAATCACTACTGCAATTTGAATTCCAAAGAAGAATTTAAACACCTAGCATGCTCAAGAAAAAAATCTTCATTATTTTTAAAGAGTTAAAAGAAAAAAAATTCAGGTGGACTAGAAATTCATTCTCATTAGCATAAGAAATCTCAGCATGATGTTTGTAGACAAAGAAGAAAGAATTGCTAAATTTGAAGAATGATTAAAGAACAGTTTAAAGGAGCTGAATCACCTAAATCCTGGTTAAATGTGTGACCAGCATTTCCTTTAACTGCAGAAAGAAAGAAAGTGAAGTTGCTCAGTCCAACTCTTTGCGACCCCATGGACTGGAGCCTGCCAGGCTCCTCTGTCCATGGGATTTTCCAGGCCAGAATACTGGATTGGGTTGACATCTCCTTCTCCAGGGGATCTTCCCGACCCAGGGATCGAACCCTCATCTCCTGCACTGCAGGCAGACTCTTTACCGTCTGAGCCACCAAAGAGCAGCAGATACTCTCTGCAGCTTAAACCTCCAGGTACAGTTTATCACTGATGAGAAAGCAGGACTACTCACACTGTCTGCTTTTCAGATTCTAAGCTTCTCCCAAGAATCTAGAGAGATCTAAAACGGGTGACCTTGGGCGAAAGTCTCCAGAGTCACAGAGAAAGCTCTGGGTCTGAAAACAGATGGTACCATTCTTGGAATAGTTTATTTGGCTGTTCCCAACACATCAGTATTTAAAGGCATAAATATTGTTGCTTCTGCTTTAATGAACCTTATAAAGAAGACATACGGCCTCCAGAGCAAGTAATGAACCCCTCATCAATTCGCTCCCACTGAGGATCTATCCATCAAAAATGAATGCCCATATGCAAACCTGAATATTGTGAGAGAATAAAAACTGCATTCAGCCCTGTAATTTCAACCCTGCAGTAAGAGGACTGGCAGTGAGTCTACAAACTCAAGTCCACCTCTTTTGTTATTTGACCTAAAGAGCCATCAGACTGTCTTCATTATAATGATGCACATTTGTATGTATGAGAGCTGTAATTTATTGATTCTCAAGTCTCTTTTCCTCAAAGCCAGTTTAAAACAATTAGGATTTGCAAGCTGTTCCATAAAAGATAAGCACCCAGCATCAGGGGTGATATTTCACAAAGGCTGACTGGTGCATGTTAAGTAGGTTGATTGCTTCTGGGGCCTCCAAGAGCCTCAGCCGTCCCTGTCCAAGGCAGCTGTCCTTAAGGTAATGACACTGATATTTAAAGGGGATTGGGAAAGCTAGGGAATGTATTTTAAGCTGAGCCATGAACCAAGTTCAAAAATTTTAATGTATTTCTCACTGCTTCAATAGCGACTGCCACATCCTTCAAGAGAAAAAGTTAACACACCAGCAGAGGCTACCATGCACAAAGAATTATCACCTGCACCTGTCTTCTTTACATCAGTCCTCCTCTGTAACATCATCTCCTCAAACCCTTTTAGCCAATTCATATAAGATCAAAGCTGGATTGGAAGAATCAATATTGTCAAAATCACTATACTACCCAAGGCATTCTACAGATTCAATGCAGTTCAGCTCAGTCACCCAGTCATGTCTGACTCTTTGCAACCCCATGGACTGCAGGATGCCAGGCCTCCTTGTCCACCACCAACTCCCAGAGTTTACTCAAACTCATGTCTATTGACTTGGATGGTGATTCCATCCAACCATCCAACCATGTCATCCTCTGTTGCCCCCTTCTCCTCCCACCTTCAATTTTTTCCAGCATCAGGGTCTTTTCAAATGAGTCAGTTCTTCGCATCAGGTGGCCAAAGTACTGGAGTTTCAGCTTCAGCATCAGTCTTCTAATGAATATTCAGGACTTATTTCCTTTAAGATGGACTGGTTGGATCTTCTTGCTGTCCAACAGACTCCCAAGAGTCTTCTCCAACACCACAATTCAAAAGCCAAAGTACTGGAGTTTCAGCTTTAGCATCAGTCTTCTAATGAATATTCAGGACTGATTTCCTTTAAGATGGACTGATTGGATCTTCTTGCTGTCCAACAGACTCCCAAGAGTCTTCTCCAACACCACAGTTTAAAAACCAAAGTACTGGAGTTTCAGCTTCAGCATCAGTCTTCTAATGAATATTCAGGACTGATTTCCTTTAAGATGGACTGGTTGGATCTTCTTGCTGTCCAACAGACTCCCAAGAGTCTTCTCCAATACCACAGTTCAAAAGCATCAATTCTTCAGTGCTCAGCTTTCTTTATAACTCTCACATCTATACACGACTACTGGAAAAACCATAGCTTTGACACATTCACTGCAATCCCTTTCAAATTCCCAATGACATTTCTCATAGAACTAGAACAAAAAATTTTTTTTAATTTATATGGAGACACAAAAGACTCCAAATAGCCAAAAAGTACTGAGAAAGAAAAATGAAGCTGGAGAAATCAGACTCCCTGATTTCAGACTATACTACAAGCTACAGTCATCACTGGATTCTGGGCTCCAAAATCACTGCAGATGGTGACCGCAGCCATGAAATTCAAAGACGCTTACTCCTTGGAAGGAAACTTATGACCAACCTAGATAGCATATTCAAAAGCAGAGACATTACTTTGCCAACAAAGGTCTGTCTAGTCAAGGCTACGGTTTTCCCAGTGGTCATGTATGGATGTGAGAGTTGGACTATGAAGAAAGCTGAGCGCTGAAGAATTGATGCTTTTGAACTGTGGTGTTGGAGAAGACTCTTGAGAGTCCCTTGGACTGCAAGGAGATCCAACCAGTCCATCCTAAAGGAGATCAGTCCTGGGTGTTCACTGGAAGGACTGATGTTGAAGCTGAAACTCCAATACTTTGGCCACCTGATGTGAAGAGCTGACTCACTGGAAAAGACCCTGATGCTGGGAGGGACTGGGGGCAGGAAGAGAAAGGGACGACAGAGGATGAGATGGCTGGATGGCATCACCGACTCGATGGACATGAGTTTGGGTGGACTCCGGGAGTTGGTGATGGACAGGGAGGCCTGGCGTGCTGCGGTTTATAGGGTCGCAAAGAGTCGGAAACGACTAAGCAACTGAACTGAACTGAACAGTCATCAAAATTAGGTAGTATGGGTACAAAGATAGAAATATAGACCAATGAACAGGACAGAAAGCCCAGAGGTAAACTCACACACCCAGGGCCAATTAGTCTATGACAAGGGAGGTAAGAATATTCAATGGAGAAAAGACAGTCTCCTCAATAAGTGGTGCTGGGAACACTGGACAGCTATGTGTAAAAGAATGAAATTAGAACATTCTCTAACATCTTACACAAAAATAAACTCAAAATGGATCAAAGACCTAAATGTACAGCCAGACACTATAAAACTCTTACAGGAAAGTGGAACACTCTTTAATATTATTTTCAGCATTACCTTCTGGGATCCACCTTCTAGAGTAATGAAAATAACGAAAATAAACAAATGCAACTTAATCAAACTTAAGAGCTTCTGCACAGCAAAGGTAACCATGAACAAAATGAAAAGACAACCCACAGAATGGGAGAAAATATTTGCAAATGAAGGGAGCAACAAGGGATTAATCTCCAAAATATACAAACAGTTTATGCAGCTGTACATCAGAAAAACAAACAACTCAATCAAACAGGCAAAAGATCTAAATAGATATTTCTCCAAAGAAGACAAACAGATGGCCAACAGGCACATGAGAAAATGCTCAAATATTGCTATTCATTAGAGAAATGCAAATCAAAAATATCATGAAGTTATCAATTCATACCAGCCAGAATGGCCATCATCAACAAGTCTACAAACAATAAATACTGGAGAAAAAGAAACCCTCCTGCACTGTTGATAGAAATGTAAATTGGTACAACCACTGTGGAGAACAGCATGGAGATTCCTTACAAAACTGAAAACAGAACTACCATATGATCCAATAATCCTACTCCTGGACACAAATCCAGAGAAAACCATAATCCAAAAGGGAACACGCACCCCAGTGTTCACTGCAGCACTCTTTAAAACAGCCAAGACATGGAAGCAACCTCAATGTCCACTGCCAAGGAATGGACAAAGATGCTGTACGTATGCACAATGAAATATCACTCACCATTTAAAACAGAATGAAGCAGCGCCATTTGCAGCAATGTGGAGGGACCCAGAAGTCACCACACTGAGTGAAGTCAGACGGAGAGAGACAAATACGTACGGCATCATTCACTGTGGAGTCTCACTTCTTCAGAAGATACAAACGAACAAAACAGAAACAGGCTTACAGATAGCAAAAACAAACTTATGGCTGATTACCAACAGGTAAATGTGTTGGGGAGGATAAGTCTGGAGTTCGGGATGAACACACACATACACACACACACACACACCATGGCGTATGGTTAATTCACCACATATCATTCACCATAACATATAAGATAGACAACCGGCTTCTCCTTTGGGATTAGCCCACCCTCACACCTTAGCAGGGGGTGTACTATCTGTTTACCAAATAAAATTCTGAGCTGTAACCAAAAAAAAAAAAAAATGGATAACCAACAAAGACCTAACCTACTGGACAGCACAGAGAACTCAATATTCTATGATAAACCACATGAGCAAAGAATCTAAAAAAGAATGAATATATGTATAACTAAATCACTTTGTTGTATACCTGCAATTAACCACAACACTGTAAGCCAATAAAATTACAATTAAAAAATTTAAAAATAAGAATAACTTGGTTTGGGAGAGTTTTTTAGAGAAAAGTGGTCAGGACAGGGCTCTTTTAATCAGAGAGCTTAATGATGAGAAGGAACTTCACATAGACATGAGGAGGGAACAAATCCTAGACAGGTGGAGGAACAGATGCATAGCACATGAAGTAGGAAGGCATTTGCTGTGTTTAAGAAACAGCAAAAGGCAGGAGCACAGTGACCAAGGAGGAGGGTGTCACGGGACGAACTCTGAGAAGAAGGCTGGAGACAGCTCACGGAGAGGTTCAGGCTAAGAGAAGTATGGATTTTATTCCAGCCCTCACGTAAGTTTCATGAGGGGAGACACTTACTCTACTTATTCAATGTTGGCACCCCAAGGCCCAGAACTCTATTAATAACATAGTAGGCACTCAGCAGAGATCCAACGGACTGAGAGTGTTGTCCAGTGTCTAAGTCGTGCCTGACTCTTTGCAGCCCCATGGACTGCAGGACGCCAGGCTTCCCTGTCCTTCACTATCTCCCAGAGTTTGCTCAAATTCATGTCCATTGACTCACCTCATACCAAACCTCAAGTCATCACCTGCCCACTACCCAAGGCAAGCTCCCTGTGGTGGGGACCTTTTCCCAGGTGACTGAGGGGTTGAGATCTCACATCAAACCTTTAGCTTAAGGATGTCTAGGCTACTCAGTTGCATCTATTACCACCTAAGTGAAGACACATAAGAGGGAGCTAATTCCAGTGCATCTTGGACTGCTCCTGAAGAATTAAATATTTTATTGTGATGTTACTACTTGAATTTATTATCCTTCGCTCAGGAACAAAATTAAACATAACAAGGGCTGTTAGTCTCCCCACAAAAAAAATAAACAAATAAAATAAAGAGAGAGATCAAGTCCACTGTCCAGGAGTCAGTTCTCAGTTAAGTCAAGAGGAATGTAACAGGAATAGAATCGAAGAGAGACAACAGATTCATGCGCTCACCATCCACTGAACTGTCACCATATTAGAAATGAAAGAGGAAAGTGATTAAGTCACAGTCCTCGACGGGAGAGAAAGACCTCTGGAAGTCTGCACACAATGAGCTCGGTGCTGTGACAACACGCCAGGGGAGCCAGGTCAGATCTTTCCACCCATCAGAAGGATGAGAAGTTTGACAGATGGATGAGACAAAGCAGAGAGAGTCCATTAAAAAGCATCGTTTCAGAGGAACTAGGGAAGAGACAAATATTCAGAGCTCTCCCATCCTTCAACCAGAGCAGAGATTTAAAGCTGTCTCCAGATATTCCTAAATGTCCCCTCGGGCAGAGATGAAGTGCGTGGCTACAATCATTCTCAGTTGAGAACTTCTGACCTAGAGAATTAACATTAAATATATATTATGTATATATGTACATATATTCATATATATGGGCTTCCCAGGGGGGTCAGCAGTAAAGAAACCACCTGCCAATCAAGGCAGAAGACTCAGGTTCCATCCCTGGGTTGGGAAGATCCCGTGGAGAAGGAAATGGCAACCCGCTCCAGTATCCTCGCCTGAAAAATCCCATGAACAGAGGAGCCTGGTGGGCTACAGGCCATGGGGTCACATGGAGTGGGACATGATCAAGCATGAACACATGCATACACATATACATACATATATACATATGTATATTGCAAATATTCTAGATTTCTTTTTTTTTTTTTGGATATTCCACTTACTCCTGTTGCTACCACCCATTTCCTTCTTTCCTCTCTCTGCCTTCCCCCTCCTACTTCCCCTCCCTTCCTCTCTCTCTCACACACATGCACACACCCACCCCTCTATTCCATGGATGACACCAGACAGACTCAGCCCCCAGGCTCCATTTTGCTCCCCTTGCGGGAGTAAGAGGGCAGAGTCACGTGGATCAGCACCCATCAAGCAGGTGGCAGGGGTATTTCTGGAAAAGCCTGCATGGCATGAAAAATTACTGTTTCCTCAGGCATGGAGACAAAACTAATAGCTGTTTAATTATATGTATGCCAGTTGTTAAAAATTAGCAAGGCTTTAAAAGAAAATAAAGCTACTTAATAACTCTTTCCCTGTCTCACCAGAAGAATGACACAAATATTTTAGACTCATACACCTACACGCACTTCTAAAATAAATGAGGCAGTTTACAAAATTAAATTAAAAGTAAAACATGTCAAGATAAAAAACAATCAACAAAAACCCAAGAAGGGGGAAAAAAAAGATAACAGACAGAAATGGATACTAACAAACAGAAGATGGATTTCTTACTTGGAGCTAAGCCCTAGAATGGCATGCTATTTGCTAACAGATAAACAGAATAAATACAAGCTACGCTATTCCCAAAGTAGACAATAATGAAGCCCTCCAGGTGTAGACACAACCCCCTAATAATGGCCCAAACTGTCAGAAAATGGACATGAGGTGAGCCTGGACAAAGACAGAGCTAGAATCCCTGAGTTCCTAACACCATTCTCTTTAAATCAGGGGATGAAAAGTAGAGAACTACGGACCAAATCCAGCCAAGCGATACATATTTAACAGAGCCCTCATTGTGTTATCTTAAAACCTTAATTTGAAAACAAAGAGACTTCACCAAAAAAATCTAATTTCCAGTTTCTCTTGAAAAGGCCAAAGATCTGGCAACACTGGGGAAGACTGTTTCCATGGCAACACAGCTGTAAACAGTGGCTGCCCTGAGTGGGTCTTGCACCTTCCTGCTTGCCCTTGCAATCCCCACTGGGCATAGGACCCCATTAGCAGCTGATTTTGGAATCCTACTTTGAATCAAGAACCAAGACAAAGGAAGTTTATTGGCCTCATTCCCCAGTTAAAAATGAAAATTCTACTGTGAAAGAATCAATCAAGGTTAAATGCTCGAGAGACAATGCTCCCCTCTACAGACCAGGAGGGAAATCGGGTAACACAGCTTTCATATTAGCCTACATACTACAAAACCAGAACGAGAAGTAAGCCTTGATTTTCGGCAGACCACTCAGGATGTTTTCCCACTCTGGTATATAAAAGAAATTAAATGCAGAACAAAGTGCTGCTTGCGTAATCTGGCTCCAACTCTTCACCTCCCCAAGATGTAAGTCCTCCCACTATGGGTGGAATTACCCTCCCTGCCTCTGGGCTCAGCTATTTGACCTAAGTTGGCCAACAGGATTTCAGCTGACAGGGCACAAACAGATACCTGAAATGGGACTACACATTGGAACCTGCTCCCCTCGTGACTCTTGCGTCACCATCAGGACATGCAAAGACGATCCCACTGGATGGTGTGGGATACATGGCTGCTGCCGCAACGACTTCCAGCTTAGATCAGCGGACCAGTCAGTTGAGCCCAGACTAACATGTCCAGCCAAGATAGGTAGACAATAAAAGCACATTGCTGTATGCCTGCCAGGATTTATTTATTATGCAAAGGCTAATTGATATATACACACATAGTTTACTAATAAGTCATTTGATTTGGTTCAGAAGATGGTTAATTTCCTGAGGCTTCCTCTCAGGCCTGCTCTCCTTAAGAAAACAAGTTGGTTTCAGACTGTCATCTAACAGTAGAAGCAAAAAAGGATAAATTCATATTAGGGTGCACAAAATAAGCATTAACAATTGATATAACAAGGGACAGGCCACCAATTTTTGAGAGAGTAATCATAAATATCATTTGGGGCTATTTATTTGTTCATGTAAAATTAAGTTTTTCATAATAAACATGCTATTTCTTTAGTGTATTATAAAGCGTGTTTGTTTTCTTCCTCCTAGTTTTTAAAGCAGAAACAGAAATTCCTCTTGACTTTCCTAGTGAACAAAACAACACTACAAATTTTTAGGAAAGGAAATATTTCTTATTGCTATTTATACCTCAAATTTGCATACTGCTTTATAGCTTACAAGGATTTTCACCAGCATTTTCTCTTTTGATCTCTATCTGAAGCCTGTAAAGCTGATATAATTTCAACCCTTTACTTTTGTTCCTAAAGGAACAAAAAGTTTGAGTAAAACACTTATCCACAAGTGCTTTCATAAAAAGCTACACTAAGAGATCTAGAACCTACATCTCCTCTTAGCCACCGCCTCTTCCAACTACATTCTTAGATGCGAAAACACCATTTAAATTCCAAACACATTGAAATGTTGGGCTGTGTATGTGTGTCTTTCCTCACCATATCTCTTACGATACAATTCTCCCACCATATACATACAACCAGAGCATTTAAGGCCTGACTATTCCAAGTGTACCCACTTACTCAAAACTAATGGTTTATATCATGAATACAGCCTAAGATAATAAAGTATTAATTATGTTCTGCTATAAATCCAATTTTCTATAGCTCTTTTAAGATGACTTTTAAATAATTCTATCTCTTACTAGGAATCTTTACAACCTCTTTCAGGCATCCTTTTTTTTTCAGAAACCATATCCTAAAGACTTAAACTTTAAAAAAAAAAAAAAAGTATTTTCTTGTCTTCCACTCTTCCTCAAGTCCCATATTTCTTTCTTCCCCAACTCTACTTTTACTTTATATCTTTAGATCTCTCTTTAACTTTTCTATAATAATTAACTAAAATACACTTTCATTGTACTTATAAATATGCTTATTCAAAAGTTTATTTTTTATTCTTATTTTTTAAAGGAGGTAACAAGAATGATTTGTTCTTTCCAAGATACTATTTAAAAAAAAAAACTTCTAAAATTATTTAAAAGGTGATTGGAATGAACTGTGTACCATAAACTTTTTCTTGTAATGTTTTTATATGTACACATAAAAATTTTTAAAGATATAGGATTAGAAAGGAATCCAACTATAATGAAAAACAGCTCAATATCATATAAGACCAATTACACTTAAACAGTAAACTACCACAATTGTATGGATATAAACGCCAGTTAAGAATCTCAATTTCAAAAACCTTCAAAAAACAAAAGTTGAAATAATAATGCTGACTAGCTAATGCTTTAATATCACAGATTGTTGTATGACAATAACCCTACAAGGTAAGTACTGCTGTCCTCATGACCTACACCTGAGAGGCTTAAAGAAGCTAAGCAAGGCACCCAAGGTGACACAGCTTCCAATGGCAGAGCCAAGTCACAAGCCTGTCTTCAAGGCCCAAATTCCTATCATGTCTCCCTTCTCTTACCACGGGCACCATCCAGAATTCAGGACTTTTCTTATCGCATGACTAGCCACTATAATGGTTTCTCCAACTGTGAGTCCTTTTCCATACATTTCAACCTGCACTGACACTCCACTGCCCACGTGGCTGAGTCTAGGTTCTCAAATCAGAAATTCAAGACCCTCATCAAGACACCCTTTTCTTAACAAATGAACCATAGAAACGTAAGGCCTACATTTAGCTACTATGTACACCACGTTCTCCTACCACTTCCATCCCTCACTGGCATCATTAGTTCTGACTGAAATGCCGTGAAAATGCCGTCTGCTGTCGACCACTGCAGGTATAAGTCAAACACAATCTCAGAGAAGCCTTCCGTTTCCAGCCAGAAATAATCTTTTCACCCTCTGTATTACTATAATTCTATATTTATAGCAATACAATTACTAAATATGTCCATGAAATGTAATTATTCATGCCACAGAAAGTTTTTTTTTTTCAATTTCTCAAATACGTTATGCTCATCTCACCATCATACCTCTGCTGTATTCACCACCTGGAACATTCTCCTCACTCCATCTCCTTTGGCTAACTCTTACTTGTCCTTCAAGTCTCAGTTCAGAGGAGACTTTCTCTGGAGAACATTTCTTCACTGCCCCCACCTTGGACCACCTCCTCACAGCCCAGAAGAGCTAACTGGCTGTTTACTTGTCTGTCTCCCTTTTAGACTAAATCTCATCACAGACTCCATTAACTTTGCTCACAGATGTATTTCAACATCTAACATAGTACCTGGCATGTGGCTGGAACAATTTTAATGAATTTACAGTTAAACTTCCCTTATTACACTGATTAACCCAGAGACAAACTTCAAAGTACAGGACTTTGCAATTGGTGATTCTAATTAAATAACTGTTGGATGAAATAATTCTTATGGTACATGGGCTATATTAACTGAGTTCTCAAACAATATGGACTAAACTGCAAAATAGTACAAATGTGAATACTTGACAATGTCTCATAAACAAGGATAATAATTTAAAATTCATTTCAATGGTTAAAACTTATAACTGAATCAAACCTACAAGGTTTGCTTGAATTATTACAAATCATTTTCTCATTGCTATTTGCAGCTACCTACATTCCTCAATTACTATTTATCTGTACTACAAAGTTGTACACACTCCAAGTTACCTGGACTCTTTACCATCAGTGTGCATTCTCAGTATTGTTTTACTGTATCAATTGCTGTTAATAAGCCAACCTATTTTTGTCATTTTAAGACCTTCACTCTTCCACGATCAAGCTCTTTTCTTCCTCCTACAATCTATAAAATTATCTTATATTTTCTAAATAATAATTATAGTCCATTTCTTCCACAAGTCTCTCTTCATTAAAAGCCTAATTCAGGTTTAGCTTTAATTCATACATTTATGAGTTCATTCATTCATGAGCACCTGTCTCATGGCAAACACTACGCATGGCTCAGCTGGTAAAGAATCTGCCTGCAATGCAGGACACCTGGGTTCAATCCCTGGGTTGGGAAGATCCCCTGGAGAAGGGAAAGGCTACCCACTCCAGTATTCTGGCCTGGAGAATTGCATGGACTGTACAGTCCATGGAAAGAGTCAGACATGACTGAGCACCTTTCACTTTAAGATAAGAGTTTTATAAATTTCAGAAGGTGTTAATATCCGATAAAGGCCTAATAAGACTCAAGATCATTCATAATTATTATTAAGACACCAGAACAGATTAGAAAATGAAAGTTAAAACTTAGAAAAATATTTGCATTATATGGAAACCAAAGAATTTATCATTTTTCAAAAAAGGAAGAAAAGAACATTCCAATAGTAAAAGGTACAAAAGATAGACAATTCAAAGAACATAAATGGCTCTAAAAAAAAGTGTAAGATACTATACTTCACTAATTAAAAAAAGCTAATTAAAATAATGATATTCCTTTTTATCTGTTCTGTACCTATGAACAAAAGCTCTCACCACCAGTGTTCACAAGGACATACCTTGCTGTAAGATATTAACTAAGACAGTTTTTCTAGGGAACAATCTGGCAAAGTAAAAATAAGTAATATACACCTTTTGATCCAGAGTCTACTTCTATGACTAGTATCCTAGGAAAACACAAGATGTATTACAAAATATATGTATACATCTTATGTGTTATTTTCAGTCACTAAGTCATGTCCAAGACTTTGCAACCCCACGGACTGTAGCCCAACAGGCTCCTCTGTCTACAGGATTTCCCAGGCAAGAATACTGGAGTGGGATGCCATTTTCTTCTCCAAGGGATCGTTCCGACCCAAAGAACGTCTCCTTTATTAGAAGGCAGATTCTATACCACTGAGCCATCAGGTAAAAGAGCTTCATTGCAGAATTATTTATAATAGTAAAAAAAAAAAAAAAAAAACACAAGTCCACTGATTAGGGACACAATAAATGTATCTAGCCATTTGGGAAACTATGTAGCAGCTAAAAGAGATAAGGAAAAACTTGTGCTAACATAATAATACATTATTACAAGAAAGAAAAACACTATTAGAATAGTATGAATATATTGAAACATTTCATACTAGAATCAAGCCAGTGACATTATTACATGGTTAACAGTGAATCCACTCTAGGTTATTTTTATATTATTTCCAAATGTGTCATGACTGTGGCTGAAAACTTTGGGACTAAATTATTCTATCAGGCCACTCCAGCTCTAATATTCTTTAATTCTAAGAACCTTTCACACATACAGCTTAAACAAAGTGTTCTTACAAGGCCCCAATGGGTCTTCCCTACATGTTTAAGTGCCCTCTATCAAAATGCAACGTGAAAATGCTAAAGTGTCCAGAATTCTAAATCCATGATGAAAAGCCTGAGTTAACACTATCCTACTGACCATCAATGACAATTCATGCTGCATACATACATTTATATTCAATCAAAATCATAAACACAATTACCTCTTACCTCAATAATACCATAAAGACCATTAAACCTTGGGGATAAAAAACTAAGAAAGATACTAGAACCCCTTGAACATTTAAAGAGATGAATAACAACAAATTTTGCTTATATGATACACAATCTAAAAATACTAAATATAAATCAAACTCTATTGGAGGACAATCAGAGACCACAATGTAGCCTCCTGTAGTGGGCGCAGCTGGGATTTGGAGTCAGAGGACCTGGGGATGAAGACCATTTTTTTGGCTCCAGAATCCAAGTGAATCTAATAGCCTATCTAAATCTCATTTATAAAATGAACAGAGGTATAATAAATGTACTATATACGTATATGGTGTGTGTGTGTATATACATATATATACACACATGTACATGCATGCTCAGTCGTGTCTGACTCTTTGCTGCTTTATGGACTGTAGCCTACAGGCTCCTCTGTCCATGTAATTCTCCAGGCCAGAATATTGGAGTAGGTAGCCTTTCCCTTCTCCAGGGGATCTTCCCAACCCAGGGATCAAACCCAGGTCTCCTATATTATAGGTGGATTCGTTACTGTCTAAACCACCACGGAAATAAACCTATAAAACATGTAAAATGTGCCTAATATAGTGCCTGAGACAAAAAAGGTTCTCAAATACTTGTCTAATGGAAACAGGTGCATCGCTATCGCTTTCATTAAGGTATCCAGTCTGTTCCCCTTAATTTTTGTAATATTGCATGTACAACCATCCTATTTAATCTTGATATTGCATGTTTGAAAGGGGTTTCCGGCCCCTTAAAGTTCTACTTGCTGACATATTCCTTTCCACTATAAATATACAAAAATGTGTCATCTCAAAAACTCAAGGAGGGAGGAAGCATACTTACAAAGCATACCCCCCAAACTCCGGGCTGCTGTCCTCTGAGCTCAGAGCTCTTCTTAGGCACGTATGTCTGACTCTTAACATTTCTTCATGAGGTTCAGGGCAAGAGGCCTAGTCAAGTGGAGGATCTTTGGTTGCCCCTACACTTTCCCCAAACCACCTACAGATAAATGAAACAAGGAGTAAAACACACCTACAACCTTAAAATTTTTTAAGCAATTAATGATAAAGTAAGCTCACCCTATGGACAGTTTGTGTGCATGGCAGAGAATAAATCACATCAAATCAGAGAACAGAGAAACTGTTTCTTGGATCATGCAAACACCCCACTGAAGTCACAGGAGTTCTTCACATCCAATCCCCAGCCAGCATACTCCTCGCTGGGGACTTCCACCCATCCCCGGTCATCCCTTAGTGTGAACTGTAGCCCAAGTCTAGCCAAAGGTACTATCCCTAAGTCTATTAGTGGGTAAATTAACTAAGGCAGGTAATGAATTTAACATGTTACTTCTGAATTTAATGGACCAAACATACTTCTAAGCCAGTAAATGAACCACATGCTAGCAATCCTAAAGGAAATACTTTATAAACTGCCCAGCTCTTCCAACACTTAGTACAGCAATAAGTAAAAATAAAATGCCTTTGGTTGTAAGATCTGTGGATAGAAATATTCTCAATTCTTTGCGACTCCTTTCAAAGCAGTCTGTAAGAATCTACAAAAAATTATCAAGAAAATTGGTAATTGTCCACATAAAAAGCAGATCAGAATACATCTATAAATCACTCCAAAAGGAAAAAAAAAAAAAAAAAGTATTCTCTTAGTCAAAATAAACAGTCAAGACAGAGTCCAAAGTGACCCAGAGGTCATGCCATGGGACAGGACGTAGGCAAGATGCATAGCCAACTCTTTCAACAAAACAGCAACCTTCATTCTATGAGTCATGGACACACACAAATTTCTGTGCCAACATGAAACTACCAAAATGTTAATCTTCTAGCTATCGTGTCTACTAGAGCAGTCACTAGCCAAAAGTGGCTAAAGTGCTATACACATAAAATACACATAACATTTAGTCCATTTTTTAAAGTTATTTTAGGATGTGAAATATCTCCAGTTTCATTCTGACTTCATGTTGAGAGTGAAAACATTTTGGATGTGTCAAAAAAATTACTTGAGTAATTTCACCAGCTCCTTTCTACTTTAGTATAGGTACTAAAAAAAACTTAAACTTGCACTGTGTGTCTACGGGCACAGCTCTGTATAATAAAAAAAAAAAAAAAGTAACAAACACTGAGCCCTCCCTGGGCGATAGGCCCTGGGTTAGATACTTTACATAATACTTGGCATAAGGCTGCAAAGCGGTTTTATAGAATGTCCGCAGAAGCGACTGAGCTCCATCAAACCGCTGAGGGAGCAGCTGGAATTCAATGTCCAGGTGTTGACAGGAAATAAACTCCTGGAAGGGACTGTTAACAGCTGACGCTGAGGCAACTTCCATGTTGGCAAAGGAAGACAAGGCACTGATATAAACAGCGCTCCCGAGGGTAGCAAGTTTTTGTGACTCCAAAACAGGTACGAAGCAATTATATGCCAGGCCAGGCAACGCACACGCCAGGAGGCCGACCTCCTTGACAGCTCAGGCTTCACAGCTGCTAGCGACGGGACGCGCTGTGCCCTCGAAAAGAGGGCAACCAAGTTCAAACTCCCCGTATACCTTGACCAGGACCTGACTGTGGACACGCATGCCGAGGGAAGGGGGGCGTGGGGGTACCGGGCACGCCGGCTCCCCAGCTTCGCCACAGACCCGCCCCGCCCCCGGCCCCAGCCCAGGGCTTCCGCGCAGCTCCGGCGTCCCGACCCCCGGGACCAGGGGAAACGGGACCCAAAACGTCAAGACACGACAGGGAAGTGGTACGGAAAGGGCGAGGGGCGGCTGAGGGAAGCTACCTGAACTAGAAGAGGACCCCAGGTCCTTAACGCCGGGTCATTGCCGAGGCCCCACCCGGCTCCCGCGGCCACCGGCAACCCCAGGAGGTATAACTGACCAGACGCGGCGAAGCAACCGACTCCGCTCTCCCCAGACTCGCAGCTATGGCAACTTGAACTAGCCGCCCAGCCGCGGCGAAGGTACAGGGCCCCGCTTCTCCCGCTTGGCCCTCTGGGAGTTGTAGTCTACCTCATGCTCAAGAGCAAGGAGTTACTAGGAGAGAGCGACTCCAGGAGAAACTGCATTTCCCATGATACCCGATGACTGGTCTTGCGGGTGACTTTCCCGGAAGAGGCCGGATTAGCGGGCACCTGAGTGCTTAGGCGGCGCCCTCTTGTTCTGTTCTTTTTGTTAAAGTGCCAGTAGCAGCTGTAAGAGACAACCCCCAGATAAAGAATTAAGAGGGCTGCTTTTGCCCTCACTCTAGCATCATCAGAACTGTCTAAATTATTCATTTAAAATAATAAACAAAAAAATCTAAGTAGTTGTAATACACAAACTATGTTTCTTTCACTCTGTGGGGAACAGGGAAGTGTAATTTCCAACAGTGAGATGGGAAGATCCCCTTTATACCAGGCCCCAAAGTCTGTTTCTGAAGGCTCACAAATTCTCAGAACTGCAAGGGAACAGTGAAGATTAACTAATCAAATCCTTTGGCCTGGAAAGAGCAAATGACGCGACTGAAGCCGCACAGTTCACAAATGGCAAACCCCAAGTGGATGTGGCTGTCACGTCATGGCAGCTGCTACCTTCAGTGCAGGCTGTCATCTCCTCAGTCGTTCTAGAACATGAAAGAGACATATTCCACTACAGATGTCGGTTTCAGTAATGAAAAGGTGATGATAAAACCTTCAACAAATAATTGAACCCTGGACATGCCATTGCTGCTGCTGCTAAGTCGCTTCAGTCGTGTCGGACTCTGTGCGACCCCATAGACGGCAGCCCACCAGGCTCCCCCGTCCCTGGGATTCTCCAGGCAACACTGGAGTAGGTTGCCATTTCCTTCTCCAATGCATAAAAGGGAAAAGTGAAAGTGAAGTCGCTGAGTCTTGTCCGACTCTTCGCGACCCTATGGACTGTAGCCTACCAGGCTCCTCCATCCGTGGGATTTTCCAAGCAAGAGTACTGGAGTGGGTTGCCGTTTCCTGCTGCAGGAAAAGCTATTGAAGAAGACCATTAATTCTTCCCTCCTCAAGGCTAAAATCAAATCTTATTTTATCTGTGAAAGTTTTCCGGGCTACCTCCAGTAAAGCTAAATCACATTTCTAAACTACACAGTTTCCTTATTCTAATAATTTTGTACTGTAATCCGATCCCAGTTGGTCTCCTCCACTAGACTCTATGGCTCCCCTGGTGGCTCAGCTGGTAAAGAATCTGCCTGCAATGTGGGAGACCTTGATTCGATTTATGGGTTGGGAAGATCCCCTGGAGAAGGGAAAAGCTACCCACTCCAGTATTCTGGCCTGGAGAATTCCATGGACTGTAAAGTCTTGGGGTTGCAAAGTGTTGGACACGACTGAACGACTGTCACTTTCACTAGATTCTAAGACCTTCAAACATGGGGTCCTAACCTTTTTAAATTTTTCTCTCTCTTCTCAGCCTTTCCTCACTGCACATTCTCCCTTTGTCTCTCTCTCTTTCCCGCATCCCCCCCAACCTCATGCTTGTGTGTGTATACACAAGCACACAAAGTCATACTATATATTACAATTATTCAAATATTTTCTCTGGCCCACACTGAGAGGTAAAGTTTATATTCAGTTTGGATATAAAATAATTCTTCTAAAGATCTACCTATATATTTGCTTCTATCTTCAAGCTGTTCAATACTGAACACATTCTGTATTCAAGAATGTGCTCCACCTGATCCTGAAATTAAGGTAATTCAGAACAGCCTTAAGCTTTCCCCAAATGCACGTGGAAGCATAATAATAACTCCATTTATTGACTAACATTTTAATTTTTCAAAACAAGTGTATTCATTTAACTCAGCAAATATATGCTGAATCTTTCTATGAAACAGACATTGTACTAGGCCCTGAAGATGCAGTAAAAAAAAAAATGAGAGGATAAACAACATCATCTCTGCCCACATGTTGTTCACAGTGAAGTGAGGGAAATAGATTATGAAACAAATTATTACAAACCCAGGTGAGAATAATGCATAAGTTTCTATCAGTTCAGTTCAGTCGCTCAGTCATGTCTGACTCTTTGTGACCCCATGGACTGCAGCATGCCAGGCCTCCCTATCCATAACCAACTCCCGGAGTTTACTCAAACTCATGTCCATCAAGTCGGTGATGCCATCCAACCATCTCATCCTCTGTCGTCCCCTTCTCTTCCCACCTTCAATCTTTCCCAGCATCAGGGTCTTTTCAAATGAGTCAGTTCTTCACATCAGGTGGCCAAAATATTGGAGTTTCAGCCTCAGCATCAGTCCTTTCAATGAATATTCAGGACTGATTTCCTTTAGGATGGACTGGTTGGATCTCCTTGCAGTCCAAGGGACTCTCAAATGTCTCCTCCAACACCACAGTTCAAAAGCATCAATTCTTCAGCACTCAACTTTCTTTATAGTCCAACTCTCACATCCATACATGACTACTGGAAAAACCATAGCTTTGACTAGATGGACCTTTGTTGACAAAGTAATGTCTCTGCTTTTTAACATGCTGTCTAAATTGGTCATAACTTTTCTTCCAAGGAGCAAGCATCTTTTAATTTAAAGGTTAATTAAATCACCATCTGCAGTGATTTTGGAGCCCCAAAAAATAAATTCTCTTACTGTTTCCCCGTCTATTTGCCATGAAGTGATGGGACCAGATGCCATGATCTTAGTTTTCTGAATGTTGAGTTTTAAGCCAACTTTTTCACTCTCGTCTTTCACTTTCATCAAGAAACTCTTTAATTCTTCTTTGCTTTCTGCCATAAGCGTGGTGTCATCTGCATATCTGAGGTTATTGATATTTCTCCCAGCAATCTTGATTCTAGCTTGTGCTTCCTCCAGCCCAGCATTTCTCATGATGTACTCTGCATATAAGTTAAATAAGCAGGGTGACAATATACATCCTTGATGTACTCCTTTCCCGATTTGGATCCAGTCTGCTGTTCCACGTCCAGTTCTAGCTGTTGTTTCTTGACCTGCATACAAATTTCTCAGGAGGCAGGTCAGGTGGTCTGGTATTCCCATCTCTTGAAGAATTTCCCACAGTTTGTTGTGATCCACATAGTCAAAGGCTTTGGCATAGTCAATAAAGCAGAAATAGATGTTTTTCTGGAACTCTTTCGCTTTTTCGATGATCCAACAGATGCTGGCATAGACATAAAAAAGACACTTCCTGATGAACTGATGTCTGATCAACTACAGGAAGACTGACTACCAAAAAAGCTAATGAAATCTTGAGATGCATTAATAAAAACTTATTTTTCCTCAACTTCTCTTCTCTGGTTCAATCATATTTAGAAAATGGGACAAAATTCTGGGGACCCCATTTTTAAAGTGATATTAACAAAATAAAGCAAATTCAGAGGATATAACTTGGACCTACGGATAAAGAATCAGCAGTGAGTTCATTATGACAAAGAAATTTTTAAATACATTGTTAAATTTATCACAGCTTTCTATCATATGGTGTGCTCTCAATACAGCAGTATGCTATATGCTATCCAGAAAAAATAGTCAGATCATAGACTCTTTCTCATTCTCAGCAAAAGACATGAAATAAAATAAAGCTAATAAAAAAAAAGACGATTTTATACAAAATGTGCCTTGTAACTCCCAAATGACCTTTAGTGCTTTTAATTGATATGACAGGCACACATTATCCCACACACACAATCTCAAAACTACAGTTAAGCTGAACCATCTGAATTTAGAATTGGAAAAACCCGCAAGAATTATCACCTGCAGTACATAGTTTTCTTTCGCAATGTTAATAGACGCACAAAGACGTTACCTGATGTATTGGGTTTGCTAGACTGCCATAATAAAACACCACAGAATGAATGGCTGAAGCAGCAGAAATTGATTTCTAACAGCTTCAAGTCCAAGATCAAGGTGTCCGCAGGTTCAGGTCCTCCCGAAGCCTCTTTCCTTGGCCTGCAGGTATTTTCCTGTCTGTCTGTCCTCACGTGCCTTTTCACTGTGCAGGCAGTTAGTAACCTGGAGCCTTTCTTCTTATAAAGACACCAGTTGCCCTGGACTAGGGCCCCACCCCTATATCCTCATTAAACCATCCCTGGGTGGTTTAATGAGCAATTAATACACACCAACCTTAATTACCTCCTCAAAGGCCCTGTCTTCAAAGATCATAACACTGAAGGTTCACTTCAGTTCAGTCACTCAGTCGTGACTTTTTTTATAAGAAGAAAAAGTTGACTCTTTGCAACCCCACAGGATGCAGCACACCAGGCTTCCCTGTCCATCACCAACTCCCGGAGCCTGCTCAAACTCATGTCCATTGAGTCGGTGATGCTATCCAACTATCTCATCCTCTGTCATCCCCTTCTCTTCCTGCCTTCAACCTTTCTCAGCATCGGGGTCTTTTCCAATAAGTCAGTTCTTTGCATCAGATGGCCAAAGTATTGGAGTTTCAGCTTCTGTATCAGTCCTTAACGATGAATATTCAGGACTGATTTCCTTTAGGATGGACTGATTAGTTACCACTTCAATATATGGGACAAGGGAAGGAAGAAAGCACAATTCAGTGCATAACACATTTCTCTAAAACTGTACCTCTGCAGTATTACTGGCATCAGTGACCCTCCCACCACCCAATATCTTGATAAAATTAGATGTGGTGGATAATCTTGAGAGGGTAACAGGTAGGAAGGCCAGAGGTCCCCAAGCAGCAGAAGGAAATAAACTGTAGATGGAAGACTTTTTTTTTTCCGTCTCTACACAAAATTAAAAGAGGCTTCTTTTAATTCTGTGTTAAAAACACATGGTTCTGCCTTGAGCTAACCAATGTGTTTTTCTTATGGAAATGTTTTTCTTAAGCTATGTTAATGAAACTATGTATTTGCTTTGGAATCTGCTTTTCTTCAAAACGGTTCAAAAAGAAAAAAGACTAACTTTTTTCTTTTCTCAAAGCGTGAACTTCCAGATGTTCAAGCTGGATTTAGAAAAGGCAGAGGAACCAGAGATCAAATTGCCAACGTCCTATGGATCATCGAAATGGCAACCTACTCCAATACTCTTGCCTGGAAAATCCCATGAATGGAGGAGCCTGGTAGGCTACAGTCCATGGGGTCGCAAAGAGTCGGACAAGACTGAGCAACTGCACTTCACTATGGATCATCCAAAAAGCAAGAGAGTTCCAGGAAAGCATCTATTTCTGCTTTATTGACTATGCCAAAGCCTTTGACTGTGTGGATCCCAGTAAACTGTGGAAAATTCTTAAAGAGATGGGAATAGCAGACCACCTGATCTGCCTCTTGAGAAATCTATATGCAGGTCAGAAAGCAACAGTTAGAACTGGACATGAAACAACAGACTGTTCCAAACAGGAAAAGGAGTATGTCAAGCATGTATATTGTCACCCTGCTTATTTAACTTATATGCAAAGTACATCATGAGAAACGCTGGGCTGGAGGAAGCACAAGCTGGAATCAAGATTGCTGGGAGAAATATCAATAACCTTAGATATACAGATGACACCACGCTTATGACAGAAAGTGAAGAACTAAAGGGCCTCTTGATGAAAGTGAAAGAGGAGAGTGAAGAAGTTGGCTTAAAACTCAACATTCAGAAAACAAAGATCATGGTATCTGCTCTCATCATTTCATGGCAAATAGATGGGGAAACAATGGAAACAGTGACTGACTTATTTTGGGGGGCTCCAAAATTACTGCAGATGGTGACTGCAGACATGAACTTAAAGGACCCTTGCTCTTTGGAAGAAAAGCTATGACCAACTCAGACACAGTATTAAAAGCAGAGACATTGCTTTGCCAACGAAGGTCCATCTAGGCAAGGCTATGGTTTTTCCAGTAGTCATGTATGGATGTGAGAGTTGAACTATAAGAAAGCTGAGTGCTGAAGAATTGATGCTTTTGAACTGTGGTGTTGGAGGAGACTCTTGAGAGTCCCTTGGACTGCAAGGAGATCCAACCAGTCCATCCTAAAGGAAGTCAGTCCTGAATATTCATTGGAAGGACTGATGCTGAAGCTGAAACTCCAATACTTTGGCCACCTGATGTGAAGAACTGACTCATTTGAAAAGACCCCGATGCTGAGAAAGGTTAAAGGCAGGAAGAGAAGGGGATGACAGAGGATGAGATGGTTGGATGGCATCACCAACTCAATGGACACGAGTTTGAGTAAGCTCCAGGAGTTGGTGATGGACCGGGAAGCCTGGCGTGCTGCAGTCCATGGGTCGCAGAGTCGGACATGACTGAGCGACTGAACTGAACTGGGCTGATAATGGCTCAACAAACCAGTATTCATGTCAATTGTTTCATGGCCAGGGGATGACACACCTCGTGCCATCCTATCTCAAAAATGCACATTGTGGGAGAGGGGCCTGGTGAAACTCCCTCAGCCTTGAGGGGTCTCTCTTATCTGATTAATAGTTTTCTAACAGAAATAGAACACCCCACTAAAAACTAGCAAGGGGGCACTTTTCTGTCCCCTTCTGCTGTCTATGTCAGAAGCTTTCCCTATCTCCGGTATACTCTTAAAAAAAGCTTTGCTACACAAAAATCTCCAAGTACTCAAGCCTCTTCTCTGACCCTGGATCAAAATCCCCTCCTCCAGGGGTCAGAATCCTGGCATAACACACACTTTCATCAGCAACCTTTCATTTTTCACATACCTCACCCACGTGCAATGCTAAGTCACTTCACTCGTGTCTGATTCTCTGCAACCCTGTGGACTGTTACCCACCAGGCTCTTCTGTCCATGGAATTCTCCAGGCAAGATACTGGAGTGAATTGCCATTCCCTCCTTCAGGGATCTTCCTGACCCGGGAATTGAACCCAAGTCTCTTATGTCTCCTGCATTGGCAGACAGACTCTTTACCACTAGCATCACCTGGGAAGCTCTTACTTCACCCACATTGCCCCCTTATTGGGAATGATCCTACCCACAACACTGGGACCCCTGAAGACTTTGTTTATATTATACAAAGTCCCTACCTTTCTGACTGTAGATGGCTGAACAAGGGGAAGATGTCTGAAATAATTTGGGCCAATTTATTCTCCTTATCCTTTAAAACTAGGACACAAGAATTTCATTCATTGCCTGAATAGTCTTGATGTACAGGTATAAGCTGAGGTTGTCACAGTGAGGTGACCATCTTCAACAATGTTCAAGGAGAGATTGACAAAATCTCATGTGCAGAGAAAGAGAGAAACAAACGAATAAAGCAGGAATAAACTGTGCAGTCCCAGAGGAAACAGGCCTGAGAAAAGACAGCCTTGCTTCCTGGCAACTAAGTTCCTGGTTCCAACCCCACGTGTATTATTACGTGTTATCCCCATATGTATATCCTATATTCCCGATTCAGGATACATTAGAGGCAGCTAAAGGTGGTTAAACGCACAGATTCTAGAGCCGGATCACTCAAGTTCAAATCTTAGCAATAATACCTATCTACAGTTTGACCTTGATGCTAAGAATAGTACCTAACGAGTAGGGTTGTTGTGAGGATAAAAATCAATTAATGTGTGTGAAGGATTTAGCCCAGTGCCTAGCCCATAGTAAGCAGTCAGTACAGAGTAGGTGATAGATAGTAAGATATCCTAAAATGCCAGTTCCATGAACATTGGGACCTTGTTTATTGCTTTGTCTAGGGCTTTCCTGAAAGTGGTAAAGAGTCTGCCTGCAATGTGAGAGACCTGGGTTCAAGCCCTGGGTCTGGAAGATCCCCTGGAGAAGGAAATGGCAACCCACTCCAGTAGTCTTGCCTGGAAAATTCCATGGAAGGAGGAGCCTGGCAGGCTACAGTCCACGGGGTCACAAAGAGCAGGACACGACTGAGTGACTAACCAGGTGCTTCGAATAAAGAATAGGTAATGCTGCCTTGTGATGACTTCCCTTTTGAAGCTTAAGATAAGTTCTATTGATTGAAATTCAAAGAACCTTGATGAAGATTACACTGATGAAGCCTCTCCAGGCTGTGAGACCTAAGGTATTAATGTCACATCGAGTTTTTTGAACAGTTTCATCAAAAACACTTTTGAACCATGCCAAACACTAAACATCAAGATGGGATAATCAATAAAGAGGTTCTGGGATGATGTTAGATCTGAAAGCATTGGTACAATCCTCATAACCTAACTCACCTGGAATGGATAACCCTACAGAAAGGAAGACAGCTATTCCATAAGCTGTTGTGTGACAGACACAGGTAGTGCTATTTCAAGTGGAAGCTTGAAATGCAGAAGCTGCATGCCACCCATACCTTGAAATTCACACTACTCTGGAACAACAGCAGAAAACATTCCTATGTGACAAGAAAATATATTTAAACTACTAACCAAATTTTCCCCACGTATTTTCTTGTCCATTTGGCTCCCTCACTCACACAGCCAGCTAAGCAGTGTGGTGCTCATGGCTCAGAGAAGGCATGTGACCACAGGAAGCAGAAAGGGAGAGCAAATGAAAGAGAAAAAGAAGGAGGAAAAAAAAAAAGGATAGTCTCTTCTTGACTTTTGAGACTTCAGCCTAGAGATTCTCAGATAAGACTGGCTGATAAGTTGTGGGGCCCAGTGCAAAATGACAGTATGAGGCCCTTTCAGAACTAAATAAGGAGGTCAAAATGGCAAGAGCAGAGGATTAAACTAAGATCCAGGTCTTTCTGAAAGCAGGACCCTGTGCAATTACACAAATTACAAACTCATGAAGCTACTAGCCCTGTTTTCAGAAAGGTGTTACGGTATAAGCAAAAAATCTGGACACAAATATCATGGACAAGAGCAGTGCCCTCCAGAAAAAAGTGATTCCTATCTGGAAATGTCATAAGAAACAGAAGAAAGCCCTAGAATGGGAGGTTGAAGGTGGGCTGACCTGATGGTGTAGGAAGAAAGCCCTCATCCATAGAGCACTCAGCTGTACTCAAGCAAGTACAGTTCACAGCCTGAACCTAGCTGTCCTGCCCATTGATGTTAGGGGAAGATGTCCCTTCAAAAACAGCTTGCATCTCGCCTAGTGATTTTCCAGCCCAAGTAATGGCCATCTTTACCACTATATTTCGCTTGGTTTTGTCCAGCCATCACAGATGGTCAAGCTCCATCATAATGTGATTAGCTGCTCAGTCGTGTCTGACTCTTTTGACCACATGGACTATATATAGCCTGCCAGGCTCCTCCGTCCATGGGGATTCTCCAGGCAGGAATACTGGAGTGGGTTGCCATTTCCTCCTCCAAGGGATCTTCCCGATCCAGGGATCAAATCAAGTCTTCTACATTGCAGGTGGATTCTTTACCTCCTGAGCCACCAGGGAAGCCCAGAGGACATCATAATGCCAGAGAACAATTATACGTCATAAGAAGGAAGATGGAGCACCAAAGTGGAATGCTATGCATAAGGTAAAAAGGAAATCTCTAACATCCTGATTTGTTAGGACTAAAGGGAACTACTCAAAACTCTCTCTGTACCAACACAGTGATGAAAACCACTCCCTTTACACCAGCATGAGATGACATAAATGGTTGTTGACTCTGTATGCATCAAGTGTTCAAGATAACTGAAAGTCTAATAAGAATTGAAATAAAATATAAGATGTTGCAATAGTGGTATTGCCCACTACTCAAAGAATCATTTTCAACCATTCATTGTATAGATGCACCATTGATCCCATAATAGTCTTTCTAGTCACATACTTCCTAATTATAGTATTTGTCAAGGACATCACAAATATAAAACAACAATATTTATGTATTTAGATCAAATGAACAACGATTAATGCACAAAACCAAAATTCTAAGACTTTTTTGGGTGCTAAATAATATACCCTATGTTCCACTTTAATAGGCATCTTTCCAAAAAAGACAAAATACACAGAGGAACTCATTGCCAAATCCCACTGTCTGATATTCAGACCATGCTAATGGTTTTCCTACAAAAGGAAAAATATAATGTTCCATAGCCATTTTCATTTATCTGTTATATTTTAAAGAATTTTTTGTGTGTTTAATCAATGTGAGTATAAACACATCCCTTTCTTTAAACTGATTCGTCGTATCATCCTATGTTTTTATTTGCCCAGTTTAAAAGCTATGCTAAGGAAAGAAAATTGCATTATTGATTGTCATAGCAATTTGTCAAGCAAGCTATTAGAATATAGCCATTCACTGAAGGCTTGTTCTAGTTTAGTAAATTGAAACCAATTGACATACAAAATTTTACCTGCATTATAATCACCAGTAAGCCAATTTTATGCTGTCTAAATCTTCATCAAAATGTTACAGATTTCAGCATATCATTTCTATTCCCAGCAAAGGAGTAGCAGAGACCAGATTTACACCTGAATCAAACAAAAACACAGGCAAAACATATGAACAAAGCTTTTCAAGACAGTAGATATCAGACAAAGAAGGACAGAGGAACAAGGAAACACAGTAATCCCTTCAATTGCCACAACTCACTGCCTTGGGAGCATTTCCAGGCCATGGTACAAGGGGAAGGAACTCAGAAATAACCCAGTAGATGCTCTGAAGTGAGGAAACCAGAGCTGAGGGTCAGAGAGAATCAATGTAGCTGGAGTTTGCAGAACAAATCAGAGTGGAGAGAGCTACATGAAGGGTAAACTCCAGAGAATCCTATGGAGTGTTCAGCAGAGGATGAATCATCCCATTTATGGGAAGAAACTGAGGCTAGAGAAAGAAGTACCTTACCAGTCTGGAGGGAAATGTTCTTGTCACTCACAGGACCAGGAGCAGTGACTAATCCCACCTGTCAGGTTGAAACACCACATAATCCATGGAGCATTAGGTAGAAAATACTCAGAAGAGTCTTGTCTCAGGGCTGGGAAGTAATTAGCAACAGATTAAATGGTACTCTGGTCCCACCTAACAAACTTTGAAAGCAAGATCCAAAAATACCAAAGTTTCCAAATAATTCAGTCCTGTGTGTGCATGCTAAGTCACTTCAATTGTGTCTGATTCTTTGAGACCCTATGGAGTAAAGCCCTCCAGGCTCCTCTGTCCATGAGGATTCCCCAAGCAAGAATACCAGAGTGGGTTGCCATTTCCTCCTCCAGAGAATCTTCCTGACCCAGGGTTCAAACCTGTGTCTCTTATGTTTCAGGTACTGGCAGGCGGATTCTTTATCACTAGCATCACCTGGAAATAATATCTGATGACAAATCTCAAGTTTATGTGAAATCACATAATTCAGCACCAATAGTGTTACAATTTACACTAGCCATCCAAATAAAGTCATCAGGCATATAAAAAAAAATGAAAGTGCAACCCATTTAAAGAGGAAAGCTAAACTGATTCAGAACAGACAAACATGTCAGAATTGTCAAACATTGCCATCGGTTGAATTCCATATCTTGAAATTCAAACACCTGGTACCTGTGAATGTGACTTCATGTGGAAATAGAATCTTTGCAGTTAAATTGAAGTTACAGTGGATTACGGTAGACCATAATCTAATGACTGTTGTCCTCCACAGGAAAAGAGAAATTTGGACACAGAAACACACAGAACATCTTGTGATGACAGAGGGAAATCGAAGTGATGAAAGTCAAGAGATACCAAGGATTATTGGCAACCATCACGAGCTGGAAGAGACAATGAAGGATCCTCCCCAGGAGGCTTCAAAGAGGGAATACCCCTGCCAACACCTTGACTTTAGACTTCAAGCCTCCAGAACTGGGAGTGAATTAATTCTTGTTGTTTTAAGCCTCCAAGTTCATGGTGCTTTTGTTTCAGCAGCCCCAAGAAACTAATTCAGACATCAAAGCAGTTACTGTGTTTCAGATGTTCAGAAAGTTACACAGACACAGGGGAAAAAAATACATTAAACCCCAAACTGAACTTCTAGATATGAAAACTTTACCTGATATGAAAAATACACTGGCAAGACTAGTGGCAGATTAACTCTTTCAGCAAAAGAGAAAAAGAATACCAATTTGAGATGTCCCTGGTGGTCGAGTGGCTAAGACACCATGCTCCCAAAGCAGGGGCCATGACACAACCAAGCGGCCTCATGCCGTGACAAAGACCCTGTACTGACAAATACAGAAACAAAAATATTTTTAAAATAATACTGAGTTTGTAAACATAGTAAAAGAAGCTGTCTAAATAAAAAAATAGAAAAAGATTTAAAAAGCATCAATGAGCTCTTTGTGGCACACTTCAGCCTAATATAAGTGTAATAATTGGAGTCTCCAAAAAAAAGAGAGAGAGATAAGGGGATAGAAGAAGTATATGAAGAAATAATGCCTGAAATGTTTTCAGATTAAAAAAAAAAAACATAAAATGCACAAATCCAAGACCCAAAAAATACTGCAAAGAAATAAGAAGAAAAATACATCAAGGAGCATGATAATCAAATGACTCTCAACCAGTGATAACAAAAGTCTTAAAAGCATCTTAACGGAAAAAAAAAAGTATGTTGCAAAAGGAGAAAATTATGACAGAAGATTTTCCCTTGGAAATATTGCAAGCAAGAATACAATGAAGCAATATTTCTTAAGTACTGAGATGAAAAAATACTGTCATTCTATAATCCTATACCAAGAAATTATATCCTTTAAAAATGAAAGCAATATCAGCACTTCTCAGACACTCAAAAGCTGGAATAATTTATAACGAGCAGATCTGCACTGCAGTAAATGTTAAAGTCTTTCAAGCAAAATCAAAGTGACATCAGTGGAAAATATGGATCTATATACACTCAGAGATGAAGACCAGCAAAGGTAACTAAATGAGTCTTTTCTCATGACTTAAATTTCCTTGAAAAATAATTGGTTATGTTAACAAAGATAATAACAATGTATTGTAGAGTTTACAGCTTATGCATAGGTAAAATGTATGGCAAGAGAAGCATAAAGGCCAGGAAAGGAGAATACTGGAATGGGTGTTGTTGTTGTTCAGTCACTTTTTTGTGTCCGACTCTTTGCGACCCCACAGACTGCAGCACGCCAGGCCTCGCTGTCCATCACCACCTCCTGGAGCTTGCTCCAACTCATGTCCATTGAGTCACTGATGCTATCCAATCATCTCGCCCTCTGTCGTCCCCTGCTCCTCCTGCCTTCAATCTTCCTCAGCTTCAGGGGCTTTTCTAATGGGTCAGTTCTTCACATCAGGTGGCCAAAGTATTGGAACTTCAGCATCAGTCCTTCCAATGAATATTCAGGACTGATTTCCTTATGATTGACTGGTTGGATCTCCTTGCAGTCCAAGGGACTCTCAAGAGTCTTCTCCAGCACCGCAGTTCAAAAGCATCAATGTTTCAGCACTCAGCCTTCTTTATGATCCAACTCTCACATCCATACATGACTACTGAAAAACCATAGCTTTGACCATATGGATCTTTTGTCGGCAAAGTGATGTCTCTGCTTTTCAATATGCTGTCTAGGTTTGTCATAGCATTTCTTCCAAGGAGCAAGTATCTTTTAATTTCATGTCTGCAGTCACCATCTACAGTGATTTTGGAGCCCAAGAAAATAAAGTTTGTCACTGTTTCCACTGTTTCCCCATCTATTTGCCATGAAGTGATGGGACCAGATGCTATAATCTGCCGGGAGCCGGCGCGAGACATTCCACTCGTGACAAAGATCATGAGGAAGGAGGCTCGGCATACGAAAAGGCGGGATCGAGTCTCAGGAGTCCCCTCAGATATTCTCGAGCATCTACCCCCAAAAAACCAGAGTCTGCCTACTTTATTGCTTTGTGCTCTCACCTCTGACTTTACTGGGGGCTGTCCCCCACCACCATCTCGCTCTCTCTGTCAGAGTTAACATACAGCTCCAATTAATAAAAGTTCCTGGGCAATTAGGAGTGTTTAAATCCAAACCCCTCAGATGGCTGTCTAACTCGCCTGACAAGTTTACCCAGACTCCTACAGCTATGCATACGATTGTTTACAGTCTCCCAGCCTCGAGAGGCACGGGAAGCTTAAGATATTCAAATAGCTTAGAGCCTCTCAGAGAGTTAGAAACTGTCAGAATAAAACTAGTAAAAGATTTCATTGATGAACCAATGCCTGTTGCCAAGTTTTCACATCCCCTGAATTGTATCCTTGAATGTGTATTAATTAATATAGTTGGTATGTAGAAAAAATAAGTAGTGGCCTTGGTGTTAGTAACTTTAGACCCTTAAGGTAATAAATGCTTTCCTTTGTTGTAAACCCATTACACATCCGCCCTATAGGAATGCAATTTTATCTTCGGAAGATGGCGCCAAACCTTAAAATAATTACTCTAGAGAAAATAAGTCTATGTTGATAAGTCTTTGTCAAGAGTCATAAAATGTTAATAAGCCTTCTGGCCAGAAGATGATGTAAATCACCTAAACCATTTGTATATGATAAATTTGCAGGAAAGAAACCCTGGTTTTTGATAAGGATCAAAGACTGCTGACTTTGCATCCCCTATTATCCTCTATATGTAACTTAGGGTATATAAGCCCCTGTTGAAAATAAAGCTACGGGCCTTGCTCACCAAAGGTTGGTCTCCCCATGTCATTCTTCCCCTCAATTTCCAGCTGAGTCTCCATCTGGAGCGCGGATATCCTCTGCGACCATTTATTTGCCTGGGCTTCTAAGACCCACTGGAAAAGGTGTCTAAGGTGGGGCACCTTCCGCTATTCGAGAGGGCGCCTGTGGCCTCCATGGTCAGAGCTAACCTGGTGTGACAGGTTATATTGATTTTCTGCGTAAACCAAGCTACTCAGCTTCTTTTCTCCACTGAATTTTCCTACTGAGCTATCCTCATTCTATTACTCTTTATATCTTTGATAAATAAATAAATAAATAAATAGGTCGCCGAAGCCGTCTCTCCTTCAAATACCCTGGATCAGCCAGGGCTGGACCTCGGCAATAATCCATGGACTGTCCACCAGGCTCCTCTGTCCATGGAGTCCTCCTGACAAGAATACTGAAGTGGGTAACCATTCCCTTCTCCTGGGGATCTTCCTGACCCAGGAATCAAACCTGGATATCCTGCATTGCAGGCAGATTCTTTAATATCTGAGCCACCAGGGAAGCCCTAATACTGTTGTGGGGTTTTTAAACCCTATTTAAAGTAGTGTAATATCACTTACTAGTAAACTCTGATAACTTAAAGGTGTACACTCTAAGCCCTAAAGCAACTATAATAACCAAGCAAAGAGTTATAGCTAAAAGTCAACAAAGAAGATAAAATGGAATAATAAAAACTCCTGAATTACACAATGGGGGAAGAAGAGGGTGGGACAAATAGAGAGAGTAACATTGAAACATGTATATTGCCATGTGTAAAATAGATCGGCAGTGGAAATTTGCTCTGTGATGCAGGCTTTCCCAGTGGATCAGCTGGTAAAAAATTCGCCTGCAAAGCAGGAGACCCTGGTTCAATTCCTGGATTGGGAAGATCCCCTGGAGAAGGGATAGGCTACCCACTCCAGTATTCTTGGGCTTCCCTGGTGGCTCAGATGGTAAAGACTCTGCCTGCAATGTGGGAGACCTGGTTTCAATCCGTGGGTTGGGAAGATCCCCTGGAAGAGGGCACAGCAACTCACTCCAGTATTCTGGCCTGGAGAATTCCATGGAAAGAGAAGCCCGGTGGGCCACAGTCCATGGGGTTGCAGCAGCTGCTGCTGCTGCTGCTGCTGCTGCTAAGTCGCTTCAGTCGTGTCCAACTCTGTGTGACCCCATAGATGGCAGCCCACTCGGCTCCCCTGTCCCTGGGATTCTCCAGGCAAGAACACTGGAATGGGTTGCCATTTCCTTTTCCAATGCATGAAAGTGAAAAGTGAAAGTGAAGTCGCTCAGTCATGTCTGACTCTTCGAAACCCCGTGGACTGTATCCTACCAGGCTCCTCCATCCATAGGATTTTCCAGGCAAGAGTACTGGAGTGGGGTGCCATTGCCTTCTCCCTGGGGCTGCAGAGTTGGACACAACTGAGCAACTAAGCACAGCACAGCAGCAGGGAGCTCAAACCCAGTGCTCTGTGACTACCTAGAGAGGTGGGAAGGGGTGGGAAGTGGGAAACAGGTTCAAGACAGAGGGGACATATGTATGCCTATGGCTGATTCATGATGATGTAACAGAAACCAACACAATATTGTAAAGCAATTATCCTCCAATTAAAAATGAATTAATTCTAAAAAATTCCTGAATTAATCCAAAGAGGTTAAAGAAAGGGAAAAAGGGATCAAAGAACAGATGGGGGAAAATAGAAAGCAAGAAACAAGGTTACAAACTTAAACCTAATATCAATAGTGATATCAAATGTACATAATCTATGGGATGGGAAGTGGATCATTGGCTTCCCCAGGGTTCCATCCCTAGTTTGGGAAGATCCCCTGGAGAAGGGAATGGCTACCCGCACCAGTGTTCTGGCCTGGAGAATCCCATGGGAATGTAAATGATCTCAAATGATCCACCCCATCCCACCCCTCTAGGTAGTCACAGAGCACAGAGCTCCCTGCTGCTGTGCTGTGTGGTGCTTAGTCGCTCAGTCATGCCCGACTCTCTAGGACCCTGGGGAGTCTAGCCCGTCAGTCTCCTTTGTCCATGGAATTCTCCAGGCAAGAATACTGGAGTGGGTTGCCATTTCCTCCTCCAGGGAAATGATCTATACCATCCAAATAAAAGGCAAAGATTAAAAGCAAAACCCAACTCTGCTCTTTATAAGAAATGTGCCTTAAATATAAGGATGCAAAGAGGTTGAAGTAAAAGTATAGAAAAAGAATAACATGGTAACACTAAACAAAAGAAAGTTAGATTAGCTCTATCAATAACAAGAAAAAAAGTAAAGAGAAAAGGCATTCACGAGGGATTAAAAAGTGCATTTAATAATGATAAAGGCATTGATTCACCTAGAAAATAAAAGCGTTCTAAACATTTCTATATTTAATAATAGGACTTCAAAATATATTAATCAAAAATTAAAATAGAAATACAACAGAAAAAAAGACAAATCCCTAATTGCAGTTAAAAAGATTTTACTAACCATGTCTCAATAATTAACATAACAAGTAGACAGGAAAATCACCAAAAATATAGACTTGAACAATACTGTCAACAACTTGACGTGTTGACATTTGTAGGACCCATTCAGAATATACGTTTTCTTCAAATGCATACTGAACATTTATCAAAATATACCTTACTCTGAGTCTCACTAAATTGAAAAGCTGTCAAGTCATATAACCTATGTTCTCTCTCTACAATGAAATAAATTCAGAAACCAATAACTGAACAATATGTGGAAAATACCTAAATATTTGGAATTTAAATAACACCTTTCTAAATGACTCAGAAATCAAAGAAGAAACAAACAAAAAATTAGGAAGTATTGGGTCAGGAAGATCCCCTGAAGAAGAAAATGACAGCTCACTCCAGTATTCTTGCCTGGGAAATCCCTTGGATGGAGGGGCCTGGTGGCCTACAGTCCATGGGGTCGCAAAGAGTCGGACACGACTGAGCACAACGACAACAAAGAAAGTATTGTAAGCTGAATGAAAACAGAATTACAAGAGATCAGAACTTATGAGATGTCTCTAAAGCAGTACTTACAGAGAAAACCTACAGAACAGTAAATATGATTTTTTTAACGGTCTCAAATCAATGACCCCAGCCTTCATCTTAAGAAACTAAGAAGAGCAAATTAAACCCAATAGATGCAAAAGAAAAGAGTTAATAAAGATCTGAGCATATATCAATGAATAGAACATAGAGAAAGAAATAGAGAACCCCATGAAACAAAAATTTGCCTCCTTGGGAATATTTATAAAATTGATAAACCTCTAGACATAATTGTCAAGAAAGAGAAAAGACACAAATACTGGTATCAGGTATGAGAGTGCTGACATTACACCAGATTATACAAATACAAAGAGGTTAAAAGAATACTGTGAACACATTTATGACATAAATTCAAAAATTTAGATAAAATGGACAAATCCATCGTAAGACACAAACTGTTAAAGCTACTTCAGGAAGAATTAGATGATCTGAACAGCCCTACATCTAGTTTTAGAAATTTAACTTGTGGTTAAAAATCTTCCAACAGGTGAAACTCAATCTCCAGATAGCTTCACTGGTGAATTCTACCACATAATTAAGAAAGAAGTAATATCAATTCCACACAAACTCATGCAAATCTGAAGAGGAGGGAATATTTTCAAACTTATCCTATCATGGCAAAATTATCCTTATACCAAAACTAAACAAAAACATTATAAAGAAAGAAAATAACAGACCATTATCACTGGTTAACGTATATGGAAAAATGATAACCAATTTTCAGAAAATTTAATCAAAATATAAGTAAACTTGATACATTAAGATCAAGTGGGGTTCTTCCCTGGAATGCAAGATGAGTTAAACATTCAAAAATCAATCTCTATGATTCACCACATCAACAAACTAAAAAAAGAAAAATGCTGACTCATCTCAACAGACAAAGAAAAAGCATTTGATAAAATCTAATATCAATTCTTGATTTTAAAAAAAAACTCTAAGAAAAGGAGAAATAGAAGGAGACTTCTCAATTTGATAAAAAGCAGCAATGGAAACTGCATAGGTGACATCATATTTCGTGATGAAAGAATGATCTCTCCCATGTGATTAGGAACAAGATGATATCTGCCCTTATTCTTTCCACTAAAAATTGTACTGGAGTTTTTAGCCTGTGCAGTCAGATAAGAAAAAGAAATGAGAAGACTCCAGCTTTGAAAAAAGTAGACTGTCTATTCTCAGACCACACAATTCATCTATGTAGATAATTGGATGTAATCTATGAAACAGCTTCCAGAATTAATACATGAATTTAGCAATATTACAGCCAAGCTATCAGATATCGGCAGCCCTTGCTGTCATTTTGTTTGCAACCTCACACTAGACCTTAAACCAGAACATCCAGTTAGGCCACTCCCAAATTGCCCCACAGAAACTCTGAGATAATAAGTGTTGTTTTAAGCCAATACATTTTAGGGCTATTGATTATGCTGCAACAGATTACTAATATAAGCATTGCTTGTGATGGGCAAGTTGGATTTAGTAAAGGCAGAGGAACCAAAGATCAAATTGCCAACATCCATTGGCTCACTGAAAAAAAAAAAAAGAGTTCCATAAAAGCATCTGCTTCTGCTTTATTGACTATGCCAAAGCCTTTGACTGTGTGAATCACAGCAAACTATGGAAAATTCTTCAAGAGACAGGAATACCAGACCACCTGACCTGCCTCTTGAGAAATGTGTATGCAGGTCAAGAAGCAACAGTCAGAACAGGACATGGAACAACAGACTGGTTCCAAATAGGGAAAGGAGTACATCAAGGCTGTATATTGTCACCCTGCTTATTTACTTACATGCAGTGTGTGTGTGTATGTGTGTGTTAGTTGCTTAGTCCAATTCTGAGCGACTCTTTGCGTCTGCGATCCCACGGACTATAGCCCGCCAGACTTCTCTGTCCATGGGGCTCCAGGCAAGAATACTGGAGTGGGTTGCCATTCCCTTCTCCAGAGGAACTTCCTAACCTAGGGATTGAACCCTTGTCTCCTATGTCACAGGCAGATTCTTTACCGCTTGAGCTACAGGGAATTCTTACATGCAGAGTACATCATGTCAGGCTAGAAGAAGCACAAGCTGGAATCAAGATTCCTGGAAGAAATATTAACTTCAGATATGCAGATGACACCACCCTTATGGCAGAAAGCAAAGAAGAACTAAAGAGCCTGTTGATGAAAGTGAAGGACGAGAGTGAAAAAGTTGGCTTAAAACTCAAAATTCAGAAAACTAAGATCATAGCATCCAGTCCCACCATTTCATGGCAAATAGAAGGGGAAACAAAGGAAACAGTGAGAAACTAGTTTTTTGACTCCAGAATCACTGCAGATGGTGACTGCAGCCATGAAATTCAAAGATGCTTGCTTCTTGGAAGAAAAGCTATGACCAACCTAGCCAGCATATTCAAAAGCAGAGACATTACTTTGCCAACAAAGGTCCGTCTGGTCAAGGCTATGGTTTTTCCAGTGCTCATGTATGGATGTGAGAGTTGGACTATAAAGAAAGTTGAGTGCCAAAGAACTGATGCTTTTGAACTGTGGTGTTAGAGAAGACTCTTGAGAGTCCCTTGGACTGCAAGGAGAGCCAATCAGTCCATTCTAAAGGAATTTAATCAGTCCTGAATATACGCTGGAAGGACTGATGCTAAAGATGAAACTCCAGTACTTTGGCCACCTGATGCGAAGAACTGACTCATTGGAAAAGATCCTGATGCTGGAAAAGATCGAAGGCAGGAGGAGAAGCAGACAACAGAGGATGAGATGGTTGGATGGCATCACCGACTCAATGGACATGAGTCTAAGTAAGCTCCGGGAGTTGGTGATGGACAGGGAGGCCTGGCGTGCTGCAGTCCATGGGGTCACAAAGAGTCGGACACGACTGAGTGACTGAACTGACTGTTCATTCATTTAACATTATTATTTCCTAACTCTGCATTAGGCATTGTTCCTAGTGTTAGGGATACAGTGGCCAAAAAATAAAAAACAAAAATCAGCAAGGTTCCTGCTTTCATGGTGCTTATATTTGGATGGTGATGGGAGAGCAGCAAAAGACAGGAATAAATGAGTAAACTAGTCATAATAGTAGCCAGAGATAAGTGCTTTGGTGAGGAATTATGATAGGAGGATCATTACTTGAGACAGGATTTTCAGGGAAAAGTTTCTAAGGAGGTGATATTTAAACCAAGACAGAAGATCTGAGGACAGATTGCTCCAGGCAGAGTTCAACAATGACAAAGGACTAGAGGTGATAATAAACTTGTCTCAGTCCAGGTCCAGCAAGTGATAATAAGGGCCAGCTCTTGAAAAACAGGGAAAACAAGGAAAGCCAGCAAACTCGGCTTCTAGGTCAAACCCTGTCCAAGGCCTGTTGCCATATAGCCTACAACCTAAGAATGCTTTTCACATTTTTAGAGGGTGTTCTATAAAAAGGAAGAAGGAAGAGAAGACGTGACAAAGATCCAACATGGCCCACAGAGTCTAAAACATGTACGAGATGGGTCTTTTGGAGAAGGCAATGGCACCCCACTCCAGTACTCTTGCCTGGAAAATCCCATGGACGGAGGAGCCTGGTAGGCTGCAGTCCATGGGGTCGCTGGGATTCGGTCATGACTGAGCAACTTCACTTTCACTTTCATTTTCATGCATTGGAGAAGGAAATGGCAACCTACTCCAGTGTTTTTGCCTGGAGAATCCTAGGGACAGGGGAGACTGGTGGGCTGCTGTCTATGGGGTCGCACAGAGTTGGACACTACTGGAGTGACTTAGCAGCAGCAGCAGCAGCAGATGGTTCTTTACAGTATGAAGAGGCAAAAAGATAGGACACTCAAAAATGAACTCCCCAGGTCAGTAGGTGCCCAATATGCTACTGGAGATCAGTGGAGAAATAACTCCAGAAAGAATGAAGGGGCTGAGCCAAAGCAAAAACAACGCCCAGTTGTGGATGTGACTGGTGATAGAAGTAAAGTCCAATGCTGTACAGATGATACTGTAAAGAACAATATTACATAGGAACCTGGAATGTTAGGTCCATGAATCAAGGCAAATGGGAAGTGGTCAAACAGGAGATGGCAAGAGTGAACATCAACATTTAAGGAATCAGTGAACTAAAATGGGCTGGAATGGGTGAATTTAATTCAGATGACCATTATATCTACTGCTGTGGGCAAGAATTCCTTAGAAGAAATGGAGTAGCCATCATAGTCAACAAGAGAGTCTGAAATGCAGCACTTGGGTGCAATCTCAAAAATGACAGAATGATCTCTGTTCGTTTCCAAAGCAAACCATTCAATATCACAGTAATCCAAGTCTATGACCCAACCAGGAACACTGAAGAAGCTGAAGTTGAAGGTTCTATGAAGACTTATAAGACCTTCTGGAAACAATAACCAAAAAAGATGTCCTTTTCATATAGGAGACTGGAATGTAAAAGTAGGAAGTCAAGAGATACCTGCAGTAACAGGCAGGTTTGGCCTTGGAGTACAGAATGAAGCAGGGCAAAGACTAATAGAGTTTTGCCAAGAGAATGCACTGGTCATAGCAAACACCCTCTTCCAACAACACAAGAGAAGACTCTAAACATGGACATCACCAGATGGTCAATACCAAAATCAGACTGATTATATTATTTGTAGCCAAAGATGGAGAAGCTCTATATAGTTAGCAAAAACAAGACCAGGAGCTGACTATAGCTCAGATCATGAACTCCTTATTGCCAAATCCAGACTGAAATTTAAGAAAGTAGGGAAAACCACTAGACCATTCAGGTATGACCTAAATCAAATCCCTTACGATTATACAGTGGAAGTGAGATATAGATTCAAGGGGTTATATCTGAAAGACAGAGTGCCTGAAGAACTATGGACAGAGGTTCATGTCATTGTACAGGAGGCAATGATCCGGATATTCCCCAAGAAAAGCAATGCAAAAAGGCAAAATGGTTGTCTGAGGAGGCCTTACTAATAGCTGCAAAAGAGTAAAAGCAAAAGGCAAAGGGGAAAAAGATATACCCATCTGAATGCAGCATTCCAAAGAATAGAAAAGAGAGATAAGAAAGCCTTCCTCAGTAATCAGTGCAAAGAAACAGAGGAAAACAATAGACTGGGAAAGACTAGAGATCTCTTCAAGAAAATTAGAAATACCAAGGGAACATTACATGCAAAGATGGGCACAATAAAGGACAGAAATGGTATGGACCTAAGAGAAGCAGGATATATTAAGAAGAGGTGGCAAGAATACACAGAAGAACTATACAAAAAGATCTTCATGACCCAGATAACCACGATGGTGTGATCACTCACCTAGAGCCAGACATCCTGGAATGCGAAGTCAAGTGGGCATCACTACAAACAAAGCTAGTGAGAGTGATGGAATTCCAGCTGAGCCATTTCAAATTCTAAAAGATGATGCTGTGAAAGTGCTGCACTCAATATGCCAGCAAATTTGGAAAACTCAGCAGTGGCCATAGGACTGGAAAAGGTCAGTTTTCATGCCAATTCCAAAGAAAGACAATGCCAAAGAATGTTCAAACTACTGCACAATTGCACTCATTTCACAAACTAGCAAATTAATGCTTAAAATCCTCCAATCTAGTCTTCAATAGTACATGGACCAAGAACTTCCAGATGTTTAAGCTGGATTTAGAAAAGGCAGATGAACCAGAGATCAAATTGCCAACATCCGTTGGATCATAGAAAAAGCAAGAGAGTTCCAGAAAAACATCTATTTCTGCTTGATTGACTATGCCAAAGCCTTTGACTGTGTGAATCACAACAAACTGGAAAATTCTGAAAGAGATGGGAATACCAGACCACCTGACCTGCCTCCTGAGAAATCTTTATGCAGGTTATGAAGCAATAGTTAGAACCAGATGTGGAACAACAGAATGGTTCCAAATAGGAAAAGGAGTACATCAAGGCTGTATATTGTCACCCTGCTTATTTAACTAACATGCAGAGTACATCATGAGAAACGCTGGGCTGGAGGAAGCACAAGCTGGAATCAAGATTGCCAGGAGAAATATCAATAACCTCAGATATGCAGACACCACCCTTATGGCAGAAAGCAAAGAACTAAAGAGTCTCTTGATGAAAGTGAAAGATGAGAGTGAAAAACAATGGTTTAAAACTCAGCATTAAAAAAAACAAGATTAGGGCATCCAGTTCCATCACTTCATGGCAAATAGATGGGGAAATAATGAAAACAGTGACAAGACTTTATATTCTTGGGCTCCAAAATCACTGCAGATGGTGACTGCAGCCATGAAATTCAGTTACTTGTTCCTTGGGAAAAAAGCTATGATCAACCTTGTCAGCATATTAAATACCAGAGACATTACTTTGCCAACAGAGGTCCGTCTAGTCAAAGCTATGATTTTTCCAGTGGTCATGTATGGATGTGAGAGTTGGACCATAAAGAAAGAACAGTGCCAAAGTACTGATGCTTCTGAACTGTGGTGTTGGAGAAGACTCTTGAGAGTCCCTTGGACTGCAAGGAGATCCAACCAGTCAATTGCAAAGGAAATAAGTTCTAAATATTCATTGGAAGGACTGATGCTGAAGCTGAAGCTCCAATACTCTGGCCACCTGGCTTACTAGGAAAGACCCTGATGCTGGAAAAGATTGAGGGCAGGAGGAAAAGGGGACAACAGAGGGTGAGATGGTTGGATGGCATCACCAACTGGATGGACATGAATTTGGGTAAACTCCGGAAATTGGTGATGGACAGGGAAGCCTGACATGCTGCAGTCCATGGGGTCACAAAGAGTCAGACATGACTGAGCAACTGAACTGAACTGATGGTTTGGAGAAGGCAATGTCACCCCACTCCAGTACTCTTGCCTGGAAAATCCCATGGACGGAGGAGCCTGGTAGGCAGTCCATGGGGTCGCTGGGAGTCGGACATGACTGAGCGACTTCCCTTTCACTTTCTACTTTCATACATTGGAGAAGGAAATGGCACCCCACTCCAGTGTTCTTGCCTGGAGAATCCCAGGGACGGGGGAGCCTGGTGGGCTGCCGTCTATGGGGTCGCACAGAGTCGGACACGACTGAAGCGACTTAGCAGCAGCATAGCAGGACTTTTAGAGAAGGACATGGCACCCCACTCCAGTATTCCTGCCTGGAGAAGCCTCATGGACAGAGGAGACTGGCGGGCTACAGTCTATGGGGTCACACAGAGCTGGAGACAACTGAGTAACTAATCACAAAGCAGGACTTTATTGATCAGTCTGTAGAATTTAAATCTAATTTTCTCTGAAAAAATTTTTATTTCTCCTTTTGATTGTGAAATAATGTTCCATCATATGGATGTATTAATATCATTCTTTGTTTATACATTACCTAGTGGAAGGACATTTGGGTGGTTTCCAGTTTGGGTGGAATACGAATAAAGTCATTACAAAAATTGAAATGCACATACTTAAACTTCACAGTTCAGTGAATTTTGTAAAATGTATGCATCCACCTATGTCCAGTCAAGATATAGAAAATTTCTATAATCCCCATAAGTTCTCTCCTGTCTTTTCCAATCTCCCTAACCATAGTTCTGATTTTCTTTACCATAGCTTCTCCCCCATCCCAGAAGTTCATATAAGTGGAAGCATGTAATATGTGAGATGATATTCCCTTTACCTCAAGAATAATTAGTAAGCAACAGGAAAACTTTTAAGAGAGAAACAGGCATAATCCACTTTCTATTTTGAATTATCTTGTTGGTTACTGCATGAAGAATGATGAATAGACAATAGTTTTCCCCTTGAGTCTTCTTTTTCTTCCCATCTTCTGGGGGGATCCATGGGGTTGATAATACTCCTGGGCAGACAAGAATTTATCAGGTGGGACTCAACTCCAGCATCACAGCACTGGATTCCGAGTTCTGTTTAAGCCACAGGCACTGATGCTGAAACTGAAACTGCCATACTTTGGCCACCTGATGAGAAGTGACTCATTGGAAAAGACCCTGATGCTGGGAAAGGCAGGGGGAGAAGGGGATGATAAGGGATGAGACGTTCCTCCTTGGAAGAAAAGCTATGAGCAACCTAGAGAGCACATTAAAAAGCAAAGACATTACTTTGCCAACAAAGGTCCGTCTAGTCAAAGCTATGGTTTTTCCAGTAGTCATGTATGGATGTGAGAGTTGGACCATAAAGAAAGCTGAGCACGGAAGAATTGATGCTTTTGAACTGTGGTGTTGGAAACGACTCTTGAGAGTCCCTTGGACAGCAAGGAGATCCAACCAGTCCATCCTAAAGGAAATCAGTCCTAAATATTCGCTGGAAGGACTGATGCTTAAGCCGAAACTGCAATACTTTGGCCACCTGATGTGAAGGACTGACTCATTGGAGAAGCCCCTGATGCTGGGAAAGATTTAAGGCGGGAGGAGAAGGGGACGACAGAGGATGAGATGGTTGGATGGCATCACCAACTCGATGGACATGAGTTTGAGCAAGCCCTGGGAGTTGGTGATGGACAGGGAGGCCTGGCGTGCTGCGGTCCATGGGGTGGGAAAGAGTGAGTGGGACACGACTGAGCGGCTGAACTGGACTGAACAGTTTCCTTCGTCCCCGGGTCTGCACACCAGATGGCGCCAGAGTCCATCGCCTGCCGGGCCGTGCGCCGCGCTGAGAGCCGGGCCGCCCAGCCAGCCCGCGCTGCGATCTGCGCGAGTGTCGGCGCGCGCCCCGCGGGACCCGCGAGGATCCTGCGCGAGAGGCGCGCCCCGGCCGCATCGCGGGCTGGCCGGCCACGCGTGCCTGCCTCGGACCCTCGGGCAGAGGCGCCCTGGGCCAGGGAGAGCTGAAGTTCTGCGGGACCCGGGTCCTCCCCAGAAGGACAGTCCGTTCCACTGGAACTTTGTCAGTTTAGAGAGGGTGCGTGCGCGTGGATCCGGAGAGGCAGTTCCCTGGGGACCGCGCCCCACACGGGAAAATGGGGTGGCCAGTTGGGTTTAGGGACCAGCAAAGGAGGGAAAATCCAAACCAGGCTTTTTGGAGGAAGGCGAGGCGAAGAGCGCGTGGGGGCAGGTTGGAGGGCAGAGGGAGGCAGGGAACAGACGAGGCTGGGGGCGCGGAGAGCGAAGCCGGGGAGCTGGTTTGGGCGCAGGGTTGCCAGGGCGACGGAGCCCTTAAGTGCCTCTTCGGCGCCCTCTCCAGCCTCCGGCTTGGTGCTGAAGTCACAGCCCCATCGAGCCCTCCTCCCTCCCGCCCCGCGCCGTCTCTCCTGGCCCCGAGGAGCCCGAGGCGCAGAGGGATGAGAGGGAGGCGATCGCCGAGCACGCAGAGGTAGCCTGGGGCCCGGAGGACGATGCGGCCGACGCCCCTCCTGCGGCTGGCGCTGTTTCTGGTCCTGCCCAGCAGCCTCGGTGGGGAGAGGTGTCCGTCTCCGCCCTGCGAATGCCGCCAGGAGGACGACTTCAGAGTCACCTGCAAGGACATCCAGAGCATCCCTAGCTTACCCCCCAGCACGCAGACCCTGTGAGTACCTGGGGAGGACAGGGGGAACCCAGGGTCCCAGGCAGCTGGGGAAGGAGGCTGGAAGTGCGTAAAAAGAGCTTGAGAACAGGCCAGAGGGTGTGTGTGTGTGTGTGTGTGTCTGTGTGTCTGTGTGTGTCTGTGTGTGTAGTGAGTAAACACTCCATTCACCAAACGTGGGACTGATGATACCCCAGTTATTCACAACGCAGAAAAAGTTAACAAAACTTTAGTACAAGATGAAAAGTGACAGTTTTCCTTTCTAAGAGAGTTGTTTTTCTGCACTTTGCCTGAGCCAGAATCTCAATTTTACTTAAAATGTAAACGAGCTTGCTGACAACTCAAGAACTGATCTTTTTGATCTTATTTTGGGTGATGAAAAACTGCCAAAAAAAAAAAAAAGTGTTTCAATTTTTATAGTCTTTCTAGATGAGAAGTTATCTTAGTAGGTTTCTTGATTCATCAAATAGTGGATGGAATTTAATCAGGGCTCTTTTTAAACTACAATCGTCTTTCAGCATCCATGGCCAATGGCTCCAGGACCCCCATATATACTAAAATCCAAGGATATTCAAGTGGAGTATTGGCATATCACCTATGCACATCCTCCTGTACACTTTAGAACACCTCTAGATTACTTGTAAAACCTAATACAGTCTAAATGTTATGTAAATAATGTTAAAAACAATGTAAATGCTGTGTCAGTAGTTGCCAGTGTGGGGGATATTCAAGTTATGCTTTTTGGAACTTTCTGGAATGCCCTCTACCCTACCCTTGAGTATATGCAATCCAGGGTTAGTTGAATCTACAGATGTAACACCTTCCGTATGGAATACCCTTTATACTTTGTATGAAGTATATGCGTTACTTACTCAATGATGAACTACACGCTTCTTGTTGCTGTTTGGTCACTAAGTCGTGTCCAGCTCTTTTGCAACCTCATGGACTGTAGCCTGCCAGGCTCCTCTGTCCATGGAATTTTCCAGGCAGGAATATTGGAGTGGGTTGCCATTTCCTTCTCCAGGGGATCTTCTCAACCCAGGGACCAAACCCAGGTCTCCTGCATTGGCAGGCAGATTCTTTACTACTGAGCCGCCTGGGGAGCCACACCCACTTATGTAGCACATCCAGAAATCTCCTTTTGGATAAGCACGGTAGAGATAAAAAGAGATGAAATTTCAAATAATATATTTTTATCTGCATGTTAAATGTTACCAAATTAGAAGTTTAATGTTAAATAAGCTTTGTGTGTAAAAGTGTTAGTCGCTCAGTCATGTCTGACTCTTTGGGACCCCATGGACTGTGGCTCTTCAGGCTCTTTGACCACGGAATTCTCCGGGCCAGAATACTGGAATGGGTTGCCATTTCCTTCTCCAAGGGATCTTCCCGACCCAAGGCTCAAAGCTGGATCTCCTGCATTGCAGGCAGATTCTTTACTCCAGTATTCTTACCTGGAGAATCCCATGGACGGAGGAGCCTAGTATGCTACAGTCCACAGGGTTGCAAAGAGTCAGACACGACTGAGCTACTTCACTTCACTTCTTTACTATCTGAGCCACAAGGAAAGCCCATTGTTCCTTAACACTCATTTAAGTCAATGACAATTGAGAGGATGATTGTAATCAAGAGAAGACTTTTTTGGGTGATCAGAAACAGAATGCTAAGAAAGAATAGTAAAGACAATCTTGTTTTCCTATTTACTTAACTGGTTAAAACCAGTTAAGGTCAGTAAGCACAAGTAGATAAATGGAAAGCAATAGCGAAGTTGTGCTTAAAATTCCCTCCAGCAATTAGCAGTAGGTTATGAACGTCTCAGCACAAGTATGTACTTCTGTGCAGCCTCCAAGTATTGCTTCATTGCCCATGCTGCCACCCCAGAAGAAAAGCTGTTCTTAGCATCTTGATGTTTTGATGGAACCCTTGTATTGACTCCTTGCAGCTCCCGTGATAAAGTTCTTTTGTACAGCCTACAAGATCCTTTGAGACCTAGTCCAGTTTTTCAGACCTCATGGCTCATAGTCTGTCACACTTCAGGGGTAGAGTTTCTGCTACTGAACAGAATTTCTGGAACTTTCCCTCAAGTTCTATGCTCCCGCAAGCTGCTTTTGCCTTTCCTTCCGCATTCTAGTCCCTCTGCCTAAAGCGACTTTTCCCTTTTCCTCATCTGGCTGATTCCTACTCCAAGGTCCAGATTGGGAGTTAACTCCCTTCGGGAAGCCTCTCCTGGCCAATGACTCCTAGGCTCAGTGAGCTTTGTGAGCTCACTGAGCCCTGACAGCATCCTGCGTGTGAACCCCAGCCTCACCCCAACACACAGGTTTTCTGTAACTCATTATCTCTTTGAGTGCCTGTATTAGAAGAAAATGAACTCGTCTAACCCAGGGACCCTGTCTTTCAGCCCTTGTTATTGTTGTTTAGTCACTAAGTCACGTCTGAGTCTTTTGTGACCCCATGGACTATAGCCCACCAGGCTCCTCTCTCCAAGGGATTTCCCAGACCAGAATACTGCAGTGGGTTGGCATTTCCTTCTCCAGGGGATCTTCCTGACCCAGGGATCAAACCCCCATCTCCTGCTTGGCAAGAGGACTCTTGACCACTGAGACACCAGGGAAGCCCCATTTAACTGTAGAACTACTTTAATGCTCAAAAACAAAAACAAAACTTGTTAGGTGAATGAATGAACAAACAGATACGCTGGTCTCAGATTGTCCACCGTGTGTTGGGGGGAATGGAGACCAGAGGCTTCATGGCTTCAGAGACTTCTTTTAAGGGAGCAGGGTTTCAAGAGTCATTGAAGAGCAGGGTGGCTCTGGCCACGGAAGGGAAGTGGGAGTCATCCTGTTTGATTTCCTCTGAACGATGAGGAGAAAGGTAATGTCAGAGAAGGAGCAATGGAATCAGAGTTGGAAGACATGTCTCTTTCCCCTTCTGTGGCTAACTGTGAAATTAGGTGAGATAATTTACGTGGGAGGACACACGTTTCCTTCAGGTTAGAAGCGAGGGTTCCATCAGGTTCCTTCTGATGCCTGTGTTGTGATAAGAATAGTCTGCAATGAGACCAGTCTGTCTGAATCCACTGACTCCCTAGATAGAGACAGTGGTAGGGAGAGTCTGACCTTAAAAACGATGGGAAGACAGCGGGAAGCAGGGCAGGAGGGGCGCTCTTCTGAAGATTGACGTTATCATGAGATGGAGAAGAGAAAATGGATGAAAAGTATGGGGTGAATGGCATGCTAATGTAAACGGTGACCGCAACCCTGGGCAAAAGCAGCAAAATGATTTTTAAATCTTTGGGGGGCAGTAGAACTCTTTTGTGAAAGGCAAGCTTATAAGAGAAGTCAAATATGCAAAACTTAACACTCGCAGAGTGCCTATTACAGTATGGTACTTTATGGGCAGTTCTCAGTCCAGTCCTTTATGCCAACTAATTCACTGAATCCTCACAAAATCCAGTAGAGCAGGTGATTTTATTACTCTCATTGTGTAGATGAGAACCCTGAGGTACAAGAGAGATGAAGCAGTTGGCTCGGTGTCACACAGCTGGTAAGCGGTGGTACCAGGTACACCACAGAGCTACGCCCTGGGGCCCCGTTGGCGGTGGAAAGTGGGTCTCACCCCGCCAGCTCTTTCTACTCAGTATGGTCATGAGGCTTTGGAGAAAGAAGTCTGGAAGTTTGAGATGTCCAGTAAGCCACACATAACCTTGGGGGCTGTTGGCCTGAGAAATATGCAGTCACTCAGAAAATAGGGAGTTAGGAAGAACAGAAAATAAGGGAAGAAAGGGGAAGGAAAGGAAGAGACAGGAGATGGGAGGGAGGGTGGAAAAGAAAGACCACATCCAAGTTTTATCATAGAAGGCTTTCCCTGGTGGAACAGACCAGATCCTTGTCATTAAAAACCCAATCTGGTGGTAACCCCTATTTTCAAACGTAGATGCTGTTTAATCACTGCTTAGTCATGTTGCAAATTATCCTGGTGTCAAGAGCGGTTTTTCCTGAAGCTGCTTTCTATCCACATAGCATGGTGCTGAAGACATGGCCTCTTTCCTCATCATCCACACACCTGCCGGGTGGTCTGGACGGAAGTTATACCATCTGTGTTGTCACTGAAGCAGTGGTTCGAAATCGTTTCTTCCACTTCACCCCTGCCCCAGTGGGCACCGTACCCTCCCTTTATAACAGTGGTTCTCACTAGGTGACTAGTGATGGACAGCTGACATGCCTACTCCCCGGTGGAACATTCTAGAACCTTTGATGTACAAGTGGTTTGAAAAACTTGTTTCTTCCAACTGACTTAAATGAAGTTCCTTAACTTAAATGAAACAAGCAGAATAAAATTCAGAATTTAAATGTTGATGTGAGACCGTCCCTTCTCTGGATGAGGAGGTGGATGGGGTTAGATGTCTGTTCTGGGTTTGTGTGGATTTTTCCTCAGGAAAATGCTGCTTTACTTTGCCTTGCCCTGTTGACCCACCTGCTTTTCGTTTTGTGATGGGGACAATCACTGCCTCCACCCCCTCTATCTTTTGCCTTCCAGAGTCCAGCGCTTCAGTGGCATAACGGTTTGTCTATCACGTACTTGTCAGCCTTCAGTCAGGGTTCTGGAGGACCTTGTGTTTCTGAATTCTGAATTTTGCTTCAGTTTTTAAGTCATTTGGATTCTGGATCTGTGGCTCCAATTAGTGGTCTATCCTGGTGTTTTCTAAAAGGAAGACCGTAACTCACCGTCTTCAAGTGTGCTGCCTTATCTGTGCTCTACTTGTGATGTGATTTACTCAATATTTTTAGACTGATTCACCTCTTTAACTAAAAGAAATCTGTTTAGAAGGCTTATGCTGTGAATATAACTGGAAATTTGCATGACTTGCTCCAAACAATGGGTAACCAGAAAACTGAACACCGCAAAAACAAAATGTAATTCTATTCTAGCTCAGTACTATTGTCTGTGAATGCTGTGAGCCTTGGGCGGCTTTTTCTTTGTTATAAAGGAAGAGTAATAGGTGTTCAAGAAATAGCAAAGAGATAGCAATCCACCATAGTGTCCTTCTTGATATCAGGACTGAAAGACAATGGAAAGGGAATCGCTTTCTCCCTGTGTGATTCACTATTTAATGCCACGTGGACACTCCACCCAAAATAATCTTGAATATCTTCGCGTCACACCTGTTCTACCCCCAGGGACATGTGGATTAAGTCTACACTGCACAATTATTTTAGTCCCAATTAGTGGTCATAACTTGAATAACATTTGGTTCCCAACCTAAAGCAAAACCCTCTGCTTCGGCACCCAAGCAAGGATCAATACTACGTGTCTTATAAAGGCAGCGTCACCCCACACCTCCAGGCTCCGCGATTTATTCTCTGTTATTCTCTGTGCGTGGGTACACTCAAGGTTTTCATTGGTAAGTAACTGAAAACCCACTCTGTCTAGCTTAAGGAGAAAAGAAATGTTTTGAAAGAATTACATATAATTTACAGAATCATTGTAGAATCAGGCTCTGAAAATAGGCCAAGGCACATGGCAGGCAGGAAGTCGGAGCCACCGCCAACCATCTGCTGGGAACCACTCCATGGACAAGACCACAGTCGCAACTACAGGATGTCTGTAGTGCCGGGCCCCCGGCTATATAGCCACTACACTCTCCATGTGCCACCACCAGTCATCTCTCAATCGTCCCTGCCTCTTTGAATCGCCAGCCAGAGAGTGGTATCCTATATGAGAGCATCTGATTGTCTGGCAGAGGTGACCTGCTAATGTCCTGGCTGCTGGGGGTAAGAAGAGGGAGGCAGTTCCCCTCTCCCACTTTTGTTGTCAAAACTAACTTCCTTTGTAGAGTCAAGTAAAGCTCTAACAGACAGAATTTGTGTGTCTACAGACAAAATTATTTTGCACTGTTGTCAGCTATCTACAACCTACAGAGCTGTAAAATAACTCTGGTTGAATCACACTCGAAATCTTAGAAGAATGTGCTCTGAATCAATGTATAATTTGCCCCTGAAGCACAGTTTTCCCCTGCAATGTATATAAAATGCTGAGAACAGTTACTGGCTCACAGGAGGCACTGACAAGTAAACTCAGTACAAAAAATAACTTTCTTTTCAACTTAAATCACAGGTTGAAATAAATTACTCAATAAAACATTTTAAATTGGAATTGCAAGAGCAATCTCTTATGCGTTCCAACAGGCTGAGTTCAAATAAGACAAAGAGCCAAATCACCAAAGAAATTATATTTGGGCATAATTTGGGATTTTTGTGTGACCCTAAGTATACGTTTTGTGTTAACTATAACTCTTTTTGTTATAAATATTTTACTGCAAACAATGCTGAAATATATATTTTTTAAAAACTTACTGACATTCGGGGGTGATATATTTCTCCAAGATACATTATTATGGTTACTTTCTGATGCCTCCCACTTAGCCTGTCCTTTGAATAGGCTAGAAGTTCACTGAATGTGGTTATTCTTCAATAGTTTAAAACCAGATTTTACAAGAGTCTAGGCCTCATATCTGACATTAAATCTTCCACACTGACCCTGTTTCCATTTTCACTGAAGCTGGTTAGTGTGTTTCTTTCATCTTTGGCCTTTCTTTACTGCAATTAAAAAAGTCATTGAAGAGAATTTCAAGTATGAACAAAGTGGTCCCATTTGTTCAAAGCTACACATTGGATTTTAAAAGGTTCCATTTAGATGTCAGACTACTTACTTTGCTTCATTTTTGTATGAATCTTTAAGGACATTTAGGGTGTTCCAGAAATGTTCAAAACAATTCTCTTCTTAAAATTACAAGCAGGCATTTGTGATTTTTCAAGCATCTTATAAATGTTACTGTCTTACATGTAGTGACATGTAAATATGCCCTAGATTTTTTTTACCTTCAGAATAGTCCAGAAATTCAAATATTTCATCATCATCCTAACTAAACTCCCCACACCCATTTTGCACCTGGAAAGAACTCACTGTGTCCCAATTTTTTCTTTCAAAAACACAATCCCTGTGTTTATATGATACACGAAGCTCTTGGCTTACATTTTGCAAGCATTAGCTTAATTTTACCCACACCCGAGTGTTATCATGATTACTCAACTCCAGTTAGGGGATTGAAATTGCCTCTTCTTATTGCCAGGTGCTACTTATATTTTGTTATTTCAGTCTTTTTGTGAGCTGAAAAACTAGAAGGCTAACTCTGGGGAAAGGAGGTAGACATGCGAATACACAGACTTTAAAGGGAGAGGGTAACTGGGGGGCTTTCCGGCAGCAAAGTCCTCAGTGGGCTGGGTTGCCGTTCGGTTTTCCTCTCAACATCCTTTTCAGTTATTTCTGGCTTCATGGCCACGCTCCAGAGATTTGAGATAGCCAGAAATCTTACTTCTGGATAAATGGCATTTGTTCTAGTTAGTTATTCTCCCTTTCTTTCTTTTTTCACCAATCACTTTTTATATGTAAGTACCATTCTAGGCATTGGAGATATATAATAAATGACCCCCTTGATCTTACATTCTAGCAGGAAAAGTAGTCATCAAAAACAAGTTAATGAATAAATAAGGAAAACACATAGAATGTCAGGTGGCGATTAGTGTAATGGAGAAAAATTAAGGAAGAGGGAGAAGCAGTGCTGGAAGTTACATTTTAAATGGTTAGACAAGGCCTCACTGAGAAGGTGACATTTAGGTAAAGACCAGAAGGATCCAAAAAAGAAAAAAATAACTTAAACCAAGCTGATATCTAGGGGAGGAAAGATTCTGAATACATGCAGAGACCCAGAGTCAGGGCGGAGAAGGCAATGGCACCCCACTCCAGTACTCTTGCCTTGAGAGTCCCATGGACGGAGGAGCCTGGTAGGCTGCAGTCCATGGGGTCGCTAGAGTCGGACACGACTGAACGACTTCACTTTCACTTTTCACTTTCATGCATTGGAGAAGGAAATGGCAACCCACTCCAGTGTTCTTGCCTGGAGAATCCCAGGGATGGGGGAGCCTAGTGGGCTGCCATCTATGGGGTCGCACAGAGTCGGACATGACTGAAGTGACTTAGCAGCAGCACAGTCGGGGGGGATGTGAGAAGAACATGCATAGGAGGTTTAAGAAGTAGCAAGGAGGAAAATGTGGCTGAAGGAGAGTGGGTTGTAGGAAATGAGACCAGAGCAATTACAGAGGGGCAGATCACTGTTGTACTTAGGTATATTATATGTCATTATTACATATACACTGTACACACATTTGTTGTTTAGTCGCTAAGTTGTGTCTGACTCTTTTGTGACCCCATGGACTGTAGCCCGCCAGGCTCCTCTGTCCATGGGATTTCCCAGGCCAGAATACTAGAGTGGGTTGCTGTGCCCTCCTCCAGGGGATCTTCCCAACCCGGGGATTGAACCCATGTCTCTTATTTCTCCTGCATTGGCAGGTGGGTTCTTTACCACTGGTGCCCCCTGGAAAGCCTAAATTATTTGCTTAAGGTTTTTCAAAAGAAGCAGATTGCTTGAATTTGAGAGTCAGATGGTTAAAAAGAGAGAAAAAAGATTTTTAAAAGCTATCCTTTCCTTTATCCATTGCTCTCTCCAGGGGATCTTCCCAACCCAGGGATCTAGCCTGTATTTCCTGCATTGCCAGGCAGATTCTTTACTGCTGAGCCACCAGAGAAGCCTATATACACAAACATGTATATAATATTATTATGTTTTGTTTTCTGAATGATAGGAAGCTAGTAAGGATTTTTAAACCCCTTCCAAATTACAAGGGAAAAAAAAATCCCCCATAGGTCAGGGTGTTTAACTCACCAAGCTTCTGGGTTTCTTGTGCATGGATGATAAAAGGGTTTCCAGATATTATATTAACAGAAAAGCCCCTGGGTGGAAGGCAAGAGGAGTGTGACACAGAGCTGAGATGCGTTAGTGTCACGGTGTACCTGGGGGAAGCTAGTTGACTTCTGCATGAACTCTTGGCTGCAGCATCGCTAGAAAAGGAGGCTGAGAGGATCTCAAGTGATGTATAAGAGGTCTCCTGCAAGTTCACTCTGCGCCACTGAGAGCTTCCCATTATATCCTGCTCCCAGACTAAAACATGTGATCTTCAGTTTTGTTCAAATAAGATACTCTTACTTCTTTCCTGAGAGAGAGGGAGATACAAGTCCAACCAGTCACTGAACTCCCTTCAAGATGCAGTCTTTACAAAAACAATGCAAGAGGGTTTCTGACACGAGTGGAAGTCTCCTCTGTTGTGTTTGATCCCAAGTTTATAATTGATAGTTATCATCTCTCTGCAACTCCAGTTCTAGATTTCTCTCACCCTTAGAGAGAAAGGGCAAGACTGGCTGGGGTGAAGGGCTGGTGGAAAGACTCAGACTTGCACCTCCAAAGGTTCTAAACCCTTAGTTGCCTTGCCCTTATCAGCTACAGTCACCGCCTTTTCTCATTCACAATTATCACTGGCCACAGAAGAACCACGATATGTCCCAGTGAAAGTCCATACTCCTTGCAGCTGCTAATGTAGTGCGTAGCAGCCACCTAGCTTCTCACAGTTCTATTATTCCCATCAGTAGAGAAAATCCTTTATTTTCTTATTTATCCACTGGGATGAGGAGCCCAAATGACTAGCATCAGGAACACTGTGTTTGACGTGATGGAAGTCATCTGTCCATCCAGGAACGAGGACCTCTAATCTAGAAGGAATTGAGAAGTTCCAATTCTGGAAGTAGGTCACTATGGTGATGGTGAGAAGGGCCAATCCTACCAACAGCCCTAGCTCTTCAGATCCAGGTATTCTAGCTTTAAAGAACACGATAGCATACAGCAGCTGTTGGTTCAGCGTGTGTGTACTTCACTAGGTCAGATCCTCAACCATGCAGGACTTAGCCTCCGAGTTGCAACCTTGTGGTTCAGTCGCTCTGTTGTGTCCGACTCTGCAACCCCATGGACTGCAGCACGCCAGGCTCTCCTGTGCCTCACCTAGCTGAGCCTTTAATGGCCCAGCCCCTCATTTTATTAGGCAGTCTGCTTCTGCCTGATGAGTTACAGGGTAGAATTAGTGGGTGGCGGTCGTGCTCTCTTTGTTGTGCCTTCTCAGCCATGAAATGTGTCTCTTGGTTGAATGTTGTGTTGCAGTGTTGTACTAGTTGCTTGTTCAACATTGTGCAGGAGTTCATAGTGGTAGATGAACTGTATGAGAATTTTAGAAGCCCTTCAATAGTGGCCCTGGTGGAGGCATTGAGGTCAGGGAAGGCAAACCCAAATCCAACATAAAGATTCTTTTTTAAATGAATCACTACTTTCTACAGCAGGGAAAGGGTCCAATGCAACCAAACTGCCAGCAAATGGCTGGCTGTTTTCTGAGCAAATTTGCCTTATTAATGGTACAGCATAAGGCTCTGCTGTCGGCAGGTCAGGCAGTGACAGAGGCGGTATCTTGACTAGCTTTGATGAGAAGGAGCCCTTCTTTGGCTTTAATCCCTATCACCATGGACGTTTCACTCATGTCCTTTGCATCGGCACTGGTTGGCATCCATAGAAGGAGTCACCTTGTCCACTGGTTGTTGAGAATCACCTATAGGGTGGCACTGTAGAAATTTCCTTAGGGTGATCCAGCCTCTCTTTTGATCAGTGGACTCCTGGTTTCAGAGATAATAAAGTTTTCTTTTTAATGTGCATCTTAAATTGATGAGATACAGTAACTCAATATAATTCAAACACAGCACTAGAGTGAAGAATTGGCCATTACAGTTATTTTTAGGGTTAAATTAATGCCTCGATGCCAGAAAACTTAAGTTTCAAAAACATCTAGTCCTTCAGCGAAGACTTCTGAAAATAGTCAACATTTTTATCCACTATGGTTTATTAATCCAAGTTACATGTTGTAACAGTTTGAGATATCATATGAAATCAGTGGGTTTTCTGTCCTGCCTTAAAAAGCCCATCGCTGTTACATTGTTTTCTCGTGTTACATGATGTTCTGTGTGTCAGCTCCGTGTCCAGCCCGAAACTATGAGTTTTCACATCCTGTATCTTGTTTAGGACTCATGGTAGCCGTGTGAGGTAGTTGTTTGACTCCACTTTAGATGAGGAATCAGAGACTTAAGAAATGTCACCTCTCTTATCTTTTATGTCACAACAAGTATAAGTGAAAAAGGGTATTCAAACGCAGGTCTCCTAACTCTAAATCCAAGGCTGTCTCTACTATTCTGAGGTTAATGTCCTACATCTGGTCCTTTTCCATTCCCTCCCCTCCCTCCACCTGCCTTCATTGATGTGAAATTCATACAGTGCACCATTTAGTGGTATTTAGTGCATTCATAATGTCTACAGCCATCACCGCTAGTTCCAAACTCTCATCTCTCAAGGTGATCTGTACTGATCAACCCCTATTCCTGCTCTCTCCATAGCCCCTGCCAACCATTAATTTGCTCGCTGTCTCTGGGGATGGATTTACCTTAATGCACTGGTATAAAGAGCACCCCCACTTTTGTCCAAATGCCTTGCACCTTAGATATAATGATCCGAGCACCAAAAACATTCATACTTATTCTCAGAGACTTAGAGCTTCAGAACTACTTTCCCATGTCAAAAGGTCTTAAGAATACCCATCCCATGAGTAAGACTATTTCTAGCCAGTTGGGTGAGGAACACCATGTTCCTGTCCCTTCCGGATCTTGTGGTGATCTCAGTCCACACTTGGACAAAGAGGTGACTTAATAGCAATGCATGAGCCATTATCCATAACTCTCATTCTTTTAAGAGCCAGGATTTATGCTAAGGACTTTTCTTTGTTATAGGGAAACTGCAGAACTCAAACAATATCCCATTTGTAATGGTGTTTCTTATAATCATATTCTCTACCTCCATTAAACATTTAACCGATATGCCAAGAAAGAAAACTTGATGAGAATAAAAAAGGTTATATGAGAGAAGAAAATTATTCTTCCTCTTATGTTTATCAGAGTTTACTTCTCAGCTGTTTCTTCCCAACCCACTCTGGACTTGGAGGCAGAAGATGTGTGGTCAAATCCTAGCTCTCCAGGGATTCCCCCGGTGGTCCAGCAGTTGGAAATCTGCCGCCAGTGTGGGAGACATGGGTTCAATCCCTGGTCTGGGAACTAAGATCCCACGTGCTGCTGGGCAACTAAGCCTGTGCACCACGACTGTTGAGCACACGTGCCTAGATCCCTTGCTCTGCAACAGGAGAAGCCTCCGCAGTTTGAAGCCTGTGCACTGCAACTAGAGAATAGCTCCCGCTTGCCGCAACTAGAGAAAGCCCACAGGCAGTGATGAAGACCCAGCATAGGCATAAATACATAAATAATCCTAGCTCTCCACCAACTCACTGGTGAGGGGGACTATTTGTTCAACTCACTTGACGCACAAGCTAGCAAGGCATGCTAGCCCCATGCACATCATGGAGTGACTGTGAGGATCACGTGAGGTCATGCTGGTGGCATGCATGCTGCTGCTGCTGCTAAGTCGCTTCAGTCATGTCCGACTTTGTGCAACCCCATAGACGGCAACCCAACAGACTCCTCTGTCCCTGGGATTCTCCAGGCAAGAACACTGGAGTGGGTTGCCACTTTCTTCTCCAATGCATGAAAGTGAAAAGTGAAAGTGAAGTCGCTCAGTTGTGTCCGACTCTTAGCAACCCCATGGACTGTAGCCCACCAGGCTCCTCTGTCCATGGGATTCTCCAGGCAAGAGTACTGGAGTGGGGTGCCATTGCCTTCCCCGGCATGCATGTGTAATACCTGGTAAACCAGAGTAAAGCCTGGATCACACATTATCTGTTTTCACCGCAGCAGTAGTGGGTCCGAGAGGCTGTGAGATCTGGCCTGATTTAACCCTCGATATGGGCATGATATTGACTCGGGAAGGGCAAGCTTCCATGCGGGGACCATCCACCAGCTGTTCAGCTTGAGGGCTGTGCAGCTTTATTAAGAAGAGCAAAACCACATGCACACTGTGCAAAAGGGGCAGTCTCCAGATTTACAAGATTTCGTATCTTCTTCCAGAGCTTTTAATCCCCTAGGAGTTACTGTGAGGAGGGTAAAGTGACCACAATTCTAGCTGGGAGGGTCTCTGTCCCAGTACGGCTTGTAAATCTCTAACAAAGATTTATCTGTTCTGTGTCAGAGTTTGGCTAAAACGAACTGTTATTATTTCCAGACTCTCCAGATGCCCCATTTAATGCTTGGCTGGCCTTCTTATGTACCATAACCAAGTTGCCATTTCAAAACCATCCTCAGTCCCTGGAATGTAAAACAACAAAGCCAGAAGTTCTGAAATGTGCTCTACGAAGCATGGGAGAATCCATTAAGGTTTTGGTCTGATTCTGTTCCATGTGACAGTGGAAGTTCCGGTTCATTTTACTTGCTTGTTGTTGTTATATTTATGTATTTGGCTGCATCCGGTCCCAGCTGCAGCATACAACGCACAGGCTCAGTTGGTCTGCAGCATATGGGGTCTTATCTCCCCAGTCAGTGATCGAACCTGTACCCCTGCACTGCAAGGTGGATTGTTAACCCCTGGACCACCATGGAAGTCCCCCCTTTTACTCTTTGGAAACAGCACTTTATAGAAAGTGTATATCTCATGACCAAAAAATAAATAAATACATAAATAAAAGGACTTGGAGGGGCTATGCTTTTTTTGTATACTGTATCCAATATCTTCAATGTCAATAGCAACGAAGTAGGGAGGGGAGAATATCGTGGTTAAAGTTGTGTCAGCTAAAAGTCTTCGTGAAGAGTAGAGGATGGAGGTGTCCATGCAGTAAGGAAATGCTTGTAAGACTATGGAACAGGGCTGTACAGTCAGAGTGGTCAACAGAAAGGGAGATCAAAAGTCAGGAGACCTCCAGTGAGTCGTGAACGTTTCAGCAAGGCACCTAATCTTTCTGTGTCTCACTGTGTGTATCTGTGAAATGAAAGCCAAGGAATGGTTCTGTCCTCCCTTGAAGAACTGGTGGGAAGACCAGGGAAGTAACTGTTCAAGTGTACAGGGGGCTCTTCATTTCTCAAGGACGATCTTTATTCTTCAGCGGAGTAAGAATACAGGGGGTTATGCTTATCAAATGGAGAAGGGAATGGCAACCCACTCCAGTGTTCTTGCCTGGAGAATCCCAGGGACAGAGGAGCCTGGAGGGCTACAGCCCACGGGCTTGCAAGAGTCGGACATGACTTAGTGACTAAACCACCACCACCACATCCATGCTTATCAAATATTCAGGAACACATATGTATCATACAGGGATGTTGGGGGAATTAAACTACAAAAACAAAGCAACAGCAAGTCCTTCCTTTAAAAGCATCCACATTCATCCTTACCTCCTCCACTATTACAACAATGGAAGAGGAATGTTTCCTCCTGTTTCCTTTGCCCGCTGGTCTCTTCATCCTAGACTTTTCCCCTCTCTCTTGGTCTCCCAAATTCTTTCCACTGCTATCTAAACACACTTGAGTCTCTGTCTCCTAAAAAACATTCCTCTATAGTTCCTACGTCTTAGTCCATCTGTCACTCTTACTTCCTGGTCTCCTTCCCTTCAGAGCAGAGCAGTCAGAGTTTTCTCAAGTCGCTCTCTTGATACTTCTACGTCCCATTCACTCTTTAGCTTAGTGCAATCTGGCTTCTGCCCCCATCACTCAACTGAAAAATTTCTTTGCCAAAGTCACTAACAGCCTCGGTTGCGAAATTCAGTGGACATTTTTAGAGCCTTCCCTGGGCTGAGCGTTTGGTAGCATTTGTCAATGATGACATCGCCCTTGGATTCCTCCACTTTGCACTCTGCTTGCCCGGTGCCTCAGAGTGGCTCTCTGATCATCCCTGAAGGTCAGGCTGCTGTTGCACAATGAGGGCAGATACTGAGGTGTTGAACCAGTTGGGGGGCACAGTATCCTAATGGGACACAGTATCCTAATATGCACGCTGCACAATGGTGCTCCATCATGGCAGAGGGTTGCCTACCAGTGGACACTTCAGTTGTGCCTTGGGAAAGCTATTCCATTGTTCTGTAAAATCAATTATTTCTAGATGATATGATGCTTGATATGGCCAGTGGATCCGTGACATGGGCTCACCCCCCTATCTCCTTCTCTCTGAAGCGGGTCTCGTGGTCAGATGCTCTGTGGTATGAGATTCTATGCCTGTGGATCAGACACTTTGAAATCTCTCTGATACTGGTGCTGGCTGAGGCTCTAGAGGCAGGAAAGGTGAACAGTGACCAATAATATCCACTCTTTTGACAATAAACCACTGGTCCTTCTAGGAAGAAAGGGCTCAACGTGATTAACTTGTCATCAAGTGGGCATGTGGTGCTATAAAGTAATAATGACACATTGATTTCACTTCCCCTATCTGGTCCACTCCAATTCGCATACCGAATGAGATGCTTGTTCAGTCGATAACTCAGGTTTGTCTCTTTTCGACCCCATAAACTGCAGCACACCAGGCTTCCCTGTCCTTTGGAGTTTCCTCAAATTCATGTCCATTGAGTCAGTGATGCCATCCAACCATCTCATCTTCTGCCGTCCCCTTCTCCTCCTGCCTTCCATCTTTCCCAGCATCAGGATCTTTTCAAATGAGTCAGTTCTTCGCATCAGGTGGCCAAAGTACTGGAGCTTCAGCTTCAGCATCAGTCCATCCAATGAATGTTCAGGACTGATTTCCTATAGGATGGACTGGTTGGATCTCCTTGCAGTCCAAGGGACTCTCAAGAGTCTTCTCCAACACCACAGTTCAAAAGCATTGATTCTTCAGTGCTCAGCTCTCTTTATGGTCCAGCTCTCACATCCTTACGTGACTACTGAGAAAACCATAGCTTTGACTATACTTTCTCGGCAAAGTTATTTCTCTGCATTTTAATATGCTACCTAGGTTTTTTATAGCTTTTCTTTCAAGAAGCAAGCTAATGAATTGCAATTTCAGATCTTTGGGCTGGGTCTATTTTCTGAGCCTTAGATTGGTATCATCTAAATACCTGTTAGATATCCTACTGAGTCCTAACATTTAGTATTTCCAAAAGTGACCTCATTATCTTCTTAGCCAAAACACTCTGCTTATTTCAGTGAGTGGATCACCATTTACCCAGATGCTCAAAACAGACTCCGTATAATAGTATCTTTGATACTGTCTTTTCCCACATCCCTGATATCAAATCCACAATCATTACCAATATAAACATCTCTTGGATCTGTTCCATTTCATTTGTGTTATTGCCATGCAAATTCACACCACCACCGTGTTTTCCACCTGAACATTATAAATGGAGATTCTTCTGTCTTTATTAAACACAGCAGTCAGAGTGGTAAATCTAAAATGTACGATGGGTGGGGTCTCTGTTCCCTGTTTAAAATACATCATTGCCTTCCAGTTCTCTCAGGGGAAATTTCAGACTCTTTACATGGTTTGTGAAACCTGTGTGATCTGGCCCTCTTCTCTTTTCAGGCAGATCTCTTGAGAGTTTCCTCCATTTCAGTCACTTCTGTTATTTCAACCACTTTTCATTATTTTTATATTCTAGAATTTGTATGCACTCTGCTGGGCATTTTTGCACAGGCTATTACTTCTTACTGGAACATTCTTTATCTCCACTCTTGATTTTCTTCTGATTAACTCTTACTCATCCTTTACTTTTTAAAATTATAATGTCTATATAAAAGGACAAAAAATAGCAATCCAAATAGCTATGTATTATTATCAAGATTCAGTTCAGTTCAGTTCAGTCGCTCAGTTGTGTCCGACTCTTTTCGACCCCATGAATCGCAGCACGCCAGGCCTCCCTGTCCATCACCAACTCCCAGAGTTCACCCAGACTCATGTCCATCGAGTCAGTGATGCCATCCAGCCATCTCATCCTCTGTCGTCCCCTTCTCCTCCTGCCCCCAATCCCTCCCAGCATCAGAGTCTTTTCCAATGAGTCAACTCTTCGCATCAGGTGGCCAAAGTACTGGAGTTTCAGCTTTAGCATCATTCCTTGCAAAGAAATCCCAGGGCTGATCTCCTTCAGAATGGACTGGTTGGATCTCCTTGCAGTCCAAGGGACTCTCAAGAGTCTTCTCCAACACTACGGTTCAAAAGCATCAGTTCTTTGGCACTCAGCCTTCTTCACAGTCCAACTCTCACATCCATACATGACCACAGGAAAAACCATAGCTTTAACTAGATGGACCTTTGTTGGCAAAGTAATGTCTCTGCTTTTGAATAGGCTATCTAGGTTGGTCATAACTTTCCTTCCAAGGAGTAAGCGTCTTAATTTCATGGCTGCAGTCACCATCTGCAGTGATTTTGGAGCCCAGAAAAATAAAGTCTGACACTGTTTCCACTGTTCCCCATCTATCTCCCATGAAGTGATGGGACCGGATGCCATGATCTTCGTTTTCTGAATGTTGAGCTTTAAGCCAACCTTTTCACTCTCCTCTTTCACTTTCATCAAGAGGCTTTTTAGTTCCTCTTCACTTTCTGCCATAAGGGTGGTGGCGTCTGCATATCTGAGGTTATTGATATTTCTCCCGGCAATCTTGATTCCAGCTTGTGTTTCTTCCAGTCCAGCGTTTCTCATGATGTACTCTGCTTATAAGTTAAATAAACAGGGTGACAATATATAGTCTTGATGTATTCCTTTTCCTATTTGGAACCAGAAGTTAACATTTGACCTTGGAAGAGGGGTATCTCCTCACAGCTGCCCCTCCTGACCTTGAACATGAAGTAGCTCCTCTCGGCCCTCCTGTGCCCGTGCAGCCACCGCTCCTTGGACATGGGGTAGCTCCTCTCGGCCCCCGCCCCAACAATAAACTGTGGAAAATTCTGAAAGAGATGGGAATACCAGACCACCTGATCTGCCTCTTGAGAAACCTATATGCAGGTCAGGAAGCAACAGTTAGAACTGGACATGAAACAACAGACTGGTTCCAATTAGGAAAAGGTGTGTGTCAAGGCTGTATATTGTCACCCTGCTTATTTAACTTCTATGCAGAGTACATCATGAGAAATGCTGGGCTGGAAGAAGCACAAGCTGGAATCAAGATTGCCGGGAGAAATATCAATAACCTCAGATATGCAGATGACATCACCCTTATGGTAGAAAGTGAAGAGGAACTAAAAAGCCTCTTGATGAAAGTGAAAGAGGAGAGTGAAAAAGTTGGCTTAAAGCTCAACATTCAGAAAACAAAGATCATGGCATCTGGTCCCATCACTTCATGGGAGATAGATGGGGAAACAGTGGAAACAGTGTCAGAGTTTAGTTTTCTGGGCTCCAAAATCACTGCAGATGGTGACTGCAGCCATGAAATTAGAAGACACTTACTCCTTGGAAGGAAAGTTATGACCAACCTAGATAGCATATTCAAAAGCAGAGACATTACTTTGCCAAAAAAGGTCCATCTAGTCAAAGCTATGGTTTTCCCAGTAGTCATGTATGGATGTGAGATTTGGACTGTGAAGAAAGCTGGGAGCCGAAGAATTGATGCTTTTGAACTGTGGTGTTGGAGAAGACTCTTGAGAGTCCCTTGGATTGCAAGGAGATCCAACCAGTCCATTCTGAAGGAGATCAGTCCTGGGTGTTCATTGGAAGGACTGATGCTAAAGCTGAAACTCCAATACTTTGGCCACCTAATGCAAAGAGTTGACTCATTTGAAAAGACTCTCACGCTGGGAGGGACTAGGGGCAGGAGGAGAAGGGGACGACAGAGGATGAAATGGCTGGATGGCATCACTGACTCGATGGACATGAGTCTGGGTGAACTCTGGGAGTTGGTGATGGACAGGGAGGCCTGGCGTGTTGCGATTCATGCAGTCGCAAAGAGTCAGACAGGACTGAATGACTGAACTGAACTGAACATTTGACCTTATTTGCTTCAGCTCTTTCCTTTATATTTTATATTTTAAATAAATAAAATGCAATAGAAACAGTCAAAGCCCTACCATTAGCCTATCTTTTCCTCCCTCCCTCCCTATAGGTCAAGATATAATTCTATTGTCTTCTGCCTTCTACTGTTGGTGTTAGAAATCTGCCATCAGTCTATTGTCATTCTTTTCACAATTTTTAAAATCTGTGACTTCTGTTTGCTTTTAAGTTCTTGTTGTATTTAATGGTCAACAGTTTTACTAGAATGTACGTAGCTCTTATTTAACTTTTATTTATCTGTTTTGAACTCGTCCTATTTTAAATTAGAGTTCTCAGTCATTCTCTCTTTAATACTGTCTCTCCTCATTTTCTTATTTTTCTTCTGTCAGCCCTCTTGGATGTAAGTCGGATCATCCATCTTCCATTCTTCTGTCTTAACTTCTGTTTAATATTTCCCAGCATGATATCTGTTTGTGCCACGTCTTGTCTATTTTTCATAGCTTTGTCTTCTATTTCACTTTTCTTCTGACTACTTTCCTGTTTAATCCATTTAGTATTATTACATATATTTTTCATGTCTGTTATATTACAGGCATCTGTTCTTTCTAATGTTGCTCTATTCTTTTCGTGGTTTGGGTTACATCCTTATGTTTTGAATTATTTTAAACAAACTTATTTTATTGACACTATGAGATTGCTCCATTTTCTGAAATTCTTGGGGTCTCAATTTGCTAACTGTTGGGTCTCCTAGCTCTTTCGTGGCGAATTATACCCTTATTTTTAAATTTTGGATCATAAGCTGACCTTCAGGAGAGCTGTCACTGAGAGTCTTGTGCAGCCTGGGCTGTGAGCTGGACACATTTTATCAGGAGCTCTGCATTGGTCTGTCTCAGAAGTGGCAGGGATTTCATCACTTGGGCCCATATTTTGTGTTACTTTCACTGCTTGGGTGACACCTCAACCAGGCAGCTGTTCGAATGCTAACTCAAACACCTACATCTGTGGGTAGGTGCATTCCAGCTTCTCAGGAGTATTTTTAATCTAGAATGTGTACAGGGGATATACAAACTCCGGCCAATGGGCAGATCTTTTCTGACTCACATTTTTTACTAAGTGTCTAGCCTTCTTACATTGCTAATATTAATATCATAGCAGCATCTTAATTCTAACTGTGCCCTTCACTTGTGCCAAGGTCTGTTCTTATGACAGGGTCAGCATTAAAAGTCAAGCTTGCACGTTACTGAGTCTGGCCATTCTTTCCCCACTGTCACTTTCCTGTTTCTAGGGCACTCATGAGGCTTCCCATTCTGTGTGCCACTCTCTCTTGATACCAGGGGAGTTTATCTATTCATTGAAAGAATTGTTATGTATTACCCAGAATTTATAGGTGGTTACAGTGAGAAGGCTTTTTTGGATTATGTAGACTTCCAGGCATTCTCAATCTTTCAATTTCTACGTTATGCATTCTACAGATATTTTATTATCTCAGGGGCTATATACATAGGGTGATGGAGACAGTGTCCTAAGGAAAACAGACATAGATCCTATGCTATCAACTTTACGATATAAATTAGGCATTAGTTTCTAGACTTTTCTCAAGTCTACATTGCTGCTGCTAAGTTGCTTCAGTCATGTCTGACTCTGTGCGACCCATAGATGGCAGCCCACCAGGCTTCCCGTCCCTGGGATTCTCCAGGCAAGAACACTGGAGTGGATTGCCATTTCCTTCTCCAATGCATGAAAGTGAAAAGTGAAAGTGAAGTCGCTCAGTCGTGTCCGACTCTAGTGACCCCATGGACTGCAGCCTACCAGGCTCCTCCGTCCATGGGATTTTCTAGGCAAAAGTACTGGAGTGGGGTGCCATTGCCTTCTCCGCAAGTCTAGATTACATAGACCTAATTCAGCAATGTGTGTTTCCTCATTCTGTCACTCCATTTTACTTGTATATTGCCTTGTCCGCATCTTCTAGACTGGACTATACAATCTCAGAGATGCTGGCGAATGTCCTCTTGATTAATGATGCCAGAGCACCTTGCACAAAGACCAGCATATTATAGGAACTACCACATCATAGGAAATAACACAGTTATTTCCAAAGATACTTGAAAATTTTCAGTGTCTTTCTGGGAATTCCATTATCAGCCTTTTATTTCCCCCAGCAATTGCTTCTTGGCCTTTTGACTAAGAGCAAATGCATTTCTCCCATCATTCTGACACTGCAGACCTTTCTTTTTTCACTCAAGTTTTTTTTCCTCTGCATATGAACTTGTTCAGGCCTCCTCTGTCTTGGTACTTCGCACCCTCCGGAGATAGCATTCTGTCTATTCTTCTGTGCAGTACTACTCCCCTCCCCTTCCTGCGTCTGTGAGTTCTCTTAAAAGCCAGACTTTCGGACTCTGTGGGAGAAGGCGAGGGTGGGATGATTTGAGAGAATCGTATTGAAACATGTATATTATTACCATATGTGAAACACATCACCAGTCCAGGTTCGATGCATGAGACAGGGTGCTCAGGGCTGGTGCACTGGGATGACCCTGAGGGATGGGGTGGGGAGGGAGGTGGCAGGGGGGTTCAGCACTGGGGACACATGTACACCCATGGCTGATTCATGTCAATGTATGGCAAAAACCACTACAATACTGTAAAGTAATTAGCCTCCAATTTAAAAAATAAATTAATTTTTTAAAAAGCCAGGCAATGCATTTGCAGCAACACGGATATACCTAGAGGTTATCATACTAAGTGAAATCAGTCAGAGAGAAAAGGACAAATATCACATGATATCACTCTGTGTGGAATCTAAAAAGTCATACGAATGAACTTATTTACAAAACAGAAATTGATTCAAAACCTCAGAAAATAAACTTATGGTTACCAGAGGGGGAAGGGGAGGGAGAGATAAAGTGGGATTTGAGGACCAACAGTTACATAATACTATATATAAAATAAACAGACAACAAGGACCTACTGTATGGCACAGGGAACTATATTCAGTACCTTGTATATCTATAATAGCGAAGAGTCTGAAAAAGAATATATGTATATGTGTGTTACTGAGTCACTTTATTGTATACCCGAAAATAAGGCAACATTGTAAATTAACTATACTTCAATTAAAAAAAAAAAAAAAGCCAGGCAAAGCAGTCTTGGTGCTTCCTGTATGTCATTTCCAAACCAATGCTGGTCCCCCCAAGAGACAGCTTCCCGTTCACTCGGACACCCGATGCCAGCATTTGTGACTTCTGGCCAATTCTCTTACCTCCTGCTGTCCCCGTGACACCTGTACTTCATCATTTCTATCTGAGTACTTCAATTCCAGTTCAATCCTCTTTTATTAATTATGTTTGAATTCTACTTCAATACTTTGGCCACCTGATGCGAACAGCTGACTCATTTGAAAAGACCCCGATGCTAAGAAAGACTGAAGGTGGGAGAAGGGGACGACAGAGGATGAGATGGTTGGATGGCATCACTGACTCAATGGACATGAGTTTGAGTGGACTCTGGGAGTTGGTGATAGACAGGGAGGCCTGGCGTGCTGCTGTCCACAGGGTCACAAAGAGTCGGACACGACTGAGCGACTGAACTGCACTGAACTGAATTCTACTTCAAGTCTTAGGCTGCATCCCGCATTTTCAAAAATTAAAAACATAAAACCGTGCATCCCACAGCGTTTCACGGACACCAGAGCTCACCCTGAGCTGAGATTTCTCCACCAGGTGCTCAGCTCTGGAAGCCCTCTCTGGTCTCCCAGTAACTGACAAGCCAGTACCTTGATTAGGTTAAATTTCTAATGCTAACCTTTTCGCTGGGTGTAGTTACCTCTCAGGTTCTAGAATCTTCCCTTCACTCCCACATTCCTCACTACCACTGTCTGTTCATCCTCTGTTTATTCCTCACCCCCTTTCCAGCTTACTTCTGCCCCATTCTTCTACCAAAACTTGCTGTCCTATGGATATCAGGGCTTCTTTTCAGCCTTTATCTTCTGGATGATTTCTGGTCCTTGAATTTATTGCTCCCTCCTTTCCTTTTTACCCATAATGCATTTATTCTAAGAACTGGAAGCTCTGTTACAAGCTATCTCTTTTGTGTGCTAAGTCACTTCAGTCGTGTCCGACTCTTTGTGACCCTATGGATTACTGGCATGGGTTGCCTTGCCCTCCTCCAGGGGATCTTCCTGACCCAGGGATTGAACCCACGTCTCTTATATCTTCTGCACTGGCAGACAGGTTCTTTACCACTAATGCCACCTGGGAAGCTGCTTTGAAAGTGAAAGAAGTGAAGTTGCTCAGTCGTATCCAGCTCTTTGCTACCCCGTGGACTGTAGCCCACCAGGCTCCTCTGTCCATGGGATTTTCCAGGCAAGAATACTGGAGTGGGTTGCCATTTCCTTCTCCAGGGGATCTTCCCAACCCAGGGATTGAACCCAGGTCTCCTGCATTGCATGTAGATGCTTGGGGTTTCCAAATTTGACTATGGTTAAAATTGCCAGGAGAGCTTATTAAAAATATTGGTTCCCAGGCCCCATTCCTGAAAATTCTTCCCTAGGAGGTCTGAGGTAGAAGTTGGAAATGTATGTTTCAATATATTTGTTCAGTTGGGTAAAAGATGCCTGTGGTAAAAATTTAAATAATACTAATGGGTAAATGCTAACATGTAAATCATTTTCCATCCTTCATCTTAAGTTCCCTAAGGCAAACACTGTTAACAGTTTCTTGAAGATCCATCCATACACCAAAGTCCATATTTTAATATATGTTTCAAATGATTTTGATATAGCTGATCACCAGTCTTGGGGAATCTTTTACATTCTTTCTTCCCTTGACGTCCTTTATGCTGGTTGTCCAATGTCTCTAATAGTCTGACTCTTGCCTTCTTTTTTATTGATTTATTCTATTTGTTATTTATTCGTTTGGCTGCACCAGGTCTTAACTGGCCTGTGAAGTCTTAATTTCAGCATGTGGCATTTAGTTCCCCCACCAGGGATTGAACCCAATCCCCCTGTGTTGAGAGCACAGGGTCTTTGCCACTGGACCACCATGGAAGTCCCAACTCTGTCTTCTGGACTCACTCCTCTTACTTCCGACCCCCAAGCATGGGCATTCCTTAAGGTCTTCTCCTTGATCTTTCCTATCTTCTTCCTTGACAGTCCCTCCCAGAGCCATGAGTTATTCAAAGAACACACTCATACTTCAGTCTCTTGCTCCAACATTTTAACCTCATCACAGGACCAAAATTTTTTCTACTTTTTAGACGTCTCTGCCTGGTTGTCTGGAAGGACCTTAAACTGAACATCCAAAGCAAATGCCTTTTCCTTTCAGCAGAGCTAGTCACCCTTCACTCTTTCTCGCTATCTTCCATCTCCCATCATCACTGACTCTTCTGCCTCTTCAATGTGCCTGTACTTCTGACACGTTTCACACTTTCGTGCTCTGCAGTCCCGGTTTATGTTACAGAATTTCACACACTGCTTTCGCCAGTGCTCCCCATTCTCCTGCCCTCTGATCATCACCCTCTTAAGGCCAGGAACTCTGTCTTATTTCTGTGTTCTCAGCACCTTGCTCTCTCTCTGGCACATGGCAAGTGTTCTATAGATACGTTGAGTCAATGAATATGGGATAAAGCCCACACTCAACTCGACTGTTGAGCTCTTCCATTGGCCACTTCACCACTGTCTTTGATTTAGGTATTCACTTACCCCTTGCTTCAGCCCAAGTCAAGTAGCCATACTCTCCTGCATGCACGTTATACTTTGCTTTTGTGTATTCTCCTCCTGCCTGAAATGCTCATTTGCCCCGTAAGTGCCTATCAAAATCCTAACAAATCCCACAAGCTCAAATGCCTCATTCTTCACAAATGTTTCCCAAATCTCTAAAGCCCTCGGTTCCCACAGCATTTGGATTCAGAAAGTGCACCTGTCAAATTTATAAAGTCACAGGATTTTAGATGTGGAAAAAGACTTCGAGGTTACCTAAGGCAACCCTGGATTTTATAGCTAAGACAACCAAGGCCCAGAAAGAGTAAATGTTGTTCTTGAACGAGTGACCCATAGATCCAGACTGAGAAGGCAACTCTCGCAAATTCCTCTTCATAGCTATGGTGTCCATGCAATTATTTTATCTTCTTTTCTAGACTATTAGCGCCTAAGGTCAGCAATTGGATTTTGGTCAGCTGTGCTTCCCTCATAATATCTAATCTAGTGGCTTGCAGGTTCATATAATTATCCTAAATTGAAATGAACTTGAGCGTGCTAGTTAATTGATATTTTTAACTAATAGCCATCTTGTCCTGGATTCCCTGGAAAATATCATTGATATTGTAAACTAATAGCTGTCTTGTCCTTTATCAACTCTGAGACAGAGGTTACTTGCTGATGTGAGAGTGAGCAATCAGAGAAGGCAGGCAGTGATGGCTGGGAAGCAATGTACTGCTGGGATGTTCTGAACAGCTTCCTTTGCAATGAGCCAGGAAGAACCCTGCAGGTCAGCGCATCTGCACAGCCATATAGGGAATCTGTGGACAAGCCCTGCAGGAAACCCAGGCTTTAGAGCAGCTTGTAAGAAGGCCCTTACCTACGCCCTCCTACCTCTTGGTTCCCACTGATCAAAATCACTCCTCTGCAGTTACAGGCGCAGCATCTGGCTTCCTCGATGTCCCCTTAGAAAGCCAGATTCCATGTCCAATTAGAAGGCTTCTCATTTGAGTCCAAAATAGAAGAGGATGCACATAAGAGGCATCCAGTAAAATATCCCTGACCTGAGCCTGTTATGATCGTTACTGTGTTAGATTCTATATTGATGCCGGAAAGACAAGACTGGTGGCAGTTTTAAGACAGAGGCCTGAAACAGGAAAAACTTTAAAAATTTTTATACAGTAGTGACATTCATGAAGAAGAAGGTTAAAACACAGATTGAACAAGTCCTAATTTTTCTCTCTCTCAATCAAGAGAGAGAGAAAATCAATTCAATCATTTGCGAATTCATACGTGGCTTTTAAAAATCAGTATTTTCTCTTATAATGTCATTATGCTACATTAAAAGATCTATAAACTCCTCTTTCCATTACACTGCTCAGTCGAGTACAAAAGAGACCACCCTTTTAACCTGTCCCTTTCTGTCCTCACATGTTAACTCACATCTTGCTCACCAGTGCACACGACATGAAAACACTTGAGCAGGGAAAAGAATTCTTTTTTTCAGACAAGTGGTTTTACCTACTTACAAAAAAGACTTGAGAACTTGGACACACTTCAAGAGCCTCTGAATATTTTTCTTCAGCAGAAATTCCAGCCCAGACGTTCAATAACCTAGGTTTGTTTTCAAAGGGGAAATAAAGAAACAAATTTCGTAAGGCCAGGCCAATTTTTGAAAGCAATTAATGATGACAGGTCCAAGGATTTTGCTTCATTTTTATTCTTAACCCTACCACCCTGTCCAGAGTTTAATGTCAGATACTGGAGAAGAGGAGGGAGAAAAGTCTGGGAATTGAAAATAAAACTCAGCACGACGGAGACATTTACAAACCGTGTTTATAGTAAAGGAAGAGGAATTAGAGGATAAGCAAGTGGTCAGAGGACATGGGAACAACAGATGACAAACAGGAGCTGGAGGGAGGCTCACAGACTGCCAAGTTTGAAAGGAGCTTTGCAGACCAAATTCAACTGACGTATTGGTGGAGATGTTGCTTTAAATTAATTCACATCGACAAGTTCAGAGGCTGCTGAAGAGATGCAGTCATCAGTCTCTGAGGGTTCTGTGTGGACTACCTGGAGGACCTTCGAAAACAAGTGTTCAACAGAAAAATAGGACTGTTTCGTCCTGCTTTTCTAAATAAAGGGAAAAGATACTTATTTGCTGGGTCATTTAATTGCTCTGAGCCTCTGGTTCTTCTGTAAATTGAGGATTATTTACTAATCCTATTATCCATCAGAATTTATTTGAGAATTAAATAAGATATGTAAGCTAGTCATCAGATCAGATCAGATCAGATCAGTCACTCCGTCGTGTCTGACTCTTTGCGACCTCATGAATCGCAGCACGCCAGGCCTCCCTGTCCATCACCAACTCCAGGAGTTCACTCAGACTCACATCCATCGAGTCAGTGATGCCATCCAGCCATCTCATCCTCTGTCGTCCCCTTCTCCTCCTGCCCACAATCCCTCCCAGCATCAGAGTCTTTTCCAATGAGTCAACTCTTCGCATGAGGTGGCCAAAGTACTGGAGTTTCAGCTTTAGCATCATTCCTTCCAAAGAAATCCCAGGGCTGATCTCCTTCAGAATGGACTGGTTGGATCTCCTTGCAGTCCGAGGGACTCTCAAGAGTCTTCTCCAACACCACAGTTCAAAAGCATCAATTCTTTGGCGCTCAGCCTTCTTCACAGTCCAACTCTCACATCCATACATGACCACAGGAAAAACCATAGCCTTGACTAGATGAACCTTTGTTGGCAAAGTAATGTCTCTGCTTTTGAATAGGCTATCTAGGTTGGTCATAACTTTCCTTCCAAGGAGTAAGTGTCTTTTAATTTCATGACTGCAGTCACCATCTGTAGTGATTTTGGAGCCCAGAAAAATAAAGTCTGACACTATTTCCACTGTTTCCCCATCTATTTCCCATGAAGTGGTGGGACTGGATGCCATGATCTTAGTTTTCTGAATGTTGAGCTTTAAGCCAACCTTTTCACTCTCCACTTTCACTTTCATCAAGAGGCTTTTGAGTTCCTCTTCACTTTCTGCCATAAGGGTGATGTCATCTGCATATCTGAGGTTATTGATATTTCTCCCGGCAATCTTGATTCCAGCTTGTGTTTCTTCCAGTCCAGCGTTTCTCATGATGTACTCTGCATGTAAGTTAAATAAACAGGGTGACAATATACAGCCTTGATGAACTCCTTTTCCTATTTGGAACCAGTCTGTTGTTCCATGTCCAGTTCTAACTGTTGCTTCCTGACCTGTATACAGATTTCTCAAGAGGCAGGTCAGGTGGTCTGGTATTCCCATCTCTTTCAGAATTTTCCACAGGTTTATTGTGATCCACACAGTCAAAGGCTTTGGCATAGTCAATCAAGCAGAAATAGATGTTTTTTTGGAACTCTCTTGCTTTTATGATGATCCAGCGGATGTTGGTAATTTGACCTCTGGTTCCTATGCCTTTTCTAAAACCAGCTTGAACATCAGGAAGATCACGGTTCACATATTGCTGAAGCCTGGCTTGGAGAATTTTGAGCATTACTTTATTAGCGTGTGAGATGAGTGCAATTGTGTGGTAGTTTGATCATTCTTTGGCATTGCCTTTCTTTGGGATTGGAATGAAAACTGACCTTTTCCAGTCCTGTGGCCACTGCTGAGTATTCTAGATTTGCTGGCATATTGAGTGCAGCACTTTCACAGCATCATCTTTCAGGATTTGGAATAGCTCAACTGGAATTCCATCACCTCCACTAGCTTTGTTCGTAGTGATGCTTTCTAAGGCCTACTTGACTTCACATTCCAGGATGTCTGGCTCTAGGTCAGTGATCACACCATCGTGATTATCTGGGTCATGAAGATCTTTTTTGTACAGTTCTTCTGTGTATTCTTGCCACCTCTTCTTAATATCTTCTGCTTCTGTTAAGTCCATACCATTTCTGTCCTTTATCGAGCCCATCTTTGCATGAAATGTTCCTTTGGTATCTCTGATTTTCTTGAAGAGATCCCTAGTCATAAATCAATATTAAAATGTTAGCAAGTGTTTAAATCTCTTCCTTCTTTACACGTTCATTGTACTTTACATGCACTTCTGTTATTTATTGTTTAGTCACTAAATCATGTCCAACTCTTTTGCAACCCCACGTACAGTAGCACACTAGGCTCCTCTGTCTATGGGATTTCCCAGGCAAGATCCTGGAGTAGGGTGCCATTTCCTACTCAGGGGACCTTCCCAACCCAGGGTTTGAATCTGTGCCTCCTACATTGCAGACAGATTCTTTACCACTGAGCCACCAGAGTAGCCATGTTAACACCTAAACTTCTGTTATAGGTGCTAACGTTGCCTGATGAAAGAGCTTATGTGCCGTTTCCTGACTGGAACATGAAATGCTCAAGAAGGGAGACTGTGACTTAATTCTTCTTTTGACTCCACAACCCCAAACAGGGACCAGCACTTAATGGGCGCTTAATCAATATCTGTTGAATGAGAAGAATATAAATAATCCTGTAGGCTATGCCATAAATCAAAATATGCTGGATGAAATAATCGAGATAAATATAAACCCTATAATCAGCTCTAAATAATAAATTATACAGTTACAGGATGGTTTTATTCCTAGCCCAGATTTCATGGTAAAAACCTCCCAGAGCTGTAGTTAACCATAAAAAGAGCCAAGAGGCAGATGAAATTTCTAAAAATATTAGTATTAGTTGTACGGATACTATAGGGCATTCAAATCAAGAGAAATGATAGCCTCCCTGTGTTTAGCACAAGTCGTGCTAAATGCATTTTAAAAGGGAATTGACAAATGACCAAATTCAGGTGACTGCCATCTGAAAAGGCAGACCATACCCTAAGCTGCTGCTGCTGCTGCTGCTGCTAAGTTGCCTCAGTCGTGTCCGACTCTGTGTGACCCCAGAGACGGCAGCCCACCAGGCTCCCCCGTCCCTGGGATTCTCTAGGCAAGAACACTGGAGTGGGTTACCATTTCCTTCTCCAATGCGTGAAAGTGAAGTCAATCAGTCGTGTCCAACTCTTTGCGACCCCACGGACTGCAGCCCACCAGGCTCCTCCGTCCGTGGGATTTTCCAGGCAGGAGCACTGGAGTGGGGTGCCATTGCCTTCTCCATATCCTAGGCTATATTTTAAAAGTTGAAAGAACCCAAATAGGGCCCTGGGGGAGAGGAAAATACGGCCAGACCTGAGCTATTTTTAGATATTTCAAAGCTATCCAGGTTTGCCCTTGTAGGCAAAACTTAGACCCGTAAAAATTTACTTCCGAATTAAATTGTCATCTATCAGACTTAGATACCATGTAAGAAGGAATTCCCTGAAGATAACAGCTGTCCAGCAATGGAATGGGCTCCTCAAGAAGACCGAGAGACAAGCGTTAAGGCCCAGGCTGAACCCCTGTGGCTTAGACCTTCTATTGATAGGAGTCCCTTCTGTGCCTAGCAGAGTACTAAGCACACAATCCATATTTCTGAAATAGTTTTCTCAGGCTGATGCCAAGGGAAATGATTACATTTATTATGAGTGCACGCCTGCTCTGCCTTGTAAAGTTTAGAATTGGGCAAATTATCCAGACATAATCTCTAGCTGCAATTCATCACGTACTCTTACGACTAAATTTTGGAATGCGTCCTCGTAATATACACATTTACTTATAAATTCCATGCTAAAGTACTGAATTAATCATTGTACATTATACATGTTTGTAAAACACAAATGATGCCAAGGCATATGTGTGAGAAAGAGAAAAGGAAAAGCTAGTGTGTTACCTTTCTGCACTATGGTGGCTCAGCACACCCCCCACTTTGCAGAGAACCAGTGGACCCGTTAAGGAGTTTACCGTGCTTCTGTCTCCAATACCTGGATGTATGAGATGCTTGTTGGGCTGAATTACCTACTTATCAATCTTAAACTTTTCCTTTTCCCTTTTCTCATGTAGATGAAACTAGCTCTGGTTTTTCTAAAGAAGGATAGATGATTTTCTGGAGTTTCTGTGTATTTTTGTAAGTCAAAAAAGTTCTTTTCTGTTGACCTTGCATGATTTTGATCCAGTTTTCCTATCTTGTGTCTCGAAACCAGGTGCAGTCACTTATAAATAAAATAAATTTTGCAGAATTGCAACCCTGTGGTGTTCTGTTGAGACAGAAATTCAAATAAATGCATCAGTAGGAACTAAATCAAGAGCTCTTGCTCTTTTCTATCAAACTTTCAGTTAAGTCCCTAAGTCCCAACATAACCCCCACAGCCTTGTTTGGATACTTAGATTTCTTTGCTTCTCCAGTGTGTTCCCTCTTTCCTGGGAGACTTGAACTGCTTTTGAATATATTATGATGCAATTCAATGCTGCACATTCCCATGATTGTTCTTTATTTTGGGAAACAGTGTCCTTTGGCCTAAGTAACTGACTACAGAGTGTTTATTGCAACATTTTCTGAATCATATTGCTCTGTTGCAGTAAACTTTCAGCCAACCAACAGAGGGAGCACTGAGAGACAAGCAGGTTTCATCTCAGAAATTTCCTTCCAGTAACAGAAGGGGCCAGAAATCGCCCACAAATTCAGATCTGCTCCTCAGGGAGAAGAAGTATCATTCTAGTAAATGAGAAGACCTGGGGTTTAAGCAGTGGCACCTCTGGGAATCCTGTCTCTTGCCTAAGTTTTCTTGGGGTTCCCAGAGCAATTGAGGAGGGGAAGTCTCATGCCAGTTCCTCCTTGGGTCTCCGTGGCTCCTGTTTCCTCAAATCCTAGAGGTATAGACCCTGTGAACTGGGGAGGGTGGAAGTGGTCGGATCGAGAGAAAAAGAAAATTTCTTCTCCTCCAGTGTCCACTCACCAATTCCATTTCTCCCAGATCAAACACAGCCCTTCACCCTGGTTTACCAGGTCTCGCACTGCTCTGCTCTGTGGGCACTCTGAGCCAAAACCAGCGAACTACTGAGTCTCAGTTTCTTCAGCTGTAAAGCAGGCATTACTGTTATCCTCATCGTCACTGTCATCATTATTATTATACTATTACCATCCTTTTAGTCACTTCTGTCTCCTGTACTTAATGTCATTTAACCCTGACTCACAGGGCATTGGGCTTTCCCAGTGACTCAGCAGTGAAGAATCCGCCTGCCAGTGCAGGAGCCGCAGGAAATACGAGTTCAATCCCTGGGTCAGGAAGATCCCCTGGAGGAGGGCATGGCAACCCACTCCAGTCTTCTTGCCTGGAGAATCCCGTGGACAGAGAAGCCTGGCGGGCTACAGTCCACAGAGTCACAAAGAGTTGGATATGACTAAAGCGACTTAGCACAGACATGCATGGGACTGACATGGGGGTGAAGAGTCAGGTTTTATTGTTCCCACTTTACAGATGAGGAAACTGAGGTTTATTGGGTTCAGGAACTCAGGCAAGGTCATACGGTTAGAAAGGAATGGCCCTGGGATTTAAAATGAAGCCCCTTGCTCTGTACTTCCTTTGGGAATAAGAAGAGTAATACCATCTCACAGGGATACCTTACAGAGCGCTTTAGCAATTTGTTCCTTCCTATTACTATGTACCTCTTTAGCTTATATTTTAAAAAATATTTATGGAAAGCAAAGCTTCAAAAATGCAAAGGATTTTTCTGAGGTCATATAGATAATAAATGGAGCTGGGATTAAGCAGGCTTTAGTCCTATGATTGCTCCAGCACACTGCTTTGTCACCCAGAGACAGAGAGACCTAGTGTGCCCATAACTAGCACCTTAACTCTCAAATGGTCATTTAAGCCCTGTAGTTTTTGTCTATGAAAAATAGATGGTAATAACGATAACAATAACTAATACCTATGTTAACTATCTAACATTGTTATTACAAAGTTCAAATGAAATAACAGATGTAGGTGTTTAGGGAACAAGTGGACAATATACAAACCCAGATAATGTTATCATTAAGATTGTCATGGTTAAACTATTGTCTGGTTTCTGTAAGGCAGGGAAGGCTAATGGTTAACACTGACCATCTCCCTGCCTCTCAATTCCCAGGTAGTACATAGTACATACAATCCAGGTGTACATACAATCAAGATTGCCGGGAGAAATATCAATAAGCTCAGATATGCAGATGACAACACCCTTATGGCAGAAAGTGAAGAAGAACTAAAGAGCTTCTTGATGAAAACTAAAGAGGAGAGTGAAAAGTTGGCTTAAAACTCAACATTCAGAAAACTAAGATCATGGCATCTGGTCCCATCACTTCATGGCAAATAGATGGGGAAACAGTGTCAGACTTTATGTTTTGGGGCTCCAAAATCACTGCAGATGGTGATTGCAGCCATGAAATTAAAAGACGCTTACTCCTTGGAAGGAAAGTTATGACCAACCTAGATAGCATATTCAAAAGCAGAGATATTACTTTGCCAACAAAGGTCCGTCTAGTCAAGGCTATGGTTTTTCCTGTAGTCATGTATGGATGTGAGAGTTGGACTGTGAAGAAAGCTGAGCCCTGAAGAATTGATGCTTTTGAACTGTGTTGTTGGAGAAGACTCTTGAGAGTCCCTTGGATGGCAAGGAGATCCAACCAGTCCAACCTAAAGGAAATCAGTCCTGAGTGTTCATTGGAAGGACTGATGCTGAAGCTGAAACTCCAATACTTTGGCCATGTGATGCGATGAACTGACTCACTGGAAAAGACCCTGATGTTGGGAAAGATTGAGGGCAGGAGGAGAAGGGGACGACAGAGGATGAGATGGTTGGGTGGCATCACCGACTCCATGGACATGAGTTTGAGTGAACTCTGGGAGTTGGTGGTGGACAGGGAGGCCTGGCGTGCTGTGATTCATGCAGTCGCAGAGAGTCGGACACTAGTGAGAGACTGGACTGAGCTGACATACAATCCTGCTGCCTTCGTCCTGCCTCTCCGAAAGCAATGTTGCCAGAAGAGCCATTTGAAGGTATTTTAGATGCAGGCAATCTTTCATGTTTACTTACATTTTTCTTATGAGGCTGCCTGTCTCGACTGTCTCATGAAGTAGTGTTACCTGCTTGGGAAGCCATTCACAGGTCGCTCTCCTCTGGATGGGACTTAGAAGCAGTGTTGTTGAGCTTTAGAGGGGAACCTTGAAAGCCAGGTGATTTGTGCTTATACCACTGTGAACTGTCCCAGTGCCCATTTGATACTGATGGTCACAAAGATTAATAAGTAGTTTAAAAAGAGGATACAGAATCTTTGCTCTGACCTAGGACAAGGGGACAACACCTTGAATTATTACTTATAAAAATCAAGAAGCTAGTATGACTTTCTAAAGAACTCAAATTGATTTCCAACAATGAAAAACTTGCATTTCTTAAATTGTAACTATTCTGAAAAGAAGCTGGAATGGCTAATCTTGGCACTCAGTCTCTCTAAAGCCAGTATAATGGAAATGAGAGCTATACAACATTATCTTGACCTCAGTGACCACCAGATAGCCCAAGAAACAGTGCATGCAGTATGGTGGAAAGAAGGATCAAAGAATGTGTTTTATAAGGATAATGAATTCTGCTGACTTTCCCCGTTCTGGGCTAAAATAATTTTGGCTTCTTTTGTAATCATACCCTATTGGAAAGCCACATGGTTTGGACTGATTTTTGCCCGCTACAGATTTTGGTTTCCAAAAGTACATCTCCATGACTAAGGAAATGGGCAATCCTAGGTTGGCTGGCTCCATCAAGAACACTTAAAACTTGATTGCACAATTGTATGACCAACTAGAGTCTTAGCATCAACTTGAATTTTCTCATTGGCATCCAATTTTAAGGATATCGTGTTGCTTGGGGAAAAAAGGAGTAGTTAGTTATTATGATTTTCATGGACTTATAGAGTTTTAATATTGGAAAGAGGAACTGAAAGATCATCCACTTTAATCTTCTGCCCAATGTAAGAATCTTCTGTATTTGATTCATGACATTCATCCTTTGAATACATGTGGTAAAGAGAATTTACTACCTTCTTTTTGAAGAATTCTGTTACGCTTTCCTACACTGGAGAAAATCTTGCACCATTGTTCTTAGATGTGTCCACTTGGGTCTCACAGATCAGATCAGAGATAATCTCTCATATTTAATGACTTTCCTCCTCCTACCTACTAAATCTTTTCTAGGCTATACATTTTTTTCCTCTCCATTTTCTACACAACATGATCCTCCAAACTGCTACCATTTTGGATAATACACTGAGAAGATGGAAGAGGAGCAAAATATTTGTATCTCTTCCGTGCATGTGTGCTAGGTTGTTTCAATCATGTCCAACTTTTTGCAATCCCAGGCTCCTCTGTCCATAGGGACTCTCCAGGCAAGAATACTGGAGTGGGTGGCCATGCCCTCCTCCAGGGGATCTTCCTAACCCAGGGATCGAACCTGAGTCTTACATCTCCTGCATTGGCAGGCAGGTTTTTTACCACTAGCACCACCTGGGAAGCGCTTGTGACTCTTACCTAACATGTTTGCTATTTCTCTCGCTTTTGCAACATCAGCAGATTAGATCAACATACCACCTGTGCCCCCATTCATATTGATAATTAAACTGCACAGAGCTACTTCAATTATAAAGATAAAAGCAGAATTTCTCCATTAATATTGCCAGATGGGATGGTTTGCCAACTCATCCTCTGTGGTTCTAGAAAATGCCCAATAAAATAATACTGACTCTAAAATTAAGCTTTGGGTTTGAAGATGTTGCCATGCTGTTGAGTCACAAGAATATATTATTTTTAATTTCTGTTATGCTACTAATTTTAGTAACCTTGGTAAAGGGAGTATAAAAAATGGTCAGTCCTCAATGTATAGGATTGTGTTCCAGAAGATTGTGTTTGGAATGTATCTCACACATGTATTAAACTTTCCGGCCAGCTTACTGAAGGCTTTTTAACCATTAAGATGCTAGACATTGTACTACCATACCAGAAATCAGCTGTAAACCGGAATGCAGTCTCGGGGTTTTTTGCTTCATATCTACCTCAAGCACTTCCAGAAATATTCTGGCTTCCAACAGAGTGTTCAATGATGTTTTTATGGATTAAAATGTCAAATGTCCAGGTGACAACTTGGATCACTAAGAACATTTTCAGGCTTTCCCTTTCGTTTCCAGTTGAGTTGTCCCTGCCCCGGTCAGCTGAACAAAGAGACATGAGGCTCCTTGGACCTGAGCCTGGTGGTGGCTTGGGAGGTGACAGATGCTAAAGACCTTATGGAAAAAAAGCATGCTGTTCAGGTTTACTTTTCAGAATTCACTGGTTCTACTCAGACTCCCATTCTTTCCTTCCCTGTCAGCCTGGTTCGTGTGTGTGTGTGTGTGTGTGTGTGTGTGTGTGTGTGTGTGTACTCAGTTTTATCCAGCTCTTTGCAATCCCATGCACTGTAGCCCACCAGGCTCCTCTGACCATGAAATTTCCCAGGTAAGAATACTGGAGTGCATTGCCATTTCCTGCTCCAGTGTATCTTCCCACTCCAGGGATCAAACCCACGTCTCTTCCATCTCCTGCACTGGCAAGTGGATTCTTTACCACTAGTGCCACCCGGGAAGCCCTGATTCATAGCCTCTTCATAATTCATCTTCAGTCTCTCTTTCTCTCTCTGTTGTCCTGGGGACAGGGGGCAGGGGGCTTGGTTGTCATGATGAAGTCTTTCAGTTTTGCTTCTCTTGTCCCTTAAGCATTCTTCCAAGTTTTTAATAGTTTTCTAAAGTGTCTCCCCCCCCAACCCCAGTGCATAACAAAATAATGAATGAATACTGCTAGGGAAATTGGAACTAGAAGGAATCTCTCTAGTAGCATCTTCTGCCCTTTCAATGTCTTTCTCCATTTTCTTAGTAACACCTGGAAGGGAGAGGCAGAATCACGTGCAAGATCACCTTGACCCTCCAGTGGGTTAAGTAAAATACAGGAAAAGCAAGGACAGGTCATGCTAGACCTTAAAGGGAAGAAGGTGATCCTGTATGGTGTCTGTCTGACCTTGGATAAGGAAGTAGCACAGAGCTGCTGGTGGGAGTTGGGAGTGAAAGGCTGGGACCTAGCTTTGTTGGTCTTCCTTTCCCCCCCTCTCTCTTCACAAAGGAACAGGTGTTCCCAGCCCTTTCCAAGGCCACACCACCCCCCCACAGTCACTTCTCCCCTTCCTTTCCTGACATGCTCAGCTATTGTGGGAGCACAGTTCTTTATCCATGAACCCAAAATTCAGACACTCTGGACAGGGACAATTTTTTGGTAACTCATAGAAGCAGAACTGAGTCGGACACAACTGAAGTGCCTTAGCACACATGCATGCATTAGAGAAGGAAATGGCAACCCTCTCCAGTATTCTTGCCTGGAGAATCCCAGGGAGGAGGGAGCCTGGTGGGCTGCGGTCTATGGGGTCACACAGAGTTGGACATGACTGAAGCGACTTAGCAGCAGCAGAGCAGCAGAAGCAGAACTTGGCCCAAACTGAAGTGAGTTATATGTATTCTTAATTCACTCACATATTTGCATATGGAATATTCATTAGGGCTCTATTTTCCTACACCTTCCCCTTTCCAGCAAAGTGTAGAAGTTAAGACCACAGACTGTAGTGTCCCTGGCTGGATTTAAATCCTATCGCTGACACCAGTTGTGTGGGACCTGGCTGAATGAATCTACCTAACTTCCCTGTGCCTCAGTTTCCTGGGTTATAGAATGGAGACAATAATAGTGCCTACCTCAGTGTAGTGAAAAATAGCATGAAATCTGTGTAAAGTGCTTAGAATAATTCCTCAGTTCAGTCAGTCAGTTCAGTTGCTCAGTTGTGTCCAACTCTTTGCAACCCCATGAATCACAGCACGCCAGGCCTCCCTGTCCATCACCAACTCCAGGAGTTCACTGAGACTCACGTTCATCGAGTCAGTGATGCCATCCAGCCATCTCATCCTCTGTCATCCCCTTCTCCTCCTGCCCCCAATCCCTTCCAGCATCAGAGTCTTTTCCAATGAGTCAACTCTTCACATGAGGTGGCCAAAGTACTGGAGTTTCAGCTTTAGCATCATTCCTTGCAAAGAAATCCCAGGGCTGATCTCCTTCAGAATGGACTGGTTGGATCTCCTTGCAGTCCAAAGGACTCTCAAGAGTCTTCTCCAACACCACAGTTCAAAAGCATCAATTCTTCGGTGCTCAGCTTTCTTCATAGTCCAACTCTCACATCCATACATGACCCTTGGAAAAACCATAGCCTTGACTAATAATAATTCCTAGCAAATAGTAAACATTTTACATTCACTGTTACTGTCATGCTCTGTCCTTTACCACTATCTACAAATATTATCTAATTTTCCCATTGTAAAAACCCATTCTCTCTCTTAAAGGGAAGACTACACATTTGCAACTCCCACTTAGGTTCAATCGGCTAAAATCCTGTCCGTTACCCCTTTACTCAACTCTGTGATTGCTGCTGCCCTAAAGCTCTCTTCTCACTCTTTACTGCCAATTTGAAATGTCGCAGTCTAATTTTTATTCTAGTTGATATTTCCATAGATTATGATATTTCTGTAACAAATGGATCCTCCTCCCATCTTGTCTTGTGAGTCTTGCTCATGAAAGGTTGACCTTCACCGAGATACTGACCTTTGTTCTTTTTGCAGACAACCGGGCTCCTTAGAAAATCTTACGAGTGTTTGTCTTTCTGTGACTTGCTTATGTCACTTAGCTGGCAGCTGTGCAATAGACAAGTAGTAAATTTTTCTTCAATTTTTCAGCAAGGAAATGCAGTTCATGTTGGCAGTAGCATATTATGGCTTATGTGAAAGATATTTTCTTTTGAGCAATATTAAAGCAAACATATTATTATGCAGTTCAGTAACATAATGAGCATACAGTAGAGTTAACCAAAAGTCACTTTGGTAAAATCACAGTAAAGTAACAGACAATTAGTTAATTTTTGCCACCTTGTAAAATTGCTCATCTTACATTGTTCTCTTAATGTTCTTCAGTGAATTACTGCATTTTATAAAAATTTCAAAGTCTCATCCTAAGATGTACCTCTATTGATTGGTTTATTTTAGTTCCATTTACTTTCATTGTATCACCAATGAACCACAGTTAAAAGACATGTTAGAATGTTCTCTCTTATTCATGGGCTCAATGAATCATTCTTTTAGAGAGTCATAAGAAAGTGATTTAAGTACCCTTGTAAAGGAATATAATTTGAATAAACCAAAAAGGAAAAAGGAAAGTCTCATCAAAGTTAACATGTCAGCCATCATCTGGATGATAATGACTGCTCGGGTTTACCGTTAACCCTGAACTCTTCCTGGTACTTTCCGCTTTCCTGTTGTCTCCTAGACACCCCCACCTGGATGACCTGCCGTGACCTCAAGTTCAGTTCATCTCGGCCAAAACTCGTCCTCTTCTTACCAACCTCCTGACCATCATCCCTACTCCCCATCCCAGAAGAGCAGCACAACATCTGTACTTCATTCTTAATCTCAGTTTCGACCACACTGTACTGCACCTACTAGCTTTAACCAGAAATTCCAAATCACCACCTTTCTTTACTTTCCACATTCAGTTAGTCACTGCTGCTGCTGCTGCTGAGTCGCTTCAAATCCTACCAATTCGTTTTCAGCATCATCACCAGAGTCTACCTACTGCTTTAGTCGGAACTTCCGTCAACAACCATGTAGACCAGTGACTTCACGCTTTTAACCATAACTTCTTTACAAAAGACAGCTCCATAGCAGGGGCACTGAGCCGACTGTACGTGCCTCTCCAGTTACTCTTTCCTGGCGAGCATGGTCCTAGCGACAGCTCGCGCAGTTCCTAGCGGCTCACTCCATAGCACTCAGGCGCAGTGGCCTGCACCTCATTGTTTCTGATGTGTTCAGTCTCAGAGATTCTGAAAGTCAGGTTCAAGTTTTACTGAAGAACAAGGAGAAGGCTGAAGCTAATGGTGTGGTCTGCAGGTTTTGTAATGCCTTGGCTTTTAGATTAAGCAAGCTGCCATCCTGATTGAACCAGGGTTTTCTCCTCATCCCTCCCCTATGTGGAGCTATTTCGTTGCCCAAAAAGTTCATTTTTTTTTTCCTGTAACAGCGTATGGCAAAACCTGAATGAACATTTTGGCTAACCCAATGCAACATGAGGTTGTACTATTGTGAAATGAAAGTCACTCAGTCATGTCCAACTCTTTGCGACTCCAAGGACTGTAGCCTGCCAGGCTCCTCTGTCCATGGAATTCTCCAGGCAAGAATACTGGAGTGGGTTGCCATTCCCTTCTCCAAAGGATCTTCCCAACCCAGGGATGGAAACTGGGTCTCCTGCATTATAGGGGAATTCTTTACCATCTGAATGTTATGATTCCCACTTAAAGGATGAGGGAGCCAGGGCAGAGAGAGATTAAATAATTTGTGCAACACACATACTCAGTAAGTGGCAAAGCCTATAGTTTGAAAACATCCTTAAAGATGAAAATGTATTACTTGTCTCTGCTATTGTATTAAGAGGGAAAAAAATCCTAAGAATCTAGCTTATATTCTCTTACCCAGTGGTTCAGTTATTCCTGACTACTACTGATATGGTCTCCAAACATTTTTGTGAACATGGTCTCAATCAGCACTTTAAAATATATGTGTTTGTGTGCATGTTTCATAGACACATACTACTATATTAACACACCATGGAAATTATAAGACAGACAGAAACAGACATCCAGAAGTTTTTCAATTATAAGTAAAGGTTCTATTTTTTTTTTCTGTACCCCAGAATATTGTCTTGGAAACTGCACTTCGGAAACCAGCTATAAAGTATTATTGTTGTTGTTTAGTCGCTAAGTCGTGTCCAACTCTTTGCGACTCCATGGAGTGTAACCCACCAGGCACCTCTGTCCATGAATTTCTCAGGCAAGAATACTGGAGTGGGTTGCCATTTGCTTTTCCAGGGGATATTTCCAAACCAGGAATCAAACCTGCATCTCCTGCACTGGCAGGCAGATTCTTTACCACTGAGCCACCAGGGAAGCCCGTAAAGTATTATGCTTAACAGAAAAACATGCTTTCCTGCACATACAGAAATACTGACTTACAATCAATATTTATTCACAGAATTGCTTTCCAAGGTGTGTTGGTCTGCACGCCACGTCCCACAGGCCAACATTAAAGACAAGCGTTGGCAGTTTTTGAGATGGCAGCCCTAATTAGGAAAATAAATTATAACTGCCACAGATTATAATCTGACTAATGTGCCCTGGAAACTGCTGGGCTACAGAAGTTTTCGAATTTGGGATCAGGTAGGAGTGATGGGAAGAGGGCTGGATGATTAAGAGCAGATAAGAGTTCTAAATAATTCGACCTACCTGTGCCTATAATAGCTATGGGACTTGAGCGAAATGCTTAATAACATGTCCTTTGATTAAATTGCTTTTGCATGTATTAATTCAACTGATGTCATAATAACACTGGGAAATAAGTAGGACAGATATTACCACCTTCATTTTACAAATGAGCAAAGGCTTAAAGAGGGAAAATAACCTGCCCACACAGCATGAGGGATAACCAGGCTTCACTGCAGCATTTTTTTGACTTAGGTACTGCCTTGCTTAGCTTCTTTGGGGTTCACTTTTTTTAAGTGTTTTTTTTTTTTTTTTTTTTAAATATGGACCATTTTTAAAGCCTTTATTGAATTTGTTATAACACTGCTTCTGTTTTACGTTTGGCTTCCTGGCCAGGTGGCATGCAGGATCTTAACTCCTTGACCAGGTTCACACTTTAGCCATATTTCCCTAATTTTTACCTAACGACTTTTTCCTATTCCAGGATGCCATTCGAGACACCACATTAGGGACTTCCCTGGTGGTCCAGTGGTTAAGACGTAGCCTTCAAATGCGGGGAGCATGGGTTCAATCTCTGGTCAGGGAGCTAAGATCCCAGATGCCTCTAGCCCCAAAAAACAAAAGGTAAAACAGGAGCAATATTGTAACAAGTTCAATAAAGACTTTTGAAATGGCTCATATTAAAAAACGTTTTAAAAGGCACCACATGATGTTTTGTTATTATTATGGATTGCATTTTTCTCCCCTCCCCCATCCAAATTCTTATATTGAAGCCTGAACTCCCAAGTTGATGGTGTTTGGAGGTGGGGTCTTTGCCAGGTAACTAGGTTTAATTGTGGACTCTAAGGTGGGGCCCTGTGGTGGGATTAGTGCCCTTATAGTAAGTGGGAGAGACAGCAGAGTGACCTCTCTCTGGATAAAGCAAGAAAGCTGCCCTCTGCTGGCTGGGAGCTGAATCTTCAGCCCCACAATCTTGTGCTTCCCAGTCTCCAAAACTGTGAGAAACAGTCCGTTTCAGCCACCCAGCCTGTAGCATTTTGTCTGCCAAGCAGACAAAAACAGTCATCGTGTTTCCCTAGGCTCCGCTTGAGTCTGACATGTTTTTGATGACCCTGACAGTTTTGAAGAGTAGCGGTCAGGTATTTTGAAGAGTTTTCCTCAACTGGAATTTGATATTTTTCTTATGATTAGACTGGAATTACAGGTATTTGGAAGGAAAATGCTATTCTTATCGTATCAGTAGGATCTATCACTATTGGTATTAACCTTTTTCAGGTTTTCAGGTTTCCCACTCTAAAGTTGCTTTTCCCTCCCCTTCAACGCTGTGCTCTTTGGAGGGAAATCACCATGTGCGACCTGCGCTTCAGGAATGAGGAGTGAAAAAAAAAAAAAAAAGGAATGAGGGGTGATGGATTTTCACATTTTTTATCTGTAAACCAGCAGGGCTGGATTATTTGATTTCTAAATCATCTTTAGTTTTTTTTCCCTAATAATCAATGAGAAGTGTTCTGATTTAAAAAGAAATCTGTATATACAGAACAGGGTAGGAATATAGGCTCACTTAGGTTCAAACCTATGACTTTCACTTAGCATTCACTGCAAACTGTGTGACTACAAAAAAAAAAAAAAAAAAATCATCATCATTGCAAATGTAAGGTGGTTTAATAGTTTACTTCCTTGGAGATTGGCCCTAGTAATATCGATCAGACTCAGGCAGGTCACTTAACTCCTGTGTTCAGACTCAGTTCTGAAAGCTTGTGGGGGTCTCCTCTGTCCTAGGACAGAGATTTGGATGCAGTGCCCTGTTTTCAGTAGTCAGTACTCAGTAATTATGTTGATTGCTGATTAGTTGAGTCTGACAAGCAAGAAACTCAGTACCATTTTCTATAACTAAAGCATAAAATTTGGTAGAAATTTTACCTTGAATACAAACTTTATGTAGTTTACACTTTTCATTCTAGTATAGAATGGATGCATTGAAATTGAACCAAGATGAATATATAAAATAAAGCAAATAAGTGTTAAATGGAAACTGTCTTTAATTTTTATGAGATGAATTATTCTTAAAATATGAAGAATTGCTAATTTTTCATATCAATTTTCTATTTGCTGCACCAGCTTAAAAGTATTCACTTTAATATATTCTTAAAAGCTCCAATTATTCTAGGAATAATAGGTATTTTTTCTCTTTAAATATTAGAACACTATTTAGTTGTTCTTTAAGATTTCCTTTTTTAATGATTATAGAGGTACATCTGTTCCAGACAGCAAGAGCATTTTACCCAAGTGACATGGAATTGTATTTTACTCATAAACAGCCCTCAGATGATAATTTTTTTGTTCACAACTAATTAAAATCAAGTTTAAGCCCCATTAAATATGATTGCATGGGCAAAATATCCACACTTTTAAAGGCAGGCTCTACAATGTTAGTTTAGAGGAGTGATTGTAATTAATAGCTTCCACATTTTCAGATTTTTTAAAACAATTTTGGTGTAACCATACTTCTATCTCTTTATACTTTATAAGAGGAAGCAAATGATCTTGTCTCAAATATAGGAAAAAATTTTTAATGAAATTTCTGGAGTTATCAAGTTGGCAAAATGGTTTTCAGTGGCATCATTTGTTGTATGGGCCACTGTTGTTCATACACATACTGGCTACACTCTGCATATTAATTGTAGGTTATTTATTATGGAACATTTAAAATGCATAAATATACACAGTACTATAACAAATACCCTTCCTCAAGAAAATTGTTAACAATTGCAGTTTTATCACATGTGCTATATCCATAAACACCATAGGACTGTGTTTTGTATTTTAGCATTTTATTTAATGGTGCCATATTCTGAGTATCATTCTATGGTTTACCTTCTTGACTCCATATATATCTTCAAGAGAAATTACTATTGATATATGTAGTCTAGTTTATTTTAATGGCTATATAGTATTTTATCATGTCACTTAATCAAAGCTTTATTTAATAAGGAATATTAAATATTATTAAATATTAAGGAATATCAAAGCTTATTTAATATCAATAAGGAAATGGTTCCTTATTGATGACTTTTGTTTTCAAAAGTTGACTCTTGTGAAAAATATTGCAATGAACACCCTTGGGTTGTTGCCTTGTACCAGCTTCTTTGGGGTATGCACCTAGGAAAGGGGATTTTTTGAGTTGTAAGATGTAATAAACTTCAGCATTATCAGACATTGTCAAATTTCTTTTTGTAATGATTGTAGCAATTCACTTCTAAGAGTAACACATGAAAATTCTTATTTACAAATATCCTCACTACATCCTCAGATGTTAAATATTTGCCAATCTGATGAATATTCTTCTTGTTCTCATTGCCCTGATGACTACTGAGGGAGAGCATTTTTTATACTTATTCAACTTTTTCTTCTATAAATTGTTCATTGTCTTGTTTTTTTATTGCCTCAAGGACTCCTTTATATATCTTGGGTATTAATACTTTGGTATATAGTTTGTATACCAAAGGCTACAGTCCATGAGGTCACAGAGTCGGACATGACTAAGCGACTAACACTTTCACTTTCATACAGTTAGTAAATATCTTTTCCCAGCCCATCACTTGCCTTTTGATTTAATTCTTAAAATATGTATTGACTAGGAAGTTATAGCCTAGTCATTTAATTTTATTTTTGCAATCCTTTATTATAGAGGTAACTTTAAATTTTGGTGTACCCAAAAAAATCTCTAATTTCCTTTCATTCAAATCTAGTGATGTTCTCCATTGAGGTCTTGCATATCTTCCATTTTTAACTATCTTGTAGTTTTCTTTTTATTTTTCCGTGAGATCTTTTAGTTATTATATTTTCTAAGTGAGTTTTTTCTGGTGTTTAAGAATACTATTGATGATTGTATGTTAATTTTATTTGCACTAACTTTGCTTAACTCTTGATTTTCCTTATAGAAGAATATATAAATACAATCACTTTGTTTCTTCCATCTTATTCCTAATTTTTTCTAGTCTTAATGCATTGATTAGGAACTCTATTACAATGTTCAACACTAGCATCCTATCTTCTTGACTTTAAAGAGGATGCTTCTAAAGTTTCACCATTACATATGATATTTGCTGTATTTTTTAGTAGCTGCCCATTGTAAGGTATTTCAGTCAAGATATAGGGTTAGGGGTAATAGGAACTTACCCCGATTAATTTAAGCTGAAATCAGACAAATCCATTGCCAAGGACGCTGTTACAGGCATTGCTGATTCATGGAACTAAGTGCTGGTTCCGCCATGCTCTCACTGTCATGCATATATGTGTGCTAAGTTGCTTTAGTCGTGTCTGACTCTTTGCGACCCTCTGGTCTATAGCCCACCAGGCTCCTCTGTCCATGGGATGCTCCAGGCAAGAACACTGGAGTGGGTTGCATTTCCTTCTCCAGGGGATCTTCCTGACCCAGGGATCGAACTCAGGTCTCCTGCACTGCAGGCAGATTCTTTAATCACTGAGCCACCAGGGAAGCCCTCGCTGCCATAGCTACTAGAAATCTTATCAACTCCCTTATGGCTTGCTGTCATTGTCTCAGGATTCAGAGGCCCAAATGTAAGCAGCCAATTAGCTAAAGATAGGGAATAAGCATGACTGGCGTGGGCTTTTCCTTTCCTGTACTGTCGAGATTATATGAACTTCAAGACTTGGTACACGCTCCCTCCCCCTCCCTTCCTCTCTTCCACTTTTCTTCTCTTCTTCCCTCGCTCCCTTCCTTCTTTTTCTTCCTTTCCTTCTTTTTTTTCTAGAATGATTTGTACAAGAAAGGGAGTATCAGTTCCTTGAAGGTTTGGTAAATCCATGGAGGCTGGTACCTTTGTGGAGTTAGAGATAAATAACAAGATAAATAGATGGAATTTAATCATTGTCTGTTTATGCTTTTCTATTTATGTGTTTGGTCATTCATTTTTTTTTTCTAGAGACTTATCAGTTTCATCTTAAAAATTATGAGGATAAAGCTATTCATAGTATTCAAGTCATTTTTATAAACCTGTACAGTATTCATAGTTGTAGCCTCTTTTTCATTCCTAATACAGTTATGTATTGTGCTGTCTCCCTTCTTTTCCCTGATTAATTTTGTCAGATAATTGTCTATTTTATTTTCTCAGGGAACCAGCATTTATGTTAGTTTATCTAATTTTTATAATTATAGTATAGTATTTATGGACGAAATGAAACGATAATTAGAACTTTTAGCCATATGTAGTAATTTCTAGAAAAAAGTTTGTTTCAATGACTCTGCAAAATCCCCTGGAAAATATGATTTTCTTCTATGTTGTTCTTGCAAGGAGGATCTTAACAGATGTACCTGAGTGTAAAGATATTTATATGAATTTTTTAATGAACATATGTTTATATAGGATTTGTTAGATAAGTGCCATTGTGATACATGAACATACATGCCCTGTCCTCTAGGACTTTTCAAGCTAATGAAAATTTAGAGCCACTCCTTATAGTCCACTCTACTGTTATGAGTCAAGGGCTTTGTTCATCAGTTCTCGTTGACACTGCACACTGCCTTCCTGGGAGAGTGGCTGGCCTGGATTTCACAGCAAGTGAGCTTGTATTCCATCCTGCAAAGTTCTCTTCATACCAGACCACACATATGGCTCAAGGAGAGCTATTTACTCTCTTTTTAGAGTCCGAGAAATCACTGTTTAGTGGACTGGCATTATCTATATTTACTTGGCTTGATTTGGGGATAGAGTATAATCCCAGGTCTTGATGAAAGGATTTTCACGTGTTAACCTTTTGGGTCATGATATTTGTGGGATTTTTCCCACTCATAAAGTGATTTGTGGAAAAAATGTGTACTGATACTTAGTTTAGGATTTAAACAGATATACCCAAGAGAGATGGGTCTATAAAATTCATCTTCACTTGAGAAATGCAATACATAAACACTTTTAAAATATCTTGTTGATTCAGTTATTTCAGTCCAAAAGCCTTTTGGAGATCTGTTCTATATCAAGGTTCTCCAGCCCTCTTGTGAAAAGGGGCTGTTTTTCATTGCCTTGCAGGCTTGAAGGGGAGTGGAAACAGTGCCAGGGATGGTTCTCCTCAAAGCCCTACAGGGTCTGCCCATACAGGAGTGTTCGTATCCCCAGGAGGAAATTGGATGATGTGAGCTTAAGGGTAAGACTAGAGACAACGGTCAGGTTTACTGTGAGCAGTCAGTCCATGATTTTAGAGGTATCCTGGCTGATCCACATGATGCCAGATAACAACTATCTTCCTGTTGGGTGTCAGGGTCCAGAATGGCAGGGAGTTGTACCTAGGGGATGTTGTTGTTTAGTTGCTACGTTGTGTCTGATGCTTTGTGACCCATGGACTGAAGCCTGCCTGGCTCCTCTGTCTATGGGATTTCCCAGACAAGAGTACTGGAGTGGGTTGTTATTTTCTTCTCCAGGGGATCTTCCCAACCCAGGAACTGAACCTGCACCTCCTGCATTGCAGACAGATTGTTTACCGCTGAGCCAGCCCAGGGAAGCCCCATGCAAGGGACATAAAGAGTGATAAATGACATCCTACATACAAAAAAACCATCCAGAGTGCCACTTCCTCCTTCTCCTCTTCCTCTTATGCTGAGCACCCTCCTGGACTTGTTTGTGTAAGCCCCGAAGGTTTGCTTGCACTTTGGCACCAAACCGCTAATGCTCCTAGACGCTAACACACTCCGATTGCTACAGTTGCATCAACTAGGATCTGGGTTGGCAGCCAAACTAAGCTAGTGCACTGTGTCATCGCAGACTTCCCACACCACGGAGAAGGCACAGAATGACTTGGAGACCTGGTCGCAGTTCCTGCTGCTATTAGTCATGGTGTGTTAGTGGAATGCAAGCTCAAAAAACTATTTCCTAAGTGCTTTCCAAGGACCTGGTTCCTCACACAGGTAGTTTTCGCCAACTGTAATGACAGGGAGAAACTAGAGTGTCAGGGAGAACAGAATTTATGCTTTAAGTTTATTTTGGATCAGATGTTCCTTAAAAATAAATCTCCACCTGATCCTAATTTTGACTTCAATTCCATAGACTGGTGATCTGAGTGTTGAGGACAGAGAGCTTAGAATCTGTTTATATGGTATAAATACAGAAAGGACTGGTTCTGAGTCGAAGGATTAGATCAATGTTTGATTATAAACTTAAAACCTCTCTAAGTCACATGTTATTTTTTGAAGCATTGAAATTGGTCTTTGCAAACGCCCTAAATCCCTTTGAGAAACTTTAAATAAGCACTGAGTTTTCTTGCCATAAAGTTCTGCACTTCATCTAGAAAGCCTCTTTTAGAAAAATATCTCTGAAAACCTGAAGCTGGCAAAGAAGCTGGATAAGTTGAAAGGGAAATGATAGAAAATTCTGGTTTGCGGTAAAGGGGAACAAAGGATGGGGGAGACGTAATTATTGTCAATTTAAAACTTTGTATTAAATTTCTGTTGTACAGCATTCAAGACTGGCAAAAATTTCAATTTGTTTTATCCAGACAGTTACAGTGCTGGAGCTGAAGCTCCAATTCTTTGGCCAACCTGATGCAGAGAGCCAACTCATTGGAAAAGACCCTGATGCTGGGAAAGATTGAAGGCAAAGGAGAAGAGGGCGGCAGAAGATGAGATGGTTAGATACTATTACCAACTCAGTAGACACTAAGTTGAGCAAACTCCAGGAGATAGTGGAGGACAGGGAAGCCTGGCATGCTGTAGTCCATGGGGTCGCAAAGAGTTGGACACGACTTAGTGACTGAACAACAACAGATACAGTGTTATATGTGTTAGAAATCCAGCACGTGGATGTCACTCCTTAAATTTTAATAGCACAAGAGATGGGAACAGCAAGGGATGAAGGAAAAAAACATAACACAGCTTCCACGGTCCATGGAATGCCAAATGCACTTGGGGGTTTCAGAGGTGAACTAGGGAAGGAATTGAATTTGGGCAGTGCCTCACTTTTATCCACGTTACATGTTTCCACCAGCTCAAATGTTCTGCTAACATTTGGTAATTCTATGGATGGTAAGTTTGGATGGTGGAGGAAAGGGGCTGGCATTAGGGTAATGACCCGAGGGACCCCAGAGTAAACCGGGGGCAGCTTGAGGGTCCCAGGAAGGCAGAAGGAGGGGAGGGAAAGCACAGATGGAAACTTGCCCCCTTTACAACCGAGGTCAGCCATGCCTGACACTCCAGAGTGGTATTTCTCCAAGTGTGGCCCCCAGGACAGCTTGCATTCAGATTACCTGGGAGCCTGTTAAAATCCAAGTTCCCACGCAAATTCCTTTGTGTGCCAAAGAATAAGTCAAAAGTAAGTAAGAAAGTGCAAGTTGGAAAGAAACCTACAAATACCATCTATAAAAATAAGCTCTACTTAGGCTTCCATAACCCTTAGGTCAGGATCTTCTCTTTAATTGCCTTCAGGGTCACTGGGGAATTTTCAAACTTTCATGAATTTTTGGAGAATCTCTAGTGTAAGAAAGGAAAAATTGCAAAATGAAAAATAAGTGGATAACACTGGGACAGACTGGCCAGGATCAGTTTCATATCCATCCTTTTTCCATCCTGAAATGTAGAGTCCAGCCATAGTGAGCTGATTGCATTTCCTCAAATGGACTATGCTTTCCCTTAGCTTTAGCTTTCCCTTAGCCTTTGCACTTGGTTGTTCCCTCTGTCTAGGATGTCTTTATCTTGAGGGCAGATTTCTATTTGTTTTTAATGTCTTAGTTCAAGTGTCACTTCCTCTGGGGAACCTGACCACCTCAGATTCCATATTGCACAATGCTCTGTAGTAGTTTAATCATTCAATCGTATCTGACTCTTTGCAACCCCGTGGACTATAGCCCACTAGGCTCCTCTGTCCATGGAATTCTCCAGGAAGAATACTGGAGTGGGTAGCCTTCCCTTTGCCAGGGATCTTCTCGACTCAGGGATCAAACCTGGGTCTCCCACATTGCAGGCAGATCCTTTACTGTCTGAGCCACCAGGGAAGCCCAGCAATGCTCTATAATAGCAGTTAATATCCTCTACTTAATTACTGATTTGTCTTTGCCATTTGCCCATGTATTTTTCAGGGTCATTTACTTGTCTCCTCTATTTAGTACAGAGGTTAGTACATGAAAGCTGCCTAACAAATGACTTAATAAATGACTTAATGTCAGTTCAGTTCAGTTGCTCAGCTGTGTTCAACTCTTTGCGGCCCCATGGACTGCAGCACGCCAGCCCTCCCTGTCTATCACCAACTCCCAGAACTTATTCAAACTCATGTCCATTGAGTTGGTGATGCCATCCAACCATCTCACCCTCTGTCGTCCCCTCCTCCTCCTGCCTTCAATCTTCCCCAGCATCAGGGTCTTTTCTAGTGAGTCAGTTCTTCCCATCAGGTGGCTAAAGTGTTGGAGCTTCAGCTTCAGCATCAGTCCTTCAAATGAATATTCAGGACTGATCTCCTTTAGGATGGACTAGCTGGATCTCTTTGCAGTCCAAGGGACTCTCAAGAGTCTTCTCCAACACCACAGTTCAAAAGCATCAATGTCTTAATGACTTAATGTCATGATCATACAGCTTAACTTGTGTATTTCAGTAATGAGAATATTTTCACTTCACCTTGTGTAAGATTCCATTTGGAGTAACTTAGAATTTTAGTTGAATAAATGAAACAGTCATCCAGTAGCATGAATTAATTCAACCTTTGATTTTCCAAGGGTGGGAGAGAAACTACACACAGCATAATAAAGAGTAATTTTGACACAGATTTTAGGTTAAACTGGTTCTGAGTGCAGCCATGCAATGAGTGGGTGAGGTTTGTATGTGGGCACTGAGCGGGAAGGAGTTGACAGGTGGGCTACAGACAGGTGGGAAAGCATGGGGTGGAGGGGAGGATAGAGGGAGGAGGTGTAGTCCTAAGGCGCACATGGTATTTATTCTCATGGGCCTTATAGTCTACTGGGATAACAAACAAAAGTACTATGTTTAGAAAAGAAAGTACCAGTTTCTGTTGGGACAACACGTAGCAATTAACTTAAGCCAGAGGGTCAGATAAAAATATCTCCATGGGAGGTATAAAATAAATAAGATGCAAGGATGTGCCATGCAACACAAGGAATATAGCCAATATTCTATAATAACTGTATATGTAATATAATCTGTAAAAATATTGAATCACTGTATCACCTGAAATGTTGCAAGTCAACTATACTTCAATAATACATATATAGACACCTAGATGTATAGGTATCTCTATGGAGGAGTGAAAGGGAAGAAGGAACAGAGCTACAGCATAAAGCTGAACAGGTAGTGCCCTGCGCCAGCCCTAGGGGGCGCCATCCACATATGAGTTGGTATGGAGGAACGCCAGGGACAGAATGGTATATGCAATGGCCTGGGTGCAGGAGTGCAGCAAATGCAATCACAACTGTGGTCTAGAGAGGCAAGGGGAAAAGTCAAGGAGGATGAGGCTGAGAGAATTAGACAGGCCTGTCCAGAGAAGGTTAAGAATTTGGTTAACTTTATTCTAAGGGAAAGGTAAGCCATATTCCGTTTTGAGATTGGTGTTTTGGAATGAAAATTCGACACCCCTGGTTGCAGGGTGGAGAATGTTTTGGAGGTGGCAAGAGTGAATACTGGGCCGACAAATACAGTAGCCTGAGCCTCAGTGATGGGAGAGACAGTCCAACTCAGAGCCAACAAGATGGGCCAGTTGATCGGCTTTGGGGATTAAGACAAGGAAGAGAGTCAAATGTGCATAGTGGGAATGATGTGTGTGTGTGTGTGTGTGTGTGTGTGTGTGTGTATAAAACCTAGATGTGCAAAAATTCTTTATCTTTAAAATAAATTGAACTCTGATCCTTTCTCCTGCTCTTTTGTGGTTCTCTCTCCACACCTTTATAACCTGAGAATGTACAGTATGAAGAGGTCCAATACCTCCCCATAGAAGACACTCTGGGAGATCCTTCAAATCTCCAGTCCGTACCCCTAAAATACCTGTTGTCCAAGCCATGGTTAATGGACCGCAGGGGTCCTTTACTAGAGCCGGGAGCCACCTTGCTCAGGACAGAGCCTCCTAAGCTGTTCCCAGCAGCGATTTCTTCCTGGCCCCTACCCAAGGTAATAACAGATGGTGAGGTGACGTTTCTACTCTTGGGACCAAAACCTTGCAGACTTTCTCTTGCATGAGGAATTCCTCTTCTCCCCTCCTGTACTGGAAGGCACTTGCTCTGTGGTTTTCCCCTTTGGGACATCAGATCTCTTCAAGTATGTTTTTTAGGTTTCATTATTGGGATCCATGAACTTGGGTGGGAAAAAAATCACATTTTAATTTTCATGGGTATCTAACTACAGTTCATCATGTCCTTCAATTATGAATATAGGCAAGAGGGCTCCCAAGGGTCACAGCCTGAGAGGTTAGCGCTCTCCTAAGCAGGAGAACTACTGTCGTCACCAATGAGCACGACAGGCCTAAAACAAGATGGGTGGGCTCAAGGAGCTCTGGAAACTGCATAGATACCCTGCGGTGGGAGGGGATGTTGTGATTAATGGAGGCATTTGCAGACAAGCTGACTCTTCAAGAAGTTTTTCTGTTTGGCAGATCAGGTGAGAAACTGAATGATAAGCACTATCGGTTCTCAATCTTCATCCTCCGCAGAACGTAAACACCATGGAGGCAGGATTGTGTTCTCTTTTGCTGCTGTATTCCCCAAATCTAGCGTGTACCTGACACAGGGAAAACGCAAAACAAATATCTGCAGGGTGACTGGATGGATGGGTGAAGAGAGGTTATAGCTAAATCAACCCATTTACATACTTATATGTCTCACACACACACACACATCTTTTTGTATTATTTGGGACCTTAAAGATGGGAAACTTTGGGGCTTCCCTGGTAGCTCAGCTGGTAAAGAATCCTCCTGCAATGCAGGAGACCCCGATTTGATTCCTGGGAAGATCCCCTGAAGAAGGGAGTGGCTACCCACTCTAGTATTCTGGCCTGGAGAATTCCATGGACAGAGGAGCTTGGGGTTGGAAAGAGTTGGACATAACTGTGCGACGTTCACGTGAATTGCAAAATCTTCCTGCTATCGCAGAGCACCTCTCTGTTCTTTCACATATTCTCATAAACTATTCTGCCGCATTCAGAGAAAAATCCTGCCTTATCAAGAAAGAATTTGATAGGATTTATCTAAAAGCATGAGATTTATGCAGAAAACAAAAACCTATTCAAGTAACAAAAGAAAAAGAATAGAACAAATAAAAATCATAAAAAGAGCACCCACCGAGATATTTTTATTGCTGTAGAGCAAACAGAACATGTGACTAAAGGGTTATCTGTGAGCTCATACTACTTAATGGGATACAGAGTCTCAAGGAAAAAAGAATAAGACAACATTAACATGTTTAAAAAATTAATTGGCAGATCTTGGGACAGAAGGGAAAAAGAAAAATAAAGCGTTCATAAACACAAAAGCCTTAATGGGGACAGCAATGCTGCCAATGTTCAAAATGCATTCAAGACATCTTGAGAAAACTAAGCAAAACGAACTGGAGAAGAAAACCGACTACAGTAGACGGGAAAACGTGGCTAAAGAACACAAGGAAATTCAACAGGTGCAACACATGTTTTGAAAGACAAGAACAGATCAAAGGGAACACAAAAATATTCCAATATGTGTAAAAAAAAAAAACCTCCCGAAATAAAAGGAGACATGAATCTATAGAATTAAAGGACACTGTATTCCAGCAGAGGACATAAATATTTACAAATACCCATGGGAAATCTAGTACAGTTAATGGATTTCAAAGGGAAAACAGCACAAGAATATCCAGAGAGAGGAAACATAAAGATCTCACCTTAAAAGCAAGAGAATCGGGCCTCCCTGCTAGCTCAGTGGTGAAGAATCACCTGCCAATGTACGATACACAGGTTAGATCCCTGAAATAAATAAAATTACATTTTTTAAAAAAGCGAAAGAATTAAAGTTTGGCTTCAAACTTTTCCATGTTCAGTGCTAGGAAGAACAAAGTCATGTCTTAAAAGTTCTCAGGGAAATAAAGTGTGAACCCCCAAATTATATACTGAGACACACGAAGTACTTTATCTCACTGTTCATATATGCAGTAACTTTTTAAAGTCTACTAAGAACTGAGGAAAATACAAACTACATGAGCTTTTAAAAATGATTATCAAACTTAAGTCAGTCAAGATATGAATGTAATTACATATAATAAAGGAGCCAGCTGTGAGCATAGAGACACTTTATATGTAGAACTCAGGTTAAAATAACTTGGAGGGATTATATGATTATAGAACAGACTGTAAATGTAATATATTATTATTTTGTAGAAATAATATAACTAACAAAAACCAGGATCTAGAGAGAAAAGAGAATGGAGATAGAGTAAGTGTACCGGTTTCCTGGTCTTCAAAGTAGACATTTACAGCTGATCTAAGATCAAGCATGTAACTAAACAAAGTAAGTGTAGCAGAAAAGAAAAGCAAGAAGGTGAAAGAAACAAAGCATTCTACAAACAGAATCATTCAGAGCGGGGCATTAATAGATACTGGTTAAAGAAATAGAGAAATTATATTATATATTATATATATGAAGGTATATGTTAGAAAGTGACAAAAATTACTAGAACTAAAATTGGACCATCAATCTTCCACATCATGAAAAAAAATACACACTGGCAAAATGAACTAAGAAATCATAAACCAATGGTAAAATATTAGAAACAAATCATAAAAGGCTTATGTTTTTTTCTGAATGTTCTGAGAATATTCACAAAAACATGCACATAATGTAAATCACTCCTGCTGAGAAATATTCATAAAGCAGGATGAACAATTCTTTTAATTCTAACAGCCACCAAGGTAATAAAGAATGGAAACAAAGAAGAGGAAAAGGAAACCTAGAGAGGTGAATCCCAGGAGTGGGTGACGATTCTGGAAGAGTTGATTACGGAAGAAGGTGAGCACAGATTTTGGCAGCCCCATAGGGGTAGATGGTTAAAAAAAAAAATTCTAATCAAGTTTTGTCAACTAAGAATCCATGACAAAGCTCCACACATGGAGTTGGGATTCCCAAGGGCTTCATCTTAATGTGAAGAGTAGCTGGAAGAACTTGGGACTAAAGCATAGTTTCAAATCATCTCAGCTCTATAACTGGATTAAGGTGAGTTAAGAAGAGGTGGCAAGAATACACAGAAGAACTGTACAAAAAAGAGCTTCACGACCAAGATAATCACGATGGTGTGATTACTCACCTACAGCCAGACATCCTGGAATGTGAAGTCAAGTAGGCCTTAGAGAGCATCACTATGAACAAAGCTAGTGGAGGTGATGGAATTCCAGTTGAGCTCTTTCAAATCCTGAAAGATGATGCTGTGAAAGTGCTGCACTCAATATGCCAGCAAGTTTGGAAAACTCAGCAGTGGCCACAGGACTGGAAAAGGTCAGTTTTCATTCCAATCCCAAAGAAAGGCAATGCCAAAGAATGCTCAAACTATCGCACAATTGCACTCATCTCACACGCTAGTAAAGTAATGCTCAAAATTCTCCAAGCCAGGCTTCAGCAATACGTGAACTGTGAACTTCCACATATTCAAGCTGTTTTTAGAAAAGGCAGAGGAACCAGAGAGCAAATTGCCAACATTCGCTGGATCATGGAAAAAGCAGGAGAGTTCCAGAAAAACATCTATTTCTGCTTTATTGACTATGCCAAAGCCTTTGACTGTGTGGATCACAATAAACTGTGGAAAATTCTTCCAAGAGATGGGAATACCAGACCACCTGACCTGCCTCTTGAGAAACCTATATGCAGGTCAGGAAGCAACAGTTAGAACTGGACATGGAACAACAGACTGGTTCCAATTAGGAAGAGGAATATGTCAAGGCTGTATATTGTCACCCTGCTTATTTAACTTCTATGCAGAGTACATCATGAGAAACGCTGGACTGGAAGAAACACAAGCTGGAATCAAGATTGCAGGGAAAAATATCAATACCTCAGATATGCAGATGACACCACCCTTATGGCAGAAAGTGAAGAGGAACTAAAAAGCCTCTTGATGAAAGTGAAAGAGGAGAGTGAAAAAGTTGGCTTAAAGCTCAACATTCAGAAAACGAAGATCATGGCATCTGGTCCCATCACTTCATGGGAAATAGATGGGGAAACAGTGGAAACAGTGTCAGAGTTTAGTTTTTGGGACTTCAAAATCACTGCAGATGGTGATTGCAGCCATGAAATTAAAAGACACTTACTCCTTGGAAGGAAAGTTATGACCAACCTAGATAGCCTATTCAAAAGCAGAGACATTACTTTGCCAACAAAGGTCTGTCTAGGCAAGGCTATGGTTTTTCCAGTGGTCATGTATGGATGTGAGAGTTGGACTGTGAAGAAAGCTGAGCCCCGAAGAATTGATGCTTTTGAACTATGGTGTTGGAGAACTCTTGAGAGTCCCTTGGACTGCAAGGAGATCCAACCAGTCCATTCTGAAGGAGATCAGCCCTGGGATTTCTTTGGAAGGAATGATGCTGAAGCTGAAACTCCAGTACTTTGGCCACCTCATGCGAAGAGTTGACTCATTGGAAAAGACTCTGATGCTGGGAGGGATTGGGGGCAGGAGGAGAAGGGGACGACAGAGGATGAGATGGCTTGATGGCATCACCAACTCGATGGACATGAGTTTGAGTGAATTCCGGGAGTTGGTGATGGACAGGGAGGCCTGGGGTGCTGCAATTCATGGGGTCGCAGAGAGTCGGACACAACTGAGCGACTGAACTGAACTGAACTGAGGATTGTGAGTGCCCCAGCTACATGCCAAAGGCAAATGTTAATCCTCCCGGGAGGAAGATAATCCTAGGCTTTCAATTATTTCAACACTATTTTCATATAATGTTGTTTCAACATTATTTTCAACAATATCTTGCACACAATTAAAAGTAACTGGCCAAATAAAAAGGAAAGATGACTTAAATAAAAATCAAGAGAAATAACAGTAATGGAAATGGATGCACAGGAGATTCAGATACTGAGTTATCAGGCAACAACTTTAAAACTTTTAATTGAAGAGATTTTTTAAAAACCCAAAGTTGATTCTTGAAAAAGGTGGGAAACATTGATAAATCCTTGGTAACGCTTATTAAGAACAAAGAATCAGAAATGAAAAGGGATATATCACTGCAAAGCTTACAGATATTTTTATTTTTTAACAGATATTTTAAAAATTATCATATCACTCAAAGATATTATTAACTTTATATTCCCAAATATTCAAATTTAGATAAAATAGACAAGTTTCTAGAAAAAAATACAACTGATCAAAATTGACACCAGAAGAAATAGAAAGTCTGAATTATCCAATAAGCTTAAAGAAATTAAAAACCATAACAAAGGCACATTGTAATTTCTCCAGACTTAACCTACTCACTTTTTCTCCTTTAAACTTTATTTCCATATTTTTGAGAAAGTACTAATTTTTCCATAGGAATGTTTGGGGAGTTTTTTAGTCCCTGTTTCCTCTTCACCTTATTTTACTCAACTTTCTCAAACTTTTAAGGGTTATATGTTATACTACATAGCTCTCAATTATATTTCAAACCACAGGAAGACAGACCAGGTGGCAGGAAGAAGAAAAGGAGGGAAATATGGAAGAAGGAAGAACACAAGGAGCCATTCTGATTTGAAACCACACCCTTTGTTGCCTATTTATAGCCTCCTGACATGTAATAGTCATGAACAGATGATATTAAATATGAAATATATTCAGAGAAGCAATATGGAAAGTGGTTAAGGTGTGTGTGTTGGGGGGGTGAGTGTGTAGTCTTATAATCCTTCATCAAGGTCTTTGGACATATTACTTAACCCCTCTAATTTTCAATTTCCTCATCTATGAGATAAACATCATCGTGGTACACCTACCATATCATTGTAAAAATTAAACGAGAAAATACATGTCACTATATTAGTACAGAACCTAGGACATAGAAAAACTCTATGAATAGTAGCTATTGTTTATAATTATGATGGAGAAAAAATAAAATATATGTGATTTGATTTTAGGTTTTAAAATGTGTTAAGAGGAAACATCCAAAGTCTCTTTATGTTTCTTTAGTGGAAATACAAACTATGCTAAGTGGGAGAAATGAGTATGGCCATTCCTGGAAGCTGTTCTAAGTTAGCCTACCTGATCTGATGGCCTATGAGTTGATCAAAACACTTGACATTTTTCTAAAGAAAACAAAGTGAAACAATAACTTGGCCTTTCTTTTAAAAAAATATACCAGGGACTCTGCATCCTTGCCAGTTATCTGTAACACGGTCTGTTGAGACTGCCCAGCGTTGTGTGGAATTTCCAAGTCTCAGCACTATAAAAATAATTCACTAAAACCATCCTCCAAATAATTTTATGTTATGTACTTACTTAACACTGACTCTGGACTACAGTACGGGATGGATACGCTGGGAATTACGTTGGGTTCAGTGAGAGTTAGTCATCTCTGACTCTTTGCAACCCCATGGTTGAGAGTCCATATAAAGCCTTTTTTGTCATAAGAAGCAGCCGCTGACGTCTGAGGAAAGGTGTTTATTGGTTCTAGAAACGTATTACCTATAATTACTGGAGCATATTGATTGCAGCAAAGAGGGCAGTTAAGAATGGCTGATGCAAATTCTGCAAAACAAGTTTACTAATGTTCTTGTTTAAACCCTCAAGAGCCCTTGAGGGACAAAAAAGTTATTTTCACAGGGAACTTTCAACTGCCTGCTCTCTGATATCTAAACATAATAGGCTAAGTTCATTTTTTTCTCTTTGTCTGTTGGCTAAAAGACCACAGAAAACTGATCCTTCATTTAAAATCAAGAAAAAAAATTACAAATTACATTGCTTTTGGTTAAATTCATTTTTCACCTCAAGGATTGAGCTCCAGGTTATCACATCAAAATATATATATTTTTAAAAGTCTGAAATTCTTTCTCTGAATTTTATTGAAAGTCAATCCCGCTTTAATTATGGGATGAATATTTTGGTATTAGTCTTTTTCTCTTTCAATGAATTAAAACACATAGAAGCATTATTTAAAAATCATGCCAGGAGATAATAAATGCTGAATCCTTTTCTCCAGTGATCTTTTGTTTTGTGAAACCAGCTTTTCCATATCTGAAGGTATCACTCAAAAAAGGACTTTACTGAAGTGTTTTTAAATCATTCTGAATGCAGCCATATGAATATGAGCTCCCAGATACCAGAGCATTTGGACTTCCCATTCAGTTAGACTATTTGACTCATAATAGAAAATCATGCGGTTTCATTTTTATTGTTGTCTCGATTGAGAAAATTGTCAGGAGGCAATCTTTATTGTCTTTTTTTGTTTTAATCAAGAGAATTGTCCATAGGAGATGATTTCTGTGTAAAATATACATGGAGCAAATATGACCTCTTGGCCATGACATTTTTCCATTATCACACTGGAGATTTTTTCAGGGGTACACATTATGTTCTGCTGCCCTTTTCATATCATGTTATAGCATCGTTAAACTTTAGACCTGTCTGTGAAAGCTGAAGTGTATTTGGGAACCAGGAAGCTCTGACTCGTTGGCCATGATGAATAAAACCACCAGGAAATCCTAGATTTTTCTTCCGTAGATTTGAGTATTCAGGTTTGCCCTGCATAAGCCCTCAATTTTAGAAAATCTGTCCACACTTTTCTAACTAAGGACAGGGGAGATGGAAAGGTGGCCTATTGATGACATATGCAGCACTTTACTTGGAAGAGCACAGGTTCCCTTCACCCCACCGGTCTACTCTTGGCCTCAAGTCACCTGTGTAAGTCTCTACAGTCACGCCGTTGGAGGAATTACAACCATAGGAAGCAAAGTGGGCATGGCGGTAACTACGTTGATATTTTGACAAATCATATTCACCAAAACAACTTATTTTTAATTGAGCAATAATTTGAGTTATGGTAAAAATCAGTATATGTTTAAGAAAAACATTAAGCTTCAATTTGAAGAAATAGATAAATTTTAAGGGCAATCCTGTCTACATTTGTTTCTTATTTATTTACATCTTGCTTCTATAGAACACCAATAGGGTATCTTGTTTCAGATTTTAGAAGTTATGTTTTAAATCTGCATTTGTTTTATTCTCTTTCAATTATGTTTTAGTATCGTATGCATTTAAATCAATTTCCGAAAAGTCCTTTGTGGTTCAGAAAGAAACAGAATGTTAAGGCTGAGCTTACTCCAAGAGACATTATCATGCAAACCGCATACATAATTTAAAATTTTCTAGTTATCACATTAAACTAAGTAAAGAGAAATCGGTGAAATTAATGTCAGTCATGTGTGCAAGCATGTTCAGTCATGTCTGACTCTTTGTGACCCCATGGACTATGGCCCATCAGGCTCCTCTGTCGTTGGAATTCTCCAGGCAAGAATACTGGAGTGGGTTGCCATTTCCATCTCCAGGAGATCTTCCCAACCCAGGGATCAAACCCAAGTCTCTTGAGTCTCTTGCATTGTCAGGTGGATTCTTAACCACTGTGCCACCTAGGAAGCCTATGTTTGATTACATTAACATATCCAAAATGTGTAATTTTAACATGCAACCAAAATAAGTTTTATAAATATTTTACTCTTATTAAGTCTTCAAAATCCAGTGTGCATTTGACACCTCCAGCACATGTCAGTTCATACTGGTTGCATTTTAAGGGCTTAGGAGCCACACGTTACTATGACTGTTGTGTTGGTCATTGCAATTCTACTCTATGAAGGAACTGGGTGGAAAGAACCACAATCCTCAACCTCGATGCCTTTGACATTTTTATGAAAACATGACTCTTCTAGAACTACAGAGCATACTCATAACTAATAACAATCCAACCCTGCTCCACCTAACCACACTTTTAAAAAACGGTTTATAACTTTTCTTTCAGCACAAGTGAAATACATGTTTTCTGTAGAAAAATTAGAGAGTACAGATTACAAAAAGAAAAATTTAAATATCTCTAATCACACTCCTTGAGAACTTCTAACATTTTCTTGTATATCTATTTAGAAGTTTTTTTGTGTGATTTTTCATAAAACAGTTTCATAATGCATGTACTCTTTTGTAACTGCTATTTTTAACCTAGTATTACATTTTAAACATCTTCTCATGTTCTTTTTATGCAGCATTTAGATAAATTTTAATGGCAAAATAATATTACATTTAGTGCATGTACTGTAATTTATTTAACCAATCCTTTGTCTCTGGACATTGCAACTATTTACCTATCAAAAAGTTTGCTGTTACAAATGACTCTATTCTGTAGATTTGTATTTTGCTCATGTTTGAAGTGAGGGAGCAGGGAACAATTTTATAGGTAATCCAAAGAATAGGAAGATAGTTGAAAATTGCAGCCATTTATATGATAGTTTTTTTAAATTTTGTCTGAATAGTTTGAAATATTCAGTTTAGCATGCATAAAGGATCCTGAGGTAACGTACAGAAAAACCAGACACATGTCTAAAGACTGAATGCATTTTAAATGCTTTTAAGGCTAATGAAAGAAAGAATGACAATTACAGTCTCTTCCTTTTCTCCAAGTAGATATTCTCAAAGAAAACTGCTAAACACTATCTGTTTTATGTTATAGTTTGTGTTTTGAGCCATCATCACTGTTGTGATGAAAACATAAATCCAAACTCATTTCATTTTCTGAATAGTCAGGGAAGCTCAAGATCTAAAGGGTAATTTCCTGAAAGTAAAATATCTACTTCAAGTGTCTCATTTTCAGGGTGTGGGAAAAAGCAAAGAAGAAATATTATTCTCCATATGTGAAAAAAAACCTGAGGCTCAGAGAGTTTATAATTTATCTAAAGTCACAGAGATAGTTATTAACAGAGTTAGGATTGGCCAGCCCAGTTAAAACGCAGCTAAAATCTCTCCCTTATCATACTGATGGAACACAGGTGGTAAAATAAACCCTAGTAATTCTGTATGCTGAAGAATCATTTCTAGATTGCCTCTTTGTACGTTATTAAACTGTTATTACCCAAGTTTTCAAATAATTTTGCAACCAGGACAGAAATAATAAAGGGAAAGAGAACTGTGGACATGAAACTTAACTTGTCATTCTGCTTATTAAACCAGTCCTGTTTCATTTATTTTAGCTTGTTGAGATTTATGATAAGATGTGGCTATTATCAGCAATACATGATGTGCATAAAATTCACAGCACAATTTATAACTGGGTATTTTGATTACCTGTTATTGCATTAAAATTTAGAGGCTCAAAACAGCCATTATAGGAACTTCCTTGGTGGTCTGGTAGTTAAAGAGTCCACGCTTCCAATGTAGGCGGGCACAGATTCTATCTCTGGTCAGGAGACTAGGATCCCACATGCCATAAGTCATGGCCAAAATTAACAAGTAATCATTACAGGATATCTAAATCACATCAGAAATTGGGATAAGGTGTGGCTGAGGCATTCTCATGGCAGAGTACAAATGGGTGTGGCTGGAGAGCCCAAGGTGTCTTCCTTGCATGTCTGCTACTTCATGAGGATGGCTGAATGCTGGTCTTAGGTGGGACTGGGACTGGAGCGCCTACACTCTGAATGACCATTTCAGGGTAGTCGGACTTCGTTCATGACGAGTTATGAAATATCCTTCTAGGAGAATATTCAAAGACAACCAGGCAGAAGCTGCAAGACTTCTAATCCAATCTCGAGCCCCAAGAACACCACTTCCACCACATTCTTTGGTCAAGCGATCAAGGCCACCCCAAGTTCAAAGGGAGGGAACTCTGTGGCCATCTTTTTACTATCACAGTGAACATCGATAAGTCTTTTTTTCCCTTCAGGGACAGGAAATATGATCCACAGCATAGAGAAAAATCAGTTGATACCAACAGACCCGTAATGACAGAGACGATGGAATTAACCAGCTGTGAGACAAAGTGTCAGTTATAAGTCTTCTAAACAACCTCACGAGAAGAAAAGAAAACATGACCATAATGAGGAGAGAAATGGAAGATACAGAGAAGACCCAAATGGAATTCTATGGTTAAAAATACCGACAATGAAAAATCAACAGGATGGACTTAATAGCATTGAAGACTACACAATGAAAAATGTTAAGACCTTGAAAACTTAGCAATAGGAAATATCCAAAATCAAGCACAGAGTGGGGAAATGTATATATTAAAAAAAAAAGAGTGCATCAATGACTTGTACAACAAAATCAAGTTATTGAACAGACATGTAATTGGAGTTCCAAAAGAAGATGAGAGAGAAAGGGATCAGAAAAAAATATATATTGAAGCAATAATGACCTAAAGTTTTCCAAATTTCATAAAAACTCTATACCTACAAGTCCAAGGATTTCTAATGAAGCAGCAGGAGAATTAACGTAAAGAAAGCTACACTGGAGCACATCATAATTGAACCGCTGAAAACCAAGGATAAAGAAAGTATCTTAAAAATAGCCAGGGGAAAAAATAAATATACAGACTTCCTGTCAGAAATGACACAGGCTGGAATGCAACAGAATGACATCCTTAAGTACTGAAACAAAGAAAAAGCTGGTAACCTATCATTTTATACCCAGTGAAGATATCTTTCTTCTGATACTGAAGTCAGAGTAAAGACTTTTTCTGATAAAAGTTGAGCAAAATCATTGCTAGCAGACCTGTACTAACAACAACAAGAGCAACACATTAAAGGAAATTCTTTAGGTGGGAAAAAACATGTATAAAATGGAAATTTGGATCTACATAAGAGCAGCTGAAGTGGTGTGGAGGAAGAATGCAGTTTGAAATCCATGTATAACAGTTAAGATAAGATGCACGCAGCACAGAAAGGAGAATTAACTCATTCAAAAATCTAACACCTGAAATGCAAATTAGGAATGGGAAGAATTTTTTTTTTATCATTTTTCAAATAAAATTATTTTTCTTCTCCTTAACAACAGGAACATAACACATACACATGCATACACTTGCACACATCTCCTTCAAAAATATTTGACCCTTGCTTTTAGCATTTCTGAATAGAATATACAGATGATAAATATATGCATAATCTCTCTTTGATGTCTCACTCACTGTCCTGACTGGTTTAAAAATTTCTTAAGCCAACAGTCTTTTCTCCCTGGATAAAATTCACTGATGCTACTTTGAAATTTTATTGAAAGATGGTGAACTTAATGAACTGCCAGTTTGCAGTGTGACTACCAGAAAAAAAAAAAAGGGTAATGTTATCCTCTGCTAAAGCCTGCAATGGCATTTTTAAGGAAAGCTACTTTTCAAACACTGGACAGATGACAGGTATCACCAAGCTGCTTTTATCTGGAGTACAAACTGAAGGCCAGCTATGTTTACAGGCATCATTTTATAGAAGACTTGATACATTATAATGCACCACCTCATGCAAAGAGTTGACTCATTGGAAAAGACTCTGATGCTAGGAGGGATTGGGGGCAGGAGGAGAAGGGGACGACAGAGGATGAGATGGCTGGATGGCATCACTGACTCGATGGACATCAGTTTGAGTGAATTCTGGGAGTTGGTGATGGACAGGGAGGCCGGGCGTGCTGCGATTCATGGGGTCGCAAAGAGTCGGACATGACTGAGTGACTGAACTGAACTGAATACATTATAATTCCTGACGTTCACTCAGTATTGTGCCATATATAATTCACTTTTCATTTTTCCTCATAATAACTCAGTGAGAAAAGTGGATAATATTATCACCCTTCTTTGGCTAAGATTCAGAACTCCCTGACTTCCAGTCCATCACCCTGCTTCCTTCATTTATTCTTTTAATCCTTCAGATTCTGTTACAAATTATAGCCTTCAGGTTTCAGCTTAAATCAGCTCCTCAGAGAGGACTTCTTACATAACTTGCAGAGATCTGGGCTCTTCTTTCATCACACTTACAGTGATAATAATATAGTAACTTCACTTTATTATTAATAAATAGATCTTTTCATGTCTAGCTCCCTCACCAGTCTTAGCTGCAAGAAGGCAGGACCTCCATCTGAGTTGCTTAATCACTGCATTCCCTGCACCATGTGTGGTGCCTGGAACATGGCAAGCACTCACAACAAACAAAAGAGTCTATGGTTATGTAGTTTCAGGACACCACAGAGTGAAGGACAGGGAAGCCTGATGTGCTGCAATCCATGGGGTCACAAAGAGTTGGACATAATTTAGTGACTGAACCACAACAAGTGTGTATATACTTTATAATGGAAGTCTTGCAGGAAACTGGACTGCTATTCCTTTATTTTATGAACGTTAAGTCATTCGACCTTTCTTCGGATTACTCATCCACAAAGTAACAAGGTTTAGACAAATATATAGGTTTTAAGCGGTGCTCCTCAAAGCATTAAGTGTGCCCTGAGGGTTGAGGAAGAGTGTTAAAGGGAATCATTATGCTTTTTTCTGTTATTTGCATACCAAGTAATTCAACCGTACAAAGTCAACAACAGTCCAAGGATCTATGATAAAATATTCCCAATAATATTGAGGCTGCCCTGTAACGCTCCCTGGTGAATTAGGAACAAAAGAGAATAAAATTTGAAAGTAACACATAATGGATCATAACAGAGAAAAAATCTCTTAAGGGAAATAGAATGACCGCCTGCAATCTGGCTGAAGAAAATATCCATCAGGCCGAGAATTGGTCAGCCATAAACACAGAGAAGAGTGGAGTCACAGATGAGATCCATGGGACTTCCCATCTAGTCAAAGGAAACTGAAGCCAGTGAACACCAAGTGCTGTGATCCCATAGAGAAGGCCCTCCCTCGGAAGAAGTGGTGATGTTACACTGTCTTACCTGAGAGCCCTAAGAAAATGATTTCAACTCCTTGTTTTGATTGATTTCATGTTTTCTTCAAAGAATCTTCTGACTCTGTCCTGGGTTCCCATAGTGTCTGCTCACATGAAAAAACGGGCTTTGGGGTCATGGTCATGTGACAGCTGTAGTCCTCATCATCGATTAATAAATGGGCAAACTGATTTGTATGTTTCATGTCTTTTAAAAGACAAATCTAGTGTTCACTACGTGCCAAATGCTGTTCTGAGTGTTTCTAATAATTTATGAAATCTTCATGGCAACCCTATGAGGCAGTATTATTATCATCATCTGCTTCATACTTTGCAGAACAGCAATAGAGTATACAAAGAATCTGATGCCTTTTGCCTGTGATTAAAACCCTGCTCTCCTACTGCACAGCTGTGTGGCTTTTAGCAAGTGATTTAACTTTCTTGTATCTCAGATTATTATATATAAAATGGGGATAATAATATTACCTAACTCACAGAGCTATTACAATGATGTAATAATAAATATAAGGCACTTTCATAGTGCCTGGCACAGTTCGAGCTATGTAGTGCTGTGCTTAGTTGCTCAGTCATGTCTGACCCCTTTGCAACCCCATCGACTGTAGCCTGCCGGGCTCCTCTGTCCACAGGGATTTTCCAGGCAAGAATACTGGAGTGGGTTGCCATGACCTCCCCCAGGGGAGCTTCCCAACCCAGGGATTGAACCCAGGTGTCGTACATTTCAGGTGGATTCTTTACCATCTGAGCCACCAGGGAAGCCTAAGAATACTGAAGTGGGTAGCTTATATCTTTTCTAGGGGAATTTCCCAACCCAGGAATTAAACTGGGGCCTCCTGCATTGCATGTGGATTCTTTACCAGCTGAGCTGCCAGGGAAGTCCAAAGCTATGTAGGTATTTATCATTTTCAGTTTAGATCCTTGTATTAGTCTGGATCCTTCAGAGAAATAGAATACACAGAGAGAGACATAGAAAGAGAGAGGAGGGTTTTTCACAATAAGCTCACATGATAATGGAGGCTGAGAAGTCTAAGACCTGAAACCGGAAGGCTGGGAACACAGAAGAGCTGATGGTATATTTCCAGTCTGAGTGCAAAGACCTGAGAATCAGGAGAGCCTCTGTGTAAGTTCCAGTTACGTTCGAATCCAAAGGCAGAGGAAGACCAAGTCCCTGCCACTGGAGATGGACAAGCAGAGAGACTTTTCTCTTATACGGTCTTCTTCTTCTACTCAAGCCTTCAGTGAATTAGATGAGGTCCATCCGCACTGGAGAGGGAAGCCTACTTTACTCAACCTACTCATTCAAATGTTTACCTCATCCAGAAATACCCTCACAGACACACCCAGAACAATGTTTAACCAAATATCTAGGCACTCTATGGCCCTGTCAGGTTGACAGATAAAGTTAAACTTCACCCTTGGGTTTACAAATATACATTTTTATATGACCTTGCATTTCTCCAAATCTATTAGCAACTAAAATTACCAATCAATATTGTTATATACATACACATCTACCAGTCTGGCTAAAATTTAAAAGACGGATAATTCCAGGTGTTGGTGAGGACATGGAATTAACTGGAACTCTCGTCTGTCACTGGTAAAAGGGAACACGGCACAGTCACTTTTGAAATCAGTGGTGTTTGTTATAATTAAGTATATATTTGCCTACGATTCACAAATCCCATTCCTAGGAATTCAGCTAAGAGCAGTGATTGTATATGCTCATAAAAAGTTTGCACATGGATGTCCATAGAAGCTTTAACCATAAAAGCCCCAAATTGGAAAAATATCAGAGAATGAACAAAAAAATGGTGCATATTCATAATTAATGATAAAAAAGAATGATATGTGCAACAATGTGAATGAATCTCAAAACCATTATGTTTAACAAAAGAAGCCAGACAGCAAAAAAGGAGGCTAATGTATGATTACATTTATGTGAAGTTAACAGAGCAATGTTTTTGTTTTTTCAACTTTTTAATTTGGAGTATAGCCAATTAACAATGCTGTGATGGTTTCAGGTGGACAGCAGAGGGATTAGCCATGGGGATAACATGTATCCCTGCTCCCCCAAACTCCACTCCCATCCAGGCTGCCACCTAACATTGAGCAGAGTTCCGTGTGATATACAGTAGGTCCTTGTTGGTTATCCATTTTAAATAGCATATCGATCCCAACTCCCTAACTATGCCTTTCCCCTGTTCTTCCACCCTGGCAACCACAAGTTTGTTCTCTGTGAGTCTGTTTCTGTTTTATAAAAAGTTCATTTGTATCATCTCAACAAAGAGCAATTCCATGGTTATCTTCTGAAAGGGGTGGGATTACTGATTGGAAGGGGGCACAAGAGAACTTTCTTGGATGATAATAGAGGTATTCTATGTTTTGACCCAGGTTCGGGTCCATGGATATATATGTACATATATGTACAGTATAAGTATACTGACCTATACTTAATGAAATACACTTTAATATTTTAAGGCAAGGCAAAAACATTTTAACATTAAATTTTTCTCTGCCCTTTGGTCTCTTCCCTCCTCTCTTGTGCACTGTGTGTCTGTATTATACGTTAAGCAGACCTCCCAGTGGTAGAAATAACTGCTCAATTGTAAAATCAATTTTCTCCTTCTGGCCCCAGTCATGTAACTCCTTGGAATATAACATTCCTTTCGCAATCCTAGAAGGAATCGCAGTGACTCACCACTCGCCTGTGTGTGTAGGCATCTCTGGTGAACTTTATGTACATTGCCAACGGATCACTTCCCTTAAAGACAGTGATTGGTGCACAACAGACTAGTCGTATGACATGGGGAGACTCTGGGCCACGCCTAAGGCAAGTCCTCAGCTTAAATACTTAACTGATGACCTGTTAAAGTTACTAGTCATATTACTTGTGTTCTGCCTAATTTTATAAGGTTATTATTTCTTACATTGCCAAATGTGTGACCGAGACTCAGATAAAGTTAATGATGATTAGGCAACTTGAAACCTGATTCATCAAATATATAATTCTATGAGATCAATTGTTGTAATAATATAACTCTAAATATGGGAAGAAGGAACCAGAGGGAACAATTTCCTGGATTCTTCAGACCAATAAGTTGGGCTTCCCTGGTGGCTTAGATGGTAAAGCATCTGCCCACAATGTGAGAGACCCAGGTTCAATCCCTGGGTTTCCTTTTCCCTGGAGAAGGAAATGGCAACCCCCTCCAGTATTCTTGCCTGGAAAATCCCATGGAAGGAGGAGCCTGATAGGCTATAGTCCATGGGGTCGCAAAGAGTCGGACACGACTGAGTGACTGACACTTTCTTTCACTTTTCAGATGAGTAAGATATCTAGGTGGTCCAGCAATAGGTAGTCCAGAGACTACCGTTAACAGGGCCTAATCCAGTAACAGTGCACTGAATGGCTTATCAATTAAATCTTCACCTGATCCAGGGATGAGCATGCCTAGCACCGTGGGACAAACTGGTCATGAAATGCCTCCCAAACCTTGGTTTGAAATTCAGACCAAAAGGGAAGAAAAATAAAGAATGTTGTAAAATAAAGAATGTTGTCCACGATCCAGATCTACAAGAATCAAGTTATTAGCAGCCGCTGACCTCCAGTGCACTTTGAAAGATTTCACAGTGGAGATCAGGACGAGACACTCTGTGCTTTGGGAAAACCGGCAGAACAGACCTTCAGATAAGTGGGTATTTTAGGAGAAATTTTTTATGAGCCTGGATTCTTGCATCTTCCCATTAGAAAAGCTATTAACTAAGATGTCTCTTGCTTCTGAGCAACTTTCTACTGAGATGTGTGTTTGACTGCATGTAACTCTTCACTAAAACCATATGTATCCTGGCCTCCCCCTTCACCTCTGCAGAGCAGTTCTCAAAGCTCTCTGAGAGACTGTCTCCTGGGTTATAATCCTCAGACTGGCTCAAATACAATCTTCCATTTCATTCTTAGACTATTGATTAATTTTTTTCATTGACAAGCTGGTGTACCTTAAGTATCTAAGTAGACATTTAAGGTTTATGCATCTTACTAGACATAAATTATACCTCTGAAAAATGTCAGTACAAAAGTATCCCAAGTAATGAAATAAAACCAAATTAAATATGTATTTTTTTAACCTGGAAAACAAGCATCATGAATAGAAAACTCTCTCCCAGATGATATAAGCTGAACAATTTCCATAAGCCAGATCTGTGAGGCCATTGTTTGGGTTCTAAGTCTCAGATCACAAAAATTCAAGCCCCGATGGGAACTATCACAAAATGACGGCTCACAAGCGCCTTTGGAATCTGGCTGTTGGAGTGTCACACCTTGTGTTGTAAGCATCCCCTGGGATTTTTGTACTATTTGTAAATATTGAAGCATCAACACTGACTAAGATTCCAACCTACCACCAAAACCAGAAAACAGAACATGGTACAGATTACAATTTTCATACTAAAAACACAGTCTGTCTAAGGAATCTCAATGCATAATCCTTTTGGGTCTGCATCCCTGACTTTGATCCCTGTGCTTGCTGCACTCTCTCACAACTCATCACAGAGTTAAAAAAAATAAAAAAAGACCTTTCACAGTGGTAAAATACATTCACCAAGGGGAATTTCTTCTCAGCAAAATAAAAACAATGGGCAGGTGATAAATGTTACATTTGATATTGTCCAGTTTATAGTCTACAACTTCACAGTATATAAGTATCTGTATTATTTGCACCAGTTCTGTCTTTTTGTCCTTTTCAATACTTTTTATGGTCACACTTGGCATAGCTCAAAAAATTATCAGTTGATTGAAACAGATATTTTAATAACAATAAGCTTTCAGAGGATCTACTATATGACATAGTGCCCGTGGTTAACAATAATGTGTTGTTAACTAAAGATTTGTTTAGCAGGTTGATCACATGTTAAGTGTTCTTACCATACACACACACACACATCCCCATACGTGCGTGCGTGCAACAAAGAAAAAACAATCAAAAAAGGGGGACAGGAAACTTTTGAAGCTGACAGATATGTCCATTACCTTTATTGTTGTGGTTCCATGGGTGCATGAAATCCATGTGGGTCCATATGTCTAAACTCACCAAACTATGTACCTTAACTACATATAGTTTTGTTCTATGTCTGTTGTGCATGCGAAGTCGCTACAGTCGTGTCTGACTCTTTGTGACCCTATGGACTATAGCCTGCCAGGTTCCTCTGTCCATGGGATTCTCCAGGCAAGAGTACTGGAGTGGGTTGTCATGCCCTCTTCCAGGGGATCTTCTCAGCCCAGGGATGGAACCCACAATATCTTATGTCTCCTGCATTGGAATAAGGGTCCTTTACTATTAGCGCCACCTGGGAAGCCCTATATATCAATTACCTCTACACAAAGCTGTTAAAAATAGTTAATGTAATTCTGAATAAAAGATACTCTTTCTCCTAAAAATTTTTTAATTAAAAAAAATTAAAAAGAGCCCCTGAAATGCAGATGATGAGGGAATTCCCGGGCAGTCCAGTGGTTAGGGCTCTCACTTTCACTGCCACGGCTGGGGTTCAGCCCTATGTTGGAGAACTAAGATCCCACAAGCCACATGGTATAGCCAAAAAAAAAAGAAAGAAATGCAGATGATGATATTAAATAAACAAGCTCTTGGTGCAGAGTCACAAAATACTCTCAGCCTGATTGCCAAGAGACCAAAAACGTGACACCCAAGTGGGAAGCTTGGTGTTTCTGGACAATACAGGCTCAGCCAAGGCAAAGATCAGCAGGGATTCTCAACTCAGATGATTCAGTCTGGCTCATCTGCTCATACTTCACATTCTTTATCAAGTAAAGGGTGTAGTGGGGCACATGAAGCATTTATTAAAAACCCACACACATGTACACATCTACACACAAACTCTGTAGGTGTGAGTCCAGAAACCTTGTAAAACACAAGATGCTGGAATGTTGATTGAATTTACATGTTGATAAAAATTTCAGTGAAATGAGCCTCCTATCGTTTAAGATCACTGTGAAAAATCTAATTGTACAAACTGTTCTTGTAGGAACATAGAGAACTATCCGCTGTCTTCAGTAGCATTAACCAGATTTCCCTCCTCCATTGCTTGCTATTGCAAGAGTACTTAAAACTGAATCCTATTCAGCAAAAAAATAAAAAATCTGCAAGTCAATCAGTGGCATTTCCAATGCATTTCTATTTCTGCATTACAGCTTCCAAATGCAGATATTTGAGAAATATAAATCTTGTAAAGCACAAAGGAAATATTTGACCAAGTCACATTCTCACTGATCATTCTTGGTTAAATAAGTCTTAGAAAGGTAAATTACATCATCATCTTAAATATTTATTCTCTCTTGTAATTTCCATATCCTAAAGCCAACCTGTTTAACTGTTAAATGTACATACTCCATTTAGGGCACAAAACTACAGCTGTAAACTTTTTTCCCCCAATGAGTTATATGTGATACCTTAGTCATTAATAGTAAATATGGATACCATTTGTATAAAGTAAGCTGAGTTTTTTTCATTATATTTTAGAGAATAATCATTGTCTTATTTTGAACCATCAAAAGCAAAAAAAAGAAAAGCAGAGTCTCTTCAGTAGCTGGTGTGTTTTCTTACAAAATAAAACACTATTTTGATGCTAATCCTTTGGACAATAGTGTAACACCTTGAAGCTTTTCTAATGTTTTTGTCTAAAGAATATATTCTTAGATACATATTTTTCTCTCCAAAAATATTTAAAATGTATTCTGAAAGTAAAATATTTTGGCCAAATACAATTATGAGAGAGTCATTTCCTAGGCAGGTTGATAAGGAGTCTATGGGTCCCCAAGGAGAGAGGGGTCTGGAATTCTCAAGGAGGAAGAAAGGACAAACTTTTTTTCCTTCTCTATATTCCTTAGGATTATATAACAATAATGTATCCTGCCTGAGGACAGTCTCTGGATTAAACCTTCTGGCTGATTCTGTTATCTTAAAATGTAAATTATGGGAGTAGGTCTGGTGAGGTCTTTATAACCTCCAGACATTCTTTGGATTCACTGGAGAGTATATAACTTCCTTGCTAACACTAGCAAGCGGGTACTCTTTCTGCCCCCTTCCGATGCCTATGTCAGAAACTTTCTCTATCTCCTTTATGCTTTAATAAAACTTTATTACACAAAAGCTCTGAGCGATCAAGCCTTGTCTCTGGCCCCGGATTGAATTCTTCTCCTCCCGGGGTCAAGAATTCCAGTGTTTTCGCGTGATTCAACAACAACCTTTCAATCATTTGCTTTTTTTCTCTCCCATCTGCTTTTAAAGGGGTCATATCACAGTGTCACAAGATTCTTTGAATAAAGCTCTTCTTTTGTATATATAGACAATGGGAAGAATATACAGCTGTATGTCCCTAGGTGAAGGGACAAAAAAGAGAAAGAAGTTGGTGATAAACATGTATCAGTTAGCTCTAGTTACAAAATTCAGTTCAGTTCAGTTCAGTCACTCAGTCATGTCCGACTCTTTGCGACCACATGAATTGCAGCACGCCAGACCTTCCTGTCCATCACCAACTCCCGGATTTGACTCAAACTCATGTCCATCGAGTGGGTGATGCCATCCAGCTGTCTCATCCTCTGTCGTCCCCTTCTCCTCCTGCCCCCAATCCCTCCCAACATCAGAGTCTTTTCCAATGAGTCAACTCTTCGCATGAGGTGGCCAAAGTACTGGAGTGTCAGCTTCAGCATCAATCCTTCCAATGTACACCCAGGACTGATCTCCTTTAGAATGGACTGGTTGGATCTCCTTGCAGTCCAATGGACTCTCAAGAGTCTTCTCCAACACCACAATTGAAAAACATCCATTCTTCAGCACTCAGCTTTCTTCACAGTCCAACTCTCACATCCATACATAGACTGGAAAAACTATAGCCTTGACTAGATGGACTTTTGTTGGCAAAGTAATGTCTCTGTTTTTCAATATGCTATCTAGGTTGGTCATAACTTTCCTTCCAAGGAGTAAGCGTCTTTGAATTTCATGGCTGCAATCACCATCAGCAGTGGTTTTGGAACCCCCAAAAATAAAGTCTGCCACTGTTTTCACTGTTTCCCCACCTATTTCCCATGAAGTGATAGGACCAGATGCCATGATCTTCGTTTTCTGAATGTTGAGCTTTAAGCCAACTTTTTCACTCTCCTCTTTCACTTTCATCAAGAGGCTTTTTAGTTCCTCTTCACTTTCTGCCATAAGGGTGGTGTCATCTGCATATCTGAGGTATTGATATTTCTCCCTGCAATCTTGATTCCAGCTTGTGTTTCTTCCAGTCCAGCGTTTCTCATGATGTAGTCTGCGTAGAAGTTAAATAAGCAGGGGGACAATATACAGCCTTGACATATTCCTCTTCCTAATTGGAACCAGTCTGTTGTTCCATGTCCAGTTCTAACTGTTGCTTCCTGACCTGCATATAGGTTTCTCAAGAGGCAGGTCAGGTGGTCTGGTATTCCCATCTCTTGGAAGAATTTTCCACAGTTTATTGTGATCCACACAATCAAAGGCTTTGGCATAGTCAATAAAGCAGAAATAGATGTTTTTCTGGAACTCCCTTGCTTTTTCCATGATCCAGCAGATGTTGGCAATTTGATCTCTAGTTCCTCTGCCTTTTCTAAAACCAGCTTGAACATCTGGAAGTTCACAGTTCACATATTGCTGAAGCCTGGCTTGGAGAATTTTGAGCATTACTTTACTAGCGTGTGAGATGAGTGCAATTGTGCGATAGTTTGAGCATTCTTTGGCATTGCCTTTCTTTGGGATTGGAATGAAAACTGACCTTTTCCAGTCCTATGGCCACTGCTGAGTTTTCCAAATTTGCTGGCATATTGAGTGCAGCACTTTCATCAGCATCATCTTTCAGGATATGAAATAGCTCAACTGGAATTCCATCACCTCCACTAGCTTTGTTCAAAATTACTCCCTAATAAAACCACCATCAAACCTCCTTAAGGGTTGAAGCTCACACATCTGGGGTGAGCTAGAGGTCACTAAGGTATCCACATATTATCAATACACTAACTTATTCTGCAGGAGGTTCATACTAAAACTGTTGGGAAAAATGGACCAAAGTCTCTGTAAATAAATATGATATCTACAGTATTTAATTAGCTAGATGTTATGTCCTAGCCAATGATATTTGCTCTTTATTAGAAGAGAAATAGATTCTTTGAGAGAAAATTCTTTCTACATGATTTTGTGCAAATCAGGCTAATAACATTTTAAAAGCTGGGGAAGAAAGAGGAGACATGTGGTGAATTTTAGAGTGGAGACCTAGACAATTTATACCAAAAGTTAATATATACATATATTTTTTAAATTCATTAATGAGTTCATTTTTCCAGATTATGTACACACTATTATGAATATATCCAGGTAAAATGTACAATCTGCAAATAGAATTCAACAATTTATATGATCAGCTACCTTTCTGCTAATTCATTTAACATTATTGAAACCAGTCTTATGCATTATAATCATCATGTTGTTAACTAAGTTCATTCAATAAATAGATAATTCACTTTCATCTTAGGTGAAGACTTATAGCTTAGGACTTGTGGCTCAGCAGGTAAAGAATCCACCTGCAATGCGGGAGACCTGGTTTCAATCCCCAGGTTGGGAAGATCCCCTGGAAAAGGGAAAGGCTACTCATTCTAATACTCTGGCCTAGAAAATTCCATGGATTCTATAGTCCGTGGGTGTCAAAGAGTCGGACATGACTGAGCTACTTTCACCATGCATATTCTATCATTAGTAAGACAGTTGCACTGAGATATGTAATTCTTATAATTATATTCATATGGGTGGTTTTCTTTGGTGAGAAATTTGGCCAAGAAGAATATCTTGTTTTGTGAGCATTTCAAAAATTTTGTCTTTTAAAGCACATTCTACTCTTTAGGTGAAGAAAAAAAAATTATTTTCCTTCTAGTCTTCTGGGTTCTCAACTAGGGCTTTGTAACCAAAGACAGAGTAACAAGAAGAAAGCATAGAGGTGTGTTTAAAATGAGTTTTACATGGCATGGGAGCTTTACGAAGAAATGGAGACTTGAAGAAGTGATGAAACCTGAGTGATCATAGGCTAGTGTTCCACTCTTTGATGAAGAGTGGTGGGAAAATGTGATAGGATGGAGGGGTATGGGCTAAGACTAGTAAACTATGGGAATCCTGCAAAGTCTGTTCATTCAAATCCCCTAGCATCCCCCTGCCTTCCCCATAAGGCTGTGCTTCTCTCTGGGCATTGGGAAGGCAGCTCTCACAGGAGGGTTTTATGACTTGCTTCAGAGGGTGAGGCAATAGAGGGGGTCACAAAATCCTTCCTACACCCTGCTTCTCACATTCCCCCAGCTTAAAATATTCAATATGCCAACACAGTGTGTTTTGGGATAGTATGTTCCGAACTCTATCAACTGCAATGAACTCAGTAGTTGTGTGTGTGTTTACATGTGTGAAAGAGAAAGAGAGAATCCCAGAAACGTGTATTACAGATTTCAGAAATTCATATATTGGAAAAGAACATAAACATTGTTTGAACCTTTAATCCAAAGGCTTTTAAACTGCATCTAAATGCTATTTCTGCTCCAAATTAAACTTCTTAGAAACCATAGTTACTCTAATTTCCTTTTCCAATATTTATTTATTTGGCTGTGCAGAGTCTTAGCTGTGGCACATAGGAGATCTTCAGGCTTCGCTGCAACATGTGCATTCTTCAGATACAAGATGTGAGCTCTTAATTGCCACATGTGGGATCTAGTTCCCTCCCTGACAAGGAATCAAACCCAAGTCCTCTACATTGGGAGCATGGACTGTTAGTTACTGGACCACCAGCAAAGTCCATCTGGTGGGCTTTTAAATTTTTTTAAATTAAACATAGATCCTTTACTTTTGGAGACAGAATTTTTGCCAATGCAAGTTACAAATTAGGTCCATATGACCTACAAGCAGCATGTGCAATCTTAGATAAGCTTGCCCTCAAGATCCATGCCTTAGGACATGCTCTATAAGTAAGACTGTCTTTGAGCTCAAAAAACTGGGTCTCTTCAGGTGATACCCAATAGGTGTGTATCTTATCTTTTTGTTTTCCTTAGGCTTGGCCCAATTTGACTGGGAGATTTTAGTCGCAATGACTTGTTATTCTTTTTTTTTTTTTATAACTTTAGAATCTTGGATCTGGACCAATTGGATTTAATCAGTCCAATTGAGAGAGTGTAATTAGGAGAGCCGTGAGGGGGTGCAGGTAATTTACAGGCCCTGGATTTCTGGACTCATATGAAGGCACATCGCACTTGATGCCCAATCACCAATGTTGCAAAAGGCTGACATTCTACTCTTTTGTTATTCACATCACCTCTCTCTGCCCTCAAGTTAATAGGCCCTTTTAGAAATTAATTTGGCCTTACTGATGATTTGATTAGGCAAGTTACAGATTTACTTCTTGATAGACAGACGGACATACTGGGTAAAAAGAATGGCTATAAACAGGTCAGTAAGGTGGTGGTGAGAGGGGAGAGAACCCACTCTGTAGTCCCGTGATTAGATCTTTTGCTAAGCCTGTGCCTCTGGACCATGAGTTTCCCATTTCTCAGTATTTCCTCTCCCCCTTGGTAGGACAGAATAAGCCAGAGTGAGCTCAAGTTTGTTTCCCTTCTACAGGCTGTAGATAACTAGCTTCCCCTGAGGGCAGACTTTGTTAAGAATAGAGTGCTCCCATATACAGTTGACTCTTGAACAGCATGGCTTTGAACTGCCTGGGTCCCCTCATTTGTGGGTTTTCTTCTGTAACAAATACGACAATCCTACATGATCCAGCAGTGGTTGGTTGAATCTGCAGGCATAGAACCACACATACTGAAGGCCAACAATAAAGTTATTCGTGGACGTTTTAAAGTGTGGGAGTTGATGCCCCTAACCATCCCCTCCAGTGTTCAAGGGTCAGCTGAATTTCCAAATGCTTCCTTTTCCCCCTCCTCTGACAGATGCACAAAGGGATTTTTTCCTTAATATTTGGTGGAACTCCTGGAGGTAAATCTCACAAAACGGTGAAGGTCTACCTATAACTAGGTTGTCCTGGAGTTTTCAGTTCTCAGAGTTGTGTGCACGCACCTCTGGCAATTTCACAGCTCAGGTTTTCATGAATCTGTACCCTGGCACTGGTCCCCCCACCCCCGCCACCCCTACAGTTTTTGCTCATGAGTCTCTGCTCTGAGAAGTGCCGACTCCTGTTTATCTCTCCTGTCCTGGGGACTGTGGTTTGTCCTATCTTCCCCTCCCCCACAGATCTAAAAAGAGTTATCGATTTTTCTGTCTGTCTAGCTTTTTATTTATTGTTAGGAGGGAGGTAGGGGACTTCCAGGCTCCAGTCAGACAGAACCAGACACCAGAATTTCTAAATACATTTTAATCACTGCAAAAATTCGTAGTTCAAAGACTACGGAGATCAAGGAAATCAAGTATTGAGAAATCACCCTGCAGCCTAGAAGGAAAAATACACAATTTCAGTCTAATAGCTTTAAAAAAGCTTTACCAACATGCAAATGGCAAAAACAAACCCACGAAGAAGATAATAAGCATGTGCACTGGCTTTTTGCAAACTGAGTTAGGACAACAGGTACATCTTTTTCCATACAGAATTCAAGCGGTTGCCATAACAAAGAAAAAGTGAAGTGAAAGTCATTCAGTCGTGTCCGACTCTTTGTGACCCCATGGACTGGACTACACAGTCCATGGAATTCTCCAGGCCAGAATACTGGGGCGGGTAGCCTTTCCCTTCTCCAGGGGATCATCCCAACCCAGGGACTGAACCCAGGTCTCCCAAATTGCAGGCAGATTCTTTACCAGCTGAGCCACCAGGGAAGCTCCATAACAAAGAAAGGGAGTAGACAGTGGAGGGTCCAGGTGGAGAGACACGCTAGAATGCATCAAGGTGTCTCATTGCACAGGAAAACCAGTCTCAATCTTCTGAAAAGTATCAAAAATCAAACAGGAAGAAAAGCCACACCCAGTAGTTTGCATATGCAACTAAGACACCATGATCCTCTGAAGTATTAGCTCCTTGTTAGTCATTTATTTCCAAATTGCAGCAAATTCATGATAAGATCAAGGTAATGATTGAATAAAGCTTTGCTTGGGCAAAAAGTTATAATCATACCACTATTTTTAATCCTCTTAGTATACTGTTAATAATACTCTGGTGGCATTTCAAGAATTTTTTATTGACAAAGAATTCAGTAGTCCTAATAAACTTATGAATATATTACGTTGCCCTTCTGTTAACAGATTATGATGTTATACAAGGCACACCAGTTTACTGCAAATTAGAAGGCAATGTCTGAAGTTTATTTTCTGCCTTTGAATCTCTTAATTCTTGTTTTTTTGGGGAGAAAATTATTTGCTTTTCATCGAGTATTATTTTTGTTGATGACGTATGATAAAATATATATTGTAATGACTGTCATGCATCTAATAATGTGTTCTGTATAATTAGGGCGGGTTACTAGAAAAATCTAATGGTTTGGAACTCTGTGTCACTTTTTTTTTTATAGGAAGTTTATAGAGACTCATCTGAAAACCATTCCCAGTCGTGCGTTCTCAAATCTGCCCAATATTTCCAGGATGTAAGTCACATTTTTCTAATATAAAAAGATGTTTGCAATTGTGATATGGAGTTTTCTAATGGAGTTCTATCAAGAAACACACCTGTTAAATATTGCACTTACGTAAGGCAATGATGTCTACATTTTCAGTATGAAAATGAAGTTTATGTACGAGGTGTGTGTTTGATTTTGCTGCATCTCCACCCCCTAATCCCTAGATGATTTTTTTAAACCTAAAGCAAATTTAAGTACCTTTGGGTGTTAAGAACTTACTAATTCTTAGCGTATGTCAATATATTTTGATACATGGCAAAACCTTAGCCAGAAATCTCTCCCAAAAACAAATATATATCTCTCGAATCTATCTATCCTCATTACCAATTCTTGATTCTCTTTTCACCACCAGTACAAATGTTAACATTTTCTCATAAATGTAGTCAATGATTTCAGACTTCTCACTTAAAAAAAAGAACTAAAAATAATTCTTAATCATAGAAAACCAAACTGCTGTACACTCAAGAGTGAGGAGAAAAAGAGCTTCCATGTTGCACTGACGAGTGTATCTGTGTACGAAATGAGCCAGGTTTTTATTTTAAGTCATTGATTCTGACAAGCAGCACAGATAATCCAGGGACACCAGTAACAACACCGCCAGGAGCAGCCTGCGTGGTCTCTGGCTAAAATTAGTCAGTTCGTGACCACTTATTGTCTCGTGTGTCATTTCAGGGGCAGTTGTGGTTTTTAGTTGTCACAGCTGGAGAGAGGGGTGCTAACCAGGATCTGAGGGCTGAGTTGAAGGATCTGCTCAATACCCTATAAGGCGTAGGACACCCTACATACAACCAAGCATGATCCAGACCAAAATATCAGTAGTGCTGACGCTGAGGAGCCACCCCAGCTGAACGTCTCTGCAGCTTGGTTTTTTTCCTACCAGCCCTTCCTTTTTTTCAAATGCATGTCTTCTTTGGTTTTCATGCTGTTGTTCCCTCCGTCTTTTTAACATCTTACCCTGACTCCTCCCCCTGTCTCCTTTCCTGGCTTCCTATCTCATTCAGATCCTTACATACCAGTCCTTTGTTTATTTTGTCCTAATTGCTCTATGCCCTCTGCCCCTTGAATGAACTCTCTCTCGCCTTTGGACTCACTGTTACCTAACGCAACTAATTCTTAAAGGACTATCTCTAGCTCTGACTTGTTCCTACAGTTCAGGGCTATATTATAGATTTCTTTCTTTCTTTCTTTAAATACACTGTAGAGCAGTTTTAAGTTTACAGCAAAACTGAGGGGAAGGTACCGAAAGTTGCCGTATACTCTCTGCCCCCTGCCACGCACACTCTTCCACATTATCAACCTCCCCCACAAGGCTGGTACAGTTGTTAAAATTGGTGAGTCTACACTGACAGATGGATTTTTTTTTTTTACCGTCAGAGCCACAAGGGAAGCCCAAGAATATTGGAGTGGGTAGACTACCTCTTCTCCTGCAGATCTTCCTAACCCAGCAATTGTACCAGGGTCTCCTGCATTGCAGGCAGATTCTTTACCAGCTGAGCTACCAGGGAAGCCCTTAAGTCCAACACTTTGTGACCCCATGGACTGTAGCCTCCCAGGCTCCTCCATCCATGGGATTTTCCAGGCAAGAATACTGGAGTGGGTTGCCATTTCCTTCTCCAGATCTTCCCAACCCAGGGATTAAAACCAGGTCTCCGGCTTTGTAGGCAGACGCTTTACCGTCTGAGCCACCAGGGAAGCCATTAGTGTCTCTACTTGGCTATATTCACTCATTCATTCAGTAAATAGTTATTGAGCCCTACTTTGCGCCTGGCACTTTGCTAGATGTGTCATATACAATAGTTGACAATACTCACGGAACCTCCAGTTTCCTTCCTAAGAGAGTAGTAAGTGCCATGATGGAGTCAGTTCTAGGGTGACCTAGGAACTCATGTGAGAAGTCTGTTACCTCGATAGGGGGTGTGGTCAGGGTAGGCTTCCTGGAGGAAATGGTGCCTAATTTGTGATCTCTATTGTCTGGGGAAAAAATAAAAAACAAAAACAGATGAGGGAAAGATAAGTCGAAGAAGAAGAAAAAATGGCTGTCAATGAAATTAAAAATAAGTTTGTGGAAGCTGGAGCTTAGTCTCAAAGTGGGAACAGTAGAGAAGAATAAAACTGGGACGTAAGTGAGGACAGGGCTTTGTGAATCTTTTGAAATCTCCCCTAAGGAGTTTGAAATCTCCCCTAAGGGCTAAGCCACAGGATGACTATATACAGGGAAGTGACAGATCAGATGTTTTAGAAATATGCTAAAACAGATGTTTTAGAAAATATGAAATCTGGGAAGTGACAGATCAGATGTTTTAGAAACATGCTCTGTCTGTGCTGTGGAAAATGGGTGGAAGTGGAGCAAATTGGAGGCAGGAAGCTAGTGAGGAGGTTGACTCAGTGCCCAGCGAGAGGGGTGGCAGGCTGAATGCGGATGACAGACGGAATGGGGATGGCTTGAGCCGTAATTTAAAAAAAAGTGGCTAGGTTTGAAAAATAAGGGAGAAGAGAACAAAAGTTGGTTGACTTGGAGGTGGAGAATTTCATTGCTGTTTCTGACTGGGACCTGTGTGTGGTTGACGAGCACGTTTGCCAAGGCAGAGAAGTTTTCTGTGCATCTGCTATGGAGGGGCAGGGGATACGTCAGGAATTCAGTTTGGGGCACAGGGCATTGGAGGTGCCTTGGAGGCATCAAGCAGCTCTATCTAGTAGACATCAGGGTATCAGTTTTCATCAGTTCATTCAAGAAATATTTATTCATTCCCTGGTATATATCAACTGCTGGTCTAAGTGACTGGGATGCCTCAGGAAACAAATGGACAAGGAACCGTGCACCTGTGGAGTTTACATTCAAATGAAAAGAAATAGACAAGGAAGCAAAAGCATGATAAATAAATATGTTAATTCAGGAAGCAAAAACATAATCAATAAATATGTTAATTCAGGAGGGGATTTGGGTATTGAAGCAGACTAAGGACCTTAGAGCTGGAAATCCCAGGTATGTAGGGGAACTGGGGAGAGATTTGGGTAGAGATTGAAACTTGAGAGTCACAAACAGGTAGAAGTAACGTGACCAGGGAAAGGCATCAGAGAGGCTAAAAAAAAACTGAAGAAAGACAATTATTTTAAGAGTATGAGGTCCCTCGGGAGGCAGGAGGGAATGGCATCCAAATAGAGGGTTGACCTGCAGGAAGATGGGCATCCTTGGCGCTGTAATAAGAGAGTCGTAGTATGAGGTGGGCAGAGGCAGGTAAATTAATAGGCCTCTTGGAGGGGAATTCCAGAAACTCTCGACTCAAGGTTTTGATCTTTTCTACAAATTATTAAAAAGATTATCTACTCATACTGAGGGTAGAATGGGCAGGGTTAGAAATTTGAGAAGGTTTAAAATAAAATGATGGACAATAAAAGAAGGAAGGTTAACTGAGATGTTCAGGATGTCCAGGCAGATCTGAAGGTCCTGAGGAAGATTCCTCCAAGGAGTCTGTGCTGAGATTCTCCAGTCCGGATTAAGCATGCCCGGAATCCCATCAGAGAATTTATCACTCCACGTGTTAATCCCATTTACCAGTGTGTATCTCTCACTACTGTGAGTTCCTAGAAGCTCAGTGCCCATTTACTAACATATAAAGTAAATGTTCAATGTATATTTCTTGAATGAAAGCATACACACACACATAAAAAGTCCCATGGACAGAGGAGCCTGGCAGGCTACGGTCTATGGGGTCGAAAGAGTCCGACACGACTGAGCGACTAAGCACACAGCACAGAGAACAGTCAGGGAGCCATCACCTCTCAGGGGAGGAGAGAGGTCAGCAGGAGGTTTGTCTGGGACAGTACACTGTCCCACCTATTATGCTGACTTAAGTATTAATAGTACCATTTTTTAACTCACAAAAATATCCTATTTTGGATGATAGACGATATGGTTACCCTAGTGATTACATACAACTTACATGCTAAGAAGAAATTTGAGGAAGAGGTTGGATCTGATTTTTCCTGATTATAAAAACAGGACAAGCTGTTAGGGAATCATTGCTTTTATCCCACTGAATAAATGGTTCCTATGTGTTGTCTTTGCAACCAAGCTATGGCAGCCCTCTAAGGAGGTATCATACAGTTGGAGAAATTGGAACTTCATTTATTATGACACGAGCTGAATGACTAAAACCTTAAGAAAGCTTTGCCCCTCCTAAACTAAGAAATTCAGGAGAAATACTGGAGCAATGGATAGGATGCAAAGTTAAGAAAACAAGTTTGCTACCTTCGTAATTAAGCTTGTCCCTCAGATTGCTCAGCTTCACCCACCTTAAATCCCCATAATGTCTACACAATAAATTCTTTTCAACATCCTCAGTGGTTTCCTCTCTGTCAGAGATATGACATTTGGATCAAAATAATTTATGTAATGTTATCCACAAGTGGCAAGGGCTTGGGAGACCCGACAAATCAAAGGATTACTGGCTAGAGAGTAGATAACTCGAGACGGAAAGGACAGGACCCTTAGAATACTCACACCACCAGTGATAAAAGCTCAGATGGAACAGTCAGCACTCCTCTTAGAAGCAGCGCATTAATGAAAACATTTTACTGGCAGATTCAGCTCAAACTATACTCCAGGGGTTTTTAACCTTGCCTTGTACCTTAGAGGGGCTTCCCAGGTGGCACAGTGGTAAAGAAACGTCCTGCCAATGCAGGAGACGCAGGAGACATGGGTTTGATCCCAGGGTCAGGAAGATCCCCTGGAGGAGGGCATGGCTCCCCACCCAGTGTTCTTGCCTGGAGAATCCCATGGACAGAGGAGCCTGTTGGGGTACAGTCCATAGTGTTGTACAGACTCACACATGACTGAGCACGCATGCACATACCTTAGAGTCATCTGGGAACCTTTTTAAAAATAAAAGTATTTGACCATCCCTTATATACTCTGAATTAATTATTCTGGACCGAGTCTTAAGACATGTTTCAAAAGCCTCCCAGATAGTTCAGCTGTGTGGCCAAGGTTGAGAAGCTTGGCTCCACATACAGGTGGGCACCGTCTATTAATCATTAATTTTCCCAGATCTCATAGAAATGCCTCTCAGGAACAGGCAGTCCTTGAATCTGGCTGCATTAGTCATTCTTATTACGGAATGGAATTTAAGGAGACTATCTGAAATATCATCCCTTGTGTATTCTTCATGAGTTGTTTGTTTTTTTTTTTTTAAAGTACTTAGAACTTTGTGTTGCCTTTCCTTTACAAAGTTCAAAACCAACCTTGAGTTTTCAGCCTCATCAAAATAAAAAAGCAAAGTCTTGAGAGAGTATACAGCCACCACTGCATGGAATGCTCCAATAGAGAATGGTAGCTTTTTCTTCACCTTTGAAAAGTGAAAGTGAAGTCTCTCAGTTGTGTCCGACTCTTTGCGACCCCATGGACTGCAGCCTACCAGGCTCCTCCGTCCATGGGATTTTCCAGGCTAGAGTACTGGAGTGGGTTGCCATTTCCTTCTCCCAGGGATCTTCCTGACCCAGGGATCGAACCCGGGTCTCCTGCATCACAGAGAGACGCTTGACCCTCTGAGCCATCAGGGAAGTCTCTATCTTTGAAAGATGAAAGAAGTCTCATCTTTGAAACTACATCTCTACTCTCATGCTGTTAGGTACTCCATTAAAGACGCTTCTTATTCATTTGTGTATTGTATTCTGCTGTCTTTCACTTTCTATTTTGAGTAACTAGCCTATTCATTCATTTACTCATTCATTCACTTAATTACATATTTATTGGAAGTCTACTACAAGACAAGCAATATGAAAGGTACTCAACATTCAGTGTTCATCAGACACCAGGCTCAGTTCTCCATTTCAGAGAACTGGCTGTCAAATGAGACAACATAAATCAAATATCATCCAAGCACTTGCAAAGTTTCACTGTGATAATTAGTGGAAGGAGAAGTTTGTGGTGCCATGAGGCTATCCTGTGAGAAATTTGACCTAATCAGGAAATTTGGGGAAAGATTCTAAAGGAAGTATCAGTTCAATGAAACCTGAAAAATGAGTAAGACCAATGAATTGGTAAACTTTTAGATAAAACAGGATCTAAAAAAAGTAGTCGTAACTACTTTTAACATAATTAGGGAGAAATCATGAGGGTTGTACCTGTTTCATGACCTGGGATGCCCCTGACAAAGCAGTTACATCAGAATTAATGGTATGTTTGCAGTTCATGACCTTACTAACTTTCTACTTTGTCTTTTACTTTTGTGACATTCAGCTACTTGTCAATAGATGCAACTCTGCAGCAGCTGGAATCACATTCCTTCTACAATTTAAGTAAAGTGACTCACATGTAAGTACAATGAAAAGTGCAGCATAAATCCAGGCTGCAGCCACTTTTTTTTTGGGGGGGGGGGTTGTCTTTTTATTTTTTTAGTTAGGAACTTTGTATTTCTACATATCAGGCATTTGTCTCTGAAAATCCAAATTGTTGTCGTTTAGTCACGAAGTTGTGTCCAACTCTTTGCAACCCCATGGGCTGCAGCACACCAGGCTTCCCTGTCCTTTACCACCTCCCGCAGTTTGTTCAAACTCACATGTCCATTGAGTCAGTGATGACATCTAACCATCTCATCCTTTGTCACCCCCTTCTCTTCCTGCCTTCAATCTTTCCCAGCATCAGGGTCTTTTCCAATGAGTCCACTCTCACATCAGGTGTTAAGTAAAACCTCACAAGATTCCACTACCAATTCTCAAGTGTTTCTCTCCATTTAAGTATTTGCTAAGATACAACAGATTTTGTTAAACTGAGGAGCAACATACATCCACAGCCCTTTTTTGATTGATAATTTTGGGGATCCAGCGACTTCACTTTTACTTTTTACTTTCATGCACTGGAGAAGGAAATGGCAACCCACTCCAGTGTTCTTGCCTGGAGAATCCCAGGGATGGGGCAGTCTGGTGGGCTGCCGTCTATGGGGTCACACACAGTCGGACACGACTGAGGTAACTTAGCAGCAGTAGCAGCAGATGGCAATAAGAGCTGTTTTCTAGAACATGGATCAGAATTTCTGTTAATGATTAAATTCTTAACTTGTTCTCACTCTCAGTTTATATTAATTCATCCTAATTTTCACTTCCATGGCAGAAGTTAAAGACAAAATTAGAAGTCCTCTTCCTAAATTGTCATTTCTATTACTGCTGTGTTGTAGATTTTATTGGCATGGATATCAGTAAGTCTAAATATTTACTGGCTACCTACTAGATTCCAGCTTCTGTGCAAGTTTCTGAAAAGCTAACATTTTCCCCCTCAGTTAGGAAAGAGAAATGTAGCCTTGTGAGATTAAAACAGGAGTGAAGAACTCTAGGTTTTGAGTTGGTCAAAGTGGGGTTAAAACCCTGGTTTCTTTGCCTGTCATTATCTAACCTTGATGTTCCCTGGTGGCGTAGTGGTTAGGTCTCAGCAATCTCATTATCTAACCTTGGAAAAGTCACATAATCCTTCCTAACCTCAGTTTCCTTATTTGTAAAATAATGGTAATAAGAGTTCCAACTTAACATGCTCATTATAAATACTGAATGACATGATGCACGGAAGCATTGAGCACACTGCCTACACACAGAGGGCTTTCCAGGCGGTTCAGCGGTAAGGAACCCGCCTGCCAGTGCAGGAGACTCAGGTTGGATCCCTGACTCAGGAAGATCCCCTGGAGGAGGAAATGACAACCCACTCCAGTATTCTTGCCTGGAGAACTCCATGGACGAGGACCCTGGCAGGCTACAGTCCATGGGGTCACAAGAGTCGGACAGGACTGAGCAACTGAGCATGCGCACACCCTACCACACAACATCAATCAATACACTTCACACTGTTTTTATTTCTGTGGTACTTTACAAGCTATAAAAAGTTTTATATAAATAATCACATTATATTCTTTTAAGCAGCCCTGTATTGTGAAATATTAACTCTTTTCTTGATTAAGAACAAAAATACTTATCATCTATAAATAGTGTTCTAGACATTATGTTGAACATTTATGGACTTTATTTAACCTTCAAAAACCCTGTGAAGTAGAGATTATCATTTGTATCATTTAATTAAGAAAAACATAAATGTAGAAGAGATAAACATGTTATCCTAGGTCACACATTTACTAAGGAAGAGGGCCAAATTTTTTACATCATATATATCTGCCTCAAATATTTTTTCCCGGTACATGACAGTGTGCTACCTTCAAGAACACTGAGGCTCAACTTTGTTCCTTTGTATGATACCTGCATAATATAGCTAGTGGGAAGCTTCCCAGGGAGCTCAGCTCGGTGCTCTGTGTTGACCTAGAGGGGTGGGAAGGAGTCCAAGAGGGAGGGGATGTATGTATACACAGAGCCAATCCACTGTCTTGTATAGCAGGAACTAACACGACATTGTAAAGCAGCTATATCCCAATAAATATAAATAAACATGCAATCTAGGGAGAAAAAAAGAATACTGAGGCCCAGAAAGTTGTCTCCAGCATACAGTATTAGATCAACCATCAGTCTGAAAACAACTAGAGGAACTAGAAAAAAAAATCTGTTTAAAGGGATTGAATGTTATGAAGGGAGCAAGAACTTAAGGGGAGAGAAGGAGATCCTCAACACAGCATTCGACCGTTTTCCTCTTGAAGAATTTTCTGAATTGTAAACAACAGCTGAGGGGTTGGGAAAATGACCAGAGGTTTAGGCAGTATCTTAGGGCTAGGGAAATATTAATAAATGCTTATCACAAAGTAATTTTATCGAAATTAATTTACCCAATTCTTAGTCCCCATTTTGCATCAGTAGAGTACAGCGTTTAAAGTATTTAACAAAATTCTGGCTTTGCCAATATATTCACATCTTGTTTTTAAAGTAGTTAATTAGTTACTACTTCCCTATACTTCTCAAAGCACACAACAAAGTTGCCCTGATAGATGTCCGGTAATTATTTAATTTTAATGAATCTCTCCACACTTGTTAACTAGAGAGAGCAAATTTAGTCAGAGAGGCTTGCCTCCAATTTTTTCCAAACCCACTACCACTTAAAAGCAGACTACAAAAACAAAACAAAACAAAAAAAAACCCTGAATATCAAATTTAAGTAAAAGTTGATAAGGATCTGGGACTGGCTAAGAACTAGGTTTTTGGCCAATATCCTCATTCAGTTCCTTGTTTTAAACAACACAATCTTACATACTGTTCAGTCACTAAGTCGTGCCCTACTCTTTGCAACCCCATGGACTGCAGCACACCAGGCTTCCTCGTCCTTCACTATCTCCTGGAGCTTGCTCAAATTCACGTCCACTGAGTCAATGATGCCATCCAACCATCTCATCCTCTGTCGTCCCATTCTCCTCCTGCCTCCAATCTTCCCCAACATCAGGGTCTTTTCCAATGAGTCAGTTCTTCCCATCAGGTGGCCAAAGTATTGGAGCTTCAGCTTCAGCATCAGTCCTTCCAATGAATACTCAGGGTTGATTTCATTTAGGATGGACTGGTTGGATCCCCTTGCAGTCCAAGGGACTCTCATTGTATTTGAATTTCTTTCAAGTCCAGCTCTGCTGACTGGAGCAGCTTCTCCTAAGCTACTTTAACTCAGTCTCCGTGCTGAGTGAGAGTCTGAAGCTTTCCTAATACCCTTGGCCCATCTAACTTTGCAAGTGAAAGGCCAACTCGACTTTATTGTTGCCCTCAATTCTTCCCCCCAGGCCTGCTCTTCATTCATGGACTGGAGGTATTTAGGGTGTGGGCAAATATCTCTAAGGCTGATGATCACAGTCAAACGCTGGCAACTAATGCCTAGTGAATAATCAAGGTGGGGAGCGGGGATATGACAATGGAAGAATATCAGTAGTTGGAAAAAGTTCCTTCATAGGAGGGTTTAAGCCTTCCTTTCCCTTTCTTTGGCTGATCCCTCCCCAACCTGAGAACTCCCTTCTCTCACCTTGCAGATTTCCCTTGTTCTTTGGGTTTGGACTGTGTACTAAGTACCTGCCATAATGCCAACTTCCCTGTTTTGGCTCTTAGTGAGAATTAACAAAGATTTCTCAGAAGAAGAAAAACCCAGAGTCTAGACATATGATTGGTGGTAGTTTCTGACTCCTGCGACCCCTTGGACTGTAGCCCACCAGGCTCCTCTGTCCGGGGGATTTTCCAGGCAAGAATACTGGAGTGGGTTGCCATTTCCTTCTCCAAGGGATCTTCCTGACCCGGGGATCAAATCCACATCTCCTGCATTGACAGGCAGATTCTTTACCACTGAGCCACCAGGGAAGCCCTAGACATATGGTTAAATGAACCTAACCTGATTCGGAGAAGGCAATGGCACCCCACTCCAGTACTCTTGCCTGGAAAATCCCATGGATGGAGGAGCCTGGTAGGCGGCAGTCCATGGGGTCTCGAAGAGTCGGACACGACTGAGTTACTTCACTTTCACTTTTCACTTTCATGCACTGGAGAAGGAAATGTCAACCCACTCCAGTATTCTTGCCTGGAGAATCCCAGGGACAGGGGAGCCTGGTGGGCTGCCATCTATGGGGTCGCACAGAGTTGGACACGACTGAAGTGACTTAGCAGCAGCAGCAGTGATGCTAGATTATTAATCTGCTCTCTTGTGAAAACACTGCATACTGAGCATAATGTTAGACTTTTCATCTAAATGTCCATTTTATTTTAAATCCAATGAAAGAAAATTAATCTGTAATGAGCATTTCTATTTCTTTTAAGGTCTGGTTGATGATTTCCTTTAAACATCATTAAAAAAAAAAAAAAAAAGGAAAAAGAAAGAGCTGTATTTGGAGTTAGAATTTCTATCTTAAGGTCCAGAGTTGCCTCTAACTGTGTGACAGGAGATCAGTCACTTCATCTTTCTAAGCGTCTCCATCATTTTTGTCTGCAAAATAAGGATGATGTTACCTGCTTCACTTAAGTCAGTTCTTCCATTCCCTCACTGGTAGAAACTTTCTGAGTAATAAGTATACCCAATGTCTTTTTGCCTTTTAATCTTCCAACACTAGGCTTTTTAACTTTTTATGTTGTATTGGAGTATAGCCGATTAACAAACAATGTTGTGATAGTTTCGGGTGAAAAGCAAGGGACTCAGCCACACGTATACATGTATCCATTCTCCTCCAAAGGCCCCTCCCACCCAGGCTGCCACATAACATTGAACAGAGTTCCCTGAGCTATATGGTAGGCCCTTGTTCCAATCAATAAGCTTCAAAATCCTCAAACATTTCCCTGACACAGCTAAATTACCTTTTTGTAAAAGAGCATACTTGAAGATTTAAGCAGACTATTTGGCACTGCGTGTTAAAATTTTTTATATGGAATATATATTGCTTTGTTTTGCTCTTTTAAATTGTGGGACTTTTTTGCATGCCTTTTATTATATTTTTTCTTCATTTGAACAAGATAAAATAAAAAGTGAAAATCACAAAGTCCTAGCCTGTAAACACCTCCCAGAGATGACCACTATTAACTGTGTGCTTTGTATTTTAACAATTTTCTCCATGCTTATTGTATGAGTTTGGGTAGACTAATTACTGTAGGAAATAGACAAAATTTCAACTGTGTAAACCCCTGTGTAACTGAGGGGTATTTCTTGCTCACAGGACCGTACTGGGTGGGTGAGCAGGTGGCAGGCCGCCCTCCTCCGTGCCGTCACGCAGGGACCAGGCTGTCGGTCCAGAGGCGCTGACCTCTTCAGCTGTTGTTGACACTCGCCCCGCAGCGCTGTTCCATCCCAACCCACTGCACTGCAGTTACATGTGGATTGCCCTCCTCTTGCTTTCCCCAGCTTCCTGGAAGCACATCTAGCCTCCTGCATGCTTGGGCCATAACTGCAGATTCAACTTCACCCTCACAGGCATTCTTGGAACTCACTCAAATTTGTACTTCTTTTTCACCCTTTTTCTTTCATCACACGCTTCTGGTACTTACCCTACACCTCCCTTGTTTTTTTTTTTTTTTTAAAGGTTATACCAGCTGCATTCATTTCTGACATCTGTCTTCATTTAACTAAACTACTGACAGTCCACACCCGTTCCTTGCTTTAGCTGAGGTTTTATTTTTTCTGGCTTTATTGAGGTATAATTGCCATACAACACTGTGGAAGTTTAAGGTATACAGCCCGTTGATTTGATATACTCACATATTGCAAAATGATTCCCACCATAGCGTGAAGGAACACCTCCACCCCGTTACATAATGACCATTTCTTTTTTGAGAACATTTAAGATCTCTAGTAGCAACTTTCAATGATATGCTGCTAAGTCACTTCAGTTGTGTCTGACTCTGGGTGACCCCACAGACGGCAGCCCACCAGGCTCCCCCGTCCCTGGGATTCTCCAGGTAAGAACACTGGAGTGGGTTGCCATTTCCTTCTCCAATGCATGAAAGTGAAAAGTGAAAGTGAAGTCGCTGAGTCATGTCTGACTCTTAGCGACCCCATGGACTGCAGCCTTCCAGGCTCCTCCATCCATGGGATTTTCCAGGCAGGAGTACTGGAGTGGGGTGCCATTGCCCTCACAGTATTATTAGCTATAATCATCATGTTGTACACTGGATTCTCAGAGTTTGCTACTATTACAGCTGGAAGCTTGTACACTTTAGCCAGTATCTCCCCAGTCCCCTGCCCACAGCCCCATCGCAGCCCCTATCCGAGTTTGGCAATTTTTAGATTTCACATATAAATGATTTCATACAATGTCTATATTTCCCTCAGCAGAAATTTTTAAAAAGTCATTCGTGAGGAAGTGTTAACTTACCTCAGAAAGTGGTTTCTTTTGCCTGGTGTTTTCTTTTGATATCTCCTGTCCATTTTTCCTTTTTTTTTTTTCATTCTTACTGAAAAACCCGTCTCCTCTTTTGTGTCTCTCCCCCCCTCCCTCCCACCTCTTTCTTCTCTTGCAGCCACCATGTTGGTTGCCAGCCTCATTTAATCAGCTGTGGCCAACAGCGGTGTTTATTTTCCCTTAATTCTCTCGCTGCTTCTAAAGTGGATTCAGCTGGGCTATACCCTTTCGCTGTGACATTCTCTTGGGATACTCACTTAAGTTCGCTTGTTCAACAACAGTCACTCATGGAGCAGTTTTCCAGACGGCAAACCATACTCGGAGAGTTTTCAAACTCTTCTAACTAGTTTGCATTTGACTGACAGCAGTTCAACCCCTCCCCGCAAATGGAAAGCTCTGGCAAGGAGTTTATTGCTCCCCACGAAGAGCATCTTGACTCAGCTGATGGTCTTAGAGGCGCAGCGGGGGCGGCCAGGAGCCCGCGCAGAGGGCAGCCTGCAGTCCGTTTACCCAGCGTAGAGGGAGTATCGGGGACACAGGACGCTTAGTTTCAAGTCAGAACGAAATGTAAACAGTCTGGTTTAAAGTGGGTCTCTCCCTGCAGGGTCTTGGTTGGGTAAAGGTCATGACATGATAATTTAGGGTTAGTTAACACAATGGGAAGATGATGAGGTGATGGTGTCTTGGGATATACACTGTTGAAGTGGTGATGGGTCTTTCAAGAAGTTCCCACAATGAACAATAAAGTTATTTTCCTTGACAAAATGATGCTAATGAAGAAACGAGACCGGTAAGGTCACACCGGCAAGAAACAGTAAACTGAGCTGGGAGATGGTTTCTGTTCTGAGAGTTAATGCCACTCTCTCTTTTCCACGAGTCTGTTTCATGTTTGCTGTACTTCGTCAAATGTCACACCTTGTGGGGTTTTTTGCTTGTTTGTTTGAATTTTTACAAATATTGCAGCGCCCCCAACCTGAGGTCTCCAATGCCTGCTCCAGCTTTCATTCTGCTCAGGTGAAAAACGGTAACAAAACTAATACCTATAGAGCCTTTACTGTACACACGTGAAACCTCATAGAGACATTGTTTACTCTCCACAAGAGTCTTACGAAAGAGGCACTAATACTGTCCCTGTTTTACAAATTAGGAAATTATGGCTCAGAGAGGTCAAGGAACTTGCCCAAGGTCACATAGCTAGAAGCGGCAGGGCCAAGATTTGACCTTCAGTTCAGTTCAGTCACTCAGTCGTGTCCGACTCTTTGCGACCCCATGAATCACAGCACACCAGGCCTCCCTGTCCATCATCAACTCCCGGAGTTCACTCAGACTCACGTCCATCGAGTCAGTGATGCCATCCAGCCATCTCATCCTCTGTCGTCCCCTTTTCATCCCGCCCCCAATCCCTCCCAGCATCAGAGACTTTTCCACTGAGTGAACTCTTCACATGAGGTGGCCAAAGTACTGGAGTTTCAGCTTTAGCTAAAGTTTTAGCTTTAGCTTTGTTCTTCCAAAGAACACCCAGGGCTGATCTCCTTTAAAATGGACTGGTTGGATCTTCTTGTAGTCCAAGGGACTCTCAAGAGTCTTCTCCAACACCACAGTTCAAAAGCATCAATTCTTCGGTGCTCAGCTTTCTTCACAGTCCAACTCTCACATCCATACATGACCACTGGAAAAACCATAGCCTTGACTAGATGGACCTTGTTGGCAAACTAATGTCTCTGCTTTTCAATATGCTATCTAGGTTGGTTATAACTTTCCTTCCAAGGAGTAAGCGTCTTTTAATTTCATGGCTGCACTCACCATCTGCAGTGATTTTGGAGCCCTCCAAAATAAACTCTGACACTGTTTCCACTGTTTCCCCATCTATTTCCCATGAAGTGATGGGACCAGATGCCATGATCTTCATTTTCTGAATGTTGAGCTTTAAGCCAACTTTTTCACTCTCCACTTTCACTTTCATCAAGAGGCTTTTTATTTCCTCTTCACTTTCTGCCATAAGGGTGGTGTCATCTGCATATCTGAGGTTACTGATGTTTCTCCTGGCAATCTTGATTCCAGCTTGTGCTTCTTCCAGCCCAGCATTTCTCATGACGTACTCTGCATATAAGTTAAATAATCAGGGTGACAATATACAGCCTTGACGTACTCCTTTTCCTATTTGAAACCAGTCTGTTGTTCCATGTCCTGTTCTAACTGTTGCTTCCTGACCTACATATAGGTTTATCAAGAGGCAGGTCAGGTGGTCTGGTATTCCCATCTCTTTCAGAATTTTCCACAGTTTATTGTGATCCACACAGTCAAAGACTTTGGCATAGTCAATAAAGCAGAAATAGAGTTTTTCTGGAACTCTCTTGCTTTTTCCTTAGGTCCATCCAATTATTCAGTAATAAAATAAAAAGGTAATAAGAAGGTGCAAATTACTGATACATGCTACAACACGGATGAGCCTCACAGACACCATGCTAAATGACAGAAATCAGACACAGAAGACAATGTATTTATGATTCTATTTATATGAAATGTCCAGGTAAGGCAACTTTAGAAGTAGAGAGGAGATCCGTGCTTTCTAGGAAGAGGGCAGGGAGTGAGAATTGACTGCAAGTATGCATATGATTACTTTTATCATTGATAGAAATGTTCTAAAACTGAATTGTGATGATGAATGCACAATTCTACAAGTTTACTAAAAATCATCTAATTGTATCAAATTGCAATGCATAAAATTATGGAAACTTTCCTTCAACAAAACTATTTTTTAAAAATCCCAGAGGCCAGATTCTGTCTTCCAGTTGTTACCAGCAACCATTAGATTCAGGTTCCTTTTAGGAATCAAGCCTCAGGTGCCATTCAGAAGGGGTCAGACTGTAGGCCTTACTAAGTTTTCTTACCTTCTTCATGTAAGCCTGGGGAGGGCCTTTAAACTCTTAACCAATTTACACATGTTGAATATATTTACTTCTATTAATACCAGTGAGAACCTGTTTCTAACAGGCACTGATTTCACTGATGCTAGCTGTGCATTTTGATAGCATGTATATAAACCTAAGTAGGTAAGTTATAGACCTATATGATATTATCACACGTGCTGAAGTGTTTTTAAATAACTGTATAGGAAAACAGCTTCTCCGATGGCTCAGTGGGTAAAGAATCCACCTGAAATGCAGGAGACACAGGAGACTCAGGTTTGATCCCAGGGTTGTGAAGATCCCCTGGAGAAGGAAACAGCAACCCACTCCAGTGTTCTTGCCTGGAAAATCCCATGGACAGAGGAGCCTGGCAGGCTCCAGTCCATGGGATCACAAAAGTGCCAGACACACCTGAGCGACTAAGCACACGTGGGAAGAGAAGGGCCTCCCTGGTGGCTCAGTGGTAAAGAATTCCGCTGCCAGCGCTGGAGGTGCGGGTTTGATCCCTCAGTCAGGAAGCTCTCCTGAAGAAGGAAATGGTAACCCACTCCAGTACTCTTGCCTGGAAAATCCCATGGACGGAGGAGCCTGGCATGCCAAATCCATGGGGTCGCAAAGAACTGGACACAACTTACCGATTAAACAACAACAATATGAAGATAAACCCAAGTGAATTAAGAATACTCGTTACCTGTACTGCCTCTGAAATAGCAATGGACAGAGGAACCTCACCGACCGATTCCTGTGCTGTTATCCATTATATAATCCATGCAATCCCCCACTCCCCATGGCCAGGTTACTTGTTATTATCAATAGTAAAGATATCTGCTCTCAACAGACCACTGGAGAGATTTTTAAACCTAAAAGGAAAAAAAGTCTCTGAGGCTATGGATAAGAGAAAGGTCACCCCAAAATTTAGATGGATCGAAGCTAAGTTAATGATGGAAGAAGGCTGAACAGCTGTTATGTCCCTGAGAGAACCAAAAAGTAGCTTTTTGTTGGTGGGACTGGTTCCTGGCAGAAAAAGTCCCTGGGCACCAAGGAAATATGTATTCTTCTCATGAACCCTTGTTAAACCTGATTAAGACTGTTTTATCTTTCATAAGAACAGAAATGACTATATTATAGTGACTATGTTTCTTATAACTTTTACAGAGAGATTCGGAATACCAGAAGTTTAACTTACATAGACTCTGGCGCCCTAAAAGAGCTCCCCCTTCTAAAGTTCCTGTAAGTATTAACGCCTATCCCATCCTGCCCTTTTTTAAAAAAAGAGAATTATAATGTAGGAATATCCCCAGGATAATGTGGACCTGGGTCATTTTAGCTGTGAGTGGTTGGGTGGCCTGGGACACACCACATCCTGTGACTTACTCCCCACCTCTTCCCTTCAGGCAAGGTGTCAGGTGAAGTGAGTCACATTTTTAAAACCTATTCAAGGGACTTCCCTGGTGGTCCAGTGGTTGAGAATCCACCCGCCAATGCAGGGGATGTGGGTTCAATCCCTGGTCCGGGGAGATTCCACCTGTCGCAGGGCAACTAAGCCCGTGCTCCACAACAAGAGGACCCCCCACAATGAGAGGCCCGCACACCATAGCTCGAGGGTAGACCCTGCTCGCCCCAACTCGAGGAAGCCCGCACTCTGCAGCTAAGCCCCAGCGCAGCCAAATGAAGTAAAACCTGTTCAAAAGTCGGCACCTCGTGCTGGGACCAGAGTCCGCCCCAGGAGACCTGAGAGAGAAAACGCCCTCATGTACGCATGGTCTTTAAATGAATATACCCTCTGAGAGCCCACCGGTCAATTTTGTTAGGGAACAGGTATTGCAATATTAGAGTGGTTGTTACACTAAAACGAACCAAAAACGGCGACACTTAATCTCTGAGAGGTTGGGAGGGGCACCCAACAGAGAGGGACAGCACTTTCTGCTTGGGTGACACCTTGTGAGCTAACTGCAGTCTCAGTGGGAGCGGGGACCACACGTTTTCGTCCTCTGTTGTACTTCACTGCCTGTCTGCTCAACAAAGCGTGTTCAGCGGATGTGTGTGCATACGCTCAGGTCCTCTGGGCGCCCTCCTTTCTTGCCTCCTTTCCTGCTCACATGGGCTGTAAAAGATTAGGATGTGAAAACATTACACAGGAAAAAAAAAGTTAACCTTCATCCCAATACCCAGAAACAATCACTATTCACATATTAGTTCATTGCCATCTAGGGACTTTAAATAAAAGTATATATCCAAATATATTCCATGAAATAAGTCTCTTCAAGGATGAGTAGAGGTTACCCAGGAAGGGGAGAAGAGAGATACGGGTGGGTGGAATAGCATGATAAAGACACACAAGTGTGCAACCACGTGGCTTATTTGGGGAATGGAAAACAGTTCAGTGTTGAAGAGGTAAGGGTGGGAGACGCCAGGGGAACAGAAGAGGACACGGATGGGATACTGACGGGGTATCTAGGAAGTAATAAAAATTTGCTGAGCCACAAGGGAAGCCCAATAAAAACTTAACAGCACAAGGCAATTGCTCCTGCGTGGACTCTGAGCTTCAGTCCTTTAGTAACTCTTTGATTAGTAGACATCAGGTTCCCTAGTCTGTGCAAGGCTTGGTGGGGAACATGTTGGATAATAAAACGTTGTCCTTGCCTTCAAAGAAGCTTACCATTTTTTAAAGGAAGATTTATCTATGAAATTGAAAATTTCCTCCCCTAGAAGAATAGTGGGAAGTGACAAATGGGAGGTACTTACCTTTATCTGGGGGTCCAGGTAATTACAGGAGACATCAAAAAGGAGATGGACTCATTTGGGGTTTTGAAGAATAAAGAGATCTTGGTCCAAGTCCCTAAAATGGCATTTCCAGCCCTTTCCAATACAGTCCCCACTTAACTCTCAGGCTCTTGCCCCCTGCTCTTCCATATGAAGCGCTGTTGCAATTGAATGGGTTTATTTACCGTTCTTCAGATATACCTTATGGAATGTTACTTCTCTCCTTGGTTATTTGGAGCTTCCCATTTGCTTTTTTGAGACCTCAGGCTCCTGCTTCCTCTTCAAATCATGTGCTTCCCCTCTAGGAATCAGGTCAGAATTTGCCTTAGAAGGGGCACCAGAGCTTTCTCTGCTGGAGATGTTCTATAAAGGTTTACTGGCAGTGACGAGCTCTTAGCATGGCACGCCAAGGCTCTCAAACAAAGCGTAACTCCACTGCCCGTGTTCTAGTAGCTACAACAGAGTTAGACCAACTAAGTCTGGGAGGCATCTGGAGCCTGAGCTTTTATAGTCATGCTGTTTTATGCACATTTTTATCTTGACATTTTGCCCTGATGATACAACCTTTGGAAAGTGAAGACATTGTCTTTGACTGATTTCCTTCCTTGTCTGAACATATTTTTATGGTACTGCTGCTGTGGTATTCTCAAGAGGCTGCCATAGGCGTATCATTCTTGGTAAAATAACCAACACAATATAACGTAGAGTTTGCAAAAGGGAGCCTGGCATGGAGTTGGTAATTAGATTGTCTTCCTGTTCCATCCTTCCCTTATTCCACCCTCCCTTCCCCCGACACATGCATCATACCCTCCAGTTAAAACAAGGTAATCACACACACACACACACACACACACACAGTAACCTGAATTCCTATTTCTAGGAATCCCACATGGCTCAAACAATCCCCAGATTTTCCTAAATAGAATAGATGTATTGACGCTGGTGGACTGGGTAAATTCCTGTACTTTGAGAAGCATCGTCCCATCCAAGGGCTGGAGCTTGCCATGGTCTCTCAGATAATTGACGAAGGAGTTAGGATTTGATCCTAGTCTGACGTCAGAACACATTCAGCTGTTACATTATTCTACTTCCTATGTGTTAATTTTCTTACCTTGTTTCTATTCTTTTTTTCTTCTTTTTCATGTACTGTAGTGGCATTTTCAACACTGGACTTAGAGTATTCCCCGACCTGACCAAAATCTATTCCACCGATGTGTTCTTCATACTGTAAGTGTGCACACAGGCAATATTCGGCAGTATTGACTTGTTGCTAATGAGAATTAGGGTGCAGCCGTAGATGATGGTTGGAACCAAGTGAAGCAGTTGTTTCGAGGAGGAAGCAGCGATCATCTGTGACAATCGCCCTGATGAATGAAGTCAGGCAAGGACTGAGAAATGCCCGTTGGGTTTAGTAATATGGGGGACTGTGATTCTGAAAAGTGGGACTCTCTGGGTGGAGAAGTCTGTTTGGAGTGAGCTCAAGAGAGATTCGGAAGGGGGAATTAGAGATGGTGAACTCTTTCGGGAAGTTTTACTATTAAAAAGAAGCAGAAAAATGTCTCAGTAGTTGGAGCACATGGAATAAGGAGAAAAGGGTCTCTTTTTTTTTTCCTAAATAGGAGAACCTGTGGCATGAGTGTTTGCTGATGGGAGTGACTGAATAGAAGGAAATTTGATGATATTGAGGACACTTTATTCTTCACATAGCTTTTCAAACACCTTCCCATGTGTTATCATGTTTGCTCCTTTTAACCACCTTACAAGACATAAAAGGAAGTTATAGTTGTTACACTATACAAACGAGGAAGCTGAGGAATAGAAAACCTAAGGGATTTGGTCTGAGGAGGGTCCCAGGAGCGGTCATGAGTGGTCTCCAACCACTTCCTGGGACTTCTGATTGGGGACAAGTGCTCTTTTCCAAAACCCGTGACATAGTCAAGTGTCTTACTAGTTGTACGGGCATCAAAGGACATATGCAGAGAGAGTTACAGGTTGAGTTTATACTTTGGAATCAGCAAAATATATCAATAAGATGATAGGATCCAAACTCTTGGGATTTTGCTAGGAAAAAAAAAAAAGCGCATGCTCCTTTGGTACAGAAGAGCTCTGTTCAAAATATAACCCATCTTCCAGCAACTAGAACACAGAAAAGGTCTCCAGGAACATCTGCCTGGCAGTGTTTTTCAAGTGAATGACACTTTAATAATAATCATGAAATGATACCCATCGATCCCATTCTACCAACCCTTTTCGGGGATTCCACACACTGAGGAAACGAGTTGCTCTGGATAAAGTATTTGTCACGTGAGTCCTCCCTTTGCACATGAGGACTTTCAGGAACTTCAGCCCCCACACAAAGTTCACTAGCTCACTGCACAGGTGGGGCTCTGAGTGCATGTCCACCTAGGTCAGCTATCACGGCCTCACCGGAGCTCTGAGCCACCAGCAGCTAAGAGTCAACAACACCTAAAAAGAAATGAGATAAAATGGAATCATGTCAGGTTATATATTTGGGTGCATATGTACAGCAAAAGCCCAGCTCCAGAGGTGTTTTTTTTCCACCAAGTGTTTTTGTTCCTCTCTTTCAGTGAAATTACAGACAACCCTTACATGACTTCAATCCCTGCGAATGCTTTTCAGGGCCTGTGCAACGAAACCTTGACACTGTGAGTATGGCCAGTTCCACTCCTGCCAACTCTGGAATTTTTATCTGGGTCACTGTCATATTCCCACAGGCCATCCAAGAACCACACTGCCGCACAGTATGTTGCTCTTTGGTCTGCCAAGGGTTACATACAGTTAAATAAGAGTGGCACCTTATGGTGCGGAGCTCTGCAGCTGACACAGTGGTTTAGGCAGCAAGACAAAGGGTAGTCTCTTACAGAAATGGTCCGCACACTCTATCTGTGAATGGCCATTCAGGTTTTCCAGACCACATGGCCTTGGTGGCAGCTGTTCAACTCTGCCATTGTAAGGCAAAAGCAGCCATCCACAATACACAGATTAATGAGCACAGCAGCTATGTTCCAACGACATTTTATTGACAAAAGCAGGCAGTGGGCCACATTTGGCCTGCAGACCTTATAAAACAATATCCTGTATCCATTATCTCAATTGAACAGAGGAAGAATTGGATTAAAGCAAATTTAAGTGACTGTCCCAAGGTCCCTGAAGTAGAAAACAGTGCTCCTAATAAGGGCTTTTAATGCTTTGCATTCATACTTTAGCTGTGTCATCACTATTACTAAGCTCCTACTATGGGATATTGGATAGAAAACATAGTCCTTCTCTATATCATCATTTTTTCCAGAGTTTGAATGGGTTTTGCTCTTGAGTTGCTCAAAAGGAAATGCTTTACTGGGGAAATTTGCAAAATGTTCTCAGGAAGGAGATCTCATAGGGGTATAAAAGATAAGTTAATTTCCCAAGCCATAAAGAATTCCCTTCTTTGGTCAAATTAACCACAAAGTAAAGTTGGGGCCTCATCAAATGATCCCCACCTGACTGGTCTCAGTACCACTGTTCACGTTCAGGCTCGGTGGGTGTTTGGTGTGGATTGTTATCCAGCTTCCTTTCTTGGGTCACATTGCATCTTCTTCACCAATGTATCCAAACCTGATCAAATTATCCTCCAGCAAAATTGATCCAAGACTCCACACAACTCTTTGAAGGACTGTTTCGAAGTAGTCTTGGGCCAGCAGTCTTGACCCTGTGAGGCAATCTCAACCTCTGGAACTCTACTCAGAGTGGAGCATTTCAGTTCGTCCTTCTCCAAACAGGAGGAGAGCTTTCTTAAAGAAACAAGAGGCTCCTTAGCCATTTCATTTGACCACACAGCAGAGACTGGGGTGTAGTCGGCTCGGTCCCAAACCTCAGGGCCATTTGCATCTCCTGTAAAAGCTTCCCCTGTGCCATTGGCCACACATCATACATAAACACCAGTCTCAGTTTCTTTACAGAACGTTACCTCCACCTTTTGGCGTTTTTCTCTAAGGACTCATACCACAAGCAGCCCTCTCCATTGGAGCCTGGTCTTTCTCTCGCATCCAGTGTGGGGCCTGATAGGCATTTGATAAACCTCTGAATGAGGGAACCTCAACTTTCCTGAAATCTAGAAGTGGGGATGCCACGGCTGGCCCACTACCTTTTCAGATGACTATTTCTATGTTCCTGCAAAAGTCCTTGCTTCTTTGAAGCTGATGCTCAAAAAACTGTAAACACAAAAGGGTATGTGTCCAACAGCAAAATCCGTACCCATCTTCCTGGTAGGATAGAGTTTCAGTGAAAATTTGCACCTTTGGTTCTTTCTTTACTATGTTTTTCTTCCTTCACTGTTTCCCTTTCTGAGACCTACGTGTCCTCACGTAGGTCTCAAACAAATAAAGATTGTTATTTAATCTTCTGAAATGTAACTCCAACAAAGAACATTTTTATTGCCTAGGTCTCTCAACCAATTCTGGATAAACAGAAATGCCAAAATTAGGAGTTCTCACATCTTCATTCAAGAACTCTAGTTCAGGAAAAATTAACTTACCTATAAAAATTACTTACCTTTCCCAGCTCGGTGCTGAGCATCCCTGTGCATTGCAGTCCTTACCCAGGACATCTTCGAGCTGGAATTAAATTCACTGTGTAACTGTTTCAAACAAAACAGACCAACAAACAGGATAAGTTCTCCACAACTACCTAAGGTAAATCCAAGTTCTCAGGTCTCGGAAGACCTTTTAACACGGTCTTGTAAGCGTCCACACCTCACTGTGTTAAATGTCTGGCTACCCTGTGCTCCCAGCAACCTCTTGATGAGGTATCAATTGATCATACTTTGACAGACAAGGAAAACTGAGGATAATTGAGGTTGAGAATTTCTCAGGATCACCTACTGTGAAGTGACAGACCCAGGTCTCATTCTAAATTTGCAGTCTCCTGCGCGCTTCTTGCTGTGTTTCCAGAGTTCACAGGAGGCAGGCTACAGTCGTTTCCAGACTTCCCCTAAATCGCCACTAGCTGTGCCTGACTGGTCCTGACAGCCTTCTCTCATCTCCAGCGGATAGCTCCCAGGAAGCCCTGCCGCAGCCCTGTGTGGATCAGACCTCCCATGGCTTTGTGCCCTTTTTGTGGGTGGGAAGAACTGCTTTTGAATTCAGAAATCCTGATTCTGGACAGCTGTGTATCAGTGCGGCTTTGTTAGACCACCTCCACCTCACAACCTGACTAGGAAATGCAGGCGACGATGCTTTGGACCAGCCCTCAGAATTCCTGTATAAATTAACTAATTGCAGCAACATAACAGCAAGTTAAAAACATTAAAATTTCCCCAAAGCCCAAGGTCTATCTACTTTCTTAGATTTGTTTTTAAAGGTCAGTTTAATTCAGTTCTCAACCATTTAATTAAGCATTTAATCTGTGGTAAGCCCTGAGGATTAAAAACATGAATATAAATGTGAAATAACATTTTAAAATATGAAACCTATGCATTCAGATGAATGATGTCTTTTAAAGTGCTCTTCTTAAAAAACAGCACGTATTTCTCCATCTTCAACATTGGGTTAACTCCTAAAACTCTATTTTTTGAGTATATGTAGAATGTTTATTAAGAAATCTTTAATGATTGCAAATCTTTGTTCATCAAAGTGAGTCTACTTCTGAGAAACAGGAGCCAAGTCTGGAGGATGAGGACTCAAACTAGAAAATATTATTCCATGTCCCAAAAAAGACATATGGTAAAGTTTTCTCGTAGGGCTCGTAGATGGGATCTGAGAAACTTCATGCACATTTCTGGCACTGAAAAAATGAAGCCCGACCCAGGGGCCAGTACTACCTCTCGTAAGTCACTGATTTCTTCTCTCTCTGTTGATTATAGGAAGCTATACAACAATGGCTTTACTTCAATCCAAGGACATGCTTTCAACGGGACAAAGCTGGATGCTGTGTAAGTCAAGGGTTGCCATGAAAACCGCTATCTTTCCCCTACACCTCCAGCAGCCCCAGGAAGGACCATTCAGTGGGTCATAATTCTGCTGGAGATGGGTCCCCCCAGAGCATTCCTCAACCCCAGGGTTAGTTAGAGCAAGACTTGGGGATGATGTTAAGAAACTCTGCAAGAGCCAGCTTTTAGTGGACACTTACATTGACTCCAATTCTAAATCTCAAAGCTTTTATCTTTAAATGGAGAACCATAGAGTCACCTTCAATTACCTAGTAGGAGTGTGTGTGTGTTTGTGTGTAAATATTCATCTACTAGGTTTCGAGGCAGTCCTAGCACAGGTTGGAGAAGAATTTTCAGACAGCATTTCAGAAGGGAGTGAGTTTATTAAGAAGAGCAAAGATAAAGTGGGCACTGCGAGCACAGTGAGCCGACCTCTGACAGACCAGGGAAAGCTGACAGTTTTCGTGGGTTAGTAGCCAGTTTTTATAGCCTCAAGACAGAAAATTCCTGCTGGAAGGTTGGCGTGAGGTGATTGGTTGGGGAGCTATAGGCTGCCTGCTGGAGTGGGCATCTTTGCCTAACTGGGAGTCAGGGAGCTTGTTCGTGATGATCAGGGGGCTTTGGGCAAGGTTACAAAGGGGCTTGTCAGCTTCAGAGGTGTCCTTGGTTCTGGGCTCTGCTTCGTGCAAAGCTTGGCACCTGCGGCCTTGAGGGCAGGACTCCAGACTAGGTCCATGAAGTAAACGAGGGTCTTAATTAAATCCAAAGCTATTCACACCATGAGGGTTTTCACTTAGTTTTTTTCTGACATGTTTTCAGGAAAGGTGTCAGTTTATATTTGATTGATTCAGAAAGAGCTGAAAAGCCATATCCCGATTTTGCCTTCACTGCAAATGAATGATGCCTAGAATAGGATGTAAGCAAAAAAGATAGTCACTGACACGGGTTTCCATCTTTGTTGTACTTTTCTATCAGGTCTCTGTGGTCCCTGGCATCTGTGCCAGGGCATGCTTTGTGTCTAAGAGCTGGTAGACTGCTTCAGCCGTACTGGTGTGTGATTTAACCCCATAGCTAGTAAATGACAATTAGCTTTTGTAGAGTCTGCTTTCTACAGTAAGGTGGGCTAAGTAATCTGTAGGGCCCTGCTACTCTGAAACAACTAGATCACACATTTAAAAGTTTTATATTTTATGCCATAGCTCCAAAGAGAGGGAGATGAAACAAAGTAATGCACCAGTAGCTAAAACCAAAGTGGTGGGTAGAGAAGGTGCAGTTCCCTTGGACAGCTGCCAGCATCCACGGTGCCAGTAGATGAGACTTCAGTCAGTGAGAAGGTGGCGAAGTGAGGCAAACCTGAGACCCCTGGGTTAATTCAGGGAACCTGGATGACAGCTGGAGTGGGACCACGCTAGGAGAACCTCTGGGCTCCTGGCAGAAACAAATGCAAACCTCTGCAGAGGACAGAACCCCAAGGCAGGCTCCCAGGTGTTTAATTTGTTTTATAACAGTTTATTGAGTATTTTTAAACAATTGTATTTTTTTTCAACTTCATATGTTCTGTTTGCTGTTTAAAAAAATTTGCCGGATCATTTCTGTAATTTCATCCCCCCGCCCTTAAACATTTCATGCATAGTTGTTTTATTCTGGAAAATGATCGCTGCAAAATCTGAAGACCTCTGTTTCTAGATCTCTTGTGCTGTATGATGCTTCTCAAACTTTACTGAGCATATAGAGCACTGGGGTGGGAGGGTCTTATTAAAATGCAGAATCTGATTTACGTAGATCTGCGGTGAGCTCCAGGATTCTGCATTTCTAACAAGCCTCCAGGTGATATGATACTGCTGGTCCATTGGCCACACTTGAACAGGTGGTAGAAATAACCTATACAATATATACTAATAAGTTCAAAGTCTTTACACCTTGGTGTTACTCCCTGAGTTCTATTTATAGTGGGGTCTCACTCTTTACCACGTTTTTGGATTTGTGAAGTGAATCCAAGTACTTCATTTGTGAAGTGAAGATCCTAGTACCTTTCTCTAGACTGTCTAGTTGTGGGCTCATTCAGGTTGATGTTAGTCATTTGTTTGAATATATAATTACAGGGACTTCCCTGGTAGTCCAGTGGTTAAGATTCCGCCCTTCCACTGCAGGCAGAGTGGGTTCAATCCCTGGTTGGGGAACTAAGATCCCACATGCTCTGTGGTGTGGCCAAAAAAAACCCCCAAAAAACCCAAAACATAATTACAGGGTAAGTCTGAAAAGACTCAAAGGAGTAATGTGAATACTTATACATCAAATTTATTTATATATTGGAGAGACCCTACTTCTATCTTAACTTTATGTACACATCTCACACAATCCTTCATTTGTTTTACAACACGTTTACTGAACACCTTTTCCAGCCCTGTGTGCGTGTTAAGTTGCTTCAGTCATGTCTGACTCTTTGCGACTCTATGGAGTGTAGCCCGCCAGGCTCCTCTGCCCTCGGGATTCTCCTGGCAAGAATACTGGGGTGGGTTGCTATGCCCTCCTCCAAGGCATCTTCCCAACCTAGGGATCAAACCCACATATCCTGTGGCTCCTACATTGCAGGCAGATTCTTTACCGCTGAGTCACCGGGGAAAGCCCTCAACGATCCTGGAACTGTGCGATATCAAGATGAACAAGACCAATGTACTTCCTGCCCACACCAAACACACATCCCAGTGGCCTCAACTTGAGGGAAGCAATATCAAGGGTCAGAGTATCCTGGGGAGAAAGGTGCCCAATCCAAAATATGCGTTTCAGATTGAAAATAACCCCAACAACCCTTGCTTGGAGACCTGAGCATGATTTTCTGTAGCTATCACATTAAAAAATTATTAGCATTCAATTTTAATATTGCTTGAGTTTAACCAAATATTTTTCCTCTTTATACCCAGAAAGCCATGACCCTTAGGGCAATAATCTTCCCAATTCAAATTTTCTATGAATGAAGTGGGGAACTGGGACTTCTCAAAATAATTAAGTCAGTTTGTAGATACTTAAGGTATAGAGATTTCAGAAGACTGTCACACCGTTAGGGACATCAGGGTCATCACAATGTTAGCATTAAGGCAACAGAGAACCACATTAGCAAACGCTCGAAAGGAATGGTGAAGAGCCTTTCAGTCAGGGAGATGAGAGCTAGTCACATGGCTCTGAATTATCCACCATATCCAGCTGAACCCAAATTTGCCAGAATCCAAATTACTTTTCTGGAATTCTGGATAATAAGAACAAGAAGAAACCAACCTTGAATATATAGTGATTCATTTCTAAAACTTTTGCTTTTCCATACACGAATGATTGTAATGCCCAAAATGAGGATCCGTAGACTTCCCTGGTGGTTCAGATGGTTGAGAAACGTCTGTCTACAATTCAGGAGACCCGGGTTCAATCCCTGGGTTGGGAAGATCCCCTGGAGAAGGAAATAGCAACCCACTCCGGTATTATTGCCTGGAAAATCCCATGGATGGAGGAGCCTGGTGGGCTACGCTCCATGGGGTCACAGAGAGTGGGACACGACTGAGCGACTTCACTTCCTGTGAGGATCCCTGCTCTCAGTTATTCGCTTCCTTATCTTGCCATGTTTAGTCATTGGACGATATCACCCTCAGTCACTCTCAGGTATCTGACAAGAGATTTGGGTATAAAATTCAGACTTTTTAAGTTCTGCAGAGCAAGGTTCTCAGTACTGGCTACCAATTTGAATCACCTGAAGAGATTTGGAAGCACTGATACCTAGATTTTATCACCAGATATTCTGGTTTAGTTGGTCTGAGTGTAGCCAGAGCATGGGAATCTAGAAGTCCCCTCAGGTGAGTCCAACCTTTGCTCTATGCAAAGGTCAAGAACCATAGCTGGACTTCTCTGGTGGTTCAGTGGTTAAGAATCTGCCTGCCAGTACAGGGAACTCAGGCTCAATCCCAGGTCCAGGAAGATCCTAAATGCCTCTATGGAGCAACTAAGCCCTGTGCCATGACCACTGAGCCCCCAGCCCCCTAGAGCCCGTGCTCCACAACAAGAGGAGCCACACAGTGAGAAGCCCAAACAGCGCACCTAGAGAGCAGACCCCGCTCACCACAACCAGAGAAAGCCCACACACAGCAACGCAGACCCAGTGCAGCCCAAAATATAAATGACACATGGGTTTTTTTTTTTTTTTTTTTTTAATGTGGCTTTTTACATTTGATAGAGCTATCTAGTGGCCAGGCCAAAGCCAGGGCCTGGAACCCCTAGTTCAAGATTCCTTCCCCTTGTGCTCTGCTGGGATTCACTGCTGCTGACTTACCAGCCACCTCTAAGGCTTGGACACCCAAATCCTCTAGCTGCTGCTACTTGCTTCATAGCCCAGGATAATATGTATCCTTCTTAGTCTGTTAAAGACGTGAAACACAGAAACGAAAAGATCTTGCAGATCTGTAGATCTTGCAGAGAAGTGGATTCATGCTGGAGAAAGGAGGTCACTCAAGACTCAAGATACAACCAGTGGAAGTTTCACAGAACAGTTACACCAAGCACCAGTGGTATTTGTCAGTGAGAGTCTGGCTTTACCAGTGCAGCAAGGTCACCCACTCAACCTACTTCTAGATGAGGTTTGAGTGAGGGACACCTTGATGAAGAGGCGGGCATGATCAAAAGTTATTAATTTCAAAGAATCGGGACTAAAATCACTCCATGTATGTTCACTGTTTTGCTCCAAAACATCTCATGCCTGCTCATAACTGGCCATTTGGTCATATTTAGAGAACTCCACAGACACTTCAGGAGGTTTCCAGAGTGCATCTTCCTTAATCGGCAGACTACTGTGCTAAGAGGATCTGGGTGTAATCCAGTAGCCTGTTATTTTATAGTTTGGACATAAAGTCAGTTGCAGAATATCAAAAAAGTATAGATACATTTTGTATTGAATAAAAAAGGAAAAACTAACAATGGAACAATAATTTCTATCCCAATTTCTTCCCAGCCTTTGTGGTAAGAGAATAAATTTGGTTGGGGTAAAAGAGTGCATTTCCCAAACTATGTTCCTTGAAATCTCTTTCCATAATAAATTAATGAGGCTTACTTCTTAAAAGCTGTTTATGACCTTATAAAGTTAAACAAAATGTACAGCTGGGCTTCTTAGGTCTTTTGATAGAAGAATCTGAATTCCTAGTATCCAGTAGGAGGATCTGGAGTAGGAAGTGGCACCCAGCTCTAGTATTCTTGCCTGGAAAATTCCATGGATACAGGAGCCTGGTGGGCCCATGGGGGTCACAGAGTTGGACACAACTGAACGCACACACACATGCACAGTAGGAGGATACAGTATGCAGAGCTTCTTAAGGAGGTCTTGGTTCAGGAGCCTCTCTCTGGACTGGCATGCCACAGAATACTTGTTGGGGAAAGTTACTGAAGACAGAGAATGAGTCGGTTGGATGGCATCAATGAACGTGAGTTTGAGCAAACTCTGGGAGATAGTGAAGGACAGGGAAGCCTTGTGTGCTGCAATCGATGGGATTGCAAAGAGTTGGACATGACTGAGAGACTGAACAACAAAAACACTCAAGAGAAATCTTTGATAGACTGCCTTGTTGGGGGGAAGGTGAACTTAACAAGGTTTATTCAAGAGGCAGGCTATGGAGGATATAAGAGCCAGTAAAGTTTCAGATCATCCTGGGGTCTTCTGAAGTTAAATCTATGAAGAGGTTATGAAGGGAGACTGTTTCTACCTTCCTACCAGGTTTCTTCTCAGACCATATCGTGGGCTCTGTGAGAGCCTTGGCTGACGGGAGAGGGTTTTTCTGTTGAAGACAGTGGATTTTAATTCACTGATTCCCAGAATTACAGTCTGTTCTAGCCACTACTACCCCTTGAAACAAAGAAAAGAATCAATGCATCATTTTCACATACTTTCTTGACATTTTTATGTAAGATTTGGAAGGGTTTCACAAATGTGGGAAATATTTCTTAACTGAAAATCATTTTCTTGTTGATTTTTAGAAGTCTAGAGCTGAGATAAGCAAACTTTTTCTGGCAAGGGCCAGATAAAAAACAGGTTGGTCTTTGTGGGCCATGAGATCTCAGTCATAGTTATTCAACTCTGCCTCTGTAGCGTGAAAGCAGCCACAGGCAATTCATAAACAAATGAGTGTCACCATGTCTCAATAAAACTTTATTTATAAAAATTGGTGGCAAGTAGAATGTGACCACATAGTCATAGTTTGTGAAACTCTGATCTAGATGCAGCCATGAAATTAAAAGACACTTACTCCTTGCAAGGAAAGTTATGACCAACCTAGACAGCATATTAAAAAGCAGAGACGTTACTTTGCCAACAAAGGTCCGTCTAGTCAAGGCCATGGTTTTTCCAGTGGTCATGTATGGATGTGAGAGTTGGACTATAAAAAAAAGCTGAGCACCGAAGAATTGATGCTTTTGAACTGTGGTGCTGGAGAAGACTCTTGAGAGTCCCTCAGACTGCAAGGAGGTCCAATCAGTCCATCCTAAAGGAGAGGAGTCCTGAATATTCATTGGAAGGATTGATGTTGAAGCTGAAACTCCAATACTTTGGCCACCTGATGTGAAGAATTGACTCATTGGAAAAGACCCTGATTCTGGGAAAGATTGAGGGCAGGAGGAGAAGGGGATGACAGAGCATGAGATGGTTGGATGGCATCACTGACTCAATGGACATGAGTTTGAGTAAACTCTGGGAGTTGGTGATGGACAGACAGGGAGGCCTGGCGTGCTGCAGTCCATGGGGTCGCAGAGAACTGGACATGACTGAGTGACTAAACTGAACTGAACTGATCTAGATGTAGGTATTCAGTGAGGATGACTATTGTGTCACGAAATATGTAGTCTGTTTCTCCCAATTCTTTGTAAAGATTAAATGGCTAGCATGGGATAAAGATAAGAAGTATCTAGATAAAAATATTTAAGGGTTTGAAAGTTCATATTCAATCATAAAATAAAACAAAGATTTTTTTTTTCCAATCAGTATTTGAAATCTAAACTTAATCTCTGTTCCTGTTATAAAACTAAATGTTCCATCTATTCATTCTACCCTAAGTTCTTAATTCCTGCTTGATAGAAACTAAATTTTTCTTAGCTTTATTCTCTTCAGTAAAAGGTATCCTAATAATGCAAGGTAAAAACCAAAATAGTAATCATGATAAAGAGACCTGGAACTGGAGGAAGATAAATTAAGGGCTGAGCTGTAGATGGAGAAAACAGAGGTCAGGTTTCCATAGTAATAACAAAATAGTACTGATTTTGTGATTTTAACATGGAGCTGTTGCTGCTAGCCTCAATGCGAATTATGCTTTAAAACTAATGTAAACACATCAATATTCTATAATTACCCTACTAGTGTTCAAAGATTTTATTGATGTAAAATATTTTAACTTCTAATTTAAACAAGGGCTCATCCAAAACAGTGATTATTCCCCATTTTCTGCCTCATGTCAATGTGCTGAAATTAGCAGATTTGACCTCACCAAGACCTATTTTTTTAGTGTAACTGAAGAACATGATTGCAGCCAAATTGGACAAATTCCACATTGAGAATAAGCACTGATGCCTCAGCAGCAGTTGGGTAATTAGTTAAAAGTTCATGAAAGTGATGGCTGGTGTGCGAGAGTACACGGTCCTGTGATTTCACATGGAACCAAGCACACTGTCATCACTCAGATGTGAAATTAATAATAATACCATCATCCCTTGCTCAACAGAAGTTGAACTGCTCTCAGTCTCAAGTTAAGTCACACATCCAGTCCTTGCAACCTCTATTCCCCTCCTCCACACCATCAGGCATGAGGATATGTTGCTTATCTCAGAACTTTCCATTCTCTGTATAGTATTTTCTATCGTCAAATTCTAGCAACAAGCTACTAACTGACAGTAAACATTTGGGCAGGAAAAAAATACCATTTTGATGGGCTAAGGGTGTACTGAAACACCAATCGTTATGGACAGAGAAGTCAACACAATCCATGTACTAATTAGCATCACACATTGTTACAAGCAAAACCCCACAGCTTGGAGCATTGGGAAAAGATGATGAGAGCAAAGATTATAGGATTAGGCAGGCTATTATTTCTTATGGAGTAAGTATTTGAACAGCTTGCAGGATATGCTCCAAGGCTGGCTCTTACCTCTGCCTATTGAAACCTTGAGCATTTTCTCACCTGTTACTGTTTACAGACAGGTATTAGATAGCATCACTGACTCAATGGACATGAATTTGAGTCCATTCCAGGAGATAGTGGAGGACAGAGGAGCCTGGCATGCTGTAGCCCATGTGGTCTCCAAGAGTCAGACCCAGCTTAGTGACTGAAGAACAACAGTCCTGATTTCTGCCACCAAAAGGACTTTTACGGAGCACTGAGGGCTGGACAGGGGTAATCTTCAATTTTCCAAATAACTGATGCTGTGAGAGGGAAACACGGTTCCCCACAGAAGTATTCCCATGAGAGTCTCACAACATAAACAGGTACCCTACAGGGATTATGGAAATGCAGGCTGAAATTCTACCTTGGAGCCGCGACATATCCTAAAACACCCCAGAGAACCAAGCTTAGTGGCACCCACAACTTGCCTTGCTGCAACGTCATGCTTCTCCCTCTGACATGTCCTCATCTAAACATAATGTAGAGGGTGCCTCAAACTAGGAGGTACCCAGCGCCTGGACCTTCATATATTTTATTCAGCTTGTTTTTCCTGAATGGCTGCTATGTGCCCAGTGTGAGTCCAATGGGGATTAATGTGAGCCGTGTCTGTAGTGCTGAGTTCATCAGTTGGATAGTCTTCTGCAACTCACTCCTGACCATCTTCATTTCCCTGACCATACTGTTCTTCCATAACTGTGAGATACACAGCACTTAAATCAGCACAGGGCTTCTTAACTCCCCTCCCCTTCCCCACACCGTCCCCGACTCCCATATGAAAAAATCTGATGTATCTTTTCTAGGAGGAACTTAATCTCTTCCAAGAAGTTCTCCAAGAGGCCTACATACTCCAAAGAGTAAAAAGGCATGGTATGCACACGTGGTGCAGTGTCTAGCTTATTTTTAAAGAAGATACCAGTCCTTTTCAAGTAAGCCCCTCCCAGTATTTAGAAATCCTTTCAAAAGTCTTTATTTTCACCTCAGACTCCAAGACTTTCTACTCTTTTTCGTCTTTTACATTCATCCTTCTGTGGAAGAGAGAGTTTAGCTGATCACACTGATATACCCTCCATATGAAATAATCGTCTGCAGTAGGTTACCCATGTAGCCCTGCCAAGATCTGTGATTGACTTACCCAAGCTGGCTTACAGATTGTGGATTCTAGAGGAATCAGGATAAGTCAGGGTCAAAGACTCAATTTAAACTGATGTTCCCCATGAACATTATATGATACATGGGGCTGACGGAAGTCCACACTTCTTGAATATTAAGGCTTCTGCAAACGTATTTCCCCACCCCATCCACTTTGCTTCAGAAGGAAGGTAGAATCCGCAATCTGAACCCAAGGTTAACACTTCGTGGCATTATCATCATCTGTGATAAGAAGACAGCCTCCAAACTGCCAATGGCAGAGTGGGGGTTTCATTTTTAAGCCCCTCGTTATTTCTAAGGGATGAAGTCTACAAACAATCCTTGGTTTTAGAGAAGGCAGCCTCCCCCCAAGACTCAGTTCATCTCCGTTCAAGTTGGCTGCACCCTCTCTTCATCCGGCTGCTCCCCTCCTGGACTCTGGCTGGCTTTCCCAGTTTAAAATCCCCTGCAGCATTTCTGGTAAACTGTAGCACTTATCAACCAGCCTCCTGATCCTTGGGGGCGTATTGAATATCCGATGAAAACACTGCAGAATTGGACAAGCAATTATTTAGTTTTACAATAATTTCTACTGATTAGAGCAAGCCGATTTTCACTTGCGGCAGTCAGAGATGAGGAGGAAAAACTGAGATGAACGCACCAATCCTTACTTGATTTCCAGCAGTCTGGGAACAGAATGTGATCTGCAAATTGCGTGGTCCAAAGAACACAAAAGGGGGTGCGAGTCAGTGTGGCACTTGTGCTGAGTTAGTTGTCTTCTTACAAGATCATGCTGCTCAAGATCTTCTCTGCAGTTCTTGTTTCTCCAAGGCGGCTTTTGTCTGCTCTAGCTATCACTGACCATGAACTCTGTAGACACGTTGAGTTGAAGGAGAGTCAAACGGTGTTCAAATGAAGTCTTTGAGAGAGACATGACAGCCATTCATTCAGAAGGCACAGACTGGCTGCTGTAACCTCTTATTTGGGTCTTTGTACATATATGAGGTTAACTGACCCCCTCCCTCCATTTTTAGACTTAACAGTATCCTGGAAGCTTGATATCCAGCCATTCCTGAAGAGGCCACATCTGGACCATACCCTGTGGCATTTGTAAACAAGGCTGCTTATCACTGCCATCTGAGGAGTCAACTGGCCAACACATCATATGATGATTGATTCTCTATTACTTTTTCCTTACAGTGAAAGTTTAGCATGGCCCACCTCATTATTTTGAAGGAAAAGTGCATTGCTTTTTTGATTCAATCCTTTATACCTTCATTCAGGAGATAGTTACAGAGGCACTGAACCTGGCATTGGTGATATAGCAATGAGTAAGACAGAGAGCTTACATTCTGATTGGGGAGATAAAGAAAAAGTAAACAAAGAAGCAAGATAATCACAGACTGTGGTAATGCCGTGAAGGAAATAAAGAGTACAATGAGGAAAACAGGTGGTGGCTACTTTAGGTCAACTTCGTTCTGAACCTTGATTTGAGAAAAGATGTATAAAATCACACAACGTATTAAAAAGCAGAGACATCACTTGGCCGACAAAGGTCCGTCTAGTCAAAACTGTGGTTTTTCCAGTTGTCGTGTGTGGATATGAGAGTTGGACCATAAAGAAGGCTGAGCACTGAAGAATTGATGCTTTTGACCTGTGGTGTTGGAGAAGACTGTTGAGAGTCCTTTGGACAGCAAGGAGATCCAACCAGTCCATTCTAAAGGAGATCAGTCCTGAATGTTCATTGGAAGGACTGATGCTGAAGCTGAAGCTCCAATACTTTGGCCAGCTGATGTGAAGAACTGACTCATTGGAAAAGACCCTGATGCTGGGAAAGATTGAAGGCAGGAGGAGAAGGGGACAACAGAGGATGAGATGGCTGGATGGCATCAGCGACTCAGTGGACACGAGTTTGAGGAACTCTGGGAGACAGTGAAGGACAGGGAAGTGTGGTGTTGCAGTCCACGAGGTTGCAAAGAGTCAGACACGACTGAGTGATTGAACAACGACAATACTGTTTGGAGCCGCAGTGTTTGTCATTCGGTTGAGTCCTCATCCCCCATCCAGGAGAGGGAGACTTGGTGGTGGTTGGTAAAACTCTTCGTCCAGCTGCCCCAGTGGAGACCCTTCTGTGGCTCTGAGGCTGCCCCCTCTTCTTCCAGGTTCCATCCTGGACAAAGGGCTGGAGGGGAGCCGACGGTGGGTCAGGAGGGGCCGGGGGCTCACAGAAGCGCTGCTCCTGTTCTGCCTTCTGGCCTGCGACAGACGCTGCCTCCCCAGCTCAGCCACAGACACAGCCACCCTCCCTGTCCTCAGTCTCCCTCCGAGATTCAGAGAAAAGGAGGGACAGCCAGTTCACTGAGGGCAAGTTCCTCTGCACGGGCTCTGGAGAAAGCATCCTTCTGACTCAAAGTGTTCATGGCATACTGTTCGTTTTTTTAAAAATTGAAGTATAGTTGATTTGTAATGTTGGGTAGGTTTCAGGTATACAGCACTGTGATTCAGTCAGAGATATATATAGATATAGTTTCTCGGATTCTTTTCCATTATAGGTTATCCCAAGATAATTGTACCAAGTATAGTTCCCTGTATCACACCGTAGGTCCCTGTAGTTTATCTAGCATCACACTATTCTTTTTTTTAACGGTTTATGTTGGTGTATAGTCAATTAACAATGTTGTGATAGGTTCAGGTGGACAGCAAAGGGACTCCGCCATACATATACATGTATCCGTTCTCCCCCAAATTCCTTCTCATCCAGGCTTCCAAGTAACATTGAGCAGAGTTCCCTGTGCTATACAGAAGGTCCTTGTTGGATATCCATTTTATATATACCAGTGTCATATTATTCTTATTAACCATCATCCTCAAGAATTTTGCATCATGAAGAGCAAGCACCATAAGCAGAAAAATGGAAGCATTGTCTATATCTAAACAAAGAGTCTCCAAGAGTATCCGCTGTATTCGTGTTGCACCAACAGGTGACTACTCACTGACTCTAAACCGACTTGTCTATATGGTGAATTATTCTAAACACGTGTAAATTGAGATCATTTATAATAAGGAGATTATATACATACATATATGTAATCTAAAAGGAAATAAAGATATATATAGAAAGAAGGTACATATATCTATAAAGATACATTGATCTAAAAAGAAATAAAAATATATACTTATAAATATAATACTTGGTTTCTTTTCAGATAACTTTGTTTTCTAAAACAGCTAGGAGAAAAAAGCCAGTTTCAAAACACTTGAAAGCTTTTTATCCATTTAGAGGTAATTTTGTTTTTCAGGATTACTTTATGACTTAAATTGCTTCAAAAATATTTTCCTCTCAAATGCCAAAGTGTTTTTCAAAATGGAAAAATCAAAGTGTTCATCAAACCCCTTCTACGGAAGCTATATTCTATAATTTTAGCAGTATAATCTGCCCCCGCTCAGAATTGCCAGAGAAAATGTAGACCACCCAATTAAATGTGAATTTCAGATGAACAACAAATAAACTTTCAGTATAAGAATGTTTCAAAAATTACGTGGGAACTATTTATACTGAGCAACTGACACACACACATACACACAATTTATACTAAAACATTATCCATTGTTTATCTTAGTATCCTGCATTTTTACTTGCACAATCTGGCAACCTTTCCCCAAACAAAAGATCTGAATCTCTGCCAGTCCCCATCACCACTCACCACCTTCACTTTAATACCTGATATAAGCCCAGGCAGCAAAAGTAAATGGAAATATTGATCAGTATTGAGAAACAAAAATTAATTTAGTTGGTATTGAAGAGGATTAAAAAACACAGTCACCACTGGCCAGGTAAATAGGGAATTGGGCAACTTATATAAAATCTTTAAAATATGTAAACTAGATCATAAGCACGTTCACTTTCAAAGACTTCAGCCGTGATGAATGCATCTAAAGCTTGCACAATCGGAACCTAGAATATTTTGAGTGCTTAAGGCAGAAGAAGGGAAGATGTTTTCTAAATCCCTGTGTGTGTGTGTGTGTGTGTGTGTGTGTGTGTGTGCGCGCGCGCGCGCACGCTCAGTCGCTCTTTGTGACCCCATGGTCTAAATTCCTAGGAAACAGTTAATAGCCAAGGAGACCACACTCACATTTTATCTTGGTATTTATATTAATTTGCTTAACCTCACCTAATCCATTCTCTGTGTGTGTGTCTCTCTTTCCAGTTACCTGAACAAGAATAAATACCTGACAGTCATCGGCCAAGATGCATTTGCAGGGGTCTATAGCGGACCAACCTTGCTGTGAGTAAGACATATGGAAGAGCATTTGCCTTTTGGTGCAGCGGGGGGAGGGGGCCATTAAGACGATTAGCTGATGATGTTTATGGGGAGAGAATGTTGTCTTGGATAAAGGTTTCTGCTAGTGCCTTTCTGCCCAGCCATATAGGGCAGAAAAAAGTTCAGAAGAAAGTCCTTGTTCTTTGAGACTCAGAGGGTCCCACACTCCACTGTGCCATCCTGATGCCTGATACCACCTTGGTGTGGACATTCATGAAGGCCCTCTTATGAAAAAAAAAGACATTTTTGAGCAGCTGACGTTTGCAGGCATAAGGTCTACAAACAAGCAGAAGATACTTAGTCTTTGCCGAGCAATGACTGTGCGTTGCACAGTGCATGGCAGAAAGAAGGAAGAATACAAATAGCTTGGTTCACATCTGGGAAATCTGACTAGAAAAGATGAGATGTGAACATTTTTGTGAAGCAGCATAGAAAAAGTTGTATGTGTGCATTTGCTCTGATTTATACTGATACCTCTGTATCTAATCATGATCAAGTCCTGTTGATTCTGCCTCCCACAAGCCTCTTTCTCAGGGCCACCTTCTTCATCACCTTGGTTTTGTCTTAGTTTAGAATTTCATTCTTGAGCAGTCGTTCCATCCTTGCCAAAGTGGAACACAGCCACTCAGGAGAAGCAGAAGACGATCCATCAGAGACGAGAAGTTTCCGTTTATAAATAAGAGGTTCCATCAAGTAGGTGCAGCCCAAGGCAACAGTGGGTGGCCCACAGTCTTGAAGACTTATACCCTCACTCTTTCATTTTTAACAATTTCACTTCACTTTAAGATTGAATGCACCCCAGTTAAAAGGGTCTATGGCCTTACTTTCTTAACACACAGCCTCCATATAACAGGGCAGAGTGACCCTGAAAATCTCTTTTACGTATACTGGGGTTCATTGATAATTCATGGCAAAGTACTTAAAAGTATTATGCATTTTTCTTCTTACAAAAAGACAAGTGAAAAAATTGTATTGCCCTCTTCTGTGATTGTTTTTTAACCTTGAAGATATTTTTTAAAGATACCTTTAACTGTTCCTTTCAGATAAAAGGTGATATTTCACCAATGAATGAGGAAACTTGTTGCTTTTCTAAAGAAATGTGTGCTTTGGAAAGAGTCTTTAGAAGCAGGTATTTGGAAACATTTACATGTTATGTAATTTTCCTGATGAAAATAGTGACTATCGCTTATAAAAATATTTTTAAAAATCAGAAATCAAATATTAACATGTTTTAAAACCTTTTGAATTGAGTTGCAATGGGTAAAATCCACATGCATAATATATGAAAATGAAAAATCTTTAGATTTAGTTTGCAGAAACTACTTACTGACATCTGAGAATATGAATTTCAATAAAAACATATTTGATTACTGAATAGGATTGAGAGATGAGAATCTTAATTTAGTAAGTACAGCCAAGCCTGCCCTATTCCATTTGGAACCATCTGTCTTTGTGAGGTAACTTTCAACTGACAATAATATAAACCAAAACCAAAATAAACTGACCCAGAAGCAGACCCTGAATAGCTGTATCAGAAAGGGTTAAACAACAATTTTCAAAATCAGTAAAATATACTTAAGGACATTTTTGGTGAAATATTTTTAAAAAGTATTACTTGTCTTTATCCTATCCTTTTAAATGTATGGTTGGGCTTTGCTGGTGGCTCAGATGCTAAAAAATCCGCCTGCAGTGTGAGAGAGCAGTGTTTGATCCCTGGGTCAGGAAGATCCCCTGGAGAAGGAAATGGCAACCCACTCCAGTATTCTTTTCTGGAAAATCCCATGGACTGTAGACCTGGTGGGCTACGGTCCGTGGGGTTGCAAGAGTCAAACATGACTTAGCAACTAAACTACCACAATAAATATTTGAATCACACTTCCATAAATGCTACAGCATTTAAATAGCAGTCACTTTTTAAAGATAATTTAGTATGTTGCCTGTATGGAAGAGTGTCTATTTCTGCTTCTTTGAAAGTGGTAAATTGTTGTTGTTGTTGTTGAGTTGCTAAGTCAAGTCCAACTCTTTATGACTCCATGGACGGTAGCATACGAGGCTCCCCTGTCCTTTACTATCTCTGGGAGTCTACTCAGATTAATGCTATCTAATCATCTCATCCTCTGCCACCCCTCTTCTCCTCTTGCCTTCAGTATTTCCCAGCATCAAGGTCTTTTCCAATGAGGTAGTTCTTTGCATTAGGTGGCCAAAGTATTGGAGTTTCAGCTTCAGCATCAGTCCTTCCAATGAATGCTCAAGATTGATTTCCTTTAGGATTGATAGGTTTGATCTCCTTACAGTCCAAAGGACTCTCAAGAGTCATTTCCAACAACACAGTTCAAAAGAATCAATTCTTCAGTGCTCAGCTTTCTTCACAGTCCAACTCTCACATCCATATATGACCACTGGAAAAACCATAGCCTTGACTAGATGGACCTTTGTTGGCAAAGTAATGTCTTTGCTTTTTAATATGCTATCTAGGTTGGTCATAGCTTTTCTTCCAAGGAGCAAGTGTCTTTTAATTTCATGGCTACAGTCACCATCTGCAGTGATTTTGGAGCCCCAGAAAATTAAGTCAGTCACTGTTTCCACTGTTTTCCCATCTATTTCCCATGAAGTGATGGGACCAGATGCCATGATCTTAGTTTTCTGACTGTTGAGCTTTAAGCCACCTTTTTCACTCTCCTCTTTCACTTTCATCAAGAGGCCCTTTAGTTCTTCTTCACTTTCTGCCATAAGGGTGGTGTCATCTGCATATCTGAGGTTATTGATATTTCTCTGGCAATCTTGATTCCAGCTTGTGCTTCCTCCAGCCCGGCGTTCCTCATGATGTACTCTGCAGATAAGTGACATAAGCAGGCCAGGTTGTAAAACATAACCAGATTAGAAGCCAGATCTGGAGTTGATTCCTGGCTCCATCACTACTGGTGAGATCCAAGTCTCAATTTTCTTATATGTCAAAACAGGGTAGCTAAAAGTAGTGAAACTTTAGTAGGAAAATAAATCTAAATCACTTCATATATTTGCCTTCACTTCTTCCTGACTCTGGACAACATCACTACTCTTCCTTCCCTAACCTCTCTGATAACTCCCTCCCAATTTCTCGCACTAGAGCTCCCTGCCCCAGTACTTCAATGAGGGTTAGCCCTGGAAATTTCTCCTTCATATTTTCTCCTTTGTTTAAATCATTTGCTCTCAAATATTATGAGAATATGAATAATTTCTAAATTTCAGGTTTCAGGCTGTAACTCATTTAGTCAGCTCACCTGCCTGGAATTTCCCCTCTTTTTCCTCTCATTCCTACCCATTCCAATCAGTTGAATGAAACTTTTCCTAACCAACCTCTGAAAATGTACAGTAAACATTTACTGAAAACTTTCTAAGCCTAAGAATTCTTCATTACCAACTTTCAACCCAGGAGGTCACCACTTTAAAGTAATGTCAGGAAAAGCCTCTTTAAGAAAGTCACAGTTGGCAGAAAGAGAAAAACAAATATCATATGCTAACACATACATATGGAATCTAGAAAGATGGTACCGAGGAACCTATCTGCAGAGCAGTAATGGAGACACCGACATTGCGAACAGACTTATGGACATGGCTGGTGGGGGGAGGAAGAAGAGTATGGGATGCATGGAGAGAGTACCATGGAAACATACACGACCATATGTGAAATAGATAGCCAGTGGGAATTTGGCTGTATGACTCAGGGAACTCGAACCGGGGTTCCGTAACAACCTAGAGGGTGGGATGGGCAGGGAGGCGGGAGAGATGTTCGGGAGGGAGGGGACATGGGTGAATCTATGGCTGATTCATGTTGATGTTTGGTAGAAATCAACACAGTATTGTAATGTAATTATCCTTCAATTAAAAATTAATTAATTTTTTTAAAAGTGACAATTGGGAAAAGATCAGAAGGTCATAATGGAGTGAGTCATGTGACTATATGAGGGAAAATCATTCTAGACAAGTGCAAAGACCCCCAGGTGAAAACATACCTGGCTTGTCTAAAGAGTAGCAAGAAGGCTGTTATTGCTTAAGCAGAGTGAACTAAATAGGCATATACCTTTCATCCCAACAGAGCAGAACACACATTCTTTTCAAATGCACATGGAATGTTCTCCAGAACAGATCACAGCCTAAGCTAAAAAAGAAGTCTCAATACATTTAGGATTGAAATCATATCAAGCATCTTTTCCATCCACAATGGTTTGAAACTGGAAATCAACTACAAGAAAAAAACTGGAAAAAACACAAACACATGGATGCTAAACAGTACGCTACTAACCAGGCAATGGACCATTGAAGAAATCGAAGAGGAGAGGAAAAGACACCCTGAGACAAGTGAAAAAGGAAACAGTGTTCCAAAATCTATGGGACCCATCAAAAGCGTTTTTTAAGAGGGAAGTTTATAGTGATACAGGCCTACCTTAGGAAATGAGAAAAACCTCAAATAAACAACCTAGCCTGATACCTAAAAGAACTAGAAAAAGACACGTAGACAAAACCCACAATTAGTAGAAGGAAGGAAATCACAAAGAGCAGAGCAGAAATAAATGAAATAGAGACTTAAAAAATAGAAAAGGTCAACAAAACTAAGAGCTGGTTCTCGAAAAGATAAACAAAAGTGATAGACTTTTAGCCAGGCTTACCAAAAAAAAAAAAAAAATGCTGTGATAAAGAGAATATACTAGAAACTTACAGAGAGAAAAATCCTGTTACCTCTGAAGGCTGAAGAATCAGAACGCCATCCAGTCTTAGCAATAACATTGAAAGTTAGAAAACTACAGAGCATAGCCTTCAAATTTTGAGAAAAAGTAGTAATTTCCAAACTATCTGTCAAAGGTGAAGGTAAAATAAAGACATTCTCAGATGTGCAAAGTCTCAACAACTTGATTTCCCAATCACCTTTTCTGGGAGTACAGATCAATAAAGAGAAAAATGAGGAATTTAGTGGTCCACACAGGGAAGAGGCAAATGGCATTCCAGGATGACCTAAAGGGAAGTCTTAGGAATTTTGAGACCAGGTTGTCTACATCAGCGGTGAAGGAGGGCTCCAAGAGAAAGGCCTACAAATAAAAAGGGACTGATAGATTATCGGACAGGGTCGACTTTATGAAAAACTGGGCTGAGAGATATTTTAAAAAACTTTAGAGCATGTGACAAGGCTCAGCAAGAGGTCCTTCAAACCAAGATATGCAAAATTTTTAAAAAGGAGGAACAGACATCTTGTGAAGAAACAAAAAAACTTACACAAGAAATGAAATCACAGTGTGCACACTTGTAATAGCCATAATACTAAATATAGACAAGTAATGGCCATAATACTAAATATATACTTGTAATGGCCATAACCAAATATGTCCTAGAAGTATTTCAGGAGAGTAGAGGCAAGTGTCAGGACGGTGTATGTGTGGGTGAAGGAAGAGAGCTAAAGGGAGTCAGTGGGTGAATCAAAACCCAATAAATCAAGAAATATTTTCAATTATGGAAAGAATACTGAAAATTGAAAGTGGTTGCTTCTGGGACATCAGAAAGCAGAAGGCAGGCAAGAGCTGCCCAAAGGTCTGCTGTGTGTGGTAAGTTTCCAGTGTAATTTGCTTTATAAAAATACGTCCATGCATTATTTTAATGCGTATTTAGCTTAAATTTTAAAAGAATGCAACAAAAGCATAGCAAGAGAGGACAATGGAGACTGCAGCATTTGACAGGCCCGCAGGAGGAACGTAAGAAATGAATGAGAGTTCAGCCTCATTCCTCCAATCCCAAGCATCTGTCTTAAAAGGCATCTCTTAACTAACCATGCATGGTCTTATAACATATTTTAACTCTTGTCTTAAATTTTTTTCAAAATCTTCATTACTTTGTTTCCCCCGTAACTTTCCGCCATAACTAGACTTGAAGATCCTGGAGGAAATTGACTGTGTCTCATACTTTCTATAATCCCCCCACTTCAAGATCAGATCGGATGAGATCAGTCGCTCAGTCGTGTCCGACTCTTTGTGACCCCATGAATCAAAAAGACAGTAAATACTCAATAAGTATTCGATAAATTATAACTGAATATCAAATAGCCATATTTTGGCTGTGATTTGGTATAAAAGCCCAAGCTGAAAAATCTTAAACTCTATCTAAAGAGAAGAGAATGCGAATATGTGTATGCCTCATAAAGGTATTTGTGAATGAACACAATCATCTCTGATGACAAAAATGATCAAATTTGCCCAGTTAGTTTACCACCTTTTTCAAGGTCACTGCTTTAAAAAGAATCTAACTTAAAACAGGTGCAGCATCTAAAGGGAGATCTTATCTCCAATCCTCAATGGTTTCTTAAAAGCCTTTTAAATTTAGTTTCATAACATTTTTACTCATTGATTTTTTAATCGATATATGATCTCATTTTCCACTTTTATCCTTTAAGAGGAGCTCTTCGTGTTTAAAGTCCCAAAGGAAAGAACACACTGAAATGTAATGCCTTCCATAATAAATAACCAAAGTCCTCCAAGGTCTAAATTACGTAACTCGCTCTAATAAGCATTTAACTTACTGTTGATAATGACTGTATTATAATTGTCCCACTTACTATTATAAGTAACTCCCAAGAAGACAGGATCTCTGTGATCATATCCTTGAGCTTGCATTCTGGGTATCAACAAAAACAAACTTTAAAAATAAACTATTGTTGCTAGTAGCTGATCAGATTAATCATTTGAAAATCTAAGAGTAATGGCAGTGCCATCTGGGTTTAGAGAAAAATAAACCTTTCATGTATTTCTTTTGACTCGTAACGCTCTTCACAAGGTCATAGTATTAGATGGCTGAAAACTGTGGCAGGGTTCTTTCCAGCATGCCCGAAGTCCACAGGCAGGTAGAATAAATGATTTTTTAGGTTGATCCTGGGCAAAATTATTTTTTTATTGAGGTATAATTCACATACACTATAACACGCACATTTTCAAAGTGTACAGTTTGATGAGTCTTGGCAAAACTATATTACCCTATCTCAGTCAAGACTTAGAACATTTTCATCTCCCAGAAAGTTCTCTCTTGCTCCATCTTCCATAGACAATCACACATTTTTTATTTTTCTGGTGTAAAAACTAGGAGTGAAACTGTCAGGTCACAGGATAGGTGTATATTTAACTTTTACAGGAAATACTATCAAACTGTTTTCCAAATGATTGTCTCATTTTCTAGTCCCAACAGTGAAGTATGAGCTTCTTACTTGCCAGTTTACAGTCTTATCAATCTTTTATATTCTAGCCATGCTTGTGGGTGTAAAGTAACATATCATGGTGATTTTATTTTGTGTTTCCCTGATGATGTTGAGCATCTTTTCATGTACTTGTTAGCCATTTGTTTATTTTCTTTTGTTAAGGGCCTGTTTTTTAAAAATGAGTGGTTTGCCATTCAATTTATTATTGCGTTGTGGTCCTGGAGAAGAGTTTTGACCAGAATGAAATTAGTTTTAGTCCAAACTACCAGTCCTCTGTCATTCCTAGTTTATTCTTTCTGTTTCTCTTTTCTTTTTAAGGAGAGATAGCTAATCCAACACAAGGTGTTCATTTACTCTGCAGGCATTTTAATGAGCACCTACTGAACCCCATGGACATTATAAGAATAAGACACAGTCTCTGCCCTGAATGAGGTCACAATCAAATTCAGGAGAAATGTGAATAAGTAACTGTGAGTTTAATGTAAAAAGGATCATAAGAAGTATTTGGAGAATTGAGACCCCATTTCTGGTTAGGATGACCAGCAAAGGCCTTTTTAAAGGAGGTGGTGTTAGAGATGGGCTTCAGATGAGAGCTAAAATGGCAAGAGACAGAGACATAAATGATAAGATGAAGAACAAAGGTAAGCCTAAGGAAACACTGGATATTTTCTAAGAGCAATGACAACCAAATAACATAATTTGGGCCAAAGGACAGCGTCTGAAAAGTGTGCTGTGTTGAAATCATGTTGTGGGAATGTGACCTCACTCAGCAGGTAAGGGTGACCCACTGAAGGATTACCATGGAACATCAGTCATAGTTTTCATAGTCCAGTACAGTTTTGTGGTCCTCTTCAACTTGCCCTGGGCCTTGTTTCCTTGGCCCCAACCGTATTAGCCCTGGGGAGCTGGGTCCCAGCAACACTGGGACCTCTCCTCTCTACCTACCTCCTGGCTATTTGGCAGGCACTTGCCCCGCTTAGGGTAGGAAATCAAGCCCAAAGACCTAATCAGACTCATTTTCCTTGTCTTCCTTTCTGGAGCAGCTCTCTCGGAAAGGAAGGGAATCTCCTAGGCGTAGAAGACCAGAGGTTTGTCTGCTAGGATGCTCTGCTCTGGGCTGGGAAATGAGTTGCAAAGACAAACAGATTTCTTGCCATGCCTGGCTTGGGCACCCAGCCAGACTTATGGCAAGGGAATTGGGTTGTTGGGGAAGCAATCAAAGCCATCCTAAGTCTCCAGGGGCCTCGTCTCCAGGGGCCCAGCAAAGGAGAGGGCCTTTGCTGCGCAGCCATTCTGTGCAGTCTATGAGAGCTGTGGGGAAGGTCACAGGAGAATCTGAAGAGAAAGCGTAGACAATTACCTTTCTAGAATTGTGTGTGTGCTGGCTTCTTGCTAAAAACAAAAGGATGGTCTGCTTCAGCCCTAGGAATCTTTGGACCAAAGGAGTTATGTCAGCCACTCAGGATACTTTGTTGTTGTTCAGTTGCTAAGTTGCGTCCAGTTCTTTGTGACTCCATGGACTGAAGCACGCCAGGCTCCTCCATCATCTCCCGGAGTTTGCTCAAACTCATGTCCATTGAGTCAGTGATGCCATCCAACCATCTCATCCTCTGTTGTCCCCTTCTCCTCCTGCCTTCAATCTCTCCCAGCATCAGGGTGTCAGCTCTTCAGATCAGGTGGCCGATGTATTAGAGCTTCAGCATTAGTCCTTCCAATGAATATTCAGGGTTGATTTCCTTTAGGATTAAGTCCCCTTCATGGGTCACAGCCTTGTCATGGTGAAGGGGCTTGCATAACTCAATGAAGCTATGAGCCATGCTGTACAGGACCACCCAAGATGGACCAGTCATAGTGGAGAGGTCTGACAAAATGTGGTCCTCTGGAGGAGGCAATCCACTCTAGGATTCTTGCCTTGAGAACCCCGTTGGACAGGATCCTTGATTCCCTCCAAATCCATATTTATTGATTAGTAGAATCTCTTACTATCATAGCCATTGATATGAGAAGAGGGGATTAAGACTTTAGTCACAGAAATCTCTAATGATAAGGTTCCTTTTTACAACTATTGAGAAATTTTCAGAGCACTTCCCTACTAGGGAGATGACTCTGGTAGATGGATGATGGAATTATTGCAAAGATCCTCAAAGTGGTACAAATCTTTGGGTTTCTTCAATTGACTAAAAGCCCAGCTACTATTATCCTCAAAAGATGTTCACTTGATCAAGTAGAGGTTTGACAGAAAACAACAAAATTCTGTAAAGCAATTATCCTTCCATAAAGAAGTAAAAATTAAAAAAAAAATGTTTACTTTAAATAAAGTTCTTCAAAGTAATGGAAGCCACGGTTGAGTGCAGTGTCCTCAAATGATCACTCATTTTACTTTAGGGGATTCAGTCTTGTATCTATGCCAAGCCAAAAAGTAACATTAGGGGATTCAGTCTTGTATCTGTGCCAAGCCAAAAAGTAAACTAGGATGACCTCATTGCCAAAGAAGAATAATTCACAAATCCATTAACTGTTTCTTGTAACTCAGTTTTGCTCAATTGTTTAAGGGCTTTTCACTTTGATCAAAATTGGTAGAACATAAAAGAATTTTTGCTGAGTCTGAATTCTAGGTAAATAACACTTGAAGTTATACGGGAAAAAATGAGAAAAATATTTCTAAACCATATAAATTCTGAACAGTTTTATTAACTAATCAGTGCTCTTTAGCCAAGAGCCCTTCAACAGTGATGAATCTTCGAATGAAAAGCAAGTAAGAGAACATTTTTTTGCAACTTTACGTTTAACTAAATCTACTTTTTAGTGAGTGCCTACCAGTCTCAGTGCTGAATATCTTAAATTTTTAAATTATTTTCTTTTATATTAGCAGTCCCAAAGGATTCTGACCTCTCCAAACTACTCCTTTCATAATTTCTGGTGATTTTACCCATATCAAGTCTCAATTGTATGATCAAAGAAAAGAAATGAGACTGTATAGGGCCACACAGATGAAGTAAAAATGATGTGTACTCTGTTTTGTAGCAAGTTTTACTCATGATCTTATAATTAACTAAAAAATGCTGACAACAGGTCAACTGATAGGAGGGGTGAATCAACCTGGGATTATTATATATCATTATTATTATATAATTATTATATATTATGTAATTATATAATCAACCTGGGTTATTTATTTTTAAATAAATAACCAACAAATATAAATAAAGAAGCAGTTTATGGTATATACAATGAGGCACTCAATTCTTCCCAAGTAAACAGGGATGAGTACTAAAATCAATGGCAACCCACTCCAGTATTCTTGCCTGGGAAATCCCACGGACGGAGGAGCCAGGTGGGCTACAGTCCACGGGGTCACAAAGAGTTGGACGACTGAGCAACTGAGCTCACAGCACACATACTACATCTTTGACTCATCTGGAGGTTTTCCTCTTGGAAAACAGGTGCAAGGAAATAAGGTAGTTAAGGGTTTTCATTCTGACACACTCTCTCTGCCAAGTCTCCGAAATCCATTTTGTTAATTATGTTCTGCTTCTGAGTCTAAAAGAAAGAAACACTCTGAAAGAAAGTGGACTTTTCATTTCTCCCAGGCAGTGTGCAGGCTGATGGTGATGCTCATTTTATACGGGGGTTGGGGGTGCTGGAGCACAGAGGAGAGGACTTTGCTGGGAAGGGTATGTTTGTGCTTCAGCATTTGACTTCTGGCAGTAAGTTCCCATCATTTCCCTGTGTTTCTGTGCGGAGGAGCCCCAACCTCACTGAATTACAGTGTTGTGGTTGCTGCTGTTCAGTCGCTCAGCCGTGTCTGGCTCTTTGTGACCCCATGGACTGCAGCACGCCAGGCCTCCCTGTCCATCACCAACTCCCGGAGCTTGCTCAAACTCATGTCCGTTGAGTCGGTGATGCCATCCAACCATCTCATCCTCTGTCGTCCCCTTCTCCTCCTGCCTTCAATCTTTCCCAGCATCAGTCTTTTCAAATGAGTCAGCTCTTCACATCAGGTGGCCAAAGTATTACAATATGGAGGTAGTTTTTTCATCGCAGGATCTATAATGCTGAGACAATGAACTCCATGAGATTTCCTAGGTCATGGAAGCCAGGGGCTTAAATGAAGTGTAATTATGCAACCTCAAGAGGGAGAAGAAGATAACAGTGATATCTGAGTTACAAAGCAATTTGTTTGTATGCAGACTTTAAGAAAAGACTGGTCATTTATGATCATCTAAATCTTTAGACACACATTTTCCTAATAATAGGGGCCAGTTTTGAGCTTCAGCTGTGTGCTAGGTTCTTTACAGATGGTCTATTACCTTGAGTCTTTTTAATTATTCAATAGGAGATGTCGTTATCCCTATTTAACAAAAACTCAGGTGCAGAGAAATCAGATGAGTCCCCAAGGTCACCTGGCCGTAAGCGGTGATGTTAGGATGCAAACCCAGCCCTAACGGAGAAGCATCATCAATTCCTAGAACATCAGATCAACCCTTTTCACATAAGGTTATTCATGTGCCTGTTGTAATTTCCGAACTTCACTTCATCCTCTTCTTAAATTTCTACCTAAAACCCTCTGGTTCTTGAATATCTGACTTGGAAAAAAAAATCCTCACAAAGTCCTCAAAGACCTATTGCTGTTTGCCCCCCAGCTACGAGTCATTATCTGTGACCCCCTGTCCTCTGTCTTCCCTTACACTCCACTCCAGCCACACTGAACCGCTGCCTCCAGGTGTGTTCTCACCTTGGCAGTTACGCACTCGCTGTTTTCTCTACCCAGGAGGCTCCTTCCTGGGAGATCCACGGGCTTGTTCCTCCACCTCCTTCAAGTTTTTCCTTAAACGTAAGCTTCTCACTGAGGTCTTCCCTGAATTCTCCATTTAAATTTGAAGCTGCCCATCACCCTTCATCCCAGTTCCCCGCTTTCTTTTTCTCCGTGATACTTAGCACCACCCAAACTTCTAGACGTCTTAGACGTCTGCTGACGTGTTTTCTCTCTTTCTCCCTCCATTAGTATATAAAGGCAATGGGAGGAGGGGTTTTTGTCTGTCTTTCCGAACGGAAAGACACAGAGTGGAAAATTCTTAAATATTTGATAGATAATCAATAATTTTGAACCAAAGCAATAGATGGGGCAAGAATCGTTGTACATTTCTGTTCCTGGGTTGTTTGTCTTGGCATTGAAGTTCCAGGAAGAATGCTTTTCTTTTTCTGAATTGAAAATGAGAAAAATCTTCATTTTCTGAAAACGAACAAGCACAGCAGCGAAGCAGTGCACGTGAACAACTTGCAAATTCTTGTTGCAAGTCAGTCCACACGTGAGAAGATGAAAGGTGTTTACTGGTGGGCACTGGCAGCTTGGAAGGATCTTAGAGTAGAATATCTAATTGTAAAATATGCTAATTATTGACTCACGTTATAGAAACATAAACAGTTTATATAAAATGAAGTTGGGACTTCCCTGGTGGTCCAGTGGTTAAGAATCTGCCTTCCGATACAAGGGACGCAGGTTCAGTCCCTGGTCAGGGAACTAAGATTCCCACATGCCACAGGGCAACCAAGCCCGTGCACCACAACTAGAGAGAAGCCTGCATGAAGGCCGCACGCCAGCTGGGAAAGACCCCGCGTGATGCAACAAAGATCCCACGTGCCTCACCTAAGAGCCAATGCAGCCAAAAACAAACAAACAAACAAAATATATATATTTATATGTTTTAAAAATGAAGTTGAACAGATGCCCTCCTTCCTCACTGTGCTTTGGACCATTATTTCTCCTCCTCCTTAAAAATCTATTCTCAACCTCGATTCTTTCTTTTTCGTAAGGTTTTTAAGATAACATTTCTTAACAATTAACATGTACATAATAGGAAACCAAAAAATACAAGAAGCAAAAAACAAAGTCATTCATAGTCACAAGCAGTTTACCATTGGACATGGCCTTCTAGGTCTCATTTGTGTATTTTCACAACTGAGCATCCATTTTTATGTAATTAAGATCACACAGTTATGGATCATGCTGTTTCACACATCATGAATATTTACCATTTCAAAATCCCAAAGCTATGAGTGTTTTGATAACCAAGAATACATTACACTGACTCAATCTGGAAGGAAAAAACGTAATCTTGCCTTTCTTGGTGACAAAAATTTCAAAGACAAAAAATGGCAATAGGCCTCTAGATAAACATTGGCATAACTATGATTAAAATACTACATCCCCTTAAGGTTCAATTAAAAATGAGACATAAAGCAACGGAGTACACAAGGGATAATGCCTCTAAGAGGATTCATTATCCAACCTAAACTATAAAGTGTTAGAAAGGAGGTATGTTTCTGCTGAATTATTTAACTATGCATTCCCGTGGTACAGCCAGAGATGCACATACATCAGTGGTTATCACCAGAATATAAATATGAACACATCCACATACAGCCCTCCCTCTATACTTCCTTCTGCCCCTCAGCTGCCAACCTAAATGAACAAGTCCTGACATACATTTCTCAGTGACGATTTAATAATTCCAGGTCCAAGATGCTGCCTTTTTTAAAAAATCAATTATAACGAAGGTATTTACAAATTGGTTAATTCATTACTTCTACTTTGTATCATACACTGGATACCTCAGGACATCTAAAAACCCTAGATGTTGCAAAATAATGAACCTTGTCCACAATAAACATAAGTGCTTCACAAAAATGCACATACAGACCTATGCTGCTGCTGCAGTTATAATCTAAAACTGTCTTCCAGATAATGGAGATATTAGCCAAGAGCCTGTCCCCTAACCCTTCCATTACTCCTGCTCCAGAATGTCAGCAACTAAGTACCAGACTACATCCAGCTCCAACCCTACCTTGATTCTTATGCCCTCAGTCATTACCACCCAGATATCTTTTTTGTTGTTACTGGTGAACTGCAGAGTCGTCCTATCTCTTCATTGCTTGAGGATCTCAACTCCTGATGCACTGAATCTTCTATCCTCCTTCTCTTGTAATTGCTGATGTAGATCAAGTATCCATGCAGATCTTCTTTCCTATGCCTTGGCCTCTGAGTGAGTCACTTGGTCACTCCAATAGACGTGTTTACCACTCTGCCTCTCAACTCCCCTTCTGTGGCCATAGGCCTGGCATTACCGAAGATTCCAAACCCTCATAGTCTCAGTCTCAAACATCCTGCTGTCTTTCCACGTGTCTCCTTCTCATACAGTCATTCCTTCAATTCTTTGGTCTGATTAGGAGCTACAGACTGTTGAAAAACAGTTTTTCACAACATGTGAGCTTCAAGTTAAGTTTTATTTGGGGCAAAATGAGGACTGCAACCTAGGAGACAGCATCCCAGACAGTTATGAGAAACTGCTCTGAGGAGGTGAGAGGAGGAACTAGGATATATAGAGGTTTTGCAACAAAGGGTAGGTAGTCGGGGACACCAACTTTGGGAACACCAAGGACTACTGTTAATTAAGGAAATCAGACATGTCAAGTTAAGGAATTTAGTGCTTTTCTATGTGTGGAAAGATGCAAGTCCAGGCTCACTGAAATCACTCCTTTGACATGCACCTCAGCTGTCTGGGGCCAGTGTCCTGCATTTTCACATTCCAGGTCTCCTCAGGGCTCACTGTGGGGAGTGGCTGCAGTCTGATAGCTGCTAGATGGCAGCTATTCTTCCTTTCTGTGTTCCCGCAGGGTTCATCAGCTCACCGTTCATGGTGGCTACAACTGCTGCTGACTGTGACACCCTTTGGGCTTCCCTGGTGGCACTGGTGGTAAAGAACCCACCTGCCAGTGAAGGAGATGTAAGAGACGTAGGTGTGATCCCTGGGTCAGGAAGAGCCCCTGGAGGACAGCATGACAACCCACTTCCTATTCTTTCCTGGAAGGTCCCCTGGACAGAGGGGCCCGGAGGGCTACAGTCCATGGGGTCGCAAAGAATCGGACACAACTGAAGTGACTTATCACATGCACGCACGTGACGTCCTTTGCTTATTGATATGGCAGGAAACAGCTTCTGTCTTAGCTCAGTCAGTAAAGAATCCGCCTGCAATGCAGGAGACCCAGGTTTGATTCCTGGGTCCAGAAGATCCCGTGGAGAAGGAAATGGCAACCCACTTCAATATTCTTGTCTGGAAAATCCCATGGACAGACAAGCCTGGTGGGCTACAGTCCATAGGGTAGCAAGAGTCAGACATGACTTAGTGACTAAACCACCACCATGGCAGGAAATACTCTATTTCTCACGTCCATTATTAACACCTCACTGTCTTTCACCTCTCTCATATCTTCATTTCTTTCTTATGAAGATTAGTTTCCATCATCTATCATTATAAGCACTGACTTGTATTCATAGCCTTGACTCTCTCTCTGTCATCCTTGCCTAGAAAAACTCTACCTTGGTTAAATCCAATTACCCACCTACTATGGGCTGGACTTTTGCAGGTGAGCTTGGCAAGCAGTTTCACTTTAAGTCATTCACCCCAAGTAAACCCTAAGTGCTATACAGCAATAACATCCCATTTCCCGAGTTACTCTCCCTCTCCCCCAGATAAACACGCCAGGCCTCCTCCCCTCTCCTCCATTCTCTAGTCCTTCTCTTCCATTCTCATGCCCACGTGATCACCTTGACTTCCATTTCATCTAGAATAAAATCAACCAGAAGAGAATTCCTCGTGGTCCCACAGCTACCCATCTTCCTGAATCTGTGTCCACATCCTCTGTCTCCTCTCCTGAATTTTAAGCCACCTTTTAATCTTGGGCCCCATGCCCTCTCAGCAATCCAAGGGCATTGCTTCAGCAATCCTTGCCCTTCTGTCCAATAGCACCTACATTTTCCTCTTTACTGGATTATCTCCCATCAACATTTAAACATGCTATTGTTTCTCCCATCATAAAACAATATTTCTTGAGCCTATGGATTAAAGGATGCCTGAGAGACATATCAGTCAGCTGCAGTTCTTAAATCAATATGGATCCTGACTCCAGTGAGACAATTACCTTGCCTCTTTTAGAACACTGATTATTTGGTGACTTTAAAGAGTTATTATATTTAGGGTTTTTTTTTTAATTTTTAAAAGACACTTTATCTATTAGGATTATATATTGAAACACTTATAATTTAAAAATGTCCTTCAAGTTTATGTCTAATTCTGTGTCCTTTTGTAGCAAGATGTGGCAAAAGAGTTGGCTAGAATTCTAAATCCTCTCCCCAATGCCTGTTAAGCTCACTCCAGTTAGGTTTTCACCAAAACTGTTCTTTTCAAGATCACCAGTGACTTCCACAGTTGCTAAATCAAATGGCCAATTCTTAGTTCATGTCTCAGAAGCATTTGACTCGGTTGATGACTTGATCTTCCTTATAATACTTTGTTCTTTTGGCTTCCAAGACACCATCCGTCCCTTGGTTTCTCTCCACACCTCTGGTTGCTCCTTCCGAGTTTCTTTTTCTAGTCCTTCCTCTTCTTCCTGATCTCCTGTTGTCAGAGTGCCCCAGGGCTCCACCTTTGGCCTTCTTTCTATCTCTTTATCCACATCGTTGGTTATCTCATCCACTCATGTCTTTGCATACTGCCTGTGATACCTAAATAGAAATCACCAATTCAAACAGCTCCACCAAATTCCAGACTTATATAACACACCCCCTACTTGACATACATGCCACTTGGATGTCTAACAGGCATCTCAAACTTGACCTGTGAAAACTAGATGCCGATCATTCCTCCAAACCTGCCTCACCTGCAGCTTTCCTCATCTCGGGAAATGGCACTTCCATTCTTCCAGCTGCAGACCATTAGTAATAGACTCATTCTTGACCTTCCTCTCATACTCCATATCCAAATCCATCAGAAAATACCATTGGTTCTACCTTTAAATCTGTACAGACTCCAACCGCTCTCAGCATCTCCTCGGCTACCACTCTGGTCCAAGAACAATCCTGTCTATTGTTGGTCTGCTTGTTTCCACCCTTTGCTCCCTTTGGTTTACTTTCAAAGCCGTAGTCAGTTTGATTCTTTTAAGGTAGGTTAGACTGTACCATCCCTCTGAAGGCCTTTGCTCTCTCTCTGATAAGAAGACAGACTCCCCTGGATGGCCTACAAGGCACATGTGACCTGCTCCCTGTAACGTCTCTGACTTCTCGCATGCGTCCCACTCTCACGTCCCACTGTCTCAGCTCCAGCCACACTGGCCTCACCGCTTGTTTAAACAACCCAGGGACACTGTTGCCGCAGGGCCTTTGTACTGACTGGTCTCTCTTCCTGGAATACTCTTTCCCAGATAAAAGTGTGGCTTTCTCCCTCAGCTCCTTCAGACCTTTGCTCAACCAGCTCCTCAGTGAGGCCTTCCCTACACTCTCTAACTGTGGTCTACCTCTGGGCTCTTCCCTTCCCCTCCTCTGTGTTGCTTTTCCCCATGGTATTGATCATCCTCAGCTAACATACTGTGTGTTTTACTTTTATTTAAAAAAGATTGTTCCTCTCGCCCCCCTAGAATGAGCAGGAGAAGCACAGTAATTTCTGCATGCTTAGTTTACTGCTATACCTGAGACACAGAAAACAATCAATCGATCCTTATTAAATAAATGCATATCCTATTTTAAAATTCTTTCAAACAAATAATGACAGGCTGTCTTGAACTTAAAGCCTCTAAGCCCTTGTTTTCAATCAATTAATTAAACTGCTTTTTAAACAGTCAATTAACCTTCTTTCTGCTCTTAGATGCATTTCCATCTACCAATTTACAGATGTGACTACACATTCATAATGAATCTGTGTCTACATGTTGACCTTTAGAGAAGCCCACGTTCATTACAAGCAGACATAAAAGAGACTTGTAATTGCTGCTGAAACACTGGCGAGCCAATTAGTGCTTATTTAACTTGCAATTGAATTCATCAAAGGTTAACTGTGTATTTGATCATGACAAAACATCTCACACACAAAAAATGGACATTGTTCCAATGTTTGGCAATGCTAGAGCACATAACTGCTAATGAGAAGCAATTTGTTCTTGCTGTGACATCAAATATCAGTTGGCTTTTTTTTTTTTCCCCCTGGCATCTTTAAAATTTGGTGATATTCTTGCCCAGCACATAACCCTGCAGGATTCATTCCCTCCAAACTCAGGTCCTGTTATTTTCATTAGACACTTAACTTGAGAAGGTTCCCATGACCTAGGCAATTAGACTTCAAACTGTCTGCCAGGCTTGGCTCAGCTGCATGCTTTTTGTGAGTAAATACTGGGTAGAGACAAATTCTCTTGAAACTCAGTGCCCCTCACTTGATGAGCTCTTTGTGGAAAGTGCCAGAGTCAGACAGGGGAGAGCAAGGCCCTCCAGCTTGTAGACTTCACTCTGCATGGCTACGTTTGCAAAGGAATTCAGGTCCCTTGCCGGCTGACAGCTACTCTCCATATCCTTCTCACTCCAGTACCAGCACTTACAAATTTTAACTGTACCCTGAAGGGTTTATTTGAGAAAAGGTACACCACTAGGAAATTCTGGGTTCAAAGTGGTCAAATAAAAATGTAGGCAAATGGGAAGAGATACAGCTTCAAATAAAATGATCCCTGCCTTGGTAAGTTAGAGGATTTCCACAGACTAAGGCTCTTTCCCCATCAACTCCAGATTTGGAGGTTGTCCAGCGTGGCTCAGCACTCAAGACGTGTTCATTCTCACCTCCTGTTCATTTCTACACGAGAAATGGAAGAGTGATTAAAAGTCAGTGATGATGCATTGAACCGAAGCTTTTATTTTTCCTCCCTCCTGAGATCCCCTTAAGAAACGTGGGAAAGAAAATTTTAATATATAGACATCCACAAGGACAAAGAGGACAGATGAGGACAGATGGGTGGTCTAGAGAGCTACAGAATTCTGGGGGGAAGGCAGAGAAGAAGGAGGGCAAAGCTTAAAGTGCCCACAGGAAGCCACATTCAGAGGCAACTGTCTCACCCTGAAGCACCTCTGAAGGGTGTGGGGGGGGAGGATTTAGAGGTGCTGGACGTAGCAAGAGTGATATACAGGGCTAAAGACAAAAGGGCTAATTTTACGTCTCTGTCTGGAAATGAGGGTTTCCCAGGTGGCTCAGTGGTAAAGAATCCACCTGCCAATGCAGGAGACACTGGTTTGATCCCTGGGTGGGGAAGATGCCCTGGACGTGGGAATAGCAACCCACTCCAGTATTCTTGCCAGGAAAATTCCATGGACAGATTTACCTGGTGGGCTGCAGTCCATGGGGTCACAATGAGTCGGACACGACTGAGCAACTAAACAACAACAATCTGGTAACCCTCTACCCTATTTATGCAAAATACCAGCTGCCAAGTACCTCCTCTCTAAGCTGGAGATTTGAAGTACCTTTTCTGAAGAAGTTGAAAAACTCTAAAACGAAAAAGACCTCCATGTTGGCATTTTAGGGCTCAACAGCAGAATGGCCAGTTCCCTACAAAATTGCCCTAAAGCAAAGTCTATTGGTAGACAAGCTCCTGAGATCAGATTTTCAGTGCCTCAGTCTTAAGCATGAATATGACAACGAGGAACACCACTCAAAGAATGCTAACCTCAAAGATGGAAACCAAGATAAACAAATGGATGTGCAGGAGGGGTCAAGGGCAGGGATGAGCCGGAACAACAAAAGGCATGCAGAGAACAGAAAAGAACATTTTACAAAGCAACGATTAGTGACCTGAGGTTAATCTGAGAAGATGTTTTATCCCTATAACGACAATGATAATAATAGTTAATATTTATTGACAGCACGCTGTGAGCCACTGCTCAAGAAGACAAGGAAACTGAGGGACAAAATAATTCAGTGGCTGATAGTAAGTTTAGTCCGTGGGGAAATGACAATGCAAATCCAGATAGTCTGAATTTAAAACCCCTGCTCCTGACTGCTGCGTGTGCTTCTTCAAACATGCTATAAAAAAGGAAGATGAGACAAGAAAGCACTTTAAAAATGTATTTGACAAATATATATTCAGAGCCTTCTGTCTTCTAAGTACCAGTCTGGGTGCAAAAACTGTAACAGGAAACAGAACCAGCAGAGCCCCAGCTCTTGTCAAGCTAAAATTAAAATCTTCAAAGCCAGGCACAGAAAGACAAATACCACATGATCTGTCTTACCTGTGGAATCTAAAAGAGTGGAATTCATAGTAACAGAGTACAGTGGTGGTTCCCAGGGGCTGGGGGACAGGAAAATAAGAAAACGCTGGTCAAAAAGTACAAAGCCTAAGTTCTGACAGTTTCGGGCACAGCCTTGTTGTTCACTCCCTGAACTGCGTCTGACTCTTTTTGACTCAATGGACTGTAACATGCAAGGATCCTCTGTCCTCCACTGTCTCCTGGAGTTTGCTCAAACTCATGTCCATTGAGTTGAGATGCTATCCAACCATCTCATCCTCTGCCACCCCCTCCTCCTTTTGCCTTCAATCTTTCCCAGCATCAGGGTCTTTTCTAATGAGTCGGCTCTTCACATCAGGTGGCCAAAGTATTGGAGCTTCTGCTTCAGCAACAGTCCTTCCCAAGAGGGTTGACTGTTTTTAGGATTGACTGGTTTGATCTCCTTGCAGTCCAAGGGACTCTCAAGAGTCTTGTCCAGCACCACAATTTGAAACCGTCAATTCTTTGGTGCTCAGCCTTCTTTATGGTCCAACTCTCACATCCCGACACAACTACCGGAAAAACCATAGCCTTGACTAGACGGACCTTTGTTGGCAAAGTAATGTCTCTGCTTTTTAATATACTGTCTAGGTTTGTCATAGCTTTCCTTCCAAGAAGCAAGCATCTTTTAATTTCATGGCTGCAGTCACCATCCACAGTGATTTTAAAGCCCAAGAAAAAAAAAAATCTTTCACAGTTTCCACTTTTTCCCCTTCTATTTGCCATGAAATGATGGGACCAGATGCCATGATCTTAGTTTTTTGAATGTTGAGTTTCAAGCCAGCTCTTTCACTCTCCTCCTTGACTCTCATCAAGAGGCTCTTAAGTTCCTCTTCATTTTCTGCCATCAGAGTGCTATTATCTGCATATCTGAGGTTGTTGGCATTTCTCCTGCAATCTTTATTCTATCGTGTGATTCATCCAGCCTAGTATTTCACACGATGACTATAGTTAATAATGCTATATAGCATATTTGAAATTTGCTCAGAGAGTAGATATAAAGTGTTCTCACCACACACAAAAAATTACATTTATGTAAGGTGATGGATATGTTAATTAGCTTGATTGTGGTAATCATTTCACAATGTATACACATATCAAAACATCACTTTGTATACCATAAATATATATTATTTTTATTGGTCAATTATTACCTCAGTAAAGCTGTAAACTTTATAAATTAATTAATTTTAAAAATTCAATAGAAGACATAGAAGATATATATAGTCAAGAATTTTACCAAAAGATTCAATAAAAATAGTAGGAGAAAATTATAAGAAAATGTCTAGGGGTTCCAGGACAGCCCTTTTCCACTTGCCAGGAATTCCAGGGAAAAAACAAAGGAAATGAGAGGCACAAGCTATCCTGGGAACAATGCCAAATATTGTCAAACAGGTGAACAGCACAGGTCTCCAATTGGAGGGACCCCCTTCACCCCAGGGTCCAGTACAATAAATGAAAATATATCTATATCTGTATCAAGGCACACTTTCATGAACTCTCACACCAGGGTAAAGAAGGCCATATAATCATTTCACAATGTATACATATCTCAAATCATGTTGTACACTTTAAACTTAATATGTTATATGTCAATTATATTTTAATAAAGCTGAGAGAGAAAAGAAAGCTATAAAAGCTATCAGACAGTAGAAACAAGTCAATGACCAAAGAATAAAAATATGAATGGCATCGTATTTAGCCAAAAGGGACACCAGGTACTGGAATTCAATAAAGTAAAGCCTTAAGAATTCTAAAGGAAAGTGATTTGCAATCTAAAATTTATAGCCAGGTAAAGTATCAATTGACACTTTCCCCCACATTCATTAAGAGTGGGGGGAAAAAGTCATTTTTTAGTCATACAGGATTCAGAAAATATCTTACATATATCACTTTTCTAAGAAATTACTTGAAAAAATACTACAGAGAATTATCTGGCTGTCCAGTGGTCAGGACTCCGCCTGTTCACTTCCAACAGTGCGGGTTCAATCCCTAGTTGGGGAACTAAGATCCCTAAGCCATGTGGATTCAGGAAGAGACTCCCACTGGAGAGAGTGCAGAGACTGAGAGAAGCCTGAACTTCAATCTGCAGGCCATGGGTTTCAGGCTGGAAAGCAACAGGATGAGATTCAAGTTTTAGAAAGAACATCCTCTCCTAAGTCTGAAGGCAGAGTTAGTAGACACTTTCTGGGAGATGAGTTAGGAAGTCTATGCAAAACTCTGTTGAAATGTAATTCAGACCTAAACTAAAGTGGTAGTGATAAGAACCATGACTCTGCAGACATATAAACAGCTGACCTGACATCTGATTTGGGCTCTAGCTCAATTGCATTTTACTGTAAATATTCATGGCATGAATATTTTTTTTTCCATTTATGTTCCTTTTTAAATTATTTGATGCTATACTGTGCAGTATTTTACGGAACACAGTGTATAACTTTACATAGTCACATCTTTCACTATTTCTGCCATAATTTGTAAATTGGACACAATGCCTAAAAAGGCTTTTATGTGTATATATATACACATATATCCCCTTCCTCTTGGACTTTCTCCCACCCCTCCTCAGTTCAGTTTAGTTCAGTCACTGAGTCCTGTCTGACACTTTGTGACCCCAATGACTGCAGCACGCCAGGCCTCCCTGTCCATCACCAACTCCCAGAGTTTACCCAGACTCATGTCCATTGAGTCAGTGATGCCACCCAACCATCTCACCCTCTGTCATCCCCTTCTCCTCCCACCTTCAATCTCTCCCACCCCTCCAGGTCATCACAGAGCACCAAGCTGAGCTCCCTATGCTTTATAGTGGTCCCCAGTAGCTATCTTTTTCACAGGAGTATATATGCATGATAGCCTATGTATGTGGCATGAATATTGAGCAAGGACAAGAGAGAATCCACAAGGATGCAAGTCCTGGAAGATGGTAGTTGGTAGGCAGGAAATAAAGAAATGCCAGTAGGCTTAAAGGGAAGAACCATTCCATCATCTTGAGAGAAGAGGCGATGCGTCCATTGAGAAGTGTAGGGAGCTCCCCCCTTCCTCCCTGCGATCTCTAGATCTCTGCAGGGGAACTGAAACTGTTTCTCAAAGGGTGAGGGGCTGCAGCTGTTCCCCTTGCTTGACTCTGGAAAGGTTGAAGGAGCAGGCATGAAGTGGCTTGCATCAGGAGAGTGCAGCATCTCAGGGCACTCTCGGAGCAGCGGGCTTAATGGATGCTTAGAGAGACATCGAGTGGCCCCTGCCCATGGGGAGGGAGATGGCTCCAGATCGATCCTAGTATTAAGTGGATCCAGTTTGGGCTGCAAATGGCTTTGGCCCTTGAGACGAGGTTGGAGAGGAGAGAAAGGCCACGGATCTGCAGGGCGCTGGCAAGCATGGGAGGAAGGGTAGACGTGATTCACGGTACGTTAGGAAGTCACTGCAAGGTTTTGAGCAGGAACGCGACCTTGCTTCACTCATATGTGACGACTCCCCTGGCTGCCGTGTGGAGAGTGGTTTGGAGGCAAGTAACTGACAAGACCACTATAGGAGCAAGAGATGCTATTAGCTCAAACCATGAGGCTCAGAATCTCCTGCCCTTGAATCTACCGATGCTCCTGGAATGGCCTCTCTCCAGATGATCTCTCTCATAAGTAAGCCACCATTTTGTGAGAAGCTCAAACCACTGGGAGAAGCCACATCTGCAATCTCAGCTGAATGCAGGGTTGAGCCATCTCAGCCCTGACACCAGAACATGCAAGTGAAGCAGTCTGACGGAGCCCCCAGCCACTGAGCCACCCTAACCACCGAGTCTGCCCAGCTGAGCCCCAGACAGCAGGAACAGACACAAACCATCCCTTCCACACCCTGTTCTAAATCCTGGCCCATAAAAGCTATGCTTATAATACAAAATGGTTTGATACCACTTAGTTTGGGGGTATTTTTGTCATGCAGTAACTGGAACGGTTATTAAAGTGGTTCCTTAAGAAATATCTTTTAAAATGCAGACACATTCCTTGGAAGGATAAACACCTTCAGATGAACACTCACAACCAGTGTATCCAACAGACAGCAAAGCAGAGAAAGGGAGCCAAGAGACGCTCTCTTGTTTCACTGACAGAAAAGAGACACATAAGTGGCTTCCAGAAAACTGGAGGCAGAAAGGTGGCCACGCCACAAAGACAGCACAGTTAAAAGAGAAAGGTATGCGTCAACAGGACAGGCAGGAGAGCAAAGTCCAACCGCATTTCCCTCACAGCTGTGCTTCATTCCTCAACTCTTTCACCGGCTAGGAAGTTATTCATATATGCCTGTTTTCCAAAGGTTAAAAATCACCTGGAGGTCATAAAACAACAAGCACAAAGAGCAATTGTTACCCCCCAGGGAAGTTTGGGAAATGCCAATATATGGATTTTTAAATTTTTAAAACTATTTATTTAGCTGGGCCAGGTCTTAGTGGTGGCACATGGGATTTTCGCTGCATCGTGAGGAACTTCTGTGGTGGTGCCCAGACTCTCTAGTGGTGGGGCACAGCTCTGGGACGCACGGGCTCAGAAGCTGCAACGGAGGGCTTAGTTGCCCCCTTCCATGTGGGATCTCAGTTTCCCAACAGGGGATTGAACCTGCATCCCCTGTATTGCAAGGTGGACTCTTAACCACTGGGCCATCAGGGAAGTCCCAGAAATAAAAAGTAAATATAAAACAAAATGGTAAACATGATACCCTCCCCCAAGAATCACAGTTCCACAGTGAATAGAGTTAACACGCAAATCTCATGTTAATAAAACTCACGTAGCAAGTTCTCCCCTTCATGGATCACAGCTCTCTGGTGGCAAAGAGGCTTGCATAGGTCAATGAAATTATGAGCCATGCCTTGTAGGGTCACCCAAGACAGACACGTCATGGTGGAGAGTTCTGACAAAACGTGGTCCCTCCTCGAGGAGGGAATGGCAAATCACTCCAATATTCTTGCCTTGAGAACCCCATGAACAGTGTGAAAAGGCAAAAAAGATATGACCCCAGAAGATGAGCCCCCCAGGTTGGAAGACGTCCAACATGCTACCAGGGAAGAGAAGAGAAATAGCACCATACAGAAGGCTGAGCGCCGGAGAACTTACGCTTTCAAAGTGTAGTGCTGCAGAAGACTTGTGAGAGTTCCTTGGACTGGGAACAGGTCAAACCAATCATTCCCAAAGGAAATCAACCCTGAATATTTATTGGAAGGACTGTTGCTGAAGCTGAAGCGCCAGTATTTTGGCCACCTGATGCGAAAAGCCAACTCATTGGAAAAGGCCCTGATGTTGGGAAAGATTGAAGGCAGGAGGAAAAGGGGGTGACAGAGGATGAGGTGGTTGAATAGCATCACCAATTCAACGGACATAAGTTTGAGCAAACTCCTGGAGACATGAAGGACAAGGAAGCCCGGCATGCAAAAGTCCATGGTCACAAAGAGTCAGATACAACGTAGCAACGGAACAACAGCAGCAAGTTCTAGCAGCCTTGAACCTTGAGAAGGTAAATCCCAGTAAAGTTCAGTTACTGTGATGTGGAGGAAGAAGCTGTAAATATTGGAATTCATTTGCTAATCAGTTTAATATTCCGTGCTAATTATATGGCATATAAAAATATGAGTATAAAAAGAATATGTAATGAACACTGATAAAATATAAAATAAGAGAGGCACTAGGTTAAATATTTGTGGTTTATTCAAGCCATTATTCAATGCAAGTAAAAATGATGGAGCAAGATACATAAGCTGGACTCTTGAACAGAGAAAAGAGCAGAAAATGTCTACAAGCCACGAAGTAATGCTACCTTAGTAACTAACACTAATGTCTACACTCTCCCAGCTTCACTATCTCCCCCACTGTTTTTGGAAGTACCTTGAATCTCATTTCAGATTGTTAATATAAACAGTAGATCTTCCCTGTAGCTCATATGGTAAAGAAACTGTCTGCAATGCAGGAGACCAGGGTTTGATCCCTGGGTCCAGTATTCTTGCCTGCAGAATCCCATGGACAGAGGAGCCTGGTGGGGTACAGTTTGTGGGGTCACAAAGAGTCGGACATGACTGAGCGACTAACACTACTTCTACTGAGTCTCATTTCAGATTGTTAATATAAACACTAGAGTTTTCTTTCCAGGAATACATTTAGAATCTTGTAAAGAATGGTGAAATTGACCTGTCATGAATTTACCATGTAACTGGTTATGACTCCTAAGCTCTGTATCATTAGAAGATTTTCATGATACTGGTATTGATCCAGATCAACAAGTAATTTATCAGTCCCCAAACCCTAGTCCCCACAGAGACTGGGAGCAACAGGCCCTTTGAGCCTGTTCAGATTTATTCTCTTGCCTCCTGAGATCCGTTAGTAGTTATATGGTGTAGTTTTCCAGAGTAAAATTGACAACTGTCTCTGATTCCAAGAGTTTGTGTGTGTTGCAATGGGTAAAACAAAATGTCTGATGTACTATTTATTATTTTTATTGATACTGGAGTTCTAAGCAATAAACATGAGAGTCCCAGGAATAAAGACGTGGATGTAGAGAACAGACTTGTGGACACAGTAGGGGTGGGAGAGAGTGGAATGAACTCAGGAGTAGCACAGAAACATATGAACACATATACATATATATAGATATATATATACATATATACACATATACATTACTTTCCCAACAGAGGTCCGGATAGTCAAGGCTATGGGTTTTCCAGTAGTCTTGTATAGATGTGAGAGTTGGACTATAAAGAAAGCTGAGTGCTGAAGAATTAATGCTTTTGAACTGTGGTGTTGAAGAAGACTCTTGAGAGTCCCTTGGACTGCAAGGAGATCCAACTAGTCCATCCTAAAGGAAATCAGTCCTGAATATTCATTGAAAGGACTGAAGCTGAAGCTTCAATACTTTGGCCACCTGATGAAAAGAACTGACTCATTTAAAAAGACCCTGATGCTGGGAAAGACTGAAGGCAGGAGGAGAAGGGGACGACAGAGGTTGATGAGATGGTTGGATGGCATTACCGACTCGATGGACGGGAGTTTGAGTAAGCTCCAGGAGTTGGTGATGGACAGGGAGGCCTGGCGTGCTGCAGTTCATGGGGTCACAAAGAATTGGACACGACTGAGCGACTGAACTGAACTGATATACACTACCATGTGTAAAATAGCTAGCTAGTGGGAAGCTGCCATATAGCACAGGGAGCTCAGCTCGGTGCTCTGTGATGCCCTAGAGGGGTAGGGTGGGGACGGGGTGGGTGGGAGGGAAGCTAAAGAAGGAGGGGATATATGTTCATGTATACATATAGCTGATTCACCTTGTTGTAAAGCAGAAGCTAATACAGCACTGTAAAGCACTTATACTCCCGTCTAAAAGTTTATTAAAAGGGGAGTCCCTGGTAGCATATCAACTTAGAAGCATATTATCCCTCCTTAGACCAGTGGCTGTGTGTAATATCTCAGAGGGCATGTTCAGTAGAAGGCTAATCAGTCATCTCCCTGTGAATCTCAGACCTGTCTGAATTCTAAAAGGTCCTGGTTGCTCACCCTCTGATCACTGTGTCTCCCTCTCAGGGACATCTCTTATACCAGTGTCACAGCCCTACCATCCAAAGGCCTGGAACACCTGAAGGAATTGATAGCAAGAAACACTTGGACTCTAAGGAAACTTCCTCTTTCCTTGAGTTTCCTTCACCTCACACGGGCTGACCTTTCTTATCCGAGCCACTGCTGCGCTTTTAAGAATCAGAAGAAAATCAGAGGGTAAGTGGCAGTGTCTGGATTAAGTAACAAAAGGTTTTGGTGGAAGATGAATTAATATCTGGGTATGAGGAAGAAGTTATGTTGTTTGCAAAACAGGTGGAGAAGAATTTGGAAGCGTCCGTAAGAAACATGAAGTCCATGGGACACAATGACTCTGCAGACCAAAAGTGTTTATAGATAAGAAATAAGGCTTGTATCTCTGGATCAAAGCAGAGGAGGGGAGGATTTTAGGCAGTGATGCAGGACAGACAGGAATGATTTCTCATGAACCTCCAAACAAGGTAGAACAGGCAGTCCGCTGCAGATTTTAAACACCACTCCATAGACGAATCTGTGCAGCAGCTGAAGCCATCTAAAGAATCTCTTTGGGATCAACCTGGTGGGCTAGTGAAACACTAAAGCTTACTTCTGTAAGCAGTCCTGCACAATAGTGTCCCTTATTCATCTGTTCAGTAAACATTTATTGAGCACCTGTTATGTGCCCGGCACTGTCCTACCCACAGCAATGAATAGGACAGACCAGAGCCTTCTGGCATTTTGTTTACATTCTAGCATGGAAGTCAGAAAAGAAACAGGCAAACAAGTAAGATCTCAGATAGTGCTACGAGGGAAATGAGCACAAGGGGCAGACAGTTTATTAAAGAAGAGGAAGAAAGGCTCTTCTGAGGAAAGACAATTTGAGTTGTCGCTCACTTTCCCATTCTATACAATAATAAACCAATACTCACAGACCTTCCCAAGGTGAAATAACCAGGAAATAGTAGAATCAGGTCCTAACCTAGGCAGACTGGCTCTAGTATCCATGATTTTTTTTATTTTTTTAAATCACTGCTGTTCTTGAACTGGTTGCAGAAGAGCAATAAGGACAGCACGTCAGTGGGTCATACTTGGGGAGGGACAGTAACAGGAAATGGTGCAGGAGAGACAGGCCTGACCGGATCCTGTAGAATCCTGTGTATCACACTATGTAGTCTGCACATTTTGCTAAGTGTGGTGGGGACCATTAGTGGGTTTCCAACAAGTGGTGACTTTCTATCCACTGCCTTGCAGAATCCTTCAGTCTTTAATGTGTAACGAGAGCAGTATTCGGGGCCTGCGTCAGAGAAAATCCGCAAGTGCTTTGAATGGTCCCTTCTACCAGGAATATGAGGATCTGGGTGATGGCAGTGCTGGGTACAAGGAGAACTCCAAGTTCCAAGATACCCACAGCAACTCTCATTACTATGTCTTCTTTGAGGAGCAAGAAGATGAGATCATCGGTTTTGGCCAACAGCTCAAAAACCCCCAGGAGGAGACCCTGCAGGCCTTTGACAGCCATTACGACTATACCGTGTGTGGGGGCAGTGAGGACATGGTGTGTACCCCCAAGTCGGATGAGTTCAACCCCTGTGAGGACATCATGGGCTACAAGTTCCTGAGAATCGTGGTGTGGTTTGTGAGTCTGCTGGCTCTCCTGGGCAACGTCTTCGTCCTGGTCATCCTCCTCACGAGCCACTACAAGCTGACCGTCCCACGCTTCCTCATGTGCAACCTGGCCTTTGCAGACTTCTGCATGGGGTTGTATCTGCTCCTCATCGCCTCCGTAGACCTCTACACTCAGTCTGAGTACTACAACCATGCCATTGACTGGCAGACAGGCCCTGGCTGCAACACAGCTGGCTTCTTCACCGTCTTTGCCAGCGAGCTGTCTGTGTACACGCTGACGGTCATCACCTTGGAGCGCTGGCACGCCATCACCTTCGCCATGCGCCTGGACCGCAAGATCCGCCTCTGGCACGCCTATGTCATCATGCTGGGGGGCTGGGTTTGCTGCTTCCTGCTCGCCCTGCTCCCTTTGGTGGGAATAAGCAGCTATGCCAAGGTCAGCATCTGCCTGCCCATGGACACCGAGACTCCTCTTGCCCTGGCGTACATTATCCTTGTTCTGTTACTCAACATCATTGCCTTTATCATCGTCTGTGCCTGTTACGTGAAGATCTACATCACAGTCCGAAATCCCCACTACAACCCGGGGGACAAAGATACCAGAATTGCCAAAAGGATGGCTGTGTTGATCTTCACTGACTTCATGTGCATGGCCCCAATCTCTTTCTACGCTCTGTCGGCCCTTATGAACAAGCCTCTCATCACCGTTACCAATTCCAAAATCTTGCTGGTCCTCTTCTACCCACTTAACTCCTGTGCCAATCCATTCCTCTATGCCATTTTCACCAAAGCCTTCCAGAGGGATGTGTTTATGCTGCTCAGCAAGTTTGGCATCTGTAAACGCCAGGCTCAGGCATACCGGGGTCAGAGAGTTTCTCCAAAGAACAGCACTGGTATTCGGGTCCAAAAGGTTCCCCCAGATGTGAGGCAGAGTCTCCCCAATGTGCAGGATGACTATGAGCTGCTTGAAAACTCTCATCTAACCCCAAAGCAGCAGGACCAAACCTCAAAAGAGTATAAGCAAACAGTTTTGTAAGTGGTACAAGGACTTAGGCTGGTTTTTTGAGCATCATTCCAACCATCAACACAACACGTGGCTGATCTAATCTGTAGATAATGTTCATGTCTGGAGAGGGACTAGCAGTAACCTAATCATTGCCTCCAAGAAGGAAGAGAGGCAACCGGCGTGTCTGAATTCCAGGTGATATCACAGTAATCCATACTTCCTGGAAGATTTACTGGATGTTAAGTGCAGCGATGACACTGTGTAAAATGCTTAATACATATCAACTGAGCCATGTTGACATTGCACTTTCTCACTTTTATATAGCATTTCATACTAAAGATTTAGCAAATGGCAAATGCTATTAACTTGGTTGGTGACCACAAGATAAAACTGACTCCGTGTTGGTTCAGTTCAATTTCACGCTCATTGATACAACCCAAGAGAGTTTGATTTTCACGAAACTGAAACGTCCAAGAGGACATCATACAAGGAACAGCCGTTTTGACACATGAAGGGGAGGAGAAGGCTTTGTTTTTTTTTTCTGACTCTGAAACGTAATCATCTCTTCACAAGAATCTACCTGATGGGAACCAACTGTTGCCTGGGAAAACTGGCAAGATTTCAGCTGTTGTGGCTGAGCAAACTAAGAAGTGCTCTTCTTGGCCAGTCTTCTGGCATTAAAAACATGCATTCTAGAAAGTATTTCTAAATGGCAAGTGGGAATTATGAGCTGGGCATTCTAGATCACTTGCTTATTAATAAAGCAGGCTGGACATCCATTTACTGTTGGACCTTGGCCAACTTACTGGGCCTCTGCAGTCTGTAGAAATGAAGGAGCTTAACGGCCTCTTCCAGTTTTAAAACTCCATGGATAACCCTCCCCCTCAAAACATAGGTTGCCATGAGGAAGAGAGAGAAAAACAATAAGGAAGCAGAATCTGTTTTTCCCATCTTTCAGCACTGCCATCTCCTTCTCTTTGGAGCCTAGACATGTGACCCAGGAAATGTTTTCTTTGTTTCATTTTTTGGTTATGATCTGAACCAGAAATTCTAGTAAATGACCAACATATCAAGCTGGCTCTGAATCACTCATCTAATTCCTAGACCTACACAGCTATCATTATCAGGCCAAAAGCAGGCGGATACACACAGTATAATGAATAAATAACATAAAAGGTGGTTTTTGCAAATGCTGGTTAGTTACTACTTCACTGTGAAAATTCACTTGAAACATTTAACTTGTCTTCGGGGATTGGCTAAGTAAAGAAATATGATACAACACTAAAACAATCAAGACAGGTTTCTACTCTCTGAAACTGTCAGCTTTTTCCAATCTTGTTGACCACTGGACATTAAAGTCTATATTCCCCAACAGTGCTCCCTTACTTAATATGGACAGGATTTTTATCACAGATGTATTCTCCAGGTTATCTGTCAAGACAGCCCCTTAATTTCATTCTAAGCAGAGACAGCATTTGCTTCTCAGTGCTCATGAAGCACACTATGGATTAAAACCACAGCATGAATTAAAATCTTTTGTTAAGTCTGTGGAGCAGGGTTGGTGGGCCCAATGGGCCCCCAGAGATGGTGACCCTGACTCACCTGGAATCTCTCAATAGCCATACACATTCCTGATTATCATTGAGATGTGGATTAGACATTTCAGTAGAAATGATATACACACCTAAAGTCATGACTTATTCACAAATTAATTGTAACTAATGAAATTAAACAAATGTGTTACCTTTGACATGTGCTTTTCATCTGTGACATCTTGAAACATCACATTCTGATAATGTTTTACCTTGAGTAGTTGAAATAATACATTCCTAGAAAAAGTAACTTCTACAGATTTGTTGCTAAAGTTTGCATTTGTGACATGAAGTAAATTTTCTTCCTGTGTGCTGAGTCCTAAAGTATTTCTTTTATAATCTGTGAGCTAAAACTAAAGACAGGAAAACATTGGGTAATAAATCGTCAGGCGAGTGTGTGCTCCTCGGTTCTGTCTCGTCACAACAAAGATTTGGAGCGACGGACATTAAAGCCCTCAGCGCATCACAGCTCTCGGGTCTTGGACAAACGTGTTATAGCTCTTAGACGAATCAGTGTTACAGCTCTATTTTATTTAGAAGATAGCAGGAGAATCCATCCTCAAAGCGTGAGGGCATGCCAACCCAAAGACACAAAAAAGAAGAGTGGATGAGCGCACCAGCGTGTAGGGGAGAGAGAGAGCCCTTTGGCTCCTCTTTTTATATGTTTTTCCCTCCCCCTGGGCCTGCCCTATGCAAATTGGGCTAGCCAGGAGTGCTGTCGGAAAGGGCGATGGCACTCCACTCCAGTACTGTTACCTGGAAAATCTCATGGATGGAGGGGCCTGGTGGGCTGCAGTCCATGCGGTCACGAAGAGTTGGACATGACTGAGCAACTTCACTTTCACTTTTCACTTTCATGCACTGGAGAAGGAAATGGCAACCCACTCCAGTGTTCTTGCCTGGAGAATCCCAGGGACGGGGGGAGCCTGGTGGGCTGCTGTCTGTGGGGTCGCACAGAGTTGGACACAACTGAAGTGACTTAGCAGCAGCAGCAGCAGAAGTGCTGTTTGTTCTATCTGAAGTTCTCACTCCGGTCCTCAGACCTTCCTTTGACCTTTCTTTGTTCTATTTTCACGGGCTTTTCTCTACCTTGTCTTTTAGCCACCGCCATTTTAGACTCCTGTTTTCTATTCTAACTACCTAATAAATCCATATCAAAAAATTATTGACTACGAATAACTTAAGTATAACATTGTATCTTGGTTGTAAATGGTCTTTATGTGAAAAAATTTACTCATGGTAAAATAAATTATGATTCACTGACAGGCAATGACATCTAAGAGAAAAAAATGATTGGTATTTACCCTTGGAATTTATATAGTGCTCTGTGGCTCAGCTGGTAAAGAATCTGCCTGCAATGCGGGAGACCTGGGTTCAATTCCTGGGTTGGGAAGATCCCCTGAAGAGGGGAATGGCTACCCACTCCAGTATTCTGGTCTGGAGAATTCCATGGACAGAGGAGCCTGGCAGGCTACAATCCATGGGGTCACAAAGAGTCAGCCACAACTGAGCAACTTTCAGTAAGCAATGAAAACGCTATGTGTTAGACACTCAGTCATGTCTCACTCTTCGGGACCCCACGGACTGTGGCCCACCAGGCTGCTCTGTCCGTGGGTTTCTCCAGGCAAGAATACTGCAGTGGGTTGCCATTCCCTTCTCCAGGGGATCTTTCTGACCCAGGGATCAAACCTGGGTCTCCCACATTACAGGCAGATTCTTTACCACCTAAGCCACCCGGCTAGCCCTTAATGAAGATAATACATCTATTAATACAAGACCTGGTCAGAGTTAGTTTAACTTGGTAACTACCTAAATATTTCAGCTATCTAAATGTGGAACCAAGTCATAAAGACAAATAGCCTCAGGTCAGTCACACAGATGTCACAAAATTCATGCCCTAAGGTTTGTACATGTTGCTCAAAGGAGTTTCTCAAAAATCTCTCAAAGTTTGACTCTTGCTCAATGGATAATCTGCTACATATCAGAAGCAGCTGATTAGAAGAGTCTATTACAAGGCAGCACCATGATAGTGGCAATATAGTAAAAGCGAGGGCAAGAAGATAAAACTGAATCATTAGAATTAAAAACAATAACTGTGGGAAAAAATAATCCTGTTTGAAGTCTTTGAAGAAAAAATTGTAACACAGTGGACTGATTCTCATTCATTCTAAATACCTAAATAGACAGGAAAAACTTGGTAGCAATGCATTGTTTCAAAAGATATAAAGTTCCAACTCAAAGTGGTGAACAAGGCCTGGGATCTATCAACCTTCCTTTTCCAAATTTCACTGAAATGATAGTGAGAAAATATAAAATGAGATCAAACCGAAACTGTATTGTGAACAGGAGAAATGGTACCAACAACACACCCAAGGCTTTGATCACTCTCCGAAAGATGGAAAATTTCTGGCCTTGAGTTGATGGATGACTTAGGGTGCAGAAGGTCACAGCCTAGAACTCATTCACAGGATAAGGCTGGAGCAGTGGAAGGACAGGCTTCCCTGCAGAGTCCCAAGAGACCCCCAGGTCTGGAAGTCACAGGTCTAAGAGGCGACTTATGTAATTAATTGCAAGTCCATCTCACCTGGCCCCTCCCATCCCCTCTCATTCCATTTAGTTAGAACAACTGACATATTCAGGGTTCTGCCCAGGTTGAAATCAAGAAACTGATTGTAAAGAAAGTGAATGTTCAGTGTAGATAGGGCTAAGTTTCTGGTCCGGGGCGGGGGGCAGGAAGCAGAGAACTGAACTCACTTGCCCACTTCCTCCCTCACATTGTTAAGTGAAGCCGGGTCATTGATGCAAAGGTATCAATATCAGTGCCCAGCCAGGGAAAGGTGGAGAGAGATCTACATAATTTGCTGACATGAACCATCTTCTTTCTTTAATCAAAAATTAAAAATGAACCACAATAATTACCAGACATTTGAGAAAAATGAAGTGCATATCAATAGCACACACACACACAAAGACCAAATTGAACAAACAGAACATTTCTCCAGAAAAGTCTGTTCAGAAACACGGTATTATTTTTAAATTTCTAATTAATAATATCAGATAAATTTACTAATCAAAAGCAAGAAGGAGTTTTGGCAAATTTAGAATGGGATTGCTGAAGCAAGAGCTTTAACAGAATGACTAGGAGCTAAAGTAGAAGAACTCTAGAATGTTCAACAAATAAATAAAGATATGAAATATCTGACAAAAGTTGAAAGATATAGAAGATCAGCCTCAAAGTCCAACATAAGTATAATAGTTTTAGAGAAAATATACAAAATGTAATAATAACCAGAGCCACAGAAGAAGAAAACTTCTTGAGCAGATTGACAGTGTCTCCTTAGTACTACGGGGATGGATAAAAAAGACTCACATGTGGAACAGTCCATATAAAGTATCAGAACACCAGAAGTAAAAGAGGGATCTAAAATGTTGGAGAATAAATGAAGAAAGATATAGGAAAAAAAAAAAAGTCAGGTATTATAAAAAAAATTAACAAGTAGTTGCTGCTGCTGCTAAGTCACTTCAATTGTGTCCGACTCTGTGCAACCCCATAGACGGCAGCCCACCAGGCTCCTTTGTCCCAGGGATTCTCCAGGCAAGAATACTGGAGTGGGTTACCATCTCCTTCTCCAATCAGAGTGACGTTTAATTCAAGTTAACAACATCATATACTAGAGGACGTGATGCAACGTTTTCAATGCCTTGGGAAAAAGTGTTTTAAATCCAGGATCCTATACTGCTGCTAAGTCGATTCAGTCGTGTCCGACTCTGTGCGACCCCATAGACGGCAGCCCACCAGGCTCCCCTGTCCCTGGGATTCTCCAGGCAAGAACACTGGAGTGGGTTGCCATTTCCTTCTCCAATGCATGAAAGTGAAAAGTGAAAGTGAAGTCACTCAGTCGTGTCCGACTCTTCGTGACCCCATGGACTGCAGCCTACCAGGCTCCCCCGTCCATGGGATTTTCCAGGTGGAGTGGGGTGCCATCGCCTTACCCAGTCGAATTTTCATGCAAGTGTAAGGGCAAAATAATGACATGTTTATATAGCAAGTACCTGGAAGGTTAGTTACGTCATAAATTATTCAAAACTTGGAATTAAGCAAAAAGATAACTTTTTTTTTTTTTGGTGTGTTTTCAGTGCAGTGCTGGGCTTGACTTCCTATTGTTAAGGCAATTTGCAACTTGATAAGGACAGAGGTTAACTTGTCTAGATGATCTTTATTGACAGAGATTCAACCAACTTCTGCATGATTTGTGGACCCACTGAATGTTAACCAGTTTTGTATCTAACCCAGCAGTTTTATAACACTTACAACTGCTTTTAGGTGAAAGTGAAAGAGAAAATATTAGTTGCTCAGTCATGCCTGACTGTGTGTGACCCCATGGACTGTAGCCCACCAGGCTCATCTGCCCATGGGATTTTCCATGCAAGAATATTGGAGTGGGTTGCCATTTAGGTACTTAACTTCTTAAGTGCATATTTGGACCAGTTTTAACAACTTGCTGATATTGTCATCAAATTTTAAGTTGAATAAAATCTTTCAAAAATGTTTACATTTGCAGAAGAGTCATTTTCTGACATTACCCATATCTCCCATCTGAAAACTTACTTGAAGTAGTACTTCAGATATAATGTAATTTCCTTTTCAATGGCTCTTGACACACTCTTGGTTTTACACTTGATAATATTTGTGTGCTATAATTCTATAAATATTTAAAAATCAAATTGTATGATTCATATTTCCCAATAGACTATAAATACTACAAACCTTGACAAGTCAAAGTAATGGTATTGCTGACAAAAGTCAGGAGGGGGAGGAGAATGGTAAAGGAGAAGGACATGATAAAGGAGTTAATTCCCTATGTTACACAGTGGGGAGGGATGAGAGACCGCCCACAGTGAACACAATAAGAAATAGAAGTTTGTTATAAAGTCAAACAACTAAAAAGCCTGAAATTAATACCAGCCTCCAAATTTTAAGGCTGGGAGCTAGGAGATTATGCTAAAACAACTAATTTCCTAACCTCCCTTATGTGCAGACAAAAGATATATTGTCTAAATATCTGTAGTTCAAATATCAGCTACCTAAGCATAACAAAAATATAATAATAACCTTCAGCAGAAATCAAATCAGAAAATGACTAAAAGCAGTTTCCTTTAGGGGTTGGGACTAGGAATTGAGTACTGTTAGGAGTTGAATTGAACCCCCCCAAATTCAGGCTGAAGCCCTAACCTTCAACATGAGTGTATTTGGGAATAGGGCCTTTATGGAGGTAACTGGTGTTAAATGTGGTCATAAGGGTAAGGCCCTAATCCCATCGGACTGGTGTCCTCATGAGAATAAGACGCGCCACAACTCTCTCTTTCTCACGTACACACAGTAAACATGATGGCAATGATACAGCAGGAAGGCGGCCATTTGCAAGCCAGGAAGAAGCCCACACCAAAAAACGGATCTGTTCACGCTTCAGTCTTGGATGTCTAGCCCCCAGAATTGTGAGAAAATAAATTTCTGTTGTTTAAGCCATCCAACATGTGGTATTTTGTTATGGCAACTCAAGCTAATACACTGTGCTGCTGCTAAGTCGCTTCAGTCGTGTCCGACTCTATGCGACCCCATAGACGGCAGCCCACCAGGCTCCTCGTCCCTGGGACTCTCCAGGCAAGAACACTGGAGTGGGTTGCCATTTCCTTCTCCAATGCGTGAAAGTGAGAAGTGAAAGTGAAGTCACTCAGTTGTGTCCGACTCTTCGTGACCCCATGGACTGCAGCCTACCAGGCTCCTCCGTCCATGGGATTTTCCAGGCAAGAGTACTGGAGTAGGGTGCCATTGTAGATGAAAACTTTTCAACTGGTATTCCTCTGTACTGCTAATTCTTTTTTTTATCATATGCTTACTTTTTAAAAACATTAAAATGGAAATTATTATACTAATATTATGCTTTAAGATAATTAATCAAAATGTGGCATTTAACGAAAGGTACAAAATGGCCAAGTTTATCAGGTAGTTGAGTTATTATGTCTGTAGAGTTACAAGGGCAGGAGGCAGATATCACACTGAAGGTCACTTGAACAATAACCTAACCACTATGAAATCTAGCTTTTTAGGATTTGACAAAACAAAACAATGAGTTTTAAAGTGCTTACTTTCCAGCAATATCTGATAAGCTAATCACTAAAAAGGTAAAAGCCCTTTAGAATTTATTCTACTGGACAACCTATTTACATTAAATCAGACTTTTTGTTTCCCTTAAAATGGATTGCTGTAAAAGTGGCATAAGGAAAATTAAACAACTAATTGTTATCTGTAATGAATTTAGTAAGTAAAAAGTAAAACTTTGAATAAAGTAAGGAAACCAAGATTGTGTGAACCACTTCAATTTCATCACCCATTCAGTATAATTTTGAAATCTGTTTTGGAAATTTGAGAATATTGAGGAATATTCTGTTTCATTTACTGAAGTATTTTATATGGAGAGGGATTAGGAGGTGATGGACATTTGTTCTTGGACAGCATACAATGAAAAGTTTAACTGTGTCGCATCCCTGTACCACCCAGTCTTAAAAAAACACAACACAGTTCCTCATAGCACATTTTGGGGGTGTTTAAATGTCACAGTGAACTACAGAAATAGTTCAGGCATTTGGAAATCAAGCAATGAGGTATTAATAATTCACTGTAATGTGATATAAATAAAGGATTCTAGTCATTGAGAAATTTATAATCAAAATGGCACTACAGATCTGCCCACTACATGGGAAGTACTTTAACAAAAGACTATAATTTATTCCTGTGACCCAGGTTTCTTTCACTACAGGCCCTGCCATGTAAAGACTAACCCCAAAGAGAGTCACAAAAAAGTATGAGAAACTGAGAAAGAGCCTCAGTTCTCTAGGAGGCTTTTCAAGTATTTCAGCAAGGGCCATATTAAATAGATGAAGCAAAGGTTGGGAAAAACAAGACTAGTTTCATCCCTACTTTTTTTTTTTTTTAAAGTAAATCCCAGGTTTAAATTTTACTACATTCCACATCAGTTCCCCAGACACCACGTGGAAAAGACTTCTGGAATGAGAGTGGACAAAGTTAGATATTGTCACACAAGACATTGGCAGATGATTTGTGGATCTGTGGGAATACGGGACTCCTAGGGTTCTTTTCATTAGTAACAAATTAGAACCATTCTGCTCAATTTACTCTCAGGTATTTCTCTAACTTCTCTAAGTGTTTGTTAAGCACTTTCACAGAAGAGGAACCCAGGGAAGTATTAATAGCTTCAGCAAATGTTGGAGAAATGAGATACCCTGGCCAGTCGGTGCCACGGTCCAGATGAAAGGGGAGATGCCGGACGTTATACCTGTTTTCACCATCTGTGGGCCAGCTTTGGAGAAAAGGAAAAAGTGAGCACACACCTCTGGCACTTATGTCTTCCCAGACATCCAAGTTGCTACTTACTTCATTTTAATTAGTGCACTTGAGCCACTACTGGGAGCAACAGTTGGAGGAAATAAAAGCATTTCCTTCTGCTTTTTCATCCAGCCTCAATGGTGCCCCTGGTACCCACTCAACCTGCAGCCATACTGTCCTCCATGTGGAAGACCCTCAACCTCCTCCAATGCGTCCATCCTATCCTAGTCTTAATACCGTCTTTCCAACCTGTTCATTCTTTGCTGTCCCTCTCCAGGTCATAAAAAGATCATTGCTATGGTCCTCATTCCACCATTAAAAAAGGGGAAAGGGGTCTGGAGGCTGCATCCAGGGCATATTCAGAAACTGTTCAAGAACCATCACATAGGCTGCTGACGGAGAGAGTGAGAAGGTGCAGAATGCGGTAGTAGCAGGGCTTCCGTGGCCCAGGAGTAAGGTGGTGATTACATACGAGAAAGAAATGTGTGGCTGGTGCTGTTTATCATCTCCTCAGCTGAAAAGGAAATGAAGGGGCTAATAATTTCATTTGAAGGCCTCTTAAAGCAATTACTTACTACTGTCCCCCATTTCTGCAGAAGGATTCTTTAACTTTTTAAGTCAATAACAACCACAACAAAATCAATGGTTGGAAGAAGTGTCCAGAAGCATCTAATCCCTTTGAAAACACATGAGTTCTTAAACCCTAAACTTTAAAAACACTTTCTATGTTAATAGCTAACACATACCTATGTATGTGTATATGTATACAGTAACTCTGTTATGGTTCTTACTAGGTTCCAAGTGCTATTTTAAGTTTGTTCTATTAAAAGTCATCCATTTAGGATAAAGAAGGTGTAGTACATATATACAGTGGACTATTACTCAGCCATATAAATAAGGAAATAATGCCATTTTCAGCCACATGGATGGACCTAGAGATTGTTATACTGAGTGAAGTAAGTCAGACGGAAAGAAAATATCATATGATATTACTGATATGTGGAATCTAAGAAAGGTCTACGAATGAACTCAACTACCAAACAGAAGTAGAGTTACACATATAGAAAATAAACTTGTGGTTACCAGGGGGGAAGAGGTGGAGGGATAAATTGGAAGGTTGGGATTGATATAGACACTACACAATATAAAACAGATAACTAATAAGGGCCTACTAAATGGGGGGACTCTACTCAATACTCTGTAGTGGCCTATATGGGAAAAGAATCTAATAAACAGTGGATATATGTATATGCATAACTGATTCACTTTGCTGTACATCTGAAATACAACACTGCAAATCAACTATACCACAATAATTTTTTTTTAACAAAACTAAAAAAGAAAAAAAAAACTCTCAGTCAACAGAAGAGTCCAAAATGCAGTACTTGGATGGAATCTCAAAAACAACAGAATGGTCTCTTTTGTTTCTAAGGCAAACCATTCAATATCACAGTAATCCAAATCTATGCCCCAACCACTAATGCCAAAGAAGCTGAAGTTGAATGGTTGAAAGGTTCAGTGAAGTTGAATGGTTGAACGGTTCTATGAAGACTTCTAAGAACTTCTAGGACTAACAGCAAAAAGAGATGTCCTTGTCATCAGAGGGAACTGGAATGCAAAAGTAGGAAGTCAAGAGATACCTGGAGTAACAGGCAAATTTGGCCTCGGACTACAAAATGAAGCAGGGCAAAGGCTAACAGAGTTTTACTGAGAGAATGCACTGGTCACAGCAAACACCTTCTTCCAACAACACAAGATGACTCTACACATGGACATCACCAGATACTATCAGCAGATTTTGGTCAATACTGAAATCACATTGATTGTATTCTTTGCAGCCAAAGATGTAGAAGCTCTATACAGTCAGCAAAAACAAGACCGGGAGCTGACTGTGGCTCAGATCATGAACTCCTTATTGCAAAATTCACACTTAAATTGAAGAAAGTAGGGAAAATCACTAGATCATTCAAGTATGCCGAAATCAAATCCCTTATGATAATATAGTGGGAGTGACAAACACATTCAAGGGATTAGATCTGATAGAGAGTGACTGAAGAACTATGGACAGGGGTTTGTAACACTGTACGGGAGGCAGTTATCACAACCATCCTCAAGGAAAAGAAATGCAAAAAGGCAAAATGGTTGTCTGAGGAGGTCTTACAAAGAGCTAAGAAGAGAACTGAAAAGCAAAGGAGAAAAGGAAAGATATATACATCTGAATGCAGAGTACCAAAGAATAACAAAGAGAGACAAGAAAGCCCTTCTCATTGATCAATGCAAACAAAGAGGAAAACAATAGAATGGGAAAGACTAGAGATCTCTTCAAGAAAATTAGAGATACCAAGGGAACATTTCATGCAAAATGGGCACAATAAAGGACAGAAATGGTATGGATCTAACAGAAGCAGAAGATATTAAGAAGAGGTGGTAAGAATACACAGAAGAACTGTACAAAAAAGAGCTTCACGACCCACATAATCACGATGGTGTGATCATTCACCTAGAGCCAGATAACCTGGAATGTGAAGTCAAGTGGGTCTTAGGAAGCATCACTATGAACAAAGCTACTGGAGGTGATGGAATTCCAATTGAGCTATTTCAAATCCTAAAAGATGATGTTGTGAAAGTGCTGCACTCAGTGCAGTTCAATTCAGTCGCTCAGTCGTGTCCAACTCTTTGTGATCCCATGAACCACAGCACACCAGGCCTCCCTGTCCATCACCAACTCCCCGAGTTCACCCAAACCCATGTCCATTGAGTTGGTGATGCCATCCAACCATCTCATCCTCTGTCATCCCCTTCTCCTCCTGCCCTCAATCTTTCCCAGTATCAGGGTCTTTTCCAAATGAGTCAACTCTTCGCATCAGCTGGCCAAAGTATTGGAGTTTCAGCTTCAACATCAGTCCTTCCAATGAACACCCAAGACTGGTCTCCTTTAGGATGGACCTATGGGATTTCCTTGTAGTCCAAGGGACTCTCAAGAGTCTTCTCCAACACCACAGTTCAAAAGCATCAATTCTTCAGTGCTCAGCTTTCTTTATAGTCCAACTCTCACATCCATACATGACTACTGGAAAAACCATAGCCTTGACTAGACGGACCTTTGTTGACAAAGTAATGTCTCTGCTTTTTAATATGTTGTCTAGGTTGGTCATAACATTCCTTCCAAGGAGTAAGAGAGTCTTTTAATTTCACAGCTGCAATCATCATCTGCAGTGATTTTGGAGCCCCCCAAAAAATAGCCCCCCAAAATAAAGTCAGCCACTGTTTCCCCATCTATTTGCCATGAAATGATGGGACCGGATGCTGCACTCAATATGCCAGCACATTTGGAAAACTCAGCAGTGGCCACAGGACTGGAAAAGGTCAGTTTTCATTCCAATCCCAAAGAAAGGCAATGCCAAAGAGTGCTCAAACTACTGCACAGTTGTACTCACCTCACACGCTAGTAAAGTAGTGCTCAAAATTCTCCAAGCCAGGCTTCAACAGTACATGAACTGAGAACTTCCAGATGTTCAAGCTGGTTTTAGAAAAGGCAGAGGAACCAGAGATCAAATTGCCAACATCCACTGAATCATACAAAAAACAAGAGAATTCCAGAAAAAAAGTCTATTTCTGCTTCATTGATGACGCTAAAGCCTTTGACTGTGTGGATCACAACAAACTGTGGAAAACTCTGAAAGAGATGGGAATACCAGACCAGCTGACTTGCCTCCTGAGAAATCTGTGTGCAGGTCAAGAAGCAACAGTTAGAACTGGACATGGAAAAATGGATTGGTTCCAAATTGGGAACACAGTATGTCAAGGCTGTATATTGTCACTCTGCTTATTTAACTTGTATGCACACTACATCATGAGAAACACTGGGCTGGATGAAGCACAAGCTGGAATCAAGATTGCTGTGAGAAATATCAATAACCTCAGATATGCAGATGACACCACCCTTATGGCAGAAAGTGAAGAGAAAAAAGAGCGTCTTGATGAAGGTGAAAGAGGAGTGAAAAAGTTGGCTTAAAGCTCAACATTCTGAAAACTAAGATCATGGCATCTGGTCCCATCAGTTTATGGCAAATAGATGGAGAAACAATGGAAACAATGAGAGACTTTACTTTTGGGGGCTCCAAAATCACTGCAGATGATGACTGTAGCCATGAAATTAAAAGACGCTTGCTCCTTGGAAGAAAAGTTATGACCAACCTAGACAGTCTATTAAAATGCAGGGACATTACTTTGCTAACAAAGGTCCATCTAGTCAAACCTATGGTTTTTACAGTAGTCCTGTATGGATGTGAGAGTTGGACTATAAAGAAAGCTGAGCACTGAAGAATTGATGCTTTTGAACTGTGGTGTTGGAGAAGACTCTTGAGAGTCCCTTGGACTGCAAGGAGATCCAACCAGTCCATTCTAAAGGAGATCAGTCCTGGATGTTTTTTGGAAGGACTGATGTTGAAGTTGAAACTCCAATACTTTGGCCAGCTGATGCAAAGAGCTGACTCATTTGAAAAGACCCTGATACTGGGAAAGATTGAGGGCAGGAGGAGAAGGGGACGACAGAGGATGAGATGGTTGGATGGCATCACCAACTCAATGGACATGGGTTTGGGTGAACTCCGGGAGTTGGTGATGGACAGGGACGCCTTGCATGCTGTGTTTCATGGGGTCACAAAGAGTCGGACACTCCTGAGTGACTGAACTGAACTGAACTTCAATCCCATAGCTCCATGGAAATTGATTACATTAAGGTAATTCATGAATCCATGATACTAAACCCAATGGCCTGTTTTCAGTCCCCATGTCACTTGACCAGTTACATGGGGTACTTGATACAACTGCTCCCTTCCTCCCTATTGATGCCTTCTCTCCCCTTTGCTTTTAGGATGCCGTATTATCCTGGTTTTCCACCTACTTCATGAATTGCCCTTTCTCAAAGACCTTTCCTGTTCTCTCTTTATGCATCAACCTCATAATGTCATGATAACCTGGAATTCAGTCCTAGGCTTTTTTTGCCTTTTCTAGCAACATTTGTGCCCTAAGTGATCTCATAAGGGCAAAAGATTTTGAATGCTAACTGTATACAATGATACCCAAAAGTACATCTCCAGACCAGACCTTTCTCCAAACTTGTATGTGCATATCCATCTGCCTCTGTACCAACTCCACTTGACATCTAACAGCCATCTCAAAGTCAATGTGTCCAAAACTAACCCCCTCATTTTCTATCACAAAAGCCACGTCACCTACAGCCTTTCCCATCTCAGTTGATTGCAAATCCTTCAAGGGGCTCAGACCAAAATCTTAAAGCCGTTCTTGATTCTTCTCTTTCTTTCCTCCCCACATCCAAATCATCAAGTCTTTTTGGCTTAACCTACAGAATATATTTAAAATATGACCTCTTCTTACTCATTCACTGCTAGCATCTGGACTATTATCATCTCTCTTCTTTCAATTATTAAATTATCTCCATTGTACCTCTCTGGTCTCCCTATAGACTATTGGTTAAAAAAAAATTTGTTTAAGAGTATTTTGAGACATAAAAAGTATATGAAATCCAGGAACTCTTGTGTACTCTTGCTGAAAATGTAAATTGGTGCATCTACTGTGGAAAACAGTATGGGAGAAATTCCTTAATAGGTTACTTAAAAATCTGAAAATAAAGCTACAATATGACCCAGTCATCCCACTCGTGGACATATATTCAGAAAAGACTAAAACTCTAATTGGAAGGACTGATGTTGAAGCTGAAACTCCAATACTTTGGCCCCTGATGCGAAGAGCTGACTCACTGGAAAAGACCCTGATGCTGAGAAAGATTGAGGGCAGGAGGAGAAGGGGACGACAGAGGAGGAGATGGTTGGATGGCATCACCGACTCAATGGACATGGGTTTGGATGGACTCCGGGAGTTGGTGATGGACAGGGAGGCCTGGTGTGCTGTGGTTCATGGGGTAGCAAAGAGTCGGACATGACTGAGTGACTGAACTGAACTAATTCTAAAAGATACATGCACTCCAATGTTCACAGCAGCACTATTTATAACAGCCAAGACAAGGAATCAGCTCAAATGCCTACCAGCAGATGACTGGTTTAAGAAGATGTGGTACATACATACATAGAATATTATTAATTAGCAAGTACTCCAGAGAAGGCAATGGCACCCCACTCCAGTACTCTTGCCTGGAAAATCCCATGGATGGAGGAGCCTGGTGGGCTGCAGTCCATAGGGTCGCTAAGAGTCGGACACAACTGAGCGACTTCACTTTCACTTTTCACTTCCATGCATTGGAGAAGGAAATGGCAACCCACTCCAATGTTCTTGCCTGGAGAATCCCAGGGACGGAGGAGCCTGGTAGGCTGCCGTCTATGGGGTCACACAGAGTCGGACACGACTGAAGTGACTTAGCAGTAGCAGCAGCAGCAAGTACTCAGTCACGTTTGACTCTTTGCAACCCCACAGACTACAGTCCTCCAGACTCCTCTGTCCATGGGATTTTCCCAGCAAGAATACTGGAGTTGACATTTTTTATTACTCAGCCATAAAAAAAAAAAAAAAGAAAGAAAGAATGCCATTTACAGCAACATGAATAGACTTAGAGATTATCACGCTAAGTTTGAAGTCAGTCAGAAGGAGAAAGATAAATATCACATGCTGTCACTTAAAATGTTTACTTTCTGCTCCTTTACAGAGCAATCTGCCAACCTCCGGTATATTCTCAACAGAACAGAGTTGTCGTTTTAAAACTTAGGCTAGACCTGGTCACTCCTCTGCACAAAGTAAGGCGCTCTCCAGTTCTCTCAGAGCAAAAGTGTTACAGTCGTCCCCGAGGCCCTCTGATCTGGCCCCAACTGCCTCACTGCTTTCATTTCTGACTTTCCTCACTATTAACTGTATTCCAGCTGCTCTGCCTGCCTACTATTTCTTGCTTACACCAAAAGCTCCTTGACCAGGCTCTTGGCATGGATTCATCACTGTCTGGAATGCTCACCCCTAAGATGTGTGCATGCTCAATCATGTCTGACTCTTTGAGACCCCTGCCAGGCTCCTCTGTCCATGGGATTTCCCAGGCAAAAATACCAGAGTGGGTTGCCATTTCCTTTTCCAGGGGATCTTCACAACCCAGGGATCAAACCTGTGTCTCCTGAGTCTCCTGCACTGGCAGGCGGATTCTGTACCACTAGCACCTCTTGGGGAGCTACTCCAGATAGCTCCATGGATAAATCCCTCACATTCATCCAGCCTTTGCCCAAATGGCACCTATTCAGAGTCCTGTCCTGACAACCCGACTTAAAACTGTAACTTGTTCCATGCTACAATTGTAGTCTCCCTTATCTTATTCTTTTTTTCTTTTTCTATTGTGCTCATCACCTCCTAACAAACTGCTGGATTTATTTATTTATCATGTTATACTAAATATAATGTAACATAAATTCCAAAAGAATAGACATTCTGTTGATTTCTATTTGTTGGTAATATCCCAGGAGCCTAGAAGAATCCCTAACACATGGTAGATGCTCAATAAATGTGTGTTAGATTTTAACTGAATTATCCTTAATGTCTATGAAATATTTAAATGATGCTGAATCCTTAAAATGCATACTTCAATTATAACAGTACATCTCTGGTATAGTGTAACTATATATCAATTTTCTGCTTTATGATACAGTTAGACATCTGCTGTGGTTAAAAAATCAGAGATGGCCTTATATAAATTCTTCTTAATGAGTATGAGGAAAAAAAGATTCCACTATATATCTTTTCCTCTGCAAGAAGTCATTTGTTGAGGCATAAATCTAAGGAAGCACTTGGGATTACAAATCTGAAACTCCTGAAGATCACTGAAATTCAGCCTAAATTTCCCTTTCAAAAACCCAGAGAATTGACCACAACTTCCAAGAAGTGTTTGAATGGCTCAATTCATTGTGCATTTATTGAATATTACATGCAACACATGAAAATCAGAGATTTTTTTTTTAAAACTATGTCTCAGTCTTTAAGAAATTTACAATGAGAGAGGAAGAGAGATATATTCACTGTAATAAAAACATTTGCAAAGAGTTTCTGGATGTTAGTATAAAAAAAATGCTGTCCAGTAGAAACACAATGCAAACCACTATGTAACTGTAAACTTTTCAGTAACCACACTTTAAAAAGAAAGAGGTAAAATTACATTTAATAATACACTTTAACCCCATATATATGAACTACTTTCATTTTGGCATGTCAAAATAATATTAAGATGTTTTACATCCTTTTTTCTTCTCTCACTGTCTTCAAAAGTCACTGTGGACTTATGGCACACTGCAACTTGCAGCTAAATTTTCTTCAGAAATACTTGATCCGTATTCAACATTCATCAAATTTACAGGTTAAAAATAAACAGATTTTTCGTACCCAAAGTGTTCTAAACACTTAAAAGTTGCCCATAACTGAATTACATATTGGTTTTATAACTTAAAACTGAATTAATTCGAGCTTCTCTGGTAGCTTAGTGTAAAGAATCCATCTGTCAATGCAGGAGACACAGGTTTGATCCCTAGTCCGGGAAGATCCCACATGCCATGGGGAACTAAGCCCACGTGCCCTAGAGCCTGTACTCCACAACCAGAGAAGCCTCCGCAATGAGAAGCCCGCATTCCGCAACGAGAGTAGCCCCCACTGTCTACAACTAGAGAAAAGCCCGCACAGCAACGAAGACCCAGCTCAGACAAAAATGAAATACATACATAATAAATAGAATTTTTTTTAATTAAGTAAAATCTAAAATTCCATTCTCAGTTGCAGCAGCCACATGCAAGTTTGCATTAGCCGCATGCAGCTAATGGCTACCATGGTGGATAGCAGCAGATTGAGAGCAAGCATGGTCAAACTTTCTTCTGCACAGGGCCAGAGAGTAAACATTTTAGGCTTTGCGAGCCACTCATATCCCTAGCCTAGACGATCCTGCCAGAGCAGGATCAGACAAGTCTTTAAGAAGACTTCAAGAAGGCCATTTGTAAGCTGGGATTAAAGGATGAGTCGGATTTCAAATGTATAAATACAGGAGGGGGATGAGGAGAGCATTCCAGACTGAGGCTTAAACATGAGCCACCACAGGGATGTGAACCACCACAGAACCAATAAGAAAAGGAACCCGGACGCCTAACGCTTAGGCTTAGAGCACTGGGAGGAGGGAAGGAATGTGCAGGTTATTTTCCCAGAGGCGTCCTCCAACCTTTTCTGCCCTGCAGACGCTGACCCTAGGGATGGCATCACCCACACCCTGCTGCCCTCTGGATTCCAGTTGGTTTAGCAACGAGGGTGGGGTGGGCACTGGCTTCAGATCAGAATCAGCTTTCCAGCTCTCTCCCTGTCTCCTGACTGTTCTGGTGGTGGTAGGTAAATGGTTTCAGCTTCCAACTTCTCCATCTCTCTTCTTTGGCTCCAAGTTCTCTCCAGGGTCTAGTACCACCATCCCTGCTTTCCCTATCCACTCAGCCCAGCCCAGGGGTAGCAACAGCTTTGCTGTGGCTAACTCCTGGGTTAGAGTTTCATCATCCCTGTTGCGTTCCCTCAGCCTCACCCATCACTCTGTAAATAGTTTGATCATTAAATTCTCTTCAGTTAAACCCTTGTAGTGGGCCATCTGTTTCCCACCAGCATCTTCACTGATTCAAGTAGACTGAAGCCAGACCATGAAAAGGCCTTACATGCCAGACTATAAAATTTTACCTCTATCCAATATACAGTGGAGAATATCAAGGCTCTTAGCATATAGTACTGTGTTGTGCAGTACACAACCAAATGTGAAGGCCTTCCTCTTAAGAAAGGGGGTGACGTGGTTAAGGAGAACACAGAGGAGGCTGGTCTGGGAGATATTTCAAGGAGAGAATCAACTTGACAATGCCACCAGTAGCTCAGATTATCATGGGCAATTTATGATACTAACCCAGGCAAGAGCGGTTGTCGGTTTTAAATAGAAGTCGTCACAACTACGTAAGTCTGAGCTAAATAGCTCATATTCTCTCCAGTATTCCAGAGTTCATCCTGTGCATCAACCTGTGCCCATTCTGCAGGATCCTCCTGCATTTCTGGCTTAGAAACCAGTCATAGCAGAAGGGTCTTTAGCAGACATTTCCCCACTTATTTTCTGATGTTAGTCTGTGGTGGTTCTGGGAACCAAATAACAAAGTATGAGGATGATTAGACATTTCCTTCAAGATGTGAAACCCAGGTCCTCTGACAAGGGAGAGCCTGTAGCAGAGCTCCCCACACTTGCCCTCATCATGGTGCACTGAGAATATCGTCATATTGCCAAGGATACCACCTGAATGGATGAGGCTGCTCTTGGCCAGAGGTGACAAAGATAGAGGCTCCAGCTGCCCCCGCCTTGGCCAGCTTCCCCAAGGGTTAAGCAGTTCAACCATGAGGCATATGTGCAACACACTGAAGACACATTAGTTGTGAAATTCTGCTTTAGAGCTCCAACTCCATTTGCATGACTCTTTTCCTCTTGGAGCTCTCTCAGGAAGTATCATTGACCTCAGACAAAATCTAGTCCACTTGAACACCAGCTGTAGTCACAGACAAATGACCTCTCCCTTGATTCTTGGAAGCACAGTCAAGGCCATCACTAGCCCATGTTGAACTTTTATACAAATTAGAAGGTGGCCCTCTCGCTCTGGATGGAAAATGTGTGAGCCTAAAACTTGGTTCTTTGTACCTTTTTGCCTTGGTCTGCAATATAGGCCATGAGTAAGGCACATCCATGTTAACATGGCCCCAACAGTACCAGAAAACACCAAATTAAGGGGCTTTACTGCATCCCATAAGAGCATCCTTTCGTTTTAGTTAAAACTCTCTAGGACTATTTGTCACATCTGATAATGATGGTTGAATTGGGGAATGGGAGATTGTACCCCTCACCTCACCTCCCCACCACAGGTGGTTTAAAGACAAGCTTCCTTTCTCAAAATAGGTGGGACACTGGAATCCAGTTAATCTGAGGCCAAGTGACCTTGTGAACAGTCAAGAGGCAGGAATTGTTTTAAGGAGAACATCAGACAAGATAAGAATGCTTTTTGCAGCCTAATAACTTTCACTGAACATACTGAACACTGGACTCTGAAAGGACAGTCTCTCTCTAAACTTCCATAAGAATTAGACTGTATTCCTTGGGTGGAACCAAACTCAGTGATGTAGATCCCTTTGACACACCCCTCTTTTCTTCTTTCTGCATGCTGAGCTCCTCTGTCCAACTGTTGTCAAATCCAAAGCAACACTATTCCAGAAAGTGTGATCACCATCTATGAGGGTAGGTGGACTCTAGGACTTGTTGCTATACACGTATAGGTAAGTTAAATTTATGAGACAAAATATCAACAGACTTTGCCAATGAAATTAATCCAATATTTATCCTCAAGTAATCAAATAATGAGTTGTTCAAACACATAAATGAGATTGCATTTAGGCATTAGGGTTCATGCTGATGGCTATCAGAAATAGTAGAACGTAATTAACTTGGAAAAACTGTCAATGATAAGCGATTTTTTTCCCGGCTGTTTTCCTCCTTGGGGACCCCCTCCACGTGGTGCAGGACCAGCCCTCTTCACTTCTCTTCTTTCTTCCCCAACCAGCCTCCGAGTTTCCACAACCTGTTGGCACTTTTTATACACAGTGGTTCTGCTCTGCACGCCTTACCTCAAATCTTCTGAAGCCTACTTTTTAATGTCATTAATGTGCTTCAAAAATAAAAGGTCACCTTACTGTATAGCACATCAAACATTTCTCAGTGTTATGTGGCAGCCTGGGTGGGAGGGAATTTTGGGGGAGAATGGATACATGTATGCATGCTAAGTCGCTTCAGTCGTGTCCAACTCTTTGTGATCCTATGGACTGTAGCCCACAAGGCCCGTCTGTCCATGGAGATTCACCAGGTAAGAATACTGGAGTGGGTTGCCATGCTCTCCTCCAGGGCATCTTCCTGACCCAGGGATCGAACCTGTGTCTCTTATGGCTCCTGCACTGCATGTGGATTCTTTACCACTGAGCCACTGGGGAAGCCCAGGATACATACATATGGATGGCTAAGTCCCTTCGCTGTTCACTTGAAACTATTAATATCACAACATTGTCAATTGGCTATGGATGTGTGGTACATCACTTCAGTCATATCCAACTCTTTGCGACCCCATGGACTGCAGGCCACCAGGCTCCTCTGTCCATGGGGATTCTCCAGGCAAGAGTACTGGAGTGGGTGGCCATGCCTGCCCCCAGGGGACCTTGCCGACCAGGGATGGAACCCACCCCTCACGTCTCCTGCCGTGGTAGGCAGGTTCTTCACCACTGGTGCCACCTGGGAAGCCCAACCAACTATACTTCAATACAAAATACAAAGTTTTAAAGAAATTATTAAAAACTTAAAAAAGAAAAAAATTTCCGAATGAATGTAATGTCAAAAAAAGATAAAGAAAAGAAAGGGTCATCCATTTCCTCTTTCCTAGCTCCAACCCAAACACAGCACATTCCCAGAAGTGGCTGCCTTGCTCTTCAAAGTCTTTACAGAGAAGGAACCAGTATAAAGACTCCTCCTTCCTATTGTATGAATTGTGCCACCTGCTGCTGTTATCTCCCTTAAAGAACTAAAGACAGTCCATTTCTTGTTTGAAATAGTAACATTTCCTTCCTACTACTGGGAGCAATACTTGTTCTCCACTGGAAGGGAAATGGATAAGACTATGCAAATGACAGGCGTGTGTTAGGGATGGAGGCATTGTGGCCGCTCTGATATTGACAGGTATTATTCCCTCTCTCAGAGAAGGAAATGGCAACCTACTCCAGTGTGCTTGCCTGGAGAATCCCGTGGACAGAGGAGCCTGGTGGGCTGCCATCTCTGGGGTTGTACAGCCTCGGACTCGACTGAAGAGACTTAGCAGCAGCAGCAGCATTCCCTATTTTGGGAATACTGATCTTTAAAAATAAATAAATCATGTTATCCTCTGCTTTAAACTCTCCAATAGACTCTCCTTGCACTCAGAATATAATCCAGGGCCTACAGACCCTACTTTCTAGCCCTTTTGTACTTTCTCCAACCTCATCGACCATCAATCCCTTTCTTGTTTACACTTGTCACACTCCAGCCCTACTAGCCTTCCTTCACTGCTCTCATTCAAAACATACTGAGCATCTATTATGTGCTGGGTAATGTTTTAAGCACATGAACAAAACAGAGAACACTTTCTCACCCAAAGGACACTAGAGTTGATATTATCAATAGTTCTTCTTCCTAGAACTCATTTACCCCAAAGTTTAGCAAGGTCTACTTCCTTTTCATCCTTTAAGTTTCAGCTCAAATGTTGTTGTCGTTCAGTCACTCATTTGTGTTTGGCTCTTTGCAACCCCATGGACTGCCTGCTCCCTGTCCTTCACCATCTCCCAGAGTTTGCTCAAACTCATGTCCATCGAGTCGGTGATGCCATCCAACCACCTCATCCTCTGTCATCCCCTTCTCCTCCTGCCTTCAATCTTTCCCAGCATCAGGGTCTTTTCCAGTGAGTCAGCTGTTCACATCAGGTGGCCAAAGTATTGGAGTTTCAGCTTGAACATCAGTCCTTCCAATGAACATTCAGGACTGATATCCTTTAGGATGGACTGGTTTGATCTCCTTGCGGTCCAAGGGACTCTCAAGAGTCTTCTCCAGCACCACAGTTTGAAGGCATCAATTCTTTGGCACTCAGCCTTTTTTACTGTCCAGCTCTCACATCTGTACATGACCACAGGAAAAACCATAGCTTTGACTATACAAACTTTTGTAGGCAAAGTAATGTCTCTAGTTTTTAATACACTGTCCAGGTTTGTCATTGTTTTTTTAAAGAGCAAGCATTTTTAAATTTCATGGCTGCAGTAAACCGTCCACAGTGATTCTGAAGCCCAAGAGAATAAAGTCTCTTACTGGTTCCATTGTTTCTTCATCTGTTTGCCATGAAGTGATGGGACCAGATGCCATGATCTTCATTTTTTGAGTGTTGAGTTTTAAGCCAGCTTTTTCACTCTCCTCTTTCACTTTCATTAGGAGGCTCTTTAGTTCCTCTTTGCTTTCTGCCATAAGGGTGGTGTCATCTGCATATCTGAGGTTATTGATATTTCTCCCTGCAATCTTGATTCCAGCTTGTGCTTCATCCAGCCCAGTGTTTCACATGATGTACTCTGCATGTGCTGTGCTGTGCTTAGTCGCTCAGTCACGTCCGACTCTTTGTGACCCCATGGACTGTAGCCCACCAGGCTCCTCTGTCCATGGGATTCTCCAGGCAAGAATACTGAAGTGGGTTGCCAGGCCTTCCTCCAGGGAATCTTGCCAACCAGCAATCTAACCCAGACCTCTTGCACTGCAGGTGGATTCTTTACCATCTGATCCACCTGCATAGAAGTTACATAAACAGGTGACAGTACACAGCCTTGACATACTCCTTTCCCAACTCTGAACCAGTCTACTGTTCCATGTCTGGTTCTAACTGTTGCTTCTTGACCTGCATACAGGTTTCACAGGAGGCAGGTAAGGTAGTCTGGTATTCCTATCTCTTGAGGAATTTTCTACAGGTAAGCTCAAACATTACTTCCTCCAAGAGGACTTCCCCAACCATTTTCTGGAGCAGTACTCATTCCCCTGGCCACTCTATTTTATCATCTTTCTTTGATCTCAATTGCACTTACTATTTTCCAATATTATCTTGTCCATTTATTAATTAATTTAAAAGTTTTTTTAACGAATCATGTCTTTCCCAACTAGGATGTGAGCTCCCAGAAGGCAAGGACTTGGTCTGTTGTGTTCCTTGTTAAATCTTTAGCACTTAACAGTGCCTGTCATGTTGTACACACTCAATAAACTGGATACACTGCGTGAATAAATGAATGAATGACAGAAATTACATCTATTTTTGCTTGAAGTCATTTTTCTTGCTCTGCGTGGTCTTTATTGTCAATAATGGCATGTCCCCTAACACTCCTGGGTAGAGGTGAAGATGTGACCAACTCAGGTTAATTATGGACCTGCATTCTTTCAGATACAGTGATTAGTCCAAGGATTGGGTATACAGTCCAAGCCAGGCCAACTGGTACAGTTCTCTAAATTTTAAAAAATATGAAGTTAAGAGACATATCCCTTTCTTAGCTCACAAGCTTTAAGAATTTATATACAGGGCAACTTGTGGCCACCATCTTCCTTTGACATAGTCTGTCAAGGGTAGATCAAAATGAGATTAAAATTTAAGGTTAAATTGGACCACGAGATGAAGGTAGAGGGAATGCCTTTATAACATTAGACAAGCTTCTACTTCCAGTCTTGCTTCAAAAGCCTGGTATCCCAATTCTGTGAGTCACTACATTTCTATTTTTGCTTAAGCCAGGTTTTTGTACCATGTGATTCTGAAAGAGTCCCGACAATGAGTTGGTGCTTACACAGTAACTTTTAAGGCCTCCACTCCTCTTTTACAAATGAAACAATAAAGAACCGCCAAGCGACAGTCATGGCATTTGGCCCCATAGTCCTGGAGTGCTGTTTATAACCTGGGCTCGAGAGATGGCCACCACAAGTCTATCCCACCCCCACTCCCCCGGCCCACTTCAGAGAAGCTGCATGCTAAGTGAGAGGTCACAACAGTTTTCCCTTCCTCTCACCGCTCAGTAAGCAACAGAGAGCGAGGCTTATTTATGGTCAGTGAAGGGTGACTTTCTCTCCCACCCCATACCTGCCCTGAGGGTGTCCTTTGCCTCAGGTCTGGCCATCAATAGCAGTGGAATGACGGTGACCCTCTCTCCGTTTTCCCCACACCCCTTTCCTACCGGCCAAAGCCCAGATGAGAGGCAAACCAAGAATGTATGCCTAAAGTAGTAGCTGGCTTATCCATTCTGCTGCTGCTGCCAAGTCGCTTCAGTCGTGTCCGACTCTGTGTGACCCCATTGACAGCAGCCCACCAGGCTCCCCCATCCCTGGGATTCTCCAGGCAAGAACACTGGAGTAGGTTGCTATTTCCTTCTCCAGTGCATGAAAGTGAAAAGTGAAAGTGAAGTCGCTCAGTCGTGTCCGACTCTTAGCGACCCCATGGACTGCCGCCTACCAGGCTCCTCCGTCCATGGGATTTTCCAGGCAAGAGTACTGGAGTGGGTTGCCATTGCCTTCTCCGTGATTGTGCCTGGGTGGTTATAAAACAGTTCCTTTCCTGCCAAGGTCAGAGCCTGAACGGTTCACACTGGCTTTAAAGCTCATCAGAAAACCCTAGGCAAAAGGTGGCAAACATCAGACCACAGAGGCAAGGCCCTCATCTCACTACGTTCAGTGCCTGACCAGATCCCTTGACTTTTCAATCTAATTCTCCTCATTCTTAAACATATTTATAACCTGGCAGGGATCGGTTCCTTTTCCTGAAGCCTTCCAGCATGAAAACAGGATCTCCCTCCACACAAACGCTCACCCCTCCCTGTCAGTCCCCTTAAGTGGGGTGCTTCAGTTAAGAGTTCATCAGAGATGTTTATCAGTATTCACAAATTAATAGCCAGACAAAAAATAAAAGATAATTCTGTTGTGATTATGTAACTATTACTCAATACTGTTGTATCATGATTGGTCAACAAAAAAACAATAAAATTCTATATCACCCAAAGTACCATTTAATACAAAATACCTGTAATCATTTTTTAAAACCCAGATGCATATCAGAATTATCTTAGAATTTTTTTAAAAATACACAGGCCAGGTATTGCTTTTTTTTTCCTTCAGAGCTCCAGGTATGTTTCTAACGAGCAGCCATGTTTGAAAACAACTGGACTATATGATGATCTTTTACTTTTATCTAGCTTGTTTCACTTTTTCGATTTCATATTTAGTACTCCCATTTCATTTAGTTTATGTTTTCCAGTTTCTCCAACTCTGTTTTTTTTTTTTTTATGGTCTTTCTCAAGCCTTTATCAAGTGTAGTAGAAAAGCTTTTGTATACATATATACAGATAATATGCATAACATATATATTTCAGAAAATTTATGAATTTTGGCCTAACTAAAAAATGTATGACATTTTGATTCCACTTGTTTGACTTAGTATGAACAGAATGCTAGATTTTTTTTTTCTTAATTTTATTTTTAAACTTTACAACATTGTATTAGTTTTGCCAAATATCGAAATGAATCCGCCACAGGTATACACGCGTTCCCCATCCTGAACCCTCCTCCCTCCTCCAACAAGCAACAAAGGTTTACTGTACAGCACAGGGAAGTATAGTCAATATTTGTAATAACCTATAATGGGAAATAATTCCAAAAACAATTTATGTGTGTATGTGTACCTGAATCACCTTCCTATGCACCTGAAACATAGTAAATCAACTATACTTCAATAAAATATATATGTTAAGAAAAGAAGTTCATCAGAACAAAGGCCTCTTCACATTCCTACTCATGAACTTCTTTCAGTTGCCAAGACCTAGAGGCAAGAAAACCCTGTAATGAAGGAGCTTCCAGAGTCTGCTACATTATCTGGACCACACAGCGAAAAGAGAAGACACAGAACCAAATTTGCCCTGGCACGTGACTAGGGAGAAGAGCTCAATATATGTTCAGTATTTATCTGTTTTTATTGGAGTAGAGCTGCATTACAATGTTGTGTTCGTTTCTGCTGTACAGCAAAGTGAATCAGCTGTATGTATACACACAAAGGTGAAAATGAAAGTAGCTCAGTCGTGTCCGACTCTTTGTGACCCCATGGACTGTACAGTCCATGGAATTCTCCAGGCCAGAATACTGGAGTGGGTAGCCTTTCCCTTCTCCAGGGGAATCTTCCCAACCCAGGGATCGAACCCAGGTCTCCCACATTGCAGGCAGAGTCTGTACCAGCTGAGCCACCAGGGAAGCCCATGTATACACATATCTCCTCTTCTTTGGATTCCCTTCCCATTTAGGTCAGCACAGAGCACTGAGTAGAGCAACTATATAAATATATGCCAATCCCAACCTTCCAATTCCTCCCCCCGCAACTTCCCCAGCCCTGGTATCCATACCTTTGTTCTCTACGTATGTGTTTCCATTTCTGTTTTGCAAATAAGATCACCTAAACCTATATGCAAGTCAGGAAACAACAGTTAGAACTGGACATGGAACAACAGACTGGTTCCACATAGGAAAAGGAGTACATCAAGGCTGTATACTGTCACCCTGCTTATTTAACTTCTATGCAGAGTACGTCATGAGAAACGCTGGGCTGGAAGAAGCACAAGCTGGAATCAAGATTGCCAGGAGAAATATCAATAACCTCAGATATGCAGATGACACCACCCTTATGGCAGAAAGTGAAGAGGAACTACAAAGCCTCTTGATCAAAGTGAAAGAGGAGAGTGAAAAAGTGGGCTTAAAGCTCAACATTCAGAAAACGAAGATCATGGCATCTAGTCCCATCACTTCATGGGAAATAGATGGGGAAACAGTGGAAACAGTGTCAGACTTTATTTTATTGGGCTCCAAAATCATTGCAGATGGTGACTGCAGCCAGGAAATTAAAAGACGCTTACTCCTTGGAAGGAAAGTTATGACCAACCTAGATAGCAAATTCAAAAGCAGAGACACTACTTTGTCAACAAAGGTCCGTTTAGTCAAGGCTATGGTTTTTCAGTGGTCATGTATGGATGCGAGAGTTGGACTGTGAAGAAAGCTGAGGGCCGAAAAATTGATGCTTTTGAACTGTGGTGTTGGAGAAGACTCTTGAGAGTCCCTTGGACTGCAAGGAGATCCAACCAGTCCATTCTAAAGGAGATCAGCCCTGGGTGTTCTTTGGAAGGAATGATGCTAAAGCTGAAACTCCATTATTTTGGCCACCTCATGCGAAGAGTTGACTCATTGGAAGACTCTGATGCTGGGAGGGATTGGGGGCAGGAAGAAAAGGGGACGACACAGGATGAGATGGCTGGATGGCATTACCGACTCGATGGACATGAGTTTGAGTGAACTCCGGGAGTTGGTGATGGACAGGGAGGCCTGGCGTGCTGTGATTCACGGGGTCGCAGAGTCAGACACGACTGAGCAACTGAACTGAACTGATACCATTTTTATAGATGCCACATATATGCATTAATATACAGTATTTTTCTTTTTCTGACTTACTTTGTATTACAGTCTCTAGGTTCATTCACATCTCTACGTGCATCTGTGCATGCTCAGTTGTGTCCTGACTCTTTGCAACCCCATATACTGTAGTCCACCAGGCCCCTCTGTCCTGGGAATTTTCCAGGCAAGAATACTTAAGTGAGTTGCCATTTTCTTCTTCAGGGGATCTTTCCGACTCAGGGATCAAAACCCCATCTCCTGAATCTCCTACACTGATAAGTGGATTCTTCACCAACTGTGTCCCTGGGAAGCCCCCATGTCTCTACAAATGACCCAATTTTGTTCCTTTTTATGGCTAAGTAATATCACATTGTATATATGTACCACATCTTCCTTATTCATTTCTCTGTTGATGGATATTTAGGTTCCTTCCCTGCCCCAGCTATTGTAAATAGTGCTGTAATGAACACTGAGGTGTGTATAGCATTTAATAATACTAATAGCTGACTGTAGTAGGTGGAATGGTGACCTCCCAAAAGATAAATGGTGGCTCCCTAAATGTGACTGTATTTGGAAAAAGCACTTTGCAGATACAATTAAGGACCTTCAGATGAGATTATCCTGGATTACTGAAGTGCGCCCTAAAGACGAGTGTCTTCACAGAGTGAGGCAGGGAGATGAGGAAACGGCCATGAAAACGAGGCAGAAGTTGAAGGGACACAGCTATCTATAAGAAAAACCTGGGCCACCAGAAGCTGATGAAGCAAGGAAGGATTCTCCCCTTAGAGCCTTCAGAGGGAACATGGCCCTGCTGATATGTGACTTCGAATGTCTGATTTCCAGATCAGAGAGTGAACTTCTGTTATTTTGAGCCGCCTGGTTGGTGCTGGGTTGTTATGGCAGCCCTAGAACGGAACGCATGGCCCTCGTGGTGCTTGCCTTGTGCCAGCCCCTGTGCTAAGTGCTTTGTCCTCATTTCCTCCTCTGTTCAGGGCAAACCCTCCTTCCATGGGAGGTAATGCTCTTCTCCCTGAACAGACTAAAGATTTAAATGCCTCACCCAAAGTCCCCTGAGGAAAGGTGGAGACTGAATTCAAATTCAGATCCAACTAACTCAGAGGCGCATGCTCATTCCACCATGCCTCTATTTCTGTATTTAATAAACTGTTTCTGAATCATTAAATAGGGTCTCATCCTGATGCTCAGTTTCTAGAATATCTGACACCCAGAGTGCTTCATTTTTTAACACCTCCTCCTCTCGTAGACGACACAATTATTTTCAGTAGCGGTCATGATATGAAATGAGTGTATTCCATTTATAGATGAAAATTTGCATTAACCAAACAAAACGGTTGCACTTCAGAGTTTGTATTGTTTCACTGTTTGACACATAGATATGTGTGTGCTTAGTCAAGTCTGACTGTAGCCCACCAGGCTCCTCCGTCCATGGGATTCTCCAGAAAAGAATACTGGAGTGGGTTGCCATTTCCTTCTCTAAGGGATCTTCCCAACCCAGGGACTGAATCCCCGTCTCCTGAGTCTCCTGCAATGTCAGGTGGATTCTTTACCACTGAGTCACCTGGGAAGCCCCACTGTTTGGTACTTAAGCATAAATAAAAATTTCCAACGGTCATATCAAAGGACATAATTAAAAACCTAAATTTTGTTTCTCTGCTTACAATTACTGTGTTCCAACTGTTTCTTTCTAATCTACTGTTTAGATGCAGAAATATATAGTACCACAAGAGTTCAGTTCATGAGCTTAGCCTTCAGTGAGTGTGAAGGTACTGGACGCAGGGGAATTTATTCTTGAAACAAGTCCGACTGTGCTCCAAGTGTCTGGGTGGGGCAGTATTAAGTGGAAGATTTCCAAATTAACTTACATGCTGCTTACAATGGTCATGAAAAGCTATTTATACTTTTAAAAATTTTGGTTAAAAACATATAAAATTTACCATCTTAATTTTAAGCATATACTTTATCAGTTAAGTATATTCATCTTTTTGTGCCAATAATTTCCAGAACTTTTTCATCTTGCAAAAATGAAACTCTCTATCAATGAAGCAACTCCCCACTTCCCCTCCCCAGCCTCTGGGACCCCCATTCTACTTTCAGTTACTATGAATCAGACCACTTTGGACACCTATCAGTGGAAGCATACAGTATTTGTATTTTTTTAACTGTCTTTTTTCATTCACCTGAAATGAAGAAAAATGGCTTTAAAAAAGATATGTAATGCAAATGAAGAAAACACATATATTATTAAAACAACACTAGGTTGTTTTATATAGGTTCATTTTTTAACACCTATATTTAATATAGGTTTTTTAACCTATATTTTTAACACAATATTTAATATATTAAACCTATATTTTAAAATAATATAGGTTATTTAAAAATAATGCTATATTTAGGTCAATTAGAACTCACACTAAAAATTATTTTTTGCAAGGAGTTGTTTTACTATTTACATTGCTTAGGGTTGCTGATACACAGTAATAATAAAATAATAAATAATATTATAAATAATAAAGTAATACACACTAATAATAAAAACATACCGAATTTAATCAGCGCTATCGTCATATCTAAATTCTCTGGTTTGCCACCATCTTGCTTGCTCCTGGGACAGACTGCTCCCTGCCTTGAGGATGTCATTGCTGCAAAATGTGTCTGGGAGGGCTGCATGCAACAGCTTTACCTGCAGGCAAGAAGAGCTACCTATGCTCAAGTACTTCAGTTAAAGACTGAAAGTAGGGCTTTTTGATGACTGCAGGGCATCAGCCTTTGGGTTTCCATATACCTGCTGTGCCCTGCAATGAAACACTCAAAAGCTGCAGAAACTGCTCTGATTGCATTAGGGAGCTTACTTGGGAGTAAACTTCCAGAAGAGAAGCAATGTGAGCTGTGAAGACAGCCCTCCCTTCCAGTAAACAAACAAACAAAAAAATTCTTTTCTGAAACCATATTCTTTTCCTTTAACTCATCTGATCTGATCCTATTAGTAGAGGGGAAAAACCACAACTAACCACTTTGCTGATCCTCAAGTGAGCACAGAACCACTCTGCAGACTGGCTTTGCCACGTGGCCCAAGATGGTACATTCATTTCTCTCCCTATCTTTTCAGTGCCTTTTTAGAGTGATAAATGCAAACAGTGGTGATTCAGAGTGTTCCCAGAATGTTACCTCATAACAAAAACAGGTGACCAGGCTACTGGAAGGCGACAGCCTCTTCTCAACGAGTTTAGCTAAGGTGAAAACCATTTTTTCCTGCAAACTGAGCAGAGAGACTTTAACTCAGCCTAGCTACCATTTTGACCTAAGCTTCACTATTACCATTTCACTATGTAATCTTAGGCAAGTTATTTTACTTCCACAAAAATAACCATCCTTGGGGCTATTATGAGAATTAAAAGAGCAGAAGTTTCTGTGCTCAGTTGCTCAGTCATTTCCAACTCTTCGTGATCCCCACGGACGGTAGCCCACCAGGTTTCTCTGTTCATAGCATTTCCCAGGCAAGAAGACTGGAGTGGGTTGCCATTTCCTTCTCCAGGGGATGTTCCTGACCCAGGGACTGAACCCACATCTTCTGTGTCTCCTGCATGGCCACGCTGATTCTTAAACCACTGAGCCATCTGGGAAGCCCTATTAAACAATAAATAACATTAATAATAATACATTGCTGTCTTGTGTATCCAGTGAGGGCTGGTAAAGAATCCACCTGCAATGTGGGAGACCCAGGTTTGATCCCTGAGTTGGGAAGAGCCCCTGGAGAAAGGAAAGGCTACCCACTCCAGTATTCTGGCCTGGAGAGGTTATGGGATACTGAATGCCTAATGGGAGGAATGAGTTAATACGAAGTCGGACAACTAAGCGTAGGAAGATGGTTAAGACATACCTCTGTTTCCACAGTTCTGCTGAATCAAACCTTGTTTACCCCAGCTTACTAAGGGATAAATGTGGAAGTGTTTGAATACTGCATAGGTATATATAACTGAGTGTGAACCTTGCTGGTGAACCATGCAAAGGACACTGCTTGGCATGATTAATTAACCTGTTAACTCATTGTGGCTCATTCCCAGATGAAATGAGCTACACCATCAGGGTTCTTGGTTGTGAACAATAAAAACAGGTTCTGATTAACTTAAGCAGAAGAATAAATTGGAATAGTTTGCTGAATCAGTGCAAAGCCTGAAAAACCAGGTTCAGTGAGTAACCAAGTGAAGGAGGCAAAGCCACAGCCCTGCCCCAGCAACAGTGTACCCAGGCAGCTACTATGCGCCCCCTGCCCCAGATAGCCACTGTCACACCACTGAACCAAAACACATACAGGACCTCCGCCTGCTCCTGAAACTTTGTTTCAAACTCTCAAGATTCAGAGTTCTAGGATTTTAAAACTTACCTCAAAGCTATCATAATTAAAACAATGTGGCACCAATTATAAAAGCAAATATATAGCCTAAATATGCTTGTCTAATATGAGAGTCTGGATTATTAGACTAATATGAGAGTCCAGAAATAAACCCTCACAAATATAGTCAAACTACTTTGACTAGGGTGCCAAGATCATTCATGGGGAATGGACAATCTTGAGGATAATGGGGAAAGGACAGTCTTTTCAACAAATGGTGCTGAGGAAACTTTATATCCACATGCAAAAAAATGAACCTGGACTCAACACATGTAAAATTTAACTTAAATGTCTAGATCTAAGGCCCAAAATTATAAAATTCTTAGAAGAAGAAAAAAAAGGGCAAAATCTTCACAAGACTGGATTTGGCAGTTATTCCAAGAAATAACTGCCAAGAAATATGCCAAGAAATATATTCCAAGAAATAACTTTTTGAATACAATTTATCTATTTTTAAAAATTCTGTTGCCTGTGCTTTTGGTGCAGTATCCAAGAATACTGCACCAAAAGCACAGGCAACAGAATTTTTAAAAATAGATAAATTGTATTCAAAAAGGAAGTTCAACAGTAAAAAAAAAAAATCAATGCACGGAGAGAAAATACTTGCAAATCATATGAGATTAACATCTAGAATACAGAGAACTCCTAACACAACAACAGAAAACACAAATCACTCATCTCAGAAATGGGCAAAGGACCTGAACAGATATTTCTCCAAAGAAGATAAACAAATGGCCAATAAGCACACAAAGCTCAACATCACTAATCACTGAGAAATGCAAATCAAAACTAGGAGATACCACTTCACACCCATTAGGATAACTACTATAAATTTTTTTTAAGAAAAACTAATGTTAATAAGAATGTGGAGAAATTAGAAATCTGCATTGTTGATAAGAAAATGGAAAAGCAGTGTGGAAAACAGTGTGGCAGTTCCTCAAAAAATTAAATACAGAATTATCATATGATGCAACAGTTCCACTTCTGGATATGTAATCAAAAGAATTCAAAGCAGGATCTCAAAGAGATGTTTGTACGTTCATATTCACTGAAGCATCACTGACAATAACTAAAACGTGGAAGCAACCCCAGTGTGCATCAACTACGATGTGTCAGCTCAAAAACTAGTCACAACCTAGAAGTTAGAGTTATGTTTTATTTGGTGGGTATTTTTAGGACGTCAAGGCCTGAAGACAGCATTTCAAGTGACCCTGAAGGAACTTTTCCGAGGAGGTGAGGAGGAAGAGTCAGGTTACGTAGAAGACTGCAATAAGTGGAAGGTAGTCTGAACATCACAAGATCATTCTTAATTAAGGGAAACCAGATTCAAGGGATTAGATCTGATAGAGTGTCTGAAGAACTACGGACAGAGGTTCGTGACATTGTAGAGGAGGCAGTGATCAAAACCAACCTCAAGGAAAAGAAATGAAAAAAGGCAAAATGGTTGTCTGAGGAGGCCTTACAAAGAGCTAAGAAGAGCAGTGAAAGGCAAAGGAAAAAAGGAAAGATATACCCATCCGAATGCAGAGTTCCAAAGAATAACAAGGAGAGACAAGAAAGCCTTCCTCAGAGATCAATGCAAAGAAACAGAGGAAAACAATAAAATGGGAAAGACTAGAGATCTCTTCAAGAAAATTAGATACCAAGGGAACATTTCATGCAAAGTTGGGCTCAATAAAGGACAGAAATGGTATGGACCTAACAAAAGCAGTAGATATTAAGAAGAGGTGGCAAGAATACACAGAAGAACTAGACAAAAAAGGTCTTAATGACCTAGATAACCAGGATGGGGATCACTCACCTAGAGCCAGACATCCTGGAATAAGAAGTCATGTGGGCCTTAGGAAGCATCACTATGAACAAAGTTAGTGGAGTTGATGAATTCCAGCTGAGCTATTTCAAATCCTAAAAGATGATGCTGTGAAAGTGCTGCAATCAATATGCCAGCAAATTTGGAAAACTCAGCACTGATTACAGGACTGGAAAAGGTCAGTTTTCATTCCAATTCCAAAGAAGGGCAATGCCAAAGAATGCTCAAACTATCACACAATTGTTTCTATTTCATATGCTAGCAATGTAATGCTCAAAATCCTTCAAGATAGGCTTTAGCAGTCCATGAACTGAGAACTTTCAGATGTACAAGCTGGATTTAGAAAAGGCATAGGAACCAGAGATCAAATTACCAACAGCCGCTGGATCATAGAAAAAGCAAGGGAATTCCAGAAAAACATCTACTTCTGCTTCACTGACGACACTAAAGCCTTTGACTGTGTGGATCACAACAAACTGGAAAATTCAAGAGATGGGAATACCAGACCACTTTACCTGCCTCCTGAGAAATCTGTATGCAGGTCAAGAAGCAACAGTTAGAATCGGACATGAACAATGAAATGATTCAAAATCGGGAAAGGAGTACATCAAGGCTGCATGTTATCATCTTGCTTATTTAGCTTGTGTGTACAGTACATCATATGAAATGCTGGGCTGGATGAAGCACAAACTAGAATCAAGATTTCCAGGAGAAATATCAATAACCTCAGATATGCAGATGATATCACCCTTTTGGCAGAAACCGAAGAGGAACTAAAGAGCCTCTTGATGAAAGTGAAAGAGGAGAATGAAAAAGCTGACTTAAAGCTCAACATTCAAAAAACAAAGATAATAGCATCTGGTCCCATTACTGAATGGCAAACAGGTGGGGAAAAAAATGGAAACAGTAACAGACTTTATTTTTTGAGGCTCCAAAACCACTGCAGATGGTGACTGCAGCCATGAAATTAAAAGATGCTTGCTCCTTGGAAGAAAAGCTATGACCAACCTAGACAGTATGTTAAAAAGCAGAGACATTTCTTTGCCAACAAAGATCCATCTAGTCAAAGCTATGTTTTTTTCCAGTTGTCATGTATGGCTGTTAGAGTTGGACCATAAAGAAGGCTGAGTGCCGAAGAATTGATGCTTTTGAACTGTGGTGTTGGAGAAGACTCTTGAGAGTTCCTCGGACAGCAAGGAGATCAGACCAGTCAATCTTAAAGGAAATTAACCCTGAATATACATTGAAAGGACTAATGCTGAAGCTGAAACTCCAATACTTTAGTCACCTGATGCTAAGAACTGACTCATTAGAAAAGATCCTAATGCTGGGAAAGACTGAAGGCAGAAGAAGGGGATGACAGAGGATGAGATGGTTGGATATCATCACTGACTCATTGGACGTGAGTTTGAGTAAGCTCTGGGAGTTGGTGATGGACAGGGAAGCCTGGTGTGCTACCTTCCATGGGGTCGCAAAGAGTTGGACACAACTGAGCAACTGAACAACCCCAATGGAATGTATAGTCCAGTGTTCATCTTCAGCTCCTAAGGAACCGCATAGAATATTATTGAGGCTTTTAATAAATGCCCACATTCTGATCAATATGATGGCTGAGAAATGGAATATTTCCTGCCATATCAGTAGTATGGATGTCACAGACATCAGTGATTCCAACCCTCCAAAGGAAATTTCTGAGTCTGGAGGGCACAATACCAGGAAAGAGACAATATGTGCCATCTGGCAGCCGTAAGGCAAATGCCAGTGCCTATGGTGAGCACTGAGGAACTCAGGACATGAAACAAAGCAGGACACTGGCCCCAGGTAGGTGAGATACATATGAAAGGCATGATTTCAATGAGGGCAGACTCTCGCATCTTCCCAAACATAGAAAAGCATTACATTCCTTAAGATAGCTGGTTTTAATGAACAATGATCTTTTGATGTTTAGACCACCTGCCCTTTGTTGTAAGATTTCTTTAGCACCTGACTCCTCCCCTCAGGTCCTTGCAGCAGTTATCTCAGGGTCACTGGAGTTGTTGTCTCCCAGTCTTGAGGACCTAAAAATTCCCATGGGAAATAATATAACTCTCTACTTTTAGACTGTGACTATTTTATGAGTCAACATGGCCTCCAAAGTCTACGCCTAAGAAAACAAAATGACCCAGATAACCCCTCGTTTCCTTTATCCTACGGGAAACTTGGAATGTGTAAAATTTTCATATTGAGTTTTTTTCATATTTTAGACCTCTTAATAAAGGAATGAGTATCAAGGAATGGAAATTATGCCTTTAAATCAAGCTTGACAACAAAACAGCCAGCTCTACTCTATTTCTCTAATTACACTCAGGAGAATTTCATACACAAAGGTACATGATTAAGCCCACAGAGACACTGTGGTGGTCTCCAGGTATCCCCTTACTACCCCGCAGTCTGCCTTGTTGTAGAATACAATTGACTTTTATTTGAAAAGGCAGCAAGGCTTTCAGCACCTTCTCACTGATAAACCCAGAGAAAATACAGTGGGCTAGGAGGGTAACCACTTGACTCCAAATTGAATGGTGTATTTTCACCAATCACTTTGAACCTGTTCTTAAAACCAACACAAGCTGACAGGCTGTTACACGGGATCAGAGATGTATTGCAAAAAAAAAAAAAAGTTAGGACAAATATGTACAGTAGACCGGGTGCAAGAAGAGAATTGCTATTCTTGTGCTGCAACTGTGCATTAAAAAACATCACAGCATACTGTTTAAATTCAATGAAACTTTGCCACGGACCACCACCGCCTGCCTCAAGGATTCCACCTAGGCATCAGGAGGCTTTCTGGCTACACCTTACACTAGTTGCACAATGTTGGTTAGTTTGCATTCGTTTTTGGGTTTTTAAAGGCCTCAACTGTAGAGTATTAAGATCAAACCAAAAGAAACTTAAGGCCCTTTTGCTAATATAATGAAATATTTTTCAGGGAATTCCCTAGCAGTCCAGTGATTATTAGGACTTGGTGCTTTCACCTCCAGGGCCGGGGTGTGATCCCTAGTCAAAGAACTAAGATTCTGAAAGCCACAGTGCACGGCTAAAAAGAAAAAAAAATTAGACCTAATGTGTACTCTACACTTTACATTACACTACATTTTACAAAAAGGGTGTAAGGTAACCATTATAACAATGGTTTTACTATAGATTTTATAGATGAGGGATCTGAGTCTGAGAGAGAGTGGTATAGCTAGCCCCCACCCCCAGATCTGGTTCCAAAGTCAGAGCTGTCTCAGCCTCTAGTACTGTCCACTGTCTGGGAGCTACGCTTACAGGCTCCTCTGTCTGCAGGGAAACCATCTCACAAGTGAAGTGTTAGTCGCTCCATGATATCCGACTCTGTGACCCCGTGGACTGTAGCCCTCCAGGCTCCTCTGTCCATGGGATTCCCCAGGTAAGAATACTGGAGTGGGTTGCCATTTCCTTCTCCAGGGGATCTTCCCGACCCAAGGATCAAACCCTGTTCTCCCGCACTGCAGACGTTTTATTTACCATCTGAGCCACCAAGAAGCCCAAGTCTCAGTCTGACAACCCAGGCCTAAAGCAAGCTAGCAAGTGAGCAAGGTAAAATGCAGAAAACTGTATACAGCTAAAAGGCAGAGAGGTGAGGAAGATTAAAGGAAAAGAATGTAAACAGAAAATATAAAATCAGTATTTATGGTTGGTGTAAACAGAATAAATTATCAACTAAAAGGCTTAGTTAGTTATAAGGTCATGAAAGACATTGTTTCTTTATGTCTTTTGCTCTGCCTCCCCATATCATCTTTACCTTAAGCTTAGTTCTTCTCAAGGTCACAGGATGGCTGTTGAACTAATACCTCCTCATTCAACTCTGAAGGGAGAGTCTGAGCATTTCAAGTAAGAACTGTGAACCCCAGAATCAATGACCATAGCCAGGGAAGAATGGCTTAAGCTTTGTTGTTGAACAACAAAAAGCAGTGTTCGCCAAGCTGTGTCTGACTCTTTGTGACCCTATGGACAACAGTATGCCAGGTCCTTAGTTCACTATCTACTGAAGCTAGCGCAGATTCATGTCCATTGAGTCAGTGATGCCATCGAACCATCTCATCCTCTGCTGCCCTCTTCTTTTACCTTCAATCTCTTCCAGCATCAGGGTCTTTTCCAATGAGTCAGTTCTTCGCATCAGGTGGCCAAAATATTGGAGCTTCAGCTTCAGCACCAGTCCTTCCAATGAATATTCAGGGCTGATTTCCTTTAGGATTGGCTGGTTTGATGTCTTTGCAGTCCAAGGGACCCTCAAGCGTCTTCTCCAGCACAATTTGAAAGCATCAAGCTGACCAGGACCCGACCTTTATTAAAATACTGTGCTCTTTGAGTTGTAAGATACCACTCTCTCCCCTTTCTTCCTTCTTCACTAGCCTTGCTTCCTCATTCTCCCTGACTGACTCCCAGGGCCAGCTTCAAGGGTATGTGACAAGTGCACTCACAAAGGGTCCCACAGTCACTACCTTTAAATTTTTAATATGTTTTGAACAATGGGCCTCCGTTTCTCATTTTGTACTGGGTTCTATAAATTATGAAGCCATTCCTGTTAGCTAATTCTTCTCTCAATACTTAGCTTGGTTGTGCCTTCAGGGTTGGTCCTTGACCCTCTCTTTTTACACTCTTGCTTGGGTGGATTATCTCTGTGGCTTTAAATGCTCTTCACATGCTAATAAATCCCAAAGGTATTACTCAGCTCAGGCATCCCTGCTGAGCTCCAGGCTCCGTCTCCTTATCTTGCTTTCTTGGTATGTCAAGCTGGATGTCTAACAGGCACCACAAAGTTAATATTCCAAACATGGGTCTTCTTAGCCCACCCCCAGGGGCCTGTCCTCCCCCACGGTCACTACACTCTTCTTAGATAGCTTTTGTTAAGGGGGACGAGTAGGTACCGTCCCCGCCCTGACTTGAAGCACTTGTGTTTCTTCCCTCTGTCCACCAGAAAGTAGTACCATTTTGCACTCCCACAAGCAATCCACTGTAAGGTCCATTTATGCACACCCTGACTATGACAGAGTATTGTTTTCTGATCACTGGGTAAGTAGAAAAATGACTTAATATTTTGTTATTATTTGTTGTTAATATTGTCTTATTTTGTACTCCTTCAATTATTAAGAGAGTCAATTAAATGATATGTGCTTTTCTTCTTTGATGAACTGACTTGCTACACATATGCATTTTCCCTGGAGTATCTTACTCATTCTTAGAGTCCATTATATATTAAAAATATCAGCTGTCTTAATAAGAGTAAGTTAGAACAAATCTGGAATGAGGAAGGAGGACCAATCAAGAGATGTCACTGTTAAAACAAAGCATGGTAGAAGCAACAGGAATGTTCTTGATAATTAGAATCTAAAGATCTGAAGGGAGAGTGTTGCAGGACTAGAGAAAAATCAGCTGCAAATGCCTCACTTAGGAACTGTACTTGTATGCTCATGTGACCAGGTGAGTCCCCCTGTGGAGTTGCACCTGTGCATGAATGTGGGGTAAGAAATGGGCTTTAGTGAGACAAATCTGCAAGTCAGGGTCAGCAAGAAAAGAACAGGAAGGAGCCCACATCCTGAGAGGCAGACCAGGGACTCTGACAGACACAGGTGAGATCCGATTAAGGAAAGCTTGCCCCTTCCCTTTGTAGGAAGGTAAAGTGTAACTTTTGTCAGACCGGTTGATGCCGGTTGGGTTTAGGGGTGACTTACAGTTGGTACCTGTGAAAAGAGAAAAAGGAAGGGAATAAGGAACAACTTGTAGATTTTGTTTTGAGCAAAACTTAGTAGGCAGTAGAGCTATTTCCTAGTATTTGTAAGACTAGGTTAGATGATATTGAGCTTCAAATCCCAGTGATGGCTGGGGAAAAAAACAACAACAACAAAAAACAAGAATAGCCATCAAATCCAATATGTGCTGAGGAAAAGGAAGAGGGCTAGAGACACTTTTCAGGAGTCCCAAAAGACACCTAGTAATGATCGGACTGATTTAAAACAGTTGACAGCAAGGTTACCTGTGTAAGTCTTTAAAGCTACAATGATCAAGGCCATTTCTGGTGACCCATTTTCCAATTGATAATTTGTTGGTTCACTGTAAAGAGAGTGAAAACTTGATTATTTGGTAACTTGCACTTCCCTGAGGGATAATTTATAATTTTGGCTAACAAGAGAAAACTAGTATATAGGCAGGCACATGTGCTATTTTTAAGGACCTGTTTTTGCAGATTTAGTTATTCCAATTGTTTTTATTGCTTTAAAAAAGTGATTGGGAAAACAGTAGTCACTAATTCACATTGTGTATTTGGGAGTGGGGAAATAGAAATCGGAATGAATTCTGTTTCTGTCATGTTGTGTTTGAGAAAGTAGGCTATTTCAAGAAGTGCTCAGGAGGTAACTGGTATCGTATCAACACAACAACCTTCAGAAAGCTGAAGTTCAAAGCTAAGATCCAGGCCATTCTTGGTTCAAGGACACAAAATTCATTTCCAATGTGAGGAGCACAACTATAAGTTTCTAGAACTATTTCCACTAACAAGTTCAATGCTCTCAATAATTGCTAATATTAAGTTCTCAGATCTCTCACTTCTTTTTTTATTTTTTAATTTAAAATTCCTTTTTTTTTTAAATTTTATTTTTAAACTTTACAACATTGTATTGGTTTTGCCAAATATCAAAATGAATCCGCCACAGGTATACATGTGTTCCCCATCCTGAATCCTCCTCCCTCCTCCCTCCCCATACCATCCCTCTGGGTTGTCCCAGTACACCATATCTCTCACTTTAATCTGCTTAAGTCTCATTATAGATGGTAGACCTCTTTCTATTAAATAGGAAGATAAGGAGAACTCACATAAGTAACCTGGCCAGTTTAAGATCTTTTCTGTGACCATCATGCCTTACAAAGACATATGGGTACATACAGGTGTCAAGGGTACATACACGTGTCAAGGACTGTAATAAATGCAATGTATGTATCGTGTCATCTGTCATTATGTCACAACAAACCTATGAGGTAGTCTAGTTTGGTAATATGCCCAAAGTCACTGCTGTCAATCCAATCCACACTAGGATTAGAACCCAGACAATCCAACTTCACTGCTTTTAAAGACAGCAACTACCTTATTCATCTGTGGCTTATCCAATAACACTGATCACAATTCCATGCCTATGGAAGATCACAGAGTTGAATGAGTATGTTAATACATGCTCTGTGCTTGATTCCCTTTCAGCCTCAGAAAACTTACATTTCAGACAGAAACAGAAGTAACCAGTTACTTACACAGCATCTTCCTCTTTGGCTGGAAGTAGGAGCAATGACACAAAGGCTATTTGCCTCCATAAACAGGATTGCCAACAAGCACTGGGAGAGAGGTTCATGTCAGAGTGATGTAATCATTCTTTCAATGTCTTTCATTAACAGTGTTTCATTATTTTCTCCACAAATGAAATGAGCAGAACCCAGTGCTATTTAGGAAAATTACATAATTTTTAAAATGTTATAACATTACTACAGTTTTAGCTTTGGGAAAAATCCAATCTATTTTAGACATATAATTCAAGAAGGGAAAGCAAAGCTTACAGACTTCCCAGTGTGTTTCATTCTTCTTCTCCATACCCCATCATTCACTTTTCTCCTCTTAGGCCCTTTCTGCTACAGACAGACGCACGGCTCCATTAACTCAAACCTCCCAGGCTTAATTTGTTTTGGTGTATCCAAATCTTTTACTGCCTCTCAATTCAGACCATATTCTCTTTTGCTATTCTTGACCATTTAAAAGTATTTTTCAGCTCCACGGATATTATGAAGTTAATAACTGGGATATCTGAGCGCCTACTATGGTACAAAATGCACCACTTTAGGATCTTTATGTATATTATCTCACTTAATTCTCAAAACCATACTGCTGTAATTTTATGTATGGAGAAACTGAGGCCAAAAAGGTTAAGGTCATCAATGTAGGAGCCTGAATTAAACTGCAAAAATACAAGATTTGCTGCAACAAAGAAAGCATCTTTATTATGATTGTTTTAATGGTTAAACTTTGCAAGTTTCCTAGATAAAATAGTAACAGGATAAAAAAAATTACAAAAAAGCAAGCTTCTTAATGATTCATTTGAAATAACTATAAATAAAAATACTTGCTAATTATTTAATACTTTCTAAAATAACACAAAATATATTCAATATGTAGTACAGGCCTTAATGATCTGATTCTTTTATGCAACTATTTACAAACTCTAAAGTAAAATAAAAATATATAGCTAAACAGTGAAATTAAAAAACAAGGTTGTTCTCAAATAATTTTATCCTAAGTAATCTATTCTTTGGAGTAGAAATACTCACTTAATACAATATGTTATTTATATCAATTTTTAGTTACACTTTGTTGGTGTGGCTTTAGCCCAATTTAAATTCCTGTGTGCCTAGAAATTACAACTATTCCTTTTAAAAAGTACTAAGAATTTATAACAGTTTAATATTCAGACTGACATCCCACCCCAATTAAAGGTATAGAATTTAATGATACCTCTTTTTGATAATGGAACTTATTAACAATGTGAAGCATTTTCCTTTCTCAACTCTATAGTTTTATTCAGTTATCTATATAACAATTTTATAAACTAGTAAGCAAAGCAAGCAGCATTACTTTTTTTAAATAACATCTTTAATTAAAGTTTTTGCAAAGGTAAAATATTAAACTTAAAATAGGTCTTAGTACATCAAAATACTAAGTTCTCTAATTGTATTCCAAGATGGTCTTTAAAACATAATATCCCGTATATCACAGAAGAGCAACCTTGATCTGCAATTGTACAGAATGAATTTTACAAACATAATAAATATATTTACGCCCTTACACATAACAGTATGTACAACAGCAGTTGACAATAGTAGCTCAGAACAGCAAAAAGAATTAGCTCCTCCCCCCAAATTGTAGCCCTGAAGCATACCGGATGATTTAAGGAAACTTAACTTGAAATAGTAGTTAATAACTCAGTGTAGTTCTTCTCCTAAAAGAAAAAAACAATTTTTCTTGTTCCTCAAAATAAAAATTTCAAGTTCTGTGTGTTCTTCCTTAAACCATAAAAAATGACAAAAAATAGACTAAGGCAGACTTAAAAAGGGAATACAAACTTCAGAATAATTTCCATAGCATAATAGATTAAAATGCAAAACTATTTAACATAAACCCATGAGGAAATATATAAAGCAACTATTTTTTAACCAATGAATTAAAAACCTGAAACAGCCGATTCAGACGGATAGGTGGGAGATAGATAGATGTATGAGATAAAATGAAAATGTACAAAGGTGGATCAATAAAATATTACATTGCACAAAAGCTCAAAAAGTTCAAGATGAAATAATCTGAAAATACAGGAATTTTCTTAAGAGGAAGAAAAAGCTAAGATATAAAGGGAGCTCCCAAGAAAATTATGTCTGATTTCTTATACAAGGTTTATTTATTTCTGAAAAGAATGGTGACATTATTGCTATAAGATAATCAAAAATTACTCTTAGAAGGAGATAACACTTTTCATTCCTCCATAAAAGCCAGAAAAAAAGCAAACCAAATCCTTGATTTTCATATAGCAAAAGAAAATCTTTATACAAAAGCTATTATACTTTTATTTTTATGTTCTTGCAGTCTAAACCAGAGTCTATTAGACTATGCTCTTCAAGAACACATTTTAATCGCTATACACACTGCTCAAATCTTGATGCATGCCAAAAAGAACATCATCAAGGTGGCTTTGATTTTAAGAGGCAACAATATAAATGTGGTGCTATGATGGCATTTAATAGAAAGAAATGTGAACATTTAAAAAAATATAAAAGCCCAATATAAAGATCCCCCTCATATAACAGACATTTTAGTCCAGAAACTAATTGCACATTAGAGTTGTTTTAGCCAAATGTGGCACTCCACAGAATTTAAATGTGCTCTCAGCCATTCAAATGGTCTGATTATCCAAATGACCACCAAAAAAAAAAAAAAAAGAGTACATACACTGAAAGGCACACATTTTCACACTTAAACCTAGTACTTTTGTGTAAATTTTCCTTAGCACTGTTGATTGTTTTTTAATAAAAGGTGCCATCATCATCTGTGCAAATCTAAACAAATCCTTTTCTGAAACCTTCACTTATTTCATAATACCAAGTCTGAACTATTTTCCTTCTTTGAATAAACGTTATCTTTACTTCAAAATTTTGAAAGTGGGAATCCTTGCATTTTCAAAGGAATGACATTTTTAATGGAACCTAATGAAATGATGTTAAATAAAATGTTAAAAGCATGATTAACAATTCAAGTACAATAAAAGATAAGCAAGTGGCATTCTTACAGCAAGCCACTATAATAAAACTAAAACATGCTATTTGACTGTAAAGGAACACAATGCAGTGATATATAAGAGCACAATTTGGTATGCAGTGTTGTTTGGACCAGTTTTCAGAATTTTCACAGGTAAAAGAAAAGCGCTTACCAAGTATGTTATAATTGATATGCAATATACACAGGTGCAAATATAAATGGTTATTTCCTGCTTCAAAACAACCCTACTAAGTCACACTGAAAGCAGTGGTTGTTCATATTTCAATGTTATAAAAACAGGCTAGTATACAATTCTATTATGAATACAATGTTTTTGTCTACATAGAGTCCAAAATATAAGCTGAGTATCATATAGTAATCCAAGGTTCAGTAGCGTAAGAACTACTAGATAGCCAAAGGGTTTCAATCAACACTGCAGCAATGCTAAACTTTTATAGGTAGTTCAGGTCACTGACTTCTTCACCAGGTAAATATAAACCTACTAGCAACTATACTGAAGGACAAACGAACAACAGGACTTCTGTGATTTTACTCCCTTCCTCTCTCCTCCCAGGCTCAAAAAAAACAAAGCAAAAAACCTGCGTGTGCTTTGAGCATAGTGGGGTAAACAAATAAACCTCCAAAAAACTAATATAGTAAAAATTAAAACCGTATCACCAGATATGGCATCGAAATAAATCTAACTACTAGCATGCTAGAAACCACCATTTATATCAAAGTTCAGAACATAAGTTAAAGGGACCAAGGTGGTATTTTGGGAGGGAAGTAGGCAAAAGAAAAAAAAAAAAATTAGCCTTTTCAAGAAGTTTAAAGATTTGTGCTAAAAAAAACAAAAAAAACAAAAAAAAACAATATAAAACAGCTCACAGTTTTTCTCTGCAACGTACTTTAAAGTGTTTCTCTGTTACTTCTGGAAACACAAAGGCAAATAAAAGGAAGACAAAAGTGGAAGACTTAAAAAAAAATCAATATACAAGTTAAACACATGTGAATTTTGTCAAAATAAACCATGAAAAGAATTAGGTGTTAAGAACAAAGGTGAGGACACGTGTTCCTGCAATTCTCCCAAGCAACTCGTTCACACTGAACATAGAGCACTGCCACATCGTTCTTTAGAGCCCCTTACAGAATACAAAGCTATGCATTCTTCATATACATATTACATTTCTACTGTTTTTAATATACAAGTCAAATTTCTATGCTGTCTTCCCGATGTGCAAACTGGAGCCCATGTCTGTATTATCAGCGGCCTGGAAGGGCCAGTGCAAGAGAGGTAAGTATGTACTTAGTGGCCCACCCTCCTCTAACCCCAAAAATTTCTTCCTCAAATTACAAAGTTGCATTTTAAAAAATGTGTTCAATTAGAATAAGAGTTTTAAAATTCTTTACTAGTAAACACAAGAAACTTTTAAAATTACTAAACTGTTTGATAAAAATCCAGGTCCTCACCACCTGCCCAATGCATCAATCAATGCACAGAATGTTATCTAAATGTTTGTTTAGCTTAAAGACTAAACATATATATAAGCATACACTTCAGCCCAACAGGAAAATTATCTATTCATATGTATATAATTCCAGCTAGATGGTACCTGTGTGCAACAAAACTGCATTCCTGAGGAGCCACTTGGGGTTTCTTTTTAAGGTGTGGGACTAAAAGAAACAAATACAATTCTGTTAGGAAACTGAAGTTGTCATTTTAATTCTGCTCAACTCAGACAAGACCCAAGTCTTTATAATGAGTCTGAAAACCTAATTAAAATAAACATCCACGCCTAGGTAAATTTTGTCTCCAAAATGTAATTACTGATTATACACTTCCTTTAACTTGTAAATAGATGTTTCATCAAGCAGGGAAGGAAGAGGTATATATTACTGAGGGAGAACAGCAAGTAAAAATATTTAAGACCTATAAGAGTTCTAAACTGTTTCCTTATACAAGTGAATTAAAATTCAACACCATAATTCTTACCCTTTTGTAAAAAGCTCAACACGCAATTTTTACCAAATATAACCACGTACAATAAGCAGTTTCAGTTCAATCTATCAAAAGGGAAGTTTCTTCAGTTCATTCCAACAAGTATCTTCTGGCTGAACTCAAGTTGGAGGAAGGAATATAAACAAAGCTTTACATGCTAATCACCAGTGGCAGGTACCTGTATTTAAAATCGACAACTCTGGTTTTCTTACACAAATCCCCACCCTCCCCACCCCAACAACCCCAGGTGCTACAGTTCCATGGCTTGCCAGTTAGAAGTAGTGTCTGTGTTGTCAAGGTCTCTTTGTTCCAGTAGCTCTGCTTCTACTGCACTTTTCTGACATGCAGAAGTTAAGTTTTGGTTGGTATATGTCCCAAGTTTCAAACTGTCCACTTTAAATTTTTTTTTTAAGTTTCTTTTGTTTTATTTATAAAAGAAAATGAACCAACTCTTTTCACCATTCTGCATCTCCAATGGCTTTGGAAAATATATAATCTCTTCCATTAAGATTCATAATGCCATCCTTGAGATGAAATTTCCATTTGTTTTTACTTCTGTGTATCTAAATAAATAAGTAAAAAATGCATGAAATAAAATAAAAAGAGGAAACAAACAACAACAAAACCCATTCACACACCAAACATGTATATTATTGCAATTGCAAACTGTTTTCTTTTTTGAGATATAATTGACAAGTAACATAGCAGTTTCAGATGTACAAAGTAATGACTAGATCTCTGTGTATACTGCAAAATGATCTCCACAGTTAAGCCTGTTAACATCCATCACCATGCATAGTTACAAATTTTTTTCCTGTGATGAGAACATTTAAGCTCTTTGTTAACTTTCAAATACACAGTGTCATCAACTGTAGTCATCATGCTGTGCATTGTATCCGTGAATACTTATAACTTGAAGTTTCTGTCTTTGACCACCTTCGCTCATTTCACCTAACCTCCAAACCCTGTCTCTGGCCATCTGTTCTCTGTATCTATAAATTCAGGGTTTTTTGTTTAGATTTTCTTTATGCTGCAGTTGTTAATGGGATTGTTTTCTTATTTTCTCTTTCTGATAGTTCATTATTAGTGCATAGAAACCCAACAGATTTCTGTATCCTGCAACTGTACTGAACTCATTTATAGTTCTGACAGTTTGTTGGTGAAGTCTTTAGCATTTTTTTTGTAGTATCAAGTTACCTGCGAATAATGAGTCTTACTCCTTCCTTTCTTCATTTGTGTTTTATTTCCTTTTCTTGCCTAACTGCTCTGACTAGGACTTTCCATCCAGTGCTGAATAAAAATGGTGAGAGTGAACATGCCTGTCTCTTTTCTAATCTTAAAAGAAAAGCTCTGTGCTTTTCAGAGTATGTTACCTGTGGGTCTGTCATATATGACCTTTATTCAGTTGAGGTACATTACCTCCACAACAATTTTGTTGAGACTTTTTATGTTACATTTTGTCAAATGCTTTTTCAGCACCTACTGAGACCATCCCATGATTTTTGTCCTTCATGTTGTCAACATGGTATATCACACTGATTTGAAGATGGTGAGCCTTCCTTGAATCCCTGGAATAAATACCACTTGATCATGGTATATGATCTTTTTAAATAAATTGCTGAATTTAGTTTTCTAATATTTTGTTGAGCACTTCTGCATCTATACTCATCAGGATGATACCAGCTTATAATTTTCTTTTCTTATGGCACCCTGGTCTAGTTTTGGTATCAAGGTAACTAACGTTGGTCTTGTAAAATGAGTTTAAAAATGTTTTGTCTTCTTCTGTTTTTTCGAACCATTTGAGAAGGATTGGTATTAATTTTTCTTAAATGTTTGGTAGAATTTACCAGTGAAACCATCTGGTCCTAGACTTTTGTTTATTGGGAAGTTTTTCATTATTGATTCAATCTCCTTACTAGTAATCAGTATGTTCAGATTTTTAATTTCTTCATGATTCAGTCTTAGAAGGTTTTATGTTTCTAGGAATTTATCTACTTCTATATGGTCCAATTTGTTAAAGTATAATTATTCACAGTAGTCTCATATGATCCTTTGTATTTCTATTATCAGTTGTTAACTCTTTCATTTGATTTGAATCCTCTCTTTTCTCTTTTTGAGTCTCACTAAGGTTTGTCAAATTTGTTTATCTCTACAAATAATCAGCTCTTAGTTTCATTGATCTTTTTTTCTATTATCTTTTTAGTCTCCATTTAGTCCCTCTGATCTTTGTTATTTCCAGCCTTCCATTAACTTTGGGCTTCTTCCTGTTCCTTTAGGTGTAAAGTTAGATTGTTTGAGATTTTTCCTTGTTTCTTGATGTAGGCATTTCTATGTACTTCCTTCCTAGAGCTGCTTTTGCTGTATTCTACATGTTTAGTATGGTGTATTTCCATTTTCATTTGTCTCAAAGTATTTTCAAGTTCAGTAGCATATTGTTTAATCTCCATCTGATTTCTATTTTCATACAACTGTGGTCAAATTGCATTTTAATAATTTGATACAATCTCTCTCTCAAAAAAACCAATTAGCTAGGTGAATTTTTCAAAAGTCTATAATTAATATTTATTTTATAGCTCTTAGTATTTGGGTTCATTAAAGTAGTTAATAATGTTTCTCTGCAAATTATTTTAATCTCTACCAGGTCTGCATATACGTGTCATTTCCTATACAATTCTTTAGAGGCAAATATTTAAAACAGGAATACCCTTTGTTCTCCCTGATGCTTCTGGAACACTTTTTATGTTTTGCCTTTTCTCTGTAACTCCTTTTAAGTCTATACGATTTAATTAACCATAGGCTTTTCTTCATTCTCCCTATCTACTGACCACCAGGACATTTTTTCCTCATTATTGGTATCATGCTTACAACTACTCTCTTCTTCTTCACATACACTAACAACTTACATATTGCTGACTTTTTAAATACTGTGGCCCCCCAGTATAAGAATTCATACTAATATTAGTATTTCTCTAATTATTATTTTATCTATAATTCTACTTTACTTGTCTTCAGGACACCTGGCAACTGTTTTCTAAAAGGCCACCAATAAGTTTCTAGTTACTGCATCAATAGCCTCTTGTCATACGACATATTAAAATACTTTTTAACTGATTTCCAGGTCTTCACTCTCTCCCTTACCTTCAATCATAAGCATCACTCCCATTTCAGGCTTTCATTTTAAAAGGAGAAAATTACAGCCTGGAGAAGTTCAATGAGATGATCAATGACATATCACAATTAAGTGACAAAAGATGATTCCTTTGCCCCAGTCCAAGACGCTTTCTATTTATCAGGCTGTTTTCCATAATAATGCAGAAATTCTCACTATGTACAGGCATTTTCTTATCCCACTGCTAAAACTCCATGGTCTAACATCCCCATGCAAACAGTCTCCATGAGTATTCTTGGCAAATCACTGTTTAGTGTCTGCTTGAGTGTGATTAAAAGTGGAAGGTGAAGAATTGCAAATTCAGTTATCCCTTCCTGGGACAGCCCCCTTGCAAGTCTTTCATACTTTACCCCTTACTAAAAGCTGCTTACCCCAAACTTCTTATTGATCCTAGTCCTGCCTTTTGGAAAGTTAATCTAAAAAACAGTGAATACTTCATATATTTGAAAACCACTCTCATGCCCTTCCTTAAGATCACTAACTTAAGCTATATATAAATTTACCATATATCTATCTTTTCTCATTTATTAAAGCAAAATAGAGTATAATAAAGTGAAACAGTATTCAGAAGAGGGCCTCTTACATTAAGTGGTCTTATTTTGTTGTTGTTTAGTCACTAAGTCGTAGCTGACTCTTTTGTGACTTCCCCTAGACTGAAGCCTGTCAGGTTCCTTTGTCTATGGGATTTTCCAGGCAAGAGTACTGGAGTGGGTTGCCATTTCCTTTTCCAGGGGATCTTCCTGACCCAGGAATCAAACTCATGTCTCTTGTGTCTCTTGTACTGGCAGGTGGATTCTTTACCACTGAGCCACCAGAGAAGTCCAAGTGGTCTTATAACTCTGGTCTAATTACACTATTTAGATTATTACACTTAACACCTTAGGATGGATGATTTGAACATCTAACAGATATAAAACTAACATGTCCCAAACCAGCCACTCTCCCCTCCTAAATCTGCTCCATCTGCAGCTTTTCCCATCTCAGTTGATGGTATCTTCATTCTTTTGACTAATTCCTCATTTAAAAAAAAAAAAATCCTGGAGTCATTCTTGATTCCCTTTTTTATCTTCTTCCACATACACAAGAGTCAGGAAAGCCTGTTGACTCTTCCTTCAAAACATCCAAGATCCAGATGCTTCTCATCACTTCCAATGCTATCATCCTAGCCTTAATCACCATTTTCACTCATGTGGATTACTATGATTTCCCTCTATTCATCTCATTTCAACCTTTGTTTCTTCTACATTTCAACCTTTGTTTCTTCTATATTCTGTTCCCAACAAAGCAATTTTTTTTTTTAAGATTAAAATGTAAGTGATACTACTTTTGTATATTTGAAACCTTCCAAGAGCTTCTCACTCAGAGTGAGAGCCCATGTCCTCACAAAGTCCTACACCACACCGCCTGCCCTCACTTACCTGATTTAATCTCCTGCTATACTGCTCCCCCAAGCCCAGCTACACTGGCCTCCTTGCTGCTTCTCACACAAAGAAGGCAGGTATGCCATCAAATAACGACATGGCTAACTTTCATCAAGCCTTTGATCCTGTTTCCTTTCCCACTCTATAATTACCCACACTAATTATCAACTTCTAACATAGCATATTAATTACAGTTGAACCTTTAACAATATGGGTTTGGAAATGCACAAATCAACTTATACACAGGTATTTTTCAATAATAAATACCACAGAATTAAGTGGACTGTGGTTGGATGACTATACATATACAGACGAACCACAGATACAGAAGGCTGCCTCTAAGTTACATGCAATTAGCCCCAGTGTTGTATTAAGGTAACTGTAATTTGTTTTATCTTTTTGTTATGTTTTAGCCTTTTCTCCCTCAACTAGAGTAAGCTTCCAAATGGCAGGGACTGTTTTGTTTTGTTCACTGGCTTATCTCAAGCTCCTAGAACAGTGAGTGCCCTGGAACATCACAGACACTATTAAGTATTTTTTGAATAAAAAGATCTCTGTCTCCTTTTCTCTTTGACTTCCTATAGAGAAAGTATTAATTATCCTAAAAATGGATATATAAATTTATTTCTAGTACGGAACAAGTAACTATAAGCTGAAAGATATGGAATTAAATAAACAAGCAATGAGTAGCCAGGAAAAAAGAATTCCACAGACAAGTAAAGAAACTGCAGTTTGCTGCAAGACAACTTGCAAAAAGCAAATATAGAAAGTATCATGTGCATCAAGTAATATTCCATATACTAAGTACTGAAGTCATATTGAGTAGTAAGTAGTAAATATTTTTACTTGACTAAATCACAAAATATAACTTGAAAGACAATTCATTTACTGGCCTTACATTAAGTCCTGTATAAAGGAGTATACAGGACTGAGTGCAAGGAAAAAGGCCTCTGAACTTTCCTCATGACAAAAATATTAAGTAACACTATCTACAAACAAGGCCGATGCCTCAATACCTGATGCCATCAGTCCTTACCTATCCACACTATGTGAGAACTCTGCCTCATTATTAGATTTAAAGCTCTCATCTGACTGGCAACACAATCAATTCTTTGTATGACTGCTGCTAAAATTGACTCACTGTTGAAATTTAGGCTTCAAAAATAAACTCCTAAAGTTCAAGTTGCCTCAAACTACACCCAAGCCCATTTCAGAACACCACCATTCTTACACTGTTGGCTAAAACCCTCCAATCTCCAAAACTCATTTGATAATAAAAATTAGATCTCTGTAAACTTTAAAACTGTTTACCATACAACAAACTACTTAAAAGTTACTTTTAAATTTCTTACTTTAAAACATTAAAATATTGCCTCCATGAGCAAAAGAAACCAATTTTAACATTAAAAATATTAAGTGTACAAAGGAGAATACTAGTCTCTTATAATATGAAAATACTTAGAAGCATATTCCTCAGTCAAGCTAAGGTAAAGGTCATTTCTTATGTATCTGACATCCTGCTATCATGATACTGCATTCTGGATAATCTGGTTGCCAACAGGGTCCCTTGAGTCTTCCTGACAATAAAGATTTACTGGTATCCCCTGTTGTTTCAACTTCAATACTTTTCCTCCAAATGCATATAACAAGAAATTACTTGTATTATCATGTGCTTGGTGTAAGGTATTGAGTGCTTAACTTAGTAGTCATAAGGTACAAAAGTGGATGCCCTGCTACTCTGAATCAGTGACCTCACTAACCTAATTCTATAATTTCACTGGTACTTAACTGGCTTAATTTTACCTTTACATTAGGAAATGATAAGATTCATTTTTTAAACATTTTTCCTACAGATGTTTGCAATAAACATGGCTATTTATAATATTCATTTTATAAAAGCAACACAAATTTAAGACTTTCATCATTTGTAAAAGAGGGCATAAAGAGCACAAATTTTGCATGAGTATAGATTGATCCCTGGGTTGGCAAGATCCCCTGGAAAAAGGAAAGGCTACCCACTCCAGTATTTTGGCCTGGAGAATTTCATGGACAGTCCATGGGGTCACAAAGAGTCAGACACGACTGAGCAACTTTCACTTTCACTTCTAGTACTTGACACAATTAGGCACTTAATAAATAGACGTTTAGTGAATGAGAAGTGCTTATAAATAAAACCCAACTATATCTATCATAGTTTTCAACACTCGGAAAAGATCTCTGTTGAAATTAAACTATAAAAATGAAGCATAATTTGTGGATTATAAATTTAATGGCTATAGCCAGAAAACAATTCTGATTAAATGTTTCAATAAACAAAAAAATCTCGACAATGCCAAATCTATAACAAAAATACTTGAGAAGTAACATCCTTTTTAAGAATTAAGAAATTAAGGAGTCAATAGCTAATTTTCATAGAACCTAGTTTAAAATTTTTCTATTGCTACCAAAATTTTGTTGTTGTTCAGTCCCCACATTGTGTATGGCTCTGCGACCCCATGGACTGCATACAGCAAAGTTAAATAATTTAAAATAACTTTCAGTAAAAACGTATCTTTTGTTAGTTACCAGTCTTGTTTATTACCCTCATTCAAAAGGCTACAGAAAGGTTCAATTAAAGCCTTTTAAGTTTTGAGGCCGTTGAGGTCAGAGGGAAAATAGGGTTATCCCACTTACTTAATATTCATATTAAAAGACAATATAAACTGGCTTTACTTTGTTAATAAGTTGGGAGACACAATCTAAATGGAAAACAACATACTTTTTATGATTTCATGCATAACTTATTTTTCAACTATAGTTATACAAATTAATTTCTCACTCCATTAAAATAATCTACTAAAGTATAACACTGTTTTCATTCACACAGTTTATACTCAAGTTTCTAAGAGGCACCAATCAGCTAACCAAATGCTTGAACACGGCAGACAGGATGGTTTAAGAAAGAAATTACAATAGCAAAAATGTTAGTAACCTGATGACTGGCTTCCCTGGTGGCTCAGACAGTAAAGAACTGATTAAATCCTTACCTTATCATACTGGCACACAACAACATTTTCTGTATCAAAGAGTTCCTGTCCTTCCTCATCACTCACATCATCTTCACTATTGAGGGGTTCCTAAAAATTAAAAAAGAGAGTTCATTTATTTATATTTCATGTATTACTAAAAAAAGGTCCTTCTAATATTCACTGAAAAGAAACACAGTGACCTTGAAGTTCTTTGAGAACCAAGGGCCAGACAGATCCACATACACCATGAACATATTGTTAATTAGCTATGTTAAGATTCTGCCAGTGTCACTGAAATTCCAGCAAGAAATTAAATATAGTAATTAAAATAGTTAAGCTATATAATTTATATGACTCAAAAGATGTTACTTTACTTCATTTTTTCAGAATAGCACAAGAAGATAACTCTTTCCAGTAACTATTTGTCTAGAAGTGGACCTAGGAAAATATGAAGATTTAATGAGATAATGGTATGTGTACCACCAGAAGCAGCTGTGTAAAAAAAAGAAAACACTGGTGAAGCTGGAAAAGGAAAACAAGGATATAAAAAAGGTCGGCAGCCTAGCTAGTCTTGACATTAAAGACTAGGAATACAAATTAGTATGTCTACTGGTGGAGGCTTAAAGCATAACTAAGGCAACCACATTTTAAAGGGGGGGATCTTGATCTCACTAATGAAGAGAATCAAATGCCAAGATCTAGCTAGAACATAAAATGACCAATCAAGTTAACCTTGACCTCAGTTGTGACAGACAATAAAACATACAACTCTAATTTCTAATTAATGAAGAAAGAGAAGCTAGGGCAAAATAAAAATGGAAAGAAAAATAATCAAAACAAATACTGTATATAAACTATGAAATCTAGAAAAATGGTACAGATGAACTTACCTGCAAAGCAGAAACAGAGACACAGAGAATAAGTGTATGGATCCAAAGGGGAAGGCAGGGGTGGGACAGATTGGGATTGGCATATATACACTCTTATGTATAATACAGATAACTAATGACAACCTACTATATAGCACAGGACTCAATGATCTGTGATAACCTAAATGGGAAGGAAATCCAAAAACAGAGGTGATATGTGTATATATATAGCTGATTCACTTTGTTGTATAGGAGAAACTAACACAACATTGTAAAGCAACTATACTCCAATTTAAAGAAAAAAACAGATTTTAAGTCTCTAAGCCTGTACCTACTTACACACATGTATATGTATATATTCTGTAATTCAAAATAGTTATCACCAACATAAATGTAAAAAAATTTACTGAGGTAAATTTCATCATTTTTAACCATTCTAAGGTGTACAATTTGCACTTAGTATGTGCAATTATCACCACTATCACCGTTTCTAACCAATATTATAGAACTTAGCCAACTAGGCAAGAAAAACTGCTATTTTTTCACATTTGATTTGATTGCCTACAAAGAATACATGAAAGAGTCAAGAGGCTACCCAGTAAATACAGATGACCATGGCCGCCGGCACCCTCACCTGAAAATCCTGTTTCTTTTGATCATCCCACTGTGTACAGGGAAGGAGTAGGTAGGCATTAAGTACACTCAGGAAATCAAGAACTATATGTTTCTCTTTTCAAAGAGCTTTTTAAAATTTGCTATGGTGTTTATAACAAAAAAGAAAATTGAAAAAAAAAAAAAGTGGTGTAGCAGAAGCCTTTTGCTGCTCATCATTAATCAAGGAAATAAAAATTAAATCAAAATGAAAAATTTTCTGCCTACCAAACTGGCAAAAAAAATTAAGAAGCCTGACAATGTCAAGTATTGGTGAAGACAATGCATGCATCATTATATACTGAATGCCAGAAGTGTAATTAGTACAACATTGTGCCATTTTATTGTAACTTGAAGATATGCATGCCTTATGATTCAGCAATTCAATCTTTAGGTATAGCACTTGAATGTGTCCCTAGAAGACATATTCCAGAATATTTTATAACTGTACAGTTAACAAGTGGAAACAACCCTAATGCCCAATGTATCACAAAAATGGATAAACTTTTAACATTTAACAGTGAAAATACTTTTAGGTGTATGCAACAACTTAGATGAACCTCAAGAATACCATCTTGGGAAAAAAATCAACTTGCAGAAGAATACACAATTATTCCACTTCTAAACAGGCATGAAAAACTAAACAATATGCTCCTTAGGAATATAAATACTTATGGTAAAATATAAAGGCAAGGTAGTGATGAACACACAATTCATGAGCAAGGATACTCTGATGGTAGAAGGAAGAAGATGGGGATTAGGGAGGGGCACTCAGGGGACTTTATGTTTGGTAAGGGGATTTTTTTTTTTTAATTAGATGCAGACACTGGGTTGTTTACACCATAAAACACTTTTTATTTGTTTTATCTATTCAATATTTAATAAAATAGTACTCTTTAAAAAACATTACTTAATTTAAAAGAAGAAAGAAGATAAACCAGAAGATCACATCTTAGGCTGTTGCAAGAGGCAATAACAGTGAAAACTGTGGATAAGACCAACACCATCTTGACTATAAGTACCTAAGCTGGAGCACTGAGGAAAACAAAGATATATTTATGTACTTCTAGAAATACACAACAAAAGATGAATAAGAAAAAATGGTTTGTGAAACTGCCGACAGACAATAAGAGCAGATGAGGTTATCTAAGGAACTGGTATGGAATATGGAACATTTTAACTCTGAAGTGTCTTCTCTTCCCAAATGCTGTTTTAGATTACTGAAGGAAAAGATGAACCACATTTACCTGGTTCTACCAATGTCTTACCCTTAAGCCACATCATGATGAATGTATTAAGTCAAAGAATTAGAATTACTTGCACTGTCATCACATTTCTAAGTAAAACCTAATTTGGTATACGTCTGCTTTTTGTTACCAGCTACAGAAATATTTTATAAATACATCCAGAACAATCTAAAAAACTTATTAATAGTTTAACATTATTTAAAATCTTACACTGTATAGTAATTTTTAAATTATTTAAAATCTTAGTATTTAAAATCTTACATTGTATAGTACCCTAACAGCCTCTAAAAACAGAATTCATCAATTTGGCACCAAGTGAAGGAAGAACAACTGAGCAGGTCCTCATTTCGAGTCTTTTCCTTAAACTTACCTCTTCTACTTGCCCATCTTCAGCTCCATCTTTCTCTTTGTCTTCCTCCTCATCATCATCATAGTCTTCTTCTTCATCTTCATCTTCTTCAGATGATGTATCCCCAGTTCCATCAACTTGCAACACCAGCGGAGCCTGCTGTTGAGCAGGCTGGGCCTGTGGCTGCTGCTGGCCAGTGGCAGTTATCTGCGCTTGTGCTGGTGTAGGTGCTGCCACTGTTGTAGGTATGACTTGAGTCTTGTTTCCTGTAAATAAGATTTGCTGGGGCTGGATGATGACACCTGTTTGTGGTGAAATCCCTCCAGGAAGAGGGGCCAAGACCTAAGACAAAAGAAAAACTACACATTAGGAACTACTCAGAGGATCAAATTGCTCAGATTCATCATTTGATACACAGAAACAGGCCCCAGTGGGAAAGAATCACCCTCAAATGGCCGTATCTCATATACAGGTAAAAACTACCAAAGCACAAGAGGAATGTTTATTGAGTGCACAGATCCACTCAATTTTCATTTTACCATTCAAATTTCTAAAGAAAAACAGATTTTAAAAAATTACAACTGCTACATTTATCAAGTAATTGCTATTATGTATATTTCAGATTCCAGGCCAAGAGTTATATGTTATTAATTTGCTTGAGGTATGGAGGTTTAATAACTTGCAAAGCTTGCAATCTAGTCACTAGGAGACAAAACATGAACCTAGGCTTTCTGGTTCTGCTCTTAATACTATGCTACACTTTCACTCTATGAAGAACACTGATCTGGAAACTGAAGCCTTGGGTTCCAGTTCTAAGATCACAGATAAAGATGTAGCAGAGGCAAGTCATTTAACATCGCTTCATTGTTTAAGGTCAATGGTTCTCAACCCTGCTACAAATTATAACAACCTGTAATTTAAAAATATTGATACCTAAGTCACTACTTCTAATATTCTGATTTAACTGATATGAGATAATATCTATTCATTTTATTTAAGGCTTCCCAGATAATTCTAATCATATAACCGAAGTTGCGAACCACCAAGTCAGATGACTTCTAAAGTTCCTTCCAGCTTCTGCATTCTAGGGTTCTGAAGTAAATCGCAGCTCAAAAAGAACATATTAATAAACATTAATTACATCTGTTATAATGGACATATTTATAATTATAGTTACTAAGTAAAAAGCAGAGAATACCCAGTTATAAATTAAAAGTACTAAATGGCAATGTCTTGTCTCTAGGTTCAAGGAAAGCAAAAATAACAAGATAGTATTTCTCTTTACAAGTTTACAGATAAAGTGCAATAGACAAAACAATAACAACTCAAAAAGACAGAAGGTGTAAGAGACATATGATATAGCATATGAGAGGACAGGAACGAGTACTAAACTCAGCTATGGGGGACAAGACCTGGTCAAGGAAGTTTCTCTAGTAGGTAATACTAGAGGTTCTAGTATTTGTGTTTTGGGAGATTAGCCAGGCTTTCTCTGTTTGCCGGGGGGACAGTGGGGAGAACTGCTAGAAGGAAGGCCAAAGGTGGCATTCTATACAGACTGGCATCAAGAGAAACCCAGAAGAACCAGCAGAGCAAAACTGGGAAAGCTGTGAACAGGTTTGATGAATGCGACTCCTCTGACCTAACCTCCCTCATCATACTATCATATAAACATGTGTTTTTGTCTCTACCTCTTTTTCACAGTACACAAGATCCTCAAGAAAATAACTATTTCTCTTTCATCTTTGTCCTCACAAAAGTGTTTAACACTTGGCACACAAGCAGATTCAAGTTATCTGTCAACGTTGATATAAATAACAGCTGAAGCAGGTAAAAACTGGAAGCATGGCAAAAAATAAACAGGAAAGATTAAAAAAAAATCAAGATCACAAAAAAAGATCTTACAACCCATGCTGAGAAATTTACATGTTTTCCAATAAGCAAAAAAGATTTACATATGTTTAGAACAATGACTATAAATAGAGTGGCAGTCAACTTAAGAGGGCATAAGACTGGAGGCAGGGAAATCAAGAGGATAACACAGTATTTTAAGTTAGAAATTATGAAAACATGAACTAAGAAAATGAAAACGGAGTATGGGAAAACAAAACTTGCTTCAAATATATTAAAGGATTGAAAACATGTTTAAACTGAAGTCTGAAAAAAAGAACTATTAAGAACTGGTAGAACTTCATGGTACCTTAGATATTAGAGATAAGCAAAAGGGAGGAGTCCATGTACCCCTTTCCAGATAATACAAAAGCAAAATGAAACTAGACGTGTTCCTGCTTTGTTCACTCCTAAGCTCCTAAGTCTTTAGTCTCTTGCAAAGACCCTGATACGTAGCCACCCAGTAAATGTGTGTTGAATGAATGCTGAGTAACTAGCTTAGGAGGCTGGATGGAGAGTGGTGCCACATATAAAAAGGAAGGTGGGGGTGGGGGGAGAGGAGAAACCATTAGTAGTGATAACAATTCAGTCAAACATACTGAATCTAAGTTAAGCTATGAGGTGTACAGGAGAAATTCAGAATGACAGGTTGTGTAGTATTGGAGAAGAGTCTAAGAATATGTGTAGATACAGCTGTGGAAAAAGGAAAGGGAAGCACGGAGAAGACAAAAGAACCCCATGGTGGTCAGAACTTAAAAGATTTTTACCTGCTGTATAACAGGAGCTTGTACTCCACCAGGCTGCATTTGTGGTATAACCTGTTGCTGCAGAACCACTGACTGCTGAGGCTGAAAGATATACTGGGCACCATTGGCTGCTCTGACCACTTGCAGAAGCTGGCCTAAAGCAAAAAGTATGCATTCCAAGTTACCACTTCAGCAGTGACCACCTCAAAATAAAACAAATTTATAGTGACTGACAGCCCATAGTGAATGTCAGAAATTGTTGAGTAAGAAAATTAACAATATTATTAAGGGCTATCATCTATACACAGTAAACTATAATCCTCACCTTCTCTAACTTCCACATATGGTGAAATACATTGCTTAAAATACTTTATTTTCCTGATAAAGCTGTTTTCCAAAAAAGTTTTAACAGGTTATAAATTGATTAAAAGCATAAATTATTTTTGATAAGTCATGTAAGACCAAATATTTCAGGGGCTGTTTATTTTCAAAGCTTTAAAGAAACAAAAGTATAATAAAGCATTAATATCTTGAACCAAAGCATTGCATTAACTTAGCTTCAACATGAAAAAAAGTAAGAGTTTGCTGAACCAATTATCAATGCCATATAACACTGCATGATTGGCTTACGCAAAATCCCTCTAAAATATTGTTTTAGATAATTCACAATCTTGAGTTAAGTAGCAAGCAATTATATTTCATTAAAATATGCAGCAAGATAAGCTCCTAAGTTTGTTCTTCAAAAATTAAGAAATTAACAAAATAACAAGAAATTGCATAATTAATATTACAAAGAAAATACTTAAAATCCAGATAAATAAATTCTTCAAACATTATGCTCAGAAGTAAATTTTGCCAGCCTATAGAGAGATACTATTAGAATGCAATAAATTTTGCTATTTTATAGTAAAGTACTATAGGATTTAGTTTAATGCCACAAATTAGTTCAAACAAATTAAGCTTAATTTGGCAGGTTTTAAATTTAAGTAAAACTTTAATTATTTCACAGGTTAAATGCATTTAGAAAAAAAGACCAAGTGAAATAAGCATTCTAGATAATCATACTTTATTTCAAGAAATAGTATTTCATTCATAGATCAAAAGTTCAAGTGCAATTCTCATCTTCTTTACTGCATCCTCAGCAGTGTCTATGGTTTAATAAGCTATAGTCCTCAAATCATCTTATTTTAATAACGTAAGCCAAATGGCAAAAGAAATATTACAATTTTCTGTGTTTCAAGGAAGACAAAACTAAGGCTGCTGCTGCTAAGTCGCTTCTGTCGTGTCCGACTCTGTGCGACCCCATAGACAGAAGCCCACCAGGCTCCCCTGTCCCTGGGATTCTCCAGGCAAGAACACTGGAGTGGGTTGCCATTTCCTTCTCCAATGCATGAAAGTGAAAAGTCAAAGTGAAGTCGCTCAGTCATGTCTGACTCTTAGCGACCTCATGGACTGCAGCCTACCAGGCTCCTCCGTCCATGGGATTTTCCAGGCAAGAGTACTGGAGTGGGGTGCCACTGCCTTCTCCGAAACTAAGGCTAGATGGTACCATATTCTGAGTTAAGTAAGTAACAGTTCAGTTATTTCTATTTACCTGAATTTGTTAATATCTGTTGAACAGGAGTCACACCAGCAGGGAGTGCCAAGGTTGCAGCTGTAGCAGCAGCACTCTGAAAAGAAAACAATCAAACTATGTATGTGCTTAACAGCACCTCAGTTTACCTCTGGCATATATTAATCATATTTGAAGTTTCATTTAGAATATACTAAAATGAAAAGTTCTGGCAGTAGACTACCTCCCAATTAATAAAATGGTACAATAAAGACCAATGAGCTAAATATCTTACCTAATTATTTCAAGCAATTATGCAGAATAATGTAATTAAGAGGTTCTCCGCTCCTAGAGAACGTACGCTAAGGAACTCTAACCCACACTAATAATGCTGTACGATAAATAAAATATCCATTCCATTATTTCTTTCTTATTCTATTTGCTTACCCCCAATTCCTTATTGTCAACTAATATACTAGTGGCAAAAGTATATCTTCATTTCAGAGATCCTAATATTCTTAATTTATACCGTAAGTAACAAGTCTGTAAAGAAAATCTTTTATCAAAAGATTGCAATTCTTAGCTGGCATCTCTAAGAATTGCAATCTTCTGATAAAAGATTTTCTTTATAGAGAGCTGTTAACTATGGTATAAATTAAGAATACTAAGATTTCTGAAATGACAATATACTTATGGCATAAGGTGACAACACTGGCATTATCAAGGTTAAACATATATTACTAACAGTTTTAGTAATATAAAAAATGCCTTAAAAATCTTGAGTCACAAAAATTAATTTCTGCATTTTAAAATGGAGTTATATTTTCTGACTTTAAGCTACAAAAATATACATGGAATTACATACTCTGTTTTTAAATCCAAGATAAATTCTTGATTTACTACTTCAACAGATTTCTCCCCTTTCCTCCAAAAGAATTACACGTTTTTACTGTTTTTCCTCTTTGTTAAAAAAAAAAAGAAAAATCCTGAGCTGTAAGTATTTCCACGTAAACACATGCATGCTGTCACTACAGTCATGTCCAACTCTTTGCAACTCTGTAACCCGCCAGGCTCCTCTGTCCATGGGGATTCTCTAGGCAAGAATATTGGGAGGGGTTGCCATGCCCTCTTCCAGGGGATCTTCCAGACCCAAAGATCAAACCCTCGTTTAATTCTCCTGCACTAGTCGGCAGGTCCTTTACCACTAGTGAAACCTGGGAAGCCCATTTCCATGTATCTCACTATACTGTAACTATAAAACTACAGAAGAGTTGTTTCCCCCCCTCCTCTCCTTCAACCTTTTTTGGGGCTTCTGGTGGCTCAGCAGTAAAGAATCCGCCTGCAATGCATGAGCCACAGGAGACAGGGGTTCGATCACTGAGTTGGGAAGATCCCCTGCTGGCGGGCATGGAAATCCACTCCAGTATTTTTGCCTGGAGAATCCCACGGATAAAGGAGCCCAGTGGGCTACATACAGTCCATGAGGTCACAAAGAGTTGGACATGACCAAAGCAACTTAGCATGAAGCACGCTTCAACCTTCTTTAAGGTACCAGGCTCGTATATACAATCTAACGAACACATTTTTATAAACACTTTTATGTGAGTACTCACCACCCTCCACTCCCTCCAGGGGCCAGTGCAGGGACAATACAGGTTAGGGAATCAAGGGAGAATTCCTTTAGAATTTTCACAGCCCACGAATCTGCCTGCATTGCAGGAGACTAGAGTTTGGGAAGATCCCCTGGGGAAGGGATTCACCACCCACTCCAGTACTCTTGCCTGGAGAATCCCATGGACAGACAAAGCCTGGTGGGCTACAGTCCATGGGGTTGCAAAGAGTCAGACAGGACTGAGTGACTAACACTTTAATTTGAAAACACTTCAAGAAATAAACATTAACTGCTCTGGAGATGCTAATCTTCGAGAAGCCAACAAATCTTGGAAAATTATACTGAAGTAGTTTAATGATGTAACTATCAAGTTAGGCTCTAGAAACAGCCCTCCAAGAAAACATGCTTGTTGCCATTTGACAGCCCTAAGTAATCTTTATATCTCAAGCCTGAAATTCCCATTATATCCTCCTAATTCAGCTACAGCTTGCCAGGTTCTCTTTATAAAATGCCGCATTCTGCATTTCATTTTATTAAATAAATGAAAGATTTAAATAAATCTTGTCCATATAAGCAAATGAAAGGTAATCTAAATTTAAGGAATATACTAAAAACCACTCAGTATTGAGAAATATTATTTAGGAATGTTAAGTGCCTGTAATTCACAACTTAAGATTAATAGATCTCACTCTACTAGCAAACTGACCTACCATTTTCCTTATAGCACACATGACACAATACCACCTGCATACCTCTGCACATTCAAGTTGCTATAAATATCTCTTGTGATGTATCATACACATGGGCTTCTTAGGTGGCTCAGCGCTAAAGAATCTGCCTGCCAGTGCAGGAGACACAAGAGATGTGGGTTCAATTTCTGGGTTGAGAAGATCCCCAGGAGTAGGAAAATGGCTACCCACTCCAGCGTTTTTATGCCTGGAGAATTCATTCCATGGACAGAGGAGCCTGGTAGGCTATATAGCCCATGGGGTCACAAAGAGTCAGACACGACTGAGCAACTGAGTATACACACATACATCATACACAAACCATCTTTTTAATGTCTGCTGAAAGTTCGTTCCTGGATCTTGTGAAAAGGCCATAACATGAATAATGCATTTCAGCAATAATTTCATAAAGAGAACCTGCAAAACTAGTTTGATATAAGGTCCTGTTTTAGAAGTTCCCTGAAACAGCCTTCTACCAAATACATTATCAGTATTTCATATCTTATGAAATTATGTAACTCTTCAATATGTTCATTTCCAATGCACAAAGAGCTGTTAGATTTTTTTTTTAATCAAACTTTTTAATGGCTATCTCTGAATCAGGAATAGTAATGCAAACATATAAAAATCCAAAAAACTTTTATTTGCAAGAGCCTATACTGATTGCATTTTAGAACATGAGAAACACATGGAACAAACACTAACTGAAAACAAGTAAAATGCTGAAATATATATAAATGCTAACACATTTTATTGATTGAAGTCTGACCTATGATCTGTTTAAATACATATGTTCTTTAGAATCAAGGAGACACAACTAATCAGAGATGGGTCATTAATTTTGCCAGTCCTTTTAAAGACAATTTTAATTCAAAATTCTTTCCCACAACACTAAAAATTCTTCAAAATTAGATGGGCCTACTACAAGTGATTCTGCCAAACTTTCTGTTTTATAGTTATACAAGTTATTCCCTAGGAAACAGCCTCAATAGTACCAACTATAATATGGATCGTACTGTAAAACTTTTTTGTTGAGAACTTTTTAATTTTATTTTTGGCTGCACTGGCTCTTCACTGCTGCATGCAGGCTTTCTCTAGTTGCTGAGTGGGGACTATTCTCTAGTTGCAGTGTGCAGGCTTCTCACTGCAGTGGCTTCTCCTGCTGCAAAACACAGGCTCTAGGGTGTGTGGGCTTCAGTAGTTGTGGCTCACGGGCTCTAGAGCACAAGGCTAACTAACTGCCCAGCGGCGTGTGGAAATCCTGGACCAGGGATCAAACCTGTGTGCCCTGTACTGGCAGGCAAATTCCCAACCATCGGACCACCAGGAAAATCTGAGGTTTATTTTTAAGGGTGGAGATTAAAAAGAAAATTTTGGTGCCTGGAACTTGAAAGGAAATTTTTTAAAAAATAACAAAACTATGTGTTAGAATCAACAGCAGTGGACTTTTGTGATTTTTACCCAAAATAACTGACTCTGGCAACCTGAACTAGAAGTACAAATAGAGATTCTCAATTTTTTGTGAATTAAAAATTCCAATTTCTGTCATACAGAAGTGGAAAATTCTGTAAAATTATACATATGTTAAGGCTGGTATATAGCAACAGATAGAAGTTATTTGTCTGGTATGTTAAGCGCTGCTCCCTATATGTCTTATAAAACACAATTGAGTTTTCAGGTTCACTGCTCATCATTCACAAAATCATAGAAACTGACTTTTTTTTAATTGCTTCTTCATTAAAAAAAAAAAAAAAAAACTTGGATGAGAAAAGAAAATATCATAGATAGCACTAAACTAAGAGATGTTATTTAAAATAACAATTCTTACCTAATAAAAAGATTTGGTTGAATTTAAGAATGGAGTGCCAGAGCTGAGATACCACTAACAGTCTGTGTATTTTAAACAAAAGAAAAGTCATCTATAAGAAAGTACTGGAACAACTATGGTAATTCAACTTTATTTTAATGTTTCGGTTTTATAGTTATACTGTATTATATCTGACGGGATACACTTTATGTGCTGAGTGAAATGTGAAAATTTGAGGACTTATGAAGTTCAGTGGCTATCCCTTAGAAATATCAAGTCTACATATAATAAACTCAATCGGTTAAAATGCATTTTATATATTGTATAGCAATTTATATACTGTAATAAAACTTACTAGGCGATGCTATGGTTAAATCAGAGCAGAATTTGTAAATGTCTGATCTTAAAGATACTAGGTATCTTTATTCAAACAGTTTATTTTCATTTAAAAAAATTTATAATTCTTAGCATTCCTAACCTGTTTCAGTTAATAGATCTTCTGAAACATAACTATACTTGGCATAATGTTTGGTAGGTCCCCTAAACCTATTTTCAAAAAATAGTTCCCATGAAGCATCATCCTTTTGGTATTTTCAACAGAAAATTATGTAATTTTATGAACCTTAATTGTCTTAAGTATCAAGCTAAACTTTAGATTTGCTGTTAAATCTAATACTTAGGAAACCAAGCAAAACAGGTATTTTTCTCAAGTCTTGAATAAAACTTTAAGATGTTAATACACAACATACTCAAGCATAATCACAACCTGGACTAGAATAAATAGAGCCAAGCAAAGAACTGTGTTCTGAGTCTTACCATGTTTGATGCATTCATATGTTGTATCAGCTTAGAATCAGGAACAATAACTTGTGGTGCTGCAGCTATAAAAAACATAAGCACACATAAAGACAATGGACGATGAGGCTATTTCATAAGAAGGCTATACCATACTGAAATTTTTTTTCATGCTGTCCAAATATTTGCTATCTCAGAATGTTATAAACTTCTATGGTAAATAACAGCCATGATATACCCTCCTTCTACTGTAAACCACAGTTTAAAATATTTGAGTTAACAACTACCTACAAATACAAGGGACCTTGGAAACACAAAGCAATGAGATACCTAACACCTAAAACTTTTTTAAAAAAATGCACAGAAATATATTATTTGTTTATTTTTGGCTATGCTGGGTCTTCATTGCTATGCCGACTTTTCTCCAGTTGTGGTAAGCAGAGGTTGCTCTCTAACTGCAGTACACAGGCTCTCATTGTGGTGGCTTTTCCTGTTGGGGAGCATGGGCTCTAGGGGGTGTGGGCCTAAGTAGCTGCGGCTCCCAGGCTCTAGAGCAGAGGCTCAACAGTCATGGCGCGTGGGCTTCAGTGCTCTGCCACACGTGGTGGATCTTTCCAGATCAGGGATTGAACCCGTGGCTCCCGCATTGGCAGGTGGATTCTTTACCACTGAGCCACCAAGGAAGCCCTCTGTATATTCTTAAATTGGAAAATTTAATACTGTCTTGCCAACTCAGCACTGACCATATTATTAATATATTACTGCTGAATGTGTTATTAACTCATTCAGAGTGAACTCAAAAAGTTATAATTTAGCATTTAAAAATCTTTTTCTCCCAATCTGACAGTTTCCAGAATCTTATTTTCTTCAGCTTAAAAAAAAACACAACCCATAAATAATGGCAATACTTATGCTGATATAAAAGGAATTAGGTGTTTGATTCCGCGAATTTCAGAGAATAAACAGATAATTCCATTATCCTAATATCCTCTGAGTGAAGAAAATCAAATTTTAATTTATGATGACCTAAAATCCTAGTGCCAGATCTGAAGGCAATAGGAGGAACAGTCATCAAAAAAAATTAAAAGGACAAAGTTACTTAGTATAAGGTATAGAATAAAATCAAATATTGTCATATTTGATACAAACAGTAAAACAAACATTTCTAATATGCATCAATATCAATTTTCAGTCTCATATAAACTCTCAGGTGAGGCAAGTGAGTAAACAGTTACCTTAAATTGAAGCTTTCATCTTACCTTCATTCTCCTCTCTGATTTACATAATTGAATGCCCAGAAGTTTTACAACTGAACTGTTTGTCAAGACAGAAAATACTCCATGTAGAGGATAAAGCTTCTAAGACTTTTCACGGCCCAGGTTTTCCTCACTTGTGATTTTTAAGAGCTATTTCACAAAGCCTTTAAGAGGCTTCAATGAAACAAAATCTTTAAAATGATTTGCACAGTACAAAAACACTATGGACACAGTCTATGCTGCTAAGTCGCTTCAGTCATGTCTGACTCTGTGCTACCCCATAGACAGAAGCCCACCAGGCTCCCCCATCCCTGGGATTCTCCAGGCAAGAACACCGGAGTGGGCTGCCATTTCCTTCTCCAATGCATGAAAGTGAAAAGTGAAAGGGAAGTCGCTCAGTCGTGTCCGACTCTTCGCAACCCCATGGACTGCAGCCTACCAGGCTCCTCCGTCCATGGGATTTTCCAGGCAAGAGTACTGGAGTGGGGTGCCATTGCCTTCTCCTATGTAAAATCATGTAAGATATCATATATCCACTCTTTACTTAAAGGAAATCTAATCTAGTAAATTCTCATAAATGGGAATTTGAATTTCAGACTGCCAAAGTATAGTAACAAAAATCCTCCAGTGTTTATTAATAAAAACTAAGGTGAAATATCTTTGAAGGAACAAATCAGTTTCATAAAGATAATGATCCTACTATAATAATGAAACTCTTAATAAACAAACTTATAGATCTGACTTATTTTAGGAAATTCACCATTGCGTAGCCTTCTCAAAGTATTAATATACTTACCTAAATATCATTTTAGGCTTCTGTTAGTGAATTACTCTTCATTATTACACAAATAGGACCCACATCGTATATACAGACACACACAGATCCAACCCCTCAGCCAACAGAAAGGAGACATGCAGAGTATTTCTCTTCTTTGAAAATGACAGCTTTCACCTCCAAGCTGTAGTAGGATTACCCAGTCTCACCTTGCTGTGAAGCAGGAATAAGGACCTGCTGGGCCTGCGCTTGCTGAGGCACTGTCTGCTGAGGCTGAGCTTGCTGATGGTGGTGATGGTGATGATGCTGCTGCTGCTGGGGTTGATGTTGCTGTTGAACTTGCAATAAAAGCTGCTGCTCTTCTGAATGAAATCCATCTACCGCTCTAGACTGCATTAGTTTATTCTCCCATAACTGAAGCAAAGAACATTAAAGATTTCTAAGTAAGAGGGACGATCTGGACATGTGGATAAAACATACTTTATTTGTCTGTTTATAAAATTCTTCCATTTTCAAAACTGATAAAACCATAAAACCTGCAAATCTCTAATTCTGACCCAAGTGTATACAAATATGAAAACCAATTTCTAAAGCATCAAACCTCATTTTTGCTACTTATTTTGCTACTGAAGAATTTTTTCTATTATCTTCAACAAACTTTGTATAGTAATTCCTTATTTACCAGTTTCATATAAGTAATTTTTCGGCAATCAAAAATCATCCTTTTTAATATCAAATCATTATCTACTTTATGGAAATCTTTCTTTCCTTTTAAATAACATGTAAAACACAAATCCATCTTTCCTCGAACTATGAGAAACACTATTAAAGGCAGTTCTCAAGTTACAAAAATCCACTTTTCTATCTGTCCAATCCTATATAAGGGAAAAGAATTCTTAATGCACTTTCAAAGGTATTCTCAAACCTCCACACTTCTTGAAATTCCCTTCCCTCATTTCATTATGACAAGGATTGACAATCCTTTTTTGCTTAACCACTTCTATTTTCTCATCTAACCCATTTCTGTGATGAAGGAGAAAAAAAAAAGTGGGCAAAAAAGTAAGAAAATATTTACAACTATTTCATCCGTCTCCCAAATACATTTTCTCTCTACAAGGTTCAATGTTCAATCTATAGAGCACTTATAAAAAATTGCCCAAGAAAGTTGCAAACCTTCCTTAAACATACACATCAAATTTAATCCCATCATTTTGTATACAAGACTCTATGGAAACTTTGTTTTCTCCCCTAGGATCTGTTCTTCCGATACTGTCTAACTCATGTGAGGCTTCAAAATAAAAAATAGGCTTAGACATTTAATAAAATATACTATACAGTGTAAGATACACTCTAAATGTATTATGCAGTAAGGCTATATAGTAAGCCTCCCAAACAAGTCTATCACCCAAACTGTCGACACTTTGCTCTGCTCTAACACAAAACCTTGCTTCTTGTAGGCCAAAATCAAGGTTGAAAAAAAGTACTATTAATTAATGTTTTAAGATACAAGTCTTTACCATAATTTTCTAAATTTAAAGCTTCAGTTTTATCACCTCCAGTTGGTCTCCCCACTGTAATCCTGACCCCTTACTTCAATGAAGTTTCCATGATAAAGGCAAATATTAATGAATACACATTACGTGCTAAGTGCTATTTACCACTTCTCATCTAGCCTCTCAAGTCAATGATCTGAGTCAGAATCTACCCTGACACCCTATTATCACTGTTGATTTCCCTTCCAAAGCATTATTCCAATCTATCCCTACTATTATGGTCCCAGGTTCAAGTCCTTTCCTCCCATCAATATTACTGCAAAGTGTTAATGATAAGCTAACTGAGCTCCCTGCTTCAAATCATACATTCTACACATAATTACTGGGTATCTCTCATATGCTACACTGTTAGTGGCATTGAGAACAGAGTGAACAAATATGACAAAAATCCTTGTCCTTAGAGACTCAACATTTTAGTGCAAACTTGTCCTTCCAACTTATCCTCTATAAATCAGTGGTTCTAGACTAACAGCATCAATATCACCTGGGAACTTGTTAAGACAGACCAATTCTAAGCCCCCTCCCGCCCACCCCTGCCATCAAATCAGCAACTCTGAAGGTAGAGCCAGGAATCTGTTCAAACAACCTGTCCAGGTTATTATGTACACTAAATGAAGAGCTGCCGCTTTAAAGTATAAACCAATACTTTAAAAACTGCAGACTACAACCCATTAATGCATTTTCAATTGTTAATTTAGGGTGGGTTTTTTTGGTAAATGCAAATTTTTCTTTTTAAATGTTAGAATGTACCACTATCAAGTGAGATTTTCTGAGGCAGAAGTCCAAAACTCTGCCTTTTAACTAGCACCCCAGAGAATCCTTCTCATTCTAAAGATGCAGCTCCTTCAAGCAGTTATTATGCTAACTTCTCCAACTACTATAACTTGCACTCTATTTTTCAAACTACCTGCAGTTCCCTGAATATAGCATACATATCTCATGTCTAAACCTTTGTAAACTACTGCTTTATGACTGGCACACAATTCCCTGAAGAATGCAAAGGCAAAGTCATAGTTGGGGGAAAAAAAAAATCACTAACTACTTCTATATCTTAGAGATATCTCTATTGATACACTTTTTGCACTAAGTCTTCCTTCTCTATTAAACTATGAACTCCCTCAGGGCAAAGACTTATGTCTTATTCAGGACCTAACAAAACGACTAAGAACTTAACAGAAATTTAATATTAATTTCAAAGAAGATAATGGAAAATAAACTATTGTTTTTTAAGGTAGTTTCTCGATAAAGATGTGACATTTTAGGCAGAATAACTCTTTATTTACAGGATATTACCACAGGAAGTGTACGGGAAATACAACATTCCTCTAGCTTACTATATGTCAAAGATGCCCTCTAGTCATGACAAGCAAACACGGAAGCACGCACTTCCAGCTGCTTTTGGGGGGAGCAAAGGAAGAGGATGTTGGGAGTAGCAGGTCACTGAGAATACGTATTTACTAAGTATCAGATACTGTTCTAGGTACTGTGAAAAATAATACCATACAAATATTTAGCATTAAGCTTCTAATATCACAAAAAATTAAAATTACTTGAATGTTTCTCTCCAATTTCATTTTTAAATAATTTTATCAGTCAAAATATTTTATAAATAATGTAATACTCTTGTGGCAACAATAATCATATTAATACTCCTGAAGACTACCAAGAATACTGAATTGTTTGCTATTTAATTCAGCTAGCTTAGAAAATATAAAGAACTCTCTACTCATTTTCATAGTACTTTTTTCCCCCAACAGGCTATTATTTCTGGCAGTCCTTCTTTAGCAATCTTCACCAGGTCTCTGAAATTAGACATGGAGAAAATTCATTTTCTGTTCCCAAAATGATTTGGTTATGCATTTGAGGATCACGTTTACTAGACTAATACTGAGCTTAATGTGCACCTGATAAGTACTTTATGTGTACCAACTCATTTTTCACAAAAATTCTTTACAACAGACATTGTCATCATCTTCTTTTCACAGAAAAAGAAACTGAGGAACAAGAAGTTAGGTATCTTTTCCAAGATCACCAGCTAATAGTAAGCAAAACCACAGTACAATCCAGGCAATCTGACTCCAATCTTCCCAGACATGGAGTCAGGAACACTGGAACCTGAGAATAAATGTCCTTTAAATATAAAGTTTAAGTTTTGGACTCTGGGACCTTGCTTGCTTCATACAAGTCCAGCTCTGGTCCAAATTTCTAATCTTTAAACTGTGCTGCTGCTATCAGAGCAGGTCTAGTCACATCTTTGGTGCCTTCCTTATCTGGACACAAAAGGCTTATGTTCAAGTCTCTACCACTAGCTAAACTGAACAATCAGATATTTATTCCCTCTGAGTCTTATTTTTGATCTATAAAATGTGATCAGAGCTACTGCTTCCTGGAAGTACGCTGGGCTAGAAATTCTGAGGGATTCTCCTACTCTCACAAAAACATCTAGCTTCCGGACAAAACATAAAACAAATGTATTTTAGGGCTCTGTAGAAATGACGTTGGGAAACAGAGCTTTCCCCAAGGCCAAAAGACGTAGAACAGTAGATCCCTGTTCAACAAGTGTTTATATAGAACTAGAGAATATTTAGAATAGTGGTTCTCAGTCGGGGTGGTTGTGCCCCTTCTGCCTGGGGGACACCTGGCAATGCCTGGAAGTACTTTTGGTTGTTAGAACTAAGGGGTGCTACTGTCATCTAGTGGGCAGAGATCAGTTATGCTGCTAAATTCCAACAATAAATAGCCTTCTATAGCAAATAATTAACACGTCCAAAATGTCAGCAGTGCCAAGGATGAGAAAACAGATGTAGGGGAAGATTAACTACTTCAGATTTGTTTCCAACTGAGGAATTCTTCTCACTTTGTTCTGCTAAAAAGAGGGTCCAAGTTCTCTCTCCCACAGTACTTGGACAGGGGTGGGTCTGACAGTTTAGAAATCAGGATAATTCTTTCACTTTCTTTGAAGAAGACTCCCACCTGTAGTCATTCACCAATCTAAAACACAATTTACATTCAAATATAGATTTAATGAAAATCAAGTGGTGATCATTTTGAAATGTATAGAAATCCTGAGTCACTATGTTGTAGACCTAGAACTAATAGTGTTGTAGGTCAACTACACTTCAACTAGAAAAGAAAGAAAAACACTACATTTCACATGTCTTTTCTATCTCCTATAATTTGTACATTAAAGGAGACCCATACTGTTAATAACCTCAAGAATCAGGTTGAATTTTTTAACGCAAGAGGTCCCTTCCTGTATTATCTAGCTAAACTTCAAATTACAGGCACTCTCATTACTCATCTTAATTTACAATCTAATACACCACTGTATCCTTCACAGCCGCATGGAAGTTTTTGATAAAAGTCTGTCAAATACCATAAAAGGGTGAGAAAGAGGACAGAGCTAATGACAAAGTCCTTTATAAACCACAGAATATGAAACACTGTTAGTTTTCATTAGCAAGAATATTCAAACCTATAAGGTCCAATACAGTAGCTACATGTGATGATTTAAAGTGAAATTAATTGTAATTAAATAAACTTCAGTTCTTCAGTTCCACTAACCATATTTCAAGTGCTTTAATAGTCACATGTGGCCAGTGATTACTATACTGGAGAGCAAAAATTATAGAACATTTGCATCATCACAGAAAGTTCTACTGGGTAATGCTGGCTGTCAAAACTGTAAAAACTAGGGCACATTCTGTAAATTCTAATGAGATCTGGAAGAAATCTAGTGCAGAGAATTAAAATAATGCAAACTCATTTCAGTCTAACAGTTTTATATTTAAGTTCAGCTACAACCCAGAATAGAAGAGTATGTCCCATTTAAAAAGCAACAAAAACATTAAAATACTTTTTTCAGTTAGATTCTGAAGCAACATTTGTTATTAAGTTGTTTAATTAAATATTTACTGAATGCCAATCACATACACCAAGCATTGTGGTAGAGGCTGGGAATTCAAAATTAAATAAGGCAATTTTTGTCATATAAAGCTAAGCATTAAACAAAAAATCAGTGCATAACCTATAGAGCATAGATATATATATTACTTTTATAATATACGTACATATATCTGCAAGTATGTGTGCATATATACGTAAAATCCTATGTACTAAAAATGTAGGTGGAACTATTTGGTCTCAAAGACAGTTCATTCTGTTTGAAGACAACACCTTGATTCTAACTGGGACCAGTAGCAAAATATCAATCTCAGACTGAAAAGCTAGAGCAGATAATAACTTGGATTGACCAGTAGTTTGACCAAGGGTAAATTAAAGCTTTGGGACTAATTTTCTACACCTAAAAATGCTGTATCTTTTACATAAGGCCACAGAACTACAACAATCATCTTAAGGGTTATAACATAATTTGTAAAATATTCATTCCAAAAAACACTAAGGAATCAAAATAAGTTTATACTCTTATTCATATCCCTGAGATACATTATGTGTTTGAGCAATTTCCATTGCTATTTTTCCAACTCATATCTCAGAGTTGGCATTCCTTCATTTTATTTTTAGATACCTACTCTTCACTTGCAGTAACCACCATATTTCTCCTAAGGTAAATAAATGTTTCCTCGTCTCATTCAAACCTGTATTCTCCCTTCCTCACATGGGCAGACTCTTAATGAAAACCCTACAGAAGCTGCCTACAGATGCTGCAATATTCTAAGATATATTTCATCACCACAATACAAGTGAGATTTGCTTTATTTAAATTTATAAGTTGCTAAATTGCAGCCTCCACACCTCTGTTGAACGGATAAATAAGACCACAACAAGTGCTACATAGCATTCACTAACTGTGATTTCTTATTTATACAGAGCTCTAAAGGAGCTCAATTTCCAGCCTCTAAACCAGCAGTTTTAAAACTTTTTGGTCTCAGGCTCCTTTATCATTTTCACAAATTAATGAGGACCTCAATGAGCTTTAAAAATAAAAAATTATTTATTACTCAGCTGCACTGGGTCTTAGTTGCTGCACATGAGATATTCCATCCTTGTTGTGCAATGTGCACTCTTTAGTTGCTGCACGTGAACACTCTGCTGCCCAATGTGGGACCTAATTCCCTGACCAGGGATCAAACCCCGGCCCCTTGCATTGAAAGCATGGAGTCTTAGCCACTGGACCACCAAGCAAGTCCCTCAATGAGCTTTTACAAAATTTTAAATAAGATTGAAAAAAAAACTTTTACTTATTTAAAAGTAACATGTATCCATTATATGTTAACATAAATACTTTCAATGAAAATAACCATGTCTTCCAAATAAAATTTAGTGAGAAATGGCTTAAAGGAAAATAGTTGGGTTCTCTCATCTGCTTCTGCATTCACTTTGTTTTCATCGACGTATATTAAGAAAATCTGTCTTTCCACAGCTAAGTAGCTGGGAAAGGAAGAAGTATTTTAAGTAATGGTTTCTTAAAGGTTAGCTGCAATGTACTATGTGAAACCACATACTAATTAACTTTTCATATTCTTAGATTAAAATCCATTCATTTATCTTTAACTTTGAAAGGATTTTGCAACATCATGCATTGGTCATTTGGAAAATGCGAGTTCAGTGTAGTATGCAGATAGGCTGATGTTAACGCATCTCACTACAGAATATCAAACAACTGAATATCTTAATATCAACAATGATCTTATCTCAACTGTAAAAGTAAGCATATTTTTAACAGTCAGTGCACCAAAATATGAAGCATGCATAATGCACTTCTGCTGCATATGGAGCAGTTATCTCAAGCAATAGCACTTGTTCATTTGAGTTTCAAGTTTAACTGGTCACTTTTTTCATGTAATACAACTTTTACTGGAAATGTGAGAGACATACTATGATTATTCAGACTTGGGCATTGCTCTACCTCACTGACCCCTTGGAAGAGCCTGTGGGAAAGTCCATGGACCATATTTTGAGAACCTCGGTTCTGAGCAGTAAGGTAAAAATACTCCTTGATTTCATGACTCATTAGATCAATAAGAAAACACAAACATAAAATAAAAATATCTATATTTTTCTGCTTAAATCCACATACATCTAAGAGACAGAAAAGGCGCTCCCAAACTAGGATATATGATAAACCAAATACTTGGCCCACACGGAAAATCTGACTCCAGAATGTGAAATTTATCAAGCACTTGCTCAATCTCTACAGCATACACATTTTAGAATATCCATACATTGAGACAACAAAAAAAAAGGAGAGAAAAAAAAACTTACAGGAATATAAATATGAAGTTATTAGATCATAAATGAAACTGCCCACTAATAATAGCTAATACTACTGCCAGGCACTGTGCTAAACACTTCAGATAGTTATTACATTAAATCCTCAAAACAAACCTAAAAGGTCAGTACTATGAACTCCCATCTGATATATACAGAAACTGAAATATAAGTGGTTTGCCTAAGGTCAGAGGAAGAATGTATGGTAGAAATGGAATTCAAAACGAGCATCCTTCACATAACTACACCGCCTCCTGCAACAAAGTCAAATGGTCATCATATGAAAAAATAATGGGAGTATCGTTTTTGAATGAAGAGTGTTAAAAAGGCAAAAAAAAAAGGCAAACTCACAGTTTTTAGTTCCATCAGAACTTGTTCATCGACTCCATCATCCAAAAAGATGTCTCTCACATCATTAATAACATCTTCAATCACAGATCTATATAATTTAGGCTTTAAAGGGAAAATAAAAATTTAAGACTGTTGAAAAAGACTGTTTTTCACATATTAAAATAGGTAACATGTTTCACAAATTCAAAACAAATTAACACAATAGTCATTTTTCTAACTCTCTAAAACTTATTTTAGAAGATGTAACTTTAAAGGAATGGTCATTGTAAAAAGATCATTTGCCTTAGTTAAATTGAATGACTTGATGACTGCATATTGTAACAAAAGTTTTATGACTAATACAATTCATATTTAACAGAGAAGATCATTACACATAAAGAGCCCACACTATTTTCAGTTATAATTTCTATGTTGTTATAGTCAAAACAGTCAATGGGACCCAACAATATAGTATTACTGGTTGCTATGTCTGGTTCTTATTATTCCTTGCTTAGTTTAACCCATTGTATCTCCTAATCTCATCTCTCTCTTAAGACTTCGGAGAGTCTTATGTTCTGTGATTATTTGCCTGGCAGTAATTTGCAAGTTAATGAGTATTCAAATTTAAAATCACCTGATTTTGGCTTTTGTTACCCAGTCTGTACCTTTAAATTATACCATAAAGCCTTTCCTATAACCACAATAACAGGTCTCGGTCTCAGAGGAACAAGGCACAATGATCTCTTTTCCAGGATTTCTCTCCTACTACTGCCCAGAGAAGGAAATGGCAACCAACTCCAGCATTCTTGTCTGGGAAATCCCATGGACAGAGGAGCCTGGTGGGTTCATGGGGTCGCAAAGAGTCGGACATGACTGAGAGACTAAAACCAAGGAGCTGCCCCAGATGACGCTATGGAACAGAATACTGAGCAGCCTTGATACTTATTTTTTAAACTATTATTATCATAACTGTTATTATTGGCATTACTGGCCGGGGGTGGGGGGGGGCTTTTAGAAGGTTGCCAAAAAGTAAAATGAGAATAGATGTGAAAGCACTTCAAAAGTATATAAAGTATTTTTAAAAAACCAAAAAGTAAGAGAACAATTTGCCCAACCCATATCCTATTTTTAACATGTTGGACAAAAGGAAGTTTGCTGTCAGAGTGTAAAACCAGAACCACCTTGTTATAAATTCTATCCATTATCACACAAAGCTATTAACAGCCTTTTTGTTTTAATGCTTTGTCATTATTTGCACTTTATATGTTGCTTAAGGTAAAAGTTACTGCTACCCAATAAAACCAAAGGTTTGCTCTTATAAGCAAACCTCAAATAGAAAAGTTTTATTAGCATCTCCATCAGCAATACTGTTATCACAGGGGAAACCTCTTTATGTGTCCTTGTCCAGCCAAAAATACAAGTTATGTTCCTCTATATAACTTACCTCAACCATTAAAATCCATTTGTTCCCTTTCAACGCAACAGAATAACAATGTATCTGAGTTCTCACCTTTGCTGTTCCACTTCTTTTTATTTTGCCACATCTGTCTCTGTGAACTAAAATTATTCAAGTGACTTCTGCCATCTCTACAATATCTCCTTAAAATGTCTCTCTGATTCTATAAACAAGGAAAGCCTGACTATGGATATTACTTTATCTATAGTGATTCAACTACTGAATTACAAAAATACATTTATAAAGTTTTTTTAACCAATGATTCAAGGCATTATAAAGATGCAGTGTAATTTTCAATTGGCAGTGTAAATCTCATATTGACAATATAAATTTATTTTTCAGCAAAATAATTGTAATGTTTCTGAAGTTAGTCATCCCTAAAAATATTCTGCTTGGATATCTGCACATTTATTGGTACAATGTGCTTTCTTCTGGCACTCCCTAGTTAATGAAACAATCCTGTTTTAATATTTTGTTTTTCTGCTTTAATTAACCCACAACCTGACCACTTAATGTGTTCGTATGCACTATAGTTAAAGGGAAATGTGTATTCATCATTAAGTCCAGAATTTTAAATTGTTCAAGAGTTAAAAAGCACCCAAATTACTGTGATCTTTCAGAGTATGCGAGTACATAGGCAATATTTGAAAAAAGCAATTTCCAAATTATTTAAAATGCTAAACTTTACTTGAACCAGTTTTTGCTTTTTATGGAATACACAGTAATTGAGGTTTGTCCTGGTTTTCAAACACCAGATATTCCAAACTCGTAAATTAAAGGGCCATTAGTGTCATTAAGTAACAAAGAATTTCTTTCAAAAGTGTTAGTTCCTAGTACAATACTGGAAAATAAACTGGAGTAATTTCTACACTGGATACCATATGAACATCCAATGCAGCAAAAAGTCTACTTAGAACTTTTTTAATACCCAGTTTGCACTAAGCCTCTTCACATTACTCACAATTCCCCTAACAATTAATATACTGTAGACACAAGACCCTACGTCGAAGGTTTAGGCACTTCTCTATTTCTTTGCAAAGCTGTGTGTCTCAAACATTTATTATAGGAAAACATGATGAAATATTAGAAGCTGTATTTCTAACATGTCCTGAATGCTCGGTGAAAAAAATACTACCAAATCAAACCCTCTACAGCTAGCAGTTAGGGTTATAAAGCTTTTTAAAAAAATAACTGACAATAATGCATGTACCTTCTTAAATACAGAAACGACTAGACATCTGAGCTTAAAATTGTTTTTAAAAACAAAAATAAAAAGAAGAGACGGCAAGTCTATTCTCCCCTAACAAAGACCGGCAAATCCCAGCTGCTGCGTCCAAACAAAAACTTGCGGCTCCGAAGGCCGCCCCGACTGGGCACAAAATTACAGTAGAGAGAAAAGGACCTAGAAATAAAAGTGAGCTCTGCACGCGCCTGCTTCTCGCCTCGGGAGCACGCACCTCCCAGCCCCGCTCTCAGCAGCTCTCACTATTTAAAGCCGGATCTGGTGTTTAAATGGAGAGGCGGTGACGTAGGCCTGAAAAGCACCTTCCCATCCTGGCAGAGTCTATATTAGAGAGCGGCAATGGCTCTATATAAACAGGGCAGCCAAAGGGAGGAGGACCACAAGGCTCAGGGACTGAAAAGCAGGGTAAGCGGCCGCAGCCATGATGGATCGACCCGAGTCGTCAACGGTACGGGGCCGGGCTGCCGCGGGGCTGGTCTGCGTTTGGGACCGGGCAGAAACGTGTTTTATTGTCAAAATAAAAATAAAAAAGAGTGGGGGTGGACTCGTGATCACACTGCGTTGGTGACTGACAGACAAGGTTATTTATGTGACTGCTTTTTGCAAACCTACGTGATCGCAAGGAAAAAAGGGGAAAAAAAAGGGACCAACGGTGGCAAGTTGGCAGATTTCAAGGCGAAAGCGGGGCACTTTGGACACTGGAGGCTTTGTTTTGTTTGGTGCTTTTGCTAGTCGGAGGTATATACGACGTGCGGGGGGGTGGGGGTTGCTTCCCCTTCGCCATTTTACCGATTCGGAAGGAACCGAGATAAGTGCTTTTCAACCTTCGTCTTTTTTTTTTTTTTTAAATAATACATAAAATGGCCCCAGTGAAGGCTCCCTAAGCACAACCGCCAGAACACCTCAGAGTAACCCCCAGAGTAGCCATTCGCCTTCCACCGCGTTAACAGTGGATCGCGGTGGGTCTCGAGGGGGGACTCGCCCGGCTCCCCCAGACGCCGGTTTTTCTTTGAGGCGGCTCGCGGGGAGCCCCTTCTCCTGCCGGTTCGGGGGCGGGCGGGCGAGGTGGGGGTAGGGAAGCGGCGGCTCCCCTCCTGCCCTCCCCTCCTGGCGGCCGGGGGGGGTCCAGGCCGGGACCGCGCGCTCGCCCCGGCCCAACCGCCCCGCGGCGGCCCCAGGCCCGGCCGGCGCCCCCGCCCTCCCCGCCGCCGGCGCCCCCGCCGCGAGCCCCGGCGCCCGCCCCCCACCACCCCCCGCGCCCCGCCGCCCCGGCCCGCGCCGCCCGAGGCGGGAAGCGGCGGCCGCGCGCGGGCGGCTGAGGAGAGTCGAGGCCGGGGAGTCGCCGCCGTCCCCGCCCCCGCCCGGTCCGGCCGTTGCTCGCCGCCTGAACGAAGCCCCCGCCGGCCACCGAACCACGTCCTTACCACGGTGTTTGTATTTGCCGAGTTCGCCATTTCCACACACAACACAAACAAGAGTGGGGGGGGCCACCCCGAGGAAACAAGATGAAAACAAAACGAAAAAGAAAGGGGGAAAAAAAAAAAGAACACTCGAGGGTGACCCAAGCCACCGCAAAACTGAGGGGAAAATCTTTCAAACAAAATCGGATCCTGACGGAGGAGAGGGGAGCGGCGAGAGGAGGAAGGGGAGGACGGCGGGAGGGGGAGTCCTCCCGGAGCTAAAAAAACTCGAGAATCGCCCTTTTAAAAAAAAAAAAAAAAAGGCCACGACCCTTCAGGGGTCCCGGGGGGCGTTGCCCGCTCCCCACCCCCGCGGCAAGGAGGGAAACCACCACCAGTCGCCGCTCCCCGCGCCGCCGCCGCCACCGGCTGCAGCTCCAGCCGTCCGGTCCGCCCGCTTCTCCCCTTTATATAGTGAGCCAACGAGCTGCGCGAGCCGCCGCCGCCGCCGCCGCCGCCGCCGCCGCCGCCGCCGAGAGACAGGGCGGAGGGGGGGAGGGAGGGGCGGAAAGGGCGGGGGCAGCGGTGGGCGGGGCCGAGCGCGAGAACACCGCGAGAGCCGCGTGCGCAGGCGCGCCGGGGCGGAGGCCGCCGCAGGCCGCGTTGTCGAGCCCTGTGGAAGGCATCGTGAGGGGCGGGGCCGACTTAAAGTTGTGAAGAAGACCCGCCGCCTCCCCAAGTCTCGCGTGATCACGTGGTCGGCACCCAGGCGGAAGTCTCGGGCAGCTGCTTCGGGATAGTGAAGTAAAGTGAGGTGGTTCAGTCGTGTCCGCATCTTTGCGACCCTGTGGCCTGTAAGCCCACCAGGGGCCTCAGTCCGTGGGATTTTCCGGGCAAGAATACTGGAGTGGGTTGCCATTTCCTTCTCCGGCTTCGGGATATAGGGGCTCGCTAACCATTGCTGGAGAAAAGGCGTGAGTGCTGGTAACCCTGGAGTCCAGAGCTAGCTGGGGGACCGCCTCCTGAGGGGTGTCTATACGCCGTCCGGTGCCGGAGGGGCTCGAAGATGTGGAAGGGCCTGTGGCGGTCACCCTACTAGGCCTGGCCGCGGAGGAGAGTCGGTCACGTGCCCCACCCCGTCGCCCGCGCGCGCTCGGACCGTGGGCAGAGGTTCAAATGCGGAGTCATCTCTGAAGAGGAGCTCAGCTCAGATACCACATTCGGAGGCGTGGGCACCTCTCGCCTGGCCTGGGTCTTTAGCTTGCAGAATTGTACCGAGTTCCTAAAAGGGATGAAAGCTGACTTGCCACACCACCCCCCTCCCCACTTTAACACATTCCAGAATCAATGACACCTGAAGCCAGATGCGTTGTCTCCGCGGGTACATCCACGAAGCCTCTGGGTTTCAAGTTTCCCAAAGGTCCGGCCTCCACGTACTTTAAATGACTTTTCAAGGCAGTGGAAAAAGCCACCCCCTCCCTCTCCAACCCGAAACGGATCACCGGGATTATGACTGCACAAGTCCCACCGGTTTTTAAAAACGTTGCCCCAGTTCAGTGACTCCACGTGGCAAAGGTATATTAACATCTGAAATATTGGGCCTCTGACCCCCACTAACTGGTAGGGCCTGCTGCTGCTAAAGAGCGGGCAGAAAATGTTCTTGTCTTGGGGTGCAGCTCAATAGACATTTGACCTACTCTGCGGAAGCTAATCACCCGCCTTTATAGCAGCATTTCACACAACAGAGAATGTTCTATGTTTTAAAAGGTGGAACTTAACAGTACCTAATTTTTTTGTCCATAGGGAATTTCCAGAGACACGGAATGTAGTCTGGACAAATGAGGGAGTTTATCCTCAAAAGGCAAAGCAAAACAAAATGTCAAAGTTATATAGTCTCTAAAGCCATATTGGAGGAACATCACTTGCTTCTCAGTTCCCTGCAGAGTTGCTTGTTTGGGAGCATCAAAAGGAAAAAAAAAAATCACGGAAAATGATAGTGTTCTTTATGCTGTTCAGCCGCTCAGTTGTTGTCTGACTCTTTGCAACCCCATGGATTGCAGCACACCCTTCATCTACCGGAGCTTGCTGAAACTCGTCCATTGAGTCGGTGATGTCCCCTTCTACTGCCTTCCATCTTTCCCAGCATCAGGGTCTTTTGCAATGAATTGGCTCTTCGCATCAGGTGGCCAAAGCGTTGGAGCTTCAGCTTCAGCGTCAGTCCTTCCAATGAATATTCAGGGTTGATTTCCTTTAGTGTTCTTTATACATTATATAAAATTATGATTCTGTCTACATTTGTAGTTCATTTAAATGTCAGGTGACCTTTAGTCGGAAAAGTTAATACTAACCAACACTTTCCTTTTCTATTTTAAGAAGACTTGCTGGTGCCTTATATAATACTGCTGTTTGCCTGTGGAATCCCTCACTTTTAACCTCATTTTCTTTATCGCTTCATGTTCTTGAATGATAAGTGTTCTGCGGTTAAAATTAAGATCATTGCAGATGGGGCATGGGGAAGAATTTATGAGATTTATTTGCCACAGAATTATTCCTTAAAGGAATTGATGACAGTTATTCTCTGACTGGATCTGACCTGTAAAATAATAGAATACAGTGACTGGATTAAAAAGGCAGAAAACTGAGTCCAGGCCTCCATTTAGGACCTTCAGACTCCCTGGAGGCTCTGCATCAACCTCCTTTTACATACTCTACATTACAATAATACCTTGATTCATACTTAGCCAAGTGTCTCAGTGGTAAAGAATCCTGCTGCCAATGCAGGAGATGCGTTTGGTCCCTGTTTGGGAAGATCCCCTGGAGAAGGACATGGCAACCCACTCTAACATTCTTGCCTGAAAAGTTCCTCAGACGGAGGAGCCTGGCGGGCTATAGTCCGTGACTGCACAGAGTGGAAGGCAACTGAGCACGGCACATTTACCTTCACCACTGCTCCTCTCCCATGACTAGCATCTAAGAAACCATCATGGATTCCATTCCAATTAATTGTTTACAATATTCATTTAACTATAATGTGCCTTCAATCACAATATGTATATGTCAGCTAGTTTAATTCTGAAAAAGACGTTTTCTGATCTTGCACCAAAATGGTAGTCTGAGTAATTTGGAGGTCATAGCTCTCGACTTCACAAAACTGAAAATTTGTGAACAGAAAACCTCCCATGTAAGACTGGGGTTACCATCATATTTCAGTTGCTTTTATCTAAACTTTTTCTTTGAAAGTTATGACCAACCTAGATAGCATATTCAGAAGCAGAGACATTACTTTGCCAACAAAGGTCCGTCTAGTCAAGGCTATGGTTTTTCCTGTGGTCATGTATGGATGTGAGAGTTGGACTGTGAAGAAGGCTGAGTGCCGAAGAATTGATGCTTTTGAACTGTGGTGTTGGAGAAGACTCTTGAGAGTCCCTTGGACTGCAAGGAGATCCAACCAGTTCATTCTAAAGGAGATCAGTCCTGGGTGTTCTTTGGAAGGACTGATGCTAAAGCTGAAACTCCAGTATTTTGGCCACCTCATGCGAAGAGCTGACTCATTGGAAAAGACTCTGATGCTGGGAGGGATTGGGGGCAGGAGGAGAAGGGGACGACAGAGGATGAGATGGTTGGATGGCATCACCAACTCGATGGACGTGAGTTTGAGTGAACTCAGGAGTTGGTGATGGACAGGGAGGCCTGGCGTGCTGCAGTTTATGGGGTCGCAAAGAGTTGGACACAACTGAGTGACTGAACTGAACTGAACTGAAACTTTTTTTTTATATATGAAAGTTTAAATAACTTTTCTAATTTTATCATCTCCTTATACCATATATGAAACACTTATATTGGATTTTCAGTTTGTGAATTCATACTTTATAGCAGTCACATACTTAGATAGTAACCTAGTAGTGCTCTCTTGCCTCTAAATGAATCTTTTTTTAACTTCAAAACATTTTATGTTTGAGAATAAAAACTTATTTCTTTCTTTTAATATTAATATCTGCCTAACACTGAGTAACTGTCAAGAAAGAAAAGGAAAAACTCAATACCTGAATTTTAATATACCATGAACAGAGTGACACCAAACTTGAGTGTGTCCAAGCATTTAAATGTTTTATTGTCCAAATGACTATTAAGCAACAATACCAAGGAAGAAGAAAATCTAAGAAGACTACTCACTGGCTTAAAGTAAAATATCGTTTTGTAATTTCCCTTTATCCTATATCTTAAATAATGGTAAATGAATAAATAAAGCAAATGATGTATATAGGCATCATGCAGCTCATATATGTTCAGTAGTGTTGGTTTCTTTTGTGGGATACAGAAGTTGAGAGGAAAGATCTTGTGTCTCAAACTTGCTAATCCTAATGAAAGTCTTATTGTAAAGTATACTGCATAGTTATTGCATTCATTCAAGGTATATACTGCATTCATTCAAGGTGTGAAAAGCACTGATATATTTCAGTCCTACTAAAATATTCTGGTTTCACCTAATTTTTATTTGAGGTATAGTTGACTTATGATATTGTGTTAGTTTCAGGTATACATCAAAGTGATTCAGTTATATATGTGTATTTTTTTCAGATTTTTTTCTATTATAGGTTATTATAAGATATTGAATATAGTTCCCTGTGCTATACAGTAAATCCTTGTTGCTTATCAATTGTATGTGTAGTAGTTTGTATCTGTTAATTCCATACTGCTAATTTATCCCTCCACCCTCCCTTTTTCTCTTGGTAGCCCTAGTTTGATTTCTATATTTGTGAATCTGTTTTTGTTTTGTTAGGTTCATTTGGATTTTTTTTGAGATCCCACATGTAAGTGATATCATATAATACTTCCTTTTCTTTGTCTCACTTACTTTACTAAGTATAATATTCTCTAGATCCATCTATGTTGCTGCAAATGGTGATATTTCATTCTTTTTTAAGACTGACTAATATTCAGTGATAAATATACACACACGTGAACACACCAGAAATATATACCACATCTTCTGAAGGCAGTCATTGGTTGGTGGGCACTTGGATTGTTTCCATGTCTTGGCTTTATAAATAGTACTGCTATGAATATTAGGGTGCATGTATCTTTTCAAATTAGAGTTTTCGTCTTTTCTAGGTATATATCCAGGAGTTGGATTGCTGGGTCATATGGTAGCCTATTTTTAGTTTTGTCAGGATCCTCCATACTGTTTTTTATAGTCACTGCACCAATTTACATTCCTACCAACAGTGTAAGAGGGTTCCCTTTCTCCACACCCTCTCCAGCACTTATTTGTAGATCTTTGATGATAGACATTTTGACCTGTGTGAGATGATACCTCACAGTGGTTTTGGTTTGCATTTCTCTAATAATTTTGTATTTTCTTTGGTCATCTAATGTGAAGAACTAATTCATTGGAAAAGACCCTGATGCTGGGAAAGATTGAAGGCAGGAAGAGAAGGGGATGACAGAGGAGGAGATGGTTGGATGGCATCACTGACTCAATGGACATGAATTTGAGCAAGCTCCAGGAGTTGGTGATGGACAGGGAAGCCTGGCATGCTGCAGTCCATGGGGTCGCAAAGAGTCGGACATGACTGAGCGATTGAACTGACTGTCTAATAATTAGCAATGTTGAACATCTTTTCATGTACCTATTGGCCATCTGTATGTCTTTGAACAAATGTCTAGGCCTTCTGCCCATTTTTTGACTGGATTTTTTTCAATATTAGGTTATATGAGTTGTGTGTATATTTTGAATATTAGCTCCTTGTTGAGTGCGTTGTTTGCAAATATTTTCTCCCGTTCTGTAGGTTGTCTTTTCACGTTGTCTCTGATTTCCATTGCTGTGTAAAAGCTTTTCAGTTTCATTAGGTCTTATTTATTTTAGCTGTTATTTGTTTGGCCTTGGGAGACTGATCTAAGAAGATATTGTTACTATTTATGTTTGAGGATGTTTTGTCTGTGTTCTCTTCTATGAGTTTTATGCAGTATGTCTTATATTTAGGCCTTTAAGCCATTTTGAGCTTATTTTTGTGTAAGGTGTGAGGGAGTGTTACGGTTTCATTGATTTACATATCACTGTTCTGCTTGCCCAGCACCACTTGTTGAAGAGATTATCTTTTCTCCATGTTATGTTCTTTCATATTCTTTTTTGTAGATTAATTGACTGTAGTTGTGTGGGTTTATTTCTGGGCTGTCTATTCTGTTCCATTGTCTGTTTTTTGTACCAGTACCATACTGCTTTGATACTCTAGCTTTGTAGTATTGTCAGGATTCTTTTGGTCTTTTGTCATTCCATGTAAATTTTAGGATTATTTATTCTAGTTCTGTGAAAAATATCTTGGGTATTTTGATAGTGATTGCATTAAATCTGTAGATTGCTTTGGGTAGTATGGTCATTTTAACAGTGTTAATTCTTTCAATGTAATAACATGGGATATCTTTTCATTTCTCTGAGTCATCTTAAGTTTCTTTTATCAGTGTCTTATAGTTTTTACACATAGCCACCTTGTTGGTTAAGTGCTGCAGTCCATGGGGGTTGCAAAGAGTCAGACATGATTGAGCGACTGAACTGAATGTCCTTCTCTGCTTTCTTTTATGTCCTTTGTTTTAAAGTCTGTTTTTGCTGATATGAGTATTGCTACCGATTCCACCCCCACTTTCTGTTTCCATGTGCTTGAAATATCTTTTTACATCTCAGTATTTTCAGTCTTTGTGTTTTTTACCCTGAAATGAGTCTCTTGTAGGCAGCACAGCACATTGTAGGTTCTTGTTTAATCCAATATGCCGTTCTCTGTCTCTTGATCAGAGCATTTAGTCTATTGACATTTAAAGTAATTATTGATAGTATGTGCTTACAACCATTTTAACCAGTTGTTAAACATAACAACATAAACAACATAAACCAGTTGTTTATGTTCTTCTTTGTTCATTTCTTCTTTTTGTTCTTTTTTGATAGCCTGGTGATTTTCTTGTATAGTATGCCTGAGTTCTGGAGAAGGCAGTGGCACCCCACTCCAGTACTCTTGCCTGGAAAATCCCATGGACTGAGGACCCTGGAAGGCTGCAGTCCACGGGGTCGCTGAGGGTCGGACACAACTGAGCGACTTTACTTTCACTTTTCACTTTGATGCATTGGAGAAGGAAATGGCAACCCACTCCAGTGTTCTTGCCTGGAGAATCCCAGGGAGAGGGGAGCCTGGTGGGCTGCCGTCCATTGGGTCGCACAGAGTCGGACACGACTGAAGCGATGTAGTAGTAGTAGTAGTATGCTTGGGTTCTGTTTAATGTGTGTGTGTGTGAATCTGTTGCATGTTTTTGATTTGTGGTTACCATGATGTTCAAGTCTGTTGACCCATAACTATATCTGCTTGCTTGATGATCATATAAGTTCAAACACATTCTAAAAGACCTGGATTTTTATGCTCCCCTTCCCCACACTTTGTGATTTTGATGTCTAATTTTACATGTTTATGCTTAGCCTTGTGCTGAATGATTAACACAACCCTTTTCTGTTGGCTGTGGTTATAATCACTTTTACCAAAGTTTTTATATTTTTGCCTTTTTTTATTGGACTGTTCCCTTTCCAATAGATTCTTGTTTCGTCTCTATTTAAAGAAGACCTTTCACTATTTCTCTTAGGGTTGGTTTGTGTGTGTGAGTGTGCTCAGTCGTGTCCAGCTCTGCAACCCTGTAGCAAGACTGTAGCTTGCCAGGTTCCTCTGTCCATGGAGTTTTCCAGGGAAGAACGCTGGAGTAGGTTGCCATTTCCTCCTCCAGGGGATCTTTCTGACCGAGGGATCAAACCCATGTGTCTAGCATTGGCATTGACAGATGGATTCTTCACCACTCACTAGTGCCACTGGGGAAGCCCAGGGTTGATTTAGTATTGCTGAATTCTTTTTGTTTTTGCTTGTCTGAGAAACTCTTTATCTCTCTATTCTAAATTCTTCTGTTTTAAATATTTTGAGTCATAGAGTAGTCTAGGTTGCAGATTTTTCCCTTTCAGGACTTCAGCTATATCATGCCCCTCCTGGCCTGCAGAGTTTCTTCAGAGAAGGTTTCACCCAATTTTTAGGCTTTTACAAAAAAAAAAAAAAAAAAATATATATATATATATATATATTGATTTTCACATAATTTTTGATCCAGTGTATAATATGAAATTGGCTGACCACAGAAATCATTTCTATTCATGTTCTCTTCCTCCCTTCTCACTTATAGTTTGATATTGTTATTCTGTTCCTTAAAACAGCAAACTAAACTGCAGTTTCTATATACCAAAATATAAAGTAGTCTGTGGTGACTTAGCAAAAATGAATTAAATTAGTTTAGCAGAGGCTTTGTGGAATCAGGCTTGACTGTAATTATTGTATGACCTTCTGCAGTAACTAAGCCTCTCTGTATTGCTAAGACCACCGCATATGAATGTTGGGAAGATCAAAGGTACTAGAAAGTGCTTTAATAAGTATTTGGTGGCAAGTAATTTATTATTACTAATTATTAGTATTATATTATTACTAGTTAATTATTAATAAGTAATTTATTAATTATGGTAAGTATACAACAGCTGTATCAATGATGTCCAAATAGGTGGAATGTCTCTAACTCAGTTGTAGAACACTACTATTAGATTTTAATAATGATGCCAATGGTCAGTGATTACTTTTCTACAAAAACTTTGGCAAAGCTTTAGTATTTCAAGTGGTGAATACAAAATATAATTATGTGCTATCATGAGTTAAAAGTTAAGGTGAATGATAATTTATTGGTTGAATTCATCAAGTTGCTTACTCACATATCCAATTATATATAGCAAAGTTACTTGTGAACTTGCCCATTTACAGTCCTAGTTTTAGGACTCTGACCCACAGCTATATGGCAAAAATATGGAAAGATGTATATGCAGGACTATTCATTGTGAGACTAATTGTAAACTGAGAGAATGGAAATACCCCACATGTGCATAAAAGGAGATTGGTTGGATGAGCAGTAGATTACTGTGCACTATGACAAGAAATGAGGAATATCTCTATGTACCACTGTGGAATGATCTTTGGGATATAGTGTTGAGTGAAAATAGGAAAGTATTCTTTGTATGCTACCTTTTAAGAAATAACCATAAAATATGCACATATATGTTTGCTTACATTAAAAATTAGAAAGGGAAAGATAAACCATAATTTTTTAAAAATAAAGTTACCTATAAGAACAATGAGAAAATAGTGTATAGAGGACAGGAATAGAAGCTGGCTTATACAAATATACTGAATTATTTAGATTTGACTCTGGAAACAAATACTTATAAAACAAAATTAACTTTTGAGAAAAATCCCAAAATTGAAAACAAAATGAAGCAGATTATTAACAGAATGTTCCCTAACACACAGAGAAGAACTTTTTCAAGTGACTTGAAAAACACAGTAGTTAGATTGTATATCTGCAGTGGAATATTCTCTAAGGACAAACATATCAAAAGATTATTTTCACTTTTTTTAGTAGTTTTATTGGTGGTAGTAATGTTGTATATGTATTCTTTTTTTAATGTGATGTGTAAGATAAAATGAGTACTTTATATGATGTTCTAATTAAAAAGAGTGAAAAAGTTGGCTTAAAACTCAACATTCAGAAAACTAAGAACATGGCATCTAGTCTCATCACTTCATAGCAAATAGATGGGGAAACAGTGAGAGACTATTTTGGGGGCTCCAAAATCACTGCAGATGGTGACTGCAGCCATGAAATTAAAAGACACTAGGTCCTTGGAAAAAAAGCTATAACCAACCTAGACAGCATATTAAAAAGCAGAGTCACTTTGCCAACAAAGGTCAGTCTAGTCAAAGCTATGGTTTTTCCAGTAGTCGTGTGGATGTGAGAGTTGGACTATAAAGAAAGCTGAGCGCCAAAGAATTGATGCTTTTGAACTGTGATACTGGAGAAGACTCTTGAGAGTCCCTTGGACTGCAAGGAGATCCAACCAGTCCATCCTAAAGGAAATCATTGAATATTCATTGGAAGGACTGATGCTGAAGCTAAAACTCCAATACTTTGGCCACCTGATGCAAAGAATGGACTCATTGGAAAAGACCTTGATGCTGGGAAAGATTGAAGGTAGGAGAAGGGGATGAATGAGGGTGAGATGGTTGGATGGCATCACTGACTCGACAGACATGAGTTTGAGCATGCTCCGGGAGTTGATGACGGACATGGAAGCTTGGAGTGCTGCAGCCCATGGGGTCGCAAAGAGTTGGACATGACTGAGTGACTAAACTGAACTGAATTGAATTATGCCCTTCCAATCATTCTTGAGAATCTGGAGTCCCAACATAGGAGAGATTTAGATTTAAGATAGAAGAGGCTGAGTGAAAATTCTATAGTCCTGAATTTGAAATAGAGATATCATGAGGTATTTTGTCTTAAATTTTTCTCCCTGGCTCTGAAAAAGCCTAGAAACAAGAACCAAGCCAGTAGCAATGAGTACACCTAGTACCTAGATTATGATACTTCAAGACGAGTTTTCCTTGGAGAAATATCTTACTCTGATTCTAGGTCAAGAGCAGGAAACGTCTTTTTTTTTTTTTTTTTTTTAAGCAACTAAAATCCAAATTTGGTATATTTTAACTTATATACATAGTTCTGAAAAAGCCTAGACGCTTCACTGGTGATCACCCCAGTATACATGATAACTTCTAGCTCCAAGTTATAATCTTACAGTACCATTTTCCACTGAGAGGAATCAGAACTGCTTGAAAATAGTTCTGACTCCAGGACTGGGGCAAGAAAAATACTAATTTTAACCAAATTGCCTTATTGCAATGTGAGTGTGTGGGTACTCAGTTTTGCTGGACTCTGCAACCCCATGGAACTGTAACCCACCAGACTCCTCTGTCCATGGGATTTTCCAGGCAAGAATACTGGAGTGGGTTGCCTTTTCCTCCCCAAGGGGATCTTCCTGACCCAGGGATCAAACCTATGTCTCTTGTGTCTCCTGCATTGGCAGGCAGATACTTTACCACTGAGCCACCTGGAAAGTTCTTTTAGTATTGCCCTACTTAATACAGAATGAACCTGGGATATCTTTTCATACAGCTAGCACTGAAGTATATTAGTTCTCTAGAGGTGTTGTAACAAAATAGCGCAAACTGAGTGACTTAAAGCAACAGAAATATATTGCCTCATAGTTCTGGAAGCTTTAAGTCTAAAATCTAGCTGTCAACAGGGCCGTGCCCTATTTGACACTCTGGTTAGAATCTTTCCCTGACTCCTCCCAGCTTCTGGTTGTGGCTAGCAACCCCTGGAATTCTTGTATCAATAAGATTGTTCTTGCAGCAAGTTGAACTCCATCGAATATTTATATTTGTTAATTTATAATGCTGCTAAAAAAAATGAAAATTCTGATTGGTCACCATTGGAGAATGGTAGAGAAACAATTCATCATCTTGAAGATTGGTAAATAAAAATAGTCAAGCATTTCCAGCTTTTCCTATGAACTGTACACCAAGTATCAAATAGTAGATGTCCTGGTTTGACTGGTAGCCTCCCAAAAGATATGTTCACGTTCTAATCCTTATTTATTTATTTGGAAAAAGGGTCTTTGCACATATAATTAAATTAAGGATTTTGTGATGAGATCATTACCATGGTACACCCTAAATTCATTGGCAAATGTCTTTATAAGGGACAGAGAAATGAACAAACAGGAGAGGAAGAGGAAATGTAACTACAGTGGAAGAAATTGGAGCAGTACAGCAACAAGGAATGCCAACGGCTAACAGAAGTTGGAAGAGACAACAGATTTCTCCTTTAGAGCCTCTGGAGGAAGTATGTCACTGCCAGCATTTTTGTTTTGGACTTCTGGCCTCCAGAACTACGAGAATAAATTTCTGTTGTTTTTAAGCTACCAAGTTTGTGATTATTGCAAAAGCCTCAGGAAACCAGTACAGTAAATAAGAGGATGTTTCTCTTTAAAGAAGTAGCTAATAAGCGAATAAAGAATCATAAAATATCACCATTTCCCAAACTCTAATAAATTAAGAGATAGACACTGACATCTGCCAGCATCATAAAAAGGAAAATACCCTGACATTGTGTCCTTCTTTTTTTAAAAAATTAAGTATTTATTTATTTGATGGCTCAGGCTCTTAATTGTGGCATGTGGGATCTAGTTCCCTGACCAGGGATCAAACCCAGGCCCCTGCACTGGGAGTGCAGAGTCTTAGCAATAGGCCACCAGGGACATCCCTGTCCTTTTTAAAAAGTTTTTAAAAACTTTTTATCCCAGATATTATGTGCTTCTTGAAGAAAATACTACCACCTGTAAAGTAGTCTTACTCACACTCCTACCGCCCCAAAATATAAACCCTGAATGTGATCAAGCGTCTATATCCAACTAAAATTTACAAAAAATACAGAGGATGCAGGGACATTTAAAACTATTTGTGTCAAAAATGCAGTCATTAAAATCCAGACCCTGAGAAGGTATGGGATAAATGATGTCTCTTCTTCAACAAACAATTTCAGAAAGAGAGTGGAACTTTCAGGCTTAAGACATTTAAGAGACTTAACAGTCAATCACAATACACAGAACTATAAACTATAAAAGATGACAATTTGTAAGACAACTGGAAATTTGAACACTTACTGGATATGTGATGAAATTAAAGGAATTATTAAATGAAATTTTCCACTAAAGAATTCAAAATAAGACCAGTGAATCATTTACAATCAAATGGTTCTTTATCCATACAGCAAGGCCTGGTATTGTAAATAATATTAAACATTTTGTTTAATTACACAGGTTTCCTGTTTCTCTGATTCTTGGATCTCAGCTGCAAGTTGAGCAGCTGTGATTTGGGACAGTTAGAAATGCTGAAGAGTAAGGTGCTTGCTTATCTTTCTAATGGCCAGGTTTTCTTTGATTTACCTACGAACTTCGTTGTTCCTGTATCTTCAACTTGAAAGAGGTTTGAAGGATAACTACACAGACAATTTTCTAATAAAATACATCATAGCAGGTAAATTAAATCTTAATCTACAAACTATATCTTAGAGAATTATTACTGAAACTAGATGGGCCAATTTCAGTTCTGCAAAACCTACCTTCCTCTGATAGTAAAGGTAGGAGAGATTATAAGAGGGGAGGTGGCAGAAAGATTATTATAGATTTCAGACCATAATGGAAGCAAGGAATGTGTAAATACTGAGGGCTGGTATTTGATTTAACAAGGGTTTCTTGGAGGAAATCAAGAGGCATAGTTCTAATACCTTCTTGAGAACAAGGGTCTGTATTAAATTAGGATGGTTCCTCAAAGTAAGGAGATAGCCAGGAGGCACAAAGAAAGGACGTTTAAACCGGAAAAAATGGAGGTTTTAAAAAAGATGAGGAATTTGCCATCTTGTGTTCCCTGCCAAGCTGAGAAGCAATAGTGAATTTACTCTAAAAAACATGCAACCTCCTTTAAAACTTGTAATAGTCCAATGAGACAGGTAATATTATCGCTTTGTTATGGATAGGAAACAGACTCGGGTTAAGCAGTGTCTTGCCAACATATTGCTGTTTTCTCATGAAGTGTTAGAGGTCCAAGTTCAAAGCTCTTTCCACCTGTCTTAGAAATAACAAGTTATCAATCAAGGAAGATGTGAAGGATTTGAATTAAATGTTGGTCCCTGTTGTCGTCGTTGTTTAGTTGTGTCTGATTCTTTTGCAGCTCCATGGACTATAGCCTGCCAGGCTCCTCTGTCCATAGGATTTCCCAGCAAGAATACTGGAGTGGGTCGTAATTTCCCGCTCCAGGGGGTCTTCTAGACCCAGGAATCTAACCTGTGTCTCCTGTGTTAGCAGGCAGATTTGTTACTGCTGAGCTACCAGGGAAGCCCTGTGCTGGTCCTTAAGCTTGTCAGATACATGTTAATTATATAATGTGTTAAACTTCACCTGGGAGAAGAAACTGTAACATATTCAAAGTTGGAGACTTTGTTCCAATTAAATGTAATTGCATCTGTAAAAAGCATCATCAAAAGCATTTATTAAATCATTTAAATAACTGATTTCTCTGTTTCTACATTAGTTGAAAATCATCCATTTCCCATTCAAAATAGCATTTACTCATTTACAGAATTTGACAAGAGTGGTCATTTTCTAGCAAGTATTTCTAATCAAAACCTTTCTGTCTTAACTTTACAATTATATTTTAAATGCTTTCATAAAACAAGAGAATGGAGGGTGACTTTTTAGTGGTAGAACATTGGGAAGGAGAAGGCTTATGGAGGGTGACTTTTTAGTGGTAGAACATTGGGAAGGAGAAGGCTTTCTATTATATTTTACCTGATGAACCAATAGTATAGCTCCCATTGTGTAGACAGGAAAATATAATTAAATTGGGTCTGTGCCAATGTCATTGCACAATAAATTAGAAGAGGCCATGTATATTGACTGGAATAATGGAATAGCAGTACTCAAGAGCGTGAACTTTGTAATTACATAGACTAAGATGCTTGTCCTTGTTCCAGGCATAGACAAGTTACCTCATCTGTAAAATGGCAGGCAGTGAAATTAATAATTCTCTACTTTAGAGAACTGTGGGAGGACTAAGAGATAGTACATGTCAAGCCCTCTATCTAAGTGATTGGCACAAAGTAGGTCCTCCATGATTAGAGATGAGGATAATATTGATAGCACTGAAAATTAAATGGATTCTATTTTGTCCTTGCCTAGATCATGTTAAGCAGTGGAGTGGAATAAAAATTAGGAATCAGAACATACTTCTGAACTGAGTTTGCCAATACATATCTATCTTTGAACATGTGAGTTTTTTCCATCTGTAAAATTAGAATCAAAAAAGAAAGTAATTCCAGGTTTGAGATAAAACACATACTACACTCTAGATACCAGTTCTTGAGGATAGATCATTTGAATAACTGATTTCTCTGTTTTCACTTCAGTTGAAGATCATCACGTTTCCTAAAATGACTCAGATTATTTAAAACTGAGACATTATATAAATCTCTAGTCAAGAGTTATAATTGCTCATTTGTGAAGTGTAGAATCCATTATCAGTTCAGTTCAGTCAGTCATCTCCGACTCTTTGCGACCCCATGAATCACAGCACGCCAGGCCTCCCCGTTCATCACTAACTCCCGGAGTTCACTCAAACTCATGTCCATTGAGTCGGTGATGCCATCCAGCCATCTCATCCTCTGTCGTCCCCTTCTCCTCCTGCCCCCAATCCCTCCCAGCATTAGAGTCTTTTCTAATGAGTCAACTCTTCGCATGAGGTGGCCAAAGTATTGGAGTTTCAGCTTTAGCATCATTCCTCAGTAAATCTCAAATGATAAGTTTTCAGGCTTCAGACATATTGTCAGATCACAGATCAGATCAGTCGCTCAGTTGTGTCCGACTCTTTGCGACCCCATGAATCGCAGCACGCCAGGCCTCCCTGTCCATCACCAACTCCCGGAGTTCACCCAGACTCACGTCCATCGAGTCAGTGACGCCATCCAGCCATCTCATCTTCTGTCGTCCCCTTTTCTTCCTGCCCCCAATCCCTCCCAGCATCAGAGTCTTTTCCAATGAATCAACTCTTCGCATGAGGTGGCCAAAGTACTGGAGTTTCAGCTTTAGCATCATTCCTTCCAAAGCAATCCCAGGGCTGATCTCCTTCAGAATGGACTGGTTGGATCTCCTTGCAGTCCAAGGGACTCTCAAGAGTCTTCTCCAACACCACAGTTCAAAAGCATCAGTCCTTCAGTGCTCAGCCTTCTTCACAGTCCAACTCTCACATCCATACATGACCACAGGAAAAACCATAGCCTTGACTAGACGAACCTTTGTTGGCAAAGTAATGTCTCTGCTTTTCAATATGCTATCTAGGTTGGTCATAACTTTCCTTCCAAGGAGTAAGTGTCTTTTAATTTCATGATATTTTGAAATTTCATGAAATTTTCATAAAATTTTCATGAAATTTCAAAATATCAATTTCCATAAAATTTCATGAAATTTTAATTTCAGATATATTGTAGTATGTGATAAAAATCAATACTGTTATTTGGCCACAGGATGGCAAAATACACCTGAGCCTGGATAGAATACAAGACTAGGAAACCACAGTCCCTAGGGTAGTATTTCATTTCCTTTTCATATATTTTGTTGTCTGCTTAGTGACATTTATCACTAACTATGGTTTTATTTTCAGAAGATAGAAATCATCACATATTTCCTTCTTCAGTTCAGTTCAGTTGCTCAGTCATGTCCGACTCTGCAACCCCATGAACTGCAGCATGCCAGGCCTCCCTGTTGGTCACCAGCTCCCAGAGTTCACCCAACCTCATGTGCATCGAGTCAGTGATGCCATCCAACCATCTCATCCTCTGTTGTCCCCTTCTCCTCATGCCCTCAATCTTTCCCAGCATCAGGGTCTTTTCCAATGAGTCAGCTCTTCGCATGAGGTGGCCAAAGTATTGGAGTCTCAGCTTCAACATCAGCCCTTCCAATGAACACCCAGGAGTGACCTCCTTTAGGGTGCACTGGTTGGATTTCCTTGCATTCCAAGGGACTCTCAAGAGTCTTCTCCAACACCACAGTTCAAAAGCATCAATTCTTCAGCTCTCAGCTTTCTTTACAGTCCAACTCTCACATCCATACATGACCACTGGAAAAACCATAACCTTGACTAGACGGACCTTTGTTGACAAAGTAATGTCTCTGCTTTTTAATATGCTGTCTAGGTTGGTCATAACTTTCCTTCCAAGGAGTAAGTGTCTTTTAATTTCCTTCTTAATTCTTGCTAATTTTAGCAAATGACAACACAGTCAAGTCTAAATCCCTTCTTTCTCTTTGCCCTTTTCCCTTAAGTTCTATTAACATTATACTTTTCTTTCTCCCTCCCTTCTCATAGTCTCCTTTTCTCTCTTTGCTTTTATTTTTCCTTTTTAATGCAATAGTTACAGAATGGTAAACATAGCCCTTGTTCAGTGACCTTGATGTAGTTTCATCCTCCTAATAATGGCTTCAAAAAATCAAATCAGAGTTCCTGTCCTTTAAGAAAGGTGATTGGATGATTATCAAATACAGACCATTTTGAAAGTCTCAATTTGTTCTTAGTCTCTATTTAGCCCTCTTAATTTTAACCTTAGCCAATCATAACATTTAAAAAATATTTTGTTGAGAGTGGGAGGGCAGCAAAATGAGGAATGTTAAATTACTAAAACCATCAAATAAAAATTATAGAAAATAAAAATGGAATTCCTGTGTTCCTGTCTCTGCTCAGACCTCTCAGTCACACCTGTGTCTTCCCTGCACGTATCTCTAGATAGGTAAATATGATAATGGAATCATGCTTTAAATTTTAGAGGCAACTTGCTTTTTTTTATAGATCCAGTCTATCACAGATCTCTTTCTAGGCTAGTGAATTTCAAGCTGACTCAAGTGTTTTTAGTGGCTGCATGGAATTTCATAGTATGAATATGCAGTACTGTATTCTCTTGAAAAGTACAGTTAGACTCTTCCCCCACCCCCCCGCTATTTTAAACACTGCTGCAACAATATCCTTGTGCATTCCCCTGTATATACTTCTGTTACTATCTTTGTAGGATGGATTGTTAGAAATGGAGTTTATGAGTCTTAGGATTTCCACCTGTTAAGTATTCATCAGTAGTCACAAGTCAAGCCAGTCCACAGGTTGTCCCTGCTGCCTCTTTGACTTTGTAAAATCCCACAAAGCTATCCTGTAAAATTGGGACCAACTTCTGTTTTCTTTCCTCTAGAAAAAAGTTCTTTACCTTTTTCTGTACCTTTCTTCATACCACACACTTAAATGTCTCCATAGATCTTTATCTTTTCTTCCTTGCTGGAGAAATCAGCTCTTGAATCCTTTAATTCCTTCCATCATTTTCCCTATCATTATTTCTCTTTTTAAAAATCATTAGAAAAGTAATAATATTTGATACAATTACTTGTGTATTTTGTTCCGACATACATTTTAAAGGGAAAATTAAGACAAACATTTTCCCAGTGTTCTTTATTCGGGTACTTATTTTTCTTTCATACAAAGAGAAAGATTAAGCTGTACCTAATTCTAAGGTCTGGAAATAATATCTTTTCTACATTGTGTACATATTCTCCTTTTTTGGAAAGTTTTATAATTACATTTTTGACTCCCACTAGACTTTTCTTCCGTTCATTCAACAAATATTTATGGTGCATCAAGTCCTGCTCTAGGCCAGGAGGGCACACACAGAGCAAAGCAGACCAAATTCCCTTCACCCGTGAAGCTCATAAGGCTGGAGAGACACAATAGATGAGGTACATAAATAGAACGTTATGAAGCATGTTTGGTCATTGTAGAAACTCAGGTAAGAAGAGTGGAGATAGACTGATCATGTGTTTTGAAAAGAGACACAACGAGGCTTGCTTGGGGTAGAATATGAAGCTTAGAAAAATGAACAATCGAAAACACCTCATAGGTTTCTATTAAGCAAATGAGAGAATATTGGTGCCCTATTATACTAAGGTTGGGGAGAACTGAAGGAAAGACATGTTTGGATGAGAAAAGTTATGCTTTGGTTAGGGTTAGATGTCTGTTGAACATTCAGATGGAGATAATAATAAGCCTGAATATGAGTTTAGAGCTCAATAAACTCACCTGGAGATAAAGATTTGTGAATCATTTAGCATATACAGTTATTTATAGCCATGGAATGTATGAGATCACGGGTGGAGTGTAAAGGGAGAAAGTGGAAGCATGCTGATATTTAGGGAATAGACCTAGGAGAAAGAGCCAAAAAACACAACTGGGAAGGAGCAGGAAATGATGTAGCATATAAACCAGGAGAGTGGGACGAAGAATGAAGGCTGGATATAGGCACCAAGGGAAGAGGATGTTTCAAAGAGAGTGCTTCTTGCTGTCCAGTGGTGCTAAGAAGCAAGCAAGATAATGATAGAAAAAAAATCTTGGATTTATCAAGTTGAAACACTTTGGGAAAAAACCATTATGGTGTAATGATGGAGATGGAAAATAAATTGGAATGAGTTGAGAAGAAAATAAGTGAAAAAATGATGAGAACAAATATAGACAATTTTTTGAGAAGCTTTGTTGTTAGAACACAGAAATAGGATTGTATTTGGTGGGAGTGGCCACTTCATGCGAAGAGTTGACTCATTGGAAAAGACTGATGCTGGGAGGGAATGGGGGCAGAAGGAGAAGGGGATGACAGAGGATGAGATGGCTGGATGGCATCACTGACTCAATGGATGTGAGTGTGAGTGAACTCCGGGAGCTGGTGATGGACAGGGAGGCCTGGTGTGCTGCGATTCATGGGGTTGCAGAGTCGGACACGACTGAGCGACTGAACTGAATTGAACTGAATCTCCTACCCTTATGTTGCCCCTGCATAGCCACTGTTAGTTCTCTATATCTGTGAGTCTTTTTTTGGTTGTATTTTGTTATAGTTTTGTATTTTAGATTACACACATAAGTGATATCATACAGTATTAGTCTTTTTCTGACTTAATTTCACTTTGCAAAATTACCTTCCAAGTCCATTTGTGGTTGCAAATGGCAAAATTTCCTTCATTTTTATGACTGAGTAGTATTCCATTATACTTCACACCTTATTTTCTTCACCTGTCTGTTGATGGACACTTAATTTGCCTCTGTATCTTGACAATTGTAAGTAACACTGCTATGAACATCGGGGTGCATGTATCTTTTCAAATTAGTGGCTTCATTTTTTCCAATATATGTCTACGAATGGAATTGGCGGGTCATGTGGTGGTTCTATTTTTAGTTTTTAAATAAACCTGTTTTCCACAGTGGCTACACAAATTAACATTCCCAACAATGGTGTTCAAAAGTTCCCTTTTCTCAACGTTCTTGCCAACATTTGTTACTTGTATTCTATTTGATGATCACTATCCCAGCAGGTCTGAGGTGACATCTCCCTGCGGTTTTGATTTTCATTTCCCTGATGATTACCAGTGTTGAGCATCTTTTTCTGTGCCTGTTGGCCACATGCATGTCCTTTTTGGAAAAATGTCTATTCATTTCTTTTGCAGATTTTTTTAATTGGATGGTTTGGGTTTGGGGAGGAGGTTGTTTATTTGTTGATGCTGAGTTGTATGAGCTGGATAAGCTGTATATATAATATTTGGGATATTAACCACTCACAAATAATACAATTTTCCAAGTTTTTCTCCCATTCAGTAGGTTGTCCTTCCATTCTGTCAATGGTTTCCTTTCCTGTGCAAAAGCTTTTAAGTTTGATTAGGTCCTATTTGTTTATTTTTGCTTATAATTCCTTTGCTTTAGGAAAGAGAGCCAAAAATATACTGGTGTGATATATGTCAAACAGCATTCTGCTTATGTTTTCCCCTAGGAGTTTTATATTATCCAGTCTTACATTAAGGTCTTCAGTCTACTTAGAGTTTATTTTTGTGTATAGTGTTAGAAAATAGTCTAGTTTCCTTCTTTTACATGTAGCTGTCCAGTTTTCCCAGTGCCACTTACTGAAGAGACTGTCTCTTCTCCTTCGTATAGTCTTGCCTTCTTTGTCATAGATTAACTGACCTTAAGTGCAGGGTTTTTCCCCTAGTCTATCTGTTCCATCCCATAGATCTACATGTCTGTTTTTGTGCCAGTACCATATTGTTTTGATTACGATAGCTTTGTAATATAATGTGAAGTCAGGGAGCCTGATTCCTCCCGCTCTGTTCTTTCTCAGGATTGTTTTGGCTATTCAAGGTCTTTTGTGTTTCCATACAAATTTTTGAATTATTCTAGTTCTGTGAAAACTGCAGTTGGTATCTGGATAGGGATTGCATTGAATCTGTAGATTGTGTTCAGTAGTATGGTATCATTTAGGATCTCTGTTGCCTTATTGATTTTCTGTTCAGAAGATCTGTCCATTGATGTATGTAAGCCTGAAAAATGTTTTCCTATTATTGTATTCTTATCATTTCTCCCTTTATATCTGTTAGTTTTTATGTATTTGGGTGTTCCTATATTGGGTGCATGTTTGTTGACAAGTATAATTTCCTCTTAGTCATCCTTTTATCACTATATAGTGTCCTTCTTTATCTTTCTTTATGGCCTTTGTTTTAAAATCTGTTTTGTCTGATATGAATATTACGACCCCTGCTTTCTTGTAATTTCCATTTGCATGAAATATATTTTTCCACCCCATCACTTTTAATAGGTTTGTGTCCTTTGTCCTAAAGTGAGTCTCTTGTAGGCGGCATATTGTAGGATCTTGTTTTTTTAATCCAATCTGCCACTCTTTTGACTGGAGCATTTAATTCATTGGCACAGAAGGTAATTATGAGAGAGAAGTATTTACTGTCATTTTAGACCTTATTTTCCAGTTGATTTTGTATTTCTTGTTCCTTTTTCTTTTTCCTTTTGTGATTTGCTGATTTTCTTTTGCATTATGCTTATGATCTTTTCTTTTGGCTTTTCTGACTGTGTTGTATGTTTTTGATTTGTGGTTACCCTGTTTTTTCAAGTATGTTAACCCTTTCCTATATATACTTTCATTAGACTTAGTAAAATAGGCTCAAACACCTTCTAAAAAAGAGTTACCTTTTCTTAATCTCTTCCCCCACATTTTATGATTTTCATGTCCTCTTTTATATCTTTGTGTTTGTCCTTTTGCCATTCATTGTGGTTATCACTTTCACAAAGATTTTTTGTTTGTTTTTCTAATCTGAAGACTGGTCTATTTAAGTAATTTACTTTTCAGTTGTAATTTCTTCTTTCCAATAGATTACTACTTTTCTTATATTTATAAAAGATCTTTCAATATTTCTTTTAGGAAAGGTTTAGTATTGCTGTATTCTTTTAGTTTTTTGCTAAAAGTTTTAGATCTGAAAAATTCTTTATCACTTCTAACTCATAAACTTGCTGGGTAGAATATTTTGATTATAATATGTCTTGGTGTAGGTCTCTTTGGATTCATCTTGTTTGGGGCCTTCTGTGCTTCCTGTACCCGAGTGTCTCTTTCCTTCTTCAGGTGTGGGAAGTTTTCAGCCACAGTTTTTTTTCAGTTTGTTTTTGACTCCTTTTTCTCTTTCTTCCCCTACTGCAGTCCCCAATATGCATAGATTGGCAAGCTTTCTGTTATTCTATAGGTCTCTTACATTGCTTTCTTTTTTTTTTTTTTTCATTTGGTTTTCTGTCTGCTGTTCTGATTGGGTGATTTCCATTATTCTATCTTCCACTCAGATATCCCTTAGGCACTGAGTTTCCAAAGCCGACATGAAGGCATAAATCTGCACACCTCAGGTTTCAGCCCCACTGCCGCATGTGGGCAGTCTGCTGGTGCTCTCCCCGAACTTGTAGAGGTGGCGCCAAGTCTTCCGAGAGTGTGAGGGAAAAGAGGATTTTATGGAGACCTCGGTCCCTTCCTTCCATGCTTATTAACAAAGGCACTTCACTTTTATGGTGGGCCTATCTCCACTTCATTTATATTTTTTCTCTGGGCTTTTATATTGTCCCTTCATCTGGGATATAACTGTCTGCTGTTTCATGATGATTAACTTTCTGTAATATGGTGTTTGTTTTAGCCTCTGTGAGACTGTGCCTTTTCTTGCTTCTTCTGTCTGCCCTCTGATGGATGAGGCTAAGAGGCTTGTGTAAGCTTTTTTAAATTATTTATTTTATAATTGAAGGATAATTGCTTTACAGAATTTTGTTGTTTTCTGCCAAATATCAACATGAATCTGCCATAGGTATACATATGTCCCCTCTTGAGCCTCCCTCCCATCTCCTTCCCCTTCCCACCCATCTAGGTTGTTAACAGAGCCCCCATTTGAGTTCCCTTAGTCATACAGCACATTCCCAATGGCTATCTGTTTTACATGTGGTAATGTAAGTTTTCCATGTTACTCTCTCCATACATTTCACCCTCTCCTTCTTCCCCGCCACTCTCTATGTCTGTTTTTCAATTGCTTCCCTGTAAATAAATTCATCAGTACCATCTTTCTAGATTCCATATACATATGCTAGTATATGATATTTATCTTTCTCTTTCTGACTTACTTCATTCTGTGTAATAGGCTCTAGGTTCATCCACCTCGTTAGAACTGACTCAAATGCATTCCTTTTTAAGACTAATATTCCACTGTGTATCTGTACCACAGCGTCTTTATCCATTCATCTGTTGATGAACGTCTAGGTCGCCTCCATGTTCTAGCTATTGTAAATAGTGCTTCAGTGAACATTGAGGTACATGTGTCTTTTTCAATTTTGGTTTCCTCAGAGTACATCCCTAGTGGTGGGATTGCTGGGTCATTGGTGGTTTTATTCCTAGGTTTTTAAGGAATCTCCATGCCATCTTCCATAGTGGCTGTATCAATTTACATTCCCACCAACAGTGCAAGAGCATTCCCTTTTCTCCACACCATCTCCAGCATTTATTGTTTGTAGAATTTTTGATGATGGCCACTCTGATTGGTGTGAGGTGATATCTTGTAGTTTTGATTTGCATTTCTCTAATAATGAGCAATGTTGAGCATCTTATCATGTGTTTGTTAGCCATCTGTCTGTCTTCTTTGGAGAAATGTCTGCTTAGGTCTTTTTCCCACTTTTTAATTGGGTTCTTTTTCTGGTATTAACTTGTATGAACTGTTTGTATATTTTGGAAATTAATCCTTTGTCAATTTTTTCATTTGCTATTATTTTTCCCATTCTGAGGGTTATCTTTTCACCTCATTTATAGTCTCCTTTGCTGTGCAAAAGACTTAAGTTTAATTAGGTCCCACTTGTTTACTTTTGTTTTTATTTCCATTACTCTAGGAGGTGGGTCATAGAGGACCTCAATTTATGTCATCGAGTGTTCTGCCTGTGTTTTCCTCTAAGAGTTTTATAGTTTCTGGTCTTATATTTAGGTCTTTAATCCATTTTGAGTTTATTTTTGTGTATGGTGTTCCGAAGTGTTCTAATTTCATTCTTTTACACATAGCTGTCCAGTTTTCCCAGTAGCACTTATTGCAGAGGCTATCTTTGCCCCATTGTATATTCTTGCCTCCTTTGTTGATAATAAGGTACCCACAGGTGTGTGGGTTTATTTCTGGGCTCTCTATCTTGTTCCATTGATCTATATTTCTGTTTTGATGTCAGTTCCATACTGTCTTGATGACTGTAGCTTAGTAATATAGTATGATGTCAGGAAGGTTGATTCCTCCAGCTCCATTCTTCTTTCTCAAGAATGCTTTCACTATTCAGGGTCTTTTGTGTTTCCATATGAATTGTGAAATTTTTCATTCTAGTTCTGTGAAAAATGCCATTGGTGATTTGATAGGGATCACACTGACTGTAGATTGCAAGCTTCTTGATGGGACGGATTGGCCATGGGAAAAACTGGGTCTTGCTCTGGTGTACAGGGCCTTGCTCAGTAAAGCTTTAATCCAATTATCTGCTTATGGGTGGGGTTGCACTCCCTCCCTGGTAGTTGTTTAGCCTGAGGTGACCCATCCCTGGGGTCTTTGGGCTCTTGTTGTTGTTGTTCAGTCACTCAGTTGTGTCTGACTCTTTGTGACCCCATGGACTGCAGCATGCTAGGCTTCCATGTCCATCACTACTTCCTGGAGATCACTCAAACCCACGTCCACTGAGTCAGTGATGCCATCCAGCCATCTCATCCTCTGTCATCCCCTTCTCCTCCTGCCCTCAATCTTTCCCAGCATCAGGGTCTTTTCTAATGAGTCAGCTCTTCACATCAGGTGGCCAAAGTATTGAAGTTTCAGTTTCAGCATCAATCCTTCCAATGAATATTCAGAACTAATTTCCTTTAGGATGGACTGGTTGGATCTCCTTGCAGTCCAAGGGACTCTCAAGAGTCTTCTCCAACACCGCAGTTCAAAAGCATCAATTCTTCAGCCCTCAGCCTTCTTCACAGTCCAACTCTCACATCCATACATGACCACTGAAAAAACCGTAGCTCTTACTAGATGGACCTTTGTTGGCAAAGTAATGTCTCTGCTGTTTAACATGCTGTCTAGGTTGGTCATAGCTTTTCTTCCAGGGAGCAAACGTCTTTTAATTCATGGCAGTGATTTTGGAGCCCAAGAAAAAAAAGTCTGTGACTACAGGTTCTGTGGTAGGGTTGATGGTGAACTCCAAGCGGTTTATGCCAAGGGAGCCTTCCAGTGCCCCCATCCCTGTGGTGAGCCCCTGCCGACCCACACGTCCACAGGAGCCCCTCCAACACTAGCAGGTGGTTTTGGTTCCGTCTCCTGTGTGGTCACTGCTCCTCTCCTCTGGGTCTTGGTGTGAACAAAATTTTGTTTGTGCCCTCTGTGACTGGAGTCTCTGTCTCCCCCAGTGCTCTGGAAGACCTATAATCAAATCCCACTGGTCCTCAAGGCCAGATTCCCTGGGGATTCCCAGTCCCTTTGTTGGATCCCCCAGGCTGGGAATCCTGATCTGGGGTTCAGAACCTTCACAACAGTGTAAGAACTTCTTTGGGTATTACTATTCTCCAGTCTGTGGGTCACCCACCCAGCAGGTATGGGATTTGATTTTATTGTGATTGCGTCCCTCCTACCGTCTTGCTGCGTCTTCTTCATTGTCTCTGGATGTGGGGTACCTTTTTTTTGGTGGGTTCCAGCAGCCTCCTGTCCATGGCTGTTCAACAGCTAGTTGCAATTTTGGTGCTCTGCGGAAGAACACACATCCTTCCACTCCCACTTCCTGAACCGGATGTCTGTGGTGGGCCTAGACTTTCACGTACACCCCTGGTTGTGGCCTATACCATGCTCCAGTCACTGCAGGCTGTCTCCATACTGCCAACCCGAGTCCTCTCCCCAGGTGCGGCCTCCGAAGCCTGAGTTTCAGCGCTCAGCCCCGCCCTGCTCCAGTAGACACAGGCCCGAGGCTCAGCACAGGGTGACGGCCCAGACCGTGTGTGCAGGTCTCTGTTTTGCTTGCCGCAAACCAACAGCTGCACTCTCCTCCAAACCTTTGCAGCTTCCTGTCTGTCCTGCTTTGTCTTGAGTACTCTTTAAGTTCATCATTTTAAAGTCTCAGGAGAGAATATATTAGTATATATTTGTTAGTTTGGTAGCAAAAGAAACAGCAAGTTTTGGATTTTTTAAATGTTAGGTTTCTGATAGGCTACTGGCAAGACTTGCAGGATAAACACACTCAGGTTCAGTAGGTCTAAATTGTTGATTCTCCTTTGCCCCAACATTCAATCTGGTCACCAAATATTTGTATCCCTTGCACTGAGCATTTCTTTTTTGCATTGCAGTTGTCATCCCCTTATTAGATGTAATTATTAAGAGAGTGAAATTGAGGCATAAGTTTTGTACTGCCTAGTGTCATGTATGGATGTGAGAGTTGGACTGTGAAGAGGGCTGAGCGCCGAAGGATTGATGCTTTTAAACTGTGGTGTTGGAGAAGACTCTTGAGAGTCCCTTGGACTGCAAGGAGATCCAACCAGTCCCTTCTAAAGGAGATCAGCCCTGGGATTTCTTTGGAAGGAATGATGCTAAAGCTGAAACTCCAGTACTTTGGCCACCTCATGCGAAGAGATGACTTACTGGAAAAGACTGTGATGCTGGGAGGGATTGGGGGCAGGAGGAGAAGGGGACGACAGAGGATGGATGGCTGGATGGCATCACCAACTCGATGGACGTGAGTTTGAGTGAACTCAGGAGTTGGTGATGGACAGGGAGGCCTGGCATGCTGCGATTCATGGGGTCGCAAAGAGCTGGACACGACTGAGCGACTGAACTGAACTGAGCAAACTGGGAGAATTCAGCATTCTTGCAGCATTTCTAACAGCAGTAAACCTCTGAGGTGCATAGAGAAAGAAAAGCAGCAGTAGATTTCCCAGACTGCAGAGGCTCAGAAAGGGAAAGAGGAGTTGACTTCAAGAAAGTCTTAACTAAAATACAGAATGAATTTTAGTCATATTCAGTTGCATGTTGATTACACTTGCTGACTCATTTTGGTTTAGGTGCACTTTGGCCATATACTGAGAAAGCAATAATAGCTGTTGCTTTTTAATGAGGAGGATAAAGCCAATAAATATAAAATGTTAAAATGCAGCAGATAAGCATTAAAGGCAGTAGAAAAGATGTACAATGGGGGCTTGTTCAAAAAGAGTTCAATGTGGGAAGAAATAACTGGAGACTGTCCCAGTTTCTGAATTATATATATATCCTTTTCTCTGCTACTGTCAGCAGATTAGTTTGGGCTTCTGGGACTTTATCCCTATTGGTGAAAAGAAGAGAAGGGAGGAGAGCAGAGGGGGCTAAGAGAGAAGTCTTGACCCCTGGGTCTGCTCTTGACAGGTAGAGAATAGATTTCATCCCATTCTTTTCTGTTGAGACCTAGACTGTGTTTGGGAAAAGTACCTGTATTTTGGTTTTAACTCCTACTGAAAAATATTATCTGTAATTTTGAGACCTCTAAATAAAAATCGTGAATAAGTTCTCTTTGAGATCTAACACATAATTCTCTTTGGTATGGAAAGATACTTCAGCATCTTTTCTTGGGTCCATAACAGGATGTGATGGAGTGGAATTAAAAATTGCCTTGTGTAATAAAGTGAAGTATAATGGATGTACTTCTGTTCAAGTTACTTGGTCTGCCATTCCACTCAGTGGATCTGTGAGGCAGATAAAAGATGCTGTCAAGCCTGAAACAGTCAATTCACATTGCTAAACTCAGGGAATAATTGTGTGACTCATTTGAATGATTTCTCCACATTGACCGTGAACTGGAAGGCACTTTTCAGGGGGCTGGGATTTTGGGTGGTGATGATTCGGGTGGTATCCTCCATGAAGAAGCTGAAAAATTGAGAGTCACAGAGTGACTTTCATTAAAGACTGACACCCTAGTCTATTTTGTAGACAATTTAAGTGATTTTCAAGAGTGTTGAAACTTCAAAACTTAATTCCCACTTAAGATGGGATTTTAAGAAGAGTTTTCAGTTCTCCCTTGGCAGTGAAACAGTAAGTCTGGGGACTTGAGGGATTGGTGCCTTTACTCAAGCTAGAGCTAAGTGAGAAAGATCTTTAATAAGAATTCCCTCTGTGGGTTATTGGCAATGAACTTTAGAAACAGGGATATGTGATGCTTTGTTTTAGGTTCTTTCCCTGCTGTAAATACTCACCATTGATTTTAAACTAAAGTAAGCATCAATTGTACCACCAGCCTTGAATTATTAGTGCCTTGACGCATGGAGAGAGGGGGCTGCCGTCATTAAATAAGATCTAAAATACTTGGTACAGGTGGTGTCACCAGAGTATAAGCACTACCTAAGTGTTCAGTCATGTTATTATGTCTAGGGAGTCAGAAAGGGCCCAGCGTGGAGGAATACAGAGCACACAGTAGGAAGTGATGAAAGAGGAGCTGAGAGGAGTTTAGAGTGAGAGCTGACAGGTGACACGGAAGACGGAAGACGTTTAAATCCTCGTCTTCACTTCCTCTCATTCCCAGCCCTTCCTCCCCTACATCCTAAGGAACCCCAGGAAGCATACTTGGCTCCCAACAGTTACTTGAGTAGTTGCTCCACTTGGATATTAAAAGAAAGGGGGATTTTAGAAAGCTAAAACCTTGTGACAGCACAGGAACTAGACAATTAGGTCTCAACATTTGCTCAAGAGGACTCTGGGCAGATAGTAAGGGAAGGATAGGGGGAAGGAGTAGAATATCCACAATCTAAGAAAACCTTATGCTCCTATTTGGCTTTTCATCCTATTGTATACCTGATAAGTTACTAATATAAATTACTTTTGCGCCGACTAGGCTATGAAACTCTGTGTGTTCTGTTCAGGATAGAGTTTTCTCAAAGTAGGCACCACTGAATTGGCCTGAGTTCTCCCCTTGTGGATAACTGTATTTTGCAATAAGATGTCTATGGTCTGTTTGAACTAAACAAAACACAGATCTCTCTTTCTTGTTTACACCAAAAAAAAAAAAAAAAACCAAACCAAAACAAAAAACCACCCTTTATTTTCCTTGCCTTTAATCTTTCCCCTAGACCAAAACAACCTGCACGTTGCAGACAGATTAGTCATTCCAGAACAAAGCTTTCTTGGCAAGATCCTCAAGTGGCTCCATGGCATTTACGAGACTGAGTCCAGCCGCAAGCTGGAGGCCAGCTCTCCCACAGCTGGCCCCTCTGTCACTCGTACCTCTTGGTGTGCATGAACCCCTGACCCAGATGAGGCTTATCTCTTAATCCAACTATGTTTACATTTGCTTCTTCCCAACTCTAAACCCCTGTTCTCTTGCCACTGAATTCAATTTTATCCCCACCTCTAGGCCTCACTGAAAAGCCGTCTTTCTTATGAAAACCTCCCAAGTATATTAGTCCATAATGATCTTTTTCCCTGCATTTATGTTGACATTAGTCATTTGGACTCATCAGTGAATTAAACAGTTTTTTGCTGAGTGCTAACAATATGTGTGGATGTGAGAGTTGGAATATAAAGAAAGCTGAGCACAGAAGAATTGATGCTTTTGAACTGTGATGTTGGAGAAGACTCTTGAGAGTCCCTTGGACTGCAAGGAGATCCAACCAGTCTATCCTAAAGGAGAGCAGTACTGGATTTTCATTGGAAGGACTGATGTTGAAGCTGAAACTCCAATACTTTGGCCACCTGATGTGAAGAGCTGATTTGAAAAGACCCTGATGCTGGGAAAGATTGAGGGCAGGAGAAGTGGACGACAGAAGATGAGATGATTGGATGGCATCACCGACTCAATGGACATAGGTTTGGCTGGACTCTGGGAGTTGGTAATGGACAGAGAGGCCTGGCGGTTCATGGGGTCGCAAAGAGTCGGACACAACTGAGCGACTGAACTGAACTGAACAATATGCCAGGAACATAATATAAATAAGTTTGTTATTTGATTATATTCTGTTTTATAGTTCTCACTTATTTATATATGTATTTTCTTACTGCCAAAAAAATCCCTGTAAGAACTGTTTTCTTACAGAATTAGGCACAAAGTAGGAATGCAGAAAATATATCTTGAATTCACTAAAGTATATTCATGATAAACAACTTAGGATACAAATCACTTGGTAACTTGTCAACTTATGATCACTCACTGTATTAACTGGGGGATGAGTCTTAATAATAAACATTTTTTATTATGCTTGATCAAATTAAATCTTGCATCGTGACAGATTTTGTTTAAAAGTTTTTATTAATAGGTCTTTTTCATAGCTCAAAAAGGGGGTTACAGATGATAATCAGCAGAACAATTGAAAACAAAACCTCACCTCCTTAGAGTTAGCCAGTGTGTAGACTTTATTACATAGGCACATATTTTTTTAAGTAAACTTTTTACATAAAATAAATCACAACACTGAATGAGGATGGATGATGAAGAAAGAAAAACCCAAGCCTTGGACCAGCTGAATCGTTCACTGGGACCCTGGGTCCCTCCATCCTGACATATTGAAATTCATGATGAGCATCACAAGTGGAGAGTGAGGAGGGGGTGCTCTTTTATCACTTCCAGGCTTAACACACTGGTTGTTTCATTTCCTGAATACGGTAAACTTTCTCTAGGTTCTGTTGGCAGGCTGACACAAAGGTTAAATGAACACTGACTCAGAGTGAGAGCTGTTCATATTCTTCCCTCTGCTTCCTCAGTACTTCAAAACCCTTAGACGCTCTGGTCCAACTAACTGCTTGCTGTCAGGACCTGAGTGCACATCTGCTTCCCCAGAGCTGCTCCCATTGGGAACCACATGAGGGCACTGACCCTGAAGCACACGGAGGCAAGACCGCGGAGCTTAAGGCGTCAGTCACAGTGCGGCTAGAGGGAGTCCGCAGCCAGCGCTGAGGGCTCGATCTGAGGCAGAAGATGGGGCCGGAAGGAGGAGGAGGCTGGAATTTCTTCCTCTGGCTGGCTGGAATTAAGCCATTACATTTGACCAACTCTTAGTACTAGAAACAAAATCATACTAACACATACCACAAAGGAGATGCTACTTTGTAGCTTGTATGTGGTTTTTAAACAATTAATAGTTATATTTTCCTGTTACTAAAAGATCGGATAGGGAGGACCGGCCCTTTCTCTAGTCTGGTTTTGCCATAACTATGTGACAGATATTCCCAGAATCTTTCCTGTTTTTTCTTCCTTCGATCTCCAAAGTCTTTTATATAAAAGGACATATTTATAAATTGTTGGTCAGCCTTCCATATCTTGGAGGGTTAGACCTACTTCTGTTTCGGGTAGTATCCAAATCCTGTGAAGTCCTCTTCACCCTCACACCACTGCTGTGCTGGATGATGCTAGGGGAACTTCCGGAGCAGGGTGCCAATGAGATTACGATCCACCATGTTTCTCTGTGTTTTGAAGGCAGCTTCTAAATAGAGGGTTGCAGGGTCATCTGGGCAGACGGTCAATGATAGAGACATAAAAAGGGGAAAGATGGGCCAGCTGCTTTCCCCAGTATTCAAATCCTAAACTTCCTGCTTCTCAAGACTGTATGAAGAGTCCTACTGACATGGAGTATGATGAACGGTGGCACCAGAGCACCGTTTATGCAAGTGGAGCTGGAAAGGACCTGAGGGGACAATTAGTCCAGCATCTTCACTTTTTTAGCTGAGGTTTCTGAAACCCAATTGGAAAAATAGCCAGTGACTTGCCATGATGATTTTCACTATGACCGTGTCCTTTAAAGATTCCTAGAAACCCCGGTTCTCTTTACATCAGCAGTCCGCAGTGTCCTTAGCTCCCATTACAGAACTGGCTGCTGGGACAGAACCTTGACCAAATACTTGTTGAACTCAATTACCTCTATTGTTTATCCCTGCCAGGCAAACTTAGTATTCCTGGAGCTCCTTACTTTTAAGGGATGACCTCTCATTCACATATTTTGAGGTTTGGTGGCCAGTGCTCTATTTGTCATTTCTCTGTACTTTATATTTTTTGATTCTGTTCTTTCATAACTTTTCATTAAATGCCATTATTATTTGCCTCTCTTCAGGCACTACCAAACACATTACTATGGATATTTTCTGCCTTTACAGGCCTGGAATATTACAAATTCAGAGATACTTTTTTTTTTCCAGTTGTTAAAAGAACTAGACTCTTAACCAGACTTGCTAAGGCACCATTAATAGAAATGTAAAAATTCCATTTTCCTGGTTTAGTGAATACATGGGAGAACACTACTGATACACACATTTATTTTCTACCTTGTTGACTGCCTTAAACATCTCTTTCACTTTTAATTCCTTAAATACATAAATATGAGCCACAATATCGAAAGCAAGTTTCATTTACAAAGAACATAATTAAGAAATGAAGAAACGGTGACTTGTAGGGAATTGGCACTTAAAGATTGGTCATGTTTAGAAAACATGTTTAGAAGTTGGTGAGAGTGCTATGACTAATTTCATAAGAGCTGTCACGGTTCGGATGACACTTATTAGTGAAATGTTAAGAGATAATTCCTTTATTGGATGATATTTTTTGTGGATTTAGTTTTTTGGCCAGTTTTGTTTGAAGTTCCTGTTGCATTTTTAACATGACCTAAACTCTAGATATGCCAGAATTAACTTACAATCATCATTCATAGAAGAGTTAAAGTTACCATTCCCAACGGAGAAAAATTTAAAAAGTAGGCTCGATGGCAGCGCTTCCTATTCACATCAACTTAATATTTTCAAGAGTTGGAGGAAAATTTCCGGATCATTCTGTTTTCCCACCACCATGAAACTTACAAGATTTAAAGCAGTTCTGAAATCCTGATGTTACTTGACAAGTTTCAGCTTACTGTCTCAGGCCTCCTTACTATCAGGTCTCCTTCTTACTATGATAACAAAATAAACAGCGACACTGGTGAGTGGTTACTGTTAGGGAAAACGAAAGACCTTGCACACAAGACTGCCCACGATTCTAGCAAATGCTTCCTTCTCCCACGGACCATTCGAAGAGACAAGGCTCGGGCTCACAGAGCTCTCTGATTTGCCGGAACAAAACTGAATCAGTAATCCAGACTATTGACAGCATCTGTGCTGCTGTTATCTTTGGGCACAAAAATGTTTTTTCAATATGAATAAGGTTCACTGTAGTTTAAATTCAGCTGCACATTAAGTGCTTAAGTGCTGACAGTTATTAGTTGACAGTGGAGGCAAGAAAAGAAATTACTTAAGTGCTCCAGGAAATGAAAGCGTGCTTGTATGCTTTAAGGTTAATGATGTTTGATGATAAGGAAGGGTTAGGTAGTCTTGGAGTCTCAGGGTCAGTATTCATTCAGCAAACATTTACTGAATACCTAATAATTTTTCTTTATTACATGAATATGTTTGTCCTATCGGCATGGATTTAAGGTAGCTGAAATTTATTATATTCCAAGTTTGGTGCTAGATAGTAGAAAGAAAGAATAAGATACATTTCTTGCCTCCACGAGTCACATTTCTTGGGAATGTGAATTTCTGGGGACCTACTGATGCTAAAGCCAAAACTCCAATAATTTGGCCACCTCATGTGAAGAGCTGGCTCATTGGAAAAGACCCTGATGCTGGGAGGGATTGGGGGCAGGAGGAGAAGGGGATGACAGAGGATAAGATGGCATCACCGATTCAATGGACATGAGTTTGAGTGAACTCTGGGAGTTGGTGATGGACAAGGAGGCCTGGCGTGCTGCGATTCACGGGGTCACAAAGAGTTGGACACAACTGAGCGACTGAACTGAACTGAACTGAATTCCAGTATACTCTTGCCTGGAGAATCCCATGGACAGAGGAGTATGGCGGGCTACAGTCCAGGGGTTGCAAAGAGTCAGATACAAATGAGCGGCTAACACTTTGAAGCTCCTGCCCTCATCTATAAGATCTGAAAAGAAATTACTCTCATTTCAAATAAGAAATATTTTACATTAAACAACATTCTCAGGAATTCCCTGGCAGTCCAGTGGTTATAACTGAGAGCTTTCAACGTGGTGACCCAGGTTTAATCCCTAGTCAGGGAATTAAGATTCTGCAAGCCACGCAGTGCCCCCCACCTCCAAAATAACGTTCTCAAGAGTTATTAACCCTGAAAATAATGCAGGATGGTCAGGGCAGGTGGGGGGCGGGGGACAAAATAGAAAAAAAAAAAAAAACTGTCCAGATTATATTTAAGTGAAATACAAAATTTTGATAAGACATAACTAGTACTATGTTCACAAGAGTAAGAGTGGCAAAGGGGGGGTTAATGGTCTCCCCCCAAAGTACCTCATATTCTCTTGTCTGATGTATCATAATGAGAGCATTTCTTATCTTCCTTTACTATGAAGTCATAAAGCAAGTCACCAGCCTCAAAAAAAAAAAAAAAAAAAAAAAGCACAGCTCTTGATATCAAGGGACATCTAATTTATGTTCTAATAGTAACAGTCTGTGTACTGGTAAAATGAATTCACTTCTAATATTTTCACATTACTGGTAACATAGAAAAGGAATATTTGTGGCTATAGACACACAAAATAGAAATCCAGGGTAGCAAACTTACAATCTGCATATCAAAAAGGTATTTCTCCAACTGTGTTTTCTATGTAGGCTATTAACAAAACTACATAGAAACTATGTCTAAAAATAAGTAGTCTTACATTTTGCAATTCCCTAAATGCTACCCATAAACAATTTGTAAAATACAGAGGAAAAACAAATCTGATGAAATCAAGATGTTAAGTTTTTAAAAATGAATGATAATTTGAATGTAGATAGCATGGAAGGAAGTTTTCCAACCCTTGGTTTAAAAAAAAAAAAAATCCAGGTAAAGCACAAAGGCAATGAGAATTAACCAATAGGAAAAAAGGCTCCAACCACCAATACGTACGCGATGCCAGCAGGTGAAGCGGAGCTCTTGAGAGGGTGCAGGGCTCTCAACTTGGGTAAAGAAGGTGTTAGAATACGCTTGACCTTGACAACTCTTCCACCCATCTCAGTGCTTCTATGAGGAATCCTCAGGAGCTTTTAGCACAACGGGGGAAGGACTATGCCTTGGAGTCCCCCCACTTGACAAAGACCTCTAGAGGAACCCACCGTATTTCAAAGAGCATGAAAAGCCACTTACAAACTAAAACCAGGTAGAGTTCGAGTCCTATTACTGCTGAAACTAAACATCTATGTAGAAGGTATCTTGGTAAGAACCTTGCCTACATCCAATCTTAGAGTCCCTTTCATGGCATTTAGGAGAGATGGGTTATTTTAGCTTTTGCTTGGGTATCTATAGCAACTGGAAATTCTACTAGTTGAGTCCATTCCTCTTTAGAATAACTCCTATTACAAGGTTCTTTCTTGTGTTGAAGCAAACATCTGTCATCTATTAAGCTCCTCTTTTTGCCCTTTGAAGCAACACAGGAAAAATCCAGTTCCTCTCCCCTTTTATAGTTCAATGGAGATTTCAAGGCAGCTATTATATCATCCTCTCTTTTTCCCTTTGCAGCTATATCTTCTGTTCTTCAGGGGAACTATTTCCTGGTTCCACATATAATCAGACTCTTCATGGTCCTGGCCACCTGACTCTGGATATAATAATTTATTAATGTCTCTCTTAAAATGCGGTTCCCAGAAGGGAACCCAGTCCTCCATGCAGATGTGGACTGAGCTGTGCCGCGTGCAGGGCTCCCTGGATTTCTGTCACCACAGGCCGAGTGTGTCCGTTTAGCCGTGAGATACCCCTAACTCAAAGCTGGACTCACATTTCCCTACGAAAACATTCCTACAAAAACTGCTGTGAAACCAGGACTTTCTAACACCTTTCCCATTAACACACACATCGTACACACATAGGTGCCCTCATCTATACTCAGAAGGTTGCATTTAAGAAACTCAGAATATGGAAGTCTCTCGTTAATGCCTGTTCAATTTTATCCTTTTAGTTTCAGTCTTATGTTCACATATTTCAAAAATTATAATGATTTCTGTATCCCAATGTCAGTACATAGTTAGAATTCAGTGAATATTCATGGGATGAATTAATCCTGAATCTACTAGTCAACAGACTAGATATATGTGTCTACTTCTGGGTCATCTATAAATCTGATAGGCGTACTTTCTGCCCCCCTTACTCTCTTCTTCATCAGAGAACTAAGAAGGCAAGTAAAAGCTGCCTTTAAATTGTTGAGCTAGTATTCCCTTTGGGATGCGGAGGTACAGGATGTGAGCAGGAGCAGACGAAGAGAAAGAATACTGAGTGTCCTAGATCCTTGGAATCAGGATTTAAGGTTCCCGACATTAGAAAAATATGGCTTCCCCCTATCTCTACCCTCGAGTCTTCTGCCTTTCAGATCTATTAGAATACTGTGATTATCAAACTGTGGATTTTTAGGAAAAACTCATACAAGCTTAATTTTGAAACAGCTTTTAAAATGATCTTTTCAAATTACATTTCCTGTAAAGTCTGAGTTAGAGACACACAGCTGTCTATTGGCTATGAGGTATAAAATGGAGTTCCCAAAATGCCCTTGACAAATGCCTGAGATAATATGTATCCATTTATTTCAGGAGTCAGAAATGGCATATATTTTTCAGTGTGAATTTAGAAAATCACTGAGCTTGAAGCTGTCTCCTGAATTGAATATTATCTCAAAATGAACGTTCCTTTTCCCCGGAATGAAGAAAAATAGCTCAATTTTGCTTTCCCTTCAACAGCCACTCTGCAGAATACAGGGCTAATTACGGAATTTAAAAGCATCCTATTGTGCCCTTTTCCCCATTGTCTATTGTGACCCAGGATGGTGAACCCTGGGACTGACACTTTCGAAAGATGGAAAAAGCGTTTCAATCTCGAACCCGGAAGAAAACATTTCAGAAACGTCCTTCTTGCATAGTGCTAACGTTTGAAGCACGGAGACACCCATGAAAGGTCTAGCAGACCCAGAGAAGAAATTGGTTTTGTACCTTTTGTCATTTTTTCTCTAGAGGGAATGATGGAGGTGGAGTCTTGGTTAATTAACTTCTCAAGAAACTGTTTTCCAGAAATTGATTGACAGATGAACATCAGGAAGGAATTGCACCAATGCTGTAGGGGGCGGCGGGGGTGGGGGGGGTCTTTTCCTGACTATTATCAGTCACGACAAGCCACACGCAAGAGCCGTGAGATAAGCAAGAGTGGAGACGAGGCTTAATTATACGGTAAGCTCCACAGGCCAGGGGACCTGAGAGCCTCAAGCATAGTCAGAGCCTCTCTCAGGCAGCCACCTTAGGGTTCCTGTTAGAATACAGGTAACTGCAAACAGGACGCTCCATACCCTGTTCCCCACAGGGAGGAGCCATTCTAGGTACTGACTTGAATTTCAGCTATTCAGGAAGACATCCTATCGGGCCGCTTGGGTCAGGAACCCCTGCAAGACAGCCTCATCACTGGACCCCGCACTCCTTGGGATTTTCCATGTCGTCTCCTTCCAAGTCCAGCTTCAAACTCTTTTTTTGCTCAATTTCCACCTGTCAAGGAATAAACATCGGAGAGAAATAATCAGAAAGAAATATCAGGAAAGCATCCCAACAACTAACCAAAAGAGAAAAACCTCACTAGGTTCTTTGAGAGTCGTCCTTATAGTTTGGTTAATGTTCTGGGGTTTAGCCACACCAAGCTACTGGGCCTGTGTACATCATGGCTTTGAATGTGCACATGCCCTTAGCTTGGTCTGGAATTGCTCTCCCTCTCAGTCCACCTGGGAAATCCTTCTTTGCCTTGCACAGTTGCTCAGAGTCTCCTGTAAAGCTATTCTTGACTCCCCAGGTAGAATCAGGTGCCCCCCTGGGTATACTTCCCCTGCACCCAGTACACTTGCCCAGCCCCACCACACCACAGGCTCTGTAAGACAGGGCAGGCCCTTTTTAACTGTTAAACCCCAATAATACAGGCATACACAAAGGTTTATCAAATGAATGGATTTCTTTGCAGTTGGCTGTTTACACTCTCTATGACTTTGTCCCTTTAAACAGTCTGCGGAGAATTCCCTGGCAGTCCAAAGGTCAGGACTCTGCACTTCCACTGCAAGGGGCACAGGTTCGATCCCTGGTCAGTGAACTAAAATCTTACCTGCCATGCGGCACAGCCAAAAAAAAAAAAAAAGTGTCCAATAGTATTTACAGTTCTGCCTGTATCTTTTGCAGAATACTATAGCTGTTAATTATAAAGGGACTAATCAATTAATCTTGTCTTGAGAGTGACACAGCTCAACCGAAGCCTTTTGAGAAGTCAGGCAGGGAATCTTTTGCGTTACGGAGCTTCATAATGAAAGCTGCTTCCCTCAATACCGATATTTATAATAATGAGGGAAAGAATTCAAGACAAAACAGCTGACTATGGTCATGTTTGAAGTGCTGAGTTGTTTTTTTTTTTTTTTCTGGCCACAAGATGGAGTATTTGTTCTTTTCAGTAGTTGAATGTTTTGGATCACACAACTAAGGAAACATTTAAAGAACAATTAAACGATGGTATAAATCTAAGCATGTTATTATGAATAGAAAATTATTAAACCACTTTGCCAAATCCTTCTTCAGTATGTCCCCCCCCTCCCCATTTTCCATCCCCTTTGGCATTTAATCTCCCGTGTGTGTACTCAGTTGCTTCAGTCGTGTCCGACTCTTTGCAACTTTATGGGCCTTAGCCCGCCAGGTTCCTCTGTCCATGGGATTCTCCAGGGAAGAATCCTGGAGTGGGTGGCCATGCCCTCCTCCAAGGGACCTTCCCAACTCAGGGATGGAACCCGCACCTCGATGTCTCTTGCATTGGCAGACAGGTTCTTTACCACTAGAATCTCTTCCTACTGAATCTCTTAACTCCCCAGGATATAATCACTCTTTATGTCAGAACTCTCCAGCTTCACGGCCCCCTATGCAGCCCTGATCCTGTTACTACTATAAAGGTTTGCTTGGCTTTTGAGATTGCTCTGTTACAGCCCAGTGACCAGGTCAGATGTGTCTTAATGTCACTCAGATCCACTTCATCAACATCTGCAGCTGAAATATATGCTTAGAGTTAGCATTTTCCTGAGCCTGCCTGCACTTCCAAGCCCACTCCACTGCACATAAATTATATGATAAAAGAGTAATAATAATCCCCTTACCCCATGACTCTTTTGTTGTTGTTCATGACAACTGAGACATTATATCCTCCCCTTTCATTAGCCTCTATTTCTCTTTCCAGCCTTTCTGTTGCCCACGAGCGGGATTATTCATTTAGCTCGGAGCAGACTCAAGCCCAGCTATGCACGGTGGGCCACCTCCACGGTGGCCGGAGCGCCCGTCTGCACCCCGGGCGGGCACTGCTAAAAGGAATGGGAGCAGGGAGCGTTTGCGGGTAAATAGACAGACTTGGAAGCATTAGCCAGATGCCCCCCGAGGCTACCTTGTAGCTGTAGTGTGCGGAATAATTGACCCACTTCCTGACGTCCGTCTTGTCTTCCACAGAGATGGATCTCACAGCAGCTTTGGAGGCAGACGTTGTAGGCATGCTGAACTCGACGTTCACATGATTGGCAAATCTGGAAGGCACTTCCCGGTCCGAGCCGAGTTCAAGGTGGCAGAAGAAACAGTGTGGGTGACCAGAAGCTATAAAAGAAAAACAAAGAATCTAGGGTTCGGGTTCTTTGGCGAAGAAATGGAAGGAGAGCCTGAGCAACAAACAAAGGAGGCCTGGCAGCCTTTCAGAGGGTCCAACGCTGAGCAGAGGACTGGCCTCGGCAGAAACCACACTGCGTGTATATGCCTCAGACCGTTGGATGTAACACTGTCTCATTTTGGTAGCCTGGTAGCCTGGTATCCTAGCAATAAAACGCGGGACCTGGGAAATGAGGCTCACTCCGCCTGCTCAGGTCAGAGTGCCACGTGAACACAGCACAAATACCAAGAAACAGAGATTGTAGATTGGCAGAAAGGAACAAAAGAGATCAGCACTTAGCACCTAATAAAACATCCAAGACAGCCACCTGGAGCAAAATCATCAATTTCTCTTGAAAGCTGAATTGAATTTTCTTCATAGCCGTTCATTTTTTTTTTTTTAATGCTTTTGGCATGTTTTCCAGGTGAATGAAATATGTAAACAACAAAGCCCTTAGAAACTGCACATAAGCATTAGGGAAGCATGGTTTCCCAGCTGTCTCCCTAGGAAGACATCTTTCCCAGTGGTCAAGAATCTGCCAATGCAGGAGACCCGGGTTCCATCCCTGGGCCACGAAGATCCCCTGGAGGAGGAAATGGCAACCCACTCCAGCAGTCGTGCCTGGGAAACCCTGTGGACAGAGGAGCCCGGTGGGCTACAGTCCATGGGGTCCCAATGAATCGGACACGACTGACCATGCAGTCACGCCCATGGAACACCCGAGCGAACACAAGACTAACAGCCAGGACCTGTTAGTCCTGGATTTGACTTGCAACTCTTCTAAGTGTGAGGACCACACACCCAAATCCTTTGTTCTCTCCAGGCTTCTTCCTCAAGGATGAAGTGCAGAGTTGGGGGTTGGTGGGAAAGGGTGAGCTGAACAAGGCCAGGCATCAGCCCTTACTGCTATTTAACTCTGTAAATCTGTGGCTGGTTCTGCCGTATCTGGAAGGCAAACTTATGGTCTGATTTTCATCTGAAGATTGTTACCAGATTATTTGAAGGCAGAAGAGCCAGAGCTGAGTTCCCTGGCTCGCCACGGACGCGTCGCCGCCGCCACTGGTCAGATGCGGCAGGAGGCATTTTCTGAGAACCCTGAGCCAGGTTGTGAGCAAAGAGTTTGCTGCAGATTCTCTCACTGCATCATCACAACCGTCCTCTGAAGCTGTGCTTTGTTTGTACAGATGAGGAACTAAGGCTTCAGGAGGTGAGCTTGGCCGCCCAGGATCATAGCTAGCAAGTGGCAGAGCCAAGAAAACTGGACCCAGCGGTCCGCCTCCCAGACGCTCTTAACCGATTTGTCTCTGTGACAGCCTCACAGTCCTCAGACCTCGGTACCAGGTTTGCAGGGTGACAGGGGTGGAGAAAAAGCCTTAAGGACCCCGTAAAGCAACTCACTAGGGATAAACAGTGTGCCTCTGACTTCATGATGTAACTGAAACAGCCCTTGGTTATCTGAGTTTCCCCAAATAAACAATTCCAGTTTCCTCTATTGGTCTGGGCAGGACTTTTTAATCTCGGAGAGTGAGGACATACACACCCGCTCTCCAAGGAAAACATTACGGAGTGAAGTATTTGTTTTGCTCTGTTTCACAAATGTAACACATTTCAGTGGTTCTTTCTAAAAAGCAATACTTAAGAAAAAGATAGCAGTTTTTTCGGAAAGGAATTTAAGATACATGTAGTAGTAAAAATTACATTATTTTAAAATGAATTGATTCAGCTTTTTTTAAACTGTGTAACCACAGATGTCATTATACAGCCATCACTTACTGAACTTTTATTATAGGCCACAGACTGTGCTAAACACTTAAAAGCATTATCTAATTTCATTCTTATTAATGAAATAATAATATTAATGAAATAATAAGGGTATTAATAACACTGTTTTATAAAACAGGAAACTGAGATTTCTCTGAAAGGTTTAAGTAAATTGACTGAGGTCACAGCCATTAAACTGTAGAACTGGGAATAAAATTCATATCTAAGTGCCTCCAAATTATGTCCTAGACTCCTCTCAATATATTGCTATTCAGATCAGATCAGATCAGATCAGTCGCTCAGTCGTGTCCGACTCTTTGCGACCCCATGAATCGCAGCACGCCAGGCCTCCCTGTCCATCACCAACTCCCGGAGTTCACCCAGACTCACGTCCATCGAGTCAGTGATGCCATCCAGCCATCTCATCCTCTGTCATCCCCTTCTTCTCCTGCCCCCAATCCCTTCCAGCATCAGAGTCTTTTCCAATGAGTCAACTCTTCTCATGAGGTGGCCAAAGTACTGGAGTTTCAGCTTTAGCATCATTCCTTCCAAAGAAATCCCAGGGCTGATCTCCTTCAGAATGGACTGGTTGGATCTCCTTGCAGTCCAAGGAACTCTCAAGAGTCTTTTCCAACACCACAGTGCAAAAGCATCGATTCTTCGGCACTCAGCCTTCTTCACAGTCCAACTCTCACATCCATACATGACCACAGGAAAAACCATAGCCTTGACTAGACGAACCTTTGTTGGCAAAGTAATATCTCTGCTTTTGAATATGCTATCTAGGTTGGTCATAACTTTCCTTCCGAGGAGTAAGCATCTTTTAATTTCATGGCTGCAGTCACCATCTGCAGTGATTTTGGAGCCCAGAAAAATAAAGTCTGACACTGTTTCCATTGTTCCCCATCTATTTCCCATGAAGTGGTGGGACCGGATGCCATGATCTTTGTTTTCTGAATGTTGAGCTTTAAGCCAACTTTTTCATTCTCCACTTTCACTTTCATCAAGAGGCTTTTGAGTTCCTCTTCACTTTCTGCCATAAGGGTGGTGTCATCTGCATATCTGAGGTTATTGATATTTCTCCCGGCAATCTTGATTCCAGCTTGCGTTTCTTCCAGTCCAGCGTTTCTCATGATGTACTCTGCATATAAGTTAAATAAACAGGGTGACAATATACAGCCTTGACGAACTCCTTTTCCTATTTGGAAGCAGTCTGTTGTTCCATGTCCAGTTCTAACTGTTGCTTCCTGACCTGCATACAAATTTCTCAAGAGGCAGGTCAGGTGGTCTGGTATTCCCATCTTCAGAATTCTCCACAGTTTATTGTGATCCACACAGTCAAAGGCTTTGGCATAGTCAATCAAGCAGAAATAGATGTTTTTCTGGAACTCTCTTGCTTTTTCCATGATCCAGTGGATGTTGGCAATTTGATCTCTGGTTCCTCTGCCTTTTCTAAAACCAGCTTGAACATCAGGAAGTTCACAGTTCACATATTGCTGAAGCCTGGCTTGGAGAATTTTGAGCATTACTTTACTAGCGTGTGAGATGAGGGCAACTGTGCAGTAGTTTGAGCATTCTTTGGCATTGCCTTTCTTTGGGATTGGAATGAAAACTGACCTTTTCCAGTCCCGTGGCCACTGCTGAGTTTTCCAAATTTGCTGGCATATTGAGTACAGCACTTTCACGGCATCATCTTTCAGGATTCATTACAAAGTAGACAGAGGAGTTTCTTAATTCAATAGCAACCTCAACAACAGTTTTATCTCATTGCCCTTATTTACATATTGTTGGAACATTGAAAATCATAACTTTCCACAAAACTGACCCTCCTCTTCTCACCCCACCAATGAGTATTCACAGCAAATTCTATGAAAACAACAGTCTTTCTTGAATTCTAGCATCAACCAATGGATGCTGGGGCTCGTGGACAGACATGCTGTGTGCTCAGCTGTGTCTGACTCTGACCAGCAGGCTCCTCAGTCTCTAGCCTACCAGGCTCCTCTGGCCAGGCAAGTTTTCAGGCAAAAATACTGCAGCAGGTGGGTTTCCCTGGTGGCTCAGCCAGTAAAGAATCTGCCTGCAATGTGGGAGACTCAGGTTCGATTCCTAGGTCTGAAAGATCCCCTGGAGAAGGAAATGGCAACCCACTCCAGCATCCTTGCCTGGAGAATTACATGGACAGAGGAACCTGGCGAGCTATAGTCCACGGGGTCACAAAGAATCGGACATGACTAAGTGGCTTAAACTTTCACTTTCACTAGAGTGCATTGTCATTTCTTACTCCAGGGTATTTTTTCTGACCCAGGGATCAAACCTGCGTCTCTTGCATCTCCTGCATTGGCAGGTAGATTCTTTTTTTTTTTTTTAATATAAATTTATCTATTTTAATTGGAGGCTAATTACTTTACAATATTGTATTGCTTTTGCCATACATCAACATGAATCTGCCACAGGTGTACACGTGTAACCCATCCTGAACCACTCTCCCACCTCCCTCCCCATACCATCCCTCTGGATCATCCCAGTGCACCAGCCCCGAGCATCTTGTATCATGCATCAAGCCTGGTCTGGTGATTCGTTTCACATATGATATTATACATGTTTCAATGCTATTCTCCTAAATCATCCCACCCTCGCCCTCTCCCACAGAGTCCAAAAGACTTCTGTACAACTGTGTCTCTTTTGCTGTCTCACATATAGGGTTATCGTTACCATCTTTCTAAATTCCATATATATGCACTAGTATATTATATTTGTGTTTTTCTTTCTGGCTTACTTCACTCTGTATAATAGGCTCCAGTTTCATCCACCTCATTAGAACTGATTCAAATGTATTCTTTTTAATGGCTGAAGCAGGTAGATTCTTCACCACTAATCCATCTGGGGAGCCCAACAGATAGGGAAGTGCAATTTTGAAAGCTAGTATAGTTTAATTCATTGGAATTAAATTAAAATTGAATTCATTGACTCATTGGAAAAGACCCTGATGCTGGGAAAAACTGAAGGCAGGGGTAGAAGGGTTCGACAGAGGATGAGATGGTTGGATGGCATCACCGACTCAATGGACATGAGTTTGAGTAAACTCCAGGAGTTGGCAATGGACAGGGAGGCTTGGCATGCTGCAGTCCATGGAGTCGCAAAGAGTTGGACAAGACTGAGCGACTGAATTGAACTGAAGTGATAGTTTAATTCACAGTAATGTACTAATTAGCTCACAGATTATGTCATCTTATTCAATGACGTTGAGAAAATTTAACATTAAAATTCAGCCTGCTATTTCTCATGGAAGGGGAGCCCTACTGAAATTGTTTTCTCTTTATCTGATCTAACGAGAACTGGAATTCCAGCAAAGAAACCTACCTGTGCAGGACAGAATGTTTTGTTCCCCGGCAGACAGCCTGGGAAAGCACAAAACTTGTTCTGAGTGCCTTCTAGGAATCAGGAACGCCCTTGGGGTTAGAGTGAGAGGGAGAACGCGGACGGGCCCCGCCGACGGGAGCCATGTAGGAATCTAGTGGGGGGCTTGTTAGCCTTTTGCTGGCTCGTTGGGATTGCCCTGCTGTGGCTGCAGGCTTGGGGTGCTGGCAAGGCCTGGGATGCCGGCTTGGCCATAGCTGCCTCTCAGCCTGACCATCCCGTCTCCAGGAGCTAGGGTTACAGGGCCACCGCAAGTGGGATACACGGGCAGAGGTTCAGTCGTCTTCCACTGCAGAGACGTGAGGATTCTGACAAATAATAGCCTTACAAAGGCACCTTCCCAAAGCTATCTCTAGACTGAGACAGAAGAGCTCAGAAAGGCGACAGTTACTAATAGGTCATCACCAACTCTCTGGGTTCATGGGTGGAGCCCCGGATGGGGAAGGCAGGGGGCTCAGAACACCAGCAACGGTAAGACCCTGCAGTCTGCCTAGAATTCAGATCCTGTACATTTCCAGTTGCCAGAAATGGGGTGCTATCAATTTCCTGAACCGATACAGAAATATACTGTTAGCCGAAGTAAAATAAGAAGTTCTCGGGGCGGGGGGGATTTCACTTCTAAAAACATACAACCATGACAGCAAATCAGTAATTGAGGAGGCGGCGGGGGTAGGTTTAAGTGAGAAACATCCCCAGATATTCTTGCCATGTCGTGTATTTTAACAATCGTTCACAAGTAAGGTGCCAGTAACCCGGAAATAACCTACGAGATATATAGGCTGTACTGACCTGGCCTTGAGCCTGCTAAATACTTCCTGCCGTGGGAAGCCTTAAGGAGACTAGTTGCTGTTGCTTGAGGACGATGTATTCCCTATCCTGTATCTACTCCTTTTTAAATCTGGTAACAATCTTCTTTTTGTTTTTTTTTTCTTCTCTCTCTCTGAGAAATACTCTTCCCCAGCACGGCATCTCGGGAGAAGGAAATGGCAACCCACTCCAGTACTCTTGCCTAGAGAATTCCGTGGACAAAGGAGCCTGGTGGGCTGCTGTCCACAGGGTCGCACAGAGTCGGACATGACTGAAGCAACTTCAGCTGCAGCAGCAGCAGCAGCAGCCCACTGTGTGTCATCTTGGTGGTCATGTCAGTCACGACCTTCAAGCCTTGGGAAGTGACACGAAACGGCTTGCAGTGGTTTGTCCCAACGGCTGCTGCCTGAGGACACCTCCCAGGGCTCCTGCCTTCCAGAATTATCCTTTCTGAAGCCTGCTTGATCCTCTAGTTCTCCGAGACCACCTGTATCTTCCGGTCTCTCTCTTTTTGCTGAAAGAAGCCAGTCAGTCTCTGCTGCTTAAAAAGCCCCTCACGTGGTACCTTTCAATATTTGAGAGAAGGAACTTTGAAGCAAAGGAGGTATGTGAGGAAACTGCAAATCCCTGTGCTCATAATGGAAGTTACTTCAAGTTTGTGTCTGTTTTGTATGACCTAGCTAGAGGCAGCGAGGGTATCGAGAATAAAAAAAGACCCTGGATGTGATGGGTCAGGTCACTCCTGGTCCTTAATTTTCTTGTCTGTGGAAGGAAGAGGTTTGCCTAAGTCATCCCCCAGGTCCCTTCCAGCTTGAAAACCCAGTTATTTCATAAGGAAGTGACCTGAATCCAGGCTTACTAAATTGCAGAGCTGAAAATCCCAGTAAACAGAAACCAGAGGCCCTGTTTTTTGTGATGTCACCCCTCCAGCAGGTTAAACAGCGATTTCCCCTCTGTGACCTCGGTTCTGTTCTCAGGGGGCATCTGTGCCACAGGAGAGGTGAGAGGTGAGGGCCTCTTCTCTCTGCCATCAATTCAGATGGGCCAAGACAGAAATCCCGGTGCTGTCAGCCAGGTGATACCGTGCTGGCCTCAGAGAAGTGAATGAGCAGGCGCCGAGAGGAAGGCTTTAAAAATCCTGCCCGTTTAGCAACAGGGTGTCCAGTCCAGCCTCAAACACAGAAGCCCAATTGTCCCTTCAGTCTGCACCACTACACCAAGCGTCGGACACAGAAAGCCCTGGTGTGTGTCCCCCGCCTGTCTCGCTGGGGGAGCTGACATGATCGTATTGCCTCTTGGCTTCATGTCATATGGCATCTAGGGTAAAACACAGCCACTCCACACTCCCAACAGGAAAATGAAGACTCTAATTATGTTGTTAGGATTTAACAGGGAGAATGGAATAAAGAATATCTGCATAAGGGAAACTTTAACCAACAGTTTTCCCAAATATTTGTTGTTGTTGTTGGCCACAATACCCACTTTTGTTTATTAGAGATGAGAGGTGGTTTCAAGGACCATGGGTTTTATTGCCTGCCATTGGGATCACCCAGACTTACTCTAAGAAATAAAACTATTAAAGCTGGTTTGCTCACTCCCGAGTTTTGTCATTCCACGAAATCTCACCGTATCCAAGAGGAAAGCCATTGCCTTTGGGCTCACCCAGGCAGACAAGCACCCCTGCTCACTTGTGTAGGCCAGCAAGGGCTGGTGAGCTGTCTCCTTTGATCAAACACTCCTTCCCTTACTTTTTGTCAGAGTTCCAGTCCTTCTGGACCTTCAGGTCCTGGCTGTCTTCAGTCTGATCAGAGGCCCCTTCTCTCTCTCCCTTTCTCTCTCAAAGTCGCTCAGTCGTGGACGAGTCTTTCAACCCCGTGCACTGTCGTCCAGCCTTCTCCATCCGTGGCATTCCCAGGCAAGAACACTCAAGTGGGTAGCCATTCCCCTCTCCAGGGGATCTTCCCAACCCAGGGATTGAACCCAGGTCTCCCCCATTGCAGGCAGACTTCTTTACCATCTGAGCCACCAGGGAAGCCCCCGGAGGCCCCTTCCCCATGCCCAAATCCCAGCTCTAAGCTTGGGACATTATGATTGACGGGCCTTGCACAGGATTGCTGGAATCATAAATCCAACTCCCCGCCTACACTGTACACGATTGGCCATCACCTGGCCCTTTTACCTGCACCCAGGCAGGGAAACCTGGCGTGCAGCAGCCCGGGGGAAGGCAAAGAGCTGGACATGACTCAGCAACTGAATAACAACAACAGGATGCAGATGTCTCTTCAAAACCCAGAAGCCTTCTAGGGTCTGAAAAAAAAAAAAATAGCTTCCAACACCAGCTAAAATTTTGAGTCAGAAAACAAATTCATAAGCTTCTTAGAAATGTGCTTGGCAACCCCGCTAAGAAGAATAACACATCGTTTCAGGAAAGAAGTGTGAAGAAGGTAGGGGAATAAAAAGATGGAGTGACCTGGGTCATGCAGGTTTGTGACTTAACCTCACTCAAATAACTTGTGCTTCCTGGCCGTCCATTCCCCTGACCCTGCCCACTACCATTCCCCTCACATAGCACAAAACCAGCACTCTGCAGGGGAAGAGAAAGCGGGCACTTGGATCCCAGCTCTTTCGCCCGGTGTGGCAGCTCTCAAAGAAGATGGAGCTCTGCCTACCTGAGTTTTTGTCGGGCAGTCGGTTTATCCTCCACACGATGGCATTGAAAGCGTGCTCGTACTTGGCAGTCCCCAGGGTAACTCTCATGACCGGCTCAGAGCCGGAAATGCTGGCTGAGCCAAAACTTGCCCCCCGGTTCACTTTGGCTTTCAGAGACTTCTCCCCCAGGACGCTTTCCCTGCGGAAGTTTTTCACCCACTCGCTGGGCACGGGGTAGCGGACCATCACATTCTCGCAGGGGACCTGGGTGAGGGGGTCCCAGTTGGAGGAGAAGCCCGCCGACATCCTCAGCCAGCTCTGCACCTCCACCTCCGCCCCGTGGATGCTCGCCGCCGTCCTGAGCGTGAAGGGCAAGGTCTTCTCAGCGAACACGGTCCGGAACCGCATGAGCTCGAAGCGGCAGGCGTCCAGAGGGTTGAAGAGGATGACGCGCGAGCCGCGGAACACGTCCTCATCCACGCAGCCGTGGAAGCGGCACTCGTGGAGCCGGATCCACTTGGTGGTAGTGGTGGGCACGATGTCCTGGCGGGACACCACCTCGTTCCCTTTGACCAGGACGTCGTTGAGACCCAGCCGGCACTCGGCCAGGCCCGAGAGGAAGCTCAGCACGTGGATCCGTGTCAGGACACGGTGCTGGAGGATCTGGTTGTCTCCCTTGCTCACGAGGCCAGAGAATTCATCTTGGACGTCCACCGTCATCTCCTCTTCCAGGTAGTTCAGGCCGACCGTGCTCAGCTCCGTTGACAACACCGGCAGCTCCATGAGGCGGTCCTGAACCGCACGGATGAAGCTCAGGAAGTCCTCGTAGTTGGTGGTGCCCAGCTTGATGACTTGCTCCCTCTCGGCCAAGTGGGCCACGGCGGGTTTAGGCTGGTACTTCTTCTTCTCCTTGTAGGTGACCCGGTCTATCCGCAAGCTGTGGATCCTACCATTCTCGTCGTAGTTTTGGAGCCGGGGTTCAGAAATCTCATGGTACATCTCCAGCTTGAACTCACGGAATGGCCTCTCCAGGCCCTGCTCGTAATACAGCTGCAGGTAACCACCGTCCGTCAGTTTGACGTAGATGGGTCCCCAGTGCCTGGAGGACATGATGTTCTTCTTCTCGGGGATCCTAAGCATCATGGGCCACCCGTCCCTGGGTGGGGACTGCTCGGAGCCTGCTGGGTGGGCATCCAGTTCAGCCCAGGCGGCCGGGTCATCATCAGGGAGTGTCACACCACCCAAGTGGTCGGAATCCTCGATTTGGAGCCTCTTGAGTTTTTCCACAGCATCCGAGCGTGACTGGTTTCGGCTCGAGTCATCAAAACTGATGGCGTCCCGGTAGACGACAATGAGGGAATCTCTCTGGCTCTTGCCTAGGGTACTGGACACAGAACTGCTCTGGGCTCGCCTCTCCTGCTCCTCAAAGAAAGCCCGGAAAGGGTTGATGGGGGAGGGCTGTACATCCTGTAGCGTCTCATTCAGAAAAGGATTGGTGGCCCGCCACGGTGGAGCCTCTGGCACGGCAGGCGGATGGCTTACGGAGGACACGTCTAGCTTCTGAACTTTGGAGAAGTTCATCAAAGAGCTCTTGGGCCGTTCCCTCTTCTTAAATGACCCTGTTAAGTTGTAAGGTCCATCTGGGGTCACAGAGGCGAGAGGCAGTGTTTCTGGCTTCAGAGGAGACGTGATGGGGGACAAAGGGCCGCTGACTTCATTGTCATCAAAAGTGACCCAGCTGGGGAAACGCGCAGAGGTCACTGGTGTGGTGGGGTGCCCGTTCATGGCCGGGCTGCCGGCCTGCCAGCTGATGGCCTCCATCTCTACCTCTTCATCCTCCTGAAGAGAGGAGGAATTGTCTGAAAGGAAAAGGAGAACATGTGAGGGACTGCTGTTCAGGGCCTCTATGAGTATGAGGACGAGGGAGTTTTGCTAGAATTTTAGCTGGAATCCAGTAAATTCCTAAGCAGTTCATTACCTGTCTCAAGTGTTTAGTCTGGCACAGCTCTTACAGTTTTGTAGTAAGCACACCAGAGAAAGTAGAAGTCGCTCAGTCGTGTCCGACTCTTTGCAACGCCATAGACTATACAGTCCTTGGAATTCTCCAGGCCAGAATACTGGAGTGGGTAGCTTTTCCCTTCTCCAGGGGATCTTTCCAACCCAGGGATCGAACCCAGGTCTCCCACATTGCAGGTAGATTTTTTACTGTCTGAGCCACCACAGAAGCCCACTAGGGGGCCATACCTTAAATGCAGTAAGAATGCAAACATCAATACAGAAGCACTGAGAGAACCCAGGTCCGTCACAATTTAACTCTTATACATTCTACTTTATTTTATAGAAGTTTCTGGAATAGGTTTCTTTTTTCTTTTTGACTCTAATGTATGTACTCTTAATTTTTAAAAATCAAAACCACCTCTTACATAAAATGATATAAAGCTGATCACATTGAACAAAACAAGCCATATGCTCTAAGTCATGATACGACTGTGAACAATGTAATTGGAGGGATTTTTACCCAAATGTGATCAATAAATACTAAAGACAAAATGCTAACATCCTTAATATGAAATAAGTTTCATATACAAGTGAATAAGAAAATATAAAAACTTGAAATAAAGGCAGAGGACAGATAGACAACCCAGGAAAGAGAAAGCAAAAATGTCTAATAACTACGTGGGAAATGTTCAGTTTCACTAGCAATAAGAAAAATGAAAATTAAATTCCCCCCAAATAAAGTGAAGATTTTCCAAGTTTTAGTATTTGATGAGGGTAAGGGTGCTATAATATAAACACTAAATAGATCCTCAGTGGGACCATAAGTTGCTACAAATTCTCTGAAAATGGTTTGGCCGTTTGTATTAAGGGTCTTACAATGACTTAGTAATCTTACCCTAAGGAAATGAATCCAAACTGTGAACCAAGTTTGGGGTGAATGTTAGGAAACTGAGGCACACAGTGGAATAACACACAGCCATTAAAATGTTTACAAGCCCGTAGAAACATAAGAAAATGCTCCTGATATTAATCTCTTCTTTTTTCTCTAAAATATTTTTTCCATCTTGGGGTTTATTTTATAAAGGACAACAAAGACTATTATAAATAAAACTCCACTCTTGCAGAGCCTTCAAGGAAGGAGCTGCAAAGTTGAGTTTCAAGGCAGGAAAAATCCACACCTTTTCAGTAAAGACCCTGTGCATCTGCTGTGGTTGTGCAAAGGGAGAGGGGTGTGGGGCCTTTACAAAGCCAGGAGTGGATTCTGATGAAGGAATGTCCAGGAAAACAAATCAGTGTCTGGCACAGAGCCATTGCTCAGTAAAGGGTTGTTGACTGAATGAGTGAGAGAAGAAACTCTGCTCTGGAGCAGTTGTGTTCTCTCTGTCTCCTTAGAAATGTGTATCGGGATCTCCACCCCACCCACCGTTTCCACCTCCAGACATTTGGACGCAAAGAGAAATGAATATTCAAACAGTTGAGTTTTCTTACCACCCTGCTAAATCTTCATGAATATCATACCCAGCCACGCCAAATCAGCAGTGTGACATATAATTCGACACGTAATTACACGTGGATGGGATGGCTACCTGTCATCCATCTTTCAAAGTATATTTATTCAAACAAATAGTGATTACCTCTACTGAAAGCATCAGTTTGAAAATGTAAGCTGAATACATGCGCGCACACACATACGTACCCACACTCACCCTAGAAATAAAATGAGCAAAAAGTATTTTCTGTATGTACAGCATCACAAAAGAATTTCAAAGCATTTTAAAATTAAAGAGGAGGCTCCCCTTCAAATTAATGATTAGTGTACTTTTGTAGATGTATAAGTGATGTATTTTCTGGAAAATGAAGGGAAAAGAATCAGAAAACAATCAAGGTTTGTAGGACATATTTTACTACTACTACTACTATTGTTATCATTATTATTACAGTGAGGTGGTTGTAATGAGGGCTAAAGGGAACAATGTAGCCCTAAGTAAAATATAATCACTTCCTTGAAACAGTAAGTGAACCTCCCTAGGGAAGGAGATGTATCACAAAATGTATCACTTTCTAATGAAGCAGCTCGATGGAGCTTTTGTGGACAGTATTTTCACTCAGACAGTCTGGTGCTGACTCACTCCTTGTACCAGGGATATCCTTTCTGCCTTGGAGCTCAGGACTACTCCCAAGCTTCACATGTACCCTAAGTCCTTTTCGCTTGGAGTGGATTCAGCCAAAGCTGTTTATTCTTGCTGCCAAAGGGTTCTCTTCTGTTGGGAATTTTGTCCCCAGAATAGCACTTACTATCCTCTCCCAAACTGGAAAAAAAAAAAAAAAAGGAAAAAAAGGCCTTTGTCTCCACTGAAGATAATTTAACTTTCTTACAGTAAGTCTTAGAATTTTAAGCCAAGTTACTTGAAATCACACCAAGTTCTAGACAGTTTTGAAGCATCAGACTCAGAATACAATTTAAATGAAGTTATCTTTAAATTTGGGGCTTCCCTGGTGGCTCAGACGGTAAAGAATTTGCCGACAACGCGGGAGACCCAGGTTTGATCCCTGAGTTGGGAAGATCCCCTGGAGAAGGAAATAGCAACCACTCCAGTATTCTTGCCTGGAGAATTTCATGGACAGAGGAGCCTGGTGAGCTACAGTCCATGGGGTCACAAAGAGTCAGACACAACTGAGCAACTAACACACACACATCTTCAAATCTGGAGGCAAACTTTTTAATTAGATCAATTTCTAGAGATTCTATATTCATTAAATAGTATCAAAAGACTGTTACAAAGCTACCTCTTCTTTGGCATCTTCATCTTCCATGATTACAAACTGTTTTAAAAATCCATCTTTGGGGATGGTGGTAGTGTAATAGGTCAAATTTCTGAAAATGAGAATTTGGTTTTCTACAAAATCATTTATAAGGAAAAAATAATAAAAGCATTTTTCTAGATGAAAAACAAAATTGGTTCATAGTTCACAGAGGGTCATGGTGGTTCATATTTTCATATGAAAATAAAGCATTTCTTGAAGTGAACCTAAGGACTGCCAAATACTATTTTTAAAACTCTCCCATATTAACACCGAGTTCTCTTCCCTGGTCGGGAAGATCCCCTGGAGAAGGGAACAGCTACCCACTCCAGTATTCTTACCTGGAGAATCCCATGGACAGAGAAGCCTGGAGGGTTACAGTCCATGGGGTCACAAAGAGTCGGATACGAATGAGTTAAAGAACACTTTCACTTTCTAAATATCCACTAATAGGAGACTGGTTATATCCACTGTTATATCCTTAAACTGGAATCCCATCAGTCATGATGACGCTGTTGATGATGTTAACTCACATGGAAGCTGATCATGATATCTATATTATTGAGTAAATAACAAGAGCCCACAATGTGGAGTCAGACTGCCTGGGTTTCAATTCCATATCCATATATAAGCCATATAGCTTATTAGCTATATGGCTTCGGGCAAGTTGTTTTAACTTCTGTGTCTCCGCTTTCCCATCAATGAAACTAGAAAAATATTAAATCCCACCTAACAGCGTTGCTCGGAAAAATTAATCCAGATGTTAGAATTGTGTTTGGCAAACATTAAGTGTTCATTAGACATTGGCTGCTATACCTACTGTTGTTGCTGCTGCTAGAATGATATATACTCATGATATAAAGTATATAAACACATTAAAAAGCTTTTTGATGTGAAAACAAATATGTGGGGTAAGAAGTGATTTTTGAAATTCTAAATCTGTAGTCTTTTTGTCTTTCAAAAATGCTGTATTGCTTACAAAATAAAGAAATACCAAAAGGTCAAAATGTATCTTTATGCCTCCCACTAACTAACCTTAGCGAAAGAAAACCAAGAGCTTTGCTGTAGTCTGTGTTGATAAAGCCACAGTTAGATCTTTCCTAAGACACTTGTGACTGGTGTGGCTGGTATTGGAAACAATCGGGGGAAGGGAAAGTGTGGCAAATTTCTCCACTAAGAAACAAGCAAAATGAAATCTCTTCAGAACAACACTATCATCCACAATTCTGTTTTACTGACTTATTAAAATATAACCAAAATCCAGCTTCATTTTACTTACTCTCTCTTCCACTCGCTACCTCCAAATTACTTTTAGTATTATGAGTTGTTGGTGGTGGTTTAGTAGCCAAATCGTGTCCAACTCTTGTGACCCCATGGACTGTAGCCTTCCAGGCTCCTCTGTCCATTGGGATTCTCCAGGCAAGAACTGGAGTGGGTTGCCACTGCCTTCTCCACAGGTGTTATGAGTTGGGCTGCTGCTAAATAAAAGCCATGGATGAGGGTTAGGTTTTCATCCTACATCACAGGGATAATTTCCAGTACCTTTCCAGTAGTCATGTGTGGATGTGCGAGTTGGACTATAAAGAAAGCTGAGTGCCAAAGAATTCATGCTTTTGAACTGTGCTGTTGGAGAAGACTCTTGAGAGTCCCTTGGACTGCAAGGAGATCTAACCAGTCTATCCTAAAGGAAATCAGTCCTGAATATTCATTGAAAGGACTGATGCTGAAGCTGAAACTCCAATATTTTGGCCACCTGATGTGAAGAACTGACTTATTGGAAAAGACCCTGATGCTGGAAAAGATTGATGGCAGGAGCAGAAGGGGACAATAGAGTATGAGATGGTTGGATGGCATCACCGACTCAATGGACATGAGTTTGAGTAAACTCCAGGAGTTGGTGATGGACAGGGAGGCCTGGTGTGCTGCAGTCCATGGGGTCGCAAAGAGTCAGACACGACTGAGCGACTGACCTGAAGTGAACTGAAGAGCTTCCTTAGTGCCTTTACCAATATAAACAAAAAAGAAATGGTGGGCCCTTTTGATGTTAGTCCACAATCGATTTTAAGTTCCCCAAAGATTAAATTAATTGATTACAATGGCAATCAAAACCACCAAACTGCAGAAAAAGTAAGCTCTGTGGGGGAAAAATGTAAGGTTATATAATTTTTTTTCTATAATATTTTTGAAAAGAGCAGATGAGACTTGCCATCTTCCTCCCCCATTTGTTAACCTAATTTATTAAATGCAATGACAGGTGCAAAACACTTATTGAGAGCTGTCCCTTGGAATTTATGAGCAGTGGCAAAAACAAACATTACTGCAGTAACAGTTACTGTTGCACAAGAGCATGTACTGCATGACCAGCCTTGGATTATCAGTGGGCACCTAAATATTTGTGTGTGTGTTCAGCTGCCAAGTCGTGTCTGACTCTTTGCAACCCCATGGACTGTGGCGTGCCAGGCCTCACTGTCCCTCACCATCTCCCAGAGTTTGCCCAAGTTCATGTCCATTAAATTGGTAACACCATCCAACCATCTCATCCTCTGTCACCCTCTTCTTCTGCCTTCAATCTTTCCCAGGATCAGAGTCTTTTCCAGTGAGTCAGCTGTTTGTATCAGGTGCCCAAAGTATTGGAGCTTCAGCTTCAGCATCAGTCCTTCCCATAGTATTCGGGGTTGACTTCCTTTAGGACTGACTGGTTTGATTTCCCTCCTGTCCAAGGGACTCTCAAGAGTCTTCTCCAGCACCAGAGTTCAAAAGCATCAATTCTAGCAAGAAGAGGAACATAGAATTTTCTGACTTGAAGGGATTTTAGAAATAAGAAAACCTGACTCCTTCATTTTGTTGAGAAAGCTGACACTCAGTGAGTTTAAGTCAACTGCCTAAAATGAAACTGAAAGTCAAGTCCTAATTTTAATATTCAGTAACTCTGGTATTGTCTTAACGCTTGTTCATTAAGTTAAAATCTGGTTAATTTACCTTTGAGATTGGCAAGAGTTATCTCGACACACAACTTTTTAGGAGCACTGTTCAGCGGGAGAAAAGAAGTTAAACAATGACTGACATTTCCAGAGGGAAGCCTTTCGGCATGAAGTCAGCCCCTGATATGTGAAGGTGTATGGGTGAGAGAAAGGAGTTATTCATTTAAACCTTATCAGGGAAGCTTCTTAACTTGGATAAAATAAGCTTAGTCGTCGCAATACACTGATAAAAAGGGGAGTCAGAGGGTCTGAGTCTGTTTATCTGTCCTTAGCATTCTTAGCATTTATTGTCCTGGAGAGGGGATGTTTGGATGCTGGTCAGAGATATATCAAAGTGAAGAAGTGAGTTCATCAAACTACCACTTACCACCACTTGACAGAATCTCTATCACTTCACACTAGGTTCTGGTTTTTATTCAGTGAACTGAACTGAACTGAACTGAAGAGGGACTAAGAAGCAGTACTGAGCACCTTCCAATGACTGGTCCAGCTCACAGGCCAACTCCCTCCCTGCTTATCAAGATGGGCTAACATATTTCATCACTTTTTTTCCCTCATAAAAGCAAGCATCAGACTTTAAGTTTGATGAATGGCCCAGGAACATCCCCAGTATTTTGGGTGTGCCTACCTAGTCTGTTGGAGAAGGTGCTATCACCCCACTCCAGTACTCTTGCCTGGAAAATCCCATGGACGGAGGAGCCTGGTAGGCTGCAGTCCATGGGGTTGCGAAGAGTCGGACATGACTCAGCGACTTCACTTCACCTAGTCTGTTCTAAATTTTTAAAATCTGGTTCTAAACATCTGGGCTTCCCAGGTGGCTCAGGGCTAAAGAACCCACCTGCCAATTAAGGAGCCACAGGAGATGAGGGTTCAATCCCTGGGACGAGAAGATCCCCAGAGCAGGCAAAGGCAGCCCACTCCAGTATTCTTGCCAGGATAATCCCATAAACAGAGGAGCCTAGAGCGCTACAGTCTACAGGGTTGCGAAGCATTGTACACGACTGACCACGCACGCACGCATGTCTAAACATTTCCTGGTTTTACCATTACCCATTTCCCCATGCATCTTCAACACTCAGCACTTTGGATCTGTGCTTTTGGCTTCTTCCTCTAACAACTAAACTTCCAACGCAACTGGCTCACCAGTTCTCTGCCTTAATGTGCCCCTCTGATGCCGGCTTCTCATGTTGTCTGAGACGAAGGCTCTAGTCCCCAACACCCACCTGGGCAGAGATCCCACTGTAACACCTTGCTGTTGTCTGAAGGGGCCAACTTCAGTTCCCCAGCAGAGGTCACAGGCAGGGGAGCAGGGCTAGATTCCAGTATCTACAGTAAACTGAAAAACTGGCAATCCATTTTATAAATTAGTCTCTTAACATTTTAAATATCAGGGCATCTCAGAGACTTAACTAGTGGTGCTACCGGATGACCTAACCTAATCCGTGTTTTACTTATTTTTCCATTGCCATAGTGCATTTCTCTCCCATCTTAAACTGTTTTCAGAGCCCACCAAAGAGGAGCGAACTGAGAGGAGTTTCCAGGGTCTGAGCCCTTTTGGACAGTCTGTGAAGCTCTCTGCTTACTGACCCATCACAATCTCCCATGTGACAAAGTAGTGGAAAGGGCTCTTCTGGTTCAGGAGCTAAAAAGAAAAGGAGCAACGTCCTGGTGTTACTGTCAAGGAGACCATATAGGCGGGGCAAGAGAAACGAAGGTGTCCATCCTGACTCTGGTTTGAGCACAGTTCTGCCCTGCCAGTGCCAGGCCTGGGGACCTGGGACAGGACTGCCTAGAGGGGCACTGGGCAAGTTCCCACACGCCCTCAGTGTGCTCAGGACGGGTCGCTCATCAGGACTGCCTGCGCCGTTGCCATCGTGGGAGTCTCACCTGTGTGTGTCCCCACAGCCTCACACACGATTCACCTGGTCACCACGTGAAGACACCCCCCAGTCACGAGCCAGGATGCTCATAAGCTCCAAGGGACCACTGAACCCACAAGGGGGGCAATGGTGCAGTCAAGGTCCGGACTTCAGTGAAAATCTAGACATCCTAAAACAGTGTTAAAAGGGACTGAACCCTGCTGTTACATTTGGTCAGAGATCTCAGTGTCTAACAGCCTCACCCCTCTTATACGAACAGGTAAAAACCAGGTGTCAGGTTTTGTAGGTTGCTCCCCCAATCCTGGAACTTCCTCTGATGAAGGTAATGACACACCTCACCACATTTACCATGTCTTACTGCAACACTGAGAAACGGAGAAGGTCCAGATCTGTGAAGAATTAGGGAGCACCCAAAGACAGCTGAGCACCAAAGAATTGATGCTTTTGAACTCTGGTGTTGGAGAAGACTCTTGAGAGTCCGTCCCTTGGACTGCAAGGAGATCCAACCAGTCCATCCTAAAGGAGATCAGTCCTGGGTGTTCATTGGAAGGACTGATGTTGAAGCTGAAACTCTAATTATTTGGCCACCTGATTCGAAGAGCTGACTCATTGGAAAAGACCCTGATGCTGCTAAAGATTGAAGGCGGGAGGAGAAGGGGACGACAGAGGATGAGATGGTTGGATGGCATCACAGACTGATGCACATGAGTTTGGGTAAAATCCAGGAGTTGGTGATGGACAGTGACCTGGCGTGCTGCAGTCCCTGGGGTCGCAAAGAGTCAGACATGACTGAGCGACCGAATTAAACTGAGGGAGCACCCAAAGATAAGGGCTTGATTTATCCTGCTGGTCATGCTAGTAACAGAAAACAGAGGATGTCAAAGTGGCCAGATGGAATTAACAAAGAGGCTTCAGTCTCACTAAATGGCTCTGACACTTCCCTGTCCACTTCCTTCAGTACACGAATCTACTTTTAACTGCTACTGATGTCTTGCAGCAGTGACTTTGGCAAATCACCAAAATCATTGTGGACGGTGACTGCAGCCATGAAATTATTAACATAAAACACTTGCTCCCTAGAAGAAAAGCTCTGATCAACCTAGACATCATGTTAAAAAAGAGCAGAGACATCACTTTGCCATCAAAGGTCCATCCAGTCAAGGCTATGGTTTTGCCAGTAGTCATGTATGGATGTGAGAGTTGGACTATAAGGAAAGCTGAGTGCCAAAGAATTGATGCTTTTGAACTGTGCTGTTGGAGAAGACTCTTGAGAGTCCGTTGGACTGCAAGGAGATCCAACCAGTCAATTCTAAAGGAAATCAACCTTGAATATTCACTGGAATGACTGATGTTGAAACTGAAGCTCCAATACTTTGGCCACCTGATGTGAAGAGCTGACGCATGGGAAAAGACCCTGATGCTGGGAAAGATTGAGGGCAGGAGGAGAAAAGAGGCAGTAAAGGATGAGATGGTGGGGTAGTATCACCGACTCAATGGACATGAATTTGAGCCAAATTCCAGGAGACACTGAAGGACAGAGGAGACTGGCGTGCTGCAGTCCATGGGGTTGCAAAGAGTCGGACACGACTGAGCAATTGAACAACAACAAATGTCCCGCCACTCAGTCTGTGCCCCTACAGAGCTGGGACTCATCATCTTCTTTAATATAATATTTCTAACCCTGACTTCCACGGTCTGGGACATGGAGCACCTGCACCATGAGCATGGACCCTTTCCTACTTATTCTGGGGGTGGAGCACGGGAGTCTCATCTGCTTGTAAGTGTCCAACCATGATGAGTTTATACACTGTGAGTACACCTAGTCATGCCCTCTTTCCCTTCCCGGTCCTGAAAGAGTTCCAGAGCTGTTCTACTGCAGACCAGGTTCAACGTCTGATCATTCTGAACCTCAGTGATGGGAAGTGCTACTTCTCCACAGGGGACACTGTAAATTTGGTCAGGGGGTAGAGAAACAGAGCTGGGGCCTCTCAAGCATGATTCTGTATGCTCGTGTACACTGTATTTCCTGGGAATGAGAGGAGCCGGCGTTCTGATTGAGTCTGTATCAAGCCTATCTTCCATTTTACAACATTGCCACACTATAAGGCCGCTTCTGGAAGGAATTCAAGAGTTCTGTTGGGGATGGGGGGTATAAATCAACTGGACTAATGTCACTTATGGCAAGGTGAGGGGCAATCCCTGCAAGCTGGAAGGATCTGTACAAATGATCCCCTTGCACCAATATTACCCAAAGCTCATTGCTCTCAATGTAAATTTTCCAGCAAAGGCAACAACAACAAAATAACCAAACAGCTCCTATCTGCAGCAAGTCACTTCTTTTCAACTGAATTTGGAATAGTTTGATTTCATTTCAGTACTTGTCCAGCTCCCTTTTAGTCAGCAAGATCAAAGGAGACATTCTTACAGACTGGTGGTAGGTGCGACTTATAAACTGTAAGTTCAGTTCAGTTCAGTTGCTCAGTCATGTCCGACTCTTTGCAACCCCATGAATCGCAGCACTCCGGGCCTCCCTGTCCATCACCAACTCCCGGAATTCACCCAGACTCTCGTCCATCGAGTCAGTGATGCCATCCAGCCATCTCATCCTCTGTCATCCCCTTCTCCTCCTGCCCCCAATCCCTTCCAGCATCAGAGTCTTTTCCAATGAGTCAACTCTTCACATAAGCTGGCCAAAGTACTGGAGTTTCAGCTTCAGCATCATTCCTTCCAAAGAAATCCCAGGGCTGATCTCCTTCAGAATGGACTGGTTGGATCTCCATGCAGTCCAAGGGACTCTCAAGAGTCTTCTCCAACACCACAGTTCAAAAGCATCAATTCTTCGGCACTCAGCCTTCTTCACAATCCAACTCTCACATCCATACATGACCACAGAAAAAACCATAGCCTTGACTAGACGAACCTTTGTTGGCAAAGTAATGTCTCTGCTTTTGAACATGCTATCTAGGTTGGTCATAACTTTCCTTCCAAGGAGTAAGCATCTTTTAATTTCATGGCTGCAATCACCATCTGCAGGGATTTTGGAGGCCAGAAAAATAAAGTCTGACACTGTTTCCACCGTTTCCCCATCTATTTCCCATGAAGTGATGGGACCGGATGCCATGATCTTCATTTTCTGAATGTTGAGCTTTAAGCCAACTTTTTCACTCTCCACTTTCACTTTCATCAAGAGGCTTTTGAGTTCCTCTTCACTTTCTGCCATAAGGGTGGTGTCATCTGCATATCTGAGGTTATTGATATTTCTCCCGGCAATCTTGATTCCAGCTTGTGTTTCTTCCAGTCCAGCATTTCTCATGATGTACTCTGCATATAAGTTAAATAAGCAGGCTGACAATATATAGCCTTGACATACTTCTTTTCCTATTTGGAACCAGTCTGTTTTTCCATGTCCAGTTCTAACTGTTGCTTCCTGACCTGCATACAGATTTCTCAAGAGAGAGATCAGGTGGTCTGGTATTCCCATCTCTTTCAGAATTCTCCACAGTTTATTGTGATCCACACAGTCAAAGGCTTTGGCGTAGTCAATAAAGCAGAGATAGATGTTTTTCTGGAACTCTCTTGCTTTTTCCATGATCCAGCGGTTGTTGGCAATTTGATCTCTGGTTCCTCTGCCTTTTCTAAAACCAGCTTGAATATCAGGAAGTTCACGGTTCACATATTGCTGAAGCCTGGCTTGGAGAATTTTGAGCTTTACTTTACTAGTGTGTGAGATGAGTGCAATTGTGTAGTAGTTTGAGCTGTAAACATAAGTTAAAACGGTGGTTTAGCCACTACGTCGTGTCTGACTGGTGTGACCCCATGAACTGTAGCCCGCCAGGCTCCTCTGTCCATGGGTTTCTCCCAGCAAGAATAGTGGAATGGGTTGCCATTTCCTTCTCCAGGACATCTTCCTGACCCAGGGATTGAACCTGGGTCTCCTGCATTGCAGGCAGCTTCTTTACTGAGCTGCCAGGAAAGCTCCTAAATTAAAATAATCTGTTAGAAAAACAACAAACAACTAATTCCTACCATGCCAATAGATTTATTCTAGCAGGTAGAGATCTATTTGTACTCTCGGACCTGTCAAGCTTTTTGGAAGACCTCAAAGGCAAATGGAGTGTAAAGCTCCTCCAGATGATTTGCACCCACACTCAGCGTTTTTCCTGGCTGGCCCCAGTACCCTCTTCATCCAGCATATGAACAGCAGGGTCCCCTGGGTGGACACAAGGTCTATAATAGAAAACATAGCTTCAGGGTGGTTTATACTAATGCTGGCTTGAGTTCCTGGCCCCATGCTCATCCTCACCACTTAATCTGTGACCCTGCAGAGAAGGTAAAGGACTTTGATGTCAGACTGACATGGCCTTGCTTTGGAAAACTGCAATCTTGGGCATGTTACTGAACCTTCTCTAAGCCTCATGTTTATCAACTCTTCAAGGGAATTAACAGTACCCACTGTGTAGTGTTGTGAGGGTAAATGAGATCAATTAAGGACAGTGAATTTAACTAGTCCACAGCACAATAAATGTTAGCAATCATGATAAAAATATGTAAATATTATCATTATTTCAGAGTCCTTAAGCAAAAAAAGGAGTGAGTTGGGGGGGAAGCAGGGAGAAACAACTGCCTTGGAAGTTTTATCACTATCAAAGGAAAGGGGGGAGTGGAGAAAAAAAGAAGAATGTTTGTCTCGGGCTACAATTCCATGAATCTGAATCTTCCCACAATTATTGCAAAGGCTTAGGAATTACAAGAGATGTGAGAGTCTGCATTCACAAAGCCACCTTGATTATCACAAAACAGCACTAGAATCAGCTACATAAGGGAAGTGCGAAGTCATGAGTACACTTTGCTCAAGACAGGACACAAAACTTCCTATTAACCCTCGGGTACTAAGAATTGCCTTTGCAATTGCAGGCTGAGTCTAAGATGTTTTAGTGTTCCAGGGCAGCAGGCCCCAGAGAGGAGGAGTGCACCCAAGTATGTACACAGAATGAGCCACTTGGACATGAGAAGAAAAATACCAGAACTTCTGTTTTTGTTGACTTTTTAACCCATCCTTTAAACATTTCTATTTTTTTGTTTATATTAGAAAACATATACTAAAAATATCTAGTATGTTTGTAATTTAGAAATACATTTATAATATAGTATATTTATAAATATACAAATATTAGAGGTTCATGATCAAACCTTTGGAGAGACATGACCAAACATTTAGAGAAGGCTGGATCAGTGCACTAGGCATATTTTAAATACTTATCATGGGTGCACACACACACACACACACACACAGATACCACCTCTTCCCTGTCTCTGTCAGAGTGGGCTACTGTAATCAGAAATATGGTCTTGGTTGTCAGTCAAAAGGGAAAGGTACTTTGGCAAATAAGAAGGATGTATTACTCTCTGAAGCTCTCCTTTTGTTTGGGCAATAATTGAATCATAGATGCTCCAGCTCTCTGGTGGTGCTAGCAACCTATATCTTAGCCTTTTCACGTTGCATAGAACCCAGTTAAGCTTGACTTGATCATCACCCACCTTGCTCTCTAGGAAGTTTTAAAACCAGTCTTCCACCTCTTCAAAATGATAAAACTCATCTAAACAAATAACTGTTGGACTTGCTGCCAGGGCCAAAGATTGTTCAACCTCACTATCACAATACTGGTCTTTTGATGTCTCTCTCTTGGCTATACACTTAGTGCCCAATAAACATATAGCAATGCTAGAAAGAGGGGCTGTCTCAAAAGACACTGAATAGCCAAAGCAATCTTGAGAAAGAAGAATGGAGCTGGAGGAATCAATCCTCCAGACTTAAGACTGTACTGCAAAGCCACCATCATCAAGACAGTTCAGTACTAGAACAAAAACAGAAATAAAATGTAGGGTAAGGGAGTTAGAGAAGGTGAGGTTCAGAGAAAGAACAAGACGGGCACTTTACAGGAACAGATCACATTTAATGAGGCGAGAATGCGCAGCAGTCAGATTAGTGAGCTGCTGCACTAACCCAAGAAAAGCGTAAGTATATATAGGCACGTATGTGGAAAGCTACTGTCTTAAGGGGGCCTGTTCTTCTCCAAGGTTGTTCAGAGTAGTTATCTCTTAAACGGCTGGGGCAAGGAATTTTGGAGATCGGCCAGAGGCTGGACTGTGGGAGCTGGGCGTAATCAGCCTTAATGTCCAATTTTTTTTTTCGGGTGAGAGAGTTCTTTGTTTTGCATAGAATGGTGAGGAGGACCTGGAGGGGAGTTTTAACTCCAGGCTATTTTGAGCCATGTAACTTTCCTTCTTATAAACCAATGGAACAAGATGGAAAGTCCAGAGATAAACCATGCACTTATGTGTACCTTATTTTTGACAAAGGAGGCAAGGATATACAATGGGGCAAAGATAGCCTCTGCAATAAATGCTGCTGGGAAAACTGGACAGCTATGTGTAAAAGAATGAAATTAGAACACTTCTAAACACCACACACAAAGATAAACTCAAAATTGATTAAAGACCTAAATGTAAGACCAGAAACTATAAAACTTTTGGAGGAAATCATAGGCAGAACACACTATGACATAAATCACAGCAAGATCCTCTATGACCTACCTCCTAGAGCAATGGAAACAAAAATAAACAAGTGGGACCTAATTAAACTTAAGAGCTATTGCACAGCAAAGGAAACTATAAACAAGGTGAAAAGACAATCCTCAGAATGAGCGAAAATAATAGCAAATGAAACAACAGAAAAGGATTAATTTCTAAAATATACAAGAGCTCACACAAGTCAATACCAGAAAAATAAAACTCAATCAAAAAGTGGGAAGAAGACCTAAACAGACATTTTTCCAAAGAAGACAAACAGATGGCCAATAAACACATGAAAAGATGCTCAACAGCACTCATTATTAGAGAAATGCAAATCAAAACTACAATATTACCTCACACCAGTCCGATTGGCCATCATCAAAAAAATCTACAAACAATAAACGCTGGAGAGGGTGTGGAGAAGGGAATGCTCTTGCACTGTTGGTGGGAATGTAAATTGATACAACCACTATGGAAGACGGCAAGGAGATTCCTTAAAAAACTAAGACTAAAACCACCATATGACCCAGCAATCCCACTACTAAGCATAAACCCTGAGGAAACCAAAATTGAAAAAGACACATGTACACCAGTGTTCACTGCAGCTCTGTTTACAACAGCTAGAACATGGAGGCGACCTAGGTGTCCACTGACAGATGAATGGATAAGGAAGCTGTGGTACGTATATACAATGCAATATAACTCAGCCATAAAAAGGAATGCATTTGAGTCAGTTCTAATGAGGTGGACGAACCTAGAGCCTCTTATACTGAGTGAAGTAAATCAGAAAGAGAAAAACTAATATTGTATTCAGTTCAGTTGCTCAGTCTGACTCTTTGCGACCCCATGGACTGCAGTACGCCAGGCCTCTCTGTCCATCACCAACTCCTGGAGTTTACTCAAACTCATGTCCATTGAGTCGGTAATGCCATCCAACCATCTCATCCTCTGTCATCCCCTTCTCCTCCCACCTTCAATCTTTCTCAGCATCAGGGTCTTTTCAAATGAGTCAGTTCTTTGCATCAGGTGGCTGAAGTATTGGAGTTTCAGCTTCAACATCAGTCCTTCCAATGAATATTCAGGACTGATCTCCTTTAGGATGGACTGGTTGGATCTCCTTGCAGTCCAAGGGACTCTCAAGAGTCTTCTCCAACACCACAGTTCAAAAGCATCCATTCTTCGATGCTCAGCTTTCTGTATATCCAAATCTCATATCCATACATGACTACTGGAAAACCCATAGCTTTGACTAGATGGACTTTGTTGGCAAAGAAATGTCTCTGCTTTTTAGTATGTTGTCTAGGTTAGTCATAGCTTTTCTTCCAAGGAGCAAAGAAAGAAAAGAAAGATAGCACTAAGTCATCTCTGACTCTTGCAACCCTATGGACTGTAGCCTGCCAGGCTCCTCTGTCCACAGGATTCTCCAGGCAAGAATACTGGAATGCATTGCCATTTCCTTTTCCAGGGGATCTTCCTGGTCCAGGAATTGAACCTTGGTCTCCAGCACTGCAGGCAGCTTCTTTACCAACTGAGCTACATGGCAGGCGTCTTTTAAATTCATGGCTGCAGTCACTATCTGCAGTGATTTTGGAGCCCCCAAAATAAAGTCTCTCCCTGTTTCCATTGTCTCCCCAACTATTTGCCATGAAGTTATGGGACCTAGAGCTACCAGGGAAGCCGCAAATACTGTATATTAACACATATATATGGAATCTAGGGAAATGGTACTGATGAAGGTATTTGCAGGGCAACAATGAAGACAGAGACATAGAGAATAGCCTTATGGACACAGGGGCTGGGGAAGAAGGCGAGTGTGGGATGTATGAAGAGAGTAACGTGGAAACATACATGACCATATGTCAAATAGACAGCCAGTGGGAATTTGCTGTATGACCCAGGGAACTCAAACCAGGGCTCTGAAACAACCTAGAGGGGTGGGTTGGGAAAGGAGGTGCGAGGGAGGTTCAAGAGGTAGGGGACTTCCCTATGGCTGACTCATGTTGATGTTTGGCAGAAACCAACACAATCAGATCAGATCAGTCGCTCAGTTGTGTCTAACTCTCTGCGACCCCATGAATCACAGCATGCCAGGCCTCCCTGTCCATCATCAACTCCCGGAGTTCACTCAGACTCAACGTCCATCGAGTCAGTGATGCCATCCAGCCATCTCATCCTCTGTCGTCCCCTTCTCCTCCTGCCCCCAATCCCTCCCAGCATCAGAGTCTTTTCCAATGAGTCAACTCTTCACATGAGGTGGCCAAAGTATTGGAGTTTCAGCTGCAGCATCATTCCTTCCGAAGAAATCCCAGGGCTGATCTCCTTCAGAATGGACTGGTTGGATCTCCTTGTAGTCCAAGGGACTCTCAAGAGTCTTTTCCAACACCACAGTTCAAAAGCATCAATTCTTCAGCGCTCAGCCTTCTTCACAGTCCAACTCTCACATCCATACATGACCACAGGAAAAACCATAGCCTTGACTAGACGAACCTTTGTTGGCAAAGTAATGTCTCTGCTTTTGAACATGCTATCTAGGTTGGTCATAACTTTCCTTCCAAGGAGTAAGCGTCTTTTAATTTCTGTAAAGCAATTATCCTTCGATTAAAAATAAATAAATTTTTAAAAAAGATTAATAAGAGGGGCTGTCTGTGAGATCCTGACCTATGCCAAAGTCACCACTAGCTTTATAGCAAATGTCTTTGAATTAATGCTTTAAATCTCTTATTGTTCAAACAACAGGTTGACACTATGGTTTTCAATGAAGTTTTAGAGGAAAAGTCAATCCCCATGGTTCAGAGGGGAAGAACAAAGTCAATATAGTGAGCAATATACAGGGAAGGAACATTGTATTGTTACCTGTCCCCGGCATCCCTCCCCTGATACTTGGGGTAACAACATCACAAATGAACTTCTCTCCTCTCATGCAGGTCTTCCTGGAGTATCAATCAAGGTACTCCACCCAGGATGCATATGACCCAGGTAAAGTCAGAGTCTTGTTGGAAATTTTGAATGGACTAACTCAAGTGCAGGAAAATGGTGGGGGCTGTTATTCAGATGGACGCACCCTGAAGAGTCTACACGGAGGTCCTGACCATCTGTTGTTGTTGTTCAGTCGCCTGGTCATGTCTGACTCTTCCTGACCCCGTGGACTGCAGCACGCAGGCTTCCCTGTCCTTCACTCTCTCCTGGAGTTTGTTCAAACTCATGCCCACTGAGTCGATGATGTCATCCAACCATCTCATCCTCTGTCGTCACCTTCTCCTTCCACCTTCAATCTTTTCCAGCATCAGGGTCTTTTACAATAGTTGGCTCTTTGCATCCAGTGGCCAAAATATTGGAGCTTCAGCATCAGTCTTTCCAACGAGTATTTGAGATTGATTTCCTTTAGGATTGAGTGGTTTGATCTCCTTGCTGTCCAAGGACTAAGCTGCCCATCTGTGGGAGACAGCAAAAATGGCCACAGAATCTTTTCTCTACCCATGCTCTCAGGCAGCCTCCGCCCCACTGACTTTGAGACAGAGTACACAACTTGTTTTATTCTAGATCAAATACCTTGCTAGCAGAGAACTCAAAAGTGCTGTGAGCTATGACTTGTCGTCTTCTGCTCTACTTGGAACCCACAGATCATCATTCGTATGAGGCTGCAGGTGGATGAGTGGCCAGGTGAAGAAGTTACCCAAGTCAACCAGGCAACTGACTACAGACGCATGCATGACCCGCTAAGGAGAAGAGTCAACTCTGCTTAGACAGAGAACTGCTCAAGCTTGCCCAGATTGCCAAGTTGCAGAATCTTGAGCTAATCTTGAACAAACGGCTGTTTTGCAGGGAGGCACTAATTTTCAGGGTGCTTTGTAACACAGTAAAAGCTAACACAGCAACTTCCAGGATTTGAGTTTTTAGCATTTCTTCTGATTCTGTAAACAACTATATCCTTAAAATAAATTCCTTTCCTTTAAAGGTAGTCAAGTTGGCTGCTGCTGCTTGCAGTCCAAGCTCCTTAGCCGCCAGGAGGAAGAAAGGTGAAAAGATCTTTGTTGGAAACATGGGCGGATATAAATTCCTAGAATCTTCCAAATGTGTCTGGCTATTGAGCAAAAGTGTTTCCATTTATTGCTTCTATCTCCTTACTCTTTCTGCAAGGAAGTAGGACAGTACTCTTCTTGTTTAAATAATACAAGACACATACCTTCAAACTCTGCAAGTTTGGAGGAAAGGAGTTTCAAGGGCTCTTATCCCTAAAATTGTCATCTTTGGCCCTGGTCACACACAGGTGGAGGATAGATCCTGACTGCCCTGTCCAGTGGTCAAGAGTATGGACTCTGGCTCTAGGCTGGCTCCTATCCTAGCTCTGTGACCTTGGACAAGAGCACTAGTTACTACTTAGTGCAGCATGACAAATTCACAAAGCCTCAGTACCCTCAACTGAAAACGGAGGTCATAATAGTACTGACCTCTTAAATTGCGGTGAGGACCGAGTTAATGTATTTAAAGTTTGCATAGCAAATATTATATAAGTATTAGGAGGATTATTATCACAATATTCCTTAGGGTCCCAGTGCCCTTGGGAAAGATTTTGAAAAGAGACACTTGGCACTGCGGGATCTTTGATAAAGCCCCACCACAGAAGGGTTTTCTTCTAGCCCTGGCTCTTCCACAAACCGCCGGTGGTCTTAGGCAAGTCTCTCGGTGCCATTTCCCCCTTTAACGTGGATAAATATAATCCCTCTTCTGGGTTGGAAGCAAACATGAAATAACACATGGGAACAGACTTCTACACACCCAAAAATGCTCGACCCTGTTTGGGAAGGCCTGTGATTGCTTTTCAGATAGCCAGGTGGTTTGAGGTTCCAAGTGAGCCCTGTAGTCCCTCATGCTGTGTGAGTGGATCCGAGGTGGGCAGTTATTGCATTTTTTAGAAACAGAAGATCACGGACATGCAGAAAACAGTCTTGGATTAAAGACTTATTTACAGGACTCCCCTGGGGGTCCAGGGGTTAAGAATCCACCTGCCAATGCAGGGTGCACGGATTCGATCCCTAGTCCGGGAAGATCCCACGTGCCATGGGGCAACTGAATCCACAGGCCATGACTACTGAAGCCTGAGCACCCAGAGCCCGTGCTTGGCAACAAGAGAAGGCACTGCAAGGAGAAGCCCACACCCCACAACTGGAGAGTAACCCCTGTTCGCCACAACTAGGGAAAGCCCACACACAGCAACACAAACCCAGCCAAATAAATACATCTCTAAGAGTAAATTTTTATAGACTTATGTACAGAGACATTAAACTCAAACTTGTGTGTTGAGAGACTCAGTTGCATATCAGATCAAAGGGGTCCTGGACTTTTCAAAAGTCTCCCAGAGACCAGTAAGTGTTTCTGAGCAAGGACATGAAATGAAATAAGCAGAGAAGAGGAGAAAGTAGATGAGTGATCACACTTTCACACCTTTATACCCCTTGAACTGACTTAAGATGCCCCTTAAGTGATTTTGCTCCCCAACTGTGCCTGGGACCAGGGTTGAGTGTTCTTTACCACCACTGGGGACAATGCAAGATTTAAGGCCCACAGAACTTAATGTACTCACATTTGAGTTCATTTTATTATTTTTTAAATGTTTATTTTTATTTATTTATTTGGCTATGAAAGTGAAAATCGCTCAGTTGTATCTGACTCTTTGCGACCCCATGGACTATACAGTCCATGGAATTCTCCAGGCCAGAATACTGGAGTGGGTAGCCTTTCCCTTCTCCAGGGGATCTTCCCAACCCAGGGATTGAACCCAGGTCTCCCGCATTGCAGGCAGATTCTTTACCGGCTAAGCCACCAGGGAAGCCCTTATTTGCCTGTGCTGGGTTTTATTGTCGGCATGCAGGATCTTTAGTTGCAGCATGCGGGATCCAGTTCCCTGACCAGGGATCGAACCCAGGCCCCCTGCATCGGGAGCACAGAGTCTCAGCCACTGGACTGCCAGGGAAGTTCTGTTCAATCTGAGTTCAATTTAAAGCACACCAGTTTTATAAATGTTCCAGCCACCAAATCCTAAAGCAAATAAAAGTTTATTTCTATAATACAAACAAGGCGAAATTTTTGATAATTTTAAGGAAGAAGTCGTATCTTAGAAAATTTGGATGGTGCAGAAACACAGACAGTTAAAAGCACCCAAATCCTGCAGCCACCTGAGACGATCGACGTCACCATCACAGCATGCTTCCTCCATGCTGGGCACTCTGCTCTGACATGTTCATGAACACATGCCTCTCTACAAAGCAGGGCTCATTCCACACATGCAGTTTTAGGGTCTAGGTTTTTTGGCTTAACGTTCTCAGATGAGACTTTTCATGGGACAATACTCACAACGAGTACGTGCCAGCAGTCTGGCAGGATCTGACCGAGCCGTTAGTATGAGCGTTATGTTTGCTACAAGGGTTTGGAATGCAGAGCATGCAAGTATATTCCAGTCCCTAAATGCAATGTCTCGCTGCCTCTGTAGGGAGGCGCAGGACATGTGAAAAGTAATAAGAAAGTATGACACTGCTTGAAGGGTGATCAATGCTGATGATTTGTTTCAGGAAGTAAATGTGCCTCCTGTTGATAGTTAGGGGCTGCAGAGATGAGGCAACGGGATCAGGACTATTTCCAAGCCTGAAGCTTCTAGCCTGGCTGTGACACACAGAAATGTTGACAAACATCTGTGTCTCACTTTGTAAAAACAGGAACTTTTCTGTCCTCACTTGGGGCCTTTCCTGGGGGTCATAATGAATTTCCTCTGCAGTTGGATGCACAGCCAGCCAACCAATACATGTGGCTGGGACTTCCTCAGAGATCCAGGGGTTAAGACTGAGTTGCTTCCACTGCAGGGGACACCGGTTCAAAGTCTGGTTGGGGAAAAGAAGATCCCACATGCCTTGCAGCGCAGCCAGAAAAATGAAAATCAAACAAACAAACAAAAAAATACACGTGGTAACTTGTTACAGTGTTGTGGAATCCGGAGTCGCAAAGCACACCTTGGAGGACACTCAAGACAGAGGAGTACAGTTTATTACACCAGGGGGTCCAAGGGGAATCAGTTCCCAACAAGGACCCTGATGTTTCTGAGACCCAGTTTTATACCCCACACTACGTGACTGATTACATGTTAGCAACCTCTTCATTGTATATTACTGAGTTTTACATCATGTAGGTGCTAGGAGAACAAGCAATTAAGGTTTAAAGCGGGGAACAATGATTATACATCAAGGGGGGATGTCTCCATGGTTAATCTAGCAGGGGCAGCCTGACCTCCACTAGAAATCCCTGTTTGTTGTCTGTAGGGGAGGAAGTCTACAGGAGAGCTGGTTTTCACCAGCAATGGTTTCCTCATTCTTGGGCAGGGTTTAGGCCCAGTTCATATCCTGTCTTTAAGATGGATGACAAGCTTCAAGGTGGACTCTCTCCTGCTTTTCTCACGCTGGCCCCAACAATAGCTTCTTTGCGTATATGAGAGAAGTTAAGCAAAGGACCTAAGTCCAGAAGCATGTTGCAGGGATCACAGTTCCCCTACCAGGGATTTGAACCCACATCCTAGGCAATGAAAGTACAGAGTCCCAACCATTGCACTGCCAGGGATTTGCCACTATACAGTCTATTTTCATTATTACTGATAAAAGGAAAAGAAAGAGGGCACTAATTTCTTCTTCTTTTGAGGTTTTCTTTCTTTCTTCTTCTTCTTTTTTTTTTTTGCTTAGTATAAAAGTTTTAATTTTAACGATCAACATAAAGCAATGAAAATAACTGATATTCACTAGTAGGCGAATCTGCAGGGACCCACATAGGGGAAGGCAGGTACATTAAGTATTGATCAAAAATCAGAAACACTTCCTGTATCAGGAACCTATGATTAAGAAAGAAAAGGAAACAGGACAATGTCTTAGAATGGCTCCTTGGGGGGCTGGGCAGCTCTGGTGATAAAACTACTCTACTGGCAGGCAGGTGACAGTTCCCTTTCTGGAAAGGGAGATGAACTCTCAAGGATTTGTGACTCTCCAGATAATGACTTCCTGCTCCACGAAAAACAAAGCCCAGCCTCTGGAAATAACGGCCTGTCTCTGGTCCCTGTTGTCTATCCTGGGGCTTCCAGTCTAGGTCTGGTCTGAGAGAGGCTTCTCAAGCTTCAAGCCTCCAAAGCTTCCCTGTTTCAGAGACACACAAAGATACCAGGCTTCAAAGCCAAGGTTAGAAAGAGTCAGCTCTGGGTGAAGTCACCCTGGGCTCAGACTCTGTCTGCTGGAAGTCATTAAACACCCAAGCAGGCCTGGAGTTCCTGGTCTATACTTCTATTCCAACACCCACAGGTGGGACCTTTGTGTTTATTTTCCAAATATGGCCAGTAAGTTCCTGGAGAAGAGAGGCTACATAAAAGCCTTTTGGCAGGGGGAGGAAGCTCCCTAGTGGTCCAGTGACTAAGACTCCGAGCTCCTAACACAGGGCACCTGGGTTCAATCCCTGGTCAGGGAATTAGATCCCACAGGCCGCAAGTAAAGATCCTGTATGCTGCAACTAAGACCCAGAGCAGCCAAATGAATAAAAATAAGCTGTGCGGTTGTTTTTTTTATAAAATTTTTTTGAACTGAATTGTACTGGGGACTTCATCTAGGCACCCAACATTGGGACAGAGAGAAAAATGAGCATCTCCTGTAATTACATGGTAAAAAAAAAAAAAAGACCAACAAAGAAGCGTTTAGTCATCCATTACTAATGGTTTGTGAATGTGCTGCTCTCAGAAATTTAGGAAACACCCAATACTAATCGAAGGTGACTTGGGTATAATTTCAAAAAGATTTGATAGGAATGGGTCTAAAGTTTATTATCCATAATCTAATTACATAGAAGTTTAAAAACTTTTTTTTCAACACAAGTAATTCATGTCCATTGAAGAAAATTCACAAAATATAGAAAAGTGAAATAATAAAAAGCATCCAAAGTCCCACCTTTACCATCAAAATAGAAGACATCTGTGCTGTCATGAAGGCTGATGAAGGAGAAACAGAAAATTCCAGCCACAAGTGCTCAAAAGTTAACTGTCATGTGACGCTAAACCTGCATGGCAGTAGGAGCTGTGGTCATGTTAATACACATGCCAGGAATCTGTCCTCTTAGGCAACTCTTCTTCACCTCGCAGGAATATTATGAACGTTATCCACATGTGCAAGGGATAGAATATTCTGCAGCATCACCTCAATAAATTAAATTAATTTATATAAATAAATAAATTAAGAAAAAGTATCTAGTAAAATGTAAGACCCATTAGTGATAAAAACTTTCAGCATGCTAGGAATGGAAGAGAACTTCTCCATCTGATAAAGTGCATATGTCATAAAAAGACCAGCTAACTTCACATTGGTGGAATACTGAATACTTTCTTCCGAAACTCATCACTTTATTCAATATTGTATTGGAGCCTTTAGGCATTGCAACAAGGTAACGAAAGGGAATCAAAGAAGCTATACAAATGGCCATATAACACATAAAAAGGTACTCAACAGCATTAGACACCAGGGAAGTATCTTATGATGAAGCTACAGTGAACAATAATAACAAGATGAAGCAACAATTAGATACAACAATGCGATACAACCAGAAAGGCTTAGAAAATGTGAGAACACTACTACAGCCATAAACATAAATGAACTATTTAGACATGCAGAAACATAATGAATCATTAAACCACCATCTGAATCTCAAGTCACTATCACACCATTGCTCACCTTGGTTTCATTCATTCATTCAATCTCATACCAACCCTATAAAGTAGATACTATGACCCCTATTTTAATAATGAAAAAGATTCACAGGTGAAAAGCAATCCCCAAGATTATGTTAACTCATTCAGTATTTATTGAGCATATGATTTGTGCAAACAGGCAGTGCCGCATGCGCTGAGTGTGTAATGTCAGCAAAAGTGAGCCCAGTTCTTCCTCTACACAAAACAGCTAGGAAATGTGATGGGCCTGTCATGAAAAAATAAGACACTGTCACTACCTTTAAGGAGCTCAGAGTCTAGCTGTACACTAGAATCTACCACAGTATTGTAAATCAACTATTTGGTGGTGTTGTCCAGTCTCTAGGTCATGTCTGACTGTTGGCAACCCCATGGACTGCAGCACGCCTGGCTTCCCTGTCCTTCACCATCTCCTGGAGTTTGCTCAAATTCATGGCCATTTAGTCACTGACGCTACCACCTAACCTTCTAATCCACTGCTGCCCCCTTCTTTTGCCTTCACTCCTTCCCAGCATCAGGGTCTATACTCCAACTTCAGAATCTAGGAGAAGAAACAGGCAGATAAATAAACAATTACAATGCAGTGAAAGAAAGTGAAAGTCACTCAGTCGGATCTGACTCTTTAAGACTCCATGGACTATACAGTCCCTGGAATTCTCCAGGCCAGAATACTGGAGCGGGTAGCCTTTCTCTTCTCCAGGGGATCTTCCCAACCCAGGAACCGAACCTAGATCTCCTGCATTGCAGGTGGATTCTTTACCAGCTGAGCCACAAGGGAAGCCCAACAATGCAGTGAAAGCAATTACAGATCAGCACGAAGTGCTCGTACAGTATACGCAAAGTGCTATGTGAAACCAGAACAGGAAATGACGGATACTTCTGCGGGATTCATTGAAGCCAAACTGGCAAACATTTGAGTTGATAATACAACAACAGACAGAATGCCTTCAGGCCCTGAGGAAGAGCTCAAGATTTGTAACTGAACACACCTGGCTAAGATGCCAGCTCAGGATTCCCATATGTGAAATGTGAGTTTCCAAAAATTTGAAAGGTTGTGTGAGAACTAAAAATAATACCTGTAAAGATCGAAGTACATACATAAGGAACTCGATTCATAGTATTAATGGCTTTTAGTTTTTGAACAAATCACTAGTGACAGTCATCTTGCTCACAGACATCTCCCATCATAAACGTGTGTCATTCCCAAAAGTCTCAGCTCCCAATACAAGGATGATTCACTTTCTGAAGCTGCAAAGCTTAAGTTGTTGTTCAGTCACTCAGTTGTGTCTGACTCTTTGCAACCCCATGGACTATAGCACGCCAGGTTCCCTGTCCATTACCATCTCCCACGGTTTATTCAAACTCATGTCCGTGGAGTCAGTGATGCTATCCAACCGTCTCGTCCTCTGCCGAGTGCCGCTGAATACTGAGTCATTTACAGAGAAGAGCTCCGAAGTTTTGTGCAAGGCTGACTGTCTCTTTATTGCCATTTCCAGTCAAAGCAGAATGGTGACAGCGAGAGGTGACCACGGTGCCCAGCTCCCTCCTGACTACATGAGTTTATATGCACACAGTTGACAAACTGATGCAGAAGGGTGTTTGCATGATTTAATTATTCGAGCAAACCCTGAACAGCTCTACCAGGAGCCCGGCACCCAGAGACAGAGCTGGCTCGCACTGTGCCACAGATGGGCTGTGGGTGATGCTGGGCAAATTATGCAAGCTATCCAAGCCTCAGGTTCCTCACCCATAATGTGGGATAATGATGCCTGGAGGATGTCATGAGAGTTAAATGATGTAGACAAGAGCCTGGCATAGTCCCTTGTGTGTAATGAACACCTAGTAAATGGCTATTTCTGTTACCATAACTAACGGAACACATGGTCATCCACAGTGTGGGGGAGCCAAGGAAAAAATATATTGGGTTGGCCAAAAAGTTCATTTGGGTTTTCCTGTAACATGTTATGTTAAAATCTGAACAAATTTTTTTTGCCAATTCAATACTATGCTGCCTTGATTGTTTTGTTAGATAGAGGCCATGATAAATAGCCTTTAGCCTGTGTACATGGAGTTGAGTGAAGGTTGCGTGTGTGTGTGTGTGTGTGAGTGAGTGAGAGAGACAGATGATGATGAGAATGAAAATGCGAGAATATGTACCAGGTGAGTAGAGGATACCAGAAGAGAAGGGAGGAAAAGCTTTCAGAAGAAACATGCACACCTTTTTACTAGACTATAAGCTATTTGCAGGCAAGGCCTCTGCTTTATTTTACTGCACGTGTGGCCCTGTTTTTGTCACTACTGCATGCTCCATCAGAGTCTGCTGGAACGCCTGGTACCCAGCAAGCACTCAGTAGACAGCTCCTGGACCAGGCACTGCCCTCCCACTTGCAGGTGCGGCTGTGACTACACAGGAAAAGGAAAGCAGCAGTAGGGGGGGGGCACCTGTCAAGCAGTGGCTCTGATAAGCAGAAGTGCCCTTTGTCCCCGGAGTTGAGTCACTGCACCACCACTCTGTGCACTCTGGCAGGTTCCATTCACGCCAACAATGACATGAGGTCATTCCCCCAACAAAGCAATAAACCCCAGGTGGAGGCCCCAGATCTTAATGCAGGAAATGTCAGCCTCTACCCTAGGGAACCGATCAGGGGCATGAAATATTTTGCCATTCCACCCTGGAATAGGTATCGCACATAACCTGCTCCCAAATCCTCATGACAACCCTTTGGGAAGTTAACAGTCCTAGTTTAGAGGTGAAGATCCCCTGGAGGAGGGCACAGGCAACCCATTCTCCAGGCATGCCTGGAGAATCCCATGGACAGAGGAGCCTGGCGGGCTGCAGTCCATGGGGTCACACAGTCGGACACGACTGAAGTGACTTAGCACCCACAGGTGAAGAAAATGAAATTCACAGAGGTTAAGTAGCTTGCTTGAGGTCAAATATTCACCAGATTTCAAAACCAATGCCTTTTGCATATACTTGAAGGAGAACACACGTACAGAAAGGTGCACAGGCGTGTACAGCTCCATACATTTTCACAAACTGAGCTCATCCGTGTAACCAACACTCACATAATAAACAAGTCGCCTGCATCCTTTTTCTTCACTCCCCCTCCATCAGCAGCCACTACTCTCACCTCTCTGTGAGTTTCACCCAGAACACTCTATGACCATCTCTTCTTCCAATGAATCCTTAGGCTTTTCTTATGTGTACCTCTCATCTGGAATTTCCCAATACTCCCTTGTAGTGTCAACTATTTATTCTTTTACCCACTTTTTCTTTTCTAATTACTACTATAAACTCCTTGAGGCCAGAGTTTTTATGCTTCTTGCTGCTGCTGCTGCTGCTGCTAAGTCGCTTCAGTCGTGTCCAACTTCGTGCAACCCCATAGACGGAAGCCCACCAGACTCCCCCATCCCTGGGATTCTCCAGGCAAGAACACTGGAGTGGGTTGCCATTTATGCTTCTTGACATGCCCCCTAATACATTTGAAAGTGAAAGTGAACATCGCTCAAGTCGTGTCTGACTCTCTGCGACCCCATGAACGATACAGTCCATGGAATTCTCCAGGCCAGAATACTCGAGTGGGTAGCTGTTCCCTCCTCCAGGGGATCTTCCCAACCCAGGGATCGAACCCAGGTCTCCCACATTGCAGGCAGATTCTTTCCCAGCTGAGCCACAAGGGAAGTCTTTTTTGGTATGGAGCAATTACTCCACAATCTATGTACCTAACAGTTATTGTCTGTACATCTGACACTGTTTCCAGCACTTTATCTGATCTCATTTAATCTTCCCAACAACCCAATAAAGTACGTGCTGCAATCATCTGCCTTTGATGGACGACAAAACTGAGGTACAAAGAAGTAACCGGCCCAGGGTTACACAGGTAGCAGGGAATGAAGTAAGGTTCAAACCCAGGCATCATTACTCCAGGCCACACGTGGACTGGAGGCCTTTCATTATCCTGGTCCCCTTTTGTAAATTGTTTACTGAACAACTGAGAAAGAAAACCGCATAAATCACACACTTAAAGTTCCGCAAGTTTTCACAAAGTGAACGCACCTGGGTAATTCACACCCAGATCAACAGACAAGGTGGCCAGGAGCCCAGAAGACCCCTTCATGACCCGCCTCAGTCACCCCCAGGTTACCTGCTGTCCTGACTCCTAACACATTAGGAGTTCACCTGTTTTTAATTTCAATTCTAAAAAATGCATTAGTTTACCTGTAACTATATAACTGAATTACATAGTACGCCTCTTTATAATCGTGAGATTCGTTCATTTTGCTGCACGTGGTTTTATACAAACACTAATTTGTATTTCTGTGATGTATTTAATTGCGTGAATATGACATAATTTATCCATTCTGTTAATGGTGTTAATGGACAGTTAACAGACTCTAGATTTGAGTACCTATAGCTAGTGCTTTTATGAACACTCCTATACATGACTTTTGGTACATATATGCCTTTTTAGCATACATATCCAAGAATGGAATTCTTCTGTCGTCAGGAATGCAAGGTGACCATGGCAACTGACATTCTCGTTCAGTGTTGGAGAGTTCCGGTAGCTCTACACCTTTGCCACTGGTACTATTATTTTCGGTTTAGCTATGCTGGTGGGTGTGTCACGATGTCACATTGTGGCGTTAGTTGGCCTTTCACTGATGACTAATGAGGTGATACAACTTTTCACGTGTTCATTGGTCATCTGGATATCCTGTTTTGTGAAATAGCTTTTCAAGGCTTTTGCCCACTGAGTGATCTGTGGCTTTGTAGAAGGTGATTTGTAGAAGTTCTTTATGTATTCTAGATATGAGTTCTTTGTCAGCCCAGTTCTCTATTGTAAATACCCTCTTTCACTCTGTGGCTTATCTTTCTCTCTCTTACCAGGGTCTATTGATTGACAGTCTTTATACTAATGTAGTCTAATTTATCAGGCTTTTTTCCCTTTATAGTTAGTACTTTGGGATCTTGTTTAAGATGCTTCTTTTGGCCATGCCACATGGCATGCAGATCTTAGTTGCCCAACCAGGGATAGAAGCCATGCCCTCTGCAGTGGACCCCCAGGGAATTCTCTAAGATGCATTTTTTAGGGACTGTCTCATCAGATTCACCGGTAGGACTGTCAGTAAAGGTACATTGCCTTCCTATAGCCACTCGAGTTAAGCTCAGCCACTGTAAAATTCTTTCACTGAAATTTAAGTCTTATTTGAAAATAAAATTGAAAATGGTTGTCATTCATTCATCATAATAGTAGCACTGGAAGAAACATCTGCAAATCCTTTCCAGAGACCCAAATACTACTCCAACTGCTGCCCTTTTCAGGTCTGGCTTTTCAGCTTGATTTCTCAACCTTCCCTTCAATTCTGTGAACACAGTCTCCTGCCCCATATGTTTTCAACAAACTCTCCTTTTTTATTTCTAAGTAGCCAGAATCTACTTCTGTTGCTTGCAACCAAAAAATCCTATTGATTCCTTCTTTCACTTTCTCTATGTTGACAGTTTTCCTCTATTTCTATATATGGTACTAAGCACAGAAGCACAGCTTGACCACTCACACACACTTTCATGATTTCAGTATAACTTTTCATAGCTTTTTGAAAATATTTATTTATTTGGCTGCAACAGGTCTCAGTGCAGCATGTGGGATCTAGTTCCTCTGCTGCTGCTGCTGCTGCTAACTAACTTCAGTCGTGTCCGACTCTGTGCGACCCCACAGACGGCAGCCCATCAGGCTCCCCCGTCCCTGGGATTCTCCAGGCAAGAACACTGGAGTGGGTTGCCATTTCCTTCTCCAGTGCATGAAAGTGAAAAGTGAAAGTGAAGTCGCTCAGTTGTGTCCAACTCTTAGCGACCCCAAGGACTGCAGCCTACCAGGCTCCTCTGTCCATGGGGTTTTCCAGGCAATAGTACTGGAGTGGGCTGCCATTGCCTTCTCTACTAGTTCCTCTACCAGGGATCAAACCCGGGCCCTATGCATTGGGAGAGTCTTAGCCACTGGACCACTAGGGAAATCCCAGTTTCAGTATAATTTTTGAAGACTATGAGCTTCCTGACATCCCAGAGCTGGCTCTGACTTGACACTCACCACGGTAGGAAAAACAATGGCATTTTCAACACATTGGCTCTTAGGGAAATGAAGAAGGGGAAATCTAGCTAAAACTGGATGTTCTCCAATAAAGCTGACAATAAAAAGGTACAATAGGGCATGGACCCCTTAAATTATCGAGCAAAGGCAGCCCTGCAGCTGTGTCTAAGCATGATAATTGCTATCTTTTCTACTGGTAGCTATAATAACGAGCACTGATAATTTAAATGGAAGAGCAAACAATACTGTGGGTGGAATATTGTTTAAATAAGGAGCACTTCTAAAAATCAAATTTATCCTGAAAAGCCAATCTATAGGAACACTGTTATTACCGGAAGGGTGTCTGGGGAATCGTCTCAAAGATTGCTCTCTTTGACCCTTCACGTTTCACAAAATATGAACACAGGCCAACATTAACAAGAGAGATACAAAGAAAAAGAAATAGAAGTTACAACTCCAAATAAATCTAAGATGGTCCAGGCATCGTGCATGCTAAGTCACTTCAGCTGTGTCTGACTCTTTGTGACCCTATGGACCGCAGTCTGTTAGGCTCCTCTACCCATGGGATTATCCAGACAAGAGTACTGGAGTGGGCTGGCATGCTCTTCTCCAGCGGATCTTCCCAACCCAGGAATCGAACCCATGTCTCTTCCGTCTCCTGCATTGGCAGGCGGGTTCTTTACCACTAGTGCCACCTGGGAAGCCCCAAAGATGGTGAGCCATACATGTATTGCGCTGACGCAATTATAACATTAGGTGTGGTGGGTTGCATCTTCTGGAAGTGTTTTCAGAAGCTGTGGTGGTATCTTCAGCATGACGCAAGAGCTGGCATACCTTTATTACTCAAGGTCAACTGGGTTTGATTTTGCAAGACAATCAAAACTCACTTGGAGTGAAAGCTAGTAAGTAAATTTCTATAAATCTCTCTTCAAAAAAAAGAGAGAGAGATAATACAACATAGTAGTTGAGAGTACTGACTTTTAGAGAAATCTAGATTCTAAATGATACTTGCTGGTATGATCTTGAATACAAACAGCCTATTTGAGCCTCAATTCCCTTATGCTTAAGAAGGGACTAACATGGAATAAGGATATACTCTATAGCATAGGGATATATAGCCACTATTTTTTAGTAACTTTAAATGGAGTATAAACTATAAAAATATTGAATCCCTATGTTGTACACCTGAAAATAATATAATGTTGTAAATCAATGATATGTCAATTTTTTTTTAAAAAAAGAAGGGACTAACAGTCTATCTGATTGATGGGTGTGACTGGTAAATGAGATCATGCAACTGAAGCTATTACAGCTTTAGCTTTTATTATTACAACTAAGGAAGAAGAATGACTTTTGCCTGTGGAATGTAAATTGATTCTGGAAGAACTTCCCAAACAGAAGTGTATGAGTTTTACACATTAGCATAGTCATTTGTGAGTGTCAAGACTTAAACTGTCTCTGAATTTATGGAATGGAGCTCAGACCCAGAAATGTCTTTTTAAAAGAACTTACAGAACATGATCACAGGGTCCATGTCCTACCACAGCTGGGGTATTTATTCATAGGTGTGCTTCCTGGTGTTTGACAAGGCCTAGCCACTCATGCTCTGAGTTCATCATTAACAACCCACGGGAGGTGAAGGGGGCCATGAAGACAGGGTGACCTGGGGGCAGGGAAAAATGAAAGAACTGATGGAGGAAACAGACATTCTCAAGGGACAGTCAGATTTACCTAGAGACATTTGTCTATGTTTTCCCCATAGACATATACTCTGAGAAACTCTGGAAGGATTCAGAGCAAAAAACCCCCCTTAGATAGGCAAAAATCAGAATTTCAAAATTCAGAAGGGCTGGTTTCTAGGGTAGTGCTTACCAGGTAGAACAGGCGGATCTTCTAAAAGGAAAGCTTTATTTGATTCAGCAACGGGCTGAGCGACCTTTCCTTATGTTTGCCTAAAACTTTTGCTCTGCCTAGCTTCGACAAGAATAGAAATCAGTCATCAAAACAGCCACAAAATTGTTACCTTACCCCTGAGCCTCAGTGTCCATATCCATAAAATGAGACAACTCATACCTACCCTCACAGTCCTGTGCAAATTAAATGAGAGGTCATGAAAAGCATTCATTACAGTGTCTGGCACATAGCAGTTGCTTAATAAGTAACAGTTATTACTATTATTGGTTTTAAACAAACAAAAAAAGAGCTGCTAAATATTTGGATTCCGAACTATTAGGAAGATAATAATCTGTAGGTTCAGGGAAAAATTAGGTCTAGTCTGGATAATCCTAGAACTTGCTGAATCTTGGTTTGAGCTATCATAGCCTGAATGTATATTTTCTCAAAATACATTCTCTATAACTTTTTGTTTATTTACATATATCACACAATTTTACTTAAGATAATTTTTTTAATCACTTAATCAATTCTAAAACTATTCATAAATTTCTGGGTCTCATGCTCTGCAGATCTGAGCCTTTCCTGGAGTTGCAGAGCTGGAGAATAGCATTCCACTGTGAAGCGTGCTTTCAGTCAACCCCTTGGACCGTGTATGGAGCTCAGGGATCTGGATCTTCTCGGATCATGGCTCTACCTACAGGCACAGTCTGTGGAGGAGATACCCTTTAGAGGGAAAAACAGGAACTGTTCACGTTGTCGTGCCTGCCACTGTCACATAACAGACAACGTGCATTTCCTATGGAGAGTCAGGGATACCGTACCAAGGACAGGAGGAGACTGGGTCACAGGGGGTGTTGTTTTGTTTGTGAATCCCCCACACTGATGACCACGTGCACATTTCAAAATGATGACTCAAATGTCCCCGGTTACTCCGGAAGGGCAATAAACCGAGAGGCCCCGTATTCAGGGCCTGAATTGGGGTGGAAGACCTGTCCTTCAGCCACTCAGAGAATTCATCAAGTGCCCATGGGCCTCAATCTCCACACCTGTGAGTGAAGGGACTGCGTTAGATGATCCAGAATTTGTCTTGTCTTTAAAACGCAAAATTCATCTCCATTCTTCTACTTTTTCATTGTGAAAGAAAACAGGGTAAGCCACCTCACTTCCGCTAGAATGAAGGATATGACATTGCTTTGACGAGACCGCAAATAAAAGACATGATACACTGTGGATTCGTGTTAAAGAAAGAAATACACACAGTGCCATCCTGCAGTTGTTAACAGAGAGCTGTCTGCTTACCATATCGTGGGCCTGCTTGTCACATGCTCTTTCTCTCTCGTCTATGGCAGTGATCGAAAAATAGTTCTGAACTCTCAAAATGGGTCATTTAATTTCCATTTAAGAACTGTCAAGACTAACCAGAGCTGCAGACAGTGCACCTCCATGGCCAACAGGTGGGTAATGGCAGCCTCAGGGGCAGGTGGTGACGTCTAAGTTATACAGACTGAGAAATCCAGTTAGTGTTATTCACTCAGTTCTGTCCGACTCTTTGTGACCCCATGGACTGTGGCCCGCCAGGCTCATCTGTCCACAGAATTCTCTAGCCAAGAATACTGCAGCATGCCCTTCTCCAGGGGATCTTCCCGACCCAGGAATTGAACCTGGATCTCTTGCAATGCTGGCAGATTCTTTACCGTCTGAGCCACCAGAAGTCTCAGTTTAGTTCAGTTCAGCCACTCAGTCGTGTCTGACTCTTTTCGACTCCATGAACGGCAGCACTTCAGGCCTCCCTGTCCATCACCAACTCCCGGAGTCCACCCAAACCCATGTCCATTGAGTTGGTGATGCCATCCAACCATCTCATCCTCTGTTGTCCCCTTCCCAGCATCAGGGTCTTTTCAAATGAGTCAGCTCTTTGCATCAGGTGGCCAAAGTATTGGAGTTTCAGCTTCAACATCAGTGCTTCCAATGAACACCCAGGACTGATGTCCTTTAGGATGGACTGGTTGGATCTCCTTGCAGTCCAAGGGACTCTCAAGAGTCTTCTCCAACACCACAGTTCAAAAGCATCAATTCTTCAGCACTCAGCTTTCTTTATGGTCCAACCCTCACATCCATATATGACTACTGGAAAAACCATAGCCTTGACTAGATAGACCTTTGTTGACAAAGTAATGTCTCTGCTTTTGAATATGCTGTCTAGGTTGGTCATAACTTTCCTTCCAAGGAGTAAATGTTTTTTAATTTCATGGCTGCAGTCACCATCTGCAGTGATTTGGGAGCCCAGAAAAATAAAGTCAGCCACTGTTTCCACTGTTTGACCATCTATTTGCCATGAAGTGATGGGCAGATGCCATGATCTTAGTTTTCTGAATGTTGAGCTTTAAGCCAACTTTTTCACTCTCGTCTTTCACTTTCATCAAGAGGCTCTTTAGTTCTTCTGCCATAAGGGTGGTGTCATCTGCATATCTGAGGTTATTGATATTTCTCCCAGCAATCTTGATTCCAGCTTGTGCTTCCTCCAGCCCAGCATTTCTCATGAGTCTAATTGGCCTCTAAATAGCTAAGTATCCAGGTGTTGTCCACGAGCTAATTGTGGCTAACATTTACTGAGTACTTATTAATACCTGGCCTTAAATCCATGCGCTAAATGTATGTATAAGTAAGTTTATGTATGTATGTGTGTGCATATATATAAAGTCTCATTTTATGTTTGATTATCACACTTATTTTGTGGGCCAGGAAACTAGAGCTATGCAGGCTCAGGGTCCTGGCCATGCTACTCCACCCAACTGTACTGACAGCTGGGGAACACGGTGGCGATGAACAGGACATCTCCTGCTTCCTTCCTTGTGTGCCTTGTTTCCTGGTCCAGTAATTCACATCCTTTTCTCTCAAGTCCTGAGAGGTTGGATGACTCAGGAAGGTTGATACTTGATCTACCCTTAAACTTTTAAAAAGTGCCCCTGAACATGAAATGGTTAAACAACTAGCTCTGTCATCCATGATCAAGTCAGCTGGTGCCACTGATACCCCTACAGGGCTTGCTATGTGTTGGGCATAAGTCCGTGTGTTTGGGTTGAACAGCGAGCACATGTAAAGCAATGGTCAATGATCTCTGCCTGCTTGCCTCTCCTCCCACCACCCTCCACAAAACGGGAAAAAAAACCCTGATACTCAGGAGCATCAAATGTCAAGCACTGTTTCTAATTCTGGAGGGGCAAAGGAGAAAAGGCTGAAATCTCTCTTATTGGAATTTAAAAAAATGATAATTTTTAAATTTCTACCATGTGCCAGGCACTGTGAAAGTGCTTTTTCAGGCTGGTCTTCTTTGCTTCTCACACAAATCCTATGAGGGTGATGCTATTACTGACGCCACATGAAGAGGAGAGAAAGAAGCAGAGAAAGGCTGAGTAACACGCCCATGTGTCCAGTTAGGAAGTGCCAGAGCTGAGATTTAAGAGAAGCTGAAAACGTTTATAAAGAATTTTGTCGGGACTCCCCTGGTGGCCCAGGGGCTAAGAATCTGCCTTCTAATGTGGGGTACGTGGGTTTGATCCCCGGTTGGGGAACTAAACTCCCACGTGCTGAGGAGCAACTAAGCTCATGCACGCAGCAGCAACTGAGCCGGCAAACCACAGCTAGAGAGCCTGCAGGCCGCAGGGAAGATCCTCTGGCTGCAGCGAAGACGCGATGCAGCCGAATACATAAATAAATAAATACTTTTTTCTTTCTTTTTAGAAAATTTTGTTAAAGTGATATTTGTCCTGACAGCTCTTTAAAAAAAAAAAAACAAGGCAAATCTCCAGGAAACCCAAGAGATTGCTTATAGCTGACCTTCTCTGAAACAAACTGGCCAGGAGACATCAGATAGTAAAGTACCCTATCCCCACAGATTATCCTTGCTGTGTCTATTCTTGTAAATAAAGGAGTGGGCAATTTATATTGCCCAGGGAGACATGAGAGCCTGATGCTTGGCTTGGCTGCATTTTACTCCAACACAGTTATTTCCTGGTTTTTGGCCAGCACAGCATACCATACTGTCTCTGCTTAACTATGTGAATAAGCAAAGTGGATGTGTGTGTGTGTGTATAGTGTGGTGTGTGTGTATGCGGTGTGTGTGTGTGTGTAGTGTCTGTGTGTGTGTGTGGTGTGTGATGTGGTGTGTGTGTGTTTGTGTCTTAGGCAGCACAGGCACAAAGCCCACAGGCACACCTTGCATTCTTGGCTGGCGTTCCTTCCTCCCCACGGAGAAGAGAGACTCATGGTTTAGTCCTTCCTCGCTTCCTGAAATGGCTTTGGGAGGAATAGCCGGGTTGGGGTCCACGCTCCCAGCTGGACCGAGCACATCGCAGCCTGTTAATTGCCTCTGTGTCCGGGCGCTGGGGAGAAAGGGAGGCAGGTGCAGCCACACAGGGAAAGGCTGTCCTCTGCCAGTAAAGGGGGCCTCTAGGCGCAGAACCGGGAGAGGGACTACCTGCCTTCACCTGCCTGTATTCTCTCTATATATACCTCTTCTCGAAAGAAACTGAAGCTGCTTTGGCTTTTCGAAGCTACTAATTTCATGCTTCCTACCAAAATTTAGTAAGTAAAACTCCCCTAAGCCCCTTCCCCTACAAATTGCAAATTCACTGAGACCAAAAGGAGTTGCATCTTCTAATTCAATCTCTTCCCCTGCCTCCTGCACCTGGCTGACTGATGAGCATCCATTGCACCTCCCAACCTAAGGAATTCTTGCTCTTCCCTCCTGGCATCATCTAGACCTGGCTTGCTGTTTAAAGTCAAATTGCTCCTGGCTGTTTTATCGTGTACTGGCTCGCTCTGTTTCACAATGCAGAGGCCTGTTATTGATCACAACTGTATGGGTTTACAGGAATCCACCAATCCTTCTGAAAATTAGTATCTTTCCGGTAATTAAAGCAAAGAGATTTCTGATGTCCAGTCAACTTTTTGTGTATTCATAATCACCTTTTGTTGCCAACTCTCCATACCATGACTCAACACTTCGGGTAAGAATTCTATTGAAGAAACATGTCTTTGCTTGTAAAGCCTGGCAGTCAAAAAAAGAGGACACTTACCAGCAAATTAATTAAAGAGACACAGCTGAGGTTTTCACTGCCCTTCTGGTCTCTGCCTCCTCTTCCTCTTCATCTCCTTCTCCCTCCCTCTCTTTCTTTCCTTTTTTTTTTGGCCACCACTGCCGTTCTATATTGTTGTTGTTGTTTAGTAACTATGTTGTGTCAGACTCTTTGCAACCCCATGGACTGTAGCCTTCCAGGCTCCTCTGTCCATGAAATTTTCCAGGTAAGAATACTGGGGTGGATTGGCATTTCCTTCTCCAGGGGATCTTCCCGATCCAGGGATCGAACTGGTGTCTCCTGCAATGGCAGGCAGATTCTTGACCGATGAGCCACCAGGGAAGCCCTCCATTCTATATAAGTAAGTAAGCGTTAGTCGCTCAGTCGTACCCAACTCTTTGCGACCCCATGGACTGCAGCCCACGAGGCTCCTCTGTCCATGAGATTTTCCAGGCAAGGATACTGGAGTGGGTTGCCATTGCCTTCTCCATTCTATATACTATCTTCTAAAATCTCCTTTCAGAGTCTTGGTTCATTTCATGGATTCTGACACAAGAGACTAATTGGTCCAATAGAGGAAAAATAAAGTCTATTGAATGAATACACAGATCAGTGACAAGAACCCAGGGTTTTTTGTTTGGTTTTCATTTCTTGCAGCATATTTTGGGTGTAGACTGGGATGATGTAGAGAAGAGGAAAAGCGAGAGCAAATCTGAAGACCCTTGAGGGCAGAGGCTGATCCAATCACTTCGCGCCCTCCATGGAACCTGTCAGCCACACAACAGTATTCACTGGGCAGCTTCCACGTGCAGAACCAGCGGTGAACAAAACGCACTGGGTACATGCCTCAGAGAGCCCTCAGGCTCATACCAAGTAAGAAAATTAAATGAGAAAAATAAATAAATGGGTAATTACAAGCCACGGTAAGTATGGTGAAAGAAAAGAACATACCATCAGGGAACATGTGCCCGGGGCCTGATCTAGTCTGGGGGTCAGTGACACTGAAACAGAAGCCTAAAGTCTGAGCAGGAGTTAATAGAGTTGCAAATTATAAGACAGTCAACAAAGCAAAGGGCTTTTCTACTTCTAAAACAGCTGCAGTACCACTTCGTGTGTGGGAGAGACATGAAAGAAATGTTAGGAATGTCGTCCAAATCTTTTACTTTACATGTAACAGAGTTAAAAATCCCTGTATGAGCTGCCCAAGGCCCCTCCAGCTAGGACAAGACCCCAGGCTCCTGGTTCCCAGCCCGGAGCTCCCTGGAGCACCCTGTGACTACAGCAACAAGAAGAGCAGTTTCAGTGGCCACAAAGGACTTAAAGGCTACTGGAGTGGGGAGCCTTTCCCCTCTCCAGGGGATCTTCCCAACCCAGGGATTGAACCCAGGTCTCCAGCATTGCTGGAGTATTCTTTACCAGCTGAGCCACCAGGGGAGCCCAAGAATACTGAAGTGGGTAGCCTATCCCTTCTCCAGAGGATCTTCCTGACCCAGGAATTGAACCAGGATTTCCTGCATTGCAGGCAGATTCTTTACCAGCTGAGCTATGGGTGAAGCTAAACACAGTTACGGCCAGGACTCTGAGATGTAAAGATCAAGGGCTTATCCCATATTCAAATGGTATGTAGTGGGTTCTCCTGAAGAAGGAAATGGCAACCCACTGCAGTATTCTTGCCTGGAGAATCCCATGGACAAAGGAGCCTGGCAGGTTACAGTCCATGGGGTCATAAGAGTCGGACATGACTTAGCAACTAAGGAGAGAGTGGGTTGGGAATAAAAGGTTTTTAAGCTTTTAATAAAAAAGGACTCAGTGCTGCTTCTGAAGAATGACTTGATATGGGATTTTTTGTTTTTTGGGTTTTTTTGACCAAAAGGTATTTGTAAATCAGGAACAAAGAGTGAGCCAGGCAGATATCCCCATCCGCAAGCAAAGTGCAAACCAGGGGTGGGAGTGATAACAGTGGTAACAGCAGTGTGGCGACGCGATAAATCAATCTGAAGTGACAGTTAAAGTCTAGAGACTTCATCTATCAGCCCAGCGAGAACTACAATTAGCCCTAAACTCAGATCACCCCCACCCCCACCCCCAGATGGCAAGCATCACCCCAAGTGACACACGGGGCAATTTTCAGGTGCCTGTGAAGCCTCCTAGGAAGTCAACAGCACCTAAGCACCTTTCTCAGCAGATTCTGTTTCCTTTCCTCTCCGTGACACCAGGGGAAAACAAACGCCACCACTTATCTTTCCTGGTTGGCTTGAGGAGAGCTCTCAGAACAGAGGTCTCATTTAAAAGGGGGAAAAAAAAGATTCTATTGACGAGAGATTAAACCTCAATTCTTCCCGCTGCCTCACACCTCTTCAAGGGACAAGAGATTGGAACTGTTGCTCCAATCAAAACAAAATCTCTCTCTGCCTTTCCGTGATTCTTAGCCCTTGCTTTGTGTTGGCCTCTTTGTCTCTGCCAAAAAGCTGCTTCATCGAAACATCGCAGAGAAAAAAAGACAAAGCCGTTGTCCCCTCCACCAGACAATGAAGTCGCCTGCACTCGGCCATCTCCAATGTAGGCAGAAGACAATGCCCGGCAGAATTCTCAACCTGTTGCTATAGTAGCAGAAAGAATGTGATTCCAGCAGCTCTGCAGAGATCCATATCCAAATCCCACCTGCTCCCAAAAAGCACATTAACCCATTGCTGGCCCTTTCCAGGGGCAGAAACACCTGGAACGAATCCTAAAGTTTTCTAGGAGCTGGATGTTACAATCTTAACATTCACTCACACATTCATTTATCGAATGGCCATTTATTTTGATTCCTTTAGGCTGGTTCCTAGGTTTTCCCTGGAAAACCATACAGACATGGCTCTTGGCGTTATGCAAGAGGGTGGAACAGGATATTAAATCACTGCTCAAAGAACAATATACTCTGAGGCAACAGGGTTACAAGGGAGACACCTTTTTCAAAAAAGCCATCACCAGAATGGAAACAACCTACCCAAGAAACTAGCTGGAACATTAGTTGTAGCTGCTGCTGCTGCTGCTAAGTCACTTCAGTCGTGTCCGACTCTGTGCGACCCCATAGACGGCAGCCCACCAGGCTCCCCTGTCCCTGGGATTCTCCAGGCAAGAACACTGGAGTGGGTTGCCATTTCCTTCTCCAATGCATGAAAGTGAAAAGTGAAAAGTGAAAGTGAAGTCGCTCAGTAGTGTCTGACTCTTAGCGACCCCACGGACTGCAGCCTACCAGGCTCCTCCATCCGTGGGATTTCCAGGCAAGAGTACTGGAGTGGGGTGTAATTGCCTTCTCCGTTAGTTGTAGCAGACCCTATATATTCGAGACGACTGCAATTCTTTGATAGTTTACATGTGTTGCTTTGACAAAAACACCACTAGCAAGGCACATCTCAATCACATCATGCCTCCTAAAAAGCATTAGTTTAAATGAGCTATTTACTCAAATCAGTTGTCCAGATAGAATAGAAACTATTCGTCAGAGAACACTGCAAGCAGTTGCTGAGCTGTCACCTGGGAACAGAAACAGCAGGTGAGGGCTCAGAAAATACACAAAAGAAACACCGTCCTAAGGACCCTGGGAGCATCCTATCAACAGCCCTCATCCCAATTTATTTCTGGGATCGACAGAGTAACAAAGAAACCTCAGGAAATACAATTTAGAAATGACCTCTAATCCAGCTTACTTTCTCTAACCTTGTGGTGTGAAATCTCATGCCACTGAATACCTTCCTACTAGACTTGCTTGTTTCCCATGGACAATAAATACCAGAAGGGCAGGGTTTCTTAGGAGGATAAACTCTGTAGGTAATGATATCCTTATATGTATTTTTGTGAAACGAGGCAGCATGGAAAAATCAAGCAAAAGCTGAAAAACCAAGAAGACAGGTTACTAATCTTGGCTGGCTAGTAAGACATGGTCTCAGGGAAGTTACATAAACCTTTGTACCTCAGTTTCCTCGGAGGTAAATTTGATACACTACATGGATCCAAAGGCACATGGATCAGCAGCAGTGCTGGAAATAAAGTACTCCGTCATTACGCTTAGTAACACTGTAAAACGGGCTCCCCAGGTGGCTCGGTGGTAACCTGCCTGCTAATGGAGGGGAGAGACACGAGTTTGATTCTTGGGTTGGGAAGATCCTCTGGAGAAGGAAGTGGCACTGCACTCCAGCATTCTTGTCTGATAAATTCACGGAGAGAGGAGTCTGGTGAGCTACAGTCCATGGAGTCACAGAGTCAGACGCGACTCAGCCACTAAACCACCACCACCACCCTGTAAAACAGGCTCTCTGTCCTGAGAACCTCAATCATCTTTTAGAACCCTGGCTTCCTATCTGAACCAGACGCACAGGTACAAGTCTTGCACAGAACACATCAGGGAAAACGGACCATCAAGGAAGGGTCCTCACCCAAATCTCATTTAACCACTGCATTGCTAGAGAAGGGTTTAGGGATATAAAGAAAAGAATGTTACCCACCATTCCAGTTTTATAAGGATCAAGTAACTGGTGACCACTGTCTTCCACCAACAGTGTGCCCTGAGGGGAATTCACAGTGGAGTAAAACAGGAAGCATTCTGGGCTTTGGATATACCAGCCCCTAGATAAGATCCATAGAGAAGTAAAAAATTCAGTGACTCCCGGATTCCTGCATCTTGCCATACATAGAGAAGCACAAAATCACTAAGTTAAAACCATTAGCTTGAGACGTGTGTTCTTTGTGATTAGCAGTCATCATTGGATGTTTGACTACACAGGTTTTTTTTTTTTTCCAGCAAAAATAAAAAGATTCATATATATTCTGGCTCCTCCTTGACCTCTTCCGAGTAGTTCCTTAGAGATATCTGAGAGGCTGTCTCCCAGGTTAAGGTAAGGTCCCCAAATTAAACTGGAGTCACCACTTTTACAGGGTGCACTTTCATTTCCGTCGAAAAGCAAAAGGTCCTAAGTGTTCAGACTACACGGAAACCTGGTCTAAGAGAAAAAGTGACGATAGCAAAGGGATGTGTGTGAGGTAAAGTTATGACTCCACTCAAACAGTGCCATCCTGGAAATCCATGGCCAAGCCCAGTGACCACCCCCCCCCCCCACATACCCCTTTGCATTTTGGACGACAGAGCAAGAATGGAAACGCAGGCATTTTGTTGGAATTCCAGTGCCATGTCTGTATCTGTCAAGTTTTAAGTCCCTGCAGGAATTCCTTCCCTTTAAAATTCCATTGGCTAGATCCCAGTAGCAGAGAGTCTGATGCTTACTTCCACATTACAAGGAACCGGCTGGTTCCAGAAGACGGACACTTTCTGCCTCCTGTTACTCTGACATCCTGCTATGACTCCACCAGCTTTTCAAAGCAGGCAAAAGGACACAACCCCCCCCCTACACACACACACACACACACACACACACACACTCACACACACACACCACTCCCCCACTAAGGAAGCTTAACTGTAATAGTCCTGATTCGTCACCCCTCGCAGTATCCCTGCCCTTTGTCCCATGACTTTACGGTCTCTCACTGCCAATATACTTTTCCCCACCCTTTGACGATGGACTTGGCGATTTGACTTACATTGCTCTCCAGGAGGTAAACATTAATGACATAACCAGAAGACTGAAATGAGTGTGCTCGCTGTGGTTTGCACTCTTGTATCTCTGCCATCGCCATGAGAAGAGCGTGCCCAAACTAACAGCTGGTTCCAGGGGGGAGGAGGAGGCACACGGAGAATAAAGCCATGCCCGAAGCCCAGACAAGATCAGCTGATTCTCCACACCCCAACCTACAGTCATGGGGTTAAAGCATACTGTTGTATGCTGCTGAGATTTTGTGGTTGCTTATAACACAGCATTAGTACATCAATAACTAACTGATATATCCACCATAGCAAAAATTAACCTGCAGTTTATGAATTAAAAGTTTGCTTTTCACTTTTTGCCATTTCCTTAATACATAACAAGTCATGGATCTCTGATTTCTCCCATTACACTAAAGCAGGGTCCCATTACATCCCCAACACCCAAGATTTATGTGCATGAAGTCCACACCACGTTCTAAATCCCAGGGGCTACACGGATAAACAACACGCAATTCCAGCCATCATCAGCCTGCACCTGTGAACTTTTCCCCATGTAGGCTCAGGTCAATGTTCTTTTGCTCAAAGATGATTATAAGGTTTACTTAAGCAGCTGGAAGTACAACGAGTCAGTGGTGAACTCTGAACCACTTGAGTGTTCTATGCCTAAGCACAGGTGAACTGGAATCATAACATCTTTCAGTAATGGAAGGAATTGACAAGACCACTGGAGAGTGGCTTTCAATATTACCCAATCACCAGAGCTTCTAAATTACAGATTCCTAGTTCTGATCTGTAGATATTCAGTTGACTACTGTGGTACAAGGCCCAGGTGGCTGTGTTGTTAAAAAGGTATCAAAGTAACGCTGACAAAGATAAGAATTGGGACTCCCCCCATCCCCGCTCCCACACCTCATAAAACCCCTCCCTCCAATGACTGAATCTCTTATGTTGAGTCTCACTAAGCATTTGTGATGACAATAACAGACCCAAAAGTGGACACTGAGGGACTGTTTCCAGAGGACCACATGCATCCAACCAGTTAGTGTTAGCATAATAAACCATCCCACAACTCAGTAGCCTGAGCTACTACTCATGAACTATGAACCTGGATCAGTTTGCCTGATCTCTGCTGGACCTGCTCATGGGTCTAAGTCAGCTGGCTGGTCTAGGATTGCTTCATCCACATGTCGGGTACAAGATCACTATCGGCTAGGGTGACAAGGGTCTTAGGGCCACAGCAAGTGAGTCCAGGAGTGTCCCTGTGGTGACTGGGCTGGATTCCAGGGAGCAAGCAGAAGTTTCAGTAAGCTCCAGGAGTTGGTGATGGACAGAGAGGCCTGGCGTGCTGCGGTCCATGGGGCTGCAAGGAGTCAGACCTGACTGGGACTGAACTGAACTGAAGCAGAAGTGTGTGAGGCCTCTTCAGACCTAGGCTGAGGACCAGTAGATGAGCACACCTTTCCTTCTGCAACTGTTATGGCCTAAGTCACTTCGGAAGCCAGGCACAGACTCAAGGGCTGGGGAAACAGACTCCACTGTTTGATAAGAGAAGCTTCAAAGTCACATCACAGGGACTACATCCAAAGAGGGAAATAACTGGGGCCATTATTTGCAATCACTCTATTACACAACCTAATGAGAAAAAATGTTGGCTCCAGCCAAATGGGGTTTCCAAGCGCGGGCCGAAGTTTTCACCTTCATCTCACAATGTCCTAAAATCCCCAGGTTGAAGTTCCTTCTGACGTTCCTCATTTCTATTCCTGCCTGCAGATGCGTGCGCACACACACCTTAGTCCTCAAGATCTTGGTCTCAAATGAAAGCAAAAGTAATCTATTTACTCTCATCACATTTTATTTTATCCTTTGAGGCTTTTAAAGATGAGGCTGGGTGGCGTGCTACCCTCATGAGGATTTGCTCAGGGCAAGTCTTTCTGTGACACGTCTTCCTCGTTTAGGACGTCCGTACAGATGAAAGGTGAATGAATGATCACCAGGGTTACAGCCTCCAAAGGACCCCGCAACATTAACATGAAGAGCAGCAATGCACAAGAAGTATTACAGAAAAAAGGGGACACCCGAGAGCAGCAGATGGCCTTGAGGAGCAGGAAACCGGAGCTCCCTGAAGATTACAGGCTGAGGCTAATTATATTTCAGCCCCCAGCTGCTGGCGAAGCCCTCTTCATTCCCACTTCCCCCCTTGGTTACCCTTGCCCTGTGACCATTTAAGAAATGCACTAAACTACAGTGTCTGAGCTACAGTTTTTCCATTAGTCATGTATGGATGGGAGAGCTGGACTATAAAGAAAGCTGAGTGCTGAAGAATTGATGCTTTTGAACTGTGGTGTTGGAGAAGACTCTTGAGAGTCCCTTGGACTGCAAGGAGATCCAACCAGTCCATTCTGAAGGAGATCAGCCCTGGGATTTCTGTGGAAGGAATGATGCTAAAGCTGAAACTCCAGTACTTTGGCCACCTCGTGCTAAGAGTTGATTCACTGGAAAAGACTCTGATGGTGGAAGGGATTGGAGGCAGGAGGAGAAGGACAGAGGATGAGATGGCTGGATGGCATCACTGACTCGATGGACGTGAGTCTGAGTGAACTCTGGGAGTTGGTGATAGACAGGGAGGCCTGGCGTGCTGCGATTCATGGGGTCGCAAAGAGTCGGACACGACTGAGCGACTGAACAACAGTGGCTGAATCCACAACTGTCTTCCCTGACCCCGCCCCTCATGTGTGCAGCAGCTATTAGAGCATCCCTACCATTAAGGTGCTGCTTTCTGTGTTTTAGAAAAATTAGCACGACCTTTTGGGGCACTCCACTCAACTTCTCTCCACACCTGCTTGTGAGGTCTGGGGCAGCGGGAGGTGCTAGAGAAAGGAACTGCAGAAAGCAGAAAACATAGAGTGGCTGGGGTTAGGCAGGGCCTGAGGCTCTCTAGGGAACGTGGGGGAAAGCTCAAGGGCAAGGCCGGCTCAAGTGCATGGTTTGGTTCCTGTTTAACAGAGTCATTTTTCATGCTGCCTGGTTGGAGCACTGCTTCAAAGACTAAGAAACAGGAGAGGATGAAAAACACAACGAAAAAAGCAGCGAGAAATTCATCATAAAGATGCCTCAGAAGATACTGCACTTGATCTATGAAGAAATTCTAGTAAGTTCTGAAAACGTTTAGAACAGGACTTCTATAAGAAGAAATGTTGTCTACAGTCTTCAGATCTGTATTCTATTCCTGAGCACTGAATCTGGGAGAGGAGGAGGTTTGGTAAGAATGGTGACGGTTTTATACCGTAACACTTAGCATCCAAAGCACAAATGCCTAGGAGAGCCAGAAGGGCTGCAGCTTCTGCTAAGTCCACAGGTGGCCTGGAGGAGCATCTGTTTTTTTGATCACGACTGTAAAGAGTCACACGCTGAAACCTTGCGTCACGAGGTAAAATCATCATAAAGGTACCCAGCCTCCCCCATCTCTTGCTCCCTTGGCTACAAAGTAAGTGGCATTCTCGGATGCCTTCTATGGGCTGGTTGATTGGACTGCAGTCAATCTGTGCATTTGATTAATTAGCCAAGGGGAATCTGGAACTGTAAAAAAGCAAACTAAATGGCATTATCACCACAGGAACATTGATAATGACAATGATGACAAATCGCTGATTTCTGTTCAGCAAAAGCCATCCTGTACTTTCTGAAACATAAAAGAGGGGTATGCTATCTAAGGAGATATTCACCCTGTCTGTGCCCCTCCCTACTTCAACACACACACACACACACACACACACACACACACACACACCCCAACTTCACCCCCTTCTGGGTACACTACTTTTCAGGACTATTATTCACTACTGCTCTAAAACCCTAGACATGCTAAATACAGGGTGCTCCTTATAGAGAATCCTTCAGTTGCTTGCAGAGCCAAGAAAGAACCAGGACTGCATTTGCAGACACCTGGACACCAGTCAACTCTCACATGTGTCTTGGAAGTGCTTCTGGCTTGGGCAATTTCTATTGCAGTTTCCCTTGCCATTCTCCTACAAAATCACTTAGCTCATCATCTCCACACTCTAATTTAATCATGGTGTAACTCCTCATGGCTATTAAAAGAACAGAGCGTCTCAGATATACTGGTGAAGTATCAGAGCTTCCCAGGTGGCTCAGTGGTAAAGAATCCCACTACCAATGTGGGAGATGCAGGAGATGTGGGTTCGATCCCTGGGTTGGGAAGATCCCTTCGAGGAGGAAATGGGAACCTACTCCAGTATTCTTGCCTGGAGAATTCCATGGACAGAGGAGCCTGGCGGGCTACATTCCACAGGGTCGCCAAAGAGTCGGACACGCCTGAGCACGAAGCACGCCCAGTGTAGTATCAAATTCACGTGACACTTACACAAATGTTGTCTTTCCGACAACATTTTTCTTGAAATCTCCTTAGGTATTAAAGTTCAGGCAAGGCAAGGACCCAGAGGCAGCCGTTTCATTCCTACGCATGCCAGTGCAGTCAACAGCTTGTGTTCAGAATAAATATTTGGAACTCAGAAGCCTGTGAACAATGCAGCGCTTGATTGCTCTGAATTACTCTCACCCCCAGCAATCGAGGGAGAAGTCCTTGGCACCAGCTCCATGCAAAAAAACCTGCTTCCCAACCTCCTCCATTTGCCTCGAGACTCTCCCCTCACACCACACAAAGGTCTCAGTTTTCTCCCCGAAATACCACATGAATCCCACATTGAACATCTGACTTCTCTCTTCCCAGAGCACCACAGACTTAATTCAACACTTCCACGTTCAGATATCCTTAACGAGATCGACTTATCTTCTAACCCTTTGACCGACTTACCTTCTAACCCTTTGACTCAAACCTTTCTGCTGGCATCTTTCATTCAATACTGAAAATAGGGCTTTCTGTTTACCAGGTTTGAGAGGAAATGTCATTTGGTCTATTTTAAAGCTATGCTAATGATTCAGCTACATTTCAATGAGTCAGGGCTGCCCACGGATTAAAATGCCCACAATTCTTACCTGCCTTTCCTTCTCCAAAAACCTATTTGGTAAGCAATGCCATTTTCTTTCCTACGGGGGCCAAAAGGTAAACTCAACTAACCAGAAGTAATAAGAAGGTGAAATGTTGCTCAAGGCCCGGCTATCAGATTACAAGTTCTGATAAACCCTGCTGGGAGGGCTTGCCTTTGTCTTGGGACCACTGAGAATGAGCCAATCAACCAAACCGAACGACTTCGATTCTATCTGAAACTCTCCCATCTTAAACACGATGGAAAAGGAAAGCCAACACCAAAAGCAAACATGATGAATGAAGTGGTCCCACTGCTGGCAGCCCTTACCATGGGGGGCAGAGGCCCCCTGCAGACCCTTGCTGGGGCTCAGGCTCCTCGTGGGGTGCTGGAGGGTGGCGAGGGGTCCAGACGTGGGTGCGGGAAGAGGTATGCCGCATGCATGCTGGAACAGGACTCCCTGCCTCCTGCCTGCTGCCTCTCTGCCACTCCGTCCTCCCGTCTGGGTGGGAAGGGCCAAGAAGAAAAAAAAAAAAAAAACCCTGCAGGTTACTCACTGGCCTTCCCAGGCGGGGCGGGCGCACCCAGGAGGAGGGAGAGGCCAGGCACAGACAGGGAGGGTCTTGGAAATATTGCTTCTGATTTCCTTTGTGAATACTTCCTGAACTTTAAACTCCATCTGCACAAGCCTGGGTACTCGGGGAAGCAGATAACACTTGGGAAGTTAGATTCCAAAAGCTCAGTGCAAAGCTTACTTTGAGAAGGCCAGGCTTTTGTGCACATACTTTCACATGGAACCCTGTAATTTGTTTCTCCTCTGTCTGAGCATCAATCCTAGCACAGAAAATGAGAGGAAGGGGGCAACCTCGGTGCAGGGGCCTGGAAAGGCCATGAGTGGGCAAGCCTGGATGCAATTCAGAGAATGAATTTCTCTTTTAGGCTCTCAGTTTCAGAGAAGGAAGATTCCTCGCCTTGTATAAGAGGCACATTCTTGAAACGGGTATCAGAAAATCAAGATTAAAGGAATGGAGGCACATGGAAAAGGCAAGAACTTGTTACCTGAGAGCTTGGCTGTTGATCAGTCCTGAAATGAAGTCTTTCATAAATGGGAGGGATCCTGCAGTTGACTGAAGGCTTAATTTTTTTATATACCATTTCCAAAACTGATGTACCATGAAATGTACTTCTGCAAGATACTAATAGGTATAATAAAAGTAAAAAAACCCAAAAATGTGCTGTACAGGTTTCTTTACTGTTGTTGTTCAGTTGTTAAGCTGTGTCTGACTCTGTGATCCCACAGACTGAAGCCCGCCAAGCTCCTCTGTCCATGGAACGTCCCAGGCAAGAACACTGGAGTGGGGTGCCACTTTCTTCTCCAGGGGATCTTCCCGACCCAGGGATCAAACGCAGGTCTCCTGCATTGGCAGGTGGATTCTTTACCGCTGAGCCACCTGGAAAGCCTGAAGCTCCTCGAAACCATTGCTGCTAAGTTGCTTCAGTCGTGTCCGACTCTGCGTGATCCTGTAGACGGCAGCCCACCAGGCTCCCCCGTCCCTGGGATTCTCCAGGCAAGAACACTGGAGTGGGTTGCCATTTCCTTCTCCAATGCATGAAAGTGAAAGTGAAGTCGCTCAGTCGTGCCCGACTCTTAGTGACCCCATCGACTGCAGCCTACCAGGCTCCTCCGTCCATGGGATTTTCCAGGCAAGAGTACTGGTGTGGGGTGCCATTGCCTTCTCCACTCACAACCTTTAACATGCAGCTATTGTGAATCTCCAAGATCAGGACTTAAAGTGTCAAGTTTCATTTTCCAGATGTTTTCTACTTGGGACCAGGAGGTCTTTGAGGTTCGAGAAATACAGAGATGGATTACTGGCATACTTTTCGTCTGAATGTTTAAATCCTCCCCAAATTCACATGCTGGAATCCAACGCCCAAAGCGATGGGGTTAGGAGGTGGGACTTCGGGAGGTGATTAGGTCGAGGGTGGAGCCTCATGAATGGCACTGTCGATCTCTGATAAAGGAGCCCTTCCTCCACGTGATGATACAACAAGAAGTCTGAGACTCGAAAGAGGACCCTGACCTGATCTCAGCCTTCCAGCTTCCAGAACTACGAAAAATAAATTTCTGTTGCTTATAAGTCACTCAATCTGTAGTATTTTGTTATAGCAGCCTGATTAGACTAACACACCTTCCTTTTTCTTTTTTTAATTTTTTAAACTTAGAGAAAAATTCAAGACAAAACATTTCAAGCAGTCTGTAAGGATATAAAATAAAAAGCAAATATCTGCCTATTCTAACAACCAGCCACATTCCCCAGAGGCTAGGAATTTCTTATGTATCTGCTTCAGAAATATTTATGCATGTAAAGTACACATAAATAGCCTTTTAAAAATTACACAACTGGAAAAATAACACAACTGGAATTAAAGTATACAGTATATTTAATTTAATATTAAAGGATATTAAAGTGCTAAGGTGTGCAGCAGTCCATGGGGTTGCAAAGAGTTGGACAGGACTGAGCGGCTGAACTGAACTGATGTGTTCTTATATTTTCAGGATTTTCCATAATAGCACACAGAATGACTACCAGCAAGTCAGAGTCAAAAAAAAAGTCAAAGGTAGATCTATAACATGGGAATCCTGCTTTACTAAAGGGTCCCTTACGTGGGTCACAGGACACTTTGTGACTCAATGTCAGAACACCCACTTCCTTTCCCTGCTGCTGCTGCTAAGTCACTTCAGTCATGTCCAACTCTGTGCGACCCCAGAGACGGCAGCCTACCAGGCTCCGCCGTCCCTGCAATTCTCCAGGCAAGAACACTGGAGTGGGTTGCCATTTCCTTCCCCAATGCAGGAAAGTGAAAAGTGAAACTGAAGTCTCTGAGTCGTGTCTGACTCCTAGCGACCCCATGGACTGCAGCCTACCAGGCTCCTCCATCCATGGGATTTTCCAGGCAAGAATACTGGAGTGGGGTGCCATTGCCTTCTCTGACTTCCTTTCCCAGCTCTGTCTAAACCCCACACGTGACACCTGCGTCCAGAATGGAGAGGACCCGAAGACTGAAACCACACTACCAGTCACTGCGAGGATCAATAACAGTGACAACGGCACCTCAGCTGCCACTCTACACATTTTTTAAGGCTTTGCACTTGTTAATTTCATGAAGCCTTACTCTCAACAATCCGATGAAGCGGGGCTATTACTAACCCGTTTCAGATTGAGACAGCCATCTCAGAGCGCACACCCAGCACACAACAAGTGCACAGTAAGGGCTGCTCCAATGTGTTCCCAGTGGACTTAAAGGTTCTTTCTTCATTGCAAGAGAATTCGGGGATGAAGCTAGGAGGCTAAGAAAGTGAAGTGAGAGTTGACTTAAGAAAGAATAGACCCTGAGACAGAGAGCAGGCGGAACAGAAGAGGAGCTGCCGCCCTGGGTTTCTTCAGCAAGCCGGTTATGTGGTTCAGTTGCTCAGTCATCTCAGACTCTTTGTGACCCTGTGGACTGCAGCATGTCAGGCCTCCCTATCCATCACCAACTCCCGGAGTTTGCTCAAACTCATGTCCAGTGAGTCAGTGATGCCATCCAGCCATCTCAGCTGTCATAGTCAGCATCAGCTGGTGATGAGGGGCATGCAAATGAGGGGGCGGGATAGTCACTGGGGGAGGAGGAGTTTGGGGGCCGTAACTCCTGATTTTCATCCCAGCTCCAATCTTTCCAAGGGGAGGAGGGGCTTTGTCCTTACTCAGATCAGAAAAGTCACCACTTTGGTGCATGATGAGTGTTTCTTATCTGTAAGGCTAATTTTATTGTAATGAGAGCATCACAAACAACAAGTTACATTTGGATAAGAGAGATTCCTGACTTTTCCCGCCTTTTTTGTCCACTTCCAGGATACTTATCAATCAAAAAATGTGCAGCTTCCTGTCAGTCTGGAGGTTCCTGTTTTTCTTTATCTACCCAAGGACCCTGGCTATTTACAAAATGCCGTGATCTCCCGTCACCTGGTCCCTGGCCCCATTTCTCTGCTCATACCTAGCTACCTGCTGTAAGGCCTGAAGTTCTATCCAGGAAGGAAACACGATGTTGGCAACCCTGATCTTTGGCACAGCACATTCCTCACGGTGGTACTAGAAAGTGGTGCCCATGTTCCCTTAGAGATAATGCAACTGGGAGTTCCATTCCCAAACCTGCCTCTGGCTTCCTATTCACGCCAGATATAAGATCTGGTAAAATGAGAGATACAACAAATCTCATTTGAATAGCAGAATGATGTTCCGTGAGCTCAGAGATTCTGAGAGGTTAGCCCCTGCGATCCTTCCTTTTTACTGATCAGTGAATGAAATGACATTCGGAAAATGTGTGGGTCACCTGTGGCTGACCTAAACCTGTAGATCAGGGTTGCCAACATCGTGTTTCCTTCCTGGATAGAACTTCAGGCCTTACAGCAGGTAGCCAGGTACGAGCAGAGAAATGGGGCCAGGGACCAGGTGACGGGAGATCACGGCATTTTGTAAATAGCCAGGGTCCTTGGGTAGATAAAGAAAAACAGGAACCTCCAGACTGACAGGAAGCTGCACATTTTTTGATTGATAAGGTACTGTGGGCACGTACCTTATTATATTGTCTCAGTCATAAAACAATGCTTAAATGTGCACAGGGACACCAAGATATTCTATTGGTATCGCACACACAGAATATACGGTATCACAAATCTGACATAATGTTAGTACACAAGTTAGAACAAGCATCAAATATTTACTTAGAAATAGCTTGTCTCGCATTCTTAGAATTTAAAGGTCACTTAAGAAGTGATTTGACCGATTCGTTTCTCTTAGAAAAACTGTCTAGGGATATCGGGAATCAAATCTCCTTAACTCTCTGAATCTATTTTCCTTTAAAAGCCAGAGACCTTCAGGATCAGTCCACTGGGTTCTTTTTCCCCTAGCACAGCTACAGAAGCATCCCTATGGTTTGGGACATCACTCTGGGTCTTAGCTTGATTCCAGGCGCTTGGATCTGATTCTCCTGCCAATCTCTCTCTCTCTCTTTCTGTTCCCCATCCTCCCTTCCCAGCAGGGAAAGCCTTGAAGGTGAGCTAAGTCTCGGAGAGGCCAGCAGAAAGAAGGGAAGAAGAGGAGAGACACAACTGGCTATAAGCGATGCATTTTCCTCTAAGGGTTAAAAGAAAAAGAAGGACAAAGAGCCTAGCTTCTTCCCTCCTCCCCTTTGACTCTGACCCAATGCTAGATGGTCGCTTTCAGCAGGGTACCCAGAAGATGGTAAGGAGCTTATGCATTTGGGGCCACCTGTCCCTACCCTGCCCTACAATTTAGCATCATTTTCATGCCCAATGCAGTGTTTCTTATCCTTAATTATATTCAGCAAAGACCGTCCATCCAGAAAGAAGTCCACACCAGCAGAGGTAGCACAGCCCTCCTCTGACAGAGGCATGCATTTAAAAGACAGAGATGTTTGCTTTGGCTGGTGCAGGGTCAGGAGGGATGTGGGGAAGGAGCCTTCTTGACGGCACCAGAGGCAGGGCTTGGGCCCCAGCTCAGCTACGTTATGCTCTGGTCCCGTTACAGGCGGGGACTCAGCTTCTTGGTTTCTCAGGTAAGGATAATATTATCTACTTCATGAGCCTGTGATTGAAGATTAACCAAAAGAGTATATAAAACGTTCTTTAAACAGCAGAGTTCCAGGTAACAGCATGAATACCAGGTAGTGACCATCGCTCTAAAGGCCTCGGTGGTGGAGCATGACGATTGCTTTAATAGAGAAATAATGTTTCTGTGGTTCATGACCCCTCAGCCCGGGGTCTACTCAGCTGCTGTTCCCAGGTCCATCAGAATAACTAGTAAATGAACACAACTCCAGTAGGAAATGGACCAGCTTATTTTCATGTGGACGCTGATTTTTTTTTCCTTCATCCTTTTCGATTTATCAGCTCTTCTGAACTACTTCCTTTTGGCAGAACTATTTTTAAATCTTTTGTTATGGAAAATTTCAAACATACATAAAAGTAAGAGAGAAAAGTCTAACAAATCGCCACGTAGGTACCACCAGCTTTGATAATTATCAATGTATTCAAATGTCCTTTTACCCTACCCGAATGGAATAAGCAAATTCCAGTATCATATCATTTTATTCAAAAACATTTCTACATGTATATCCAAAAGATAAGGTATAGGTTTGCAAGCATACCCAAAAATGTTACATCAGAAAACTATAATTACTTAATATCTAGTCAGTATGAAAATTTCTCCAAATATCAAAGATTCTTTGGTTCCTTATTCAAATCAATCCTGTAATTAGTTGACAAATGTTGCTTTTTTAAATATAAAAGTTCTTTTTTTATCTTTCCATCTTTATTTTCTTCCTGGCAATTCATTAAACCTGGTTCTTTTGTCATATAGATTGTCCCACAATCAACATTTTGATGATACAGTGATTTAACAAGTTCCTCCACCTCCTGCGTTTCCCGTGAATTTATAGTTAGATCTAGGGGTTTGCAAATATTCAGATTTAATTTCTGGATAGGATATTAAATTGATAGGTGGTCTTATGTCCTTCCATCAGGAGGCAATTCATATCAACTACCTCTGGTTTTGTGAGCTAAGCAACCATTGAGAATCAGGGCCTAGTTATACCTGCATAGAGATTGGAAAACGGTGATTTTTTTCCCCATCATTTCTCACATTACTACTTCTTATTAACTGGGTGCTATTATTATTAAAGGTTTACATTTGCCAGAAAGTATATAGTTCCCACTTCTGCTTTTGGCCATGAGGTGTTATGTTAGACAAAATATCAGTTCCTTTCTATCTACATATTTTATTAAAATCCATTATACTGAAAAGATGACCTAGTTTTAAAAATACTCTATTCGATTTCTGGGGAAACAACTGGGAATACTATCCAGAAACCTTCACTCCAAGGCAGAGAAAATGCAAGCCCACAGCACACCATTCAAGTTCAAGCTCGATTCTTGGCAGCATATTTTAGTCAAAGTGTAACAGTTTAACACCCAGTTTTTTCATCTATAAAATAGGGATATAATACCAACTTTGTGGATTTTGTGAGGATCCATGATAAAGTATGCAAAGAGCCTGTTCCAGTGTCCAAGAAAAAAAAAAAAAAAAAACAGTAGATGCTCCACAAAATGCAGTTACTACTGGTTTCAGCTCTGTTTCCCCCAGACCCAGCACAGATTCTGGCCAAGAGGAGTCACACAATAAATGCTGGATAAATAAATAAAGGGCTGCTGGGCTTACTCTGTCCCACGTTGATGATGGCTTAAAGATGCTGAGAATATAGAAATGAATGAAACAAAGTCTCTACTCATTAATTTACATTTAATTGTGTGAAGGAATGGAGATGGGCATTATTTGCTCCAGGATAATTATCCCAATTGGCTACTTAGAAAATAAGTACTGTTGGTAACTCACAGGGTGGGGCAAGAGAGCGGAACAGGATCGACTCAACTACATCACCAGACACATGAGAAGACATCAATTTTCTCCATCAGAATGATAAACTAGTACTATTATTACCTTTGACTTATGCAGTAGACACTTATCTAGCACACTGGGCTCAACTGTATCTTCCCAAAAGACAGGCTGATGTCCTAACCCCCAGAACCTGTGAATGTGAGCTTATCAGGAAATACAGTCTTTGCAAATGTAATCTATTTAAAATGAGGCTTCCCTGGTGGCTCAGATGGTAAAGACTCTGCCTGCAGTGCAGGAGACCCGATTTCGACCCCTGGGTCAGGAAGATCTCCTGGAGAAGGGAACTGCTATCCACTCCAGTATTCTTACCTGGAGAAGTCCATGGACAGAGGAGCCTGGAGGGCTACAGCCCAAAGGGTAGCAAAAAGCTGGACACGACTGAGTAACTGACACTTTCGCTTTTCACTTTCACACTGGACTAGAGTGGGTTTTTAATCCAGCCACTGGTGTCCTCACAAGGGACAGGGAGACTCGGATACACAGGGAAAACCATGGAGAGATAGATTCAGAGATTTAAGTTATGCTGCCATAAAACAAGAAAGGCCCAGAACTGCCAGTAACTATCAGAGGCTAGAAGAGGCAGGGAAGGACTCTTCCTTGCAGTCTTTTGAGCGAGCACGTCTCTCCTGATACACTGACCCCAGGTTTCTAGCCTCCAGAACGAGGAGAGAATGGATTTCTCTTGTTTTAGGACACCCAGCTTGTGGTAACTTTTTTGGGCAGCTCGAGCAACCTAACACACCCAGGAAACCCAACCAACGATCTGGACCAGTCAGCCTACTTGTGGCTCCAACCGTTTAGTGGGATAAAGAGAGGCGAGGAGAAGGGGGGGGGTCCTGGACAGGAGAACCGGAACCAGTTTTAGTCCATCTTACATCAGCGGGGCCCAGGACTGACTCATCGGAGCTGTGCAAGTACCAACAGGTAAGCCTGCTTTACCTGAAAAGCAGGGAGACAGAAGCCACAGAACTTGCTGACATGGATACCTTGGGAATGAGACTGCTCTTTGTGAAGTCTGGCAAGGGAGATACTGATGGCCTCTTCCACAGGATAAAGGGGGAAACACAAACACTTCAGACACCGCGGGAAAAGCCTGTGTCCCAGGCACCCACCTCTCTACCCTGACGGGTTTCGAGAAGGCTCGATGGCCTAACAGAGAAGCTGCCAAGCGCTCCCTAGTTACCCAGCCCCTGCCACCTGAGCCCTGAGCTCTGAGTGCCATGCGGAGCCTCTGCCATCCACCCCCTCACACTCAGTGCAGTAAAGAACTCAGCCTGGGAGAGGTGCTAGTCTGGTGCTCTTTATAAAGTCCTTATCTGGATACTGGGCTTCCCTGGTGGCTCAGCTGGTAAAGAATCCACCTGCAATGAGGGAGACCTGGGTTTGATTCCTGGGTAGGGAAGATCCGCTGGAGAAGGCACAGGCTGCCCACTCCAGTATTCTTGGGCTTCTTCTGGTGGCTCAGCTGGTAAAGAATCCACCTGCAATGCAGGAGACCTGGGTTCAATCCCTGGGTTGGGAAGATCCCCTGGAGAAGGGAATGGCTACCCACTCCAGTATTCTGGCCTGGAGAATTCCATGGACTGTATAGTCCATGGAGTCGCAAAGAGTAGGACACGACTGAGCGACTTTCACTTTCGCTTGTCTGGATCCTGGGGTAGGACCGGTGGCCTGGCCATTCACAAATGCCTTTGCAGCCCCCTTTCTGTGCCAGCTGCTGGGCTCGATGCTGGAGTCTAAGAACGAGCTACCACTTCTGATAAATCAATTATCTTAGGGATGAGGGATTCTCAGTGGGTCAAGAATCTGCCTCCAACGCAGGAGACACAGGAGACACGGGTTGGATCCCGGGGGCAGGAAGATTCTCTGGAGGAAGAAAATGGCAACCCACTCCAGTATTCTTGCCTGAAAAATCCCATGGACAGAGGAGCCTGGCGGGCTACAGTCCTTGGGGTTGCAAAGAGTCGACACGACTAAAGTGTATGGGATTAGGTATGGCTCCTTTTCTTCCTCTTACACTCTCTTTTAATTTTATAATAATGTTTTATAATGAAATACTTAAAACTCTGATCTAAGTTTAAAAAGAGATGTGGGAAAAGCTACATGTATGTGTATATATGAATGTAGTTTATATATCATACATACATATCTCCCCCTACACACACACACACACACACACGTGCACAGGCACACATGCGCGCACACTGCTCAATCTCCCCACAAGGCACAGCACTAGGAACTAGGAAGCCAGGGCCTGCCCTCCGGTCCACCCACCCCCACACCACACTGCCTACCACTGCTTCGCAGCACATGAGTCAGTCCTTAATTGGTGGCTAATTATCTCAAGTGTGCCAGTCTTATTTCCCCAGACGAGCTCCCCGAGGGCAGGAATCCCCTCCTTTCAGCCCATCTGTTAGGACCTGCTCAAAAGCCCACCAGGCCCCAGGATTAGCAGGCCTTACAGACTGGACGATGCAATAGACGTCTCTGGACATTCCTGGAAAACAAGGACGAGCTGCCTGGGGATTATATTTGGGCAAGGAAGGAAGCAGAAAACAGCGGGCCTGAGAGCTCTGCTCACATGTAGGGTCTGCTTATTCATGACCTATCCGTTCACCATATGGCACCACCAAGACCGCGGTGTAGAACAGGCAAACAGATTGAGAGAGAGGCACCTGTGAGGCACCAGCACCTGGGGAACAGATGTGTGTGCATGTACACGTGCGCATGTGTGTGCATGTGTGTGTGTGCGTGTACACATATGCACACTGGCATGTGTGCATGCACACGCATGCCCCCTGGCATGCATACAACACTGGGAGGCTACAGCAAATAAAAGCCTCTGTGGTGGGTTCTGGAATTGTATTGCTCCTTCATGATTGCCATGGGTGCTTTGGAGGCCTGCTGGGAGCAACCAGGATAATTCAGTCCCAAATGTCTTTGGAAATGTGGAGTACTACGTGCCAGCCATGGTGACTTAGTGGTAAGGAATCTGGAAGAATCCACTTGCAATGCAGGAGACACGTGTTTGATCCCTGGGTCAAGAAGGTCCCCTGAAGAAGGGAATGGCTACCTGCTACAATATTCTTTCCTGGAGAATCCCATGGACAGAGGAGCCTGGCGGGCTCCAGTCCATGGGGTTGTCGAGTCTGACACGACTGAGTGACTCCAACAACAACCACCCGTGCCAGACTCTGAGCTAAGTCCTTTATGTCTGTTCCTTGATGGATCCCATTCAGAGGCTCTGCCTCCGGGTAGTCCTATCCCTGTGCCAGTGGCTGGGAAACTGCCGTGAAAGCACAGATCTCCTGTTTTGGTGACACCTGCATAGATTTTCTCGGAGAAGGCAATGGCACTCCACTCCAGTACTCTTGCCTGGAAAATCCCATGGAAGGAGGAGCCTGGAAGGCTGCAGTCCATGGGGTCACTGAGGGTCGGACACGACTAAGCAACTTCACTTTCACTTTTCACTTTCCTGCATTGGAGAAGGAAATGGCAACCCACTCCAGGGTTCTTGCCTGGAGAACCCCAGGGACAGGGGAGCCTGGTGGGCTGCCGTCTATGGGGTCGCACAGAGTCGGACACGACTGAAGTGACTTAGCAGCAGCAGCATAGATTTTCTGCATGACCGCAGTTCAACACTACCGGGAGGGAGGGAAGAGGAAAGTACTAAGGGACGTTGTGAGTCCCAAGCCCTTTTTCTTCTCCGCTTGCGTCCATCAGGTAGCAATATGAGTGAGGAGCTCTGACCAGAGACCCTGAAATGATTCCACAAAGCCATCTCCATGCATCTCTCTGTCCTTGAGCAGAAGGGGAAAGAGAACCTCCCTGAAGCTGCTGAAGGAGGGTTAAAAGCAGATGACCCTATATTTGAGACAGCAAAAGAGACACAGATGTAAAGAACAGACTTTTGGACTTTGTGGGAGAAGGCGAGGGTAGGATGACTTGAGAGAATAGCATTGAAACATGTATATTATCATATGTGAAACAGATTACCAGTCCAGGTTCAATGAATGAGACAGGGCACTCAGGGCTGGTGCACTGGGATGACCCTGAGAGATGGGCTGGGGAGGGTACGGGGAGGGGGGTTCAGGATGTACACCTATGGCTGACTCATGTCAATGTATGGCGGGAACCACTACAATTTGTAAAAATAATTAGCCCCCAATTAAAAAAAAAAACCTGCATCCTCCTTCCTCTCCATACAGAGCGGCTAATGGAGGTGAGAGCCATAGAAACCAAACAAAAGGCGCCCAGGAGCCACACATCCTCCCCCGCCTGCTGCCAGCCGCTGTGGGAAGGGGAGGGGGCGGCTCTCCTCAACAGCTTAATGCAGATCGGGGCTGTCATCTTCCCAGGGAACAGACTCCACGGCTGGCTGAGAGCGAGCAAGTGTTATCCTCAGGCAACACAGCAGACAGATTCTCCTTTGAATCCAAAAGTCAGCAACAGAATGGATCACAAACATGTGGATGGGGTTCTAACCCCCCCACCTAATCTAAGGAGGCTGGGTTCCTCCCAGAACCAGCCCCATCCACCCACCCATCCTCACCCCCACCCCCAGTCTCTCAAAACCAGGCTCCCAGCCAGTTATCCCATGTCACAGCGGGAAGGGGTGAAGCTGGAGGTGGGGCGGTGCAGGCGGCTTTCCTGGGTTCCAGCCACAGAAGGCACTCTCAGGCCACGTCCCCTGGGGTCTCATGGTAATGGGCGAGTCTGTCTGACAGCATCTATTAGCAAATGAGAATATTCAGCTTGCTGTGCAGATTTAAGAAGATTGTGAAAAAAAAATCACAATCACACCCTAAAATGTCCAAGATGCTAAGTACATCAATGACCCAAAAAAGGCAAGTACTTTGCATACATCACAAGCAAGCACTGCGTTTTAACCCAGCAAAGAAAACAGAGCCATTTCCTTGTTGGGCTTATTTTATTTATACCCTTTAAAATCGCTCTTCTGGGGATATAAATTCCATGAAAGAAGTCATCATTTTTTTTGGACATTAAACATATTTTACTGTTGAGGTCTCCAAATGGGCTTGAGTGTATTAAACCTACCTCAGTGCCTAGGACTTCTTTTGTCATCTTTGTAGAACTAAGCTGAACGGTAAGCTGTTCAAGTAAACAGCTTACAGGTCAACTGTTTCTGGGACTGAGGCTGCCATACAGAAAACAGATGATCTATCCTTTATCAATCCAAGGCATGATGATAATAACTATAATAATAATAATCATTATATTATTATTATACTAGAAGAGCTGACAAGAAGCACACCTATAGTATCAAGCACTTTTCTAAAAGCATTAAGTACATTTTTCGGCCTTCTCATCAAACCTATGAAATTATTAACACTATTATGATTGTTCTGTGGTTTCCCCGTGACTCAGCAGTAAGGAATCTGCCTGCAATGCAGGAGATCCAGTTCGATCCCTGGATTGGAAAGATCCCCTAGAGGAGGTCACAGCAACCCACTCCAGTATTCTTGCCTGGAGAATCTCATGGACAGAGGAGCCTGGTGGGCTACAGTCTAAGGGGTCGGACACACACAGAGCTGGACACAACTGAAGTGCCTTAGCAATGATTGTTCTATTTTCCTAGACAAAAGAAACTGAAGCTCAGGAAAGTTAAGTGTCTTGTACAAGGTCAAACTGCTCATAAGTACAGAAGCCAGTGTTCAACCCAAGCAGTTGGTTGCCAAAGGACTAGTGGGCAGATAGCAAACGTGGCTTGAACATGGAAGGGGCTGCCTCTCTAGGGAGAGCATCCTTCAACGTGAGGTGTTCAGGCAGTGACCACTGTACCAAGGACCCATATACACACTGCTCAGTATAAAATGGAGAGCCGATAAGGACCTACTGTACGGCACAGGGAACTCTACTCAGTAATCTACAGTGACCTATATGGGGAAAGAATCTAGAAAAGAGTGGATATATGAACATGCAAAACCGATTCACTTTGCTGTACACCCAAGACTAATACAACATTGTAAATCAACTCGTCTCCAGTGAAATTTATTTTTAAGAGCTTCACTGAGAACATGGGCTAACTACCCGCTCTGGTCCCTGGTGATACTCAGTTCTTCACATTCCATTACTCTGAGCTGTTAAGTAGTTACACTGAGTAGGTGTCACTATGGCCAAGCTTCAGATGAAGAAATAGAGGCTTGGAGGCATTAAGTGATTTCTTAAAGCTTGATCACTGCTAAGTGGGAGAGTGAAGCCTCCAATCGAGGTCTTCTGACTCCTAGTCCAGGGCTCAGTCCAGCACGCCAGGGATCCACATCACTGGAGGTAACGTGAAGGGGAGGACGGGCCTGGAGAAAACCTAGTCAAGGGCCACAGTCAGCAGTACACATGCACGGCCTGGGCAGAGGGTGGTGGAAGTGCACTCTGGAGGCTTATTTAAAATGTGGGATGGTGGCAGCCCACAGTGGCATGAAAGTGACCCAGGGGAAAGGACATGATGCCCATCCTTCCAAGGGTGAGGAACTTAGGATCACAGAGGAGGAAGGGAAGCCAGACAGCTTTAGGACAAGAAAGTCAAAGGAGCAGGTCTTCCTCAGAGGCTAAAGAATCTGCCTGCAATACGGGTTTGAGCCCTGGGTCAGGAAGATCCCCTGGAGGAAGGCATGGCAACCCACTCCAGTATTCTTGCCTGGGGAATCCCATGGACAAAGGAGCCTGGAGGGCTACAGTCCATGGGGTCACAAAGAGTCAGACATGACCAAAGTGACTTAGCACCCATGCAAGTACAAGGAGCACAAAAACGGGTAGAGAAGGTGAACTATTTTCTCACTATCAACAAGAGTTTGAAAGATACAGGTGACTGAGGATGGAGCGTGTGCTCAGTCACTCGGTCGTGTCTGACTCGGGCTCCTCTGTCCATGGAAATTTCCAGGCAAGACTACTGGAGCAGGTTGCCATTTCCTACTCCATGGGACCGTCCTAACCCAGGGGTCCAACTCCCATCTCTTGCGTCTGCTGCACTGGCAGGCAGATTCTTGACCGCTGCGCCACCTGGGAAGCGCAGGATGGAGTCAGTGAATGAGGAAAAGGCGGAGCGGGGCAGAGGGGCTCTGGCCTCAGATGGATGACGAGTGGCAGCGGGGATGGGGGAGACGGGGGATTGCGAGGGGCGGGGCTCTAAAAGGAAAGGCGTAGCTGCTGCAGAAGCTGGGGAACCTTCCCAGGGTTCCATGTCCTAGTCCCAAAGCTCTCACCAGAATATTAGTATGAGGATGGGAGAGGCACTGTGAGTTTTAGATGAGACGACATGTGTAAAAGTACCTGATGGTGCCTGGCAGAGAGCAGGGACCTGAGAACTTTTTGCTGAAATTAAAGCTGAGTCCTGTAGACCTTCCCTGGTGGCTCAGATGGTAAAAGCGTCTGCCTACAATGCGAGAGACCTGGGTTCGATCCCTGGGTCGGGAAGATCCCCTAGAGAAGGAAACGGCAACTCCCTCCAGTACTCTTGCCTGGAAAATCCCATGGATGGAGGAGCCTGGTGGGCTACAGTCCATGGGGCTGCAAAGAGTTGGAGATGACTGAGCAACCTCACTTTCTTTCAGTTTCACTTTTCTGTAGACCTTGGGAAATTTTCTCCTCTCTGTTGGCTTCTGTCTTTTAGCCAAATACTTACCGTGTATACTGTTACGGGCACTGTGTTTGAGGTGATCTGAGAATGACTCGATGGACATGAGTCTGGGTGAACTCCGGGAGTTGGTGATGGACAGGGAGGCCTGGCGTGCTGTGATTCATGGGGTCGCATAGAGTTGGACACGACTGAGCAACTGAACTGAACTGAACTTAAGAATGAATCAGATATTGACACAGCTTTCAGTCTCACTGATAGAGACTATACTGCAAACTGATGGTCAATATTCACTTGTTCAGCAAATAATTACTGAGCATCTATTGTGTGCCAGGCACTTGGTGATGTACCAGTGATGACAGAAAGTCCCTTCGAACAAGGAGCTCGTATGCAGCTAACAGACGATATCAGAAACAGACAAATATCATCAAGTGAGGTTAAGGGCAATGGAAAAATACAAAACAGGGTAGGAGGACAGAATGAAGACAGGAGCACAGGAGGCCCTATGTCACATGGGGTGATCTGGGGAGGCCTCCCCGAGGGAGCAACTGAGCAGAAACACGAATGCAGTAAGGGAGGGAGGTGTGTGACCATCTTGAGGAGTGGTTTTTCCAGATAGAGGGACTAGCAAAAGAAAGAGTCCTGAGGCAAAGAACAGCATATGAGCCAGTTCTGTATGAACATGACAAAGCAGAAAGGAGTGAGGGATCCAGTGGAGCTGCTGTGGTAGAGAAGTTACTCCTGCTGGGGGAGTGTTGGTGTATTTCGGGAAAGCATGATGAGGAACCAAGGCAGGCTTCCTGGAGGTGCTGACGTCTGAGATGGACCTTGATTGAGGGACCATATGGACTCCTGGCAAAAAACACTGGCAACCAAACCCCAAAGAGAGGAAAACAGAGGATGTGCGTGGGGAACAAAGAAGCATTTGGTTTAGACGGACAGTGTAACTGATAGAAGGTGGTGGTTGACAATCAAGCAGGAAAAGTAAGACCAAAAAAAGGAGGGAGAGAGAAAGGGAATCATACTTTATACGATTTCACTTAATTACTATTTACTTCAGTAAATAATCATTTTTTTCCATTAGATGAAACAAATATTTCTCTTAGTAAATAGCTCCCAATACACACTGCTGCTGCTAAGTCACTTCAGTCGTGTCCAACTCTGTGCAACCCCATAGATAGCAGCCCACCAGGCTCCCCTGTCCCTGGGATTCTCCAGGCAAGAACACTGGAGTGGGTTGCCATTTCCCTCTCCAATGCATGAAAGTGAAAAGTGAAAGTGAAGTTGCTCAGTCGTGTCCAACTCTTAGCGACCTCATGGACCGCAGCCTACCAGGCTCCTCCGTCCATGGGATTTTCCAGGCAAGAGTACTGGAGTGGGGTGCCATTGCCTTCTCCGATACACACTGCTAAGCTCATTTAAAGATGACGAACTGTGGGACTTCCCTGGCGGTCCAGTGGTTGAGACTCCTTGCTCCCAAGGCAAGGGGCAAGGGTTCGATTCCTGGTCAGGGAACTAAGATCTGAGTTCTTACGGCTTACAGCTCCACCAAAAAAAAAAAAAGACAACCTGAAGACAGGTTAAACCTGAGACTGAGCCATGGATGACAGAGTAAGGAGGTCAGAGTTCAGGCAGGGAAGTCCTAGAAGGTTTGTGAACACAGGCGGCACTGTGCCACCCTGGGGTGAACACAGTGAGGACTGAGGTTGCAGGGTCAGGGACAAGCAAATGACGGTACAGACCTCAGACTATCGACTTCCGGGATTGCCTTCTTTCTTTTGAAGAGTTGGCCCTTCCACATCCCCGGATGAGAAACAGATATGGCGCTCGGACTATACTCATTACATCACATCATTTTACACATGGTATTTTAGCATCCTTGGGTTTTTGCATCCACAGGGGCTCCCGGGGTCCCTGCAGAGATCAGGCATGCAAGCATGTATGCTCGGTTGTGTCCAACTCTTTGTGGCCCCCTGGACTGTAGCCCACCAGGCTCCTCTGTTCATGGGATTCTCCAGGCAAGAATATGGGAGTGGGTTGCCATTGCCTACTCCAGGGGATCTTCCCAACCCAGGGATCGAACCAGCATCTCTTGCAACTCCTGCCTTGGCAGGTGGATTCTTTAACCAACTGCGCCTCCTGGGAAGCCCGAAAAGATGGGGGGGATGACGATATTCCCAAGGTCACAGGGCACAGTGATTGGCCTATATTAAGTTTCTAGTACCTGATTACTAGCCCACCCAATAAGAAGTTCGGAAACAAGAAAAGCACAGACCTGCGCAATCTAGTCCTCTTTTTCTTGTGACTCATGTTCTGGGTGACACACTCAGGACCTGCCCACAGAAGGCTGGACATTCTGAACTTTTTCTAACTGTCACAAGGCAAAGTGTCAAGAAGGTCCTCAAACTTCGAAAACTTGGATTTGGGGTTTTTAAAATAAAACAAAATAATACAAATTGTGGTATATTAATAATATAATAAAGCACTACTCAGCAATAGAAAGGAATGAATTATTGATACATGCAACATGGATGAACCCCCAAATAATAATGTGTGAGAGAAGCCAAATTACAGAAACTACGGTACGATTCCACTTAGACAAGATTTTTAAAAATGTAAACAAGTCTGTGTAGGCAGAGTAAGGGGTGCCTGGGGCAGGACTTGGGAGTGGGGACAATTAAGGAGAAAAGGAGGATTACAAATGGACACCAGGAACTTTCGAGGGTGGCGGATGCATTCATTATCTTGATTATGGTGATGGCTTCACCAATGTAGACAAGTGTCAGAGCTCATCACACTGTACCCTTTTAATGTGTTTCGTTTATTGTGTGTCTATTATACCTCAATAAAGCTGGAGGAAAAACAGAATGTTCTGTCTGCGGATCTTAAACAAAGCCCCTATAATCAGGGGAGAACTACACATTTCCATGAACTTTGTGGCACAGATCTTGTGTATTCACGAACAGCTGTGTTCTCTGCTTTCTGGGCACGAAGCGAGACCACGTTTTCCAGCCTCTCTGGCAGGAAGGCATGGCCAGGCCTTGAATTCTGGCCGGCAGATTGTGCACGCCCACCTCCCACCCACCACCTGAATGGAGGAGACTCTGAGGGCAAGTGGGTCCCCGAACTCTGGAGCACAGCACCCTGTCACCAGTACCCACGGTGGCGAGAATGAGAAATAAACCTGAACTCTGCTGAGCCACTGAAATCTTTGGAGATGCTAGAGCAGTTAGCCTCCTCGCCAAGGCATCATATAAATTACTTAAACATCATGAACATATCTCAATATTTGACATAAAGTATATAAAATATATATGACACATAAGACAAAATATATCATTAACACATGTATCGTACAATACATGCATGCGTGCTCAGCCACATCTGACTCCTTGAAACCCCACAGACTTTAGCCCACTAGTTTCCTCTGTCCGTGGGATTATTCTGGCAAGAATACTGGAGTGGGTTGCCATTTCCTACTCCAGGAATATTCCTAATACCAATACTACTATTGGTAGCTGAAGAGAGAGCAAATCATTGGAACTTAAGAAGCCTTAGTTTTGCCCTCTGTGAAAAGGCAGGACATTTTTCTTCTTATCTCATGGACTATAATAAAGAGTGAATAAATTTATATATGTATTTGAAAGCTTTTTGAAAAAAAGTATGTTTTTCACCTACAATATAATTACTTTAACTGCCATTACAAATGTCCGTATTTGATAGCCTTAGGACAAGCTCACGGTATTACTCCTATCCAGGACTAATTTGTGACTTTTCTTTGTTCCAAATCAGATAGTCTCAGCTCCAGCAAGTCCCTCATATTTGATATAATCTGAGCAGCCAGAGGATGAGATGGTTGGATGGCATCACTGACTCGATGGACATGAGTTTGAGTAAGCTCCAGGAGTTGGTGATGGGCAGAGAAGCCAGGCGTGCTGCAGTCCATGGGGTCACAAAGAGTCGGACACGACTGAGCGACTGAACTGAACTGAACTGAGCAGCCATGACCTGAAAACCATTCACTGGGATAATTCTTAGCAATAATAATAATGCTAAGCAATAATGTTAGCAATTCAGGAACAGCAGTGAGAGCAACTGGGTGCCTATGGGGCCCAGATGTGCCCAGTCACCCGCTCTGCTTCAGAGGGTGCCCCCAGACCCTGGGTTAGACCTGGTTTTGGTGCTTTCTCTGGCTTCAGTTGTCCCCACACTCCAGCTTCTAGACCACAGTCCACTTACCCAGGACTCTAGAGTCCTTTGCCTAGATAGCCATGGGCCTGCTCTCTGATCTCTTCTCCCAAGATTTCTCAACTCCCAAGATTTCTTCCAGACTCTTCCAGGTAGCACTAGCGCTGCCATGGGAAAGTTAAAGTGTTAGTCACTCAGTCGTGTCCAGCTCTTTGTGACCCCACAGACTATGGCTTGCCAGGTTCCTCTGTCCATGGAATTCTCCAGGCAAGAATACTGGAGTGGATTGCCATTCCCTTCTCCAGGGCATCTTCCCAACCCAGGAATAGAATCCAGGTCTCCCACATGGCAGGCAGATCCCGTGCCAACTGAGCCACCAGGGAAGAACTACCATACGTACAATAACAAAAAGTTCTGCCTATAATACTACATTTCAAGCAGGTGAGATCAGACATCTTCATCGAATGTCACCTCTTCATTTTGGAATTAGTGATCTCAATCTAAGTTACACCACTGTAACAGACAACTCCAAAATACTGTGGACTTATAATTATGAAGATTTATTTTTCCCAAAACATCCATCGAGAATTAGCTAAGCTTGGTCCACATCCTTCTGAGGCTCAGGCTGAAATGCAGCCCCATCTCATCTGAGCATTCGTGGGAACTGCCCAAGCAGTTCTGATGCAGGCCCATGTAACAGATATCCAAGTATCTCAGAGCAAGGACCAAGCTAAAACCGTTTTAATAAAGTATGTCTCATCCTCCATGACCAATGCATGTTCATACCAATCCAGAAGGCCAAGATGGAACTGTGACTTCCTAGCCTCCTCAGAGCATGACACAGAAACCTCTCTGTGCAGCTAGAAGACAGCCCCGGCCGGAGGGTCCTTCCCTTCTCTCTCCCCTCCCCTAGCCTCCTCCATTCCCCACTGTCCTCAGCTCCAGGCTTTATTCCCAGCCCCTGCAGGCCTAGGGCTGCACATGCCCACAGTGCGGGCTGCATCCAGGCGCACAGATCTGGAAAGAGATCAGAGAGCAGGCCCACGGCTATCTAGGCAAAGGACTCTAGAGTCCTGGGTAAGTGGACTGTGGTCTAGAAGCTGGAGTGTGGGGACAACGGAAGCCAGAGAAAGCACCAAAACCAGGTCTAACCCAGGGTCTGGGGGCACCGTCTGAAGCAGAGCGGGTGACTTTGACAAAGGGAAAAGCACATGGAAATTTATGCTGGAAATGTGACTTCTACCTGCATTGCACTGGTCAAGAAGCAGGTCCCGTGGTCAAGCCTGACATCAATGGGGCAGGAATATCATCCTGTTGCAAAGGGGCCTCTGTCATGGGGAGGGATCAGGAATGTTTTGGCCACTGATACAGGCCAACTTTGTTTTTATTGCATTTTGCTTTATTGCACCATACAGAGGTTTTGTTTTTTTTTAACAGACTGAAGTCTTGTGGTGCCCCTGCGTCTAGCAAGTCAATGTTCCAATAGTATTTATTTGCTTACTTTGTGTCTGTGTCCTGTTTTGGCAATTCTTACAATATCTCAAACTTTTCCATTATTACATGGTTATGGTGGTCTGTGATCAGTGATATTTGACATTACTATTATAAGTGCAGATGTGGTGGAAACGGCAAGAGAACTAGAAATGGAGCCTAAAGATGTGACTGAACGGCTGTCATCTCATAATAAAACCTTAACAGGTGAGGACTTGCTTCTTATGAAGAGCAAAGAAAGTGGTTTCTTGAGATGGACATTCCTCGTGGTGAAGATGCTGTGAAGACTGTTGACATGGCAACAAAGGATTCTGAATATTAGGTAAACTTAGTTGATAAATCAGCGGCAGGGTTTGAGAGCACTGACTCCCATTTGGAAAGAAGTGTTACTATGGGTAGAATGCTATCAAGCCTGCTATAGAGAAATCATTTGTGACAGGAAGAGTCAATCAATGTGGTAAACACCATCGCTGTCTTATTTTAAGAAGTTGCCAGAGTCACCTCAACCTCCAGTCAACATCGAGGCAAGACCCTCCACCAGCAAAAAGATGACAACTTGTCAAGGCTCAGGTGTTGATTAGCATTTTTTAGCAATAAAGTATTTTTGAAATTTTTAATCTTTTATTAATCTGGCTGCACCAGGTCTTAGCTGTGGCATGCAGGATCTTCAGTCTTCCTTGAAGCATGCAGAATCTTTAGTTGCAACATGCAGCATCTAGTTCCCTGACCAAGGATTGAAGCCAGGCCCCCTGCATTGGGAGTATTAGCCACTGGATCACCAGGGAAGTCCCCCAAAAGTATTTTTTTAATTATGGTATCTATCTTGCTTTTTAGACATAATGCTATTGCACACAAAATAGACTCTAGTATAGTGTGACTATAACTTTTACTATACTAGGAGACCAAAAAATTTGCATGATCCACTTTATTGCAAAATTCACTTTACTGTGGTGGTCCGGAAAGGAACCTGAAATATATCCAAGGTCTTCTTTCTTTAGACATCAGTTATTGCTGTCATTGTTGCTGTTATTGTTGCTGTTGTTCAGTCACTAAGTCATGTCTGACTCTTTGTGACCCCACGGACTGCAGCATGCTAGACTTCTCTGTCATGCACTACCTCTCAGACTTTGCTCAAATTCAGGTTCATTGAGTCGGTGATGCTATCTAACCATCTCATCCTCTGCTTTCAATCTTCCCCAGGATCAGGGTCTTCTCCAATGACACTAGACACCAGTACTGAGGGTTCAAAGAAGGTGAGCAAAGCCCAGGGGTTGAAAACAAGGATTAACAGCTTACAACTGGTTGCTTTCTCAACGCTTAATGCCTTGCCAGAAGCAGACACTCAGTGTAAGGGAGGTGGGGGGGGGGGTGGGTACTGAGATATGCCAAAGTGGAAAATGCCCCCACAGTCCCAGCATCCTCTTTGGGAAAAGGACAATTACTTGGCAAAAGGAAAGCAGCAAGTCTCCCGGGATACATTCTGGCTCAAACTAATAATGTGTTGCTTGAGGCAACCAATTTGTACAAACAAACCAACCCTGAAGAGGAGGAGGGGGAGGCCCCTCATGAAAGTAACCCTGGCACTGGCTTCCTGCCCCATCCAGCCCTCTCTCTCACCCCACCTTCCCTCCCACCTCTTTTCAGGAAAGCATTTTATTCCTGATTCTAATTCTGCGGGAAAATGCCATAGACACAAGTGGTTTCCCCAAGCATGCTGATGAGCCCACCCTTCAGTCAGTAAGAAGAGAACAGATAAAAGAAACTGCCTTTCTCTAAAGGCAGTTTACACAAATTAGCCAGCAACATAAAGTGGGACTTCTTTGGGGTTCCATTTAGCCGTTTTTCCAAAACATGAAAGAATTTTCCTCCCAGAGACTCAGTCCTAGATCTAAAACAAGAGGAATTCTGAGAACCACTTGATATTGCTACCATCATAATAACTACTCCTTATTTTATTCCAGAAACTTTCTGTTCCAGATCTCGTGGAACCTTCAGAATAAACCTGCAAGCTCAGAGTTATCATTATTATTTCCATTCTACAGTTGAGGAAACTGAAGGTCACTGAGGTTAAAGAATCTGCCAGATGTCACAGAGCAGAGAAGCAGCAGAATTGATGTTTGGTCTGTCAAACTCAGAAGATTACGGCTTTCCATTACACTATATTTACTTCCTGCAAAGAATAAGCAACTAGCATTTGCTAGTGAGAAATCAAACACAAGTGCGTGACAGCAAAACCTGAAATTCTAGCCTCCTGTCCAAAGCAAAAGAGGCTAGCACTCAACCCCTCAAAAAACCAGCCTCCAAACGAACGCATTTATCATAAAAGAAATTTTAAAATGCTCCAGTAACATGTCTAATTTTCTAAAAGGAAGTATTTTCATGCTTATTTTTTCTGATTTTTAGAATTATCTATGGTTATTATAATCTAGATCCTCCAGAAATAAATGTAGTAAGGAATGGAAAGTCCACTACCCCAGTATAACCAATATTAGCAGTTGGGGATATATCCCATTAATATTTTTTCTATATAATTAGAAATATACATACACACACACAAATATAGCAAAAGTATATATACAGACTGGGGCTTCTGTGGTAGCTCAGTCGGCAAAGAATCTGCCTACAATATAGGCGACCTGGGTTTAGATTCCTGGGTTGGAAAGATCCCCTGGAGAAGGGCATAGCAACCCACTCCAGTATTCTTGCCTGGAGAATTCCAGGAGCAAAGGAGCCTGGTGGGCTTCAGTTCACAGGATTGCAAAGAGTTGGACACGACTGAGAGACTAACATATACATATATAGACCAGTATAACAAAATAATCATACATCCTATTCTCTAGCCTGCCTTTTTCAATTAATATAATTGGAACACTTCCCATGCCTGCATAGCATTTCACATTGACATTTGGGCTTTGTTTGTTTGCTTTGGCTAATACAAATTGTGCTCCTTTGCACATATAGGCACATATCGAATTATTTCCTTGGGATAAACTGATTGTTAAAAAGTGACATTTAAATTGACATCAATAGCGAGAATGCCCTCCAGAAATGTCTTTCTGCGATCTTTGTATGCAAATTCCCAGCTCTCCACTGCCAACACGAGATACATCCAATCATCTGAACTTTACCAAGCTGATGGACATCATTGTTGATCTGCACAACTGATTATAGGCATCATCATCTTTTTGCATAACGTCCGCATTTCTTCTTTTGTGAACTATTATATTTACTTTTGAGTTGGCATGTAAGCCAATGAGTCCAGCAGGATAAACCAACCCCTTCATGAACGAGCAAGCCATTCAACAGGTAAGCAGGCGAAAAGGTTGACTGAGGGGTTTATGAAGCATAAACTCCTTTCTCTTTACTATAACTACAGGAAGTGGGCCTTAAGTGGAGTGTCGGAGCCCAAAATCCAGTTTCCATAGCAAGTAGTATGGGCAGTAATGACTCCAGGAAGACGATACAGGACAGGTTCGTAACGTCAATCTGCCTGCCTCGGGCAGGGCAGGGAGAGGACTTCTTCCAGACTGTGCTTGCATAGTGTTATGGCCTGAATTGTATATCCTCCTCAACATTCATATGTTGAAATCCTAACCCTGAGTACCTCAGTATGTGATCTTTTTTGGAGACAGAACCTTTAAAGAAGTCTGTGTATGCGTGTTAAGTCACTCAGTCGTGTCCAACTCTCACAACCCTATGGACTGTAGCCCGCCAGGCTCCTCTTCCATGGGATTCTCCAGGCAAGAATACTGGAGTGGGCTGCCATTTCCTCCTCGAGGGGATCTTCCTGACCCAGGGAGCGAACCCACGTCTCTTATGTCTCCTGCATCGGCAGGCAGGTTCTTTACCACTAGCACCACCTTTAAAGGAGTAGCTAGGCTAAAATGAGGTCATTAGGATGGGCCCTAATCCAGCATAACCATCCTTACAAGAAGAGATCAGGACCCAGACAGACACACACACACACACACATACAGGCAACACCATGTAAAGGACCGGGAGAGAGGCTTCAGAAGGAACCGACTCTGCCGATGCTTTGATTCTGGACATCTAAGCTCCAGAATTGTGAGGAAACAAACGTCTGTCGTTGAAGCTGCCCAGTATGTGGTAACTGTCATGACAACCCTAGTAAACTAACAGGCCTGGCACCCCACCCAAGACTCAGGAAAAGCCACGTGTCCACTTGACAGCCGACGCACACCCTGGGGCTGCCACTGTCAGGTGGGCTGACATCTTGCTGCTGTTTATAATGCCGTGTAGAGCGCGTCTCTGTGTTTCCAAATGAACCACAGGGTGGTGACAGGAATATGTTCTGGAAGCTCATGGCAGATGTGAATTCTCCCAAGGACAGCTGCCCTTTTACAGCAGTATCATCCATTTCCTCACTTGACCCAAGCTACGTTGCAAACTCATTGTCTCCCTTGAAATGAACATGAAAAATTAAGCCCCATTTTTTGAAGAAAGTCTTTTTTAACTAAGAGTCGTCTCCGACTCTTTGTGACCCCATGGACTATACAGTCCTTGGAATTCTCAAGGCCAGAATACTGCAGTGGGTAGCCTTTCCCTTCTCTAGGGGATCTTCCCAACCCAGTGATCGGACCCAGGTCTCCCGCATTGCGGGTGGATTCTTTACCAGCCAAGCCACAAGGGAAGCCTCAGAATACTGGAGTGGGTAGCCTATCCCTTCTCCAGAGGATCTCCCCAACCCAGGAATTGAACTGGGGTCTCCTGCATTGCAGGCAGATTCTTTACCAACTGAGCTATCAGGGAAACCCCATTTTAACATTAACCAGGAGCTTTTCTAAGCTCTGAGAAGTGGAAGGAAGAGATGGCCCCAAAGCAAAGTCAGGTGGCGGGTAACAGATCTGTAAGAAAATCTCAAAGAGAAGACAGCCAGCAGCTTATTGCCAAAGAGCCCCCAAGATGAATCACAGAGACCAGACCATGTCCCACCCAAACCTCAGCACCAGGACATATTTGCTTGGGAGTCAAGAGACCTCCTATGGTCACAGCTCATTAAGGTGTCAAACTTCCCATTAAGGGAAAAATCGCCTTCTTGGATCTCAGGGCTTCCATCTCCACTCGTTCCACAGGGTTTAAATTTTTAGGAGTGAACTGAAGCCTCAAGAAAGAAGGGTTCACTGTTTAATTCAGGAAAAGGAAGAAAAGAAGGGAGGGAAGGAGGGTGCGAGGGAAGAGATGAAACATTCAGAGAGAAATAAAAGGAAAAATTATCGTTATGCCTGGCCAGTCTTTTAGAAATTTTTTTTTAATTTTATTTATTTATTTTTGGCTGTCCTGGGTCTCTGTAGCTGTGTATGGACCTTCTCTAGCTGCAGCGAGCTGGGGTCACCCTCCAGTTGCAGTACTCAGGCTTCTCCTTGCGTTGGCTTCTCTGTGTTGCAGAGCGCAGGCTCTAGGGCAGGGGCTCAGTGGTTGTGGCACACAGGCTCAGGGGTACCAGAGCAGGTGGGATCCTCCAGGACCAGGGATCGAACTCATGTCCTCTGCAGTGGCAGGTGGATTCTTAAACACTGGGCCACCAAGGTAGTTCTTAGGTTTTCAAACGAGTCACAGAATGGGCGAGAGACCAGGAATGACAAAGCCTGACTCTGTTGCTAATACTTTCTAGGCTTTGATTTTCTTGCCTGTAAAGTGGGAGAAATTCTACTAAATAATCTCTGACATTTTTTCTAACTTTAATGGCTAAAGAATCCAAACCAACCCCTATGATTCCAAACCAAACATGAAGACATCCATTTCCAGAGGCTCAGGGCTAATAACACACCCTGGAGAGGGCCCGTGTGCCAGCCACCATGGTTTGAGCATTTTATGCCCACTGTTATTTTGTTGAGTTCCAGTTAAAATCTTATTATCAGGGAAAAAAGCAGAGCTTTCCCTCTTGGAAGCCTCACTTTGCTAGGTGTTGAATGGTTTGCACAAAAGCTTTAGTGAGCAATTTCTATCTTAAATCAAATTAGTGGTGTTAAATCACTCACCTGGGAAGCTACTTAACAGGGATGACACCATCCTTCACAGGTGGATCCAATAAGCTTATATTTAAAATAGTGAGTAAATTAATTCAAACCTGTGGCCAGAGGAACTCACTTCTAGTGAGTAAGCCAAAAATCTCATTCAGGTTTTTCTGGAACATCTAGCAGAAAACCCAAACAGACTTTTTGGCCAACCCAACATTTTTCTTAATTTCTTTTTCTAGACTTGAGTATCTGGGACCAAAGTATTTTGAGGCAAGTTTCCCCACCTCCCTACCCCTGAGGTTGTAGGCAAGGGCATAATGCTGATGCAATGTGGCAAAAAAGGAGAGAAATAATGAAAAACATGCATCGGATGCCTCCTTCATTCCTGCCATTGTGCTGGAGACCAGACTGTAGGAATGATTCAAACATGGAAACATCCTTGTTGCCCTGGAGGACCTGAGCCTGTAGGGAAATGACTTCCATGCAAAGATCCCTCTACCAAAGGTAGAAGAGACGGTAGACACACTGGGGCCTAAAGTAAAGCTCAGAGAGAACCCGCTTGGGGTGGCTTTGTTGGAATGCCATACTTAGCACAAAGTAAGGACTTCGTGTGAAAAAACATCACTTGAGTTTTATTTTAAACCAGGAGTAGGTTTGTCATATTGGGGGGGAATGAGCTATTCAGGATAATAATCAAGAGTGGAGGCATGGAGGTGGAACCATGTGATGGGGACTCTGTCCCTTCTAAACCCTAAATGTCTGTTTTTAAAAGTGTTGCCATTTGTTTATTTATGGCTGCCCTGGGTCTTTGTTGCAGTGCACAGGCTCTTCAATGCTGCGTGTGGGCTTTCTCTACTTGCAGTGAGCAGGGCGGGCTACTCCCAAGATGCGGCACTCGGGATTCTTGCTGTGGTGGCTTCTCTTGTTACGGAGCACGGGCTCTGGAGTGGACCCAGTAGATGTGGCACATGGGCTTAGATGCCCCGTGGCATGGGGGATCTTAGATCCTGGACCTGAACCCATGTCCCCTGCACTGGTAGGTGGATTCTTCACCACTGGACCACCAGGGGAGTCCCCTAAAGGTCTTTTGAATCTGTTCAGTTCCTAACAGGGCACTAACTGAGCTCAGGGCACTAACCGAGTTCACTGCCCTAGTCCAAGCCACCATGTGTGTTACCTGGATGACAGCAGAATATTAATACCACCATTAATACGGCCACTAATACAGTCAATAACTACCACAGTTTCTAAGTTGCAATGAGATACATGATACTTTGAGATAATCTGTCTTATAAACTTATAATGTGTGAATATCTATGATTTCTGTGGATGATTAAGGGGTACTGCAAATGCTACTATAGTTTGCTCCCTGCACTAATAAGTGAAGGAAAGCCTCCTTTTACTAACCTCCCTTGAGGTGAGAGACAATAACAACCTGTTATCCAAGGTCATGTGCTCAGTCGCTCAGTCCTGTCCGACTCTCTGCGACCCCAAGGACTGTAGCCCGCCAGGCTCCTCTGTCCATGGGATTCTCCAGGCAATAACACTGGAGTGGGTTGCCATTTCCTCCTCCAGGGGACCTTTCCAACCCAGGGATCAAACCTGCATCTCCTGCATTGCAGGTGGATTCTCTACCACTGAGCTATCAGGGGAGCCCCATCCAAGTTCATGGACTCTTTCAATTCTAAGTGGTATCTAGTTTAGATCACCTGTTTGGCACTAGAGGCACACAGCCTCTTAAGTTCTGCCCTGTAGGAGTGGATGCCATGACATGGTCCTTGCAGAGAGCTCTGCTACAGGACGGGCGGAGCTGCACAGCGTCAACAAGCCTGGACATCAATCCGAATTCTGTCACTTAACTAATGTGTGCCTCTGGGTGTCGTCATCTGTAAAGCTGAAGATCACAACAGTACACAGAACACTTAAGAAGGTAATCAATAAAAGGCACTGCAGTTGTCACTTCCTCTTCAGGACTAGTGCATTAGCAATTCTAAAAGGGATTTGCAAAATCTCTGGTTGGAGGTCACAGTTTTTTGTTTTTGTTTGTTTACCAAGTAGTTGTCAAAGATCTGGTTTAGATCATCTGTATGGAGCACAGCATCTAAAACTCTGCCACTCCTTCTCAGATTTGCTTTACACAGATGGTTCAATAGTCACAAGGACTGTCACAAAAACACTTTCCCCAAATCACCTTCTTTGCACTCTGACATATTCTGGGTAAGTGAGATTCTGAGATACCAAACAGAGAGACAATCCCCCACTGCACACATATACATTCACATACAATTTAAAACATCCTTGTTGTTCTTTAGTCACTGAAGTTGTGTCTGACTCTTGCAACGCTATGGATGGTAGCTCACCAGGCTCCTCTGTCCATGGGATTCTCCAGGCAAGAATACTAGAGTGGGTTGCCATTTCCTTCTCCAGGGGATCTTCCTGACCCAAGGATCAAACCTTCGTCTCCTGCATTGGTAAGTGGATTCTTTACTACTGAGCCACCTGGGAAGCCCAAAAGGTGATAATAAGATGCAAATAAGAAAACAAAATGAATGGATACCACTGGATAAATGCCTAACATTTGAAAACACAGGGGAAAAAGTCATCTTTTCAGACTAGCTGTAACTATTTGTTCTCGTTTACTTCTTCCCTGTTATGAAGTTACACTTCAATTAGCAAATACACTTAAGCCTAGATAATTGGAGAGTAGGATTGGGAACACAGGCCGTCCAGCCCTTTATCAGAATAGTTAATTTATTCTACGAGGATCCACTGTGTAATTTCAATGTGCCAGGCATACTATGGGAACATAAAATGAATAGGATGTGGTTCCAGCTTCCAAAAAGGTCTCAGTCTAGTGGGGACTCCGAACAAGTCACTGCCATCCAGTGAGATCGACCCAGAGGGAGGTTTGTACACAGTCCCTGGGATGTAGAGGAAGCAGTGCCAGGCCCCAGGAGGGCTGTCTGCAACCCCTGTACACACTCACTGTACCCACAAACACTAGCCTCTCATTCCCAGGAACCAGGTGGGGAAACGGAGGAGAGAGACTGGGACTGAATCCCAACGATACTCTTTAGAGTCATGTGTCTTTGGCCAGATAATTTCATATCTTTAGCCATGTTTCTGCATCTATAAAATGAAATAGTAATATCTACTTCAGTTCAGTTGCTCAGTCGTGTCTGACTCTTTGCGACCCCATGAACACCAGGCCTCCCTGTCCATCACCAACTCCTGGAGTCCACCCAAACCCATGTCCATCGAGTCGGTGATGCCATCCAACCATCTCATCCTCTGTTGTCCCCTTCTCCTCCTGCCCTCAATCTTTCCCAGCATCAGGGTCTTTTCAAATGAGTCAGCTCTTCGCATCAGCTGGCCAAAGTATAGGAGTTTCAGCTTCAACATCAGTCCTTCCAATGAATATTCAGGACTGATTTCCTTTAGGATGGACTGGTTGGATCTCCTTGCAGTCCAAGGGACTCTCAAGGGTCTTCTCCAACACCACAGTTCAAAAGCATCAATTCTTCAGTGCTCAGCTTTCTTTATAGTCCAACTCTCACATCCACACATGACCACTGGAAAAACCATAGCCTTGACTGCTGCTGCTGCTAAGTTGCTTCACTCGTGTCCAACTCTGTGCAACCTCATAGACGGCAGCCCACCAGGCTCCCCCATCACTGGGACTCTCCAGGCAAGAACACTGGAATGGGTTGCCATTTCCTTCTCCAGCCTTGACTAGATGGATCTAAAAGATTGTAAAGATTAAATGTGTGTATATGTGTGTGACATACTAGATTTTCTGTAGATGAAAATTATTTTCTGGCACATACTAGATGCTCTATAGATAAAAACTATTTTTAAAGTTATATATAATAATCCTTTCAAAGGCAAAAATTTGCCTGGAAATTATCCATTCTTCATAGACAGATGTCATATATCTCACTCTTCTGTATATTTGCGATGACAGGTAAAATACCAGTTTTACTCAAAAAGAAGTTTGTGTTTCTGAGAAACTTTTGAACCTCTCTGGAGAAACTTTCAAAGAAAGCAATCATCAAAGTTTTAAAACACTGATTTAAATCCAAAATGTACAACCTAATGGAAACAAACCATAGCACAGGGGGGAAAAAAAGGTACAATCTGTTTGTAAGCCAAATACTAAGTTACATCTTAAAAATGCATTCCAATATACACTGTGGCGTCCTAAGTTGCTTCAGTTGTGTTCAAGCCTGTGCGACCCTATGGACGGCAGGCCACCAGGCTCCTGTGTCCATGGGATTCTCCAGGCAAGAACACTGGAGTGGGTTGCCATGCCCTCCTCCAGAGGATCTTCCTGACCCAGGGACAGAACCCACGTCTCTTACATCTCCTGTATTGGCAGGCAGGTTCTTTACCACTGCTGCTGCTGCTGCTAAGTCACTTCAGTCGTGTCCGACTCTGTGCGACCCCAGAGGGGGCAGCCCACCAGGCTCCCCCGTCCCTGGGATTCTCCAGGCAAGAACACTGGAGTGGGTTACCATTTCCTTCTCCAATGCATGAAAGTGAAAAGTGAAAGTGAAGTCACGCAGTCGTGTCCGACTCTTTGCGACCCCATGGACTGCAGCCCACCAGGCTCCTCCATCCAAGGGATTTTCCAGGCAAGAGTACTGGAGTGGGTGCCATTGCCTTCTCTCTTTACCACTAGGTGTACACAAATACTGTTTGATTCTACTGATTCTACTTATATGAGGTACTTAGAATAGTCAAATTCATAGAGTCAGAAAGTACAGGGGTGGGGAGGTGGGGAGTTGGTACTTAATGGGGACTGAGTTTCAGGTTAGGAAGATGAAAAATTCAGGAGATGGATGACGCTGAGAGTTGCACAACAATGTGAATGAACTTCGTGCCACTGAACTGTACAGTTAAATATGGTTAAAGCAATATGTTTTATATCATGTGACTTCTACCCCCCCAAAAAAAAATTTTAAAAAGAAGAACATCAAGGATCCTGGGCATCCTAAAAACAGAAATGGGGACAAATTTATATTTGTTAATGAAAGAGAAAGGCTTTCCTGATAGCTTCCCTGGTGGCTTAGATGGTAAAGAATCTGCCTGCAGTGAGGGAGACTTGGGTTTGATCCCTGGGTTGAGAAGATCCCCTGGAAGAGGGCATGGCAACCCACTCCAGTATTCTGGCCTGGAGAATCCTTGCAAAGAGTTGGACAAGACTGAATGACTTTCACTTTCAATGAAAGAGAAAAAGATGTAGTTTGTTTAAAAGTATGTTCTATTGTCCTTTAATGTTGAGGAGACTAATGCTCAAGAGGAATATGAGTTATCACTGATATTTGTAGCTGGGTAAAGAGTTTCTAAAATAAGTTAACTCATTTCGTCTTCCACACAAAATATATTCAAGGCGAAAAGAAAATCATAAAATACAAATATGCCTTAGGAATAACCAGAATCGTGGACTTGGCTGATGGCACAGTGGTTAAGAGTTCGCTTGCTAATGCAAGGTCACGGGTTCGATCCACGTGCTGCAAGTAAGCGGAGTCCGGGAGCCACAATTAGAGAGTGCTCCCCACTCACCGCAACCGGAGAAAGTCTGTGCGCAGCAACAAAGACCCAGAGCAGCCAAAAATAGATATATAATAAATCAAAAATTAAAAAAAAAAAAGAATAACCAGCATCCCCTGTAGCCCCATCATGCTCAATGATAATCACCGTTTACTGGGACTCTGGGCCCCTGAACCTAGTCTTCTACCAGCGGCAGCAGGATTATGAGAAAGCAGGCAACAGAGAAACACATTACATCCTGCAAAGAGCCACACGGCCCCTGTGATGTTTTCACATCACCCTTAACCAGTCATTGAAAACAGAAACTTTCTGAGCATCTAAGAAATGCTTGTCACAAAAAAGTGAATTATCCAGTCCAAAGCTTTCTACCCATCATAAACATTTGTGTCTGAGAAAAGAAAAAGTCCAAAATCCCTGGGGATATCCTACTGCTCTGGCAGAATTCCACTGTGATCAGTTAAATGCAAATAAATCAAGAACATCTGGTCTACATTTATTTTACAGCCCACAAGGGCTTTAAATACAAAGAATGTTTGGCAAAATGTAGTCTTGAGTCTATTGAATGAGAATTTTAAAAAAGGCCAAAAGGTATAGCAGAGCGTGAGACAAAGGAGAGCGACCTTTGTAAATCCAGAGAAGTTTGTCCAAGTATTTCCTTCTGGTTTCTCTGGATTCCCAACACTTTAGCAATGGCATGTGCTTCCAGCACAAACCTGCGAATTTATGTATGTTTGGGTTTCTGTACCTTGAGATCTGCCCAGGTAGCCAGGCAGGCACTATGGGTGAATGGAAGACCAAATTTATTTGAATATATATATAAACATAGGTGTGTGTACATATACATACATTGTTGCTGTTAAGCTGCTGAGTCGTGCCAACTCGTGACCCCATAGCCACCAAGGAAGCCTGGATATACATGTATACACACACAAATATAAATTATACATACATGTAGATCCATACGTAAACATATATCATTTCAGGAGGCTTCAAAATCTTTAACAAGCTAATACATGCTATGACTCTATCTTTAATAAGCTAATACATGTTACGACTCTCCGGAGAGTCCAGCATTCTGGCTTTTCTTAGGCTTCTGCATGGGACACACTTGGGCTTCCCTGGTGGTTCAGATGGTAAAGAATCTGCCTGCAATGCAGGAAGACCCGGGTTCAATCCCTGGGTCGGGAAGATCCCCTTGAGAAGGGAATGGCAGCCCACTCCAGTATTCTTGCCTGGAGAATTCCATGGACAGAGGGGCCCGGCGGGCTACGGTCCATGGGGTCTCAAAGGGTCAGACACAACTGAGCAACTAACACACACACGTGGACACACCTGGGAGAAATGCTGGACTCAGATCCACATGGGATACAGATGTCTGGGATGCAGAGGAGTCTCACCACCTGCAATCCTACTCCTTTCATCCAAGGAGCCGTTCAACAGACAAGGAGTAAACACCTGCTGTGTGCTTCACCCAGCATGACACGCCTCCGTTTGCACACAGGACCGAGCACTCTAACCGCACGCTAAAACAACACCTTTCCTGTGCATAAAACAAAACCAAAATGCAGACCCACCACTTGGCGGCAGCCTGTGCGACGGCGAAAGTTTCTGTATTTTCTCTTCCCTGGGTTGCCATGGACTTCTGAGGCAGAAGGCTGATTTTTTATTTCTTGGCCCCTCTATTTATCAATTCAGGTAAAACTAGTGGCCTTACAGAGGTACTCTGACCGCTGAAGACAACAGGGTGTGCCTGTCATCTGGCGGAAGGGGACCCTGGGGAGACAGGGTGTTACTGGGGGATCTGGCCTGTTCCCACCCGTGCCATCTGCACTGGCAAGTCGAACCCCAGAGCAGACATCCACACGGCTCTCCAGCTCTGCCCTCAGCCTGTGATTTAACCAAGGTGAGGGGATTTGGGGAATGTTTGCCTTCCTCCTCCTAATTATCCCCTTGGTGAGAAAATGACAAGAGAGGGGTAGGCTGATCACAGAGTCTCTCTTCCACAATTACAGTGGGAATCGGGGGCTGCCTGGAGACACTGCCAATCCGCTACAGAACAGCTGCCCTGGGGGGCAAGGAAGGGCCAAGGCTTGCTGCGGGGGGTACAGAGCAACAGAGCCAAAGTAAGCCGGCTGGGCCCACCCGGGGCCACCACGATCCCACTCCACACAGGAGAGGGACCACGAGCATCAGCCTCGCCCCATCCCATTCTCCACTTGTTCACCTCACCCCTCACCCAAAGCCATTCTCCACCCCCCGAGACCTGCTGCGTGGTCTGGCAGCTGACCGCTACGAGCTTTGTGCCCTTTGGTTTCTGATAAGGTCTGCCGATGGGAGCACCAGCACAAGTTCGAGGGGGGGGTTATTTCCCTCGCCCTCCCCACTTCACCGAGCCCCTGGCAGGGGTGCTATTCTTGCAACCTATGGGACAGTCCCTGTCTCGTGACTCTAAGCTCTCGCTGCCTCTGTAAGCAGTCCTTGCATTAAACTCCCTTCAGATGAACCCCTTTGAGGGCACCATCCACTTCCTGCCAGGACCCCGACCAAAAGACACAGGGGGTAGGCCTTCTCTACAAAAAGGTAGATACTGAACATAATTATAAGCTTTGGGGACCGATAAGCAACGTTCAAAGTCCTAGTTCAGCCTAGGACTCTGATCTTCATCATCTGAACCTCTAGGAATGAAAGCAATTTTCACATAAGAGGAGACTGAAAAAATTCAACCTGAGGCCAGCGATTTTGACTCTTCCTGCAGTGAGGAGCCCACCTCTACTTCTTTTAAGCAACCAGAACCCTGGGGCAGGAGACAGAGGAAATTATCCTCGATGAGCCTTTATTCTGTGTCAGGCATTGTGTAATTGTTATACATAAACTGTCTCACTTGGAATGAGTAGTAATTTGGCAGAGGTAAGTACTATTCTTATGGCCATTTTTCAGATGGGGAGACTGAGTCCTAAAGCTATTAAGAATCTTGCCTGAGGTCACAACGGCCGAAGGAGGATGCAAACCTGAGCAGTCTGACTCCAGTGTCTGTTTGCTCTTGGCAAATATACTGCATGCCTCCTCCTCCTGGGGAAGGCTGGGCCAGGAGATTGGGAGCAAGGAGAAGCGAAGGGAGCCAAGCACAGCTGCAGCTTCTGACTTCCCATCTACGAGATGGTCCCATCCATGAAATGCTTCCCATGGGGGAGATGGGTGTGTATTCTAGCCGCAGACCAAGAACATCAGTCACAGAGCATCAACCAGAACTGAGAGAGTGTCAGGGCAAACAAAACACAATAAAGAACTGTGGCTTCTTCAGAAAGAGATCATCATAAACCAGGATTCCTTGCAATATTATCAAATACCAAACCAAATCCTGTCTGAACCCTTTAGTCTGCAAGAGGGATCACTCTCTCCACTTGTGGAAACCCCCAGGAGCACACAGCATGACGGCAAATGTTACCCCAAATTTGAAAACGGATCCAGAGACACATTCCCAAAGGACAGCTTTGAGAAGGAGAAACAAATATTGCCAGACATGCTGGGTAAACTCATCCACAGAGAAACCATTAGTAACTCTATCCCTTTCAAAGGAAGGCAATCCCTGGGGCCAAATGGCCTAAACCCTAAGCACAGGCAACGTCCTTCCAACACTGTTGTAAACCCAAGCCACAATCCGGAGCATAGGGACAGGCTGGCAACCTCTACCTGCAAAGCCAGCAAGCATCCACCTTACACACCTACCGGAAATGCTATAAATGAGAACATGGGATGTTTCAGACTGATGCACAGCTAGCTCAATATTCAGGCACAAAAGAGTAAACAGAACAACGAAATTATCTGCAGCCTAGACCCAACAGCTGCAGCCCGATTCTCATTCCGCTTCACATAACGTTGACTTTTTTCTTTGCTTAAATCTAACCTCCCTTTGCAGAACAGGGGAGGTGCGTGGGTGGTGGGATGAAAGCGTCAGCCTTGCGCACATCACACACCGTTCAGTTACCCAAGGAGAAAACAAGCCGACAGGGCACTGTGCTTGAACAAAGTCAGAAGACAGCCCCTTAAGACAGCATGGCAAATGGTTTCCCAGGTGTGCGAACCTGCCAACCAACCAGCCAGTCTGTGCGCGTGTTTTCCCCAACACAATTCTGAAACACCGAGGGCGCTGGCTTTCTCCACTGGATTACTATGCCTCACTTCATTCTGCAAACAAAGCTGGCTGCAGAGATTTGATGAGAGGCAACCAAAAATGACGTGCAGAGCCCTCTGGCCTGGGGCTCCCTCTTACCTGTCGAGTCGGCCCCGGAAGCCAGGCCACTCTGCTCCCCAGCACTGACGAGCTGCAGGTCTGTGTACGAGGGGCCAAAACTAGGACTGCTGGTGTCTTCAGAATGTGTGGTCCAGCTGCTCTCGGAGGGCAGTGGGCATCTCCCCAGGGAGTCGAAGGAAGGGCAGGTCCAGCAGGGCATGGCCAGTGATGTGGCTGGGGACAGACCGAAAGCATGCAGGGTAAACAGCTGCACTCTGCTCATCTTTAGCGCTTGTCTGACTTTGATGCTGCTCTGATCCTATGACATCTCAACAATCATACAGGGCAAAGAAGGAGAGGGAGTGTCACTCCTGACACAGACAGGGAAAACTAATTGACCGAGACCCCACCAGTGAGTCAGGATCAAAACTGGTGCTATAAGTAAGGTCTCAGCACCCTCAAATAAAAAATTAGCTCTTCAAAGAACATGTGTGATTTTAGGCTCTACTTGTATTTCTTCATCTTCTTTAAAATTTGTCTTGGAGTATAGTTGCTCCACAATGTTGTGTTAGGTTCTGCTACATAGCAAAATGAATCGGCCATGTATCCCCCCTGCTTCTGGATTTCCCTCCCAGTTAGGTCACCGCAGTGCGTTAAGTAGAGTTCCTTGTGCTATCCAGTATGTTCCCTTCAGGTGTCTATTTCACACATTAGGCTGTACTTAGATTTCTAACCTAGGCTGCAGCTTCCTTCAGATCCAAAGTGCACGCAGTTTCACCCTTACCCTTACATTTTCCTCCATTTTTAGTGGCGCACCAACAATCTCAAGAAAACTCACCAACCTGCACTGCAAAATTAGAGCTAGATTGGGTTAAGGGACAGGAACTTGAATATCTATCTATGTATGCGCCTAGGAATGAGATATGTGTCTGCTTGCCTTGAGTTTGACTGTAACTGGAGTCTGTAGTCTGTTACAAATACAAATTGAGATCTACCAGGGCTGCTGACCTGCTGGACGATGAAAAATACCTTTAATGGGGAAGTGCACAGGATCTGGCTTTATCTCTGTAACCCTACACACCAAATTCAGCAAAAACCATTTTGCAGAGTCCCTTTTTTGAGTTTTCTGATGTTCCTAAGTTGTTTTTGCTCAATTGGCCATCACATGGCTTCTCCATGGTGTTTCCTGAGAGGCTTATTGCAAGTTTACTGACAAATACTGAAAGCAAGTGCTGAAAAAACTGAGGACAGGGAAGGAAGACTGAAAAAGAAAGAAACTCAGCTTAATGACTTTGACGTTCATTGACACTGTTGAATGTATCAATGCTTCCTTCCTTTTTATTGCTGAGCAGTCTTTCATGGTGTGGATGTACTACAGGTAGTCCCACCATTCATCGGCCAAAGGACACTTGGGCTGTTTCCAGTCCTTGGCTCTTATAAATAAAGGTGCTATGCATCAAAGGAAACTATTAGCAAGGTGAAAAGACAGCCTTCAGAATGGGAGAAAATAATAGCAAATGAAGCAACCGACAAACAACTAATCTCAAAAATATACAAGCAACTCCTACAGCTCAACTCCAGAAAAATAAACGACCCAATCAAAAAATGGGCCAAAGAACTAAATAGACATTTCTCCAAAAAAGACATACAGATGGCTAACAAACACATGAAAAGATGCTCAACATCACTCATTATCAGAGAAATGCAAATCAAAACCACTATGAGGTACCATTTCACACCAGTCAGAATGGCTGCGACCCAAAAGTCTACAAATAATAAATGCTGGAGAGGGTGTGGAGAAAAGGGAACCCTCTTACACTGTTGGTGGGAATGCAAACTAGTACAGCCACTATGGAGAACAGTGTGGAGATTCCTTAAAAAACTGGAAATAGAACTGCCTTATGATCCAGCAACCCCACTGCTGGGCATACACACTGAGGAAACCAGAAGGGAAAGAGACACGTGTACCCCAATGTTCATCGCAGCACTGTTTATAATAGCCAAGACATGGAAGCAACCTAGATGTCCATCAGCAGATGAATGGATAAGAAAGCTGTGGTACATATACACAATGGAGTATTACTCAGCCATTAAAAAGAATACATTTGAATCAGTTCTAATGAGGTGGATGAAACTGGAGCCTATTATACAGAGTGAAGTAAGCCAGAAGGAAAAACATAAATACAGTATTCTAATGCATATATATGGAATTTAGAAAGATGGTAACAATAACCCGGTGTACGAGACAGCAAAAGAGACACTGATGTATAGAACAGTCTTATGGACTCTGTGGGAGAGGGAGAGGGTGGGAAGATTTGGGAGAATGGCAATGAAACATGTAAAATATCATGTAGGAAACGAGTTGCCAGTCCAGGTTCGATGCATGATGCTGGATGCTTGGGGCTGGTGCACTGGGACGGCCCAGAGGGATGGTATGGGGAGGGAGAAGGGAGGAGGGTTCGGGATGGGGAACACATGTATACCTGTGGCGGATTCATTTTGATATTTGGCAAAACTAATACAATTATGTAAAGTTTAAAAATAAAATAAAATTGGAAGAAAAAAAATAAAAAAAATAAAAAATAAAAAAAAAATAAAAAAATAAAGGTGCTATGAACATTCATGTACAGATTTTTGTACAAACATAAGACTCAATTTCACTGGGATAAACACCCAAGAGTACAATTTCTTAGATATATGGTAACTGCGTGTTCGGTTTTATAAGAACCTACCAAACAGTTTTCCAAAGATGCTGGGCCATTTTACATTCCCATCCGCATACATGAACGTCTCCTTATTTTCTTAACAGGGTCTTTGCAGAGCAAAAGTTTTAAAAGTTTTACAAGTCTTTAACCAGCAAGAAAACAATATAGCATCTATAAAAGCAACACAAAATACGAAGCATCTGTAGTAATAAATTTAACAAAAGAGGGGCAAAGCCCCAGAGGAGATACTTGTAAAGTTAAGAGACCACTGAGAAGACCTACATAGATGGAGAGATTCTATATTCATCGATTGAAAGAACTGAGGATGAAAAGATGTTTGTTGTTCTTGTTTTGTTGCTCAGTCGTGTCCAACACTTTGTGATCCGATGGACTCCAGCCCGCCAGGCTCCTCTGTCCATGGAGTTTTCCAGGCAAGAATATTGGAATGGGTTTCCACTTCTTTCTCCAAGGGATCTTCTCCACCCAGGGATTGAATCTGTGTCTCCTACATTGGCAGGTGGATTCTTTACCACTGAGCCACCAGGGAAGCCCTTGCAAAAGATGTTAATTCTCCCTAAATTGGATTATAGAATTTTGCACTCTCAATCAAAATCCTAGCATGGCTTTTCTCCCCTCCTAGTAAGCAGAATCACATGATTTAGATATGAATGAAATCAAAATTTTAATAATTCAAATTCATTGTAAATACACATTAAAATAAATAAAGTGATAGAAATAACATAGAAAAAATGCTACTATAAGAAAAAAATTAAATTAGACTCCGACTTCACACTATATAGAAAAATCAATTCTAAATGGGCTGAATATCAAAGTGTGAAAGCCTACATAAGATGTTCTTTAGAAGGCATATATTGGGTTGGCCAAAAAGATCTATTACAGCTTATGGAAAAATCCAGCGGACGTTTTGGCCAGCCAAACAGCTTAATGTGGTCATGATTTCAGAGGTAGTAAAAGATTTTCTTTACCGAGACCAAGAAAACACCAAGCATAAGAGAAAAATAAACAAATTTCATAGCATTAAAATTAAGTACTTCTTTTTACAAAAAGTCACATAGCACCACACTCCAGTACTTTTGCTTGGAAAATTCCATGGATGGAGGAGCCTGGTAGGCTGCAGCCCATGCGGTCGCTAAGAGTCGGACATGACTGAGCGACTTCACTTTCACTTTTCACTTTCATGCACTGGAGAAGGAAATGGCAACCCACTCCAGTGTTCTTGCCTGAAGAGTCCCAGTGACAGCGGAGCCTGGTGGGCTGCCGTCTATGGGGTCGCACAGAGTGGGACACGACTGAAGTGACTTAGCAGCAGCAGCAGCAGCACCACCACCATAATGAGTAAAGGGGACTTCCCCAAAGACTGAGCAGGTAAAGAATTTGCCTGCAATGCAGGAGACACAGGAGACTCGGGTTTGATCCCTGGGTCAGGAAGATCCCCCGGAGAAGGAAATGGCAACCCACCCCAGTATTCTTGCCTGGGAAATCCCAGGGACAGAGGAACATGGCCGGTGGGCTACAGTCCATGGGGGGTCACAAAACAGTCGAAAACGACTGAGCTACTAAGCACACGAAGCGTAGAAAGACTCCCCACAGGGCGGGAGATAATATCTGCTGCACATTGTGTCCGCAAGGAACTCCTAGAAATCAGCAAGAAAAAGGGAAATACCATCAAAAAATACTCTCCAATAGGCATTTTATGAAAGGAAAAAACTAAATGGAAAAAAAAAAACAAACAAACTCAACCTCGTTAGTAATCTAGGAAATGCAGATTAAAACCACATGAGCATTCACTGGTCTTCGCCCTTCCCTTCCTCCCTGTCTCCCTGTGACAAAATTAGTGAAACGTGCCTAACCCGGTATAGTCAGGGCACTGGAGCCATGGCGGCTTTTCTGTGTGGCTGGTAGGAAAGCAAACTGGAAGCACCGCATAAAACACGTTGCTGTTAAAGTCATCTGATCGATTGGAGGATAAACACACCCTGCAGCACAGCAGTTCTCCTCGGATGTTTTTAAACAAGAGAATCACTTGCACTTGCATGTGTTCACTAGGATAGGAAGGCTCACTGAAAAGGCAAAACGCATGTTCACAGAAACACGTTCATAATTGCTCCAAAGTAGAATAACTCTAATATCCATCACACTGCACAGGTAAATGAACTGCGGAATATTACTAAGATGGAATGGGCTTCCCTGGCGGCTCAGTTCAGTTCAGTTCAGTTGCTCAGTTTCGTCGAACTCTTTGCGACCCCATGAATCGCAGCACGCCACGCCTCCCTGTCCGTCACCAACTCCCAGAGTTCACCCAGACTCACGTCCATCGAGTCGGTGATACCATCCAGCCATCTCATCCTCTGTCATCCCCTTCTCCTCCTGCCCCCAACCCCTCCAAGCATCAGAGACTTTTCAATGAGTCAACTCTTTGCATGAGGTGGCCAAAGTACTGGAGTTTCAGCTTTAGCATCATTCCTTCCAAAGAAATCCCAGGGCTGATCTCCTTCAGAATGGACTGGTTGGATCTCCTTGCAGTCCAAGGGACTCTCAAGAGTCTTCTCCAACACCACAGTTCAAAAGCATCAATTCTTCAGCACTCAGCCTTCTTCACAGTCCAACTCTCACATCCATACATGACCACAGCAAAAACCACAGCCTTGACTAGACGAAACTTTTTTGGCAAAGTAATGTCTCTGCTTTTGAATATGCTATCTAGGTTGATCATAACTTCCCTTCCAAGGAGTAAGCATCTTAATTTCATGGCTGCAGTCACCATCTGCAGTGATTTTGGAGCCCAGAAAAATAAAGTCTGACACTGTTTCCACTGTTTCCCCATCTATTTCCCATGAAGTGATGGGACCCGATGCCATGATCTTCATTTTCTGAATGTTGAGCTTTAAGCCAACTTTTTCACTCTCCACTTTCACTTTCATCAAGAGGCTTTTTAGTTCCTCTTCACTTTCTGCCATAAGGGTGGTGTCATCTGCATATCTGAGGTTATTGATATTTCTCCCAGCAATCTTGATTCCAGCTTGTGCTTCTTCCAGTCCAGCGTTTCTCATGATGTACTCTGCATATAAGTTAAATAAGCAGGGTGACAATATACAGCCTTGACGTACTCCTTTTCCTATTTGGAAGCAGTCTATTGTTCCATGTCCAGTTCTAACTGCTGCTTCCTGACTGGTGTACAAATTTCTCAAGAGGCATATCAGGTAGTCTGGTATTCCTGCCCCAACCAGTAATGATGAAGAAGCTGAAGGTGAATGGTTCTATGAAGACCTACAAGACCTTTTAGAACTAACACCCAAAAAAGATGTCCTTTTCATTATAGGGGACTGGAATGCAAAAGTAGGAAGTCAAGAAACACCTGGAGTAACAGGCAATTTGGCCTTGGAATATGGAATGAAGCAGGGCAAAGACTAATAGAGTTTTGCCAAGAAAATGCACTGGTCATAACAAACACCCTCTTCCAACAACACAAGAGAAGACTCTATACATGGACATCACCAGATGGTCAACACCAAAATCAGATTGATTCTATTCTTTGCAGCCAAAGATGGAGAAGCTCTATACAGTCAGCAAAAACAAGACCAGGAGCTGACTGTGGCTCAGACCATGAACTCCTTATTGCCAAATTCAGACTGAAATTGAAGAAAGTAGGGAAAACCACTAGACCATTCAGGTATGACCTAAATCAAATCCCTTATGATTATACAGTGGAAGTGAGAAATAGATTTAAGGGCCTAGATCTGATAGATAGAGTGCCTGATGAACTATGGACTGAGGTTCGTGACATTGTACAGGAGACAGGGATCAAGACCATCCCCATGGAAAAGAAATGCAAAAAAGCAAAATGGCTGTCTGGGGAGGCCTTACAAATAGCTGTGAAAAGAAGAGAAGTGAAAAGCAAAGGAGAAAAGGAAAGATATTCCCATCTGAATGCAGAGTTCCAAAGAATAGCAAGAAGACATAAGAAAGCCTTCTTCAGCGATCAATGCAAAGAAATAGAGGAAAACAACAGAACGGGAAAGACTAGAGATCTCTTCAAGAAAATTAGAGATACCAAGGGAACATTTCATGCAAAGATGGGCTCGATGAAGGACAGAAATGGTATGGACCTAACAGAAGCAGAAGATATTAAGAAGAGATGGCAAGAATACACAGAAGATCTGTACAAAAAAGATCTTCATGACCCAGATAATCACGATGGTGTGATCACTGACCTAGAGCCAGACATCCTGGAATGTGAAGTCAAGTGGGCCTTAGAAAGTATCACTATGAACAAAGCTAGTAGAGGTGATGGAATTCCAGTTGAGTTATTTCAAATCCTGAAAGATGATGCTGTGAAAGTGCTGCACTCAATATGCCAGCAAATTTGGAAAACTCAGCAGTGGCCACAGGACTGGAAAAGGTCAGTTTTCATTCCAATCCCAAAGAAAGGCAATGCCAAAGAATGCTCAAACTACCGCACAATTGCACTCATCTCACACGCTAGTAAAGTAATGCTCAAAATTCTCCAAGCCAGGCTTCAGCAATCTGTGAACCATGAACTTCCTGATGTTCAAGCTGGTTTTAGAAAAGGCAGAGGAACCAGAGATCAAATTGCCAACATCCGCTGGATCATGGAAAAAGCAAGAGAGTTCCAGAAAACATCTATTTCTGCTTTATTGACTATTCCTGGTGGCTCAGCTGGTAAAGAATCCACCCATAATGCAGGAGACCCCAGTTTAATTCCTGAGTTGGGAAGATCTGCTGGAGAAGGAATAGGTGACCCACTCCAATATTCTTGGGGTTCCACTATGGCTCAACTGGTAAAGAATAATGTGGGAGTCCTGGGTTCGATCCCTGGGTTGGGAAGATTCCCTGGAGGAGGCCATGGCAACCCGCTCCAGTATTCTGGCCTGGAGAATTCCATGGACTGTATAGTCCATGGGGTCGCAAAGAGTCGGGCACAACTGAGAGACTTCCACTTTCACTAAGATGGAATACACTGCAATAAACACTATACCCACAGGTAATGAAACGGAAAAACCTCATAAATAAAGTGTAAAAGGAGGCAGCCACAGAATAATACATACAGTATTGTTCCACTTACATAAGGTTCACAAACAGATGAAACGCAATTCTATCATTTGAGATGCATGTGTAGGAAAGCTGTTAGGAAAAGTCGAGCAGTTATCACAAAACCCAGGGAGAGGGTGACAGAGGACAGAGGGAAATGGATGACTAGAAAAAGGATGTCATGATCAGTGGGGAAACAGAGTGCTTCTGAGCGATGCCAGTGTTCTATTTATTAAACTGGGGGGTGGGCTGTACTATCGTCCTTTGTAATTTAACACACACTTTAAACGTGATCCTTAGTGTTTACTCAGTAGTTAATAAAGCTTATTAAAGCCACATATCAAAAGACTATTCAAGAAAGGAATCTAACTATTCGTATTTTCACATTAGCTCTTCTTTCTTCCTTTATGTAGCTGCACCTGGTCTTCGCCGTGGCACGCGGGATCTTTAGTTGCAGCATCTGAACTTTTAGGTGTGGCATGTGGGGTCTAGTTCCCTGACCAGGGATCAAACCCAGCTCCCCTGCATTGGGAGTGTGGAGCCTTAGCCACTGCACCACTAGGGAAGTCCCCAGATACAGCTTCTTTACATTTGTTAGCTAACACTCTCAAATTTCCCTCGAAAGAAAAACTAAGAATAATAAAGCTGGGAGAAGACTCTTGAGAGTCCCCTGGACTGTAAGGAGATCAAACCAGTCAATCCTAAAAGAAATCAACCCTGAATATTCATTGGAAGGACTGATGCTGAAGCTGCAACTCCAATACTTTGGCCACCTGCTGCAAAGAGCCGACTCATTGGAAAAGAGCCTGATGCTGGGAAAGATTGAAGGCAGGAGGAGAAGACGCAACAGAGGATGAGATGGCTGGATGGCATCACTGACTCAATGGATATGAATTTGAGCAAACTCTGGGAGATGGTGGAGGACAGAGGAGCCTGGCGAGCTGCAGTCCGTGGGGTCGTGAAGAGTCAGCCACGACTGAGTGACTGAAGAACAAAAACCAAAGTAGCTGGGAGAGGCGATGTCTCTACATCCTACCGTCTGTTCTCATTTGATCTCATACATTTTATTTATCGGCTTAGCAAATTTGAATATATCATGGTGTCTAGTTTCTGGATTGAATATCCTCAGGCCACATGATCAGTTGAACAGTGAGAGAAAGTTCTCAGTCTGGAGTTGACTCTTCTCCCAGAGGAAGACCAGACCTCTGACAGCCAGGCCGGTGAGCAGCAGGTTGCTGTCATCATGATGCTTCACATCTGATTCGCAAGGAATATAGAGAAACAAAGACAGAAATCTGCCTTCTCTCCTTTCCTATGAGGTTGTATGTAAGGACTCTGGGTCCAGACTGCCTGCTGCACACAGCCCTGTAGCCTGGGACAAGTTACTCAATACATCTGTTCTTCTGTGTTTTCACCCGTAAAATGGAGCAGAAAACAGGGCCCCCCCCATAAACGGATTAGGCCAATACTGATGAAGCACTTGGCAAAATGCTTGGCACAAAGGAAGTACTCCAAAAGGGTGGTTAGTCGCTCAGTCTTGTCTGACTCTGTGCGACCCCATGGACTGTAGCCCACCAGGCTCCTCTGTCCACGGAATTCTCGAGGCAAGAGTACTAGAGTGGGTTGCCATTCCCTTCTCCAGGAGATCTTCTGCACCCAGGGATTGAACCCAGGTCTCTCTCATTGCAGGTGGATTCTTTACTGTCTGAGCCACCAGGGAAGCCCTAAACAGGGTTAAGTGGTAGTTGCTACTTCCAGACATAAACTTATATCCAAATCTACTTGAAATCTTGACTGACATCTCTACAAGTTGGAAACTAAGTTCCTCTTCTCCCTTCCACACCAGCTCCCTCTCCCTTTCCGATGTTCAGAAGGACACCTTGATTCTTCTCACCTTTGGCGCCTCACAGCTTCTGTTAATGCTACCTTCAAAGGACACTTGGAATCCAATCACTTCCCACCGTCTCCAAGCTACCACCCCAATCCCAGACCCCATCCTCTCCGCAGTCATCCCAGTGGCTGTCCTTGGTCTCCCCACTTCCACATTTACCCTCCTCCTCAGTCTGTTCTCCACATAAGAGCCCCCCAGTGTGAACAGAATCACCTGTGTGTGCAAGCCTAGGCTGCTCACATCTCCCCTCAGGTGCAACCCCTGCCCCCCTCCCCACATACACACAGCTTTCCTCCTCGCCCACAGTCAAGGTCCACGTCCTTACTGTGCCCTTAAAAACCTACGCCATCCAAGACCCCACAATTTCCCGACTCGCTGCCTTCTCAAACTTCTCCCCCATTCATTCCACTTGAATCACACAACATGAACAGGGCCACCTCCCCAGGGTCCCACCGCTTATTGCTCCTTCCTCCTAGAAGACTCCTTCCCCAGTTTCTGCAAGGCTCAGGCCTCACTTCCCTCAAGTCTTCATGCCAAAGCTACTGCTCAGAGCAGCTCCTGGACCTTCTGTAAGTTTCACATCCTCTCTCACCCGGCTCCCTTTCTTTGCCTCGTTTTTCTCCTCTTCCCACTGAACACGTTATCTGACACACATTCATCTACTTCTCGATCCAGTTTCTGCTGTGGCTTCCCCCTAGCAGAATGGATCAGGCAGGACTTCCTGCTGTATCCCCAGTGCCTTGAATAGTGACTGGCCCAAAGTGGGGGCCCAAAGCTCCATTGGTTGAATAAATAATAAACAAGTTGTCAGGGCTTCCTTGATGGCTCAGCAGGTAAAGAATCTGCCTTGCAATGCAGGAAATGCAGGAGAGGCGGGTTCGATCCCTGGGTGAGGAACATTCCCTGGAGAAGGGAATGGCAACCCACTTCAGTATTTTTGCCTGGGAAATCCCATGGACAGAGGAGCCTGTGGGCTACAGTTCATGGGGTCCAAAAAAGTCAGACACGACTGAACAGGGCACAACAATAAGCTATCAACTAAAACAATTCATACAGCAAATACTCTTCTCTCTTTTTATCCCCTGGGATCCTGAGCAGACTGAAATTTCAAATACTTATACACACTTTGATGTCATGTGCTTTATTTCTACTTTAATGCTTACTCAGTTCAGTTCAGCCGCTTAGCGGTGTCTGACTCTTTGGAACTCCATGGGCTGCAGCGCACCAGGCCTCCCTGTCCATCACCAACTCCCCGAGTTTACCCAAACTCATATCCATTGAGTCAGTGATGCCATCCAACCATCTCATCCTCTGTCGTCCCCTTCTCCTCCTGCCCTCAGTCTTTCCCAGCATCAGGGTCTTTTCCAATGAGTCCGTTCTTCACATCAGGTGGCCAAAGTATTGGAGCTTCAGCTTCAACATCAGTCCTTCCAATGAACACCCAGGACTGATCTCCTTTAGGATGGACTGCTGGTTGGATCTCCAAGGGAATCTCAAGAGTCTTCTCCAACACCACAGTTCAAAAGCATCAGTTCTTCGGTGCTCAGCTTTCTTCATAGTCCAAATCTCACATCCATACATGACTACTGGAAAAACCATAGCCTTGACTAGATGGACCTTTGTTGGCAAAGTAATGTCTCTGCTTTTTAATATGCTGTCTAGGTTGGTCACAGCTTTTTTCTTCCAAGGAGCAAGCATCTTTTATTTTCATGGCTGTAATCACCATCTGCAGTGATTTGGGAGCCTCCCAAAATACAGTCTGTCACTGTTTATTTGCCATGAAGTTATGGGATCAGATGCCATGTTCTTAGTTTTCTGAATGTTGAGTCTTAAGCCAGCTTTTAAACTCTCCTCTTTGACTTTCATCAGAGGCTCATTAGTTCCTCTTCAAATTCTGCCATAAGGTGGTGTTATCTGCATATATGAGGTTACTGATATTTCTTCCAGGAATCTTGATTCCAGCTTGTGCTTCATTCAGCCTGGCATTTCACATAATGTAGTCTGCATATAACTTAAATAAGCAGGGTGACAATATACAGCCTTGATGTACTCCTTTTCCTATTTGGAACCAGTCTGTTGTTCCATGTCCAGTTCTAACTGTTGCTTCTTGACCTGCATACAGATTTCTCAGGAGGCAGGTCAGGTGGTCTGGTATTCCCATCTCTTTCAGAATTTTCCACAGTTTATTGTGATCCACACAGTCAAAGGCTTTAGTGTAGTCAATAAAGCAAAAGTAGATGTTTTTCTGGAATTCTCTTGATTTTTCTATGATCCAATGGATGTTGGCAATTTGATCACTGGTTCCTCTGCCTTTCCTAAAACTAGCTTGAAAGTTCATGGTTCACATATTGCTGAAGCCTGGCTTGGAGAATTTTGAGCATTACTTTGCTACCATGTGAGATGAGTGCAATTGTGCGGTAGTTTGAGCATTCTTTGGCATTGCCTTTCTTTGGAATTGGAATGAAGACTCACTTTTCCAGTCCTATGGCCACTGCTGGGTTTTCCAAATTTGCTGGCATATTGAGTGCAGCATTTTAACAGCATCATCTTTTAGAATTTGAAATAACTCAACTGGAATTCCATCACCTCCACTAGCTTTGTTTGTAGTGATGCTTCCTAAGGCCCATTTGACTTCACATTCCAGGATGTCTGGCTCTAGGTGAATGATCACAATATTGTGGTTATCTGGGTCATGAAGATCTTTTTTGTACAGTTCTTCTGTGTATTCTTGCCACCTCTTCTTAGTATCTTCTGCTTCTGTTAGGTCCATACCATTTTTGTCCTTTATTGTGCCCATCTGTGCATGAAATATTCCCTTGGTATTTCTAATTTTCTTGAAGAGATCTCTAGTCTTTCCCATTCTATTGTTTTCCTCTATTTCTTTGCACTGATCACTGAGGAAGGCTTTCTTATCTCTCCTTGCTATTCTTTGGAACTCTGCATTCAAATGGCTATATCTTTCCTTTTCTCTTTTGCTTTTCATGTCTCTTCTTTCTTCAGCTATTTGTAAGTCCTCGTCAGACAACCATTTTGCCTTTTTGCATTGCTTTTTCTCATGGATGGTCTTGATCCCTGCCTCCTGTACAACGTCACGAACCTCCACCCATAGTTCTTCAGGCACTCTATCAGATCTAATCCCTTGAATCTATTTCTCACTTCTATTGTATAATCATAAGGGATTTCATTTAGGTCATACCTGAAAGGTCTAGTGGTTTTCCCTACTTTCTTCAATTTCAGTCTGAATTTGGCAATAAGGAGTTCATGATCTGAGCCACAGTCAGCTCCCAGTCTTGGTTTTGCTGACTGTATGGAGCGTCTCCACCTTTGGCTGCAAAGAATATAATCAATCTGATTTCAGTATTAACCATCTGGTGATGTCCATGTATAGACTCTTCTCTTGTGTTGTTGGAAGAGGGTGTTTGCTATGACCAGTGTGTTCTCTTAGCAAAATTCTGTTAGCTTTTGCCCTGCTTCATTTTGTACTCCAAGGCCAAATTTGCCAGTTACTCCAGGTATCTCTTGACTTCCTACTTTTGCATTCCAGTCCCCTATAATGAAAAGGGCATCTTTTTTGGGTGTTAGTTCTAGAAGGTCCTATAGGTCTTCATAGAACTGTTAAACTTCAGCTTCTTCAGCATTACTGGTCAGGGCATAGACTTGGATTACCATAATATTGAATGGTTTGCCTTGTAAATGAATAGAGATAATTCTGTTGTCTTTGAGATTATACCCAAGTACTGTATTTCAGACTCTTCTGTTGACTATAACCTGGGGAGTTCATCTTTCAGTGTCCTATCTTTTTGCCTTTCCATACTGTTCATGGGGTTCTCAAGGCAAGAATACTGAAGTGGTTTGCCATTCCCTTCTCCAGTGGACCACATTCTGTCAGACCTCTCCACCATGACCTGCCCATCTTGGGTGGCCCCACACGGCATGGCTTAGTTTCACTGAATTAGACAAGGCCATGGTGCATGTGATCAGTTTCTAGAACTGCCATAAGAAGTTACCACAGACTTCACTGCTTAAACAACAGGAATCAGTTTCTCTCACATTGTTCTGGAGGCAAGAAGTCAGCAAAACTGGTTCCTTCTGTGTGCTGGGGGGGAAGACTCTGTTCCAGACCTCTCTCTTCGACTTGTAGATGGTCATCTTCTCTTTGCATCTCTTCAGATGACAAACCCCTCACTTATGTGCATGTCTCCAAATTTCCCCTTTCCATCAAGGCACCTTTATTCCCCTTTCATCTGATATTCCTTGTCCTGGGTTGCGTTCTCTGGAAGCAGCTGCTGAGATGGTATTAAAAGTTTGATATGTGTCTTAGAGAGTAATACCTTCCGGCATGTTTTTTTCTGCTCATCATCCTCTGAGATTTGAAGGCGGCCTGGGCAGAGATGCCAGGTCAGGAGAGCCAAGGTTACCCCTGCTAGAGTCTTCCACTTTCTGCTTCTAGTTAGATGTTCACTAACTAGGGCTAAATGATTTCTCCAATGTTGTAAACACGGTCATCCATGAATACAAAATAGATCTCATTTAACTCTTCATTTGTGGCTTTCACAGCTTGCGATACAAAGCAGTGGCCGCCGGACGGGTTCAGAGAAGCTTTGGCTCACCCCAGAAGGCTTCATGGGAAATAGACCGCTGGACTGTTAGGTAATCTCAGCTTGGGGAGAAGAGGGACTGTGTCCAACTTTCTTATAATTGCATTCCCAGCACCTAAATATGCTTTGCATGAATGAACTGGTTAATTGACGCATGCTTGGGCAGCTGATTGTGTTCTGTGTCCCAGACTGAGGGTGAGGGTGAGATGCGTGAGTTAGCATATTCTCTGGAAGAGGAGAACCTTGGGGTTGTAATTCAATATGTACATGTTATGCTAGGTGTATATGTAATACGTGTGTATGTGCATGAATGTCAGTGTATATGTTTTATGTATGTATATAAATGTACATTACTATGTGTATGAGTACATGTTATCTGTATATGCTATGTCTGTGGGTCTATGTGTACGTATGTGGTAGGTGGCTATACCTACTGTGTGCACAACAATGGAAAGCAAACAACTGATGATAACAAAGCAAAACAAAAAAATCACTTTCCTGTGATTTACCGAAGAGGGCATCGTTCAAGTTCTACCTAACAGCTCATTAGCCACATAAACAGGAGTCCTTCTGCAGTAGATTTCATGTCCACCTTTTACCTTTTCCTTCATTTATCCGATAAATACAAAGAAGGCCGCTACTAAGTTCCATGGACCATGTTCTGGGATAGAGAGTAAATGAGACAAAGTCCCTTTTCTCTAGTGGGGAAGACAGTAAACTCATAAGCACACAGCCTAATTTCAGGGAGAGACATGTAAGGGCCTTCCCTGGTGCTCCAGGGGTTAAGAGTCTGCCTGCCAAGGCAGGGGACATGGGTTTGATCCCTGGTCTGGGAAGTTCCCTCGTGCTCTGGGGCAACTAAGCCCGCGTGCCAGGACTACTGCGGCCCGCGGGCCTTGAGCTGGTCTCCGCAGCACGAGGGACCACCGAAAGAGAAGCCCGCAGACGCAACCAGAGAAAGCCGGGCACGACTACAGGGCACGGCCAAGAAAGGAACAAAAACAGACTTACAGAAAGCAAACGAGGGCCTCACTTAAAAACAAAGGATGAAGAAGCAGAGAGGGGCTGCGGGGCAGTGGTGCTGAGCAGAGCTCGGAGAGAACTTCGAGAGAGAGCCTCAAAGGCTGAGGGAGCCGGCAGGAGCGGAGAGGCACTCGGGGGAGCAGCGGGAGAGGCGACAACCGGAGCAGAGCGGAGTTCTGTGGGGACGTGCAGGCCCTGAGGGAGGCGGGCTCGGTTAATAAAATTCATTCCTGAGAGCATCCCGGGTCTGAGGTGGAGTCCCGGAAGGTCATGAATTACCTTTACAAGCAGAGAAGAACCATGCAGGGTATTAAAAGAAAGCGAGACCCAGAGCCGAAATACACGCAAGCCTTGCGGGGCGCCTGGCCTCCATAGTCACCAAACGGCTGGGATCTTATCCCACCCCCGCCCACCACTCTCCCCCAACAACCTCACAGAAACTAACCGCTGGGCTCCTCTTCTTCAGGACTCTCAGCTGCCTCCTTCTTACATGGCTGACATCATCTCTGGTCCTCCCCCAAACAAGCGGGTCTTTCTCTGGTCAGACAGTTAGCTTCCCTCTGCTCCCCCAGACACAATGGGAAGGCCTCAGTCCAAGCTCTGAGGGAAGACATTTGAAGGACAGGGGAAATAAAGGTTCCGGAAATCAAGGTTTTTTTTTTTTTCCCATGTTTGAAATTATGCATATCCTGCAGGATCCGCATAATGGGTCCAATTCAGCCTCGTGGCCTTGGCCTTGCCACAAAATCACTGTGTCCCTGGAAGAAGGTCAGTGCACAACGCGATGAGTGAACAGGAAGCTTCCTGCAGATAATAGCGCCTTAATTTTTTTTTTTAATTTCGGGGATGAACTTTGCTCTTTCAACTTGGCTGCATGCATTTGCAAATGTATTCTAAGCACACCCACACACTTGAAAATGCACATTGGCCTTGTCTCTGAGACAATCTGTGTAACAATTTTAGGTGACAGCGAAGCTGACATCTACATTCCTCCTGGTGCGTGGCACAATTTAGAAGTCTGAGGAGGTAAAACATTAAGTTAGGAAAATTCTGTGCAACTGGCCCACTTCAGAAACACTACTGCTAAAGCACAACACGGGAATAAAACACACCTGGTGTAGATCCATTTTCAAAAATGTTTCTTTGAGAGAAAAACATAAAGATTCAATTTTGATTTGAACAGATCCATCAGAATCTTTTTTTTAAAAAGCACTTTGGTTCCTCTCATGGTTTAACAGAATATCTATGCATTTACTTCAGAGTTCAGCAAATGAGTTTTAAGTTTTTTTTTTTTTTTTGACATTTTTTACCATGTAATTCAGACTGATCACACAGCATTTTCAAACTGGAACAATATTTCCAAGGTGTGAACAGTATTCCTACACCAATTTAAGTCCAAAGTGTAAGTGTTCCATGGGCTTCCCTTGTGGCTCACCTGGTGAGGAATCTGGCTGCAATGCGGGAGGCCTGGGTTCGATCCCTGGGTTGGGAAGATCCCCTGGAGAAGGGAAAGGCTACCCACTCCAGTATTCTGGCCTGGAGAATTCCATGGACTGTATAGTCCACGGGATAGCAAAGAGTCAGACACGACTGAGTGACTTTCACTTTACTTTAAAGTGTTCAACGTTCAGTTCAGTTCAGTCACCCCAGTCGGTGTCCGACTCTTTGCAACGCCATGAACTGCACACCAGGCTTCCCTGTCCATCACCAACTCCCAGAGCTTGCTCAAACTCATATCCATTGAGTCGGTGATGCCATCCAAACATCTCATCCTCTGTAGTCCCCTTATCCTCCCACTTTCAGTCTTTCCCAGCAGCAGGGTCTTTTCCAATGAGTCAGTTCTTTCTTTGCCTCAGGTGGCCAAAGTATCGGAGTTTCAGCTTCAACATCAGTCCTTCCAGTGAATATTCAGGACTGATTTCCTTTAGGATGGACTGGTTGGATTTCCTTGCAGTCCAAGGGACCCACCACAGTCTTCTCCAACACCACAGTTCAAAAGCACCAATTCTTTTGCATTCAGCTTTCTTTATGGTCCAACTCTCACATCCAAACATGACTTCTGGACATTATTTGTTCTAATAAAAAATCTAAAGAAATATTTTGAAAGTGAAAGAGGAGAGTAAAAAAGTTGGCTTAAAGCTCAACATTCAGAAAACTAAGATCATGGCATCTAGTCCCATCACTTCATGGTATATAGATGGGGAAACAGTGGAAACAGTGGCTGACTTTATTTTGGGGGGCTCCAAAATCATTGCAGATGGTGACTGCAGCCATGAAATTAAAAGACACTTACTTCCTGGAAGAAAAGTTATGACCAACCTAGACAGCATATTAAAAAGCAGAGACATTACTTTGCCAGCAAAGGTCCATCTAGTCAAGGCTATGGTTTTTCCAGTAGTCATATATGGATGTGAGAGTTGGACTATAAAGAAAGCTGAGCACCGAAGAACTGATGCTTTTGAACTGTGGTGTTGGAGAAGACTCTTGAGATTCCCTTGGAGATCCAACCAGCAGTCCATCCTAAAGGAGATCAGTCCTGGGTGTTCATTGGAAGGACTGATGTTGAAGCTGAAACTCCAATACTTTGGCCACCTGATGCCAAGAGCTGACTCACTGGAAAAGACTCTGATGCTGGGAAAGACTGAGGGCAGGAAGAGAAGGGGACGACAGAGGATAAGATGGTTGGATGGCATCACCGACTCAATGGACATAAGTTTGAGTAAGCTCCGGGAGTTGGTGATAAACGGGAGGCCTGGCGTGCTGCAGTCCATGGGGTTGCAAAGAGTCAGACACAACTGAGTGACTGAACTGAACTGAACTGAAAGAGAACATTTGGGCTTCCCAGGTGGCCCAGTGGTAAAGAAGTGAAGTGAAAGTCGCTCAGTTGTTTCTGAGTCTTTGCAACCCCATGCATTATACAGTCCATGGAATTCTCTAGGCCAGAATACTGCAGTGGGTAGCCTTTCCCCTATCCAGGGGATCTTCCCAACCCAGGGACCAAACCCAGGTCTTCTGCATTGCAGGTAGATTCTTTACCTGCTGAGCCACAAGGGACGCCAAAGAATCCCCCTGCAAAGGCAGAAGATGCAGGAGACTCGGGTTCATTGCCTGGGTCAGAAAGATCCCCTGGAAGACAAAATGATAATCCACTCCAGTGTTCTTGCCTGGATAACCCTGTGAGACAGAGGAGCCTGGTGGGCTACAGTCCATGTGGTCACAAAGAGTAGGACACAACTGAGAACACACTCACACACACACACACACACACACATGTACACAAAGAGAATATGTATCAACATGGCTTGAGCCAAACTGATCTTAAGTCAGATATGTGAATTTCACATTGGCCTTCACCAAATTTCAGGGGTTTTAACAGAGGAAACAACTTTTACAAAAGATTCAAGAGGCATGATTTTATATGCCCTTTCATTCCTAACATCATCAGGTCCAGGGAACTGGTGCCCATTCTTTTTCCTGTATATGTGTTTTTAGAAAGGCTCCATATTTTATCTATATTTTTTATCCATATTTTTCTGAAAAAGATCACACAGCCCCTTTTTCCCAGACCAACCATAATGGCACTTCACATTCTGCCCTCGTTGATGTCCAAAAGAAAGTTGTCTCCTTGATGGATTTAAGCATTTCTGGATGTGTTTTTCCTTCTAGCTGTTGCTCCTAGTTATTCAGTCACCCTTGGTATGCATCAGTGGTCAGTGAACAATGAATTAAGTAGCCAGGTCACCAGGGTGGGACACACCACTCTCTGGCTCCTCTGAGTCCCCAGTGCAGCTTCTGGCATTCAAATGCCACAAAAATAAGATTTACCACTACTGACAGTCTCTTTGTCCCTTCCTTTCCCTGCCTACAGCCTCCTGCATTTTAATGAAGGCAAATTGCACATTCTCCTGCCAGGCTAAAATCCAATGCCCCCTTGGCTTTATTCTTAGGTGGCACCGCTTAAAAGAGAAATCCTTTTGTGGGGTTTTGGGAGGGTTTTTTTGTTTTTTTTGGTTTTCATCTCTCAGGAAAACTGTGGAGGTGCTGAGGAGTAGGGACCGAGGGAGAGGAAAGAGTGTCCCAGGGAACATTTCTCTCCCTACGGACTCCCCTGTGATTGCTTCTTTCCCAGCTTCTCTTTGCAAGCCAGGATGTTAAGGTAAGGGACAAGCTGGTGGAGTAAAGCTCCATTTTTTTGCTTCCAGGAATCCAGGCACTCATCAGTTCTCCTCTGTCACCCCCCCCCGCCCCTCCCCCACCTATTTCTCTGAGGCCAAGATCATCCTTTTTCTTATAAAAGATATTAGTAGAGAGGCCACATGGGATGAGTCCAAGACACACATTTTTCCATTTTTTCCTGACACAAAGACAGTGGATTGGAAAGTGCTAGGCATTTGCTAGAAGCAAATAGAACAGATGTTAAGGAATAAAATGAGAATAAACTGAGAAACTACAATCACATTACAGGTAAGAGTCGGTTTCCATGAGTGATGCTTATGTGACTGGGAAGAAGGCTGAAGCCAAAAAATCAGTTTCCATGGAAACTTTGTTCTTGTGGAACGTCACACCCTGCCTGCATGCATGGGGCTGTAAACTTTGGAGGTAAAGCATTGTAGCTACCACAGAACATGCGCTTAATAAATGGCCTGCCCTATTAGAGGTGCACCCCTAGACCAGCTTGACTTACTCAGCCTGCCTCCACATAGAGAGGAGGGGTGTAGATGTATACTTATGGACACTTGCTCCTTGGGAGAAAAGCTATGACCAACCTAGACAGCTTATTAAAAAGCAGAGATAGATATCACTTTTCTGACAAAGGTCCATATAATCAAAGCTATGGTTTTTCCGTAGTCATGTATGGATGTGAGAGTTGGACCATAAAGGAGGCTGAGCGCCAAAGAATTGATGCTTTTGAATTGTGGTGTTGGAGAAGACTCTTGAGAGTCCTTTGGATTGCAAGGAGATCTAACCAGTCCATCCTAAAGGAGATCAGTCCTGGGTGTTCATTGGAAGGACTGTTCCTGAAGCTGAAGATCCAATATTTTGGCCACCTCATGTGAAGAGCCAACTCCTTAGAAAAGGTGCTGGAAAAGATTGAAGGCAGGAGGAGAAAAGAGGGCAGAGGGTGAGACAGTTAGATAGGACCACCTATCTGGAGATAATGGAGAGGAGGAGAGAGGAGCCTGGCCTGCTGTGGTCCATGGAGTTGCAAACAGTCAGACACGACTGGGCGATTGAACAACAATGTGGCTGATTCACAATGTTGTACAGCACAAACACAACCCTGTAAGCAATTATATTCCAATAAATAAAATAAAAAGCAAGAAAGTTAAACAAGAGATTCTTTTTTTTTTAAGTTAAAAAAAAAAAAGAAAAGAAAAGTGGAGGGAGGGAAAGAAAGGGGGAAAATATTTTAGAAACTTGGTATTTAAAGTAACCATGGCTGCTGCACCAAAAACCTGGTGTGTTCAAACAGCAGAAAGTTGTTCTCTCATAGTTCCAGAAGCTAGGAGACTGAACTCTGAATCACTGGGCCAAAGTTAAGATGTCAACAGGGCAAGGCTTCCTCCAGAGGCTCGAGGAGAGAATCTGTTCCTTGAGTCTTCCAGCATCTGGTGGCCACTGGCATTCCTTGGCTACGGCTTCCTCACTCCAGTTCTCAGGGTCAGCATCTTCAAATCCCTTTCTGTTCTGCCTTCACACTGCCTTCTCTATGTGAGCAACATCTCCCCCATGTCCCTCTTATTTATGTATGATTATACTGCGGACCCACCCAGATAACCCAGCACGATTTCCTTATCTCAAAATCTTTAGTTTAATCCATGAGCAAAAATCCCTTCTACAAATAAGACAAGGTTCACAGGTTCCAGGGCCGAGGACCTGACAGCTTTAGGGCCCACTATTCAGGCTACCACACCAGGAAAACTCAGTATTACCCAAAGAACAGAGCCAGCAGCAGCGACTACAAGAAGTCTCGGTCTGTTTCTATCACGGTGAAGATACTTGCTGTAAAACACGGCACCACTGTCGTGTAATGCCTGCAGTTAATGTATGTGATGTTGCTGACATAGCACAAGTACCAGAACCTTTTGGATTCAAATTAAAACCTGAGTTGCTCAACAGCCTCCAGGATGGAAGCTGGGGAGATGTCTGCATTATCTGTGTCGAGTGCGGTGAAGCCTCACTTCTCCTGCAAGTACCCTGACCTGAGCTCTACCAACCCCTCACTCTTCCTTACTGTTAAACACAGCTTATGTGAGGAAACCCATGAAGGAGCTAGTCTAGTCGGTGAGGCTAGTTGGGGTAATAGGGATGTACCCAGCAATCCTTTACTTGGTAGGTTCCTTGATGGGCAAGAGAGGGCTCCTGGATTTTTTTTACTTTTTATTGGAATATACTTGCTTTACAATGTTGTGTTAGTTTCTGCTGTACAGCAAAGTGAATCATCCATCCATATATATATCAGTTCAGTTCAGTTGCTCAGTCGTGTCCGACTCTTTGTAACCCAATGGACTGCAGCACACCAGGCCTCCCTGTCCATCACCAACTCCTAGAGCCTACTCAAACTCATGTCCATTGAGTTGGTGATGCCACCCAACCATCTCATCCTCTGTCGTCCCCTTCTCTTCCTACCTCAATTTTTCCCAGCATCAGGGTCTTTTCAGGTATGGTAGTGATGGTGGTTTAGTCACTAAGTCGTGTCCAACTCTTGCGACTTCATGGACTGTAGCCCGCCAGGCTCCTCTGTCCATGGGATTTTCCAGGCAAGAATACTGGAGTGGGTTGCCATTTCATTCTCCAGGGGATCTTCCTGACCCAGGAATCGAACCCAGGTCTCTTGCATTGCAAGCAGGCAGATTCTTTACCAACTGAGCTATGAGGGAAGCCCTCATACATTCCCAGTGTATACACATATCCCCTCTTTTATAGAATTCCTTCCCATTGAGGTCATCACAGAGCACTAAGCAGAGTTTCCTATGCGTAGGCTGTCATTAGCTATCTATTTTATACATAGTAGTATATGTATATGTCAATCCCAATCTCCCAGTCCATTCCACCTCCCCTTCCCCCACTTTGGTATCCATAAACTTGTTCTCTACATCTCTAGTTCTGATTTGCAAATAAGTTCATCTGTATCATGTTTCTAGATTCCACGTATAAGCAATATTATACATTTGCTTTTCTCTTTCTGACTCACTTCACTCTGTGTGACAGACTCTAGGTCCGTCCACGTCTCTGCAAATGACCCAATGTCATTCCTTTTCATGGCTGAGTGATGTTCATGGCAGCACTACGTGCAATATAGCCAGGACACAGAACCAGCCTAAATGTCCACCAACAGAGGAATGGATGAAGATGTGGTACATCTATACAAGGGTCCTTGGATTTACTACCATTTTCTTCGCCGCCCTGCAGCTCTGCACAGTCCTCCAGGCACTTGGGTCCCTGAGCTAGAAACACGGGCTGAGGCAGGCCCTGATCCTACACGTCCAGCCTCACATCTGCTGGGAAACCAGCTGATAAGACTCTTTCTGCAGAGGAGAGTCCCACCTCCACAGAGCTCAGTTAAATGTTCATCCATGGAAACAGATGGAATTAGTAATGAATGTCTGAGCCAATGTTCTCAGGCCAAAATTATGCTTTCAACACATTTCAAAGTTGTCATTTCTTGATTCGTTCTCTAGTAACATCAATAAATCCCCTGTCCTTAGTACAATGCAAGGCTGGCACAAGGGTGAGGCAAGGGAGGCACTCACTGTGGGTGCAAAATTTAAAAGATAACTTAAATAATTCAGTAATTAAATAATATTTTAAATGCAACATTTAAAAAATATAGACTCAGCCAACTGCAGCCTATAGGCTAGCTATCTATTTCTGTATGCAGAATTTTACTGGAAAAAGAGCTAGGATTAGGGTGGAGTATGGCAGTCATCCAGGTTTTAGTTGGATTTTGTCTTTAGTCTTTAAAATGCTGATATTTTGTTCATTAAGGAATTTTTTTTGCATTGTTTTTACTTTTTCAAATAATTTTGGCTTTTAAATTTATTTTTTTAATCACAATATTTTCAAGCCTAATTTTTTCAAGATCGCTATTTTTCTTAAGACAACCATTATATCTTGATACAGAGCACAAATATTTTATATATATTTCCCAATTTATCAGAGAATAGTAAAAAGATGTACTTACGAATCCAGATTCAATAAAATTAGTCTTTACCACTTTGCCAAGGATATTAATGAAATTAACTTTATTTTTTACTATATGTACACAGTAGCCATAAGTTTATTTGCCATTACTTTTATACTATTAATGCAAATGCCAATATAATAAAAAAGGCAAAAAGCATCTTAGACTTCTTATGAAAATATTTTTGATCCTACACATCCCTTGATAGGATCTTAGGAAAACCCAGAGATCTATAGATCACACTTTGAAAACTGCTGACTTAAAGGATAAGGTTTTAATGATTTAAAGTTAAAACCATTAAAGGTCAAAACCATTATCAATAACAAGCTAAGGTCCTCAGTCAGATGGGGGCAACATAATTATGACTAACTCCAAAGTTAGCTTTGCAGAAACAAGCCGTGAAGAGTTAAAGTAAATTGATCCATCTGTCGTATAACCAGTTCTGAGCAATTAGGAAATCTTTAAAGCTCAAGGTATGGACAAGATGTGAAAGAATCTGAATGCTTTGAAAATAATCAGTGATCAAGCCGGCAGGGCCATTTTAGGACAACCGAGCAGAGAAAACTGCCCACCGCCTTCGTTTCTCGCCTCCGCTGTCTCCTGGGAATGAGGCAGCAAAGGAAACTATCTCAGTAGCAGGAAGATTGAGGCAAATATACCACACAGGGCACCCCTAGGCTGTTCAAAGGTCCTGGAGCCAGTCTGCCTGGTGGGAAACTCTCTCTTGCCACTTCCTAACATATAACTGTAGGCATATTCCCAAACCACTATCTGTCCCAGTCTCCTCATGGGTATTCAGTTCAGTTCAGTCGCTCAGTTGCGTCTGACTCTTTGCGACCCCATGAATCGCAGCACGCCAGGCCTCCCTGTCCATCACCAACTCTCGGAGTTCACTCAAACTCACGTCCATCGAGTCAGTGATGCCATCCAGCCATCCCATCCTCTGTCATCCCCTTCTCCTCCTGCCCCCAATCCCTCCCAGCATCAGAGTCTTTTCCAATGAGTCAACTCTTCGCATCAGGTGGCCAAAGTACTGGAGTTTCAGCTTTAGCATCATTCCTTCCAAAGAACACCCAGGACTGATCTCCTTTAGAATGGACTGGGTCTCCTTGCAGTCCAAGGGACTCTCAAGAGTCTTCTCCAACACCACAGTTCAAAAGCATCAATTCTTCGGCACTCAGCTTTCTTCACAGTCCAACTCTCACATCCATACATGACTACTGGAAAAACCATAGCCTTGACTAGACGGACCTTTATTACAAATATAATATTAAATACCTTCCTCCTATGACTCTTGTAAAGAGGTCATGAGATGATGTAGAAAAGCACTGAGCACAGTGCCCAAAAGAGTAAATGTTTAGTAAATGTAACATTAAAAACAAACCTACTGGGACTTCCCTGGCAGGCCAGTGCCTGGGGCTTCACCTTCCAACACAGGGGGTTTGGGGGTGATCCCTGGTTGGGGGACTAAGATCCCATAGGCCTCACGGCCCAAAAAAGCAAACGTAAAACAGAAGCAATACTGTAACAAACTCAACAAAGACGTTTAAAATGGTCCACATCAGAAAAAAAAACAACAACTTAAAAAAAAAAACCTTCTGTACCAATTCATTGCCCTGTGTTCAGTAACTTTTCCCTACCAGCACAAATGCTCAGCCCATTGTCTTATTGGTGTTAGGTGTTCTGTAAAGGTTACATCCTCCTTCCAGCCAGGTTGGGAAGCCTGTCTGGACCTGTCATTTATTTCATCCACGCTGCTTTGAGCATCATGGGTTTTTCACCAACAATTCACTGAGAAAAATGATGCTTAAATACTAAAAAATATACTAATATGCAAATCGTTATATAGAAATGAAAATTTTATATGATAGAATCATGCTTGATATTTGTTTAATGATGTTGAAAACCCATGTGAAAAAGGGATTGTTTTAAAAAATCCAAACTAGCAAAACATTTAATCCATCATGAGAAAAACATCCCTTTTTCTAGGTTTCTGTGGTAGAAAAAATGTTTGCTCCCCTACAAACATGTCTACATCCTAATCCTCAGAACCTGTGACAATGTCCTCTTACATAGCAAGAGACTTTGCAGAAGTGATTAGGTTAAAAAACCTGGAGATGGGGAAATTATCCTGGATTATCCTCGTGGGCCCAGCATCATCACAAGAGCCCTTAGAAACAGGAGAGGAAGGCAGAAGTCAGCCAGGGGACGACCTGACGCCTGAAGAAAAGCACAGAGAGAAGCAACACTGCTGCGTTTGGAGACTGAGGGAGAGGCCACGTGCCAGAAACACGGGCAGCCTCCCCGAGCTGGAAAGGGCAGGTGAACAGAGGCTTCCCCAGGGCCTGCTGAAAGGAGCGCAGATCAGCAGCTTGATTTCAGCTCGGTGACATCCACGTCAGACTTCTGAGCTACAGAATTACAAGACAATCAAGCCGTGTGGGCTCCTATGTATAAAATAGATAACTAATGGGAACTCCACCCGGTGCTCTGCGCTTAGTCACTCAGTTGGGTTTGACTGTTTTGCGACCCCCTGGACTGTAGCCCGCCAGGCTCCTCTGTCCATGGGATTCTCTAGGCAAGAATCCTGGAGTGGGTCGCCAGTCCCTCCTACAGAGGATCTTCCCGACCCAGGGATTGAACCTAGGTCTCCTGCATGGCAGGTGGATCCTTCACCGTCTGAGCCCCCAGGGAAGCCCACACTCAGAGCACTTTGCTGCACCCATGCTTGGCGATCTGCGGTGACCTAAATGGGAAGGAAATTCAAAAAAAGAGGGGACATATGTATGTCCGGCCGATTCACTCTGCTGCACAGCAGAAACTGACACAGCAGTGTAAACAGCTGTGCTCCAGTATGTTTTTTTTTTTTTATGTGGTACATATATGCAATGGAATACTACTCAGCTGTAAAAAAAGGATGAAACATGCCATGTGCAGCAACATGGACGCAACCAGAGATTATCGCACTAAGTGAAACAAGTCTCAAAGAAAGACAAACGCCATAGGCTATCACTCATATGTGGAATCTAAAATATGACACAAGTGAATCTACCTACAAAACAGAAGCAGACTCCCAGGCACACAGAACAGACGTGCGGTTGCTACGGGGGAAGGGGAGAGGGAGAGGGAAAGACTGGGAGTTTGGTATTAGCAGATGCAAACTGTTAAATTTAGGATGGATAAAAACAAGGTCCTACTGTACAGCACAGGGATCTATATTCGATATTCAGTGATAAAACACAATGGAAGACAATTAAAAAAAAGAATGCATAAAAATAAGTATATGCTGCTGCGAATCTTGTTATAAATAATTTCAGACATAGTAAGTAAATAAGTTGTGTTGGTTAAGCCACTAAGTTTGTGGTAATTCGTTATAGCAGCAAATAGAAAGCTAATACAGTCCTGAAGGTTATCCCACATCCCCCCTGGCAAGCTTCAGTGCCCAAGAAAATAAGTAGCCAGCTCACCAGGGTGGGAACTAACCAGTCCCCTGGCTTCACCCAGCTTCCCAGTGCAGCTTCTGGCCGTTCAAATGCCACAGAGTCAGAGACTTGACCATTCACGACAGTCCCCACTCCTGAAGATTTGGAGTCTTAAGGTGTGGGATACAAGAACATCCACGTGTAACTGGTGACCCTGATAGAGATGGTTAGCGGTCCACACTTTTAGAGACATCCGTTTTACTCAGAGGGAGCTTACAAGTTAGGTGCTGAGTAAATACAATTGCAATCCGTAATAGATGAATCCATACGCATCCTTCCAGGGAGAGATGAACAGCCAGGAACAAAGGTAAAAGGCTAGAAATGGCCCAGAACACATAGATCCTTCCACAAGGTGCAGAGTCAAGCCCAAGGAGACCTCCGCCTGCTGTCTCCTAGGCAGCCAGGCTCAGGGCCTGCCTCAGGCAGGCCACAACAGAATCCTGGCAGCCCCACAGACCTCTCTTGGGAAAGTATCCCTGGGAAAGCATCCACAGACCTCCATCCCAACCCTCCCCAGCCCCTCACCTGGCCTACCTGTCCCCCCTGCTTCTTTAGGAGGTGGTGATGAGCTGGCCCAGGGTGCATCATCTTCAAACTGAACCCAGCTGCTGATGGCCGAGACCAGCTCAGGTGGGCGCTGCTCGGGGCTCCCGGGAGGGGAGGCTGCTTCAGAGATGAGGCCCAGCTTTTCGGAAGAGTCATCATGCTCTGAGTGGGAAAGGTCCTGAGAGCCTCCATCCAAGGCATGATGCTCCCCAGAGGAGCTCTCGGACTGGTCTGAGGAAGAGGATGCTCCTGGGAGGTGCTCTTTGGGGCCCCCTGAAACAGATACCAGAAACTGCCATCACCTCACAGGTGGAGGGTCACTCTAAGAACTGTCTCTTGGAGGAAAAAAAAGAAAAGGCAACGGTGATCAAAGGACTCACCATGACAGGGTGTGAGAGCAAAGAGACAGCCGTGCCCACCTGCTTCTATGCTAAAGTGTTTTCCTAAAAATGTATGAAAACTATACCCTAGGATGTGGTGCTGGAGAAGACTCTTGAGAGTCCCTTGGAGACAAACTAGACAAACTAGACTCTTGAGAGTCCAAGGAGACAAACTAGTCCATCCTAAAGGAAATCAACCCTGAATATTCATCGGAAGGACTGATGCTGAAGCTGAAGCTCCAATACTTTGGTCACCTGATGAGAAGAACTGACGCATTGGAAGAATTCCTGATGCTGGGAAAAATTGAAGGCAGGAGGAGAAGAAGACGACAGAGGATGAGATGGCTGGAATGGCATCACCGACTCTATGGAAATGAGTTTGAGCCAACTCTGGGAGAGAGTGAAGGACAGGGAAGCCTGGCATGCTGCAGTCCATGGGGTGCAAAGAGTCAGACATGACTTAGTGACGGAACAACAACAAAGGTTGTCCTAACAGTCTCCATGCAGGCTAAGACTGGGAGTCTGGTCTGGTTCACTATTCTTATCCTACCATCTACTTCAGTGTTTGTGGGGGGGGGGGGTCACACACAAAAAATTGTTGTGAAGGCCAAGCAAGAAATAGAACTAGGTCAAATTGAAAAGCAAACGGCAATAGGGATTGGTGGAGACTGTGGCTCAACAGGCAACCTTCTGTCTGGACTAAAAACACTCAAGTTCAAACTGTACAGTCCAGAGGACATTCATTTGTGGGCCACCACATGCAAACTCTCCACCAACGACTAGTTCAGTATGGCACAGAGACCCTTCCTCTAGCTTTGTTTCACTTTATTGGTCCTAGAACAGTTAACAGCCTTCAAATATTGTTTTTAAATAATACAATTGACCCCAATTGTGGTGGTGATTACATAAATCTATACAGGTGTTAAAATTCATCAACTGTAGACTGAAAATGATCAATTTTACTGTATGAAAGCTTTGAAAAATAAATGTACTGATACGAAACTGCTTTCTCCCATCACTAGCCAAACAAACTGGTCCACTTGAACGTAATCAAAGCCTTTAGATGAGAGCTGTCCCAAAGAAATAAAAGGCAGGCCACATACATAATTTAAAATTTTCCAGTTCAGTTCAGTTCAGTCGCTCAGTCGTGTCCGACTCTGCAACCCCATGAACCGCAACACGCCAGGCCTCCCTGTCCATCACCAACTCCTGGAGTTCACCCAAACCCATGTCCATTGAGTCAGTGATGCCATCCATCTCATCCTCTGTAGTCCCCTACTCCTCCTGCCCTCAATCTTTCTCAGCATCAGGATCTTTTCAAATGAGTCAGCTCTTCTCATCAGGTGGCCAAATATTGGAGTTTCAGCTTCAACATCAGTCCCTCCAATGAACACCCAGGGCTGATCTCCTTTAGAATGGACTGGCTGGATCTCCTTGCAGTCCAAGGGACTCTCAAGAGTCTCCTCCAACACCACAGTTCAAAAGCATCAATTCTTCGGCGCTCAGCTTTCTTTATAGTCCAACTCTCACATACATGACTATTGGAAAAACCATAGCCTTAACTAGACGGACCTTTGTTGGCAAAGAAATGTCTCTGCTTTTTAATATGCTGTCTAGGTTGGTCATAACTTTCCTTCCAAGGAGCAAGCATCTTTTAATTTCATGGCTGTAATCACCATCTGCAGTGATTTTGGAGCCCAGAAAAATAAAGTCAGCCACTGTTTCCACTGTTTTCCCATCTATTGCTAAATTTTAAAATTTTCCAGTAGCCACATTTAAAAAAGAAAAAGAAACAGGGGAAACTATTTTTAATAATGTATTTCAACTCAATTTGTTGAAAATGTACAATTCCAACATTTAAGTGATAAAAAATTGTTAATGAAACATTTAACTAGGTCCTCGGAATTTAGTGTGGATATTTCACATTTCTTGAAGTGACAGTGTTAGTCGCTCAGTCATGTCCAACTCTTTTGACCCCATGGGCTGTAGCCCACCAAGCTCCTCTGTCAGTGGGATTTCCCCAGGCAAGAATACTGGAGTGGGCTGTCATTTCCTTCTCCAGAGGCTCTTCCTGACCCAGAGATCAAATCCCGATCTCCTGCATTGCAGGCGGATTCTTTACCATCTGAGCCACTGGGAAAGCCCAGTTTATAGTGCGTCTCAGTTCAGACTAGCCGTGTTTTAAGGACTCCATAGTCACATGGCTAGCAAGCTGGACAGCGCACCTGTAGACCCTGCTTTCCAGGTGCTGTAAATGGAGCTGGGATGATTCAGGTGGCAGTAGCAGTGGCCATGGAACAGAACCAGCTGACAAGGCTCCGTAAAAAGCTCCTGCATCCTACCTTGATCTTCATCCTCGAGCACAGTTCCACAGAAGTCAACCTGGCCACCTTCACCATGATCACGAGTGACAATTACTGAGTTCTCTGCATTGCCCATCACTGTTGTAAGTGGTTTTTTTATATGTTAATCACTTAATCCTCACTGCCACCCTCAGGTCGACACTGTGATTATCCATATTGCTCAGATGAACTACCACCCAGAGAGGTAAACAAATCATCCACCCAATTATCCACATCCATGATGGAGCCAGGATTTCAGCCCAAGGGATCTGGTTCGAGTGCCTGTCACTCTTTTTGACAAATATCCTTTGAAAACTGAAACAATCCGAATGGCTGTGGAGAGTAATAACCAAAAAGACTGAGTGTAAAGTACTTGGTAAATAGGAAGTTTATATTCAGGGCTTCCCTGACAGCTCAGTTGGTAAGGAATCAGCCTGTACTACAGAAGACCCTGGTTTGATTCCTGGGTCATGAAGATCCCCTGGAGAAGGGATAGGCTACCCACTCCAGTATTCTTGGGCTTCCCTTGTGGCTCAGTTGGTAAAGAATCGGCCCACAATGCAGAAGACCTGGGTTCGATCCCTGAGTTGGGAAGATCCCCTGGAGAAGGGAAAGGCTACCCACTCCAGTATTCTGGCCTGGAGAATTCCATGGACTCTATATTCCATGGACTTGATAAATATGAAGTTTATGTTCATTGGAAGAAAGCAGCTAATACTTCTGGTTCTTCCAGGTCTTTGGGGGCTTCTGGTGTTTCCAGGTCTTTGTTTGGGAGCTCTGAGATTCCTCAGATGCTTCCTTTGAGCCTCTTAAGTGAAAAACATCTGCATCTGAGGAAGGTGATAAACTGACTTTTTCCTTATCAATATCCCACTGAGGACTTCCTCGTGGCACAATGGATAAGAATCTGCCTGTCAATGCAGAGGACACAGGTTTGATCCCCGGTCCGGGAAGACTCCACATGCCATGGAGCAACTAAGCCCGTGCACCAGCACTACTGAGCCAGCACTCGACAGCCTGCACACCACAGCTAACCAGCTTCCGTGCTGCAATTATGGAAGCCACACGCTCCGAGGGCCCGTGCTCCACGGCAAGAGAAGACACCACAGTGCTAAACCCACACACTGCAGGCTCATTGAGAGAGTGGCCCCCGCTCGGCACACCTAGAAAAAGCCCATGCAAAGCAACCCAGACCTAGCACAGCCAAAAAAAAAATACATAAAATGTTAAATAAAAGATCCCCTGGAAAGAACACTCCAATAGAAGCCACAACACACAGGTGTGGTCCTTCGTTAATTTCTCCACGTAGGCAATGAAAGCTCTCCTTACCCTCAGAAGGGACGGGAAAGAGTGGCTCCTCATTGAAGGAGACCCACTCAGACTGGTGGGTGGCGATCACATGGTCCAGGGTCGTCATGCTAGGAAGGTGCTGGGCATCTTCACACTGCAGGCCTCAGGCAGACCCCAGAGCGATGTCTGGGGCTGGGTGGGGGTCTGGGAGCACAGTGGAGTGGGCCTGGGGTCTGTCGTGGGGTCTCGCAGAGAGCAGCATGCAAAAGGCGGACAGAGTAGCTTCTCTTGCCTTTGGCTAATCTGCCAAGCAGAAATCTGTTTAAAAAAATAATAAAAATTAAAAGGGGATAACCATCACATTATAACCAGTCCACACAGATCTGGGCTTGCCACAGTGTCCACCAGAAGACCCGGGTCGTTTCCAACCTATTTCCCTTTCTCTGTCCCTGTCTTGCCCTCACTTCTCATGTAGAAATATCTTCCATGAGCACGGAGATCTCTGCATGTACCTTCATATCAGATTTACAAATGTTGTTGCCATTGTTCAGTTGCTCAGTCGTGTCCAGATCTTTGCGACCCCACAGACCGCAGCACGTCAGGCCTCACTTTCCCTCACCGTCTCCCAGAGTTTGCCCAGATTCTTGTTCATTGCATCGGTGATGCCATCTGACCATCTCATCCTCTGACACCCTCTTCTCCTTCTGCCCTCAATCTTTCCCAGCATCAGGACAGATTTACAAATAATCACACACATTTTAGCAAACAGATTCTCAAATGTTCCCAATTACTATATTTTGAAAATAATTTTTATCTATAATACCATCATTGTAAAACTAATACCAGCATTTTTCAAAGAGCTTTCACTTTCCTTTACCAGATGGCAAAATAAAAGCACGTTCTTTCCTATTAAATCAGCGTGGTTTCTTGCCTTAGGCAGGTAGCTCTTTGCAAGCCTGATTTAAACCTTTGGCAGAAACCCAACCATCTCCAGATGGTATCTCTGAGCACAATTTACCAGTCAAGAAAAACAGAAATGGATTTATTTTGTTCATTTGGAGTACGGGGGTAGGGCATATTTGCTTTAGTGGAAAACATGAGTTAAAAAAAACACATTTGCATTCTAGGTCGATTTGAATTAGCATGTAAAAGGGTAGCCTGTACTCATGGTGCAATTATGTTCCACGGAAGGATACTTAATAGACTTCTAATATTGTTTGTACTATTAATGACTTTTTTTTTTTACAACTTCTTTTTTTTGAATTGGAGCGTAATTGCTTTAAAACGTTGTGTTGGTTTCTGCCATACAACAGTGTGAGTAAGTGCACACATGTCTCCATGAGCCTCCCTCCCACCACCCCCATTCCACCCCTCTAGGCTGTCACAGAGCACTGTGTGCTCAGCTCCGTGTTACACAGGCAACTCCCCCCAGCTATCTACGCTACATACAGTAATGCATATATTTCCATGCTACTCCCCCGATTCATCCCACCCTCTCCTCCCCGACTGCTCTCTTGTTTGTGTCTCTATTCCTGCCCTGCAAATAGGTTCATCTGTACCATTTCTGTAGACTCCATATATAAGCATTAACATATGATATTTGTTTTTCTCTTTTTGATTTACTTCACTCTGTATCACAGGCTCTAGGTTTATCCACCTCACTAAAACTCATTCAAATTCGTTCCTTTTGATGGCTGAGTAATATTTCATGGTATATGTGTACTCCAACTTCTTTATCCATTCATCTGTTGAGGGACACCTAGGTTGCTTTCATGTACTGGCTATTGCAAGCTGTGCTGCAGGGTGGTTTTATTCCTATTTTCTAAGGAATCTCCACACTGTTTTCCATAGTGGCTGTATCAATTTACATTCCCACTAATAGTGCAAGAGGGGAATCTAACTCTTGATCTTGCAATGAATTAGTAAAATCTGAAAATGCAAAATTAATGTAATTAATTAATCCCCAGAATTAATACAAAATTAATGTTTCCACATAAGAGTTACTATCCACCTTGAACAGTATCAGTTCTTATTAACTGGATACTCAATATCCATTTTAGTCTAGAACAATTTAACTCATAGCCTTCTAGCTGGTGCACGATAGAAAGAAAATGTTGAAATTTTACTACAGGTTATTACCTGCAGTAAATATTCTATGCTGAGGATAACCAGAACAGAAAAGTTTAATAGCTTTTGTATTTTTGGTAATTACAACAATTAATTTTGCTGCATGATACTTCCTAAAATTAAATAATGTTTCTTATAGAATCTATAATTTTCAGAAACCTATTTTCATACCATACTTTGATTCAATAGAACTGTAGTTGGGTAAGACAGGTTATTACCATAATTCTTTCACAGATGAAGAAATGTGGGCTGAGGGAAGGTAGGCGACTTATCCAAAGCTTCTGTTGTTTTGAGGCTTTTGTATGGTACGCTAAGATTCCTCAGATGTTGCCTCCAGGTTTCTAAGTGGAAGAACTCACATATCCTAGGATAGTGACATAGATTCTTCTTATTCCACAGTAAGAGACCACCAAAAATGAGTCAAGTAGAGGTCACCACAAGCAGGTGTGTTAGATGCTCCAAGCTAGAAAGTGACGGATGCAACACTTGAACCCAGGTCTTCTGATGCCAAATCACTCTGATCTTTGGGTCACAGCCACAGAGAAAAATACTGGAAAATATATATATAGACTATCCCCCAACTGAAGCACTCTAGAGACATCAATTCCAATGGAACTATAATGAAATGATTGGTAAAACTCCTCAGTGGACATCCGCGAGGGAATCCAAGCTGTGCAGAGAATTGAAAGTTCTCTTTCAAGTTCTTCTCCTAAGATCCTCACAAGTCATGGGACCAGACATGTGCAAAGAACCTGGAGAATGACTGCTCCAACCAGATCTCACCAGATAACCATGTAGAGCTCACAGACCCAAAGAGCTGAGTCTGGTGGGCTTCCTCCATAAGCCTCTCTCCAGCCCGTCAAATGCTAGCATCGCTCAGTGTGGTAATGGCTGCAGGCCAAGCTAAGACAGTAAAATTGAAGAGTCAGATTCCCTCTCTCCAACAACAGCAGCGTGTAAACTAGCTCCAACAACGAGCACCACAAAGCCACAGTGCAAATCCACATGCTGACACACGCGGCCTCATAGCTCAATGGGGAAAATACGCCGTCCATCCCGTGATGATGAATCCCGTGAAAGTCACGGATGAAAGTGGGTGGGTGAGGGGAAGCAGAGAAAGACAGGGAAAAGGGTGAAGATAATGGACAAAACAGCTAGAAATTTTAGAACTCAGAGATTTTAAAGACCAGTAGTCCAGCTTTCAACTTCTACAGATAAAAAACAGACACACAAACAAAACAAAACAAAAAAACCAAAACTGAGGCCCAGGGAAGTCAGGCAGAACAACAACAGAGACTGAGATAGGCTGGGGAGTCCCACCATCTGGATTTGAATCACGTATAGTCTGTAAGCCTCAGCTCACCCCGGTGCAGCAAGAAAAACAAAACACAGCAATAGTGTAAGGATTAAGTAAGATATCAGACATCGAGTGTGTAGCACTAGTGCTAAAGAATGCTCTGTAACAATGGTGTGATCATAGCACGTGAGTTTCCAGAAGGCTTACTGTGTGCGCCAGGCTCTAATGCAAACTCTTTAAAAATGCCAGCTATGGCCATCACTACGCTAGGTAAACGACTTGCACAATGGTTCACTGCTTACTAGTGGAAGTTTTGAGATCAGAAAGGAAAATTCGTGAAACCACCCCATTTCTGTCACTGACCCGTTCAGATTTTATAATGATTTCCCTTTTCAACTCCTTCTTACAGCAGTTCTCCCAGATGCTAAGTGGAGTCAAGCACAACACCCTCTTCCCAGATGCAAGCTCATTCTGGCTGAGAAACCAAGACACCTACTCAGAAGTATGAACAAAAGAGGAGCCCCCAAGATTTATCTCCCCTTTCTAGTCCATCCCAGATCCAGACTTGAGCTCGTTGCAGATCATGAGAAGTCTCAAGAAAGCCTGAGGGACAGCACTGAGTACCAGGAACACCCTATCCTAACCCTGTAAAATCGATTCTAGGTGTCTGCCACAATCCAGCCACATCTGGGGAACCCTGAGATGCCTGACCTTCAGGAGAGCTGGGCGCCCCCAGAGGAACCTGATCACCGTGAGGCCACATTCAGACCGGAACTGGCTTCTCTGCAAAAACCTCACCCCATTTTTAGAACATGAATCATGAAGTGAGGCTTAGACTCACCACAAATGAGCGATGACTCACCATCAGCAACAGGGTTGACCAAGAGCCACTCAAAACCTCACTGAAGTTTCTGTGCTGCCATTGCAGAGAGAAGCTTATTCCTCAACTTCCCTAACAACACTCAAATGTGGGTGTGGAGAATACAGTTGACGGAGAAGATGAGGGCCTGAGAAACAGATCCGCCTTATGGCAACCTCTTACTATGCATTCATGAGCCCTAGGTGTCCAGAAATGTATTAGGCACTGAGATACTGAGAGATCAGGCAGCTCGCAATCTAGCTGTAGAGGTGAAGATGCTCAGAACAGCAAACACAACAAATCTGGGAGTAACTGCCTGCTGGAGGACACACCGGAAATGCTGCAAAAGTTTGGTCACAGAGAGATCTGCAAGGGCTAGAACCATCAGGGATTGAGCAGGACTTTGGATTTGAAAGATATCCTTGGCTGAAAGATATCAGGGTTTCCCTGGTGGCTCAGATGGTAAAGAATCCATTTGCAATTCAGGAGACCAAGATTTAATCCCTGGGTAGGGAAGATCCCCTGGAGACTAGGGAATGGCTACCCACTGCAGTCCTCTTGCCTGGAAAATTCCATGGACAGAGGAGCCTGGTGGGCTACAGTCCATGGGGTCACAAAGAGTCGGAGATAACTGAGCAACTAATACTTGCACTTTTTTCACTTGGCTCTGAACCACCAGAAGGAAAAAGTAAGGACACCCTTGGAACAAGGGTCAGCCTAAGTAAAAATTAAGAATCAGACCTTCGTGGGGCTTGTTTCTGGGCCAGTGAAGAAGTCAGTCTGATGACAACTGGGGAAATGTGGGGAGAAAGGACCGATGGATCTTAAATCTGAGAAGAAGATTTCAGGGGGCCATGGGAAGCTTACGAGTAGAGAGTGACTCAAGAAATGTGCTTTAGGGAGATGGACAAGCCTTCACTGAGCAGGAGTCTGGTGATGGATGCTACCAGCTGCACCTGGACCCCAGTGTGTCCCACAAAGCCGGGGGTCAGCATCATTGGGAACATGTACAGGGTACTGTGCAGGACCCCACTCTAGGGCCTGACAGTACCCGGGAGAATGAGAAAGCATCGGTAGACCCCAGTAGCTTACAGGAGGTTGTCATTAATGACAGTGATGTTAAAACAATAAACTTCCTGGTGGCTCAGAGGGCAAAGAATCTGCTTGCAATGTGGGAGATCCAGGTTCGATCCTTGGGTCAGGAAGATCCCCCAGAGAAGGGAATGGCCACCCACTCCAGTACTCTTGCCTGGAGAATCCCATGGACAGAGGAGCCTGGTGGGCTGCAGTCCATGGGGTCACAAAAAGTCAGACACGACTGAGCAACTCACATGTGTCTACAGGTTCTTTAACCTATTGTGACAAGTTAGCCATAAAACACTGACAGCACCCGGGCAGAGAGTTAGGCTGTTAAGAGACCATCCAGGGCTTGAGTGGTAGGTGGTCACGAGCTACATCTTAAATGAGAAGGGAGGGATCTAGCCAAATAAGCAGAGGGGCAAAGGCATTCAGGGAACAATAGGCAGAAATGGCATGTCCAGGTCACCATAAGTCAGGCTCTGTTCATCTGAAGAGGGTGGCACTGAGTTGAGTGCACTAGGAAAGGAGGGGCTGGAACAGTGACAGTCCTGAATTTCAGAGTTTGAACTCTTAAAACTACCTTTTCTGTTTCCACAGCCATTGCTGTGGTTCAGCCCCTCAGTCTCTCATTCAGACAATTACCAGTCTCTTATCTATCTCCTTCCCTGGTGGCTCAGCTGGTAAAGAATCCGCCTGCAATGCAGGAGACCTGGGTTCGATCTCTGGGTTGGGAAAATCCCCTGGAGAAGGGAAAGGCTGCCCACTCCAGTATTCTGGCCTGGAGAATCCATGGACTGTGTAGTCCAGGGGGTTGCAGAGTCAGACACGACTGAGCGACTTTCACTTTATCTATCTCCCTGCCTTTAGCATCATCCCCTCTAAACCTGTGGTCCAACCTACTATGCCAGTGTGGTCTGCCTAAAATCTGAAAATGCCCACGCCAGAGCTCTGCTTAAAATTAAGTCCTCAGGGGCTCCCTTCGGGGAGCGAGCTCCGCCCGTGGCAAAGGTCATGAGGAAGGAGGCTTGGCATACGCAAAGGCGGGATCAAGCCTCAGGAGTTCCCCTGGAAATTCTCAAGCATCTACCCCCCAAACCAGAGTCTGCCTACTTTCTGCTTTGTGCTTTCACCTACACCTCTGACTTTACGGGGGGCTGTCCCCCACTACCTCTCTCTGAAAAAAGAGTTAGCTTACAGCTCCAGTTAATAATTCCTGGGTGTGACAGTGTTTCAACCTACAAACTCCTTTGGAAGTCCTCTAGCCTGCCTGAATAGGTTTTTCTGGCCACATGTGATTGCTCAGAGCCTCCCAACTGTGAGAGGCATGAGATGTTCTAAACTGTCTAAATACAGATTCCTTTGAGCAGTTAAAAGATTGATTAGAAATTGTATTGGTGAAGGGCTTTTCACTTGTTGGGCCAATGTTTGCTGCTAAGTTTCCATATCCCTTACCTGCTGTGTCCCTGGCAGTGTATTGATTAATATAATTGGTGTAAGTAGTAGCTTTAATGTTTGTAACCTGGGACCCTTGAGTTAATTCTTTTTCTTGTTATAGCCCAGCACACCTTTGCTCTGTAGGAATGCAACTTTATCTAATGCTTTTGGAGGGTGGCGCTTGACTTATCACCTTTAGAGAAAAATAAGTTTTCTGAAGAAAGGGTCTTAAAATGTTAACAGGCCTCCGGGCCAGAAGATGATGCTAATCACCTAAGCTTTTGCATATGATAATTTTGCAGGAAGAAAGCCTGGCTTGCTGCATGACTCTACCCCTTCCCCCATTATCCTCTATGCATAACTTAAGGTATAAAGACTACTTTGGAAAATAAAGTGCGGGCCTTGTTCACTGAAACTTGGTCTCCCCATGTCGTTCTTTCTCTCACCTTCTGGCTGAATTATTCAGCCTCTTTTCTCCACTGAATTTCCTCACTGAGCTATCCTTATTTCAGCCTCTTTTCTTCACTGAATTTTCCTACTGAGCTATCCTTATACTATTACTCTTTATATCCTTGATTAACGTTTAATTAAGCAGTTGTTTCCTGATCCTCGCCGACGCCGCCCCGCTTCGAATTCCCTGGATCCACCGGGGCTGGACCCCGGCAGCTCCCCACAGCCAGAGAGTCCTTTCCCCCTTGTGTTAGCCAGAGTCCATTTCTGTTGCTTGCAGTGAAGAACTCTGATGTAGGGTACCCTTTCCCAACTCCCACTAATCCCACTGGTTCCTCATCACCCATGTCCTCTGCATGCTGACAGTATCTTACCTACACTCATTTACCAAATGATAATGAACTGGTTGGCTAGTGGGACTATCATGTCAATTAGCCTGTGAGGAAAGGGACTGGATTTTATTCTTGTGATGTCCTCCAACTCATAGACGAGGGTCTGGCGTTTAGTAAATGTTTATTGGGTAAATAGATGAATGAATGAACAGATGAACTTATCTTACCATGTAGTAGGTGGCCTCTTCAGGCCTTCTGAACTGGTAAATATCTTAGAAAGGTTAATTTAAACACTGTGTGTAAGACAGATTGGGAAACAACCTGGATACAGAGCAACTTGTCCATTCTCCTTTCTCTTTGACCTAAAACTAGGCTATTCGATTCCAATACAGTAGCCACCAGACACGGATAACTATTAAAATGTGCTTAGACCAAACAGAGATGTTCTTCAGGTATAACATACACACCAGATTTCAAAAAATATAAAAATGTAAAAAATATCTATTTAATAATTTTTATATGGATTTCATGTTAAAGAGGTAATATTTTAGAATATACCAGGTTTAAAAATATGTTGTTAAAAATGAATTTCACCTGTTTAAGGTTTTTGAATGGGTCAATTAGAAAGTGTAAAACAGTACATATGCAGCCTACGCTATACTTCTGTTGGACAGAGCTGCTCCAAAACAGTCCGTTATTCATCTTTGTTTTTGAAGGATACTTGCACTAGACATGAAATTTGAGTATGACTTTTTTTTTTCTTCAGTATCTTGTCTTTTTGTCCCTGTTGTTCTGATGAGAAGTTTGGTTGTAATTCTTATTCTGTTATGAAATTTTTGTTTTTCGTTTTGAGCAATTAACTATTGTATGTCTAGATGTGGTTTTCTTATAACTCATCCTACTTGATGTGTAAGATTTTGAATATGTTTGCTAATAGTTTCATTAAATTTGGGGACATTATGCCACTATCTCTTCAGGTATGTTTTTCTCTATCTCTTCCTTCTCCTATTGATCTGTCTTCACGTCCACTCTCTCTTCTGTCATCTTCTGTTCTCCTCTTAAGCCCATCCTGTGAATTTTTCATCTCAATTATTCAACTTTTTCACTCTAAGATTTTCATTAGATTCTTTTATAGGTTCTACTCATCTGCTGAGATGCCTTTATATTCACTCATTCTAACAACATTTTTCTTTAGTTCTTTAAACTTTTTTATAATAGCTGCTTTAAAGGCTTTGACTGCCAAATCCAACATCTAGACCATTTGGAGATTACCGTCTATTGACAACTTTTTTTTTTCACTATGGGTAATATTTTCCTATTTCTTTGTATGCCTCTGTGATGAAAGACTGTCATGAAAGACTAAAGACATTCTGGATTTGATCTTCCTCTGCAGAATTAATTTCTGTGGGAGTCAAACTGTCTCCCCTTGATCTTGCATAGGCTTGGTCTTCCATTTCATTGGATGAATTTGTGTAAGGTCAGAAATGTTCCCCAGTTCCTCTAACTACTGCAGGACTCAACTTCCAAACTCAACTTCCCTTGCAATTTCCTTGATAGCTCTTGGCTCAGGGTAGATTTAAAGTAGGCCTTTAGTTCAGTTCAAAAGCTCAGTTGTGTCCGACTCTTTGCGACCCCATGAATCGCAGCACGCCAGGCCTCCCTGTCCATCACCAACTCCTGGAGTTCAACCAAATTCATGTCCATGGAGTCGGTGATGCCATCCAGCCATCTCATCCTCTGTCGTCCCCTTCTCCTCCTGCCCCCAATTCCTCCCAGCATCAGGGTCTTTTCAAATGAGTCAACTCTTCGCATGAGGTGGCCAAAGTACTGGAGTTTCAGCTTCAACATCAGTCCTTCCAGTGAACACCCAGAACTGATCTCCTTTAGGATGGACTGGTTGGATCACCCTGCAGTCCAAGGGACTCTCAAGAGTCTTCTCCAACACCACAGTTCAAAAGCATCAATTCTTCAGCTCTCAGCTTTCTTCACAGTCCAACTCTCACATCCATACATGACCACAGGAAAACCCATAGCCTTGACTAGACAGACCTTTGTTAGCAAAGTAATGTCTCTGCTTTTGAATATGCTGTCTAGGTTGGTCATAACTTTCCTTCCAAGGAGTAAGCGTCTTAATTTCATGGCTGCAATCACCATCTACAGTGATTTTGGAGCCCCCAAAAATTAAGTCTGACACTGTTTCCCCATCTATTTCCCATGAAGTGATGGGACCAGATGCCATGATCTTAGTTTTCTGAATGTTGAGCTTTAAGCCAACTTTTTCACTCTCCTCTTTCACTTTCATCAAGAGGTTCTTTAGTTCCTCTTCACTTTCTGCCATAAGAGTGGTGTCATCTGCATATCTTACCCTAGAGTAAATGTTTGCAAACTACAGTGATGACCCAAATCGAGCCCTCTGCCTTTGTTTAAAAAAAAAAGTGATATTAAAACAAAACCATACCCATTCATTTACACATTATCTATGAATGCTTTTGCTCCATAACAGCAGAAGTGAGGAGCTGTGAGAGAGATTGAATGGCTCACAGGGCCTAAAATAATTACCATCTAGACCTTTATTTATTTATGTTTAATTACCAACTCCATTTGAAATCATAGCATTTGCCCCAAAGATACAGATTTCTTGTGACTTTTCTGGATGCTCAGGGTGTTATTAAGGCGGCCTTTCCACTGTGGCTGGGCTGCATCCCCAGTATCCCTCAGGATCGCTTGACCTTTGGTCTCTGTCTCATCCTCAACCCTGGAGGCACCACTTTTTGATAAGTCTTACACAGTTTTGGTACATAAATGTGCACATGAGCCTGGCCAAGGACTCCCTGGGTACACCAGACACACTTCTGTTCCCTCCTCGTGCCCCAGGCAGCCCTCTGCTCTCTAGAGCCCTGCCCTGTGAATTCCAGTTGCTTCCATTGCCCCAAACTCGAATCTGGGTTTGCTTAGCTCAGCAGGACTGCTGTGCTCAGCCAAGACTCTAGCATACTGTGCTGCACTCAGGAAATTCTTTCCCGGAAAACAGCGACGGGGAACCCTGGGCTCATCCCACGAGTTGCCCTTTGCTTAGTAGCATCGAACTGTCGTGCTTCCTGTTACCCAACACCTGAAAACAGGCCTGCGACACTTTGCTGGGTTTAGCGGTTGTTTACTGCAGAAGGACCAGTCAGCTAATCAGAGCAAGAAGTGGAAGTCCTCCTTGGAACAGTCTCTTACTAACGTGTTCATTTCTTTAAAAAAGGAAAGAGACTAGTTCAGATCATCTAAACTAGGGGGATTTTATACTGTCCTAGAAATAAAATTAGAAGTTTTATAGAACTTTTATAAGTCATGTGAAAAGGAAAGGAGGGTTTCATGCAGCTGTATGGATTAAATCCATCCCTTCAGAGCTGAGGGTTTCAGGTTTCAAGTGAAAGCTGCCCAGTCATGTCCTACTCTTTGCAACCCCATGGACTATCCAGTCCATGGGATTCTCTAGGCCAGAATACTGGAGTGGGTAGCCTTATCTCCTGGGGATCTTCCCAACCCAGGGATTGAACCCAGGTCTCCCATATTGCAGGTGGATTCTTTACCAGCTGAGTCACAAGGGAAGACCAAGAATACTGGAGTGAGTAGCCTATCCCTTCTCCAGTGGATCTTCCCAACCCAGGAATCAACCTGGGGTCTCCTGCATTGCAGGCAGGTTCTTTACCAACTGAGCTATCAGGGGAGCTGAGACAATGGTTTATTTTGTTAGGTTAGGTATGCGACATAGGAGCTTCCCAGATGGCGCTAGTGGTAAAGAATTTACCTGCCAACGCAGGAGATGTGCCTTCGATTCCTGGGTCCAGAAGATTCCCCTGGAGTGGGAAGTGGCAACCACTCCAGTATTATTGCCTAAGATGATTCCATGGACAGAAGAGCCTGGCGGGCTACAATTCATGAGGCCTCAAAGAGCTGGACTTGACCGAGCGACTGAACACACACATGCCACCTAACAACCTAACATAATTTATTTAAATCTGAGAATTTAGGACTTCCCTGGTGGTCCAGAGGTTAAGGATCCACCTGCCAATGCAGGGCACATGGGTTCGATCCCTGGTCAGGAAAGACTCCACATGTCGTGGGGCAGAGAACAAGAGAATGCAATGAAAACTCCATGTGCCTCAACTAGAGAGTAGCCCCCACTCACTGCAACTAAAGAAAGCCCACCCACAGCCACGAAGACCCACTGCAGACACGTACAAATAACTTTTTAAAAAATAAATAAGCAAATCTGAGAATTTAGTGATCTTCCTTCTATATCTCCTTGTCATATGTATTCAACTAGGCAGCTACTTTAAAAAATCTCTGCATCCACTTGTTGGGTTTTGAGGTTACTGGCAAATGCTATCCAGCCGGTTATTAGGGCTTCCTGCAGAAACATCTTAAACTAGATCCTGGTGCCAATTCCAAACCCCAAAGTAAAACCTCAACTTTTTCCTGATCAAGGAAAAGCAACTCAAAGTCAAAAGGAAAACTGGGAAGAAAGGAAAAATAAGACTGTAGGAATTCTTTGCATTTCTTTAGAACTTTCTTATAAAACTGGACATTCAACCAATTTACACCAAGCATCTAGTGTGTGTTCAGAATGGTGCTCAGAAGAGAGATGCAAAATAATATCAAGCATGGTTTTACACTCTGCAGCCTTTGTCACAGTGGGCTGCAGAAATCACAGAAGTTTAATCAGGAAGTTAAAGTAACAATGCTGCTTGCTTCATGAATTCTCAGAATAAACAGAAGCCTGGAAGGCCTGCCTATCCTGCACCAAAGACCCAAATCAGATTAAGGACTTGGAACATGGTTTCTTTTCCTTCTTCTCTCAAACTTTTTTCCTTTGTGAGAGAACAGAGTTCATGTTCACAGAACCTGAGCAGAGTTTACTGGAAAACACACACACACACACTCACTTTAATTAACAGATGCCTTGATATTCTTAAAAGCATAAAATAGGATGGCCCTGGTTGTTTGTTTTTCCTATCTTGCACCATTTTTTCTTTCATTCTTTCATTTAAATATCTCATTTTTTAAAAAATAAAAAGAGACTGATACCTCGTCTTCCATTGGAAACTGGTGAATAGAATGAATACCCCCGTCTCAAGTCACACATAAAGGAGAAAGAGCTCTAAAAGGAAGGAAGACAATAAATATTTCAACTATTTATTGTTGTTCAGTTGCTCAGTCGTGTCCGACTTTTAGTCAGTATGTATCCATGACTCTCCATAAACTCACTCCATCTACTTGTCTCTTTCAATCATGTACACCACAATCCACCAGCCCTAGATGTCAGTTTTTGCCCCACCTAAAGTCATATTATTTGTGTGTGTGTGTGTGTGTGTGTGTATACACACATGTATACAAATACATACACATATAAATGTATGTGTGTACATGCATATGTGTACCCCAAGATTATAATTATAAATATAAACAATTACAAAAATTGATTTTTCTTCAAAATAAACAACCTTGATGGCTGTGCTATCCAACAACTTCAAGGCTCCACATTCGGAGTCAAGGGTCGAAGTCACACTTGACTTCCACATTCGGAGTCAAGGGTTGAAGTCACACTTGACTTGCAAAACAGGTTGCCTCTGATCTTGGTGCATTCCTGAGGCAGTGACCCTGAATGGCATCCCTAGGCAGCTGAACAGTATGTCATGTTCAGTGAATGACCCTAGTAGGAGGTCAAGCTGTCAAGTTTGCAGAACACTTTCTAGCACCTTTAACTTTTGGAAGATGGCTTATTCCATCTTGTAAACCCATCTCAGCTTACTTCAGTTTTGTATCTGAAAGAGAGACACTAATATCCCCCTGTACGAAAGCAGGAAGTAGGCATGGGTAATTTCTTTTCATTTACATTTCGGATGTTCTATCCTGAGAGTGTCAGTTTCCTAGGAATCTTGAGGAGTCTGCGCATCCCAATGGCCACATTTCCTAAGCATAACCCTAAGATCTTCCAAGAAGCTTAACAAAATATTGTTATTATATTTCACTGAAACTGTCTTGGATTGTAAAATATATCAAATTTCAGAGATTATAACTATCAAAAATTGTCTATGAACATAAACAGTTCTTAGAATCCATGAAATACATTCTTATTTTTATGCTGGTGCTTTAGTCACTCAGTTGTGTCCAACTCTTTGCAACCCCATAGACTGTAGCCCACCAGGCTCCTCTGTCCATGGGGTTTCACAGACAAGAATACTGAAGTGGATTGCCATTTCCTCCTCCAGGGGATCGTCCTAACCCAGGAATTGAACCCAGGTCTCTTGCACTGGCAGGCGGATTCTTTACCAACTGAGCCACCAGAGAAGCCTGATTTTCTTATACCAAATACTTACCGAAACCCACAATTAGCATATATTTACAGGGTGCAAAGAAGCTCATGGGTTATTTTGATCCATTTTTATAATAACACTGAGATAAGCAAAGCAGAAATTTCTCTCACTTGATAGATAAGGGAACTGGCTCAGAGAGGCTATGTGACTAACCTAAGGCCACACAGCTAACCATGGCATGACAGAGGTGGGACAGGATCACAAGCCTCTTACTCTAAGTTCTGTGCTTCCTCCCCTATGCCACATTCTGCCTTCCAGAAAATAGGTACCACAGACACGTTAGCTACGGTGTCAGCATCCATTTCCTCTTATCATCCGGCATTGGAGGAGAGGTCATTATCAGCATCACGGTAATTCTTATTCCTGCTTTCCCAGCCTCCCTTGAACCTAGGGGTGGCCGCTTGGCTAAGTTCTGGCCAATGAGACAGAAATGGAAGTACAGTCAGAAATAAAGCCCTGAGAAGCGTTTTCTGTCTTTGTTTTGCACTCCCAATGAAGGTAACAGGTAGTACTCACGCTGTCCTAATTGTGCTCATGTTCTCTTGATTACAGTCATGATGGCTGGAGCTACTAAACCACAAAGAAAGGCTCAGAGGGTCACAGAGTCATTGATCCTGATGTCACTGAGCCTTTGAACCAGTATCAATGATCACTCATCTCTGTATTTATTGTGATGTGAAAAAAAATTAAGTTATTAGAATCAAGTGTTCTGATACTTACAGGCAAATGCAATTCTAACTAATAAAACAGGGACAGGAAAAAAATGTGGCAAGCAAATTTCTACAGGAGACGCCTGTCATCTCCACACCCTGGTGTTACTATTGTGATTATGTCTTTGTGCATGACAAGGCAAAAGAGGAAGGGGGCGGCAGAGGATGAGATGGTTAGATAGCATCACCGACTCAATGGACATGAATTTGAGCAAACTCCGGGAGACAGTGAAGGACAGGGCACTCTGCAGTCCATGGGTTGCAAAGAGTAGGACACGACTTAGCAACTGAACAACAACGTAATTCATGGCAAAGGGAGTTTTGCAGATACAAGAATGTCACTAATCAGCTGACCTTAAGATAGGGTGACTATCCAAGAAACTTAACATAATCAATGAGCTCTTTAAAAGCAGCGAGTTTTCTCTGGTAGCAGAAGAGGAAGTCAGGGAGCGTCAAAGTGTGAAAAGAAGTTTCTCCACTGCTGAGACAGAGGCCACAGGGCAAGGACCTGAGGCAGCCTCTAGGAGCTGAGAGTGGGACCCAACTGAAAGCCAGCAACAAAAAGGAGACAACAATCCTATGACCACAAACAGCTGAATTCTCCCAACAGCAGGCATCAGCTCGGAGGAGATTCTGAGTTCCAGATGAGAACTCAGTGGCCAACCCTTGATTTCAGCCTGTCATACACTGAGCAGAGAATCTACCCAGGCTGGGCCAGCACTGTGGTTTAAAAATGGGAGAACTTATTCCAAAAAGATCTCAAAATTTTAGAGCCTGGACATAAATTCTTCAGAAAATTTCCCAATATAGATTGGAGACTGAATTTCAACAAAAATCAACATCACCCATAGTACAGAGTAAATTAAACAACAACACAATAGCAAAAGATTCAATTCCACTAAGTTTTATTTATAGCACTTTGAAAAATATTATGTCGATTTCTCTCTCCAGAAGGTTTAATTTCAAGAAACTCTACTTAATACACTGTGGTGACCTAAATGGAAAGGAAATCCAAGAAAGAGGGGACATACGCATCTGTATCGTTGATTCATTTTACTATACAGTGGAAATTAACACAACATTGTAAAGCAACTATACTCCAATAAAAATTAACTTAAAAACCAGAAAACTTGATTTCTTTTTCTGCCTTCCTTACTTCAGTTCAGTTGCTCAGTCGTGTCCGACTCCTTGCGACCCCATGAATTGCAGCACGCCAGGCCTCCCTGTCCATCACCAACTCCTGAGTTCACTCAAACTCATGTCCATCGAGTCGGTGATGCCATCCAGCCATCTCATCCTCTGTTGTCCCCTTCTCCTCCTGCCCCCAATCCCTCCCAGCACCAGAGTCTTTTCCAATGAGTCAACTCTTCGAATGAGGTGGCCAAAGTATTGGAGTTTCAGCTTTAGCATCATTCCTTCCAAAGAACACCCAGGACTGATCTCCTTTAGAATGGATTCATTGGATCTCCCTGCAGTCCAAGGGACTCAAGAGTCTTTCCCGACACCACAGTTCAAAAGCATCAATTCTTCAGTGCTCAGCTTTCTTCACAGTCCAACTCTCACATCCATACATGACTACTGGAAAAACCATAGCCTTGACTAGACGGACCTTTGTTGGCAAAGTAATGTCTCTGCTTTTGAATATGCTATCTAGGTTGGTCATAACTTTCCTTCCAAGGAGTAAGCGTCTTTTAATTTCATGGCTGTAATCACCATCTGCAGTGATTTTGGAGCCCCAAAAAATAAAGTCTGACACTGTTTCCACTGTTTCCCCATCTATTTCCCATGAAGTGATGGGACCAGATGCCATGATCTTAGTTTCTTGCTTACTTAGGTCACTGCAAAGTTAGCTTGTCTTTTTAGAGACATGGAGCGAGGCTAGAAGGGTGCTCATTTTCAGGGTAAAAAGTTAAAACAATTTTGGGTACCTTTCCTTTGAACAGCAGGAATCCACGAACATTCAACCAGTTTTCTAAAGCAAGAATGATAATATCATGCCCATGAGTCTTCAGGGAGGGATGTGAGCACTTTGGAAGGTGGTAGAGGTGGGATGTGGAGAAGGCAATGGCACCCCACTCCAGTACTCTTGCCTGGAAAATCCCATGAACAGAGGAGCCTGGTAGGCTGCAGTCCATGGGGTCACAAAGAGTTGGACACGACTGAGCAACTTCACTTTCACTTTCATGCATTGGAGAAGGAAACGGCAACCCACTCTAGTGTTCTTGCCTGGAGAATCCCAGGGACGGCAGAGCCTGGTGGGCTGCAGTCTATGGGGTCGCACAGAGTTGGACACGACTGAAGTGACTTAGCAGCAGAGGTGGGATGAAGGAAGAGGGAGCAAAAAGGAAGGAAAGGAAAAGCAGAACCAATTGTGGAATCTCCACCCAAACATCATAAAAAAAATAGGCTATGTCTTAATTCATTCAAAAAAATTGTTAGTAAAGACCTGCTAGATATTCAGGATATAAAATAGATACAAACCCTGCCTTCAAAGGGTTTCTATCCAAAAGCAGAAAATAGCAATGGGACAAAGCAACTATAAACAAGTAAGAACACCTGCAAGTCAATAAAGGGTTTAGAAAAGGAATAACAAGGGGCCTTTACAACACATAGGGTGACAGGAGCTCTCTCCCAAGAGGTTACATTGACTACTACCTAAAGGATGACAAGCAGGAGAATGTATTCATGGTAGAAGGAGCCAAAGACACAAAGAGTCTGAGACGGGAAGAAAGTTAACGAGAAAGAACTTGAACTGAGTGGGCTTCCTTGGGAGCTCCGGGGTAAAGAATCTGCCTGCTATCGCAGGAGACACAGGTTTGATCCCTGATCCGGGAAGATCCCACGTGCTGTGAAGCAACTAAGCCCATGCGCCTCAACTACTGAGACTGTGCTATAGAGCCAGGAGCCACAACTACTGAAGCCTTCGCATCCCAGAGCCCACGGTCTGCAACAAGAGAAGCCCGCACATGGCAACCAGAGAGTAGCCTCTGCTCGGCGCAACTAGAGAAAAACCCACACAGCAACAAAGACCCACACAGCCAAAAATAAATAAAATCGTTAAAAAAAAAACACTTGAATTGAGTATAGAGGGAACCAGGAGGATGTGGCATGGGATAAAGTTGCAAAGCCAGTTCACTTTATGAACTATGTAAATACAGGGTCTTATGAGCCAGATTTGGAGAAGGAAATGTCAACCCACTCCAGTACTCTTGCCTAGAGAATCCTGCAGACAGAGGGGTCTGGTGGGCTGCTGTCCACGGGGTTGCACAGAGTCAGACATGACCGAAGCGCCTTAGCATGCATGCATGCTTTGGAGAAGGAAATGGCAACCCACTCCAGTCTTCTTGCCTGGAGAATCCCAGGGACAGAAGAGCCTGGTGGGTGGCCGTCTATGGGGTCGCACAGAGTCGGACATGACTAAAGCAACTTAGCAGCTGCAGAAGCATGAGCCAGATTTAGACAGTTAGATTTTATTCTGAGCACAATGAAATGTTAATGAAGAACTTAAAGAAGAATAACAAAGTTCAATTTGCAGTTTCAGACTTGAGTGGAGAGCAGATTGGAAGATGAAAGAGTGGAAGCAAAGAGAACAATTAGGAAGCTACTATCATAGCTGAGACAAAAGACAGTGAAAGCACTCAAACATCCGTCAACAGACGAATGGACAAACAAACGCGGTAGATCATACAAGACAGTACAATGGAATATTAGCAAGGCTTGAACGGGAATGAAATTCTGACACGTGCTAAAACAGGGATGAACCTTGAGGACATGTGCTAAGTGAAAGAAGCCTGTCACAAAAGGACAAACACGGCATTATTCCACTTATGGGAGGGAATCAAGAGTCGTCAGATTCACAGCAACAAAAAGTAGGATGGTGGTTGCCAGGGCCTGCAGGGAGGTGGGGAGAACGGGAGTTATCATTTTAACATGTCCAGAGTCTCCGTTTTGAAAGATGAGAAGAGTTCAGGAGATGAATGGTGGTGATGATTGCGTAGCAATGTGAATGCCGAATGCCACAGAACAATACAATACACTTAAAAATAATTTAAACAGTAAATTTTCGTATTTATATTTTAACACCATGACATTCCATCCAAGCCCTCAGACTTGGTGACAATTCCAAATGGACAGAAAAGGGAAGGGAGCCCAAGGAGAGTTGCCACACAGTTAGGGAGAGCTGTTCCTCAGTACAAGGGCACTCTACATCTGACTACTCAGAAACTGGTTGGAAATGGGGCTTTTCTCTATGAGATTCTTCTAATCTCAGGCTTGGGGTTAGGGTGAAAAGAAAGAAAATGCCGCTAAACAACTCCATAAATATAGAAACGAATGTCCCTGGTGAAAACTCTATTATCAGGAGAGGGGCCAGTACCAGGCATATCATAACAAGGGGAGGAATTTCCTGAAACCACAGACAATTTTACAATGCTGAAAAAATTTTAAGCAAGACAATGTGGGTGAGAGTGCTCTGTAGACTGCAAAGTAACCTCAGCATATCATTGTCAATCTAGCTGCAGAATGGGGAAAGGAAGAGGGGCCCAGAAAACCAAGTCAGAGGCTTTGCAGACTCTCCTGGGGCCACCAACCATCCGTCCCTCCTGGCTGATCAGGGAAGCAAAGGCGCAGGGGAGGGGAGCAGCTGGGGGCTCTTGCTAACAGTGAGGCCCACAGACCTGTCTTCCACCTCCTCACCTGGGCCCAAGCACTACGCATGTGCAGGCTCACCCTTGTCATCCCACCGATGACCTCCCACCGTCCTTCCGAGGGAGGTACTGTTGGTATTAACACCATTTCTGAGATGACAAAAGCTGAGGCCAGAGAGGTTACATAACCTGCTCAAGGCCAAAGAGCTATGAGATAGACGTAGGTGCTGGGGTCCCAACAAAAACCTGCTCCGACTTCCAGACTTTTCTAAGACCATTCACCAACTCATTCAACCAATCAACCAATGAGGAATACCAGCTTACAGTGATTCATGTATATAATGGAATACTACTCAGCCATAAAAAAGGAACAAAATTGGGTCATTTGGAGTAATGTTGATGAACTGAGAGTCTGTCATACAGAGTGAAGCAAGTAAGAAAGAGAAAAACAAATATTGTCCATGCATCTTTAAAAATGGTACTGATGAATCTATTTGCAGGGCAAGAATAGAGATGCAGATATGGAGGATGGACATATGGACACAGGGCGGAAGGGGAGGGTGGGATAAATTGGGAGGGTAGCACTGGCATCGATACACTGCCACGTGTCAAACAGATAGCTTGAGGGAAGCTGCTGTGTAGAACAGAGAGCTTATCGAGGTGCTGTGAGGACCTAGAGGATGGGATGGGGCAGGGAAGGGAGGGCCGCGAGGGAGGGGTTATATGTATGTAAATATAGCTGATTCAGGTCGTACAGTGGAAACTAACACGACATTGTAAAGCAATTAACCTCCAATTTAAAAAGAAAAGACAGCTGATAGTGTTCCCAGTCCTGGCTCTGTTCTAGAAGTTACCAACAGAGAAGCAGATAACACAGAATGCAGAAAGGCCAATTAGTCAACGGCCTCATACTCATGAAGGACTTTCAGTTCAGTTCAGTTGCTCTGCTGCTGCTGCTGCTGCTGCTGCTGCTGCTAAGTTGCTTAAGTCGTGTCCGACTCTGTGTGACCCCATAGACGGCAGCCCATCAGGCTCCCCCATCCCTGGGATTTTCCAGGCAAGAACATTGGAGTGGGTTGCCATTTCAGTTGCTCAGTCGTATCCAACTCTCCGCGACCTCGTGGACCACAGCACGCCAGGCCTCCCTGTCCATCACCAACTCCCAGAGTTTACTCAAACTCATGTCCATTGAGTCGGTGATACCATCCAACCATCTCATCCTCTGAAGGATTTTAAATATTATTAAAAAGGAAAGAAAGTACGTTTAGTCACAGAAATACACAGAAAGGATTGAGAGATGTGCCTCCTACAACCTTAAATTCAAAGTTCCATTTACCATGCAACCCTTCACAGAGAGGTTGATGAGTGTCACAGCTCCTATAATTACCTTGTATGTACCAAAATTAGATTATATTGGGGGTTTCTATGTGCTTGAGGAGACATTAAACATGTGACTTTGGTTAAATGCAAATACACACAAAAATACCTAATACTCTTCTAACCCTGTCTTAGAACCTTTTCGGTCTTTACCGGGAACCTCAGAAAAAGGAAGAATAGAAGTCTTTCTCCACCACCTCGAAGAGGCCATGAACTTGAAATGACAGCAGGGGTTACTGGGGACGATGACCAAAGGTTGCAGGGGTGGGGTGGGAGGGTCACTCAGGGAGGCTTCCTGGAAGAGGCTATATCTAACCAGGGTCTTAGGAAGACGGCTAGCAGAAATTCTGCACTCAGGCGGGCCACCCTCACCCCACTGTCAACTGCAATCAAGGGCACGTCTCTTATTAAACTCTCTAAACCTGAATTTCACCGAACAGCTTCAGAGATTCCTGTAAGGACGAAAAACGCTGCCTGTCAGACTTCCAGCACAGCCAATACGAAGAGCCCCACTGCTCCACGAGTGTTATCTAGCTCCATGGCGACTTCCACTAATAAAGGCGGAGTAGGAGTCAGCCTGCTAAAGAAACACGGCACAAACTTGCTGATGGCGTTCCTGCAGTCATGGAGTTCAGGAAGTGAAAGTGGAGGAAGGGGCAGATCTTAGAAATTTGGGAAGAAAGGGAAGCCAGTGGTGTGAGCTTCAGCCTGAGACAGGAAACGGCCAGCTCAGCTGCATGGCAGGCAGCGGGGAGGTCTAGAGAGTGAAGGGGCTGCAGGCGGAACCCCGTGCGTGGTCACCTACGTGAGCGGAGTCTGCGGACTATGCACAGGGGCAGAAGTGGGCCCTGCGCTGTCGCCCACCTCTTTGCGGAACCCCGTGCGTGGTCACCTATGTGAGCGGAGTCGCGGACTATGCACAGGGGCAGAAGTGGGCCCTGCGCTGTCGCCCACCTCTTTGGACCCGACGGAAACTCTGGCTAAAGGAGCCCAGCTGTGTCGAGGGAAAGTGGGACTATCACAGTTTACAGCACAGCTTCAGGAACTTGCCTTTTAGAAATTCCTGCCAGTGGTCCCTACACCAAGAATAAGAAGGACTGGAGGAAACAGCACTTGGCCACAGATCTCAAGTTTGGTGGCTCTGTAATAAAGCAAGCTCGGTATGGATTTGTGTAGACAATCACAGGACTTTACTCGCCCAGGTAGACGACAAACAGAAAAACGATGACCCTATATTGCCTTCTTGCGCTGAAATGAAACTTTCCTCCTGGGCTGAACTGCCAACTCTTTAAAAAAAATTTTTTTTGGCCATGTGCAGCATGCGGTGTCTTAGATCCCTGACCAGGGATCGAACCCAGGCCCTCTGCGTTGGAAGCATGGAGTCTTCACCACTGGACCACCAGGGAAGACTCTGCTGCTTCTTGGTTAGTCTTTCCATTGCAGTGGTCAGAATCCCTCCCGCTCAGAAGCCCTCCCACCTGACACCCGCCCAGTGCCGTGCTGCACAGCTCTGGGTGGCACCATTAACATACCATGCAAAGAGGACACGTCCCCTGACCTGAGTGCTGCCCTACAGGTACAAAGTCCAGCAGCCCTGAGACAGTGCACGTCCTCCCAGCCCACCATCCACACTTTAAAAAAAAAAGAAAGGCAAAGTCAAACGTTCAGGAGAAAATTGCACCGGAAAACCAGATGAAAGTGACTGCCTATGGCCATAGGAATCCCTGGGCTCATTCCTCACTCTCCAGAATAAAAACAGCAACAGTGATAGGAAGTAACAATCAAGCCTGGGTAATGAGGGGAATGGGCTTCCCAGGTGGCTCAGTGGTAAAGAATCCACCTGCAATGCAGGAAACGGGAGTTTGATCCTCGGTCTGGGAAGATCCCCTGGAGAAGGAAAGGGCAACTCACTCCATTGTATTCTTGCCTGGAAAAATCCATGGACAAAAGAGTGAGCTACAGTCCACGGGTTGCAAAGAGTTAAGACAGGACTTAGCGACTGAACAACAGTTAGGAGAATGGCAGTTGAACTGAGGGCAGAAGTGAATAGCTTAAGGAAATTAGAAGTACAGAATTAATTTGGAGTGATTTGCCACCCACTACAGTATTCTTGCCTGGAGAATCCCAGGGACGGGGGAGCCTGGTGGGCTGCTGTCTATGGGGTTGCACAGAGTCGGACATGACTGAAGCAACTTAGCAGCAGCAGCAGAATATGTCACGATTCAAGGCCTGTGAAACCAGAAGGTAGATGTAGAAAATAGGCAGTCACTTTCATCTTGTTTTCCAGTGGAATTTTCTCCTGAATGTTTGACTTTGCCTTTCTTTTTTTTTTAAAGTGTGGATGGTGGGCTGGAAGGACATGCGCTGTCTCAGGGGGTCTAGAGAAAAATTAGGGGTAAAAGCTAGATTTTTTAGAGTCATTAAAAAAAAAAATGATGATGTATGAAGCCAAGGGAATGAATCAATGGAGGACGTAAAAAGACAGACAAAAAAGGATGGTTGACTCGGACTTCCCTGGTGGTCCAGCAGTTGAGACTCCATACTTCCACCACCAGGTGCGCAGGCTTGATCCCTGGTCACAGAAGTTCCGCACGCCAAGAAGTAAGGCCAAAAAGAGAGAGAGGGAAAAAAAATGAAAGGTGGCTGACTCTTGGACTGTGCCTACATATAGCGGGGGTGAGGAGTCTATCAGATGGATAGAGGAAAAACAGAGGCCTCTAGGATCATGAAGACAAGAGAGATTTCAAGAAAGCAAGCTTCTTTAGTGTTAAATGCTATGAAGAGACATTATGGGGGCTGGGAATGTCACTGCCGACCTTTCAGAAAGTTAACTGGAGTGAAGGTTCCTTGAGGGAAGGCCCATGCCCTATCTCACAGTATTGCCAAAGCTCCAAGTGGCTGCACAGAAGGAAAGGGACAAGCATTCGTGGAATACGGTACGGCAGCTACACTGAACGCCCAATTGCAAGGAGTTAATAATATACTGTGATCATGAGGGACTTCCTCGTGGTCCAGTGGTTAAGAATTTGCCTTTCAATGCAGGAGATGTGGGTTCTACTCTGGTCAGGGAACTAAGATCTCACATTGTTGTTGCTGTTGTTCGGTTGCTCAGTCAAGTTCAACTCTTTGCGACCCCACGGACTGCAGCAAGCCAGGCTTCCCTGTTCTTCACCATCTCCCAAAACTTGCTCAAACTCATGTCCATTGAGTCAGTGATGTCATCCAACCATCTCATCCTCTGTTATCCTCTTCTCCTCCTGTCTTCAATCTTTCCCAGCATCAGTGTCTTTTCCAATGAGTCAGCTCTTCCCATCAGGTGGCCAAAGTATTGGAGCTTCAGCTTCAGCATTGGTTCTTCCAATGAATATTCAGGGTTGATTTCCTTTAGGATTGACCGGTTGAATTTCCTTGCAATCCAAGGGATTCTCAAGAGTCTTCTGCAACACCACAGTTCAAAAGCATCAATTCTTCGGCACTCAGCTTTCTTTATGGTCCAACTCTCACATCCATACATGACCACTGGAAAAACCATAGCTCTGACTGCTGCTGCTGCTGCTGCTAAGTCGCTTCAGTCGTGTCCGACTCTGTTCGACCCCATAGACGGTAGCCCACCAGGCTCCCCCGTCCCTAGGATTCTCCAGGCAAGAACACTGGAGTGGGTTGCCATTTCCTTCTCCAATGCAGGAAAGTGAAAAGTGAAAGTGAAGTCGTTCAGTCGTGTCCGACTCTTAGCGACCCCATGGACTGTAGCCCACCAGGCTCCTCCATCCAAGGGATTTTCCAGGCAAGAGTACTGGAGTGGGGTGCCATTGCCTTCTCCGATAGGTCTGACTAGACGGACCTTTGTTGGCAAAGTAATGTCTCTGCTTTTTAATATACTGTCTAGGTTTGTTGTAGCTTTTCTTCCCAGGAGTAAGTGAGTGAAAGTTGCTCAGTCATGTCTGACTCTTTGTGACCCCATGGACTATACAGTCCATGGATTTCTCCAGGCCAGAATACTGGAGTGGGTAGCTTTTCCCTTCTCCAGGGGATCTTCCCAGCCCGGGGATTGAACCCAGGTCTCCCACATTGCAGATGTATTCTTTACCAGCTGAGCCACCAGGGAAGCCCATTCCCTTCCAAGGAGCAAGTGTCTTTTAATTTCATAGCTGTAGTCACCGTCTGTAGTGATTTTGGAGCCCAGGAAAATAGTCTCTCGCTGTTCCTATTGTTTCCCCATCTATTTGTCATGAAGTAATAGGATCAGATGCCATGATCTTTGTTTTTTGAATTTTGAGTTTTAAGCCAGCTTTTTCACTCTCCTCTTTCACCTTCATCAAGAGGCTCTTTAATTCTTCTTTGCTTTCTGCCATAAGGGTAATATCATCTGCATATCTGAGGTTATTGATATTTCTCCCAGAAATTTTGATTCCAGCTTATGCTTCATCCAGCCTGGCATTTTGCATGATGTACTCTGCATATAAGTTAAATAAGCAGGGTGACTGTACAGCCCTGGTGTACTCCTTTCCTAATTTGGAACCAGTATGTTGTTCCATGCCTGGTTCTAACTGCTGTGTCTTGACCTGCATACAGATTTCTCAGGAGGCAGGTCAGGTGGTCTGGTGTTGCCATCTCTTGGAGAATTTTCCACAGTTTGTTGTGATTTACACAGTCAAAGGCTTCAGGATAGTCAATAAAGCAAAAGTAGATGTTTTTCTAGAATTCTCTTGCTTTTTCTATGGTCCAACAGATGTTGGCAATTTGATCTCTGGTTCCTCTGCCTTTTCTAAATCCAGCTTGTACATGTGGAAGTTCACAGTTCACGTACTATTGAAGCCTCAGTTGGAGAATTTTGAGCATTACTTTGCTAGCCTGTGAGACAAGTGCAATTGTGCAGTAGTTTGAACATTCTTTGGCACTGCCTTTCTTTGGGATTGGAGTGAAAACTGACCTTTTCCAGTCCTGTGTCCACTGCTGAGATCCCACATGCCGTGGGGCAACTAACCCCTCGCACCACAATGAAGAGCCTGCAAGACACAGTGACAATCCCACGTGCTGCAACTAAGACCTGAAGCAGCCCAAAGCAAAGATTCTTATTAAAAAAAAAAAATATATATATATATATATATATACACCATGATCACAGTTTACATTTTATGACTCTAAATACAGCTTTTGTAAAAGAAGGCAAAAATTCCCTGCATATACAGTATTAATCTTGATTACAAGGAGGAAGCACTTTTACTATGGAGGAAACACTTTTCTACCTACTTGGCACAAACTGAAACTTATCACTGGGGAGGGGAAAGCTTTTTCCTGGGATCTTCCCTGGGAGGAATTCTCTGAATGACCATAGCACAACGAAAACTTCTGATTTAATTTCCACACATTTATTAATTGGGGATTGATATCAATCTATTCACAAAGACCTTGAAAATACTTGGAAAATGGGAAATAGACTTAACTAGTCTCAAGTCCTATGTGATCCACCCATGTTCTCCAATAAAACAGTTTGCAGATAAACACTTCTTCCATGGAAGCTTTTTACCAGGTCCTTCTACTTGTTTTAGAAAGATTGAAACTAGGACTGAGAATTATCCAGAAAATACTTCTTTAAAATCCAGTAAAACCCAAGAACTACAAAATCTCACCTTGAGCTTGTTTTCCATTCAGAGAGGCGCAGTCTATCGTTCCCAAGTTGTGCTTTAAAACTAGAGTGATAACTATAGCAAATGTCTTTGACTGCTTCTTCTGTAAGACGCTGTGCTGAGGGCTTCACGTGCATTATCCCATCTAGTCTTTATAACTATTCCATGCAATTAAGTGCAAGTATTAATGTCTGTTTTCCAAATAAGAAAACCAAGGCTTGGATCTTTCTCAAGACTACATGAGAAGTAAGTGGAGCTAGGACATCCCAGGATATATCATAAATCCTCCTAAGGATCAATTTTCATGGCTGTATAATATTCTACTGTATCACTGACTCATGAGGCTCAGTTTTCATAGCTGCATAATATTCCACTGCATCACTGCCATTTAAAGATACATATTTGATGTTTTTTTTTAATTAGAAAGATATCTTAAAATAGGAAATCATGGGACTGATGGCCAGCTTGCATCAGAACAAGGTAACAGGTTCTAAATGATAGATCTTTTTCTACTAACAGACCCATCATTCCAGTTCGCCTAGAATGCAGCATGGACAAGGAAGAACAAGGACTTCATGACTGAAGGCTCAGACTCCCAGCTAAGGCCTGCTAGACCCATACACCAGAGAGCACCTGGCCTGTGGTGTTCCTCTCCCTTCTACCTTTACTAGCCCCCATTTTTCTAGAGACATAGTGGTACATGTGAAGGTATCAGGCTGGATTCCTTAGAAAACAGAGGCTGAGACTAAGCTTCTATGCCACGGCTTTGGAGGAATCCCAGGGACGTGAGAGTGAGAGAAGAAGAGAAATGAGGCTATGAAAGCAAAAGTAAGATGGCGTGGGGCTAGTGGTGGCTTCACAAGAATCACAGCTTCTTGCTTGGCCACCCGGGACTTCCCCAGAGGGCCTGTTGGGAACTGCAGAACCTCAAAAGCTTCCATCAGAGGAAGTGGCGTGAGAGGAGGGCATGAATCTGCCAGTGCCTGCCTGTCTCTTGTTCCCCATTAGCAAAGTTCACTCTGTGGTGACCCAATTGCCCCCCTCAACTGGGGTGTGTCAGCTGGTCCTTTCTGCAGCAGATGGGGAAGCCAGACCCTGCAGGGCACACTTCATTGGAGTCCAGAAGCAGTGAGAGGAACCCAGCATGGCCTTGGATGGCAAGATGGTAGAGATCTGGGCTCTACCACTCCCAGAGACAGATGAGGCTAAGAAGATCTGAGGTGGTACCTGAGTGGGAACCAATACAGGAAGGTTAAACCTAGACGGGAATCAACGCTGGTACGTAATCCCACATACACTGAGTGCAGAAGCGACGCTCTGTAGGTATTTGTGTTCACTGTAGGCTATTTGTGTTCACTGAGTTTCTGCAGATTCTTAGAATTCTGTCACAGGACATCATCCATTCATTTCTTCTTTATTCATGTATTGAATAAATGCCATTCGATAGCATTTATTCAGCATCTTCTATGGCAAGGCATACTCTAGTGAAATTTGAGGGACAGAGAGAGGACTAAGACCCACACTCTGCCTGGGAGAGGAAGACAGGCAAACCAAAGACGGTCTCAGTACAGTGTGACCAGGGCCACCCCAGGGGAACCGAGTAGTGCCATGAGAGCACAGGGGAGCTGCATCTAGCCCCATTCTAGGGTCAGTGAAGAGTAACTGATGGAAGACGACACCTGGGCAGGGGCTTGAAAGATGAACAGAAATTAGGTGCTGGTAGGGGATAGGAGTGGCAGTACGACATCTAGAAGAACAAAACAGGACAATACAATATGGTCAGTTCAGTTCAGTTCAGTCGCTCAGTCGTGTCCGACTGTTTGAGACCCCATGAACTGCAGCACGCCAGGCCTCCCTGTCCATCACCATCTCCCGGAGTTCACTCAAACTCACGTCCATCGAGTCAGTGATGCCATCCAGCCATCTCATCCTCTGTCGTCCCCTTCTCCTCCTGCCCCCAATCCCTCCCAGCATCAGAGTCTTTTCCAATGAGTCAACTCTTCGCATGAGGTGGCCAAAGTATTGGAGTTTCAGCTTTAGCATCATTCCTTCCAAAGAAATCCCAGGACTGATCTCCTTCAGAATGGATTGGTTGGTTCTCCTTGCAGTCCAAGGGACTCTCAAGAGTCTTCTCCAGCACCACAGTTCAAAAGCATCAATTCTTCGGCATTCAGCTTTCTTCACAGTCCAACTCTCACATCCATATATGACTACTGGAAAAACCATAGCTTTGCCTAGATGGACCTTTGTTGGCAAAGTAATGTCTCTGCTTTTTAATACGTTATCCAGGTTGGTCATGCAAAGTCACCGTTTATTACCAAAAAGGGTGTACAACAGACATCCCTGACTTTTACACATTCATCCTGAGACCTCCCCACTACCTAAGCCCATCCCTGAATATCTCCCATCACTGACCCCAACTCCTAAAGCATGCATCAGAGGTGGGATCTGGAGATAAGGGAAGGCATGGTGTGAAGGGAAGATGTGGCTAAGAAATGAGCTTCCAGTTCAGGGATGGCCTAAGATTCAGGATTAGTGTTGGGAATGTGGCGAGCTGGGGATGCAGAGCCAGAATGATGGTATCTGTTTTGTACACAACTTCTACCCTTGAAGACAGAAAAAAGTCCCCCACTCAAAACTGCTGCAATAAAGTGTAATTATATTCATACAAAATCTAGGGGATGAATAAAAGCATGTTGTGTCTTCTGAACTATAGATAATTCAGTTTAACTCACTGACGCAATAAGCCGGAGAAGGGTAGCAAGAGAGGAGAATGGTGAGACTGAGAGTCAGATCAGACGGGTCCTTGGAGGCCATCCCGAGAAGGCTGGGATCTGGCATAAAGGGAATGGAGATTAGTGAAGCACACGATTTGACAAAGATCCTTCTGGAAGCAATGAGGACGGTGGGGTGGAGGGTGGGAAGACCAGCTGGTAGTTATAGTGATCGGGCATTGCAAGATGAGGGGTAAAGAGGGGGGATGTTCTTTATGAATCACTTAGGAGGTAAGATCATCCAGACACAGGGATGAAGTCTATCTGGGGTTCATTTAGATCGAAGGGGTAGTGGTCAGTGGATAAAAAGGACCCTGGAAAACCAGATAGATTTTTAGTGTTGTCCTCCAAGATAAGGATTTTCGGGGGAAGAACGGCTGAGGGGTGGTAGGGACAATATGAGTCCACTTTTAGACCCAGTGAGTTCGATGGGCATTCAGGACAACCACACTGAGGCAACTATGGGTCCACTCAACAGACATGTCCAGAGACGAGTGTTCATCCCACAGACTGACAGGTCAGTCATGGCTCTGGACTAGGTCACCCAGAGAGAATGTACAATACAAGAAGCAACAGGAACCAAGGGTGGGAAGGTCAGCTGGGCTCAGGATAAACAGTCAGGCAGGACTTCACTATAAATGCCTTCTCTAGTCAGCTTCAGCAATATGTGAACCGTGAACTTCCTGATGTTCAAGCTGGTTTTAGAAAAGGCAGAGGAACCAGATATCAAATTAACAACATCTGCTGGATCGTGGAAAAAGCAAGAGAGTTCCAGAAAAACATCTATTTCTGCTTTATTGACTATGCCAAAGCCTTTGACTGTGTGGATCACAATAAACTGTGGAAAATTCTGAAAGAGATGGGAATACCAGACCACTTGATCTGCCTCTTGAGAAATTTGTATGCAGGTCAGGAAGCAACAGTTAGAACTGGACATGGAACAACAGACTGCTTCCAAATAGGAAAAGGAGTTCGTCAAGGCTGTATATTGTCACCCTGCTTATTTAACTTCTATGCAGAGTACATCATGAGAAACGCTGGACTGGAAGAAGCACAAGCTGGAATCAAGATTGCTGGGAGAAATATCAATAACCTCAGATATGCAGATGACAGCACCCTTATGGCAGAAAGTGAAGAGGAACTCAAAAGCCCCTTGATGAAAGTGAAAGTGGAGAGTGAAAAAGTTGGCTTAAAGCTCAACATTCAGAAGACGAAGATCATGGCATCAGGTCCCATCACTTCATGGGAAATAGATGGGGAAACAGTGGAAACAGTGTCGGACTTTATTTTTCTGGGCTCCAAAATCACTGCAGATGGTGACTGCAGCCATGAAATTAAAAGACGCTTACTCCTTGGAAGGAAAGTTATGACCAACCTAGATAGCATATTCAAAAGCAGAGACATTACTTTGCCAACAAAGGTTCATCTAGTCAAGGCTATGGTTTTTCCTGTGGTCATGTATGGATGTGAGAGTTGGACTGTGAAGAAGGCTGAGCACTGAAGAATTGATGCTTTTGAACTGTGGTGTTGGAGAAGATTCTTGAGAGTCCCTTGGACTGCAAGGAGATCCAACCAGTCCATTCTGAAGGAGATCAGCCCTGGGATTTCTTTGGAAGGACTGATGCTAAAGCTGAAACTCCAATACTTTGGCCACCTCATGTGAAGAGTTGACTCATTGGAAAAGACTCTGATGCTGGGAGGGATTGGGGGCAGGAGGAGAAGGGGACGACAGGATGACATGGCTGGATGGCATCACTGACTCGATGGACGTGAGTCTGAGTGAACTCTGGGAGTTGGTGATGGACAGGGAGGCCTGGCGTGCTGCTATTCATGGGGTCGAAAAGAGTCGGACATGACTGAGTGACTGATCTGATCTGAGTCACGTTGTGGAGGCCCCAGGCTGCAGTCCACCTTCCACTGTGGGGTTGGAAAACCACCTGCTTTGCTTAGAATCAAGAGGCGTGCGTGTGCTCTCAGTCACTCAGTCCTGTCCAATTCTTTGCAACCCCATGGGTTGTAGAATCAAGAAGAAGAGCAGGTAGGACAGATTTTAGTGTTCACGTCAACTAGCGAACGCTTCAGGTAACACCAAGTTGAGGGGGCTCTGGAGGCTCCAGGATGAGACAGAGAGGCAAAAACACAGGCGGCGTTAGACAGAACCACAGGAGTTGTGTATTTCTAGTTTTCCAGCCCTAGGGGAAGTGAAACCTTCCTCACTTGTTTGCACCATGGATTTACTTATGTTTTATGCACTTACCCTGGTACTTCCACTTCATACGCAATTCATCTGTCAGGAAGGGGTCTCTGGTTAGGGCTAAGGCCAGGAGGCACTCAAACTTGAAGTTCTCCCCCTAGGAACTGATTCTTAACCTTATGTTTTTTTTTTTTTTTATTGCAAAGTAAGTAATTTTTATTTTTGTCATAAATGTATGTATTGTGACGTACATACATACAATAAAAGGAACGTATCTGTAAACATTAGCTGGCTAACTTCTTACAATGATGAACACTATTGACATTTGTGCCAGATGATTCTTTGCTATGGGGGCTGCCCTGTGCCATGTATGATGTTTATCAGCATCCTTGGCCTCTACTTTCTAGGCACCCGTAGCATGCCCATTGAAATCATGACAGCTAACAGTGTCACCAGATTTGTCTGCTGGGACAAAATGACCCCCAACTGAGAAGCACGATTAACCTTACTTAAAAAAAAAGTCTGACTCTCTGGATCTCTTTGAAATATAATGTAAGTAAGAGACCCTCCCCTCCAGGTAAATACACATACAGGCAACATTCTGTCTAAATTCAGGAGCTTCAGAGACATCTCTCCTAAGGTCCTTGTATGTGAAATTCCCAGCTAACAGCTCCAACCAAGAACAACTTATCTAGTTCCCGCTGCTGTCAGACTTTTCAAAACGAAGCAAAGCCACTCCAGGGGAGCAGAGCAGAAGGAAGCCAGGCACTGTGGCTTCTTCTGACCCTGAACTGATAAAATTCCTTATTTCCATTTTCAGCACTGCAGAGGGTATCTCCTTCCCTTTTTGAAGATCCTCTCCCCTCCCACTTCCCCCAACAAAACAAGACACACAGGCATAACACCAAGACAGTCCACCCAAACGCTAAAAAGTAGGGCTGCCTCACAAGCTGCGGGCCCTGGAGCTGGGCCCCTGGCTGACTGCAAAGCTGTCCCTGGGCCGCAGGCCCCTCACAAACAAGAAACACCCCAGTGCAGGCTGCTGACGAAGGCAGGGAGGGGTGCCTGGGTGTCTCGGATGACCAGGGACAGTGGCGAGGAACCAGGCATGCTGGGTGGGCTTGGCGTGGTGTGACAGTTGAGTAAGAATCTGTCCGCTGAGGGCTGGCCCTGTTTTCATAAATCAGGCCTTGGGCTTTGATGGATGACATGCACTGATAGACGCAGAGAGCAGATATGTTAGGAAATGTCATGACTTGCAGACAAAATAATCCTCACGTTATGAAATGGGAGTAACTCGGCCTCTTGAAATAGTGACGACTCACCCACCCGCCGTCCTACTCTATTTCCTTCTTTTAAACTTATTCCTCCAATTTTTAATCTAATTATCTACCTTTTGATTTCTTTATTATAAAAGGCATGCCCTCTCACTAAAGGAAATTGGGAAAATACAGAAAACCGGTATAAGCACTGAGGTACTTCTGAAATTATTTCTAAAAACTCCCTCTGCAAGCACCTTTCCAGCTTCCCAGGAACACTTCTATTGTTTAAGGGGAAAGAGTTCCTCTGTGGGAGCCGGGGGAGGTGTCCCCACAGACAAATGGGACAGAACCCTTTGACCCCGTGATTGCCTGGGCTCTCACCCCGTGGCTGAGCATTATTTAGTCTATTGTTTTTTCCAAGTGGACGGAAATTTCCCACAGTTGGTGCCTATTCTCCTTACTTCCTCAACCTGAAAGACCAGAAAGAAAAGTTTCATCACCGCAAATTCTTTCCTATTAATTCTTCCCCTTGGTTATTTCTAATGTTTTTTGCGTTCAGTCCTCACACCACCCACCTCCATCTGGACAAGGTCCGTCCAAAATTCTTGGAGGGATTTAGAAACGAGCCACACGGCTCCATACATTTGGTCCACCACTAATAGCAGTGTTCCCTTCGGTAGACGTCTCACTGACAGTAACTTTTGCAAAACAGAGAAGCCACAAATTCAGAGCCTGTAAACCACATATGCAAACACAGCAGACATTCTAATTAGAGAATTGAGAGATGAGACTTCAGAATTCTATGCTCCCTACGTCTTGGTTCTTACTGAGCTTACATTGAGAGTAAGGCAAAAAAAAAAAATTCAGAATTGCAATGTTGAGTGAAGCCAAGTGTCTTAGGTTCATTTTCCAACCAACTGTAAAACTTGAATTTAAATCTTAGATGCATTTTCCAACCAGCCGTAAAATGAATTTAAAACTGGGAGGCCCAGTTCATGTACTGGAAAAGAGTGAGGACTTTCTTACAAGGCTCACAGTGGTAAAGAGCACATACGATGTTAGCATACATTACGCAGAAATGCTGCCACTGCCAGGGGTATCCACTTTCTCTGTTTTTTGGGTTTCTGAATGCCTGCGCATCTGCGGTTCACGTCCCAGTTGCCACATTCAGAGGCCAGATTTGATCTCTGGATGCCCTGTTTCCATTACAGGGGAAACCTAAGTGGCTGACGTGTGTGTAGAATTTATTGCAGTACCTCCTTGACCTCTCTCTTTTATTTTGAATTAAAAAAAAAAGGAAAATAGCAGCAGTGTGGGTTAAATTAAAATGTGGTTTTCAGTTCAGGGAAGATTCAAAGGACTTTAAAAATGTGTGATCCGTCACCGTTCCTCACTTCTCACCCGTTGGCAGGGACGGGAGCATTTTACAGCGATAAAGTGATTAACAGCTTCCCAGCATGAATACCCCTGCACTTCCTGAGCCCTCCAGTCTCAGAGACGGGCATTTTTACTCCCAGTTTCCATCTCAAGCAAGGTCAGGAAACACAGAGTGTCAGAGAGTAAGTCGCTTGCCCCAGAGCCTAAAGCCAGGTTGAGGCCAAGCGGTATCTGACCTGAGAACAGTGACTCCGAAGTCCGTGAGTTACAGAACTCAAACAACAAACTAGCTAAGAAAACACCCGCATCAGAGAGGCCCACATGTCACTTTATACAGGCAAAGGGAAGAGCAAACGAGTGGGAATTCCCTGGTGTCCAGGGGTTAAGACTCTACACTTTCAATGTAAAGAGTGTGGGTTCAATCCCTGGTCTGGGAACTAAGATCTCACACGCCACGGCCTTTAAAAAAAAAAAAAGGAACAAACCAGAAAACTGGAAGCAGCCTGACTTTTCCACTAGAGCTGGAATAACTCCTGGCTCAGCCCTCAGACCCCTCTTCTTGGCCTGCTTCCTTTCTTTCCCAATGGCTTTGGATCCATCCCCAGCTGGGGAAGCACCACCCAGAGGCCTCCAGCCCCGACTTCCCCCAACACTGCCGAAGCACCTTCGTTTCATCATCCAACAGGCCTCTCAAACTATCACATCCAAAATTGAACAGCTACTCTCTGTTCCCCCAAACTACTCCACCAGAAGCTTTCCCAGCCCAGAACGATGGCAGCTGTTTTCCAGTTGCCTTGGGTTGGTGGGGGGGCGGGGAGCTGGAAATCAAGTTATCCTGGACTTCCCTCTTCCTGTTACACTGTTTCATTCATTGAACAAAAAAGGCATTTTTATAAACATATTTATCAATGATTCCTTTGGCTGTGGCAGGTCTCAGATGCCGCGTGTGGAATGCAGGATCTAGTTTCCTGTATGTATGTGTGCGTGTTAGTCGCTCAGTCATGTCTGACTCTTTGCGACCCCATGGACTGTGGCCCAAGAGACCCCTCTGTCCATGGGATTCTCCAGGCAAGGATACTGGAGTGGGTTGCCATGCCTTCCTCCAAGGGATCTTCCCCACCCTGGGGTTGAACCCAGGTCTCCTACATTACAGGCAGATTCTTTACCATCTGAGCCAACAGGGAAGCCCCCAGTTCCCTGACCAGGGACTGAATCTGACTTCCTGCCTTGGGAGTGCAGAGTCTTGACTGCGGGACCACCAGGGAAGTCCCTCTCAAAGGATTCTTTGAAATGGCAAGTTCCACTAGTACACTTAATAGCTGTGTCATTTGCATGCAAACTGTCATGAGTCCCTTCACTACAGCAGTTCAGATCAGATCAGATCAGTCGCTCAGTCATGTCGGACTCTTTGCAACCCCATGAATCACAGCACACCAGGCCACCCTGTCCATCACCAACACCCGGAGTTCACTCAGACTCACGTCCATTGAGTCAGCGATGCCATCCAGCCATCTCATCCTCTGTCGTCCCCTTCTCCTTCTGCCCCAAGTCCCTCCCAGCATCAGAGTCTTTTCCAAAGAGTCAACTCTTCACATGAGGTGGCCAAAGTACTGGAGTTTCAGCTTTAGCATCATTCCTTCCAAAGAAATCCCAGGGCTGCTCTCCTTCAGAATGGACTGGTTGGATCTCCTTGCAGTCCAAGGGACTCTCAAGAGTCTTCTCCAACACCACAGTTCAAAAGCATCAATTCTTCGGCACTCAGCCTTCTTCACAGTCCAACTCTCACATCCATACATGACCACAGGAAAAACCATAGCCTTGACTAGACGAACCTTTGTTGGCAAAGTAATGTCTCTGCTTTTGAATATGCTATCTAGGTTGGTCATAACTTTCCTTCCAAGGAGTAAGCTTTTAATTTCATGGCTGCAGTCACCATCTGCAGTGATTTTGGAGCCAAAAAAATAAAGTCTGACACTGTTTCCACTGTTTCCCCATCTATTTCCCATGAAGTGATGGGACCTGATGCCATGATCTTCATTTTCTGAATGTTGAGCTTTAAGCCAACTTTTTCACTCTCCACTTTGACTTTCATCAAGAGGCTTTTGAGTTCCTCTTCACTTTCTGCCATAAGGGTGGTGTCATCTGCATATTTGAGGTTATTGCTATTTCTCCCGGCAATCTTGATTCCAGCTTGTGTTTCTTCCAGTCCAGCGTTTCTCATGATGTACTTTGCATATAAGTTAAATAAACAGGGTGACGAACTCCTTTTCCTATTTGGAAGCAGTCTGTTGTTCCGTGTCCAGTTCTAACTGTTGCTTCCTGACCTGCATACAAATTTCTCAAGAGGCAGATCAGGTGGTCTGGTATTCCCATCTCTTTCAGAATTTTCCACAGTTTATTGTGATCCACACAGTCAAAGGCTTTGGCATAGTCAATCAAGCAGAAATAGATGTTTTTCTGGAACTCTCTTGCTTTTTCCATGATCCAGCGGATGTTGGCAATTTGATCTCTGGTTCCTCTGCCTTTTCTAAAACCAGCTTGAACATCAGGAAGTTCACGGTTCACATATTGCTGAAGCCTGGCTTAGAGAATTTTGAGCATTACTTGACTAGGGTGTGAGATGAGTGCAATTGTGCAGTAGTTTGAGCATTCTTTGGCATTGCCTTTCTTTGGGATTGGAATGAAAACTGACCTTTTCCAGTCCTGTGGCCACTGCTGAGTTTTCCAAATTTGCTGGCATATTGAGTGCAGCACTTTCACAGCATCATCTTTCAGGATTTGGAATAGCTCAACTGGAGTTCCATCACCTCCACTAGCTTTGTTCATAGTGATGCTTTCTAAGGCCCACTTGACTTCACATTCCAGGATGTCTGGCTCTAGGTCAGTGATCACACCATTGTGATTATCTGGGTCATGAAGATCTTTTTTGTACAGATCTTCTGTGTATTCTTGCCATCTCTTCTTAATATCTTCTGCTTCTGTTAGGTCCATACCATTTCATTTCTGTCCTTTATCGAGCCCATTTTGCATGAAATGTTCCTTTGGTATCTCTGATTTTCTTGAAGAGATCCCTAGTCTTTCCCATTCTGTTGTTTTCCTCTATTTCTTTGCATTGATCGCTGAAGAAGGCTTTCTTATCTCTTCTTGCTATTCTTTGGAACTCTGCATTCAGATGGGAATATCTTTCCTTTTCTCCTTTGCTTTTTGCTTCTCTTTTCACAGCTATTTGTTAGGCCTACCCAGACAGCCATTTTGCTTTTTTGCATTTCTTTTCTATGGGGATGGTCTTGATCCCTGTCTCCTGTACAATGTCACGAACCTCAGTCCATAGTTCATCAGGCACTCTTATCTATCCGATCTAGGCCCTTAAATCTATTTCTCACTTCCACTGTATAATCATAAGGGATTTGATTTAGGTCATACCTGAATGGTCTAGTGGTTTTCCCTACTTTCTTCAATTTCAGTCTGAATTTGGCAATAAGGAGTTCATGGTCTGAGCCACAGTCAGCTCCTGGTCTTGTTTTTGCTGACTGTATAGAGCTTCTCCATCTTTGGCTGCAAAGAATAGAATCAATCTGATTTTGGTGTTGACCATCTGGTGATGTCCATGTATAGAGTCTTCTCTTGTGTTGTTGGAAGAGGGTGTTTGTTATGACCAGTGCATTTTCTTGGCAAAACTCTATTAGTCTTTGCCCTGCTTCATTCCATATTCCAAGGCCAAATTGCCTGTTACTCCAGGTGTTTCTTGACTTCCTACTTTTGCATTCCAGTCCCCTATAATGAAAAGGACATCTTTTTTGGGTGTTAGTTCTAAAAGGTCTTGTAGGTCTTCATAGAACCGTTCAACTTCAGCTTCTTCAGCATTACTGGTTGGGGCATAGACTTGGATTACTGTGATATTGAATGGTTTGCCTTGGAAACGAACAGAGATCATTCTGTCATTTTTGAGATTGCATCCAAGTACTGCATTTTGGACTCTTTGGTTGACCATGATGGCCACTCCATTTCTTCTGAGGGATTCCTGCCCGCCATAGTAGATATAATGGTCATCTGAGTTAAATTCACCCATTCCAGTCCATTTCAGTTCGCTGATTCCTAGAATGTCGACATTCACTCTTGCCATCTCCTGTTTGACCACTTCCAATTTGCCTTGATTCATGGACCTGACATTCCAGGTTCCTACGCAATATTGCTCTTTACAGCATCGGACCTTGCTTCTATCACCAGTCACATCCACAGCTGGGTATTCTTTTTGCTTTGGCTCCATCCCTTCATTCTTTCTGGAGTTATTTCTCCACTGATCTCCAGTAGCATATTGGGCACCTACTGACCTGGGGAGTTTCTCTTTCAGTATCCTATCATTTTGCCTTTTCATACTGTTAGGTAAGCTTTATCCATGGCAGCACTGTCTACCTACAGTGATGATCATGTACTACTTTGCTTTTGTGTGCTATTGGATAACCATGTATGTGACACCTCCTGTCTCCCAGAGACTGACCTCAAAGTGCCTTACAACTCATTTAACTAAGTAACTCATGTACTCCTCAAAAGAGCTGTATAAACTAGATACTTTTATTATAGGAAACTGAGGCACAGGGAAGTTAAAGAATGCCCACCACTCAAACATGGATAGTCTGGCTCTGGAGTCTTAATAAACCTACAGCTTCATCCGGTTTTCTTGCGGCCAGGACCCAGCTCTGCCAAGTGTCCAGGCTGGACTGTGTTTTCTTCACAGGACAGAGGCCACCGGAGGATGGGGCGCAGAGCCCCTGGTCCCAAGAGCACAGGGCTGCTGTGTGTGATGGTGCAGCTGGAAGTGCAGACACGCCCGCCCAATTAGGCTGATGTGAGTGACAGCCGCTGAACTGGCGCAAAGGGGTCCCCCTCCCAACTCACCCCCTTTCTAGCTAATACTTTATAACGAAAATTTTAAGGAGGAAGAGATAGGGAAAAGAAAGAAGGAAGTGTGCTTCAGCAGTCCTGCTGATAGTGCGAACCCAGAGAGCAAAAACAAGGGCCCGTTTCCTCCCACCGGGATCTCTGCGGGTGTGGTGGACAGCACAGACCGCACCCCCCAACTCCTGGCCTTAATTCTTTCTAGCACTTTTCCTTTTGTTTCCAGCTACAGCAGGGACTAAAAACTCCGGGAAATGGTGATGGACAGGGAAGCCTGGCGTGCTGCAGTCCACGGGGTCACGAAGGGTCAGACACGACTGAGCGACTGAACAACAACAGAGGATCCGGAATTAGCAAAATTCAGTGAATGACAGCTATCGACCGTGATTTTGATCATTTCGATTTCAAAAAAGCTTTTTCCCCATCTTTCAACTGCCAGAGTCTAAAGTGGAGGGAGATCTAAGAACAAAGAGTATTGTTAAAAAATTAATACTTTGTACTGGGCGAAGACACAAGCCAAGCTATTTGTGACAACTCTGGGTTCATGGAATAGACGGCGTTTAAATAATGTGTCACTGAATAAGCTATGGATCACCCCAACCTTATCCACTTAACTGTGGCATTACAATTACTCTCTTAACAACTGAAGTCAGGAAAGACAGACAAACATATTCGATTCCTAAAGCAAACAGATATAAAATCTGTTCTCATTTGAAGCAGCTCACATTTTAAAAAAAAAAAAGAAAAAAGCAATTAGCTAACTTCAAAAGGCAGCCAATGGAGGGATTCTATCTTGCTGGTAAGGGTCTGGTGTCTCACTTCAAAGTTCAGGCAGATTGAAAGCCACTGACAGTCCTGTTATACCGCTTGGCATCTGGCGTGAAAAATGCTGAGACTGCCATTTCATTCAGATGGTGTGTTTGCACAAACCCACAGCACTGAAATGGTACCTCCTTTCAATGAGAGCCAGGGTTCAGCCTGAAAGAGAAGGGTGTAATTATCTCATCCCCCAAATTAAAATTAATGAGGACCTTTTGCGAGACAGTTGGAAGGCCTCCGTGGGGTACAATAATAGATGGAGAAAATCTTAACTAGATGTCAAGGGCCCAAGTTCTGAGAGCCACCAACCCGACAGGAAATCTGCGAAGCAACTGAAGCTGGGCAGCACCACATGCCAGGGAGATGGCATCAGGGGGTGTGATATGCCAGGGGATTCCTGCACAACTTTCAACAAGTCGTTTGACCTTCCCAAGTCATTTTTCGCAAGTGGAGAGAGACCGACCTCCTGCCAGCTTGACAGAGTTTATGATGGGATTAGATGGTATTTATAAAGTGGTTTGTCATCCTTCACTCCAAAGCGCTTTCCTATTAATAAAGTAAAATGTTAAGAAGGTCAGATGAGAGTCTGGCGTAACTCATCTTCTAATGAATCACTGAATGGCTTTGTTTTCCAGGAGATGATGCAAACAATGGAAGCTGTCAGGATATCCGGATTACAGGGTCAGACGGGGATCGAGAAAGAAGACTCAAAGAAGTTCAGGTTTCCCTTTTCCCCTCTCCCTTGATCCCTTCACTCAGATACAGAAGTTGAGTCACAGTCCTCAACAAGCCTGTGCTGACCATCAGAGCCACAGTTCACTTGGGTCCATTCCCTAAAGCCCGATGGTGGTGGTTTAGTCAAGTCGAGTCTGACTCTTGCAACCCCATGGACTGTAGCCCGCCAGGCTCCCCTGTCCATGGGATTTTCCAGGCAAGAATACTGGAATGGGTTGCCATTTCCTTCTCCAGTGGATCTTCCCGATCTACGGATCGAACCTGGGTCTCCTGCACTGCAGGCAGATTCTTTACCGACTGAGCTACCAGGGAAGCCCCCTAAACCCCAATGCTCCCACCCAAATGCTACTTCTCCCTCCAATCCGGTGCAACTGCTCCTCCATGAGCCTTCCCAGCCCAGGACAACCTCAGAAAAGACCCCGTTTCTGGATTCACAGCATGCGTGCCCCCTCTGAGTATGTGGCTCCTCTTGGCCTTGCTGTTATGTATCTATTATTAATTCTGCGCAAATACTATACCCTTTCTCAGATCAGAGCACCAAGTGTTACCCTTTTCTGAATTCCTCATGTCTTCTTCAGAGCCTTATACTCAGGAAACACTCAATGCCATTCATGCGAAGCCACCTTCCAAAGATATTACTGGGCAGATTAGCAATCTGCCAAGTAGCTTCACACTCCTCACTGTGACTAAATACTATAAAGGACACTGAGCACCTCTTGCTGCTAGTGAGGCCACCTCCAAGCACATAAATCTGGGTTATGTGGGACCAACTGCAGTGACAGATGTGTATACAATGAACAAAAAAATTCAAGGAACTCTGAGTTTTCAATCCTGCCCTTCTATTATCCATCTATAGAAATCTGGCTGTTTCTATCTAAGTTGTCACATTTCAGAAAGACAACAACAGCACCAGAAACTTACCACCAGAAATTGCTAGACATGGAAAAAATATACACAGTATATTCCCAGGTGGCTGCTGCTGCTGCTAAGTCGCTTCAGTCGTGTCCGACTCTGTGCGACACCATAGATGGCAGCCCACCAGGCTCCCCCGTCCCTGGGATCCTCCAGGCAAGAACACTGGAGTGGGTTGCCATTTTCTTCTCCAATGCATGAATCTGAAAAGTGAAAGTGAAGTTGCTCAGTCGTGTCCGACTCCTAGCAACCCCATGGACTGCGGCCTACCAGGCTCCTCCGTCCATGGGATTTTCCAGGCAACAGTACTGGAGTGGGGTGCCATTGCCTTCTCCGATATTCCCAGGTGGAGCAGTTGGCAAAGAATTTGCCTGCCATTGCAGGGGACGCAAGAAACTCAGGTTTGATCCCTGGGTCAGGAAGATCCTCTGGAGAATGAAATGGCAACCCACTCCAGTGTTCCTGTGTGGGAAATATCATGGACAGAGGAGCCTGGTGGGCTACAGTCCACAAGGTTGCAAAGAGTCAGATATGACTGAGTGTGCATGCACACACATGACATGATCCATAACATTTATTCAATATAAACATACAGAGAGTATGCTATTTATGTAGTTATTTAATATCTGTGCTTTTTAAATGTCAAATATCTGGATAAATGCTATCCAACAATGAACAAAAACACTTTCTAATGAACATGTTCAGTGTTTCACATCCCTCCTGGCTAGTTTAAGTGTCCCTTTCCTCACTGGTTCTCACTCATGTCTAGGGTTTGGTTTGCTACATCTTTTGAAACTGTAGACCAAGTTTCCTGGAGACCTGAGATTGAGGGAACTGTGGAGTTCACTGTAGAGCTGATCAAGGGAAGGTAACACTAAGGCCAATTCTGCAGGAGGAGGAGAAACAGCCGGCCTTCCAAAATTACCTGGACAGGGTAACAGACAGATCTGACCAACGGAGCTGGCTGCAGGCCTCCTGGACACAGGCTACGGGCTTTCACATCCTTCTGGAGGTACCCAGAAACCTAGGGAATTCTCCTGCCTCCAAGAGCACACTTTTATTTATTTTTAATTCATTTATTTTAATTGGAGGCTAATTACTGGACAATATTGTGGTGGTTTTGCCATTTACCAACATGAATCAGCCACAGGGGTACATGTGTCCCCCCCATCCCGAACCCCCCTCCCACCTCCCTCCCCATCCCATCCCTCTGGGTTGTCCCAGTGCACCAGCTTTGAATGCCCTGCTTCATGCATCAAACTTGCACTGGTCATCTATTTCACATATGGTAATATACATGTTTCAAGGCTATTCTCTCAAATCATCCCACCCCTGTCTTCTCCCACAGAGTCCAAAAGTCTGTTCATTACATCTGTGTCTCTTTTGCTGTCTCGCATATAGGGTTGTTGTTACCATCTTTCTAAATTCCATATATATGCGTTAATATATTGGATTGGTGTTTCTCTTTCTGACTTACTTCACTCTGTATAATAGGCTCCAGTTTCATCCACCTCATTAGAACTGACTCAAATGCGTTCTTTTTAATAGCTGAGTAATATTCCATTGTGTATATGTACCACAGCTTTCTTAGCCATTTGTCTGCTGATGGACATCTAGGTTGCTCCCATGTCCTGGCCATTGTAAACAGTGAAGGGTACAATTTTAAAGTGTCATTTGTCTATCACATTTCTGTTAGGAAAATGATCTTTTTCAAATCTCACTTCATTTGATAGCACAGGCACACCATGCTTTCGAGTTGCGGTATTGGAGAAGACTCTTGAGAGTCTCCTGGACTGGAAGGAGATCCAACCAGTCCATCCCACAGGAAATCAGTCCTGAATATTCACTGGAAGGACTGATGCTGAAGCTGAAGCTCCAATACTTTGGCCACCTGATTCGAAGAACTGACTCATTGGAAAAGACCCTGAGGCTGGGAAAGATTGAAGGCAGGAGGAGAAGGGAACGACAGAGGATGAGATGGTTGGATGGCATCACCGACTCAATGGACATGAGTTTGGGTTAAATCTGGGAGATAGTGAAGGACAGGGAAGGCTGGCGTGCTGCTGTCCATAGGGTCACAAAGAGTCAGACACGACTGAGCGACTGAACTTAACTGAACTGAATATGCACAGAGTTTCTAGTATATTCAGCCCCACAACAAACCATTTTATACTCATGACACCTTGAAACAAATACTGTAAATTGCGAGCCAGCACTCAAAAGTTGACCCTGAGAGTATTTCATTCATTCACATGATGTCCATTGGGCAGGACTATCACTGATTAGACTTTCGCCGCATCTGGGATTTATGAAAACACAGTGAAAAGAAAACAAACCCTCATTATGGTTTATTTCTTGTGTCATGTTGTACATGCCAACATATTTTCTCCTTAACGTCTGATCTTGGAATGCTTTCTCATTACAGGAGCTGTGAGTCACAGCTAAGGGAACTGTCACAACTTCCTCCAACCAGAAGCATGATCCAAACTAGGAATGACCTTGGGTTCTCAGGGGGTTATTTATCCAGGGGGCGGTGATCACAATTTGCATGATCATATGGTACAGATGTTTATTCATGAAGACCCTCAAGGGAAACGAGTAATTTTTTCGACTATTTTAAAATTCAGCCAAATGTCCACCCAGTGAGCAAACCCAGCTCTGGAAGAAATCAAAATTGGGATGACAAGAAGTGTGACGGGTCAGGACTGGAACTGCGTTGACAGACTCATGGATTGGACAGGGCGTGGGGGCAGAATGACAAAGGTAGGGTGGCACATTTCTCGCCTCTCCGAGTCGGAGCTGTTCTCGTCTCCTGACGAGAGCACTGTGCCTGCAGTTCAGTGTAGCCCAGAGACTCAGTCACTCTTACAGGCCAAAGCTGGCCTCCAGCAAAACTGCCACATGGATTATCCTGGGACCTTCCAGATTTTCTCCTCCTTCCACTAGGCCCTTCCTTTCAGGTCTTTCCCCTCAACTCTGTCATAATTCCTCCCTGTAATTCGGTGACTTTCAGAGTGTGGCATCTGGGCCAGCATCATTATCACCTGAGTGCCTCTCTGAAATGCTCGTTCCCAGACTCACCCTGCTGTACTGGTTCAGAGACTCTGGTATGGGGGCCCATAAATCTATTTTTTCAAGCCTTCTAGGTGATTCCAATGCACCCTAAACTTTGAGAACAGTTGCTTTGGATGATAATTATGAAATAAGGACTTTAATGTGAGAGAGACGCCCATTTTAGAAGACCTGTGAAGACCTGTGGGCTTCCCTTGTAGCTCAGTCAGTAAAGAATCTGCCCACAATGCTGGAGACCTGGGTTTGATTCCTGGGTCAGGAAGATCCCCTGGAGGAGGAAATGGCAACCCTCTCCAGTATTCTTGCCTGGAGAATTCCATGGACAGAGGAGCCTGCGGGGCTACAGTCCCTGGGGTCACAAGAGTCAGACACGACTCAGCAACTAAACCGCCACCTGTGAAGACAGGCCACCCAAATGAGCCACTTCTAGGAGTGGACTCTCAAGTCATGTGACAGACAGTGAGAGGGAGAGATCTGAGATCTCAATTGCTTCAGTCTCCCTACATTGCTACTAGAGATGCACTCACCCTGAAAATTTGATCATCTCAACCACCTTAAAACCCTTCGAGTAACACAACCTTCTAAATCAACTATATGTCAACTGGGCTTCCCTGGTGGCTCAGATGGTAAAGAATCTGCTTGCAATGCGGGAGATCAGGGTTCGATCCCTGGGGTCAGGAAGATGCCCTGGAGAAGGGAATGGCAACCCACTCCAGTACTCTTGCCTGGAGAATCCCATGGACAGAGGAGCCTGGTGGGCTACAGACCATGGGGTCGCAAAGAGTCAGACAGGACTGAGCGCCTAACACTACTACTACTATATAGGTCCACTGAAAAAAAACCTTCAGTGGCTGCTCCCCGCCTATAGGATAAAGTCCCAGGCTCCTGGCACATAACCCTGTATCATCTGCCTCTGGGACACCTCCCTGGCCTTGTTTCCTTCTGTGCTTTCCCTCCTAATCATCTCTGCCTCCTTTGCAAGAGGTTACATGTGCCCACACCACCAGCATTAGCTCTGGCCACGTGGCTTACCTTGGCCAACAGCATGAGGGCTAAAGTGACACCCGCTCCTTCTCAGCAGACCTTTCAGGGCCATGGTCATCTCATTCTGTCACGTTCTCTTTTTCCCCCTCTCCCATAAACAAGATTAGTACGTCCCAGCAAGAGGCTGTTTCTTCAGCCTTGAAAGTGAAACTCACCCAGTCTTGTCTGACTCTTTGCGACCCCATGGACTGTACAGTCCATGGAATTCTCCAGGCCAGAATACTGGAGAGGGTATCCTTTCCCTTCTCCAGGGTTCTTAAGCCTTAATGGGCCCCAAAATGGAGACACATGAGGAGCAGAACCATGAATGCCCTACCCTGGACATGTAACATGGGTGAGAAACAGACGGCGGTTGGTAGTAAGCCGCTGAGACTGGGATGGGGTAGGCAGGGGTAGGTATTTGCTGATTTTTCCTAAGATGACTATTATAGCACTTCTGATATCCCGTACCCTCTCTTTCCGGAATCCTCCCCTCTGCCTTACTCTTCCTTCCAATCCCAGCTCAGTTCTGTCTGCACAAGAGAATTGCCTGTTAGTCTACACTCAGCTCAGGTGTATCCCCTCAACAAAGTCTCTCTCTCTCCAGAGAGACTTTCCCAGGTACAGTTCGTCATTCTTACCTTGTAGACCTCCTCTGTCTGCTACTGATCTATAACCACATCCCTGGAATGGCACTAGGGGTTTCTATTCATTAGCACCATCCTTAGAACAATTCCTCTAAAAAAAAAAAAAATTTTTTTTTTTTGAGCCCTCATTTTGCAATGTGAGAGAGACTTTGGCTCAGAAAAAATCAAGCAACTTCTCCAAGTTTCCCGGCTGTCAGGGGCGGGTGTGGCTCTGAACTCGGCAACCTGCCCCCTGCCCCACGTGCCTCTGTGTCTCCTCCAGCACAACTTCCAAATCCCCCCACTCAGGTGCAGAGGGAGGGTCTTCTCACCAACAACTGAAAGGGCTGGTGAATTAATCTGACATTTGAAACATATGACTTCCCTGGTGGCTCAGATGGTAAAGCATCTGCCTAGTTCGATCCCTGGGTCAGGAAGATCCCCTGGAGAAGGAAATGGCAACCCACTCCAGTACTCTTGCCTGGAAAATCCCATGGACGGAGTAACCTGGTGGGCTACAGTCCATGGGGTCGCAAGGAGTCAGACATGACTGAGCAATTTCACTCACTTTGGAAGATTTACATCTGGAAGTTGGCTCCTTACCCTCTCAGATGATAGTCACGTTCTCTGAGTGGATGTATTTATTCTAAGGCTCCTGGTAAATGTGCCAGAGACCCTAGGAGCACTGGGGCACTTTACCTGCGCCCTCTCCCCAGCTCTCAGGTTGTGGGGGTAATGTTCTGAGAAAGACAAACAGGTTCCCACTAACATTACTCTAGAGCTGCCCTCCCCAACCTTTTTGGCACCAGTGATAGGTTTCATGGAAGACAATTATTCCACAGACCAAAGTTAGGGGTTGGGTTTCGGGATGATTCAAGTACATTTACTACGCACTTTGTCTCTATTATTGTTTCATCAGCTCCTCAGATCATCAGGCATTAGATCCCAGAGGCTGGGGACCCCTGCCCTAGAGAATTTCTGGGAAGGCCCTTTGGGATTTGTCGGGGGGGGGTAGGAAACAAGTAGCAGAGGGCTCAGAAATCCAAGCAAGTCTGATATATATTGATATTTTAGCTTTTAAAAAGACACATTCAGGGAGTGAAACATTTATCTGACTCTTCAAATTAAACAAGGAAAGTGACACAGTGGCAAAGAACCGAAGCAGACCACCCAGGTCAGAAACTGGAAAAAAAAAAAAAAAAAACCTCAAGTGGGAACTATAATTTTAGGTTTCTGTGAGCCGTTGGCATTTTGTTGTGTGGTTGGGCTTTTGTTTGCTTTTCTCTTCTCTCTCTTTTAAAATTCACTTGTTTTAAGGGAGGAGTAGGGAGTAGAAGAACGTTCAAAGTTTCCCCCTAAATCAGCCATAGTAATGAGGCAACACAGTCTTTTCACATGACATTCATACACTTTTTTTTCCAGGGTTACAAAGTTTTCTCAGTTACTAGTTGGAATCCATTTATCTCTCACCATTCCAGTGAAGGAGGCTTGTTTTTCTTTTTTTAAATCCCTCAAAGGATATAGTACCTTTAAATGATACCATCAGTAACATTAGTAAGATTACTTTTCCCCTTCAAGTGTAAAGAGCTGTTCAGAACTCCAAAGAGTCACTGGGCCCGTTTGGACACGTCTGATTTACTCTTTAAAAAGGCCATCCGCTCCCTATAATGAACACTAAGCCAGCGTTTATGGAATACTTAAGCGCTGGCCTCAGTGTTTTCCAGCTTGGCTCACTTACTCCGCAAAGCCACGCCATCGGGCAGGTAAAGGCAGTGTTTTGACTTTACAGTCTAGAAGAGTGAAGCGCAGGAGACCACGAAGGACCTGCCTCAGAGAAAGAGACGGAGGCCACTAGCTGTACAGAAACCAGTTAATGATTGACTCACAGCCCTGGGGCAGCTCCTTTTAGTACAGGCTGCAACAGAGGCACACACACACCAACCACATCAACTCTCTTCATCTCAGGGAGAGGGGCGGGTGTCAGGCAAATCGCTTGGCAACGCGAGGAGGAAACTCCATCCAAAGGCCGGGTCCAGGCCGCCTCTGGGCGCTGTCCAGCGGGCATCGCGCCTGAGAGGCCAGGCTGGGGTCCCTGTATCCGGGCACCCCGAAAGTGGGGCGCAGAACGCCAACGCAGTTTGGGGGAGGGTTGGGGTGAGGAGTGGACGGTGGAGAAAAGCACCGTCCGCAAGGACACCTGTTGTCGCCTCTCTCGCTCGGGCCCCACGAAGACGTCCCGGGGACCCAGATCTCCGGGCGGACACGCACGGGAAGACAGCGCCTGTGTGCGGGGCAGGGTGTCCAGGGATCACGTCTTCCCCCCCGACCCTGCACCCCTGCCCGCCTTAGCGGACTCCCCTCGCTCACTCTCACCGCTGGAAGCCCGCGGTGGGGAGCGGCTGGGGGAAGCGCGTCTCCCCGGGGCATTCCAGCCGAGGCAGCTTCGGGGGGCTCCAGGGGTGCTCGCGCAGCTCCCGCAGCGCTACGACCTCGCGGCCGGCCCGGCCCCCGCCCGCTCCACCCGCGGGGGCCCGGAGCGCGATCGGCCTCCCAGCTCGGGGAGCAGCTACCTGCGGCGCGGCGCGCAGAGTCCCGAGGGTCCGCCGGAAAGTGGCCGCGGCTCAGCGGGAGCGGCGCCGGCCCCGGGGCGCCCCCGTCCCGCCGCGCGCTCCTCCCTGCCGCGCTCGCTCCGGGGCGGCCAGGCCGCCGGCTCCGAGTCCGAGCTCGCTCTGCGCCCAGCCGCGCCGGGCGCCGCTCCCGCCGCTGCGGATTGGCCGAGGCGCGAGCCCGAGCCGCGCGCTGACTGGCCGGCCGGACGGTGGGCGGGTCCGACGCGGCGCGGACCCGCCCCGACCCCGACCCCCCGCGCCGCAGCCCCGCGGCGCCTCTCTGCGCCCGGAGCCCGGAGCTCAGAGCCAGACGCTGCAACCCGGGCCCTGCCGCGCGGCCAGTGCAGCTCAGGCGCGCGGCCCGGGGGTGCAGGGGGATGGGGACCGCCCAGGAGGCTGTCCCACAGCCCGTGTCGAGGCTGCATGGTGCGGATTGCTGCTCTCCCGTCTCACTCTTATATGAGGTTTTGACTCCGCATTCATTTAACGCTTTTCCTCTCAGTTCGGTTCAGTCGCTCAGTCGTGTCCGACTCTTTGTGATCCCCTGGACTGCAGCATGCCGGGCTTCCCTGTCCATCACCAACTCCCGGAGTTTACTCAAACTCATGTCCACTGAGTCGGTGATGCCATCCAGCCATCTCATCCTCTGTCGTCCCCTTCTCCTCCTGCCTTCAATCTTTCCCAGCATCAGGGTCTTTTCCAATGAGTCCGTTCTTCGCATCAGGTGGCAAAGTATTGGAGTTTCAGCTTCAGCATCAGTCCTTCCAGTGAATATTCAGGACTGATTTCCTTTAGGATGGACTGGCTGGATCTCTTTGTGGTCCAAGGGACTCTCAAGAGTCTTCTCCAACACCACAGTTCAAAAGCATTGATTTTTCGGCGCTCAGCTTTCTCACATCCATACATGATCACTGGAAAAACCATAGCTTTGACTAGACGGACCTTTGTTGGCAGAGTAATGTCTCTGCTTTTTAATATGCTGTCTAGGTTGGTTTTACTATATATACATATATATATATATAGGCATACTCTCTCTCTCTATATATATATATATACATATATAAATATAAGCTATAGGATTATAGCTAATAATGCTATTGGCCACCTGAATCGTTGGAAAAGACCCTGATGCTGGGAAAGGTTGAAGGCAGAAGGAGAAGGGGATGACAGAGGAGGAAATGGTTGGATGGCATCACTGCAGTGATGGACATGAGTTTGAGTTGGAGATGGACTGGGAGGCCTGGTGTGCTGCAGTCCATGGGGTCGCAAAGAGTTGGACACAACTGAGAGACTGAACTGATATATATATATATATATATATATAGGCACAGGACGCAGGGCAGTAGCTCATAAACAGTGGGCACCAAATTGTGTTTCTAGACTCAGATCGTACTTGACACACAATCTTTGTGGAGCTTGCAAAGGGTAAGCGACTTGTCCAAGGTCCTAATCACGTTAAGAGATTACTAAGGACGAGAAGGACAGCGAGGTCTTCCTCGACAAGGAATCTTTACCTAGCTATGGAGATGAGTCTGAATAATAATAACAACAACCCTAACGTTTCCATGATGCGTAGTATTCGCCAGTCAGGTTTCCAAGTACTTTGCATATATTAATTCAGAAATGCATATAACAGCTGTCATAAGTATGTACAGAGGTCCTTTGTGGACACGAGACATCAGCTCTGAGTGCGAGAGATTTTCATCTGGAAGACAGTCGCCCTGCATTGCTATGGAGAGGCACAAGTTAGAATGGAGAGCAACCGTCAGGAAATAAAACTGTCCACATCTTCATCTCTCCTCCCATTTTACAGTCTTCAGTCCTCCCAACATTCTCTCACACCTGCAATGAATCTTTCTAAAGAATAAAAACAATCACTGTAAATCAGGGTGCTCCCAGAACTTTGTTCTACCACTCATCAAAGGACCCCAACCCCATCCCCAAACACCCAGCTAGACAATGAATATAAACAAATAGCACAGTTTCTGTCTTACCTTTGACTTTGGTTGCAGTAATGTCTTCTTGACAGCAAGTATATAACCATTTTCCTACAGGTATTTCCCCCTAGTTCTTTTCTCCTGTGTTGACAGAACCCTTGAGAGAGAAATTTAGTTTAATAGAGAAGTTAAAAGACCCTGGTGAAAGCCAGTATGACTCATTCTAAAGAGCCTGATTTTTGCCCTAAGGATTAAGTATTACTTCCTCAGTCGTGTCTGACACTTTGTTACCCCATGAACTTTAGCCTACCAGGCTCCTCTGTCCATGGGATTCTCCAGACAAGAATACTGTAGTGGGTTGACATTTCTTTCTCCAGGGGATCTTCCTGTTCCAGGGATCGAACCCAGATCTCCTGCATTGCAGGCGGATTCTTTACCATCTGAGCCATCAGGGAGTGAGCTGAAACACACTTACTTTGAAGAGCCCAAGACCCTTGGAGAAAATGAGCTCAGTTTTCTCCAGTTTACATTAGTGGATAAGCAATCAATTAACTTCATACTGAAAAGATGTATTGGTATAGTGAAGCCTTACCTGGTAAAAATGAGGGCACAGCAGATTGTATGAGGAAGTCTCTTTCACCAGCATCCCTCCCACACACCATGGGTGTGGCTTTTGGTAAAGCAAAAATTCCATCTGGATTGATCATGCAGTCACTCTGAAGAAAAGAGGCTCCTTCAGCCAAAGAACTAGGCTAACCCCAGATGATTTCTTAAACTGATCAACCTTGGTCTCATCACACTAAACTCAGCCCCCCTGGAAGGATACATGGAAGACTCTGGTTTCCTGGAACTTCCCTGGTGGTCCAGTGGCTAAGACTCCTGGCTCCCAACCCAGGGGGCCTGAGTTCAACCCTTGGTCAGGGACTAGATCCTGCATGCTGCAAGTAAGAGTTTATAAATAAATATATATTTTTTTAAATCTGGATTCCATCACATTCACTGTGAAATCCCCCTTTGGCAGGAGCTTTTTGTGTATCCATCTCTCATCCCTGTCTCTTCTAGCAAAATGCTTTGCTTGGTTCTGCTTCCTGTGTGGCTTTTCTTCCCTGGCTACTTGGCACTCAAGACAACTAAAATAGCTCTTCCTTCATAAGGCTGTCATTAGCTCTCCCAGGCAAAGGTAGAATCCCCTCACCTGTGTTATATCTGCATGACAGCATTCTAGTTTACATGGCTGTCAGCCAGTGGGAGGTAATAGGTATTCAGTAAACATGAACTGATTGCCTAAAGTCCTTAACAGGGTAACAGGGTGGCATTAAGGAGACTGGGGCCACACCCTTATGCTGGTCAACAGGGCATCCTCCAGGTCCAGACTGGTGTGGGTCAAAGTGATCACCAACCTGACCTGATAGTGAGCAAGCAGTTTCTGTATGTCAAGCACTATCAAGTAAAGAAAAGAATAGTTCTCTCTTAAATTTATGCAAAATAAAATGCTGCAGCTGACTTAGAAAACACTTCGGCAGTTCCTGAAAGAATTAAACATAGAGTTACCTTATCACCCAGTAATTTTGCTTCTAAAGTATATATTCAAGAGAATTTAAAACATATGTGCATGCAAAAATGTGTACACTGATGTTCTCAGAAGCATTATTCATCATAGCGGATAAATGCAAGCACCCCACATTTATCAACTGATGAATGGATAAACAAAATGAGGTGCATCCATATGATAGAATGCTATCCAGCTATAGAAAGGAGTGGATACAGATACACGCTACAATATGGATGAACCTTGAGAACACTATGCTAAGTGAAAGAAGCAGAGACCCAAAGGGCATCATATTGTAGGATACCCTTTAGATGACATTTCTACAATGGGCAGATTTATGGAGACACAAAGCAGATTAGTGGTCGTCAAGGGTCTTGGGGAAAGAGAAATGGGGAGCGACTGCTGAATGGATCTGGGGTTCCCTTTTGCAATGACGAAAATGTTCTAAAATTAGATAATGATTATGATTGCACAACTTTGTGACTATATTAAAAATCACTGAATCTTTTTTTCATGTCCACAGCATGCATTCCAAGAGTGTAGAAACTGTCAGGGAAGGCAACGTCAGTTAAATCCTAAAGTGTAGTAGCTAAAAGTATAAAAGTGTAGAGAAACAGAAAAGCCTATGAAAAAGTCAGATTGTCTTGCCCTCGTGTTGCAGCTTTCAACAACAGATCTTTTTAGATCTGCATTGTCCAACTGAACATTCTATGGTAACGGACATATTCTCCATCTGAGCTATTTGTTATGAAAGCCATTAGGCATATGTGGCTATTGGACACTTGCAATGTGGTTAGTGCAAGTGAAGAACTGGATTTTCAATTGTATTTAAATAGCTACATGTGGGTAGTGGCTACTTCCCTGGCAGGGTAGCTTTTGCAGGTTTAGAGGACTAGAGCCATCTTCACTGGCAGTTTGGTACAACACTTCAGGGCATGGGAATGGGAAAGCCTATGTCCTTCTGTCCCAAAGCTTAGCTCAACCCTGTATCCAGGAAAAATCCCTCAATACAATCTCATTCCTCCTGATCTCCTCCCTTCTGTGAACTCTTAATGAACTTCTATCAATAATACAGTGTTTAGTTTTGTCTTTATGCAAGGTGCTTCCATTCCACAAATATTAATGGACCAAGCGCCATGAAGAATTCTGGGGAGAGCAAGGTCTGTAGACAATGTCAGCCACATCTAAGGGCTGGCCTCAAAAAGGCTGAGAAAAAGAAAAGATAAGAGAAATCCTCTACTGGGATCTGGTTGCTTCCTTTCCTCCAGCATCTCCTGCTCACACATACAATACTCTTCCAAGTGGGAAATTGTGCTACTAAGATGCTGAAGAATCTTTATTTAGATTTCCAGTTTCCCACTCAAGCCTTTTAACGTCCTTAATTCCTTCAGCACACCTTCCAATTCATGTAGCTTTTTCCCTTCTATGAACTTTCATTGACTTTGAAATTAATAGAACATAATGGCTCCAAAATCACTGCAGATGGTGACTGCAGCCATGAAATTAAAAGACGCTTACTCCTTGGAAGGAAAGTTATGACCAACCTAGATAGCATATTCAAAAGCAAAGACATTACTTTGCCAACAAAGGTCCATCTAGTCAAGGCTATGGTTTTTCCAGTGGCCATGTATGGATGTGAAAGTTGGACTGTGAAGAAAGCTGAGAGCCAAAGAATTGATGCTTTTGAACTGTAATGTTGGAGAAGACTCTTGAGAATCCCTTGGGCTGCAGGGAGATCCAACCAGTCCATTCTAAAGGAGATCAGTCCTGGGTGTTCATTGGAAGGACAGATGCTGAAGCTGAAACTCCAATACTTTGGCCAGCTGATGCAAAGAGCTGACTCATTGGAAAAGATCCTGATGCTGGGAGAGATTGAGGGCAGGAGGAGAAGAGGATGACAGAGGATAAGATGGTTGGATGGCATCACTGACTTGATGGACATGAGTTTGGGTGGACTCTGGGAGTTGGTGATGGACAGGGAGGCCTGGCGTGCTGCAATTCATGGGGTTGCAAAGAGTCGGACACGACTGAGCGACTGAACTGAACTGAATGACTTTCTAAGTGTTCTTCTGTTATGTGGTGTCACCACTGCAAGATTTATTTGTTACAGAAATCCTTACTGAACTCCTGCTTATTTTTTGCTGGAATAGTCGTAGAGGGCATGGATAAAAAGAAAGACAGGGTCACTGGGAAGCTGAGAGCCTAGCAAGAAGGCCCACAAAGACACTGTTCCATAGAGTTTGGCTTAATATTTATTTCTTTATTGCCATACCATATGCCTTGTAGGATCTTAGTTCCCCTACCAGGGATTGAACCCCAGGCCCCAGCAGTGAAAGCATTGAGTCCTAACCACTGGACCACCAGGTAATTTCCAAGTTTGGCTTATGTGTGTTGGAAGGTTCACTGAACGCACAGGGCAAGGAACAAATGAGTAGACATAGAGAAATCAGGGAAAGCTTCTCAGAAGGGGTGATGTTTGAATTGAAGGAATTTGAAAGATGAACAAGAATTTTTGAAACATTTTTTTAAAAGTAAGATGCTATTTTTATTTTTTCAAGTGAAGTATCAGTTCAGTTCAGTTGCTCAGCTGTGTCCAGCTTTTTGCGACCCCATGGACTGCAGCACTCCAGGCCTCCCTGTCCATCACCAATTCCTGAGTTCACTCAAACTCATGTCCATTGAGTCGGTGATGCCATCCAACCATCTCATCCTCTGTCGTCCCCTTCTCCTGCCTTCAATCTTTCCCAGCATCAGGGTCTGTTCCACTGAATCAGTTCTTCAAATCAGGTGGCCAAAGTATTGGCGTTTCAGCTTCACCATCAGTCCTTCCAATGAATGAATATTCAGGATTGATTTCCTTTAGGATGGACTGGTTGGATCTCCTTGCAATCCAAGGGACTCTCAAGAGTCTTCTCCAACAGCACAGTTCAAAATAGTTAACATTATATTAGTCTCAGGTTAGCTACTGAACAACAACACCACCACCAATATAACGAACCAATGTTTGTATAGATTGTGAAATGATGATCAATTCTTAAAATGTAAGATGTGATTTTTTTTCTTTATAACTTAAAATTTTTTTAAATTCATTTATGTATAATTTTATCACCCAAAGTTGGATTTGAGGCAGCATGTCAGGGAAAGCTTTGGGGACCAATGTTTGAAAGAATACATTAACATCAAAGTCCAGCTCATCATCTGTGGCAACGGTTTTCGTTGCTAACAATGGTGTTAACTGGACAATCACTCTGGCTGCCCTCAAGGCTTAATCCTGAGAGCAAAACAAAATAAATATAAGACTCTACTCAGAGGAAGTTGAAAATGTCTCACCTGTATTATTGCAATAACCTTCTTACTGGTCTCTTGTGTTTAATCTTACTTTCTTCTATTCCAGTGTATCTTAAATTCCAGTCATCTGTGTTTGACTGTACATTCTTGCAGATGTACAAAAGTCTCCATGTATCAGCTGTACTTGTTGCTATTGTTGTTGTTTAGTTGCTAAGTCATGTCTGACTCTCCTGTGACCCCATGGCCTTCAGCCCACCAGGCTCCTCTGTTCATGGGATTCTCCAGGCAAAAATATGGGAGTGGGTTGCCATTTCCTCCTCCAGGGGATCCTCCCAACCCAGTGATGAAACCCAGGTCTCCTGCATTGCAGGTGGATTCTTTCCCACTGAGCCACCAGGGAAGCCCCTATCAGCTGTACTAAGGTTCTACTTAGTATACACTTAACTGTTTCTTAACAGTATACACCTATTTCTTTAAATTCATCTCATTTTGCTCAACTTTATTGAAAAGGAATTTTTATATCATTATCATCAATGAAAAAACCAGTATCATTTGCCATAAATAGAACATTAACCACACAAAAAATAGTAGAATGAAAATAAGCCATGTTATCTAATCTTAGCAGGATACTGTTGGCTGCTGAAAGTTTCAAGTTTGAGGTCCTGCTTTTTCTTTGCTCAAAAAGAAGAGTATCAAGATTTAGGGCTTCCCTGATGGCTCAGATGGTGAAGAATTCACCTACAATGTGGGAGACCTGGGTTCGACCCCTGAGTTGGGAAGATCCCCTGGAGGAGGGCATGGCAACCCACTCAAGTATTCTTGCCTGGAAAATTCCATGGACAGAGGAGCCTGGTGGGCTACAGTCCATGCAGTTGTAAAGAATCAGACCAGACTGAGTGATTAAGCACAGCACATCAAGATTTCAGTTCAGCTCAGTTAGAGAGGTATTAAAGACACACTGCCACCACACTGATCATTTCTTCTTGGCTAAATCAAGCAAACAGACTGAAAGATAATTGGAAAAAGAATAATTCTCACACTATGCGAGCCAATGAAATGTATTGCTCCTTTTGCATACCACTTAAAACCTGCTTCTGCATCAAGGAAAACCAGCTCTTCACAGGTACCACATAAACGCTGCTCTGATCCATCCCACCCAGAGCTATTGATCTAACCTATAAATGTCAAGAAGAGGTGGCAAGAATATACAGAAGAACTGTACAAAAAAGATCTTCACAACCCAGATAATCACGATGGTGTGATCACTGACCTAGAGCCAGACATCCTGGAATGTGAAGTCAAGTGGGCCTTAGAAAGTATCACTATGAACAAAGCTAGTGGAGGTGATGGAATTTCAGTCGAGCTATTTCAAATCCTGAAAGATGATGCTGTGAAAGTGCTGCACTCAATATGCCAGCAAATTTGGAAAACTCAGCAGTGGCCACAGGACTGGAAAAGGTCAGTTTTCATTCCAATCCCAAAGAAAGGCAATGCCAAAGAATGCTCAAACTACCGCACAATACTCATCTCACATGCTAGTAAAGTAATGCTCAAAATTCTCCAAGCCAGGCTTCAGCAATATGTGAACCATGAACTTCCTGATGTTCAAGCTGGTTTTAGAAAAGGCAGAGGAACCAGAGATCAAATTAACAACATCCACTGGATCATGGAAAAAGCAAGAGAGTTCCAGAAAAAACATCTATTTCTGCTTTGTTGACTATGCCAAAGCCTTTGACTGTGTGGATCACAATAAACTGTGGGAAATTCTGAAAGAGATGGGAATACCAGACCACTTGATCTGCCTCTTGAGAAATCTGTATGCAGGTCAGGAAGCAACAGCTAGAACTGGACATGGAACAACAGACTGGTTCCAAATAGGAAGAGGAGTATGTCAAGGCTGTATATTGTCACCCTGCTTATTTAACTTCTATGCAGAGTACATCATGAGAAACACTGGACTGGAAGAAACACAAGCTGGAATCAAGATTGCTGGGAGAAATATCAATAAGCTCAGATATGCAGATGACAGCACCCTTATGGCAGAAAGTGAAGAGGAACTCAAAAGCCTCTTGATGAAAGTGAAAGAGGAGAGTGAAAAAGTTGGCTTAAAGCTCAACATTCAGAAAACGAAGATCATGGCATCTGGTCCCATCACTTCATGGGAAATAGATGGGGAAACAGTGTCAGACTTTATTTTTCTGGGCTCCAAAATCACTGCAGATGGTGACTGCAGCCATGAAATTAAAAGATGCTTACTCGTTGGAAGGAAAGTTATGACCAACCTAGATAGCATATTCAAAAGCAGAGACATTACTTTGCCAACAAAGGTCCAACTAGTCAAGGCTATGGTTTTTCCTGTGGTCATGCATGGATGTGAGAGTTGGACTGTGAAGAAGGCTGAGCGCCGAAAAATTGATGCTTTTGAACTGTGGTGTTGGAGAAGACTCTTGAGAGTCCCTTGGACTACAAGGAGATCCAACTAGTCCATTCTGAAGGAGATCAGCCCTGGGATTTCTTTGGAAGGACTGATGCTAAAGCTGAAACTCCAGTACTTTGGCTACCTCATGTGAAGAGTTGACTCATTGGAAAGGACTCTGATGCTGGGAGGGATTGGGGGCAGGAGGAGAAGGGGACGACAGAGGATGAGATGGCTGGATGGCATCACTGACTCGATGGACGTGAGTCTGAGTGAACTCTGGGAGTTGGTGATGGACAGGAGGCCTGGCGTGCTGCGATTCATGGGGTCGCAAAGAGTCGGACATGACTGAGTTTCTGAACTGAACTGATAAACATTATCATTTCTCTCTCTTATCCAAAACCATTCAATGGCTCTTTACTACCAGGTCTTCTCTTGAACTTCAGGTTCTAAGCACTGCATTCTTAGAAGGTGCTCTCTCTCAGTGTCAGCCACACCCCTGCCTGCCTCCTACCACCCAGAGGGGAGGACAGGGTGAATGAACAAGCTTATTCACATAAGGAATGTCCATCCCTCATCCAGACAACTTAAGGCCTGACCAGGGAGAGCACGATGTCACCACATTGAGCAGAGGCAAGAGAGGACTTCAACCAGAAAAGCCTGTAGGCATTGTGAAAATGGGCTGGAGAGCCCCAGGAGAAAACAGGCATCGCCACCCTGGGGGCTGGTGGGAGCCCACAGAAAGGAGGGGTCACTGTCCCGGGTGCCAGCTCGGAGTTGAAAAAATGCCTCAGGTAGCCCAGAGGCAGCACCGTAGCTGGAATATTGCCAGTCAATACCAACGCCTGGGCTCACACATGCAGCTCAACCAAAATTCCAGAAGTGAACTGTCCACCGCCCTGATCTCTGAGCTTATCCAGTGTATGATGTGAGTGAGTCATCCTGAATCAGCATACCAGGACCACTCTGGCAGTCCGTCTCATGCAATCCTGCAAAAGAAAGAGTGCACAGGCCAGGGAAGCAATCCATGCTCCCGGCCAGCCTCCTGGGTAGAGAAGACGGCTACAGGGTACCAAAAAGACCCCAGCAGGACGAAGAAGCTAAGAGCTCCTTGGGGCTCCGGTCAGTTCCATGTGCACCTGGAGAGCCCCAGGGCGCTTGTGTGCATGTGTGCCAAGTCACTTCAGTCGTGTCTGACTCTTTGCAACCGTATGAACCGTAGCCCACTAGGCTCTTCTGTCCATGGGATTCTCCAGGCAAGAATACTGAAGTGGTTGCCATTCTCTTCCCCAAGGGACCTTCCTGAACCAGGGATCAAACCCGAGTTTCTTGTGTCTCCTGCATTGGTGGGTGGGTTCTTTACCACTAGCACCACCGGGGGAGCCCCCAGGAGCACTTACAAGGGGAGAAAAGGGGACAGACAGGGCCTGACCCAGGCTCAGGGTGCCTACCCAGACAGCACTTTCAGCCCCGCCAGTCTCAGGCACAAAGTGGAAAATTGTGAGGAAGGCATTCTGAAACAGGACCCCGAGGCCTGGAGTCTGGGGCAGTACCCCCTCTGCCTGCTGTAAGGACAGTACTGTCAGTCATATAGCTACTTTTCACTGTTGAGGCTGAAAAACTCATATACTGGACTAATTTGTCCAGCCTCCTTTGCCCCTAGGGAAGGCCATGTGGCTTAGTTCTAGTAAATGAGATGTAAGAGGCAGTTTACCAGATGGGGAGGAGTGGGTGTTTGAGAAAGATTTTCCTCCCTGATTTAAATGAAAGCCTCTTTCCCTGCCCAGTCTACTTTCTTCCTTCTTTGAATATACTTTTCTGAAGATGAGATACCTGGAGCTGTGGCAGCCATTTTGTGCTCACAAGGCAGCAAGCCTAAAATAAAGCCAAAAAGTCAAGGATGAAAGAGCAGAAAGAAAGAACCTAGCTGCTTTTGCTGTCACAGAGCATCATACCTTGGAACTTCTGAGACCTGGTTGGAAGATGTGTAATTCTATCTTAATAAGGTTGCTGACATTCAAATGAGATTATACACCCGCGAGTCCTTCATAATGTACATGATGTGTGGAAATATTAGTTATTTTTATTTGTCTCATTTGACAGATAGGAAATCTTTTTAGCTTTTTAGAGGAAAATTAAATGACCCCATCCCCTGGCCCCCAACACACACACACACACACACACACACACAGAATAAAGAGACACTATAGGATTTTTGTTGAAAGGGAGAACTCATTTCAGACAGCCTAGAATTGACACCCAGCTCAGCCACCTCCTGGTATCATCCTGGGCTGGTTCCTGAGCCCCAGTCCCTTATTTATAAGTGGGGATAATAATATACCTACATCCCCAGAGGGTTTGGGGAAGTATAAAATGAGAAGATGCCTATAAAGAATTTAGCACTGAGCCTATGTTCGGAGAAGGCAATGGCACGCCACTCCGGTACTCTTGCCTGGAAAGTCCCATGGATGGAGGAGCCTGGTGGGCTGCAGTCCATGGGGTCGCTAGGAGTTGGACACGACTTCCCTTTCTAGCACATAGTGGGCTTGCCAGGGGGTGCAGTGGTAAAGAATCTACCTCTAATTCAGAAGATGTGGATTTGATCCCTGGCTCAGGAAGACCACCTAGAGAAGGAAATGGCAACCCACTCCAGCATTTTTGCTGGGATAACCCCACAGATAGAGGAGCATGGCAGGCTACAGTCCATGGGATCACAAAGAGTCGGACATGACTGAGTAACTGAGCACACACACACACTGGCACGTAGTAGGTGCTTGACAAATATTTAATATTAATTATTCTTTTACTCCACAGATGTCTGTAGCTACAGATCTCCTGGATCAGCCCTGCTCTGCACTAAAAAGGAGTTATGAGAAAACATTTTGAAAGGAAGCTTGCCTGAGGCTGCAGTGATATATGAGTATTCGAGAGGTAAAACAGCAGGTGGGCAAGAGCAGAGCGTTGGGAGCCAGGTGGCTTGGCTGTGAATCCTGGCTCAGTCACTTAATGGTTATTGACAAGTTATTTAGTCTGTGCCTCAGTTTCTTCACCTCTGAAATGGGTTCTCGTGAGGAGTGAATGAGATAAGGCACATCAAGTGTTTAGGGTGGTGGCTGGCACATAGTGTTAGGAATTACTACATACCATTCATATTAAATCTCTGAGTTAATTTAAAATTCAAAATAAAGTTTGTTCTTGAAAATCCCAGTTGGCTTTTACTTCAAGATGATTGGGCCGGGGGAGGGTGGATAAAAGAACACAGAGATACATCTGATGTCTTTGTCTTAGGCCCCTTTGCCTAAAAATCCACCCTCCCCTTTTCTGGCCCATAAAACCACCACATATTCTCCACTGCCCCAAGGCCAGGGCTTGCTCTCTTATGCTTCTGTCCCTCAAAAAGGACTCATCTCGCCTTTTACTGCCCATCTGTAAATTTCCCAATGTCTTTAACAAATGTTTCTTCCGCGGAGAGGTGAAAGTAAGGGGGATGTTTTTAAAATCTTGGCAGTTTGCGGACAAATACAGAGCCATAGTTCACACTGGAATTCGTGCCTCCCTCTCCAAAGATGAAGGGATTATCAGAGGACTTGGGCAGACGGGGCTTCTCAACACCAGGAGGAAAAAACACACAGAATAACAATCTGATCTTCCATGGGAAAGAGCGCCAGCCCCCACGGCCGTGTCTTGAGGAGGAGATGTACCCTTGAGTGAGCGCGAGTAAGGTTTGGACCCTGCACAGCCTCTGTTTCAGTCCCCATTCTGGCATTTAACAGCTATGTGACCTTTGAACCAAACATCTCTGAACCTATTTTCTCACCTATAAAATGAGGGTAATACCAGCCTCCAGGGGTAATTCTGATGATGAAATGGGATACTAATGCAATGCCTGGCACTAAGTGCTTCATGTTTGTTAAGCGACTGAAAAGGGCTATGAAAAACCAGTACCGTTGTTGGATGGATGTATGCAAAGCCCGAAAGCCCAACAAGGCTTCACGTTGCCCACCCCTTCCCTGATCACAGACCAGTCCCCAGATTGTCCCGGAGGCCTTCACACAGCTCCTCCTACCCTCCATCTGAGGTTGATCTGCAACTGAGAAGCCCAGACGGGCGGAGACTTGGCATTCACCCCCTTCCCCAAACCCTTCTCCTCTCCAGCTGGCACAGAAACGCTCCACATTTGCAGCCTCCACGGCAATTACGAGAACCTACTCCCTTGTATTGTTTTTCTTCTCTGAACGAGGGAGCAAGCGCATGATTGCAACAGGAAAAACAACTCTGGAATTGGACACTGTCTGGACTGGTCCCCATGTCTGAGCCCCTGGAAAGATGTTCGATGCTGGTGGGATGGGGGATGAGCTGGACAAGCAGCACATGCTCACCGTACGCTGGCCAGCAGAGCAGCTTGCATTTCAGGATGAGAAATAGTACAATCCTAACAAACACGGAGAAGGCGATGGCAGCCCACTCCAGTACTCTTGCCTGGAAAATCCCATGGACAGAGGAGCTTGGTGGGCTGCAGTCCATGGGGTCGCTAAGAGTCGGACACGACTGAGCGACTTCACTTTCACTTTTCACTTTCCTGCATTGGAGAAGGAAATGGCAACCCACTCCAGTGTTCTTGCCTGGAGAATCCCAGGGACAGGGGAGCCTGGTGGGCTGCCGTCTATGGGGTCACACAGAGTTGGGCACGACTGAAGTGACTTAGCAGCAGCAGCAACAAACACGGAACTCCTAGAGTTAGTTGGCAAATGATCAGCACTTTGCGGGCATCGTCGAGCTTAATCATCGTAGCTGTCTCAGAGAAGCATTTTTTATCTTCATTAGATCAGTGAGGCAAATGAGGCTCAGAGAGGTTAAGGAGGTCTTTGAGGGCACACAGGAGTCAGGGGTTTTGTGAACGTTCCACTCCTTTTTGCAAGCCCTCAGAGCCTATTTATCTGCCAGCCCCTGCCTATAGCAACACTTCCAAACCCCTGGGAGTGCTAAGTCCTGTCTGACTCTTTGTGACCCCATGGACTGTAACCCGCCAAGCTCCTCTGTCCAGGGGATTCTCCAGGCAAGAAGACTGGAGTGGGCTGCTATCCTCTACTCCAGGGATCTTGGTGACCCACGGACCAAACCCCCCTTCTCTTATGTCCATCCTGCATTGGCAGGAGGGTTCTTTACCACTAGCGCCACCTGGGAAACCCCCAAACCCTCAAGAAAAAAAGAAAGTGAAGTCGCTGAGTCCTGTCCAATTCTTTGCAACCCCATGGGCTGTAAACCCACCAGGGTCCTCCCTCCATGGAATTTTCCAGGCAAGGGTACTGGAGTGGGTTGCCATTTCCTTCTCCAGGGGATCTTCGTGATCCGGGGATTGAACCTGGGTCTCCCTGCATTGCAGGCAGACACTTTACCATCTGAGCCACCAAGGAGTCCAAACCCTCAGGTGCACTCCTGGGACCTTGTGGAAAAGCAGGTTCTGATTCACTGGAGTCGCAGGTGGGGCCTGAGGTTGCATTTCCCAGGGCTGCTGCCGATTGGGGCACTTGAGTTAGACCAGTGGTCTGGACCTTGGCTGCCTGTCCGAATCACCTGGGAGCCTGCAAAAGGCTGATGGGCGATATCACCCGAGAGATTCCGATCCTGCAGGTCTGGGGTGCAGAGTGGGCAGATGACTCCCCCCAGCGGGAGTCTGTGTCACCAGGGCCGAGCCTGCCGTTCTGGAGAGAGGAAGTGTCTGTGGGCTCCCGAGTATACCGGGTCACCCCAGGTCCCCCTTTTGGCCCCCGCAGAGGCGTCCAGGGCTGGGGTCGCCCTTGAGGAGGCCTCTGGCAGCCAGCTTCCAGAGGGGAGGAGGCCAGAGCCGCCACCTGTCTCCTTGAAATAGGTCGCAGCTGTGCGGGGGTGATGACCTCACCGCCTCTGGCTTCTGCCACCGGCCAAGGGGCGATCTGGAAAGCTCTCTCCGCAGATCCCAGATTCAAGGCGGCTCCGGGCTCCCCGGGAGGCGTCGGTCAGCGGAGAGAGAAGGGCAGCCGCGCAGGGGCAGCTGCGGGGCCGGGCGGGGGGGTTCCGGGGAAGGGCGCGCCCCGCCCCCGCCCCCCGGGGACTCCCGGCCCCCTGCCCCACATACACACACCCCGGGGCTGCGCCGTGAGCACCAGAGACGGCCTCAGGCAGCCTCCCTCCCCAACACTGGGGGATGGTGAAATCACAAGTCCTCCTCCTCCTCCCTTTAAAGTGATGCCTGAACAAACAAATGGGCTTGGGGAGCTTCCCTGGTGGCTCAGACAGTAACATCGTCTGCTTGCAGGGCTGGAGACCCGGGTTCGATCCCTGGGTCAGTAAGAGTGGGAGACGACTGAGCAACTTCACTTTCACTTTTCCCTGGTGGCTCAGCTGGCAAAGAATTCGCCTGCAATGCTGGAGACCTGGGTTCTATCCCTGGGTTGGGAAGTTCTTCCCTGGAGAAGGGAAAGGCTACCCACTCTAGTATTCTGGCCTGAAAAATTCCATGTACTGTATAGAGTTCATACTCTTGCAAAGAGTCGGACACGACTGAGTGACCTTCACTTTCAAACAAACAAATACCAAAGTCTGTAAGTAAAAATGGAAAAATCCATCTTTTCTTCCTCTTCCACTTCCCCCAGGCAACCACAGCTAACAGTCAGGGATCTTACCTTCCACATTTTTTTCTATGCCTAAATATGTCTTTGTACACACACTGTTGTTTAGTCATTAAGTCTGGTCCCATTCTTTTGAGACCACAGGGACTGTAGCCAGGCTTCTCCTTCCATGGAATTCTCCAGGCAAGAATACTGGAGTGGGTTGCTATTTCCTTCTCCAGAGGATCTTCCCCACCCAGAGATGGAACCTGTGTCTCCTGCATTGTAGGCAGATTCTTTACCACCAGGGAAACCCTTGTACTCATATACACACATGTAATACTATTTTTATTTTTTTAATTTTATTTTATTTTTAAACTTTACAAATTGTATTAGTTTTGCCAAATATCAAAATGAATCCGCCACAGGTATACATGTGTTCCCCATCCTGAACCCTCCTCCCTCCTCCCTCCCCATACCATCCCTCTGGGTCGTCCCAGTGCACTAGCCCCAAGCATCCAGAATCGTGCATCGAACCTGGACTGGCAACTCGTTTCATACATGATATTATACATATTTCAATGCCATTCTCCCAAATCTTCCCACCCTCTCCCTCTGCAACAGAGTCCATAAGACTGTTCTATACATCAGTGTCTCTTTTGCTGTCTCGTACACAGGGTTATTGTTAGCATCTTTCTAAATTCCATATATATGCGTTAGTATACTGTATTGGTATTATTATATATTCCCTGAATGCTCAGTGGGTAAAGAATCCGCCTGCAGTGCGGGAGACCCAGGAGACGCAGGTTTGATCCCTGGGAGGGGAAGATCCCCTGGAGGAGGGCGTGGTAACCCACTCCTGTATTCTTGCCTGGAGAATCCTATAGACAGAGGAGCCTGGTGGGCTACAGTCCAATGGGTCACAGAGTTGTACATGACTGAGTGACTAAGCACACAGCACACATATTATTCTAAACACTGTCATGGATATCTTTTCCCTATAGTTACATGTACTCATAAATTATTTTAGTGTATGTCAAACATCTGGAAATCAGAATCTCTTGAGGACATTTTTAAACATAGAGATTGAGAGGTCTCATCTCAGACAGACTGAGCAGAATAAGTATTCATATGTAACATGGTATTCATGTTGCTGCTGCTGCTGCTAAGTCGCTTCAGTCATGTCCGACTCTGTGTGACCCCATAGACCGCCACCCACCAGGCTCCCCCGTCCCTGGGATTCTCCAGGCAAGAACACTGGAGTGGGTTGCCATTTCCTTCTCCGATGCTGGAAAGTGAAAAGTGAAACTGAAGTCGCTCAGTCGTGGCCGACTCTGAGCAACCCCATGGACTGCAGCCTACCAGGCTCCTCCGCCCATGGGATTTTCCAGGCAAGAGGACTGGAGTGGGGTGCCATTGCCTTCTCCGGTATTCATGTTAGGTATCCGATATCGCTAGTGGGTTTTGTGGAGAATGTCTTCCCTTTGTAATAATGTTGCACAGAAGCAGCTGGGCCGCAGTTCCTGAACGTTTAGGCTGTTCCGGCTCTTTTCTTCGTGCTACAGACAGTATCGCAAACATATGCATATTGTACAGGCACCTGCATGTGTGTGTTTCTGTAGGATAAATCTGTGGAAGAGCTAAGTCTTAGGCTTACCTAGAACTTCTTTTCCTTCTCAGAGTGCTCATGGTTAAAACAGAAACTCATAGCAGGACAGACACTGAAAACCTACATTGTCAGGACCGGTACTGCCCAGTGGAAATATAAGGAGTCAGATACATCATTTAAATTTTTCAGTAGCCAGAATCATGTTAGTAATATACTTTTATTTAAGCTGATGTATCAAAATATTATCTCAACATATAGTCAAGAATTATGAATGAAATATTTTACACCTTTTTTGTTGTTGTTAAATCTGTGACAATTGGTGTAGATTTTATACTTTACAGCACACCTCAGCTCAGACTAACCACATTTCAAGTGTTCAGTCCTCACATGGGCCAAATGGTTATTATTATATTGGACAGTGCAGATCTAGAACATTTCTTTCTTCCCTTTTTTTTTTTTTTTAAGAACTGTTACTTGGGAGATAGTTATAGGAGACAAAGAGAAAACAACTGTGGAGTAGATACAATTTGCTTTTAAAGGAGCACTTAACATCCATTATTGCTAACTGCTCACAGAGAAGTGTGGTGGAGAGAGGTGAGAGTTTTGCAGAGGATTAAGCTGAATAATATATTAGGTTAAAGACATTTTCTCTTTGGAACAACTCTATGAGGAAGACAAGGAACATGTTATTTTAATTTGAGCTTAATAATTTGCCAAGATCACACAGCCAAAAGACACAAAGGCAGAACTAGAATCATGTCTTTTCTTTGATCCCACAGAAGTCTCCAAAATAGTTATTCAAAGTCCATCCTTACATTAGCGGTGCAGGGAGAGCTGTCAACAAATTAGGTGAATTACTGGAAGTCACATGTGAAACTAATTTCATCTCCCCTAAATGGTTTGCGATTTTGTATTGTTGAAAACCTGGGCACTGATGCACCCTGGTGGAAGTGAGAGTTATTGCAAGCCGCCGGTAAATGCATTTGTGCGCCTTCTTTGTTCGTTAACTGTTTTTATATACAAAAGTATGACAACAATTACATGGTGGTCCTTGAAATTTGAAAAAAAAAAATCATACTGAGAAAAGTTGGGACTCATTGCAGGAGATTCTTCTGTCTCAGACTGTCAGAGTTGTACAGTCGCTCCGTCGTGTCTGATTCTGCGCACCCATTGACTGAAGCCTACCAGGCTTCCCTGGTCTTCACCATTTTCCGAAGTTTGCTCAAACTCATGTCCATCGAGTCAGTGATGCCATCCAACCATCTCATTCTCTGTCACCCCCTTCTCCTGCCCTCAATCTTTCCCAGCATCAGGGTCTTTAGTGAGGCTCTCAATCAAGTGCCGGGCCCCACCCTGGCTGACGGGTCAGCCTAGAGATTTGAATCATCTCCGACAGTGGGGCTCACACTTTCAATCCCAGCAGACCCCAACCTTTTTGGTACCAGGGACTGCTTTCGTGAAAGACACTTTTTCCACGGACGTGGGGGAGCAGGGTTGGTTTCAGGATGATTCAAGCACGTCACATTTATCGTGCACTTTATTTCTATTATTATTACATCAGCCCCACCTCAGATCAACATGAATTAAGTCCCAGAGCCTGGGGACTCTGAGCCAGACCATGAGAGCTGCCTGCATCTTCAGCTTTTGTATCGATTCTGAGACCTACCCCAGACCCTCGTAATAAATGTCTCTTTTATTATTTCCAGCATGAATCTCAAAGATAGACATATACATTTTAATTGAATTCTGCTTCGGTTTGGAAATTTGAACAAGCTCTCATAAGCATCTAAGGAATGGAAGACTTTCACTTGCTGAATATACAACTAGCTCTTTTCTCTGGAGGGCAAAACTATGACCAATGATGAATTGGACCAAAATTGTCCTTGGAAGACCTCCCTGGCAGTCCAGTAATTAAGACTCCATGGGCCCCACACAAGGTGCACAGGTTGATTTCTGGTTGGGAAACTGAGGTCCTGCACACTACTTGACGTGGCCGAAAAATGAAAAAAATGTCTTTGGAAAGAGAGACCCCCAGAGGTCAGCTGCCCCTCTAACTGCAGCCCCCGCACACCCTCTTTGATCCCTCCTTTCTTATCAGCTCCTGACAACCCCCACGCAGCCCAGCACTTCAGTAGGAAGGGCCACCTCCCATCCTCCACCCACAGGTCTTCAGCTCTCATCTCCATTCTTGGCCAGTCCACACTGACCAGATGGAAGCCTGGCTCCTTCCACCAAACCTAAGGTGTGAGCTATCTTTTAAGAGCTTACTTGCAAGCATTCAAAAATTGAATACTGATGAATTAATGGAAGGAAAGTTATGAGCAACCTAGATAGCATATTCAAAAGCAGAGACATTACTTTGCCAACAAAGGTCCATCTAGTCAAGGCTATGGTTTTTCCAGTGGTCATGTATGGATGTGAGAGTTGGACTGTGAAGAAAGCTGAGTGCTGAAGAATTGATGCTTTTGAACTGTGGTGTTGGAGAAGACTCTTGAGAGTCCCTTGGACCACAAGGAGATCCAACCAGTCCATTCTAAAGGAGATCAGTCCTGAATATTCATTGGAAGGACTGATGTTGAAGCTGAAACTCCAATACTTCAGCCACCTGATGCAAAGAACTGACTCATTGGAAAAGACCCTGATGCTGGGAGGGATTGGGGGCAGGAGGAGAAGGGGACGACAGAGGATGAGATGGCTGGATGGCATCACCGACTCGATCGACGTGAGTGTGAGTAAACTCCGGAAGCCGGTGACGGACAGGGAGGCCTGGTGTGCTGCGGTTCATGGGATCGCAAAGAGTGAGACATGACTGAGGACTGCACTGACCTGAATGGTGACAATTCTAGTGCAACGACATCACCACTGCTGACTTAGCTGCTGCAGACAGGCCACCACATTCACAGAGCTTCCACACCCTGTAAAAAGGACATCAGTGATTCGCCACGATTTGTGTGTGTGTGTCCACGATTCTGTACGAGTTAATCATCGCCAGAATGCCCCTGGCACTTGCTTTTGGACTGAAGCCAGGGGCTCGCTCAGGAGTGGAAACCGTGCAGAGCCCACAAGTCCACACTCGGCACTCCGTTACTATGTGTTGGTGGCAACCGGACGACTGGATTTAGATAAGAGTTTAATGAGGCGTCATCCAACTGCGTGACAGCCTTAACAAGAGAAAGGGGCAGGACCCAGGAAACTAAACAGGCAAAGGGCTCCTGGCTGCCTGACGCTTCTTCATGCTAGAAGATGAGTCACCGAAGGCAGGAATGTTTGGGGGAATTTCTAGCTGCAGGATATCCAGCAAACTGTGCAAGGGTACTTTGCCTGAAGAAGACATAAGTGTGGCAGGTGTGAAAACGCAGTGTAGAAACCACAGTGGAGGTAGTCCACACACAGCTACGCAGGAGTCACTGAGGGCTTGAGGAGAGAGGAAGATGGGGAGTCCGGGAAGGTCCGCTTTCAAACGCCATGCAGAGTTGGCGTCCAGTCGTGGAGGTATTATGGAAAACCCCATGGTGGTGAAAAAAAACAAAACAAAACACCCAGTCCAGTGTTGCAGAAACAGAAAACTGAGGCAAAAGCCACTTACTTGCTTGTCTATCGTGTCCTTAAATCCCACTCATGAGAGAATCTTTCAGCTGGTGACGTGAGAGTGAAACACGACTGATTCTACTAGCACCAATATTTTAAGAACATATGCCAAAAAGCATAAATGCTAACTTAACATTCAATTTTTTTTTTTTTTTTTTTGCTTTTAATTTAACATTTGAACAGGCAGCACAGTGCCATGGTCCAGGGCACACAATCAAAAGTTGATCCCCCATCGGGGCCACTCTGTTTCCTTCCCTTTAAGCACACCACTGTCACCAGTGCAATATGTATCTTTTCTGTGATACTTCAGTGGGTCAGCTGGTAAAGAAGCCACCTGCAGTGTGGGAAGATCCCCTGGAGAAGGGAAAGGCTACCCCCGGCTCCAGTATTCTGGCCTGGAGAATTCCATGCACTGTATAGTCCATGGGGTCACAAAAGTTGGACACGACTGGTCGATTTTCACATACAGACATATTCTTCCTCTCTGCTTGTATAAGAATGACACCACTTTGTAAATGTTCTGCTCCTTGCACTTTTTTACTTAATGTATTTTGGAGATCTTCTACTAGTACACAGAAGGACTCCTCCTGTGTGTGTATGTGTGTGTGTGTGTGTATTGTATTCCTTGGGTGTATCACAGTTCATTCAAATAGTCCTCACTGATAGACATTTAGGTGATTTCCAGCCTTTTGGTATTATCAAAAGTGTTGAAATCCCTTCCACTATACATTCTTAATGGGATGATATTGCCCACCCCCCAAGGGGTAAAAGTGGATTCTTGACAGGGGCTGTGATTTATTTACAAAGCACAGCCATGCATGCAATACATAAGACACATATTCAGTCTAGACTTGGATACGGGCCATGGGATTTGAACATCCGTTCAACTCACTTTGGTATCAGTAGCGGATCCCAGAACCAATGCTCTATGAATACCAAGGGTTGACTCTGCCAGGGGTATTAAAATTCCATGAGGGCAGAAGGATGTGATTAGGGAAAAAATATCTAAAATGATTCCTTAGGAAGCCAGCAATGAAAAAACCTGAACACTGTGTTGTAAGTTTAATCCCCAAGTCAACAGGATACAGGATGCAGTGACTGGCTTAGACCTGACACATTACTTTGCCAACAAAGGTCAGTCTCCTCAAAGCTATGGTTTTTCCAGTAGTCTGGATGTGAGAGTTGGACTGTAAAGAAAGCTGAGCACCGAAGAATTGATGCTTTTGAACTGTGGTGTTCGAGAAGACTCTTGAGAGTCCCTTGGACTGCAAGGAGATCCAACCAGTCCATCCTAAAGGACACTGGTCCTGAATATTCATTGGAAGGACTGATGCTAAAGCTGAAACTCCAATACTTTGGCCAGCTGACGCGAAGAACTGACTCATTGGAAAAGACTCTGATGCTGGGAAAGACTGAAGGCGGGAGGAGAAGGAGACGACAGAGGATGAGATGGTTGGATGGCATCAACTTTTCTTCCAGGCAGTAAGCGTTTCTTTATTTCATGGCTGCAGTCACTATCTGCAGTGATCTTGGAGCCCCAAAAAAGAAAGTCTGTCACTGTTTCCACTGTTTCTCCATCTATTTGCCATGAAGTGATGAGACCAGATGCCATGATCTTAGTTTTCTGAATGTTGAGCCTTAAGCCAACTTTTTCACTCTCCTCTTTCACTTTCATCAAGATGCTCTTGTAGAAAAGAAGGAGGAGCCTAAAATGCCTTTCCCTGAGGAAAAAAAGTTTAGGTTCCGGCTATATTTTGCTTTTCTCTCTCTTTTGTAACATCTTAATGTTTCCTCATGTTGAAGTGGAGAAGGGCCCTGCGGTCCTTGCCACCACCCCCTCACCCCCACGTCCTCAGCCTGCCTTTTGCCTGTGGGAGTGTTAGCCATTCAGTCATGTCTGATGCTTTGCTATCTCGTGAACGATAGCCCACCAGGCTCCTCCGTCCATGGGATTCTCCAGGCAAGAATCCTGGAGTGGGCTGCCTTTCCCTTCTCCAGGGGATCTTCCCGACCCAGGGATCGAACCCGGGTCTCCCGCATTGCGGGCAGACGCTTTACCATCTGGGCCAGCAGGGAAGCCCTGTGGGAAACTTCAGTCAAAGAATAATTTTCATCAGAGAAGTAAGAAAACACAGAAACAAAGGGAAATAGTCAAAGGAGACCTAATAACAATAATAACGTAGTCATCAAGCATAGTCGAGGACCTTTAGTTCCTTCTCAAGGGCTGGAGATAACATTCTGAGTCATATCCTGGGAGTTGTCTTATAGATACTGAATCCGACCCCCTCCCCCAAGGTGGAGAAGTCAACTATTATCACACGATGACCAGACTGTAGCCATGACAGAAGCTGCCACAGTTCTGAGAATTGGCCTCAAGCGAATGGGACCAAACCTTCCATGGAACTGAGGATTTAGCGCACTTAAGACAGGATGGTGCTGGTCAGACCACTGATGACCAATTTCAAGATGCCTCTCAGAGCTGACTGTGCTGTTTCTACATGTAGGCCCCTTCCTCAGCCTATGAAAGCGCTAGCCCCTGATTTTCTGGGTTGGGGGGCATCTCCTCTGCCTTTGCTGGCATCCAAAACAAAGCAGATTTTCCTTTCCACCAACCCGTCCTCTTTAATGGCTTTTGAGTGGCAAGTGGCTGGATTCCACTTTTGATTACAATGTAATCTTAAAAATTAAAAGTAGCACTGATGTGCCGGGGTCCAGCCCCGACTGATCCAGGGTATTCGAAGGAGAGACAGCGTAGGCGAGGATCAGGAAACAATTGCTTAATTAAACGTTAATCAAGGATATAAAGAGTAATAGAATGAGGATAGCTCAGTGAGGAAATTCAGTGGAGAAAAGAGGCTGAATAATTCAGCCAGCAGGTGAGAGAAAGAACGACATGGGGAGACCAAGTTTCGGTGAACAAGGCCCACACTTTATTTTCCAAAGTAGTTTTTATACCTTAAGTTATGCATAGAGGATAATGGGGGAAGGGGTAGAGTCAGGCAGCAAGCCAGGCTTTCTTCCTGCAAAATTATCATATGCAAAAGCTTAGGTGATTTGCATCATCTTCTGGCCTGGAGGCCTGTTAACATTTTAAGACCCTTTCTTCAGAAAACTTATTTTTCTCTAAAGGTGATTGGTCAGGAGCCACCCTCCAAAAGCATTAGATAAAGTTGCATTCCTACAGGGCAAAGGTGTGGTGGGCTATAACAAGAAAAAGAATTAACTCAAGGGTCCCAGGTTACAAACATTAAAGCTACTACTTACACCAATTATATTAATCAATACACTGCCAGGGACACAGCAGGTAAGGGATATGGAGACTTAGCAGCAAACATTGGCCCAACAAGTGAAAAGCCCTTCACCAATACAATTTCTAATTAATCTTTTAACTGCTCAAAGGAATCTGTATTTAGACAGTTTAGAACATCTCCTGCCTCTCACAGTTGGGAGGCTCTGAGCAATCACATTTGGCCGGAAAAACCTATTCAGGCAGGCTAGAGGACTTCCAAAGGAGTTTGTAGGTTGAAACACTGTCACACCCAGGAATTATTAACTGGAGCTGTAAGCTAACTCTTTTTTTTCAGAGAGAGGTAGTGGGGGACAGCCCCCCGTAAAGTCAGAGGTGTAGGTGAAAGCACAAAGCAGAAAGTAGGCAGACTCTGGTTTTGGGGGTAGATGCTCGAGAATTTCCAGGGAGACTCCTGAGGCTTGATCCCGCCTTTGCGTATGCCAAGCCTCCTTCCTCAAGACCTTTGCCACGGGCGGAGCTCGCTGCCCGCACTGATGTGTGTGCAGCATAAGTGTAGAGGAGTGATTTTCAGCGTGGGGAAAAAATGATCATTCCCATAAGGAGCCTTGGTTAGATTTTGGTTTTTTTCCCTGGTTTTATTTTTTTTTAGTATCACAGATAATGGTGGCTCAGTCGGAAAAGGATCCATCTACCATTACAGGAGAACTGGGTTCGATGCCTGGGTCAGGAAGATCTCCTAGAGGAGGAAATGGCAACCCACTCCAGTATTCTTGCTTGGAAAATCCCATGGACACAGGAGCCGGGTGGGCTACAGTCCATGGGGTTGCAAGAGTCGCACATGATTTAGCAACTAAACCACCCACAGATAGACTGCATATCTGCTTGTATACTGAGGTCCTTTGCAGGGCGACAAATCACTGCAGTATCTCAGATTTATTCATGCATTCCCTGCCCCCTTCCAAGAAACAATTTCCTCCTCCCTGGGGGCCATTTCACCCCCTCTGAGAATGTGCAGTATGACTATATTCGTCTTCTAGGATTGTTGTAACTTATTACTACAAGTTGATGGCTTGAAACAATAGAAATTTATTTGCTCATGGTTCTGGGGCCCAACAGTCCAAAGATCGAGGGGCGCTCCCTCCAGGGAGGGCCCCGGGGAGACTCCCTCCTTGTCTCTTCCAGCTTCTGTGGCTCCAGGTGTTCATGGGCTTGTGGGTGCATCCTCCAGTCTCTGCTTCCGTCCTCATGTGGGCTCTCTTCCCTGTGTTCCCTCTTTTGTCTGAGCCGAATTTTCCTTCTGCCTTTCTCTTATAAGGACTGCTGTCATTGGATTTAGGGTCAGCTCCAATTATCCAGGAAATATCATCTCGAGACCCTGAAACTTTTCCAAACAAGGTCACACTTACAGGTGCTAGGGCTGGCATGAAAATGTCTTTGGGCAGCCATCACTGGGCCCCCTACAAGGACTGAAATATTTGGGGGAGGCTGGGGACATCATTCGTGCCAGTGACACAGCAAGAAAGCTTGGTGTGCATTTCACAACCCACACTGCTGGTGCAGGGCACTTGCTAAGTCCTGTGATGCTTCTAGCAGTTACAATGGTGTCACTGTGGAAAGCATGGGAGCAGACCCCTCTAGGATCTTACCTGGCCAAGAAAGGACTTTTCCAGCCTTCATCTTCCATCAGATGTAGCCCTTTGGCGTCCTCTAGGGGAACCTGTGTGAACTGCAAAGTTAATTTTCAGAGGAAATTTTCGATAGATTTGAAATGATTAGCTAGGCAGGACATAGGACAGAAATGAAACAACAAAAAAACATGACTTAGAGAGTCTGAATTATAACGCAGTTCAATTTACCATCCACCCTGGAGACAAGTGATACCAGGCACAGTAGGAGGAGATGCCTGCGTGTGAATTCAGGTTCTCCTGGATCTTGCCCTCCACGTTACACAAAGAAAACCAGTCAAGGGAGGTTACCTGCAGGAGGGAAATAGGATGAATATGGCCGGATAACCGCCCAATATCCCTGGAGAGGAGTGAGGCGCTTTCAGTCATAAAGAGATATTTGCAGACTTCTTCATTGTCAGTGATTTTGTTGTTGTTGTTCCTTTCCTTTTAATGTTTGTTTTTATTCTATTTATTTGGCTGCGCTGGGTCTAAGTCCCAGCGCGTGGGATCCAGGTCCCTGACTAGGGATGGAACCTGACCCCCTCCATTGGGAGCAAGGAGTCTTCGCCACTGGACCAGCAGGAAAGCCCATTTAGCCATCAGGTTTTCATAGCAATGTTACTTGGAAAGACTTCTGAAAAAAACCCGAAGTGAATTCCCTACCTGTTTCCTTTGCCAGGTTTTTATCATCATGTTCTCATGATGATATCTGTCTATCGGATGAAGGAAGATTCGTGGGGAAAGGCCCGTTTCCCAGACAACTGTATGCAGGTGGACCTGAGACAGCAGCAGCCCAGGGAGCACCAGCGGCCCAGTTACCCCCCTCCCCCACATCTGAGCGCTGCTCTCTCCTGGCACAGGGTCTCGATGAGCGTCCAGGTAGTGAGCGGACCTGCCCCTCGGAGGACACTGTGGTTTCTTTTCAGTGGTGGCTTGTGAACTATGGGCTTCCCTGGTGGCTCAGATGGTAAACAATCTGCTTGCAATCAGATTGGGAGATCTGGGTTCCATCTCTGGGTCGGGACAATCCCCTGGAGGAGGGCATGGCAAACCCCTCCAGTATTCTTGCCTGGAGAATCCCTACGGACAGAGGAGCCTGGCAGGCCGCAGCTGATGGGGTCACAAAGAGTTGGACATCACTGGGCGACTAACACTTGGGCACTTTCACCTACTAACATTTCCTGCTTCGTCACTTCCCGTGAGCTGCCCCCAGCGTAGAGCTCTCCTGCCTCTGTTTCTGGGGCACAGTTCCCCCCTCTGCAGGGTGGGAGTTTGAGGACCTTCCATGGGCCACAGAACCCAGTTCCAGACAGACCAATTTTCCTCTTGCTCACTTAGAGCTGTGTCCCAGCAGGGATTTCCCCTCCCTGTGTGCAGATGGGAAGAACCACGAAAGAGAACAGGGAAAACTTAGACCACGCGGGTGAGCCACACGGTAATAAACCTTTCACATACGTCTGCGTTGAGGCTGGTTTTCTCAAGACTGGCTCTGGATCATAACTCTTTTCATAATGTTGCTTTTAAGTCCCTCCACTAACTCAGTTCAGTTCAGTTCAATCGCTCAGCCATGTCTGACTCTCTGCAATCCCATGGACTGCAGCACGCCAGGCTTTACTGTCCATCACCAACTCCCGGAGCTTACTCAAACTCATGTCCATTGAGTCGGTGATACCATCCAACCATCTCATCCTCTGTCGTCCCCTTCTCCTCCTGCCCCCAATCTTTCCCAGCATCAGGGTCTTTTCGAATGAGTCAGCTCTTCACATCAGGTGGCCAAAATATTGGAGTTTCAGCTTCAACATCTGTCCTTCCAATGAACATTCAGGACTGATTTCCTTTAGGATGGACTAGTTGGATCTCCTTGCAGTCCAAGGGACTCTCAAGAGTCTCCTCCAACACCACAGTTCAAAAGCATCAATTCTTTGGTGCTCAGCTTTCTTCACAGTCTAACTCTCACATCCATCCACGACCACTGGAAAAACCATAGCCTTGACTAGACAGACCTTTGTTGGCAAAGTAATGTCTCTGCTTTTTAATATGCTGTCTAGGTTGGTCATAACTTTTCTTCCAAGGAGTAAGTGTCTTTTAATTTCATGGCTGCAATCACCATCTGCAGTGATTTTGGAGCCCCAAAAAATAAAGTCTGACACTGTTTCCACTGTTCCCCCATCTATTTGCCATGGAATGATGGGACTGGACTCCATGATCTTAGTTTTCTGAATGTTGAGTTTTAAGCCAACTCAAACATGTACCAAATTGATTGCTATGTCAGGCATCATGCCAAGCTCTGGGTGTCCACTGGGGAATGAGACACAGATGGTGTCTGTTCTCTAGGGATTTACCAACAGGGAGACCAAGATTAAACAGTGTGAATAATCAATAAGAAGTGCTATAAAGGAAAGACACAGGGGGTGCCTAACAGGTGCACCTGATTTAATGCGGAGACGAGAGGAAAGTGGGCTGGGACAAAGGGCAGAGGGAGGCAGGCAGGCAGTGTGAGACCTGAACAGCCCTGCCGGGATGAACACAGCACATGCACACGCGCCTCCACTAGCTGTCATGACTTTTTGCTGCTGCTGCTGCTGCTGCTGCTAAGTCACTTCAGTCGTGTCCGACTCTATGTGACCCCATGGACTGCAGCCTACCAGGCTCCTCGGCCCATGGGATTTTCCAGGCAAGAGTACTGGAGTGGGGTGCCATTGCCTTCTCCTCGACTCTTTGACTAGCTCAGCTATTTCAGGTAAATGGACGTGGGAGGTCTTGTTCTAAATTTATACACAGGTTGGGGTGGTGACAGTTGGGGTTAACTTAGAATCACAGAACTCATGGAAGCCGCTTTGGTCTTCAAAAGCTCCTGGAGGCCATTTTTAATTTTGTCTTTTCTAGTTAGAGGATAACTACTTTACAATATTGAAAGTCCCTTGGACAGCAAGGAGATCCAACCAGTCCATCCTAAAGGAAATCAGTCCTGAATGTTCATTGGAAGGACTGATGCTGAAGCTGAAACTCCAATATTTTGGCCACCTGAGGCGAAGAACCAACTCATTTGAAAAGACCCTGATGCTGGGAAAGATTGAGGGCAGGAGAAGGGGACGGCCGAGGATGAGATGGTTGATGGCATAACTGAGGCAATACACATGAGTTAAACTCCGGGAGTTGGGGATGGACAGGGAGGCCTGGTGTGCTGCAGCCCATGGGGTCCCAGAGTCGGACACGACTTAGTGACTGAACTGGACTGGACAATGCTGTGATGATCTCTGCCACACCTCAGTAGGAATCGGCCATAGGTGTACATATGTCCCTTCCCTCTTGAACCCCCTCCCGCCTCCCTCCTCATCCTACCTTGCTAGGTGGTCACAGAGCACCAGCTTCTGACAGGTTCCCGACGTCATACATCAAACTCCCCCGGCTATCTATTTTTATCTATTTTACACACAGTAATGTATATGTTGGGCTTCCCTGGTGGCTCCTGCAATGCAGGAGATGCACGTTTGATTCCTGGATGGGGGGAAGATCCCCTGGAGGAGGGTGTGGCAACCCACCCCAGTATTCTTGTCTGGAGAATCCCATGGACAGAGGAGCCTGGCGGGCTATAGTCCACGGGTCACAGAAAGTCAGACATGACTGAAGTGACTTAGCATGCCACATACAGGGAAAAGCCTGTGCGGCAATGAAGACCCAGCATAGCCAAACATAAATAAATACCTACAATTATATAAAAAATAACCAGCCAACCAGTGAATTAAATGACCCTTTGACATTGTTCATTTGCTCCGTCTCTGACCTAGTAAAGACTTGAGTCTGGAAACGCTGATCATTTGTGTCCACTGAATCAGCTACCCCATTCCTTGTGGGCAAAATCTCCAGTTGATATGGGCAAAATTTGCCCATCCCATGAAGATTCAAACAGATCCTGCAAAACTTCGTTCCAGAATTAATCGAGATCTTATATAAATAAAGAAGCCCCTCAAGGCATAAAGCCCATAACGGAAGATTGCAAGACTCAAGGCCGCATAATCCACCCTCCTGACCCTTGTAACGCTCTGCTCTCCTTCTCAAGTCTCTTCACGGGAAGGCAGCATTCACTTGCTGAAGCTTTCAGTCTTGAAGGGACATAAGGTCCCGCAGAGAAAAACTGCAGTTTGCTCAAACCCAGGTTTGATATTTAGGGCATCCGATATTAAAACAAAATGCACACCTACATCTAGATGGACTTCATGGTGACCTGTTCTCCAGAACCCCAAACTGAATGCCAACTGTGAGGCATTTTCTCAGGCTGGTTGGTTCTTGGAAACATTCCTCTTCAATTGCTTTTGGCATTGAAGACCTCCAAGCGCTGGCAAGACCTGAATGAACACCCAGGGCCACCAACCTCACCATATAGTGAGTGGTCTGCCCAAGGCCATCCAGTCACTGTGAGGACCAGAGGCCAGGCCAGATCTCTCCTCTCCCTTGCTGTGGTGTCCTTCCTTTCTCCCTTTGCATATCAGGGCCACTCAGTGGGGGCTGGACTGACCACTAATCTTCTACGAAGGGCTTAGGCAACTCAGGAGGGTCAATGGGAGAGGCCCGCCACAGGCCATGGAGGTTGAGTGGGGGTCTGTCCCATTTATCATCGTGACTCAGCCACTGGATAATGACTCGTGATTAAAATGGCCCTTTCATTGGTGACGTAGGTCTGATGGGTGCAGTGCAGATTTTCTCTGGCTAAGGTTGGCCTTTCATCCCAGTTCGTAGGCCTTTCTTCTACTTCACTGCTCTCAGGTTAAGCAGTATTAACCTATTCCTGAACCTACTCTACTGTGCTGGGAGAGAGCTACGAGATTCCTTCTTTGGTTTAGTGAACTTGAGGACAAAAAATATTGCTTATGCCGTTTTGATTACTTTTAAGTCTTGAGTGAGCGATGAAATACCAATGAACACATTTAAGGCTTCTTGAAGTACTTTTTTCCTTGCCCTTGAAATAACAGAGGCTGTTGTTCACAGCTCTGGTGTGGACAGTTCCATTTACAGCATTTGCTTCATCTGGAGTCAAATTAGGGACTGTAGGGAAAACAGTGTGCTCTTCTCACCTGTCCTGGCAGTAAATTTCCACGCAGTGCTCACGATGCTACCAAAGAACATTGTCTAAATGGTATGCAAAAGAAATAACAAATGTGGAGGCTGAAAAACATTCAAGTAAATTCTGTACTAGTACCTAAGAGACAAGAGCAACTGGATGGGCTCCCTTTACTACCTCCCCCTCCCTTGCACGATCAGCATTAGTTTTTATTTGTTTAAAAAAAAAATTTCATTTAGAACAACAAAAAATTCAACTAATCAAATTTTCTTAAGGGGGAGGAAAATATAGGCAAAGCATGGGTGAAGAATGGGGAAACCCAGATGCACAAGCTCTGAAACCAACAGCTGGGCTTTAACATCTTGAAATAAATCTGTTTCCGGCAACCGAGGTTTCTGTTGTTCCCATTTAAATCCTGAATCACGTAAAACTCGATGACCACTTTATTTTTCAAAGTCAGAATCCTTGTTTAGGATACTTAAATCTCTATCTGATACATGTAAGGCTTAGGAGAAATTCTTTTCAATCCTGAGAAGCTAAATAAGAGAGTTGTATTAGGTGGTAGAGAGAAGGCACAAGGAAACTGGATTTGAGCAAAACCTGAAAATATTTAGATAAATGTTCTTGGGTCAATTAACTGACCACATTCTCAACTTATATGAGAAAAAAAATCATGTGGGATTTTTAAAAGTTGGATTTAACACATAATTCAGCATTAGCACTAGGTCCTGTTTAGAAGAAATTAATCCAGATGGAAAACATTTGGCCACTAGGAAAACCAGAGTTTTGCTCAAAATGTAATCCTAACAGTAAATCAGAAGGTTGGCAGAATTTTCAGGATCCCATAAGGTTGTTCAGCGTGATGGCTTTCTCAACAGTGGTGGGAATGACACTGGAAGAAATAGACAAGACCCGTAACATAGAGGCACCTCTCCTTTTGAACTGGTAAACTCTAAAGCTCATTTTATTTTTCCCTTGACTCTTCAAGTGATTTGCAAAACATTCAAAAAGTGAAAAAATCCTTTCCCCCCTATAGTTTCTACTACAGAAACTATTTGTAATTTCTTACGTGCATACATTCATGTATGCGTCATGACATAGGATAAGCAAATTTCAGGGTTAGTGTGGCCAATCAAAATTAGTGTTGTACAAGGAACAGGGAGAGGCTGTTTCTCTCCAGGCTGGATCCAGTGAAGCCCCAGGACTCGTTTTACTGACTTGTCAGAAAGGGGTGAACTGGCAACCAGGGATCATGCCCATCGCCAGGCGGAATGGACACACTATGGACGTTTCAGCTGATGCGCAACTTCCTCACGACTCTGATTTCAGTCAAAGTTAGTCAAGGTCACCTTGGGTGGCTGACTGTCTTTCCAGAAGTAAAATCTGAGGTGCGACTTCTCACCTGCCACAATCTGCATCATCCAGACTTTTTAAAAGGATCTGCTGCTTCTAAGCTGAACAACTTCTTTTGAGTTGGCTTCGAGGACGTCAGGGCTGTGTCTGTAGCCCAGCTCTGACGTGCATCTCTGTACAGTGTTCACTCCTGATTCAATACTGTTTTCTCCTTTGTTTCCCCTTTACTGAGCTCTTACTCATGCTATGCACATTTCACTGTGCTGCATGGTATGCAGCTCTGTAAAAACCTTCTGGGAAAAGGCAACGCCTAAACACACTGTAGCTAAGTTTTAGTAAAACCAGGATTAAAGTGAATCACGCTTACTATCACAGGCCAACTCAGGTCCAAGATCTCAGGGATTTAAACATGGAAACGCTTCTTGGCAAGTGTATATTCTCTGTACTCCGGAGGATAATACTCAACTTACAGAAATCTGAATTTCAATAGCTAAAAGTAAATTTAAGATGGATTCAAAGCGCCCCCAATGAATGTTTTTCCAGAAGCTTCTGAAAATCCAAAAGGTTCATTAAAAAATTGAATCATTCAGGTTTTTAAAAAAGTCTGTGTGGAGTGGTGCCTGGCCATGGTACATGATTAGCATACAGGATAACCAGAGGTGGAATCTTTATTTCACAAGTTTCAAGATACAGTACAAAACGAATCTGTACATCTCTCTATTAACAGGATTTGTTTACACAATTATATTACACTTCACCAGCCTTTATACTGAATTTAATTAAATACAAAATAAATTTACAAAAAGTCTACCATGGTGTTCTTTCCAATGTCAGTTTATGGTCTTTTAAAATGTCTCCTAAGTATCAATAGTGGTTACACCTTGATCGTATCAAATGTTATGATTTTTTTTTAAATCAAAGAGAACAGTGTCATCTTATAATTCCAAACAGGAAAACTGGTGCTGTGAGATGACTCTACATATAACCAAGACATCCTTCTCGTGCACACACAGGCTTTTCACTTGTGCAAATCATTTTTACGTGGAATATTTTCAATCTTCTTGAAATACCAAGTGGAAGGAGAAATTTAGCTTCTTTTTACTACACATTTAAAAGTCAGGTAGTGCCTCAGACAGTACAGTATTCAGAAAGTTTGTATTTTCACTTATATCTGAGACCAATGACTGATGAAAAATACTTTCATGAAAATAGAAGTTCTTTTGCTTTATTTCTTGCACAGTGGTAGTCATAATATTGTATAACATATAATTAAATTCACTTTTAAAACAAACAGTAGCTGTTATTGGGGTAAATGTAGCCCATGCTGCTCTTCTTGGTAAGGGGGGTGTTTAACGGCTGAAAAACTTTTGTTTTGAAATGTGCATGTGAAAAGTTAATCCAAACCTCTGAATAAGGTGTTTGCAGATGTAGCTAGACACTATAATACACATGCCACATACATGAAGACCTGTGGTCTCCATTTATAGGCTTGCATGCATACTTCCAAAACACTGGTTTGAAGAACATGAGGAGCAAAGAAAGGAGGTGAAAGAAAAAAAAAAGCTCATACAAAATTCTTGAGTTTCCTGGAGGCAACAGCAGCTCCTTAAATAAAGCAACAGATCATGGGCAGAAGTTTCTACAACTTCCCAGTGATAGAGAGATACAATGGCTTAGCAGTAAAACTCACAAATTAACCGCATATGCAGAAGGGGAACACATCCTCAAGAGTATTAGGATTAATGATCCGCAAGTTAATCTCCTTTAAGTGCTAAATCATTTTGGAAGAAAAGAAACCTGATTTTTCTGTGCCATTGAATAGAAACTAAGAACAAGGTAAGCCTTACCCAGAAAACAGAAACAAAAGCTCCAAGAACAAAAAGGAAAAAACAAACAAAACAAAACAGAAAACCAATAGCAAACCCCAAACACCAGTGCCACCTTCTTAGCAGAAAATAAAAAGCTAAAGAGTCTCCAGACTCTGGAACGGTTGGATAAGCAACAGACCAAACGCACAAGAGAACGGAAGCTGAGCAAAGGCCCTGCTGCCGCTGCCCCAGAGGCAGGAAGACAGCCTCTCACAGGGACGGGGAGCGGGGCTACCGCGGAGAGGTGAAGCCTGAGCAAAGGCCCTGCTGCCGCTGCCCCGAAGGCAGGAAGACAGCCTCTCACAGGGACGGGGAGAGCTGGGCTACCGCGGAGAGGTGAAGCCACACTCTACCTGCTAACTCTAAATCCTAACAGTAAAACTCCTGAATCCTGGAGTTGGTTTAATGTCACTGACATTAACTAGCTTGAGTTACTGTCATTGTATTCAAATGGATGCCATTTGATTAGGTTAAGTATTGAGCGTTATTTTAGGAGAAACCCCGTTCCTATTTGTTTAGGTATCAGGTCCCTTGTACAGGCCGAGGAAGGGAGCCAAGGATTTCAAGACAAGTCTTTGAATGAAGTCACAGGAACTAAACTATTTTAGGTTTACCATTCAAACTGCCAGTAGCAAATGAGCCTGTGTGAAACAGGAGGTGGACAAAGGCCAACAGAAAAAAGATCGATTTGGAAGATGAATGAAAAGGACATGGGCAAGAGGTACGCCAACAGGAAGTCTGTCATCACCTGGAGAACAAGACCGGCCTTTCCCGTCTGCCTCGGGGTAGAGGCCACTGTTGAAGAATTGTCTTTTTCCAAGTACTAAGAGGGAAGGAAAGATAAAGAGATAAGAATACTGCTAAAGGAGAAATTAGGTGGATGACAGAAAAACATAGAAGTTATTTGTTAAACATTTAAATAAAATGAAACAGTTTCTTTGAAACGGAGAGTGGCTCTGACCGTGGATCATACTTATTTTGAAGGGTGGGGAGAAGAGGCAGGGGTGAAGACATGAACATCCTGTACCAAATGCAAGCGAATCTCTCACATAAGAGAGCGAACAGAAGTCTCAGTATTTACATGAGCTGCCCAAAGCAACATTACATTTCTGAGGGTAAAATGGCCTACCTTTCAGATGTGCATTTACACATGGTTCTCGCTGTGACCACCTCTTCAGGTTTAGAAGCAACTATCCAGGAGGAAAGTTTGCTCACCAGGTTTCTCATAATACTCTACACACACACACACACACACACACACACACACACAAAAGCACACAACTTCACATTTAGAGCCCTCAGCTTCCTTACGGACTGATTAGACCTAGTTCTAAATACAATCCCCACTTCAAAAACCAAAGTTTTATAAGTCTACAGGTAAGGAACTCTTCCAGTTTTCTGGCACATGAGGGGTTATGAAAAGAGTATAAAGATTAATAGAAACAGACGGAGGTCAGCAAGCGCAGAAAGCCTGCTCAGACGCTCAACGGGCCTCAGATTGGATACAGGCTGGCGAACGCTGCCACCCAACTGTAAAACGGAGTATGGGTTTGGCTGACGTGCTTCATTTGTGTATGTGATGTTCTCAGTGGTCTTTGTTGGTGCCGTGGTGGCTTTTCTCCGTACTCCTTAAGCAGACAGTTCTGAAGTGTAACAGCCTCGCTTTTCCTCCTGTTAACAGTGGGATGGTGATGAAACATGGTAGCTACGCAGGTGGTTGATTTTCTCCCATTACATCAAGCTGCAGAAATAAAAATCTATCTGAACAAGGAGACTTTAGTAGCTTTCTTCAACCACTGATTTTAATGCATCTCTGACTCGCTAGAGTTTTAGTATTGTAATGGTAGTTTCTGTCTGCCATAGCCTGGCAAGGATATTTCACATTTAAAGAATTCAGGAGGGTGGTCTGTTCTTTTGCAGTAAGAAATGCAAAGTATTAATAAAATGAATCCTGGGAACAGAAGCGTTAACTTTTGGGAAAGTGTGTCTGTGATCCTGGTACCCCACCCAGAGTCCTTCAATATTGCTTTCTAATTCTCCCGTTCAGTCCAGCCTCTGGCTCCAGATAAAGGCTCTGCATACTTGTAACAAACAAGCAAATTACAGTGAGTAGGTGGGGCAAGTTCATGTGTTAGCTCAAGGAGTCAGTTCACAAAGTTTTCTATATACTCCACTCCAAGGAAATGAAGTTCACATAAAACTCTTTAACAAGGCCTTTCAGTCTTTGAAGGAGAGAAGTATGGTATAAAGTATGACAATCAATCACCAATAATAAGAAACCGCCCAACCTTCCCTTTTAAAGGAACAAATACGCTGCATATGTATACTTGCACATGGACTGATCAAAGGTCCTTGGTTATCACAGTTCTGGAACACTTTGAGGACTTTTTTTTTTTCTTAACTTAAAAGGCAAGTTCTATTTTCAGACTTTCAAACATGTTAAGGTTAAATTTGCAACTAACTGGGTTTTCCTTTTTTCATTGATCAGTTCTAGTGTCAATGCATAAGACCTTCAAGACGGCTGACAGAACGGGAAAGAGTGACTGAAGGGACCCAAGAAAGACAGCTGGACACAGCGGACATGACCACTGCGAGTGCCTTGCAAATGTTTCCGGGGTGAAAAAAGTGGGGCGGGGAAGCCACTGAGAGCTGTTATTCCGTACGGCACTGAAATGGACATTCAACTTAGTTTAGGTAAGAGTTACTTATCCCTGAAAATAAAGGCATCAGATTCCAAGCAGCTTTAGGAATTTAACGCTTCCTTGTGCCTCTTCCAGGAGGTGGCGATCACTGATCCAAAGTCCTACACCGAATGCAAGCGTTCTCAGCAAACCCTTTCCTTGTCTGTCACCGTCGGGGGGACGTGGCGGGTTACTGCAGCGGCGGCTGCTCTGGGGGCCCCTCCTGCTGCGGTGGGGCCGGCCGTGGCCCCGGGGGCCTGGGGACAGGCATGTCCTGGTGCTGCCGCTGCCTGTAGGCGATCACTGTTCCCAACAGCAACGCGATGATGGTCATGAGGTAAAGGTCCCACTCGGGTCCCAAGAGCTGGTCCATATCAAGTTGGGTGAATATGTCTCGAATCTTAGTGAGAATAATATAAAAATCATTATGATCACTTAAACGTAAAGCTAGGAAAGTTACCTCACAAATTAGGAGATAAATGCAGAATTTATTCAAACAATTGGTTTTAGTAATATTTTGCAATGTCTTTTTTAGAAAAAAGATTTTACTATAAAAACTACCACATGACCCAGCAGTTCCACTGTTGGCTATTTATCTGAAAAAAACAAAAACACTTAATTCTGAAAGATACATGCACTCCGATGTTCACAGTAGCATAATTCATAATTGCCAAGATATGGAAGCAACCTAAGGGCCCATCAATTGGTGAATGAAGATGTGGTGCATATACACAATGGAATATTATTACTCAGCCATAAAAAGAATGGCATTTTTCCATCTGTAGCAACGTGGATGGACTTGGAGGACATTATGCTAAGTGAAGTGAGTCCGACAGAGAGACAAATGCTGTATGATATCACTGATACGTGGTATCTGAAAAATTTACAAACTAGTGAATACAACAAAAAAGAAGCAGACTCAGATATAGAGAACAAAGTAGTGGTTACCAGCAGGGAGAAGGAGTGGGAGGGGCGATACAGAGGTCCGGGATGAAGAGACACAGACTGTTACGTACAACATAAGCTACGACACGGAGAACGTAGCCACTAATGTCTAATAACCATACACGGAGTGCAATCTAAAAAATGATGAATCACTGTATTGTATATGTAACTCTAGAGTGCTGCACATCAAATGTACTTCAGTAAGAAATAAACTAAAAATTAAACCCCGCCAGACTTTAACACAGTAAACAATCTAATAAAATTAAGGACTAGACAAAACAATCAGTTCAACTGAAGAAATGAAAAGAACTTGGGTTTGATCTCTGGGGCAGAAAGATCCCCTGGAGAAGGGTATAGCAACCCACTCCAGTATTCCTGCCTGGAGAATTCCATGGACAGAGGAGCCTGGCGGCTACAGTCCATGGGGTCGCTAGGAGTCGGACAGGACCAAGTGACTAAACAACAACAAAGTATCTTTCAGGACTCCTTCCCGTCAGTAACAATGCGCTAATTTCCAACCATTTTCACAGGAAATATCTGAAACAAACACTAGGAACAAGGACGGGGCTGGGGAAGCAGTGTATGGGCACAACTATAACCTGTTTCCAGTGATGACTCACTCGCTACCAAAACGCTTTCTTCTAATGACGGCAGGGCTAGTTTACTACGGTCGCCCGTTTATTGTAACTGAAGGTGTTAGTTCTGTATGTTTCATATGAATCATAGTTAGATTCATGTTTAACAGCTGCACAAATAATGATTTTAGTTAGGATTTAACTGTAATTGACTGCTAAAACTGAACTTTAAAATTATGTTCTTTGTATATCATATTTTAATGTTGCTTAAGTTATTCCTGGTATTTTCTGACTGCTACTTACCCACCAAGAAGAAAGGAAATATGGGGCATAATCCTTAATGTTTAAATAAAACTACATTTAAAAGGTCCCCACAATATACATTTGTAGGTATAGAATCTAATTTTTTCTGGAAAAAAATTATAAGAAACTAATAGTTTCCTGGGGTAGGACCTACAATAGGAGACTGTTTTTCTGTACTGTTTGACTTTCTTACCATCAGTACTTCTTACTCCTTTCACAGGGAAGGTGGGAGAATATCCAAGTGGTAAGATTATGGGGCATCTGATTGTTTTCCTATACCTTATTCCTTATTTAGGAGTAAGTTCCTAAAACACAACTTATTATGGAGTATTACACAACCAAATCCTAGACTGTGCTCAATACTGATAATTAGGTAAACATGGATAATAATGTAATACACATTTAATCAATAGTTTAGTTGAAATAGTCCTGAGAGAGTAAGAGCTGGTGGCCACACTGTTAGCTTTTCAGTGAAAGGAACAAAGGTCCTTTGAGTTACTGATAGCAGAGTGCACAGTGTACCCTGGATCCTGCTACCAAACAATCCTACGTTGATTACGAGTGTATAAGCAGAGGACAGGACAGACGCCAGCACCTTCAGCCCTCAGGAGCCCTATAGGTGGAGAACCTTGGTACATCGCTAGGATTGCAAAACGAATTTCGTCTTCTGGATGCTGAAGCCCAAGGCCTCAATCTACATATGTTAACACTGAGTGAGGCCCCTTCTGGAATCTAACGGTGAAAGGGTGCATCAACTCGTCCTGAAAGATGCCAACAAAAGGTTGACATCATCCCTTCCTGGCCTGGAGTGAATTAAAGTTAAACAGCCCTTCTTTCTGCATACCTTTTAGGACTTTGAGAGTTAAATGCTGCACCAGTGAATCTGTTATGAGGAATGACAGGTACTGTAAGCAAAACAGACACCTGGAGAGCCCTAGAGCCCTGTGTTGGAAACTAAGCTGGTAGTTGTGAAGAGAATGGGTAACCCACCCACCTCCTAGCAAGGATCTACCGTTGAGCACATTTAAATAATTCTAGGTATTTTTAGAAAACACTTCCGGTGCTGTTTTTAACATGTTTCACTAGCAGAAGAATCTGAAGTACAATAGCCTGGGCAGGCTCTCAGGTTCCACTTCTTTCCATGTTTTAAATTCTCTTTTTAAGTGCTTGGTCTGAGTCACTGCTAGGCAGTCATCTGAGTAAATGCTTTTGAACTTAGTTAACTACTATTTCAAGTTGTCATGGGTTAGTCTCAGATTCCCCTAACCAGAAAACATCTGCACCAATGAAATGCACTAGCAATGGGCATACATGCATGCACGGTCACTCAGTCGTGTCTGACTCTGCGACCCCATGGACTGGAGCCCGCCAGGCTCCTCTGTCCATGGATGTCCTAGGCAAGAATTCTGGTGTGGGCTGCCACTTCCTATTCCAAGGGATCTTCCCGACCCAAGGTTTGAACCCGCGTCTCTGGCGTCTCCTGCATCGGCAGGCGGGCTCTTCACTGGTGTACCGCCTGGGATGCCCTTTAGCACCGGGGACCCGTCAGGCGCCCCTGGCACCTGTAAATGCTCTGCGGCACCCTCATCCCTCATCCGACGAGGTCCCTCTACCCAGGAAGAAGGGCAAAGACCAGTCACTTACTCTCCTCTCCCCCAACTGAGCAAAACCAAACCTGTGGGTTGAGGTTATAGCATGTGTATTTTCATTAGGAGATTCGTGGACCACTTACATTTGTTTCCCGTATGTACTGCAAGAAATAGACAACGCCCAACTTGCAGAGTGCCAGGAAGACTGGTACTTGAGCATCTGGGCTGGCTTCGGCTGCCATGTCATAAAAACGCTTTGCAAGGTGAATATCCTATAACAGAGGTAATAAGCCAAGATTCATTTCTTGTTAAAGTAAAAATAATTACTATTTACATGTTCGGAAAGTTTATTTTACCTTTCAAGTTTCATTTTAAAATTTCCCTTATTCAAAGAAAGAACTCAAGCTTTAATTAGGGAGAATTTCTTTTAATTATCTAACTGCTTGCTTTTGAAGAATCTAATGGAAACAATTTGAAAGGTCACCTGTGTGTCCCTGACCTGACACCCCCTTGCTGGACACAGTTGTATGTGAGGTCTGTGCAGAACACTGTTAACCCGGAGACTTCTGGGGTGACCTGTAGGTCTCAAGTTAATTTTTTCCTACTTATAAACCAGTCAGCGTAAGGAATTTCTAGTTTCTGTCTGGAGTAGAGATCTTTATCCTGGGGTGGACATACTCAAAAAAGTTTTCTAAGGGGTGGTAGGGGTTTCTCAATCCTCTTTTTCCCTGTCTTAGATGTATTTCTGTAAAGGGGGAAACAAATTATTACTAACTGTGGCCCAGATGAGGGCGCTCTGCCTTCAGATAAATGGCAGAATGGGATGGTGTGAGTTGCAAAAATCTCATTTAACAACCTCACTTCTCTCATGCCCTGAGTATTGTCAAAGAATACTAAATTCGTAGGTAAGAATTCCATGACACGGCAAAGAAAGGCTAAACACTAAGACTGACTTTTTCTGCACAGTTAAATAGAAGCAGTTACTTCCGGCTCTTCTCTGTACTTGTCCCCAGGCAAGTCATTAGTTAAAAAGAAGAGAGCATCAAACAAAAGTGACAGGATGGTGAGTGTCTTTGATTTTTTTAAAAAAGTAACACATTTTACTTGCACTGTCATATTTTTCAAGATCACACATCAAACTTTATGTGATCCATGGCCTGTGTGTGGATGATTCGATAGAGAAATTAAATCTTATCAATCAAATCCTGAATTATTTATTCCAATTATCACCAATCCTCATCTTAATTTAATACTTAAATTTTTCTATCTATATTGGATGCTGGATTGCTTAGTTTTTAGAGTATGAATATGTCATTTATTTAAAAAACAGAAAACAAATAAGAAAAGGTGATCATAACGCCTTATTAAAACTAATGGAACTCCTTAAAAAATTAGGAATAAAACCACCACATGACCCAGCAATCCCACTCTTATACATATACCCTGAGGAAACCAAAATTGAAAAAGACACACGTACTCCAATGTTCACTGCAGCACTGTTTACAATAGCTAGAACATGGAAGCAACCTAGACGCCCATAGACAGATAAATGGATAAAGAAGTTGTGGTACATACACACAATGGAACATTACTCAGCCATAAAAAGGAATACATTTGAGTCATGGGGTGGATGAGCCTAGAGCCTATTATACAGAGTGAAGCAAGTCAGAAAGAGAAACATAAATACTGTATATACTAATGCATAGATATGGGATCTAGAAAGATGGTACTGAAGAATTTATTTGCAGGGCAGCAATGGAGAAACAGACATAGAGTACAGACTTATGGATAAGAGGAGAGGGGAGGAGAGGGTGAGATGTATGAAGAGAGTAACATGGAAAGTTACATTACTATATATAAGATAGATAGCCAATGGGAATTTGTTGTATGTCTCAGGGAACTCAAACAGGGCTCTGTACCAACCTATGGGGTGGGATGGGAAGGGAGATGGGAGGGAGGTTCAGGAGGGAGGGGGCGTATGTGTACCTATGGCTGATTCATGTTGAGGTTTAACTGAAAACAACAAAATTCTTGTAAAGCAATTATCCTTCAATTAAAAATAAATAAATTAAAAAAAATTATGGATACCAGCAGTCTCTCCCCTAACTCTAATCAAAGGAATACTATGCATTTCATTAGTCTTTATTCGTAAGAATTTGCATAAGCTTTGTATAACATTACAAATTAAATTTGTATAACATTACAAATTATGACACGAAAAGCACTGATTTTCTTGTTGTACAGCTTATTATACAGATTTTTTTAAAAATTAAGAGTTTCATCACTTTAATTCTGATTGTCTTTGCAAATTATTACTAAATGTGTAAAAACCACAACTTACGTGTGATCTTTTTAGGCATCAAGCCCATTAATTTTATTTGAATTAACAAAGTCAGGCCTTCTGATAGAAACCGAGTCGGATTTGGCCGACTGGTTTGACAGGGCAAGGAGGCTTCAGCAGCTGTGCTATTCAGCAGACTGTCCACGAACTGAACGCACAGCCTGCAGCTCCGGATTCTTGATAAAACTATATTCAACATCTAATGTTCATATAAATGTATCAAAACTTACACACTGGAAATAAAATACTCAAATTCAATAAAATAAGCACTTTGACAAAAAAGCAGTGCATTAACAAAGTGAAATGAACCACCTTCTTTTAAGCACAAAAGGTCTCTAGGAGACTGAACGAGTAAGGAGTATCATTAGCTCCTTATCAGCCCTGGGAAAGCCTTTCAGATGTGACTCCCAGAAACTGAGAAAGCGTGAGTCCAGTGGCCAGGGAACACCTCTTTTTGCAAGTCTCTAGTTTCTAATTTGTTGTTTTCAACAGAACTGAAGGGGGGACCTACCCAAGTTATCCAGTGATGGATCATTAGAAATAACTTCGATGACAGATTCATCTGATTTTTGGCATATGTTACAGACTAAGTGTTTGCATTATCCCAATATTTATATGTGAAACTCTATGCCCTAAGGTATGAAGAAGTGAGGGCTTTGAGAGGTTATCGGGATCTGATGAGGAATTAACGTCCTCATCAGAATCCTCAAGGAGCTTGCTGCTCCTTTCTCCCTCTTTCCTCATGAGAGGCCACAGAGAGGAGAGGGCCTTCACCAGACACCAAACCTGCAGGCACCCTGGCCTTCAACTTCGCAGCCTCCAGAAATGGGAGAATAAACGCCTGCTGCTTAAGCCACTGCTCTGTGGCACTGTTTCAGAGCCCACACTGACCCAGACAGCACAGCACTCTAAAGCCATTTAAAGAGCCAATAACCTTGCTATGGAATTCTTCCCATTCCCATGTACTTACTTATGTGAACGAGGTTCCACTCATATATTTATAAAACAGAAAATAGAATGCTAAATCTATTCTACAATACTTACAATAATTTTTTAAAATGCTCTATTCATCTCAAAGATGCATTAGAGAAAGTAAAATTTTATAAAATCATGAATTTGATGAGATCAACAGTATATTCATAATTGACTATAATAATATACCCATAATATTTCTTAAAACAGCCTATAATCACAGGAAATAAAATTCAAATTCGAATTTACATACTTTTTGTTTCAGATAAGCATGACAGAGTGATCAGTATATTACACTGGTATATAACTTTTAGGAATAATGGACTAAAATATAAATTCAGGGAGAAAAGTAAAGGATACAATTTTTATTAACAAATTTGCCATGCTTTTTTTAAAAAGTTAATAATGAGGGTATCAAATTATTTTGGGATTTAAAGTAATTTAGTCATTCCATTTATAAAAATTTTAGTGTTTAAAATAGCTAGAACTTAGACTCTTTGAAACTTAAGAGAAATTTTAAATGTCAAATTAAAAATGTGTAAGAGGATACGTTTCTCAAAGTTATTTTAACACAGGTAGAAACTTGCATGACCACGGGTCTAAAGGATGACTTCAGTAGGAAGGTGTAGGAGTGAGAATAAGTTCAGCACTAGCAAACACTTTAATTCATTTCAAAGTAATTTAGAAATGACAGAATTTGGCTGTTGATGGACAGTTTCTCAAACAGGAGTTAACAGCAGAGGCAGCGATGGTTTTCCACTTTTATGGATCTGTCTTTGGCCTAATACCCTAAATAGCGTACGCACGTATGCTTGAGGGTGAGAGAGGTGGAGGGTACTCTTTCGAAATACTACAAGACTGGCTTCTAACTTAGCACCTAAAACGTGAGCACACTCCAAAGGAAGCCTATTTCCTATAAAAACGAAGATGCTTTCCCCCAAATCAAAATGGCAGCACGCATACATCTGAAGTCACGCCCACCTGTTTAATGCCCAGTCCTTTCTCATGCATGTAGCCCAGGTTAAACATGGCCTGTGCGCTGTGCTGCTGCTCAGACGCGAGACGATAGTGGATAAACGCAGTCTCGTAATCCACATCCGTGCCGAAGCCATAGAAGTGGTAGTCTCCAAGCTTGATTCTAGCCACAGTATAGCCTGAAATAGCGGTTAAATGTAAAACTGCCAATCAGAAACTGTGTTTAAAGCAGATGAAACTCTTATTTCTCCTCCTGCTAACATGCTTCCATAAAACAGAATGTTCATTTGTAACACAGCGTGCACGTGCACATTCAGTCATGCCCAGCTCTTTGCGACCCCATGGACTGTAACCTGCCAGCCTCCTCGGTCCATGGGATTTTCCAGGCAAGAATACTGGAGTGGGTTGCCAGTTCCTGCTCCAGGGGATCTTCCCAACCCAAGGACAGAACGCGAGTCTCCTGAATTGGCAGGTGGGTTCTTTCTCACTAGCGCCACCTGGGAAGTCCATCTTCTAACACACAAACTTTATAGCAATTTCTTCAGCCAAGCTACAAATTCAGTAAAAAATTAAAATCAGAAGAGTTGCCCTTCTGAAGAAGGCTTTTTAATAGTCAGAGAGAGACAAAACAAAGTGGGTGTAATCTCTATTTCACTAACAATACTCTTCAAATGATCACTGTATTCTATTGTGTCATCTAACATTTTATATAGTTCAACTGGAGCCAAGATGGGCAGATAACGTTGAGAGTAGTATGCATGAGAAAGAAATAGTCAAACAAAAAAGAGTGGGGAAAGGCTGAAATCTTACGTTTTACACCTATATTCTATTACACATTTTATTCAATTGTCATTTTACACAACACGCTAGACTCAAACTATAAATCAGAGTAAAGCATAGGATGATATAAATGTCCAGTACAAAGATCCTGCATTTCAATTTAAAAACCCTGGGATTAGAACTCATTCTAAGAATGAATACCAATCAGGCAAACAAGTTAAGCAACAGTATCTCTGTTTAAAGTCACGAATGAATCCTTATTATGGAAGATAAAAACAAAGATACAATAAAGAAAGGCCCCCAGGTTAAACTCTTATTCTAGAACTAACCAACCACTCACCTTGTGAGGCGGCCCGGTTCCAGTGAAGCAAAGCTCTGGGATAAGTTTCATTCTCACCTACAATGGTCGCTTCTCCTGCAAGGAAAATGAAACACAAACCAGGCGTTTAAGCAAAGGCACTCGAGTTTTAGGCTTCATCTGCAAACCAGGGTGGATACATGCAGCATAATTTAAATAAGAAATGGGATACAAAATATTAAATGAAAAAATTATTGACATTAAACGAGTATGGGAATAAAATACTGAGTTCAAAGGAACCATTGCATTCAGGACAATACTACTTCCCGAGGCATGTTCTGACCACAGAATTAATAATGAGACTAATTACTGAACCACTCAGTTCAGTTGCTTAGTCGTGTGTGACTCTTTGCGACCCCATGGACTGCAACACGCCAGGCTTCCCTATCTATCACCAGCTCCTGGAGTTTAATCAAACTCATGTCCATCGAGTCAGTGATGCTATCCAACCATCTCATCCTCTGTCGTCCCCTTCTCCTCCTGCCTTCAACCTTTCCCAGCATCAGGGTCTTTTCAAATGAGTCAGTTCTTAGCATCAGGTGGCCAAAGTATTGGAGTTTCAGCTTCAACATCAGTCCTTCCAATGAACACCCAGGACTGATCTCCTTTAGGATGGACTGCTGGTTGGATCTCCAAGGGACTCTCAAGAGTCTTCTCTAACACCACAGTTCAAAAGCATCAATTCTTCGGTGCCCAGCTTTTTTTATAGTCCAACTCTCACATCCATGTGTGACTACTGGAAAAACCATAGCTTTGACTAGATGGACCTTTGTCGGCAAAGTAATGTCTCTGCTTTTTAATATGCTGTCTAGGGCTGCCATCTATGGGGTCGCAGAGTCGGACATGACTGAAGCGACTTAGCAGTAGCAGTAGCAGCTAGGTTGGTCATAGCTTTTCTTTCAAAGAGCAAGCCTCTTTTAATTTCATGGCTGCAGTCACCATCTGCAGTGATTTTAGAGTCCAAAAAAATAAAGTCTGTCATGGTTTCCATTGTTTCCCCATCTATTTGCCATGAAGTGATGGGACCAGATGCCATGATCTTAGTTTTCTGAATGTTGAGCCAGTTTTTTCACTTTCATCAAGAGGCTCTTTAGTTCTTCGCTTTCTGCCATAAGGGTGGTGTCTTCTGCATATCTGAGGTTACTGATATTTCTCCCTGCAATCTTGATTCCAGCTTGTGCTTCATTCAGTCTGACATTTCACACTGAACCACTAGGAATCTATATGCCACTGGAAAAACAATATTTTTATATTTGCTGTAGTTTGAAAAATGTATTTAACTGAACGCAGTTAATTTTATGATCAATGTTGGATCTATTTCTAGTGTCAACTCCATAAAACTCACTTTGATGGCTTAGAGATCTGAGGTAAAATAACTTGAGCATGTGGGCTGTCCAGTTCAATAAAGAAGTATCTTTGTGGCTTTTCTGTTTAAACAAGTTAACTTGATGTCTTAAATTGATGCTTGTGAACTGTGGTGTTGGAGAAGACTCTTGAGTGTCCCTTGGACAGCAAGGAGATCCAACTAGTCCACCCTAAAGGAGATCAGTCCTGGGTGTTCATTGGAAGGACTGATGTTGAAGCTGAAACTCCAATACTTTGGCCACCTCATGTGGAGAACTGATTCACTGGAAAAGACCCTGACGCTGGGAAAGATTAAGGCGGGAGGAGAAGGGGACGACACAGAGGATGAGATGGCTGGATGGCATCACCGACTCAATGGGCATGAGTCTGAGTGAACTCCGGGAGTTGGTGATGGACAGGGAGGCCTGGCGTGCTGCGATCCATGGGGTCGCAGAGAGTCGGACACGACTGAGCGACTGCACTGAACCTGACGTGCACCCTGTGTTCCCACACCCAGGCAGGACGGGAGTGGGCCTCACTCTGGTCGAGGATGAAGGCTGCGTTGCTCTGTGCCACCTCGTAGCCCTGCTCGGCCAGCAGGAGGTACTGGATCACGGCGGCGTTGGAGTCCCCGTCCTTGTAGCTGCTGTAAGCAGTCATGAGCCGCTCGGACCACCGGCCCCGCTCACATACATTCTTAAACAACTGTGAGAACAGGAAAAAAGACAGGTGTGTCAGAAATCATTTTTTGCACGTTGGCTACAAGCAATTGTTAAGCTTGCTGTCTGAATCTCTGGCAGTTTTATTAAAAAAAAAATATATATATATATATAAATCTGGGATACTAATTTGAACAGTAACTCACTCACTCCTCCTGTGAGGGGCCACCCTCTTATGCGTTAAGTTCCAGTAACAGCTCCACTTTACGAGGAAGGAAACTGAGGCATAGAGAGGTTTAGAAACTCTGTGTGTGCATGCTCAGTCCTGTCCACCTCTTTGCAACCCTGGGGACAGTAGCCCGCCAGGCTCCTCTGTCCATGGGATTCTCCAGGCAAGAATGCTGGAGTGGGTTGCCATCACCTTCTCCAGGGGCCCTTCCCAACCCAGGGATCGGACTCACGTCTTGCATTGGCAGGTGGATTCTTTACCACTGTGTCACCTGGGAAGCCCTGAGAAACTGTGCTAAGCGTTGAACAATGTTCCTCTGACGTGCCAATCATGAGAAAGCTAAAGAGGAAAGGCTCCAGCTGGGAGATATCAGCATTCCCCCTGCAACATTCATTTAACATATACTTTTTGATGCTATGTCTCAGATACTGTCTGAGGTGCCAGAGAGACCGCAGACAATAATATCCGCTCTTATGAAGGCTAATTCCAGGGGGACAGACAAACTGAATCAGTAAGTGCGACAGTCAGAGCCTTCCCTCATTGTCTCAGTGCCAGTCGACCGAGTCTGTCTCTACTCTAGAAGAAACCATAAGAAGAGAACCAGAACCAGAACCGCAGACTCTCCTCCTGGGCGAGCGCAGAAGAGCCCTCACCTCCACCGCAGTGTGACATGATCGCATGACTCCAGTGCCACTGGCATGCATCTGAGCCAGGTTGTAGAAAGCCAAGATATGGCCTCCCTGTGAAGCTAGGTTAAAATACTTCAAGGCTTGTTTGTAATCCCTCTTGACTCCAATGCCGTCTGTAAGGAAAATCACATGAGAGGTCAGGAACAGTGTTAAGTGAGGTTTAGCTAAAGCATCAGAGAAGCCCTACCTAGGAATAAAACTAAATGAAACTCAGAATTCTTACTCCAGAATGATATGAATCTTATTAACATAGATTTGCACATTAATACAGATTAATACATTCTACAGGGCAATACAAGATGTACACAAATTACTGACTTGGAAGGACATTCATCAGATAGAAACTCAATAGCTCTCACTTCCACATCACAGTGACATCTAGAGGAAAACAGGGAATTTAGATGTGGAGTATCCATCATTACTTACTATAGTACATGGAGCCAAGCTGCAGCTGCCCGTCCACCCAGCCTTGTTCAGCAGCTTTCTGGAAATACTTCAGTGCCAAATCATAATTCTGGAGAAAAAGAGGTCACATGATCACACGATGAGAAGGCTCGAAAGGCTGACATATTCTGAAGTCAGGAGATTCATTCATAAAAAGAATTCACAAAGCACACAATATTCCTGAAGTCATTAAAAGACCTTCTTTTTAATAATACACAGATGGTAATATTTTTTCAGTCATGGTGGATTAACATTTAAGACCGTGCAGAAAAACAAATACATTATTTTGTGAAACAACTTGTATGTCTGCTCTCAGAAAACATAAAACAACACTACTAAAACAGCAGACCAAAAATTAAGAAACAGTCACAGCTTTTCTATTAATCAACAAACCCTTTTAAACCTGAATTTTTAAACATTAAATAAGAAAAATTATTCTGTCCTTATTAGTTCCTTCCCTGAACAGCTTATCAAACATTATTATCATATTTCAAATATACATATCCTCAGAGAAAAATGAAACAAATGACACTCCTGGATTCTACTACCCTAAAATGACTAGAAGGAAATCAGAATGAGACCACATCCCTGTCTTTAATGCTAGGGAATATCTACGGACTAGAATACTCTACCGAGCTCTTAGTCTGGGCCCAAATTAAAAGAATACATGGCTTGGGAGATCGGACAGAGGTGGGGACGGTGATGAGGATCCAGGGCCTCCAGTGTGAGTAAGAAGCACAGAGGAGTGAGGCGCAGTGGCCCCGGAAAACCCAGATGGCCCCGAGGAGGACAGAGTCCAAGGGAGGCAGAACCAGCGCCGTGTGGGCTGACACGGAGGTCACTGCTGAGCCGTGCAGCGCAGTGACAGGAGGTAGAAGCCTGACTGCTGAGAGCTGAGGAGTGAACGGCAGCAGCTCACGGAGCTCCTTCTCTGGAGAAACCTGGACTGAAGGAAAGGGCTGGAAAGGAGAGAGGTGGCAGCTAGAAGGGCAAGGGGTAGCACAGAGAGCTTTCCTCACTCTACACGACAGGACTTGAGAATTTTCTTAGGCCTGAGTGAAGATGCGGCCCGGAGATACTGAAGCCTGAGAGAGATGGGAGAGGAAGTGAGGCGAAGAGCAGAGATGGAAACATGAGAAACAGTTTCACGCCCTGAGAAGGCACCAGAGACACAGCCATGCCAAGAGGCAGCTGCTACGGTGGGACGGGGTGAGCGGTGGCAGGGAACCAAACCTAAGAGAGAATGGCCCGGTGGAGCTCTGGTTACAAATGGAACGGCCTCACCTGGGCTGACTGGGAGCTAGTTAAGGAGCACTTCCTACATCACCAGCTGACTGCTTGTTGAAGTCAGAACGTTAGGACTGAAAACTTACAACTTGAACTCCTCTCCCGTAGAGGTAAGCCATTCCAAGCCCACTCTGTCCAACTGGGTTGCCCTGCCAACCAGACCAAAATGAAAGGATTCATTAAAAAAAATAGGCAAGAAAAAGTGACTGCAGAGAAATAATTTATAAGCATATTCAGAACATGTCTTAGTAAGTTTTTCAATTCAAAACAGAAATTTCCTCCTTCCCATCAGACTACACAGGTTACTGAGTTTTGGAGACCTAACATTCAATATTTGCTGAAAAACAGTAACGAGTAAATTCACTTAGAATTAAATTTTGGTGACTTACCTTATGAATATCTGGTTCACAAATATGTGATATGAAACATGACTGATATGTTTAATCTTTCCAAAATTAAAAGTAGGTCACTTTTTTTTGGTGGGGGGAGGAGGTTGGTTTTCCACTGGTAGCCTCCCACCCCAACAAAGAAGATGCTGCCACAGGGCAGAATCAACACATTGAGATCAGTGGCAAGGGTATGCTTAAGGTTGTTGGACTGTGTGGAACAAAGACAATCACTGCTTTGAAACCTTAAAGAGAAAAATCTAGTATCCACCTAAAACTCAGGAGAGAAGCATCTTTAAAAAAAGTGTCACCATGCCCCTTCAGGAAAAACTTAACTGTGGTTGTCGTTTGGGACAACAAGTACTAGTCGTACTAATCCACTTAGTAGTAGTACTACCAGCTAGTAACGTGTACTAGTTGACAGAGAGGTAAGGGCACACACTGGCGTCAGAGGGTCTTAAATACTCAAGAGGCAGCTTTCTCGGGGCCAAAGAAAGTCTAACTTGTGTGTTATAATGATCAAAACTAGTCAGTGAAGCTTTAAACCTCAAGTTGCAATACAAACAGGGTAAATTATATAACTCCCATTCTATTACTAATTATATAAATTATATATTACATATATATTTTAATATATATTAAATTATATACAAATTTATTATATATAATATATTTTATATATACTATATATATTAAATATATATTTATAATATACATTATATATAATATAATATATATAATATATATTCAACATATAATTATATATTGAATATATATAAAATATTATATATATGTATAATTATATAAAAATATATATATTAAAAATTATATAACTCCCATTCTATTCCTGGCCAGGAAACTTCTCAGTAAAACTGAAACAGACTTAATATTCAATGATCTGGTCCCTAATATACACATACATGCACGCACGCACACACACACATATATGTATATAGCTTTTTATTGAGAAGGTTTCTTCCTAATCCATTCATCCAAATGAATCAAAAGCACTTCCAATAATTTATAGAATAAGTTGATTATGATTAATTCCTTTAAAAACTTATCTCTTAAAATAACAGGAATATGGCACACGTTTCAATACACCGAGTCAAGAAGGCTTACCATGTCAGCAGCCTTTTTAAAGTAGTGAAGAGCCGTCTCGTTACTCTGAGGTACAATATCACTTCCTTCTGAGTACATCTGGAAAACAGACAGACCCCAATTTCAGTATGAGCTGTAATCATCTCAGCAATTACATTTTCCCTAAGTCATCTCATGGTTTCATGAAATCTTTCAACAAAGGGTCATAGTTTCCCACAGGATATTTTAGAATTAAAAGCAAAATCTTAACAGCAGATATTTTTAATATATTCTTGGTCATGCCAAATTTACGACTTATGTATAAACATGACTACATAAAATCAGTTCACTAATCAATCTCAGGAGAAGTAATCTTAAACCCCAAGATAAATCTTTCTTCTCACGCTGACCGAGGGCAGTCAAATGGTCAATCAGTTGTTAGGAATAAGTGATTACATGAGAAAAAGGAGAGCTGAGAGCAATGTTGTCCACTGCTTTCCCCATAATAAGATGCAAGGACAGTCTTAAACTCAGGAAAAAAGGTAACTCAAAAAGTTATTTTAAAAGGTTCCAAGCACTGAATGATTACAGAGTACCAGGTATGGGACCTGATAAAAGGGCCAAGAGAAAGGAAGACTGAATGACCAGTAGTACTGTTTTTATCCATGTGTATATTGGGGAAATAAGGAAAGGAAATATTTTTTTGAGATAGGGGAAATCAGAAATTCAGAGCAAGAATCGAGAGGGCTGAAAAGAAAAGTTCTTAAACGCTAACAAAAATAGACGGGTGATACAAATTTCTACACTGCAATAGTTAGAATGTCTAAATGTAAAGTTCTCAGGCCCCAAATGACCGGCTGTGATCGTGTGGCAAATACTGATGAGATCTTTCTCTTTGTAAAGGCTTCTGAGACATATTCTAGCTGAGCCTCCTAACCCTAGGACTTGGCCAAAGATGAAAATACCCATTGGTTTACACTGTGTTAGTGTTCAAAATAATGAAAAAGGAAGTGGTGAGAACATGCCGTGACATATAGAATCTGTTCATTAATCTCTAGACTTAAATGCTTCCTTGGCTGAAAAAAGAATAGCACTGAGAAGTGGGTGATGGCTATCATACTTAAGACATTAAATAAGGTCTGCAGATAAATTTCAACACACTCTGATCGTCTCAATTCAACACAGAAGTGAACAGGCAATTATGACAGACTTAGCAAAACAGCACAACGTAAAGAGTAAATCCCTTATTACTGCATATCATACACCAAAAGCAGGGCCACAGACAGTGACAGTTAGCGTCAATGGAGAATTAACATACTGATAAACAAATGCTACGTTCCCTCTAAGTTACCTAAGAAAATGTCTCAGGGTAGCACTTTAAAGGAGAAGGCAATGGCACCCCACTCCAGTACTCTTGCCTGGAAAATCCCATGGGCGGAGGAGCCTGGTAGGCTGCAGTCCATGGGGTCGCTAAGAGTCGGACACGACTGAGTGACTTCACTTTCACGCATTGGAGAAGGAAATGACAACCCACTCCAGTGTTCTTGCCTGGAGAATCCCATGGACGGAGAAGCCTGGTGGGCTGCAGTCCATGGGGTCGCACAGAGTCCGACACAACTGAAGTGACTTGGCAGCACTTTAAAATATAATATGCTTGTATTGGAAATTTTATTTCCAGCTTACTTTTGTTAAATTGTAGATGATGAACACCATATGTGCTTACTAGGTGAGCACCTCCTGCTACCAAAGAAAACGCTCACAGGACGTACAGTACCTTTCCCAAGAAGGCCATGGCGTGGGAATTGCCAGCATTCGCTGCTAAGTTGAAGTAGTCAAATGCTCTCTGCGAGAAGGAATTTATGAAAAGAATCAGTTATTAACAGAATCTGCCCTTGGCTTTTAACCAGAATAGTTACTTCAGAAACATTAAAAAAAAAAAAAAAAATCTTGTTACACTGAAGCATACAAGTTGAAATAAATGGCAAGGCAACATTTGCTGGTTGCCATAGGTGCCCCCCAGTCCCTCTGGCAGCCAATCCAGCCCCTAGTCCTGTTTCCTTCACCGCCGAGCACGCCTGGAGCGCATCTACGACCCTCCCTCCCCATGGCTCCAGTCGAAGCGGCGTTCTTTCCTGGCAAAACTTCTGCAAAGCACCCATCCCTGATCTTTCTGCTTTCATTGTTGGGGTCACCCAAAGCGACTGCTCTTAAGTCTCAACAGGCTGGACCTTGCGGCTCCTTGAAGCGCTGTAAGGAATAGATCAGACCCTTTATCTCAGCACTGTCGCACCTTTTGCTCACTGCTCTCCAGGTACACCAACACCATGTTCCTTCCTGCCTGACGACCTAGACACATCTGTTCTTTTTGGCCTGGGATGACCTTACCGCCAAGGTTCAACTTAAATGTCAACCACATTTCTTCAGAGACAAGTGCTACTTTCCAGTCAGGAACCTACCACCGGACACTTTAAGTCTCCTTTGTAACAATAATCACAATTTACTACACATTTGTTGGTGTGATTGTTTAAAAAAATAACTAATGCTTCTGTTAAACGTGAAGCTCTGCCAAGGTAAGAACCAAAGGTAAGGTCCAGCGTTGTATCCTGAATGCCTCGGGGGGAATGGGACACGTGGTACTACTCAGTGCTGGCTGAGTTCATGCGATTACGTATTGGGGATGCCTTCTCTTCCGTGAAAATCTATCCCTGTGTAACTGCTTCCCAGGCAGGTAGCATAGAGCACCAAGAATATCCAAAAACTTGCTGTATAAAGGAAAGCAGAAAATTCTTAACCAGATTTCTGTTCTCTCACCTGACATTTTTACTCATCAGTTCTTTTGGTGTGTTCACTGGCCTAACATGAAATTTTAATGACCGAGACACACTGAAAGTTGTTAAAATGCTGGCTGAATAGTAATTTTTAAAAAGCATCAATATTTGGTATAGTTTCAGTGATAAGTGCATTTTGTTATGCTCTAATTCTTAAAGCTGATGCATTATGGTGTATAAAATAACCTTAATTAGAACATATAACTGGCATGGCAGAAAAACAGGGTTTCTTTAGTAAGCATCACCAGCTGCAGGCAATGAGGTGGCAAACAAGGCAGACAACAGCCCGTGCTGTTTCGAACCTCATATTCCCGCAGGAGAAACAACTATACTACATCCCTGACTAATTTACAGTGACAAAGGCCGTAGGGAACACAGACTTGCAGAACTCCTAACTGTGGTACACGACCTGTTCCTGCAGTGCGGTAGGGATCAGGGGAGATGTGTTAGGGGAAGAGACACTGGACCTGACTTCCAGAGGATGAGTACGAACTGTCAGGCGAAGAAAGGAGGTGGGATAACAATATTCACTCTAGACAGAGGGACTGGCCTTCCAGAAGTCCCCAGACAGGGAGCTTCTTAGTATTTTCAAAGACCCGAGTAAAGGTCTCTGTGCCTGTGACTCAGAAAGCAAGGGGCTGGCGAGGGAAACAGCCATGTCCAAGGCCTTGGAGTTCAAGCTGAGGGTTTTGGCTTCCAAACTATCGGAAATCACAGACCACTCGGAAGAAATTAGAGCAAGGGAACTGCACCATCAGATGCCGTTTATATCTGCAATAACCTGTACAAGTTACTGCTTAGGAAACGCAGGCAGGAAATTATTCATGTAAGTGACAGGTGTATGCGGGCAGAAGGGAAGAGATGAGCGATACACAGGACAAAAAGCTGATAAAAAACAGATTAAAAACTGGGGACTGGAAATGGATGTGGCTGCTACAGCTGCACACGCCTAATTTATAAAAAACTCAACACTGAGGTCTCCTCGGTTCTAGGAAATACTTTCCAGTAGGAGTTTTCAGACATATGTCTATCACATTCCTATAGAAAACCAAGACGTTGTTCTATGCATTTTTTGGCAGCACGGACCACTAGTTTTGGAATTAATAAAACCTTCTGCATCACTGCAAAGTATGACCACGTTTTTGTTCTTTAGGTTCCTCAAGGGTTAGATCTTGAAAGCTCATTTGTGATGGTGACTCAATTTCAAAGCTTGATATTGTCACTGACTTTGCAAGAAATACATCTGGAGCGTCACAGCTTGCCATGGCATGAAAAGCTAAGCCCAAAGATCAGGAAGGGTACCTGATGGTTTTGTTCCACTCCACGGCCGCCGTGCAGGTGCAGCTGTCCCAGACCAACCTGAAAATGAACAAAAAGGAGGCAAGGTTTGTAAATCATAGCACCTGCATCTGGCCTGTAATTAAATTAGCTCAACAAGAAACATTTGGTCACAAAAAGGGTTCTGTCCATAACACTGAATATTAAACACTTTTCTTAATTCTTTAAGATGCTACTCTACTTTAACTATATTTTTTAAAAAATTAAAAATGTCTGCTTTTAGTTGCAAAACATCCTTCTGAAAGAGGTGAGAAAACGCATTTCCACACAAACTAAAGAAAAGTTGACATCTTTTGAATTACAGGGTGTTCTTCAGGAAGTAAGAAAATTATCTTAGGAAGCTTGCAGATGAGACAAGAAATAAAGAACAACAGAAAGGTACATCTGTGAGGAATGCTATACTTACTGGATGGACTGTATTAAAGAATAATTATCTCATGGGGTTCAAAAATACACAGGATTAAAATACAGACAGTCTCCAATCAAACAAAGGAGGGTATGAAAGGAGAGAAAAGGAAACACAGAAAAGCAAAATAAAAACAAGATAGAAAATTAAAACCCAAATGTGTCATTAATTACTCTAATTAAAAGACTGTCAGAATAGATTTTTAAAAATGAACAAAACTAGTCATATGTTACTCATAAAAAACATACCTTAAACATTAGAAGGTTGAAAGTACAAGACAGAAAAGATATTCCATGTAAATACTAACCAAAAGAAAGTAGGGCACTATGTCAGTATTAAGCAAGTTAGTGAGTTAAAGTTGCTCAGTCGTGTCTGACTCTTTGCAACACCATGGACTATACAGTCCATGGAATTCTCCAGGCCAGAATACTGGAGTGGGTAGCCTTTCCCTTCTCCAGGGGATTGAAAGCAAAAATATTTCTGGAGATAAAGAGGACATTTTACGATACAAAAGTTAGTTAAACAGAAAGATAACAGTATTCAGTCTGTATGCACTTATCATGGCTTAAAATATAAAGTCAAATTGACAGAACTGAAAAAAAAAGAAATCCACAGAGTGAAAAACTGCAATCATGTCGTCTCCGCGCCACACAGAAAAAGCAGACAAATTCAGTAGGGATTCAGAAGAGTTGAATAAAGAATGAAGAAACCCGATTCAATTGACACACACAGAACACTATACCCGACTGCAGAAATTCATGTTCTCTTTAGCATACGGACTATTTGCCCAAACTGACCAAGTGATGGGGGCATAAAGCAAGTCTCGAGAAATCCCAAACAACAAACAGCAAAGAGCATATTCTGACTACAATGGATTAAGAAAGACTCCATCAACAAAAAAGGCAAATAGAAAATTCATGTCCAGTCATCCCTTGGTATCCCCAGGGAACTGGTTCCAGGACCCCCCTCCCCTGCACAGACACCAAACTTCTCAGATACTCAAGTCTCTTGCATAAAATGCGTATAGCCAACACACAACCTCCTGTACATGTTAAATCATTTCCAGATTACTTATAAAATTTAATGTAAATGCTATGCAAATAGTTGTGAATACTATGTAAAGAGCTACTGAAGTGTAGCAAATTCAAGTCTGCTTTTTGGAACTTTCTGGGGAAAAAAAAACTTTTTCTGAATATTTTTGATCCATGGTTAGTATACAGAGGGCTGACTGTATACGGAAATGAAGCAATTCATTTCTAAATTATATAAGAGTGAAAAAAATTAATATCAGAGCTAAATATGATGAAAACATGATAGTGGAAGAATGTATTTATATCAGATATCAAGTTCTATAAAGCTATGAAAATTTGAGACAAGATTTGCAGAAGACGTATTATGCATGTGTGCATAATAATGCTGTGTGTGTAATAATGCTGTGTGTGTTATTATTTGTAATAGCCCAAATCTGGGAAGAACAAAATGGATAAATTGTGGTAGTTTCATACAACAAAATACTATATAGCAATGCAAATCAATGAATTATAGCTATGCGAAAACACATGGATTGATTTCAGAAACAATACTGAACAAAACAAGCTGATACCAAAAAAATGCCATAAGACTTTTTCTTTTTTTGCTTAAGACTCAAAACCTGGCCAAACTAATCTACAGTGTTAGCTTCTATTAGTCTTAAAATTAATTGGAAAAGTATCTACTGCTCATCCCTATACGTTTCTAAATCAGAAAAGAACTGTCAACTTAAAAAAAGATGGATGGTGAAGTTCTCTCTTTTAATATCATCAAAACCACCCATGACACAACAAATCACACATGCCACTTTGATGTACGTCACACAGTTCACATTAAACAGGCCTACTTCGGTCCCTGACCTTGAGAAAATTATAGATAAGATACGCAAAGGAAATGAATGGTAAATAGCTCTGAAGAGCATCTGAAATTACAAGTGTTCCAGAGACTTTCTGTTTAGAGGAAGTGACAGTTCTTATCTTGGTGACTCCAGGAAGAGCCTTCGTCATCACTGTAATGTCGCTCCACTGGAGCAACAGTTTCCAACCTCGGAGCACGCTGGAGTCACCCGGCCAGCTTTTAGGGCCCCATCAATGCACGGGTCACAACCCAGACGAATCCAAATGGAAGGTCTGGAGACTAAATGGGACTCGTTTATAGCTAATAATAGCTCAGTGAAAACGTTATAGCTCCGAGTGCTTGCCCCCGGAGGCTTAACACACAGGCAGTGAACCTTGCATGAGACCTTTAAACACATACCTGGGCTTGCACATCCCCCTTTTCAGCTAAGAACTGGTAATACTGAATCAAGTCTTCCTCGAGCATTCCGCTGTTCATTCCTGGGTTTTCGACCTCATCAGGCAGCCGTATTCTCTGCACCACTGAGCCTCCCGTCAGCGAGATATCACTAGCAACTGAAACAGGGGCAGAGCAACACGGGGATGAGTCAGAGGGGTGGTCCCACAGTGAGAAGTGCCGTTCCAGCTCCAAGTGCCAACAGACACGGTGTTAAAGGAACTTCTTCTATTGTGGTCTACGGAGTACGAAACAGTCATCTCAACGAAATTCAGTTGCTTTCCCACACAATATTAAGAAGTGGAATCCAAAACAGACTTTTTATTTTATTTTATTTTTTTTTTTCAAAACAAACTTTTTAAAAGTACTTCCTAATCAACTAGTGTAAAGACGATTCCACTTGAGTAAGCCAGTCACAGTATTTCAAGTAGTACAACAGATTTAAAATTAACTCTGTTTTTTTTTTTTTTTTGGTAACATCAAAGGCAAAAAAAGCAAGTACCATGATTGGCCACAAGACGATAATGAGTCAGTGCGGATTCACAGCTCTGGAGGACCCCGATGCCAGCCCAGTATCGGTAACCCTGTAATAAATACAACCTCAGTGAGAAGAGGGCAGTTTCACGTGCTCCAGTGGCATTCTAGTGGGAACAGATAAAGTTAACCACTCGCAGAGGGGAACAGTACTATCCTTTGATACAAACACATGGCCACCTCATTTATCCTGAGTGCCACATTCTGAGGTAACTTATTCAGCAACTTTTAACAATCAGACTACAGCTAAGACCTGGGAAATAGATACTAAAGTTCTGAGAGCAATCAAAATAGATGCCATCAACTTTCTATATGCAGTGTGTGCCCGTTTACCTATACGAGAAAATTACCTAGGCGCTTGCTTTTAGACAAGATTTTAATCTTGCTTCAGACACAATTTTAACAAAAATCGATTAATTTTCCAAAGCATTAATAACTCTTAAGGAAGCAACCAACTAGCAATCTAGGGAAGACAAGAAACTACTAGAGACAGACACAGCAGTACCAGGAATAAATGACTTCAGAATAAGGGGAAGACAGCCAATTATGAAGAAGAGAAGAGAACAGAGCTCTCTGGAGTCACACAGACTCATGTAACTTCACCAACTTTAACAGTCCTCAGGGCAGAAGTATACAATAACACGTGTAGTAATACCTGGATTCTCCAGGCAAGAACACTGGAGTGGGTTGCCATTTCTTTCTCCAATGCATGAAAATGAAAAGTGAAAGTGAAGTCGCTCAGTCGTGTCGGACTCTTCGAGACCCATGGACTGCAGCCCACCAGGCTCCTCCGTCCATGGGATTCTCCAGGCAAGAGTGCTGGAGTGGGGTGCCATTGCCTTCTCCAGAAGATTGGTAAACAGCTTTAAAATGAGATTTCTGTCAAAAATACTTCATCTTTTCTGAAAATTCATCTAAAAACAACGTTTCAATGACTGTGGGAGCAATAACATTTTTGGAGATGAGACGAACAAATGGAAAAACTTCAAAGTTAGCGAGGAATGTTTCAGAAGGTTAGAGCGACACTCTCACTTTTCCCGTATTAGAAAACGGTTTACCTCTGTAACAGGACCAAGTCCAAGCTCCCTGGCGTGACGTCCAGCCCTTTACACGATCCCTGTCGGCCTGTCCTGGTGACGATCTACCTGGCATTCCCTTCTCCACCGACAGCTGCTGCTTTCTTCAGAAGGCTCTCCCTAACTCCCTCTCCTTCCCATGCCAGCGTGGGCTGGGGGCCTGTCCGTGATTCCTTGATGTTCCCATGCTGTACTGTAATGGTCTCCCTACTCATGTCTCCTTCTCGAGAATAAACGCTGCTTGTGGGCTGGCATTAGATCTTATTGTACTAGAAGCCCAACAACAAGTATTCAGTGTTTTAGAATACACAGAGGGAAAAGTATCCAGGATCCACCCAGCTGGCCAGAAAACCAGATTTTCCTTCTTTGTTAAGTCTCACAGTCCTATCAGTGACCAGGCCTGTTGACCCCTTCCAGATTTTGGACTTGTTTCTCTGCTTTTGGTCTTATTTCTGCTCAGTCTATTCTTTTTATTTCTGCAAGAACTTAACACCTTCATTTGGAACATAGTAATATGGGCCAGGGGCTTCCCTCAGCTCAGTTGGTAAAAAAATCTGCCCACAATGCAGGAAACCTGGGTTCTATTCCTCAGTTGGGAAGATCCCCTGGAGAAGGAAATGGCAACCCACTCTAGTATTCTTGCCCGGAGAATCCCACGGGCAGAGGAGCCTGGCAGGCTACTGCCCATGGGGTCGCAAGAGTCGGACATGAGTTAGTGACTAAACCACCACCACCACCACCACCCATATGGGCCAGAGGTCACATGACTCTCTTAAAGTCAATTTATAAAGCAGAAGGCAGATTAAACACCTCAGAAGAAAAGCACGCAGAGGTCAGATGCTATGTTTTACCACAAGCCATGTAAATGATCAGCACTGTCAGGTAACATATAAAGAATACTCTGGCTCTTTCTATAGTTAGTCCATCATCGATTTAAACGTAAAATCTGCCATAATCCAATCTAAAAAATGATTCTGGCAAACAATTCCAACTTAGAGAAAATTGGGAAAGAGTCATTTATCAGATTCTTATTTTAAGGGCAATCAGCCAAACTAATCATTTTAATGAAAAATCATGGACTCTACCAATTTTCATCCACATGCAGATTCAACTGCTCTATCCAGTAACAAGAATTTTAAGGACATTCAATTGAATATTGGGTCTTAATAAATGTAAGTAAATTGTAATCATGAAAGCTAGAAAAGTGGTGGCCACTTGCAATTATTAATGTTATTATAATTGTTAGCAATTTTTTTACCTTCCATTTAAATCTTACTTACCAAAACCATGTGGGCTATTAGGTTGCCCCCAAGAGCTCCGAATGTGTAATAAACAAGGGCCTGTGAAAGAACAAAAGATGCTTAACTGAACACGGGTGCACAGTCACCCAGTTCGCACTGTGTATACAATGAAGTCTCAACAAGAGTTACCTTTGCCTGACTTGAATTAACACCAAGTCCAGAAGCATAGAGAAAGCCAAGAGCCTGAAACAAAATGATAAAAGTCATGAGCTTTAAGAAGATGCAAAGGTCTTTAAATGCTAAAAAATGTGAAAGCTGCAAATATGCACAATTGTGGAATTAAAAAGCCTCAGAAATGCATTAAAGGTTTTACAAATTATACAATGAAATGTAAGTTTAAACAAGTAAAAAAATTTAGCTTGAAGATTAAAGACAATTTAAGAAAACCAAAGCTGAACACACTTAAATATGACTTACTTGATTGTTGGGGAACGGCTACTATGAAAACAAAATGCCTCCTATATCATTACATTAAAATATTATCTATTGGACTTCCCTGGTGATACAGTGGGTAAGAATCCGCCTGCCAATGCAGGAGACATGGGTTCCATCCCTGGTCTGGGAAGATTCCACATGCCACGGAGCAACTAAGCCCGAGAGCCTAGAGCCTGTGCTCGAAATAAGAGGGGCCACCGCACTGAGAAGCCCGAGCTCAGTGGAACTACAGAAAGCCTGCGTGTGGTAATGAAGACCCAGTGCTGTCATAAATTTAAAAACAAAATTTTCTTTCAATATATTATCTATGTAGAGGGTGGTACACAATGATAATGGGTGAGTGAAAGTTGTTCAGTCATGTCTGACTCTTTGCGAACCCATGGACTGTATAGTCCAGATTCAGGCCAGAATACTGGAGTGGGGAGCCTTTCCCTCCTCCAGGGGGTCCTCCTCCTGGGTCCCAACCCAGGGATCGAATCCAGGTCTCCCGCACTGCAGGTGGATTCTTTACCAGCTGAGCCACCAGGGAAGCCTGATAATGGGTAAAGGAATCATTATCCTAGGAACAAAAAGAGGCAGCAAGGGGCTAAATTTAAGGGGCGAAGGGAAAAAGTCACCTCTCCTTGCTAGAGCATATACAACTTCTTAAAAACAAAACAAAACAAAAACACCAATCAAGCAAACAATGCACTGGTAAGGTTATACCCTCTGCTCTCTGAGGATCAGCCTTGATGACGTGAAAGCGTAAGCTAAAGTTGTAAAGGCAGGTGCTATTCTCATCCAAATCCCTGAGCTCTTCTGTATTGCCCAGTCTCCCTTGAAGTTAGGGAGGGCCACTACCTTGGATGTGACCAGAAGGGACGCAAGCCAGTTTCAGGCCTGGCCCTTGAAAACATCCTGGGCTCCTCCAGTTCCCCCTTCTCCCTGATCGACGGCTTGGAAGTCCTGTGCTCTGGATGGAGGACAGCTACACGATGGAAGCAGCCTGGATCCTGAGCCATCATCTGAAGACTGGCTCAGGCAGGAGCACTGCACGGGACCTGGCGTGAGCAAGAAATAACTCCTCGTTGTGTGAAGCCACTGTGATTCTGCGCTTTGTTTCATCAGCGAGCTTTAATTACAGTGGACAGAGTGCTTTGCAAGTGTAAAAAAGCACTGTAGTACTGTAAGGTTCTATTATTAAACAGAAAGAGGTCTTAAAAGTAAGGCCATTTCTCGGAATGGAATGTGTCTGAAGATGAAGAATGTATCTGTGTGTATATTATCATATGTGAAATAGATCACCAGTCCAGGTTCGATGCATGAGACAGGGTGCTCAGGGCCAGTGCACTGGGATGACCCTGAGTGATGGGATGGGGAGGGAGGTGGGACGGGGGTTCAGCATGGGAGACACATGTGCACCCATGGCAGATTCATGTCAATGTATGGCAAAAACCACTACAATATTGTAAAGTAATTAGCCTCCAATTAAAATAAATGAAAAAAAAAAAAAAAAAAAGAATGTATGTGTGAATTTCACCTAAACTCATTTAGAAGGGGGAAAAAGCCTTGAAAACACAGGGGAGCAATTAACACATTACCTGTTTATAAACCAAAACCAAGACTATCTAAGAGTTGCAGACTGGTTACCAGTCCTGTAGAAAACAATGGTCACAATGCTTATTATTACTTATATAGCCTGAAAACAGACTTCCTCTGTGACCAGAAATTTTACCTTTAAGCAAACCCCACACTATTGCTAAATCTTTATTGCTGAAGGCATTTTTTTTAAAGTGGGCAAAATACCTTTATAAGTAGGACAAAAGACCCAGAAACCATAAAAAAGATGAATAAACTCAACTACATAAAACTGCTTATTTTACACGAAAACACATAAACATAATGAAAAGACAGTATAAAGCATATAGATAAACAACTGGGTGCAGAGGTACTCAGGTCAAGGCCTATAAGGTTCCTAACCACAGGAGCGTCCATCCCCACAGAGCTGGGTGCAAATATAATTCTGGGAAGATACAATTGCAAAAATGCCTTCAGATAAGATCAGTCGCTCAGTTGTGTCTGACTCTTTGTGACCCCATGAATCGCAGCACGCCAGGCCTCCCTGTCCATCACCAACTCCTGGAGTTCACTCAGACTCATGTCCATCGAGTCGGTGATGCCATCCAGCCATCTCATCCTCTGTCGTCCCCTTCTCCTCCTGCCCCCAATCCCTCCCAGCATCAGAGTCTTTTCCAATGAGTCACCTCTTCCCATGAGGTGGCCAAAGTACTAGAGTTTCAGCTTTAGCATCATTCCTTCCAAAGAAATCCCACGGCTGAGCTCCTTCAGAATGGACTGGTTGGATCTCCTTGCAGTCCAAGGGACTCTCAAGAGTCTTCTCCAACACCACAGTTCAAAAGCATCAATTCTTCAGCCCTCAGCCTTCTTCACAGTCCAACTCTCACATCCATACATGACCACAGCAAAAACCACAGCCTTGACTAGACGAACCTTTGTTTGCAAAGTAATGTCTCTGCTTTTGAATATGCTATCTAGGTTGGTCATAACTTTCCTTCCAAGGAGTAAGTGTCTTTTAATTTCATGGCTGCAGTCACCATCTGTAGTGATTTTGGAGCCCAGAAAAATAAAGTCTGACACTGTTTCCACTGTTTCCCCATCTATTTCCCATGAAGTGGTGGGCCCGATGCCATGATCTTCGTTTTCTGAATGTTGAGCTTTAAGCCAACTTTTTCACTCTCCACCCTCACTTTCATCAAGAGGCTTTTGAGTTCCTCTTCACTTTCTGCCATAAGGGTGGTGTCATTTGCATATCTGAGGTTATTGATATTTCTCCCGGCAATCTTGATTCCAGCCTGTGTTTCTTCCAGTCTAGCGTTTCTCATGATGTACTCTGCATATAAGTTAAATAAGCAGGGTGACAATATACAGCCTTGATGTACTCCTTTTCCTATATGGAACCAGTCTGTTGTTCCATGTCCAGTTCTAACTGTTGCTTCCTGACCTGCATACAGATTTCTCAAGAGGCAGATCAGGTGGTCTGGTATTCCCATCTTTTTCAGAATTTTCCACAGTTTATTGTGATCCACACAGTCAAAGGCTTTGGCACAGTCAATAAAACAGAAATAGATGTTTTTCTGGAACTCTCTTGCTTTTTCCATGATCCAGTGGATGTTGGCAATTTGATCTCTGGTTCCTCTGCCTTTTCTAAAACCAGCTTGAACATCAGGAAGTTCACAGTTCACATATTGCTGAAGCTTGGCTTGGAGAATTTTGAGCATTACTTTACTAGCATGTGAGATGAGTGCAGTTGTGTGGTAGTTTGAGCATTCTTTGGCATTGCCTTTCTTTGGGATTGGAATGAAAACTGACCTTTTCCAGTCCTGTGGCCACTGCTGAGTTTTCCAAATTTGCTGGCATATTGAGTGCAGCACTTTCACAGCATCATCTTTCAGGATTTGAAATAGCTCAACTGGAATTCCATCACCTCCACTAGCTTTGTTCGTAGTGATGCTTTCTAAGGCCCACTTGACTTCACATTCCAAGATGTCTGGCTCTAGGTCAGTGATCACACCATTGTGATTATCTGGGTCGTGAAGATCTTTTTTGTACAGTTCTTCTGTGTATTTTTGCCATCTCTTCTTAATATCTTCTGCTTCTGTTAGGTCCATACCATTTCTGTCCTTTATCGAGCCCATCTTTGCATGAAATGTTCCTTTGGTATCTCTGATTTTCTTGAAGAGATCTCTAGTCTTTCCCATTCTGTTGTTTTCCTCTATTTCTTTGCACTGATCGCTGAAGAAGGCTTTTTTATCTCTTCTTGCTATTCTCTGGAACTCTGAATTCAGATGTTTATATCTTTCCTTTTCTCCTTTGCTTTTCGCTTCTCTTCTTTTCACAGTTATTTGTAAGGCCTCCCCAGACAGCCATTTTGCTTTTTTGCATTTCTTTTCTATGGGGATGGTCTTGATCCGTCTCCTGTACAATGTCACGAACCTCATTCCATAGTTCATCAGGCACTCTATCTATCAGATCTAGGCCCTTAAATCTATTTCTCACTTTCACTGTATAATCATAAGGGATTTGATTTAGGTCATACTTGAATGGTCTAGTGGTTTTCCCTACTTTCTTCAATTTCAGTCTGAATTTGGCAATAAGGAGTTCATGGTCTGAGCCAAAGTCAGCTCCTGGTCTTGTTTTTGCTGACTATATAGAGCTTCTCCATCTTTGGCTGCAAAGAATATAATCAATCTGATTTCGGTGATGTCCATGATGTCCATGATTTCGGTGATGTCCAAATACACAGAAGAACTGTACAAAAAAGATCTTCACGACCCAGATAATCACAATGGTGTGATCACTGACCTAGAGCCAGACATCTTGGAATGTGAAGTCAAGTGGGCCTTAGAAAGCATCACTACGAACAAAGCTAGTGGAGGTGATGGAATTCCAGTTGAGCTATTTCAAATCCTGGCGATGTCCATGTATAGAGTCTTCTCTTGTGTTGTTGGAAGAGGGTGTTTGTTATGACCAGTGCATTTTCTTGGCAAAACTCTATAGTCTTTGCCCTGCTTCATTCTGTATTCCAAGGCCAAATTTGCCTGTTACTCCAGGTGTTTCTTGACTTCCTACTTTTGCATTCCAGTCCCCTATAATGAAAAGGACATTTTTGGGTGTTAGTTCTAAAAGGTCTTGTAGGTCTTCATAGAACTGCTCAACTTCAGCTTCTTCAGCGTTACTGGTTGGGGCATAGACTTGGATTACTGTGATATTGAATGGTTTGCCTTGGAAGCAAACAGAGATCATTCTGTCATTTTTGAGATTGCATCCAAGTACTGCATTTCGGACTCTTTTGTTGACCATGATGGCTACTCCATTTCTTCTGAGGGATTCCTGCCCGCAGTAGTAGATATAATGGTCATCTGAGTTAAATTCACCCATTCCAGTCCATTTCTAGAATGTCGATATTCACTCTTGCCATCTCGTTTGACCACTTCCAATTTGCCTTGATTCATGGGCCTTGACATTCCAGGTTCCTACGCAATATTGCTCTTTACAGCATCGGACCTTGCTTCTATCACCAGTCACATCCACAGCTGGGTATTTTTGCTTTGGCTCCATCCCTTCATTCTTTCTGGAGTTATTTCTCCACTGATCTCCAGTAGCATATTGGGCATCTACTGACCTGGGGAGTTCCTCTTTCAGTATCCTATCATTTTGCCTTTTCATACTGTTCATGGGGTTCTCAAGGCAAGAATACTGAAGTGGTTTGCCATTCCCTTCTCCAGTGGACCACATTCTGTCAAGTCTCTCCACCATGACCCGCCCATCTTGGGTTGCCCCACGGGCATGGGAGAGTTTCACTGAGTTAGACAAGGCTGTGGTCCTAGTGTGATTAGATTGACTAGTTTTCTGTGAGTATGGTTTAGTTGTGTTTGCCCTCTGATGCCCTCTTGCAACACCTACCGTCTTACTTGGGTTTCTCTTACCTTGGGCGTGGGGTAAAAATGCCTTACTGACTATAAATGTTCTCAAACAAAGAAAAAAGACTGTCCAAGAAGACTGGTAAAATAATCTGCCACAAAATTAATATTTACAGTCTTACTTGTTAAAGGAAGTCAGGGCAACGAGAGTATCAGGCTGTTAAAATACAACAGCACTGTGTGCAGAGAGATCTCCATAGAAAGTACACTCACAGTTTGTCCCTTGGGAGAGCCTTCCTCGGTCAGCTTCTCAAACATCTCTTTTGCTGCCTGGATATTCTGTGTCAGGTAATCACCGAACAAGAGAGCGTAGGACACTCTCTCCAGGGCCTTGGTGTGGTTCATGCTTGCTGCCTTCTGAAGATACCGATAAGCTCTGTAAACACAAGTAATGAAAAAACAAATTAGCAACATTTTGGAATTACCATTAAAATTTGTTTTCAAGATCTAGTAAAATGTAGCTTAATTTCCTTACTGTACAGAACCCTTTTGATAGTTTTACTAAAGCAGTGTTACTTACAAAACATTCTGGCTACTTTCGTTTTTACGTAGGATACCAGTTCTGTTGTTAGAGTATCTTGGAATTCTAATTACATTAACAGTAATCCTAAAACGTTCTATTAAGAAAGTTAACTTGATTTGCAGTGTCAGAACAGTAATAATATGGTCTCCAGTAAAAAAATCCAATGATGACCACTACAACTGTCTTTAAAATCTTTGCACAGACTATAGCAAAAGTCAGCTGAAATTAGGGGACACAAAATGTTAGAGGACAGTCACTTGTTTTATGTTCCTTCATTTCTAAATTCTAGACTTTGTCTGTATGAAAATTACAAAGCAAAAACAAAAACCCCCAGAAAACACCTGACAACAATTCCTTTTGTTTGTTTTATGTCACTTTGAATTCTGAATAGTATGTGTTCCGGGCACTGAGAAATGACTACAGCTTAATCATATACAGCCATTTGCTCGCAGTTCATTCTTAGGACTGGTATTTATGACCTGTTTATCCCAACAAGCTAAAATCTAATAAAAGTAATGTCCCCAATGTCCATATATATCATATTAAGTTTTCTTGTAATGCAACTTAGGAAATCTTTTTATCTCTGGCAGTACGTTCCATTTAAAAAGCACTCAGCCATTATCTCAGCAAGGGCCTAGCTCAAAGGAAGGATGGAGTGGGCTGTGCAACCTACTCTCTTTTTTGGCTTTTCTTGTTGCTTCCGTTGAGGATTTTCATCCCGGTCTGGTACATCATTTCCGCTTCCTGCATTTGCCGTCTTCTTGCAGCCTCTTCTTCAGCTGAAACAAAACGTCAGTTGCATTTACATGGGTAATTCTGCACCAGTTACTTGTCAGACATCAGAACACATTCCTTCTCTTGGGTGGGCATGCAAACACAATTCATGATTGTTCACCATTTCAAAATCTGACTCTAAAGATACATGGTTGTAAGTATGGCCTTTATCTGACAAAAGATAGGACTCAGGGAAACAAAATTTGTTGAAATCACTTTCCTTCAGAGAAAGCACTCTCAGTCTGCTTTTGGAGGTACTTTTCTGCTAGTAATTCTAACTTTGTATTCAATTTAACTAAAATTTCACAAAGAGCTTATGATTATATATGCCAAGGTCAGCTAAAACCAGGACAGGAAAATAAAGTCAGAAAAATATTATTATTGTCAAAGAACACTTCTGCCTCACCTGAAATGCTGTATATTTTTACAAGGAAAAAGTATTTGACTAATTATGCTAAAAAAATTAATAAAAAATTTTGATTTTTATTAACTATAGATCCCAATTTAATGTTCAAGTTGTCTATTTTCTCCTATACATTAACATTAATACAACCCTGAAAATAATAGAATTATCATAAATTTCGCAAAAGTTATTTTGCTATTGTAATATATCATTTTAATAGAAATCTGTAACTCATCAAATGACAGACATATGGATATTTCATTAGAACTAATATTTATAGAAACAGAAGTGAGTTGCTTTTACAATATTAAAAAAATCTGATGTATTAAACTGGAGCATTTAATCGTATTGGCCTACCTCCAAAGATGGACCATGTAAGATGCCATATTCTAGGACAGCTTAAATATTCTACCAGAGCCACTATTCTGAAAATGTCATTTGGTATCAACTGAGATATGTTCAAGGTTTTCTGTTGCTCTTTATCTTCAAGTTTTTCCTGAAAATACAGCTTGCCTTGAGAAGTCAGCCCCTTTGTACTGACACAGTTAAATATACTGTACTTGTCAAATGTTAACCTAGCACAGTGCATTTCACTCAAGTATTTAGAAAAGGAATTCTCTGTATTTCTTTTCACCACTATTAGTTAACCTTTACTGTAATGTTCTGTTTCCTTTGTTGCCAAAAAAACATTTCATGTTAATTAATTCAGTAGCCTGCCTACGAGTCTTCAGAACAACCCACACACACCCTGGAAAACCAGCTCAACATAAGGCAGGAGCGTGACAAGCTGCTGGGTGATGGCCTGGAAGTAGGGACACGGCCCGCTTCCTGTGCTGACGTCCAGGCTTTAAGGGACAGCCACAGCATCAGTGCTGACGCTGCTCGGCGAGGGAGAAAACAGACAGCTACCAAAAGGCCTCTGAACTGCTGGCCAAGACGCCACACGACGTGGACCTGTCTTCTGCTGAACGACACTCACTCTCGCAGAAGCCCCACTTCTCGTCCGCCTTGTAGTCGTAGGTGGTGGCACACCACAGTCTGCCGTCTTCCCTCCCGTCCGAGGTGCACTCGTCGTATTCCTTATCCAGGAACAGGAAAGGGAAGTGGCAGGGCTCCCCGTGCGCTGTGCCTTCAATGGCGGTCAGGGCTGCAAAGGCAAGGAAAACATGGAAGCACAGGCAGCACCTCTGCTATTAACACTGTCGATTTCAGCTATGAGAACCCAGAGACACAGACATGTGATTTGTAATGGGGAACATAAAGAGCCAGCGCTGATTTCTGTTCAGGGACAACGAGGTCAGTCAACTTAGTGAGCATGGCTAGCTACCTAGCTCTACATCTAGGTTAAAATTCTGTCTTGAGGTAACAACCTTAGAAGGTCAAAAGTACAGCCGCTCAACTAGTGAGCAAATAAAGCAAACACAACTGAGTCAATTCCACTGCTCAGCACAACTCTTTTTTTTCCCCCATCTGAATGCTGTCAGTTTCTTCTATAATATAAAGTTACACAGTGAAACTGCTCCCCCAGGCCAAGTTAATCACTCACATAGTCCTCTGTGATCCCACAGCGTTTTATTACAGGACTGATCATCGGCACTGAGCTTCTTTCTTCACTATACTCTGGCTCCCACTAGACTCTGAGCTTGTTAAGGGAGAAACCATATCTCTAATTTGTTCTCTAAGTTCTTTCCACGTATCTCCCAGGCGCTGGGAATTATGCCAGGGGCTGGAAATGAGGTGGAACTGAGGTCTCCGCTACGGAGAACCTGCTGCCTTACCAGGAAGGGAGACATTAAACGAACGTATGACCGATGTTTTGGAGGGGAAAGCCTCCCCGCCAGTAACTGAAGTTTACACTGAACCTCAAGGGTGTCCAGGAGGAGGTGGTGGACGGAATGCTCCGGGATGGGGTATGGAGCAGCACTGCAGGCCAGGGGGAAAGTGTGTAAGAATCAAATGAAAGAGAGCACAGTGCGTAAGAGAAAATCAAGTTCATCGTCTCAGAACATGTAGAGTGAGTATCAAAGGGGACAAAAGAAAAAGCCAGAGGAGCACCAAGAAGCCAGACTAGAGAGGTCCTGACAAACCTAACTAAGGAATTCAGATTTCATCCTGAGAACAATGGAAACTCAAGAGTTTAATGAAGGAGTGACATGCTCATCCTTACACTTTCGAGAGTGGACAATGGAACGCCAGGCTGGAGGCCAAGTGACCAGTTTAAAGGCTATGACAATGGTCTAATCGAGGGGTGATGACAGCCTCAAGAAGACAATGGAATGAAAACAGCGGATGCACTCAAGTGATGCTAAGCAAACAGAGATGGTCCTACTTACTGACTAGATGCGCAGATGAGCACAGAGAGAGGCCAAGGGAGGTGCCCAGGCTCCGAGGCTGCAGGATGAGTACCGGGTTGTCCCTACCAGGACAGAGCACACTAGAGGAGGAGCAGGTGACTGGGCAGGGATGGAGTGGATCAGGAGAGAGGCTGATTAAGCTTTGCTCCTGCTACATTCAAGGCAGCTAAACAAAACAAGAGAAAATATCTCAGACATCTTCTCAGCTGTAGCCCCGCAAAAAAAAGGCCTCCAGGTCACAGATAAATTTCAATGTGAGAGTGTGCGTAAGAATGCCAAGTGAGAAGTGTAAGAGCATGCCAAAGGGCTAGGCCTGAGCCTGGTCTCCAACCACACTCGATGAGTATGCGTACATACGTGTCAGCGTCCACTGGTTTGCTTTTACATGGAAAATTTACTTAAGCAGCAGAGCTTGTAAGTAACAGTATAGGTTCTGGAGTCAGAACACCCAATTCAAACCCTACTGATTATTACCTGTGCACTCTGAGTAAGTCATTTAATCTCTCTTATTCATAAAAGTATTTGCAGACAACTTCCTAATCTACAAATAGGGACAGCAGTCCTTGCCACATAGAGTTACTCACAAAGACGAACTGACGCAGTACACGTAAGGGGCTCCTCACGGTGCCTGCCACTTAAGGTGATGAGTCTAAGAGATGGCACATCTGTTATTATTACTGGCATGTCTGCTCTGAAAGGCTAGAAAATGTACGCTCCTTCTTTCCAATGTAAAGAAGAATACATCCTAAGGCTAATTTGAAAACTAGTTTCAGTAACTTATGAGAGGCAAATGAATTTCTAACATTTTATACCAGATAAAAGTCACTCACCATCCTGATAATTACTGACCAGAGGCAGTAACTTCTTCTTTGATCTGTCTACTTTTTAAGAAATGATCTTTAATTCAACCTATAAGCAAAGCATCCTTTATCCACAGCCTCAGAGGGGTCACTATGACTATAGAACCCGAAAAAGGTACTCCTGTGCACTGCCAACGGGGTCAAATCTGCTTTAGAAAGACGCTATTTGTACAACTGCAGTTTGTAAACTTGAACTTCAAACATCCAATGGTTTAACGAATATTTAATTTTTTCCTATGAAAACTGAAATTTCTGTTTTAAAGGCAAATAGCTTGTCATAAGAATTCTAGTTTGCCAAAACTTGTACTTTTTAAGAAGTTCAAATATATGAAAGGATTCTTTCATGTGATGGAACGATACACCAGAAAAGAAACTAAAGAGAATCCAAAGGCAATACAAGATTTTAATCCACTACTGAATCAGCATTAACTTAAGCTAGAAGAATACCCAGGGTACACCTGCTTCATCAGTTGGGTTAAACTGAAAAATCTTGGTCAAATTATACACTGGTCAAGTAATGTGATTATAAGTAAGTTAACAGAAAATCTGTATTTCTCAGTTATCTTCTCCAAGCAAAGCCACCATAAGGAAACTGCTATTACCTAAAGTCTTCCAAAAGTTACTGACTGGGGCTTGCTAGTTTCAAGTCAATTATCTCAGGTATTCCTCACAATAGGGTTAATTTGAGTTAATTTTCTTTCCATGGAGAAATTCTGTAAGAATTTAAATTTTAAAAACAGCCATGAAAACAGTACTAGTTTTAAAAACAATGGTAATCACTGCTCTGGCATATGGAAGCTGACTGATTATGCAATCTGAATTAATGACAGCCAGCAATCAAATCTGATACTCAAAAGGGAAAACTGTGCCATTAAGTCAATTCTGAACCTTCATGCAAAAATGACATAGCATCACAATTTATTTAGACTGTGGGAGTAAGATATTAAGCTTATGGTATTTGAGAACTTATAATGATGAACAGAACACTTTATACTTAAACTAGTAGAAATTTGCTCTCTCAATTAAAATCATTTAGGAAAGCTAGAAAGGTATTTTTTTCCCCCTAAAAAAACCTACCCTACCTGAATATGTAATCCTTCAGCGCTGGCCAGAATATAGGTAAATGGCAGGAACGTAAATTTCGTACTATTGGCAGGGGTGTAGAGGGACATTTAATAACATCTGTTAGAAGTGAAAAGTTCCATACACCTTTAGATCAGATTTTTTCAATTGTGGGATATTTACTTAGAGAAGCATTCTCACAAGGATACAACAGAGAGGTATGTCCAAGGAGTGTTTGCACATCATCATTATTTTAAAAATATAAACCCCAGAAGAACTCAGAGAGGTAAGGAAGAGAGGGTTGGTTAAATCAACCACAGTGCAGCTGTTACAGAGGGGCGTCCACACCGATGACTCAAAGGTTACCAGAGACTAGTGGAGACACAGAAGACGAAAGCTGAGTCCTTGGGGCAACCTTCTATCTCAACAACGGACAGATTCTGAGGAACCGCAGCTAAGTGAAGAAAGCGTCCTCAGAGAAAGGAAAAAAGAAAAAACGCTTGAGGGGCCGGGAAGATAAGGACCAAGGACTGCCCAGGTCTTCAGCCATCAGGATGTACCTGGAGGGGTGTGGATTTAATGGTCTGGCGGGGGACCGGGGCCTCACTCCACTCAGACTCAAGAATGGAAAGAGAGGAACTGAAGTCAGTGGACAGAGACCCCTTTTCCAAGCAAGACTGCTATGAGGCAAGAGTGCTGGAGCGGCACTGGGGGTCAGGTTTTGGTTTCTCTGATGTTCAGATATTACAGCATGTTTGAATGTTGGTGAGGACAGAGGGTGGAGAAAAACAGGACACTGGGTCTATCAGGTACCATTATCTCAGGTACCATTATCTCAGGGATAATCTCAACGAGCCCAAACTCCTACGTCTCCTCAAACACAGAAAAGCACTAAAATCATTAACTTGAGAAGTTCAACTTTTGTGATTAGCAGTAATTTTTTGATGACTGACTACCCGCATTCCCTCCCCACCCTGACCCTGCCCAACAACAACTCCTATATATCTTGGCTCTGCCCTTGCCTCTTTGGAGCAGTTCCTCAGAGCGACCTGAGAGGCTGTCTCCCACACTGCAGCCCTCAGCAAGGTCCCTGAATAAAGTATTATTTGCAATCTGTAGGTTGCATGTTTTAAAACAACAAACGTGGCTAGAATTTTGCTGTTGGTTCTGAATGAAATACCCTGGAATACTTACATCTTTTCCTCATTTTTATTTTAAAATTCAAAACAAAAACATCAACTTCTTGATTCACACAAATAAAGGCAACTGTTCTGGCTTTACAAATTTCTTCATTTTTAGAGCATTTACGCTATTAAAGTGGGCTTCCCTGATAGCTCAGTAGGTAAAGAATCTGACTGCAATGTAGGAGACCTGGTTCAATTCCTGGGTCAGGAAGATCTGCTGGAGAAGGGATAGGCTACCCACTCCAGTATTCTTGGGCTTCCCTTGTGGCTCAGCTGGTAGAATCTGCCTGCAATGTGGGAGACCTGGGTTTGATCCCTGGGTTGGGAAGATCCCCTGGAGAAGGGAAAGGCTATCCACTCCAGTATTCTGGCCTGGAGAATCCCATCGACTGTATAGGCCAGAGGTTGCAAAGAGTCAAACACAACTGAGCAACTTTCACTTTCACGCTATTAAAAGTAGTACAAACAAAACACGGGTACAGATGATTTAAAGCAAGCATACGTGAGATAAAGCAAATGGTACAGGCCGCATATTTACTGCTGACTGAGAAATATGGTATATTAATCTTCTAAGGAAAAGAACAATTTTATGTTAGTTGCTACAGGAAGACTGCTTTCATCCAAGGTTGAGAATTGCTAACTACAGTTGAGAAATTACATGTTAATGAAGGGAGGACAGACAGATACACACACTATACCAAGGAAGGCACTGCTTTAAGGACTAAGATGATTTTTCAGAAGAAAAATGAAACGCAGTCAGATGGAGAATGAACAAAACATTAAGTCAGAGGTTATACAAGCTCAGTTCTCTCTGTGAAAACAATCACTTAAAAGAAGAAGAAGCAAGTACTGGCCCATGCACCCAGAGGAAAGGGACAAACTTCAAGACACTTAGGTGACAGGAACTGTCAGAAGCCATGCACAGTGAAACCTCCTCAGGAAAACTGCTACTGAAGGACAGCGAGGGCCTCCCCTGGGGGTCCAAGGGTTACAAATCCACCATCCAGTGCAGGGTCAGTTCAGTTCAGTCCAGTCGCTTAGTCGTGTCCGACTCTTTGCGACCCCAGTGCAGGATACAAGGGTTCAATCCCTGGTCGGGGAACTAAGCTGTGGGGCAACTAAGACACGATGTAGCCAAAAAAAAAAAGAAAAAAAAACAAAAAGAACAGTGAGTTTCACTAAATAATGACTGTAAAGGTACTTGAGTTTCAAAAGCGCTGGTGGGGCGCTGTTCCACAGGACGGGCTCCCAGAGGAGTTTGCGTCCACAAATAACTTGCTGGACGACAGAACAAAGAAACACCGATGACAAAGAAATCCTTAAAGTCGGACCTGTTGAGGGTCATGACCTGCTTCCTTAACCATCTATCCATATTCTGTTTAGTCTGAGTACTAAGTTAAGGTTTGTTTATTCCTTGCCACCCTCTTGCACGTGACGATGAAGCAAAAATGCGATGCTATTACTCAGTCAACTTTCACACTCCAGAACCCAATTTTAAGCACGTTTAGTAAGTTTCAACGCTATGCCGCTCAAAACAGAGAAAGATGCTGGTTATTTCTCCTTTTTGTTTTTTAGACTATTAGGATAGCGTGCTTATTGCAAAAAAGATGATTCAAGTGATGGGAAAGTATACAAACTTTAAAGAAAAATCACACTTGAGTTACCACTGAAAACTACCTTTTTCTCCAAAGGTAATGACCGTTACTAGAAAAGAGATTCATTTCTCAAGTGCGAACATGTTGGGGGGAAATGGTTTTCTTTCACATAAGGGACCTATGATGGTTAATGGTGCTTCCCTGGTGGCTCAGATGATTGAAGAATCTGCCTACTACTGCTAAGTCACTTCAGTCGTGTCCGACTTTGTACCACCCCATAGACGGCAGCCCACCGGGCTCCCCCATCCCTGGGATTCTCCAGGCAAGAACACTGGAGTGGGTTGCCATTTCCTTCTCCAATGCATGAAAGTGAAAAGTGAAAGTGAAGTCGCTCAGTCGTGTCTGACTCTTCGCGACCCCATGGACTGCAGCCCACCAGGCTCCTCTGTCCATGGATTTTCCAGGCAAGAGTACTGGAGTGGGGTGCCATCGCCTTCTCTGAAGAATCTGCCTACAATGCGTTAATTCTGTGTATAAACTTGGCTAGGCCACAGCGTTTCAGGTGTCTGGTCAAACTCTATGCTAGGTTTCTATGATGGCGTTTTTGGATGAGATTAACACTTAAATCAGTGGATTTATCTGAGTAAAGCAGATTACCTCCACAATGTGGGTGGGCCTCGTTCAATCAGTTAAAGACCTAACAGAAGAAGGGCAAGAAGGAATTCCGCCAGCAGAGCCTTCAGTTCTACTTCTCTGAGGAACCCTGACCAATACAGGATCATACTAGGTGAATTATTTATGACACGGCATTTTCACTTACCACTGACGCTCCCTCCAGTGGCAGCCAGTGCAAACTGGCTAGTAATTCTTAACACCTTCCTCACTGCTACGGGTTTCCAGTAGTCAAGTATGGATGTGAGAGTTAGACCATAAAGAAGGCTTAGTGCTGAAGAACTGTGGTTTTGAACTGTGGTGCTGGAGAAGACTCTTGAGAGTCCCTTGGACAGCAAGGAGATCAAACTAGTCCACCCTAAAGGAGATCAACCCTGAATATTCATTGGAAGGACTGATGCCAAAGCTGAAGTTCTAATACTCTGGCCACCTCTGCGAAGAGGGGACTTGTTGGAAAAGATCTTGATGCCGAGAAAGACTGAGGGCAAGAGGAGAAGCGGGCGACAGAGGACGAGATGGTTGGATGGCATCACTGACTCAATGGACATGAGTTTGAGCAAGCTCCGGGAGTTGGTGATGGACAGGGAGGCCTGGCGTGCTAGTCCTTGGGGCTGCAAAGAGTCAGACACAACTTAGCGACTAAACAACTCGCTTCTGTAGAGCGAGGGATGGACAGGCCAAGTGATAAGTTCTGACATTTCCTCTAGTGACTTCTGAAGGGGGCTCCTGCTCCTTTGACGCAGGCACATCTTCCTAAGGACCCGGGACCTGGAGGTCCAGCAATCACCAGGTGTGATCACTTGGGACAGACATGACAATGAAGTCAATTCACAGAACAGGAGAGAAAAGAGCTGGAGTCCTTGATGGCATGAGTCCTGAACCACCTTCTCTATGGAGTTCTGATTATGTGAGTCAAGCAAACTTCTGCTCCTGCCAGGGTTTGGTGGATTTTCTGTTATTTGCCAACAAAACATGTCCCTTTTAAAATAATCGTGAGTGTCTGGTAACGGGAATACCACAGTGTGAACCATTTTGCCTCTTAGTGGCCTTTTTTCATTCATTTTCAACAAATGTTTATTACTGAGATGATATGCAGAAAACAGATAACACAACAGACATGACTGTCATCCTTTGAGAGGCTGGCCCTCGGCTGGCATCTGGGAACTTAAGATGTGGGGAGGGTTCCTGCCACCCCAGTGACTCACTGGGCCTAAACCACTTGGACAAACAATGTGGTTGATGCTCAACACCTGTGTTCCTCTGGGAATCTGTAATTTCAGCGGATGCCAGGCAGACAGTGACTACACGGTTAGTCCACTGGACACTCCCGGCTGGGTTGCTGAGTTCCCTGGCAGATGACAGGCACACAGTGTCACCTGTGCTGGGGAGCAGTGAGGCCTTCCCTGTGGCTCAGCTGGTAAAGAAGCCGCCTGCAATGCGGGAGGCCTGGGTTTGATCCCTGGGTTGGGAAGATCCCCTGGAGGAGGGAAAGGCTACCCGCTCCAGTATCCTGGCCTAGAGAATTCCATGGACTGTGTAGTCCATAGGGTCGTAAAGAGTCAGACACGACTGAGCGACTTTCACGTCACTTCACACGACTCTGCTGGGAAGAACCTTTGCGCCTGTTTGCTCTGGACCTCGCCCACACTGATTTTGCTTTGTACCCTTTTGCTACAATAAATCAGAGCTGTGTGGATAACTACATGCTGAGTCCTCCCGGCAAATCACGGAGGCCAGGGATGGTCCTGGAGACCCCCAGTTTCGGCTGGCATCAGACGGGCTTCTTTAGTTTGGGGGAGAATGGACGCACGTATCTGTACGGCCGAGTCGCTGTGCTGTCCACCTGAAACCATGGCAATGTTGGTAACTGGCTATGCTCCTATTAAAAAAAGGAAGAAAAAAAAAAGCGTGGTTCCCTAAATCACACCTGACCCACTGAACGAGGGTGCAATTTTGGGAAAAGAAGGGTAAGGGGCCGGGTACGACGCTATCTCCGGTGCCCAGGTGGTGATGGAATTCTCCGTGGTATGCAACAACAGCCGATCTGTTATCTGTTCTGAGAAATAAAAGCTACCTGTGGAATTTGGAAATGAGAGCTCCAACTCCTGGAGTGGGCTCGCTGGGTGCCACCACCTGCTTCCAGCCAGGCCAGCTAAAGTCATGCCTTTAGGGTCTGAACGGACCCCACTAAATGCCCGGAGGTGAATATGTTAAAATGGAGGCCAAAACGTTAAAAGTTTGCATTGCTCTCTTCTCCAAGAGGAGAGGGGGTGGGGCTGAAATCGGATCCCAGGGCTAGAACTACACTTCAGATAAACTAGGAAAAAAGTGGGGAGGCGGGCAGAGGGAGCTGACTCCAGTGACCCCAGGGATGGCAGGGATGCCAGTTTTTCAGCCTGGCTGCTGAGGCAGTCCCTATCTGACCCCTGCCCTTTCTGCATTCCAGCCTGGATCTGCCCTGGCAACGGTGACGTCACACTGCAAAACACTGAATTTACTGCTAGGAGTTTACATAAACTTGCAGTGGGGGAGGGGGAACAGAAATTTTTTTGTGACTTTAGATTTGTGGCCATGACATCTGGATGTATAGTAAAAATGGACATAAAACGTTAAATGCTGTAACTGCATGCATGGTAGAGGAGTCATCCTGATCAAGGCAAGCTCCAAAAAAGAAATGTGTTAGTGGGACACAACTTCGTTGCTTTCTGCCGCCAGTGGGTGGGCTGGAATTGAAACTCTGTGTACTGGAAACTGAACCAGCTTCCGTAACTGATGAGTTCTGCTATGGAAGACAGGGGTTTTTGCTTAATTGGAGCCTCTGGGAAAATGGAGACAAAAAAACAGAAAGAAAGGTGCTCTACAGATGGAGATGTCCTTTTGGAGTTCTGAAAAGCAGGTTTCAGTTGACTGATGGGAGCTGGTGAGAGTAGAGATCTGTCCCTTGAAGGCTGATGTGTGTATGTGTGAGTGGGGTTGATCTGGACTTCAGAGGGACAAAACCAAAACCTCTGTGGTCTGTAGCATCTAGGCTTTGCTACTGAAGAAAAGCCTCTACCTTTTTTTTTTAAAACTCCTGAATTCACAGATCCTAACTACCTGGACTTGATTCTAAGCTAAGGCCCCACACGTCTGGTATAAGCGTCCAGCCTCAATGGGAGCCGGGGCTGAACTGAAAGCCAGCATGGCTGGCTCGTAAACACAGCTCAGGCCCTCTGGCCTCTGAGCATCAGGCCGCCTCTCTGCAGTGCATCACGGCTGCTTGGCTGGACTGTCTGGGTCCCCTACAAAGGCCCACAGGAAAGGACTTTGATCTTTGATGGGACCATCCAAAATCAAGCTGCAGGTAGAGGCTGTATGGTTCCAATACAGAGCCTGACTTACATTCTTAACTTGTGGCTGGAGCCGCAAGCTGTAACTGGGGAGAGGGGACATTACACCAACGGTGACCTCTGATCACTCTGGACTGGCTGAGTCAACTCCGACCCCTCCGGAGCACGTCTAGCAGAGGTCAACTTCCCTGGGCTGTTCAAGATGACGGACTGATGTCTGACTTTGCCTCCCTCACTCTCTCCGGCTGTGGCGTACGCCTTAGTGCAATCTGATTAGCCAATGCAGCCGTCCTCAGAAAGGGACCGGTCTTTTCTAGGCTGGTCACTGGGGAAGTGATGTTCACAGGGTGAAAGGGCTGGGGGGTTACATAAAACCATTTTTAATTTTTTTTTTTTTTGGAAATTCAGGAGTTTTGTCCTGACCAATCTGTGCATTTGGTATTTTTCTGGTTCGGCTATATTAACAGTGTTTTTTTTTTTTTTTTGGTAATGCCATGTGGCAAGTAGGATCTTCCCCGACCAGGGATCGAACCCAAGTCCCCTGCGATGGAAGGGTGGTGTCTTAACCACTGGACCCCCAGGGAAGTCCTTAAAGGGGTATTTCTAGGAAGATGTTTCGCCACCTCTTTCCCACAATCCCTCCAGACGGAAGGTCAGGACGAGAGTAGGGCATGACCAGAAAACATAAAATGACTGCTGAATGGAAGCACGGATTTTGTAACCACCCAGGAAAACGAGCCAGAGCCCCTGCACCTGGAAAGGCACAGGGGAGGGGTGGGGCGCTACGATCCTTGCCTTTCGAAGCTATTTCTGGAAGTGCCTTCCTCTTCGTGAAGGAACACCCTCTGGGGCCCTCTTGCAAGCTGTTGAGAGTGCTGTGAATTCAGACTCAGCCTACAATCACACCTGGCAGGGCTGCTGAGCGGCAGAGGGGCTGACCCAGGCGCTGCACTTTCCACGCAGAAGACCTCCAGATGTCGATCACACTCGTGAGGTGGACCAACTGTCGTCACAGACAACAAAACTCTAGGGAACTGACTGGCGGTCCCTTGGAAACCAAGCACTGAACTTAAATGACCTGGGATGGACCGGGAACTCAGGACAAGAAACCCACGTGGGCAGCTGCATCGTTAGTCAGTTCAGTCGCTCAGTCGTGTCCGACTCTTCGCGACCCCATGGACCACAGCACGCCAGAACTCCCTGTCTATCATACTGCTAGTTAACGTCTTGTTCTGGGTGCCCGGCGATCATAAACTGTTTTTTTGGGATTCCGTGGGAATCCCGGCAATTTCTTCTGGGATGGGACTTCTGTATGTGCGCCCTGACTATCACGACACTGCCTCAGCCCTAGAAGGCTTTCAAGCCAGCTTCAACTTACTGGCCAGACTTGTACTTGGCCTGAACTCATGCTGCTGGTGGTGTTTAGTTGCTCAGTCATGTTTAACTCTTTTGCGATCCCATGGACTGTGGCCCACCAGGCTTCTCTGTCCATGGGATTTTCCAGGCAAGAATACTGGCAATTCCTGGTTGCCATTTCCTTCTCTACGGGATCTTTCCCAGGGATTGAACCCATGTCTCCTGCATTGGCAGGTGGATTCTTTACCACTGGGCCACCAGGAAATTGATGCCTAGAGTCAGGTAAAAAAGGCTGATACAGAAACTTGAGGAGGGTGCTAACCCGCCTTTCCAAGGGAGATCTTTACGATTAATGGGATTTCTCAGTTGGCTAAAACATGTTAAAGAACACAGCTGAAATCAATACTGCAGGGGGTCTCCTTATTCTTGCTGTCTGGGTCACACTGATAATAATTTTGCTGTAAAGACAACCTGGCCAGTGACCAAGGGGGTCTGCGGGGACACAGAGAAGAGTGAGCACGGCAGGCCTGAAGTTCTATCCTTGAAAAGGCCTGTTTACCAGGCTGGCCCTTGGCTCGTGTCTGAGAACTTAAGATCATGGAAGGGTTCCCACCACCCTCACAGTTACCAGCAACTCACCCCAGCTGTATAAACAACATGCTTATGCTGAACACCTGCTTCCCTTCTGGGTGAACGCGAGGCATGGAGCACTTAAGTGACCCGGCCCCTGCAGAAACTCCGGGTCCTGGGCCTCTAACGCTTTCCCTGACACTTCACACGTGTGGTCACAGCTCCTTGTAGGGAAATTAAACACGTCCCGTGTGACTCCCCTGGGGGAGGACCCCTGCAACTTGTGTCTGGCTTCCCCAGACTCACTCTGTGCACCCTTCCCTTTGCTGATTTTGCTTTGTATTCTTTTTCTGTAATAAACTATGGCTGTAGGTATGACTATATGCTGAGTCCTGTTGAGTCTCTCCAGAGAATCATCAAGCCCAGGGGTGTAGTCTTAGGGATCCCTGACAGCTGTGAATTAAGTGTGAAAGGTTCAACACGCAGCAGAAGGCAAGTGTGACTGTGTCACGTGAGTGACAGAAGATGAGGTCAGACAGGAGGGGCCTGATCATTCAAAGCCTTGTTTGGATTTTATTCTCAACGTGGCAGGAAGCCACCTGTGGCTTGTGAAAAGGAAGGAAGACCAGTCTGGCTGCTGTTAGATAACTGACCTCAGCGGGAGAGTGCAAATGGGAGCACTGGATAGGAAGTCTTTACACACAAGAGACTCTCAGCTACCCTCAGGAACTGCTTCAGAAAAGAGAAGCCTAAGTTTGGCTTTCAAGATGAGCAGAAATGTGACACATGGATCTGGGCAAGGAGTTGAGCAAGGAATCCCAAGCGGTGGGGCGAATTTGTACAAAGGCCCAGAGGCACACACCTCTGAAGAAGGGTGATGGGCTTAGTCTCCTTAGAAAAAGGCACATGGAGGGGAAGGTTCAGGAGATGAAGCCACAGAAGGTGGCGGCCACGCGCATAGAGAGGCTCTGTCAGTCACCCTGGGAGCAAGGACTTCATTTCACAGGTGAATGGGAGCTAATGGGAGTTGTAAACAGCGAAGTGACAGGATCACATTTGGGTTTTAGGAAGATCAGTATGGCAGAGACATGGATGAGAGGCTGCCAGAGGAAGCAAGTCTGGAAGTTAACTGTCATATAACCCAGTTCTAATCCAACTGCGACCACACGCACACACCAAGCCATGCAGACACAACGCAAGTTTCGTGTACATACGTAAGTCCTCTCACGTACTGAGAACACATTAAAAACAAGCGTGAATGAAAAGAAAAAAACAATTACTGAAAGCTGAACAATCTAAATGTTTAAAAAGTTCTTGGTATGACCACACACAGCATTACTGAAGTGATTTTAAAACACATCATGTTACAAATCACTAGTAAAATATACACCAAGAACAAAAAGAACCACAACGAAATCTTAAAATGACATTCAGTGACCTTACTGTTAGCGGTACGGTTGCCATTGTTATTTTGAAATGATATATACTTTGTTTGCTTGTCTGATTGAAGATAACATACATATTGTTAGATACCAGCACCAGGGCAAGGAGACCCCAACATAAAAATAAAGCAGCAAAGATCCTGACAGGTAGAAATCCCCTGAAATCCATTCTCTCCTTTCACTGTCTGAGAAACAGAGAGACAGCGAGCGGTGGGGGCAGATCATCTAAGAAACACGCCACGAGGCCTTCCCGTTACCACCGGGAGCGCCCCTACTTGTGCACTGTAGCCGGCTGCAGCTGGCGTGATCAGACTGCTCACTGTGTGGAGACCCAGGATGTCAGTATCTACCAGGCACAACTTCCTAGAGAACACCACACAAGTCATGCAGTTATCAGGGAATACCCTGAAGATGTCTGATAACCGAAACAGCTCCCTACTGTGGGGCTGACACTCCACAGCATCGGTCAAAGCCGTTGTAAGTTAAAATCGCATGTGAAAATCAGCCAGGGCACATCTTAAATGAGGCAAGACAGGACCTGGGAGCGGCTCTGGTGGCCTAAGACCTGTGACTTGTGTCTTGTGATAGTCACATCTATGAAAATATTAGTAAAGTCGGACAGTAGGTAGGATCTTGGATTCTTATGAACTCAATTTGTCAGTCTGATCGTTTGTTATCTCACCTGTAATATTTAATCTGAACTGGAAAAAAATCAATATGAATGTTATATTTCCTAAGCCTTTCACCAAAAAAAAGCCTATTAGTAATGATAACGCAGCTGCAATGCATATCCTTGGTGTCTACATTATACTCTCCAAAATAAACAAATTTCCCACTAAAAGGAAGGCTGAGATTCATTTTTAGGTCAGGAAACATATAAGGTGAATTTGGGACGTTTTGTGCCGCCTAAAAAGAAAAACACTTTAAAAGTTACCTACAATTAGTCAAAAGCACAAAGGAATAAACTTAAAGGGACTCTCAATAGCCAAAAATGGAAAAATGTAAACAATAAAAAAGAATGATTACAAAAGAGTAATGCATAGATATATAAAACCCATGGATTTCTAATGATGCTCAAAAGCAAAGCAAAACAAACAGAAATGAAAACATATTCACAGGTCTCTTTTGCAGGTTGCTAGGGTACCAAATCCAGAGAAGGCAACGGCAACCCACTCCAGTACTCTTGCCTGGAAAATCCCATGGACGGAGGAGCCTGGTAGGCTGCAGTCCACGAGGTCGCTAAGACTGAGCAACTTCACTTTCTCTTTTCACTTTCATGCATTGGAGAAGGAAATGGCAACCCACTCCAGTGTTCTTGCCTGGAGAATCCCAGAGACAGAGGAACCTGGTAGGAGGCCGTCTATAGGGTCGTACAGAGTCGGACACAACTGAAGTGACTTAGCAGGAGCAGCAGCAGCAGGCTACCAAATCATTATTTGAAAATATTTCAGGGGAAAGACGGAGAAGGCAATGGCAACCCACTCCAGTACTCTTGCCTGGAAAACCCCATGGATGGAGGAGCCTGGTGGGCTGTAGTCCATGGGGTCGCGAAAAGTCGGACACGACTGAGCGACTTCACTTTCACTTTTCACTTTCTTGCACTGGAGAGGGAAATGGCAACCCACTCCAGTGTTCTTGCCTGGAGAATCCCAGGGACGGGGGAGCCTGGTGAGCTGCCGTCTATGGGGTCGCACAGAGTCGGACACAACTGAAGCGACTTAGCAGCAGCAGCAGCAGGGGAAAGAATCGAGCATTTATCCTACTGTATGGACTATATTTCTGGGTAACCAAATAGTTGATGAGGAAGAGTTCTTTATGAAAGAATCCCAGATAACAAATGCAGAAGGAATAAGTTAGAAAGCCATATTCTGCAACTCCCACTGAAAAAAATGGATCCATACAAAGAATGCAATGGTTCTCAAAACCTCTGGGTGAAAGGTCAGTGAGGAAGCTTCCAATGGCTGGATCAGCTGACAACACCCAAGCCTGCTGACAAATCCCTGAAGTGGGACAAATACTCCATCCCTCCCAGGTAATGCGACGGCAAGTGTGTGGCACTGTCTATGAATGTTATTGGTTAAAACAGTCTCACAGAGATCAGAGAACAGACTCTACATGGCTGCAATGCCTTTAGACCATGAAATGTGTGCACTGTGTTTCATGTCGCTGGATACGTTCCCGTGTCTCCTAGTTTACAGTATACGGGAACTTGAACAGAACCTGTATCCTACTGTTGTGTGAAATTACAAAAATCTTAATTATGTTGAATTAGTTCATGGTGCTTTTCAGGTCTACAATATCCTTCTACTTTTCTGTATATTTATTGTTATTTTTTGAGTTTTATATTGAGATTTCTACTAAAAAATCTCAATTTATCTACTGGAAAAAATAGTGGAACTATATGTAACTTTGTTCTGTATTTTCTAAGTCTCCTGTAAATATGTAATCATACTTTCATAATTTAAAAAATAAAAAAAGATTCTAGATAAAAAATAATAAATTAAAAAACTGACTTCAAAGATATACAACACATTGAGTATAGTTAACAATACTGTATATCTGTAAGTTGCTGAGAGAGTAGATCTTTAAAGTTTTCTTCACAAGAAAAAGAATTTTAACTATGTGGTAATGGATGTTAACTAAATTTGTGGTAGTCATTTCATAACATAAACATATATTAAATCACACACACACACACACGACTAAATCTACCCAAGACTTTGGATTGAATTTCTAGTTCACAGACCAGACAGCAGATAGTGGAATAAGTTCGATTACGTTACATAATATGATCCACTAGATCTAGAATGCGGGAAATCCTATAGGACAAAGGACATTCTTTCTTTAGCAAATAAAATAGCACTTGAAAACAGGGAGGGAGACTTGTTACAGAATAAGAGAGATCTAAGCTCTTAGTGTGGATCCTGACTGAAAGACACCAATTCCAAGAAGACACTGGAAACAACTGGGAAAACAGAGCAGAATCTGGGTGTCGGGGGATAGGAATAGGAATAATAGATAATCCTGTGAGTGTTTTAACACCTATAATTTTTGTTTTGTTAAAAAAAAAAATTTCTTACTTTTAGAGATATGTATGCAGGTAAAACAGTGTGGCATTTGCTTACTACTCCAGGAGAAAGAGAGAGTAAGTGGACACGGAGTAGCAAAGACACAGCGAGCACAAGCGCTGACGGCTGCTGAAGCTGGGGACTGGGCACGCCGGGCTCAGTACACGCTCTACTTTTGTACTTGCTGGGAAGTCTCCCTGATAAAAAAGAAAGCAATGAAAAGAAATATTGGGCAAAAACTTAAAAATGGTAATACACATCTGACTGAGGGAGAAGAAAAGGAGTGGTTTCAAAGAAACTAAAGAGACTTATTTTTCTGCAGAACTGAGCAATATGACTCAAAAATGTCTTAAAATTTTATATTTTACTTTCAAAGTTTACTTTTAACAACTCTAAGGAAACTTTCCATTCCCATAGAAAAGAAGTGCAAAAAAGCAAAATGGCTGTCTGGGGAGGCCTTACAAATAGCTGTGAAAAGAAGAGAAGCGAAAAGCAAAGGAGAAAAGGAAAGATATAAACATCTGAATGCAGAGTTCCAAAAAATAGCAAGAAGAGATAAGAAAGCCTTCTTCAGCAATCAATGCAAAGAAATACAGGAAAACAACAGAATGGGAAAAACTAGGGATCTCTTCAAGAAAATCAGAGATACCAAAGGAACATTTCGTGCAAAGATGAGCTTGATAAAGGACAGAAATGGTATGGACCTAACAGAAGCAGAAGATATTAAGAACAGATGGCAAGAATACACAGAAGAACTGTACAAAAAAGATCTTCACGACCCAGATAATCACGATGGTGTGATCACTCACCTAGAGCCAGACATTCGGGAATGTGAAGTCAAGTGGGCCTTAGAAAGCATCACTACGAACAAAGCTAGTGGAGGTGATGGAATTCCAGTTGAACTATTTCAAATCCTGAAAGATGATGCTGTGAAAGTGCTGCACTCAATATGCCAGCAAATTTGGAAAACTCAGCAGTGGCCACAGGACTGGAAAAGGTGTTTTCTTTCCAATCCCAAAGAAAGGCAATGCCAAAGAATGCTCAAACTACTGCACATGCTAGTAAAGTAATGCTCAAAATTCTCCAAGCCAGGCTTCAGCAATATGTGAACCGTGAACTTCCTGATGTTCAAGCTGGTTTTAGAAAAGGCAGAGGAACCAGAGATCAAATTGCCAACGTCTGCTGGATCATAGAAAAAGCAAGAGAGTTTCAGAAAAGCATCTATTTCTGCTTTATTGACGATGTCAAAGCCTTTGACTGTGTGGATCACAATAAACTGTGGAAAATTCTGAAAGAGATGGGAATACCAGACCACCTGATCTGCCTCTTGAGAAATCTGTATGCAGGTCAGGAAGCAACAGTTAGAACTGGACATGGAACAACAGACTGGTTCCAAATAGGAAAAGGAGTTTGTCAAGGCTGTATATTGTCATCCTGTTTATTTAACTTATATGCAGAGTACATCATGAGAAACGCTAGACTGGAAGAAACACAAGCTGGAATCAAGATTGCCGGGAGAAATATCAATAAGCTCAGATATGCAGATGACACCACCCTTATGGCAGAAAGTGAAGAGGAACTCAAAAGCCTCTTGATGAAAGTGACAGTGGAGAGTGAAAAAGTTGGCTTCAAGCTCAATGTTCAGAAAACGAAGATCATAGCATGCGGTCCCACCACTTCATGGGAAAAAGATGGGGAAACAGTGGAAACAGTGTCAGACTTTATTTTTCTGGGCTCTAAAATCACTACAGATGGTGACTGCAGCCATGAAATTAAAAGACGCTTACTCCTTGGAAGGAAGGTTATGACCAACCTAGATAGCATGTTCAAAAGCAGAGACATTACTTTGCCAACAAAGGTCCATCTAGTCAAGGCTGTGGTTTTTCCTGTGTTCATGTATGGATGTGAGAGTTGGGACTGTGAAGAAGGCTGAGCACCGAAGAATTGATGCTTTTGAACTGTGGTGTTGGAGAAGACTCTTGAGAGTCCCTTGGACTGCAAGGAGATCCAACCAGTCCATTCTGAAGGAGATCAGCCCTGGGATTTCTTTGGAAGGAATAATGCTAAAGCTGAAACTCCAGTACTTTGGCCACCTCATGCGAAGAGGTGACTCATTGGAAAAGACTGATGCTGGGAGGGATTGGGGGCAGGAGGAGAAGGGGACGACAGAGGATGAGATGGCTGGATGGCATCACTGACTCGATGGACGTGAGTCTGAGTGAACTCCGGGAGATAGTGATGGACAGGGAGGCCTGGCGTGCTGTGATTCATGGGGTGCAAAGAGTCGGACATGACTGAGCGACTGACCTGATCTGAAGGAAACTTTCAAACATTAAAAAAAAATACTGTTACGGTACATTTACATGAAAAAATATTTATAGGCATTAACCGTCAAATTGTAAAAGAATGTTGAATAATATGGGGAAACGTTCAAGATTAACTGTTATGTGCAAATGCAGGCTGTAAAACAGTATACACATTCTGAACCAATTTAGTCTTAAAACCAAACATCTAGAAAAAAGCCTGAAAGAGTCTCCATTATGTTAACGGCTGTTACTTCTAATTGATGGGATTAAGGTACTTTTAATTTTTAAACAGTGGTTTCTCTTTTTGTATATTTGCAATAAACTGTATTTTTAAAAGGTCAAATCTGGACCAGTTCTCGAGACTGCCTGCTAACAGAGTAAGCGCAAATGTTGCTGATCTTTGAAATGATGAACTAAATGACAGAAGGGGGGTGGGACAGGGCAGCAGGGACACATTAACAGTGAATTTTTAGAAGAACAGGTTATTTAGCACACTATTGTGAGAAAGAGCAAGTCGTAAATTTAAAAATTACAGTGTCAAGAAAGTGAAAATTAGAATTGGATTAAAGTTTTTATGTAGGCTTCAACTAGAGAGGGATAAACACCTAAATCAAATAATCCAGGATGACTGAAAAGATTACTGTAGTGAAAATCCTAACACAGTTCTGAAAGTAACCAAAGCAGAACATTAGACAACCCTCCCTGTCTGAGTTTCTATTTAGTGTACCACCCTGCTTATTTAACTTCTATGCAGAGTACATCATGAGAAACGCTGGGCTGGAAGAAGCACAGCTGGAATCAAGATTGCTGGGAGAAATATCAATAACCTCGGATATGCAGATGACACCACTCTTAGGGCAGAAAGTGAAGAGGAACTCAAAAGCCTCTTGATGAAAGTGAAAGAGGAGAGTGAAAAAGCTGGCTTAAAGCTCAACATTCAGAAAATGAAGATCATGGCATCAGGTCCCATCAGTTCATGGGAAATAGATGGGGAAACAGTGGAAACAGTGTCAGACTTTATTTTCTGGGGCTCTAAAATCACTGCAGATGGTGATTGCAGCCATGACATTAAAAGACGCTTACTCCTTGGAAGGAAAGTTATGACCAACCTAGATAGCATATTCAAAAGCAGAGATATTACTTTGCCAACAAAGGTCCATCTAGTCAAGGCTATGGTTTTTCCAGTGGTCATGAGACTGTGAAGAAAGCTGAGCACCAAAGAATTGATGCTTTTGAACTGTGGCGCTGGAGAAGACTCTTGAGAGTCCCTTGGACTGCAAGGAGATCCAACCAGTCCATCCTAAAGGATACCAGTTCTGGGTGTTCATTGGAAGGACTGATGCTAAAGCTGAAACTCCAATACTTTGGCCACCTCATGTGAAGAGCTGACTCATTTGAAAAGACCCTGATGCTGGGAAAGATTGAGGGCAGGAGGAGAAGGGGGACGACAGAGGATGAGATGGCTGGATGGCATCACTGACTCGATGCACATGAGTTTGGGTGAACTTCGGGAGTTGGAGATGGACAGGGAGGCCTGGCATGTTGTGACTCATGGGGTCACAAAGAGTTGGACACGACTGAGCGACTGAACTGAACTGATGGATTATTACATACTGAAGTTCTGAATATTAATAAAACACAAGTGCAATACTGACTGTCAAATTCAGCTTATGTAACACACCCTGTAAAATTATACTCTACACATTATATGTGATGAATAATCAGTAAAACAGGACTTCTATACCCTCTACACTAGCTTTAAAATTTCAGTTGCCTCCTTGCTAAATCAGACAAAAGCAAACAAAATGTCGACTACCTGGTTTCCGTACTTTCGTCAGCTCTTCATAGTCCTTGTTTTCTGGATTTGGAGATTCTAGAAAGCTGATTTCTTCTGCAATGCTTTCCCCTTCTTGGCTTCTGAGGTTGCCTTCCTCTTCTTGAGGAGGTGATTCCAATTCGGACTCTTCTGAATCAAGGAATATCTGACCAGCGATTACTCTGCTTGCTGGGCTATGGTTCTCTACCGACTCATCTGACGGCACAGAAGTCTGAGAATATAAAGTATTTTCAGTTACCAATAGTAATCAGACTCCTTCCAATCTAATCTGACCATTACTTTCACTAATCCAGACATAGCTCCTTCAGCTCCTTGAACGTGTCCTACTTACTTGCCTCTTCAGACTTTGGTTATCTGCCTATCATGTGTCCTCGTCACCTGCCTAAACCTGATTGTGCGGATTTCAACTTGGATGTTACCTCCCCTGCAAGAAGCCTTCCTTAAATCCCTTAAGTCTTGGTTCCCCTCCTTACTCCCAGTATATCTCATACTTCCCAGTATGACAGCCCTGTACAACTTCCTGTTTCTTACCTGCATTCCTCCTAGTCTAGAGATCAGGGATCATCTGTGACTGGTCTCTTTGAATAGGCAATAATCAACCTCATTCATTCAACCAATCAATTTAAGGGCATTAATAGATTTTGTTTTTAAAGAACTTATATAAGTGGAAACAATGACAGAGGTTAAATCTTCAAATTAAAAAACTAAAAAAAATGAATAAAATCAATCTCTCATTAGGCAGTAAAACATAACTACCTTAAGGCTCTTCAACACACAGATACATACACATTTAAGTTGAAATTAAACCTAGTAACCAACACTCTTAACAGAAATATTTATTATTCTCTGGGGGCTTCCCAGGTGGCTCAGTGGTAAAGAATCCACCTGCCAATGCAGATGCCACAGGAGATGCAGGTTCGATCCCAGGGTGGGAAGATCCTCTGGAGGAGGAAATGGCCACCCCCTCCAGTATTCTGGCCAGGAAAATTCCATGGACAGATGAGCCTGGTGGACTAGAGTCCATGGGGTCACAAAGAGTCGGATGTGACTGAGTGACTGAGCACTCCAACAGGTCAGTGATTTCCACCCTTCCCTGCCCCCAGAAGAATTAGTAATGATGCTAGCTATCTTTTTCTTTTTGAAATCCAATTCTGTTCCTCATAAGATGCAGATTTCATATCCTTTCTAAGATACATAATTCATGCTTTTAAATTGGGCATCAAACACTGGTCAATGCAAATCTGAGTACACACCTTGGAATCTACGGATTCATCCTGGTTGCCCTCTTCATCTGTAAAGAAATTTTAAGACAATTTAGTCGTCTTTCTTGTTTGGCAATCACAGGTATTACTAAGTGAAAGCAGTTGATAAGTATAATAAATAATAATCAGACACTGGATAATCTAGAATTATTTAAAAATTTGTTGTATTCAACAACTGTTCAGAAAAAACTAAGTGAAAGGAAAAAGGGGTGTTGGGGGTGGTATTTCTTCCTCTTTATCCAGGAAGGACAGTAGCTTCATCTGTTACACAGACAGGAAGACCAAGACCACCACCACCAAAACCAGGTATTTCTTCAGATACCATCCAGTTCTTTTGTATACAGTTAGTCCACTATTGAGCATGAGTTACTAAATTTATAAAAATAGAGCCCTCATTGTGTGGTTTGGGATTCCACTCCTTCTTTTCCTCTGCTCAGAATCTGAAGTTACTGTAGCTTATTTTAGTGATGACTAGCATTTTAGTATTCACTAAGACCACTTTCACTAATGGGCTTCCCTGGTGGCTCAGAGGTTAAAGCGTCTGCCTGCAATGCGGGAGACCTGGTTTCGATCCCTGGGTTGGGAAGATCCTCTGGAGAAGGAAATGGCAACCCACTCCAGTATTCTTGCCTGGAGAATCCCATGGACGGAGGAGCCTGGTGGGCTACAGTCCACGGGGTTGCAAAGAGTCGGATACAACTGAGCAACTTCACTTCACTTTCAAGACTACTAAAGATGGACATCGAGAATGATTAGCGGAGTTGCCAAAGACAGTTAGGATCTGTGTTTGACTTCACTAAAGATATAACCAGATAACATCACACTGTCATGTATCCATTCACATGAGATCTAATTATTAGGAAATCAATAGCCTATATTAACAATAAATCCAATCACTACTTGTATCTTTCTTCCAAATTCATATTAGCTGTTTTGGCTTTGTCAGATTAGATTAAGATTACTTCTGTTATTCTCTCTGTATTTCTCTGTTAATTCTATTCTAGCTGCTTCTTATTCTTTTTACTGCCTTATATAAACACATTCAGCAACCCAACTGGCCATTCACAAATATTTGATCTTTGTATTCCAATTAAAAAAACAAGTGTCAGATGATCTTTAAATTTCCTTCTTACTCGCTTCAGTACTGCCAGCTCCACAAGTTATGTGAGAAATTAACCATAGGCAAAAATGCTATAAACTATGTGATTTTTACTAGAAAATGTGGTGCTATGGTTGCCATTTACCTTTACTTCATATGATTATAACCTAAATATTATTGGTAACTTGTAACTCTTCAAAGTACAGCAAAAACATGTTTTGGAGTTTGTGTTAGCAAAGCACTGAACTAAACTTTAAGAAGTATAAGAAACTCATTATGTACCAAATACTCAACTCTATTTCAGGTTTTGTCTCCGTTGAATATTTCAGAAATCGGTCTAGTGGTGAGGTTCTGCCACATATAAAGGTGCTATTAATTCAAAGAAAACTTAAATGATCATTATTTTCACATTCACTACTTTTAGATTACCTTCCAAATATTTTATTTCTGGTGGGTGGGGAAAAGAGGAGAACAGCATATATCAGTCCCATAGGGCCTATAACTTTTAGGTTTATGGGTAGTGATGTCAATTAATAAACAGTCATTCTTTAGGCTCACTTCTTCACAAGTATTACCCAAAGCCCAAGTTCTAACATATGGTTCAAAGTCCATTTTCAGCAAATCTTTGGAAAAAGGAAAAAAAATTCACCTCTATTACACAACTACATTGTATGTGTGAATGTATTTAATTAGTTACAAATTTTAACTAGTTAATATATCAAGGGCAGATATTAAATGTGAAATGTATAGGGTATACCCCCAAATTCTGAAACTTATTCTATTAGTCAGAACTCTTAAATCATTAACCACCCAGCTGAGTACCTTGCCACAACAGGTCATGTATGTAGCTAATAGGTAAATAATATAGATGCCTATAAATAAATTATAAAAAATGTATATTTGAGACACTATAAGCTGTTAGGCATCAGAGTAGCAGGGTATGTTTTTGAACTCCCAGAGACATGGAAACTTGTGACATCAGGGTATTTCATACGAATTGCATCATGCTTCTCTTTCTCTTCTAACAAACCAGGAATATATACTCGGGTTACTGGAAAATTAAGAAAATTCTCACTTACTAAACTGGGAAAGCCTACTCCAGATGGTAATCTGAAAGCATCAGCTATTTTCTTTGTCAAACTAATAGGTCCATTCACATAATACTTTACAAATAAGTTTCTCATAACCTAGAAACTTCTGATAGGCAGTCAGGTAAGGATGAAAAATACTGAAGTTACATATAAATAAAAAGAATACAGTAGTGCTTTTATCAGATTACATATATCAAGCAAGAAGAAAAATGCAAAAAGGATACAGCGAAGAGTTAAGGATTTCTCACTCAACAGTACTGTATCCAAATATCATGGTTTACATTACTTTGGTAATCATATCCCCTGCTTTGAGAAAGACCAATTTTCAGTTTTATTATATTAGTTAACAAAACTGCTTAGTATCAAGGATCATCTTTCAAGGGAAAGTGGTCACTACAAATTCATCTTCTAATTGTCATGTAGATTAAACAGACAGACGGATACACTTTTAAACACAGAAAGTCTGGAAAGTTTAGTGAAAAGAGATCAGACATCCTGTTTTCGGATTTGCCACTGAATCTGTGCAGATCCTAGGATACTGTTGATTCTTAACTACTCCAAATCCAAGGCCTGGCAACTAGGCTCAAAACCTGGCTTCATGGCATGTCAGTGTTACACACGCAGTTCAATGCGGCAAGCCTGCTCAGCTTCTTATCCCAAGTGTCAAAGGGAAGAACATCACCTGCCCTGTTGACTCTCGATAAAGTTTTAAGGAACAAAGGAGAGTGAAAGGAAACATATTTTGCAATCTGAAATATATGGCGTGACTATTACCTGAAATACCTAGCAGTGGACCTAATTCACAAGACTCCATATTATTATTTGGCATTAAAAAAACAAACAAAACCAGAAACGAACAGTAAACTATTTTAACCAGTAAGCCACTTCCTGTCAAAATCAAGAAAACATGTGAGAAGTTAAAGCATGTTTCATTATAATCTGGAGAAATTGAAGGAGAAATATCTTTTAAATCTCCTCCTTTAAATTTATTTATTCAGAAGGAAAAGAAAATGTTTATAATAAAAGTACAAAATTTTTACACAGCTTCAAGGTAAGTTATTAGATAATAGCTACTAACCACGACAGGACCAAGATTCCCTTTGCTGGCTGATCAAATTCTACCTGGCAAAAATGCGACTCGCCCCGGGTAACTGCTAACAGTCAAACATTTTAAGTCAACACTAAATTGTGAACCTCATTTTTAAATAGGAGCAAAACTTTTTAAGCTAAAAATGAGGCCAACACGTTGTATAAATAAGCTATTTAATGAATAAAAAAGCCAACTGAAAGTCCATGTACTCAATTTATAAAACTATCTCACTTAAGTGTCTTATCATATTTGCTCTTCATGTCAGCATGCACATCTAACATTGTTCTAGTTCGAGTTAAGTAAGGCTTTAGCCTCTACCAGAGAAATGTTTCTGCAGTTTAATATAATGGAAATCAGAGCAGACGTTTTGTGAACCTAGTCCTTTGCTTGTATCAACACAACCCAAAGATTTAACAATTTTATTATTAACAGTCTTCTATTATAATCTACTGGGAATCCCAACTGTTGATTAAAAGACTTCTTCAGTCATCATCTCCACTGAAATGACACTTTGGATATGTGAAATCTGGTCAAAAGAAAATGCAGGAAAATGTTTATATGCTTTTTCTTTAAATTCTGCAAACTGAATTCAGAGGGATACACATTGTGTTCTTACCTATTTCTTACACTTTAGTGTGAAGAATCACTTGTGCAGCTTGTTAAACAAACAGATCTGCTAACCCATTCCAGACCTAAAACTGCATTTTTAACAAACACATAAGACAAATCATGATGCAGGTGGCTCCTGGACCACAGGGACTTCACTGCACTGATTTCATACTTCCTTTGATCAAATAACTACGAGCAGTGCTTCAGGAGTTACACCGAGTTTTAAAGATCTGGTCATGAACACAGATTAACAAGAAAAGGGGAGGCGGGGGCAGACTTTAAAGCTTGATGTTGGCAGTAAAGGAACTGGCATATGCTTGCTTGTTGCTTTTGAAACGGTGTCTTACACCACATTATGGATAGAATTTTAGGTTTAGATCTCTTATTTTAGAAGCAGAATGACGTTACAACACTGACTTACAACTAGGACAGATAATTTGAGGATTCAAATAACCATCTGGGAAATTTTCTGTTGGGGAAAAAAAAAAGCGTTGACATTTATACCCTGCCTTGTTCCAAAAAAATTTAAAGCCACGGAACAGCTGTTTCGTTAACTGAAACCAATTAAAATTCAAAAGCTTTACTGTACTAATTCTTTCTTTACCAACACTTGGAAACACTAAGTGCTTCTTTACCAACACTCTCAAAACAGACGTTTTCAGATGTTGGCAGATTAAACTATTAAAGAAGGGAAATGATAATTTCCACAGCCAGGGTATAAATTAGCTAATTGGGAAAACAATTCAAAGGCACATGAATCTATTTATGAAAAAAAAAAAAAAGTTAAATCTAGAGGCTATACATGTTACACTGATGGAAAAAAAAAAAAACAAGTTTTTTCTTTTCTTGAAAAATGACCGTCAGCAAACATGGGTCACAGCTCAGAAACCCTGTGACACAGTGAAAAAACAAAAACAAAAAACCCTTTCTCAGGAATTTTTTCTTTAAAAGGGGTACCAGACTAGGGACGATCAGATCAAAAGCCTTCGTTCGTTGTTTTTTTTTTTTCAATAAACAGAGACAGGATCATCTGAGGTGCCATGCAAACCCAACCAAACACTGTCAACATCCTGCTTTTTTGATGGACCTGGCTCTGCCCAGGGGACAAGCTCAGGTTGTGCGAAGTTTCTAAAGCGACGGAGCACAGCATCTCCGTGGCAGTCGTGGGTCCCTAAGCTGTCGGGGTTCACGCCCATCGAATCAGTCCTCCTTCCTAAGGAGTCGTGCAAGTTTGTCAAGTGAGGAGAGGCGTGGGCAGTGTGTTGGGCGGGGGGGACCCTTCTCTTCCTTCCCTCGCAAGCTCCCCTCAACAAACACTCTGGCCCCGGGCATCCCAAACCCAACAGAGGACCGTGAGTGACAGGCGAGGGCGAGGCTGGAGCCCCCACGGCCCTGCCACGGGAAGGAGGCCGGAGCGGGGGGCGGTGGCTCCCGGCCTCCAGTCCGAGGGGGGCGGATACTGACCCGAGGACGCCAAGGCCGAGCCCAGCAGCACTGCCCAGAGCAGCAGCGTCAGCCCGACCCAGACCCGCATCCTGCTCCCAAGGGCCGCTGCCACCCCCTGGTGCTGTCTCTTCCGCCTCGGCCACCACCAGCTCAGCCTCCTCCTCCGCCGCCGCCGCCGCCTGGCCGCTGGGCTTCCTGCTCTGGTCTCCTTCCTCCACCCCTTCCCAGACCTCCCTGTCCCAGCGGGCAGCCAATCCACGCCCGCCGCCGCGTACGCCTCGCCCAATCGTCGCGGCCCTCCCCGCCCACCTAATTTCCCCGCCCCCTAGGTCAAGGATTCGACCAATCGCTATGCGCGATTCTCACACTGGCTGTCTCGGTTGGACCACGGCCTCAGCGACATGGCCCCAGCTAATTGGTAAGCTCCTTGGTTTAACCATCCCGGAATCGGAGCGAGAGCCCGGAATTGGACGAGGGTAGTCACCCAGGAGACTACAATTCCCACAATGCACTTCATGGGCCTCTCTCTCCGGTGTGGCCTCTTGGGAAACGTAGTCCGTTGTGGGGCAATATCTAAAAGCGCCGGTTCTGTAGAAGTTAAGAGAACTTAGCTAACACCTGAACCAGACGCCCTCTCAAGGCCATGAACCCAGAGGTTGTTGTTTTATTTTTTTGGGCGCCAAGTAATTATCAAGAAGGGGCTTCTCCGGTGTGGTGCTAGTGGTAAAGAATCCTGCCAATGCAGGAGACCTGGGTTCGATCCCTGTGTCGCAGAAGAACCCCTAGAGGAGGAAATGGCACCCTACTTCAGTATTCTTGCCTGGAAAATTCCATGAACAAAGGAGCCGGGCAGGCAACAGTTTGTGGGGCCCTCAAAGAGTCCCCCGGGACTAAGCGACCGAGTGCACAAATATTAAGAAACACACATTATAAGATTAATAAGAGTTTGTGGTGTGTTAACTCATTGGAAAAGACTCTGATTCTGGGAGGGATTGGGGGCAGGAGGAGAAGGGGACGACAGAGGATGAGATGGCTGGATGGCATCACCGACTCGATGGACGTGAGTCTGAGTGAACTCCGGGAGTTGGTGATGGACAGGGAGGCCTGGCGTGCTGCGATTCATGGGGTCCAAAGAGTCGGACACGACTGAGCGACTGAACTGAACTGAACTGAAAGCTCTTCTTCCTCTTAGTTTTATTTAGAGAGTTTGGATTGGGCTTAGTGATAACAGCACTGAGGAAAAAATACAATGGCTAGACTGAACGCGAGGTATTTCTTTTTAACTTAAATGAAACAGTACCTGGTATAGGGATACCAGGTTGGCACTCACTAACCGGCCTCCTTTCCCCTACAAAACAAAAGGAAATAAATCCTACCCAGTATCAGAAAAACATCTACTTCTGCTTTATTGATTACACCAAAGCCTTTGACTGTGTAGATCACAACAAACTGGAAAATTTTTCAAGAGATGGGAATACCAGATTACCTTACCTGCCTCCTGAGAAATCTGTATGCAGGTCAAGAACCAACAGTTGGAACCGAACATGGAAAAACAGACTGGTTCCAAATTAGAAAAGGAGTACATCATGGCTGTATGTTGTCACCCTGCTTATTTAACTTACATGCAGAGAACATCATGTGAAATGCTGGGCTGGATGAAGCACAAGCTGGAATCAAGATTGCCAGGAGAAATATCAATAACCTCAGATATGCAGATGACACCACTCTTATGGCAGAAAGCGAAGAAGAACTAAAGAGGCACTTGATGAAAGTGAAAGAGTGAAAAAGCTGGCTTAAAACTCAGCGTTCAAAAAACAAAGATCATGGCATCTGGTCCCATCACTTCATGGCAAATAGATGGGGAAACAATGGAAAGAAACAGTGACAGACTTTATTTTCTTGGGTTTCAAAATCACTGCAGATGGTGACTGCAGCCATGAAACTAAAAGATGCTTGATCCTTGGAAGAAAAGCTATGACCAACCTAGAAAGCATATTAAAAAGCAGAGACATTACTTTGCTGACAAAGGTTGATCTAGTCAAAGCTATGGTTTTTCCAGTAGTCGTGTATGGATGTGAGAGTGGTACTGTAAAGGAAGCTGAGCACCAAAGAATTGATGCTTTTGAGCTGTGGTATTGGAGAAGACTCTTGAGAGTCCCTTGGACTGCAAGGAGATCCAACTAGTCAATCCTAAAGAAAAATCAACCCTGAATATTCATTGGAAGGACTGATGCTGAAGCTGAAACTCTGATCCTTTGGTCACTTAATGCGAAGAACAGACTTATTGGGAAAGACCCTGATGCTGGGAAAGATTGAGGGCAGGAGGAGAAGGGGTCGACAGAGGATGAGATGGTTGGATGATATTACCGAGTTGATGGACATGAGTTTGAGCAAGCTCCAAGAGTTATTGATGGACAGGGAAGCCTGGCGTGCTGCAGTCCATGCGGTCGCAAAGAGCCAGACACAACTGAGCAACTGAACTGACTAACAGATCATGTCAATACTAGTTATTTTTACAAGGGTCACCAGATAATAATAATCTTGAAAAGGGGGCCAACAGTCTTTGAAAAACCCTTTCACGTATTTGTGCTCATCACTCTCCTTTTGTCAGTTACATTGTTCTCTTCATTGACTACCTAGGTCTTAGGTTGACTAGGTTCAGGTATCTAGGTTGACATATTTGGAGATAAAGGTGACAGTGATTACATTGCGGAAGTGGAAATAGTCTTGTGTATTAAGTACCAACTCCAGCATGCTCTCATGAGGTAGCAGGGCAGTGGCTTAATGCTCCTGCTCCTTCAAAAACTGGGTCATTCTGTTTTCCTTAGCATTCACCCACAGGCAACTCTTAGGTCTGGAACCTAGACATTCTGAGTTCGGGATTTTGGAGAAGTTCACTCTGGACAAGAATCTTCATACCATTTGTGTTCCATCTTCTCTGATGAAGAGTCCTCTTTTCCAGGAAAAGGATAAAAAAAAAAACTTGTTCAACATTCACATTGGAGAGGACGAAGGACAAATGCTGTCCCATGAAAAAGAGTTCTCTTTTCTAATACTAAAAAGTATTAGCACGATTCATCTCTATTTTTGTCACTAAGTGCTTCCTTAGAGTTCCTCTGATTTTTAAATTATAGAGTAAAATCTAGTATATTATGTGGCCATTTTCCCCTTTCTCACTGAAAACTTCCCTGCTGGCCCTCATTTTCCCTTACCTGCCTGATGCACCTGAGTTCTAGCCATATTCACCAACACCATTCTATCTTCTCTCTAACCTAAACTACATACCACAGCCAGATTAATTTCCCTTAAACACTGCTTTCATCTGCTTTTCCAAAAATTTCCAATGGCTGGCTTTGTCATAGAATAAAAAAAAATTAGAACATCTGACAAAATAGAAACTTGTACAGATAGTTCTACTTTCTCAGGAGGATTATTGGGAAAGAAACTTCTGCCTTCCACAAGAGAAGCAGTGATTATCTGATTGATAAGATTGAGGAAAGCTCACTGCTTGGTTAAAATCTAACTTCATCTTTTTTCATCTTTTTTCTTTACTGAGTGCTTCTTACATTGCAAGCCCTGTGCTAGGCACTGCACTGATAAATTGCCAACTTCTCCTTTACTATTTTCTCGATTTCTGTATTAACACTCTCTTGTTTTCTCTTGGGCTCCTTTGCTGTCTGCCCACTGCTCTGCTGCTGCTTCTTAGCCACAACGCTGGCATCTTCCCAGTTTCACTGGCAGTTCATTTTAGCTGAGCCTTCTCCTTTCAGGCCAGTCTTCATTAATCCTTATTTCTCTGAGTGTCTGCAGAACAGTCACAAACTTGCCTTTTAAATTTGTGGTAGTTTGCTGAGACCAAAGACAATTATACAATTAAGTGTATAGGTATATAGCATTGAACATCTACTAGCCTTAGATGATCTTTGATTAATGATGTGTGTGTGTGCTCAGTTGCTCCATTGTGTCCAGCTCTTTGTGAGCCCATGGACTATAGCCTGCCAGGCTCCTCTGCCCGTGGAATATTCCAGGCAAGAATATTGGAATGGGGTGCCATTTCCTCCTACTCCAGGGGAGCTTCCAGACCCAGGGATTGAACCCAAGTCTCCTGCATGGCAGGTGGATTCTTTACCACTATTGCCTCCTGGGAAGCCCTGATTAATAGATACACCTTACCGATAAAGTGTTCTAACAATATTTTCAAAGCACATGTTGTGTACCGTAGATTAGTCTTAAAATATCTACCATAATTTTATCTTACAGGAAATATTAAGGAGCCCTTGTGCCCCTATTACACAGGAAATTCACCTCACTCCTATTCACCTCATCTGAAAACCAGATATGTTGTTCATTCCCTCTTCACCAAGTCACTAGGTCTATCGTGAAGTTCAAAAGAGATATGGGGTGAGGAGGAGTGATTTCTTCGTTATAGAATTGCCTACACATGTTATTTCTTACTGATTCTTTGAGGCAAAGGAGCAAAACAAGTTAAAATTAGTTTTTATTAAGACTTATAAAGTTAACTTTATTACCTTAATTTGAAAAGGGTTTAGAGCTGCTAAAGCTATTGTCTTAGGCCAGCAATGAGTTACTGACATGTTCTGAGACCTTAACACCCTGGGGAAATTCTAAGCCTCCTGAGCAGGTCTTTAAAATGGTGTGGGAAAGCCAGGTTTATTTTGTCAGTCTGCTACCTTGCATGATGATTAATTAGTGAAAAGGTAGTAGATTTTCCATGGCTTTATCCAGACTGAGCACACATTCCTCAAGGTTTCCTGCCAGCATTCCCAGTTAAGTTGTGTACTCAGTCAATTTGCACAAAATGTTAGCATTATTTATTAATTCATAGACTGCTTTACTATTTGCTCAGCTGTCTGTACCCTGTTCTACTTGCTAATGTCAGTGTTCTAGTTCATTGTTACAGATTTCCAAGTTACAGAACACCTTTTTGCTCTGCATTACGACACAGCATAGGACCCAGAGGAGGTAGACAATAAGTGGCTTGTTATTCCGTTGAAATTGATGTGACCTTATTCTATTGAAATGAATCAAACAATCCATAACTATTCAGAACCTCTGCAATGTGTTGAGCATGTGAATTCAGCTTGCTCTTCGTTTAAGGATGGTGAGATAGCCTTCAGAGCCTTTTCCTGAGAACAGAGTGATGATCAGTATTTCTAGTCAAGTATCCTTACCCATGTTATTTTTAGAGATCTATTTGAGTTGGCAAAAATGTGTGAAGGCTGCCAGTGCTTGAATTATTGTATCTGCCAGTGCAGGATTAGGGAGAGAGGAGGAATTGTAGGTTTTCCCCTCAGGGCTTGGAAAAGAAGATATTTTCTTTCAGGTAGATGAGGGGAATCAAAGTCATTATTTTTATGTTTGTTTTTCATGGATAAATGAAAATATAGGTCTTTGCATCGTATTGTAAGGTAGAACCTGGCATCTCTTTCTGCACATTCTGAGCTCCTTGAGTAAGTGGATAATGGTTTTATATCCCATTGTATCACCTGGAATTCCAGATTGTATATGGCAAGTCAATAATTAGTAATCAAAACAAACAAGCTTTAAATGTTCCACTCACTTTCTATAACTGTCTCGTAGAAGTCAAGTGTAGATCCAAGATTGCAGAGAAGTGTATGCAGTATACTACCTAAGTGTGTAGCAACAGAATGAATGGGGTTGGGTGTGTGAGTGTAAGGCTCTGTTTACCAAGTTTCATCCAGAACTGACATTTACTTTGGAGGTGTGTATTCTTTCTGAGCAGCATTGACTCACAACAGATAAAGGAAAAGTCAGGATAGCTTTATACCTTGAATAAACAGACAGGCATCATTTGACCTGTTTTTTTTTCATAAATTTAACTTCCCTGGTGGCTCAGACAGTAGAGTGTCTGTGTACAATGCAGGAAACCTGGGTTCGATCCCTGGGTTGGGAAGATCCCCCTGGAGAAGGAAATGGTAACCCACTCCGGTATTCTTGCCTGGAAAATCCCATGAACTGAGGAGCCTGATAGGCTGCAGTCCATGGGGTTGCAAAGAGTCGGACACAGCTGAGTGACTTCACTTTCTTTTCACTTCTTTCTGGAGAAAGTCTGGGTTATAATTAAATTTCAGTAAGAATTTGATTAAGGGAATCTTAGAAAATGGAGATAAACCAATGGGAGCTCCCATTGTTAGCTCCTCTGTAGATGGCAGTGTGTTTCATTTGTGAATGTTGGGTTAGGAACATTATGTTCATAGGATAATCTTTCCTTTCTTCCTTCATTGGTTCAACAAATATTTGGGTGGCACAGTCAATGGCCTCCAGCCAAAGATCAACCAAAGGAATACACCAGTCATTGAACATACTGGGTTTAGTACTTACTGCAATGAGGAAGAACACACACACTGAAGGGTGTTTCAGGATGGGGGATTTAAATGAAAACTGTTATAGGATTTGGGATTTAGCTGAGTGATTTGTGGGAGAATCCAGGGAAGCCAGGTTTACTCTCGACTGGATGCTATTAGAAGTACCCCTGATTTCTATAATTTGGTAGAAATCTATTGATAAACCCCCTTGGACTGCAAGGAGATTCAGCCAGTCCATCCTAAAGGAGATCAGTCCTGAGTGTTCATTGGTAGGACTGGTGTTGAAGCTGAAACTCCAACACTTTGTCCACCTGATGCAAAGAGCTGACTCATTTGAAAAGACCCTGATGCTGGGAAAGATTGAGGGCAGGAGGAGAAGGGGACAACAGAGGATGAGATGGTTGGATGGCATCACCGACTCGATGGACATGGGTTTGGGTGGACTCCGGGAGTTGGTGATGGACAGGGAGGCCTGGCGTGCTGCAGTTCATGGGGTTGCAAAGAATCGGATATGACCGAGCGACTGAACTGAATTGAACTGAATCGATAAACCTTATCTTAAGGGAGATGAGACTAGAAGGAGGATAAAGCTGTCATTGGTGAAGAAGCAGCAGTTACTCATTTGGGCCAAGAGAGGACGTATTTAGTGTTTTGCGAGTGGCACAGGGAACTTGTTTTTGTTTGTGTTTGGGTAAAATTATGAAATAATTGTATCTTGGTCTCAGGGTAACCTGTCTGCGGGTGGTATTCTGTGACACTGTTTATGTCCAATGGGAGAACAACAGGGCCTAGGTGTGCGAGCCAAGGGCGGTTTCTGAATGCCGTGGGCTGCTCTTTGTTTATCCTTCTCAGCCCTTCCCAGGAGGCCCTTGATGCTGGGGATTCTGCAATGCACACAACACACAAAAGTTACGGAGTTTATATTCTAGTAGGAGGAGAAAAAAAGAATATACTATATTAGAAGATGATAAATGCTCTAGAGAAAAAACATAGAACAGAAGGAATTAGGATTCGAAGGGGAGGGTTGGAACCACTTAAATTTAAAGAAGGGAGGTCAGGAGGTTTCCCTGTAATACACATGTTTGAACAAAGATTTATATTGATGAGCGTATTAAGCCATAAAGATGTGAGAGTGAGGAACCTTCGGGAATAAGGAGAAGGAAACAAAGATTCCAGGGGAAAACCCCACCTGCTGTGCTCTAAGAACAGCAAGAAGGCCAGTGCTGCAGAGGGACTTGCAAGTGAAGGGGAGGTCAGAGAAGAGATGGGGCCGGATGGTTTAGGGATTTGCCGTCAATGTTAAGGGGTAATCAGAACACTACTATTTAATACTCAGAGACTGACTATCTGGAAGTGTGGCTTGAATAAGGGCCTAGAGTTTTCCCCTGTGCCGCGCTGCAATGACCAATTAATTACACAAAGTCTTTGTTCATCGTTTGGCCATATGCTACAGTGGCCGTTTCCCTCGTAGCTCCGTCGGTAAAGAGTCTGCCTGCAATACAGGAGACCCGGGTTAGATTTCCGGGTAGGGAAGATCCCCTGGAGAAGGAAATGGCAACCCATTCCAGTATTCTTACCTGGAAAATCCCGTGGACAGAGGAGCCTGGTGGGCTATGGTCTATGGGGTTGCAAGAGTTTGTCAGGACCAAGCGAATAAGCACGCAGCCATATGCTAAAGCAACCAATTAAAACAATTGTATTCAAAAGTTTGATTCATAGGAAGTTCTTACACTGGTTAGAAATTGAGATAGATAAGTGTAAAATAGCCATTATCAAGAGAAGGATGGTCAAATAAGTATTTTCAAAATATTGAAGTAATACTGTAAATACAATCCGTTTTGAAGTAAATTAGGAATTTTGATTATCTCCTATACTTGAATAGGCCCCACCTATGCTGGGATGACTTTGTATAAATCTAACTCATTATATGTTACATATATTAAAATAACAATCACTAAATATCAATATCAATAAATTTAATAATTAAACAATTAACTAAATAAATGTCAATAAATTAAATAAAAATAGTAAATTAAGTATATATTAAGAAATCAAATATATATTCATATATTCATGGTAAACATGTGTATACATAAACACACATGTATATAATTAAAACAATTGAGAATGAATTGCAGACATGATACCTCTTTATCCCTACATGTATTAGTGTGTATTTTTTGAAAACAAAGCCTTGGAAATCCCATGGAGAGATGAGTGTGAGCGTGGCAGGCTACAGTCCATGGGGGTCACAAAAGAGTCACACCACATACCTATTAAACAACAACAACAGATAATCACAGAACTGTTAACAAAGTTAGGAATTTACCACTGATTCAAACACTGTCATCTAATCTACCAATGTTATTCAGATTGTCCTGGTTTGTCATGTCCCATTACTGCTGCTGCTGCTGCTGCTAAGTTGCTTCAGCCGTGTCCGACTCTGTGCAACCCCATAGATGGCAGCCCACCAGGCTCCTCTGTCCCTGGGATTCTCCAGGCAAGAATACTGGAGTGGGTTGCCATTTCCTTCTCCAATGCACGAAAGTGAAAAGTGAAAGTGAAAGTGAAAGTGAAAGTGAAAGTGAAGTCGTGCCTGACTCTTAGCGACCTCATGGACTGGAGCCTACCAGGCTCCTCCATCCATGGGATTTTCCAGGCAAGAGTACTGGAGTGGGGTGCCATTGCCTTCTCTGCATGTCTCATTAGTCACCCTTTAATGTGGTACATTTAACGTGGTACATCCTTTAATGCCGTAATCCTTTAATGCGGTGCAGTTCTTGAAGGTGTGTGTGCTACTGTGTTTCCCTGAACCTCACTATATTGACGTTTTTAAAGTGTTTAAATAAGTTATTTCCTAGAATGTGCCCTAATTTCAGTTTGTGCCATTACACACACTTGGTAAGAATACCTTAGAGGTGATGCTGAATTCTTCTCAGTACATCACGTCAGGAACCAAATGCTGGTGGTTAGTCCAAATCCTGGCAATAATAACTTTGATCAATTGGTTAAGGAGAGATGCCTCCACTATATTTTTGATTTGTAATTAATATGTATCTTGTAGAAGGTACTTTGAGACTTTGTAACCATCTCATTAGCTCTCAAACATTCACCTACTAGCTTTACCAGTGTATTCATGTTTCTTGCCTGAATCAATAATTACTATGGTGATTGACAAATGGTTATTTTTTAATTCCATCATTCTTTCTGTATTTATTATTAGCTTTCTAGTGTAGGCAGAGCATTATCTTTTATTTATTCATTTAATTAATTTACATTGGTACAGACCCATGTATTCTTTCAGTTCAGTTCAGTTCAGTTCAGTCACTCAGTCGTGTCCGACTCTTTGTGACCCCATGGACCGCAGCACGCCAGGCCTCCCTGTCCATCCGGAGTTTACTCAAACTCATGTCCATTGAGTTTGAGATGCCATCCAACCATCTTATCCTCTTTTGTCCCCTTCTCCTCCCTTCAGTCTTTCCCAGCATCAGGGTCTTTTCCAATGAGTCAGCTCTTTGAATCAGGTGGCCAAGGTATTGGAGTTTCAGCTTCAATATCAGTCCTTCCAATGAACACAAGGACTAATCTCCTTTAGGATGGACTGGTTGAATCTCCTTGCAGTGCAAGGGACTCTCAAGAGTCTTCTCCAACACCACAGTTCAAAAGCATCAATTCTTCGGCACTCAGCTTTCTTTATAGTCCAACTCTCACATCCATATGTGACTACTGGAAAAACCACAGCCTTGACTAGACGGACCTCTGTTGGCAAAGTAATGTCTCTGCTCTTTAATATGCTGTCTAGGTTGGTCATAACATTCCTTCCAAGGAGTAAACATCTTTTAATTTCATGGCTGCAATCACCATCTGCAGTGATTTGGGAGCTCCAAAAAATAAAGTCTGCCACTGTTTCCACTGTTTCCCCATCTATTTGTCGTGAAGTGATGGGATCGGATGCCTTGATCTTTGTTTTCTGAATGTTAAGCTTTAAGCCAACTTTTTCACTCTCCTCTTTCACTTTCATCAAGAGGCTCTTTAGTTCTTCTTCACTTTCTGCCATAAGGGTGATGTCATCTGCATATCTGAGGTTATCGATATTTCTCCCAACAATCTTGATTTCAGCTTGTGCTTCTTCCAGCCCAGCATTTCTCATGAGGTACTCTGCATAGAAGTTAAATAAGCAGGGTGACAATATACAGCCTTGACGTACTCCTTTTCCTATTTGAAACCAGTCTGTTGTTCCCTGTCCAGTTCTAACTGTTGCTTCCTGACCTGCATACAGATTTCTCAAGAGGCAGGTTAGGTGGTCTGGTATTCCCATTTCTTTATTCAATAGCTTATAATCTTCATTATCATTATTATTTTGATGTTCAGATCGCCTCAGATTTGGCCAGTGAGTACTCCTTCAAACTGACTCCTACATCTTTTTGACATGTCCCCATCATTTTTTTTTTTTTGCTTTTCCTAACCCAGTACTGGAACCAGACATTTCTCCAGAGAAGCCTGCTTTCTTTCAGTGGAGAAGGTGTTTACATTCCAGGAATACCCATCGCTATGTGGCGTTAAATGTTTCTAAAATCTCTGAGTGGACTCAGTTGGGAAGTGAGTGTCTGTGTGTCTTTGTATGTGTATAAGCTTGTGAATGCACACACACACCTATAATTCACATATACATAGCCATACACATCTGTACCTGTTTCTGTATTTATCTTTCTATATATTAAAACCTCTGAGGAAATGAACATCTGACATCCAGAGCTGAGCCGTAGAAAAAATAGAAGAAAGTATCTGTAGTACTGTACTCTTGAAAAAAATGATCCAGTGATATCAGGGTACTAGCTCTTCTTTTCTCGACATAGATGACACGGTAGCAATGGATTGCATTCTGAACAGCTGCTTCAAACTTCGTGCACCGGCCTGCACTTGGGTCTTGTGCTTCAAAAACTCACAGCGCCTCTTCAAATAAAGACAACTCCCCTGCCCTTTGCTGCATCATGACTCTGCAGTTCTTCAGTTGCTTCTCCTTTCTCTTCTCTCTCTCTGTTCTTTCTCTGGCCCTCTACTCACACCAGGCCTTCATTAGTGAGCTCCTCACGCTGCACAGCAAGGAATTCGTGTGCACCATCTTTTCACCTTGCCCCACTCTCTCAATGATTTTCACCTTAGTTTCCATCGTTATCGCTTGGTGCTTCTTAGCAGGACCAGCTACATCACCACTGCTTTTGTGCCTGCTTCTAGACATCCTGGGCTGAAAGAAAGATACTATACTATTGTATGCTGTACAGTATTATACAGTAAAGTACACAAAGCAAAACCACTCACAGAGGATGCATGCATATGTCAATGAACACCAGACACGTGAACTAACTTATCACGATTGGACATAAGAACATGTGTTCATATCTTTGAAAGTTTGCAACCCGAATGTTCACCTGTAGTGCAAGTGTTGTAGATATGTTTTAAAGTGGATATAACTGGTGGGACTGCAAAGGCTTTCAACTGCTGAGGAAAATTGTTTGATAGTAGTTCTTATACATCAAAACATACACTTTCAAAATACCCACCTTCTGGTGAATGGATAAACAAATGGAATACTACTCAGCAAAAAAAAAAAGGAAAAGACAGACTGGTTTGTACACATCATTGATAAATCATAAGAATCTTATGTCGAGTGACAGAAACCAGACAGAAAAGAGAGTACATCTTTCATGATTTTATTCATGTAGAGCTGAAGAACAGGTGAGACTAATTATAGTGAGGAGACTCAGAATAGCAGCTGCTTGGTGTAAGGGTGGGTAGGGCCACTGGCAAGAGGCAGGAGGGAAATTTTGGATAATGGCACCTTCAATAGTCTAATTAGTGGGTAGTTCACATGAGTAGATACATTTGTCGGAATTCACAGATCCATACATTTTACTGTATGCAAACAATACATTGGGGCAGGCAAAATAAGGAACCCTCCCAGAAGGTGTCCTAATCCCCAAACCTATGACTATGTTACCTTATAAGGTGTAGGGCTTTGCTGATGGATCAAGTTAAGGGTCTGGAGATGGGAAGATTCTCCTGGATTATCCGGATGGTCTAAATCACAATCATTCTTACAAGAGGGAGGCAGGAGGCTCCGTGTCAGAAGGAGAAGATGTGACGATGGAGGCAGGGGTGATGCCATTGCTGAAAGGGAGTCATGTGTCCAGGGGGAGACAGCCTCTAAAAGCTGGAAAAGGCAAGGCATGGGTTTTCCCTTAGAACCTCCAGAAGTAACACGGCCATGCTAGTTTCTTGATTTCAGCCTTAGAAGGTCTAGTTTTGGACTTCTGACATCCAGAACTGTAAGAGTATAAATCTGTGTCCCAAACCACTGAATTTTTGGTAGTTTGTTAAAAAGTAAAAGTGAAAGTCAGTCAGTCATGTCCGACTCTTTGCAACCCCATGGACTGTAGCCCACCAGCCTCCTATGTCCATGGACTTCTCTAGGCAAGAGTACTGGAGTGGGCTGCCATTCTCTTCTGCAGGGGATCTTTCCAACCCAGGGATCTAACCCAGGTCTCTCGCATTGTGGGCTGATTCTTTACCATCTGAGCCACCAGGGAAGCCCACGAATACTGGAGTGGGCAGCCATTCCCTTCTCCAGCGGATCTTCCTGACCCAGAAATGGAACCGGGGTCTCCTGCATTACAGGTGGATTCTTCACCAGCTGAGCTACCATAAAGTCCATAGCCACAATAGGAGACTAATTTATACCTCATTTTAAAATTTATTTAAAAATACAGCTCTTAAAGAGCAGTCTCAGATGGTACCAAAAAAAAAATCCCCATTGTAGAACAGACCTGGGTTCCATTCTGGACTGTGTCACCTGCTAGCTCAGCCAGGGAACCTTTGCCAAGTTATGCAACATCCCTGAGGCTCAGTTTCTTAATCTACGAACTCAGAATCACTAAATCACTATTGCCTTGCTTCTCAGACTTGTCATGAATACTATAAGCAATAAAATAAGAAAAGATTCTGTCCACAGAAGACCGAAAAGGTAAACTTCATTATTGCTGGACTTGTCATTCATCACAAATGCATGACTGACTAATGGTGATTGGGCAGTTTGAATTTTCCCTCTGGTACGAAAGATAATTAGAGTAGAGGGGCAAAGGTCACGTGGAGAACTTATCAGGCTGTTCTTGTTCATTTTTTAAAAACAACTTTTTATTTTGAAATACTTTAAGACTCAAAAGACATTGCAAAATAGGTTATCTATTCATTTTCAAAGGTGCTTATTACTTCTACTTATTACACTCCTTGGAGAAGGCAATGGCACCCCACTCCAGTACTCTTGCCTGGAAAATCCCAGGGACGGAGGAGCCTGGAAGGCTGCAGTCCATGGGGTCGCTGAGGGTCAGGCACGACTGAGTGACTTTGCTTTCACTTTTCACTTTCATGCATTGGAGAAGAAAATGGCAACTCACTCCAGTGTTCTTGCCTGGAGAATCCCAGGGATGGGGGAGCCTGGTGGGCTGCCATCTATGGGGTTGCACAGAGTCGGACACGACTGAAGAGACTTAGCAGCAGCAGCAGCAGCAGCATTCCACTCCTACTGGCAATCTGGGCGGATCCTAGATTTGCTCAGTGTCCAATCATATTGGAGTAACTAAGTAACAAAAGTAACTAAGGTTTGCTGTGAACTCCCACTTTACACACTTGGTTGTCATTTACACTTGATGCTAATGGTAACACGAGAGGGGTGCTTCCGTTTTTCCTATTTTGTAGACAGAGAAACTGAGGCATAGAAACGGTTAGTAACTTCCCCAAGCTGGGTGTGGGCACCAGGATTTCAGCCTGGCTCCTGACTTTAGAGACCAAGCACAAACAGGAAGAAGGTATCTTCCCCATATCACAGAATCACTTAGAGACATTTCTATATTTTATACACAAATATACATGCAAGAGAGCTTCCTTGGTGGCTCAGTGGTAAAGAATCTGCCTTCCAATGCAGGAGTTGTGGGTTCTATTCCTGGATCGGGAAGATCCCCTGAAGAAGGAAATGGCAGCCCACTCCAATATTCTTGCCTGGAAAATCCCATGGGCAGAGGAGCCTGGCGGGCTACAGTCCATGGGGTCATGAAGAGTAGGATGTGATTGAGCAACTAAACAATGATAGGTGCAAAAGGAGTGCACGCACACATATGAGGGGTGGGTTTTTGTGCTAAGTCAAGGAATAAAGGCAAAAAAGGATATATGATAAAAAGAGGGGAGGAAAAAATTGGAGACCATCTGAAAACAGTAAGCAACTTTAGCAATTTTTCAGAAGCCCTTGGGACTTTCCTGGCTATCCAGTAGTCAAGATTTCGCCTTCCAATGTGGGGCGTGGGGGAGTGGGGGATTCAAACTCTGGTCAGGGAGCCAAGATCCCACATGCCTTGGGGCTAAAAAATAAAACAGAAGCAATGAGGTAATAAATTCAGTAAAGACTTTAAAAATGGTCTGCATCAAAAAATCTTCAAAAATAAAAATAGAGGCACTGATTAGTTGGCAACTAAGACAGAGGGTGACCTGGGTGTTTTGTCCTAGGGCAGTCTCACTCAGTTCATTTCAGTTCAGTTCAGTCGCTCAGTGATGTCCGACTCCTTGTGACCCCATGGACTGCAGCACGCCAGGCTTCCCTGTCCATCACCAACTCCCGGAGTTCACTCAAACTCATGTCCATTGAGTTGGTGATGTCATTCAAGGATCTTATCCTCTGTCGTCCCCTTCTCCTCCTGCCTTCAATCTTTCCCAGCATCAGGGTCTTTTCAAATGAGTCAGTTCTTCACATCAGGTGGCCAAAGTATTGGAGTTTCAGCTTCAACATTAGTCCTTCCAATGAACGTTCAGGATGGATTTCCTTTAGGATGGACTGGTTGGATCTCCTTGCAGTCCAAGGAACTCTCAAGAGTCTTCTCCAACACCACAGTTAAAAAGCATCAATTCTTCCGGCCTTAGCTTTCTTTATAGTCCAACTCTCACATCTATACATGACCACTGGAAAAACCGTAGCTTTGACTAGATGGACCTTTGTTGGCAAAGTAATGTCTCTGCTTTTTAGTCTCACTAAAGATACCTGACACCATTTTCAGTTATTCATGCATTCTCCAGAACACCTTGGGAGTTTAGTTGGGGAGCAGGCAGAACAGGGGCCTCTAGGAAAGAGGGCCAGGTCCCTATGTCCACTCCTCTGTGCTCATTGGCCAGGCCTCCACCATTTTCCTCATCAGAATCTCTCACTTGTCAGGCTTAAGAGATGAGTTCATTGCTTAATAGCAATTAATTTCATCTCCAAGTTCTGGCAAGTCTTGTCCCCTAATGTTTCTTTAAAGTTTTGCTCCCTTTTCTATTTCAGTGGCCACCGTCCTAGTCACAACTCCCATTACTTCATGCTACATAAACTAGCCGATGGGACCATCACTCATCAGATGTATTTTCCTCAAACTCTCTTGCTTAAGAAGTTATAAGGGGCGCTTCCCTGGTGATTCAGTAAAGAATCTTCCTGACAATGCACGACACATGGATTCAATCCCTTATCTGGGAAGATCCCACATGCCACAGAGCAACTAAGTCTGTGTGCCACAACTACTGAGTCTGAGTTCTAGAACCCGGGAGTGGAAACTACTGAGCCCATGGGCTCCAAGTACTGAAGTCCACACCCCCTAGAGCTCATGCTTTGCAACAAGAGAAGCTACCACAGTGACAAGACTGTGCACTGAAACTAGAGAAAAGTCCATGCAGCAACGAAGACCCAGCACAGCCAGACATAAATAATTAAAAAAAAAAAGAAGCTATGAGGGTTTCCTGTAATCACAGGCAATGAGTTCAAATTCCCCCATGTGACCACCAAGCATCTTTTTTCTCTCCTGCCCTCTACATCTCCAATCTTATATTTTTTCCCCTAATATATTTGGATTAGGGCAGCTTGGGCTGCTGTACAAAATAATATAGACTGGGTGGGTTAAGGGACTTCCAGGGGTCACTGGTGGTAAAGAATCCACCTGCCAATGCAGGAGACATAAGAGACTAGGGTTCAACTGTTGGGTCAGGAAGATCCTGTGGAGGAGGGTATGGCAACCCACTCCAATATTCTTGCTTGGAGAATCCTATGGACAGAGGAGCCTGGTGGGCTAAGAGTTGGACATGACTGACATGACTTAGCATGCACACAGGGGTGGCTTAAAGAACAGAATTTACTTCTCACAGTTCTGAACACTGGAAGTCCGAGATTAGGGTGCATGCTGCTGGGTTCTGGTGAAAGCTTTCTTGCAGACAGATGCCTTTTTGTTGTGTCCTCATAAGGCACGGAAAGTGAGTAAGCATGCCCTCCAATTCTGATGTCTCTTTTTAGAAGGGCACTAATTGTTCCACAGGACCCCACCCTCATGTTCTCATCTAACCCTAATCACCTCCCAAAGTCTCCATCTCCAAACGCCATCACATTGGAGGTTTAGGGCTTTGACACATGAATTTGGGTGGCAGGGGCACACAACTCAGTCCATAGAACTACATTCTGCTTCAGGTGCAATAATACTGCGTGGACTCTCCTGTACTTCCCCTATCTCTCCTCTAGCTGCATTATTTGCCCTTATTTTCTGATAAACTTCCTTTCCAAAGATAAATTCTAAAGTCTAAGAATCATTGCTGCTACTGCTAAGTCACTTCAGTTGTGTCCGACTCTGTGCGACCCCATAGACGGCAGCCCACCAGGCTTCACCGTCCCTGGGATTCTCCAGGCAAGAACACTGGAGTGGGTTGCCATTTCCTTCTCCAATGCATGAAAGTGAAAAGTGAAAGGGAAGTCGCTCAGTCGTGTCCGACCCTCGGCGACCCCATGGACTGCAGCCCACCAGGCTCCTCCGTCCATGGGATTTTCCAGGCAGGAGTACTGGAGTGGGCATACATCCAGTTTAATCCATCTCTTGTTGGACGTCTCCCTTTTCATAAAATATTCCTTTGTGCTATTTTAGTTTGCATGTATTTGATCTTAAGCATTTTGCTACATATTTTATTCCAAAATTATAACTGGGTTGTAATGAGGCAAGTGCCATTTCTTGCAGAATAAATACTGTTATAAAGAGAATCTCTTTATTATGAAAAGATTTTTACAACCTAACTAATGGACTACTTATCTTTAGGACTACAAGACTCCATTATAAGCAAGATAGGGAAAAATGCACAGTAACTGGGAGTCTGTTGTGGCAAGATTCACAATCATAGAATTTTCAAGATTTATCTCTCACATTATGCATTTTTAAAACCTCATGCCTTAAGGAGTGACTTTAAGATCATATAGCAAGTTAATGATGGTGATGTAAACCTTGATCTCTTGATTTCCAGTTTAAAGTTATTTATTAAAATGTTTTTTCATTGGCTAGTAAACAATCTTTATCTATTGCTGATAAACAAATTATAACAAATTTAGCAGCTTAAAAACACATTTATCATCTCATTGTTTCCATGGATCAGGAGTTCTGGAACAGTTTAAATGAGTCTTTTGGTTAGGGTCTTGCAAGGTTGTAGCTGAGGGGTCTGAGGGGTCTCAGACTTGGTTTCCTTCTCTGAGTGCATGTGGATGTTGGTAGAATTCATATCTTTGAAAATGAATGAGAAGTTGAGTAAGGCAGCAAACTCACTGCTTTTTCAAAGCCGGCAGAAGAGTCTATTGCTTCAAATCCCAGTACAGTAAACTTTCAAAGGGCTCACTGGACCAAGTCAGGCCCTCACAGGATAACCCGCCTTTTGATGAACTCAGCGCCAACAGATTAGAGGTCTCATATTGGTAAAAACCCCTTCCCTTATGCTATATCATGTAACCTAATCATGGCAGTGACATCCATCATAACCAAAGGCCTTGCTTCCATGCTCCAGGCCAGGGTAGGTACACAGTGTTAGTGTTTAAAAACTAGGCAAAGCAGCCACAGAGAAAAACAAAGTCACTTCCTGTTTGATTTCCTAAACCAAACACCTTATTGATGCGTTTCTTTCTAGCCATTTGTACTTATTTCTGTCCCTTGTGTCCACTAGGGCTTTGTTTTTCACTATATGACTCACAGAGAGTCACATAGTGTGTGGAATATGGAAAGTGGAAAGTGTCAGTCGCTCAGACATGTCCGACTCTTTGTGACTCCATGGACTGTAGCCTGCCAGGCTCCTCTGTCCATGGGATTCTCCAGGCAAGAATACTGGAGTGGGTTGCCAGTCCCTTCTCCGGTGAATCTTCCCAACCCAAGGATCGAAACTGCAGGCAGATTCTTTACCTTCCAAGCCACCAGGGAAGCTCTATAAACATAGAGTCGTAGAGTATATACAACTAAACAGAGTCATATAATATATACAACTAAATTTGACACTTCATTCATTTGGTTTTATTTTATAAGAATTTAAAAATGTTGTTATATATTCCATGCCAGCACCCTCCCCTACCCCCTGACCTACTGTTTTCTTTTATTAAAAATGTCTTTCCAGTGGTGGCGGGGGTGGAAAATATAGATAAGCAAAAGAGAAAAAAACAAATCAACTGAAATTGCAATATTTAGAAGTCACATCACTCAGGGAAAAGATTTTGATAGCTCTTTGAGGGGTAAGGTGAAGGCCTGAGTTCCAGGATGTTTGATGATATCAAGACTTCAGAGAAGGGCAAGTACAGTTCAGTTCAGTTTAGTCGCTCAGTCATGTCTGACTCTCTGCGACCCCATGAATTGCAGCACGCCAGGCCTCCCTGTCCATCACCAACTCCTGGAGTTCACTCAGACTCACGTCCATCGAGTCGGTGATGTCATCCAGCCGTCTCATCCTCTGTCATCCCCTTCTCCTCCTGCCCCCAATCCCTCCCAGCATCAGAGTCTTTTCCAATGGGTCAACTCTTCGCATGTGGTGGCCAAAGTATTGGAGTTTCAGCTTTAGCATCATTCCTTCCAAAGAACACCCAGGGCTGATCTCCTTTAGGATGGACTGGTTGGATCTCCTTGCAGTCCAAGGAACTCTTAAGAGTCTTCTCCAACACCACAGTTCAAAAGCATCAATTCTTCGGTGCTCAGCTTTCCTCACAGTCCAACTCTCACATCCATACATGACCACAGGAGAAACCATAGCCTTGACTAGACGGACCTTTGTTGGCAAAGTAATGTCTCTGCTTTTCAATATGCTAGCTAGGTTGGTCATGACTTTCCTTCCAAGGAGTAAGCGTCTTTTAATTTCATGGCTGCAGTCACCATCTGCAGTGATTTTGGAGCCCAGAAAAATAAAGTCTGCCACTGTTTCCACTGTTTCCCCATCTATTTGCCATGAAGTGATGGGACCAGATGCCATGATCTTCGTTTTCTGAATGTTGAGCTTTAAGCCAACTCTTTCACTCTCCTCTTTCACTTTCATGAAGAGGCTTTTGAGTTCCTCTTCACTTTCTGCCGTAAGGGTGGTGTCATCTGCATATCTGAGGTTATTGATATTTCTCCCGGCAATACCACCACCCAATCAGAAAAAAGTCCGTATGATGCAACCCTTACCCAAAATGTTGCCTTTAAAAATCCTTCCTTGAGCTGTAGTCTGAGAAAGTATCAGCTGATGGGGTGCCCAGAGCAAAGGCTAATAGATTCCTCATTGGGCACAGTGGCTGACTCAAGTCTCCTGCATGTTCTGGCTGAAGCCAAGCTGGGAAAGACATGTTGTTGTTGTTGTTTAGTTGCTCAGTCGTGTCTACCTCCTTGTGACCCCAGGGACAGTAGCCTGCTAGGTCCCTCTGTCCATGGGATTTCCCAGGCAAGAATACTAGAGTGGGTGGCCGATGCCTTCTCCACGGGATCTTCCCGAACCAGTGATCAAACCTGCATATCCCACATCAGCAGGGGGTTCTTTAACACTGACCCACCAGGGAAGCCCCGGGAAAAGCATAGTCTCTGTATGAATTCACAGCGTACCGAGGGTGCCCTTGTCACAGGTCCTTTGGAAGGGGGTTCAGCACAGTGCACCCCTCACCTCCATGGCCACTGCATGGGGCCATAGGATGCATATTGCTTTAACACCAACTTGTTTTCCTCACTGGTTGTAGATTTTGGCACACTGAGCAACACAGGTCTTGCTACAGCTGCACACAAGGCCACAACATACCTGGAGAAAGTATACTCTGCAGGCGGTGGGTGCTTGGACCTCTCATGAATATTGCCTTCCCACATGAAGCTCTGTTTCACTCCCTGGCTTCAGAAAGTCTTCCCTGGATGTGATATACCATAAACAAGAATGAAATTCTGCCAACATGGACAGACATAGAAAATAACATGCTTTGTGAGATAAGTTGGACAGAGAAAAACAAACACTGTAGGATATCAGTTATACATGGGATAAAATCCAAAAAATAATACAAATAAATGTATCAGTTCAGTTGAGTTGCTCAGTCATGTCCGACTCTTTGCGACCCCCTGGACTGCAGCATGCCAGGCCTCCCTGTCCATCACCAACTCCTGGAATTTACTCAAACTCATGTCCATTGAATTGGTGATGCCATCCAACCATCTCATCCTCTGTCATCACCTTCTCCTCCCACCTTCAGTCTTTCCCAGCATCAGGGTCTTTTCAAATAAGTCAGTTCTTCACATCAGGTGGCCAAAGTATTGGAGTTTCAGCTTCAGCATCATTCCTTCCAATGAACACCCAGGACTGATTTCGTTTAGGATGGACTGGTTGGATCTCCTTGCAGTCCAAGGCACTCTCAAGAGTCTTCTCCAACACCACAGTTCAAAAGCATCAATTCTTCAGCACTCAGCTTTCTTTATAGTCCAACTCTCACGTCCATACATGACCACTGGAAAAACCATAGCCTTGACTAGATGGACCTCTGTTGGCAAAGTAATGTTTCTGCTTTTTAATATGTTGTCTAGATTGGTCATAACTTTTCTCCAAGGAGTAAGCACCTTTTTATTTCATGGCTGCAGTCACCATCTGCAGTGATTTTGGAGCCCAAGAAAATAAAGCCTGCCATGGTTTCCACTGTTTCTCCTTCTATTTGCCATGAAGTGATGGGACCGGGTGCCATGATCTTTGTTTTCTGAATGTTGAGCTTTAAGCCAACTTTTCACTCTTCTCTTTCACTTTCATCAATAAATGTATATGCAAAATAAATGTATATGCAAAGCAGAAACAGACACACAGATGTAGAAAGCAGACTAGTAGGTACCAGCAGGGAGAGAAGAAGGAGGGGCAGGAAGGGATGTGGGAGTAACAGATACAAACTACTATGTATAACATGGATAAGCAACAAAGATGCATTGTAAGGCATAGAGTTATAGCCAGTATCTCATAATAACTTTTAATGGAATATAATCTGTAAACATACTGAATTATTATGCTGTTGCCTGAGGAGGATTTACAAACAGCTGAGAAAAGAAGAGACGTGAAAGACAAGGGAGAAAGGGAAAGATATACTCAACTGAATGCAGAGTTTGAGAGAATAGCAAGGAGAGCTAAGAAAGCCTTTTTGGATGAACAAGTTTTTAAAATGTGAAGATTTGAAAGGGATATGATATTTTGGTACTTGATTCGGTTAGTAGAAAACTTTACAATATGTCCCAAACAATTTGTGTGTATAAAAAATGTAGTTTCTCAATTGTGAATTTTATGAACTCTAACTACAAATCAAGGATTTGTGATGAAAACTTAGTATCTGCATTGAGATGTGCTGTAAAAATGTAAATGTAAAATATACAACAGATTTAAAAGACTTCATATGGCAAGAAGAATGAAAGATATTTCAATATTTTAAAATATTAATTACATGTTGAATGATTATTTGAAATGTAATGGTTAAATAAAATGTTATTAAAATTAACTTAAAAAAAAGCCTTCTTAAGTGAATAACACACAGAAACAGAGGAAAACAATAGAATGGGAAAGACTAGAGATCTCTTGAACAAAATTGGAGATATCAAGGGAACATTTCATGCAAGGATGGGCACAATAAAGGAAAGAAATGGCAGGGACCTAATAGGAGCAGAAGAGACTAAGAGGTAGCAAGAATACACAGAACTACACACAAAAAGGTCTTAATAACCCATATATATACGATGGTGTGGTCACTTACCTAGAGCAGACATCCTGGAGTGTGAAGTCAAGTGGGCTTTAGGGAGCATTACTAGAAACAAAGTTAGTGGAGGTGATGGAATTCCAGTTGAGCTATTTAAAATCCTAAAAGACGATGCTGTGAAAGTGCTGTACTCAATATGTCAGCAAGTTTAGAAAATTCCACAGTGGCCACAGAAATGGAAAAGATCAGTTTTCATTCCAATCTCAAAGAAGGGCAAAGCCAAAGAAGGTTCAAACTATATAATTTCATTCATTTCATGTTAGCAAGGTTATGTTCAAAATTCTTCAAGCCAGGCTTCAGCAATACAAGAACTGAGAACTTACAGGTGTACAAGCTGGATTTAGAAAAGGCAGAGGAACCAGGGATCAAATTGCCAACATCCTCTGGATCTAGATAAAGCAACAGAATTTCAGAGAAACATCTCTTGCTTCGTTTGACTATGCCAAAGCCTTTGATCACATGGATTACAACAAACTGTGGAAAATTCTTAAAAAGATGAGCATAGCAGACCACCTTACCTGTCTCCTGAGAAACCTGTATGCAGGTCAAGAAGCAACAGTTAGAATTGGATATGGAACAACAGACTGGTTCCAAATTGGGAAAGAAGTACAACAAGGCTGTATGTTGTCACTCTGCTTATTTAACTTATACATCATGTGAAATGCTGAGCTGGATGAATCAAAAGCTGGAATCAAGATTGCTGGGAGAAACATCAACAACTTCAGACATGCAGATGACACCACTCTAATGGCAGAAAGCAAAGAGGAACTAGAGTCTCTTGATGAAGGTAAAAGAAGAGAGTGAAAAAGCTGGCTTAAAACTCAACATTAAAAAAAAGTAAGATCATGGCATCTGGTCCCATCACTTTACGGCAAATAGAAGGGGAAAAAAGTGAAAGCAGTGACATGTTTTATTTTCCTGGGCTCCAAAATCACTGCAGATGGTGACTGCAGCCATGAAATTTAAGACACTTTCTCCTTGGATGGAAAGCTATGACAAACCTAGACAGCACATTAAAAAGCAGAGATATCACTTTGCCAACAAAGATCTGTATAGTCAAAGCTATGGTTTTTCCAGTAGTCATGTATGGATATGAGAGTTGGACCATAAAAAAGGCTGAGGTGGTGGTGGTTTAGTTGCTGAGTCGTGTCGTTACTCTTGCGACACCATGGACTGTAATCTGCCAGGCTCCTCTGTTCATGGGGATTCTCCAGGCAAGAATACTGGAGTGGGTTGCCATTTCCTTCTCCAGGGGATCTTCCCGACCCAGGAATCGAACCAAGGTCTCTTGCACTGTAGGCAGATTCCTTACCAACTGAGCTACAAGGGAAGGTTGAGCACTGAAGAATTCCTGCTTTCCAATTGTGGTGCTGGAGAAGACTCTTGAGAGTCCCTTGGACTGCAAGGAGATCAAACCAGTCAATCCTAAAAGGAAATCAACCCTGAATATTCACTGGTATACTTTGGCCACCTGGTGTGAAGAGCGGAGAATTGGAAAAGACCCTGATGTATATGGGCATTAAGGAAGGTTCAGGAAAGTGGTAGGGGCTATTTGCCTCTGCTGGATGGAAAAATATTAGTTCAGATATAAAGGACTCAGACCGAGAGTCACCTCAGGACACATTCTGAAGCAGTCTGTTGCAGCACACTTCCAGACAGCTGACTCATTGTCTGTCTCCTAAGAAATGACAAGGGAACGTTATAATCAAGAACATTAGGCTATTAGATAAAACTTGGCAAGAATAGTCTGTATTAATATAACCGCAGAAAACTTTTAGGCAGACGCCACACAGATACTCTGTATGCGTGGCATTTCACTGCATGCGCAATAAACATCGTACACATGCGCAGTTATCAATAAAAGGACACGGCGAGCCTCCACCGGCGCGCCTATTCTGCCTGGTGGATAGGTGGCCACTTCGCTACATCATCTCCGTGTTTTTCTTTGCTGTGACACCACTCCTCATCCCCGACAAATGGTGCTCGAACAGGGACCTGATGGACTCATCCGCCTGGAGCAGGCTCCGGGCGTCGCCCATCCTATATGGTAGGATCCCGGTGAGTCTACATCATGGGAAATGCCCGTTCTGAAAAACAAGACGCGCATAGGCTTGAGTTTCAGTTTTTATTACTCAAGGCAGGGCATGAAGGAAGTCACAAGATACGTGCCCAGCTGTTGATGGAGATCGATTCCCATTGTCCTTGGTACCCCGAGGTGGGTTCCTTGAGTATCAAGGATTGGGAACAAATGGGGCAAAAGTTACATGAGGAGCCTCGTGCACCAGTTGCAATTCTTGCATGGCATCTCTGCCGGGACGCCATTTCTCGTTTTGGTGTCCCTATTACCCCTGCTGTGGAATATCAACCCCCTCTTTCCGTTGCTCCCTTTGTCTCTCACGATCCCTCTCCCAAGCTAATGGAGACGCCTCCTAGGAAGTCCTCCATGACTGGATGCATGCAGGAAGCTCTCAATCAGGGGGATCTATCTCCATTCGCTGTTTGTCCAATACTACGCGCCCCAGGTCGAAAGTCCCTCTCTGAGCATCTTCCTTATTCAGTTTTTAAAGAGTTAAAAAGGAGTATAAATGATAATGGGTTGAAGGCAATGGCATCCCACTCCAGTACTCTTGCCTGGAAAATCCCATGGGCGGAGGAGCCTGGAAGGCTGCAGTCCATGGGGTCTCGAAGAGTTGGACACGACTGAGCAACTTCACTTTGACTTTTCACTTTCATGCATTGGATAAGGAAATGGCAACCCACTCCAGTATTCTTGCCTGGAGAATCCCAGGGATGGGAGAGCCTGGTGGGCTACTGTCTATGGGGTCACACAGAGTCGGGCACGACTGAAGCGACTTAGCAGCAGCAGCAGCAGCAGCTGTTTGACTGCTGGCATTTTGGAGGGAGTTGCAGAAGGATATGAGATGACACCTTGGGATTGGAAACAGTTAATAAAAATGGTGGTGATGCCTGCACAGTACATGGTATGGCAACAAGAATACTCTGAGTTAGCCGCCATTGCCTCCATGAACAATCTAACTGCTGGCATTAATGTGGACCATAATATGTTAATGGGAATTAGGCCATTTGCCAGCCTTCAAAAACAGCTGGCCTTTCCACAGGAGGCCATCCAACAGGCTGCTGAAATAGCTGTTAAAGCTTGGAGAAGGATGCCGAATGGAAGGAGTGCTACTCAATCCTTTTCTAGCGTTAGACGGGAGAATAATGAATCTTATTATGCTTTTGTAAATCGCTTGCAACTCACAATTCAAAGACAAATAGAAAATCCTGAGGCTGCTGAGATCTTACTTAAACGATTGGCCTTTGAGAACACTAATAAAGACTGCCAGGAGGTTTTGAAGGGTATCTATACTAAGCCCGATACTACTCTGGCCACTATGATTCAAGCATGCCAAACAGTAGATTCTGAAACTCATCGGGCTACATTATTGGCGGCCGCTTTAAAACCTCCTGGCAAAACTTGTTTTAATTGTGGGAAGATTGGACATTTACTCTGGGAATGTCGAAATAAGAGAGCTGGTAGACCCAAGACAACCAATACAATATTGTAATTAGCCTCCAATTAAAATATATAAATTTATATTAAAAAATATGTCCCAAATGTGGGAAAGGATATCATTGGGCTAATCAATGCTGATCACCAAGTCAGAATTAGGGAATCAAAAAAACGGAAACATCTCCAGCCCCCGTCCAAAGGAGCCCTCCATACAAGAACAATCAAAGAATTCAGATTTATCCGATAAACAGCTCTGCCCTGGTCAATTCTCCGTCTCTCAATCCATTCATGCCACCCATGGAAGTGCAGGAATAGGTCTTATAAATGGTGAGGAAGTCAACATTCAATTGCCTGGGGGAGTATATTTGATTCCTACTCAGTTACGGGGACCTCTACCACAAGATACGGTGGGACTTTTATTGCCTCGTTCTCATGCACGAAAAAAAGGCATTTTTGTTATCCCGGTGGTTACAGATTGGGATTTTACTGGTATTATAAAGGCTCAAGAATGGACATATTTACCCCCCAAAATAAATTTCAGGATTATCTATATCCCAACTGGTTTTACTCCCTTATGTTTCTGTAAACAAACTGGATAATTATCAGCGTGATCATGGTTTTGGTTCTACCATTGTTGCTACTACCATACCTGTAAAATCAGATAAGCCAGTACTTACCTTGTCAATCAGTTAACAGGAAACTAATCAATGGTCTATTGGATACGGGCGCTGATTTCCCTCCTTCTTGCTGGCCTGCGGCCTGGCCTTGGGAACATACAAAGCCCCTCTGGGGCATTAGGGGCAACACCCTATCTCAACAGAGCACCTTAGGGTCTCATGTGCAGCCGGGAATGAACCCTCTAAAGTAATCGCCCATATACAACCTTATATTTTAAACATTCCCTTTGTGGTATGGGGGAGAGGTTTACTACAGCAATTAAATACAAAGATTATTATGCTGTTTTTGTAGGGGCTTCTGCAGGAGAAAGGACAGCAGTACCTTTAAAATGGCTGACAGAAATGCCCATATGGATTGATCAGTGGCCATTAACATTAGAGCAATTACAAGCTGCATAGGCCCTTATTAATGAACAATTACAATTAGGACATATAGAAGAGACTACTTCTGCTTGGAACACTCCCATTTTTGTTATAAAGAAGAAATCTGGTAAATGTAGGCTATTGCAAGACTTAAGAGAAATTAATAAAGTAATACAACCTATGGGGACACTTCAATGTGGATTTCCTGACCCTAACTTGATTCCTTTAGATTATCAATTTATGAGAATAGACTGAAAAGATTGTTTCTTTACCATCCCTTTGTCAGAGAAGGATCGAAAAATTTTGCATTTACTTTACCAATATTAAATAATATTCAACCTACTAAAAGGTATCATTGGAAAGTTCTCCCTCTGGGCATGCTTAGCAGTCCCATCTTATGTCCATATTTTGTTGCTCAAGCTTTAAATCCTTTTTGATCCTGATTTCCTGATCTTGTAGTTTATCATTATATGGATCATATTTTGTTGGCAGGCAAATCTCTCTCTGAAGTTCACCTTATAACATTACAAAAAATGTCACTTTCTTATGGCCTTACATAGCCATAGAGAATAGAGGAAAGTCAAAGAAATTATCCAGATTTATACTTGGGACATAAAGTTCTTGAAGATGCTGCCACTCCTGCTATTCCTCAACTCACATTGCCTGCCAAATTTTCTTGTGTACAATTACAACAATTTTTGGGTCATCTTAATTGGGCCCGACCCTACATACAAATCACTACTGATATGTTGGCTCCTTTTTACAAATTATTAAAATAATTAAAATCACCTTCAGCTTCTATTCTCAAAACACCCAAATTGGATAGAACATTATCTACTATTAATGCCCATTTAACCTCCCAATTTGTAGATCGTTTTCCTCACCCACATTCTCAGTTGAGGCTGGCCTTGCTACCTGGGTGCCCGTTTGCATCCGCAGTTCTTTTCTCCAAAGACGCTCAAAAAATATATGTATTAGAATGGTTATATTCCCCTCATTTTTTAGGCCGTAATGTACTACCAGATATGCAGATGACACCACCCTTATGACAGAAAGTGAAGAACTAAAGAGCCTCTTGATGAAAGTGAAAGAGGAGAGTTAAAACGTTGGCTTAAAACTCAACATTCAAAAAACTAAGATCATGGCATCTGGTCCCATCACTTCATTGCAAATAGATGGAGAAACAATGGAAACAGTGAGAGACTTTATTTCTGGGGGCTCCATCATCACTGCAGATGGTGACTGCAGCCATGAAATGAAAAGTCGCTTACTCCTTGAAAGAAAAGCTATGGCCAACCTGCTGCTGCTGCTGCTGTTACTTCAGTCGTGTCAGACTCTGTGTGACCCCATAGACAGAAGCCCACCAGGCTCCCCGGTCCCTGGGATTCTTCAGGCAAGAACATTGGAGTGGGTTGCCATTTCCTTCTCCAATGCATGAAAGTGAAAAGTGAAAGTGAAGTCGCTCAGTCGTGTCCAACTCTTAGCGATCCCTTGGACTGCAGCCTACCAGGCTCCTCCATCCGTGGGATTTTCCAGGCAAGAGTACTGGAGTGGGATGCCATTGCCTTCTCCAGATTAGCCCTCCTACTGCTGCTGCTAAATCGCTTCAGTCGTGTCCGACTCCTAGCGACCCCGTGGACTGCAGCCTACCAGGCTCCTCCGTCCAGGCAAAAGTACTGGAGTGGGTTGCCATTGCTTTCTCTGACCTAGACAGCATATTAAAAAGCAGAGACATTACTTTGCCAACAAAGGTCTGGTTGTCAAACATAGTCAAAGTTATGGCTTTTCTAGTAGTCATGTATGAATGTGAGTTGGACTATAAAGAAAGCTGAATGCTGAAGAATTGATGCTTTTGCACTGTGGTGTTAGAGAAGACTCTTGAGAGTCCCTTGGACTGCAAGGAGATCCAACCAGTCCATCCTAAGGGAAATCAGACCTGAATATTCATTGGAAGGACTGATGCTGAAGCTGAAACTCCAATACTTTGGCCATCTGATGCAAAGAGCTGACTCATTGGAAAAGAGTCTGATGCTGGGAAAGATTGAAGGTGGGAGGAGTAGGGGATACAGAGGATGAGCTGGTTGGATGACATCACTGACTCGATGGACATGACTTTGAGCAAGCTCCAGGAGTTGGCGATGGACAGGGAAGCCTGGCGTGCTGCAGTCCGTGGAGTTGAAAAGAGTCGGACATGACTGAGCAATTGAACTGACTGACATCGCAGGAGAGAGAATGTTCCTTCCCTCAGTGTCTGTAAGGTCAGAGGCTGCTCAGAGGAAAAATGATCTAAGGTCCTGAGGGGTTGCTGATCTTGGTGACATACACACGACTATTTCCTAGACAGCATGTCCATGGCATCAGGGTGTCCGAGCAGGACGGTTTCACAGTCGATGCCTTGCTCTGCCCAGACTAGGCATCTTCTAGGATTATCTGAACCCTGGATAACTCTGTCCCAAGCCCATCCTTCTCTCTCTGGGGTGTCTTCTTATGTTTTCTTTGCTGGCTGTGTGTGTGCTCAGCTGTGTCTGACTCTGTGACTCCATGGACTGTAGCCTGCCAGGCTCCTCTGTCCATGGGATTCTTCAGGTAAGAACACTGGAATGAGTTGCCATTTCCTTCTCCAGGGAATCTTCCCGAGCCAGGGATCAAAACATCTTCTGCACTGCAGGCAGGTTCTTTACCATCTGAACCACCAGAGAAGTCCATCCCTTGCAGGCTAGGAGGCTTCATTTTAGGTCATTTTGTCCTTCAGACACATTCTGTTACATTTTTTAAAACTTAACTTTTAATCAGAATAGTTTCAGGTGTATAGAAAACTTGCAAAGGTAGTACAGAGTTCCCATTGCTGCACACCTGGTTTCCCCTAATGTGAATGTGTTCTTACGTTAACGAGGTACCCTTGTCACAGTGAAAGAACCACCATGGATACATTATTATTAGCTGAAGTTCATAAGACTTCTAAGGTGGCGTTAGTGGCAAAGAACCGCCTGTCAATGCAGGAGATTTGAGAGATGTGGGTTCGATCCCTGGGTCAGGAAGATCCCTTGGAGAAGGAAATGGCCACCCACTCCAGTATTCTTGCCTGGAGAATTGCGTGGACAGAGGAGCCTGGAGGGCTACAGTCCATGGGGTCACAAAGAGATGGACATGACTGAAGCAACTTAGCACAGCACATACTTCTTTCAGTTTCCAGTAGTTTTTACCTAATGTCCTTCTGGCCCAGCAGCCCACCCAGGACACCATATTGAATTTAACCTTATCTTACTTGGCTCCTCTTCCCTGTGAGAATTTCTTAGATCTTCCTTTGTTGTTGTTGTTTGTTACTTATTTTATTTTTTTTTGAGATGGAGATATTATTGAGGTAATATCTAGATAACTTGAGATTGAGATTTTTTGAGATATTATTTTATTTTTTTGAGAGATACGGGCAGGGTATTTTGTAGGATCTCCCTCAATTAGGACTCGTCTAATGTTTTTCTCATGGTTAGATTGGGTTTTGTGAGGAAGGTCACAGAGGGCACTCACATCAACTCGATCGATATGGCTGATCACTGAGGTTCAGGTTGACCTTGATCTCACCTGACCGAGGTCATGTTTGTCAGCTTGCTCCACTGAAAGTTTGCTCATTGTTTCCCTTTCTGTACTGTACTCTGAGGAAGAAGCCTTTCTGTCACTTTAGAGTCTCAAAGAAAAGAGCCCGTGTCTCCAGCGATGATTGTTTAACAGGGTTCTCCATAAGCAATTTATTATTTGTGGTGCAAGGAACATTGTTGTTGTTCAGTCACTCAGTCGTGTCCCACTCTTTGCAACCCCACAGACTGCAGCACGCCAGGCTTCCCTGTCCTTCACTATGTCCTGGAGTTTGTTCAAACTCATGTCCATTGAGTTGATGATGCCATCCAGTCATCTCATCCGCTTTCCCAGCATTAGAGTCTTTTCTAATGAGTTGGCTCTTCATGTCAGGTGGCTGAAGTATAGGAGCTTCATCTTCAGTATCAGTCCTTCCGATGAATATTCAGGGTGGATTTCCTTTAGGACTGACTGGTTTGGAACATTACAAAACAATACTTGGACCCATTTTCATGTATGACTAGTGAAAGTGAAAGTTGCTCAGTCGTGTCTGACTCTACAGTCCATGGAATTCTCCAGGCCAGAATACTGGAGTGGGTAGCCTTTCCCTTCTCCACGGGATCTTCCCAACCATGGGGTTGAACCGAGGCCTCCCACATTGCAGGTGGAATTCTTTAGCAGCTGAGCCACAAGGGAAGCCCAAAAGCTTGGTATCCTCTAAGCACAAGAGGATGCGTAAACCTCCCGCCTGGACAGGGACATGAACCCTGGACCCTCAGATTAAAAGTCTGATGCTCTACCAACAGAGCTACCCAGGCTCCTGAAGGCTCTTGCCTTGCAAAGAGAAGATGGTGTATTTGCCTTGTGCTGGGCATAAGGAGGAAGGAAGCCTTCACTGGTAATGCTAAGCCCGTGTCACACTCGTGTTCCTCATTTGACAGACACCAATGGACAAGCCTGCCAGGCCTGTGCCAGGCATTTCAGGGATTGGGGCGAGTAGAAGTGGAGGCTTATAGACTGTGTTTCCAATGAAGTAAAAATTATAAATTAAGCAAACCAGCTGTTGAATTATATTCTATCCTCCTGCCAAAAGAAATACTCCTTCACAAAAACATGTGCAAAGCTAGGGATGTCAATAATTGCAAGCTGGCAAATATCAAAGGCAGCTGAATTTAATTATTATCACACATGCCCAGGTGTTCTGTTGATGGTCATGTTTAGGTGAGTCATAAAGACATAGATAATTTACAAGTTACACATTTATTCCAAAATTTTAATTTTTCCTGTCTTGGATTCAGCAATATCTCCACTTGGGTTGTTTAATCATGATTTTTCACAACATTTCTGCTTTGTTAAAGAGTGCCAAATTAGGTAATCCTTCTTAAGGCATTGAAGATTTTAGAGTTTTTTATTCCAAGTTGGGGAAACCAGTTTGCTGAGGCTATAGCAATTTGAATTGCCAATAAAGTTCTTAAAGCACTACTTAAATTCAGAAATATACCACTAATATTATACAACATGTTCAAATATTGTGATAGGGTTGCATGTGGTAAATTGCATCTATTATAGAAAATATTACATATTTTAATTCATGACAAAATTGCTATTTTAGATCATAATTTAAATTTTTTCCTTAGAGTAATAATTAGGTCCATTCATGGATCTTCTTTCAAATTTCTCAATGTGGAGGTGTTATAAATAGAACTTAAAAGTAGTGGTTAGATATTCAATTTGTTAAAAATCTGTGTTCAATTAACAAAATACCCTGATCTATGATTTGTCAGAAGATAGTGATCATGTATGGACGTGAGAGTTGGACTATGAAGAAGGCTGAGCGCCGAAGAATTGATGCTTTTGAACTGTGGTGTTGGAGAAGACTCCTGAGAGTCCCTTGGACTGCAAGGAGATCCAACCAGTCCATTCTAAAAGGAGATCAGTCCTGGGTGTTCTTCGGAAGGACTGATGATAAAGCTGAAACTCCAGTACTTTGGCCACCTCGTGTGAAGGGTTGACTCATTGGAAAAGACTCTGATGCTGGAGGGATTGGGGGCAGGAAGAAAAGGGGACGACACAGGATGAGATGGCTGGATGGCATCACCGACTCGATGGACGTGAGTTTGAGTGAACTCCGGGAGTTGGTGATGGACAGGGAGGCCTGGCGTGCTGCGATTCATGGGGTCACAAAGAGTCGGACACGACTGAGAGACTGAACTGAACTGAGGGTTTCTAACGTTTGTTTTGAAAATGTTTATATATAGTCATGAAAATATTTTCATTTTATTTTTCTAAATTCTTTATAGTTTATTAGAATCTCACTTCGTTGTCTATTTTATATCAGTTTCTTTCAATTTGGAAAAAAAAAATCTCCGAAATTAAAAATACATAGTTTAAAAGCTTTGGAAGTGGAATATTATAATAGATCTGTTTTGTTTCTTTTTAAAAAATAAGCAATGGATCATTTGTATTCATTCAAATGAATAGAGATAGCACACATTCAAAATTAATTTCAATTTTGATGATTATTCACTTTTTATTTGGGAATATTATTTTACTGAATTCTCCTAGTACATCTTAGTCTTGTCTAAATGGGATCTAGTTACTTTAAGGAGAATGTATTCCACACCTCATATGTAATGAGGTGTTAAATTTTGGTTTAGTGTCCAATTTCATGTTCCATCATGGTAGTCCATCTTTGGGCAGGTCCAGAAAACACTACATTCAATCTCTGGAATTGTTCCAAAGAGCAGCATTCCTGTTGGTTCAGATAAGCCCATTTCTCCCAGCAGTAAGTTCTAACTATGTTCCACACAGCACAGATGCTTCTGGACTTTTGGTAAAAATTCTGGCTGACTCATCTTCTTCTGTGCCAGCTATGTTAGTGAGATTGGGCAAGCCTTTCAACCTGTTTTTTTCATCAGTCTCCTAAGTCAGTCCCTAAAACTGAAAGCTATTTTCTCAGTTTGCCAGTAAAGTCTAAACTTATTTTCACAACTGCTGTAAAACCCAGTGAAATACATAAATGTTGACTTGTTTTCCTTTTCTTGTAGTTCAGCAGCCATACATGTAATGAAGACACATTTCTGTGATATGAATTTTGATGCTTCTACAGCCTGACTGAACTGAGTAATAATAACTTTTTAAAGTTGTATATGTTTTCTTTTCTCACTTTATTACTCATCAGATTCATGGCCTCATCTTGAATTTTCAGTCCTTAAGAATGTTCATTCACTTCATTGTGTTTATCTGCATTATATTTTTGTTTATTTTAGCACCCCAAATTGAAACCATTTGTACTAAACCTGAACATTTTCCATTGTTTTCTGTAAATACTTCACTTTTATTCAGCCAAAAAGCATTATTATGTTTGGCAAGCTTTAGACACAGAGGGTCATTTTTTTAAAAGAACATCACAGTAAGGGTCTCAGTTGGAATCACTTATGTTTACTGAATATTATCAACTGTACTTTATACATCCCTTTTTCAGTGCTATAATTGCATATGTATTTTTTCTGTGTGAGAATTATATTTTGCGCTGTGTAGTTGTACCTTTATTTGGTAAAGAATATGAGGTTGTAGGCCCTGGAGGAGTATTCTTGCCTGGAGAATCCCATGGACAGAGGAGCCTGGTGGGTTACAGTCCATAGGGTCACACAGCCGGACAGGACTGAAGTGACTCAGCACACGTGCGTGCATGAGGTTGTAGCAACTTCATCTGACCTATTCATATTGTGAATTGATGAGAAAAAATTGCTAATTTGCATTTTTTAAATACCAATTACATTTCCATTAGAGAATATATAGTAAATTGTTCAGGAATTTTACGTGAGTCATGCTTGACAGAAATTTGCTCATTTTTTTGGGTTCCTAGCTTAAAAATATTTAAGCAACATGCTGAGTTCCACATTCATATATTTCCTTTCTTTCATGATCTCGATGATCTATAGCATTAGGCAATAGAACTCAAAATATGTAGAATTTAGCCACATTTTCATCTAAAATTTGAAAATAAAAGTTAATATTTTATGTATATTAAACATGTTTATTTTGAAGGACTCAAAATTATGTCAAAATGAAAGGTGATGAATACATTATAATGAATTAATATAAACTTTTAACAAAAAAGAGTGAGAACATTTTAATATAATTTTTCTTAAAATTTAATTATATCACATTCAATATTTCATAAAAATAAAACGAGATGCATTTCCAGCATCCAGTGTCCATATAGCTGCCAACCTAAAGAATCAATATCAAGCTTCATACATGTTATACCTAAACCTATTTCCACAAATTTAAGGGTGATATAAACTACTGAAAATTGCAAAATGCCATTTGTAACTGCTGTGAACATCTTGAAATTTGTGAGACTCTTCTGAACTGTGAATTGGAACAGGAAGTGCGTCAGGAAAAAATACAGAGAAGGCACTGGCGACCCACTCCAGTACTTTTGCCTGGAAAATCCTGTGGACGGAGGAGCCTGGTAGGCTGCAGTCCATGGGGTTGCTAAGAGTTGGACACGACTGAGCAACTTCACTTTCACTTTTCACTTTCATGCATTGGAGAAGGAAATGGCTACTCACTCTAGTGTTCTTGCCTGGAGAATCCCAGGGACGGGGGAGCCTGGTGGGCTGCCACCTACGGGGTCGCACAGAGTCGGACACAACTGAAGTGACTTAGAAGCAGCAGCAGCAGGAGGAAAATATAGATGCTTGTCGTTACTGGGAAACAATAGTTTATGTTGAAGGAATCTTAGTCCCTCCTCAGACTGCTTTAACAAAATACCATTAATTGAGTGACTTATATACAGCAAAAGTTTATTGTTCATAGTTCCGGAGGCTTAGAAGTCTGAGATCAGGGTGCCAGCATGTCTGGGTTTTGGTGGGAGCTTTCTTGTAGACAAATGCCTTTCTGCCATATCCCCCTAAGGCAGGGGTCATGCTGGGGAAGTGGAGCCTGGAGAGCGCAGGGAAGACCCAACCCTGGGCGTTTCCTCCATCTGGATGCTCTTGTGTCTTTTATCATGTCCTTTTATAATAAACTGGTGAGTGAAAGTCTCTCAGTCATGTCTGACTCTTTGCGACCCTATGGGCTATACAATCCATGGAATTCTCCAGGCCAGAATACTGGAATGGGTAGCCTTTCCTTTCTCCAGGGGATCTTCCCAACCCTGGGATCAAACCCAGGTCTCCCGCATTGCAGGAGTATTCTTTACCAGCTGAGCAACCAGGGAAGCCCAGTAGACTGGTAGACAGTAAGTAAACAGCTTTCCTGAGTTCTGTGAGCTGCACTAGTGAATTAGTCACACCTGAGGAGTGGGTGGAGCGAGCCTCTGATTTGCAGCTGATTGGTCAGAAGCATGGGTGGCCACGTGGATCTGAGGTTGGTACCTGCAGTTGGGGGCGAAGCAGTCTCGTGGGATGGAGACCTTCCTCTGTGGATCCGGTGCCGCCTCCCGGGAGACAGTGTCTGAACTGAGGTCAGTTGTAGGATGCCCAGATGATGTCAGATAATGTCAGAGGACAGTGCGGTGTGGGGCAAAAGTCTGCATATGTGTGTCAGAAGTGTTGCAAGTGTGAGAGTAAAGGAGAAACACAGGGCTTCCTGGGGAAGGGGATGGTGGGCACAGTGGTAAAGAATCTGCCTGCCAATGCAGGAGATGTGGGTTTGATCCCTGGTCCGGGCAGATCCCACGTATGGCGGAGCAACTATAAGCCCAACTATAAGCCCAGGAACTTCAACTCCTAAGCCCAAGCACTGAAAGTACTGAGCCAGTGCTCTAGAGCTTGTGAGCCACAACCACTGAATCCCGAACACTGGTGCTCTGCAACAAAAGAAGCCACCGAAATAAGAAGCCCCTGCTCGCTGCAACTACAGGAAAATCTAGCACAGCCAAAAACAAAATTATAAACCTCATGGACAGAAGAGCCTGGTGGGCTACAATCCATGGAGTCACAAAGAGCTGGACACGACTGAATCGACTTAGCAGCAGTATGTACATAAAAAAGGAGACATGCGGAAGACAGACTGGGGTATTTGTTATACACAATGTTATTTTCCATGACACTTATTCCAATGTGTAATTAATTTTTAATTTTTATATTATCTGTTTACCATTTGTTTTCCTTTTGGGGGTTTGAGGGAGGTAATAAATCCCACCTCCTTTCTTCTCTGAGTTCGGAATCCATTAAGAAATAAAAGACTTAAGTCAGACAGGAATAAAAACATAAGCGTTGATGACACTGTCGGGACAGTTCCACTTGTGCTGATGTTTATGACTCATTCAAAGAGAGATGCCTGAGTTTTCCTAAGTTCATCTGGGTCCTGGGAAGGTATAAGTCGTACTTACAATGCCCCATTCCCCACTTTTTCCAGGAGATGCTGTAAGCATTTCCAGAGGTTAAAATAATTAATCGCAATATCTTTTAATGGGGAGATAAAAAGGCATGCGGTCTGCTGGAAGTAGAATTGCAAGGGGAAAGACTTAGGCGTCTCTGCACCACCATCTGGACTGGGTCAGAGCAGAGGCGCGTGCCGTGTATAGCGTCCTGCGCAGACGCGCATGGGATCACTACGGGCTCCTTTCAGCGCCTTAGCCAGTGTCAGTTCAGCAACCCGGCGCGTTCTCCAGGTGAAATCTACAACTGGCCTGGGTCCCTGGATGGCAAGGAGAGCCGGAAGACGGAAGCAGACACTTCAGATCGGTAGGTGGCAGGTTTAATATGCATGGGGACTTAATCCGAGGTTTGAGTTGGGCGACCCCCAGACTGGAAGATTCCTCACCCCACTGCCAGAATCTTCCAAGTTCATGTCACGACCTTCACAAGGTACAGGTGTGTAGTGCAGTCTGTCCAGGTAGCCTCCCAACCCTTCCCTTTCTTTGAGGCTGCATCCTTGAAAACCACAACCAGAGGGCAGAAGATATGGGGGTGGGGGTGCGTCCCCGAAGACCCGGGTCCGGCTGGTGGGTCGCCCGATGGTCACGTCCTCCAATGACTTCCTGTGACAGCTGGGCCCTTCTTTCTAGCATGTTGAGCTAGGGACAAGGGAGGTGGATATTTAGGTCCGAATGAGGGGGTTCATGGGGAGAGAGAATCACCCAGATTGCAGAGTCCTGAGCCTGCAGGCATCGGGGATCTCTGGCTTAAATGAGAGAGATGCCGGTTTTCACTCCTCTGGAAAAGATGGCTTGAGAGAGTTAGCCTCTTCGTGAGGTCATCTGAGGTCACCAGGGGCTTTGAACTGGGAGACGAGAAGGGGGTGAACAGAATGAAAGGGGGGGGGGTAGCTTGGGATGAATATTCAGACCAAGTAGAAACTATATGTGTTTGCAGAGCGAGGGTGCGCACAGTCAGATTGCTGCTTGAGTGAGGCTGTGGACAGGCAAGGATCAGCCCTGGCTGGGCCCCGGAGGTGACCAGGAGGAGCTGAACCTGGCTGGGGAAGGTAAATTAAGTGAGGAGGTGGGGGCCTCCTATGGGGGCCTCACCTGGCATAGATATTCCCAAATAAACCTCTGTCCCTCGAGTAAAAACAGTGTTACTGCTGAGTCACTTCAGTCGTGTCTGACTTTGTGCGACCGAAGAGACGGCAGTCCACCAGGCTCCCCGGTCCCTGGGATTCTCCAGGCAAGAACACTGGAGTGGGTTGCCATTTCCTTCTCCAATGCATGAAAGTGAAAAGTGAAAGTGAAGTCACTCAGTTGTGTCTGACTCTAGCAACCTCATGGACTGCAGCCTACCAGGCTCCTCTGTCCATGGGATTTTCCAGGCAAAAGTACTGGAGTGGGGTGCCATTGTTACCTCTAATGAAATTGAGATTCAGAAGCCTGCAACTCACATGAAGGGTCCCTGCTGGTGGCAAAAACAGAACAGCTTGTGCTCCAAGGGGAGCTGAATACAAAGCCACTGCTAAAGCAAGGTAGAGAAACTTCTCAATTAGGCCTGGAGGCCAAACTGCCTTCCTGCAGAGCCTTAAGAAACACTGCTGCAAATCCAAGGTTATGTGGAGTTTTAAGTGAGTGCTCAGTGAAAGTGAAAGTGAAGTCGCTCAGTCGTGTCCTACTCTTTGCGACCCCATGGACTGGGGCCTACCTGGCTCCTCCATCAATGGGATTTTCCAGGCAAGAGTACTGGAGTGGGGTGCCATTTCCTTCTCCAGAAGATCTTCCCAACCCAGGGATTGAACCCCGGTCTCCCTCATTGTAGGCAGACGCTTTACCGCCTGAGCCACCAGGGAGAATGCTCAGTAGGGTTTACTTAAGGAGGACATCTCTGCAACGCAAACCAAAATGACCTAAGCACGGCTCAGACAGTGGATTTCTATGTAAGCCAGTCTGTACACAGTCCTTATTTAGTCATCCAGTTTTATGTTGGATTCCATTTTTACCAGGCTGTCATAGGAGATTGAAAATCCAACCCCAGGGACAACGTGGCCTTCAAAATGTTAGTAGTAGCCAAGCAAACAGTACGTGTCTTGTGCAGCTTGGCAGGGAAATAGGTAATGTTGCTGGCCCAAATCCTGGCCTTCTCTGCCCACTGAAGCTGAATGAAAAAATACGGAGACAGAGTTTGGAGGAAATAGAAAGGTGGCTTTAATTCTGTGCTGGCAGAGAGTGGAACACTGTAGCCTCAAGCCTCAAGAAATGTGCCCCACTTCCATGAGGAGTCTAGGGCTTGTATAAGATGAGGGCTTGCAGTCAGGAGTCGGTGATAAGCACAATGGTGATAGGACCTTGGCTTTTTCCTCTTGCGTTGTTTCACAGTCATAGGTGGCATCACTAACCCAGTAATTGAGACGGGACGGGCAGCTCGAGACCCTGTGGCCTTCTTTCTGATATGTAACTACAACCAAGGTGAACACCAGATACAGGATGTATTTAACATAGAGTCAAAGGAAAATAGGTGTGAAGTGTACCTCTTGCAGTTACGGTGCAGAAAAGCAAACTTTGTTACAGACATGCAGAGTTAGGAGCAGTTAACGAAATGGCTGCCCACTTCAGTATTCTTGCCTGGAGAATCCCATGGACAGAGGAGCCTGGCTGGCTACAGTCCATGGGGTCACAAAGAGTCAGACCTGACTGAGTGACTCACACAAAGTAAAAACAAACAAACAAACAAACAAACAAACAAAAAAACCTAGGAATGTTCAGATCTGCTTGCTATTCTCTTTGTCATCTTTGTTTTCAGGAAAGGGGATGAAAAAAAAAATTCCTCTTTTTTTTTTTTAATTTCCTTTCCACTGCAGCAGTAACAATGTGTAAATATTTGTAAATCTGCAGCTTCTGAACCATTTAAAGACTAAGGAGTGACCTAAAATGTCAGTTTACTTTTTTTTTTTTAAGGAGAGTTTAGGGTTTGATTAATCCTGAGGTATCATCTGATTCCACCTTCTCTTTTTTCCATGTATGTGAAAAAGCAAGAGAGTTCCAGAAAAACATCTATTTCTGCTTTATTGACTATGCCAAAGCCTTTGACTATGTGGATCACAATAAACTGTGGGAAATTCTGAAAGAGATGGGAATACCAGACCACCTGACCTGCATCTTGAGAAATGTGTATGCAGGTCAGGAAGCAACAGTTAGAACTGGACATGGAACAACAGACTGGTTCCAAATAGGAAAAGGAGTACGTCAAGGCTGTATATTGTCACCCTGCTTATTTAACTTCTATGTAGAGTACATCATGAGAAATGCTGGACTGGAAGAAGCATAAGCTGGAATCAAGATTGCCAGGAGAAATATCAATAACCTCAGATATGCAGATGACACCACCATTATGGCAGAAAGTGAAGAGGAACTAAAAAGCCTCTTGATGAAAGTGAAAGAGGAAAGTGAAAAAGTTGGCTTAAAATTCAACATTCAGAAAACGAAGATCATGGCATCTGGTCCCATCACTTCATGGGAAATAGATGGGGAAACAGTGTCAGACTTTATTTTTCTGGGCTCCAAAATCACTGCAGATGGTGACTGCAGCCATGAAATTAAAAGACGCTTACTCCTTGGAAGGAAAGTTATGACCAACCTAAATAGCATAATAGAAAGCAGAGACATTACTTTGCCAACAAAGCTCCATCTAGTCAAGGCTATGGTTTTTCTAGTGGTCATGTATGGATGTGAGAGTTGGACTGTGAAGAAGGCTGAGCACTGAAGGATTGATGCTTTTGAACTGTGGTGTTGGAGAAGACTCTTGAGAGTCCCTTGGACTGCAAGGAGATCCAACCAGTCCATTCTGAAGGAGATCAGCCCTGGGATTTCTTTGGAAGGAATGATGCTAAAGCTGGAACTCCAGTACTTTGGCCACCTCATGCAAAGAGTTGACTCATTGGAAAAGACCCTGATGCTGGGAGGGATTGGGGGCAGGAGCAGAAGGGGATGACAGAGGATGAGATGGCTGGATGACATCACCGACTCAATGGATGTGAGTTTGAGTGAACTCCAGGAGTTGGTGATGGACAGGGAGGCCTGGTGTGCTGTAGTTCATGGAGTTGCAAAGAGTCGGACATGACTGAGTGCCTGAACTGAACTGATGAACCATGAACTTCCAGATGATCAAGCTGGATTTAGAAAAAGCAGAGGAACCAGAGATCAAATTGCCAACATCCACTGGATCATTGGAAAAACAAGAGAGTTCCAGAAAAACATCTATTTTTGCTTTATTGACTATGCCAAAGCCTTTGAGTGTGTGGATCACAACAAACTGTGGAGAATTCTTCAAGAGATGGGAATACCAGACCACCTGACCTGCTTCCTGAGAAATCTGTATGCAGGTCAAAAAGCAACAGTTAGAACTGGATATGGAACAACAGACTGGTTCCAAATTGGGAAAGGAGTACAGCAAGGCTGTATATTGTCACCCTGCTTATTTAACTTATATGCAGAGTACATCATGAGAAATGCTGAGCTGGAGGAAGCACAAGCTGGAATCAGGATTGCTGGGAGAAATATCAATAACCTCAGATATGCAGATGACACCACCCTTATGGCAGAAAGCAAAGAAAAACTAAAAAGCCTCTTGATGAAAGTGAAAGAGGAGAGTGAAGAAGTTGGCTTAAAACTCATCATTCAGAAAACTAAGATCATAGCATCTGTTCCCATCACTTCATGTCAAATAGATGGGGAAACAGTGGAAACAGTGACAGACTTTATTTTTTTGGGCTTCAAAATCACTGTAGATGGTGACTGCAGCCATGAAATTAAAAGACGCTTGCTACTTGAAAGAAAAGCTATGACCAACCTACACAGCATATTAAAAAGCAGAGACATTACTTTGCCAACAAAGGTCTGGTTTTCAAACATAGTCAAAGTTATGGTTTTTCCGATAGTCATTTATGAATGTGAGAGTTGGACTATAAAGAAAGCTGAGTGCCAAAGAATTAATGTTTTTGAACTGTGGGGTTGGAGAAGACTCTTGAGAGTCCCTGGGACTGCAAGGAGATCCAACCAGTCCATCCTGAAAGAAATCAGTCGTGAATATTCATTGGAATGACATGCTGAAGCTGAAGCTCCAATACCTTAGCCACTTGATGTAAAGAACTGACTCATTTGAAAAGACCCTGATGCTGGGCAAGATTGAAGGTAGGAGAAGGGGACGCCAGAGGATGAGATGGTTGGATGGCATCACCGACCTGATGGACACGAGTTTGAGTAAACTCTGGGTGTTGGTGATGGACAGGGAGGCCTGGCATGTTGCAGTCCATGGGGTTGCAAAGAGTCAGACACGGTTGAGTGACTGAACTGACCTGATTTTATTTTTTAATTATTTATTTTGTTTATTTTTGGTTGCACTGGTCTGCATTGCTGCACATGGGCTTTCTCCAGTTGCAGGCAGTTGGGATGCCTCTCTGCTGTGGAGCACAGGTTCTAGGTGTCGGGCCCTCAGTCATTGTGGCTCCCGGGCCCCAGAGTGTGTGGGTTCCAGTCATTGTGGTGGGCTTCAGTGGCTCCAGGGCATGTGGAATTCTCCCGGACCAGAGATCCAACCTGTGTCCCCTACACGGGCAGGTGGATTCCCATCCACCGGACCACCAGGTAAGTCCCCTTTTAAATGTTTTATTTAATACTGGACTACGGCCGATTAACTGTGTTGTGATTGTTCTACCTTGTCATTTCAGAAAACATAACAGGCCCACACTGGGGCAGAGTTTTGCTAAGGATAACAAGCCCTTGCTCACAATCAGGCAGGCTCTGGTCATCTGAAGGCATTGCCCTCTATTGGACTGGAATCTGGGGAATCTGTCTGTGGCGTTCATGTGACTGGCTGGGCAGCAGGGTGTCCGAGTCCTGGCTAAGTCGCTTTAGTCAAGTCCGACTCTTTGCGACCCTCAGGATTGGAGCCTGCTAGGGCTACTGGGTCCATGGGATTCTCCAGGCAACAATCCTGGAGTGGGTTGCCATACCCTCCTCCAGGGGATCTTCCTGACCCAGGGACTGAACCCTCATCTCTTATGTCTCCTACATTGGCAGATGAGTTCTTTACCACTAGCACCAGCTGGGCAGCAGGGTCTCTGAAGGTGCCCTCAAATCCCCCCACCCTCCTGTCTTGGGGGAGTCTCCTCCTTGCCTGACCCCTGGGCACACTCCAGAGGGCCCCCGGGAGTATAAGTGAATCCCATGCGCACTGTCCTGCAGCCTGGCCTCTGGCTGCCCGCTGTGGCCAGCTAGTTAGGAGAACACAGAGACATTCTCGCCATTTTCTTTCCTTAACCATCTCTCAGGAAGCATCCTTTGTATGCAGTGACACTGCGGGGAAGGAAGGATTGGGTTGGGACCTTGGATTTGAGGAGGAGGAGAAGGGTCAGTGCTTCCCTGGTGGCTCAGATGGTGAAAAATCTGCCTGTAGTGTGGGAGACCTGGGTTCGATCCCTGGGTCGGAAAGATCCTCTGGAGAAGGGTAGGGCTACCTACTCCAGTATTCTGGCCTGGAGAATCCCATGGACGGAAGAGCCTGGTGGGCTATGGTCCATGCCGTCCCAGAGTTGGACATGACTGAGTGACTAACACCTTCCAGGTCAGTGTGTCTGGAGACTGACGGCCTCGCCTGTCCACTTCTCATGACCACTGCTCAGGTGGGAGCAGCCTCTTCAGGTTTCAACTCACTACCAAAGCCGCAGCCTCACTCCCTCTCTGCCATGCTTTGGAGGCCTTTCAGCCTTTGGAAAGCTGCTTACCTACTGTGCGCCCCCTCCCCTTAAATAGGAGAGAAGGACAGAGGCAGGGAGGTCACAGGAGTGATGATGAAGGGAGAATGTAAAGCAGTGATGTCAGTTTCCTTCCCTGTCAAATTCACACCCAGAGCTGGGCTCAGTACTGCCCATAGTGTTATTCAACAGACCTTCGTTGACTGAAAGTAAATTTTTGGGTTAAAAAAAAATAAAAGAAGATTGAGATTTCCGAACATGGTGGAGTATGTTTAACATTGATTCTCTGATCTCAGAGTAAAGAAAACAGAAAGGCAATTTTCCTCTAGTATCAATCGGAATATTTTGAAGATGAAAGGGATCTTAGTGATTATTCGGTCTCCTGGCTGTTTTACAAATAGTTATTTAATGACGTATGTTTCTCACTGTCTGAATCTTGGTTCAGTAACATATACTCAAATATTTTCATTTTTGAGTTGAATATCTGTTGGATGGATACCCAAACAGCCCTTCCCTCAGATTTTCAATTCCTTACTCAGGCTTCCTGAATGTCTGGCTGTCGAGTGGCTCATCCAGTTAGGAAACAGGTGGTGGTTTGGGGTCTTTATGCTTTAAACCTGAGTCTTGCCATGGGCTCCTGAATTCTGAAGCCAGTCCCTTGACAGTGAACAAAAAACTGCCCAAGGTTCAGATTTACAAACACGAGTTTTGCCAGGGCTGTTGTGATGAATGCAATTAACAAACACCACACAAGGCTCGCCTTCCCCTTTTAAAGTACTATTGCATGCTACCGCCTGTTAAGTAATTTAGATGATCTAGGATGTTAATAACGAAGGTCTGTGCTCTGAAACAAGACGCAGCGAAGAGGTGCAGGACTGTGGTTCAGCTCCAGCCGGTAGATGAGACGTGAACGCAGCAGCCATCTGTGAGGCTCGATGAATGCCACCCGAGCTTCACCGCGGCTTGAACTGTGTTCCACGCATAGTAGGTTCCTCTTGAACACTTGTTGAATGATGAATGCGTGTGTCTCTGAGAGGGTGCTTAAATGCTTTTAAATAATGAGCTAAAAAACATATCAGAACAAGTCACCTTTTGCTCTGCTTGGGTTCGTGTTGTCACTTCAGTCGTGTCTGACTCCTTACAATCGTATGGACTGTAACCCGCCAGGTTCCTCTATCCAAGGGATTCTCCAGGCAAGAATACTGGGGTGGGTTGCCATGCCCTCCTCCAGGGCATCTTCCCGACCCAGGGCTCTAACCCGCATCTTATGTCTCCTGTATTGGCAGGTGGGTTCTTGACCACTGATGCCACCATACTCAAATGACATGTGTGCATGGCAGGCACTCAACACATGATGTATATGCTAATTATATGTATGTGTATATGTATGCGGAGAAGGCAATGGCATCCCACTCCAGTACTCTTGCCTGGAAACTCCCATGGATGGAGGAGCCTGGTAGGCTGCAGTCCATGGGGTCGCTAAGAGTCGGACACAACTGAACGACTTCACTTTCACTTTTCACTTTCATGCATTGGAGAAGGAAATGGCAACCCACTCCAGTGTTCTTGCCTGGAGAATCCCAGGGACAGGGGAGTCTGGTGGGCTTCCGTCTATGGGGTCGCACAGAGTCGGACATGACTGAAGTGACTTAGCAGCAGCAGCAGCAGCAGTATGTGTGTGTGTGTGTGTGTGTGTGTGTGTGTGTGTGTGTGCATAATGCTGTTGTTGCAAAGTGACGCTGCTGCTGGTGTTACTCATCCACCCAGCACATATTTTGTACCCGCTTTGTGTACAGTTGGAGTTGCAGCTATCAGCATCTGATAACAGTGGAAAGCCTATGGACTTTGAAATCAGACACACCTGGGTCTGATTCCCAGCTGTTTCCTTTACTCTCTCCGGTGTGAACTTGGGCGTGCTGACTTCTCTGAGCCTGTTTTCTCGGAGAAGGCAATGGGACCCCACTCCAGTACTCTTGCCTGGAAAATCCCAGGGAAGGAGGAGCCTGGTAGGCTGCAGACCATGGGGTCACTAAGAGTCGGACACGACTGAGCGATTTCACTTTCACTTTTCACTTTCATGCATTGGAGAAGGAAATGGCAACCCACTCCAGTGTTCTTGCCTGGAGAATCCCAGGGACGGGGGAGCCTGGTGGGCTGCCGACTATGGGGTCGCACAGAGTCGGACACGACTGAAGCGACTTAGCAGCAGCAGCAGTTTTCTCACATTTAATGTGGGAATTTTAGTAGCATCCTTGAAAGTAGGGTTGTTAGGAAGATTAAATGAAGTAAAAAGCATCTGTTAAGTTTAGAGAGTCACAGAATATGGTTAGTGTGGGTTTTTCCGCAGAGGCGTTTCGGATAGTATGGCCTTTCACCACCAGAGGGCAGCATAACCACAGTGTTCGGAACTCGCCTTTCTTCCCACACACAGGGCTCAGCGCTGGACACAGCGTTACCCTCTTACTGTGAGTTTAAAGCAACATTTAAAGGCCTAAGCAGCTTCTTACAATGTTTTAAACATGGCAGGTTCTAACCTCCAGGCTTCTGTTCAACTGGGTATCGATGGGAATGATCAATTAAGTATTCTGTATCCCAGATGTTGAGAATATTTTTGCCATTAAGACTCAGCTAGAGCTGGCTTTTTGAATCTTAAAAATTAGGCCAAGTTTATCTAAAAGCATCAGGCTGTTTGTGGGTATATCCAGAGCTTTATGGAGAGTTGGTCCTGCTGTTCAGCCCAGGCCTCCTGGCAGTCATGTAAAAAAGCAAATTCTTTACTCTGTGTAAGACAGTCTTTTATTCAACAGATATTTATTGAGGACCTACTATGTACTGAACTTCCCTGGTGGCTCAGATGGTAAAGCGTCTGCCTACAATGAGGGAGACCCAGGTTCAATCCTTGGGTCGGGAAGATCTCCTGGAGAAGGAAATGGCAACCCACTCTAGTACTCTTGCCTGGAAAATCCCATGGACGGAGAAGCCTGGTAGGTTACAATTCATGGGGTCGCAAAGAGTTGGACACGGCTGAGTGACTTTCACTTTTTCACTTTACTTACTATGTACTAGATGCTGATCCAGGTGTTAAATATTCAGCAGGAGGTTAAAAGAAACACATCATCACTATCAGTAAGCAACATACGAGATTTATTAAATTCCTGAATGAGAGTAAGAAGTGACAAAGAAGCAGCACAATGTGCTGAACCCTGGAACTGGGGCTGTTGTCGATGTCCTTGTTGGAGTGATCCGGCGCTGGCGCTCACCCACGGCGGAGGCCAGACTTTGCCAGTGTGATGTCCAGCAGGGAGCATTTGTATCAGTGCCTACAAACCTATGTGGCACGACACACAGCTGTGTCATTGTCCAGTCACTCAGTTGTGCCTGACTCTTTGCAACCCCATGGACTGCAGCAAGCCAGGCTTCCCTGTCCTTCACCATCTCTGGAGCTCACTCAGACTCTCATGTCCACAGAGTTAGTGATGCCATCCAACCATCTCATCCTCTGTCGTCCCCTTGTCCTCCTGCCTTCAATCTTTCCCAGCATCAGGGTCTTTTCCAATGAGTCTGTTCTTCGCATCAGGTGGCCAAAGTATTGGAGTTTCAGCTTCAGCATCAGTCCTTCCAATGACTATTCAGGACTGATTTCCTTTAGGATGGACCGGTTGGATCTCCTTGCAGTGATAAGTTCATCTCACCGGAAGGAGTTCACCTGCATTCCTATATGCTGAGTCGCTTCAGTTGTGTGGGACTCTTGGCAACCCTATGGACTGTAGCCCGCCAGGCTCCTATGTCCATGGGATCCTCCCAGCAAGACTACTGGAGTGGGTTGCCATGCCCTCCTCCAGGGGATCTTCCTGGCCCAGGGATTGAACTTGTGTCTCTTATAGTTCCTGCGTTGGCAGGTGGGTTCTTTCCCACTCACACCACCTGGGAAGCCCTAGTCTTGTGGAAAACCCCAAATCTAGAAGGAATCTCTTGTTTTTTTTTTAAACAGGCTAGTTTTCCTTCTTTTCTTTTTTATTTATGTAGTCTGCGCTGCATGTTTGCTGCAGCACAGGGACTCTCTCTAGCTGTGGGCGCAGTCTTCCCGTGTCGGCGGCTTCTCTTATTGCAGACCATGGGTTCTAGGGTGTGCAGGTTTCAGCAGTTGTGGTGGGTGGTAGGCTTAGTTACTCTGGGCACGTGGGATCTTAGTTCTTGGACCGGGATCAAACCCATGTCCCCTGCAATGGCAGGTGGATTCTTAACCACTGGACCACCAGGGAAGTCCCTAGAATGAATCCAAAGTGGCTGTTCGCTTTTCTCTTGCTGCATCTCTCTGCCCTCCTTCTCCCTGCAGAGTAAGCACGGGCCAAGCTTGCTGCTCAGGTGTGAGGCGAAGGGTAGGAGGGTGAAAGGAAACATGGGGGGAAGTACCGGTTAATATTTCAAGTCCATTATCCTGCCACGCCAATAATAAAGCACCCACATTTGTGAATGATTTATCTTTTTTATAAATTGGAGTGGTTTCAAGGTTATCCTATAATAACTTCCATCCTATTGTTCCTCTGGACTTCAGCTCAATCATTGCTTCCTCAGGGAAGGGTCTTCTGACCTACCCTCATCTATGCTTTCATTGCACAATTTTTCTCCCTCCCATAATACTTACTCTCATTAAAAAAAAAAAATTATGGCAAAGTACACATAACAAAATCATCCATCTTAACCATGTTTACGTGTACAGTTCAGGGGCATTAAGTACGTTCATATCATCATGCCATCATCACCACCAATCCATCCTCAGAATTCTACCCGTTTTACAAAGTTGAAATCGTTTCATGTTATTTGTGTGGTTCTTTGATTGATGTCTGTGTGCCCTGCTAGGCTCTAAGCACCTCGAGGGCTGGCACTGTGCCGCATCGTCCTCACTGCTGTTTTGGTGGCGGTTATAGTGTGTGCTGGGCTTCCCCAGTGGCTCAGATGGTAAAGAATCTGCCTGCAATGCAGGAGACCCGGGCTCCATCCCTCGGTTGGGAAGGGCCTCTGGAGGAAAGTGGGTACCACAGAGTAGTTTTTCAACTGGTGTTTGCTCACTTGCTTTTCTTAAATGCATTCTTGAGTAGGAAGGAGGGAAGCACAGCTCATGTGCCAGAGATTTCTCACAATCCTGAGCGTACATGGGGGTGCTGCTGTACGACTTCACATCTAGAAAAATTTGAGGACTTTGGTTTAATGTGGCATACTCAAGCTGCATCTTTCCCCCAAAACCTAATGAAATAACAAAATAATGAAGAAACTGTTTTATGAATTGAAGACAAAACTGATTCTGCAAATCCAAAGGGTATATACTATGTTCGAGGGTTTCCCTGGTGGCTCAGATGGTAAAGAATCTGCTTGCAATGTGGGAGAACTGAGTTAGATCCCTGGATCAGAAGGATCCTCTGGAGAAGGAAATGGCAGCCCACTCCAGTATTCTTGCCTGGAGAATTCCATGGACAGAGGAGCCTGGCGGGCTACAGTCCATAGAGTCAAAAAGAGTCGGACATGACTGAGTGTGCCTAATACTGTGGCTTTTGGCTTTATATTGTGTTCTAGGGAAATTAGAAGCATAAAGCTCGACGCTAAGACACATGTTAGTTAAGAAACTGAAATTCAGTGATCAACAACTCTTTAGGAATTGAGAGAGAAAATAAAGTCCTCTACAAGGAGGAAGAACACCAGATTTCCTCACAATGATAGTTAATGTCAGAGGACAGTGGAACCTGAGCTCTACAATCCTGATGAGGAAATATTTAGATTCTTTTACCTAAGATGACGTTCAGGTGCAAAGTGATTTTGAAGCAAAAAAGAACAGCACCTGTAGGAACTTCTTGGGGAAAAAAAAACTGTCAATACATGCAAATAAAGTTAGCCACTTAATGTGTGAATCAGCATACAGAATACAAGAGTGTTTTAAGCCCTGGTGAATACTGGTGGTGAAAACTGAATTCAGATAAATTTAGAATTAAGCAACTACAGGAAATATAGGTAAAGAACAAAATGTAAATGTTATAAAACATGGACAATGTAAAAATAACATAACTAGCAAATATCAAGAAAGGGGAGGGTAGAAGAGGAAGAAATATGGAAATAGAGTGAAGAAAACTCTACTGAAATATTCAGCCTTAAAAAAGACTAAAATTCTCTGATGTTTTTAATAAATTCATTTCTTAACCTCAGAGACCTTAAAATTGTTATTTTAAAAAGTAAGAAAACATTTGTTTGATGTTCGACAGTTCCTTCTATTTCATTGCAGTTTCTTTTACTTTTGTAAAATCAAAGTAAATTTCAAAGTAATATTTTTTAAATGAAAAACATACATATGTAAAAATAAGCTCATTTTAATGAACACATTTCCCCTCTTTCTCTTTTGCTATTTATCTTTCCTTTTTTCTGTACTTATGCTTAGAAAGACATATATGGTCATTTTAACTTATTAACAGTTATTCCTAGCTGTGGGATTTGGATTTTTTTTTAGCTTTTGGCTTTGTGATTTTTCTACATTCTTTACACTTTTTCTAGTACGTATGTACCATCTTTATCAAAAAGAGTAGATTTTTATTTAAAAACCAAAGAAAGAGAGGAAATTAATACGATGCATTAACAGTGGTTATCTCCAGGAAGGTGGAGATTGGACCACTGTTAGATTTTTCTTTGTACTTGTCTGTATTCTTTTTTAATTTTCAAAAAATTTGTAGAAGTCAGTGAGAAGGATAAGCTGAGAATATCTGCCTTAAATCAACTGAATAGCAATCATGTGAGTGTCGTTTATAGGCTGCCTAAGAAGCTCAAGGACAGGTTGATAGGAGTGGCTAGTCAGAGTGCATCTGTCATAGTAAGCCCCAGGATGGCGGGCTGGCGTGGCACAGGGCCACTCTTGGGTGGCCCAGGAAAAAGGGGACAGCGTCTGGGTGCTGGGAGTCCCTTTCAGAGCACTGGGAGAATCACAGAGCTTTCAGGAGAACACTCAGACCCATTCATCATTGCATGTACTTAAATATGCCATGACTCAATTTTCCCATTGAAGCATAACACCTAGTAAAGTCTGGAAACACTCATAGGTGTTAATTTTTTCATTGACTTTGTAATGGAATTTTATTCTGCTTATTAAGTGTTCATCATGGGGGGTGGAAATGTGTCAATGAAAACTGGTGAAACAAAAGTTTTATACCAAAAATAAGAGCAGATTGATTTTGTTTCATTAACAGGAAGAGGATACGATGCCCAAACAATAAAACATTAAACTACTATGGCTAAAAAAGTAATCGCAAGTTCTGATGTCCTTAGCCACTCTGGAATGACCCTTCCCTTGGTGCTCTAAGACAGGCAGGCAAGGTAAAGTCGAAAGAGCATGAAATTTAAAGTCAAATTCCCACTCTTCTACCTCCAGCTCTTCTATTTCCTACACTCTCTAGGAAGTGGAGAGCCTACGCCCAACTTTGCTGGGTTTGATTCAGATGATGACCTATATGTAAAGAGGAGTGAACAGTTCAAGGGAGGTAATTGCTGTTGAGCACGTGATGAGCAGCTTCCCAGGTGGTGCTAGTGGTAAAAATCCCATCTGCCAATGCAGGAGACTTAAGAGAAGCGAGTTCAACCCAGGGAAGATCCCCTGGAGAAGGGCATGGCAACTCACTCTTGTATTCTTGCCTGGAGAATCCCATGGACAGAGGAGCCTGGTGGGCTACAGTCCATGGGGTCACAAAGCGTCGGACACAACTGAAGCTACATAGCACTCATGCACGTGATGAGCAGGGTAAACCTCTTCCTTTTCTCTGGAATGACCACCGACTAGCTGTTACCTGAAAAGTATGATCTCTTTTCCTTACTGCTGTCTTGATTTCCAAATTGACTGATTACTAACCCACACAGTTGACCTTTGCCACCAAAGGTCTGTCTAGTCAAGGCTATGGTTTTTCCAGTAGTCATGTATGGATATGAGAGTTGGACTATAAAGAAAGCTGAGCACCGAAGAATCGATGTTTTTGGACTGTGGGGTTGGAGAAGACTCTTGAGAGTCCCTTGGACTGCAAAGAGATCCAACTAGTCCATCCTAAAGGAAATCAGTCCTGAATATTCATTGGAGGGACTGAGGCTGAAGCTGAAACTCCAATACTTTGGCCAGCTGATGTGAAGAGCTGACTCATTTGAAAAGACCCTGATCCTGGGGAAGATTGAAGGCAGGAAGAGAAGGGAATGACAGAGGATGAGATGGTTGGATGGCATCACCGACTCGATGGACATGAGTTTGAATAAACTCCGGGAGTTGGTGATGGACAGGGAAGCCTGGAGTGCTGCGGTCCATGCGGTCGCAAAGAGTTGGACACAACTGAGCAACTGAACTGACTAAACCAACACAGGGAGGCCACTGGGGCACCTGCAAAATGAAACCAAATTAAACTTTATTCAGAGGGAGGGGTGGGGTGCTCTAGCCCTGATGCTGTAAGAGAAGAACGTGTGTGTGAGACCCATGTATTAGCTTGGGTACCAAGAGCTGGAGGGAGTGCAGGGATGAGCTGGTCCACCATCCTTGCTTTCTAGGTAAACACACTGAGACCCAGAGGGAAGGAGGCTTGCTTCCTGTATTGCTAACTGGTAGTGATGCTGTGATAAAAGTACTTAGCGTCCTGACTTGGCATAAGCACTTCTCCTTTGGGTTAGGAGGGGAGTTTGAATGGAAGGCTGTGCAGTGCTCAGTCATGTCCAACTCCTTGTGACCCCGTGGGCTGTAGCCCACCAGGGTCCTCTGTCCATGGAATTTTCTAGGCAAGAATACTGCAGTGGGTTGCTCTTTACCCTCCAGGTTGAATGTAAGGCCTGGCTTGTAAAGAAGTTCAGAAGCTTAGAAATTAGATGGAGGAGAGAGTTGACCCTGAACACTCCTCGCATAGCCTCTGGGCCACCCATGAGGATGATGTAATTCCAGCAGCTCATGTCCCTGTGGGAAAAGGGACACTCCCTTGTTGTCTGGGGGCATTGGTGTCTTTTCCCTTCTTCTCAGTTCACCTGCTGATCAGCACATTGTCCATTTCTAGAAGCACCACTGGTCAATAACTGTTCTCTGTGATGTGTCTGTGGAATAGACTTGAACATGGGCATTTCTGAGCCTTGAAAACACATGTGGAGGAATACAGCCAGATATGGCACAAGGAGCATTCCTGGACACAAAAGCAAGGAGCCAAGGACAGGGTGTGATCGGCAGTGAGAGGGTTGGGAGCAGCATCAATTCAGTTCAGCTCATTTGTGTCCGACTTCTTGTGACCCCATGGACTGCAGCACACCAGGCTTCCCTGTCCATCACCATCTCCTGGAGCTTGCTCAAATTCGTGTCCATAGAGTCATCCAACCATCTCATCCTCTGTTGTCCCCTTCTCCTCCTGCCTTCAATCTTTCCCAGCATCAGGGTCTTTTCAAATGAGTCAGTTCTTCACATCAGGTGGCCAAAGTATTGGAGCTTCAGTTTCAGCATCAGTCCTTCCAATGAATACCCAGGACTCATCTCCTTTGGGATGGACTGGTTGGATCTCCTTGCAGTCCAAGGGACTCTCAAGAGTCTTCTCCAGCACCACAGTTCAAAAAAGCATAGTCAGAAACAAAGTGGACGGCTGGCAGACATAAGTGTTGAGGTCTCTTCTGTGGGTTTATTTTTATAACCTGAGAATGAGAGGATTAGTGAAGAGGTTTACTGAAGGGAATCAACAGGTCCACGGAGGCAGGATTTGTTGTCTCTTCAACCTTCTTAGGGTGCTTCCCAGGTGGCTCAGTAGTAAAGAATCCACCTACTAATGTAGGAGACACAGAAAAGGTAAGTTCAACCCCTGGGTCTGGGAAGATCCCCTGGAGAAGGAAATGGCAACCCACTGCAGTATTCTTGCCTGGGGAATCCCATGGACAGAGGAGCCTGGTGGGCTACAGTCCATAGGGTCATAAAAGAGTCAGACGTGACTTAGCGACTGAACTACCACCATCACCACCACCACTACCTTCCAGATGTAGGGGAATTTAACCGACTGCCATTCCCTCATGTGTGACTGCACCTTGTGTCTTGGAAGTTTGTGCTTCTCGTGAGCCAAGCCCCTGGCGACAGGACTGGGCTGAGGCTTGTGCTTTGCTGCATTTTTATCTTCAGGCCCACCTGTCCTCTTCTCCCCTCACTTCTTTCCTTTCTCCAGGGTCTTCCCATTTGCAAAATCCAGAAAGCACACATTTTGAAATTCCAGGAGCACGGAACAAAGATACTTTATGAAAAGGAGACATGATCTCATGGAAGAGGGATGTTTATTTACTCCAGCCCTGGAGAAGTTCATTTTAAGGGCACAGTTTTAAAGTTGGTGAGACAGACACCTGTGAGGGAGCTGTGTGTGTAAACTAAATTAGGAATAAGAAATGGTCATTGCCCCGAGGCCCTGAAATCTAAAGGAACTATCCCAGATTTAAAGACGAACTCTCAAAGTTACTCTTTCCTCCCCACCAGCTTTAATTTCTATTTTCATTGTCTTTCTCTTTTTTTTTTCTGAACTTCTTTTTTATGTTTGGAGAGAGGAGGAATGTGTTCTTGGGGATTTGAGAGAACTGAGTAAAAACTAATAGCTCCAGACATCAGGTATTAGTGATGGCTTTCGCAAAGTTGGTCACGGCCGAAGAGGGTGGGTGTGGAGTTGGGTTGGCTCACCTCCATGTCCATTTTCTGCAGAATTTCTCTCTTCCTTAACTTGTTCCCCTTTTGGCCTCCTCCCGAGGCTGTGGCAAGTCCATTGGCCTCTCTGGCTTTTCTGTTCTGAACGAAAGATTCCATGAACAAGATTACCCCTCCACCCCCACTGCTAACTCATTGAGAAAAGGATTGTTGTTAGGCCTGATGCTTAGTAGGTACTTAAGATAGTCATTCCAGTAATAAGTAAATAAGAGCTTCCCAGGTGGCTCAGTGGTAAAGAATCTGCCTGCCATTGCAGAAGACACAGGTTTGATTCCTCCGTAGGGGGGATCCCCTGGAGAAGGAAAGAGCAGTCCACTCCAGTATTCTTGCCTGGATAACCCCATGGACAAAGGAGCCTGGCAGGCTACAGTCCAATCCATAGGGTTGGAAAAGAGTTGGACACAACTTAGCGACTAAAACAACAGCAACAAGTAAATAAGTTCTAGGTTTAACACAAATGGAGAAGGCGAAGCTCCCAGACCTCACTCTCTCTAAGGTTGCATCTTGGCAGGTAGCAGTTCTCAGTCTGGTGGAAGTCAGGGAAAATGCATCTCAAAATAGTGAACTAGAGGGTTCAGGGTCCCTCAGCATCCCAGGATTAGTACAGGAGTTACAGGAGAGGGCGGTGCAGGCTGGAGCCACCCGTAAGACTTCCTGGAGAAGGTGGGGCTTGGACTGAATGAGAAACAGTGAGAAGCGGTGGAAGGAGCAGGGTGTCCCAGGCAGGAGGCAGGCGGTGAGCCAAGGTTGAGAGTCAGGACGGTTTGTGGGTTCTTTAGGGAGCTTCTTGGAGGGAGACCAGTTGGCCGAAGTGGTCTGAGTAGAGGTGCTGTGGTAGATGAGGTTGGAGAAGCCAGCGGATGCCAGGCTGGGAAGCAACTGAGCATCTTTATCATTTGCATCATCCCGGTTCTTGACTTGCAGGGATGAAGTGGCTCTGCTGCCCGGAGGCCCCCTTTGGGACTGAACACGTGTTCCCCCAGCTGTCAGGCGTACTACTTGCTACGAACTCATGTCTGAGCCCGTCCCCAGGAAGGGAACTGGCTCATTCCATGTCTGCCCTCGAGTCAATGACTAGTTGATGTGGGCGTGCAATGGACTGGTCCTCTTGCCCCCAAATGTAGGCCAACTCCTCAGAGCCATTTCACCTTCAGAGCTCCCCTGGGGTAGGCCAAGTACTCTGCCCAAGTTCAAGGTCTCCCTCTGTCTGATCCTGCTCCTCACTCCCTCACAGGTATGGTTCAGGGGAGCGTCCCCAGGACACATGCAGTTCTCCTGCCTCAGGACCTGTTTGCTAGGGAACCTGCCGTAAGCCAGTTGGGCTCAAAGGTGTTCTAGAAAGCAGATTCTAAGAAGGCCATTTGCAGCGAACATTTGCCGTGGCCATTTGCCACCCTTTGCTGGTGGCAGGTGGAGTGATGCTAGCTCTTGGCATGCAGTGATGGTGCAGTTCTTAGAACTGTCACCAGTGGTAAACTGGGATGGGACCCCAGTGAAAGAGGGCACACTGGTGGGCTCAGTAGCTCAGGCACAGGGATGCTTTGGGGGAAGTGGTTGTTGCAAGAACACCAACGGAATAGCTCTTGCTGGGGGCTGTACACACTGGTGAGAAACTGGGGGTGATCAGTGGCACATTTAAGGTCACCAGCTAGTGAAAGCTAGAGTTCCTCTTTCATAGATGAAATACAGTAAGTCCCCTATATATGAATCTTCAAGTGGCGAACTTTCAAAGATGCCAACATGCCCAGTAATACAGGAATGTATTACTGTATGTTTTAAGGTACTGTAAGATTGCAGATGTTTTCTATATTTTTTTGTATTTGTTTTTTGTGTGTGAAAAGTATGATAAATCTATTACAGTATGCGTATGTGCTAAGTCACTTCAGTAGTGTCTGACTCTTTGCGACCCTATGGACTATAGCCTGCCAGGCTCCTCTGTCCATGGGATTCTCCAGGCAAGAATACCAGAGTGGGTTGCCATGCCCTCCTCCAGGGGATCTTCCCAACCCAGGGATTGAACCTATGTCTCTTTTGTCTCCTATATTGGCAGGCTGGTTCTTTACCAGTGGTGCCTTCTGGGAATCCCCTATTATAGTATAGTACTATATATAGCTGATTGTGTGGGTACCTAGGGTGGGTACCTAGGCTAACGTCATTGGACTTACAAACAAATTGGACTTATGAACATGCTTTCAGAGCAGAACTCTTTCATAGGTAGGGTACTTACTGTATTCTTCTCTGTTGCATCCAGAGGGCAGAAAAAGCTAAAGAGCAGGTTCAGTATTTAATGACAAGAATTGCAGATCTCCAAGAAGGTTGATTTCACAGCTGGGCAGGTGCCTTTCATCAGGTCATGACCCTCACTGGGGGCAGAGAGGACTCTGAGATATAGGATGGGGATGTCTGAACTGATTCACTCAGGATTTTTTAATCCCCTGAGCCCCCTGGACCCCCCGGATCTACAGAAGTAGCTGTTCTGGCCTGCTGTAATCTGAGGCTTGAAGGGTTAAGTTGGGACAAGGATGTTATAGTGCAACTATAAGAAAGGAAGGTTGCGGAGATGATGAGAGGAGATGAGGTTTGTGTTCCAGTGGTCACTAATGCTCCAGTGGCTCCTGGGGTAGGAGGCAATTTAATACCTTGATGAATAAGGGATTGTAATAGGAATAAATATGGTTTATCTATGCACAAGTTAGGTATAGTAAATCTTACATGTCCTCAAGTTCAGAATGTATTTTTCTCTTTCCTCTTTTCCAATTTCCATTTTCAGTTTTACATCATGAAATAATAATAACAGTTCTCACAACAGTGATTAAACTAATAAATAACATTGTGCATTAGTGCGTGAGAATGAAGAATGTACATTATAAATAATAATAGTTTATTTATGATACTGTCTCTACTTACCCTTTCTACTCTCCCCAAGGTGCTTGGGGATCTCAAAAAAGCTAGTAAATAAATACATCCCTCCACACACATACACATAGGTGATATAGTATATAAATATTATATCACTAATAAGAAATTTTCCAAGTGACAATTCATAAAGAAAATGGTCATCCTAGAATAAGAGTCAGAGATGGATATTTATTAAATTTATATACTACTAAAGCTTGTTTTTTTTGAATCTCAAACTTGATTTAGATGTTTCCAGAATAAAACTAGACACAAATCTTAGTGAAACATTATTGATTCTCAGGTAGAAAAATACATTCATATGTTTTTTTTCTCCCTGGCAAAGCTATGCATATCCTATCAATTTCAGTGGTTCACAGATGTCTAAGTTTTTGGACTAATACATTAAAAAAAACCTTTTAGGGATCAACATAGGCAACAATCTATTTTGCCAATTAAATTTATTTGGAAAAAAGTCATTGTTTTTTTACTACTGTTATTCCATAAAAAGAATGTAAATTTAACAGTAAAAAAGGTGCATGTGTACGAAGTTGCTTCAGTCGTGTCTGACTCTGCGACCCTACGGAGTATATAGCCCACCAGCAGGCTCTTCTGTCCATGAGATTCTCCAGGCAAGACTACTGGACTGGGTTGCCGAGTACCTCTCCAGGGGATCTTCCCAACCCAGGGATCGAACACACGTCTTCTCCACTGCAGGCAGATTCTTTACTGTTGGTCCACTGGGGAAGCCCCAATTTCCTTGGTCAAAAAAAGGAATATGCTTTGTGAGAAGGTCTTGGTTTTTTCACTTATTTCATTGGAGATCAGTGAAAAATTTTATCAAGATGAGCATTGATTTTGTACATGGATAGAAGTTTCAGTTCAGTTCAGTTCAGTCGCTCAGTCATGTCCAACTTTTTGCGACTCCATGAATCGCAGCATGCCAGGCCTCCCTGTCCATCACCAACTCCTGGAATTCACTCAGACTCACATCCATCGAGTCAATGATGCCATCCAACCATCTCATCTTCTGTCATCCCCTTCTCCTCTTGCCCCCAATCCTTCCCAGAATCAGAGTCTTTTCCAATGAGTCAACTCGTCACATGAGGTGGCCAAAGTACTGGAGTTTCAGCTTTAGCATCATTCCTTCCAAAGAAAACCCAGGGCTGATCTCCCTCAGAAGGGACTTGTTGGATCTCCTTGCAGTCCAAGGGACTCTCAAGAGTCTTCTCCAACACCACACTTCAAAAGCATCAATTCTTCAGCGCTCAGCTTTCTTCACAGTCCAACTCTCACATCCATACATGACCACTGGAAAAACCATAGCCTTGACTAGACGGACCTTTGTTGGCAAAGTAATGTCTCTGCTTTTCAATATGCTATCTAGGTTGGTCATAACTTTCCTTCCAAAGAGTAAGCGTCTTTTAATTTCATGGCTATAGTCACCATCTGCAGTGATTTTGGAGCCCCCCAAAATAGTCTGACACTGTTTCCACTGTTTCCCCATCTATTTCCCATAAAGTGATGGGACCAGATGCCATGATCTTCATTTTCTGAATGCTGAGCTTTAAGCCAACTTTTTCATTCTCCTCTTTCACTTTCATCAAGAGGCTTTTGAGTTCCTCTTCACTTTCTGCCATGAGGGTGGTGTCATCTGCATATCTGAGGTTATTGATATTTCTCCCTGCAATCTTGATTCCAGCTTGTGCTTCTTCCAGTCCAGCGTTTCTCATGATGTACTCTGCATGTAAGTTAAATAAGCAGGGTGACAATATACAGCCTTGACGAACTCCTTTTCCTATTTGGAACCAGTCTGTTGTTCCATGTCCAGTTCTAACTGTTGCTTCCTGACTTGCATATAGATTTCTCAAGAGGCAGATCAGGTGGTCTGGTATTCCCATCTCTTTCAGAATTTTCCACAGTTTATTGTGATCGACAGAGTCCAAGGCTTTGGCATAGTCAATAAAGCAGAAATAGATGTTTTTCTGGAACTCTCTTAAGTTTAGGAACCAGTAATTTGATGCATTTCTATGAATTAGATTTAAGAAAGCTTTCATTATTTCTACTGGCAAGATGGAGAAAGCATATTACAGGTTGATACTCGCTCTGGGGCAGCTGTTCTCAAACGTTGGCATCAGCGCTCCCTGGAGCACCTTAGAACACTCTGCTGCCCCAGCAATGAAGTTTCTGAGTCGGTGGCTGAGGGCAAGAACCTGTGTTTCTAACAAGTTCTCAGGTGATGTTCATGCTGCCTGCCTGGAGCTCACACTTTGAAAACCACTGTTCTAGATCATTGTTGTTGTTCGGTTTCTCAGTCATGTCCAACTCTTTGCAACCCATGGACTACAGCACACCAGGCTTCCCTGTCCTTCACCATGTCCCAGAGCATGATCAAACTCACATCCATAGAGTTGGTGATGCCATCCAACCATCTCATCCTCTGTCACCCCCTTCTCCTGCCTTTAGTCTTTTCCAGCATCAGGGTCTTTCCCAATGAGTAGGCTCTTTGCATCAGGTGGTGAAAGTATTGGAGCTTCAGCTTCAACATCAGACCTTCCAATGAAAATTCAGGGTTGATTTTCTTTAGGATTGGCTGGTTTGATCTCCTTGCAGACCAAGGGACTTTCAAGAGTCTTCTCCAACCCACCAGTTTGAAGGCATCAGTTCTTCAGTGCTCAGCCTTTTTTATTGTTCAGCTCTTATATCTGTACATGACTACTGGAAAAACCATAGCTTTAACTATTCGGACCTTAGTAGGCAAAGTAATGTCTCTGCTTTTTAATATGCTGTTTAGGTTGATTGTAGCTTTTCTTCTAAGGAGCAAGTGCCTTTTAATTTAATGACTGCAGTCACCATCTGCAGTGATTTTGGAGCCCTGGAAAATAAAGTCTGTCACTGTTTCCATTGTTTTTCCATCTATGTGCCATGAAGTGACGGGACCAGATGCCATGATCTTCATTTTTTGAATGTTGAGTTTTAAGTCAACTTTTTCACTCTCCTCTTTCACTTTCTTCAAGGGGCTCTTTAATTCCTTGATTTATGCCATAAGGGTGGTGTCATCTGCATATCTGAGGTCATTGATATTTCTCCTGGCAATCTTGATTCCAGCTTGTGATTATAGATCATTGTGCTTAGTCACTCAGTCATGTCAGACTCTCTTTGATCCCATGAACAGTAGCCCACCAGCCTCCTCTGTCCATGGGATTCTCCAGGCAAGAATACTGGAGTGGGTTGCCATTTCCTTCTCCATCTAAATCATTAAAAGAGGCAATTGTTCAAACATATTTTCTGTTTGGGGGGCTTGCCAGGTGGCTCAGTGGTAAAGAATCAACCTGCATTGCAGGAGATGTGAATTTGATCCCTGGGATGGAAAGATCCCTTGTAGAAGGAAATAGCAACCCAGTCCAGTATTCTTGCCTGGGAAATCTCATGGACAGAGGAGTCTGGCTAGCTACTGTCCGTGGGGTCTCAAAAGAGTTGGGCACAACTCAGTGACTAAACAACAACAATAGCAGTTTTCTGGTTTTGAGGAATGTTCTACTGATTTTGAAGTCTTCCTCTCATTACTCAGACTGTAAACTCTAGGAAAGAGGAGATGCAAATGTCTTGCCCAAACATAAAGTCCTCGAACACCAACCTTGTCTTTTGAGTAAATGCTGGCACTTTTTTCTAGAGCCTGTTTGAACGTCATCTCCTTTTTCTTTATTGCCCCCCCCCCCCGGTAGATTCAATCCCCTCTTTTATTTCTCTATATCCCTTATTTCCTCCCTTTCCCCCTCCTTTCCCTCCTCCACTTCCTTTCTTCCTCCCTCCCTTCCTTCCTCCATGGTCGTCCCTATTAGGTTCTGGCTTTGTGAAGAGCAGGTGCTATAGTTCGTTTATTTTTGAATCCTAGAGTCTAGCATTGTGCCTGCAGTTGATTTTGTCCATCTGCTCGGCATATCACAGCAACAACCAAATTAGTCAGTTGGGTAATTATGTAGTTCATGTGCTCTCTATAGATGGTCTGGATTATTCAGGTTAAACACTTTGTCTTCTTCCCCTCACCTCTTGTGCCCTATAATCTATAGTGTGGCGTTATTTTTTAAATCATGTGACAGCTGCTTAAACTGCCCACTTCTGTGTCTACTGTAACCAGGCAACAGGTCAAATATTGGGGTAAACATAGGGGTATCTCCAGTTCCCATATTTGTCAACTGCTAGCCTAACTGGCTTTCCTAGTGTGTGCTAAGTTGCTTCAGTCATGTCCGATTCTTTGTGACCCCATGGACTGTAGCCCACCGGGCTCCTCTGTCCATGGGAATTCTCCAGGCAAGAATATTGGAGTGGGTTGCCTTTGCCCTTCTCCAGGGGATCTTCTAGACCTAGGGATCAAACCCACATCTTTTACATATCCTGCATTGGCAGGCAGGTTCTTTACCACTAGCGCCACATAGGATTATTATCCTATTCAATATATCCCTAGCAAAAATTTGCATACTCTGCCTACCAGTTTTGGGGGAACATCAAAACGTGATGCTTCAGATATATAAATAGCAAAACTATTCAAGGTCATTTTGATTATAAATGTATCAAGTATATATATACTTTGAGTGTTTTTCCAAATTTCCTTAGGTAGGAATAGAAGAGCCTGAGTTTTCCAGTGGTTGAAGGTCCTTTCTCTTCATTTCTTATACACTATGTTTCTTTTGAAATCAGGCAACATTATAATTCGCACAAATACTGACAGGTACAAACATATGCCAGATAGAGAAGCTGAGTAACTGTGGAATAGATAGGTTCTCAACCTGCATTACATTTATCAGTGTCTCCAAGTCCATGAAGGCAGAGATGAGGGAGCAAAACATATTTGGGCTATAGACCTGGGCTAAGAAACAGAAGGGCTTCCCTGATAGCTCAGTTAGTAAAGAATCCGCCTGCAATGCAGGAGACCCTGGTTCGATTCCTGGGTTGGGAAGATCGCTGGAGAAGGGATAGGCTACCCACTCCAGTATTCTTGGGCTTCCCTTGTGGCTCAGCTGGTAAAGAATCTGCCTGCAATGCAGAGACCTGGGTTCAATCCTTGGGTTGGGAAGATCCCCTGGATAAGGGAAAGGCTACCCACTCCAGTATTCTGGCCTGGAGAATTCCATGGACTGGATAGTCCATAGGGTTGCAAAGAGTCAGACATGACTGAGCGACTTTCACTTCATGTCAGGAAACAGAAAGATGTGCAAATAAAAGAATGGAATAGAATAGATCAAGGGAGTTCGGAATCCCAGAAATTTTAAGGTGTTTCCCTCTAGCTCATGTGAAATGTAATATTTTTCTACATGCATGGATTAATTAAATGAAATAAAAAGAATACCATCTTAAAAATTTTTGTCAAAAGATTCCATTTCTATAATATTTCGTGAATCAAGAGTTACTCAGTGCTTCTTGGGCATACTCTCATTTAAGAAAGGTGTAGTGGGCTGCCCTCCAAAAGAACTGCACAGCTAATAAACATTTGTTTAACATGCTTTGTTATAGTTCCTTCAAAGGTGTCTACGAAATGCCACACGCTATTAGGAGCAGCCGTCCTTGTTTTGTCTGTCGACAGTTCAATTACGGAAAATACTCAGAAAGCAGTTGAGAAAAGAATTTCATTAACCAACCAAGCAGCTCTCCTCTCGCGTGCATGTTTCAGAGAGGGAGCAGCTTGTGAATTTGCTGGTAATTGACCGCAGAACTGGGCTGTGCATTGAGCGCGTGTTTGTTGCGATGGCACGGGCTGAGTAGTACAGAGCGGGCTCCCTTGTGAGAATGTGTGAGGGGGGAGAAGGGGAGGAACAGGTTGATTTCTGGCCTTCTGTGATGGGAGGAACTATTTTTATGTTCAAGGCAAAAGCAACTCTGTCAAATAACATCTCATTACCTCTTTTATTATCTTGGTGCAAAGTGAATTCATTCTTCTTTGTTTTATAGTGTTCTCTGTCTACCATTTTCTTATCAGTTTATGATGTATTGTTTCATATTAGCATAGGGGAAAGAGGTGAGATTTCTATCCACCAATAGGGCCACATTTATCAAGGTCAGGGTACCTGTGTGTTAAGAAGGCTCAGGTACTGAACCAGCAATTGGAGAGGCCTTACCCTCCTTCTTCCCCATCTTCTGTGACCCGGCTGTGCTTCTAGTCAGAGGGCATGCAATCCCAAGATTTGGGTTTGGGTTTAGGAAGATGGCAAAGGCCCATTTGACCTTCGGGTAGAACATGGGCACCCTTCAGGCTTCCCACCAACTCGTCGTAGGATTTTAGAGCCTAATTTCAGGTAATTAAAAATGGCACAGTTCTTCAAGTCCTATTTGTCATCGCCCCTCGTGTGAGGGACCTCAAGGTGTGGAAGGAAGGCTGGCAGGATTTGGGTATTGCTAGATCCCTTTGACAAGTGTGTCTTAAGCCCCATCAAAGCCCTGACAATAATTTTAAACTTTTCATTGTGTTTATGTCTGTTTTTCCTTTAACAAGCTTTGATTGAGGACTTAATAGGTTTCTCTGTGCTAGAGTCAGGTGGATTGTAAATTCCTGGAAGGACAAGAGGCTACATTTTTCTCTGCAGCTCTTCTCATCCTTATTTTAGAATCTAGCAATGGGCTCCACACTTCATAGGCACTCGATAGTTATTTCTAGTTAAATGAGACACTGAATAAGGTCCCAGCTTCCTGAGAAGGTTTCAGACTGGAAGAAATTTACTAGGTACAAGAGAGAAACACCTTGTGATGACTGAGCACTGCATGCCGGGGACCTTGCTGGATACATTATCTAAGGGGGACAGGGTCTGGGGTCTCGTTCTAGGAATTGGGAGAGAGACTGTCAAGGCCCTCCATAGCGATAATTCATGAGGGAGAACATTCTGAGGGCATACCAAGTATTTATTGACTCCCGGAATGACAGTCCATGAATGTCCAACTGGAGAGCCTCACAGAAGAGTGAAGTTAGGGTACAGGGGATTCCGGGGACCACAGAAAGACCACAGTGGGAGGCTCCGGGGAGAGGCATGCATGGACCTTGATGAGAAGAAAGATAAGGATGAGTGGTTTGGAACAAGCCCCATGTTTTCTAGTGTTAAAGGAACTAACTGCTGGATAGATAGGATTGCTATTCTCATCATGGTCTGGGTTAAGAGAGGTCTGGGATACACGGAAGGTACAAGTGTGCAAATGACTGAAGAAATGCACAAAAGTATATTAAAAAGTAAGTTTTTTAAAAAAAAAAAACCTTAAAATATGTATCCAAATAGAGATTTTTGAAGACAGTGTAAAGACTTTTTGCGACCCCATGGACTATAGCCTGCCAGTCTCCTGTGTCCATGGCATTTTCCAGGCAAGAATACTGGGAGTGGGTTGCCATTTTCTTCTCCAGGGGATCTTCCCCAGCCAAGGATCGAACCTGTGTCTCCTTCATTGCAGGAGGATTCTTTTCCACTAAACCACCAGAGAAGCCCCTAAGACTCTTAAACGTGAGCCAGTGTTCCTCCCATGCTCACTCTATGAGAGCCCTGATCCTCATATGACTGATACGGGAAACTGAGGCTCAGAAAGAATGAGTGACTGGAAGAAGGTCACACTGGTAAGCTGTAGACAACGGGATTGAACCTGGATCTGTCAGAATCTAAAGCCTATTTTTTTAAAAAAAACTCTATCACATAGTCAAAGCAGCACTGGATCAGTCAGCAAGGGCTGTGTTGCTGATCAGAGCATCCAGAACACCCCACAGCTGTATCAGTGTTTGATCCTTGCTCACAGGGCCCAGGGAATGGTGGCTGTCCCCTACCAACACCGATTCCCTGCTGGTCATGACTTTTTTTTCAGATCAGATGAGAAATGTGTTTGAGAGTCTTGTGCATTTTGATTTTGTCAGGCGAAAAGAATCTGCCTTTGCCCCAGAGCAGAACAAAATGTTTCAAAGGGCCACATCAATGTCCTTAATGACTTGATAATGAAGACAACACTACATAAGTATAGTTTAAATGTAAGCAAATGACTTGGCAAGAAAAAAAAGTATAAGCAAACTCAAATGATTTGCTTTGTGTGTAATTAGAGCAGAATCCTTTCGTTTGTCTTTTAAAGCCATTAACAATGGACTCCAAAATGAATTGATGGAAAACAATAGTAATTAAAGACAGCTTTGATAATAGCCCAGGAAGAAAAGCTCAGTGTAAGTTGTTAAGTCAAAGGATACTTGGCATGGGTCCTAGAAGGAGGGATTGTGAGAATGTTCGAATTGTTCTCTTGGTTTGGACTCCCTGAAGCAGAGCTGAGACAAAGAGAGCTTCCAGGAGCTGTTAGTGAGGGGAGGGAAGGTAGGAACGAAGGATCACCATCTGTGTTAGTGAGGAAGCTGTGCTGTGGACCTCAGGGCTTGATCTGCTGGGGGCCCAGGGGGACCGTAGAAATCACTGCTGAGGGGCTGCTGAAGGCGGCGTTTACTCACCAGCCCCTCTTGGCTCAGGGCTCCTCTTGGGAGCATTACTGGGCCCTTCTGAGCTGCCTGACAAGCTCCTAGGCCCCAGAGCAGGCCTGTAAGCTGAGAAGCAGAGGGACATCTCCTTGAGGGGGCAGCTGGGAACCTGTTGGTCTGCATGTCCTTGGAGGTGGCTGGTGAACTCAGAAATTGGCCATGGGGCCACGGGCAGGGACACCAACAGCATCTATTACAGATAGGCTTTAGTAAGATGTGACTTCCCTGGTGGCTCAGACGGTAAAGCGTCCGCCCGCAATGCGGGAGACCCGGGTTCGATCCCTGGGTCGGGACGATCCCCTGGAGAAGGAAATAGCAACCCACTCCAGTATTCTTGCCTGGAAAATCCTGTGGATGGAGGAGCCTGGTGGGCTACACAGTCCATGGGGTTGCAAAGAGTCAGACACGACTAAGCGACTTCACTTTCTTTCATTTTAGTAAGATGTCATCCTTCTGAGACCAGCACCGTACAATGGAAATATAATGTAAGACCCAAATATAAGCCATATGTGTTGTTTTATATTTTCTTTCCCTTTCAATTGACTGCATCGGGCCTTACTTGTGGTGTGCAGAATCTTTAGCTGTGGCGTATGGAATCTTCATTTACTTGTTTATCATTTATTTGGCTGTGCTGGGTCTTCTCTGTGACACGTGGGGTCTTTGATTCTTGTGGCAGGCAGGCTCCTAGTTGTGGCACGTGGGATCCCTGACCTGGGATCGAACCAGGCCCCTTGCATTGGGAGTGTGGAGTCTTAGTGACTGGACCACCAGAGAAGTCCCTAGTTTTACATTTTACATTAGCTACATTAAAAAAAAAAGAAGAAACAGGTGACACTAATTTTAACAATATTTTATTTAACTCTCTATGCCCAAATGGTTATCATTTCAATATTTATTCAGTATAAGGAATTACTAATGAAATATCTTACTTTTTTTTTTTTTTGCTTACTACAGCATCACCGGCTCCATGGATGAGTTTGAACAAACTCTGGGAGTTGGTGATGGACAGAGAAGCCTGGTGTGCTGCAATCCATGGGGGTGCAAAGAGTCAGACACAACTGAGCGACTGAACTGAGCTGAAGCCTTTGAAATCTCGTATGGATTTTGCACCCATAGGACATCTTGGTTTGGACCAGCCACATTTCAAGTGCAGAATAACCACACGTGGCTCATAGATACTGGGCCACACAGTTCTAGATGATTATAAGAAGGACACTCATTTGGAAATGGCATAAAGCAAAAACCTGTGCTTTTCTTTCAAATGTCAACATTGAAGTCATAATCTCCCCTAAATGTCTTAGGGTTATCCTTTCTTATTTTGTGGCATTACTAAATGATCTCTCTTTATAGACCTTTTTAGGAACTTTCTCTGTCCTTTTGATTTCAGATTCCCTTCTGGTTTCTGCAGTGAAGACTGTCATGATGAATTTTTCTTGAGGACATTGATCATTATTTACAGCTATGGGGCTCTTAGCCAGTACTTGCTGTGGAGGTCTGGAGGAACACTGGGAAGGCAGGGCTCCATTTGACCTGGCTTGTCAAAGGCTGGTACCACCAAACAAGATTCTACCTATAGTTATTGCACTGAAAAGAAAGATTACATGTTAGTAAAAATATATATATTTGAACTATGTTATAATTATTGCAACTCTTTTTTTGATACTTCTCCCTTTGAAAAATATCTAGGAACTTTAAAAATGGCCTTTCTTTATAGGTGAACAGAATAACAGATCCTCTTACCTGACTAACCTCTTACTTCCAATCTCTTTCTCTCTCTCTCTTTTTTTCTCTGACTCTATTAGGCTGTTAAGACAATAAGAACAAACATTAGTTTTCTTGTCTCCCTTGAAGTCAGTAGGTGGCCATGTGATAATGTTGGCCAGTGAGATATTAGCTCAAATCTGCTAATGTCTCTTCTTCCTTATTCCTTTTTGGAACTCAAACACGATGGCTGGCAATGTGGCAGCCCTTTGGCCACCAGGAGGCAGGTGGCATGAGGATGAAGGCCAGTACCCTGCAGATGGTAGAGAAAAAGATAGATTTGGTATCTGATGGCAATTTTGAGCTTCTTTGCCAGCCCTGTAACTACTTTCAGACTTCTTGTTACATGAGACAAACAACTTTATGTTTAAACCACTGTTAATTGGCTTTCCTTATACCGACAGAAAAATGAATTTCTGTCTAATGTAGAGGCCCTGACAGAACCACCGCTGAAACAAAGTATGCCTTTGCTTTCTTGCCCATCCCTACAAATGGCTAATTAAGCAGCCACCCAGAAACACAATTAAAACAAATACACGAAACACTACAAGTCTGAAGTTAGCAATTCTCCAGAGACCCAATTAGATATTTCTTTGAAAAGGTAAAGACTAAACAAATCATTTACCTTTGTGTTCCAGCCCAGAAACCACTTATTTGAAATGACAATAATTTCTTACTCAAATCATCACTCTGTTCATTTAAAGGGGAGAAAAAAAAATCATTTAGGATTACTCACCCTTGGGTCTCCAGATCTTGCTTGAGCCTGGCATATAGAAAGCAATCAGCAAATGTTTATCACATCAATAAGTTGACAGAGTCATGCAAATAAAAATAACTTCTTATTCAGGATTTGTTCATTTTTATCCCTTTTGAGGAAAGCTTCCTCAAGCTTTTAGTAGCTGCCCCAGCTCACAGACTATATTGGCTCAGGATGTCACTACCCCAAAGATGCCTTCTGGAACTTGTCTGAGACCTTCCCATGGGGCAGGGAGGTGAACAGACAAAAGCAACAGGCAGCCTAAATTAGGGGGTTGTTTTCCTCTGAAGATTTTCCCCTCCCAGGGTGACTGCCCAGCACTTCTAATAACTGTAACTAAGAATCTGTTACTTTCCATGTCATCTTCACTTTCTGAAACAAATAACCCCAAATGAGTACCTCTTAGAACCATTGTTGTTCAGTCGCTCAGTCAGGTCTGACTCTTGGCGACCCCATGGACTGCAGCATGCCAGGCTTCCCTGTCCTTCACCATCTCCTGGAGTTTGCTCAAACTCATGTTCATGGAGTCGATGAAGATGCCCTCCAACCATTTAGAACCATGTGGACCTTTTCTCCCTTCTGCATGAGGGTGACCCTGAAGACACCTACTGTTGGAGGATGGAAGCCTCAGGGATTTGGATCCCAAACAGGAGGATCAAAATCCAGTCTTAACACTTTCTGACCAAATCCACCTTCCAGGGTTGAAATATTATTAAAATATTGTACATTAAAAAATCATTAAAATATTATATATATATATTACAGATACATATTATATATTGTTATAAAAATATTACAAATATTATAAAATCATTGTTAAAAGAAGCTTCTCTGTTTGCTCGTCCAAATTGTCTGTGGTTTCTCTGAGGACAAATACCTACAAGCTTCCGCCTTCCACTTTTACCTGTCAGCCATCACTTGATGGCTGAGCAGCTTAGCTTTAGGTTGGAACAGATATGCTAGCTGTCTGACCTTGGAGAAGTTATGTAACTTATTGAGTGTCAGTTTTCTCATCTTTAAAAATGGGAATTATGATAGTATCAGTCTCGTGAGGTTGTTGTGACGGTTCAATGAGATAATACATATATAAGGCTTAGCACAGTGCGTTGTGTAGACCAAGCCCTCAGATTGTATTAAATTGTTAATTTTGAATAATTTATATTTCCTAGTAAAATAATGTTCACAACTCTGACAAGAATTTATTTTAGATTAAGGTATGTAGTGCTGATTTGTTTACAGGAGGACATGACCTCCACTTTAAAAAAAAAACAACAAATTATTATGATGACCTTCAGAGTCCCTTTGGTTCTCTTGTTGGATCTGCTGAATGGCTAATTTAGAAACTACGTCCAAGAACTAAAGCATCAACTTGAAGGAAGAGGTTAAGAGCTTTCTTTCCGGGTTATCCTAAAAAGTAATGAGAAGTGAGTCATTTAGGACTTCCCTTGTGGTTAATTTAGGATTCCCTGTGTGGATCACAATAAACTGTGGAAAATTCTTCAAGAGATGGGAATACCAGACCACTTGACGTGCCTCTTGAGAAACCTATGCAGGTCAGGAAGCAACAGTTAGAACTGGACAAATAGGAACTTTCCAAATAGGAAAAGGAGTACATCAAGGCTGTATATTGTCACCCTGCTTATTTACCTTATATGCAGAGTACATCATGAGAAACGCTGGGCTGGAGGAAGCACAAGCTAGAATCAAGATTGCCGGGAGAAATATCAATAACCTCAGATATGCACATGAAACCACCCTTATGACAGAAAGTGAAGAACTAAAGAGCCTCTTGATGAAAGTGAAAGAGGAGAGTGAAACAGTTGGCTTAAAACTCAACATTCAGAAAACTAAGATCATGGCATCTGGTCCCATCACTTCATGGCAAATAAATGGGGAAACAGTGGAAACAGTGGCTGACTTTATTTTCTTGGACTCCAAAATCATTATGGATGGTGGTTGCAGCCATGAAATTAAAAGACGCTTACTCCTTGGAAGGAAAGTTATGACCAACCTAGACAGCATATTAAAAAGCAGAGACATTATTTCGCCAGCAAAGGTCCATCTAGTCAAGGCTATGGTTTTTCCAGTAGTCACGTATGGATGTGAGAAATGGACTATAAAGAAAGCTGAGTGCTGAAGAATTGATGCTTTTAAAGTGTGGTGTTGGAGAAGACTCTTGAAAGTCCCTTGGACTGCAAGGAGATCCAACCAGTCCATCCTAAAGGAGATCAGTCCTGGGTGTTCATTGGAGGGACTGATGTTGAAGCTGAAGCTCCAATACTTTGGCCACCTGATGTGAAGAGCTGACTCACTGAAAAGACCTTGATGCTGGGAAAGATTGAGGGCAGGAGGAGAAGGGGACGACAGAGGATGAGATGGTTGAATGGCATCACCAACACAGTGGACATGGGCTTGGGTGGACTCTGGGAGTTGGTGATGGACACAGAGGCCTGGCGTGCTGTGGTTCACGGGGTCGCAGAGTCGGACACGACTGAGCAACTGAACTGAACTGAACTGGTGGTTAAGACGCTCTGCTTCCAAAGCAGGGGGGCCTGGGTTTGATCCCTGGCCTGGGAACTAAGATCTCACATGCCGTGTGGTGTGGCCAATTAAAAAAAACAAAAAGCAGTGACTCATTCAACATTCCTTTCCCTAACCTGTGCACCTGGATCAGAACAACGCCTAGTATCAGTGTGTTACTACATCTTCCTTTTTCCTTTTTCCAGAATTCTTCAATCGTGTCTTTAGAGCCATGGTAAAAATAGAATTGGGATTCCTAACAACCAATGAAACTTCCTTTGTGTTAGTTCTGACCTTGCTTGGGCCTGAAGAGCAGCTAAGGGCTTGGCCGTCATGGAAGAACAGAGTTGTTCAGCATTTTTAGAGTTGAGAAAGTTTAACCCTTAATTCAGTCAGCACCTGGGAGAAGAAGGGAAAGGAGGAGGCATTCTTTGTTTTGTTCCAACTAGTTTACCCTGAGTCTGCAGCTGGTTAGAGCGTCTAAGAGGCTGTTAGTTCCAATCAATTTGGCATATACTCTTGTATGTGTGCTTGATGAATTAAGAGGCAGCAATGAATTTATCTGTGCACCAGCCATAAAATTTCCATTACTTTTCTTAATGAATTTTACATTTGATTCTGAAAGCTTTTGAAAAAGTTGCTCATTTGTTTTTCAAGGCCTTCCGCTCTTCCTTCTATATAATTTGTGTCAAAATAAGGACTTTTCTTAGAGATTGAATTTCTATAAGACATTTTGCTTTGGGGACAAGGAGATTTTGCCCTTCTCAGTGTCTGAAATGGCAGAAGCCGGTATCATCAGACACTTCTTGGGCTCTAAAGTAGGTGTTGGGGAGGAAGAAAACTTTCCCTTCTAGGGAAGGAACGTTTCTAGTTTCTTCCGGCTGGTCTAAGAGTTAAATTGACCTGAGATGGGTTAATAGGACAAAAACAAACTGAATTCCATCCATATGGGAATCCTACATACATGAGAGGGTCAGAGATACCATATGCATGAAAGGGTGAGAGAAATATAAAATGAGGTATAGATGTCATCCTGAGCTAAAGAATGGGACAGGGGCCTGGGACTTCCAAGAACAGGAGGGCCATTCACAGGACAATAAGGAGAAAAGTAGATGTTTGGTAATTAGTAGTTTGCCCTGCCACATAGATGGGGCCATTAAGTCAATTTATCTTCAGTCATAACTCTTTTCTGGGAAAAATCCCCAATTTAAATTCTTCTGGGTAGTTACAGGAGGGGCAGTGGTTTCTCTTGAATCCACGGGGTCTCAGTTGCCTTTAGCTAAAGATAATCCTCACACAAAAGTGACACATTTGGGGGAGGCTTATTCTGAACTGCTGCTGCTGCTGCTAAGTCGTGTCAGTCGTGTCCGACTCTGTGCGACCCCATAGACAGCAGCCCAGCAGGCTCCCCCGTCCCTGAGATTCTCCAGGCAAGCACACTGGAGTGGGTTGCCATTTCCTTCTCCAATGTATGAAAGTAAAAAGTGAAAATGAAGTCGCTCAGTCGTGTCCAACTGCTACTTTGGGTAAAATCAGAAGTTCTAAGCTGAAGAGGCTAAGTATGGGTTTTCCAGAAAGTTCAGTAATCAATTGCAGAGTGGAAAAGCCACAATCTATAGAGCACGTTGGTGGGGAGGAAAATAGATATTCAGCCGCAGTAAGATCAGGTCTGAGTTGTCACTGCTGAGCTCTGTGCTTCTGTTTACCAGAGAAACTTGGCAAGATGAGAAGCACTGAGTGCTGTGATTGGAATCTTGACTGAAATCTGACCCTGAGAGTCTCAAAACCTCCCGGGAAGAGACAGAAGCTGATCAACCTGCATTTCAAAGCTCCAAGCAATTTTCTATCTCACATGAAATAATGACTGGAATACATTTTTGAAAGTAGCCTGTTTCTTTGTTTTGGAAAGAAACCAAATATGCAATTTTATTAGGTAAATGTAATGTACACCATGGTCAGGTGTTTGAGAGGCTGTGACTCTGAGGAACTAAACTGTGAATGTTTATGTTATTGGCTTCTTGCATCTCTGAAGACTCTTTTTCTTTTAGAAAAATGCTACTTTTCTGTGTATTAATTTAGAATGGGCTATGGCTATGGAGGGACGGGGGAGCCTGGTGGGCTGCCGTCTATGGGGTAGCACAGAGTTGGACACGACTGAAGTGACTTAGCAGCAGCAGCATGCCTATGGAACAGACCCTGATGCTGGGAAAGATTGAAGGTAGGCAGAGAAGGGGACAACAGAGGATGAGATGGCTGGATGGCATCACTGACTCAATGACATGAGTTTGAGTAAACTCTGGGAGTTGGTAATGAACAGGGAGGCCTGGCCTGCTGCGGTTCATGAGGTCACAAAGAGTCGGACATAACTGAGTGACTGAACTGAACTGATGGCTAAAGAGTGTTACTTGTTCTTGCAGAGGTATGAAGACTGGAAGGGAGCAGTAAGCACAGCAAGAGTGATCTTTCCTGGCACTAGAGCCAGGCAATGAGAAAGGAGCTGGATTAAGATGAGGCAGTGCATCCTGGACTATACCTTCAATGCTGCATGCTCCTTAGACTCAGATCTGGAATAGTCTTCCCGTTGGTGACTGGGTCAAGCCCATCCTGGTGGCTAGTAATGGGTTTGTTTTGGAGAGAGTAGGAAACACATTCCAAGATGGTAGACTTTCAAGTGGAGTGTTTCTGGATTTGTTCTCCAATCCTGGTCATGGACAAGCCTAGACATGCTGGGAACACTCTAGAAGGCAGAGGGAAGATGGCTTGCTGAGGAGAGAAATCCCATGGAGATTTCTGAGAATGGGCTGGGCTTGGACTCCTTCAGATAGCCAAATCTAGGAGCTGCAATTTATTCTGTGCATCTCATTTTTATCTCTGAACCTAGAATAAAACCATGTTAAATATTACAGCCCAGTCTCCAACATGTGGTAAATGAAGGTAAAATTTGTGATCACCTTGTTTCAGAACCATAAAAGAAAAGAGTAGGTATTTCTATGAGTAGGAGGAACCCTGTAGTAGAAAGGGTCTATGAATGAAAGGATTCCAAATTTGGAGGGGCCTGAGTGGGTGGGGCCTGATAGTAGGAGGGGCCTGACTGTGGGCGGGGCCTGATAGTAGGAGGGGCCTGAGAATGATTGGAGCCTGATGGTTGGAGTGTGAAAGCTGCTCAGTCATGCCCGACATTTTGTGATCCAATGGGCTGTAGTCCATGGATTCTCCAGGCCAGAATACTGAAGTGGGTAGCCTTTCCCTTCTCTAGGGAATCTTCCCAACCCAGGGATCGAACCCAGGTCTCCTGCACTGCAGGCGGATTCTTTACCAGCTGAGCCACCAGGGAAGCTGAGCAACCAGACTGTAGGAAGGACCTGAGAATGGGTGTGCCCTGATAGTAGAAGAGGCCTCCAGGAGGGATCCTACCTGAGTTTGTAAATGCTAAGTGGAAGTAGACTACATCTTGGGAAATGGAAAATGTAAGTTTTGACCTGATCTTTGAGAAGTAGAAAGACATGATAAAAAAACACTAAAGAAGGATTGGAGCAAGACAAGAAGGCAGGGAGACTAGTAAGGAGGTTTTGTCCCTATGGTAGAGAAAATGGAAGAAAAGGGTAGGTTTGAGACAGACTCAGGGTCATGCATTCTTTAGAAACTGGTTCACTTTATTGTGTCTAAAATAGGAAGTTATCATCTCTGCCTCATTTTCCCCAGCACAAAATGTTGTTGTTCTGTTGCTAAGTCATGTCCATAAACTGCAGCATGCCAGGCTTCCCTGACCTTCACTGTCTCCCAGAGTCTGCTCAAATTCATGTCCATTGAATCAGTGATGCCATCCAACCATCTCATCCTCTGTCACCTCCTTCTCTTCCTGCCCTCAATCTTTCCCAGCATCAGGATCTTTTCCAGTGGGTTGGTGCTTTGCATCAGGTGGTCAAAGTACTGGAGCTTCGGCTTCAGCATCAATTCTTCCAATGAATATTCAAGGTTGATGTCCTTTAGGATGGACTGGTTTGAACTCCTTGCTGTCCAAGGGACACTCAAGAGTCTTCTCCAGCACCACAATTGAAAAGCATCCATTCTTCAGCACAAAATGGGGCCTTTATAATGGAGCAGCTGTAAGGATTTCCTAGGTGTTTGGCATCTTCGAAGCATTTCCTACAGCCTGAGAAGTAAACTGTTACAGGTGAGGAAACTGAGGCCCTGAGCCATTCAGTGACTTCCTGAGGCCCTTAACCATCATCATGCTCTTACAGCATCCTGTCCCAGTGACACTCCTCTTTCCCTTTAAGTGGTATTTCCTGCTGAAAAGGAAAGTAATAATTGTCAAGTTTATTGATTCTCTCTTTGAGGACAAATGTAAAATAAGTCTCTTTTATTATTTGCTTGAGCCTCCCCCAAGGTTAAAAACAGGTATAAAATTTGCACAGGCATCGCACAGAAATTCTGCAGGAGTACTCCATCCTACATTTCCCTGCTCCTGAAGTCATGATGTCCGAGAGAGTTTCACCCCTGGGGAATGTTTGAGTCAGCTGTCTGGGAGCAAGGGGTACATGCCAACATGACTCTCCATTCACGAAGCTCATTCACCAGTGTCTCCTTGGTTTATCCTGACAGCTTGTAAGGCAGGCTGTATTTTGCAGATTAGGTGACTGTGTTCCTGAGAGACTGTGATTTGCCCACGGTCCAGAAGACCCAGTCTTTGACTCCCTTGTCCTGACCTATCGTTGCCATGCTGATGGTGAACAGTGAGGACTTCTCTGCTGATCCTGCCCATTTGATTCGTGGCCTACGTGGTATTCCTGTGGGGCTCTCTGGGGAGTGGTCGTGAAGGTGGGGGTTGTTCCATGCTATTCACATGGAGAGGGCCCCCCCTGGAGGCCTGTGGAGATAACACAGTGTGACGGAAAAGAGCCCAGGGCGGGTTCCTGAAAGTACTCACGCGTGGGCCATGAACATTTTCCTCTGCCCAACCTAGTGGAAGTTTCCTCATCTTTAATCTCTGCCCCAGCCCATGAAATCTTTTGATCTGGATCTTTGCACAAGGCCATGTTCCCAGCAGGATGGGCCCATGCCATCTCATTAGTCCCATTTGCTGATTTTCAGGTTGGTCTTTAGATGCTGGATGGTTCCTTGACCCCAGTCTTCCCCTCTGAGAGCGGGGCCCACATGGGGAGGAACACAGACTTTAGAGTCCTGCCATTCAGAAGGGTGGGGAGCTGGGGACTCACTCAATGGCTGAGTGAGTCCTTATCAAACGAGTTCTCCTGACAAGCCGGGTGTTAGCACGCAAGTGGGGTTGAAGGAAGGGGCAGTGATGCTTTGTGGATAATACTCGTTACACAGCCATCGCTGAGACCCCTCTGCCATCACGAAAGCCTCAGGCTTTCGAGCTCCCTTTGCCTCATAATTGCTCCAAAGCTAAGGCTTAATAGACCTGTGGTTCCCGTGGAGCGTGGGCTCATATTTGAGAGCTAGATCCCTTGACCCAGGCCGTTTGAGAGATGAGTTCCAAAGGTTAACGTTCTGAGTGACTGACAAAGACCTTTCAAAGGATGGCTGTATTCCAGTTCCTGGGGGAGCTGTGAAGACCCCTGTCTCCTGGGGTTTTTAGTCTTGTGTCTGAGATCACAAGAAAGGCTGTGGTTTGTGCTTGTGAGTCCAGTGTGGGCTATTCTGGAGTCCTGCTTCAGGCAGCACTGAGTATCGCAAAGGATGAGATCTTTCCTATCGTGCCCATCTAGGTGAGCGATTACTTATTTGGGTGCCTGGCTCTCTTTCTATCTCTGTAGACATAAAATGAGCTCATGGAGGACGGGGCTGGCATTGTGGACATCTTTCTGTCTTCAGGGTCTGGTTACTAGTCTACCTTCAGAATATATTGAGTAAAACTTTTGATTAATTTTAAGTAGTAGATGAGCCCCTGTTTATTTTTTATTTTTGAAAACTAGATTTTCACTGTGAAAATAAAGCAAGGCCATGGTGAAAATGGAGAGAGTAAAAAAAGAAGGAAAATACGAATGAAATTCCCACTATGCAGAGGAAAATCACTATTATATGTTTCCTATGGCTCTTTCCAGAAATGTCAGTAACCTGCGTCTCAAGCACATTTTTATTTTCGTGAGTGAGTTCATACTACACCCAGATTTCTGCAGCTAGCCTTTGTGTAATTAACTATCTGTCTTGAATATCTCTTTATAGTGGTGCATATAGATCTACTCCAATCTTTACAATGGCTGCAGTGTATTGTAGATATTTTTCATAATTTATTTGAGCAATTCCCTATTGATCGGTGTACAGATGCTTCCAGAATCTTCATTATTACAAGTAATGCTGTAGCAAATATCTGCTTATGTTTATATTTGTATATCCATGGGTTAAGTTTCTAGAGGTGTAAGTTTATTAGCTCTTACCAGTTGCCTTTTACTGCCAAAAAAAAAAAAAAATCAAACCAATTTGCAGTCTCATGAGTATTGTGTGTGAATGTCTGTTTCTTTACATCCTTGGTAACACTGAGAATTAGCAAATGCTTTCATCTTTGGTAGGATGATAGAAAGTAATTTTTTTCCAAATTTTTATTTCTTTATGAATGCGTTTAATTATGAGTACTTTTCCAAATTTAGTGGCTATTTTATTTTCTATGAACTACTTGTTCAGGTCCTTCACTGATTTTCTTGTTGGGTTATTTCTTTCTCTCTTTCTCTGTTTATGGATTTGTAAGGAATCTCAATTTCCTCATGACATTCCATCTTTGTCACACGTTAAAAATTGTCAGTGTCGCTTCTCTTTTGACTTTGATTATGATAGTTTTGTCATCAAGAATTTTAACGTCTCATGTAGTTAAATTTACCAGTCTTTTCCTTTATACTTCTGACTTTCGTGTCTTGTCTAGAATAGATTTTGCCATTTAAGATTTTAAGCAAAATGCACTTAATTTTTTTTTTATAGCTATGTATTGTAACTGCACTGAAATAGTTGATCCATCTGGAATATATTTTGGTGTGGAGTTCTACAGGCATTCAGATTTTTTCTATGCAGAAAGATCGCCAGTCGTCCCAGCTCTCTTTCTCCCTCCCTGATTTGAAACAGCACCTTATTACATGTAACAAATAAATATTTGTGAAAATACTTGGCAGTCTTTAAAGGAGACCAACACGTCCTTTTCCAAATACATTCTGCACGTATGTATTTCCAGTTTCCCCACGTGAGTTTTTTGGAATTGTTTTCAAGGATGGAATCAAAGATTTTTTTTTTTTTAAGCCATCCTTTCCTATGAGATAAGAAATGGAAAAAGGGTAGTTGTGAACAGTGTGTTTTGTAAGGAAAGACTGGGTGAGTTTCGCACTTTAAAAAGCTTCCCTGCAAAGGCAGGTGCTGAGGGAAGGCTCAGATTCCCTGGCAGAGCTGCAGGCCCCCTGGGTTTCTCCTCACTCGAACCCGGCCTCACCCCGGCCAGGCGAGCACTGGTCTGCTGCGTGCCCACAACGCCAGAGTCCGCGTCTGCCTCCGTCCCGGGGTGTGTGAGTCACCGTTTGCGGAGCTGGGCCCAATAGAGAGACTGCCTCCCCCAAGTCCTTTCCTTCTGAATGAAAGGCTTTTGACCCACGCTCACTGCTGTTTACTCTGCCATCATTTGTCGGCCTCAAAGCAGAGGGTTTGCCTGCCTGAGAAGTAATGAAATGAACCCCAGGTCCAAACCCGAAGAAACAAATGAGTCTTGTCTCTATCTCAGGGAAAGTTTCCTCTACACAGGAGATAGGTATTATCGGGGGCATTTTCTTTCAAAAGAAAGAAATTTAAAATTTGGATCCCAGATGTCCCCTTAGAAGTGTTAACTAGATACATGAGTCTGGGCAGGTTTCTCCTTCGCTCAAAAGATTCAAGGTCCACAGACAATAACGTGGTAATTTACATCCCACAGACCCAGCATGGAGAACTTAAATTTAATGTGTCCTGCAGGGGGGTGGTTCAACATGGCTCCTTTATTTACAGTTAGAATAAAAGTAAAAAAAAACACATACAAAAAAACAAGTTCAGTCTTCGTACCATACCACACACAGATGGATAAAAAGCCCCCAAAGTTTACTTGTAAACCTTAGCCGGATTGTTAAAGCTTTCTAATTTTCTTGTGTCTTTTGAGTCAAAAATGAAGACATTCCCTAGAGATTTCTCTAGTACGTTTCATCCGATGCTGTCAAAGCACTTTATACTCGCTATCTAATTAAAGCTCTGAACACCTCAGTGAGAGAGGGACGCATCAACCCCGTAAACCTGACAAATAGAAGCTGGATTCCCTGAAAACCTAACTAAATAAAACAGCTCTGGTACATGACGAGAATGCACTGAATTTAAAACATTGAGAAGTTTGCATTTTGCCTAGTTGTAAACTCCTTCGTGTCTCCTAAAGATCTATGCCTAAAACGTCTATGTTCCTGGAATGTTTGGAGCAAGTGGAGAGTTTGGAGAAATCTCTCAGGCATTGTGTATTCAGTCGTGTCCGGCTCTTGTGACCCCATAGGCTGTAGCCCACCAGTCTCTGTCCATGGGATCTCCCAGGCGAGAATACTGGAATGGGTTGCCATTTTCTGCTCCAGGGGATCTTCCCGACCCAGAGACTGAACCCACATCTCCTGTGTCTCCTGCATGGGCAAGTGGGTTTTTTAACCAACGGCACCACCTGGGAAGCCATAAAGTAGATCAGAAAAGGAATGGAAAGGCAAGGAAGTACGGAGGAAGAATGTAGGGGGCTTGCTGGTTGTGTGATGGGAGCCCAGACACACAGAGCTGCTGTCAGGAATGGTTCTTGCCGGCCTGGGCAAGGTTCACCAGGGGTACGTGTGGGACATTCTAGAATCCATAATGTTGTCAGAGTTCTCAGTTGCAAGTAGCAAAACCCAACTCTGGCTAACATAAGCCAAAAGGACCTTTCTTGGAAGGATATCAGTGTCTCTCAGACTGAAGAGGAGACTCAGAGAGGGGGCTTGGAAAGGGGGGAGGAACAGAGTGAGCTTGAGAGGACAGGAGGTGAGCTCCTGATTCAGCAGCAAGAACAGTCTAGTCTGCTTCTTGCTGCTGCTTTTCCAAGAGTGACTTCTGCAGCTCCAGAGCTTTCTGACACTCACCCCAGAGTCTGTTTTGGGAGACAGCACTCCATCAGCCTGGCCCAAGTCCTTTGTCCACTTTAGGTTGCGGACAGGGGTGGAGAGAAGGGAGGCTCTGATTGCTTCAGCTTCCACAATGGGGGAAGTGTCTATGACACAACTGGGGCCTTATGTGTATTTCTGCTGGATATATTAGGGAGCGAAGAGTCTGGAGTGGGTACAGCCAAAAAATTAAAAATATCCACAGAATCACCCTCTCTATTTAGCTGTTCTTGCTTGCGACCAAAACCCAGAAATTGAAAGTGTAGGGTGTGTAAGGTGTGTGTGTGTGTGTACATAGAGACTGCTCTGGCAGAGGGATGACTGGATTCCTTCTGTCCTGGTAATACTGGGGGATGCATGATGGGCAAGGTCCGTTCTTCTCCGCACACCCTCCCCTCCTCTGTTGGCTTTTAGTAAACGTCCGCCTTGGGGGGTAGCTCTAGCAGGGCCAGGTGCAGCTCGATGCATGTCTGGCCTTTCTGTTCTCCTTTGGTCAGCAAGGACCATAGTGCCCTTAGGCACAGAATAGAACTAGACAAATATACCTTTATTATTTATGCCGATATAAATATTGATTAATTTGAAAACTGGATTCCAGTAAACATCCCAGACCCTACCTTTCTTGAGTCTATAGTGCCTACTTATTGCCCCTTCCACTAAATTCCTATGGACATCTGAGGATATGGTTTTACATGATTGCTACGTGGCTGTTTGTTGTCGTTCGGTTGCTAAGTCATGTTCGACTCTTTGCAACCCCATGGACTCCAGCACTCCAGGCTCCCCTGTCCTCCATTATCTCCTCGAGTTTGCTCAAATTCATGTCCATTGAGTTGGTAATACCATCCAACCATTTCATCCTCTGTCATCCCCTTCTCCTCCCACCCTCAATCTTTCCCAGCATCAGGGTCTTTTCCACTGAGTCAGCTCTTCACATCAGGTGGCCAAAATATTGGAGCTTCAACTTCAGCATCAGTCTTTCTAATGAATATTCAGAGTTGATTTCCTTTAGGATTGATTGGTTTGATCTCCTGCAGTCCAATTTGAAAGCATCAATTCTTCTGTGCTTAGCTTTCTTATGGTGAAACTCTCACACCCATACATGACTACTGGGAAAACCATAGTTTTTACTTTATGGACCTTCATCAGCTGTGTGATGTCTCTGCTTTTTAATATGCTGTCTAGGTTTGTCATAGCTTTCCTTCCAAGGAGCAAGCGTCTCTTAATATCATGGCTGTAGTCACTGTCCACAGTGATTTTGGAGCCCAAGAAAAGAAAATCTGTCACCACTTTTTCCCCTTCTATTTGCCATGAAGTGATGGGACCACATGCCATGATCTTAGTTTTTTGAACGTTGAGTTTCAAGCTTTTCCACTTTCCTCTTTCACGCTCATCAAGAGGCTCTTTAGTTCCTCTTCTCTTTCTGCCATTTAGAGTGGTATCATCTGCATATCTCAGGCTGTTGCTATTTCTTTTGGCAGTCTGGATCCCAGCTTGTGCTTCATCCAGCCTGGCATTTTGCATGATGTACTCTGCATTTAAGTTAAATAAGCAGGGTGACAATATACAGCCTTGTCACACTCCTTTCCCAATTTTGAACCAGTCAGTTGTTCCACATCTGGTTCTAGCTGTAGCTTGTTGCCTTTTTTAAAAAGCTGTTCAAGTGGATGTTAGTCTTAATCATTTCTTCTTTCCAGCATTTGAAGAGCTCTTGAAACATAATCTTCTTTGAAAAACTGGTTTTCAGAGTGACACGTCTGGGTGAAATCCAGGCCAGTCCGTCTATCATTCAGATGCTCTGATGCCACTCTTCTGAATGTGTGGAGCCCGGGGTGGTCAGCTGTGGATATCAGTGTTTACTCGTCCTGTACGTTTGGTGCTCTGCTGTACAATCAGTCTAAAAGGGGAATTTCTTAGTTCCGTCTTCATCCTGCATCCCGGAAGGTGTTTGATCCTAGATTTGTATTCCTGTCCTTGTTTCTGCTCTTCAGGTTTCTCTGCCTGATGTGTTTTTAGGTCAATAGGTGTCAGCGTTGCACAGCTCAGACGGTGAGATCCCACACGGTGGGGACCATGCTCCTTTGTTCAGCGTCCAGCACAGAGTGCAGATGACTTCTGGTGAGAATGATGTTACGGGTGGTGATGATGGTTTGCAGAGAGAGAAAGCCTGTGGCTCGAGTTGGATCAAGATTAAACAGCTTTCATTGCCTCACAGAGAATGCAGCCCATTTATGTCTCTTGTCAAACACCAAGCTTCTGATATATGTCACCCAGCCCTGAAAACTGTGTTTCACATCAGCTGAGTCTCTAGGTACTGGGAAGACAGTTTTCTTCTCTAAGCTGGGTTCTGTCAGAGGACTACCATTTTCTTCTGCTGACTGAGTTTTTGTCATAGGTTAAAGGATTTCTTTTTGTGAGGCTTATTGAACACTTTGGCTGTGTGGGGAAAATAAGTGCAAATCTTCAGCTATTAACCTAGATACTTCTTGTGCCCCAGAAGTATTTGGTTTTATTGAAGGTGCTGGCCGGGATGCAGCAAGGGAATGCAGAGATTTGAAAACTCTCTGTCACATTAAATACTCCACTCTGGCCACCTTTGCATCTATTAACCGCCTGGTAGAGCAGGACTGATGGAGTGGGATGGGAGAAGGTGCTGAATATTCAAAGAATCTCACCCTGTGACACTGACAAGAGGTGCGGGTGGATACTTCTTGGTGGCAAGGGTACTCAAAGGTTGTTTTGGTGTGTGAAATACCAGATATGAGCTCCCTTCTTCAGATGCACGTTGCACTGATTTTAGAGAATTTCAGTGGGCAGGCGCAGTATACAATACTGAATCCACGTTCCACGTGTAGGAGATTCAGACATAGCTCCCAAGGCCCGGCTTCCACCTCAGGCACTCAGGTCTGGCCTGTGACCTTGGCAGAACCATTCAGATTGCAACATGCCCTCTGCTTTCCATCTCGTTAAGTGGGAAGAATCGTGCCACACACTTCCCTTACGATGCTGCGGGAAGGCTGAACCAGGCCTTGTTGCAAAGCCCTTCCCTGCTCAGAGCAAAGCTCTGAAGAGAGGCTGACTCCCTTAGCTCAGGTCGGTGCTGCCATCCTTTTTTTCCTTTTTATTATTTATTTATCTCATTTGGCTGTGCAGGTCTCAGTTGAGGCATGTGGGATCTAGGTCCCTGTTCAGGGATCAAAACCCAGGCCCCCTGCATTGGGAGCGTGGAGTCTTAGTCACTGGACTGCCAGGGAAGTCCCTGCGCTGCACTCTTAATTAAAAGATGATTTTCCCCTCTACGTTGCTATGGTCCAGTTTAGGGATGGGAAGAATGTTGGTGTAGATAGGAAGCGGTCAGGCATTTTACGAGCAAGGGCATCATCACCGCTGGCTGGACCTGGGAGGCAGGGATGAAGCCTGAGGCGACAGGGCCGGGGAGGAGCTCTTGGTCCAGGCTGCCTCTTTGCACCCCCAGGCTTTGCTGCCTGGCACACGCCTCATTCTCCTTGTCTCCATCCCACATTGAGGCCATAGAATCACTTGACCTCTTCATCTGTCTTCGCTTCCATCTGGTGAACCATAACAAGCAAACAAACAAAGACTTGGTTTTTGTGTGTTTCTTTAGGCCCGACTGCATCCCCCACCCCCTACCAGGGGAATTTCTAAGAAGAGAACGGCAATATACCAAGAAACTTAGAAACAAGGAAGAACAGATATCTGATTCAAACTTAAATATGGTCCACAGGGAGGGACTGCAAGATTTGTTTCCAGGATATTTGGTGACGGTGGTTAATCCGTATAAAGAGCTGAGAGCTGTGCCCGGCACACACCAGGCCCATTAACGTTGCTGCTGTTTCTGTTATTGCTTCCTTTCCTTCACTCTGTCCAGGGTGCTGGCACGTCCTTTTTCTGTGGTTGGGGATTTCTTTCTCTTATTTCTTACTTGCCAGGAGCAAGGCACTCTGCCCCTTAGCCAGCAGGGCAGTGGAGTTGTGAGGGTCCCAGAGGTGCCTGAGTTGTGCAACACACTGCAGATTAATAGATAGTTTTTCAAGGTCAGGCTCAGGGATTAAAAGGATGAATTTAATATCTAGTCTGTACCATTGAGGAGCTTTTAATCTGATGGGAAGAAACAGATAAGTACAGTCTACTAAACTATAAAATAATTGGTGATTTGAGAAAAGTTTTTTTTTTTTTTTTTTTTATGTTTGGCCACATGAAGAGCCTGCAAGGCAGGAAATTTGGGATCGATCCCTCAGTCAGGAAGATCCCCTGGAGATGGGATTGGCAGCCCCCTCCAGTATTCTTACCTGGAGAATCCCAGGGATAGAGGAGCGTGGCGGATTACAGTCCATGGGGTGGCAAAGAGTCAGATACAACGGAGTGACTAAGCGCACACACGAGAAGAGTGCTAATCTTCTAAGCATCAGAGATTTTACCAAATGAGCGGTGTGCTGACTCCCACTCTCACTTATAAAGACCCAAGGGAAGTGTCACCTGGCTGGACAGTCTCTGAGATATTGCAGAAACAGCGCAAAACAATGTTTTCACCATCTCCAGGGCCATGAAAAAGGATATAATGGACAGGCAAGGGTTTGGCGAGCTCCCACGTGTCCCAGCTGCCAGGGAAAATGGAGGTCTGTCCTTGCTTTATTCTGCGAGGGGAAGGCTCAGACATGGCAGGCTTTGTGCTGAAGCCTTACCAGTGGCGGCTGCTGGTCTTTGCATCTCGGTATTGCTATTCATTGCTATTAATGCCCCAGGCACACAGCCCAGATGATTCATGGTGGTGTCAAGCGGTCTTGTAGTTTGAAATGTCACATTAAGCATTTCTGGTTTGCTCTTGTAACTGTTGTGATGTTAGCAGTTTATAAAGAGCGAGGGTGGGATGGGGCGGCGAGGGGGGGGGCTTTGAATTTCTATTTCAAATTATATTTCCAGCATTAACGATGCTTTTAACTTTCTTTGTGTTTTGACGCTTTGCTATCTGGGGACTTGCTGATGCTGGAGGAACTGGCCCTTCCAGGGCTAGCCAGCTCCTAGACATAGTGAACGATTCTGCCTCAAGTCTGCCTTTCAGATGCAGACCAGCAGATACAGAGCCTGCATCCCAGCCACCTCCTCTATCAGCCTGTCACTCTCAGGACTCAGGACTCCTGTTACCACGCCCTGGTCACTTCAGAGCCAGGTAACACACGCCCAGGGACAGTCCCTATGGCCCAGAGCCCCCGAGATGATGTAAACTAGCTAATTCTCAACCTGTTTACTTTGGTTTGCCTGTTTCTTCCTGGGAAAAGCCACAGTAAAGGTTCTGGTCCCAGTCTGCTTACCCCCGAACCTCTTGATCAATTTTCATGCTTTCCTATAAAGGACACACTCCCGACCCCCGACCCCCACCCCCAGCTGCCATGGAGTGTGTGGCCCCATCTCTTGGAATATGTGAGTATAACCAACTATCTTTTCAATGGCAGGCATCTCCTGACCTGTTGGCCTTGTCAACAGATAATAATACAGCCTACATTTTGAAATCCTTCTCCTCTTCCAGAATCCTCAATAGGACTTAGATCTAAGTGTATAAATATGGATTCAGATGTGACCAAATAGTATTGAATACATTGAACTAGATGAAAACATTCATTAAAACTTTGGGAAGTGGGGACTTGATATATACTAGGGCATTCATTTTTTAACATATGAAAGTGAACATATATATTAGTCGAGGGTCACCCCACTCCAGTACTCTTGCCTGGAAAATCCTATGGATGGAGGAGCCTGGTAGGCTGCAGTCCATGGGGTCGCTAAGAGTCGGATATGACTGAGCAACTTCACTTTCCCTTTTCACTTTCATGCATTGGAGAAGGGAATAGCAACCCACTCCAGTGTTCTTGCCTGGAGAATCCCAGGGGCGGGGGAGCCTGGTGGGCTGCCATTTATGGGGTCGCACAGAGTCGGACACGACTGAAGCGACTTAGCAGACCATATTTGACAATAAAACTCTGACCCATAGCTCTGCAGCAGTTGGCCCAAAATAATCAGGACTTGGTCGTTGACTGCTGGCTTCTTTAATTTTTGCACCTGCCTCCAACTTGGAGCCAGCCAGAGAAAGATAGATACACTTGTCATACCAATCATCTAGGGTACCCTGCTTCTAGTTATAAGACCCTCACCCTCCCTATGCCAGAAGCCCCAGTGAGGGTGTACCTTAAATTAAGCCTTCTCTTTCATTCCTACCCCCCTGTCTGTCTTCAAGTCTCTGCCAAATGCAGGGCTTAGTGGCAGACTCCTTTGTATAGCAAACTCTGAATAAATAACATCTGTATTATTTGTTTAATCTTTGTTTTAGTTTTTTCTTGATTTTAATAATCAACTATTATATCTCAAAACTCAACACAATATGTTTATCTACTGTCATAAGAGCCTCTAGAGAAACAGAACCAATATATTTTACAAACACGATGTATTATAATGAATAATAATGGTGTGGTTTCAGTCTGTGGTTTCAGAAGGCTTGAGTTCCAGAAGGAATCAGTGCTTCAATCAGTTTGAGTCTTAAGAAAAACCAAAGGCCCAGTCAGGCAGGGAGTGTGTGTGTGTGTGTGTGTGTGTGTGTGTGTGCTCAGCTGTGTCTCAACACTTTGCGACCCCATGGACTGTAGCCTACCAGACTCCTCTGTCCGTGGGATTTCCCAGGCAAGAATACTAGAGTGGGTTGCCATTTCCTCCTCCAGGGGATCTTCCGCACCCAGGGATTGAACCCCCGTTTCCTGCATTTGCAGGCGGATTCTTTTACCACTGGCACCACCTAGGAAGCCCAGTCAAGCAGGGTGAGTTCTTTCTTACTCAGGAGATGGTGAGGCTTTTTGTTTTATTCAGGCCTTCAAGTGATGGGATGAGAGCTGGAGGGCCATTTACCCAAAAAACCCTCACAGAAATACCCAGAATGTTTGACCAGATATCTGGGCACCCCATGGCCCAGTCAAGTTGACACAGAAAATTGACTATCATATCCCTCAAATTAGTTCCCTTTGCCAAGTTTTCGATTTGGGGCTGATTCTACCCCCAACTCCTTTCCTTTTCCACCATCTTGCAGGCTGTTTCTGTATGGTGGCACGTTTTCTCCAGCTGTAATCCTGATTAGTTACGTGGCACGTTTTCTCCAGCCGTAATCCTGATTAGTTATGAATTTTTTCTGATCTTTACCCTTATAGACCTTCTCTTTCCTGTCCATTCTCAGGAATTTCCAAACAACTCTCCTAGGTGCTTGATCACGACCACCTAGCTAGGATGTATCTTTAGATTTTTGGGGATTTAAAAAAAAATCAGAAGTTTTATTTATCTGTTTATTTGTGGCTGCACTGGGTCTTTGTTGCTTTTCTCTATTTGTAGCACGTGGGGGCTACTCTCCTGTTGCAGAGCCCTGGCTTAGGGCTTGTGGGCTCAGTAGATGTGGCTCATAGGCTGAGTTGCTCTGCGGCGTGTGGCATCTTCCTGGACTAGGGGTTGAACCCGTGTCTCCTGCATTGTCAGGCAGATTCTTAACCCCTGGACCAGCAGGGAAGTCCTCTTTAGATTTTTTTAAATACCTAATCGGTAGTTTATGTTTTATTGTCAGATAACACTTCATCACATGTGTCCCTCCTCCTTCAAGGGGCAGTAGCTCCCTAACATAGTGATTTTTCAGCTCTGCGTGTTTGAATTACCTAGCGTGCTACAAACTAGCAACAAAAACACTTATGTCTAGACCCAGACCAGACAGTCTAGCGGGTGGGGTGAAGATAGCTCTAATTTTGAGAAGCATCTTCAGGTAATTTTATGTGTAGTTCGAGTTGAGAACCCCTGTCAGATCAAGCAAAACTTCCTTCAGTCTGATAGTCAAGGCTGTCGGCCAACCTACAAATGAGAGACTGCTGTCAGCATCTCCCAAACTTCTGAAAGAATGTCAAGGATCCCTTGTTCAATCCCATCTACTATTGACTCTATCTCTGAATCACTGACTCTGAAGCGGAGGGACCTGGAACTGTGTCATATTGAGAACATGCGGCAGTTGTTTAAGTCAGGGATGGTGGGAATGGCTGCAGAATATCTCATAGCATCTCAGGTTTTCACGTGCAGGAAATCTCCTGGGATCTTGTTGGCGTGCAGATTCTATCTGAGAAGATGGGGAAAGGGGCTCTGAAATCCTCTGAAATCCTTTTGCCAGGCCATGGGCCACACTTGAGTAGCCCTGGCTGTTCATTGAAATAACTTAGGAAGCTTCACAAACTACTGATGTTCTGGTCCCACCCTTGGAGAAACTGATTTTAATTGGTCTGGGTGCAGCTTGGGCAGGAGTTTAAAAATCTTAAGGGAAGTGAGTGAGTGAGTGAGTGAAAGTCGCTCAGTCATGTCTGACTCTTTGTGACCCCAGGGACTATACAGTCCACCTCCAGGCCAGGGTACTGGAGTGCGTAGCCTTTCCCTTTTCCAGGGGATCTTCCCAACCCAGGGATTGAACCCAGGTCTCCCACACTGCAGACAGATTCTTTACCAGCTGAGCCATAGGGAAGCCCAAGAATACTGGAGTGGGTAGCCTATCCCTTCTCCAGAAGATCTTCCTGACCCAGGAATTGAACCAGGGTCTCCTGCATTGCAGGCAGATTCTTTAGCAACTGAGCCATCAGGGAAGCCTTGTTTTAAGGGAAATCAACCCTGAATACTTGTTGGAAGGACTGATGCTGAAACTGAAACTCCAGTATTTTGGTCATCTGATGCGAACAGCTGGCTCATTGGAAAAGTCCCCGATGCTGGGAAAGATCGAGGGCAGAAGAAGAGGGAGTCAGAGGTTGAGATGGTTGGATGGCATCATTGATGTAATGGAGATGAACTTGGGCAAACTTCAGGAGATGGTGAGGGACAGGGAGGCCTGCCCTGCTGGGGTCCATGGGCTCGCAAAGAGTCAGACACGACTGGGCGACTGAACAGGGGCCTCACAGACAGTGATGAGATCTTCCTGGTCACTTTCACTTTTGACTTTTTTTCAGTCACTGTATATATGTACCTCTTCTACTTCAGTGTCTTAAACATTGTCAGAAAATTAACCGAAAGCTTGGAAATAAGCAAAAGCATCACAGTGTGTTTAAGCCCAGGTCTGGGGTTGATTTTCTATTGACTGTTCTGTTTTGCAACTCTTTATGGACATAGGTTAACCTGTCAATTTTTTCCCGGTAGAGATGCAAATAATACCTTTCTGTTGGAAGGGGTCACCTCAGAGGTTATGGGTTATTGCCCTGTAAGGCATTAGTCAATTTTGTATGTAAGCCAGCAAACTTTTCTTAACATCCATTTATTAAATTAGCTATATATCTCACTTAGTCACTCATTAATTAGTGAGTTGAATAAAATCTTTGACATATATGATTCTGAGTGAAAGTCATGACTTTACCATTTGAAAACTGTGTTTTAAAATGCTGAAAGCTTAAAGAGGAGTTTAATCAATGCATAGCAAAATTAATTGGATTGAAGAAGTCAATAGGAAAGTCTCATATCTGAAGAGACTCTTATTTCTTACAAGTATAAAATTGAAAAACCAATATACCAAATAACACGTGAGAGACTCAAAGTAGCCATAGTTTCAGATAGGAACAAGCCATGGTGATGTGGATGCTCTTGGTCAGGGGTTTCCTTGGTGGCTCAGTGGTAAAGAATCCATCTGCAATGCAGGAGACCTGAAGACGTGAGTTCGATCCCTGGGTTGGGAAGATCCCCTGGGGAAGGAAATGGTAACCCACTCTGCTCTAGCATTCTTGCCTGGGAAATCCCACAGACAGAGGAGCCTGTCGGGCTACAGTCCATGGGGTCGCAAAAGAGTTGGACACGACTGAGCGGCTAAGCAACAGCGGTCATGGGCTAAGAGGATAATCACTCAGCAAACAGTTTTCAGTCGTTCCTTCCACCATGCGTTTAATCAGTGAAAAAACCGAGGTCCAGAATGATAGGATAGTGGGAGGGGTCCCAGCCATAAAGTCAGACAATCAGTGCTCATCTTGGCTCTGCCCCTAGTAGCTGTTCTCTGTAAACAGAGGGAAGCAAATCCGGATGAAAAATATCTAGCACATAATATGAGCTTCATAAATGTTAGGACTCTTCCTCATGAGCATTTCAGAAGATGAGAGAGGTGGACAACAGCAGCCTGGATTGGAAACCTGAGTTATGGGGCAAGAGTTAGAATGACTTAATACTGTTTATATAGGGCCATAAAAACACCATCTGCTGGCTCTCGCCAGTTAAGCTATTGCAAAGCTGACATCCACTGATGCTGTCCTGATGGGGGAGGGATGACCAAGGTTTTGCTCTGTCATTATTCCACGAGCTGCCATCTCGAGACAAGTCTCCAGTTTACCCATCACATAACCTGGTTGTTCAACATTTAAAGATTTATTTTGGCCTTTAAATATTTATACTCTCCTTCCAACCTTTTATTGCTCTAGTTACTGCTGAAGGAAAAACAAGACTCAGGAGGTTACTGTGTGGTTTATCAGTGGTTCCAGACTTTGCCATTAGATTGGGGGACATTTGACGTTCCGTTAACATCAGATGAGTGGATTTAATATTAAATCCTCATTTTTGTATGACGAGGCTAGATGTGCCTGGGATAAGACAGTCATTTCTTTTCCCTTTTATACTCAGTGTTCAGTGAAGAAAAGACCATTTTCTCTGCAATACATGTTGCTGAGCCAAAAGTGAACAGTGGCTAATCCTAGACTGTAGGGTGCCTGTAGGGTGCAGTTGAAGGAACCTCGAAGATCACTCTTGTTGCTGCTCTCAGCACCTGTGTTTGGATCCTCAGTGCCATCATTAGGTATAATGATGGGCTGACTCCACATCCCTGGGACATTTGGTCTCATTTGAATGATTAAAGAGAATCAAATGTATGTCCTAAACACCTGCCAACTTGCAATAATAATCGTCTGCATTTCCATATGTCTTTCTCTAAGAATTTCAAAACTCCTTGTCTTTGAAAATCTATTTATGATAGGGAGGAAGAGATAATCATTTTTATTCCACAGAGTCTTAGAGCCATGGTAGGTTCTGAATCTTTGGTTGTTTGGGTAACCATTGTTTATTCCAGACTTTGCTGCATATTGAAATCTTTATTTCAATATGGATGCTTGAATCCCATGTCCAGGTATCCTTATGGAACTGTTATCAGGATTTTTAAAAGTTTCTAAGGTGATTGGAATGTGCACAAAAGCTCGAGGACCACATAGGTAGCGACATTTGGTCTGGAACATTTCTGTGAAGTATTAACAGAAGGAAGCATTTCAGATGACAGAGCTGTTAGAATTATTCTTCCCCACTGGGTTCTCCATCCTTGTTGGTATTTTCACCTGTGACCAAGGGTTAAAAAGGAGGAGAGACACTTAAAATACAGACAATGCCAGAGTCATTGGGATGACCTTGGCCTTATGCTCTAACCACTATTAGGTTAGCTCAGATCACTGTCTTTTTGCAGGAATTATATTTTGGTGGAGTATTCAGAAAGAAAGTGATTAAATCAACATAAAACTGGTTTTAGAGGAAACAACAACAACAAATTCATCCCTTAGGAGTCCGTATATCGCTTGAAATTTGTAGAAAATATTTGGGAAATAGTTTTTTAGTCTGCAAATCAGGTTTAAAGGAGGGAAGATATCTTTTAATCACAGTGGGGAAGGAATTCTACAATCATGACTGGGTACAGCAGGGGCTTGTGGTGGTGTGGCTAGGAAGTGTTTATCATTATATTTACTTGAACCCTGACTTTTCACAGAGATACTCAGGCAGTCCTGAGGTTGGAAAAGCCAAGGGGTGGCCAGAGTATCTTTGATCCCTGCATTGCTGCTGGTGACTCAGCTGTGACTTCTGGTTCGGGACCAACTTCTCTTGAAGATGTATGGGTCTGAAGCTGACATTCGCAGGGCTGTTTGGTGGAAGCAGCTGTTGCCTGGAGGGGAGTAAGACTAGCTTCTCAGAGGTTGGGCTGCCTCTCCATCTGTCTGGGTGAAAAGAGGAGGAAGCAGAAGTACAAGCAAGACGGAGAAGCTATGAAAAATGGGCCCTGCACAAAGACCACTGGAAGGAGAGAAGACAGCACAACTTTAATGCCTTCACGGGAGAGTTCGTGCTCTTAACGTTTTTGGTACTAAGGATTAAAGTCATGTCTACCACTGCCCTGAATGGAGAGAAAATGAAACGGTGAGAAGATGCATTCGGAAGGCTGGCCTGGATTCCTTCCTGCTGACAGGTTCCATAGGCCCCTGGAAGATCCCAGATTCTCATGTTTGTCTGACTGCATCCCTTGCACACAGTCACTTTCCTTCGATTGTCCTTTTGGTGCCCCTAAGTGTCAGGAAAATTTTCAGTTTGTTTGTGGAGACCCAAGGACATCTACGGACATTTGAGCAACTTTGGGTGGATCTTAGGTGACTGGGTGGATGTATTAGTTTCCTAGGCTTCCCAGGTGGCTCAGTGGTGAAGAACCTGACTCCAGGGCAGGAGATAGGGATTTGATGCCTGGTTGGGAGGATCCCCTGGAGTAGGAAATGGCAACCCACTCCAGTATTCTTGCCTGAGAAATCCCATGGACAGAGGAGCCTGGTGGGCTACAGTGAATGGGGTCACAAAGAGTCAGACACAAATGAGCATGGAGGCCATTCCATGAGTTACTGTTAGGATTAGATTATTATTATTATATTGTTGTTGTTCATTCGCTGAGTCGTGTCCAACTCTTTGAGACACCACGGATTGCAGCACACCAGGCTCCTCTATTCTCCATTATCTCCCGCGGTTTGCTCAAATTCATGTCCTTTGAGTCAGTTACACTGTTTAACCATCTCATCCTCTGTCAACCCCTTCTCCTTTTGTCTTCAATCTTTCCCATCATCAAGGTCTTTTACTATGGGTCAACTCTTCACATCAGGTGGCCAAAGTATTGGAGCTTCAGCTTCAGCATCAGTCCTTCCAGTGAATATTCAGGGTTGATTTCCTTTAGGACTGACTGGATTGATCTTGCAGTCCAAGGAACTGTCAAGAGTCTTCTCCAGCATCACAGTTTGATAGCAATAATTCTTCAGCACTCAGCATTCTTTATGGTCCAGCTCTCACATCTGTACATGACTACTGGAAAATCCATAGCTTTGACTACGTGGAACTTTGTCAGCAAGTGATGTCTCTGCTTTTTAATATGCTGTCTTCATTTGTCATAGCTTTCCTTCCAGGGAGCAAGCATCTTTTAAACTCATGGCTGAAATCACCATCCACAGTGATTTTGGAGCCCCCCAAAATAAAAGATGTCACTATTTCCACTTTTTCCCCTTCTATTTGCCATGAAGTAATGGAACCTGATGTCATGATCTTAGTTTTTTGAATGTTGAGTTTCAAGTCGGCTTTTCATTCTCCTGTTTCACCTTCATTAAGAAACTCTTTAGTTCCTCTTTACTTTCTGCCATTAGAGTGGTATCATCTGAATATCTGAGGTTGTTGATATTTCTCTTGTCAATCTTGATTCCTGCTTTTGATTCATCCAGCCCAGCCTTTTGCATGATGTACTCTGCATATAGGTTAAGTAAGCAGGGTGACAATATACAGCCTTGACATACTTCTTTCCCAGTTTGGAACCAGTCAGTTGTTCCATGTCTGGGTCTAATTGTTGCTTCTTGACCTGCACACAGGTTTCTCAGGAGACAGGTAAGGTGGTCTGGTATTCCCATCTCTTAAGAATTTTAATTTTTTGTGATCCACATAGTGAAAGGATTTATAGCATAGCCAATGAAACGGAAGTAGATGTTATTCTGGAATTCCCTTGTTTTCTGTATGATCCAGTGAACATTGGCAATTTGATATGGTTCCTCTGCCTCTTTGAAACCCAGCTTGTGCATCTGGAAGTTCTCTGTTCACATACTGCTGAATCCTAACTTGAAGGATTTTGAGCATAACCTTACTAGCATGTGAAATGAGCACAGCTGTATGATACTTTGAACATTTGTTGGCATTATTATAAGTAAATGTTTGTTCTCTTTCTCTGCCTCTTCTTCACTGTTTATTTGATCTTTTTGCTGTGTACTGCTGTTATTTATCTTTTGCATAAAATGATAATAGTACTAATAATAGCTGACATTTTCTGAGTACTTTATGTGTTTAAAGCAAAAGAGTTTGACACTGAATTTCATTTAATTTCACAATTTCATTTACTTATTTGTAAATAGGGATAAACAAAATAGATATTATATAACACAGTTAAATGTATTTTAAAAAGATAATTTAGTGATACAATTTAGATGATACAGACAGACTTTATATAGCATTTCATATAGTGGACAGTCTTCTTTTGGAGAACTGCAAAATGGAGTGGAAGACAGGGAGCTTTTACAAGGTGAGGAACAAGGGGGACAAAAAAAGAAAATATCTGATTGGCTGGGGCCACAGAGTTAGCCTTCTCTGGGGCAAGAAGGCCCAGAGTTGGGTTGGTTTTTGGGGGTTGGTTGATTGGACCTACTGAGTTTCCGGTCAGGTGGAAAATCTACAGGACATGAAAGCTTTCTGAGGTTTACTTTGCTGATGTGACACCTTGGTCAGGAGTGGCTCCATTTTGGGCCTGGAAATTTATTTCGGTAATATAAATGGTATTTATTTATGTATGTAAGTTGCACACGCATGCATATAAATTATACATATAATTTATCTTTCCATACAAGTGAGGAAATTGTAACTCAGACAGGAAGAGATTTGCCTAAGAGCACATAGGTCTTTTGACTCCGGAAGCGGCACTATTATCCATTACCCGTGTGTGTGCACTGAGATGCTTCAGTTGTGTCTGACTCTTTGTGACCCCATGGACTGTAGCCTGCCAGGCTCCTCTGGCCATGGGACTCTCCAGGCAAGGATACTGGAGTGGGTTGCCATGCCCTCCTCCAGGGAAATCTTCCTGACCCAGGGATCAAACCTGTTATCTCCTGTAGCTCCTGCATTGCAGGCGGATTCTATACCACTGAGCCATCGGGAAAGGCTTTTATCCACTATACTCTTCTCCTGATTTAGGAATGGTGTGAGAACGGGACCTTCCTTCAGGTGAGGCCAATGACCTAAACATGGTTGCCTTTCAGGAGGTTCTTGTAAACACTGAGGGACAGTCTTGTCTTCTAAAGGCCCAAATAGAGATTGCTAGGAGTCCTCCAGGGTGCTCTGTGGGCCTTTGTTTGTATTCACACATATATTCTTATGTTTTCATTTTAGAGGGTGAGTTATCAATAGTGATAGCTAATTAGAAAAACCCAAGCAGGTGACATTCCATTAATGTTCCCTGAGAAACAGCTGTACTTGCTTCATTATTTCTAATGTATTTTTAGGTTATGGAAATAAAGGCCAACAGAATCTATAGGTCCATAAAGTTGGTGAACTATTAAGAAAAGGATAAGAGTAGAGACAGGAGGCACCATCTTTTGGTGGATAAGGTTAATTGGTTTCTCATCTTGATGTAAAATTTCATGGCCTAGATATTAATCTCTAAAATGGCATATCATGTTTTTATGGTCTTAAATAATAAAAATACCCATACTGCTCCTGGAACATGGTAGGTGCTCAGCAAAGAGGTCTGTATCTCTAAATGGATTAAAAGAATGAAAATAATACATGTATATAGTCAACCAAAATGCTGGTGGACAGAAGTAGAATACACATAATAGGAGGTAAACCTAATTTATTACAAATTAATAACATAGCCATTCTGAAGGGTTTGGGCAAAAAATAACCTAGGTAACTCTGGAAAAAAGCATTTTGACAGGAAGCTGTAAGCTTAGAGAGGAAAGGACTGTATACAAGTGTAGTACTTCTGTAACTAATTGCTTTATGTTTATACTAAGGTTAAGTGAGTATATTGTTAATGATGAGAGCTTTTCACTGTTGGAGAATAAGATTGCTACTAAGAAAAATGGGAAAGTTAGAATCATCTTTGTGGTGTTGGGATTGGAAGGATCAGTATGAACATCTTTAGAAGGCCAAGGAATAATGATGCTCTGGTAGCAGTGAGCATGCTTAGGGCTTAGATCTTGGTTTCTAAATCTCAGTTTTGCTAAAAGGAATCAAGACTCCTTGGAGCAGAAATGACTGATTTTAAGGCTGGATAAAGGAAACATAAGATGAGCCTGGGGCATCTTCTAGTATCAGAAAGCAAAGAAGTAATAAAAAATTAATTAGAAGGATGAAGTGATGTCAAAAGACAACAGGAACCCACCTAATAGAGCTCCCAGTGGCAAAAGCTGACAATTTGAGCAACATAAGTAACAGTAATATTGGATTATGACTCAAAGAATAAAATAAATATTCAGGTGTCCATCCTGATATAAATAATTGGATAAGTAAATGAGGAGAAGAGACAGTTCTTTTTGTGAGAAGGATTCTAATTAATATATGCTGGAAGGAATGAGGGAAATACCAGGTCACTACTCGGCAATACTGCAGTAGTAATTGTTGCAAGGAAGGTCTGTGAAAACGCTAAAGTTGGTGGGCAAGCATTGAAGAGAAACAGTATAATAGCATAGTCTCAAAATATCTCTCCCAAGGTCTTTTTCAGCTACAAAAGAAGAAACTTATAGGAGAGAAACTCAACAGCCATCACCTTAACCATGTAATTAAAGCTATCATCATAACTCCCGAGACATTCATAGCTCAGTTGGTAAAGAATCCACCTGCAATGCAGGAGACCCTGGTTCGATACCTGGGTCGGGAAGATCCACTGGAGAAGGATAGGCTACCCACTCCAGTATTCTGGGGCTTCCCTTGTGGCTCAGCTGGTAAAGAATCTGCTAGCAATGTGGGAGACCTGAGTTTGATCCCTGGCTTGGGAAGATCCCCTGGAGAAGGGAAAGGCTACCCACTCCAGTGTTCTGGCCTGGAGAATTCCATGGACTACAGTCCAGAGCGTCACAAAAGGTCAGATCACTTAGTCCTCTAATATTTCATTCCTACCTTTCTTGTGGGTTATTGTGATGTGTAAATGTGTGTGTGTGTGTTAGACTTAATCCTCTTTTACACTGTACGTTCCTTGAGGTGCCATTTTGGTTTTTGTGCCTGCCACTTAGTAAATGCCAAACTGTGAGCCGTACGGAAGGGAGGCCATGTTTGGATTGTTTAGCATGATTTCTCCAGAGCCTCCTCTTGTATCAGGCCCATAATAGGCATACAGTTAATATGGAATTGAATAAATATGAAAGGAAACCAGTTGCGAATATTCACTGGAAGGACTGACGCTGAAGCTGAAGCTCCAATACTTTGGCCGCCTGATGAAAAGAACTGACTCATTGGAGAAGATCCTGATGCTGGGAAAGATTGAAGGTGGGAGGAGAAGGGGACGACCGAGGGTGAGATGGTTGGATGGCATCACCAACTCGATGGACATGAGTTTGAGTAGGCTATGGGAGTTGGACAGGGAAGCCTGGTGTGCTGCAGTCCATGGGGTCGCAAAGAGTGGGACATGACTGAGCAACTGAACTGAAGGCAATGGATAAAGGTATTTTTAAAAAATGTGTATGTGGCTGTGCCGGGTGCTAATTGTGGCACATGCGATCTTCCAGTTGTTGCGTGTGAGCTCTTAGTTGTGGCATGTGGGTCTAGTTCCCTGACCAGGGGTTGAACTCTGGCCCCCTGCGTTGGGAGCGTATACCCTGGATCACTAGGGAAGTCCTGGGAAAGGGATTTTGAATATTGCGTAATTCCAGCCTTTGTTCTTTCTATCCCTCTGTGATTTGTGATTATTTAAATTTGCTCTTAATTTTTAGACCAGATCCTTGCCCTGTCTCTCTGAAGGACTGTATTCAAATACTTTGTGATGGACTCCTACTTCCTTGTCAGTTTTAATTCCCACCACCTTATTGTACACCTCACATCCTAATTCATTGGATTATTTCCAGATTCCCAAATAAACTCCGTCCTCTTATTTCTATGAGCTTTTGCCCAGGCTGTTCCTTTAGCCTGGAATATCATCCTTCCTGTTCTCAACCATCACCTTCTAGTTGCCTTCACAGGCAGCTTAAAGGACATTCTGTGAATTTCTGATCCCCTTTCCTCTTCTCTCCTGTTCTACAGCAAGTTGCTAGTAGTTTTGTTCAGCCTCTATTTCATTCTTCCTTAATAGCCTAACTCAACTTGTTATATCCCAAGTTATTTACTTGTTATATCCTTTCCAGATTAGAGGTTCTCAAACCTCCACGGGCAAAAGAATTACCTGGGTAGTTTGCTAAAAATGCAGATTCCTGGAGCAGAGTCCCCCGTGTGCATCACCGTCCCAGTTAGGGCTCCAAGTGTAGTTCAAACCACTTGTTACAAATGAAGATTCTCCGGTCAGAGACTCGCCTGTCATACATTCGAGTCTTGAGAGCCTGACAAGCCTGGCACTCACAGGCCTGCAATCAAAGAAAGGGATGAATACAAATGGCCCGAAGTCAAGTCACAAAACGATGCCTCAGGCCTTTGCCGAATGGAAAGAGATTTCTCACCACTCGAGGAGAGGAGTGAAGTCCTCTGCAGAGAAGCTAGAGACAGGCCCCAACCCAAGCACACTGCAGCCTCATTTCATCAGCAGAAAACTGCTCTGCAGCTCCTGTCCTCGTCTACTTGAAGAATAAGAGGACCCATTCGGGTCACACGGCTAACGGGAAGGCTAAAATAGGCAGCAGTAATTGATGATTTGCTAGATCAGAGACCTTTGAGTCTGGCAATAGAGATGACCCTTGCTTATTGATTATCATCCAATAGCTCTAAATTATCTCCAGACAGAGCAGGGCTGGTAAGGAAAGGGGCTTTAAGGAAACTCATACGTCATCCCCGGCAAGTTAAAGACTTGGAGCTCGGCATGCACATTCCTTTCAGGTGCGTTTATAAGAGGGAGAGAAGAAATGAAATAGGCTTCTAATTATTTAAATTGGACCTACACTCTCTGTTGAGCAGCATTAGCTAGCATTCTTCCCCCGTGTGAACTGACGGGTAGGCCCGGAGAAGGAGATTAAACATGGCAGCAGTAGGTGTGGAAATAATTGGGGGCGGTAATTGGGAGAAATCCGTGCCCCTTGATGCTGACTGCTGTCTCGTTTTCTCTTTAAAAACCCGAATTCACATTAACCTGTTGATGGCCTCATCCAAACTGGGTAGAATTTATGAACAATAAGAATAATGACAAAAGTGACTTGTATTTAGATCATCAGATAACAAGCCACAGCCTCAGTTCTAGAGTAGCTTTGCCAAGTCAGTACCTTATTTCTGGTCCGACACAAAAATCCCTCCGTTATTAGTATTTTTTTTAATATAAATTTATTTATTTTTAAAATTTTTATTTTTTAAGTTGAATTCAGGCTTAGATCTGGTGTCTGGTTTTCCAATCTGATAGTATGTATATGTTTATAGTTTGTTTTAAGCTGTTAGGTATATTTCCTGTTCAGTAGGTATTCAGTAAAGCATAGTTTAATCTGATTATTTCCCTAAATAAAATTCTGAAGAAGGTGGCATTTTCCTTTGTGGCTCCCAACTTAGTTTTGTTTTTAAAACTATGCATAGAATTCTTTTAACCTCATTTTCAAGGCCCGAGTGTCAGTCACTCCATCATGTCTTTGACTCTTTGTGACCCCATGGACTGGGGCTCACCAGGCTCTTCTGTCCATGGGATTCTCCAGGCAAGAATACCAGAGTGGGTTGCCACTTCCTTCTCCATTCAAGACCCAGAATTCTTCATTTTTGAAATTCCTTTCAGGAAGGGAACCGATAATGTGTACTCTTAAAGTATTTTAAATTATATTTATATTGAATGTGGATGGAAACCTCTGCCTTACATTACAGAAATGTCAAGCAGTATGATTTAGGAAGAAGCATTATTTTGGAGACTGGGATCTTTCCAGTTAAAAGTCCATGCAGGGCAGAACAGGCCGTCTCATTGCGGGCATGGTAGCCTTGCCCATTTGGAGAAGAGGTAAAGGGGGTGTGTCGGCCAGATACTAGGGACGATGCTATGTTATATTGGCCTAGGACTTTCCGCTTTCAAGTGGAGTTTGCCCTCAACTCATTAGGGGTCTCCATCAGTCCCAGCAAGAAGCCAGGGCAAATGCTTTCAGCCTTGTTTGGGTTCAGGAGGAAATGAGGCTCAGAGAGTTGTCATAGACCCAAAGGCCAACTATGGAACTGGGACTGTGTGTGTGTGTGTGTGTGTGCACGCACATGTGCCCATGCTGATTTGCTCAGTTGTGTCTGACTCTTTGTGACCCATGGGCTGTAGCCCACCAGGCTTCTCTGTCCATGGAATTTTCCAGGCAAGAATACTGGAACAGGTTGCCATTTCCTACTCCAAGGGATCTTCCTGACCCGGGGATCGAACCTTCGTCTTTTGCGTCTCTGCACTGGAACTGGGACAAGGATCTTTCTACTCAGGGTCCACGCTGCAGTCTTCCTCCCGCCTCTCCCCCTCCCTGCCTGCAGGGCACAAGTGCTGTGTGCCAGGCATCGTGCGAGCACCAGGATTTCCGTGAGTTTCCTGGGGAGCTTGTACATTAAGCCAGTTTCCTGACTGAAAGGGGCCTACAATAAAGTAAAAAGAGACAAGCATAAAATCAATTAAGGGCACCAAAATGTGAGAGAGGCTGTGACAGAAACAGTGACAGGGAGTCGTGTGAGAGAGAAGATGGGGAGGATTGGTCAGTGGCGTGTGGAAGTGAGAGAAGGGGAACTCTGATGGATTCAGAAAAGCTTCACGAAGCCTCTTGACGATTCCAGCAAAGTCCGCCATAAGCGTCGGCCTCAGACCTACATGAAAGTCGCCTTTCTCGAAGTGTGTTTCCAAGAGAAAATCTGTGTAGCAAGAGGTTTTGCTGCCAAATAATTTTGTGAAATATAGCATGTTCTGGTATTGGAAATTCACAATTCTTATTAAGATATCTAGGACATAGAAACTCTTCCAAAAGAAACCTGTTTAGATGTGTGTCTTCCAGCCAAGGTGTGGAATTACGGAGCTTAATGCTTTTTTTTTTTTGAGAACAATTAAACTTTTTGGAAAGCAGTGACTTAGGCAGGCAGATCTTCTCTGCAGGCAGCTGTGATTTGGCTGTGTGATGTGCCGAGCCCATCAGAAGTGGAGACGGGCCCTCTTGGATGTCAATATCCCCCAACTCAGGTCAATAAGATCACCGAGAATGCTGCTGCCTGGACGGAACACTGAGCCACCTGAGAACAGGCCTTCACGATCCTGGAAGGAGACAGGAGAAGGGGAGGAAGCAAGCTGGAGGGGCAGCCTGAGTTTTGCTGATTTTTCTGTCATTCAGCTGGCCCACGGTTCACTCAGAGGCCGTCCTGAGATGGAACTGCATTCCTGGATGCGTGACCGAGAGGTCGCTGGGGGGGATGGTGTGGGGGCCCCCAGCGGGGGAAGAGGCGACTTGCTTGGGGGGCTGAACACTGCCTTCAGTTAGAGCTCCCCGCCACCCCTTTTTCTATGTTGCTTGATTAGACCGCAAGCTGGCCACTGCTGCCTCATCTTCTAGGAGAGCACAGAATCTATGCGTTCATTTCAGCTTCTGTCTGTCTCTCCCTCTCCTCTCCTCAACTCAGTCAGACTCTGTTCTCAGAGAATCTATTCTTCCCTGCCATGTAAAGCAGACTGAAGTCTCTCATCACGCTCTGATGCTGTGTTATTTTCTTCCTGGATTCTCTCATGCGATAGGTTAGTTCCACCAGGAAGGAACCTTGCTTGTAAAACTCTGAGCCTAGAACGGTGCTCAGCGCAGAGGAGGGCCTCAATATTCATCGAATAAAAGCTTTCATGTTGGCTTTTTGGAGAAATGAATACTTGGGTGTCTCATTTTCTTTTGGTAAATGAGCTGATAAGCAGAAGGAGCAGATGTGAAGAAAGAGCCACCTTGGAGCGTGCTAAACGATTTTGTTACAGGCTTTTCCTAAAGTTCCATGTGCGGGGCTCACAGTACTCCCCAGCAGTGGGTATTGTTATATCATCATTGCCATTTTGCGGATGAAGAGACAGAACGTCAGAGAGGTTTTCCTTTGCCCTTGGTCACCTGAACACCAAGTGCAGAGCTGCGTGTGTGTCTGAGGTGATGTCTGAGTTTCCATCTGTCTGAGGTCTCAGAGAGGGTGCTGAACGCAGCATCAGGAAGTGAGAATCTGCTGTAGATCTTATCACTAACTGGTGTTAGGTTCTAGTTACTTAACATTTGACTCTAGTGGAAACCATCAATTCCTACTAATTTCTTGATTCTGTTTCCACAGTCTACATTAAGATTCCCCCTAAATCTGGAAATATCAGACCACGTGGAGGGATGTCCTGAGGGCTGATGACACGATGCAACTTCATTTAATACCATCCCTCTGGATCTATCTGGGTAAAATGTAAGAATCTTAAATTTAAGATAGATCCATACCCTTTTGATGGAGAAGGCAATGGCACCCCACTCCAGTACTCTTGCCTAGAGAATCCCATGGATGGAGGAGCCTAGTGGGCTGCAGTCCATGGGGTCGCTGAGAGTCGGACACGACTGAGTGACTTCACTTTCACTTTTCACTTTCCTGCATTGGAGAAGGAAATGGCAACCCACTCCAGTGTTCTTGCCTGGAGAATCCCAGGGACGGGGGAGCCTGGTGGGCTGCCGTCTATGGGGTCGCACAGAGTCGGACACGACTGAAGTGACTTAGCAGCAGCAGCAGCAGCAGCCCCTTTCAGGATACTTGTCATCACTAGATGGCACTGTTGTATTAACTTTGTTTTCTAGTCCCGCTGAGCCGCCTCAAGGAGTATGACTTATGATACTATAGCTTTGGACTATCCAGTTTCCAAGTGTTAGTACAAGGGCAGAGTGGAGACAAGCTTATATAATGTATATGTTTCATTAGTAGGGATCCTAAATCCTAGTTTAGATTTTAGATTATAACAAAACTAGTTTCATGGCCATAGAGTAACAGCTGAGTGCCCTGACTGAAAAATAATGCCTTGTTGGATAGTATGAGACAAAAATGATGGTCTCACTGCATTGTGGGAAGTCTGTGGTGTCACCAATGGGGACAATATCTGACAGATGCTAGAGGCAGAGACAGAGAAGTATAAACAGGCCTGAGTACACAATAGATACTCTAAAAACCTAGGTAATGGAATCGTCGTTTTTCTTATTTGTTTATTTTTTATTAAGGTATAGTTGCTTTAGAATAGCATGGTAGTTTCTGCGGTACAATGAGGTGCATCAACTGTATGTATACATATCTCTCCTCCCTTTTGCACCTCCCTCCCTCCCTTCCCTGCTGCCCGCTGCTACCTCTCTAGTTCACCGCAGAGCACCAAGCTGAGCTACCTGTGTTACACGGAAGGTTCCCCCTAGCTATCATTGCACTGTTCATGACATCAAAGACATTGAAGCAGCCTAAATGTCCATCGACGAATGAATGGACGAAGATGTGGCACGTATTCCCAGTGGAACACTACCCAGCCATTAAAAGGAGTGAGACTGGGGCATTTGCAGCGATATAGTAGACCTAGAGGACTGTCAGTTGGAGAAGGCGATGGCACCCACTCCAGTGCTCTTGCCTGGAGAATCCCATGGGTGGAGGAGCCTGGTGGGCTGCAGTCCATGGGGTCGTGAAGAGTCGGACACGACTGAGCGACTTCACTTTCACTTTTCACTTTCATGCATTGGAGAAGGAAATGGCAACCCCCTCCAGTGTTCTTGCCTGGAGAATCCCAGGGACGGGGGAGCCTGGTGGGCTGCCGTCTATGGGGTCGCACAGTGTCGGACACGACTGAAGCGACGCAGCAGCAGCAGCAGCAGCAGCAGAGGACTGTCAGAGTGAAGTAAGTCAGAAAGAGAAAAATATACTAATGCGTACAGGGACTATCTGTAGCTCAGACAGTAAAGAATCTGCCTGCAATGCAGGAGACTCTCCGGGTTCAATTCCTGGATCTGGAAGATCCTCTTGGAAAGGGAATGGCAGTCCACTCCAGTATTCTTGCCTGGAGAGTCCCATGGATTCTTTCCCACAGGGTCCCAAAGAGTTGGACATGACTGAGGGAGTACTACTGCTAATGTCTATGTGGAACCATCATTTTTAAGCTAACTGAATGCATGTCTTCCCTTGAACGCCAGATATCCTTATGACTTCCCGATTTCTCCCAGTGGTACCATCACGTTCCCAGTCCCCTGAAAAATGTCATTCTTGACTATTTACTTTTCCTTGTCTGTTTTCCGTACCCTGAAAGGTTCCTTCTATGAAATCTCTCTCCCTGCCATTGCTTGCCTTCCATTCCCACCACGGTTGAGGTCTTCATCCTGTACTTTCATTTTGTAATCGTCTCTCACTTGAATTCTGAGTCCCCCTTTCTCTACTGCCCTTGAAGTCTTTGGTCAGAATGATGCTCCTAACATGAGTCCCGTGCTGACGGGTCAGCGGTGACTCCCCTGTGAACACGACCTCTCGGCCTGTCATCTCGGGCCTCCCCACCTCCCATCACCCAGATCTCCTGCATTGCATTGCAGTTTCCTTTTGAGACACATCTTCAGTTCTCCTAATTAAATGAAAAGTGAAAGGAGAGGATGCAACTCACTGTCTTGCACATAGTAGGGGCCTAGTAATAGGTAACTGCTGCTGTATCCATATGTCTTCCCAGGTGGCGCCAGTGGTAGAGAACCCCTTGCCAGTGCAGGAGACAGAAGAGACACACATTTGACCCCTGGGTCAGGAAGATCCCCTGGAGGAGAGCATGGTAACCCACTCCAGTATTCTTGCCTGGAGAATCCTGTGGACAGAGGAGCCTGATGGGCTGTACAGTCCAGGGGGTGGCAAAGAGTTGGACATAACTGAAGTGACTCAGTACGTACGCACGCTGTATCCATTATTCTGTTTAGTTCTTTTCTCTACTAGAGCATGAAAACAGTCATTTGTGGCGTCTCTACATACCAGTCTTGGAACTTGGTGTGTCGCTTCTATGATTGTATTTGATCATCATGACCTGTCCACCCTGGGCACCTGGCAAGGAGGCTCCACGGCTTGCTCTCCCTGGGTTGTCCCCCTCCCCATGGATTGAGGGTCCTCAGGCTGAGCATGCCTGCTCATCCTGAGCCTGCCCCCACCCTGGATACCTGGGGTCCTGGACCTCCTCTGTCTGATATTCCTGAGTCTACTTTCAGAGCTGGCATGGGCCTCTTTTCCTGGTGTCTTCCCCTGAGATAAGCACCGTGCTCACCATCCGAGGGGGTGAACGAAGGCGGCTGATCGCAGTGGAGGAGCATATGCAGACAGGACTTGGTCTGGGGTGGCCCCTTGCAGGTGTGTGAGGTCCCAAGCCGGTCACGATGGAGCCGGGGCTGGAGGGGAAGCAGGCTGCAGTCTTCCTGTGCTTCATGTCAGGGTGGGCTTATCTGTGAGCGAACCCATGGCTGAGGGTTATCATGCCCATGCTATAGAGAAACCTGAGGCCAAGAGAGATTAAGCAAAGAGTTTCATGATTCTAATGTGTGTACTTTTCTTTTCTTTTTCAATTTACTTATTTGGCTGTACTACATCTCAGCTGTAGCATGCGAGATCTTTGAGCTTCATTGCAGCATGCAGGGTCTTTTAATTGCGGCATGTGGGATCTAGTTCCTTGACCAGGGATTGAACCCAGGCCCCTTGCCTTGAGAGCATGGCGTCTTAGCCACTGGACCACCAGGAAAGTCTCTGCATGATTTCTTACATTTAAATATTTCTAAATTAAGGAGGCCTCTTATAAGCCACACCCTCTGTGTTGTGTTTATTCGGTTGTTCCTTTATACAGTATAGTGTGTGTGTGTGTGTTTGTGCTCAGTCATGTCCAACTCTTTGCAACCCCATGGACTGTAGCCCACCAGACTCCTTCTGTCCTTGGGATTTCCCAGGCAAGAATTCTGTAGTGGGTTGCCATTTCCTTCTCCAGGGGATCTTCCCAACACAGGGAATGAACCTGCATCCCTTGCAACTCCAGCATTGGCAGACAGATTCTTGACCACTGTGCACCTGGGAATTGGTGGTTTCACAGAGTCAATAAAATTGATAGCTTGACTGGTTCACACAGGTAGTAGAGCTGGGATTTAAGCTCCTGTCAAGCTGACTTCAGTGCGCATGCCCTCACCCGGCTGCCCCAGGCACATCTTCCTCACCCCTTTCTCTACTCTGCTATGTCCTCTCAGATTTTCTAGACTGTTGAGATGACACCATAGAACACATGCTATGAGAACACCGTAACCTATTTTGGAAATATATTCCATTGGTTTTAATAATGTATTTCCTGATTCTTTAGCTCATTGTGAGTTTCTTGGAAACAGGGACCGTAATCTTTCTAGATGTTTGTATACCATATGTAGTAATAAGAGCAGAGAATTCTCAAGTCAAAGCTAGATTTGAGTTCCCTTTCTATTCCTTCCCAGCTTGATGATGCATGGAGCTGCCTTAACCTTCTTGAGCCTCAGTTTCCTCATCTGTGAAATAGGTCTAATAGTATCTCAGAGATCTGCCGTGAGATTAAAACACTTGGCAAATGGTAATTCTCAGTACACAGGAAAAGCACAGTGAAAGGTGAATAAATGAATAAATTCATAGCTCAGTCTCCACAAGAGCTTATGCACTAGGTTTCCGTGTATCTGTGTCCTATCCAGATATTCCATCAGCAGTCATTCAGCAAATGTTTATCAACTGTTTACTGTAGATGAGGCATTGTGCTAAGTTGTGGGGGTACAATACTGACCAAGAGAGTCAAATTCCCTGCTTGCATTACAACTGGAGAAAGAAACTGGAGGGGAAGTGGAAGTGAGACAGAGGATAAAACAGAGCTGAGGTTAGGGACTCAGGGAAAGGCTGGCCAAGGAGGTTGAGCTGAGTTGTAAAGAATGAGAACAAAGCATGTAGCTTGAGGAGTCTATTAGTCTGGATTTCCACAGAAACAGATTTATTATAAGAAACTGCCTCATTGTTTATGGGGGCTGAGAAGCCCTAAGATCTGTAGTCAGCAAATTGGAGACCCAGGAGAGCTGATGGTGTAAGTTCTAGTCTGAGTCTAGTCTGAGTCTGAATGTGAAGGCAGGGGAAGATCAGTGTCCCAGGTCGAAGACAGTCAGGCAGAGAGACAGAGAGAATTCTCTCTTATTCCACCGTCTTGTTCTGTTGAGGCCTTTGCCAGGTTGGATGAGGCCCATCCACACTGGGGGTGGTCTTCCCAGGTGGCACAGTAGGATTTTTTACTATCATTGCATTTAGTGCCCATGCAAGAGACACAGGTGATGAAGGTTTGATCCTTGGGTTGGGGAAGAAACCTTGGAGTAGGAAATGGCAGCTCACTTCAGTATTCTTGCCTGGAGAATTCCAAAGACAGAGGAGCCTGGTGGGCTACAGTCCATGGGATCCCAAGGAGTCGGACATGACTGAACTACTGAGCACGCACGCACCCACGCTGGGGAGGGCATTCTGCTTTTCTTAGTCTACTGATTCAAATGTTAATCTCAGCCAGAAATACCCTCCCAGATATACCCAGAAATACCAGTTAATTAAAAGCATGGGAACCCTGTGACTGGTTCAATTGGCTTTATAAAATTAAGCATCGCAAGGTGGAAGTATTTTATACCCTGAGATTGGCTTTAGAGTTTTGAATAGGAAAGGTCCCAGAAGCCTCACTGTCCTTCCTATGGTGAGAAGTTGGGTAGTTTGTGGATGGCAGCCCTTTATTTAGGAAAGTATATATCCTCTGGCTCCCTTTTCCCCTCCACCCATCCTAGAGGACAGGAGAATGTAGTTTCCTCATCTCATAAATAGATCTTATCTGCTCTCTTCTGTGATGGATGTTATAGATCCTCAAGATGGCCTGTTTCCCTGGGGATAGCCGTTTCTCACTTTTAACTTAAAGGTCTTTAAGGTATGTGTTTGGGGTCTCTAGTCAAGGATTTCTTAACCTTGGCACTATTGAAGTTTGGGGTTGGATAATTTTTTGCTTTGGGGGCTCTCCTGTGTAGACGTTTGATGCACCCCTGGATCAATCCCCTGGGTCAAGTGCAGACCCCTTTTGGTTGTGACAGCCACAGATATGAGTCATTGCCAAATAGCTGGTGGGGAGTAAAACCTACCCGAGTTGAGAACCACTGCTGTGACCCCCATGGAGATTCGCCATACGGAGCCTGTGCCTGGGGAGGCTTTTCATTCCCAGGGAGAGGAACCTTCCCTGACTTGGCCACAGGAATTGGGAGCACAGGATCTTCCTGTCTGCTGAGTTTCCAGTAAGAGAATCAGATTGCCAAGGTGATTGGATTGCATTTCTAATAAGTCGAGCTGCCAACAGCTGTTTGTGGTAATTGAGGACAGCTGTGATGCTGGCTCGGCTGAAACCTCCACAACCTTCCCTTGCCCCTCCCGGTATTTGAGCCGGCCCCCAGCCATCCTGTGCATTAACCTCTTGCAGGAAGATGCTGGCAAGGTCAGGGTGTTCGCTGAGAATGGTATCAAACCAGACATCGTCTTAGGTTTTGATGCTATTGCTTTCATTGGAGAGCAGAGCAGTGTTCATTTTTGTAAACTGCCTCTGAAGCACAGGAAAAAAAAAATGTGAATATGGTATAAAAAAGAATATCACAACCAATAATGATGATAATGATAATAATAGCAACAGTAACAACTCACATTTATATTGATTCATCCCATGTGTGCTATTTCCTGTTATCAGAGCCTTCCTGTATTATTTCATTTCTTCTTTATAAGAATGCTCTGATGTAGATAGGTGAGTCTCGTCTGTTACAACTGAGACACAGCAAGAGATATGATTACACTTGAGTGACTGATTTTAGAGTTTGCAATATGGACTAGGGAGAAGGAGAATGTAGTTTCCTTATCTCATAAATATATCCCATCTGGTCACTTCTGTGATTGATGTTATAGACCCTCAAGATGGCCTGTTTCACTGGGGACAGCCATTTGTCACTTTTAACTTAGAGGTCTTTAATGTATGTGAGCTCAGTTGGTAAAGAATCCACCTGCAATGCAGGAGACCCTGGTTTGATTCTTGGGTCAGGAAGATCCCCTGGAGAAGGGCTAGGCTACCCACTCTGGTATTCTTGGGCTTCCCTGGTGGCTCAGCTGGTAAAGAATTCGCCTGCAATGCGGGAGACCTGGGTTTGATCCCAGGGTTGGGAAGATCCCCTGGAGAAGGGAAAGGCTACCCACTCCAGTATTCTGGTCTGGAGAATTCCATGGACTGTATGTATAGACCACAGTGTCGCAAAGAGTCGGACACAACTGAGCCACTTTCATTTTCACTTTCACTTGGAGTCTCTAGTCAAGGATTTCTTAACCTTGACGCTATTGACAAGTTCTATTTTAATTCTATTAAATTATATATGGATATATTTATTCATAACTAACCTCACACAAAAGTCTGGAAGCAGACATACCAAAATGTTAAGTCAGTCTCTCTCAGGGTAGCTGCCTTGGGGGTTATTCTTTTTGTGTGTGTAAGTATTGTTTTTATTGGAAGCTATATAGAAGTTCTTAAAATTATGTATTGAAGAGGTGTTGGGAAGAGAAGCAGTGAGCTGAGAGGATATTTTAGAGGCAGAGTCCTCCCCGGTGGAGTGTATTCTGCGGAAGAAAGGTGGCCCTCCGACCACCCTGGGGCTGATGCCTCCAGGATAGTGCCAAATAACTGCTCTCTAGTTGAATTTACATTGCATCACTTTATGTCCCCGTGCATTGCAGACCTTTTGGTGGGACTCTAGAATTCCTCTGAAACAACTCACTTTCCCCCTCCCTAAAGTCTTACAGGCTGTTGCAGGGCAGTTTTCTCCGGGGCAGCCTGAGGCAGTCTGTGTTCAGCTCTGCATTCCTCCCCGTGGCCTTCCTCCCCAAGCAAGGCTACACTCAAGGCTGGCTTGCACATTTAGTCCTGACCTGCCCTTGGGCTTGGCTCTCTAGGGAAGTGTAGTGATTTCCCAGTCAAGGCTGCAGCTGCTGCAATCGCCCCCAGCCTTCTCTCTTCCTGGCAGGGTGGAGACCCCTCTCTCAGGCACCACATCAGCACTGCTTGCCTGGGTCTGGACCTCCTCCCAGATCACACCCTGCAGATCATTCTCCACAAGAGGAGCTGCCTTGGGGGCAGTGAGAGTAACATTCTAGTTTCTTGGAAATCCTCACTGTATTTTTCTTTTTCTCTGGAAACCTCATCTCTTTCTGGGGCTGATTAGGGGCAATTACAGAGTTGGCTTTACAAAGAGTGGAAATTGCAGGGCAGGCAAATTCTGCCCAGTCTCACCCTCCTGGGGGTGGTGGAGGCTTCTGGGAAGGACCGTTTGGGCTTGGACTCCGGAGTGATATAGGGATGAATGGGTCCATCTCCCCTCCCTCATGACCATCCTATCTCCTTCAAAGGGACAGGAAGGAAGGAAGGTGTGAGCATGTTTCTCATGAAAAGCAGAGCTAACCAGAGAAGCAGGAAGCTGCTGGAAGGCAAAAATACTTTTCAGATTATCCTCATTTACATGAAACCCCAACAAAGCCCTTAGTAATTCTAGGTATCCGCCTTGATATTGTGCCTTTAAACTCAGACAACTTGCTATGTCCCTCACTGGTGCTGGCTAATTAAAACCATCAGGTCCCAGGTCCTATTCTTGGTAATTCCTTTGTTTTTCTTGGGTTAGTTCTTGACTTTGCTCTACACACACAGACACACAGACACACACACTCATACACTCTTACTCACTCACTCAGTCACACTAGGTGCCATCTTCCCTTTCTGGTTCTTGTGCAGCCTTGGGTTCCAGCAGCTTTTGCATCTCTGCTCTGCAGATTATACTGATGATAATGTAATTACTCTGTTGAAGCATATGCGTGCTAAGTTGCTTCAGGCTTGTCCAACTCTTTCCGACTTTATGGACTGTAGCCCATTAGGTTCCTCTGTCCATAGGATTCTCAGGCAAGAATACTGGAGTGGGTTGCCATTGCCCTCTTCTAGGATCTTCTGGACCCAGGGATCAGCCCCAAGTCTCTTATTGTCTCCTGGATTGGCAGGTGGGTTCTTTACCACTGGTGCCACTGGGGAAGCCCTCAGGAGCATAGCCTGAGACGTCTTCATTTTTCCTATGAACCTTCACCTATGCTATGACAAGAATCTCTCTTCTCTAATCCTGCTGACAGGTTCTGTAATTTCCTGGCCATTTTTAGATCTTTTTAAAGCAGTTTTTTAAAAGATTTTTTTTAATGTGGACCATTTTTTAAAGTCTTTATTTAATTTATTACAATATGGCTTCTGTTTTATGTTTTGGGGTTTTGGCTGGGAGGCGTGGGGCGGGGGGGGTGGGGGTCTTAACTCCTCAACCAGAGATGGAAACAAGACCCTGTGCATTGGAAGGCAAAGTCTTAACCACTGAACTGCCAGGGGACTCCTGCCATTTTTAGATGTGAAAGGTTGAGATCAGTTTAAACTTCAGTCTTTAGTATGATTTGAAGCTGATCCACAACACCCCACCCTCTCTCACCCTGACAGATGTTTGACCCATTGTCCGAGGTCTAGGGTTCTTCTACCTCCAGCATATTGGTGTGGGTGGGAATGGCCTTCATGGAGATGCCCTCTTTTCACTTGCTCTTTTTTGGGATTAACCTGGTTGGAGGGTCATGGGAGTCTGGGGGGAGAAGGTACAGGCAGGTTTATCTCACCAGCTGCATGCGTGGTGGGGAGCTGACCCGGGTATCTCCAGGCACTGTGGGCTTCTGTCTCTTTCCGGTGCCGAGTTTAGTGGTCAGTCCTCTCCAACACTGAGGTTCCCCCAGAGAGGGCAGCTGTGTTTCCAGAGGCCCCTGAGCTAGGCCCAGGCCCCTTTCTAGGGAGGCAGCTCCTCTGTGGGTGGCCACCAGAATGGCCCCCATGGGGCTCCACAATCAGTGCTCTTTACTTGAAGAGCTGTCCAGATGTTTGCTGCAGGAGCCCTGGGTGAGGCGGGCCCACCCTTCCCTCTGTATGCAGCCTGCGCCTCAGTCCCTTCTCACCCTGATGAAGTGGGCTCTGCTGGCAAACTTCACACCTTCAAACAGGCACAAGGCTCCATGGTCAAGAGTATCATCTCTCATCAAGAGTCATAGGTGCAGTTCTCCTGATAACTCTATGATAGCTGCAGCAAATGGGTTCTGCAATATAATCTCTCTGATAGACTCTTTTTTAAAAGAGTTTTTATTTTTTGGCCACACTGCCTGGCATGTGGGATCTTGTTTCCCCAGCCAGGAATTGAACCCATGCCCCCTGCACTGTAAGTGTGGAATCTTAACTACTTGACCACCAGGAAAGTCCCTCTGACGGGTTCTGCTGACACTTGCCAATCCTTTTCTTGATTATAGAGAAGGAACCTCCATTCACAGACCCTACATGTCCTGGCAGGACCCACAGCCCCAGTGCCTCTGTACTCTCCCCTTCTGGCCTCTCCAGGGTTCTCCTTCATGGATCGGGAAGGGGTGGAGATTTGTAATAGTGGGTAGTGTTGGAAGGGCCGTTCAGTCTTTGTAAACTAAGAGACCCCAGGTATTGCCAGCTTTCTTTAGAATGTGGGACTCATGGAACCTCTTCATTTATAGCCTGGGGTCTTTGTTACCAACTTTGGGGACTCACAAAAATTATCAGTCAGCATCCTCTTACTGTTACTGGTTCCAAATTGGGAAAGGAGTACATCAAGGCTGTATATTGTCAACCTGCTTATTTAACTTATATGCAGAGTACATCATGAGAAATGCTGGGCTGGAAGAAGCACAAGCTGGAATCAAGATTGCCAGGAGAAATATCAGTCACCTCAGATATGCAGATGACACCACCCTTATGGCAGAAAGTGAAGAAGAACTAAAGAGCCTCTTGATGAAAGTGAAAGAGGAGAGTGAAAAAGTTGGCTTAAAGCTCAACACTCAGTAAACTAAGATCATGGCATCTGATCCCATCACTTCATGGCAAATAGATGGGGAAACAGTGGAAACAGAGACAGACTTTACTTTTTGGGGCTCCAAAATTACTGCAGATGGTGATTGCAGCCATGAAATTAAAAGACGCTTACTCCTTGGAAGAAAAGTTACAACCAACCTAGACAGCATATTAAAAAGCAGAGACATTACTTTGCTGGCAAGGTCCGTCTAGTCAAAGCTATGGTTTTTCCAGTAGTCATGTATGGATGTGAGAGTTGGACTATAAAGAAAGCTGAGTGCTGAAGAATTGATGCTTTTGAACTGTGGTGCTGGAGAAGACTGTTGAGAGTCCCTTGGACTGCAAGGAGATCCAACCAGTCCATCCTAAAGGAGATTAGTCCTGAATATTCATTGGAAGGACTGATGCTGAAGCTGAAACTGCAATACTGTGGCCACCTGATGTGAAGAACTGACTCATTGGAAAAGACCCTGATGCTGGGAAAGATTGAACGGAGGAAGAGAAGGGGACGGCAGAGGATGAGATGGTTGGATGGCATCACTAACTCAATGGACATGAATTTGAGTAAACTCCGGGAATTGGTGATAGACAGGGAGGCTTGGTATGCTGCAGTCCATGGGGTCGCAGAAAGTCAGACACGACTGAGTGACTGAACTGGACTGATCCTGTTACTTTAGCTAAACTTTTCAGTACTTACATGCCAGACACTGGGTTGGACCCTGCATTGATGAGTTCATTTAAGCTCAAAGTGAGCCCATTAGGGAGAGACTATTACCATCCGTCTTGTATAGTTTAGGAAACTGAATTACACAGAAATTGTGTTAACTGTCCAGGCAATGCAGCTGGCCAAGATTGGAACCTGGCAGTCTGATTTCAGAGCTCATGAGCTTAATTCTTACCCTGTGTTCCTTTCTAGCTTGAGAATGTAGCTTAAATTCCACTTGGCTCATGGATCCTGTCTTCATGCTCCTTTGGTTCTGCAGTTGGGGGCCTGAGAAATTAAACTGACAAAAAACGGATTAACAGGAGAAAAAAAGGATTTATTCCTGTGTATATGGGAGTTAAAAAAAGAAGTAGCTCACCATTTAAATGATTAAAGTGAGAAGCTTATATTTCTAACTTAGTAGGGGAAATAGAGAAAATGAGACTTCTATAGGCTTCTTTGGGAAAGACAAATGAGTTTTAGGAGAACAAATGGAATATAGAAATATTTGTGATAATGTTTGTTTATGCAGGTGCGAGGGGTTTTTTCGTCTCCTTTGTGGCTGCAGAGCTCCTCTGGAGAGGGGATTCGTGGTAAGTTTCCTCTCCATCACCTTCTTGGGAGCAGATCCATCCCCTAAGAGGAGATTTATGGCAGCTTCATTTTTCAGAAGTTGATGCTTTTAGTTAGATGAGGAAGGTTCTGAGACAACTTGAATGCACTAGCTGAATCTCAGGTATCTTCAGCTTAGAGTGGTCTTTATGCCAACTCTGGGGTTCGGAGTGGGTTCCCATGGTAACATTCTGCCTAGCACAACAGGTCTTCGAAAGGGGTGACTTAAACACCAGGTGAGGCATAAGCCTGGATCAGAAGGCCAAAGACCCAGGCAGAAGATGGCTCGGGAAAAGCTAGGAATAGCGGCATTGGCATTGTTTTCTGCTTCAAAGTGCATCAAGCCCTGGAGAAAGCCTGGCGGGAAGGAACGGAGATTGGGATCGAGGCATGGAGTGCTATCTTAACCGTATCCGAGTGGACGAGAAGTGCACCTTGGGGTGGTGACAAGCTTTTGTACAGGGTACCATCAGTGGGGAAAAGCCAATGGAATAGGAAGCTTGGGCATTTAGATTCAAGTTCTAGCTCCTCCATTTACTAACTAAACAACCCTGAAGATTTGACAGAGCTGTGGCTTCTCTCTGAAACAGTGAAGGTTCTTTTTTATCTCGTGGGGTTATAGAGAGGTGCAGAAACAATAGTGGGTGGGGTTTTTACATTCATGCACTGACATATATATAAATGAAATATTATTATCCAGAATGACCTGTTCTCTTAGTGGGCTGGATAATTGAATAACTAATTAAATTTTGTCCTCCAAGTCTCCTGCAAGAGATACATTGGACTCTGCTGTTGATGACATAATGGATAATGTTGAGTTATGGCCTTCAAATCCTGAAAGATGATGCTGTGAAAGTGCTGAACTCAATATGCCAGCAAATTTGGAAAACTCAGCAGTGGCCACAGGACTGGAAGAGGTCAGTTTTCATTCCAATCCCAAAGAAAGGCAATGCCAAAGAATGCTCAAACTACTGCACAATTGCACTCATCTCACACGCTAGTAAAGTAATGCTCAAAATTCTCCAAGCCAGGCTTCAGCAATATGTGAACCGTGAACTTCCTGATGTTCAAGCTGGTTTTAGAAAAGGCAGAGGAACCAGAGATCAAATTGCCAACATCCGCTGGATCATGGAAAAAGCAAGAGAGTTCCAGAAAAGCATCTATTTCTGCTTGATTGACTATGCCAAAGCCTTTGACTGTGTGGATCACAATAAACTGTGGAAAATTCTGAAAGACCTGGGAATACCAGACCACCTGATCTGCCTCTTGAGAAATTTGTATGCAGGTCAGGAAGCAACAGTTAGAACTGGACATGGAACAACAGACTGGTTCCAAATAGGAAAAGGAGTTCGTCAAGGCTGTATATTGTCACCCTGTTTATTTAACACTATGCAGAGTACATCATGAGAAACGCTGGACTGGAAGAAACACAAGCTGGAATCAAGATTTCCGGGAGAAATATCAATCGCCTCAGATATGCAGATGACACCACCCTTATGGCAGAAAGTGAAGAGGAACTCAAAAGCCTCTTGATGAAAGTGAAAGTGGAGCGTGAAAAAGTTGGCTTAAAGCTCAACATTCAGATAACGAAGATTGTGGCATCTGGTCCCGTCACTTCATGGGAAATATATGGGGAAACAGTGGAAACAGTGTCAGACTTTATTTTGGGGGGCTCCAAAATCACTACAGATGGTGACTGCAGCCATGAAATTAAGAGACGCTTACTCCTTGGAAGGAAAGTTATGACCAACCTAGATAGCATATTGAAAAGCAGAGACATTGCTTTTGGCAAAGCAAAGACATTACTTTGCCAACAAAGTTTCATCTAGTCAAGGCTATGGTTTTTCCTGTGGCCACGTATGGATGTGAGAGTTGGACTGTGAAGAAGGCTGAGCACTGAAGAATGGATGCTTTTGAACTGTGGTGTTGGAGAAGACTCTTGAGAGTCCCTTGGACTGCAAGGAGATCCAACCAGTCCATTCTGAAGGAGATCAGCCCTGGGATTTCTTTGGAAGGAATGATGCTAGAGCTGGAACTCCAGTACTTTGGCCACCTCATGCAAAGAGTTGTCTCATTGGAAAAGACTCTGATACTGGGAGGGATTGGGGGCAAGAGGAGAAGGGGACGACAGAGGATGAGATGGCTGGATGGCATCACTGACTTGATGGACGTGAGTCTGGGTTAACTCCGGGAGTTGGTAATGGACAGGGAGGCCTGGCATGCTGTGATTCATGGGGTCCCAAAGAGTCGGACACGACTGAGCGACTGATCTGATCTCTGATGGCCTTCAATGCCTATGATACTGCATATGAGTTGAAACATATTCATCAATAATTGTAATAAAGATACAATTTGATAGGGCCTGGAAGAAATTATAGAAAAAAATGCCACAGAAATTCAGAAGATTGGAATCCTTTTTGACAGCAGTTGATCATGGAAGATTTTAGAAGGAGATGCATTTTGAGGTAAACCTAGGGAAATTGTTACAATTGAATTGGTAAGGAATTTTTAGCAACAGATACAGCATGACTAAAATATATTTATTAGAAAGTTATGTTGACTTGTGGGCTTCTCTGGTGACTCAGCAGCAGAGAATATGCCTGCAATGCAGAAGACCTAGGTTCAGAACCTAGCTCAGGAAGATCACTTGGAGAAGGGAATAGCTACCCACCCAGTATTCATGCCTGGAAGTTCTTGGTTTACATATTGCTGAAGCCTAGCTTGAAGAACTTTGAGCATTACCTTGCTAGCATGTGAAATGTTGACTTTAATGGGTTGTTCAACAGAGGGCTTGCAGAAGAATAATAAACTTGAATTGATGGGTTGAAACTAGACCCTGGAGGCCACAAAATGTCAAGTCATGGAATTGACTGTGGGGAACTCTACAAGGAATTTGAACAGTCAGATGCCATGGTCAGAGCTGTCCTTTCGACCGCATGCTCCACAGACTAGTGTCAAATGTGGATCTGAAGTGATGAGACCACGTGGCCATGGTTGTGATTCGGTTGCAGCTGTGAGTCTAGATAACAAGCGATAGTAGAAATGAGAGAGAAGATATTTTAGCTAACACATTTCTCTAGTGCCAGGAGACATTTGACTTATTCTCTTCACTTACTCATTAGCTCTTTCAACACATACTACTCACTCAGTGGTTACTACATGTCAAGCAAACTTCTGGGAGAGAGAAAAATTACATAATGCCCTTGGCCTAAAGATTATTGTCTGGTATCGAGTGATGAGTAAGCTGTTTGCAGATAAGACACAGGGTTTGGCAGGAAAGCCAGTTCAGATTGGAGGAGTAGACACATGGGAGTGTGTTTAGAATCTCCAGGCCTGTTCTTGCAAGAGAGGGTCAGATAAATGGTCAGGAGTGAGATCACAAGCTCGTTTGAAAGATTCAATTTAGTCGCTATTCTGTAGGGATTGACCAGTCACCAAACTCCTTTCAGAGGAGCAATAATAAAACACACATTGCACTTTAGAAAGGTTGCTCTGGTGACAAGGTGGAAGAAACATTGGAGAGTCAGGGACTGAGGATGAGGTGAGTGGAAAGGGGTCGTTTAAGAGACCGTGGCAGTGATCCAGGCAAAGGGAGACATGACCCCGAGGTAAGTGGGGGTGGAGAGGAGGGAACATGGGGAAGACGTTGAGAAATGGAGTCAAGAGCTTTTAGGCATTAACGGGCTATAGAGGATGAAAAACGAGTTGAGGTGGACCTTCAGATTTATAGTTTGGGGTCTGGTTGTCTGCCAAGGAATAAAACCCAAGTTATGTGGTCTAGTTTACCCCTAGTCTGTGTGGACTGATTTTACCTTGCAAATACTTGAAATGTACGTACCAGTCCTAACCACTCTGCCTTGCAGAAACAAATAGCTGTAGTCAATCTGATGGGCGAGGAACATGTGTAGTTAGCTATGGGCAATGCAGTATTCCTGGCGAGCTCACTATTTCATCACAATGTGACTGCTCACAGGTCATCTCTCCATCCTCCCAGAATGCTACCAGAGGAGGGACCAGCTGCCAGGTGTCCACATAGTTCTCCAACTGAATCACACCAAAACATTTTTAAAGCATCCTTTTAGCATCTGCTGAGCTTGGGGGCTGTCGTTTAAAATGGTTGCTAAGCTGGGAAGAAGTTGTCCCTTGTTTACCTGGAGGCAGCCAGCAATGAGGAGTCCATCAATTGCTTAAGAGCTTGACTGGGAAAGAATTGTGGACAGTCGGGGGTTGGCTGGGGCTTGTATAACCTTGGCAGTAGAAGCAGCAGGGAAATACAGCAAAGTTTAAAAGGTGCAGATATAACACACCAAAAAAGCTTCAGATCTACTGGCCTGTGTTATGGGAGTTGCCACAATTTCATACCACAAGCCTCTTATTTCTCACAGCAGGCTTTTCTGTATCCCAAGTACTTCTCTCTAGGCCCAGCAAAGGATGGAAGATCATCCAGGGTCATAGGTAAAATCTCTCAGTGAACATCATTTCAGGGTCTTAGTAGCCATGCGTGGAATCTTGAATCTCCAGTTCAGTTCAGCTGTTCAGTCATGTCCAACTCTTTGTGACCGCATGGACTGCAGTACGCCAGGCCTCCCTGTCCATCACCAACTCCTGGAGTTTACTCAAACTCGTGTCCATTGAGTCGGTGATGCCATCCAACCACCTCATCCTCTGTTGTCCCCTTCTCCTCCTGCCTTCAATCTTGAATGGGCTATTATAATTGCTCTTTAGGGAAGATGAAGCAATTGTCATCCCTGTGAGAGGTCTTGGAAATAAAATTCCATACCCTCTTTTGGAAATTTTTTCCACAAGTGGGTAAAATGTTGGCATGCTTGAACCTTGACCTTTATGAAAAATGAGTCTCTTCAAAGTGGTCCATAATGTGAATGGTAAGTGAGTGAGTGAAGTCACTCAGTCATGTCTGATTCATTGCAACCCCATGGACTGTAGCCCACTGGGCTCCTCTGTCAATGGGATTTTCCAGGCAAGAGTACTGGAGTAGGTTGCAGTTCCTTCTCCAATAAGAAAGGCGTAAATGTCGGTCTCCACTCTGGGGTTTGAGGGAGAGTCCTGTTGTGTGGTCTACAGGAATCAAGGCAAGGCTGAGTTTGTCTGCTGAAGGTATGGCGCACTTGACGTGGTGAATGTTTGCTTGCTTTATTATTCACTAGGCTAGAAAATGCCTTCCCAGGTGGCTCAGTGGTAAAGAATCCACCTGCCAAGCAGGAGACATGGGTTTGATCCCTGGGTTGGGAAGATCCTCTGGAGAAGGGAATGGCAGCCCACCCCAGTATTCTTGCCTGGAGAATCCCCATGGACAGAGGAGCCTGGCGGGCTATAGTCCATGGGATTGCAAAGAGCCAGACATAACTTAGCAAGTAAACAGCAGCAGTAGCAAGAGAAAATACCTAGGCAGGGACTTGTCTGTTTTGGTTTTCACTGTGTCCCAGTGCCCAGAACATTGTGGGGTCCACAGAGACTCTCCATTCATATTTGTGGGATGACTGAAAGATGAGCAAATGAACTCAAGAGGCATCTGAAGCCCAAAGAGGTGAAAAGGGCAATCTCTAGGGCGTTACCATGTAACCATGGTAACATGTTACTGTGTTCAAAAGATTCAGAAATGGTTCTGGAATAGGGATGAGGACCTCAGATCAGGGAAGTGAAGTCAGGTCAAATGCACCTGAGGAGAGACAGAGAATGACAGAAAAGAGTTGTGTTCACATGTCCAAGCAGGAGAAGGGGATGCGAAGGTGCAGGCTGCTGGTGTCTGGTGGGTTCCACAGGCCTCAGAAAGGCAGGACAGTGTGAACTCCAGCATTTTGGTTTTGGTCTTCAACATGGCCTTACAGAAACAGTTTGTCTTATTCACTCTAAAATTTCCAGAAAAGCTCAAACATCCCCAGGTACCCATCTTCCACATTTATTTCAGAACAATGAGCTGTGCCTTACTTTGCACAGTTTTGGTAAAGCTCTTAGTGCCTTTGAAACACAACTGAAAGGGGAACCAATATTTATGAAGCCTCTATCCTGTGCTTCACCTCACTTTAGGTATTTCTAGGGTGCCTCCATGGCTCGGCATTTCCAACATTGAAAGTTACAATCTGTCTGGTACTGCCCAAGGTGCTTGACCTATATAATTCATTGAATTCTCACAATAGTCCTGCAGATTAGACACTCAATTCAGTTCAGTAGCTCAGTCGTGTCTGACTCTTTGTGACCCCAAGGACTACAGCATGCCAGGCTTCCCTGTCCATCACCAACTCCTGGAGCTTACTCAAACTCATGTCCATTGAGTCGGTGATGCCATCCAGCCATCTCATCCTCTGTCATCCCCTTCTCCTCCCGCCTTCAATCTTTCCCAGCATCAGGGTCTTTTCAAATGAGTCAGCTCTTCGCATCAGGTGGCCAAAGTATTGGAGTTTCAGCTTCAACATCAGTCCTTCCAATGAGATTAGAAATTACTAGCTGTATTTTAGGGGCTTCCCAGGTGGCGCTAATAGTAAAGAATCCAACTGCCAATGCAGGAGATACAAGAGATATGGCTTCAATCCCTGTGTTGGGAAGATCCCCTGGAAAAGAGAATGGCAACCCATTCCAGTGTTCTTGCCTGGAGAATTCAATGAACATAAGAGCCTGGTAGGCTACTGTCCATTGGGTGGCAAAGAGTTGGACATGACTGAGCACCAGCTATGTTTTACCAACGAACCTCTGAGGATTAAGAAATAACTTGCTCAAGATCATATAGGGAACAGGTGATGAAGGTGAAATTTGAACTCCAATTTACTTTATTTCCATGTCCATATTAATAAGAGCACTACAGTCCTGAGGCTGGGAAAGATTGAGGGCAGGAGAAGGGGTCTACAGAGGATGAGATGGTTGGATAGCATCACCGACTCAATGGACATGAGTTTGAGCAAACTCCGGGAGATAGTGAAGGGCAGGGAAGCCTGGCGTGGTGCTGCTGTCCATGGGGTCACAGAGAGTTGGACACGACTGAGCGACTGAACAACAACAACAACAGTCCATTGGAGGGACCAGTGGCGGGAACAAAGTTCCGCTGCCCGGAACTCATTGTAACCACGAATACCCAGCAATGCCTCAAAGTTGCGTTGCCCTTACAGGGAACCAAATCCTGCCTCTCAGGTGAGGCCTCAGTGCTTTTGCACATTCTTGTTTAATGATCTTATTTATTTTATGTTTTACTTTCATGCCCACAGCTTGTTCGCACTTTTCCCCCACCCAAAGAGAAAGTGGTTTAAAGGATTTTAAAAACTGAATTATATCCAAGGCTTGGCTTTTTTTGGCAGACTTGCTTCTGTAGCACAAAAGCAGCTTAATGTCAGCTTGACAACTTGATAAGTCTAGTGCCAATTTTTACGATGGAAAAAGCCACACTGGATTCAAGATTCAATGTGCTACTCTGAGAAGCAAGACAGAATGACCTCATGGCTCTGCCCTCAAGCTGTGTTGGGGGACAAAGGATCCCTTAATGGTCAAGTTAGCATTTAGTGAGATAGACAGGCCGACAGGTCACCACTCATACAGGGCTGCCCAGCATGGCAGACCCCCTCGTGCCCTGGGTCACATTGCCTTAGCCACCTTCGCTTTCAGCTGCGTATGCAGGGGATTGCTCCCTGTGAGCTCTGCTTCTGTCTTGCTAAGAGTGTTCTGCTTGAAATACCAGCCATGTGTTTCCACTTTTTGTCCTAGAGACAAGGAGCCCACTCAGCGTGCTCAAGCACAGCTGGAAAGTGTGTGTGTGTGTATTTAACACTCTTGGGGTCACCCTCCAACCAGTGGATGCTGAGAGCCAATGGATAAATGCTCCAGCCTCAGGTCCTTCAGGCCGGTAATTTTAGGAGACTTTCTGTATGGTTCTCAGAGGATCCCAGTGTACTGAAGCGTGGTGACTTCAGCAGTGTGCCCCTACATTGGCTTCTCTATCTTCTCACTTCCCCCACCCTCTCATTTCTGTTTCCTGGGATTACCTTCTCAATAAGTTGTTACACCAAATTCTTGCCTGAGGCTTTGCTTGGGAAACCCAAAGTGAGATTAATAACGTAGATCTGAAGCAGAATTTTTAGCACTGTCAGAGGGAAGCACTTTCTCAGCAACTCACTCTAACCAAACTCACATGACACTAATGTATAGACTGCAGTGAAAGATGCTAATTTATGAGGATGACTATACTACCAAGTGGACCAGAATACTCAGATGTACTGGACACAGCACGCTCTTTGCTTCTGGACAGAGTGAGTGGTAAACTGATATTCCTGTTCTTTGACTCCTCTTTCTGTAACATCCATGCAGGTAACTTCTACTCTGTCAAGGCATTTCTCCCTTGTGTGTCTTTTGGCTGCAACTTTCTTCTCTTACATACAGCAAAGGTTCCATTTGATTTTCAAAATCTGTTTAGTAATCTCTTAGAGTGCATCTTGAGTTTACACTTCTCAGGGACTCACTTGACTGAACTTTCTTGTACTAATATAAATCTCCTGGTGCTCTCCCTCCTTCAGGATGTCCCTGGTGGCTTAGATAGTAAAGAATCTGCCTGCAGAGCAGGAGACCCAGGTTCAGTCCCTGGGTCAGGAAGATCCCCTGGAGAAGGGCATGGTTACCCACTCCAGTATTCTTGCCTGGAGAATCCCAATGGACAGAGGAGCCTAGCGGGCTACAGTCTGGGGTCACAAAGAGTCGGACACGACCAAGTGGCTAACACCTTCACTTTCACTACCTCCCTCAACCACCTTCTGGTGGTGGAGTGAGAATATGGAAAAAGATGGAAAAAGGAGAAAAGTATAGGGGAAAACATGAGTGTCTTTCCGTTTAAAGCTCAGTACACAAGATGATGTCCACAATGATGCCCTGTAGCATCTTAAACCATTTCATTATTCTCTGTAAATGCTTAGATAGGGTATTATCTCCAAACAGTTAAATGTATTTGCAACTCAAAGATTTGTAGCTCATTTGTAACTGAGGCACATGCCCTGGTAATTTGGGATAAGCATGTGTAACGTGTGTTTCTTGAAAATTCATCTTGCAGAAGAAAGTCATTGCTGGCACACGCTGTGTAAGTTCCTAGCCCCGGCTTCCCTCTGTTCTTACTGCCATAACCCATTTTGATCTCTTCCTTCCCCTGGACCATATCGAGAGCTTCCAGGCAGCCTCTTTGATTACAGGGATTCTTCTAGTCCAGTAGTCCCCAATCTTTTTGGCCCCAGGGACCGGTTTTGTGAAGGACAATTTTTTTTTTTCACCCGTGAATGGGGAGAAGGGGGATGGTTTGGCAATGATTCAAGCACATTACATTTATCATGCCCTTTATTTCTTTTATTATTATGTCAGCTCCACCTCAGATCGTCAGGCATTAGATCCTGGAGGCTGGGGACCCCTGCTCTAATCCATCCTTAACAACAATGCCAGGCAGATCTTCCTATTTCTGTCATTCTATCTGATTGTGTCACAGTCCTGCTTAAAACTCACTAATGGCTCTGGGTGGATATAGATGCAGTATTTTCCATTTTCCTTTACTTGCATGAACATTTGAGGAAAGTTTTGCTTCCTCGTTGAATTCAGACTTGTCCACACCATTTGCTTTGCCATCCCTGGTCACCTCTGGGTAAAAGCACCTATGGATTGTCCCCTCCAAATTCATATGTTGAAGCCCTGACCTTTCATGTGACAGTGTCTGGAGATAGGTCTTTAGGAGATTCAGTTCAGTTCAGTCGCTCAGTTGTGTCTGACTCTTTGCGACCTCATGGACTGCAGCATGCCAGGCCTCCCTGTCCATCACCAACTCCTAGAGCCTATCCAAACTCATGTGCATTGAGTCAGTGATGCCATTCAACCAGCTCAACCTCTATAATCCCCTTCTCCTCCTGCCCTCAATCTTTCCCAGCATCAGGGTCTTTTCAAATAGTCAGCTCTTTGCATCAGGTGGCCAAAGTATTGGAGTTTCACCCTCAACATCAGTTCTTCTAATCAACACCCAGGACTGATCTCCTTTAGGATAGACTGGTTGGATCTCCTTGCAGTCCAAGGGACTTTCAAGAGTTTTCTCCAACACCACAGTTTAAAAACATCAATTCTTTGGTGCTCAGCTTTCTTTATAGTCCAACTCTTACATCCATACATGACTACTGGAAAAACCATAGCCTTGACTAGACGGACCTTTGTTTGCAAAGTAATGTCTCTGCTTTTGAATATGCTGTCTAGGTTGGTCATAACTTTCCTTCCAAGGAGGTAATTAAGGTCAAGTCCTTATTTAACCATGAGGTTAAAGATGGGGTCCTAATCCTCTGAGACTGTGCCTTTATGAGGAGAAAGAGATTTCTCTCTGTCTCTCTCTCCTCTCTCTTCCTGCCACATGAGGACTTGGTGAGAAGGTGGGTATCTGTAAGTCAGGAAGAGAGCTCACACCAGAATCTGACCTGTTAGTACCCTGGTCTCAGACTTCATGTCTTTAGGATCGTGAGAAAATAAATTTCTGTTGCCTGAGCCACCTAGTCTATGTTGTTCTGTTATGGCAACTTGATTATTCTAATAAACTCTGAAGCTTTGTCTTCACAGAACAGTATCATTATGTGATGGAACTTTCATAGTCTGAGTTTCTGGGTGTGGTCAACAGAATAATGAACCTCCAAAGAAGTCCACACCATATTCCCTGGATCCTGTGCAGATATTACCTTTTATGGCAAAAGGGACTTTGCAGATGTGATTAAGGTCATGGGCTTTGAGATATGGAGATTACCCAGGACTTACCTGGGTGGACCCAAACTAATCATGAATCCTTAAAAGTGAAGAACTTTCTAGCCTTGTAAGTGTTAGTCATTCAGTCTTGTAGAATAACAGTGGTTGACTCTTTGCAACATCCTAGACTGTAGCCTTCCCGGTTCCTCTGTCCATGGAATTCTCCGGGCAAGAATACTGGAGTGGGTAGCCATTCCCTTCTCCCTAGTCCTCTGGAAAGGGATCTTTAGGATCCAGGGATTGAACCCAAATCTCCTGTATTTCAGGCAGATTCTTTACCACCTGAACCACCAGGAAAGCCCTAGTCAATCAGAGGTAATCACTCTCTCAGCAACTCAACTCTAACCAAACTCACATGACACTCATGTATAAACCGTAATGACATATTGATGTATGAAGATGACTATACTACCAAGTGGACCAACTGATTCTACCTATGGTCAGACAGAAATGTTATTCTGTAAGAATGGTCAGATAGATACTTTGAAGATACAGGAAGAAAGCCACAGACCAAGGGATTCAGGCAGCTTCTAGAATCTGGAAAAGGCTAGGAAGTAGGTATTTCTCTAGACCCTTCAGAAAGAGATGCAGCATTGTTTACATTTTGATTTTAGGCCAGGGCGACCTGTGTTGATTTCTGAAGTACAGAATCATGAGAAAATAAATTCATGTTGTCACAAGCCCCTAAGCTTGTAGTGATTTGTTATAGCAGCAGAATTTTTATTTATATTTCTAATATATTGAGTATGATAGATTGTATAAAAGGTCACAAATCCTTCCTTTCTTGCATCCATATCTCCACTAGATGACCTTGTAGCTTCTTGTAGAGGTGGAGACTATCATTCTCCCTGCCTTCAATCTGAATTGATCATCTCTTCCCTTTCTGAATGGGAGTGATTACTGAGATTATCTGGTCTTCATTTCCCCACTGTGTGTTGAATGTGTGTCTGTGATAACGGGAAGATGGGGCGGTGGTTCAGTCTACTTAACATTTTTAGTTCCCAGGTATCTGGCCCAGTGGGAGCTATGTGTCAGGATCTGATGTAAAAACTAATGTCATCCCTCCTTCCCTTTCAATAAAGAAGATTACTAAAGGTTTCCAGTGTCTTCAGCTTTGAGCTTCATGCTATGATTGGCTGGGTCCCCAGAGTACTTTAAAAAGGGGAAGGGGTTCTGGGACAGCTGTGTCCTTCCCACTCTTTAACTGACTCTGAGTTCAGGGGAAGGGAAGAAACATTAGTGGATAAAGTTGGTAAGGCAGGATATGGAGCAAGGAGCAGGCCGAGACCAGGCCTCTGTGGGAAGAAGTAGAGAATATTGGAGCATGTGCTGGGCATTGAATGGCCCTCAGACTTACGTTGTGAAAAGCCAACATCAGGTCCCTAAAGGGCACACTGGCAGAAGGGAAAAGATAGTGTTTAGAGCCCACTAGACAGGGAGGATATGAGTGGATGTTTGATTCAAAATAACAGAGGTTTGGTACTTCTGGAGTTGGATTAAATATAACCCCATGCACCATGCTCTCAGAAGACAGTAATAAATTGAAGCATTGCAAAGTAAGTGCTTTTTTGATCATCCTAAGCTATGTGGGGGAAAAAAGTTATGCTTTGAATCTGCTTTTTAAAAAAGTAGATTGGTATAGAAATACACTTTATGAAAATCTCAAACTCGGTAAAGCACAACTAAAACACAATTTGTATGGATTTAAAGAAGAGAGTTTCATTTATCTGGAACATTCCTTTATAGAGAAAAGTTTCCTTTTCTCTGATGATTTATTCATTCACTAGATCAGGGGTGGGCAACATCTGTCCTGTGGATCAAATCGACCAACACCCACTTGTTCATCCAGTGCCTGTGGCTACTTCGGGGCTACAGTCCACAGAGCAGCAGGATGGCTGAGTAATTGCAACTGAGGCCACCTGAGCTGCTAGCCCGAAGTGTTTCCTCTCTGGCCCTTGACAGAAGTTTGCTGACCCCTGCATCAGGCGGCTGTGCTGCATCTCCAGCGTACCTTCTATTTTGCTCCGCATGTGCCAGAAGTCCTACTTGCTGCCCATGTCTCAGGAGCCCCCATCATAAAAGCCCTCATTTGTTGTTATTTGTTGTTTAGTCACTAAGTTGTGTCTGACTCTTTTGTGAGCCCATAGACTGTAGCTCACCAGGCTCCTCTGTCCATGGGATTCTCTAGGCAAGAATGCTGGAGTGGGTTGCCATGCCCTCCTCCAGGGGATCTTCCTGACCCAGGGATTGAACCCGTGACTCCTGAAGCTCCTACATTGGCAGGCAGATTCTTTACTCTCTGAGCCACCAGGGAAGCCTCAGAGCATCCTCCAAAGTGAGCATTCCTGAAAAGCTGCCCCGTGGACTGGGGGGTGGGGAGTGACTGGTTGGCCCACCTTGCAGAGGCAGCTGTGGTCAGGGGGAGCCCCCACTGAGAGCTCAGGAGGAAGTGTGAATGGGAAATTGCTGGAGGACTGAGTGCTCTTAAGGCTGCTAAGCTTGCTAATGTTTCTTTGTAAAGAATGGCTCGAATCCCATTTCCAAGTTAAATATTCCACTGAGATTTTGCCTTTGTTTCTGAGTGACTTGCCACTGTTTAAATGGACTTCTTCAGGTCATCTTGATTCTTAAAGGAAGTCATACAGCAAGCCTCACTTGTCCTAAGGGATTCCACTCTCTCTGAGGTGAGGGAGATAACACTTTTCAAAGGAAACTCTGACCTGAGCAATAAGCAATAATAACTGTAACAATTGCCCGTAAGAACTGGCTCAGGAAGATACTTAACAGCTGGAGAAGTTGACCTCTAACCTTATCCAATCATTATCTCCCAGAAATGCCCCACGCAGGGAAAGAATAAACATGCAAAGAAAATCAGTTAGATACACACACCCAAAACAAACCCATAATTAAGAAAAAAATAATAGCTCTCAACACCAAACGGCTTTTTGTTGTAGACCCTAATTTTTGCCTGAAAGACCAGTACAATACTTTATAAGAAAACAAAGCACTTCTCTTAACCTTTGGTAAGTGCATAATTAGGAGTATCATATGAAAGATGGTGCTGTACTCTGCTCACAGAAGTCATGTCTTTTGAGGGTTTGGAATTACAACAAGCTGGTTGAGAGATGCTAATTAGAAATGCAGCAGCCGGGGCTGAGAACAGCTAAGCTTTCCCGAAATTATTCAAGCTAGAGGGAGTGATCTCGTTTTGTCTGGTTCCAAGAGCATTCTCATTTGAGAAAGAAAATAACAATGATGGAGGCAACCAGTGTTTTATATCTAAGATGAAATTGGCCTGTGACCTTTGCGAGAGGAAAAATCCCCTGCTTCTCTGCCTCTGGTCACATTTCTCAAGCAGCTATTTGAAGCATCTGGAGATTTCTCTCAAAGATGCCTGCCAGGCATTTGCCCTTTGGTTACTCTTCTACTATTTTTTATTTATTTATTTATTTTTTTGTACAACTCTTTGGGTTAACAACCTGGTTAAGTTTTATTTATTTTTTTTTAGAAAAGTATATGAATATAGGTTCTTTGTAAGTAACCATTTTTTCCCCTTATGTTTCCCTAGGACCTAGCATGAATTCTGTAAGTAGTAGGAACTGGATAAATAATTTGGTGAATAAACGAATGAGTTTCTCAATTTAACGTGATATCGTTTACTACCATGGTCAATTTAAAAAATCAGCTGAGATTTTTGTATCCTGGTCTGTCACCCCACTGCCCCGCTTTTGGTGCTATTTGGAGATGTTCTGTTCAGTGCTTTTTGTCCCTGGAGAAGAAAAAAAGTTCTGTTTAAAATCTTCATCTTGGGTGTGGGTTGAATCCAGTGTGTCAAGTATCATCTTCAGTATGATATTCTAGAAGATTCCTGTCTTCCTGTTCACAGAAAATGAATACAATCTCAAGTAACAACTTCCTTCTTACTCTGGATTGAAGTAAACTCTTCCTTCTGGTAGTTTCTATGGAAAAATTTTTTTTAATTAATTTTTATTGGAGTCTCTGGTGGCTGAAGAATTTGATCCCTGGGTTGGGAAGATCCCCCTGGGGAAGGAAATGGCAACTCATTTGCAGTATTCTTGCTTGGAGAATTCCACGGACAGAGGAGCCTGGTGGGCTACTGTCCATGGGGTTGCAAAGATTTGGACATGACTGAGAGACTAACAGTGTTGCTTTACAATGTTGTGTTGGGCTTCCCTGGTGGTTCGGTGGCAAAGAATCTGCCTGCCAATGCAGGAGACTCAGGTTGGATCCCTGGGTTGAGAAGATCGCCTGGAGAAGGAAACACAACCCACTCCAGTATTTTTGCCTGGAAAATCCCATGGACGGAGGAGCCTGGTAGACTGCAGTTCATGGGGTCACTAAGAGTCGGACACAACTGAGCGACTTCACTTTCACTTTTCACTTTCATGTATTGGAGGAGGAAATGGCAACCCACTCCAGTGTTCTTGCCTGGAGAATCCCAGGGACGGGGGAGCCTGGTGGGCTGCTTTCTATAGAGTCGACAGAGTCGGACACGACTGAAGCGACGCAGCAGTAGCAGCAGCAGCAGCATCCTGACAGTGTTTGATTCACCTCTTGAAGGAGATGAAGTGCTGCCATTTACTGTTCTTTTGACTCTGGGCGGGTTATTAAACATGGCCTCAGTTTTCCTGTCTGCCAACTGTCTGCCAATAGTGATAGACTCGAGATCATAAGGTTGAATGTTTTAACCTGTCCAGTGGCAAGCGCTCAGTACATGTTAAAAACAATTAAGTAGGGACTTCCTGGTGGTCCAGTGGTGACGACTATGTGGTTCCACAGCAGGGGGCACAGGTTCCATTTCCTGGTTGGGGAAGGAAGATCCCACATAACACAGGGTGCAGCAAGATAAATAAATAAATAAATGGACTTTAAAAAAGCAAAAACCAAAACCAAACATCAAAAGCAAAAAATAATAATGGTATGATTCAAATTTTTGAGGACAGAGACAATCTGACATTTCACAGCAGCGGCACAAAGTTCAATCGATATTTGTTGCGCTGGCTTTATCTCACACGGCAGCAAGAGGTTTCGATACAGTGCACAAAATAACTCTGGGATTGGTATTTCTCCTCAGCGTCATCACAACAAGCTGCCCAGCTGATTGGAACCCTAAGTCTTTGATTCGCGGGGCTTAACCTTTGCTTTCTTTTCTCAGAGCCTCCAGTTCAGGCACTTAGCTTTCTACCTCCCACTGAGTCTTGGAGGATGAGTTGGTTTAGGCTGACTGCTGGCTCCCGATCTTTGGAGAAAGGCTCTTTATAGATCTCTGCAACTTAGGAAGCAGCTGTACAGAACCCTGGCCGAGAAGCGTTGTACAGACAGTGATGAAAAGAAGCGGGTGTCCCTGGGCTTATTGCTAGGGTAATGAAGGAAGTCCAGTGGGATTATGAAGGATCTCGTTATTAGGATCACAAAGTTCTTTCATAAACGATTTAGAGCACATTCGCACGTTTAAAAGAAACTCTCTTTCTAAATGCCTTCCTCAGTACTATGTTAATATGAATGCAGATGTCAGTTTTGCAGACTGCCTCTAATATGTTTATAGTCAAGGTTTGAGCAGAGTGTCTCCCTTTCTGATAGGTAATATGTTGTTCATTGGTTAAAATCCAATATCTTTATTAAAAAATGTATGTCAGATGCAGTCAGGGCTGTGATGGGCCTCTACCCCACGCAGGTTAGCACAGTTTTGGAAGCTCTAGGCAATGGGAAATGTGGCTGGAGATGGAAAGATTCTAGAGTGTTCTTGTGTCTTATCCAGGGAGGGAACTTTCTGTTTTAGGTGCTGGGAAACTGCTAAGAGTTTTTAATCAGAGGTGGGTGTGTGCTTGGAGTTTGCTTTTGGGCCTTGGTGCTGGTTGCTTAGACTTGAGCCTTCTCAGTGAGCTAGGAAATGTGTCAGCTTGGCATTCTTTCAGCTGCCAAAACAGAAAACCCAGCTGCTGGTGGCTTAGGCTATTAGCCCTCCTTACTCCCTGCATTAAATAAGTCTGGAATTACAAAGCTTTTTGACATTTGTTGATGGTATCAAGGCTCTCTCTTGGCCTCTTGGCCTTTCCCTTGGGCTGCAGTCTCTCTGTTCGAGGAAGAAGCGGAGACAGGTTGGCACCAGATGTATCTTTCCATTTTACTGCGGGATCTGAAGCTTCCCCGGAAGCCCCAGTAGACTTAAGCTTGCCTCTTATTGACCAAAGCTGAGTAATATGGTCAACTAATTGCATGGGAATATGTGGAAAAGGAGGGAAATGAGAACCAAGTGAATATTTGGAGTAGTCAGACTATCATAGAAGTGGGAAATGGAGAAAAATGTTGAGAAAGTTACAGACAGCCTACTCTGCTATAGTGAGCTGTGCAATGTCCTTTAAGAAAACTTTTTATTGTTATGTTTCAATCAACCAGAGTCAGCCTCTGTTGTTTTCCAAGAGGACCCTCTATGATAATGCAAAGCTTGGCATCTAATACAAGCAAACATGGAGTGATTCTGGCATTAAGATGGTTCTAAAAACTTGATTGACTTAGAGAATGGAGCCTCCATTGAGTGAAATAAGGAGGATACTAAAGGGTAAATGGTTTATGTTGTTTTTCAGTTACTCAGTTCTGTCCAGCTCTTTGCAACCCCGCTGACTGCAGCACACTAGGCTTCCCAGTCCTTCAGTATCTCCCAGAGCTTTCTCAAACTCATGTCCATTGAATATGTGATGTCATCCAACCATCTCATCCTCTGTCGTCCCCTTCTCCTCCTCCCTTCACTCTTTCCCAGCATCAGGGCCTTTTCCAATGAGTTGGCTCTTTGGATCAGGTGGCCAAAGTATTGGAGCCTCAGCTTCAGCATCAGTCCTTCCAATGAATATTCAGGGTTGATTTCTTTTAGAATTGAGTGGTTTGATGTCCTTGTAGTTCAAGGGACTCTCAAGAGTCTTCTCTAACACCACAGTTCAAAAGCATCAATTCTTTGGTGCTCAGCCTTCCTTATGGTCCAGCTCTTCCATCTGTATACAACCACTGGAAAAACCATAGCTTTGACTATACGGACATTTGTTGGCAAAGTAATGTCTCTGCTTTTTAATACACTGTCTAGGTTGGTCACAGCTTTTCTTCCAAGGAGCAAGCATCTTTTAATTTCATGGCTGCAGTCACCATCTGCAGTGATTTTGGAGCCCAAGAAAATAAAGCCACTGTTTCCATTGTTTCTGCATCTGTTTGCCACGAAGTGATGGGACCAGATGCCATGGTCTTTGTTTTTTGAATGTTGAGTTTTAAGCCAGCTTTTTTACTGTCCTCTTTTTCCTAGAGGGAGAGGGTGGGAAGATTTGGGAGAATGGCATTGAAGCATGTATAATATCATGTATGAAACAAGTCGCCAGTCCAGCTTCGATGCACGATACTGGATGCTTGGGGCTGGTGCACTGGGACGACCCAGAGAGATGGTATGGGGAAGGAGGAGGGTTCAGGATGGGGAACACATGTATACCTGTGGTGGATTCATTTCGATATTTGGCAAAACTAACACAATATTGTAAAGTTTAAAAATAAAATAAAAAATTAAAAAAAGATCTTTAATTCCTCTTCACTTTCTGCCATAAGGGTGGTGTCAGCTGCATATCTGAGGTTATTGATGTTTCTCCTGGCAATCTTGATTCCAGCTTGAGCTTCATCCAGCTCAGCATTACTTTATTTACTGTATCCTCTTCTTAAAAAGAGAAGTGGGTTGACACAGTTGAATCTCTCATTGGCAAAATTTATGGCAAAGATATATATATATATGTATATACACTAGCCATGTATACAGATGTACTAGAACTTGGTTTGTTTAGGGAATGTCTATTGCCTCCCCCCGGCCTGCTTCCCCCACCCCTGCTGGCCCTGGACTGTGGTCAGTCCTTTTGAAATCCATGTTCCCTTGACCTCACGTGCAAGTACCTTTTCCCTACCCGTGCACCCATGTGATGTCTCTGGACTTGGTCGTGGTCTTGGTCTAGAAACAAATAGATTTTTGTTTCTTCTTGTAGGAGGTCAGAGTGTATCTCTCCTTTCTTTTTTAGTTTTTGGGCTTTGGCAAAGATATTTTTGAACTGGGGAAAACTCCCTTTGCCTATTTCAGAAGCCATGGTCACCTCTTCCACCTTCTGGTTAGCTTTTCCTGGGACATTCATAGGTCATTTTGAATTTTCAGTTATTTTTATGGTTGTTTTGAGAAGGGAATTCCAGCTTGTATTTTCATAGGCCTTGTTCCATAAGTAATAGAATTAAGTTTTCATTAAGGCAGTCAATGAGGTTGACTAAGTGATGATTTAGTGAATCAACTACACTACAAGTTCTTATAAATGCAATCCTTCATCACTGATTTTTTTTTTTCTTTTATTACTTTTTCCTTTGGGGCAAATGTTTTGAAAACTGACAATAAGAAAACCCTCTCTTGGGGTCATCCTAGAAAATGTCAGTGTCTTCACACTGTCAGTTACTGTTTCTACCTCAGTGCCTTTGCACACGTGCCTTCTGTGCCCGGCTACCTTCTGCTCCTCTTTTAAGGCACTGGGTGGGATCACCTCCTCCAGAAAGCCTTTCCTGATTCCCTAAGTTTAGATATCATCCTTTGGAGAGGAGGCCCCTTGTTTTATTTCTCTCTTTATACCATACAGCCAGAACAGAACCAGACACATGTTAGTTTCTCAGTGCTTGCTGGTTGAATGAAAGCGTGAGTCAGTATTAGAGGACTTAATAGCTGACGGATGTTAGTCTTGATCAATGGGAGAAAGAAAGTGCAAACTGAACAAAGAGAGAAATAGAGGGAGCCCCAAGCCATTCCTAGAGTCTGAGAGGACCAGGAAAGAGGAGTGAGGAGAGGTGGAAGCACAGGCAGTGTCTCTCCATCCAGCTCATATTGCCTTGGATATAGGAATACAAGGGGGTTTACCTGGCAGTCATAATGGGAGATTTTTTTCACTTGTCTCTCAACTCTAGAATTTTTCTTGTCTCCTTGCCACACCCTCCAATTACTCAGATCTGCAACGGCTTCGCTCCCCTAGCAGGACAAATTCTCTCAAACCATGGTTTCCAATTTCCCGTACCCTGATGGGAAAGCTGTTCCTTTCCATCTCTCTCTCTTCAATTTTAATAGCTCTGGAAAGAAGCTATGATGCTTGTATCTCTCTACCCTTTTTAATCTTCTGGGTTGTCAGGCCAACAAAATAGCTAGATCTATGCTATATACCAAATGCTTCTATGTCACTTCAGAAGCAAAAAGGCTGTTTAGCAGTTTAGAGGCACACAGACCTGGTTTATGATTAAGCTGGCTCATCTGGTGGATTCACATACTTTGTACCTTGAAGGGCAATAGTCATTCACCACTGCAGTGGTGCAATATTAAAACGTATTGCAAGAAATTTCATCCTTCCAGGCTCCTGAACTATTCTGAGCTTCTTTCTCTTCCCCCTCATGGCCCCCATCTTTGTCCATAGTCAGCTGCCTTTTTCACGTTGGCTGGTGTAAGGACTCTGAAGCATTTCAGCCTTCTTAATGCATCCTTTCCCAGCTTGAACCAGCTGTCCCTCTTTGTGGCTGCATTTTGATGCTTGAGATGATTGTCTATATTCTGATTTGAAAAGTACTCTTCTGTTCTTGGGAGTAAGGTGGTATTTGGAAATCTGATGAATAAACAGACTCAAGTTTCCTCTTCCCATCAGAAAGAGGAAGAAAATTCTTCCCTCCCATATTTCTGTAATTTTTTCCTGCAGAAGAGAAGTTAAATCTTTCCCTCCTCTGCCTGCCATATCCTCTTCCTTGTTTGGAGAGGGCAGTGGGTTAGTGGTTCCCGGCTGAAACAGAACTGCCCCACTAATGAGAAAATGACAGTCAAACTCAATTTTCTAATTTTAGACTCAAAATCAAGTAGCTTTTAAATTTTGAAAGATCTCATGTCATTTATTTCAAGAGCGATGTGTTATTTAGTGCTTGGCCTAAACTGGGCCAACCTATTGGAGTATTTGTGATCATCATGCTGCCTGGGGTTCCAGAATTGCTGCTGGGTCTTTGTAAAATGGCTTCCTTTTTCTCCTTGGGGATTGTGAAAATGTACAAAGAAAATCACTGTGGCTGGGAAAATCTGCTTTATTATTCAGAAAGTACTGCAGCTTGCTTCTGTGGGAGTGTTTCCTAGGGATAGTCTTAATTATTGATGGCTAAATTCTCATTACTTTATGGAAGTTGAACTTTTAAGGGGAACAAGAGGGAACTTTCCTTTGCTAATTGGTAGTACACAACGTCTTCCTCACAGCTATGTGTTTTGTGCTAAGTCACTGAGTTGAATCTGACTCTTTGCGACCCCATGGTCTGTAGCCCGTCAGGCTCCTCTGTTCATAGGGATTCTACAGGTAAGAATACTGGAGTGGGTTGCCATGCCCTCCTCCAGAGGATCTTCCCAACTCAGGGATCGAACCTATGTCTCTTAGGTTTCCTGCATTAGCTGGTGGGTTCTTTACCACTAGCGCCACCTAGGAAGCCCCCACATCTGTAGATGAAGTTATCTGCAGAAAACTGAGGTCAGAAAGTATGGAGAGAGGAGAAGAGAAGGGGAGGAAAGAGGAAGGAGAAACAGGTGAGGAGAATATAAGCTGACTTCATGTCTGGAATCCTTTGAGACCCTTCCTAGCTTTAGTAAGAACTTAACACTACTTCTCTTTCATGTATAAGTATATAACAGAGAGACAAATCCCTGTGGAAAAAAAACAACACCGTTGCCTTCTGTAAGGATGTTTCTCTTTGTAGGAGAATCGTCTTTGTTCTGCTGGATCCTTGGTGGGCTTGGATATGAAATCTGAATATGAAGAGATAGCCTGAGGTTGAGGGGTTGAGAGCAGGGGTTGAGAACACAGACTTGCTCTCCAAAGTACGTGGAGGAGATATTAGAGTTGGGGGTGCGGAGTAGGATCTTGAAGAGACAGCATGTGGGAAGGGGTGGAAGTGGACGGAGAGTAATACAGTCTTTGTGGTGACCCAAGAGGTTAAAGTGGCTCTTGACAACCTCCTATTGTTGTTTAATCGCTAAGTCATGTTTGGCTCTTGGTGACCCCATGGACGGCAGCATGCCAGGCCTCCCTGTTCTTCAGGATCACCTGGAGTTTGTCCAAGATCATGTCCATTGATTCGGTTGTTTGTTGTGCAACACCATTTTGGCAAAAGTTGACTTACACAAAGAACTCTTAAGTCACCTTCCTAGTGGTGGGTTATTCAAGGGTCTTTCAGTCTAATGCTTAATGTGATGTTGTTTACATTGTTGTGATATAATCCCCTTTCCCAGAGAGTTCTTTGTGTAAGTCAACTTTTGCCAAAATGGTGTTGCACAACAAACAACACCCAAACCTCACTTACAACAGGAATTTTTCTTTTTTGTTCGTGGGTCTCTGGGGTTGACTGCAGTGACTGTGCTACAGGCTGCAGGTCTCTCCCTGTGGGTTTTATTTTGGGGGGCCAGCAACCTTCAGTCTTTGGGAAAGCCCTCTCTGGGCATGGTTACCACTCATGAGCAGTGCCCTGAAGTAGGGTTTTTATTTGCTTCTTTGTGTACTTATTTATTAATAGAATAAGGGAAAGGGGTAAGTTGTAAATCATGTTGCCTCCATATACATCAGGATGACATGATATTGGAAATCATTCAACAGCAGTAGGAGCACAAAGCCAGGTGACCAAGACTACGAAAGTTGTCTCACACCTACGTCTATCATTTGCAGAAATCCTGTGCTTGTAGAACAGTTGGCCTTTTTCCATCCACACCATCCACACTCTGAGCATTCACACTGATCCTTTTTTTTTTTTTTAAGGGGCAAGAAATTCTAACTTACATCTCTGTTACATGTGAGCTTTGAGACCAGTAAAATTATTCACTCTGATCGTACCTATAGAAAACCAGCCCACATTCTTGAAGTCATTTCATTTTATACAATCATTTTGGTTTTCCAAATAAAAAAATCACTTTATTGGTTCTCAGACAATCCTCCTAGTAGAGCCCTTGGATGAGTCAGTTTCCTGTCCAGGTTTCCGGTATCACCTCTGCCTATATGGCTCACCAGGTGAAGAAGCCACCTGCTCTGCAGGAGACCCAGGAGATGCAGGTTTGATCCCTGGGTTGGGGAGAACCCCTGGAGAAGGAAATGGCAATCCACTCCAGTATTCTTGCCTGGGAAATTCCATGGGCAGAGGAGCCTGGTGGGCTACACTCCATGGGGTCACAAAGAGCCAGACACAACTGAGCGACTAAGCACACATGCCTCTATAGATATATCTGGCAAGGAAAGGGAGAGACTTTTTTTTTAATTGCTGAATGCTGTAAACTATTGAATCTGAAAGTTCAACTCCTGTGTTTTCATGCTTCTTTTACAGGCTCCACTAGGGGACTCAAGAAAAAAACGGAAACAAAGTGAAAACCCACAGCTCAGTGTATGTCTCAGTTTCCACCAGCTTTCTGTGGCTTCCTAAGTGCAAAGTGGCTCTTTTATAGATTAGAACATTTGCAAGTTGGCAGTTTTTGATAAGTGTATCACCCATACAGTCATTTTTAGACAACTCACCACCATAATCATTTTCTTTTCCCCAAATGGAAGCTTATTTTCTGTTTCATTTCCTTCTTCTATTTTGCAGAATAATCCTCTGCCTGATCTGAGAAAGAGAAAAAGGAAAACACTAATATTCCTTTTCTCCACAATGAGGCAGGGACAAAGAGAGAGTAAAGTATATTTTTTAAAAAAGGAAGGAGGAGGTTAAAGGAAATAGATCAGTCCCTTGAGTGGATCACTTTTGTCCTGGAGGATCTCCCTGAGGAGCTCATCTCTTTATGGCCTTGCTGTTTCCCACGTCCACTGTTTACTGTTCTTATGCAGAAAACAGGGTGGGGAAGCAATTTCGGTCATTTGTCCTCATTGTTGTCCCCTTCTTCCCTATTGCTGACTCTTCAAGGGCTGCCTGCTCACAAGTGTGGACTTCTCTTTTCTGCTGTTACTCTTTAAATACACTATTTAATCTGTGTTTTGAAGAAATATTGTATTAGGTTCTGGTCGGTTCAGTTCAGTTCAGTCGCTCAGTCATGTCCGACTGCTTGTAACCCCATGAATTGCAGCACACCAGGCCTCCCTAACCATCAACAACTCCCAGAGTCCACCCAAACCCATGTACATCAAGTCGGTGATGCCATCCAGCCATCTCATCCTCTGTCATCCCCTTTTCCTCCTGCCCCCAATCCCTCCCAGCATCAGGGTCTTTTCCAATGAGTTAACTCTTCGCATGAGGTGGCCAAAGTTTGGAGTTTCAGCTTCAACATCAGTCCTTCCAATGAACACTCAGGACTGATCTCCTTTAGGATGGACTGGTTGGATCTCCTTGCAGTCCAAGGGACTCTCAAGAGTCATCTCCAACACCACAGTTCAAAAGCATCAATTCTTCAGCTCTCAGCTTTCTTCACAGTCCAACTCTTACATCCATACATGACTACTGGAAAAACCATAACCTTGACTAGATGAACCTTTGTTGGCAAAGTAATGTCTCTGCTTTTAAATATGCTATCTATGTTGGTCATAACTTTCCTTCAAAGGAGTAAGTGCTTTTTAATTTCATGGCTGCAATCACCATCTGCAGTGATTTTGGAGCCCAAAGAAATAAACTCTAACACTGTTTCCACTGTTTCCCCATCTATTTCCCATGAAGTGATGAGACCAGATGCCATAATCTTAGTTTTCTGGATGTTGACCTTTAAGCCAACTTTTTCACTCTCCACCCTCACTCTCATCAAGAGGCTTTTGAGTTCCTCTTCACTTTCTGCCATAAGGGTGGTGTCATCTGCATATCTGAGGTTATTGATATTTCTCCTGGCAATCTTGATTCCAGCTTGTGCTTCTTCCAGCCCAGTGTTTCTCATGATGTACTCTGCATATAAGTTAAATAAACAGGGTGACAATATACAGCCTTGACGTACTCCTCCTATTTGGAACCAGTCTGTTGTTCCATGTCCAGTTCTAATTGTTGCTTCCTGACCTACATACAGGTTTCTCAAGAGACAGGTCAGATGGTCTGGTATTCCCATCTCTTTCAGAATTTTCCACAGTTTATTGTGATCCACACAGTCAAAGGCTTTGGCATAGTCAGTAAAGCAGAAATAGAGGTTTTTCTGGAACTCTCTTGCTTTTATGATAATCCATCAGATGTTGGCAATTTGATCTCTGGTTCCTCTGCCTTTTCTAAAACCAGCTTGAACATCTGGAAGTTCACAGTTCATGTATTGCTGAAGCCTGGCTTGGAGAATTTTGAGCATTACTTTACTAGCGTGTGAGATGAGTGCAATTGTGCGGTAGTTTGAGCATTCTTTGGCATTGCCTTTCTTTGGGATTGGAATGAAAACTGACCTTTTCCAGTCCTGTGGCCACTGCTGAGTTTTCCAAATTTGCTGGCATATCGAGTGCAGCACTTTCACAGCATCATCTTTCAGGATTTGAAATAGCTCAACTGGAATTCCATCACCTCCACTAGCTTTGTTCATAGTGATGCTTTCTAAGGCCCACTTGACTTCACATTCCAGGATGTCTGGCTGTAAGTGAGTGATCACGTCATTGTGATTATCTTGGTCATGAAGATCTTTTTTGTACAGTTCTTCTGTGTATTCTTGCCACCTCTTCTTAAATACCTTCTTCTTCTGTTAGGTCCATACAATTTCTGTCCTTTATCGAGCCCACCTTTGTATGAAATATTCCCTTGGTATCTCTAATTTTCTTGAAGAGATCTCTAGTCTTTCCCATTCTGTTGTTTTCCTCTATTTCTTTGCATTGATTGCTGAGGAAGGCTTTCTTATCTCGCCTTGATATTCTTTGGAACTCTGCATTCAGATGGGAATATCTTTCCTTTTCTCCTTTGCTTTTCACTTCTCTTCTTTCACAGCTCTTTGTAAGGCCTCCTCAGACAGCCATTTTGCTCTTTTGCATTTCCTTTCCATGGGGATGGTCTTGATCCCTGTCTCCTGTATAATGTCACGAACCTCCGTCCATTGTTCATCAGGCACTCTATCTATCAGATCTAGTCCCTTAAATCTATTTCTCACTTCCAGTGTATAATCATAAGGGATTTGATTTAGGTCATACCTGAATGGTCTAGTGGTTTTCCCTACTTTCTTCAATTTAAGTATGAATTTGGCAATAAGGAGTTCATGATCTGAGCCACAGTCAGCTCCCGGTCTCCTTTTTGCTGACTGTATAGAGCTTCTCCATCTTTGGGTGCAAAGAATATAATCAGTTTGATTTTGGTGTTGACCATCTGGTGATGTCCATGTGTAGAGTCTTCTCTTGTGTTGTTGGAAGAGGGTGTTTGCTATGACCAGTGCGTTCCCTTGGAAAAACTCTATTAGCCTTTGGCCTGCTTCATTCTGTATTCCAAGGCCAAATTTGCCTATTACTCTAGGTGTTTCTTGACTTCCTACTTTTGCATTCCAGTCCCCTATAATGAAAAGGACATCTTTTTGGGGTGTTATTCTAGAAGGTCTTGGAGGTCTTCATAGAACTGTTCAACTTCAGCTTCTTCAGCATTACTGGTTAGGGCATAGGCTTGGGTTACCGTGATATTAAATGGTTTGCCTTGGAAACGAACAGAAATCATTCTGTCATTTTTGAGATTGCATCCAAGTACTGCATTTCAGACTCTTGTTGACTATGATGGCTACTCCATTTCTTCTAAGGGATTCGTGCTTAGACCTGAGTTAACCAGCTAAGAATACTATTAATAGAAAACTACTTGAAACCAGTTAGCTTTTAAATCAGCTGCTGCTGCTAAGTCACTTCAGTCGTGTCTGACTCTGTGCAACCCCATAAACAGCAGCCCACCAGGTTCCCTGGTCCCTGGGATACTCCAGGGAAGAACACTGGAGTGGGTTGCCATTTCCTTCTCCAATGCAGGAAAGTGAAAATTGAAGTCGCTCAGTCATGTCCGACTCTTAGCAAACCAGTGGACTGTAGCCTACCAGGCTCCTCTGTCTGTGGGATTTTCCAGGCAAGAGTACTGGAGTGGCTTGCCATTGCCTTCTCCAGATACTACACTTGATCTTAGCCCAAAAGTCGAGAAGTCCTTAAATCTGAGGGTTCCCTATTCATACTGTAAAATGTTCCTTAGTCACACTGTAACTGACCTGGGTTCTTGGACTCTAATCAACAGAAATTGTTAGAAGGCCAGAAGACAAAATTCAGGTAACGACTTACTGGGACTGGTGTTGCAGCCCAAGGGAAGAAAAACAAGCAACAGGTTTCCTTGCTCCCTCCCTGACTGGGAATAAGGGGGGCTTGTGGACAGCTGGTCCCTTGAATGAGGCAATGGTGGGGTGGATGGTGGATTGGCTGAAGGGCTGGCTTGGGTGGTCTACCCACCTCTTTGGTGGTACAGCTGGTGCAGGGGTCACGTGCAGTTTCTTGCATTTGCTCCCAGCATCTCAGAAGTGGTGGTTTGGATTTTGGCCTTTTTGTATCTTTTTGTTCAGAAATTTGCCCAACTGCTCATGCGTGTAGTTATTTTTAGCCCCTTATTGTTTCTTTGTATTCTGTCGCTGGAGGAGGTGGTTGTCCAGGTGCAAGCGTGGTGGTAGTGTCCCAGGTCCCCGCCTATCTCAATACAAACAGAATTTTAAAGCCACAAGAAACTTAGAGATTGTCTATTCCTACCACTTTGTTTTATAGATAAAGTTCCAGAGAAATTGAAGGCTTTCCTAAGGTCACACAACCAGTTATCGGTCGTACTGGGACCAGTGCCCAGTTGTCTTAATTCTGTCCTTTCCATTACATTTGATTTAATTCTAGAGTTTAGATTACAATGAAAGGCACAGACATATTAAAGTTAATCATTATCCTCTAAAGTGGCAGATTGAGTTTTAATAGGGAGAATGCTAATATTCTCTGTAGGGAAAATAAGGAGGCAACTGGGAGAGAGTAAAGCTGTTCAAGAATAAAACAGCTTCCCAGCCTCTCACTTTTGTTGGAAATCTATCTAACAAGAAAGTTTATTCCAAGGCAGGCAAATTTAAAGAAAAGGGGTTTGACACAAGAGCAGAGAGTGACTGGCATAGCTCAGCTGGAAAAATTTCTCTGTATCATTCTGGGAGTCTCCAGAACAAAGAAACCCAATGTCGTTAACAAAGGAAGGAGGATTGGAAAGGACTCCAGTGTTTTTACACTTAAAATGGATCCTTTCTTATTTCTAGGTTTACACATATGATTTTGGAGGTAGAAATTTCTTACAAACAATACAACAATATAGTCTCTTCTTTTTATTCCTGTAACAATAATGCTGAATTTAAAAAAAATAAAAAGACAACTCGAATCTTCAAAAAGACTGCAGTACCTTTCAGATATTTTTGAGTTGCTTGACTGCTTCTTCCTTGCAATGACCCCCCTGTTTCGCTCAGCTCTGCATCGACTTTTAATTTTTTCCCCTGACATTTCCTTTTCTTATTTTAAAATTTATTTTTAATTGGAGGATAATTGCCGATAGAGTTTTGCCAAGAGAACGCACTGGTCATAGCAAACACCCTCTTCCAACAACACAAGAGAAGACTCTACACATGGACATCACCAGATGGTCAACACTGAAATCAAACTGATTATATTCTTTGCAGCCAAAGATGGAGAAGCTCTATACAGTCAGCAAAAAGGAGACCGGGAGCTGACTGTGGCTCAGATCATGAACTCCTTATTGCCAAATTCATACTTAAATTGAAGAAAGTAGGGAAAACCACTAGACCATTCAGGTATGACCTAAATCAAATCCCTTATGATTATACACTGGAAGTGAGAAATAGATTTAAGGGACTATATCTGATAGAGTGCCTGATGAACAATGGATGGAGGTTCGTGACATTGTACAGGAGACAGGGATCAAGACCATCCCCGTGGAAAGGAAATGCAAAAGAGCAAAATGGCTGTCTGAGGAGGCCTTACAAAGAGCTGTGAAAAGAAGAGAAGTGAAAAGCAAAGGAGAAAAGGAAAGATATTCCCATCTGAATGCAGAGTTCCAAAGAATATGCAAGGCGAGATAAGAAAGCCTTCCTCAGCAATCAATGCAAAGAAATAGAGGAAAACAACAGAATGGGAAAGACTAGAGATCTCTTCAAGAAAATTAGAGATACCAAGGGAACATTTCATGCAAAGATGGGCTTGATAAAGGACAGAAATTGTATGGACCTAACAGAAGAAGAAGATATTAAAAAGAGGTGGCAACAATACACAGAAGAACTGTACAAAAAAGATCTTCACAACCCAGATAATCACGATGGTGTGATCACTCACCTAGAGCTAGACATCCTGGAATGTGAAGTCAAGTGGGCCTTAGAAAGCATCACTACGAACAAAGCTAGTGGAGGTGATGGAATTCCAGTTGAGCTATTTCAAATCCTGAAAGATGATGCTGTGAAAGTGCTGCACTCGATATGCCAGCAAATTTGGAAAACTCAGCAGTGGCCACAGGACTGGAAAAGGTCAGTTTTCATTCCAATCCCAAAGAAAGGCAATGCCAAAGAATGCTCAAACTACTGCACAATTGCACTCATCTCACATGCTAGTAAAGTAATGCTCAAAATTCTCCAAGCCAGGCTTCAGCAATACGTGAACTGTGAACTTCCAGATGTTCAAGCTGGTTTTAGAAAAGGCAGAGGAACCAGATATCAAATTGCCAATATCTGTTGGATCATGGAAAAAGGAAGAGAGTTCCAGAAAAACATCTATTTCTGCTTGATTGACGATGCCAAAGCCTTTGACTGTGTGGATCACAATAAACTGTGGAAAATTCTGAAAGAGATGGGAATACCAGACCACCTGACCTGCCTTGAGAAACCTATATGCAGATCAGGAAGCAACAGTTAGAACTGGACATAGAACAACAGACTGGTTCCAAATAGGAAAAGGAGTTCGTCAAAGCTATATATTGTCACTGTGCTTATTTAACTTCTATGCAGAGTACATCATGAGAAACGATGGGCTGGAAGAAGCCCAAGCTGGAATCAAGATTTCCGGGAGAAATATCAATCACCTCAGATACGCAGATGACACCACCCTTATGGCAGAAAGTGAAGCGGAACTAAAAAGCCTCTTGATGAAAGTGAAGGAGGAGAGTGAAAAAGTTGGCTTAAAGCTCAACATTCAGAAAACTAAGATCATGGCATCTGGTCCCATCACTTCATGGCAAATAGATGGGGAAACAGTTTCAGAGTATTTTTGGCGGCTCAAAATCACTGCAGATGGTGACTACAGCCATGAAATGAAAAGACACTTTCTCTTTGGAAGGAAAGTTATGACCAACCTAGATAGCATATTTAAAAGCAGAGTCATTACTTTGCCAACAAATGTCCGTCTAGTCAAGGCTATGGTTTTTCCAGTAGTCATGTATGGATGTAAGAGTTGGACGGTGAATAAAGCTGAGCGTTGAAGAATTGATACTTTTGAACTGTGGTATTGGAGAAGACTCTTGAGAGTCCCTTGGACTGCAAGGAGATCCAACCAGTCCATCCTAAAAGAGATCAGTCCTGGATGTTCATTGGAAAGACTGATGTTGAAGCTGAAACTCCAAACTTTGGCCACCTCATGTGAAGAGTTGACTCATTGGAGAAGACTCTGATGCTGGGAGGGATTGGGGGCAGGAGGAGAAGGGGATGACAGAGGATGAAATGGCTGGATGGCATAACCGAGTTGATGGACATGAGTTTGAGCGAACCCTGGGAGTTGGTGATGGACAGGGAGCCCTGGCGTGCTGAAATTCATGGGGTCGAAAAGAGTCGGACACGACTGAGCAACTGAACTGAACTGAATTGATTTACAGAATTGTGTTGGTTTCTGCCATATATCAACATAAATAGGTCACAGGTACATGTATGACCCCTACCTCTTGAGTCTCTCTCCTACCTTCCATCCCCCACCCCATCTGACGCACCCCCCCCCGCCCCGCCCCCGCGGTCCATTTCTTTCTCATGGCAGCCTTTTCTAATGGTGAGAAGGGGCTGAGAAAAGGGATTTCTGTGATTTTCCTCATAACTTCCTTGGAAATCAGGGGTAGTAGTTGAGAACCAAGAGTTGTGAGTACAGGTGACGAAGCAGGAGTTGGGAAAATGTGAAAATATTGATTGTTTGGGGCTTAATTATTGTCCCAAAGGAAGAAAACATATTGCTTCTCCCCGTTGAGGAAATTATATAAAGTTGAGTGGTCAAATTGGTGGAAGGGGAAGAGGTAGCATGAGCAGTCACAGGTAAATCTGGAGATAGAGGCGGAAGTTGCCATTTCGAGACATTATTGGAGGAAAGGTGCCTTTCCCCTCCACCCCCCAAGACCCAGAGTAACGGTGCCCAAGTAGAGAACTTCCAGGGAGGTGCCCTTCCATCATCAAACCTGCCTCTTCCCTTCTGCCGCCCCCAACTCCCTCCCTTGCTGGCTTCTTTCCTTCTGTCCTTCATTGCATCTTTATCTCTAAGGCTGTTAAATATGTGTTTTATTGTTTGTAGGCCCTTTTGATTTTATGTTAAATAGTTAATTTAAAAATTTAATAATAATATCAGCGTCAATACTGGCTACCTTTAAATTTTTTTTCTTATTGAAGTCTAGTTGATTGACAGTGTTGTGTTAGCTTTGTGTGCACAGCACAGTGATTCGCTTTCAGATTCTTTTCCCATATAGTTCATTACAAAACATGAGTATGCTTCCCTGTGCTTGTTGGTTTATTTTATATATAGTAGTGTATCATCTTAATCCTAACTTCCCATTGTATCCCTCCCCGATCCCTTTCCCCTTTGGTAACCACAAATTTGTCTTCTGTATCTGTGTATCTACTTCTGTTCTGTAAATAAGTTGTCTTTTTTTTTTTTTAATTTAGATTCTGCATATAAGTGGTATCATACGGAATTTGTCTTGGGCTTCCCAGGTGGTACTAGTGATAAAGAACCTACCTGTCAATGCAGGAGATGTAAGAGATGTGGGTTTGATCTCTGGGTTGGGAAAATCCTCTGAAGGAGGGCATGGAAACCCACTCCAGTATTCTTGCCTAGAGAATCCCGTGGACAGAGGAGCCTGGTGGGCTATAAGTCTATAGGATCGCAAAGAGTCAGACATGACTGAAGCGACTTAGCATGCATGCACAGTTTCCTTCACTTAGTCTAATCATCGCCTAGCCCATCCATGTTGCTAATAATCTCTCAGCCCATCCATGATTTAATTCTTTTTTATGGTTGAGTAATATTCCATTGTGTGTGTCTATATGTATACTGTTTATTGAGCATATCTGTAACATCTTTCTATGTATTTAATCAACATCATAAGACAATATATAACTGTGTATGTGTGTGCTCAGTCGCTTAGTCATGTCCAACTTTCTGTGGCCCTGTGGACTGCCAGGCTTCTCTGTCTGTGAAATTTTCCAGGCAAGAAACCTGGAGCAGGTTGCCATTTCCTACTTCCAGGGAATCTTCCCAACCTGGGGTTGAACCTGTGCCTCTTCTGTCTCCTGCATTGGCAGGTGGTTTCTTTATTATTAGTGCCACCTTGGAATCCATAACTGTGCTTTCTTCCACTTGCGAAATGAGGAAATAGGTTAAATCACTTATGTTGTTTCTGTCAAAGAGGCACTGGAAAAGCATTAATTGGGATACATGCTTCCCTCATTTGAAAGTCTGTTTTCTAGACTTTATTATGTTATCAATATCATGTTATTATGTTATAAGCTGCCCCCCACCCCATACTGTCTCCAAAATTCCTGGAACTCACATCTCTGCCCCCTCTCTAATTCCCACATGTAGCATCAGAGTTTTTAGCAAAGAATCTCACTGTGGGAATGTATTTAGCTTTAATAAGAGAGATGGGGCTACCCTCATGACCGGGTCTATGTGTCAAGGGTTTGCTGTGCAAAGGAAGAGATGCTTTGGTCAGTTGGCGTGTAAGATTCCAGAAGCTTTGTTAGAGAAAGTATGGAAGACATGAATACATTCACTGTACTCCACAGACAGTTATTGTTTGTGAATCTGTAGCCTTCAGAAAAACGATTCCACTTGAAAACAAAACCACCCAAACAGTCCTCCCCTTTCTTACTTCCAAGTGTTTGTTAAGTGAGTTTTATTTCAAAATACTTGTTTTTTTTTTAATGGAGAAGAATCTCAGTGTCAAGGGGTCCTGGATCAACCCCTCTGATGGAAGCTCAGTCTTTATTCTCAGCAAGGGAGTAAAACTCTAGGCTAAAGAATTTAATTCCTACCCCATCTGCCTTCCACTCCTCTCTCCCCCGCCAGCCCCACCATCTAAATGTTCTTGCCCAGAGGGCAGGGATGAGAGAGACTTGCAGGTAAACAGGGTGAACTGTGCTATTTAGCAAAAGCTCTGCTTGGTAGGCAAAGTGGTCTTTTTTCTCTTTGTCAGTCTAGCGAAAAGAGAAGTACGTGAAGAGAAACACGCCTCTTCTGCTTTCCCAGTAACCAACTCCTATACCTTGGACAGTAGTGATTACATCTGGGGGTCTCTCCAGCATGCCACAGGTCCTGTGTTTGATCTCCAGGTACCGGGAACCTGCACCCTGACAGCAGCAGGCGTTTGTTTGGTCAGTCCTGAAATGTCTGGTTCGTTATGATGTTTGGCAGTGATTGATATACAGGAAAAATGATAGCGAGAAAACTCATCAAATTTAATTTTATTTCGGACTCTAGATGGAATTTTACTCCTGAATTCAAGAGGTTAGAAGGCCAGAGCTGGTTCCCTTGCCTGCTGGTCTTTGTAGAAAGCATAGTAATTAAGATTGTTGTTGTTTAATCACTAAGTCGTGTCTGACTCTTTTGCGACCCCTTGGACTGTAGCCCGCCAGGCTCCTCTGTCTGTGAGATTTCCCGGGTGAGAACACCGGAGTGGGTCACCATTTCCTTACCAAGGGGATCTTTCCGACCCAGGGATTGAACCCGTATCTCCTGCATTGGGAGGTGGGTTCTATACCCCTGAGACACCAGGGAAGTCCATGGTAATTAAGATAGCCCTGTGAAAATGACTGCTGTGCTATTTGCCTGGCTTTATCTATAATACAGTTAAAGATCATAAACAGTATTTACTGAGTAACTACTCTGTGTTAATGTATTCCCAGGTGGCACTAGTGGTAAAGAATCTTCCTGCCAGTGCAGGAGATGCAAGAGGCACAGGTTCAATCCCTGGGTTGGGAAGATTCCCTGGGAGTAGGAAATGGCAACCCGCTCCAGTATTGCCTGGAAAATTCCATGGACAGAGAAGCCTGGCAGACTACAGTCCATGGGGCTGCAGAGACTTGAACGTGACTAAGCGACTGAGCTCACACACACACACACACACACACACACATTCTGTGTTGTTTGTTTGTATATAAACTTATTTAACACTCTGTGTTCAATAGTATTTCTCTAAATCTTCACAACAGTTCTGTGAGGTTGGTAAGACTTTACTCATTTTATGTATAAGGAAACTGAGGCTCAGAGAGTTGGAAAATTTCCTCAAAGTCGTGTTGAAAGGACTAGGACTCAAAAGCCCATGAATGCTCTTTTAATATAATACGCCATTATAATAGCCAGGATTTGCTGGAGAAACAAAACATTTTCTCTATTTTTTATGACAGCGTTACTCAGTTGTGTTTGGCTCTTTTGTGACCCCATGGACTGTAGCCCACCAGGCTCTTCTGTCCATAGGTTTCTCCAGGCAAGAACACTGGAGTGGGTTGCTGTTTCCTTCTCCACAGGATCTTCCTGACCCTGGGAATGAGCCTGTGTCTCTAATGTCTCCTTCCTTGGCAGGCGGGTGCTTTACCACTAGTGCCTCGGGGAGGCCAAGTCTATCTGTTGGTGGTACCCAAAGATACCTCACAGGGGTGTTGTTTTTCTTTAAAATATTATGAATTCTCCTCAGATATATTCCAGATTCTTTAAGTAACCCCATTATGGATTTATTTACCAATTAATTTGTTCCAAGTACTATTAAAAAATAATATGTTGAAAATCCTCAAGGCAATATTCATGGTACTAAAAACGTCAAAAGTGCAGATGAGTACGGATTCAAAAGTAAACATTTCTCTTTTCACCCTTTTTATTCCTCAGGGCTATCTCTCAGATGCAACCATGGTAAATAATTCTTTGCATTTATGCCAGAATTGTTTCATGCACACGCAAGAACATGTGTGTATGTATGGGGACCTGCGATCCATTTATCTCTTCTTTACTGGGGAGGATACACTCAGGGAAAAGAATCCTAAGCAGATGATCCAACCTTATCTCCTTATCAGCATGGTATCTAGACCGCTGAGCAACAGGCTAATAATACTTCTTAGCTGGAGAGTCTTTATCTATGGAATGTTTTGAGTAGAACCACCCTGAATTAGGATTGCTTATGGTAAACAAATTTGAGATCCATGGATTTATGAGGCATGACTCTCCGGAGAATATCACTGAAACTATATGATTCTCCGGAGAATAAAAATGGAGGAAGTGTTTCTTAACTAAAAATCTTCTTGCTATTTGAAATGACCCATGAAACTCATTAGAGAACTCATCTATTATTCTGGACCAGAACATCATTCCTGATAAGAGAAGCTGTACACATGTAGCATAATTAATTAAACCAGTACTCTACTGATGGAATTTAAGTTGTTTCAGTTTTGTTTATCTTGTTACTACAGTGCTACAGGGCACATCTTTATAAACATATGTTTATATATTTGTTTCAGTGTATCTGTAGTTATTAAGAGCATATTAGGTCAAAGATTTGGAGAAGGAAATGGCACCCCACTCCAGTACTCTTGCCTGGAAAATCTCATGGACGGAGGAGCCTGGTAGGCTGCAGACCATGGCATCGCTAAGAGTCGGACATGACTGAGCAACTTCACTTTCACTTTTCACTTTCCTGCAGTGGAGAAGGAGAGTCCCAGAGACAGAGGAGCCTGGTGGGCTGTCGTCTATGGGGGTCATACAGAGTCAGACACGAATGAAGCGACTTAGCAGCAGCAGCAGGTCAAAGATTATGTTTACCTGCATCTTTACCCATTTCATTCTTCCTTCCCCCACTACCCCCATATAAAAATATTGTAAAGACAACCTAAGACCTGGTATCATTTCATCTGTAAAAACTTTAGTGCATTGCTCTAAGAGTTACGGAATCTCTTTTTTAAGCACCATATCTTAGGGAAAAGGGTATTCCATTCATCAGTTTAGTTCAGTTCAATTCAGTTCAGTCACTCAGTCATGTCCAACTCTCTGAGACCCCATGAACTGCAGCATGTCAGGCCTCCGTGTCCATCACCAACTTCCAGAGTCCATCCAAACCCATGTCCATTGAGTTGGTGATGCCATCCAACCATCTCATCCTCTGTTGTCCCCTTCTCCTCCTGCCCTCAATCTTTCCCAGCATCAGGGTCTTTTCAAATGAGTCAGCTCTTCACATCAGGTGGCCAAAGTATTGGAGTTTCACCTTCAACATCAGTCCTTCCAATGAACACCTAGGACTGATCTCCTTTAGGATGGACTGGTTGGATCTCCTTGCAGTCCAAGGGACTCTCAAGAGTCTTCTCCAACACCACAGTTCAAAAGCATCAATTCTTCAGTGCTCAGCTTTCTTTGTAGTCCAACTCTCACATCCATACATGACCAATGGTAAAATCATAGCCTTAACTAGATGGACTTTTGTTGGCAAAGTAATGTCTTTGCTTTTAAATATGCTGTCTAGGTTGGTCATAACTTTCCTTCCAAGAGTAAGCGTCTTTTAATTTCATGGCTGCAATCACCATCTGCAGTGATTTTGGAGCCCCCAAAAATAAAGTCAGCCACTGTTTCCCCATCTATTTGCCATGAAGTGATGGGACCGGATGCCATGATCTTCGTTTTCTGAATGTTGAGCTTTAAGCCAACTTTTTCTCTCTTCTCTTTCGCATTCATCAAGAGGCTCTTTAGTTCTTCTTCACTTTCTGCCATAAGGGTGGTGTCATCTGCATATCTGAGGTTATTGATATTTCTTTGGCAATCTTGATTCCAGCTTGTGCTTCTTCCAGCCCAGAGTTTCTCATGATGTACTCTGCATATAAGTTAAACAAGCAGGGTGACAATATACAGGCTTGACGTACTCCTTTTCCTATTTGGAACCAGTCTGTTGTTCCGTGTCTAGTTTGAACTATTGCTTCCTTATCTGCATACAGGTTTCTCAAGAGGCAGGTCAGGTGGTCTGGTATTCCCAGGTCTTTAAGAATTTTCCACAGTTTATTGTGATCCACAGAGTCCAAGGCTTTGGCATAGTCAATAAAGCAGAAATACATGTTTTTCTGAAACTCTCTTGCTTTTTTGATGATCCAGCGGATGTTGGCAATTTGATCTCTGGTTCCTCTGCCTTTTCTAAAACAAGCTTGAACATCTGGAAGTTCATGTTTCACGTATTGCTGAGGCCTGGCTTGGAGAATTTTAAGCATCACTTTACTAGCCTGTGAGATGAGTGCAATTGTGTGGTAGTTTGAGCATTCTTTGGCATTGCCTTTCTTTGGGATTGGAATGAAAACTGACCTTTTCCAGTCCTGTGGCCACTGCTGAGTTTTCCAAATTTGCTACTATTCCACAACTTGCACTTTTCTCTTAACATATGTTAGAGATCATTGCATAGTAGTATGTAGAGATTTCTTCATTTCTTATTACATTTGCATAGTATTCCACTTGTGGATATATCTTATGTTATTAAACCAGTCTCTTATTACTGACATTTGAGTTGCCCTGAGTTATTTACAGTCTCTTCCATTACAAATAATAGTCGTGTATGCAAAGTATTTAGTAATTTTGTCACCATATATTGGAATAGATATTTAGAATTGGAACTGCTAGTTCAAAGGGTATATCAGTAAGAACATTTTTGTCACAGAGAGTCTGAGTTTAATGTACATTTAGTTTGAATTTAGTATAATATATTTATATAAGCTTCCCTCATTTTGTGTGTAGTTAAATTACTAGCTGTCCCAGTGTAGGAATGCCTTCTGGGAGGATTCCTCTGACCTAATGTCCCAACTTACCTCTATCATGACACCAAGTTTAAGGATCCACTATAATACCCTCGCTAGGCAGTTAAACAAGGATATCAGTGACAAATTAGTTAATGTTAACAAGTGTGATACATCCAAAGTATTTATAATTAGTCATTATAAAAATCATTAATAAAGTGTTGTGAGGTTTAAAGAAATTTTTCTAAACTATCTATAGTTAAAACACAAATTTTGATCAACCATGGTAAAGGAAAGACTTGGTTGTTTATTCTCACTTTAGAAAGAAACTTTTCTTAAAAAAACAAAATTATTATCATATCAAGAGATAAAAAGTGTGTAGGCAAGACATGTAGGAAATTGTTATAGATGTATATCAGGTCAGTAAATTAAAAAAAAATACTGTGTGGTTATTTGTGTGTGTGTGTGTGTATGTGTGATGTTTGATGACTTTGTCAGCTTTTTAATATTTGTGACTTTTTACTTCTTTTTAAGTTTTAAATAAACCTTTATTTCTAACTGTATCATTATATAGTCTTGCCTTAAATATAACTCCCCAAAGTTCATGGGTTTCAGGCCACACAAAAATGCCATTTCCTTAGTTGTTGGAGTGATATATATGATGACTTTCACCAATGAGCCAGGCAACTTATAGGCTGGCTTCTGGAGGGACATGTACTCTTAGGAGGCTTTGCAAGTCAGCAATAGGTTAGTATGTATCATCTGCTGTGGGAATATTTATCTGAAGAGGATTATATGCTGAGACAGCTGGCAGTAAATATTGGGGGAAAATAATACACGCTCCATAGTTGTACTCTGTTTTCTTCCTACATGGAAATGCATTTACTGTTTCTCAAAGTAGATACCACAAAAGTTCCATCCAGTCACAGCACTGACTCAAAGTCCAGGATTTTGTGATCATATTTCATCAGCTTCACATGTGATTCTTGACTGGAAAAATTATAAACAGAAGCAAAAACCAAGCAAAAAATACAAAACAATCCCAAAGTACCACCAAGAAAGATGATTAGTAACCATTTCCCTTAGCATATCTGCATGGAGTAGAGATAGAATAATTTCAACAAGCGTTCTCATTTGGAAGGAGGAAAGATAGGTGGCACATAGTAGTCCCTCCCCTGTAGCCGTCCTACAATATTGCTGGATGCGCATTTTGAGGATGCTTACCTGGGGGTGAGGAATGCTCCTTGTGTCTTCTCTCTATGGCTCCCACTTTTTTTTTTTTTATTGTTTTAAAAATTTACCAATCTTTGAAATTTTCAAAGGAGCAGCTTTTGGATTCATTGATTCTCTCTCTCTCTCTCTCTCTCTGGTCAGTTTCATTGATTTCCTCTCTTCTTTGATTCCATCAGATCAGATCAGATCAGTTGCTCAGTCATGTCCGACTCTTTGCGACCCCATGAATCGCAGCACACCAGGCCTCCCTGTCCATCACCAACTCCCGGAGTTCACTCAGATTCACGTCCATCGAGTCAGTGATGCCATCCAGCCATCTCATCCTCTGTCGTCCCCTTCTCTTGCCCCCAATCCCTCCCAGCATCAGAGTCTTTTCCAATGAGTCAACTCTTCACATGAGGTGGCCAAAGTACTGGAGTTTCAGCTTTAGCATCATTCCTTCCAAAGAAATCCCAGGGCTAATCTCCTTCAGAATGGACTGGTTGGATCTCCTTGCAGTCCAAGGGACTCTCAAGAGTCTTCTCCAACACCACAGTTCAAAAGCATCAATTCTTCGGTGCTCAGCCTTCTTCACAGTCCAACTCTCACATCCATACATGACCACTGGAAAAACCATAGCCTTGACTAGATGGACCTTTGTTGGCAAAGTAATGTCTCTGCTTTTCAATATGCTATCTAGGTTGGTCATAACTTTCCTTCCAAGGAGTAAGCGTCTTTTAATTTCATGGCTACAGTCACAATCTGCAGTGATTTTGGAGCCCAGGAAAATAAAGTCTGACCCTGTTTCCACTGTTTCCCCATCTATTTCCCATGAAGTGATGGGACTGGATGACATGATCTTCGTTTTCTGAATGTTGAGCTTTAAGCCAACTTTTTCATTCTCCACTTTCACTTTCATCAAGAGGCTTTTGAGTTCCTCTTCACTTTCTGCCATAAGGGTGGTGTCATCTGCATATCTGAGGTTATTGATATTTCTCCCGGCAATCTTGATTCCAGCTTGTGCTTCTTCCAGTCCAGCGTTTCTCATGATGTACTCTGCATAGAAGTTAAATAAGCAGGGTGACAATATACAGCCTTGATGTACTCCTTTTCCTATTTGGAACCAGTCTGTTGTTCCATGTCCAGTTCTAACTGTTGCTTCCTGACCTGCATACAAATTTCTCAAGAGGCAGATCAGGTGGTCTGGTATTCCCTTGTCTTTCAGAATTTTCCACAGTTTACTGTGATCCACACAGTCAAAGGCTTTGGCATAGTCAATAAAGCAGAAATAGATGCTTTTCTGGAACTCTCTTGCTTTTTCCATGATCCAGCAGATGTTGGCAATTTGATCTCTGGTTCCTCTGCCTTTTCTAAAACCAGCCTGAACATCAGGAAGTTCACAGTTCGCATATTGCTGAAGCCTGGCTTGGAGAATTTTGTTTCCATACTTTGTTTAATTTAGATTTAACTTGCTCCTACTCTAGTTTCCTATGTTTGAAGTTTGGATTGTTGGTTTTAGGCCATTATTTTTTTAATATAAGCATCTCATGCTTTACATATCCCTCTAATAATTGTTTTAGCTGCATCCCTGAAATTTCAATACACTATATTTTTGTTTTTATTTAGTTTAGTAACGTAATTTCCATGTGATTTTTTCCATCTTTTACTATTATTTACTGAAGTATAATTGACTTACAATATTGTATTAGTTTCAGATGTACAACAAAGTATTTCAATATTTTTGTAGGTTATACTCAATTTATTGTTACTGCAGGATAAGGTCTGTATTTCCTTGTGCTGTATGGTATATCCTTGTTGCTTATTTATTTTATACATAGTGGTTTGTATGTCGTAATCTCCTACCCATGTCTTGCCCATCTCCTTTCCTGCTCCCCATTGGTAACTACTAATTTGCTCTATATCTGTGAGTCTGTTTCTGGCTTGTTACAGACATTTGTTTATTGTTTAGATTTCACATATTTAGATTCCAAATATTTGGAGATTTTCCAGGTACCTTTTTGTTATTGAATTCTAATTCAGATCCTTTGGAGCCAGGTAACCTACTGTGAATGATTTCAGTTCAATTTATTGGAGACTTTGCCCAAAATAAAGCCTTTCATGGTGATTATCCTTTCCTTATGCATTTGAGATGAAGATATATTTTATTGTTCTTGGGTTGAGTTTCTTTAAATGGCAGTTAGGTTAAGTTGTTTCACAATGTTGTTCACTTCAGTTCAGTTTAGTTCAGTCGCTCAGTCATGTCCGACTCTTTGCAACCCCATGAATTGCAGCACGCCAGGCCTCCCTGTCCATCACCAACTCCCGGAGTTCACCCAGACTCACGTCCATCGAGTCAGTGATGCTATCCAGCCATCTCATCCTCTGTCGTCCCCTTCTCCTTCTGCCCCCAATCCCTCCCAGCATCAGAGTCTTTTCCAATGAGTCAACTCTTCGCATGAGGTGGCCAAAGTACTGGAGTTTCAGCTTTAGCATCATTCCTTCCAAAGAAATCCCAGGGCTAATCTCCTTCAGAATGGACTGGTTGGATCTCCTTGCAGTCCAAGGGACTCTCAAGAGTCTTCTCCAACACCACAGTTCAAAAGCATCAATTCTTCGGTGCTCAGCCTTCTTCACAGTCCAACTCTCACATCCATACATGACCACTGGAAAAACCATAGCCTTGACTAGATGGACCTTTGTTGGCAAAGTAATGTCTCTGCTTTTGAATATGCTATCTAGGTTGGTCATAACTTTCCTTTCAAGGAGCAAGCATCTTTCAATTTCATGGCTGCAGTCACCATCTGCAGTGATTTTGGAGCCCCCCAAAAATAAAGTCTGACACTGTTTCCACTGTTTCCCCATATATTTCCCATGAAGTGACGGGACCAGATGCCACGATCTTCGTTATCTGAATGTTGAGCTTTAAGCCAACTTTTTCACTCTCCACTTTCACTTTCATCAAGAGGCTTTTGAGTTCCTCTTCACTTTCTGCCATAAGGGTGGTGTCATCTGCATATCTGAGCTTATTGGTATTTCTCCCGACAATCTTGATTCCAGCTTGTGCTTCTTCCAGTCCAGCGTTTCTCGTGATATACTCTGCAAAAAGTTAAATAAGCAAGTGATAATATACAGCCTTGACGTACTCCTTTTCCTATTTGGAACCAGTCTGTTGTTCCATGTCCAGTTCTAACTGTTGCTTCCTGACCTGCATACAGATTTCTCAAGAGGCAGATCAGGTGGTCTGGTATTACCACGTCTTTCAGAATTTTCCACAGTTTATTGTGATCCACACAGTCCAAGGCTTTGGCACAGTCAATCAAGCAGAAATAGATGTTTTTCTGGAACTCTCTTGCTTTTTCCATGATCCAGCAGATGTTGGCAATTTGATCTTTGTTTCCTGTGCCTTTTCTAAAACCAGCTTGAACATCAGGAATTTCACGGTTCATGTATTGCTGAAGCCTGGCTTGGAGAATTTTGACCATTACTTTACTAGCATGTGAGATGAGTGCAACTGTGCAGTACTTGGAGCATTCTTTGGCATTGCCTTTCTTTGGGATTGGAATGAAAACTGACCTTTTCCAGTCCTGTGGCCACTGCTGAGTTTTCCAAATTTGCTGGCATATCGAGTGCAGCACTTTCACAGCATCATCTTTCAGGATTTGAAATAGCTCACCTGGAATTCCATCACCTCCACTAGCTTTATTCGTAGTGATGCTTTCTAAGGCCCACTTGACTTCACATTCCAGGATATCTGGCTCTAGGTCAGTAATCATACCATCGTGATTATCTGGGTCGTGAAGCTCTTTTTTGTACAGTTCTTCTGTGTATTCTTGGCATCTCTTCTTAATATCTTCTGCTTCTTTTAGGTATACCAATTGATTTTTATTTTATTTTTTGGCCTTATTCTTTTACAAGTTATAGAAAGAGTATACAGTATAGTTATTGATACAGTATAGTTATTTGTCTGTATCTCCTTTCAGCTCTCTAATTTTTTTTTCATATATTTTTAAACTCTGTTATTTGGTAAGTTTAAAATGTGAGAGGTTAGGATTCTTATGTTTTCTTTTCATCATTATAAAACATTCTTCTTAATCCCTGATATATTACTCATTCTGAAGCCTACTTTGTTTGATATTAATAGAGCTACACCAACTTTTTTTGATAGAGTGATACTATGTTTATTTGAATCCAAATTCACCGTTTCCAAATTATGTGCTGATATGTCCTGGGGGTCAGGGGGGAGTGGGGACAGGGAGGGGAGTCTGTCATGGGACACCATGGAATATTTCAAAATTTCATGGGAATCACAAAACTCAACATCTAATTGGACACTGCAAGGTCAGTGTCAAGATATGTCACTGTTTCCCAACTAATTGGAGCTATGTTTCTTTTGATGATGTTATATTTTCTCAAAGCCGGGTTTTCTTTTCTTTTTTAAACTTTTCATTTTGTATTGGGGTGTAGCCAGTTCACAATGTTGTGATGGTTTCAGGTGAACAGTGAAGGCACCAGCCCTCCATGTACATGTATCTGTTCGCCCCCAAGCCCCCCATCCAGGCTGCCACACGATGTTGAGCAGAGTTTCATATGCTCTACAGTACATTCCTGTTGGTTGTCCATTTTAAATAGAGCAGTCACACCAGCTTTTTATTACTGCTTGCATGGTATGTTTTCGGTACTTTTGCCTTTAAGCTATCTAAGTCTTTATGTTTAAAGTGGATATCTTGTATACAGCAATATAGTCAGTTCTTGATTTTCTTAGACCATTTATTGGTGTGGCTGGACTAAGTTGTGTCTGACTCTTTGTGACCCTGTGAACTGCAGTACACCAGGCTTCCTTGTCTTTCACCATCTCCTGGAGTTTGCTTGGATTCATGTCCATTGAGTTGGTGATTTCGTCCAACTATCTCATCCTTACCTAGAGCCAGACATCCTGGAATATGAAGTCAAGTGGGCCTTAGAAAGTATCACTACGAACAAAGCTAGTGGAGGTGATGGAATTCCAGTTGAGCTATTTCAAATCCTGGAAGATGATGCTGTGAAAGTTCTGCACTCAATATGCCAGCAAAGGTGGAAAACTCAGCAGTGGCCACAGGACTGGAAAAGGTCAGTTTTCATTCCAATCCCAAAGAAAGGCAATGCCAAAGAATGCTCCAACTACTGCACAATTTCACTCATCTCACATGCTAGTAAAGTAATGCTTAAAATTCTCCAAGTCAGGCTTCAGCAATATGTGAACCGTGAACTTCCTGATGTTCAAGCTGGTTTTGGAAAAGGCAGAGGAACCAGAGATCAAATTGCCAATATCTGCTGGATCATGGAAAAAGCAAGAGAGTTCCAGAAAAACATCTATTTCTGCTTTATTGACTATGCCAAAGCCTTTGACTATGTGGATCACAATAAACTGTGGAAAATTCTGAAAGATATGGGAATGCCAGACCACCTGACCTGTCTCTTGAGAAATCTGTATGCACGTCAAGAAGCAACGGTTAGAACTGGACATGGAGTAACAGACTGGTTGCAAATAGGAAAAGGAGTATGTCAAGGCATATATTGTCATCCTGCTTATTTAACTTCTATGCAGAGTACATCATGATCTCATCCTCTGTTGCCCCTTCTCCTCCTGCCTTCAATCTTTTCCACCTTCACGGTCTTTTCCAGTGAATCAGCTCTTTGCATCAGGTGGCCAAAGAATTTGAGCTTCAGTTTCAGCATCAGTCCTTCCAATGAGTGTTCAGGGTTGATTTTCTTTAGGGTTGACTTGTTTGATCTCCTTGCAGTCCAGAGGACTCTCAAGAGTCTTCTTTGGCACCAGAATTCAAAAGCATCAATTTTTCAGGGCTCAGCCTTCTTTATGGTCCAACTCTTGTATCTATACATGACTACTGAAAAAACCATAGCTTTTACTATATGAATCTTTGTCAGCAAAGTGATGTCTCTGCTTTTTAATATGCAGTTTGTATTTGTCATAGCTATTCTTCCAAGGAGGAAGGATCTCGTAATTTCATGGCTGCATTCACAGTCTGAAGTGATTTTGGAGCCCAAGAAAATAAAATCTGTCACTGCCTCTACTTTTTCCCCTTCAATTTGCCATGAAGTGATGGGAGTAGATCCTATGATCTTCGTTCTTGAATGCTGAGTTTTAAACCATCTTTATCACCCTCCTCTTTCACCTTCATCCAGAGGCTCTTAAATTCCTCTTTGCTTTCTGTCATTAGAGTGGTATCATCTGCTTATCTAGACTGTTGATATTTCTCCTGGCAACCTTCATTTCAGCTGTGATTCATCCAGCCTGGCATTTTGCATGATGTACTCTGCATATAAGTTAAATAGGCAGGGTGACAATATACAGCCTTGGTGTACTCCTTTCCCAATTTTGAACCAGTCTGTTGTTTCATGTCCATTTTTAATTATTTATTCTTGACCTGCATACAGATTTCTCAGGAGACAGGTAAAGTATATTTTGCTGTATGCTTTCTATTTGTCCCACTGGTTTTTGTTCCATTTTCTTGTCCTCAGTGGATTAACTAAATATTTTCTGTCCCTTGATTTTTATCTCCACTCTTGGCTTTTTGGGTATTCCTTTTTGTTTTAGTTTGCAGTGAGTTCTCTAGTATTTACAGTATGCATCTTTGACTCATTACAATGTAATCTACCTTTAAATAATATTATGCAAGTGTGTACAAAATGTTAAAGCAGCATCCTTTCTGCTTTGTGCTTCTGCTGTCAGATGTTTTACTTCTATTTGAGTTATAGGCCCTATTTTTTTTATTATCACTATTTTCTCTTTAAACACCCAGTTATATTTTAAAGAGTTTTGAAATGAGAAAAACGTCTTTTTTTATAACTATGGAACTTTTGGGAGGGGTTTGTTTGACATTTTAGTTGTATTGTCCATTTTTTGTTTGTCTCTTTTGAAAAGATTCGGAAGTTTAGCCACATGGCCACCTTGCCTGTGTCCTCAAGTCATTGTCTAATCTGTTCACATGTGTAGCCCATGTAAGTTCTCAGGGGTCACGAGTTAGTAGCTGTACTTGTTTGAAGAAATACTTCCCTTTGCTTTCCCTTAAATGCTAGTGTTTAAAAATGTGTGTGTGTGTGTGTGTGTGTGATCTGGGACAAAAGACTCTTCTAAACAAAAGTAGCAGTAGTAGTTTAGTCACTAAGTCACGTCTGACTCTTGTGACCCCATGCACTGTAGCCGTCCAGGCTCCCCCATCCATGGGATTCTCCAGGCAAGAACACTGGAGTGGGTTGCCATTTCCTTCTCCAGGATTCTAAACAGAGATACCAGTTTTTTAAATGGGGATTTGAAGGACAGTCTTCATTGCCAAACCTATTGCAAAAATACCATAAACATTGCTTAAATATTCAGGCTTTATGTTACCGTCTCCTTTGGAAGTGTTGGCTAACTGCAAAGGTTTTGTTTACTATAATGCACGAATTCCTCGCTTATCCACTGGTCATTACTCTGGCAACCTCATCTCCATGGAACCCTGGAGAAAATAATGAAGTAAAACAAATGGTTTCTACACAGTTCAACTAGATGGATCAAGGTCATTAAAAATAAATTTCATATATTTGACTAAAAGAAGAACTCCTGATTCAAAATATGCTTGCTTTCATTAAAAAATGTCATTCTAACCAGCTAGGCTGATTGGTTTCTTTGCCTTCAGCAAAAGGAAGAGAGAGGGAGATAGGGTTGGTAGGGAGAGAAATGAGGAATAAGCAGATACATTGTGTAGAGGAAGACATAATAACCAAAGTTGGTGTATTCCTTTGGACTGCAGTCTCCCTCAGCACAGCTAACACGGTCCATCTGTGATCTCTGCACTGTCGCTGACACGTGATGTTCCCTAAACGCTGTCTAAACAAAGAAACAAACAAACATGTGACTCAGAGGCTGAGGGGACACAGAAGAACTGCATGATGTTGAAAGAAGAATTTTAACAAAGGTAACACTTACAGGCTACTCTGCGATTAGGCAGAGTTCTTTCTGCTACGCTGCATGCTGCAGCAGGAACATTTCTATTTAGGGAGAATAGAAGTCAGCATGAAGCACGAGCTCCCCTTGCTACCAGCGATGTGTGATTCAGAAAAGGTTACATTTTGGAACCTGGGCGAGTACTTATTGCCTTCAGAAATGATTTCTATAAAAACCCCACACCTTCCTTTCTCCCCCCTCCCCCCAACTAAATCTCCATTTCTATCTTTGGCCCTCTATCTAGTTGTTTCGCCTCTTCATACTGAAGAAATCCTTTTGTGCCACGGATATCTCCTTTACCTGATCATGTTGCTAAAGTGATATGTTTCTGTACGCAGTGTAGATGCTAGAAGTAATTCTTTGTTCAACAAATTCATGGATGAAAAACATGTTCATAGTGATTTATACATACCCATACCTTAAATTCTAACCTTAAATTCTAGTAAATGTGCACACTTTGTAAAGAGGGACAGATAGTTCTGCTCTTTTAATGATGATCTATTCATTCAGTTTGCCCCCCAATATGTCATTCTCCTCAAGATTTTTAAACTGAAAATTGCTGCTAATGATAATCATCAAGACAGGTGGCACTCACTGAGTGGTGAGTGTGTGTGTGTGTGTGTGCGTGTGCATGTATGTGCCCCAGGAACTCTGCAACAAGCTTTCATGGATGATTATTTAATCTCACTACACTCGAGAAAGTAAGATATCTAATCTTATACGTGGGGAATTGAGACTTGCAGAGGTGAGTTTACAGAGTCCAAGTTTACACATCTAGTCCGGGGCAGAGCTGGGACCTGAGTGTTTGTGGTCTGACTCCCAAACCCATGCTTTAACATTCATACGATGTGCTGCTTCTTTCTCCCGTCATCTCCAGAAATAAAGTAGCAAACAATAGCTCAGTATCTGTTTTAATCACACTGAGTAAAATATAGCTTTCCTTTGCTGTCATTCAGTCATGACAATGGCAGAGTGCAATTAAACTAACCCTTAGTTTGAGAAGGGGCTCCCCAGGTGGCTCAGTGGTAAAGAATCCGCCTGCAATGTGGGAGACCCCGGTTTAATCCTGGGTCGGGAAGATCCCCTGGAGAAGAAAATGGCTAACCACTGCAGTATTCTTGCCTGGAGAATTCCATGGACAGAGGACCCTGGCAGGTTACAGTCTATAGGGTTGCAAAAGAGTCAGACATGACTGAGTGACTAATAGTTTGAGAAGAGAGTAGGAAAATACATATATCTATTCATAGGTACAGTTAATTAATTTGGTATGGTCAGTTACTTGTCTCCCTCCCCTCTCTCTCTCCCTTTTCTCCTTCCATCTTGCTCCTCTCCAGTTTGCTGGCTGTTCTGAATAATCTGGATAACTTCATTATTTCATGACTTCCATTTCCTTTTGGAGCACTTTGGTCGTAGTTTTCATTTCTCTTCTCAACTAGCTAAATCTTAATTCATATCACAATGTCATTCCATCCATCTGGATAACATTCATGAAACACACTTTTGAAACTATTTTCATTCAGAGGGCCCAAAGAATAAAACAAGCCAGGCTGATTGTATGGTTCTTGTGTAGCAACTGACAGGAAAATACTCAGTTTAATTTTCTTGGTGTCCAGATAGGGAACAAAATATGCCACCAATTTCTTTTCCTAAACAGAGCAAACCAATATGTACACATGCCTGAGGGCCTAGGGACACAGGGATGCTTTGTATATGACTTTAATAAAAAACGTGTTTTTCTTTTAAAATCTTCCATGAGCGAGATGGGAATCTAGGGGTTGAGGATGAGCAAAGGATGCCTGCAGTTGGGAATAAAGAAAAATGAGGCAAGCGAGAGCGAGAGGAGCTGATAAGATAAAATGCATTTAGGCTGTCGATCAGATGTCAGAAGCCATGCCCTGATGTTCTGAAATTGCCTTTTTATGTTGCATTTCTCAAAGGTGAGCTCAGAGTGCAAGCTTTAGTGTTCTTCTGGGAAAGAGCGAAACAAGAATAAATACAGTAGCGACAGCATATGCTATGATTTCTTCCCAATCTCAGTTTACCAAGATTATTAACAGAGACTTTTTAGACAAAAATGAGAGCAGTGGTTTGTTTTCTGGTTATATTGCCTCTCCGTGCTGCTTCTCTCTGTTGCTTCTTGCTAGCCTGGTCTTTCTTCTCGAGGTTCCCCATTTTGAGTATCATTAAGCATGTCAATATCTGTTCTCCAATCCCTGTCTTGACCTTAATGGTCACAGCCGAGAAATTATTTTCTTGCCTTCTTTGTTTGGCTGGAGTAATTCCACTCATTCTGTGAGCTTATTAATTTCCCCCCCTCATGTTTGATAAGGACATTTTACAGGGCAATCATGACTCAGAGTGCAGAATGGAATATAAAGTTAGAACTCCATTTTTTTTTTTTTTTGTAAGCAGTTAATCAGAGGGTGAGCAATCTGAAGTTGTTCCCTGACTGAAACATTCACATCTGATTGCTTTCCTACTCAGCTCCATTGTCAACCGCCTCTGGGTATCTCAAACAGCTCAGTAATGGCAGCACCTGGGTTGGGGTAATGGTCACAGTCCTGTTTTGATGGTTTGCTTTATAGTTTTTTGCAGACTCAAATAGCCTGAGTACAGGTGCAGTCTGAGGAAGCTAAATGCTGCGGTATTAGATCTAGAAACAGTTGAGATCTAAATGCCTGTGAACTCCAGGTCTTAACCCTCTCACCTCCTTATGCTTCCCTTGTGGTCTTAACTTGACCCAGGAGGGTGCTTACAATCTGCTATCTTCTTTGCTTATTGATCTAAAGACAGGGTGACCTTGATAGAAAACTTCTGGTCTTTTGCAAGCATTGTAGGTACTTAGCAGGAATTGCAGGCTTTCTCAGCTCTACTTTTACTCTGGAATCTGGTCGGCAGGCAGATCTATTCATTCCCCTCCCTGTGACTTGACATCAAATCTTCTACCAGGAGGACCTCGACTCCCGGGGGAAAGGGGAAATGAGGGATGAATGAACCTTCTATTGGTTATAAGAATGTGACCAGTACAGAATTTCTCTTTTATTTTTCTAAAGCCCTTCTGCATTTTTCAGTCTACTTCTCTGAGCTAACCAGGCCAAAAGGAAGATGATTAAGTCTCAGAAGAGGCACGAATTGGCCTGAAGGAAAAAGTTTTGGGGTGGACAGTTTGAAAGATGGAGAGCAAGAGTGATTAGGCAGTGGAAGAGAAGTCCCACCACTGCAGAGACCTGGGGAAAGATCAGCTAAGATATCAACATTAATGAGACAGAGCAAAGCCCCAGAGAATAAGCACGGCTTGACTGAAAGGAGGAGGGCAGGAAGAAATCATAACAGGCAGATGACAAGGAATGCCTTCCTGCTTGCTTCCCACCTTACAGTGTTCACAGGACAGTTTTTTTTGAGAGACAGTAAAACATCTTGATGGCAATTCTAGGCTATGTATATAAACCGTGAAGATGATTCTTCATTTATTCAACACATAACTTTGTTTTTTTAGCTCCTACTTTATGCCAGGTACTGAGTCAGCCTCTGAGAATACAACTGTATAAGATAAAAATGATACAGTCTTGTAGGGGAAAAAGTTGGGGGCTAGTGGCTCCCTGTGTGGAAGAGAGATAGGGAAGATGGACTAGGGACCCCCAAAGCTCAGGGTGCTGGGGAAAATTCTCCTCCCTCCCTGGTGGGAGGCGCTGTCCTCAATCACAGCTTCTTATGGGACTGGAGTCCCAACCCTCCAGCTGCCTGCTTTTGCCATCTTGTAAGGTGGCCAGGTTCTGGCAGCTGGGACTGTGAGGATTCTTTGCAAGGTTAGTACCCTCTCCCTCCCCCTAGGACCTACTTCCTGTCTGAGTGTTTTCCCACCAACCAGCTTGCTTTCCTGCTTGTTCTGGAAGAAGGTAGAAGATGAGGGCTTTCCTGGCAGTCCCGTGGTTAAGACTACACTTGCACTGCAAGGGCTGCAAGTTCGATCCTTGGTCGGGGAACCAAGATCCCATATGCCAGGCGGTACAGCCAAAAAAAAAAAAAAAAAAATGAAATCAATACATGACTTTAAACAAAGAAGGTAGACTAGCAGGAGGGCAGCCCTCGGTGTCCCTCCCGCAGCAGAAACCTTGTGTCCACAGGCTCCTCCCTCACCCTGCAGGCTGTGTGAGGGATGATGAGAGAATGTGGGCTGGTGGACCTGTTTTGGTTGAGCCTCTTTGCAAATTTGCTCGATAAAGTAAGTTCATACCTTGACTCTTGCTATAAGGTTTGACATTTGTCTTTCCCATAGCTCTGCTGCTCCTGCTGCTAAGTCACTTCAGTCGTGTCCGACCCTGTGCGACCCCATAAATGGCAGCCCACCAGGCTCCCCCATCCCTGGGAACACTGGAGTGGGTTGCCATTTCCTTCTCCAATGCATGAAAGTGAAAAGTGAAAGTGAAGTCGCTCAGTCGTGTCCGACCCTCAGCGACCCCATGGACTGCAGCCTTCCAGGCGCCTCCATCCATGGGATTTTCCAGGCATGAGTACTGGAGTGGGGTGCCATTGCCTTCTCCATCCCATAGCTCTGCAGCCACTTAAATTGGAATAACAAATACGTGTTGTGGCTGGCGCTCATTTTAAACAAGAGCTGAATGTCTTTACGAGTGGCATGTGCTGCCGTGGTCTCAGATCCCCATTGGCTCACTTATTTGTTACCTGCCCGGCCTCTGCACGCACTTGAAATTGCCTTCCTTGTGAGTGCAAGTGTGGTATGTTACATACGGGGACGCACAGGGCACCATGGGAGCATATGGGGGTGGGGGGCTGATCTGTGGGACTTCAGAGGACGTGGCGCTGAGGCTAAGACATCAAGGCTGAGAAAGAGTTAAGTAGATGAAGAGATGGGTGAAGATGTGATGGGCACAGACATGGAAGTTTTTCAGGCAGAGGACCCATGGAAAAGGCCCTCAGGACGAAAGACTTGGTGTCTTTATAGGAAAGGAAAATTCAACATGTGTGTAGCTTAAGCCCAGAGGATCTGCAGTTTGAAGAATATTTCTCAGATTAGTGATTAAATTGCTCCAAAGTCTTTTACAGTTTCTTTCCTGCTTCCTGTGGCCAACATATAGGGGAATCTCAGACTGGAGTTAAGGGTAGAATCTGTGTATAGCCTCAGAGTAGAATGGAATTGATGGAGACAAAAATCTTTTGTTTCTCCTCCATTTTTCCTTTTTTAAGGCCACTTCTCCTCTCTACATTAGAGAACTGTTTAAAAATGCTAAATAACTTGGAAGAAAATCTGAACTGCTATGTAATTTCTTTCTAATCTTCTTTATATTTTCCCTCTTTAATCCCTCCTTGCCTTTGTTTCTTCTTCTTTCTGAAGAAGGACTTAGGTATAAAAATGAGCAAAATAATTCCTTGCAGTTAATTTTATCTTCAGTAGTTTGGAAATCAGGTACAGCCTGGTCCCTAGAGAAGCCCTAATACCTCTTATTGGAAAATAAGACCTGCAAGGACAAATATGATCGAAAAATATGAGGTTCAGTTTTCCCTGTTGAAAAGAAAGAGCTCTCTCTCCTGTCGCTTCTTCTCAGAACATTTACCCTAGAAAACTTGTAAGCAGGTACTTTCTCTCTGTCTTTGAAATGCATCATTTTAGAAACAGAATAAGCCTTTTTGTCAGCTTTATGACCCAGGACTGTCTTTCTGAGGACCTGGGAGACTTCTCTTTGAAACCCAAACATCAAAGGGAATGGCCCCCTGCCTCCCAGCTTCTCTGGGAGGATGGTGGACTGACTTCAGTGGGTGCCTTGTTCCACGTTGTAAAACTACCACCTGTCACAGACATCGCTCTCTGCTCCCTTGTGGATTAAGTTACTGAGCTAACATAGATGGTCACCCCAGTTACTGGGTAAAGTTAGGATGAATTATGTGTGACAAATGGTGCTCTCCAGTCCTCTTACTTGAGGATTAGTTATGGTTTATCTTGAAAACACTTTCTTTCTGTCCTTGAAAACTCTTAGCAGATTGCCTGTGATGTACATCGCATTCTGGTTTAATGCTTTTTCAATAATGAGTGATTTTTTTTCTGTATAGAGAGGATCTGAGGGTTGGAAAAAGAGGTTTTCTTCCCCTGTATTTCCCCAGGAGATCTTAAAGAGGGTAATTTTTTTTTTGGACGCTGTTCCAGAGCCATGCACTGGCCTTTTAGCAGAACCCAGTACTTTGAGAAATGGAAGCTGTCCTCCTCTAGCACTCAGTTGCTGGGCCTGAAACAAGTTCTCTTTGGCAGATGAATGCCAGCCCTTTCAGATTTTCCCAGGTGAACCAAGCACTGTGTGCTTTCAAAAGTTCTCAGCGAGGCTTTCATTTCAAATTCATAAAAGTTATCAGCCAACTTTCAGCAATTGTTTAATAAAAAGCAATCAGCCAGCCAAAAATATAATGGCTTTTATGTCAGAATATACTGGAGACAGCTGCTAAGTGGGCCACTAGCAGCCCCTGGGCCACATGCCCCAAGTCCCAGGCATATGCACAGACAGGCACAGCAGCACAGCGCATATTGGGCGTAATAAACCCACCCCTACTCCCGGCCTCTTCCCCCCAACCCAGTCTCCCCACTCCAGAGAAAGTAACAGAAGGAGACTCTCTGGAGTAAATTGTCACAGTCAAGATGCACAAAACTCATTCATTAGGCAAGGATCTAATCTGGCGATAGACACAGAAAGCCCTAGTTCCCTAGCCTGGTTTGGATAAAATCCATGCGAATCTTATTGCATTGCAGAAAAATGATTAAAAAAAAAAAAACCTCCACCAAACAACTAATTCAACAGCATTCATCAAGAAAATTGAACTCAGATGAGAGACTTTTCTTTATCTGTTTGCTTCTTCCAGTCTAATATGGATAGCGAAAAAGTTTCTGGAGTTTTCTCTTCCTTGCAAAGATGGTTTTATTCCCCTCAGTGTTTTTTGACACAGTCACGTTCATTGCTCTGTCTTGCTCCTCGGGAGATGTTCCAATGATTGAGATATTCATGATAGCCTCATATGTCTTTTGTTGTCATTAGAAACACAAATCCAGATAGGTGCTTGTTTTAATCGTGGGGGTGGGAAAAAAGGAAACTCTCCTGAAATTTTTCACCAGCAAGTAAGGCCATTTTTTTCCCCCATCAAAAGTATGTTTATTTTGAGAACAAAGCGTAGGCAAACCACCTTTTGTTTATACAGCGCTTTCCCATCCCAAAGGATGCCATGGTTTATAAACACTCTGAAGCTGTTTTTAGAGCATTCACATTGCCTGTCTCCTAAGGACAGATCCTGGAGGGTGCTCTGTATCCACACTTCCTGGACTTTTCAGAGTGCCAGCAAAACCTTATTGCATAGCTAAGAAAAATGTGTAATGTTTTAGAAGATAATGGGAATATTTTCCCTGAAACATTAAATAGCAGAGTGTGGGCCATAGAGTTCCAGAATAATCCTTGGAATTATTCTGTGGATCTCCAGAGGGTCTTCAAACTTCAATTCATCCTTCAGTCCTTTCCCTTCCCCCAAGAAAATTTTCAGCAGAGCTAAAGAACACCCCTCATTTCGATAGTTTGCTAGGAGGACTCACAGGACTCAGCGCAGAATGGACATGGCTAAGATTCATTACAGTGAAAAATACAAAGTGAGTCAAGGCAAAAGGCATGTGGAGTGAAGTGGGGAGGAAACGAGACTGAAGCCTCTCCTGGTGGAGAGGACATTCTTCACTCCCCAGTGATGAGTTGTGGAAACATATGTGGAATGTTATCTACCCAAGAAGCTTGTAGAGATTTAGTATCCAAGTTTTTAAATTGAGGACCAAGTGTTTAAACAGAGGATCAGTACCCTCTGCCTGACACGTCCAAATTCCGGACTCCCAGAATAAAAGCAGGTGTTCAGAATAAACTATATTGTTTGTGCAGTTTAGGCACAGTGAGCCATTCTTATCAGTTCTGGAAATTTGTGGGAAAACTCCCCAAATCCCAGTTCCCAGATGTCAGCCAAGGGCTAAGCTTGCAGCAGGCCTCTCCAAAGATTGCATTCTCACAGATTGCAGTCTCCTGTCTCACAGACAGTTAACTGTGTTAACTCTTCTTTGCACAAGTAGCATTATGGACTGATCATTCCAGCCTCTCTTCTTTCCTGCCTCATCCCCTGAGATGGGGAGTGTGTGGGGGGTTAGGAGGCAGCCGGTGGGGACCTACTGTATAGCACATGGAACTCTGATCAATGTTTTGTGGCAGCCTGAATGGGAGAGGAATTTAGGGGAGAACGGATACACGTGTATGTACGGCTGAGTCCCTTCTGTGTTCACCTGAAACCATCACAATGGCTGTACGGTTGTATCACAACTATTGGCTGTACCTCAATACAAAATAAATTTTTTTAAAAAGAGGCACCTTGTGGGAGTCAGCTCCTGAGAAGAGGGTAGACGAGGGGCAGAAATGTTGGTGAGAAGTAAAAGGCAAGGATTGGACTCTTAAGGTAGGTCCAGGGTAGTGAGGATTCCAAGAGGTAGTGTGGTGAAACTTAAAAAGCAGACATTTTAGAACTGGGCTGAGTTAGGTTCAAATCCTGCTTGATATTTCTATAGCACTTAAAGAAAAAATTTCAGATCTTTCTTGTCTCTGCTCATACAGATAAGCCTGTTGTTTGGTAGGAAGTGAGGTTGTGCATTTCAGGGGAAATATCAGAGAGAGGAGACCTCCAGGGCTGCTAGTTAGTAGGTGAGTCAAAAATGAAATTAGTATTTTTGAGTACAGATCCAGTGTTTTAACTTTGGGTTGGTTTCCTGATTTTTTTTTTTTTAAATGATTATATTTGAAACCTTAATGTATATAAGCATTTACTGGTGAGCATGCTAAGGGTCATATGAAGATGTTAGTGATGTGGTCTCTGCTTTCAAGATGCTTACAGTCTAACGTGAACCTCATGGGGCACAAGAGAGATTTTAAATGCATCAAATGCATTTATGAAATTACATATTTTTTAACTCTATGATGACAGAGGATAGAACAAAGTGAGCGATAGAGAGGATATTTGCCATGCACAACAGCTTCTTCCCATAACTCACCATTAATGTATCACCTATCAATTTGACTCCTCTTGTTAGACTTGTATTTCAAATCTTTGCTATCATTTCAGATTATATCATCTCCTGAGTCAACCAATTAAAGTAGAGCTCTTGGGGAAGGAGCATCTTAATCTACTTGTCTGATGTGTTCATCCAAATAACAATAGCACCAAGTTTGATTTTATTTCTCTAGCCTGAGGGTTCTTATCTTCCTTACCTGTCTACAGATAAAAAGTCATCTTTTTTTTCTTTTTTTTTTTTTTAACTGTTTCTAGGCTTTATTCAGGGACTTCCCTGGTGGCTCAGATGTTAAAGAATCTGTCTGCAATGCGGGAGACCTGAGTTCTATATCTGGGTTGGGAAGATGCCCCAGAGGAGGAAACGGCAACCCACTTCAGCATTCTTGCCTGGAGAATTCCACGGAAAGAGGAGTCTGGTGGTCTACGGTCAGGCTGAGCGACTAACACTTTCACTTTCAGGCTTTATTCAAGTCCGTAATTGTTCAGACTATTGTCCAGAAAATCGTCTGGAGAATACCAGCATGAAAACCAGAACAGCAAACATGTTCTCAATTCAGTCTTTGTGTGGCTTTGAGAAATGTTTTGCTAATTTCATGGGAGGAGTCTCACATTTGACCTTTGTTTTTAGGACCACCAGACTTTTTCCCCAAGCACCTAGCCAGGTCTCCTGGTTTTCAGTTCTCTGCTACACTCCATGGCCTCACATTCAAATATATAGACTTATACAACTAGAGTTTGTGTACTCATTCTATTAAAGGCTTTTGATTCATCTGCTCTGTATTTTACAATCATTTTAGAATAGAGGCCAGATCATACTGTGATTGACGATATCAATTCTTAAATCATAAGTGCTTTGTTCTAGTCCCAGCCCAGACACTTGGCAGCTGTGAGACACTGGGCAATTTACTTACTCTCTGTTTTCAATTTCCTCACTTGTTAGATGAGGAATAAAATATTAGTACCACTCTTAGGATTAAATAAGAATATTTTTGACATGCTTCAAGCAGTGTCTGACACTTTGTTATGTTTGAAAAATATGGAAGTTAGAACAATTGTCTTATTCAATATTAAAGTCTCTCTTGGATTCTTTTTATTACAAATAATTGCTTTGAGTTGTGTCTTCCATGATAAACCTTTACTAGTTGAAAGAGACTGGTACAGAGATCCAGTCTTCTTACAAATTCACATTTTTTTTTAGTCTATAACATAGTTCTCCCATGTCAGAAATCTGATTTACACCAAATCAGAACCAGAACTGAGAAATTCTGTTGAAATAAGACTGTGCTTATGATTAACAGGAGAGAGAATACCAAGAGTTCCCCCCTTTTTTTTCTGGTTGAAAATGTGCTTACAAAGCTCTTATCCTGACAGATTCTACAATGTTTCTTCCTTTTTTTTAAAATTTACACTAACGTTTTGAATTCATTCTTCCTAGCAAATAGGGCAGTTGAGGCAGAGACATTAGTTTGAGTGGGTGCATAGATCAGTGTTGCTCTAAGGAAAAAAAGTATTGATGTGTGATCAGGCGTAACTGTAACATACAAGAAAAAAAAGTTTAGGGAGAGAGAGAAATTCTCTTGAAATGAGAAAATAGAAACAGGGTGCCCAGCACACAGTAGGTATTAAGCAAATGCTGACTCCTGTCTGTTGCTTTGCGTGGCTGCCAGGAGCAATTTCTTTCCGCTCAGTATTTGTGTTGACCTTTCTTTCCCTTTAGTTAAGAAAACACAAGGTGTTTTTTTTTTTTTTTCTTTCTTTCTCTTTTTTTAAAGGCCAGTACCATAAACTGTGTGATGTTTAGCTTCTGCAGAGGTGTGAAGAAGTCCTGCTGTTAAAAGGGGAGTGAGGTTTTTTTGTTTTTTTTTTAAATTGGGTGGAAGCCCAGAAAATGTTAGACAAGCCAAGGTGAAAACTCATCCTGACTCATGACAACGTGCACACGTGTGTATGTTTAGGGGTGTGAATGTGTGTGCCAAGAAGAAGAAAGGAATTAATCCAAAGTGCAAGATGGCAAAACGGTTTGACCCATTACTCACCACCCAACGTGTGGTTTCCCTCCTTAGCCTTTGTTAGAAGCTACAGTTAGCCAGCTTTAAATTTCCGATTTTAGAAATACACAGTCCAATTAAAGTGGCATTTTGTGAGCTGAGCAGACAGATCGTGACCATTTATTTGGTCAAACCAGAGACCAAGACTTAATTATTTGAACCTCACAGACTTTTCAGAACTTAGGATCAGAGTAGCGGCTCCTATCCACTGAAGTTTAGTACAGTAGGGGGTCCCCTTAAGGGAAAAGGTTTGTGGTTGGACAGACTTCCTGTTTAAAAATGTTCCTCCTGAGTCTGGCTCCCTGGGCTATCGTGCAGGTTCTCATTAGCTATCTATTTAATACATAATATCAATAGTGTATGTCTGTCAATCCCTACCCAGTGCTCTGTGGTGACCTAAATGGGAAGGAAATCCAAAAAAGAGAAGATATATGTATATGTACAGCTGATTCACTTTGCTGTACAGTGGAAAGTAACACAACATTGTAAAGCAATTAGAGGCCAATCAAAATTAATTAAAAAATAAATAAAAGCACTCCTCATATTTCCTTCAGTTACAGACACAGCTTTAAACAGGAACATGCTTACCAAAGCTTCAACAGCAGATGTTCAGAATATAAACCCCTTGTTCATAATAGATTGTTGAAGGGAGTGAGATATGAAAACGTAGAGCCCTGAAGATAACTGTAGATCAAAGGTAAAAAATTCTGTTTCCTTTTCAACTCCTTTTAGAAGAGCATATTTCAAACCGAAATGCTGCAAACTTGACTCTCCTGGTAGAGACACAAATTTGTATCCTCAGCCAGTCCATCCAAAGGAAATCAGTCGTTAATATTCATTGGAAGGACTCATGCTGAAGCTGAAACTCCAATGCTTTGGCCACTGGATGCAAAAAGACTCTGATGCTAGGAAAGATTGAAGGCATGAGGAGAAGGGGACGACAGAGGATGAGATGGTTGGATGGCATCACCGACTCAATGGACATGAGTTTGAGCAAACTCTGGGAGTTGGCGATGGTCAGGGAGGCCTGGAGGGCTGCAGTCCATGGGGTCGCAAAGAGTCGGACACGACTGAACGACAACTGAACTGAACTGAGGGGCACAAATGTGTGGGCTTCTCCTTCCTAATGAGGAAAAGTGGAGGCTTTTGAAAAGCTGGTGTCAGCCCTGCCCCAAGCCGGCGTGTTTCGCAGGAAGGACCCCAGTTAGGGAGGGTGGCAAAGACTGCAGCCACCTCGAGGCCTCCGGTTGCCCTGTTATCCGATCCTCACCTGCTCCCCTGCGAAGAGGAAAAACAAATTTTTCTCTAATGGCCCAGATCGTCTTCGATACCTACCAGCAGGAGTCTCTGACAACTTTGTTCTCTCAGGTTTTAGAGATTTAAAGAGAAACAAAATATTACACTTCCAACTGGTGCAGGAAGAAGCCAAAATCTACCTCATTAGTGAATGGAAAACATGGGCCCCTTTGGGCCAGATCAGGAGGTCAGTGTATATCTGGCTGAAAGGCCCTATTTATTAACCAAATACCCATTACATGGGTCACATCCAAGGCCAGCCTGATGAGTAGGCAACTCCCCATATGGTTTCATTTCAGGGGCTGAAATACCATTCCCTTGATCCTCCAAATGGAAAATATGGCTCCTGTGTGCCCACTGATGCCTGAAATGTCTTTTATAGGAAAAAATGCCTTCCATTTAGAAGTCAATAATAAGGTTCATAATGAACACACCTTAGGTGTGACCTAAGAACACACAGAGGTGTGAGTGACTGAGTCTGGACTCTCTTGAGAGTGAGTTTAATGGTTCAGGGAAGAAAGAGCCTCTGCCTTGAACAGGAAGAAAGATATAAACAGGGAGCATGTGTGTGTTCTCTGGTGTGTCCGACTCTCTGCGACCCCATGGACTGTAGCCCGCGGGTCTCCTCTGTCCATGGGACTCTCCAGGCAAGAGTACTGAAGTGGGTCACCATTTCCTCCTCCAGGGGATCTTCTGACCCAAGGATCTAACCCACGTGTCCCACATCTCTTGCGTTGCAGGTGGATTCTTTACCACCGCCCCACCTGGGAAACCCAACAAGTAAACAGGGAGAAGGGAGCAGAAAGGGAAGATCGGAGCCAGCCAACTCGCTTCATTTTCTGTTGGTCACTTTCAAAGTGAGATGGAAAGCACTCAGTGTCTGGCACACAACAAGCTCTTAATGTTAATTATTCTTATTTACAGTTACGGCAGGTTCAAGACGGGCCATGCCATTTTGGAGGTGAACCTACAGGCTCCCTACTCTGAAGCTATACAGTGCCTTGCACATAAAATCAATTGAAAATTATTCCTGTTCCATTTTCTCTAACCTCTCCCCATTCTAACATTTTCTCTTTGCTAATCTTTTGCTTAAGGGAATCTAAAGGAGTCTTACAGGCTTTATCTTAAGAACGGGGGCACAATTAGAAGCATATCTAAGCTAACTGTTGGCATTCAGCCGCATACCACACGTCTCTGTCACATTTGTGTATCTTGTCTTTCCTAATGTCATGAAAGAATCCTTGATTAATATCTGTCTAATGCTGGAACCCTGTGACTGTAATCATCTATTCAAATGGCTCACATCCAGGCACATCACCTGCACACAGCCTTCTCTGATTATTCCAGTTCACAGCGAGTTCTTTATCTGAACGTCTTGAATGGTACCAATTACTCTTAGCTCTCATTTGGTGTTCATATATACACTAAGTTGCCTACATATGAACCTGCAGGTTGCAAACTTTCAAAGATGTGAATGTGCTTCTACCCAGACATCACTGGATCCTGTTTTCAGGAGGGTGGATAGAATCCAGCAAGGAACCAGAACCTGTACCATCAACATCAAGTATGATTGACATTGCAGCTTGCCCTCTGTCTCCTATTTCTGACGATCTTTCAGCTCTACCATCTCTCTCTATTCAGCTCTACCATCTCTCTCTATGCCTTCCTCCTCCAATCAGTAACTCTTCTTGCCTATTCACTCAAGGCTAGCCCCCATATGCCAGCTGTTGTACCACACTATGGTACTTTTCAAGGTATACTGTAAAATTTAAAATATTTTCTTTATTTTTTGTATGTGTTTGTGAAAAGTATTATAAACCTACTGCAGTATAGTACTGTATAGCTGATTGTGATACTTGGTACCTAGGCTGACTTTGTTGGACTTAACGAACAATTTGGACTTAGGGATGCTTTCTTAGACTGGAACTCGTTCATATGTAGGGGACTTACTGTGCCTCCTTAGTAAAAAGCTTAATAGTTTTGTCTAGTTTTGTTATTAACATATACATGGTTATTTAGCATTTAATATGTATGTGTGTTTTTATCTTTCCAACTGGACCATAAAGTACTTGTTAAGGTCCAGGTGGTCGGTGGCCTCTGAGATAATCTGCAATGATCCTCCTGTCCAGGTATTCATGCCCTTGGGTAATCCCTTCCCCCCCAGCTGCCCAATGAACTTGCTCATTTGATTGCAATGACTAGAATAAGGCAGAAGTGTCAGGATGTCACTCCAAAGATTAGGCTACAGCAAGTCCACGACTCCTGTCCTTTTAGCACAATCCCTCTTGCCTGCTTGATGTGGTGGAAGCCAGTTGCCGTGTTGTGATCTACCCTGTGGAAGGAGCTGAGGAAAGCCTCTGACTAACAGTTGGAAAGAAATTGAGAGCCTCTGTCTCCCAGTATATAGGGAATCACATCTTGAGGACAACCACACGAGTGAGCTTGTAAACAGCTTCTCCATCAGCTGAGCCTTTGTATGAGAATATAGCCCTGCTTGATACCTTGACTGCTATCTTATGAGAGTCCTGGAGGCAAAAGCACCCAGGGAAGTCATGCTTGGATTCCTGATGAACAGAAACTGTGAGATAATAAATGTTTGCTGTTTTATGCTGTTGATTCTTGGATTAACTTGTTATCCAGCAGTAGATAATTAATGCAGTCCATTTCTTGCAGTCCACTTATGGGCTAGTACTGTAAGCCTGGAACAAACATGGAGAAGTCTGCTTGTGGTTATCTAGAGAATATCTGTTTTTGTTTTTTTCTGCCCCCCTTATCTGGTGGACAGGGTGAGAGACAGAACCTTGGATTTGGTCCCACAAGGCCTGGATCCCTTAACTGCCCTCTTGGTGTACGAGGCCAGGTCAATAAACAAGAGAAGCTCAGGAATAGTGACCAAATCAAGAGGACCCTTCAGGGGCTCAATGACACTGTGCCTCGATGTCGGACACGATTGAAGGCCCATCTCTGCTCCAGAGCCCCTCACGGGATTGCCTAAGACCTCAAAGACCCCAGGGCATTACAGGCTGGCTTCTCCCTCTGCCAGATTCTACCGTCTTCAGCTTCTCACAGTGTACCTCTCAAGAGCACCTCCAATAAGCCCTTTGTACACAGCTCCTCATCTCATTCCAAGACAGTCAAGACCAAGGGGAAGCAACCAGTGAGCTCTGCCACTCACTGCCATGAGCAGGAATGTGGACCCGTCATCAGATGTTGTTGCTCAAGAGAAGATGGATATGTAAGTGTGTAAGTGAATTATTCCAGTCTTTCCATATTGGCAGATAATTCAGATTCAAGGGAAAAAACATCTCTGAAGTGAAACAAAACACACCTGTGGGCCAGATTCAATTAATGGACCATGGGTTTGAGTCCTCTACTCCCCATATCTGCATGCATTTGATATCTCTGTTTATAGTGCTCCACCATGTGATTTCCCTGGAGGTTCGGTGGTTAAGACTTTACATTCCCAACGTAGGGCACATGGGTTTGATTCCTGGTTGGGAAACTAAGATCCTGCATGCTGCAAGGTGCAGTCAAAAACATAAATAAAAAACCACAAAAACCATACTGGTGCATCACTTGTTTAAGAGAAGAACTGGACATTTTGTGCATGAGTGGGAGTGGGGCAAGTGGGCAAAGCTGAGCTTTCTTTGGCTTGGGTGCCGTGTAACTGAGTCCTTCAATAACATGATTCCCATTTCCCTTTCCTTCTTTCCCTGCAAAATGTGCTGAACAAGTGGGCTTCTAACTTTTCTTGAATATGAAGAGTAGACATTCCCTTCTCCCATCATGTTTTTGATCCTCTTCCTAAAGGTGTCTGATACTTAGGGTGAGCAAACACCCTGTTTTACGTGTGTCTTCCCCATGTAATTCTTAATACAGCGATGTAATTCTCTCCTTTCCTCTCCCTGACATGTTCCCATGTGGATAATGAGTTTTGCCTCTGATGGGGGAAGGATGTACTGTTACCTCTCTGGATATCTTTTTTTCTTTCTCTGTGAATAAAACCTTTGGACTTTCAGGATAATTAAGATATGCTGCCTTCTAAAGAATGAAATTCATTAAAAGTAACATTTTTCTCTTGCAGGCTGACATCATCCCCGATGTCCCAGTGCAGCAATTTGACCCAGTACTACTTTCCAGGGGAATAGTTTTCACACTCACTTCACAGTTTAAACCAATTTGATTTCACTACTAATTTGCCTTATTTTAACTTGGATATGCTGAAGTAGTCCAGGCCGCTTCCAAGCACTTACCGCCTCATTAGCCGATGGCTGTAGTCTAATGACTTTCAGAGCAAATGAGCGCTTCCAGGGTGGTGGACGCCCGTGGAAATAGTTCTTTGCAAACTAAAGGAGAGGACGTCAGAATTGGATTTAATTCCACCCTTTGTTAGCTTTGGGATAGTTAGCATTTATTTAAATGAACTTGTAATTATTTTCAGATCGATAGGAAATTCCTGGGTAAATAGACTGAAACCATCACTTGGCATTTTGTCTAAGGCAGGTTCAGTTCAGTTCAGTGGCTCAGTTGTGTCCGACTCTTTGTGACCCCATGAAGCACAGCACACCAGGCCTCCCTGTCCATCACCAACTCCTGGAGTTCACTCAAACTCATGTTCATCGAGTCGGTGATGCCATCCAGCCATCTCATCCTCTGTCATCCCCTTCTCCTCCTGCCTCCAATCCCTTCCAGCATCAGAGTCTTTTCCAATGAGTCAACTCTTCGCATGAGGTGGCCAAAGTACTGGAGTTTCAGCTTCAGCATCATTCCTTCCAAAGAAATCCCAGGGCTGATCTCCTTCAGAATGGACTGGTTGGATCTCCTTGCAGTCCAAGGGACTCTCAAGAGTCTTCTCCAACACCACAGTTCAAAAGCATCAATTCTTCGGCGCTCAGCTTTCTTCACAGTCCAACTCTCACATCCATACATGACCACAGGAAAAACCATAGCCTTGACTAGACAGGTAGTATCATCTAATTCCCTTTGCTAGTGTTTTATTTAAGGGCAAGTATGAGAACAGCTTATAAGCCGTGAGTCATAGAAGAAAATCAGTTGTGGTAATTTGAGAAAGATTTTGCTATCTGGAAAGACAAGAGATGGTGATGAGGCTGGTTCTGTTTTTCTGCCATGAAGTGGTGTGCCAAGACTTTGTGATTGGTGCTATGGCAGCTATCTCGAAAGCATGAGGTTAAAAGCTTAGAGACAAAGAACCAACATGCGGAGGAGAATCTTGCAGAAGGAAGGAAAGAATTCAGGTGTTTGATAATGTTCTGAAACAGTTTCTCTACCTCTAGATCAGCTACTTCCAGACTTATTGTCCTGTGAGAAAGTGAAATGTCTTTATTGCTTAAGACACTCTTGATTTGAAATCTATCAAAATATCTCTGACAAGGTCCAAGGAAGCTCAAGGAACAAGATTATTTTGCCTGTAAGTGCCAGAATTTCCTGGATATTGATTTTCATATATTTCAGGTGACTTGAATCAGAATTGGAGAAGCCTTCTGAGCATCAGTGTTTCAAAGTCTTAGCTATTTAGATTAAGTTTCTTCACTGTTATGCTTCATAACTGAGCAGTGCCGCAGCTCTTCCTTTGACATACGGCAGGGGCATCGGTTAGACATGTCAGGTGACAGCATGGAAGTTTTAGCTTTGGTGCATTTTGCCTTCACGCTTCCCTTTGCTAATTATTCGTGCAATTAACATATATTTATTGAGCACTTGATATGTGTTAGGTTTGGGAATTTAGGCAGAAATGCTCCCCTCCTTCTTAGAACTTACATTCTAGTAAGGTTGTATAATTTCCATATTCATCTAGCCTTTTAAAAGAAATTTATTTATTAGATATGGACTATTTTAGAAGTCTTTATTGAATTTGTTACAATATTGCTTCTATTTTATGGGTTTTTTTTTTTTTTTTTGGCCATAAGGCACGTGGAGTCTATTGAACCCATGCCCATGGATTGGAAGGTAAAGTGTTAACCACTGGACTGCAGAGAAGTCCCTTATCTGGCCTTCTGATGCAGAATTCTAAGGATTCCCCAGATGTTGAGGTGCAAGAAAACTTCCTAGAATAGATGTGTGGCTCTTTAAAAATGTTAGTAGCAGGAAACTCTTTTTGTATTCCTTTTATTTTCTATGGTATTGGAAGATATTGAGATAGTGGTGAAATGTTGCATTGAGATTTTCTTATCATTGCTAAAGCCTATTCAAAAGAGCTATTCTGGAACCAGGATATTGTACGCTTTGTAGATGACTCATCTGGAGTTTTCAGATTAGTAATAGTAACAGGGGCTTCCCAGGTGACTCAGTGTTAAAGAATCTGCTTGCCAATGAAGGAGACGCAAGTTCAATCTGTGGGTCAGGAAAATCCCCTGGAGAAGGAAATGGCAACTCACTCCAGTATTCTGCTTGGGAAATCCCACGGGCAGAGGAGCCTGGCGGGCTACAGTCTGTGGAGTTGCAAAAGAGTCAGACACAACTTAGTGACTAAACAACAGCAATAGTAATAGATTAGTAATTAGAAATTGCTAATTTGGATTTCTTTATGTATGAAAAGTGAAAGTGAAGTCACTCAGTTGTGTCCGACTCTTTGCGACCCCATGGTGTGTGGCCTACCAGGCTCCTCCGTCCATGGGATTTTCCAGGCAATAGTACTGGAGTGGGTTGCCATTTACACACACATAAATACACATTCAACTCCCACCATAATATTCTCAAATAATCCAGGTCATCCATACCAAAGTGGGTGATGGTAACTCATAACAAGTTCTCCCAGCTTTTATGTTTGTATTGAATCAACTGTGAATCCTAGGATTCCAGGACTTTCATTGGGATGAAAGGGAAGTCACTGTACCTTGAGTGGGTCCTCCATGTTCATAAATGGGTAAGGACGATCAATTTGAGAGTTCTTGCGAAGCAACTCTACTTCCATAATCACCTGCGGTTTATTTGGATTTTCTGGATGGGTGAACCATTACTTACTGGTCCTAAAGTAGCCTCTCTTTATCATGAAATGAATGCATTGAGCTAGTGCGTTGTAGCTTTTTGCTGATTTGTCTCCTTCATATCTTAGATCCCTATGGGGCTGTTCAACCACCCAGCATTAATATTTATAGAGAGTGCTGGGTCAGACAAGGCTGGATCTTTGTTTGGCAGCTTTCTTTGGTGGTTTTGGTATTCTGTGGTACAAAAAAATATACTCCCTTATAGTTGTATTTATGGAAAGTAAGTTGATAGTGTTTTTTTTGATGTCTCCTTTGCTTTTCCACACAGTCTCCTTTTATTCTCCTTTGGTTGAAATTCTAATTAAGGTTATCTTCAAAAGTCCCTTTAGCAAAATTTGCTTAAAACAGGGGTTTATTTTTAGGCCAGTTTTCTCCATTTCTAATGCCAAACCAGAACAGTGATTGTGCTTACCTGTCTCCCAACTCCCTTTAAATGTCTAAAATAAACCTCTTGGTCTCCTTCTTCTATCATGGCCAGATTTTCCAATCTGTATTTCAAAAATGGTGCCTGGAATTGGTGACCATGACCTTGTTCCAGTACTTGTTTTAAGAAGCAAGTTATATTCTAGATCTTTGCCTAGCCTAATGGTTGGAGGCATGTAAATCAGCCTGTATTATTACTATTTTTTCAATTTTCCCAGGGAAACATTCATATTTATTTGTGGTCCTATGTTTCAAAAAAATTTGCTTCATTAAAAAAAATTAATCGGTTAGAGCCAATGGGGCAGAAAATAGCTTAGTCCTGTGATGAACTGTTTGCTATGTGTGTGGTTATAAAAACCTTTAAGGTAAATTTGAAACAGAAAACCAAGCAACAATCTGCACTGTTGTCTCAGCTGTGTCTAGGAACTAGATCCATGGATGGTGAATAGTGAAAAATATTTTGCATCATTAAAGTCTACTTTTTCATTTCTAAAATGTATACCCTTACTGTAAGATGCGACTATATCCATATGTGAAGGATGAACATTTTTCTGGACTTTTTGTAGATTTGATCAACCAGTTCATTAATGATATTAATTCTGTATTATATTAATTGATTGACTATCAGCTTCTGCCTCGGTGTGAATCTGACACTTGGACTTAACAAGGAGTGATAACCTACTTGTGCTTTAAGGAGTAGAAACCAATTGGAGCAAAAGTAACGGACTTCTTAATTTTAAAATATGCCTATTTCTGATGTGGAAATTAGTAATTCTTCTAGCAAAATTAGGACTTGACTTTGAGATGGTCTGATTACAAGCCTATTAGCCTTCTTCTCTATTCCTTTAAGACTTTCCCTCTCAGTTACTCCCTGCTGCTAAGATGATGTTAGTGCTAATAGCATTGTCCCTTAGGCAGACCCGAGTCCTCAGACCCAGCACTCCCATCTTCTCTCCTTCCCTGCCCCCTCCCTCTGTCTCCCTCCAGTTCTCCAAAAGCAGTTCTTGGTGAGGAGTGGAGAGGGTGGAGAGGCAGTATTAAATGCTTTGATTTCACAGACCTTCAAGCTCTTACTGGCAAGAGAGTTGAACAGAAATAATATTGTTTAAAACTTCTGTAAGTATAGTTCATTGACAAGAAGCTGAGAGACTTGAGTAACTCAAGATCAGATGTGCAAGGAATATGCATGCATGCTAAGTTGCTTCAGTTGTGTCCGACACTGTGTGACCCTATGGACTGTAGCCTGCCAGGCTCCTCTGCCATGGGATTCTCCAGTCAAGAATACTTAGAAAGATGGTAACAATGACCCTGTATGCGAGACAGCAAAGCAGACACAGATGTAAAGAACAGACTTTTGGACTCTGTGGGAGAAGGGGAGGGTGGGATGATTTGAGAGAATAGCATTGAAACATGTATATTACCACATGTGAAATAGATCACCAGTCCAGGTTGGATGCATGAGACAGGGCACTCAAAACGAGTGCACTGGGATGACCCTGAGGGATGGGATGGGGAGGAGGATAGGAGAGGGGTTCAGGATGGGGAACATATGTACACCCATGGCTGATTCATGTTAATATATGGCAAAAACAACTACAATATTGTAAAGTAATTAGCCTCCAATTAAAAAAAAAAAAAAAGAACACTGGAGTGGATTGCCATAGCCTCCTCTAGGGGATCCTCCTGACCCAGGGATGGAACCTGAGTCCTGCATCTCCTGCATTGCAAGCAGATTTTTTTTTTTTTTTTTGACTCCTGAGCCACTGGGGAAGCCCATGCGAGGAATATTGCTTCTTTATTCTTCTATAATACGACAGTATTTTTCCAACGTTCCTTCAGCTGTGTTCTCCATCAGGTGCAAGGTTAGGAGGATTTACGGGTTGCTGTGGCCTTGTTTGAGTGTGTTGGGGAGGGGGGGCGGCTTGTAGCCCTCCAGGTCATATGTCTACCCAGGAATCTGCTTAGATATACATCACCAGGTTTGGCCCTTGATTGTTAGTCGAAATAAGAGAGCTGTGCAGATGCACCTGATCTGGGCAGCAGAGCCTCTTCTCTGTTAGCAGCTTTAGGCTCTGTGCCATGTTTAATGCCAGTGATTATTCTGATGCCACTGACGCCAACTGGTACATAGGGTGATCTAAGAGCAGAATCCCGATACTCACTTGACTGCCCCCCACCCCCCCATCCGCATCCCCCTCCAGGGGAGTCTTGCTGAATGCAAACTGCTGTGCCAGGGAAGGAGGGCCCTGAGGGCCTCTTCATGGACTCCACCACCGTCTCCCCTGCATCTTTCCCGGTGGCTCTCGTTTCCTTTAGCCAGATATAGAGAAGTTCTCTTTGACATAAAAGCCCTGGTGACATGGTGCAAGAGAGGGCTTCCTAACCTAGCTCTCTAGCTGGTGTCTTTTCTTTCCCCACTTCCATCCCTGGGGTCTGGCTGTCTGGCCCAAGATGAAGGAGATGGGTGCTGACATAAAACTCTACAAAAAAGTATTCTCTTTTATAAATCATTTCTAGCTTGTGTTTATGCATTTTCCATTGTGTAGATAAGCCAAGAGTTTGTGTATCTTGTCAACCTTTCGCCTTTGCTGACTCCTTCACATCAGAACTCCACGGTTGAGTCGTGACTGTCTTTGGCACCAGACGTCACTAAGCTGGTTTTCTTCCCCGCCACTGGCTAGCCTGGTAGCTTGAGGGCTGCTTGCTGTTGAGATGAGTGATTCGTCCTTTTTCCCGACTGAGCAAGCTCCTGCAGTGCTCACAGAATCTGCCTTCCGAAAGTATGAAAAGGATTCAGTGTGGCCTGGACGTTGCATGCAGTGGTAGCCAGGATGGGAGCCTGCTCTTACAACTTCTTCCTCATCTACACCTTGGTCCGTGGATTCATGAAACAGTAGAGCTGGAACAGCTTAGTGCATATATTCTTAACAAACTATAGAACAGCATTTTAGAAAGATATTACATGCAGTGTTCTGATTTCTTTAATCATAGGTTAATTTTATCTGTAGGCATAATTAGAATGTGCTGTCCGGCTTCCTTCTCTCAGAGAGAAAGTTCATCCACATTGCATGTCTGAGTAAATCATTGCTTCCCTTTGCTGAGTAGTATTCTATGTGTGGCTGAACTACAATTTGTCAGTTCTTCTGCTGAGGGACATTTGATATAATACTAAAGTTTTCGGCTATTGTAAATAAATCTGCTATGAACATTCATGTTCAAATCTTTTTGTAGACATAGGTGTCCATTTCTTTCTTGGGTGTATATAGAAAGAAAATACCAAGAGTGGAAATGCTATGTCATAGGATACTCATATGTTTGACTTTTCTTTCTATTTTAGGTTAGTAGTTTCTTGATACTTTTCTCATCTGCAGTCCTTGCAATCCTGTTATTTCTGACATGCATAGTTGAATATATATTTCTCTAATGTTATATGAAATAAAGAAATTAACTGGATCTCTCAATCAAGGTTATTTACTGCTTCTGATCATTATGTTGAGACCTAAAGATATAGGATGATTATATGTCTGATTTGCTTATGCAACTCCTGGTTTATTTCTATTTTCTTGGTATGATTCATAATTGTGCCTCTTTAATCTAAGGCTACCCCTGTTTGTTCAGTAAGTTACATGTATACAATCAAATGTGCACAGTTAACTAAACATTTTAAATCACTTTGTCCTCCCCATGCCCCTTTTATGTAGGCAGCCACTAGAATGCCTTTAATTCTTTCTTTTTGGCAGCCGAGTGCCGTAGGTAAAAACAGACTCTGGAGTGACTTACTAGGTTTGTAATCATCTGTAAGCTGCTCTCTTTGCCTCACTTTCCTCATCTGTAAAAAGATGATAATAGTATGACTTTATTCATAGGATTGTTTTGATGATTTAATTAAATGTAGTGTCTGCAGCAGTGCCTATGCCATTCTTATTCATGTGCTATAAAAATGCTGCTTCTGAATGGATAAAGATGTGGTACAAAATACAATGGAATATTACTCAGCCATTAGAAAGAATGAAATAATGCCATTTGCAGCAACGTGGATAGACCTGGAGATGGTCATACTGATGAAGAAGTCAGGCAGAGAAAGTGAAATATCGTATGGCATCCTTATGCAGAATCTACAAAGAAATGATACAAATGAACTAATTTACAAAAGAGAAACAGAGTCACAGACTTAGAGAATGAATTTATGGTTACCAGGGGGAAGGTTGCGGGGAAGGGATAGTTAGGGAGTTTGGGATGGACAGGCACACACTGATGTATTTAAAATGGATAACCAACAAGGTCCTACTCTATTACCCAGGAAACTCTGCTCAGTGTTTTGTGGCAGCCTGGATGGGAGCGGAGCTTGGGGGAGAATGGATACATGTATATGTGTGGCAGAGTACAGTTGCTGTTCACCTGAAGCTATTACAGCATTGTTAGTTGGCTATGCTGCTGCTGCTGCTGCTGCTAAGTCGCTTCAGTCGTGTCCGACTCTGTGTGACCCCATAGACGGCAGCCCACCAGGCTCCCCCATCCATGGGATTTTCCAGGCAAGAGCACTGGAGTGGGGTGCCATTGCCTTCTCCGTAGTTGGCTATACTCTAACATAAAATGGGCTTCTCTGGTGGCTCAGTGGTAAAGAATCTGCTTCAGGGTTACCAAACCTGAAGATCAAACCTGAGAGATGCAGGTTTGATCCCTGTGTCAGGAAGGTCTCCTGGAGGAGGAAATGGCAACCCAAATCCAGTATTCTCACCAGGATAACCCCATTGATAGAGAAGCCTGGTGGGCCGCAGTCCATAGAGTCACAAAGAGTCAGACATGACTGAGTGAGCACAATATAAAAAATTTTTAAAAATGTTGCTTCTGATTCCCTGCTCTCTCACAGGTCATAGGTTTTGCTGAGATATTTTACTTCTTTTAGCTCCACACTTTTGTTAGTTTCAGCTTCGTTATGTGACTCTTCTGGCTTAAGAATTCTTAATATTGCAAATTCCTAATTACTCTGTCATTATCCATTCAAAGTTTATTGCCTACTGCTGTTTTCTCTCCTTGTCATTGTCCTTATCTTGCCATCTGTTCTGTTCACTTATTTGATTAGAGTCCTTTCCTAAGTATTTTCCTCAGTTGGGTTCTGTAGGTGATATGCTCTCAGAATCCTTTATATATCTGTAAACAGACTTCTTTCCTCTGAGTATAAGATTATTTTGTTGTAATCCTTTTCTCTCATTACCCAGATAAATATTATTCTCCTGTTTTCTAGCATCTAAAAATTACAGATAAAAGATTTTTTTTACATTGAAGTACACTTGATTTACAATGTCATGTTTGTTTCAGGGATACAACATAGTGATTCAGTTATATATACATGTAGGTATCGATTTTTTTAGATTCTTTTCCTTTATAGGTTACTACAGAGTATTGAATATCGTTTCCTGTGCTATACAATAGGTCCTTGTTGGTTATCTATTTTATATACAGTACTATTGTATGTGTCGGAGAAGGCAATGGCACCCCACTCCAGTACTCTTGCCTGGAAAATCCCATGGATGGAGGAGCCTGGTAGGCTGCAATCCATGGGGTTGCAAAGAGTCGGACACGACTGAGCAACTTCACTTTCACTTTTCACTTTCATGAATTGGAGAAGGAGATGGCAACCCACTCCGGTGTTCTTGCCTGGAGAATCCCAGGGACGGGGGAGCCTGATGGGCTGCGGTCTACGGGGTCGCACAGAGTCGGACACGACTGAAGTGACTTAGCAGCACTGTATGTATTAATCCCAGCCTCCTGATTTAGCTCTCCCCTCACTCTCCCCTTTGGTAACCATATGTTTGTTTCCTATGTCTGTAAATCTCTTTGCTTTTGTAAATAGGTTCATTTGTATCTTTTTAAAAATTTTAGATTCTGCATAAAAGTGATATCAAACGGTATTTGTCTTCCTTTGAGTTACTTCTCTTAGTATGACAGTCTCTAGCTCCATCCATGTTGCTACGAAAGGCATTATTTCATTTTTTTTAATGACTGAGTAATATATATTGCATATATTTCACATCTACTTTATCCATGTATCTGGCAATGGACTTTTAAATTGGTTCCATATCTTGGCTCCTCTAAATAGTGCTTCAAATCAAATACTAAAAAATTTGATGCTAGTTTTTGTATTAATTTGCTAGGGCTGACATAACAAAGTATTGCAGACTGGTTGCTTACTTATTAGACGTTTGTTTTCTCATGGACCAGAAGAAGTTCGACATCAGTGTGTTGGCAGAGTTGATTCTGAGGCCTCTTTCCTTGGCTTGTAGATCACTGTCGTTTCCCTGTGCTTCACCTGATTTTCTGTCTGCCTATGTCTGTATCCTAATCTTCTTTTAAGGCAACTGGTCATAGTGGATTCGGGCCTAATCTATAATGCCACTTAATTTAATTGCCTCTTTAAGTATAGTCACATTTTAGGTACTGGGGGTTGTAATTTCAGCATATGAATTTTGGGGTAACAAAATTCAGCCGATAACAGTTTTATTCTTTTTCCTTTTGTCAGGGCTCCTCTTTCTCCTCCTCTTCCTCTCTCACTGTGTCTCCCTCTCTCTCCCATTACCCTTTCCTCCATCTCCTTTTTCCCTCTTTCCCTTCCTCATCACTCTGGAACTTAGCCCTTCAAATCTGCAGGATCAAGTGTTCCCACCAGGAATACTTCTTTGCTATTTTTGTCTATCTTCTACCTTTTCCTTTTTCTTTTTCTGAAACTCCCATAACTTGGTCATCTTTTAAAATCTTATCCTTCCTGTATCATATCTACCTCTAAGTATATTTCCTCTATGTTGTGAGATATTTATTCTAATTGATATTCCAAGTTACTAATTTAGCTTTCAATAATGATAATCCTGTCCTTAGATCAACATTTTCTCTTTATAAATAGGAAAGCTACTTTGTCCTCCAGGAGTCCAGTGTCCCTTGAAAGTATGTAATTGGAAACTTGTTTTCTTCAGTGTTGGGATTGCTAGATTTCCTTGGGTGCATTGTTCATTTCCTTTGCCTGTGCTCTACTTATTTTCATTTTCTTTCTTTCTTTCTTTTTTTTTTTAAGACATTTATTGTTTTAATTTTTGGCCATGCTATGTGGCATTCAGGATCTTAACTCCCCAACCAGGGATTGAACTTTCACCCCCTGCAGTGGAAGTGAGGAGTCTTAATCACTGGACCCCCAGGAAAGTCCTAATCTTAGTTTTCTCCCATCCAAGTACTAGCCAGGCCCAACCTTGCTTAGCTTTGAGATCAGACGAGATTAATCTTAGCTTTCTAAGGAGGACTTTGAGAGTGGCAAGCCCAGGGGCGTTGGTTTGCATGGCAGCACTTGTAGCTAAAATGGTAAAGAATCTGCCTGCGATGCAGGAGACCAGGGTTCGATCTCTGGATTGGGAAATTCCTCTGGAGAAGGGAATGGTAATCCACTTCAGTGTTCTTGCCTGCAGAATCCCATGGACAGAGGAGCCTGGAGGGCTATAGTCCATGGGGTCGCAAAGAGTTGGATGTGACTGAGTGACTAACACACACACACTTGTTCCTTCTCTGTGGATTGAGGGTGTAGCCAGCGGTGAGCAATGGGTCCTCTCTCGAACAGCAGGAGAAAGCTTCTTTGCTCTCTGATTTCATTGGTGCAACCACTGCAAGTCCTCGAATCAAGAAGAAACCCAGTCCACCTGTGTGTGCTTTACAGCTCTTCATGGAAGAAGAAGTCTGCAGATTTCCCCAAGGCCACACAGAGGGGTTGGAGCCCCTTTTCTTCTTTGGATGCCATGGATTTCTTCAGTTCAAGCTCTGTCAAGGAACGTGGGGTCCAGAAACGTGCTCCATGTGTCTTGGCTTTAGGTTTGCAGGATTCCCTTGGAATCACGAGGGAAATTGTCCTGTACATGTGCTATCTTCTATGACCTCATCAGATGAACCCCAGGCTTCAGATCCATTTTATGTGATCAATCATCCTGATGGTCTCTTAGCTTGTGTTTTTCTAAAGAAAGCTAGACTATGGTTAGGTTAAAACTGGGAATGAACAACAGCTGGAATTCACTTTAAGACCACCATAGACTCTGTGCTGAATCTGAAAGCTTTCATCTTAACCTGTGTCAAAACTTTCTACTTCTTAGAATTATGTAAGAATATTGATTATGTATTCTTTTCAGTACTTATGACATTCATCTTATATTTTGTAGACACATTGATAGCAGTTATTTAGATTTAATTTCATACATTTATGGTTTCAATGTCAATCATCATCAATCCTACTGTCTGCCTTTTTTTATTTTTCAGTGACAGTTAAACAATTCTTGAAATCTTTATTTTGGTAACTCTTGTAAATTGGTAAATCTTCTGAAATATGAGTGATTAATCTTAATTAAAAGATTAAAAGTTAAAGTGTTAGTCACTCAGTCATGTCTGACTCTTTTCAACCTAATGGACAGTAGCCTGCAAGGCTCCTCTGTCCATGGGATCCTCCAGGCAAGAATACTGCAGTGGGTTGCCATGCCCTTCTCCAGGGGATCTTCCCAACCCAGGGATTGAACCCAGGTCTCCCGCATTGCAGGCATATTCTTTACTGTCTGAGTCACTAGGGAAGTCCCAATTAAAGATGAAAAATACTTAATCATTTGAGGCGCTGCAAATTTTAAGACATCTTCACTCCTTTACTCCCTTCCATTACACCTTGCTTTTCATACTAGAATCATAACATTTGTGGTTTTAATTCTTAGATCACAATCTATTTTCAACAAAGCCTTATAGATGTTTTCCTATTTTCTTTTCACCGGGGCAGATCTAGATTTTGTGGAGTCTGAAGCATACACAGTTTGAGGGAACCTGTTCGAGAAAAAGAATATAAAACCAGGAACATAAAGCTAGTTATGAAAGTTAAGACTTATTCAGAAAGTCATCATGCAAGTGTTGGATCTTGAAGCTTAAACTTTATTAACTTCATGGCCAACTTGTTTTTATTTATGGCACTTTATCTTGTGAAGGAGAAGTCTGAAGCTGCTTTGATTTTGGTTGCTTAGTGGTCAACATTTCACTCTTCTGCTGAATGCTACTGAGTTTATTTTCTTTATGTTTGAAATTTAAGATTGTCGTGGGATATATTTAGATTTTGGTCTCGTTTAATCCGTGTTATCTGATATCTGGTGAATTTGCAGATCTTTCATCTCAGGAAAGTTTTCTCCCACCATATCTTTAATCTTTTCTTTCAGTAAAATTTGTTTCTTTTTTTTTCCAGTGAACTTTTTGTTGAATCTTTTATTCTCTGCCCAGAGCTATCGTCATCATTGTTATCCTTTTTACTTTCTTCTTTTTGCATTTGGGCAAGCAAATTTGTCATCTATTTTGCTTATTTTCCTTAGCATCAGCTTACTATTTCTAATGGATTTTAAAATTCTAGTAGAATTATCATTTTGTCAATATTCTATTTTATATCACCTTGTTCTAATTTTTATTCCTTCCTGCCTCTCATTCAGTTCCATTTTCATCTCTATTGAGGGTATTAATTTTTTATCTTTTGTTTCATAGAGTATACATATTTTATTGCAAACATAAAATAAAGGCTAAGTTTTATTTACACTTCCTATCATAAATATTTTTCAAAGGCAAATTTTTCCTCTGCCTTTGAGTGCATAGTCCCTTTTTTGCATATTACGGAATCTCTCTATTTTATATATAAATTTATTCATATTCATAGAATGAATAGGTTATATTCAGATCTGGCATTTCCTTTTAAAAAGTACTGTTTATTTTCCACTAGAATGTTGTGAAAATCCTTTTTGATCTTAAGTTGTAGGGCTGGCTACCAGTTTGGGAACTCATCAATGTTAAGAAAGAGAGAGGGACTTTTGTTTATATAGAGATTTTCCTACATTTGATTAAGGACTTTTGTGTTTCCATTTCCTTTCTGGTGTTGCACCTGCCCCATCAGGCAAGACTGGTTTGATCCAAACCCTGGATCAAAACCAGGGTTTGATCCCTGGTTGGGGAAGTAAGATCCCACACACCACAGGGCAACTGAGCCCATCTGCCACAACTACAGAGCCCACACCGTTGCTACTAGAGAAGCCCAGACGTGCAACAAAGACACAGCACAGCCAAAAAGTAAGTTAATTAATCAAAAAAAGACGTGTCATCAGTACTTCTATAGGCAGTAACCTGGGTAAAGCCCACCTCACTGCAAATAGTGATGTAAATTTGAAATAAAGTATAAATTCAGATTTATAGATGGGTACCAGAAATCAGTAAAGGAAAACTTAGGAATCCCCTGGAAACTTTTGACTCTAGTAATAGAATTAGAGTGACTATTTAGCCCTGATTGTGGTACCTAACCCAGGCTTCTCAGGCGGCGCTAGTGGCAAAAGAACCCACCTGCCAATGCAGGAGACATGAGAGATGTGGATTCAGTCCCTGGGTTGGAAAGATCCCCTGGCACAGGGCATAGCAGCCCACTCAGTATGCCTGCCTAGAGAATCTCGTGGACAGAGGAGCCTGGCGGGCTACTGCCCATAGGGTTGCAAAAAGTCAGGCACAACTGAAGCCACTTAGTATGTACCCACATGGTACTTGACCCAGAAAATAGCACTCTGTTATGACTTCGCATGGTTAGTTTCAGGTTACTTTTATACACTGTAATGGTCGATTTCTCTCCTACTGAGCATCCTCTAAAATTCTATGGCTCTCTCTGTGGGACTGTGACCTCTGCTTGTACACACCGGTTTGGGTGTTTGAGAACCCGAATCATGACAAGCAATTCAGTTTCTGCCGTGCACTTCTGTTGTGGAATTGTGCTTAAGAAAAACATCTACAGATCTGTGATAGTGTATGTGAAGAAAGAGGGACGATGAAAAAGCCTAAAGGGATTTATCAGAGGTATTCCAAGAAAAATGAAGAAAACAGGCAGGACATTTTTCTCTACTTATTCACTGATGAATGTAAGAAGTTTAGAATTGAGATTGTGACCCGTTCTCTTCTTTTATTGCCATTGCAAAGGATGTTGAGAGCGTGTGCTTTCAAAGGAAATCTTAGATCCTAATTTCAGCCTGCACAAGCAAACCTTACTACTAGCCCTTGTCTATTATTTGCTTTGTACAATTTGCTGCTCCTCGAACCTCCAAGTCCCTTTCCTTTGTCCTGTCGCTTCTCTTTAAATGTATCCTCTTTTGTCCAAATGGTATAAAAGCCTCCAAACTTAGTTCTTTCTTTGGGGATTTTTCTCTTATTTCCGTGAAGTCCCTTGTGCCACATAAAACTTCTAACATCAAATGCATTCACGAGCCTTCTCTCCTGTTAATCTGTCTATTGTCAGTTTGTTTCACAGACACACCCAGAGAACCCAGAAGGGTATAGGAGAATTTTCCTCCCCTGCAAGTTGTTTAAACAATTCCAAGAGTCAGATCAGAGAAAGATGGCGCATCGTTGTCCAAACTGGCCTGGGAACTTGTTGAGATCCTAGTTGGCCAGCTTGGGTCACGTCCGCCTACCACAGATACACCAAAGCATCCTCTCGAGCATTGGGTTGGGCCTGAGATGGAGCCCTGCCTTGATTGCATTGGCTGAGAGGGGGGTAGGGCTATTGAGAGAATAGAGAATGGATACTTGGGAGGCCAACAAAAGATGTCCAGTCTGCTATGAAAAAAGTGTAAGTAGGGAGAGTTCTTGGAGAAGGCAATGGCACCCCACTCCAGTGCTCTTGCCTGGAAAATCCCATGGATGGAGGAGCCTGGTAAGCTGCAGTCCATGGGGTCGCTAAGAGTCGGACACGACTGAGCGACTTCACTTTCACTTTTCACTTTCATGCATTGGGGAAGGAAGTGGCAACCCACTCCAGTATTCTTGCCTAGAGAATTCCAGGGATGGGGGAGCCTGGTGGGCTGCCATCTATGGGGTTGCACAGAGTCGGAGACGACTGAAGCGACTTAGCAGCAGCAGCAGCAGGGAGAGTTCTTCCCCAATTCAACCTGCTCGTTCAGCTTTTACTGTGGTTTTGCAAACAGAGGATCAAGGGATAACTTAATAGTGACCTCCAAAAGTAAGTAATATTAAAAATTAAAGATGATGAGGGCCTATCACTTTCCATGTCTACCTAGGACAGAACTGACCACAGTTGGGGACAGGGGAGTGACATGAAGTAATGAAGAGCTTGGGGCGACGGGGAGTGGCTGTCCATGAACTGGACCATTCCAGGCAGTGAAGTGGCGGGACCCAGCCATCCCCAGATCAGATGAATTCTGATCAGGTTTAATGGTGCTCAGACTGTGGGAGTGACAGTTTCCGTTTGAGTCGAGCTCTCTGTTTTATCTCCTGTCCCATTTTTTAATGCTTCCATAGGGCCCTCTCACTTTTTATAAATTATATGCCTCATTGTATTTGAGTTCCTCCTGCTTTTGACAGCTCTGTGGCTTCCAATTTTGCTTCTGCTGCTTTGATTATTATTCCTGATTTGGTTGTTGATGAGACATGTGGTTTGCTTCAATTAGCTCTGTCACTCTAACAAATGTGTGTGTCTCGCAAGTGTCCTAATTGAAGTTGGGGGGTGGGGGGGGTGGAAATTACAGGCAATTACGACCATGCCATCCTCCGCTCTCACCGCTCTTTTCCCCTCATCATCGGGGCGCATTCTTCTGTATCTCCATTTTGCAAGCACATTGAGCAGCCTCTGTCTTTAAAATCCCATTAATTTTTGCAGAACACGATACTGCTGCTGTCTCAGGGTGTCATACGTTAGCGCTCCAGAAACCCCATCGCTTTCATTTAGTTTCATCAAGTATCGTCTCCTCTCTGCCAGTTTCCACCATGTTTCACGTTCATCCTGAGATGGAAGGCTACCTTTACCGCCTCGTGTGGTCTGGATTCCCCAGACCTGTGGCCTCATCAATTCAGCCTCCTCTCATGTGGGCTTATATTTGGTGCACTTCAATTCAACGCTCCACAGGTCTGTTGAGCATCTGAGACCACTTGAAGTGCCAGGCAGCGTGCTAGGAGCTGGGACTACGAAGATGGTTAAGCACAATGAGGTGAAGACGACAGGGGATGGGGAAAAAAAATGGCCGGATTTCTGAGCCTGACGAGCTGTAGATTTAAATCCCACGCTATCTGTTTGGCCTTGGGCAAATCACTTAGCTGCTTTTTTTTTCATCTGTTAAAATTATGCTAATAATACTTACCTGGCAGGGTTGTTGTGAAGATTGCAGATAATGTATGCCAAGTAGCTAGCTGAGTGCCTGCTGTACCTCAATAAATGGGAGGTATAATTATTATTATGAATAAGATGCAGCGTACTTAAGGAACTCACCATCTACTCACAGAGAGAGAAGAGTAGATTAACTTGAACAGTATATTGTTATATGCACAGTAATGGAAAGATGTCGGCAGTCATGGAGTAGTCCCTGGGGTTCTATATGCCCTCTCTTGAGCTCACCTTCCTGTCCTCAGCCACTTCCTCATGCCTCCCTCCAGTCTCCAACGTGCTTCAGCCACCCAGCCTCTCCGCTTCTCAGTCTCTTTGCAATCATCCTTTTGTTTCCTATTCCCACAAAGCTCCTCTTCCAGGTCCCTACATGCTGGCTCTTTCTCATCATTTAGGTTTCAGCTAAAGTGTCACCTGCTGAGGAGAGTTTCCATAACCATCCAATCTAAAGAAGCCCCATCCCTTCACCTCTAATTATTTTTTTTTTTACTCTGTTTTGTTTATGTGCTAAGTCACTTTAGTCGTGTCTGACTCTTTGTGACTCCCATGGACTGTAGCTCGCCAGGCTCCTCTGTCCATGGGGTTTTCCAGGCAAGAATACTGGAGTGGGTTGCCTTTTCCTCCTCCAGGAGATCTTCCCACCCCAGGGATCGAACCAGTATCTCTTAGTTCTTCTGCAACGGCAGGCAGGTTCTTTACCACTAGCGCCACCTGGGAAGCTCCACTAGCAAAACAAAACAAAGCCCCAGTTTTGTTTACTTTATAGAACTTCTCTGTGATGGTCTAGTTTGGTGGTTTTGATGTTTATTTTCTGTTGCTTCCCTTCAGGATGTAAATGCCATGAGGGCAGAGAGCATTTCTGTTTTTGGTCAGAGTTGTATTCTCAATGTGGTTGAGGACGAAATTCTCAGCCACGGCTGCAATCTAGAGCAAGTACAGTAAGTGTTCAGGGAATGAGCCGTGGTAGGGAGAAATGAGGAGGAGACTTCAAAGAGAAGGGTTTAGCAGTGGTGGGTCTGCACTTTGCTCCTGCTGCTGTTTCTGTAATTGACAAAAGCCCACTGCCATCTACACAGATGCCATCATGGGTTCCTGGGTCTAAGACAAGAGGCTGAAGTCAGGGGAGGTTCACAAGGTGGTATCTAACTTTGTACTTCTCAACCTGGTTCAGAAAACTGGATTTAAGTATCTTTTTTAGATAATCTCCTATTTGAGTTTGAAATGTCTGAATTTTTGTTCCTGGACCCCAAGCAGATTCTGGGTAGGGAAATGGTCAAGGCACCAGATGGTGGCCCTTGATAAATCTCCATGGAAATATGTCTTTTATTGTCCCTTTTCCTATGGCTTCCCAGTGGGAGGTGGGGATATTTGTAGGAATAAGGTAGAATAGGCATTTGGATTTTTGTGTTGTTGTTGTTCAGTCACTCAGTTGTGTCTGATTCTTTGAGACCCTATGGACTGCAGCACACCAGGCTTCGCTGCCTTTTACCATCTCCTGGAGATTGCTCAGACTCATGTCCATTGAGTTGGTGATGCTATCCAACCATCTCATCCTCTGTCGTCCCTTTCTCTTCCTGCCCTCAATCTTTCCTAGCATCAGGGTCTTTTCAAATGAGTCAGTTCTTTGCATCAGGTGGCCAAAGTATTGGAGCTTCAGCTTCAACATGAGTCCCTCCAATGAATATTCAGGGTTGATTTCCTTTAGGATTGACTAGTTTAATCTCCTCGCAGTTGAAGGGTCTCTCAAGAGTCTTCTCTAACACCACAGTTCAAAAACATCAATTCTTCAGCTTTCAGCCTTCTTTATGGTCAAACTCTCACATCCATACATGACTACTGGAAAAGCCATAGCTTTAACTACATGGACCTTTGTTGGCAAAGTAATGTTTCTGCTTTTTAATATGCTGTCTAGGTTGGTCATAACTTTTCTTCCAAGGAGCAAGCATCTTTTACTTTCATGGCTGCAGTCAACATCTGCAGTGATTTTGGAGTCCAAGAAAATAAAGTCTATCACTGTTTCCATTGTTTCCCCATCTATTTGCCATGAAGTGATGGGGCCGGATGCCATGATCTTAGTTCTTTTGAATGTTGAGTTTTTTTTTTTTTTTTTAAATCATTTATTTATTTTAATTTGGCTGCACTGGGTCTTAGTTGCTGCATGTGGGATCTAGCTCCTTGTCCAGGGATCGAACCCAGGCCCCCTGCATTGGGAGCACAGAGTCTTAGCCACTGGACCACCAGGGAAGTCCCGAATGTTGAGTTTTAAGTCAGCTTTTTCACTCTCCTCTTTCACTTTCATCAAGAGGTTCTTCATTCTTCTCTTTCTGCCATAGAGGTGGTGTCATCTGCATATCTGAGGCTTTTGATATTTCTCCTGGCAATCTTGATTCCAGCTTGTGTTTCATCCAGCACAGCATTTTGCATGATGTACCCTGCATATAAGTTAAAGTAAGCAGGGTGAAAATAGACAGCCTTGATGTACTCCTTTTCCAATTTTGGAGAAGTCCGTTGTTCCATGTTCAGTTCTAACTGTTGCTTCTTGACTTGCATACAGGTTTCTCAGGAGGAAGGTGGGTAAGGTGGTTTGGTATTCCCATCTCTTTAAGAATTGTCCACAGTTTGTTTTGATCCATACAAAGGCATTAGCATAGTCAATGAAACAGAAATAGACATTTTTCTGGCATTCTCTAGCTTTTTCTATGATCCAGTGGATGTTGGCAATTTGATCTCTGGTTCCTCTGCCTTTTCTGAATCCAGCTTGAACATCTGGAAGTTCTTGATTCACGTACTGTTGAAGCCTAGCTTGGAGAATTTTGAGCATTAGTTTGCTAGCATGTGAGATGAGTACAGTTGTGCGGTAGTTTAAACATTCTTTGACATTTCCCTTTCTTTGGGATTGGAATGAAAACTGACCTTTTCCAGTCCTGTGGCCACTGCTGTGTTTTCCATATTTGTTGGCATATTGAGTGCAGCACTTTAATAGCGTCATCTTTGAGGATCTGAAATAACTCATCTGGAATTCCATCATGTCCCCTAGCTTTGTTTATAGTGATGTTTCCTAGGGCCACTTGACTTCACACTCCAGGATGTCTGGCTCTAGCTGAGTGATCACAGGTCATTATCTGGGTCATTAAGATCTTTTTTAATATAGTTCTTATGTATATTCCTGTGTATATTCTTGCCACCTCATCTTAATATATTCTGCTTCTTTTAGTTCTGTACGATTTTTGTCCTTTATTGAGCCCATCTTTGCATGAAATGTTCCCTTGGTATCTCTAATTTTTTTGAAGTGATTTCTAGTCTTCCCCATTCTATTGTTTTCCTCTATTTCTTTGCATTGATAATTTAGGAAGGCTTTCTTATTTCTCCCTTCTATTCTCTGGAACTCTGTATTCAAATGGGTATATCTTTCCTTTTCTCTTTTGCCTTTCTTTTCTCTTCTTTTCTCAACTATTTGTAAGGCCTCCTCAGACAACCATTTTGCCTTTCTGCATTTCTTTTTTCTTGGGGATGGTTTTGATCACAGCCTCCTGGATCATGAAACTCTGTCCATAGTTGTTCAAGCAATCTGTCTATCAGATCCAATCCCTTGAATCTATTTCTCACTTCCACTGTCTAATCATAAGGGATTTGATTTAGGTCATACCTGAATGGTCTAGGTTTTCCCTACTTTCTTCAATTTAAGTCTGAATTTTGCAACAAGGAGTTCATGAGTTCCTTTGGGTTTTTGTGAGGCCAAGTTATTTAGCTTGAGTCATGGACTTCTAGAAGTAAGTGCTATTTTTTTACAACTAATTAAGTTGGCCCTCCAAAGCCTTGGGTTCTGCATCTGTGGATTCAACCAATCGTGAAATAAAATATTTGTTAAAAAAAATATTTACTGTGCTCTGGGGGCTATTTGCATAGCTTTTGTATTGTATTTTCAATTGTTTACTTTGCATTTACATTGTATTAGGTATTTTAAGTAATCTGGAAATGATCTGAAGTGCAGTTGACTCTTGAACAGCACAGTTTTGAACTGTGTGGGTCCAATTATACAGAGATTTCTTTCACTAATACTCTAGTACTATACTATCTGAGCTTGGTTGGATCTGTGAGTGTAGAATCACAGATACTGAAGGACAACTGTGTAGGGGAATATGCCTGAGGGCTGTATGCAAATACTGTACCCCTTTTCTATAAGGGATTTGAGCATCTATAGATACTGGTATCCAAAGCAGTCCTGAAACCCTACAGACACGGAGGGCCAACTGTATTTCTGTCCTAGAATCTGAGTCAGGTTCAGAGCGATAAGGCATTATGAAGTCCTAAGTCGTGTTTCTAAAAACATGTGAACTTGATCAAAAGTGAAGATTGAGAAAAATGTAGAGGACTCAGTGGGAATTTATTCCTTCTGTTGGAAAAACAATGCAGAGGGCAAGAAGCACACGTCAAAGCTCCCAATACACCGAGGGGGGCCAGTCACACCCTGTTCCTATAGAAAGGATGAGCTTTTGTTTGAGCTCCATCAAAGCTTGCAGCTTTCTGAGGCAAAAATATCTGCAAGGCATCCACTTAGCTTCCAATCAAGTGGTTAACTAAGACTTTATAGTTGCTTCATTGGTGCTTCTGGGGTTTCTCACCACTCAGTCAGAATTTTAATTTGCATCCAGATATATTTATGTTTTCTCTTAACTGTCTCTCTCCATCTCAATCCAAAAAGGAGCCTGAAGACTTAATGCTACTTAAGTTTTATCTTTATATGATTACATTTAAATGTAATTTCAGTCCTTATTATGATACAGGAGAAACAGATAGGGCTGAAGGACTGAATCTAATTCATCGCAATTCATCTTTAGGCCTTGGCAGTGTCAGAAGCTCATACAATCTATTTTAAACTGTTAGTCCTTTTGACACTTATAAGCCTACCTTGGCTACATAAATTGAAGCTCAGAAATAGAAATTTGTTTATTCACATACAAGAAAAGTTTTTTAGATGAGTCATAGAAGCACATTTAAGAGGAATATTGTTTTGCTTATTAAAATGGACTCAGATATCATAGTATTTGGATTATAATTAGCTTCCATCAGAATATTCATATGCAGACTGTAGGTGGTGAGCGTTTAAGTGGTTGAGACTTAATTTCCATTAGCAGATGTTGTCAGTGTTGGGATCTTTAATGATGTCATGGGTACTGCCTTGAGCCTGCATGCTCTATATTTGGTACAAATTGGGTTGTTCAGGACAATTTCCCATATCATGACAGTTTCCCCGGTAACTATACCTGTGCCTCTTCTATTTTTTTTGGAAGCAGACCTCAACCGTTAGGTGATAGGCATCAATACATGAGCTAAAATGAGCCAGGAATAGTGCTCAGTCTTCTTTAGTCTGGGCATGGTCATAGTCTGGCCAATATTAGCCCATCATGGGGTGCTCTTTCAAACATAGGCTGGGAGAGAAAGACACTTTTGTCTTTGAGTCAGGTACTTGTTCGAATGTGAGTCCATTGGTCTGGCCAGTTACATTTTTAGCACAATGAGGAGGAAGTCTGTTTGCATGAAGAGAAAATAAAGACTCCAGGGAGAAGCAGAGATGAGAGAGCCAGCCACACTTGAGTGCCTGCTCTGCTTGTCCCGGCCACACCCTTGCCTGTGCAAGGCACAGGAGCAAGTATTTTTTGTTTGCTTTGCTTAAGTCAGTTTGAGTGGGGACTTCTGAAAAATAATCAAGAAGTCCTTCACTAGCATAAACCTATTTCACACCAAAGTGGCAGTAGGGACAAGGGTTGGCATACGTTTCCCATGTGGAGAAGGAAATGCCAACCCACTCCAGTATTCTTGCCTAGGAAATCCCACAGGCAGAGGAGCCTGGCAGGCTACAGTCCATGGGGTCATGAAAGAGTCAGATGTGACTTATCGACTAAACAACAACATCCTTCCCACAAAGTCAACATGGTAGAAAACAATTGAAATTTTGATTAGGATAGAGGAAGTGAAACACAGACCCAGTTAGAAACAGAGATGCAAAACTATGGCCTCCTTACAAAAATAATGAGGGCATAGAGATGAGAAACTAACATCTCCTGAGAGATGGTAAGGACTCTCAGAAGAGGATCAATAGCCACTGGGGACCACTTGCTCAGATGCATGGGCTAAGTGAGGTTCCTAGCAGTCCCACTGAGAAGAGAAGCTGAGAAGTTACATAACCCACTCTATTATGTGGACTTCCCTGGTGGCTCAGACGGTAAAGCGTCTGCGTGCAATGCGGGAGACCTGGGTTTGATCTCTGGATCAGGAAGATCCCCTAGAGAAGGAAATGGCAACCCACTCCAGTATTCTTTCCTGGAAAATTTCAGGGACGGAGAAGCCTGGTAGGCTATAGTCCATGGGATCCCAAAGAGTCAGATACGACTGAGCAACTTCACTCACTCACTCACTCTATAATATAACTGTCTGTAAAAAGATGCTTAATACCCAAATGACTCATAGCTAGAAAAGTCTTTTTACTACCTCTTTGGTGTTTATTTAATGTCTAAATCATTTCTATTATTAACAGTGATTTTTAAGGCAATAAATAATAAGCATTATTCTCAATATTCACATACTATTAGATTATGATAAATTAAATCTTACAAGTTTAAACTACTTTCCCCAAGTACTTAGACACTGACTGAAGACTTAAATTTGTTTCATGAAGCTTTCTTGATGATTTAATTAAAAGCACAGATACCTAGGAGTTTTTTAAAAAGCTTAAACATGCTAGGATTCAGAGAGAACATACAGAAAATATCTCAGTGGTTACCAAATTATTATACTTACAATGTAATTTAGTACCATAATGCAAATAGAATGAATTGAAATGTAGCTTTTCATGTTTCTATTCTCATATTTATTCTTTTTTCTGTTCTTAATCTTATTTTAAATTTTGATTTCTGATTCCTTTTTGTATTCTTATTTTTACTCTTATTTTGATTCTTTCCCAGGATTACCTTTCTAAACTTACTCTATTTTCATCCCATGCTTGTGATAATATTACCAGACTCCACTGAAAAATAATAGCCAAGATGACTTGCCTGAACTGTTGACTAGTTGGTTGTACAGACTAGAAGTGTGCCCGAATGTTGGAAAAAGGTGAAGATACTGCTTTTGAATCATTGACAGAGCTGGAAAATATATTTCTTGCTTAAAATTAGGAGCTCACATTGATTCTTCCCATTTAACAATTTATATATCTCTCTTCTTTTAGTGCGGTTTTCATTTTTCACCAAGACTTTTGATCGTATTGAAAATTTGTTCTTAGTTTAATGTGCAGTAAAATATACCTACTTCTTGTGTCAAAGGGTAATAAATCTAGTGATTCTCCAAATCTTCTGCATCTTCATAAAGTCCCAAGTTCCTTTGTGATGGAGACATTCTGTCGCTGTGCTAGGTTGGACCTCCTTCACTTTGGGAGTGGGGCCTGGGTTAAACAGCCCCCCTTATCTGTCTTAACAAGACCTGATGTTCTGTCCAAGTGTGTGACACGTAGTCCTAGCACTTGGAGCTCCACTGACTCTGCAGACAGATGCCCGTATTAAAACGGGCGGGTTTCTGCTGCTGGGACTGAAGTAAGGCCACAGCCTCATTCCCCGGATGTAGCCCAGGCAGCGTCGCCTGTTTTCGTGAGGACTTTGGAATACCTCTGCAGGAGAGTTACCGTGGAAATGCTAAGTGCAGCTGGCTAGCTGTTGTTAGCTTTTCTTGCCCGTGGAAAGTCTAACTAGAATGTTTTGAAAAGCGGATGGGCCAAAGAAGAGCCAGAGCATTTGTCTCTTTACAGAGTCCGGGAACAGAAATCCTTGCCCCTTTGCGAGTGACTGCAGAGCCGGGCACTCCTCAGACGGAGGTTCTGCCAGGCTGTCCACTAAGCTGCTGATACCGGTTGCTGCTAACATCTCCTTACACCAGCAGACCCAGTTTTCTGCCTCAACCAGTCTTAAAACGCCACACTCCTGCCTCTCCTGACAGTCAGCCCACAGCTTGCCCTAAATGTTTTCATTTTATGTCTGGCAGTTAATAGGAACATGGTTTGTGACACGCAAACCACATTTGGACTAATAAAAAATGAATAAGACCACCGGGTGGGCTCTCCCTTTAATCGAGACCTTGGGCTCATTTCTGCCCCATTTACTCAAGGTTGGGGCTGAGTTCCATTTGCCAAGTATCACAAGTGCAATCACTTTTTTTTTTTTTCCTTTCTTTCTTTTTTTTTTTTTTAGTTTGAGCATTTTCTGACTTTAGTCTGGGTGAACACAAATTTTGTTGTTGTTCAGTCAAGTCGTGTCCGACTCTATGTGACCCCGTGGGCTGAAGCTCCCCAGGCTCCTCTGTCCTCGGTTATCTTCTGGAGTTTGCTTAGATTCATGTCCGTTGAGTCGGTGATGCTATCTAACCGCAGATTTTAAGCAGATGCAAAACCAGACTGTGCAACTTTTAAGAAAGCGTCAGGTTCATTCAGCTCTGCCATTAGGTGGCAGCAGAACCACGTGGAAAGCGTCAAAGAAATAAAGGGAGTAAAGATGGGGATGTTCATGATGACGATGATGATGGTGAGTGACACACATAGATTGGACTCACACGCTGCCTTTATTCCAGTGTAATTTTATTGTTGTTGGTTCCCCATTGATCCTCACAATATACAGGGCAGGTGGGAAAGGGAAAGTCTTATTCCCGTGGTGTGAGGTGAGATTAATTCAATTTAAAATTGTTGGGAGACTTGACCACTAAACCTAGCAAATTACTATCAGAACCTTGAAATTTATGTCTTGGGACCCAAATCCAGGCTTCTGTTCACCTGCACTCCGTTCCACAAAGCATTTTAATCCTCTTTAAGTATGAATTTATTAATCCTGATTAAATAGGAACTTAAACTTGCCAAAGAACTGTATTTCATCCACTAGATAAAGGGAAGAAGTAGAAGGCAAGAATGTGTAGGGTTAAAATAGAGATCTGCAATGCCTGAAAAATTGAGAGAAAAAATATTGTCCGAGGGTGACCGCATCTGTGAGTTTTGGGGGCCAGATCGCCTAGTTTAGTGAATAATAGGCATTTGTAGTTTCAGCGTCTGCTTCTTCTGTGTCATTTATGACATGTAGGAGCTCCAGCATGACCCTCAGACCACCTGAAATAATATTCGGTGGCCTACTGCCAGGGTTGGGGGTGCAGGGCTGCATAATGCTTCTGTTAGTCAATGGCTTCACACAATGGAAGGAGAAAAGGTAGTGCCTATACAGGGGCAGTGAGACCACCCCAAGGACAAGAACCGTACTTCTCCCAGATTTATTTTGCAGTCACTAATCATCAAAAGCACGGCAAGGCTCTGAGCTTGGGAGGTCTGTGGGTGGGATGAACTCTGAACCATCCTTGGGTATCAGGTGCCTGGGCTTGAGGGAATCGGGAACAGAACAAGTTATCTCAGTTTCTGTTTTCATTCTCTACTTCACCTCTGAAGCAAATTGAGAGTCTTGAGTCAAACCAAAAATTTTCTTCCTCTCTTGAGGAAAAGTCCAGTTCACAGTCTGGGTCACAAGCAGGTAACAGTAATTGCAGTTTAGTTAGCGGCAGAATCTTTCCCAGGTTTATTGAAGAACTGGTACAGCACACAGGCAAATGCCAATGATACAGTTAAACTGCAGAGACTGAGGAGCCGTAGTTGGGTTAAGGCCTCTGGCTGGGTGACACATAAAGGGTACAGAAGACGTGGTTTCTCACCGGTGAGAGAGATGTTAACCACATAGATTTCCCTCATACTTTTATCCGTCTTTGCTTGCATAGTGACTCTATGCAAGATCTGGATTCACGTACAGTGATTGTGTTCTCTGTGAAGGGTCTGTGAACTCTGAAGGCCTCTGTGCCAGTGGGAACGCAGAAGATCAGAGGACAATGGGAAACTTGGAGGTTAGAAAAGGACTTGTAGCAGAACCAGGAAAGAAACATTTCTTGTATTTTCTCGAATTTAGAAGCAAAGACCTGTCTTTTCCCAGAACACACGGGGAACAAGTCTTGGGGTCTCAAGGCAGATGGTCATGGTGCGGCTTCATTAGTGTCTTCGAAAAGAAATTCTCTGGGTACAAATATTCCAGCACTTGATATAAATATTAGTGGGATTTTTACTGTTTTATGTTACCCAAGCTTCTACCTCTTTCCTGTGGTGTGGATCGCTGAGCCCAGAGGAAGGAAAGAACTACTGGCTAGTGGGGCACTGTTTTGCATGTATCATTTCATTTGCTTCTGTTATTCACTGAACATTGATTGAAAGCTACTATGTACCTGGCCCTGTGATATACCAACAGATCTCTTGATATCATGCCTGTAGTTCATGCCTTTGTGAATCTAATAGGGAAAATAGACACTAATTAAATCAAGATGTATACACTAAGATTTGGGTACCAATTTCAATGTGTGTATGCGTGTGTGTGTGTGTGCACGCATGAGCACGTGTGTGTGCGTGCATGTGTGTGTGTGCGTGGTTTCCCATACTGTGAAGCAGTTCTCTGACACCAGCTGAGTCCTCTAATTCAACTCAATTCTCACACTCTCTACCCAGAGATAACATCAAGTTCCAAGCTTAAGGGCTCGGTCTGACAAGACTGCCCAAGTCCAGGTTGTGGCCTGTGCTTCTGACGGGATGGCTATAAACCAGAGGTTCCCACAATGGCCTCCTTGGATTCCATTAATTTGCTGGAGCAGCTCCCCAGACTCAGAAGAACATTTATCTGATAGATTTTTCCAGTTTGTTATAAAAAGATACGGCTTCCCAGGTGGCGCTAGTGGTAAAGACCCTGCCTGGCAGTGCAGGAGATGTAAGAGACATGGATTTGATCCCTGGGTTGGGAAGATCTCCTGAAGGAGGGCATGGCAACCCACTCCAGTGTTCTTGCCTGGGAAGTCCCACGCACGGAGGGGCCTGGCGGGCTACAGTCCGTGGGGCCACAGAGAGTCGGACACGACTGAGAAACTAAGCACACACATACAGTGACCAGGGAAGTTTTGTGGTTTAATGCAGCTGGATAGAAGGCAGAAGGAGAATGAAACACGTGATATGCAGCAACCTGAAGATCGTGACTTTAGTAGGACACACTGAATATGAGATAACATTCTTCGAGATACCAGGTAGAGGGATAAATAAGTCTGGGCTTAGGGGAGAAGTCTGGACTGGGCTGTAACTTTTGGTTTTCATTGGCATATGGTGTTTTCCGGTGGCTCAGATGGTAAAGAATCTGCCTGCAATGCAGGAGACTGGGGTTCGATCTGTGGGTCAGCAGGATGCCTTGGAGAAGGGAATGGCAACTCAGTCCAATATTCTTGCCTGGGAAATCCCATGGACCAGAGGAGCCCAGTGGGCTACAGTCCTTGAGAGTTGCACATGACTGTGACTAACACACACACACGTGGTGTTTAAAGTCATGAAAAGGACAAGATCATTTTGGCAGAGTGAAGAAGAAAGAGTACCATTTTATTGGTTTGACTAAAAAGTTCATTCAGGTTTCCAATAACATCTTGAAGAAAAATGGAACAAACTTTTTGGCCAACCCAGTTGAATGCAGTCTTTTGGAAGCTGCTGGGAAGATAGTAAAACGAGGGCTGATAATACCCATTGGATTTAACGACAGGGATGACTGACCCCTTTGGAGGGTGTTCTGTCAAGGAGAGCAAATGACACTGCCCTGGTCCCCACACCCAGATGTGTATAAATAAGCCACGCCCGTTTGCAAGTCTTGCTTTCTTGGTCATTTAAAATTTTAACCCTCTTTTTATTTGTTCATCTCAGTATTAGACTCAGAGGAGAGAAACCACTGTGTCATCCTTCAAATTCCTCTTCAAAGACATGTATCTGGGAAAATCCATCAAGTAACTGAAGAGTAAAAGGATGAAAGGTAAGAAGCAGCAGCTATTCCATGTCTCTCAGCCCCACATCCTGGTTCTCACTGTGTGCTTCCCTACCCCGTCTTGCAATGGGGCTGCTTTTTGTGAGGCTGGTTAATCAATATCAAGCTCAAACTCCACATATTCTGGCCCAGTGTCCTGTGAGATCCATTTGTACCTGTAAGACCGTGTGTCCCAGTGTTTTCATTGTATAATATGGTCTGCATAAGAAGAGAGGAAGGGCTTTCCTTCCAGAGAGGCAGGGTCGATAGTCTGGATGCTCTACCACCCTTGGCATGAGCGATTTGAGCCACGTCTTGTCCAGTCCTTCCTCTTCCCCTCTAGGATTCACTGGAGCTTTCAGCTCATCTGTAACGGAAGCACTGCATGGGCAGGGTTTGCATCCTTGGTGGTGGAAAGCAGATGACCATACTTTTGATTGCTGTGGTCTCCATTGACTTTGGGGGACTTTGAAACTTCTAGAAGAATGTCCTGAGGTTAAAATTTAGGAAGAGAGAGCAGGCAGCATTAATTTGCATAATAATCTTGCTGCATCATAGAATTTTTCAGCTGTAAGCAGAGACCCAGTGGAGAATGCATGACAGAAGGCAGATGATTGGGGCATCTGTAAAGGGGAAGCTGAGTAGAGTCGTTGAAGGGCTTTAGCCAGGGAGAAAGATGTGTTTGCTGAGATTTCTTTTTTTCCTTTAGGAAAATGAGCTAGTGATAGGCAGCAGCCCCTGTGTGAGAGGAGAGGGAGGGCGGGGCATTCTGAGGGCTGTGTGGAGGTCAGAGGGGCTGGGAACTAGGGTGATGGGGATGGAAGTCCAGTCCTGAGCTTATGAGCATCCTGGCTCTGGGCTTATTTCTTTCCAGTGACCTCACTGTTTATTGTTCACTCACTCAGTCATGTCTAGCTCTTTGTGACTCCGTGGACTGCAGCACGCCAGGCCTCCCTGTCCCTCACCAACTCCCGGACTTACTCAAACTCATGTCCATTGAGTCAGTGATGCCATCCAACCATCTCATCCTCTGTCATCCCCTTCTCCTCCTGCCTTCAATCTTTTCCAGCATCAGGGGCTTTTCTACTGAGTCAGCTCTTCACATCAGGTGGCCAAAGTATTGGAGCTTCAGCTTCAGCATCAGTCCTTCCATTGAGTATTCAGGGTTGATTTCACTATAGAGACTCAGAAATGCATTCCAGGAATGTCTGGAGGATACCTGGAGGAACATCTTGTGTATGAGCCTAAGAAGGGATATGGCAACCTTGGACAAGAACCTTGAGGGGAGTAACTATCACAGAGTAATGCCTGGGTTCAATTTTGGGGGAATGGGGGAAGAAGTAGTTTTCACTTCTGGAGACCAACTTTGTGCCAGACAGTGAACTAAAGTGTTCTACTTATACTATCTTATTTAATCCTCAGAACAAATGTACAAGGTAGCTGTTTAGTCTTCTTTTATTGGTAAGAAAACTGAAGGTCAGAGAAATTCACTCACTGAACAAGCAGTAGTTATAATAAGAGCTAACATTTATTGGGTACATGCTGTATACCAGACACTATTCTAAGAGCTTAGCTCAATTATTTCATCTCCACCTTCATAATAATCCTATGAAATAATACCATTTGTATAACCAGTTTACAGATGGAAAAACCAGGCAGAGAAAGTTTAAGTAACTTGCCACAGGCCACATAGGTCAATGTCAGAGCCGTGGTTCAAATCCAGACAGTCTGACTCGAACTCTGAGACCTTCACTGGGACATAATTTAAATGTCAGACATGCTCCCAGAACATGCTGAACACTGAGGGCAGAGCACAGATGAGGCAGACATGATCGTGGCCTTCATGGAATGTACTCCTTAGCACGTGAGAGGTCAAGTGAGTCGTCTGGGGTCACACAGGCTTTCCAGGTGGTGCAGTGGTAAGAAATCCACTTGCTGGTGCAGAAGACTCAAGGGACATGGGTTCGATCCCTGGGTTAGGAAGATCCCCTGGGGTAGGAAATGGCAACCCGCTACAGTATTCTGGCCTGGGAAATCCCATGGACAGAGGAGCCCGGCGGGCTACAGTCCATGGGGTGGCAAAGAGTTGGATGCCCCTGAGCGACTGAACACAGCTCAGCAGCTAGGGTTACACAGCTGTCCTGGGTTGGAGGCTTGGACTGAGGTCTTTCAAAAACGTCACATCTCACAGGGCATCTAAGCACCCACCAATGCCTCCTGCACATCTGATCAGAACTCGAGGCCCTTGGAACAGTCTGTAGGCTTCCTTGTTCTCATTCCATGTTCAGCCATTGTATCCTGTTTCTTCACCTTCTCTCTTCTTGTCTCTGACTTTGTCTCATCTTTCCTAACCTAATGCAGCAAATCTAAAACCCCAAGAAAGCTGAATAGAGCTCCTCAGAATAAAAATATGAAAACTGTCATTGCACTTTCCTTTTAAAGTGATCTGAGGCAATCTGGAGCATATCAACCTCTCTCACTGTTCAGCCCTGAAATGAGGACTTAAGGTGTGTAAGGGGAGTAACCTCAGTCTGAATGAAGTAGCCTACTAATAAGGATTAGTTCCTTTCAACATTAACTCCCTTCCTTCCCCTTCTCTTTCTATGGGTGTCAGATCTGACCTGCATCATAGTCTGAAGACTCACCCTGCTTACCTCTGCTCTCTGCCCTCTTTATCTGTCATGCAATGTTCCTCCAACAAATGCCTTACACTTCTGTCTTGGCATCTGCTCTTTGGAGAAGCCTAACTGACTCCGGGAGTGTTCATCAGGGTAGGCTTGATTATGCTGCAATAACACGTTAAACTCTGAATCTCAATAACTTAACAAAAAGAGCTTGATTGCTCTCATGCTCTGTAGCCAATGCAGATTGGAGCTCTATTCATTAGGTATCTAAGCTGACGGGCTCAGGCCTACCCCTGATTTTAAGAATTGCCATAAAGAGATCTGGAAGAAGGGAGAACTTTTATGGCTATGCCTGGAGGCGACTTAGATTACCTCTGTATATCACATGGACACATCGTCACCTTTAACAGTAGCTAGCATCATCGTCTTGTATAGAAACCCAGGATGAGGCAGGATAGTAGGGAATAAGCACTGTCTGTGCTTCACATGGTAACAATGTGTTCAGTTCAGTTCAGTTCAGTTGCTCAGTCGTGTCCGACTCTTTGCGACCCCATGAATTGCACCATGCCAGGCCTCCCTGTCCATCACCAATTCCCAGAGTTTACTCAAACTCACATCCATCTCATCCTCTGTTGTCCCCTTCTCCTCCTGCCCCCAATCCCTCCCAGCATCAGGGTCTTTTCCAATGAGTCAGCTCTTCGCTTGAGGTGGCCAAAGTACTGGAGTTTCAGCTTTAGCATCATTCCTTCCAACGAACACCCAGGGCTGATCTCCTTTAGAATGGACTGGCTGGATCTCCTTACAGTCCAAGGGACTCTCAAGAATCTTCTCCAACACCACGGTTCAAAAGCATCAATTCTTCGGTGCTCAGCTTTCTTCATAGTCCAACTCTCACATCCATACATGACTATTGGAAAAACCATAGCCTTGACCAGATGGACCTTTGTTGGCAAAGTAATGTCTCTGCTTTTTAATATGCTGTCTAGGTTGGTCATGAAGAAGGTGATGGCACCCCACTCCAGTACTCTTGCCTGGAAAACCCCATGGGCGGAGAAGCCTGGTAGGCTGCAGTCCATGGGGTTGCGAAGAGTCGGACACGATTGAGTGACTTCACTTTCACTTTTCACTTTCATGCATTGGAGAAGGAAATGGCAACCCACTCCAGTGTTCTTGCCTGGAGAATCCCAGGGACGGGGGAGCCTGGTGGGCTGCCGTCTATGGGGTCGCACAGAGTCAGACACGACTGAAGTTTACAGTATTACAGTATAGGTTGGTCATAATTTTTCTTCCAAAGAGTAAGTGTCTTTTAATTTCATGGCTGCAGTCACCATCTGCTGTGATTTTGGAGCCCAGAAAAATAAAGTCTGACACTGTTTCCCCATCTATTTCCCATGAAGTGATGGGACCAGATGCCATGATCTTTGTTTTCTGAATGTTGAGCTTTAAGCCAACTTTTTCACTCTCCTCTTTCACTTTCATCAAGAGGCTTTTGAGTTCCTCTTCACTTTCTGCCATAAGGGTGGTGTCATCTGCATATCTGAAGTGATATTTCTCCCGGCAATCTTGATTCCAGCTTGTGCTTCTTCCAGCCCAGCATTTCTCATGATGTACTCTGCCTAGAAGTTAAATAAGCAATGTGACAATATACAGCCTTGATGTACTCCTTTTCCTATTTGGAACCAGTCTGTTGTTCCATGTCCAGTTCTAACTGTTGCTTCCTGACCTGCATATAGATTTCTCAAGAGGCAGGTCAGGTGGTCTGATATTCCCATGTCTTTCAGAATTTTCCACAGTTTATTGTGATCCACAGAGTCCAAGGCTTTGGCATAGTCAATAAAGCAGAAATAGATGTTTCTCTGGAACTCTCTTGCTTTTTCTATGATCCAGTGGATGTTGGCAATTTGGTCTCTGGTTCCTCTGCCTTTTCTAAAACCAGCTTGAACATCTGGAAGTTCACGGTTCACGTATTGCTGAAGCCTGGCTTGGAGCATTTTGAGCATTACTTTACTAGCGTGTGAGATGAGTGCAACTGTGTGGTAGTTCGAGCATTCTTTGGCATTGCCTTTCTTTGGGATTGGAATGAAAACTGACCATTTCCAGTCCTGTGGCGACTGCTGAGTTTTCCAAATTTGCTGAGCTTTATCTATTTGCTAAGGTTTAAATTGTCCCTGTTTTATGAATGGAGCCCCTGAGGATGAGAGAGGGCAAGTATTTTTTCCCAAGGTCACGAACTTAGCAAGAGGTAGAAGCAGAATTGGGAGTCACGTAGTGTAGGATTACAAATCACGCTTTTAACCCCTCTTCTATGGGCACAGAAGAAATGACTGCATGCCAGGGGGTTGTCGGTGGCTGACAGATCTCTGAATTTTGGCTCTACACACCCCAGCCTCTCCAGAGGCTGTCGAGGCTTCTGAGGAACATCTGGGATGTCGGAAAGCAGGCCTGAGGTTTATGCCAACGCTGTTACACCACGTGTCTTCCTTTACTGCTGCGTTTTCATTTCTGAATAGGAAAGACAGTGTTTGGGTGGGACTTCCCACATCTCCAGCCAGGAGACAGAAGGAGCCTCTTTGTTTGGCTTTCCTGTCTTTGGATAGAACAGAGCAAGTGGCAAAAAATGAGTTGAACAAGTTTGGGGGCCATATATATATATATATATATATATATATATATTTGCCTTTTTTGATTATAGTTAATAATTTTAAAGAGTGCTACAAAATGATGTGGCTTTTGAAAGAAATGCTTTTTTACCCATTTTCTTTCTGGCCAAGGTTTTGAGAAAAGAAAACTATAAATAGCTGACAATAAAAGAAAATTGCTGCTCTGATCTGCGAAAAAGGAAAGAGAAATACAAAAGGGACCGCCCTGAGAGGTTTTCAAATACAAATTATGGCTCCCCACCCCACCGCGCCAGGGTCCAAGATTACCACTTCTTGGAAGATGGATAGGGCCGAGTGCGATGGATGCTTTGCCTTTCTTGTTTATTTTCAAAGATGCTTTGACTTAGTTGCTTTTATTCTGCAGAACTCAGAGCTTTTCACATCTATTAACGTTTTAAATGAAATGAATTTCCCCCCAAAGTAAATAACTTCCAGATAGAGGTTTCTCATTTATAAGGCAGCCACCCAGTCCTTTTAGTCCTCTGTCTGCATTTCTTTTTCCCCCTCTCTCTTTTGTCCTCGTGCGTCCTTTGGAACAGATGTGTTGGGGAAGAGGAGAGGTAAAAACTAAGGTGCAAAGAAAAACTGGCACCTGTTCGACTCTTAACTGGATAGCGCCCCTTTGTTTATTTCTCTCCAGTAAACCATTTTCAGTTTCCTGCCAAAATGTTTGTTTGCTATTGATTAAACTTCACGTTTTTATTACCCAGAATTAACTATAATGTTTATGAAAATGGAAGGTGAAAAGAGACAACTTCCCTGTGAGTTGTTCTATTTTCCTGTAACCAAAGGGCTTCCCTAAGCCGAAATCGTCTCTTCGTTTGAAATACGGTTCTTATCAACGGGACATAATTGGCCCACGGCTCAGATACGCAGCTACCATTCTGAATGACTCACAGAGCTCTAGTTGCTAGATGTTTTCGGTTGGGTACGAAAAGTTGGTTTCCAGGGGTTGTCTCAATACAGAGAGTCTGGGAAACTGTGATCTCTGGGTTCACTGAAGATAAACTGTGATCTCTGGGTTCACAGTTTATCACTGAAGATAAACTGCTTTAGGTTTTAGGGACCCACTGACAGGCATGAACAATTTTCTTTCGAGTTGTGTCTCTCTTTCGTGCTGGCGGACCCTCCCTGCTCCTGTGGACAGAGCACAGGGACTGATGTTAGACTTGAAAGAATTAATGCATTTATGTTGAATTGTCTCCCAGTGGCAGGTGGGAGCTCTGTCATAGGCAGGAATGGAGAAGAAGCATGTCTCTGAGATCAAAGTCTTCCTGACAACTTGACATGAAGAAAGGGGAAAAAAAAGGAAAGTTGAAAATGAGAGAGAATAAAGTCAGAGATGAAGCTTGCCCAGGGGCATTTTAGACATAGATCTTGTGATATTAGCATTTCCTTTTTTTAAAAAAAGGAATGAAATAAATTGCTTTCCAGTGACCCTGAAGGTCATGAGCACCAGCTTCGGCTTCGAAAGGCTGAGAGAGAATGACAGTGAGGAGGGATGATGGGTATGGGCTTGAGAGTGCAATCGGACGCGTGTACAGCTTAGTAAGCCTGGGCGTTCCTAGCAAGTGCAGGCTGAGTCACCCTCAGCCATCCCCAGAATTTAGTTTCACTGTCACCTTTGAGTCCAGTTAGAAGGCCCACTGGATTAGGAGCCAAAAGCAGGGACGTCACCTTCATCTGTCCCTGGTAGTATAATTTGTTGTATAACTTCATGGATCTCTGCCTCAGTGTCATTATCTGTGAAATCAAAGATTTGGGCTGGATAACCTGTAATCCTTGCGGTTCTAGCTAAGTAAGTGATGTGTGATATGTCTACGATTAGACCTCCTATTCCTCCTTTTATCAATTTCAGTCAAGAAGCCAGTCAACAAGCACGTGTGTACTTTGTGCTAGGCACTGTGGAGGGAATGCAGAGGGTATAAGGAGATCAAAAGCCTGGTTCTTATTTTCTGTAAAACCCATGTGAGGCCCAACTGTGACTTTTTCAAATCGCTGTGTCCCCAGAGTTTATCACAGTACCTGACATGCATAAGTGCCTCTAGAGATGTCAAACGGCTGACCAAGGAACATTGTTTTATATCTAGTTAGAGAGATCAGGCATTAATAAAAGGTGCCCAACAATGCAAGTTAAGAAAAATTGTTACCCAATCAGTGATCAGAGTGCAACTTACAGAACTTTTGAGAAGGTTTGCCTCTCTTTAGGGCAGAAATAGTGTGACTTCTCCATAGAGACGGTGATTTGACTTCGATGGCTAAAATCCAGGCATCCAATTCATGTTGGATCTTTTAGGTAGAAATCAATTTCTCAGCTCAGCCTAAAGGAAAGCACAAATCTGGCTTGACTGTTCTTTCCTGTTCTTTCGTACAACAAGTGTCATAATTCAGGGCTTGGTTTGTTGTGTGGAAAGGGTCACAATGAGACTCAGGAAATGTGTATCTGAGGTCTGAGGGGGTGGGGTGCACAGCAGCGAGCACTTCCCGCTTGGCAGTGTATTTCTCAGGGCGGATGCTGGGAGAGCAGAGCTCATGATGGCCCCGGGGGCCTATCTGTTCAATGAGTGTGCTTTGGACCATCTTGCTGTGCTCATTTGCTCCATCTACATCCCCTTTTCTCTGTGCTCAGATACCACCAGGGTAGTAGGTGCTGTGCTGCGAACCGGAGAGACAGAAATACGGCATAGATATGAGATCTCCTCTTGAGGAGACCAAGTCAGTGGAAGAGGGGGCCACTGTAGCAGAAGAGTTACCGTGCCTTCACTGTAGATGTGAATAAATGACTGCTGTTAAAACTTAGAGCTCCAAGGGACAAAGTGGAGTGAAAGTGAAGTCGCTCAGTCGTGTCCAACTCTTTTCGACCCCATGGACTGTAGCCCACTAGGCTCCTCCATCCATGAGATTTTCCAGGCAAGCGTACTGGAGTGGGTTTCCATTTCCTGCTCCAGGGGATCCTTCCGACCCAGAGATCAAACCTGGGTTTCCCATATTGTAGACAGACACTTAACCATCTGAGCCTCCAGGGAAGTCCTTAGCAAATTGGGAAAGACTTCTGGGTACCAAACCCATGCTAACTGTGGTGGAGGATTCAAAGAGGCAATTGCCACGTGAGCCAGGCATAGCCCTTACCTACAATCTGAGGTCCACTGCTCTGAGAGGTTTCCTTTCAGGGACTGAAAGAGAGAGAGAGAGAAAAAAAAAAAACTATTTGTTATTTGCATAGAAAAAAGAAACCCTGAATTTCTGTATTATTTTCCTATTGCTTTTGTAACAAATTACCCTAAACTTCATGGCTTAAACAACATGTGCTTGGGGCTTCCTGGTGGCCCAGTGGGTGAGATCCTGCATGCGACAACCAAGTCCTGGTGAAGCCAAAAAAATAAGTAAATAAATAAAAACAAACAAAAAACCCTGCATGTATTATCCTAGTTCTGAATGCCGGCAGTGCCCAAATTAAGGTATCAGCTGAGCTGAGGTCCTTCTAGAGGCCCTAGGAAAGAATTTGTTTCTTTACCTTCCCTTGCTTCTAGAGGCTGCTTACTTTCCTTGACTCATGGCTTCAAAGCCAGCAGTGTGACATCTTCCAGTCTCTCTCTCTGACCCTCCTGCCTTCCTCTTACAAGGACCATTGTGATTTTATTGAGCCCAGCCAGATAATACAAGATAATCTCCCCATTTCAAGACTCTTGATTTAACCACACCTTCAAAGTCTCTTCTGCCATCTTTGGTAACAAATCCACAGGATTAGGTTGTGGACATCTTTAGGAGGCCATTTCTCAATCTGCTTGTGTGTATATGTGTTAAGTTGCTGTAGATGTATCCAACTATTTGCAATTCTGTGGACTGTAGCCCACCAGGCTCCTCTGTCCATGGGATTCTCCAGGCAAGAACACTGGAGTGGATTGCCATTTCCTCTCCCAGGGGATCTTACAGACTCAGGAATCAAACCCACATCTCTTATGTCTTGTGCATTGGCAGGCAGGTTCTTTGCCAGTAGCACCACCTGGGAAGCACTTAGTCTGTATTAGTACCCAAATGCTCTTCCGAGAGTCTGACCTCTCCTAGATCTCCCCATCACACTATCTCGTCTGTTTCCCTCCACAGAGAATGAAAAATGGGAACAGTATAACTCGATGGTTCTGGATTATCCCTTTAGTGTAACAACGGACTGGTTATTTAACCGTTCAAAGCCTCAGCTTCCTCATCTATAGGATAGAGATAATAAATAATCCAATTCATAAAGCAGTGGTGAGGATGAAATATGCGACCATGTACATAGTTCTTATCTGGAGACTCTTGCACATAAGATATACTGAATTAATGCTGTTTATGAATTATTGTTGTTCTAATTATTATTAGGAAGCTGGGAAGGGATGCAGGGAGAGAGGAAGAAAGTCTCCAAAAACTTGAGCTGTACCGAGAACTCAGCTTTGTCTTGGTTTTGGCTTGGGAGATTCTTGGTTTTCATGAAAACTGATTTCCACTGAGTGACTCTTTCTTCCATCACCCAAGTTCAAGGGCCCCAGTGTGTTCAGACTGACACCATCCCATCAGTGTGCCCGAGTCCAGCATTTTGGACTAGGGAAGATAGGGTCACTTTTAGACTTTTATTCATGGGGGAATTTTAATTATAGGAGCTCTTTGGAAGTAGCATGCTCTATAATGTCCTAAATCCATCTTCTGATCTTATCCTGGCATTGCAAAGAAATTTGTTTCATCTCATTTATTTGCCCTGGTACATGCCTGTCACCAGGGCAAATACCAGCTCCATAACCCTCAGTTTCTCTTTATAAATGCTGCTCATTAAACTAATAAAATCTTTGGTGAAATTTCAATAGATGTGACAAAGGGAGATGAACATAATTTGGAAATGAAGGGGAAAATATATTTGGGCAAAGCGTTTGCCAGATCATTGGGTATATTTCTGCCTAAGGCTCCAGCTTCAGCAATGAGTTGCTCCAAATTGTTCTTTCAGCTTCTTGTATGCCTTCAACGTTTGAACACATGTTTTGCGTATTTCAGTATTCTTAAAGGGGCTCCAAAACTCTGGTGGAATTGGGATGGATAGTTGGGAGTTCAGCATCTGGGTGGATCTGAGTTGGGACGGATAGATGGATGTTCAGCATCTGGAAATGGAGTGGTGGTAGGCATCTGATTGTAAGCGATATCATAGGTCCTGAGTTTTTATGTAAAGGGCCTCCCTGGATTACAGTTTGTTTATTTTTCTCTGCTTCTGCCCAGTTATGAAATATCCAATATCTCAGGATCACATAAGCAGATATAACCTCAACATTTTTATTAATTATTTTTTCAGAACTATCTCTCTGCAAATGAAAGGTACCAGTAGTCTTCAGACACCAGGTTTGGTAAACCCAATAAGGACATGGAATTTTGTGCCAGCAGCTGTAGCAAGTGGTTTAGGCCGCACATGGGTCTTTAAAAGCCAAAGAATCTCTTGGGAGAGAAGAGATGGTATATTTATTGGTGCTGCAAGGTGCTAGATGGAAAAGCTTACAGGATCCAAATACTATTTATCACAAAAAAGACCTTGCCAGCTCCCAACAGGTGTGACTTGTTTGGGTGGTAAGGATTGTTCCTAAGGGATAGAATCATAGTTTGGATAGGAACTTTCATTTCTACACAACTTAATCTGTAGCGTGGAACTAAAAAAAAAAATTTAATTGGGGGATAATTGCTTTATAATGTTGGGTTGGTTTCTCCTGTACAACAATGGGCATGCATCTGTCATAAGTATACATGTGTCCCCTCCCTCTTGAACCTCCCTCCCACCTCCCACCCCATCCCACCCCTCTAGGTTGTTACAGAGCACGGGCTTGAGCTCCTTGTGTTATGTAACAACTTCCGACTAGCTGTCTCTTTTACATATGGTAATGTACATGTTTCAAAGCTACTGCCTCAATCTGTCCCTCTCTGTCCTTCTTCTGCTATGTCTACAAGTCTGTTCTCTGTGTCAGCGTCTGCATTCCTGTAGCATGGAATTTTGATGCCCCTTTATACGTGACTATCTGAGAATGCCTTAAAAATATTAACTGGTGGTTTTCTCAGGGCTCTGGGATGATAATAAAAGTTATCATCAATTAAATGCCTGTGGCAAGTTGCTTTTAGTGCATTTTCTCTAACCCTCATCACAATCCTACAAAAAGGATATTAGGACTTTTGCTTTAAAGATAAGGAAAGCAATACTCAGGATGGACAAATGCAATGACTTGTTCAAAATCACATAGTTAGTAAGCTATAGAACTGGGATTTCTGGAAAATTCAACTGAAGAATTGGTTGTGGTGGGGGATTCACTAGTGCTCTCTACACTTAGAAGATAGAGACGATAAGTTTGAGAAGAGATCATTTGAAAAATGATGATTTAGTTAAAAAGAAAAACAAAAAAACTAACCCACTTAATTAAATTAGATTCATCCAATATATTATATTATACTATATATTATACTATAGCGATCTTTAAACTGTAATTTGTAACCCAATAATGAGTCATGAAATTTATGTAATTATAATATAAAAAACTTGAATTTAATGAAATTGAATAAAATAAAACAGAGGAGACAATATCAGAAGACAACTCGTGGAATAGGGCTCAGTGACTTCTGAAAACATGTGTATGTGTATGTATGTATGTCCAAGAGGCAAAAGGGAAAATGTATTATTTTACTGTGGGTTATGGTGAAAGGAGTATGGAAAATACAGGATTTCCTTAATAACACTGTCTCATTTATGCATTTCAAGAAATACATACCCTAGTTCATCCTTTTAAAAGTTACTGTTACCAATGAAATGACCATCCCCAGGTGTGCTGTGGTCAGAAGCATAGCCCACTGTCACAAGAACCTCAGGGCCAGAGTTTCTCTTGCAGTGAATTAAAGAGTCACAAGCAGTGACCATTGGGTGCCACAAACATGAATAGAGACAGAAGCATGACTCCTAGTTTGATTGACCAAACCCTCTAATCTTGATTGTCTTTGTCTTAGTTGGTGTTGCTGTTGTTTAGTCACTAAGTCCTGTCTGACTCTTGTGACCCCATGGACTGTAGCCCTCCAGGCTCCTCTGTCCACAGGATTTCCCAGGCAAGAATACTGGCGTGGGTTGCCATTTCCTTCTCCACAGATCTCCTTCTTCCCAACCCATGGATAGAACCTGCATCTCCTGCATTGCATGCAGATTCCTCACCAGGTGAGCCTCCCTTCCACTAGGGAAGCCCCTGGTTACTTGGCTTAATTTGGTCATGTTGTATTTGTGTGCTTGTTTGTTGTGTGCGTGTGTGTGCTCAGTTGCTTAGGTGTGTCTGACTCTTTGTGACCCCACGGATTGTAGCCTGCTAGGCTCCTCTGTTCATGAGATCTTCCAGGTAAGTATACTTGAGTGGGTTGCCGTTTCCTACTCCATATATGCTTGTTCAAATCATTTATTTGAAGAAGGTATAATATAAACTAATAAACCTAACACACAAATATTAATATACCCATCATTCATTTAGTAAATGTTTACTGAGCACCTCTTTGTGCAAGTCACTATGCTAAGTGCCAGAAATGGGAAAAAAGAGTGTATCCCGTGTTCACTGTTCTTGATGAGTTTATGTGGCTATAGGAGAGGTCGATGAATAAAGAAATAATAACACAAAAAATGGTGTGCATACTCTGGTTGATGTAAACCCAGAACGGCACGGCTGTGGTCTGAGTATTTGTGTCCTTTTCACATCCATATGTTGATGGCTAACTGCCAGATGATGGTATTTGGAGATGATAACTCTGAGAGGTGATTAGGTTATGAGGTCAATGGATCTAGTGCCCTTCCCTATAAAACAGACCCCAGAGATTGCCCTTTCTGCTGTATGAGGATACAAGAAGAAAATGGTCATCTACGGACCAGGTAGCAGACCCTCACCAGACCCAGCATCTGTTGGTCTTGGGCTCTTGACCAGCAGAACTGTGAGGTATAAATGCTTGTTGTTTTCAGTCACCCAGTCTATGGTCTTTTTGTCATAGCAGCTCACATAGACTAAAACAGACACCCAACCCAGCATGTGTGTGAGCATGTAGGGTAAGTGTATGAGGTGTGGGGGTGGGCAAAGGGGTATCAGATTAGGTTGCAGAAGGCTTCTTGGAGAAAGTGGTGCTTGGGAATCATATAATACAGTGGTTGTCAAAACGTATTGAGTAGCTGCTGCTGCTGCTGCTGCTAAGTTGCCTCAGTCGTCTCCGACTCTGTGCGACCCCATAGATGGCAGCCCTCCAGGCTCCCCTGTCCCTGGGATTCTCCAGGCAAGAACACTGGAGTGGGTTGCCATTTCCTTCTCCAGTGCATGAAAGTGAAAAGTGAAAGTGAAGTCGCTCAGTAGTGTCCGACTCTTCGTGACCCCATGGACTGCAGCCTACCAGGCTCCTCCGCCCATGGGATTTTCCAGGCAAGAGTACTGGAGGTATTGACTAGATAGCTCGCTAAAACACAGAAATCCTGAGCCCTACCTCAACAGTTTCTGATTCTGTAGATCTGAGATGAGATCTGAAAATCTGCATTTCTAACAAGATCTTGGGTGATGCTCTTGGTCCAGGGACCATACTCTGAAGACCGCTTTCAAAATGCTTATAGTTGCAGATTCCCCCTCACCTTTTTTAATATGAAATCTTATCTGGACTGTTCAAATATAAAATAAACAAAAGTGGAGATGGCAGCAAGGAGCCCTTTCTCCCCAGCCTGCACTCTTTCCCAGTGGTGGCTTCTGAATAATGGACATTATGGATCTAGAAGAGAATCTGATTCCATAGTTTTACAGTTTTCCCTGTGTCATCTCCCTCTTTCCCCTTCTCTCTCTCCTTTCTATTAAATCAAGTTTGATGAAGAAGCCAGTCAAGTGATTTTAGACAATCCCTGTAGATCAGTGGGCAGAAGTTTTGGTAAAGAATATGTGGGCTTGTTTTCATGTCTCCTTTTTAAAATATTATTGTGGTGATAAGTTTGTTCTTGGACTTATTTCTCCAAAACCTTACTTTCTGATGATTCATTAAGTGTATCATTTTTATCTGAGATCGACAGGTATTAGCCTCCCATCATGAGTTATTCTGAAGACTTCTCTGTGAGTCAGTATCTATTGGAAGTGAAAGTGTTAGTCGCTCAGTCGTGTCCCTTCTTTGCAACCCCATAAACTGGGGCCTACCAGGCTCCTCTATCCATGGAATTATCCAGGCAAGAATATTGGAGTGGGTATGCATTCCCTTCTCCAGGGGATCTTCCTGACCCATGGATTGAACCTGGGTCTTCTGTGTTGCAGGCAGATTCTTTACCATCTGAGCCACCAGGGAAGCTAGTCAATATATGAGAAATATGCTTTGGATAAAAAGCAAAGCACAGTTTGAAAATTTTCTTCAATGGCTGTCTGAAATTAGTTTACAGTGAAGTATTATCTACTTGATGCCTAACATTGTAATGAAAATGGAAAAACTGATCAATACATCCAGATATCCAGAATGTGAGAAAAACATCTATTTCTGCTTTATTGACTATGCCAAAGCCTTGGACTCTGTGGATCACAATAAACTGTGGAAAATTCTGAAAGACATGGGAATACCAGACCATCTGACTTGCCTCTTGAGAAATCTGTATGCAGGTCAGGAAGCAACAGTTAGAACTGGACATGGAAAAACAGACTGGTTCCAAATAGGAAAAGGAGTATGTCAAGGCTGTATATTGTCACCCTGCTTATTTAACTTCTAGGCAGAGTACATCATGAGAAACGCTGGGCTGGAGGAAGTACAAGCTGGAATCAAGATTACCGGGAGAAATATCAATAACCTCAGATATGCAGATGACACCACCCTTCTGGCAGAAAGTGAAGAGGAACTCAAAAGCCTCTTGATGAAAGTGAAAATGGAGAGTGAAAAAGTTGGCTTGAAGCTCAGCATTCAGAAAACGAAGATCATGGCATTTGGTCCCATCACTTCATGGGAAATAGATGGAGAAACAGTGGAAACAGTGTCAGACTTTATTTTTTTGGGCTCCAATATCACTGCAGATGGTGACTGCAGCCATGAAATTGAAAGACGCTTACTCCTTGGAAGAAAAGTTATGACCAACCTAGATAGCATATTGAAAAGCAGAGATATTACTTTGCCAACAAATGTCCATCTAGTCAAGGCTATGGCTTTTCCAGAGGTCATGTATGAATGTGAGAGTTGGACTGTGAAGAAAGCTGAGTGCCGAAGAATTGATGGTTTTGAACTGTGGTGTTGGAGAAGACTCTTGAGAGTCCCTTGGACTGCAAGGAGATCCACCCAGTCCATTCTGAAGGAGATCAGCCCTGGGATGTCTTTGGAAGGAATGATGCTAAAGCTGAAACTCCAGTACTCTGGCCACCTCATGTGAAGAGTTGACTCATTGGAAAAGACTCTGATGCTGGGAGGGATTGGGGGCAGGAGAAGAAGGGGATGACAGAGGATGAGATGGCTGGATGGCATCACTGACTCGATAGACGTGAGTCTCAGTGAACTCTGGGAGTTGGTGATAGACAGGGAGGCCTGGCGTGCTGCGATTCATGGGGTCGCAAAGAGTCAGACACGACTGAGTGACTGAACTGAACTGAACTGAAAATGGATTGACAATTTAACAAACTTAAATTTTTTGTCTTTCCAGATGTTCTGCATAACAGAGTAAACGCAGTTCATTTGCTAAATGGCAAATTGGTCGTATTAGTGGTAAAGAACCTGCCTGCCAATGCAGGAAACGTAATAAATGCAGGTTCAATCCTGGATCAGGAGGAGCCCCTGGAGGAGGGCATGGCAATGCACCCCAGTATTCATGCCTGGAGAATCCCATGGACAGAGAAGCCTGGCAGGCTCTGGTCCATAGGATCGCAAAGATTCAATACAACTCAAGTGACTTAGGATGCATGCATATATAACTGTGTGAATCCATACTAATAATCTGTAACTGTAATTACTAAATAACATTTTAGTGTCTTCATTTTCATCATTGGTTGAGATGAAGACTCTACACCAGGAAAAAAAAAAGACAAATGCCTTCATATTTTGGAAAAGAAAAACTCTTGAAAGCTTGTTTTGGGATTACTCCAAAGTTTTGCCTTATTCTTAGATAACTTATACTGTTTTGGTGAGCTATTAGCATAATTATTAAACATGGAGGATTTGCAGAAGGCTAGAATTCCAACCAAGTTTTACTCAGAAACTTAGAATGCTTAACTGAAACTTGTCCCAACTTTTTGCCTGGTTTGGGACTTTGCAAGCCTCATCTGTTAAGGTATTTAGCACTTTTACTTAGAATCAATGAATTCAAAGGCAAACAGAAATAAAAAGTGGTTATTAAACAAAATACAATAAACATTTTATGAAATGTCTAGCTCCAAACTACTTCCACAGTTTTGGAAACATTTCTTTTTTGAATTGCTATGCATATATCTGATGCTGATATTAGTTCTTTTGGATTTAAGTCTGAGATCTGATCATTTTTCAGTTTATAACATCACCAACTCTTCATTTAAATGAGATACCAAAATGGTGGGACCTGATATTACCCATTGCTAATTTGCATCTGTTTTTCATTTTCCTAAAACCAAATAATTGGGGGGAGTGGATGGTGGTTAATGTATTTTAATGTTTATAGAAGCCAGTGCTTGACTTGATTTCTCCAGAAGGGGCATTTTTTGCCAAGAAGACATCTGGGAAAGATCCATCAGTGATCACAGATTCAAAAAAACATTCACATATTCTTTTGGAGTTGACAGAGATGTGTGAAAACCTCACACATCTGGAAGACAATCAATCCTTATAGTTAGTCAACATCTGGAAATGTAACCACCCGAGGTTGACAAAACTGGTGATTAAATGTGATGGAAGTTCACCATCTATAGACAAGTACAGAGTAACTGCCTGTGAATTATGAGAACATACATGCATCTTGCATGCTATAATGAGTCATTAGCACCCAGCTTGCGTGAGCTGGAAAGGCATCAGAACACTGAGGTTTGTATGGAGATGTTTCTAAAAGTTTTTCCAATGTGCTTTTCTTGCAGAGCAATGTATAAAAACTACACTATAAATTCAGACAAAGCAAAACAAAAAGTTTAGCCTCGCTAAGCTTCCTTATTCCTTTTCCTTCATGTTTTAACTTGCTGTTTTCATTTTCTGGCTTCGTCCTCATTCTTAAGCCATTTATTTTTCTGTGTATGAGTGTCAAATACCAACATTGTTGCTACTTCTCCTGGGTCCTTCTTCAGATGCATTTTATCACCCTTTGAGCAATTTCAGATATCCCATTTCCTTCTGTTTTAACCACAGAAAATAATTCACTTTGCTTAGGTAACTATTACATATGACTCCTAAGAAGAACCCAAGTAAAACCAATAAAAGTGATTAACAGCTTCACTCTCTTCTGTGAATTTTATATTCCATTCTCTTGCTCTTTCTGCCCTTATTTTTTGGTCTAAGTTTTCCCCTAAGATTTTTGTAGCTCAGAAGACTTAGCACCAAACTACATAAAAGACAGGCTGTTTTGACTTTCCTCTTTCTCATCCTTCCTTCCTTAGAACAAGAAAATCAGTTGTTTGTAGCTAAATGAGAAAGAAATCTGACTTTTCTTACTGAAGCAGAATTTGCTCAAGTAGAAAGAAGTAGTTTTGTTGTCTGCCGTCCATGGCTAAAGATACTCAAGGTTCACCTTCATGAACGCTATTCCCACTACTTCTTGTTCAACAGAATCTTTACAAAATGCTGCACGTGTTTCAGGGCTTCCTAGGTAGTAGCACTAGAGGTAAAGAACCCGCCTGTCAATGCAGGAGATGTAGGAGACGTGGATTAGATCCCTGGAAGATCCCCTGGAGGAGGGCAGGGCGACCCACTCCAGTATTCTTGCCTGGAGAATCCCACAGAGATAGGAGCCTGGTGGGCTACAGTCCGTAGGGTCACACAGAATTGGACACAGCTGAAGTGACTGAGCACGCACGCATGAACACGTTTCAAGATGAAGAAAGTCAAGGTATGAAAAACTTTAACTGTGTCCTCTGTAAGCCAGTTCTAAAAGTGAATCTTTGTGGCGGGTCTTCCATGGAGCAAATTCTCAATTTCATTGAAATAATAGAATTAGTCATCCTATTGATTGTGCTATTAAAATTGGATTCTCCCACCAACAAGAAGAAAAAGAACTGAATTGAGATTGAAAAACTCCGTAGAGCTCTCAGAAGTTAGAATGAGCACCACAAACTTGGTAGTTCTTGGTAGTATTTTAAACTAGGCAAAGCTCGCTTGAAACTTCCTAAAAACTTTCTCTTAAAGGCCAGCAATGAAAATACTTTCAGCTTATGGGCCACAAAGTTTCCATTGCAGTTCTGTCATTGTGGTGCAAAAGAAACCATAGACAATACTGAACAAAAGAGAATTCCAACAAAATTTTATTTACAAAGCATGAGTAACCTGAGGGCACAGTGTTTGCTAGTCCCTGATTTAAACACAATACGAAGCATTTAGGGAAATCAGAGAAACATCTTCAAATTACTATAAGGTATTGATTTAAAACTCCCAAGAAAAAAATGGCTAACACTTTGATCAACAGAACTTTTCTTATTCTTTATTAAGGTGTGCCTTTTGTAATAAGAGAAAGGCAGTTCAGTTAGTTCAGTCACTCAGTCGTGTCCAACTCTTTGCGACCCCATGGACTGCAGCACACCAGGCTTCCCTGACCATCACCAACTCCTGGAGTTTACTCAAACTCATGTCCACTGAGTCGGTGATGCCATCCAACCATCTCATCCTCTGTCGTTCCCTTCTCCTCCTGATTTCAATCTTTCCCAGCATCAGGATATTTTCTAATGAGTCATTTCTTCGTATCAGGTGGCCAAAGTATTGGAGTTTCAGCTTCAGCATCAGTCGTTTCAATGAATATTCAGGACTGATTTCCTTTAGGATGGACTGGTTGGATCTCCTCGCAGTCCAAGGGACTTTAAAGAATCTTCTGCAACACCACAGTTCAGAAGCATCAGTTCTTCGGCACTCAGCTTTCTTTATAATCCAACTCTCACATCTGGAAAAACCATAGCTTTGACTATATGGACCTTTGTTGGCAAAGTAATTGTCTCTGTTTTTAATAAGCTGTCTATGTTGGTCATAACTTTTTTTCCAAGGAGCAAGCGTCTTTTAGTTACATGGCTGTAGTCACCATCTGCAGTGATTTTGGAGCCCCCCAAAATACAATCTGTCACTGTTTCCATTGTTTCCCCATCTATTTGCCATGAAGTCATGGGAGCAGATGACATGATCTTTGTTTTCTGAATATTGAGTTTTATGTGAGCTTTTTCACCCTCCTTTTTCATTTTCATCAAGAGGCTCTTTAGTTCCTTGCTTTCTGCCATAACTGTGGTGTCATGTGCGTATCTGAGGTTATTGATATTTCTCCCGGAAATCTTGATTCCAGCTTGTGCTTCATCTGGCCCAGCATTTCGCATGATGCATTCTGCATATAGGTTAAATAAGCAGGGTGACAATATATAGCCTTAGCACACTTCTTTCCTGATTTGGAACTAATCTATTGTTCCATGTCCAGTTCTAACTGTTGCTTTCTGACCTGCATACATATTTCTCAGGAGGCAGGTCAGGTGGTCTGGTATTCCCATCTCTTGAAGAATGTTCCTCAGTTTGTTGTGATCCACACAGTCAAGGGCTTTGGCATAGTCAACAAAGCAGAAGTAGATATTTTTCTGGACCTCTTTTTCTATTTTGATGATCCAATGAAGAGATCCAAGAGAAAGGCACTGAACCACAATTATGATGAGTGTACTTAATTCTCTAATCCTTGGTTCTACTGTCTTCTTTGCTTTGGTTGTTTTTCCTTCTTATTCCAATTTTCTCCTTTACTGCTTTCTATAAATATTTAGACTTGTGTACATGTCACATTCATATATCCATTCAGTAAGAATACATGGGCTATTTTGATAGATAGCATTTAGTCTCAGCTGATTTTCTTGTAGAACGGGAGTGGAAAAACACTTCAGTCTCAAGAAACAAAGTTTGTTAGCCAACTTGCACAGTTTGCATATCTAATGGCAATGAAGAAAGACAGATCTTCATGTCAACACGCTTTTCTGCCACCTCTTCAATGACTGAAACGTCTGCAGCCAATTATGTGACACAACATTGTCTAACTGATGGACTGTATGTGTATGTGAAGCTATTATAATAGATTAGCTCCTATTAAGATAAAACCACTGTGTGGAAAACTCGCTGCCTGCCAAATGCAGGCTTCTCATTTGATCAATGTTATAGAATTTCTAAGCGTTTACACTCAGAAAAGTGACTATAGAAAAATAGCAGCCTCACATTCAGTACATTTGCCCTTTCTCCTTCTTGCTTCAAGCACATCTGCTGATTTCATGGTTTGACACTTTTTTTTTTTAAAGTCTTTTTAGTGCTGTTGAGTCTGTTGGATCCCATTCAGCCTCCTAGCCTTACAGACTAAGTCAACCAAGTTCAGATCAGACTCTGCTAATCTCAGATGACAGCTTCTTGATTATTTATTTTTCTATGTTTTCTTTTTTTGGCTGTGCTAGGTCTTCGTTGCTGCGTGTGGATCGTCTCTAGTTGCGGCAAGCAGGGGCCACCCTCTAGTTGTAGTATGTGGGCTTCTTATTGTGGTAGCTTCTGCTGTTGTGGAGTGTGGGCTCCAGGGCAAGTGGACACAGCAGCTATGGTGCACGGGTTTAGTTGCCCTGCAGTATATGATATCTTCTTGGACCAGGGATCAAACCCATATCCCCTTCATTGCAAGGAGGGTTCTTGACCACTGGACCACTGGAGAAGTCCAGATGACATCATCTGAAAATTCTTTTTTGACTCTAAACTTAATAGCTATGCATTTAATTATGAGGTTCAGTGTTCTAATCATCTATTCATTGTGTAACAGAAAGTGAAAGTGTTAGTGGCTCAGTCAGGTCTGACTCTTTGTGACCCCATGGATTGTAGCCTGCCAGGCTTTTCTGTCCATGGGATTCTCTGGGCAAGATTATTGGAGTAGGTAGCCATCCATCGTCCAGGGGATCTTCCTGACCCAGGGAGCGAACCTGGGTCTCTGCATTGCAGGCAGATTCTTTGAGCCGCCACAACTCACCCCCAAATTTTGTAGCTTAAAACAGTAACAACATATTATTTTTCTTACATGTCTGTAATTTGGTTGGGAATATGTAAGGGCAGTCATTTCTACCCCACTCAGCATCAGCTAAGGCAGCTCAAAGACTGGGGACTGGAGTCATCTGAAGACTTGTTGACTCATATACTTGGCAGCTGATGCTTGCTGTTAGCTGGAACTTTAGCTGCAACTGCTGGCTGGAACATCTCTATGTGGCATTTTCATGTGTTCTGAGCCTCCTTACAACATGATGGCTGGGTTCCCAGGGCAAGCATCTAGATGGAGAGAGCCAGGAGGAAGCCATACTGCTTTTATGGGCTAATCATGTGAGTCATGCGGAATCCCTCTTCCCCTGTTGTATTTGTCAAGGAAATCACAAAGGTCTGCCTGATTCAAGGGAAAAGGAAAAATTGATAGAGGTGTGGTGAGGTGCTGAAAGAGCAAGTGGGACTGGAAATATTGCTGTGGCTGTTTTTGCAAAATATAATCTGCCACATTTGTGTTATAACAAGTGCATATATTCGTTTTTTAAAAAATTTGTTTATTCATTTATTGTTGGCTGTGCTAGGTCTTCGTTGCTGTGCACAGGCTTTCTCTAGTTGCAGCAAGGGGGAGCTACTCTCTGGTTTCGGTGTGGGGACTTCTCATTGTTATGGCTTCTCTTGTGGAGCACAGGCTCTGGAGTGTGTGGGCTCAACACGCAGGCTCAGTAGTTGTGGTACACGGGCTTAGTTGCCCTGCGACATGTGGACTCTTCCTGGACCAGGGATCAAACCTGTGTCCCCTGCATTGGCCGGTGGTTTCTTAACCACTGGGCCACCAAGTAAGTCTGACAAGTGCTCATATTTGAATGGAACTGCTGTGGGATATATGTGCTAATACCACTGTTTGGGAATTCATCTGCCTCATCAATAATTTAAAAAGAAAAAAAAAGTGAGTCTATATCCCAAAGTCTCTGCTTAATATCCCTCTATGCCTTATTTCATTTAATCTCCAGCATTACAGATGAAGAAACTGAGGTAGGAGGAGTTCAAGATACTTACATAAGCTCTCAAAGCAGGCAAACGTGCCAAGGCTAGTGGATTTCAGAATCAAGTCTGTCCAGTTCCAAAGGTCATGTCTTCTGCTACCCTGTAGTGTTCCACACATAAAACTCTTTGTTCTCATGTTTTAGTTTTATTTTTTGTTGTTGGACAAGGGCAAAATTCAGATAAAGTTTCAGGTGGTCCTTAAAAGGGAGGAGAATTGCCAAATAGTTTGCCTCCTGAAATGATTCTATATCTAAAATTGGTCTTTGAAAATTAGTCAACAAGAGTTGATAGTTAATATCCAGTTTTTTTTTTTTTTTCCTCTTGCACTAGAGAAAGCAAAGCAGAATGATAGCCTGGCTGTTATTGGGAGCTAAGGATTAGGGGAAATATTGAAGCATGTCTCTGATTAATAGCTAATGGCATTGAAACATGTATAATATCATGTATGAAACGAGTCGCCAGTCCAGGTTCGATGCACGATACTGGATGCTTGGGGCTGGTGCACTGGGACGACCCAGAGGGAGGGTATGGGGAGGGAGGAGGGAGGAGGGTTCAGGATGGGGAACACAGGTATACCTGTGGCGGATTCATTTTGATATTTGGCAAAACTAATACAATATTGTAAAGTTTAAAAATAAATAAAATTAAAAAAAAAAAGAAATGGGACAGAAAAAAAAAAAAAAGCTAATGGCATGTATGACCACAGTGTGACTATATAATTATGAGGCAGTTCTCCAAGGGTTAATGATTAATAAGGGTATAAAATGTCCTTAGAGTTAGATATGAGGACATGGAAGAGTAGATCAAAGCTGGCCAGGGGTCTGGACTAAAAAGGAGTCAAGGAGTTGTGTTTCTGTGTTTGTGGGCCAGGCCCATGTAAGAGAACGGAGTGTCTTTTCTGGGACTTCCTTGATGGTCCAGTGGTTAAGAATCTGTCTTGCAATGCAGAGGATGTGGGTTTGATCCCTGGTTGGGGAGCTAAGATCTGACATACTGCAGAGCAGCTAATCCTGTACACCACAACTACTGAACCTGCGTGCTCTGGAGCCCATGTGCCACACCAGAAGATCCGCAACTAAGATCTGGCACAGCCAAATAAATAAATCTTTTAAAAAAATTTGTCCCTGGATTTGGTTCTTCTACCAAATTTATGTGTCAGGCCTGCCTGCCAGATTGCCAACAGTTTTAAAGAGAAGCCTTTGTGAAGGCTCTCTGCCTACACAAGGTTACCCTTTAATGATTGCTTACCCCATTCATTCAGTAAAAACAAACAACAAAACCCAAAATGTAGTTAACTTGATCCACTACTTTTTTTTAACATATTTGGCCCTGACTTGATCCAACCATCTGTGTTATGGCATCATGTGAATATAGCCTTATAAGGATTCACCTCCTGTCCTCTGCCTTTCCCCCCTACACAATTAGCTGTAGAGAAATCTATGGTTTTTTAGGAAAGTTACTATAGGAATTTTTACTTTTTGTTAACAGTGGGGTAGCTATTGAAAGACCCATCTGGGTCTGGTTGACAAAAATTTTGCCTTGCTGTCTACAACAACACACTGCCTTACTACAAATGGTCTCCCGAAGACAATTTGTAGGTCATAGCTGTGAGATTTCTCTTTTTCGTGTGCTAGTAACAATTTCAGTTGCTTCCAGCTCAACATCTGGAAGCACATTTGGCTTCATAGTTGGAAAATAAATTAGCATCCCAGATCATGAGTGAGGGACTGACCTCGGACTGGACGGCAGCAACCATGCCTTCCGTTGATAGACTAGTCTTCCTCGGCTACGGGGAAAAGAGCTGGAAAGCATCTCTTCTGGCATTAGTGCCATCTCTCAGAATAGCCTGAGTCTGCTCACAGTAAACTGGACATTTGCCCGAGGACATGGAGCAAAAGATGACACTAATTGAAAGTTGGCATCCTGGAAAACATTGTCAGAGTCATCTCCTGCAGGAAGATAACCCTTACCTGTGCCAGCACTGAACCGTGGGCTCCATGGACCTGCCTGTGTCTGCTCACACCTGTTCCAACACGGATGCCAGGAAATGGGGGATCAGGAGGAAGCAGACACACAGAGCCTTTGGGAAGCTGCAGAAGTCATTGGGCCCTTTGAAAGTCCTCTGGAACTATAATAGATTGGACAAGGAGGGTATGCCCTATGTAGATGTATTTGGCTGTGGTTACGAGCATTGAGAATCCCGTATCAAGCACCAATCTGAACAGACTGAGCAGTGAAGGAAAAAAAAGACATAAGAAACCGGAAACAGACACAGTGAGACAGAAGGTCTACCTTACCAGAAGTTTTATTTTTATTGGAACATTTTATTTTTCAACTAGGGGTGATATACAAATATGGAGGTAGAAATGTATTACATTAATATAAATAAATAGGCTTGTACACGCTAGTATCTTCTGCTATTTAATGGCTTGGGGCAGATTATAAGTCAGATCATGGCCCAAGAAATGTAAATTGTATGCACATATAAAACCCGATATCACAATTAGCATAAAGTGAAAGTTTCTCAGCTATGTTCGACTCTTTGGGAGCCCATGGACTATACACTGCATGGAATTGTCCATGGCCAGAGTACTGGACTGGGCCGCCATTCCCTTCTCCAGGGGATTTTCCCAACCCAGGGATCAAACCCAGGTCTCCCACATTACAGGCAGATTCTTTACCAGCTGAGCCACCAGGGAAGCCCGAGAATACTGGAGTGGGTAGCCTATCCCTTCTCCAATGGGTAACCACATTCTCCTACATTGCAGGTGGATTCTTTACCAGCTGAGCTACCAGGGAAGCCCAATTAGCGTAAAAGAGGGTGTTAATCCTAACTGTGAAATATAAAGTGATTACACTTTGTGATCAAACCTCTCTTATTTTATTCATCTCCTACCTTTCTCTCATCAAGGGATCCCAAGATCCCTTTTAGTTATATGGGAATGCGTCAGATGAAGAAACAAGGAATTGATACAGATGAGTCTTTGTAGCCAGGAGAGATACCACTTCTTTGCCAGTATGGCATGGTAATTCCTTTTGTTACTATTCCTTTAGTTTCACAGAAGTTTATTAGGATCCTGTCTGTAGTCTGCTAAGCACTTGGGATACAAAATATTTAGGCCCCTTTTAGCTCTTGTCCAGATTATTGCACTCGTCTCTTAGTTAGGGATCTTGCTTTGGGTCTCATCACTTTACCATTACACCTTCTCCCAACTTGCTCTGCAAATTCTAGATTAAGTCATCATGCTAAAATATAAATTCCATTACTTTAGTTCCATGAGTAAAATTCTTTAGTGGTCATCAGTTGCCTCATGATACAGTCCTAGCTCCTTGGCAGGACACCTAAGATTCTGATGACTACAGTCTGCTGTCTGGCCACCACTCAGCAGCCTCTGAGGTATGTTTAACTGAGCACAGTTAAACAGAACTACTTGGAATTACTGGAAAGCCCCTTGTGCTTTCTTATTGTTAGATCTTTGCAAAAAGTGCTCTCTCAACCTGGATTGCCTTCTGCCTCTCTGCATGTGGTCAGTGCCTACTCACCTCTCCTGCCTTCATAGAAATAAACCACTTCCTTTGGGGAGCTTCCCATATCTTTCCTTCTATGCTGCTGCAGTGCCCATCAGCTTAATCAAGCAACCATCTCTTGTTAAATAATGATTTATTTTATCGCTCACTGGTACATTTATCACTCCTTTATGTCTCTCTAGAGTAGTTAAGTCTTTGATTAAAATATGATAAATCTGTACACTCCTGCTCTTTGTTTTCTCAGTGTCTTGTACACACACCATCGATTTTGCAGCTGTGTGCATATTCTCATACTTATTTAGCACTTACTGTGGCCAAGAATAGTTTTTCACTTATTGTTATTTAATCTTCAAAACAATTCAAGGTAGTAGTTATTACTGCCATCATCTCATTTTTGGCTACATTTAATTAGTTTCCCCAGGTGTTTAGAATAGCAGATTCTAAGACTTAAACCCCGATCTCTAAGACATCAGAACCTATTTGACTCTCTCTTAAGACACAGTATAATAAGTTCCTTTTCTCTGTCTCTCCTCATTTAATTCTAAACCTTCCGAAGTTAAGAATTATGTTTTAATCAGAGTTACATTTCTACAGTGGTGGCTTCCCTGGTGGCTCAGATGGTAAAGAATCCGCCTGCAATGCAGGAGACATGAGTTCGATCCCTGGGTTGGGAAGATCCCCTGGAGAAGGGAATGGCAACCCACTCCAGTGCTCTTGCATGGAGAATTCCATGGACAGAGGAGCCTGGCAGGTTACAGTCCATAGGGTAACAAGAGTTGGACATGACTGAGTGGCTAACACACAGCTCCAGTGCAGGGTTCCCAGGTGGCGCTAGTGGTAAAGAACCCACCTGCCAATGCAGGCTATATAAGAGATGCAGGTTTGATCCCTGGGTGGGGAAGGTCCTCTGGAGGAGGGCATGGCAACCCACTCCAGTGTTCTTGCCTAGAGAATCCTATGGACAGAGGAGCCTGGTGGGCTACAGTCCATGGGGTTGTAAAGAGTTGGACATGACTGAAGTGACTTCACACATATGCACAGCTTCAGGACATAGTACAATGACTTTTATGGAACTCATTTTGAGAACACAGAGATAGGATGGGAAGGCCTTTGCACCTAGCCTTAAGCTGCTCACAGAACTAGAGGGCAGACCCCTAAAGTGCTAATTTTGATATAAAGAGATAAATGGACTGTTATATATAGGCATAGACTAGTAAGAAAGTGAGGAGGAGGGATATAGAGCCCACGCTTCAAGTGTCTGGTCTTCTCAAAGAAGTAATGCTTGAATTGAATATAAACACACTTAACTTCTTAGAAGCCCTTCCACTAAATGTGTATCTAGGGAGAAAGTCAAGTACTATACTAGTCTTCATGACACAAAATTAAAGATAACCTGCAGTCATATTTTTGAAACATGTAGCATGTGGCAGAAGAGGTGTGGAGTTATTGGTTATATTTTGTAAAAAATAAAACAATGTTATAAAGCCAATTTACCATTGTTAAATTGCTGTTAAAAGTGGTAATGTGTTAGAGTCAAGGGTTAGATTTAAAATTTTTGACTTGGCATTTTTAATGTGACAAGTGATTGTTGGAATCTTGTTGAATAAAAACTCTGTCTTCAAGTACTGTGAACTTGAACCTCTCACCTCAATTTTGTCAAAACTTTGAAGTACATAGAAACATTACCATTTCTATAATAGCCAGGCTAAAAAGTCTGTTTAGAAACTACCTTCATAACCTCTTGTCCTCATTTTTTCATCTTTACAAAGCAGAGGCTGGGTTGAAGACTCCTGAAGGATCTTTCCAGCTCTAGCAGATTCTGATCCTCAGTTTTGTCAATTATTTATTCTGAACACATAGTAAAGTGTCCACTGTTTTAATAAACACAGATAATCATATTCTGAAAAGAAAAGTGGTATTATAGATCAGGTGTTTACAACTTTGAGTTAAACTTCAAGCACTTCTAGATAGTGAAAGTCACTCAGTAGTATCTGACTCTTTGCAACCCCATGGACTGTATAGTCTGTGGAATTCTCTAGGCCAGGATACTGGAGTGGGTAGCCTTTCCCTTTCTTCAGGGGATCTTCCCAACCCAGGGATTGAACCCAGGTCTCCCACATTGCAAGCGGATTCTTTACCAGCTGAGCTACCAGGGAAGCCCAAGAATATCGGAATGGGTAGCCTATCGCTTCTCCAGGGGATCTTCCAATCCAGAAATTGAATGGTCTCCCGCCTTGCAAGTGGATTCTTTATCATCTGAGCTACAAGGGAAGCCCCAAATGTTGAAGAGCAACTGCCCAACGTGGGCCTTGAACCCCCAGCCCTGGGATTAAGAGTCCCATGCTCTACCGACTGAGCTAGCTGGGCAATCAAGCATTTCTCATCTGAATTCAAAAGAGCTTCTGAATTTCCTATATGACTCGGGGAACTCAAATCAGGGCTCTGTGACAACCTAGAGATGTGGGGATGGGATAGGAGGTTTAAGACTGAGGGGACATATGTATACCTGCGGCTGATATGTGTTGATGTATGACACAAACAAACACAATATTATAAAGCAATTATCCTTCAGTTAAAAATAAACAAATTAAAAAAATAAACAAGAGCTCCTGAGATGTATACCTGGTTTCTGAGGATGGTCTTTGACATCCTCAGAATGTCAAAGTGAAGGTTGCTGTCCTTGGTGCTGAGACTGATGTTTGCATAGATGCTCTTTGAGTAAGTGTGTGTGAGACAGAGAGAGGGAGGGAGAGAGGGTGGGAGGAAATGGGGGAGGCGGGGAGAGGATATGAGTGGGGCAGAGGGAGAGTTGGCTAAGACACAGGAAAAAAAAGTCTCCCATTTAACCAGGAAGCATCGTTTTTATTCTGCTAAAATCATGTAGGGAAGCTTCAGAGATTTTTCTGGGAGTCTCCATTATTTGATCTGTATCTTTTAAAACTGTGACTGAATTTTTACGTAAGAGGTTAAGAATGGTTCCCTCCTAGCATTTCATTTCCACGTTGATTTCACAGTTTGCCACGGCACCCCACTCCAGTACTCTTGCCTGGAAAATCCCATGGACGGAGGAGCCTGGTGCGCTGCAGTCCATGGGGTCGCTAAGAGTCGGATACGACTGAGCGACTTCCCTTTCACTTTTCACTTTCATGCATTGGAGGAGGAAATGGCAACCCACTCCAGTGTTCTTGCCTGAGAATCCCAGGGATGGGGGAGCCTGGTGGGCTGCCGTCTTTGGAGTCGCACAGAGTCAGACACGACTGAAGCGACTTAGCAGCAGCAGCAGCAGCCTTTGTATATATGTTCTGTCAGGGAGTTTCTTCCTAATATTTTCAGTAAACTTAAATACCCATTTTACATTATTCCTTTGTGTTCTCCCCTTCACAGACAAGGAAGAGATTAGTTCAGTTTCTATGAACTTAAAAATAAATCAAGTTGCGATTAACCTATTTTCATAATTGGAAAATACTCTACTTCCTTTCCTCCCATATAACAAAGTGTCTGCTCCTCTTGTTCTTACTAACAACCAAAATTCCTTGGGCTGATGATATTATTTGTTGTACAACATGGAAGAATACCATGAGCCATTATTTTTCCTGTTTTTTTCTCTCTCTCTTTTAAAGTATTATGAAGCTTTTGCCTTGTCTCTCCATTTTCTTATCATTTCACTGATCATATGTCAGCATATTTCACACCAGGTACTGTGTTTCAGATCAGTTTACTTTATTTCCTTTTTAACCTTCCTTGTACAACTCACCGGCAACCCACTCCAGTACTGTTGCCTGGAAAATCCCATGGACTGAGAAGCCTGGAAGGCTACAGTCCGTGGGGTCGCAAAGAGTCGGACACGACTGAGCGACTTCTCTTCACTTTGTACAACTCACAGGCTTCCCTGATGGCTCAATGGGTAAAGAATATGCCTGTAATACAGGAGACATGGCAGGTATGGGTTCAACCCCTGGGTTGGTAAGATCCCCCGGAGAAGAAAATGGCAACCCACTCCAGTATTCTTGTCTGGGAAATCCCATGGACAGAGGAACCTGGTGGGCTACAGTCCAAAGGGTCGAAAAGCATCGGACACGACAGGGCAACTAAGTACATACACATACAACTCACAGTTTTTCCCCCAATTCTTTCCCCGTTATCTTAGAGACGTTTATCTCCCTCTCTTTGTTCCCCTTGTGAGAAGGAGGGGCTAATCCAGACTATTCAGTATAAGAGTATTGCTAGCAATATCTCTGTAGTAAAGGGAATGAAAGCTGGAAACTTTGATGTGGAATTAGGGAGAATAAAGAACCAGTACCTTGAACTTATAAGCCCACCAAAAATGCATTCAGAACCTTTAAGAGTCAACATTTTCTTTCTTATATTTCTCTACTTAAATTTACTTTCACCAAAGAACAAAAATTTTGATTTTTCTACTTTGTTTCCCTTTTTTTTTTGGCATTTCAATCATATTGTCTGCTACAATTTTTTTCTAATGCCATTGTACAATATGTCAGTTTTAACTAAGGTTAAAAAAGCTCTTGTGAACTGGACCCTTAAGATGATGTATGACATTTCATTATGTTTTTGAGGTCAAAGCAGTTGGCATATAACTTTTGGAAAATACTCATTTTCATCATGGGGCTTCTCTGTATTAATTTCTTAGGCTTGATGGATTTTATTAAATGTTTCACTGCCATCCATTTATTTTTAAAACCAAGTGCCTACTTTTTTTTGCATCAAACAAATAACCATCTTAGTAGGTTTTTATTTATTCACACTCCAGCCTTTAATATTCGTTCAAGTTCACATGGCAGTTATGCATGACAGTTATGAATAGAGTCCTCGTACGTACCAGGCATTGTACTAAGTTCTGGGGCAGAGCTATTTAAGAAGCAGTTGTTTGTGCTACAGTGTGTGTTAGTTGCTCAGTCAAGTCCAACTCTTTGCAGCCCCACGGACTGTAGCCTGCCAGGCTCCTCTGTCCATGGAATTCTCCAGGAAAGAATACTGGAGTGGGTTTCCATGCCCTTCTCCAGGGTATTTACCCCACTCAGGGATCAAACCTGGGTCTCCCACATTGCAGGCAGGTTCTTTACCATCTGAGCTATTTGGGAAACCCTTGTGCTACAGTAGGGGGTACCAGATGAGCAAGCATAATTATAAGACTGAATTAACTCAGTTAGTTGAATTATGGCAGAGGTGTAAAGTGTCATGGGCTTCCCTGGCAGCTCAGTGGTAAAGAATCCACCTGCAAATGCAGGAAAACTGGGTTCAGTTCCTGGGTTGGGAAGATTCCCTGGAGAAGGTCATGGCAACTCACTCCAGTATTCTTGCCTGGGAAATTCCATGGACAGAGGAGCCTGGTGGACTACACAGTCCAGGGGATCACAAAGAGTTGGACATGACTGAGTGACTAACACTTTCACTTTCACTCCCCATGGAAGTAAATGATAACAAGACTGAACTCTGATTATCACATTGGTGATGCTCAAGTCCTGGTTTAATCTACTTACATGTCTATTCCTTTTGATTGTCACTAGGACTTTATTAGGGACTTCCCTTGTGGTTCAGTTGTAAAGAATCCACCAGCAAATGCAGCAAACCTGGATTCGATTCCCTGGGTTGGGAAGATCCTCTGGAGGAAGGCATGGCAACCCACTCCAGTACTCTTGCCTGGAGAATTCCATGGAATTCCTGGTGGGCTACCATCCATGGGGTCACACAGGGTCGGACATGATTGAAGCAGCTAAGAAGCAGCAGCAGCAGGGCTCTATTAGGTATGTATAATTATTTCTATCATCCCTGCTTCAAAGGAGGTAAATGAGATCTACATAAATTAAATGATTTGCCCCAAGAATATGGTTTATAAGAGATAGAACAAGAACTTAAATTCAGATTTATTTAGCATTGAAGCCCAGGTCTTTTTTTTTTTTTTTTTTTGATGTGGACCATTTTTAAAGTCTTTATTGAATTTGTTACAGTTTGTTACAGTTTTGGTTTTCTGGCTTCCAGGCATGTGGGATCGTAGCTACCCAACCAGGGACCTAACTCACACCTACTGTGTTGAAAGGTGAAGTCTTAACCACTGGTCACCAAGGAAGTCTCTAAAGCCCAGATCTTTATCTACTCTTATACTCTTGCTTCCTGCCCTATTTTATTTTGATTATTGAGTATGATAGACACTTATCTCATGGGTTTTGATTCCCAGGTAGAAGACTAGGGTAGACATTAAACTATACATTTTATGGGGGCATGTACCATGCGTATTTTGCTAAGCTGGAACCCCGGCTTGTCAAATAGGACTTGATACTCAGAAGACTCTTAAATTTGTAAAAATGAAGGCTGAGCTGATGTAACAAAGAAACTCCAAAACACAGATGTTTATTTCTTTCTTACAAATAGTCCATGGCAGGTAGGTAGCCTCCACTTTTTCATTTTTAACAAGCAGACAAAGTAACAGCAAAAGTCCAGGTTAAGGGCTTTTTTTTAATGCCAAAGTTGCCCTTGTCACTTCCATTCAGTCTCCATTAGTGCCAACTTAGGTCACCTCCCTTCCTTAGAAGATGGGTGAGACAATTTAGATCTTAACTGGACAGCTACTTTCTCAGGGAAGGGAGGAGATTAGATTTGTGGGCACCACCAGCAGTTTCCATTACAGTGCTCAGTGAACATTTATTGAGTGAGTAAATGAAGAAAATCAAAGCCTGTAAAGAAGCATGAGCCCCAATGAGACCAAGACAAAGATGTTAGCTTCATCCACCAACTTAGAGACTCATTTCAGCATGCCAATATGTTTTTCCAGCTAATTCTTGCAAAACCATCTTTAGTCGTAGCCACCTAGTGTACGTATCACTTCACTGTAATGTTTGCCTTTAATCTATGACTGTCAACTTTTCTCTTAAAGGTCCAAATGGGATCGAAGCCAGAGAAGAGTTTATGTGAGCTCTGTGGATTGTACCACTCTCTTAAGGGAGATAAGGGACCGGTCATACAGCACTTATCTGCACCACCTGTCAGGGACTCTTCACCTTGGGGCAGGGAGACTGTTAGCTGGTTATTTGTGATCTTCTTTCACAACTGCCTTGGCATTAGAAGAGAGTATCTCTGACACTGGCAAAAATGTGGTTGCAGTTCTCCTAAAAGACATTTTCTACCTTTGGGCTTCTAGACTCTGTCAGATCAGTTCCTAGCTGGGAACTCTATCCTAGCAGCTTCTTCTTTTCTGCAATGTAACACTTTTCTTGTTTCATTAGAGTGTTTTCACAGCCCCTGTAGGAGCATGTATTGTATGATGCTTGACTGGTAGCAGATAATTCATCCCACACGGCGTGTGACCATTTTTATTTGTTGCCTAAGGGTATGGTAGATGCTTATTAATTTCACTGAGTCAACAGCCAGAATTATAGTAGACTTTGTGAATGCAGAAGAGAAAAAACTACAGGTCAGGAGCAGGAGTCAGTGAGGTCATATTCTTCCAAACTTACCAAGAACCTTTCTCTCACTTATAAGGCTGACCAAAAAAAAAAAAAAAAAAAATTGCTGCTGAAACCTCATCTCTTTAAGCTCTTTCATTCCTAAGAGCTTACAGTGACTCTGCAGACCTACATCTCATTTATTTTCACGACATCCCTGTGGAGTCAGAAGCTAGTTTTTCTTTTATTGTCCAGAGGAAAGGCAGTGCCCTAAGAAGTCAATGACTTGTGTTCAAGGTCAAAAAATAAGTCAGGTTGTAAAGCCAATGCTTGAAATCAGGTTTCTGACTTGTCACCTAGTGGCTGCTTTAAGACAACAGTATTTGGGGAAGAAACATAGCTGGGAGAGCTTAAAATATATGATGAAGACGCGATGTATGATATAGCGAGGTTCAGATGTGGAAATTTTCTGTAGTTCACAGGTTTAAAACAATGTTTTTGATGACTTGGCAGTATTCAATGCTGTGATCTGTTCTCATTCCCTTAAGCCACAGGCAGGATCATTATTCTGTATTTATTAATAATTTGGAATAATGCCCTGGAATCAGAGTTCTTAAATACCACTAATGATTTCACATATTTCAGGAAGAATGGAGGATATTGGCCATGACACATAATTGATGCCCATTAAATTGTTGTAAAATAGAAGGGCTGTTACAACAAATTAAAAAGTGGGTGAACAAAATCATCTCAGATTTGTAGGGTTGGATTAAGTTCTCCTTAACGCCTTGTGGTAATTTTGTGCAAATCAGACAAAATGCTTTCCTTCCAGGTGCACACAGCCCTAAGTCAGGGTACAAAAGTTGGTAGGTGAAGCTCTGGCTGGATTTCAGATTCATTTATCCAATCCTTTAGCTGGATACTCTTTGGGGCCATCATGCGGGGGGATCAACACTCTTCAAGGTCACTGGGCCCACCTCCACACATCAGGGAATATAATATGTCTACCCCATGGTAGGAGTTAATCCATTGTTAAAGACCTCTTGGAAAAATAGTTTCAACACTTCATCAGTCTCTCATAATATTCTGAAATCCTGGAGTTTAGGATAATGTTCATCTCTATCTGAAGGAAGACATCACACATGCTCACTCTTAAGAGGAAGCTGACATTTTTACCTAATTCATCAGGAGGTCAATCTTAGGCAAGTCAGAGCTCTAAGCACAGAAAGGCCAGAGAGATTATGGAAAAACCCAAGTTATAGTAGGTCCATCTTATACATTCATCCTTATAATAGTGGAGGGATCATTTGTCTCTCTTCTTTGAGAGCTTGGGATTACCAGCTTCCACTTGGAATCCAGGTTCAGTTCAGTTCATTTCAGTTGCTCAGTCATGTCTGACTCTCTGAGACTCCATGGACTGCAGCACTCCAGGCCTCCCTGTCCATCACAAACACCCAGAGTTTACTCAAACTCATGTCCATTGAGTTGGTGATGCCATCCAACTATCTCATCCTCTATCATCCCCTTCTCCTCCCACCCTCAATCTTTCCCAGCATCAGGGTCTTTTCAAATGAGTCACTTCTTCTCATCAGGTGGTCAAAGTATTGGAGGTTCAGCTTCAGCATCAGTCCTTCCAATGAATATTCACGACTGATCTCCTTGAGGATGGACTGGTTGGATCTCCTTGCAGTCCAAGGGACTCTCAAGAGTCTTCTCCAACACCACAGTTCAACACCACAGACTTTCTTCACAGTCCAACTGTCACATCCATACATGACCACTGGAAAAACCATAGCCTTGACTAGATGGACCTTTGTTGGGAAAGTAATGTCTCTGCTTTTTAATGTACTGTCTAGGTTGGTCAGGCTATGGTTTTTCCAGTAGTCATGTATGGATGTGAGAATTGGACTGTGAAGAAAGCTGAGCGCTGAAGAATTGATGCTTTTGAACTGTGGTGTTGGAGAAGACTCTTGAGGGTCCCTTGGACTGCAAGGAGATCCAACCAGTCCATTCTAAAGGAGATCAGTCCTGGCTGTTCATTGGAAGGAATGATGCTAAAGCTGGAACTCCAGTACTTTGGCACCTCATGCAAAGAGTTGACTCATTGGAAAAGACTGATGCTGGGAAGGATTGGGGGCAGGAGGAAGAGGGGACGACAGAGGATGAGATGGCTGGATGGCATCACCAACTCGATGGATGTGAGTTTGAGTGAACTCCAGGAGATGATGATGGACAGGGAGGCCTGGCGTGCTGTGATTCATGGGGTCGCAAAGATTCATGGACATGACTGAGCGACTGAACTGAACTAAATAAAGATAATGGTGGCCTCCTTCAAAAGGCCCCATGCATGCACTGCTGTGCTCAGTGCCCCCAAGCATGCAGCAGGCCACCACTGACCCACGCCTCTGCTGTAGACTCCTGGACACTCACAGGCAAGTCTGGGTCAGTCTCTTTTGGGGTCACTGCTCCTTTCTCCTGGGTCCTGGTGCACAAGGTTCTGTTTGTTCTCTCCAAGAGTCTGTTTTCCCAGTCCTGTGTAAGTTCTGGTGGCTCTATGGTGGGTTAATGGTAACCTCCTCCAAGAGGGCTTATGCCATACCCAGGTCTGCGGCACCCAGAAACCCTATCCCTGTGGCAGTCCACTGCTGACCTGTTCCTCCTCAGGAGACACTCAAACACAGTTCTGTCTCAGACTCTGGGCCCTGGTGTGTACAAGGTTTGTTTGAGCCTTCTGAGTGTTGCTGGAGCGTATGGGGTTTGATTCTAAATGCAATTCCACCCCTTCTACCACCTTGCTGGGGCTTCTCTTTGCCCTTGGACACGGTGTATCTCCTCAAAGTTGCTCCAGCGCCAAGCAGCCATGTGTTGGAATCCAGGTTAGTGTGATACATAAAAATGATGGAAAAGTAGGGGATTAAAAGAAAATACACCAAAAGTAGAACTTTTGCAGGTTTTTTGACCTTGCCCACCTCAAATGAAAGCAGTGCCTGATGCTCAGTGACCTCTCTGAAAAGAAGAGCAGCGATTAGGTCCACACAGATTATGAACTTGCAGTGAATTTAACAAGCTTCATAAGAGGCCAGTCTATAATAAGCTTACCACTGGAAGTGGAAAATGTCAGACAGAAGCGCTGATTTACAAATATGCATCCTGGCCAAACTTTGGATAGCCATTCACAGAAGAGCCGAAGTTTCCATGAATCAGGAGTGTAAGTAACAACTGCCCACGTAGGTGGAAGGAAGCACCAGAGCCTCCAAGATATAACTAGCTCCTCCAGAAGCCCTCTTTCTTATATGATTAATTTTCATCAGAATATAATTGTAAGCACATGGTCACACTAATGTTGGATGATGGGTATATTTTAATTCACAGCTTCAGAGAGAAATGAACAGAAATGAAGTGACCTGCTCACATGGCATTATTGTTGTTTAGTCACTAAGTTGGTCTCTTTTGTTACCCCATGGACTGTGGCCCGCCAGACTTCTCTGTCTATGTGATTTCCTGGGAAGAATATTGGAATGTCTCCTGCATTTCATTCCATTGGGCAGCAAGACTGGGAAATGTTGAGGAATGTTAGTTTCCATGCAGCTTCTTGGCCTCTGTGGCAAGCTTTAAATATTGGGAACAACCAGGAGATCCCTCTTGGCTTTGTCTTGGACAAACCATGGACTCTTCCCTCCTGTGGTTGCACTTGGCTGGCTCTGACCTTGATTCTCTGGTTGCTTAAGCTGTGATTGCAACATACCCTACCTTCTTAGGGGTTGCTGGCCATACAACTCTTGACCTGAGACCCTCATGCATGCTAAATCCTTTTTAGTGTGGCCAGAGGGAGGGGAATTTAATTGCTTTGGCTCAATGACGGATCATCTGCACTCTTTGTTTCTGAAGTCTTGTCAGAGGCATTTTCTAACTCAACCTTCCAAGATCTTTCTCTGTACCCAGTTGATCCTCTTATTTCTATTTCTCTTCATATTACATCCTTGTGTTTCCATCTTTTAACATAATAGTTATCGACTATACTTCAAGGTCATTGAGGGTAAGCAATACATATATGTATAACCTCATAGATTCCATGGGTTATGCTGGGCACTGGAGAAAACCCACAAGTCTCTATCTCCATATTTATAACATACACATATGTGTGTATGTATGTATATTTATGGGCTTCCCAGCTGGCATTAGTGGTAAAGAACCCACCTGCCAATCCAGGAGGCGTAAGAGAGGCGGTTTTGATCCTTGGGTCAGGAAGATCCCCTGGAGGAGGGCATGGCAACCTACTTTAGTATATTCTTGCCTGGAGAATCCCATGGACAGAGAAGCCTGGTGGGCTATAGTCCAAAGGGTCACAAAGAGTTGGACACGACTGAAGCGACTTAGTGCACACACACACACACACATATATATATACTGAGTAAATAAACCACTGAGTGCATTAATGGATCCAACTCAGGGGCTCTTGAGAGGACTTGGCAATATATACGCCCATATTATAGGTTATTGGAAGATAAGAGATTGAATTCATATTTCCTTGTATAAATATATATATACACTACTTTGAATCATGGTCCAAAGTCCATAGCTTCTCAGGCAAACTAGCAATGCTTCAGAACTTGATAATTTTCACATTTGTAGGTGCTGGAAGGTTCTAAGATGATGGCTTAATTGAAATTTCTCCAGCTTCTTCAATTGTCAGAACTCAACGCTATTCTGAGAGGGAGCTCTGCCATCCCCATGGTAACAGAGCTCCATTAAAGGCATGGCATCACAAAGCTGTGCTTGTTTGAGGACACCTGGGAATTTTAGTATAGACGGAAATGCCATTAAAGGCAAATTATACATACATAGTCTGTGTAATTATGTGCTCATGTATAGATATGCCTAATTTAGTCTCACTTTTCATTTCATCCCATTTATCATTAGGCTTTTAACTACTCGAATCTCAACCATGGATATAGTTCAAGGTGCTTTATCTTCTTGGAGAAGAGCTTGTCTGAATTTGGGGATAAATATCTACCATTGATGTGGTGCTGCTCTTGAGAAGAAAGGAAAAAATCAAATCCTTTGCTTAGCTACTTATATTCCTTTTAAACAAAATTAAGGGAATGTTGATTCTTATATCCTCTGAAATGGATAAACTTATCATCTCCATGCAAAATTATCCAACACCATGCACCCTGTCTGGCTCTTCATAGTTTAGGTCAGTTCTAGAAGCTTGTCTGAAGGGAGAATTTTAGAGTTTTTAGGAGAATTTTAGAGTTATGAGAAGGGGTTGTATAGAAAACTTGGGTCAGGTCACCTCAAGGGTCTTTTATGTCTTTTTTTTATTTCAAAAATTGGTCAAAATATTCAAACTATTAGTTATTTTGTAGTTGCCTCTAAACACTTTGATCGGTGTCTTAGTTCTGGATTTCCTTCCTATCTGAAATACTGCTTTTAATGGCTCCATTTTCATATTATACAGTGGAGAATGGCGAGTGTCAGACTGGATTCACTCTGGGAGTGCAGGAAAATATGACAAGGTGAAAGGCTAGCTATGAAGTTGGTTGGCTCATAAATAATATAAATCTGATAGGGCTTATAAGAAAAAGCAGTGAATCATTTGCATGGCTTGTGTTGTAGGAACACACGTGTCTAAGTGTTTCCACCAGGTGAAGAGGTGCTCCAGCTGAAGTATTTGCCAAGGCGACTTTCTCTCCAGGGTGTTTTTAAAGGTTCTGATAGCACCCTGTTTCCCCAGTCCTCACCTGCTTCCCCATACATTTCTTGGAATTGGTAGATATGAGGCTGAACACTTGGCTTTGTTTATGACATTGAGTCGAACTGAACTCAGTTCTTTTAAATGAAAGTCTAATGCCATTTTTTTTCTAAATAATAGCTATATGTGGTCTCTTCATTGACATTCATATTTTTGTTCTGGAAAAAACTTGTTACATTTTCTACATTTCAAATGAGTTCTGAGCAGTGGTCTCCATAAGGATTTTCCTGAGGGCTAGGTGAACAAAATATCTGAGGATCAAAAATTGCTTTCTCTATGTTAAATCCCATACAATTATAAGTAATTTTTTTTCCAGTGGCAAAATGTTCAAATAGGAGGTTAACATTGGAAGGAAATTTAGGAAACATGTAGTTGAATACCTTCATTTTTTGAAAATGAAGAGACTAAGCCAGAGGAACAGGCTATGTAGCAAAGCAATAGCAGGAAACTAGGAATCCCAGCTACATAAGTTTTTTGCTAATATGTGGAAATATAGGTAGAAATGTACATACAATATATGTATGCCCATAATATATGTGTGCATACAAAATATGTACCTACACACATTTACATATATATGAAAATATGGTTTGAATTCTCATTTTATCTCACTTCTTATGACTCAGATGTAGTCTGTAAGGGCTTCCCTGGGGGCTCAGCTGGTAAAGAACCTGCTTGCCACTGCAGGAGATGTAAGAGAGGCAGGTTCGATCCCTGGGTTGGGAAGATCCCCTGGAGTAGGAAATGGCAACACACTCCAGTGTTCTTGCCTGAAGAGTTCCATGGACAGAGGAGCCTAGCAGGCTACAGTCTGTGGGGTCACAAAGAGTCGGACATGACTGAGTGCACACACATACACACACACAACACATACTCTGTGAGCCTATACCACTGCCATCACACACACACACACACACACACACACACACACACACAGCTCTGTGACCCTGCAGCACTGCTGGGTCTTTGTTGCTGCCTGAGGCTTTTCTTGGTTGCACTGAGTGGGGCTACTCTCATCTAGGGGCGTGGGCTTCTCTTGTTGCAGAGCACAGGCTCTAGAACTCAGGCTCCGAAGTTATGGCACACAGGCTCAGCTGCTCTGTGGCTTGTGGAATCTTCCTGGACCGGGAGTCGAACCCGTGTCCCCTGCAGTGGTTTAAATAGTAGTCTGATTGAGGCCAAATCCACTGACGTCCTTGGAGGCCCTGAGCTATTGTTTCAGGGGTTCTGAGAAAGTCCCATTAACCTCTAATTATCTGCCATTTCTTGGGAATTTCAGAGTAAGAGCGTCGTCAAGCTTTGGGTTAAGATTTGATGTTATTAGACCTTTGTACATTAGTGTCACTGAAAGATCGAGCACCAGTCCCTGAGGATGGAAGAAAAATACAGGAGCCAAAGACAGGTGGAGATGAGGACCAACAGAGGCCGATCCATCGGAGAGGTCCTTTGTAGACAGTTGAGGAGAGGTGGCCTTCTTAAGAGCTGAGCTGACTCTGACGAGGCACCCAGTGGCGGGGAGCCAGTAGAGGGGAGCCCGCCCACTTTGGATCTCAACTGAGCAGCTGCCACCGTGTGTGGACTTGGTACCAGGAGATTCGCGTTGTTCCACCCTGGGTCTCTTTGCCTAAGCTATAAAGGCGGTGGGGTTTTGGGTGTTTATTAGATATTTATTTCCTTTTGTTTGAGAGGTGTAAAGAAAAGGAATTCTTTTTTTTTGTATCTTCTTTTTTTGTTTTAATTTGTTTATTTTAATTGGAGGCTAATTACTTTACAATGTTGTAGTGGTTCCCGCCATACACTGACATGAATCAGCCACAGGTGTACACGTGTCCCCCATCCTGGACCCCCCTCCCACCTCCCTCCCCACCCCATCCCTCAGGGTCATCCCAGGGCACCAGCCCTGAGCACCCTGTCTCATGCATCGAACCTGGACTGGTGATCTGTTTCACATATGACAATAATATACATGTTTCAATGCTGTTCTCTCAAATCATCCCACCCTCGCCTTCTCCCACAGAGTCCAAAAGTCTGTTCTTTACATCTATGTCTCTTTTGCTGTCTCGCTTATAGGGTCATCATTGCCATCAAGAAAAGGAATTCTAAATTGGAAAAGTGGCAAGCTGGGGTCTGTGAAGACAGGTTTAGGAGGGCTGAATAAGGAGGGGACAGTTCACATCTGCTTGGATGCTGTATTCTTGCCTGGAGAATCCCACGGACAGAGGAGCCTGGTGGGCTGCAATCCATAGGGTCTCACAGAGTCAGACACAACTGAAGCCACTTGGCACCCACTCCTCCCTGGCCCTTCATTCTGGTCAATGGTGCTCTTAAATTTGGGGAATAGCCCCACAACCATGAGCTGCCCCATTGCACGAGCTGATTCTCTGACCTTCAAAGGTTTGGGCACACTGTGAATGCTCACCACAGACATCCCTCTGAGGGTTGAGGAGGAAACAGGCGCATCTAGTCTAAAGGGATATTTTGGGATTTACTAAAGGACATTTTTTTTTTAGCTGCTGAGCTGACAATGCCGATCTGAATGTCCTCCACTATTTTCCTGTCTTTATTTTGTAAATGATTAATATGTTAAAAAGAATCCCTGCTCTGCATGCATTCGTTGATTTTATGTGTATGTGTTTGACTCAGTTTCCAGGGTGGAAAAACATGTTTGCCACCCAGTTTATAGTCCTTCAGAGTACATCATGAGAAATGCTGGGCTGGATGAAGCACAAGCTGGAATCAAGATTGCTGGGAAAAATATCAATAACCTCAGATATGTAGATGACACCAGCCTTATGACAGAAAGCCAAGAAGAACCAAAGAGCCTCTTGATGAAAGTGAAAGAGGACAATGAAAAAGTTGGCTTAAAACTCAACATTCAGAAAACTAAGATCATGGCATCTGGTCCCATCACTTCATGGCAAATAGATGGGGAAGCAATGAAATAGTGACAGACTTTATTTTTTGGGGCTCCAAAATCACTGCAGATGGTGACTGCAGCCATGAAATTAAAAGACGCTTACTCTTTGGAAGGAGGAGAAGGCAATGGCACCCCACTCCAGTACTCTTGCCTGGAGAATCCCATGGATGGAGGAGCCTGGTGGTCTGCAGTCCATGGGGTCGCCAAGAGTCAGACATGACTGAGCGACTTCACTTTCACTTTTCACTTTAATGCATTGGGGAAGGAAATGGCAACCCACTCCAGTGTTCTTGCCTGGAGAATCCCAGGGACGGGGGAGCCTGCTGGACTGCCGTCTATGGGGTCGCACAGAGCTGGACACGACTGAAGTGACTTAGCAGCAGCATCAGCACTCTTTGGAAAGAAAGTTATGACCAATCTAGATAGCATATTAAAAAGCAGAGGCATTGCTTTGCCAACAAAGGTCCGTCTAGTCAAAGCTATGGTTTTTCCAGTAGTCATGTATGGATGTGAGAGTTGGACTATAAAGAAAGCTGAGAATTGATGCTTTTGAACTGTGGTGTTGGAGAAGACTCTTGAGAGTCCCTTGGACTGCAAGGAGATCCAACAAGTCCATCCTAAAGGAAATCAGTCCTGAATATTCATTGGAAGGATTGATGCTGAGGCTGAAACTCAAATACTTTGCCACCTGATATGAAGAGCTAACTCATTTGAAAAGACCCTGATGCTAGGAAAGATTGAAGGTGGGAGGAGAAGGGGATGACAGAGGAGATGACTGGATGGCATCACTGACTCAATGGACATGAGTTTGAGTAAACTCTGGGAGTTGGTGATGGACAGGGAGGCCTGGCGTGCTGCAGTCCAAAGGGTCTCAAAGAGTCAGACACGACTGAGCGACTGAACTGAACTGAACTGAACTGAATTTACAGTCTTTCAGCCAGGATGACATGAGAAACTGATTTCGGTCTCCTCATTCACCCAACCTGGATATGTGGGGCATCAGCCACATGCAGACTTTTTGCAGGAGTTGGAGATAAAGATGAACCAAGTATAGCCTTTGCTTTTAGGGAACTCTTAGTATATGGGAGAGGAGATAGATATGCAATAGGCAATTGTAATACAAGACACAAATGATACAGTGGAGGTGGCAGCAGAGTGTTATGGAAACATGTAGGAGGGTGAGGCAGGCTCTGGGAAATTAGCTGAGGCTTCAGGGAAGCTATTTGATCTGGTGATTGTGAAGTCACAGTACTTAATTTGCATGTGTTATTTCTAACCTTGAGAAGACATTTGATTGTTTGGGGGTTCAGCAACGAATCTTTCCCCTTCTCTGTGTTCCCTCTATCACCTAGCAAACAATTACAGTCAGCAGGAATGCATCAAGGCAAATAGCGCAGGGTTAAAGGTAAAAGTTCGGAGAAGGCAGTGGCACCCCACTCCAGTACTCTTGCCTGGAAAATCCCATGGACGGAGGAGCCTGGTGGGCTGCAGTCCATGGGGTTGCTAAGAGTCGGACACGACTGAAGCGACTTAGCAGCAGCAGCAAAGGTAAAAGTTGCTCTTTGCTGACTTGGGTAGGCTCCTGGAAGCTACAGAGAACACTTAAGTTTATAGTTTATCTGATTAAAGTGTTTGCCAGCAGCTCCTTCTGTGAAACAGGTAAGCAGAGCAAGTCTGCTTGCAAACAACGTCACAGATCTTGCATTTCAGTCTTTCCTGCTTCTGGTGTACTTAGCAGGATGTCATCTGCCTGATGCACAAGGAAAATGAAATAGCTGGTGTGAGGCCCTGGTTACAGTGAAGAAGGGGGGAAGCAGGAAGGAATTCAATCTTTGCCTTAGAAAAATCTAATTCTCTCGAGGTATATTGAAGTCTGCAAAGCAGTTATCTTTCTGAGCAGCTAGATGTAACCTGGAAAGGCAGCTCCTAATAGCCTTGGTGAGATTAAGTGAAGTTTCTCTGATTGTGGTTGGCACACACAGGTCACGTACGGTTGATGCCCTTGACCCGGTCAGCCTGCATCTGCAGTCCCTTTCACAATCCTCATCTACCCTGAGCTTTTCACCTCTTCCTCGCTGCCCCCAATTCACTGGCATCTCTATAGGAGGAAGGAGAAATGAGTGGCTCGACAGATTAGAAGGATACATTTAATAGAAATTGATGGAAGTGGCCCAGGAAGGCCACTATCCTATTATCCCTGTGGTGAGAAAGGTTATCAGGGCTTGACGGAGGCATGGTGTCTCGCTGAAATATTTTGTGATGAGGAGTGTTGGTGCTTACTGGACTTGCAAGAGAGGTGGACGAGAACTTGAAAGGGAAATTAATTTGAACTGTAATTGATACTAGGTCAATCACAGGATAGTGGGAGGGAACAATGTTGAGGGATGATTTTGGGGCAAGGGTGGGAAATATTGCTCCGAAGTCGATACCTGCACCCTTTGTGGTAAGAAGTGTCAGTTGGTGGGTCTGGTTATAGAACAAGGGGCCAGTTGGTGGGTCTATTATAGTCAGACTTTCAAATTGAAATACAGTTGGTAAACATGCAAACAGGTTTCATGGCACCATTTTATCTCTAATGTTCTTTGCATGTAAGAGTTAATCCCTTGAGAAATTCAGACTCCTTAAACAAAAGGTGCCTCAGCAGCTGCATTTGTTCTTTCTTTCCTCCCTCCTTTCCTCCCTTCCTCTCTTTTCCTTACTTTTCTCTTTTATTCTTATTTTCTTATGACTTTGGTAGCTTCTTGCTTATCCCATAATTTTCATAAGTTAAAAGGCTTGTTATTGTTGTTCATTGTTGTTTAGTCACTAAAGTGAAGTCACTCAGTTGTGTCCGACTCTGTGCGAACCCATAGACAGCCTCCCACCAGGCTTCCCCGTCTCCAGGATTCTCCAGGCAAGAACATTGGAGTGGGTTGCCATTTCCTTCTCCAATGCATGAAAGTGAAAAGAGAAAGTGAAGTCACTCAGTCGTGTCTGACTCTTAGTGACCACATGGACTGCAGCCCACCAGGCTCCTCTGTCCATGGGATTTTCCAGGCAAGAGTACTGGAGTGGGTGCCATTGCCTTCTCCGGTTTAGTCACTAAGTTGTGTCCAACTCTTTCGCAACCCCGTGCACTATAGCCCACCAAGCTCTTCTGTCCATGGGATTCTACAGGCAAGAATACTGGAGTGGGTTGCCATTTCCTTCTCCAAGGGATCTTCCCAACCCAGGGATTGAACCTATATCTCCTGCATTAAAAGAGTAGAATATTTAAAAAAAATCTTTATTTCCAAAATTGAACTAAGGGTCAGGTTTTTTTTCCCCAAGATGCAATGTCCTGAATTGCATTTGAATAAAGTCTTTGTTTTTCTGGTTCTTTTCCTGCTGTTCTAGCAAATTATCTGAAGGACCATTGTGTTTTATTTTGTGTTGTCTTCGTCTATATATTTTTTAGCCTTCTAATTACATTGTTCATATTTTATTTTAAAGTATTTTTTTAAGTTTTCAGACTCTTATTTATTTATTTTTCTTTTTTTAAATATAAATTTATTTATTTTAATTGGAGGTTAATTACTTTACAATATTGTATTGGTTTTGCCATACATCAACATGAATCTGCCTCAGGTGTACACGTGTTCCCCATCCTGAACCCCCTCCCACCTCCCTCACTGTACCACCCCTCTGGGTCATCCCAGTGCCCCAGCCCCAAGCATCCAGTATCATGCATCAAACCTGGACTGGTGATTCGTTTCATATATGATATTATACATGTTGCAATGCCATTCTCCCAAATCATCCCACCCTCTCCCTCTCCCACAGAGTCCAAAAGACTCTTCTATACATCTGTGTGTCTTTTGCTATCTCGCATACAGGGTTATCGTTACCATCTTTCTAAATTCCATATGTATGATACTGTATTGGTGTTTTTCTTTCTGGATTACTTCACTCTGTATAATAGGCTCCAGTTTCATCCACCTCATTAGAACTGATTCAAATGTATTCTTTTTAATGGCTGAGTAATACTCCATTGTGTATATGTACCACAGCTTTCTTATCCATTCAACTGCTGATATATCTCCTTTAAAAATGTACCTATCCTAGATAATAGCCTAGGTGCACTGGGACGACCCAGAGGGATGGTGTGGAGAGGGAGGAGGGAGGAGGGTTCAGGATGGGGAACACATGTATACTAATTAAATAATTTTCTATTAAAGAAAAAAAAAAACTTCAAAAACTTAAATTAATATGTGATCAGAAGAGAAGGCAATATGAATAATTTTCGACCATGGATGTCTAAGAAACAAATCAGGCCCGGGAATGAATGATACCTTTATTCATTTTTTAGTATGGATATTTGTTGTGGTAAAAACAACAAAGGAGATAGGAATACTAGATATTGCAAATTAGGATCTATAGGAATTTCTTTGAAAGTGCTTTTTTTTTTTTTAAATTTCTAAATATTGTGAAAATGGGAATATCTTTATTTTCTGTCTTTTATTCTTGGATCTTCAAGGACCATGAAAGTGTAAGAGCAAGAAAAATCTTTGCCATTTTAACCTATTGATTAGTAAATGACTTCCACTTCTAAATTATTTCTATTTAATACCTCTTTTCTCTTATTCCCTATGTTGCAATCTGCAATCCTTCAAAGCCAAGTTATGGTTAACTCTCTCAGTGAAGCTATCAGCACCCTGGCTGAAATTCCCTTTTCTATTGGTCATCCTTTAAAATAGTGGTTCTCAAAGTGTAGTTGCTTGACTTGTAGCATCAGCAACACCTGGGCACTTATTGTAGATGCAAATTCTTCCCTGCTTTTTCTCCCAAAGCACTGAGTCAGAGGGGCTTCCCTGGTGGCTCAGTGGTGAAGAATCCTGCGAATGCAGGAGACTCCGGTTTAATCCCTTGGTCGGGAAGATCCCCTGAAGAGGGAAATCCCCAGAATTCTTGCCTGGGAATGCCCCATGGACAGAGAAATCTGGTGGGCTACAGTCCACCCGGTTACAAAAGGGTCGGACATGACTTAGCAGCTAAACAACAACTGAGTCAGAAATTCTGGTGGTTAGACTCAGGAATCTGTGGTTTAACATGCCCTCCAGGTGATTCTAATATACACTAAAGTTGAAAAGCTCTGACATTTAGCATTCTGTCTCATATTTACATGGGAAATGTGTAACATCTGCTCTATTAGATACTGTGCTCCAGGGAGGATGTCTATACCATATTTGATTTTTAGGCTCCTATAAAAGGTAAGAGACATTGAAACATAAAAGTTTGTAGATGAATGGCCGTAATAGGGCATCGATCTTATGTTAGAGAGAGGGGAACAGAGTCTAAATCCAATTTCTCAATTTTCCAATTTTCCATCTGCTTTGACTGAGTGGACCGGATAATTACTAAACCCCTGTTTTGCTTTATGTGGTGTCTGTCTGAGCACAGAATAGATGTGCTCCCGTGTTATAGTCACTAGACATGTGTTCATTGAGGATGGTCTGCTTGCCTTTTTGAAACCCGGCGATTGGAATACTATTGCTTAATGCCTTGGTGGAGTCTGTTGGTCAAGTTTAAGTAAAGGGCAAATCTAAATTTATAGAACGGTTTTTCAAGCATTTTTGTTCTTCAGAAGACACTGTTCCATCCCATCAAAATGGATTCTCACTCACTTCAGGTGTTGCCCGTGAGGCTGTCGAGCTCTGGGTGTCTAACCTTGGTCTCTTGTCATCAGCTATTAAAACTGCTAAAATAGAAGACTGCTTAACCACTCCAGCTGTTAAAACATTAGTACATGCTTTGGTGAGCTCAAATTTAAGTACTTTGAACAGCCCTTTAGGGGATCTTGCTTCTCTCTTTTTTGAACTTGTAGTCAAAATTCAGCAATAGTTTTAACTTCTTCAGTCCCTCAATGTGCTCATATTTCTCCATTTCTCCCCCAAAAGATCTAGTTAGACATTAGTGTAAGGATTAATTTTTAAGCAGTTAGTTTTGTAAATAATTTTCATCAGTCAAGACTGTGATTACTTTTTTTTTTTTTTTGCTTTGCCTGCTGTCACTCCATAGTTTACAATTTTGTTTTGTTTCTTTGTTTTTTCTCTAAAATTCTAAATGATTCTTACAAGGTAGAATGGGATGAGCTAAAAAGGAGTCAGGGGAGCCTTTTTTTCTTACCTGTCTGATAGATCTATGGCATAACAGTCGCCCACATCCTTTGTGTTTCCTGAATTCTATATTAATCCCTTTGTCTTTCTTGCCTTCTTTTGCACTCACATTCTGTGTTATACAAATGTCAATTTATACATTTGGCTGCTAAGTTTTATAGTATTTTCCTTCAAACTTTCTGGTTTGCATATTCATCCTTATATTCTTAATATGGACGTTTCTTAAGAAATACATCTAACGGTCCCAAATTTTAGAACTCAAGCCTTTACCTTTCTATAAAACTCCACATCTCTGTTCTACCTATATTCACCCTGATTATCTAAGGTGTTGCAACGCAAAGCATGGTTTCTGTTTCACCATCATTATTGTTATTCGAGAGTGTCAGAAATGTTGGATCCTGGGCCTGCCTTAGCCCCTGATGCAGATCAAAATCTGCATCTTAATAAGATTTCCCCCAGGTGATTCCTGTGAAAATTAAAGTTTGAGAAGGACTGTTCTAATGGACACCTCACACTTAAATAGGGACAAAATAGGGTTTTTGATTCCTTTTTCCTATCACTTCCTACCTAGGTGCTCTTTCCTATACCTGCTCCCTTCCCACTCCAGTTTATTTCTTTCCCTCAGTCCTATCATATGTTTTATTAAAAGTCCTGTAAGATCTACCTCTGATGTATATTATTGATACAAATCCATCCATTCTTCATAACTACCAATGTACTACGTTCATTATATTACTCATCACTATTTGAGGTTATCTTATGTTTCTATACTTATGTTTTGTCCTTACTGCATCTAAAATGTAAAATCCTTAAGAGCAAGATCTTGTCTGTCTTAATTGTCTCAATATTTTTAATACTTAACATGATGAATGGAATGGAGAACGTGCTCCAAAACTATTACTTGAATCGATTAGTGAGGTTTTTCACAGAACCCAAACAATATCTATCATGTATTAGATGCCCCATGACAATTTGAACAGTTTATGAGTTGGGGCTCAACACTGGCTTCTCTCTGTGACCCAAATTCTGAAATGGAGAAATATTTCATACTTAAGAAAGAATTTTCTTTCTGAGCGAATTAACAGGTAAGTTAATAATCAATACTGGCAATCAAATGATTTAAGTTTATATCCATATTTAGTCACATATCAAATGTGTGATTCTGGTTGTTATTTAAATTTGAGTTTCAGTTTTCTCATTTGTAAAGGGATATTATATTACCTGTAAGCTATCTGCCATGTGTCTTCCTGATTGAATGTATTCTATGGAGAATGTTTCACCTATCCATTTCCCTTCCCCTAGTTTATAATTGTCTGGGACACGTCAGCTAATAGGCCTTTTTTGCTCTTATATTGCTACAAGATATTATGTTAGCATCTTTGAAGCAATTATGATTTTTAATTGAAGCTGAATATATTTAATTACATAATTTTTAGCTGTCCAGGTTTAATTTCACCAAAATTATATCAAACTGGGACACTCTGAACAATGACTTACAAAAAGGAAAAATAAAATGGATAAAACTTTGATATGTACTTACTCATCTAGTATATCTTATTCTTTTTCAGTTTCTTTCATACCTGTTTGCTAGGTATGAATTTTCTCTATCTATTGTTCTTATCAACAAAATAAACTTTATGTAGCTCACATGTACATGTGCTTCTGATCATGTAGCCTCCAGTTAAAAAACAACACTCAAAGATTTTGAAGCCATTGAACTGGAAAGTTCTCTAAGATCTCTGTTTTAAAACATATAAACATATACATATAGGTCGCTTTTAATGGTTTATTAAATACTTATATATTACAGACAAATCTACTTAAGTAACTCAATAATGAGAGACTCAGTATATATATATATTAGGCTTTCCAGTATATATATAAAAAGTACATAGGCTTTCCAGGCAACATGAAGAAATAGGGACCAAATTTAGTTTCCTACTTGAAATAATAAAAAAGCAGATAAAATTTATGAAAAACTATTCTTGAGGTCTCAGTCGACAAGTGGCAAATAAGATGAGCCCTAAGAATTCTTGATTACTGTCTAGATTGCTGTTCAGGCAAGGAAAATGCAGCTGAGTACAGTGCCTTCCTTCGAGTCAAAGAGATGGAACTGGAAGGCAGGGAGGCTGAGGGTCTAGAGCCAGAGAAAGGAGACAGCTACAGAAACAGGAGCTCGGGAGACCTGAAGGTCTCTATCACATCTACCCTTGAGTATTGATTAGTGCATGAGTGAAGCTCGACTAAGACTGGGGAAATTATCTTCCAAAATGATTTGAGGGAAGAGTGCTCAGAACTGACACAGGGCCATAAATAGTAACTGCTCCATTCGCTACAGTAGAAAACCTCATAATTGAGTAAGCAAGAGGGTTTTGCTTCAGTGGTGGGGTAAAATTAGGTCTAGCCTAAATGTAGATGTATATAGTACTAAATATATATTAAAGCTTCAAAATAAGTCCTGAAAATAGAAAATTGTTTCAAAGTAACTTAGCTTTGTTCCAGAATAAAGCTCAAGAATATCTGCAAGAAAACCAAAATATCTAGGACTCAACAAGATAAAATTTACAATGTCAACAATTCAATAAATTATTAAGAATACAAAGAAGCAGGAAAACACAGCACATAATAAAGAGAAAAATTAATCAAAACCAACCACAAAATGTTAGAGTAAACTGAATTAGTATATAAGAACATGAAAACATTAATTTTTTCTGTATTCCATACTTTGAAGAACCTAAAGGAAAGATTAAACATGTCAAGTAGGAAAACAAAAGATTTAAAAAGACCCAAGTTAAACTCCTGGGCATAAAAACTAAAATATTTGATATGAAAAGCTACTCTAGATGTGCTTAACACCTGGTTAGACATTGCAGAAGAAAAAATAGTGAATCTGAAGACATTGCAATAGATGCTCTGCAAAATGAGATACACAAAGAAAAAGTCAAAAAAAGGGGGGGGAACAGAAAATGAGTGAGTTCTGAGACCACTTTAAATGCCTTTATATATGTGTAATTGAAGTCCTTAAAAGAAAGGAGAGAAGGAATTTAAATTTTGTCTGATTTTGCTCAATAGTTTGTTTGCTCATTATGTCTGATAATTTTCAAAATTTGAGGAAAACCGTAAACTCACTAATATAGGAATTTCAAAGCCCAACAGATCCTAAGGTAAGGTAAGGTAAGGTAAGGTAAGGTAAGTCACTTCAGTCGTGTCTGACTCTGTGCGACCCCATAGACGGCGGCCCACCAGGCTCCCCCATCCCTGGGATTCTCCAGGCAAGAACACTGGAGTGGGTTGCCATTTCCTTCTCCAATGCATGAAAGTGAAAAGTGAAAGTGAAGTCACTCAATCGTGTCTGACTCTTCGAGACCCCATGGACCACAGCCCACCAGGCTTCTCCGTCCATGGGGTTTTCCAGGCAAGAGTACTGGAGTGGGCTACCATTGCCTTCAGCACTTCATAATTAAAAGTTTTAAAATAAGTGACAAAGAGAAAGCAAAGATAAAACAATTAGGAAAAAGATGTGTTGTATACAGAGAAGCCAAAGCAGCAGACATCTTGTTGGAAACATGATAAGCCAGAACACAGGGAAACAGTATCTTTAAAGAGCTGAAAGAAAGAAAGGAAAGAAGGAAAGGAAGGGGAAAGAAGTGAGGAAAAGAAAGAAGGACAGAAAGTTAAGGATGGAAAGAAAGAAAGAACAGGAAGAAGCAGGCATAATACTATACCCAGAAAAAACTTTCAAAAATGAATGAAAAATAAACAACATTTTAAGGTGAAAGAAAAGAAGTAATTCATGACCAACCAACCCAGACTATAAGAAATGTTAGATGAAGTCTTACAAAAAAAAAAAAAAATCCAGATCAATAGAACAGATACAAGGTTGATAAATAGACCTATACCTATAAGCTCGATTGTTTTTTGTCAAAGGCAAAAGGTTATTCAAGAAAGATTGGTCAGTCTTTTCAACAGATGAGACTGCCAGAGTAAAACCTTCAGCTCAATTAACTCAAAGTAGAGTGTAGATTTAAATCAAAGACAAAAATAAAATTTCTAACAAAAATATGGGAGAAAATATGTATAGGTTTTGATTAGGCAAAGTTCTCTTAGGATTCAGCCGCATGGCGTTTACAGATAAAAAAAAAAAATTGACAAGTTGGTTTTATTCAAAGTTAAGACAATCTGCAAACTTAAGACATCCTATAGACTGGGAAAAAGTATTGGCAAGTCACATATAAGACAAGGGACTTTACATATAATATATAAATATTCTCAAAATTCAAGTAAGAGAAGATGCAATCATTTTTTTTTCCAAAGAAAATGGTCAAAAATCTTTGAATAGACATAAAAAATAGATATAAGAATAGCAAATGAGCATGAAAAAGATACTCAGCACGATGAATTACTAGGGAAATGCTAGTTAAAACCAAAATGAGATATCACTACAAACCTTTTAGAATGTCCAAAATGAAGAAGGATGAAGCTATGAAGTATTGGTAAGAGGTAGACCAAATGGAACTTTTTATGCACTGCTGGTGGGAATGTAAAATGGTGTAGCCCGTTTGTAAAACAGTTTGACAGTTTCTTACATCTATCAGCTTACACCTACAAAATGCCCCTGACATTCCACTCCTGGGTACACACCCAAGAGCAGTGAAAATATAGGTCCAAGTAAAGGTTAGGTCATGTATGTTCATAGCAGCTTGACTTGTAATAGGCCAAAACTGGAAACCTCTTACCTGTTTATCAAGAAGTGAATGGATGTCTGTTCTATATATAAAAACTTCAGTTCAGTTCAGTTCAGTTCAGTTGCTCAGTCGTGTCTGACTCTTTGCAATCATGTGGAATGCAGCACGCCAGGCCTCCTTGTCCTTCACCAACTCCCAGAGCTTTCTCAAACTCATGTCCATTGAGTCGGTGATGCCATCCAACCATCTCATCCTCTGTCATCCCCTTCTTCTCCTGCATTCAATCTTTCCCAGCATCAGGGTCTTTTCCAATGTCAGTTCTTCACATCAAGTGGCCAAAGTATTGGAGCTTCAGCTTCAGCCTCAGTCCTTCCAATGAATATTCAGGACTGATTTCCTTTAGGATTGACTGGTTTGATCTCCTTGCAGTCCCAGGGACTCTCAAGAGTCTTCTCCAACATCACAGTTCAAAAGCATCAATTCTTAGGCACTTAGCTTTCTTTATTGTCCAACTCTCACATCCATACATGGCTACTGGAAAAACTATAGCTTTGACTAGACATATCTTTGTCAGAAAAGTAATGTCTCTGTTTTTAATATGCTGTTTAGGTTGGTCATAGCTTTTATTCCAAGGAGCAGCATCTTTTAATTTCATGGCTGCTGTTAACCATCTGCAGTGATTTTGGAGCGCATGAAAATAAAGTCTGTCACTGTTTCCATTGTTCCCCCATCTGTTTGCCATGAAGTGATGGGACTGGATGCATGATCTTAGTTTTCTGAATGTTGAGTTTTAAGTCAATTTTTTCACTCTCCTCTTTCACTTTCAATGAGAGGCTCTTTAGTTCCTCTTCACTTTCTGCTGTAAGGGTTTTGTCATCTGAGTGTCTGAGGTTATTGATATTTGGCCTGGCAATCTTGGTTCCAACTTATGCTTCATCCAGTCTGGCATTTCTCATGATGTACTCTCCATATAAGTTAAATAAGCTGGGTGACAATATACAGCATTGATGTACTCCTTTCTCAATTTGGAACCAGTCTGTTGTTCCACGTGCAGTTCTAACTGTTGCTTCTAGACCTGCATACAGATTTCTCAGGAGGCAGGTCAGGTGGTCTGGTATTCCCATCTCTTGAAAGATTTTCTATAGTTCGTTGTGATCCACACAGTCAAAGACTATGGTGTAGCCAATAAAGCAGAAGTAGATGTTTTTCTGGAACTCTCTTGCTTTTTCCATGTTCCAGCGGATGTTGGCAATTTGATCTCTGGTTCCTCTGCCTTTTCTAAAACCAGCTTGAACATCTGGAAGTTCACGGTTCACATATTGCTGAAGCCTGGCTTGGAGAATTTTGATCATTGCTTTACTAGCGTGTGAGATGAGTGCAATTGTGCAGTAGTTTGAGCATTCTTTGGCATTGCCTTTCTTTGGGATTGGAATGAAAACTGACCTTTTCCAGTCCTGTGGCCACTGCTGAGTTTTCCAAATTTGCTGGCATATTGAGTGCAGCACTTTCACAGCATCATCTTTTAGGATTTGAAATAACTCAGCTGGAATTCCATCACCACCACTAGCTTTGTTCATAGTGATTCTTCCTAAGGCCCACTTGAGTTCGCAGTCCAAGATGTCTGGCTCTAGGTGAGTGATCACACCATCGTGGTTATCTGGGTCACGATGATCTTTTTTGTACAGTTTTTCTGTGTATTCTTGCCACCTTTTCTTAATCTCTTCTGCTTCTGTTAGATTCATACTGTTTCTGTCTATTGTGCTCATCTTTGCATGAAATGTTCCCTTGGTATCTCTAATTTTCTTGAAGAGATCTCTAGTCTTTCCCATTCTGTTTTTTTCCTTTATTTCTTTGCGTTGATCACTGAGGAAGGCTTTCTTATCTCTCCTTGCTATTCTTTGGAGCTCTGCATTCAGATAGGCATATCTTTCCTTTTCTCCTTTGCATTTAGCTTCTTTACTCAACTATTTGTAAGGCCATTTCAGACAACCATTTTGCCTTTTTGCATTTCTTTTCCTTGGGGATGGTCTTGATCACTACCTCCCATACAATGTTACGAACCTCCATCCCCAGTTCCTCAGGCATTTTATCAATCAGCTCTCATCCCTTGACTCTATTTCACACTTCCACTGTATAATCATAAGGGATTTGATTTAGGTCATACCTGAATGGTCTAGTGGTTTTCCCTACTATCTTCAAGTTAAGTCTGAATTTGGCAATAAGGAGATCATAATCTAAGCCACAGTCAGCTCCTAGTCTTGTTTTTGCTGACTGTATACAGTTTCTCCATCTTTGGCTAAAAGAATATAATCAATCTGGTTTTGGTGTTGACCATCTGATGATGTCCATGTGTAGAGTCTTCTCTTGTGTTGTTGGAAGAGGGTGTTTGCTATGACCAGTGTGTTCTTTTGGTAAGGCTCTGTTAGCCTTTGCCCTGTTTCATTCTGTACACCAAGGCCAAATTTGCCTGTTACTGCAGGTATCTCTTGATTTCCTACTTTTGCATTCCAGTCCCCCGTGATGAAAAGGACATATTTTTTTGGTGTTAGCTCTAGAAGGTCTTGTAGGCCTTCATAGAACCATTCAACTTCAGCTTCTTCACCATTACTGGTTGGGACATAGACTTGGAATAGTGTTATATTTTATGGTTTGCCTTGGAAATGAACAGAGACCATTCTGTTGTTTTTGAGATTGCATCCAAGTACTGCATTTTGGGCTCTTTTGCTGACTATGAGGGCTACTCCATTTCTTCTAAGGGATTCTTGCCCACAGTAGTAGATATATGGTCATCTAAATTAAATTTGCCCATTCCAGTCCATTTTAGTTTATTGATTCATAAAATGTGGATGTTCACTCTTGCCATCTCCTGTTTGACCACTTCCAGTTTGCCTTGATTCATGGGCCTAACATTCCAGGGTCCTATGCAATATTGTTCTTTACAGCATTGGACTTTACTTCCACCACCAGCCACATATTACGTCTGCAGATGAAATGCTATTCAGCAATGAAAATGAATGGACTACTTACAGATGCAACAACCTGAGTAAATGTTCAGAACAGAGTTAACACTAGCAAGCTTGAGACTGCTGTCCTTAAAAAGATATGCTTAAGCGTTTGGCTCTGGGTTAGTAACTCTAAGCTTAGATTTCAAAAGAGTTCCCACCATTTCCAGAACTGTCCAAAAATGACTCAGTACGCCTAAAGTGTACAAACAGTGGAGTTTATGCTGAATACCTGCCTGCCTTCTGAGAGTCTGGAATTTTGGTTCATATCTGCCAGATGCTGCACACGTGACCAGATACTTCAGGAACTGAGTATCTAATAAGCTTCCCTAGTAGATAACATTACACACGGGTTGTCCTGATTTCCCATCGGGAGAATTAAGATGTCCTGTGTGACTTCAGTGAGAGAGGACTCTTGGAAGCTTGCGTCTGGTTTCCTCTGGACCTTGTCTCATGTTCCTTTCCCTTTGCTGATTATGCTTTGTATCCTTTTTCCTGCAACAAGTCAGAGCCACCAGCATGGCAAGATGAGTCCTGTGAGTTTGCCTAGGAAATCATCAAACCTAAGGATGGTGTTGAAATTCCTGACACAATAAATCTCAGAAATGTTAGGCTCTGTGAAAGAAGCTAGACTCTTTCCACTTTAAACAGAAGTGTACACACTACACAATTTTATTTATGTATTTTAAAATACACATTATTTATAAAAATTTATTAGGTAACTATTTAATATCTATATAATTTTATATTTATTTATTAAATATATATATATAATCTTAAAGAATAAAAACTAATCTATAGTAGAAGAAAAAAAGTCAATTGTGTCTTGGAATGTAGTGGAATGATGGTGGGAAGGGCAGAAGGAAAGAAGTAGAGAAAGGGGTGCGAGTGAAGTTTGGTGGATGATGGGTATGTTCAGTTTTTGAATTATGGGGATGGTTCAATAAATGTATACAGGACTTCCCTGGAAGTCTAATCAATAAGACTGTGCTTCCAATATAGGGGGCAAGGGTTCAATCCCTGGTGTGGGATCATTACTGCTACATGGCCCAACCCCCCAAAAAATACAAAAATTTTTTAACATAAGCATATGTTAAAACTTATCAAATTGTGCCACATAAATACATGTAGTTTAGGTAGATCCTTAGGATACCTAGAGGAAGATGTTCTTTTTTTTTTTTTTTTTTTAAAAGTACCTAGCACTTTCTATGTAATAGGTAGTATGTTCAGCACTTTCTGTGGGTTGTATTGCTTTTTATTAAAAACAAACAAAAAACCTCCTGAGGTAAGCCCTGGTTTACCTCCTGACTCCTGGTTTGGCTTTTTGAAAGTTTCCTTACTTCATCTTCTTGTCCCTTCCCGCCTCGATTCTATTCTTCAAGCCCAACTTCTGCTTCAGATTTCCTGTTGAGTAACAGTTTATTCGATCCCCTTTCCTCAGCCCATTAACTTATGCTGTGTCAACTTTATCTTTTGACTGTTGATTCCATGGGATTCTCAGCAATGACAGCACCCACTCCTCTGGGCAAGAGACCCTCTTTCCAGCCCTGTAGGCTTTCCTGGTGGCTCAGTTGGTAAAGAATCCATCTGCAATGCAGGTGGTGGATTATATCTTTTTAAAAAATGAAATAATATGTAAATAAATAAAATCAGAACATTTACTTAGTCGCCTCCGACTGTTTGCGACCCCATGGACTATAGAGTCCATGGAATTCTCCAGGCCAGAATACTGGAGTGGGTAGTCTTTCCCTTCTCCAGGAGATCTTTCCAACCCAGGGATGGAACCTAGGTCTCCTGCATTGCAGGTGGATTCTTTACCAGCTGAGCCACAAGGGGAACACAAGAATGCTGGAGTAGGTAGCCTATCCCTTCTCCAGTGGATCTTCCTGAACCAGGAATTGAACCGGGTTCTCCTGCACTGCAGATGGATTCTTTACCAATTGAGCTATCAGGGGAGCCCAATAGGTAAATAAATAAAGTCAGAACATTATGCTTGCAACGCAAGAGACACAGGTGGTGGTGGTTCGATCCTGGGTCAGGAAGGTTCCCTGGAGAAGGAAATGGCAACCCACTCCAGTGTTCTTGCCTGGAAAATCACATGGGCAGAGGAACCTGGAGGGCTACAGTCCGTCGTGGGGTCCCAAGAGCTGGACATGACTTAGCAACTTAGATGGATGACTCCCAGAGCTCAAGCTAAGCTCTTGTCCCTAGAGAAGAAGAATCAGACAAATCAGATAAACTCTCAAAGATTAAAATGAAAAAAGAATAAAATAGGCTGTCTGCTCCTGTGTTTTGATGTATGTTTAACTTTTTGCTGTTTGGAGCCCTGCTGTACATCATCTGCGATTGTTACATTTGTCATATCAATCAATCAGAGGCAATTATGAAACTGCCAACTCCATCTTTTTTATTCAGAAGGCTGTCTAACTCTGTGGCTATTAATAACTTTTTTATCTCTCTTCGTTTATTTGCTTCTTTTCCAACATTTTGATCCCTGGTACTGATATGGTTTGTCAGTTGCAGGTAGAGGATATTATTAGGAAATTAAATAATATTGGTTGCAGCAGACTCAAGTAATGGGGAATAATTTTCATGGTGATGCTTAGAATGTGCACTGTACTGTTTTCAAAGGGAGAAAAAAGATCCTTTTCTTAGAGTGTGGACGTGAATGTTATCACTGAACTGTGTAAGAAATTGTTTCACTGGTAGAGGAGATAGTGTAATCGCCAAAAATTTCATGTCATGTGAGATTTGCAGTCTGGCCAGGAATCAGAGTTCACATTTAATTTATCTTTCTCACATCTAGCAATACGAAAGAGTGAGTAGTAATGAAAATAAATCCTTGCTTGAACAGCCTTGGAATTTTAAGTTGGCATCTAAAATTGTGCTTCCAAAGGTCTCATTTCTGTGGAGCCAGGGAGTCTGTATGGGTAGGTCAGGTTGCCACGTGTCTATCACCTGGGCTTGTGAGTCTCTCTGCCCCAAGACCTGCTTCTTTATTGGATATGATCTAGGAAGAGAGGGATTCAATTTCAAGGTAGCTTATAGAAAAGGGAGAAAAAAAATCTTTACATTTTATGATAACCTAGTTTGATCATTAGGCCAAACTTTCAGGATATTCTTTTTCTTTTTTTCTTAAAAGGAAAGACTGGAGACTTCACCATTCAGCACAGCAAGAGAATATTTTTCTTAATTGTACTTGCATCTGGATAATCTACCTTAGATCCTTTTAAAAAATGAAATAATATATAAATAAATAATATATAAAGTCAGAACATTTACTTAATTTCTCAAGTTCTCAGCTTCCTCTTCTGCATAGTGGAAATAAGTGGGGGTTGGGAATGGTATATTTCATGTAACCAAATTTAGCACTGCTCATTTGGCCCGGTTTGTTACAGCAAGGAGGGCAAGGTAGGAATGGTTGCTCAAAATGAATAATTACTTAATTTTTAAAAAGAGAACAATAGAGGTATTAATAAAAATACTTTTGCTTGCAGGTTACAGAAACCCAAGTCAAACTGACATGAGCAAAGAGTAATCTTGGCTCATTTACCTTTCAAGTTCATGGGTGGATTTTGTTGATCCCAACTGGATCGAGGGACTCAGATGATGCCTTTAGATTTGTTTCTCTCCTTCACTATCATTTATTTATACTTTGTCTCATGTGGGATCCAGTCCTAAGCATTCTGTTTCTAGAAGGTGATTTCTGCAAACTCTGTACTTAAATTTTGACAGCTCTCTCAGTCCAATTGCAAGAACCACTATTTTCTCTAAATAGTTCTACAAAATTTTTTATTGGACCGGCTTGTGTCCTGAGTTCATTCTTGGACCAGTGACGATGGAGATTCATTGTTCTGATTATCAGGCTTAGAGCATATATTTATGTCAGAAACCAGGATGGAGTTTATACCATTCAAACCATGTAGGCTAAAAGTAGTGCTGAAACAAGGGAAAATGTGGATTGTTTTTTCTGAAAGAATAGATTCTGGGCTGGTGGCTCAGGCAGTAAAGAATCTTCCTGCAGTGTAGGAGACCGGGTTGGATCCCTGGGTCAGGAAGATCCCCTGGAGAAGGGAATGGTTACCCACTCCAGTATTCTTGCCTGGGGAATTGCATGGACAGAGGAGCCTGGCGGGCTACAGTCCATGAGGTTGCAAAGAGTTGGACACAACTGAGTAACTAACACATTCACATTTTTTTTTTTCACTTTTCAAGAATTATTAATAGCTGACAATTATGTAGTGCTTACTGGGTGCCAGGCACTGACTGATCTGAATGCCTTAGATATATTAAATTACTTAATCATCAAAATAACCACTTTACAGATGAGGAAATTGAAGGACAGAGAAATTAAGTAAATTGCCCCAAGGTCATACAGCTTGTAAAGATCAGAGCTAGGGTTCAAATGCAGGTAGTCTGGCACTAGATTTCACTCTCTCTAAATCACTAGGGAACACTGCCTCTTGGAATAAAGAAACATCTACTTCCACTCAGACTCTGGAATTGCAGCTATTATTTTTGCCTGTTTTGCTTAAAAGCCGTTCGACATGGAAAGACCACGATTTGATTTTGGTCCTTCTCTATGATGTAGTGGTGGTACTATTACCTGGAAGATTAAATACTAGTAAATCAATATGTTACTAACATACAGTAGGCACTTGACAACTGGTAACTAAAATAACACATTGATATGCCCTGGGGTGTTCAAAGAGTCCCCAACCCTCTGAATTCCCAAAACACATCGATCTCGGAATGTGAAATTGTACTTTCTCCTCTACTCACCAAGAAAATGGTTAAAAAGCAGTTCTGCCTGATTTACATTTTAGTGATTGCCTCATCACTGATTTTGCATTAAATACAGAGGTGTGACTAAATAATTCTGTCTTGCAGCATAAATTAAGAGAATGAATGTGCTTGGAATTAAACTCCCCCTGCTCCTTCTCCTCCTCCTTATCCACATAAAATACCATTTACTGAACACCTACACCCAGCATGTGGCATATCATTCTGTGCTAATTTTCTTGGCTTTTTTGGAAATGCCCTTTATTGCAGTAAGGAAATAAATCATTGAAAAGTATGGCATTTCTTTGCAGTAAATAAGTAGGGGTTTTATAACTCTTGAAAAGAGATAGTATAAATATGTATTTTAGTAACATTTCATCACAAACATCGATGACAGGAGTTTTCCAACTGGGGATCATATATGCAAACTAGTGAGACAAAGCTGTTAAATTTTGGGAGACTCAACTGTGTTTGTTTTTCTATTTCTTTGGCTACCTAGGAAAATGGGTGTTTTTTTTTTTTTCTCCTTCATGTATAATCTTGTTTTTCTCCTAAAAGGTAATTTTCCCATCTGCTTTAAGAAGTAAAAATGACAATAAAAATATTATGACATATTTCAGAGTTTGGCTGTGTGAACAGGTAAATAATACAGTTTCTGATAAAGTACCAGGGAACCAGAAAATGGAGTTCTCTTCTTCTTTGACTAAAAAAGGATGTTAGGGAGATAATATTTAGCTGAGAATGTGGAGGACACGAAAGGAGGCTTATCTTTTCACATGGAATGCCTGGGAATAACCCATAACATATTAATTTTTCTGATTACATAGTCAAAACCAAAATGTCCCTTGGCCTGGCACATGGTAATCTATGATCAACTGAAACTTGCAACGTAAACTTTCCTTTTGAGCTTCTGTGCCCCTATGTTCTTTGAAGTGTTGTTCAGAGAGAAGCAGTATCAGTGTCCTAAGCAGATTTATGGGCTTCCCTGGTGGCTCAGCTGGTAAAGAATCTGCCTGCAATGTGGGAGACCTGGGTTTGATCCCTGAATTGGGACGATCCCCTGGAGAAGGGAAAGGCTACTCACGCCAGTATTCTGGCCCGAAGATGTCCTTGGACTGTATAGTTCATAAGAGTCAGACATGACTAAGTGACTTTCACTTTCACTTCCAGGCAGATTTTGGCTCCAATACCTGCTGTTAGTATGTCTGTACCATTGGGAAAGTTATCTAGGAGGCAGGTCAGATCTCCAGATGATCTGTTAAGCAAATTACCAGCTTTTGCTAAACTTACATAAACTTTCAAAGTTTAACAAGAATATGAATTATACAAAAGTTGACATGCTAACTGAGCAAAGCATTTTAAAAATGATAAAATTTTCTATAAGAAATGCTGTTTTCCAATCAACATTTTCCCTTTTCTTATTTTAAAAAATTTTTGTCCACACTGCATGGCACATAAGATCTTTTTTTTTTAATATAATTTTATTTTATTTTTAAACTTTACATAATTGTATTAGTTTTGCCAAATATCAAAATGAATCCATCACAGGTATACATGTGCCCCCTGGCACATAAGATTTTAGTTGCCCAGCTCAGTACTGAACCTGTGCCCCTCCCTGCAGTGGAGGCCTGGAGTCTTAACCTTTGGACGATCAGTAAAGTGCATGCATTTAAGATTGTTTCTGGTCCTTTTGGATTTGAATTTCAGTGCTTTGGACTGTCATTTTTAACTTTTTTTAACTTTAAGTATTTTTAATTTTCTGTTGTTAACACCTCAAATGGTATCAGCTTTCAGTTTGTGCATCTGTAGCCATTTTAAATATAAATTCAAAAGCATGTGAAATAATCACTGTTATATTAAATTAAATTTTAATTTCAAATTAAATTGGATTTCAACTTTAAGAGGAATTAAATCTTTAGATTAAATCCAATTTTCAGTTATTTAAAGTAGATTTAATTACATTAAGTATTTAAATTAAATTGAGAACTTAAATCTGTGATCATCTTGAAGAAATAAATATAACCTAAAAAATTCTCATCACATAAGAAATGCAGAAACTCTGTTAGCTGGTAAGAAACAATTGAGATAGGCCAATGTGTTACATGTTTATTGAAATACTGGACACAAAGAATTACAAAATTGAAGGTGTGTAAAGAATGTGGGACTGTTCAGGATATTTTGCTGTGGTAGATCATACTATGATTAGTGCCACTAATACCTTGACCATAAGTCAGAAAGTGTGAAGGAAGAATTTTAGAAATAGACTAAAAAGTCCTAAAATTGCTAAAATCTGACAAAACAAATAATATTAAAATGAGTTTAGAGATCAGTAGAAACTGAGAAATTTCCATAATGCTTGCTGACATTTCTGTTTTGCTAATTTCTTTTTTAACAGAAGTCAAAATTCAGCCTTCCTTTTAAGCATTTAAAGTGTTCCTCCTTGATTTTCAGTTTCCTCATCTATTTAGGCTATTAAAATCATTTTCATTAAGCCAGTAAATTTGATAGCTAGAACAAATTAGATATTTAGGAAGCAGAATTTTGCTGAGTTAATTTTAAGGGCATTAACTCACTGCCAGCTGCTAACTTTTCTATGCCTCAGTTTCCACATCTGTAAAATGAAAATGTCAGTAGCATCGCCTCCTTCCTTTTTGTTCTCTCATCTATGTTTCTCTTGAGCTGTTTATGTGTTGAGATGAAAGTATCTAGTTTTATCTCTGTAAATGCTGCCAGGAGACCTGACACATATAGAATAATAATGTTAATAATAGCCCATTTTCATGCTAGACATCGTGAAAGTGTTTTACCTAATTTATTTACTTCTGAAAAAAAGCCAGCGAGAAAATAATATTACCTCCTCACTATTGATGAGGGCTCAGATGCTCAAGAAAGCGGCTTACATTGTGAAAAAGAGGCACAGGCAGCAGATAATGAATCTGAACTTCAAACGCAAGTGGTATCACTCCATGTTTGCTGTACTGAATCCCTGAGGATACCTACCGATAGGCCCCACCCCTCTCTTTTGATACATGGTATGGTGCTCTACTATTACATTTTATGTTTTTTTTTTCCTTCTCAAAAAAATGTTCAAATATAAGGCCCTCTCAAGAGGTTAATATGAATACAGATACCCCAATGTTCACTACAGCACTATTTACAATAGCCAGGACATGGAGGCAACCTAACTGTCCATCAACAGAAGAATGGATAAAGAAGTGGTACATATATACAATGGAATATTACTCAGCCATAAAAAGGGATGAAATTATGCATTTTGCAGAGGTGTGGATGGACCTAGAGACTCTCATGCAGAGTGAAGTGAGTCAGAGAGAGAAAAACAAATATTGTATAATATTGCTTGTATGTGGAATATAGAAAAATAATATTGATGAACTTATTTGCAAGGCAGAAATAGAGACACAGATGTAGAGAATGAATGTATGGGTACCATCGGGAGAAGGAGCGGTAGAATGAACTGGGAGATTGGGGTTGACATATGTACCTATGTGTAAAAGAGGTAACTAATGAGAACCTGCCATACAAGCACAGAGAGCTCTACTCAATGTCCTGTGGTGACTTCAATGGGACTGAAATCCAAAAAAGAGGGTATATATATATATATATATATACATATACACACACACATGGTTTATTCACTTTGCTGTACAGCAGAAACTAGCACAACATTGTAAGGCAACTATACTCCAGTAAAAAGTATTAAAACAAAACAAAAAAAGAGGTTAATACGGCATGTAATTCAGATATTGTCTTCGGTGTATATGTGGCCCGACCCTGTGAGGATGAGAGAGAGAAGTAAGGTAGGATGGGCAGTATGACCAAATGGTGAATTAAAGGGAGAAAGGAGAGGAAAAACACCTACAAGTAAAAGCAACTATCCAAATGTACTTCTATTTTGACCCTCAGTAAGACTGTGTTAGTCACTCAGTTGTGTCCGACTCTTTGGGACCCCGTGGACTGTCGCCCGCCAAGCTCTTCTGTCCATGGAATTCTCCAGGCAAGAATACCAGAGTGGGTTGCCCTTCCCTTCTCCAGGGGATCTTCCTGACCCACGGATCAGACCCAGGTCTCCTGCATTGCAGGCAGATTCTTTACCATCTTGAGCCACCCAGGGAAACCTAGTAAGATTAGTGTGGATTATTCTGAATTGAAGAGGATTTCTGGGTATTTTGTCCTTATTATTTCTCATTAGTGTCTGTGGAATGACATAAAGTAGATTTGTTGAAGATGTGTAATCAGCTAGAGCCACAAACACTGCTTTCTCTCTGTTTTGGAAGAAGTTCTTGATGTCTTTGCCATCTGCAGTTGACTACTGTGAACGCAGTGAATTTACACATTCTGAGAATTAACAGAGAACACCTGCAATCCTTTTCTAGTCTGAAGCCTCACCTGAGGTAAAGTGTTAGCTTGCTCATTGAAAAGGACATGTATGTTTCAGACTGTTGGCCTTAGAGCCACAAAGATGAAACGATATTGTTCCTGCCTTTTGGTGGTAATAATCTAAAGGATGTTTTCGGCTTCCCCTGGTGGCTCAGCAGTAAAGAATTTGCCTGCAATGCAGGAGATACAAGAGACATGGGTTCAATCCTTGAGTTGGGAAGCTGCCCTGGAGGAGGGCATAGCAACCCAGTCCAGTATTCTTGCCTGGAGAGTCCCATGGACAGAGGAGCCTGGCAGGCTATGGTCCACGGGATCACAAAGAGTCAGACACGACTGAAAATGACTGAGCGCAGCACAGTCTAAAGGAGAGACGGACACACAGGAAACTATGATGTAGTTAGTAAGTATAGTATAAGAGATGTAAGGCAAATGTAGTTTCCAAATTGCTGAGAGCTGAATTTGTGTTAGACATTGTCCCAACATTGTATGTCTATTATGTAATTTTATTCCTATAAAACCCACTGAGGTGCTGTGTGCTTGGTCACTCAGTTGTGTCTGACTCTCTCCAACCCCATGGACTGCCATCCACCAGGCGCCTCTGTCCATAGGGATTCTCCAGGTAAGAATACTGAGTGGCTTGCCATCCCCTCTAGTTTATCTTCCCAACCCAGGGATCAAACCCAGGTCTCCTGCATTGCAGGCGGATTCTTTACCGACTGAGCCACCAAGGAAGCCCATTATCTCTTGTATAAGGGTAAAACCAGGGGCTCCAATAGAAATGTAAGCCATATTGCCATTGTATTAAGTTGTAATACAGGCTGGAGACTTAAATTTCTGCCTTTGGAAAAGAATACAAAATTCAATATACAAGTTTCAGTTGAGATCATAACACACAGTGCCAGACTCTTGGGTTGAATCTGGTCTTAATTTACTTTTTGCTAGCTGTGCAACTTAGTATAAATTATTTAATACCACTGAGTGGTATTTCATACTACTGAGTCTTAATTTCTTCAGCTGTAGAATGGAATAATATTAATATATAGTTCATAGGCTTGTGATGAAGGGTATGTTGATGAAAAGTCAAGAGATAATCTGCGAAAGAAATGGGAAATTTTTATTCATGCCAACCTTAGGTTTATAACCTGGGAGACAGTCTTTCAGAAAACTCCAAGGACTGTTCTTCCCAGTAGAGGTCAAAGGACAGTTATATATGTTTTTGAGACAAAGGATTATACAACAAATGATGTTTTGGCAGTTTGCACAATTCAGATTGGCATAGACAAAATGAGTAGTGGGTCCTTCTGACCCCTTACAAGAACAAATGTTTTTTCTTAAGGTTATCTTGTTAATGTAGAGGCACAATAAAGGGGAGGGAAGAGGCCCAAACAGGCATTGAAAAACTTTAAATATTTCTTGTCTTGGCATAAAATATGAATTTTATTTTATCAACAACATGAGACTATATTGCAAAGTACTTAGCAAGGTGATTAGAGATTAGTAGGGAATAATCAATAAACACTAACTCTTATTAAAGGCAGTCAAGTAATTTACACATTATTTCTTTCACCATTAATTTTAGTACCATATGCATTATGTCTGAGTTTTGAGAGGAAGTGGTATGGTAGTCGTGAGGTAACTTGTAAGGTGGCTAGTGAGGCAAAATATCAAAGAAAAATATAACAACCAAAGTGAGGAAATAGTTCTAAGCTAAATAATCTATAATTAAAAATTAAAGAAATTTTATAAATTTGGATCAACTTAAACACTATTTAAGAGATAGAGGCCCAACCATTTCCAAAATAGTAGAATGAGCTCAAAGCTCTGCAAGAAGGATAAGCAAAAAAAGTCTGCACCTAGATGCATGACAGTCAAACTGTTGAAAAGCTAAAGACAAGAAAAAAGCTTTGAATGCAGCCAGAGAAAAATGACTCAACATATACAAGGGATAAAGAGTATGAGAAATGGGTTATAACTCATCAGTGGAGCCAGGAAGCAGTAGAATAATGTGTTCAATGTGCCAAAGCAGGGAAAAAACCTGTCAATCATGACTTGTATAATCAGAAAAATTATCCTTCAAAAGTGAAGGATGAAAACATTCTGCAATAAACAAAGACTGGGAGAATTCCTTGCAAGGCAGTTTACATGATATGCTCTGATTTAGTCCTAACCAAATACCGTTATAAAGTTTTCTTTTTTTCTTACTCGTGTTTTACAGATAGGAGCGCTATAAAGCCAAAGAGACGCTGAATAAACCACTCGAGGCCATATAGCTAGTGAATGGGACTTGAACCCAGATGGGCTGCATATCATAAGGTGTTCTCACTCGCTGTGCCTTCCCATCAAGTTTCATTCCATTCGTCTCCCTGCCTACAAGCTACTCTCTTCGGAACTAATCTTTTGAAGTGTTGTCGCTACCTGGACCCTTCTGAGTATCACTTCCGTGATGTTACTCTGTTGTTTAGAATCCTCAAATGGCTTTTCCTTACCTATAGCATGGAGGCCAAATTCTTGAACCTGATTTCTAAGGACTTTAAAAATTTGGCACTTAAGTACCATTGAAACATAATCTCTTAATATTTTCCCAGGTAGTTATGTTTATCTCATATCTGCCAACAGTCTTCTCGCCATCAGTTGAAATCTTCACTTTTGTGGGGCAGAGACATAACTCAGAGCTCATGTCTTTGAATTCTTCTCGGGTATTTCCACTCTTTTTTAATGGCCTTTCTTTTTACATATTGCCATTACCCTATTGAGTTTATGTGTTACTATGTGTGTGTATATATATATAGACATAGTGGAAAAAAATCAGCTTGCTTCCAATCCAGTTAAGCAAGCTGTATTTTTTTCCACTATGTCTTCAGCAGGATTTAGCACAGGACCTTCTCTGTTATAGCATTCTATTAACTATTTATTGAATGATACCTTATGGTTTCTGGATAAAAAATTAAATATTAAAATCAAATAATAAGAAAAAAATCACCATGTCCTGGTATTTAAAGTGGTCCCATTTGATTGGAAACTTCTGTCAGTCTGGAATCCTGTTAAAATCAAGTCTGAAGGAAACAGAAACCTTTTCTCTTTTCTTGCTCTAGTCTCAAGAGGCCACTATAGTTTTTCAGAACCAACACTTTGAATTTCTTCTCAGCCACCATTGCTGTGGAACCAAAGAGAGTTAAGACAGCTGCTAGTGGTCATGGAAGCTCACAGCTCATAAATTTGAGAAGATGGTAACCAGTTGAAATTTGATGGGGCAGGTTTGGGAAGGGTTTTTCAAATTTGGAATATGAAACACTGTGTAAATCTCATGCTTATTATGAAGAGCAGGTTGATTCAATTAATGGACCCAAAATAGATTCTATCTTAGGCACGTCATAAAAGTAGTGTGAAGGATTATTATTCACGGAAAAATAATTGACTTCCTAGTGGACGTTGAACACTTAAAAATTGCTCTTTGGGTTTTGCTTTTTTGTTTTTGTTTTTTTTTTTTCATTTATTTTGGTCTGTGAATCTGTTTACTTCTCAAAATATGGTCTATCTTTAACAACACAGCTGGGTCAGCCACTAGTATGAATGTCTTTCTGTTCCTCTTTTTCCTTAAAACTCTCCTTTGACCTCTTTCTTACTTCTCTCACTTTGGAAAAAAAAATCACATCTTGTAAGGAAAATCCTTTGCCCCATACATATTAGCTCCATTTATTCCATTAAATATGCTATAACTATTCCTGCGTTTTCTGAGTCATCCTTCTGACTATATATTCATTCAGTTTACCAAAAGTAAAATAGTAAAACACTGTGATTAGTGATGGGTAATTTATGTTTGTTCTTTGCCCAAACCCTAATTAAAGTTTGCATTATCTAAGGGGGATGAGGTGAGGGACCTATGGTAGGAAGAAGGTGAATTCAGGTGAAGAAATAGGAGGGCCTTTTTTTTTTTTGTAAAGTGTGGAGCCTGAGTCCTCATGTTTCCATGTTCTCCCATTCCTACCTGGATTGGGGCCAAAGAGGTGGAAGGGTATGCCTACAATTATTGCTATCCTCGGAACCTCAGCCAGCCAGAGGAGCCAGAGTCAATACTTAAGGCAGAGCAGACAACTCTGAGGTGGATCCGAGCCACAGTCAAGGGACTACCTGGATTTGAGTTACACACCCCGCAGCTCTGGCTTGGCAAACTGTATGGACTTTTTTGTTAATCTTACAATAATGTGGTCAGCCATTTTTTTCTAAGTGAATAGTTGGACTCATACCCCTCTTTAGAAGGATTTTATGCAACTTAATTCCTGCTGTATGCCAGCCACTGTCCTACCTACTAGAAATACTCCCTGGTGAATTTGATAGACATTAACCTTTCCTCATACTGCTTAGTTTAGTGGGAAGAACAATCTCTTCCCTTGATTTTTTTGCCCTCCATTTCCAATCAAGAAGAGCAAAACCATTTACTCATTATCAAAGTTGTTTGTCTAAATTCTGCCAGTCAACCAAGTATAACAGCCTAATATTTGAATGGGGTGATCTAACAGTAGTAACCACTACAACAAAATGCGTATAGGATTTTGGTATTTATAACACACTTTCACCTCTAAGATCTTTTTCAACCTCATTGAGCCCCTGATTTCTCTCCTGGAAAATAAGGCGTAGCAATATCTATCTTGAATGAATGGATATGGACAGCCAACTTAGGGCTGTTCCTGCCAATTGTGAAGGCCTGTGTTTTATATTAATAGATGGTGAGCATGAACCTTAGAGAGGACGTGCGAATTGTCCATGGCTGGAAACAAAGTCAAAGGAAAAAAATAGAATTTAAAATAGATTCTTTGGACACTGAAGTCAATGGTTTTCCATATATTTTATTTGTTGCTCAACTGATCCATCAATTAGGAGCCAGGAGTATCCCCTCAGAACTTGTTCAGATGTGGTGTTCCAGGAAAGCTGATCACATTTTACTCATTTTGGCAGCCTATATAATAATAGTGAAGAGAAAGAAAGAAGAGAGACAGCGAACATCACTTTAATGTAATAATACAATTCATTCTCAAGCTGACTCCTGGAAATAATTAATTTTGTGCATATCTTTCTAGTCAATATTTTAGAATGCATTAAATTTCCAGGCTGTTCTTTCTTGAGCCCTAGTAACAGGGAGATGTTTTTGCCTTTGTTATATAGAATATTAAGAGCAGAAACTGACCTTTGAAGCCATCTAATCAAACTCCTTAGTATTCAGATACAGGTACAGCTAGAACAATGTATCTATAGGCTAAGGCAAAATTCTCAAAAGGGAACATAGTAACTCAATGAATTATTTTCTACAAGTAATTGCTTTTAAAATGAACATTCTATGACTTATCACAGGATAATACTTGTAAATTTGTCTGAATTTAAATTTTGATAAGATTTGATATGTTATATCATTGTTTTAGGCCCAACAGGGACTTTGCTGTACTAGATATATGGTTTTGTCATTCAGTTGCTCAGTCGTGTCCAACTCTTTGCAACCCCATGAACTGCAGCACACCAGTCTTCCTGTCCTTCACCATCTCCCGGAGCTTGCTCAAACTCATGTCCATTGAGTCAGTGATGCCATCCAACCATCTCATCCTCTGTCGTCCCCTTCTCCTGTCTTCAGTCTTTCCCAGCATCATGTCTTTTCTAATGTGTCAGTTCTTCGCATCAGGTGGCCAAAGTATTGAAGCTTCAGTATCAGTCCTTCCAATGAATATTCAGGACTGATCTCGTTTAGGATTGACTGGTTTGATCTCCTTGCTGTCTAAGGGACTCTCAAGAGTCTTCTCTAACACCACAGTTCAAAAGAATCAATTCTTTGGCACTCAGCCTTCTTTATGGTTCCATTCTCACATCCATACAAACTATTGGAAAAACCATAGCTTTGACTATAGGGATCTTTGTCCACAAAGTAATGTCTCTGATTTTTAATATGCTGTCTATGTTTGTCATAGCTTTTCATCCAAGGAGCAAACGTCTTTTCATTACATGGCTGCAATCATCATCCACAGTGACTTGGAAGCCCACGAAAATATAGTCTGTCACTGTTTCCTTTGTTTCCCATCTATTTGCCATGAAGTGATGGGACTGGATGCCATGATCTTTATTTTTTGAATGTTGAGTTTTATGCCAGCTTTTTCACTCTCCTCTTTCAACTTCATCAAGAGGCTGTTTAGTTTCTTTCCACAGGCTCTCAAAAATATTTGCTGTGTGAATGATTAAAGCAAGTATGACATACATATGTACTTTGGAAAAAATAAACACAATTCATTAATCTAAGACCCTTATTTTCATATTTAGTCACATTATCATTATCATTATCAATGAAACTTTATTGAATGCATTCCATATATAGTTGTAATAGGAATGGACAAGTACCTGGTGGCTCAGATAGAAAAAAATCTGCTTGCAATGCCAGAGACCAAGGTTCAATTCCTGGGTTGTGAAGATACCCTAGAGAAGGAAATGGCAACCCACTCTTGTATTCTTGCCTGGAGAATTTCATTGACAGAGGAGCCTGATGGGCTATAGTCCATGGGGTTGCAAAGTGTTGGACATGACTGAGAGACTAATGTTTCACTTCACTTCAAAGAAAGGATATTGTGTAGAAATAAATGAGTGTAGTGATTAAGATTTGAGTATGTGCATGTGTTTGTGTATGTTCACTGGGAAAGGAGATGGTGGTGGGGCTTATGAATGGGAGAGAGGAGAGTAAGATGTTGTCAATATGGCAGTGAGATAAACTGATAATGGAAATAGAGTGACTACTACTGCACAGTCTGTCCCTGTTGTTTATGGGAAGTAAGTTGCTCACATGTAGGAATTCAATTATAGGAGAAGCAAGGTAGTAAAAAATGTCAATTATCTTACATAGTAAAAAGGAGAAAAAGAGTCACTGAAAAATGTACTGGACTGGTCCCCAGTTTTTGTGCGTCACCAACATGGTATCTTAGTATAATAATAGCTAACTTGAATTGAAAACTTATCTTCCATCCATGATTAGAAGCACTTTACATGTGTTCAATGATTTCATCCTCATTGCAGTTCTGTGAGGTAGGTAATAATATCACCCCCATTTTACAGTTGAGAAAAATGAAGCTGAGAGAGTTTAAATGCTTTGCTCAAGATCACTCAGCTGTTTCATGGAGGAACCAGATTCTGAACTCAAGACAGTCTGGTTCCAGAGTCTATCTACTTAGTACTTTGTTATCTTACCTTAGAAGTTTTGTCGTGGAAGGACATTTAGGGATCATATAGTATAATAAGCCTCACTTTGCCGATGAGAAACCCAAGGTCCTGAGAATTTCAGTGCTTTGCCCGGGGTCACAATTATTTTGTGACAGAATCTGAACTGTGACAGTTTGTGCTCTTGTGTGCAAGGCTGAATTAATTGGGGACAGTTATGATGACATTAGCCTGCAGGTACCATATACTTTTATTATTGCTGCCATTCACAAACTGGTCTTGAAAAGCTGGGAAAATGGAGTAGCCCACAAAGTTTTCAAGTTTTCTTTCTTTATGCAAGTCAATTAAGTTATTCTATAAATGAATGGATAAGTGACAGTTTCCCTTGAGGAATACACAATGTCAGTTCACTGGCTACTCAGGTTTCTATGTATGAGAAAAGACAATCCCAAAGAAAAAATGAGTGGTTGCTCCATGCCAGGGCAGTTAATGAGAGATGCAGAGGATTGAAGAGGTGGTCTTATTTCTCTTTTCTCTCAGGTAGCATCCTCCACCAGACACTCCAGAAGGGAATCTGTCCACAATGTTCTCAGGAAAGAGATTCTACAACCATCCCTTTCATTGCCGACAAAATAATAAGAAAGATAGGAAGGACATATCTGGTACCATTTCATCCCTCCAACCTGAAAAAGCTCCTCTGGTAGATGTCTTGAGGCTAACTGGGGCATGCACATCAAAGAGAATTTGGCTAACCTGAAATATCATATTTCACAAGGAGTTCAACAGGGCCATTTATCACAATTGACCTTATGAGAGAAGGGCCAAGCATCCTTAGGATACCCAAGGTTGCAAAATGCCACCACGTTTGGCCATAATATTTATCATGTCAGCAGATCTATAGTCAACACTATGCACTGTGAAATATGGCAGCATTGCTGGGATATTTGTCTTTGTTGGGGCTGACAGATACGCCTTGCATTTCCACTTAATCCACATTCATAGCCCAGCACCATCTATGATGACCCATCAGGACAATCTGCTTGGAAACACGACTTGCAGCTCTGATAAGCTAGGGTGGATGGAGTGAAGGCCTGCACAAAGCATATGTTTTGGGGGCATGCTGTTAAAATGCTGAAAAAGTTTCCAGTGACTCTTCCCCCACCCCAGATAATTATTTTAAGAAAAGTAACACATTAGAAAGGAATTTCAGCTCTTGACAGATTAACACATTGGAGACACATATTTTTCATTTTCTCATTTTACAGAAAAGAAGCAGAGGAACAGGCACAGTGAGATATCTTCTTCCTTTCTGAGTCCCTTCCTGGGCAGAACTGTGAGGGGGCAAGGCTGGTTATCAAAGCTGCTACCTGCCAGCTCTTTTCTCACTGATGTGAGGCTTCTGTTCCTAGTGCTCTTGGGATCTCTGCTTTGTTCACTTTTTCTTAAACTCTGCTCAAAGCAAGTTCTACCCCACTGCGTTGTAAAGGATGGATATGGCTTCAAATCTTGTGACTTTTTTCATTATAATGAATATAAAATTATTGAGTTAGAAGAGCTTGGCATTTCAGTTCTTAGTGTCACCCTGATAGTGATAGTGGTCAGACAGAGGGACTAGCAGTTTACCTTTGAGTGTAACAGATTGCACACTAGGAATAGCTTAGGGGAAAGCTCAGAATTGGGTTTTAGGAATTTGGGGTTTGAGTCCAGTTGGTGCTGATTGATGTTGGCCAAGTCTAGAAACCCCTGAGAGTATAAGATCTGTGGAACTCTTGGGTAAATAACAGCAATTCTTTCTCAGGATTGGTACAAAGATTGAATAGAATTTTATACATGTCTGTATATATGTACATGTATATGCTTCCATAGGTTGTATGAAATGGACATGAATCTGAGCAAAATCCGGGAGATAAGTGAAGGGTGAGGAGCCTGGCGTGCTGCAGTCCATTGTGTCCTCAAGATTCGGACATGGCTTAGCAGCTGAACAACAAGAAAATAGGTTAAAGAGCATAATAACGTGATTTTTTTTGTTGTTGTAGAGGCAACGGAAAGAGAGCTGGATTTGGAGTCAGAATTCATGTGGGAAATTTTTAACTTACCAATTACTAGTTGTGTGATATCAGGCAAATCCTTTAGTTTCTCTGAGTTTCCTTCTTTCTGTCTTTTAAAATACTGAGAATAACTCTGACAAAGATATAAGATGTATGTGATTGTAGTCTGGAAATTCTAAGGGTAGTATGCAAATGTTTTTAAATTTATACCTCATCATGTTATAGAATGGAGAAGGCAATGGCACCCCACTCCAGTACTCTTGCCTGGAAAATCCTATGGGCAGAGGAGGCTGGTAGCCTACAGTCCATGGGGTTGCAAAGAGTTGGACACAACTGAGCGACTTCACTTTCACTTTTCACTTTCATGCATTGGAGAAGGAAATGGCAACCCACTCCAGTGTTCTTGCCTGGAGAATCCCAGGGATGGGGGAGCCTGGTGGGCTGCTGTCTATGGGGTCGCACAGAGTCGGACATGACTGAAGTGACTTAGCAGTAGCAGTATGCTATAGAAAGCATATTCATACCATAAAAACCTTCATTTTGATCTCAGATAATTTGACTCTTCTAAGACAAGAATCCCTTGGAAGAAATGGAGTAGCCTTCATAGGCAGTAAAAGAGTCCAAAATGCAGTACTTGGGTACAATCTCAAGAAAACAGAATGATCTTTGTCTGTTTCCAAGGCAAGCCATTCAATATCACAGTAATCCAAGTCTATGCCCCAACCATGAATGCTTAAAAACCTGAAGTTGAATGGTTCTAAGAAGACCTACAAGACCTAGAACTAACACCAAAAAAAAAAAAAAAAAAATGTCTTTTTCATCATAGGGAACTGGAATGCAAAAGTAAGAAATCAAGAGATACCTGAAGTAACAGGCAAGTTTGACCTTGGAATACAAAATGAAGCAGGGCAAAGGCTAACAGAATTTTGCCAAGAGAATGCACTGGTCATAGCAAACACACTCTTTCAACAATACAGGAGATGACTCTACACATGGACATCATCAGATGGTCAATACCAAATCAGACTGATTATATTTTTGCAGTTGAAGATGGAGAAGCTCTCTACAGAGAGCAAAAAAAAAAAAAAAAAAACCAGGAGCTGACTGTGGCTCAGATCATGAACTCCTTATTGCCAAATTTAGACTTAAATTGAAGAAAGTAGGGAAAACCACTAGACCATTCAGGTATGACCTAAATCAAATCCCTAATGATTATACAATGGAAGTGAGAAATAGATTTAAGGGACTAGATCTGATAGACAGAGTGCCTGAAGAACTATGGACAGAGGTTCATGACATTGTACAGGAGGGAGTGATCAAGACCATCCCCCCAAAAATGAAATACAAAAAGCAAAATGGTTGTCTGAGGAGGCCTTACAAATAGCTGAGTAAAGAAGAGAAATGAAAGGCAAGGGAGAAAAGGAAAGATATACCCATCTGAATACAGAATAGCAAGAGAATACCAAGAATACCAGAATACCAAGAATAGCAAGGAGAAAAAAGAAAGCCTTCCTCAGTGATCAGTGCAAAGAAATAGAGGAAAACAATACAATAGGAAAGACTAGGGATCACTTTAAGAAAATTAGAGGTACCACGAGAACATTTCATGCGAAGATGAGCACAATAAAGGACAGAAATGGTTTGGACCTAACAGAAGCAGAAGAGATTAAGAAGAGGTGGCAAGAATACACAGAACTATACAAAAAAAGTCTAAATGACCCACATAACCACAATAGTTTGATCACTCACCTAGAGTCAGATATGCTGGAGTGCGAAGTCAAGTGGGCCTTAGGAGGCATCACTATGAACAAAGCTAAGGGAGGTGATGGAATTCTAGCTGAACTATTTCAAATCCTAAAAGATGATGCTGTGAAAGTGCTGCACTCAATATGCCGCCAAATATGGAAAACTCAACAGTGGTCACAGAACTGGAAAAGGTCAGTTTTCCTCCCAATCCCAAAGAAAGGCAATGCCAAAGAATGTAAAAATGCTGCACAATTGCACTCATCTCACACCTGGTACATTCAGTTCAGTTCGGTCACTCAGTCATGTCCAACTCCGCGACCCCCATGGACTGCAACATGCCAGGCCTCCCTGTCCATCGCCAGCTCCTGGAGTTTACTCAAACTCATGTCCATTGAGTCCGTGATCCATCCAACCATCTCATCCTCTGTGATCCACTTCTTCTCCTGCATTCAATCTTTCCCAGCATCAGGGTCTTTTCCAATGAGTCAGTTCTTCACATCAGGTGTCCAAAGTATTGGAGTTTCAGCTTTAGCATCAGTCCTTCCAATGAATATTCAGGACTGGTTGGATCTCCTTGCAGTCCAAGGGACTCTCAAGAGTCTTCTCCAACACCACAGTTCAAAAGCATCAATTCTTCTGCACTCAGCTTTCTTTATAGTCCAACTCTCACATCCATACAGGACTATTGGAAAAACCATAGCTTTGACTATACGGACTGTTGTTGGCAAAGTAATGTCTCTGTTTTCAAATATGCTGGCTGGGTTTGTTATAGCTTTTCTTCCAAGGAGTAAGCATCTTTTAATTTCATGGCTGTAGTCACCATCTGCAGTGATTTTGCGGCCCCCCAAAATAGTCTGTCACTATTTCCACTGTTTCCTCATCTATTTGCCATGAAGTGATGGGACTGGATGAGATGATCTTAGTTTTCTGAATGTTGAGTTTTAAGCCAACTTTTTCACTCTCCTCTTTCACTTTCATCAAGAAGCCCTTTAGTGCTTCTTCGCTTTCTGCCATAAGGGTGGTGTCATCTGCTTATCTGAGATTATTGGTATTTCTCCTGGAAATCTTGATTCCAGCTTATACTTCATCCAGCCCAGCATTTCTCATGGCATACTCTGCATATAAGTTAAATAAGCAAGGTGACAATATACAGCCTTGATGTACTCCTTTCCCTATTTGGAAACAGTCTCTTGCCCCATGTCCAGTTCTAACTGTTGCTTGTTGACTTACATACAGATTTCTCAGGAGGCAGGTCAGTTGGTCTGGTATTCCCATCTCTTGAGGAATTTCCCACAGGTTGTTGTGATCCACACAGTCAAAGCCTTTGGCATAGTCAATAAAACAGAAGTAGAAGTTTTTCTGGAACTCTCGCTTTTTTGACGATCCAAGGGATGTTTGCAATTTGATCTCTGGTTCCTCTGCCTTTTCTAAATCCAGCTTGAACATCTGGAAGTTCATGGTTCATGCTAGCAAAGTAATGCTCAAATTCTCCAAGCTAGGCTTCAACAGTGCGTGAATGAAGAACTTCCAGATGTTCAAGCTGTTTTTAGAAAAGACAGAGGAACCAGAGATCAAATTGCCAACATCTGTTGGATCATCAAAAAAGCAAGAGAGTTCCAGAAAAACATATACTTCTGCTTCATTGATTATGGCAAATCCTTTGACTGTGGGTATCAAAAAAAAAAAAACTGTGGAAAGTTCTTAAAGAGATATGAATACCAGACCACTTTACCTTCCTCCTGAGAAATCTGTATGCACATCAAGAAGCAACAGTTAGAACTGGACATGGAACAACAGACTGGTTCCAAATTAGTAAAGGAGTACATCAAGTTTGTATATTGTTGCCCTGTCTATTCAACTTCTATGCAGAGTACGTCATGCGAAATGCCAGACTGGATGAAGCACAAGCTGGAATAAATTTGCCAAGAGAACTATCAATAACCTTAGATATGCAGATGACACCACCCTTATGGCAGAAAGTGAAGAAGAACCAAAGAGCCTCTTGATGAAAGTGAAAGAGGGGAGTGAACAAGTTGGCTAAAAATCAGCATTCAGAAAACTAAGATCATGGCATCTGGTCCCTTCACTGTATGGCAAGTAGATGGAGAAACAACAGAAACAGTGACAGACTTTATTTTCTTGGGCTTCAAAATCACTGCAGATGGTGACTGCAGCCATGAAATTAAGAGACATTTGCTCCATGGATAAAAAGCTATGACCAACCCTGCCAGCATATTTGAAAACAGACATTACTTTCCTGACAACAGTCCCTATAGACAAAGCTATGGTTTTTCCAGTAGTCATATATGGATGTGAGAGTTGCACCAGAAAGAAAGCTGAGCGCCAAAGAATTGAACTGTGGTGCTTTTGAACTGTGGTGTTGGAGAAGACTCTTGAGAGTCCCTAGGACTGCAAGGAGATCAAATCAGTCAACCCTAAAGGAAATCTGTCCTGAATATTCATTGGAAGGACTGATGCTGAAGCTGAAGCTCCAATACTTTGGCCACCTGATGCAAAGAACTGATTCATTAGAAAATACCCTGATGCTGGGAAAGATTGAAGGCAGGAGGAGAAGGGGATGACAGAGGAGGAGATGGTTGGATGGCATCATCAACTGGATGGACATGAGTTTGAGCAAGCACTGGGAGTTAGTGACGTACAGAGAAGCCTGTGGTGCTGCAGTCCATGAGGTTGCAAAGAATCAGACATGACTGAACGACTGAACTGAACTGAATTTGACTCTAAAAGGTATAGCAGACAGTTTGCAAAAGGGAATCTGGTTTTCTGGATAATTTGGGTTTTATATAAGATTAAGACATTTGTCACACCTAGAAAAAGCATTTCTAATCCGTAATACTAAGACTAGAAAGAAATTGTCCATTGGGTCCTTTAAGAGAGAACATGATGGCCAATGACTTCAACAATGTCATTATAGTAAACACAGGATTCATTGGGCTATAAATAGGTGTTTATTTTAGAGTTTTCCTAGAATTGGAATGCCAGAAAACAGGCAAAGGATAGATATAGTTTCGAGAGAACAGTTTTTTATCACCTCAAAGCTGGGGTAGTAAAATTCTCCCCCTCTCCTGTGAATCATTGTAGACATAGTCACAGGTACTCAAAGATGAGGTATTCTCTCAGATCACTTGCAGTGATTGCTGATGCCTTTCTTGCAAAGTTCTTGTGGCTTGTATATAACTCTCTATACTATAGTTTCTAAATGGGCAGTAGAAACTGCATTTCCTTGCTGAATCTTTTAACCTGCTGATTGCTGCTGTCATGACTAAAAGAGAAGTCCATGTACATGGTGGAAATATCTGAGTTACCTCCTTTCTGGGGAGCCTATATTAAAAAATCTGAGTGCTTGTTAAAAATGCAATTTACTACCAAATCAGAATCTCACATGTAGGAGACCTGCATTTGTTATAAGCAGCAGGAGTAATTTTTATGAAAATTAAAGCTTGAGACCCTGACTGAAGACTCAATAAAATACTGTCACTCAGCACCATCATGCCCCAGACAAACTCCACATGTGTTCTCTGTTCTGTTGGTGTCTGTGAGCAGAAGTCTGTGTCTGCAAAACATTAGGAGTGGAATTGGCATTACCTAGAATTTAATCAGACTTCCTGCACACAATCCTGTTGACCACAAGAAGAAAGTGACCTCCTGGAAATAGTATATTCCACAATGGTTTGGATGACTTGCTTTTGGGCCAGGAGGTTCAGCTAACTGCCTTGTGACCTACAGAAAAGCTTCATTCTAGACACAGCCCAGAGAACCCCTCTGAATTCTTGGTCCAAATTGATATACCTGATAAACATCATGTCCTGCTGGTACTGCTGACTGAAATTAACGTGTACCTTCACCTGCTTCTTTTTCAGTATTCTGCCATCATAAATAGAAAGTCCATGTTCGCCATGCAGCCAAACAAGAAACTTGAGAGCCAAATCAACTTTTCTTTCTCCCCTATTTCCACATCTAATCAGTGAACACATCCTGTGGATTCTTCATTAACTAACGCTATGGTTACAACTTTAACTAACACTATGGTTACAACTTTATAGTCCTTCCAACAGTGCCCTAATCTTAGCCCTTCATCATCTTGTAACTGGCCGTTTGCGTCCACTTTCTAATGTGAGCTAGAGCATCAAACGCAAATTCACCGAACATCCCTGACACATCTACTGTAACTCCTCATTGGACTGAGTATTTCCACATATTTATCTCACTTCATTCTCATAAAAATTCTGTTATTATTGATCCCATTGGCAGCTGGAGAATTACTTAAGTAAGATTAAACAGTTGCTGAATGGCAGAGCCAGGATTTCAATCCCAAGCTCCTAACTCCTGACTGGGCTGTCTCGGGTCTCTCACCCCGAATGCAGCCTTCACCATGCTACTATGGTTATCTTCCTTGAACACACGTGAAGTCCTGGTACTCCCTGCTAAGAAACTAAAGTTAGTTCCCTGCTAACTTTCACAACAGTGTTTCTAAAATATAAAATTATGTATGTTTTTCAATAAAAAACGTGGCTATGCATCGAATGTAGAGACATATATTTATTTATGAAATATGTTCACCAATATACTATTTTCATTGTTGTTTAGTTGCTAAATCATGTCAACTCTTTTGTGTCCCTATGGACTGTATGCCACCAGACTCCTCTGTCCATGGGATTCTCCAGGTGAGAGCACTGGGGTGGGCTGCCGTTTCCTTCTCCAGGAGATCTTCTTGACTCGGGGATTGAACCTAAGTCTCCTGCATTGGCAGATGGAGTCTATACCACTGAGCCACCATGGAAGTATGTGTATATATATATATACACACACACACACAGAAATATGAATTTGAAGGAAAAGAGAATTAAAATACAAATTGAACTTACAGTCTATTTTTTCATGCCCTTGTGGATAATTTTTAACTTTCTCAGGGAATTTCATTGCACTTCAGGCACCACTGAATTCAAGTTTAAGGGCCTCTGTGATCTGGCCTCAGCCCAACTTTTAGAGCTTATCTTTTAGAAATTTCCTTTCATCTTTCTCTACTTAAGCCTCACTGCTTTACTCGCAGCTTCTTGTAAACACAATGCATTTTCATGTCTCTTTTTGTTTGCTCCAATTGTTTCATCAGTCATAAGTGAGCATTATCCCCCCCCACTTTTTTTTGTCAGCAGAAAACTATTCTCTTAGACTAAGCCAAAAAAAAAAAAAAATCATCTCCTCCATCTAAGACCCCAGTCAAAACTAATCACTCTTTCAGCACATGGCTTTTATCTCCATCATGACCTTTATTTTATTCTTCTGTTTATTCTGTTCTTTAGAACTGTGTCCTTCTCTTCCTTCTTCAATATGCTGAGGTCTTTGAGTATAGTAATTATGTCACATTCATTTCTGCATTTCTCATAAGATGTGCTATATTGTGGATAGCTCAGTTGATAAAGAATCAGCCTGTGATGCAGGAGACACAGGAGATGCTGGTTTGATCCCTCGGTCAGGAAGATCCCCTAGGGAAGGAAATGGTAACCCACTTCATTATTCTTGCCTGGAGAATTACATGGACAGAGGAGCCTGACAGGCTACAGTCCATGGGATTGCAAAGAGTCGGACAGGACTGAGCAACTGAACCATCATAGGATCGAGAAGTTCATTTGCTGTATTAAGTTCTGGTGCTGTATTATAGACATTTGTTAACTGAATAAGGGTGTTGGCTTTTGTGAATTTGAAAATGTTCTACACGTAAAAACATCAAAATATTAATACAGACTATTCCACCTTCTTTGTTTTGATACATATTTTACGCCAGGCAATGACATGTAGATGGTGGCCCATTTTCATGAAAACTTATAGCTGCATAAAGCACACTTGAGCTGCATTGTAACAGGAAAGTTGGTACTCTTTGAACATAGTTCCAAAATCTTGAAGACTAGTTGCATTTAGCAACAACTGAAAGCATGTTAATTCTTCTCTATTTCTTTCCTGTCTATTTAATATTCTCATTGGCAAATGGAGAAGAAAGTTTGAACTGGAAAGAAAATTCATAAGCATATGAATCAAACAGACTGGTTCCAAATTGGAAAAGGAGTACATCAAGGCTGTATATTGTCACCCTGCTTATTTAACTTATATGCAGAAATATAAGAAATGCTTTTATGAGAAATGCTGGGGTGGATGAAGCACAAGCACAAGCTGTAATCAAGATTGCTGGGAGAAATATCAATAACCTCAGATATGCAGATGACACCACCCTTATGGCAGAAAGCAAAGAAGAACTAAAGAGCCTCTTGATGAAAGTGAAAGAGGAGAGTGAAAAAGTTGGCTTAAAGTTTAACATTCAGGAAACGAAGATCATGGCATCCAGTCCCATCACTTCATGGGAAATAAATGGGGAAACAGTGGAAACAGTATCAGACTTTATTTTGGGGGGCTCCAAAATCACTGCAGATGGTGATTACAGCCATGAAATTGAAAGATGCTTACTCTTTGGAAGGAAAGTTATGACCAACCTAGATAGCATATTGAAAAGCAGAGACATTACTTTGCCAACAAAGGTCTGTCTAGTCAAGGCTCTGGTTTTTCCAGTGGTCATGTATGGATGTGAGAGTTGGACTATAAAGAAAGCTGAATGCTGAAGAATTGATGCTTTTGAACTGTGGTGTTGGAGAAGACTCTTGAGAGTCCCTTGGACTGCAAGGAGATCCAACCAGTCCATCCTAAAGGAGATCAGTGTCCTGAATATTCATTGGAAGGACTGATGCTGAAGCTGAAACTCCAATACTTTGGCCACCTGATGCGAAGAACTGACTCATTGGAAAAGACCCTGATGCTAGAAAAGATTGAAGGCGGGAGGAGAAGGGGACGACAGAGGATGAGATGGTTGGACGGCATCACAGACTCAATGGACATGAGTTTGAGTAAGCTCCAGGAGTTGGTGATGGACAGGGAGGCCTGGCGTGCTGTAGTCCATGGGGTTGCAAAGAGTTGGACACGACTAAGCGACTGAACTGAACTTCACAGAAGTGGAAACTGAGGCTCACAGGTTTCAAGTGACTTGCCCAAACAGCTACTTCCAGTTCATGTTGAGTCAGGACTGGAGCCTGGTTTCTAGTCTGAGTCAGTGTCGTTCTCTGGGTTCACACTGCCTCTTTTAGTTGTTTTCCATTCTTTGTATCATTAAACTGTGACGCAACTTGTGGGCACTGACTGAAAGAGCTGTGAATTGTCTTACACGTACTTCTCAAACTTGGTTTCACATGTACTTTCCACAAGTCCCTGAAGCCACAGTATAAACATCTTACATTTTCCTGGGAATTTAAGTTTTCCTCAAAATTTTTTTAGAACAAACACTAAGTTAGACTGATTTCTATAGAAAAATTTTGTAGTTTTAGATCCTATACCCCTGCATGTGCAGATATTCACACCCTCTTTGCAGTAAGGAAATTTTGGTGGAGAGTCAGAAAATTGCTGAGCTGGGTTATACCTTGTTATAGAGGAAATCTGTGGTTTAACTTTCTGGGAGGAAAGCATAAATTAAAGCTAAAAGTAATGAACCTTTGCTTTTTTACTTTTATTTATTTAAATTATAAAAGTATGTAACACTTTTATAGGAGATTTGGAAAATACAGAATGAGGTTGCATATAGTTCCACTGAATATTAATATTATTTTTAAGTAGATAAATTAAGATTTGTAGCTGGAGTTTCAATGTCATACTCTCAAAAATTAGTAGCACTTATATACAGAGAAGTAGAACGATATAGTGGATCACAATAAACTGTGGAAAATTCTGAAAGAGATGGGAATACCAGACCACCTGATCTGCCTCTTGAGAAATTTGTATGCAGGTCAGGAAGCAACAGTTAGAATTGGACATGGAACAACAGACTGGTTCCAAATAGGAAAAGGAGTACGTCAAGGCTGTATATTGTCACCCTGTTTATTTAACTTATATGCAGAGTACATCATGAGAAACGCTGGGCGGGAAGAAGCACAAGCTGGAATCAAGATAGCCAGAAGAAATATCAATAACCTCAGATATGCAGATGACACCACCTTTATGGCAGAAAGTGAAGAGGAACTAAAAAGCCTCTTGATGAAAGTGAAAGTGGAGAGTGAAAAAATTGGCTTAAAGCTCAATATTCAGAAAACGAAGATCATGGCATCCGGTCCCATCACTTCATGGGAGATAGATGGGGAAACAGTGGAAACAGTGTCAGACTTTATTTTTGGGGGCTCCAAAATCACCGCAGATGGTGACTGCAGCCATGAAATTAAAAGACGCTTACTCCTTGGAAGGAAAGTTATGACCAACCTAGATAGCATATTCAAAAGCAGAGACATTACTTTGCCAACAAAGGTTTGTCTAGTCAAGGCTATGGTTTTTCCAGTGGTCATGTATGGATGTGAGAGTTGGACTGTGAAGAAGGCTGAGCACCGAAGAATTGATGCTTTTGAACTGTGGTGTTGGAGAAGACTCTTGAGAGTCCCTTGGACTGCAAGGAGATCCAACCAGTCCATTCTGAAGGAGATCAGCCCTGGGATTTCTTTGGAAGGAATGATGCTACAGCTGAAACTCCAGTACTTTGGTCACCTCATGCGAAGAATTGACTCATTGGAAAAGACTCTGATGCAGGGATTGGGGGCAAGAGGAGAAGGGGACGACAGAGGATGAGATGGCTGGATGGCATCACTGACTCGATGGATGTGAGTCTGAGTGAACTCTGGGAGTTGATGATGGACAGGGAGGCCTGGTGTGCTGCAGTTCATGGGGTTGCAAAGAGTCGGACACGATTGAGCGGCTGATCTGATCTGATCTGATCTGAGGATGATATAGTAGACATAAAAAGTGTGCATGCTCACTCAGTTGCTTCAGTCATGTCTGACTTTTTGTGACCCCATGGACTGTAGCTTTCCAAGCTCCTCTGTCCATGAGATTCTCCAGGCAGGAATACTGGAGTGGGTTGCCATGCCCTCCTCCAGGGCATCTTCCCAACCCAGGGATCAAACCCGAGTCTCTTGTATTGAAGGTGGATTCTTTACTGCTGAGCCACCAGGGAAGCCCCAGACATGAAAATACTGTGAACCAATTCAACATAATTAAGATTTATACAATTTTCACACAACAGTAGGATGCAAATTTTATTCAGATTCCCATAGACTGAAAGCTAGGAGACATTGGAACATATCCAGGGACATAAAACAAAGAGCAAAAATTTCATGGTTTAAAAGTATTGAAAACATACAGAGTGTCTTCTTGTAACACTATGAAATTATGTTAGAAATAAATATCAGAAGATATTTGAAAATAACCCACTTATTTTCAAGTGCAATGTGACATTTACTGAGATCTTTGACTTAGACATGGAAAGCCTCAATAAAGAGACTCAAAAAAACCACAGAGGGTGATTGCAGAGAAGAAAGCATTTGAGCAATTTGCATCAAAATGAGAAGTTAATATTAAAGACACTTCAAACAAAATCCTATGTATTTGAAAATTAAATGTCTACTTTTAAATGATGGGTGTATCTAATAAGTCATAACAAGGGAAATTAGAAAATATTTGTAATAGGATAAAAATGAAGAGAGAATTTACCAGAATATGTTGCATGAAACTGAAGCTGCTCAATACAGTTAAATACAATGTGGAGTCTGGAATAAGGCATGAAAAACAAATAATGGACACTAGCAGAAAATTTTGTGAAATTTCAACACAATCTGTACTTTAGTGACTTTTGATTTCTTTTTTTTACCTCTTCTACAATCTGACTTTTGCCTCAACCATTGTATGGAAATGGTTCTATATGTGGCTTATTGATAAATCCAACGGAAAATTTTTCCTCTTCTTTCTTTTTTCCTTTGTCTCTCCATCCTTCCCTTTCTCCCTCCCTCTCTCCTTCCTTTCTTCTGGTGAAGAGGACTTTTATTGCATTAAAATTTTTTAAAATGAAATTTCTTAATAGTTTTAGTGAGACATAATTAACATGCCATAGAATTCGCCCATCTAAAATGTACATTTCAATGACAATTTATATTTTTAAAATTGACTCTTTATTGAGATATAACAACCATATAACATTGTACAAGTTTAAGGTATACAACACATTGGTTTGACACATTCACATATTGATATACGATCACCACAATAGCTTAAGGTAATGCCTCTATTATGTTCCAAAATCAGTATTTTTTGTGGTAAGAACATTTAAGATCTAGTCTCTTAGCAGCTTTGAAGTATAAAATGCATTATTGTTGACAATAATCGCTATGCTGTGCATGGAAACAGCACAAATGGGGTTTTAGGAATCATGCTACATCTTCTTGTTTCTACAGCTGGATAAGCGCTTAAGTGTCTTCATCACCCTGTTAAATTGTTCCTTTTTCAGAGACAAAGATACCATGATGAAAGTTGGCAGTATGATTGCCGAGAGTGGTCTTCAGTCTTGCAGTACAAGTGGCCAAGAGGGAACATCTCAGCCCTTGCTGTCTTGAGCTCCCCATGGCCTTTAACAGTGCTCACTGACCTTCCTTCCTGAAGATGTCTTTTCTTCCTTTGGCTTCAAAGGCTCCACTCTTATTTTGTCTCCTGCTTCTCAGGACAAAGATTCTTCCTGCCTTCTTTTAAAGGTGCTTTTGCTTTTCTCTTGAGCGGCAAACTCACACAACTGGCTTCTGCACAGTTCCTCTTAGAGCTTAGACAGATACTTCAAACTCAGCAAACGGACCCCATTCTTCTGATCGCCACCCTCACTGCCGTGCCTCCTGGCTCTCTGGACTGTCTCTTATAACCCTGGCTTTCATTTACTATTCCTCCAGGGGTTCCTGTTTTGTGGTGTAAGTAAACACTAACCAGCCAGCTATCTGAGCATCTCTCTTCATTTTTCCTTCTCTTTCACCTCCCTCATTCATTCCATCACCATGAGCTACCTCCTATATATATGTATTTTTTCAATTTTATTTATTTTTGGCTGCGCTGGATCTTCCTTGATGCACGTAGACATTCTAGTTGTGGAGACCAGGGGCTACTCTCTAGTTGGGGTGTGTGCTTCTCGTTTCAATGGCTTCTTTTGTTGCAGAGCACCGTCTCCAGGGCAGGCAGACTTCAGTGCTTGCGGCACACTGGCTAAGTAGCTGTGACACACAGGCTTAGCTGTTCTCCAGTGCGTGGAATCTTCCCAGACCAGGCATCAAACCCGTGTCCCCTGCACTAGCAGGCAGATTCTTAACCCCTGGACGACCAGGAAAGTCCCCTCCTAAGTATTTTCCAAAGCCATTCACCAAAACTTCAGTGACTACCACCCAAGTCTAGATCACAATTATGTCTCACCTTGCTTTCCCCAACAAACTCTTCATTTGTTTCACAGTCCAAGTCTTTGCTCGTCTAATAAATACAAGTCAAGAAGAAGAAAACATTCCAGGAACTGTTAGAAATGTAATGAAACTGTCAAAATTATCAAGTTACAGTCTTCTCTTTCATGACAGTTTGTAAAAAAAGTAGCTCAAGAGAAATCCTGGTAGACCATACAAAGGAAAAATTTAAGTGTTTGACTTGTCAACTGATAATGACACTTCAATGATATCACCCTGAGGAGAAAAAGACCATGATCAAATGCAAGTATGTCACAAATACAATTTTAAGCACACCATACCTATATTCAGTCTTACATCTGCCTTCCAAGAAGCCAGATGGAATCTTCCTTACATGCAAACCAGGTTCCATCTCCTGCTCCATACCCTTCAGTGTCTCCCTGTTGTCCTCTGGGTAAATTTAAACACCTTAATTTGGTTTCTAACCCCGATCTTGTCTTTACTTATCAGTTTTCATAATATCTTGTCACTACAGCCAGGCCTAACTCCTTTCAGTTTCCCAAATTCATCATGCTCCTTGCCTCCATCTGCATTACCTTCTCCAAATTTGATTGACTAAAGTAGGGCTGTGCTGCTAAATGTTTACCAGTTGCCTGTCTTGGGTGAGAAAGAGAGAGAGATCTGATTCACGGCATTTGAGGATTTCCATGGTGTAAATGTTCTCACTATGGCTGACTTCAAGCTACCAGAATGTTATGTCACTGAACATGACATACAATTCAGTTCAGTAGCTCAGTCATGTCCGACTCTTTGCGACCCCATGGACCGCAGTATGCCAGGCCTCCCTGTCCATCACCAACTCCTGGAGTTTACTCAAACTCATGTCCATTGAGTCCGTGATGCCATCCAACCATCTCATCCTCTGTCCTCCCCTTCTCCTTTCACCTTCAATCTTTCCCAGCAGGACTGATTTTCTTTAGGATGGACTGGTTGGATCTCCTTGCTGTCCAAGGGACTCTCAAGAGTCTTCTCCAATACCACAGTTCAAAAGCATCAATTCTTTGGTGCTCAGCCTTCTTTATAGTCCAACTGTCACATCCATACATGACTATTGGAAAAACCACAGCCTTGACTAGATGGACCTTTGTTGGCAAAGGTCCTTTGTTGGCAGGAGACACAAGAGATGCAAATTCAAACCCTGGTTAGGGAAGATCCCCTGGAGCAATAAATGGCCAACTCACTCCAGTGTTCTTGCCTGGAAAATTCCATGAGCAGAGAAGCCTGGCAAACTATAGTCCATGGGGTTGCATAGAGTCAGACACAACTGAATGACTGAGCACAGACACATACACAGTTAGCTCCAGCAAGCAGATGTGAGCCTGAATTAGCTCACCCCTGGGCTAAATCTTATAAAACCTTCAGCTTCTAGCTTGGCTGTCCCTTTTGCTGAGAATGCTTTCTTGATCACGTCATATGCTTCCACTGCAGCCTGCTCATGGCCTCACACATCACATAATGTTGCTGTTTTGTGTGCACTTATCTAACTCCCTGGTGGCTCCGAGGTTAAAGCATCTGCTTGGAATGAGGGAAACCAGGGTTCAATACCTGGGTTGGGAAGATCCCCTGGAGAAGGAAAATGGCAACCCACTCCAGTACTCTCGCCTGGAGAATCCCATGGAGGGAGGAGCCTGGTAGGCTACAGTCCATGGGGTTGCAAAGAGTCGGACACGACTGAGTGACTTCGCTTTCACTTTCACTTTCTTTATCTGACTCTACTGCTAGACTGTAAGCTCCTTAGGGGTAGAAGTTGTGTCTTGTTCACCATCATCTCTCCAGAATCTTCCAAAGCACTTGACACATAGTAGTTCTTCAATAAATGTTTGTTAAATAAGTGAGTGAATGTCTAAAACCCAATAATAAGAAATACTATCAAGTACTACTTGGTGTCAGCCAGGGTCCTAACTGATTTGTATTCATTGTTGTAATTGTTGCTGTTCAGTTGCTAAGTCACGTCCGACTCTTTGCAACCCCATGGACGGCAGCTCTCCAGTCTTCCCTGTCCTTCACTATCTCCCAGAGTTTGCTCAGATTCATATCCACTGAGTCAGTGATACTATCTAACTGTGTCATCCTCTGTCACCCCCTTCTCCTTTTGCCTTCAGTCTTTCCCAGCATCAGAGTCTTTTCCCATGAGTTGGTTCTTCGCATCAGGTGGCCAAAAGATTGGAGCTTCAGCTTCATCATCAGTCCTTCCAATGAATATTCAGGACTGATTTCCTTTAGGCTTGGCTGATTAGATCTCCTTGCAGTCCAAGATCATCTCATTTAATTTTCTTCAAAATCCTGTGGTTGGATGTTTGATTATTGCCATTTTGCAACTGAGAAAGATTAAAGCTTCGAGCAGCTAAAGATTAAAGTCACATAGTCAGAAAGTAGTAGAGCCATGTGTAAATTCACACAGCATGATGCTACCTTGAACACTCACCAACTACATTATTCTGTTTTTGTGACTTATTCTCATTTTAAGTTGAATAAAACTAGCATTTTTACATAGTTGACTTCTTTGAAAAATATTCAAGATCTAAGTCATTTTTATTCAGGGCTTCTACAGAGTGCCAGCCTCTCTCAAACACTGTCACGGACACACTGTAAATTAATGCAAACTTAATGGTAAGCAATTGGCACCCTGGCCTCTTAAAATATTCATTTGCTTTTAATTAGTGCGGTTCTCAAAAAATAATCAGAAACATGGATGGCACTTTGTGGCCAAAGTATTATTTGTAGTGGTTTTAAAACCAGATTTTTACTGTAGAACGGTTTTAGATTTACAGACAAATTGCAAGAAGTAGTACATCCATATGTAGCATATCCAGTTTCCCCTATCATAAACTTGCTGTCTAGTGAAATATTTGTCACAATGAATGAACCAGAATTGATACATTATAATTCATTAAAATGTATACTTTATTTCCATATTTTTAATCTAATAACCTTTTTCTTGGGGCTTGCCAGGTTGCACAGGCTTCCCTGACAGCTCAGTTGGTAAAGAATCTGCAGGAGACTTGGGTTTGATTCCTGGGTCAGGAAGATTCGCTAGACAAGGGATAGGCTACCCACTCCAGTATTCCTGAGCTTCTCTTGTGGCTCAGCTGGTAAAGAATCCACCTGCAATGTGGGAGAATTGGGTTCGATCCCTGGGTTGGAAAGATCCCCTGGAGAAGGGAAAGGCTACCCCCTCCAATATTCTGGCCTGGAGATGGACATGGGATCACAAAGAGTCGGACACAACTGAATGAGTTTCACTTTCACTTGCCCAGGTTGCACAGCGGTAAAAAATCCGCCAGCCCTGCAGGAGACTCAGGAGATGCGAGTCTGATCCTTGGGCTGGGAAGATCCCCTGGAGTAGGATATGGCAACCTGCTCCAGTATTCTTGCCTGGAGAATCCCATGGACAGAGGAGCCTGGTGGGCTACAGTCCATGCAGTTGCAAAGACTCGGAAATGACTGAGCTTGCCTGCACATAACTTTTTTCTGTCTGGGATCCCATCCGAGATATCATATTACATTTAGTGGCCATGTCTTTTTAGATTCTTTTCGCCTGTGAATTGCACAGACTTACTTTGATTTTGAGGACCTTGACAGTTTTGAGAAGGACTGGTCACCTGTTAAAGTAGAATTCTCCTCGATTAGAATTTCTCAGGTGTTTTTCTCATGATTAGAGTGAGGGTGTGCATTTGGGGGCTGAAAATCACAGAGGGAAAGTCCATTTTGATCACATCATATTTAGGGTATGTGCTATCAACATGACTTAATTACTGTTGATATTGAACTTGATTACATTGCTGAGGCAGTGTTTGTCAGATTTCTCCATTGTAAAGTTACTCTTTCTCCCCTTCCCGCCCCGCCCACCGCACCACCCCCCCCTCCCCCCCTCCCCCCGCCTTTTCTATACCATACTCTTTGGAAGAGAGTCACTAGGAAGAACAGGGAATTATGCATCTATCTTGAGGACAGATTATTTACATAAATTATTTTGGCTTTTTTCCTCCATGGAAGATGTGCCTATTCCTCTATTAATATATTCACTTAATCATTTATTCATAGCAGTCTGAATTCATAGATATTTATTTTATACTTTTTGGTTATGATCCAATAGTATTTTATTTTACTGCTCAAATTTTTCCAGCTTTGGGAGATTTTTAAGTTGGTTCCTGTATCCTTTTGACATACCCAATCATTATGCTTTTTTTTTTCTTCTTTACTTTCTGACACTACTGGATATTCCAGACTCACCTTGTGTGTTTTCTGTCCCAGTGAAGGAGTCTTTGTTCCTTTTAATGAAGAATGATGTTAGAAAACAAGATCTGGGCTTGTTTCTACCACGGTGTTAGTACTTCTAGGCCCTCTCAGCTGATGGAGCAAAGAAATATATGTGTGGGTACTAACCCACATATGTACACATATCTATACATATTTCTAAATGTAACCATCTACATTTATATTAAGGTAAACATGAATTCATACTGATGTCTCCAACTCTAATATTAAGACACAGATCACTTTAGCCTCCAACTGCATGTTTGTTTGTAACTTCCCATTAGAACAGTAATAAATCTGATTCTTAACACCCACCATGCATTACTTAATTCTTCAATTCCAATTGTTCATGTGTATTGGTTTCAGAAATGTCAATTCTTATTCCCATGGAAACAGTTTTATCAGTAAGGCCATAGTGCTTATGTATGGTTCATTTTGCCTTCAGTATGTTTAAAGTTAATTTTTACAGGCGTATAGTTGCTTTACAGTGTTTTGCTAGTTTCTGCTATACAGTTAAGTGGATCAGTTATTTGTATATATATTCCCTCTTTTTTGGATTTCCTTCCTATTTATTTCACCACAGAGCACTGAGTAGGGTTCCCTGAGCTGTACAGCAGATGCCTTTAAAGATTCTACTCCGTCATTTAGGGCAGAAAATTTACCCCATGCCCTTCAATGATGTTGTTTCATGCATTGTTTTGCCACAGTTTGCTTTCCATCATGGGATCCCTGACCTCCTAGATGATCATTTTAAAAATTATTTTTATTATTCCATATCATAAGATACAATCTTTGTGCTGTTAAGTCAGATGAGTCTTGACAAATGAATAGTGTCTTGTAGTCACAGTTAGAGTTATCATATAGAACAGTTTCGTTCCTCTAAATAGTTCCTCTTTGATTCACCTACTGAATCCTCTCCTCACTCCCAAGAGCAACTGACAACAACTGATCTGTTTACCATCTCTAGAGCTTTCCCTTTTACAGAATGTTATATAATGGAATTCATGCAGTATGTCACCTTTTTCAACCATCTTCTTTGACTTAGCAATATGCATTTAAGATTCATCCATGTCTTTGCAGTGGCTTAATAGCTCATTCCTTTTTATTACTGAATACTATTACTTTGTATAGATGTACCACAGTTTATCCATCACTGTTGAAAGACATCTTGCTTCCAGTTATTGGTGATTATGAAATCCAATGAATTCTTAAAACAATTGATCCATTGGAAATAGCAGGAATAGTCAACACTGAGCAAATCTCTGACTACACAATAGTACATCAATATAGTGACATATTCAGGAATATTTTAATAGCATTGGAAAAGTAAGTAAAAGTAGGACATATATATTCGATATATCTCAATGATATGAAACATGAATATGTATGTATGTCTGGAAGGAAATACAACACAATGTTCACAGAAATCATCTCTGGGAATTAGTATAATAAGGGATAGTTACTCTTTAAATAGTTTTCATATTTTTTACATGAGTTAATTAGAAAAAATAAATCAAAGTCATTTCCAAATCACAAATCACATTTTAGATTCTGTAGGGAACTGTAGTTGCATATAGTCAAGAAACATTTTAGGACTTTTCCTCTTCTTCCCTCCATTTCCTAGAGAGTGCCTTTCTGGACTCTCTTCTATACTCTAGATTCATCTTCATTCCTCTGGCTTTTAAAAACCGCTAAGGGTAGGGCTTCCCAGGTGGTGCTAGTGGTAAAGAACCCACCTGCCAATGCAGGAGACCTAAGAGACGAGGGTTCAATCACTGGGTCAGGAAGTTCCCCTTGAGTAGGAAATGGCAACCCACTCCAGTATTCTTGCCTGGAAAATCTCATGGACAGAGAAGCCTGGTGGGCTGCAGTCTTCTTTCCTGGAAAATTCAGTGGACAGAGGAGCCTTGTGGGCTACAGTCCATGGAATTGCAAAGAGTTGGACATGAGTGAGCACACACACACATATAGACACATATTTGTATTTATAGATATTATATATATACACACATATAAATATCAGATCAGATCAGTTGCTCAGTCATGTCCGACTCTTTGCAACCCCATGAACTGCAGCACACCAGGCCTCCCTGTCCATCACCAACTCCCGGAGTTCACTCAGACTCACGTCCATCGAGTCAGTGACGCCATCCAGCCATCTCATCCTCTGTCGTCCCCTTCTCCTCTTGCCCCCAATTCCTCCCAGCATCAGAGTCTTTTCCAATGAGTCACCTCTTCGCATGAGGTGGCCAAAGTACTGGAGTTTCAGCTTTAGCATCATTCCTTCCAAAGAAATCCCAGGGCTGATCTCCTTCAGAATGGACTGGTTGGATCTCCTTGCAGTCCAAGGGACTCTCAAGAGTCTTCTCCAACACCACAGTTCAAAAGCATCAATTCTTCAGCACTCAGCTTTCTTCACAGTCCAACTCTCACATCCATACATGACCACTGGAAAAACCATAGCCTTGATTAGACGGACCTTTGTTGAAAAAATAATGTCTCTGCTTTTGAATATGCTATCTAGGTTGGTCATAACTTTCCTTCCAAGGAGTAAGTGTCTTTTAATTTCATGGCTGCAGTCACCATCTGCATATATTTATCATATATGTGTGTACATATATAATATTAACACATATGTATGTATATATAGTAGCAGTAATAGTAAGGGTTTGTATGCAACTTAATGTCCCCTTACTCCTTCCTGTCTACCTCCCGTTAAAATCCTGAGAAATATCGCCAAGCAGATCCTCTCATTTTCCCATTGGGAGTAGTACATTTGGGCATGTGGCAGTCAGGACCTTTATTTTATAGAATACTTTGCATCCTGTATTTGTTGGCAAGATTATTTACATTCTCTCAGCTTATGGGTGTCATAATGCTTCAGCCTATTAAATTTAAAGTATTTATTATTATATTATTATTATTTGTTATTGTATTCATTATTGTTATTTTTCTAGTGAGGGCTGGCATTAACACTTGTGAAAAGAAAAAGGGGAAAAAGCCCTAGTTGAAGTGAATGTATGTAAACTTAGCATGCTACTTCTGCTTCTGTCACCTCAGACAGCTTTATTTTTCCAAAAAGGCAAAACTAATGAGGGGAGCTCACAGTGGTTTTGTAGGTGGATGATTAGAATAATAACAGAAAATATAGGCTGTCAGTTCATTCACATTTAAGGGAACTCTTAAATTTCTGTTTCTGTTTAAAATAGGTTGGTGTAGTATGTATTTCCATGACCATTGGCAAAACTATTTAGACAAGCCTTATTTCTCTTGGAATATTATGAGTTCATTATGTTTTCACCAAATGTTGAAAATTTAAGATTTTTTTCTCTCTTAGTGTTAGGGACACTGGGGAAATGTTTGTATTAATTTCAACTCACACCCCTTACCATGTTGGAAGTTCTGCAACTGATGAAAACATATATATCCAGTGACTGTCAACACATGAGCTCTGCTCTGAGCAGATTTATTTTGAAAGAAACACCTTTGAAATGGGGAAAGAACTGTACGTCAATAGAGTAAAAAATGGTTCTTGCCAGTGTTTGAATCAGCAATGGTTTCTAACAAAGGTTAATTCTTCCGGAAAAAGAGATGGTTCCAAGCCAATGGAGGTTGTGAAGATTTTCTGAGCTTCTGCTTTGTTACAGGCAGTGTGTTAATTGCTGGATTTGAAAAAGTGAATAATCTTTATTTAGTCTGTCCATTCAGAATGTTCATACTCTAGCAAGAGAGATAGGAATACAACTCTCTCTACAATTGTGCGATGAAGTAGAGCCTAGGACAGGAAACATTGCACTCTGATGTGCTATTTCTGAGAATGTGAAGGTACTAAGAAGGATTTGAGGGTGCCATTCCCAACTGCTTGTCCACAGTAGTTCTTTAATTTTACATCATTTCTGCAAAATAGTGGGTTGGTTGATCACAAGCTGGAATTAAGATGGCTGGGAAAAATATCAACAACCACAGATAGGCAGTTGATACCACTCTAATGGCAGAAAGTGAAGAGGAATTAAAGAGCTTCTTGAAAAAGGAGACTGAAAAATTTGACTTAAAACTCAATGTTCAAAAAACTAAGATCATGGCATCTGGGCCCATCACTTCATGGCAAAAAATGGGGAAAAAGTGGAAACAGTGGCAGATTTTATTTTCTTGGGCTCCAAAATCACTGCAGATAATGACTGCAACCATGAAGTTAAAAGATGCTTGCTCCTTGGAAAAAAACCTATGACAAACCTAGATAATGTATTAAAAAGCAGAGATATCACTTTGTCAACAAAGGTCCATATAGTCAAATCTATGGTTTTTCCAGTACTCATGTATGGATGTAAGAGTTGGACCATAAAGAAGGCTGAGCACTGAAGAACTGATGCTTTTGAACTGTGGTGTTGGAGAAGACTCTTGAGAGTCCCTTGGACTGCAAGGAGATCCAACTAGCCCATCCTAAAGGAGATCAACTCTGAATATTCACTGGAAGGACTGATGCTAAAGCTGAAGCTCAAACTCCAATACTTTGGCGACCTGATGCAAAAAACTGACTCAGTGGAGAAGACTCTGATGCTGGGAAAGATTGAGGGCAGGAGAAAAAGGGGGTGACAGAGGATGACTGAAGGATATCACCAACTCAGTGGACATGAGTTTGAGCAAACTCTGGGAGATAATGAAGGACAGGAAAGCCTGGCATGCTACAGTCCATGGGGTTACAAAGAGTCGGACACGACTTGGTGACTGAAGAGCAAAAACTTGTTGGTAGAGATGACCTTGGAATGCCATGGATGATTTGAGGACTGTTAAGAAGTTGGGTAATTTTGCAGCTAAATGCTGAGAATGCCATGGTACTGCTTCTAAAGAAGGACATCTAATCTTCATTCCCTGAAGCCCAGATCTAAATTTGTTAGAGGAAACAGGTAGGAGCTCCCTGAAATGAGGAGGCCAAGTTATGTTCCATAGGACAAGCTCACCCACCAGAGGCATGATTCTCACCTCGTGTCTTTGACTTATTCTTATGTTAGAAGCAAATTTTAATGGAAAAACACTGGCTGTACATGCTTCATGTCCAGCATACGAGTTTCTCAGGAGATAGGTAAGATGGTCTGGTATTCTCATCTCTGTAAGAATTTTCCACAGTTTGTTGTATGCAGGACAAGAAGCAGCAGTTGGAACCAGACATGGAACAATGGACTGGTTCAAAATTGGGAAAGGAACACGTCAAAGCTGTATATTGTCACCCTGTTTGTTTAACTTATATGCAGAGTACATCTTGCAAAATGCCAGGCTGGATGACTCACAAGCCAGGATCAAGATTGCCGAGGGAAATATCAACAGTCTCAGATATGCAGATGATACCAGTCTCACAGCAGAAAGTGAAGAGGAACTAAAGAACCTCTTGATGAGGATGAAAGAGGAGAGTGAAAATGCTAGCTTAAAACTCAACATTAAAAAACAAAGATCGTGGCATCTGGTCCCATCACTTCATGGCAAATTGATGTGGAAAAAATGGAAACAGTGACAGATTTTATTTTCTTGGGCTCCAAAATCACTGCAGACTGTGACTGAAGCCACAAAATTAGAAGTTGCTTGCTCCTTGAAAGGAAAGTTATGACAAACCTAGTTCAGTTCAGTTCAGTCACACAGTCCAACCCTTTGTGACCCCATGGACTGCAGCACACCAGGCCTGGCTCTCCATCACCAACTCCCGGAGTTTACCCAAACTCATGTCCATTGAGTCAGTGATGCCATCCAACCATCTCATCCTCTGTCTTTTCCCCTTCTCCTCCTGTCTTCAATCATTCCAAGCAATGACAAATCTAGATGGCACATTAAAAAGCAGAGACATCACTTTGCCTACAAAGGTCCATATTGTCAAAGCTATGGTTTTCCCAGTGGTCATGTACAGATGTGAGAGTTGGACCATAAAGAAGGCTGAGCACAGAATTGATGCTTTTGAACTGTGGTGCTGAAGAAGACTCTTGAGAGTCCCTTGAACTGAAAGGAGATCCAACCAGTCCATCCTAAAGGAAATCAGTCCTGAATATTCACTGGAAGAACTGATGCTGAAGCTGAAGCTCCAATCCTTTGGCCACCTGATGCAGAGAGTTGACTCAGTGGAAAAGACCTTGATGCTGGGAAAGATTGAGAGCAGGAGGAGAAGAGGGGGACAGAAGATGAGATGGTTGGATGGTATCACCAACTCGATGGATATGAATTTGAGCCAACTCTGGGAGATGTTGAAGGACAGGCAAACCTGGCGTGCTGCAGTTCATGGAGTCACAAAGAATCCAACACGACTTAGTGACTGAAAAATGAACATATATGTAAACCTGAGATTATAATTGGAGTGAAAGGCTAGTGCATGATTTTCTATATATTGTTGGGGAGGAAGAAAATTTCCTCTACCCTTCTAGGTTCTTCTGGCTGGTGTAAGAATTAAATAGACATGAAATGGATTAACAGAAGAAAATCAAACAAATGCTTAATCATATAGATATAGATATACATATGGAAGTGACCCAGGAAGACTGAGTAATTTACCAAAATGGCTGAAATATTCACCTTAAATATCATCTTCCGCTAAAGACAAAAGAGAATGTTGGGTGTAGAGGTCTCTGGGACTTCAAAGTGGATGAAGGCAATTGACATGGAATATAAAACTAAATGTTTGGTAAATAAATGTTTGCTGGACCATGCAGAGGTAATGGGACAGAGAGAGGTTTTAACAAATTCATTAGGTTCTTTCTTGTCTCTCACACCTAGTTCACAGTATAGTTCTCTGTGGTGATAGCTCTCTTCCTAGAATAGGTCCTCTGTCTTCTTTAGACAGTAAAGGCAGATGTGAAAAACAAGACTTCCTGAGTCTTTGATTGTTGATTGTTAAATGCTCAAAATAATCCACATTCCAAAGAGAGATTTTGGGGTGGCAAATTTTGTTCCCTTACAGTATCTCATCTTGGCCACAGGAGGCCAGGACTCCTGTTGGGAGGTGGAAATGATTGCTCCGTATCAGTGAGCAGATGCTTATGTAAATAGGATGTACAGTAGGCAGATATACACTTCGAGGTGTATTATGGGCATATCCAATTACCTTTCTATGATTTTTGTATGACTCTTTCCTCATAGTATACATTAGGAAACATTATGAATTGTCATAAGCAAGAAATCCTATCAGTATTTCAGCTGTGCCTTGACAGGCAGTCTTTAAACTATAAAGGCTCTGCTTTCTAAGTGTTAAAGTGAGGCCCATTATCTGGACTTCACATGACTTCCCTCACAGTAACACTACAGGAGGTATAAAAGCAGAAAAGGGAGGCTCTTACTTATTGGACTAATTTGATTTATGCTTCAGTCTGTGTTAAGTTTTTATTATGTAAATTTTAAACACACCATAAAAGTATAAAGAAAACTATTAAAACACTATTCAATTTGAGTAAATCATAACATTTTGCCATGTTGGCTTCAGATTTTCAAAAAGCTTATTAAACAATGTTTATTGTGAAGAAAGTGTTATCTTAGCAAGAAATAGTCTCTGTTCCTGCTTGTGCCATATTCTGAAGCAATTTTTTGTTGCTAAAGTCCTGAACTTGGTTTAAATGAGCTTTCAGATTTGGCCCTTGCTGATCATGGGAAGTAGATGGGGAAACAGTATCAGACTTTATTTTTTTGGGCTCCAAAATCACTGCAGATGGTGACTGCAGCCATGAAATTAAAAGACGCTTACTCCTTGGAAGGAAAGTTATGACCAACCTAGATAGCATATTGAAAAGCAGAGGCATTACTTTGCCAACAAAGGTCCATCTAGTCAAGGCTATGGTTTTTCCTGTGGTCATGTACGGATGTGAGAGTTGGACTGTGAAGAAAGCTGAGTGCCGAAGAATTGATGCTTTTGAACTGTGGTGTTGGAGAAGACTCTTGAGAGTCCCTTGCACTGCAAGGAGATCCAACCAGTCCATTCTAAAGATCAGCCCTGGGTGTTCTTGGAAGGAATGATGCTAAAGCTGAAACTCCAGTACTTTGGCCACCTCATGCGAAGAGTTGACTCATTGGAAAAGACTCTGATGCTGGGAGGGATTGGGGGCAAGAGGAGAAGGGGACGACAGAGGATGAGATGGCTGGATGGCTGGATGGCATCACTGACTCGAAGGGTGTGAGTCTGAGTGAACTCCGGGAGTTGGTGATGGACAGGGAGGCCTGGCGTGCTGCAATTCATGGGGTCGCAAAGAGTCGGACACAACTGAGCGACTGAACTGACTGACTAACTGATCCTATACCTTCATCATTTGCCACTGCTGCTGCTTATCAACCCCAAATACACAAAGTTCCAACCATATTGAATTTCTTTCAGTTTCTGGAAGAAGCTATAATCTTTCTTACTCTTCACTTTGGCAGTGGTTCTTTCTGCCTAGAAAACTTTCCTCTCTGCCTCCTCTCCTGAAGATTCCCAGCAAGATCTCAGCCTTCATGTCCTCTGGAAAGTTTCATCTGACGTCCAAGTCAGGAGCCTTCCGAAGGGTTCTTCCTCTCATGCAAATGTTCCCAACCCCCGGCCATGGGCAGGCCTGTGATCTGTTAGGTCTGTGGCCTGTGCCCACACAGTAGGAGGTGAACAACAGGCCAGAGAGCAAAGAAGCTTCATCTGTATTCCCACTGCCATGAGAATCTAATGCCACCACTGATCTGCCAAGAGGCAGAACTCAGGTGGTAATTCAAGTGATGGGGGAGCGGCTGTAAGTACTGTGCTTATGAGGGGTCTAGGTTGTACGTTCCTTACGAGAGTCTAATGCCTGATGACCTAGGTGGAGCTGAGGCTGCAAATACAGCTTATCATTAGCAGTGAGGTTTGAATGCACAGAGACCATAACAAATCAATTGCTTGCAGATTCATATCAAAACTCTTATCAGTGAGTGGCAAGTGACAATTAAGCTGCATCTGGTGGTAGGTTTTCTAGTGGCAAATGAGTTGATGTACTTTAATTGTACAGGTGTATCTGCCCCCGCAACCCCCATCCCCAACCTTGGTCCATAGAAAAACTGTCCTCCATGAAAGTGGTCCCGTTGCCAAAATGGTCAGGCACTGCTGCTCTAATGGGTCTAATGTCAAACACTGGTTAAAATGGCTTCCCTTGTGGTTCAGCAGTAAAGAATCTGCCTGCCAATGCAGGAGACATGGGTTCAGTTCCTGGGTCGGGAAGATTCCCTGGAGAAGGAAATGGCAGCCCACTGCAGTGTGCTTGCCTAGGAAACTTCACAGACAGAGGAGCCCCGAGGACTCCAGTCCAGAGGGTCACAGAGAATCAGAGGCGACTTAGTGACTAAGAACAAGAGCAACTGGTTAAAACAGTGAAGATGATAAATGTGGTAGATGACAGTAAAGCAACGAAACTATGTGTTTTGGGATTTATAAACAGTTTTGAAAATTTTCTTGAAATAAGTATATTGTTGGAGACTATGAATCCACTAAAAAGTTATGTGTATTATCCAATTATTTTATAATTTTCATGTAGCCCTTATTATATACTGCCTTGCATTAGCCCTTCACACACCTATCATGTGAAATATATAGAGTATATTATGTATATTATAGGAGTATATAATTACATATATGTATATAAACAAATTGAAGACTTAGGAACATGTTAGCTTTGTCTCACTTCTCCTATTGGAACCATGGTGACAACTTTCCTACCTGTCAAGTTTCATTCATTGCTTAATTTTAGAGTGAGTTGTTTGAATACATATTATATACACAGAGTGCACATTTACTGTTATAGCACACAATACCTACCACAACATCAGCATAAACATATGTTATTTGATTTATTATTTGCTTACAATACACTTTTAAAATGAGAAGAGGGATTTTTTGGGGAAATAATTTGAAAATAATGGTTATAAATTTTGAAATGCTAAAAAAAAAAGACTTTTTATAATCAACCTCAGCAACAAGGTTCTCCTTGTGCTTCTGAACGTGTTCATTTTCCCTCCAAGTATTTATTGAGGCTTCTGTGGTTTTGGTCTTGAATTTATAATAGTGAACAAAACAAATATGGAACTCTTAATCTAGCACAGACTCAGAGATTAAAAACATAAATCAATTATTTAGGCAAAAACAAGAACAAATAAGTAATAAATAAGGGGGTGCATCTCTAAACTGGATGTTTAGGAAAGGCTTATCTTAGGAAGATATATTTTACTTGGAGCTGAAGTCTGAATAGAAGAGAGGTGCATTCAGAAGAGTGGAAAAGGAGCCCAAACTGAAATTAAACAATCAGCAGACCACACAGAGCTTTTTAGGCAAAGTTAAACAGCGTGAGGGGGAAAAAAAACTAATTCTGAGGTCCTACGGTTTAATGCTATTTCCCCTTGTGTGTGTGTGTTCCCTATTACTGAAGGTATGAATTTTAGCTTGGAAAACAACTTCAGATATATGTTTATTTTTAAAAATGATGTATATAATTACTATCCTTGTTTTTAAGATGTACTGTGACCAGATATGAAGTGACGGAAAATCTAATTTACACCCATTTGGCAGGTCACATCACAGCTCCTAATCAGGCTCCTAATTTTTTCCTTTGTCATGATATATGTGGATTTTGCTGCATTCCTCAAGTTGTTGAAGACTTTGAGCACTGTTGGTGGTTTATGAACATTTTAATAATGACGTTTGATGGAATGTTTTGACTTCCACTAATACTTGTTAAATTTATTAAACAAGAAGGCCATTAGACTGAGGTATTTCTAATCCCTTGGCATCTACAAGTAAGCCAATCAAAATATAAGCTTTAAATGTCTCAAGGTTACACATCTAAACCTAAAAAGGACAACAATCATAGACAGCCAACTAAGCTTTAACCTGTAGACAGTAATTTCTTGCTTTGCTTCTGCCTTTTCTCTATAAAGTCTTTTGCTGCCTCTCACTGGAGGAGCCCTTCTACCATTTTCAATACGGTGTTGCTTTATTGGAACTCATTTTCATTCAGATAAACACTTAAAATTTTGAAGTGTCTCAATTTATCTTTTAACATACTCAACGCAGATTAGAATACATATATACTGAGCGTTGGAAAGGACTTTAAAATTTTTTTGTTTTTATTAATTTTAGTAAGAGTATAGTTGCTTTTCAGTGTTGTGTTAGTGTCTGCTGGGCAGCAACGTGAATCGGTTATGCTTTTTAGATTCCCTTCCTATTCAGGTCCCTACAGAGCACTGAGTAGTGTTCCCTGTGTCCTACAGTAGGTTTGCAGTAGTTCATCTGTTTTATACATCGTAGTATAGATATGGGGCTTCCCTGGTGGCTCAGGTGGTAAAGAGTCCTCCTGCAGTGCAAAAGATCTGAGTTCGATCCCTGGGTTGGGAAGATCCCCTAGAGAAGGGAACGGCTACCCACTCCGGTATTCTGACCTGGAGAATTCCAAGGACAGAGGGGCCTGGCAGGCTACAGTCCATGGGGTTGCCAAGAGTCGACACCACTGAGCAACTTTTCACTTCGCTTCACTTCACTGTGTATACATGTCAACCTCAATCTCCCAAATTATCCTCCTCCCACCGCCTTCCCCACTTGGTAATCATAGGTTTGTTCTCTACATCTGTAACTCTATTTCTGCTTGGAAATAAGTTCATTTGTATTGTTTTTCTAGATTCCGCATGTAAGTGATATTGTACAACATTTATTTCTCTCTTTCTGACTTACTTTACCCTGTATGACAACCTCTAGGTCCATCCACCTCTCTGCATATGGTACTGTTTCCTTCCTTTTTATGACTAAGTAATAGTCTATATCCCAGAGACTACTCTTGCCTGGAAAATCCCATGGACAGAGGGGCTTGGTGGGCTACAGTCCATGGGGTCGTGAAGAGTCGGACATGACTGACCGACTTCACTTTCACTTTTCCCTTTCATGCATTGGAGAAGGAAATGGCAACCCACTCCAGTGTTCTTGCCTGGAGAATCCCAGGGACGGGGGAGCCTGGTGGGCTGCCGTCTATGGGGTCCCACAGAGTCAGACACGACTGAAGTGACTCAGCAGCCATAGTCTATATCCATTCCTCTGTTGATGGACATTTAGGTTGCTTCCATGGTCTGACTATTGTAAATAGTACTGCATTAACACTGAGTGCATGCATCCTTTTGAATTCTGATTTTCTCCAGATACCTGCATAGGAGAGGAATTTCTAGGTCATATGGTAACTCTATTTTTCATTTTTTAGGAACCTCAGTACTTTTCTCCATACTTGTGGGGATTTACATTCCCACCCCACAGTGTAGTAGGGTTCCCTTTCTCCACACGTTCTCTGGCATTATACCAAGCACCGGAAACTATCCAAGAATCCCCATTAGGTCTCTAAGCATTTGATTTTATACCACTAGTATTAGAAACTTCATACCTCTCAAGTTTGTTTTATCAACTCTAGTTTGAAAAACTTTCTTATGTTGGTATAAAATCTGGCATCTTATAAACACCACTCATTTTGCTCTTGGAGCAAAACTGAACAATCTACTTCTTAGCAGAATTTCAAACATATGGATGCAATTCAGTTTCTTCCTGATTCCTTTTCTAATTAAACATGAGTTTATCCTGTTTGTCTCTTACTTATGGACGGGTCTACCTACTAATGAGTAGTTACTTTTTGTATCCTAGACACTCTACACTCGACCCCATTGGACTGCCTTTTGTGGTCACTTTGACTCCTGCAGTTATCACTCACAGCTCTTGGGTATTTTTCAGTTCCCTTCTCAAAGAAAATGTAAATATTTTTGACCTTTAGAGAGCTTTGCCTGCTTTACAGAATTTGAGAGGTTCATCAGAAATAAGTTCTACCTTCTTTATTTATTTATTTATTTTTTCTTGGTAAAGTCTCTGGAGCTCTTTATTTATTTATTTTTTAAATTTTATTTTATTTAACTTTACAATATTGTATTGGTTTTGCCATATATCAAAATGAATCTGCCACAGGTATGCATGTGTTCCCCATCCTGAACCCTCCTCCCTCCCCATACCATCCCTCTGGGTCATCCCAGTGCATCAGCCCCAAGCATCCAGTATCGTGCATCGAACCTGGACTGGCGAGTCGTTTCATATATGATATTATACATATTTCAATGCCATTCTCCCAAATCATCCCACCCTCTCCCTCTCCCACAGAGTCCAAAAGCCTGTTCTATACATCAATGTCTCTTTTGCTGTCTCGTATACAGGGTTATTGTTACCAATATGCTCATAGATTCTATCAAGGTGAGATTTCTGGCAGAGCTGTTTTGTTCACAGGTATAGCTAAAGAAGTAAAGGCAGTATTTCTCAGAAAAATGTATTTCAGCAGTCTTCCAGTGATTGAAATCTTGTTAGACAGAGATGGTTTTCTGTAGAATGGTTTTAGAAGGAGATGATTTTTACAGACCTATTGTCAGTATGTGTAACTTCTTTATCCAAAAGGCAAAAACACATGTTGTGATTGGATTAAGTCATTGACTTGTAACTGAGTTTAGCAGACACCCTAATAACTCCTTGGAGTTACCCACACAGTATGGAGGGGTGGTGGTGGTGGCGGCTGTGTATACACGGTGTGATACCCAGCTCAAACCAGGGGATGCACTGCTTGTAGCTCTCTCTCTCTGTTTTTTAAATTGGGCTTCGTCATAAGATTTAGTTGGAGTGGCTAAAAACTATTTTGAAAACCATGGAATCTTCTGAATATTTTGGATACTATCTTAGGTTTTTTCCTTACGAATAGTGGGATATTCTCGTTAAGCCTCTTGCTGAAGCTGGAATCTTTTGTGGCGCTGGGCTTTTATTTGTGTCAGTTCATGAAGATGCCACCTACGAGGGCTAATGACACTAAATGAAGAAGTAAGGATCAGGAAGAAGGTAAGCTCAGGAGCTGCTAGCACCCTGTTGTCAGGCAAAAGTCCTTGATGATGAAGAAGGGGAATGAAATTACAGTTCCTGTGGCTGTAGAGAAATGGAATTGTTCCTATCGGGAATGCTTTCTAAAGCTTCCCTAAGGCTGTGGGGCTCTTTAAATCAGCAAGCCCCCTTTCTTTTCAATCATAAAGTGGAAAAAAGCACCTCCTTTTCTTTTTTCTTTTTTGTCTTTCAAGAAATCCAAACTGTAAGCATTGTTGAGTCAACTCATCTTTCTTTGAAGAGGGAAATGCCGTCCCTGTGTAGGTTGAAGGTAGGAGATTTATGAAGAAAAGAAGAGCAGAGAAATGGATCATAACAGATTGTATTTAATATTTCCTTCACTTTACAATGTTCTGCCTTGCTTGACATGTTTACTTTACAAACACTTATTTTCCTGGCTCAGAGGTGCTCTCTGAACACCACGGTGCATAATTAATGTCAAGGTGGAAAGTGATTATGCTGCAAATGCTGTTCCCTCTGCTCTGAAAAGTATTTTTAAAGCCAATTTAGGTCACACATAGTTCAGTCTCTTAGAAATTTTTCTTAATTGTTCAGCTAAAGAGAATGCCTCGGGGTGTTTATTAATGGATCTTCCAGTGGGCTGTCTGTCCTGGGGAGTGTGAGTGTGCTGGAGGGTGGGTACAGTTTCTCTCAGGATGTGGTGGTGGGGTGATTATTGTAGGAGAGAGGAACCCCAAGAAGGTTATCTTTTTTTTTTTTTAGGCCTCAGATATGTAAGCAAAACAATCAACAACACAGTTTAGCTAAAAACCATGTGACACATTATACACTTGTTTCAAAGAGGAAAACTGTTCTTATTTTCTTCATTGCAGCAAACTTCCCAGGTTTGCATGAGATGAAACATGTCAGGATAGGAATCAGATGCAAATACATTTTTTTTCTTTGTTTTAACTGGAGGATAATTACATTATTGTGTTGGCCTCTGCCATATATTTATTAACTTTTTTTAAAAAAGATTTTTTTTATGTGGACTATTTGTAAAGTCTTTATTGAATGTGTTACAGCATTGTTTCTGTTTTATATTTTGTTTTTCTGGCCCCAAGGCACATGGGTTCTTAGCTACAGGACCCTGCACCCCTTACATTGGCAGGTAAAGTTTCAGTCACTGGACCACTAGGGGAGTTTCAAAACATATTTTTAAATGGACCATTCTTTTATGTTCAGTTGTCATTTGCTGTCCTTTCTGAGTCCTCTGCTGATGGAGATGTAGGCTGGCAAAACTTGCAAGGGCGGTCAATGAAATCACCCTGATGCAAAGTTCTCAAGCTTTGAGGGGCATTTATAGTTGCTAAGGAGCTTCCCAGGTGGCTCAGTGGTAGAATATCTGATTGCCAATGCAGGAGATGCCAAAGACTCAGGTTCGAACTCTGGGTCAGGAAGATCCCTGGAGGAGGAAATGGCAGCCCGCTCCAGTATTCTCGCTTGGAGTATCCCACAGATGCGGGAGCCTAGTGGGCTACCATCCATGAGGTTGCAAAGAGTTGGACACGACCGAGCATGCACACCCTTGTATAGTTGCTAAGATTGGAGCCAGAGGTGCTGTCCTATGGGTGAGAGTCAGTATTGTGGGGCAAAGGAAGAAACGATTTCCCTTGGGTTTGTCCTCTGCACAGAAGATACATCAGCTTAGAGTAGAAGAGCACTGGCCAGTGGCAACTCTCCTTTCTCCTAATTCTTCCTTCCAATTTGGGGATTCACTCGGAACTCCAGAGTTGATATGGACAGTGACCAGAATATGCTACTTTGGCATGTGAGTTATTTCAAGATGTAGGACTCTGAAACTCAATAGGCCCAGAAAGAAGCCTTCTTGGAGTTTCCCTTAAGCAGCAACTTCTGGGAAATAAAGCTACCATAGATTTCTTTTTCAGGGCAGGTCTTTCCCAGAAGGAGGAATGAGAATATAATCTACCCCCAATTCCTTTTCTGGGGGAGTTTTATGGCCCTAAAGTAGACAGAAGTCCACTCATATTTGTATAGACAAACATTATCTCCCAATTGGTCTTCTAAAATGCCATTTATCTGTTGTTGAAAAAAAAATCCCCTATTTGTTCTTAAAAGCATCATTTCTCCTCCCAACCCCCCTTCCTTTACTGGAGTGGGGTGCCATAGCCTTCTCCAAAATTAGGTATATAATCCTCTAACTTGAACCACTTAAGGAGCCAGCTACCTCTTTTGTTAGCTCTCATGTGCTACAAAATAAACCCTTTGCTCTGGTTAATTGGTCATTTGTCAGTTTAGTTTGCAGATCCCCATTACTGAATCTAAGAGAAAAAAAAAAATTCCTCTTCTATACCAACTTCCCAACTTCATCACATCATTTCATAACACACATATTTCCACATGTTTTTCTTGGATTTTATGTCAACATACTATTCCTTGTGTACATGTGCCATGTGTCTTAAGTTTGTAATGAAGAAGCAGAGTTTAAGAAAAAGATACTTCTGTGAGGGATTTGATAGAGTGCTGCAGGTAAAACCTGAACAGGAATGAGGAAAGCAGGATGGGGTAAGGGAAGAAGCTCTTCAAAGATGCTGAAGCCTGGTCTAAGCCTGGACCCACAGGGAGCTATGGATCATGACACCATACACTTGTTTCTCCTGGAAGAAGGTTGCTAGTTGTTTCATATTTCATACCAGTCAGTCACTGGCTGTGGGCTTCCCTGGAAGGAGGCCGCAAGCTCACCAGCATTTCCAGGAGGGTGACCCCAGTCAGGAAGCCTCTGTAAGCGGCTGAGAACCAAACTCCACAATAGCAGGGAGAGGAAGGAAATCTTGCCAGGACACCAACAGCCTCTGCCACAGCATACAGAATATCTATCTTGTATTGTCATTTGTTTATGGCAGGGATGCTCCAGGACTTTAGGACCATTAAGCTGAAGATCTTTGTGTGAAGGAAATTATTGGAAATATAGGGCAAGGGTCAACAAATATTTGCTATAAAGGGCCAGATGATAAATAGTTTAGACATTGTGGTCCAGATGGTCTTTGTTGCAACTACTCAACTTTGTTGTTTTAGCATAAAAACTGCCATAGACAATGTATCAACAAATGGGCAAGGCTGTATTCCAATAAAACTTTATTTACAAAATCAGATGGAGGCCTCAATTGGCCCACAGACTGTGGTTTGTTGACTTCTGATATAAGGGATAGAGCAGGAAATAATCATTCATGTTTCCAATGTTTCTACCCTCTGCAAATATAATTAATTTTTCCTTTCAAATAAAAAGCTTATAACTAACATGTTTTCCAATTTTGGTTAAGAGTATAGGCCTTAAGGGACTTCCCAGGTGATCTAGTGGTTAAGACTCTGCACTCCTGCAAGGGACACAGTTTCAATCCCTGGTTGGGCAACTAAGATCTCTTTTAAAAAAAGAGAGAGAGAGCGTAGGCCTTGCAATTAAAAAGATTGGGATTCTACTTTTACCTCTTTGTAGACCATCAGTTTCACAAGGTCATGTGGAGCAATAAATAAGAAAAAGTATCAAATGCACTTTTAGTATGGTGGTTAGCACTTCAGTTCAGTTCAGTTCAGTCGCTCAGTTGTGTCCGACTCTTTGAGACCCCATGAATTGCAGCACGCCAGGCTTCCCTGTCCATTACCAACTCCTGGAGTTCACCCAGACTCACATCCGTTGAGTCAGTGATGCCATCCAGCCATTTCATCCTCTGTCGTCCCCTCCTCCTCCTGCCCCCAATCCCTCCCAGCATCAGAGTCTTTTCCAATGAGTCAACTCTTCGCATGAGGTGGCCAAAGTACTGGAGTTTCAGCTTTAGCATCATTCCTTCCAAAGAAATCCCAGGGCTGATCTCCTTTCTCCAATACCACAGTTCAAAAGCATCAATTCTTCAGCACTTCACAGTCCAAGTCTCACATCCATACGTGACCACTGGAAAAACCATAGCCTTGACTAGACGGACCTTTGTTGGCAAAGTAATGTCTCTGCTTTTGAATATGCTATCTAGGTTGGTCATAACTTTCCTTCCAAGGAGTAAGCGTCTTTTAATTTCATGGCTGTAGTCACCATCGGCAGTGAAGATAATACTTTGCTATTATCATTGTTGTTTCGTCCCATAGGATATTATTTTATAGCTAATTCCTGGCATTTATCACTATTTTTATTCGATGTCTGATTTACTTCTGAGATATGAAATTGAACATAAAGTTTTGCATAAATAGTATAACTACACAAGGGAAGGTCTCTTTTCTTACATCAGGCTGACCCAAGCCCAACATGCATGCTTCCTGATCCTTGTCTTCTCCTCTCTTTGCTTGGCAGAGAGAGATTGGAAAAAAGATTTATAAAATAGATCCTCTGGAGATTGAATTAAGGTTGTGGAGGAATTCTAATGGATGGGATTCTGATAGAAAATCTGACATATAAATGGATCCTATTTTCTGTAACAAATAACTAAAAAGGTGACCTGACATAGTACCTGGACTTGGCCACTCCCAGGATCACCAACTCCCTCCAGTTGTTCATTGAATGCCTTATACCTTTGGGTGTAAGTCAAAACGACTTTCACTTGTTTCGTTTAAATTCCATTATAGGATAGAGGCAAGCCTTGGACTTGGGGCTTGATTTAAAACAGAGCTGTCTCTCTCTGTTTCTCAGGCAGGAAAAATGTGAGCAGAAATTACTCCTGTCTCTAAGGAGCCTGTGGAGTTGGCCTCTGTTCCAGAGAAGATGCTGGAAGGCTTGGTGTTGCTGATGTGGATTCATTGAGAAAAGTATACTCCTCAGAGGTAAGCCATCCATCATTTCTCAGTCTCTGGGCTTTTGCTTCCCAGACGACTGCATAATATGCAGGTTGGACAGACAACGCTGCATCAGCCCAGGGGAAACGAATGGCACCCCTTCGGTAGATTAAATGGATTGAACCATCCAAGGGAATCTGTTTTATGGAATCATTTGGCTTACTGAACAACCTCACATTGCAGATAAATAAAATCCTACAGCAAAGGAGCCAACCCTGCTTTTTAGTTATTTTTCCAGAAGTAGAGCCATTCGTTGCCAGAGAAAGTTCAGCCTCATGATAATGGGGCTGTGAAAGCGCTGCACTGGGAGTGTCCTTTGCATTTCAAATAAAGTTCCAGTTCCTCCTCATGGCTGTCAACACCTCTGTCGGATGCTACTGGCTTCTTTAGCCACATGCTTCAGCCCCATTGGCGTTCCCTTTGTCCCTTAAATGTGTCAAGTGTATGCCATTCTAAAGACTGTGCACTTGCTGTTTCCCTGCCTAGAAGACCCTTTACAGGGTCTTCCCAAGACTGATTCTTTGTGATCACTGATTAAACACGGATGTTGCTTTCTTGGGAGAGTTCTTTGCTGACAACTCACTCCTTCTCCGGAGGCATCCACATCACTCTCTGATATATCATCCTGAATTGTTACCTTCATTGAACTTCTCATTATCTAAGACTCTCTTATTTACTTGTTTGATTCTCTCTTTTAAAGTATAAGTTTCACAAGAGGTTGTTCTTTCTCCCTCTGTCTTCGGCTTCTAGACAATGCCTGTCACAAGGTGATTCTTAATTAGTATTTTCTGAAAGAATGAATTAAATGCATCAGATAGTCGGAACCATGTTCCAAATGACTCCTGTAAATATTGGAAAGTTTCGTCTTCTTGTTGGGTCTCAGTTTTCTTAAAATGGACGGAATGGAGAATATTAAAGAATTTATATACTTCTGTTTTATGACTCTAAGGGGCATTTTCTTTTCACTGACTTCAAATTTTGCTGGCCATACAGAAAATATTACAATACTGGAATCAGGACTTAGTGCTCTGTGTCTTTCTCTGTGGCTAAAAATCACTGAAGGATTCCAAGAAATCTGTTTTTTGTGACATCACAGAAAGTTTATTTTCATTTGATGTAAATACAATTCATATGAATAGTTAAAGCAGAGGGTAAACTAAAACCATTGGCCCTGAAAATTCTCAGATATGAGATACAAATATTACTTTTCCTGCATCGTCAGCAGACGACTTTGCATTGAGAAGTGATCTTTAGTGATAATAGTGAAATATGGCATGCTCACCTGAGTTCATGTCAATAACATTTAAGAAATCACCAGCTTCAACTTCAATTTAAATTTTTTTGAAGAGGATAGAAAATCTCTCCTACCACACATCCCTCCATGCAGCATCAGGCCTGTCATTTATCTTGAAGATTACACTTTTATCAGCAGGATGTTAAATTCTTCTTCCTAGAAGACTATACTTGTCTCGCCCAATTGCTCATTTCTGTGCTGAGATCACACGCTGTGTGCCGTTGCTTAATATTATTTGGCCAGTCTGTTCATTCACACTTCATTCCATGCACATAGCAGTGTGTATAATTTTCAAAACCCAAAGAAACATTTTTATCTATATATTTCATTTTTGCTCACAAATATTTATCAAGTGTCTACTCTGCCCAGCACTTTGGGGAATAGGAGAGTAGACAACTTGGACCTGCCCTGATTTATATTCCATATTAGGTGTTACAAGCATTCATTAAAACTCTACTGTTTACTAGGTATCAGCTGGACACTTTCTTTAATTATGTCATTTATTTATAAAAACCATCATGCTTTATATAGGTGTTATTGTCCAAAGCTGGCAGACTGGAAAACTGAAGGTTAAAGGTTCTTGCAGTTTTCCCAAGATTAAATTTATGTCAAAGTTAGTACTCAAAATTAGTTTTCTGATTCCAAGTCCAGTGTCTACTGCAGAAAGACAAATGATACTTGTGCGTGTGTGCCAAGCCACCTTGGTTTTGTCCAACTCTTTGCAACCCTATGGACTGTAGCCCACCAGGCTCTTCTGTCCATGGAATTGTCTAGGCAAGAATATTGGAGTGGGTTGCCGTGCCCTCCTCCAGGGGATCTTCCCTATCCAGGGATCAAACCTACGTCTCTTAAGTCTCCTGAACTAGGCAGGCAGGTTCTTTACCACTAGCGCCATCTGGAGCATTCATGAAATGACTACAGTACAAGGCAGATGTCTTTAAATACTGCAGGGGATGGTATGGGGAGGGAGGAGGGAGGAGGGTTCAGGATGGGGAACACATGTATACCTGGGGCAGATTCATTTCGTTATTTGGCAAAACCAATACATAATTGTAAAGTTTAAAAATAAAATAAAATTAAAAAAAAATACTGCAGGGGAAGAGGAACGGTTACTTCCATAGCTCCAGTTTAAGGACATGAGTGTATTGGGTTACTTCAGAGAAACAAAACCAGAAGACTATTAATTTATTCATTATCAGGATTTGTCTCACACAGTTGTGGAAGCTGACAAGTTATGAGATTCTCAATGGGCAAGCTCGTGACTTAGCAGAGCTGAAGGCTTTTGAGTTTCAGATAAACGCCAACAAGCTTGATAGCCAGGTAGAGCTGATCTGGCTGAAGGAAGGGAAAATCTGAAGGCAGGAAAAACTCTTTGTCTTAGTTCAAGACAAAGAGGAGTTCACTTAGTCTTATTCATGGCCTCACTGATTAGATGCGGCCTACCCACATTCAGTTCAGTTCAGTCGCTCAGTCGTGTCCGAATCTTTGTGACCCATGAACTGCAACACACTAGGCCTCCTGTCCATCACCAACTCCAGGGGTTTACCCACACTCATGTCCATTGAGTCCGTGATGCCATCTAACCATCTCATCCTCTGTTGTCCCCTTCTCAAGCCTTCAATCTTTCCCAGCATCAGAGTCTTTTCCAGTGAGTCAGCTCTTCTCATCAGGTGGCAAAAATATTGGAGTTTCACGTTCAACATCAGTCCTTCCAATGAACATCCAAGACTGATCTCCTTTAGGATGGACTGGCTGGATCTCCTTGCAGTCCAAGGGACTCTCAAGAGTCTTCTCCAACACCACAGTTCAAAAGCATCAATTCATTGGCACTCAGCTTTCTTTATAGTCCGACTCTCACATCCATACATGACTACTGGAAAAACCATAGCCTTGACTAGATGGACCTTTATTGACAAAGTTGTCTCTGCTTTTTAATATGCTGTCTAGGTTGGTCGTAACTTTCCTTCCAAGGAGCAACCATCTTTTAATTTCATGGCTGCAATCACCATCTGCAGTGATTTGGGAGCCCCCCAAAATAAAATCAGCCAATGTTTCCACTGTTTCCCCATCTATTTGACATGAAGTGATGGGACCGGATGCCATGATCTTAGTTTTCTGAATGTTGAGTTTTAAGTCAACTTTTTCCCTCTCCTCTTTCACTTTCATCAAGAGGCTCTTTAGTTCTTCTTCACTTTCTGCCATAAGGGTGGTGTCATCTGCATATCTGAGGCTATTAATATTTCTCCCAGCAAACTTGATTCCAGCTTGTGCTTCTTCCAGCCCAGCGTTTCTCATGATGTACTCTGCATATAAGTTAAATAAGCAGGGTGACAATATACAGCTTTGATGTACTCCTTTTCCTATTTGGAACCAGTCTGTTGTTCCATGTCCAGTTCTAACTGTTGCTTCCTGATCTGCATACAGGTTTCTCAAGAGGCAGGTCAGGTGGTCTGGTATTCCCATCTCTTTCAGAATTTTCCACAGTTTATTGTGATCCACACAGTCAAAGGCTTTCGCATAGTCAATAAAGCAGAAATGGATGTTTTTCTGGAACCCTTTTGGTTTTTCGATGGTCCAGTGGATGTTGGCAATTTTATCTCTGATTCTTCTGCCTTTTGTAAAACCAGCTTGAACATCTGGAAGTTCAAGGTTCACGTATTGCTGAAGCCTGGCTTGGAGAATTTTGAGGGTTACTTTACTAGCGTGTGAGATGAGTGCAACTGTGTGGTAGTTCGAGCATTCTTTGGCATTGCGTTTCTTTGGGATTGGAATGAAAACTGACCTTTTCCAGTCCTGTGGCCACTGCTGAGTTTTCCAACTTTGCTGGCATGTTGAGTGCAGCACTTTCACAGCATCATCTTCCAGGATTTGAAACAGCTTAACTGGAATTCCATCACCTTCACTAGCTTTGTTCATAGTGATACTTCCTAAGGCCCACTTGACTTCACATTCCAGGATGTCTGGCTCTAGGTGAGTGATCACACCATTGTGATTATCTGGGTCATGAAGATCTTTTTTGTATAGTTCTTCTGTGTATTCTTGCCACCTCTTCTAATATCTTCTGCTTCTGTTAGGTCCATACCATTTCTGTCCTTTATTGAGCCCATCTTTGCATGAAATGTTCCCTTGGTACTTCTCATTTTCTTGAAGAGATCTCTAGTCTTTCCTATTCTATTGTTTTCCTCTCTTTCTGCCGGGGTCCTGCCCTGGCTGATCCAGGGTATTCGAAGCGGGGACGGCGTCGGCGACCTATTTATTTAAATATTTTATCAAAGATATAAAGAGTAATAGGATGAGGATAACTCAGTAGGAAAATTCAGTGGAGAAAAGAGGCTGAGTAGCTTGGTTTACGCGGGAGACCAATAAAACTTCAAGACAAGAAGTTTGCACCACTTACGTAGGCCGCAGGCGTCCTTCCGTTCTCCCGAAGGAGAGGAGACACTGAGGCCTCCCTGGTCAGATCTTAGAAGCCCAGGCATAATTAGTAAGCATGGCGGGTTCCGCGCTCCAGATGGAGACTCAACCAGAGTGAGAGAGAGAGTGACATGGGGAGACCAGTATTTCGAGAAACTGATCCCAGTTCTTTATTTTCCATGGTCTACTTTTATACACTGAGATGTTATGCAAAAGTCACGCGGGGTCAGCAGTCCTGACTTTTATCAAAGTCAGGTGCTTCATACAAATGTATACAGAGGTGTTAGGGGTGTTACATCATCTTCTGGCCAGGGGGGCCTGCTGACAATTTATGACCCTCTCCTTGTGACAGCGGTCAGTCAACCAGGACACTTATTTCTCCAGGGGTGATTATTCTTAAAACAGACGCCACCCAAATAAAGTTACATTCCTATAGGGTGAGGGTGTAGTGGGTTTTAGTTAAGGAAAGAATTTACTTAGCCTAAGGTCTAACGTGATTAATATCAAAGGTTAATACTTATTTCTTCTATATATTCATTAATGTGTGTAAGGGCAGGGGATGTGGAGACTTAGCAACAAACATTGGCTCAACAAATGAAAAACCCTTCACCAATACAATTTCTAATCAGCCCATTATACTTATACTAATAGTTTTCTAACTTTTCTAAGGAACCTGTTTTTAGAAGGTTTAAAGCATCTTGTGCCTCTCACAGTTGGGAGGCTATGAGCGATCACATGTGGCCGGACAAGCCTGTCAGGCAGGCTAGAGAACCTTCAGAGGAGTTTGTAGGTTAAAACACTCTTATCACGCCCAGGAATTATTATTAACTGGAGCTCTAAGTTAACTCCTTCTCTGAAAGAGGTGGTGGGGGACAGCCCCCCATAAAGTCAGAGATGTAGGTGAGAGCACAAAGTAGTAAAGTAGGCAGGCTCTGGTTATGGGGGTAGATGCTCGAGGAGTTCCAGGGGGACTCCTGAGGCTCGATCCCGCCTTTGCGTATGTCGAGCCTCCTTCTTCATGACCTTTGTCACGAGCGGAGTACCTCACTCTGGCCCCCAACATCTTTCTTTGCATTGATCGCTGAGGAAGGCTTTCTTAACGCTCCTTTCTATTCTTTGGAACTCTGCATTCAAATGGGCATATCTTTCCTTTTCTCCTTTGCTTTTTGCTTCTCTTCTTTTCCCAGCTATTTGTAAGGCCTCCTCAGATAGCCATTTTGCTTTTTTTCATTTCTTTTTCCTGGGGATGTTCTTGATCCCTGTCCTCTGTACAATGTCACGAACCTCTGCCCGTAGTTCATCAGGCGCTCTGTCTATCAAATCTATTCCCTTAAATCTGTTTGTCACTTCCACTGTATTATCATAAGGGATTTGATTTAGGTCATACCTGAATGGTTTAGTGGTTTTCCCCACTTTCTTCAATTTAAGTCTGAATTTGGCAATAAGGAGTTTATGATTTGAGCCACAGTCAGCTTCTGGTCTTGTTTTTGCTGTCTGTATAGAGCTTCTCCATCTTTGGCTGCAAACAGTATAATCAGTCTGATTTCAGTGTTGACCATCTGGTGATGTCCATGTGTAGAGTCTTCTCTTGTGTTGTTGGAAGAGGGTGTTTGCTACGACCAGTGCGTTCTCTTGGCAAAACTCTATTAGCCTTTGGCTTGCTTCATTCTGTATTTCAAGGCCAAATTTGCCTGTTACTCCAGGTGTTTCTTGACTTCCTACTTTTACGTTCCAGTCCCCTATAATGAAAAGGACACCTTTTTTGGGTGTTTGTTCTAAAAGATCTTGTAGGTCTTCATAGAACCGTTCAACTTCAGCTTCTTCAGCGTTACTGGTCGGGGCCTAGACTTGGATTTCTATGATATTGAATGGTTTGCCTTGGAAACGAGCAGAGATCATTCTGTCATTTTTGAGACTGCATCCAAGTACTGCATTTTGGACTCTTCTGTTGACTATGATAGCTACTCCATTTCTTCTAAGGGATTCCTGCCCACAGTAGTAGATATAATAGTCATCTGAGTTAAATTCACCCATTCCACATTGGAGGGGGGCATTACTCAATCTACCCATTCAGAGGTTAATTTTTTTTCTTAGGTAATATTTTTTTTTTCTGAACTTTGCATTCTATTAGTTTTTTGAGTTGAAGGAAAATTGCGTTACAATGTTGTGTTGGTTTCGACAATACAACAACATGAATCAACCATAAGTAATGGCCATAAACCATGAGTTACATATATCCATTTTCTCTTGAGCCTGTCTCCCACCCCATCTCCATTCCACCATTCTAGGTTGTCAAACAGCACTGGACTGAGCTCCCTGTGTTATACAGCAACTTTCCATTGACTGTCTCTTTTACACATGGTAATGTATGTATGTCAGGACTTCCCTGGTGGCTCAGTGGTAAAGAATCTGCCTGCAATGCAGGAGACTTGGGTTCAATCCCTGGGTCAGGAAGATCCCCTGAAGAGGGCATGGCAACCCACTCCAGTGTTCTTGCCTGGAGAATCCCTATGGACAGAGAGGCCTGTTGGGCTGCAATTCATAGGGTCGCACAGAATCAGACATGACTGAAGTGACAAAGGAGCAGCAGCTGCAGCAGTATATATATGTCAACGCCACATCCAGAAACGCGCTCACTTCCAGAATAATGTTTGACCAAATCTCCAGGCACTGTGTGGTCCAAACTGACATGCAAAATTCTTTATCACAGTGGGTTTTTGTCCTCCTCTCCCTTGATATGAATTAGTTGCTTCTGCATTGAAATTCTTATGTTGATATATTTGTTGTTGTTGTCCTGATTGAGCCAGATGCATGATTTTGCTTGTTCTGCAGTGCCCAGCATCCATCTTCTTTCACACCGGTTCCTGATATCCTTTTAGGAAATTACCTCTCTTCATGTACCTGTTCTCAGGGTCTCTAGACATCTAGGTGCCTCACTTCACTTGAAGTGTAGACACGTGACCCACGCTAATTTCAGCAGCCCCTCTCTGGCACTGTGAGTCTTAAGTAGAGCAACACAAAGCGGGAAATGATGCGGTACGTATGTCAGTGGCAGAGGCTCTTTGAGTAGGTCCTGCAGCTTATGTGCCTGCAGCTGCCAGGTTTTAAGCCTTGTTCTTTACCATCAGCATCCTTCAAATAAATTTCCTTTTTTTCCCCCCTTGTTAGCTACATTTATTTTTGTTGCTTACCATGAAAGTACTCTATCCCTTATGAAAGCCTTACACGATTCTCTACCCTTTTGTGTCTAGTCTCAGTGGGGCTGAACGTCAACTGTTTTAGATTTGCCACTGGGATGGATTTCCCAAAAGATTAAGCATTCATCTGAAGCCTGGACTACCACAGAGAATAGAAAAGCTATTTTTTGAAGTGCTTTCATTTTTGCATCGTCAATTTTGGCTTCTTTTGACTCCTGCGGTCCCCACATCCCGACACTGGGACTAAAGCCATTATTTTGCTTAATCTTAAAATCTTCTTATAATACTCACTTTTCAAGTGGGAGTCCTGGAGTTATTCAATCTTCCACATTGCCTGCTTTTGCAAGGAGTAAAACAGCTGATTATGCAGCACTTTCTCTACCACCTTGGTGGAGTTTCCATATAGGAAGACCTCATTACCAAGCCTCTCCATCTCTGATGAAGGAGCAAAGACCACAAGAGTCTAAGTGAGTAGATGGAGACTTAACAGCATGGAAGAGGATCCAGGAACTAAACTCAAAGTTTTCCCCTTTGTTGGCTTTAATGACTTGGCCCTGTAGTGTTGATCTCTGTCCCTCTGTCTTTCGAACGCTGACCTGCCCCGCTCATAAATGCTCTGGTGTGTCTCCAGCTCCGACTCTGGCATTGATACCCATGGATACATTCCAGAACTGGATTGGGAACATGGACCAGGAATCAGAAACATCTGCTTAGAAAACTGTGTCATTCCTGCCATTTCTCTCATTATTCCACTTTGCCTTGGCAGATGAGAATGGGCTCCTTTGACAGTTTCCTGTGGCTCCTTTAGAGCCTTACGTATCCCCAGATCACCATCTGGGTTCTTCCCGTTGCTGTCACGTGGATCTCACCATGGCTGCGTTTCCGTATTCAGCATCTCATGCCTCTGTGCCCTTGTTCTGTTTGGCTCATGTTTGAACAATGTCATACTCAGCACAGTCTCATCCTTACTTTTAATAAAGCATGTAGAGTGTGTCACGTGTAAACCTTCAGCTCTGACAGTCACATCAGCAGACATCCAATGTTACCGTATATACCCAAATCTGCTTTGTTATTCCTCTTACAGTTCATGCCTCAGTGACTGTTCTAAGTTCTCTGCTGTATTACATAAACCTGTTCACACACTTAATCCGTGTATCCACTGGGCATCACATATTGCTAAGGTCAGGAGTTTCCTTTCTGTGAGATTGTGCAGTTTTACTCCTTAAAGCAATATCATGTGCTTAAGGTTCAGGCTTTAAAAATATTCAGGTAAACTTGCCTCCCTTATTATGGCAACTGAACATTTTTGCAGGTCTGCAGGAGCAACTCACAGGGGTTTTCTGACACATTCAGAAAATGAATGAATCAGGTGCTTAAAAGCCAGTACTTCTTTTTAAAATTTTTATCAGAGTATATTTCCTTTACCATGTTGTACTATTTTCTGCTGTACAGCAAAGTGAATCAGCCACACATATGCATATATCCCCTCTTTTTTGGATTTCCTTCACATTTGAAAGTCAGTACTTCTCCACTGCACCTTTCTCACCCTTGGCTCAGATCTAATAACATCTATAATACATTTATCCTTTTACAGTATACATTTGTGTTGTGTCTTCATTTTCAGAGAATACTTTTGGCATTTAAAGTCAAGCATTTGAAGCACTTTCATATAAGTGTTTTTAACAACCAGACTTAACTCAGCATAATTTTTATTTTTATGTTCCCCAAACAGGAATGACTTCTTCTCAACTCTACATTTCTATTCTCGTAATAATGGTTGGAAAATACCATTTTTTGGACATGAATGTAAGAGGTCAGAAGGTGTCCACATTTCACAAATTTGTCTAATCCCTTGTAGACCTTCACACTAAGATTATGGTAATCCCATCTTCTCTTTTTCGAGGTTAATTCCTCCTTCTTTCTCTGGCCCCTTGAATTGCAGTCAGTCCCCTCTTTGATTGCTCCTTTCATCTCCCTTTCTTACCTAACAAATGAAGCCCAGCTTCTCTCTGAGCAAATGTGCTCAGGGTTCTTATCAGAAAATGGACTTCTTTCAACTGTATTAATGTCCCTGCTCTCATTTTTCACTCACCACCCAAACTTTGAACCTGTAGTTTCAACTCGTAAGTTTGTTTCATGACCTCCTATTCATCCCTGGGCTTCCCTGATAGCTCAGTTGGTAAAGAATCCGCCTGCAATGCAGGAGACCCCGGTTCGATTCCTGGGTCAGGAAGATCCCCTGGAGAAGGGATAGGCTACCCACTCCAGTATTCCTGGGCTTCCCTTGTGGTTCAGCTGGTAAAGAATCCACCTGCAATGTGGGAGACCTGGGTTTGATCCCTGGGTTGGGAAGATCCCCTGGCAAAGGGGAAGGCTCCCCATTCCAGTATTCTGGCCTGGAGAATTCCATGGACTACAGTCCATGAAGTCGTGAAGAGTCAGACACGACTGAATGACTCACTTCACTTCATCCCTGATGAATAGTTTACATGAATAATTTGTAAGAGACTCAGCCATCACTGCTCTACTACAACTGTAGGGATGAGTGGTTGAATCTGTCAAGAGGCAGGAGTGACATTCGAGCTCGAGCTCAGTGTGGGGCAGGGCATGCCGAGAGAGGAAGGGCAAGGAGAGAGGCTGGAGGCAGGACTGAAAAGATCCATTTGTCAAGCAAGTGCGATGGTTGGACTTTGAGATAGGAAAACAAGCTTAGTTGATACCAAGTTTTCATTTGGTAAACTAGAGAAGAGTGAAAGCAAAGCAAAACCTTGATGGGCTACACAGAGAAAAGTGAGCAGAGACCTCAGCACTATTTTTTCCTCTGTCATTGCTCTTCCCAAGAGTTCCCAGCATCCAAGCTCTGATTGGTATCTCCATCCCCAGGCGCAATGGACCAGTGCACAAGTCTCAGCAACCTTTCACAGGTTACCTTTTAGGAAGGCTCTTGGTTTATCCAGAAGTCCTAGTCATGGTCTGCAGAGTCCTCTGGTTTATTTTTACTTTGTATCATTACATATTTATTAGAAGGACCAATACTCAGAACCATGACAACACCAAATGCCAGTGGGGCTATGGAGCAACAAGAAACTCTCATTCATTAGGAGTCCAAAATGGTACAGCCACTTTGGAAGACAGTCTGGAGGCCTTTTACAAAACTAAACATACTCTTTTTATTTATTTATTTTTGAATTAATTTTTATTGGAGTATAGTTGCTTTAAATGCTGTGTTAGTTTCTAATGTCCAGCAAAGTGAATCATATATCTTTTTTGGATATCCTTCTCATTTAGGTCACCACAGAGCACTGACCAGAGTTCCTTGAATTACATAGTAGGTCTTCATTAGTTACCTATTTTGAGGTTGCTGTTGCTGTGTCACTAAGTCATGTCTGACTCTTTGCAAAGCTGTGAGCTCCAGCACTACAGGCCCCTCTGTCCTCCACTAGCTCCCAGAGTTTGCTCAGATTTGTGTCCATTGAGTCAGCGATACTATCTAACCATCTCATCCTCTGCTGCTCCCTTCTCCTTTTGCCTTCAATCTTTCCCAACATCAGGATCTTTTCCAGTGAGTCAGCTCTTTACATCAGGTAGCCAAACTATTGGAGCTTTAGCATCAGTTCTTCCAATGAATATTCATGGTTAATTTCCTTTAGGATTGACTAGTTTGATCTCCTTGCAGTCCAAGGAACTCTCAAGAGTCTTCTCCAGCACCACAGTTCAAAAGTATCAGTTCTTCAATACTCAGCCTGTTTTTATGGTCCAGCTCTCACATCCATACATGACTACTGAAAAAACCATAGCTTTGACTAGACAGGCCTTTGTCGGCAGTGGTATCTCTGCTTTTTAATATGCTGTCTAGGTTGATCATAGGTTTCCTTCAAGGAGGAAGTGTCTTTTAATTTGATGGCTTCAGTCACCACCTACAGTGATTTTGAAGCCCAAGAAAATAAAATCTGTCACTGTTTCCACTTTTCCCCCTTCTATTTGCCATGAAGTGATGGGACTGGATGCCATCGTCTTCATTTTTGAATGCTGACTTTCAAGCCAGCTTTTTCACTCTCCTCTTTCAGTCTCATCAAGAGGCTCTTTAGTTCCTCTTCACTTTCTGCCATTAGAGGGGTATCATCTGCATAAGTGAAGTTGTTGTTATTTCTCTCAACAGTTTTGATTCCAGCTTGTGATTCAACCAGCCCAGCATTTCACATGATATACTCTGCATATAAATTAAATAACCAGGGTTACAGTATACAGCCTTGTTGTATTACTTTCCCAATTTAGAACTGGTCTGTTATTTCATGTAAGGTTCTAATTGTTGCTTCTTGACCTGCATTGTTTCTTGACTCTACTACACATGGACATCACCAGATGGTCAATACCAAAATCAGATTGATCATATTCTTTGCAGCCAAAGATGGAGAAGCTCTATACAGTCAGCAAAACAAGACCAGGAGCTGACTGTGGCTCAGATCATGAACTCCTTATTGCCAAATTCAGACTGAAATTGAAGAAAGTGGGGAAAACCACTAGACCATTCAGGTATGACCTAAATCAAATCCCTTATGATTATACAGTGGAAGTGACAAATAGGTTCAAGGGATTAGTTCTGATAGATAGAGTGCCTGAAGAACTGTGGACAGAGGTTTGAGACATTGTACAGGAGGCAGTGATCAAGGCCATTCCCAAGAAAAAGAAATGCAAAAAGGCAAAAGGATTGTCTGAGGAGGCCTTACAAATAGCTGTGAAAAGAAGAGAAGTGAAAAGCAAAGGAGAAAAGGAAAGATACACCCATCTGAATGCAGAGTTCCAAAGAATAGCAAAGAGAAATAAGAAAGCCTTCCTCAGTGATCAGTGCAAAGAAATAGAGGAAAACAAGAGAATGGGAAAGACTAGAGATCTCTTCAATAAAATTAGAGATGCCAAGGGAACATTTCATGCAAAGATGGGCTCGATAAAGGACAGAAATGGTATGGACCTAACAGAAGCAGACTATATTAAGAAGAGGTGGCAAGAATACAGAGAACTATACAAAAAAGATCTTCATGACCCAGAATGCGAAGTCAAGTGGGCTTTAGGAAGCATCAGTACAAAAAAAGCTAGTGGAAGTGATGGAATTCCAGCTGAGTTATTTCAAATCCTAAAAGATAATTCTGTGAAAGTACTGCACTCAATATGCCAGCAAATTTGGAAAACTCAGCAGTGGCCACAGGACTGGAAAAGGTCAGTTTTCATTCCAATCCCAAAGAAAGGCAATGCCAAAGAATGTCAAATTACCACACAGTTGCACTCATCTCACATGCTAGAAAAGTAATGCTCAAAATTCTCCAAGCCAGGCTTCAGCAATACGTGAACCTTGAACTTCCAGATGTTCAAGCTGGATTTCGAAAAGGCAGAGGAACCACAGATCAAATTACCAACATCTGTTGGATCATTGAAAAAGCAAGAGAGTCCCAGAGAAACATCTACTTCTGCTTTATTGATTATGCCAAAGCCTTTGACTGTGTGGATCATCAAAAACTGTGGAAAATTCTTTAAGAGATGGGAATACCAGACCACCAGACCTGCCTCCTGAGATATGTGTATGTAGGTCAGGAAGCAACATTTAGAACTGGACATGGAAAAACAGACTGGTTCCAAATAGGAAAAGGAGTACGTCAGGCTGTATATTGTCACTCTGCTTATTTAACTTATATGCAGAGTACATCATGAGAATTGCTGGACTGGATGAAGCACAAGCTGGAATCAAGATTGCCGGGAGAAATATCAATAACCTCAGATATGCAGATGACACCACCCTCATAGCAGAAAGTGAAGAAGAACTAAAGAGCCTCTTGATGAAAGTGAAAGAGGAGAGTGAAAAAGTTGTCTTAAAGCCCAACATTCAGAAAACTAACATCATGGCATCCGCAGCAATGAAATTAAAATATGCTTGCTCCTTGGAAGAAAAGTTATGACCAAACTAGACAGCATATTAAAAAGCAGAGATGTAACTTTGCCAACAAAAGTCTGTCTAGTCAAAGCTATAGTTTTTCTAGTAGTCTTGTATGGATGTGAGAGTCAGACTATAAAGAAAGCTGAGTGCTGAAGAATTCATGCTTTTGAAACTTGGTGTTGGAGAAGACTCTTGAGAGTCCCTTGTACAGCAAGGAGATCCAACCAATCCATCCTAAAGGAAATTAGTACTGAATATTCATTGGAAGGACTGATACTGAAGTTGAAACTTCAATACTTTGGCCACCTCATGTGAAGAATTGACTTATTTGAAAAGACTCTTATGCTGGGAAAGCTTGAAGGTAAGAGGAAAAGGGGATGACTGAGGATGAGATGGTTAGATGGCATCACTGACTCAAAGGACATGAGTTTGAGTAAACTCCAGGAGTTGGTGATGGACAGGGAGGGCTGGCGTGGTGCAGTCCATGGGGTCGCAAAGAGTTGGACATGACTGAGTGACTGAACTGAACTGAACTGACCTGCATATAGGTTTCTCAGGTAAAGTGGTCTGGTACTCCCATCTCTTTAAGAATTTCCCACAGTTTGTTTGATGCACTCAAACCTTTAGGTTTTACCATAGTCTGTGAAGCAGAGGTAGATGCTTTTCTGAAATTCTCTTGTTTTCTCTATGATCCAACTAATGTTGGCAATTTGATCTCTGGTTCCTCTACCTTTTCTTAACCCAACTTGTACATCTGGGAGTTCTTGGTTTACATACTGCTGAAGCCTACATTGGAGGATTTTGAGCATAACCTTGTTAGCATGTTAAATGCGTGCAATTGTGTGGTAGTTTGAACATTCTTTGGCATTGCCCTTCTTTGTGATTGGAATGAAAACTGACCTTTTCCAGTCCTATGGCCACTGCTGAGTTTTCCAAATTTTCTGGCCTGTTGAGTGCAGTACTTTCAGAGCATCATCTTTTAAGATTTGAAATAGCTCAGCTGGAATTCCATCACCTCCACTATCTTTGTTCATAGTGACGCTTTGCAATGCTCACTTGACTTCACACTACAGGATGTCTGGCTTTAGGTGAATGATCACATCATCATGGTTTTCTGGGTCATTAAGAACTTTTTTTGGATTCTTCCATGGATTCTTGGGCTTCCCTAGTAGCTCAGCTGGTAAAGAATCCACCTGCAATGCAGGAGACCCCAGTATGATCCCTGGGTCAGGAAGATCCACTGGAGAAGGGATAGGCTACCCACTCCAGTATTCTTGGCGTTTCCTAGTGGCTCAGCTGATAAAGAATCTGCCTGCAATGTGGGAGACCTGGGTTCCATCCTTGGGTTGGGAAGATCCCCTGAAGAAGGGATAGGCTACCCACTCCAGTATTTTAGCCTGGTGAATTCCATGGACTGTATAGTCCATGGATAGCAAAGAGTCGGACACGAATGAGCAACTTTCACTCACTCACTCCATGGATTCTTGCCACCTCTTAATCCCTTCTGCTTCTGTTAGGTCCTTACCATTTCTTTCCCTTGTGCACATCCTTGCATGAAATGTGCCCTTGATATCTCCAGTTTTCGTGAAGAGATCTCTAGTTTTCCCATTCTATTGTTTTCCTCTATTTCTTTTCTATTTTATCCATAATATGAAGAGTGAATGTGTGTCAATCTCAATCTCCCAATTTATCCTTCTCCCTTTGGTGTCTATACATTCATTCTCTACATCTGTGTCTCTATTTCTCTTTTGCAAATAAGATCATCTGTATCATTTTTCTAGATTCCACATATATGTGTTAATATATGGTACTTGATTTTCTCTTTCTGACTCCATTTTGTATGACAGTGACGTTCCTGGTTCATTGATCTTGTATTCTCCTTGGTAACAGCTTTCCTCTTCCTAACAGAGATGATTGCCTCTCTCTCAGCAATTCACAGTTTGGAAGAGTGTTTCCTGTCTGTTGGATACTTGTCCATGAAGTCCAGCTTCATTTGGGGACCACAGAATGAGATGTGCGTTAAAAAAAGAAATTTGAAGGATTAAACTTAGAATGGCCATGTTGACAAGGAGCTCTGTTTAAGTCATATGACAGTCATTTCTCTTTCTTTGGAATCCTAGGCTATCTCCAGGTGAAACTCTGAGTTCCCTATTTAGGCTTAAATGTATCAGGTCACAGACTCTGCAGTTTTTCTCTCATGATGTTATATAATGCTTTTTCTTTTTTCTCTTAGTGAATAGAAGCCATGTTGAGAGGGACCATCACATCAGATGACTAATAAGCCTAGCTCCTGGGAAAGAAAAATGTAACAGTTAAGCCCATGTACTCTCATGCCAGACTGCCAATTTAAATGTGGTTGGAAAGTTCATCCATTCACTCATCCAGCTCTAACTTTAATTTTATTCTTTCCTCTTGGTTATCACAGTTGTGCCAAGGATTGCCACTGTAGTTTAGACTAAGACCAGAGAAAATTAAACGTGGTAGGTATTCTTTGTTTTGCTGCTCATGACAAAAGTACATGGTTTGAAACATTTTTGAGAACACTGGTTTTCAGAGTTAAAGATTGTGATCGGATATCTAACATCTTGACCTGGGAAACAGGTTTAGTGAGAGGTGAGAGACAGCTGTGTGGCCTTCTCTCAAAACTGTGAACTGAATCAAATATACTTTTGTAGGGAGAAAGATGTCATCGGACATCTTTGAAAGATGGCATAATGACTGGAGCAGATGTCATTTGAAAATGACTGTCTGTGCAACACTCTGCCCCATTCCAGAGAGAGATTCTACATTCTTCCCTGGGATGATAATCCTGTTTTCTCTAATCGGGTTTTGGTTTGTATTCAGAGGAGGAAACATGTAAAATTAGAATCTGGAGGGCTTTAATAATGAAAAGTGAACTAAATGTATTAAAAGCTTATGATGCAATCTCCTCTGAAGAAGAACCCCAGATAATTTCTGTAGATACTTTCCTTTCAAGGAAATGGAATATAACTCCCTGTTCTTAAAGTCTGACCTGCACATGGTGACTTCATTCCAAAGAGTACAGTATGAAGAGGGGGAAAGAGAGTAGGCTTATAGTAGAGAAGCCTAACAAACACTACTTCAGCTTGGGGATCAAGGCCAACATCAACAGTCATAAATCACGTTGATAGCATATACCCTTGACATGATATGATGGAAATGACACTACCTCTGCGATCTTCCTCTGCAAACCCCATTACTCCAGAGTAATCGTGAGGAAAATACCTGACAAATTCCAGTACAGAGACATCTCACAAAACAGCTGACTGCTACTCCTCAAAAGTGTCAAGAACTTCAAAAACAAGGAAAGTCTGAAAAACTGTCACAGATAGAGGAGTTTAAAAAGACATTACAACTAAATGTAGTGTAGAATCCTGGATGGGATCTTGGAATGAAAAAAAAAAAAAGGGTAATTAGTTGAAAACTAAAGAAATCTGAATAAACTATGGACAAGTGGCAAGCCACTCCAGTGTTCTTGCCTGGAGAATCCCAGGGATGGGGGAGCCTAGTGGGCTGCCGTCTATGGGGTCGCACAGAGTCGGACACGACTGAAGCGACTTAGCAGCAGCAGCATGGTTAACTAAAAAAAAAGTTATGGTACACCAGTCATTTTTTTTATGTCTCAACTAGTTTAATTCTCACAGTGAAACCACACCTACTTTGAAAGATAGAATATGTAGCTGGTGGCTTTGTATCCTAAACCTAAGGTTTGAGAGGTGAAATGACACCCAAAGTTACACATCTCACGAGTGACTGAGCTGGAATTTAGGCCTTAGACTGTATGACAACATAGAACAGATTTGGAATCCTGCATTGACTTCTGCGTCAGTTTTGTTTCTTCTTCTTTTTAACATATTTATTTACTTGGCTGTGCTGAGTCTAGATGTGGCACGTGGGATCTTCAGTCTTCATTGTGGCCTGTGGGATCTTAATTTGCCGCATGCAAATTCTTAGTTGTAGCATGTGGGATCTAATTTTCTGATCAGGGATCAAACTCTGGCTCCATGTGTTGAAAGTATGGAGTCTTAACTACTGGACCACCAGGGAAGTCCCTCTATATCAATTTTCACTTGTGGCTATAAAGAATTATCAGAACTTTAGCAGCTTAAAACAACACCTAGTTATATCATTGTTCTGTATATAAGTAGTCTGAGTATTGTGTATTTCCATTAGTTAGAGTCTCACAAGGCTGAGATCTAGATACAAGCAGAAGTGCTTTCTTTTCTAGAGCCTATGGGGATGAATCTGCTTCTAACATCATTCAGATTGTCTGAAAATTCAGTTCCTTGTGGTCATAGGACTGAGGTCTGGATTTCCTTGCTGGTTGTAGGCAGGAAGCCTCTCTAGACTCAAGGACTCCTGCCTTCCCCATCACATTGCTCCCTCCATCATAAAACCAGCAACAGCACACATTGAGTCTTTCTCATGCTTTGAGTCTCTTTGATTTCCTCCCTTTGCCTTCATCCAAGAGAAAACTCTGATTTTAAGGGCTCTTGTGACTACACTGGAACTTTCCTCTTGGCTCAGTGGTAAAGTCAGGAAGATCCCCTTGAGAAAGAAATGGCAACCCACTCCAGTATTCTTGCCTAGAAAATTTCATGGACAGAGGAACCTGGCAGTCTATAGTCCACAGGGTTGGCAAAGAGTCGGCCATGACTGAGCACATCGGTCCAGTGGTAAAGAATCGGCTTGTCATGTAGGAGATGTGAGTTCCATTCCTAGGTCAGTAAGCTCCCCTGGAGAAGGAAATGGCAACCTGGTCCAGTATTCTTGCTTGGAAAATTGCCTATTGGATAATACATGGATAATCTGCTGGATATGAGAATGGTACAGTCAGGTCTATCCTAATTTTTTTCTACTTAAACACAGCATTTTCTTTTAAGTGTAAGACAACGGCAGGGTAACCACTTGGGGCAAATAATTTGTAGGCAGTATGTTACATTCAGATCCTATTTCTAGATTTCATGAAAGTGATCACCGTTATTTCTTTCTTCTTAGATGAATAGCTTTTCAATTTTAAACTTTCCAAACTTAGAATGTATTCCCCAATGCTTGCATATATTTAGGTAGTGATATTCTCTCTGCCCCACCAAAAGCTTATCATTTCTCCTGATCATCAAATATGATGATCTACCATCAAATATGACTTCCTCACCCTCCCCTCCCTCCCCACTGGACTGAAGGTGCCAGGGGCGCGGGGGCCACATCTGTTGTAGGCACCTGGAGCCTGGCACGGTGACCACAGGAGGCAGTCATCACTGCAGAGTAAATGAATGAATGAATACGAATGGGCAGCATGTTAGAGCCACGGAAATGGGTTTTTTTTGAGCAACTTAAGAGAAAGTCCTTGTTTAAGATCACCATTCTCTTCTTTATCCATTCTTCTGTTGATGGACCTTTAGGTTGCTTCCATGACCTGGCTATTGTAAATACTGCTGCAATGAATGCTGGAATCCATGTATGTTTTTGAATCATAGTTTTCTCTAAGTATATGCCGAGGAGTAGGATTGCTGCATCATATGGTAGTCCTATTTTTAGGTTTTTAAGGAATCTCCATACTGTTCCCCCTAATGGCTTTATGAATTTACATTCCCACCAGCATGTAGGAGGGTTCTCTTTCTCCATCTCCTCTCTAGCATTTACTGTTTGTAAATTTTTTGATGATGACCATTCTTACAGTGAGGTGATACCTCTGTATAAAAAATAACAAAATAATGTCATTTGCAGCAAAATAGATGAACCTAAAGACTGTCATAATGAATGAAGTTAGATACAGAAAGTGAAATATCATATGATATTGCTTATATGTGGAATCTAGAAAAAAGGGTACCAATGAATTTATTTATAAGACAGGAGTAGAGTCACAGATATAGAAAACAAACTTATCGTTCCCATGGGATAAGGGTTAGGAGGGATAAACTGGGAGATTGAGATTAACATACATACACTGCTATATAAAAAATGGACAACTAATAAGAACCTGCTGTACAGCACAGGGAACTCTGCTAAATACTAAATACTCCGTAATGGTCTATATGGGAAAGGAAGCTAAAAAAGAGTGGGTATATGTAAATGTATAACAGACTGACTTTGCTGTACACTTGAAACTAAGACAACATTGTAAATCAAATATATTCTAATAAAAATAATAAAAAAGCACCTCCTTTCTGTTTCTTCCCAAGGAGGCATATTTGATCCTTAGTTTCTAGGGGCTCTCCTGGGCCACATTTTCAGGGGCCCTGCCACTGCTCATCAAAGGTTACAGCCTGCCTGTGGAGCTCCTTTAGAGCCCAGGCTCTCTTTTCCTTCCGTGTGGTAGAAGTTGTACACTGTCACAGCAAGAATGTCCTGTAACCAACTCTCCAGAATCCTCTTCTCTGGGGTTTCTCCCTTTTATGTGACAGGGCTGCATGCATGCTAAGTTGCTTCAGTCATGTCTGGCTCTCTGCGGCCGCATGGGCTGTAGCCTGCCAGGCTCCTCTGTCCATGGACTTTTTCAGGCAAGAATAGTAGAGTGGGTTGCCATTTCCTCCTCCAGTAATGGGGCTGAGGGTGATAAAATTCAGGTTCTAGTTTAAGGGGAGAGAAGGAGCATTTATTTATTTATTTATTATGGGAGTATAGTTGATTTACAATAGGATATTAGTTTCAGGTGTACAACAGTGATTCAGTATTTTTCTAGATGATACTCCATTTAAAGTTATTGTCAAGTATGGCCTGTATTCCCTGTGCTGTACAATATATCCTTGTTGCCTATGAATTCTAGATCTAATAGTTCATACCTCTTACTCCCCTACCCCTGTATTGCCCCTCCTCCTTTCTCTCTCCCCACTGGCAATAACTATTTTATGTACCTGTGAGTCTGTTTCTATATTTTTATATTCATTCATTTCATTTTTTAGATTCAAATGTAAGTGGTAACATACAGTATTTGTCTTTCTTCGTCTGACTTACTTCACTATACATACTTTCCAGGTCCATTCATGTTGTTGCAAATGGCAAAGTGTCTTTCATTTTTATGGTTGAGTTATATTCCATTGTATGTGTGCGTGCTAAGTCGCTTCAGTCACGTCTTGACTCTTGCGACCCCATGGACTGTAGCACGCCAGGCTCTTCTGTCCATGGGATTTCAAGGCAAGAATACCGGAGTGGGTTGCTATGCCCTCTTTGTCTGTGTGCGTGTGTGTGTGTACACACACTCCCCAAGTCTTTTTTTTTTAAAACCATATCTTTATCCATCTATCTTTGATGGACATTTAGGTCGCTTCCATATCTTGGCTATTGTAAATAATGCTGCTATGAATAGGAGGGTTGCATGTATCTTTTCAAATTAGTGTTTTCATTTTCCTTGGGTGTATACACACCAATAGAATAGTGGGATCACATGGTAGTTCTATTTTTAGTTTTTTTAGGACCCTCCTGTTTTTCATGGTGGCTATACCAATTTACACTCCTACTAACATCCTACTCAATGGTGAAAAACTGAGAAGGAGCTTTTAAAGGAGCGTGAAGTTTAGTGCTCAGACTCCCAGGGTCTGCTTGCAACTTTGCCTTTATTAACTGTGTGAGCTTGGTAATGCTAGGCATCCTGTCTGCTCCATTCTCATGGCAGGGGTTGGTCATGGTAGTAAATGTTTCATATGAGCGAAAATGAGATGATGCCTATAAAGCCTTTTACACAGTGCTTGGCATCTAGAAAGCACATCTCCTTTATAGCCACTTGGCTCACACCTTCACCTACTTCATCCATTTGTTCAGATCTCACCTCAGCCCGGCCTCTCTGAGCATCCTGCTTCTTATCTCAACCTGCTCCCCACTACAATCCAACTGACACTTCCAATCCACTTATCATGCCCCCATTTTTCTTTATTCTAGGGCCTTTATCTAAACACTCTCATGCATTACATTTATTTTTTTAATATCAGTTGCATTTTGGAGTGGGGGCTGAGATGGGAATAGGGCTACCCTTCATGAGAATTTTGTTTTTCCCTTTCAGAAATTAAAAAAAAAAGAATACCTTCTAAGCTAAATATACCCCTATGGCATCATAGATGAATCCTCTACTGAGCCTTAATTTAAACTTCAAATCGCCCCCATATGGTAAATAAATACCAGATAAATATCTGGTGACTTTGTAATGCCTTTCATGTGTTCTACAAGTTAACTCCTTGGATCCTAGCTATGGTCATCACTAAGTGCAGATTATACTCACATTATATATTTATACCTGTAAATGAGTAGTCTCGGTGTTCCATTTGGATTAAAGGTGTTAGCAAGGAGACTTCCCTGGCAGTCCTGTGGTTAAGACTTTGCCTCCCAATGCAAGGGGTGAGGGTTCAGTCCATGGTCAGGGAGCTGCCATCCCACATGCCTGGTGGCAAAAAACCCAAAACATGAAACAGAAACAGTATTGTAACAAATTCAATGTTGTGTTGTTGTTTAGTCACTAAGTCATGTTCAACTCTTTTGTGACCCTGTGAACTGTACCCACCAGGCTCCTCTGTCCATGGGTTTTCCTAGGCAAGAATACTGGCTGGAATGGGTTGTCATTTCTTTCTTCAGGGGATCTTCCTGACCCAGGTATGGAACCCAAATCTTTGCATTGTACGTGGATTCTTTATCACTGAGCCACCAAGGAAGCCCGTAACATATTTAATAAAGACTTAAAAAGTGTGCATGCATGTGTGTGTGTGTGTTAGTCGCTCAGTCATGTCCGTCTTTTTGCAACTCCATGGACTATAGACTGCCAGGCTCCTCTGTCCATGGAATTCTCCAGGCTAGAATCCTGGAGTGTGTTGCTGTTACCTTCTCCAGGGGATCTTCCCAACCCAGGGATCAAACCTGGGTCTCCAGCACTGCAGGCAGATTCTTTATCGTTTGAGTCATCAGGAAAGATCCACCAAAAAGAGAAAGCAGGTGTTAGCAGGTACTTGCCTTGGTCTGGGCTTGTCAACTTGGGAGGACTGTGGGGACCCCAGAGATTCTAAGAGGCAGATTTTTTACTGACTAGTTCTTCAGTTTCTTCTAGGGTTGAAGCTCTCCTTACTTGGCAGTCTCCCTGCAACACTGGGAACTCCTTTCTTCTTTAATCCCTCTCACTGATAGTTAAAGCACAATTACTACCCCTCCCTCTCTCCATCTCTTTCATTTATCTCTTCCCAAACTCTCGCCCTCCTAATGCAACAGCGTCTGCCACCCTATTTCACCCTCCCACTGTGCCATTTAACGTCCCTTCCCTCTGGTCATAACTGACACTCAGTTTTCCTCTCACATTACCCTGTTACTGGTAACCTTTCTTGGACTAAACCTTATTTAATTTACACATATAGTATCAAAGCTTCTACTCAGGTTTAGTTTAAACTACAGATCACTCTCAAATGTGGCCATAAATACCAGACAAATATCTACGAACTTCTTTTTCTTATCATCCTTTGGTGTTCCCTAGAACTTTAGGACCAAAGTCAGGGTTTGGTATATTTCCTGCAATATCCAGTTCAATCTTTGTACTTTCTCAAGTGACTTTTCTGCTTTGTAAAGCCTTTCCCAATCTTCCTGACAGGCTATGATCTCTGCCTTTGGCTTCGTTTCTTTATTTATAATTATGCCTCCTTTGATATTCTTACTGTCCAATTTTACCTCTCTATTTTCTCATTTTAGTCATCTCTAGTGTCTTAAATTGTAGGTTTTTATTATCATTCAGGCATGGAGAGGCCATCTGACATTGGAAAGGAAATAACATAAAGTTCTGAAGAGAAGGGGCCATGCCACAGCCATGCACAGTCATGCAGAAAAGCATGGGGGTCAGCGGAAGGAGCAGGGGAAATGTCGGCAAGAACTCCCATTGCAGCTTCCATAGGATGAAATGATTGAGGCAGAGGGAGCAGGTTAGGATTGGCTCGTTTGAATACATTCATTGGGTTCTGGAGTCCCGAGGCTTTCCTGAGTTGCTTGGTTCCTGGCCCTGGGATGATTAGGGCAGGTAGACAGACGTGGGAGGTAGTTAGTGGGTAGAGACTTTGCATCAGTTGGTTTGCAGACAAAAGGAGCACTAGCAGAAGAGTTCTCTAATATCTCTGGTAATTGGCCAGCCTGGGAGGCACAGTCTCTATAGAATCAACAAGACTCCAGATCTCAAAGCCTCAGAAGATACAGGAAATAATCAAGCATAATTAACACTTCTAGTCTCCTAGATTCTCTCCAGGTCTCTTAATGACTGGATTTCTACTTTTTCCCCCCACTTAACTGTCTTCTTCCCATTCCCCACCCAGGTATCTGTTTTCCTACTCAAGAATTTAATTTTCCAACAATAGTCTAACCCTGTGAGTGCCAGTGATCACCATCTTGACTTAAGATACTGAAGCATTGTATTGGATTGGTTATGCTTCATACTCACTCTGGATCTTGTTCTCTGGAATTCCCCTCACCACCAGCATTTTTCTCCTCTGTCTCCCTTTGTTTATGCCACTCACCAGGCTTGTTTAGGCCCCTGACAATGGGAAATTCTTTCAATCGCCTTCTCCATTTTGAGTTCACAGAATTCTCCACCACTTCCTGTCAACTTTCAGATGCTTTGATTGACCCGCACAATGTCTTTAGCCACTCCCTTCCATCCTTTTCTCTTTTTTTTAAGATTACTTCTTTGGCTGTATTGGATCTTAGTTGTGGCACACAAGATCTTTGATCTTTGCTGCAGCTTGGAGGATTTTAGTTGCGGCATGTGGGTTCTAGTTCCCTGTGTGTGTGGTAGTCACTCATCATATCCAACTCTTTGTGACCCTATGGACTGTAGCCCACCAGGCTCCTCTGTCCATGGGATTCTCCAGGCAAGAATACTGGAGTGGGTTGCCTTTCCCTTCTCCAGGGGATCTTCCTTATTCAGGGATTGAACCTGGGTCTCCCGCATTGGAGGCAGATTCTTTACCACGTGAGCCACCAGGGAAGCCCTTCTAGTTCCCTGACCAGGGATCAAACCTGGACCCCCATCATCGGGAGCACAGAGTCTTAGTATATGCACAACGAGGGAAGTCCCCACTCCCATCCATTCTTATTTCCATCATGTGGGCTTAAAGTCTGGATACTTCCTTCCAACCAGAATCTGCAAGTTTACCTCTGCTACATTCTAAGTAGTGTTATATATTTGTTGTCGTTCAGTTACTAAGTCATGTGCGATTCTTTAAGACCTCATAAGCTACAGCGTGCCAGGCTTCTTTGTCCTCCAACATCTCCCAGAGTTTGCTCAAACTCATGTTCATGGCCATCTGGCCATCTTGTCCTCTGTCATCCCCTTCTCCTTATGCCCTTAATCTTTCCCAGCATCAGGGTCTTTTCCAATGAGTCAGATCTTCACATCAGATGGCCAAAGTATTGGAGCTGCAGCTTCAGCATCAGTCCTTCCAACGAATATTCAGAGCTGATTTCTTTTAGGATTGACTGGTTTGATCTCCTTGCTGTCCAAGGGACTTTCAAGAGTCTTCTCCAGCACCACAGCTCGAAAGCATCAATTCTTTGGCACTCAGCTTTCTTTATGGTTCAACTCTCATATCTATACATAATTACTGGAAAAACTGTAGCTTTGACTATACAGACCTTTGTCAGCTAAGTGATGTCTCTGCTTTTTAATACTCTGTCTAGTTTTGTCATAGCTTTCTTTCCTTTTAAGGAGCAAGGGTCTTTTAATTTCCTGACTGCAGTCACCTTCCACAATGATTTTGGAGCCCAAGAAAGTAAAATCTGCCACTGTTTTCACTTTCCTCTCATCTATTTGCCATGAAGTGATGGTATGTACAGTGCTACTAGCTTAATCTTCCCTAAATATTATTGTTGCTGTGACACTTTCCTACACAAGAACATTCTTCGATGTCTCTACATCCTCTGAGTGAAGACCAAAACAGATTATTCCAAGACTAGTGGCCCTTCATGGATGAACCCTGCTTTGATTTTTTGTGGTCAGGTATATACTTTCTTTCCAATGAACTATGTAACTCTTTGGAGCTACTCACATTCTATCTTGATTCAATTATTTGTATACCATTAGACTGTATGCTTGTTTACAGCAGAGTCTATCTTATTTATCTTTGAGTTTCCTATAATGATTAGCAATAAGCCTTATAAATAGCAGGTATTAGAGGTTACTTTAATGGAATAGAATCTCAAAGCATCACGTTAAGAACCCTAGTCCCTCAGCTAAATCCTTAATTAGATGCCATTTCTAAGAAAATAAAGATATTTTATAAGTAACTGAACATGCATACACAAGCAATTGCTCTACAAATGTTTGTTTGAATCAGACATTTAAACCGAGTCCCAAATTGCAATATGTACTATATGCTCTTCTTGGGCTTTCAAGTATACATTTAATGTGCAAGAAAGAGTTAAACAAATACTATGTGTTATATCCTAGGAAAGGAAAGTGAGAATAACTAAGTTGTTTATATAAAAGCCAAATTAATCTAAGACACAGAAATAGTCAAGTACATCATCAACTCCCACACATTACAGGTTTTGAGAGGGCAGCTAGATTATCTTGCCTGGAGGCACTGAGGAGCAGCCACAGCAGAAAGTCTGATCTGCGATCCTATATTGAGTAGGTTGGCCACTCCCTAGGTAGTCACTTGGTAGCATCAATGCATGTAAAAGGAAGCAGGAAAGAGAGTCATAGACTTTTAGAAGTAGAGAGGTTCTTAGAGGTCATTTGGTTCAATCTCCTGCTGGTAGCAAGAATCTTTCCTAAGGGCCACCGGCATATGGCGTCTGTTGAATATCCCGCAGAGAATGATGATTGCTCTTTTGAGGGATCTCATTTCACTTTAGGACAGAGCTAATTATTAGGAAATCCTTCTTTCTATTGAGTTGAAATATGCTTCCCATAACTTTTACCCAGTGGCCCTTCATGCTATCCTCTGGAGTAACACAGAATAGGTTTAATTCATCTTTCTTATAATTGCCCTCCAAATAGCTGAAGCTCACTATCATGTCCTCTATCAGTCTTTTCTAGAGGCTAAATAAAAATCTCTGTTCCTTACATAAATGACAATTCTAAGGCACTTTATTTGCTTCTTGCCTTTGAAATTTATATTATACCAATTAGCATGTTAATTTGTGCATATTTCTGCTCTCTTTCCTCCTCTTTGCCCTATTGCTGAATGGAATTGACTTTTTTTTTTTTTGGAAACTTTTATTCTTCTGATCACCTTTCTCAAGATCCACCCCAGGTCTTCAATATTTTCTTCAAATAAAACTGCCAGAAGAGAAAGGAGACAAAAGGAGCAATGCATTCTCTTTAAGAAGTGTCTTTCCATTGATTTTAAAGGGAAATATGCCGACATCATGGTGGTGAAGACTCTAATGAAATTATTTTAGAGGAAGCAATGTGAAGATGAGACAAAGAGAGACTCAGCATAGAATTCAAAGACCACTACCTTTGAGGAGGGCTGACTCCGACACCTTCCCTCCTACGGTTCCGTCTTTGGTGCTCCTGGTTGAGATATAAGACTACAGATTACCCTTTGCCTGAGCTCTAGGAAATTTGGGGTGACTGTGACTTCTCTTGATCGTGTCAGTGTAGTTCTCTCAGGGCAGTCTCAAATTTCATGACTACAACAAAGCTGATATTCCTGGCTTGCAGAAGGTGCAAGATCAACTAGAGCCACCAGGACTTGGCCTCCTGAACCTCACTCTAAGTAGTGACATAAACTGATGAAGTATCCCCTAAGATTAAACAGGGTGCTTTTGTTCCTGCTCAATTTGATCATGTTACTTTTCTCTCTCTCTTTCATTGCCTTAAGAATCTCTTATGGCCTGATTCTGTCCTCCAGTGAGTATTTCTGTCATTTTTCATTTGATAAGTATGACATAAATGTCTTAATCTAAGCTTTAGATAAAGTTATTGAATAGAATAGAACCAAGAACCTCGATCCTTAACTCTGCCATTTGGGACTTCCCTCCAGGCAGGGATGGATATTTTAATCAATATCATTTAGGTTCAATGTCCTACACTTTGCGAAAACTCATAAGAGTATTGGTCAGCAAAGATTTCTTCATTCTACCCATAAGAATGAAATTTACATCACAGCTTTGCTGAAATATTGGGTAAGGCTTGATTGTCTTGCCCAATTGTCTTATCAAAAAGAGAAGGGAATGCATTTTGTATTGAGTTCATGGCAGTTCCTGCGAATCATCTCATTCTTCTTCTGTTTGTACACCAGTATTCTCTTTAGCCATTAGGATGGGTATGCAAGTGACATTCATGAATTTTGTTTCTAGGTAATTTCTAGAATCTTTTTTTCATTCTAAATTGTTCTTTTCCTTTGGTACTTTTTGCCTTCTTGCTTATGAATATCTCAAAGACACTCAGTGTTCTTTTAGCACCATGATTTAACTAATTGTGGACTGAAAACTTGATGTATTTAATGCTGTATGATCCAGCCAGGTTTTGAAGTAGTTCTAGAAAAATCCCCAACAGTATCTCAACTAGTACTATCTGACTGAACTTTCTATGATGATAGAAATGTCCTATGTCTACACTGCCCAAAACAGTGGCAACCAGTCACATATGCTTATTGAGCACTTGACATTTGCCTAGTTCAACTGAGGGGCTGAATTTTAAATTTTGATTAAATTTAACTTTACATAGCCACATGTGGCTAATAGATACCACATTGAATAGAACAGTTTTAGAATTCTGGACTTTTTCTTCACAAGACATATTTCTTTAGGACCTTCTTTCTTCGTTTAGTATCAGAATCATTTGTGATTGTGTAGTCAGATTTAAAAAATTTAATGTGTCTCTCTCCTCATGGCATTACCCTTACCTTTTCAAAGAGATGTTTCAAATCTGCTTGTATTGATATATGTAGATATTTCTACCTTCTGCTCCTCTTTGACTTCCTAGAACCAAAAAAAAATTAATATTAAGCATAGTATTCAAGAAGAGCCATTCCAGGCTTAGATAGCTGACATTTGCTTAGAAGGAATAGGGGTAATGTTTTTTATTTCTTTAACAGCACTTCCATTCCTCACATCATGCCCCCTAAGCCCCACTCAGTATCCATCCTGACCATCACCCTTTCAATTTGCAGGGGATGAGCTCTTGACGTTTCAAGGACTGGACGCAGTGTAAATAGAAATGTCTGTAATTAGAAAAGTACAAGATGTTAACAAGAACTTAATGCTTGTGACAGGAATGCATCTCTTAAATATGCATCTCTTTAAATTATTTAAAGGTGGAAGCCACGTGTTATAAAGAAAAAGTAATCCTTTACTGAGGTCCTGATGCAATTAGAACTGGAAAGATTTTTTTCTTTTTTTTTTTTTTGTACAGAGATATATTGGAGAGATATGGCTTGTATCTATATCTTTAACTTTGTAGCTTGGGTTGCTAGATCAGCATGTCATGATTTAGAAGTGGTGTGTGTGTGTGCGCACACAAATTTATATATATATACAGACCCTAGAATCATATAATATGTTTGAGCAAATCTGTATCTACAATGGCATATGTTAATTCCTACATCTGAGTTTGTTTTCCACATTTTCTTTCGAAAATTAATTTTTCTGACAAGAAACCTAGGAGGTGCCCCAGAATTTGTTAACTATTTTTGGAGCTGGGGGGTAAGGGAGGAACTGAATGCTTAATCCTCAAAAATTCACAGATGACTCACAAAGGACAGTCGTGACACCCTGCCTTTGCAGACTTAAATGTGGACTTCGGCTCAGCACCTTGGCTCCATGCAGTGCGGCTTCTCTGTTGACCCGGGCTTGTCTGACAGGCGCAGCTCACTCAGCGCTGACGCTCCGTGACGAAGCCGCCTCACCACACGCTTCCCCCTCTTTGCTTCCTTTCTGACAGACTTGAAGGATTAGCAGAATGACCCGACCAAATCTCAGAAGGGTTATGGGGTGGGTATAATGCGTTAGCAACCGGTCAAGTGTTTTGAAAAAAAATCTCCCGTAAGTAAAATACTAAGTGTTATTTTCTGCCTCCTGCCACACAAAGCCCATTTACAGGCTCTATTCCCTTGGTGTTTTTTTGACGCAGTTGGAAAAGGAACAATTAACTCTGGCCATTGTAGTCTAAGTAATTACTGATTACCCCCTACCTTCTCAGAAAAATGATGCAGAATGGGAAGTAAAGCCACACTGTGACCTGTGGGCGGTTTCCAGTGTTCGTGGCTCACAAATGCTGTACCCTGGATCCGCTTACTCCCGTGTCGTCCCCAGCCGGATGATGGACGACGTGGCGCTTGATTCCAGAGAAGGGAGCCCGAGGCTCTTACCGCATCACTGCGCTAATGGACCCTGAACTTGTTTAAGAGAGAGCAATTAATTTTTAAGCCAGCTTGGCCGCAGAAGCTTCCAGAGCTGACTTTGCTTTGTGTTCTAGAAGACACAACCCTCACATATCTCTCCTTGGTTCCTCCTTGAAAGGGCAAACGCATACAGAGCTGAAGGAAAGCAGGGAATGTAGGTGAGCTCTCTTCCCATCCACGTCTTTACTTTCTACTGTTTGCCTGCCTTATACTTGTCCTCTTTGGGAAATTCCCCTCAAGAGGGTGGGAGCTCTCTGCACTCTTAATGAGAAGTAATATCTCCTCCCTTCTTCCCTTCCTCCTTTGCTTTCTCACTCCCCATTCACTTCCTAAATATTGACTGGGAATCTATGGTCTATCGGTACCATATTAGGTGGTTAGGCAGAATTACACCCTAAAATATGCTACTTTGGCTTAAGAATTATTTTGAGTTAAAGACACTTGCCAAACAGCAGGTGTAAGAAGGGCATGCTTCCCTTTTCTTCCTGCAAACTCCCATGTGAGAGACGCTTTCCCTGTACCAAGAGGAAAAAAAAAAGCTTCAGTAGGGGTGTCAGAGCTGAGAAAATTCTGTCTAAACAGAGCTTGTCAAAAACATTCTTCTTTTGCTTTAGACACTCAGAATATTAGTTACTTTTCCACAGTTGCCTTTCTTTGTTCAATCTAGTATAAAAGCATTTAGGTTTACCACTTCTTTGGGTCTTCGTTTCTTATTGAGGGCTCCTATGTCACGTAAAATTCATATAAATCTGTATGTTTTTCTTCTGTTAATCTCTCTTGCTGCTGCTGCTGCTAATTCACTTCAGTCATGTCCGACTCTGTGTGACCCCACAGAAGGCAGCCTACCAGGCTCCCCCGCCCCTGGGACTCTCCAGGCAAGAACACTGGAGTGGGTTGCCATTTCCTTCTCCATTTTTAATCTCTCTTAGGCCAGTTTAATTCTCAAGCCCAGCCATTAAAGTCTAAGAGGGTAGAAGGAAAATTTGGCCTTCCCTCCAGTGGTGATAAGTAGAGGGGATCTGGATTAATAAGGCACCTTTCTGAAGTGGGTAGTCTCTGGTCTATGGCAGAGACTAACTGGTTTCATCCACCAATCTCCCTGGTCACCCCAACACAGGTTCACTGGAAAGAGAGGTGCTGATTTTAGCAGAGGGAGAGAAGTTTACTGGACTCGTCAGAGAATTTAAGGGTAGGAGGAGAAATGGACAAAAGGAAGCAAGGTGTTCATAGACTTCAAGGAACACGATTAAAGGTTGGCAGCTCTTGTGTTAAAACCATTAGACACAGTTAACACTCTGGCAACTCAGTAAACAAGAGCTTTATTTCCTTTGAAATAATTCTGGTGGGTGGGGGAGAGAGCAGAAGGAGAAACATAATTAGGGGGTAAGTGAAGAGGCAGGAGGGCCCTTCCAAAGCATGTAGTTGTGTGTGTGTGTGTGTGTGGTGAGGGAGGGGGACGCTGGAGGGGAGCTGCTTTTTTAATGTGTGACTCAGCCAGTTCACCCTTGCATTGTTACACGCTAAATGGTTCTTTATTCTTGTTCCATAATTGAAGCAGATTACAGTTTAGAAGTAATATTTAAAAATGGATTATCTAAATGTATACTGCTCATTATGTTAGCTCAGTACATTGTGTGCATAGCTTGTAAAGCATTTTAGGGATTAAGTTGTAATTAATTTTTTATCACTTTAATTTCTTATGTTGCTCCCTATGCCTCTTGGACTGTGATATTCTCTAACAGGAATTTTCTAAATACCTGAATAGTTTTATCCAGTAGCTAAGAAATAGTTCTTGGGACCACTCGTGTAGAGCCAACCCAGATCAACATATGGCAACAGGGGGAAAAGGGGACTGGCTTTCTTTGACAACGTTCCCTTTGACTGTAAATAATACATTTGTTGTAGGACTACTCGAACTTGTTGTTTAAATTAGATTTTACTAAAATACATTTGAGTTTAGAGAATTTAGTGGTGATGGAATTTGTCCACATAAAAATGTAGGTAATAAGCAGAATGTTCATTGTAGTCACTCAAAAGCAGAGACATTACTTTGCCAACAAAGGTCCGTCTAGTCAAAGCTATGGTTTTTCCTGTGGTCATGTATGGATGTGAGAGTTGGACTATAAAGAAAGCTGAGTGCCAAAGAATTGATGCTTTTGAACTGTGGTGTTGGAGAAGACTTTTGAGAGTCCCTTGGACTGCAAGGAGATCCAACCAGTCCATCCTAAAGGAGATAAGTCCTGAATATTCACTGGAAGGACTGATGCTGTAGCTGAAACTCCAATACTTTGACCACCTGATGCAAAGAGCTGACTCATTTGAAAAGACCCTGATGCTGGGAAAGATTGAGGGCAGGAGGAGAAGGGGACTACAGAGGATGAGATGGCTGGATGGCATCAATGAACATGAGTTTAAGTAAACTCTGGGAATTGGTGATGGACAGGGAGGCCTGGCATGCTGTAGTCCACGGGGTTACAAAGAGTCAGACATGACTGAGCGACTGAACTGAATTGAAAAATAGATACTTAACAAACTGGTCATAAATGAGAGGTTTCTGTAACATGATAGTTATTTTTTATACTCTAATATATTTAAATTGAGGGCTTTGTTGGGTTAATACAGTATTCTAAGGGCACCCTGGAAGGGCTCTTACGATTTACATTTCTATAAAAATGGAAATGCTGAATTGCTTAAGAGCCAAAATACCATGTCCAAACACAAAAAGAGATTCCGGTCAAGCTGGATATTTCTAGGACAATCTGATTTTAAATAGGGCTTACTTGGTGTCTCAGATGGTAAAAATCTGCCTGCAATGCAGGAGACCTGGGTTCAATCCACTCCATTAGTCTTGCCTGGAGAATTCCATGGACAGGGAGCCTGTCAGGCTACAGTCCATGGGTTCACAAAGAGGTGGACACGAAACAGCCCCGTGACCTCTATAGTTATCCTTCCTGACAATGTCAAGCTCTATCTGAGCCCTGTGCTCCCAGAAAAGAATAAAGATTAAGAAATTCTCCCCACTCTTTGTGTTCTGGAAATGATTTAATGCAGAGAAACTCTCTTCCTCATGTAATTTAGATAAGACTCACAAATACCCAACCTTTTATCCATGATAAAAGCTTTATCCATGATAAGGCCAGGTGCAGACCCTCTGAATTCCCATCCTTCACCTTGTAAATGATTAACTGAACTATTTTGTCTCTACTCATCAATAGAAACAACATGTGTGTTAACCAAACTTTGGTTAAGATTCCCTCCTTCTCCTGTCAGTGAAGTTCAGGCCGTGACTCAGCCTGAACCTGCAAATGCAGTGCAATTCGTGGTCTCTCAGCTGTGTCTGACTCTGTGTGACCCCATGAACTATAGGCCTCCAGGCTCCTATGTCCATAGGGATTCTCGAGGCAAGAATACTAGAGTGGGTTGACTTGCACTCCTCCAGGGGATCTTCCTAACCCAGGGGTGATACCCAGGTCTCCCACACTGCAGATGGATTCTTTACCATCTGAGCCACCAGGTAAGACCATAAACTCCTGCACATAAGCCCTCCTTAACAGTCTGTGATGGACTGAATGTTTGTTGTTATTCAGTCGCTCAGCCATGTCCAACTCTTTGCCACCCCACGGACTGTAGCACACCAGGCTTCCTTGTCTTTCACTATTCTGAGAATTTGCTCAAATCCATGTCCATTGAGTCAGTGATGCCATCAAACCATCTCATCCTCTTGCCCCCTTCTCCTGCCCCCAGTCTTTCTCAGTATCAGGGTCTTTTTCAATGAGCCAACTCTTCACATCAGGTTGACAAAGTATTGGAGCTTCAGCATCAGTCATTCCAATGAATATTCAGGGTTGATTTCTTTTAGGACTGAATGGTTTGACCTCCTTGCTGTGCAAGGGACTCTCAAGAGTCTTCTTTTCTCTAGCACCAAAGTTTGAAAGCATCAATTCTTCAGTGCTCAGCCTTCTTTATGGTCCAACTCTCACATCCATACATGACTACTGGAAAAACCATAGCTTTGACTGTATGGATCTTTTTTGGCAAAGTGATGTCTCTGCTTTTTAATATGTTGTGCCCCCCAAAATTCATATGTTGAAATCTTGTGCCCCCAGTATGATTGTATTTGGAGGTGGATGTCTTTTGGAAGTAATTAGGATTAGCTGAGGTCTAGGGGATTGGGGGGTATGAAGGCTTCTTGGGTGGGATTAGTGCATGAGAGAGCTTGCTTCCGGTCTCTGCTCAATGCCATGTGAGGAGACAAGCAGTAGCCAGAAGTCTCCAGACCGGAAGAGGCTCTGGACGTTGTTTTGTTCTCTACTCTAGGCTATAAACTCTGTGCCCACCTTCTTCTTGAAAACACAGCTATAGAATAGGTATTGAATAGAATAGGCAGGGAGCATTTATTTCTAGAATCTGTTATTTGATGGCAGCCGCAGACGTCTGTGGCATGAAGTGACCTCTGACTTTGCTAAGGCCCCCATTTCACGTTCATGCTCTATGAGAACTGGGGTGGGTGGGAGAGAGAAATTTACCTGCGTTGGCTTTATTATTTGAAAACAGTGTTAAGAGAAAAATAGCGTTTTAGTCATTTCCACATATTTTGGGGTTCCTTTGGAATGCAGGCTTTCTGCTGTTTTCATTAGCTTTCCCAGCCCTCAGGACAGTTCTCGATATACTCTATACGCAGCAGGTATTTTTGTCAATATATTATTGAAAACAGTTGTATCTTGGGGCCTCCTGCTGCAGATCTAGAGTTAAAACAGTTCCCTGGCTCTAGCTGGGGGGATCAGAGTGGAGAACAGGTGAATAAGGGAGGCAGCATTTTCCTCCTGACTCCCTCTCCAAGGTCAGAGCGGGAAGAGAGTGTCTACACTCTGCGGAGCATTCTTCACATGGTTATTGCTGATCCCGTTGGGCTTAATTCTCTTCTTAATGAGCTGCACACCTGTGTTGCTGGCTGGCTGCCCTCAGCACAGTGGGAGCAGGCAAAGGAGGGTGAATTCCTCCTTCATCCAGACTCCTAGGATTCAGAGCTCTGCCTATCTGTGTTTTTTTGAGCATCCCAGGTGTGGGTGGTAGTCTGAACATCTTTCCGTTATGCTAAACAGCCAACATCAGCTTCGTTATGCAGACTGAGGTTAAAGACAGTGAAATTTCTCAGTCATTTCCAGGCACGCCGCAGCCCCAGCCAATTTCACAATTCCACAGGAAGTCGTGCCTGACTTTTTTGTTAACTTCTGGTTAGTGGACGCTAATCAGCTCCAGAAGATGGTGGTGGAGACTGCCTAAGCCTTAGGCTTTTGGGGGATGACCTCACAGAAAAGAATGCAACATGAATCTTGAAAGCTGAAAAGACTTTATTCAGCCCATCATTCTTTGTGGGCTTTCTTATCAGCATCTAGGGTCAGGAGGGAGGTGGACAGTGGCAATTTAGATTCTGTTTGACCACTGTCACAACTCAAGAAAATGTCTGGATGATTTTTTATCAAATTTACAGGGTATATTTAGGGTAATAGAACTTAAAATGCAACCTATGGGAGGTGTGTAGAATTTACTTCATGGGCCCATGGGAACACTTTGATGCAAGCAGTCCTTCCCTGGAGAAGCTGAAGCTGAGACATTATTAAGAGTCCCATGGTGGACCATGTCTGAAGACACAGGTGAGACATGCGGAAATGTGTAAGGCAGAGAAAGCAAGTGATGTCTCCAGTGTGACTCCAAGATCCAGAGTCCTGGGAGGACACTCATTGCGGATGCCTATTTACGATTTAGGGACTTGGTTTTCCCACCTGGGCAGCTCTGTGTGGCATCTTCCAGGGTGAGAGGTGGCATGGGAATAAAGGGGATTAGAACACGCCATTCCAAAATCTGCCCTTTTGACATAAGAATTACTTTAAGTTGAAGGCAATTCAGCAACAAATGCAGAAAGAGCTCTTTGTCCACCCCATCTGCTTAAAAACAGAAAGTAAGTGTTCTCTTTCCTTCCTCCCATACCAGGAAGAGAATAGCTCTTATCGCTGAGGGGAGCATGTAAATACTGAGATGGGTCTGCATAAACAAGTCTTACTCCAATAACCCTGATCTTTCCTTGGTTTCCTCTGTATATATTTACCTTCCCGCAAGTACTGCTCCTAGAATTCAAGTCCCTTTTCCTTTGTCCTGTTACTTTTTCATAAATTTATTGCTCTTGGCCAAATGACATAGAATCACCCTGGGTCTGATTCTTGGGTCTAGATTTCTTTTCTGTGAAAGCCTCCCTGCATGTAAAAATTAAGATATTATCATCAAATAAAATTCATATGCCTTTCCTCCTGTTAATCTGACTTTTGTCAATGTAATTTGCAGGGGCAAATGAATCTAAGAGGGTAGAAGAAAGATTTTTTTCTCTCTCTCTTCTCCTACAGGTACCGTGGACTTGTGGGCACTAGTGTTAAAGAACCCACCTGCCAATGCAGGAGACATAAGAGATGCAAGTTTCATCCCTGGGTTGGGAAGATCCCCTGGAGTAAGAAATGACAACGCACTCCAGTATTCTTGCCTGGAGAATCCCATGAGCAGAGGAGACTGGTAGGCTGTAGTCCATAGGGTCACAAAGAGTTGGACACAATTGAAGCAACTGAACATACATGAATGCATAGGAATCATCTCAAAACCCATCTATCTTTTTCTGTATGGACTTCTAACTTGCCAAAACCGCTGGTTATCAGACTTTTGGTTTTAATCCCATAGTCTTATCATCTTACAGTAAGTTTATAGTATATATTAGTTTAGTTATACTTGTAGTGCTGTACTTGTAGGGGTTTGCTGGGTAGCTCAAACGGTAAAGAATCTGCCTGCAATGCAGGAGATCCAGTTTCCATCCCTGGGTCAGGAAGATCCCCTGTAGAAGGGCATGGCAACCCACTCTAATATTCTTGCCTGGAGAATCCCATGGACGGAGGAGCCTGGTGGGCTACAGTCCATGCAGTTGCAAAGAGTTGGACACGACTGAGTGACTGACACACACACAGTAGTGCTGCACCATCATTTCTGTGCATTATAAACATACATAGAAGTGGTTTAATTGCAGAGTATCAGTATTCTATTTCTTTCCTACTCCCTGATGGATCTTTTTTTATGGTAGTGGTTTTTGCCATACATTGACATGAATCAGCCATGGGTGTATGTGTCCCCCATCCTGAACCCCCCACCCACCTCCCTCCCCATCCCATCCCTCAGGGTCATCCCAGTGCACCAGCCCTGAGCACCCTGTTTCATGCATCAAACCTGGACTGGCGATCTGTTACACATATGATAATATACATGTTTCAATGCTATTTTCTCAAATCATTCCACCCTCACCTTCTCCCACAGAGTCCAAAAGTCTGTTCTTTATATCTGTGTCTTTTTTGCTGTCTCGCATATGGGGTCATTGTTACCATCTTTCTAAATTCCAAATATATGGGTTAGTATGCTGTATTGGTGTTTTTCTTTCTGACTTACTTCACCCCGATAGATATTTGAACCCTCATCCCACTCTGAAGAGCCATCTCCAAAACAGTCTTCTTTCAAGACCCAGAGCAAACTTAATTACAATAATTCTGGTTGTTTTGTTCTTGCTGTTTGCTCCCTGCATCTGTAATTGTATAACTGCATTTGTTTCTAGCCGCATGAAAGCTTTTAAGTTACAAATGGTTGCTCAAACTCCTGCTACTGCTGTAGCTTCCTCCAACTACTATTTGGGGCCCCTGGATCAGATATCCTCAATATGAGGATTAGGAGAATATGTTGCCTCACCAATTTAGGGACAACGCCCCTTCTCAGCTCGGAAGCAGTTATGGAACGAGAACGACGTCCCTTTTCCCTAGGCAACATAATTCTCCTAAAAGAAAAGGGGGGAATGAGAGAGTCATTTCCTAGGCAGGTTGATAGGGAGTCTAGGCGTCCCCAAGGAGAGAGGGGTCTGGAATTCTCAAGGAGGAAGAAAGGACAAACTTTTTTTCTTTCTCCACATTCCTTAGGATTATATAACAATAATGTATCCTGCCTAAGGACAGTCTTTGGATTCAACCTTCTGTTATCTTAAAATGATAATTATAGGAGTAGGTCTGATGAGGTCTTTACAACCTCCAGACACTCTTTGGATTATATAACCTCATTGTTAACACTAGCAAGCGGGTACTCTTTCTGCCCCCTTCTGATGCCTATGTCAGAAGCTTTCTCTATCTCCTTTATACTTTAATAAAACTTTATTACACACACACACACACACACACAAAATATGAATATAATCTTCTCATCTGCTTCAGACTAGGGTGGCTTCCCTTTGCACTTAGAATGCAACCCTGTCCTGGAGGCCAGCGAGCCCTCCTGCCCTCTTCCGGTCTGTCCTGTCTCCTTCTACCCCTGCTTCTCTGCCACTCTTGGCCTGACTCATAAGAGTCCTGCCATCTTGGTTTTCACTGAGTTTCTCAAGGGCTGTATCCTCTCACCTGTCACTGAGGTTTCATGTAAGTTAGTTTGAAGGCTTTCTCTACTCCTCATCTAATTTTCACACATTCTTTGAATCTGTCCTTTCATTTCCTCAAAGAAACCTTCCCTGACACTAGCCCTCTCTTTTCCCACTAATCCAAATCAGTTTTCTGCATACTGTGGTCTCATCTCATTTTAATGTTTTTCTTCAGAGAACTTATTACAATGGATAATTATACTTTTGGCATTGTTTGCATGATATCCACTTCTACCAATAGCGTCTATCAACAGATAGACTTCTGTGTGTCCTGCTTGGAACTGTAACCTTTTAAAAACATCTTTTCATCCTGGTGACTTGTACAGTAGAGCTTCCCAGGTGATGCAGTGGTAAAGAATCTGCCTGGCAATCCAGGAGACGCAGGTTCGATCCCTGGGTCAGGAAGATCCCCTGGAGTAGGAAATGGCAACCAACTCCAGTATTCTTGCCTGGAAAATTCCATGGACAGAGGAGCCTGGTGGGCTACAGCCCATGGGGTTGCAAAGAGTCAGACACAACTGAGCATGCACATGGCACCAGCACAGTATGTAACAAATAGTGAGTACGTGATACAATTTTGATAATTGAGCAGGTGAACAGTGATCATATTTTCCAAACCAAACAGCATGGTATACAGATTTGGAGGACAAGGACCCAGCCTGTTGGGAGTAAAGACTTCATAAAATCCAGGATATGGGACTGGTGCATTTCCTTCTTATTCTTATTACCCATGGGTCGAGCTGGTACTTGAAGCTCTTGTGATATGTGTATCAGGAAGACAGTATATCCAAAACTAAGCATATTGCAGAATGTGATGGGGTAATGCTTCTGCTTCTAAATGTGCCTCTCACCCCCTTTATTTTAATGCTGTCATTTTCTGCTAGGAGTTGCTGATGCGACAGTCCAGATCTCACTTTTATTGGGTTGCCTTGATTAGGGAATAACCCAGCCTTCCTAAATTATTCACAAGTTTCAGGCATTGCTGAGGACTAGCAACTGTCAAATATGGTAATTATCAGCTAGGCGGGAAGAAGGACCTGATTTAAAGTTATGCGTGTAAATTAGCAGGCAAAGCAGCAGTGGAGAAGTGAGCCTCTCCCTTCCTAAGTGCCCAGACCATTAAAGGCAAATGGGCATCTGCAGGGCCTGTGCTGGCTGCCCCCCACCCTTCACAGACAGAAAAGCAAATGCCACTCACGGTGTCGGTGATCCTGGGGCAGAGGGTCTGACATTGAGAGCCTGTGCTGTTTGGCCAGTGCTAACCTGCCTACACACATGTGACAGGAACATATTTTGAAACATCATTTGGGGCGTTTTCTTTTTTAAACTACCTTCCTGATAGTCAGATTTCTGGTGTCTTCTGTATCTCAGCCCTGACACCTGTGCCCTGCCTGAGGGGACGAGGGAGGTCACCATATAGTCAGAACACAAATGTCAGAGAAACACAGCTATCTATTCATTTATTTCTTTAGCAAATAATTTGTACAAATCTTCAGTTATACTCGGAGTTCTGATTCTAGAGATACGCTGTGATTAAATAATGGTCCCAGATGCTGGGAAAGATTGAAGGCAGGAGGAGAAGGGGACGACAGAGGATGAGATGGTTGGATGGTATCACTGACTCCATGGACATGAGTTTGAGTAAGCTCCGGGAGTCGGTGAAGGACAGGGAAGCCTGGTGTGCTGCAGTCCACTGGTTGTAAAATGTTCGACATGACTGAGCAACTGAACAACAACCTACCTCATGGAGCTTCCATCCTACCTGGGTAGAGATAAACAGATGATAAACAGAAACTAATAAGTAATCCATAAAAGTGCTATAGCAATAATGATAATACTAATCGTGAAACCAAGTTGAAAAGACAGGAAAGAAAGTAGGGGAGAGTATTTAAATATTTTAACCTTAATGATTTAAAATGTCATTTAAATAGTATTGCCAATTTGGCAAATTAAAATACAAGATGGTCAGTATGTGTATTATTTGTGGTTAACTGGAATTAAAGTGTAACTGTGTGGTTTCTCTTTTATTTTGTAAGTGGAAGTTTCTCAGTCATGTCCGACTCTTTGTGATCCCATGGACTATAGCCCACCAGGCTCCTCTGTCCATGGCATTCTCCAGGCAAAAATACTAGAGTGGGTTGCTATTCCCTTCTCCAGGGGATCTTCCCGACCCAGGGATCGAACCCGTGTCCTTTGCATTGCAGGCAGATTCTTTACTCTCTGAGCTACCACAGAAGCCCTTTATTTTGTGACCCTACCTTCAAATTGCACCTTGAATAATGTGAATAAACTGGCTTTAGGAAGCCCTGGAGAAAGAGCTGCCTGGGAAGGAGATTAGTATGTGGAAAATGCCCTAACTTAGGAAGAGTGTTGTTAGTCTCAGTTGTGTCCGACTCCTTGCAACCCCATATCCTGTAGCCCACCAGTCTCCTCCAGGCAAGAATAGTAGAGTGGGTTGCCATTTCCTTCTCCAGGGGATCTTCCCAACCCAGGGATCGAACTCAGGTGTCCTTTACTGCAGGCAGACTCTTTAGTCTGAGCCACCAGGGAAGCCCGACTTATGAAGAAGGAAGGTTATTCAGACCAGACTGTTTGGAGCCTTGTGAGCCATGGTGTAGATTGTGGATTTTAAGTAAGATAGAAAAGCACTGAAGAAATCATTTCAGAAGAGTGATATTATCTGATTTTTACTTTAAAAATATCACTTTGGCTTCAGGGTTGAGAACATCCTAGAGGAAAGAGAGAAAGTAGATGTAGGAGAGGAAAAAGTTCTTTTTTTTTCTTTCTTCTAGCCATCTTAGGTTCATTAGCTAGGACCCTGTAAATTAAACTGATGAAGGACAGATTAGTAAGAGACAAATAGAAGTTTATTGCATGCATCACACATATACATGAGAGAACTCAGTGATGAGTAACTCAAAGGGGTAGCCGAAACTTGGGCATATATAGCATCTTAACAAATGAATAATAAGTTTGCTGAGAATTGACGATATAAAAGAAAGGGACTTTGAGCTTCTAGGGGTGGCAGATTGTGGGATGGTAAATATAAGGGGAGAGCTGGTAAAAGATAAATATTGTTATAGTGAGGTTTGTTATATAGATCAACCTTATATAGATCTTTGTGCGTTTGGTGGATAAGAGTCTAGAGTTTTCTCCGGTGATTAAGACTCATCCTGACTTTTCTAGTGGAGAGGGGGTGGACTGAGAGTTTTCTTATGGTTGCTTCTTCTTAAATGTCTTCAGCTCAAATGACTCCTTGTGTCAAAGTGGCATATTTTGGGGGTGGCTTACTCTGAGCCCTTCCCAGAAAGGCCAGTGGAGGAGGCTGTTAGAATAGAACTGGCATAAGATGGTGTGGCTGTCAGGGGAGTGGGTGTGGTGGAGGTGATGATAAGAACTTAGATTTTGTATACATTTAAAAAGTAGAATTAACAAGAATTACCAGAGGATTTCATATAGGGGTGCTAGGAAAAAAATGACTCGAGAATGATTCCAAGACTTTTGGGTCTGAGTAACCATTTCAAAAGATGATAATGTCAGTAAGAATAACATATTTTTATTTCCACAAAGTTTTTCCAGTTGGAGACAAATACAAGATAGACTGGAGAAGAAATGGAGAGACAGGGAGGAATGGCCATTTGAAATAGAAAGATCTTAAGACTGATGATTGTCCAGCATCTGGAACTTCCAGGGAGCTGTGTGGAGTCCGAGTCACACTTGCCCTCGTGACTTTCTGATGAGAGCTGTCATTTGACTGTTGTGGCTCAGTCACTCGGTCATGTCTGACTCTTTGTGACCCCGTGGACTGCAGGATGCCAGGCTTCCTTGTCTTTTACTGTCTCTCGGAGCTTGCTCAAACTCATGTCCATTGAGTCAGTGATGCCATCCAACCACCTCATCCTCTATCGCCCCCTTCTCCTCCTGCCCTCAATCTTTCCCAGCATCAAGGTCTTTTTCAAGGAGTCAGTTCTTCACATCAGGTGGCCGAAGTATTGGAGCTTCAGCTTCAGTATCAGTCCTTCCAGTGAACATTCAGGGTTGATTTCCTTTAGGATGGACTGGTAGCAAAGTGTTGGCTGAAGTTGAGTACTGAAACTCACTTCTACATCCAAACCCACTCATATGAACAACTCTCTGCCTTCAATGGCTTGGGACTCTAAGGAGTATTCCACTTCTTCATCCTGAATATTTAGAGTGTGATCATAACAGTGGATGGCAAAGCCCCCAGAGATGTGATAGGCAGGTAAGCGGTCCCCCCGCAAAGATGTCCACGTCCTGATTCCTAGAACCTATGAATGTGTTATGTTGTTCAGTTGCTTACTCACGTCTGACTCCCTGAGTCCCCATGGACTGCAGCACACCCTGTTCTTTACTGTCTCCCAGAGTTTGCTCTAACTCATGTCCATTGAGTGAATGTGTTATGATGGGTGGCAAAAGGGAATTAAGGTTGCAGATAGAATTAAAGTTGCTAATGTGCTGATCTTAGCATAATAAGATTTTCCTGGATTGTCAGGTGGGTCCAGTGTAATCACAGGGTTTTTTAAAAGTGAAGGAGGGAGGCAGATAAGTCAGAACCAGAGTGATGTGATGGGAGAAAGCCTCATCTGCTTTTAAGTTGGAAGAGAATAGCAAGCCAAGGAACACAGATGGCCGCTAGAAGCTGGAAGACAAGAAATCATTGTTTCCTCAAAGCTTCAGAAAGGAAAGAAAGCCCTCCTGACACCTTAATTTTAGCTTATTTCAGACTTCTGACCACTATAAATGTAAGATTCTAAATTTGTGTTGTGTTGTTATAAGATTCTAAGATTGTGACCATCTGTTACAGCAGCAATGCAAAATCAAGACACTGCCCAACACTGAAGTAGATAAGACCACCTGATGTCTTCCATCGAGTAGAGTGAGTGATGATAGAACACATTCGTCCTCATACATTCAGTAGACTTCAAATTTGACTTGGCAGGGGGAGCCTAAAATGAGACAATTACCCTGATGGTTGAAAGCAACATATAAAATGTCGTATTTCTTCCAACTATCCAAATCCTTGCTTGAGTTATGAGTTACTATAGACTGAATGTTTGTGAACACCCCAAATTCACATGTTGAAAATTTAACCCATAATGTAATGATATGAGGAGATGGGGCCCTGGGAATTGATAAGCTCCTGACGGCACAATCCACTTGAATGGGATTAGTGCACTTATTAAAGAGACCCCAGAATGCTCTCTTGTCTTTCTGCCATGTGAGGACAGACAGACAAATTGGCTCTCTAGGAACCAGGATGCAGGCTCTCACCAGACACCAAATCTACTGCCACTTTGATCTTAGACTTGCCAGCCTCCCAGAATTGTGAGAAATAAGTTTCTGTTGTTTATAAGAATTTTGGACAATGGAAATTTATTTCTCACATCTTTGGGCTTCCTGGCATCTCAGATGGTAAAGAATCTGCCTGCAATGCTGGAGACCTGGGTTCCATCCTTGGGTCGTAAGATCCTGGGGGAGGGAATTGCTACTCACTCCAGTGTTCTTGCCTGGAAAATTCCATAGAGAGAGGAGCCTGGTGGGCTACAATCCATGGGGTTGCAAAGAATCGGACATGACTGACTAAGCGGCTAACACATAAGAGTACTGGGGTGGGTTGCCATTCCCTTCTCCAGGGGATCTTCCCCACCCAGAGATGGAGCCTGTTTCTCCTGCTCTGCAGGTAGATTCTTTATCATCTGCACTACCAGAAAAGCCCACAGATATGTGTGTTAGTCATTCAGTCATGTGCAACTCTTTGTGACCCCATGGACTATAGCCTGTCAGGCTCCTCTGTCCATTGAATTCTCCAGGCAAGAACACTGGAGTGGGTGGCCTTTCCCTTCTCCAAGGGATCTTCTGCCCCCAGGGATTGAACCTGGGTCTCCTGCATTGCAAGTGGATTCCTTACCGTCTGAGGCACCAGAAAAGCCCATAAGTCACCCAGGTTATACTATTTTGTTACAGCAACCTGAACTAAGACATTTGCTCAGCTTTCCAGAATGAACTAGGAGTCTTTGAGTTCAGTCTGTTCTGTGTAGAACACGGACCTTTTCTGTAGTCTTTACCCCTATTCTGTAAGTTCCTTCAAAGGGCAAGCTATGTTTTATTCAGTAGTATTAACCTAGTACTTAGCAAATGACTGCTGGACAGAGAAAGAAATGAATGAATAAATGAGTGAGTGAATGCCTCTCTTTCCTGTTTTGACAAATGTGTATGGTGGGCTGGTGTGTGTGTCACAACTGTGTGTTGGAAGATCACAAGTTAAGCTTGAATTCATGCAAGCCATTTTGCAAGGCCTAGTTTGACAGACCCATTTGTTATGCAAGGTCATATTGTTGTTATTGTTGTAATTGTTGTCTCTCAGCATAAATATGGGCCCGGAACCAAGCGTTAAAATGCAGTAAATCCTTGGCATCTATTCTCTTTCTTTGTAGCTTGGCCTGACCTCTGACAAGCCAGAGGAGAACCAGCTTGAGTAGTGGCCTGTGGCCCTGCCAGACTGCTGTAAGAATGACAGCTTTGGCTCACGAATGGGAACAGGGCATCAAGAGGGGGATTCGGTCAGTCTGCAGGGGAGACTGGAACTTGGTTGGCTTGGAGGACTGGAACAGAGGGCGAGGCAGGGTGGAGTGAGAGAACATTAAACTGAGTGAGGGCTGGGTTGTTTCAGGTTAATCTGAGATGCATTTGTTCAGAGATTGTTTGCTCTTCTGAATGCTTTGTACAAAGGCACTGTGCAAAATACCACTAAGGAGGCAGGGAGTCATCACAGCTGATGTTTCCTTCCTGTTTATTGTGTGTGGTGGGCACTGTGTTGAGCAGTGTTAAAGTAGTATCTCATTTACTCCTCAGAACAAGTCCACGAGTGCAGAGCAACTATGACACTCAGCAAACTGATGAGGAAACTTCAGTTTCATGACAGTAAAGGCCATGGGCACCCAGTACATGGCAGAGCTGGTTATTTATTTATTTATTTTTAATGAATTTATTTATTTTAATTGGAGGCTAGTTACTTTACAATATTGTAGTGGTTTTTGCCATACATTGACATGAATCAGCCACGGGTATACACATGTCCCCCATCCTGAACCCCTCTGCCCCCTCCCTCCCCATCCCATCCCTCAGTGTCATCCCACTGCGCCAGCCCTGAGCACCCTGTCTCATGCTTTGAACCTGGACTGATGATCTATTTCACATATGGTAATATACATATTTCAATGCTATTCTCTTAAATCATCCCACCCTCGCCTTCTCCCACAGAGTCCAAAAGTCTGCTCTTTACATCTGTGTCTCTTTTGCTGTCTCGCATATAGGGTCATTGTTACCATCTTTCTAAATTCCATATATATGCATTGCTGCTGCTGCTAAGTCGCCTCAGTCGTGTCCGACTCTATGCGACCTCATAGATGGCAGCCCACCAGGCTCCACCGTCCTTGGGGTTATCCAGGCAAGAACACTGGAGTGGGTTGCCATTTCCTTCTCCAATGCATGAAAGTGAAAAGTGAAAGTGAAGTCGCTCAGTCCTGTCCGACTCTTAGCAACCCCATGGACTAAAGTCCATCAGGCTCCTCCATCCATGGGATTTTCCAGGCAAGAGTACTGGAGTGGGTTGCCATTGCCTTCTCCGATATATGCATTAATATACTGTCTTGGTGTTTTTCTTTCTGACTTATTTCACTCTGTATAATAGGCAGAGCTGGGTATTTAAACTGATGTCTGATTTAAAAGCCTGTTCTCCTAACTTATGCACATACTGGCCTGGTCTTTAGCCACTGAACCTCATACTTAAATTGCTCTACTTTTCTCTTAGTAGCAGACACAATTACAGAAGTTATAATATGAACAAAATGGGAGAAATGCTGCAAGGAAGGAGTGGACTTAGCATTACGGGAACAGAAAACTTCTGGGAATGCCATTTAGGCAGGAATATGCAAATAATCAGAGAAGGCAATGGCAACCCACTCCAGTACTCTTGCCTGAAAAATCCCATGGACAGAGGAGCCTGGTAGGCTGCAGTCCATGGGGTCGAGAAGAGTCAGACGACTGAGTGACTTCACTTTCACTTTTCCCTTTCATGCATTGGAGAAGGGAATGGCAACCCACTCCAGTGTTCTTGCCTGGAGAATCCCAGGGACGGGTGAGCCGTCTATGGGGTCGCACAGAGTCGAACACGACTGAAGTGACTTAGCAGCAGCAGCAATGCAAATAATAGTGGTAGCTATTGAGTGTTTACTGAGTCAGGCATTTTACCTCCATTCAGTCACTCATTCAAAAAATATTTACTGTGAACCTACTATGCATCAGGCACCTTTCTAAGAATGAAGGATGCATCAAAAAATGAAACAAATATACTTGTTTTCTTTAATCTTGCACTGCAGTAGAGAGAAACAAAGAATAAGCTGTATATAGTTTATACACACACACTCACACATATGTTCATATATACACATTTAAAAATGTTACAGGATATTAAACACAATGGGAAAAAGGAGGAGGAAGGCAAGAGGGTATTTTAAATGGAGTCCTCAAGAAATAGCGTGTCCTGAACTATCTCTTTGAATCCTCACAACACTTCTGAGTCAGGGACTATTTCTGTGTCCCCTTTCCAAATGGAGAAAAAGGGCTTAGAGAAACTAACTAGATTGCTCAAGAAGATAATGGATCTGGGATACCAGCTTGAGCATATGGACTCCAGAACCTGTATTCCCAAACCCTATGCTATTCTTACTCCCCAGTAGGCTTTTAAAACTTTGCTTCTTCCCCCTCATCTAGGAACTGATTGAGCTGTTATGGCTGTCGGGGGCCCTGTTTGACCTTTCCTGTGACTTGCTGAGTCTGTTTCTCTATGAGCCCAGCTCAGCCTCATCTTACTGAGTCCCCAGCAAAGGTCACAAGAGCTTCAGCAGCTTCAGTCCCTGCCATCTGCCCACCAGAATCCACCTACAGCTCAAGAACCATGTGTGTGCAGCCTCAGGGGTTCAACATTTGTTTCTCCTGCTTTCTCTACCATGAGCCAGGTCTTCTGATTAATGAACCGTATTTGCACCTATTACATCCTGTGGAAACTGGGTCTTGGGCCAGCAGAGGCCATTTCAGGGACCAGTTTTCAAAGCTGGGCTAGTACTCTCCAGCCTGAGGATTAAAAAGCCATTCCTGTCCCCTTCTTCACAAAGGCTCCAAGTCTAATAACAGTTTGGAGCCACTCTGAGTCAGCTCCTAGTATGAGATGGCTATCGTTGGAAAAGAACTGGATTGACGATCTCCAAATAGCATCACAGAGTGCTTTTCTGGAAAGCCTGGTCTTTGAGGAACCCGCCTAGTCTGATCTTGAGGTCCCTTCTAGTGATCTTTGGTGTACACATGGGTACTTTGTTGGGTCTTCTAAGCCCACAGGGGATAGCCTAGGGCAAGATTATCAGGAATTTTAATTTACCCTTGAAGCATAATATTTTGTCATATACTTAGTAGGCACCATATTCCTATGAGGTAGATACAATACTCTTAGCTTCATCTTATAAATGGCCAAACTGAGGTACATGGGAGGTTAAGTCGTCTAAGGCTAAATTATGAGAAGCAGGGCTGGATTAGAAATGGAGTGCTGTCATAACACCTGGAAAATATTTTCTCTAGATGCTGGGGACACATCCAGACAAGAGATCCCTGACTTCAGGAAACTTACAGCCTAGAAGGGAGACAATCAGGTAAAACAAAAATACCAGTGAGGGGTTATTTCTTAGAAGTGGGATAAAGTACAGGTAGATGACTGGGCCAGAGCATCCAGGGGAATGATTGGGACTTTGCTTCTCTTTCCTCACTCACAACATTTTTGTCTCTCCAGTAGCATCCTATGCTTTATTTGACTCACTCTCTCCATAAAATGTGTCTGGCTGTTTTCCAGCTCCTCATGATTCTTTTTGGGGACCATCTTGAAACGTGTTCAAATGAGGCAGCCAGTTTTAACAGCTAATCTATTACCTTAAGCTCTAAATTATCTGTCACTGATAACAAAGTACTCCAAAATGTGATGGCTTACACAACAGCCTTTTTATTATGTCATGATTTTCTGGGGCAGGAGTTTAGCTGGACTTTGCTGGGCTGTGCTGCTCCACCTGGCGGTGACTTGGGCCCATGATGGTATCACCTGTGTGCCTGGCATCTTGCAGGGGCACACGGAAGGCTGAACTCCCTATCTGTAGTTTCATTGCAGGACTTCCCCGTGAGGCTTTCTAGCAAGTCGTCAGAATTCTTAGCATGTTGATCCAGCTACTGAGGGAGACCATGGTTGAGGCCGCCTGCTCTCTTAAAGGCTGAGAACCAGCAGAGCATGACTTAACACTCTTCTTTGTTGATTAAATCAGGTGCACGCTAGCCCAGGTCCAAGGAGAAGAGTACACTCCACCTTTGGTTGTGAGGAATGTCAAAGAATTTGTGGCCATCTTTCATTTACTACAGTTTCTGGTTCACTTGGCATTGAACTTGTATGAAGGAGTAATGTATTTCTAATAAAATATTGCCTCTGAAGACTGGTTGAAGCTGAGTTGCTACAACCTTTAATATATATTTAGTGTTCAAATAAGACAACTTGACTTTCTCAGAGCAATGAATGTAGAGTGATTGCCTTTTCCTGCATACGTGCCTGCTCATTTGCTCAGTCATGTTCGATTGTTTAGCAACCTCATGGACTGTAGCCCACAGGCTCCTGTCTCTGTGGAATGTTCCAGGCAAGAGACACTGATGTATAGAACAGTCTTATGGACTCTGTGGGAGAGGGAGAGGGTGGGAAGATTTGGGAGAGTGACATTGAAACGTGTAGAATATCATGTAAGAAACGAGTTGCCAGTCCAGGTTCGATGCGCGATACTGGATGCTTGGGGCTGGTGCACTGGGACGACCCAGAGGGTTGGTGTGGGGAGGGAGGAGGGAGGAGGGTTCAGGATGGGGAACACATGTATGCCTGTGGCGGATTCATTTTGATATTTGGCAAAACTAATACAATTATGTAAAGTTTAAAAATAAAATAAAATTAAAAAAAAAAAAAGAATACTGGAGCAGGTTGCTATTCCCTATTCCAGGGGCTCTTCCTGACCCAGGGATGGAACCTGCATCTCTTGCATTGGCAGGCGGAGTCTTTAGCACTGAGCCACCTGGGAAGCCCCATCTTTTAATAAACACAGGCAAATTGATAATTTCCAAATGCCATTGTTCAAAGGAATGGGGATATTTAGATCATCCTCGCATTTTTGGCAGAGGGAGTAAATGTGCGATGGAGAGGAAGCAGGTTTGGGAAGGGAACTCTAGGCTGCTCAGGAAAAGCTGTGGAAAGATACTTGGAGAGAAAGTGGATTACATTCATTCCAACAGGAGGAGCTGTTGAAGAATTCCCAAGAAAAGCACAGAGATCAAGAGTGGAGACAGTTAAGATTCCTAGAGGCAGTCCCAGGGAAATGACTACTTCTAAAACTGTTCTAGGCACATTGTAGGTGCTCAGTTAAGTGTTAAACGACAAAAAAAATCGTGATGAGTTGGCTGTGGAGATGGCATCTAGATCAGGCATCTTAGAAAGTAGACCTGAAAATAAAGGAACTTTTACATTATTTGAGGAGAATTAAATGAAATTATTTGGGTGACCAAGAAACCACACTTAGTATACGGCAGATACTCAAAAAATATTATTTGCATTCTATTTTTACTTTTTACTTCTTTAGACTATAAGAGTAAGTGGGGAATAAAAGTAGAACTAAAGGATAGTTTTACCTTTATGAGTTAAAATAGAGAGCTGAGTTAACCAGTAGAGCTTTCTGAAATGATGGAAATATTCTTCACCTGTTACTGACTGTTAGGTGTCTGGCCCCAAGAAAGGTTCTCCTGTGTGGTGTCATTTGAGCCAATAGACTGAGATGGAGTTTGGTTCAGAAGAAAAAGAAAGCTTTTTTTTTTTAATATTCATTTATTATTTTTATTTATTTATTTGGCTGTGCCGGGTCTTAAATGCAACACGTGGGATCTTCTTTGTTATGGCAATGCAGGATCCTTAGTTGCTGCTTATGAACTCTTCACTGTGGCAGATGGAATCCAGTTCCCTAACCAGGGATGAATCAAGGCCCCCTGCCTTAGGGAGCGTGGAGTCTTAGCCACTGGATCACCAAGGAAGTCCCAGGCAAGTTCTGTTCTTTGGTCAAAGAATGGAAAGATGTGAGCTTCAGCTCTGGAGCACAGGCAGTCCCTGAGAAGCCGTGGGTAGGCTGCTTTGCGGGGAATTCAGCAGCAGGGAGGGGCGTATGGAGAGTGGAGTTCTCGCGAGGTTCAGGGTCCAGCTCTCAGGGCCTGCTCTCTGCCGCCATCTTGAATTGCAGCCCTGGGCCAGAGCTTCTGCCCACGGTCCAGAGCAGAAGCCTAGCTGTTTGGCACTGGGAACCCTGGTCTGAAGCACCGAGTTCAAGGCCTCTGCCTGCTGCACCCTACGAGCAGGTGAAACTAGACTGAGCTCCAAGGAAAACTAAAGGTTAGACTTTATTTTGTTACCCAGATTCTATTTTTATTTTCTGGGTATTGTTAATGGGCTTTGCTGGTGATATATCTGCACTGTTCAATATACTCACCTCTGACCACATGGAGCCTTTAAGCCCTTGAAATCTGCTGGTGTGACTGAAGCAGTAAATTAAAAATTTTCTTTTTAAAATTTCTTTTTCTTTTACTCAATTCACATTTAAGTTTAAATAGCCTCTTGGGGCTGCTGGTTATGTTATTGTATAAGAGGATTTACTTAATACTGATTTGAAACAAAACGTCTATAAGATGGTACTCATTAACCTCAAGTGTGTAAAATGGGTACCTTGAAATTCTTTCAGACTCTAGCACAGTTAAATAGTTTATTGAATTAATTAAGGAGGTAGGAGAAAAAGTTAGGCTTATGGCTGCTGCTGCTGCTAAGTCGCTTCAGTCATGTCTGACTCTGTGCGACCCCATAGACGGCAGCCCACCAGGCTCCCCTGTCCCTGGGATTCTCCAGGCAGGAACACTGGAGTGGGTTGCCATTTCCTTCTCCAATGCATGAAAGTGAAAAGTGAAAGTGAAGTCGCTCAGTTGCGTCTGACTCTTAGCGACCCCATGGACTGCAGCCGACCAGGCTCCTCTGTCCATGGGATTTTCCAGGCAAGAGTACTGGAGTGGGGTGCCATTGCCTTCTCCATGCCATTGGCTAACAGGAAGCAAATATAGAAACCTAAATATAAATGTATTATAAGAGTTTAAGACTGAAAGAGGGTAGTAATTTAGGGACCAGCTGGTTCTGCTGGACAGAAAAGACCCTGGAGCTTGTCAGTAACTATTGGAATTCTATAATTTGGTGTAACAAAGAAGTTTAGAGTGATTTCCAACCAACAAATTGAGTGAAATAAGTATTATTTATATTCACCTGGCATAATTTGTTATTCGACTTTTTCGAATGGCAGTAACGGAACTGCAGCAGTTAAACCACATTCTCCAGAGTACCAGTACTACTGCCAAGAACAGAAAACTTTCATCTTCCAAAGCCTCAATCAGCCAGCTTCTCATCTGCATCCCATAAATCATCAAGAAGGAACAAGCTCATTATCTCAGCACTAGGGACAAAAGTCTTTTACATGACACTGAACTTCTGACTGCTGCAAAACATGGCAGCTTGCCATCGTATCTTTAACAGGTGTGTTGGCCCCTTGAACAGACTGAGCCAGAAGTTTGAGACGATGGCCTGAAATTTTAATTTGTTATATGCTGTGACTTGTGGTGGGCCCATGTCCAAAAGTAATTGGGTCCAGTGGCTTGTGAATGTTTTGTCTTTTTAATAGGTTTGGGGAGACGTGGGAGTGTCTCTCCCTCAAAACATCCTCTCTTAGATGTTAAGGATTAGGGGAACTTCTCACTCTATTTTGGAAGGTGTTTCAATTCTGCTTTTCTGAAGAGCTGGGTAGGAGCTCCCAGGTACAGCCTATTACAATGTCCTATACACTTACCCTTCTGCATTCACATATTCAAATAAGGATTTTTGAAAATGTTTGAAACCATATTTGAAAATACAGTTCCAGAAAATCCCAAAAAGCAAGATTTAAATTTGCCCTGTGATGGCAACTATTTACATAGTTTTTTACATTGTATTAGGTGTTATATGTTGGAGAAGGCAATGGCACCCCACTCCAGTACTCTTGCCTGGAAAATCCCATGGATGGAGCCTCGTAGGCTGCAGTCCATGGGGTCGCTAGGAGTTGGACACGACTGAGAGACTTCACTTTCGCTTTTCACTTTCATGCATTGGAGAAGGAAATGGCAACCCACTCCAGTGTTCTTGCCTGGAGAATCCCAGGGACGGGGGAGCCTGGTGGGCTGCCGTCTCTGGGGTCGCACAGAGTCAGACATGACTGAAGCGACTTAGAAGCAGCAGGTGTTATATGTAATTTAGAGATGATTTAAAGCATATGGGAAGATGTGCGAAGGTTATATGCCAACACTATGCCATTTTGTATAAGAGACTTCAGCATTTGCAGATTTAAGTCCTGGAACCAATCCCTTGTGTGTACTGAGGAATGACTGTGCCGCCATCTTGTAGTTCCCTCTCTACATAATGGTTCTGGAGCCTTCTGAATTACCCAAAATGTGATTCCTGTGTCATATAAAATTCACTATGATTTCTAGTAAGATAATAATATGTCCAGAAAAGTCTCTCAATTTTCACCTCCCTTTCTAAAGATGGAAATACTGTGAGTGTTGCATGGAGGGTGTTCTAGTTTTGGGTATTCTCTTGTTCCCTGGTCAAAAAAAGATAAAGTTGTTAGACATAAAAAAGCATTTAATCTATAATAAGCGTCATCTTCTGTAATGGTCAGATGATACTTATTTTTGGCTTTTGAGCCATTTGATCTTTGTTGTAACTACTCAGTTGGTAACAAAGGCAAAAATAATGTGTTGATGAATGAGTGAGTCTGTGTTCCAGTAGGCTTTGTTTGTGGGCCCTGAAATTTGAATTTCATATAATACACATTTGTGATTAATGTTCTTTTTTTTTGATGTTTTTCAAATATTTATTAACTTGCAGGCTGCCAAAAACAACAGCAGCAAAGCACAGATGGGAGACCACATGACCTATGGGCTGCAGTTTGCTAACTTTTACTCTTTAAGATATAGACATATATAACTAAAGTGAAAACATTTCATAAATGTTGTTTTATTGTAGATATTACCAGATTCTAGCATTCTAGAGTTATGAAAGGATTTATGTTTCTATCCTTATATATAGACTTAAAAACTGCAGTTTATTTACAATGAGCATCTTTGTAAGTGGATAATTTAAATAATGAAAGAAAAAGCATATTGCTGTAGTACATAGATAACTGATTAACGGTGTGAGAGTTCAGGATTTTCTGTTCAACTCTGATGCTAAGCCAGGACTTAATACATTAGATTTTCTCATCTCTAAAACGGGAATAATTCTGACTCTTCGATCCTTATAGGACTGTGATAAAAACCAAATGAGACTATGCTCCTGGAAATTCCTGGAAAAGATCAAGTGCTACATATGTGTAATTTTCCAGGAGCATCCCAGAAGTTCTTGGGCTGGTATAATTTCTCTTAACAACTGTGTGGGAAAGTACTGCTATACAAATGGATAAATATAGGTAGATATTTTTATATTCATGTGGGGGTGATTTGCAGAGAAAAATTATATATCTTGAATATTTTATCTTTTAGCAGTAACAGAAATCTTTCCATATGTATGTATTTTTACAATCATGCTACAAACTGCTGCTTCATTTAGAATATTGTTTTCTCTGATTTATTCCAAACACAAAGATGGCCAAAGGAGATGAAATATACTGCATGCATCTCATGCATGGAAAGATATATATAAAATAATGGGTTGAGAGTTGGATTAAAGAAAGACAAAGGCATCCATACAGGTGGTTCTACTGAAAGAATACTAACTGACAAGATATGAAAGATGTCTTTTTGACTTGCTGCTGTTCAGGAAGATATTGGTACAAACAGTTGTATGTGTGCTTGTGTTTGTGGGTGTGTGTAAATGAAAGTGAAGGAACATATGTCAATACAGTGTTCTACAGTGGGGAAACAGCTTTGAGTAAAAACATACATTTAAAATCATTCCATTTATTTCATTTTTGTTTGATTGATTTTCTAAAATACTTTTTTTTTGACCTGCATGAAATAATTCAATGAAAGACTGGAAAACATTGTGAAAAGGGTAAATTTTGTTTGTGTTTCTTAGGATATGAAATCACTTGTCCCCTAAATGGAGGGTTTTAATTAAAATAGATGAGAAACTAGGGAAAGAAGAGGAGAAAGACATTTAAACATATTTTTCTTGTGTAAGGCTTTCCATGTTTTCTTCATAACAGTTGAATTTCCCTTCTGGGCTTTGCAATATAGTTTGTATAATTATTTTGGAGAAATGAGAAATGTGAGAAGGAAAATGAGGTATTTTAGTACTGGTCCCAAATATATGCTACATCTGGCTGATTTCAGTTAAGTCTCCAAGCGCTACTATAACAGTGTAGATGTCATGAGTTATGATGATGTAAAGTTTTATATTTCCCACTTCTGACACTCATTTTCACAGTGCTGGCATCTCTGGTCACTTGTTCTTTGTTTTTCTGCTGTCACTATATATTCACATAATCCTTGTCCTCTTTTGTTCTTCTATATTTTTAATATTAATTATGCTGTTGTTAATAACATGCCCAGTCTTTTCTGATTTGTATGTATGTCTGTGATATTGGCAGCCATGCTCAAGAAATTTGCCTTCAGGTGAGACTAGCCTAGTGTTTCTCATAAATTTATAGGAGAAAGAGCTTTAAGTGATGGGTCAATACTAACGAAAGTTTTTCTCATTAGGTATACACCAGAAAGTCCTGGCATACTTGTGGCTAGGTTTAGCCTTAATTAGAGGAGACTCTAAGACACATTGATACTAGATTCAAAATTTCACAGTGTAAAACTTGTAGGGACTATAAAATCCAGTGATGCCCAATCCGAGTATAGAAACCTCCATCATGTTATATCAGAAACCCACTGAAGGAACAAGCTGTTCAAAAAGAGCCCAGTGTGTTAAATTCCAAATCCTTGGGCATAGTTTGAAAGCTGGAACCAAGTTTAAACGCAGAGTTTTGTGTATTATCTTGAAATTTGTAGACCCTGGATTTGGTCTGTTAAGGTCAATGGAAACTGCCTGTGCTATGTAGGGGCAGTACTACCCAGGGGATGAGAAATCAGCCCTGGAGTCAGATGTATCCAGTTTTAATTCCAGCTCTGTTCTCTACTAGGTGAGCAAACTTGGGCAAGCTACTATAGTCACTGAACCTCAACTTCCCTCTCTTGAAAATGGGTATAAAAACTGTACCTGCTAGGGGAAATCCAATGAAGTAAATCATGTAAAATGCTTAGCATGTACTCATGTTTAGTACCATGCCTGGCCCATCATAAACGCTCCATAAATATCTTTAGGCAGAGAATAGCATACTGTCCTTGTAGGGGAGTACAAAAAAAGTGTTCAGCCTGTTTTCGAGGAGGTGTTGATCTTTCTAAATATTGAAGCCCAAACCCCAGGAACAATGTCAAGAACTCTCTCTCTAATGTGTATCATTTAAGTCCCCCAGGAATAGCTGTGATCAACTGATAGTGTATTAAGGATTCCAAGGAGGGAAAGATCAGAGTTCTTTTAGAATGGAATTGTGTGGGAGGATTTCTTGAGGCCAGTGGTTGATCTGAGTCTTTCAGAATTTAATAGACAGGAGAGGAAGAGAGCACTGAGGTCAGGGCATTTGGGGCTGGGAAAATATAAACCACACCCTAATGGTAATCTAGTGATGTAGTTTTGACCTCATGTGAAAAGGTTGCTGCTTTTAGACCACATTCCAATCACAGTCATTACAGTTATCAAAAATCTGGTCAATCCAAAAATAGAAAAATTGGCTCCTTATCAAGTGTTATGCACCTGGAACCCAGATTCATGATCCCTGGGTTGGAGCCTAAGTTTGGCCAATGTGTGACACTGAGCAAGGCTTTTGCCCCCTTGGTGATTCCATTTTCCTCTTTCAGAGGAAGGTGTTAAGAGTTAAATTTAATGTTATCAATGGAGATGCCTAGAATGACACTTTGTGATTCTGCACTTGCTTTATGATAATCCTTCCAACTTTTAACTCCATACCCTCTCTCTCACCTCATTTAGACACTGGTTGCTTGGGGAAATATTATTTGGAAGGAATTTGGATTTACTCCATTTGTTTTTCAAAGGCAGTGGTCTTGTGTTTTTTGGGGGTTTTGTCATTTAGAGCACCTCCAGTGTAGATCATCTCATTTGATTCTCACAACACTGGGAAGTGGACAGAGAATTCCGGGAAAGGAGATCCAGCCGAGTGCACAAGGGCTGGCTCCTGGAAAGACAGTGGGACTGTCAAGAAAGACACAGATCCTGCTCACTTCATTGCCAAGGAGACTGGGCTAACAGACTGTCTCCTGTACACCGGGAAGGCCATAGGTCTGAGAATTAGATTATTATCAAAGAAACACCGGGGCAGGGATTTTAGCTTTTCATGTGCTGAAGGGTTCCAGGGGTTCCTTTCTGGAATGCAAAGGATAACTGCTTTATCAGGTATGTATTTTAGTCCATAAACAGTCTTTTAAAATTTTAGTCCCTTCTGTGGCTCTGTGAGTTTTACTTGGAAAACTTTGGAAAACTTTAAGACATGGTCTGTGCAGCCCAGACAGTCTGGATTGGAAAAATGGCACGCAGAGATCCATCACATACATAATTGGGCTCATCTCATCTCCTTTGAGCTGAGGGTTCAGTGAATGGGAATAATGGGGGAAATCACACCAGAGTAAGTGTTTTCACCTGTGTGAAGACCAGATGGCAAGCTGACATGCGAAGAGGGCTGTGCATATATGCAGGGAGGTGCCTTTGGGTCTGGCATTGTCCTCTGAGATGGCCTTGTGCCTCCATGCTGTTCAGTTCATCTTCTTCCCCAGACAGGACTTGACAAGTCATCTGTTCATGGAAGACACTTCCGGAGATAACCTTCAACATTTCCAGTGGAGGATCCAGTCCCTGCAGGAAGTGCCTTGCAGAACCTCGGCATGCTTATTAAAGAGCAAATGTTCTGAGAGAGCAGGAAATGGCTTCTCTCTCCTTTTCCAGTCATGTGTACCCTCTGGGGCACACCTGCTCCACTCCCATGCCGCCTGTTGCTTCTGTGGGGTTGACAGTGGTGGGGGTGGTGTGCAGAGTTTTATTTACTTTGTTACATTATTTACGTTTTCGGATTATTCCTGGGATGAATTGCTATGAAGCCCACATTTACTTAGCATAAACTTCGGTAACAGCTTAATAGAAATTAAATTTCAAGTCATCTCTCTTTGAGAAATATTAGGATTTATTAGTGGGTCCCCCCAAAAACTAATTCATCTGCATGGATACATTTCAGCCTTAAGTAATGGAGGAAACTTTGTGTGCTATTGTCTGTAATTATATTCAGCACATTCCCTTCTTCCCCTCTCCCCTTTCTGTATCCTCTGATGATTAGCCTGGTGGGAGAAGCCTTGTCTTTGCCCAAGGCCTTAGGAAAGCAGTAATGGTCCCCAAGAGAGAAATTGGCTGTACTGAGAGATAAAGGAGGGAAAGGAGGAAGAGAGTGAAAATAAGGAAATGGTCAGGTCACAGCCCATGACTTATAAAAACATGTTGAAGCGAAAAGAAATGAACATGTTAAATCTAAGAAGTATGAAATGGCTTTCTCATGAATCTCTAAATGGCTGAAAGAAACCGCACAGTAGTTAAGCATCCCTGCTTGTGCTGTGGGCCAGGAAAAAGACGGTGCGTGCTCTGTGCTGTGGCCAAATCAGTCTCCTAGAAGAACAGCTTGATCATGTCATTCCTGTGCTCAAGAACAAACACCTAAGGGAACTGGGAGGATTCTGCGTCCCAATTTTGCCACTTGCCCATTTGCCCTTGGGTAATGCACTGGCCTCTTGTTGCTTCAGTGCGTTCATGTCTTAAACGGTAAAGTGATGAAACCTACCTCTCGTGGTAATTATAAGGATGACACGTAATAATGTAGGTAAAACTCTTCGCACAGTGATGCATAATCAGATCATCAGTGCTTGTTGTTATTAATAGATAAGGTACGTCTTTCTTGGCATAGCATTCAAGGTCTTTTACCATCTCTCACCTACCTGTCTTTAAGCAGGATGTCCTGCCATTCGACTCCAGGAGATCTTTCCTCCAACTAAAGCAGTACCATGCATTACAACTTGATGTGTGTTCCATTTCCTTTATTACCTGGTAATCCCTTTTTGTGTAAGAGATGAGATCTTAGTTTCAGAACTCCCAGTGACCAGATGAGTCCTTATAAAATGCAGATGCATCCCTACTTATGAAAAGACTAGGTTCACAAAACCTGAAAATTTAAGCCCATGTGTTTGTAAATCCATAGTGTTTTTATTTATTTATTTATTTTAAAATATACATTTTATTTATTTTAATTGGAGGTTAATTACTTTACAATATTGTATTGGTTTTGCCATACGTCAACATGAATCCTCCACAGGTATACATGTGTTCCCCATCCTGATAGTGTTTTTAAAAGGATTTAAGCTTGTGGGTAGGACACCAATTCAGCCTTGAGTTTTCCTCTATGTAAATTGAAAGAGCTGAATGAGATGATTCATCAATAAACTTGAATCTCTCCAGCTTAAAAGTATTGTGATTTTATTTAATCTGTGTTAATTTTAGTTTTGTCAGGTTTCCATGGTGCCAAGCATCACCAACATAAAGCCTGATTAGCCAAAATAGTGATCATTTCAAATACCCAGATGTTTCATATTATTAATATATAGAATATATATATTTTTTAAAACATATTTTTCTGTTTTCAACAAGATGCTTGTACGAGACTATTCTTCACTGTGGATTTGGCAAGGGAAAGCCAGCCAAAGTGAAGCACATGTTTGGAAGATTTAGAAGATGTTGCTAATCCTTATGTAATTTTGTCTGTTTCATGCATTCTTGAATAGTCTTTATAAGAAAGTAGTAAAGGCAAGGATTTCCAGCTGTTATCAATTGTTCTTGAATTTTGTTTTCATTAATGGAGCTACCCTTCCCTTGTGGAAAACTTTGGGAGAGAGTGTTGACACCAGCCAGAATAACACTCCCTCTAGAAAAAGAGATGGGTCATTAGTCATATAGGTGGTAGCTTCACAGAGTTGCAGACGGTATTAGTTTCCAAATCTGTGGCTGACCTCATCTCTAGAAGTGTGCTGATGAATCCAGTGAAGTTAGTATTTTCTGGAAACGAGAGTAAATAGCTAATGCTTAGTAAATTACCCAAATTACTGAAAGGGACCTTGGATTCCATAAAGAATTAAATTTGCCTCATGTGACTGAGTGAGCAGTTTCTTTCAATAGGTAATTTGTTTAATAGTGAGCTCAGCCAATATACAATATTCTTTCAAATCCTATTGAGAAAAAGAATTTGCATTTCAAAACTCTTTTCAAGTTCTAAACCAGTGGATGAATCTTTTGCACAATATCTGAAAGTGTAAAACCAGTACGCAATCACTCTGGTCATCGCCTGTATGTGCATGAGACTGTTGGACAGGGTATGGTGGTTCAGGTGGTAAAAAATCTGCCTGCCATGTAGGAGACCCATGTTCAATCCTGGGTTCAATCCAGGAAGATCCCCTGGAGAAGGAAGTGGCAACCCACTCCAGTGTTCTTGCCTGGAGAATTCCATGGACAGAGGAGCCTAGCGGGCTACAGTCCATAGGGTCACAAAGAGTTGGACATGACTGAGTGACTTTCACTTTCATCAAAATTAGTTCCCACATAATTGTTCCATTCTTTTGGTAAAAGTACTGAATAATTTAGAAAACCTTTTATGGTTCAAAGTCTTTACTTAAAATAGACAGTGAAGGTGTCAACTAATACAAAATGTGAATTACAGAATGAATGTAAAAGAATTGAAGGAAAACAGTTTAATTTCCTTTAAATTTATTTTGTTGTTGTTGTTGTTCAGTCACTCAGTCATGTCCCACTCTTTTTGACCCATGGACTGCAGCACACCAGGCCTCCCTGTCCTTCACTATCTCCCCAAATTCTCTCAAACTCATGTCCATTGAGTTGGTGATGCCATCCAACCATCTCATCCTTTGTCGTCCCCTTCTCCTCCTGCCTTCAGTCTTTCCCAGCAACTGGGTCTTTTCCATCGAGTCAGCTCTTCGCATCAGGTGGCCGAAGTATTGGAGTTTGAGCTTCGGCATCTGTCCTTCCAGTGAACACCCAGGACTGATCTCCTTTAGGATTGACTTGTTTGATCTCCTTGCAGTCCAAAGGACTCTCAAGAGTCTTCTCTGACACCGCAGTTCAAAGGTATCAATTCTTCAGCACTCAGCTTTCTTTATGTTCCAAATTTCACATCCATACATGACTACTGGAAATCCATAGTTTTGACTATACAGACCTTCGTCATTAAATTTTGTGGGGTGCTGTATTTGAAATAGCATCTTTCCCTGACATTTTCTATTGCCCCAACCCTGCCTGTAATTTGAGTTTCAGTTAAAAGATAAAAATAATATGCCTATTTTTATAGTATCTACTGTATGCCAGGCCCTGTTCACAGTTCTCTATATTTTTATTTAGCGCATGTGATCATTACAAAAGCCTCAACATGACGTAAATACAAACATGATCTCCATTTTCAGAGATGTTAAGACACTTCTCTGGGATCACACAGCTCCCAAGTTCACCTTGTACTATGTTTGGCAAACCTGAGTATGCCTCACAGTCACCTGGAGGGCTTGTTCAATCACAGATTGACGGGTTCCAGCCCCAGAATATTCTAGTCAGCAAGTCTGGAGTGAGATCTGAAAAATCTGCATTCTATCAGCTTCTCAGGTGACATTGATGCTGCTGGTCTGAAAGGTGACATTTTCAGACCACTGTATGCTGCCTTTCTATAATATACTCATAAACCAGAAAAAGGTTGTTATGGCAGAAAAACAGTCAAGGCGTTTCCATTTTTGGAAGTTCAGACTGTGAAGCCACTTAGAGCACAGGAAGATGTGTGATCACTCTTTTGTCTGGCTCTTTTGAATCCCAAGACTAGAAAAGCTTCCCAGGCTAGAGGGGCTGGAGAAAAGCATATGCACTTTGCGGTTCCTTTGAATCTTTCTCTGTGGGACTCTTGTACCAGCTTCCCTGGTGGCTCAGAGGGTAAAGCGTCTGCCCGCAATGCGGGAGACCTGGGTTCGATCCCTGGGTTGGGAAGATACCCTGGAGAAGGAAAAGGCAACCCACTCTGGTACTCTTGCCTGGAAAATCCCATCGATGGAGAAGCCTGGTAGGCTACAGTCCATGGAATTACAAAGAATCAGACACCACTGAGCAACTTCAGTTTCACTTTCTGTGGGACTTTTCCCAGGGGAGGCCAGGAGGAAATGGGAAAAAAAGTAGCACACTCCCATAATCCCCAGGTAGAAATGGTGTTGATAGCACTCTTTGAGAACAAAGAAGACCTGTGTGCTCTGCCAGGTGGAGCCCATTGGAGCTGCACAACCTTGGAGTTCCTGTTGCTCAGCATGCTGGAGAAATGACTATGTGGAATATCTCGGTGGACAGGCTTGGGATATCATCACAGCATTTCTTGGAGCCTCAGCAAGAGGCAGAAGGAAAAAAAAATATCCTCAGATGTGGCCAGTAGAGAGCAGCTTACTTGATGAGACTTTGGGGTTAGGATGAGGCTGGCTGACTGTGATCTGCACTGATGGATGACCAAAAACCATACCGAGATGGGATGTCTCCTGGATGCTATGTGCATAGGTGCTTACACAGAGGACTGGAAGCCTGTGCTCTGCCACCTCTCCCACCTCGCAAAAGCATATAAACCCCGAACCTCAGAGGCGTCTTGGGAAAAAGGAGGTGGGATGGTTTGTTTCCAGCATGTTGAAGAAAAGAAGCATGATAAAATCAATTGCATTTGCCTTTATAAATATGAAGAGAGCTCCATTTCTTATGTATGAATTCATGGGATGAAATCTATACCTGTTACAAATTGATTGCTGTGTAGAAGTTTAAAGAATGCTAGTGCAAAAAAAAAAAAAAAAAAGAATGCTAGTGCAGGGTATATCTGTGCCATAGACCACCTGAGAAACCCAGGGACAGATAAAACCAAATCATCGCGAGTCAGTAGGGGTGACCCTGTGAGCAGGTTGGTATCCAGAGATACCAGTTGGTATCAGCAGACTTCAGAAATACCATTATAGTATTGTAAAGAAACTTAGGCTGAAATGGAACCACCAACTGCTTTAAATTTGCAAGACAGAGATAAAATGGGTATCCGAAAGGACACAGAGAGGGCAAGTGTAGCTGTGCAAGTGTTTACTGGTAGTTTATCTAGGACTCAGCCTTTCTTTCCTTGGGCAGCAAAGGGAGCTTGGAGTGGTATCAGCCCAGACCAGCAAGGTAGTGGGAGGCCATTATCTGCTCTAAACAGAATCCGTCTTGAAGCTGCAAAACCTTGGAGTTTCCATTTGATCAAACAGTGACTTAGGACCACTGTGGAAAGCCTGAGCTTTGGAAGAACATAGGACACCCTCATCCTCGTCTATCAAAGCCCAGAGGGCTAGCTGTTAGCATGGGAGACAGAGTTTCCTTATCTGTTATATGGAAATACATCCCTGATAGAGTGTGACTTATGTGACACCAAACACATCACACTTGGCATGTAGCTGACACCCTGTTGGCTCTATTTTCTGAAAATTTCAAGAATAATATATTGGACTTCAAGTAAAAGGCAAAGTAATCATGTTTGGTGGCAGGAATAGAAATTATATAGCAGAAGAGAAATTTGACATGAAAACTACTTTCAATAAAGTTGAAAATTCTTGATTTTCTTTAAAACATTAGTTCTTCCAATTTTGCTAGTCATCTAGAATGTAGGAATGAAGAACTGTTTTTACTATAGATATCTGGGTATGAATATCTGTTTTTACAGAAGGTATGAATCACAATATGGGGTTCCACCATCTTTCTCTTTCTAAATCATAGAACCTCTGATTTATTAAGAGTAGAAATATACTCAGCCAAAAATCTGTATTTCTCAGCCTTCTTTGCAGATAGGTGTGTCTGTGTTTCTGGAGAAGGCAATGGCATCCCACTCCAGTACTCTTGCCTGGAAAATCCCATGGATGGAGGAGCCTGGTAGGCTGCAGTCCATGGGTCACTAAGAGTCGGATACGGCTGAGCGACTTCACTTTCACTTTTTCACTTTCATACATTGGAGAAGGAAATGGCAACCCACTCCAGTATTCTTGCCTGGAGAATCCCAGGGGCAGGAGAGCCTGGTGGGCTGGCTGTCTATGGTGTCACACAGAGTCAGACATGCCTGAAGTGACTTAGCAGGTGTCTATATTTCTAGGTTGTGGCCAATGAAATGTGAGTAGAAAGGTTATATGGTACTTCTGGAATGCACCTCAAAATGAAGGGTGTGAGTTTTAACCATTTAGAGGGTCCACAGTTCACCAAAAACCTACTTCACGTCTGAGACCAATTGCAAGTTGAGGGGGCTCCTGAACTACCTTCAGGTTTCATCATTCACTAGAAAGACTCATGAAACCCAGAGTAAAGTCGTTATGCTGTGCTGTGCTTAGTCACTCAGTCACAGTCACGGACTGTGTCCTGCCAGGCTCCTCTGTCCACGGAGATTCTCCAGGCAAGAATACTGGAGTGAGTTACGATGCCCTCCTCCACGGGATCTTCCCAACCCAGGGATTGAACCCACATTGTGGGTGGATTCTTTACCATCTGCGCCACCAGGGAAACCTGTGAATACTGGAGTGGGTAGCTTTTCCCTTCTCCAGGGGACCTTCCTGACCCAGGAATCGAACCGGGGTCTCCTGCATTGAGCTATCAGGGGAGCCCAGAGCAGTTATACTTACAGTTAATTACAGGGAAAGAGATGTTTTAAGTCAGAATGCATTAAGGATCTAAATATCGAGCTCCCTGTTGTTATTTCCTCTTGGAGTTATGGATGTTGTGAATGTCTCCTGGCCATAGCATGTGACAACACACAAACTCTTCGGAGAAGCTGACCTGAAGCTTGGTGTCCAGAGTTTTATTGGGGCTCCATCACATCCTGCTCAATGGCTGACATGAGGTCTCCAGTGCCTCCAGGAGATTGGGCTAATCCATAAAGTCTCCAGTTACTCTGGTGGTTGGACCTGATACTGTGGGGACCCCATCATAAAGCATGTTGTTAGACTGTCCAGTGGTCAAATCCTCCAGGCATGTTTTATCATGTAGAGGATTTTAGGTACAGAAAGATCACCTCTCAGTAGCTGAGGGCAAAAACCAGACCTGCCTTTGGGTAAGGTTGACTCACCTCCATGCAGAGGGTCAGGACTTTTCCTTCCTACTTCTGTCTAAAACACCAGTTTAGTGATGGCACTCTTGCAACCATCATTTTTGAGGAAGAAAGCATATCCTGGTATTGATGGGATGGTGTCAGAGAAGGAACCAAAGTCTCTGATGACTTCATGTAGCTGAAGTCATCCACCAGCATGGACTGACTATGAACTTTTTTCTATAGTGAGAAATAAAAGTCTGACTTAAGCCATTTATTTTTACCACCCCCCCCTCCATTTCACATCATTAAATATAATTCTATCCAAAACTGCATGTCCTTGACTTTCTGATTTAGAAAGATAATGCCTTCTCTCTTACTTTAAAAATGTCCTTGTTTTTAAAAAAGTCCACTAATTGTCAGGGACATATGATTCCAATTTTCAGTCTTCAAAGTACATATTTTTGAGAAGTATTTTAATTGCATTTGGAAAGACATTTCCTTGTAAAGGAAAAGTTCTCTCCATGCCCAGTGATTGAGCAGATTCAAACTTCCATCAGAGTATTCAGTGTCCATTTTTACTGAGGAAACATTTGAATGCTTCAGGCAGGCTTAGTTTGGGGCATTTTAAAAAAACACTAATTAACATTTCCCATAGTATTATTCACTATGTACTTATACCATGGTGACTGCTTTCCTTTTCTCATTTATTGTATGGAGAACCTTGCATTGCAAGTGGATTCTTTACCAACTGAGCTACAGGGAAGCCCAGCTTTTCGTGACACATAGCGGTTACTTTCTCTATAGTCACCTTTTGGTGTGCTTGTACATGCTGTCCCCATCTGGCTGTGTCTTTCCCCCCATTACTCATAAAAGAGATACAATAGCTGTAGTTCTCCTACAGTCTGTCCATTGCTGCAGTTAACAAATGGTTTATTAGACTGTTAACCTCCATTAGCTGAAGGGTTAGGCCATTAACTGCCTCTGATTACCATTTCTCAGAGTTTATGACTTAAATAATCACTTAAATAATGACTTATTCTTGTCTCTGGATTAAAACAAAGTTTCATAAGAACTTAGAATTTAGGGATAAAATGAGTAATATTGGTTAAGGAATATCTGGAGACTTGAACCCCCTGAGTTTTGTTTTAGGCCCCTGGTGTTTTTATTAGAACCTCCAGGGAAAGATGAGTCACAGATTCTGTAACTGCCATGGACCAGAGAAGCACCCAGTGATAGCCTGCACTTGTCTTCTGGGGACTGGAGTATGTAGGTAAATTAAGAGTTTTCCTTTGCCTGGAAATGCCAGCAGTTTTAACGTAAACTATGTAGCCTCAGTGTTTTGTGACATATTTACTGTAAGCAATTGTATGCTACCTATACTTAGTTTTTGGTAGTAAGTGGAAAACTCCTCAGAGTGAAGGGGTTGTGACTACTCATCTCTATTTGGTATTGTTAATGAGTCGTGATGTAAAGGACAAAGAGATTCACAGTTTGGTCATGCCACACCAGTGCTCATAAACCTCACCAATTGTCAGTTGTCCATGAATAAAGATTTTACGGGTACAGAAGTGGCAGGTTTGGTGTGCTTAACTCATGGAGTGCCAGTTTCCCTATTTCTAAGGTGGGCATAATAAGATCAGTATTTTTATTCCTAGATACTTGGTGGATAAAATGAAATAAGGCCTCTGAAGCATTTATAAATGGGATAAGAGATTGAAATGCCACTTCTGTTTTCACATTGCTAATATGCCTGGAAAAAAATTAATGTTTTGTACTGGAGAAATGAATATATTTTCATTGCATTCTCTCATTCAATAATTTAGATACTTTCAATGATACAAAACTAATAAAGCATTTTTCACTTCTAACATACACTGCAACCAATCTTGTTTTGGTTGACTTGACTCTTGTGCCAAGGAGATTATTTATCAAAGGAAGAGCATGAACCATTTCTTATTCATCTCTGTAGCTATCTTGCCTGGTACTGTGCCTATCTTACAGAAAGATTTGAATAAATGTTTGTAAAATTCCTTAAATATACCTGGTAAAAGGTAATCTCTCTCTTCAGTATCTTTATGAAGTGGATTTTTTCTTTTATATTCTGTCCTATATCAGTTCTTTACACTTCTGATGCTGCTGCTGCTGCTAAGTCGCTTCAGTCGTGTCCGACTCTGTGCGACCCCATAGACGGCAGCCCACCAGGCTCCCCCGTCCCTGGGATTCTCCAGGCAAGAACACTGGAGTGGGTTGCCATTTCCTTCTCCGTTATACTTCTGCATACTCTGCTAATTTGTAGGCTTACTTAGTGTGTAGACAGTATCTGTTTCTCTTTGGGTCTGTCATGATGCCTACCAGCGTGCCTTGCCTATAGCATAGCATTTCCCAGAAAACTAACATAATAGGGTATTGTATTAGTATCCCATTGCTGCTGGAACAAATTGCCACAGATATATGGCTTAAAACCACCTGCATGTATTATCTTACAGTTCTGGAAGTCAGGAGTCCAGATTCAGTCTCACTGCACTAAAGGTGCCAGGAGGACTGTTTTCTTCTGAGACTTCAGGAAAGAATGTTTCTTGCCTTGTTTTATTTCTAGAGGCTGCCGTTGTTTCTTGGCTTGCGGTCTCTTCCTTCATCTTTAAATCCTGCCGTGTGGCATATTCAAATCCCTCTCTGCTACCATGGTAGCATTGCCTTCTGTTTCTGACTCTTCCTGCCTCCCTCAGGAGCCCTTGTGATTATAGTGGGCCTATCCAGATGATGCTGGATTATTCCCCTATCTCAGTATCCTTAATTTAATTACAATATAGACTTCCCTGAGAGCTCAGCTGGTAAAGAATCTGCCTGTAATGCGGGAGACCCGGGTTTGATCCCTGGGTTGGGAAGATCCCCCAGAGAAGGGAAAGGCTAGCCATCTTCAGTATTCTGGGCTGGAAAATTCCATGGACTGTATAGTCCATGGGGTTGCAATGAGTCGGACACAACTGAGTGACTTTCACTTTCAAGCACAAAATGCAAAATGAGGTAGCGTATTCAAAAGATAGGGGATTTGGATGTGACTTTGGAGCATCATTATTCTGTTTATCATAGATGCTAATAGGTAATATGAAGGAATAAAAGGATTTCATAGTCAATAAATCTGGTAAACTTAGTGACAAATGACAACAAACATGAGACTTTTGATGCAGGACTTTCCTGAGCCTTTATTTTCACTTTTTTTGTAACATATCTTTTTGTTTTTTTCCATGAAGAGTATTAAATGGACTAGTGTTTGTGGTAAAGTCATGAGTAAAAGTGGAAAAGAAATCTGGAAGCTTTGATTGGTTTCCATTACTTACAGCTAGAACTTAGATGCCTGAAATGAATAATAAAATTTCTCAAAGGACCTCACTTCTTTTGACTTTGGCTGTGTCTGATGAATCAAACTTTATTCTTTACTAGTTTCTCACCAAACTGTCCTTAACCAAAAAGGATGATTCCTTCCATTTTAGGCCTTGATTGTAAAGAGCTTGAAAGTTGTCACTCCCATCCTTACAACAAGAAAAACCTGGACAAACTGAAACAACATCTACTCTGATTAGACCCATTGGAGAATGAGGTTGTAGGGAAGACTGCTACCCAGAATCAGTAGCAATGGGAGCACCCAGAGAGATACAGCGACTGAGAGCTGCTTACTTGGAGCAGAAGCCACTGGGCTTGTAAACTGGTAGAAACACTAACATGGAAATTTTGACAGATTGCTGTAGGCTGAGTGGACTAGCTTCAGAGTGAGAAACTCCTAGAGCCCAGCCTTGTGAAAGATCTGGTGAGCCTGGCAGGAGGGGAAAAGTAACCATGATGAAATGCACCTTGAGACTTCTTATAACATGGATGTTTTCTCCAGGGGAAAGGACTTCGGCACAGTACAGGGTTAAGGTTAATTCTCCCTACTCCTTGAGCCATCCTCATTCTTCCTATCTCATCTAAGTCATGTCACATGCACGTGCTCAGTCATGTCTTACTCTTTGAGATTCTATGGACTGGACTGGCACCCCCCGACCCCCAACCCTCATCTCCACCACCACCCCAGGCTCCTCTGTCCGTGGGATTCTCTAGACAAGAATACTGGAGTGGGTTGCCATTTCTTCTTCCAGGAGTCTTCCCAACCCAGGGATTGAACCCATGTCTCCTGTGTCTCCTGTTCATTACTGCTTGAGCCATTGAGGAATGGGAAACAAAAAATAGCAGGAGGAAAGGGCTCAAGGTAATAGATTGGGAATGTTTCAGTTGGCGAAGGGAGTAGGTATTGGGGGTGAGCGGGGGAAGTTATACCATTGGAGGAGGGAGAAACACTTAGAAGGCTTGACTCACAGGCCTGCTGAAAGATGGAGACATAATTTAAACACTGTAGACAATCGCCCTCCCTCACGTCTGACCTAACACCACACCACATGCTCCATATCACAACAGTGGATTAAAGAAAGACACAGAGAAGCCTCAAAGCCAAGAGGGGAGACAGAAACGTATCTAGAGGGATTTGAAGCCTCTGTTGCTTATAGCTACAGCAAACATTTACTACATCCCAACTCCTGGCCAGCTTAACATAAATCCAGACACTCACAGCCTACTTAAATCTTCAGTTCCTATTACTTGACACTGCATGTCCAGCTTTCAACAAAAAATTGCAAGGTGTGCCAAAAGGCAAGAAAAATAGAGTTGAAGAGAAAGCAATCATTGTACCAGACTCAGACATGCCCCAGATGCTGGAATTATTAGATGGAGAATTTAAAATAATAATGATTAATATGTTACAGGCTCTTATGATAAAAGTAGATAGTATGCAAAAACAGATGGGCAACATAAGCAGAGGGAGAGAAACTGAAAGAAAGAGTCGAAAGGAAATGTTAAACTAAAATCTACTGTAACAGAGATCAAGAATGATTTGATGGCCTCATCAATAGACTTGACAGTGGAGGATAAAAATCAGTGAAATTGAAGGTAGGTCAATAGAAAGCTCTCAAGTTGAAATGTAGAGAGAGAGAGAAAAAAAAAAGACCTGTGAGATGCTGTCAAAAGGTGTGACATAAGCTTAATTGAAATACTGGAAGGAGATGGAAGAGAGAACAGAGAAGTCACTTCAGTAGCTCAGTTGTGTCCGGCTCTTTGCGACCCCATGGACTGCAGCACGCCAGGCTTCCCTGTCTGTCACCAACTCCCGGAGTTTGATCAAACTCAGGTCCATTAAGTAGGTATGCTATCACACCATTTCATCCTCTGTCATCCCCTTCTCCTCCTGCCTTCAATCTTTCCCAGCATCAGGGTCTTTTCCAGTGAATCAGTTCTTTGCATCAGGTGGCCGAAGTATTGGAGCTTCAGGATAAGTCCTTCCAATGAGTATTCAGGACTGATTTCCTTTAGGAAGGACTGATTTTATCTCCTTGCAGTCCAAGGGACTCTCAAGATCTTCTCTAACATCACAGTTCAAAAGCATCAGTTCTTGAGTGGTGTTCAGCTCTTTTTATAGTCCAGCTCTCACATCCATACGCGACTACTGGAAAAACCATAGCTTTGACTAATGGACCTTTGTTGGCAGAAAAATGTCTCTGCTTTTTAATGTGCTGTCTAGGTTGGTCATAGCTTTTCTTCCAGGGAGCAAGCAACTTTTAATTTCATGGCTGCAGTCACCATCAGCAGTGATTTTGGAGTCCAATAAAAAAGAGAAGAAGAAGAAGAAAAGAAGTCTCCCAAAAAATGAGAACAGAGAAGAAATGTTTCAAATAATAATGGCTGAGAATTTCCCCAAATTAATGACAGACACCATTCATTAATCCAAGAAGTTCAGAGAACACCAAACAAAGATGAAAAAACCTACACCTAGGTATAGCACGTTCAAACAGCAGAGAAATCAAACACAAAAAAGAAAGCTTCAAGGAAACCAGAGGGGAAAAATCACCCTGGTTTTTGAAGAAAAAGGATAAAAATTAGAGCAGACTTTTCATCAGAAATTGTGCAAGAAAGATAAGTGTAGTGAAATCTTTGCAGGGTTGAAAACAAACACCATGCTATATTTCTGTACCTAAAAATATTATTCTTCAAAAGTGAAAAAGAAGTAAGGACTTTTTCAGACAAACAGAAACTGAGAGACTTCATTACCATCAAACCAACTCTGCAGGAAATGTTTAAAACAGTTATTCAGACAGAAGAAAAATATTAATAGTATAGGTTAGAAACTTGGATCTACATTAGAGAAAGGAAGGACATAAGAGCAAGAATAAATGAAGGTAAAATAAATATTTTTACTTGCAATAATATAACAATCTATTGGTTGATTATAGTGTATGGATACATGAAACAAAAGACAGGAATGTCACAAAGGATGGAAGGGAAGAATTAAGGATATTCTTTTACAAGCTTTGTGTAATGCATATGAAACAATATTGTGTTATTTGAAGGTTAACTTAGGTTATTTAAAAATGTATATTTTTCCTCTAGGATAACCTTCAAAACTTTTAAAGAAGTATAAATGATATGAGAAAGGAGATATGAATGGAATCACAGAAATGTCAAATTAAAATTTGATAAGGCAAAAAAAAAAAATAGGGGGAAAAGGAATTAAAGAAAAAATACAACAAAGAGAAAACAGTTACAGAGATGATTGATATTAATCCAGCTAAGTAAATAATCACTTTAAATACGGGTTGTTTAAAAAACAAAACAAAAACGGGTTGTTTAATGCAATGGTTAAAAGTTTTCGATTCTCAGAGTGGATAAAAAAGACAGCCAACCAAACTAAAGTGGATTTTTAAGAAACATGCTTTAATTATAAAGATTAAGAGCAAAGAGATGGAGAGAGATAAACCATGCTAAACTGAATTTTAAAAATGATTATTTTGATCTTTAGAATCAAGAAATCTGATTAATTATGGATTCAAGTTCTGTTCTTGAATGAATGTGAGCAAGGTACTTAACTTCTCTATGCCTCATTTGTAAAATGCAGACAAAAATAGCTGTTAGGATTGTTCTTCAGTGCACAATTAATGCATACAGCATGCTGAGCGCCATATCTGACTTATAGCAATAACATAGAGTAGCACCTATTTTCTCTTTGGCTTTTTGTAGTCTTCTCTCCTTAGTCTTAATCTTTCTATTTTGTAAAATTTCTGTGTTCCTCTCCTATGATTTTCTTTAGGGTTCTGGATGGGGAACACATGTATACCTGTGGCGGATTTATGTTGATATATGGCAAAACCAATACAATATTGTAAAGTTAAAAAATAAAAGAAAAAATAAAAGAAAAAAATTTTATTTTCACACATGTTATATTACATTGTTTAGTTCTGGAAATGACACTTATATAGATTGGTGATTAGATGAATGAAACCTTATGATTTAGACATAGATTTAACAATAATTGCTAATAATTATGGCAGTCAATACTGAAGAATTTAAAAATTACCCAGATGGTTTCAAGTAATTTTGTAGAGATATTATTTTTTTTCCTGTTTCAGGTGAGAAAAGTATATTTAAAGAACAGTGTGAGGAGCTTGAAGAGGTTCTGTGATTGGCACTAGCAGGAAGAGTATTTGCCAATGTAGCCTGTGAAGAATAGACAGGAAAACCATCCTTAAAAAATGAATGACAAGGATAAAGCAGAATGATGTAGTCCTTAAATAAACCATTCTGAAGAAATGGGTGACAATTAATTCCTGATGATCAACCATAAAGTAAATACATTGCTTTTATAGCTCAGAAAATAAAATTTAAATCTTCAGACTCCCAGTTGCCAGAATAAATAACAGTAATTACAGGATGCTTGTTACATAATGCTCATTTTAATTACCATGTTTTTGCTTCTGTGATATAATTAGTTTTTTTTTTTTTAATTTTTTGAAAAATTTGAAGGAGAGACTTTTCCAGCTGATTTTAGGTCTTGTGTATTCTAATGAGTATAATTATACCTTCCAAGCAACAATGTCCAGAATCCAAGGAAGTAAGGAGGATTAGACAGTGAACATCTTGTATTTTAGAAGAGACTCCAATGCCAAGCATGCTGGAGCCAACTGCAAAGGCCTTTTTTCAACTACTGAGGCAGTGGAGGAAGTATAAACCCTGGGCTGCTTCTGTCGTTGGCAGGGGAGTCTGGCCATGCCCTGCATGTGAGCATTACACTTTCTCTGCTCTGGTCCAGTTTAAACCCTGATATTGAACATAGTGGCGCTCTAAGCAGTTACTGAGCACAAGGCTGTAGAGTCCTCCACCACCGTTACCTTCACTGGCAGCTAGGGCTTTCGGTTGGTCTCCATGTTGTTCTCAACTGCATACACAAAGAGGCACCCCTGTCTCAGGCAGATCACTGACGGGACCACGGAGAGATGGCGAAGGGGCTTGCCGTGGCGGAACGCAGTCCTAAAGGACCAGTTTCAGGCCACTTGATTAAGTAAGAGGCCAGTTGCATAGTGTGCTGCTAAGGGATGTCCTCTCTGGTCACAGTCTGTGAGCAATTAGAATGGGTTGCGAACTCCTAGAGGGGCTGTACTCACCTTTTTTACTCTGCCTGGTGGGCTGCTGTCCATGGGGTTGCACCGAGTCGGACACAACTGAAGTGACTTAGCAGCAACAGCAGCAGCAGTAACAGCATATATCCCTTAAATTTGCTGTCTATTACTTTGGAGGAGACTTGGTTCTGCTGTGATGGGATGGTGCAGTTAGAAGTAATTTATGGTTCACTTCTATACCATTTATTGCTTTATGGCTATGGCAGGGTCAGCTTTTGTTAATGGGAACCCCTCCTTCAATGAGGGATTGTACCATGCCTCAGTCGTGGCAGAACAGAGCACCTCACTCAGACCCTCCCATTATTCTTGTGGTGTCCTGGCCAGCAACGGGCAGAGGGTTATAGGACAGATGATTAATCCTGATTCTACAATGGGGAGAGCAAGTTTCCTGACTACTGTGACGTCAGGACTCTAGGAGCCAGTGCCACGTGGATTGCTGTAACACCCTCTCTCTCAAGCCTTGGTCCTGTCTTTGCTTTCTGCCCCGATTTCTTCCTTTACGTTAGAAAATGTGCCAAAGCAGAAAGGGAGAAGCAGGGAGCATTTCTCTATGTGTTCCTCCCTTATTTGAACCAGAAGAAAACATTTATCAGAAGCTTCTACTAGGTTTTCCTTAGGCTGGAACTAGGTTTCACACCCACACCTATAATGGTTACTTTCAAAGGGCTGTAAAGTTACTAAACCAATTGTGATTCTCCCCCTGCACCCAGTATGTTGCCATTGGACAAAATTGGGGTTCTAATGGCCTGGAAGAATGGGGAATGGCTGATGGTCAGGAACCCAGAATTTGTGGTCACAGCTACTTGCTAACTATGATCTCTTTGGAAAGTCTCTAAACCTCCTTTGTCCTCTGGGTCACCATGGCTCCCTGCCTGGGATTCAGGGGCATCGAGTTCTTCAGGATACTGAATGACTTTCTCTCAGGTCTCTCTGAGCTGGTGCAAAGTTGTTGTTGTACACAAAAATAGAGTGTGCTGTCCTCTCTAAAGTAGCTTTGTTGTATCCTTGCCTCACAAGTTTCCCCTTACAAAGAGCCCCTCCCACAATACCTGAAGCTGCTTTCTCTGTGGTGATCAGATCCAGGTCCTGGGGTGGGGGGTGAAAGGGATGCCTATGTCTCTCCCACCAGGCTTCTCTGGCAGGAGATTATCTGCCCATCTGAATTTCATTTCAGGTGCAGTTGTATGTTATGCTACTGGGAAAATTCAGTATTTGCAAACCAGCACCAAAGTTAAAGTTGCCAGTTTTAAGAGATCAAACTTTAGGGTTGACAAGCTAAAGGAATGCCTCCAGAATATTTGAAGAAACAAATCTTAAGTTCTTTTTAATTTGAAAACGCACATCAGCATTCCTGGGCTTCTCTGGTGGCTCAGTGGTAAAGAATCTGCCTGCCAATGTAGGAGACATGGGTTGGATCCCTGGGTCGGGAAGATCGCCTGGAGAAGAAAATGGCAACCCACTCCTGCCAGGGTCCAGCCCCGGTGGATCCAGGGAATTCGAAGGGGAGACGGCATCGGCGATCAGGAAACAACAGCTTATTTAAATGTTAATTAAAGATATAAAGAGTGGTTAAATAAGGATAGCTCAGTGGGAAAATTTAGTGGAGAAAAGAGGCTGAATAATTCAGCCAGAAGGTGAGAGAAAGAACGACATGGGGAGACCAAGCTTCGGTGAACAAGGCCCGCAGTTTATTTTCCAAAGTAGTTTTTATACCTTAAGTTATGCATAGAGGATAATGGGGGAAGGGGTAGAGTCATGCAGTAACCCAGGCTTTCTTCCTGCAAACTTATCATATGCAAAAGTTTAGGTGATTTGCATCATCTTCTGGCCCGGAGGCCTGTTAACATTTTAAGACCCTTTCTTCAGAAAACTTATTTTTCTCTAAAGGTCAGGCGCCACCCTCCAAAAGCATTAGATAAAGTTGCATTCCTACAGAGCAAAGGTGTGGTGGGCTATAACAAGAAAAAGAATTAACTCAAGGGTCCCAGGTTACAAACATTAAAGCTACTACTTACACCAATTATATTAATCAATACACTGCCAGGGACACAGCAGGTAAGGGATATGGAGACTTAGCAGCAAACATTGGCCCAACAAGTGAAAAACCCTTCACCAATTCAATTTCTAATCAATCTTTTAACCGCTCAAAGAAATTTGTATTTAGACAGTTTAGAGCATCTCATGCCTCTCACAGTTGGGAGGCTCTGAACAATCACATGTGGCTGGAAAAACCTATTCAGGCAGGCTAGAGGACTTCCAAAGGAGTTTGTAGTTTGAAACACTATCACACCCAGGAACTTTATTAACTGGAGCTGTAAGTTAACTCTTTTTTCAGAGAGAGGTAGCGGGGGACAGCCCCCCATAAAGTCAGAGGTGTAGGTGAGAGCACAAAGCAGTAAAGTAGGCAGACTCTGGTTTGGGGGGTAGATGCTCGAGAATTTCTAGGGGGACTCCTGAGGCTCGATCCCGCCTTTGCGTATGCCAAGCCTCCTTCCTCATGACCTTTGCCACGGGCGGAGCTTCTCACGCTAGCTCCCGGCACACTCCATTATTCTTGCCTGGGAAATGCCATGGATGGAGGAGCCTGGTGGAATACAGCTCTGTGCTGTGTGTGCTAAGTCACTTCAGTCGTGTCTGACTCTTTATAATCCTAAGGACTTTAGCCCACCAGCCTCCTCTGTCCATGGGATTCTCCAACCAGGAAAACTGGAGTGGGTTGCCACGCCCTCCTCTAGGGGATCTTTCCGACCCTTGTCTCTTATGTCTCGTGCATTGGAAGGTGGGTTCTTTACCACTAGTGCCGCCTGGGAATACATCTCATGGGGTCGCAAAAAGTCGGACACAACTTAGTGACTAAACAGCAACAACAGTCAGCATTTCTACAGTAGGTAAGGAGCTTGGATTGTAATTAAGACAGGCCACATCAGAAACATTTGGGTCTGGAAACCAGGCAGGTCTGTCAGGATGGGATATTTCTATGATGTAGGCTGTGTTTCATGTAATGACAGGAAAATCAGGCAGGGAAAAGACAATAGTCAGATTCTCTTCTACGACACACACAAATGCTCAGAATCAGGGAATGCCCAGCCAGTACGTTGTTGGGATGCCTAGAAGCAGGTGGAGGTCAAGGAAACTAAGCATACAGTAAGCAGTTAATAAATGATCCACTGCTATTACAGTTGCCACCAACATGTTTGTTGATAGCACGAATGTGTGGATGTAGCCTTTAGTATCAAAACACTCCTGACTGCAGTCAACCCAGCCTAGACCCACTCTCCCTAATTACAGGTTCTCCCAGGGCCAGGACCACTCACAGGGCTGTTACGTTTGAGACAGTGTTTGATTGCTGCGCCTCCTCTTCCTGTAGACTAAGCTCTACGAGGGCAGTGGCTATGGCTGCTTTTGTGTGTTATAGCATTCCTAGATGTATCACAGGGCCTGGCTTAGTGAAATATTTGATATACATATATGCATGTGTGTTAATTCACTTAAGCCATGTCCAAATGTTTATGACCCTATGGACTGTAGCCCACCAGGCCCCTCTGTCCATGGGATTTCCCAGGTAACAGTACTGGAGTAGGTTGCCATCCCCTTCTCCAGGGAATCTTTCCGACCCAGGGATCGAACCCTATCTCTTATGTCTCCTGCATTGGCAGGCTGATTCTTTATCACTAGCACCACCTGTCATTGGGCCTTGTTTAATAAAATATTTGAAACAAATACATACATAGTAAATAAAGGAGTGAATTTATGTTAGGGTTAGGACTGGGGGTTGGAAAGTAATAGTGATAATGGAAGAACGTGGTCACAGCTGAAGCTTTTATTTTATTATTATTATTTATCATTGCAAATGGTTTATTAAGTACATGTTAGGTTTACACATTTTACCTGTGTGAAGAGAGTTTGAGGATATTGCCATCAAAAATAAATATTAGGTATGAATATTAAAATAGAAATTGAAAATTCAAGCCTACAGGTACTGGTGAATGCAAATTAATATATACTTAGTCTTCCTTTGTGGCTCAGCTGGTAAAGAATCTGCCTGCAATGCAGGAGACCTGGGTTCAGTCCCTGGGTTGGGAAGATCCCCCAGAGAAGGGAAAGGCTACCCACTCCAGTATTCTGGCCTGGAGAATTCCAAGGACTGTACAGTCCATGGGGTCGCAAAGAGTCAGACACGACTGAGTGACTTTCACTTTCAGACTCCTGAAGTTACTGTAGTTTTTTGTAATTAAATTTATATTTTAGTTTCCTGTTAGTCATTGCAAAAATAGTGAAAGAAGGAAGAGGTAAAGGAGGAGGGGCGTGGAAGAATAAGAATCTACTGTCAGGTTTTTAGGAGAGATAAATACGGATAAATCCAAAATTCAAAATCCCAGTTTGGACGCTTTTATTAAGAACTGCATACAACGTTAGATTGAACCAGATTGAACACGAGAGATTTAAGACTGAGAACCTCAACACTGAAGGATCTATGTTGGAGAGTGAAGGTCAGGTGACCCCTCCTTGTGGGTAGAGACATGAAGTCAGAGAAGCTGTTTAGGCCTTCATAGTTATTTGACAGCCTCTCACTCTTGCTGGGAGAAGGCAATGGCACCCCACTCCAGTACTCTTGCCTGGAAAATCCCATGGACGGAGGAGCCTGGTAGGCTGCAGTCCATGGGGTCTCTAAGAGTCGGACATGACTGAGCGACTTCACTTTCACTTTTCACTTTCATGCATTGGAGAAGGAAATGGCAACCCACTCCAGTGTTCTTGCCTGGAGAATCCCAGGGACGGGGGAGCCTGGTGGGCTTCCGTCTATGGGGTCGCACAGAGTCGGACATGACTGACTCGACTAAGCAGCAGCAGCAGCAGCAGCAGCAGCAGCAGCAGCAGCACTCTTACTGCATAATTGGTGGTTCCTTAAATGTGGACACTTTTTCTGATTGGTACTTTCAGTACCTTGTGTGTCTTGTACACACAGATAGGTGTATTGTGATGGTTGAATGAGTGAATTAATAGAGAAAAAGATTGCAGATTAGAAACTAATCAGGACAAATGAATGGAAAGTAGGAATTATAGACATACAGCTATATCCATTAGATGAATGTTTTTGGCTCTACGTCAGAAAGGGATAGGAATTTCTCATTAATTTAGTAAATCATAGATTCAGCTGGTTTCACTATCAAACAAAAATGACAGTTGCAATATTGCCTTATATGTCACTGACAGTCTAGATATGTAGTATCTGTATTTCCTCATGAATGGGAAACGGTGATTGCTACCATGCTGAGGGAGTTTTGGATGCTCTAGAGGAAGGAGAAGGAAAAAAAAAAAATGAGCAGAAGTGTTAGCTGCTACTGGTTTCCTACCAGATAGCCACTGTTTGTTTCTTACTAATGTGGCCCAGTTTTTTGGTTTTCCACGTACTCATATAAAAACAAAGTTTCTGAGCCTCATTTGCAGCAGATTGAACAAATGATGGGAACTGATGAGAGATAAAAGGTAGTTGCTAGGTACAAATGTGTGAGTTGAAAACATTCTTGACTTTGTCCTTGTTTTTATTTTACTGTTGTAAGATTTGTTTATAATGAAATTTGAAATTTTAATATTTTTTTTCACTTTTTAATTGACAATAGTTGATTTACAATATTATATTAGTTTCAGGTATACAACATGAGTTCAGTTCAGTTCAGTTTCTCAGTCGTGTCCGACTCTTTGCGACCCCATGAATCGCAGCACGCCAGGCCGCCCTGTCCATCATCAACTCCCGGAGTTCACTCAGACTCACGTCCATTGAGTCAGTGATGCCATCCAGCCATCTCATCCTCTGTCATCCCCTTCTCCTCCTGCCCCTAATCCCTCCCAGCATCAGAGTCTTTTCCAATGAGTCAACTCTTCATATGAGGTGGCCAAAGTACTGGAGTTTCAGATTTAGCATCATTCCTTCCAAATAAATCCCAGGGCTGATCTCCTTCAGAATGGACTGGTTGGATCTCCTTGCAAGTCAAGGGATTCTCAAAGAGTCTTCTCCAATACCATAGTTTAAAAGCATCAATTCTTTGGCGCTCAGCTTTCTTCACAGTCCAACTCTCACATCCATACATGATCACTGGAAAAACTATAGCCTTAACTAGATGGACCTTTGTTGGCAAAGTAATGTCTCTGCTTTTCAATATACTATCTAGGTTGGTCATAACTTTTCTTCTAAGAAGTAAGCGTCTTTTAATTTCATGGCTGCAGTCACCATCTGCAGTGATTTTGGAGCCCCCCAAAATAAAGTCTGACACTGTTTCCACTGTTTCCCCATCTATTTCCCATGAAGTGATGGGACCAGATGCCATGATCTTTGTTTTCTGAATGTTGAGCTTTAAGCCAACATTTTCACTCTCCAGTATGTTGTATACAACATAGTGATTCAATATTTTTATAGATTATGCTACATTTAAAATGATAAAATAATGGCTTTATTTCCCTGTGCTGTGCAGTATATCATTACTGCTTATTTATTTTATTCACAGTAGTTTGTACTTCTTAGTTCACTCAGGTGTGTTCAACTCTTTATGACCCCATGGACTCTAGCTCACCAGGCTCCTATCTCCATGGAATTCTCCAAGCAAGAATATTGGAAAGAGTAGCCATTCCCTTATCCAGGGGATCTTCCTGACCCAGAGATTGAACCCGGGTCTCCTGCATTACAGGCAGATTCTTTACCCTCTGAGCCACATCTTGCCTCCTTACCGTTTCCTTTTTCCACTGGTAAACACTAGTTTATCATCTATATCTGTGAGTCTGTTTTTCTTTTGTTATATTCACTAAATTGTTTTACTTTTTAGATTTCACATTTAAGAGATGTCATCTAGTATTTGTCTTTTTAAAATTTATTTCATTAAGATTAATACACTCTAGGTCCATCCATGATTTTGCAAATGGCAGAATCCCATTTTTTTTTATGGTTGAGTAATATTTCATTATATATATATGTGTGTGTGTGTGTGTGTGTGTGTGTGTTCCCCATATGTTCTTTATCCATTCATCTCTTCATGGACCCTTAGGTTGCTTTTGTATCTTGACTATTGTAAATAATGCTATTAGGAACATCAGGGTGCATGTAGCTTTTTGAATCACTTTTTTTTTTGTTTTGTTTTTTTGTTTTTTTTTCAGATATAATGTTTTTGTTTTTTCAGATGTATACCCAGAAGTGGAATTGCTCACTCATGTGGTAGTTCTAGCTTTAGTTTTTGAAGGAATAACCATACTATTTTCTACAGTGGCTGCAACAATTTACATTCCCACTAACAATGTACTAGGGTTTTGTTTTCTCCACATCCTCACTAGCATTCTCATTTGTAGACTTTTTAATGGTAGCCATCCTACCATCCTGACAGGTGTGTGGTGATATCCTGTGGTTTTGATTTGCATTTCTCTGATAATTAGTGACATCAAGCATCTTTTCATGTTGTTGTGGGTAATCTGTATATCTTCTTTGGAAAAATGTTTATTCAGGTTTTATTCTCAATTTTAATTGGATATTTTAATATTGAGTTGTATAAGCTGTTTCTGTATTTTGGATATTAACCTGCTTTTGGTCATATCATTTGTAAATACTTTCACCCACTCAGTAGGCTGTCTCTTTGTTTGTCTGTGGTTTCTTTTTCTGAGCAAAAACTTTTAAATAATTCAGTCACATTTGTTTATTTTTTCTTTTGTTTTCTTTGCCTTAGAAGTCCAGATGCAAGAAAGTATTGCTGCAATTTATGTTAAAGAGTGTTCTGTTCTCTTCTAGGAGTGTTATGGCTTCAGGTTTTACATTTAGGTCTTTAATCCTTTTTGAGTTTATTTTTGTATATGGTGTGAGAAAGTGTTCTAATTTCATTCTTTTACATGTAGCTGTTCATCAATGTTATGCAGCAGCCTGGATGGGAGTGGGGTTTGGGGGAGAATGGGTACATGTATATGTATGGCTCAGTCACTTCATTTTTCATCTGAAACTATCACAACATTGTTGATTGGCTATACCTCAATATAAAATAAAAAGTTAAAAAAATTTAATGCTAGGGATGCTGTGGAGAAAAGGGAACTCTCCTACACTGATGGTGGGAATGTAAATTGCTACAGACACTATGTAGAATAGTATGGAGGTTCCTTAAGAAAAAAAGCAGCCAAACTAGAACTACTGTATGATCCAGTGTGCTTCCTTGGTAACTCAGCTGGTAAAGAATCTGTCTGCAATGCAGGAGACCCCAGTTTGATTCCTGGCTTGGGAAGATCCCCTGTGGAAGGAATAGGCTACCCACTTCAGTATTCTTGGGCTTCCCTGGTGGCTCAGACATTGAAGAATCTGCCTGCAATGCAGGAGACCTGAGTTCGATCCGAGTTGGGAAGATCCCCTGGAGGAGGGCATGGCAACCCAATCCAGTATTCTTGCCTAGAGAATCCTCATGGACAGAGGAGCCTGGCGGGCTACAGTCCCAGGAGTCGCAAAGAGTTGGACGTGACTGAGTGACTGAAAGCACAGCATAGCACATATGATCCAGCAGGCCAAATCATGGACATGTATCTAGGAGGGCTGAATGCTCCAATTTGAAAAGATATGGGTGTCTCAGTTTTCATAGCACCACTGTTTACAATCTCCAAGACATGGCAGCAACCTAAATGTCCATTGACAGATGAATGGATAAAGAAGATGTGGCATACATATACAATGGAATATTATTTAGCCAGAGAAAAGAATGAAATAATGCCATTTGCAGCAACCTGGATGGGCCTAGACATTATGAAACTGAATGAAGTAAGTCAGAGAAAGGCAAATAATATATCCGCCTATATGTAGAATCTTAAAAAAAAAATTACACAAAATAACGTATTTACAAAACAAAAACAGACTCACAGACATAGAAAAGAAACTTATGGTTACCAAAGGGGATAAGTTAGGAATTTGGGATTAACAGATACACACTATTAAATATAAAATAGATAAACAACAAGGACATACTTAAAACTCAGGGAGCCATAGTCAATATCTTTTAATAACTTACAATGGAAAATAATCTGAAAAAGAATCTTTTTGCCATACACTTGAAAGATTGTAAGTCATCTATGAAAGTGTTAGTCGCTAAGTCATGTCTGACTCTTTGCAACTGCATGGACTATAGCCTACTAGTCCTCTTTGTCCATGAGACTTCCCAGGCAAGAATACTGGAGTGGGTAGCATTCCCTTCTCCAAGGAATCCCTATTATGTTCCACTGGTCTGTGTGTCTGTTTTTTGTGCCAGTACCATGCTGTTTTGACTATGGTATCCTTGTAGCATAGTCTAAATTAGGGACCATAATACCTCCAGCTTTATTCTTTTTTCCACAAGATTGCTTTTGCAATTAATGGTCTTTTGTATTTCCATATAAATTTTAGGATTATTTGTTCTATATACTTTGGATAGTATGGACATTTTAACAGTGGTAATTCTTTCAATCCATGAACATGGGATATCTTTCAAATTTTTGGTTTCGTGTTCAATTTCCTTCAGTATTCTAAAGTTTTCAGAGTATAAGCCTTTTACCCCTTGGCTAAGTTTATTACTAGGTATTTTATTTTATTTTTAGTGTGATTTTAAATGAGGTTGTTTCTTGCTTTCTCCTGATAGTTGGTCCTCCTCCTATTCTTTAGAACTCTGCATTCAGATGGATATTTCTTTCCTTTTCTCCTTTGCCTTTTGTGTCTCTTCTTTTCTCAGCAATTTGTAAGGCCTCCTCAGACAACCATTTTCCCTTTTTGCGTTTCTTCTTGTTGCGGATGGTTTTGATCACTGTCTGCTGTACAATATCATGAACCTCTGTCCATAGTTCTTCAGGCACTCTGTCTATCAGATCTAATCCCTTGAATCTATTTGTCACTTCTACTGTATAATCATTAAAGGATTTGATTTAGGTCATATCTGAATGGTCTTGTGGTTTCCCATACTTTCTTTAATTTTAGTCTGAATTTTGCAATAAGGAGTTCATGATCTGAGCCACAGTCAGCTCCCAGTCTTGTTTTTGCTGACTGTAAATAGCTTCTTCACTTTCGGCTGCAAAGAATATAATCAACCTGATTTCGATATTGACCATCTGGTGATGTCCCTGTATAGAGACTTCTCTTGTGTTGTTGGAAGAGGGTGTTTGCTATGACTAATGCGTTCTATTGGCAAAACTCTCTTAACCTGTGATGGACTTCATTTTGTACTCCAAGGCCAAACTTGCCTGTTACTCCAGTTATCTCTTGACTTCCAACTTTTGCATTCCAGTTCCCTATAATGAAAAGGACATCTTATTTTTGTTGTTAGTTCTAGAAGATCTTGTAGTTCTTCATAGAACCATTCAACTTCAGCTTTTTTGGCATTAGTAGTTGGGGCATAGACTTGAATTACTGTGATTTTGAATGGTTTGCTTGGAAATGGGCAAAAATCATTCTATCATTTTTGAGACTGCACCTAAGTACTTAATTTTGGGCTCTTTTGTTGATTATGAGGGCTACTCCCTTTCTCTAAGGAAATCTTGCCCACGGTTCTAGATATAATGGTCATCTGAATTAAATTCACCCATTCTGGTCCATTTTAGTTCACTGATTCCTAAAATGTCGATGTTCACTCTTGCCATCTCCTGTTTGACCACTTCCAATTTGTCTTGATTCATGGGCCTAACATTCCAGGTTCCTATGCAATGTTGTTTTCTACAGCATTGGACTTTACTTTCATCACCAGTCATATCCATAACTTGGCATTGTTTTCACTTTGGCTCAGCCCCTTTATTCTTTCTGGAGTTATTTCTCCACTCTTCTCAAGTAGCATATTGGGCACCTACTGACCTGGGGGTTTCATCCTTCAGTGTTATATCTTTTTGCCTTTTCATATTGCTCATGGGGTTCTCAAGGCAAGAGTAATGAAGTGGTTTGCCATTACCTTCTCCAGTGGACCATGTTTTGTCAGAACTCTCCTCCATGACCTGTCTGTCTTGGGTGGCCCTACACAGCATGGCTTATAGTTTCATTGAGTTAGACAAAGCTGTGATCCAAGTGATCAGTTTGGTTGCTGCTAAGTCGCTTCAGTCATGTCCAACTCTGTGCGACCCCAGAGATGGCAGCCCACCAGGCTCCCCCGTCCCTGAGATTCTCCAGGCAAGAACACTGAAGTGGGTTGCCATTTCCTTCTCCAATGCATGAAAGTGAAAAGTGAAAGTGAAGTTGCTCAGTCGTATCTGACTCTTGGCGACCCCATGGACTGCAGCCTACCAGGCTCCTCCGCCCATGGGATTTTCCAGGCAAGAGTACTGGAGTGGGGTGCCAGTTTTCTGTAATTGTGGTTTCCATTCTGTCTGCCCTCTGAGAAATAAGGATAAGAGGCTTGTGGAAGCTTCCTGATGGGAGGGGCTGGCTGTGGGGGAATCTGGGTCTTGTTCTGATAGGTGAGGCCATTATCATTAAATCTCTAATGAGATTTTTTTGTTGATGGGTGGGGCTGTGTTCCTTCCTTTCAGTTTGGACTGAGGCCAAACTATGATAGGGGTAATGGTGGTAATGGTAACTTCCTTCAGGAGGACTTATGCCAAGACTCTTGTATTCAGTGCCCCTTTCCCCATGGCAGGCCTCTGTCGACCAATGCCTCTAAAGACTCCTAGACACTCACAGGAAAGTCTGGCTCAGTCTCTTGTGGGGTCACTGCTCCTTTCTTCTGGGTCCTGGTGCACACAAGCTTTTGTTTGTGCCCTCCAAGAGTCTGTTTCCCTAGTCCTGTGGAAGTTCTCATCTCACTGGCCTTCAAAGTCAAATTGTTGGATCATACAGAATTCTTTGTTTAATTTCTTGGGGAACCACAAATCATTTTCCATGTTAGTTGCACCATTTTACATACCCACCAGCAATGTTAGATAGTTCCAATATTCACATCCTTGCCAACACTTGTTATCATTTCTTTTTAAAAAACAATTTTTTATATAGCTTTAATAGTAGCATTGTGGGTTCATTTGCATTTCCCCAATGATTAATGATATTAAAACCTTTTCATGTGGTTATTGGTCATTTATATATCTTCTTTACAGAAATAAATATTCAAATCCTTTGCCCTTTTTTTATTTGGGTTATTTGGTTTTTTGTTTCTGTCATTTAATTGAGTTGTAGGAATCCTTTATGTGTTGTGAATATTAAGCACTTATATTTTCTCCCATATCTTGAGCTATTTTTTTCACTCTGTTGATAGTGTCCTTCTATGCACAGAGTTTTAAATTTTGGTGAAGTCAAATTTATCTGTTTTTCCCCTCTGTTGTTCATGGCTTTGTGTCATAATTGAGAATACATTGCTAAACCCAAGGTCACAAAGATGACAACATGCTTGACTGTTACAATTTTAATACTGCATGAATGGTTTTTGGTTTTTGGATTATCACCAAGCTTTTTAAATATAAGTCTTAGGAATTATCATGTCATTAACCTCTCCATTAGTTATTAAGGCCACAGCCATATACAGAATGAAAAAAAAAAAGTGTTTTGAGGTAGAAACCAGAAGACTTGACTTCTGTCTCAGGTTCTACTGGCATGGCAGATGCTTGTGCACTTTTCCTATTATCCATTTTCCTTCCTTCTGTTAACAGCCTTCACTATTTGAGACTCTGCCTCCTATGTTCTCAGTCTTTGTGCCAACTGCAGAGTATGGCTCTTGTTTTAGACTTAAACACATGATGGAGTCACACAGTAGTTTTGGCTACAGAGACATCAAGACACAGTGCATTTTTTTCTGGTAATTTTTCTGTAAAAGCAGATACCCTTCCCATTGGATTTCAAACCAAGAGAATGGGGTCTGGAGCTATTGACAGATACCTTACAGTATAAGGAGAGAATCTACCTGAGAACAGAACCAACTTGGAAGATGGAGAATCAAGAACCCAGGAGAAAATAAGGTCTTACTCTTAAATTTGAATCAATAATTCCTCGTTTTGCTTAAGGCAGTTGGGGTTGGTTATGCAGTCACTTGCAACAGGAGGAGTCTTCCTGGACACAGCTAGGAACAAAATATGGGAGCTTGAGTATGTCACTTTACATCTCTGCATCTCTGTTTTGAATCTGAGATGCATGGTTTCTATTTTGGGAACTATGAAATAGAGACATTGCAAGGTGAAGTAACTATCTTCAAAGTCACAGTATATCCCCAGGAGCACTGAAATCTATAAGCTCATGTTTTTGATGTTTAGTTCTAGTGGATAAAATCATTGTTTTTTATTAAGCAGAAAACTGACTGATGATGTCTTCTGCAGACTTGCTCAGACTTGTAAATTCCAATATTACAGCAAAGAATTCAAGACTTTAGGTAAATTACTTCCCCTGCTGAGCTGCTGATGGACAGACAGTACAATATGTACTAGGAGGAGTGCATGCACCCACAGTTGATGTCCTGTGAGATCTGAAAATTGTACTTGACAAAGGAAATTAAACTTGGCTCAGGCAGTCTGAGATACTGAATGAGCTCTCTCTCTGTCCCTCTCTTTCTCTCTCTCACTATCTCAAGTTCATGAACTCATTTTCTTTGGCTCACTTTTCATCTTTTCCCTAACAGGTAGGATTATTGCTTGCATCTTGGCTAGGATAAGAATGTAAGACTACCACTTTCTCTGGGACAGTTTTCCTTTTCCTGCAGGCTACACTCAACTGGCATGCACCTGCTTGGTTGAAAAGACTCCTTCTTACACTGCAGTTTCTTAGGCTTTCTTCCTTCCTTTCTCCGCCTCCCCCCCCGCCCCCCTTTCTTCCCTCCCTTTCTTCTTTCTCCTTCTTGTTCTTTTTTTGTCCAATTCTTAAAAAAAAAATCTTCAGGATTCCCTTCCACTCCCACCTCTCCCTGGCAGAGGATTTTATATTTTCACGTCTTCTGGATGGCTTGTGGTTTTAGTAGTGGCTTTCCCTTCAGGGATAACTAAAAGAAATTACCTTAAAAGTTTTTTACAGAGCATTTTTTTTGTTGTTGTTGAAAACTTGATAAAAGAGAAAAATAAACTTAGATTCCCACAGAGGCAGGGTTTGAAGACAGCAGAGAAATCATGAAAAAAATTTTAAAATCTTGCTCTATCTCTTCATCTTACAAATGATTGCATGAAGACCAGAGAGACTTTAGGGACTGCTTAGAATTTTGTGCAGTTAATTTTTGGCAGGGTTAGTCCAAAGCACATCAATTCTTTGTATTGACACTGTAGTGAGAGTGATACTCTGCTTTGAACAGAGCCAAAGTTCCTTTTTTGTAAAGAACTCCCAATTTCTAGGTTTTAAATTAGAAAATTTCTAATTAGAATAGAGCAATAGTATTCAGAAGAATGGTGCAGATAGCCAGTTTTATGTGATATATTTTAAGCATGTAAGACTGTGTTATTTGTATAACATTTGCCTTATTTAGTGTTCAGTATTCAAATTTATTCTGCTTTACTTTAAAAGTGTATTTGTATGTATACATACATAGATTCCCTGGTGACTCAGATGGTAAAGACCCTGCCTGCAATGCAGGAGACCTGCAGTGCAAATCGACTTATGCTTTTACTTTTTCACTTTATAAATTTGTTGTTGTTGTTCAGTTTCTCAGTCACATCCCTGATGTCACATCACTCTTTGCAACCCCATGGACTGCAGCATGCCAGGCTTCCCTGTCCTTCACCATCTCCTGGAGCTTGCTCAAATTCATGTCCATTGAGCAGTGGTGCCATCCAATTATCTCATCCTCTGTTCCCTTCTCCTCCTGCCTTCAGTCTTTCCCAGCATCAGGGTCTTTTCTAATGAGTCAGCTCTTTGAATCAGGTGGCCAAAGTATTGGAGCTTCAGCTTCAGCATCAGTCCCAATGAAAATTCAGGATTGATTTCCTTCAGGATTGACTGGTTGGATCTCCTTGCAGTCCAAGGGACTCTCAAGTCTTCCCCAGCACCACAGTTCAAAAGCATCAGTTCTTTGGCGCTTGGCCTTCTTTGTGGTCCAACTCTCACACCCATACATGACTACTGGAAAAACCATAGCTTTGACAAGATGGACCTTTGTCGACAAAGTAATGTCTCTGCTTTTTAATATGCTGTCTAAGTTGGTCATAGCTTTTCTTCCAAGGAGCAAGCGTCTTTTAATTTCATGGCTGCAGTTACCATCTGCAGTGATTTTGGAGCCCAAGAAAATAAAGTCTGTCACTGTTTCCATTATTTCCCCATCTATTTGCCATGAAGTGATAGGACTGGATGCTACGGTCTTTGCTTTTTGAATGCTGTATTTTAAGCCAGCTTTTTCACTCTCTTCTTTCACCTTCATCAAGAGGCTCATTAGTTCCTCTTTGCTTTCTGCCATGAGGATGGTGTCATCTACATATCTGAAGTTATTGATAATTCTTCCAGCAGTCTTGATTGCAGCTTGTGCTTCATCCAGTCTGGCATTTTGCATGATGTACTCTACATATAAATTAAGTAAGCAGGGTGACAATATACAGCTTAAATTAACTTACTCCTTCCCAATTTGGAACCAGTATATTGTTCCATGTCTGGTTCTAACTGTTGCTTCTTGACCTGCATACAGATTTTTCAGGAGGCAGGTAAGGTGGCCTGCTATTCCCATCTCTTTAAGAATTTTCCACAGTTTGTTGTGATCCACACAGTCAAAAGCTTTGGCATAGTCAGTAAAGCAGAAGTATATGTTTTTCTGGAATTCTCTCAGGTTTTCTGTGATCCAGAGGATGCTGGTAATTTGATCTCTGGTTCCTCTGCCACTTTATAAATAGATTTGTAATTTACTACATATACATAATTGCTGTATCTAACCTATTCTTTTTTTTCTTGTTTCTTTCTCCCTTTTTCTTTCTATCAAATCATCTCTAGCTCCCAGCCTTTTAGGAAATGTAGTTACTTTTATTCTCTTGCTTATGTTATATAAAAATCATCAATGCACCTATTTAGACTTTGCACACATGTACATCTCCCTAAATAGCCTTTTTGGTTCTGTGTTCCAAAAATAAGATCATGTTAGACTCACTTTGATACATCTTGCTTTTAGCTTCTTGTTTATCTCCAATACTTTAATGGAGGTAGGATTTTTTTTATTATAAATTCAAGAAGTCTTGGATTTATTAATCTTAGTCATTTTCTAGTCTCTTGCTAGTTGCCTATACTCTCTCCCGTTTGCTTCCCCTAATGTCCTTCACATGCGCTAGTTCAGATAAGGTAGAGAAGAGCAACAATTAATAGTTGCCAAATGGATGACAGAACTCAAGTCCTTAGTGAAGACTGAAATACTCTGTATAATATCATAGGGAAATGGTGGAGTGGGTGGGGTTGGGATTTATCAAGAGTTGCAGTTCAAATTGGATGTGTATTCCAGAGCAAAGAATATTGAAGCTGGAAGACCTTGGAGCTAAACTAGTCCAGTAGTTCTCATACTTTTGAACATAAGAGTCACCTGGGAAACTTGTCAAGAAAAATGTAATCCTTGGAACCTGATTCAGTAAGAGTTGATGTGACCCAGAAAATATGAATTTTTAAAAAGTGCAGCAGGTGCTACTGCATATACGATATCCTCAAAGAGATTTTGAAAACTCTTGGCAGACAAGGAAAGCAAGGTCTAGGGACTCATTGACTTGCCCAAGTTTAAACAACCATATTTAGGTAGTAGAACCTAATTCCCCTTCCTTGGTATGGAGTGCAAGTGACTCAGTATATCTAAAGATGTGTCTTTATTTTTCACAATTTCTAGTGGAGGATCTAAAAATGTTCCAGCTGACTTTCTTTCCCCAAGTCTTCATTTGTAAGACAATGTTCTACCAAACAGAAAATGAGAATTTTAAAATTGGAATGATTCTTGGGAGAGAAAGACTGAATCTTATTAAACAAGTCATCTCAAAGTAATGTTACTTTTCAGGTAATCAAAGAAAAGAGATTGAGGTAAATGACTTACCTATCCATCCACAGTTGTCTGTCAAAAGAATGTTAAATCATCTCATCCCACTTCCTGCTTGGTTATTTTCACTTAGAATTTCAGGAAAATAACTCTCATATTTTTGAAACTGACTTTGAATCTTCTCAATTGAAAATAGCTTCGTGCAGGTGGATGAAGGAATCATTTGGTGAAATGACATATGGGTTAGTATTATTAAACTTTTGGGATTATGTTATGTATTCATGGCTCATTTTGAAGTATTTTTATATCCCCTTGTGCTTCAGGGGATGAATATTATCACCCATACAAGTTTACAAAACTTTATGTTTAACATAAAATAGTTTAAGACCTCATGGGGCAATCTAGTTTACAATTAAAATGTCACAGGCAGTGAGTCCCTCATTAAAAACACAAAGTAAAACTTAACTCACACCATTAAAATACCTCATTCATTACTACAAACATGTACCATCTGGGGTCGTTTCTCGTGCCTCCCGGTTTCTTATTAGCAAGGGAGAGATACGGGTTGACTTCCTCCAGAAATCAGTATGTCTTACATAATGCAAATGCACACTGCTGATTGCGAGCGGTCCTTAATTACTGATGGGAGCCTCTGACCATGTGCTCATGCTGGAACTTGTCCTTCAGCAGTGCTTTAAAAATGACTCAACTCTCAAATTCCTACTGAGGTTTACTTTTCTTAGTGATATTGCTTTTTATGACTAGAAAAGATAGAATTTAATTTTTTTAGTTTTTTTTTTTTTAATTTTTGTTTTTGGAGAATAATTGCTTTACAATGTTGTGTTGCCTTACAGCAATGCAAATCAGTTGTTGTTATGTGTGTGTGTGTGTGTGTGTGTGTGTGTGCATGCATGTGCCATGGGCTCAGTCATATCTGACTCCTTGTAACCCCGGGGACTGTGGCCTGCTAGGCTCCTCTGTCCAACAAATTTTTCAGACAAGATTACTAGAGTGGGTTATCATTTCCTACTCCAGGGGATCTTCCTGACCCAGGGATAGAACCCAAGTCTCTTGTGTCTCCTGCATTGGCAGGTGGATTCTTTAACCCTTGTGCCACCTGGGAAGCCCATATAAGAAGACAGTTACATTCTTGTGATTTCCTGATTGGGTTTTGTGGTGGACCACCATCCCAGGTATGAGAGATCCTTGAAATGCCTTGTTGTTGCTTAGTCGTTAAGTTACTCTTTTGCAACCCCATGGACTGACTGTAGCCCACCAGGCTCCTCTGTTTATGGGATTTGCCAGGCAAGAATACTAGAGTGAGTTGCTATTTCCTACTGCAGGGGATCTTCCTGACCCAGGGATCGAACCTACATCTCCTGCTTTGGCAGGTGGATCCTTTACCACTGAACCACTAGGGGAATCAATCATAACTTTTATATATATATATATCTCCCCTCCCTCTTGAGCCTCCCCTCCTTCCCATGCCACCCCACTAGGTGGTCACAGAACACCACACTGGACCCCGTGTGTTATACGGCAGCTTCCCACCAGTTGTCTGTTTTACACATGATAGTGTGTGTATGTCAATGCCACTTTCTCAGTTCACCTGACCCTCTTCTTCCCCTCTGTGTCTGCTAGTTTGTTAAGTTTAATTATTAAAATTTAAAAAGAAATACTCATTTCCTCAACTCATAATAATGGTTAAAAAAAGCTCCTCTTTATGGCTACCAACTTTTATGTAGTAGGCACTATACTAGCATGATCTCTTTCATCCTCTCCACTACTCTTTTTGTTAGGCATTGTTGCGCCCATCTTTTAGATCGATAAACAGGCTGAAAGGTAAATAGCTTGCAAAGGCAAAATAGCTGGTGAGTCACACATGTGGATATGATGCTTCTCTGAGGAATATTATATTGTAAGGATATTATGAGGTCGTTCTTTTAGGGTAATAGTTATTGGTATATAAAGGATTAATGCACATTGACTCCAGCTGCATTGAACTAAATACCTTGGTGGTACAGGCAGGAATTGTTGTCTACCTCTGCTGCTTAAAGTGTGGTCCATGTATTTGCATCTGCTGCATCACTTGAGCACTTGTTAGAGATACAGAATCTCAGGTATCATCTGAGGTCTGCTGCATTTGAATCTGCATTTGAAATAGCTCCTCAAGTGATCTGTGTCTATCTTACTATTTAGGAAGCCCTGGACTAGATGTTCTTGTATTTACCCTTCACCAGTACTACTGTGGTCCATGCAAACAGGAGGACTGACTCTACGTCTCCCTCAAATACCATACATCTCCTGGGGATAGACAGGACAGGTGTGTAGCTCTCACAGCATTTAGCACTCTGACTTTCCCTAGTAGTTGCTTAGTTCATTCCTCATGAATAAACAAATGACTGTCTTCCTTATGGAAATATAATAACTATAAAAGTTTTCATATTAAATCAACAATGGACACCAAAGCCTTTTTAAACATTTAATTAAAGCCTCAAGATGCAGTACCATTCCATTCCATCTTTCCCCCATTTTTCAGGTTTTTAAGGTAGGACAAGTAATTTCATTTAATATGCAAGGCTAAGCATTAAATATTTAAGACTGAGTCTCCCAAGCAAGGTAAGCCTTTTCCACCGTGCTTGTTATGGACTCTCCCCCAGCTTAGAGACGAGTCACAATTCTACCTTCCTTATTTTCTTGTCCACATTATTGACTGTCCCCACTCCAGTACTCTTGCCTGGAAAATTTCATGGATGGAGGAGCCTGGTAGGCTGCAGTCCATGAGGTCGCTAAGAGTCGGACACGACTGAGCGACCTCACTTTCACGTTTCACTTTCATGCACTGGAGAAGGAAATGGCAACCCACTACAGTGTTCTTGCCTGGAGAATCCCAGGGACAGAGGAGCCTGGTAGGAGGCCGTCTATGGGGTCTTACAGAGTTGGACACTACTGAGGCGACTTAGCAGCAGCAGTAGCAGCAGCCTCATTTGTATGAGGCTGATTTGTATCAGTCTCATCACTCAGTCTTTTGACTGATTTCCATAACTGTAAGTAACTAGTTTGAGTTTCCTGGCCAATTCCTTTCCCCCACATTTGCTGTGAAAAGGATCCATTAACAAAGTAGACACAGAATTGACAGAGTTCCCACTTGAGCCTACACTGATACTGCATCTAGAATAGAATTGGGACTTTCAATAAAGACAGAGCAAAAACATTTTTTAAAAAAACATGAAAAATGCAGAACCCTGATATCTGGGAAGTTCTCCTGTATGAACATTATTGAATTGTGTATCCTGAGAACATTCAGAGGGTACATTGCATGGAGAGCAGAAATAAGACTACAGCAGGAATGAGGTCTTTGCATGTGTTCCCTGGAACCTGGAATTGGTGACTGGTTGTAGGCATGTTCAGCTGTAGCATGCAGATTCTGGACACATATCACTCTGTGCTTGAGGTTTGGAGCTCTGGACTTCCCTGAGAGCTCAGTGGTAAAGCATCCGCCTGCGATGCAGGAGACCCCGGTTTGATCCCTGGGTTGGGAAGATTGCCTGGAGGAGAGCATGGCAACCCACTCCAATATTCTTGCCTGGATAATCCCCATGGACAGAGGAGCCTGGTGGGCTACAGCCCATGGGGGTCCCAGAGAGACATGACTGAGCAACTAAGCATGGCACACCTTGGAGCTGGCAGCTGGAAATGGGATTAGGGAAGGCAGGAAATAAAATGAAAATGTGGAAGAGGGAAGGAATGGGATGACTTAAGCTGATCTGAGTTTTATTTTTAAATTTACTTCATTGTCACAGAGTGAAGACTGTTGAAACTGGTATGCTAATTTATGTATAGTAGATATAAATTCCCATTGGTGTTAATGAGTGCTATTTTTAATAAACCTGAAAAGCAAAATGCACAAAAGTGGAAGATACTGAACACATACACACATACACACATATATATATACACACATATAAATGTATATATACATACACACACATACATGTGCTCAGTTGCTCAGTCGTGTCCTACTCTGTGGCCCTGTGGACTGCAGCCAGCTAGATTTCTCTGTTCATGGAATTTTCCAGGCAAAAATACTGGAATGGGTTGCTCCTTCCTCCTCCAGGGGATCTTCCTGACCCAGGGATCAAACCTGCATCTCTTGTGTCTCCTGCAGGCAGACTTTTTTACCACTAGGGCCACCTGGGAAGCCAATATACATATATATGTTTTTTATTTTTAAACTGCTCATTATTGCAGGTGACTTGAACAATGAAGTTGGGTGTATTTTATGCTCTGGAGGACGTTCCTCCGCTCAATGGTTTCCTCCCCATTTCTTCCTACTTTTATTTCTGTGCTCAGAAAGCAGATAGAGTAAAGTTAGGAAAGAAGCTTTTATTAAATCACATGAAGAAAAGCATTCTGATTCCTCTTTTTGACTCCACCTTTCCTTTTGTTTTAAAGATCATCAAAAAGAAGATCATGCCAGCTCATATAAGAATTTAGTAAGTCCTTGAATGTATCTGACCTCTAAGCCTGACTCATTAATCCTCTGAATGGTATCCTGGTTGGCAGAAGGGAGTTGGTTAAGAATGTGTACTTTGAGAGCTGACAGCCTAAGTTCATGTCTCATCTCTACACTTGCTCATGGTGAACCTTAGAAAAGTGATAAAACTTCTCAGCACGCCAGGCTTCCCTGTCCATCACCAACTCCCGGGGTTTACTCAAACTCATGTTCATAGAGTTGGTGACACCATTCAGCCATCTCATCCTCTGTCGTCCCCTTCTCCTCCTGCCCTCAATCTTTCCCAGCATCAGGGTCTTTTCAAATGAGTCAACTCTTCCTATCAGGTGGCCAAAGTATTGGAGTTTTAGCTTCAACATCAGTCCTTCCAATGAACACCCAGGACCGATCTCCTTTAAGATGGACTGGTTGGATCTCCTTGCAGTCCAAGGGACTCTCAAGAGTCTTCTCCAACACCACAGTTCAAAAGCATCAGTTCTTCGGTGCTCAGCTTTCTTTGTAGTCCAACTCTCACATTCATACATGACCACTGGAAAAAGCATAGCCTTGACTAAACGGACCTTTGTTGGCAAAGTGTCTCTGCTTTTTAATATGCTGTCTAGGTTGGTCATAACTTTCCTTCCAAGGAGTAAGCGTCTTTTAATTTCATGGCTGCATTCACCATCTGCAGTGATTTTGGAGCCCCCACAAATAAAGTCTGACACTGTTTCCACTGTTTCCCCATCTATTTGCCATAAAGTGATGGGATTGGGTGCCATGATCCTGGTTTTCTGAATGTTGAGCTTTAAGTCAACTTTTTCACTCTCCTCTTTCACTTTCATAATTAATAAAATAGGAGTGATAGCACCTATGTCCTTGGATTATTAAAGATGAAAAGAAAGTGCTTAGTATAATGCCTTTTGTTGTTGTTATTCAGTTGCTACATTGTGTCTGCCTTTTTGGCCCCATGGACTGCAGCATGCCATGCTTCCCTATCCTCGTATCTCTCGGAGCTTGCTCAAACTCTTGTCCATTGAGTCGGTGATGCCATCCAACCATCTCATCCTCTGCCACACCCTTCTCCTCCTGCCCTCAGTCTTTCCCAGCATCAGGTCTGGGACGTAGCAAAGAAATATTAGTCATTGCTATGATAGTCACGTCACCTACCATTCAGAAATTCACAGAACTAAGAATATCAGAGCATGGAGGCTCTCAGAACTCATCTATCAGCCATTAGTGAAAGTGAAAGTCAGTCGTGTCTGACTCTTTGCAACCCCATGGACTATACAGTCCATGGAATTCTCCAGGCCAGAATACTGGAGTGGGTAGCCTTTCCCTTCTCCAGGGGATCTTCCAAACCCTGGGATCAAACCCAGGTCTCCCGCATTGCAGGCTGATTCTTCACCAGCTGAGCCACAAGGGAAGCCCATCAGCTGTTATTTGGGGAAACCCCTAAGTAACTGTAAAATGTCTGTGTATATGTAACTGTATATGTAAAGAAAGATTAAGGATAAAGAACTAGATCCATGTGAAAGAAGACTGAGGGCATCTCATCTAAGTCTTACCTAGTTCCCTATCTATGATGGCAGACTCGAGGTGATCCAGTGGTAATTTTTTTTTCTTTTTTTTTTCATTTTCATTTTTCTTGTTAATCATCCAGATTCAGTGCTGACCACACTGACATTTTTTTTTTTCTGGTTGTATTTATCTGGAGCTCAGAGTAGACCAGGCCTGTGACATTGTTTTCCAGAGTGATTATATTTGAGCTTAGTGGAAGCTGTGAAGTCATGTTTTCATGTTGTGTTGTAAGCCACACAGTAGGTGATTATTGATTGTATACTCAACTTCTATAGCTTACATGTTTTGGAAATTTTTACCTCTAAGCTTTGGATAACTAAGATGGTGATGTTTATCCCACTTACTATCAAGGGCTACAGGATTTAGACATGAAGAGAGTTAGAGTTACATAGGTATAAATTGTCCATGGAAATAGCCCTACATTTCAGTTCAGTTCTGTTGAGTTTCTCAGTCATGTCCAACTCTTTGCGACCCTGTGGACTGCAGCACGCCAGGCTTCCCTGTCCATCACCAACCCCTGGAGCTTGCTCAGACTCATGTCCATCCAGTCAGTGATGCCATCCAACCATCTCATCCTCTGTTTTCCCCTTCTCCTCCTGCCTTCACTCTTTCCCAGCATCAGGGTCTTTTCCAGTAAGTCAGTTCTTCACATTAGGTGGCCAAAGTATTGGAGTTTCAGCTTCAGCATCAGTCCTTCCAATGAATATTCAGGACTGATTTCCTTTAGGATTGAAATGAGAACATTATAAAAGAACTATACATTATAGTGGAACTACAATGTATTTTTTTTTTTCTATCTTAAAAAGTGTCAAAAAATTTTAGGAGATGAAATTCTTATTTCTCAGATTAAAAAGCCCTGAAGATTAGAGTTACTCAGTGAACAAGGGACACAACTGGAATTGCATCTTACATGTATATAGGAACTGGCTTTGGTTAATTGAGGGCAGTGTCTTCCCACAAATGATAAAACCATTTTTGTCAGTGTTACTAATAAGTTTTCTATTCTGTTGTTTACTTGGACAAAAGGATGTAATTGGGGGCTCAGAAGTTAGTTTTTGGCTCAGGAGAATTGCCTGGAGACAACATCAAGTGACAATATATTTATTTCTTTTTTTTATTGTTTTTTTTTTACCCATTTATAATTTATTATTATTATTTTTACTTTACAATATTGTATTGGTTTTGCCATACATCAACATGAATCCGCCACTGGTGTTCACGTGTTCCTCATCCTGAACCCCCCCTCCCACCTCCCTCCCCGTACCATCCCTCTGGGTCATCCCATGTGCACCAGCCCCAAGCATCCTGTATCCTGCATCGAACCTGGACTGGCGATTTGTTTCTTATATAATACTATACATGTTTCAATGCCATTTTCCCAAATCATCCCACCCTCTCCCTCTCCCACAGAGTCCAAAAGACTGTTCTATACATCTGTGTCTCTTTTGCTGTCTCGCATACAGGATTATTGTTTTGTTGCTAATAACAGATAATTTCCTGGAATTAATTTAACAGATATCTAATGAGTTCCTACTATGTGCAGTACATTGTTCTAAGCAAAGGAAATATAGTAATTACATTTATAAAAATCCTTGCCTTAAAATGCTTTTCGTGTAGTTTTTTCACCTCATCAAATGCTTTTGCTTATAGACTGTTTAAAAACCATTTTCCCTAGTTATGGCGTCTTGATACTTTTAGTGCCTGCTATAAGGAAACTTTTATTAGGCAACTTTAAATCTTTCTTGTTTACCGCTTACTAATTATTGAATCAGGAACTACCAGACAGTAAAAGCTTTAGGCATTATAGCAAGAGTAAACAGAATTTTATCTTGTTAGATTGATAGAAGAAATAGATCTTTTTTTTTCTTTTCTTTTAAAAAAATATATGCCACTATAAAATGAACAGCTCCAGTCTTATCTGTGGAGGTTTCTAGAGACTGTTTTTGTAGTTAAATTTGTTTCAACAGTCACTTTGCTAACTTTTCTTCCTGTTACTGGTCTCTAGTTTAATCTTCAGATGATTTTTATTTGTATGAGTTAAAACATTGATTTCATTAAAAGAATCTTAACATGGTCTTATGCTCAGAGAAGAGACACCCAGGTTTTAGTCCCAGAATCATTATATACTAGTTGAATAACATTGGACAGTCCACTTAAATTTTCCAGGGTTGTTCCTCATATTTTTTTAGATTTTTTTCTTTGAAAATTAAGAGGAAAAAAATGAGGATTTTTTTCAGACCCCCAAAACTGACATATTAATACTAGTTCAATTATTTTTATCTAAACCTTCTTTGAAAGTAAGGATTTTGTCCTCCAAACTAGATTATTAGTTCTGATGTCATAAATATTATCATATATCTTTTAAAATCCCCCACTGTATTTAATATGCTAGCAGTATGTTTGGCAGTATTTGGTCTGGCTTAGGACCAGAGTGAGTAGAGATAATGGAAGGAATAAAATCAGCCTCTTTAGCTGTTTGTGCCTGTGGATATACATAAGACAATTTTCTGTTTAGGAGAGGAAGGGGGAATTTTGGTTGGGAGTAAAACTAACAGGGCAGGGCGGGAGGAGTAAAACGCTAAATGGCTTTCACTTCTTACCTTAACTGGTTTCCAGTTTATAGGCTGAAGATATAGGCTTTGCTGCTGCTGCTGCTAAGTCGCCTCAGTCGTGTCCGACTCTGTGTGACCCCAGAGACGGCAGCCCACCAGGCTTCCCGGTCCCAGGGATTCTCTAGGCAAGAACACTGGAGTGGGTTGCCATTTCCTTCTCCAATGCATGAAAGTGAAAAGTGAAAGTGAAGTTGCTCAGTCGTGTCCGACTCTTAGCGACCCCATGGACTGCAGCCTACCAGGCTCCTCTGTCCATGGATTTTCCAGGCAAGAGTACTGGAGTGGGGTGCCATTGCCTTCTCCGGATATAGGCTTTAATATACTGGTTTTTTTTTTTTTTTTATCCTTTTGACTTACTTCACCCTATAAAACAGGCTCTGGGTTCATCTACCTCACTAGAACTGATTCAAATTCATTCTTTTTTATGTTATCCTTGTTTAGTCACTCAGTCATGTCTGACTCTTTGTGACCCCATGGACTGCTGCACATCAGGCTTCCCTGTCCTTCGCTACCTCCCGGAGTTTGCTCAAACTTATGTCCATTGAGTTAATGATACCATCCAGCCATCTCATTCTCTGTCATCCCCTTCTCTTGCCCTCAATCTTTCCCAGCATCAGGGTCTTTTCCAGTGAGTCAGCTCTTTGCATTAGGTGGACAAAGTCCTTACAGTCCTTACAATAAATAGTAAGGGTTGATTTCCTTTAGGATTGACTGGTTGGATCTCCTTGCTGTTCAAGGGACTCTCAAGAGTCTCCTCCAGCACCACAGTTGGAAAGCATCAGTTCTTCGGTGCTCAGCCTTCTTTAGGTCTAATTCTCACATTGGTGTATGACTACTGGAAAAACCATAGCTTTTGTCTCTACTTTTTAATATGCTCTCTAGGTTGGTCGTAGCTTTTCTTCCAAGCAGCAAGCATCTTTCAATTTCATGAGCGCAGTCATTATCCACAGGGATCTTGGAGCCCAGGAAAATAAAGTCTGTCACTGTTACCATTGTTTCCCCATAACTTTGCCGTGAAGTGATGGGACTGGATGCCATGATCTTAGTTCTTTGAATGTTGAATTTTAGACCAGCTTTTTCACTCTCCTCTTTCACCTTCATCAAGAGGCTCTTTAGGTTCTTTTTGCGTTCTGCCCTTAGGCTGGTGTCATCTGCATATCTGAGGTTACTGATATTTCTCCTGGCAATTTGGATTCCAGTTTGAGCTTCCAGCTTCCAGCCTGGCATTTCAAATAATGTACTCTACATATGAATTGAATAAGCAGGGTGACAGTATACAGCCTTGACATACTCCTGTCCTAATTTTGAGCCAGTCTGTTTTTCCATGTTAGGTTCTAACTGTTGCTTCTTGAATTGCATACAGATTTCTCAGTAGATAGGTAAAGTGGTCTAGTGTTCCTATCTTTTTTTCCCCCCCAGTTTGTTATGATCTACACAGTCACAGGCATTAGTGTAGTCAGTGAAGCAGAAGTAGTTGTTTTTCTGGAATTCCCTTGTTTTCTATGATCGCATTCAGTTCAGTTGCTCAGTCATGTCCAACTCTTTGCAACCCCATGAACTGTAGCACGCCAGGCCTCCCTGTCCATCACCAACACCCAAAGTTTACCCAAACCCATGTCCATTGAGTCGGTGATGCCATCCAACCATCTTATCCTCTGTCGTCCCCTTCTCCTCCTGCCCTCAATCTTTCCCAGCATCAGGGTCTTTTCAGATGATCACATGGATGTTGGCAGTTTGATGTCTTGTTTCTCTGCCTTTTCTAAATCCAGCTTGTACATCTGAAGCTTCTTGGTTCACATACTGTTGAAGCCTAGCTTGAAGTATTTTGAGTATTACCTTGGAAGCATGTGAAATGAGTGCAGTTGTGTACTGACCTTTCCAGTCCTGTAACCAGTCCTAAGTTTTCCAAATTTGCTGATATACTGAGTGCAGCACTTTAACAGCATCATCTTTTCAGATTTGAAATAACTCAGCTGGAATGCCATCTTTTATGGCTAATATTTCATTGAATATATGTACCAAAACTTATTTTATCCATTCATGTCAGTGGACATCTAGGTTACTCCCATCTAGGTTAGTCCTGGCTATTTTAAATAGTGCTGCAATAAACATTAGGGTACATGCAACTTTTAGAATTGTGGTTTTCTCAGGGTATATGCCCAGTATTGGAATGCTGGGTCATATGATAGTTTTATTCCTAGTTTTTTGAGGAATCTCCACAGTGTTCTTCATAGAGGCTGTATTCATTTATATTCCAGCAGTGCAAGAGCATTCCCTTTTCTCCACATCCTCTCCAGCATTTATTGTTTGTAGATGTTTTGATGATGGCCATTCTGACTGGTGTGAGGTAGTACCTCATTGTAATTTTGATTTGCATTTCTCTAATAATGCAAATTAGTTTCTTTACTTTTAAAGGAAATGTTGGAGTCTAAATTCTCTTCTAAATTTGTGACTCCAAAATTTAAAGGTCTTCAAGATTATCCCATAGCTGAGAATCATTATTTAGCATTGATGGTAACTTATATTTGAATTACAACTTACTTTATAAGGTTTAATTTAGAGATTAATTTAGAGATTGCTTCCATACCTCTTCACTTACCCAGTGCTGAGCAACATATCTTTGAGTATAATAGATGTTCACTTAAGTTTTTATTGATGCCTCCTGTGATGACTTTATTACTGGGTCAGTAATTTAGGACAAATGTTTCATGAAACAATTATCCATTCTCAAATGCACACAAAACTTAAATGCCATATACTGAAGTCTCTTTTGATACTATACCCACCAGCTATTTTAATGAAATCAGGTAATGTTTAAATGTTCTATGTCACAAGCTTATACAATTCAGTTCAAATGTATTGTAAAAATTGAACCCATTTTTAATTACTCTTATCATAGTTACACAACTATATAGCAAATGTAAGCATCCCTATTATAGAAGATGGGACCCTAGAGAGATCATCAAGCTGCAGTGATGGCTTATTGGTCTGAAAATTGAATCTGTAATACTTAAAGAGGCCAAGAAATGCCTAGAGAGCTGTCAGTCCCCTAACTGCTTTTTCTCTGATTTTTCAAAGTTAAATGTCTTCAAAGTCCTAGGTATTTTTTATAAAATATAGACCATTGTAATTTCTGAAAATGATATAATAGATGTTATTCATGACTCAGAATCCTGGTGAAATTTTGGTACTGGTATCTTTTTGGGAGAAGACAAGTTGGTTTAACTTGGTCTTGACTCTGCCCTTTTCTTCTGAATCCTAATTTGTCCTTAGTAGTTAAAAACAGGTGCCATGTGGTCTGTGAATTAAGATGCTAGGCTAGATTCAAAGTATTCCCTATTCTTCATACAGTGTCAACAGACTCATTCTAAATAATGTTATAAAGCTTATTTACCTATTTTTAGACTTCATTGATTCCCCTGGAGAAGGAAATGGCAACAGACTCTAGTATTCTTGCCTGAAAAATCTTATGGACAGAGGACGGGCCACAGTCCATGGGGTCACAAAGAATTGGACACAATGAGCGACTGAGCGCACATACATAGAGTTCACTGAAAATCAGAGGCAAAAAGGAAACAAACAAAAAAACCCAGCCCTAAAACACTAGAATAAACTATTCTGACAAAGACAGAATGGTCACAAAACTTTTAGAAGGGTGGGGGAAAAATAACAAGCGAGTTGCAGGTACCACTGCAGTCTCAAGTCTATCTGTTGGTGGATCTTAGGCATATTTTACACAGTTTTCTCTGTGTCAGCTCCATTGATATTCTCCTGTGTCAAACGGCAGGACCTCAGCAGCATCCTTCTCTGCTTTCCTCTAGAATACCCTGGAGGTGGGTGGCTGGGAGGGAGGGAGGGAGCCACAGGGGAAATCAGCTCCCTGGACCTCTTGGCTTCTCTGCTCCAAGTGCTTCTCTGAACACAGTAATTGCTGCCACGCTTGCTGTTGCTCTGTTGGCCATTACTGACACTGCATGATCTCACCTCTGAGCGCCCTGTTACAGTTGGACGATAAGTCTCTCTATCCATGGGCTGCTGATCATGGTGTAACCACAGTATTTTATAGTCAAGAGTCAAGTCAAGGCATGTCGTGAGTCAAGAGATGTGACAAATCCAGTGTAGTGAGGATTTCCCAGGGCTGAGGAAAAGGAGCTACAAAATGTAATTCCTGGGGGCAGGAATGCCTCAGATTAGTCCCCAGACTTTTCCAAACAAAATATTGATTATCCTCATGAAGATAGGAGAACCATAAAGTAAATAGATGCTGTTGAGGTGTGTCATCTACTTCTATTTGCTGCCATATATGAGTCACAGGTCTGACCTAGCCAGGACCATTAGACATAAGAGGAACAAAAGGAATAACATCTCAGTTATTTTAAAACCCAGAGTTCCTTTACTGAAGAGGGAAGTGGTCCTTTCCATGTCAGATTTTCTTGGAGGTATCCCGGTATTACTGTATACTACTGTTAAGACTACAGTACAAATATTATGATAATAAAAAAAATCAATAAATTGTGTTTGTCACTCTTTTTACAGTGAGAAAGGAGATCGTATCTTCTAGGGTAAATTACAGTGAAAACATGCTGATTCTAAAAGTGTAAGGCTCAAATCTCTGGAAATTTTTGTGGAAATTTCCCATTCTCTGATGCTAATGCATGGGGATGAGATGCCACTGAAAACAGTGTTTTTGAAATAAAGAAGATCTAAGTACTTGAAAGATTTTTATTTGTTTATTTTTGGCCACACTGGCTCTTTGTTGCTGCACACACACTTTCTTGAAAAAGTACCATTTTGCATGACTTTTACCATGGAATTTTGAAAAGCTTTTTACCATTACCTTTTAAAATCAAGGCTGAGTAAGGACTTTTTGTTCAGGGTGGAGGGAACCAAGTTCTTTTAAAACATTTTAGCTAAATGACAGTCTTGCAACTACAACATTTCATTAAATCAGCTTCTCAAAGGTCTTTATTTACTTCTAAATGTCATCTCTAAAGTATATATCTTCAAGGATTCTCATCAGCTATCTTCCCTAAAGCTCCATGATGCCCGTTAAGTTGAACTATAATAAAAAAATGACAGATTGAAATTGGAATTTTATTTTCAGCTTGGGTTAGCTCAGAGTTCTTCTGAGAACTTGAGAGTAGGTGAAATTGAAATCTCAGTACCTGCCAGAACTTAAGTTGCTTTGTCAAGTAATGTTTAATTCTCCGGAGTGTGATCAGCTTCCTGCTTTTTCCCAAAGTAAAACCAGTCTACATGTTAAGGTTTTAAAATCCTGGGTTATAAATTCATATCTTTTTTCCAAGTAGAATTGAAGTAGGAAATAACACAAAACTGATCTACATTTATTGATTAGCAAATACTTACTTATGTTAATTGTGTTGATACTAGATCTCCTACCCAATGGAGATTATTAAATGATTGTCTTAGTAAAACTGAGATTTTATGCATATCTACATACATACATACATACATATGTATGTAATTAACCAAAAAAGGAAAAGGAATTTATTCATTCACTAACCAGACAAAAGCTGGATAAATGAATGCAATTTCCAGGTCCTTCATTCTAGGAAATACTTTTTCTCCTCCCTACATATCAGATATGTTGATTTTTATTTTTTCACCCAGTTAGGATGATTTAGTAGATTTTCATTCAGTGGAGATTATTACTATAACCTGGGAATAATGTCATAATAATAATTATCATTTGCATGTAATTATTTGCGTGCATTATCTAATTTAACTCTCAGCATAATTGTAGTAAATCCTGTCATTTGTCTCCATTTTGCAGATGAGTAAACAGAGGATCAGTGATCATTCTCTTGCCCCAGATCAGAAGACCAACAATGTCAGAGTTAGTCCTGCTTGGTTCCAAAGCCCAAATTATTTCCACTGTGCTACCTGGTCATGCTACTATTCTCACGCCTTTGTGATCAAACGGAAACTCGTAACTGAGCAGGTGTAAATGTTACTCAAACAGTGGCTATGCTACTGGAGGGCAAAACTGTACAACTGCTCTGTTGAGTCAGAAATCCACCCAAGTTCAGAGTATCTGAGGGGGTTAATCCTATGTTGGTTAGGAGCCTACAGAGTAATCTAATCTGAATGTTTTCTAGTGATGGTTGAAAAACAAAAAGCCCAGGAACTACTCCATTCCTGAAGTGCTAATGGAAGAATTTGCTTGACGTGCTTTGCTAGAGTCTGTTCAATTCCAGGTGAGCTCCCCAAATCTAGGAAGTAACATTTTCTTTGAGTCAGGGGACAGCAGTGCTTCCAGTTTGCTTGTAGAAGGCCCTGGCTACCTCCAAGCCACACAACTACTTTTGAGGACTAACATTTAATCTCTTGGAAAGAACATCACAAAATGGAGTTGTCAGTACCTGCTAGTAAAATTTTACATTTCAAAACATTAGAAAATACTTCCGTATTGACATAACAAGGATTTTGTCTCTGAATCCATATAATTTATCAGCTTAATTTGGTGCAGTTAGTGCAAATTATTCCTTACGGATGGGACTTAGTTCATGATTTATTTGGTTTGTAATGAGCCTTCTTTAAATGGTGAGAGAGACCGATATTGTTTTGTGTGAATCTGCATGTTTGCCAGTCAATACAGCCAATTGCCCCAGTCTTTCACTATGGCCTCATGCAACTTTCAAGCAGACAAGGAGCAGGAGAATGGAAACTTAGGACTGGGGTGGAAAAATATATTGAAGAATAAAGTGTTCCAGGTTCTGATTTTGAAAGTTTCCTTTCTGCAAGGACTGGAACTTTGAAACTCTGCATTGCAGGAAACCTAGGTTCGATCCCTGGGTCGGGAAGATCCCCTAGAAAAGGAAGTGGCTACCCACTCCAATATTCTTGCCTGGAGAATTCCACAGATAGAGGAGTGTGGTGGACTATAGTTGATGGGGTCGCAAAGAGTTGGATGCGACTGAGCGACTAACACTTTCAAAATATATATAACCAAACCGAATTTTGTCCCTCACCTTATCCTCAAAGGGAATTTGCATCTTAACTATAATGAAAATTCCATTTGGGAAAAAAAAATACACTAAGAACTCCATTTGAGATTTCAGAATGCTATTGTTGTGTTTCTCTTCTAATATAACCGAGTTTCCCCACTGGATCATATTTATTCTTTAATATTCCTCCTAGCATGCTAGAAAGTCATAGAGGTACTTTAATGAGAATATATTTAAAAAGGGACAATTAAATGTAGTCTATGTACCACCATTTACTTGACTAGTTATTAGTAGCTATTAGGTTTATTCAAAATCAATTAGCAATTACAGTAAAAAAAAAAAAAATGGGGAAACTTCTCTTTATAAATTCTAAGTTCTCAAGTATTTAACTTCGAAAGATCCTTCCAGAATTAACTTTTTAAGAAGTGTTCTCATATATATTCGCACTTCAGCTGAAATTGCATTGGAATACTTACTGTTAGTGAAGATGTCACATCATGCCTTGTGTCTATGTTCATGGTGCCACTTACATAGGTTCCTCTCCTTAAGGTTTGAAGCACTGCTACCGTACATGAGAAGCCTTCCTTAATAGTTAAAATTAAGTATACTCTTCTTTGGAGTCTTCCTTCAGTTAAGTGTACCATACGACACCCTCCCGCACTGGAGTTAGTTATGTTATATGCTGACTTTCCTCATTGACTGCAAACTCCTTGAAGGTCAGTCAATTGTCTCATCTAACTGTGGGCTTCCCACACATTTCTTCTAGTTTTAAATGAAACAGCAACACAAAGGTAAACTGTGGCATACCTGAATAGGGAGGGAGACCTGAATGTCTTCACTGAGGCATGAACGGAAGAATTTTGTAGAAGAGAATCCATGTAGTGTGGCTTTCCTCTACCGCCAACATACTTGGAAATGAAATCCCTTCTCCGTTTGTTTTCTGACAATAAACTTTTGGAAGCTTTATCTTTGTGAATGAGATTTAGTTACGTCCTGGTAGTTTCTTGGACGAGGCAAGCATTTATGAGGTCTCCTGATACCGCCTAGTATTTGAGTCCCTCACGCAATCACACTCAGGGCCCCAGTGTGAACACCATTATGCTCCTAGATAATTGGATCTGTGCTCAGGGCTTGATATACTTGTCCACAGAGGATTGGCTTAAAGTGAGAGACAAAGTTTAAAACAGTAAAAGGGGCAGGAGTAAATTAGGAGGACAGGTTTTTTTTTTTTTTTAAGTTGTTAATTGAATCATTAAAAATGTCATTTTGAAACAGGGCAGGTAGCATGTATTAATTACAAGCATTAAAAGAGCAATAAATGTTACAGCACCTCTTTTAGCCATGAGTGTTGAGAGCTGTTAACAGAATTTCACCACTGGGACCGTCACCCACCATGCATTCAATATGAGCATGCTTGCTTTGTGTGTGCCACTGTCCTGAGCTTCAGGAAACCTTGTCCTAAAAAAGGTTGAGATCTGTTTTGGGAGACAGACAAAAAAGATCAAGGGGTGTGTATACAACTCCGGAAACACAGAAGAAGGAGACAATAACGCCCTGTCAAGGCTTTTTCTAAGAGGTGGTATATGAGTTTTATTTTAAAGAATAAATTAGGCTGGCCAAAAGTAAAGCAGAGCATTTCAAGAAGAAGGTGTAGCCTTTGCACAGATGTGGAGTTGCCAAAGGGCATGTGAGTGTTTGGTAACATTTAAGGATACGATGCGATTAGATGCAGTGTTATTGTCATTTGGTGGCTAAGCTGTGTCCGACTCTGCGGCCCCGTAGACTTAGGATGCTAGGTTCCTCTATCCTCCACTAACTCCTGGAGTTAGCTGAGATTCATGTTCACTGAGTCAGTGATGCTGTCTAATCATTTTATTCTCTGCTTCCCCTCTCTCTTTTTGCTTTCAGTCTTTCCCATCATCAGGGTCTTTTCCAATGAGTTGGCTGTTTGCATCAGGTGGCCAAAGTATTGGTGGTATTTCTGGGGAAGTGAAACTGGGCATGTTAGGTGGGAAGTAGTGGGTGAAGGGTACTTTTATGCCGTGACAAGAAGTCTGGACATTATCACAGGAGTAATCTAAGTGTATGCCACCATGTATTATAAGGAATTTTATTATTCTTCTGGGACTAACTTCACAAGCATGAAAACAACAGTCTAAATCAAAAGGCAGTGTCAATACTTTAAGGCTACAGTCACCATCAACTTGGAGAAGGCAATGGCACCCCACTCCAGTACTCTAGCCTGGAAAATCCCATGGACAGAGGAGCCTGGTAGGCTGCAGTCCACGGGGTCGCTAAGAGTTGGGCATGACTGAGCGACTTCACTTTCACTTTTCACTTTCATGCGTTGGAGAAGGAAATGGCAACCCACTCCAGTGTTCTTGCCTGGAGAATCCCAGGGATGGCAGAGCCTGGTGGGCTGCCGTCTATGGGGTCACACAGAGTCGGACACGACTGAAGTGACTTAGCAGAACCATCAACTAGATAACTAGCAGAACTGAGTGTGAATCCATTCAAATCCTGTCCCTGAGCAGGTTTGGCATTCTCTTCCACTTTCTCCAGAGAGTACAAATTGTGAGCCTTCAGAAAAATGACTTCCGCAATTAACACGGGAGAGTCAGTTAGTGCTAAATTATTTAAACCTGAATAATTGCTTATCACTAATCATTGTGGACTTTGGGAACTTCTACAAAGTAAAACTAAGGACTCTGAAAGGTCATGAAGATTCCCTGAAGTTTTCCTGTGTTTAAGCCTTTTGGGTCTTTACAGAGGCAAGTCTTAAGTGGAAGAAGAAGAGAACTGCCTTTAGAGGCTGACTAGAATGACCAAATATACCTCAGATGTAAAAAAGAAAAGAACTACATGGAGCTCTTCATTTCTCCTCTTAATGCGGAAATGGGCCACATCTCTTACCACAGTGAATGGATGTGCTGGGAATGAGCAGCTCAATTAGCAACAGCAGCCTCCAGTGGGAGATCAGTAACTTCTCAAAGAATCTTTATTCAGTGTCTGTTTTCCCCCCAGCCCTTTGGCTAAATGGACAAGTATTGCAATAATTTCCCCCCCTCCTTCTTTGTCTTTCTTTATGGATCTCTGTGTGTGTGTGTGTGTGTGTGTGTGTGTGTGTGTGTGTGAGTGTGATCCATTGCTTGTTATATGGACTATTAATCTCAATATTTTAGTAGAAAGAACAGGAGGATTTTTGGCAGGCTTAGAAGTTGTCTCTCGTAATTTTTCCATTTCAGCTTCACTCGAGGCATCATAGATGTATGTACAGATTTGAAAAACAGAACTAAGAATTTGAAACACATATTCTACCAGGCCTTTCCCTTTGGACCTCCTTTCTGTCCCAAAGGAGGTGAGAAAACACGTTTTGAGATTCTTTTTGGCTCAGTCCCTTACCCAATTGGTGCAGAGATGAAGTTAGGTTAGAAAAACAGCTATGATGATATTTCTGTATTTTTGAATGTGACAGTTAATAAAATTTTTAAAAAGCTGAGTCGTGTCTGGCTCTTTGTGACCCCATGGACTGTAGCCCACCAGGCTCCTCTGTCCAAGGGATTTTCCAGGCAGGAATACTGGGGGGTGGGTTCCCATTTCCTTCTCCATGGGATCTTCCCGACCCAGGGATCAAATCTGGGTCTCCTGCATTACAGCCAGATTCTTTACCATCTGAGCCACCAGGGAAGCCTAGTAAAAAAGCTCTGCTGCTGCTAAGTCGCTTCAGTCGTGTCCGACTCTGTGCGACCCCATCGACGGCAGCCCACCAGGCTCCCCCGTCCCTGGGATCCTCCAGGCAAGAACACTGGAGTGGGTTGCCATTTCCCTCTCCAGTGCATGAGAGTGAGAAGTGAAAGTGAAGTCGCTCAGTCGTGTGCAACTCTTAGCGACCCCGTGGACTACAGCCTACCAGGCTCCTCTGCCCATGGGATTTTCCAGGCAAGAGTACTGGAGTGGGGTGCCATTGCCTTCTCCGGTAAAAAAGCTCACCAAGTGCTAAATTGATGAGGGAAGATGCCTTCCTAGAAGGACACCATAGTTTGCAGGGAGGGTACAAGGAAAGTAATTTGAAAATTTCTCTCTCTCTCTCTCTCTCTCTGTCTTTTTAAACCTTGGTAAGGGCTAGGAATAGGTAAGGGGGATTTAAGCTTTTTCTTTGTCAAAGTCTATTCTTCTGAAGAGGCTACAGGAACATTCCTTCCTTCTCTATATGCTGAGTAATGTGGAGAAGCTATGGAATGGGCACAAGCCTGGCCCTGGGGATGGGCTCTTCATTTTCCATAGCCTGTGAGAGGAAGTATGCTATTTATGTTATTTTGTTGCCTGCAGTTCCTGGTTAATAGAGCTTAAGTGAGGTGAAAGTCACTCAGTTGCTTCCGACTCTTTGTGACCCCATGAACTATATACCGTCCATGGAGTTCTCCAGGCCAGAATACTGGAGTGGGTAGCTGTTCCCTTCTCCAGTGGATCTTCCCAACCCAGGTTTCAAACCCAGGTCTCCCACATTGCAGCTGGATTCTTTACAAGCTGAGCCACAAGGGAAGCCCAAGTTGTAGTTAAATGGCATTATATGATCAGTAAATATTACTTTTAAGGTGATTGCATCTTTTAGTACATTCATAAAATGTCTAAAAATGACTATCATAGGACTTATTCTAATGCCAAGATTAAATTTACAACCAACATCCTGATCAATTCAATTCAGCAAACATTAAGTGTCTCTTCTTTACTAGTGCTGGATTTAGACCAGTGAATAAGCAAAAGACCCCACCTACAAGGAGGTCACAGTGTGATAAGATCAAGGAAGAATTGTCCAGAAGAGCCAAATTAAATACTGCTAACTGTATAGGTGTTTGGGGGAATGGAGGCCCTCAGAGGCATTTTTGGTTTTATTTTGAGGTTGGTAATTTATGTTTTCTGGGGCCAAATCTATTAGGTGGCATGTGTAAGTGACAGCTAAAAGTTAATATATATTTTAAAAGTATTTATTTATTTGGCTGCACCATGTCTTGGTTGCAGCATGTGGGATAGTCGCCTGGCCAGGGATCCAACCCAAGACCCCTGCCTTGGGAGAGTGGACTCTTAGCCATTGGATCACCAGGCAAGTCCCATCTACAACTTAATATTAAGTTTAAAAGAAAACTGTGATTTGCAGAGAGTAGAGTATTTCCAGACTCACTTGAGGTTATCACTAACCTGATATTTAAAGCAAACCAAGATATTCATGTGTGTGTGCTAAGTTGCTTCAGTCACGTTCAGCTCTTTGCGATGCCATGGACTGTAGCCTGCCAGGCTCCTCTGTCTGTGGTATTCTCCAGGCAAGAATACTGGAATGGATTGCCATTTCCTTCTCCAGGGAGCTTCCTGACCCAGGGATTGAACCCTCATCTCTTATGTCTCCTGCATCGGCAGGCGGATTCAAAGAAATTAGGAGAATAGGAAATTATATTGACCAAAAGGTCAGTGTTTGCCGGGGGACTAGGATTTGAGGAAGTGATTGATTGCTAAATGGTTGAGGAATATTTGGGGGCTTATGGAAATGCTCTATACTTTGAATATATTGGTAGATTGATGAGTGTACGCATCTATCAAAACTCATCAAACTGTGTAATTTAAATGTGTGCATTTTATTTTATGTAAATTATACTTCAATAAGGCTGGTTAGAACAAAGCAAATAAAAACAATATATCTTGCAAAAAACCAGAAAGCTATGGCTTCCAAATATAGAAGTTGCTGTTAGCTGTATGTGATAAAACTTATCCTCTACCATTGTAAATTTAGTGACTGAAGTATTCAAATTAAACTGATTAACAACAGGTAAACAGGAGAAGAAAGGAGTTTGCAAAAGAACTGGCTCTTTAACTAGTTAAAGTTAGCAGAAGAAATTTCATAGGGGAAAGGGAGGGGGGAAGAAAGGCTTTTGTGGGAAGAACAGATATCTTTAGGAAAGAGAAATGAATTTTTCGAAGAGCAACTAAGAGATGAGAAGGTTTGCAATGATGTTTGTCTATGCAGATACGAGCGGTCTCTCCGTCTTCTTCAGGTTGTAAAACTCCCCAGAGCACAGGTTTCTTGGTAGGTTCTCCTTCTTCCTCTTAGGAGGAAAGCCACCCTAAAAAGATAATTTATGGCAGCAGCATTTCTCAGAAGCTGCTGCCTTTAGTCAGATAAGGGAAATTCAGAGAAGACTTTTTTTTCTGTATCTGTTGAACCTCAAATGTCTTCAGCTTAAAATGATCTTTATGTTAACTGTGGGGTTCCAACTGAGTTGCCGTCATAGGAAAGAAAAAGATTTTTTGTTGTTGTTGCTATTGTTTGTTGGTGGTTGAGGGTGGGATTCTTCTCAGGGAGAGCCTGGTTTTATTTTGGGATGCAAAGTAATGGGGGTCTTTGATATCGAAAACTTGTCCCTCTGAGCATAATCTAGACTTGCTGTGAATCGGATAAATGGTTCTTCGCTAGAGTTAATGATAATTATGAGTGTTTGGAATGAGCAGTGGCCCCAGGAGGAGTGTGAGGTGTTCAACGGAGGAGCTGGAGGCTTGACCATGGGGCAGAACTAAGATGCAGTAAGTGGAGGGTGAGGTGACGAGGACAGTCATTCTGTGAGGGAGGGCAGCCGAGGGACCCTGGGAACAGAGATATCTGGTATTAGTCTTGATTATTTAGATTAAAATTATTGGCCAGGCTATCCTTGTGAAGAAGGGACATGAATTTCCCAGCTCAACTTTCCAACTGGCGTGAGCCTTCAGGATTATCCTCTACATGTAACATTGACTTGGTGCATTACTTAGTATGAACATTCTGAGATATTGAGAGATAGAGAGGTTTAGTTTTCACTAACACATTCTTAGTTTGCCAAGATGAAAATTTGATAAACCTTTTTATTTCAGTAACTTGTGACATTTCAGAAATAAATGGTGGGTTTTTTTTTTTTTTTTTTTTTAATCTATAATACAGGGAGGTTGGAGAAGGAAATGGTAACCCACTCCAGTATTCTTGCCTAGAGAATCCTGTGGATGGAGGACCCTGGTGGGCTGCTGTCCAGAGGGTCACACAGAGTTGGACACGACTGAAGCGACTTAGCATGCACGCGTGCATTGGAGAAGGAGATGGCAACCCACTCCAGTATTCTTGCCTGGAGAATCCCAGAGACAGAGGAGCCTGGTGGGGTGCTGTCTATGGGGTCGCACAGAGTTGGACACGACTGAAGTGACTTAGCAGCAGCATAGGGAGGTTAGGGGCACTCTCATCTTTTCAATGCTGTGTCCTTTAAATGACTTACCAGTGATATGCTAGAGAATTACAGGTTTGGGGTGGGATCCTCCCAGGTCCTGAGGACAGAGGAGGGAGAATACACTCAGGAGGTAAGGTGAAAGACAGAGCTTGTGAACTCAGCAGGTGCAGGAATGTGGACCCTGAGATGCTGATGAGGAAAATAAGTTCTCTAAGACAGTGGCCCCCAACCTTTCTGGCACCAGGAACCAGTTTCATGGAAGATCATTTTCCATGGACCAAGGTGAGATGAGTGATTTTGGAATGATTCAAGCTCATTACATTCATTGTGCACTTTATTTCTGCTCCACCTCTATGGACATGAGTTTGAGCAAGCTCTGGGAGTTGGTGATAGGCAGGGAAGCTTGGCGTGCTGCAGTCAGTGGTGTCACAAAGAGTCGGACACGACTGAGTGACTGAACTGAACTTATTTCTGTTATTATTACATTGGCTCCACAACAGATCATTACGCATTAGATCCCAGAGGCTGGAGACCCCTGCCCTGAGATTCTCAAAAGCTAGTGCAGGGATAGCACTATGAGCTAAGTGTTACCTCCAATCTTAAAGGACAAGGAAAGTCAGCAAGCTGAGAGATTTGGGAGAGTCTAAGGCTGACAGCTGGGTTATGTATGACACTAATGTGCAGTGCATAGTCTTGACTCTTTGCTCAAGCATACCTAGAAGAGAAGAGCGATGCTAGCAAATAAGACTCTGAAAATAGCCTCCGAGAGCTTTATTAATTACCTCTCTTTGTTGGGGTGTTTAAGAAGATAGCTCTGGCTGCCAGGTGGAGGATGGATTTTATGAGATGAAGGTGGAATCAGGGACCCATTAGGAAGCGATTGGAACTATGTGAAAGATGAGAAGTTCACAGAAAGCCTTCTTTGCATAGCCTGCTTGAAAATAGTGGATATTAAAAAATAAGTCTCATTGTCTTTAATCTATGGCTGAGCTTGAGGGAAAATAATGGAATTATTCCCAAGTCAGAAAGTAGGTATGAATCCACAGCATAAGCAGGCTCTGGGGCAAGAGTTGGCCCTGGTGTACTGTGTTATCTGCCATTTTGACAGCCAATGGTTTGCATTTTAGTCAAGCAAAAGCATGGTAGGGGGTCATATCTGCAAATTGTGCACAAAGCTAGGAGCCTCAAGGGATAATGACCTCACTGAGTGAACTAGGGAAACCATCCCCCCCACCCCACAGGAAGAGGTGCTGAGACACTTATCTGTATTGACTTTGGCTCCAGGTATAGCTGAAAATTAAAAAGTCTCCCTCACTCTGAGAAGTGCTGATCGTAGCCTACACTGTGCAGATTTAGTCTCTGAAGTCATAATAGTGTGGATGACTTGAAACTCTGAAACCTAAAATTTAGTTACTTAGTTAGACTCCCAATATCCTGGAAGAAGGCTGAACACCGAAGAATTGATGCGTTTGAATTGTGGTGCTGGAGAAAACTCTTGAGAGTCCCTCGGACTGCAAAGAGAGCAAATCAATCCTAAGGCTTCCCTGATGGCTCAGACGGTAAAGAATCTACCTGCAATGAGGGAGACCCAGGTTCGATCCTTGAGTCAGGAAGATCCCCTGGAGAAGGAAATGGCAACTCACTCCAGTATTCTTGCCTAGAAAATCCCATGGACAGAGGAGCCTGGTGGGCTACAGTCCATGGGGTCACAAAGAGTTAGAAATGACTGAGCGACTAACACTTTCACTTTAAAAGGAAATCAAGCCTGAATATTCATTGGATGCTGAAGCTGCAATACTTTGGCCACCTCATGTGAAGAACTGACTCATTAGAAAAGACCCTAATGCTGGGAAAGATCGAAGGCAAAAGGAGAAGGGGGCGTCCCAGGATGAGATGGTTAGATAGGATTGCTGACTCAATGGACATGAGTATCAGCACACTCCAGGAGATAGTGAAGGACAGCAGGGTGTGGGGTGCTATAGCCCATGAGGTCATAAAGAGTCAGACACGACTTAATGACTGAACAACAACATCCAGAAAAATATATATACAAACACTCCCAGGAAGAGTGCAACTTAAAATCCAACCTCAAAAATTGTACAATATTATTATAAGCTCAAAGTCCTAAAGATAGGAAAAAAAGCTTCTATGAGTCAATAGGAATAAAAAACTACAGAGTTGTATTGTAAAAAATACAGATCCTAGATATGATCAAATACAGATTATACAATAAGTATGTTTAATTTTTAAAGTAATAAGAGGGTAGGCAGAAAATAGGAACTTTGATTTGGTAGGTTTGAAAAAAGAGTCAACAACTTGTATTGTCATCCCTAGATGTCTGCAAGAGACTGGTTCCGGTATCCCCTGCAGATAGCAAAATCCATGGAAGCTCAAGTATTATATAAAATGGTGTAGAATTTGCGTGTAACCTATGTACGTCTTCCTGTATCATGTCTAGATTACTTACAACACCTAATACAATGTAAATACTATGTAAATAGTTGCTGGCATACAGCAAATTTAAGTTTTGCTTTTTGGAGCTCTCTGGAATTTCTTTTTCTGAGTATTTTCAGTCCACGGTTGGTTCAGTCTGCGGAGGCAAAACCTTGGATACGGGGGGTGGGGGGGCTACTATACACTGAAGAAGATAGTAATGGAAATTCAAATCAAAGGTTGATATAAACTAAAGGGATTAGATATAACTAAAGGACGGATTAGTGAACTGAAAGATGGAGCTAAAGAAATTGCCTGCAGAGCAGCAAAGAGTTGGAAACCATAAAAGAGACTTTAAGAATGACAGCACCCAGCAGGAATCCAGTCAGAGTTCCAGGAGCTCATGAAGAAAATAGGATGAAGCATAACTTGAAAATTTCATTGGGATTCAGTTGAAGATATGGTCGTAATTTTCCAAAAATGATGAATGCCTCCAATCTGCTGATTCTAGAATGCCAAGGGGTCCCGAGCATAATAAAGGACAAGAAATCTCCTGGAGAACCCCAAAGGCAAAAAAGGTTATTGTAGAAGTCTGGGTGAGGTGGAGTATTGAGGTAACAGTGGAAGTGGAGCCGTGTGGTCAGATTCAGGCCATGTTCAAGGGTTTAAGTTGGTGTCCTTTGCTCCTGGGCTAGGTTTAGGGCACGAGCAGATGTGGGAATCTGCTGACTGCTGCAGGTGGGCTTGTGATTGGTGGTGTATCAACTGAGGAAGGTCAGAGGGCTTTTGCTCCTTTTCGGGATGTGGCCCTGGCCCTGGGAATAGAGAAGGGAGAAGAGGCAGCTGGTTTTTCTCATTGTTGTTCCTCAGGCCCAGTTGGCCCGGTTCTGCCCACAGAGTTCCCGTTCCAGTCAGTCAGTGTGAAAGGCAGTGAGCAGAGCAGAGCTGTGGGCTTTATAGCTGGAAAAGTGTTTTTTTTTCCTTCCAGTCAGTGTGACTTGACGAGAGCCTGAAGCCAAGGCCTTGAGTGAAAAGGTGACATTTTCTACCCAGGCTCTTTTCTGAGACAGAGGGTAATTTTTGTCAGGTTCCCACCTGGCTTTTTCTGTCAGTTTCTCCTCAGGCACGATCTTAATCTTGCATTGTTCAAGCCAGTCAGTCACTGTCACTTACCCTTGTTTCAGCGAGATATTTTTTTCAGGGCTTTCTGGTTTTCCTCAAAATCTTTCAAGGGCAATGTGCTGTTCTAAGCATGGTGGAAGGAAGTGAAAGCTTGCTTCTGAGGTCACAGCTTGGCTTGGGCATTCTAAACGGGAACTGCGGTTCTCTGGACATTTGGATTGTTCCTTATGTTACGCTTTGAATGAAAAAAGAGCCAATGATTTTGCAAAATCCTGCAATTTTTTTTTTTTTTAAATTTCTAGTGACAATACCTTCCCAGCTTCTACCTCATCCTTAAGTAGATTGTCTGTCCCCTTGAAAGGTCCGGTAGTTACATTTGTAATGTCTCCATGCCTTACATTTGTAATGTCTCCATGCCCACCTCCTATTTTCCTTCTAGGATTACTTTGATTATATTCAAATTCAGCACATTGACTTTGAACCTGAATGTTTTAAAAATTAAATTTTAAATTTTATAATGGTGTTTGATTCACAGAAAAGTTGCAAAGAGAGTGTAGAGAGTTTCTACATACCTCCATGCAGTTTCCCCTATTTTTTCCATCTTACATTACTGCAGGAAATGAATATTGGTACACTACTATGAACTCAACTCCACATTATTTTGGATTTTACTAGTTTTCCCAATAACGTCCTTTATCCATTAAGGATACTATATTATATTTAATCGTCATGCCCCCTTGGCTCCTCTTGGCTCTGACAGTTTTTCAGCTCTCCTTGTTTTTGATGACCTTGACAGTTTAGAGGAGCATTAGTCAGGTATTTCATAGTGTGTTCCTCAATTTGAAATTTTCTAAATGTTTTCCTTACTATTAGTCTAGGGTAATAGGTCTTTGGAGGGAGGTTTACAAAGGTAAAGGACTTTTTTGGTCTCATCATATCAAGTGCATATATCATCACATGATTTACCACTGTTGATGTTGACCTTGATCCCCTGAGATGGTTGTCTGGTTTAAGCGCTGTAAAGTTACTGTTCATACTCTGCTCTTTAGAAGGGAGTGGTTAGGTTCACCTGCTCTCAAAGAAGGGAGGAAGAGATTAGGCTGCACATCTTCAAGGGGAAGGTATTGTATGGGATCAAAATATGTGACCCTGAGCATGGCACTTTGGCCTATGAGTGATTTTGACCTGAAGGCATTTGAAATTCAACAGATGCAGAAAAAAGCCTTCCCAGGGCTTCCCTTATTTCTAAACCAAGAAACTTCAGAGAAATTAGGGCTGCCATATATTCTCTCTCCTGGGGAAATTTTATGGCCAAGAAGACTGGAAACAGGTGCCGACATAGACCTGCAAAAGCAACCCACACATAATTAAGTTACCCTGGTTTGCTACTTGTGGAAGCCTCTACTCTTTTCCTCTGTCTTGTTATTTCTCTATAAGCGTATTTTTCTTTGCCCTGATGCTATATGAGTCCCGATTCTAACCATCCTTTGAGTTACTCATCACTGAGTTTCCCCCATGTGCACACTTTCTCCATGTGTTAATACACTTCTCTTTTCTTTTGGTAATTTGTCTTTTTTCAGTCTAGTTTGTAGGGTCCCAGTCCAAAAACTTAGGAGGCTAGAGAGAAAAAATGTTTTTCCTTCCTTATAGTTTCTACATAAATTATTTGCAATTCTTCTGTAAGAAAGGGTTGTCCCTTCTCCTACATTTATTTATTCTGTTCTTTATTTCTATAACTGGACCTGATTTCATCCTCCTGCCTGTTAGGCTGGATGTTTTGTTTAGCTTGCATCTCCTTTCTCAAGCCTGCTCTCCTTTGTGTACTGACTCTGTCATCAATTCTGAATTTTCTCCAGACCTTACCTTGCTTGTTTTAGGGGGCAAGAGTAAGGGGGCAGAGAGAGGTGGATAAAACAGAAAGCAGAGTGTCACACTGAGGGGTGAAAAGGTGTAGAGAGAGAGGAATATGGCTTAGGATAAGTGGGGTGACTGAAAACGCTGCAGTGCAGGAAATTAGAGCAAAAGCTGACTGTGAGAATATACGTTTCCAGAGAACTTGCAGACAGTGTGGAGAGAGCATCAGAATTTCCGCACTTTAAGGTAAAAGGTGATTCTGGGAGGATTCTGGGGGCATCCAGGTGGCAGATGTCCACCAGGTGGTTACATTTAAGGATAAGAAATAGAATCATTGAGGCCTTCAAGATCAACTCATCAGGTTCCTAAAGATGAAGAATCTGTGAACCTGAGAGTTTTTGTGGATTGCCTAAGGTCAGAGTTGTTCCCAGCAGAGCTAGAATTAGAAGTGAGGCTTCCTGATTCCCCATCTAATTCGTATTCCAGGATGCTGCAGCTGTTTCCGTGCAAGCTGATTCTGATACTAATAGAGTGAGGTTTCCCATCCCCTTGGGAATTTCGAGGCTATAACAAGAAATACCCTCAATGGGATAGAAACAACTCAGAGAAGCCAAATTCCTTTTTTGGTGATTTAAATGTTAATACCTTGGCACTTCTCCAGGCAAGTGAGAGATTAGAAGGCAGCTAAGGAGCTGTGCCTCTTCTAGGAAACCCCAGTCCCTGTGTTTGGTTAAGTGACTCTTTAGAGTCCTTGAAGACAGAGGCTTAAAAAAGAGATTCCTAATGGAACCCAACCATTCTTTCATCTTGTGTCAATGGCAGTATTTCTTCCCTTCTCTCTAGACCAGTAGAGGTGTCCTGTGGACTACTGTACTAGACCTACTTCTGTTAAAAATCTGGCCGCTCCTTTGGCAGCACTTAGATACTCCAGCACAGATGTAGTTTAGACAGGTGCTTGGTAAACGTTTTGTCTGTGTGCTCCTCTGTCAGAGCTCCCTGCCCTATTTTCTCAGAAATCTTAGCTGCTATTGTTTCAACACTCAGCTTCTTAAAGCCCAAACTCCAAATCGAAAACAAAACAAAGCAGTTAAAGATTGGTGATTTATTTTCCAACAAACATATGGGAATTGGGAACATCTGGGTTATTTGGTTTGAAACGTTCAGTTATCATCTGGTTTGGTGTTATGTATGCTAATTATGCTTTATTTACTTGAGAGTATTTGCCAAACCCGGCTCAGTGTCAGGCTGTGGCTGAAAGGAAGCTGCCAATCAACTAAATGTGGCAATGACCTTGGGTCTAGCAGCTCATAAAAAGAGTATTTGTAAAGAATTGAAAAATAAAAAGATGATGAAAACTGCCCATTTTTCTATTATCAGTTACAGTCACTGTTCATTTTAGTAATATTTTCATCTTATCATCTTTTCACTATATGTGATCTTAAAATATCGTTCTTAAAATAAGAAATATAGCTTTCTTATCCATGTTTTGTTTCCTCATATGACAAATCAGCACTTTTATATTAATAAAATACTAAAATACTATTTTGATTTCTGTATCATATAGCTGCTCCATAATCTATGTAATTGATTTTCTACCACTGGATATTATTTAGATGGTTTCTAATATTTGGCTATATAAATAGCTTTTTGCCTTAAATATTTTCTGGATTTGGAATATTTTATTGGTAGTTACACAGAATTGTAATTGGCTATGACTTTTAGAAAGGTTTCAGTTGGCTAGATCTTAAAGATTCATCTCTTCCAAATTTTCCTCATGAGGCCAAAATCAATACCTGAGTTATGATAGTGATTCTCAAGCTGTTTATCATTAGAAAATTTAAAAATACCCATGTACTTCATCTTTTAAGCTACTTTTTTCCTGCCCAAAAGTAAGGTTGTCATGTACTAAGTGATTTCTACTGATTTGCCAGTAAAGGCTTATATAATGAAGTAGAGTCTTCATTCCCTGCCTTCTCTCAAATGACTAAGATGGGCCAGACAACTCAGAAGCAGAGTTTGGGTCCATCAGCTTGAACTATATGTTTTCTTGGTGTTATTAGATTGCCAGGAGATCCAGACAGGGTGGTAAGTGGGAGTGGGGAGTTGGAGCTAAATTCCTGTAGGGGAAGGAAAATTTAAGGTAGGGGAATTAGGTATATTGTCATGCCAAAAGGGCAGGAGATCAGTGGTAGCTGCAAAATTTCTCCTAGAAAATGAGTAAACCAGAAGGACATTTTGTATTTCAATTAAAAAGAAGTTCAGAGGTAGGGCAGTTATAGGATTATACAGTGGATCACTGGTGTCACTTGGGATGCAGGCTCTTTCTACCTTCTTACTCTACCAAAACCAGGATGCTGACTTTGTCTTCATGCTCGTCTACTCAGGGTCACAAGATGGCATCACATACTTATCCAAAGGAGTCCCAAAGCTTCCAAAGACATCCACAAGCAGGAAAAAAAAAAAAAAAAAAGACTTTTTTTTTATCATAGAGAAAGATATTTTCTAGATGATCCTATCTGATCTGTCCTTAGATGCCAATGAATAGAACTGGATCTTGAGCCAATGACTGGCATGATAGACTGAGGCCAATTGCAGTTCAGTCTCTGGGGAAGGGGAAAGGGCCCATCTTTTCTGAACACTTTATTGCCCATTACCCACACAAAAGTAGGGTTCTTTTAGCAAAGATAGAAGGGTGGATTTGTTAGGGATATCTCAAACAGCATCTACTGCAGCCAGCATCTTGGGTAATGGAGGAGTTCCAGGGATTTATTTATTTTGTTTTATATAAAAATAAACATTTCTTTTTAAAATTTTGAATTTATTCTTTCTTGGGGTAATTTGTATGTATGAAAGGGGGAAGGTGATTAAAATTACAAGAAGCTAATGTTCTTTCTTTCCCTGGTGGCTCAGTGGTAAAGAATCTACCTGCAACACAGGAGACACAGGTTCGATCCCTGGGTTAGGGAGATCCTCTGGAGGAGGGCATGGCAACCCACTCCAGTGTTCTTGCCTGGAGAATCCTCATGGACAGAGGAGCCTGGTGGGCTACAGTCCATGGGGTCACAAAGAGTCAGACATGACTGAAGCAACGGAGCACATGCACACAGGAGTTCTTTCAAAGCCATTCCATAGCTCCTCCATAGAAAGATGAGGAAACACGCGCAACACTCAAAAGTAGATTGAGTGACACAGGAGAGGAGTAGACTGAAGCAAAATAAAGAGGTTTGGGGTTATTTCTGTGAGCAGTATTGGGAACTCTGAAAAGTGAAAAATGAAAATGAAAGTCGCTTAGTCCTGTACAACTCTTTGCGACCTCATGGACTATATACACCATGGAATTCTCCAGGCCAGAATACTGGAGTGGGTAGCCTTTCCCTTCTCCAGGGAATCTTCCAACCCAGGGATCGAACCCTGGTCTCCTACATTGCAGGCGGATTCTTTACCAGCTGAGCCACCAGGGAAGCCTATTGGGAACTCTATGACTTATCAAAAGGGCTATCTTCTGAAGTATGCTGTTACATTAGACTGATATAAACGTTCAGAGTCGGGACAGCCAGTAAACAACAAATAAGAGTGAGGAAGAGCAGTTCAGTTTTATCAGGTTGTTTGAAATATTGGAACTAGTTGATGGAATCCTAGGAGTTTGAGACCTCAGTCATGAAAATCATAGACTTCCAGTTCTCTTGCTTCACACCCCGCTGAATAACTAAAAAGGCTTTCACGCTCACATGGCAGCTTATGAAATTGGGTTTACTATAGCAGGATGCTTCCATTTGTCCTTTGAGAGTACATATCATTTCTTGCAAGCTTGCCCTGATTTTCAATTTGGCGATTAGTTCCTTTTCTGTGGAACCTCTTAGCTCCTTGTGCTCACCACTGAGGTTACTCTTATCACTCATGTTACTAATAGCCTGCAGTCTGAGGCAAGGAACACATGGTGGTTACTATAGGAATAATGGGGATTGAATTAACAAGTGAATGAAATTAAATTAAGGAAAGAATGAATTAAATAAACAACAGCATGAAAAATAATCCCCTTTGTTCTTTCAGAAGAGTCATTCGAATGATTAGAGTAGATTTTAAAAATAAACATATGCAATATATTTTCTTCAACATTCTTCTTTCATTTCTTGTAAACTTATTTAAATAAATCCTTTATTTCTATTGCAGTAGAAACTTCACCCAGCATTGACATTAACAGCTAAATATTCAAAAAAAAAATTAAACGGACAGATTGTGTTATCAGATTTGTGCCCTGAAACCAACTATCCCCTGCCTCTTCTGTGTAGTTATAAAGACCTAAATACTTTTGCATAGAGCTTGTTTACTCAATCTGTATGCTAATAAAGATGGAAGTCTGGAATTTGACCTTTCTTTTTTAAGCACATTTTATTGAAATATGTTTGGAAAAATCCAGTAATCTCAATAATGAGTAAGATAGTTTTTGAATTTGAATTACTAACAAAAAACTCCCCCAAACCTCAAATAAGATTGTGTTTGATCTATTAGACACTCCCAGAATCCTAGCTAATTTTTAATACTGTTATTACAGTTTATGTCTTTATAGTCCATATAATAGCATATTTATGCCAAGAATATATAATATTTATGCCAATAATGGGGCTTCCCCTCATAGCTCAGTTGATAAAGAATCTGCCTGCAATGCAGGAGACCCCTGTTCAATTCCTGGGTTGGGAAGAGCTATAGGCTACCCACTCCAGTATTCTTGGGCTTCCCTTGTGGCTCAGCTGGTAAGGAATCCACCTGCAATGCAGGAGACCTGGGTTTGATCCCTGGGTTGGGAAGATCCCCTGGAGGACAGAAAGGCTACCCACTCCAGTATTCTGGCCTGGAGAATTCCATGGACTGCATGGGTCACAGAGTCAAACATGACTGAGCGACTTTCACTTTACTTCAAGATGCCAAGAATGGAATCGGATGGCTAAAAAAAGATATGAGTATAGCCAGTGTTGTGGGTTTTATTCTTGGTAAAATTTTCATAAAATAAATATTGTTATTGCTACATAAGAGAACCTTTCAATACAGAACCGTCATCTTGGAGAAAGCACTAGCCAAGGAGTCATAAAAGTTAATATTGAGTCCTGGCTTTACCTCAGCTCATACATTCATTCTTTCTGAGCCTGTTTCTTTCTCATGAAGCTAAAGATAATGCTATGGGTCTTACCTATTTCATTTGTGGTTCTGATGATGAGGACTTCAAAGGATTTCAAAGACTTTATACATTTTCTAAGGATTATAATTACTGGTCACAGGAACTGGAGAAAGAGTATTTATTATCAAGGGGGGAAAATATCTCTGATAGGTCAATGAAATCATATTGATGTATGAGGACGGTGCTTACCTTTTTTATAAGCAATAATTATTGATTACATGTAGTATATTTATTAGCTCGGCTTAACTGATATTTCCTTTGTGACCTGATCAGAGGAAATGTGAAATTAAGCAGTCAACTAGGAAGAAACGATCCAAACTTTGCTATACATTTAAGAAATAGTGAGGAAAATAAAACCTAGAGGTATAAAGAGAAAGTGTAAGGATGGGGAAGAAATCTATTTTCTATTAAACAGTGCACACAACCTCTTTGAAGTGTATGGGTCTGGGAAGGGGAAGGAGGAAGCCAAAGGAAACAGAAATAAGAGCGTGCTGGCTTTTGATGGCTAAGGATGAAGTAGAGCTATTTAATCTCCAGATTGCCCTCACACTGTGCATCTATTGTGTTGTGGTTGAACTCTAACAGGCAGTTCTGTTGTGCCTGTTAATTTCAGCACAGTGTGAATTGCCCCTTACTTAAAGGGAATAGTTAGTTCAATTGATGCACATTTCACTGAATCCACAAATCAATAAGCCACTTGGAAAGGAGTAAAGTGTGAATCTTCCTGCAGGGTCTCCTGATAGGAGAGACAAAGAATGGCAATAAGATCTGAAATCCCCAACTGGGAGTTAAGCCTGCTTTCACTTGTCTGGCTTAGCAGATGACGTCAATTGACTACGGCTTATGAATGTTATCTCTATAACCCTCTTCATGTGGGCCTCAGGCTCTTCCAGCTGGGTGTCTAAGGGCTGGCGTACAGTTTCATCTCATATCTTGAGAATAAGTAGAATATGTTTTTTAGCTTATGGTGAAGCTGAGCAGTGGGTCAGGAGTTAGTGGAAGCAATCCCACGGCAGGTACCGAAATAGGAAGTAGTCAGCTGGGTAAGACAGAAGATCATGGAGTATGGCTATCTTTGGGCATGGTCCAAACCACAGACAAAAAACAGTCTGTTTCAAGTCACGGGGCACAGAGCTGGGCTGGGGTTGAGAGGCAGGATTCCAGGAATGGGAGCCAAGGCAGTAGTCCACTTTATCAGCTGGACCTCTTGATTGAAAGCAGCAGAAACTTATGCTGGCTATCTAGATGAAAAAGAGGATTTATTATAAGGTGACTGGGGATTTGGAAAATTGCTTGGAGGTTGGAGAACCTGACTTTGCATAAAAGCAAGATTATTCACCAAAAAGTCAATTCCCAGTGGCTTAAAGATCAAAATGTGAAAGGTAAAACTATAAAGCATTTTAGAAGATAGTGTGGGAATATATCTTCATGAAGTCATAGTTGGGAAGGATTTTCTTACAAGACCCAAAAAACTCTATCCATAAAGGAAGAGACTGCTTTTTTCCTCCCCCCACTGCATTAAAATTAAGAACTCTGTCCACCAAAAGACACCTTAAAAAGAGTGTAAAGGCAGACTACAGAGTAGGACCACATGTCTAGAGCTAAAATATGTAAAGAGAGTCTACAAATATGAAATATGGGAGAAGGACATCTCAGTATAGATTTGTACGTGGAACTTGAATGAGGATTTAACAAAAGATAAAATTAAAGTGACTGATAAGTGAATGAAAAGGTGCTCAGCCTCATTGGAAATAAGGAGAATGCAAAGTAAAACCACACTGAGAAATCATTAGAGACTCACCAGATGGTCAAACATTGAAAAATCAGAAAATAACAGTGGAGGTGAGGATGTAGAATAAGAAAGCTTTCTTTGACTTTGTTGTTTAATCACTAAGTCGTGTCCGACTTAGGCTTCTCTGTCCATGGAATTTCCCAGGCAAGAATACTGGAGTGGGTTGCCATTTCCTTCTCCAGGGGATCTTTGTGACCCAGGGATTGAACCCACATCTCCTGCACTGGCAGGCAGATTCTTTACTGCTGAGCCACCAGGGAAGCCTTTTCTTCCATTGCAGAAGCATAAATTGGTGCAGGCACTATGGTAAACTCTCTGTCATCATCTTCTCAAAATTGAGTGCAAGTACACCAACAGGCTTCCCTGGTGGCTCAGATGGTAAAGAGTCTGCCTATAATGCAGGAGACCTGGGTTCGATCCCTGGGTTGGAAAGATCCCCTGGAGAAGGAAATGGCAACCCACTCCAGTACTCTTGCCTGGAGAATCCCAGGGACAGAGGAGCCTGATGGGCCACAGTCCATGGGGTCACAAAGAGTCAGACACGACTGAAGTGACTTAGCATATGCAGCATGCAAACACACACACACACATCCAACAGCTACCCAGCAATTCCACTTTGAGATGATCATCTGCAATAGAATGAACTTATAGTTAGGGGCTTCCCTGGTGGCTCAGAGGTTAAAGCGTCTGCCTCCAATGAGGGAGACCCGGGTTCGATCCCTGGGTTGGGAAGATCCCCTGGAGAGGGAAATGGTAACCCACTCCAATATTCTTGCCTGGAGAATCCCATGGATGGAGAAGCCTGGTAGGCTACAGTCCACCGGGTTGCAAAGAGTCGGACACGACTGAGCGACTTCACTATTCACTATAGTTAGTTCAGTTGCTCAGTCGTGTCTGACTCTTTGCAACCCCATGAATCGCAGCACGCCAGGCCTCCCTGTACATCACCAACTCGCAGAGTTCACTCAAACTCATGTCCATCGAGTTGGTGATGCCATCCAGCCATCTCATCCTGTCGTCCCCTTCTCCTCTTGCCCCCAATCCCTCCCAGCATCAGAGTCTTTTCCAATGAGTCAACTCTTCACATGAGGTGGCCAAAGTATTGGAGTTTCAGCTTTAGCATCAGTCCTTCCAATGATCACTTAGGACTGATTCCTTTAGAATGCACTGGTTGGATCTCCTTGCAGTCCAAGGGACACTCTCAAGAGTCTTCTCCAACACCACAGTTCAAAAGCATCAATTCTTTGGCGCTCAGCTTTCTTCATAGTCCAACTGTCACATCCATACATGACCACTGGAAAAACCATAGCCTTGACTTATAATTAACTTATAAATAACATCACAGCAACAAAAATGAATAAATTATATATACACACAGCAGCATAAAATATCTCATATCCTGTACAAAGTTCCAAAACCGGCACAGAGATGAAACTTAGTTGTTTAGAATTTCTAGGTGGTAGAATTATTAAAAAACAAACAAGAAAATAGTGATCACAAAAATTGGAGTGTAGTAATTTCCAGGAGAGAGGGCGAGGTTTATGAGCGGGGAAAGGTTTGTGAAGATAAGGGTCCAGGTGCTGGCAGGGTTTGCAGATGCAAATGAGGACAAGTCACCAGGCATAACACAGACCATTGCTCTTGGAGTTGGGTTCAGAGACACAGGCTGACAGTATCAGCGACACATGCGCAGGACCCTGGGACACACACACGTATCGGCAGAGATAAGACTCTAGGAGGAATATTGTAACCCTTGGGTTTTGGGGCTTTTTAATTTCCAATGACAGAACCTTGGCTCTAGCCCTTCACTGCCAGCTTAGTCTCCATGTTGGAAAGAGCACCATGCCTTCATATGCAGGGGCTGGTGTCTGAGTCTGGGAGTGTAGCTCTGTGACAAGCAAATGATAAGACTTGCAACATCAGAAATTATTCTCTCCTGAGATAGTCACAAGACCGTGATCCAAGTCTTCTGTCGACCCAGATTGATTGACTTTACACCAGTGTAGCCCATTGCTGTGGTGCTATCTATGCGGGAAACAAATTGTTTTCTGAGACCCACTTACAGGAGAATTAGTCTTGGGCAAGATTAATTCCTACATCTGTCATTAATTTGCCTACCTGTTGGTGAGGTTGCATACTTGTCTGTGTTATAATTGTTTGTCAAATCTGATACATATGCTATATACGTTCCCTTATATGTGTCATCTTTCATCATAAAAGAAGAGAAAGAAAAAAATACTGGAATGAGGAAGAGTTTGGAGACTGGGCATAGGCAGGACTCCAAGGCAAGCACAGCCCAGGTCTCAGGCTGCTGCGACACACCCTTGTATCATTCAGTCTCAACCCCAATCCAAGGGCAGATTGGCTTTATTACCTTGAGGGAGTGATAGCCACCAAACACACTAGCAGGCAGGCTACGCCTGAGATTGTAGAACAGAGAGGTTCAGAGACCAAATTAAGACGTTCAAATAACATGATTTACTAAATCAAATTAAGGCACACTGAGAAACGAGAGGAAAGAGCTGGAGTAAGTTAGGTATAAGCTATCTAGTACACACAGAATGGAAAGGCCATACAACTGAAATCTCAGGACATGCAGCGTTTGTAGTCTCCATCTCTCTATGCCACATCAGTCTCTGCTCCAGAGGTGTGGTTATGAGGACCAAAAGTTAGGTTTGAGCAGAGAAGCCCACAGATGGGTGATGCTCTGGATCAGTGACACTTGCTGTACTGCAGACACACAGGGACCAGGACAACGAGCTGTAGCTGGAGCTTGCTGAGTAACCTGAAGGGAAGCCATGGGTTGGTTTGTACCTTTTGGACAGAGAAGATGGGAGGGCAGAATGAGTACCACCAACGGATGATGAATGAAATCCTCGAATATAGTTAGGGCATCCTGAATATTTCGTGCTTCCAGTATATTTAGTCACGTGTGTGTTTAATAACCAGGTGCTTCATGGATATTCAGCATCTGTTGGTCTTTTCACTCCTGTTTCACACACACATACTGTTCTGACTAGTTTTTCATCTTCTGCTTATAATACCTCATCAGCTTTATCTATGTCCCAGAAACTTTTTTGCTTCCTAGTTACCTATACTGAAAACACCTGAAAAGAGTGCCTGTGTTTTATAAACTACATACGTTTTTCTCTGGTAGCATTGAACATTTTCAAAAGCCGATGCATGTTTCATATGTGGTTGGCTGAGGCTAACTCATTCAGCCATCTCACTGATTATTCTAGAATAGCAATAAAATGATAATGCCTCTTTTGGTTCTAAGGTCAGAGATAAATGCCACTTCCCACCAAGGATACTTACAAAGAAGGATTTTCTCATAAAAGAGATCAGGATATGAGTAGGAAGGAGGAGACTGGAGAGTCAGTTAGTCAGTCAGTTCAGTCACTCAGTCGTGTCCGACTCTTTGCAGCCCCATGAATCGCAGCACGCCAGGCCTCCCTGTCCATCACCAACTCCCGGAGTTCACTCAGACTCACGTCCATCGAGTCAGTGATGCCATCCAGCCATCTCATCCTCTGTCGTCCCCTTCTCCTCCTGCCCCCAATCCCTCCCAGCATCAGAGTCTTTTCCAATAAGTCAACTCTTCGCATGAGGTGGCCAAAGTACTGGAGTTTCAGCTTTAGCATCATTCCTTCCAAAGAAATCCCAGGGCTGATCTCCTTCAGAATGGATTGGTTGGATCTCCTTGCAGTCCAAGGGACTCAAGAGTCTTCTCCAACACCACAGTTCAAAAGCATCAATTCTTCGGCTCTCAGCCTTCTTCACAGTCCAACTCTCACATCCATACATGACCACAGGAAAAACCATAGCCTTGACTAGACGGACCTTTGTTGGCAAAGTAATATCTCTGCTTTTGAATATGCTATCTAGGTTGGTCATAACTTTCCTTCCAAGGAGTAAGCGTCTTTTAATTTCATGGCTGCAGTCACCATCTGTAGTGATTTTGGAGCCCAGAAAAATAAAGTCTGATACTCTTTCCACCGTTTCCCCATCTATTTCCCATGAAGTGATGGGACCAGATGCCATGATCTTCGTTTTCTGAATGTTGCATTTTAAGCCAACTTTTTCACTCTCCTCTTTTACTTTCATCAACAGGCTTTTTAGTTCCTCTTCATTTTCTGCCATAAGGGTGGTGTCATCTGCATATCTGAGGTTATTGATATTTCTCCCAGCAATCTAGATTCCAGCTTGTGCTTCTTCCAGCCCAGCATTTCTTATGATGTACTCTGCATATAAGTTAAATAAGCAGGGTGACAATATACAGCCTTGACGTACTCCTTTTCCTATTTGGAACCAGTCTGAGTAGATGGTCCTAAAAAATGCCCATCACTTATATGTAAAAGGGCTTCACTGGTAGCTCAGATGGTAAGGAATCTGCCTGCAGTTCTGGAGACCCAGGTTCAATCCCTGGGTGGGGAAGATCCCCTGGAGAAGGGAATGCTACCCACTCCAGTATTCTTGCCTGGAGAATTCCATAGACAGAGGAGCCTGGTGGGCTATACAGTTCATGGGGTGGCAAAGAGTCAGATATGTCTAACACTTTCACTTTTTGAGTTTTATATATAAAAGGGATATTAGTAAGGAGGTAGGAATTGGGAGTAAAGTTTAAAAAGCTTAGTTGTTGGAATTGAGACATGACATCTGTTTTGGTTAAGTAGGAGAACTGGATTTCATCTGAATCCAGGCATAATGGCTCGTATATTTAAGAAACTCTTTCCTTAGGTCGGAAGAGCTATGTGACAGCTACTTTGAAGTTTGGGCTGAGCTTCCAGATAGTGATTATCTCCAAGTAAGGAGAGTTCAAGAAATGCAGTAGCTATGATTAGTCTGGTTCTGAGAATGTCTCTCAGATTTTCTGAAGTCCTTGCCAGGTAGGAATTTCTGTGTTTCCACTGGTAATTGTTATAGAAACTCCTTAGTGTAAAGTACAACTGTTTCTAGCCATCATTCCTCTGGACTGTTACTTAGATAATAGACGATCACTCTCTCTCTGTCTCCCTCCCTCTGTATATCTCCTTCTTTTCATAAGCAAGAATACACAGACACACACACTCATTCTTAAAAAAAAAAAAAACCCAACAAAAAAAAGACTATGCTAGAACTATATTTCAATAGTAAGGTGACTTGCTGGCCAGAATCTGTCTTTACATGATGCCTGAGGTTCCAGGCAATTTAGTCTACTTCAATAGTCTAGAGAATCTCTTGGGTCCCTCAGCCAACCATCCCAAGATAGTCATCTTGGGAAGTTATTTTGAGCACTATACCAAACTTGGGTGCCACCCAAGATTGGACAAATGTTTGAGGAAGTTGTTCACAGCCCTTTACTACTCTTGCTAATTAGGATATCTTCCATTTAAACCCCAGTCACGGCGTAGAAACACTCTTCCAAGGGGCCCTGGCCCTCATCCTACCCCTGATGACTCAGCACAAATGATGGAACTGTCCTCTGTAAGCAGAGCCGATCACACACCTGCTCTGTACGTAGTGTCTGAACTATGATGTAGAAGACCTATCGAACGCCTGACTTTGGTCTTCCTATGTTCCTTACGCAAGGCACAATGGAATTAAGACCCTGGGAACAGCTCTTTAGAAAAAGGTAAAATATATACAATTTTTAAAGAATGAACATGCATTAAGGACTTAATTTTACTCATCTGTGAGGTGACAAGGATCAGAATATGTCATCCCCAAATATGCCACTTTGGCATTAGGATTACTTTGAGCTAAAAGCAATTGAGAATCCACAGAGGCAGGAAGAGCTTTTGGCCTTGCCCTTATGTACCTGAAAACAGGGCATAAATTTCCCTTTTGAGATGTCCATCCTCCTCCATCCTCCTTCCAGACCCCCACCTCCAAGAAGAGAAGGAGGTGAGACTGGAGAATGACATCAAAATGAGTTTGTGCAGACCTAACTAAATAAGACCTTAGTTACTAGTAACTTCTCTGTGATTTATTATCCCTTGAAGCTTATACCTCCTGTTCTTTGTTAAAATGGTACATAAGCTCTCAATTCTAATCACTTCTTTGAGTTTCACTTTTTCTCTGTGAACTCCAATGCACATAAATATTAAAATTGTGTTTCATTTTTTTTCTTGCTAACTTGACTTTTGTTACTTTAATTCATAGACTTCTTCCATTCACTGAACCTAAGAGAGTAGAAGGAAAGACAGGGAATGGATGTTATAATGGGTTCAAAGGAAAAGTCAAACAGCACAAACTCATCTAGCAAGCAAAGGAATGTTGAAATGAATTGCCAATGGCACTATGGCTGATTCATGTTGATGTATGGCAGGACCCATCCATCACACAATATTGTGAAGTGATTATCTTGCAAGTAAAAATAAAATAAAAAAATTGCCTTACACACATGTATAGAACAGTCTTTTGGACTCTGTGGGAGAGGGAGAGGGTGGGATGATTTGGGAGAATGGCATTGAAACATGTATAATATCATATATGAAATGAATCACTAGTTCAAGTTCAATGCATGATACAGGATGCTTGGGGCTGTTGCACTGGGACGACCCAGAGGGATGGTATGGGAAGGGAGGAGGGAGGGGGGTTCGGAATTGGGAAAACGTGTACACCCGTGGCAAATTCATGCTGATGTATGGCAAAACCAACAAAATACTGTAAAGTAATTAGATCAGATCAGATCAGATCAGTCACTCAGTCATGTCTGACTCTTTGCGACCCCATGAATCACAGCACGCCAGGCCTCCCTGTCCATCACCAACTCGCAGAGTTCACTGAGACTCACGTCCATCGGGTCATTGATGCCATCCAGCCATCTCATCCTCTGTCGTCCCCTTCTCTTGCCCCCAATCCCTCCCAGCATCAGAGTCTTTTCCAGTGAGTCAACTCTTCGCATGAGGTGGCCAAAATACTGGAGTTTCAGCTTTAGCATCGTTCCTTCCAAAGAAATCCCAGGGCTGATCTCCTTCAGAATGGACTGGTTGGATCTCCTTGCAGTCCAAGGGACTCTCAAGAGTCTTCTCCAACACCATAGTTCAAAAGCATCAATTCTTCGGTGCTCAGCCTTCTTCATGGTCCAACTCTCACATCCATACATGACCACAGGAAAAACCATAGCCTTGACTAGACGGACCTTTGTTGGCAAAGTAATGTCTCTGCTTTTGAATATGCTATCTAGGTTGGTCATAACTTTCCTTCCAAGGAGTAAGCGTCTTCTAATTTCATGGCTGCAGTCACCATCTGTAGTGATTTTGGAGCCCAGAAAAATAAAGTCTGACGCTGTTTCCACTGTTTCCCCCTCTATTTCCCATGAAGTGATGGGACCGGATGCCATGATCTTCGTTTTCTGAATGTTGAACTTTAAGCCAACTTTTTCACTCTCCACTTTTACCTTCATCAAGAGGCTTTTTAGTTCCTCGTCACTTTCTGCCATAAGGGTGGTGTCATCTGCATATCTGAGGTGATTGATATTTCTCCCGGCAATCTTGATTCTAGCTTGTGTTTCTTCCAGCCCAGTGTTTCTCATGATGTACTCTGCATATAAGTTAAATAAACAGGGTGACAATATACAGCCTTGATGTACTCCTTTTCCTATTTGGAACCAGTCTGTTGTTCCATGTCCAGTTCTAACTGTTGCTTCCTGACCTGCATACAAATTTCTCAAGAGGCAGATCAGGTGGTCTGGTATTCCCATGTCTTTCAGAATTTTCCACAGTTTATTGTGATCCACACAGTCAAAGGCTTTGGTATAGTCAATAAAGCAGAAATAGATGTAAAGTAATTAACCTCCAATTAAAATAAATAAATTTATATTAAAAAAAATTGGCAATAGCAAAACTGTATTTCCCCCTTGATATTAGAAAAGTCAATTAAATCTCTGTTGGACTGGCCAAAACTTACATGTTTAACTGTTACCTATAATGGCTGCCCTTATGGCTCAGCTGGTAAAGAATCCACCTGCAATGCAGGAGACCTGGGTTTGATCCCGGGATTGGGAATATACCCTGGAGATGGGAAAGGCTACCCACTCCAATATTCTTGCCTAGAGAATTCCAAGGACAGTCCATGGGGTCGCAAAAGTCGGACACGACTGAGTGATGTTCACTTCACTGTAACTCAAAAGGGTTACAGTAAAGCTAAAAAATAATAAAAGGCTAGAATCTGCTAACCTGAAAGGATGTGCTGTATGTAGACAATGCAGGCTTTTGCACTGAAACCCAAGTTTTTACATATAATATACAAAACAGCTAATACTACTGTTGGCTTTTCAGTTGTTAGGATTTTCTTGACTCAAGGCTTTCTTTAACAGACTTATTATACATCAGGGTTTTTTTTTCCCTAGAGATTTTTAATATTCTCAAGGTTAGTATGTTGAGGCTTTAAGGATTTTTGGAAGGACACTGTGAGAAGCCCTTAGGGTTGCTTGAGATTGGATTTTAGGTGCTTAGGGTTTTAGAGAAGTGGGAGATCAGTCACTATGGCAGCTTTAAGGATGTCAAGAATGACCACTGTTTCACACAATACCTGCTAGAAATGAAGCAATCAACATTTTCCCCCTTCACACATCTTTCATACCAACTAGTCCACTTGACAGTCCCCTAAAGAATTCACAGTATTTGACGCTTGTGCCTGAGGTCTTTAAAATTGAGGAATGTTTATATTGTGTATTTTGGCAATGCTGATCTGTCTGTGTTGTCCCCAAGGTGTGTTACTTGCTGCTCATGCAGTTTGTGGAGGGAAATAGACACAGTCAGTCCTCATTAGTCATGGATTCTGTATTTGCTCATTTGTCTACTTGCTAAGTTATTTGTAACTCCAAAATCAACACTCAAGGTGCTTTTGTAGCCACTCACAGGTGAATATGATGGGCTGGGGGCAAAAAGTTTGAGTTACCTGGCACACATGTTCCCAGCCGAGGTGGAACAAGGAGGTGCCCTGCCTTCCTGTGTCAGCTCTCAGACTGTAAACAAGTGTCCTTTGGCTGTATAGTGCTAGCTTTTCCACATTTTTGTTGGGGATTTTGTTGCCTGTATCCTCAAGATTTAGTTCAGGCAAGTGGGCAGTGGTCTTTGGTAAAGTTTTTTTTTTCCCTCTCTTTTTGGAAGGAATGAATATAAAATCTAAAAACCATAGCCCTCTCATTCCAAATTGTGCTGAATAACTAGTGAATTAATTGCTCAAACACTTTACCCTTGGTGGCGAATCCTATTTATATGGTTTTCATTGCCCTTCTAAATTCTGATTAGCCTTTCCATTGACACCTAAGCCCTTTCACTTCTTTGTGGGGTTTTGAAAAATTACAGTTAACCACAAGTGCTGGGCAGACCTCATTGATTTTACAGTTCTGTGCACTTGTTCCTTTGAAGGGAAACCATTTACCTCCCCCGAACTGCACCTGTACCCACTAACTGGGGCCATGAGGGAGAAGGAGCTAGAGATGGGGGAAGGAGGGATGGATGACAAATCCCAAAAGGAAGCTCACTAAATGCCATTTCACAGAATAGCTTTAGATATAACAGTTGCTCCCACCATTTTCAACCAGGCTAATAGGAAGTTGCTGTTGCAACAATATTTTATCCCCACTTTGGAAACAAAATGCAAGACAGATTGAAGGTGGTAAGGGAGGGTAAACCATGTGGTGGGTACCCAACTTCCCTTAGACAACCTCAGTTTTTGTCCTGTGCCAACCTCCCTTTAACCCATCGCTCCTTTCTCTTCCTCTCCATGTGTGAGTAAATGACTTAGCTTTGTTTTTCAACTCAGAGAATGGGGTCTGTTCCCAGTCACTACCACCTTCACACAAACCTCACTTAAGTTTGTTCTTTTCTCAAGCATTTTGCATTTTTGCCTATTATGGCACCATGAAAGAATGATCCCTTCCTGTGGTAAAGAATCCACCTGCAATGCAGGAGACTTGGATTTGATCCCTGGGTTGGGAATATCCCCTGGAGAAGGGAAAGGCTACCCCCTCCAGTATTCTGGCGTAGAGAATTCCATGGACTCTGTAGACCATGGGGTCGCAAAGAGTCAGACACAACTGAGCGACTTTCACTCACTCACAAAGAAATTTCAAGTGTGAGTACGTAAATGGAGGCAGGAAAGACCTTTTTTTAAAGATACCATAGAAAGAAAAAAGTTGAAGTTTCTCAGTGGTGTCCAACTCTTTGGGACCATGTGGACTGTAGCCTACCAGGCTCTTCCATCCGTGAGATTTTCCAGGCAAGAATACTGGTGTGGGTTGCCATTTCCTCCTCCAGGGCGGATCTTTCCAACCCAGGGATTGAACCCCAGTCTCCCACACTGCAGGCAGACTCTTTACCATCTGAGCCACCAGGGAAGCCCCTAAAGATACCATAATTACGTCATAAAGGATCTGATTTTGAACAACTGGTGCATTGGCCACTGAGGGAGTATACAGGGAAGAAAGCGTAAGAGACAGGGCGATGCCATTCACCAACTAAATCTGAGTAATTTTTATAACATTTTAAAGCTTGTTTTCTATTTGTTGCCGAGTTCTGCAAACCTTTCCTGTGAAGGGACAGATAATAAATATTATAGGCTTTGTGGGCTGTGTAGTCTCTGGTGCAACTATTTAGCTTTGCTGTTGTGGGTATAAACAATTAAAGACAATGCATAAGCTAATGGGTGTGCTGTGTTCTAACTAAATCTCATTGACAAAAACAGGCTGCAGGATGAATTTATCAGGCCAGATTTGGCTCACTGGGCTATCATTTGTTGACCTTGATCTATAAAGTGGGGATAACAGTAGTGTCCAAATCCAGTTATTGGGAGGATAATATGTGTGTTCTGTATGTAGGAGATGTAGTATAATCTCTGGTTTATAATAAGTACCTTTGTTAAAAATACAGTTAAAAAGAAAATTACGATTTTCAGAAGATATTAATTGAACATATGTTAAAGATTTTATTAACTCATTATTAGTACAGAGTTCAGGCAGATACTGTATCTACTTCAAAAGAGATTAAAAAACAGTGATTTATATATCAGAAATAATAAGACTGATTTGCATATTGTCAAAATTGGCTTGGAGGAAGATAGTTGTCCCTTCACCAGTCAATTCATTTTCGTGATCATAGTCAAGAGCCATTTTTATTGCCTTGTAGTGTTCCACAGCTTACAGAGTTGACAAGAAGCTCAAAGGTGATGAAAATCCAGGAATCACATGATACAGAAAGGTATGTTCTAAACAACACATTATTTGTCACTGGAAAAATACAGTAATCTTATTTGCTTATTTCAAGTTTATTTAGAGACTCAAATCTTATCTATAATCGTTATTTCATAGATGTCATCTAGGGCTACTCGGTCCTTTGAGACTAAAATGAAATTGGCTCAGATTCCATTTGGGTGTGTTCTAGGGTTTCCTGCAAACTGAGGCTGACGTGAAGTTCCCCATTCTGTCGTGTGAGTACAGTGGGTGGATTGTCACAATGAAAAGTACGGTGTTGTTTACTTTTGGCATCATGTTACTCTGTGTGAAATGTGCTCCCAGTGACTCCATGCCCCAGAGCTATCATGAATCCAAGGCTCTATGTATTGTTGTTCAGTCGCTAAGTCTGTTGACTTTTTGAAAACCCATGGACTGCAGCATGCCAGGTTCCTCTGAATAACTCCTCCCAAGTTTATTCAGATTCATGTTCATTGAGTCAGTGATGCTATCTAGCCACCTCATCCTCTGCCGCCCTCTTCTCCTTTTGCCTTCAATCTTTCCCAGCATCAGGGCCTTTTCCACTGAGTTGGGTCTTTGCATCAGGTGGCTAAAGTATTGGAGCTTCAGCTTCAGCATCAGTCATTCCAGTGAATATTCAGGGTTGATTTCCTTTAGGATTGACTTGTTTGACTCCTTGCAGTCCAAGTGACTCTCAAGGGTGATCTCCAGCACCACAATTCAAAAGCATCAGTTCTTTGGTGCTCTCACATCCATACATGACTACTGGAAAAACCAGAGGTTTGACTGTGCAGACCTTTGTTGGCAAAGTGGTATCTCCGTATAGGTTTGTCATAGCTTTCCTTCCAAGGAGCAACTGTCTTCTAATTTCATGGCTGCAGTCAAAGTTCACAGTGATTTTGGAGCCCAGGAAAATACAGTCTATTACTGTTGCCACTTTTTCCCTTTCTATTTGCCATGAAGTGATGGGAACAGATGCCATGATCTTAGCTTTCTGAATGTTGAGTTTTAAGTCAGCTTTTTCTCTCTCCTGTTTCACCCTCATCAAGAGGCTCTTTGGTTCCTCTTCACTTTCTGCCATTAGTGGTTATCACCTCCTTATCTGAGGTTGTTGATATTTCTCCCAGCAATCTTGATTCTAGCTTTTGATTCATCCAGGTTGGTATTTCACATGATGTACTCTGCATATAAGTTAAATAAGCAGGGTGACAGTACACAGCTTTGTCATACTCCTTACCCGATTTTGAAATAGTCAGTTGTTCCATGTAAGGTTCTACATGTTGCTTCTTGACCTGTATACATTTTTCTCAGGAGACAGTAATGTGGTTGGTATTCCCATCTCTTTAAGAATTTTTCAGTTTGTTGTGATCCAGACAGTCAAAGGCTTTAGCATAATAAGTGAAACAGAAGTAGATTTTTTTTTTTTTTTGGAATTCCCTTGCTTTCTCTATGATCCTACAAATGTTGATCTCTGGTTCCTCTGCCTTTTCTAAACCCAGCTTGTACTTATAGAGGTTCTGGGTTCACATATTGCTGAAGCCCAGCTTGTAGGATTTTGAGTATAACCCTGCTATCATATGAAATCACCCCAGTTGTGCTGTAGTATAAACATTCTTTGGCACTGTCCTTCTTTGGGACTGGAACAAAAACTACCTTTTGCAGTCCTTTGGCCACTGCTGAGTTTTCCAAATTTGCTGACATATTGAGTACGGCACTTTATCAGAATCATCTTTTAGGATTTTGAATAGCTCAGCTGCAGTTCCATCATCTCCACTAGCTTTGTTTGTAGTGATGCTTCCTAAGGCCCACTTGACTTCACACTCCAGGATGTCTGGCTCTAGGTGAGTGATCACACCACTGTGGTTATCTTGGTCATTAAGACTCTTTTGTATAGTTCCTCTATGTATTCTTGCTACCTCTTCTTAATCTTTTCTTCTTCTGTTAGGTCCTTACCGTTTCTGCCCTTGATTGTGCTCATCTTTGCATGAAATGTTCCCATCCTTGCACAAAATGTTCCCTGGATATCTCCAATTTTCTTGAAGAGATCTCTGGTCTTTCCTATTCTGTTGTTTTCCTCTACCTCTTTGCATTGTTCATTTAAGAAAGCCTTCTTACCTCTCCTTGCTATTCTCTGAAAATCTGCATTCAGTTGGGTATATCTTTCCTTTCTCCCTTGCTTTTCACTTCTCTTCATTCCTCAGCAATTTGTAAGGTCTCTTCAGATGTCCTCTTTGCCCTCTTGCATTCCTTTTCTTTGAGGTGGTTTTGGTCACTGCCTCCTGTACAGGGTTATGAACCTCTGTCTATAGTTGTTTAGGTGCTCTGTCTACTAGATCTAATCCCTTGAATCTATTAGTCACCTCTACTGTATAATCATAAGGGGTTTGATTTAGGTCATTCCTGAATGGCATAGTGGTTTTCCTTACTTTCTTTAAGTCTGAATTTTGCAATAAGGAGTTTATGATCTTAGCCACAGTCAGTTCCAGTCTCGTTTTTGCTGACTGTATAGAGCATCTCCACTCCAGTACTCTTGCCTGGAAAATCCCATGGACGGAGGAGCCTGGTAGGCTGCAGTCCATGGGGTCGCCAAGAGTCGGACACGACTGAGCGACTTCACTTTCACTTTTCACTTTCATGCCTTGGAGAAGGAAATGGCAACCCACTCCAGTGTTCTTGCCTGGAGAATCCCAGGGATGGGGAAGCCTGGTGGGCTGCCGTCTCTGGGGTCACACAGGGCTGGACACGACTGAAGCGACTTAGTAGCAGCAGCAGCATAGAGCATCTCTATCTTTGGCTGCGAAGAATGTAATCAATCTGATTTCAGTGTTGACCATCTGGTGCTGTCCATGTGTAGAGTTGTCTCTTGTGTTGTTGGAAGAGGGTGTTTGCTATGACCAGTGTGTTCTCTTGACAAAGCTCTGCTAGCCTTTGCCCTGCTTTATTTTGTATTCCAAGTCTAAACTTGTCTGTTTTTCTGGGTATCTCTTGCCTTCCTACTTTTGCATTCCAACCCTGTGTGATGAAAAAGATATCATTTTTTGGTGTTAGTTCTAGAAGGTCTTTTATGTCATCATAGAACTGGTCAATGTCATCTTCTTCAGCATCAGTGGTTGGGGTGTAGTCTTGGATTACTGTGATGTTGAATGGTTTGTCTTGGAAATGAACCAAGATCATTCTGTCATTTTTGTGGTTGCACCCAAGTACTTCATTTTGGATTCTTTTGTTGACTATGAGAGTTACTTCATTTCCTCTAAGGGATTCTTCTGAATTAAATTCACCCATTCCCATCCATTTTAGTTCACTGATTCCTACAATGCTGATGTTCAGTCTTGTCATATCCTGCTTGAGCATGTCCAATTAACCTGATTAATGGACCTAACATTCTAGGTTCCTATGCAATATTGTTCCTTACGGCATTGGACTTTACTTTCACCACCAGGCACACCCACAACTGAGCATCATTTCAGGTTTGGCCCAGCTGCTTCCTTCGTTCTAGAGCCATTAGTAATTGCCCTGTGCTCTTCCCCAGTAGCATACTGGACACCTTCTGACCTGGGGGCTCATCTTGCAGTGTCATATCTTTTTGCCTTTTCATGTAGTTCATGGCATTCTCCTGGCAAGAATACTGGAGTGGTTTGCCACACTCTCCTCCAGTGGACCTTGTTTTTTCAGAATTCTTCACTATGACCTGTCTGTCTTGGGTGGCCCTGCACAGCATGGATCATAGCTTCATTAAGTTATGCAGTCTTCTTTGCCACGGCAAGGCTGTGATCCATGAAGGGGGCTCTATGAATGCAAGGAGCAATGAGAAGATACACATTCCAACAGTGCAAATCATTTGAAATGATGACAGCTCCAGTTGACTTTCTTGTCATTAGAGATCTCTTGTGGGCTGACATTTCTCTGTAGATTCCAGCCACCCTGTTTTCTCAGCTCCTTTTCTGCAAAATTCCCCCTCACGCACCTTCCTTTCTTAAACAGTCTTAGATACTTGTCCATTTTGTATGCTAGACAGTTTAACTATGTCTTTGTTTTATAGGCTCCTTAGAAACAGTGGTTTGGTAGCCTAATGCCATAGTAGCCTAACAAGTTATTGAGTTAAAGGAAAGGCCAAGTGCACACAGCAGAGTAATTCATGGCTCCCATACTGAGCAGAAACTACTGTGATTGGTTGTGCCTTTAAATAGTTCTTGCTAGATTGTTACTACTATTATTATCATGAGTAGGAGACAAATCAGGGGTACAAACGAGACTGTTCTGGATAAGCAGTTATTTCTTCTGGCTGTTGTTTGGCTTTCCATCTTTCTTACTCTGTCATACTCCCCCCACTGTCTTTCCCCTTTTCTGTCTCTCTCTCTTTTACTTTCAATCTATACAAATTAGATATACTTTTGAGTTGTGAAATAACATTTCTTCTCCTTAATAGGAAAACCACAGAATATGTTACAGACCCTTTCCAGTAGGTTCTGAGCGAGGGTCCTTCTGTCAGATGTATTTGAACCAATAGGACAACTGAGTTTTGTTCAGAAACAAAGGGCAAAATTAAAAAAAAAAAAGAAAAAAACCCACTTTTTTTAAACTATTTTTTTTAGCTTTTTATTTTATATTGGAACATAGCTGACTGACAGTGTTGCGGTAATTTCAGGCGCACAGCAGAGCGGCTCCGCCATACAGATACAGGTGTCCATACAATTTTATTTTTTGGTGAGAGAGTGGAGAGGTTCGAACTCCACTCTAGAGCACAGGCCATCCTGGCTTGCAGTGGGCAGTAGATTTATAGGGATCTCAGTCGGAGGAGTGGGTGGAGTGCTCAGAGGCGGGCACAGCGGTGCTGCTGCTCTCGGAATCACAGTGTCTCACTAGGTGTGTCCATGAACAGCCCGCCTGCCTCCACCATCTTGAGCTGCAGTCCGAGGCACAGTGCTTCTGAGCAGGGTCCCTGCGCCTAAGTGTTGGATGTAGCTGTTTGGCACTGGAAACTCTGGTCTGAAGCACCTCTGCACACAACATACATGAGCCAGTGAAACCAGACTAAGCACCAAGGAACAAATAAAAGGGTAGACTTTATTACTTAGATTCTGTTTTTCTTTCCCAGGGATTGTTAATGAGCTTTGCTGGTGACAGACACACAGAGGCTATGTCTGGTTTCAGCCAGGGTACTCAAGGGTTGCCTGGGCATTCCTATCACCAGGGGCCAGGTAGGCCTGCCTGAAGTAGTGCTTGAGTGATTATGCAGAGAAAATAAGCTGGAGATGGACAAAACGTGTTTCTTTTAGGAAATCAATGGTCGACTTTTGTTAGCCTGAGGAAGTTCAAACTTGGGCCTAAAGGTTGGAAGACAGACAAATAGTTCTCTCAGATTTTGTGGGTTAAACTAGCAAATGGGAGTTCAACTGTTAGTTATGGTTGGTGTATGAAAAATTGTGAATGATTTTTGAATTTTTGTGGGTGTCGTGACTGAGTCATTCCTCTCTGCCTCTGTTTTTGATTTTGCTGTTTGAGAACATTGTAAGTTGTAGAAAACTGCAAACAGAGCAAATGGAAATGCAAATTGAGACCTATGTAAGAAGAGGGTTCAAAGAGCTTGGGTAAAGTTTGGCCAAGGAGAATGTCTTTGTCATTGAGCAAATCTCCTTGGAAAGGTAAGATTTGAGCAAAGCTTTGAAGACCACAAGAGAGTTTAGTCCAGCAGTTTCCTAGGGGAAGTGTATTCCAGGTGGAGGAATCAGCCAAGGCTCTATGGCAGAAGTTTGCCTGGCAGGGCGAAGAAAATCCCAGAAGGCTAGTCTGATGGCCACTGCAGGGTATCCATCCATGTACATTTCTTACCATGCGATACTGAAATTCTTTCCATTGAGTGGTGATTCCACATTGTTCCTATTGAATGCACGTGTTACAGGAGAATAGAGATGAAGTGAAGCTATCTGGTTTCTAAGACTAGGTCATAAATATGTCATGCAATTGAGCTGTGTTGTCTTGGGACACTCACCCTTAAAGTCCAGCTGCCGTGTTGTGAGACAGTCCAGGCCACATGGAAAGGCCACATTTGATAGTCTACCAGTAGCCCAAGTTGGGTCCAACCCAGCAGTCTGCATCAACCACTAGACATGTGAATGAGTGAGCCTTCAGGTGATTCTAGCCCCTGGCCATCAAGTCACCCCTTCTCCAGCCCTTACCCGACCCTTCCAGTCTTCCCAACTGAGAATTCAGACCTTATGTAGTAAAGACAAGCCATTTCTGCTGTGCTCTTCCCATGTTTCCAACCAGACTTCATGACATATTACATGGGTATTGTTTTTACACCAGTAAGACTTGGGGTGGTTTGTTATGTGATAATAATACTGAGCTATCTGGAATGGCTGAAGTTAAATGAATAAGAGAGAGAGAATAGGTAGAAGTGAGTTCAGAATGGCATTGGCAAGGGGTCCAGAAGATGTGGGGTATTATATGCTAAAGTGATCACTGGCTTTTACTGTAAGTGAAAAAAAAAAGAATGAATGAGTGAATAATTACTTAACTGTTGGGAAAGATGAACTCTTAAATGAGAAATACTATTGTGTCCATAATCAGGCTGCATAGTGAAGTGAAAAAAAAGCAAAGCATGTAGCTGAATCCTAATATTACCATTTATGATTTTAGCCATAGAAGAATTAAGTTATGGGACATTATTTTCTTATTTGTAAGATAAAGTTGTGCTATGAAGATTAAACATTACAATACTTGCAGTAGGTACCCAATGTTTTTTAGTTTTCTTCTCTCACTTTCCCTTTATCATATGTTTGGATGCCTATCACACTGAGAGAAATTGGTTTAATATATCTTTCCATTTAAAATAATTAGGTCCAGTAGATGGAAGAGGCAAAGAGGCACATTTTAGTTCTGTATAAGGGTCAGTAGCATAATGATTGTTTGGTACAGTTACCAGAAACTGAGTCAGTTACCCAAACCTTATAAAGCTCATTTTCCTTATTAGTAAAAATGATGTTAGTTAAAGGACCCACATTAGGAGTTGACATTAGACTTAAATATGGTAATCCAGATAAAGTGCTTAGTCTGGTGTTAGACACTCAATATTTATCAACATTTAGAACAAGGAATGGAGAAGAAAATGGCAACCCACTCCAGTGTTCTTGCCTGGAGAATCCCAGGGATGGGGAAACCTGGTGGGCTGCCGTCTATGGGGTCGCACAGAGTCGGACACGACTGAAGCAACTTAGCAGCAGCAGCAGCAGCAGCAGAGCAAGGAATGCTGTAAGATTAACTTCCCTCACTGGAAATGTTAAGGCAAATCTTACGTGTCTCTCTAAAGAGGAAATTTCTTCATTGATCAATTCCAGTTCTAAATTCTGTCTTTCTCTGTCCCTCTCATGAGACCTTAGATTTCTTTGACCAGTAACTCTATCAACTAGATTTTCTGTTTACATCTTATAGAATTGGTCCTAAATCTATGAGATTATATCAGTTGGGATGAGCTGAATTTTGCTATAACAACAAACAACTCTGAAATCTTAGTGGTTTGTGGTGGTTTAGTCACTAAGTTGTGTCTGACTCTTGTGACACCATGGACTATAGTCCACCAAGCTCCTCTGTCCACGGGATTTCCCAGGCAAGAATACTGGAGTGGGTTGCCATTCCTGCTGCATGCCATCTTCCAGACCCAGGATTGAACCCATAGCCTGAGTTTCCTGCGTCTCCTGAGTTGCAGATGAATTCTTTACCACTGAGCCATCAAGGAAGTTTAATGGCTTAATAAAACAAAAACTTCTCATTCAAGCTACATTTCACCAAGAGCTGAAAGGCAAGATGGGCTGGACTCATTAGTTGCTCTTGGATCCAAGTTAGTAGAATGGCCAGTGTCTTGAACATTGTCATTCACGGTGCTGCAGAAAAATGAAAGTTCTAAAGAGGACCTAATTAATTATCTGTGGTGTAAGACCAATTTTTATTTATCTATTTTATTTCTAATCTGCCATGGACTAATTTTATTAAATATAGTAAAGATGTTATTGATCACAAGTTTGAATATTGCAGCAATATCAAATTACGATTAAAGTTTCTAAATGCTTATTTCCACTTTCTTGTCATATACTGAGAAAAAGGACCAGTTTGCAGTCCACACTTTGAGTAGTACTAATCTGGAGGTTCTCACTAATAATTAAATAATTTGGCCTGGAAATAATATGTAATTTCCTCTCAAAGCTCATTGGCCAAGACTACTCATAAATTCCCTCCCTTGCAACAGTGAGAGAGACAAGGAGTTCGGTCCTGTTGAGTGTCCTTCATGGGGGGAGGGGCAAGAGGAAAAACTGAAAAGCTCTGACACACTGAGAACAAGACCCTATGTTTTTATAAAATACAGAATTCTAGATACAAGCTTGGGAGACTTTGATTCAGCAGGTGTAGGAGGAATAATTGGAATCAGTACTTAAAAACATTCCCAGTTGATTCAGTCCTTCATGGAAACTATTATCCTAGATGAAAAGCATAACATTATTTCATAGATCATTAAGGGAACTTGATGCCACTTGTATTAGTACAGGTCCTGTGAGAAGCAGGTGTGAAGACAGAATGAAATATGAAAGGATTATTATTAGGCAAATGCGTGGGTAAAAGGAAACAGGGAAGGATTTGAAAAAGTGTACTGGGAGATCACTCTGACCATAATGTAATTCTGATCTCAAGTGCGGAGGAGAAGTTGGATTGAAGCGTTGTAGACCGCCATGCAACACGGCTATTTAGGAGACTGAGCCAAAGGTGGTTGACAGTGGAGTGCTGTGTCTCCCAGCAATGGGTCTTCCTTGTGCAGGCCTCCATCCCACCTCCTCTCAGCCATTGTCTTTTTAGCAGCCTTGGCACAAACCAGGCAATGAACTTTGAAACACAGCAACTGAGACCCTAGATCAAGTTCTCTTCCCAGGCACGAGGTCTGTGAAGCACGTGCTAATGACTGCTACACACTTGCTCTAGTCTCTGCCTTCAGGAATTTTAAATATTTATTGCCATTTTATGAATTAGGTACTGAGGTCAAGGTAGCTTAGTGGGTTATAGTACTGAGACAAAGTCAGAGCTAGTAAATTTGGAACCAGAGACCAGGACCACTTATATGCTGCAGTTCCCTAGTGAAATGCTCATAACTTTCTTAGTTGAAAACACTTTTAGTGAATGTTAAATTATATAAATTTTAATCTGCCAAGCACTTCAGTTTTCCTTTGGAAGCAGTGCTTCCTTTATTCATTTGTGAAATTTTTGCCTGATGAGGTCCTGTCTGCCTGATCATAAGCAAGTTTGTCTAGAAACGAACACCTACTCAGTTTGGGTTTCCTGGAGAAGTTCAGAGTTTGCACATCCTCTGAGTTCTGGGGGTATAAGGCAGGGGCATTGCTGTCCATTATGTTTCCCACTGTGGTTTAAGTTAGTTTCTGAGAATGAAATAAAAATGCACAGAGAAGCAGAGATGAGAGAATTAATGGTAATCCCTGTTGTCCTTGAGGTTCAATGGCACTCTCCTCTCTATTTTTTTGGCTCTTGTTTGACTTTTAGTCTCCTTCCAATAATTTTCTTATTTTTCCCAAACTGTAAGTGAGTTTCTGTCATTTTCAATGGAGAGACCTTGGCTAATGTAGCTCCTCAGAAATGCAGACTTTGAGATGTATGATTGCAGGGGTAGTGGTATTACTAACAATTAGGTCATTAGTCTTTTCCTATTTCATACTCTTTTTTTTTTTTAATGCTCTTGATCAGCTGTCAAGGGCAAGTGATTAACAGGTAGATAGGCAGCAGAGAGTTTCACCTAGCACTGGGAAGGCAAGGAGATATGGTGTACCAGTGAACCATGGGAAACTCATTACTCTTGTAATAAGGGATTGATCCCGTTGCTAAAACTCCCACCTAGCTTCACAGTTAACCCTTGTGTAACTGAATGCGGATAGCATTGAGTATTCAGAGATAAATCAACATTTTATTTCTGAAGGGAAAATTAAAGAGGGATAGTAACAAGCCAAGCATACTGAGTGAATTTAAATTTATTTAAAGAATACCAATAGATTTTTGTTGTGACTACACATAGAACTGATATTTTGAATTGCTATGTTATTGGTACATGCGCCAAAGATTCTATACTCTGAATAGCTAAAACCTAAAGCATCCCAAACTTAGCATCCTAAACTTAAATAATTACGTTTTAGGAGAGCTGGATAGGTGCCCACTTTGACTTCAGATATTAATATGATTCTGCATCTGCTAGTTAGGTTCTTTGGATCTCAGTTTTCCTTACCTTTAAAATAGGGCTAATAGAATAAAGGATCACAGGGCATGGCAACCCACTCCAGTATTCTTGCCTGGAGAATCTCATGGACAGAAGAGCCTGGTGGGCTACATTCCATAGAGTTGCACAGAGTCAGACATGACTGAAGCAACTTAGCATACAAAGTCTCCTGTAATTCTTTCATTTGAAGAAAGATTCTGTGTAAGGACATTATTTTTTCTCTCATCTCTTGGCTTTATTTCATATATAGGAACTGGAAGCCTGGGTAAGCAAACTGATATATGTGAATGGGACTTTTTACCTTCATTGGAAGAACGGATGCAACCTTTCTTGGGATGGTAATACAACTGAAATCTTCTAACAGTGACCTCATAGGTGGTCTGAATAGCTGTATGCCTTTATCTTATCTCTTTGATTCCTTGTGTTACTAGTTAATCTGCTGCATATTTCTGGCACAGGACTTAATTTAACATCAGGCAAAAGAGAAATTCAAAATGATAGCTCTGAAGTGGCAATAACATTTCCACTAGAAATAATTTTATAAATGATAGTGTTATTCTTTGTATGTAAACATTTTAACATCTTAGTACACAACTTTAACTTTTAAGAAGTTTTCAAGATAGCTTTCCATTTATTCTTAAGAGTTCTTCAAGACTTGGAACTAAATTTCTACTCTCAAAAGCTGTATGTATTGAATGGTTTGAATTGGCTCACGAAGGAAGAAATCAAAATGAGTCCTTTGAGCGAAAATTGACCTCCTTTTTAAAAAAATAATGCCTGAATAGACCTATTGCGGCATGAAATACAGCCCTATTCCCACCCCAGGACATTTTCTATTTGGAATACATATAGTAAAAAATGATTAAAATGATCTATACAATAAAGAGAAAAGAATTTTGCACTTTTAATTGGTTTAAGAGAGGATTTAATAAACTTGGAGAGAAAATGCGAGAAAGTTTCTTGAGAAAACAACCTCAGCAACAAGGAAGCCTGGGGCTTACGGCCTTGTGTGAAATGTTTTCTGGTAAAGACATGTTTGTTGAATTGGGAGGTGGAGTATGATGTGTGATATTTATTCTAAATGATATTTTATTGATATCTAGGCTGTAATCTCCCTCCATTATCAGAATATTCTGTAAAAGTCTGCATCAGATACCCTTGTCTAGGTGCTGTTTTCAAAAATGAAGTAAGAGGAGCTATGTTCCAGCTAAGTGAGGAGGAGAGGTGGCTCCAGGTGTAGGGAGTGAGATGCCCGTGGGACAGTCAGGAGCTCAGTGCAGCAGGACTGTGGAGGGATAAAGGACCGCGAGGTGGAGGGCTCTCTAAGGATGCTCAGTAAGTGGTGTGAGGGTGAGAATGAGACTGAGCCGCGTTGTGCAGGTCATCAGGAAGAGCTGGCCCAGAGGGCAGCCTTTTCGGCACGAAGAACATAAGGCAACAGAGAAATCCTCTGACTTCTTTCTAGTTAGTAGATGTTATGAAGAAAGCACTGGAAAGCAGTTTCCTGAAGTCCAGCTTCAGCATCGCCATGCTAGATGATCGACTGTTTTTTTTTAACTCAAAGATTTTTAAAATTTGTCTTTAATTGAAGTCTAGTTGATATTAGTTACAGGTGCACAATATAGTGATTTGATATTTTTATAGATTAGTCCCCATTTATAGTTATAAAATATTGGCTGTATTCCCTGTGCTTCCTGGTATATACTTGTAGCCTATTTCTTTTATACATAGCAGTTTGTACATCTTAATCTGCTACTCCTCTCTTTCTCCCCCTCCCCTTCTGACCCCATTGGTAATTACTAGTTTATTCTCTGTGTCCATGAATCTGTTTCTTTTTTGCTATATTCAATAGTTTGTACTGTTTTTTTTAGATTCCACCCATAAGAGATAACATACAGAATTTGCTGTTCTCTGAATTATTTTACTAAGTCTCATACTTCCCAGGTCCATCCACATTTTACAAATGGCAAAATTTCATTCTTTTTGTGGCTGAGTAGTATTCCACTGTGTATATATACGACTTCTTTTATATCTATTCATCTACTGATGGACATTTAGGTTGCTTCCATATATTGGCAACTATAAAGAATGATGCTATGAACACTAAAACGGTGGCTGACTGTATTTTTCTGGGCTCCAAAATCACTGCAGATTTGACTGCAGCCATGAAATTAAAAGACGCTTACTCCTTGGAAGGAAAGTTATGACCAACCTAGACAGCATATTAAAAAGCAGAGACATTACTTTGTCAACAAAGATCCGTCTATTCAAGGCTATGTTTTTTCCAGTGGTCATGTATGGATGTGAGAGTTGGACTATAAAGAAAGCTGAGTGCCGAAGAATCGATGCTTTTGAGCTGTGGTGTTGAAGAACACTCTTGAGAGTCCCTTGGACTGCAAGGACATCCAACCAGTCCATCCTAAAGGAGATCAGTCCTGGGTGTTCATTGGTAGGACTGATTTTGAAGCTGAAACTCCAATACTGTGGCCACCTGATTCGAAGAGCTGACTCATTGGAAGAGATCCTGATGCTGGGAAAGATTGAGGGCAGGAGGAGAAGGGGATGACAGAGGATGAGATGGTTGGATGGTGTCACTGACTCAATGGACATGGGTTTCGGTGGACTCCAGGAGTTGGTGATGGACAGGGAGGCCTGGCGTGCTGCGGTTCTTGGGGTCACAAAGAATCAGATATGACTGAGCGACTGAACTGAACTGACTGATGAACACAGGGTGCATGTATCTTTTCAAATTAGTATTTCTTTTTTTTTCAGTGGTATAAACAGGACTGAAGTTGGTGAATCATACGGTAGTTCTATTGATAGTTTTTTGAGAAGCCGCCATGCTGGTTTCCACAGTGGCTGCACCGGTTTACATTTCCACTAAGAGTGTAAGGGGGTTTCCTGTTTTCCATATCCTTCCCAGTGTTTGTTATTTGTGGTCTTTTTGAGGATAGTCATTCTGACAGGTGGTTTCAATTTGCATTTTTTTTGACGATTAGTGATGTTGAGCATCTTTTCATTGGCTTATTGGCCATCTGTATGTCTTCTTCAGAAAGATATCTATTCAGGTTTTCTGAAACCTCCCCAAATTAAGCCCTGCTGGCCTTCCAAGCCAAATATTCTGAAGGCTTGTCTTCCTAGTACAGAATCTCCCAGCCTGGGGAGTCTGATGTGGGCCTCAGACCTCCCACTCCTTGAGGAGAACCTCTACAATTACAATGATTCTCCATTTATGGGTTACCCACCTGGGGGGTGCAGGTTTTGACTATAACATGACTCTGCCTCTCCTACCCTTCTTGTGGCTCCTTTTTTATATCTTTAGTTTCGGAGGATCTATTCTGGTAGGTTCTAGTCTTTTTCATCAATAGTCATTCTGTAAATATTTTTAAGTTTGGTGTGCCTGTGAGAGAAGGTGAGCTCAGAGTCTTTCTACTCCACTCTCTTGGGAACTCACTACAAGACCTCAAGGCAGTTGATTAAGTTGCATTTCTAGGCAGATGGAAATCATCACGTTACCTGTGATATGCTTTCTTTCTAACATCAAGACTTCCCCTTATGTTTCATCCTAATTAGAGTCTGCTTCTCTGTACAGTTGACCATGGGTTCTGCATTCGTGGATTCAACCAACCTTGGATTGAAAATACTCAAGAAAAAATAAATTCCAGAAAGTTCTAAAATGTAAATTTGCCATGTCCCAGAAATTATTTATGTGGCATCTAAGTTGTACATATAATTGTTGTTGTTGTTTAGTTGCTAATTTGTGTCTGACTCTCTTGAGACTCCCATGGACTATAGCCTACCAGGCACCTTCGTCTATGGGGTTTTACAGGCAAGAATACTGGAATGGGTTGTCATTTCCTTCTCCAAGGGACATTCTCAACCAGGGATCGAACCTGTGTCTCCTGCATTGGCAGGCAGATGCTTTATTTCTGAGACACCAGGGAAGACTGTATAATATTTACATTGTATTAGGTACTATAAATAATATAACATTATTTAAAGTGTACAGGAGGGCATGCATAGGTTATATTGAAATACTACACTATTTTATTATATATAAGGGATTTGAGCATCTGAGGGATTTGCTATCAGCTGGCGGTCCTGGGATCAAACCCCTGAGGATACCAAGGAATGACTGGATATGGAATTGACAGCACTGGATCATGGAATGTACATTACTACATTTGAAGCCAACAGGGACATTCAGGTTTGGTGGTCCTGAAATATCTGCAGTTTATACAGGTGCCTCTTTAATAAAAATAATCAAAATTCATGAATCTACAATTAGATACAGAAGTGAATATTTATCTGCACAAAGAAATCACAACTGTGTATATATTTATAAAAAGGTGATGAATATCACAAACATGAAAAATCCAGAAAAATAATGATTTTTACATTATTTAGCAGCCTGCCACTTGCCTTTCATACTTTCATAACTTTTTTTCCTGAATGCTATCTTGATATCTTCTTATATAATAATGTTTTATAATATCATTTTCTATTGAGAGACAAGAAATATAATTCAGGCTGTTCTCTAGAGAGGTTGATTGACACTTTTTTATATTTTTGATAATAATAAAAATACAGATATACTTCTTTGTAGAACGGCTACACATTTGTACCCTTTTAACCACAAAAATTCTGTTCAATTTTTATTTTATGTGATTCTAACCAAAAAAAGACATGTATGGCATTCATAATTGTGTCTTGGGTTTTAAGGAATCTTTTCGTGATGGGAGAGAAGTTCTGTTTTATTTATGCATCTTTGACAGCTGAATCTACTTATAATTTTACATGACTGGTGTATAAAATTATTCACATTTTTGGACATACTAGTTTCCAGAGAAGACTCTTGAGAGTCCCTTGGATTGCAAGGAGATTCAATCAGTCCACCCTAAAGGAAATCAGTCCTGAATGTTCATTGGAAGGACTGATGCTGAAGCTGAAGCTCCAATACTTTGGCCACCTGATGTGAAGAGATGACTCATTTGAAAAGACCCTGATGCTGGGAAAGACTGAGGGCCGGAGGAGAAGGGGGACGACAGAAGATGAGATGCTTGGATGGCATCACCGACTCAATGGACATGAGTTTGAGTAAACTCCAGGAGTTGGTGATGGACAGGAAGGCCTGGTGTGCTGCAGTCTATGGGGTCGCAAAGAGCTGGATGTGACTGAGCGACTGAACTGAACTGAGCTTCAAGAAACTTTTGTTTTTCCTCTAATCCCCTCATGCCACTAATCCGGCACCATGTTCACATCATGGTAACAGTTTGGCCTGGCACCTTTGTGTCCAGTGCAGTGTGTGTTGACACAGTGGGTAGTGGGAATATTTCTGGAGGCCATTCTCATTAGGAGAGGACTTGCAGTAACTTACCTGTCTGCAGAAGTGACTCAGAACCATATATCACATAAACCAAAACTAAAGTACCCCCAACTGAACTGCTGCTTAGGCCCTAGCTACCCAAATGTTACCCAACACAATTGGAAGTTGATTGCTGGGGACAGTAGACTCTGTGATCCCATGGACTGTACAGTCCATGGCATTCTCCAGGCCAGAATACTGGAGTGGGTAGCCTTTCCCTTCTCCAGAGGATCTTCCCAACCCAGGGATTGAACCCAGGTCTCCCACATTGCAGGTGGATTCTTTACCAGCTGAGCCACAAGGGAAGCCCCAGAAAATATAACAGTCTTAACCAATTGTAATTAAAGTTCCTATTTTGGCAGATTTTATGAACACACACAGATGATGTGGATATATGGTTAGGGTTTCTCCCCGAGCCTTGGAAGGAGTTTGTGTAAGTGAGGGACCCTGAAGCTTTAGCTCCATTCGTTTCATGGTAAATCCAGCTCAGCTAAATGAATGATTGCTTACCAGGCAAGATCCACTTTGGGCCAAATTCTTTGGGCAGAAGTGTGTATTCTCAAAACATGCTATTGCTTATTTGGGCTTTTTTCTCTCTGAGAAAATTCTGCCTTTGGCAGGCAGTGCTGCATAATGAGGGCTTTTCTTCCTGGTGAGACTGTTATGATTAGATGTGATAAACCTAATCATAACTTTAATAAGAAACTCCTTTCACCTTAATATTTGCCCAAGCTGTGTGTGTGGTTTTATTGGCCATAAACTGTGTTTACTAATTCCTCAGGCTCATGAACAAGAGACCCTGGCCTCTTTGGAAAGTTTCCTGGCTAAGTGCTTTCTGGGCAAGTCAACTACTGTGTTTAAATGCTCTGAAAAATCAAAAGAGGCTGTTAACTGAGGCACAAGATCGAAAGGAGCTTCCCTGGCAATATGAAGACTCACTGCTCTCATCAATGTCAGCCTTATTAATTGTGCCTTAGAATGTTCCCTTCTATCTCCATCCTCCCACAATCACTTGGTATAGTTGATCTCTTTATTGCCTTTGAGGGGTATATGTGGAGAGATTTCAAAATAGATTTCATTAGTAGCCAAGGTCTTAATAGAAAGAGATGGTGTAATTGAGGGCACTTAATAAAGGGACTTATTGGCTAGGCACAGGTCAAGCCAAAGGAAAGCAATACAGAATGGTGATGTATCTCTACCTAGTGTTGCAATAACAAGCTATCACATCTGTAAACTGATCGGTCAGGTAGAAAGAGCCATTACTGATACCTGGAGGAAAGTGGAAGCTGTAAAGGATGGTCAGCTGGTAGAAGTGGTGACTTCTAGTGGGGGAATATTGCCAGTCTACTGCCTGGCAGCACTGAGTCAGGCGGATAAGCATTGTGACTTTGCTCTTATTTTGCCCTTTTACTTCTGCAGATGATTCTTAATTTCAATGAACTTGATAGCATACCAAAGGGTGAGAAAGTCCATTGATTGATAGGTCAATAAAGGTCAGCTTTCTGGGGCACAGGTGAAGGTGCTGAGGGTAGATGGTGGATTTGGAGGGGCAAAGAGAGAAATCCTCAGCATAGAGGACTGTTTAAATTGGAGTCTTCCTCTATGAGATAGGCCCAAGAGGAAAAGATCTGTATATTCTTGCCATTAGAGTTAGGTTTGTATTTCTGCATAATGTTCTGAATTTCTCTTTTTTTCAAGGAAGGACTGGCTGCCCAGCTGGAGGGAGTTCAGTCATCAGATAGCCTCAAGGCATCAGCTATAACAGGGTTTGTCTCAGCTGCCAAGATCTGTCTTGCCTGAGGTCAAGTAATTCTTTCTGGGGTAGGTTTAAATTGAATAAAATTAAATAGCTCAAAATCCTTCTTTTCATATATCTATTACAAAGTGTGCTTGTTAAATATTTGTCTTAACCTTCACCACTTTTCATTATAGAAAAACTTGTTTTAGGAGTATGATATTAAACCTTTCTTTTGACTATTTTTACTGGAGCAATTGTTTCCCTGTTTGAATGGCTATAATAAAATGAATCTTTAATGAGATAGAATTATCTTCTTTCTCTATTTCAGTCAGTAATATTTTTCAAGTTCCATATACTACAGACGTTACTTCTTTAGTTTCCTTGAATTGTAAGAAATATGTCAATGTTTCAGTGTTTATCTTGTTGAGAAATTCTAGTGAACAAATTTGTGTATTTTCAAGATTGAAATGGACTGAAATGATTCCCTACCCATTCTGTAATGCTTCATGTGAATTATTCAGAGAAAAACCAATCTGATTGTAGTTTTGTCTAGTCACTGAACACTTCTTACCATCACTTATAATCTGCAGTGGACATCATCATCTTGTGTCATGAGATCTATAAGCTGACGGTGATTGTTTTGTATCCATTCTGCCACTAGTTTTCAGCCATACTGATGCCTTTTTCAACTCCCTAAGAAAATATGAGTTTTCTAATTGATTATTTTAAAAAGAGCTTTCTGAATGCTTTAATGCTGCATGTTTCTCCAGGTCCTCTCATGTATTGATAACGAGTCTAAGTTGCTTTCATAGTGTGCTTTACTTTTTTAAAATGCATTCTTTGATTTTTCAGTTATTTTTTTCTAGTTTGAATTTTTGCTTTATGCCTAAATTTGGTAAATACAGAAGTGATTTGAAAGCTGGTAAACTCACTAATAATATAAAACAATATTTTGGTGCAAAAGACACATTATTGTGTTAGAGAACATTTTGCTTTATAAAGTGAAATAAGACAAGTCAATGAAAATGATTTAGTAAAAAGAGGTTTTAAAGGATTCAAATACTAAGTTAAAAAGCAAGCACATTATAATACTATTTATGTACAGTTTTTAAAATTGTAAGCAATGCTCTATGTTTTTTTTTGGTATACATACAAACATATATATATATATATATATATACACCCCAAACATAATTATATATATAGTTGTAGTAATTGTATAAGTGCATACATGGGTATGAGAAGCATTGAATCTAAAAAAGTTACTTTTAGGCTAGAAAGAGTAATAGAATTATAAGTGGATACACAGAAATATTCAGTTGTTTTATGTTTTCTGTCTCTTTTTCTGTCAAGCTTTAATCCAGCCATTTTCTTGTGTATCTTCTTGGTTACTAATTCTCTCTTTAGCTGTATCTAATTTTCTCTTGCACTTGTTTATTGAGTTCTGTTTCCATTACTTTATTTCTAGTTCCAAGATTTCCATTTTATGGTAGTTTGCAGCTTTCTGCTCAAATTCTTCATCTAATTGTCTGATTTCTGCCATGAACTTGAAAAGACCTAAGGTTTTGCCCCATTTGCAAGCTAACAAGGTAGCGTGCCATAGTCGTATGGATCCTCATAGGATACTTGAGACTCTTGGGCCATAGAAGTAAGTCACTGTTAAATACCGTGTAGCAAGAGACATGTGTTTCATGGTTGCATTGTTCCCCTTGCTCTTCATGTCCCACAGAAGCGCTGAGGAGCAATTTAGCTGGATATTGACATGCAGTGAGTTTATGTCATAACCAGGGATCTCCAACTTCAGAAATTCAGGCCTTTTATAATGGACTGCAAACAAGTCTTCCCATTCTCCCTGGAGGGAGATATTATTTGTAGTATACTGTATTGTAAGCAAACCTTCCTGTTGCTTCAGAGAAAGAAACTTTTACTCTCTTCCAAGGCTGTTTGCTACATAAATATCTTTTATAAGATCAGAACCAAGCTTTTAGTATTTTCCTTGCAAGATGGTGGAAATTCAAGAGACCCATATAAAACTGTATTCTAATATTTTCTAAACTAAATCACTTATTTAAAAATACTTTGAGTATCTGCATCTTTCCCGCCCATCTTTTTATTGTATTTTTTATGCCCTTGGGTTTTTGTCCATTACCAGTTTGCTTTGGTCATAGGAGGTGATCAAGAAGTAAACGTTTTGGTTTTATGTCACTGATTTTTAGGGTTGTTTATTATTGCAGCATAGCCTGGCCTATTCTGGATGATTCAGAATATTGGGCTTCCCTGGTAGCTTGGATGGTAAAGCATCTGCCTACAATGTGGAAGACTCGGGTTCGATCCCTGGGTCAGGAGATCCCCTGGAGAATATTATTTTCATTATTATTCCTGTTATTATTATTAGCACACTCTCAATGAGTTCTTCCAGAAACAAAACTGAAATGTAGAATACTTTTTGATTCAAATAGAAAAGTTTCCACATGCTTCAATAAATAATACTTCTAGTCCTACTTTCTACCTTTTACTTACTCCTTCTCCAGGAAGTAAGAGACATATTTTGATTGCTGACGTCAGATAAAGGGTTTATAAACTTTCATCCTATCCGCCTTCTCTTTTTGCAAAGCATCCTGATCTCAGGACAGGCGTGTTTTGCTTTTCTTACGGCCATGGTTCCTAAGAGTACCAGTCTGTTGTTGTCCAGTGCTCTGATATAACAGGTTGTTGTTGTTTAGTCACTAAGTCACGTCCGACTCTTTGTGACCCCATGTACTGTAGCCCGCTAGGTTCCTCTGTCCATGGGATTTCCCAGGGAAGCATACCAGAGTGGGTTGCCATTTCCTCCTCCAGATACAACAGGTTAGGCATGCTTCATTCTAGGAAGAAAACAGCGGGAAGCCAAAATGTGGCAACAGATAGAATTCTCTAATCCAGTATGCTGACACCCAAAGATATTTTCATACTTCATCTGTGTGTATCTTCTGTTTTTTAATTGGTTACGTGTGGTGGTATAGGGGGGTGTGATTGTTCACCCCCAGTCCTAGCATACAGGTTCATAAAAGCCCAGGTTTGTGAATCCATCATTTGCTTATAGTTCTTCGCCATTTGGGGGCCATTTTGTATGTTGCTCCATGGAGATTAATGCAAACAAAAAGAGGACTAGAGAATAGTAAAGTCACATTTAGAAGCAGTTACTAAGTGTAGTACATTAACTGACTCATTTTTGTAACTGCCCTCATCTCCTGTAGCCTTATTCATACTAGGGTTTCACCAAAATGACAACCAGAAATCAAAGACGTCTGGAAGCTGCTGGTGAGTCATCAACAGCACAAATGTTGACTCCACAGATGCCGAGAGTCAACTGTGTGTGTGTGCTAGTGTGTTAGGCCAGTGCAGAAATGACATGTAATCCCCTTAACCTCCTAATTAGAAGTTGGAGGAATTCAGGCCAGAGCATGCGGTTCACTCTTTTTTTACCAGAGGGCCTCTCTCTTCGGTTTTTCTTTTTCTGAGAACCACAGACATTTATTTTATTGCCTCTCTACTCTGCTGTGCAGTTTTTCCCTGGGCTACGAATGGAATTACTAACATTGCTTGTTCCATACTCTGAAAATCGCTGTCAGGTGTGAATTAAATGTTTTATTTGAAGGTTTGAGCTCCTTCTCATCAGCCACAATGGGAATTTTTATGGAATAGTGCTCGTTGGCACTAATATAACTCTCTTCCTCTTAGCCTTGCTGAGTGCTTTGTAAATGTTCTTTCTCTGCTATCTACATTTCAATGACTCCTATCACCCCTCCGTCTAGGATCACTGACAGAAGCTTTGTATTAACTCCCTCAACTTTTTCAGAGTTGCTTTCCCGTTCATTGCAAGTGGCAAACATTTGAATAATTGTTTCTTGGTACCTACATAAAGGAATAAGGCAACTTTGATGATCTCTAGCAAAATATTGTGAATTCAGAATTTAGGAGGGGGGCTAAGGCAAAATGTTTTCCCCTGGAGCTGACAGAGTGAAGAGAAAAAGTAATGTTAACAGCAGGTTCAGAACATGCAAGCAATCAATTATCTTCTGCCCCAAGACCATCAAAACTTTTCTTGATCTTAAAAAGATCACAACTTGGAACTGTAAGTTATTTTACATTCCCATTGAGTATTCACATCATAACTATTTTCTAGTCATTTATGTTTGAGTTGGAAGGAACGGTAAACTCCATAATCACTAATAATCTAGCCAAATAATTCCATGGATGAAGCACTGAGGTTCAGAGAGATCCACTGTCTCATTTAAGGTCAAGCCCAAAGCTAATTTGGCTTCCCTTGAGGCTCAGCTGGTAAAGAATCCACTGCAATGCATGAGACTTGGGTTCGATCCCTGTGTTGGGAAGATCCTGTGGAGAAGGGAAAGGCTACCCACTCCAGTATTCTGGCCTAGAGAATTCCATGGACACTGTAGTCGGACACGACTGAGTGACTTTCACTTTCACAAAGCTGATTAATGCAACGCTGAGTCACTGGACTTTTCTTTTTTTCTTTTTTTTTTATTTTTTTTTAAACTTTTTATTTGTTTTTAATTGAGGGATAATTGTTTTACAATATGGTACTGGTTTCTTCCATACATCAACATGAATCAGCCGTATGTATGCATATGTCCCCTCCCTCTTGAACCTCCCTCCCACCTCCCATCCCATCCCACCCCTTTTCAATTCTCTTTATTCTCCCAATCTCATACCAATTCCTTCTCCTTTTTCTTCTCTTCCAGCTCTTCCTCCTCCTCCTCCTCCTCCCTCTAAAGTTATAGCTAAATCTTTATCACATGGGCAAGAATTATTTTTGAAAATGAGGAAAATAAATATACTGAATAATATATAAATATACTAGCAGTCCATGGCGTTGCAAAGAGCCGGACACGACTGAGTGACTGAATTGAACTAACTAGAAGCAAAACAGGCTGGACTCTACTTCTTGTCATTGAAGGTAGTTTTACTTGCACATTCTGTGTTATGTAAACTTTATCTTACATCATGGGGCTTTGCTTCACTAATTAAGGTTTCTGTAAAACATAGGTTTTCATATGAATATAAAGCCTAGAATGGGCAATATCTTGAAATAGGAACTTTAGGAAAAATGGTTTCAGAGTAAAGTAATCATGTAGATTACTTTCTTTAATGAATGGTCATCCTCATATTTTATTCACCAGCATTTTTTTTTTAACCTTTTTAGTTTCAAGCCTTCCTTTACAGTTTGGATTATTTACAAATATTTTTATTTTTAAAATCCCATGGAAGAAGTACCAGTATATGTTGACAGCTAAGATGGCAAAAATCCAAGAAAATGAACCTGTTGGCCTGTATATTGAAGGAGATCAGAGATGTACACTTTGAACTGTCTTTCCATAGTGGTTCCTTCTTACACCTGTGTGATTTATATAGCCCTCAATTACCAGTTAGCACCTGTACCACAGAATCATACAGTGTTGGTGCTGGCAAAGTACTAAGAGTTCTAAAAACTTTCATTGCGTTGCTGAGATGCATTCATATGAAATGACATATCCAAGGTCACCTTGAAATTATTGACTTACTTTGGGTATAAAGACATTGTTCTTTACCTTCTGGAAAGATGGAATTTCAATATAAGAAAGATCTTTATGGCAATTTTGCCTTGGAGAATTTCAATGGAGTAGAAAATTCTGAATTATGATTCCCAACAGTTTTAACTTGGCCACAGTCGGCATGCTCGTTAAGGTAGAATCTTTCTGGGAGTACTTATATCATTGTGTTTTCTTTTATTTTTTAACTTAAATTGAATTTTAGGGTATGGGTATGCTTGGTAGCTGCCTTCATTTGCAGAAAAATTTTTTCTGCCAACCAAACACACTGCCTTAGAAGAAAAAGAGAAAGGGCAAAAGTAACTCCAAAGAGATGGGCCTGTTTAAACAAAGGACCATCTCTGCATGTGGGATGCACAGAGCCGAGATTTGGCCGAGGGCCACGAAGCTGCTTTGCCAAACTCGTTAAATTCTCTCCTGCCTGCCACAGTCACCACAAGTTAAGAGGCTGTTTTGTTGTCCTCATTTCTCTTGGGCATCAGAATTTTAGAATGTTCTTCCCCTAAAATGACAATCATGTTTGCCATGCTTAGCTTGGCTTTCTTTTGATGGCTGTGTAGCACTTCTCAGACATTACTGTATATAATTCTGTAAGTTTGACAGGGAGTTAGAGTTTAAAAAGCCTTTATGAAATCAATTTGAGTGTAGTTAAATTATACTGTGTCCCACAACAACATAAAAGTTTAGATAGATTTTAAATTTCCATTCTTTTTTTCAAAATCATGTAAGAGTTTCCTTTGTCTTCATTTCTTCCCATCCCCTCAATTTACACTCAAAGAAACAGAGGCAAGGAGGTGGCAGGAGTCTTAGTCAAAGTCAAGGAAGGCAGAGAAAGAGCTAGAAACCTAAGAGGCAGCAGTTAACACAGCACTTGAAAATAAAATTGATTTGTTGGAGAATGAATGAATCTTCAGTTATTACCTTCTTTTTTTCATTCCACCATGGTTTCTTACCTATCAGGTCTTTCCTCCCAAGCCCTCATCTCCTCCCTTTCAGATTTACCCTCTTGAGGTCAGTTCTGGGTGACCTGCACTCAAGTGGGGACACTTGAGTCTCATTTACCAGGGCAGTCCCCTGATCTGTGTCTTTCCATATGGCTTGACCGGGGGCTTCAGTCAGTGCATTAATTTGGGATTGCTGAGAGTACAACTCCCTTATCTTCTTGTTTCTTTTAAGACAGACATTTTTAATCAGGCGCCTAATTTGGTCCTGGGAGATCTCACTCTGTTTTAATAATACATGTGACAAAATTTACCTCTTTGCTTTCAAAGTTGTTAATTACGGAGTGCATTTGAAATGAGCTATTACAGCCATGAAATCATCCCTTTTGGGTGCTTACAGGCTTTAATGCTGAGAAGTAGTAATAAACAAGGGAGGGTTTTAGATGAAACACCTCTCCATGTGGACAGTGGGTTTTGAGGGGGACCAGGCAGGGTTGTCATGAGGACTTTCTGGTAATGGGCTTATATCAAATTGTGACCAGGCAGGGTTGTCATGAGGACTTTCTGGTAACGGGCTTATATCAAATTGTGACCAGGCAGGGTTGTCATGAAGACTTTCTGGTAACGGGCTTATATCAAATTGTGATCAGGTTATGCAGGTGCTACATAACCCAGAGGGCTTAACCTGCTTTCAGAGCAGATGGAAGAAGAACAGATGTAGGCAAGGAGGCCTTCAGGCAGAGAAGTGAGTTAGGTGGTTGAACGCTTTAAGGAAGTAGAATCAGATGCTTCAGGAGAAGATAGCTATTTATGCCTTCTACAGCAGTGTAACCAACTGCAAATCACTCCAGGGATTTGGTGATCTTTGTGGTGTGTTCTTGAACTCACATAGGTTATAAGTTCTTATGATCACTAAAGCTGTTCCTTCTTAATAAATTAGCAGTAGTTTTCTGTGTGATTTGTTACAGGTCTTCTGGTCTTCAGATATACAAATGCCTTTTAAATACTTATGTAGTTACAAGATTTAAACAATCATCTAAATTACTGTGCCTTAAAAGCAGCAGAACTCAGCTAACCCACTTGCACATGTTAGCCTCAAAAGATGAATTGAGTGGCTTAGTTCCAGAGCTTCGTCCATTATTTTCCCATTACCTGAAATGATTACTGGGCTTTGCAAATGACTTCAGGCGCCATGCGAAATATTTATTTTAACCCTCTATGGAACAGTGTCCTGGAAAATATGATTGCTCAGGAGTTGAAGTATGGAATAGGAGTTCATGAGGTGGACATTTTATGTTGTCTACTCAAAGGCATGCTTGCTTTTGTACCAAGAATACTATTTAAGACAGAGCTAAGAAAAGCTTCCTACTTTGTTTTATGAGAAAAGCCAGGGATTTTGCTTTTTATAAACCACAGACTGAGTCCAGATTTACCAGGCATTATAAAAGCCTTTGGGGAACAGTCTGAGTGGATCAGTGCAATGTGGTCAGGTCTTTGTACCTATCAACAACCAAAAAAAGTAGGTTAATTTTTCAAGTACATGGGTGATGTTAATTTTCCTTCTGGGAACTAACCTAATAAGAGAAATGCTGCCAGTAGAAACCAGGTATCTTTCCAGCATCATAAGGCTGCAATAGAAAAAGTATGAAATTGGTTACCATTGGGCTAGACATGAAGATTGAGAACTGTCACACCTGTACTATGTAAAGAGAAACTCTGGTGACTGCAGATGGCTGCACACGTGGATGATTCACTTAACAGCTTTGCCATCAGTTTCCTGTTTATCAAATGAGAGGTTGGGAAGTGACGATGAGCCCTTCCCTTTGGGATATCTTTATGGTTCAGATGAGAGGATGCAGCATAGAATAAGGAAGAGATCTCTACTCCGGGTTTTAGGAGACTGTAATAACTGTTGCTCTGCTGCTAAATCATTGCTACTGCTTTTGGACATTTAAAGGATTTCCAGTTTTGTTTTTTTTGTTTTTTTTTAAACAATGTTATACTAAGCATTTCTTGCACACGAATCATATTATTTGGAATAAATTCTCAAGTCTATGTCAAAAGTACTCATTTATAAGACTTTTATTATCAGAACAAACCACAAAAATAAGTTCTTAAAAGATCAGCATTTCTATTTCATTACCAATTCCCCTCAAAATGGCTGTTATACTAAAAATAAATTGATTAGTATATGATTTTTGAAAATAACAAAAGAAATGAGTATACATGTATATATATATGCAAAATGTCTCCCATTTCTCTCTTTCTGACAGTCTATTCCCTGGAATAATTTGAATTATCTCACCTTATTTATGAGAGCTTTCAGATTTTGGTTCGGTTCAGTTCAGTTGCTCAGTTGTGTCTGACTCTTTGCAACCCCTTGAATCACAGCACGCCAGGCCTCCCTGTCCATCACCAACTCCTGGAGTTCACTCAGACTCATGTTCATAGCGTTGGTGACACCATTCAGCCATCTCATCATCTGTCGTCCCCTTCTCCTCCTGCCCCCAATCCCTCCAAGCATCAGAGTCTTTTCCAATGAGTCAACTCTTTGCATGAGGTGGCCAAAGTACTGGAGTTTCAGCTTCAGCATCAGTCCTTCCAATGAACACCCAGGGTTGATCTCCTTTAGGATGGACTGGTTGGATCTCCTTGCAGTCCAAGGGACTCTCAAGAGTCTTCTCCAACACCACAGTTGGGTAGCCCCTTTGTAATACATCAGTGACAGACTCTGTACATGTCTGAATGCAACAGGAATGTTTATCCTGTTCCCCAAACTCCAGCATCTCAATCACTCCTAATTTAGAGGGAAAAGAGTCTCTCCAGAAAAATCTAAGCCTTCTGAGTTATCTTTATATCAAAGATACATATTTGTATATATCTTTATATATATGTCTCTCTCTCTCTCTCTACACACACACACACACACACACACACACACACACACACACACACACAGAGTTATTGTTGTTGTTGTTTAGTCACTAAGTCACATCCAACTCTTTTGTGACCCTGTGGACTCTAGCCCACCAGGCTCATCTGTCCTTGGGATTTCCCAGGCAAGAATACTGGAGTGGGTTGCCGTTTTATCTTCCAGAGTATATTCCTGACCCAGGGATTGAATCCAGGTCTGCAGCATTGCTGGCAGATTCTTTACCACTGAGCCACCAGGGAAGCATTTTATATATATGTATGTATATATATACCTTAAGGTTTATTTCTATAACATATTTCCAGATCCCAGTCTAAACTTTCTACTGCCTGAACTGTATATAATTTTTTTTTCAAAATCATGTAAGCCATGTTCATTATTAGAATTGGAACAAAAGAAGTTAAATAGCCTACCCATCATTACACAGGTCTTAATGAAAGTAGAGAGTTCTGGATTGAGGGATGTGTGTGGGATGTTTTTAGGGTGGCAAAAAATGGAAGGGTGGGGGCTTCCCAGCTGGTGCTAGTGGTAAAGAATGCACTTGTTAGTGAAGGAAATGTAAGAGACTAAGGTTTGATCCCTGGGTAGGGAGGATGCCCTGGAGAAGGGAAAGGCTACTCACTCCAGTATTCTTGCCTGGAGAGTCCCCCATGGACAGAGGAGCCTGGTGGGATACAGTCCATGGGGTCGTAAAGAGTTCGACACAACTGAGCGCACACACAAATGTGGCATGCAAAGAAGGAAAATACTGAGTAACTTATCTATAAAAAAATTAAATACACTTTAAACTTATATATGTTCTGAGCCTGTTGTTTATGAGACTCATGGTAACCTGTGAAAGCCACTTTACCTCTCAGGATTTCTGTTTTCTCAAACTATAAAATTAAAACTAAAAAACCTTAGATCAAACAAAACCATCATTTTCTGCACCAAAGCATTTTCTCTAGGTCATAACAATGGTCTGTTGAAAGCACTCTTGTATTTGAGAGAGTTATTGCAAATCAAGGAAACATCAAGATTTTTATCTTCGTTCATTTTTGTTAATTTCAACAATCCAAAGATAGCAAACTGAGTTTTATTTTCAGAGTTGTATAACCAGGCCAAGGTTTAAATGCAGTGCTGAAGAATAAAATATCAGTTTACACTATTGAATTTGGGTCCTGTGGTAGAAATTACTATACTTCATTGGGCAGAGAGGGAGGTTTGTTCTCAGGCAAATGTTGGAATTTCCTCAGTCAAAATAAATTTAACAGATTTTCCCCAATGTCAGAGGAGTCTATAGTAGAGTTGTGAAGTGTTTTAGACGAATCATCAGAAAGTCTTATTTCCTAGATTTATTCTCCAAAAATGCATAATACGTTGATTTTTATCTCAAGGAGCTCGGTAGTGCTAGAGGCAAATATATCTGTGATAATTATAGAACACTGTGTAATAGAAGGCAACACAATAGAGATAGGATTAACATATAAAGGAATCAAGGGGTCCTATCTATCCCAACCTTGGGAGGGGAAGAGCAGTCAGAAAAACTTTCTAGGGAAAACAACATCTAGAAATACTAGCTGATTTGCCAAAGATCATACTGCTAATTAGTAGCAGAAGAAGCCCAAGAATTCTACAGTCAGTGTCTTTGCTGAGTGTCTATATTCTTTATCCACTTTAAGGAAGTTGAAATGGAAGACTCTTAGATGATATGGTATTCTTTCCACTATATGCTTGTATAGTTACCCTGAATGTTCCTAAATATACTTAACATTTATCTGCACGTAGGGAAATATAAATATCTCTGGGATAATAATTGGCCTGTTCTTTTATTGTCAGAACTTTTCTGTCTTTTGCTAAATGCTGTTTATTGATTTGGTGTTGTTCATGTGACTTCCTCTGATGAGCACTGCAGTGTCCCAGTCTTAGGGAAGGTGTTACATTCCTTTGCTTTCTTACACTTCACATATCAAATGGGACGGTCTGAAAGGATAGAGATAAAAGCAATGTGTAATTATTTGCTGCTAACAATAGTCAGAACCTGTTAGGTGATCTTATTACTAGTTCTTATAGAACCATACTTAGGAAGGTAAGTCCATTGTTTTTTTAAAGGCATTAAATGTCAAAGAACCAGATTTTTCTCTTTCATGGTCTAGTCTGAACTATATCTTTCACCCTAGAAAATTCATCAGGTCCTTAAGGGAAAAAGTAATTCTTTACTTATTTGTTTCCTATCTCTCAAGAGTACCTAGCACATAGATGAAACAATATATTTGTATTGATTGTATGGGTTGGTGAATGAATGAATGTAGAATTATGCAGCCATTCTCTTGACATGGCCTCCTGGTGAATGGCCTATACTTGCCTGCCTCATGACTTTGAACTTAGATACATGACTTATTTTGGTCAGTGCAATATTAGTAGATTTAACACAACAAGAGGCTTGAAAGGCATTTGTATGGAGTGGCTTGACCCTTTTGTCTTCTATCACCACAAAAAGGACAGGCCCAGGTAGTTACTGCCCTTTCAGTTTGGGACACAGAGTGAGATACACAGAGCATGCCTTGATCCTGTCTTGCAGCCTGGAGTCCAGTTCAGCTGAACCCAAAAGGACCCAGAAATTGTGAGTGAGAAATAGAAATATTTGTTTGTGTAAAACAAATAGTTATGTGTTGTTATTGAAGCAGTATTATGGCAATAGGTGACAGGTAAGAACATAGGATTGATGCCTCGGTATTTCTGAAAGCTGAGCTCACCAGTGGCCCCCACCAGCTGGGGCTGTACGTACAGAGAGTCAGTTGTCTTTGTTTCTGTATCTGGTGTCGGTTTTGTCCATTATTCTGGTTATGCAGTTTACTTCATGTGATGGTAGCCAATGAACGTTAGAGAACTTATTTCTGTAAAGCAAAGGTGAAGGCTTTTTTAAAGACTTGATAAAGGCAAATTGTTTAAAACAATTGAAGTCAAATTAGGTGTTGGTAAGAGCTTTTTAAAAGACTGGAGAAAAATAAATACTCAGGAGAATGTCAAATTCAGATTTCTCTTGAGTTGCTTAAGTTCTCATTTTCTCTTTAATGAAATTAGAACTGGGAATTTTGGTTGATGTAGTACATGTGGTTTTATACGAGAAAGGTGAGCTAAATTTTTAATTACGGGAGACAGTCTCAAAGACAAAGTCTTGAACTTTAGCAAAAGATAGCTGAATGAATATTTATTTATGTGTTCAAGGTAAAACAAAATGCTCAATCTGTGTTTGTATAAATTTTTATGATCTTTTAAACCAGTTTTTTTTATTGCCTGAGCAAAAATCATCTCAATATCTTTTTATTAAGCATACCATAAATGGCATAGTGCACTAAAAATTCTTTTCCTTCCTTCCTTCGTAAATATTATAAAGTTTTAGTATATATTGCAAGTAGCAATATTAGAATAGCCTGTTTCACAGTGAGTATGTGAAGAATAAACTTTCCTTTACAGCTGCTGTTCCTCTTTTCACATTTCCATCCTGTTCTGGTTTATAGACTTTGAGTTTGGTTAATAACCTCAAAGGGCTTCCCTAGTGGCTCACTGGTAAAGAATCTGCTTGCAGTGCAGTAGACCTGCGTTCAGTCCCTGGATCGGAAGATCCCCTGGAGAAAGAAATGGCTACCCACTCTGGTATTCTTGCCTGGAAAATTCCATGGACGGAGGAGCCTGACGGGCTATATAGAAGCCTGACAGGTCACATAGAGTCAGACACGACTGAGCTACTAACAACAGGAAAACATTCCTTAGTGCAGATCACAGTTTTCATTTTTTCTTTCTTCACAGCTGTTGACTGAGTTTCAGGAATGCCGAGTGCTTCTGGTTATCTGAACATTTTTTTTTTGTTCCCCTGAAATCACCCCAGAATCATCTTGATTTGAACAGATCTGTGAATAGAAAAGAAAATTCATCCACAGTTTTCTTGTTTTCACCTGGCTTTTTGGTTGCCACCAGGTGGAACCACCACATACATTATTTACCTGAAAACCTACATCTTTGCAAAGTATGCATGAAACAGAGCCAATTATGAGGAAAAATCACTAACATTTTCCATGCATCTGGACTTGTCTTGAGGTTTGGGAGGACTTGGATTCACTTCAGGTTTTTAAAGAAAATATTGCATGTATTGATTGATGAAATATGCTGCTGGTTGTGGTTTTTGAGATGCTGATGGTCACCTCTTTGGAACCATTCTGAGATGAATGGTTTGTGGCATTATAGGATCAAAAATCAATCTATAGGTGATGACATGCAGTCACCACTGACTAGGGTTGGAATTGAAACGAGCACTCTGATTGGAAAGCAAGCTTTGCACCACATTACCCATAAGTCAGTTGCTTGGAGTGTAGGGACTAACTACACGAAGAAATCCAAGAGCCACTCAACACTAGCTCACCAACAGTTTGGGACACATGTGAGTAATTTTTAAAGAAAGGGAATTCTGGCTCAGATATTTGGGTTATTTCAGTTTTAAGACTGTCAGTTCTCACCTGGACAGAAAAGTTAGACAAGAGGGGCTTGGCTTTAATAAAGTACACAGACTGCAGATAGTTTTTAATATGATGAGGTTAAAATAGGCCCATAAACCAACATATTCAGAGATATTGGAACATAGCAAAAGAAAGTTAGGTGGTAGCTTTCCGAGAAAGTGAATATATTGTTCCATTTTGAGATATTATTTTTTCATTAGGCCTTCTTCAGGTTTTGAGAGAAGCGGGGAATTGAACTAATTGGTTTTAGGTAAAAATGAAGAAATTCTTGGCTGTGTGGTATGAAAAATATGACATGAAAACAAGTGACTATGACATTTATAAGCATGCATGGGCCAGTTCTGAAATAGCAGGCTGCTAAAAAACCTGGAATACTTAAAGCTTTTGTTGTTCTTATTTAATTAATAAACCAGCATCAGGCAGTATATCCAGGAGATTGTTTAATATTACTGATACAGACTATGTAAATGTTGGGGAGGAAATGTTTTCTTCCTCTTCCCATTTTAGGTTTGTTGGCTGAGGTCATGCACAATAGACTGACAAACGCAGAGTAACAAAGACCAGCAAATAGTTTATTAATGTATGCAGTGTACATCCTCATGGGAAAACTTCAGTGGCAAGTAATTTAAAGAGGTGGTTAGAATTTGGGCTTATATAGCATCTTAACAAAGAATTGCAAATTCATAGAGAATTGATGACAAAGGGCAGGGTTTGAGGCTTCCAAGGGCAGTGAACAATGGAAAGATAAATGAACGGGGAAACTCATGGACATTAAGGACGAGGTGGTAACATTTTCTATATAGTTTCCTCTGGTTCTGTCTCTCAGATGATATGTGTCTAGAGTTTTCTCCAGTGATTAACTCCTCCCCTTTTTGGTAGAGAAGAGAGAGGGAGACCCTTTAAAAATTTAAGTTCTATTTTTAGGCAAATAGGAGGACAAAGAACTTGTATTAATATCTGCTGCTTGTCAATTGCCTTTCGCTCAAAATAAGTCGTACACTAAAGTGGCAGATTTGGGGGTAGCATATTCTGCCACCCTTTATCAAACAAAATTTTGTTTAAGGATACCTATAGGACAACAAAAAACAACCAAGATGAGAGAGCCATGGTACAGTGAAAAAGCTGCTGGGATGGGGAAAGACTTCTGATTCCAGGCTATAGCACTTCATAAACTTGAGATCTTTGAGAAAATATTTGGGGCACCATATTGTTACCTGAAAGCCGTTCTGCTGACATGCTGTCAATGCAGTTATCAATACGAAACTGTCACAGTGTCAAAAACTGTCATCCAGTTGTTGAGAAGATGTTACGGTAGGAATACAGTCTGTATCTGAATGCTACCTTACACGTGATGAGCACTTTACAGTCAGTCAAAACACACAAATACTGACTTAGTTGGCTACTTAGTTAGCACTTGGACACTTCGATGTCTCCAGCTATTGATGGAATTATATGCTTTCCATATAATTCCAACACAGTACCAGGGGTGTTTGGTGTCTGGTGGACCACACTAAGAGCTGGGACACCAATACTTCAGAGAGGAGGGATTGTAAAGGAACTCCATCAAGCTCTGGCCAGCCTGACTCTGCACTGGGTTCAGTGGCTTGCAGTTCCAACAGTTGATAAGTATTGATGGGAAGAAGCAACTTTATTAAGCTCTGTTGACAAGCTGCTCTTATGATCTGAGCAGATGGCAGTCACTGGTCTCCTTGCCTGTTCCTTCCCATAAGCCCAACTGTCTGTATGCCTAGAGAATTCAGTGTGAATAATAGATAGCTATTTGTAATGGAAAAACACAAACTCCAGGCTTTTTCTATTTTAATTGGACCCTCAAGCAGGGAAACAGGAAGAAAAGTGGCAGCTACAACACCCAGCTTCAGATGCTTGATGCTTCGTCTTCTGCATTTGGAGACAGAGAATCCTTTATTCTCTTCACAGCATGGCTATTTTTCACACAGGAAGGGATGGGGCACTTGATACAGAGAGACTTCAGCCTTGTCTGATTTCACTTCATCATGTCTCCCTTATTCCTTTTCTTTCACATTAACTCTCTCCCCTTAGTGTTCGTACCTTAGAAAATATTTGTAGGTGATTTTTATTAATACAGTCTTTGAACTGATAATGAGCCAAACTCTGCATATCGACAGGCACGCCTTGATTTATTGCACTTTGCTTTATTGTGCTTGGCAAATATTGCTTTTTTTTTGATAAGTTGGAGTTTTGCGGCAACCCTGCAATGAGCAAGTCTTTAGGTGTCATTTTTCCAAAGTCATTTGCTCAGTTCTTATATCTTTGTCACATTTTGATAATTCTCGAACTATTTCAAACTTTTTCATTGTTCTTATATTTGTAATGGTGACCTGTGATCAGTGATCTTTGATTTACTGGCATGACTCACTAAAGGCACAAATGAAGGTTAGCATTTTTTAGCAATAAAGTACTTCTAAATTAAGCTTTGTGCATTGTTTATTTAGATATACTGCTCTACGATCCACAGTGGACTAGGGTATAGTGTAAACATAACTTAAAAAAAATATTTATTTTATTTTTGAGTGCTCTGGGTCTTTATTTTTTTGTTCAGTCTTTTTTCTTTCTAGTTGCAGAGAGTGGGGGCTGTTCTTTGACGCAGTGCATGGACTTCTCATTGCAGTGGCTTTTCTTGCTGTGGATCATGGGGTACAGGAAGGCAGGCTTCAGTAGCTGTGGTTCCCAGGCTCCAGAGCTCGGGCTTCGGTAGTTGTGGCACAAGGGCTCAGCTACTCCGCAGCATGTGGGATATTCCCGGACCAGGGTTTGAATCCATGTCCCCTGCGTTGACAGGTGGCTTCTTAACTACTGGGCTACCAGGGAGCCCAAATGTAACTGTTAGGTGGATGGACTGGGAAGCCAAACATTTCACCTGATGCTCTTTTTTGCTGCATTTACTTTTTTGTGGTAGTCTGAAGCAAAACCTGCAGTGTCTCCCAAATATGCCTGTAATTATTTTTATTTTTCTCCTTTCAACACATTTAGCTTAGTGGTTAAGTACGTGCGCTTTAGAATCAGACCTGATTGCAGTTTTCCTTTTTCATTTTTGGGACATGCTAGTTAACATTGGGATATACCTCCCAAGGCTCAAATGCTTCAGTTGAGAAAATGGAGAAAATCACAGGGCCCCTCCCAAAGGATCATGGGTTCATTAAATGAGATAATTACTGTAACATAATTACTCAGTCCCAGATAATATGCTAGAAGCTCAGGAAACGTTTTATGAAGACATTTCAATTTTTTATAACAGAAACGCTTAAACATTTCCAGTTTCAGGAAGAATTGTGTCTTGTAATTTATACATAGAGGTGTATAGGAAGAGACTGTAAAATTCCTGGTGACTGATTTCATCAAAGTGGATGGTTGCTCAGAGTCCAGGAAACTGAGGCAGCAGTTTTTAATTTTATTTATTTATTTGCTAGGGAAAAATAACAGCTTCTAAAGTATAAGGCCTTACTCCCACACAAGAGAAAAGAACTCACTGTATGTGGAATCTTCTTTTGAGGCCATCTTAAAAAAAAAATGTCAGCAAACTCTCCAGCTCTTCATTAATTCCACAGCTTGAGAAAGTTATGTTAATGTGCACTAGATGATGGTAATGTTTTAGAATAATCTATCTCCTAAACCATTTTTGTGTCATCCATTAAACTTGTTACTCAGTGGGATATCTATACAATTGATGAAAGAACCAGCAATCTTGCTGATTTTCATTTGAAGTGAAATATATTTTCTTGGTAAATTCCAGCATTAAGATTTTATCTTCTTTAAAAAGTTGAATTGAAGCAGAGAAGGGAAAGGGCGATGGGAGTGATGGAGTATAAACAAAGAGTACTATTTTGGGTGCGCTGTGCTCTGCTCTCTGTGACTAGTTATAATTGTAAATTTTGACATGAAGAGTTTCCTTTTGCCTTTTTCTTTTATGCTCCACCTGCCAGGATGAACCTGGCAGGAACCCATATGGTTATGGGAGAAGGAGCTGTATTCATTTCTGAGTTTTCAGCGTCTCATATTCTACAACCCAGGTTGGTCTCTACATCTACCAGGGCACCTGCTTGACCTCAGTGTTCATGGTTGGAGTGAGTGGGTTGGAAGCATATCTGATTCACTTTCATTGAATTCAGAGATCAGCATGACTTTTGAAATTAGTCATTTCATCAGCCATACAGCCCTAATTGAGGAAGTAGCTGGGAATGAGAAGAAGAGGATGGGGCAAAGCATGTGTCAAACTGGTTGCTTTCCCTTTTTGTTCTGAGATGGACCTTCATACCTGATGGAGGAAAAGAGTTGCCCTCCCCAAGGATTTTTTTTATGTTCTGTGATTAAAAAAAAAAATGGTCATTTGAGCAGTTTTATAAGCTAAGGCTATGAAAGCTGTAATTTGAAAAACTATGTGGGTGGCAGTATTGTTCAAGAGGGAAAAGAAAAGATAATTATGGGAAAAAAAAACACACAAAAAAAACCCCAGACACACAAAGTAGGAGATGCTAATCACATAAGTTGGTTAATTTAGGAAATATAGCTGAATTAGAATCAAATCTTTTATGACTCAGATCGGAAAGCAGCAGAACAACTGCAAACCCTGGCATAGATTTTGTAGGGATAAAATATTAGTAATATTTTGCCAGTTTTACAGTAATATTAGTAATAGAGAATATTTATTGAGGGCTTTACTATATACTTTTTAATGACTTTATCCCATTTATTCTTTAAAAGTAGCCTTTAAGATTAGAATGATCATTTTTTCCCCCATTTGTCAGATAAGACAACTGAGGCATGGAACAGTTACATTGTACAAGAGGAAGGGCTGGGACCCCAGGTCTTTCTGACCACAGAGCATCTTTAATTTACTAAGAGCTCCTTCTCAGATAATTTTATTATAATTTTTCAAATAAGATACATTCCCTAGGGAGTCAAATCGAAGATCTTGGATTCAAAAGAACAAGGAAGCTGTATGGTCACTTGCCTCTCTCACCATTCTTGGACTTGTTCTTCATATTTACCAACTTAGAAACACCAAAAGGTATTCTTTAAAGCATTATTTAAAGCAACTTAAATTTAAAATAGTATTCTTTAAAGCATTATTTAAAAAGCAATGTGGATTTATTCCTTAATAAACATTTAATGTAACACCTTTTATGGCTAGACTAAATCCCTTGGACAGCAAGGAGATCAAACCAGTCAATCCTAAAGAAAATCAACCCTTAATATTCATTGGAAGGACTGATGCTAAAGCTCCAATACTTTGGTCACTTGATGCAAAGAGCTGATTCATTTGAAAAGACCCTGATACTGGGAAAGACTGAGGGCAAGAGGAGAAGGGGGCAGCAGAAGGTGAGATGATTGGATGGCATCACAGCCTCAATGGACTTGTGTTTGAGCAAACTCAGGCAGATAGTGAAGGACAGGGAAGCCTGGTGTGTTGGAGTTTATGGGATTGCAGAGTCGGACATGACTTAGTGACTGGACAACAACAAATCAGAATTTAATCTACTAAATCATAATTAAATCTGCTTTTGAGTTGCTTAAATCATAGCAGTGTCCAAATGAGTAATATAGAAGAAATTTGCCCCAGGGAGAGGGTGAAGACATCCATGCCTTATGTCTCTCTTGAATTCTAACCTCAGTTCTATTGTTACCTGTTTTTCCTCCATATCCACCTCCAAAAAAATTTGGAACCATAATGAGAGACCCCCATCTCTGTATTAAGAATGTCTTTCCTTATGTTAAGACCAACCCCATTTCATCTCTTCAAAAATGTATTCACTGGTTTCAGCATAATGACTCCATTTTTTTTTTTTTTTAGCATCTCAAATATTTATACCAATTTGTTAGCGGCAAGTATCAGTGACAAGTGGAGGTAAAGTATTATTTATGTGGGGATATCCAATTTTTACTTGTTTGACTGCTTTCTTGAAAGATGATGCTTTGGAAAATAAAATGCAACATTTATCATTGTTTGGTTGGCGATGGGAGGTAGCGCTTACTCTCTTCACTGTGATCCAGTTAGTTCACATAGCTGAGCCTTCACAGCTGCCTGAGCCTAGGGTGTGATAACCCCAGCCCAGGAAAGACATTCACACAGTTTTGAAAGGCAGAACAATGATTGGAGAAACTTCTAAAAATACAAATACAAATATGATGGAGAATCTACACTTTATAAGCTGCAACCTGTACCAAAGTCAGTGGATAATGACCATTGCAGTTTGGGATTTGCATGTGGACTGCATCGTCATACTTTACTAAATAATTCAGGATGGAAATAAGGGAGAAAGCATGTGAATGTCTACTGGAAAGGAACATGATAGCTGATGGAGTTTCAAAGGGAGGGTGCAGGTATTGTTGATCTATATTCGGCTATTTTTTATGGAAGTGCTTTGAAAAATAATTTGTTTATCGAATATTTGTTGAGTATCTTCCACTGGATCCTTTCACACTCCCCAATTCTTGACTCAATATTTGATGGATTAATGTGAACAAATAATTTGAAAAAATTATCAGAACAATTACTTGGCTAAGTTAAATTTTATTAAGCTTTGTAGCTTCTGTGGCTTCTCCTTTTCTTGTTTTGCAGGATGCTGTGATCATTGATTATCTCCTGCTTTCAGAACTTTGCAAGTGGTGCTTGTGGTCTTAAAGAATCCGCCTGCCCATGCAGGAAATGCAGGAGACATAGGTTCAATCCCTGGTTTGGGAAGAGTCCCTGGAGAGGGAAATGGAAACCCACTCTAGTATTTTTGCCTGGAAAATTCCATGATCAGAGGAGCCTGGCGAGCTATAGTCTGTGGGGTCACAAAGAATCAGACGCAACTAAATACACATGCTTTTATTCTCACATTTGGAGCGTCAGAATAGAGAACTTGAGATATTCCCATGAATGACATGAGAAAGAACAGAGAATTGTTGTTCTCTTACTGCCTTTGACACACTGGCCAGTTTTGATTTAGTGCGCGTCATACACAGGCGACATGGTGTTATTGCTGCTGGGGACTTTAAAAAGGGAGACCAAGTTCTAATAGCTAAGCGGCTAGGTGTGGTTGGCTCAGTAAACTTAGATCAATTGGAAAAATGCACTTATAAGTGAATCCTAACCCATGGTTCAGAGGACTTGAGGAATTAGTTCATAGTTCTTCACTGTAAGCAAGGAAAGCTGAATCTGGTAGACAGAGGAAAATGGGACTGAAGTATATCATGTGGCTCACAGAACTACCGGGAAGCAGAAGAACAGACTTAGAAAGCTAGGACAAGCTTTCTGATCCAGGCACGACTTAGAATACATCTGCTGGACAAACTTCTGTCCTCTCTGCTGAACACCAGATACTGGAGTTGATGTGACTGCTCGTACAGGCCAGCCTCTCAGCCCTGCACCCATCACAAGCATGCTGCCAAGAGTGGAGAGAGATGTCACCCCCTCTTTTGTGTCTCTCGTTACTGGGTCAAAGTCAAGCTTGAGTGTGTTTGGGCGGAAGAGTCCTATTTTATGTCTGAGTCTTAGGAGAAGGGATGCTAGAAAAGCAATCAGCTGCCGCTTCTGTTTCTAAACATGGTCTTTCATTTCAGTTCAGTTAGTTCAGTCGCTCAGTCGTGTCCGACTCTGCGACCCCATGGACTGCAGCACGCCAGGCCTCCCTGTCCATCACCAACTCCCAGAGCTTGCTCAAACTCATGTCCACTGAGTCGGTGATGCCATCCAACTATCTCATCTTCTGTCGTCCCCTTCTCCTGCCTTCAGTCTTTCCCAGCATGGTCTTTGCTGTCCACCAAAACGAATCAACTTGGAATTCTCAAAACGTGGAAAGGGGTTCACGTGCCGAGTAGCCAAAATAAGTGATGGATTACTCTTATAAGAATCTAAATATTTAACTTCCAGGCTTATTGATCCATATCTACATGTGTTGGATAAGATGGAGAGATTTTAGACTTCATATTACTTGGTCTTTTTTAAAATAAGGTTGAACTTATCCAGTCAACCATCCAAGTTTTATCTTTCTACCTCATTTTCTTTTGTGAGAGGCTCTCAGGTTGTTTCCTATGCCATTTTCCCTTTTTAGGTAGTAGATTGGTATATTGTCCCTGGAAAAATAATAGTTTTTGAGGAGTTGCATAATTATTTATGGAAAACAGTCTGGCTGAGGATGACAAAGTCTCTTGTCTTAAAAGCTCAATGTATTCTAACCAAAATAACATTAACATTCAACCTTCAGGATCGTATTTAAAAGAAGAGTAATTATAAAATTTCTAGTGAAGCATCACCAACGTCAAGTAGTATAATGGAATGTATAGAATTGGAAAAGCTTATTGATGTCCCGATGAAAACAGATACTTTGGGATATATTCTAAAACTTCGATGCAGTCCCTATATTGAACAAACCATGAAAATGAACACCTGAGGTGGGGATTGATCTTCTACAGGTTCTATGAAATTGATTTTTGATCATTAAACTTAAGGAACAAAGCTTACATGACAAACCATTTAATATATCACTGTAACATTTAAAGGGAGCTACTCCCTCCACGCTGACACTAGAGTAATTCTTTGCAAATGCTAAAATAGTGTCGTTTAGAAGAAATATCTGTTCTTATCTTAGCATGTTCAGGAGGCAATATCGATGCTTCTACTTAAATTCCAAGCCATAGTTTTTAGAGGGCACCACCACCACCAACAGCTTCACAGAGAGTAGCAGCATCTGTTTCTTAACTTTAAAAGTGAAAGACTGTAGTTGGTGTAAGAACAGGCTTCTGAATGGGGACTGAGTCTGTCGTCCTGAGACACAATATTGATAGGCTATCAGACTTGACTCACCTGGGGCTGTACCATCGCACACCAAGACTTATGGAAAGTGCCCCCATGACTGCAACACCCATGCTGAGTTGGATAGTTTTGCCCATTTCCCACCATTTGATAACCTCATCGATACGTCTCATCTCCCTCTGGTGGCGTGTGGATCCACGAGATGAGCAGCAGACCACTGAACCAAGCACTAGAGTTGGTGAACCCAGCGTTGCTACTTGCTCAGGTGCTCACAAGCACAATCTATGTTGACTCTGTTCATCACCCAGGGCCTAGGAACAGATTCCTGACACTGTGAGATGCTTGCCTGGACATGAGAAGCGGTCACAGGTCTTTCTCCATGGGTATTTCTGGTTCCATTTGCTCAGATCTAGAGTTTGAGCTGGGAATTGCAGATGACAAAAATCAATAGTTTTCTTGCTGCTCTTGTTTTCTGGGGGCCCCCTGGGTTCATCTGTGGTGTAGCAGGAGTGGCTCAGGGGTCTTGGGGTGGTCTGGCTGCCACTCAGCTGTCAGTGAATTCTACTCTGCTTTTACCCTTTCTATATTGGGACTTGTATATGGGTGCTCAGTCGTGTCCAACTTTGCAACCCCATAGACTGTAGCCCCTCCTCTGTCCATGAGATTTCCCAGGCAAGAATACTGGAGTAGGTTGCCATTTCCTTCTCCAGGGGATCTTCCTGACCCAGGGATCAAACCTGCGTCTCTTATGTCTCCTGCATTGGCAGGCAGGTTCTTTACCACTAAAATTGGGTATGATTTTATTTTATTTTAAATTCTGTTGCTAAAAACAGAAAACGAAAACAAACAACTTTAGAAGTTATCAGCATAAAGAAAAGTTCTAAAGGACCAGCTTTGTTTTTTAGTAAACCTTTCCGTTCCAAATGTTCTTTGCTTCTATAGTAATAACTAACACACGCGCTTACTCCTATCAGGCTCTGTTCTAAGTGATGTGCATGCATTAAATTCATTTCATCATTAAACCACCTCTGTAAGCAAAGTACTGTTTTACCCCACTTTGCAGGGGAAGGAAACGGGGGGACCAAGGGGTTATATAGCTTGACAAGGTGGCACATCCAGTTCAGGGCAGAGCTGGAATGGTTTTCGAATTCATCCTTTAATCTATTTTGTTATACGGTCCTCTGCTAAATACCATTCTATGTAATACTGTTTCTTTATCTACCCCTTAGCATGTATTTTTAAAGCAATGATGTGGTCTTTGGTTCAAATGAGGTGCTTAAGAGAGGTAAGGGCTTGCTAAGGATTTAGGATTAAATTTTGTGACCATTTAACATAGCATCCTGCACAAGTATTACTTTTTTCAAGAGATTCCTGAAGCTTATTAAACCACATTTATCCTGAACATGTTGGAAGACTTACGAATGTGGCATGATAATTTCCCCAAATCCTCTTAATAGTGATGATTATAAGGCTAAGAAAGTAAGCGCTTAAAAATATCACACACTTACATAGATCGTCTGTTGACATTCAGCGGGAAGTGGTCCTTTTTCTATTTCCCCTCTCCTTTCCAAGAACATAACTTTCAATTTTCCCTGGATCTGTGTATCTGTCAAAATCACAAACGTTGCTCATAAAACAACTATGTGACCAAATGAAATGATCTGAACATAATCATTCAAAATCCCCACATGCATTTATTCCTTTGGACTTCTCAGTCTTAGAGAATCATTTCACCATCTTTCAGACTGCCATGATTACTGGGCAGGAATTGGAATATTTTCTACTATTCATCTCGAGCAAAGCAGTGCTGAGGTTTTCTGATTCATGTAGCTGTCTTTCTCTTTTGGCCTTGCCATTCTTCCTTCTTGTTATGGTCTTCCTTGAAGCACAAAAAAGCTGATTTTTAATTCTGGATTTCTTAGAGAAACTTATGACCTGTAAGATTGTTCTGGGTGGTTCACCCCTCCCCCCACTGTTACCACAATTTGGAGTCATTCACTACTGCCACGTGAAGGCAAGCAAGCAATGATAACATTAAGAAGGGATGTTGTTGTTGTCATTTAGTCCCTAAGTCGTGTCCAACTCTTTGCGACCCCATGGACTGTAGCCCACCAGGTTCCTCTCTCCATGGAATTTTCCAGGCAAGGATACTGGAGTGGGTTGCCATTTCCTTCTCCAGGGGATCTTTCTGGCCCAGGGATCAAACCCAGGTCTCCTGCATTGGCAGGTGGATTCTTTACCACCGAGCCACCAGGAAAGCCTTAAGAAGGGATGACACTTGGCCTTTATTGAGAGCTTATCTGGGTCAGTAAGAACTTATGGAAAAACCTGAATGAACTTTTTGGCCAATGCTGTATTTTCCAAGGAACTTTTTTTATGTATATTATCATATTGAATCCTCATGCCAGCATCTCAGTAAATGAACATTAAATAAAAGATGCATAGTGACACTATGAAGGGCATATGATTGCTTCTTGTTTTCCATATAAGAAAAATAATGTTTGAAGGATTTCATAACTTGCCTAAATTTCCAGGCAGCTAATGTTCGGAGCTGGTTCTGACATCAGAAGCTCATATGAGTAACCAAACTATGATGCTGTTCCTCCTCAGTTTTAAGCTTCAAAAAGGCGGTGTGAATTTGGTTGTATTCAGACATACTATGGTTGAAGAAGCGACAGGAGAGTGGCATCTTTTTTTATGGATGGAATTCCTAGCTTATAGACAAGGGTTGCTATTAAACATTCTTTTAAAAAATTTTTTTTTTTTTAATATTATTAAATATTGAGAGTCCCTTGGACTGTAAGAAGATCAAACCGGTCAATCCTAAATGAAGTCAACTCTGAATATTCACTGTAAGGACTAATGCTGAAGCTCCGATACTTTGACCACCTGATGCAAAGAGCCAAGTCATTGCAAAAGCTCCTGATGCTGGGAAAGATTAAAGGCAGGAGGAGAAGGGGATGACAGAGGATGAGATGGTTGGATGGCATCACCGATTCAATGGACATGAGTTTGGGTGAACTCCAGGAGCTGGTGATGGACAGGGAGGCCTGGTGTGCTGCAGTCCACGGGGTTGCAGAGTTGGACACGACTGAGCGACTGAACAACAACAACACAACTTACCTATGGATGGTTCTGTTACTGGCTGTAGAAATTCCTCTCAATGGGGATTTTCTTACTTAATAAAAAGATTGTTTCCCCCCCACCCCCCAGCTCTCAATTTTCTTACCTTTATTTGAGGCTATCCAGAAACATATGTTCCTCTCCCATCACACAGCAGTAGATGGCAGCAAACGTCCACCATAGATGCCTGGAATGTTGCCTTCACACGCTGTGTGAAGCTGGAGGCCGCTTTTAAAAATACAATCATCCACGCTCCTTTCCTGACATGTTGGAAGGGCTAGTTTTCCAGGTCGCATATGTCTTATCATTTTCGAAAATAATCACGTGGAAAGCCTTTTCTTTGTGTTTGCTGCTACATTTCTGCGCTGTGGTGACTGTCAAGCCAAAATCAAACTAATAGCAGGCGGAAAAAAAGACGACAATGACCCAGAAGAAGTGCAAATAATTTCCGTTAAGAATGATCCTTGTGGGTTTGCAAATACATTTTCATCACCAATCTGATCAGTGAAGCATTCTTGTTTGTAAATTATTTATCAGTGTCTTTTCTCTATCACATCGTTTGCACCATTGTAACAAGCGAAATCCAACTTTGGGGTTTTCTGTTTTAAGAATATCTGGGGAGAAGCGTTTCTCACCACCCTTTGCTGTCAGAAATGAAGCACAACCATTATGGAAACCATATATACCAAAAGGGTTTTCTTTTCGGTTGTTTTTCTTTCAGTTAGACTTTCCAAAGCATATTACCCTGGGCATTTAGCATTTTGTCTTAGTATTCATTCAGTTTTCAGCCTGTTGTTGATTCATTTTGCTGGTAATGTGCTGTGGATTTTATGGACAATGTAGTATGATTGATCTGCACTTGAAACAAATTGATTCCCTGACCTGGGAGAGAATGGCCTTCAGTACTGACATGGTGTTGTTACTGCTTAGCTATTTGACAAGCAATTAGCATCTCCGAGTTTTGTTTCCTTTCTCTATAATGGGAATGAAAGTATCTCACAGGATTTTGGTGAGGTTTATATGAAATTAAATGAGGTAATGTCATTAACCCACTAGCTCAGTACATGTTAAACATTCACTGTCAGCTGAATGTGGGTTGAGAGGATAAAAGCTATTGATAGGTAAGACTCCTTGTAGTTTTTCAGTGCCTGTAACTCTGATTAGTTTCTTTTCATTCACCCTCAACCTGAGTGTTACAGGTATCTATCCTAAGAAGGGAAGAGGAGCTTGAAAGATGCTGAGATGAAAATGTTCTAGAGGCTGAGAAGTTGATTTACTGTGGAGAAAAGTGGTCGTACTTCTACTATTGAGAGGTGGCTACAGTTTATCTTGGACAAAAGTTCATCAGCCAACATTGAGAACTAATGGGAAAAAAGGAAGAAAAATGATGTCATTAGGAAGAGGGCAAAATGAAAAGCAAAGGCACTGATGGAATAAAGAGGGCACTGTTATATTACCTGCACTTGATCACCATGGAAAATGTTTTCCAGGACATGGAAACAAAGGAAATGATGCTTTAAGAGCACTTCAAGAACTAGGTCAATTACTAGTACAGAAACTCTCATTCAAGAGTCTCTTATTTTAATTTTGCCACGGATTTTGGCGTTCAATCCTGCATCAGGAAATAACGTCATCCCTGACCTACATCCAATTGGTAACCCATCTTAACGGTTTGTATTTTTATGGCATTTTGAGACAGTCCATCTTTGGACATCCAGTCCAAGCCTAGACAGTGTATTAAAAGTCAGAGACAACGCTTTGCTGACAGAGGTCTAGAGCCAAAGCTATGGTTTTCCCGTAGTCATGTATGAATGTGAGAATGGGACCAAACACCAAAGAATTGATGCTTCCACATTGTGGTGCTGGAGAAGATTCTTGAGACTCCAAACCAGTCAGTCCTAAAGGAAATCAGACCTGAATATTCATTGGAAGGACTGAAGCTGAAGCTGAAGTTCCAATACTTTGGCCAACTGATGTGAATAACTGATTCATTGGAAAAGACCCTGATGCTGGGAAAGATTGAAGGTGGGAGGAGAAGGGGACGACAGAGGATGAGATGGTTGGATGGCATCACCGACTCAATGGACAAGAGTTTGAGCAAGCTCCAGGAGATGGTGAAGGACAGGGAAGCCTGGCGTGCTGCAGCCCATGGGGTCGCAAAGAATCGTACGTGACTGAGCGACTGAATAACCACAGCAATGAGGTCTTTAAAGGCATGGGTTCTAATCTCCATTGCTATTTCCAGGCTGTCTGACTGTGGCCACCCTGCTTGTTGCAGAAGACTGGCTTTATAGTCATGATGGAAAAGGATAGTTGTGTTTCCACTCCTCAGAGATGGTGATAGTTCCTCTTTGCTCATCCAACAAGGAACATTAATAAAAAATGGAATAAATGATACCTCAAAGGAGAGGAAACAAAATGCTTTTAATAAGCCAAGATTTGGAGGAAAATAGGAAAGGCACTCTCAACATTCTCTACACTTGAGAATACAGGGAAAATTACCCAGGATCTGAAGAAGAAGGAAATTAAGACCAGCTCTGAGTTGGTTCCTAGTTAAAACCCTGGCTTCTAATGAGACATGTAAGTTGGTCACTTCTCAGAGATTTCTCGTCTTAAAATGGAAATGATACCAGGACATCCTTCATAGAGTTATATTAAGTATAAAAAGAGCTTATACCTGCTGAAATGCTTACCGCGGTGCTGCCCCATAGCAGGTGCTTGATAAAGCATGTTCGCTGTTACCATTGCCGCCACCTGCTGCTGTATACCATTGCCGCTCTTTTAAGCATGCCTGTGAGAAGGTGCAGTTCTTGTCAAGGGCTGAAGGCTAACTCTGTCTCGAATGTTCAGCTTGTTCATGCTTGGCATTCTTAATAGTAAGCGTTGCAAAGTTTCAACCAAAGTACTAAAAAAAAAAAAAAATCCGTGAATAGCAAGTACAATGTTATAGCTTTATCTTGTCATTAAACCTGAAACACATTCATGGTCTATGTATAATATGATTGCTTCTTTTTGCCAGTTATTGGTTATGAATTGGATTTCCTGCCCCCGGAGATGATACTGATGGGGAAAATAAAATGATTATAAGACGGCCCTCTGACCTGTTTACTGAAAAGGAATACTCTGTTTCAACCTGAAAATAATACACTAAATGCTTTTAATATTGGTTTCTGTTTCCCAGTGACCCACTGACGCTGCTGACTCCGTGTTTCCCTATCTGACAGTGTGGGGCTGGATGGCCTCTGGCTGTCATATTTTGAGCCTTCGTCCCATGCCAGGTCCTGAGGTAAGTGTATTTCGTAAACATCCTCTCTCAGCTCACAGCAATCTTGTGGAGCACATGTTAGTCCTGTTTTATAAAGGAGAGAACTGATCAGCGCCTCAGCAAGCAGTCCAGGGTCCTGCGGCCGGCACCAGCACAGACAGGGTTTGCACCCTGGTCTGTCTGATGGTGAAGTGTGTCTTTATAACAACCACATAAAATCTTAACATTATTATGAAGATCCGTTCCACATCTAATATCCTGAGATTGCACTTCAAGTACTCTTTCCTGGAGAAGGTAAAAGTGTTTTGACATACTACCTTCAGCTCTAGGGGGAATAAGACAGGTGAACGAAAATAAACATGGTAGATCAGGTATAAATTTACACATTACTCCTCGGGGCACAGAACTGTAGCCTTGTAGTTTTCTATAACTCAACTCCCTTTCAACGTTCCTTCAAGCTGCTGACTTAACGTTATGGTGTTCTGGTACATTCAGGCTAATCTAGCTGAACTTGTAGTCTGATGTCAGCGTTGTTATTTCAGCCACTGCCCAGTTTGAAGCTTCTTGCCTCTTGAGGTGTGACTCAGAACTTCAGGCTTCTATTCTTCTCTACTTGACTTTTATCCTTCTCTTGGTGCCACTGTGTGCTAGGGAAAGCTATGGCCCAGTATCCTGGTGGGGAGAGGTACCTCTAGTTAGCACAGCTGCTTCTGGATTCTTGCTGACCGCTGATGGTAATGAATCTTCTTCTTGGTTTCTGTCACATTCTGATAGCTGCTACAGAGGATCAGATTTCATGAACCCTGCATCTTCTTTGTTCTGACATCTGATAGATATTTAGTCCTTATTTTTCCCTCACTGGAATATGTGGGAGCTACTAAATCTCCTCGTAAGTCACAAGAAGTTGGCTGCCAAAGAAATGGAAGACAGTCCTTCTGTCTGGTCATTCCGTGTTTTCTTTTTTTAAATCAGCTCCTCTGTGAATGCCTCAGATTGGCTTGCCTCCCTGCTCTGGGCCAACAACCAGGAGGTTCAAAGCCCGGTTGATTACAGAAGCAGCATTTTAACTCTTCTCTTATTCTCTCTAAAGTTCTCTTGGTTCCTCCAGCCCATTCCCATCCCCATCTTCCCGGCTGGGAAAGACTTTTGCTTTACCTATGGCCAAAAACATTCTTTATGTCAAAGCCTCTCACCTTCCTGCTCTTTATCTATTCTTCAGTCACATCTTGATGCTTTGCTTTGTATTATGGAAAAACCCAGCTTTCAGAGTTCTTAGAAATTCTTTTCTTTGAAGCCTTGCTTTCAGGAATATTGTTTAATTATGGATCATCCATTGACGTCTACTTTGATTAAACAAAAATTAAGCAATGGGTTCCTTATTCTTGGCCTGTCTGCCTACTCCTGGAAGCACTTGCAAATGCTTTGGCTATAATTAGTTGAAGGGCAGAGCTCCTTGGGGGAGTTGGAAGCAATTAGGAGTCTCAAGTGGGGCAGAGAACTATCTCCACCAACATTTGCACTTGCCTTCGGTCGTGCCGAGTTTTTACTGGAAAGTTCATGTTGGATTCACATCCATATTTCTTGGTTATCCTTGCATCTGCGTGTGGCCATGTGACTGGTTCTAACCAATGAAATGTGAAGGGAGCTTTGTATGTTAGTTCTAGGCTGATATTGTTTATTATGGACATTCTTTCTCTGTGCTGTCTCCTCTCTCCTGCCCACCAGCTGGAAGTCAATATCAGTGGTGACCTTGAGAGTGTTGTGTCAATACTGGTTAATCTTCTGTCAGCTTGCGTTCCTACATGACCATATGGAGCAGATGATCATTGCCCATCCTCTTGTTGGTTCAAAAATAAACTTGTCTTTTGAGTAGCTACTTGATATTTTTTGGTTTATTACTTTTATCAACTAGTGTTACTTCAACCAATCCAGCAGGAGTGAAAAGACATAATATAATTCTAAAAGTTATTCTTGCTACAATAACAAAGTAAAATTTCCTTAAAGGGAACAAAGCATCTTCAAAATGAAAGAAAAGTCATTTCTTACATGCTTTGTTTGGACTGTACATTCCTATTATACTTGGGTGTTGGGGTAAGTCTGGAGGTTCATAAACTCTGGTAGTTGGTGTTTTGGTACAGTGGACAGACTGATCATTTTTAATTTTTTAGACAGTTGTAAAACAAAACCAAACAAAAAAGAAGAAGGTGTGACAGAGATCATATGTGATTCTCAAGTCTTAGGTATTTACTTTCTGGGCCTTGATAGAAAACTTGGCATCTCCTAGCCTACATAGTTGGAGAAGGCAATGGCAAGCCACTCCAGTACTCTTGCCTGGAAAATCCCATGGATGGAGGAGCCTGGTGGGCTACAGTCCATGGGGTCGCCACTAGTCAGTCGCGGCTGAGCGACTTCACTTTCACTTTTCACTTTCACACAGTGGAGAGGGAAATGGCAACCCACTCCAGTGTTCTTGCCTGGAGAATCCCAGGGATGGCAGAGCCTGGTGGGCTGCTGTCTATGGGGTTGCACAGAGTCGGATGCGACTGAAGCGACTTAGCAGCAGCAGTAGCCTACATAGTGGGGAAACCAATGAACTTACACTGTATTAAATTGTGGAAAATTCTGAAAGAGATGGGAATACCAGACCACCTGACCTGCCTCTTGAGAAATCTGTATGCAGGTCAGGAAGCAACAGTTAGAACTGGACATGGAACAACAGACTGGTTCCAAATAGGAAAAAGAGTACGTCAAGGCTGTATATTATCACCCTGCTTATTTAACTTATATACAGAGTACATCATGAGAAACGCTGGGCTGGAAGAAGCACAAGCTGGAATCAAGATTGCCGGGAGAAATATCAATCACCTCAGATATGCAGATGACACCACCCTTACAGAAAGTGAAGAGGAACTAAAAAGCCTCTTGATGAAAGTGAAAGTGGAGAGTGAAAAAGTTGGCTTAAAGCTCAACATTCAGAAAACAAAGATCATAGCATCTGGTCCCATCACTTCATGGGAAATAGATGGGGAAACAGTGGAAACAGTGTCAGACTTTTTTTTTGGGGGGGCTCCAAAATCACTACAGATGGTGACTGCAGCCATGAAATTAAAAGATGCTTACTCCTTGGGAGGAAAGTTATGACCAACCTAGATGGCATATTCAAAAGCAGAGACATTACTTTGCCAACAAAGGTTCGTCTAGTTAAGGCTATGGTTTTTCCAGTGGTCATGTATGGATGTGAGAGTTGGACTGTGATGAAGGCTGAACATCAAAGAATTGATTCTTTTGAACTGTGGTGTTGGGGAAGACTCTTGAGAGTCCCTTGGACTGCAAGGAGATCCAACCAGTCCATTCTGAAGGAGATCAGCCCTGGGATTTCTATGGAGGGAATGATGCTAAAGCTGAAACTCCAGTACTTTGGCTACCTCATGTGAAGAGTTGACTCATTGGAAAAGACTCTGATGCTGGAAGGGATTGGGGGCAGGAGGAGAAGGGGACAACAGAGGATGAGATGGCTGGATGGCATCACTGACTCGATGGATGTGAGTCTGAGTGAACTCCAGGAGTTGGTGATGGACAGGGAGGCCTGGTGTGCTGCAATTCATGGGGTCGCAAAGAGTCGGACACGACTGAGCTGAACTGATGTAAGGAAGACTACTCTGCATGTAAAGAATTGAATAATCTATCCTGGGTTGATCTGTGGCATTATGATTTAGGCCTTTGAAATTGATAGGAATTCTATGGAAAGTGTACACTTGTCCCAACCCTAATGGAAAAACACAAAGATTTGCTCAACTTCTTGTGCCTGTAGAACAAGCTTGCCTTGTTCATATAATTCACTGATTATTTTTGAGGTTGGTAGTCAGTTTGTTATTATACAGACACAGCTAGAGAAGAAAAACTATTTTTTTGTTGTTGTTGTTATTTGTTTATTTTGGATTGGTAGCTCCCTAAACCAAGGCCCATGCCTTTTGGATTTATAGGGTGGATGAAACATTTTCAACACTTCAATAAGGAAAATAAATTCTCTTGAGACTTGAGTAACTGAAACATAGTAATAGTCTTCTTTTTCTCCCTTTATAGCCTCAAAAAAGTCAAGCACATTTGTCCAGAGTAACCTAGATTAACCATCAGGCTCTAAATTTATTATAAATATATGATACACAGTAGGTTTTCAGCCAAGCCTACCCATTTGATCCCCCGGGTCATTGATAATAATTAAGAGGCTGTGCTTATGGCTTCTAAGGAGGACCAAAATCAAGACTGTATTATGATTAAGCCTCTGCTTATGATATGTGCCAATGAGCAAGATTTGTTTAAGTTGGCAGATTTTAATGCTTATGTGAAATATTTTTTATTTTCCTGCCACTAATTATGTTATGATTAAGTTATACCCACTGGAGTGTAATTATCTATTGCATAATCCTTTTTATACATGGGTCCCTAGAAATTTGCCACTTCAATCGTGCTGACTGAGGGTTTGCAGCACCTTCTTAATGATAAAACTTTCTTTCACACAGTTCGGTTTATCTTCTTCTCCCTAGGAACTCCTTAATAATCATTTTAGGAAGAATAAAACCATAGTCTAGTTGTTTATCTTGCATATAGATTTTCTCATCTGGCCCTTGTGAGTTCTGGGGCAATCATGATTATTGTGAGTCCCTAAGCAGGAAGGGTCCTGCTCAACCGTGGTAGTGGGACACTTCTCCAAGAGATGGCACTGACAGTTCATTTTTATTTTAGTATCTGTTCTGATGGCTTTGTGCTTCTCTAAGTCACAGAACAATGGAACGCTGATAGATGTTCTGTGATTGACACCACCTATTGCCTTCATTTTTATATTTCTTGTTTTAGATAGCTATATAATTTTCTTTACCACTGAGACTCTAAAGTTTTATACTGTATTCTGGGTGGGGAGAATAATGCTTCCCCTAGCTATCCCAGTATTGGTCCCTACTCTCCCTTTTCTGTGCCTCTTAGCCTGAGTGCCATCATGGCCAAGACCACATCTGTCTTTCCCACGATTTGACTCATAGGAGTCTTGTGCAGTGCCTGGCACCTGACAATAGCTTGCTGAAAAAAAATTAATGAATTGAATAGTCTCTCCTCTGCAGTGGGTTCTGAGACCTTCTCAACTTCTGGAGTTTATTTTATACTTCTCTAGATTAAATGAATAGATTATATTAATTTTTAATTCTGTTTCTAAGATTCTGTGATTCTAGATATGTACCCTATGATTGATTTATTTGCATGTCAATCATTTGGCAGGCATTTATTATGCATTTTCTGTGTGCCAAGTGATGTTCAGAATACAGTGATGATCACAGTGGAGATGGTCCCTGATCTCCTGGAGGTTACGTTTTGTGACAGACAGAAAATTAAATGAATCACAGAAGTACTAGATAGTGATCCATGCTGTGTAAGGATGAAAGCAGAGCAGTGTGAATGAAAGTGGCAGGGGGTGACGTCAGTTTGAAGAAGGCTTCTCTAAGGAGGTAGCATCGACTAGTGATGCGGGGCGTGGAAGGGAAGCGCATCCTAGACAGAAGGATCAGTGAAGGCAAGCGCCTCCCGGGAGGAGCATGACTGACACACTCGAAGAAGGTCAGCGTGGCTGGAGTGTACGGAACAGACGCTGAAGGGCTGAGCAGCCATTGGAGGTGGTAGGCCTGGTCAAAATGAGATGGGACAGCCTAAAGGTAATAGTAATGATTCAGCATGAACACATGAGCAAAAAAATGGTATTTGAAAATTGGTCTTGGGATGGAGGGCAAACAGCTGAAAATTAATCTTTGATTTTAGCCCATCTTCTGCGTTAACACCCCTGAAAGCTGGAAAATCTTGTACCCAGGTATTGGGCATTGCACAAAATATCCTTAAGGAAGGGCCAGAAAATAACAAGAGAAAGAAAAAAAAAATTACGCTGTTTAATCCAAAATGGATTCACAAGGGAAGGTCTTTCTTCTCGAAAGCAATTATACTTTACAGCATGTTCTTTTCCCTAGTGTCTCAGCTTCCCACGATGCCTGACTTCATTAAAGCAGGCAGGAAACAGGATTCTCTGTGATGTGCTGGTAGAATTATATCTTCTGAGCTGCAACTAATTGTTTTGATGAAAAGAAAAAAAAAAGCACACTATAACACTATATGAGAAGAAGATCAATGCTTGCACGCTGGGCGAACTTGGAAAGAAAGGAAACAAAGAGAAGAATAACAAAACCACAGCACATTGTTTTCTCTGTCACATTTTGTTTATATAAAACATAAAACTAGGAGTGAGTTTGGCTTAATGACAGATCAGAGTGCTGTTTGGAAGAAGCTAACTGTAGCTTTGTCCAGGCAAGTATGTGTGTGTGTGTGTCCTCAAGTGTATATATAAATTATATACTCTTGGTATAGTTTTTTTTTTTTTTTTTTTAACTATTTGGCTGTACCAGGTTTTAGTCGCTGCATGTAGGATCTTCAGTCTACATTGCACGTGCAGTCTGTGGGATCCCAGGGATCGAACCCAGGCCCCCTGCACTGGGTCATAGAGTCTAAGCCACTGAACCAGCAGGGAGTCCCTTTGTTACAATCTCGATTCCTCAGTTTTTAAAATGGGGGTATGTTTGCTTATTGTAGCCCTATCTCAAGGAATACAGTGAAAAGAGATAAAATAACTGAAATAATTGAATTATTGTTGTGCCCTCTCTTTTTAATAATATGATAATAATAATAATAATACTGTGAACTCAAAATAAGCCAGGTACTTCTTTGTAGGTGTGAGGATAAATGGGCTCCATTTTTAGCTCTGCCTCCAACTCAAGTGAGGACTCAACTCACCTTCCTCTGCTCTGAGAACCCTGCTTGGGATACTTGGATTTGACCAGGTTTACACTGAAGTCCTTCCCTGTTCTGAGGTCTGTGATTGTAAATACATATCAATCCTTAATTTTTCCTCCTTGTATTTTGACTGTATCACCGCAGGGACTTATGATTTATCTCCCAATAATGTTCTGATATTTATAACAGAAGAGACTAGAACATGATGATAGGAGAGACTTTATTTGAAGTCTTTTTTGAGAAAGCAAAAAGGCCTTATATATCTACCAGATCCTTCCTACTTCTTGTTACTATAACAAGAATACACAGTCATTGTTGGAACAAGAGGGTTGATGGGTCTGTTTGAGGTCCTTCCTACTCGAGTGTGGTCTGAGAAACAGCAGCAACACTTGGGAGCTTGTGGGAAGACCCTACTCCAGACCTTGAGTCAGGATCTTCGTTGTAACCAGAGTGCTAGGTGAATCAAGGTCAAATTTAAGACACTCTATTTCAAATGAGTGGCCAGTGAAGGGTGTTGTTCAGCAGACTGCCCACTCCAACCTCAGAGAGAGGGAACATAGTGTTTGCAAGAGACTCATGTGCAGCACACTTCTTGCTCTTGCCCTATACCTTGAGGTTCGTCTTTAGAATCACTTACAAAATACTGTAAATGTAAGACGTGGTATTCCTGCAAATCGAGAGTGGAAGCAGTGACCCATTTCATGGTTGGTAGTTACTGTTCAGTATTTAAAAGTGCAATACACATTTCTGCTTGCTGAGATGAGCCTGTTTGAAGAAATGCCCAGGCTGGAAGAAAACAGTCACCTCAATTTCTCATCTGAAGGCTGTAGACTGGATAAACAGCTTGTCAATCCATGTGTACTTGAAGTAATATTCAGAATAAATTTACTCCTCTTGTGCATACACTGAATACAAAAGGTGTGTGCATGTGTGTCTGTGTGTGTGTACAGGAAAGGTGGCAGATGGATATGGGCCTCCGTTAACTTAAAATATATTTATTATTGGTCTATGCGTAGGGCCATAGTACAGTGGACTCAAAAGTGATTGTCTTGGATGGATATTTCTTTTCCAGTTATTAGGGCTTGGAACTGAATAGGTGATTTTACCCTAGAAGGTAAAAATGAGCTACCTTGAATGAGCTATTGAGTTTCTCATTTCACCTGAGATCTGTTATGTGGCTCTGGGAGATTAGTTGTACTTTCAATGTATCACTTGGATGCTTTTCTTAGAGAAAAATAACTAGAAAATCTCAAAAGAATGCATGCAAGCCATACCTTTGACTTCCATGGGAGCAGACCTGAAACCACACAGTGCAAAAGGGAATCTTATTGGCAAGAAGTAGGAAATGTTCTGAAGTCATCAGGGCAATATTTACATTAGACAACAGCGGAAGTCAGTGGACCTCAGGTTTTCTGCTTTTTAGAGCTGGGAATGTCTTAGCTGAGACTGTATACCTTGCGAGTTTGATGACCTCATTTATAGTATCACCAACTGTTCTGATTAGTCTATAATACAGGAAGGGGGTTCTTCAAGAAATAGGACATCACCTCAATACATTTTCTGAGTACATGTCTCCAGTAATAACTCTGAATATGCGGCTGTTTGCCTCTGAGTAGTTGACCCTGTGGAGAAAAAGTAAGAAGGGAGAAATAATCCAGAAGAGGGCTTGACCTATGTTACAACTTCATAACATGTTAAATTTCCTGGAAGAAGCCTCAGAGGAATGCTAGTTAATCCTTTTATTTTATAGATTGTCTGAATGACATGCCCCGTTCACAGAGTTCCTAGCAGAATTAGGACTAGAACTCAGTGGTCTCGAATTACAGGGCATTGAACTTTCTGCTGCATGAGAAGAGAGAATGTTATAGAAGGGTATAGAATACAGGAGAAAGTTAACCCATGGGATTTAAAACAAACCCCCAGATTATAAGAACTTGTGTCCAGTTGTCCCAACTGCAAATGCCCACTTGCCTGGCAATCAGTGCCATGCCGTGCAGGTCCTGAGTTTCTTCAGCCTGGTATATGTGTGTGTAAAAGGCTTCTATTCAAAGGGATATTGATGGACATCTTCAAAGCGAATTTGCACAAGGGAGATGGGAGGTGAAGTGTGGGAATTTGTTTATTTTACTGTGAATTTGTTCCACAAGCCTATCTTGACTGTAAACCAGTGTCCAAGTTAAGTAGCAGTAATGTAAAAATATAAAAATGATATTTTGAGTTTCTGTATTTTTTACAGTGAACTCATACTGCACATGTATTAATAAAGACATTAAGCTGTGATAAAAACTGGAAGTCAACAAGGAGTGTTTCTGCAAGGTTGCCGTTCAAATTGTGTCACCATTTTACTTTGGTCAAAAGAAGCTTGCAATTGCAGTATGTTATTATTGATTTTACTTTTTATCACACATGGTTTTATTTACTACTTTCTCCACAGTACCTGGTTCTAGACATTTTTACTAAAATGCTGCAGTTTTTTTCTTTTCTTCCTTTAACTTTTAGAAGCATAGTTTACCTATGGTAAAATGTAATGTGTTAAGCACACAGTTTGATGAGTGTATACAAATGTATATGTACACCTATGTGTCATCAATCTGGATCAAGATGAAGTATATACCCATCATCCCAGAAAGTTCCGCTGTGCTCTTTTTAGATTTTGCTCCCATAGCCCCACTGTTTTGACTTCTATCATCATTCATTGTTTTTGTCTATTATTGAACTTTACTTAAAATGGAACACATGTATGCTTTTGAAAAAATGTAAAAAACGAGCAAGATAATACTCTGTCTTCAAAAAGTTTATAATCCAGTGGAGTATACAGATAGGTAAATAGGCAATTCCTTTATTCAATGTATTTTTTTTTTAATTTCATGCCACACTGTTTATCATGGTTTGTGCGTGTGCCTGCTCAGTTGCTAAGCTATGTCCGACTCTTTGGGACCCTGTGGACTGTAGCCCACCATGTTCCTCTGTCCATGGGATTTTTCTGCAAGAATACTGGAACAGATTGTCATTTCCTACTCCAGTGCATCTTCCAGACCCAGGGATTGAACCTGCATCTCCTGCATTGGTAGGCGGATACTTTACCACTGAGCCACCTGGGAAGCCCTAGTTAACATGGAGAATGCCAGGCATAGTGAGTGCCTGCACTCAAGGTGCTCACTGGGTAGCTAGGATATGACACTAAAGAAATTTGTGAATAGTTAGTATTGTGATAAAGCTTTATATCTGGATTCTGAAAGCACAGCTTCAGGGCATTTGATACAAATGAGGATGGAGCAGGATCAGGAGAATGTTTGATTTGAATTCAATCATGAAGAGCAGTGATGAATTAAGCAAGTGCTCATGGTGTCCCTTGATTTTCCTGGACTGTTTTCATAAGTCACGAAACGTCCTTGAGAACACGCAAAGATGAAGATAGACTTATTTCCCTAGCTTGAAACAATTCCTTCTCACTAGGACCCTGAGAGTTGAATGAGGCAGTCACTTCTTTTGATTTCTTTGGCTGGGAAGAGAGGATTTTTGGCCCTTTCCCCAGAAGGCTATTTTCCGCATGCATCACTTGCTGTGACAGCTTAGCCATAAGATTAGCAGGTACTGACTTAAGCAGGAAACACGGTGCTGGATGTCACTGGACTATGGGGCTTATGGTTTGGGGCTGTTTCCACTGGGATAATGGAGACCTCAGATGGTTTGTTTTTGTTCCCTTTCCTAAAATGCTCCTCTCTGAGACTTTGAGAATCCAAGTCAGGCTCTCAAGGACTGTTAAGCTTTCTGTGAGTCTGTAGATGCTAAATAGAGAAATTTAACTCAGGAGATTGTTTACAGATGCAGAACTGAAGTGCAGAGAAATGAAGTTAGAAGCTACCAAGGCGAGCTGATGAGTTACTGACTGAGTTCCCTGGACCCACAGTTATTTCGTTTTGCACCCAGGCTTGACTCTTTCCTTTGCAGAGACTATATTTAAGTTTGCAGTCATTTCTTAAGCAACCCACCTGCCAGCCTTGCTCCTCCAGGTTTACATGAGACATTCCTGGCTGTGGGTGTTTAATATTCTTGTCTTGAAGTACAAAATCATGTTGATGGCAGGAACTGGATATAGCTCATCTTTGTATGGTCAACTTCAACCACAGTCTTGGAATGTAATAGAGTTTTAATACATATTAATTTATTTCTTGAAAAAAAACCGGATATGATTTTGGTTAGTTTGAAATCTTTTCCCATCATTGCCACTATCTAGCTTGTCTAATATGGGCTTTTCTAAACTTCTGTTTCCTTAGCAGTAAAATGGTGGCATTAATTCATTCAATAAATGTTTATCGATCACTCACTGTATTCCAGGAAATGTGATATGTTCTGGAGAGTCTGTGAGAGGTGATGAAAGAAATAGTCCCCACTCATTGTGGCTGCTTGTTTGCTGGAGACAAAAGTGAAAGGGAAGTCGCTCAGTCATGTCTGACTCTTTGCGACCCCATGGACTGCAGCCTACCAGGGTCCTCTGCCCATGGGATTTTCCAGGCAAGAGTACTGGAGTGGGGTGCCATTGCCTTCTCTGACTGGAGACAAAAGATAGTTTAAAAACTGATGTAATCGAAGCCTATTCATCAATCATGATGGAGATCAATCATTATTTGATTTTTAAGTCAGTTAAAGTGAGGAATTATAAAAACCTCCTCCATGAATTAAACATATTTATTTTTAAAACTGTAAAACATTCATAACATAAAGTTCACCGTTTTGACCATTTTAAACCATATAGTTAAGTGAAAGTGTTAGTTGCTCAGTCATGGCTGACTCTTTGCAACCCCATGGACTGTAGCCCACCCCCCGCCCCCAGATTCCTCTGTTCATGGAATTTTCCAGGCAAGAATACTGGGTGGGTAGCCATTATCTTCTCTAGGGGATCTTCCTAACCCAGGGATTGAACTCGGTCCTCCTGAATTGCAGGCGGATTCTTTACTGTCTGAGCCACCAGGGAAGCCCCATGCAGTGCAGTAGCATTAGGTATATTCACATTCTTGCATATTACCATCATCCTTCTCTAGAATTTTTCATCTTTTTTTTTTTTCTAATTTTATTTTATTTTTAAACTTTACATAATTGTATTAGTTTTGCCAAATATCAAAATGAATCCACCACAGGTATACATGTGTTCCCCATCCCGAACTCTCCTCCCTCCTCCCTCCCCATACCATCCCTCTGGGCCGTCCCAGTGCACCAGCCCCAAGCATCCAGCATCGTGCATCGAACCTGGACTGGCAACTCGTTTCCTACATGATATTTTACATGTTTCATTGCCATTCTCCCAAATCTTCCCACCCTCTCCCTCTCCCACAGAGTCCATAAGATTGTTCTATACATCAGTGTCTCTTTTGCTGTCTCGTACACCGGGTTATTGTTACCATCTTTCTAAATTCCGTATATATGCGTTAGTATACTGTATTTATGTTTTTCCTTCTGGCTTACTTCACTCTGTATAATAGGCTCCAGTTTCATCCACCTCATTAGAACTGATTCAAATGTATTCTTTTTAATGGCTGAGTAATACTCCATTGTGTATATGTACCACAGCTTTCTTATCCATTCATCTGCTGATGGACATCTAGGTTGCTTCCATGTCTTGGCTATTATAAACAGTGCTGCGATGAACATTGGGGTACACGTGTCTCTTTCCCTTCTGGTTTCCTCAGTGTGTATGCCCAGCAGTGGGGTTGCTGGATCATAAGGCAGTTCTATTTCCAGTTTTTTAAGGAATCTCCACACTGTTCTCCATAGTGGCTGTACTAGTTTGCATTCCCACCAACAGTGTAAGAGGGTTCCCTTTTCTCCACACCCTCTCCAGCGTTTATTATTTGTAGACTTTTGGATCGCAGCCATTCTGACTGGTGTGAAATGGTACCTCATAGTGGTTTTGATTTGCATTTCTCTGATAATGAGTGATGTTGAGCATCTTTTCATGTGTTTGTTAGCCATCTGTATGTCTTCTTTGGAGAAATGTCTATTTAGTTCTTTGGCCCATTTTTTGATTGGGTCGTTTATTTTTCTGGAGTTGAGCTGTAGGAGTTGCTTGTATATTTTTGAGATTAGTTGTTTGTCGGTTGCTTCATTTGCTATTATATTCTCCCATTCTGAAGGCTGTCTTTTCACCTTGCTAATAGTTTCCTTTGATGTGCAGAAGCTTTTTCATCTTTTCAGTCTGAAACTGCATCTATTAATTGTAATTCCCAATCCCCCTCTCGGCTCAGCCCCTTGAAACCAGCATTCTACTTTATGTCTCTGTGTGGTTAACTTCCCCAGGTGCATGATATAAGTGGAATCATATAGTGTTGACCATCTGGTGATGTCCATGTGTAGAGTCATCTCTTGTGTTGTTGGAAGAGGGTGTTTGCTATGACAAGTGTGTTGTCTTGACAAAGCCTTTGCCCTGCTTCATTTTGAGCTCCAAGGCCAAACTTGCCTGTTACTCCAGGTATCTCTTGACTTCCTACTTTTGCATTCCAGTCCCCTATGATGAAAAGGATATCTTTTTTTGGTGTAAGTTCTCGAGGGTCTTGTAGGTCTTCACAGAACCGTTCAACTTCAGCTTTTTCAGCATTACTGGTAGGGGCATAGACTTGGATTATTGTGATATTGAATGGTTTGTCTTGGAAACAAAAAGAAGTCATTTTGTCATTTTTGAGATTGCACCCAAGTTCTGCATTTTGGACTCTTCTGTTGACTGTGATCACTACTGCGTTTCTTCTAAGGGATTCTTGCCCACAGTAGTAGATATAATGGTTATCTGAATTAAATTCCAGTCCATTTTAGTTCACTGATTCCTAAAATGTTGATGTTCATTCTTGCCATCTCCTGTTTGACCATTTCCAATTTACTTTGATTCATGGATCTAACATTCCACCTTACCTGCCTCCTGAGAAATCAGTATGCAGGTCAAGAAGCAACAGTTAGAATTGGACATGGAACAATGGACTGGTTCCAAATCAGGAAAGGAGTACGTCAAGGCTGTATATTGTCACCCTGCTTATTTAACTCACATACAGAGCATATCATGAAAAATGCCGGGCTATATGAAGCACAATCTGGAACAAGATTGCTGGGAGAAATATCAGTAACCTCAGATATGCAGATGACACCACCCTTATGGCAGAAAGCAAAGAGGAACTAAAGAACCTCTTGATGAAAGTGAAAGAGAAGAGTGAAAAAGATGGCTTAAAACTCAACATTCAGAAAACTAAGATCATGGCATCGAGTCCCATCACTTCATGGCAAAGAGTTGGGGAAACAATGGAAACAGTGACAAACTTTATTTTCTTGGACTCCAAAATCACTGAAAATGGTGACTGCAGCCATGAAATTAAAAGACACTTACTCCTTGGAAGAAAAGCTATAACCAAACTAGACAGCATATTAAAAAGTAGAGATATTACTTTGCCAACAAAGGTCCATTTAGTCAAATCTATGGTTTTCTAGTAGTCATGTATGCTTGTGAGAGTTGGACTATAAATAAAGCTGAGCACTGAAGAATTGATGCTTTGAACTGTGGTGCCGGAGAAGACTCTTGATAGTCCCTTGGACCACAAGGAGATCAAACCAGTCAATCCTAAAGGAAATAAGTCCTGAATATTCATTGGAAGGAAACTCCAATACTTTGGCCACCTGATGGGAAGAACTGACTCATTGGAAAAGACCCTGATGTTGGGAAAGATTGAAGGAGGGAGGAGAAAGGGAAGACAGAGGATGAGATGGTCGGATGGCATCATTAAGTCAATGGACATGAGTTTGAGCAAGCTCCAGGAGTTGGTGATGGACAGGGAGGCCTGGTGTGCTGCAGTCCATGAGGTTGCAAAGAGTCAGTCACAACTGAGCAACTGAACTGATACAGTATAGGTTCTTTTGTGACTGAATTAATTTCCCTTACAATGTCTTCAAGGTTGATCCAGGTTGTAGCCTCTGTCAGAATTTCCTTTCTTGTTAAGACTCAGTAATAGTCTGTTATTATGTAACATAATATGTTGTATGTATATACCACATGTTTCTCCATTCACCCACTGATGGAAATTTATCTGGATTGCTTCCAAAAAATTCTAGATTTTTTTTTTTCACAGTCTTTTAAATTAGTGTTCACCATACTGAATTTGATAGACTCATTTTTTTTTAGCAACTTATCTATTCTTCTCAAAATATTTAACTTCTAGAAAAAATATTCTTGCATAACCACATTTTATAATTTACATACAGTTTAATTAAATTGTACAATTAGAATAACAAGTGCACCTGACCTAAAAAGGTATGGGAACAAACAGTTGGCTCTCAGTGAACATTTTTTTAGAGATCTATTTTATTTGATTTATTTATTTTTGACTGCACAATATGGGTTTATAGGATCTCAGTTTTCTGACCAGAGGTTAAACCAGCGCCTCTTTCAGTGGGAGTGTGGAGTCCTAAGCACTGAACCACTAGAGAGTTCCCAGCTTTGGGTGCACATTGATGATGATGACTGCAAGTTTGCAGGACTGTTGGAGAGCAGCCAATTAGGCAAGAGTGAGTTTTTAGAAGAATTGAAAGGGTTAGTTAATCTGGTTGATTGCTTTATTGGATGTTGTTTTAAAGAAATCATACTGTTAAAAAAAGAAAGTATCTGTGCTATGAGACAGAAATGCGCAGAGGATCTGGGCACAAAGGACTTCAATTACTAATCCCTGTTAGGCTAGAGATGAGAAAGTACTTCCAAAGAAGCATTCCGATTTATCTTGAAGGATGGGGAGAAATTAGCCAGAGAAAACAGGGAAGATATTTGAGGCAGAAGGAATAATATATACAGTTGTATAAAACAGTAAAACCACCTAGGACATTTAAATATTCTGTTATGTTGGAAGTAAAGGTTGCATCCATTAATTTTAAAAGGCATATTGTGTGCTTCCACACACTGGGAGACAAGCTAAACAAAATAGATATGGCTGCTCCACACATGATCACCATCTCTAGGGGAAGACAGGCACTTTTCCAACCAAATACGACACTGTGACATGTGTTATAAAGGAGAAGTAGAAGGTACAAGTGAGAGCCTATAATACGGCAGGTGGTGTGACACAGATATTGGGGAAGTGTTAAAAGAACGGCTTTGGTGAAAAAATGTAAAGTTTGAAGGTGAACATTGAAATAAACTTCTGATTACCAGGCACATTGAAATAAAGAATATTCCAGAAAGAAGAAGCACATGTGCAAATGCCAAGGCAGCAGGAGAGGTTAGAACAAGTATCAGAGTTAAGACTGGGGAATTGGGCTAGTACAGACAGTATTCTGGTGTCATATTGAAAGATTGTAAGATTTGGGCCAGCTAGTTTCTGAGTTCCTTATTCATCTCCGTGTGTCATTCTCTAAGTGTTATACATATCAATTCAATCAGCATACTCCTACCTACATGTCATCATTCTGCAGTTGTTGATATATTTGTGTTAGGGAGCTGTTGAATGCATCTGGATTATATGCTAAATCTTAAATTCCAGTGATTTGTCCAAAGAAGGATCTCTAGTGACTTCAAAGAGAAATGAGCTATTTGCTGCTGTTGTTGTGAAGGTTTTTCTCTTGCTTTCCACAAGTACAAGGAGACAGTGAATACAGTTTCCAAAGGCCATGTTAATTCCTGCTGCTGCTGCTGCTGCTAAGTAGCTTCAGTCGTGTCCGACTCTGTTCGACCCCAGAGACGGCAGCCCACCAGGCTCCCCCATCCCTGGGATTCTTCAGGCAAGAACACTGGAGTGGGTTGCCATTTCCTTCTCCAGTGCATGAAAGTGAAAAGTGAAAGTGAAGTCGCTCAGTCATGTCCGACTCTTAGCGACCCCATGGACTAGCAGCCTACCAGGCTCCTCTGTCCATGGGATTTTCCAGGCAAGAGTACTGGAGTGGGGTGCCACTGTCTGCTAAACACTGATGAATCCTAATTGGGTGGATTACTTTAAATGCAGGAAATTCATTATCCTAAGCAAACGAAGCCCACTTTTTCCCTTACTCCCTTTGTGGGGAGCTTGTATATCACGCTTGATTAAGTGATGGCAGCTGAGATGGTGGTCTACCTTCCTACTGGTTTAGTTTCTCTGGTAGAATAGTTACACGCTTTACTTAGAGAAGCTCTTTATGTATCACTTAGTGTATCCTTTGTGTCCAAAACTAGTAGAAATATTCATTCCAGTGCCACCCAAGGTGTTGATTTTTTTTTCTTTGTAAAGGCAAAGTAAATACTGATTCTGAACATTTTCATGTCTACTTTGTGTATTCTTCTGGGGGCCAAAAGGGTGGGTTGACTGGTTGCATGTATCATCAGTGCTAATATTGTTTGACAGTGTAATTATACAAATATATAATGATAATGAAAGCAGAGGAAATAACCTTTGGTCTGATTCCAAGGTCAAATTATTTTCCTTAATTTTATGTGTGAAGTGCATTTTAAAAGCTCTGATTCCCTCCTAAAATCTTGCTGCTTAACTTATGAATTTAATTGTGAAATGATACTTCTTTGTGTACCATTGTATACAAACTCCACTGAGTCTCATTTGAAGCTTCTGGTTGCTTTTCAGAATTTCACATGTTTGCTCCACAGCGCGGGGATGCTGACATTTGAATATCGATGCATTCTTTTGCATTTTCTAGCCCTATGACGCCACCTTTAGTCCCCCAACATGACAAGACTTTTTATGTGTCTGGCTTTGAGTCTGCTGTTTCTTCTCCCTGTTGCACTCCTTCCCTTGCTTGTTAAGCCGCCATTCACCCTTTAAGACCAAGTGTCCTCTTCCCTCTGAAACCTCACTACACTCCCCTTGTCATAGGTGTGTGCCACTCTTCCCTGTTCTCAGAGGACTACACATATACTTTATCATCACATTTATCAGAAGTACTCATTCGGTTGTTGCTGTGCTATATTTACTGAATTAGGCGTAGAGGCATTATAGAACTTACTCAACAATTTTCTCCACAGGTCTCAAGGCAGGGAGGTCTTCCCTGGCCCTGAGCAGTAACTCAGGAAATGTTCAGTGAATGCAGAGCAGTGGTAATAAGTGTGGCTAACCTGTATTGAATTACTGTTTTCATTGAGAGTAAACTCCTTGCTTTCATCAATTTATTTAGTGTTCACAGCAGTCCTTTGATGTAGTTGTCATCATACCCATTTTTACCTGTATCAGTTATACCAAGGTTGATTAACTTGTCCAAGGTCATCCAGCTACCAAGAGAGGAAGCTAAGATTTGACCCCTCCACCAGGTCTGTGTTATTCCGAAGGCCGTATAATCTGCCTCCCACTGATACGAGTTATGTTGAAATCATAGAAGCAGTTGGATAGGAAAAATTAGAGTGGTGATGAATAGTAACTCCAATCTGAATAGCACTTTGCCATTTACATAGAATATTGCTATGCATTGTAGCATCTGATTAAAAATTATAACTTTGTTATACTTTTTCCAGTTTAAAAGAATCACAAGTGAATTGCATATAAACTAATGGAAACAACCTCCAAATTTCATCACCCAGAGATAACTGTCATCAGTGATTCCCATCACTATTTTGTGCATTTTCTTTCTCTCCCCCACCCGCTCTGTGTATATTTATGTGATGATACTGCTTGCAGTGTTCCTTTAATAATATATCGGTAAATATCACTAACTTCATATCTACCATGATATTTTACGGTATTCGGTTTTGGGGCCGTGCCCATAATGATTTTGTCACTTTCGTGCTGATTCACCCACTCTGATCCCTCGGGGTTTTGTTTCCTTGCATTACTGGCCTGTTCTATCTCCAGGAGGCAGAAACCGGACCACTTGTTGTCCCACCTCCAATTCCTCTTTGGCTCATTTGCATGTTTCCTTTCTCATTGTTTTATGATTAATACAGTGGTCTATGCTTACTCAGATCACAATTTAGTCTGTCAGACTCTCTGCTCGATGAGGTCAAACTCCATCCGGGTTCCTACCTCTCTGTCCTTCCTTGGGAGCCAGAGAGCCAACGTTCCATGATTTTCTCTTTCTTTGCTTCTTCATATGGTACTTGCTGAGGTGCACATATTTCTTTGACTTCATGACTTAACCCATTTTATCTTTTTTTGTCAGTTAAACTCAACTCATTCTTTATTCCATCCAAGAAATTCTTCTGATGAACTGAGTCCCTGAAAAGTTAGGATGTTGGCAAATTATTGTTTACAACACTATGAAGTCTATAGGAAATGCTGCTGCTGTCATTCACTGAGGTAAGATTATGCAGCCTCAGGAGGATGAAGCAGCTTTAACCAGTGCCACCAGGTAGCAAGGGGTACTCTGGGTACCTGACCCAGGTCTCTTGCCTGAATGTGAATGTCTGCCTTTAGCCACATTAACTTGATTGGTCAGAAATGTTATTACAAATTTAAGGAAGGGGAGAAGAAAACATGGCCATCATTTTTAAAACCTTTTATTGTATTTTAGAGTAGAGCCAATTAGCAATGTTACAAAAGGGGACCCAGCCATATATATATATATATACACACACATCTATCCATTCTCCCCCAAACGCCCCTCCCATCCAGGCTGCCGCATAACATTGAGCAGAGTTCCCTGTGCTATACAATAGGTTCTGGTTGGTTATTCATTTTTAAATACAGCGGTGTGTACATGTCGATCCCAAACTCCCTAACTATCCCTTCCCCCATCCTTCCCCTTTGCCAACCATAAGTTTGTTCTCTAAGTCTGTGAGTCTCTATCTGTTTAAATTAATTTATACCTTTTCTTTTTAGATGCCACATATAAGGGATGTCATACAATGTTTCTCCTTCTCTGAGTTACTTCCCTCAGTATAAGAATCTCTAAATCCATCCATGATGCTGCAAATGATGGTTATCATTTTTCCTACTACAAGTTACATTATGTTCTCGGTTTCAAATTTTAACTGACTTGAGAGGGGGTTAACTGGTTGTGACTAAGTACAGAATCTGATATGGGATTTTATACTCTTAACTCCTCTGTTAATCAGGTTTCAAGAACATTTCATTGCCTGTCTTCAGGATAAAGTTCAAAGTTGTTAAATTGGCATTTAACAACTATCGGAGTCCAGTCTACCCTGTCCCACTCTATCCTGTAGTACTTACTTACAGAAGTACTTTATCTCAGTTAAACTTTACCTTGTACTGTGGTCCTTAGGCTTCCCAGGAGGCGCTGGTGGTAAAGAACCTGTATGCCAGGGCAAGAGACATAAGAGACGTGGGTTCAATCCCTCAGTTGAGAAGATCCTCTGGAGGAGGGCATGGCTCCAATAGAAGTAGTATCCAGAAGAATACTCCAGTATTCTTGCCTGGAGAACCCCATGGGCAGAGGAGCCTGGCAGGCTACAGTCCATAGGATTGCAAAGAGTCGAACAGGACTGAAGCTACTTAGCATGCATCCATGCGGTCCAAATGTTTCCTGTTTCCTCTGGGCTCTACACTGATATTGAACCACTTTCCTGCAATCTACCTTACAGAACATGACTCACCTCCTCCATGAAGCCTTCCTTTACCAGACAGATAAGAGAACACTTATTTCCTTAGAGTCAGAGAAGATTTGGCATCTGTTGAATTATATCTTTATGCCATATGCCCTTGAATATGTTGTATAAACCTTTGCTATATCAATTTTTCTATAGGTTGGAATTATGAGCATGGCTTAGCTGGGTTTCCTATGAGGCTGCAACCAATTGTCAGCTAGGGCAGGATTCTTATCTGGAGACAAAGGTCATGGGACCATCCCAAAGTTTATCTGCCATGGATGGTTAAAGAATTATACATGAAAGTAAATAAACAAATAATTAAATCATTAAGAAAAATTAGGCAAAATATTGAATATTTTTCTGACTTGCATACTGAATGATGTTTAAAATATAAGGCAATGAAAAAAGTTAATTAAAAAACTAGATTTTAAAAATTGAAAAAAATTCTGGTCATAAAAATTAAAATTATTTAGAAATATTGAAATGTGATTTCAATAACAGTGGTTAACAAAATGTTAACATCATGAATATATATAAAGCTCTCATAGATTGAGAAGGAAAGCCGTAGATATTCAATAAACAAATGGAGGGGGAACATGGAGGAAACATAACAAAGAAAATACAAATGACTGGTAAATGTGCTCAGCTGCTAAAGAATCCACCTGCAATGCAGGAGACCCCAGTTTGATTCCTGAGACAGGAAGATCCCTTGAAGAAGGGATAGACTACCTACTCCAGTATTTATGTGCTTCCCTGGTGGCTCAGACGGTAAAGAATCCACCTGCAAGGTGGGAGACCTTGGTTCGATCCCTGGGTTGGGAAGATCCCCTGAAGGAGGGCATGGAAACCCACTCCAGTATTCTTGCCTGGAGAATTCCATGGACAGAGGAGCCTCGCGTGGGCAGTCATGGGTTGCAAAGAGTCAGACTGGGCGACTAAGCACAGCACATGTTTTTCTTCATTTGTAATTGAAAAATAAATAATAGTAATGCTTTTGAGTATCAAATTAATAAATTAAGATATAAAATGCTCAATATTGGTAAATATATGGCAATTGCACTGTGTCTTACCACTGGCAAGAGAAGAAAATAAGTATAACTCTTGTAAAAGCAAGGTATTAATCTATTTCAAAAGCTTCAATATTGTACATATTATTTTACATAGTAATTCCTCTTCTGGGAATCTACTATAATGAAATAGCAATGCTGACAAAGATTTATACACAATGATTTTCTTTGAAACACTGTTCATAATATGGCATTGAAGATAATCTAAATATCCATCAAGAGGGGAAATGATGAGTAAATTCTGGTTTATCTATAGTATGGAATATTGTGCAGTCATTAAAATAACATTTAAGATGAATATTTAATGACTTGGAGTAATGCTTAGATGGGTAAGAAAAAGCAGGATCCAAAATTGGTTATAATGTGGAACTAAAGTATAAAATTTATTGTTAGGAGAAAATGTGTAACAATATTAACAGTGGTTTTCTTGGGATTCAGAGTTATCCCTGTCAAAATTGTCCTCAATAAAGAGTTAATTGCCTCATTTTGAAATCTCTATAAAGCTTCTCATATTACACATGTTCTTTCACTTTTTTTTAATTTTAATAAAGAATTAATATTGGGTAAGCACATTACCCTGAAATGACCTCAATCAAAGTTAGTTTCAGACACTTGTAGAAGTCACTTGACAAAATGGGTGGAAATGAAGACAAAGATATTGACTTCAGATTTAGTAATTATTCTTGGTCAGCCTTACAATGGCTAGGGCAGAAGGACATTTTATACAGTACACACTGTGGAGCACACTTTAAAAAATAATGAAGTAAGATTTGGAATTTTGTTCATTGACATTGTGAACATATTAAATACAGGAGGAGTAAGAAAATAAAACATACCAGTTTATGTGAATGAATAGTTTTAGCTTAGGATAAAATATCTAGGGAGCATCACAAACATTCAAAATATGTTATGTGAAGTAGCTTAGTGGACGTGAAGATGGTGTGTACCAGGACATTGTGTTATACCAGTTTTCAATGAGACAACAAGGCATAAAAATAATTATGAAAAATGGAACGTTTATATCCAGCATTCACAGAAGCTTTATTTGCATATCCTTTCTCCTCTCTTGAGAAATGATCATGTGAACAGATTAGTGAATATTAGTTCAAAGAATGTGAGATAGAAAAAATTGATTTTTCTGTGTTCTATATGTAATTTAAATATGCATATATGATTAAATTAAGATATTAAATATTATAGGTATACATTTGACCATTTGACTACTAGTAAGCAAATAGCTCACTTGGCTAAAAATAGTAACAGCATCAAACCTTCTATCTTTTCATTGTAAAAGTGCAAAATCACCTAATATTCACGCTCACTTCATACTGTTTTATATTTTGCATTTTTTCCTGCAGTAAAAATGTATTTTGTTCTGACAAAATAGTCGACACAATTTTTCAGTTTATAATTTGAAAGGGAACTTAAAATTACAGATTTACCCATAGGGGAAGGAAAATATTCTTCATTCCTCTTTAAGATAAATAGATCTCAAATCCTTCTTTATGTTGGTGGTTTGGAAGTGTATGTAAAAGGTGTAGAAATTCCAGGAAACCTAAAGTGGTAGAGGAAAGAGAGAAGAAAGAATATGCAAATGAAATTTGTATAAATGCTGCAGATAAACTTTCCATTTTTCATAATTCTTTCTATGCCTTCTCTCATTTGAAAACTCCTGTAGCTTTATTTTTTTCTCCCTTTAACTGTGACCTACCACTCAGAACCTTTTTTGTTTCTTATGCTAAGCTTCACAAAGAACTAGAGAGAAGCCCTTTCTCCAGTGATAAACACTGGGGGCATCCTGTCCTTGATCTTGAGATGAAAGTTAGCCTGTGGAATAATGGAGAAGGTGTTGGTAGCTTCTGCTTTCTGGATTGTAACCTGCTATTTTGTGGGTAGACAAAGATGAGGAAACAGAATTCTATGCATCCGGCTCCGATTTAGTCCCAGGTCTGGCCTCATTTAAATAAAATAGCTACAGTTGGAAGCAGAAGGGATGTTTGTAAATTTTTGAGCCCCAAATCCATGCAATAAAGAACAACACATTGTTGGAGTAGCAGAAAGTTGCCTAATATATTCTTTGGTCGAATTCTTATTATTTTCTCTGTGTTTTTCTCTCTGCTTTAAAATAAATGAAGAATGAGAAATTCTTACCTTCAGAAACTGTGCTAAAATTGAGTATTTCAGAAAAACTTTGTCAGCCTAAATGATTAAAGAATCTTATTCCTCTTTTCAGCCTTCTTCCTCCCTTCTTCCCCCGAGAGAGAGGGGAGTTAGGTACAGCATGATGTGATTCTCATTAACTGCGAACTTCTGGTTAAAAAACAGATGAGGACTTCTGTCAGATGAATAATCTCTTATCCTTGAGTTGTATGCGTCTTGAGCAAACTCCATGTAATAATTATCCACCATACAGTCACTGGGGGCCTGATCTTTATTATTAAGATGCCATTTCCGGAACCTCTTTATTTGTATTTTTCAAAAGATTGCATAAGGAAACCTAGGTCTTGCTGACCAATTACAGAAATTTCTTTCAAGATTACATTAAAAATAATGGCATTCATAGCTAATATTTACCAAATATTACCTGTGTGATTGTTGTTATTTAGTTGCTAAGTTCTGTCCAACTCTTTTGTGACCCCATGGACTGTAATTCTGCCAGGTTTCTCTGTCCATGGGATTTCCCAGGCGAAAATACTGGAGTGGGTTGCCATTTCTTTCTCCAGGGAATCTTCCTAACCCAGGGATTGAACCTGCGTCTCCTGCAGTGCAGGTGGGTCCTTTACCACTGAGCCACCTGGGAAGCCTAGGAGTTAAGAGCAGATACTTTCAAAGTCTGGGTAGTCTCTTCAAAGTGAGTCAGCTTACCTATTAACCTTTTCATGATTATTACATACTATTATTACATATTTTAACATATTTAATTGCTAAAAAGGAAAGATCTGGGTTCCCTCGTGGCTCAGTGGTAGAGAATATGCATGCCCATTCAGGAGACCAGGAGACATAGTTTCGATCCCTGGGTAGGGAAGATCCCCTGGAGAAGGAAATGGCAACCCACTTCAGTATTCTAACAGGGAAATCCCGTGCACAGAGGAGCCTGGCGGGCTACAGTTCACAGGGTCACAAAAGAGTTGGACACAACTTGGCAAATAAATAACAGTGAAGAAAAGATCTAGCAGCAGCCCTGTATTCTTTCTTTGAATATTTATTTATGTGGCTATGCCAAGTCTTAGTTGTGGCATGTGGGATCTAGTTCCCTGACCAGAGATGAAACCCAGGCCCTCTCCACTGGGAGTGTGGAGTCTTATCCACCGGGCCGCCAGCAAAATCCTAGCAGGCCTTTATCCTCTCTTCACAGAGTGATTCCCCCAGGAAGAAAGGATGATTATTTGGTCATACCCTTTGGTACGCAAGCAGACATAATTGATATTCACTAGCAGGTGTCTTCTCATCTAGGGGGTCCTTTAAGGATGTATCCAAACCAACTATGATAAACAAATCTAGAATCTAGTGATTCATGGAGAATAGCTTGCTGGAAAATGTCATCTGAGCTCTGCAGCAATTAGAATATAGAATGGAAATACATTAGGATCAACAGGCCCCCGCTTTTTTATATGTTGTGTTCTTGCAAGCATCTCTTGGAGACCACATGTTAAATGTGAGCTACAGAGTGTCTTTATGTGCGTTTATGGTCTTAGATTCTCCCCTTCCTGCATGTACCTTCTGATTATTAATATAGCTCAATATTGGATGATACCTCTAGTTCTTGGTAGCCTGATTTTACAGACATTTCAATCCTTTGTGCTATCTCACATGTCATCCTAATTCAATTCAGGTTTAGGGAGAACATGGCTTGATTACATAAGTGGCACAGTGACTCAGGACCAGGGTCACCTTCAGTGGTTACACAGATGATTCATTTCACTTAGAGTCTTTGATGGTAAGGCAACAGTTCAGTTCAGTCACTCAGTCGTGTCCGACTCTTTGCGACCCCATGGACTACAGCATGCCAGGCCTCCCTGTCCATCACCAGCTCCTGGAGTTTACTAAAACTCATGTCCATTGAGTCAGTGATGCCATCCAACCATCTCATCCTCTGTCTTCCCCTTCTCCTCCCACCTTCAATCTTTCCCAGCATCAGGGTCTTTTCCAATGAATCGGTTCTTTGCATCGGTTCTTGGCCATCTTTGCACATGGCCAAAGTATTGGAGTTTCAGCTTCGTATAGTCCATTGATAAAAGTTCTTACGATTCAATGCAATCCCGATCAAGCTACCAATGGTATTTTTCACAGAAGTAGAACAAATAATTTCACAATTTGTATGGAAATACAAAAAACCACAAATAGCCAAAGCAATCTTGAGAAAGAAGAACGGAACTAGAGGAATCAACCTTCCTGACTTCAGGCTCTACTACAAAGCTACAGTCATCAAGACAGTATGGTACTGGCACAAAGGCAGAAATATATATCAATGGAACAAAATAGAAAGCCCAGAGATAAATCCATGCACCTATGGACACCTTATCTTTGACAAAGGAGGCAAGAATATACAATGGAGAAAAGATGATCTCTTTAACAAGTGGTGCTGGGAAAACTGGTCAACCACTTGTAAAAGAATGAAACTAGAACACTTTCTAACACCATACACAAAAACAAATTCAAAATGGATTAAAGATCTAAACGTAAGACCCGAAACTATAAAACTCCTAGAGGAAAACATAGGCAAAACAGTCTCCGACATAAAGCAGGATCCTCTATGACCCACCTCCCACTCTATTGGAAATAAAAGCAAAAATAAACAAATGGGGCCTAATTAAAAGCTTTTGCACAACAAAGGAAACTATAAGCAAGGAGAAAAGACAACCTTCAGAATAGGAGAAAATAATAGCAAATGAAGCAACTGACAAAGAATTAACCTCAACAATATACAGGCAACTTCTGCAGCTCAATCCCAGAAAAATAAATGACCCAATCAAAAAATGGGCCAAAGAACTAAACAGACAGTTCTCCAAAGAAGACACACAGATGGCTAACAAACACATGAAAACATGCTCAACATCACTCATTATCAGAGAAATGCAAATCAAAACCACAATGAGGTACCATTTCACACCAGTCAGAATGGCTGCTATCCAGAAATCTACAATAAATGCTGGAGAGGGTGTGGAGAAAAGGGAACCCTCTTACACTGTTAGTGGGAATGCAAACTAGTACAGCTACTATGGAGAACAGTGTGGAGATTCCTTAAAAAATTGGAAATAGAACTGCCAAAAGACCCAGCAATCCCACTGCTGGGCGTATACACTGAGGAAACCAGAATTGAAAGAGACACTTTCAATTCTGTAACCCCAGTGTTCATCGCAGCACCACTTATAATAGCCAGGACATGGAAGCAACCTAGACGTCCATCAGCAGACGAATGGATGAGAAAGCTGTGTTACATATACACAATGGAGTATTCCTCAGCCATTAAAAAGAATACATTTGAATCAGTTCTAATGAGGTGGATGAAACTGGAGCCTATTATACAGAGTGAAGTAAGCCAGAAAGAAAAACACCAATACAGTATACTAAGACATATATATGGGATTTAGAAAGATGGTAATGATAACCCTATGTGTGAGACAGCAAAAGAGACACAGATGTATAGAAAAGTCTTTTGGACTCTGTGGGAGAAGGTGAGGGTGGGATGATCTGAGAGAATAGCATTAAAACATGTAGATCTCCAGTCCAGGTTCAATGCGTGAGGCAGGGTGCTCAGGGCCAGTGCACTGGGATGACCCAGAGGGATGGGATGTGAAGGGAGGTGCGAGGGGGGCTCAGAATGGGGAACACATGTAAACCCATGGCTGATTCATGTCAATGTATGGCAAAAACCACTACAATATTGTAAAGTAATTAGCCTCCAACTAAAATAAATTAAAAGAATAAATAAAAGTTCTTACTATTAAATTATCGGAGGCTTCCCTGATGGGTCAGTGGTAAACAATCTACCTGCTAATACGGGAGATGTGGGTTTGATCCCTGGTCTGGAAAGATCCCTCATGCCATGGAGCGACTAAATCTGTGCACTGCAGCAGTTGAGCAGTGTTCTAGAGCCCCTGCTCTCCAATGCGAGTAGCCACAGTAATGAGAAGCCCGCACACTGCAAGGAAGAGTAACTCACGCTTGTCGTAACAAGAGGAAAGCCAGCACAGAAAAAAAGACCTAGCACAGCTAGAGACAGGTAAGCAAATAACATTAATAAAATAAAGTAAGAGTTATCAGGCACTGACTAGAAGTGTCAAGGTTGGCACAAAACTGTCATTGATTTTTTCGCTTGTCTAGGTTTAGGTTCACCCAGCAACACACACAGAGTCAGACACGACTTAGGGACTGAACAGCAACAGCTAGAGAAGACGAGTGGATGGAGCTGACTTTTAACGTTTATTGATTTATGTGGCTGTACCAGGTCTTAGTTGTGGCATGTGGGATCTAGTTCCCTGACCAGGAATGGAACCCAGGTCCCCTACTCTGGGAGTATGGAGTCTTAGCCGCTGGGCTACCAGGGATGTCCTAGAACCGACTTTAAAGTGCTCTGCCCCGTCATAAGGCCCTCTGATTCACTCCATTGGTTATTCTGTGCTTTCCATGCTTAGCTGCTCACTCGTGTCCGACTCTCCGTGACCCCATGGACTGTAGCCCACCAGGCTCCTCTGTCCATGGGGATTCTCCAGGCAAGAATACTGGAGTGGGTTGCTGTGCCCTTCTCCAGGGGATCTTTCCAACTCAGGGATTGAACTTAGGTCTCCCTCATTGTAGGGGGATTCTTTACTGTCTGAGCCAGCAGGGAAGCTCCTCATTGGTCATTCAGTTCAGTTCAGTCACTCAGTAATGTCTGACTCTTTGCGATCCCATGAATCACAGCACACCAGGCCTCCTTGTCCATCACCAACTCTCGGAGTTCACTCAGACTCACGTCCATCGAGTCAGTGATGCCATGCAGCCATCTCATCCTCTGTCGTCCCCTTCTCCTCCTGCCCCCAATCCCTCCCAGCATCAGAGACTTTTCCAATGAGTCAACTCTTCGCATGAGGTGGCCAAAGTACTGGAGTTTCAGCTTTAGCATCATTCCTTCCAAAGAAATCCCAGGGCTGATCTCCTTCAGAATATTAGGTTTCACTATATTTTCTCCTGAGTAAAATTGAAAATGCTGAAGAAATGATGCTTTTGAATTGTGGTGTTAGAGAAGACTCTTGAGAGTCTGTTGGAGAGCAAGGAGATCCAACCAGTCCATCCTCAAGGAAATCAGTCCTGAATATTCATTGGAAGGACTGATGCTGAAGCTGAAACTCCAGTACTTTGGCCACCTGATGCGAAGAAGTGACTCATTTGAAAAGACCCTGATGCTAGGAAAGATTGAAGGCAGGAGGAGAAGGGGACAACAGAGGATGAGATGGTTGGATGGCATCACTGACTTGATGGACATGAGTTTGAGTAAATTCCAGGAGTTGGTAATGGACAGGGAGGCCTGGCATGCTGCAGTCCATGAGGCCACAAAGAGTCGGACACAACTGAGTGACTGAACTGACTGAAAATTGAAAGAAACACTTCAAGTGCCTTAAGTCCTTGAGGCAAAGGAGGTGAGAGAAGGTCTTCTTTGCCTCTGGTTCAGTCCTAGCATAAATGATCTCTAAGCCAAGCACAGATTTCCTTCTGCTACAATTATTCCTGCCTTTAACTTCTGTGCATTTTCATCTTGATGTAGACTCGACTGCTTTGGCCAGGTTTCCATAACCTACTTTTTATTGTCCTTGTCATGGCCCCCAAGGGGGCATGAAAATGAATCCTGTCCCCAGATAGGTGGGTGAGTGAGGCCATGGGTGAGAATGTAGGAATTAAACAAAGAAAACAAAGAAACAAACACACAGATGAACAAGCAGTCATCAACACTCCCATCCCTTATTCAGCCCTTAACACAAGCTGTGTATGTGACTATGTGTCTGTTCTAAGGATGTGTGATATCTTAAACCACTTCATAAAGTCAAGAACTAGATCTCTGAGCATGATATATTCCTCAAGGGACATAAAGCATTGCCTTATATAGATTAAATGTTAAATATATATTTATTAAATAATTTGTTGTTGGTCAGTGTTTCATTAGAGAGAGAAGAACCAAGTTATGGAGTAAAATGAACTATTATTAAAAGCTATGTTTCCTGCTTCCTCTTACCTGATCTTTATCACAAACTCAAATTGTAGGAGTTGACTGCATATTGGACCTCAGAGCTGTTGAAGCTGAACGCCCACCTTCCTCTTTTGTACATATATTCTCAGGAAGAGTTCTGTGGGTGCATTTCAGAGGCAGCTGCAGGGGTGGCCTTTTTTGTTTGAGTACCAGAGCTGAGTCATTAGTGCTGGAAAACCTTAGAATTACACCACCTCTTCCCCTCCACCCACCTCTTCCCACCCAGCATCTTTAAAGAGAAGAACATTTAGATCTAGATTATTTTGGGGGTATATACTCTTTTTATGTTGTAAACACTAAAGTCATTATCCTATTGGCTGGTTGATTTTAATTTTCCTGTCTATCATCTCAGTTCCACAAAGGTTTTGAAGCAGCATCTGTATTAAGCATAGAAAAAGCTAGAGGAAAAATACCATGGCTAGATTGTTTGATACAGATTAGAATGTAATAAATGAACAAAGAATTGAAGAATCATAGTAGGATGGACTAATCAGGAAAGTCTTCTCAGAGGCAATTAATCTATGATGACACTCTCTTCAGTCAGGGCCTGGGAATGGTATTTCTTTGGTTTTCTGCTGAGTCGCTCTTAAACTGATATGAAGGCTTACTTTTAACTAACATTCAAATTTTTCATCATGTTTATTTCAAAAGAGGAAAAAAGATGAGAAAACTGTCTAAGGAATGGACCGTTACAGCTTGTATTGATAAGAAGCCTAGATGTTTCATAAAGCACAACATTTTCAATCATTATCATAGAAATAGAGAATAACCTTTAGGAGGAGAATCAGAGTTACCCAGAAGGAAAAGATAATCAGAGAAATGGAAGAAACTTCCAGCAAAAGGCAAACTTTTAAAGACTCCCACTGTGAAAATAAATGACTGTGGTCAAACCTGCGTAAAGCTTTGCTTTTCATTTTGAAGTTTTAGAGCAGGGAGAGATCTCAGAATTTCATTTAGTTCAATCCCTTCATTTTACAGATGACAAAGCTGGGACCCAGAGAGGTTAAGTGATTCACCCATGGTCACACAGACAGTGTGGGGCAAAACCATAACTGCATTTCAGATTGCCTGACTCTTGGTTCTGGGAAATTTATACTACATTTTATTGCTGCTTCCAGCTGATGCCATTTTGGGGAGGAGACATCCAGGGGCCTGAACACCATGGACCAGCAGGGAAAAGGAGAGATGCAGGATGCACAGGAGAGCTGGACACGGTGATCTAGTGGGTAGGCTGGAACCAGCAAGGGCCAATGGTTAAAACTGTACAAAGGATATAGCAACCAATATGACATTTTCCTTGCAGAATCAAATCTTTTTATAGGATTGCCTGACTCTTCCAAAAATAAACAAATAAGTAATCCTATGAAATCATCATCAGCCCTGAATCTCAGAAGCAAGCTATATAATGATGACATGCATGCTCAGTTGCTTCTCACTCTTTTCGACTCCGTGGACTGTAGCCACCAGGCTCATCTGTCCATGGGGATTTCCAGGCAAGAGTACCTGGAGTCGGTTGCCATTTCCTTCTCCAGGGGATCTTCCTGACCCGCAGATGGAACCTGCGTCTCCTGCATTGGCTGACAGAGTCTTTACCACTGAGCCACCTGGGATGCCCGTCTAATGACGACAGTTTGTGGCAAACAGTGGTTGCCTGGGAAGCTCTAACAATGTGCCCAGAGTGAGTAACTCTGCTCCTCAGGTCAGTGACACTTTCCAGAGCACGTATGTCTCTAGATTTAGGAATGTAGGATGTCACTGTGGTGTCCCTGAATACTGGAAGATCAGTGCAGGAAAAGATGGTGGGCTGGAATGAGGCCAGAAGACATTTCAAGGCTTGCTTTCTTCCCCTTTATGTAAAGGCACTTTCCCCAAAGGTTGTGAAGAGGGGAGAGCATTTCGGAATGCTTCATACAGTGATTGATGCTGATAAATATTTTCCTTAAAAAATTGTTCTTACCTCTGATTGTGTCCAACAGTAGTGATCGTGATATATAATCTTCAAAGAAGTGCATGTTCTTTCATCTTTTCCTCGGTGTATCAACAGCAGATGTGATGGTTGCTTGAGTTCTAAGTGGGCAATCTGGAATATGTTTTCCCCTCCACACCCTTTCTCGGTGCCTTATGTTCAGAGTCTGTCCAGTTGACAGGCTGATGAGGAATGTTTCTGCTCTGAGACTGAGTGGATGAGCGAACAGTCAGAAAAACCTTTTATTGTTCTCTGAGCTTTCCCATATGAGAGACCCCAACCATCAGCTAAGCTTCTCTTCATTGTTTTTTCTCTTAGAGAAGAGAAACGTTTAGAGGTACATTTGAAGAACTCCCAAATGGATTTCAGAGAGCTTTACATCCCTATATTGGGAACAACAGTTGCATATTCACATTTTACCTTTTGCCGGATACGAAACTGCTCATAGCAAAATGGAGTGACTCTTCTTTGTTCTTTCCTATTGTCCTGTGAAATAATGGGAATATACCACTATATTAAAATGTGTCTTCTTTATGCTAAATAACTGGCAGTGGAGAGAATAACTGGCAGTGGGACTCCCTCTTTAAGGCAGTGTTAGCATAAATATTTTGAGAAAGAATTTACTAAATCTGAAAATTTATAGTTAGCATTCAGTTTTTGCTAAGCAATGCCCCTGTCAGTGTGAATGTACCCTTTTCTTCTCACTTTGCTAAGTTTAGCATATATCATTAAGGATTAGACTCTTTTAAATCCCCAAGGACTGCTGGGCCCCATTTCTAAAAGACAGGATGTATGTTTCCAAATTTCCATTATCAAAGAATTTTGTAGAAACGCCCCGGTTAGACTAACCAATCTTGGGTACGTTTGATTCTTTGTCTGAAATAAAACAGCCTTTCAATGCCCAAATCCTTCAACACTGCATCTCTCTTATCTCAGTTGTTGACCCTCACAGCTTGTGAGAGGAGGAACTGTTTGGGGATTTAAAGAGGTGGCATTCTGAACTACATCTGCATGCCATCTGGATTGCTTCTCCTTAGAAGGGTTGAAACCAACAGCAAAAAGTGAGATCAGTTTTCGCTATGATGTTAATAATAATGGTTACCAAATTATGAGGGTCTGTTGTGTAGTAGAAACCTTCTAGAGCTTTCTCCCTTAAACCTTGAAAATGACCCTACAAGGAAAGTAACGTGAAGGAAAATATACATTGTCTTCGTGACTATGGCATCTCTGGTGGCTCAGACAGTAAAGAATCTGCCTGTAACACAGGACATGCAAGACACCCAGGTTCAAGATCCCCTGGAGGAGGAAATGACAACCCCACCCCAGTACTCTTGCCTGGAGAATCCCATGGACAGAGAAGCATGGTGGGCTACAGTCCATGGAGGCACAAAGAGTCAGACATGACTGAGTGACTAACACTTTCACTTTCACTTTTATGACTATAATAAGGAGAAACAATTCTAAATGGTTTATTAAGAAATAAGCCTAGAAGCAAAAATTTGATGAGTATCTACTACAAGAGCAGAGAAAAGCATGCTCCTGGTAGATGTTCAGTTGAGTTCAGTTCAGTCGCTCAGTCGTGTCTGACTCTTTGTGACCCCATGAACCGCAGCACGCCAGGCCTCCCTGTCCATCACCAACACCCAGAGTTTACCCAAACCCATGTCCATTGAGTCAGTGGTGCCATCCAACCATCTCATCCTCTGTCATCCCCTTCTCCTCCTGCCCTCAATCATTCCCAGCATCAGGGTCTTTTCAAATGAGTCAGCTCTTCGCATCAGGTAGCCAAAGTATTGGAATCTCAGCTTCAACATCATCCCTTCCAATGAACACCCAGGACTGATTTCCTTGAGGATGGACTGGTTGGATCTCCTTGCAGTCCAAGGGACTCTCAAGAGTCTTCTCCAATACCAGACTTTAAAAGCATCATTCTTCAGTGTTCAGCTTTCTTTACAGTCCAACTCTCACATCCATACATGACCACTGGAAAAACCATAGCCTTGACTAGACAGACCTTTTTCTAGACATTACTAGACAAAGTAATGTCTCTGCTTTTGAATATACTATCTAGGTTGGTCATAACTTTTTTTCCAAGGAGTAAGCATCTTTTAATTTCATGGCTGCAATCACCATCTGCAGTGATTTTGGAGCCCCCCAAAATAAAGTCTGTCACTGTTTCCACTGTTTTTCCATCTATTTCCCATGAAGTGATGGGACCAGATGCCATGATCTTAGTTTTCTGAATGTTGAGCTTTAAGCCAACTTTTTCACTCTCCTCTTTCACTTTCATCAAGAGGCTTTTTAGTTCCTCTTCACTTTCTGCCATAAGGGTGGTGTCATCTGCATATCTGAGGTTATTGATATGTCTCCTTGCAATCTCGATTCCAGCTTGTGCTTCTTCCAGCCCAGCGTTTCTCATGATGTACTCTGCATATAAGTTACATAAGCAGGGTGACAATATACAGGCTTGACCTGGTTCTAAGAGTTGATTATTTATGTTGATCATTGCATGGATGCTATCTGTGTTCTCTACCAAAGCAAGTGAGATAGGACATTCGGCTGCTTATTTGAAAACAAAACTCACCTAAGGCTTTGTGTGTGCAGTAGACTTTGTTACTAAAGATGCCAACAAAGTTATAAGGCATCCACATAAACAAATTAAATATTAAGCATCAATCTTTCAAAAATAAAGTTATAAGGCATCCACATAAACAAATTAAATATTAAGCATCAATCTTTTAAAAATAATTTGCAGTCATATCTGCTGTTGTGGACTCCAGCGTCCCAAAAGTTTGCTTCTCTTTTTTTTTCCTCTCCTCCCATAGTCTTCTCCTCCCTTCCCTTAATATTCATTATCTCTTATCCTTTCTAACTAGTGCATACCTAGTTCTTGTTCATTTTGAATGCAGATCAGTTGAATAATCTGTTCTTTCTGTTAACTAACTTATGCAGGGTTTCACCTTCCAACTCAAATGACTTAACTAGAAAAATAACTTCATAAAACAATGATAGGTCCTTTCCCATGAGGAATTCTGATGGCATATGTTAAGTTAGTAGTTTTTTTTTAACCTTGTACCTATAAATTGCCAACTTTCACTCTTACTAGTTCATCCATACAAATAAGCATACATTTCATTCATTTTTGGTGATAAACTTACCACCAAGGCTCATGTGGATAAGAAAATGAGCCAGATAGTGTTTTAGTTTGGTTATATTAAAATACTACCAGGATATTCCACTTTCCTGGGTCCATTCCCTACAACATAGGGAAATAGGAGTTCTCTTTGTCTATGGACATGACCTATTTTGACTACTTTAACTGTTTCTTTATACCAAACCTGGTTTTCTTTCAGTTTTTTATCTTGGTGTGAGGGTCATAATTCCTGGTTGTAAAGAACAGAACCTTCTCAGACTGGCTTAAGAGGATATTAGTTAAAGGGAATTAGTTAGCTCACAGACTATGAGAATTACAAGATATCCAGTTTCATAAGTTATGCAGCAAAGAGTAATACCCAGATATCTTAAAAAAGGGAGACAGAGGAGACAGAAAAATCTTAGATATTTTGTATAATCAACATAATTTGAAGATTAATTGTATATGGATATAAGAGAAGGAAGAAAGTAAATATGAACCTCATATTTGTGATTTAAAAGCTAGTGATTTGATAATTTCATTTATTGGAAATTGTGGGCATTTGTCATGTTTGGCCATTCAACATCTTTTTAATTCCCTTCTTGGGACTGAAAAATTTTTATGTGACAATATTGTCACACCAAATTGGAAGCTGGAGTTTATTTTCACAGCTCCTTTTATTGCTATTCTGCATTAGTAGGAACACTAACAGGAGATACTTGTTTTTCCCCACAAGGAGTAGCATGAGAAAACAGCATGTATAAATTCAGTCTGTGAGTTAGCATTGTGGAAGGTTCTAGAGATTTTGCCTTCTGCTTTGGAGCATCTTCCTGTGAGCCACAGTATTGCTTCTCAGAAGTGGAAGCCACAGCGTTGTTTTGCTGGAAGAGCTCTAACGGGGTATAGCTTGAGTCTGAATCCTGGCTGCAAAACTTCCAGTTTTTCTGCTCTCCCCTCCAGCTTCTCATCAGCTAGTCTTCCTCTCCTGCCAGCCTGTATTCCAGTGTAGCCATTCGTCCTTTTAAGCTGAAAACTGGTAATGTCGCTCCTCTAATCAGATCTCACCAGTGGGCATTTTCTTGGCCTGAGGAATAGTGGCAAAACTCCTAAGGTATTAGTTTTTTAGCGATGCCATAGCAAATTCCCACAAACTTGGGTGGCTTAAAACAAAGTAAAAGTATTCTCATAAGGTTCCAGACACTAAAGATCTAAAGTCAAGTTGTCAAGGAAGCTAGGCCAATGCTTTATCCAACGTCTCTAGGGGAGGGTCCTTCCTTGCTTCTGCTAGATAGACTCTGATAGCTCCAGGCTTTGCTTGGTTTGCGGCAGCATGACAGCCCTCTCTGTACTCTGTCTTTGTGTTGCTTTCTCCTCTTCTTTTTTTTTTTTTTTAAATGTTTTTGATGTTTTAAAAGTCTTTATTGAATTTGTTACAACACTGCTTCTGTTTTATATTTTGATTTTTTGGCCTCAAGGTATGTGGGATCTTAACTCACTGACCAGGGGTTGAACCCACATCTTCTGCATTGGAAGGCGAAGTCTTTTTTCTTTCAAATTAAATTAATTTGTTTTTGGCTATGCTGGGTCTTTGTTGCTGCGTGGGCTTTTCTCTAACTGAAGTGAGTAGGGGCTGCTCTCTTGTTGCAGAGTATAGGCTCTAGGGTGTGTGAGCTTCCGTAGTTGTGGTCTGTGGGCTTAGTCTGCTCTGTGGCACCTGGGATTTTCCTGGATCAGGATCTTCCTGTCTCCTGTGTTGGCAGGTGGATTCTTTACCACTGAGCCACCAGAGAAGCCCGGGAAGGTGAAGTCATAACCGTTAGACTGCCATGAAAGTCCCTCTTCTCTCTTTATAAGAAAATCAATCACATCAGATTAGGACCTTGCCAATTCATTATGCATGGTTGATGCTTTGTCACTAAGTCGTGTCTGACTCTTGTGACCCTATGGACTGTACCCTGCCCAGCTCCTCTGTACATGGGATTCTCCTGACAAGAATACTGGAGTGGGTTGCCATTTCCTTCTCCAGGGGATATTCCCGACTCAGGGATTGAACCTGGGTCTTCTGCCCTGCAGGCAGATTCCTTACGGACTGAGCTATGAAGGAAGTCCCATTATACATGGGTGCATGCTAAGTGGCTTCAGTCACGTCTGACTCTTTGTGATGCTACAGACTGTAGCCGGCCAGGCTCCTCTGTCCAGGGGACTCTCCAGGCAGGAATACTGGAGTGGGTTGCCGTGCCCTCCTCCAAAGGATCTTCCCAACCTAGGAACTGAAGCTGAGTCTCTTATGTCTCCTACATTGGTGGGTGGGTTCTTTACCACTAGCGCCACCTTGTCTTAAATGGATTACAACTGCAAGATCTCATTTTCAAATGAGGTCCCATTCACAGGTGTTGTTGGTTAGGATGTCAGCAAGTCTTTTTTTGGGGGGAGGGGACACAATACAACACAGTGGTGGCTTAGGAGGTAAACTGCATGTGACCCTGTGTACTTTTCCAGTCTCACCTTAGTCATCTGCCTCTCCCCACCGCTCCCTTCCAGCAACTCCTGACTTCTTGTTTTTGAAATCCTCATGTCCTCTCGAATCCTATATATGCTTACAAGCACATTCCCTCTCCCTGGGGGACACTCTCTCTGCTTCCACCACCTTCCTTCCAGTTCTCACCTGTCCCTTCCATCTCCTGAACACTCTACACTGGATTAAGTGCCTCTTCTTTGTGTTTTCACAGTAAATTGGACTTTCTCCATCATAACCAACACATCACAATTTATAGTGATTTCTTGTCCAATACCTTATGTCCAAGAAATATGGGATAGTGTCTAATTGCTCAACCATCGAGCCCCAGAATTAACATTGTGCTTGTCATACAGTAGACTTTCAATTAGAAAAATAAATCTGGTAGTGCTTTGGTAGTTTTGAATACCTGTGAACCTCTTAGCTGTTTAGCTCTGGGTCTTGTCAGAAGTGACTAGTATGGTGTCAGGCAATACTCTTCAATACAGGATCCTGTTCCTGAGCATAAACTACAGTTCTTGGAAGGTTGTATGTCACAGACACTTCCTATTGTCTCCTCGGCATAGGAATGACCTCCTATAATAGTCCTGTAGTAATCTCTTATTGGCAGGCTGGAGCCTCAGGTAACTTAATGAAAACATTATTTCACAATACTTTTTAGACTTTGCCCATTTCTCTTTGATTTATTGAAGTCTTTTATAACTTAATTTTATACTAGCCATTACAATGATAATTAATCTATTACTTTCTAAGTATGGTAATCATTATCAATGTCAAGGTTTCAAGCACCAAATATAAAATCAGTGTTTTGTGCAACTGCCATAAATTACTGATTGTTTAGATGAACTGTTTAGCATTCTGGATAGAGATTTTTGATTCATATTCTGTATTCTGTGTCAACTCCTCTCTCAGTTACTCACACCAAGGGAGGAAGGCTTGGTATTCTTCAAATGGCAGCTAATACAAATGTATTTCAGGTTCATCTTTGAATCCTGTTTCTCTTTTTATGAGTGAATATGAGTATGTATGTTTTAACAATTTAAAAATGCCTTTGAAATGCACTAATTTAACATTAGTATCTCATTCTCTGAACATTCCCACCCTTTCTGCTCTCTTTTTGGTTCTTGGAAGAAATGTATTTTAATGTTTTATTTTTCTTTAAACTCCTCTTATTGTACTATAAGTTTCACAAAGGATTTAAAGGTAAAAGAAATAAAAATTCATTTAAGGAAACCCTTTATCAAATTTTCTGGTAAGCTAATTTAAGGAGTACCTAACTACCAGCATTATTTATATAACAACATATATAGTAATCCCCTGGAGAAGGAAATGGCAACCCACTCCAATATTCTTTTTTTTTTATATAAGAATACTTATTATTTATTTTATTTAAAAAATTTATTTATTTTTTAGTTGAAGGATACTTGCTTTGCAGAATTTTGTTGTTTTCTGTCAAACTGCAACAGCCATAGGTATACATATGTCCCCTCCCTGTTGAAACTCCCTCCCATCTCCCTCTCCATCCCACCCCTCTAGGTTGATACAGAACCCCTGTTTGAGTTCCCTGAAACATACAACAAATTCCCATTGGCTAACTATTTTCTGTATTGTAATGTAAGTTTCCATGTTACTCTCTCCATACATCTCATCCTCTCTTCCCTCAGTGTGAGTAACTGAGAAGTTGTGGTACATACACACAATGGAATATTACTCAGCTATAAAAAGGAAGGCATTTGAGTCAGTTCTAATGAGGTGGATGAACCTAGAGCCTATTGTACATAGTGAAGTAAGTCAGAAAGAGAAGGATACATATTGTATACTGACACTCCAGTATTCTTGCCTGGAGAATCCCACGGATGGAGGAGCCTGGCAGGCTACAGTCCATAGGGTCGCAAAGAGCCAGACACAGCTGAGCAACTTTACTTTCACTTTCATATATAGTAACAAAGGGATGCTCCTTAGTGGCATACTTTGTCCTAAGAAATTACTAAATGTCAAAGTCCAACATAACACTTATATATATGTTTTGTGAAAGTGAAAGTGTTAGTCACTTAGTTGTGTCTGACTCTTTGCGACCCCATGGACTGTAGCCTGCCAGACTCCTGTGTCCATGGAATTCTCCAGACAAGAGTATTGGAGTGGGTTGTCATTCGCTTCTCCAGGGGTTCTTCCTGACCCAGGGATCGAACGCAAGTCTCCTGTATTGCAGGCGGATTCTTTACTGTCTGATCCACCAGAGAAATCTTAATCTGTTTCTAATCTCTGTATATTCTCTACTCAACACACACAAATGCGCAGACACACACAGATACAAACAGACACTTAACTGGAATTATACGAGTGCAGGAACCACTGTCTGTTCACCTCTGTTTACCCAGCAGGGTATCCAACTGGCTAATGAAGAATCATTGAGCTGTTGTGGGGGTGTCTTAAGAAGCAAAACCCCTCCGCCTTTGTTCCTCCACTCCATGTTTCCATCTTCCTCCTCCTCTCTAGGGGTTCCATGATTTTTCAAAGTGCCTATCAAAGGATTCAGAGGACTGATTCATTTGAATTGAAAAATTACATCTTTATTTTCACTTACTTCCTAGTGATATTTGACATTCTCATCAGCTGAGTGTAAGCCACAAAGCTGTATTGTTGATCTTTTCATTTTATTTGGGAGGCATTTACCTGGTGATTTAACAGGTCCCCAGCACATCAAGAGTGATAACAACATGGGTCAAGTGTTGTATTCACTCCCAGGGAATCAGCTCCATGCTGTTTAGTCCCTAAGTCATTGGCTGACTCTTTTTGGCCTCATAGATTGTAGCCTGCCAGACTCCTCTGTTCATGGGATTTCCCAGGTGAGAATACTACAGTGGGTTGCCATTTCCTCCTCCAGGGATCTTTTCCACCCAGGGATCGAACCTGCATCTCTGCTTTGGCAGGCAGATTCTTTACCACTGAGCCACCAGTGGAGCCCATAACTGTGTAATAATAACTGTCATTTTGTACATTAAAGCACTGTTTAAAAAGAAAGCCTTATATTATATTATGTGCTACCTTGAGATCATCTTGCCCTCACCCTTGTCTTTTTGTAGCTGCTACTGAGGCAACCAGCAGTTTGTGGACTCTCACCAGCACATGCAGAACCAACATGGCCATGCTTCTGGCAGATCATGCTGCAGACCTCTCATCTCCTCTCTGGGGTTTTCTGCTGTATATGTACATGTGCAGTTCAGTGCCCAGCTCAGAAGCATGCAGGAGTTAACACACCTGATGAGAGAGGTAGGTGGATATATTTCCCATATTTCTAGGTTTTTATGTTTCTTGGTGATGACAGAAGTCCTTCTTCTACAAAGGTGTAATATTCTGTGTTTCCATTTGCTTTCATTACCCCACTCCCTCTTCAAGCACCATTCCAGAAGGAACACAGAATGCCTGATATAATGACAGAATTGCTTTAGATCAAAGAATACATTCAGTAGTAAAGAGGGAGAAGAATATACAGCCATCCCTTAGAATCTGCAAGGGGTTGATTTCAGAACCTCCACAGATAACCAAAATGTACAGATGCTCGAGAACCTTACATAAAATGGCATAGTATTTGCTCATAACCTTTGCATATCCTCCAACATACTTTATAAATCATTTCTAGATTACTTATAATACTTAATGCAATGTAAATGCTAGGCAAATAAATATAAATACAATGTAAACACTATGCAAATAGGTGCCTGTGCAGAGCAAATTCAGGTTTTGCTTTTCTGGAAATTTTTGGAATTTTTTTCTAATATTTCTGATTTGTGGCTGGTTAAATCTGGATTCAGAAGGCTGACTGTATTAAGTATTCTGTACCTGTATTATTTAAACTATATGCAGAGTACATCATGAGAAATGCTGGGCTGGATGAAGCACAGGCTGGAATCAAGATTTCTGGGAGAAATATCAATAACCTCAGATATGCAGATGTCACCACCCTTATGGCAGAAAGTGAAGAGGAGCTAAAGAGCCTCCTGATGAAAGTGAAAGAGGAGAGTGAAAAAGTTGGCTTAAAGCTCAACATTCAAAAAACAAAGATCATGGCATCCAGTCCCATCACTTCATGGCAAATACATGGGGAAACAATGGAAACAGTGACAGACTTTATTTTTTTGGGCTCCAGAATCACTGAAGATGGTGATTACAGCCATGAAATTAAAAGACGCTTGCTTCTTGGAAGAAAAGCTATGACCAACCTAGACCTTAAAAAACTGGAAATAGAACTGCCATATGACCCAGCAGTCCAACTACTGGGCATAAACACTGAGGAAACCATAATTGAAGGAGACACATGTACCCCAGTGTTCATTGCAGCACTATTTACAATAGCCAGGACATGGAAGCAGACTAGGTACCCATCAGCAGATGAATGGATAGGAAAGCTGTGGTACATATACACAATGGAGTATTACTCAGCCATTAAAAAGAATACATTTGAATCAGTTCTAATGAGGTGGATGAAACTGGAGCCTATTATACAGAGTGAAGTAAGCCGGAAAGAAAAACACCAATACAGTATATTAACACATATATATGGAATTTAGAAAGATGGTAATGATAACCTTGTATGTGAGATAGCAAAAGAGACACAGATGTATAGAAGAGTCTTTTGGACTCTGTGGGAGAGGGCAAGGGTGGGATGATTTGGGAGAATGGCATTGAAACATGTAAATTATCATATGTGAAACGAATCGCCAGTCCAGGTTCGATGCATGATACAGGGTCCTTGGGGCTGGTGCACTGGGATGACCCAGAGGGATGATATGGGGAGGGAAGTGGGAGGGGAGTTCAGGATGGGGAACACGTGTACACCTGTGGCAGATTCATGTCAATGTATGGCAAAACCAATACAATATTGTAATTAGACTGAGCGACTTCACTTTCAATTTTCATTTTCATGCATTGGAGAAGGAAATGGCAACCCACTCCAGTGTTCTTTCCTGGAGAATCCCAGGGATGGGGAAGCCTGGTGGGCTGCCGTCTATGGGGTCACACAGAGTCGGACATGACTGAAGTGACTTAGCAAAAAATAGCAATTAGCCTCCAATTAAAATAAATAAATTTATATTTAAAAAAAAGCAGAGACATTACTTTGCCAATAAAGGTCCATCTAGTCAAAGCTACAGTTTTTCCAGTAGTCATGTGTGGATGTGAGAGTTGGACTATAAAGAAAGCTGAGCACCGAAGAATTGATGCTTTTAAACTGTGGTATTGGAGAAGAGTCTTGAGGGTCCCTTGGACAGCAAGGAGATCCAACCAGTCCATCCTAAAGGAAGTCAGTCCTGAATATTCATTGGAAAGATTGGTGCTGAAGCTGAAACTCCAATACTTCGGCCACCTGATGCGAAGAACTGACTCATTGGAAAAGACCCTGATGCTGGGAAAGATTGAAGGCGGGAGGAGAAGGGGACGACAGAGGATGAGATGGTTGGGTGGCATCACCGACTCAATGAACAAGAGTTTGAGTAAATTCCAGGAGTTGGTAATGGACAGGGAGGCCTCGCATGCTGCAGTCCATGGGGTCGCAAAGCCTGAGTGACTGAACTGAACTGAACTGAACTGCTTTACTGATGTGACACCATGTCCTTCCTACAAGGCTGAGCTCCATTCTGGAGTCCCAGTGTGCGGGCAGCATGTTGGGTGCTTCATCTCGTAGCATTTTGCAAGTAGACATACTTGCAGATTATCAGAGCTTTCAGATTATAGTGATCATTGCTTGCTCTCTTTAGAATTGGAAGAATCCGTCCGTGGGGACTGCTGTATAAGACAAATTTGAGTGAAGGGTAACATTCTGTCCTCAGTTTTGCTTCAGCTTACCTGCCAGTTTTGTCTTTTCTTAAAATGAATGTTTTCATGGATAGCCTGTCCATTTCTCCTACAAAAGTACAGACACCTGTTGCACAATGTTTAGTATCTGAGTGGACCTGTAGCTTGGACATAACATATGATACATTTGTACTGGCAAATAGGAAAAACGTATAAAGTTTGCCAGAAGACACTGGTATTTTATTCCACTTAAGTATGCACAATCACTTGACTCTCCTTCAGTTCTGGTAGATGTTAGTTTCTATGGCTTAGGATGACATTTTTAAGTATAATTTTTTTCAGTAATAATTGATCAAAGGTCATTTTTTCTCTACATTTACTACTAAACAACACAATAGTACATCATGCTACTCACTCCCCTTTGAGTCATAGTTGAGCTGCTTATTCTCTTTTCAGGGCACTAATTGTATAGCTATTAGTGTGGAGGCTCAGAAGTTAAAGCGTCTGCCTGGAATGCAGGAGACCCGGGTTCGATCCCTGGGTTGGGAAGATCCCCTGGAGAAGGAAATGGCAACCCACTCCAGTACTCTTGCCTGGAGAATCCCATGGATGGAGGAGCCTGGTAGGCTACAGTCCATGGGGTCGCAAAGAGTCGGACATGACTGAGTGACTTCACTCACTCACTCACTCACTCACTCAGTGTTTGCATCAGAGAAGGCGATGGCACCCCACTCCAGGACTCTTGCCTGGAAAATTCCATGGATGGAGGAGCCTGGTAGGCTGCAGTCCATGGGGTCACTGAGGGTCGGGCACGACTGAGCGACTTCTCTTTCACTTTTCACTTTGATGCATTGGAGAAGGAAATGGCAACCCACTCCAGTGTTCTTTCCTGGAGAATCCCAGGGACGGGGGAGCCTGGTGGGCTGCCGTCTATGGGGTCGCACAGAGTCGGACACGACTGAAGTGACTTAGGAGCAGTAGCAGCAGCCTTTGTATAGAAATTTTTTTAGTAAATTCTTCGCCATCTATTATAAAAACAGTTTTGACTGATGAGCTTTTGGGAGGCTCAATATTTGAAGGAGAAAAAGAAGTGAACACTGATGTATTCTGTGCTTGGGCAAACCTGTTGCAGCTAGAATTAGATTTAGTTTGTTAAAAATTTTGTTATTAATAAGTCATGCAGAGCAGAGGAAATCTGAAAGCACTAAGCCAGTAATAAATCAACAGGTAATAAATATTCACTTGTGGCCGATTTTGTGCTATTGTTGCTGATAGCACAACAGAGCTGAGACACTTTCATTCTCGTCTAGTCAGGAAATGACATCTGTTTTCTTGTCCTAACCCTGAGTATCTTCTATCGTGTCAACAGCTTTTGTAATATTAACTTTGATGTCTACGTTTACCTTACATGAATTATAAAGGTACAAATAAGTGGATGGTAGGATCTTGGATTTTTATAACTTTTTGTTTTTTAAAACGTTTATGCAACAAGTGAGAAAAAGGAATGAGTCTATTTTTAACAACTCACAAAAAGTCAGCCTAATTTGCTTATCAAACTGTCTTTTAATTAGCATTTCTCTGAGAATGAGCTATATATAAAGATGCTGTTGTTTTGCAATTTTTCCTAAATAAGACAAGGTTTGAAAATTTCATAGATATAAGTCTCTTATTAAACCCAAGGTAGTTGAATTTATACTCTAAATCTGAAACTTTAGATTTCAGTAAGCTATGAATCTTCTGTTACAAAAATTTAGTACTATCTCCCACACCATTGAGACCAACACAGAGATATTTTATTATTATTTTGGAGTTTTGAAATATTCTTTCTGACTCCAAGCTTTTGTTGGCTTAGCTAAATCCTACATCTCTTTCTAATTCTCCTTAACTAATGCTTCTTACAGGAGGCCCTTTCGCACCTTCTAATCTGTGTTATGTCTATTAACCTCCTTTGTATTCCTTTTATTTCTTTCACATTCCCTTTTCACAACAAAACATATATCAGTTGTGCACGTGGTTTTCACATTTACATTTTATCTCTAGGATTTCTTCTGATTCCAACTCTCCTCTAGGTAAAAATCTAAGCTTTAGAGAAGATACAAGAAAACAATGACCTGAAAGCACTCGAGAGTTAAAAAACAGGCATATTCTGGTGGGAGGATTGAAACTTGTAAGAGTGGACTAGAGTCAGTTGAGTTTCTTGTCTTTATGGTTTTAATCCTGAGGATAGACCAGTATTACCACAGTACAGGGTAGTCAAAACTCCAATAGAAATGGAAAGTTTTTATGGTCTGAAGAACAGAGTATATATTTGGAAGACTCTAGCCATGAAGAAGGTGGAGAAGGCAATGGCAACCCATTCCAGTACTCTTGCCTGGAAAATCCCATGGGCAGAAGAGGGTTGTAGGCTGCAGTCCATGGGGTCTCAAAGAGTCGGACACGACTGAGCGACTTCACTTTCACTTTTCACTTTCATGCATTGGAGAAGGAAATGGCAACCCACTCCAGTGTTCTTGCCTGGAGAACCCCAGGGCCGGGGGAGCCTGGTGGGCTGCTGTCTATGGGGTCGCACAGAGTCGGACACGACTGAAGTGACTTAGCAGCAGCAGCCGTGAACAAGAGAAGGGCAGTTCCTGGGATGGAGAAAACCAGAGAGAGGGAGCCCCAGATTATATTTAAAAAAAAAAAAAATGAAATACTGGTTGAGTCTCTGACTTACTTCTTGATCCATACAAGGGTGAAGAAGTCTCAAGTCTTCACAGCTAATGTTGAAAGACTGAACTGAAATTAAGCTGCTGCTCAAAGGAGAGTTTCCCTACCAGGTGCAACGAAGTTAATTGCCTCTAAAGACAAAAGCATCAACACTCTTTGGAGGAGCATGACAAGATGCAGAATCTCTATGACATAGTATTTATAGTGTTTGGGTTGAAAGATTACTCAGCATATGGCAAACCAGTCTCAAAAGAAAAGGAATTCAACTGAGATCAATCACGAGATGTTTCAGATGTTGGAATGAGCTCAGATTTGAAAGCAGTTATTGATTCTCAGAGAAGTTTTTTTTTTTAAAAAGCTAATAATACACAGAAACATATGAAATCTCAGTAGAGAAATAGAATGAAATGGAAATTCTAGAGCTGAAAAAAATAGCCAAAATTAAAATTCCCCAGATAGGCTTATCAGCAAAATAGAAATGAGAGGGGAAGTCATCAGTGAATTTAAGGATGACTCAATAGAAGACTAATCTGAAGACAGAGCAAATAAGATTGAAAAAAAACTGAGCAGAACCTTGGGGACTTGTGGGCAATAACAAAATAGCAAAAACAAAAGGATAGTGTAATCAGACTGCTGAAAGCCAAGGATAAAGAGGAAATTTTGAAGCAACCAGAGAATAATGATATTTTATGTGAGAATTACAAGGAAAATGAACCTGTGATGAAAGAAATCAGAACAGCAGGGGAAAGGGGACAGGAACTACTTGGAAATAGACATGAGAAAACTTTTGGGGGCTGATATCATGATAGAGATTTGGGTCACACAGGTGTGTACTTTTATTATAACAGCAAATATCCACTTAAGATTAGTGTATGTAATCTCATTATGTGTAAACATAAGTTTTACATTAAAAGAAAAAAAAAACTAAGCTAAAAATTACAGTTTATTCTCAAAAACTTTAAATACTCTGCGGAAAAAGACTCAGCCCATTTCCCATCATTGTGTCCCTTGTGCTGAATACAATGCATGACATGGGATACATGGTCAATAAATTTTGTTGAGTTAAATTTAATTCCATGTATTCCTTTTTCCTTTGTGCTGATCTAATGCAGATGAGTAGATCATGATCAAAGTTCTAGAAAATAAGCAGGAAGACAAAATAAGAAATCTATAATCATGAGCATAATGCACTATTGAGAATTTAAATGTAGCATGTCATGTAGTTACATGTTAGAGTTTGCAGTTTTAGATCTTCCATTGTCCTATACCAAGTGCCTAATGTAAGTCAAGAACTCAACATACATGACCTAAGAGAACATACACGTTATCTACAGGAATACTGCAAAGTAAAGATTACCATCTCCTTTTTTGCAGTTAAGCAAATAGAGACTAAAGAAATGTAAAGGATTGGGATTACGTGGCTGTTGGTTAGGATATTAGCAGGAAACAGTTATTTCCAGATGGCTAAATAAAGAGGATTTAATGACAACCTACCCATAGAGGTATGGGTAAGTGGAGTAAAAAAGGGTTGATGAAACACTTAAGGAAGCCATTACAATCCCCCTTAGTTCTAGAGGGAGCAAGTGAGGAAACCGTATTTTTAGAGCCCAGTGAGAACTGGAATTATAGAGGAGGCATAATCTGGTGGGAACTCTTAATGTTGGTAGAGTCTTGGAGCTATTATCAGAGCTGTGATGTAAAAGAAGGAAAAGATACTCAATCCCTATCACTTCTGCCATCATATTTCCTGCAGGGGCCTCCCATTGGTTGAACCCAACTGGATGCTGGCAGTCAAGGGATCTGCCAGTGCGGGCCTCCAGGACACAGAGCAGGTCAGAGGGAAATGGAGAACAGAATGGGCTCAGAGTTCCTGGAAATGAACTAGTGCTTATAGCCATATCCAGACTGGAGCCCATGTTCTTGTGTCTCCCAGGCCCTTGGTCTTTCTTATGTATCATGTTGACTTTCATTTTTGACCGAAGAATTTTAGTAGCAACCATGGATTTTATTATCGCGGCTACATAGCTGCTGAACTAGGCCCTGTGAGTCCCACTTTCAGCAGTCAGAAGGTTATCACAGAGCTGCTGAGTTTAGATGTGAATTGGAGAATGGGACTGGACTCCTATTAACCTGGCTTCGTTCTTTGATCATTAGCACAGACAGCCCAACCATCTTTCAGGTTCAGCATAGAATTGTCCCCCGGTTAGTAGACTTTCTCAGGACTTTCACATGCATGAAACCGAGTTACTAATTAAATGCCATAAGGCTAACTGATGGATGGTTACTCTTTAATGTGACATTTTAGAGCAGAAAAGACAGGGATTAAGATAATTGTTCTCCAGCTAGCTAAATGAAATGGAGCTAAGAAAAAGAACTAGGGTGCAGGGTCTGGCTTCAATTATTTCCAGCCCGGCAGGTCTTTTAGAAAATGTCTTTTAGAACTGCCAGCCCTATCCAATTGTCTTGGCAGCATGAAACACAGACTCCTTCTCATGAAATGTGGCTGAAAATGCAGATCAAATGAAATATTCTAAGTGTTAATTAAATGAGTTAATTAATCTCACTGAGCCTCAGCTTCTTATATCCAAAATGGGGATACTAATAATATATACTTCATATGATGGTTGTGAAATTTAACAAGGAGGCAAACACAAGGCACTTATGACAATGCTTGGAAAATAATAAGCATTCAATAAATGTTAGCTGCCATCATCATTGTTATTATTTTACTTTGTGCTGAGCAGTGACCTTTGCCCTCTTTTTGATCTAGTTCTCTTTTTTAGGCTGTCAAGAACTTCTGAGAGTTCTCTCCCTATTGATTTTTCATTTTCTGTAGAACTCTTGTTGTCTGGGCAGAGACACTTGCACACTGGTATCTGTAATTTTGGTGACTTTAAGACATCCTGAATATGAGTCCCTGTGTGGCATTGCCCTGGGAAATAAGCCATATATTCATGGGTTCATAATGGAATGAAACCCTGCAAATAGACTGTGACCCATATCTTATTTACATGTGCTTAAAAGGAAGCAGGGGTCGGCATTTATGTCACAAGAGATTTATTGATCAAAACCTTTACATTTCAACATCTTCCTCTTCAGGTGGAACCCTAATCTTTAGTCTTCTCTGCTCTTTTTAGTAAGAGACTTGAGGTTCAAATTCTGGTAAAACCATTTATCAGTAAGTGACTGTGGGTAAGTCATATGCCATTGCCATGTCTCAGTTTCCATATCTGTAAAATAAAGGTGACATTGTGTCTTCTCCACGTGTGTATTTGCCAGCAGAATGGAGTGTCTAGAATGTATAATGGGGTCTTATTAAATATTAATTAAATCTCAAAACTCGACCTTCTTTGGTCTGGGATGGGATTCAAAAGAGCAATTCCTACTGTAACTCCTCTACAGATTTCAAATGTTTCTTCCCAGATGTTAGATGAAGAGAATTTAATGGCAACCTGCATATAGAGGTGTGGGTATGGTACAGGGCATGAAATGGGGATAGTAAGGTACTCAGAGATAGCAGCTGAAGAAAGCTGTTGCCTTAAAAAAATGCACAATGTGAGAGTTGTGAGTTAAGTTTTATTTAGGGCAAAATGTGGACTAAAGCCTGGGAGACTGTGCCTCAAATAGCTCCAAGAAACTGCTCCAAAGAAGTAGAGAGGAAGGTCAGTATACATGTGATTTTGGTGAGGAGGGAATACATGCAACGAAGCACATAATTTTTTGGGGGAATGATTCTGCAAGTCACGAGGAGTAGTCATCACCATGAAGGATTTTAGTGCTTTTATAGATATGAGGAGATACAAGACTTGGGCTCATAAAATTGGCTCCTGAAAATATATAACTATCTGAAGACCTGTTCTGCCAGTTTTTCCCCTGGGCACAGAGTGCCTCATTTTTGTTCTCCTCTCTGAACTCCTTTCTGGGGGTGTTGAAATTCAGCAGCTGCAGCAACATGTGGCTCAGTCCTTGTAGAGGGAGATGCTAAGTGCTAGATCAGTTCAGTTGTTCAGTTGTGTCTGACTCTTTGTGACTCCATGAATACAACATGCCAGGCTTCACTATCCAACACCAACTCTGGGAGCTTGCTCAATTCATGTCTGTCGAGTCAGTGATGTTATCCAACCATCTCATCCTCTGTCACCCACTTCTCCTGCCTTCAGTTTTCTTTCCCAGCATCAGGGTCTTTTCCAATGAGTCAGTTCTTCCTATCAGGTGGCCAAAGTATTGGACTTGCAGCTGCAGCATCAGTCCTTCCAATGAATATTCAGGACTGATCTCCTTTAGGATGGACTGGTTGGATCTCCTTGCAGTCCAAGGGACTCTTGAGTCTTCTCCAACACCACACTTCAAAAGCATCAGTTCTTCAGTGCTCAGTTTAAACCATAGCTTTGACTAGATGGACCTTTCTTGGTAAAGTAATGTCTCTGCTTCTTAATATGTTGTCTAGGTTGGTCATAGCTTTTCTTCCAAGGAGCAAGCGTCTTTTAATTTCATGGCTGCAGTCACCAGCTGCAGTGATTTTGGAGCACAAGAAAGTAAAATCTGTCACTGTTTCCATTGTTTCCCCATCTATTTGCCATGAACTGATGGGATTGGATGCATGATCTTAGTTTTTTGAATGTTGAGTTTTAAGCCAACTTTTTCACTCTCCTCTTTCACTTTCATCAAGAGGCTCTTTAGTTCTTCTTTGGTTTCTGTGGTGAGGGTGGTGTCATCTGCGTAACTGAGGTTATTGATATTTCTCCCAACATTCTTGGTTCCAGCTTGTGCTTCATCCAACCCAACATTTTGCATGATGTACTCCGCATATAAGTAAAATAAGTAGGGTGACAATATACAGCCTTGACGTACTCCTTTCCCAGTTTGGAACCAGTCCGTTGTTCCATGTCTGGTTCTAACTGTTGCTTCTTGACCTGCACACAGATTTCTCAGGAGGCAAGTAAGGCGATCTGGTATTCCCATTTCTTTAAGAATTTTCCACAATTTTTTTTGATCCACACAGTCAAAGGCTTTAACATAGTCAATGAAGCAGAAGTAGATGTTTTTCTGGAATTCTCTTGCTTTTCATGTGATCCAATGGATGTTGGCAATTTGATCTCTGGTTTCTCTGCCTTTTCTAAATCCAGCTTGAACATCTGAAAGTTCTCTATTTATGTACTGTTGAAGCCTAGCTTGGAGAATTTTGAGCATTACTTTGCTAGCGTGTGAAATGAGTACAGATTTTGTGGGAGTTTAAACATTCTTTGTCTTTGCCTTTCTTTGGGATTGGAATGAAAACTGACCTTTTCCAGGCCTGTGGCCACTGCTGAGTTTTCCAAATTTGCTGGCATATTGAGTGCAGCACTTTCACAGCATCATCTTTCAGGATTTGAAATTGCTTAGCTGGAATTCCATCACCTCCACTAGCTTTGTTCGTAGTGATGCTTTGAAGGCCCACTTGACTTCACATTCCAGGATGTCTGGCTCTAGGTCAGTGATCATACCATCGCTATTATCTGGATCATGAAGATCTTTTTTGCATAGTTCTTCTGTGTATTCTTGCCACCTCTTCTTAATATCTTCTGCTTCTGTTAGGTCCTTATTACCATTTCTGTCCTTTATCGAGCCCATCTTTGCATGAAATGTTCCCTTGGTATCTCTAATTTTCTTGAGATCTCTAGTCTTTCCCATTCTGTTGTTTTCCTCTATTTCTTTGCATTGATTACTGAGGAAGGCTTTCTTATCTCTCCTTGCTATTCTTTAGAACTCTGTTCAAATGGGTTTATCATTCCTTTTCTCCTTTGCCTTTCACTTCTCTTCTTTTCTCAGCTAATTTTAAGGCCGCCTCAGATAACCATTTTGCCTTTTTGCATTTCTTGTTGTGGATGGTCTTGATCACTGCCTTCTATACAGTGTTAGGAACCTCCATCCTTAGTTCTTCAGGCGTTCTATCTATCTATGCTCTAATCCCTTGAATCTATTTGTCCCTTCTACTGTATAATTGTAAAGGATTTGACTTAGGTCATACCTGAATGGTAGTGGTTTTCCCTACTTTCTCAGTTTAAGTCTGAATTTTGCAATAAGGAGTTCATGGTCTGAGGCACAGTCAGTTGTGGTAGGTGCCAGTTTGTAACTGAGAAAGCCATTGCAATCCCTTAGTTCTGGAGGAGCCAAGAGACAGGAAATACCTTTTCTGGAGCCTGTGAGAACTGGAAATATATAGGAAAGATAACCTGATGTTCCTCTGCTAGGTCCATTTTTCCTCAGATTTGTTTGGCTCCAACTCTTTTCTGAAAATAATGAATTGAAATATTGCCAACCATTGGTTTTCTACACATAAAAGAGTGGGTTGGATTCTGGAGTAGAAACTATCTGACTCCCTCTTCACACCAGAGTTCAATGAGTGATGACTATTCCATAGTATGATATACTGGTGTCCCTAGTCTTCTGCTCTGGAGCTTCCTGGGTGGCTAAGTGGTAAATAATCATACGACCAGTGCAGGAGATGTGTGTTCAGTCCCTGGGTCAGGAAGATTCCCCTGGAGAAGGAAATGGCAACAGTATTCTTGCTGGAAAAAGACAAAGACAAAGGAGCCTGGAAGGCTACAGTCCCTGGGGTTGCGAAGAATCAGATATGACTTAGTGACTAAACAACAACAAACTATGCTATTCTTCCTGGTACTTCAAATATCAGTGTTTTAAGCTCTCTTCTCTTTTTTTATTCAAGGGAAAGGGAGTTAATTTGATCATATGATTTGCATGGGTCCACCATGTACTACTGGGGAAAGTTACATATCGTAAAGGCATTAGTCCATGCTCTCTTTGTTCTTGGAATAATCATTTTTTTCTTTAAGTGTCTCAAAAATTTATAGCATTGAACTTAAATATAGCCTTTAAAATTTTTTTAATTTATTTTTTTAATTGAAGGGTAATATAGGCTTTTACCAGTAAGCCCTACATTGGGAGTGGATGCTGAATTGATAGCTAAAAATAATGTGGCACTTGTATTTTCATTCTGTTATTGTTTATGTGTATTGGTTACTCTTTAGAATTGAGCAGGACCAAGGGACATATGATTGGCAAACAGAACTTCAAAAATTCTGTATTTCTAGTAGTAGTATAAAACCATGGACACCCCACCATGAAAAGGAGAATAGCCGTTTCATTGCCTGTTTTCTAATTGATGAAGCTAAGAAAGTCCATTTTGACTTTGTAGTTGCTTCATTTGAGTTGGTTGAGCTGGAATTTAAGTAACTCTACCTAAGAGTAATCTTTTCATTGTAGAATTTAATTAGGAAGAGTAAATAATGAGAGGGCACTTCCCTTGGAGTGCTGTCTTACTTTGGGCCCTGGAAGAAAATAGATGGCACACTCAAACTGGATGAGTGAAGAAGGACTTATAATTAGACCATTTATAAGATGTGGGCAGGGAAGCCATAAGAAATAGTAAAGTATCCTAGGACTAGTGTTCATGGTCTGAAAAGAAAGGAGTATCACATTTGAAAAGAGTAGCTGTGGTGAGAGCATCTGAGATCTGTGTCCTTTGGGATTCAGATTTAAGATGTGGTCTGCATCTGCGCTTAGGTTGCTCGATTCTGTGGCCTTTCTTTCTTTTTACCAGTTTTCTTCTGGCTTTTTTATTCTTTAAATTTTTGCTTTATACAGTGTTCTGTGGACACACTTCCATATCAGGTCACATAATGCCATCGTATCCTCTGAAGGAAGCACAGTATTCCATTGTGTGAAAGTTCACTAATTTACCAACTTGCGCATTGTGGAAGGATAGTTAGGATTCTTTTTTCCTTTTAAGTTTTTGTCATTATAGACAGTGCTACTACTAATGTCCTTGTATATATTATGTTTTGTTGACTCAGATGCACAGTTTTTCACGTTTTAACACCTGAATTCTTGCAATTGTTATCCAGTCTGGTGGCAGAAATGAACACAATCATCATTGCTTTTGTATGCATCACATTGGTCATAGCTACCTATAGTGTTGCTACTTTATTTAGTTATGGACATTAGTGATGTATTAACATTTTGCTGATTAAAACTTCTTCAGAATTTTCCAATAATTTGATACTGAAATAAAATGTTACTGTTTATGTAGAAAATCATGGACATAGATCAACGATGTATAAAAGCAAGTATCAGCATCAGAATGGCTTGAAAGAAAGAGAAAGTAGAACAGGGGTTGCGAGTTTAATCCCTGACTGGGGAACTAAGAGCCCATGTGCCACACAGGGCAGCTAAATGTTAAATAAAAAGAAAAAAAATTAAGAAAAGGGAATAAAGTAGGATCCTATGTTTCCCTTGTGGTGTTATGATGTTGTAAAACGAACATGCACTTGGAATCCAAGGCTGCTCCAGGAAGGGTGCTGGCCCCAGGCAACTTACCCAGGACCTGAGCAAAATGAAAGTCCTTGAGGAAAGCCAGTTATTTTAACATCCTTCCTGGGGCTTGGGATATCGCGAAGGGAGATAATGCTAAACTGGATTCAAGTAATTGTATTAAAAGTGGGTTTATTATTCTGAACACTGCTCCCTGCCAGACTTGGAAGCCCACAGGAACTATTCCATTGCCTTACTAAAGAGTCAAGACAGGCAGATACACCTAGGTTTTTGAAGGCCGGAAATCCGAAATCAAGGTGTTAGCAAGGTTAGTTCTTTTTGGAGGATCTGAAGGAGAATCTGTTCTATGCCTTTCTCCTAACTTCTGGTGGTTCTGACAATCTGGTGCTCCTTAACTTGTATAAACATATCACTCTAATTTCTGCTTCCATCTCTACATCAACTTCTCCTCCATGTCTTCTTCCCTTTTGTATCTCATAAGAAGACATGTTATTGGAATTGAGACCCACCCAGTTGATCCAAGGTGATCTCAGGTAGAGATCGATAACTTAATTACATCTGCAAAGATTCTTTTCCGAGTAAGTTCACACTCACAGGTTCTGAATATATGTATCTTCTAGGGGTCACCATTCAACCCGTTATTGATGGCCACCTGATCCAGGCAGGCTTCATTCATGGTCATCAAGCTCTTTTTGTAGAGAAAACCTCTATAAACATTAAGACATTGTGGAGAAAAGCAGGACCAAATGATGAGCCATGGGGAAAAAGAGGGAAAGAGAGAAGAGACAGTGAGAGATAGACCGATCTCAGTATCTCAGGGGAGCACGTGGATCCAGTAGAGCCTTAAATCATTTTCATCTCTGGACTTCTCTGTTCCACAAGCTATTGTGTTTTTTTTTGTTTGTTTGGTTTTGTGTAAGTTGATTTGTTTTATCATTTGTATCTAAAAGAATCCTGAATAACACAACTATTAACACATGCGAATTCCTTTTCTTTATCTGCCTTTGGTAGGAAGGGGAAAAGGGATTGTTAGCAAGGGCTTCCTGATGAGTGATTGCTTCCGCTCGAGTTGGAGCAGAGCCTAGACCTTCTCGTAGTGGATTATAGTTGCCTGCTTCCTCATCAGGATGCTCAGTTCTTACGAACTACCATATATTGAGAGTTTTATATTTTCTAACTATAGGACAAAACCTTTGACTATATTATATTTTATCTAATCTTATAGAAAACCTATGGTATAGACAGTATTATCCTCATTTACAGATAAGAAAAGTGAACCTTAGACAGCTGAAATATTGTCTTACAATTAAAAAGGGATTCTATGATGTCGTCACTGTGGTATCTCCAGGACTTATCCCAGGACTTGGCACATAGTAGAGCCATGGTTCTTAAAGTATGTTTCCTGAATAAGCAGCATTAGCATAACCTGGGGTCTCATTAGCGATGTAAATCATCAGGCCTGACTGTACATAGGAACGGAAACTCTTGGGTAGAATCCAGCTCTCCAGGTGATTCAGGTTCCACTAAAATTTGAGGGTCACTGAGTGGGCACTCACTAAGCGTAGAAAAACAGTGACAATACCCAACTTCAAATGGGAGTTTTAGTTAAGGGAGAAGGTTTACTCTAGGTCTGTGGTTTCCCAAGAAATGATCTGACTTCTAATATTAGAGTGACGGAGGATACCTATAGGTACCCTAAACTTATTTTTCTCCTTTGTGTCATCTCAACTGACTGCTGAGTTATTTCTTTGGTGCGTAGAGTTTGGAAACCATTGCAGTACGCTAGTTACAACCACTAACATGTAGAAAGCAAGGACTTCTCACCTTCCGGACGATGGAGGGCTTCAGTCTCTCTTCACCTACACTCCTGAGCTCTGTTCCCGATGTCCCTCTGCCTTTCCTTACAGCACAAGCTTGCAGAGGAAAAAATCATCTTTCACACCATTTAGGCCATTGCTTACCTAATGGGACATATAATGTGATGAAATTGCCACCTGGTGGTTGAGATATGGGACAGTTCCCAAGGGTATAATTATGCAGGCTATTATTGAATATTTTAACTGTACCAACTCCAAAGGCATGCCTGTGGAGTTAGTTAATGTTATGACAAGCTGTAGATTGGAACTGAGATTTTTAACACTTTTAAAATGGCAAAAAAAAACAAATGACTAGATTCAGGGGGAGAAAAGCCCAGCCACTTGATTTTAAAGAAACATTTATCACAGATGCAGGTGTTCAATACACAAAATAAAACATGACTGAAGGACAAGTAGCAAACAGCAATAAATAAAAGCCCAGAGTTAAAAAAAAATTTTGGTAATTGATTCATTTTGAAAACAATGTTCCATTTTATGGATGTAGTATCATATGTAGAAATAACATAATATTGAGAGAAAGTTAAATATCTCTTTACACTAAACCTTGTAAAGTATGTATTTGTTGGAAATTCCAAGACAATTTGAGTCTTTTAGATGCAGTCTCTACTGGGAAGTACTGAAGTGCTGTTAGTTGGGATAGAATAGGCTTTGCTGCAAAAACGAATTAACCTTGAAATATCAGTGACCTAGCATTGATGACCACAAAGGTTAATTTTGGGGACTTCCTTGGTGGTTCAGTGACTGAGGCACTGTGATCCCAGTGCAGGGTCCTGAGTCTGATCCCTGCTCAGGGGACTAAATCCCACGTGCCACAACTAAAGAACCTGCATGCCGCAACTAAGACCAAACACAACCAAAAATAAGTAAATATTTTTTGAAAAGATTAATTTCTGTCTTGTTCTTCATGTCTTCATGGCAGCTCTGTGGGAATGACCGAGGTCCCCGCGGGTGCCCACTCTCCCCCTGCTGGCCCTGCCAGTGTCCGGCTGCCCTCGCCTTCTGTCCTCTCTGCTGGGTGTGGTCCCCCAGCACCCTGGGAAGTCTGACCCCAGCAGCTCCTTCTAGGTACCCCGTGTCCAGGAGGCTCTCATGGGTTACTGAAGTACCCTGTGTCCTTCCTCCTGTTTAAACTGAAATTTGTTTTGAAACTCCCTTCAGAAAATCCCTTTCTCTTCTAAAGGTTGTGCTTCTTCAACTCTTTGCAAAATCATCATTCAAAGCCAGTAGGCAGTGTACTTTGAATAAACCCATGAACTTGAGAAAAAAAAAAAAAATGTCCAGTGCAGTTTGGTGTGTTATGTTAGTTTCCCAGTCATGTCCAGCTGTTTGCAACCCCAAGGACTATAGCCAGACAGGCTCCTCTATCCATGGAATTCTCTAGGCAAGCATACTGGAGTGGGTTGCCATTCCCTTCTGCATGGGATCTTTCCAAACCCAATCTTAGGGGGAAAGCATTCAGTCTTTCACCATCAAGTACGCTATTAGCCATAGGTTTTTAGCTGCTCAAACCTCAGGCTGAAGAGATTTTCTGACAGTTTGTAGCTTTATCATCTGAACATGAGAACGCAGCATTACCAAAGTTAGGGAAGAAAACATACATTGGTTGCTCTGTGTTCTGGTCTAGAAGTGATACACATCACCCCTAATGGCCTGTTGGCCAGAACTTTTCATATGGCCTCGCTTAACTGTGAGAAACTTGGATCTATGAGGGTAATACATGGATTTTTGGTGAGTAGCAAATATCTATGCCCAAAGCACCTATTAGTTCTAATTAATTTGATTTCCTTCTGCATCACCTCAAATCTGTATTCTAATGGCCTGATGGGACTTTAGTTCAGAATCCTCAACTCTCCTAGTACACTCTGATAGAATACAATATTGTCTCTGTCTGCATGGATAGCATCAGCATGTGAGTCTTCATTCTAAAACTGATACCCAGCTTTTACCAAAACATTAAGAGAAAAAATGTTGCTTCAAGTGCTTAAAAGATACTTTCTTTTCAATTATTTCTTCAGGACTAAGTATCAGGCTGCAGTCCATGGGGTTGCTAAGAGTCAGACACGACTGAGCGACTTCACTTTTACTTTTCACTTTCATGCATTGGAGAAGGAAATGGCAACCTGCTCCAGTGTTCTTGCCTGGAGAATCCCAAGGATGGGGGAGCTGGTGGGCTGCCCTCTATGCGGTCTCACAGAGTTGGACACGACTGAAGTGACTTAGCAGCAGCAGCAAGTAAATTAATACACAGAAGAACTTTACAAAAAGATCTTCACGACCAAGATAATCATGATGGTGTGATCACTCACCTAGAGCCAGACATCCTGGAACGTGAAGTCAAGTGGGCCTTAGAAAGCATCACTACGAACAAAGCTAGTGGAAGTGATGGAATTCCAGTAGAGCTATTTCAAATCCTGAAAGATGATGCTGTGAAAGTGCTGCACTCAATATGCCAGCAAATTTGGAAAACTCAGCAGTGGCCACAGGACTGGAAAAGGTCACTTTTCATTCCAATCCCAAAGAAAGGCAATGCCAAAGAATGCTCAAACTACCACACAATTGCACTCATCTCACACACTAGTAAAGTAATGCTCAAAATTCTCCAAGCCAGACTTCAGCAATATGTGAGCCGCGAACTCCCAGATGTTCAAGCTGGTTTTAGGAAAGGCAGAGGAACCAGAGATCAAATTGCCAACATCCACTAGATCATCGAAAAAGCAAGAGAGTTCCAGAAAAACTTCTATTTCTGCTTTATTGACTATGCCAAAGCCTTTGACTGTGTGGATCACAATAAACTGTGGAAAATTCTGAAAGAGATGGGAATACCAGACCACCTGACCTACCTCTTGAGAAATTTGTATGCAGGTCAGGAAGCAACAGTTCGAACTGGACATGGAACAACAGCCTGGTTCCAAATAGGAAAAGGAGTACGTCAAGGCTGTATATTGTCACCCTGCTTATTTAACTTCTATGCAGAGTACATCATGAGAAACGCTGGGCTGGAAGAAGCACAAGCTGGAATCAAGATTGCTGGGAGAAATATCAATAACATCAGATATGCAGATGACACCACTCTTATGGCAGAAAGTGAAGAGGAACTCAGAAGCCTCTTGATGAAAGTGAAAGTGGAGAGTGAAAAAGTTGTCTTAAAATTCAACATTCAGAAAACTAAGATCATGGCATCCGGTCCCATCACTTCATGACAGATAAATGGGGAAACAGTGGTTGACTCTATTTTTCTGGGCTCCAAAAACACTGCAGATGGTGTTTGCAGCCATGAAATTAAAAGATGCTTACTCCTTGGAAGGAAAGTTATGACCAACCTAGATAGCATATTCAAAAGCAGAGACATTATTTGTCAACAAAGGTCCGTCTAGTCAAGGCTATGGTTTTCCAGTGGTCATGTATGGATGTGAGAGTTGGACTGTGAAGAAAGCTGAGCACCGAAGAATTGATGCTTTTGAATTGTGGTGTTGGAGAATACTCTTGAGAGTCCCTTGGACTGCAAGGAGATCCAACCAGTCCATTCTAAAGGAGATCAGTCCTGGGTGTTTTTTGGAAGGACTGATGCTAAAGCTGAAACTCTAGTACTTTGGCCACCTCATGCGAAGAGTTGACTCATTGGAAAAGACTCTGATGCTGGGAGGGATTGGGGGTAGGAGGAGAAGGGGACAACAGAGGATGAGATGGCTGGATGGCATCACTGACTCGATGGACGTGAGTTTGGGTGAACTCCAGGAGTTGGTGATGGACAGGGAGGCCCTGCGTGCTGCAATTCATGAGGTTGCAAAGAGTCAGACACGACTGAGCGACTGAACTAAACTGAAGTAAATTATTAAAATTGAACTAGACCACCAGAAAGTATTAGTACCATTCCTGGGCGCCTTTAGTTTAACCTTGTATAGAAATATCTTTCAGTCAGTTCAGTTCAGTTCAGTCGCTCAGTCGTGTCCGACTCTTTGCGAGCCCATGAATCGCAGCACGCCAGGCCTCCCTGTCTATCACCAACTTCCGGAGTTCACTCAAACTCACGTCCATCGAGTCAGTGATGCCATCCAGCCATCTCATCCTCTGTCGTCCCCTTCTCTTGCCCCCAGTCCTTCACAAAATCAGAGTCTTTTCCAATGAGTCAACTCTTCTCATGAGGTGGCCAAAGTACTAGAGTTTCAGCTTTAGCATCAGTCCTTCCAAAGAAATCCCAGGGCTGATCTCCTTTAGAATGGACTGGTTGGATCTCCTTGCAGTCCAAGGGACTCTCAAGAGTTTTCTCCAACACCACAGTTCAAAAGCATCAATTCTTTGGTGCTCAGCCTTCTTCACAGTCCAACTCTCACATCCACACATGACCACAGGAAAAACCATAGCCTTGACTAGATGGACCTTTGTTGGCAAAGTAATGTCTCTGCTTTTGAATATGCTATCTAGGTTGGTCATAACTTTTCTTCCAAGGAGTAAGTGTCCTTTAATTTCATGGCTGCAGTCACCATCTGTAGTGATTTTGGAGCCCAGAAAAATAAAGTCTGACACTGTTTCCACTGTTTCCCCATCTATTTCCCATGAAGTGGTGGGACCGGATGCCATGATCTTCGTTTTCTGAATGTTGAGCTTTAAGGCAACTTTTTCACTCTCCACTTTCACTTTCATCAAGAGGCTTTTGAGTTCCTCTTCACTTTCTGCCATAAGGGTGGTGTCATCTGCATATCTGAGGTTATTGGTATTTCTCCCAGCAATCTTGATTCCAGCTTGTGCTTCTTCCAGCCCAGCGTTTCTCATGATGTACTCTGCATAGAAGTTAAATAAGCAGGGTGACAATATACAGCCTTGACGTACTCCTTTTCCTATTTGGAACCAAGCTGTTGTTCCATGTCCAGTTCTAACTCTTGCTTCCTGACCTGCATACAAATTTCTCAAGAGGCATGTCAGGTGGTCTGGTATTCCCATCTCTTTCAGAATTTTCCACAGTTTATTGTGATCCACACAGTCAAAGGCTTTGGCATAGTCAATAAAGCAGAAATAGAAGTTTTTCTGGAACTCTCTTGCTTTTTCAATGATCTAGTAGATGTTGGCAATTTGATCTCTGGTTCCTCTGCCTTTTCTAAAACCAGCTTGAACATCAGGAAGTTCACGGTTCATGTATTGCTGAAAACCTGGCTTGGGGAATTTTGAGCATTCCTTTACTAGCGTGTGAGATGAGTACAATTGTGTGGTAGTTTGAGCATTCTTTGGCATCGCCCTTCTTTGGGATTGGAATGAAAAGTGACCTTTTCCAGTCCTGTGGCCACTGCTGAGTTTTCCAAATTTGCTGGCATATTGAGTGCAGCACTTTCACAGCATCATCTTTCAGGATTTGAAATAGCTCTACTGGAATTCCATCACCTCCACTAGCTTTGTTCGTAGTGATGCTTTCTAAGGCCTACTTGACTTGACATTCCAGGATGCCTGGCTCTAGGTGAGTGATCACACCATCATGATTATCTTGGTCGTGAAGATCTTTTTGTACAGTTCTTCTGTGTATTCTTGCCACCTCTTCTTAATATCTTCTGCTTCTGTTAGGTCCATACCATTTCTGTCCTTTATCTTTAATGAGTTAAATTTTAATATAATATAGAAGCAGCAAAAAAGTTAGTCATTCATGAAGGTTTTGGCTCTTTTATCTTAAAATAATGACAGTATAAACCTTTATACTCTTTTCCCCATTGTTGGCTACTAGGAAGCTCAGACCTAGATCGAATGTTTATCACGAGTCAGTACAAAAACTTCTGTATATCACAGCTCTAAATTTTTGAATAGCCTTTGTATAAAGACCCATGGGATATCATTTTATGTGGATCACTATGGAATCGATGTGGGCTTCTCTTGTGGCTCAGCTGGTAAAGAATCCGCCTGCAATGCAGGAGACCTGAATTCGATACCTGGGTTGTGAAGATACCCTGGAGAAAGGAAAGACTACCCACTCCAGTATTCTGGCCTGGAGAATTCCGTGGACTGTATAGTCCATGTGGTCACAAGAGTCAGACACGACTGAGCGACTTTTACTCACACACATGGAATAGATGTAGGCTTTGGAACTGGTTAGCATTTGATCTGAACCCCTGAGTCTAGCAATTCTTGTCTTAGTGACTGTGGCTCAATAACTTTATCCCATTCTTTCTTAGTATGCCACCATAGAGGATTAACTGAGGTCCAGTAGAGTCTAATGGTTAAGAGTTGGAATCCTGAAACCAGGGTGAAGTTTGAGTCCCAGTACTAGTACTTACTGGGATTCCTAGGTGGCAATCATGGTAAAGAACCCACCTGCAATGCAGGATATGTAAAAGCCCCAGGTTGGATCCCTGGGTTGGGAAGATCCCCTGGAGGAGGGTATGGCAACCCACTCCAGTATTCTTGCCTGGAGAATCCCACGGACAGAGGAGCCTGGCAGGCTAGAGTCCATGGGATTTCAAAGAGTCGGACAGGACCAGAGTGACTTAGCATACACACAGTCACTAGTACTTACAAGTCATGTGGCCTTGGCAAATCACTTAACCCTCTGTACTTTGATTTCCTCATCTCTAAAAAAGAGATAATAATAGAATCTATATCCAAAGTTACTGTGAAAATTAAATTGGTTAATATATGTGAAGCCTTTAAAACAGTGACTGGCACAGACTAAAATACTAAATTAGTTAGTGATGGCTATTATTATGATGAAATTAGATGATGTTTGTAGAGAATCTTTTACCTGGTAAGCACCTTGTAATATAGGAGCAGCAAAATGTTAGCCTTTCATGAAGGTATTGACTCTTTTATCATGAAATAATGGAACTGTACAACCGTTGTGCTCTTTCTTCCCTTTACTTTGGCTACTAGGAAACTCAGAGCTGCATGCATGGTCAGTCACTTCAGTCGTGTCCGACTCTTTGTGACCCCATGAGATTACATGGGATTCTCCAGGCAAGAATACTAGAGTGCGTTACCATTTCTTCCTCCATGGGATCTTCCTGATCCAGCGATTGAAGCTACATCTCCTGGGGCTCCTGCATTGCAGACAGAATCTTTACCACTGAGCCACCTGCTCATATTTACATTGAAGAGCAATGTAAATACAATGTAAACTTGTAGTTTACATATATATGTAATATAAAATGCCGAAACTCTCTTTTGAAAGACAGAAGGGTAAAAATAATTTTTAATGGTAGATTAAAATAGGTCAATCTTTGTTATTATACATTTTTTTCTCTCTTCCTTCCATGCCTCCTTCCTTCCTTTCTTCCTTCCTTCCTTTCTTTTTAAGACTGATAGGACTGCTTTTGCTACCAGGCCTTCCCAGGTGGCACTAGTGGTAAAGAATCCACCTGCAGCGCAGGAGACACTGGTTTAATTCCTGGAGAAGGAAGTGGCAGTTCGTTCCAGTATTCTTGCCTGGAAAATTCCATGGATAGAGGAGCCTGGCAGGGTACAGTCCATGGGATTACAAAGGGCCAGGCACTGCTGAGCACACAGCACAAGGGACTGCTACTCTGTACCTCCCGTGTTGCAGGGCTAACCTGTGTACGAGCTAGACATTCTTCTAGAAGGATGCAAGCTGCTAACTGAAATAGTTTTGAAAATACTCATGATTTAAATAACTGAAGAGTTCCCTAAATTTTTAAATGTAGTTTCTTGCCAAATTTCAGCGACTCCTCCACTAAAGCTATCACCTTCCCACCATGACATGAATCTCTGGCACTGACTGGCAAGTAGCTTTCACTTTCTGAGCTCTGCTGTCCCTGATAAATATCTAAATATCTGTGACGAGATACGTGATGTAGAAAAAGAAGTAGAACTTGGCGAGTGCGGGTGCGGTTACTTCAGATGACTCCTGGTTTCTTTTGAACCAGTATACTTCCTTTGCTTGGTAAAGTACACAGTTCCAGAAAGACAAAATACGATTGAAAAGAGTTCAGTGAATCGGAAGAAAACATAGTCGTGGCAGGTTGGCAGTATTGAGTTTTTAGGAACTGTCAGAGGCCAAGTATATGATAAACTTCAATAACTGACAAGATGATGAAGGAGACTAATTGCCCAAAGGTTTGTGGTGGCCATGGATACCTAGGAAGAAGAGGAAATGTGCAGGAAGATTGCAGGCAGCAGGGCTACAAGCAATAGAAAACAAGCAAGCTCTCTCTGATGAATTCTAAGTACTTATTATTTATGCAGTTATTTTTGGAATTAGCCATTTTTGTCACTCAGGATATTTCCTGTGTGGTTTTGGATTGTCAGCTGACCTCGTGCCTGTGGATGTCTTATTTCCACAGTATAATAATAAATCCCTGGATGGCAGGGACCACAGCCATCCTACTTTGTGTTTCTGTCAATGAACAAAGCCAATGGTTCCAGTCCCAGCTCTGCTATTCACTAATGGTGCAAAGGAGGGCAGGTTCCTTGACTGAGCTTGAATTTAATTCATGCAAAGTGAGGCTAATGATATTCATTAGAATTTTGGGGAAGTTTAATGGTGTATAAAATTCTTGGGGATGCTATGTAAGATGCAAATGACAACTATTAGCTCTCCCTCTTACAGTGGCTGATCTCATTGCCTGACATATAATAAGTATAATATTGCCCTGTTGTAGTACATATTGGTACAATATATAGTATTGTATATAAATTATAGTATAAATATTCTATATACGTGGATTTACAGTATATAGCTAAAGTAAAAATATATGGCCTATTCGCATATTGTAAGCTTGGTACAACTTTGTAAACTTTGTTTTGCTATTTATGCATGTACCCATTGTGTATGTATTAGGTATTACATGCCTATGTATGTATTTAATATGCACCAAGAGCCTCAGAAAATGGGATTATTTTGAAAGTTTCCAATTTTAGAGAGGTCTTGAATAAATTCAGCAGACCTACAATCAGCCTTGTGTTCCAGTATTTGCTTGTATAAAAGTACTGTGAGTCTCATTTAACTGCGACCCACAGGTCCAAGGGGGTGTTCCTGGTGGCTTAGGCAGTAAAGAATCTGCCTGTAATACAGGAGACCTGGATTTGATCTCTGTGTCAGGAAGATCCCCTGGAGAAGGAAATGGCCACCCACTCCAGTATTCTTGCCTGGAGAATCCTATGGACAAAGGAGCCTGGTGGGTTATAATCCATGGGGTCGTTAAGAGTCGGACGCAACCAAGTCAGTAATACTTTCACTTCACTTACAAGTCCAAGGTGTCAAGAGAGCATCAGGACGGTTGGAAGCTGAACAGGGTCAAGTTGCACAAAAAGACCATTGGGAGCTAGCTCTCTTTACTGGGGATAGTCACAGTGGAGCTCGGTTGGTGTGACCTAATGGGGATCTTTCATTTTCAATTGCCATTTCTATGAAATCTCTCCTAATTGATGACAGAATCCTAATTCAAGGAGAAGGCTTCCCTGGTGGCTCAGACAATAAAGAATCCGCCTGCAATATGGGAGGCCTGGGCTCCATTGATTCCTGGGTTGGGAAGATCCCCTGGAGGAGGGCATGGCAACCCACTCCAGTATTCTTGTCTGGAGAATCCCATGGACAGAGGAGCCTGGCAGGCTACAGTCCACGGGGTCACAAAGAGTTGGACATGACTGATGCTGGGAAAGATTGAAGGCAGGAGGAGAAGGGGACGGCGGAGGATGAAATGGTTGGATGGCATCACCGACTCAATGGACATGAGTTTGGGTAAACTCTGGGAGTTGGTGATGGACAGGGAGGGCTGGTGTGCTGCGGTTCATGGGATTGCAAAGAGTCAGACAGGACTGAGCAACTGAACTGAGCTGAATTGAGTGACTAAGTACAGCACAGTTCAAGGAGAAAGAACAGTCACCTGTCAGTAATTCCCTTTAAGCCCTCAGCAGACCCTGGCACCACTTTCTCTTCAGGCACTTCTGGTTCTGTGAGGGCAGTGGGAAGAATGGGCGTAGGTGGCTGGTTTGCATGCAACACAGACAGGCATATCAGTCATGCTCAGGGCAGCGTCTCAATCAGAGGCCTTCGGCTCCCTGCGGTGGGCTGCCAATGGCATCTTCTGTTTAGGAACACTATTGATTACACCTCTCCCCTTCTCTTCCGGGAGAGTTTCCGGCCTCATGGCGGTGTCTGGAGAGGAGCAAGGGGAAAGGTGGTTTGTGAGCAGCATGTAGAATTTGGAGCCCAGCTCTAATTTCCAAAGCAGTGGACACAGTGCCACTCAGTGCAGATTTTTTAGAATGGTGATGAGTCGGGGTATATGGGAAAGGAGTGGAGAGCCAGGGATGCCCATGGAAGGGTAGGGAGAATGTCAGTGAGTAGACAAAAAGTGGATTCAGTTTAGACATGAAGATGGTCGGGCTGGGGAGGAGGTCACGCTGAGTGCATTAGCTCTGCCTGGAAGAAATGGGAGAGAGTTGCTGGTTAAAATCATCTGTCCGGAGAAACATAAAATCTGGAAATCTGGCAGGGGCTAAGAGTATAATGGGCCTATTAGTAAACTCTGCTTCTTAATTAATTATCTCTGTGTAGACATTGGTGAGCAAGCAGAAATACCCTTAGAAACCGAGATCTATCATGGAAGAAAATTATTTTGAACATAGGATTGGGGGTGGGAAATGCAGAATTTAATTATTCTTGATTCAGAGTTTGCTATAAGGATGAATAATTAAACACAATCAAAGAAAAAAAAATGTTTTCCCTCCGAGCTAGAGAAACAATGCTAGGGGCGAGACACAGTGAGAAGGAGATTCAAACCAATTTGAGATTATAAGTGAGAAGATAATATAATTTTGTATATTGAATGATTATGGAAATCAAAAATATTCTTTAGTGCTTGACTGCTGTTAAGCAGTTCAGAGGCAGAAATATAAAATGAGGCAAACTTAAACTCCAAAGGCTAGAAAGCACCAAGCTGTGAGAGAAATAAAAAAAGGATTTTCAAGTCTAGACAGATATAGGTTCGAATTTTAGGTCAACCACTTGTCATGTTACTTTTAGTTGAATTCTATGTTTTTCTGAAACTCATTGTTTTATAGGTAATGTGGGGATAATATGTGTGCTGGTATGCTTCCTCCCTACCTTCCAGGTATTTATTAATTTTCTACCCTTTTCTGACATATTCTGCGCTGCAGACACTTAACTCTGTGTTTGCTTCCGCGCTGGGCTCCCCTCTCAGGTGAGTTCTGGTTGGGACTGACCAATGGGAGATACTAGCAGGTTGAAAGCTACATCCAGGTGTTTCTCACTTTCTCCCTGCCTTTGTACCAGGTTGGAGAAGGCAGTGGCACCCCACTCCAGGACTCTTGTCTGGAAAATCCCATAGATGGAGGAGCCTGGTGGGCTACAGTCCATGGGGTCGCTAAGAGTTGGACACGACTGAGCGACTTCACTTTCACTTTTCACTTTCATGCACTGGAGAAGGAAATGGCAACCCACTCCAGTGTTCTTGCCTGGAGAATGCCAGGGACGGGGGAGCCTGTTGGGCTGCCGTCTGTGGGGTCGCACAGAGTCAGACACGACTGAAGTGACTTAGCAGCAGCAACAGCAGTTGCACCAGGTCTCTGGGAGCAGTTTTGCCTTCTGTCTTGTCATGACCAGGTCTCTTACCAAGTGGACCCTCCTCATGGTTCCTATATGGTTCCTATATATTACTGGGCTCCAATAATGTTTTCTCATTGTGCCTATCGACCTGGAGAAATCAGGTATAAGTCGACCATTGTTGCTAATCACTCAGTGTCTCACATTCATTGTTTGTGCTCTTAATCGTGTCCACCCCCACCGACTTGAACCACCTGCGGTGAATCCTGTGTTCTGATGCATCCCACACTGATACATAATGGTTGTTGAATTTCAAAGAAAATGTTACAAAGTATCCTCCCAACAAATACAGAAATGGGTATGCACACCAGGCCTCCCTGTCCATCACCAACTCCTGGAGTTCACCAAGACTTACGTCCATCGAGTCAGTGATGCCATCCAGCCATCTCATCCTCTGTCATCCCCTTCTCCTCCTGCCCCCAATCCCTTCCAGCATCAGAGTCTTTTCCAATGAGTCAACTCTTCTCATGAGGTGGCTAAAGTACTGGAGTTTCAGCTTTAGCATCAGTCCTTCCAAAGAAATCCCAGGGCTGATCTCCTTCAGAATGGACTGGTTGGATCTCCTTGTAGTCCAAGGGACTCTCAAGAGTCTTCTCCAACACCACAGTTCAAAAGCATCAATTCTTCGGTGCTCAGCCTTCTTCACAGTCCAACTCTCACATCCATACATGACCATAGGAAAAACCATAGCCTTGACTAGATGGACCTTTGTTGGCAAAGTAATGTCTCTGCTTTTGAATATGCTGTCTAGGTTGGTCATAACTTTTCTTCCAAGGAGTAAGTGTCTTAATTTCATGGCTGCAGTCACCATCTGTAGTGATTTTGGAGCCCAGAAAAATAAAGTCTGACACTGTTTCCACTGTTTCCCCATCTATTTCCCATGAAGTGGTGGGACTGGATGCCATGATCTTCGTTTTCTGAATGTTGAGCTTTAAGCCAACTTTTTCACTCTCCACTTTCACTTTCATCAAGAGGCTTTTGAGTTCCTCTTCACTTTCTGCCATAAGGGTGGTGTCATCTGCATGTCTGAGGTTATTGATATTTCTCCCGGCAATCTTGATTCCAGCTTGTGTTTCTTCCAGTCCAGCGTTTCTCATGATGTACTCCGCATATAAATTAAATAAACAGGGGACAGGGAGGCCTGGTGTGCTGTGATTCATGGGGTCGCAAAGAGTCGGACACGACTGAGCAACTGATCTGATCTGATCTGATATGATTCACTTCTTGACAAGTCCTCCAAAGATGGTGTGGTAGGTTGAATAATAGCTCCCAAAGATGTCCAGGTCCTAATACCTGGAACCTGTGTATCTTACCCCATATGACAAAAGAGATCGATAGATGTTATTGAATTAAAGATCTTCAGATGAAGAGATTAATTTTAGATCATCTGGTTAGGATCTAAATGCCATCACAAGTGTTCTTATAAGAGAGAGAAGAGATAAAATTGACCCAGAAAAGTAAGACAAGGTGACCACTGAATCAGGATGCTCACTGCTAGCTTTGAAAATGGAGGAAGGGACCAAGAATCAACACACGCCTAGAATACAGCTCTTGGAGCTGGAAAGGTGACATAATGGTCTTCCCCCAAGCCTCTGGCAAGAGCATGACTCTGACAACACCTTGAAGTTGGCCCAGTGAAACTGATTTTTGGACTTCTCATCTCTAGAACTGTAGAATAAATCTGTGTCTTTTTAATCCACCAAGTTTGTGGTAAATTGTTACTGCAGCCATAGGTAACCCTCAACGAATATCCCAAGGTACAGGACTTAGCTTGTAGATTGCAGCCTCAGAATGCAATCCTCAGCTACCATATCCTTTTTCATGATGCACTCATCTGAACCAAGATATGAGACTGATGCATAAAATCACAGTGACATCTCATCCCTTCCGCATGAGAGATCTCACTCTCCTATTGACTGAAAGACATGTGAAACTGACCAGTCTGTTTTCTCACTGTAAACAGTCAGTCTTGGGAAATCAGTCTGCAATCAGGATGCCAGGATAGTGATTTATAATTGAAAAAAAAAATTGCCACCTAGATGGGAATCTTTAACATTTTCACAGTGTTTCACAACATTTTCACAAACATTTCATCCGTTTTCCACTCTCCAGCAGACAAATCTGGAAAGACAAATCATAGCTGAAGGTTGTTTGTGGAACATTAACTCTGAACAAGGGCAGTTAGATTAATTACTTGCTGAATGGCAACAGACTTGGAGAATGAAGCACTTGGACTCTTTTGGCTAGAATCTTACTATCCATCTCCCTTGTAGGGCACACTGTGCTGCAGAACCAGGATAGGTGTGCTTGTTTCGTAAGATTCCCTCTCTCCTAGGCCAAATCTAGATGGTCAATAAAAAATTAATAGCCCCTGTAATTTTTTCTCATGAGGGTATCCATCCTTCCACCTGTTTTGAGGGATGTGTGGAGCTGCATTCTAGCCAGTATCGAGTTTTGCTGGGATAGAACCCATATAGTTCCTTTAGAGTTGCATATCTCATTATGTGTTGGTATGATAATAAAATGGACAATCTTATTTTCTTTCAAGTTGTGGTGGAGAGATTTGCTTCACCATTTTCCCATAAACTGATAACAGATCTTATGGGGATTGTACAAGGTAATGTATAAAGAGGGCTCAGCTCTGCTCTATAGAGAAGGCAATCAATAAACGTCATTCCTCTTGTCGTGTTCCCCGAATGTCTGGAGTGTAGGATGGTGTAAGGATATGCTGGGAGGTTAAAATTCAGAATGAGAACATCAGAACCTGTCATCCTCTGACAGTCTTAAACATCTCAGGGAAGCAGGAAACCCAGTATTTAGAGCTCTGTTTCTTTGTTCTTTTGATGAAACATATATTGTTCATGAAAGAAATCTTTTTTTTTTTTTTTTCACTCTGATCTAACTGTAGAGATACTTTCAGGCTGGGACAAGATTTCATTATTACAGAGACTTATGAAATTCTCAGTAGGCAAACACATCTTGAAAAGACAATGTTTTCATTTTGCATATTGATGTAGTGTAGAAAAATAAAATTAAATGATACATGTATTTCATTCAAAGGCTTATACATCAGATTTTATATAATAGCCATCTTTTCCCTATATATATTACAATTCCTGAAATATATTCCCATAAAAATTCAGAGCTAGAGAATGAAAATATTCATCCTCAAGAATGTAGCAGGCTTAACATTATATAATTAACCAGGTACTAGTAATTTCCTAGTAAAACAGTCTGATAAATTGTCACATACAATACTATGTTTAGAATACAATGTAGCAGAAAGAAATGATCTCAGATTTCAGCCAAACAGATATGGTTTTAAGTATTGGCTTGGCACCAAAATCTTTATCACTAAAATGAAGTTGATAAATAAAATCATGTAGGTAGATAATTTGGTTCATAAATAAGTGTTGGTTAATAATAATGAGAATAACAACTGCATTTTCTTGTTGATGATACGGAATGTAATGTACAGGACAAAAAGCCAGTTTTTAAGATTGATTTATTTATGGCTGTGCTGGATCTTGGCTGCTGTGGTGGGCCTTCTCCAGCTGTGGCGAGCAGGGGCTGCTCTCTAGTTGCCGTGTGTGGGTTCCTTACTGCAGTGGTTTCTCTTATTTCATCGAACCTGCATCTCCTGCATTGGCAGGCGCATTCTTTACCACAGAGCCCCCAGGGAAGCCTAGGACTAGAAAATTGACCATGATTTATGGGAGGAGAAAAAACACTTTTGTAGAAAAATACATAATGATTTTTTCCCCCCAGTTTTGAAGTTTATCAGCTTTAAATAGTCTTTTCCCCTATGCCTATCTTATTCTCTAACCTGGTCTCTGTAGACATGTTTATTAAAGGTTGTGAATTCAACGATAATAGATATACTGTATTGTACCTGATGCCTACAATAAAGAAGTGCTTTTTTTTTTTTTTTTTTTACAATTTAAGAATCAGGGGAGAAGATGGATTTTAGTATAATGGAAAACTGCAGGCATTATTCCAAGGGCTTATATTAAATCACCTAGTAGTGAGCTAAGTCAGTATTTGATGTTGCTTGGCTATAGGGAATGAAGGACAGTGATTTTGGGAAAAAGTAGCAGAGTTTTGTTACCTAATCCTCTAGAATTCCTAGAAAAGATTTAATTAATGGAAGTCTTCCTTCACCTGAGTATCTGTCTCCTAATCACAATAGTGAACATTTTCATATTGTCTTGCTATAGTATTTGATGCAATTGCTTCAATACAGAGTAAAGACAAGTGTTCAGATATTATTATTATACCCCTTTCCCTAAGTTGTTATAGTTTGTTTTGTTTTATAGCTGAGGCAACAGAAGCTCATTTTGTTAGACTGTTTTCCAAGTCAACTTAATTGAACTTTGGATAGGAGTTTCCTTTCACTGGAAAAATACCTGGTTCAATTATTTGTGGATAAAGTAAGTGGATCAAGAAAGTAGGCAACAGATGAAAGAATTAGATGGAAGCTTCTAGGACATAGACCTGTAGGATAGTGCCAAGATGCATGGTTAAGTTAGTGCCAGAAACAGTTACTTTTATGTCACAAAAAATGTCACCACTGTGCAGAGTGGGGTTAACCCAGGCTACTAAGTAATACCAAGTTCTCCTCTACTCTCCTTTTTTTCTCCATCTCTAGGTCTCTTCTAATTATCAAACCTGAGTAGAAATAATAGGGATAGAAACCCTACAGAGGTTAAGAGCTTAGCTTTGGAATTCAGTAGGTTTGGTTCTGAATTCTAGTCTATTTCTGAATTCTACTGTTTTTGAGCTGAACTTTGAGCCTCAATTTCTCATCTATAAAACTGACCTAATAATAGAACTCACCTTAAGGGGCTGTTGTGATGAATATTCATCACTGAGTATAAAAATCTAAGCACCATGCCTGACATACAGCAAGCACTTAATAAAAGATGAGTCCACTGCCATTGTTTTCAAAGCTAATGAGGGTTTTTTTTTGCCTCTGCTTGATCAACTCATCCATTCATTCATTCAACAAATGTTTTAGTAGTTACTCTTTCATGAGGTCCCATGTGACCAACTGCAAAAGAATCATCAGAAAGAGAACAAGAACGGCTAAGGTAAAAAGGACTAAGGGTGTTCTTGTGCTCCCTTTCTGCTTTTCTTTGATGAGTAATCACCATTTGATCAAAAATTCACCTGCCACGATCCATTACGTGCCCCCAAAGATATAAGGCAGATGGACATGTTGACAGTATAACGTGTGTTATCTGAATTTGAGGAATTATTAAGAATTTTTCTAATTCTTCATAATTCTCTGTGTCTACATGAGTAGAAAGCTGTTTCATTTTATTTTGGCCCAAATCGTTTTAATGAAAGCCTAAGTTTGTTTTTAAAGAGCCAGCTTTAGAGCTGGACCACAAAAACATGTCCCAAAGTGAAAGTGAAAGTCGCTCAGTCAGGTCTGACTCTTTGAGACCCTTGGAATTCTCCAGGCCAGAATACTGGGGTGGAGAGCCTTTCCCTTCTCCAGGGCATCTTCCCAACCCAGAAGGTGAACTGGGGTCTCCTGCATTGCAGGCAGGTTTTTTTACCAACTGAGCTATCAGGGAATGGGGTGTAAAACAGGGAAAGGAGCCTGTTCTCCACCGAGTAGTTCCCTAAGGAGAGTCCCTCTAAGTTGTTCTGAGACCCCTAAAAGATGAATTACTATTTGGAGACAGATCTTTTTAACTCATGCCCAAAGGAGCATGTTGTACTTAGAAAATACCTACTTTATCAACTTGATTATTTTTATGCCAGACTTCTGAATGAAGCCTTTACCATGAGCAAGGTGGAACTGACAAAGCAACCAGCACTCTTACATGGCTGAGCACCAAGCAACGTGACCTTTCATCTCTCTTAATTGCTTTTCTCTTATTAATCCTGATCTGTCTATTATTGACTGTACCATTATGCCATGCTTCTAATGACTTCTCCTGGGAGGATCAAAATTTATTTAATATTTGGAATACTCCTTAGAGGAAGAAGTTGGAAAAAAATAGTATTAATTAAAGGTAGCATTTCTCAGGCTTTCCTAACTAACCATTGCTTCTATTAAAATCCTAATCATCTTTTAAAGTATAAATTAAGTTCTGTACCCTCCACAAGTTTTGTTGGACTATACCAGTTTAATGATTATATTTTTGCTCATATTGATCACTTGACTCAATTTGAATTTAGTATTCCACTCTAATCTATGGCAGATTGTTTGTATAGATCATCTAAGGTCCTTCACTGAGTTGTCAGCTCTTTGAAATCAGAGACAAGACTTATTCTCCGGTATTCTCATAGTGATAAAACACTTTTCTCTTTGTCAACAATAAGTTTAAATTGTAACTATATTGATAATATTAATGCTATTTTATACTTTTGTTATTTGTAGGATTTTACAAAACATTTCCATGAGCATTATCATTTTAGACCCTCCTAACTTTCAGCTGCCCAGTGAGTGAAGTATTTAATTTTATAGATAAGGAAATGTAATCAAATGAAAATTTAAGTTGCTTATTATAAGTCTTGACATACCATAGAATGTATGATCATAGAATGTTGCTATTGTTTATTGTTGTTGTTTTTCTGTCATTGTTAACTCTGACTTTCCTTTATTGTGGTTAATACATAAACGTTTCTATAGAAGGCCCAAGAGGGATCAAAACTATGGGATGAAAGGGCAGATTATGCATAAAGTCTTGCCTTTGGATATGCGTGTGTGACTCCTTCCAATAGGAAGAAAAAAAGAGTGTGGCGAAAAGAAGGGCCACTGCTAGCACGTAAATGAGATAGAGAAAAGCCCTCCTCCTCACCCTCCCTTTCTCCCCCACAGATAGACACAGCACTGGATTGATGCATGAAACCGTTCGCTCCATTTGCTCAGTGCTCTTGCACACGAGCAGCCTGTTTGTGCATTGTAATCCGGGATAAATAATGAGAGCAGGGTGGCTGTGCAAGGGTCCAAAGCAGACACTGATAGAGAATCAATAAGTGATACTGGAGACATTTGTTGGGAGGTTCAGTAGAGGAAGGTATATAAACCAACAGGAATATTTAGAAGGACTTTTTTTTTTTGGTCATAGAAGTACAAATAATCCTGTTACGGCTCTTTAGACCCATGTACCCTGGGACTTTAAGTCTTTTTAATAAGCAGAGAACAGAATTTAGGAAAGATGATTCTATTTTGACCTCAAGTCAAAAGACTTGAGATCTTAAAAATACTACCATTCTTTCAGTATGTGAGTTATTTTCATCGTGTGTCTGTCTCATTCTTAAAGATACCTTTTAAAATTTCAAAAAGAAAAGGCATCCTTTTCCCAGAAAAAAAAAATATACTGACATATGTACCTAAGTATTCCACAATTAATTTCAGTGTTGGATACATTCTTGAATTTGGTGCAGTTTTCTCAACGCTAGCTATTCATCACAGTTATTGGAGGTTCTTTAAAATGGATGGATTGTCTGCCTCTACTCTAGCAGATTCTGATTAGTAAGTTTGGGAAGAAGCCTCATACACTTGAATCATTTCCTTACATATGAGATGACATCAAAGAGAGAAAAAGTCAACAGACAATGACAAGAAAAGAAATTAAAGGCTATTCTACACTGTTGAACATAAATCACTGGAGAACTTGTAATACAAATAAATTAGATGAGTATCTGAAAAAACACATATCTGGAGTGGCTTTATCATATTAACAAAAATATTACTTTCATTTTGTTTATAGTACTCATGAAAATAGATAACGGAAAGCTATGGGCAGAGGAAGGATTTGTAGAATATGGTACAGGGAGGAAAGGTTTGCAGAATGTAGCACGGAGTGGAAATTGTTGTTTCCACTGTTGATAGCATCTAGGAAGTAACCTGGGAAATTGATCAGTCTGGAGGCACAGAGACTTCTAGAAGACGATACTGTGTTTTCACTTTGCCAGGTTTTAGACCGTACAGACAGTTGAATAAAATTATTCAGTTCATTTTGGATGTAAAACTAATTAATAAGTCATAAAAGAATGATGAGTGATAATGAAATTATAAGCAACATTCTCTGATTGATAGAACAACAAAAAATCTCTTAAAAGGAAGTTAGCAGGTTTGCAGTGAGATGTTTTGAAATATTTTTTAACATTTCCTTCATGGATTTTCATTAGGAAAACAAAATATACCATTTGCAAGAACTATTCTTTGCTGTCTCACCCAGAGAAAAGCTTTGGGTACAAAGTGTTAGGCTGAATGCTAAAAATAAAAATGTTTTTTGAGGCCAAAATCTCCATCACCAAGTGTTAATTCATGCCCTATTTTTTTTTATCAGTTTAATGACAATTTCAATATTAATATTGTAAATATAACAAATGTATACATGTTAATTAAAATGCTAGGTCATTGTTGCAAGTTTGCTATGACAAACCTAGACAGTGCATTACAAAGCAGAAATAATGCTTTGCACAAAGGTCCATATGGTCCAAGCTATGGTTTTTCCAGCAGTCATGTACTGTATGAGAGCAGGACCAACAAAAAATGATGCAGGAAATTTTTCATCAGAAGAAAATTTCTTTCTATAACTTGTTCCTTTTAAATATAACCTGTAAAGGTGTTTTATAGCAGAATTAAGATAAGAAAATTCACTGAACACCCTTATATGTAAACAACTGGAGTAGCAGAGTATTATGGAGAATATCAATTTCAAGAGGTAGGATCCCTGGATTCTGAGGTGTGTTATTTCTCTTCTCACAGCCTCAGTTTTTATAAATTTGTGCATGGTGCAAGGGGTGTATGTAGGTGTGTGCGCATGCACAGAGGGGTTGTCCTATCCTGGAAGAGCACACATTTACTAAAAAGGCATTAGTCAAGTGTCTACTTAATTAAAGTATGACAATAGACCCTGGATATGTGGATGTGATGATGACAGCCCTGGGACTTGCCTCGTGGTCCAGTGGCTAAGAATTTGTCTTCCTGTGCAAGGAATGTGGGTTTGACCCCTGGTTGGGGAACTAAGATCCCGCATGCGTTGGGCTGGCAAGTCCTGACACAAGCAGAAAAAATAAAATTAAAAACCTTTAAAAAATGCATCTGAAGTCTAGTGGTGCAGCAGGATGGTAGCTATGATAAGGGAGCGTACAGAGCAAGTGAAATGTACTGAGTTCTGTGAGGAGAAGAGCTTGAGGACTATAAGGTTTCTAAGTTTCCCTCAACTGCTTTTTAAGATGAATCCTTCTTTAGGATTTGATGGTGGATAGGACAGGGGTCCAGAACATGGCCAGAAACTGGAACCCCACCTGGAACTGGAGGGAATGATTGAGTCTGGGAGAATAGGAGCATCAAACTTTTACTGCCTGATTGTGTCTAAATCTCCCTACTTCCCTAACCAGGTAAAGTCTGCTCTGTGCACACAGGCCTCGTGCAAGTGGGTGCTTTGCAGAAATCAAGCGAAAGCAACCAAGTTCCAAGTCTGAGGTGATATGATTAGAGATAGAATAACCTTCATAAGGCGACATGAACCATCCGCTTAACAGGATACTGAATCCAGTGGTGACTCAGCGAACTGTTAAGCAGGTAGGAATTTGCGGAAACTTCAGGTTGGCTTCTACAGAAGAAATAAGAATAATTTTCCATTTTTCTTCTCTCAAGCATCACTCTTCACACATTCTCACCATGCTCTGCTCCAAGAAGCCAGCCTTCCTGGATTCTATCCAAGGGTTCTCTGGCCCTCTGACCTCTGATTTGGTTTGAACAGTGGGAAGCATTAGCCAGCAGGTAAGAGGAGGGAGAAGGAGGAGTTGGGGGGTTTAGTTCCTTGATCTCCTTTCTGCGGAGTTCCGTGGGTTGCTTGCCTCCCTCTACCACAGAGCGCAGGTCCTGGCAGGAGGTGTTGTCCACTGTCCCATGGTCCCTTCATTCCTAACGGTGACGACAGCTCTCCTGCAGTTGCTAACTCTGGGTTACTGCACGGCTCATCGAGATTTCCTTACAAACACCCTCACTTATAAAATAGTTTATTAAACTCTCCTCAGGATACCTACTTCGAGTGTACCAACTGTTTGCTTTTGGAAGCCTAGTATAAAAGACCTTAAATATGTAAGTGTCCTTACATATACTTTAAGCATATAGTGATGGATAGTTTGGAAACAGAAATGTATGAAGGATAAATAACTCAAAAATAATGAAAAAATTAGTGGTACTCAGTATGATGGTAAAGTGAATAACACTATTATAAGCACTACAAATGAGTTCAGCAAAGTTTTGGCAAATAAAATCATAGATGTTTGTGTCACAGAGAATTGGTTTGATAACCTTATTTTCTAGATGAAAAACAGACCTTCCAGGAAGAAACTGATTTTCTCAGTAACCCTGTTTTTTAGTGGCAGAATATGAATGAGTGTGTATGAATGTCTATGTATATATGTGTGTGTGTGTGTGTGTATACATGCAAATTCTCTTATTCTCTTGTCTCTGATCAGTAGCTGAGAATCTTATAGAAGTGACTTCATGAGTTCGTCTCAATTACTCTGTATTGTTTTCCCAGCAAATTGTTATGTATCTCTACCTTTTTCAATGTCTTGCAAAGCTTTCTGACTTATTTGATGACTGTTTTCCAGGGAAGGTATTTTTTTTTTTTTTCTTTTGGTGGGGAAGAAAGGGGAAGCCATCTTGTGAGGATCATTGCAAAAAATCGGCAGGTAAAAACAAAGCTATCTTGAGATGTGCAACATATTAGTTTACTGACTTGCCCCTCAAATCCACTCTGTTTATAGTGTGCATGGGTTTCAATTTGGTGCCTCAGATATGTTCCATATGACGCTGAAATTGAGCTTCGATTAAAAAGAGTCAAAACTGAGAATATTTAGTCCATGGATGCTAAGCTAAGTGTGTCAGTACCTGATGTTTGTTCCTCAAAATCTAGTTCAAGGAATTCCTGTATCACAGTCACTTGGATTCTTTTTAGTAATAACACAGATTCTTCAGCCTCACCTGAGACCTACTTAATCAGAGCTTCTCGGAGTGGGGTCCAGGATCCTTATTTTTAATACATTTTCTGAAACAACGTTGATGTACACACATGTTTGAAACTGTGACACTAGGAAGAGGAATATACATCAGAATTGCTAAGTGCATTCAGCCTGATATTTGTTTGGTCATTATTGATGAAAGCTGGCTCTTTAAATGTTTTCCCCAGATGCAGTGGCTATCTTTCTTGGATTTAGGTGAACAGGTAAGTTAGGTCTGTGTATATATTGTACACTGGATTTTTGATAACAAACTTGGATCTCTAGCAGAAGTAACTTTCCAGCTTCTGTGGAGCTGAATGAAAAATATAACCACTGATTGATGGCCAGACCCCTGTGATGTTTTGAACTTTTAAAGAAGCTAAGACTGGGTGGCTGATTTGTGGTTGAAGGGGGCTAAACATTCTCGCCAGTAGTTCAGGGAACCTGCTGCTCCCTAAGCTGGCAAAGAAGAGAAATCCTTGAGGCAGAGGTGCTTCAATTTGCATGAGCTGTACGAAGCACACCTCCCATTAGCTGGCTGTTGCCTCTCTTGATGACTACCTTTGGGAGGAGATGGGGGTTGTGAACTTTGAAGTGGATTATTAATTATTCATGCCTCCTTCGCCTGGACGGAGGTAACCTGCATCTCAGGAGTCGGGCCCAGAATTCATTATCTTCGTGTTGATGTTTGCAATAAAAATAACACTGAATATTAATCCTTTCACCTTCATTCTTAACTCCTCTTCCCCCTCCTCTGTTCTCTAGATAGATTGTGGAAAATCATGGCTCTCCCTTAATTCTCCCATCCCCGATACTCCTGGGCCGTTTATCGTTTATTCAATTATTTGGAGGTTCATTAAACTGAGAATTAAGTTCAAGGGCTAGTTGCCTACTTGAAAACTCCACAGAATGCAGTATTTCCCTACTCAGACTTTCAATTCATTTTTTTTTTAGCATGATTGTGCTAATTATGTCATGATGAGCGAATCGTCACCTGTCCCTTTTTTAATTTTTATATTTTAAAATTTTTACAGTTTTGTACTTTTCCTGTTCCTTAGGAAGAGTTCTCTACAGCTGTTGCTGTCAGCTTTAGTCAGGGTGTTATAGTAAAAGCAGAAGACTTGTTCTTGTCAAGTGTATATGTCAGTGCATTTGAGTTTACCTGTGTGTGTGTGTATGTGCCTCTTAAGTCTGTCTGTGCATTTTTCTTTCTAAGGGAGCCAATGGATAAATCATTACTTATGAAAAGTATAAGTTAATGAAGTGGGAGGTCATTAAGCCCTTGGAACAAAGAATAGTCTGCCTCATTGTCTGATATGTGGAGACAAGGATTGATTCAGAGGTAGGTTATGATTAGTTTGCAAAAGAATCAATATGAAGATTCATAAACAGGAAAGGGAAAATGTAAAGAAAAGAAAAGTATGACATGACGATAATTAATGAACAAATGTAATGACAGTCACAGGTTAATGCCAAGAAATTTATGTGATCAGTGTTGATGCTTCTAGCCATCGCCTTCTTGGCTTTGTTCCGACTTGCCTTTTTCTACTTATTCTCTCTGCGTTCTTCTTTCTCTCTTTTTTTCTTTCTTTTTATTAACTGCAGTATATAGTTTATACTAGCGTTCACCCTTGATGTTGTATGTGCGGTGGGTTATAGCAAATGTGTGTGTGTGTGTGTGCTCAGTCATGTCTGACTCTTTGCAACGCCGTGGACTGGTAGGCCACTAGGCTCTCTGTCCATGGGATTTCCTAGGCACGAATACTGGAGTGGGTTGCCATTTCAATGTATAATATACCCATAAGCTCATCATCACAGTATCACATAACACACTTTCATTGCCCTAAAAATCCCCTGTTGCTTCACCTGTTTTTCCTCCCAGACCCCTGCCCCCAGAACTTCTGGCTACCACTGATTATTTTACAGTCCCTATAGTTTTGCCTTTTCCAGAATGTCATGTAGCTGGAAGAATACAGTGTAAAGCCTTTTTGGACTGGCTTTTTTCACTTAGCAATATGCATTTGTAGTTCCCTTATATCTTTTTGTGGTTTGATGGCTCATTTCTTTCTGTTGCTGAATACTGGCACTCTGTATGGATGTATACAATTTGTTTATCTGTTACCTAGTGAAGAACATCTTGGTTGATTTGGCAAATTTGAATAAATCTTTTATAATTATCCAAGTGCAGAATTTTATATGGACATATGTTTTCAACATAAAGTGGGTATATACCAAGGAGTGTGATTGCTGGATTTTATGGTAAGACAATGTTTAACTTTGCAAGAAACTGTCAAACTGTTTTTCAAAGTGAAACTACCATTTTGCATTCCTACCAGCAAAGAATCAGAGTTCTTGTTGCTCCATATCCTCACCGGCATTTGGTGGTGTCAGTGTTTTGGGTTGTAACCTATCTAACAGCTATGTAGTGGTATTTCCTTGTTTTAATTTGCAATTCTCTAACAATGTAAGATGTTGTTGAGGATCTTGTCATATTCTTATTTACCATCATGATGTATTTTCTTTGGTGCGATATCTGTTCAGATATTTTGCTCATTTTTAAATTGGGTTGTTTTCTTTTCTACTGTTGACATTTAAAAGCTCTTTAAATATTGTGGATATATTTTGCAAATATATTCTCCCAATCACTGGTTTTTCTTTATATTCTCTTAATAGTCTTCTACATTATAGAATAATTTTAATGAAGTCCTACTTAGGATTATTTTTCATTTCAAAAATTATGCTTTAAGCGTCTTTTTGCATCTTATTTTGTCTTTTTCTCCATTTCTGAGAACTCAAAATGCAGTTCTGTATGACCTGTGGTCTTGCCATTTTCTAGTCATATGATCTTGAACAAATTTCATTTCCGCTCTAAATTTCAGTTTCCAAGTTCTTTGTCTATAACATGGAAATAATAATGCTGTGTTTTTTTTTTTTAGTGTGTTTAAAGGGTTATGTAAGACTGCATTGAAAATCACCATTCAAACTGTAAGTTTCTTTGTTATTTTATTTTTCCTTATCTTCCTCATTTGTCTTTTTCACCATTTTCTGTTACCTAGCCTTGAATATTGGAGAAGGCAATGGCACCCCACTCCAGTACTTTTGCCTAGAAAATCCCATGGACAGAGGAGCCTGGTGGGCTGCAGTCCATGGGGTCGCGAAGAGTTGGACATGACTGAGCGACTTCACTTTCACTTTTCACTTTCATGCAATGGAGAAGGAAATGGCAACCCACTCCAGTGTTCTTGCCTGGAGAATCCCAGGGACGGTGCCTGGTGGGCTGCTGTCTATAGGGTCGCACAGAGTCGGACATGACTGAAGCGACTTAGCAGCAGCAGCAGCAGCCTTGAATATAGGAGACATATTTGCCACTCATCATGTACATGAATAAATAATTCTTTCGCTGAACTGGTAGTTAATAGCAAGTTTCATGTATATGAACCCAACCAAAAGAAGCTTTAAAAATAATCTAAACGGACTGTTAGCACCTTAAGTCAGTTGAACTGAGAGGTGAGTGATGTGTGTGTGTGTGTGTGTGTGCTTTTCCATCTTGCAACAGGCCTTTTGGTACTCTAGGCCTAGTGAGCTCAGAGTAGTCCAAGATCACATTTTAAAATGAAAATTAATCCAAGGTCATATTTTAACCCTAAAATTAATTTGACAGAACAATTCCATTGTGGGCCCTCATACCCAACCTTGTCATAAATATTGGCTCAACAATGCCTCAGATCCATCGAGGCAGTGGTTTTCAAACTGTGTTCTGTCGAGATGTTGAGGTCTGATCATATGTGTGTCCTGCAGTTGTTCGGGGAGGGAAACAGTACTGTCAGGACTCTGAGACCACCCTCCTGACTTCATGAGAACAGTTTTGCTGGTTTTGGTTAAGTTCTCATGTAAAATCGTGCTTGAAGAAATGTTTTTTCCTGCTAACAAATTTTTTCTATAAATCAGAATTATAAGCTGAAGTTCAAGATTCTAATGAGTTCACTGGTACTGTGTCTTACAAACTAGAGAATATACATCAAGTCTGTTTATTGGAAGAATTATATTAAATGCATTAGTTGTTTTATGTGACTAGAATGCCATTGGGTATGTTATCCAAGATATGGTGTTTGAACAGTGAACTATTCTTACCTTAAAGCCTTCTGTTTTTATAACCGCCTATGACAGAGCCACTATATCTTGTCACTAGTTCAACTCAAGTTGAAAAGCACTTATTCCCACACTCTAATATGTTTTCTCTCTCACTTGATTTATAAACCTGGCCTTTATATTTTGAGAGCCAAGGATGTGGATGTAAGACCTGAGATATAAATGATGGGGTTGTTTATTATTCTCTTCCTTTTCCAAAGAGACAGATCAAGCAAGAGTTACAAGCAAGAATTGTATGAATGGGAATAAAAAGGACGCCTCAATGGAAACATTAAACCCATTAATTTTAGATGTTTAGTCCATTAATTTCTACTGATCCACCCTTTGGAATATCTTCTGTATCTGGTCCTCTGTTTCTATTCCCACAACTTCCCTCCTTCCAAATGTTTTTCAATTCACGTAATTCTCCCTGTGTTCATTCCCTCTCACCTTTAATTCATTCTACACATGGCCTTGAAAATTAACTTTTTAAAATGCTAATCCTATACTGTTGCTTTAAGGCTAAGAAAAAAAAAATCTCAAATGAATATTCCTTATGTCAGGATCAAGTTCTTACTAAACACCATGGCATTCAAGTTTTCCATAAGTTTCATTTATCTTTAAAAAGATTCAAATTCTTTTAGTATTTCCCAATCTTATTTTTAAAGGCTTTGCTCATGTTTTATATCTACAAACTCATCTGGTTGTCAAAATAAATGGACTGTTCTCCTTTCAAAGTTCAGTCTGGGCCATCACTCCAACTAGAACCGTCTTTGGATCACTATATTTAAATTGCTCTAAATATATATTCTGAGAAATTTATTTTAATTAAATTAATACTAACTTTTAATTATTTCTGTCATATTTATAAATAGATTGCTATCTACTGGAAAACAAGAATCAGGTTGTGCCACAACAATAAAAGCCACTATGATTCCTTATGAGTACTCATTATGACCAGGGTATGTGATAAGCACCATGTCTTTTATTTTTTAATCTTCAAAGTCATTGCAAACTAGTCTTTATTATTTCATTTGACACATGAGAAAATAAAGGCTTATAGATAGGTGTGAAATAGCTTTACTAAGATACTGCAAATAATATTTGGTAGAGCTGGACTTAAAACCTAATTCTGTTGGAAAACTAACAAACAGAAAACCCTTTTCAGTTTATATATTGTACAATATTTGCTTTGGTATCTATTTCAGCAGACAATACAGCTCTACCAAAAAGGAAAATTTGAAATGAGTTTTTGAAATCCAGCCTTCCAGAAGGAAACACTAGTCTTTATAAGGAAACAGATTAAAATATTTCCAAAGCTTCCTTAGAATGACTAAATGCCTATCTAAAAAAAAAAAAACCACACAGGCAAAAATGCACACACACTAAAAAACAAAAAACAACGTAATTCCTGTCAGGTAAGGCACTGATATTAGAGTCATGTTATAGACCCTTACTAGTTGTGCCATGACATGAAATTTTCCCAAAGCAAGCAAATATTATAAAGTTCTGTGACCAAAGATAGAAAATGGTAAGGTGGTCCATGTGAAGCTGAAAACTCAGCATCTGTGCAATGGTGCAGAATCAGATCTCTGAGACAGAGTTTTGGGTGAAGAAGAGAATAATTACTTTGCCAACAAAGATCCATATAGTCAAAGCTATGGTTCATTCAGTAGTCATGTATGGATGTGAGAGTTGGACCATAAAGAAGGCTAAGCACCGAAGGATTGATGCTTTTGAACTGTAGTGTTGGAGAGGGCTCTTGGGAGTCCCTTGGACTGCAAGGACATCCAACTAGTCCATCCTAAAGGAGATCCATCCTGAATATTCTTTGGAAGGACTAATGCTGAAGCTGAAACTCCAATACTTTGGCCACTTGATGCAAAGAACTAACTCATTTGAAAAGGCTGTGATGCGGGGAAAGATTGAAGGCAGGAGGAGAAGGGGATGACAGAGGATGAGATGGTTGGATGGCATCACCAACTCAATGGACATGAGTTTGAGCAAGCTCTAGGAGATAGTGAAGGACAGGGAAGCTCGGTGTGGTGCAGTCATGGGGTCGCCAAGAGTCAGACATGACTGCCTGACTGAACAAGAAGAAAAGAGTAGCTTTATTGCTTTGCCAGGCAAAGGCGGACTCACTGGGCTCCTGCCCCTTGAAGCAACGATTCAAGGGTGGGGTTTCTGATAAGGTTAGGGTGTGTGCAGGGCCTGCACTCCTTTAATCTGACCTCAGGTGGTCTCTCACTGATCTTCTCTGGTCCTCAAGGTTATTGAACTGTGACTTTCTCTGGATTTAAGAATGCTTCATCAAGTATCTAATATCTTGGGTTTGTTGGGGATGTTAGTTTTGCAGAAGAGCTCAAAGATATTGTTATGTGGACCTCTTGAAGCAGAACTAAGACTCAGCCCAAACCGGCTCTATTGTTTCTTGACTGCTCTTCCCTTGTCTCTGTATCCCTTCCCTTGAACTCAGGGAAGGTCAAGGAGGCTGAAGTCTGTTTCCTACAAACCAGAAACAGGGAACACAGAGAGGCTTCTCTATACCATCCTGCTCCATTTCACTTGGAGAAAACTCTGTCAAAGCATGGGCTATAGAGTTTTCTTTACTGAAGCTAGAATAAAGTGAAGTCGCTCAGTCGTGTCCAACTCTTTGCGACCCCCATGGACCGTAACCTACCAGGCTCCTCTGTCCATGGGATTTTCCATGCAAGAGTACTGGAGTTGGTTGCTATTTCCTTTTCCAGGGGATCTTCCCTACCCAGCGATCGAACCAGGTCTCCCGCATTGCAGGCAGACATTTTACCATCTGAGCCACCAGGGAAGCCAAATATTTTGCAGATTAAGTGAAAGTGAAGTCGCTCAGTCGTGTCCGACTCTTTGAGACCCCATGGATAGTAGCCTACTAGGCTCTGCCGTCCATGGGATTTTCCAGGCAAGAATACTGGAGTGGGCTGCCATTTCCTTCTCCAGGGGATCTTCCCTACCCAGCGATCGAACCGGGTCTCCCGCATTGCAGGCAGACATTTTACCATCTGAGCCACCAGGGAAGACAAGGGAGCTTACAAAAGGCTTACCCTTTCTTTAGAAAAGTTTACCAATGACTAGGTAGTACCAGCTCTGTTCTCTCCATAGGCTTTCATTCCCAAAGAAATTAGGGAAGAGATTATAGAACAATTATGCTATTTTTCCACCAAAATAGTGTAACTTCTGGTCTCACTAGTATTTTTAGCTAGGAGAAGCAGTAGAAGATATTTAGCATACTTATTCTAGCATACTTATTTTGGCTTCCCTGGTGGCTCAGACGGTAAAACGTCTGCCTAAAATGCGGGAGACCCGGTTCTGTTCGCTGGGTCAGGAAGATCACCTGGAGAAAGAAATGGCAACCAGCTCCAGTACTCTTGCCTGGAAAATCCCATGGACAGAGGAGCCTGGTAGGTTGCTGTCCATGGGGTCGCAAAGAGTCAGACACGACTGAGCAACTTCACTTTCTTTTATCTGCAAAATGTTTTTCTTTGTTTAGAACATTGAAGAAAGATATCTTTCAATGACTTCTTTGATAAATGTTTTTTTATTATTTTTTCTGATTATTATAAGCTTCTGTTTTTCTACCTCTACAATGCCTTTGGTCATTATGGATATATATCACAGCACAAATATTACCCAGTAATTTTTTGGAAAAAGCAAGGGATCTATTAATAGCCACAGTGATGGGAAAACACACTTAGAAATCTCCATTTGTCCTCTCACTTCCAATTTGTTTCCTCTGATTCACTACGTCAATGAGTAAAACAGCCTCACTTGGAACTAAGATTCCTTAATTTTCTGCTAGGCAGATTTCTTATCTTTCTGGGACAGACATTGTCTGGCTCTAATCAGATTGTTGACTGAGAAAACAAGAGCTTAGAGAGAGACTGAATAACATTCAAAACAAGCAAACATAAAAAAGCCTAGGAAAACATGAGTACTCTCCCTAAAGGAAAAAAAGAGTACACATAAACTAAGTACACTATTTTTTCCCTCAAGAATGTCATTTCTTGACTGAGCCAGATCATTATTTGGGAGATACAATAGCCATTGAATATCTTGTACTGAAATTTTTAAAAATCTGGTTACATTTTTAAATTTTTTATAGATTGAAATCTGTGTGTGAGTTATAGCCATAATCTGTGTATCCTTCCTTTTACACAGGTCAAATAAGTTTAGACTATAAACTATCAAGGCAAAACCAGTTGGTTACTAAAACTTATGAGAAGGAGCAAAGGGTAGTCTTAGGAAACAAACCTTAAATACAGAGAATTTCATGGGAATGAAAGTTGGTCAGATGATATGCCCCTTAAAGTTTTATATGGTTTAATTAATCGTTGCTCAATTTTTAAAGAAGCAACTGCATTTTGGATTTTAGGGAGGCTCCAAATAACAGAAATATTATTGGAAATCCTTGAAGGGCCCAGCAGGATGCGAAGAGTTGACTCATTGGAAAAGACTGATGCTGGGAGGGATTGGGGACAGGAGGAAAAGGGGACAACAGAGGATGAGATGGCTGGATGGCATCACTGACCCGATGGATGCCAGTTTGAGTGAACTCCAGGAGATGGTGATGGACAGGGAGGCCTGGCGTGCTGCAATTCATGGGGTCGCAAAGAGTCGGACGTGATTGAGCGACTGAACTGAACTGAAATTCTTAAAGAAGCAAATGCTTTTGGGATTTTAGGGAGGCTCCAAATGACAGAAATGTTATTGGAAATCCTTGAAGGGCCCAGCAGGATTTGTCTGTCCTTATTAACCAGAAAAGAAAAGTTATGACCTTGGAAGAGAAGTTTTGACCAACCTAGACAGCATATTAAAAAGCAGAGATACTACTTTGCCAACAAAGTCCATCTAGTCAAGAATATCATTTTTCCAGTAGTCATGTATGAATGTGAGAGTTGGACTATAAAGAAAGCTAAGAGCTGAAGAATTGATGCTTTTGAACTGTGGTTTTGGAGAAGACTCTTGAGAGTCCCTTGGACTGCAAGGAGATCCAACCAGTCCATTCTAAAGGAAATCAGTTCTGAATATTCATTGGAAGGACTGATGCTAAAGCTGAAATTCCAATACTTTGGAATGATGTGAATAACTGACTCATTTGAAAAGACCCTGATGCTGGGAAAGATTGAAGGTGGGAGGAGAACGGGATGACAGAAGATGAGATGGTTGGATGGCATCACTAACTAGATGGACATGAGTTTGAGTAAACTCCGGGAGTTGATGATGGACAGGGAGGCCTGGCATGCTGCAGTCCATGGGGTTGCAAGGAGTCAAACATAACTGAGCGACTGAACTGACTGACTGATTAACTAGAGAAGGTTGGGAAAACACTCTAGAGATGAAGTATTAAAGACTAGTGTCGTTATTGGGGTCATTAAGCATGAGTTCATGTATACGTATGGAACTGGTCCGTCTTCCTTAATCCTAACAGACTGAAATTTCCCACTGTATATTTCCCTTCTGGTCTTAAAACTGCTATTGATTTTGGAATTGTGATTTTTTTTTTAAAAGAACCACGTAAATGTGGATACATTGCAATTGTACTGTTGGGTCATTGTTATAATCTAACCTAGAAGGATGTCATAATTATTTGAAATAAAATTTAATGTAACATTTTGGTAACCTTTATTTGAAGTTTAAAAATTATCTTTACTATATTACCTTTTATTATATATTTTAATTATCCTTCCTCTTCTTAGTCTATACATTCCCTTATTTTGAAAGCTAAAGTAGCCTCAAGGAGATTATTAAAGTTAGGAATGTGAAATTCCTTATTTCCTTCATTCTAAAATCCTTGAATATGTTTGTATCAGTTATTAGGAAATCTTTTGTTGATATGAAACAAACTTTCAATCTGATAATGAGTTTTGTCTCCAATAGAGATAAAGAATCCAGGATCATAGAAAAAGCAAGGGAATTCCAGAAAAAGCATCTACTTCTGGTAAGCCTTTGACTGGGTGGAGCACAACAAACTGTGGAAATTCCTTAAATGGATGGGAATACCAGACCACCTTTCCTGTCTCCTGAGAAACCTACGTGCAGGACAAGAGTCAACAGTTAGACCTGGACATGGAAAAATGGACTGGTTCCAAATTGAGAAAAGAGTATGTCAAGGCTGTATATTGTCACCCTGCTTATATAACTTATATGCAGGATACATCATGTGAAATGCCGGGCTGGAAGAATCACAAGCTGAAATCAAGATTGCCAGAAGAAATTTCAACAACCTCAGATATGCCGATGATACCACTCTAGTGGCAGAAAGCAAGAGAAACTAAACAGTCTCTTGAGGAAAGTGAAAGAGGAGGGTGAAAAAGCTGGCTTAACACTCCAAAAATTAAGATCATGGCTTTGGGTCTCATCACTTCATGGCAAATAGATGGGGAAAAATGGAAACAGTGTCAGACTTTATTTTCTTGGGCTCTGAAATCACTGTGATGGTGACTGCAGCCATGATATTAAAAGATGCTTGCTCCTTGAAAGAAAGACTATGACAACTAATGTAGATAGCATATTGAAAAGCAGAGACATGCCCTGAAGGAATTCGTGTTGGTACAGAGGTGCCTGTAGGGGTCATGGGCCACCAGACCACCCCCGGGGCTGGAGGCCTATGGTCCCTCCTAGGCCCCGATTCTCACCTCCTCAACTCCTCACCTCCCGCCGTCTTGGGGGCCCCTATGGCTTGTGGCACAGATGGGGAGTGCATATTTTACCATCTGTGAAAACTTCTCTGTAATTTATTTTTTCCTCACTCAAGTATTAAACATTACAGCAAATTTAAAAGATATGAATGAATATCCTACAAAAAGAAAAAGGAAGACTTCACATCTTTCTACTTATTCAGATTCCTCTGGAATAAGCAGAATTGCAGATAGGTTCAGTGGAATTTTTTTTTTTTGATCATTGTTACAGTGTTCTATGAGACAACCAGACAAAATATTTTGACAATAAAGATGATGATTCAGATACAGAGACATCAAATGACTTGCCAAAATTTACAGATGGAATCAAGGTCAGAAACAGAAATCAATACAACCTGGTTCCCGGTCCTATACTTAGAATTCTAGACCACACTGCCTTTCCTACAGAAAAATCTGCTGATATTGAAATCTGTGATGAAGAGTTTGACTCTCCTGAATCAGCCCACCAGCAAACTCAAGAAGACAGCCCCACTGAAGTTCCACTACTGAAGATGTTCCAGTTGCCGCAGACGTGCATGAAATTTCTGAAGATTATGATATGGAGACAGGAAACAAATCCTCTGAGACTCTCCGAGACGAAACTGATGAAGAGTCACCAGCTAAACCTTGCAAAATTATTGGCAAGAGCCAAGCTCTGAATGTGACTGCCCAGCAGAAACGACCTTATTGAGAGCTAATAGCAGTGACCCCTATAAATGTGAACTTTGTGAATCCAACAGAAGATATTTTTCTGATTTAAAGCAGCATATGATCTTGAAGCATACTTATTCAAAGGTGTGCTGAGTCTGCAGAGAAAGTTTCGCTACCAGCTTCTGATCAAACATCCAAACTGCATGAAGAGGATCCCGACATTTGTAAATACTGTATTACAGAAAGCTGTGGTACATGTACACAATGGAATATTAGTCAGGTATCAAAAAGAGTGCATTTGAATCAGTTCTAATGAGGTGGATGAAACTGGAGCCTATTATACAGAGTGAAGTAAATCAGAAAGAAAAATACCAATACAGTATATTAATGCATATATATGGAATTTAGAAAGATAGTAATGATGACCCTTTATGTGAGTCAGCAAAAGAGACACAGATGTAAAGAACAGACTTTTGGACTCTGTGGGAGAAGGCGAAGGTGGCATGATTTGAGAGAATAGCATTGAAACATGTATATTACCATATGTGAAGTAGATCGCCAGTCCAGGTTTGATGCACGAGACAGGGCGCTCAGGGCTGGTGCACTGGGATGACCCTGAGGGATGGAATGGGGTGGGAGGTGGGTCGGGGGTTCATGATGGGAGACATATGTACACCCATGGCTGATTCATGTCAGTATATGGCAAAACCCACCACAATATTGAGTGGTTAAAATAAATAAATTAATTAATTTAAAAAAAAGTAATTTTTGAGACCCCGAGCCAGCACACTGCAGACATCCATTTTAGTGATCACCTTTATGGGTGTGAGAAGTGTGACGTACAGTTCTCCTAGAGCAGGGAACTCTACCTACATTTCCAGGAGCACAGCTGTGATGAACAGTACTTGTGTCTATTCTGTGAACATGAAGCGAATGATCCAGAAGGCTTGTATAGCCATGTGTTAAATGAGCATGCAGTTAATTAATAAAGTAATAAGTATAACAATGGAGAACATGGACAATAGAGCCTCTTAAACAAAATCACACCTGACCAATGTAAAGACTTCTTTGTTCGTCAAGTATGTGGGTTTCAGAGTAGACTTCATACAAATGTTAACAGATATGTCGCTGTTGGACATAGTACATTCTTTCCACATGTTTGTGATGACTGTGGGAAGGGCTTCTCAAGTATGCTAGAATATTGCAAACACTTAAATCACATTTATCTGAAGGGATTTGCTTATGTCAATACTCTGAATATTCAGCAGGAGAGACTGAAGATTTTAAAATTCATCTAGATCACAAACATTCAGCTGATTTACCTCATAACTGTGGTGAATGCTTGATGAAGTTTGGAAATGAAAGGGAATTAATAAGTCAATTTCCAATCCACAAGACACCTTGATTGTTCTCTTTAAATTCCATAATGTTGATGTGAAAAAACTACTTTGGCAATGTTAAAAAAAAAAAAAAGGCAGAGACATCACTTTGCTGACAAAAGTCCATATAGTCAAAGCTATGTTTTTTCCAGGATATACGGATGTGACAGTTGGACCATAAAGAAGGCTTAGTGCCAAAGAATTGATGCTTTCAAATTGTGGTATTGGAGAAGACTCTTGAGAGTCCCTTGGACAGCAAGGAGAACACACCAGTCAATCCTAGAGGAAAGCACCCTTAAATATTCATTGTAAGGACTGATGCTGAAGTTGAGGCTCCAATTCTTTGGCCATCTGATGTGAAGAGTTAACTCATTGGAAAGACTCTGATGCTGGGAAGATTGAAGGCTGGAGAAGAAGGCAACAACAGAGGATGAGATGGTTGGATGGCATCACCAACTCAATGGACATGAGTTTGAGAAAACTCAGGGAGATAATGAAGGACAGGGAAGCCTGGCTTGCTGCAGTCCATGGGGTCACAAAGAGCCAGACATACCTTAGCCACTTAACAACAACAGCATCTCCAAGAAGACTTTGTTTTCAGTATTCATTTTATTTGTTTTATGATGGTTTTACTTTTATATTATACTGAAGACTACCTATACTTATTACATTTAAGTGAAATGATACATTTCTTTATAATTAACAAAATGCTTTCTTTCATTGAAAGACAAATGCCATAAACATAGAGGGTCAGAAAAAGAAAGTTAAAAGAAAAAGTGAAAATGTAGTTGCTCAGTCCAGTCTTTTACAACACCGTGGACTGTAGCCTGCCAGTCTCCTCTGTCTATGGAATTCTTCAGGCCAGAATACTGGAGTGGGTAGCCATTCCCTTCTCCAGAGGATCTTCCCAACCCAGGGACTGAACCAAAGTCTCTTGCATTGAAGGCAAATTCTTTACCATCCAACCCACCAGTTCAGTTCAGTTCAGTCACTCAGTCATGTTCAACTCTTTGCAACCCCATGGACTGCAGCACACCAGGCCTCCCTGTCAATCTCCACTCCTGGAATTTACTCAAACTCATGTCCATTGAGTCGGTGATGGTATTCAACCATTCTTAACCTCTGTCATCCCCTTCTCCTGCCTTCATTCCCAGCATCAGGGTCTTTTCAGATGAGTAACTTCTTTGCATCAGATGGCCAAAGTATTGGAGTTTCAGCTTCAGCATCAGTCCTTCCAATGAATATTCAGGACTGATCTCCTTTAGGATGGACTGGTTGGATCTCCTTGCTGTCCAAGGGACTCTCAAATGTCTCCTCCAACACCACAGTTCAAAAGCATCAATTATTCAGCTGTCAGCTTTCTTTATAGTCCAACTCTCAACATCCATACATGGCTACTGGAAAAACCATAGCTTTGACTAGAGGGACCTTTGTTGGCAAAGTAATGTCTTTGCTTTTTAATATGCTGTCTAGGTTGGCCATAACTTTTCTTCCAAGGAGCAAGCGTCTTTTAATTTCATAGCTGCAGTCACCATCTGCAGTGATTTTGGAATCCCCAAAAATAAAGTCTGTCACTGTTTCCACTGTTCCCCCATCTATTTGCCATGAAGTGATGGGACCAGATGCTATGATATTAGTTTTCTGAATGTTGAATTTCAAGCCAACTTTTTCACTCTCCTCTTTCACTTTCATCAAGAGTCTTCATAATTTTTAATTTATTCTTTCAATATTTACTTATTACCTGCTTATTAATTGTAATAAAGGTACCAGATTACAAAAGTTTATTTCTTAATTCATGACCTTTCCTTTTGTTGAGAAGATTTACAATCTCTAAATTCAGCTCAGTAATTGGGTTGAATATTTACTCAGGAAAATAATTTTGTCTTACTTATCTATGAGGCATTTATTATAGTATAAACTGAAAATAAAAAGACATTTTGTGTATATTTAAAAAAAAACAAACTTCAGAAAATTGATGTCATTAATAACTTTATATTTAATGTTAATTGTTTGATTCATTATTATTTTTGTTGTTATTGAAAACTTGACTAAGTTCTTTCACTTTCCTTCTTGGTAGTTTGACCACAAGTAGGCATAGTAATAAAAGCTTATAAAATGAGACATACAGTCATAGTTTTAAAATAAGTAAAAATTTATGAAATTTTAAGGTTTTAAATTTATATACTGTCCACAGGTGGTACATACCCTTAAAATAATTAATCCCACCCCTCAACTTTCCTCCTTATACATACTGAATCTGCTTTCATACACCACTTAGCAAATATTTGCCACTATCTCATACTTGGAATATTCTGTCTGCCAACTGTTTGATTTTAGAAATATTAGTATCTTTGTATAACAGTGTTTGTTCAATTATTAGACTATTTTATGACATAATGTGTTTTGAATTGAGTAGAAAATTGAAAATGCTAAAATAGTAGACATATTAAGCATATTAAAAGTACAACTTTTAATTCATTTGAATTTCACTAATTTAATTCAATTATGAAAGAAAATAGAGAAGCAAAATGGTATAAAATCCTAAAAATCTATAATTAAGTACAGCTTTTCAAAAGTGAGGCTTAATGATAAATTTATATATGTTATTAAACATTGGACTGAGTGATAATTAATAATGTTACAGCTAAAATTTTTGAATACTTCTTTGCCCTAGCACAGAGCTAAGGTTTATAAAAGCATTGTATAATTTGATTTCCACAACAACAATATGAAATGTATGTCAGGAACTGTGAAGGGGTTGAGATTTTATTCTGCATGCCTGCAAGTTGACAGAGATTCCCAGATGCAGGTAGAAGATACAGACTAGTGGAACAGAGATGAAGAGCTGTATGTTACAGAAACTGCAGAAACCAGACTATCAGCATTTGTCCCAGTCTCCACATCCAGATTCCTATAGGGCAATGCAGTGAGAGCTGGGCGACTCCTGGGTTGTATTATAGGAGAGGAAGCCCAAATTTTAGGAAACTTCAATCTTTTAAAGGGACTATAAGCAAACTGGCCCAGTTTTTGCTCAGGAAGGAGCTATTATGATTATTATTATCATGGACAGCAAAAGATAGTGCTTCTAGCCTGGCATATATCTTTCAAGGTTGTTTGTTGTGCAAATATTTTTGAAAAGGTAGTCTGGAACAAAGTGTTAGGAGGATCTTGATTCACAAGATAAGCAGAAATACGGAAGATTCATGGGAAATTGGGCCTTCCTGGTGGCTCAGTGGTAAAGAACTTGCCTGCCAATGCTGGGGAGAAGGCAATGGCACCCCACTCCAGTACTCTTGCCTGGAAAATCCCATGGATGGAGGAGCCTGGTAGGCTGCAGTCCGTGGGGTTGCTAAGAGTCAGACACGACTGAGCGACTTCACTTTCACTTTTCACTTTAATGCGTTGGAGGAGGAAATGGCAACCCACTCCAGTGTTTTTGCCTGGAGAATCCCAGGGATGAGGGAGCCTGGTGGACTGCCGTCTATGGGGTCGCACAGAGTTGGACACAACGGAAGCGACTTAGCCGCAGTAGCAGCAGCCAATGCTGGAGATGCAGGTTAGGTCCCTGGGTTGGAAAGATCCCCTGGAGTAGGACATGGCATCCCACTCCAGTATTCTTGCCTAGAGATTTCCATTTACAGAGGAGCCTAGTGGGCTACAGTCCATAGGGTCACAAAAGAGTCGGACATGACTTAATAATTAAACAACAACATGGGAAATTGTCTCCCAACATTATAAATTTTGTTATTCCCGGTTTAAGAAAGTGAAGTTTTAAAACTTCAGGTAACTTATTAAAGTCACACAAATTTGTATCAGAACATCATTCTAGTGGTCTAAATGCAAAGGGAAGCTCATAATTCTATGTAGCTAATGACAGGATGAGAATTCACCAGAGAGTCCTTTGTTTAGAGAAGACTGCCATTCGTATTTCTATGATAACATTTTATTATCTGTGGACTATGCAAAAACAACAGCAGAAAACCCCCTGTCTTCACAACTCCAGACTTAATCCAAGCTCAATCTCTTGCAATTTTTTCAATTGTAATCTTTTTTTGCAATATTAGAACAAGTTCCTTCTTTGTATTCAAAGTCACTTCAGATTATCTCTTAAAAATTAACTTTCTAAAACATGTAAAATTAAATTGTATCAGTTCAGTTCAGTTGCTCTGTCATGTCTGACTCTTTGCGACCCCATGAATCAGAGCACGCCAGGCCTCCCTGTCCATCACCAACTCCCAGAGTTCACCCAAAATCATGTCCATTGAGTTGGTGATGCCATCCAGCTATCTCATCCTCTGTTGTCCCCTTCTCCTCCTGCCCCCAATCCCTCCAAGCATCAGGGTCTTTTCCAATGAGTCAACTCTTCGCATGAGGTGGCCAAAGTACTGGAGTTTCAGCTTCAGCATCAGCCCTTCCAAAGAACACCCAGGACTGATCTCCTTTAGGATGGACTGGTTGGATCTCCTTGCAGTCCAAGGGACTCTCAAGAGTATTCTCCAACACCACAGTTGAAAAGCATTAATTCTTCGGCGCTCAGCTTTCTTCACAGTCCAACTCTCACATCCATACGTGACCACTGGAAAAACCATAGCCTTGACTAGACGGACCTTTGTTGGCAAAGTGATGTCTCTGCTTTTGAATATGCTATCTAGGTTGGTCATAACTTTCCTTCCAAGGAGTAAAGCGTCTTCTAATTTCATGGCTGTAATCACCATCTATAGTGATCTTGGAGCCCAAAAAAATAAAGTCTGACACTGTTTCCATTGTTTCCCCATCAATTTCCCATGAAGTGATGGGACCAGATACCATGATCTTCGTTTTCTGAATGTTGAGCTTTAAGCCAACTTTTTCACTCTCCTCTTTTACTTTCCTCAAGAGGCTTTTTAGTTCCTCTTCACTTTCTGCCAGAAGGGTGGTGTCATCTGCATATCTAAGGTGATTGATATTTCTCCAAGTAATCTAGATTCCAGCTTGTGCTTCTTCCAGTCCAGCATTTCTTATGATGTACTCTGCATATAAGTTAAATAAGCAGGGTGACAATATACAGTCTTGACGTACTCCTTTTCCGATTTGGAAGCAGTCTCTTGTTCCATGTCCAGTTCTAACTCTTGCTTCCTGACCTGCATACAGATTTCTCAAGAGGCATGTCAGGTGGTCTGGTATTCCCATCTCTTTCAGAATTTTCCACAGTTTATTGTGATCCACACAGTCAAAGGCTTTGGCATAGTCAATAAAGCAGAAATAGATGTTTTACTGGAACTTTCTTGCTTTTTCGATGATCCAGGGTATGTTGGCAATTTGATCTCTGGTTCCTCTGCCTTTTCTAAAACCAGCTTGAACATCTGGAAGTTCATGGTTCATGTATTGCTTAAGCCTGGTTTGGAGAATTTTGAGCATCACTTTAGTAGCATGTGAGATGAGTGCAATTGTGCAGTAGTTTGAACATTCTTTGGCATTGCCTTTCTTTGGGATTGGAATGAAAAGTGACCTTTTCCAGTCCTGTGGCCACTGCTGAGTTTTCCATATTTGCTGGCATATTGAGTGCATGATCTGCAGCAAATGGAAATCCATAGTGTTAACATTTGAAATAATTCTAGGTGTTGGACAGCCTAAAGAAAAGCAATAGCAGCACCATCGATAAGCCTATATATTTTCTTTTTTTAATAACCAAAGATAGTTTTTATTTATTACTTTATTGAAGTATAGTTGATTTACGGTGTTGTGCTAATTTCTGCTATACAGAAAAGTGATGCAGTTCTATATATGTATACATAATATATATATACACACACACATACACATATGTGTATGTGTATCTTGTCTATATACATATTCTTTTTCATATTCTTTTCTACTATGGCTTTTTTATAGGATATTGAATATAGTTCCCTATGTATAGTTCCCTATCCCTACATTAGGACCTTATTTTTTATTCATTCTATATGTAATAATATATAATAGTTTGCTTGTGGTAATCCCAAACTCCTAATCCGTCCCTTCCCATTCCCCTTTGGCTACATGGGGAACCTAAGTTTGTTCTCTATGACTGTGAGTCCATGACTATTTTGCCCTTAAATTCATCTGTGTCATATTTTAGATTGCACATATAAGTGATACCATATGTATTTTGCTTTATTTTTCTGACTTCCTTCACAAGGTTTGATAATCTCTTGCTCAGTTCATGTTGCTACAAAGGCCATTATTTCATTCTTTTTTATAGGTGAGTAATATCTCATTGTATATATTTACGCTTGTATATTTTCAATAAGGGATTTATAAAAAGTTCAAGTTTTTTTTTTTAATTGAAACCTTAATTTAGAATCTGTGAACTTAGTGATTGTAAACATTTATTTATTAAGTATCCTCTCAAGAATGCACTGTATATTACAATATAGGACTCTATCTATGTGCGCGTTGATGTTGGGGCTCCTTATGAAGACACCCAATTAATACCTCACTTCCTATTATTTGGGAAAATCACAATGGAAGTGTAGCCTTGTGCTTAACTTGTGATAAAACAGGAGAAGGATGACTCTTAGGACTAGAATGGTAGAGCCCACAGACTCTGAAGTGGACTTCTCAAGTGAACTGAAGTGAGTGGATTTGTAAATAGAGGAGAGGAAGAAGTGGCCCACTACTCTTGCTTATGTTGTTTCCATAAATTGTGATCAAGGTTTAATGTTTGCTTTGAGTTGTATGTTAGCCATATTTACTGTAATGTGTTAATAATACCAGGTAAACCTCTCCGTTCAGTGGATGAACAGCTGATTCTATTTAGAATTACTCTGAGTAACCCAAAGCTGAGTTTATGAGACTACATACTATGTTTTATTTATTTATTTTTTCATACTATGTTTTAGAACTGGCTTCTGGATTTAATTTCTAAGTGAGACTTTTTTTTTCCCTTCAAAAAACTACTGTCATTTTATAGTAAGACAGTAAGTTATGTGACATAATATTGTTAAATGTATTAGACTGTGGATTAAACTTCAAGGTGACCTTGAGAGAGTTTTGCACCTTTTCAGTTCAGTCACTCAGTCGTGTCTGATTCTCTGTGACCCCGTGAATTGCAGCATGCCAGGCCTCCCTGTCCATTACCAACCCCTGGAGTTCACTCAAACTCATGTCCATTGAGTCGGTGATGCCATCCAGCCATCTCATCTTCTGTCGTCCCCTTCTCCTCCTGCCCCCAATCCCTCCTAGCATCAGAGTCTTTTCCAATGAGTCAACTCTTCGCATGAGGTGGCCAAAGGACTGGAGTTTCAGCTTCAGCATCAGTCCTTCCAGTGAACACCCAGGACTGAGCTCCTTTAGCACCTGCACTAATCTACAAATATATGCATATATGAAGAGAAGGTGCCTTATCATGTTTACTCAAACACAAACAGACCATCTACCAATCAGAATTCTCTATCATTTCCCCTGGACCTAAATATTGCATGCTCCATCCTACAGGATATATGAAAATTCAGTTGAATTCTGCCTTAAGTTCTACACTGTTCTGGAGATTGAGCAGAATTAGCCAGTTGTATCCTTTTAACTCTAAATGGTGCTTTTAAGGTACAGATTAAAATTTCAATACAAAATTCAGTTATCAGCTTAGTTTCCCATAAATTGTGAAAACCCTATACCAAATCAGACTTACTCCATAAATGCTATTTATTTTTGACCTGTATGAATACCTGAATGAAATTTTCTCTGATTTTTATAATGTAGTTCAGAGCAGTGTTTCCAAATTGCAGGCAGTGTGTAACCCAGCATTTGGTGTACCAATTGTTAATTCTTTATAGGAATAAAAGAGATGAGGATACAGTAGATGCATTCCCAAACCATAAATCTTTAACTGCATAAATCACATACATGTTGATTATTTCATACATGTATGAGAGAGCTAATGCTATGAGACCCGTGTTCTTCTTACTTCATTAAAAAAATAAAAAGATGTAAGACATTTAAAAGAAGGAAGGCATACAATGTTTGGAGGTCTCATACTGAGAAGCAGTGATTATTGCTGTTCTTTTTCTGTTTCCAAGGGTGAAGGACATTATCGTAAGAGCATTAGCAGATTTCAACTGTGCAGAAATAGCCACCGGGGCCTGAAAAGAGTGTTGAAAATGCTATAGAACCAAATCATGTTGGAGACATGGAGGTAAAGAATCATGAGGAAGGAAGTCACATAATTGGAGCTGGTGAATGAAGCCGAGCCCGACATGGGTAGATAAAAGTTGATGAGAAAATGGTAGTCTTTAAGACCATTGAAGTAGAGGGGAATGCTGACTGTAACACATGGCAGAACAAGGCGAAGAAAACCCTGCACTCACTCTGAAAACTGTGTATGCATGTGTTAAATGGTAATGCAGGGAGCCCTCTCTGTGGTTCACCCCAGCTGCAGTGGCTTCTCATTTTCAATAAAAACTTAATGCCTCTCCCAGAGAATGAACGCGTGCCCTGATTTATAAAGGGATAATGCACTGGCCTTATTTCCAGTGTATGACAGATCAGCAAATACACATAGGCACAACTGCCTATTTGCTATTTACTACTTCGGTAAATGGCAAGCCATAAAGAGCGATCTGTTTAAATTGCATTTTGCAAACAATCCTGACTTTGTACCATACACTCTGCGAAACATTGTTATTATTATTTATGAGGCACTGTTAAGGGTGCCTGGTGCTGGGAGAATCGTGGATTTCTTTTACATTTAATTTTGCAAATGGAAGCAACCCAGAGATTATCTTGTTGGGGACTTTCATTTTATGGTAGACAAAACTGGAATGTTATAACTTGACTGTGATCATGCAGATAACTACAGATGGAGGCCAACCATGAATACAAGTTCCCAGCATATTTTTAAGTTGGACTAAAAGAACCATGTTCCTATATTTAAAGCAGTTGTTGGTGAGAGAATAAAATCCTCAGTAAGAGACATTGTCGCCATGAATGAGTCCTTTAAATATGCCATTCAGAAAAGGAAGTGTGTATATCCGTCCACTGTCTCACTGGTGGTCACTGTTTAGGTATTTTGTCTTTGAGAAACACATCAGTCAAGACTAGATGTTTAAAGTTCATCATGTGTCATGATTGTCAAGCTTACAGTGCCATGTGTCTATGAGGCTAAAAGGATGGATCTCCCGAAACCATGAAATGAGATATCTCTGTTTTCTGAGGTTAAGCATTAAAATACAAGTATAATTAATCAGGGCAAAGACAGGTAAAATTTTTTAAGAGTGAAAACATTTCTTAGGCCTCTAAGTGCTGACTATAGTGTTATTTCCATATATTTCAACTCAACTGGTGTCGTAAAATCTTCACTTGGATGTCTGCCAGACATTTCAAAGTGAGAGTGAACTCATACTTTGCCCATCCAAACCTGTTCCTCCTTCCCTTGTTTTTCTGCCTTTCTGTAAAAAGCTCCAGCAGCATCCATGCTCAGATACCAAAGTCTAGGTGTGATTTTTTAAAAAAATGTATTTCTGTTCACATCTTTCATCTCAAGGCCTCAGTACATCCTGCTCGCCCTTCCTCCAGAACATGTTCCAAACCATCTGCTTTACTCCACATCCTGTCTAGTGTGGTCTTGACAAATGTTAAGAATATTCTGATTGGCACCCCTGCTTCTACTTGAAGCCTTCTGTAAATTGCTCTCTATACAACAGGAAAAATGATTTTTGCAAAGTATAAATAACATTCCTTTGATGACAAATAGTGCAGGGCTTCTCACTGCATTTTAGTACAAAGCAAACAAATGAATTCTTTTTCCAGCTTTAGGAAACTCTACAAAATCTATCTACTACCTATTTCTTTGAACTCACTTAATACCAATTTCCCCCTTTCCCTAGCCATTACCATAGGGTCTCTCTGTAATCTATTTCCACTGCCAGGAATTGGCTTTATTAATCTTTGTATGGATGCCTTCTAATGATTATTTAGCTTAAATGGCATTTGTTAGGCTTGCTGAACTCACAATCAAAAGTGGACTGGCAGCCTTCTCACTCTTGGGGTCTTTTCGTTTTTCCAGGACTTCATGGGAAGGGAAAAAAGTTCCTTGATGGAACCCCACCCACTTCTTGTCTTACCTCTTCTTTCTTCCCTTCAGCCTTGAAGGACAAAAGAAAAAAAAAATCAACTTATGAAAAGTGCTATGCAAAAAATCAAAACAAGGAAAGTAAAAGTGTTAGTTGCTCAGTTGTGTCCAACTTTTTGTGACCCCACAGACTGTAGCCCACCAGGCTCCTCTGTCCATGGAATTCTCCAGGCAAGAATACTGGAGTGGGTTGCCATTTCCTTCTCCAGGGACTCGTCCCAACTCAAGGATCAAACCTGGGTTTCCCACACTGCAGGAAGATTCTTTACCATCTGAGGCACCAGGGATATGATCAAATAATAACAGGAGCAAATCCAAGGCATGTGTAAATATAAATGATGCAAGTATTCTGAAGGGAATTATGAAGCATGATGAAGAATACCACTGTGTACACATATTCTCCTCGCCTGTGACCAATGGGACTGCCCACACCTTTGCGATGATACTGATTCAAATGGATTGCTGGCCTGTGAGTAGTCAGGAACAGTCTAAACAGGCTTTTACACAGTTTTCTAGGCTGTATTTGCATTTTCATTAAGTTGGCACTTTGACCTATACCTTACTGATAATGTACCAGCGTCAGATACTTTGTTAGTCCTTCACCTGAGCTATGTACTAATCATAAGACTAAATGGTTGAGATTTAGAAATTGGATATAATTAGCACACCATAGACAACATTGCTCCAATATCTTGGCTTGAAACTCTTTTTATTATTCCTCTGTTTTACTTTATCTTTTGGTAATCACTTTAGAAATTGTAGCATCAATTCTGGATTCCTTTGAGAAGTAATACAGTTCTGGGAAAGAGAAATAAGTTAAGTGTTGGAAAGAAGGGAGAAAAAGCCATCACAAATTTGTTGATTGAACATCTACTGTGTGCTAGCTTTCTAGGTGCTTCCAAACTACCCTGTAGATGTCTCTTACAGTCATTGAAGTTAGTTTATGTGATAATTTGATTAATGTCTAATTCAACAGGTAGATAGTAAAATGAAAGCAGAGGTTTTTATTTTTTCTTTAACTTACTACCTGGGGGACGTGTGTGTATGTGCTCAGGTGTATCTGACTCTCTTTGACCCCATGGACTGTAGACCACCAGGCTCCTATGTCCATGGGATTTTCCAGGCAAGAACAGTGGAGTGAGTTGCCAATTCCTTCTCCAGGGTATCTTCCTGACCTAGGGATCGAACCCTCATCTCCTGCATCTCCTGAATTACAGGCAGATTCTTTTAACCTCTGAGCCCTTATTACTTGGCACTGTGACTAATATGTAGAAAGTGTTGGAATAAAATTTTGAATGTAAAAGATGAACATATGTTATTTCATTTGATAGCCTCAGTAATCCAATCAAGAGGTAGTGAGTATTCACAGAAAATACCAACAACTGGAGATAAAGCTAACATTTTGTCATTTTCATTGATTTTTTTTTTTGCCATGCTGAGCAGTATATGGGATCTTAGTTCCCCAACCAGGGATTGAACCCGTGTCCCATGCACTGGAAGTGTGGAATCTTAATCACTGGACCACCAGGGGAGTCCTAAAGCTAGCATTTTGTTTCATGACATATATAAAATTCTTGTGGACAAATAAAACTATGACTTACGTTAGTTCAATAGTTGTATTCTATTATAGAAAAGTACCAATATTAAATAGTTAATTCCCTCCTACTAGAGATTTAGATTGTTTCCATGTTTTGACCATTGTAAATAATTCTCTAATAAATACACATGTATATTTTCTGTGATCTAAAACAATAACCTTATCTTTTAAAACCCTTCCTGATTTCTAATTTCTTGTTATTACTGTTTTTGTGTTTCTACCCTTTTTTCTTGATTAGGCCAGCTTGTGGCTTATCTGATCAGGGGGTTTTATTTTTTTCAAGGAACTGACTTTGAAATAAATGCTTTGGCTATTCTGTTTGTAACTTTCTAATTCATTTATTTATATGCCAATATTTTTTTAATTCCTACCTTCTAGTTTTGCTAAATTGTATGTTTGGCATTCTTTCTATAATCTCTTACAGTAAGTGCCTAGTATATTCTTTCTTCCTTAAAAGCATTTACAGCTGCACATTTGCCACTAAATACAGTCAAGGTCACGTTTGTCGTTTTGATAATTCATGTCCTAAATTTTGGATGATGGTGTATAACGTGATACTTTGGCACTTGAATACTTTGATGAAAGTTTATTTAAAAAGTGCACAAATCATGACTGCTCAGGTAGAAGAATTTCCCCCAAATGAACACACTCAATGTACACTCCTTCCATTTCCCCTCTAAATGTTATTTTCTAGATTTATTGCTTTGTAGTGAGAGAATACAATTTGCGCATTGCTGTTTGAAGGAGAAGAGGGAAACTTATGCTTCCTGTGGTCCTCTCACTCTCACTTTCAAGAGCATAAAGGAAAAAATCTGTGTTCTGTACACTCAGTTTATTCTTAAAAAACTCCCCTGTCAGTTAAGTCACAGGGAAGGTGGAGTCAGAGAGGGCTATGGAGTAGTGACTTTGCGGAAGGAGACAAAGGATACTTGCCTGTCAGCAATGCTTGTTGTTTTTCATATATTTATTTTTATCCATGTATCTTTAATTTAGAATCCGATAGCTAAATAAGTTGAATTTATGGTCATGCTCAGTGACTTCAGTCATGTCTGACTCTGTGCAACCCTGTTGGTTGTAGCCCACCAGACTTCTTTGTCCATGGGATTCTCCAGGCAAGAATACTGGAGTGGATTGTTATGCCCTCCTCTGGGGGATCTTCCTGAACCAGGGATCGAACTCAAGCCTCTAGGCGGATTCTTTACTGCTGAGCCACCAGGGAAGCCCTAACTTTATGGTGCTACTTTATTAATTCAGGAGTCTCTGGGCAGGAGCAGGGTAATCTGGGCCTTACATAGAGGGTACCTGCTTGGTCAGCTTCTGTGTTTAGTGAGGGCTTGTTTCCTAGTTCATAAATGCCTTCTCGCTGTGATCACACACAGAGGAAGGGCCTAGAGAGCTCTCTTGGGTGTGGAGTCTCTTTTATAAGGGCCATGAATCCCATTCATGAGGGCCCCACCCATATGACCTAAGCACCTCCCTAGTGCTCTACCGCCCAGTACTGTCACACTGGGCATTAGGGTTTCAACATATGATTCTGAGGGGGACACTCATTCAGACAATAGCAAGTCCCTTTGGTACTAATATCTGGCCCTCAAATTCAAATTTTATGGCACAAAGATCACCTCCTTCTTAAATTTTCAGCACTTTATATTCTTCTGTTTATTTTGGGTGAATTGAGTGAATAAATATTTGCATTAAAGTACTGTTTGACCTGAAAATTACCTTTCTCTTTTCAGAGATAAGCTCTGAAACTATGAACTGATACATTCTGAAATTATAAGTATAAATGTGCTTATAATGACCTGAGTTCTCAGATTTAAATATTTTTTCCCCTCTGTATTACTTGGAGAGTCATATCTGAAAAATGTGCATGGTTTTATGTCAATATTATAATATCTATATATAGTTTTTATTATAATTTATTCAAAATTTTCACTTATAAATTTCCCCCGACATATTCTAGGTCATTTGCATTTTTCTTGGACTTTCGTATCTCAAAGTGAATGGTAACACCATATTATCATTTAGATACTTTGCTTTTCCTTAAATCCTAAAGTCATTGAACAGGCCCAGGAGATTCCTAGGCATGGAAGCTTATCAGAAGTATTACTGAAGAGCCCATATTTTCCTGGCTGGCATCTATTTCCCTTGCTCAGTACTCTATTAGACTGTTGTGTTTAAACATTTCCTTCTTTAGAAGAAGTAAAAGCAAGTTAAAAATATGTATAGCTAAATCTTGTCAGGCTTAGCCTTCTGCTATATTTAGATTAAAAGTTAAAGGAATTTGAAGAAAAGCATGAACTTCCAGTTTTTAAGCATGGAGAGTTGATAGAGAAAAGTCATCAGTTACATAGGATTGAGGTCGGTCTCTAGTTTGCTTTCGTGGCTGGGTGGCATACAACTCCAGTGCTTAGACTTCAGAATGTGGCTCCACACAAGCATAGGTTTGTAATTCTTTAATGAACTATTTTGAAGACAGTTATTATTGTTACAGATAATTCCGTAAAGCCAGTGTTGTTCAGATTTTGAAAGGTACAACACTTCAAGGATATACATCATGGCCTTGGAAAATATCCTTCCTACGCAAATTCTGCTTTGCTTAATAATTTGGCATGAATTTAAGCATTTGTTAAATTTGCCCTATTTTGGCTTCATTTTTGATGCTTTACCTTTTAACCTGTTTATATTTAAAATTAAGAGAATGGTATGCTAAACGAGTCTTGCTGCCTGCAATCTAGACCGGTACGGTGGCTGACCTTAGTACTCCTTCCAAAGATAGAAACGTTTGATAAACATGGAGAGAATGAGGAATAGTAGCAGAGGATGAGGGAATGAGTAAATGGGTTAGGTAAACATGGGCAATCCAGTATTACACTGACACCTTGGAAGAAGCTAAGAGCAAGAGATGATCTCGTTTTTTACCCCAGTTGTATCTGATGCCTGAGAGGAGGAAATCCATATATTGCTGAGGCCACTGTAACATTTGGAAGCTGACAAAATGAAATGCAAGGTTACAAACCTTAGTGACATCACCCTAGAAGACATTTTCTTATGACGATGGACTAGACTATGAAGACTGGGTAGGATTCTAGTAACGTGCCAGTGGCTTTTGAATTGTATATTGTTCTGCTTAAGCTGTCCAGGGTCAGAAACCAAAGCTTGGACAGTTACATACTGAGAAATGTGTGCTTGGTCTCATCATCTTCTTTTTCTTTTTTTTTTTTTTTTGACACAGAGCTCCTAAATTCCTTGTAATTTGAGAGGGATGGGAATGATCTGAGTAATTTACACAGGCATCCTAAATCTCGGGAAATTTCCTGGGTGATAGCAGCAGCTTTGGTTCTAATGAGGTGACTTTGGTGGGTGCATGGATAGTTCCTGGATGAGGGCTGCTCACCAGAAAGACAAAACCATGACTTTACTGTTGTTCAGTTGTTCAGGCGTGTCCGACTCTTTGTGACTCCATTGACTGTAGGACGCCAGCCTTCCCTGTCTTTCACCATTTCCCAGAGCTTGTTCAAACTCATGTCCATTGAGTCGGTGATGTCATCCAAACATCTCATCCTCTGTCATCCCCTTCTCCTCCTACCTTCAGTCTTTCCCCGCATTAGGGTCTTTTCTAACGAATTGGGTCATTGTATCAGGTGGCCAAAATATTGGAACTTCAGCTTCAGCATCAGTCTTTTCAATGAATATTCAGGATTGATTTCCTTTAGGATTGACTGGTTTTATCACTTTGCTGTCCAAGGAATTCCTAAGAGTCTTCTCCAACAGCACAGTTTAAAAGCATAGATTCTTTAGTGCTCAGCCTTTTTTATGGTTCAGCTCTCACATCCATACACGACTACTGGAAAAAGCATAGCTTTAACAGTACGGACCGTTGTCAGCAAAGTAATGTCTCTGCTTTTTAATAATGCTGTCTAGGTTGGTCATAACTTTTCTTCCAAGGAGCAAGCGTCTTTTAAATTTCATGGCTGCAGTTACCACCTGCAGTGATTTGGAGGACCAAGAAAATAAAGTCTGTCATTGTTTCCATTGTTTCCCCATCTATTTGCCATGAAGTGATGGGACCAGATGCCATGATCTTCATTTTTTGAATGTTAAGTTTTAAGCCAGCTTTTTCACTCTACTCTTTCACCTTCATCAAGAGCCTCTTTAGTTTCTCTTCTCTTTCTGTGATAAGGGTGGTATCATCTGCATATGTGAGGATATTGATATATTTCCTGGCAGTCTTGATTCCAGCTTGTGCTTTATCCAGCCCAGCGTTTTGCATGATATACTCTGCATAAAAGTTAAATAAGCAGAGTGACAATAAACAGCCTTGACATACTCCTTTTCCTATTTGGAACCAGTCTGTTTTTCCTTATCTGGTTCTAACTGTTGCTTCTTGACCTACTCACAAGTTTCTCAGGAGCCAGGTAAGGTGGTATGGTATTCCCATCTCTTTAGGAATTTTCCACAGTTTTTAGTGATCCACACAGTCAAAGGCTTTGGCATAGTCAGTGAAGCAGAAGTGCATGTTTTTTGGAAATATCTTGCTTTTCCTATGAACCAATGGATGTTGGCAATTTGACCTCTGGTTTCTCTGCCTTTTCTAAATTCAACTTGTACATCTGGAAGTTCTCAATTCATGTACTGTTGATGCCTAGCCTGGAGGATTTTGAGCATTACTTTGCTAGCGAGTGAGATGAGTGCAATTGTATGGTAGTTTGAATATTCTTTGGTCTTGCACTTCTTTGGGATTGGAATACTCACCTTTTCCAGTCCTGTGGCCGCTGCTGAGTTTTTCAAATTTGTTCACACACTGAGTGCAGAACAGCATGATCCTTTAGGGTTTGAAATAGTTTAGCTGGAAATCAGTACCTCCACCTGCTTTCTTCATAGTAATACTTCCTAAGGCCTACTTGATTTTGTACTCCAAGACGTCTGGCTCTAGGTGAGTGATCACACCATTGTGATTATCTGGGTCATTAAGATTTTTCATTAAGATATTTTTTGTACAGTTCTTCTGTGTATTCTTGCCATCTATTTTAATATCTTCTGCTTCTGCTATGTCCTTACCATTTCTGTCCTTTACTGTACCCACCTTGGCATGAAATGTTTCCTTGGTATCTCTTACTTTCTTCAAGAGGTCTATAGTCTTTCCCATTCTACTGTTTTCCTCTATTTCTGTGCATGGTTCGCTCACAAAGGCTTTCTTATCTCTCCTTCCTATTTGGAATTCTCCATTTAGATGGGTATATCTTTCCTTTTCTCCATTGTCTTTAGCTTCTCTTCTTTTCTCAGCTATTTGTGAGGCCTCCTCAGACAACCATTTTTCCTTTTTGCATTTCTTTTTCATGGGGATGGTTTTGATCACTGCCTTCTGGACAATGTTACAAACCTCTGTCCATAGTTCTTCAAGCACTCTGCATATCAGATCTAATCCCGTGAACCTATTTGTCACTTCCACTATATAATTGTAAGGAATTTGATTTAATTCATACCTGAATGGCCTAGTGGTTTTTCTTATTTTCTTCAGTTTAAGTCTGAATTTTGAAATAAGGAGTTCATGATCTGAGCCACAGTCAGCTCCTGGTCTTGTTTTTGTGGCCTGTGTAGAGCTTCTCCATCTTTGGCAGCAAAAAATATAATCAGTCTGATTTCAGTATTGACCATCTGGTGATGTCCATGTGTAGAGTTGTCTCTTGTGTTGTTGGGAGAGGGTGTTTGCTATGACCATTGAGTTCTTTTGGCCAAACTCTATTTGCCTTTGCCCTGCTTGATTTTGTACTCCAAGGCCAAACTTGCCTGTTACTCCTGGTATCTCTTGACTTCCTACTTCTGAATTCCAATCCCGTATGATGAAAAGGACATCTTTTTCTTTTTTAAAAATTATTGTTAGTTCTACAAGGTCTTGTAGGTCTTCATAGAACCATTCAACTTTAGCTTCTTCAGCATTAGTGGTTGGGGCATAGATTTGGATTACTGTGATACTGAATGATTTGCCTTGGAAATGAATCAAGATCATTCCGTCATTTTTGATATTTCCCAACCTGGGAATGAGATGAGTCAAAGGGACTAATCACCTCCAGGGAATTTGACTTTGAAAACCAGTGGGATTTGATTACAGAACTTCCACAGGACTGGCGAAATGGAGACTCTTGGAGGGCTGAAACAAAATCTTGTGCACACCAGGACCCAGGAGAAAGGAGCAGTAACCCCACAAGAGTCTGAGCCAGACTTGCCTGTGAGTATCCAGGCTGCAGGGTCAGGAACACTGATTACAACAGTCCTGGGAGATGGGCGCGATGACATCAGTCATTTTGAAGAAGGTCTCTATTATTCCTACCATAGTTTTACCTCAGGCCAAACTACAGGGAGGGAACACAGCCCCACCTATCAGCAGAAAATTGGATTAAAGATTTACTGAGCATGGCCTTGCCCACCAGAGCAAGACTCAGTTTTGCCCACAGTCAGTCCCTCCCAGCAGGAAGCTTCCACAAGCCTCATAGCCTCATCCATCAGAGGGCAGACAGAATGAAAACCACAATAACAGAAAACTAACCAAACTGATCACATGGATCATAACCTTGTCTAGCTCAATGAAACTATAAGCCAGGCCATGTAGGGTCATCCAAGACTGATGGGTCATGGTGGAGAGTTCTGACAAAACGTGGTCCACTGGAGAAGGGAATTGCGGATCACTTCAGCATTCTTGGCTTGAGAACCCTATGAACAGAATGAAAGGGCAAAAAGATAGGACACTGAAAGATGAACACTGCAGGTCAGTAGGTGCCCAGTATGCTACTGAATTAGAGCAGAGAGAGAGAGTTCTAGAAGAATGAAAATCTGAGCCAAAGCGAATTCAACACTCAGTTGTGGATGTGTCTATCTGTGAAAGTAAAGTTCGATGCTGGAAAGAACAATGTCGCATAGGAATCTGGAAAGTTAGGTCCACGGATCAAGGTAAATTGGAAGTGGTCAAACAGGAGATGGGAAGACTGAACATTGACATTTTAGGAATCAGTGGTAAAATGGACCAGAATGGGTGAATTTAATTCAGATGACAATTATTACCTACTATTGTGGACAAGAATCCCTTGGAAGAAATGGAGTATTCCTCACAGTCAACAAGAGTCCAAAATGCCATTTTTGGGTGCAATCTCAAAAACAAAAAATGATTTCAATTCTTTTCTAAGGCAAACCATGACTAGAAACTTCTAATTTTCAGTCCCACAGTCTATCCTCAGGGGAGGGGAAATGGACTGGAGATTGTGTTAAAAAGTGATCATGCTTATTTGGTTGAGATGGTTGGATAGTATCACCTACTCAATGGACTTGAGTTTTAGCAAGCTCTGGGAGATGGTGAAGGATAGGTACCGGGGTCTGGCCCCGGTTGGATCCAGGGATTCCCTCAGGATGACGGCATTGGCGAAAGGATAGCAGAGCGGAGAGATCAGAGGCTTGATCTAACTGGTTTATGCAGAAAACCAATAAAGCCCCACCAGGGGACTTGCTCTGACCACAGAGGCCACAGGCGCCCTCTCAAATCGCTGAAGGTGCCCCACCTTGGGCACCTTCTCGAGTGGGTCTTAGAAGCCCGGGCAAATAAGTGGTCTCAGAGGGCCCCCACACTCCAAATTAGTCATCCTGAAGGAAGAACAGAGAAGAAAAGGAGAAAAAAGGAAACAAGAAAGAACAACATGGGGAGACCAAGCTGCGGTGAGCAAGGCCCGCAACTTTATTTTCCAAAGTAGCTTTTATACCTTAAGTTGTGCATAGAGGATAATAGGGGGTGTAGAGTCATGCAAGGTCAGCAGTCCTTGACCCTTATCCAAGCCAGCCTTTCTTTCTGCAAACTTATCATATGCAAAGGCTTTAGGTGATTTACATCATCTGCTGGCCAGGAGGCCTGTTAACATTTTATGACCCTTTCTTCTGAATAATGGTTAGTCAATCAGAAAACTTATTTTCTCTAAAGGTGATTATTCTAAAGTCAGACCACCCTCCGACAGCATTAGATAAAGTTGCATTCCTATAGGGCAAAGGTGTGGTGGGCTATAACAAGAAAAGAATTAACTCAAGGGTCCAAGGTTGTTAAACACCAAGGTTACTACTTATTTTCCCTATATACCAACTATATCAATTAATATACTCCCAAGGACACAATACAGGGCTTTAAGTTGATTTTTTATAGAGAAAGGTGGTCGGGGGAAGCCCCCTGTTAATGTCAGAGGAGTTGGTGAAAGTCGTGAAACAGTAAAACAGACAGATTCTGGTTTTGGGGTAGATGCTCAAGCAGATCCAGGGGGCCCCTCAAGTCCTGACTTGCCTTTGTATGTCAGGTCCTCTCCACATGACCTTCGTCATGGGTGGGAACTCCCGTGCTGGCTCCCAGCATATAGGCAAGCCTGGCATGCTGCAGTCCATGGGATTGCACAGAGTCAGACATGACTGAGCGACTGAACAACAGCATGCCTATTTGATGAAGCCTCAATAAATATCCCTGAAGTATGGGTTGAGAGAACTTCCGGATGCTGAATACATCCATGTCCTGGGAGAGTGGTGAACCCAAACTTCACAGGAACAGAAGTTCCTGTACTTAGAACCCTTCCAGAATTTGCCCTATATACCTCTTCATCTGAATGTTCATCTATATCCCTTATTATATAATAAACTGGTATACTTGTTTCCCTAAGGTCTCTGAGATTTTCCAGTAAATTATCCAACCCAAGGAGAGGGTTGTAGGAACCTCTGATTTGTATCCACTCAGTTAGAAGTTGGGTGGTCTGGGCTTGCAGTGGGCATCTGAAGTGGGGGAAGTCCTTGGGAGTTAGCCCTTAGCCTGCAGGATCTTCAGTTAATTCCATGTAGACAGTATCAAAATTGAATTGTAGGGCCCTCAGCTGTAGTTGGAGAATTGGTCAGTGTGGGGAAAAATATCCACATATTATGTGTCAGAATTCAAATATTTACAGTATAGTACAGAAAAGAAATAATTTCTTCCTTCAAATGGGAATAAATATTGAGGTTTGTCTTTGTCTTTTCTCAGGACCCAAAATAGTGGATCAGTTCAGTAGAGAGGGAGGAAAAAACCTTTGGAGCAGATGTTATTACCTAACCAAAACAACCTACTCTTTCTATTTTTAGTGAACTTGATTGGAATTTGATTTACACAGCAATTTTGTTGAATGTCCACTGTTTGCCATTATCAAAGTCAATAACCAAAGATACTTTTTTATTTTATTTTTAAACTTTACATAATTGTATTAGTTTTGCCAAATATCAAAGGAACAATAGCTACTATGGACGTTTTGTGTTATATTCTGTTTTATACTTATCTGTGGTTGAAGAGCTGTTCAGAATTTTGAGAGAGTTAATACACTATTAATATTTCAAGGGATGAAATAATTACTGTCAACTTGGGAATAAAAAAAAATCTTCACAGAGGAAGTGGCTTTTATTTGTAGTCTGGAAATCTCCAATTGGGGACTGAATCATAAATGTAAGTTTTTAGAACATTAAATGGTGATGAAAAATCTATTGCCTCATGGAAAAGATCCAGCAGTGAAGAAAAGAATGAAGACACAAGTCACTTTTTAATAACATTCTGGAAAGTAAGTTGGGATGAAAATAAGTCACAGTTTCAGAGTTGAAAAAAGATTATCTTCATTCAAGAGTGAGAGTAAGAAAAGTATATATTTGCAGATGGAATGCCATTTTGAGGGAGAGATGGTAGAGTACTATTTATCATAGCAGTGAAAAGATTCAAATAGGTATCGAGTTTGTAAAGCAGTGTTTAATGGAAAAGAATATAGATAGCCACAGTATGAACATTTGCACAAATGCACAGTTGTAAAAATTGCCTATTCTCCAAACTCTTCCAAGTCTGAGTCCACAGGCCTGCTTGTCTGCCTACTGGTGAAAAACACAGATATTTTCTGAGTATTTCAATGATATTTGATGAGTCAAAACCCAATATATTTGAAGCAGCTTCCAGTAGGTCTAAATTTTAAGGTTGTCTGGGGCTCATTCTTACAGCATAAGAAAGGAATAAATACTTAACATTCTAACACTCAAACAGGTGTAAAATGCTGGCTGGATTAACTTATATTATTTGATTATGTATTTCATGTGTACATATGTACATATGTACATCCTCAGTTTACGGTTAAGAAAATAGAGATACACATTTTAAAGACGTCTTCTTGGTAAAATGCAGTGAATGATGTTTTGCTGAGGAGCAGAACTAAAGGCCTGATTGATAATTGATGGAGGAAGTTTCAGTACGAATGACTGTGACATTTTCCCACTAATACTTGAACAGCTTGTGAGCATGAGTGAAGAATGTGAGTTAGTGCAGTCTATTCAGGGCTAGGATATAGAGAACCAATATGAGTAAATGATGTGACCATTCAAGTGAGTATTGTGACAATGAGCAGAGTAACTGACCAAGACCAGGCAGAGAGGCAAGCGACTTTGGAAAAGAGGAACATGCAATGTAGAGTCAGAGACTGAAGGACTAGATGTAATAGAAGGTATAAAAACGTGTACAACAGAGCAAATGAGTAGAGGAACTGGAGAGATGAAAGGCATGGTCAAGGTGGGGAAATTTGGAGTTTTAGAACTTGGAGGTGGAGAGATTTCAAATAAAGACAGCCTCAAGGTATGGCAGACCAAAAGAAATGAACTTGATGGTTGCTGGAGATCAGGAAGTCAGGGATCAGTGAAGTTGGCATTTTAGGGGTCACTGACATGGAGGTAAAGTTACCACTAGTGGTCATAGAGAAAGTGATGGACCAGAAGCTCGTGCATATGTGGGTAAGTCACAGGCATTCACAGGATTGTGATAAGATTGAGAAGCAGGTGATTTAAAAAACAGGATGACAACGACTCATATGTCACCTTCCTAGATTGGAAAATCATTTTTTTTTTAATTTAAAGTTATTTATTTTAATTTGAGGCTAATTACTTTACAATATTGTATTGGTTTTGCCATACATCAACATGAATCTGCCACGGGTGTACACGTGTTCCCACTCCTGAACCCCCAATCAGCTCCTCCCTATGGGCATCTTTTGAACATGGCACAACCCACACAATTATAGCCACATTGATAGATGATATGAACTCTAAATGAGAAAAAGTATTGAGAAGTTGTAGAATATTAATGGTCAGCCAAATCTTTCAGATGCAGAATCACATCCCACAGAGTCTTACAATGTATCAGATCATGTGTATACATTCTCCCACCCTTCAGTTCAGTTCAGTCCAGTCTCAGTCCTATCTGACTCTTTGCGACCCCATGAACCGCAGCATGCCAGGCCTCCCTGTCCATCACCAACTCCTGGAGTTTACTCAAACTCATGTCTGTCTAGTCGGTGATGCCATCCAGCCATCTCATCCTCTGTCATCCCCTTCTCCTCCTGCCCCCAATCCCTCCCAGCATCAGAGTCTTTTCCAAGGAGTCAACTCTATGCATGAGGTGGCCAAAGTATTGTAGTTTCAGCTTTAGCATCACTCCTTCCAAAGAACACCCAGGGCTGATCTCCTTTAGAATGGACTGGTTGGATCTCCTTACAGTCCAAGGGACTCTCAAGAGTATTCTCCAACACCACAGTTCAAAAGCATCAATTCTTTGGTGCTCAGCTTTCTTCACAGTCCAACTCTCACATCCATACATGACCACTAGAAAAACCATAGCCTTGACTAGACGGGCCTTTGTTGGCAAAGTAATGTCTCTGCTTTTGAATATGCTATCTAGGTTGGTCATAACTTTCCTTCCAAGGAGTAAGTGTATTTTAATTTCTGGGCCATGCCTGCCAGCAAAAACAGTGATGGGAATTTAATAGACTGATTACCTGAGTGCCAAGTACAGTGGGATAAACAGTTTTTACTGCAGTGGTTTGCAAGAAATGGTATATACTCTCCCCCAAAGTGAAAGGCAGGTTTCACTTAGAAGGGAAATTGGAGCCTAGTTTAAAGGAAAGGATAAAGTGTACTAAAGTACTAAATTCAGGGCTGGCTGATGGAAGGACCTGGGTAGGATGAGGAGGAATAGGCTGGAGTTTCTAGAACTGAGATTCCAGTGAGAAATATCAGTAGAATAGGAGTGTGGGCTCAGAAAATATGACACAAATGAACAAAAGCAGAAACAGACTCACAGACATGGAAAACAGACTTGTGGTTGCCAGGGGAGAGAGAGAGCTGAGGAGGAGGGATTGGGAGTTTGGGATTAGCAGATGCAAGCTATCGTATACACACACATATATATACATATGCATATGCATATACGTATGGGTTACCAGGTGGCTCTGTGGTAAAGAATCCACCTCCAGTGCAGGAGAGGCAGGATATAAGGGTTGGATCCCTGGGTCAACCCACTGAAGAGCCCCTGGAGGAGGAAATGGCAACCCCTCCAGTGTTCTTGACTGGAGAATCCCTAAAACAGAGGAGCCTGGCAGGCTATAGTCCACAGGGTAGCAAAGAGTCGGATATGACTGAGCGACTGAGCACATATGCACACAAATGCCCACATATGTGTTGTGTGTGGGTACATGCATGTGCACACGTGTGTGTGTGTTTAAGGTATACAGTTTCATTTTCTTTTTCAGCCTTGAGAAGTTAGTGATTCAGACTTCCCTTCTTGTTTGCACTAGTAGGGTCATGTATGCAAAAGAAGTACCAGCGGCTTTGTCACTGCATATCTATAGAGCTCCACAGAAACTCCTACTACTAGACCATGAATTTCCTGGCAGGGGATTAGGTCTTATGAATTTCTGCATTCCCAGTGTGTAGCACAGAGCCTGACATGTAATAGATCTCTAGTACTTTTTGGTTGAAAAAGTAATACATTGAGTCTGAATGCAGTCTTGTAGAATTCGAAGCTGCTCTTTACCGTTAAATCCCTTTATGTCAGAAGTTCTCACTGAATTTTGGGAATGGAACATAAAAGTCACCATGTGCATGCTTCAATCACATCAGCACGGAGACTGTCTCACTCTGTTATTTTACCTGAACCTGAAGTACTTGGGACCTGGTCTTTTGTCTGATTGACAAGTAATCTGCCAACAGCAGAGTGGATTGGTATGGCTGCATTGGTTTGGTCACAGTCATTCTATCTATCTCATTCCCTCTGTAGACTATCAAGATAATGAGCCTCTCAGAGTTGTATTTATTTGAGAATAGAATGCTGGAGAGGGGAAATTAAAATTATTTATAAGGAAGCCTGGGAGAATGGGAGAAAAGTACACAGGCAGTTCTTGATGGCAATGATAAGGAATTCATTTAAAAAAAAGAAGTGCCTAATCAGTTTATAGCTTCCCTGGTATATAAGAATTCAAGTATCTAATTCATGGGTTAAGTATTTTTCACTAATTTTTAAAAATTGTGAGCAGATGATACATTAATGCATGAGTAACACATTATGAGAACTGAGCACACATGTGTATATTTCACTGTTTTAATCTAATCTAATACAACACATACCAAAGTACCACATACACACATTTAATGGCATGCATAATCATGATTGTGCTGCATAATAATTAGGCATTAGTGATAAGCAGTTCCCATAAATTACTGTAATTAGTATTACTTTTATACCATCACAGTCATTCTTTTTAGGTTTTCCCTTCTAATTTTGTTAATTCTTTATTATCTGTCATCAACACAAATGTCAACAGCTTCCCTAATGCCATGTGTGACTTAATTATCATTATTCTTTGCCCAGAGTGAGGTCTCAGTCAATGTTGTTGGATTGAATTGAATGAAATCATCACACAGCAGCTAACATTTGCTGTGTTATAAGGCAGACAATTTGGATTTGATCTTCAGCGGTGAGGGCGTCTGTGTGCATTTCTTAAGGTTCAGTGCTATCCTGGACTTCATACGGTTAGTCTCCTTACTCTCCTCTTGAAAGAACCTTGAATTTCAGGACTTAATGAAATGCTGCTTAGGAAATGCTTAGCTGGAGCAAAGGTGGTGGCTATTGATTTCTTACCTGCTGTATAGCTCAGAGGTCAAGAAATTGGGTCAAAGATAGAGCTGAACATGAAGGAAAGGGGAACAATGTAAATGAATCCTCAGTGCTAAGCATCTTGCTATGTTGGGATAAGAAGTGAGCTAAGAGATTAATTTCGTTCTCCAAACTGTTGAGGCAACATCAAAATAGGCATGGGAAGATATCTGATGATTTAGAACCCTTTATACCATCTGAACCGATCATCATTGATACCTAATGTAGGATAAAAGCAACTGATTTTCTGGGTAGACTTGCCCTTGAAAGACACTAGACCTGAGAGAAGAATTCCCTTGATTTTAAATATTTCCTCTTCTTCTATTAGCAGGAGGGCAGATCTTTCTATAATCTGAGAAAAATAAGAATTCAAATACCTCACAGAGAACATTAAGGAAGTTTCAAGCAAATCTTGAAAATGAGATCCAACCTTTTCTTGGATTGTTTAGGAGAGGAGACTAAAAAGTATTAGATACATTATGTTGCAGAAGTTCTGGCTGAGCAAATATTGACAACTCTCACATGGCCTGCCTTCTTGATTTCTCAGCATCTTCATACTAGTCATATACAGTAATGGTACTTAATTATGTTTCTTGGTGGAACAGCAACAAAACTTCTCAGGACATGGAAGCACTGGGTAAGTGTATTAATTTCTTACTAATGCTGTAATAAATTGCTAACTTAAAACAATAAAAATGTATTATTTTACAAATCAGTAGGTCAAAAGTCCAGTGCATGCCTCATGGGCTAAAAATCAAGGTGCTGCCAGGGACTGCATTCTTTCTGTGCAGGCTCTAGAGGTGAATGGTTTTCTTACTTTTTCCAGTTTCTAGAGATCACCCACTTTCCTTGGCATGTGGCTCTTTGTCTCCATCTTCAAAGCCAGAAGCATAGCATCTTTAAATCTTTCTTCTTCCTTCTTTTGCTTATAAGGATCCTCATGATTACATTTGGGCCAATCAAATAATCCAGGGTAATTAACCCATCTCAAAATCTTTAACTCAATCTTCAACATCCTTTTTGCCATGTAAAGTAACTTTTTTTTTGGTTCAAGTAACCTACTTCTTGCCTGTAAAGTAATTTATAGGTATGGAAGTAGGATATTTGCTGCTGCTAAGTCGCTTCAGTCGTGTCTGACTCTGTGCGACCCCGTAGATGGCAGCCCACCAGGCTCCCCCATCCCTGGGATTCTCCAGGCAAGAACACTGGAGTGGGTTGCCATTTCCTTCTCCAGTGCATGAAAGTGAAAAGTGAAAGTGAAGTCACTCAGTCATGTCTGACTCCTAGAGACCCCATGGACTGCAGCGCACCAGGCTCCTCTGCCCATGGGATTTTCCAGGCAAGAGTACTGGAGTGGGGTGCCATTGCCTTCTCCGAGGATATTTGAGGGGGATGCTATTCAGCTGGCCATAGCAACTGACTGTCCATCTGACTCTGGAATACTATGCTTGTTACCAAACTGAACTTAGGTCCACTTGCCCAATGTACTGCAAAGCCAATCTACTGATGCCCAGGCTCCATTAGTGATGGGGGTTGCAGAAAGCCTGATTAGCCCATGGACAGTTTTCTGGTTGGTTGGCAGTGACATTTTAGGAATCTCAATCATCAACCTTTTTGTTCCAACCACTCTGGGATCTATGTGCTAGTGGTCAGCATGCAGCTAATGTCTTCCATCTGGTAGGAATTTTAGTATCTGCAAAACCACTTAAGGATAGGGCTCTGAATGTTATCTATAGCCCTTGAGGAGGAACTAAGGTTTCTTGACTTTGTTTTATGGCTATTCTTATTTTGCCTTGCTTGAATGTTTTCCTTTGTTTCTGCGTTTTCTCACTTCTCTGGTTAAACTTGCTCTTTGGAACTTGCGGAAGGTGTAGGAGGCTGCAAGGGGGTGGTTCTTCCCCAGGAATACCCTGAGGATCCCTGACAAGGTCACTAACTTTAAAACCTGGACAGGACATTAGCCTGCCTTCTTCCCACTCTCTAGAGCGCCCTCCTGCCTCCAGCCTCTGGGGTCCTTTCTGCATTAGGGTTCATGTTTTAAAGGAAACCAGTTCCCTTCATTTTGTCCAGTGCAGGAACAGGTTCTTGTCACTGAATCCCCAGGAGCCACTGTGTTTGCCACATTCACGCCCTATAGATTAGGTATCTTGCTTGGTTCTTATGGTGACTTTCAGGTATAGGAAGCGTGAGAAAAAATGATGAGTAAATATTTTCATAAAGAGTACTGCATATTGTGTGTGTGTGCTCACTCATGTCTGATTCTAATGTGACCCCATGGACCGTAGCCCACCAGGCCCCTCTGTCCATGGAATTTTCCAGGCAAGAATACTGGAGTGGGCTGCCATTTCCTCCTCCGGGGTATCTTCCCTACCTAAGGATCAGACCCATGTCTCCTGTCTCTCCTGCACTGCCCAGCAGATTCTTTACCACTTGAGCCACCTGAGAAGCCCTGTATATTAGGGATTGTTTAAAATGTTTTAGTTGTATTAGCTCATTTAATCTTCACAACACTTCTATGAGGAGAGTACTATTATTATTGCCATTTTGCATATAAGAAAATTGCAGATGAAAGAGATTAAGGAAATTGACAAAGTCTACTGAGTGAACAACAGAGTAGAGATTCAAACCTGTTCTGTCTGGCTCTGGAGTGCACGCTATACATTACTACACAGCGCATTGCCTTTCACAGTTATGTAACTAAAGCTTAAATTAAAAACACAAATACCACTATACTAAATTAAAGATGCTGTTGATGATGCTGAAGAGATGGAGAGTAGGAGGGGGAGTTAGGGGAATATTTGAGGAAAGCGTGAGCATGCACAGGAGGGAGGGAGCAGGAAGGAGAGAGAGAAGGATGGAGTTTCATAATCTGGGACACTGGGTAAGAGGCACTTTGTATATTGCACAAAGGCACCCATTAAGGAGTCCCTGGGGGCTAAAAATATAGCTCATTTGCATCCTGCTTCATCAGCCCAGAGGGGATATCTTTTTCCACTTGCACAAAGGTGCCATATAGGCCAGCAGCAACTGTGTTTGCAAGCTGTTGAGTATATATGAGCACATTTTTTTTTTGACTAGAGAAATTGATTTATCTAATAGGTAGTATATTAAAAGCTTCCAGAAAATATATTTTTTAGCATTGGGACTGTTTGCTTCCCATCAGAATTCTGAAGGAAGTACTTAAGGGATACAAGCATTGACTAATTGTTATAACAAGGGGCTTCCCTGGTGGCTCAGATGGTAAAGAATCCACCTGCAATGCAGGAGACCCAGGTTCAGTCCCTGGGCTGGGAAGATCCCCTGGAGAAGGAAATGCCAACCCACTCCAATATTCTTGCCTGGAGAATTCCATGGAGAGAGGAGCCTGGCAGGCTATATATAGTTCATGGGGTTGCAAAGAGTCAGACACGACTGAACAACACACACCTTCACCTTAATGGTGCCCAAATAGCACTCTCCCATTCACCTGTGGGCTGCTGAACTCCTAACTTCTGCGAATTATTTCCTCTTCTGTCACCAAATGCTTACAGATCAAGGTTTAAAGTGGTTTCAGTTCAGTTCAGTTGCTCAGTCATGTCTGACTCTTTGCGACCCCATGAGTTGCAGCACGCCAGGCCTCCCTGTCCATCACCAACTCCCGGAGTTCACCAAGACTCACGTCCATCGAGTCGGTGATGCCATCCAGGCATCTCATCCTCTGTCGTCCCCTTCTCCTCCTGCCCCCAATCCCTCCCAACATCAGAGTCTTTTCCAATGAGTCAACTCTTCGCATGAGGTGGCCAAAGTCCTGGAGTTTCAGCTTTAGCATCATTCCTTCCAAAGAAATCCCAGGGCTGATCTCCTTCAGAATGGACTGGTTGGATCTCCTTGCAGTCCAAGGGACTCTCAAGAGTCTTCTCCAACACCACAGTTCAAAAGCATCAATTCTTTGGCCCTCAGCTTTCTTCACAGTCCAACTCTCACATCCATACATGACCACTAGAAAAACCATAGCCTTGACTAGATGGACCTTTGTTGGCAAAGTAATGTCTCTGCTTTTGAACATGCTATCTAGGTTGGTCATAACTTTCCTTCCAAGGAGTAGGCGTCTTTTAATTTCATGGCTGCAGTCACCATCTGCAGTGATTTTGGAGCCCCCCAAAAATAAAGTCTGACACTGTTTCCATCAAGTGGTTTACCTAGGTCTAAAATTTTGTGATTTGATTCATTTTGTTGAAACATACATGGTTCTACAATGAGAGATGCTGTCTTCTTTCAAAGCCACGTTGAAATACCCTGGCAACTCTATAAGTGTTATTTGTGTACCTGCTTAGGCTATTAGGTTTATCAGTTTCTTAACTAAAAGGTGTTCCATGGAAATCACATTAATCATTCATTTGTAATGACTAGATAGTAGGAATCCAATAATCAGTGAATTTTAGTCCTGAAATATTAATTCTTAGTCACTCAGTAGTTAAAATATTTAACAACCTCATACTGGTGGTGCATTAAAACTGCTCTTTAACACAATGATTGTTTTTGAAAATGCTTGGATGTGGTAAATAACTATTTCTATTGGAACTATTAGAATGAATCACAATTGGATTTTACAGAAATGTTTATAATGCATAGATATTTCTCATAATATGTTCCTAGGCAAGTGTTCTTCAAATAAAGCTGTTTTGCCCTCAAGAAATTTTTTCTGTGAATCAGCTTTATCTGATCTTAGTTAGATCAGTTACTTGTGCTTTTCCTTTTTCTTCCCCTTTTTTTTTTCCCCCTTGTTTTTTGCTACTTATTTCCAGGTGGCTTATAATAAGTGCTATGGACAATGTTTGTATCCCCCTGCCCACTTCAAATTCACATGTTGAAGTCTTAATCCCCAGTGTGATGAGGTGGAAGGACAGGGCACTAGATGGAGGCAGGTCTGCACTTGAATCCTGGTACTTCCCCCTGGGCTGTGGGGAGGCCTGGCAGGTCTTCTCTTAGTCTCTGTTTCCTCCGCCACTGACCAGCACATCCTCGTAGACCCTGGAATCCCCAGCTCGTGGGCTCCTGATGCGTTGGGGACTTTGGTGATGAGGTCATGGTGGTAGAGCTCTTGTGAATGGAATCTTGCACTTGAAAGAAGAGACACAAGAGAGGTGTGATCTCTACCATGCGATAGAGAAAGTAGGTTCCATCTGAAAACCAGGGAGAGGGCCTTCATAAGATGAAAGGTCCTGGGCTCTCAGCCTCCAGAACAGTGAGAAGTAGATTTCTGTTGTTTGAGCCCCACAGTCTACGGTGTTTTGTTATAGCAGTCTGGACTAAGATAAGTAACCTACAGTCATTTCTGCGGTCACTCTGTAAAAGCAGTCTGAACCTCTAGCCAAAATTTTGTTTGGATGTCAAGATGTTGTGCAGCAGGAGGGTATGAAAAGGTTTATTACTGGCATGAAGGGCCTTTCTGGGGAGTTCAGGGCCAGACCCCAAGCTGGCCCAAAAATGGCTTAGGCGAACAAGGAAAGGAGATGGGCTTGGGTTTCTGCGGTATTTAGAGGTATAGAACCTGAGTGGGGCTCCTGCTAGAGGTTGAACTTCCCACTGGAGTCAAAGGAGGGGCCACTGGGGGCTTTAGTGTCGGCTTCACCAGCTGGGGCAAGAATGAGGAGAGGGGTGAGGCTTAAAAGCCGATAGCAATGGCTGTGTCTGCCCCTCTATTCCTGCCCTGCAACCTGGGGCAGGGTGAGGCAGGGCGAGGCAGGGGAGGTGAATCCGGAGGTTGGGACTGATGGATGCGCACTGCCACATGTACAATAGGTAGCTGGGGGGAGCTGCTGTACAGAGCAGAGAGCTCAGCTCAGGGCTCTGAGATAACCTGGGTGGGCGGGGTGAGGTTGGGGTGTGCATGAAGTTCAGGGGGAGGGAATATATGTACACGTAGAGTTAATTCACTTCGTTGTACAGCAGAAACTAACACAACATTGTAAAGCAACTATACCTGCTCCTTCCCCCCAAAAAGAAAACTAACAGCAGTCAAACATCAAAGTATGAAGTCAGACTCTTTCTCCCAATCCTTGGAGAACCTAGCTATGCAGAGCAATTTTTAGCTTCTTTTATGTATTTATTTTCTTCTGGGAGGTGTATAAAAGCACCAAGTCCTAACCACTGGATCATCAGGGTATTCCCTTAACTTCTTTTAAAAATATAAGTTACATACAGCATGGTCTGGTGGAAAAAGTAATTGCTGGTTGCTTGCTATGTCTATCAGGGTTCCATGCAGTAAATATAATCCACTGTAGGTATTTAAAGCATGAGGGAGTTTAATGTCAGGGGTTCAATATGCATAAAATTGTTGGAGAAGCTGGAGAAACAGGTTTTAGGCTGGATCCCTGGAGTGACTCCAAGAAGTATACAGAATTGCTCCCCTTGAAAGTACTGTTCTCGATGCTGCTAGAGTACTATCCTGGAAGTAAGCAGCCTCTCTGAGCACTGCCTTTGCAACTGTCTCCATCATCCAAGAGACTGGGCGATGACACTGGACTGCTGCTGCCCTGAAACCTCATATGTTCTTGCTTGCCAGAAGCTCAAGCCAAGAGTCACAAGAAGTCAGCTTCTGCCTCTCTTCCATTGCTCCAAATCTCACATGAATGTTTGTAACTGATAGAAGCTAATTCACATCTGAGCCCTAGCTTGAGGTTTGCCCTGGTTAAGTGGGAGTTAACGGAAACAGTCTAGCCATTTCCCTCTCTCTGTGTGACCTGGGAGAAGAAGTGTTTGAATTTTACTTTTCTCTTCTACAAAATGGACCTCATACTTAAACTGAAGGGTATCCAAAGGATAGAAATCATGTAATTAAAATATCTAGTGTATTACAATTGGCCAAATAACCATATCTATTATTATGGCTATGTGTAACTATTTCAGAACTTTAGGAATCATTACACTGAAAGTCTTAATAAGCAGTTGCTTTATCTGAAAGCTTGTAATCCAACAATTTTCACTTCAAGATAGTCAGTGGGGATCATAAAGCCCAAGCACTAATTTTAGAGATAAATAATAGTAACATTACAATTTATAAACATTGGGATTCCACCTCATGCTTCCCTCCATTTAGTTATTAAAACATTGTTGTTTTTTTTTTTTTTGATGTGGACCATTTTTAAGTCTTTATTGAATTTGTTACAGTATTGCTTCTGTTTTTATGTTTTGGTTTTCTGGCCACAAGGCATGTGAGATTTTTAGCTCCTTGACCAGGGATTGAACCCACACCTCCTGCATTGGAAGGCAAAGTCTTAACCACTGGACCATCATGGAAGATCCCCTCCCTGCAGTTGTGTATTTCCACATCATCAAGTCTACAACTCCAGATTGTTTTTACTGCTTCTTGTGCCAGACATTGTGTTACTGATCCTCTCCAGTTGGGTGGACTCCAACCTTGCCTGGAGCTGCAAGTGCCAGTTGAATGAGTGGGCAGAGAGGAGCAGAAACTGTATTTGCTGATTGAAGAATGGGAATGAGAGCATGCTGTAAAGACACCTTCTCCCCAAAGGGAGGAAAGTTGGGGAGGTTTTGAGAGGTAAGGGGAACATATGTCTCTGGGGAAAAGGGTGGTGATTTCCAGGAATAGCTAACATGTGTGCAGCCCCCTTGGTTCCCTCGGACACAGCACTGATTGTGTCTAACAAGATACACATCCCCTCTTTGGACTGAGATCTTGGCGTGGTAATGAAGCTAAGGCAACTTTCAGACCCTTCTTGATTTCCTCAACGTAGGCACCGCTCCTGCAGTTAGATTGAAACTGGTTCAGGGTGGTTGACTGTCATGTTTCCTTTGAGGTGTAACTAAGAAACATCTTTGACAAGCATCATTTATTTTGGAAGAAGAATAGACATAGGTTAAAGCAGAGACCTTTCAGCTCTCTGGGAGGTGTATGGCTGAGAATTGTACTTACTGGTAGGTATGTAGCAGAGAATAAACAGACTAGATTCTGCCCACTGGAGCTTTATAATCCAGTGGAACAGTAAAATAAAACATTAAATAAGTACTCAAAATGGAGATGCAGTTGCTGTGAAGGAAAACTGTGGGTTGCTGAGAAGGACAATAATAAGGAAAAATAGTGTTATTAGATTAACAAATAAAAATACAGAATGCCCAGGTAAACATGAATTTCAGATAAACACTAAGAAACCTTTTAGCATAAGTATGAAGCATTAAAAACTATTTGATCTTCATCTAGAATTCAAATTTAACTAGCTGTCCTGTATTTTATCTGGCAGTTCCAGGGAAAGCACTGATTTACGTGGGGCTGGTGATACAAGAAAGGCCTCATTGGAGATGTGATAAATAAGCAACCAAAGAATAAAGGATCTGTATATTGACCAGTTGAAAAATGGTGGAAAGAGATTTCTAAGCCAAAGAAATAGTATGTGCAAAATCCCTAAGGTAGGAAAGAGCTTGCCACATATAAGGCATGGAAATAATGTTAGTGTGGCTACAGTGAGTAAAGAAGAGAATGGCCTGGAACGGGATCCCAGAGGTAGGCGGGGGGGACCAGACAGAGAGTATGCTCACTCCAAGCACTGATTTAAAATTTTCACTTATAAAATAATTTTCAAACCATCTTACACAGAAGCTTACAGCACACAACATGTAAGGTTGAAGCCACCCTGCTCGAGGGTGGGGATGTGGGGTATTTTGAAGGTCCGACCCCTCCACCTGCTTGATAGTCTTCGCCCCCTTTTGTAGCCACCCTCAATGGAACTAAATGCTGTGAGATATTAGACCAGAATGTTCCCTGGAAATTGATACTCGGGGAGGAGAAATAATTTATTATGGTTTAGTGTTCATTCTCAAAGCCTCAGTTCTAAAAATTCACTGGCTAGCCATGGGAGGCTTCTAAAATTTCATCTCTCCAATTAAAATAATTTGAACTGCAGAAAATCAATTTAGCACTTTGTGTTTGCATTGATCAGAGTAAATTCAAATCAGTTTTACATTTTTAAAATGAGCGCCTCCCAGTCCTCTTTGTTAGGAAATCAGTCCTTGCCACTGCAAGAATTAAGAGTATTTAAATTCCAAAGAGAGTCTCCTTGACTGTCCCCAGCTCAAGGCAAGTCATCTCTAAGGAGGAAGGAAGCTAAGGTTTCTTGAGCTTGGATTGAGTATTATGACACCGGGCACAGGTGGGGTGCTTTACATAATGTCACGTTCTCCCTCTTACAGATGAAAACTGGAGGCTCAGAGTGGTGAAGCGACTCCTTTAAGGTTGCCATTTGATTGGGCCTGGGGACAGCATTTGAGTTCAGGCTTGTCTGACTGCAAAGCTATTGGTTCAGAAACTGGCCCCCCATACATGGAGGGCAAGGAAAGGAGAGACAGAAACTGGCCCCCCATACATGGAGGGCAAGGAAAGGAGAGAGAGGCAGCCATTTCACACTGGGAGGTGTCAAGTTTAACAAGCTTGTCTTGGTTGGCTGTGAGACAAGTAGATCTCAACAGCCACCTGAGTGTGTACACTCAGTCGCTCAGTCCCGTCTGCTCTGTGACCTCATGGACTGTAGCCTGCCAGGCTCCTCTGTCCATGGAATTTCCAAGAAAGAATACTGGAGTGGGTTGCCATTTCATTCTCCAGGGGATCTTCCTGACCCACGGATTGAACCTGCATCTCTTGCGTCTCCTGCATTGGCAGGTGGATTCTTTACCACTGAACCACCTGGAAAGTCCACACCCATTTGCCAGAATCTTAAAAAAAAAGTTGATATAGAAGCCTTAACAGGGCACAGTCACGTACAACATCCACATGGTCTCAGCAACATATCACTGTCTCAAGCCTTTGTCCTTGAAATCTGCTCCCACTGTGAGAACAGTGAGCAGAATGTACCTTCCAAAGACAAAGGAGGGGGCTGAGAGCCTTTGATCCCCTGGGTCTAACATGAGATCAACTGTCAGTCGGGTACCTTCTATGACCTCCTCCAACCCAGAGCCTGCGTCATTGTTTGAGTGAGGGCTGACGTGAATTTGGGAGGGTGAGTCACCAAAAGTGATTTTGGCTCGTGTTTATAGACAATATTTCAGTCTTTGTCACTTTCAGTCCTCAGTCAATTTCTTCTGACTCACTTGTAAGAGAATTAACATTTAAGTTTTAAAACAAGTTGTCAGTTTTCCCTGTGAAGTTTTTAATTTCCTCTACTGCTCTGAGGTGTCAGTCATCTGCCTTCCCGTAGGAGAGTTTTGTCTTTTGCCTCCAGATCTATTGGATTTCTTGTAGTGATGGGATAAACAATATCATTAATTCATGACTATACGGCAGTTCAAAAAGCATTTTCACTTTTTGTTAGACTTAGAACATTTCAAAGTATTGAGCAAAGAATTTTAAATGCTACATATTATTTCAAAACAGCGGATATCTATTACTATTATTATTATGTTCAGGAAGAAAGAGAAAAACAGAAAATGCCAGCGTGAAAGAGAAAAAGACATGTATATTAAAGAGAAAATAGGACAGAATTTTTTCCCTTCCGATGATTATCCTTAAAAGTTAGTCAAGAGAAGTAACTGGTTGAATGAAGTAGCACCTAGGATAATATTTCCAATAAACACTTGCTCCGAGTCATGGGTTCCCAAGATTACTGTGGGTGAGAATATGATGCCCACAGAGTTTGCTGGAGTAAATTTATGACCATAGTTTAAAATGCAGGGTAAAGTCTAAAAAAGAGAGTCTATCTAAGAATGGTTAAAATGTTTCCCTTCTGGTGTTCCCTCTGACAAATGGGTGATTGGCCAAGTGTCCCATTCAAAAGGACTCTGAAACCAAGTCTCAGCTAAAAAGAATGCATCAAGATTGGTCAGCAATGTCTGTCATGGCTAAATGATGGACTGTTTCATGTCACATGTGAAAGTCAACTATAAACTGGGTATTATAAGATATTGGATAGGTCCCTGGTGGCTCAGACAGTAAAGAATCTGCCTACAATGCAGGAGACCCTGGTTTGATCCCTGGGTAGAGAAGATCCCTTGGAGAAGGGAATGGCTACCCACCCCAGTATTCCTGCCTGGAGAATGCCGTGAACAGAGACTGGTGGGTTACAGTTCCATGGGCTCGCAAAGAGTCGGATATGACTGAGCAACTAACTAACACTGCCAGCTTAAAGGCAAATGCACAAGCAATGTTTAATAAATTATTTCAAACTTTTTTTTTTTTTTTGGCCAAATACTTTTTAAAGAATAAGTTGGCAAAGAACTTGTCTTTCTCCTTAGTATTAAGGGTAGAAAAATAAATTCTGGTCACTCTTGAGTTCTAAATAATTGGTTTAACTTATTAAAATTTTATAGCAGTTGATAGAGAAGCAAATGTATAAACAAATAAACTAAGAAACAATTAACAACCTCATTCAACAGAGCTTGGGTGCAAAGCAAACTGGAGACTTGTTTGTGCAATTCTTGTGGCAAAGCCAGGAACATATTAATGGATAAAATGGAGAAAAAGAAAGACTGAAAAGGATGGAACCCAAAGGGTAAAAACAATAGAAATTTGTTTTTCAAACTGTGAGGAGGAGAGTAGTATATGCTGAAATTTAGAGCTCAAACTATTGCAGGACAAAATGACTTAATTAGGAGCACCCAGTCATTCGCTGCTCAGAGGAGACAAGAGACACAGATAAATAACTGCATCTTTTAAAATTTATTTTTTATTAAGTTATAGTTGATTTACAATATGGTGATAGCTTCTGAAGGGGAGATGGAACAGGGAAAAGGACAAATTAGGAATATAGGATTAATAGATAGAACTGCTTCTTAATCTGTTACATTTTCTGGGAAAATTCAATTATGGTAGATGATAATTCTCTGTATATATTTGTCTTATATTTATATGTATTATAATAATATAAATGTAGTTTATATAAATGTATGTCATTGTTCATATTATCTTTCGAAAATCATGCGTAAGGTGTATGCTTTATTTTTAACATAAAAAAATTTCTCTATATTAATTCATGCCAGAATTATGGCTGAGCAACATTGTATATGTGCACCGCCTCTTCTCTATCCATTCATCTGTCAATGGACGTTTAGGTGGTTTCCATGTCTTGGCCACTGATAATAGTGCTGCTATGAACATAGGGGTGCTTGCATCTTTTTGAGTTATAGCTCTGTCTGGGTATATGCCCAGGAGTGGCGTTGCTGGATCACATGGTAATTCTGTTTTTAGTTTTCTGAGGAACCTCCATACTGTTTTCTATAGTGGTATACCAATTAGACCCCCACCAACAGTGTAGGAGGGTTCCCTTCTCCCTACATCCTCTCCTGCTGCTGTGTCACTTCAGTCGTGTCCGGCTCTGTGCAACCCCATAGATGGCAGCCCATCAGGCTCCCCACTCTCTGGGGTTCTCCAGGCAAGAACACTGGAGTGGGTTGCCATTTCCTTCTCCAATGCATGAAAGTGAGAAGTGAAAGTGAAGTTGCTCAGTCATGTCCGACTCCTAGCCACCCCATGGACTGCAGCCTACCAGGCTCCTCCATCCATGGGATTTTCCAGGCAAGAGTACTGGAGTGGGGTGCCATCGCCTTCTCCAGCATTTGTTATTTGTAAACTTTTTAATGACGGCCACTCTGACTGCTGTGAGGTGGTACTTCATTGTAGTTTTGATTGAATGACAATGTTTTAAAGCAGCATGTTCGTGGCACTTTATCAGCACCACGTCAGAAAACTGGTACACTCAGTTAAAAGGGGAACACATCGTTTTAATGATCTACATTTGTAGTAATGTGTTAGAGCAGCCACAAGAAACTGAGTTTAAAAGAGGAAAAAAGCTGAACATTTCTTCCTTCAATAAAGTCTCCCCAGCCTATGTGATCTTTCCCTGACACATACTCCCCAGCACCTCAGATTTATTTGGTAATGTTCATTCATTGTCTCTTTCAAATGTCTTATTACCTGTGTATCCCAGGTGCCCAGCAAAATAAATGGCACATAGTGGGGCTCAGTGAATATTTGTTAAATGGCCAAATGGGATTCAAGACTAGAGTCATTAGGGTGGTGAAAGTTGGGTTGTGACTCATGCAGCTGGTAGGGTAGGGTTCTTTGGGGCGGGATGGGGTGTGGGAATGGGGCACAAGCAGTTAACACCATGTATCCTACATGTACCTGTCAAGACAATTGGAAACAAAATGTGAACTGCTTAATCATTTCGGCAAATGAATTGCCTATAGCTATTAAAATTACAAACATATGTAACTTTTGATTGAGCAGACCCCTTCTTGGGAATTAGCAGGATATAAGAATATATGAACAGGGCTCTTATTGCAAGATTGTTCATGGTATAAAACCCTGAAATAAGTAAATACATAATATTAGAAAAATGACTGAAGCAATCATGGCATATCCATACTATGGGATAATATGCAGCCATTAAAAATTTAAATAGAGATATAATAATTGATTTGGACGACTAGTCGTGAGATATTGTTAACTAGGTGAGCAAGGTGAGCAAGATGAGGAAGAGCATTTGTTGTAAGATTCTTTATCTGTCTATCTATCTATATATATGCCCACATGGATGACTCTGAGTATGGATAATAATAAAATCTTATATAGATACATATATCACCTGAATTATTAATAAGGACAGTGTTATAGGAGCAGTGATGTAGTTGGGAGATAGAGGAGGAAGTGAAATAAATAAAAAAGCAGAAGACCACAAAGGCAAATATGCTATCATCAGTTAATGAGTTCATATAAATTTATATTTATATATAGACATTTAAGAGGATACATACAAAATGATTTTTTTATCAAGGTATAATTGACATATAACATTATATTAGCTTCAGGTGTACAACATAATGATTTGATATTTGTATATATTGTGAAATGATTACCACAATAATTCTACCAAATGTCTGTTACCATAAGCAGATACAAATTTGTTGATGTTGTTGTTTAGGTAATGGCTTTCAAGCAGGAAAGAAGGTTTGAAATAATATTGTAGAAAGTTGTTGTTAGGAAAAAATAAATGTGTTATGGTCCTGGTATTTTGAGATTTTGCAATAAATCAGTTCTAAGCAGGAGACAGGGCCAGCTGTGTGGTACATCTAGACTTCAGCCAGATTAGTAGGAGCGCTGGATTGCTTTGGTGAGGAAGTGTGCACTGAGTAGGCCTCCTGTATACACAGTCGCAACCACATGGCCTAGGGCTGTAGCCATCAGCTCTGATCTACCCCAGTAAGGAGACTGACCCTCCATCCGCCCTAACCCAGGAAGCCAAATCTACTCAAATCCAGACTTGGGTTAGGGTTGGGTGCAAGTATCTAAAATTGTTTAGATTGTTTCACCTACCATATGCATCTTGCTTTTCATTTTCAAAATATTTATTATTTATTTATGGATTAACTGTTGATGTCCATTCTCCACTCTCCTATACACACGTCTCTGAGAAAAGGCACTTAAAACTCACTGTTACATCCTCAGAATTTAGTGTGGTGCCTGTACTTAGTGAAACTTGAAGAATATTTGTTGAAGGTTCATCAACATATCTTTTCTGTATTGGAAAATACATAAGGTAGTGGTAATTACGTTTTTGTTGTTGCTATGCACATACTTGAGACTTGAATGAAAGCTATGAAACTTCTGGACTTTCCTGGTGGCTCAGTGGCAAAGAATCCACCTGCCAGGAGATGTGGAAGATCCCCTGGAGAAGGAAATGGCAAGCTTGGAAATCCTATGAACAGAGGAGCCTGGCAGGCTACAGTCCAGGGGGTTACAAGAGTCAGACATGACTTAGCGACTAAACAACAACAGCAGCAATGAAACTTCTTCCCAGAAAATTCAGAATTTTGTCACATTTCCTGGAGATTCATTGACTCCCTAAAGCCCATTCATGTGGGGTTCATCATTTCAAAATTATGTTAATTCCACATTTTAAACAGCAGATGTTAACTTTTATGGAGTACTTACTATTTGTCAGACTTTGAGAGAGCATGAAGTATTGCAATTAATCCTCATAGCTCTAGGAGGTAAGTCCTGTTTTTTACTTTTCAAACAGATGAATAGTCAATTTAAGAGAGACCGACTGACTTACCCAAGCTCACAGAGCTAATTAGTAGTACATAGCCAGGGCTCAAACCAAGATCTTTTTGTATTTTAGCCTGAGTTTGCACTCCTATCCACTGAAAACCATCTGCCTATTCTTTGTTTCCACCATGGTGAGCGATGGAGTTATCCAGTGAAGACAGTTAATCTCCCCTAGTAAGAGTCTGAGATGATGATATTAGCTGGCTTGAGCTCCTGACGTGATGTGAGCAAAGTTTCCTTGATCAAACAGGACAGGCTGTTCTCCCAGCAGCACTCTTGATGCTCAGAGTCTCCATTCCTGCTGCACTTGTTTAGCAATTGGCAGAGCTGTGACTCCAAATTATCTTGCACATGTTTCAAACCATTTAAATTGTCATTGTAGGATTTTGCCTATTAGCAAAGTAGCATCCCCTGAATACTGATTATGTAAAGTAGCACAATTGTCTGGTGATAGGAAAGCGGTGACTTCTTGAATGCAGTCCAGCAGTGTGGCTGCTCCTTTCCAGTGAGATGTAAGGAACTTGCTTCTTCAATATTCTTTGTGTAATTAGATAGAGTCAGGGGGTATTCATATTTTACCACGTGTTGATAGAAAAATAAATAGGCACAGTATTTTGAAAAATACTTAATTGCACATCTAAATGTCCTTTGTCATTGAGGCTAAAGAAGAGTAAAACATGCTTTGTGTCTTTTTCAGCCCTTTTCTTGCATGACATCTTCATCAGAGATTGAGGGAACCCAAGAACACTAAATATACTCTTAGCATGGAATTTAGCTCTTAGCTGGTCCCAGGGTGGGGAATGGGGAAAGTACTCCTGGTTAAATCTGGAGCCATTAGCATGCTGGTGTTTGATCAACTGAGTTACTCACTTTTAAGCTTCATCATTTTCACATTTAAAGTAATTTTGGTCAGTAAGAGAAAATTACACTCATTATATCGAAATGCAAATACATGTTTAGAAAGCATGTGGTTTGGAAGACAAATGTGATACAATCCCAACACTAACGCCTCATTAGGGGCATTTGCACATACCTCTGTTTCTATCTTTTAGCTCTTTATAATCATCATAATGTCATGCCTCCCTCCATGGAATCAGGAGATATATTTATTTTTGTTGTTCTTCCCACAGGCAAGAAGTGGAGCTTTCTCATCCCTATTTTTTGACTTCTTGCTTCCTGTGCCAGTGACTATATAATCAGATACAATTGTGCCTGAAATCATGCAGAAATCCTAGGTAACACTCCCAGAGAGAACCAGATCTCAAAATTAGGAAACAACCTCCTTTAGGATTCCTTTAGAATTACACCCTCACTGATCTTTAATGAGGGATCCTTAAAGGCATGACTAAAGTGAACTTGTTTGCAGTAGCTTAAAAATGGTTGCAAATTCTCTATTACCCTGACCACAGAGAGGTGGAAACTACATTATCTCCCTGGAATCTCTGTTCACCTTGTGATTTACCTGACCAATTCAGAGAAAATGACACTCTGAGACTCTCAAAGCAATATCATAAGAAGTCTTGCAGCTTCTGCCCTCATCTCTCGGGACACTCTTTCTAAGTGCCTTGAATTGTGATTTAAGAAGTCTGCATGACAGGGCGCTCAGGGCTGGTGCACTGGGACAGCCCTGAGGGAGGGAATGGGGATGGAGGTGGGAGGGGGGTTCAGGATGGGGGATGCATGTACACCCATGGCTGATTCATGTCGATGTGTGGTGGCAACTACTACAATATTGTAAAGTAATTAGCCTCCGATTAAAATAAATAAATTTAAAAAAAAAAAGAAAAGAAGTCTGGCTACTCTGAGATCACGTGTTGGTCTCCCCATGAGACTCCCAACCTTCCAGCCATTCCTGTCACTGCACGAGTTTTTTGATTTGTTTTCATTTCAATGTAGGTTTTATTGTTGTTCAGGTATAGTTTGGGGCTTTCCTGGTGGTCCAGTGGTTGAGAATCCGCCTGTCAATTCAGGGGGCGTAGGTTCCATCCCTGATCTGAGAAGATTCCGCACGTCGCAGGGCACCCAAGCCTGAGCGCCACTGCTACCCGAGCCCGCGAGCCGCAGCTACTGAGTTCATGTGCTGCAACTGTGGAAGGCTGTGCACCCTAGACCCGTGCCCTGAAGCAGAAGCCACCACGACAAGGAGTAGCCTCTGCTCGCTGCAGCTAGGGAAAGCCGGCATGCAGCACCAAAGACCCAGTACAGCCAAAGATAAATAAAAATTAAGAAGAGATAGTTTGTTCATAATTTCTGATGAATCATAATTTGATTCATAATTTCTGAAAAGAAAGGGCATGCCTGGCCACACAGGACCACCTGAGGAAGCACTGGAGTTGATAAGAAGGCAGAGAAGTAAGGTGCAAACGTGGGCTAGGGATAGGGAACCTGACTAATTTGAGTAATTTCAGCAGCCTTCCATGGATGGGTTGGACCCTCCTTGTCTGGTACCTGACTGTGGGGTGATTAAAACAGAGCAATATGAACTTTGAGCGTACATTCTCTATGAGAACCCCATAAAGGGAGTGAGTGAAATTGCTTAGTCATGTCCGACTCTTTGCGACCCCATGGTCTGTAGCCTACCAGGCTCCTCCATCCACGGAATTCTCCAGGCAAGAGTACTGGACTGGGTTGCCATTTCCTTCTCCAGGGGATCTTCCCGACCCAGGGATCGAACCCAGGTCTCCTGCGTTGTAGACAGACACTTTACCATCTGAGCCACTGCTAGGGACTAAAGATTTTGGATTTATTGGTCAGTATATGAAAGGTACTCATGCTATCTTTAGGAATTTGGCTAGCTCTGAGAGAGGCAGTCTCTCCCTGGTCAGCAAAACCCCAGATGCCAAAGCATCAAGAATATAAAAAATAAGAACTTGTATTAATACAACCAGAAATGTGAGTGAAGCCATCTTACCCTCCAGACATGCCTATCTGCCATCTGAATACTGGTGGGAGAACTCCATCAGTGCCATATGTCCCTCAAGAAACACCCAGCTGAGCCTTGTCTCAATTCCTGACCTACACATTTATAGGGTGCTGTACAAATGTCGTTCTTTTCATCTGCTGAGGCTGGGGTGGTTTGCTTTGTTAGCTAACTAGGATATTGCGCCACAACTTTTTTATTTTTTTAACATTTAATTTGGCTGTATGTGGTCTTAGTTATGGAATGTGGGTCTAGTACCCAGACCAGGGATTGAACCCAGGTCCGTTGCATTCGGAGCACAAAGTCTTAGCCACTGGACCACGAGGGAGATCCCTGCATCACAACTTTAGAGCAGTTTTACTTTCTGTCCCAATCATCAGAAATCTGTTAGAATGAGTATTCATTCTTGACCAATGCCAAAAGTCAGCAAAATTTTGACTAAAGTCAATTTCCTTTTATCTTTCTGCAGAATTCTGCTTGGATAATATGATTAATCACATTTCTTTTAGCTATTTGGATGAGCATAAACACCACATACACAATATAAAATAACACAGGTGAATACTAGAATGACTTCCAGGTTTCTAGGTTATAAAGCTACAACATTTTCAAGCTTAAGGAAGTAGTTATTCATATATTTTTCAAACTGATTCTGCCAAAAGTTAGGGAGGTTAATGGGGAGGGGCTTCCAGCTGATATTAACATAAATGGCTGTAAGGATAAATGATAACGTTGCACAATATGAGGCTACATAGTGAAAACTGAAGAAAACCAATACCATCTCTATGTCCATACAGATTAATTCCAGAGGGTATTACACTTCTCCCCAACAGTTCTTGCTTGGCTGGCTTGAGAGTACCTGCATTTCCCTGTCCTATACCTGCTTCCATCTGGAGTTTAATATGCACTCATCTCTTTTCCATTCCAGGAGGGATATGTAATGAAAATCTCCATATTAGTCATCAGCTGTCAACACTGACAAATTTCAATTACCATCCTTTGGTAGCAGTTCACACTAGAGAAGGAAATCAGGGAAGACATGCTGGGATAGCACACTTGTGACAGATCTATTTTAATTGCCTTTCTTATATCCACATTTAACCTCTATCATTTTGACAAGAGAAAGAAACTCACAGAGGAGGTAACTTTTTCTGCCCATGCTAAAGCAGGGTGGGATAGGGAAAGAAGAGATGGTAACACGTATCAATATATATAGACTGGCATTGATTGCTACAGATGCTTTCCTTCCCCTATGAGGCCTGCGGTGGTAACTTTCTGCTTATCAAAATACTTTGCATTTAATCGGCTGTCTGGATGGATGCTCCTGCTGATCATCCATAAATTATTCATCAATTAAAAAGACTTGGCACAATCTTTTTTTTTTTTGCTTCATTTTCTGAGAGATGAATTTTCAAGAGCCCATAGTGGGAGTTGTCCTTAGTGAGTTCTCATCTCTTCTCATTCCTCCCAACAATACTGCTCATTTAGCCTTTTGATTGCAGCTTGATGGCTGCATCCAAGGCTGCCTCTGCCGTGAGGGATCCTGTTGGAGCTCTGCTGTTTTGTTCTCCCTTCTTTCTTTCCCTTTAATCCTAAGAGACCGAAGTGCATTTCTTGAAATAAAGAGAAAATGCTTTTTTTTTTAATCATTTATTTCCTATGTTATGATTAGCTAAACCAACATAATATCAGTTTAATCTGTTTAGCCATTAAATAGCCATGTATAACCTATTTTTAATTTTTTTATATTTATTATTTTTTTATTTTTATATAAATTTATTTACTTTAATTGGAGGTTAATTACTTTACAATATTGTATTGGTTCTGCCATACATCAACATGAATCCACCACAGGTATACACGTGTTCCCCATCCCGAACCGCCCTCCCTCCTCCCTCCCCGTACCATCCCTCTGGGTCGTCCCAGTGCACCAGCCCCAAGGATCCAGTGTCATGCATTGAACCTGGACTGGCAATTGAAAAATGAGACCTGTTAAAAATCACTGATGGCCTTTGGTTTTTCACAGATCCGTTTCTCATGAGATTTTTCACTGTGGGTTCTATTCCATGGGTGATCTGGTTTCTGTTATAATCCAGTCAAAATGAAACCAAGGTATCTTTCTATAATAATAATTTGGTAATGTCTATTGGCCCTTACTAGACTTACCAATGGATTACAAGGTTATTTATTTCAATCATCAGATAACCCCTGTGAGGTACATACTGTTATTATCCATTTGTTGCATGTGAGAAATAAGCTCAGAGGTTTTTAAGTAGATCTCTCATGGTTATACTAGAGAAGGCAATGGCACCCCACTCCAGTACTCTTGCCTGGAAAATCCCATGGACAGAGGAGCCTGGTGGGCTGCAGTCCATGGGGTCGCTAAGAGTCAGACACGACTGAAGCGACTTAGCAGCAGCAGCAGCAGCTCATGGTTACACAGCTAAAAAGTAGTGAACCTGGGATTCGTTCTCAGGGAGTCTGACTTCAGAATCCGATTCCCAGTTTCTCTGCTGCACTACTCACTGGGAGTCCTGTGTGCAATGTTTTATCATTTATTAATATTAATATTATTGTTATTTATTTTAGTCATTGTTACTGCCCTATAGAAGAATAGTATCCTCCTGGGGGCTTACAAGTTCATTATTGTTTTGAAAACTAGAAAGAAAGGATAATGTGGTTTCATCTATCTCAGGAAAAAAAAATCAGAAGAGCTAAGCTAAATTTCCTAAAGAATTAACAGCCAGAGACAAGGACAATAGATATGAGAAAATCAGTAAAGGAGTTGATGAAGGCATTTCTGAATTTAGGGATGAGTAACACCAGGAGTGAACATGGAGCCAGATGGACCCACGTAGCACCGAGACACTGGGTATCAGTGGCTTCCCAGGAGTCATTTTCTAGATATGAAACCACAGCTTTAGCTTTGATACTTTCTGTCTTCTATCTCCTCTTTTCTCCATTTAGTTCTTGGTCAAGCTCTATCCAGAGTATTCTAAGAGTTGTGTTCACACTTGTGAACTGTATGATAAGGGAAGACACGTCACTCCTTCTAGAGATTCTTTAAAGTTTTTGGATATACCACAAAGCATATGGGATCTTAGTTCCCAGACCAGTGATTGAACCCTTGCCCCCTGCACTGGAAGCACTGAGTCTTAACCACTGGACCACCACGGGAGTTCAAGACACGTCATTTCTTAATTCTCATCCTTAAACTAATGCAACAAAAACTGTGCAAGCTGTCGTGCAAATTGGCACCATCCTCCTGAATCTTTCAGGGTGTCCAATGGCTGTTCCTTTCTCCAGGAGGACTCTGAGAAATAAGTTGTGAGTATGGCTCAGACGGTAAAGTGTCTGTCTACAATGTGAGAGATCTGGGTTCCATCCCTGGGTTGGGAAGATTCCCTGGAGAAGGAAATGGCAACCCACTCCAGTACTCTTGCCTTGAAAATCCCATGCACGGAGGAGCTTGGTGCAGGCTACAATCCATGGGGTCGCAAAGAGTTGGGCAGGACTGAGCGACTTCACTTTCACTTTCAAGGTGGTAACGAAGTTTCAGTTTTGCGAAGGCGGTTAAGACAGGAGAGAGAGAGCAGGCACAGCTGTGGATGCCTGGCCAGGAATGGCGCAGAAGGAGGCAAATTACAATCAGTTATAAATCAGAGTGGAATTGAGAGGGGTTAAGGAGGTAATTAAATTCTTTCTTCTGAATAGAGAGTGCAGCCTGAAAGTTGAAAGAATGGCCTTGGTGGAATTTAATAGAACTCCTCCAAATGATTAAAAGGATAAACCCCACCATTTGATGGAGTGTTCCTTTATAAATGCAAGCGAAGCAGAACCAGCCCAGGGTATGTGAATTAACTGTGCTCATTTATAAAATGCCTTATATTTAAGAGAATGTGTATGACAAGCTGAAGACAAATCTATGAATATATTTAGTTTTGCGAGTGCCAAGATTTCTTACCCTTCTTTAGGAAATATCCCAAATGAGGTATAATGCAACTCTGGAAATATCAGGACTCATTAAATGCTTGCTGCTTTGTATAACCAAGGAGTTTACTTAAGTAGGATTGCCCATAGAATGATTAATATGTTAGCACGGATTCAAGTTATAGATATCATATATAACAGTTATCCCTGCCTTGGTGGGGGGGTGGGGGTGGGTATGACACATATATCATGTAGTTCTCGAGAACCTGGCATTAGGGCCTTGAGGAGGGGCTTACCTTTATGACATACATGTTATATATTAGGAAATTTTTGGTTTCTGAAAATTATTTTATTGACCTCTCAAAGTGATTTTGTCCATAAGGTGTCATTGGTTCTTTTGCATATGTGAGTAACCTGAGGTTCAGAGAACTGAGTAAAATAGTCATAGGTCATAAAGCCGTAATTGTGAAAACTGAGTTTAAATTCTAGATCACTGACCTTTAAAGTGAATACTTTCTATTATTATGTCATGCTGTCTTACAAAATAGTATAGGTACTTCCTGCACATATTAACAGTAGGCACTTAATAAATATTTGTTGTGCGAACTATGAAGAATCAAACCATCCATGGATTTGAAATTTCATTAAGAGAGGTAAAGTGAAATAAGATACAAATAAAAGCAATATGAATATTATTAAAATGATAGATGCAAACATATAGACATAATAACGTTTATAGAAACTCAGTAGTAAATGCTACTATTGAAGTATAATATTTATCAAGGGACTCTTCTCAGATTCAAAGAGAAAACTTTGCTTTTTAAAATGTGCAGTTCTTAATTAAAATGTCCTCTCCACATCTTCTTACCAATCCCTTCAGAAAAAACATGCTACAGTGTTTCAATATTATATACACAAAGGTACCTAAAAGCCTACTTATTCTGCAGTAATTTTGTCCCGGCACATTTTCCTTTCAGTAATAAGGTAAATTAAACCCATCTTCAGGTGATTTTTTTTGACAGCCTACATAGGCAACTGTAAAGTCCTCCCAGTGAAAATGTCCTCAAGGGAAATGCTCTCCTTAGGTCTTCAAGAAAATTTCAGGACTGTTCTCAGGAACAAATGTCTCATTCAGGTACGGCGTGCTTGATCTTGATAACAGCATCTGGGGATTCTGAATGTGGAGCCATGTGATCTCCCAGAGGCCACACTCTATTGCTGACTGTGTGTTGACTCTTATCTTTGTGAGTCCTGGAAAAAAAAAAAAGGCAGAAATAGCTTTTGAGTCAGTTAATTTGGTTAGAAGGGCCCCAGAAGACCAGTTTTGATGACAGGAAAGTCAACCCATAGCTACTCTGTTTGGGATGATTTAATTAAGGCGCTTCAGTTGGCATCTACATAATGTAAGATGAATTCCATCAAATTGCAGGGAAGCATGTTACATTGAAATCTTGCCCCTTACTCTTAATTACCATATGAAAAACTTGCTATTTGTTTAATAATAAATAATCTCATTCTAGACTATTTCCAAATCATTTTCCAGGTGCTCCCACTTTATTATTTGTTCTTAAAACTTTTGTTTCCTAACTGGAAGTTTTGAGACCACTAAAATAAATTGGAAAATTATAGCATGCAAAAATATTCAATATTCAGTGAAATGAATATGTGTAAAACAATCCTTGTAACAATCCTATGAGTTAATTACTCTACCATCCATATTTTACAGATGAGAAAACAAAGTCTCAGAAGCTTGAAATAAATTTTCCAAGGTTATACTTGTGGCAGATGGTGAAATCAAGTTTCAAACCCAGACTTGTATTGTTTCAAAATCCCATGCTTACCCAATGAATCTGTATTATCATCCTTCAGTTTCTGCGGGAAAGCCATGCCCTCACATTAATTATCACTTTTATCATGTTTCATCAGCTTGTGTCCATTGTACTTAACAACCATTCATTGAGGGACTGTTATATGCAGGTTATTAGAGACTCATACAAGACACAGTGTTCTCACTCTTCAGGGTATTTTTTTTCTTTTCACAAACTGAAATTTGGTGTGAAATATCATTATGGTCCTTTTTAGCATCACTTACTCAACTATGTTTTATTTCATATATTGACCTAAGCCAAGCCAGTATCCCTTGTCATCTGGCAATGAGCACTCAAATCACAAAGGGCCCTGCTTTTGTCCGCCTCGGCCAGCATTTCACACCGGGCTATGCGGCTCCTCTGCACCCATTTTTGTCACTGTCTTGCTCTCTTCTGTGACTCCTCTCATTTTAGATTTTTTGGCCTTGATATTCTTTGGATTGATGTTCAAAAACGTTCTTCTACTCTCAGATAAGAAAACACAGTCATCAGAATGATTGTACCCCTCTTTTTTGTCCCTCATACACAGATGGGCAACAAGCATAACAAAACAGTTAGTGTTTTACACCTGGTCTTTAAGTTCACATAAAATCTTCTCATATTTCAGAGGGTTTTCTGGATTCAATATCTTACGTCAACAGCACGATCTCAGTTTTTAGGGTGCTACACACCTTCCCTCTATTACAATAGTTATATCACCCTGTTATACTTGTATATCTAGTTCTGGTGCTATTGTTCAGTCATTCAGTCATGTCCAACTGTCTGTGGCCCTATGAACTGCAGTATTCCAGGCTTCCCTTTCCTTCACTATCTCCCAGAGTTTGTTCCAACTCATGTCCATTGAGTTGCTGATGCCATTCAACCATCCAGTCCTCTGTCACCTCCTTTTCCTCCTGGCCTCAATCTTTCACAGCATCAGAGTCTTTTCCAGTGAGATAGCTCTTCACATCAGGTGGCTGAAGCATTAGAGCTTCAGCTTTAGCATCAGTCCTTCCAATGAATATTCAGGGTTAATTTCCTTTGGGATTGACTGGTTGGATCTCCTTGCTGTTCAAGGGACTCTTAAGAGTCTTCTCCAACACCACAGTTCAAAAGCATCAATTCTTTGGCTCTCAGCCTTCTTTATGGTTCGATTCTGACATCCATACATGACAATTGAAAAACCATAGCTTTGACTATACAGACATTTGTCGGCATAACAATGTCTCTGCTTTTTCATACACTGTCTAGGTTTGTCATAGCTTTTTTTTTCAGGGAGCAAGCATCTTTTAATTTCATGGCTGCAGTCACCATCTTCAGTGATTTTGGAGCCCCCCCCCCCCAAATAAAGTCTCACTGTTTGCATTTTTTCCCCATCTATTTGAAATGAAGTGGTATCTATTTCAACCGCTATGTTATATACTCTTCATAGTCCAGAACACTATCTAATTATCATAGCTGTCACCTCATTCAGGCTTACCACCAGAGCAGACACTCTATAAAGATGATCAGTCAGAACCCTTTCTTTAACTATTAATAATAGATGTGGTGAATTAACCTTTGCTTTGGAGACACATTGATGAAGTAAATCAGACAAAGTCCCTTCCCTTATGGGGTTTGTAACCTTGAAGTTATTTCAGAAAGGATGGGAGAAAATGGCAACCCACTCCAATATTCTTGCCTGGAGAGTCTTATGGGCAGAGGGGCCTGGTAGGCTACAGTCCATAGGATTGCAGAGTCAGACACGGCTGAAGCAACTTAGCATGAAGACAGAAGAAAGGGAAAAAATAAGGAAAGATAATCTAATATTATATGAATCACTGCGATGTGTGAAGCAATGTTAGCTCTCTGATGTTTGCCACCCCATTTCACATTTTGGGCACAGCTCATCACAGAGGAAGTAAGCTAAGCTTTCCTAAACATTTGTGCTATACCCCAACATGGAAATGAACCTAAGTCGTCAACATTTCTGGAGCATGATCATTTGGTAGTTGTTCCTTCTGGGGATCTTGTTCTTTCAGCAGAGGGAGAAGCTGGGCTTACTGTTGCTGTCACATTTGAGTTCACTGTGGCCTATAGTAAGTATCACTTTTTTCTTGACTGATCTTCTCAACCTTTGGGCATTTGCTGGTAATAACTCACTACTCTTTTGTATTTAATTTTAAGAAAATAAACTTATAACCATGGATTATAAGACTGTTTTGTTCCCCCTTCATAACACAATGTAGAGGCCAGATGGGTGAAATAAGTAGGCATAACATAGCAATAAAAAGAGATGGGCATACCAGACCACCTGACCTGCCTCTTGAGAAACCTGCATGCAAGTCAGGAAGCAACAGTTAGAACTGGACATGGAACAACAGACTGGTTCCAAATAGGAAAAGCAGTACATCAAGGCTGTATATTGTCGCCCTGCTTATTTAACTTATATGCAGAGTACATCATGAGAAACACTGGGCTGGAAGAAACAAGCTGGAATCAAGATTGCCGGGAGAAATATCAATCATCTCAGATATGCAGATGACACCACCCTTATGGCAGAAAGTGAAGAGGAACTAAAGAGCTACTTGATGAAAGTGAAACAGGAGAGTGAAAAGGTTGGCTTAAAGCTCAACATTCAGAAAACTAAGATCATGGAATCTGGTCCCATCACTTCATGACAAATAGATGGGGAAACAGTGAGAGACTTTACTTTTTTGGTCTCCAAAATCACTGCAGATGGTGATTGTAGCCATGAAATTAAAAGATGCTTACTCCTTGGAAGGAAAGTTATGACCAACCTAGATAGCATATTCAAAAGCAGAGACGTTACTTTGTCAACAAAGGTCCATCTAGTCAAGGCTATGGTTTTTCCAGTAGTCATGTATGGATGGGAAAGTTGGACTATAAAGATAGCTGAGCACTGAAGAACTGATGCTTTTGAACTGTGGTGTTGGAGAAGACTATTGAGAGTCCCTTGGACTGCAAGGAGATCCAACCAGTCCATCCTAAAGGAGATCAGTCCTGGGTGTTCATTGGAAGATCTGATGTTGAAGCTGAAACTCCAATACTTTGGCCACCTGATGCGAAGAGCTGACTCATTTGAAAAGACCCTGATGCTGGGAAAGATTGAGGGAAGGAGGAGAAGGGGATGACAGAGGATGAGATGGTTGGATGGCATCACCGACTCAATGGACATGAGTTTGCATGGGCTCCAGGAGTTGGTGTTGGACAGGGAGGCCTGGCGTGCTGCAGTCCATGGGATCACAAAGAGTCGGACATGACTGAGCAACTGAACTGAACTGAACATAACAATCAAGATGAGAGTTTAGTATTTGTTGTTTAGACGACTTTCTTGAACTGAAAGTTCATTTCTATTATCTAAATCGTCTGCACATTCTATATGTTAGAACTAAGGGCTGGTGGAGACAGACTTGCAGGAGAAACACCTCCAGAAAGCTCTATGCAAATATTCATTTGACCTAAGGTATTGAAATAGCTTTTTACCATTTACCTGGAGTCAAGTCCTTATATAAAGGCTAGAAGCATAGTGGGAAGCTAAAAGGGAGTTCCCCTAGAAAATGAGACAGAACTTAAAGAAAAAAAAAAAAAAATTGTGTCAGGTTAAACGAGTGTTAGTTGTGTGATTAATTTGGGAGATGGGAGCCCCAAACCAGGCCTGATAGAAAGTGTAATACCATACAAGTAAAGTTCTCATAGCAATTAGAGAGGCAGAATTACCAGGGTCTGTTGGTAGGTAAAAGAGATTAATGTGGAATCTCAAGGCTTTGATCACAGAATCTTAAGGAGCCAGATATTGATTGGGTTTACAAACAATCAGAAGAGCCCAAACTGTGCTTAAGTAGTATGAACAGGAAGAGATGAAAAGGTACCTATTTTATTTAGAAGGGAGGATCAAAGACTCTCTGTTTAAGAAAATGCATTACAATATAAATCACCAATATTGGTCAAAGGGTGCAATCTTCCAGATTAACAAGATCTGGGGACCTAATGTAAGTGTGATGATTATTGCCAATGATGCTATATTATAGGGCTACAGAAAACTAAAAAACTTCTACACAGCAAAGGAAACTATCAACAAAATGAAAAGGCATCCTAACATATTTGCAAATCATATATCTGATAAAGGACTAATATCCAAAATATATAAATAACTCATACAATCCAATAGCAAAAACCCAAACAGTCTGATTTTAAAATGGACAGAAGTTCTGAATAGAGATTTTTTTTTTCCAAAAAAGACATACAGATAAGTAACAGGTACATGAAAATATGTTCAACATCACTAATCAGTAGGAAAATGGGAATCAAAACCACTATGAGATGTCACCCACACACTTGTTAACATGGCTAGTACTAAAAAATGAGAAATGGCAAGCACTAGCAGCATATGGAGGAAAGGGAAAGCTTGTGCTGTGTTGGTGGGAATATAAATTGGTGCAACCGCTATGGCAAACAAAATGAATTTTCCCTTCAAAATTAAAAACAGAATTATATATGATCCAGCAATCCCACGTCTAGGTGTTTATTCGCAGAAAGCAAAACCACTAACTCGAAAAGATGTCTGCACCCTCCTGTTTAGCACAGCCTTATTTACAATTCCCAAGATACGGAAACAGCCTAAACATGCACTGATAGATGAATGGATAAAGAAAGCGTGATCTGTGTGTTTGTATGTATGTATGTGCGATGGGCTTCCCAGGTCACTCAGTGGTAAAGTATCTGCCTGCCAATACAGCAGATGCAGCTTTGATCCCTGAATAGGGGTGATCCCTGGAGCAGAAAACGGCAACCCAGTCCAGTATGCTTGCCTGGGAAATCCCAGGGACAGAAGAGCCCAGCAGGCTACCGTTCTTGGATTTGCAGAAGAGTGGGACACGATGTAGCCATTTAACAAAAACATCCATGTGAAGACAAGGATGGAATCAAGGGCATTATACTTTTAGTTTAAATAAGTTAAAAAAGATTCTGTGCTATATACTTGAATGCTGCTAACAGAGTAGACTTTTTTTTTTTTAACTACAGTGTAAATTACCTTACAATGTTGTGTTAGTTTCTTCTGCATAGTGAAGCGAATCAGCCATATGTATACATATATGACCTTCCTCTTGGGTCTCCCTCCCACCCCTCCACCACACCCCTCTAGATCTGAATGTTCTCACCACATAGAAGAAGTGGTAATTATGTGACATGATGGTGGTGTTAGCTAAAACTGCAGTGATCTTGCAGTACTAAAGTGATTCAAATCGATAGGTTGTAAACCTTAAATTTATAACTGTTGTATGCCAGTTACATTTCAATAAAGCTGGAAAAATAAATTGCAAGTGTAAGAAATGAAGAGAGAGGGATAGTTTTTAAGGCAGCCCTTCATTCTGGTAAATATTCTATATATGATTTGAAATAGAAGATACAGTATAATTGAATGCAAGTCCTGATTTTGTAAGTTCCAAACCTTTGAGATTCTAGTAGCATTAAAAATGCAAAATGTGCACTTAAAAGTTTTTATAATGTTAAGTTTTGAATGCTTTTGTGTATGCTTTAACTTGTAAAAAATTAATTTTATTTGCCTTCAAATTTTAATGATTTTCCCAATGTAATCCAATGAATCAAAGGAAAGGACCCTAGAGTAATGTATTATATATAGCATATAATATATATAACTATATATATAATATATATATAAAACAAAAACATATATATATATGTTTTTGTTTTTATTAAGGAAAGTAAATGTTTTCTAAATGCCACCTTGAGAGATTCAGAAGGTTAACTGCGCAAGTACCAAAATAGTGGATTTCAAGGGATGTAAAGCAGTCAACTGGGAGAAGCAAAGTTAAGTTCAGAGTAACAGGATAATCAAATGACTCTAGATTAACAGGACATTAAAAACTTAGGATATTTCGGTCATAGGAAACCAAAGAAAAAGCAGATATCGATAGTATAAATAATTTAGTTCAACCTAATTTTGTGTTACCAATAAAAATAGAGCCTTAAAATATAAAAATGATGTCAAATGAGCACTTAGACATATAGTATAATTTATGCTGATCTTTCTCTAAGATCTTTTTGGCTTTGGAGCAGTGGCAGTGGCATTATCTAAAATTTGAATAGAACTGGAAGAGGCAATAGTTTTTTTTAATATTTTTCAGTCACAGACCACTTAAAAAAAAAACTGATGAAACTGGTAGATATTCTTACTATGAAAATGGGATATATGTTCCTACTCAAATTTGCACACATATTATGAATTATTATGTTAGCAATCTGGACTTTCTGAAAGCAGATACTGCTGAAATGTGAGAGTTTTATTAGGGATGAGATCTGTGAACAACAATGGGAAAAAAAGTGGAAGGAGGCTGGGGAGTTCAAGGACCACAGTGTGGGTCTGTCTTAGATGAAGGAGACAGGGAAGATGGAAGGTAGGGTGAGACCGTCTCGGATAGTGGTGTAGCTCTAAAAGGGTTTATCAAGGCTGTTGGGTAGTTCTAATCCCAGAGTTAACCCATCAGAGGAATCCTTCATCTCCCAGGAATAAGCGTGTCTCAGTATCCATGCCCTGCTCATTCTGTGAGAAAATCTATTTTTAAAAAAATACTGAAGTATAGTTGATTTATATTTACAGTATTAGTTCCATGTGTACACCATAAAGATTTAATCTTTTATATTACTAGATCATGCTCCATTTAAAGTTATTACAAAATAATTGCTATCTTTCCCCATGCTGTGCTATATATCTTTATTGCTTATCTATTGTAAGCATAGTCAATTGTATCTTTTAACCCCATATTCCTATCTTGCCCCTTCCCACTTCCCTCTACCAACTAATGTTCAGTAGTTTACTTTCTGTATCTGTGAATCTGTTACTTTGTTATATACAATCCTGTACTTTATATTTTTTACTCTTCTCCCTCACATTTTGTGTTTTTGATTTCATATCTTACATCTTTAAGGGCTTCCCTTATAGCTCAGTTGGTAAAGAATTTGCCTGCAGTGCAGGAAACCCAGGTTCGATCCCTGGGTTGGGAAGATCCCCTGGAAAAGGAAATAGCAACCCACTCCAGTATCCTTGCCTGGAAAATCTCATGGACAGAGGAGCCTGGTGGGCTGCAGTCCGTGGGGTTGCAAAGAGTCGGGCACAACTGGGCGACTAACACTTACTTACTTACTTTTCATTGTATATTGTACTTATGGTTGATTTTATAATTTTAAAAATAATTATTTACTTTTGGCTGAGCTGAGTCCTCATTGCTGCATGGACTTTTCTCTGGTTTCTGTAGAAACGAGAGAAGGGGGGCTACTCTTTGTTGAGTGTGCAGGCTTTGACTGTTGGGGCTTCCCTTGTTGCAGAGCACAGGCTCTAGGGTGTGTGGGCTTCAGTAGTTGAGGTGCATGGGCTCAGTAGTTGTAGTTCCCAGGCTCTAGAGCACAGGCTCAATAATTGTGGTGCACGGGCTTAGCTGCTCCATGGCATTTGCGATTTTTCCGGGCCAGGGATTGAATCTGTGTCTCCTGCATTGGCAGGCACATACTTTACCCTTGAGCTACCAGGGAAGCCCCCTCTTTAATCTTCACACTGCCTTAAGTGGTTAATCCTCAGCCTTTAGTATATATTTACCTTCTCTTTCCTATCAGATCAGATCAGATCAGTCGCTCAGTCGTGTCCGACTCTTTGCGACCCCATGAATTGCAGCATGCCAGGCCTCCCTGTCCATCACCAACTCCTGGAGTTCACTTAGACTCACGTCCATCGAGTCAGTGATGCCATCCAGCCATCTCATCCTCTGTCGTCCCCTTCTCCTCCTGCCCCCAATCCCTCCCAGCATCAGAGTCTTTTCCAATGAGTCAACTCTTCACATCAGGTGGCCAAAGTACTGGAGTTTCAGCTTCAGCATCATTCCTTCCAAAGAAATCCCAGGGCTGATCTTCTTCAGAATGGACTGGTTGGATCTCCTTGCAGTCCAAGGGACTCTCAAGAGTCTTCTCCAACACCACACTTCAAAAGCATCAATTCTTCGGTGCTCAGCCTTCTTCACAGTCCAACTCTCACATCCATACATGACCACTGGAAAAACCATAGCCTCGACTAGACGGACCTTTGTTGGCAAAGTAATGTCTCTGCTTTTGAATATGCTATCTAGGTTGGTCATAACTTTCCTTCCAAGGAGTAAGCGTCTTTTAATTTCATGGCTGCAGTCACCATCTGTAGTGATTTTGGAGCCCAGAAAAATAAAGTCTGACACTGTTTCCACTGTTTCCCCATCTATTTCCCATGAAGTGGTGGGACCAGATGCCATGATCTTCGTTTTCTGAATGTTGAGCTTTAAGCCAACTTTTTCACTCTCCTCTTTCACTTTCATCAAGAGGCTTTTGAGTTCCTCTTCACTTTCTGCCATAAGGGTGGTGTCATCTGCATATCTGAGGTTATTGATATTTCTCCCAGCAATCTTGATTCCAGTTTGTGCTTCTTCCAGTCCAGCGTTTCTCATGATGTACTCTGCATATAAGTTAAATAAACAGGGTGACAATATACAGCCTTGATAAACTCCTTTTCCTATTTGGAACCAGTCTGTTGTTCCATGTCCAGTTCTAACTGTTGCTTCCTGACCTGCATACAAATTTCTCAAGAGGCTATTCATTATAGCCTTTTATTTACCAGTTACAGAAAGCTATGTAACATTTCTTTTAGGGGAGATTTAGTCTTGACGAACTCTTATTTAATTTTTGCTTGTTGGAGAAGTTATTTATCTCTCCCTCAATTCTAAAACCATATTGAGTACAGTATCCTTGTTTGCATATTTTCTCTTCCAGCTCTTTGAATATATTATACCACTCCCTTCTGTGCTTCCTGTACTTAGGTATTTCATTCTTTCTTTATGTTTGGGACATTTTCAGGTATAATTTTATCAATTATGTTTTTCATCATTTTCTCCAGATCTCCTTCTGAGACACCTGTAATGCAAATAATGGTATGCTCAGTGGTATCTGAGAGATCTCTTAAACTATTCTCATATTTTAAACTGTGTTTTCCTTTTTGCTGTTCTTTGTGTGGTTTCCATTTTTCTATCCTCCAGATCACTTAGATGTTCTTAATCACTGAGTTTGCTATTCTTTCATGCTAGTGTGTTTTTCATTTCAATTATTGTATTCTTCAGTTCTGACTTTAAAAAAATTACTAGTTTCTTATTAAGATTCTCATTAAATTTTTTTTCCCCAGTGGTTTTCTCTTACTTTTTTGAGTCTGGTTCCTCTGGCTTCTCCTTTTACATAATTTCTCTGTCTCTGAACATCTAGGTGAAACAGTTCACCTGTCGTCATCTTGAAGGTGTGTGCTTACGTTGGAGCATCCCTGGACAGTCTGTGTGTGCTCAGTCACTTTGGCAAGAGAGCTGGATTTGATGGGAACACAAGTCCCTTCTTTCCTCCGGGTGTGCCCTCAGCCACCAACTTGATACAAGGTGGGTCTGGAAAGGGAGGGCTAGGGCAGGAGCCGGGTATCAGGCAGGCTTTCTCCTCTGCTCAGTGGCTCTCGACACACTATTGGAGATGGTGCAGTACCGCCAGTTCCCAGAACCTAGGTTCAGAGGGTTGGGTCTGGACTGGCTCTGTTCCCGTTAAGTGTGTGTTCCCCCTTCTCCCAGCATCAGCTCCCTTGCCCCAGAGGGGAGCCGTGCTGCAGCAAGAAGGCTCCATGCAGGCGCTCTGCTTGTGGTGGGGCAGCAGGCCCGCCCCGCACAGAGGTCCGGGCTGCTTCCGCTCGGCTGCCTGAGTAAGCAACAGGAATGGCTGTCCGTGTCCGGCTTAAACTCAGCTTTAGGGGCAGAGCATCCTTTGTCTTTCTCAGCCGTTACTGCCCTCCGCTTCTGCCCGCCCCCAACCGGGATGCTGAGTGAAGCTACAGGGGCCTGGCGGGGGGGCTCTCCCTGTGCACTGGGGTGTGGGCTGTGGTTGTGTCAGTGTCGGGGATGGGGGCCGTTTTCTGACGCGCTGTGTAAGTGCCAGTCGTGGCTGTCCCCTTCCCCCTCGGACACCGCTCTGGGACTAGGTCGCCTCTGTGTTCCGCAGCACGGCTCTTGCCTTGTGTGTGGCAGCCCTAACTCCAGCGTGGAGCTGTGATGTGAGGTGAGCAGGCCTGGCGTGTTCGCTGGCTCTGACTGGGCCACGTGCTGGACAGGAGCTGAAAACCAGACGGCCGCCCCAACAATTTTCCATCCGCCCTCTCTGCCCCGCTTCGGGAGTAAGCCAGCACGCGCGTGCTCCTTTACAGGCCAAGTCCAGGCTTTCCACAGCTCTCCTGTGCATCCTACTCGCCCTCCAACCGGCCAGGGGGTCCATTTCCCCTTTGTCAGAACCCAGGGCAAGGGCATCCAATGTGTGGCTTAATCCGCTCACGCCCCAGATCAGGTCATCACCCGGGCACGCTCCCTTTCCCCGAGTTGCCTCAGAGGGACACAGGTTCTGACCTGATGACACCTCTTCCCTCCCTACCGATTCTGTCTGCATATTTCATAAGGTCTTCATTGTATGGGAGTCCTTCAGCCAGTCCCCAGTTAGTTTTTAGTGGAAATTCTTCCCCATGTAGATATATTTTTTGGATGCATTTGTGGGGATAGAGGAGTTCCAAGTCCTGTTTTGCCATCTTGATCAATCACTCTTTGTCCTCAGTAAGGAAAGAATGGATGTCACAGGGTAGCAGCTGGTGCTGTAGGTCCATTGTATTCCCTGCAGCTGCAGATTAGAGAGGTGCGTTCTCGTAGCCCTCGCAGTTCTGGACCCCAGGATGAAACCTTGGCTTCAGGGAAAGTGGCAGTTATGATCAGACACCTGATTCTTACAATTATCAAATTGATGCCTCTGATTTAATCTGAAGATAATGACTTAAAATGAGCAAGAGCCCAGGTGTAAGCACTGAAAGGAGTCCAAATCTCGATGTCCTGAGGACTCTGTCAATGTTTGGATAACATCTATTTGTTAGTACCTACTCGAAGCTAGATATGGCACTGAGCAATTCACATTAATTAATTCACAGTTAAGTATTATGATATTCAACTTAATAGTTTCAAAAACTGAGTAACTTGCCCATTTATCTAGAAACACAAATATAACTTTTAATGCTTTTTTGTTTTAGGATGTTTCTTCATATGAATCTCGACATTACCAGTGTCTCAATCAATGACTTTGAGATCACAGTACCTCTGTGTGCCTGCTGAGTCATGTCAGTTGGGTCAGACTCTGGGGCACCATGGACTGTAGCTCACCAAGCTGCTCTGTCCATAGGATTGTCTAATACTGGAATGGGCTGCCGTTTCCTCCTCTAGGGATCTTCCCGACTCAGGTGTTAAACTCGCCTCTCTTACTGTCTTGACAAGCGGGTTCTCTACCACTAGCACTACCCAGGAAGCCCCGCGATGCTTTTGGAGAAGAAAATATGGAATTTGAGAAAAAGGTTAGTCTCTTTGTGACAAAGTCCTCTTCCCTGGTCTATGAGAAATTATTTCTATTTCTTTCCATCTTGCTTTCCAGAAGTGTACTTGAATGAGACAAAGCAGTACATAAAACGAGGTAGGAAACAAAACTCAACCTAACATTTAAGTAAAATAAGGTGACAAAGCCAAAGACTTAAAAAGTATCTTCAACATAAAAGGGAGTTATGTGGAAAATTGTATATTGATGATGGTACCATAAGAACAGAGTTTATTTTCAGCAGGAAGGCTTAGGTTAATTATAAGGAAAAAGTCCTTTTCATGCTTATTAATCAAATGAATTATGTATATCCTGAGTGTAAATATGTAAAATGAGAAAGAAGATACAAGCAAGATATGTTATTGATACTTCCATTTCAGAAGGATGGGTCAGAACTAACCCCTTTGTAGTACAGATACTTTTCAAAGAATGTCTATGTAGTACAGTGACTTTCAAACATCTTTTTATGATTGCATATAATAATAAATACATTTTATACCACAACACAATACATATGTGCATACACAAACACAAACATATAGTTCATAACAACCACAGCTACTTTATTATCTGTAATACATTCTGTTTTGTCTCTTTTGTTTTATTCTGTTTGTTTTCATCCTATCCTATTCTATACTTTCTCATTAAAGAATTCTAGTCATGGTCAGCTTAATTGATTTCACTATCTACTAATGGCTTACAATTTGAAAAATTGAACCAGTCTGTAGTTCAGCCTCTAAAAGACAATTGATTAAATTACAAGAATCATGACACCGTTGAAGAAAGAGGGAAGAGATGAAAAAAGAGTTTTGTGATACCTTACCTATCACATACTTATAGAGTAGACTGATGTTGAAGTTGAATCTCCGAACTTTGGCCACCTGATGTGAAGAACTGACTCATTTGAAAAGACCCTGATGCTGAGAAAGATTGAAGGCGGGAGGAGAAGGGTAGACAGAGGATGAGATAGTTGGATGGCATCACCGACTCAATGGACATGAGTCTGAGTAAATTCCAGGAGTTGGTGATGGACAGGGAAGCCTGGTGTGCTGCAGTCCATGGGGTCTCAAAGAGTTGGACACAACTGAGCCACTGAACTGACTTACTGACTGATACAGTAGGGATCTCTTTTTTAGGGTAAGAGAAGTGATGACTGATTCTGTATGAAATAACAACATTAGATATTGTATAGAGCAGAGGTCCCCAACCTTTGTGGCACTGGGGACTGGTTTTGTGGAAGAAATATTTTCCATAGAGCTGGAGAGGGGGATGGTTTTGGATAATTCATGCACGTTATATTTGTTGTGATCTTTATTTCTACTATTATTACATCAGCTCTACCTCAGATCATCAGGCATTAGATCCTGGAGGTCGTGACCCCTGGTTTAGAGAACAGTTTTCAGTGAATGATGATGTGTCACTGATATTCTATTCTTTCTATCCCAGGCATCATACAGAACACTGAGAATTACATGAAGGTAGCCTGGTCTTGCTTGTAAGATCAGGAAGACACCTTGAAGATAAAGCAGATCAGTTCTGGGCTAGTTTGTAAGATGACATGAACATAAGGCTCAAGGTTTCATAAATGGTCCATCTTTTCTAACAGATGGACTGAGAAGTTGGACAAGTAAGCCTGGATCACAATGATATAGTGGAATAACATAATTGTCATTGGAATCAATGACAGTCTTTATTTTTTCAGGCTCAGCTGGCTGTTTGTTCAATGGTTGTTGAGCAAATACCTGCATTAGATTCTGCTAAATGCTGAGCATCAGAGAAAAGAAAACACAGTTTGATCTCAGGGAGCCACAAAGGAGATATGCCATGTGGTTATTTACCTTGCTATATCTGCCCTACTTCCTCACTCAAAGGTTCTCCCTGGGTTCTCTGAGTCATCTGGCCTTTTGTCTCATGGTTGGGCTTGGCCAAAGTGAGACAGAAGTAGAAGACTGGAAGGTGGGGAGAGGTCAGGCCCTTTCTTTTCTACTTGCTCCAGATCTGGCCTGTGCTTTCTGGTAATGTGTGTTTCCTCCATAACTACAGCTCTTCTAGAACAACCCCTTTCCATTGCCAAGCTCTCCATCCTACAGTAAAGGTCTCTGCCCTCCTTGCTCTTTCGTGTCTTTGGATGCTGGTGATGTTTCACTGTGACTAATCTCTGTGTCCTCATTATCTATTTCTCGTTTCATTAACCCTTCCCACATCTTTGCAAATGTATTGTTAGTTCTCTTGAGCCATTTGAGTACTAGTCTGTGTCTGCTGAGACTCTGACTATTATAGGAGAACCGTATGTAATATAGGAGAAAAATGGAGGACTATCAGAAAAGTGGAATTCTGCACTAACATTTCTAGAAAGTTTTTTTTTTTTTTTTCGTATATGCAGTGATTGGGTTAGGGCTGCCGAGAAAGATTATTTGAGGTAGGTCATTAATAACTGGAATAAGAGTATGTTAGATGAAGACTTAACAGAATTCAACCTGACATGACATATTCATTTGGACTTTTACTTTTGTGTCTTTTCCTTTTTGAATCTTTCAGTTCAACAAAAATGTTGCCACTTTGGACATGTTCATGAGCTCACTTCACATTTATTTACTGGCGAAAAATAATGATGTGCCTAAGAGCTTGATGTGCTTTTAGGCTGAACACTAGCATTATGCCTTTGGGGAATATTTTGTTTTTAATATAATGTTCACTTTATCAGAATTCTGTATCTTTAAGGCTCACTCAAACTTCATTAAAGACTGAAAAATGAGGATGTGTGCTAATAATGTATGTAGGTGATAGACTTTTCTGTATGTTGTTCCAATTTTTTTGGAATTTTTAAGCTGCTCCAACCTTTTTACCTTGATCCCATCTGACGGGTTGGCTAATTTAGCATGAAACAGTAGCAAGCAAGATAAAGCGAACTTGTGCACATCTGAGGAAGACATGGACCTGCTGGATGAAACAAAACAAACATGAATCTTTGACCTTCTCCTTTAACTAGCCTCTACCGAGCTCATTACAGGGAAATCTGTTAGCATCCTTTCCATGTTGGCAGATGACTGGTGCAGAGCACATGCTGCCAGCCCAACAGGGGATCGGGAGAAACCCAGTTCGTGCATGACCCATCACTGCTAAATAGCAAATTCCTGCCGTTACTTGCGTTATGCAAAACTGCTTGATGCACATTAGAGAGAACCTTTTGAACCCCATACTCATTATTTTTTTTTCTCTTTAATTCCATTTTCTGACTTCTGTGGTGAGATGGCCTTAAACTCATCATAGGTGCTCATACTCTGGGCAGCTAATGAATATAGATGCTGTTTGTGCTAATTTTTATAGCCATATAAAGCTATATTTGGAAGAAATGCCAACTATTAGCCTCAAAGAAATTTCAGTAAATAATGCCACTTATATTCTGTTGAATTCAAAGGGGACTTTCAGGTTCTGAAAAAGGAGCCATGTTGTGCCCTTTGCTCCCCTTGTTCTCTTGAAAGGAAAAGGAAATGAAAAAGTTAATACAGGATTCTTTTTTTTTTGTTTCGGGAGACTTAAAAATATGATAAAAATTTAAAAACATGTTTGGAGGCTAAAACAACTGTCCTTATGGTTTATGTAGTGCATTTTTATTCTTAGTCAAACATTGATTCTTTTCTGGCAAACCCTCCTGATGTTGGCATCATCTTAGTGTGCAAAGAATAATGCACACTTTACAGTACACTCCAATCTGTGGTCCACACAATTGCATAGAGCCTGAAATTAAACAAGTATAGGGCTTCCCTGATAGCTCAGTTGGTAAAGAATCAGCCTGCAATGTGGGAGACCTGAGTTCGATCCCTGGTTTGGGAAGATCCCCTGGAGAAGGGAAAGGCTACCCACTCCAGTATTCTGGCCTGAAGAATTCCATGGACATTATAGTGTTCCAAATGAGAGTTCAAAGTGACAAGGTAGAAAGACCACTGGCTTACCATCCCGATGCCACTGGTAAATTTGCTCCTTGAACTTGGACCATTCTCTTAACCTCACTTCAAGAGATGAATTTATACAATTTTCAGTTTTAATATTCTGAGTCTGATGTTGTCATTAGCCATGAAAAGGTGGGACTAATTTCAGTTAATAGCAAATGAGCATTATTGTTGTCGTTCGGTTGCTCAGTCATGTCTGACTCTGTGACCCCGTAGACTGTAGCACACTAGGCTTCCTGGTCCTTCACTATCTCCCAGAGTTTGCTCAAACCCATATCTGTTGAGTCGATGATACCGCCTAACCATCTCATCCTCTGTTGCCCCCTTCTCTTCCTATCATCAATCTTTCCAGCATTAGGGTCTTTTCCAGTGAGTCAGCTCTTTGCATCAGGTAGCCGAAGAATAGGAGCTTCAGCTTCAGCATCAGTCGTTCCATTGAATATTCAGGACTGATTTCCTTTAGGATTGTCTGGTTTGATCTCTTTGCTGTCCAGGGGACTTTCAAGAGTATTCTCCAGCATCACAATTCAAAAGCATCACTTCTTCAGCACTCAGCCTTCCTTATGCCATACTTGACAACTGGAAAAACCATAGTTTGACTATATGGACATTTGTCAGCAAAGCAATGTCTCTGTTTTTGAATATAGTGTCTATATTTGTTATCGTCTTTATTCCAAGGAACAAGTGTCTTTTGATTTAATGGATGCAAGCTTCAGTCACTAACTGAGCATGCTTAGTGATGAAATTTATTGATGAATCACAGAATATTGTTCAAGTCAGATGTCAGCCACTTCATAGAGAAATGCTTCAAATCAATCTGTTGTTTGTAACTGTGCTGAAAGGAGGTAATCTGAATTTGTGAAAAGTCTGAGATAGGAGGTATTTTAAAAGAATTATCATGTTACTACTGCATCTTTCTTACAGAAACATACATTAGGTTTAAAAATATTGCCAGAGTATTTTTCCAGATATATTATTATTTATCTACTCTTCATTTCAGTACACCCAGTTAATATGCAACATATACATTAATAAATTGTATGAAGATTAGTGAACCTTAAATACGTGTTATTTTACACAGTTTTCCACAACACTATTTTGTGTGTTCCAGTCCTCAGAATAATTATGTCCCAGATATTCATTCACAACATTGCTCTTTTCTTGTAAGGCATAGTTCAGTGGCCTGTGTCTAAGACTTTGTAATTCTGCTCTTTTTCTGAGCTCTTGTACTTGACTGACAGGCCAAGAGTTATAAGTCATCTAATGGATCTCAATGGAGATAAAAGGATTGTTGCATGCTTTCTTGAGTAGTGTAAAGAGAATGCACTATTGTCTATATGAAATACCAGTGAATCATGTGTGGGGTTGAAGCATGTTTTGTCCAGAGTTCACTGATTTGGACTTCATAATTATCTAATCATCTTATTTAGGAATGTATAGAATTCAAAGTTAGGAGGGCTGTAAATATTGTTTTATGGGTCTAAAATCAACATTAACTCAGTTTTGGGTCAAGTAGAACTAGTTGCCCAAAATGAGGTGCTAATTTATCTCTTAGAAGAATCCACGCAATGGTAAGAAGGGATTTGAGGAATGTCTAGATTAGGAATTGAAGCGTGTCAACATAATTTGACAAAGTCTGAAGAAAGAAACATCATCCAAGACCAAGAGATCTTTTATTGTAAGGGGACACAGTGAATTGATCCCTTAAAGAAGATATGAAACTAGTTAAACCATCAAAATGTAAAAGTTAAGAGAAAGCACAAATAGCATTACTCAAGCTGAGTTAGGAATTAAGTGTCCATCAAAACCCAGATGGCATATGACTGAGTTCTAGACTGTGGTATGTAAATACCATGCACCATTAACAGTCTTGATTTATAATCATCCATATGAACTCCGGAGAAAGCAATGGCACCCCACTCCAGTACTCTTGCCAGGAAAATCCCATGGACAGAGGAGCCTGATAGGCTGCAGTCCATGGGGTCGCTAGGAGTTGGACACGACTGAGCGACTTCACTTTCACTTTTCACTTTCATGCATTGGAGGAGGAAATGGCAACCCACTCCAGTGTTCTTGCCTGGAGAATCCCAGGGACGGGGGAACCTGGTGGGCTGCCGTCTATGGGGTCGCACAGAGTTAGACACAACTGAAGTGACTTAGCAGCAGCATATGAACTCCTCCTTACTTATTTTCATTATGACTGACTGGAATAAATAAAAACTATAGGAAAACTTTGGAAGACATATGTTGAAGATGGCAAAGCTTCCATCAACTTGTATCTTTGGATGATGTCATTAATAAAAATGTTCCTGACAACCTATTTACTTGCCCCATATTTTCACATGAACAATAAATAATATCCTATTGGCTGACACTATTTGTTAAAGGTGTTAGCTTTACCTTGATGAAAACAAAGTCTAAGAACAATATAGAGTAAAAATGAAGTCATTCGTAAACTTTATAGAGTCATGAATCCTAAGAACCTTTTGAAAGTTATGAAAAGTTTTTCCTTAAAGTGCTTCCATTCAATATTCATGTAGCATTTTTGAAAATAATTTCCTGAAACTTATAAAGTACATGCCTGGATCTTAAAGATATTTAAGGTTTCTAAAGAATCTTAAAGTTCAGCCATGGAGTGAAAAAGTTGGCTTAAAGCTCAACATTCAGAAAACAAAGATCATGGCATCCGGTCCCATCACTTCATGGGAAATAGATGGGAAAACAGTGGAAACAGTGTCAGACTTTATTTTTCTGGGCTCCAAAATCACTACAGATGGTGACTGCAGCCATGAAATTAAAAGACGCTTATTCCTTGGAAGGAAAGTTATGACCAACCTCGATAGCATATTCAAAAGCAGAGACATTATTTTGCCAACAAAGGTTCGTCTAGTCAAGGCTATGATTTTTCCTGTGGAAATTAGTTATATGCATCCATGGAATTTAGTTATCAGGCAGGATGCCCAACCATTGGTGGTAGAGTTGGGAGACCTACAGGGTCAGTGTCCAGATTCTGAAAGTGAAAGTTAGTCACACAGTCATGCCCAACTATTTGCCACCCCATGGACTGTGATCCACCAGGCTCCTCTGTCCATGGAATTCTCCAGGCAAGAATACTGAAGTGGGTTGCCATTTCCTTCTCCAGGGGATCTTCCCCACCCAAGGGTCAAACCCAAGTCTCAGCATTGCAGGCAGATTCTTTACCAAATGAGCCACTAGGGGAGCCCATGCAGATTCTTGAATTACATATTTAAAAAAAACTAAAAACTCTGTAATCTATTACCCTTATTGAGTAATTAATGCTGTATTACCCAGTATAGATTATAGATTATAATAATTATGTTATTATTGTTAATTAGGCCTTTCACTTGCAAGGAAGAAATACTCATGAAAATGATTGAAAGTTCTGAGAGTTGAAGAAGAAATACTTATGAAAAGGAATGAAAGTTCTGAGGGTTGACAGTAAGGATATAGATGGCCTTAATGGAGGCTGAAATCTCAGCAATGACAGCAGATCTTGTGATGTCATGTGTTAGAAATTTGTTCTGAATTCAAGGCAGCTGAAATGCAAATTATAGTGCCTCTGTTTAGAAATAAAACTTTTTTTTTTCTCTTTCACTTAAGCTGTAGTACATCATGATGTCACTCCTTTATTCCCCATTTGTCTGTTTGGCTCACTTTCAGTCAAATTCTCTTCCTTCTACTAATGCAATAGTTCTGCCTATGATAAGGCAAAAGGGCATTTGGTTGATCTAGTTATTTATAGTCATAGACTCTGGACATTTTTCCATACTAAACCATCACATAGGTTGTTGTGCTGTTTAAATTTTGATTGTAGTTGAATAGGTGGTACTGTGGTAGTACAAATATCTGAAACTTTGGAGAGAAGGCTATCAGTTCAGTTCAGTCACTCAGTTGTGTCTGACTCTTTGCAACCCCATGAACCGCAGCATACCAGGCCTCCCTGTCCATCACCAACTCCTGGAGTTTACCCAAACTTATGTCCATAGAGTTGATGATGCCATCCAACCATCTCATCCTTGTCATCCCCTTCTTCTCCTTCCCTCAATCTTTCCCAGCATCAGGGTCTTTTCAAATGAGTCAGCTCTTCGCATCAGGTGGCCAAAGTATTGGGAGTTTCAGCTTCAACATCAGACCTTCCAATGAACACCCAGGACTGATCTCCTTTAGGATGGACTGGTTGGATCTCCTTGCAGTCCAAGGGACTTTCAAGACTTTTGTCCAACATCACAGTGGACTGGTTGGATCTCCTTGCAGTCCAAGGGACTTTCAAGACTTTTGTCCAACATCACAGTTCAAAAGCATCAATTCTTCAGTGCTCAGCTTTCTTCAGAATCCAACTCTCACATCCATACATGACCACTGGAAAAACCATAGCCTTGACTAGACGAAACTTTGTTGGCAAAGTAATGTCTCTGCTTTTGAATATGCTATCTAGGTTGGTCATAAGTTTCCTTCCAAGGAGTAAACGTCTTTTAATTTCATGGCTGCAGTCACCATCTGCAGTGATTTTGGAGCCCCCAAAAATAGGGTCAGCCATTTCCCCATGTATCTGCCATGAAGTGATGGGGCCGGATGCCGTGATCTTAGTTTTCTGAATGTTGAGCTTTAAGCCAACTTTTTCACTCTCCTCTTTCACTTTCATCAAGAGGCTCTTTAGTTCTTCTTCACTTTCTGCCATAAGGGTGGTGTCATCTGCACATCTGAGGTTATTGATATTTCTCCCAGAAATCTTGATTCTAGCTTGTGCTTCCTCCAGCCCAGTGTTTCTCATGATGTACTCTGCATATAAGTTAAATAAGTAGGGTGCAATATACAGCCTTGATGTACTCCTTTTCCTATTTGGAACCAGTCTGTTGTTCCATGTCCGGTTCTAACTGTTGCTTCCTGACCTGCATACAGATTTCTCAAGAGGCAGGTCAGGTGGTCTGGTATTCCCATCTCTTGAAGAATTTTCCACAGTTTATTGTGATGCACACAGTCAAAGGCTTTGTCATAGTCAATAAAGCAGAAATAGATGTTTTTCTGGAACTCTCTTGCTTTTTCCATGATCCAGTGGATGTTGACAATTTGATCTCTGGTTCCTCTGCCTTTTCTAAAACCAGCTTGAACATCAGGAAGTTCACGGTTCACGTATTGCTGAAGCCTGGCTTGGAGAATTTGAGCATTATTTTACTAGTGTGTGAGATGAGTGCAATTGTGCGGTAGTTTGAGCATTCTTTCGCATTGCCTTTCTTTGGGATTGGAATGAAAACTGACCTTTTCCAGTCCTGTGGCCACTGCTGAATTTTCCATATTTGCTGGCATATTGAGTACAGCACTTTCACAGCATCGTCTTTCCGGATTTGAAATAGCTCGAATGGAATTCCATCACCTCCACTAGCTTTGTTCGTAGTGATGCTTTCTAAGACTCACCTGACTCACATTTCAGGATGTCTGGCTCTAGGTGAGTGACCACACACCATTGTGATTATCTGGGTCGTGAAGATCTTTTTTGTATAGTTCTTCTGTGTATTCTTGCCATCTCTTCTTAATATCTTCTGCTTCTGTTAGGTCCCTGCCATTTCTGTCCTTTATTGAGCCCATCGATAACATCATGTAAAATAGAATTTGTCCTCCAGGTTTTAAAGAAGAGCCTACAAGACTTCTGACAGAAGAAACTGAATGAGAAGCTTCCTAAAGATTAGAAGGTAACATAATTTTGGCTAGCATGACATTTCTCTATTATGAATGTGGTGGTAAACCCACTCTCTGGTAAAATAAAGAGTTCTGATTTGTAGTGCTTACCAATTTCCATGTGTAAATATTCTCACCTTAGCTAATGTCAACTTCTTCTAGTTTTAAAACTGACTTGAAAGTGAAAGTTGCTCAGTCGTGTCCAGCTATTTGTAACACCATGGACTGTACAGTCCATGGAATTCTTCAGGCCAGGATACTGGAGTGGGTAGCCTTTCTCTTCTCCAGGGGATCTTCCCAACCCAGGGATAAAACCCAGGTCTCTGGCATTGCAGGTGGATTCTTTACTAGCTGAACCACAAGGGAAGCTCAAGAATACTGAAGTGGGTAGCCTATCCTTTCTCCAGTGGATCTTCCTGACCCAGGAATTGAACCAGGGTCTCCTGCATTGCTGGCAGATTCTTTACCAACTGAGCTATCAGGGAAGCCAAACTGGCTTAAGAAATCCTAAATTTTTACAATTGGCTCTTGTAAGCCAGAAGTTTCCAGCATCAACTTGTCACCAATATAAGAACTCACCCAGACTCACGTCCGTCGAATGGGTGATGCCATCCAGCCATCTCATCCTCCGTCGTCCCCTTCTCCTCCTGCCCCCAATCCCTGCCAGCATCAGAGTCTTTTCCAGTAAGTCAACTCTTCGCATGAGGTGGCAAAAATATTGGAAAATACAAAGTCAAGGAAGCCAGATTAATACAAAGAGTCGGCTATGACTGAGTGATGGACACTATGTCACTATGTCAAGATTGGAATTAGTCAAACTGAGTATAAGAAGTTAAGGACTCCAAATAATCATTTGGGATGGGATGGTAGCACCAGAAAGTCTTTCAAAAGTAATTAAACTAAATTTTAGTCCTTGGCTTTGATATATTTGAAGGGCAGGCCAGTAGAAGCAAAGTAGTAGTTATTTGGACAGTCATTTCTATTGTTCTGCTTAACTCATATTAAAATGCTTAGCAGTAATAGTTTTGAATGATTAAATGGGTCTAAATATTAAGAAGGGTCTTAATTAACTGAATGGACTTGCTTAAGAAGCAGATGCTACCATTACATATACCATTGTCAAAAATACCTGCTCTTTACCCTTAGGAATTACATTGTCTAACGCAAGGTCCCTGTTACCTTTCCAACAACCCAAAGTGTCCTCCGATGAAAGGATGTTTGAGGGAGCTGTAATTAGACTCGACAGGGGTTTAATGTAGTGAAGACCTAACACTGATTTGGTTTTATATTTGCATTTATGATATATGCTTATACTTGATTTCCGTAACTGAGTCTGACAACTATATTGGAATATTAGCAAACTAGAAAGGAATGGCTTGCATGAAATATGACAATATGGTTCAGACCAGAGGGAGGTTTTCTGCATTGATGTGATATGGCACCTGAGGATCTGGTAACTGCTAGACTCAATACGACCATTAACTGAATGGGAAAGCATTTCACTCTTGAGATGAGCCTATCTGACTCATACACTTGGCCCACGTACTTCCATCCTCTCTTTATTCACAACAGATTTGAAGCCTTGCGGTATACAGGCAACTGGGTTCGTATCATCTCAAGCCACACATTAACATTAGCTAACAAAAATGAATGCAGGGGAATCGTTGCTGTGAGATGAGAGTAATACTAGAGAGAACATGATGACTAAAGGAAGAAATGATAGAAGCTGGAGTAATTAAATGCAAACATTCAATTCCACATTTCTGTGAATGTATTATAAATACAAGGAATAACCAGTTTTTCTCCCTTCCTCTGTTTGGCCGTCAGTTCAGTTAGTCGCTCAGTTGTGTCCGACTCTTCTTTACCCCATGAATCGCAGCACGCCAGGCCTCGCTGTCCATCACCAAGTCCCGGAGTTCACTCAAACTCATGTCCATCTAGTCGGTGAAGCCATCCAGCCATCTCATCCTCTGTCATCCCCTTCTCCTCCTGCCCCCAATCCCTACCAGCATCAGAGTCTTTTCCAATAAGTCAACTCTTCGCATGAGGTGGCCAAAATATTGGAAAATACAAAGTCAAGGAAGCCAGATTAATACCTTTTTCTTTTACTCCTTGCCTTTTATTTTGATTTGCTTGGTGCCTTTTTTCTTTTCATTGTTTGAACCATTCAAGTTTGGACTTCTGTAACTTTCATTTTAAGGCATTTTAATACAGGAATCAACCACTGTATTCTGTTTAAAGAAGACTTTTTATGATATGTAACTCTTGAGCTGGGATTTAAAATAATTATACAAATGTATTTAACTTTTTGAGAAGTTTTCTGAGCGCAGAGTTGCTGCAGAGTATCATTGTTAGTTGAAGGAAATGTGTATAAGCAAGGAAGGTGTTTGTTTCCTCCAGGGAAGCCGTGCCTGGAGAACAGAGTTCCAATAGGTGTATTTTGGTAATTTGTAATCTAAATAATACTAAACTATCATTCTGAGATTTATTTCTGAAAGTTCCCATATCCTGACAGTTGCCTTCCACAAGACCATATCTTTTATAGAGTCACTGCTTCATGACTGACAATTATAGTCCCTCTAAAAACACCTAAGAAAAGTCTAACCCCTATAAAAGTCTGAATCGTTCTCCAAATTATAGTTCAGTGCCAAACAATGTCATAATATACGTATTCAAATCACCAGGTATTCTTGTTAAAAGTGTAAGTTCCTCTAGGAATCCATTCATTGATAGAGACAGATAACTCATATTTTTAGCAAGAAGTCCATGGTTCTTAAGAATCCAACTGTATTTCCAGCCACAATTTAGAGATTAATTCTTAGATCTGAGACATCATTACCTATAGAAAGTCTTCCTTTACACAGCTTTCATCACTATATGGGCATAATTCCTAGGTATAATAATGTGGAATAAAGAAGTCACAGAAAGTCTGTGCAGAAACCCAGGAACAGAAATATTCAACAATAGAAAACACCCATAAAGGAAATAATGAAATTGCATATATACACACACACATATACATATATGGGTGTGTGTTAACATCAATAGTGTATAAATAGATGGGTTTGATCTTCTGAACAGACAGCCATGGTAGTTATATTCTTCTGCATTTCCAGATATTAACTACGTAATGAGATTTACAGTGTTTGAAAGTCCATGTGGAATCTGGGGAAGTAAGAACAAGATTGGAAATGGGTGCTAGAGAAAGGAGCCATCTGGTTTAGTGCGCTCGTGCTCAGTCGCTCAGTCGTGATAGACTCTTGCGACTCCATGGACGGCAGCTCACCAGGCTCCTCTGTTCATGAGATTATCCAGGCAAGAATACTGGAGTCAGTGGCCACTTCCTCCTCTAGGGGATGATTTAGAGTATGGATGTCTAAATCTGAAGGCTCGGTGTTAATAATTTTTTAAAAATATTAAAGAAGAGTTTCATGCATTTGCATATTGGTGTTTTTTTAAAAGGGCTTTTGAAAACATTTCTAAAGAATATACCTAATCTGAATTTTCTGCAAGGTTTACTCCCACGTTCCAAATGTGCTCATGTTGAGGATTTTTTTTTTGCTTCATGATACTTTTATTTAATCCTTCAAAAGATCTTGTACAATAGATTTAGTGCAAGAGCATTCATGGATATTTGTGTATAAAATATTATTTTATTTTCTCATGTGATGGATTTTAATTACATGTACACACTCACATGAACTGCCATAATTATTTTGGGGATAAAGAAGGCATCCTCTGAAGCAGGACTCAAGCCCTTTGCGTTTTCATTTTTCCCTTGGACCTCACATAGGGTAGCAGACTTTTTTTTAACCAAATGGAATACGGGAAACTTTTGTGCATCTAATGTTTCAAATTCATAGGTTTCAGAACTATTTTTGAGACTGGATTCTGGACATCTGATGCTATGCAAGGGATATGCAGAGTACAGCATGAGAAATGCTGGGCTGGAAGAAGCACAAGCTGGAATCAAGATTGCCAGGAGAAATATTGATAACCTCAGATATGCAGATAACACCACCCTTATGGCAGAAAGTGAAGAGGAACTCAAAAGCCTCTTGATGAAAGTGAAAGTGGAGAGTGAAAAAGTTGGCTTAAAGCTCAACATTCAGAAAATGAACATCATGGCATCTGGTCCCATCACTTCATGGGAAATAGATGGGGAAACAGTGGAAACAGTGTTAGACTTTATTATTTTGGGCTCCAAAATCACTGCAGATGCTTACTCCTTGGAAGGAAAGTTATGACCAACCTAGATAGCATATTCAAAAGCAGAGACATTACTTTGCCAACAAAGGTTCATCTAGTCAAGGCTATGGTTTTTCCAGTGGTCATGTATGGATGTAAGAGTTGGACTGTGAAGAAAGCTGAGCGCTGAAGAATTGATGCTTTTGAACTGTGGTGTTGGAGAAGACTCTTTGAGAGTCTTAGACTGCAAAGAGATCCAACCAGTCCATCCTAAAGGAGACCAGTCCTGAGTGTTCATTGGAAGGACTGATGCTGAGGCTGAAACTCCAATACTTTGGCCACCTGATGTGAAGAGGTGACTCATTGGAAAAGACCCTGATGTTGGGAGGGATTGGGAGCAGGAGGAGAAGGGGACAACAGAGGATGAGATGGCTGGATGGTATCACTGACTCGATGCACATGAGTTTGGGTGAACTCCGGGAGTTGGTGATGGACAGGGAGGCCTGGCGTCCTGCGATTCATAAGGTCACAAAAATTTGGACATGACTGAGCGACTGAACTGAACTCAACTGAACTGAAGGGAAATAGAACAGTTATTATGTGTCCAACAGCATGGAACACACTGCTTTGTATAAAGTATTTATTATCCAGAATATAAAGGATGTTGGCAAAGTTACTACCTGAGGGAACACAAGCAATTCATTAAAAAGATTCCTTTTTCATACTATTGAAAGTCTTCAGTGGAAGATTCACAGTAGAAAGAATAATTTAAGATGAGGCAGACCCGTGCTACAATTCTTGATGCCTTTTATATGATATGTGAAATTTGGCCAGTTACTGAACTCTTCTTGATCTCTGATTCCTCAAATATAAAATAAGAATAAACAGAATTACACAGGTGATTGAAAACAAACTAAAGTATGTGCCAGGGGAGAAAGTAATTCATAGATAAATATCTTTTGATGTGATAGATGACATTGATTGATTTTTAATTTAAAGTGAATTTGTGTTCCTAGGATAAACCTTTTAGATCATAATGCAATATTCTTTTTATATATTGCTGGATTTTATTTGCTATTATTTTATTAAGAATTTTTGCATTTATATTTATGAAGGATATCAGTCTGTAGTTTTCATATGTTGTCTTTGCCTGGCCTGGTTATCAGTGTAATATTGGCTTCATGGGGAGGGAGGAGGGAGGAGGGTTCAGGATGGGGAACACATGTATACCTGTGGCAGATTCATTTCGATATTTGGCAAAACCAATACAATATTGTAAAGTTTAAAAATAAAATAAAATTTAAAAAAATATCACAAATTAGTTTCTGTAGAAGCTTTGTCAGGATTGGCAGAATTTCTTCTTTAAGTAATAGACTTCACCAGTGAAGCTCTCTGAACCTTTATTTTGGGGGGAGAAGATTTTAAATAGCCAATGCTATTTATTCAATTGATTGAGTAGGATTCAACTTTTTTATTTTTCTTGAGTTAATATTTGTAATTTTGTATTAAAAAGAACTTATTTTCCATAAAGTAAAACTTTTTTTTTGGCATTAAGTGTTTATAATATTCCCTTTCTTTTTAATATCTGGAGTCTCTATATTGATATCCTCTTTTTCATTCCTAATATTGGTAATGTGTATTTCATTCATTTCTTCTTCTAGGTAAAGCTTTAGCTAGATATTTATTCTAGTTAAAGATTTCTCAGTTTTAGTGATCTTCTGAAAGGTTTAGCTTCTACTTTAAATGACTTCTTTTATCTTTAATCCTTTCTTTTCTATATTTCAAGTTCACATTTTTTTTTTTTTTTGTCATCTGAATGCTGCTATGAAATTTATCTAGTGATTTTTACCTTTTGTTATTGTATTTTCAGCTTTACAATGCCTATTTGGCTCTTTTTAAATTTTCTCTTGAGATCCCTATTTGCTTCTTATTATTAGCTTATTTCCTTTAATTCCTTGGACATTTTAAGAAAAATTTTGGAACATATTCATAGTGACTGCTTTGAAACATTTGTTTTAGCTAGCATATGTGACTTTTTTTTCTGATTATGTATCACATTTATTAATTTATCCACACATCTAGTAACTTTTGGTTGAAAGCTGGAGATTAGATGATACATTGTGGTGACTCTTAATTCTGTCTTATTCTTCTGAGGGTTGCTGTTTTATGCTTGTTGTTGTTGTTGTTCCGTCACTCAGTCGTATCCAGCTCTTTGCCACCCCATGATTACAGTGCACCAGGCTTCCCTGTCCCTCACTATCTCTGGGAGTTTGCTCAAACTCATGTCCATTGAGTCAATGACGATATCCAACCATCTCATTCTCTGTCGTCCCCTTCTGCTCCAACCTACTGTCTTTCCCAGCATCAGGGTCTTTTCCAATGAGTCAGCTCTTCCCATCTGGTATCCTAATTATTGGAGCTTCAACTTCAGCATCAGCCCTTTCAATGAATGCTTGTTTTAGTAGTTGATTAACTTTCCTGGTCTCCAAATGTAAAATCCTTTACCTTTGTGATGGGTTTACACTGTGATGGGTTTACACTGTTTGCTCAATTTTCTTCAGCTTTTGTCCATAGAGGTCTAATCTGTGTCTGTGTAGTTCAGCAGTCAGCCAGTGATTTAGACAGAGACTATTCTCAGACACCAAAAGCCAATACATCTTTTATCCTGTGCCCTCATGAGCTGTGGAGTGAGGAATACATTTAAGACGCAGCAAATTTTCACATTTCTCCAAGGCTTGCATGCATAGTTTAGAAGTCACCCAGGGATATGTGTAGAGCTTATCTCAGCTTTCCTATGATTATCTTGATCCAAAACTCCTCTTTGGTTTCTAGTTGCTGTGCTTTAGCCTTAAACCAAATTTCTACCTCTGGGCAAGTAAAGCTACAGCTTTCATCCTCTGAGTTGGAGATGGGGACAATCCAGCATGGAAAGATCATAAATCCACCTTTCTTAACCAGTGAAATAGTCATTCTTCACGAATAAACACCTCTCCATTTGTGACCTGCCTTTGGTCATTTTTAGTTCTTGAAATGATTATTTTGAATAATTTCAGTCCATTTTATACTTGTTTTCTGCTTAAGGGAATAAGCTGATTCTTTCATGATTTCATTGCTGGAAGGAGAGTTCTGATTTTGCTATTTAATATTATACCATTTTAAAAGTAGCTAGTTACTGCTGGGCATGTGTATGCTTAGTTGCTCAGTCATGTCCAACTCTTTGTGACCCCATCGACTGTAGCCTCCCAGGTAGCAGGGATTTATTAATGTTAACTCCTTTAATTTTAATAGGAAGCACTGGATATGGCTATATGGTTAAAAAAAGACAACTTTCAGATAAGGAACAAAGGTGTAACACTGCTAGTTTGGAGATAAATAATGGAATGCTGCCATCAAAAAAGCCTTGGACTTTTGAATAAGGAGATTGAAAGCAACTGATCAAATATCCTCAAAATGTTTACTGAAGTGGGTATTGACAAAAGTTTTTTGTTGAGACATCAGTGACAAAAATTCTAGTGAAATGTTCTGTTACTTTATAGTCCTGCTCTTTGGCCAACTCTATATAATTTATGAAGTGGAACTTAATTAACCTCTTTTGAATATGATGTCCTGTTCCTGAGGATGAAGTTGTGCTGGATTTTAAGGCATTGTCACTTGTGCAGCCAAGCTTTAATAAGATTTTGTTTCTGAAGATTCTGAGTCTCTGAAACATTTTCTATTCAATATTACAAAATACTTATTATTCAGTAAGACACAAAGCAGATTAAAATGGAGGGGTCCTTAGGAACAAATTACTTATACAAAGGGCATTAAGATACTTAAGACAGAAATTTCAGCCAAAGAAATATATGAATTAACAAAAGTCATTAAAGATTAAAAAAGATGAAGAAAACAACAGAAATGGCTCATGTTACTGCCTTAAGTTGCCACTAAGACAAATTCTATTTATAAAATTAAGTAACTTGCACAGTATAAAAGTATCATTCTTCAGTATCATCTGTTCTTATCATCTTCTTAGTGGTAGAGAGAAAAATTAATATGCAAGAGGACTTCTATAATGGTTAAAATTCAGAATAATGCAAATGCTGGCTAAAAAGTCATGTAGGGTGATCAAACCTTGCAACTTTACCATTTATTTTCCAGTTGGACATTACTGTTGATGATAAGACTGTTAACCATTAAAAAATTATTTTTATATATTTGGTCATGTCAATGACTAGTTCAATTTATTAAAAAAATTCTGAAATGAAGCATAAAGTGCCTGGAGAGAGACAGAGAAGGAAAAGAGAAAGAGAATGATCAATGGGAATAGAAAGAGGCAAATGAATATGAAAATAATATTTAAATTATTTTTTACCTGACAAAATTGTAATGTAATAAAAAATTCAGCATAAAGTAAGAAAAAGAATCTACTCTTAAGAAAATTCTTTAAAAAAAATTATACCTTCTAATCTGTTATTTATTCTTCTGCAACATTTTATTTTTGTATTCACTCAAACAGATAAGGTAAGTTGAAGTGCAGAATGTATTATGAAAAAAATGTAATGAATGACTTTGTCTCATTTATCTGACAATAATGTTATAATTAGTAAAATCCCTATCACTTTCCATAGTTCTAATTAATTTGTTTCTGAGATTTCTTTCTCAGTAGTGTTCCTACGCACCTTTTTTTTAGCATAATTTTGTACATTTGCTGTCTGTCCTTATAATGATCTTTAATTAGTGCTTCTTGGGTGGCAAAATTATTGATGAAAATTTTTACAATTCTGTGAAACTTGAGTTTATTGTTTCAATTTTTCATCTTCCCTTGTTTTTCTAAAGCCAAAGCCAATGATTTCTTCTAACATTATAAATACATTGCTCCAACTGTCCCTAAATCTGGAAATTTGAAAAAGACAATTCATCTAATTAATCTACAGGTATTAATAAAAATAAGATGAATTTGGTTAAACTTTTTGTTTGTTACACACAAGAAACAAAAATACTGATAACAAAAAAAATCAATTTACATTGTCATTTAGCGTATTTGCTCAGGGCTTAATTTTCAAAAAAGTCATAAAAGTAGTTTTAGAAAAACAGAATTCTCCATCAACATATTAAATGTGAAGATTTGTTTTGAATATGGATGAACTTTTCTTACAAGCAGTATATGATAAAGCCCAAGTAACTTTAGGAATCAGCAAACTAAAATGGACTGGAATGGGTGAATTTAACTGAGATGACCAGTATATCTACTACTGTGGGCAAGAATCTCTTAGAAGAAATGGAGTAGCCATAATAGTCAACAAAAGAGTCCAAAATGCAATACTTAAATGCAATCTCAAAAACGACAGAATGATCTCTGTTGATTTCCAAGGCAAGCCATTCAATATCATGATATTCCAAGTCTGTGCCCCAACCAGTAATGCTGAAGAAGCTGAAGTTGAACAGTTCTATGAAGACCTTCTAGAATTAACACCCAAAAAAGATGTCTTTTTCATTATAGGGGACAGGAATGCAAAAGTAGGAAGTCAAGAAACAACTGGAGTAACAGGCAAATTTGACCTTGGTAGTACAGAATGAAGCAGGGCAAAGGCTAATAGAGTTTTGGCAAAAGAATACACTGGTCATAGCAAATACCCTCTTCCAACAACACAAGAGAGACTCTACACATGGACATCACCAGATGGTCAATACTGAAATCAGATTGATTATATTCTTTGTATTCAAAAATGGAGAAGCTCGATACAGTCAGCAAAAACAAGACCAGGAGCTGACTGTGGCTCAGATCATGAACTCCTTATTTATAAATTCAGACTTAAATTGTAGAAAGTAGGGAAAGCCATTAGACTATTCAGGTATGACCTAAATAAAATCCCTTATGATTATATAGCGGAAGTGAGAAATAGATTTAAGGGACTAGAGCTGATAGACAGAGTGCCTGATGAACTATGGACTGAGGTTTGTGACACTGTACAGGAGACAGGGATCAAGACCATCCCCATGGAAAATAAATGCAAAAAAGCAAAATGGCTGTCTGAGGAGGCCTTACAAATAGCTGGGAAAATAACAGAAGCAAAAAGCAAAGGAGAAAAGGAAAGATATACCCATTTGAATGCAGAGTTCCAAAGAATAGCAAGGAGAGATAAGAAAGCCTTTCTCAGCGATCAATGCAAAGAAATAGAAGAAAACAACAGAATGGGAAACACTAGAGATCTCTTCAAGAAAATTAGAGCTACCAAGGGAACATTTATGCAAAGATGGGCTCGATAAAGGACAGAAACGATATGGACCTAACAGAAGCAGAAGATATGAAGAAGAGGTAGCAAGAATACCCAGAAGAACTATACAAAAAAGATCTTAACGACCCAGATAATCACGATGGTGTGATCACTCACCTAGGGTGTCTGGAATGTCTAGACATCCTGGAATGTGAAGTCAAGTGGGCCTTAGGAAGCACCAGTACAAACACAGCTAGTGGAGGTGATGGAATTCCAGCTGAGGTATTTCAAATCCTAAAAGATGATGCTGTGAAAGTGCTATCCTCGAAATGTCAGCAAATGTGGAAAACTCAGCAATGGCCACAGAACTGGAAAAGGTCAGTTTTCATTCGAATCCCTAAGAAAGGCAATGCAAAGAATGCTCAAACTATTGCACAATTGCACTCATCTCACACGCTAGTAAAGTAGTGCTTAAAATTCTCCAAGCCAGGCTTCAAAAGTACGTGAACTGTGAACTTCCAGATATTCAAGCTGGATTTAGATAAGACAGAGGGACCAGAGATCAAATTGCCAACATCTACTGGATCATTGAAAAAGCATGAGAGTTCCAGAAAAACATCTACTTCTGCTTTATTGACTATGCCAAAGCCTTTGACTGTGTGGATCACAACAAACTGTGGAAAATTCTGAAAGAGATGGAAATACCAAACCATCTGACCTGCCTCTTGAGAAACCTGCATGCAGGTCAGGAAGCAACAGTTAGAACTGGACATGGAACAGCAGACTGGTTCCAAATAAGAAAAGGAGTACGCCAAGGCTGTATACTGTCACCCTGCTTATTTAACTTCTCTGCAGAGTACATCATGAGAAATTCTGGGCTGGAGGAATCACAAGCTGGAATCAAGATTGCTGGGAGAAATATCAATAACCTCAGTAACCTCAGATATGCAGATGACACCACCCTTATGGCAGAAAGTGAAGAAGAACTAAAGAGCCTCTTGATGAAAGTGAAAGAGGAGAGTGAAAAAGTTGGCTTAAAGCTCAACATTCAGAAAACTAAGAACATGGCATCCAGTCCCATCACTTGATGGCAAATAGATGGGGAAACAGTGGAAATAGTGACAGACTTTATTTTGGGGGGCTCCAAAATCACTGCAGATGATGACTGCAGCCATGAAATTAAAAGACACTTACTCCTTGGAAGGAAAGTTATGACCAACCTAGATAGCATATTCAAAAGCAGAGACATTACTTTGCCAACAAAGGTCCATCTAGTCAAGGCTGTGGTTTTTCCTGTGACAGTTGGACAATAAAGGAAGCTGAGCACCAAAGAATTGATGCTTTTGAACTGTGGTGTTGGAGAAGACTCTTGAGAGTCCCTTGGACTGCAAGGAGATCCAACCAGTCCATTCTAAAGGAGATCAGTCCTGAGTGTTCTTTGGAAGGACTTATGTTTAAGTTGAAACTCCAATACTCTGGCCGTCTGATGCGGAGAGCTGACTCAATTGAAAAGACCCTGATGCTGGGGAAGATTGAAGGTGGGAAGAGAAGGGGACGACAGAGAATGAGATGGTTGGATGGCATCACTGAGTCAATGGACATGAGTTTGGTAAACTCCAGGAGTTGGTGATGGACAGGGAGGCCTGGCGTACTGCAGTCTGTGGGGTCACAAAGGGTCGGACATGACTGCGTGACTGAATTGAACTGAACAAAGATTTAAAAAATGAAGACATTTCATTTCTGAGTTTTCTGCATTTTCTGTAGTGAAACCAGGATTTAGCATCCTGAAATAGAACATCATTCTTCAAGTTTTCTTATATGTTAAATGATTCATTGTTCCTTTTTGAATCTGGCACTTGAGTGACATGATTTGGAGTCAGACGTGCATTTTGAAGCATAAGGCTATAGTAGAAAAAAAGTAAATGAGATATAAATGTGCTTTAGAAACCATCTCACTCTCTAGAGACTTATCCACAGATCTTAAAAATGTATAATTTTCCTCCTATAGACACATAAAGGAACATCTTCAAATCTAATATCACATCTATGTCTAAAAATGTGCCATTTGTGAAGAAAAGATATTTTAATTAGATGTGTTATTGCTTATATATTTACTTTGTCTCTTCCCTCACCACATTCTAAGTGGAATTAAATTACACTACCTAATGTTGCAAATTTAAATATATATAGCTTTAAAGCATTTAAAATGTACCACAAGAGTTTTTAAATTTCTGGATATCCACCTGGTCATTAACATGTAAATCACTGTCTTAATTAGAATAGAATATAATGAAACATTTTTTCAATACACTTTTAAAAGGTTTTTTGATGGGGGGAGGGGGAAGGATAATAAAATCATCAACTAGATTTGTGTTTCAGTTTCATTGCTCTATTTGGCTTTAAAATGACATTGCTCTATGGCGGCTTTAAAACTGCCACCTTCCCTCAGCCCAACCCTTTCTCTTTCTCTCTGTGTCTGTCTCTGTTTTTGTCTCTCTGTCTCTCTCTCTCTCTCACATGCACACACGCATACACACACCCCCTTTCTCTATTAATCCTCTGACAGCTAAAAAAGAGAACTGAGAGATAGGATCAAATGTTCGCCATGCTTAACCTATAAAAACTAACACCAGCTATTGATAACTTTGTCTATCGTATCTAAAACTGGGTTGAATAGAGCAATGTATTACTTATTGCTTGACAGAAGAATAATGACCTAACACAAAAGGGAGGTTTCTTGTAGCAAATTCCCCAGTTTAGACCGGCTGTCATTCACTAGTTAAGCTGCTTTTAATTCCTAAGTGTTAAAGTGTTAGTTGTCATTCCCTTTTCCAGGGTATCTTCCCAACCGACCCAAGGATCGAACCCAGAGCCAGACACAGAGCTAAGAACTGTACTAGTTTTACTTCATTTAATCCTTGTCACTGCCCCATGAGGTGTCCGTGTTTGCTGCTGATGAGGAAAATGATGCCTGGGGTACTTGCTAGAAAGTCATCTAAGTGGTATGTGTCAGAGGCAAGACTCAGATTCAGATTAAATTGAATCCCAACCCTGTGCTGTTAACTACCACTCATTACTGCCTCCATCATGACCATAGTATCAGAAAATAAAGCTCCTCCATTCCAAATAAAAATGAAGACAATTTAATGTATTCTACTCATGGCTTTTCAGAATATCTCACTCCAGTGATAGATTCTCCAACATACAGACCCATCTAATCCATTTCATCACCACATTTCTGTCTGTCACTTGGTGAATCATCTACTTCCTCTTCCTTACAACTTTCTTCACTTCAAAGCCCCAACTTTTTGTTCAGAAACTCTCTGCAAAGTAGCTAACTCCAGATTCTACCCCCTGCAGATCATCCATTTTCTCAAGGCTGCCTAGTCTGACATTGCCTTTCTTTGCTTCTTATCCTTGGGCTGTTTTATACCTAGAGACTGAAGATCAAAGCTGTGGACTGTTCCTTGATCTTCCTCTGTAGGGTTTCTGTTTCAGCCTGAGTAGGGTATTGGTGAAAGAAAAATGATCAGTTACTTAAAGACATTTAAGGCAACTGATGAAAAGAAAGGTAATTGAAATAGTACTAAATTGAATGAGTAATTATACATCACTGATTTTAATACCGGAAAGCTGACAAAAGATCATGTAACCTTAGCACCTTGTTTTATAAATGATGAATCTGAAGTCCAGAGGGAGAAACAAACTTATATAAGATTTCTGGGCTAGTTAGCGCTGCTGCTGCTGCTGCTAAGTCGCTTCAGTCATGTTTGACTCTGTGCGACCACATAGACGGCAGCCCACCAGGCTCCCCCATCCCTGGGATTCTCCAGGCAAGCACACTGGAGTGGGTTGCCATTTCCTTCTCCAGTGCATGAAAGTGAAAAGTGAAAGTGAAGTTGCTCAGTGGTGTCCGACTCCTATCGACCCCATGGACTGCAGCCCACCAGGCTCCTCCGTCCAATGGGATTTTCCAGGCAAGAGTACTGGAGTAGGGTGCCATTGCCTTCTCCAAGTTAACGCTAGTTAGTGGCAAATCTGAAGCAAACTTCCTAAATTCAAACATCCTTTCAGTAATCACACACTGCATTCTTACTTCCACTGATTTGGTAACATTTATGTATCTAGCCATCCAATCTGTAACTAAAATTCAGGGCATGTTTATCAAAGACATGCTGAATGCAAGGTAATGTACTAGAGCTTGTAAGGGACAGATATAAGTATGCTATGCTAAGTTGCTTCAGTCGTGTTCGACTCTGTGCGACCCCATAGACGGTAGCCCACCAGGCTCCCCCATCCCTGGGATTCTCCAGGCAAGAACACTGGAGTGGTTGCCATTTCCTTCTCCAGTGCATGAAAGTGGAAAGTGAAAGTGAAGTCGCTCAGTCGTGTCCGACTCTTAGTGACCCCATGGATTGCAGCCTAACAGGCTCCTCTGTCCATGGAATTTTCCAAGCAAGAGTACTGGAGTGGGGTGCCATTGCCTTCTCCAAGATATAAGTATAACAAGATGTTTATTCTTAATGACTTTGCAACTGCATCTAATCAAAAGCAGACACATATGAGTAACCTTATTGCAAATCTTGATATATTAATTCACTGTGTGGTCAATAAATGAATTCACTGCTATGAAAAGAAAAAAGTACATACTTTGCATAGCACAACTTTTTTGACTAAGTAATTGCTCATCTAGTTTGTAAAGTCTAAAGAAAGGAAAAACTGGATAGGGAGTACACAGTAGAGGACTCAAAAGTGTTGCTGGTCTCAGAGCTTATTTGGAAAAGGGTATAATTCTAGGCTGACCATCATGGACTTGAGGCCAATTTGAATCCACAGGAGTGGGTGGAAATAGGCAAAGTTGAGGTCATAGCACTATTTAAAAATTCATTATGAGATCAAGCAAGGGCGTATATAATGGAGCCAGATAACCAGGAAATAGATTTTTGTTGTTGTTTTTGTTTATAAACCATGCCCTTAGTAGAGATTAAAAATAGGAAACAAAAAGAGAAAGTGACTTAGTCTGATATATTTATTCCTTGAAATTTTCATGTGAAAGAGAGTAGCTTCAGTACCACTGCCTTGGAGTGTCTTGTAGCAGAATTATTATTTTCAAATATCTTTGGAAGTTGTGCTAAGGACTAAATTCATTGAGTTATGTGAATGAACAACTTACCTGTAATTGAATGCTTATTAGAAAGAGTTGAAATGGATTACTAGGGGACTCCTATTGGTGTAAAAACTTAGAAGGTTGAAGGTGGGTATAAATCTCCTAATGATTATGCATTAACATGATAAGCTACTCCATCAAGATACTATGAACTAATACAAAAACAGGTTCAATGATACACCTATCTGACAAGGTAGAGTGATTTTTTTGTTATTTCAAAATGAATGATTTAAAGATTTTTCTTAGGATCTGTATTTTTTCTTTTATCAATATATTGATATATTGATATTTTTTCTTTTATCAATGAGGTCAAAACATGTTTTTGAAACATTTTAGAAGTAATCATTTGTATATACCTACTTTAAACAAAATTTTGAGACATAAGCAAATGTCTGATTAGTTTAACTATTTAATGTATTTATGGTAGAGTGTTAGACTAAAAACAGTTTCAAATTTTCTATTGTTCTGCATAGGTTAAGATTTTAAGGTCCTGTTCTGTAGAAATTTTAGGTTTCACCTGACCTAGAAGTTCTTATCTGTTTATGGTTCTGAACACTTAAAAACATGATAAAAAAATGATCTGCTACTGCGTTAGGAAGAATAGATGTAGAAGCCCATAGACAACAACAGGCTTAGGTCTGAAGGTTTCTGAAATGTTATTTGATTCCAGGTTGAGAGCTTCTGATAGAGCTTTTCAAAGAATTCTTTCACCCAGGACAAACAGTTATGCCTGTACTAAAGAAAAGGGGAAAATCAAATATGCTCTCCTGATTACTTTGCTCAAAATGAAAGATAGTAGTTAGGGCTGACTTAATTAGAAGTCAATTCAACTATAAATTGGTAATGATTTCTCATATACATGGTTGTATTCATAAGGATACTCTATTCTTATGCTGTGAAAGTAACTCTGAACGTAGTGGTTTGATGGGAGAGATTTACTTCACATTCATACTATACCAGATAAAAGTTGCCATCCTAGGGTATGGCAACTCTATTATCTTACAGTTACAACATCAGCTGGACACACAGCTTCCTGGCTCAGGGCAGTGAGGAAAGAGAAACTGGAGAATTGCACATAGATCTTCTTCACTGTCTCAGCCAAGAAGTGACGATATCACTTCCGATCACATTTTATTGGTTATAAATATTCACATGAGCAGCCACAACTGCAAAGGTTTATGGAAATGTAACCCTCCAGTGTTCCCAGAAAAGAGAATAGCTGATATACACTAGAAGTCCTGAACAGTGTTGCTAGAAACGAGAGGGGTTGTTGTTCCCCTCTCAAGGTACCCACCCAAGAGAATACGGACACCGAACAGGATACTACCAAGGTCAGCAGTTGAGGATACTGAAAACAAGAAAAAGAACAAAGTACAAGTGAATACCTATTATGGGAGGAATCACAGAGGAAAATGAATGGAATGTTATTTGGGAGAATTGAACTGTATCAGTGAGGTTGGCACTTTCGGTTCATGAGCAAAGCTGATACTGATGAACTCTAACCTCTCAACTCAGGAGAAAGAGAAATTCTTTTCTTGGGTCATCTCTGAATTGGTGACATTAAAATTCAAACTTTCCCTATTGTTAGGTTTAAGATGTCAGGCTTTGAGGGAATCAAGAATTACAGTGCCCAAGATGACAAGATTTTTTTCTCTTATTATTTTTTCTGGTGGTGTTAATTTATTAAAACAATGTTCTGACACAATGCAGGAACCCTGAAAGACGCATCACTGCATCAACATTCTGCAGCGTGCTGTGAATTTGAATTTTTGTTATTACACATGTTTCAGCATTAGCCTTCTTAATGAATCCAATGAATAACAAATAAATGCTAAGAAAGAAAAGTGCCTGCCACTTAAGGAACAATCCATTATATTTATTCCAGTTTTCTGAATGTGGCAGGGAGAAATCTCTCCACAGACCACACACATACATGTGCTCTTGAAAGAGTCAATAAGTAGTTACTCCCCATGTAACTAGGAATTAGATGTCCAGTGGTTCAGCAGTCTTGAGCATATGTATGAAGTGTGTAGAAATGACCTCCAAGTAGTGAGATTAGTTATCACAAGCTCACATACTACTCCATGGTGCTCTGTAGAGTAAGTCCTGGAGTTTCTCCTATAATCTTGGAAGCTACATATAAAGTAAACCTTCATTTTCAAGTTTGACTAGTCCTTTCTGCAGTTCAGTTCACTCCTTAAGTCATGTCCGATGCTTTGCAGTTCCATGGACTGCAGCATGCCAGGTCTCCCTGTCCATCACCAACTCCCGGAGTTTGCTCAAACCCATGTCCATTGAGTCAGAGATGCCAGCTAACCATCTCATCCTCTGTCGTCCCCTTCTCCTCCTGCCTTCAGTCTTTCCAGCATCAGGGTCTTTTCCAATGAGTCAGTCCTTCCCATCAGGTGCCAAAGTATTGGAGTTTCAGCTTCAGCATCAGTCCTTCCAAGTCCTTCCAGGACTGATTTCCTTTAGGATGGACTGGTTGGATCTCCTTGCAGTCCATGGGACTCTCAAGAGTCTTCTCCAACACCACAGTTCAAAAGCATCAATTCTTTGGCGTTCTGCTTTCTTTATGGTCCAGCTCTATAATTCACAGCAAAAAGAAGGCCAATTGAAGAATGAAATGCAGTGAGAAAATGATGCTAGAGTCTAACACAATGACAAGCAGGACAGTGGAAGGAGCTGCAGTTAATTGAGAGAAAGGTCTGTCAGTGATTTTGAAAGTAAACACCAAAAAGCCAACTCAAACCAGATAAAACAATTTACTGAATTGTGTAATTGGAGAGACGTCTGGTAGGGTAGCCTTCAGTCACGGTTCAATCAGATGTCAATTCTATAGCCCTACTAGCACCATGATACTGCATTTGGTTTCATCCTCAGCTTTGGTTTTCAGAGTTCAGAAATTTGGTGTCAATGGTGTGTTTCTTCACTCACATTCAGTGCCTATGGGGAACTTGTTTCTGATTTTGCTACATCTGAATCAGTCAGTGTTTTTGGTCAGGATATTGGCAAGTCCCTGGAGAAGGAAATGGAAACTCACTCCAGTATTCTTGCCTGGACAATCCCATGGACAGAAGAGCCTGGTAGGCTACATTCATGGGGTCACAAAGACTGTGACCCCATGAATGGGGTCACAAATTGGACACGACTGACTGAGCACATGTATTGGCAAGTCCTGACTCTGTCATGCCGAAACAAGGGCTATGGAATTACCCTGACTAGACGTCCCCCTGAAACTGTGGGAAAAGTCAAAGTCAGCCCCTTCTTCTAAACCACATGGCTGCTTTTCAAAAGAGACGTTAGTTCAGTGTTGGGAGAAAACCATAATATTGACAATGAAAGGACAGTATGCAAGTTAAAAAAAAAAAAGACATGAGAAATGATGGAAAATGGTTCATGTATGCTGGATCATTTAATGTAGAGGAAAATCTGCTCATTGCAGTAGTTTTTATTCAATACAACAGCATATAATAATTAGCACTTATAATTATGGCATGAAACAGCAGTGTAATGTGAAATTTTATTCTGTATACTCTTTTCAGAGACTGTGTTCTCTCATGTCCTGATGTTAAGTTTAACAAGATATAGGAATGATTAACTGACTTTGAAAAAATCTGTTTTCAACTACGTATTTGATTTTATGTGTATGGTAGAGAGAACACAAACAGGTTTTGAGAGGAGTTCTTGAAGACCCATGGAGAAGGAATTCCCTGGCAGTCTAGTGGCCATGACTCCATGCTTTCATCGCCAAGGGCCCTGGTTCAATCCCTGCTTGGGGAACTAAAATCCTGAAAGTCACCCTATGGAGAGAGATACTTCATTTTCAGAAAGTCAGTGTATGGACTTATATTCAGAGAATTCTTATTGAGAAAGCATACTGGGATGCTGCAATCACAATGCATCATGTTTCTGTACATCCATATAGGTCTCCTGTCACTGAAAAGCGTCCATCTTAATGACACGAATGCCCTGATATGTTTTCACTGGAAAACTTAACTCTTTTTAAGAGAAAACATTAATCACAATTATTCTGCTTCAAATAATGCAAAGTCAGGGTTAACGTGGCTTTCGGTTAACATTCTGTTGGGCATGAAAAGAATAGCAGAATGCCACAGGTAACAGTGGCAGGGTCCTTCTAGGAACAGATGGTGCCCTCCAGGTGATTAATTTGCAGGGAGTTAAATGCAGGGAGTTTCCACCAAACCAGGGTCACCTACAGGAGTGGTGAACTCACCCTGGAGCTGATACCAGCAGGAATTATTGACACTTCTACGTCTGAAACCCAAGTGGAAAAAGCAGTTCGTTACTGGGCATAGAGGGCCCACTGGCAGAGCTATGACCTTGTTCCAGGGCCCCACCCGGCCTCTTGTGAGGTCTAGGGTTAGGTCCCGGGGAATAAACATCCCTACCACATTCTCTGCCTCCCACACAGAGCTCCTGCCAATCATCTGCTTTTACTGATTCCACCCAAGATCCTTCTGGGAAGAGGGAGGGCATAAACACAAGCATGCTGAACACGGAGCAGGTAGAAGAAAGTGGAGAATGGAATTGACAGCCCAAAGAACAGTTATCTTAACATAGCAACATTTCTTGCTTTTTTGTAATCTGAGAAAATGGCATTTCAGTTGTTAGGACATTTGGTTTAAGAAGATTCTTCAGTAGTCAGAGCATTTGGTTTAAGAAGAAGAATACTTTGCACATAAAATTTGCTTCAATAAATAATTCAGGTGTTACATCTTAATATCATCACTCTTCACTGGTCTCCAAGCCATTCTAAGTGACCTCATAAGCTTGTCTGGTTCTTGTTGCCTGGCAGGATTGTTTTCATAAAGATAAAATCTTCAGACTTCTTGTCCCTTGATGGGTTGTGATAAAAGCAGAATAATTGTGCTAGACTCTAACTAATGGTGTACTCTTATGTGACCTTCAGTGACAAGTCAATGACCTTTAAATGATTCAAACTAATGAGGTGGAGCAGGAAGTGGAGGGGAAACTGACATACTGCAGACCTTTCACAAGACTGATGTCTGTACTCACCCTTGGCAGACTAGAGAGGCAATCTCAAATGTAGGTGATCACAATACATAATATAGAATAATGATATTTTAAGAGCTAGTGGCACACACTCTATTATAAAGATTCAACACCCATTTGAATAAATAAGGAAATGGACTGAGGTTAATGTGTATGTGATTTTCCATCAGATCATGTAGGGAGGGAGGGAGCTCATTATTATCAAACTGGCAGTGGTGATATGAAGCTGGCTTCAAAGAATCAGCTGGGGACACCAACATCCTCTCTGCATCTATCCAGTTCTCCAAATGCTTCCCACAACACCTTTATCAGTGTACTTAAAAGAATGATTTCTATGTGAACAAAGAATCAGGGTTCCATAGGTCTAATGGAAACTTCTCCATATGGTTCCAGTGAATATAATTATTCTCTGAGACATCATGGGAATTTCTGAAACAATGCTTCAACTCATACAATATTACTAGGGAAACTGGAACTTCTCTGAAGCCATGTTAAGAAATCCAGATTAGATATAGTGAAAAAACATATTTGTATTAATTTCAGGAACTATGGAAAACAAAACTATTTTAGGTCACACAAAAAGTCAATAAAAATGGTCTTTGTCAAGTTTGAGAAAATGCTCAACTTCACTCATAATAAGTGAGACACAAATTAAAGTATACTGAAACAATTATTTCCCATTTCTTATGGCAAAAATTCAAACGTTCAATAACATAGTCTACTGGTGAGTCTGGAGAAATGATACTTGTATATTGCTGATAAGAATGCAAAATGCTACAGCATCTATAGAAGAGAATTTGGAAACATCTACCAAAAATTATAAATGAATTTATTTTGTGACTGAATCCCAGATCTAGGAATGTACCTTGAAGATGCTCTCCCATAATTATGCGCAATATCACTCATTTGGCAGTATTTGTATTATTTGTGATAGCAAAATATTGAAAACAACTGTTCAAGCAGAGGAGACATAGATTATTTACTGAATAATAATCTAAGGTAGAGCTATACAATGGAGAACTTCACTGCTGAAAAATATTAGTCTGTATAAAGTAAAATGGAGTGATTTTGATTTCTCAAATCCATTAAGTTAAAAAAAATCAGAATTCAAGAGTCCATGTTACTTTTTGCATGTGAAAGGTGAAACACCAATATTACCTATTTAGAAAAGAAAAACTTAGGTAAACTGTTGAAATGGCATCTATGGGAAGTGGGTAGAACTAGGATACAAGGGATAAGGATGGTGGTGAGATATGCTTGATCATATGTTTTTAGATAGTTTTGACACTTGAACCATGTAAATATACCCTTAATAATTAAACTAAAAAGTGAAAAAAGTACCTGAAATGGAATAATAAAAAAAACAAATAAATCTAACTATATCTGATTGATATATAACCACTTAGCAAAAATAATTCAAGTAACTTTTGATCATAGTATTTTTACCTGTGATAATTAGTGCCTGAAGATATAAAGAATTACAAACAGCTCTTGAAACCTCTTTATTCGTCTTAGTTTTTTGTGATGAGATTGATGTTTAATTATGAAAACATTTTGTTTGTATTGGATACAACAAATAAGGAAATGTGTTGATATTCTTTGGGATTAGGTTTCTCAATTTGGTAAAGAAAGTTACAAATATAAAATAGGAGAAAGAGTGAAACAACTCTGTGGTCTTGAATTTGAATTGGTAAAATTAGTATAAGCTCATTATATAATAAACATGGAAAGGAAACAAGGAAATGCTCAAGGACTAGTGAAAAAAAAATACAGACATAACATCCAACTTGAAGGGGAAATCACTGATCAAATTTAGAATAATTTGAGCATTGAGAAGTATAATGATGGCAATAGATTGTAAACAGATGATAACTTATTAAATAAAAAAAGAATCCAGATGGATAAACAATATAGTCCTACTGTATAGCACAGGGAACGATATTCAATATCCTATGATAAGCCATGGTGGAAAAGCATATGGAAAAGAATGTATATGTATGTATAACTGAGTCACTTTGGTATACAGCAAAAATTAACACAACATTGTAAATCAACTATACTTCAGTAAAATAGACTAAGCAGAAACAACAACAAAGACAGAGAAAACGAATCCAGGAGTCATAGTGATGCTAAAAATAGGAGACAATATCTCTTCTTCAAAGAAGAATGACAGCTAAAGAAGGTAGAAGAAATGATAGAATTTAAAAACCACCATTTTGAAAACGACACTCCAATAATTGTTTCAGGGAAGGATCCTAAACAGATATAAAACTACTGTGTATAAGTAATTGTGAGACAGAATATTCACATGGTCTCAATGTACCAAACAACAAATTTGTAATTCATCCAAGATAGAGATAAGTAACTTTATAATACAGAATTCTGGCAAACATCATTCCAGTGATCAAACTCAGAGTCAATCAAATGACTGTTCAATCTAACATCAAATATCTCATGACAATGACGCAAATACTTTTGAACTATTCTCATGCAAACTCTTAAACTTCAATTTCCTCATGTGGAAAAACTGGATAAATCTAGATTGTAGAATTCTATATGAAAATGGACCTGAACTCCTCAATATTAATGTTAAATTAGGAAAAAAGATTAGGGAGTGTTCTAGATTAAAGAAGGCTAGACAAACATGGCAATTTAATGCTATGCACAATTCATGTTTGAATCCTGGATTAAAAAAAAATAATAACAGAAAGCTAGAAGCTGTATAATACATTTTGGGGAAATGTATTTTATTTTGGGGAAAATACAATGAGGAAAATGTACACATTGTCAGTATGTTATACATTGTTTTATAAACACATTTTATTCAATGCATATGACAAATTATTGTGATTATTGAGAATAATGAACCTGTTTTTAGGACATACTGAATCATTTAAGAGTGAAGTATGATATATGCTGTTTACTTTAAAATGTTTTCACAAAGAAAGAGAGATAAATTGAAGTAATGCAGGAAAGGGAGAAGTCGGGAAAGGAAGGAAAGAAGGAGGGAAGAAAGGATATGGAAAGTGAACGTGAAGCTGCTCAGTCATGTCTGACTTCTTGTGACCCCATGGACTGTAGCCCACCAGGCTCCTCCATCCATGGGATTTTCCAGGCACGAGTACTGGAGTGGGTTGCCATTTCCTTCTCCAGAAGGAAAAGTATCAGTTCAGTTCAGTTCAGTCGCTCAGTCATGTCCAACTCTTTGCAACCCCATGAATTGCAGCACGCCAGGCCTCCCTGTCCATCACCAACTCCCGGAGTTCACTCAGACGCACGTCCATCAAGTCAGTGATGCCATCCAGCCATCTCATCCTCTGTCGTCCCGTTCTCCTCCTGCCCCAAATCCCTCCCAGCATCAGAGTCTTTTCCAATGAGTGGAAAAGTATGAGGTGGCCAAAATACTGGAGTTTCAGCTTTAGCATCATTCCTTTGCATGAGGTGGCCAAAGTCCTGGAGTTTCAGCTTTAGCATCATTCCTTCCAAAGAAATCCCAGGGCTGATCTCCTTCAGAATGGACTGGTTGGATCTCCTTGCAGTCCAAGGGACTCTCAAGAGTCTTCTCCAACACCACATTTCAAAAGCATCAATTCTTTGGCACTCAGCCTTCTTCACAGTCCAACTCTCACATCCATACATGACCACTGTAAAAACCATAGCCTTGACTAGATGAACCTTTGTTGGCAAAGTAATGTCTCTGCTTTTGAATATGCTATCTAGGTTGGTCATAATTTTCCTTCCAAGGAGTAAGCGTCTTTTAATTTCATGGCTGCAGTCACCATCTGCAGTGATTTTGGAGCCCCCAAAAATAAAGTCTGACACTGTTTCCACTGTTTCCACATCTATTTCCCATGAAGTGATGGGACCAGATGCCATGATCTTCGTTTTCTGAATGTTGAGCTTTAAGCCAACTTTTTCACTCTCCACTTTCACTTTCATCAAGAGGCTTTTGAGTTTCTCTTCACTTTCTGCCAGGAAAAGTATAGCACAATGCTAATATTTGGTAAATCTGGTCTCTGAAAATATAGCACAGTCATTTTGGTTTTCTTGTAACTTTTCTATATGTTGGAAATTTATCAAAATAAAGAATGAAATAATGCCATTTGCAGAAACATGGATGGACTTGGAGATTATCGCACTTAGTGAAATAAGTCAGACAAAGACAAATATCATATGATATTGCTTATATGTGAAATCTAAAAAAATTGATGTAGATGAACTTATCTACAAATCAGATAGACTCACAGACTTAGAAAACAAACTTATGGTTACCAAAAGGGAAAGGGGGAGCGACAACTTAGTTTAGAATTAAAACATATGCACTACAACATAAAAAAAAAAAAAAAAACAGATAACCAACCAGGACCTACTGTATAAGCACAGGGAGCTGTACTCCATATCTTGTCATAACCAGTAATGGAAAAGAATGTAAATATAAATGTATATAACTGAACCACTTTCCTATACTTTGGAAACTAGCAATATTGTAAATCAACTATATTTAAATAATTTTTTTTTTTTAAAGTGGAGGAAAAGGAACACATGCACATCAGTTGGAGGTCTTTGTGAAGCGTTACTATCCATACTTACATTTTCAGTGTGTCATTGACAGTAATGTGGAGGAACAAGTGCTCACAGAAGCATGGAGCTTTAATAATAGTGTCTGAGGCCTGGTTCCCAGGATCGGAACCTAGATTCACCATGAAGAAAGGTTAAGATGCTATTAAGTTCTTTTATTGCTCCTGCTGCTTCCATCAGACCCTATTCCAAACCTTTCTGATGGTAAAGGGTGAATGAACTCATTAATTTCTTTGTATTTAAGAACATCTCTTTTATGTAGGCACAGTCTTGTTTGCAGGGGTTAGCACTGTTAGGGATCTTCTATTGTGTACATAGAAGGAAGGATATAATCATACAAATGCTTTATTTATTCATTTTTATTTTTAAATGTTTTTATTGGGGTAAAAGTCCCATAATATAAAATATTATATTTTAACCATATTAAACAATGCAGTTCAGTGGCACTAAGTACATTTACATTGTTGGGAAACTCTCACCATAATCCATCTCCTGAATTTTTCTCCTTCCTAAACTGAAACTCTGAGGCTTCCATGGTGGCTCAAACAGTAAAGAATTTGCCTGCAATGCAGGAGACCTGGGTTCGATCCCTGGGTTGGGAAGATCCCCTGGAGGAGGGCATGGCAACCCACTCCAGCATTCTTGCCTGGAGAATCCCCATGCACAGAGGAACCTGGTGTGCTGCAGTCCATGGGGTCACAAAGAGTCAGACACGCCTGAGCGACTGAGCACAGAACAAACTGAAACTCTGTCCCCGTTAAATATCAACTCCCCATTTCCCCTCCCCCTTCACCCCAGACCATCGGAATCTCCGATGTATTCTCTGGCTCTATGAATTTGACTATTCTAGGTACCTCGTATAATTAGAATCAAACTGTATTTGCCTTTATCTAGTGTATACTGATGGAGAAGGCAATGGCACCCCACTCCAGTACTCTTGCCTGGAAAATCCCATGGATGGAGGAGCTTGGTAGGCTGCCGTCTATGGGGTCGCACAGAATCGGATGCGACTGAAATGACTCAGCAGCAGCAGTGTATGCTGGAATGCATTTTAATGTTAATTTATGTTTTATAAGGTGGATTAAATTGATGCCAAGGAAATGCAAGCTTCATTTGAAGTTGCAAGAGAGAGGAAGGAACAATTGTTGCGATTAGAAATAGGGGTGAATAAACTGTGTGTTGAGTGATGAGAAATGTAAATTAAAATGAGCAGGAGTTATATAACAGCATTAGAGCAGTGTGAGCAAAGGTGGAGACATAAAAACACTGTGTTGAGAATGGTGAGTTATAAACTGAATTGAAAACGCGTATGAAGGAGCTGGTGTGCGCCGAGACTAGGCCTGCTGCAGGTTTTGGAGTATGTACTTGGGTCACAGCAAGAATTTCCTGCTGGAGAGACCATTGAATGAGAAGCTGGAGCTGCCCGTTGCTCATCTCCACCACGTAAAAGGCAGAAAGCCCATGGCTTTGAACAGGGATTTTTTTTTTTTTTCTCTATCAAGACTACATTGGACACTGACGTTCTAAGCAGTTGAAGATTTTGGGAAGACCGAATGAGCTCTCTCTGCTCATCTGTGTCTTTATGTAGTTGTGCTTCTCACACTGCTTGCCTTCTGATTTACAGTAAACTGAAGTGAAAATAACCTCTTTGAATTGAAGTCATCATTTTTGCCAACCTTTGTGGTCTGGCCTGTTTCAATCATTATGTCAGTGCTGGAGATAAAAAATACACATTAGATATGGTTCTTGTTTACTGCTCTTTGATTGTGACTTACCATCATTAGGATGCTCCCCCCATCCCTGTTTAGAGCCTTGGAAAGATACTGCAAATGATTTTTTCTTCTCCCTTTCTATCAGGAATTGCTTTTTTAAAGGATGTGACTTCTGAAACTGTAATCTTATATTTTTGAAAGAATGGTAGGAGGACGAGAGCCCAATTGTCTGTGCCTTAAAAAATTGTAGCTTTTCACGACTAACTTCATCTTTACTGAAATATAATAGAAAACAAGGGCCAGAAGCCCAGATGCTGTGAACAATGGCTCATGATGTTGGCTACATAGCTTTTAGTTCTAAAAGTCTATAAAATGAGTTAATCATATTAGGGAAAACATTAACTGAGAAGAAAGCAAAATGATAAAACACTATGAACATCACATAATAAGATATTAAAATTAAGACAGACTTTAATTATCTCTTTCTCATTTGGCAAATTAAATTTAGGGGTTGGTAATAGTTACAATGACCTGAGTTTAGTCTATGCTGATCATAAATTGTTGATATTTCACACCAGAGATTTGGTATATTAAGGTAAAATGAAACTGCAGTAATCAATTGACTCTGTTATATATCATATTTACCTAGAATGTTAAACTGCAATGGGACTCCATAAATTTAAAGGAAAGCTATTTACTGAGTATAGTAGTAAGTTAGAATTCAAATAAACAAATATAAACAAAGTCCTAATCTGTGGTTACTGGAATTTTTTTCTTTTTTGATCCTAAAAGAAAAATCCAGTCTAGTTCCTACTCTAAATCCAGGTAAAAGCACAACTTCCATCAGTTTCTCTTTGCTAAGTCCTTTCTAGAAAAAGAAAGACAAATCACAAAGTTGGTTGGGCTCTGCTCACTTAAGGGGCTGGTCATCGTCCATCATAGTCTGGACACTAGAACAGAGACTTCTCAGAGCAAATGGAAGGAAATTCTCTCCTTCCTAAACTTTGCTAATGTTTTCTTTACAGAGATTGTTTATTTTAGTGAAATCTCTTGGCATGATTAATCTGGCACTTGGGAGCATCTGATACATCTGTAAAGTCTGAGTAAATTTTCAAGGATAAAACAGAAGATAATTCTCTCTACAAAGACAGACTATCTGGTCATTTGATTATCTTTGTACAACAGGTTGCATTGACTCTTGTTGGCCTTGTATGTTCTCAGTATAGCACTCTCGTGCCCACAGTTTCTACACTGCTATTTAAGAGAAAAACATTCAAATTAGTCACTTGATGTCACAAAGAAAAAGCAAATTGTTGATTTCCTAAGTTCTCATTTTTCAGCGGGTTGCTTTGGTTTAATTTATTGATAATATAGTGTGTCATCCACTTGGGTCACCAGTTTTTCATGGTATTAAAGAGTTATGATCAGATAGCAAATAAGGGAGGTGATATAAACTCATTTGAAACAATTGAAGTCAGTTGAAATTGCTGCTTCCTCACAATTTTCATGTTTAGGAAGATAGTTCAATCTTATTACATTTCATCCATTAAGAATTTAGAAACTCTGCAGAAAGATTGATATAAAATAGTGTTTAAGGACTTATATTTGATCACTTTACTCATCCTTGAGTACAAAGGTAAGTTGACTGTTTACTAGAGAACATGTACCTAGGTCCATAATCTGAGGTCTCCCTTTGGTGGCTGGTCCTAGGATGATATAGTCAGGTAGCCTGTTAGCCTCCTCTAGCTTTATGCATCATTATACTTGTTTATCTTCACCTTCCCATCTTGCTTTTCATTTTGTGTGATCTTGATGTCATGTTCTGTGATATCTGGAAGGTTTGCAAGTATAGTTTATTATGAGACATTTATTATGAAAAGTTCATGATATTAATGTCAGGACCAGAAGAGGAGTTTTCTGATTAGTGCTTGCCTTCCATTCCAGGTACTGTCAATCCATGAATACGCTTCCAACTTTTAGTTTTTCTTTTACATCTTTCTTTCTTTCTCTTTCTTCTCTTCCTTGTCTGTAGGGTCCACGATTCATCCTGCTAGTACCACAAGATCAAACTATGGAAGATAACCCATCTTGGTTCCATTTGTAAATGATTACAGTGGCTGCATACTGAATCCTTTTTAGACTTTAGGTCTTTTAGGTTCTTCAACATGGAGAATCTATACATTTGGTAAATATTTAAAACGCTTGTTCTTCCTCAAAGTGATTTTGTAGAGTTTCTAAAGTCCCTTCTTTCTGTTCCCATTGATGGGGATGTTTTAAATGTATTTTCCTTGGTGTGGTAAATGCATTTTTTTTTTGGTCTAAAATTCTACTTCTAAGACTCAAGACATTTTGATTGAGGACACCTTCCCAATTCAGGCAACCCTCCTGGGTAGAATCAAAATACAACCTTTACCAGGTCTCTGACTATACCCTGAAAATTCTGGGACTAAAGCCTCTACCCAAATCTCCAACTTTTTCCCCCACTGTCTTTATCTTCATTATCAGAGAAGGTAGGAAACCATGGTCTCTCTCTCCTTAGGTTTCTCAGGAATGTTAGAAACATTCTCCAAGATCCACAGAGAACAGTTGAAGTTCTCTAAGGCATACCAATGCAGCCTCTTTCCATGGTTTTAAAAAATGAAAGTCCTTTCTGATTTCCCTCCCACAGCAGGGAAAGAGTCCTAACATTCTGACAACTCTCACCAAAAAATACTTTCCTTAAGTTTATCTCTTGCTTTTTCAGACTCTAAAAGTGGATGTAAATGTTCAGGAAAGGGTTAAAATTCACTTTTTACTGTATCTCTTACTTGAAGGCTTGCATTTAAGAATTTGGTAGCAATTAGTACCTATGATCGAGGATCTCAGTTGAGATTGTTTTTAAGTAAGCCTGTTCTCAGATCCTGTAGAACCTATAAAATAAAACAAGAGCTATTCAGACATGAACGCACCACAGCTGGTTTTCTTAGACATATATCTATTCTAAAATCTTCAATCTTTCTCTATGATAAAACTTTGTAATAAATAGCATAAACCTTTTTATATTTGTAGTTTTTCCCACATGGCAATTCTTAAATGAACAGAATTTAAGTTAAATTAACAAGACTTAATATATATTGGTCTAGATCTAGTGTATGAGTGCAGCCATGTTTTTTTAATTCCCACTATTTGCTTTAGAAAGCCCCAGATAAAGCACCTGGATTGGATAAAATGCAACTGACTTGAATACAGGCTCCTCAAGGGCATGGATTGCATCAGCCACCGCTTGCGTCCCACCTCTTTCTGACTCCTGTTTTCGCTCCAGCCAGTACGATAGCACACGGGTGCTTGCAGGTATAACATGACGGCACTTTGCCTTACCAACACTCTCAATCTCTTGCTTTTGGCTCTGGATTTTCTCTACTACTTCCAAATGGGCTTCCTATGGGAATCTGCTCAGCCATGTGACACCTGCAGAAGAGAATTAAATTTCCATGGTACACATAACCCTCAGAGATTAGGGATGAGAACTGCTCTTCTTTGTCTCAGGTGAACAGTTCTGAGCTGCCCACACATGGCTCCTCAGAAGATGCCTGGGGGAATTGTGTTCCAGTTGTTCACTGGGTACAGTTCAATGATGGGGGGAAATCAGTTCAGTGATGCAATTTAAAATTAACTTTCCTCCTGATCTGTGTTTCTCCTCCAGTTCCTTATGCCAGTTATTATAGGGACAATAAAATTTGTAAAATTAAACTTCATACCTTACCTTGGGACGTTTTGTGGAGGAACCGAAGCCCAAACCATACTTTTTGTTTCTCTGCTCACTGAAGAGTTCCAAACATTTAAAACAGTGTGGCCTGGAATGTAGTAAGCATTCGACAAGAGGCTATTGAGTGAGTGACTGAATGGTGTCTAGAGGATGGACAGGATATGTGCCAATCCTTGTAGAATGTGGGCTTGAGAGCATTTATTTCTCGGTGGGTTGTACTGCTTCTTAAGATTGATGATTATTAATAAGTACCGTCAGTGTCTTTCTGATGTATTATCTGAAACATGCTGCATGGCTCTTCTCAAAAAGAGGGAGTTGCCTCTTCACTCTAATGTCAGGATCTCCAGGAAAAGGATGTTTTACCAGGTGAATTATAGCAGCCTAACATGGAGTCCAGCGTGATGCATTGTTCTTTGCTCATAAATAATGCAAAGAGGATACCAGGCAAAGATAAAGGCCAGTGATTTATTCCATATAACCTTTATGTAAACCTTGTAAATCGCGCACCGCAATGCCTGTGAATATGACAGTGGCTGTGCCACCGCACTGAGTTGACAATGGCAAGCATTTCATGTGCTGAGAGCAAGAGAAGGAAGAGAACGCTCTTTCTCAGACTTCTTGCCTTTCTCACCAGGGAAAAATGGAGCAAACAGTGATATTTAGAACATAATAACATTCAGAATAGAGCAGAGCTTCAAGAATTAACAGTGACATTGATATGGAGAAAAAAACAGCACTACAGAAAGCACATTATATAAGATCTCATTATGAATAAATTCATTTGCACAAAGTTTTATTGTTTCTTATGTGCCAAGTTATAGAAATTACACACACACATACACATATATTTGCACAGTATCCTGATGACATGGGAAAGGCTTATCCATTTCTAGCAGAATGGCTTTCCAAGACTGGGATTTTAGAATTTATTTTCATTGTCTTTATTGGTAAAGAATGATACTTTGCCAAGGAGATGGAGTTTTAAATAAATGTCTGAGTTGTAATAATTCAGTCTTCACTCTGCTGCATTTCCTGGAAAGGGCACACTGTGTTTTAGTAAAAACGGGGCTTAGAGAAATCACAATGGCTTGTTATGTAAGGAGGAGGTGAAACCTTAAAAGCAGTGAATTGCTAAATAATTTAATGAGATAAAGCTGAATGAGAACTAGAATATGAATAGCTAATTCCAGAAGGGGGAATGTCAGAGAAAAACAAAAACAAATCCCACTTGCCACAGCATCAGTTCAATGTTGAAGAGTTGATTATATTCTTAAAGTACTGGGTTATCATAACAGATAAAGTAAGAAGTCACCATGAAATACACAGAACTTATTCTGCTGGAGTTATTCAGTCTTTGCTATGCAATGTCAGTCCAGGATATTCCTTTTTTCCTGAAGTTCAAAACCCTTAAAGGAATCAAAGGAGATCATAAAGAAGCAGAATTAGTTAAATTAACTAAGATTATATTGTTATTTCTACCATCATTTGGCAAAGGTTAACTTTTATGTTAAATAAGGGATGCTGTCGTTTGCTTGGAAGTGAAAAAGCTGACTCTAGTAAGCAAAGCAACAACGAAACACACTGTAGTTTCATCTGCTGCCTTGACCTTAAAAAGAAAGATTGTTCACACAATGAGCACTGAATGTTTTGTTTCTCCCTTTGATTGGTACCTGAAATCAGATTTTGCTTTAGGCTTTTTCCTGTTACAAACATTATTTATCTAATTAATTAAAAGAAAACATGACTAACATTAAGAATGGGAAACATCAGTATTGGAATTCAATTTCTAACAATTATTGTGTGCAGTTATAAAGCAGCCGCACAGTTTAGCTACCCTTGATATAAAAATACAAGTTATAAAAATAAAGTAAAAAAAAATAATAATAAAGTAAAGCTTCCAAGTTCCTGAAAAACAGAGAGCGCTGCCACACACTTAAAGCTTAATCCCCTTATAGGTTAACTTTTAAGCGTTATGTGCCAAAACAGTTTAGATATTGATCTTTATAAATGTAATGTAACTTGCATATGAAGAAAATTGCCCAAAAGGACGGAGCGGTTAAAGAGATGATTACTTTTCTTGAGGAATGAAATAAGTGATGAAGAAGTGTGTGCAAATTCATGTCTTCTACTCTGTGCTCCTGCACCCAGACATTAAAAGCACTATCCATTGTTCCCAGCAACGCTGTGCCCCCACCAGATTCAAATTAAGTCATTGTACAAGCAAGGGTATTTATTACCTTCTATGCACTCAGCCAGGAGAAGGCAATGGCACCCCACTCCAGTACTCTTGCCTGGAAAATCCCATGTATGGAGGAGCCTGGTAGGCTGCAGTCCATGGGGTCGCTGAGGGTTGGACATGACTAAGCGACTTCACTTTCACTTTCTTTCACTTTTCTCACGTGGATGTGAGAGAGTCAGTTCCTAGGCAGGTTGATAGGGAGTCTAGGGATCCCCAAGGAGAGAGGGGTCTGGAATTCTCAAGGAGGAAGAAAGGACAAACTTTTTTTCTTTTTCCACATTCCTTAGGATTATATAACAATAATGTATCCTGCCTAAGGACAGTCTTTGGATTAAACCTTCTGTTATCTTAAAACGTAAACTATGGGAGTAGACCTGGTCTTTACAAGGATGTATCCTGTCTGAGGACAGTGTTATCTTAAAATGTAAATTATGGGAGTAGGTCTGATGAGGTCTTTACAACCTCCAGACAGTCTTTGGATTATATAACTTCATTGTTAACACCAGCAAGCGGGTACTCTTTCTGCCCCCTTCTGATGCCTATGTCAGAAGCTTTCTCTATCTCCTTTATACTTTAATAAATCTTTATTACACAAAAGCTCTGAGCGATCAAGCCTCGTCTCTGGCCCCGGATTGAATTCTCCTCTTCCAGGGGCCAAGAATTCCAGTGTCTTCATGTGATTCAACAACAACCTTTCAGATGAAATATTACTTTTTCCCTAGTCTCCTTTTCAACCAATTGTCAAATTTCAGAGATATTATGGACCATATGTGTGTGTCCCCCTAAAATTCATATGCTGAGACCCTAAACCCCAATAGGATAATATTGGTAGGTGAAGCCTTTGCGAAATAATTAGGTAATTGACTCATGAGACTGGAGCCCTCATGATGGGATTAATGCCCTTCCTTGTAAGAAGAGAGAGAGAGAGAGTGAAAGAGAGTAAGTGAGAGAGAGAGAGTGTGTGTGTGAGAGAGAGAGAGTGAGTGAGGGACCGAGTGAGAGACTCAGAGAGAGAGAAACAGAGAGAGTGTGTGAGAGAGTGAGAGAGAGAGTGAGAGCAAGAGTGAAAGAGAGTGAGTGAGAGAGAGAGTGTGTGTGTGTGTGAGAGAGAGAGAGTGAGTGAGAGACCGAGTGAGACTGAGTGTGAGAGAGAGAGAGAAGTAGAGAGAGTGTGTGTGAGACGGAGTGATAGAGAGTGAGTGAGAGAGAGAGAGAGAGTGAGAGACCAAGTGAGAGAGTGAGAGAGAGAGAGAAACAGAGAGAGAGTAATAGAGAGTGTTTGTGAGAGAGTGAGAGAGTGAGAGAGAAACAGAAAGTGTGTGAGAGAGAATGATAGAGTGTGTGTGAGAGAGAGAAAGAGAGTGTGTGAGAGAGAGAGTGAGAGACCGAGTGAGAGAGAGAGAGAAACAGAGAGAGTGTGTGTGAGACAGAGTGATAGAGTGAGAGAGAGTGTATGTGAGAGAGAGAGATAAAGAATGTGTGTGAGAGAGACAGAGAGAGAGAGTATGAGAGAGAGAGAGTAGGAGAGAGAGAGAGAGAGAGAGCGACCGAGTGAGAGAGAGACAGTGAGGCAGAGTGTGAGAGAGAGTGGGTGAGAGAGAGAGAGTGAGAGAAAGAATGTGGGTGAGAGAGATAGTGAGAGAGAGAGAGAGAGAAAGAGTATTAGAGAGAGTGAGACAGTGAGAGAGATAGTAGGAGAGAGAGAGAGTGAGAGAGTGACTGAGTGAGAGAGAGACAGGCAGAGTGTGAGAGAGAGTGGGTGAGAGCGGGTGTGCTGGCTCATGAGTGAGAGAGAGCAAGCACCAGCAAGCTTTCTTGCTTCCTGTCTCTGCTCTTTGCCATGTAATGGTAGAGCAATCGTGTCTGCAACCAGGAAAAGCATCTTTACCAGACACTGGATTGACTAGGGTCTTGGTTTTGGACTCCTCAGTTTCCAGAACTATGAGAAATAAATGTGTGTTATGAAGTCACCCAGTCTATGTTATTGGGATATAACTGCCCAAACTGACTCAGACCAGTGATGTTACTCTTTATGGTTTTAAAAAATAACTTCTCCTCAAGTGTTTTTTAACAACTCCTACCTCTGATAGGTAAAGGATGTTTTTTGATCACTGGGTTGTGTTCAACTCTTTCATGACCCCATGGGATGTAGCCCACCAGTTTCCTCTGTGAGCTATAGAAAGCCTGTGGGATTTCCCGGGCAAGAATACTGCAGGGGGGTGCCACTTCCTTCTTCAGGGTGTCTGTCTCACCCAGGGATTGAACCAACATCTCCTGCATTGGCATGCAGATTCTTTACCACAGAGCCACCTGGAAAGCCCAGGTAAAGGATAACCTTAATCATATATGATAAAATAAATAATTAGGGGGGAGAGAGTCACAACCTTACATCAGGAAACAATTTTCCATAGATCTCTTATTTTTCCACACATCTTTAGAGCAGACTATCTTTATTCCAGACTATCTTTCCAAGAATATTTATGAAGTCAACAATGAACAGTAGAGATAGGATCTCCTTTCAGAGACAATGAAAGTTTGTTTACTGTGTAATATAATAAACATGTTAACTTCCTTTGGGACAAAAGGCAGGCATGATATTGTCCTGTATAAAAGGTCTGAGTTCCATGAGCTTGGGAGCTTCCTCTCCTGTAATGCAAACTTACCATATAAGTTGCATTCCTTTTTTATTCCTAAAGTGTCAAACCCCTGTTGCCTTGTGGTTTTAAAATCATTTTCTTTAGAGTGCTCAGTTTATAAGGATGTGCTTGGCAAACTACCTAGAGAGAAAACTTAGGATTTCCTTTTCATTGCAACCTCTCGAACTTTACTTGATATCTATTGGTAAAGCTATTTTATTTGTAAAAGTAAACTAGTTCAAGAATAAAAAATACTTTAAAGTTTCTGAACCATTTATTATTAATTTTATACTTAACAATAAGTAACCATAAAATGATTCAGTAATTTTTAGGTCTCGCATATTCACTTGTCATATGTGCCTATGTCTTAAGTTAATTATATTATAGATTCTTTGAAAGCAGTGTATATGTTTTATTCTTTTATGTATCCCCTGCACCTTCTAATTTGTACCCATACAAGTGATAACCAGCTGTGCTTTGATTGGCATTGCTATGATCAAATTCTATAGTAATGCAGGAAACATTGCTATTCATCCAGGGTCTTATTGATTAGATTGGACTCCATCTAGGCCTACAAGGATGAATAAGGTTTGAAAAGATAACTAGGAAGAGGAGAAAAATTTATGAAGTGTGACAGCCTGAAAAAAGTTTTGGAAAAGAAAAATCAATGGTCTCAGCTTTTGCATTTTATAACATGTATCTGGGTAGGCTTCCTCCCAGAATCTTAGTATAAGTGGATCTTCTCTTGAGAATAGAGTACTATACAATAAGCAGGTTAAAAGACAAGCCATGTGTCATTATAAAACCCTCTTGGGTATTTGCTGTTAAGGACCAAACATGTTGTTTTGTTCAAAATTTTCATGAATGAATGAACTAATGTTCCTCTAATTAGCAAAGCCACCTTTTCATTGTATAAAAAATGATAATGCATATTTTTACTAGTGTTAACCACCCACAGTGATAACTTAAAAATGATATAGCAGTTTGTAACAGACAGGATCTTTGAAAATAGAGTTTAATCTCTTATTTAAATAGGTACTAGTAGCTGAGGCTCAGAGATGGGGATTGAAGTCTCCAGGGTCACATGACTGGTAAACAACAGACAGGGGCTCAACTTGGGACTTTTGACCCTACAAACCTCCACTCATGCCCCTTTAAAGGAGATCTGCCTTTCCAACAGAGATGAATTACTGAATAAAATGAGAGGGTTCAGCATTTTGAAACATATGATGCTCTCAACACACTACAACAATGCCTCTGTCCTCAGGAAATTAAAAAACAATTTGAGAAATGAAATGGGTCAAATGAGCTGTCACTGAAACGAAAGGCTGTGGATCAACCAGTAAATCAGTAACTGCTTCCTGGGCTTGAGAGTTTCAGCCCCTCAGGGTGGGAGGTAAACCACCAAATAAATTTAAAAGGATCTCCACTGAGTGTTTCTTGTGAAACTCTGAAGACATTTGTATTACACATTCCACACCCTTAATTCCCAGTGCAAAAACAGAAAGGCAGTCAGAAGCCTCATTTTTTTAAGAGGGTTATTTTCTTTGATATTAAAAATATCATAAAGGGTTTTTAGCAGGAGGGGAGTAATTGTCTCAGCTGAATTGAAAGGCTCAGATATTTTTATAACAAACATTAAAATTTCCTTTTTCTGTCTCTTCTTATTGATGATTGACTGCCATTCCTTTCTTTCCTCTCATGATTTCAGGGAAGAAATCAGCCAACAAGATATAAGAGCTTCATTTTAACTTGGCTTCATATGCAATTTTAATGACAATTTTACGTACATTACTCAACCAACCCCCAAAACACTCAGAGGTCAAATTAGTATTTAAACAGACATTCTAAATGGAAATGAGTGTCCAGTCATTAATTTATGAATGGTTTGATAGAACAGCAACTCTCCAAATCTTCCCAGAGTATTAGGAGCCTGAAAAATCAACAGCAAGCATTGATTTTTTTGCCTACTTGATTTTAGCAATTGCATTTCAATTGCCTGAAAAGTCAGGAAAGAAAGGTGTTTTGTGCTGTTTTCAGTTTCATCTGCACGGATCAATGCAATTTGCTCATGTCTGTGGATGTTATTTTGGCTTTAGTTGACCACATCTACAATTCAGTTGCAAGTCCCTGAAAAGGTTATCTTGGGTCTTCGCTGAGCCTAGTTAAGTGCTATAAACCTTGGATTCAAAACCCTGAATTTCAAGTAGGTAATGGATAGTGACGATGAGATTGCTATTGACTCTATTGTCTGATTTCCAGAGTTACTTGTGTAATATCTAAATAAATGAACATTTCACAATTACCTACTGATGTACTGAACATATCTCGTCTCATGATGATGAATCATAGTGCAATAAAGCATTCATTGTCAGAGGCATTTGGTAGGTGCAAATATGAGCTCTTAAAGATATCTACATCCTATTCCCCCAGAACTGTGAATATGTTATATTATTAATACATGGAAAGTAGAACTAACATTGCAGATGGAACTAAAGTTAGTAATCAAATAACCTTAAAGTACGGGGATTATTCTGAATTATCTGGGTAATCATGGATCTTTTAAAGACAAACAGAGGAGTCAGAGTCAGAGTGATGCCATGTGAGAAAGACTTGACCAGCCGGTATTGGCTTTGTAAAGACAAGAAGGGACCACAAGCCGAGGAATGTGGGCAGCCTAGAAATGCAAAAGGCCAGAGAATAGATTCTATTCTAGATCTTCCAGAAGAAAGGAAGTTTGCCAACACCTTGATTTTAGCCCACTGAGACCATGTTTAGACTTCTGACCTCTACAACTATAAAATAGTAATTTTTTGTTATTTTGAGCTAATAAGTGTGTGATAACTTGTTATAGCAACAAGAGGAATGCAGGATATTTGGACTCCACTCACCTAGATTGACATAAGTATTGTGTATGTCTGTGTGTACACACACACACGAGAGAGAGAGAGAACAATCTTTAAGGTGACTTTTCATTTATTCTTTTTACCTGTGAATAATATTGTATAAATCACCCACAGTGTATTTCATTATTTGTTGTTGTTGCTCTGTCATTCAGTCGTGTCTGACTCTTTACAACCCCATGAACTGCAACACACCAGGCTTCCCTGTTCATCAACAACTTCCGGAGCTTGCTCAAACTCATGTCCATTAAGTCGGTGATGCCATCCAAGCATCTCATCCTCTGTCATCCCCTTCTCCTGCTGCCTTCAACTTTTCCCAGCATCAGGGTCTTTTCCAATGAGTTGGCTCTTTACATCAGGTGGCCAAAGTGTTGGAGCTTCAGCTTTAGCTTCAGTCCTTCTAATGTATATTCAGGGTTGATTTCCTTTAGGATTGACTGATTTGATCTCCTTGCTATCCAAGGGACTCTCAAGACTCTTCTCCAGCAACACAGTTCAAAAGCATCAATTCTTATATTTCATTATAGTGTATTTATCTATTCCTCTGTTCATGGACACAGATGTTTTCCATAATCATCCTATACAATCTGCTATTACAATCATCCTATAATAACCTCCATTACTTGCTTTTTTTACGTGTATTTTACTTGCTTTTTTTAACATGTATTTTGCTTTTATTTTTACGTGAGTACTTTTTTTGGGCATAAACTTAGACATAAAATACGCGGATGTATGAACTTTCCATTTTCAAATAAAATCAAATACATAATGTTAAATTGCTATTCAAAGTGGCCAGATCAGTTTACACAAACACCATAGTATAAAAGTTTGAATTTATCCACATTCTTGCCACAACTAGTCCTGGGTTTTTGTTTGTTTTTAAATTTTTATTGGGGGTAACTGTGATTTAGAATATTGTGTTAGTTATGTTATAACCATTGTGAGATGCTACCTCGTTGTAGTTTTGATTGGCATTTCTCTAATAATTAGTGATGCTGAACATCTTTCATGTGCCTCTTGGCCATCTGTATGTCTTCTTTGGAAAAAATCCAGAGACAAACCCAAGCACCTATGGTCACTTTTTGTTGTTTTTTGTCACTAAGTCTTATCCCAGTCCATCTTAGTTCGCTGATTCCTAGAATGTCGATGTGCACTCTTGTCGTCTCCTGTTTGACCACTTCCAATTTGTCTTGATTAATGGACCTAACATTTCAGGTTTCTATGCAATATTGCTCTTTACAGCATCGGACCTTGCTTCTATCACCAGTCCCAGTGTTGTTTTTGCTTTGGCTCCATCCCTTCATTCTTTCTGGAGTTATTTCTCCACTGATGTCCAGTAGCATATTGGGCACCTACCGACCCAGGGAGTTCATCTTTCACTATCCTATCATTTTGCCTTTTCATACTGTTCATGGGGTTCTCAAAGCAAGAATACTGAAGTGGTTTGCCATTCCCTTCTCCAGTGGACCACATTCAGTCAGAATGTTCATCAGTGAACTAAGATAGACTGGAATGGGTGAATTTAACTCAGATGACCATTATATGTATGACTGTGGGCAGGAATCCCTTAGAAGAAATGGAGTAGCCATGATAGTCAACAAAAGAGTCCACAATGCAGTACTTGGATGCAATCTCAAAAATGACAGAATGATCTCTGTTCATTTCCAAGGCAAATCATTCAATATCACGGCAATCTAAGTCTATATCCTGACCAGTAACACTGAATAAGCTGAAGTTGAACAGTTCTATGAAGACCTACAAGACCTTCTAGAATTAACACCCCCAAAAGATGTCCTTTTCATTATAGGGGACTGAAATGCAAAAGTAGGAAGTCAAGAAACACCTGGAGTAACAGGCAAATTTGGCCTTGGAATACGTAATGAAGCAGGGCAAAGACTAATACAGTTCTGTCAAGAGAATGCACTGGTCATAGCAAACACCCTCTTCCAACAACACAAGAGAAGACTCTATACATGGACATCACCCAATAGTCGACACCGAAATCAGATTGATTATATTCTTTGCAGCCAAAGATGGAGAAGCTCTATAGAGTTAGCAAAAACAAGACTGGGAGCTGACTGTGGCTCAGATCATGAACTCCTTATTGCCAAATTCAGACTGAAATTGAAGAAAGTAGGGAAAACCACTAGACCATTCAGGTATGACCTAAATCAAATCCCTTATGATTATACAGTAGAAGTGAGAAATAGATTTAAGGGACTAGATCTGATAGACAGAGTGCCTGATAAACTATGGACTGAGGTTTGTGACACTGTACAGGAGACAGGGATCAAGACCATCCCCATGGAAAAGAAATGCAAAAAAGCAAAATGGCTGTCTGGGGAGGCCTTACAAATAGCTGTGAAAAGAAGAGAAGTGAAAAGCAAAGGAGAAAAGGAAAGATATAAGCATCTGAATGCAGAGTTCCAGAGAATAGCAAGAAGAGATAAGAAAGCCTTCCTCAGCAATCAATGCAAAGAACTAGAGGAAAACAACAGAATGGTAAAGACTAGAGATCTCTTCAAGAAAATTAGAGATACCAAGGGAACATTTCATGCAAAGATGGGCTCGATAAAGGACAGAAACTATATGGACCTAACAGAAGCAGAAGCTATTAAGAAGAGGTAGCAAGAATACACAGAAGAACTGTACAAAAATAATCTTCACAACCCAGATAATCACGATGGTGTGATCACTGACCTAGAGCCAGACATCCTGGAATGTGAAGTCAAGTGGGCCTTAGGAAGCATCACTAAGAACAAAGCTAGTGGAGGTGATGAAATTCCAGTTGAGCTATTTCAAATCCTGAAAGATGATGCTGTGAAAGTGCTGCACTCAATATGCCAGCAAATTTGGAAAACTCAGCAGTGGCCACAGGACTGGAAAAAGTCAGTTTTCATTCCAACCCCAAAGAAACGCAATGCCAAAGAATGCTCAAACTACCACACAATTGCACTCATCTCACACGCTAGTAAAGTAATGCTTAAAATTCTCCAAGCTAGGCTTCAGCAATATGTGAAACATTAACTTCCACATGTTCAAGTTGGATTTAGAAAAGGCAGAGGAACCAGAGATCAAATTGCCAACATCCGCTGGATCATGGAAAAAGCAAGAGAGTTCCAGAAAAACATCTATGTCTGCTTTATTGACTATGCCAAAGCCTTTGACTGTGTGGATCACAACAAACTGTGGAAAATTCTGAAAGAGATGGGAACCACCTGACCTGCCTCTTTAGAAACCTGTATGCAGGTCAGGAAGCAAGAGTTAGAACTGGACATGGAACAACAGACTGGTTCCAAATAGGAAAAGGAGTATGTCAAGGCTGTATATTGTCACCCTGCTTGTTTAACTTCTATGCAGAGTACATCATGAGAAACGCTGGGCTGGAAGAAGCACAAGCTGGAATCAAGATTGCCGGGAGAAATATCAATAAGCTCAGATATGCAGATGACACCACCCTTATGGCAGAAAGTGAAGAGGAACTAAAAAGCCTCTTGATGAAAGTGAAAGAAAGTGAAAAAGTTGACTTAAAGCGCAACACTCAGAAACGAAGATCATGGCATCTGGTCCCATCACTTCATGGGAAATAGATGGGGAGACAGTATAAACAGTGGCTGACTTTATTTTTTGGGGCTCCAGAATCACTGCAGATAGTGATTGCAGCCACGAAATTAAATGACGCTTACTCCTTGGAAGGAAAGTTATGACCAACGTAGACAGCATAGTAAAAAGCAGAGACATTACTTTTTCAACAAAGGTCCGTCTAATCAAGGCTATGGTTTTTCCAGTGGTCATGTATGGATGTGAGAGTTGGACTGTGAAGAAAGCTGAGTGCTGAAGAATTGATGCTTTTGAACTGTGGTGTTGGAGAAGACTCTTGAGAGTCCCTTGGACTGCAAGGAGATCCTACCAGTCCATCCTAAAGGAGATCAGTCCTGGGTGTTAAATGGAAGGACTGATGTTGAAGCTGAAACTCCAGTACTTTGGCCACCTGATGTGAAGAGCTGATTCATTGGAAAAGACCCTGATGCTGGGAAAGATTTAGGGCAGGAGGAGAAGGGGACGACAGAGGATGAGATGGTTGGATGGCATCACTGACTTGATGGACATGGGTTTGGGTGGACTCTGGCAGTTGGTGATGGACAGGGAAGCCTGGTATGCTGCAGTTCTTGGGGTAACAAAGAGTCAGACATGACTGAGCAACTAAACTGAACTGAACTGAACTGAAGTCTTATCCCATCCTTTGCAACCCCACAGACTGTAGCCAACCAAAGTCCTCTGTCCCTGGGATTTCCCAGGCAAGAAAACTGGAGTGGGTTGCCATATCCTTCTTCAGGGGATCTTCCGGACCCAGGGATTGAACTCACATCTCCTGCACTGGCAGGAAGATTCTTTACCACTGAGCCACTTGGGAAACCCTAAGACAAAGGAGGCATATTCAATAGAGAAAAGACAGTCTCTTCAATAAGTGGTGCTTGGAAAACTGAACAGTTACGTGTAAAAGATGGAAAGTAGAATACTCCCTAACACCATACACAAAAATAAATTCAAAATGGATTAAACATCTAAATGTAAGGCCAGATACTATAAAACTTTTACAGGAAAATATAGGCAGAACAGTCTCTTACATAAATTTTAGCAGGATCTTTTTTATCCATCTCCTAGAGAAATGGAAAGTAAAAACAAAAATAAACAAGGGACCTATTTAAATTTAAAAGCTTTTACATGGCAGAAGAAACTATAAATAAGCAAACAACCCAATCAAAAAATGGGTGGAAGATCTAAGTTTACACATTCCTCCAAAGTAGTCATAGAGTTTTAACTGAATTGATGAATTGACCTTATGGGTATTATCAATTATAACAGTTGTGTGCAAATGAACTTGGCCTTCCTGGTGGCTCAGATGGTAAAGAATCCACCTGCAATGTGGGAGAACTGGAATCGATCCCTGGGTTGGGAGGATCCCATGGAGAAGGGCATGGCAACCCACTCCAGTATTCTTGCCTGGAGAATCCCCATGAACAGAGGAGCCCGGCAGGCTACAGTCCATGGCCTCACAAAGAGTCAGACATGACTGAGTGACTAAGCACAAGGGAACTTATTTACAAAACAGAAATAGAGTCATAGATGTAGAAAAAAAAAACTTAGGATTACCAAGGGGGAAAGGGGGGAGGGATAAACTGGGATAAATTAGGACTGACATATACACAGTACTATATATAAAATAGGTAACTAGTAAGAACCTACTGTATAGCACAGGGAACTCTCATCAGTTCTCTGTAATGACCCGTATCAGAAAAGACTCTAAAAGAGTGAATATGTATAACTGATTCACTTTGCCGTAAACAAAATGTAACACAATACTATAAAGCAACTATTCTCCAATAAAGATTAGTTAGAATTAAAACACGGAGAAGGCAATGGCACCCCACTCCAGTACTCTTGCCTGGAAAATCCCATGGGCAGAGGAGTCTGGTAGGCTGCAGTCCATGGGGTCGCTAAGAGTCGGACACGACTGAGCGACTTCGCTTTCACTTTTCACTTTCATGCATTGGAGAAGGAAATGGCAACCCACTCCAGTGTTCTTGCCTGGAGAATCCCAGGGATGTGGGAGCCTGGTGGGCTGCCGTCTTTGGGGTCGCACAGAGTCAGACATGACTGAAGCGACTTAGCAGCAGAATTAAAACAAAGCTATAACAGTTGACATTAATTATATTAAAAATCAGCTAATTTCTGATAGATGGTGATATTTTTAAAGGCTTCACTTAGAACTCTAACTGCTAAGTCACTTCAGTCGTGTCTGACTCTGTGCGACCCCATTGATGGAAGCCCACCAGGCTCCCCTATCCCTGGGATTCTCCAGGCAAGAACACTGGAGTGGGTTGCCATTTCCTTCTCCAATGCATGAAAGTGAAATGTGAAAGTGAAGTCGCTCAGTCGTGTCCAACCGTTAGTGACCCCACAGACTGCAGCCTACCAGGCTCCTCCATCCATGGGATTTTCCAGGCAAGAATACTGGAGTGGGATGCCATTGCCTTCTCCTAGAACTCTAACAGTGGCTTCTTATTGCCTCCAGAATGAGATGATATTGCTAACACAATATGAGTCCTTGGCCTGCCTGTTTCCCCAGGCTCACATCTCCCCACACTCTGTTTTCTTTCTGGTTCCAGTTATGCTGAATGACTTTTATCTTTGAACATACAAGGTTGACTTTTGACTTTAAAATTGTCTTCATTTCTATCTTCCACCTGGTGATTCACCACTTCTATCTGTCCTGGGTAATCCCTGTTTCTAGTCTAAAACTTATATGAGAATACATTTTCACCAGGAAACTTAACAACTTTGCTTTGGGTTCCATGCCCTTCTTTTCATTTTCATTACAATGCATTATCATGCCAAAATGCTTTTTAAAAACTAGATAATATAGGCAATGAGTCAGATCTCCAGAGTATAAAAAGATTTTAAAAACATGAATTTCACCCATAAATGCCTCTCAATTGCTCAGTTTTGTTTTGTCTTGAACATAACAATTATTATGTTCTTATTTAACCTAGAAAAATTTTATGTCTATATACAACCCAATACAACACACACACACAAATAAATATATTTTCTTCTCTTTATTTATTTCTGAACACTGGCTGAGAAATTTTTTCTCTGGATAGGGAACATAAGGATGTGGAGATTATGAATAGGAGGTGGCTGATTATGGGAAGATTGCAGAGAAAGCAACTCAAACAGCAAGTTTAAAGACCCTGATGCAGTAGTAGGAGAACCGGCATCTTCCAGAATGCAGGGACGCCAATAGTAGAGTCAGCGAAGGAAGGGTAAGAAAAGCAAGATCAGGTTGTTAATAGGTTTCTGTTTTCATTAATAGAAATATTAATGTGTGTGCTGCAAAGCATTAGCCTTTGATCTGTAATCTACTTTTAAAATTTTTAATAAAATAATATGTTTTTTTCATTAGTTCTATGAAAATCACTCATGATTTTTCATTGTATTCATAGCTTTCTCTGTTTGTTTTACTCTGAGTTCCATTTTCTTCATTTTCCTGTATGTTTATATGTGTAGCTCTGATATTTAGAAAGCATTGCATTCCTTAAAAATAAAGCTTCACAACAAACACTTCTCTTTTTTTAAATTTTATTTTATTTTATTTTTAAACTTTACAATATTGTATTAGTTTTGCCAAATATCGAAATGAATCTGCCACAGGTATACCTGTGTTCCCCATCCTGAACCCTCCTCCCTCCTCCCTCCCCATACCCTCCCTCTGGGTCGTCCCAGTGCACCAGCCCTAAGCATCCAGTATCGTGCATCGAACCTAGACTGGCGACTCGTTTCATACATGATATTATACATGTTTCAATGCCATTCTCCCCCAAAAAATCAATCTCTGTTATAAAAGAGATGATTAATTAACATATTTCCACTTCCTTTCCTCTCTTCTCTGTCCCTTATATCCTACAATTTTAGTCAATTTAAAAGTCTTTTTTGATTATTATCATTGTAGAGTTAAATACTCTTATATTCTATAATTTAATCTGTCAGCTTTCAGTGATATCCTTTGACTCCCAGCTATTAACTATCCAGTGCTATCCCTTGTCCAGTTGCTATGGTTTTCCCCTAGTCAGTTTTGGAGGCTGAACTTTGTCCTCTAATAATTTCCTCAGAAAGACTCATGGGAACAAATTTTACTCAGCTCTCATTTACTTAACACTATTTGCCTATAGCTTTTATAGCTAAATAATCATTTTACTTAATGTAATTCCCTTGGCTTATATTTTCTAATTTAATTTTATATGGTGATCAACAATCTTATGAATTTGAATGATCTTGTAGATTTCCCTAACACTCATGTTTTAGTTTGTTTCTCTGGCTGCTGAAGGGATTCTGTACTTTGAATTTCATTTGTGTCTTACCATCCACTATTATGGGTCAGTTTGTCCAGCAACAGTATGCATTTTCACCATTGAAATTCAAACTCACTTTTATTTCAGGAAAAATTTATTGACTTATGACTCTATATTTCTTCCTAGTAAGTTGTTTTCTTTCTTGGAGACCCTAGTCTTGTGAATTTCCCTTGTCTGATTCTCTATCATTTGCTTGCTGATTTGTTTTTATTCTTTCTTCCATTTCTTTTTGTAAATTTGATTTATTTTTATCCTCTCTGCCATTATATTTTCTTCAGTGTTTTTTTTTCACTCTTGTGTGCCTTTTATTTTCATTGTTATGACTGTGTTGGTTTTACTTTTGTCTACTTTTTTTTTTTTTTTTTGAGACCTGTCAGCTTTGATTTCATCCCTTCCACTTTTTTTAACATTTATTTCCTGGGGACTCTGATTTCTGCCTTATGATATTATTCTAGAGAGGCAAAAGTCATCCAGCTTTTCAAATGCATAAAATATTTACTCATGCTTTTCAACAGATGCATGGATTTGTTGTCTATAAATTTGATGCTTTTTGGGTTTTGCATCATTTTAGGTTTAACGGTAGCTGAAACTGTCATAAATGTTTTTGACATGTGCTACTGCTAAAACATCTTTTTCTTTTGTTAATGCAGTTGATTTTTAAGGGTTTGTTTTCTTTCTAGACTTATCTTTTGGCAGTAGCCTGCTAACACTTGACCTCATCAATTTAACGTCCTTGTCCTAATTAATAAGCACTGTCTTCTGTATTGAAGGTATTTATGAATATATTATATAGAATAAAACTAACGAAAGGGTTCTGTGACAATTCACTAGAGCCCTCTGTTAGGCTGTCATCTATCAAAAACTCCATGTCCATTTACTTTTAATTGTTCCACATGTTACTAAGCTTTTTATTCTCCTCAGTCTCTTCAATTCTTCTGAAAGTACCTCAGTCTTTATTTTGGCAGTTTATTTTGCCAGTAATGCACTTAACTTTTTCAGTAGAAAAGCCTTTCATTAGGTTATAGTTGACTACAGTCAACTTTGATTCTGAATTTTCCGGTGAGTTTTAGAGGCCACAGATGTATATCTCTGAACTAACTCTTATTTTTATCACATAACAAAAAAAATGATGACGTTAGCATCGTCATTGTGATATTATTACTACTATTATGAATCAGTCAGTTCAGTTCAGTTCAGTCGCTCAGTCATGTCTGACTCTTTGCGACCCCTATTATGAATACTTAGCGGTAATCGATTGCCATCTGTCTTGCAACTGTACAGACCATTTTATACCAAGAACTGTATTTAATCTCCATAGTAACCTCAGTGGGGCTTCATAGTAGACAGCCGCTTCATACATAGTTTCTACTCGGTATAGTGGAAACGATGACTCTCATTTATATATAGGAAATCTGACTTGCAGAAAGTTGGAGTAGCACAATCAAAGTTACACAGCCAGTGATGAATGGAGCTAGGACTTACACCAATGATGTCTGATACTGGAACACATTCTAAAACCACTACTGCATAACACCTTCCTCTATTCGTTTTGTAATCTTGGTCTGTCCGCTAATGTCTCTATAGCTTTGCTCCTCACTTATTAAATAAGGAGACTGAAATAGATAATCTGACAGATTGTTTTTATTTCTAGTATTTGGTGATTCTGGGATAGGTTTTCATTTTTTTTCTGTATTCCTTATAGAACACATATATGTTTCTTTTTTCATGAAGAGTAGCCAGAAATCCACTTCCAACATCACTCCTGGAATGACGCTGACTTTCTCATATCTCAAGGGATTACAGCTGAGTTGCTGTTGAGAAGCTACCATGTCAATATGAACTCTAAAAATGGAAACTTCCTTCCTAAGCGAACTAATATTGTAAGCATATTCCTTGAAATACATGCCCTTGGGACCTCCTTAAGTAAGAGGGAGTCTACCTCCATGGACAATTCACTTACCTTCTATTAGTTTTCCTTCAATTTTTCATCCTCTTATGCACTAAATATTGCAAATCCTAGGTGGTGCCAGTGGTAAAGAAACCGGCTGCCAATGCAGGGGATGTGAAGGATGCGGGTTTGATCCCTGGTTCAGAAACATCCCCTGAAGGAGTGGCAGCCCACTCCAATATTCTTGCCTGGAGAATCCTGTGGACAGAGCAGCCTGAAAGGCTACAGCCCATGAGGTTGCAAAGAGTCGGACATGGCTGAAGTGAGGTAGCACGTATGTGCTAAATTTGGGGGGTGGGAAATGGCGAGTTCATACAGCTGCTCAGTCCAGTTCAGTTCAGTTCAGTCACTCAGTCATGTCAGACTCTTTGCAACCCCATGAATCGCAGCACTCCAGGCCTCCCTGTCCATCACCAACTGCTATGCATCATACAGCTGCTGCTGCTGGTGCTGCTGCTGCTAAGTCGCTTCAGTTGTGTCCGACTCTGTGCGACCCCATAGACGACAGCCCATTAGGCTCCCACATCTCTGGGATTCTCCAGGCAAGAACACTGGAGTGGGTTGCCATTTCCTTCTCCAATGCAGGAAAGTGAAGAGTGAAAGTGAAGTCACTCAGTCATGTCTGACTCTTCCGACCCCATGGACTGCAGCCTACCAGGCTCCTCCGTCCATGGGATTTTCCAGGCAAGAGTACTGGAGTGGGGTGCCATTGCCTTCTCCATACAGCTGCTAGTTATAAGTAAAAACAAGTTCAAGGCCATTTTGCAATCCCAGTCAGTCCTCGGAATACAGCTAGCTCAAAGAGTCACAAGTGACAGGCAGTCTTAAATTAATCCTATTTGGACTGATTCTCTGTCGCTATAGATTCTGTGCCTCCAACTTGCTGTGCAGCAGCACCGCTCTGGCTACCAACGCCGACACCTCCTTGGTGTGTCCTTGTCAGATCCACTTCAGATCAAGCATGCAAAGCATTTGGGCTCATTTCATCTCGCTCTTTTCCCCACAGAGCAACTCAGAAAGTGATTTCTGTGCAGGAAAAGGCTTTGAATCATCTTCTTGCGCCTTTTTAGCTCTGTACTTGGTGAAAACTTGTCGGTGGGCCGGATGATGATCCAAACCAAATCTAGGCTTGATGTTTAATATTTTAAATTCCTGGATGGTCTTCTCTTTGCTGTGATAGTCTGTCTCTTTTCTTTCTGTCTTTAGATAAGAAAATCTCTTTAGAAAAGTGATACTCAGTAGGCCCACTTTATCCACCAGGGAGTATGTTCCAAGACCTCCAGAGTGGATGCTGGAAACCATGAACGGTACCGAACTCTATGTACACAGCATTTTTGCCTATACATACATACCTGTGGTAAAGTTTAAATTTATAAATTAGGCACAAGAAAGAATACTTGAATGGCCAACATTAGTACTCCTTTACTTTGGAGCCATTATTAGGTAAAATGAGGTTTCTTTCAACACAAGTGCTGCAATACTATTGATAGTCAACCAAGATGCTAATAAATGACTAGCAAGCAGGATGTTCCAGAGAAGGCAATGGCACCCCACTCCAGTCCTCTTGCCTGGATAATCCCATGATGGAGGAGCCTGGTAGGCTGCAGTCCATGGGGTCGCTAAGAGTCGGACACGACTGAGCAACTTCACTTTCACTTTTCACTTTCATGCATTGGAGAAGGAAATGGCAGCCCACTCCAGTGTTCTTGCCTGGAGAATCCCAGGGATGCAGAGCCTGGTGGGCTGATGAAGGGGTGATTCATGTCCTCAGCAGGACAGAGTGGGATGGAAGGAGATTTTATCACTGATACTCAGAATGGCACACAATGTAAAACTTATGAATTGTTTATTTCTGTGAAACTTTCCGTCTGATATTTATGGACCATGGTTGGCCCCAGGTAACTGAAACCAGTGAAAGCAAAACCACAGATAAGTGGGGACGATTGTACTAATAGTTTCAGATTAGACATTGTGTTCTGGAGGAGATGGTAGCCTCCCTGTTTGTGTGTGACCCGGAGACTCTTTCTAGATACCCTGAGGCACCTGGAGGTTCTGATTCTTTTACTTTTTTCCTTCATTCATTACCGCTGTTTTTTACCTTTATCTTAAATCTTCTAAGAAAATCTGGAAACACACTTAGTGTTCATAGTCTTATAATCAGTACCTCATTGCAGAGGAAAGCTTGTTCTGAACCTTTGTATCTTCCCTGAACTCTTGCATTGAAACCCTAGTCCCTGATGTGATGGTATTAGAAGTGGGGTCTCTGGGAGGTGACCAGGTCATATGGGTGGTGCCCTTTTGAATGGAGTTGATGTTCTTATAGGAAGAGACATTAGAAAAATGATCTCTCCTCTTCACCATGTGAAAATACAGTAAGAAATCAGCCATCTGCAAAATAGGAAGGGGACCTTCACCAGCACAGGACCTACCAGAACCTTGATCTTGGACATCCCAGACTTCAGATCAGTGAGAAATGAATGTTTGCTGTTGAAGTCACTCACTCCGTGGTAATTTGTTATAACAGCCCAAGCTAAGGCATCCACTTAGCCAGAAATAACACTTGGATCCTGGTCCAGTCTCTGCTCCTGTGACCTTGAACAACTTACTAAACTACTTTAACTTTTAGTCTTTTTCAAATACACTTTTCACTACAGTGTTTTTGATGATTTTTAAAATCTTTATCAACTTTAAATTGCTGTGATTATACTCGTTATAAAGAACTATCATCTTAATTTTAGTGGCACAATAATCTAAAAGATGGACACCTTCATTTCTAAGTAACTGCCTATCATTCAGGATTCTTTCCCACATGTAGCATCTCTGGGTGTATAGCTAATTTTTCAGCTTTGCTTTGGAGAGCTCCCCTGTGTAGAACATAGAAAGAATAGAAAATGGTTTTATAAGTTTTAAACCTTTAATTTTAAAGCTATATAATCTTTTATTGTCTTCTGTAGATGGATCTTTGATCAGAAGGTCTTAGGTGGGTTGTATCATTTGCAAGAACAATTCAAGAATCTTTCACATAAAGATATTGATCGATTATCCAAATAAAAGCTGTATATAAATTTTTCTATTAAAAAAGACTCAAGGATGACATACCTGTCCTGCTGACAAAAAAACAACTAGTTTCATAACAGTGCACATACTTAGAAGCTGGAGGTGGGGATGGGAGAGAGAGGAAAATGGGGAAAATGAAAAAGAAAAAAAGAGATTAAAGAATTCCCAATTGCTAAATTCCCTTGAGCCGCTGTCACAGAATATCTGCAACTGATGGTAAGACTTAAATCCTTGGGCCTAACTCATGCTGATTTGTAACCTACTTCTGCTGCTCCTGCATTCAGTGTATGATTATCCCTTTTGTCACCAAGCCCATCACTTAAGCATCTTGCCCTTAGACTTGGGCAAGATGGATTCCTTTCCCAGACCTTGGGCTTTAGAGTGTCCTTCGAGCACCTCTGCGGCTGAGACTGGAGGAGCATACGATCAAGAGGATGTCCTCACTAAGGATGGTACCTCCCTCTTCTAGACCAGACTCTGAATACGCTGTATTCCACCTGCATGCACGTGGTCCTGAGTCAGTTTCCAGAACCTGTGCAAGCCTTCTCCTTGAGTCTTTCCACTTGAAAGTGGACCAAGCCACTAATTTACTTACCCAAAGGATTTTTAAGAAGCTTGTTTTGAAACAGGAGGTATGCAGGAAGACCCTCCAGATGAAAATCTAAGCTGGGACAGACAGAAGTCTGGAGACAGCTCTCCCTGCACCACTACATTTTAGTAGGAAACTTTATTATTAGTATTATTGTTTTGACTGTGCTGTGCTACATGTGTGAGCTTAGTTTCCCAACCAACGATTGAACCTGTGCCTCCTGCAGTGGAGCACTGAGTCCTAACCACTGAACCACCAGGGCAGTCCTTCAGTTCAGCTCAGTTCAGTTCAGTTTAGTCGCTCTGTTGTGTCTGACTCTTTGTGACCCCAAGGACTGCAGCATGCCAGGCCTCCCTAGTGTGTCCAAAAATAGTAAATTCAAACCTGAGTTTTCTGGCTGTATGAAGGTATATTTTTATTTTTATTTTTTAAATTTTATTTTATTTTTAAACTTTACAATATTGTATTGGTTTTGCCATATATCAACATGAATCCGCCACAGGTATACACGTGTTCCCCATCCTGAACCCTCCTCCCTTCTCCCTCCCCATACCATCCCTCTGTGTCGTCCCAGTGCACCAGCCCCAAGCATCCAGTATTGTGCATCGAACCTGGACTGGCGACTTGTTTCATATATGATATTATACGTATTTCAATGCCATTCTCCCATATCATCCCACCCTCTCCCTCTCCCACAGAGTCCAAAAGACTGTTCTATACATCAGTGTCTCTTTTGCTGTCTTGTATACAGGGTTATTGTTACCATCTTTCTAAATTCCATATATATGCATTAGTATACTGTATTGGTGTTTTTCTTTCGGCTTACTTCACTCTGTATAATAGGCTCCAGTTTCATCCACCTCGTTAGTTCTGGTTCAAATGTATTCTTTTTAATGGCTGAGTAATACTCCATTGTGTATATGTACCACCACTTTCTTATCCATTCATCTGCTGATGGACATCTAGGTTGCTTCCATGTCCTGGCTATTATAAATAGTGCTGCGATGAACATTGGGGTACATGTGTCTCTTTCAATTCTGGTTTCCTCAGTGTGTATGCCCAGCAGTGGGATTGCTGGATCATAAGGCAGTTCTATTTCCAGTTTTTTAAGGAATCTCCACACTGTTCTCCATAGTGGCTGTACTAGTTTGCATTCCCACCAACAGTGTAAGAGGGTTCCCTTTTCTCCACACCCTCTCCAGCATTTATTGCTTGTAGACTTTTGGATCGCAGCCATTCTGACTGGCGTGAAATGGTACCTCATTGTGGTTTTGATTTGCATTTCTCTGATAATGAGTGATGTTGAGCATCTTTTCATGTATTTGTTAGCCATCTGTATGTCTTCTTTGGAGAAATGTCTATTTAGTTCTTTGGCCCATTTTTTGATTGGGTCATTTATTTTTCTGGAGTTGAGCTGTAGGAGTTGCTTGTATATTTTTGAGATTAGTTGTTTGTCAGTTGCTTCATTTGCTATTATTTTCTCCCATTCTGAAGGCTGTCTTTTCACCTTGCTTATGGTTTCCTTTGTTGTGCAGAAGCTTTTAAGTTTAATTAGGTCCCATTTGTTTGTTTTTGCTTTTATTTCCAATATTCTGGGAGGTGGGTCATAGAGGATCCTGCTGTGATGTATGTCAGAGAGTGTTTTGCCTATGTTCTCCTCTAGGAGTTTTATATTTTTAAGGTCAGAGGATAGAACATATTTAATGGTTTGATATCTTTATTTATAACATTTAAATATTTAGATATCAAACACATGAACCCCCGCTTGTGCTCTCGTCCTGAGACCCCAGTGTTAGGGCCAGGCCTGTCTTAAAGTGCTGTTGGCACCAAGCGTCCACCTTTGCTTTATACTGTTGACAAAAGACACACGTCTAGGTTTATCACTACAAAGCTCAAAGTGTGCCAGTGTTAAGCACCCTGGGAAGAGGGCCTGGAGCTCTCCTTTTCTTCCATGACTTGAAACAGGACAATTTATGGTTGGACTAATTCAACCCTTTTCGCAGCTGAGACTGGAGGAGTGGTCCTCCAAGGTCTCTGGGGTCAGCCTCCAAGGTCAGCAGCCACTTCCTTGGCTATGGCCACTTTTCTGACCTATTTTTTGTTAACTACTATTTGCTCTTCTTCCATGACAAGAAAAAAATGAAATGTAGTTAATATTTATTAAGCACTAAAAAATAAGATATTGTTCTAGGAAATTTACGTACTTTCTCCCTGCACTGCTTCAGTTCAGTTCAGTCACTCAGTTGTGTCCGACTCTTTGCGACCCCATGGACTGCAGTACACCAGGCTTCCCTGTCCACCATCAACACCTGGAGTTTACTCAAACTCATATACATTGAGTCGATGATGCCACCCAACCATCTCATCCTCTGTCGTGCCCTTCTCCTCCTGCCTTCAATCTTTCCCAACATCAGGGTCTTTTCCAATGAGTCAGTTCTTTGCATCAGGTGGCCAAAGTATTGGAGTTTCAGCTTTAGCATCAGTCCTTCCAATGAATATTCAGGACTGATCTCCTTTAGGATGGACTGGTTGAATCTCCTTGCAGTCCAAGGGGCTTTCAACAGTCTTCTCCAACACCACAGTTAAAAAGCATCAATTCTTCAACACTCAGCTTTCTTTATAGTCCAACTCTCACATCCATACATGACTCCTGGAAAAACCATAGCTTTGATGAGACGGACCTTTGTTGGCAAAGTAATGTCTCTGCTTTTTAACATGCTGTCTAGGCTGCACCACTTAAACCTTAAAAAAAGCCAAGTTTATCTTTATTGGGCAGAGGAGGAAGCTGAAGCTTGGAAAAGTTAAGAAGAAACTGGCTCAGGAACCTAAGGGTCTTGGCTCCCAACATTACGTTTGATTGCCACAAAAGGGCCTTTTCTGCCTGAAACTCTGCCGCTGCTCTTCTTCCTTTCAGGAAAATCCCAGAAATCCAGCTTACGCTTCTGTTGAAATGTCAAACCAGCCTTGTATTGGCTCTAATCCTGATACTCTGGTGGGAATTCTACCAGGGCTGCTTTTGACTCAGGATAAATGGTGGAAAGAGTTTAAGTTTTGGTATGAAAATAAGAGCTGATGTCAGCTGCTGAAGTTTCTAGACAGTGACATTACTCAAGTTCATGACTATGCCTAGATTTTAGCTGAGAGCATCGGCAGGAATCTGGGCCCCCTAGCAATGCCCCCTCAAGTTCACCCAGCTAGGTTCTGAGGTTCAGTCTAACACCCCACAGGGAGACTGAAGTACTCATGAGGGAACAGTGCAGCAGAGAAAGCACCAATGACCTGGACGAAATGAGAGAGCAAGAGAGGGGCCGTCTGGGAAGACGCCCTGGCACTCACAGCTAGTGCTAGACCCGCCGGTTAATCAGAGGGCAGCCTTTACGGGTATGGATTCAGTTAGGGCCTGAGTGGGGTTGAGGTTCACGGCAGTTTACCTATCACTGAAAGGAGTTAGGGAGATCCGATATGGACAAACTAACGTTTTCATCTGTGTAATGGAAATGGAAACCCGCTCTAGAATTCTTGCCTGTGAAATCCCATGGACAGAGGAGCCTGGCAGGCTACAGTCCATGGGGTCACAAAAGGGTCGGACAAGACTTAGTGACTAAGCAATGAAGAAGCAATATGTACATTTATTCAGTTTAATTCAATAATATTTTATTGAGCGCCTACTGCCTGCCTGTAAGGAACTACTTAGGCATTGTGAAGGACAGTGTTGAATAAACACAAGACGCCACTGTTTTCTAGTACACCACTGCCTCTAATAAAGGGGGAAGCAATGTACGTAGGAAGCTCTAATGAATTCTCTCAGGGTGAATGCTAATAATAAGCTATGATAGGAGTACAAATTGCAGTGAAATTCAGACTGAAATTGAAGTAGGAAAAACCACTACACCATTCAGGTATGACCTAAATCAAATCCCTTATGATTATACAGTGGAAGTGAGAAATAGATTTAAGGGCCTAGATCTGATAGATAGAGTGCCTGATGAACTATGGAATGAGGTTCATGACATTGTACAGGAGACAGGGATCAAGACCATCCCCATGGAAAAGAAATGCAAAAAAGCAAAATGGCTGTCTGGGGAGGCCTTACAAATAGTTGTGAAAAGAAGAGAAGCGAAAAGCAAAGGAGAAAGGGAAAGATATAAACATCTGAATGCAGAGTTCCAGAGAATAGCAAGAAGAGGGAAGAAAGGCTTCCTCAGCGATCAATGCAAAGAACTAGAGGAAAACAACAGAATGGGAAAGACTAGAGATCTCTTCAAGAAAATTAGAGATACCAAGGGAACACTTCATGCAAAGATGGGCTCGATAAAGAACAGAAATGGTATGGACCTAACAGAAGCGGAAGATATAAAGAAGAGGTGGCAAGAATACACAGAAGAACTGTACAAAAAAGATCTTCACGACCCAGATAATCACGATAGTGTGATCACTCACCTAGAGCCAGACATCCTGGAATGTGGAGTCAAGTGGGCCTTAGAAAGCATCACCAAGAACAAAGCTAGTGGAAGTGATGGAATTCCAGTTGAGCTATTTCAAATCCTGAAAGACAATGCTGTGAAAGTGCTGCACTCAATATGCCAGCAAACTTGGAAAACTCAGCAGTGGCCACAGGACTGGAAAAGGTCAGTTTTCATTCCAATCCCAAAGAAAGGCAATGCCAAAGAATGCTCAAACTACCGCACAATTGCACTCATCTCACACGCTAGTAAAGTAATGCTCAAAATTCTCTAAGCCAGGCTTCAGCAATACGTGAACCCTGAACTTCCTGATGTTCAAGCTGATTTTAGAAAAGGCAGAGGAACCAGAGATCAAATTGCCAACATCCGCTGGATCATGGAAAAAGCAAGAGAGTTTCAGAAAAATATCTATTTCTGCTTTATTGACTATGCCAAAGCCTTTGACTGTGTGGATCACAATAAACTGTGGAAAATTCTTCAAGAGATGGGAATACCAGACCACCTGACCTGCCTCTTGAGAAATCTGTATGCAGGTCAGGAAGCAACGGTTAAAACTGGACATGGAACAACAGACTGGTTCCAAATAAGAAAAGGAGTACGCCAAGGCTGTATATTGTCACCCTGCTTATTTAACTTCTATGAAGAGTACATCATGAGAAACACTGGACTGGAAGAAACACAAGCTGGAATCAAGATTGCCAGGAGAAATATCAATAACCACAAATATGCAGATGACACCACCCTTATGGCAGAAAATGAAGAGGAACTCAAAAGCCTCTTGATAAAAGTGAAAGAGGAGAGTGAAAAAGTGGGCTTAAAGCTCAACATTCAGAAAATGAAGATCATGGCATCTGGTCCCATCACTTCATGGGAAATAGATGGGGAAACAGTGGAAACAGTGTCAGACTTTATTTTTGGGGGCTCCAAAATCACTGCAGATGGTGACTGCAGCCATGAAATTAAAAGACGCTTACTCCTTGGAAGGAAAGTTATGACCAACCTAGATAGCATATTCAAAAGCAGAGACATTACTTTGCCAACAAAGGTCCATCTAGTCAAGGCTATGGTTTTTCCAGTGGTCATGTATGGATGTGAGAGTTGGACTGTGAAGAAAGCTGAGTGCCGAAGAATTGATGCTTTTGAACTGTGTTGTTGGAGAAGACTCTTGAGAGTCCCTTGGACTGCAAGGAGATCCAATGAATCCATTCTAAAGGAGATCAGCCCTGGGATTTCTTTGGAGGGAATGATGCTGAATCTGAAACTCCAGTACTTTGGCCACCTCATGCGAAGAGTTGACTCTTTGGAAAAGACTCTGATGCTGGGACGGATTGGGGGCAGGAGGAGAAGGGGACAATAGAGGATGAGATGGCTTGGATGGCATCACTGACTCAATGGACATGAGTCTGAGTGAACTCCGGGAGTTTGTGATGGACAGGGAGGCCTGGCATGCTGCAATTCATGGGCTCGCAAAGACTTGGACACAACTCAGTGACTGAACTGAACTGAAAAAGGAAGAGATAGACTATAGTACCAGTGAAAAAGGTTTCTATCAATTTTTTAAACCTTTGCTGCTGCTGCTGCTAAGTCGCTTCAGTTGTGTCCGACTCTGTGCTACCCCATCGACGGCAGCCCACCAGGCTCCCCTGTCCCTGGGATTCTCCAGGCAAGAACACTAGAGTGGGTTGCCATGTCCTTCTCCAATACAAGAAAGTGAAAAGTGAAAGTGAAGTCACTCAGTTGTGTCAGACAGGTAATTTTAACCATGAGTTGATGGTTTTCTAGCTTAAGAAAATAGTCATTTCCTTAACATTGTAAACATAATTATGAATCTTGTTAACCTTTTAAATTATGTTTCCTACTTGATAAAACAGATTTCCCCACAGTGGAATATATGAAGAACTATTGTATTTAATATGAATATGGGCTTTTCGATCAGAGAATAAATTTTAAGATAAATTAGTAGAAATATAAAGTGATGCATGGAAAATCCTGTGCTTTTTTTTTTTTTTTTCCTGGAACATCAACTACCTGAAGTTTCAACAGTAAGCTGGTTAAAAAACAATTTATTGAGAAATGATGTGGTGACTGTCATTCGCAAGCTCCTAACATCTATCAGATAAAATGATTAAACCTGCATCCGTCATTCAGTATAATTAATCAGGAAGACACCACAGCCCATGTCTATATGCTGATTAATCTATAGTTCAGGTAAATACATCTCAGGCTTCAAGTTCATATGAGAAATACATCCATCAATGCTGCCAAAGGAACTGGTGTGGCCTATTGCAATTATAAAATGGGTAGATATTGTTTATAAGAGAGTGGAAAGAGGATTTTTTTTCCCCTCCCTGGAAGCAAGAAAATACAGATATCTTCAAAGACTGCTGAACAAAAAAACAAAGATTCAAAAAAATAGATTTTTTTTTTTTTTAATTTTAATTCGCCCCCCCCCCCCCCGGAAATTTTCTACTTATGAAATAGATCTCTGAGTTTAAAAAGACTTAAATTTAAGAGTTTATTTATTTAGTCATTCAATAAGTACTTTATTGGGCATCTAACATGCTCTAGAGGCTTCCATGGTGTCTCAGTGGTAAAGAATCTGCCTGCCGTGCAGGAGACATGGGATCAATCTCTGGGTTGGGAAGACCCTAGAGAAGAAAATGACAACCCATTCCAGTATTCTTACCTGGGAAATCCCATGGACAGAGGAGCCTGGCGGGCTGCTGTGCATGATTAAACAACAACATATGCTAGAGACATAGCAATCACCTGGAAAGTTCCTTTCTCCCAAAAAGCACTAGGTGTGTGGTTCAAAGGCCAACAATATATAAAAAGGTATTGCTGTCACTTAGGACTTCATCAGTACAAATCTGAGGTCTACTGTTTCACAAGAAAGCAGATTATTTTTACAGAGTTAGTTAATACAATGTTTTAAAAATGATAAGTCTTTCAGCTATCTGAAAGAACTTTAAATATTTCTGTAAAATGCCAGTCTTATGTATGTAAACCTAAGATGTGTTTTGATAGCAGAAGAGAACTTAGTTGTCAGTCAGTCAATTCAGTTGCTCAGTCATGTCCAACTCTGCGACTCCATGGACTGCAGCATGTGAGGCTTTCCAGTCCATCACCAACTACTGGAGTTTACTTAAACTCATGTCCATTGAGTCGGTGATGCCATCCAACCATCTCATCCTCTGTCGCCCCCTTCTCCTCCCACCTTCAATCTTTCCCAGCATCAGGATCTTTTCAGATGAGTCAGTTCTTTGCACCAGGTGGCCAAAATATTGGAGTTTCAGCTTTAGCATCAGTCCTTCCAATGAATATTCAGGACTGATTTCCTTTAGGATGGACTGGTTGGATCTCCTTGCAGTCCAAGGGACTCTCAAGAGTCTTCTCCAACACCACAGCTCAAAAGCATCAAATTCTTTGGCGCTCAGCTTTTCTAGTCCAGCTATCACATCTGTACATGACTGCTAGAAAAAACATAGCTTTGACTAGATGGACTTTTGTTGGCAAAGTAATGTCTCTGCTTTTAAATATGCTATCTAGGTCAGTCATAACTTTTCTTCCAAGGAGCAAGCATCTTTTAATTTCATGGCTTCAGTCACCATCTGCAGTGATTTTGGAACCCCCAAAAATAAAATCAGCTACTGTTTCTCCAACTATTTGTCATAAAGTGATGCCATGATCTTAGTTTTCTGAATGTTGAGCTTTAAGCCCACTTTTTCACTCTCCTCTTTCACTTTCATCAAGAGGCTCTTTAATTCTTCACTTTCTGCCATAATGGTGGTGTCATCTGCATATCTGAGGTTATTGATATTTCTCCTGGCAATCTTGATTCCAGCTTGTGCTTCATTCAGCCCGGCGTTTCTCATGATGTACTCTGCATACAAGTTAAATAAGCAGGGTGACAACATACAGCCTTGATATACTCCTTTTCCTATTAGAAACCTGTCTGTTGTTCCATGTCTGGTTCTAGCTGTTGCTTCCTGACCTGCATACAAATTTCTCAAGAGGCAGGTCAAGTGGTCTGGTATTCCCATCTCTTTTAGAATTTTCCAGTTTATTGTGATGCACACAGTCAAAGGCTTTGGTGTAGTCAATAAAGCAGAAGTAGATGTTTTTCTGGAACTCTCTTGCTTTTTCGATGATCCAGTGAATATTGGCAGCTTGATCTCTGGTTCCTCTGCTTTTTCTAAGTCCAGATTGATCATCTGGAAGTTCACGGTCCACGTGTTGCTGAAGCCTGGCTTGGAGAATTTTGAGGGTTATTTTACTAGCGTGTGAGATGAGTGCGCTTGTGCGGTAGTTTGAACATTCTTCGGCATTGCCTTTCTTTGGGGTTGGAATGAAAAGTGAGCTTTTCCAGTCCTGTGGCCACTGCTGAGTTTTCCAAATTTGCTGGCATATTGAGTGCAGCACTTTCACAGCATCAATTTTTATATAGTGATGCTTCCTAAGGCCCACTTGATTTCACATTCCAGGATGTCTGGCTCTAGGCGAGTGTCACACCATCGTGATTATCTGGGTCGTGAAGATTTTTTTTGTATAGTTCCTCTGTGTTTTCGTGCCACCTTTTCTTAATATTTTCTGCTTCTGTTAGGTCCATACCATTTCTGTCCTTTTTTTGGCCCATCTTTGCATGAAATGTTCCCTTGGTATCTATAATGTTCTTTGAAGAGATCTGTAGTGTTTCCCGTTCTATTGTTTTCCTCTCTTTCTTTGCATTGATCAGGGAGGAAGGCTTTCTTATCTCTCCTAGCTATTCTTTGGAACTCTGCATTCAAATGGGTATATCTTTCCTTTTCTCCTTTGCCTTTCGCTTCTCTTCTATTCAGAGCTATTTGTAAGGCCTCCTCAGACAACCATTTTGCCTTTCTTTTTCTTGGGAATGGTCTTGATCCCTGCCTCCTGTATAATGTCAGGAACCTCCATCCATAGTTCTTCAGGGACTCTGTCTATCAGATCTAATCCCTTGAATCTATTTGTCACGTCCACTGTACAATCATAAGGGATTTGATTTAGGTCATACATGAGTGGTCTAGTGGTTACCTGGTTCATTTCAACAGTTCACAAATGAGCAAAGTTCAGAGCGGAGTTACTCAGGTCCGCCCAGCTGGTAGTTATCAACATTCAAATGCAAAGATGCAGTCCATTTACACAGCTTTCTACTTGTACTCTACAATGCTCACTTGAGAAACGATTTTTTTAAAAAGTAAATGCTGGAACGATTTGATGTGGCTCTTTTGATGTACATTATTTTTAGTACTTCATTTCCTTTTATATTATGATTGTTTTAGCAGTTTGAGTGATTCAGAGGTGTGATCCTGCCATGTTATTTCCACAAGCATAGCAACATACAAATACATAGTCACACACAAGTATATGGTTCACTGAAGAAGTGATCATGCTTTGTGTATTGTTTGGCTTGTGAGAATTTCCTTAAAGATCACGTTTCTGATTCTTTTCCTTATGGCCCCACTTTAATCATAGGTGGGGCCTTGTAGACCTTGCCTACAAGATAAGTATTGGTTTCCCATTGTAGACATTAAGATCCAACTACCTTGTCAATTATGTGAGTGGAAAGAAGCTTCTTTCTCTTGGCTACTGTTATAACTACTGGCTGATGATTTTGAGTGAGTGCTTCAATCTCAATCTTAATATCCTCAGAAAATGGGCTGGTAGAGGAGAGAAGAGATTAGTGGGAGAAAGAAGACAGATGAGTGGGCAGATGTATTTCTGACAAACTCACAATGGAGTTTCTGTCAGCAACTTGTTATATGTATTATATATACATAATCACCATTTGAATACACTTTTAGGCTCCGATGTTGGTGGTGGAAAAACCTCAGAAAAGAGGCTTTCGCTCCCCCACCCAGAATGTATAAGCACTGAGTGCCTTAACTGAAAAATGAGAAAGGGCTTTGTCTAGAAGTTAAAGTCAGGGGTTCCACACTTTTTCTCACTCACCAATTACGGTTTTACGGTTCTACAATCCAGCTAGCAGCTAGTAAGATTGAAAAGGAGTTGATATTCTAGATGAGTTGAAAGGAATCATACTGTTTGCGATCCTCTCCATTATGGAAAATAAATCAGTGATTTTAATTGCCTAAGTGTTTCAGAAAGTCTGACTACTTTAAATAAAGGCTTTTGCTGACTGAAGGATGTTTGCGATGAAATTAGTTTTCATTTTAAATTTTGCCTTCCTAAGCCTGATAAAGTCACTTCCACAGTTATCCACTTTTTGAATTAATTTCTCTGGATAAAGACATAAATTAAGCTGCAAAGCCTTAACTCTTGAAAAATTACAAAATCTATAAAATGGATTTTAAAAGGGCGTAATGGAAAGAAAACTACGTACAACAAAAAGAGCCCTTAATGTTTATTTTCCTCTTGAAATATTATTTGTGTTTTTAAAAATCTTAATCTAATATATATGTATATTCCCCCATACCTTTTCTGCTACGCGTCTCAATCAAATAAACAAATATCTCACTTTACCATAGTACCAACTCTCCAAACTTCTCGTAAGCTAACACTGTACTGTCTGGGTTAATAAAATTATTTTTCTAATTCACGTATTTTTCAACAACTCAACATTTTAGTAAATGTTCTTGAGGAAAAACTAGAGGTCTCCAAAATTATTAACAGCTCTATAACTTAACATTCAATGAAACCTATAGGAAGAAACCCATATCAATCTTTTATTTGAATAGCATTTCATTGTTTACAAGCACTTTTTTACAAAATAATTTTATTTTTTTTTACAAAATAATTTTAAATCACATGCATATATCACATAATTTTTGTCAAGTAGTGGAGAATAGTATACATGCTAAATTATATTCTTGGTAAATTCACGTATTATTTCTAGTAGCTTCTTCATAGCTTTTTGGGGTTTTTTGGCTATGCCATGGAAGTGTGGAATCTTAGTTCCCTGACCAGAGAATGAACCCAGGCAGTTAAAGTGCCAAGTCCTAACAACTGGACTGGCAGGGAACTTCCATCTTTGTAGATTTATTAGGACAGTCTGTATAGACAGTAATATCATCTGCAAGTAAATTCAGATTTATCTTTTATTATCTCAAAATTATTGATTTTTATTGATTTAATATATTTTAAATTGAATTATAGTTTACAATATTGCATTAGTTGCAGGTGTACCGCATAATGATTCAGTATTTTTGAAGATTATACTGCATTAAATTATTACAAGATAACTGCTACAATTGTGTGTGCTGTACAATATATCATTGTTGCTTATCTGTTTTATCCATGGTAGTTTGTATCTCATAATCCCATTCTCCATCTTGCCCCTTCCGCTTTTCTTTTCCCCACTGATAACTGCTAGTTTATTTTCTGTATCTGTGAATCCGCTTCCGGTTTACTATATACATTGATTTATTTTACTTTTTAGATTCCACATGTAAATGATATCCTATAGTATTTGTCTTTCTCTGACATTTCAACAAGCATAATAATCTCTAGGTCTGCATTGCTTTTACATTGCTGCAAATGGTAAATTTCATTCTCTTTTTTATGACTGAGTAATATATATACTACATCTTGCTTATCCATTCATTTGTGGATGGACATGTGGGTTGCCTTCATATCCAGTCTATTGTAAGTAGGGCTGCTATGAACTTTGGGGTGCATATATCTGTTCAAGTTAGTGTTTTTATTTTTTCCAGATATATACCCAGGAATAGAACTGCTGGATCACATGGTAGTTCTATTTTTAGTTTTATGAGGAAACTCAATAGTGTTTTTTTAATCGTTGTACTAATTTATATTCCCACCAACAGTTTGCAAGGATTCTCTTTTCTTCATATAGCTGCCAGCATTTGTTATTTGCAGACATTTTGATGGCAGCCGTTCTGACAGTTATGAGGTGATATTTCATTGTTGCTTTGATTTGCATTCTCTAATAATTACCTATGTTAAGCATCTTTTCTTGTGTCTGTTAACCATGTGTATGTATTCTTTGGAAAAATCTTCATTCGGGTCTTCTGCCCATGTATTTATTGGGCTGCTTTTTTGGATATTGAGTTATATAAGTTGTTTATGTATTCTGGATATTAACTACTTGCTTATCATATCATTTGCAAACATTTTCTATAATTTCAAAGGTTGACTTTTCATTTTGTTAATGGTTTCCTTTGCTGTAGAAAAGCTTTTAAGTTTAATTAGGTCCCATATTTTAATTTTTACTTTTATTTCTTTAGTCTTAAAAGACAAATCCAAAATATATTGCTTTGGTTTGCGTCAAAGAATTTTCTGCCTGTTTTTTTCTAGGGGTTTTATGGTTTCAGCTCTTACAATTGGGTATTTAATACACTTTGAGTTTATTTTTTTATATAGTGTGAGAAAATTTTCTAATTTCACTTTTTATATGTAGCTGTCCAGTTTACCTAGTACCACTTGTTGAAGTGTTAAAGAGACTTTCTTTTCTCCATCATATTGTTTCCACCCCAAAACTACTAAAACTAATAAATGAATTAAATAAAATAGCAGGATATACAATTAATGTACAGAAATCTGTTTCTTTTCTGGTAGGTAGATGGTGATTTAGTCGCAAGTCGTGTCTGACTTTTTGCGACCCCATGGACTATACAGTCCATGGAATTCTCCAGGCCAGAATACTAGAGTGGGTAGCCTTTCCCTTCTCCAGGGGATCTTCCCAACACAGGGATCAAGCCCATGTCTCTCGCATTGTAGGTGAATTCTTTACCAACTGATAGTTAATTATTAGTATATAGGGGTTTCCCTGGTATCTCAGTTGGCAAAGAATCTGCCTGCAGTGCAGGAGACCCAGGTTTGATCCCTGGGTCAGAAAGATCCCCTGGAGAAGGAAATGGCAACCCACTCCAGTATCCTTGCCTGGAAAATCCTATGGATAGAGGAGCCTGGTGGGATATAGTCCATGGGGTCGCAAGAGTCAGACATGACTTAGTGACTAAATCACCACCTACCAGAAAAGAAACAGATTTCTGTATGTTAATTGTATATCCTGATACTTTATTGAATTCATTTATTAGTTCTAATAGTTTTGGGGTGGAAACAATATAAAATATCATGTCATCTGCAAATAATGACAGTTTTATATCTTTCTTTCCAATTTGATACCTTTTATTTCTTATATTTATCTGATTTCTGTGACTAAGGCTTCCAATACTGTGTTATGCACTTCTATATATAATCTTTGTCTTGTTCCTGAATTTAGAGGAAATAGTTCAGGTTTTCACCACTGAGTATGACATTAGCTGTGGGTTTTTCATGAAAGGTCTTTATTATGTTGAAATATGCTCACTTCTTACCCACTTCAATGAGTTTTACCATGAATGAATGTTTAATTTTAGGAAATGCTTTTCCTGCATCTATTGCAATGATCATATAATTTTTATCCTTTCTTTTGTTAATATAGTATGTCACGTTGATTTGCAAATTTTGAGCCATCATTATACCAAGGATTAGCTCCAATCCGATCATGGTATATTATCCTTTTTATGTATTTGGGTTAAGTTTGCTAATATTTTGTTAAGAATTTTTGCATCTACATTTATCAAAGATTTTAGCTGTTTTTTCTCTTTTTTTGTTGTGTCTTTGTCTGGCTTTGATATCAGGGTAATAAGTGACCTTGCAAGATGAATTTGGGAGTGTTTCATCCTCTTCAATTCTTTGGAATGGCTTCAAAAGGATAGATAATATCATTTCTTTGCATGTTTCTTAGAATTCCCCTGTGAAGCTGTTTGGTTCTGGCCTTTTTTTTTTTTTTTTGATGGGATTTTTTGTTTTTGTTTTAATTACAAATTAAATATCCCTGCTAGTAATTGGTCTGTTCAAATTGTCTGTTTCTTACTGATTCAGTCTTTCTTTTTCAGACTATTCCATAAATGTGTGATTTAGGTTCCAGCCAACAAAGTCGGTAGATAGAATTGGGATTCTCGTCTCTTTGTCTTTCTTTTCTGGGATACACCCTCTGTGACTAGTGGCCATGGAATCCCATATTCAGTTTTCTATTTTCCCCATGCCAGAAAGATCACAGTTTTCCACTCTTCCAATTACTGTGTATTTTAGTGACTGTATATTTAGTGACTAAGACTAATGATAAAAGCTGTGAAAATAGAAATTCATTTCTTAGAACTTAGAATCCCCTACTCTAGTTTTAGACTCTCTACCAGAACATGTCTTCTCTTTAATCTCCAGTTTGTATGAAATCCAGAATTGATAGATGTCATTTTCAAGTTGCTCTATAGTGGAGTTTCATTCAGCCACTACTGGATGCAGAGAAGTCTTCTGTGCTTGCTTTTTGTATATTCGCTGGTATTTCCCTCAGTTTTGAACTCTGATGTTAGCGATTGGTTTATTTAGTGTACCTGTGTCTAACAGCCTCATTGCCACTTCAGTCTATTACCTCTAATTCAATGTGAACTTAGAAACTAAATCTCCTGACATGGTAGAATTTGGTCCAAATGAAGAGTAGGTGATCTCAGAGACATTCTTTTATCTATAAAGACTATGGCATTAATTATGTAAGTTTTGTTTAACAAAGTTTGACTGCTTTCAATTTTATTTAATCACTTCCAGGTTTTTATTTTTGCTGTATCTTTTCAGATTAGAAACTCCTAAGCTCTCATTTATTAAATTTGACAAAGCCAAATGTTTTTCTTATGCGTGTTCTGACTCTCATGGATACTTACAAACATGCTTTTTAAAATCTGAGCCAATTTTTAACTTTCAACTGCTTGAGAGAAATATATGCAACCTCTCATAGGTTTATCATTATTAATTATAAAACAACATAATGATTTAAGCATATTGGTTAGGCTCATTATGTAGGATGAAAACTAAAATTCACTCCTAACTATTGATAAGCAAGGGTGAGTTTTTGATTTAGAGTATGTTGCTGATCTTGCAACATTATTTTTAATAAAATAAAGTATTTGCTATTTTCTTTTTAAAAAGCTCTCCCTAGGATGCCCTTGTAAGTGAAAGGCTTACTAGGTTTTATTGCTGTGAATTATTTTCACCAATACTTGAGTACATAATACATTCTCGAAGTGCTGAGTCTATTCTTTGAATCAGTACAAGCTCACATAGCTTATTGAAACTTTGCTCCATTTCCCAGTTTTTCTATTGATATTTGATTCCAGAACACTCTATACTTTTTCCACATTGAGCTAAGCTTGAAGCTTATAGATTGACCAATACGTTATGTACTTTTGAACTTTGCCATCTGATCCTAAGAAATACATGTTCCTTTTGCTCTCATGCATAAAAATACATTATTTGCAAAGTGCTTGTACTTCAGTTTTATCTAAAAAACTAATCCATATGAATGGATGAGGTTGATATCTCCATTCAACCAACCATATCTTTGTATTTTTCAGGCCAGTTATTTTCTGTTTTACCTGATAAGGCTAAATTTGAAAAGTAAAGAAGCAGAATCTTCATTTCTCCCTTTGGATTCCCATTAGTTATTAGGATATGATTCAAATAAGATTTTCTTTGCTGGCCCTTAAAGACTAAGCAGAGGAAACATATTTGGAATATGAAAATAAGTGCAAGCAATTTTTTATTAGCTTAGAGAGAGCACCTTTTACACATTAAAATGTAAACATTATTATCAAAGAAATAACTAATGGAGCAAGGAGAAATTGCTTGTGGCTGAAATAAGTGAAAACTATCCATTAACTCTCAAAGGGATTAGAAATATGGTAGAAAAATTGCTTGAGGGTTATCTGAAAGGATCTAAGCAATAGGAGTAAATAATGTTAATTTAAGGAAAAGGTAGAATATCAAGAAGTCTACAAGCAGTCTCCAATGGGAAATCATAGGAACTTTAAGGAAAAAGATTTTAAGAAGCATGTTGTCATCCAACTACCAGACAAAACGCTCCAAGAGATCTGATCATTTTATGTCATATTTCTGTGTCCTGAGTCATTACAATAATTAGAACATGCTACAGTGACGAGTGCAGATATGCATGCAAGGAACAGTGTGTTTACCCTTAATTAGGGCACTGGTTTATGGCTTCAACCTATTTGAGTTTTGGCAAAATTGTTAAATGACCATAAATTATAGTTACTAGCAACTAATGCTAAAAATCAAACTTGTGACTTTTGAAACAATACCTGCTGGCCAAATGAAGATGTCTAAGCCATCCACTATTTTTTTTCTTTGTGGGGAGTGGCAGCGTATGGTTGTTCTCGTCAGTCATTAAGCAAAATCAATATACTTTAGATAGAGAACTTGACAGCTGTATGAGACAACAGAAAAAGGAAAGGAACTGAAGGATAGAGTGAATATAAAATCATTTGGAGGGTTGACCTATACCTAGCCATCAGAATGGGACGATGTAATGACTTTCTGTTCAATCTAGGAAAATTGGGGAAATGTTGGCTCCCACAAAACCACACATTAGTCTTTTCTGTGTGGAGTTGGCAGAGAGTAAAAAAGCTGATTGAACTGCAACTTACGGTAGCAAGACTCCTAGAACCTTGGGAGGTAACAATCTCATCTGATTGCAGCCCAAACAGCCAAAGAGCTGTTGGCAGAAAATAAGCAGAGGAGGACTTCTTCAGAGAGGTGTTCTAACTGCTTTCAGGATTCTGAGTAGCCTTTATGTGAGGGAAAGGAGGAAATCACTTACCCTGAAGAGGATGTATTCAATATATAAGACTGATCTAGACACATTCCATGGAATTCTGGTTAGGAAACTGTACACACGCAGGTTTCTCTTACAGGTAAGGTAAAGTGATTTTATGGATGTGCAAAATACGCATTTTAATGTTTTCTTGTAACAACATGTGTGTAGCACCAATGCTTTTGCCACCTGATGCAGAGGGCTAGCTCACTGGGAAAGATCCTGATGCTGGGAAGGGGAGCGGCAGAGGATGAGATGGTTGGATGGCATCACCAGCTCAATGGACATGAGTTTGATTAAACTCCAGGAGACAGTGACAGACAGGGAAACCTTCTATGCTGCAGCCCATGGGACTGCAGGAGTTGAGATGACTTAGCAACCGAGCAACAACATGTGTGTAAGTATATTTTAGGTAAACTTCATCATATTACTGGAGATAGTCCCCTCCCCCCATACTTTAAGAGTTCTATGTTTCTGGAAAAGGAAGCAGACTACACACAAGTAGCCCATAAATGAGTTTACTTGGAGAGATTCTTGGAAGATTGTGTGAATTGTGACACTATCTGCATTACTGTTTTGGACTGGAAAGGCAAGTGTGATATTCTGAGACTTGAGTGCAATTAAAAAATAGATTGGAAAGAAGAGGAGGAATGAGTTTGGAATTAGCAGAAGATTATGGTTGAGATTAGCCAACCCATAGTGGGGCACAGTATTCAGAGAGCAAGACAGGCATAATGGGGATTTTAAATGGGTACCAGCGTTCTGAGTTGTCTCAGTGGAATCCTGGAAGGTGGGCAGCATGTAGATATGGGAAGCAGAACCTATAAAATCAGGGCTGAAGGTAACTATGTGAGTGAGTTCTTTCCACATATGATTGGTATTAGGAATCTTGGCCAGGGTACGAACAGTTATGTTATCTCCAACTATCTAGAGGAACTTTGATTTAGAGGCAAAACAAAAGACTGGAGTTACAGTGCCTTGGGTTGGAGGATGCTTGTGGGTTAAATAACCCCAATGAAAATGTCATGTGAGGATGACAGGAAAATGGAACAAAGCCAGAGATTCAGCTGTGCACAACTTTAGGCAAAACTGAAAGTGGATGGCAGGAGAATTTAGACCTTGGAAGTCTAAGTTCTCTTTTCTCTGCTTACACAGGTATATGTCAAAGCAGTTGTGGCCTTGCATTGCAAAATGCCATTGATCTCTGATGCAAATATAATCTTGCTACACCCAAATTACCTTTGCCTAATCATAATTCATTTACATAATTCACTACCACTGTTTACTGTTTTTTATTTTTTCTCTACATACAGTTTTGCCATTGCAATTGGGTGGTCTGTGTATTAAAGATGCCAGCTGCTTTCTGTAGAGGCAGAGAGACAAGGTCTCCTTGGAGAAGTTCTTATTTGTCCTAGAAAGGTCAAATAGCACTTTGATTATTTGTATGTAGAGTGAGTAAGCATCTAATCCCCTCAGAAGGTTTTGTTAGAACCCCATATGCTTTATTTGTCGCTTTGTTCCTTCTTATCTTTGTTTTGTTTTTTAAATTTATAATATGTTTTATTGTTTTTTCCCTTTATTTGTTGATCAGATTATTAATGGCAGCATGTCACTCAAACCCCTAAAGCTTTGATTATTGAATACCTAATATACTATAAAAGGAAATTGTGTCTATATGTTTATGGATCTTTGAGAATAAAATGTTAGCACAAAGTTTAAAACATTTACATTTAAAATTTCTCTTTCCTAAGCAAATCCAACCTATTAAGAGTCATATCTCACTAGATACATTTTTATGTCTACCTGGTTCTAAGAATGACCCCCAGTGCTCTTCCATCTGTATAACCTCTTCCCTTTTGAGTAGGGGTGAAACCTGTGAAAATGATGAGATATTATGATTATTTTACAGTGTACAGCAGAAGCGAGGTATCTGGATGGACCTAATTATTTATATAAGCTCTTTAAAATAGAAATGGTTTGTTTCCAGCTGGTTATAGAAAAGGAAAGCTACACTATAGCCTGCTTGTGGATACAAGAGGCTATGTGACAAGAAATTCAGAGGCCTCTCGAAATTCAGGGCCCCATGCTTATAACCAGCAAAGCAAGGACACTTATCATTTTTATAAATGTAAGGAACTGAATTCTGACAGCAACCTAAATGAACTTGAAAGCAGAAGCATACCCAGATCCTGAGGGTAGGAGCTCAGCCTAATTGACAGCTTGATTGTGGATTGTGAGACCATAGGCAAAGAATTTGGTCAGACCTTTTTATAGTTCTGATCCATAAAAGGTACAGGACAACAAATGGGCATTGTTTTAAATCATTAACGTTTTAACGAATAGTTGCACAAAAATAGAGAACTAATAGAGCCTACTAAAGGCTTTTTGTGAAGTGTGGAAAACACGAGATGGATGGAACACTGTCGCATCTTTTGAGATGTTTAGAGCATAGTAAAAAAGACAGATGCATAAACACCGAAGATAATTATAATGCATTACTTGAAATGATAGAAGCTGTTTATAAAATACTATGGGAATACGGATATATGGTGGAGAGTTCTGCCTAGGGAAATTAGGAGAAACCTTTCAGAGACTGTGATTGTTGGCATCTATAATGAAAAAAGCAATATGTAACAGGGGCAAATAATATTGCCACACGAGAGACATAGATTCTTAATGCATGAACATTCACGGCCTAACAAAACGGATTGAAGGCACAGAGAAGGTCAGTTTCAATTTTATAAGAAATTAACTGGTATAAGTGTAAGTGTACCTTAGTGTTTAAGAAATAATTCTATCTCAAAATATTCATTTTATCACATTACAGAGATTTTCCTGCAAGCATGTTCTGGCTAAGCAATACCATTCATCAGTGAGTAACTTAATTGAGTTTCTATGATGTATGTAATAGCTTCACTATGCTCAGGAAAGTAAGTTTTAAAACTTGCAAACCACACTATCACATAACATTAGATTCAGCTGAGAGGGACTTAAACCCCAAAGAACAGTGGCCTTAATAAGTTCCACAATAATTTCTCTGTCGTGTAAAAGTCTTTAGGTTGGCATTTGGGTGGGAGTGGCTATGGTGACTTCATGGTGTCAGGAATTCTGTGACTGAAGCATCTATGACTTGTATTTCCCAGATAATCTCATAATCTCTTTGTCAGAACTCCATGATATATACTATATTCCCTTCAGTGGGAAGGAGTAAGGATGATTATGCTTTCACATCCCAGCAATGTTATTACCCAGAAGTTGCAACATATCACTTCCACTTCTAAATTAATGATTAGGCCTTATTCATGTAATTACATGAACAGTAGCAAGGAAAGCTAGATAGACAATGTAGCTCTATTTCAGATGGCTAAATGCACTACTAGCCTATTACTGTTCACTATAAAAGTTATGCTGCACCTTGTGTAAGTATCAGCTAAAACTATGCATCTATTTATTTTAAGTTTTAGATTTAAGTATACTTTAAGAAAGGCTGAGCCAATTTTAACATACTGGTGGTGTTTTAAGAGGCCATTATAACACCATTTCCCAACTTCTTAACTTTAGATGATATTAGGTCATTTAACAATGAAATTTGAAGAAATGTATGCAGAACCGAATTCATACATAGACTAAATCATAGTTATTCATTTTTAAAGAGAGAACATAACATATACTTTTTTCAAGGATATAGCATTATTCCTTAAGCTTTAAGAACTGAAAAGTAAGGAAAAAAGTTTATAGCCTTAAAGTGCATTACTCACATAATGATTAGAGTGCATGTTCCTAGGAAGACTATGGACACTCATTTTAGAAATCTGCACAGCTTACAAATAAAATTGAATTTAACAAGTCTAATTTGACTGGAGATAGCAAGGACAATTTCAAGGGAGCTTGAGTGAGCATAATATATAAGCAGGAACTTTCTTTTTTTCAGATAACTAACTATTCCTTAATTAGACCTTAATGAGTGTAGATGGTGTCTCATTAAATGGAGACCTGGATGAGTATTGGTCCAGTCTTCCTCAGAAAAAAAAAAGGGTGGGGGGAGTTGGAAATAAAATGTTACCCCATAATAATCTTGAAAAAGACCTACCTCAGAACCATAAGAGATGTGAAAACCAGCTGATTGTCTCTGAAGAGACCAGAATAGGTTTGGAGCTCCTCAAAACACTGAGTCCTCAGAGAATTGTTGCTAGTTAATCTATTTGGCAGCTTTTCACCTTTTTTTTTTTTTTTTGTAGGGTCTCTCTGTCTTTGGCTCTGCTCTATTACTGAATGAAGAAAGCCCCGTCCCCAGGACATCTGTTAAGAAATATGTCATTGGCAGTTGTTTAACACTGTAGATGACAGGAATGGCTATAGCAATCGAGGCAAATAAGAAACTGGCCAAAAACGTTCAGAGGAAAATATGAAGTATTAGAAACATAAGGCACTGAAGCCTCAGAATACATGAAGCAAAAACTGATAAAACTGAAGGGGAAATGGACATCTTGGTGATAATAGTCATAGACTTCAATACTTTTTTCCCAATAATAAATGGGACAGCCAGACAGAAAACCAGCAAGGAGATAAAAGTTGTGAAAACAATATAGGCCATCTAGATCTAACAGATGTATAAAGAATATGGCATCCAACACCAATAACTGAAAACACAATTCTCTTCAAGTATACATGAGATATTCACTAGGGTAGGCCATATATTATGCCATAAAACAAGTCAAAATAAATAAAAATTTATTAGAAATCATATAAAATATGTTCTTTAACAAAATAAATTTAGAAGTTAAAGTCAGAAATAAATTGGGAACATTCACAAATATGTGGAAATTAAACAACACTTTCATAAATATCCTAAGTGTTAAATGGGTCAAAGAAGAAGTGGAAAAAGTAAATGAAAAATGCTTTGAGACAAAGGAAAATGATAATACAAGGTACTAAAACTTATGCAAAGCAGCTGAAGGAGTGCTCAGAGGAAAAATTATAGCAATAAATGACTGTATTAAAAAGAAAGTCCTCAAATCAATAGCATAACTTTAGGAAATATAAAAAAAGAGAAAACTAAAGCCAAAGTAAAAAGAATGAAGGAAATAATAAAGACAATCTGACTGTTCATTGGAAGGACTGGATGCTATAGCTGAAGCTCCAGTACTTTGGCCACCTGATGTGAAAAGCCAACTCATTGGAAAAGGCCCTGATGTTGAGAAAGATTGAAAGCCAAAGAGGAAGGGGGCAGCAGAAGATGAGATGGTTAGATAGCATCACAAACACGATGGACATGAATTTGAGCAAACTCTGGGGGATGGTGAAGGACAGAGGAACCTGGTGTGCTGCAGTTCATGAGGTCACAAAGAATCAGACCCGACTCAGTGACTGAACAATAGAAAGAGTGGTAAATAAATGAAAGAGAATAGAAAAACAAGAGAAAAAAGTCAACTAAACCCAAATTTGGTTCTTCGAAAAGATCAACAAAACTGATAATCTTTTAGTTGGACTGACCAAGGGAAATTTACAGAAAACTCAAATTACTAAAATTGTGAATTAAAAAGAGGAATTAGGAATTCGTCACTAGTGAATCATGTAAACACAATTGTAAGAGGACACTACAGACAACTGAATGCCAGTGTGTTAGGTAATTTAGAGGAAAGGGACCGATTTCTAATCAAATATAGACTGCTAAATTTCAGGAAGAAATGGAAAATCTGATTAGGCTCAAAACAAATTTTAAAAAATTAGTTCTAGAAAGAAAAGTCTTGAATTCACTGATGATTTCTACCAAATATTTAAATAATAAGCAATGCCAATCCTTCACAGACTCTTTGGGAAAATAGCAAAGTGAATAATTACTCTGATATCAAAACCAAAGACATTATAGAAAAAAGAAAGCTAAAGGAAATATCCTTTATAACTATCAACACAAAATCCTTAATAAAAGGGTAGCAAACTGAGTGCAGCAACATAACAAAAAATTATATAAAATGAACAAGTGAAATTTTTCCAAGAATGCAATTGCTTTAACATGAAAATCAATGTAATATACTATATTAATGGAAAAAGGACATAAACCATATAATAATCTCAATACATGTAGAACTGGAGCCTATTATACAGAATGAGGTAAGCCAGAAAGAAAAACACCAATACAGTATACTAATGCATATATATGGAATTTAGAACGACGGTAACAATAACCCTGTATACGAGACAGCAAAAGAGACACTGATGTATGGAACAGTCTTTTGGACTCTGTGGGAGAGGGAGAGGGTGGGATAATTTGGGAGAATGGCATTGAAACATGTATAATATCATATATGAAACGAGTCGCTGGTCCAGGTTCGATGCACGATACTGGATGCTTGGGGCTGGTGCACTGGGACGACCCAGAGGGATGGTACGGGGAAGGAGGAGGGAGGAGGGTTCAGGATGGGGAACACGTGTATACCTGTGGCGGATTCATGTGGCGGATTCATGTTGATATATGGCAAAACCAATACAATATTGTAAAGTTAAAAAATAAAATAAAAGAAAAAAAAATAATTGGATAAAATCAAACCCTGTTTCATGAAAAACACACATACAAATGAAAACAAAAAACATTCAGTGATTCTGGAATAGAAAAGAGCTTCTGGGAAAACCCACAGCTAACATAATACTTGGAGAAGGAAATGGCAACCCATTCCAGTAATCTTTCCTGGAGAATACTTAATGGAGAATCCAGTATTCTTGCCTGGAGAATAACATAATACTTAATGATGAAAGACTAAATGTTTTTCCTTTAAGAAAAGAATGCCTATTTTCATCACTTCTATTTAACATTGCACTGGATATTCTAGTGGGGGCATCTAGACAAGAAAAAGTCATACAGATTAGAAATGAAGAGTTAAACCTTTTCCCCATTCTCAGAAAACAATTAGGTGAGACAAAAAAAGAAAAGGCTTCTAGACTGGCAATGAGGTAAAGCTACTTCTATTTTTAGATGATAATTTTGTATGCAGAAAGTTCTAAAGAGTCTATGAAAAGTGACTAGAATTAATAAACAATTTCGACAAAGCTTCAGGATACAATTCAATATACAAAAGTTTATTGCATTTCATATATAGCCATGAACATTCTGAAAATAAAATTAAGAAAACAATCTTATTTACAGTAGCATGCAATAGAAAAAAGTGTTAATACATTAAATAATAGGCTGAAAAGGTTTTACACAAAAATATGCAAAATGTTGCTGAATTAAATTTAAAAAAGAAGTAAACAAATGGAAAAAAAAATCCCATGTTCCTAGATTAGAAGATAGTATCCTTAGGATGATATTCCTCAAAATGATCTTCATATTCAATGCATTCTATTTTTTTTTCACCCAGAAACTGGGAAGCTGATCTTAGATTTCATATGGAAATGCAAGGGACACAAATAAGTTTAGTGGGTACAAGAACAATATTTTATAAATATGGTCAAATACATCTTGGAAAATTTTTCTTTACCCTGGCGCTTCTCCAACTTGAGGAGCCTTTATGATTGAGATGATTGCTCAAGAAAGAATAAGTATAAAATGGGCATGCTTTCCCTCCCTTCTCTACTGAATACAAACCATGAGTTTGGCTAGGGGAGGGGCAACCAAAGTATCTGGTATAAAACAGAACAGAAATATTTTAAATTAGGACACAGGGACTGCTGGAGTGTGTTTTCAAAACTTCTGCCCCATGAGGTCTTCCTGAGATGAATTGACATGCTCTTCTCAACATGGGAGAATTGAGCATAGTATTTTGATTTTTAAAATGTCTGCTCATGCTCTGCAGTTCCTCTTAGCAGCCCAGTGGGAGAAACACAGACTGCTGCCTCTGAATTTAACCAACAGAAATGAATAATGCTTATTCAGAGAAACAATTTGCACTTTGTCAGATGCCATGCTCTGCACGGTCTTCGCTCTGTGGTACAGCGAGACAGCATGCAATGCCACTGTGTACCGGGCTGACAGCTGGAAAAGAAATCCTGGCAAGCCAAGGCTGTGCCAAAATCCAGCAAGGAGACACAGAGGTGAAGACACACAGTTCTGGAGAAACATTAGGGAAGCAAGCACTCTAATAGGCACTGCGTTGTTACTGTTCCTTACAAGCCAGTTTCTAATGGAAGCATCTACTTTTATCCCTGTCCTCCTGGTTGGTAAAGCCAGATCTGGCTTAGATATGGATAAGAGAAGCTTCTGTCATTAGGAGAGTGGGCTTTGAGGAAGACAACCCAGGCTTGGTTTTCTAGTTCTGGAACTTGCATACACCAGGTAGCATAGCTAAAATCTCACACCTATTATGATTCAGTTTCATCCATTACACACGTGCTAAGGCACATCAATGTCTGACTCTTTGCAGCCCTATGAAGGTAGCCCATCAGGCTCCTCTGTCCATGGGATTTTCCAGGCAAGAATGCTGGAGTGGGTTGCCATGCCCTCTTCCAAGGGATTTGCCCAACCCAGGGATCGAACCCACATCTCCTGTGGCTCCTGCATTGCTGGAAGATTCTTTACCACTGAGCCACCAGGGAAGACCCTCATTGATTACAGGATGCTAAAAACTATAGTTTTCTTCATAGAGCTAATGTACACATTCATTATGTAAAACATAATGTGCTATTACTATGAGGAAAGTAACATTAATTAGGTTATGCTACTCACCAGATAGCAAACAGTTTTCCAACGGTCTATCTTAAAACAAGGTCTTCGGATTCTCAGCTTGTTGACTTTTACTTGAGGCTGCAGAGGAGCGAGAAAAGCAAGTTTGAACACTGACCATCATAGCTTCCAAAGGAAAGTAGAACTTTCACAAATCCTGTAGGATAAGTAGAGGAACACCAGGGAAGTCCCTTTTCCCATCAACCCAATAAAGGCAAGAATCATCAATCTTTTACCCTGTGGTCTGTTGGGATGCATATAGTACAGCTGGAAAAAGCCATCCTGGAGAGTACTCACTCTCTGCTTGTTCCAAAGGAAGGTATAAATTGAGCCACTGGGGGACAAATGAAGCCATCAGGCACAACTGTGATGGCTTTTTAATGAGATTGTTTTTACCAGGCCAGCAGGTAATTTCCGTGCTGAGTCAAACCCAAGGGAGGGATGGTGAGAGATCAAGGGAGGAGGAAAAGAGAGAGGCCGAGAAGGAGTTCAGAGCTGGCAGCTGGCCGGCAGGCTACAGAGAAGGAGCTAAATTATGCATCTTATTTAGTACATTTATTAAAAGAACATTTCTAGGCAAACATCCCAAAACAAATGTGACTATCAGTTAAGCGCCCTGCAGTCCTGAGCAGATTTAGTGCGTGACAATTTTCTCATAATGGCTTCGTGGTGTTTGCCGAGCTTCATCTCTTCATAGCATTTTATGAATTGTCATTCCAGGGGGAGTTTAAATAGGCTGACTTTGCCCTTCGTTTGTGGTTGTTCAGCAAAGTCAAAACTGGATAAATGTGGAGTGAAGATGACATGGAATGGAAAGAACAAGGTTATTCAAGTGATATTTGACTTAAGTTTTAGTTGGTATTTAACAACAAGTCAAGAGCACTACTCTTCCCTATGATTAATTTTTATTTATTAATCATCATTATCCATATTTCAACATTTTTTTTGGTATGGGGATTTGAAATCTAGGTCCTGGGAGTACCAAGAAGTAGAGTTTTAAGAGGAGGAGAAGAACATATAAAGGGTGAGAGTGGACCTGTAAGGACAGAAGTATCAAATGATGTGAAAGCTGCTCGGTCATGTCTGACTATTTGTGACCCCATGGACTATACAGTCCATGGAATTCTCCAGGACAGAATACTGGAGTGGGTAGCCTTTCCCTTCTCCAGGGGATCTTCCCAACCCAGGGACTGAACCCAGGTCTCCCGCATTGCAGGTGGATTCTTTACCAGCTGAGCCACCAGGGAAGCCCAAGAATACTGCAGTGGGTAGCCTTTCCCTTCTCCAGCGGATCTTCCTGACACAGGAACTGAACCAGGGTCTCCAGCATTGCTGGAAGATTCTTCACCCACTGAGCTATCAAGTAGTGCAGGACATGAAGGATGTGTGATTATTTTACTTGAAAGTGATGGAAAGAACAAGAGCAGTTTTCAGAAAGGAAATGATGATGGAGGTATCCCCAGGAGAGAAACAGAGTGGGCAAGGCGTCGGTTACCCTGGTGGTTTGAAAGAAAGGAAGCAGCTCCAAATGATTGGAGCATATAGGTAAGGAGAAGGGAGTAAAGATGTGTAGGAGGGGACTAGAGGTTGGATTGCTGTATTTGACCTTTTAAGGAATTTGACATTTTCAGGAAAATGGAACACTATTGAAATAGTTCAAAGCAGCAAACATACAAACTTTGATACACAGAAAATAATCATTTTGGAAGCAATGTAAATGATGAGTTGAAATGTGAGACTAAGTAGAGTTACAAAAATTAGGTCCAGTTCTATATTCAAGGTTGGGGAAGGAAATGGCAACCCTCTCCAGTATTCTTGCCTGGAAAACCCGATGGACAGAGGAGCCTGGCGGGCTATAGTCCATGGGGTCGCTAAGAGTCAGATACGACTGAGTGACTTCACTTTACTATATCTAAAGTAAGAGATGATATAGACTGAGTAAAAGTGGTAGCATTGTGGCTAGAGAGAGAGAAATGTAATAGATTGAAAGGCAGTAGAACCTATAGTACTTGATGGTATATTGAATTTGAGCTGTATGGTATTGAGTTTGAGTTGTGTAGGGGATCTAAAGTGAGTTTCAAGTCTGTAGGTTGGGTGGCTGGGTAATGTTGTCATGTTAAAAGAATTGTAAACTTCCAAACTGGTGAAAGACAATACTGCATACTGATTCAATATATATGGAAAAAAATATACAGTGGATGGAAGTACTACAGATATCAACAATGACAACCAATAAGTGATATAATTGTAGATCATATTATATGTTTCATTAGATTATATAATATTTGTCAAATTTAGAGAAGTGAACATTAATTATTTTTAGAACAGGAAAAAATGCTCCTTTAATAATCATAAGTGGGAAACATTTATAAAATAATTTTCCTTTGAGCTTGACTTTGATAACAGTCTTCTAGAAAGCAACTCTATTAATCTCTTGAAATATGTGGATTCCAGTTTGGATACTGCCATGATTCCTTTCTTGTTTCTATTTTTCTAACACTTCTATTATACTTCTCAAACTATATTTACCTGAAAAGCAAACACAATGGTAATGGAAAACACTTAAGGTTGCTATATTTAAGAAGCACATGGTTAGAAAAAAAAGACACTGAAGTAGAGAGAGAATTCTGCTATTGTTATGGTTTATTTATACCTGCTGGATGTGTGGCTTGGAACCAATGACATCTCTTTGGAGCTTCTTGAATCATCCTCTACTGAGGATATCAGAAATGCTTTAAGAATAAGAAAGAAAGAAAAGGAAGTGAAGTCGCTTAGTTGCGTCTGACTCTTTGCACCCCCATGGACTGAAAGCCCACCAGGCTCCTCTGTCCATAGGATTTTCCAGGCAAGAATACTGGAGTGGGGTGCCATTTCCTTTTCCAGGAGAGCTTCCCAACCCAGGATTGAACCTGGGTCTCCCACATTGTAGGCAGACACTTTACCATCTGAGCCAACAGGGAAGTCCTTAGGAATAAGGGATACTGCTAAAGGTCTATATTCACATCGTTTGTTGGATAGTATCTGTATTGCTAATTTTAATGTCTGTGCTGTGTATATTTATACACACAGCCTGACTGCCATTTGCCAGCTCTGATGTCCTCCAATATTCTGTAGAGTGACAGTTATTAATATTTCAAGTGTGATTTGTCAGTGGATCCCCATAAATGCTTTTAAATGTCAGAGCATTTGTCCATTTTCTTTAGGATTTGAGTTGAATTTTTATCTTCCAAAGTCCTGAGAATTAATAAGAACCCTTAATACTGGAGGCTAAAGAACAATTTCGTGTTGCCTGAAGGTACCTACAAGAAGGAAGGGAAAAAAACTCAAGAACTGACCTTAATCTGTTCTCATTTCAAAGACACCATTGACTTTTCTTTTCCACTACTTGTTTGTGAACCTATATCCTCATGTGAGAGTCTTGGCTTTTGATTAAAAATTTACCTTATGTTCTTTATTTATCCTTTAGCCTTAGTATGGCTTTCATCCGTAAATAAAGTAACTCATTCTCTAGAGACTGCTTCAAATCTGAGTTACTAAAACCTTGAAGTAGGACTGAACATTGGGATCACATAATTGTGTACCCTCTGGATACGCCCATCTTGTTCAGTTTTGATGCCAGCTTCCTTTGGCTATGAGAAGCCTGAGCCTCCCTGTTCTTTTCCACTCCTGGGAGGAAAGCAGCAGAAACAGTGTTGGACTTCACTTCTCACTAGTGCTAAAGGCTTCGGATTCGAGCTGGCCGTAATAAAGTGGCCCTTCCTTCTCTCCTCTTTTCCCTCATGCCTTGGCTGCTTTTTCACCTCGGCTCAATGCCTGTTGTAATGTTGGGATTCCAGACTTCTCCCAGGGCTCAGAGAGTATAGAGTAAGATCATATTCTAGTGGCAGGTAGGCAGATAAAACTACCTTCTCACACATTTGCTAGGAAGGATTAGAAGAAAAGATGCACTTTGAGAATGCATTTTACACCCAGGGAGATTGTAATGACAAGCCATAGCTGGCGATAGATGACCTCAGGATGAACCATCCATCTCTGAAGAAGACATTTCAATGTGATAAGGACAGCAGCTAAGAGAGCAATTGAACTTTTGAAACACTGAATAGTATGCATCTGGGCTTTATAGTCCATGTTCTTATTTTATCATTCCTGCGCCCCCCCACCCCAGCCAAGATCAAAGAGCACAGAACACAAATTTTGTTTTATTTCGAAAGAGTAGACTTAGGCCTAAAGAATTTTTTTGACTTGTGTGAGCAAGTGAGCAGAGCAACAGACAGTGAAATGGTAGCCCTCTACATCACACTCAAACAGTACGTTCCAGTCACATCTGAGAGATTCATGAGGTTCTATTTGCCTATAGTTCGGCTGGACTAATATTCAGATTGACGGCAGTGTAGATCAAGTGTAGTGTAGATCGAGAAGATAAGCACTTCAGCATCAGTGAGAAATTGCCTATGTGGTGAAATGAAACACAATTAAGGTTTGGAAAGCTTGGCTATGAATTTTGTCCCTGCCACTTTCTGCCTGTGTGCTCCTAGCCAAGTCACTTAGACTGAATGACACAGGGATAAAATAGAGACAATGTCTTCCTGAGGTTTAAATAAAGTGTTTAAAATATGCTTAAACTGAAAATAAAATTTCATACCTTAGGACTTAAGATGTGATATAGTTAAATGATTTTAATCATCATGAATTTTGTCATCTTTGTGGTTATAATGTCATAAAGAAACACATTTGATCTTAATAAATCAAAGTCAATAAATTCTGATTTTCCATCTTCAACCAATCTGAGGCTGTATTGCTTCTATTTTCCTAAATGGTGACTTGTTATTGATATTTTAACAGAGTTTTGAACTATTAAAATGCTTCAGAAAATTCCTCAGTCATCTAGTCCATGACTAGTGATCCGTACAGATTATGATCCTTAAATTGTCTTTGCTGTGACTGGAACAAAACATCTCCTGACCTCATTACCCATGCCATGAAAACCATTGCTGGTTTGAAGCAGTCTCATTATTTGTACAGTATCACCTAAATGCACTTTTCTTAAAACTTCTCAGACAGAAATTGTGTTACTTAAGATGTGGAAATAGTAAATGTGCAACTCTTGTCCATGGTGTGGGGGACACAGTTGATAAGGATGAAAGTACAAACCTTTTCTTGCTCACTTGGCTGAATTCCATTGCACCATGAATGGGAAAGAGTAGAACACAGTTGTCTCTTTGGATGGAGAAAATAGTTGGTTAAATGTAAAGGATATGGATTATGTAATAACATATCAAAATATATTAAGAATTGCTGAATTTGCAGAGCAAAACTTAAAATCTGCACCCTGGAGGATGATGGATATCCCTTGACTCGGCCGTAATTTTTACAGCATTTCTTCCACTTCTGGAAATTTACTAGGACAATCTCCCAGTCCTCATATTTTCTTCTCTCCCAAGCTGCACATCTCACACACTCTTGCACCTCAACTGGCTGTTGTAAGCCTTCACCTGGCCACAACATTCCTGTGAATAACTCCCCAGAGTGCTCTTAAGAGAGTGCTTGTGTGTAACAAATGGCATGTGATTTCTATTGAACAGCTTTAAGAGACTGTGGACCATGATGTGCGTAAACTTTCATCAGTCTTATCAGTGCATGATTTTATTGGCAATTGAGAAAAGTGAAGACGTTTCCTCCTTGTCTCAGAAAATAAGACGGGATAAAGCTCAAAATTTCAGGACCAGGGAAAGAAAATGATGCTGAATTTCTTTTATAGTTTACACATGGTACAACTCTACTCATAAAACTATCTAGAATCTAATAGCTTCTATGGCTTTAGACCTTAATTATGCAAATTATGCAGCTTCTTAAAAGTGGCTTCTCAAACTTCTACGAGTCTGTTTTCATTTCTTATGGGCAGACCATTTCTTTTATGTTCTCTCAGTGAAGCATACCTTCATCATTTTGGTTTGTCAGGCAGGCAGGATCTTAGCAGGAAACGGATGGATATACTTCAAAATTGGTATTTTGGTAAATGTTTACTAATGGGACTATTTACAAAGATATGGACAGAGTATAAGGAAGTGATATAGGATGGGGCAGTACTCAGAGAGTACCAGGGCAATGTACACAGTCTCCCTGAAGGGGTCATTACAATCTGAGGGAGAAAGATATTGAAAGAGAGAGCATTTGAGAGATAGAGAGAGAAGGTATCACTCTATGCAAAGCAGAGAAGTCCAGCTGAAGTAGACACAGAAAAGAGCCAGGGTAATTGATGTCCTGAATTTGCTCTCCTAACTCTTTGCCCTTCAACTCCTACAGGTGCTACCCCTGTAGGAGCAACCAGAAGTCAGTGATAAGTGAGGCTGCTGCTGCTGCTCCCAGAAATCAGCCTCCCACCTCCCAGGACAGAGCAGGATGGAGGGAAGCAGAGAGTGGGGATGAAGGGGCAGATGGAAGACACTCACCACACTGGGTGAGTGTATTTTGATCTCTGTAACCACTACCAACATAGCTATGAGCACTGGTAGTGTCTGGATTATTAGACTGAGGAGGCCTCTAATTATGAACTCATTACACACCCACCAGAACTTCAAAATTGATGTTTGGCCTGAGTAAGCTATTCTTGAGAGTAAAAAACAAAGGGGGGTGGGTGTTGAACTAGAGCTCTTTAGTCATTGTGCAGTGATTATTTTATACCCGTGTCCTGGTTAATTCTTAAACATCCTTCCCTCCCCGTACCCATTCTCAGCAAAGTTCTGCCCTGCTCCATCTGTGTCCTGGAAAGCTCCCTTTACTGATTCCATCTCAGGATTCCCTGCCTGCTAGCTTCTGGTTCAGGTTTGTGAAACTCTGGCTGTGCATATAGGCTATGTTTGTGGGGTTTTCCTATAAACTAATAGAACTTAAGAGATTAGAGATTGTGTTTCTCCTTTTTATCTTTCACAAAGCCCAGCAGAGTAAGGCTATATATACAGCAGTGATATATATATATATATATATATAGCAGTTATATATATATAAGAGTGAAAAAGTGCTAAATAATTGATTGGCTGGAGGTTCATAAATACATCTGAGCTTGCATCCCAAAGCAAATTTCAAGGTCAATTATGAATGGCGCTGCAGGGAGAGATTTATTTTCCACTGTTATTCACTTATTCAACAAATATTAATTGGCAGTCCCACCCAGTCTGTGCCATTTATTTCCAGTTCTAGGAACTGCAGATGGAATAGAGAAGGATGCTGACAGAGCGCTTGCCATGAAGGCATTTAGAAAATGACACAGTTATGGGAGCACGGGCTTCGGAGCCCAGCAGATGTGGGCCCTGATGCAAGACCTGATTGCGTGTGATGCTGGCAAACTTACATAACTTTCTAAACCTCAATATGTTTCTCTGTGAAAATAGAGATATTAATATTTGATGACTTTTGGTGAAAATTAAATGAAATAAGTCGGTTAATTCTGGGGTGCTGGGCACATAAAGAGAGGTCAATAAATCGTAACTGCTCTGATTATTATAGTGAACTGCACAGGGTGACTAAAGGGTATTCATGATGCCGATGGAGGAGCACTGGCCTCAGAGATGCTTGATTCCAAGGGTTCAAGAAGCCATGTGGAAGAGGGCTTATACCAAGAAAAAAGACACACCATAAAATCTTTATTTTTTAATTTGTTTTTTTATTGGAGCATAATTGCTTTATAATGTTCTGTTAGTTTCTGCTGTAAAACAAAGTGGATCAGCTATATGTGTACATATCCCCCCTCCCCCTTGGACGGCCCTCCCACCCGCATCCCGCCCCACTAAGTCGTCACAGAGCCCTGAGCTGAGCTCTATGTGCTATACAGCAGTCTCCTACGAGCTATCTGTTTCATACATGGAGGTCTATATATGTCAGTCCCACTTGCCTAATTCATCTCACCCTGCAGCACTTCCACAGCTGGGCATACACTCTGAGAAAACCATAATTCAGAAAGCATATGTACCCGTGTTCATTGCAGCACTATTTACAACAGCCAAGACGTAGAAGTAACCTGAATGTCCTTCGACAAATGAATGACTAAAGAAGACGTGGTACATATATACAGTGGAATATTGCTCAGCCACAAAAAGGAACAAAATTGGGTCATTTGTAGGGATGTGGACGGACTCAGAGTCTGTCATACTGAGTGAAGTAAGTCAGAAAGATAAAAACAAATATCATGTATCAACACATATATATGGACTCTAGAAAGATGGTTACAAATAGCATAGTTCAGTTCAGTTCAGTCGCTCAGTCATGTCCGACTCAGCTTTGCAACCCCATGAATCGCAGCATGCCAGGCCTCCCTGTCCATCACCAACTCCCGGAGCTCATCCAGACTCACGTCCATCGAGTCAGTGATGCCATCCAGCCATCTCATCCTCTGTCGTCCCCTTCTCCTCCTGCCCCAAATCCCTCCCAGCATCAGAGTCTTTTCCAATGAGTCAGCTTTTTGCATGAGGTGGCCAAAGTACTGGAGTTTCAGCTTTAGCATCATTCCTTCCAAAGAAATCCCAGGGCTGATCTCCTTCAGAATGGACTGGTTGGATCTCCTTGCAGTCCAAGGGACTCTCAAGAGTCTTCTCCAACACCACAGTTCAAAAGCATCAATTCTTCAGCACTCAGCCTTCTTCACAGTCCAACTCTCACATCCCTCACTGGAAAAACCATAGCCTTGACTAGACGGACCTTTGTTGGCAAAGTAATGTCTCTGCTTTTGAATATGCTATCTAGGTTGGTCATGACTTTCCTTCCAAGGAGTAAGCGTCTTTTAATTTCATGGCTGCAGTTGCCATCTGCAGTGATTTTGGAGCCCCAAAAAATAAAGTCTGACACTGTTTCCCCATCTATTTCCCATGAAGTGATAGGACCAGATGCCATGATCTTCATTTTCTGAATGTTGAGCTTTAAGTCAACTTTTTCACTCTCCACTTTCACTTTCATCAAGAGGCTTTTTAGCTCCTCTTCATTTTCTGCCATAAGGGTGGTGTCATCTGCATATCTGAGGTTATTGATATTTCTCCCGGCAATCTTGATTCCAGCTTGTGTTTCTTCCAGTCCAGCGTTTCTCATGATGTACTCTGCATAGAAGTTAAATAAACAGGGTGACAATAAAGGTACCTCAAATTTTTTTTTAATAACTGTCATATGATCTAGAAAGCCCACTTCTGAGTGTATATCCAAAGGAAATAAAAATAGCATCTCAAAGAGATATCTGCATTCCTCTGTAGACTGCAGCATTATTCACAATAGACAAGACCATCTGTGTCCATCCACAGATGAGTGGATCCAGCTTCTTTACATATGACTCACAATTCCACATTACATCTCCAAGCCAGATTTACTCTTGAGCCCCATACTCACATATCCAACTGTCTTTGCCAGGTAAGTGTTTTTTACTGGAAGATAGCATGTTCAACTAATATAGGCATAAAAACCTCTGACCTCCTTGTATTTCCACTCTCCTTCACACACAAAGATGCTTTTGAGTCTTTACTCTTATGCTCCACAGTAAGTTGCAATCAGAGTAACTCTATTCACAGTACCTTTCAAGTATGGCAGTCTTTTTGTCTAACTTTTGAAAATGTGCACAGGCCTCTCTTTGGCTCCTCCAACAGTCACCATACTGTCACTTGAATGATCTTCTAAGTTAATGGTGGTGGTTTAGTCACTAAGTCGTGTCCGACTCTTGCTAACCCAGAGACTGTAGGCTGCCAGACTCCTCTGTCCATGGGATTCTCCAGGCAAGAGTACTGGAGTGGGTTGCCATTTCCTTCTCCAGGGGATCTTCCTGACCCAGGGATTGAACCCGAATAAGTTAATAGGATTATGTAATTTTCCAGTTCAAAAGCCACTCTTGACTCTTCATCCCCAGTTGCCTGCAGAATTACATTCTAATTTCTTACATGGGGATATAAGGACCTTGGCATGCTGTTCTCTCTAAAATGCTTTTATTCATCTAAAGAAATGCCCAACTGCTCTCCAATAGACTGACTAATTGACAAATATTGGTGAAAACTTGCTAAACTGCCTCAGAAATGATGGTTTTATCTCTGTTCTATTCTATGCATTTCTTTATAACATCACTTTAAAATTTCTCGAAGTGTAATTTCTTGGTTTTTCATATTTGGATCACCTATCTGAGCCAGCACAATGCCTGGTGCACTAAAGGCTCAAGACGGGGTTTGAGTGCTGAATGGGTGAATGAATGGGAAATAGTGAAATGTAGGGATTGGTAGTAATTTGCTGCTTCTCTGCCAGTTTAATGGGGTGATGGGCTTGGTATGTGATACCCAGAGGCACTGGTTTCCCCTGATAGAAAATGTGGGTGTGGGGGAAGTTTTATAAGCAAACAACACTTTTCCTTTGCAGTAGCAAGAGATGGAGAATGCAATGGCATTTATCAGGGAGGCAGCCTGGTGTAGTGAATTTATATGTCAGGGGAAAAGAGTGCCCAATCAGGCAGTCAATGATGGTTTAGTCAATAACCCAGAACTTGGGGTCAATTCCCACTGAGATTCTCAGTTCCCTTTGACTGGTGGACTGCTGTTCATCTTCATTATATTTCTGATTTAGTTAAAAGGTTAAAAACTATTAATCTAGTAATCACTTTTCTATGCTTTCTATTTATAATAACAAACTGAAGCAGTTGATCTGAACTATAAATTATCATCTCTTTGTGATTTTCTGGTTTGTTTTCCAAAGACAATATGCTATTAAAAAGAAATGCATTCCTGTGTAGACACAGGCATTCTAGGCTAACTAGGTTTTTGTGGATAGATGACAAATGATTGTAAACAGAGGCAGTTCCCACTGCTGTCCCCTTGACCCATGAAGGCCAAGAAATGTATTGTTCATTTAAATAAAATTCATTTTGCTGTCATATTAGTTATGCTTGAAAGTTTCATATCCAGCAGAGATGTTCAGGGACATGCTGTTCCTGGAACAGTGAACATGCTAATGCAGACAGATATTGAAATGTAGAACAAACTTTAACCAGCATAGGAAATTGAGTGCAAAGAATGGGGAGGACAGAGGATCCGAGAAAGAGGGGAAGAGAGAGAGAGAAAGTGAGGACGCGTGAGAGGGAGGGAGTGGGGAAGGCAGAGAGCACTATTCTGATTTTTTAAAAATAGTTTTTAGGAAGTCAATCTTTATGGCAGATTGCATTATTTTTTATTTTCACCAGGTATCCATTTCTGTTCCATGAAAAGATTGCACATCCACACCCAAGAACTCTGAAATGTCTGAGATTTTACCCTGCTTACAGATGAGCAATTTAGCCTGTCGCAGACTCAGGGAGGCTGGAAGAAGGCACAAGATTCCTGGGTCGGAGACAGAGGGCTTAATCGCTCCCAGCACATCAGGGAGCCTGGGCTTCATGTTGATGGCAATTTTGCTTCCTACCAGGTCCAGGTCCCATAGAGGCAATGAAGAGGTGGTCCAAGATGGATGGTACGCACACAGTGGGTTCATATCCTAGATGAGGAGCCCTAAGCTTAGTGAGCCCTCAATTTGATAAAGGACTGCGAGCAAATCTGCCCAATTTTTGCCCTGGAGGGAAACATCTTTACTACCCTGGATGGCAAACAAACCTGCCCCCTACCCTGGAGGGAGACACTCAAAAACTTCATTGTGTCCATGTCCTTTAAAAGAGAGTCTTTACCTCTACAGATCAGATCAGATCAGTCACTCAGTCGTGTCCGACTCTTTGCGACCCCATGAATCGCAGCATGCCAGGCATCCCTGTCCATTACCAACTCCCAGAGTTCACTGAGACTCACGTCCATCGAGTCAGTGATGCCATCCAGCCATCTCATCCTCTGTCGTCCCCTTCTCCTCTTGCCCCCAATCCCTCCCAGCATCAGAGTCTTTTCCAGTGAGTCAACTCTTCACATGAGGTGGCCAAAGTACTGGAGTTTCAGCTTTAGCATCATTCCTTCCAAAGAAATCCCAGGGCTGATCTCCTTCAGAATGGACTGGTTGGATCTCCTTGCAGTCCAAGGGACTCTCAAGAGTCTTCTCCAACACCATGGTTCAAAGGCATCAATTCTTCGGCGCTCAGCCTTCTTCACAGTTTAACTCTCACATCCATACATGCCTTACCTCTACAGGGGTCTTCAAAATTGCTTTTTCCAAAGTGTAAAGCTTCAAAATTGTAAAGCCTGGCTCAAGCAACAAAGTTATAATGCACACTAATTAAAGATAACAGTAATGCATATCATGGGATGCCTTCCAGTTTACCAAATACTTTCCTATGCATTATGTCCTCAATCATGGATAAGGTCAATGATAATGAAGCTGAATTTATTCCAGGTTTGTAGGTAATGATCCATGTTGGTAGGAAGGGGGTCTATAATTATTATGACTATATATATATATATTAAGTGTGCTGCTGACAATGGAGGTTGTGGGAGTTGTAATAAATTGTGTGTATGTGTTAGTGTTCCTCAACAGGTCATTGTAAAAGAAATGCTATAAATTATCCATATACCCGCACTGTTGACTTTCTGTCTCGGTTCCTAATCAACATTATTAAAACTGCATCAGAATACGGTAAGATTGTGGATTTAACTTAGAAATTAAAAGTAAAGGTGCTGGATTTTAAAACATAAGTATAAAATATCAGAAATGGAAAATTGGATTAAAATATGCCAGGATCCTATCTCCATGATTAAATTTCAGAGAAAACTGAAAAATGGCATGTCACTAGGCGGGCCATGGTTACCCTGAGATTTTCCTTTCCCTTTGTCTGCAATAGAATCAAAATCGATGATGAATCAAAAATGCACAGACTGTTAATTTTGGAAGGGGCCTATAGACTCCTACAACCTGGTGAGTCACAAACGTTAGTGCCTGCCCCTGGAATCAATACAAATATAGAAGCCCAGGACCTCACTTAGAACAGTCTTCTCTGAACTGGTCTGATCAGAGTGCCTACATCTAAGAAATTAGATCCTTGGGTAGTGAGGTCCAGTCGTTCAGTCGTTATTCGTTACTGTCCTTTTCCATTAGTTGGAGAAGGAAATGGCAGCCCACTGCAGTAGTCTTGCCTAGAAAATCCCATGGACGGAAGAGCCTGGTGTCCATGGGGTCGCCAAGAGTCGGACACAACTGAACGACTTGGCTTTCACTTTTCCATCAGTAAATACCCTAATCTCAACTTCTGTCGCCCCTATATCTCTGTTACTGGACAAATGTTGTTACTGGACAAATACTTGTTAAATTAATGGTGGTTTATCTTTTAATTTGATATGGTTTTCATTGCTGATAATCATTTATTTCTATCCAATGTTTGATTAATATTTATTTTAAAATCAAAAAAATAAAACACAAAACCCATAAGTGAGAAAGGCTTTATCCATTTGACAAATGAGAAAATTGTGGTAAGGGGGAGTGAGTGATCTTTCTTTTTTCTTTTTTTCCTGAGCATAGTAAAAGATCTATTGCTTGACTCAAGAAATAGTATGTTCATGAAGACACAATTCATAAGCCTTTGTATAATGTAGACATATCGCAACTATTAGGTATCAAGAGGTATAACAGAAGGAAAATGGAAGGTAGAGGAGGTGGGAGACTGTGTATTGTAATAGTTAAGTAAGCAGAGATTAGAGCTAGACCTCTGGGTTCAAATCTAACGTCTGTCATGCCTGACGTTCAGTTGTATGACCTCAGTATGTTTAAGAATCTCTCTAAATCATATTTCTCTTCTCCATAATATGATGGTAATATTTTACTTTAGGGTTATTGTCAGTATTAAATGAAAGTGAAAGTCACTTAGTCATGTCTGACTCTTTGTGACCCCATAGACTATACAGTCCATGGGATTCTCCAGGCCAGAATACTGGAGTGGGGAATCTTTCCCTTCTCCAGGGGATCTTCCCAACCCAGGGATTGAGCCCAGGTCTCCCTCATTGCAGGTGGATTCTTTACCAGCTTAGCCACCACGGAAGCCCAAGAATACTGGAGTGGGTAGCCTATCCCTTCTCCAGCTGATCTTCCCGACCTAGGAATCAAACCAGGGTCTCCTGCATTGCAGGCAGATTCTTTACCAAATGAGCTATCAGGCAAGCTGTATTAAATGAAGGTCACATGTAAAAGGTTAGCATCATCTGGCAATAGTAAGCATTCAGTAAATTTTACTTATTATCAATCTTTTCATCCTCATCACTGTCACTAATATAGAAATATTTTAGATTAAGTTTTACTAAGCTCAGAGACAAATGCTGTGTTTATTAATAGAACTGTAAGCTCTTATGCTGCTACTGCTGCTAAGTCGCTTCAGTCGTGTCCAACTCTGTGCTACCCCAGAGATGGCAGCCCACGAGGCTCCCCCGTCCCTGAGATTCTCCAGGCAAGAACACTGGAGTGGGTTGCCATTACCTTCTCCAATGCAGGAAAGTGAAAAGTGAAAGCGAAGTCGCTGAATCTCGTCCGACTCTTAGCGACCCCATGGACTGCGGCCCACCAGGCTCCTCCATCCATGGGATTTTCCAGGCAAGAGTACTGGAGTGGGGTGCCATTGCCTTCTCCAGTAAGCTCTTATAAGAGCTTATAATTTTAACCAAAAATTAGGAAAATGGGTATCATCTAGGTGTATAGAGAAAATAATTGGGGAAACAAAGTTCATTGCCTTGAACAAATAGTTTCCTTTCTGCAGAGGTAGGTTCCAATATGCATACACTTGATTCTCTTGCCTAGGAGTATCTTAAAGGTATGATGAACTATTAATATTTGGCAGTAGTTCATAAATCCATACATTTAAATATCTGTCCATTTTTAAGCATATGTTAGTGGCTCATTTGTGTATACAGACTCAGATTCTTTGAATTGGAAATTAGAATACATCTTTTTTGCATATGAGTATAATTGCATTGTAGAATTTAAGAAAATGTTGTATTCATAAGCTCTTATTAGATTAGCCTTATGGCAACTTAAATTGTTCTCTTTGCCCTTCTCTGTCATTGTGAGCCATTCCATTGACATAAATACACAAATTAAGAGGCATCAGTAGAATTGTAAACTGGTTTCACTGAAGTTATAAATCAGCTATGCCACTGTTCATAACACTTCTTTGTCAATAGAAGGATCTCACCTTTTATCTAGTACCTTGCATGGCTGCCCAGGTAAGGTCTCTGCAGCTGTGTGGTCAGACACTGTCAGAAAGATACATGACTCAGCAAAAGAAACATCCCTTTCTTGTTGCATGATTATATAACAGCTATCTGGTAAAGAGGTTGTTGTAAAAGACACCAAAACATTTTAGCCAATTGTCTGAACAGTAGCTTTCAGAACTATGTACATATTCCACCTAAATATAGCCATAACAATAGCAAATATTTATCAATAGGGCTTACTATGTGCTGAGGACTATTGTAGATTTTTTACAGGGATTACTTCATTTAGTTTTTTTGGCAATGTATGAACTGCTGCTGCTGCTGCTGCTAAGTCGCTTCAGTTGTGTCCGACTCTGTGCGACCCCATAGACGGCAGCCCAGCAGGCTTCCCCATCCCTGGGATTCTCCAGGCAAGAACACTGGAGTGGGTTGCCATTTCCTTCTCCAATGCATGAAAGTGAAAAGTGAAAGTGAAGTCGCTCAGTCGTGTCCGACTCTAGCGACCCCATGGACTGCAGCCTACTAGGCTCCTCCGTCCATGGGATTTTCCAAGCAAAAGTACTGGAGTGGGTTGCCATTGCCTTCTCTGAATGTATGAACTAGACAGTGATAATATCCCCATTTTACAAGTAAGGATAGTAAAGCACAGGGAGATTAAACAATTTGCCCAAGATCATTTGCCTAATAAAAGACTGTCAGAATTTGAACTCAAGCCATTTGTCCTCCAGCCCTCTTTCTTAAATATTAACTCAATACAGCATTTTGTTCATATTAACTGTGTGCAATTGATAATACTCTTTGCAACCACGTGGACTATAGCCTGCCAGACTCCTCTGTCCATGGGATTCTTCTGATACAAACATGGAGTGGAGACTTACATTACTATATGTAAAATAGATAGCCAGTGAGAATTTGCTGTATGACTCAGGGAACTCAAGCTAGAGCTCTGTAACAGCCTAGAGGGGTGGAATGGGGAGGAAGGTGGGAGGGAGGTTCAAGAGGGAGGAGACACCATGTATACCTGTGGCTGATTCATGTTGATGTTTGGCAGAAACCAACAGAATTCTGTAAAGCAATTATCCTTCAATTAAAAAAAAAAATACTAGAGTGTGTTGACATGCCCTTCTCCAGGAAATCTTCCCCACCCAGGGATATAAGCTGTGTCTCCTCAGTCTCCTGCACTTAGCCACCATGGAAGCTTCCCTAGTTGCTCAGATGGTAAAGAATGTGCCTACAGTACAGGAGACACAGGTTCGATCCCTGGGAGAAGATCCCCTGAGTAGGTAGATCCCCTTGAGTAGGTATGGCAACCCACTCCAGTATTCTTGCCGCCTGGAGAATTCTATGGTCAGAGGAGCCTGGTTGGCTATGGTTCATGCATCACAGAGTTGGACGTGACTGAGCAATGAACACAACTGATAAGACGTGAATAGATTTTGATATTCCATCTTTGTTTCACTTAGACTGAAAGGTTGGTCAAACAGTTTCTTATAACGTTATGTTTGTCAGGATAGGCTAAGTTGTGCAGTGGTAACAAATGCATTTCTAAATCTCAGTGGCTTATGGGAAAAATGGTTTATTTCTCAGCTATGTTAAAGGTCAGGTGTTCTCCTCAAATTATGGCTCAGTGTCTGAGCTGCTTCTCTCTTACAACTGTACCAAGTAGAAGGACTTTACTTCCAGAGAGGGACAGCTTGAAGGACTCATACCAACTCCTAAGTGCCCTTTCTGCTCCTATTCCCATTAATTAAACAGAACCACAGTATCAATCCAACTCCAATAAGAGGGAAATATAGCTTTCCTTTGTGAAGAGAAAGAAGAAACAGTATGGTAAATACATTGTATGTTTCTCTGTAAGCACCAGACCACAGATCTTTCTTACTGCTTTAGTTCATCTTCTTCAAGCCCGCCTCAATGCACAGAAGAAAACCTTAGAAAATGCGAGATTTCTGAAGGTACTATTTAATGAAATTTTTGAAACCAATACTTTTATTGAATTATGCTGAGACTGTACATGAATATGCCAGTTTGCACACATAAATAGTAGAATGTCAAAGATTCTCAGTAATACCATTTATATTAAAAACTTCTGAGTAGATATTAGATACCAAGATGAGAAATCATGTAATTTATTACAATCTTGGTTAGGAAAGGAGTGGGTTGGCTCTAATTAAAGTTGACTTCTGAATAAGATAGGTATGAAGTATACGAGTCCACTTACATGTGGATTAAAAAAAAGGCAAAGCAATGTATTGTCATAACACACAATCCACTGGTTATTTGATTCCATGGATGGAGGGCCAACTACGAAGCTATACTTGAGTTTTTCACTCACAGTGGGTCAGAGCCCCAGACCCCATATTTTTTCAATGGTCAGCTGGACTGATTTCTTCTTAGTTACCTAAATGTGTGTACATGAACGTGTGTATATGTGTGTGACCTCTTTGCACTGGTACAGTTAATTGAAGCTGGCAAGTCTACTTTTTTTTTTTTCATTTATCCAAAACAGTTTCCCTTTATTAAGGTGGTGGCTCAGAGGTTAAAGCATCTGCCTGGAATGTGGGAAACCAGGGTTCAATACCTGGGTTGGGAAGATCCCCTGGAGAAGGAAAATGGCACCCCACTCCAGTACTCCCGCCTGGAGAATCCCATGGAGGGAGGAGCCTGGTAGGCTACAGTCCATGGGGTCGCAAAGAGTCCGACAGCACTGAGTGACTTCGCTTTCACTTTCACTTTATTAAGGTAGCTGAGGTTAATTAGAGTTCGGAGGGATAGAGCTGCTTTGAGGAAGCTTTCTCTTGAACCATGGTTCATCCCCACCTGCACTCTAAATGAGGTAGAATTTACCATTAATTTTCTTCTTGAATCCCCAGTGTATCCTGTTGTTCCCTCAGAGTGCGGCATGGTTTCTGTAGGAATGATAGATAACACTGAGGCACGCAACAAGAGATGTATATTTAAGTATGGATGACAGTGCTTGATTCATGGATTTAGGGTTCTTCAATTTATCTTTGATCGTTAAAATTATGAGTGAATTCAAGAGAAGCACATGCATGGAATGCAGCAAGTTCAGGATGAAGGGAAGACTGGCCTTGATTTTCATTGGAAATGAAGCAGTTGAAATGAAGAAGTAAAGCTGTATAAAAATGACAGTTTGAAGGAAGAATAACATATGAATGTAACACAGAATGGCAAAAGTGAGACAGCTGTTTAAATAAAAGAAAAAAATCTATATCTGCATTGAGGAAAAGCAATCTTAGAAATTAGTAAGATTGTTTTTCCCTCCACAGTTACACTGAACTATTGAGATATATTTCATGAATTCTATTTTCTTTGAGAATCTGTCTTCCCTTGAAAAAAAAGTAACAATTTAAAGAGTCTTTCCTGGCTTGAAATTCATCTTGTTACTTCTCATTATAACTTTTATTCTCCCATGTTGCACCAGAAATGCAGACACTTGAATGTATCGCCTCTGACTAGTAGAGCTAATTTTTCAATTTACATAAATAAATAACCTGCCAAAACTAATTACTTCTCTTCAAAATCTAAACACATTATTTCTCCTCTTTTTCCAGTCTGTCTTATTTTAATTATTTTCACATCAGTTGTCACTTTAGAAGCTGGTTCAGACTAAAAAGGGATAATCGGATGTGTCTTACTGTTTTAATTTGGCTAATTAAGATTGCTGCTTTTGTCTGGGTGTTTGGAGGCATACATTTACAGCCTATTCATAGTTTTGGGTGTTGAGAGAAAATGCAATCAAGGAAAAATTAAAATAGTCATATATATTTATTTATGTTTATATATTAAGGGACTTTTATTGCTCCTCTCCTTGCTTCTTAAACTATGGTCTGCAATGTCCTAAATACATTTGAGGCAAGTCAAGGAAAGCTGGTCCAATATTCTTTGTTCTTATAGTTCATTATTTGAAAATAAAGAAGCCTCAAATGTTGCACATGAGATTTCTACATCCTCTTTATGCTTTGAATCAAGAAAATTGTGAACACAGCACATGATTGCTCTTGGAAAGCAGATGGTTAGCTGACTAACCACACAATTCACTGGGTGTAATTGCCTGGTTATGAGAAAAATTATACAGCAACACCTGGAAAGAGCATAGGAAGAAAGAGCAGGTGGGAGAAGAGAGTTTTCTTTGTATCAACAATCTAGTTACTGCATTTGAAGTGCTTAAGATTGTGTTCTTCAGAGCACTGCTTGCTTGGATTTGTATAGCACACTATCTTCCAAATTCATTGTGTGGGTTTTTTTTTTTTCTTCTTCTTCTTCTTCTTTTTCATACTCTGTCTCATTTACCTTGACTTCATGGTTATATAAAAGGAATTGACCATCTTAGAATTCATGTTACCACTGGGCAACAAAAATAGAGTGAATGCATTGCTGATCCCAACTTATGCTGTTAATGAGATCTTGTGTCCTATCTGAAAAACTAAGCTATTTCTTGAATTTTTTCAATAATCTAAGAGGCAGATGTTCTGCTTCCAGTAGTGAAGATGTAGATACAGATATAGATATATATACACACACACACACACACACACACACACACACACACACACATATAAACACACACAGACGAGAAAGAGAAAGAGATTTTTTTCCGATATAAGTGCAATGAAGATTAAATTCAGTGGAGGGTACACATTATTTTTGAATAAAAAAGAAATTTAGGAAAAGGAAGTTATATTTAGACTGATTTCCTGAAATGATACAAGTCTACTGTTTAGGTGAAATCTCTTTACTTATAAGAGTAGTTGCCACAGGAGTCTACCATAATGATAAATTTACATGTCCACCTGACATTCCCCTTCTCCTCCTCCAGTTTTTATAGGGGTGGGTAATTTCATAGGCTAATGAGTGAGAGGATTATTCCAACTATTTTGGGTAAAAGGCTGGAATTTCCAGAAACTGAGCCACTGAGTTAACTTTTTGAACTTTATAGTTGGCCACGGAATTGTCATGCTGCCTGTGGGTATGCCATTTCGCTTGCTGATGTGTTAAGACGAGCTTATACTGAGGATCAAAGTCTACTGGAAGTCAACCTGTTGACCATTTTGGAACTCGTTGGCTCTAACCAGTTTATGTCATGGCCTCAATAGCCATGTCATTCTTTCGAAGTTTATGCCCTGACCTCTTCCATCTCAAAGCCATAGACTATGAAGAGAGAAAGAGTCAGTCAGTCAGTTCAGTCGCTCAGTCATGTCTGAGTCTTTGTGACCCCATGGACCCCAGCACATCAGGCTTCCCTGTCCTTCACCATTTCCTGGAGCTTGCTGAAACTCATGTCCATTGAGTCACTGATGCCATCCATCCATTTCATCCTCTTTCTATTGATGTCCTATTTCAAAGGAAAGACATCAGGAGTAACATATGACCCTACATTCTGCCTCATAAATGACCCCCTTTTTTCTCTTACTTGCCAGACTTTCTCTAATGATCTTTCCACCTAATGATCTTCCAACAAGCAACAGTATACCAAAACACTAGCGTTTACAATTGGAAACTTTACCTTTGAAATGTTTTGGTATACTGTTGCTTGTTGGAAGATCATTAGGTGGAAAGATCATTAGAGAAAGTCTGGCAAGTAAGAGAAAAAAGGGGGTCATTTATGAGGCAGAATGTAGGGTCATATGTTACTCCTGATGTCTTCATTTGAAACAGGACATCAATAGATGGCATCCTAGCAGCACTTACAACATGATGGTAGGAAATACAAGACAGGGACTTCTGTGCCACCTTTTCTGAATATCTCACACGAGGCAGAAAAAGGCAAAGCCTGATATCTTTGTACTTGTCTACAGGCAGCTTTTATGCGAAGGTGCAGTTTCCAAGAGGGTCAGGATGAGGATGGCTCTGACAATCCCACATGGATCAAACTGGATTCTTGGACATGTCACTCCTCATCCAGGATTGTTCAGGCTCTCACGCGTGGACATAGAATCAGTTTTCTAGAGAAGTGAGGCAGAGTTCTGGGCTTAGTGCTCCTCTTATTTGGGGGGGAATGAACATGTTTTAAGGATATAAATGTAAAAGTAAGAGGTGGACACATGGAATTAACACATGCTCTATTGCTAAAAAAAAAAAGTCTATTAGTAATCGTACTGAAAGCAATTGCTAATAAATTTGTTGTTAAAAGCCTTGATAAACAGTCTGATCATCTTAAGCTCATTCTAAGAAGCAGTATATATTTCTATTTAATTTTGGGCTTATAAGACCGAGTACTTTTTTAGTGCCAAAGCATGGCAAATTGGCTTTTATTTATGAGCTCTTACTTTCTGATTACACTGATGTGATAAACAGTAGAAAAGAAATCTTTCTGTTTCAAGGGCCTACCAAGTCTCTTTTTTCACATGGTTCAGGCAAGAAGTGTTGCAGGAAGGGGAGACCCCTTCCAGGGCCCAAATGTGGGCTCTTGTATAACACTCAAAAATGAACTGTCCAAGAAGACAAATGGAATTCCTTGGCAGCTCAGTTGGTAAAGAATCTGCCTGCAATGCAGGAAACCTGGGTTTGATCCCTGGGTTGGGAAGATCCCCTGGAGAAGGAAATGGCAATCCACTCCAGTATTCTTGCCTGGAAAATCCCATGGACAGAGAGCCTGGCAGGTTACAGTCCATGGAATCTCAAGAGTCAGACACGGTTTAGCAACCCATCACCAAAGAGAGAACACATGCTGACAAAGCAGGAGATTTTATTGGGAAGGGGTGCCTGGGTGGAGAGCAGTAGGGCAGGGAAGCCCAGGAGAACTGCTCTGCCATTTGGTTCATGGTCTCAGGTTTTACGATAATTGGGATTAGCATCCGAGTTGTCTTTGGCCAATCGTTCTGACTCAGGATCTTTCCTGGTGGTGCATACATTGCTTAGCCAAGCTGGATGCCAGCAGGAAGGATTCTGGGAGGTGGTAGGACACGTGGTGTCCCCTTCTGACCTTTCCAGAATTCTTCTGGTTGGTACTGTTCTGTGTTCCTTACCAGGACCTTCTGTAGTAAAACAACTCATGCAAATGGTTACTATGGGTGCCTGGCCAGGGTGGGTTGCCGGGGTCCAGCCCCGGCTGATCCAGGGTATTCGAAGGAGAGACGGCATAGGCGACCTATTTATTTAAATATTTATCAAAGATATAAAGAGTAATAGAATAAGGATAGCTCAGTGAGGAAATTCAGTGGAGAAAAGAGGCTGAACAATTCAGCCAGAAGGTAAGAGAAAGAACGACATGGGGAGACCAAGTTTCGGTGAACAAGGCCTGCACTTTATTTTCCAAAGTAGTTTTTATACCTTAAGTTATGCATAGAGGATAATGGGGGAAGGGGTAGAGTCCTGCAGCAAGCCAGGCTTTCTTCCTGCAAATTTATCATATGCAAAAGCTTAGGTGATTTGCATCATCTTCTGGCCTGGAGGCCTGTTAACATTTTAAGACCCTTTCTTCAGAAAACTTATTTTTCTCTAAAGGTGATTGGTCAGGAGCCACCCTCCAAAAGCATTAGATAAAGTTGCATTCCTACAGAGCAAAGGTGTGGTGGGCTATAACAAGAAAAAGAATTAACTCAAGGGTCCCAGGTTACAAACATTAAAGCTACTACTTACACCAATTATATTAATCAATACACTGCCAGGGACACAGCAGGTAAGGGATATGGAAACTTAGCAGCAAACATTGGCCCAACAAGTGAAAATCCCTTCACCAATACAATTTCTAATCAATCTTTTAGCTACTCAAAAGAATCTGTGTTTAGACAGTTTAGAACATCTCCTGCCTCTCACAGTTGGGAGGCTCTGAACAATCACGTGTGGCCAGAAAAACCTATTCAGGCAGGCTAGAGGATTTCCAAAGGAGTTTGTAGGTTGAAACACTGTCACACCCAGGAATTATTAACTGGAGCTGTAAGCTAACTCTTTTTTCAGAGAGGTAGTGGGGGACAGCCCCCCATAAAGTCAGAGGTGTAGGTGAAAGCACAAAGCAGAAAGTAGGCAGACTCTGGTTTTGGGTGTAAATACTCGAGAATTTCCAGGGGGACTCCTGAGGCTCGATCCCGCCTTTGCGTGTGCCGAGCCTCCTTCCTCATGACCTTTGTCATGGGTGGACCTCCTCACGCTGGCTCCCGGCAGTGATAGAATTCCAGTTGAGCTATTCCAGATCCTGAAAGATGATGCTGTGGAAAGTGCTGCACTCAATATGCAATATGCACTCAATATGCAATATGCCGGCTCCTGGCAATGGGTGGTTTCAGTCAGTGTGTTTCCCCTAACAGAAGAGGGGTGACTTTTGATCATATTATTCCACTTCAGTCCTCCTCTGGAGTTATCTTTAGGGGAGCCTCTAGAAATTGAAATCATCTGTATTAGTGTGCTTCCAGAACAGTCTCTTCTTCTCTGGGGAGTGTGGCAAAAGGAAAAAAAAAAATCTGTTCACATGCACTTAAAAGATGTAAATATTTTAGCAGTTCTCTATTTGCAAACATCACCTTAGTTAAAAAGTGGAAGCTTTTATACCATTTTGTTTCTATGTATGGTTTTCAGTGAAAACGGCATTACTTTTTAATTACTTCCATTTCCAGATTGCTTCTTGGCTTCACTGACTCCCACTTTAGCGTCTCCCTCAGCATATAACATCTCATAGATGCACCTCAACCACTCCACTCTGCTTCTACAGTCTGCATTTGCCCTGCCACAGTCAGAGAGTGGGGTAAACTGAGGAAGGAATGTGAGAGTGGAAAATTCTAGATGTGGCCACTAAGAGGTATGGCAAGGCCAAGTTGGCTCAACTGGGCAGTCTCCAATAGAAGCTGTTGGCAGTATATCTTGTTTTTGATTTTTATATTAAATAAGGTTTGTTTTTTTTTTAACCTTTCGCTGGCTAGGCAACTCACCTTTGAGTCACATCTGAAATCAGCTGTGCTTACTTCTGCCTTTTTTAAAATGGATTTTTTTTTTTGGACTTGTCACATTTGAAAATGTATTTTTATTGTTCAGAGCTTTTAGACTATGAGCAAATAAAGGAGTGTAAAATGAAGTTGTAGCTGTTTTGGAGGTATTCAATCTTTGGGATTTCATACTGGCTTTTTAGAAATCTGGCTATTGACTAGCATTCCTGGATAAAAGATTCACCTAAACTCACAAAACACAGTTCTCACAATATAACCATAGCTATTGACACTTGAGACTACTTCTTAAGGCTTCATAAAATCTCTAATAACGTCAAATATTCTTCAAGGTTCTTATTATCTTGGTTTGTGCAGTAACAAATTCTTTGGATAATAATATCAGTCTTGGTAAGTAAGTGTTCATAGTCTTACAGGTATTGCCTTTATAATTTAAGGCTTTGGTGTTTTTTACTTAAAAGACATTTTCATTTCTTTTCATGCAATCAGCTTTAGATACAATGCTGTTTTTGTAAATAGTAACCTTACTGAAGTATTTAAGAACATATTACTGTAAAGAGGATGGGAGATGGAACTGTAAGCATTATATATCTCCCTCTTACGAATGCACAGTAGCAAGGCAATACCATTTGGATTCAGGAAGACATGGGGAAGAATTCTTGGCTTTATGACTTCTATTGGTTAAAATGACTTGAACTTAACTTTAGCCTTAGATGTGTAGCAATTGAATTTTTCATACGACTTCATTTTTTAAAATGTTTTCTTCTGCCTAAAATGAGAAGCATCGTGTAGTTTTCCATGTTCTTAGGGCTGTGAGAGGTAAACTGTTAGATCAAAACCTAAGATAGTACTGTGTGTGCTAAGTTGCTTCAGTCGTGTCCGACTCTTCACTACCCTATGGACTGTAGCCCGCCAGATTCCTCTGTCCATGGGACTCTCCAGGCAAAAATACTGGAGTGGGTTGCCATTTCCTTCTCTGGGAAGGAAATCTTCCCGACCAGGGTATCGAACCTGTGTCTCTTATGTCTCTTGTATTGGCAGGCAGGCTCTTTATCACTAGCGCCACCTGGGAAGCTCTCCTACCTGGGAAGCCCTCCTAAGATAGCATTTATACTCAATAAAAGACACTGGTCAGTCTGGGCCACATGAAGATGTGGAAGTGGTGTGGCAGTGGCTGGGATGGTCTCAAGGCCTCCTGACGTGCAATGTGAAGCTCTCCACGTTTCTAATGCAATCACATTTAGCTTATTTTATTGTTTCTGCAGAAATGTTACAGGATGGCATTACCATGTATGGTTGTCATCATTTTTAGTTTTTGGATTTTATTCTGCTTCTTACCTAAATATTACATTAGAATCTCTCCTATAGAAAAATCCAATGAGTGCATTCACCAAAATAGTGAATTCGCCAAAAATAGTGAATCCAATTGTTGCTCAGAGACCAACTCACTGAAAATGTAAAGATTCTAAATGATATCCAGGTTTCTTTTTCCAGTGATCCTGATGATATAAAGAGGTGAGCTGAAAAGAGTTGTCTGAGCTGAAGCTCAAAATTTATCCAAGTTAAAAAAAAATTTTTAATGGCTGGAGATATTTAGTTTAAGCATGGGTAAGAGTCTGAAGAGAGACGTTTTCTTATCTTGGAGGTCTGTTCAGACACTGTTGCCTCACAGTAGCCACTCCCCCTTCATCGTTGCTAACAGCATCTCAGTTTTGGATGAGCTGGAAATGGGCCCAGGTTCAGTCATTAGCTGAGCCTTGGTCTTCCCCACTTTCCCAGGAGATGCGTCTGGAGATGGACGTGTGACACTGTTGTTTTCTCTGAGATGTAATTCAGTTTCTGCTAGATGGGTTATAGGGAAAGATTTTGCTATCCTGATAGAAGGGTTAGATATGACTGCCACCACCCTTGCCCCTTTCTCCCTGAATAGTGATGTGATTTTTTGGAGCTGAGGCAGCAGAGTTTCAGCCTTCCCCTATAAGTACAGCCTGTAGAGGTTTCCCCTATAAGTACAGCCTGTAGAGGATTCCCCTATAAGTACAGCCTGTAGAGGATTCCCTTGTGGCTCTGCTGGTAAAGAACCTGCCTGCATGCAGGAGACCTGGGTTCAATCCCTGGGTTGGGAAGATCCCCTGGAGAAGGGAAAGGCTACCCACTCCTGTATTCTGGCCTGGAGAATTCCATGGACTATATATGGTCTCAAAGAGCCAGACAAGACTGAGTGATGCTCACTGATCACTGATGGAGGATAAAGGAGTATAGGGGATGTGTCTTGGTCTGACAGGACACCACTAAGCTCCTGAAACAATACCAACAACTGCCTACTCAGTGGTAGAAACTACTACCAGAAAACTGATTGTTTTAAAAAGCCTTTGTTAATTGAGTTTTCCGTTCTGTGCACATAACATAGACTCCAATGCTTTTCTTATTTTTAAGTCAAAATAAAATAAATCCCATAAAGATATCTTGTAATTTGATAAAAATTCACAAAGTGTACTTATACCCAGAAACTCATTCTAGGTCCTCACAGTAAACCTCAGAAGTAGGTTATTCTGTCAATTTTTACAATAGGAAATGTAAAATTAGTAATATTTAGGACACTTCTCAAAATTCTAAAGCTAATGATTGCAGAGGTGGATTGAAACTGTTGGAGGGGGTCACAGGGAGGATGTGACTGCCCACTAAGAAGTAGATCCAGGCACTCAGAGGCTTCGCACCCTTCCTTGTCTTGGAATGTGCACTCTGCCCACTGCTCTCACAGTAGGAGATGCTTCCAAGGTTGCATCCTTGAGAGAGCACTGTATTGCTGAGACTATCTGGACCGGATAGGTGACTAAACTCTGTTAAGTCCTCTCTATGAGGCCTTAGGAGTCTGGCATATGTATATGAATATCCAGTCCTCTTGGGACTACCTCAACAAGCCTCATGTAGATTCCTTTGCTCATTAAACCTGCCACCTACCAATGTGGCATAGTTTTCCTCTTCCTTCAATCTTCTCTTGTCCTCTGTGTATGGGGGGCCAGTTTTGAATTTCACCTGGGGAATTCTTCAGCTTGCAAACTAACAGAAATCTGGATTTTCTTATGCCGAGACTAGTGCTCTTTCTCTAACGCTTTATTGAGTGCCGTAATATGCTCTTACCATTACTAGGATGTCATGGTGACGTAGAGAAAACAATCTTACATCTAACTCTCTCCTGCTTGTTATCCATACATTTATATTTTTCTTTAAATATATGGGGAATGAAAGGCTCTATCCAGCTTTATGAATGCCTTTCTATGTAATATATTAAAGAAAATAGTATTCCATTTTGTTAGCTTGTAAGTAATGTTCTTAGGAATATTTCTGTCTTGCACATTATAGGTTCAAGGAATATAAGGAAAAAAAAATAAAATGCAGCTGAGCAATCTCCCCAAAATTGGGAACCTTGGGGCTTTTTTTCTTCAAAAGATGTGCACCAAAGTAAGCAGTACAGGGCCTGTGACCAAAATAACATATTTATAAGCACTTGATGCTTTCAAACTGTGGTGCTGGAGAAGACTCTTGCAAGTCCCTTGGGTAGCAAGGAGATCAACTAGTCAATCCTAAAGGAAATCAACCCTAAATATTCATTGGAAGAACTGGTGCTGAAGCTCCAATACTTTGGTCCCTGATGGGAAGATCCGACTCATTGGAAAAGACCCTGATGCTGGGAAAGATTGAGGGCAAGAAGAGAAGATGATGACAGAGGATGAGATGGTTTGATGGTATCAGTGACTCAGTGGACATGAGTTTGAGCAAGCTGTGGGAGATGGTGAAGGACAGGGATGCCTGGTGTGCTGCAGTTCATGGGGTTGCAGAGTTGGACATGACTGGGCCACTGAACAACACATAAGATAGAGAAAAAGGCCTATTTATCAAGAACAAAACTTTGAGGAATTACACCCCAGAAGCTCTGTACTCATTCAGAGCAAACCCATTTAAAATTGGAAACAACTTAAATCCAAAGGAAATTTTAAATCAATTATAATGCATTAAAGTTTAATGACACATTGCTGGATCATAAGGCAGTTCTATTTCCAGTTTTTTAAGGAATCTTCGCATTGTTCTCCATAGTGGTTGTACAAGTTTGCATTCCCACCAACAGTGTAAGAGGGTTCCCTTTTCTCCACACCCTCTCCAGCATTTATTGCTTGTAGACTTTTGGATCGCAGCCATTCTGACTGGCGTGAAATGGTACCTCATTATGGTTTTGATTTGCATTTCTCTGATAATGAGTGATGTTGAACATCTCTTCATGTGTTTGTTAGCCATCTGTATGTCTTCTTTGGAGAAATGTCTATTTAGTTATTTGGCCCATTTTTTGATGGGGTCATTTATTTTTCTGGAATTGAGCTGCAGGAGTTGCTTGTATATTTTTGAGATTAATTCTTTGTCAGTTGCTTCATTTGTTATTATAAACGTAAGACCAGAAACTATAAAACTCCTAGAGGAGAATATAAGCAAAACACTCTCCAACATAAATCACAGCAGGATCCTCTATGACCCACTTCCTAGAATATTGGAAATAAAAGCAAAAATAAACAAATGGGACATAATTAAAATTAAAAGCTTCTGCACAACAAAGGAAACTATAATCAAGGTGAAAAGGAAGCCTTCAGAATGCACTACAATTTGAAAGCATCAGTTATTCGGTGCTCAGCCTTCTTTATGGTCCAACTCTAACATCCATACATGACTACTGGAAAAACTATAGATTTGACTAGACAGACCTTTGTCAGCAAAGTGATGTCCCTGTTTTTCAATATGCTGTCTAGGTTTGTTGTAGTTTTACTTCCAAGGAGCAAGTTTTTTTTTGTTTGTTTGTTTTATTTCATGGCTTCAATCTCTGTCCTCAGTGATTCTGGAGCCTAAGAAAATAAAATCTCTCACTGCTTGCCTGATGACATTTCTAGTTGTTATAAATTAGTGTGGGAGGATTGCTATTAGTGTCTCATTGTTAGAAGCCAGGGATGATGCTAAGAAGTCAACAATACATTGGAGAAACCTCTCAAACAAGGAGGTATCCTGCCCAAAATGCCGAATGGATCAAACCTGAGAAACTCTGCTAACAATACACATTCTAAAATTTTTAATGTCAATTTAGGGTCAATATTGTACTACTTTACACTTCAAACTTCATAACTAGCCCTTTGCATTTCCTATATAATGTGTCTTTTTGTCTGACTGCTTTTAAATTTGCTCTTTATCTTTAGTTTTTAGCAGTTTGATAGAGTTTGTTTGAAGTATTCATATATCTATGTACTTGTTTTCTAAAAGTTAGTGTATGAAGATTTATTAGGCAAGGTCCTCTCTCTGTTACAGTCTTGTCAAATTCCCTTTGTATTTTAAACAGTTTAGTTGCTTTTCTTTCTGTTTTTTTTTTATGCTATGCATAAATGTTACACAGATATTTTTTTCTGCACCAAGCTTTTTACAATGAAATATTTCTTCTTTGTCTTCTTTAAATGCTTTTATTTTCACTCTACTTTGATATTAATATAATTTTAAAATTAAAATTGTTTTTGTTTGCATTTAAATTTCACACATTTGTGTGTGTGTGTTCTCAGTCATATTCCTCACTTTGCAACCCCATGGACTGTCACACGCCAGATTCCTCTGTCCATGGAATTTTGCAGGCAAGTATATGGGAGTGGGTTGCCACTTCCTACTCCAGGGATCATCTCAACCCAGGGATTGAACCTATGTCTCCTGTATCTCCTGCATTGCAAGCTGATTATTTACCAAGGTACCATCAGGGTTCCCTCATCGATTTACACATGGCTTTATTTTTAAGAATCTTTCTGATAACCCCCATTTCTGATCTTAATGAATTTTTAAAGTTTTTTCACTAAATACAGTCTGCACCATATTTGATTAAAAGTTTTACTATATGATTAACACTATTTCATTCTTTAATATTGATTAAGAATATATGTTATATATATATATGCTGCTCCTGCTGCTAAATCACTTCAGTCGTGTCTGACTCTGTGCGACCCCATAGACGGCAGCCTACCAGGCTCCCGCATCCCTGGGATTCTCCAGGCAAGAACACTGGAGTGGGTTGCCATTTCCTTCTCCAATGCATGAAAGTGAAAAGTGAAAGTGAAGTCGCTCATATATATGATCATTTGTTTTAGGTTTGGTGTTATTAATAAAAGCTTGTTTTTATTTCTCTACTTCCTGACATGTGTATTGTTTGAATTAAAAAATTTCAAAGGATCCTAAAAAGATCATCTCAGGTAGTATCTATATTCAGTTCAGTTGAGTAGCTCAGTCGTGTCTGACTCTTTGCGACTTCCCTGTCTATCACCAACTCCCAGAGTTCACTCAAACTCATGTCCATCGAGTCAGTGATGCCATCCAGCCATCTCATCCTCTGTTGTCCCCTTCTCCTCCTGCCCCCAATCCCTCCCAGCATCAGGGTCTTTTCCAATGATCTATATTATGAAGTTATTTTTTAATTAAATAAAGAAATAAGCCCTGAATATTCATTGGAAGGACTGATACTGAACTTGAAGCTCCAATACTTTGGTTACCTGATGTGAGGCTCCTACTCATTGAAAAACAGCCTGATGCTGGAAAAGACTGAGGGCAGAAGAAGGAGGCAACAGAAGATAAGATGGTTGGGTAGCATGATCAACACAATGGGACATGAGTTTGAACAAACTCCAGGAGATAGTGAAAGACAGGGAAGCCTGGCATGCTGTAGTCCTTGGGGTCACAAAGAGTTGGACATGGCTTAGTGACTGAACAAGAACAAGAAGTTAATACTATGAGCCAAAGTTAATGGTAATTACTTCTTACTAATAACAGTTTATTCTTCCTTTCACCTCTTCTTCCTCTATTTCTTCATTGTTATCATTAATAAATTATGGTTTTCAAAAACTTTTCTGTGTAAAAACACATCTCCAAAGTGACCTCTAATGGTCCTAATGTTCCCCCACGGTAGTAACTCTAACAGGGAAGTGTTGCCACGTCTTAGAAGTGTACCGTTTCCTCTGGTTTATGATCCGTCTTTCCTACTGAGACCGTTAAGCATTTGGTAAATGAAATAGCTTCTCTAGGTCATAGAAGTGGTTAAATTTTGGCATAAAGCATCCAGCTCTCTAGTGTTACTTCTCTCACAAAGTGGAACCAATACTGTACAGCATTAATGACTTTGGAGACAGGAGGAAAAGGACAATGCTGTAGTCCGAATTTCTCATCTTACAGTGACTAAACTAAGATCCACATTGGCTGTTTGACTTGTTTTATCTGACATACTCACTCATGATGAAGTTTAGATAAATATTAGTCCTTTTTCTCCAGAAGTTTATCAAAGAGAATATATTTAACAGGTAACGAGTTGCTTATAGAAATACACAGGACAATTTTCTAGAAAAAATATAAATTACAAAAAAATTGAATCAGTAAGAACTTTAAAGCCCAAGAAGACCAATTTTTGCACTCCCTCAAAAAATTTAAATTGTAGATAAGCTATTTCTATTTTATGTAAACTGTTCTGGAGCAAATAAAAAATGCAAAACTACTCACATACTTTTATATTGGTAGTATAATTCTGTGTCTCAGTTTGAATTCTCTAAAAGTAAGAGCCTAAGCCAAAACTTATGTGATGTACTTTTTTGAGGCTATAATACCAGGGAAACAAAGAATAAAGGAAGAAGAGGGAGAGAGATAAAGTAAATTCAAGGTGGCATGCTACTAAGCTTGCCACACATTAGTAAAATCCAAAAACAATACTACTGTGTGCCTGATTACACTGAATGTTCCTAGACTGGTTGAGTGAAGCTACTGTGTCTGGGAGTAGGCCTTCAGGGGGAGGAAGGGCAGCTCATGTATCTTCCCAGTCTTCCCCATGTCCTGTCTCTCATTAAAGTCCTTTCTGTTGTAGCTGTAGGTCATCCATACATGTGCAATTTGGTGGGGGTGGGGGGGGGAAGTTATTGGGCTTCTCAGAGCTTCTGAGATTGTGACCAGGTCAGATTTGAGTGCTAGAGCTGCTTCAGCTTCTACCAAGGTAGGGAAGATGAAGGCATATCCAAACACAATATTTGCTTTTAGAAGAAAGGAGGCAGCTGATGTGCTAGGGGATGAGAAAACTGCCATGGAAGACCAGGTTTTATAATGTTGGATGATTTTGGCATTTATGGTCATAAAACCATGGGACAAGCAGTTGAAATGCTGTTTTTACAAAGAAACCTTGATGTAAAAATGTTTTATGAAGTATAAGCAAAATGACTCCAGTAGCAGAGTAAATTATATCATGATTAGGTCATATGAAGGTTTAAATGTCTGCATATTCTTTGATACTTCTTTCACTGAAGAATTGGGCTTTATGTCTCCTTCCTGAAATTAAAGCATAGAGAGGTGGGAGGAGTTTGTGATTATTTTGATAAATACAGATTGGCAAAAGTAAAGTTGTATTACTTTCAGGGCTAAGTAATAAAAGGCACACAGCCCCTACTTCTCTTGGGATATTTTTTCTGTGGAAAGCCAGTTGCTATGGAAGAAATCCCAACAACTCTGAGACTGTTGTGGTGGAAAGACCACATGTAGAGAATATCCCAGCTAAGTGCAGCCTTTCTGTCATCCTACTAGACATGGAGTGACACCCATTTTGGAGCCTCCTGACCGGCGCATCTGCCAGCTGAGTACCACTCAGCTGATGCCACAAGGAGCACAGGGATTGCCCGGCCACTTTCTGCCCAGATTTTCAGCCACTGAATTTGTGACCATAATAAAATGCTTGTTTGTTTTTTTTCCCACTATGCTTGTTGGTTTTTTCCCACTATTGTTTCTTGTTCAGCAGTCATAACGAGAATAGATGGGTTTATCTCAGGAAAGAAAGATTAATGGTAATGGTAACAGATTAAATGTAATGGTAACAGATTAAATGAGAAAATCTATATCATTCATTGGTGGATGCTGAGAAAGTATTTGATGAAATACAATAAGTAGTACCAATTAAAAAATGCAAGTAAGCTAATAACAGAAAGGATCTTTAAAATGTGGCAGAATGAACAATATAATTATAACAAATGTCAGTATTTCATATTTATGATGTAACTAGGATTCTTCCTTACCGTGATCTGAATATTTGAGGTCCAAGGAGATGATATTAGAATGTGGAGCCTTCAAAGGTGATTCAGTCATGACAATGGAGTCCTCATGAATGCAGTTAGTGCCCTTTTAAAGGAAGCTCCAGAGCACTAGTTCATCCCTTCCACTGTGGAAAGATACAGTGAGACGTCTGAGACCTGAACGGGGTCCTCATCAGACTACACTGGCACGCTGACCTGGACTTCGGCCTCTAGAACTGTGATAAATGAATATCTGATGTTTATAAGCCACCAAGTCTATGGTACTTTGCTATGGCAGCATGAGAAGAAAGAAGCTCTCAATTAATAATAATTTAAAAAATATAAATAAATAGTTGAAAAGAATCAGTAAAAAATAAAGCAAGCCATTTTCAGAAAACCAAATGCAAATTATCAATGAACATTTGAAAATTTACTAAACCTCATTACTGATTACGGAAATACAACTCCAATGATATACCAGTGTTTTACCCATCAAACTTGAACATTTTAAATTATTGATGATAATCAGTGCTCAAAAGAACTTGGGTGGACAGATACTCTTATTCTCATCTGGCATAAATGTAAACAGCTACTGTTATATCAGAAAGTGATTTGAGAAACATTTTTTAAGAAGAAAATGCAAATAGCCTTTGACATAACTTCTAACAATTTGCCCTGAAAAGAAAAAAAAAGTGTGTATGTTTGTGTGTGTATACATATAAAATGACATTAATAGCAAGCACATTTTGTATAATGGCAAAATACTACAAAAATCTTAATAATTGTGTTTGTCAAGAGAGAAATAGCTAAATGATTAAGTTACTGCAGAATTCTATACAAAGTTTTAAGACAGAGAGAGATATGCAAGGGTATTTAATCCATAGTGTCAAATAAAATGAAAGTAGAACTATGCATAAGTTCATTAAAAAGCATCCCAAATATGGACACACCTTGGAGACATTGCAAGTTCGTTCCAGACCACTGGCATAAAGTTAATGGCACAGTAAAGTGAGTCACATGAATTTTCTGTTTTCCCAGGGTATATAAAATTATGTTTGTACTATATTACAGCCTAGTGAGTGTACAATAGTATTATGTCCAAAAAAAAGTCATGTACATATCTTAATTAAAAAATACTTTATTGCTAAAAAATGCCAATTTTCATCTCAGTCTTTAGTGAACCATAGTAGTAACATCAAAGATCACCGATCACAGATCACCATAACAAATATAATAATAATGAAATACCAAAATGTGACACAGAGACATGAAGCAACCAAATGCTATTGGAAAAATTGTGCCAAAAGACTTAACTCAATGCAGGGCTGCCACACACTTTCAATTTGTACAAAACACAGTATCAGCACAGTGAATAAAGCAAAGTTCAATAAAGCCAGGTATGCCTGCATTTGCATATATTCCATAGTCATAATTATGCAGGCAATTTCTGAAAAGAAGCGCCCAAATTCTTTTTTCTTTTCATTTTTATTGGAGTATAGCTGATTTACAATGCTGTGTTAGTTACTACTGTACAGCACAGTGAATCAGCTATACATATGTCCACCCCCTCTTTTAGTTTTTTAATTTTTTCCCCATACAGGCCATTATGGAGTGCTGAGTAGAGTTCCCTGTGCTCTACAGTAGGGCCTTTTTAATTATCTGTTTTATAGTAGTGTGTATACGTCAAAATAATCTCGAGTCTTATCCATGTTTCCTTTTGGGGAGGATGGTAGGTTGGAAGTTTTGGAACTATGTGGAAAGAAATGTTTTAAAGACTTTTATTTGAATTTTTGTTTAATGTACATACATAGAAATACTTATTTCATAGTTAAAAATTTAGCAAGCCAACAAACCAAACACACAAAACAAAACCCCGTAACTTTGCGATGCAAACACCTAGATTGTTAGCTACAGTGACAGTCCAGAATGCAGGCCTCTGGCTTTTCCCCTTCCAGCTGCTTACTGCTCCCAGATTCTAATCGGTATAAGTGTTTTCTCCTCATCTGGCTTTTGTGGAATGAAGACTGAGCACACTGATATTATGATACCAACATAGCTTCTCAGACAAAAACATGGTCCAGTCCTTTCAGGTTTATAGAGGACAAGAACATTTTTTCCCCCTGTTATCCCACTTTCCCTTGCTGCTCATGGGCCTTTTAAATAAAACAAAACATTTTTTGTTTGTTCTGGTTTTATGTCGGATAGTGTTCTTTCGTGTCTCATTTTTTTATGCTGCTTTTGGTCTACTTTCTCAGCCCGCTCTGGCCCTGCCAAACAACCTACAATGAGTGTTTTAACTAAGACCACTTCAAAAACAGCCCTCTGAGCCATCACTCTCAGGTTGCCTTTCGAACCTTTAATTTGCCTGCTTTAATTTCTTTTTATGATATTATTAAAAATCTGATTTTCACGTTGAAACTGTGTTTCTGTTTTGCTGATTCTGTTCTCTTAGGGCCCCGATTAACAAAATGGATGTTGTCCTCCCTTTGGTGTGTTTTTCCTCCTTCACACCCCCATCTTCTCTCATCATGTGAGTTCCTTTTATTAATACATCCAGTTTCTCACCTGAGAGCTCAGATACACTCTGCAAGTCAAGAGTCTGGATATTTCAGAAGACACACTCATCAGAAGACATTCATCATTGGTTATCTCATCTATCAATTCAACACCTGCTAAGGCCTGGAACCATACTTGGTATTCTGTTTTAAGTGATCCATTCACAAATTCCCCTCCATTATTTCAACACCACCTACTTACTTCCTCCCTCCCAACTAAGCATCCATCTGTAGTCTTATTATCCTGTTTCCTATTGGACACATGCTGCTATAGACTATGCACCCTGCCAAGTTTAATTATTGTGCTCAAAGCTTCTCTTCTTGTTAATGATGCTTCAGTGATTTTATCAGTATTCTGTCTCCTTTCAACAGTATGAGTGGTCTCCTCTTTCTTCCTGCAGTTCTGCTTCTCTGAGATCCTCCTCACACTTTTTTTCATGATGAGTGATGATAGTAGAAAATGAGATCAGGTAAAATGTTACCCTTTCCACTATACATCTCTTCTTGTGCACCTTTGTATTTATAGATATAATAAGGTCTTAGTCTTGATGACTTTTCAGTAGCCTTGGAATCCATAAAAGAATTAAAATGGTTTCTCTCTTACCCTTTGAATAAGTAAAATTAACACTGCATAAATACTAATGGTCATCTTTCTTACTGCTGATGAGACATAAAGCAGAAAGAACACAGAAACACTTTAAAATGATTTTTCATGCTGGAAAGTTCCACAATGCTCAACTCCTTATGAATCTGTTTACTATGGAACATACACATTCAAATAAAATTTTTAAAAGAGTCACCTCCCTGTGATAGGCATAATAATGCCACTCCCCTAAATGAAAGTGAAAGTGGCTCAGTCGTGTCCGACTCTTTGTGACTCCATGGACTGAATTCTCTAGGCCAGAATACTGGAGTGGGTAGCCTTTCCCTTCTCCAGGGGATCTTCCCAACCCAGGGATTGAACCCAGGTCTCCCACATTGCAGGTGGATTCTTTACCAGCTGAGCCACCAGGGAAGCCCAAGAATACTGGAGTGGTAGCTTATCCCTTCTCCAGGGGATCTTCCTGACCCAGAGATTGAACCAGGGTCTCCTGCATTGCAGGCGGATTCTTTACTAACTGAGCTATGAGAGAAGCCCCTATGTCCTCACTCTAAATAAGGGACCTGTGAATACTGTACCTTACATACAAAAGGGACCTTGCAGGTGTGATTAAAGTTCAGGATCTTAAGGTGGGGAGACTAATATTATTTAGTTTAGACCAGTGTAATCACAAGAATCTAAATGTGGAAGGAGGCAGGGGAATCAGTTTCTTAGCCCTTTGGTATGGGGAAGAGAACACTGCCATTGCTGTGTTTTGAAGATGGAGGAAGGAGTGTGAGCCAAGGAATGCAGACCTCTAGAAACTAGGAAAGGCAAAGGGATGAATTCTCCCCCAGAGCCTCGGAAGGACCACACCCTGGCCAACACTGATTAAAGCCCAGATTGGACTTCTGACATCCAGGACTGGAAGATAATAAATCTGTGTTGTTCTAAGCTACTAATACAGGGTAATTTGTTTCAACAGTAACAGGAAACATACTGCCCAAAGAGGCAGTTTCAAGAAGTGATTTAATGGAGTAGTAGAAACATCCAGCTAAGATCCTATAGAGTAAAATAGACTCAAATTACTTCTCGCTTGCCCCTTCCCAAATGAGGTTCATTTTTATTTCAACAACCTAAATGTCCAGCAACCATTTTTACCCTTAGGCTGAACTTCCTTTAATATCTTCAGCAATTCACCACCTCTGTCCACAGTTGCAACAATGACCTCAGTCCTATGATATAGAAAAATCCCTAACCTTTCTTACTTTCTCCTTCTTCAGTCAAGTGGAGTCTGAACCTTGGGGGCCTTTCCCTTTATTGGAGCAATAAATTCTTGCATTGAGATGAAAACTTGTTTTTACAACCAGTTCCTTTTTTAATGATAGCAAAACCTACCACAAGGCCAGTTGAGGCCTGAGTTGCCAGAAGTACAACGTCTGCAATTTCAAGTAAAACCCATTCCACCAAATACATTGATTTCTGTGGAAATAAATATTTCCATTAAAACACAAGGATACTCAGGAAATAAAGCATTAAGCACTCCTTATGCAATTTTGTTTTTCTAGCTTAGCAGTTTTATAGTGTTCTCAAGTCCTTTTGGACTGAGCCTCTATTCCAATATCCTGTATCATTGTTTGTTAGGCTATTTTAGTTGCTTCATGGCATACTAAGTAAAAATTATGCTGTTAACCTTCCTTCTCCCCATTACTATCTTTTTAAACAATGAAACAAAACTGCTTGCTGCTGTAATTTTCCATATTTTAGCCTGTATTATTTATTGCATGCTACTGGCATAGGTCGGAGAAGGCAATGGCACCCCACTCCAGTACTCTTGCCTGGAAAATCCCATGGATGGAGGAGCCTGGTGGGCTGCAGTCCATGGGGTCGCTAAGAGTTGGACACGACTGAGCGACTTCCCTTTCACTTTTCACTTTCATACATTGGAGAAGGAAATGGCAACCCCCTCCAGTGTTCTTGCCTGGAGAATCCCAGGGACGGGGGAGCCTGGTGGGCTTCTGTCTATGGGGCCGCACAGAGTCGGACACAACTGAAGCGACTTAGCAGCAGCTGCAGCAGCACTGGCATAGGTGTATTTCATTCCAAACTAGATCTGAATGAAAGAAATAGCTCTTTTCCTCATTTCATTCAAAACTATTAATTCAGCCATTCACTTGAAAAAGGTTAATTGGAAATTAATTGGCTAAACCTTGGGTGTATATTGACATGCTAGGATTTACAGTGATTACAATTTCAAAGAAAGTGTAATGTCTACGGGTCCTGCCTTCAAAGTGCTTACTTGCACCTTTTACATGTATTAAATAGTTAACTAATATTCTACAGTGTAATGATCACACACACAAAATTCATGGTGGATATTCCCTGCTGGTTCAGTGGTGAGGACTCTGCTCTAACTGTCGAGGGCCTGGGTTCAATCCCTGGTCAGGTAACTAAGATCCCACAAGCCACGCAGCCAAAAATAAACAAAGCAAAAACAAGAAACTTAAAATTATGGCAAATATATTAACAATGACATGTTTTCCTCATCTCACTGGCTTGCTAATCTTTCTTCTCATTAAAACAGATGATATGCTCCCCAAAGTTCAGGTTTTGATGTCTTTTCCTTCCCATGTAGCCAAGGTTAGCGTGATGTTGTATATACTTTAGAGCTGAGTCTTACTTCAAGTTGCAGATAACTGAAACCCTTATCACTTCTTGCCCCAAATAATTTCCCAGGTCAGTCTGATTTTCATGGCTTCGCTCTTCCTCTCACACAGCTGTATGTCATTGCTTCCGAAGTGTGACTCTGTGGTTGTCTTTTTAAGAGACTCAACATCAACCTTTGACAATCAAATAAATATGTATTTCTTATCTTAGCATTTAAGATGCTGCACAATCTATTTTTAGCCAACTCTGAAAGGATTTTGAGGTTTTGTTCTTTATGAAAACTTGACACCCCAGGGCCACGAAACCACACACATTCCCTTTGTTTGCTTGTCTTCCAAGTACCGTGTGTCTCTTGCTGCCTTTACTCGATGGTCATCTTTTTTTCATCTCTCCCTTACCAGTAAATCACAATATCTGCTGGTTTTCCTTTCCCTTTGCTCTTTCATGAAATATTTGGAAGTCTCTCTTTCCTCAGAGCCCTTCTGTTTTAACAATCTTAACACACATCAATTTGGATTTTATTCATTTATTCACTGAATATGTTCACATGTAATCAATATTTATAAAAGGACTCTTTATGTGTATGGGGCTACTTCAGCAAACGAGGAATTCCTGCTCTCCTGTAGCTTATATTCTTGTGGAAGAGACAGATAATCAGCAACAAAATATATATTAGGTGGTGATAGGTAATAATAAGAAAAACAAAGAAAAAGAAGGAGGCTGAAGGGTGGAGGCAATGCCGAGCTGTTTTGAATAAAGTAATTTGGTCTGGAGATGCTTCTCTCATAATTGACATTTCATGTGAGGCCCCAGTGAAGCAATGAGCCACACAGCTGACTGGGGGAGGCTGCAGGTACCACAAAGCTTGAAGTGTGAACACTGGAACAGCAACATGGTCACTGCAAAAACATGGAGTTTATTCTAACTGAACGGTGATGGCATTGGAGAGCTGAGCCAACAGAAGTGATGCCAGATGATCTAACGTCTGAAAGAGCATCTGGGCTGCTTTGTCCAGATTATAAGTTGGGAGCAGGAATGGAAGCGGGGAGATCCACTGGGAAGATAGACAATAATTCAGATGCTCTGAAGGAAGCAGCATCAGTAAAGAAGGATTCAAGGATTCAGGCTTCAGTAAAGAGAGCTGGCTATGTTGGAGAGAGAATGAATAGGGGGTAAAACTGTGGAGGTTAAGACGCCGTTCTGCAATGAGGAAGATGTGTGATTTGGCTGTTTGAATATTTTTAGTATTTGTTTACCTATTTCTTCAGCCATTATCCAGTGAAAAAATACTCATTTATTTTAAAGAAAGATAATGTTATAGCTTCAGTAGATATCTACACTTTTGTACTTGCACATCACATATAAGTGCTGAGACGGATTTTTCTTGAAGGCAATGAAATGAAGTACCAGAGTCGTCTTCTCCTCAAACTTGGCTCTGTAAATGCTTTGGAGGAGAAGGGAAAGACAAGCAGTAATTTGAAAGCATTTCTGATCTATTGCCTACATGGACCTCAGAAAGAAAGTGGCTTTAGTAATGAATTTTTTTTTCTATCTAAATAAATATGTGTGTCTCTAAGTTATCAATTTTCACTTGTAATTTTGTATTCTTTCCCTTAAAAGGCTCCATGTATTATATAGTAAATTATACAGATAAATGTGTGGAGTATTTAAGCAGTTACATAAATCATGTAATTTTATGTATGTGTACTATGTTTATACTGTGGTATAAATGTGACGTGCCCATATTGACATTTCAATCATAAACACCACAGTTTATCCATTCTTTTCTTTTTGGAAAATTAGCTTGTTTTAAAACTTTTTGCTGTTCAAAAAAATGGATATGATGATAGATAGACACCTTGTACCCTTTGCTTGAGTTTATCTAGCAATATCATTGAATTTTCAAATACAAGACCACTCAATGTGCCTGAACTGATTTACACTCTGTTTGGCAGGTTGAGAACATTTCTTGTTTTAACATAATTCCTTTGATTGCTAATTGTGGCGCGCAGAAAATGGACCCCCTCCCCAGATGTCCATGCCCTAATCACCAGAACCTGTGAATATGTTGTGTAGCGAAGGGGAATCAGGATGGCAGATGAAATTACTGTAGTTATCAGCTGACACTGAGAACAGGAGATTGGCTGGGATTACCCAGGGGGATGCAATTTAATCACAAGCTTTCTTAAAAGTAGGAGGAGGCAGAAGAGATGCAGAGAGATTGTTGTGTCAGGAAGTCCAGTTCCTGCACTCCTGGCTTTGAAGATGAGGGGAGCCCAGCCAAGGGAGCAAATGACCTGTAAAAGTTGGAAAAGGTAAGGAGAGTTTCTGAGAGGGGAGGGACCCTGCAGCCACCTTGACCCAGTGAGGTCTTTGTTGGACTTTCTTCTATTAGACTTTAAAGTAAGAAATTGTGTTATTTTAAGCCACTACATTCATAGTAACTTTTTTTAAAGTCGTAGAGAACTAGAGTGCTAATAAATGACAACCTCTTTTCACGTATTTGTTACTCGTTCAGGTTTCTCATTGTGTGAGTGTACTGTCCTTCTCCACTCTTCATTTCTCTGTCAATATGTCTGTCTCTTTAAAATTAATATGCAGCAGATTTAGAAACATTTAAGATAAACTGTTTTTCAGTTAGTTCAGTTCAGTTCAGTTGCTCAGTCATGTCTGACTCTTTGCGACCCCATGAACCACAGCATGCCAGGCCTCCCTGTCCATCACCAACTCCCGGAGTCCACTGAAGCCCACGTCCATCGAGTCTCTGATGCCATCCAACCATCTCATCCTCTGTCATCCCCTTCTCTTCCTGCCCTCAATCTTTCCCAGCATCAGGGTCTTTTCAAATGAGTCAGCTCTCTGCATCAGGTGGCCAAAGTACTGGAGTTTCAGCTTCAACATCAGTCCTTTCAATGAACACCCAGGACTGATCTCCTTTAGGATGGAATGGTTGGATCTTACAGTTCAAGGGACTCTCAAGAGTCTTCTCCAACACCACAGTTCAAAAACATCAATTCTTCGGCGCTCAGCTTTCTTTATAGTCCAACTGTCACATCCATACATGACCACTGGAAAAACCATAGCCTTGACTAGATGGACATTTCTTGGCAAAGTAATATCTCTGCTTTTCAATATGCTATCTAGGTTGGTCATAACTTTCCTTCCAAGGAGTAAGTGTCTTTTAATTTCATGGCTGCAATCACCATCTGCAGTGATTTTGGAGCCCAGAAAAATAAAGTCAGCCAGTGTTTCCACTGTTTCCCCATGTATTTGCCATGAAATGATGGGACTGGATGCCATGATCTTAGTTTTCTGAATGTTTCTGTTATGTAAACTGTATTTTAAAGTGCTTTTCAATTTACTTTTTTTCCTGCACAAAAAGACTGTTTTGAAGTATTTTGGGGTTGTAAACTGATAATTTTATAAAATTAAAAGTTAAAGAGCTGTGTTCCTTTTTGGGCTTTAATGTTAGTGTAAAAATTTCATCAATACATTTAAGTCTAGTCACTCTTAACAATCACTTATAGAGGTCTGAATAATTCTCAGTCTTATTTACAACTTAGTTAAGCTCCTTCAGATATTTGGAAGTGCATTTGTAAAGTAAACATATTTAATATAATTTTAAGTACTTTATTAAGCAGCTGTTCAAATTAAGAAACAAAACATTTCTAAGTGCTAAAATAACTCTTATGCCCCAATGGAAATAAACATAGTCAATGCCTTCATCTTCATTTCTAATACCAATATCTGATAAAAGAAACCATGGGTTCTTAAAGTAATGGCTGATTCTAGGTCCAGACATGACATATACAAAATGAACCTGGAAACTGTTAGTGCCACAAATTAAGGCCATGATTATTAAAACATGCATATGTGTGCACAAGCCAATGGCCAGATCACAGGATCTGACTGAACGAGCTTTTAATGCTTAAAGCTGGAACAATTTGTGCAACAAAATAAAGAAGCATGGGATTATAACCCAGGATATAAAATAAATATCCATGATTCCATACTGAACTAAATGATCAAATACAAATGGGAGTTGGGAGAACAGACCCTACCATGCAGAAAAATTCCCATGATTTATATAGCATTTTCCCCATCACAGAGGTGGAGCATAATTCCTGATTTTTTAAAATGTGGGCTTCACATAGTAACCTCCTTTCAAAGAGTGCCATTTGGAAAAGGGGTCTGGGTGGGCAGTGGTGGAGAGAAAGTGCCTGTGAAGAGATTGGCTTTGAATTGCAGAAACTTAACAACACTCTCAGCCAAGAGACCAAGGTTAACATCAGCAGTGACAAATTATTTTGATAGTGTGACGTGATGAGAATGACAGTAGAGTTTGTGGTCTTATTCCCCAAACCCACACTCTTGGTCTAATTATGAGAAAAAACATCAGATAAATCCCAATTGAAAGACACTGTACTAAATACCTGATCAGGGTTACTCAAAACTGTCATCAAAAAAAGAAAAACCTGAGAAATGCCCACAGTCTAGAGTTGCTTAATGAGACATGACTACATGTAATCCATGGAACATAAAAAGATGTTGGGTTCAAACTAGTGAAATATGAATAAATTATGAGCTTTATTAATAATGTATTACTATTGGGTCATTGGTTACGACAAATGTACAAAGTTAATGTAAGAGGTTAATAATAGGGGAAATGATGTGGGCCACATGGGAATTCTCTGTAGTACGTAACTTTCGTAGATCTAAAACTTCTTTAAAAATCCTCCAATGTATACAGCAGACAATATGTATATAGCAGGTAATATGGTGGACCTAAAATTCTCCTAAAAGTGTACTTGGATTATCAATTTAATATTCTAAATTTAAGTCAACTATGCATTAAGTAGCATTAAGTTCCAGGTACTGGAGACACAGCAAATGTATCAATTGTTCACTCAGCTGTGTCCAACTCTGCAACTCCGTAGACTGTAGCTGTCTAGGGTCCACTCTCCACGGGATTTTCCCAGCAAGAATACTGAAGTAGATGAATCAGTTCAGTTCAGTCACTCAGTCATGTCCAACTCTTTGGTAAACCATGGACTGCAGCATGCCAGGCCTCCCTGTCCATCACCAACTCCAAGAGTTTACTTAAACTGAGTTGAGTTGGTGATCCAGTCATCTCATCCTCTATTGTCCCCTTCTGCTCCCACCTTCAATCTTTCTCAGCATAAAGGTCTTTCCCAGTGAGTCAGTTCTTTGCATCAGGTGGCCAAAGCATTGGAGTTTCAGCTTCAACATCAATCTATCTAATGAATATTCAGGGCTGATTTCCTTTAGGATGGACTGGTTGGATCTCCTTGCAGTCCAAGGGACTCTCAAGAGTCTTCTCCAACACCACAGTTCAAAAGCATCAATTCTTCAGTGCTCAGCTTTCTTCACAGTCCAACTCTCACATCTATACATGACCACTGGAAAAACCATAGCTTTGACTAAATGAGCCTTTGTTGGCAAAGTAATTTCTCTGCTTTTTAATATGCTGTCTTAGTCAGTCATAACTTTTCTTCCAAGGAGCAAGTGTCTTCATTTCATGGCTGAAGTCACCATCTGAAGTGATTTTGGAGCCCCCAAAAATGAAGTTTCACTATTTCCATTGTTTCCCCAACTATTTGCCATGAAGTGATGGGACTAGATGCTATTATCTTAATTTTCTGAATGTTGAGTTTTAAGCCAACTTTTTCACTCTCCTCTTTCACTTTCATCAAGAGGCTCTTTAGTTCCTCTTTTACTTTCTGCCATAAGGATGGTTTTATTTGCATATCTGAGGTTATTGATATTTCTCCCAGCAATCTTGATTCCAGCTTGTGCTTCATTCAGCCCAGTGTTTCTCATGATGTACTCTGCATATAAGTTAAACAAGCAGGGTGACAATATACAGCCTTGACATACTCCTTTACCAATTTGGAACCAGTCTGTTGTCCCATGTTCAATTCTAACTGTTGCTTCCTGACTTGCATACGTATTGCTCAAGTGGCAGGTCTGGTGGTCTGGTATTCCCATCTTTTTCAGAATTTTCCATAGTTCGTTGTGATCCACACAGTCAAAGGCTTTGGCATAGTCAATAAAGCAGAAGTAGATGTTTTTCTGGAACTCTCTTGCTTTTTTAATGATCCAGCAGATTTTGGCAGTTTGATCTCAGATTCCTCTGCCTTTTTTTTTTTTTTCCTCTAAATCCAGTTTGAACATCTGGAGGTTCACGTATTGTTGAAGCCTGGCTTGGAGAATTTTGAACATTACTTTAGCAGCGTGTGAGATGAGTGCAATTATGTGGTAGTTTGAGCATTCTTTGGCATTGTGTTTTTTGGGGATTGAAATGAAAACTGACCTTTTCCAGCCATGTGGCCACTGCTGAGTTTTCCATATTTGCTGGCATATTGAGTGCATCACTTTCACAGCATTATCTTTTAGGATTTGAAATAGCTCTACTGAATTTCCATCATCTCAACTGGCTTTGTTCTTAGTGATGCTTCCTAAAGCCCACTTGACTTTACATTCCAGGATGTCTAGCTTTAGATGAGTGATCACACCATCATGATTATCTGGGTAATGAAGATCTTTTTTTGTATAGTTTTTCTGTGTATTCTTGTGACCTCTTCTTAATGTCTTCTGTTTCTGCTTCAAACAGCTCAATTACCTAAAAAATTTTGTTTATATGTAGGATATGCACTAAGAGATTTTTGCTTAGTGATTGTTTAAGAAATAAAGCATGCCTAAAGGAAGATGGCGGAGAAGGCAATGGCACCCACTCCAGTACTCTTTGCCTAGAAAATCCATGGACAGAGGAGCCTGGTAGGCTGGTGTCTATGGGGTAGCTAAGAGTCGGACACGACTGAGCGACTTCACTTTCACTTTTCACTTTCATGCATTGGAGAAGGAAATGGCAACCCAATCCAGTGTTCTTGCCTGGAGAATCCCAGGGGCGGGGGAGCCTGGTGGGCTGCCATCTCTGGGGTCACACAGAGTCGGACACGACTGAAGCGACTTAGCAGCAGTAGCAGCAGCAGCAAAGGAAGATGGAAAGGAAGATGATAATGATTGTTTTGAGTTTGTGTTCTTAACACTGCTATTTTATTTGTGTGAAATTTATTTTAAGACTTTTAGTATTAACAGTGTGACACATGTTTGTGTATGCAAGTTAATTCTAATTTACACCCTTGGGGACTTGATGTTCACAGTATCTTATTCAGGAATCCACACTTCAGAGGTGGTTAAACAGTGTATTATATGAAGCACCTCAAGCAGAAATCAACGCCTTAGAAGGTGGCAACTTAGCCCTGGTATGAGAATGTACATGAGAGAGGTTGTTTATTATTAGCATCAGGAGTGTTAGAAATAACTTTTATCAGTGAAATAAAGGTGTTAAACATGGAGAGTTGCTTAGGAAGAGTGTATATTACCCATGGTAATTGCATGAATGAGGTGTAAGAATTTAGCAAACTTGACAGTGGAGTATCAGTGTGAATTTTGGGTCCTATGACCATTTATTTCATGGAGAACTTTGTCACTTTGGCTTACTAAAGACCAAATCTTCCACCAGAGTCTTACTGAGTCTGCTTTCTGAGAGTCTTTTGTGAGGCTAATAGGAGAGTTCAGTTACTGAAAATATGGTCTAACTCCCATTTATTTTTACTTGCTAATATGTGCTTATGTGGGACACAGAGGAATTTAGTCTTAGACATGCTTTGATTTAACATACTAGTTGCTTAAGTTGTGAGAGGGTGGGCTCTTTTTGTACATTAGCAGGCTCTTCTAGAGTAGATGTTTAAAGACATTTTACTGTACTTAATCTTTTAAAAAGGTAAAATCATGATTTTTTTTAAATTTTATTTTATTTTTAAACTTTACAATATTGTATTAGTTTTGCCAAATATCAAAATGAATCCGCCACAGGTATACCTGTGTTCCCCATCCTGAACCCTCCTCCCTCCTCCCTCCCCATACCCTCCCTCTGGGTCGTCCCAGTGCACCAGCCCCAAGCATCCAGTGTCGTGCATCGAACCTGGACTGGCGACTCGTTTCATACATGATATTATACATGTTTCAATGTCATTCTCAAGGTAAAATGAACACATGTTAAAGATTTGATTTAATGAGGGGATCAAGATGATGTTAAAACTAGTTCAAAGGAAAATTCTAAGAACAGATACATAAATATGAAATATTGAAAAGAATATGCAAATAGAGGTAGGCTGGGAGCTCCCAAAATTTCCCTCAGACTCAGTGACTTGGTAGAAGACACACAGGACCCTACTCCATACTTTTGTATTATTACAATGAAGGGACATGTTTTACAATTGGCCAAGATAAAAGGAAAAAGTCCAGGAGAAACCAGGTGTCAACTTCCAGGTGACTCTTCCCAGTGAAGTCCCACAGGGGTGTGTTTAATTCTTCCGGTAACAGGGGTGAGGTGGAGCATACCTGACTGTTGGTATCCATGGATTTTTTTATGGGAGGTCAGTCATGTAAACGTGTACTGTCCATGTAACTGATCTCTGTGACTCAGACTCTAGCCCACCACCCAGAACAACATAAAAAGGCTTTCACCATAAATAGCGTCATTAGGATAAAGTTACCTAGTACAGAGTGGCCCAAAGCATTTTTAAAAAGTACACAAAACATTTTTATCAGGAAGAATATTCTATGAGCCCAAAGGTTATCTCCCTGGAACTGACCAAGAGCCAGTCTTTGTTTGGAACATGAAGGATTTGGGCACCTCAGGCCTGCTGAGTTAACTGGTTTCAACTTAAAATGTCAAAACCATCTTTTCAATGGGAGCAGGGAAAAGTTGTTCTTCTACCACGCTGGATTCATACTCAATAACTTTCCAGCGATACCAGTTATCTACAACTGGGAGTAAAATAGGTCCCACAGAATCAGATGACATTGAAAAAATATGTTAGAGACAAAGTATGTTAGAGGTGATGCACAGCTTTCTCAGGAAGCACAACTTTCCCCCAATATCCAAATGCAAATTGGTTTTGTTCAATGAACCACTCTTAGTATGCCTCATGCTGTTACTTTTATGTATTAACTCATACCTTTGCATTCAGGGTTATTGGACTAGAGCACTATTCTGATGATGAAGAGACCGTATTTCAGAGAAGTCTGTGTTCTTGTTCACATAAGAAAGTGAAACCATATTTCAAAAGTCAGTGCTTGTTCCATATGAATAAACTCTGGACCAGTCACAGACATTTAGGGATATAGATGCTAATATTTTTCAAAATAAGAAAAAAAAAAAAAAAAGATTCAATATTGACTCTTAAGTCTTTGCTAGTAGGCTAGACTACAGCTTGAGTAAGCTCAATTCTTTCTTCACTGAACGCATTCAGATAACCTCAGGGATCCTACCCAAATCCTCTCTGCTTAGTGTCTGAACACATAGGTGTAGCTTGTTACTGCAGTCCAGTGAAGGCAAACCTGAGCTACTCACTGGGCATTGTTCATACTAGCTGAGTGTTCCTTACTGTAATGATCATCCCTCGGTGAGTTCATGCAAAATATTTTGGAACTTAATGTTCACAAAATTACTGATTTCCAACCATATGATTTTCTCTTCTTTGAGAAGCATTTCAGAGTGTTGAGTGCCAATTATATCTCTAGCTTCCTGTTTCTCCAGGCTTGGCAGCTCTTCTCTTAAACTATCTCTGATAACAGCTTTCAATGCACTCTTTAAATTAGTAGTAAATTAGGAGGTTATTTTGCTAGCTGGTGCTTTGCTTGTATATTTTAAGTTATGTCTTCTCATAGGCTTCATTGAGAAAGGTATTGGAAAAAAAATTATGTCTTATATTTATCTAAAAAGATAGTTTGCTCATGGTGCTTATGAGTGTGTGTTTGAGGAAGATAAATGGATAGATTGTGTAATTTCCAACGTCATAAGAGATGCTATGAACATTATAGGAACAATGGCCTCACTTGCTAATGTGCAAGGAAAACTCATAGTTTTAGGGAGACATCCTTGAAACACAGTGAATCTGTGTGTAACTTTCATGTTTAGAAATGTGACAAGTCATTTTGTCCTTTGAAAAGATGGAGGGTGGGCTCTGGGCTTTTGAGAGATAGATGGATAATTATAGATATAAAAGCATGATACATTTGAGTAGGGGGCAAGGGGTTAATTATAAAGAATAGTTTGATATGGTCTCATTAATGTACGAATATATGTGCATAGAAAAGATCCAGAAGCCTATACATTGCAGAGTTAATAGTTTTTCTGTGTCTGTTGGAATAATGAATGGCTGTAATTTTCTTCCTTTTGCTCAATAATAAAGATTTCTAAGTATTCTATGATGAACATATCTTATTTCTTTTTAATAAGAAAGTGAACAGAAAATATCTGAGTCTAAATGAGGTGCAGGGAGAATAATTGAATATGTGTTATATCACCTCCCACGGTGGCAAATGTCTTCAGCTATAGAAAGAAAACAATGAGGTGGGTGGAATTGGGTTATATCTGGTATTTCATCCAGTTGCCCTAAAATCAAATTCTCACTTTGGTCTGTCACTGAGATCTTTCTATAGTTAAAAAGGCAGGAAATACAGTATTGGAAGCCTTAAACACTGCTACATGGTATTACTTTTTTTACTCCAAATCAGGCTCAAAAGAGGAACAAAAGGGATTTAATCCAGAACTACTGGAGCAACTTCTTCTATGGACTAGTCAGTCTGTATTGAGAGGGGGAGGTCAATTAATTCATGCAGAATTTCTCAACTTTGGCACTAATGACATTTTAGGCCAGATAATTGTGTTTTGAGGAGGGTTATGTGCATTAGTCAAGGCTATGGTTTTTCCTGTGGTCATGTATGGATGTGAGAGTTGGACTGTGAAGAAGGCTGAGCACCGAAGAATTGATGCTTTTGAACTGTGGTGTTGGAGAAGACAGGAGATCCAACCAGTCCACTCTGAAGGAGATCAGCCCTGGGATTTCTTTGGAAGGAATGATGCTAAAGCTGAAACTCCAGTACTTTGGCCATCTCATGCGAACAGTTGACTCACTGGAAAAGACTCTGATGCTGGGAGGGATTGGGAGCAGGAGGAGAAGGGGACAACAGAGGATGAGATGGCTGGATGGCATCACTGACTCGATGGACGTGAGTCTGAGTGAACTCTGGGAGTTGGTGATGGATAGGGGGGCCTGGTGTGCTGCGATTCATGGGGTCACAAAGAGTCGGACATGAATGAGCAACTGATCTGATCTGATCTGATGTGTGTTACAGAACACATCAGCAGCCTCCGCCTGCTAGTGCCAGCAGCAATACTCAAGTTGTACCAACCAAAGTGTCCAGAGACTCCCAAGTATTTCTTAGGACAGTATTACCCTTAGTGAGAACCAAAACCTTAATGAACACTTGTCTGTAATTTCTATACATGCAGGATTATTTTTGGCTGCATATGAAAGATTAAGCCCCAGATATTGATTACTTAAGAAGATAGACCGTTTCTTCTTCCTTATATAAGTAGGAATCTGAAGGTGGACAGTTCAGAGTTAGCATGGCCATTCCACGGTTATCAGGAACCCAGAGTTCTTCAAACTTACCTCCCGCATTTCTTACCTTGCCTTCCTTTCTGAAAGTTACCTCATAATTTGAATTTCTTGTGTTGACCAGATGTCCAGAGTAATTTTCCAGGCAAATATCAAGAGGAAAGGCAAAGAAGTCTGAGAACCCTGTCTTCCTTTCTCTTTCAAGAAACCTCATGGAAGTCCTACACTCTTTCACTTTCATCTCATTGACCAGAAAACTTGCCACACAGCTCCACTTAGATGCATAGAAGACATAAATGTAGTCTGCGGGCTAAGCACATCTCCAGATTTCTGGATGGGGTTCAGTTAGAAAAAGGGCAAAAGGATGTCGGGGTTACATTCTCTTAGCATTCTGCATAATATACAAGTCTACCCTCTGAGAGAAAGCTTTGATTCCAAATAAAATATTACCAAATTGATTCAGAGTATCTATTACAAAATTGTCTTAAATAATGAAAATCTAATTGAACTAAGAGACTCCAGAAATGCTACTTTTGTTTTATTTCAATATTTGAAAAACCACCCTAAAGGATGGTTGCACTGCCTGGACAAATGTACTGTGGATATCATTATATCTGTCTTCAACATTTGGCTTCCTTGCAAAAGGCTTACCTCTACCTCTGATATTTTTCTGAGAGCAGAGCCCAAAACACAGGATTCTGTGCTGGGAGTTCATTTAAAGTCATCTTGGGGGAAATAACCATGAGAAAGTGAAACAGGGAAGAAAGGGAAGACAATGCAAAGATGATTTTGATTGAATTGATTGTTGCCATGGATGATAGGAGATCCTGCAGAATCTGACACTAGCAGAGTCTAAGGAAAGGCACGTCAAAACTGCCCACCTGGAAAACAAACATTTATCTTATGTTTCCATTGTCACTGGGTCAACAGTGGCTCCAAAGGAATTGACTCACTTACACTCACGTATGTGGAGCAGGTACTTGGCAAAGTTTCCCAACTCTTGAAGTCAGAGCAGGAATTATATCTTGTGTGTGTAGAATCTAGACATCTAGAAAGTCTGTATGAAGCTGATTGAAAGCTTTATAAAACTGGTCTGTGGGCGGTGGCTGGACACAAGGGAGTAGGAGGCATTTTACCTTTCTACCTTCGCAGTTCAGGAGAACAGAAGGAGTTCATGAAAGCACATTTTGTTGATTACCACTGCCCTGGAGATAAGTTAGGAAGTTCTGTTCTGGTCAGTTGCTCAGTCATATCTGACTCTTAGTGATCCCATGGACTGCAGCACACCAGGCTTCTTTGTCCATCACCAACTCCCAGAGTTTGCTCAAACTCGTGTCCATTGAGTCAGTGATGCCATCCAACCATCTCATCCTCTGTCGTCCCCTTCTCCTCCCGCCTTCAATGTTTCCCAGCATCAGGGTCTTTTCAAGTGAGTCAGCTCTTCGCATCAGGTGGCCAAAGTGTTGGAGTTTCAGCTTCAGCATCAGTCCTTCCAATGACTAGTCAGGGTTGATTTCCTTTAGGATTGATTGGATTGATCTTGCTGTCCTAGAGACTCTCAAGTATCTTCTCCAACACTACAGTTCAAAAGCATCAATTCTTTGGCACTATAAATTATTAATTTGGAAATAGTAAACATGACAGATATACATGCATGCACATATACAGTGTGAAAGTCACTCAGTCATGTCAGACTCTGTGGCCCCATAGATTATAGAGTTCGTGGAATTCTCTAGGCCAGAATACTGGAGTGGTTAGTCTTTCCCTTCTCCAGGGGACCTTCCCAACCCAGGGATCAAACCCAGGTAATCTGCATGTATATGCATATGTAATTTCCCATTTTAGTATTAAAGAGTCTAGCTATAATAATGTATTTTTCCAAGTCTATAAGCCAGGAGAATAGGAGCCATTGTTTTTAATGTTGTACCATGTTGTACATTTCTTCATTTGATTTCACTGCTAATGTATTACACTACTTTGCTCTACTTTAGTATTCATTTAACAGTTACTTGATTATCTCATCAATAGACCTGAGTCACAATGACTGAGGAAGGGTTGTAGACTATATTGTATTGAAGTGGCATAAAAATGTTCAAGGAAGACTGCCATATTTGATGTTGAAATTTATATGTTGGTTGGGAAGCTGACAGAACCTTGAATGAACTGATGGTAGGAATAAATGGTGAAGACCATCAATCAGTTAGGAAGTAAATATCTTTTAACATTATGAAAGGCTTACTCCTCATCAGTGAATCTTTGAAGAAAGTTACTTGTGGGATACACAGTAACTAGAAGAAATTATTACCAGAAATATATCCAACTTCAGAATATCTAAGAAAATGCCAATGCATATTATTGGAAATGCATTTATATGTAAACTGTTAATAACATTGGTATAGAGTTGAGTCATTTAAGCTCTTGTTTGTAGGCAGGAAGATAAGATTTTAATCTGCCTTAACCTTATGGCAGAAAGTGAAGAAGAGCTAAAGAGCGTCTTGATGAAAGTGAAAGAGGAGAGTGAAAAAGTTGGCTTAAAGCTCAACATTCAGAAAACTAAGATCATAACATCCAGTCCCATCACTTCATGGCAAATAGATGGGGAAACCGTGGCTGACTTTATTTTTCTGGGCTCCAAAATCACTGCAGATTTTGGACTGCACCATTGCAGTCATGAAATTAAAAGATGCTCACTCCTTGGAAGGAAAGTTATGACCAACCTAGACAGCATATTAAAAAGCAGAGACGTTACTTTGTCAACAAAGTCCATCTAGTCAAGGTCATGGTTTTTCCAGTAGTCATGTTTGGATGTAAGAGTTGGACTATACAGAAAGCTGAGCGCTGAAGAATTGATGCTTTTGAACTGTGGTGTTGGAGAAGACTCTTGAAAGTCCCTTGGACTGCAAGGAGATCCAATCAGTCCATCCTAAAGGAGATCAGTCCTGGATGTTTATTGGAAGGACTGATGTTGAAGCTAAAACTCCAATACTTTGGCCACCTGCTGCGAAGAGCTGACTCACTGGAAAAGACCCTGATGCTGGGAAAGATTGAGGGCAGGAGGAGAAGGGGACAACAGAGGATGAGCTGGTGGGATGACATCACCGACTCAATGGACATGGGTTTGGGTGGACTCCGGGAGTTTGTGATGGACAGGGAGGCCTGGCATGCTGCAGTTCATGGGGTCACAAAGAGTTGGACATAACTGAATGACTGAACTGAACTAACCTTAAGGCTCCCACTGGATTGAAGCAAAGTACAAACTTCTGATATTGCCACTTACAGATATTGCATGATATAAGTTTTGCTTAAATTCCAATTAACCAAATTTTGGGTAATTCAGGTTCTCATAACTAAAGACATCACTGCAATTAGAGTGAGTTTGGCTCAGTGTTATTGCTTCTGGTCCAAAAGTAAACATAAGTTCTAACTGAACAGGATTTTTTTTAATTGAAAGTTTTTCAGTTCCTATTAAGCTCCCTTCTTCAAATTTTATAGCACAAAAACACAATTCTCTAGATGCTTAGAAATGGTTGCTTAGTTCTCTGTGGAAGCTTCTGGCTTTTAAGGAATAAACAGTTTGATTTGAGCTAAAGGAGAGAGTAGGCACAGAAACACAGCTGAGACATCAATTCAAAGAGCATGAGTAAATGAACAGAAGAGAAATCACATTTGCTGGAATCCTCACAGTAAATAAATGAGGTGACAGGAGAGGGTTGCTTAAAGTGGGCTGAAGAGAACCAGTAGCCGAGCACTTTGCTTTCAATTTATCAAGTATTGAATCTGTAAATCTGAATCTAGTTTCTGTTTACCAGGTCCCTAAATAAGGTTTGCCTACCCTGTGCCAACAATCACCTTCCAGCCTTCTGAAATTGCTTCATTAGCATTTGTGAGAAAAGCCTAAGCAGTAGCAATAGAGAATGTTAATCTAGTGCAGACTACTGGCCTGTGCTCAAGACTGGTGGGTGGTTAACTCTTCCTGTGTGATCGTCAGAGTTATTTCTCCAAGTCAGCCAGCCCTCAGTCATGGAAGGCATAAATAGTGCCCCTTGGCCTGCCCTTTGGTCCCTGGAAAGAAGGAATTTATGGCTGAGTCTTTCACACTCATAATAAGAAAATCCCTAACTCTTAGGGGTCTCATTTTCCCTTCGATCAGGTGAATTCTTCATGTCAGGTAGGGCAAAGGAGGATAATGTAGGAACTCAGTATCTACAACTTGAGGGGCCACAGAAAAGCTTTAACTGGACCTCAATGTATCTCTTTGAAGAAAATTCAGATACAATGGGGTCCTTGGTTAATATTGTAAATTGGATTATTGTCGAGAAATATCCATTCTTCTCTGACCTCTGTGGAAAGGGTATGTTTGCCTCCCCACTGGATGCTGGCCTTGGCTGTGTAACTTTCTTTTGATGGGATCTTAGAAAGTAGGAGTTGAATTGAGGCTTGGAATATGGCTGTAATTTGGGGCTTGTCTCCTGTCCCTGCTTCTCTCCATGAAAAATGTCTTGGCTGGCCTTTCATCCAAGGGGCTTGCAAGAAGTTTTATGGACCTGACCTGAACTGAACCCAGGTCCTGGAATCGAGTTCAAACTAAATCAGCAAAAAACTATCCAACTCACAAGGCAAAGTCCACGAATGCTGGTATGTAAGCCGCAGCTACTCTGATACTCTTTAGCATATTTTAGCGACCAGTTTAACTGGATTGTATTTACAGCCCTGAAGCAAAGGAGAGAGTTCTCCTTTCCTCTCCAAGTATTTGTTTACAGGGCTGACACAGTGTTGAGAGATTTACATTGTTCTTGGCGATGCTAGTCATAAAGAACCCTCCTTCTGAAGCATGAGAAGTAATAGACTCAGATTTGATCCCTGGGTCGGGAAGATCCCCTGCAGGAGGGCATGGCAACCCACTCCAGTACTCTTGCCTGGAGAATCCCATAGACAGAGGAGCCTGGTGGGCTACAGTTCTTGAGGTCACAAAGCGTCGAACACAACTGAAGCAACAGCACACATGCATGCAAGAGTTAAAAGGAGAATTGTTTATTTTGCTGAGGTGTTAAAAGAACAAGGCAGGTAAGATGTGAGGGTGTGTTTGGAAAGTACTTTATAGTGGGGTTGAAAACTACAGTCTGCAGTGTGATTCTGAGATGGCTGGGCCGTGGCAGTGCTCATTCCTCCTGGGGATGAGAATGTTAGTATTATGGATGCTGGATTAGACTTAGCAGCCTGATGTCTCTAAATATCTATGACTATCTCTTCTGAAGCACAGGGGGCTTCCCCAGTGGCTCTGCAGTTAAGATTCTGCCTTTAATGCAGGAGATGCAGGTTTGATCCCTAGGTCAGGAAAATCCCCTGGAGGAAGGCATGGCAACCCACTCCAGCATTCTTGCCTGGAAAATCCGATGAAAAGACGAGCCTGGTGGGCTACAGTCCATCGGGTCACAAAGAGCCAGACACGACTGAAGCCACTGTGCATGCACGCACACACTGAAACACAAGCTGCCTGTGTAAACTCCTCCTGAATAATAATGTAGCTGCTACTTTCCAAAAGGTCTGTATCCTTTAGCAAAGTTCCTCTTAGATTTGATAAAATCTTTTTTTTTATTTTATTTTATTTTTAAACTTTACAAATTGTATTAGTTTTGCCAAATATCAAAATGAATCCGCCACAGGTATACATGTGTTCCCCATCCTGAACCCTCCTCCCTCCTCCCTCCCCATACCATCCCTCTGGGTCGTCCCAGTGCACTAGCCCCAAGCATCCAGTATCGTGCATCTGTTCAGGAACAGTGTCACCATTAACTTTTCCCAACCCCAAAGGGAACTGAGGCGTCAAAAGTAACTCCTAAGCAATGTGCAGCTCTTGTTCCTACTCTGTGTGACCACTTAATGTTCGCTAAACTTATGTTTAGTTCAATTCAGTCGCTCAGTTGCATCAGACTCTTTGTGACCCCATGGACTGCAGCAGGCCAGGCTTCCCTGTCCATCACCAACTACCAGAGTTTACTCAAACTCATGTCCATTGAGTCAGTGATGCCATCCAACCAGCTCATCCTCTATCGTCCCCTTCTCCTCCTGCCCTCAATCTTTCCCAGCATCAGGGTCTTTTCCAACGAGTCAGTTCTTCATATCAGGTGGCCAAAATATCGGAGTTTCAGCTTCAACATCAGTCCTTCCAATGAATATTCAGAACTGATTTCCTTTAGGATGGACTGGTTGGATCTCCTTTCAGCCCAAGGAACTCTCAAGAGTCTTCTCCAACACCACAGTTCAAAAGCATCAATTCTTCAGCGCTCAGCTTTCTTTATAGTCCAACTCTCACATCCATATATGACTACTGGAAAAACCATAGCTTTGACTGGATGGACCTTTGCTGGCAAAGTAATATCTTCACTTTTTAATATGCTGTCTAGTTAGTTATAACTTTCCTTCCAAGCAGCAAATGTCTTTTAATTTCATGGCTGCAATAACCATCTGCAGTAATTTTGGATCCCAAAAAACTTATGTACTCTTGGCTAATTACATCACCAGTTTTAATGGACATAGTTATATGGACCCTTCTAACCAATCTAGTTTCTTTTGCTTTGGCTCCATCTCTTCATTATTTCTGGAGTTATTTCTTCTCTGATCTCCAGTAGCACACTGGGCACCTACCGACACAACAGACTGGTTCCAAATAGGGAAAGAAGTGCATCAAGGCTGTATATTGTCACCCTGCTTATTTAACTTATATGCAGAGTACATCATGAGAAACGCTGGGCTGGGAGAAGCACAAGCTGGAATCAAGATTGCTGGGAGAAATATCAATAACCTCAGATATGCAGATGACACCACCCTTATGGCAGAAAGTGAAGAGGAACTAAAAAGCCTCTTGATGAATGTAAAAGAGGAGAGTGAAAAAGTTGGCTTAAAGCTCAACATTCAGAAAACTAAGATCATGGCATCTGGTCCCATCACTTCATGGCAAATAGATGGGGAAACAGTGTCAGACTTTATGTTTTGGGGCTCCAAAATCACTGCAGATGGTGATTGCAGCCATGAAATTAAAAGATGCTTACTCCTTGGAAGGAAAGTTATGACCAACCTAGATAGCATATTGAAAAGCAGAGATATTACTTTGCCGACAAAGGTCCGTCTAGTCAAAGCTATGGTTTTTCCATTGGTCATGTATGGATGTGAGAGTTGGACTGTGAAAGAAAAAAAATCTCTCACCATTTCCACTGTTTTGCCATCTATTTGCAATGAAATGATGGAACCAGATGCCATGATCTTCATTTTTTTGAATGTTGAGTTTTAAGCCAGCTTTTTCACTCTCCTCTTTTACCTTCATCAAGAGGCTCTTTAGTTTGCTTTCTGCCACTAGGGTGGTGTCACCTGCATATCTGTGGTTATTGATATTTCTCCTGGCAATCTTGATTCCAATGTGAGCTTCATCCAGCCTGGCATTTCACATGATATACTCTGCATAGAAGTTAAATAAAGAGGGTGACAATATACAGCCTTGATATATTCCTTTCTCAATTTTTAACCAATTCATTGTTTCATGTCCTGTTCTAACTATTGCTTCTTGACCTGCAAAGAGGCTTCTCAGGAAGCAGGTAAGATGGTCTAGTATTCCCATCTCTTTAAGAATTTTCCATAGTTTGTTGTGATCCACACAGTTAAAGCCTTTAGCATAGTCAGTGAAGCAGAATTAGATGTTTTTTCTAGAATTCCCTTGTTTTTTCCATGATGCAGCAGATGTTGACAATTTGATCTCTGGTTCTTCTGCTTTATCTAAATGCAGCTTGTACATCTAGAGGTTCTGGTTTACATACTTACAACATACTATTGAAGCCCATCTTGAAGGAATTTGAGTATTACCTTGCTAGCATGTGAAATGAGTGCAATTATGTGGTAGCTTGAACATTCTATGGCATTGCCTTTCTTTGGGATCAGAATGAAAACTGACCTTTTCTAGTCCTGTGGCCATTGCTGAGTTTTCCAAATTTGCTGGCATAGTTGAGTGCAGCACTTTCACAACATCATCTTTTAAGATTTGAAATAGCTCAGCTTATCTGGAATTCCATCCCCACCACTAGCTTTGTTCATAGTGATGCTTCCTAAGGTCCACTTGACTTCACACTCCAGGATGTCTGGCTCTAGGTGAGTGATCACATCATCATGGTCACCTGGGTCATTCAGACCTTTTTTCGTATAGTTCTTCTGTGTATTAGGTATATTCAGTAGGACTCAGAGAGTAGATAGTTACTAGACCTATTAATGGATGAGATTAGACGGAAAGAACAATAGTAGACTTGGTCCTGAGCTAATAGGATGTTTTCCAAACCCTAGGACTTCTTGAATCCTTGTTGGAGAGACATTGAGGCATTTGTGTGTAAGGGGGACCAGAAGAGTGTTATTCAAGCAGATGAGGATTCAGAATTTGTTAGAAATTTGAATACTCATTTTAGAGATTTTCACTTATAGAGAAGGTGAGTCTGAGACATACAAGTTACAACACATTGCTACCTTCTTTATATAATCAAGACATACATTGAAAACTTCTATAGTAGTGACTTCTATAATCATAATGGCATTAAATGGAAGGTTTAACTGACAGAAAATCCTAAAGAATATTAGCTTAAATGAGAGAAGCTGACTTTTTTGCTCATATTTACAAAACCTAGAAATAAATAGTCCATAGCTGGTATGATGACTCTGTTCCATATTGTTTAGAAACTAGTCTCTCAAAGTTATCACTGTATCATCCCTAGGATTTAGTTCATGGTTCAAGATCATGTTATCCATATTCAAGCACACTGCTAACAGAAAGGAACAAAGAAATTGGGACATCTGCTTTTTAATGAAAGTTCTCAGATCTTAATGCATGAAAATTTAACTTATATTCTGTTGTCTGGAATCTTTTCATAGCTATAAGGGAAGCTAAAGTATATTCTGTAGTCTTTAAGTCTCCACTTTTTAAGTCTCCACTCTAGGTTCTCTGTTCTAAGTCTCTAAGTCTCTGTTCTATACATACACACACTCACACATATATTAATACAAATAATCTTAGCGAAAAGTTTGTAATACAACAGAAGAAAACAGATATTGTGGGACAAGTTGGAGTCTTTTACACAGTCCATCCCATTGGCCCCCTAAATAGTGATACAAGGCCTTCTTACTCATGGAGCTGCTCATCACCTTCCGGAAAGAAAACTACACCTTAATCATGTGTGTGTGTGGACTCAGTTGAGTCCAACTCTTTGTGACCCCATGGGCTGTGGCCTGCCATCAAAATTTCCAGACAAGAACACTGGAGTGGGTTGCCATTTCCTACTCTAGGGGATCTTCTCAACCCAGGGATGAAATCAAGACTCTGGCGTCTCCTGCATTGGCCGATGGATTCTTTACCCCTGGGTCACTTGGGAAACCCACAACTTAATCATACCACTCACATCTCTCTCAAAGTCTAGGGCTCTAGTGTATAATCCCTTTGAGATTGTTTAGATATGGCTCGTATTGCTCTGGAAACTAGCAGGTGGATTTGCATCCCACACTCACCATTCCAATAGTGGAAAGTGGAATAAAATTACAAACTCAAATTCCATTTAGAAAAGAGGATAAAAGGTTATACATAGCTGTCACCAGGTCATTAGGCCACAGTAACCGTGTTCAGTTTTCTGGAAATTGATTTATAGGCCTGTCTAGAAGACTCCCCGCCTACTTTCTAGCAGGCCCTATTTTTTGGGAATGCTTCATCATACATCATCCTCCCTGACTCTAAGTAGGGTGGGCATTAGACATTTGGTTTCTTAGATCTACACAGATTCAACTTCCAGTTCTTGCTAGTGCAGGTTCGAGGGCCCAGGGATGGTGCTGGGAATGGAACATTATAGATTTTTATAAGGCCACACTTGCAGTTTCCTTGAAAAAAAGCAATTAGTAGGCTTTCAGTTTGTTTTACGTTAACCATAACCAGAACATCCCTGTACATAGTTTTTAAACTAAATTACTCTGATCTTAGATTTATTAGTATTTGAGCTTCACCCATTCCCCAGCACCTTCATGTAATGGCTCCTGCAGATATCTGTATCAATTAGCATAAGACAATCCGAAAATCTCAGAAGCTTAGAAAAGTGAAGGTTTGGCAGGAAACTCATCTTAGTGGTCACTCAGGGACCTAGGCTGGCAGAGCTGCTTTTTGACACATGCTGCCAGGGTCATTAAAGTAGGAAGGAAATATTCTGAACTTTAATGATTCTGAACCAGCTTTAATGATTATGTCAGAAAAATGTGCATTCCACTCAACATTTCACTGGCCAAAGTAACCAGGCCACCACCCAATCTTCACAAGGAATGGAGAGGTATAAGCCTACTGTGTACACCTAAGGGGAACAGTGTTAATGACTGTTACATCTTATGCCATAATGGGTTCCATTATTGGTAAGGCAATTTCTTTAATCTGATCTTTATAATTTAGATGGCTTCTGTTGTATTCTTAATGGAAAATTCTTAAATCTTAGGGCCACGGTTTTGTCTTCTGTTCAGAGTATTTCTTTAAGGCATTCTGCTTAAACTGTCTTGGCTTCAGGTAACAAAGAAGCTGACCTTTTTTAATGCCATGCAAATCCAAATTAACAAACTCAATGAACTCAAATTTTAGGCCAAAGCAGTGGAAGGAGGGAGGAATGAGTAAGAAAATAGCAGTGTATCCTGGTGTGTTGTAAGGCAAGCTCTCACATGACATTGTGTTTATACACTAGTGGACAAAATTTTATCACAGGAAGGAAAACAAAAGTCTTTCCCCTGGCCATGTGCATACATGTGTGCTAAGTCGCTTAAGTCACGTCTGATTCTTTGCAACCCTGTGGGCTATAGCCCTCCAGGCTCCTCTGTCCATGGGCTTCTCCAGGCAAAAATACTGGAGTGGGTTGCCATGCCCTCCTCCAGGGGATCTTCCCAACCCAGGGATCAAACCTGTGTCTTTTATGTCTCCTGCATTGGCAGATGGATTCTTTACCATTAGCACCACCTGTATGACTAATTAAGTCTTCTACGACTAAGGAAAATTGCAGTTTGTACCACAGATGCTTTAATATTGCTCTGAGATGATATTTACCATGATTGTACACATAAGGAGACTAAAATTCAGATATATACAATTAGTTCGCTTATGGCTACATGGCTACTGGAAAATTAGGGATGTAACCCAAGTTCTCCTAAACCGCAACGCAGTCCATCCAACTACTTAACACTATTGCATTCAAGTGCAGCCCTCACTAAAAGTTGAGTATGTGAGATCCCCTTTTGCACACTGAAGTACCCCAAAGAGCGGTGGTGCAGTGGTAAAGAATTTGCCTGTTAATGCAGGAGATGCAAGAGATGTGGGTTCGATCCCTGGGTCGGGAAGATCCTGTGGAGGAGGGCATGGCAACTATCTCCAGTATTCTTGCCTGGAGAATCCCATTGACAGAGGAGCGTGGCAGGTTACAGTCTGTGGGGTTGTAGAGAGTCAGAATGAGCACACACCCCCCAAAGTGTGACAGACGTGAAACCTTTCCTACTTTCTTCCTTTCACAGCTGTTTTTTCTGCTATGGTCTGAAGGTTTACATTGCCCTCAGCTTTGTATGTTGAAAGCCTAACCTCCAAAGCTGATGATGGTCTGAGTAGCTGCGACCTTTGAGAGGTACTGAAGTCCTAAGGGTGGAACCCTATTAAATAAGAGATTGGAGCCGTATTAAAGAGGATGTGGAGAGGTCCCTAGCCCCTTCCTGTCATGTGAGAGCATCATGAGAATTCTGCAACATAGAAGAGCAGACCAGGTTGGAACCATCTTCCTGGATTTCCCAGTCCCCAGAACCATATGAAATGCATATTGGTAAGCTACTCTAGTATTTTGTTATAGCAACTTGAATAGACTTAAGACATTTCTGAGATGATGTTACAGATCAGTAGAGTGACTAGAAACCTAAAAGCAATTATCTTCTCTCTTTTCGGAAAACATGATTTCTTTTAGTGGTTCTTTAACTGGTGTTGACTGCAGTTCCACTTACACTTCATTTCAGCACAGGGGGTCTTGTAGGTCATCATCCTCTACTTAGTTCAGCTTTCTACAGTCTTCAAGGTGAAGAGTTTTATTTTCTATCATGATCACATGCAGTCCAGGTTCCTAGGGTTGGTTTCAAGGTCATAGCTGCAATCCTTTAAAATGTCCACATGGCTGGACTCCTTGACTGCCTATAGCTTCCATAATGAATCTGATGTGGGACTTGTGTTTCCAGAACGTTTTTTGATTACTGAGTGTTTTCACTGTTGATCTGGAATAAGTATATACTTGATTAAAGAGAATGGGTCAGTCCTCGCCTAGAGTACCAATTAGCCTTTTATATTTTAAAGAAGAGGTCAAACGCCAGGACCGAGAAAGGGTGGCTGAGATGGCTGGCTTTTATTGTACCTCTTGAATGGTTTATGATGTCTATTTAAAATTTAATTTTTTTAAGTTTTATCTAAATCAAGTTTGTAAATCTAGATCATTCATCCAACTTCCCAGAATGCCCATTTCTAGCTCACTCACTCTTCTTTGAATTTCAAGATTTTACTCAGAAATACACAATATTGCATATTTCTGCCAAATGTCAGAGTGCTCAAAAATTTTAAATATTAAAAAAAAATCACATGACCCCATTATTGAGCACTAATGTTTTATTTGGGAGCCCTTCAATCTAATAGTTTGTGTTCTTGTTTTATCCCTCTCTGAGTTTCTTAAAAGTTAACTAAAGCTAGCCTGTCAGATTCAACATCCCATTTTATTTTATTTTTTAAAATCACAGCTCTGCAGCATTTTCATTGTTCTCATAAAAATCTTTGCTTGTAGAGATGGAAAAGGCTTATTTCAGTGAGCCATTGAGTCCATTTTTCTCTGCATGCTTTTTCAGGGTGGTTTCAGATTTGAAAGGATTTGAATACCTACAAAGACCTTGTGGGGGAATTATTCTAAAGCTATCTATATCCCTTGAGTTTTTCATGAGAATGGATAAAGAATATGCTAACATGAAGAAATTCAAGAACTCCCCTCTTTCAGAAATACTAGAGAAAGCGCTGTGCTTTTCAAGGTGGCTGTTTAAATAATGGCTTTGCTGTCTGAGGGGGAAAAAGAGCTCTGAGTCAGGAGGCAAAAGCTCACTGTTATGATCAGGGACGAATTAATATAATACAGTCTTTGTAGTCATGGCTCCCCAGCAAGAGCTTCCAGCTGGATAGGGGAAGTTAGGAGACCACTGTACAGCTGGGACCACAATCAGCAGGTTAGGATTAATCATTGATCTCAAAGCTTCCTCTAGATTATCTCCAGGTAGTTTTCACCAGTGCAACATTCTGTTGGTTTATAGAGAAGGAGCACACACCAATATGTGCATATTATCACCCTCTCTCTGCCATTTTATGGAAGTAGGGGCCTCAGGGAAAGTGAGTCATTCATCTCTACACAAAGCCTGTGAATCCCATTCTAACTGGCTCACTCTAGAGAGCAAAGGGACCCAAGAAATCTGTGGAGGCATTCCGAAGGCAGTGAGTGTTGCAGAAGCACAGGGCCTAAGTAGTCAAGTTTCTCCAGGTGGTATGGAGAGCATTTCTAGGACCCTTCTTGTACTAGCCCTTTTTGATAGTTTCTTGGAGCACCTTGATGAGATTTCACTTCCCCCTTTGGAATCCTAAACCTCCTTACCCCAGAAGGAAACACACACCCCAGAAGGAAACATACATATACACACACACAATGCAAGGGAAATGTATAATCTTTATTTCTGGGCATGACCTCCAATTCTGTTTGCATCATCTGGGTTGGACTAATCGAGAAGGAGGCCTGGAATCCAGGCTTCCACTAATGTTCTTAATGTTACATGTTCCTTCAGCCTCTCACCAAAGCTCCCACTTTCACATGTGTATGAGGCAATCCTTTGAAATTGGTTGAGAAGTGATGGAACAACTTCCCAAAATGTAGTTCCTATTTTACCACAGTCTTTATTTAGCTGGCTACAATTTTCTTGCTGTTCAATCCCTTTTGAGTGTTACTGTTTAGTTTAGAAACTCTCAACCATACTTTTATCCTTTGTATTTTGACTTTCTGAAGGTCATTTTTAAGAATCATGATAAAATGAGTGAACAGAGGAACCCCCTAAGATCACGGTCTCTGAGAAAGGAAACTCTTGGAGCTGGAATTAGTTGCAATGCATTGAATCCACATTTCTGCTCCATAGTAGCTGTGTTGATAGTGGGCAAGTGTTGTATTCAGTTAATCTTTTCTTGTGTCTAACCTTTAAAGTGACACAACCCATGCTAAATTTTATGCTATTATTGTAAATAAAGCAATGCACTTGTAATCTATAAAACACTACACACACATCTGTGACAAGTAACATGTCAAATTGTCGTCTTATCACCTTTATAGTGCTCACCACTACTTACTCATTCATTCATCCATTTTTCCCCATTCATTCATTTATTTATTCATTTATTATCTGTTTTGTCTCCCCTCCTCTAGGATTGTAAATTCCATTATAATAGGGACTTTATCTCTTTTGTTCTCTATTGTATTCTCAGAACCTAGAACACTTCCTGGCACACTGGATGCTCAGAGCATCGATTGAATGTGTGAAGGAAGCAATGATACTTCTTTATGTGAACAATGTTACTATATAAGAGAAATTGCTCACTTTTAAGAATTTCCGAATTTCTTTCCAGAGGCTGCTCACTTGTCTTTCGTTACTGTTAGATTTGAAATCTGAGCGTGAGAAGACTGTCTTATAAGAACTCATGCTACATAGAGACTCTGCATTACAGGCACCCTATCCCTCCTAGCTCCTTTCTATCACAGTTCAAAGCCAAGCTTTTTAAATGTATCACTTTATTTTGTGCATCTAGAATTATATATGGAGAAATCCATATGATGCTGAAAATCTGAAAAATTCTATTGAATCAACTGGGTGGAGATATTAGAATATTGAAGTACCTGGGAAAATTAATGTCTGTTTTGGCAGCCCCCGAATCTCATCAGGTTTATGCAAGAAAAGAATGACGGGGAAAATATATAGACAGCCTAGTGTTTAGTATCCACAAAGAAAGATGTTTGTGTCTTACTAGAAGAAATGGCAATGTTGAATATTCATGAGGGAGATCCATTTTACACCCCCTGCAGGCACAAAATATTTGTATAAATATAAAATCTGTGCATAATTATGTCAAAACAGACATTCCCCAGAGGTTAAATATGCTAACATAGTAAGGAAGGTCTTATCCTCCTGTAGATTTTACTAAACAAATTCAAGTCACTGGAAGGATGTAAGCACTGTCTAGGAGCACAATACTTTAGGGTGGTCCAAAGGCGCATAACCAGAAATAGCAAGACTATACTAAGTAAGGCAGGTACTAAGGAACATTTTGGACTATGTTGTATTTCACTCCATAGCGATGCTTGTAGAAATGCCTTTAAGCTAAAACTCACAGTCTAATGAAATCTATTAGGTTGAAATTACCTTTCCTGTGACATGATTAAAGCCTTATTCCTTGAGATGCTGAATGTGACTTGACTCACTCGCAGTCCATCTTAAAATTGGATTGAATGCAGAAAGGCAAAAATAATGTGTATCTGGCTGTCTGCCATGCCAGTGACTGGTGTGTGACCTTGCACAGTAAATTCAATAGCTTAGTAGTACTCTTATTTTTCTTTAAAAAAAAAAAAAAAAACACTTCATATTCTCTTTTCTTAAATTGTATTTATTTTAATTGGAGTATAATGACTTTACAGTATTGTGATGGCTTTTGTCATGCATTAGCATGGATCAGCCACAGGTATCACGTGTACCCCACCCCCTCACCCCGCTCCACGACCCTCAGCACCTCAGCCCTCCAGGCTGTCACAGAGCACTGGCTCTGGGTGCCCGGCTTCATGCATCAAACTCGCACTGGTCATCCATTCTATATGTGGTAGTGTACATGTTTCAATGCTATTCGCTCAAACCGTAAGAGTGGCTCTAAATATTAAGTTGATTGTTGCTTTTAGGTTAACTGTATTCTCTTTTCAAGAAGAAAGAAAATTGCTAAATTGTGGTTGTTATTTTTCCCCCTGACTCTATATAGTAGAATGCACAATGCCTTTCAGACTCCCCTATAAATGGTGCAATAAAAAGTTTGCTTTGGGTGATGAAATATGCAAACTTTTAAATGCAGAGGAGAACAAACTTGTTGGTGGCTTCCATGTCATTCTGTTCTCTGAACTTACAAGTATAATCAAATGTGCACCTGACTGTATGAGCAATATGTGTGCGATGTCTGTAGTAGCTGCTGAACTGGGTAGATATGTAATGAGAAAATCAAAGGGAGAAAGCTCTTCTAAAACAACAAATATATCCTCTTTGCTGATTATAGGAGTTTCCTATCTGATTTGGCCACCTACCTCTATAAAGGGTTGACATGTACTTTTGACACATAAGTTCTGATATAATCAGTAAAGTAAAATCACATTTTTAGGTTCAATCAGTTCAGTTGTTCCATTGTGTCTGAATCTTTGCAACCCCATGGACTGCAGCATGCCAAGCTTCCTTGTCCATCACCAACTACCAGAGCTTGCTCAAACTCATATCCATTGAGTCACTGATGCCATCCAACCATCTCATCCTCTGTTGTCCCCTTCTCCTCCTGCCTTCAATCTTTCCCAGCATCAGGGTCTTTTCAAGTGAGTCAGTTCTTCTAATAGTGTGGCCAAATTATCAGACCTTCAGCTTTAGCATCCGTCCTTCCCATGAATATTCAGGACTGATTTCCTTTAGGATTGACTGGTGTGATCTCCTTGCAGTCCAAGGGACTCTCAAGAGTCTTCTCCAACACCACAATTCAAAAGCATCAGTTCTTCAGCGCTCAGCTTTCTTTATAGTCCAACTTTCACATCCATACATGACTCCTGGAAAAACCATAGCTTTGACTAGATGGACCTTTGTTGGCAAGGTAATGTCTGCTTTTTAATATGGTGTCTAGGTTGCTCATACTTTCCTTCCAAGGAGTACGTGTCTTTTAATTTCATGGCTGCAGTCACCATCTGCAGTGATTTTGGAGCCCAAGAAAATAGTCTGTCACTGGTTCTAGTTTCCCCATCTATTTGCCGTGAAGTGATGGGACCAGATGCCATGATCTTAGTTTTCTGAAAATTGAGTTTTAAGCCAGCTTTTCACTCTCCACTTTCACTTTCATCAAGAGGCTCTTTAGTTCTTCTTCACTTTCTGCCATAAGGGTGGTGTCATCTGCATATCTGAGGTTATTGATGTTTCTCCTGGCAATTTGGATTCTAGCTTTTCCTTCAACCAGCCCAGCATTTTGCATAATGTTCTCTACATATAAGTTAAATAAGCAGGGTGATAATGTATAGCCTTGATGTACTCCTTTCACAATTTGGAACCAGTCCATTGTTCCATGTCTGGTTCTAATTGGTGTTTTCTGACCTGCATACAGATTTCTCAGGAGGAGGTAAGGTGGTATGGTATTCCCATCTCTTTAAGAATTTTCCACAATTTGTTGTGATCCACATAGGCAAAGGCTTTAGCATATTCAATGAAGCAGAAGTAGATTTTTTAGGTTGGGAATTATTAACTCATCTAGGTTATCTCAGTCATTTTTAGGAGGAAGAGGGTTAGCCATAAGCTGGTGGAGTCTTTCTACAATCTTTTCACTTGTTGCCAAGCTTCAGTAACATGTCTTCCTTACCACCCTCTATACTTGGCCATATTGACACTTGCTGGGTAAAAAGACAGCTGGCCATTCTCACTTGGGACAAATTCTTTGTGTAGCAGGATCTTCCATATCCTTCCATGTTTCCAACTTGGTCAGGATCCAGTGTAAGCATATTTGAACTTATTTCTTCAAACTCTTTGCTACTCTTATTTTTAAAACCTGAAACTCTTGATATTCCCCCAACTTTTGCCTTTTTAAGGTTCTAAGAGTTGAATATCTTTGGTGCCAATTTGGTATTTAGACCATGTATATTTGGTATATAAAATGACATGTGTCACATTATAAAAAGGCCAGATTTTTTTTAGATCAGAAACATCATTGATATAGTGGTGCTAGGATATAGGCTTCCCTTCCAAAGATTGTTTTGAGTGTTGTTGTTCAGTAGCCTAGTCATGTCCAACTCTTTGCCACCCCATGGACTGTAGCATGCCAGGCCTCCCATTAGAGTGGTATTGCATATCTGACGTTGTTGAGGTTTCTCCCGCTTGTCTTGATTCCAGCTTATAACTTATCCAGCCTAGCATTTCTCATGATGTGCTCAGCGTATAGATTAAACAAATAGGATGACAACAGACAGCCCTGTCATACTCTTTTCTCAATCCTGAACCAATCAGCTGTTCCATACAGTGTTCAAAGTGTTGCTCTTGACCCACATGTAAGTTTCTATGAAGACACGTAAGGTGGCCTGGTATTCTCATCTCTTTAAGAGCTTTCCACAGTTTGTTTCTGCACAGTCAAAGGCTTTAGCATAGTTGATGAAACAGAGGTAGATGTTTTTCCAGAATTCCCTTGCTTCTCTATGATCCAGTGAATGCTGGACATTTTGCCACTGGTTCCTCTGCCTTTTCTAAACCCAGCCTGGATGTCTGGAAATTCTTGGTTCACGGAATGCTGAATCCTAGCATGCAAGATTTTAAGCATGGCCTTCCTAGAATGGGAGACGGGTGCAGTTGTCTGACACTTTGAACGTTCTTTAGTACTACCTTTCTTGGGAATTGGGATGAGGATTGACTTTTCCAGTCCTGTGGCCACTGCTGGGTCTTCCAGACTTGCTGTCGTATTGAGTGCAACACTTGGATAGTATCATCTTTTAGGGTTTTGAATAGCTCTACTGGAATTCCACGGCATGTACTAACTTTGTTGATGGCAGTGTTTCCTAAGGCCCACCTGACTTCACTCTCCAGAATGTCTGGCTCTTGGTGACTGACCATGTTATTGTGGTTGTCTGGTTCATTAAGATCTTTTTTGTACAGTCCTTCTGTATATTCTTTCCATCTCTTCTTGATCTCTTCTGCTCCTACTGGGTATCTACCATTTCTGTCCTTTATTATGCCCAGCTTTGGGCAAAATGTTCCTTGGTATTTCCAATTTTCCTAAAGAGGCCTCTAGTCTTTCCCCTTCTGTTGTTTTCTTCTATTTCCACTGTTCATTGAAAAAGGCCGTCTTGCCTCTCCTTGCTATTCTTTGGAACCCTGCATCTAGTTCTGTGTACCTTTCCCTTTCCCCGTTGCTTTTCACTTCTTTCTCCAGCTGTTTGTAAAGCCTCCTCGAATAACCACTTTGCCTCCTTGCTTTTCTTTTCCTTTGGGATGGTTTTGTTCGCTGCTTCCTGTTCAATATTGCCGACCTCCGTCCATAGATCTTCAGGCACGCCGTTTACTAGATCTAATCCCTTGAATCTATTCATCACCTCCACTGTAGATTTATAGGGGGTTTGATTTTAAGTCGTACTTGGCTGGCCTAGCCATTTCCCCTGCTTTTTTCAGTTTAAGCCTGAATTTTGCCAAAAATATCTGATGATCTGAGCCACAGTCAGCTCCAGGTTTTGTTTTTGCTGACTATATAAAGTGTCTCCATCTTCGGCTACAAAGAATATATTCAAATTGATTTAGGTATTTACCACTTAGTGACGTCCATGTGTAAAGTCGTCTCTTGTGTTGTTGAAAAAGGGTGTTTGATATGACCAATGCGTTCTCTTGGCAGAATTCGGTTAGCCTTTGCCCTGCTTCATTCTGTGCTCTAAGGCCAAACTTGCCTGTTACTCCAGGGATCTATCTCTTGACTTCCTACTTTTGCATTCCAATCCCCAGTAATGAATAGAACACCTTTTTTTTTTTTTTTTTTGGTGTTTTGAGTACACTACCCTATAAAATACTGGCCTTCTCATTATTCCAAGGCACTGTGAGTATGCAAAAAAGGTGATCATTTTACTACCTACCTTATAAATTTCTGCTGATCCCCTATTTCCCCAGGGCACAACTGAATTCCAACAAGTGGCCTTTGGAAACTTTTTTTGAATATGGATCATTGTCTAGTATCCCTTAGTTCACCCTATCCCTTCTTACATCAAGACTCAGCCATGCCCAGCCCAGTTTTCTAAACATTCTGCATCTTCTCTCTGTGACGCTGTATCTACCTTGCCTGACTGGGTCACAACTACATTTAATGCTCTTCATCTCTTTCCCTAAACATCACAGTCTGCTTGTTTTGCTCTAAGTTTTCTTGTTTTCCCCCTATCTTCTCTCGTAAAATTCCCTTCTGTTTCCCTTCGGGTTAGATGCAAATATTGATCTAAAAATAGTAACTGATTCTTCTTGCTATGATTTTACACAGCTATTCTGACCTTACCTCCTAAATAGCTCCTAAAGTGATTCTTTTCTCACGAACTGCATTACCACCTTAGGATTTTAGTCCCTTGCAATCTCTTAACTGGATATCATGCTCATTAGTGAGCTTCTAGTGTCTTATTTTCTCAAATGCATTCTTCACACTACAACCTAGAATGTTTTCCCTGAAAAAGAAATTCAGTGCTGTTGATACTTGATTTAAAATTGTTTGAAAGATATTCATTTCTCTATCTAAACTGCGATACTTATGAGAGTGAAAGGGACTACTATTAATATTGAGCACTAGCTGGTGTGTGTAAATTATGATTGTGCCAAGAAAACATATGTTCATCCTACTTCTGTGGGATTTGTCAGAACAAAGAAACAAAACAACAGTTCAGGGTGCTTAATGTAACACAGCAAGCCTCCATAATCTGGCCCCTTCTAACCTCCCCGTTATAATCTGTGTATATCCCAAACCTCTTATTCTGCATCCCAATGATTCTGTGCTTTTTTTAATGCTAATTTTCCAGCTGAAATGTTCTTTCCCTTTTTCTGCTACCATCCTTTTGCTGACTTACCCAGGAAGCCTTTAGAAACCTTTGTCCTCTCCAAGATGCCTTTCCATTGTGCTCCAATAGTAAACATCATGTACATGTCTGTCTTAGCTCGTGTCATGTTTTAATTATTCCATTGGAACGAGGGCTTCCTTAAGGCAATGAAATGTCATCTTTGCCTTATATTTCAGGATGCACAGGATGAATAGATGCTAAATTAACGTTTTTTTTTTTCTTTCTTTCTTTCTTTATTTTTTTAAATTTTATTTTATTTTTAAACTTTATAATAAAAAGGAAGCGAAGTAGCAAAATCAAAGGTCATCCTATAAGTAGATAAAAGGGTTTGGCTTTTAACTACCTAAAATTTTTTGAAAATCATATTCACCAGCCACTTTAGAACCCTCCCATTATTAACACCAGGGCTAGAGGATTATGTGCTTTAAAAATTTGTACCGTAAATCCCCCAGAGTTTTTCCTATTCTTTAGTTCATTTCTTCATCTACTTTTTCCCTTTGCTTTCACATTTTATTCTATCCATCCATAGTCATTTTCTCTGTTTCTTTGTAACTTCTCTGTGATGGCAATTTACTTCCAGCTTTCCTCTGGGATACTAGGAATGAAAAGGGTGATTAAACAACCTCAGTCCAAACTTGCTCTTACAAGCATTTAATAATTCTAACATGTTCATACTCTATAGGAATAATTTACAAATAACACTTTTAAGTGCACAATTTGTTTTGATAAATGTGTATACCATATAATTGAAATGGCAATAAAGATGCAAATAAATGTAAACGTTTACATTGTCCTGGAAAGTTTTCTTGTGTACCTTTGAAGTTACTCCATATACTTCTGTCTCAGGCAGACGGAAGATTAATTATCTGATTTTTATTTTTGTAGATTACTTCTGAAAATTCCACAATTTTATATAAAAACATACAGTCCGTGTACTTTTTGTGTTCAATTTCTTTTGCTCAAAGTAATTTTCTTAAATGTTTCATGTTATTTACATGGCTCCACTTTTATTTCAGTTGTTAGTACTCTAGTGTAAGGATAAACTAAATTTTGTTGTATTCCATTGTTGATGGGCAACAAGCAACAATTTTATTTGCTTTGAGTTCTTCATTATTAATGGATAAAGCTGTTGTAATCATTCAGGTACAATAATTTAAGTAAATATCTCTTTCCTTTTCCTTGAATAAATACTTAGGAGTGAGATTGCTGAGTAGGATGGAAGATACATGTTTAAAATCATAGGACTATGCCAAAATGTTTTTTAAAGTTGTCATGACATTTTACATTTCCAGTATTATAGTTGTTCCACATCCTCATCTACTTTTGATATGATAGGTCTTTCAAATTTTAGCCATTTTAGTGGCTGATGGGTATGAGGTAGTATCTTACTATGTTGTTTTTTTTTTTAATTCTGACAACTGTTTTTTAAATTTATTTAATTAATTTTTTTATTGAAGGGTAATTGCTTTATGGAATTTTGCTGTTTTATGTCAAACCTCAACATGAATCAGCCATAGGTATACACATATCCCCTCCCTTTTAGTATTTCCTGATGGCTAAAACAAAGATCATGGCATCTGGTCCCATCACTTCATGGGAAATAGATGGGGAAACAGTGGAAACAGTGTCAGACTTTATTTTTGGGGGCTCCAAAATCACTGCAGATGGTGCCTGCAGCCATTAAATTAAAAAACGCTTACTCCTTGGAAGGAAAGTTATGACCAACCTAGATAACACATTCAAAAGCAGAAACATTACTTTGCCAACAAAGGTCCGTCTAGTCGTCTATGGTTTTTCCAATGGTCATGTATGGATGTGAGAGTTGGACTGTGAAGAAAGCTGAGCGCTGAAGAATTGATGCTTTTGAACTGTGGTGTTGGAGAAGACTCTTGAGAGTCCCTTGGACTGCAAGGAGATCCAACCAGTCCATTCTGAAGGAGATCAGCCCTGGGTGTTCTTTGGAAGGAATGATGCTAAAGCTGAAACTCCAGTACTTTGACCACCTCATGCAAAGAGTTGACTCATTGCAAAAGACTCTGATGCTGGGAGGGATTGGGGGCAGGAGCAGAAGGGGATGACAGAGGATGAGATGGTGATGGACAGGGAGGCCTGGCGTGCTGCGATTCATGGGGTCGCAAAGAGTCGGACACGACTGAGTGACTGAACTGAACTGAACTGAATGCTGTTGAGCAGGTTTTCATGTGGATATAAGCCAATTATACATCTTTTTATGAAATGTTATCCAAGTCTTTGCTCTTTTGTTTTGCTTTCTAAAGGTTGAAAAAAATTGGCTATTTTTTAATCAACACATAAATGCTTTACAATGTTGTGTTAGTTTCTGCTATCTAACAATTTTGTGTTAGTTTCTACTAACAATTTTTTTCTGCTAACTATAACAATTTTTGGCTATTTTAGATCATTGCATTTCCATATAATGTTTAAAGTTACCTTGTAAATTCTTATAAAATCCTGCGGAAATTATGATTGGAATGGAATTGACTTTATAGTTCAATTTGGGGGAAATGAATATCTTAGCAGTAGTGAGTGTTTGAGTCAATAAACATGACAAAACTCTTCCTTTATTTAGGTCTTATTTCATTTTTTCTCAACTATGTTTGTATAGAGATCTTGCACACACTTTGTTATCCTTATTTTAATTTTTAAAAATACTGTTTTAAATAGTGTTTTTATTTCCTTCTCCAATTACTGATCGCTAATACATAAAGAAATACAATTCTTTTGTTTTACATTAGCCATGTGTCTTATGGCTTTGATACATAAATTCACCTGATAATCTTAGTATGCTTTTTTGGTAGACTCCTTACAACTTTATATAGACTTGTAGACACATCAGATCAGATCAGTTGCTCAGTTGTGTCCGACTCTTTGCGACCCCATGAATCGCAGCACGCCAGGCCTCCCTGTCCCTCACCAACTCCCGGAGTTCACTCAGACTCACGTCCATCGAGTCAGTGATGCCATCCAGCCATCTCATCCTCTGTCGTCCCCTTCTCCTCCTGCCCCCAATCCCTAGACACATACATATATACAAACAGATTTTTTCAATATATGTGCTTTTGCATATGCCTTTTACTTATTTTTCTTCCCTTAATGCACTTGCTAGTACCTCTAGTAACACTATGGAAAATATATGGTGGATGCATGGGTTTTTGCCTCGTTCCCAGTACAGTACTTAGTTTTTCACCACTGTCCATGAGACCAGCTCTAAATCTTCACTTCAACCTGATATCTGTATCAGGTTGAAAAATTTTATTCTATTCCTAATTTTCTGAGGTTTTGTTATGAATGGGTGTTGACTTTTAATCAATTTTCACTGTTATTCATTTATGCTGCTTTCTTTGTGTAAAGCCTATGTGATCTTAGAATAGGAAATATATATACTATTTAGTATATTTTATATATATGTATATATTATATAGTAAAAACAAATCATTTATTATAAATAGGAAAAGGGGCATTACCAAACTCAATATTGCTGTTGATTCTCAAACAATCTCAAAAAGAAATAAGAAGCAGGTTTTAGGGTTAATAAAATCTTAATCAAATGAGATTCAAATGCAGAGGTAACAGACAAAGTATTCTTTTTTGACTAAATTTAAACAGTTGGGGTTATTTTTAGAGCACTATTTCATTCATGTTTTGAAATGAATTTGCCTTTATAATAGGAAATCTGTATTTTGTCATAACAGTAGAAGAATATCTTTGACTTATTCCCAAATGTCCATTTTTATTTTGTGGATGTATTAGACAGTTCAGACACATCTCATAAATCAAAAAAATGTATATAACTTCTTATTACATACTTGTAGAATCATCCTAAATAACTTCTTAGAATTATGACTTCTGGTATTTCCTGTCTTAAAAATACAAATTACACTTGTAAACTTCAAAGTGAGTCACTATTAGAGTAGTCTGTATGGCTTTACTCTGGAATAAGAAGGGTAATATTTTTCATACTTATTCAATAAAAATGCATTCATGTTCACAATGTGCTGTATGTTGGGGACACAGATCACATATAAAATCCTTGTCCTTGTGGTGGTCAGTCTAATGCTAGCAAGTGTCTGATAAGCAAGCCAATTGGCAATCATATACTATTAAATAATAGGATATGAATGGAGGAGACAAAGTACCAATGAGGAAAATCTAGTCACAGTTTTCCTGGAGGACATGAGGCATCTGTGAACTCCTAAAGGATGAGTGTAAGCTCTTCAAGCAAATCCTGGAGGGGATGTATTACTGGAAATGAAGAACAGCATATGGGGTAAACTGTCAAGGAGTGGGGCGGACTTGGTTCATTTAGGAAACTACAGATGTGTTACTATGGTTCCACGATGGAGCATATTTTGAAGGAATGGTGAAAGCTGAGAACTAACGAGGATCGGAACCAGAGTGGCCATGATGAGAGAATTTAGACTTCATCTTAATGATGGAGAAAAATTGGACAATAGTGTGCAGGAGAGTGAGCATATTTAATTTCTGGAAATAACACTGGTAACAGTGGTAATGGTAAGAAGGACATATTAAAATAGGGTAAAACTGGACTTGGGAAACTGAAGTTTCTGCAGTAATTGAGGTGGTAAATGATGAAGGCTTACACTGAAGCAGCTTCCAAGAGTATGGTCAAGGGAATGACGAGAGATGAAGGTAGAATCATTGTGATGAGACACTTGGCTTTATCTGCCTATTATGGGAGAAAAATTTTGACTGGAAATTTAGCTGGATTGACCTGACCTTTGTTTTTCTAAAGGAATTCAAGTTTTTTGCAAATCTGAAAGTGAGAATGGCAAGTTCTATACTGTGGAATAAATTTTCCCACTAGATAATTAAATTGTGTGTTACAAAACTATAATTAGAAAAATGATTTAAATTCCTTATGACAATGGTATTGGTAACAGTAACTTGCTCCAGGGACAGAAATAGAATTTTTATATAAAATTTTTTTTCTTCTCTGACATTATTTCAAAAATTTAGTTATCTTCTCAGGGATATTATAATAATTTAAAGGTAATTCTCAAACTCTTTCTGAAACTATTCAAATCTCAGACTTGATGCTTAAATTGTATTTTAAAAATAGATTTTAACCATGATTGCAATGTGTAATTTGTACCTACGCATGACTTCTCTCTTTTGCACATAAACTCATGCACAAAAATTTTGCACATGAGTTTGTGTGTAGGAAATTTGAGTATACTGGGGATTTTATTAGATGATTTTGAATTACGGTGAGAAGAAAAAAAAAATAAGAAAAAAAGTCCTTTAGCATAAATGTGACTTCAGAAATTCTTCCATCACTTTTTAAATTAGGCCTAGCTGTCTGCTTCTAATTGTGATCAGTTTTATGCTTATGCCTATCTAATTCATTCCAGAATTTGGAATTTGTGGAACTCAGTCTTATTTATTATTTTCTCATATTGTAACATAAATCCTGACATTTATAAATTTGGTTTTCTCATATAGATATCAGTACATCATTTGACAACAATGTCACTCTTCAGTTCAGTTGCTCAGTTGTGTCTGACTCTTTGTGACCCCATGAACTGCAGCACGCCAGGCTTCCCTGTCCATCACCAACTCCTGGAGCTTTCTCAAACTCATGTCCATCGAGTTGGTGATGCCATCCAACCATCTTATTCTCTGTCTCCCCTTCTCCTCCTGCCTTTAATCCTTCCCAGCATCGGGGTCTTTTCCAGTGAGTCAGTTCTTCACATCAGGGGGCCAAAGTAATGGAGTTTCAGCTTCAGCATCAGTCCTTCCGGTGAATATTCAGGACTGATATCCTTTAAGGATGGACTGGTTGGATCTCCTTGGATCTCCTTGCAGTCCAAGAACTCTCAAGATTCTTCTCCAATACCACAGTTCAAAAGCATGAATTCTTTAGCACTCAGCTTTCTATATGATCCAACTCTCACATCCATACATGACTACTGGAAAAACCATAGCTTTGACTATACAGACCTTTGCTGCAAAGTAATGTCACTGTCAGTCTCATTTAAGTGAGGTTCTCTTATTAAAGTTGCATTTCTTGTCAACCATTAAGAGCGTGGTGAGTGGAATGCATAGATCTCTAGGAGTGTGTGTGAGTGTGCTTATTCGCTCAGTTATGTCCGACTGTTTGTGACCCTATGGACTGTAGCCTTCCAGGCTTCTCTGTCCACCGGGATTCTCCAGACAAGAATACTGGATTGGGTTGCAATGTCCTTCTTCAGGACTAAGAGACTTGCTCCAAATATCCTACAGTTCCTTATAATCCATGTATTGGAGAACTGTTATTTGCCCTTTCTGGGACTTCATTTCTACATCTTTTAGTGGGTATAACCTTATCTGTTTTGCATGATTATTAGAAAAATGAAGTAAAATATTTTGTATGAAGTTCATATTACGCTAACAGTGTAACGTAGGTGCTTAATTATCTTTTCTTTTGTGTTCCCTATGATCAGGACTTCTGCTACTAAACTTGTCCTCTAAGAATAGGATGGTAGTTCTCAGCTGGGGAGGTACTACTTCCTAAGGCAAGTTTGGGTATCTGTGGGTGTGTTGTGGTTGGTTATAAGGTTTGGAGACCACTGTTGGCTTTAGTGGGCTTCCCAGATGGCACTGTTGGTAAAGAGTCCACAAGCCAGTGCAAGAGACATGAGAGTTGTGGGTTCAATCCCTGGACTGGAAAGATCCCAGAGGAGGGTATGGCAACCCACTCCAGTACTCCTGTCTGCAGAATCCCATGGACAGAGGAAGCTAGCAGGCTACAGTGTACAGGGTTGCAAAGTGTTGGACACGATTGAAATGACTTTGTATGCATGCATTGGCCTCAGTAGTTAGGCAACAAATATATCTGAATACCTGCAAAGGAGTATTTTGCAAGACCTACTTATAAAGACTATCACCCAATTCTAGTCTACACACAAACATGCATGCAAACAAAGCCATGGCGTGGTTTTAAACTGAATTTTTCAAGCATATCTTCGTGCATACTTAAGTACATAGTGCATAGTTTTCACTTCTTAGGATAAAACTGTCTGACGACTTCTCCACTACTTTGAAAAGTAGCATGAATGACTATTCTGCCCTGTAGGTTACATAAACACACATCTGTACTGATCTGCTTTTATAGCTTTAATATTCAGTTTGGTTTGTATACAGATCTATCTACTTCATTATTTATTCTTAGGAAGTTGTGCCAGGATCCTTAGTATATTGGAAAGATACTTTTAAATCAATTCCATGACCTAAAAGTCATATAAGGAATAGTTTACAATAAAAATACCTTTGTAAGTCATTATGTATGGATTGTATTTCGGGATTTTGAGTGGGTGATAATGGTAGATTATTACTAATTTGGTGTGATGCCTTGAGATCCCTTGGCCCAGACCATTTTCTTTAGTCTCTCTGGTCTTTAGCCGTGAACCGGGTCCAGGGGCTTCTCGTGAATACTCATAAGCTGTGTGTCAGTGATAAGCTGGTGAATATTGCCTGCTCTTGCCAGTTGGTTTCTATTATACTCTTGAGCTCAAGAAGAGTGACCCGCCAGGCTACTCCTCTGATTGCTGCCGACCTAGTGGTACTGACCCCAACATCTGTGAATCTGAACAACCTAGTGAATAAAGTCTTATAAAAGAATTACGTTTCAAGCCCTCAAGCTGTCTCATTACTCCACTCTTGCCTTTTATCTACCTGCATTTCTGTTGTGGCTTCCTCTGAAAGTAGGAATTTAATCTGTTCACTTTTACACAACTGCCCTGTAAGTTAAAATAACTTACATTAAGCCATTTCAAGTCTCCTTAATTTCCTATGAGAATAAGTATGACTTTTTCAATTTTGATGAGTAATATGAGACACAGCTTACAGCCAGTAAATTCTAGAGCAATACTCCTACCTCCTTTGATTTATATTTTAGCTTTTTAATAATACACTCTAGCAACCTGTGTGACATTTTCATAACTGTCTACATGCTTGGGGTTAAAGATGAAGCTTGAAAGCTACATAATGCCTTTGAAAAAAAGAATGTATATATTTTGATTCTTGATTTTAGGTTTGTTTTCCAAAAAATATTATTCTTTTCAGCAGGCTTTGAATGATAATTCTTTCTCCTCCAAACAATAAGAATGTTCATGTAAATAAAATTATTGTGTTTGTTACAGGATGCTTCTCAGTAACCCAGAGCATAAATGAATTATTAGGGGGATTTTGCAGCAATTTTACCAACTCAGTTTCTGAGTAGAATTATTTTCACATGACCTTTCTGTTGAGGTGAGTGTATATATATTTTAAACTTCAAAGAATGTATCTTCCGTTTGCAGATGGTGATCACCGACTATGTTCACCTACTATGCTTTGCGAAAACTGTCAGTTCTGCAGAGTATATTAAAAAAATGCTTTCCATATTCCCTAGGTTCTTTGTGAAGTGGTGTTGTTTCAATTAAGCTCCCCTGTATTCTAATTCTAATTCCTACATTGCAGGATTGTGAATTCCTAGAGGGAAAGAACCAGGTTTTATTTCTGTAACATAGTTTGGAAACATCAGAGCAAGCTTTTTTGGCCAACTCAATGCTTTGCACAATTAATTCCTAACCATAGTTCTGATTTTCCATGTCTGTCCTTCCAGAAGTAAGTCGATAGAACAGTATTAACTAATTGTCTATTGCTGTACTTGAAACAGGGCTTCCCAGGCGACTCAGTAGTAAAGAATCCACCCATCAGTGCAGGCGCTGCAGGAGACTTGAGTTCGATCCCTGGGTTGGGAAGATCCCCTGGAGGAGGAAATGGCAAGCCACTCAAGTATTCTTGCTGGGATAGTCCCATGCGTAGAGGAACCTGGAGAGCTCGACATAGCTGAGAGACTGAGGATGCACACACTTGGATCAATGGGAGATAGCAAATGAGACTCAGTCTATCATGTTCAAGAGCTTGAATCATGTATACAGAGAAATATTAAGAGTAGGATATAAATGTCTAGGATAGAGTGTATATAACGTAAGAGCTATAGAAACTTAAACACAACAAAGGAAATGTCACTACAAATCAAAAAATTCTCTGGGAAAGGTGAAGAATATTCAATTCCCTTAAATTGCTATTTGAGTCTACTTTCACTTTGCATCCATAGTTTTTGTGGATATAGGGGATAATCTGCATATAGTTTTGACTTTTTCTTGTCTATTTTATAGCTCATGGATGTATTTAGCATCACAACAGCTCTCCAGGGGCATCTTTTATGTCAAGGGGAAAGTGCTATAAACGGTGTGATTGTGATCACTGATTGGCAGTAAAGAATCTGAAATTACTGTTTTATACTGCTGAGAAGTGTCACCTGTTAACTTGGGTCTGATGTTGATATTCTTGGGATGTTTCCTCGTACAAGGCAGGTTTTTCCAGCTTGTTCTATACTCTTTTGGTACTACTCACATGACAGAGTTTCCAGGAATCTGAAAAGAGGACTTGGGGCAGGGGCTTCAGGTATAAATCAGAGAGTGTTGTTCTGGATAAGAATTTTATATGCATCTAAAACTCTTTCCCCTTTCTTAAAAGATTAGGGTGTGTGTGTGTGTGTGTGTGTGTGTATGTGTGTGTGTGTGTTGTGTGTGATTAGTTTAAATAGAATGAATGAATAGCTTTTCTCAGTCTAGTTAGGATTTGTGGAATTTTCCCTGAACCCCTGTGAATTAGAAAATTAGTTCATATATTTGTCTTATGAATTAAGCCTCAGAAGCTCAACATCTTCTCCCTTCTAAACCCTTCAATAACAGTTGCCCTTTGCACTGTTGTTCAGTCACTAAGTTGGGGCTGAGTCTCTGTGACCCATGGACTGCAGCATATCAGGCATTCGTGTCCTTCACTATCTCTTGGAGTTTGCTCAAACTCATGTCCATTGAGTCAGTGATGTCATCCAATTGTCTCATCCTTTGTTGTCCCCTTCTCCTCCTGCCCTGTCTTTCCCAGCATCAGGGTCCTTTCCAAGATATGAAGAGTTGGATCTTCATATCAGGTGGCCAAAATATCAGAGCTTCAGCATAAGTCCTTCCAGTGAATGTTCAGGGTTAAGTTTCTTTAGGATTGGCTGGTTTGATTTCCTTGCTGTCCAAGGGGCTCTCAAAAGTCTTCTGTGTTTTTAGAATAATTGCCCCAATCAAAAAGCACTTTGGGCAGTATCTTTTTGTGTAATCATTTTATGCTGACTGAAAAGCAATTGTTTCCTCTCAAATTGAAAGATTTTATTAAAATCTCAGCTATCAAAATAATGCTCCCATATCCCCTTGAGTAATAGTTTACATGCTGTTTCTACATGTAATTCTAAACACAAGTTGGATCTTCTCATCCTGGTATGAGTTAACTTTGTTCCCTGACTGAGGATGAGAAAGAGCCAGGCAGAACAGCCCTCAAATCCTAGGGCCATCTTTTCAGTTTTATGTCCTGGGTGAGTTGGTAAAGTGTGCTGAGCCTCAGTTTCCCCATCTGAGAAAGGCTGGCAATAATAACTCCCTTGAAGAGTTGCTCATGTTGAGAAGTGGTGAAATGTAAAGAACCTCAAGTACTTCCATTCCTGTTCAAACTCACTAGGAGTAGCTCTTAGGATCAAACCAGGAAAACATAATAAATGGTTTCATGACTCTGGGATCCCCAAAGATCAACATCATGATAATTGGGGATACAATCACCCCTCTGTATCTGGGAGGGTTCACTCCAAGGCACCCGCAGACCACAAAATCCATGAGTGCTAAAATCTGTTACATAAAATGGCACAGTCGAGTGGGCCCTCCCTCTCTGCGGGTTCCACATCCACAGATATCGAGGGCAGACTGTAATTAAAAGAAGTTTACAGGGATTGGGGAAAAGGTAAGAGGTTAAACATCTGGAAGAGCAGGAATGTTTTCTTTAGCAACTATGAGAAATGCTCATGTATTTGATACTGAGTATGCTGGGACATGGAACAACTGACTGGTTCCAAATTGGGAAAGGAGTACGTCAAGGCTATATATTGTTATCCTTCTTATTTAACTACTGTGTAGAGTACCATCATGTGAAATGCCGGGCTGGAAGAAGCACAAGCTGGAATCAAGATTGCCAGGAGAAGTATCAATAACCTCAGATATGCAGATGACACCACGCTTATGGCAGAAAGCAAAGAAGAGCTAAAGAACCTCTTGATGAAAGTGAAAGAGAAGAGTGAAAAAGTTGGCTTAAAACTCAACATTCGAAAAATGAAGGTCATGGCATCTGGTCCCATGACTTTGTGGCAAATAGATGGGGAAACAAAGGAAACAGTGAGAGACTTTATTTGGGGGGGCTTCAAAATCACTGCAGATGATGACTGCAGCCATGAAATTAAAATACAGTTGCTCCTTGGAAGAAAAGCTATGACCAAACTAGACAGCATATTAAAAAGCAGAGACATTATTTTGCCCACAAAGTTCATCTAGTCAAAGCTATGGTTTTTTCAGTAGTCATGTACAGATGTAAGAGTTGGACTATAAAGAAAGCTGAGCACCGAAGAACTGATGCTTTTGAACTGTGGTTTGGAGAAGACTCTTGAGAGTCCCTTGGACAGCAAGGAAATCCAACCAGTCCATCCTAAAGGAAATCAATACTGAATATTCATTGGAAGGACTGATGCTGAATCTGAAGCTCCAATACTTTAGCCACCTGATGCAAAGGACTGACTCATTTGAAAATACCCTGATGCTGGGAAAGACTGAGGTCAGGAGGAGAAAGGGACGACAGAAGACAAGATGGTTGGATGGCATCATCATCTCGATGGATATGAGTTTGAGCAAGCTCTGGGAGTTGGTGATGGGCAGGGAATCTGGCATGCTGCACTCCATGGGGTCACAAAGAGTTGGACATGACTGAGCGACTGAACTGAGCTGATACTGGGAGCTTGGTTATTGTCTTTCTGTATTCCTTAAAGAGTAGGAAGAAGAGGCCATATGTTATAATCCCTGACATAAACTGATCATTGACAGATGCAAGAGATTAAAGAACTATATCTGGATTCTTCATTTTACTGGGTTCCCGTGTCATGGTTTACCTTATGGAATTCTTTTCAAGAGCTGGGAACCCTATTGATGATCGTTAGAATTTTAGAGTAGGAACAGTTTTCTTGAGTTAAAGAGTAACATGAAAGATTGGATGTTCAGTTTTTCAATATGAGTTATAAATATCCATGGAATTTTATTTTCTAATAGTGAGAGAGTCAGTTCCTAGGCAGGTTGGTAAGGAGTCTAGGGGTCCCCAAGGAGAGAGGGGTCTGGAATTCTCAAGGAGGAAGAAAGGACAAACTTTTTTTTCTTTCTCTACATTCCTTAGGATTATATAACAATAATGTATCCTGCCTAAGGACAGTCTTTGGATTAAACCTTCTGTTATCTTAAAATGTAAATTATGGGAGTAGACCTGGTCTTTACAAGGATGTATCCTGCCTGAGGACAGTGTTATCTTAAAATGTAAATTATGGGAGTAGGTCTGATGAGGTCTTTACAACCTCCAGACATTCTTTGGATTATATAACTTCATTGTTAACACTAGCAAACGGGTACTCTGTCTGCCCCCTTCTGATGCCTATGTCAGAAGCTTTCTCTATCTCCTTTATACTTTAATACAACTTTATTACACAAAAGCTCTGAGCGATCAAGCCTCGTCTCTGGCCCCAGATTGAATTCTTCTCCTCTGGGGGCCAAGAATCCCGGTGTCTTTGCGTGATTCAACAACAACCTTTCAATAGGGTACCATGCAGCTCTTTCCTTCCTTAATAGCTAATAAGATATCCCTGGCTGTACATCCCTATTTCAGATTCCAGGGAAATTTCCCATTCTCTTTCCTATATTTCAAAATCCATTTCTTGCCCAAGACATCTAAAATAATCTCTTTACTGAATTTAGATTTCTATCAGAGCAGGAGATAGTAGGAGCTTATGCCCCATGCCTTTTAAAATTTGAGGCCGTTTTGAAATAGGCCTGGCTATCTGCTTAGAACATTGATGTTCTAGTGTGTAAAGATGTATAAGTGTGTGTGTGTGTGCACGCGAGTGATGGGTTTGGAGAGAACAGAAGAATTATGGATGGAATAGACTCAAATTAATACCTCAAATGGTTGTGCTATAACTGGATTGAATAGCTTTTAATTTTTTTAAATTCAGTTTTCCCAATCTTGTTGAGTTCCAAGTGAAACACTGAGATGGATTAAAAATTGTATTAGAATGATTTCATGATTCATTTTACTGTCATTAATGCAGATACCAATGGACCCTGTGGTCCCTCTTTGTCAGAGATTAGTTTTTAGTGAAAGAGGCCTGGTACCATTTAGACTTTTATTATAAAGAGGGGAAATAAGTCTAGCCTCTAGAATCCTTAAGCAAAGGAAGGACTCACCATTAGCAAAAATCGTGTGTGATATTTTGAAGGCATTAAACAGCAGGTATAAAGAACCTTACTTACGATAACAATCATATGTTATCCAATAAAAGCACTCAGAGACAGCAGGTTATACCCATACAGGTGGTATGGGTTCTGCACTTTAGCTAAAAGTTTAGGTTTCTATGATTTCATAAGCCAAACCAAAGGGAACAGTATCAATAGATGGGCCTCTTAGAGTTTAGACTACTCAGTGGCTACTGTATTCCCTACTTACCAGAGTCCTCTTGTATTCCCTTTTCATGTTTATTTTAAAACATACTGTGATTTTTGTTCATGGGGATTCAACTACCTGATTTCCAAAGAGCAGCATATAGACTGTGAATATAAAGCATGACTGCAGAGTGGAATAAGCATGGCTTAAATCATGAAAGAAGCTGATTTGGTCCCAGTAGGATTATTCATTTGGACTGACAGTTGAGAGTGTTGTAAATAGAATGTTTCTAACTGAGGGAAAATAAGGTTGAGCTGATTGGAATAAACGTTTGGCCACCAAGGTACATGAAAATTGACAGGGTATATTCTTTGCCATATCCTTGGTTTATTTCAGAAATCACAGGCTATATGTTTCTGACCTACCACCTTAGATCAGGTAAAGTTTCTTATCCAATGTCTTGAATATTATCAATGTCTTATAGAACAGCATCATAGTTAAAAGCAGGAGTACTAGCAAAGCCACATGGATACAGCTGTGTTGTGTGATCAATTGGCTGCAGAAAGCTGAAAAGGGTATTCAGAATGTTACCATTTCCAGACATTGTGTTCTTTGGTCATTAATTTAACTCAACTCAGCTTCCACATGGCCTACAAGCAGTACAGACCAATCATTCCAGATGCTCAGACTTGCATGCAGGCTGAAAGTACTATGACATCCAGAACTGATTTCTTAAGAATGTTTGCCTCTGTGGGGTCCTCAGTCACCAGTTCAGGAAAAGCAGGTCATTCTAAAGTCAGTCTTCTCTCTTTTCTGGTTCTGTGGAATGACCAGAAGTCAAAAGATGGGACCTTGGTAAGTAGTAAATTAAGCACCCACATTAATGTCTAACAGAGCCTAAAAACTAGACTATTACCAAGCCTGTATTTGAGCTCTCATTCTCTTGCCTCCAAATCTGTGGGTTTTTTGTTCCTGTTTGCTAACGCGCTCTTACTGTGAAATGGCACACACATCAGAAACCCAAACAAAAATGAGTAGCTCAGTAGTCCCAGAATAAAGCCAGGATATGATAGTCACCCGAGTCAAGAAAGTATGATTTAATACTCTAGAAGGCTATCTTCTCATGGTCCCCTTTGCAATTCTTCTTTGTCTTTCCCCTCCAAAAATAACCATTACATGTCATTAACTGTGACTGCTTTCTTCTTTTGCTTATTATTTAACCATCTAAAAACATATCCCTAGATACTAAAACTTGGTATTGCTTGTTTTTGAACTTGGCTGGAATGGAACCACTTTATACGTGTGGTATTGTCGTTGACTCATTTTGTTCATTTCATTTGTGAAATTAATCCATGTTTCACTAGATACATCTCATTTTTATTGATCCAGCATTCCACCATGTTTCTCTCTCACAACTAAGTATCTTTTATTAACAGACCTCTAAATAATCATCTCCAACTTGGAGCCCATATAAGAGCTCTCCATAGAGGCAGAGCCAATAGAATGTGTTTATGTGTTTACAGTCATGTGTGTACACATACACATATGCACATATACATGCATGTGCACTTGTATATATGTGTGTATGTATGTGTATAACATTTTAAGGACTTAGCCCCTGTGACTGTTTCATAAGTCCAAAGTCTTCAGGGCAGACCAGGGAGGACTTGACCTTGCAGACTTGAGTCTGAATGTAGTCTGGAGGTAGAACTGCTTCCTTTTTGAGGATGTCACTATTTTCTCCTAAGACCTCCATTGGCTAGATGAGGATTACCCATGTTATGGAGGGTAATCTGCTTTACTAGGTCTGTTGATTTAAATGTTAGTCACATCCGAAATACTGTCACAATAACGTCTAGACTGGTGTTTGACCAAGGATTATATACTAACCAAACTGACATGCAGAATTAACCATCACAGGACTATAGGGAAAATGCTGGTATGTGTATTATTGCATGTGTTTTGATGAACATAGTTTCCTGTTTTTCATGAAAAATACGTAGGAATAAAACTTTCTCAAAGTTTAATCTCAGTTTCCATTCAGCACTTCATAAGAGATCTTAGTATTCTGTATTCTCTTAACTGCCTACATTCCTTGGCTATTTTTATATTAGCTGTTGTCTCTGATTTGTTTTTAAGTGTTTTGGATACAAGTTCTATATTAGTCTTTGTGTTGCAAGTAAATTTTCTACCACACTTTTGCACTCTAAGGTTCTTAATGGTACTTTTTGATGAATAAAACTTAATTTCAACGTAGTCAAAGGTATCTATCTGTTCTTCAGTGCATAATGTCTTTTTTGTGCTGAATGAGAATTCATGATGTTGGTTATTATACAGATAACATATCATGAAGCATATTATATACTAAATATTACATGTATACTTGACATCTTCTAGGAAATATAATTTTTTTACTTTTACATTTAAGTTTGCATCTACTTTCAAATGACCTTTCTTTTTTGTATTATGTAAAATACATCAATTTTCATCTTTTCCTATATGGATATCCATTTATTCCAGAACCACTGTTCTGGAATGTTGAAGCTAGATGTTGAAACAGAAACTCCAATACTTTGGCCACCTGATGCGAAGAGCTAACTCATTGGAAAAGACCCTGATGCTGGGAAAGATTGAGGCAGGAGGTGAAGGGGACGACAGAGGGTAAGGTGGTTGGATTGCATCACTGACTCAATGGACATGAGTTCGGGTTGACTTCAGGAATTGGTGATGGACAGGGAGGACTGGCGTGCTGTGGTTCATGGGGTCGCAAAGAGTCAGACACGACTGAGTGACTGAACTGAAGTGAACCAGAACCATTATTATGCCATGTTATTCTTAAAGCAAATATCCATATATGCATTATTAGTCTGCATTGAATTTTCATACCATTGGTCTATTTCTCTGGCCTTGCACCAATGTCATGCTGTTACTATGCTTTGTAATACATCCATAGTTGATTTTTGTTTAAAATGTAAGATAAGAATTTCATTTTTTCCATGTGGCTAACCACCTCTGCTGTAAGTAGTTGTTGAATGGTCTAAAACTTCTCCAGTAATCTGAAATAACCGTTTTGTAATTCAAGTGAGATATATAATATGAATCTATTTGTATATTCCATATTCTACTTCATTGGTCAGTGTTTTTATTGTCCAGAGTGTGAAAATTACTGCAGTTTAATAAGAATATAGATTTGATGTCTAATACAGCAAGACTCTGTATACTAATTCAATAGTGTTTGTTCTTAGGTTTTTTATGACCAGATACATTTTCATATAAGTTTTTGTGTAGCCCCTAAAAAGAAAATCTTGTTAAAATTTTGTTTATAATAACATTGACTGTGTAGGTAACTTGGAGAGGCCTTGACATCTTTCCAGTATTGTTTTATACTAATTAACATGGTATACTACGTATTTGTTTAGGTTTCTTTTACGTTCCTTCAGTGTTGGAGTATATTACTGTCTTTATCTAGTCATGTCTTTTCAAAATGAATTTCTCCACCAATATCATATATTTCTTAGATGTATTCCTAAGCATCTTGTAAAACCTTGTTTCTTTTGTTTCACCTTTGTGGCAGTGCTGATGTTATTTCTTTTTTTCTGATTTTGGGTATTAATGTGATATTATTTTGTTAATCTCTTTCTTAATTTGTAGTTTTTGGGGGAATCTTTACCATCTACAGTAGTGTTTTTTCCTTTCTGAAAGAAAGTGAGAGTCGCTCAGTCGTGTCCAACTCTTTGTGACCCCATGGACTATACAGTCATGGCCAGAATACTGGAGTGGGTAGCTGTCCCCTTCTCCAGGGGATCTTCCCAACCCAGGGATCAAACCCAGGTCTCCTCCATTGCAGGTGGATTCTTTACCAGCTGAGCCACAAAGGAAGCTCTATAACATTCCATTTATAGTTATTATAAAATATTGGCTATACCCATATATTGACTACATATTGTAAAGTATATTATCGTGAAAGGAAAGGAAAGTCACTCAGTCGTGTCCAACTCTTTGTGACTCCATGGACTGTAGCCTACCAAGCTCTTCCCTCCATGGGATTCTCCAGGCAAGAGTACTGGAGTGGGTTGCCATTTCCTTCTCCAGGGGATCTTCCCCACCCAGGGATTGAACCCAGGTCTCCTGCATTCCAGGCAGATGCTTTAACCTCTGAGCCACCAGGGAAGCCCAAATTGTAGCTTATTATTTTAAACATAATAGTTTATGCCTCTTAATGCCTTATCCCATCTTGCCCCTATCCACTTTCCTCTCCACAGGTAACCACTAATTTGTTCTCTATATCTGTTCGTCTGTTTCTGTTTTGTTATATTCACTAGTTTTATTTGTTTAGAGTTTTTATATTCACTAGTTTTATCCATTTAGATTCCACACATAAATGATATTTCAAATGTTGAATTTTAGATACCTTTTTGTAAGTACCATAAAACTGATTTTTTCCCATCCACTCTGACATTTACTATCTTATATTGGCCAGTCTTGTAGATTTATATTTATTGATATTAGGCTTTCAAATTTAGTTGGTTTTTCTTTTATGTGCTATATTTCTACTCTTCAAAGGCCAAATAAAGAGAGAAAATAAACTTAGGTTACACATCAACACTTTCATATGTATGTATGTGGCTCAGTGGTAAAGAATCTGCCTGCCAATGCAGGAGACGCGGGTTCGATCCCTGAGTCGAGAAGATCCCCTTGAGGAGAAATGACAACCCGCTCCAGTATTCTTGCCTCGGAAATCCTGTGGAAAGATTTAGCTGAGCAGGCTACAGTCCATGGGTCACAAAGAGCTGGGCGTGACTGATCTCACATGCATGTCTTGTCATCTTACCCACTAAGTGGAAGTTGCTAAAGAATGGACAGAAGACTGTAGTCACCTTCCTAGTACTTGACCCTCTCTTCCACTGCGCCCTTTAGTGCTGGAGTTTGCATATGTTTATCATTAACACATATTCATTAACTTTAAATATACTTGAACATTTAATCTTACTTCTTGTAGCCTCCTTCCTTCCAGGACTAACTAGATTTTTGTTCTTTTTCTTGCTTCACTCGTTGAAATCAGCATAGTTTTAGTTCTGTCAGTCACATTGCTGCTAACAGTCACCCGAACCATCTATCTACAGTTGTCACACTCTCTTCCTGCTGAGGTTGGGCCTTTGCTCATCTCGCAATGCTTTTGTTTATCTCCTGAGGACTTGGGTTTTGCTTTGGATCTTTTAGTTCCTTCCTTCCTCATCTATTCTTCTTCTATTTCTTTACTTTAAAAACTATTTCTGTTTTAAAAATAAGTATATCCTTTACATAGAAATCATGAAAGATATTTTGAAAACTTGAAATAAAAGTAATCATCTCAAGATTTCAAATTATTGATTGGGCAAGGTGAATTATTGGCTAAAGGTTTTTGGATCTATCATAGATAGATAGATTGATCCATAGGCTTCCCAACTGGCTCTAGAACCTGCCTACCAATGCAGGTAGATATAAGAGATGCAAGTTTGATCCATGGTCAGGAATTTTCCCTGGGGAAGGACATGGCAACCCACTCCAGTATTCTTGCCTGGAGAATCCCAAGGACAGAGGAAACTAGTGGGCTGCAGTTAGTGGGGTGTATGCTGCTGCTGCTAAGTCACTTCAGTCGTGTCTGACTCTGTGTGACCCCATAAACAGCAGCTCACAAGGCTCCCCCGTCCCTGGGATTCTCCAGGCAAGAACACTGGAGTGAGTTGCCATTTCCTTCTCCAACGTATGAATGTGAGAAGTGAAAGTGAAGTCACTCAGGCGTGTCCGACTCTTAGCAACCCCATGGACTGAAGCCTACCAGGCTCCTCCGTCCATGGGATTTTCCAGGCAAGAGTACTGGAGTGGGGTGCCATTGCCTTCTCCGAGTGGGGTGTATACATACATACATATGTATATATTTATATATAAAGTTTTTCATAGGCCAGGAGCCATCTAAATAAATGTAAGACCTATTCTAACAGTTATACCCTATGGAAATGTCTGCTTCCAAGTTAGCATCAGCATTTGAGGGTTGGTTAGTGAGAACTAGGGATATAGACAAGCAAATTAACAAATAATGGATGAACAAAATATTATTTATACCTTGAAATTCATTTGGGATGTTTGTACATTTATCTCTGTAAATCATGAAGCTTTGAGACCTTTGCCCTCTGTTTCAGAGTTGGGCTCCACCACCTCACATATTTTTAAGTTCAAAAGATAACTCATCTAGAATGATGCTGATTTTAGTTATAAAATAGATGAACTCAATACATTACAATTTATTGATCAGAGAATAAAATCGTACTGAATGCCTAGAGCACTTACTGTGTGCTAGGTACTGTTCTAAGTATAATGTGTATAGCAATGTATTTAAACTTCGTTACCACATCAAAAGATGTATGAGTGTGTGTGTTAGCTCCAACTCTTGCGACCCCATGGACTGTAGCCTGCCTGGCTCCTCTGTACATGGAATTCTCCAGGCAAGGATATTGGAGTGGGTTGCCATTTCCTTCTCTAGGGGATCTTCCTGACCCATGGATCAAACCCAGATCTCCTGCATTGCATGTGGATTCCTTACTGTGAAGGAAGTTAGCTTTCTTGAGGTTACACAACTAGTTATTCTATTTGAATCTATCTAATTTGGCTCCAGAAGCTAGTATCTTAAATGTTACATACTATTCCTTCAGAGTAAGTAGTAGTGGAGGTCCCAGAGAATCAATTAAACTTTTGTTGTCCTGTCCGAAGAGCGTTTCTGATGCTCTCTAAAGAACAGACCGATTAGCAAATATTCACCATGAAGTGCCATGTACACTGCATGTACTTTAGATGACATTGTAATGCTTAGCTGTTCAATTAGTGTGTTCTTTTCCTGTATGTACCACTTGTGGTTATTTAGAGTAGGATTTGGCCTTAATTTTTTTTTTAAACAAAAGATTCTCACTAAAGTGTGTTTACTGATTGCCAACCTTTTTTTTTTTTTTTTTCTTATAGAATTAGAGGTGAATCTTGGAGAAGGCAATGGCACCCCACTCCAGTACTCCTGCCTGGAAAATCCCATGGACGGAGGAGCCTGGTAGGCTGCAGTCCATGGAGTCACTAAGAGTCGGACAGGACTGAGTGACTTGACTTTCACTTTTCACTTTCATGCATTGCAGAAGGAAATGGCAACCCACTCCAGTGTTCTTGCCTGGAGAATCCCAGGGACGGGGGAGCCTGGTGGGCTGCCGTCTATAGCATCACACAGAGTCGGACACGACTGATTTGACTTAGCAGCAGCAGCAGAGGTGAATCTTGTCTCAGTTCCATGGAGGTAAATGCATCATGACTTTGTCTACTCCACTATGGGTAGTTCAACCATAGGCAGTTTTACAGTGTTTTTGGCTTTGATATCATCATATCCAAACACATTTTGAGATGTGCAATGTAACAGGAATGTAACACCTAATTCGTAATGAGTATACTGTATGGAGTAGGATATTGATTCGGGGCAGACTACAAAGGGATAGCTACGTGAATTCAAGTTCGAGCTCTCTTTTGGGTATATGGCCTTAAACAATGTGTATGCACATTTTCTGTGCCTTTGTTTTCCCATAGATAACATGTGACAGTACTAGTTTTAAATACATCTTAGTTGTTATGTGTGCTTAGTCGCTCAGTTGTGTCCGACTCTTTGTGACCCCATGGACTGTAGCCTGCCAGGCTCCTCTGTCCATGGGGATTTTTCAGGCAGGAATACTGGAGTGGATTGCCATGCCCTCCTCCAGGAGATCTTCCCAACCTAGGGATTGAACCAAGGTTTCCCACATTGCACGGAGAGTTTTTACTGTCTGAGCCACCAGAGAAGCCCAAGAATACTGGTGTGAGTAGCCTATCCCTTCTCCAGGGGATCTTCCCAACCCAGGAATTAAATAAATTAACATGTATAAAAGTAATGCTGTCTTTTATAGAATTGAAGTGACATATAAGTGATAACTTGTATTATTAATAATCCACCATTTTCTTGAGTTAGAACAACTAAGCTCTCACTGAAATTTATGTAGAGACATGTGTAAACTAATAATTACTACAAAAATTCACTGTGCTATAGAACATATAACACAGAAACTCAAATGAGGGCAGAGAGGCGAATGAAGTCAGGGAGGCAAATGAGAGTTCAAAGATGTGACGTTCAAAATAAGAATGATGGATGGGTGGATGGCAATATATCCAAGTGGAAGGAATGGAATTAGCAAAGGTCCTAGGCACAAAGAAGCATGGCCTCTTCAGAGAATGAATAGAAGCCCAGTGTGGGTTGAATTTAAGAAAGAAGCAGAAATAGTAAAAATAGTTCCTGAGAGTTAATCTGGATTGTGCAGGGTCCCGTAGATTATGTTATAAATGTGGTCTTTCTTCCCATGGCATGATATGTCCATGAAGCTGGTAGGTAACTCAATTCACCATGGATTTTCAGTCCCGCAGTTTCTTTTACTATTCCCCAGCCGTGTTTGGCCAAATCCCACAAAACAAACCGCCACATTTTCCCTTCATGGGTTTAGGTTTCTTCCTTTTGCTTGTTCTTCCTATTACAGACTAAATTGTGCCACCGACCCCCCTCCCCATTTTTTTTTTTATTGAAGCCTTCCCAGTGCCTTAGAATGTGATTGTATCTAAAGATAGGACTTAAGAGACAGTTGGTATCATTTTAACTTAATCATTAAAGCCCACCTTAATTATTATCTGGGGCTTCCAGGTAGCTCAAACAGTAAAGACTCTGCCTTCAATGCAGGACACCTGGGTTTGGGCCCTGGGTTGGGAAGATCCCCTGGAGAAGGAAATGGCAACTGACTCCTGTATTCTTGTCTGGAGAATTCCATGGACAGAGCAGCCTGGTGGGCTATAGTCCATGGAGTTGAAGAGTTGGTCACGATTGAGCGACTAACACTAACTAATGATTATCTGACTATTATCGTAGGATATCAGGACATACAACGAAACAAGAGGGATACAAGTGCACAGAGGGGATGCATGTGAGGAGACGGTGAGAAGACAGCCACTGGAAAACCAAGGAGAGAAGCTTCAAGAGGAACCAGACCTGTCCACACTTGATCTGGGACTTCTAGCCTCCAGAAGCATGAGAAAGCAAATCTCTGTTAAATCACCCAGTCTGTTATATTTTGATATGGCAGCCCTAGCCAATCAATACGTTCCCCTCTCCTTTCTTGTTCTTTTAAAATTAAATCTACAGTCTTACCACTGGGGAATATCATGACAAAGCATTTGATATCGGGAGTTGATGAGTTGTTATTTAAAGGACCCTCTAATGTGCCATTCCCTGGAAGTTGTTGATTACAGTTAAATTCACTTAGGGGAACATTGAACGTGGGATCATGTTTGTGGCCTTCATTCTAGCAAAGCTCTCCTAAGGGAGCTGTGAGACTTAAGCCCTGACTAAGGGCCTCCTTGGTGGCTCAGATGGTAAAGAATCTGCCTGCAATGCAGGAGACCCGGGTTTGATCCCTGGGTTGGGAAGATCCCCTGGAGAAGGGAATGGCTACCCACTCCAGTATTCTTGCCTGGGGAATTCCATACACAGAGGAGCCTGATGGACTATAGTGCATGGGGCTGCAAGAAGGCATACACATCTGAGAGACTAACACAGTAAGAGTTGTACCACCCAGAGCCCTGCAGTGGGGCCCTGGGATGGTCTAATAATTGCTAACATGACTCCTTCAATAATTAATGATTCAGTTGTTTTAAATGCCTTAATACATAAAAGCTCACATGTGGTGTCAGATCTCCAAATTATAACACAAAATAGATGTTTTGCAGTAACTTATATGGAATTAATTCCATCCTAGAGTTCTTGTAGAAATTAGAAGTCATTTAAAGACTGAGCTCTGATGGTTATGTGTCACTAGACTCCCTCTGTGGAACCATTTCCTTGTAAATTTTTGTAATCCATTTGTATTCTGTACACATGTGGTCTCTTGACGGCTTTGGTGGTTCTTAATTGCACTTCTCATAGGCAATCCCAATGGTAGGTTCCTTTCAACTAAACTAGTAGTGATGTGCCATCAAGCACAAAAACAAAAACAAACAAACAGAAAAAAAAACTGGTTGATTTAATTATTAATGGTAAATGTCCTTCTAGCTTCTTCCAAGAAAGCGAAAGCACATCACTTGACTAATAAGCCTTTTCAGTAATGAAATATAATTTTACTTGGTCAAGTTATTCTCCTAAAGTTTTAGTTCTTATTTATGGATTCTTAATCTCAGGTGCTTGGGATTGGCTTTATCACCCTCTTCATTTTCTGGAGTTCTACTATTGATCTCCCAAAGAACTTGTGCCTTTTAAGGGTTTTTGTTTTAATTATTCTCCATATTTCTCACTCGTGTCCCTCTTCACTTTTTGAAAATGTTCCAAAGTAATTTTTTTAAAAAAATCTATTTCCCAGATTTATTGAGATGTAATTGACATACAATTGTATAATTTTAATATATACAATGTAAAGATTTTATATATGTATATATTGCAAAATGATTACCACAATAAAGTAGTTAACACATCCATCACCTCACATAATTACAATGTCTTGTGTGTATGATCAGGGTTTAATTTATTCTCTTGGCAACTCTCAAATATGCATCACAGTATTATTAACTGTGCTTGCCATGTTGTACAGTATAGCCCCAGACCATACTCATTTAATAACTGGAAGTTTATATCCTTTAACAGCCTTCACCAATTCTCTTCCAACCTCCCATCCTTGGAAACTACCAGTTTATTCTAATTTTTTTTTTTTCTTTCTCCTAACTCATGTATACTTCTTTTGCTTTTGTATAGTTGCTATGTCCTTCGGACTTCCCAGGTGGCGCTCGTGGTAAGGAACCTACCTGCCAATGCAGGAGATGGGGGAGAGGGGGGTTCAGTCCCTGGTTGTGAAGATCCCCTGGAGGAGGGCACAGCAACCCACTCCAGTATTCTAGCCTGGAGAATCCCATGGACAGAAGAGCCTAGCGAGCTATAGTCCATAGGGTTGCAAAGAGCTGGACATGACTGAAGTGACTCAGCATGCATGCACGCACTATGTGCTGTATTTTTTTCAAAAAAGTCCTAACTTTCTTAGGACAGTTTCCTTTTTTAAAAATAGATAAAAATATTTATAAGCCCTCATTTGAAAACAAACAGAACAATCCTTAATTAGCTTACTTCCAATTAATCAAGTAATGCTACATATGTATGAATGGGTATGTAATTTAACATCAGTAGCTCAGAAATGCACTCTGTATGGAACACTAGGTCTGCAGAGCCTTCTGGAGAATTCGTTATGAAAGGGAAACATTTCTGATTAAGAGTGAAAATATGATTGAAAAAGACAAAGGATGGCACAGGCCAATCAAAAGAACTAAAATGTCCTCCCTTTTTTAGCAGCTGAATGAATTTGGCCATGCCTATCATTCTAGTGCAGAGTATACAAGGTAAGCATTAACTAATATTCAGCCTGTGACTTCACAGAAGATACTAAATAGCAACAGGGCAGCAAAGGAACCTGAGAGTAGGGATCAGTGTCTGCAGAAAAAGGGGCCTTGGGTATTAGGCTAATAGAAATTAACCTTGGCTATTTCTACTATTCAGAAGATGAAAGGAAATGGAAAGCTAATCACTGAAGTAATATACCTCAAATCTTTTCCACCTGCCTAGAAAAAGAAAGCAATGGTCAATGATACAAGTGAGGTGACTTGCTTTTGTTAATTAAAATCGTGCTGTGTATTTTCATCAACTCTGTTCACTAATGAGATGAACATTATATTATGTATTTTTTTCTGTCACTTAGAGATATTAATTTTATGGTAAGACTATTACCCTGATTTCAAATATTCCAAGAAAAGCTGGAGAGAGAGTGATGAGAAAGAGACCAATTCCAAGAAATCTTTCATTACAGAGGTTATCTGCAGAAATTAGTGTCCAAATGCTTGATTTTCTCATAGACAATTTGGTGAACTTGTTGGGGTCCAGTGTGTTTCACTGGAGTAGGAGAGAGCAAACTGCAGTGCGTGGGTTAAACATGGCCTGCTGCCTATTTTCGTAAATTAAGTTTTATTGGAATACAGCAACATTCATTTGTTTACATACAATCTACAACTGCTTTTGTGATATAATTGCAGGGGCTGAGTAGTTGTGAAAGAGACCATTTGGCTCTCAGAGCCTAAAATATTATCTGGCTGTTTACAGTTTGACAACCTTTTCACTGGATAATGGCAAACAGGTCAAGTTTCAGAGGTGAGTATAAACCGATGTGAAGATAATTGGATGGAGATGAAATTGGAAGGAGGTTACACTGAGCTTTTAGCACCATACTGGGAGGGAGTATTTAAAAACAAGAGCAAATAAAAGTAGACTGACAATTATCTTGTCAGGAGGATGAAAAGAAAAATCAAACATAGGTCTTTACATTAGATGTAATCTGAAGACAATGAGCAAAGTTGAATCCTGTAGCTTTCATGCATGGCTTAGTAGCTCTTAGCTATATCTAATCTAGTCTTCATAATTCAGTTATTGAAATGACAAGACCTGAATTAGTCTGTAGGTACTTTGTTCCTGAGTACAAGTACATGATCTTAGGGGCTAGGAACAGAGGCATAAGGTTAATGTACAGATCAGTTCATTTGCTAGAAGAAAGCTACAGATACCAGGATGAGCCCTTAACATTCATTCTGTTTGTATATGACATGCCACTGCTTGTTTGTATAAGACATGCTCTGTACGTGATTATTTACAAAGGGAAAAATGACACAGCCCCATATTCCAGTGAAAGGGGGCATGCTCAGTTTGGGGTGTCTGAGCTATAGTCTTCTAGAAAGGTACCAATATCTTTTTTTCAGAAAAGGGATTTTTTGTTTGTTTGTTTGCTTGCTTTTTAAAGCATTTGAAGATCTTTTTGAAGTCTCCCCAGTTTGTAATGTTTCTTTGATCAAAATCTCTAGGTCAGAACTGGAACTTGTTTCAAACACTGACTGCTTTTCGCTTTGAGGCCATGTTTACATGACTCCCAGGATGGGAAGTCTGAACACAAGCCCGAGGTAAGCGTGTCAGTAACATGCATTAGCTTCCCTCACGTGCTTGGGACCATAAGTTTAACTAAGGACGCTGATAAGTAGTTCTACATTGATTTCAGTTTATGGTAAAACTTTTTAAAAACGCTCTTCATGAAAGTGAAATTGATAGACCCTTATTTGGACATCAGATGTAAAGTCTAAAGTTTTTCATTGATATTGTTTAATATTTTACAATGGCATTTTATTTATTTATTTTTTTTTGCAATGGCATTTTAAAAAGGATAATGTAGATGGATGAAATACAATATTTTGAGAATAAAGGAATCCAAGTGAATGTTACATGATTATAAGTGTTTATTCCATGTCAACTAACCTTGGAAAATGATTCCAAGATAAAAGGCAAAAACATTTCCTGAAAATGCCTCAAATCTAATTAGAAACCTTTGATTATTACTGGCAACCTGGAAGTTAAGGAAAACCTTCCTAAACCACAGGAAATTTCTTGTTGAAAAATTCACTATTATATATTATGTGATAATCTAGAGATATTTCTAATTTGCATTTGAGCTTAAATTTAGGGCCATGTGGAAGTTCTGTATCTGGAGTGAGTGTATAGCCTGTGAATTAGAAATGTGTATAGTGCTGTTATTTGAGTGAAGGGAGCACACATTGTTGAAAATGTTTCAAAATACTTAGATCAGATCAGTCGCTCAGTCGTGTCTGACTCTTTGCAACCCCACGAATCGCAGCACTCCAGGCCTCCCTGTCCATCACCAACTCCCGCAGTTTACTCAGAGTCACATCCATCGAGTCAGTGATGCCATCCAGCCATCTCATCCTCTGTCATCCCCTTCTCCTCCTGCCCCCAATCCCTCCCAACATCAGAGTCTTTTCCAATGAGTCAACTCTTCGCATGAGGTGGCCAAAGTATTGGAGTTTCAGCTTTAGCATCATTCCTTCCAAAGAAATCCCAGGGCTGATCTCCTTCAGAATGGACTGGTTGGATCTCCTTGCAGTCCAAGGGACTCTCAAGAGTCTTCTCCAACACCACAGTTCAAAAGCATCAATTCTTCGGTGCTCAGCCTTCCTCACAGTCCAACTCTCACATCCATACATGACCACAGGAAAAACCATAGCCTTGACTACATGGACTTTTGTTGGCAAAGTAATGTCTCTGCTTTTGAATATGCTATCTAGGTTGGTCATAACTTTCCTTCTAAGGAGTAAGCGTCTTTTAATTTCATGGCTGCAGTCACCATCTGTAGTTATTTTGGAGCCCAGAAAAATAAAGTCTGACACTGTTTCCACTGTTTCCCCATCTATTTCCCATGAAGTGATGGGACTGGATGCCATGATCTTTGTTTTCTGAATGTTGAGCTTTAAGCCACCTTTTTCACTCTCCACTTTCACTTTCATCAAGAGGCTTTTGAGTTCCTCTTCACTTTCTGCCATAAGGGTGGTGTCATCTGCATATCTGAGGTTGTTGATATTTCTCCCAGCAATCTTGATTCCAGCTTGTGTTTCTTCCAGTCCAGCATTTCTTGTGATGTACTCTGCGTATAAATTAAATAAACAGGGTGACAATATACAGCCTTGACGAACTCCTTTTCCTATTTGGAACCAGTCTGTTGTTCCATGTCCAGTTCTAACTGTTGCTTCCTGACTGGCATACAAATTTCTCAAGAGGCAGATCAGGTGTTCTGGTATTCCCATCTCTTTCAGAATTTTCCACAGTTTATTGTGATCCACACAGTCAAAGGCTTTGGCATAGTCAATAAAGCAGAAATAGATGTTTTTCTGGAACTCTCTTCCTTTTTCCATGATCCAGTAGATGTTGGCAATTTGATCTCTGGTTCCTTTGCCTTTTCTAAAACCAGCTTTAACATCAGGAAGTTCACGATTCACATATTGCTGAAGCCTGGCTTGGAGAATTTTGAGCATTATTTTACTAGCGTGTGAGATGAGTGCAATTGTGTGGTAGTTTGAGCATTCTTTGGCATTGCCTTTCTTTGGGATTGGAATGAAAACTGACCTTTTCCAGTCCTGTGGCCACTGCTGAGTTTTCCAGATTTGCTGGTATATTGAGTGTAGCACTTTCACAGCATCATCTTTCAGGACTTGGAATAGCTCAACTGGAATTCCATCACCTCCATTAGCTTTGTTCATAGTGATGCTTTCTAAGGCCCACTTGACTTCACATTCCAGGATGTCTGGCTCTAGGTCAGTGATCACACTATCGTGATTATCTGGGTCGTGAAGATCTTTTTTGTACAGTTCTTCTGTGTATTCTTGCCATCTCTTCTTAATATCTTCTGCTTCTGTAGGTCCATACCATTTCTGTCCTTTATCAAGCCCATCTTTGCATGAAATGGTCCTCTGGTATCTCTGATTTTCTTGAAGAGATCCCTAGTCTTTCCCATTCTGTTACACAACCGTAAATGTTTTTATAAATGTGTTACTGTAATAGTTGAGGAGAGACAATTAAACAGGACTGGAGGGATGAGTGTCTCCTGTTTCTGCTTTTGAGATTGGTAATGGATATGAAGAATGCTAGACATACATGATCTAGGTAGATATCATGCAGTAAGGAAGATATTTTTGTTCTTTCTTTCTTTCTTTTTTTTTCTGCCATGATTGCTGTGGTTCAATACCAATACTCACCAAGGAAGCTGTGCTTGGCCATAAGAACTGGATTCACTCAATTTAAACTAATAAAACCTACATCCCAGTGCCTCTCTAATTAGATTGATCACATCCATGGGAACAACCAGCATTATTCATGTTTAGCATCCTAGAGAAGCATACCACTAAGGATTAAACAAACGCTGGCAACGTCTGGGATATAGGAACTGGAAGCAATGGTCTCATTGAATTTCAAGAGCGCTTTATTCCATTAAGCAATTCTTAATTTTCAAACAAAAGCAGTTCTTTATCCAGAAACAATACTAGTATGTGGTTGTGGCCAAGGATCTCCTTTACTGCTCATAATATCCCATAGTTTTCAGTAACAGGCAACAGTTTTAGCCATAACTGAACATCTGTGTTCATCTGTGCAGTAGTAACTCTTGCGGTCCTAGACCACGTGGAGTTCCAGGGATCAGTAAAATAAACATATCTCAGTGAATCTACCCACCACCCCCCCCGACTTTTGTTTCCTTGTGGTTTCTTATAATGGAGCTTCAGAAACCAAAGTTGCCAAAAAAGTTTTTATAAAGCAAGTTGCCAGTGCTGTGGAAGGAACTTTCAACATCTGTATCAGTGACACATTATCAAGGTCTGTTAATAACTCATTCCTGTATATATTTTTAAATAACCTACCTAGATAGGAAAAGGCTGCAATAAAAGCTGTTCTGGAAAAAAAAAAATGCATTAAAGCTTTTCAGAAGAAAAACTTTTAAGTTCATAATGAAATCTGTGATGACAGCTTGCAATTTGTTTTCTTTGAATATGTGTACATATTGACCTTCATGGTTTATGGTATCAGGCAAGGGCTTGATTCACAGAGAAAGCTTTGTACTTTCTCAGGCAAGATACTGAAATCCCCTCAGTCTGTTTCCCCATTTATAAATCTGGGATACCGTGAGACTTAAATGAGAGAATATACATGCAACGTGAACATGATGAGGAAGTTTTCAGAAGTAGGTGCTGGAGGACTATAGGTGAAAATAGCCTTTCTAATTTTGAAATCCAGGGAAAATGTCTCAGAAATAGTGTTAGAAGCAGAAACCAGGAAGATACAGTGAGAAGTCTTTTTTTTTTTTTTGGTCTTTTTTAGGAATAGTACTAAAACGTACATAGATGATTCAGAGGATGCAAAGTTGAGCATGCATTCAAGAGAAGAGAGCCAGACATTGTGCCTGGAAGAGCTGGAAGTAGAAAAAGCAAACTCAGAATTAACCAAAGTGTGTTGGAATAGCTGAAGCAAGACATATATTAGAAACTCAGGGACTCTGGGATAAAAAAACTGTCAGCAGTGTTAGGAACACATACAGATGAATGTTTTGTGTGATTCCGTTTCCATAACAAATTGTCTCTTTAACATTGCATTGTTCTATATTTCATTAGATTCTATTTTTGAAAGTAAGCTTGCAAGTGGAGAAATACTGTCTACCTGCTCTGCCCTACTTCTCCTGTTTGTGTGAGTGACAGCGTGAAATAATTAGGATGTTAACCATGCAAGGATTAAAACAATGATGTATCATTATATGCATGAACTCAAAATTCTCACAGAGTCTTATAATCCTTTCCCAACTCCGGCTGCATACCCACAGGGAGCATTTCATGCTTACGGTAGCACATGTGAAGTGTAAATTACTGAACTGAGCAAAAGGAAACTCAAACCGACGCCTCACTGTGTTTGATTTCACTCTGCCGTCCCCACATGCGTGCCCTCCAATCCTCATCTTTTGTTGCTGTGACTCCTATTTTGTGAGATGTTGTGCCGAACTTGGAATAAATTCAGTGAATCTAATCATTGGGAAAGACTCTTGGGCACCTCGTTCAATATTTCAGCCAAAGAAGAGGTTCCCAGTTTCTGAAGGATGCAAGAAAAGGGACTTATTTTATCCTTGCATGCCTGAGGTTTAAGACTATTTCATTCCCTTCTATTTTGATTTAATCTGATTGTTGGATGTATGATTTAATACATAGTCCAAATATATTTCTCTGTCCTTATTCTATTTTCTAAAGATACCCAGAAAAAGTATAATGTCCTTCCTATGCAGGCTTTAGTCATTTTAAGAAATCATCTCTTGATTCTATCTCTAAATCTGCCCTTGTCCTAGCTATAAATATATGTGATTCCTCCTAACTTTCTTCCAACACATGTTCTTAGTGCTTGCTTTTTGAGTGAGTAAGTATGGCATAATTTAGATTCTCTGTCATCCTTTCCTTTCTTCTGGATTCCAGACAGTATTTTATTTTTATGTTTCTCTCTAAATACCATGCCCAGAGTAAAGCATTCTGCCCAGACTTTTTTTGAACACCTTTTAGAACAAAGTATCTATTTACTTGTTACAGAATTTGTATTTTATGATGACCTAAGATTTCATTAAGTTTGACTAACACATACTGTTGCAACATATTAAAATTAAACACAACAACTCATATATCCTTCTGTTACAATCTCCTCTTTAGTCACGTCTCTCATATATCCTTCTGTTACAATCTCCTCTTTAGTCACGTCTCTCTGACCTTATCTATGAGTAATCGGATGTTGTAGACAGTAGTTTTTTCTAATTTAATATTTGGGAAATGTTCTGAAATTGATTAAAACATTACAGATACGTTCACTTTTGAGTGTAAAATCATTAAGGGATGAATTCTATTACTGCTCTTCCCCTAAAGGCACCCTACAACAAACAGCACCTGGAAAATATCCTATTTACTTATTGTCACTGAAAGGCCCGTGGTGCCTTTCTTCAGAGAGGATTAATGTCATGTCTGATCAAAGGGGCTAGCTATTTAAGCTAGAAATAATACCCTTGAATTAAAGAACATTTAGTCTAATTTGTCTGTCTCTTGTTAACCAGGAATTCATGGTCAGTGGGGATTAATAGTTCATCTTGTAATTTATTCTGCTTAATTCTTACCTGGTCTAACATCACCTGTTGTGCCACACTTTAGAGACTTAGCAAAAGCTACTATATTAAGCAGGCCAGCTGTGATGTTTCCAGTGTTTAGAAGTTTAATACCTTTCTGCAACACATATCCACAGGTGTCTCGTGAATATTTATTGATCAGTGGTAAGGTGGTCACAGAGAGATATAGATTTTTGCCAGTGTATTATAGACTTGAATTAATTTTTGAATCATGTCTTCCATCATTAGAACTGTAACCTACCACAATGGTGCTTCTTAGTTAATGACCTAACTTTTATGCGATCCTTTTAATAATTTTCTTTTTTTTTCTCCATGTGTTTGTTTGTTGCCTCACATAAATTTAAATGAGGGAAAGATAAAAGGACTGTGGATGGAACAATGGACAAACATACCCAACAGTCTAGTATTTTTGAATGGTAGATAAATTGGATTTGGAATATAGCGGACAAGGGTACATGTGCTATTTCTGATAAGGTAAAATTTTACTACTAAAAATTCTCAACTTATTTTTTCTTTAATTTAGTAGTTAAAAAACGATGCTCAACATTCCCTTTACTCTTGTAACTTAGAAAGTCTGCCATGACCAAGACAGTTGCGGCCAAGGCCTCATCAGAAAGGATGTATTCAATAACAAATATATGAGTGAGTTTTTTGAGGCAGGAGCTAGACATGGTTGAGTTGTTAATCAAAAAATTCCGTGTAGTATCTCCATATGAGAAGATCATACCTCTCTCTACTCTTCTCTCATACACCCTGTGTCTGTTGCCTTCCAAACTGGCCATGTTTTGTGTTTTTGTAAACTGAATGTGAGCAAAAGTAATGTGTGTCACTTTCAAGTAACAACCTCTCGAGCCTTTCTCCCTGAGTCTGCTTCTCTTTCTTCTGCCGCAAGATCAGTATGTTCTTATTAGTGGTGGTTTCTTCGGCTCTGGTCCGGGAATAAAGCGGATGTGGAAGGAACCTCTGACTCTGTGTTAGATATACATGTAAGAAATACTGAAATCACTGTTGTTATAAACTATGTATAATACAGGTGCTTCATCATGTATAAACAATCAGCTGTCAGTGTTCAGAGCTGTGTACTGGAATGAAAGCACACTGCAGCACATTAAACAATTGCCAACTGTGAGCTGTGTTAGCATTAGCATTTCCAAATAAGTATTTGGGACCTGTATTAACAGAACAATAGTGATGGTTTATAAGGTCTAACATACGCTTTAATTGAAACAGCACAAAGCATATTCTTGGAAAATTAATAAGGATAATGTGATCAAATTACTATTTAAATAGCAAAACGACTAGAAGTGTAGTCCATGGTTGCACTTTTTAAAAATTTTATTTTAGTTGGAGGATAATTACTCTATAATAGTGTGATGGTTGCAGCCATACATCGTTATGAATTGGACACAGGGAAATGTTCATCTGTCCCCCTCCTCCTACACCACCCTCCCACCTCCCTCTCCTGCACTTTTAATTTACAAGAAAATTATGTGTTGTGGACTACATGGAGTAAGAAGATATTTTCACATCCTAATCCCTGGAAACTGTGAACTCTTACCTGATAAGGCAGAAAGAGTAAATCTTATGTCAAAAAATGGGATTAATTAAAGGACCTTGAAAGAGTTTATCCTGGATTATGAGTTTGGACACTAAATACAAAAACAAAAATATGTTTCCTTATATTAGAGTTTTAAAACAGATACACAATAAATAAGATTCAATGCAGTTCAGTTACTCAGTTGTGTCTGACTCTTTGGGACCCCACGGACTGCATGCCAGGCCTCCCTGTCCATCACTAACTCCTAGAGTTTACTCAAACTCATGTCCATTGAGTCAGTGATGCCATCCAACCATCTCATTCTCTGTTGTCCCCTTCTCGTCTTACCTTCAATCTTTCCCAGCATCAGGGTCTCTTCCACTGAGTCAGTTCTTCGCATCAGGTGGTCAAAGTATTGGAGTTTCAGCTTCAACATCAGTTCTTCCAATGAAAATTCAGGACTGATTTCCTTTAGGATAGACTTGTTGGATCGCCTTGCTGTCCAAGGGACTCTGAAGAGTCTTCTCCAACACCACAGTTCAAAATGTAGAGATAAAAATGTGAAGATAAGGCAGACAGAGGCAGCCACAAGCCAAGGATTACCTCATCACCAGAAGCTGGAGGAGTGAAAAAGCAGAATCCCTGTGGAACCTCTGAAGGGAGCATGACCCTGCTGACAACCTGGTTTTGGACTTCTGGTCTCCTGACCTGAAAGACAATAAATTTCCATTGTTTTAAGATATGGCATTTATGTAACTTGTGACAGCAGCTCTATGAAACTAATATATGTAATAGATCAATAATCACTAACTAAACCAGCAATTCCAGAAAACTAAACTTTATGTACACTCAAGAATACATGTCTGGAGAATCTAGTTCTAGTAAATCCAGACTGCAACTTGTGTTTGAATATCTATTTAGCAGTTGTTCTAATGGATGTAAATACTATAAATATGAAGATGTTTGGGGGGAGGGAATATCTGGAATAGGCAACACACACTTAAAGATGCTCAGTGGCACCTTCTGACTAGTGGCTTGTGGGTAAATATCACCAGTTCATGTCTGCAGTGACTTGGCACACAGTTTCCTTGTCTGTCTCTTATTTCTTCACTTCACATCTTCACATTGTTTTCATGAAAGTATAGTTGGTTTACAATGTTGTTAGATTCAGATGTATAGCAAAGTGATTCAGTTACACATATACATATCTATTACTTTTCAGATTCTTTTCCTTTATAGGTTATTACAATATATTGAGGCTATTTCCCATGCTGTATAGTAGGTCCTTCTTGGTTATCTATTTTATAATATATATAGTGTATACATATATGTTAATCCCAAACTCCTAATTTATTTCCTGTCCTCTTTCCCTTTTGAAAACCATAAATGTTTACTATGTCTGTTAGTATATTTCGGTTTTATACATAAGTTAATTTGTATCATTTAAGATTCCACATATAAAGCAATAAATGATATTTGTCTTTCATTGTCTGGCTTACTTCACTTAGTACGATAATCTGTAAATCCATCCATGCTGCTGCAAATGTTGTATTTCATTCTTTTCTGTGCTTGATTAATATTTCACTGTGTGCGTGTGTGTGTGTGTGTAAAACAACTCCTTTACCTGTTGATGGACATTTAATTTGCTTGCATATCCTGGCTGTTCTAAATACTGCTGCAACAAATATTTGCATGCCTGTATCTTTTCAATTTATAGTTTTCTTCAGATATATGCCAGGAGTGGGATCTCTGAAATCAAGTGGTAACTCTATTTTTAGCTTTTTAAGGAACCTCCATACTGTTCTCCATAGTGGCTACACCAATTTACATGCCCACCAATGGTGCGGCATTGGCTCCTTTTTCTCCACACCCTCTCCAGCATTTATTATGATGGCCATTCTGACCTGTGTGAGGTGATACCTCATGATTGTTTTGATTTGCATTTCTTTAATAATTAGAAATGTTGGACATTTCCTCCTAAGTCCATTGGCACTTGTATGTCTTCTTTGGAGAAATGTCTCTATAGACCTTTTGCCCATTTTTTATTTTCATTTTTAAATATTTATCTGTATGAGCTGTTTGCATATTTTAGAAATCAATCATTTGTTGGTAACACTGTTTGCAAATATTTTCTACATATTATAGGTTATCTTTTCATTTTCTTTATGGTTTCCTTGCTGTGCAAAAACTTTTAAGTTTAATTATGTCTCATTTATTTATTTTTGTTTTTATTTTCATTACTCTAGGAGACAGATCCAAAAACATTGCTGCTATTTAATGTCAGAGTGTTCTGCCCAGGTTTTCCTTTAGAAGTTTTGTGATACCTGGTCTTACGTTTAGATGTTTAATCCATTTTGAGTTTATTTTTTTATCTGTTGTTAGAGAAGGTTCTAACTTCATTCTTTCACATGGAACTGTCCAGTTTCCCAACACAGCTTATTGAAGATTGACTTTTCTTCATTGTGTATTCTTGCCTCCTTTGTCACAAATTAGGTGGCCATAGGTGTGTGGTTAATCTCTGGATTTTCTATCTTATTCCATTGATCTATATGCCTGCTTTTGTGCCAGTATGATATTTTTGATGACTATAGTTTTGCAATATAGTCTTAAGGCAGGAAGCCTGATTCCTCCACCTTCATTTTTCTTTCTCAAGACTGCTTTAGCTATTCAGGATCTTCTATGTTTCCTGCAACTTTTTTTTTTTCCTTCTAGTTCTGTGAAAAAGACCATTGGTAATTTGACAAGGATTGCATTGAATCTGAGATTGCCTTGGGTAGTATAGTTACTTAGACAAATGGATTCTTCCAACCCAAGAACATGATACATATTTCCATTATTTTGTGTCATTTTCAATTTATCCCATCAGTGTCCTACAGTTTTTGGAGTACAGGGCTTTTGCCTCCTCAGGTGTGTTTATTCTTAGGTTCACGTGTGTGTGTTTGTGCTCAGTTGCTCAGTCACTTCCGAACCTTTGTGGTCCCATGAGCTGTAGCCTGCCAGGCGCCACTGTCCATGGAATTTTCCAGGCAAGAATAATGGCTGTCAAGTCGCTTCAGTCGTGTCCGACTCTGTGCGACCCCATGGACTGCAGCCTACCAGGCTTCTCCGTCCATGGGATTCTCCAGGCAAGAACAATGGAGTGGTTGCCATTTCCTGCTCCAGGGGATCTTCCCAACTCAGGGATGGAATCTGCATCTCCCGCATTGGCCGGAGGATTCTTTATCACTAGCGCCACCTGAGAAGCTCTGTGCTGTGCTGTGCTTAGTCACTCAGTTATGTCCAACTCTTTGTGACCCCATGGACTGTAGCCCGCCAGGCTTCTCTGTCCATGGGGATGCTCCAGGCAAGAATATTGGAGTGAGTTGCCATGCCCTCCTCCCTGGGAAGTCCTAGTTTTCACATACTTAAATAAAATATTTGCTAAAAATTTTATGAGGAATATAATCAGCAGCCCTCTCACTCTCGGAAAAGGATGACCAATAACCTCCCACCAAACACCAGAGTTCTGTAATACACAGTGTAAATCCCTAGAAACTGCGTTTACTTGTTATTGAGATACAGTCTTAAAAACATCTAAAATCATAAACTGCTATGAACTTTGCTGTTTCAAATCATATTGGTGAGAAAGGAACCATCTCATTTTTGTCTGGAAGATCCTAGCTATTTGGGTCACTTTGATATGGAGAAGCAGCTTTGATTTTCAGTCAGCTTCAAAGTCTAAGACGAAAGGCTTTTGGACACAAAATTCCACTTTTCCACTAGTAGTTTCCAAAGAAACGGGACACTGAGCCCTGCTCCTCAGCCTAAGCCTAAATCTTTGTATACAAGGGCTGCTTTGTTTTGTTTCAAACAAAACACTGCATCATTTAAATTCTACCGAAACTCTCCCCTTTTCAACTCCCTGTTATAGCCTTAGGTCCTCTTTTTATCTGGTGGGATATTTTATGCTTTCTTTGGGGTATCCTCTGTTTTGTTCAGCAAGTTAGCAATCTTAACTTTTTTCATCTCTCAATTGGTTCTTGTTGGTCTTTGGCTGTTGGGATTTAGAAAGTTTGGGACATGCTAGAAAATAAAGCATATGAGTTATGGAGAAGACATGATTACTGTAGAACAGGGTAGTCTGAAGAATCATGGAAGGGAGTTTGAGCTGGATACTAATGAGTATATTGGATTTATGTAGGCAGACTCTAGAAGCAGCATTTGAGTCAGATCATCAGTGTGAATAAAGACAAAATGGCGGAACATTCAGTTCTTTTACAAGTTCTAGATACTCTACCTTCAAATTTCACTGCTCTCATCAAATGTTCAGATTCCACACTGACCCCAGCCCTGTTTGGATTGATGTGGTAATTTTCTAACTTGGTTACCTACTTATCCTTGTTCCTATCTATTAAGCATAAACCACTCAGCAACTAGAATTACTGTTCAAAATGTAAAATGTCTTATTTCTCTCCTTTGAAAGGTATGTACTGACTTTTGCTGTGCTTCAAATCCAAAGTCCTTCCCTGTGAGTGTGTGCATGTGTGTGTGTGTGGACATGGCCTACCCAATTTCTGAGAACTCTTCCCCCGCTCTCTCTGACCTAGCCATGCAGACACTCCGTTTCTCCATCAGCCTGAGAGACTCTGTATTGTTTTCTCTGCCTGTAGGAGGCAGGAGGGAAGGAAAAGTCTGAGAGTAGAATTTGAAGTAAAGAAGGGATTATATGACCACATTTAGGACTATCATTATACACATTAAAACATTTTCCCTGCTGGCTCAGATGGTAGAGAATCTGCCTGCAATATGGGAGACCTGGTTCAATCCCTGGGTTGGGAAGGTCTCCTGGAGAAGCAAATGGAAGGGAGTTTGAGCTGGATACTAATGAGTATATTGGATTTATGTAGGCAGACTCTAGAAGCAGCATTTGAGTCAGATCATGGAGAATCCTGTTTACAGAGGAGTCTGGTGGGTTACAGTTTAAGGGGTTGCAAAGAGTCGGACACTGCTGAGCGAATTACACTTTCACTTTCATGATACACACATATAAATGTTAAAAAAAGACAAGTATACACATTTGATTGTAACATTTTTTTTTCATATGTGGACATCAAAGATATCCAACAAATTCATGCAAGATGTCTCTTTCATGTTTAAGAAAAAAAAGAATTGTTAAAACAGGAACCTCTCGGGTCAAGTCCCTTCGACTCTTGACAGCAATAATGATGCTGTTTTATGACCCAAGTTCCCATTACATTTCTCCTTTCCCACTTGCCTTTAAATTACCTCTATAGAGCAAAATCATCATCATTATTATCTGAAGTTAAAGTCTTTCTACGGCAATGTGAATATTGTATAATAATAGGATTGAGATAAATACACAATTATTTGTGCACAAATGTGTTCCTTCTACAAATGATGGATTAGATTTTTACTGCCAGATTCATTGAAAACCCATAAATTTGCATATATTTTTACTGATGTGACCTAATTAAGAAGTGAGTTGAATGTTATTAAAATCTATGTTCCAGGACCTTATTCTATTAAAATACTCCTAGCAGGCTGCCTTTCATGTCTCACTGACGGGTTTGTTTCTACAAGCAGATATATTCCAAGTTTTGACTCTCAACTCTGTAAACTGTTTTCCTTTACTTGTTAGTAGCATGTCTTACTATCATAGGTAATGGTATTCTACCTGGACTACCACACCAGCCATCTACATAATTACTATATATTTGATGAATGGTCCTTTATAGGACTTTATGGTGCTTTATGGACTGAATATCTGTGTCTCTAAAATTCAAATACTGAAGCGCTAACCCATAATTTGGTGGTATTTGTAGATAGGATCTTTGGTACTATAAATAGGTTGAGATGAAGTCTTGAGGGCAGGTCTCCCATGATGATATTAGTGTCCTTACAAGAACAGGAAGAGACACCAGAGTCTCTCACCACCATGTAAAGATACAGCATGAAACTGACTTTCTGTGAGCCAGGAAGAGCCCTCAGCGGGAAAATAAATCAGCTGAAACCTTGATCTTGGCTCTCCCAGCCTGCCAGAACTATGATAAATTCCTATTGTCCAAGCCACCCAGTCTACGATATTTTCTTACAGTAGCCTGAACTAAATCAGATGGTCATGGATCAGTGGATGTGACCAGGTGTATAGTATAAAAGTTCAAACACTCATCATCTTGAGTTTTTAAAATAATTTATCTATGTATTAATTTTCGGTTGTGCTTGGTTGTGCTGTGTGGGCCTTTCTCTAGTTGCGGAGAGTGAGGTCTACCCTCCAGTGACCTTGTGCAGGCTTCTCATTGCAGTAGCTTCTCTTGTTCCAGCACATGCTCTAGGGTGCACGGGCTTCTGTAGTTGCCGCATGTGGGCTCAGTAGCTGTGGTTCCTGGGCTCTAGAGCACAGGCTCAGTAGCTGTGGTTCCTGGGCTCTAGAGCGCAGGCTCAGTAGCTGTGGTTCCTGGGCTCTACAGCGCAGGCTCAATAGCTGTGGTGCATGAGCTCTGTTGCTCTGCAACACATGGGATCCTCCTGGACCAGGGTTTGAACCCATGTCTCCTGCACCAGCAGGTGGACTCTTTACCACCGAGCCACCAGGAAAGCCCTCTTGATTTGTTTTTAACAAGTGTTCATTGTAGAACTTTATAGATTCCCATTCTCATGGATACCATTTTCATACAGTCAGATTTAGTATCATCAGGCTTATCAATATTTATACTATTTGTAATTGCATTTCTAAATTTCTGGGGTTTATTCTAAAAAGATGCTTGTTCATTTCCGTGTTTTATTATTCTAATCATAGAGTTCATAAACGAGTCCATTAAAATTAAGCAAACTATAACCCTACACCTTCATGTTTGCTTTTATTTGGATATGAAGAATGAAGGATCATTATCTTACCATCATAATGGCAAAAATTTACCAAAAAAACCCCCAAAAACCACTGGCTATAATGGAACACCTAATTATCTCCCCTCCCACACAGTACTAGTAAATAGCCTTGGATTTTTAAACTACGAGTTATGGTATAGAAAGTTGATTTCATTGTTTTTAAAAATTGTATACAGTTTGGATATAGTAAACAATTTTTTTTAGTTTCACTGCCATTATGTTTATCATTATAAATACAGATTAAAGAAGAACAAGCAACAGGAATAATACTAGAGTTATTTTTAGGATAATGATATTTTCCCATATATAATCAACTCACATATACTCTACCCTGAGATTTGTCTAAAATAATTGGCAGTTGAACTATCATGTACAGCACTAACAGAAAATGAAGTCATACTTATTCTCAGAATTTACTCCGAGTGCAGTTCTAGCACAAAACCCGGTCATGACCAGCATGGAAGGACTCACCAATGCAAGCCCGTTTAAAATTTGTGTTTAGAGAAGTCACAGATCTTGACCCTGAATTCCTTCTGTTTTCTGAAATAATGATTTCTCTGTAAGTACTCTCATCCTTTACCATACGTAACTGGACACTGTGACCAAATGAGAACATGGAATTTGCTTTAAATATGTTCTTCAATTAAAGAAAAATAGATTCTTTGGTAGTGGTTTCTAAGATCTGTGAAGGAGTTCAAGGATTTTCCAATCATAGGTCTATGTGCTAGCCAAAACAAAAAAACCTTTCATTCAATTAACATTTATTTTGTGGCATATAATTCCATGGATTTTGACAGATTCATAGATTTGTATATTCACCAGTTAAAGACAGAAAACTTTGGAATCCAAAGAAATCTCCTTCTGCCCTTTTGTAATCAACCCAATCCCACATGGCCAATTCCTGGCCATCACCAGTCTGCACTCTGTTCCTATAGTTTTGTCTTCTGGAACATCATATAAATAAAATCGTATACATTTTTCAGTCTTTCATTTAACAAAATGCATTTGGGATTCATACATATCATGTAGACCAATGATATCGGAGAAGGCAATGGCACCCCACTCCAGTACTCTTGCCTGGAAAATCCCATGGACGGAGGTGCCTGGTGGGCTGCAGTCCATGGGGTCACTAGGAGTCGGACACGACTGAGCGACTTCACTTTCACTTTTCACTTTCATGTATTGGAGAAGGAAATGGCAACCCACTCCAGTGTTCTTGCCTGGAGAATCCCAGGGACGGGGGAGCTTGGCGGGCTGCTGTCTATGGGGCCACACAGAGTCAGACATGACTGGAGTGACTTAGCAGCAGCAGCAGCAGCAGACGAATGATTTGTTCCTTTATTTCCTGAATAGCAGTCCACAGTATGACTGATTCCTGTTTATCTGTTCAGTTGAAGGACATCAAAGATTCCTTGAGGTTCATTATTTGTGCTGTAAATGTCTATGGGCTTTATCACCGTAGGAACACAAATTTTTGAATACTGGATCAACCTTGCGAATAAATTCCACTCAATTGTGACATATTATCCTTTTTAGATATTGTTGGATTTGATATGCTAATACTTTGAGGAATTTTTGCACTCATGTACCTGGGGGAGATGTTGATGAAAGAAAACTACAGTCTTAATACTTCTAGTTAGCTCCCTGCCAGAGCTCTCCATGCCTTTGTGTACATCCAAGTTTATGCTTGGTCCTGTATTCCTTTCGCCTACGGAATTCCTTTTACCATTTCAGTGTTTCTTATAGTTTAGGTCTGATGGCCACAAATGTGCTTTTTATCTGAAAAAGTTGTTTCTTCATTTAAATTATATATATATATATATATATATATATATATATATATATATATATAATTGGTTGGTTTTACCTTTTCTTCTCCTTTCCTCACTGTGAAATGTCGCCTTACTGCCTTTTGGCTCCATGGTTTCTGTTGAAGGGTCTGAATCCTCACCCACTCTGCGTGTAAAATGTGTGAAAGAGCATGTATGTGCATGTGTTTCTTTTTCCTTTCTGCCTTTAAGCGTTTCCAGCAGTTTGAATATGGGTTTACTAGGTGATTGTTTTTCTTGTTGTTTATCTTGCTTGGTGTTGCTTGAATCTGTTACTTGTCTGTCATTAATTTTGGGAAATTCTCAATCATTAAATCCATAAATATTTAGTCTGCCTTCTTTTTCTCTTGCTTTGGGATTCAAACTGTATCCATGTTATGTTAGAACCTTTGATGTTGTCCTACATCTTTTGAATGCCCTGTTTTTCCCCTGCAACCCCCTTTCCTTGTGTTTCAGTTGGGGAAATTTATATTGACCTATCCTCCAGTCCGCCAATACTTTTCTCAACTGTATCAAGATTACTGATGAAATCTTTGAATGCATTCTTTATCCATTACTGTGCTCCTGTCCTGCTGTCAGAATTTAATGTGATTCTTCCTCATAGTTTCCATATTTCTATTGAAAGTTCCCAGGTGGCTTACATATTTTCATTTTCTTGTTTAGAGAATTTATTTTGCAGTTATTTTCAATACTCTGTGATTTGTTTCAACATCTGTGCTGTATTTGAATCCAACCATGTTGGTTTCTTTGTTTATTGGCAGTGCATTTTTTTCATGCTTTCTGATTGATTAATTTTATTGTTGGTGTTGAAATCGGGTCATATTGTGTAGATGGATAGAGTAATGTAAAGTTAATCTTTTTGTAATGTATATGTATATCAAAGCACTGTGTCATATGTTTTAAATATATAATTAAATATAATATCCTTCAGTAAATTTAGGAGAAAAAAAAAAGTGAGGTAGGTAGTTTCTTATTCTTAGAAACAAGCTTGCCTTTTCTACTACTTGACTTTTAGTTTCAAGATTTGGGCTGATGGTAGTTTAGTCGCTAAAATGTGTCCAACTCTTGTGACCCTACCATTTGTAGCCTGCCAGGCTCTTCCATCCATGGGGTTTATCTAGTCTAGAATTGTGCTGGGTTTAAGGTTGGTTACTTCTGCCAACAAATATCCATCTATTCAAAGCTATGGTTTTTCCAGTAATTATATATGTGAGAGTTGGACTATAAAGAAAGCTGAGTGCAGAAGAATTGATGCTTTTGAACTGTGGTGTTGGAGAAGACTCTTGAGAGTCCCTTGGACTGCAAGGAGATCCAACCAGTCAATCCTAAAGGAAATCAGTCCTGAATATTCATTGGAAGGACTGATGATGAAGCTGAAACTCCAATACTTTGGCCACCTGATGGGAAGAACTGATTCACTAGAGAAGACCCTGATGCTGGGAAAGATTGAAGGCGGGAGGAGAAGAGGACGACAGAGGATAAGATGGTTGGATGGCATCACCAAATAAATGGACATGAGTTTGAGTAAGCTACGGAAGTTGGTGATGGACAGCAAAGCCTGGCGTGCTGCAGTCCATAGGGTCGCCAAGAGTCGGATGGACACAACTGAGCAACTGAACTGAACTGAATTGATTGTTATGAATAAGCTCAATACACCCTTGGCTTCAAATTCCTCTAGGATCATTTATGCTTATTATGGGAGCAGGTTTGTCAGAGGATTTTACCCAGTGGCTACTTCATCCTCTGCTTTAGAGCTTGTCTCTGTGCTTGACCTTAGAGAGGGTATGTTCCTATATTCTTACAATTCTTCCAGCGTTATTTCAGTTTTACTTGATACTTACTAACCTGGTACTGGGGACTTGTTTAGTTGCTAAGTGTGTCCGACTTTTTTGTGATCCCTCTAGGCTCCTCTGGCAAGGTTTCCCAGGCAGGGATACAGGAGTGATTGAGGTTTCCTTCTCCTAAGGATCTTCCTGACCCAGCGATTGAACCCCTTGGCTCCTGCCACATCTCCTGCTTTGTACGCAGATTCTTTACTGCTGAGTCACTGGGGCGTGAGGTGAAGTATTTTCTGTTATTTAGACTAAACAACCATTTCAAGTAAGCTCTGTGACCTTATTTAGGTCTTTGGCATGCAGGTTTCTCAGAGTTCCTGCCCCATTTCCAGATTCCTGGAGCAGTCAGCATTCCTGGCCTTTTTCTATATTGTCAGTTTCCTTTCCTTCCCTGCAATATATTTTCATTAGACCAAATTGTTAATGCCTTTCCCTTCAGAGTAAGGCTTTTATTCCACAGTGAAGATGGGGCAGAAGGGTCCAGGTTGTCGTTTCTTGCATCTCCTATAGTGCCTACTGTTTTCCTTACTCTAGTAAGGAAATCCTTTCTCGGTATTCTTGCCAAAGACTTTATGAGTGCCCACAAAATGCTGTCTAGAGGAAAAACTTCAGGAGCAGGCACATTCCCTCTGTAGCTGAATTCTTTCCAGTGCCAGGAAATATTTGCCTCAGATAAGCAAATGTTTCATCCTGTCTCTTCTGGGCTAAATTTATGGTGTGTCTAGCTTGTTTTTGTTCTAAGTGTGGGAGTACCTACTGATGTTTTGCTTTGTACATTTTTGTTCAGTGAAATTTATTATGCCTCTACATATGAATGTTTTAATTTTATATTTATGTGCAATGTATATGCAAATAGATACATATATCAATGCCATGTTGTTTTTTTTTTTCCCAGGCTACTCTAACTTAGAGAACTGGGTGACAGGAAGTATACCAATAAAAATAAGACCATATTCTGACATTAGATCTCAGAAGGAAACCCAACCTCTCGTTACCTTGTGAGATCTCTCACACTGGCCTGAAGGTGCACATGAATTTCTCTCATAGTCCTGGAGACAAAATTCCTTGTTGGGGGTGATGGGTGACTATGCCTTCCCACTGTGTTGAACTTCATTATATATCGAGCAACACAACACAGTAACATGTTCTCATTTTCTTGCATTGTCTCCAGTAGTAGCATTTGTGTTTGACTTCCTCTTTTGATTCCTTTGAGTCCTGGACCAGAAACCTGGGGAAAAAAACTGACAGGATTAGGGTCAGGACACATGGGGGGAGGAGAATAGAGATGAGTACCAAGTCTGAAAATATGCTTTATGCTATATTCACCTCTGCCCTTCACTGCCACTCTCTCCTCCACTGAAGTCAAGCTTGTTGGCCTTACTCTGTACGAGCAATTATCTAATTTTTACATATTGATAAGGAAATGGAATTAATTGGAAGCAGGAGCTGGTATTGTGGGGATGGTTATTATTTCCTCCAAATGGTTTAGTCTTCAGGAGCAGTAATCAGCTTCATTATATTCTTTTCAACTCTTCATTCATTCCAAAACTCTTATTAAACTTTTTGTATGCTGACATTCTGCCAGTTTCTGAGGATAATGTGCTGAACATAGTTCTTAAACCTTAAAGAATTTAGAGTTTATCATCACAGCCTTCTGCAAATGAAATCCTAACAATTTCTCCCTATCTAATAAAGCATCAAATTTTAACACTACATATTATTGTGTTCTTATATGTGTTAGGTCTCTTAGAATCATTATCATATTTCCTTTAATCCTCAAAACAGTCTTAGGAAGAAGATTAACATCTCTACCTTATAGTTAAGGCAACTGAATACATAAATGATTGTGTAAAACAATCATGTAGCTACTGGAGATAGAGGGAACTTCAACAGTAAGTCATACAGGGCAGCTTGATCTTGATAATTGTATTCTCAGGAGTGCAAAATTTGGTCCCTCTTCCCTTTAGTCTGAATTAGAAGTGGACGCCTCTATGTTTGGGCCTTTATTCCAGGAAGGGGAAAAATTTTCATCTACAAAAGTGGGCTTAAAATTCAACATTCAGAAAACTAAGATCATGGCATCCAGTCCCATCACTTCATGGCAAAAAGATTGGGAAACAATGGAAACAGTGAGAGACTTTATATTTGGGGGCTCCAAAAGCACTGCAGTTGGTGATTGAAGCCATGAAATTAAAAGATGCTTGCTCCTTGGAAGAAAGGTTATGACCAACCTAGACAGCATACTAAAAAGCAGAGACATTACTTTGCCAACAAAGGTCCATCTCTTCAAAGCAATGGTTTTTCCAATAGTCATATATGGACATGAGAGTTGGACTATAAAGAAAGCTGAGCACTGAAGAATTGATGCTTTTGAACTGTAGTGTTGAAGACTCTTGAGAGTCCTTGGACTGCAAGGAGATTCAACCAGTCCATCCTAAAGGAAATGAGTCCTGAATGTTCATCAGAAGGACTGGTGCTGAAGCTGAAACTCCAGTACTTTATCCATCTGATGCGAAGAACTAACGAATGCAAAAGAAAGACCCTGATGCTGGGCAAGTTTGAAGGCAGGAGGAGAGGGTGACGGCAGAGGATAAGATGGTTGGATGACATCACCAACTCAATGGACAAGAGTTTGAGTAAGCTCTGGGAGTTGGTGATTGGCAGGGAGGCCTGGCGAGCTGCAGACCATGAGGTCACAAAGAGTCGGACATGACTGAGAGACTGAACTGAACATCTTTATTTTCCTAGTCATATCTATTTATGCATTTACATGCCTATGTATTAATATATTAACTTAAATGTAACAGTAAACCCAATGAGTGTTCATTGGAAGGACTGATGCTGAAGCTGAAACTCCAATACTTTGGCCACATGATGCAAAGAGCTGACTTCTTTGAAAAGACCCTGATGCTGGGAAAGATTGAAGGAGGGAGGAGAAGGGGACGACAGAGGATGAGATGGTTGGATGGCATCATTGACTCCATGGACATGAGTTTGGGTAAACTCTGGAAGTTAGTGATGGACAGGCAGGCCTGGCATGCTGTGGTTGAGGGGGTCGCAAAGAGTCAGACACAACTGAGCAATTGAACTGAAGTAAACCCATTCTTGCAGCAGCTGTTAGATTGATATAATTAGTATTAAGAAAATGACAGACATTACCAAATATGGTAAAATAGTCAAATATTCACAACCAACTGAAATGTCAACATATTTTTGAAAGCCCTTTTGCCAAAACAAACTTGAAATTAGAGATACACTTGAGATAAGAATGCCACATAAAACAAGAACATATATTTAGGTACTTCCCTGTACTTGGTATTAACTAGGTATAATGGTGAAGAAAGACAGTGGCTCATTTTCTCATTTGGCAGGGCTTTTAAAAATAATGCTTATTAGAATGGTTTTGAATGCCCATGTGCTTTTCCCTGTACCTCTTTGCAAAAAGGCAATTTTTTCATATTTGGGTCAGAATGCATATTTTTGGACACATTTGTACTACTGTCTTTTTATGTATAGACCTTTGGGGAATAAGACTGTGTTTTAATAACTACACATTCAATCAGAACTCAGTGAAATTACCTTAAAATTTAATATGTATCATAGTAGTTTTAAAAGCTCTTAAATGTCAGGTGTAAGGAATTCAACAGGGTCATCTATTCCTCTGTGTGTATGTTAGTCACTCAGTCTTGTTCAACTCTTTGCAACCTCATGGACTGTAGCCTGACAGACTCCTCTGTCCATGGAGTTTTCCAAGTAAGAATACTGGAGTGGGTATCCTTTCCCTTCTCCAGGGGCTCTTCCTGACCCAGGGATTGAACCCAGGTCTCTGGATCATAGGCGGATTCTTTACTATCTGAGCCACAAAGGATGCCCCTAGTGGCTGTAATATATGGTAGTAGAAAGAGAATATACTGCTACTGCTACTGCTAAGTCACTTCAGTCGTGTCCAACTCTATGCGACCCCATAGACATCAGCCCACCGGGCTCTCCCATCCCTGGGATTCTCCAGGCAAGAACACTAGAGTGGGGTGCCATTTCCTTTTCCAATGCATGAAAGTGAAAAAGTGAAAGTGAAGTCACTCAGTCGTGTACGAGTCTTAGCGACCCCATGGACTGCAGCCAACCAGGCTCCTCCATCCATGGGATTTTCCAGGCAAGAGTCCTGGAGTGGGGTGCCATTGCCTTCTTTAGGGGTCAAATAAACTTGGTGTAACTTTCAGTGTTGTTTATTCTCCATAGAATCATCCTTTGGCCTTTAACAAGTCAAATGGTTTGCATATGATATACGTGACTGGAAAAAAAAGTAATAATGCATTTATCAACAATAGGTACAATGAATGATATACATCCAAATCAATGGAACTAAATTTATAAGCCAGAAGTAAGTATAAATATGCATCCTCATTTGTAAAGTGGGGATGACAGTAGTTATTTTGCAGGCTGGTGGTCAAAATATTAACAATTATATTTATAACAGAAAGGCTAGAACCTGATTCTAAGTAGATACTCACACACAGATGATACTGTTTAATTTTAATTACTATAAAATTAGTCCCTGGATTCACTGTGTATAGTTTAATACAATCATTTTCAATTTGTTTTTGACCATAGCCCTCAGCAAGAAATCCTTTATACATTATTTTCCAGTATGTATCATAGTGAATGCGCGCGCACACACACACACACACACACACGCATTCTTCTGTTAGAAAAATTTATTAGAGCAGTATTATCTTTAGTTCAGTTCAGTTCAGTTCAGTCACTCAGTCCTGTCCGACTCTTTGCGACCCCATGAATTGCAGCACACCAGGCCTCCCTGTCCATCACCAACTCCTGGAGTTCACCCAGACTTACTTCCATAGAGTCAGTGATGCCATCCAGCCATCTCATCCTCTGTCGTCCCCTTCTCCTCCTGCCCCCAATCCCTGCCAGCATCAGAGTCTTTTCCAATGAGTCAACTCTTTGCATGAAGTGGCCAAAGTACTGGAGTTTCAGCTTTAGCATCATTCCTTCCAAAGAAATCCCAGGGCTGATCTCCCTATATATGATAAACTATATTTTCTATCCTATCTTGCCGGGGTCCAGCCCCAGTGGATCCAGGGAATTCAAAGCGGGGACGGCGTCGGCGAGGAGGAAACAATAGATCAATTAAGCGTTAATTAAAGATATAAAGAGTGATTAAATAAGGCTAGCTCAGTGAGGAAATTCAGTGGAGAAAAGAGGCTGAACAATTCAGCCAGAAGGTAAGAGAAAGAACGACATGGGGAGACCAAGCTTCAGTGAACAAGGCCCGCACTTTGTTTTCCAAAGTAGTTTTTATACCTTAAGTTATGCATAGAGGATAATGGGGGAAGGGGTAGAGTCCTGCAGCAAGCCAGGCTTTCTTCCTGCAAACTTATCATATGCAAAAGTTTGGGTGATTTGCATCATCTTCTGGCCTGGAGGCCTGTTAACATTTTAAGACCCTTTCTTCAGAAAACTTATTTTTCTCTAAAGGTGATTAGTCAGGAGTCACCCTCCAAAAGCATTAGATAAAGTTGCATTCCAACAGGGCAAAGGTGTGGTGGGCTATAACAAGAAAAAGAATTAACTCAAGGGTCCCAGGTTACAAACATTAAAGCTACTACTTACACCAATTATATTAATCAATACACTGCCAGGGACACAGCAGGTAAGGGATATGGAAACTTTGCAGCAAACATTGGCCCAACAAGTGAAAAACCCTTCACCAATACAATTTCTAATCAATCTTTTAACTGCTCAAAGGAATCTGTATTCAGACAGTTTAGAACATCTCATGCCTCTCACGGTTGTGAGGCTCTGAACAATCACATGTGGCCGGAAAAACCTATTCAGGCAGGCTAGAGGACTTCCAAGCGAGTTTGTAGGTTGAAACACTGTCACACCCAGGAATTATTAACTGGAGCTGTAAGCTAACTCTTTTTTTTCAGAGAGAGGTAGTGGGGGACAGCCCCCCGTCAAGTCAGAGGTGTAGGTGAAAGCACAAAGCAGAAAGTAGGCAGACTCTGGTTTTGGGGGTAGATGCTCGAGAATTTCCAGGGGGACTCCTGAGGCTCGATCCTGCCTTTGTGTATGCAGAGCCTCCTTCCTCATGACCTTTGCAACTGGCAGAGCTTCTCACGCCGGCTCCGGGCACTATCCTACCTTACTCTTACATTCTTTTCCTAATTTGTGATTCACTAATGGGGTGCAACTCATAGAAGTGCAACTGAATCTGTCTTAAATGTTAGGGAGTGCTTTATAGAAAATATCTCCTCCCTGGGGGGAAATAAGTTTCAAGGTAAATGATAATAGGAGGCAGGTAGGGGACTTCTATTTGGGGTGCAGAGTGCTTGGAACTTTATTTGGACTATTCTAAACTGTTTAGTGTATCTTGAACATTAAGTACATGTATATCCTATAACTAGTGCTAAGGTAAAAGAGAGTCCCTTGGACTGCAAGGAGATCCAACCAGTCCATCCTAAGGGAAATCAGTCCTGAATATTCACTGGAAGGACTAATGTTGAAGCTGAAGCTCCAATACTTTGGCCACCTGAGGCGAAGAGCTGACTCATTTGAAAAGCCCCTGATGCTGGGAAAGATTGAATTAGGGAGGAGAAGGGGACAACAGAGGATGAGATGGTTGGATGGCATCACTGACTCAATGGATATGAGTTTGGGTAAACTCCGGGAGTTGGTGGTGGACAGGGAGGCCTGGCGTGCTGCAGTGCATGGGGTCGCAAAGAGTTGGACACTACTGAGCGACTGAACTGAACTGAACTGAAGGTAAAAGATGTGATAATACATACGGCAGAATCATGAAGACAATATTAAGTAACCTTCTATTTATCCTACGGTTATTCTATAGAGAATCATAGAGATCCAACCAGTCCAACCTAAAGGAAATCAGTCCTGAATATTCATTGGAAGGACTGATGCTGAAGCTGAAACTCCAATACTTTGGCCACCTGATGGGAAGAACTGACTCATTTGAAAAGACTCTGATGCTAGGAAAGACTGAAGGCAGGAGGAGAAGGGGACGACAGAGGATGAGATGGTTGGATGGCATCACCAAATAAATGGACATGAGTTTGGATAAACTCCGGGAGTTGGTGTTGGACAGAGAGGCCTGGCGTGCTGCAGTCCATGGGGTCCCAAAGGGTCAGACATGACTGAGCGACTGAACTGAACTGAACAAATAGGGTACTGAAATGGTCGTATTTGTATTTTAGAAGGTGGTAGCAGAGAGGATGGCCACTCATAGTTTGAGAACAGAAGCTTTGAAGAGACACTTAGATAAAGCTGTGGAAAGATGATGAGGGCCTAGAGGAAGATCTGAATGGTAAGGATAGAGAGAATGGATTCAATAGTTAGGAAATAGTTAAGGTTTTTTTTGTTTGTTTTGTTTTATTAATTGGATGATTGGAAAGCAAGGATATTAAACTACCCTTCCCTTTTACTTGATATGGAGCTAGAGAGGGCTGACATCTTTCCTTGGGTATGAGGATGCAAGTCTAGGCAGGCCATCAAGATGGGAAACCAGGTAAATACATAGGAAGTCGAGAAGAAAAAGCAGACGGTTATGCAATTATTTTTTCCATGTGTTTTTAGAAAAATTGAATTTCTGAGTTTGATTAGTTAACAAAGGAATTCTTTATGGTTTTGACTGTAGTGAATCAACAGGTCTTTTGACAACAGTTGTGGGAATTATCTAACCTGAGGGAAATGGTTGTGTTGGGCGTTAGAGATTCTCCTCTGTACAAATATGCCAGACAATGTACTGTCCTGTTCGTCATCTCCGCCTAGTTTTCTTAGTTTTTGTAATGACAGGAATCTTCTTCAAAGCATAAAGAATAGCAAGAGATTTTGGCATGTGGGCAGAAGTATCTTGATCTTTATGACATCGAGCGCTTTGCACATAAATATGTATGACTGAAAAAATATATATTTGTCAGAGAAATAAGTTAGAAGCAGAAATGAAATGCATTTAGATGCATGGAGTTGAGATTTTGTAAACCAAACCCAACGGATCGTCTTTCTCCCCTACCTTTTCTGTTCAGCCTGGTTTATTTCTGCCATTCTCCTCTCTTTATATCATTCTTAAGTCTTCCGTCACTGGTTAGGACTTCTACCTGTTTTCTTTACTGTGTAATACATTAACTCCAAACGTAGTAACTTAAAACAGCCGCTTTATTTTGCTCATAGTTTTGAGGTATTTTATGTGGTTGCAATATGTTCTTCACTGAGTGGGAGATCCAAGCGGCAAGCCGCTTAGAATGCAACTGTAACACTAAACCAAAAACATCTACCCATCAGCAATAAAGATAATATTTTGAACCTCACATTCCACAACTTTTGTTTTATTTCTAATTGTGTCTAGAAGCCACATGGTGAAACTATTTATTGTATCAACAATAAGCTGTCATTGTCATAGCCTTTTAGTTAACCCTTCCTCAAGTTCTCTTTGTTTGAAATGTCATTGATAAATTCTGGAGGGATGTTTAAAATATTTGAGCTAGGATATCTTCTTGCTGCTATAAACTCTTATTCAGAATGGCTGAAAACATTAAGAAAGGAAATCTCCTCAGCCACTGCATTGGTACCTTAGACGTCTATCATCAGAAGCAGGTAATTTAAATACATATGTGGAAGCAGCACATTTGTTCATTATTTAGCAATTATGCAAATTAAATAATCCTAGAATTAATTAGGGCCTTCCCATGTGGCTCAGTGGTAAAGAATCTGCATGCCAAGGCAGGAGAAACAGGAAATGAGGGTTTGATCCCTGGGTCAGGAAGATCCCCTGAAGTAGGAAAGGGCAACCCACCCCAGGATTCTTGCCTGGAAAGTCCCATGGCCAGAGGAGTGAGACGGGCTACAGTCCAAGGGGTTGCAGGGTCAGTACAACTTAAGCAACTGGGCCTGAGCATAATAAATTAGAAGATAGAGAGAGTTATGGGGAAAGGAGAGGGATTCCACCTGACTTCTAGTTCTCCAGATGAAAATAACATGTATATTGGATGCATTTCACTTTCTTCCACTTTCTATTTCTTCCCCATGTCCTCATGACTTGCATGTCTGTTGCATAATGGGCAGAAATGACTTTCTAGGAGGAAGGAGTCTTTATGACATGGGCAAGTTTTTGAAGCAGGGTACATCTTTAGTGAACTTGGCCTTGTAAAGCTAAAGGATATTGGGTTATTCAGTGTTAAAGACTTGACCAACGGAAGAGGGGAAGTCTAATTATACAAAAACTCATACTGTTTTAATTATTAGGGTAAGAGGTAAGGTGATTGGAAAGAAAACCCTCACAGGCTAGAAGATGAGTTTTTGTTGTTGTTATTGTTTTTCTTATTTGAAGGGGCTTCCCTGGTGGCTCAGTTGGAAAAGAATCTGCCTGCAATGCAGGGGACCCCAGTTCAATTCCTGAATCAAGAAGATCCTCTGGAAAAGGGTTAGGCTACCCACTCCAGTATTCTTGGGTTTCCCTGGTGGCTCAACTGGTAAAGAACCTGCCTGAAATATGGGAGACCCTGGTTTGATTCCTGGGTCAGGAAAATCCACTGGAGATTTTCTTTTCTTTTTTCTTATTTAAAGAGAGGCATCATAATGAGCTGTATGGAGTGGAACAGTAATAGGTGATGCAAAGACATTGAAGGTTTTAATAGACCTTGTTTAAGCTGAAACTCCAGTACTTTGGCCACCTCATTCAAAGAGTTGACTCATTGGAAAAGACTCTGATGCTGGGAGGGATTGGGGGCAGGAGGAGAAGGGGACGACAGAGGATGAGATGGCTGGATGGCATCACCGACTCGATGGACATGAGTTTGAGTGAACTCTGGGAGTTGGTGATGGACAGGGAGGCCTGGCATGCAGTGATTCATGGGGTCGCAAAGAGTCGGACACGACTGAGTGACTGAACTGAACTGAACTGAAGCTCTATTTTAATCTCCTCCCCATTTTTTTAAAGTGAGGATCACCGGTACAGATTTGTTTGGGGTTGTTTTCTTTTCTCCTTAGTTACTCTGAGGCAAGTTTATTGTTATTGTCACTTAGTCTGCCTCACTAAATGATTAGCAGAGGTGCTCTAAAAGAAAACAAATCTTTTGTGTTGTTCTTCTGAGGAGTAGCAGGGAGATTGGAGGCTGGGGAAATGGTGATCCCTCTGAAGCAGTATTGCAGAGGAGTTGGCTGATGTGAAGTAATAAACTCTAAGTGAAAAAGTAAATGGTGACAGATTGAAAGAGGGAAGGAGATACATGAACCCCAGGAGGACCACCAGGAGAGAAACATGCTTGGCAATAGAAACATGATGATCAGAGAATAACCAAAGAGAAAGCCCCATGGTTCTACTGGAGTGCTTACAAGAGAATTGTAAGAGATGCGTGCTCCTTTTAGACAAGGAGTATTCATTCTTATTTCCTTTCATTTGTTACTCAGTTTTTCATTCAGAAATGTGTTGCTACATTTGGAAGCAAAGTTTGGAATATCTTGTGTCTGAGATGACGTTATGGTTGGAGAAAACAGTCTAAGAATACTGTATTCTTATTGCCTACCTGTATTCTTGGGCTTCCCTGGTGGCTCACATGGTAAAGAATCTGCCTGCAATGCAGGAGACCCAGATTCAATCCCTGGGTCCAGAAGAACCTGTATTCTTATTGACTGCCTGGTCTAATTACATGTCTATATCCACCACTAAATGAGCTCTTTAAATGTGGAAGCAATTCATATACTCCTATATATTCTCTGTACCTCACATGATATCAGGCACAGCATAATAAATGTTTGTGCAATTTAAAATGTTCACCACTTCCTGCCCAAAACAAGGTATGCTCAACAATATTCATTATAGTTTTGCTTTTCCTTTACATGGACAATGTATATTCTGGGGAGAAAATTAAAAAAAAAAAAAAAAGATTTTCTGTTCATCTCTACCTTCTTCAGCTTCAAAGAACTCAAAAAAGGTGTAACTTGCCTGTAAACTCAGCTCTACCTGAATCCCAAGCCAATCATGATCCATTGAGAAAGACAGCAGCTACATCCACACAGTCAAAGGCTTAGCGTAGTCAATGAAGCAAAAGTAGATGTTTTTCTGGAATTCTCTTGTTTTTTCTATGATCCGACGGATGTTGGCAATTTGATCTCTGGTTCCATCGTTAACAGGTAATTATAGTATCGTTTACTCATCAAATTCTATTAACATGTTGATGGTAAACAGAGCATTGTTTGGGGCAGGATTTGAGTTAAGAGGTGGAGCAGTTGCTAGCTTGTTCCTTCAGTGACACTTGCAAAATGCCTTCTTTATGGTGACCTCTAGTTTAAATTTGTGACTCTCTTAAATGTCAAACAAGCTAAGTGGTGCATTTCATTAATGAAAAATTAATGAAAACCTTGGGCTGGCACATACTACTTGTTTACAGTATATCTAATTCATTAGGAAGACATCCATCAAGTAAGGGCTTTGGCATGGTTCTGGTTGCATTGTGAGCAGGCTGTGTTCTCTTTCTTCCAGTTAATGAAAGTACGAGGCTGGGAAAAATTCACATAAAATAGATTTAATGAGTCTTTCGGGGAAGTTTTACAGAATAGGGTACATGAATCATAAATATCACATGTAAAATCTATTTGGCCCAAATTATTTAGGATTGAAGATGGCTATAATTTCATTTTGTAATTAGAAAAATGCCCAAGTGTTTAGATCAGGAACTTAAATCCAGGCCAAAGGCCCACATTCTTTTTAGATCCTTGTCATTAACTAGGCTCAGTACTGAGCAAGTCACTTTAGGATTTAAGAAAGCTAATTTATATCCCCTAAATGGAGGTGAAATTGTGGGCTACATCCATAGATACAGGCTGTAATCATTTACTTTCTAAAAAGTGTCTAAAAAGTGAATATCAGTACATATCCATTTTTATATGTGAAAACTTCCTTGACCTTGGTAATTTCACTGTAAAAGAGGGTGGAAAGTTTTTTGAAAATTCATTTCAAAGGATTGGTTTATTTCTGTGTGAGTAGGGATTTTTTTCAATATTCAAATAGCTGGCAATATCTTTGCTTTCTTGTTTTTGTTCCTCTCATTGTCTTGCTCAAATTTTTCTTCATCTTCACTATTAGTTTTAAATGTTTATATAACTTTGATTTGCAAGGAGTGGTACTAGGTACTGGGGGAAATAGGTGCTGGTACTAAATATTCATTGGAAGGACTGATGCTGAAGCTCAAGCTCCAATACTTTGACCACCTGATGTGAAGAATTGACTTACTGGAAAAGACCCTGATGCTGGGAAAGATTGAAGGCAGGAGGAGAAGGGACAACAGAGGATGAGATGGTTGGATGGCATCACTGACTCAATGGACATGAGTTTGAGCAAGCTCCAGGAGATGGTGAAGGACAGGGAAGCCTGGTGTACTTCAGTCCATGGGGTTGCAAAGAATTGGACATGACTGAGCAACTGAAGTGAACTGAACTGGGGGAAAGATGAGCTATTGATCTGTAGACTACATAACAGGTACTTTATTCAACCCCCCCCCCCTTTTTTTTCTTAGCACATTAAAAAGAGCTTGATGCCTAGGTAGGACTCCATTTGATAAATGTGATAGTCCCTGACCTGAAGGCATATTTTTGGTAGAGAGATGCAATATTCAACTACAAGAATAATTTGTAGAGTTGATTACTGTGATGGTTAATTTTGTATGTCCACTTGACTGGCCTAAGAGAGGCTCACAAAGCTGTTCAGTCATTATTTCTGGGTGTATCTGTGAGGGCATTTCTGGAGCAGAGTAGCATTTGATGCGGTAGACTCAATGAAGAGAACCACCCTCACCAATCTTTTGGAGGCCCCAGTACAACAAAAAGAAGGAAGGGCAAATTTCCTCTCTTCTTATGCTGGGATGCATCTTTTCCTGCCCCTAGATATCAAAGTTCCTGGTTCTCCAGACATTGCAATCTGAGACTTTTACCTAGAGGACTCCTGGTTCTCAGGCCTTTAACCTTGGACTGAGAGTTGCACCATCAGCTTCTCTGGTTCTTTGGCCTTCACACTTAGATTGAATTATACCACTAAGTTCTCTGGTTCTTTGTTTTGCAGGTAGCAGATTGTAGGAGTTCTCAACTATGATAACCATCTGAGCCAATTCCTGTAATAAATCAAGCTCTGTGTGTGCGTGTGTGTCTGTGCATGTATGGATTGGTCTGGGTATGTATGCTCTACTTCTCAGGGAAACCCTTATAGTTACCAGATTGGACATCACACCAGCTCTGTGAAATCTACATTTGAGGAGATGCAACCATCTCTTCTGGCCTGGGTTCTTGGAGACAGTAGGATTTCAGTTGGTTCTTGGAGAGGAAGAATGTTTCATAATTATTCTTTATCTTTGTGGTACAAACTCCCGCCAGTGCTGGACCCACGATGCATTCACAGATGTCTAAGGAAGGATATCTAAGGGGAGGAAGAAGGGTGGTTAAAGCAGAAGAAAGGGGAATTTAACTACACTCAGAAACAACTCATAATCGTGAAGGCAAGTGTGACTGAGGAATTGAGTAACAGTGGAGGAGAGGAGTGGAGGGGTGGGGATGCTCTTGGATCATGGAACATCATCTCTGGAGCCAGACTTCCAGCATATAATTTGGCCAGTATCACTGACCACTGACTATCTTCTTAACTCAGGGAAATGTATTCTGGATCACTCTGCTTATGTTTCCTTATTTTTTAATGGGAGATAATAAAAATGACTCAGAGTGGCCAAGAAGATTAAATTAATATAATGAAGCACTAAGAGCAATATTTGCCACACATTAAGGCCTATATTCATGTTTATTCAACATGATTAAGGAGGCGATTGTGGAGACCTCAGGTACTCTGTGAGATAGTGAAGACATTCAAAATTTAGAGCAGAGATGAAGCGATGGTGGGATTATGGCAAGATACAGTTGGCAGCAAAATCTATATAGGAATGTCTGATGGACAGAAATTAAGAACAGAAAGGTGGTTGGTGAAGACCTTCAATAGTTCAGGAATGAATGAAGTGTTTGGAATTTAATGTCATGGTTGAAATGGTAATTGCAAGTCTGCTGAAAATTTGAAGGAGAGAATGTTTGAATAAAACAGGAAAAGAGATGACCCTGCATAAGGGGTAAGGTCTACAGTCATTAGAATATTATATCTGTTTCCACTTTCTCTCCTCCCACTTGTTGCTTTTAATAATAGGTTTTGAGCTCTGCAGCTTCTTGCATTTCAGAATCTCTGGGTACTGCAAAAGATGCACTTAGCTATGTGCAGTGTTCTCAAATGTAGCTGCCTGTGAGACCCTGATCCCTGGCTTCTGGCACTAGAAATACCATTTCATTCATGTTGGGTATGACCTGGGCAGCGGGAGCTGTACAGTCTTCCTAGGCGATTCTTGTGCTTTGAGTTCAAGAGGTGATGGAGTAACTTGCTTTGCATTCCTTTCCTTTGTGATCATTGTTTCCTTTGTCATGAAGAGTTCATATAATTTATAACTGAAGTAGAGTTGATTTACATTGTCAGTTTCAGGTATACAGCAAAGTGATTCTATTTATATACATATATTATATATATATATATATATGAATTTCTTTTTCAGATTCTTTTCCATTATACATTTTGTTTTTACAAGATACTTAATATAGCTCCAAGTAGGTCCTTGTTGTTTGTTTTGTGTACAGTTCAGGTCAGTTCAGTTGCTCAGTTGTGTCCAACTCTCTGCGACCCCATGAATCACAGCACGCCAGGCCTCCCTGTGTCCATCATCAACTCAGAGTTGGTGATGGACCAACACCGACTCATGTCCATCTAGTCAGTGATGCCATCCAGCCATCTCATCCTCTGTCGTCCCCTTCTCCTCCTGCCCCCAATCCCTCCCAGCATCAGGGTATTTTCCAATGAGTCAACTCTTCGCATGAGGTGGCCAAAGTATTGGAGTTTCAGCTTTAGCATGAGTCCTTCTAATGAACACCCAGGACTGATCTCCTTCAGAATGGACTGGTTGGATCTCCTTGCAGTCCAAGGGACTCTCAAGAGTCTTCTCCAACACCACAGTTCAGAAGCATCAATTCTTCGGTGCTCAGCTTTCTTCACGGTCCAACTCTCACATCCATACATGACCACTGGAAAAACCATAGCCTTGACTAGACGGACCTTTGTTGGCAAAGTAATGTCTCTGTAGGTTGGTCCAGGTTCCTCTCTCCATGGAGTTCTCTAGGCAAGAATACTGGAGTGGGTAGCCATTCTCTTCTCCAGGGGATCTTCCCCATCCAGTGATTGAACCCAGGCCTCCTGGATTGCAGGCAGATTCTTTACCATCTGAGCCACTAGAGAAGCCCCAAATTTATGTATATCTTTTTTTGCCAAATAGATTGTAAGCACCCAAGGATGAATCTTATTTTTCTGTCACTTCCTCTCATGCCTTGCAATGTGCCTGGCTAAAGAAGAGATGATTATTTATATATTTATCTAACTTATACAAAATATTAAATACATATAATTTTTATGGAAAAAAGTGGTATAGGTTAGGTAAACACATTACCTTTTAGCCTATTTGGATTTCACAAATGAGAAAGGTAGTATCACCTGCATTGCCTCCTGCCTATCTTATTCTCCCAGCAGTCTGCCATGAGGCATGCATTCTAGAGGAAGGATTCCAAAGTCATCTCCTTGCTGAGTTGAAATAAACTCACACTGCTGCTCAAGCAAAGGTCTTGGCTGTCAAAGCAGTATCAGTGCAAGCTAAGGACACTGGAATGGTAGCTGCCAACCTATACACTGCCATCGCAGGAAGCTGGTAATTGTCCACAGAGCCACTGAAACAGCAGAATCTTGGGGTATCACCAGATGGGGAAATCTGTCATGGTCAGGCTTAGAGGACAGGACGAAGGTTCTTGATATGCTTTAAGGGTGCCAGGTGCCACATCTCCTCAAAAGAGAACCCAAGGTCTGCCAATCATGACAATCATCATAATGCAAAAAGGTCAGATAGTCTTGTCTCTGCATATCAGAAATGCCAACCTTCTGTCAATGGTGAGGTCAAAAATCTGTACCAGATTAAAAGTATTCATGCTAAGAACTTTCACACTTCCAAAAGGTCAGAGTCTGTGCCAATCAAAATTCATGTTCAGAATGAAAGTTAACTTCTGCCTGAATTTAAATGAAATAGTTTCTTGGCTTTTATTCCCTTACTAAATAATCCAACTTCTGTGACTTTATCATCAAACTGTGAACAAAAACTCTCAGTGCTCTGTATAAACAAAGTACAGATGTGGGAACATTTTGTCTAAACCAGTAATTCTCAAACTTGAGGGGAGGTGCATCAGGTTCACGTGGAGGGCTTGTTAGAACATTGCAGGGCCCCATTCCCAGATTTCTGATTCACTGAGTTAGGGCTGAGGTTTAAAATGTGCATTTCAAATAAATTCCGAGGTGAATAAATGCTGCTGGTCTGGAGACCATTCATTGGAACCAGTGCTGTGGATGGCCATACAGAAAGTGGAAAACAAACAAAACCTAATGTTAGAGTGAATAAAGTCTTCACATGTATAAGTAATGGATGTATCACAATTGTTGGCTTTTATTTCAACTTTTTTTCTTCTTCTTAAAGTGTTTGGCCATTCTTGTTGTCATTCTTTGATTAAAACAATATTACTATACATTATTTTTTATAACCAGATGGTTTTTAGTGTTAAGCTAATGAAATTTCTAGATGGCTAATCTCTCTCTCTCTCACACACATATTCCCAGTACAAGAAAAGAAATTCTCTTTTTATTGACACTAGCTAATAATGAAGTGATAATAGTGGTAAAATTTCTTGGCCCAAGTGATAACAGCTTATGATATACTCAGTAGATTATATAGGTAAGGGCCTTTCAAAATGCAGACTTTATTTTCTTAACACCTGAACAGACCCTCTGCTGGAGTTTTTGCCCCTTTGATGCCTCCCCTGGCATGAATAAAGAGGCATCTCAAATGTAACAGTTACAGAAATGGTAGACTATCTTTTTCGTCAAATTAGTCCTGTTCGGTGTCCCTATAGTCTTATTTTATAGTATCTCCAACCACCTCATTTTAATTCCTGAAAAATAAGTGTAATTCAAGATACTTCTGTCTCATATAACTAATCCATCTGTTGGTTCTATTGGTCGACTCAATGTCTAATATAAATCCAAAATCTATTCACTCTTGTCTCCTCCAACATCAATAATAAATATCGTCTTTACCCATGACTATGACATGATCCACCTAAATCAATAATTGTAATTTTGTCTGTTAATCTATGTTTTCTTAATGTTTCCAATCCTGTTTTTATTACTAGCCAGATAGCGTAATGAATGTATTTTTATCATAAATGCTTTAAGTAGATAAATACTATGAAATGTGAAGGTCTTTTTATTTTCCATCTCTGACTGCCCCTTTCTGCCCAGAGGTACTTCAGTTAAAGTATGGTATTGATAGCTTATGGGAACTATGTTGGATTCACGATCTCTGAAGAAGATATAGCTTCAGGACCAGGGACCAGGCTTGATCACTCAAGAGCTTTGGTGCAGCAGTTTTATTAAAGTAAAAGAGGACAGAGAAAGCTTCTGATATCAGAAGGGGGATGGAGAGTGCCCCACTCCCAAGGGAGTTACTTGCTTTTTTTTTAGTTCGTTATCACAGAAAATCCAAAGAATGTATCAAGGTTGTAAAGGTCTTACCAGACTCACTCCCACAATATACATTTTAAAATGACAGGATTAGTCAGAAGGTTCTCAAGAAGGAGAAACATGTCTTCAAGCAGGATACATTGTTGTTATATAATTATTGGTACAGAGTTTAAGCTAGTTGTCTTGTGTAAACATCTGCTCCTGGGCTTAAAGAAAAAAATGTTTTATGTGACTAAGACTAAGGAATGTAGGAAAAAATGTTTGTCTTTTCCTCCCCCTAGAGAATTCCAGACCCCTATTGCTTCTTTGAAAGCCCCAGACCCCCTCTCTCCTCCTCGGCCACCCCAGACTCCTTATCAACCTGTAATATGTATTAGATTCTATCAGGGCTTATATGTTAACATTTGTGTTCATCAGTCCATTGTTTTGGTCTGGTTTATCTGTCCTATTCTTAAACTATTATTTATTAAAATAATTAACTTACAATATTATATTAGTTTCAGGTATACAACATAGTGATCCAATATTTTATACAACACAAAACGATCACCATAGTTGTTAGCATCTTTCACCACACAAAGTTATTACAATGTTATTGATAATATTTCCTATGCTCTACATCCCTATGGCTTATTTTATAGCTGAAAGTTTATACCTCTTTTTCCCCCTCAGCTATTTACTCATCTTACCCTTCAGCCCCTCTGTTCTGTCAACTGCTGGTTTGTTCTCTGTTCCTACCTATGAATATGTTTGTTGTTTGCTCATCCTGTGTCCATTGAGTTGGTGATGCCATCCAACAATCTCATCCTCTGTCATCCCATTCTCCTCCTGCCCTCAATCTTTCCTGGCATCATGAGTCAGCTCTTCACATCAGGTGGCCAAAGTATTGGACTTTCAGCTTTAACATCAGTCCTTCCAATGAACACCCAGGACTGATCTCCTTCAGAATGGACTGGTTGGATCTCCTTGCAGTCCAAGGGACTCTCAAGAGTCTTCTCCAACAACACAGTTCAAAAGCATCAATTCTTCAGCGCTCAGCTTTCTTCACAATCCAACTCTCACATCCATACATGACCACTGGAAAAACCAGAGCCTTGACTAGATGGACATTTGTTGACAAAGTATTGTCTCTGCTTTTGAATATTCTGTCTAGGTTGGTCATAACTTTGCTTCCAAGGAGGAAGCGTCTTTTAATTTCATGACTGCAATCACTGTCCGCAGTGATTTTGGAGTCCAGAAAAATAAAGTCAGACACTGTTTCCACTGTTTCCCAATCTATTTGCCATGAAGTGATGGGACCAGATGCCATGATCTTAGTTGAGCTTTAAGCCAACTTTTTCACTCTCTTTTTTCACTTTCATCAAGAGGCTCTTTAGTTCTTCTTTGTTTTCTGCCATAAGGGTGGTGTCATCTGCATATCTGAGGTTATTGATATTTCTCTCGGCAATCTTATTCCAGCTTGTGCTTCTTCCAGCCCAGCATTTCTCATGATGTACACTGCATATAAGTTAAATAAACAGAGTGACAATATACAGCCTTGACGTACTCACATTTTCCTATTTGGAACCAGTCTGTTGTTCCATGTCCAGTTCTAACTGTTGCTTCCTGACCTGCATACAGATTTCTCAAGAGGCAGGTCAAGTGGTCTGGCATGCCCATCTCTTTCAGAATTTTCTACAGTTTATTGTGATCCACACAGTCAAAGGCTTTGGCATAATCAATAAAGCAGAAATAGATGTTTTTCTGGAACTCTTGCTTTTTTGATGATCCAGCAGATGTTGGCAATTTGATCTCTGGTTCCTCTGCCTTTTCTAAAACCAGCTTGAAAATCTGGAATTTCATGGTTCATGTATTGCTGAAGCCTGGCTTGGAGAATTTTGAGCATTACTTTACTAGCACGTGAGATGCACGTCTATGGGGTTGCACAGAGTTGGACATGACTGAAGTGACTTAGCAGCAGTAGCAGTTGAGCATTCTTTGGTATTGCCTTTCTTTGGGATTAGAATGAAAATTGACCTTTTCCAGTCCTGTGGCCGCTGCTGAGTTTTCCAAATTTGCTGGCATATTGAGTGTAGTACTTTCACAGCATCATCTTTCAGGATTTGAAAGAGCTCGACTGGAATTCCATCAGCTCCACTAGCTTTGTTCATAGTGATGCTTCCTTAAGCCCACTTGACTTCACATTCCAGGATGTCTGGCTCTAGGTGAGTGATTACATTATTGTGATTATCTGGGTCATGAAGATGTTTTTTGTACAGTTCTCTGTATCCTTGCCACCTCTTCTTAATATCTTCTGCTTCTGTTAGGTCCCTACCATTTCTGTCCTTAATTGATCCCATCTTTGCATGAAGTGTTCCCTTTATATCTCTAATTTTCCTGAACAGATCTCTAGTCTTTCCCATTCTATCATTTTCCTCTATTTCTTTGCGTTGATTGCTGAGGAAGGCTTTCTTATCTCTCCTTGCTATTCTTTGGAAATCTGCATTCAAATGGGTATATCTTTCCTTTTCTCCTTTGCTTTTCACTTCCCTTGTTTTCACAGCTATTTGTAAGGTGTCCTCAGACAGGCATTTTGCTTTTTTGCATTTCTTTTTCTTGGGGATGGTCTTGATTCCTGTCTCCTGTACAGTGTCACAAACCTCTGTCCATAGTTCATCAGGCACTCTGTCTATCAGATCTGCTGCTGCTGCTGCTGCTCCTGCTGCTAAGTCGCTTCAGTCGTGTCCGACTCTTTGCGACCCCATGGATGGCAGCCCACCAGGCTCCTCCGTCCATGGGATTCTCCAGGCAAGAGCACTGGAGTGGGTGCCATTGCTAGTCCCTTCAATCTATTTCTCACTTTCACTGTATAGTCATAAGGGATTTGATTTAGGTCATACTTGAATGGTCTAGTGGTTTTCTGCACTTTCTTCAATTTACATCTGAATTTGGCAGTAAGGAGTTCATGAACTGAGCCACAGTCAGCTCCCAGCCTTGTTTTTGCTGACTGTATAGAGCTCCTCCATCTTTGGCTGCAAAAAATATAATCAGTCTGATTTTGGTGTCAACCATCTGGTGATGTCCATGTGTAGAGTCTTTTCTTGTGTTGTTGGAAGAGGGTGTTTGCTATGACCAGTGCGTTCTCTTGGCAGAACTCTATTATCCTTTGCCCTGCTTCATTCTGTACTCCAAGGCCAAATTTGCCTGTTAGTCCAGATGTTTCTTGACTTTCTACTTTTGCATGAAGTATGTTATGAAGGTATTTGCATGAAGTATGGTATGAAGGTATTAGGTATGAAGACAATCAATTTAACAATGTGTTATATACCCTGAGAGATGAGGTAAAAAATGTATAAATATTAGTTCTTAGTAAAAACTAGTGTTTATGTATAGAGTGTTTGTAACACAGTCATATACAGAATAAAGTACTCCTTTAATTAATATTTCCCCTTTACAAATGGTATAATCTATTTCCTATCTGTGTAGTTTAGTCTGCACATAAGCTGGTATGCCGCTTAAGTTAGTTTTAAAAATTTCATCTTTTAAATAAGGTAAATTTAAAGATTTCTACAGAATCCATAGAAGGCATGAAATTCCAATGTTCTATAATAAGTCTTGGTTCTTTATTTTCCCTCTTGCATCCTAATTTCATCTCATCCTTTCCTATACTGAGAATGACTTTTCCAGTGATCCTCATCTTCTGAAATCTTCCCCATCCTTAAGTCAGGTTCAGTGTAAATGCTCTCTTCTTCCAGAAGATGTCTCTAATATACACAGAACAATAAAAATGTCTCCTTTCACTGCAATCTTAGATTAGTTTTTGCTCTTGTAATATTTTCCACTTTGGTTTAATAAGCATGTATTGGGTAATCATGTGTGTTAGGTACTGGGGTTACAAAGATGAAAAGAAAATGTGCCTTCCCACAAATAGGTCAGAGTATGGGGAGAGAATGAGGCATACTTTACAAACAACATGTAATGTGATGGAAATGGAACTGTCCAGAGACTGATGAAGCAGAAAGAAGAACTGAGTAGGACTGTATGGAGTTAGGGGCAAACTTCACAGAGAAAATGATGCTTAAAGAGCAGAAGTGTGAAGTCATTTCAGACAAGCCACTGTAGCCAATAAGGCGCTGAGGCATGAAATGGTGTGTTTGCAAAACTGTGAACAAGTTGGTGATTTGATTGTAAATAGAGCACATATGAGAGTAGGGAATGGGCAGCCAGAGAGGCGAATGTGAGACTGCACAGTCACACACCTCCCAGTTCGTAACGAATCAGACTAGACTGGCAGCACGTGAATGAGCGAACGACTGAGCCAGGGAGAGGGGGACACACAAGGTCTCTGCCATAGATAAGCCAGCTGTGCAAAGATAGTCTTGAGTGAGGCTGTGGCATCTGAGGGGGGGAATAGACACTCTTAGATGATGCTTTGGAGATAAACTCAGGAAGACTTGCTTTCTGACTTTAATAAAGAGAAGTAAAAGAAAAGGGGGGTTTTCATTCTTACATACTATTTGCATACATTCTTAGAAAAGTCACATGAGAATGGGGTTTTCATTCTGACACAGTCACTTATAGGAGGAAAGATGAGTGTCACTGAATGGGAGTTGCAGGTCTTAACCTGTATGTATGTATGTATATGTATATGTATGTATGTATGTGTAGATACATATATGTATGTATGGACTTCCCTGGTGGCTCAGATGGTAAAGTGTCTGTCTACGATGCGGGAGACCCGGGTTCGATCCCTGGGTTGGGAAGATCCCTTGGAGAAGGAAATGGCAATCCACTCCAGTACTATTGCCTGGAAAATCCCATGGACAGAGGAGCCTGGTAGGCTACAGTCCACGGGGTCACAAAAAGTCAGACACGACTGAGCGACTTCACGTTCACCACAGCGTAACATGCAGCGCTTTTCAAATGCGGCTTGCAGAGGGTCATTAAATGAATTTCATGGGTTATAACTAATATTTTTAACATATTAACAAGGAAAGGAAAGAGTACAGCAGGATTAGATAAAAAGGAATCAGTGTAGCAGATGACATGGTGAAGTCATGAAACTCCTGTTAATGAAGCTGTCTTGTCCATCCATATGCCAAGCCAGAATGATCTCATCCCTTTCTGAATTCCTGAAGCACCTTCTTTACATCTCCCAAAAGGTGTTTATAAATTCTCTAATGTTCCCACTAGAATAGAAAGTCCTTGACAGCAAAAATCTTTTGTGTCTGATTCTCCATTGTGTCTTCAGCAACTAGAATAGCACTTAATACTAATCAGGCAAAAAAGAAAAAACAAAAACTCTACATATGTTGAATAAATAAGTAATAAAGTAAAATTAACAAATTTTTCCCATGTCGTGTGTTAATAATGGTAACAATCCACTTATTACCATGGGTACATCCTAAAAATCTGATTGAAATTAATTCAGTCATTTATGTACTCAGTATAATTCTCCTATCAAAAAAATCCACTATTTTGATAAAGTAAGAGTCAAGCATTATTTTCTTTGCAGTCACTGAAGTATTTATTCATAATGATTGTATAATTTCTCACAGATTAGTTGTGATCATCCTTGTTGAAATCTGAATTATAAAGAATAAATAACGTCTTTGCTTGATTAGAATATATTTTCTAGGATGAAATTACACTCCTCATTTGTGTTCACATAATTTGCCTGTTTTCTCTTTCTTTTCTTTTTGTAGAATACCAATTTTCCTGACTATAAACTGAATCTGCTTCCTATTTTTAAAATTTGAGAGCAGATGGCCTTGCTACATGAGCAATAACCTATAAAAAATGGTGTCTCCATGACCATATGAACAGATTTTTGATGATCTAATCAAATGAAATTTATATAAATTGAGCTGACACATGTACAGTTCTATGTCCAATTATTTTTCTGCGTGGAAATTATACAGAAATGACCACAGTACACGTGAAATGTACCCTTGCATCTATATGACCAAAACAAGGGTGTAAATGGCTTATTTTTTCCTTTATTATTTCATCAATATCTACCTAAAGTCCCTGTCAAGGTCAGGAACATTTCCTTACCCTATGGGATACACACGCACATGCATACACACACACATACACACACACCCCGTCTCTGAGTGATACTTGACAGCAGCTCTGGGGGGAAACCCACTAGGAAGACAGTGAAAGTAAGTTTGGTTTCTGACTCAATGGCATGGAGCCATTCTCTGGCCAAAAGAAGTACCGAACAAAACCATAAGCCTGTTCCACCCCGTACCCTATCCCCTTCTACCTGAAGTGATTTAATTCAGTCTTAACATCAAAACATATTGTTTCACAGAAGCAGAAACTAAAATGAAAAGTCTGTATCTAAGCTTTCATTTAATCTATCAATTTTAACCCTGGAATTATCTCTCTTATCTCTTTTTCCAACTAATATGTAGAATAAAAAGAAAGATACAGGCATCAATATAGAGTCTATGTTTAATTAATTTTCTCTCCTGATGTCTATTTTTTTTTTTACTCTTTTCTCATGTTTTCTCTTGTGTCATGAATATAATGTATCAGTGCGAGATTTTTGCTATAAGAAATGCATGATAATTATACATGTTCTTAACTAGAGCTGAACTGCTTCCTATAACACACATTTTTCTTTTGAAGGAACTTAGCATGGAGTTGGAGTTTGTTATAATGAAAGAGTTTAGAAAGGCGCCATCTGGTGAGACCAATGTCTGGCTAGACAAGAAATCATAGATTAGACATATCTTTTTAACATTATGACATTCCAGGGACTGGATTTAAGTTTCTCCATCTCTGAAATGCTGTTTTAGAACTCCTAGAGTTTATTAACACCCGGGGAGTTGATAACTAAATTCACAAAAGGCTGATGTGAATACACTAAATTGCCACCCTGGTAATTAGAACTGTAGACATAAATCAAATATTCTCTTCCTAAAAGGAAATGGTTGCTGGTTGCCAAACTTTCTTCAGGTGTATACTTGATTCATTGCAGAGAAGGGAGATAATCTGAGAAGCAGTTGTTAGACAGCTTGATGTACCCATCTCCTTTGTAAGGGTATACTTGTGAAATTGATACAAATTTTGCTATCAGATCAAAATATCCTCTTCTAATCCATACTAAAGATGCATTAATGATCTGTCATTTATGGATTTTCATTTGTTGAGACCTCTTAGAAATGACAGAATCTTTCTTTAAACTGAGATCAAAGAATCGATTAGGATTTGGTGAAACTATACTCGTATGTCAGCCACCCTTTTGAGTTCCATAAATTGCAAATTCCAGTAGCAGAAAGAGGCTGATAGAATGTACCAGTCTTAATCCACATGTTCTAGTCTTGGAAGTTTCACTGATGGCCTCAAACTATTTGTTTTCCTAATTTTATATATTCGATCTAGTTTTTTTTTTTTTTTAAGTGAAATCTCTTATCTTCCACATGCTACTCCATCTTAGCTAAAAGAAAAAGGTTTTCTGTATTGCTCTTCTGCTGTTGTCATTGTTTACTCATTTTTGATAAAAAAAAATATGTATAATAAAATGCATAAATTGTAATTACACAGCTAGATACATATTATATAATTATGCACTTGTGTAACTACCCCCCAGATGAAAATTTAAGCTGTTAAATATTTGTGGCATCACAGAAGGCCCCAAGAGACCCCTGTTAGTCTCAAATAGTATCCTCCACCCCACCTGGAACCACTATTCTAATTTTTATCTCCAACAATTAATGTTATCTATTCTTAAATTTCATATAAATGTAATTATAAAATACCTGTCCTTTGTGTCTGTTTTCTCGATGTAATTCTTTGAGATTTATTTATGCAGTTGCGTGTATCAGTAGTTTGTCTTTAATTTTACTGATGTGTAATTTTAAATTATATCAACATGCCACAATTTTAAAAAGTGATTTTATCTTTGGACATTTTATTTTCAACTTCAGGTTCTTATAAATAATTGTGCCATATGTAGTCTCTTAAAAGTCTATCTGTGATCATCAAGCACTCTTTGCTGATAAGTATATGTCTACCAATGAGTATTTTAAATTGTTGAACCAGTACGTTCATTTTTGTTGCAATAGGGAAGGACAAAAATGTATTTAGAGGCATCACTATTTACTGTTTTTCTAGAAGTGTCAATCACATAGTAAGGCAAGAAAATTAAAGATAAAAATATTGGGAAAGTGAAGATGATCATTGTCAGGAACTAGATTCTCTAGCTGAAACAAAATAAAACATAAATGAACAAACAAACCACTAAAATAAACTTCTTGCTTAGAAAATACAATAACCTAGATTTTAAAAATCACAGTTGACCATAAAAAAGCAGAAAAAGTTGTCAAAGGTGGACCAAAAGTAATGATCAGAGCAGATAAGATGGTTTAAATATGTGACTGTCTTCAAAATTAATCTCTAAAATATCAATATATTTAAGTATATTAAAATAACTTGATAATACAGAACCTGGCTATTCAGATAAATAACTTTTATTTATTGAGATGTTGAATGATTGTCATAGGTATTTGAATCTGCTCTTCCCTGATGCCTACAAATATGGATGCTAGTTTTAGAAAAAATTATAGCAAGTACATGATATGTACCTTATCAGCAAAAGAAACAATTTAGGCATTTTAATATTCTCTTATAAAAGAAAGTTAATGGAACTATAAGGGTGAGTAAGTGTATATTTTCAGTTGGGTAATCATTGCTTAAATTGACACACTTCTTCCATGCTAACTAAAGAAAGCTCTGCTGTTTAGTTAGTAGTCATGTCCCAACTCTTTGTGATCCCAGGAACTGTAGCCTGTGAGACTCCTCTGTCCATGGGATTTCCCAGACAAGAATAATAGAAGAGGTTCCCATTTCCTCCCTAGGGAATCTTCTGACCCAGGGATTGGACCCACATCTCTTGCATTTCAAACAGTTTATTTAGCACTGGAGCTCACTGGGAAGCCACAAAGAAAATCTTAGGCGACTATAAGACCCTTCAAAGAAGTGGACTCTGAGAGATCATTCTATCTTTAGTTTCTACTGCTTCTAGCTAAAGGACGAATCCAGGATCACACAGTTGAGCATCAGAGGAAACAACTTGCATTTTACTACCCAACATGGAACACCCAATCTTTAAGTTTCCAGGTGTTATTTTTCACCTGAGTAACAGGTCCTGTATAAAAACAAGTATTGGTTCTCGCCAATATAACAAGAAAAAAAAACTTTATAAGCAGTCTAAGTGTTACCGATCATCGGTCGTGCTGATTCTGAGACCCGTGGATGGATGATCCCTCCCAGGCATCCTCCTGCTGTCCCCTGGAATTTTCCAGACGCAAGAATTCTGGAGTGGGTAAGCCATTCCCGTCTCCAGGCGATCTTCCATGATCCAGGGAGGCAAACCCACATCTCCTGCATTGCAAACTAGGATTCTTTACAATCTGTAGCCCACCAGGGTACCCTCGAAGAGTCTAAAAGCTGCATAGAATAGACATAGGAATGGATCAGTAAAGTTCATTTTAGTACTCTCAAAAGAGAAAATAAAATTGGGTGGCTTTTAACAGTTGCAAGAAAAATTTATAATCAAATATGTGTCTGGAATCTGAATATGTCCTATATACATATTTGGTGATGGATGCTTGCCCTTTAATGCCTTTTTATAATTATTCTCATTAACCCTGATTTAAATCCAATAATACATGGTATTAATTGGTACATGGTACACATCATAATGTTGAACTTGAGTCTGAAGCAGAGTATTTAGGTCACTGGCCAGTAATTCTAATTTACTCCCTTGCCTGGCAAAGCAAGAAGTTTCTTGTTTTTGTTGTTGTTTTTCACTTCCACGACCCCTAAACTTTTCTGGATGGTTTGCAGATGAGACAGGGAAAACAGAAACATTTTCTTTGGGGCAAAGCTTTCTCAATTTTCCTATTTTGGGATAATAAAGCATGAGTTTTAATTAAGTTGTAGGCTTACAACATCTGTGAGCATCTGGAGTTTCATTCTGTTTGCACATGTTTCGGCAGAGCACACCAATTCCAGCTCTCCTGAAACCAGGACATGTGAGACCAAAAAGCAGGGTAATGGCCAGAAAGGTAATGTTTCCCTTACGGTCACTTTCTATTCTATCTGGGAGTTCCATAAAATTGTTGGTAATAGTAAACTTCAAACCATTTATACTCAATTATTACTTCATGGAAAGCTTATAATAAGTCTACTTATCCTTTATTTTTCCTATTAATAACACACTAAATTTGAGATTTTTCTATTCTTAACTACTCACTTTGAAAATGGCAATTTGTTCAGATCATTGTTTACCTACCCTGATAAGACAGAAACATTCATTTTATTTACCAAATATGAAAAAAATCTGGTGCTATTGCCTATATTAAAAAAAAAGAATTCTACAGGTTTGCTATTTTTTTCAAATGAAAATTTAGGAAACAAAAAGGGCTGGTGTATCAACATTTTTCAAACTGATAGAATAATTTTGACCAAATAGCCTGATGCCTAATTCTTTATAAGGTAAAAAAGAATCACTATATCAAACAGAAAAATCAAATCAGGCTGTGTTTAATCACCCAAAGTCTGTGGTCTTGGACAATGATGGCATAAAAACTCCATTGTTAAAATGTAACTTTTAATGAGTAGTGGTGAAATTTGCCATAGATGAATGACCATGTACTGAATTTTGGCTTCTGTTATAATTATTGCAAAAAATTGATTAAATAACTTTTATTTCTGTAATTGGCAGCAATGTGATGTTGTGGGGAAAAAGGCTCTAGACCTAAGCCCCAATCTCAGAGTAATTTCAGTGAATTACATGGACTTTCAGTGGAAAGTTTTTTGAACAGCATGTAACTGGCATAAATCTGTCAGTCAAGGGGGAATTTACATTTTCAAAAGATTGTAAATTATTTTCTTGAGATAAAAAGCCTTTACATTAAAAGGACAAATATGTATATGTTTTGGGGGAGGGAAATGGCAACCCACTCCAGTTTTCTTGCCTGGAAAATTCCATGGACAGAGGATCCTGGAAAGCTACAATCCCTGGGGTCACAAAAGAGTCAGATACAACTTAGTGACTAAGCAACAGTGTATGTCTTAGTTATCTACTTCTGTGTACCGAACCATCTCCTACTTTAAAACTTGGCTTGAACTAACAGCTATTTTATCATGTATCATGACTTTGAGGGATAGGATATTGCTTAGGAATCAGCTGATTTTTTTAAAAAATGTATTATGTGATGTCAGCTCAGTCATTCAGTGATAACCAGCAGACAGATGGTCTCATCTAGAGGATCTCAAACAGCTTTGCTCACATGTGTTTGCCTTACTGGTGACGACTAGGAAACAGTCAACCACAAATGTGACTTGGATTCCCCTACAGCATGGCAGCCTCAGGGTAATCAGATACATTTAAGATGGCCCAGGACTCCAGAAAATTGTTTTCAACAGGCCTAGGTAATATCTGTAGGTTTTCTGTGACTCATCCTTAAATGTCTCAGAATATTACATATTCTGCATTCTGTTGATCGAATACACCACTAAGACTAACCCACATTGAAGACGAGTGAAAATAGATGTCTCTTCTGTGGGAGATGTAAGCCAAGCATTTGTGTCCATTTTAAATCTAATGTATAGAAAAGATATATATAACACATGGATGTCAAAGCTAGCACACTTTCACACATTGGATACATCTCAATAGCCACAAGAATGTTAGAAAACAGAACATTAACAAACAACACTGCAGTTCAGTTCAGTCACTCAGTCATGCCTGACTCTTTGTGACCCCATGGACTGCAGCATGCCAGGCTTCCCTGTCCATTAACAGCTACCAGAGCTTACTAAAACTCATGTCCATCTAGTCGGTGATGCCATTCAACCATCTCATCCTCTGTCATCCACTTCTCCTGCCTTCAACAGTTTGCTGCATCAGAGTCTTTTCCAATGAGTTAGTTCTTTGTATCAGGTGGCCAAAGTGTTGGAGTTTCAGCTTCAGTATCAGTCCTTCCAATGAATATTCAGGATTGGTTTCCTTTAGGATGGACTGATTGGATCTCCTTGCAGTCCAAGGGACTCTCAAGAGTCTTCTCCAACACCACAATTCAAAGGCATCAGTTCTTCAACGTTCAGCCTTCTTTATTGTCCAACTCTCACATCTATACATGACTACTGGAAAAACCATAGCTTTGATTAGACGGACCTTTGTTGGCAAAGTAATGTCTCTGCTTTTTAATATACTGTCTAGGTTAGTCATAGCTTTTCTTCCAAGTAGGAAGTGTCTTTTAATTTCATGGCTGCAGTCACCATCTGCAGTGATTTTGGAGCCCAAAAATATAAAGTCTGTCACTGTTTTCATTGTTTCTCCATGTATTTGCCATGAAGTGATGGGACAAGATGCCGTGATCTTAGTTTTCTGAATGTTGAGTTTTAAGCCAACTTTTTCACTCTCCTCTTTCACTTTCATTAAGAGGCTCTTTAGTTCTTCTTGGCTTTCTGCCATAAGTGTGGTGTCATCTGCATATCTAAGGTTATTGATATTTCTCCCAGCAATCTTAATTCCAGCTTGTGCTTCATCCAGCCTGGCATTTCGCATGATGTACCCTGCATGTAAGTTAAATAAGCAGGATGACAAAATACAGCCTTGACGTACTCCCTTCCCGATTTGGAAGCAGTCTGTTATTTCATGCCCAGTTTTAACTGTTGCTTCTTGACCTGCATAAAGATTTTTCAGAAGGCAGGTCAGATGGTCTGGTATTCTCATCTCTTGAACAATTTTCCATAGTTTGTTGTGATCCATACAGTCAAAGGCTTTGGCATAGACAATAAAGCAGAAGTACATGTTTTTCTGGAACTCTCTTGCTCTTTTGATGATCCAGTGGATGTTGGCAATTTGATCTTGGTTCCTCTGCCTTTTCTAAATCCAGCTTGAATTCTGGAAGTTTATTGTGCCCATCTTTACATGAAATGTTCCCTCAGTGTCAGTATCTCATAATTTTTTTGAAGAGATCTCTAGTCTTTCCCATTCTATATTTTTCCTCTATTTCTTTGCATTGCACGGAGGAAGGCTTTCTTATCTCTCCTTGCTATTCTTTGGATCTCTGCATTCAAATGGGTATATCTTTCCTTTTCTCCTTTGCCTTTTACTTCTCTTCTCTTCATAGCTGTGTACGGCCTCCTCAGACAACCATTTTGCCTTTTTGCATTTCTTTTTCTTGGGGATGGTTTTGATCACTGCCTCCTGCACAATGTAATGAACCTCCATCCATTAGTTCTTCAGGCACTCTGTCTATCAGATCTAATCCCTTGAATCTACTTGTCACTTCCACTGTATAATCATAAGGAGATTTGATTTAGGTCATTCTAATGAGTTAGTGTCTTTCCCCTACTTTTTTTATTCTTTCTTTTCTTTATTCTCCCCTTGAAGTTATATGCCACTCAGATAACACTATCCACCAATAGAAGCATAGTTTGGTTATTGTGCTTTATAGTGGAATTAGTACATCTTCCTTTTGGATCTATCTCCTTCTGTTCATATGTTTGTGAAATCCATCTATATATGTAGATATAGTTTTAGCATTTATTTTCATGTCTGTATTAGTATTTTATTTTTGAGAACATAACACAAAATTATCCCTTCTGCTACTGAATAAATAGATATATGCATGGTTCTCAGTTCAGGCTAAACTTAAAACTACAGAAATCTCTCTTTTTGCAGGCTTTTTTTTCTTTTTTTTTTTCCTGCTTTAGGGAAGGTTTTTTCCACACCTTCACATGGAACAATAAAAGTGTTTAATATATATAAGATAAGGGAGACACATCACTTTCATATTTTTTGCCTACATATTTCAAATACATATTTGCATGAGATGAATGTAAATATCAACAAGAGATACAAATAAATATGTTTAAGGAAAAAGGCATTTCCTTTCCCTGCAAAACTTACTTTCAGATATCACTATTTCCTAATACATGTGACTTATTCACGTTCAGGTCAGAAGGGGTGGTGGTGAGGAGATACCGCCCGCCAAAGGTAAGGAGCAAGCAGCTATGCTTGGAGCAGCTGCGTGGAAAGAAGATACCCACGTCCAAGGTAAGAGAAACCCAAGTAAGACGGTAGGTGTTGCAAGAGGTCACCAGAGGGCAGACACACTGAAACCATACTCACAGAAAACTAGTCAATCTATCACACTATGGACCACAGCCTTGTCTAACTCAATGAAACTAAGCCATGCCCGTAGGGCACCCAATATGGGCGGGTCATGGTGAAGAGGTCTGACAGAAGTGGTCCACTGGAGAAGGAATGGCAAACCACTTCAGTATTCTTGCCTTAGAACCCCATGAACAGTATGAAAAGGCAAAATGATAGGATATGAAGAGGAACTCCCCAGTCAGTAGGTGCCCAATATGCTACTGGAGATCAGTGGAGAAATAACTCCAGAAAGAATGAAGGAATGGAGCCAAAGCAAAAACAATACCCAGTTGTGGATGTGACTGGTAATAGAAGCAAGGTCCGATGCTGTAAAGAGCAATATTGCATAGGAACCTGGAATGTCAGGTTCATGAATCAGGGCAAATTGGAAATGGTCAAACAAGAGATGGCAAGAGTGAACGTCGATATTCTAGGAATCAGCGAACGAAAATGGACTGGAATGGATGAACTTAACTCAGATGACCATTATATCTACTACTGTGGGCAGGAATCCCTCAGAAGAAATGGAGTAGCCATCATGGTCAACAAAAGAGTTCAAAATGCAGTACTTGGATGCAATCTCAAAATGACAGATTGATCTCTGTTTGTTTCCAAGGCAAACATTCATTATCACAGTAATCCAAGTTTATGCCCCAACCAGTAAGGATGGACG